>NC_044554.1:63540908-68540908 GCF_007565055.1 Rhinopithecus roxellana
CTGTCAAAGGAAATAGCCGCTCTGATAGGTAGACATGAGTAAAAAGAACAGGAAAAAATCGCTTCTTTTATTGATGGTTCCAAAGAAACAAACCAAACCAACCAGCTCTTGGATGTGAAGATAAAATAGTGCTTTTTCAAAATGGAAAGGAAAAACTTGGGGAGGAAGAGGCCTGCTGTGGGGGCATTAGAGCCAGCCACATAAGAATCAGAGCCGCTCCTTCCTGTGAATCCTAGGTGGCCCTATGTCCTCTGTGGAGTTACAGTATAAAACAGGGAGCTAATTAGAGTATTAAAACGTAAAACCATTTTTTTGACTCTGATTTTAAGTACATTTTCATATGTCAGTTCCTGCCCTTCACACTACCAGGCCCTGCAGCCACAGTGTTCTGTTGGAGAAACTTGGAGAAGTATTTTCTGAACCGGTTCTTTTTCTTGGGGGAGAACTTGTAATCCAGACTGTTTTTGAAAGGATAGCACAGGAGGAGAAAAGTGACTGGGACGATGCTTCCTCTCATCCAAAACACATGCGGAGTCACATCCTCGTCCTAGTGTTTGGCAGTTTGAGACTGCTACCCTGAACTTACGAGCTTTAAATAAGAGGGTTGTGTTTTCGGGGGGTTATTTTTTTCTGGGGTGTGTGTGTATTGTGCTTAGAAAGGTTGCAGATTTCATCTTCACCTACCAAGAGGCAGCTGCCTCCTTGGACAAGCCGCTCATGGACCATTAGACTTGAGGAGAAGACCCATGTGGTAATGCAAAGCCCTGGGTACTTGGGTGTTTTGGTTTGGTTTTCCCTTTTTCTGCTGCTGTTGGCAGCAGCCCGGTCATCATCTGCTTGTGGGAGTGGGAAATGGGTATTTTAGACCCAACACAGGTTCTAAATTTAAAATGAATAATAATTGGAACAAATAAAGGTTTTTGTACCCAGAGTGATTCTATATGGGAAAAACAAACCAACTTTTTTCAGAGAGTGACCGAATAGGAAGAAGGGATTCAGAAATACGATGTAGTAGAACATGCCCTGCAGGAAGAAAATGTTTTCTCTCCTGTGTATGTTAAGAGGAAATCAGTTTAAAATGCCTGCTAATCAAATGTCGACTCAGCTAACCATATGTCCAGGTTGCTGCAGAGTTTCTTTCAAATCTCAGTGTTGCCTGCTGAACTTGGAGGGGAGTTTGGAGAAATTTTAGACAGCAGCTCTGTATTTTTTTGCCGCAGCCAATAAGATAATAGCAGAATTAGCCAATCCTAAAACCTTCTAAAGACGATTTTTGAGCATCCCACTGGGATTATTTAATTTTTCTTTTTGACGTGTGTTTTTAGTTTAGAAGTGCTGTATTCCACAAGGTTTAAGTCAGTGAGGTTGGAAGATACCCTCTCTTTTTTTATTCAAAAAGCACAATCAATCTTTTCTTTGAAAATCTATATAAAGTACAACTTGCTTTTAGCATGATTATTTTCCTAAATAAAAAGACAAAGAATTTACTTTATGTTAATTACGGGCATGAAGCAAAAGGTTTTCTTTAAAAAAAAAAAAAAAAAAAAGTGCAGTGATGTAGGGCTGTGGTTAGTTAACCGTACTGAGTTATCCATCTAGCATCTGTGGCTTGCTGGAAGGGTAGTATTAACTATTTAACATGTAATGGTGTACTTCACTCTTACCTAGCACGCTGTCTTCTCATTGCTTTGGGGGAGGGAGGGTCTCTGCTGGCACTGTCTAACTTGCTTACCTGCTGACTTTGCAGTTTGCTTGTGCTATGACATTTATTGTAGGTGCTATTTAGGGTAGGCTTAAAGTGCTGGGTGGTGATTTGAGTTCAAACAATAAAAAAATTGTATTTTTTCAATATTGTATAAACAATAGTGTTCTAATTACCTTAAAAAAAATAATGACCAGTTAAGAATTGCTTTTGATCTTGTCAAAAAACCGAGTAGACCCCAGTTTCGAGAAGGTGTGTGAGCAGTGTCATGGCTCTGCCCCTTACCTAATCCCACATCTCTCTAATGATAAGACATTGGCTCGCCTCTGACCAGAGCCCCAGCACCAGAGCGCGGAAGGTGCAGAATTGTCCAGTGACCTGCTGGGGGAGGTTGTAGGAGTTAAGCAGATTTGAGTGTGGCTGCAGTGTGTGTGTGTGTGTATGTGTGCACACGTGCGAAGAGAGTGTGAGCGAGAGAGTGTGTGTCCATCTAAGTCTGTATGATGAAGGTGGGATAAGGCTCCTCTGTTAGCGCTGGAAGCTCCTGTAATTGCCGCACAGATCCCACTATGCCCTCTTGCTCTGTGCAAGTCTGTCCTGTCTGGGCACTAACCTTGGTCCCGTGCATGTTTACATTCTGGGTGGGGCTTCGCCTCTCCACTGGGAAACTGACTTTTGCTGGGTTGAACAGAGTCTCTTCTTACGCTTTTTGTCCCTTCCCTGCGCCTGGGAGAGGTGTGAGTAGGAACCCAAAACATACAGGTACAGAAAGATCTGGAAGAAGGCCTGGCAGTGAATCTGAGGACTTGGGGGCCCCCTACAATAGATGGTAGCGTAAGTCTGGAGCAGGGGTATTTCACCACCAGATGCCTTTCCAGGCTGCCCTTCCAACACTCAGAAAAGCATCCAGATCCCTGGGCAGAGGCTGTACATTCTTGGCTTTAGAGGTGGTGGCAGTGGCAGCAGGTCAGAGCCACTTCTGGTGGTTTCCCTCCCCTTTTTAGTGCTTTAGTGCCCATAGTTTTTGGATCCTCATGTTTTACCAGCGCAAGCCATTCTTTGCCCCTGTTCGCATAACTAAGCTCAAGCTCTTGCCAAACACCAACAAGTAAGATGGTTGCAACCTGGCAACATTGAATCCACCCCCCTTAGGCTCCCTCTGGAAGCCCCAGCACCGGGGGCTTATGGGCACAGGGTCAGTGGTAGCCATCCTGGACACTGGCATTTGGCTTTGTCTTCAATCTCATCACCCTCCTTGAGGTTACTGTGCAGTTTCAACCAGCATTTTATACTAGTGAGGTCATTATCAGGAGTTGCCATATCATCCCTCCAGTACCTAACATTTCTCATCCTCTTTAAAAGCTGTTCTGACTGCCAGCTGGCTGATCTAAGCTCCTGAGGAATGTCTCCTCTCAAAGGAATTTTTCCTTCCAAAGGCCCCCTGAAGTCCTAGTTGGCATTGGCCTGGCACGTGCTTTATATTAGGCCTCCCGTTGGGATGGCTGAGAATCATGAAAGACAGATCCTCCGCTAGCCTCAATAGGTCAAGTTTCTAGACACCAAGTCTCTGGGAACTAGTGTTTGATTTTAAACGGCACGTGGCCCTTCCTTGTTTCAGTGACTTAGAAAAGTAAAAGCCACTTACAAAAGTTGGCAAGATTTTTTATCGACTTCCCACCTGGGCTCCCAGCCTTGTTGAATGAAATCAAGTATCTCTGATTGGGAGCAACGAACTGCATTTCTTTGGACTTCTGAATCCATGTTTGTGCTTTCTCTGGCCCCTTAACACCTCGGCGATTCCGTTAGGGATGGGTGAGTGGGAGGAAGCCCTTTGAGAAGGGGGAATCGGCCCTCTGGTGCGCAGGTTTTCCACTCATCTGAGGAAGAGCCAGGGCTCTGAACTTAGCCAAACACTCATCTTGGCTGTGGGCTTGGGAAGAAATGGCCATTATTTATGGATTGTATTTGGTACATATTGTGTGATACTTGAAAAGATAAAAGGGACTGCCAGCCCGTAACTGAAATCTGAAGCTTTTTATCGCTTATTTTTCCTTGCCCTGTCTCCTCCCTTCCACCTTTCTTCTTGCATTGTGATGATCTAGTAGGCACGTCTGTCAACAGGACACATGCCTCCTCTGACTATAACCTCTTAATAGTTGTGTACAATGAAAACTGTAAACTTTTTTAAATAAACGTGTATATACCTTGGCAAATGGCTGGACCTTGATCAATAAGATAATAGCCCTCATGATTACTCTCAGCTGGTTTTCTAAAACACCCTCTCTGTTCTGGCTCCTTTGAGCAGCAGACGCTGGCTTCTGGCTGAGCAGCTCTTGGAATGCAGATGACTAAATTAGTTTGGGAAGGGAGTGGCACCCTTAGGCAGTGATAACCTAGAGGCTCTGCCCAGAGGCCTGTCCTTGAACCTGGAACTCAGATGCAAGACTGCTGGCTATGAACAGGCCTGTGAGGCTCCTCCACTAGAGCCTTGTAAAGCCTGAAGGTCCTAATCTACCCCATGCCTAAACCTTCTAAGCCCTGTCAACTCACACCCAGTAAGGATACTCCGAGGCCTGGAGTTCACGGACAGTGCAGCTTCCTGCTGGGGCCGATCTGCCTAAACAGGTGGTCCTCTGCCAAGTGCTACCTGGGAGATGAGGAACGGTGGGTTTTGCATGGGAAAACGCGTAGCTGGATTAGACCAGCATTTCGATTGCTTTCTAAAGCGTTTGCTCTCGGTTACCACCAGATGGCGATACTGCTCAGTGGTTTTGTTAGCAGGACCTTAAGACAAAGGAAATAGTTTTGCTTTGTTCGTGTGTTCTCATTCCATCTCTTTTCCACTGTTTTCTCCTTGTTCATTCCCCTAAACTCCTTTTTCTCCTTCCCTACATCCTGATGCATTTTCCCCAGTTGGCCCGGCTTCATACCTACCTGCCAGATTGAATGAGGTGGGACTGCTGAGGAATGGTGTGCCAGTGCCTGCTCCCTCCCCACTGGCAGGGAACCCCCCAGCTACCCTGGATGCCTCCAGAGCCCAGAAGCAAAACGTTTAAGACACTCTTTGTGGGTGGCACTCATGGACCCTTTAGCCAAAGGACTGAACCACAGAGCCATGAGTTCGAGTCCCAGCCCTTCCATTAGCCAGCTGTGCAACTTCAGGCCCCTCACTGGGCTTTCATGGACGTTGGGTACTGAGCTGTAAAGTGACATCCCTAGACTAATAGGTTCTGACTCTGCCACCCTGTGACTCAACTCCACCCAGGCCGCGAAACAGTTCCCTGTCACAGGAGAGAGTAACAGAGAGGATGCTAGATATTAACCACGAAACACCAAGGTTTGAACACAGGTTTAGAGTTTTTAGGCCAAAGAGCTTTGGGGGTGTAGAGCACTTTCCAGCCTAAAGGGGACTTAAGAGGTACCTAGGCTACGTGAACAGTCATTCCATTGATCTCACATAAGGCAGCTGCTTTTAACACCCCCCCCCCCCCCGCCCCCCACCAAGGAGAAGTCTCAGTGCAGTCGCTGGCACTTGGGTCTCCCAACCGCCCCCCTCCACCAACCCTGGTAATCTCACCCAGCACCACTCACCCTCTCAGCCTCAGTCTAGCTGCTTCCCAAGTGGAAGGTGGCTTGTCACTACCTGCCTGAGTCGTTCCTTTCCTGGGAAGGGGACCGGGGTTTCTGAGGCACATTGTCCTGGAAAAGAAAGCTGGTGGGCTCTGAGCCTCAAAACTTTCTTGCTGGCTCTGAAGGCTGCTCTGTCCCCCTGGGAATGAGTGGCTGTGACACTGGATCTGGGGGTGTCCCACTCCCCACCCAGAACCAAGACAAAGGATTTTTCTGACTCCCACAATCCCTAGAGCTGCAGAGGCCTTGCAGCCTCCTGGCAGGCTGAAGCAGCCCTATTTGTAAGTGGCATCTCAGGTACTCACACCCCGCTGAGCCCTGGACAGTGCAACTTGGGCCCAAGCCTGCTGTCTTGGGCCTCAGGGTGTACTGTGTGTGTGCCCCCAACTTCTTGGAACTGAAGAGTTATCCCGACCAGGGATTTAATGTTAGAAGATAAAAGATAGGAGCATTTCCCTCTGTGTGTGTGTGTGGCGCGCGTGTGCCTGTGCGCGTGTGTGTGTACCTACATAGTGAAGGGTGTTTATTTTTGGAAAGAGGGCACTTCTAGTAGACCTGAGCTCCTCAGAGCTCTTTGGGGCTCAGGACTTGACTCCCAGGACCTGGTGTCAAGGGGTCAGAGGTGGCAACAATGGACTTGGACTCCCTAAGAGAAAACTGCACCCTTCTGGCTGTGCCTGTAGTTGACAGTGAACCTAGAATGGGGTGCTGGACGCCAGGTGCAGCTGCATTCAGGCCTCCCTCGGCTTCCTCTCCTGGGGTCCTGGCCACCAAGGCTGGCCAGCGCGCAGCAACAGACTCCTTGGAGAAGTTTCAGCCTCCTTGTGGGCAGCCTCGCCTCCGCTTTCCTCAGTTCTGTAAGCAGCGCTTCAGGACCTGCTGCACTCCACTTGTGTGTGTTCACACGCGCAGGACAGGGCTTTTAAAGATGCGTTTTTTTCTTTTTCTTTTTCTTTTTTTTTTTTTTTTGAAACGCGATCCCACTCTGCTGCCCCGGCTGGAGTGCAGTGGCATAATCATGGTTCACTGCAGCCTCAACTGATCCTCCCGCTTCAGCCTCCTGAGTAGCTGGGACTACAGTCACATGCCACCACGTCCGGCTAATGTTGGTATTTTGTATACAGATGGGGTTGTGCCATGTTGCCCGTGGCTAGTCTTGAACTTCTAGGCTCAAGCGATCTGCCCACCTTGGCCTCCCAAAGTACTGGGATTAAATTTTAAAACGAGTGTAAATTGTTCTGAAAAACAACTTTTTTTTGTAGGACTACGTGTCACTTTAAATGTTGAAAATGTAGCGTCCAAATTGAGATGTGCTTTGTGAAATACCCCCTGGATTTCAGGGTTAGCACAAAAGTAAGAATGCTCTAATGAGCCACTGCACCCGTCTAAACAATGCATTTCTGCCAGTTTGAAAATTATGTGCTGGTAACAAATCAGAATTCCAGAAACATGCCTTCCTCCAGAGGGGACCACCATGGGCAGGGCTGAAGACGGCTTCCCCTCGCGAGCCTCACTCACTGCAGTGAGCCCTTCGGTAAGTAGATCAGGACATTAACTGCTTATGCTGTGCCAGGTGGCTTAGTCACATAGGCCCGGCATAACCGGGCTAGAACCTGGGTCCTCAGGCCATCCATATGTGTTCCCTCCAAGAATCATGCTGTGCCAAGCTGAGTGCCTGCCCCCAGTGCCCGCTGGGGCTGTGGGTACCTGTGTCTGTGTGACCCTCATGCCACCTGGCCCCTGTGAGATGCTCCCTGGCTGACCTCCTGCCCAGGGCTCACTCTATGGGCATGGTCTCTTGAGGATCAGGGCCTTTCCCCGTACATATCCCCATTTCCACTGACAATGGTGTCCCCAACCTCCGGTGCCTGCAGTAGGGCCAGAAAATAAAACTCCAGATTTACCTCAAACCCACTTCCTAGTGCAGAAATAGAGAAATAGAATGTGATCTACATTTATCATTAAAAACATTCTAGTAAATGTTTTTAGTTCTAGTAAATCTCATTTTTAGATTCTAGTAAATCTAGTAAAAACATTCAAACCTTTTTTAAAAAAGGTTAAATGTTTCATTTAACTCAATATATCAAAAATATTTCAGCATGAGGTCGGGCGCTGTGCCTCACGCCTGTAATCCCAGCACTTCAGGAGGTCGAGGCAAGCGGATCACCTGAGGTCAGGAGATCGAGACCATCCTGGCCAACATGGTGAAACCCTGGCTCTACTAAAAATACAAAAATTAGCCGGGCATGGTGGCAGGCACCTGTAATTCCAGTTACTTGGGGGGCTGAGGCAGGAGAACCAGTTGAACCTGGGAGGCAGAAGTTGCAGTGAGCCGAGATGACGCCACTGTACTCCAGCCTGGGCAACAGAGTGAGACTCTGTCTCAAAAAACAACAACAAAAATTCAGCATGTAATTCACAGTAAAAGAATGAGATAGTTTGGATTCTTATTTTTGTGCTAACTCTGAAATCCAGGGGGTATTTCACAAAGCACATCTCAATTTGGACGCTACACTTTCAACATTTAAAGTGACACGTGGTCCTACAAAACAAAGTTGTTTTGCAGAACAATTTACACTCGTTTTAAAATTAAAAATTAATTAAAATTATATACCACGAAAAATGTGATAATAGCCACAGCTGGCTACCTATCCAGAAGCGGGGGCCCTAGCAGCCTCTCCGTGCAGCAGGGATCTTTAGAGAAGCAGGCCTGGCGCAGTGGCTCACGCCTGTAATCACAGCACTTTGAGAGGCCGAGGTGGGTGGATCACTTGAGGTCAGGAGTTAGAGACCAGCCTGGCCAACATGGTGAAACCCCGTCTCTACTAAAAATACAAAAATTAGCCGGGCGTGGTTGCACACATCTGTAATCCCAGCTACTCGGGAGGCTGAGTCATGAGAATCGACTGAACCTTGGGAGGTGGAGGTTGCAGTGAACCGACATCGTGTCACTGCACTCCAGGCTGGGCAACAAAGCGAGACTCCGTCTCAAAACAAAACAAAAACTACAAAGCAGGCAAGTCACAAGAGCAAAGGAGCAACTTTGCTTGGGAATCTAGGGCAGAACCCAGAACCTCCCAATCCGCAGATAATGTTCCAGGGACTGGAATGGTGGACGGCGCACCCAGTCCGGTCCCTGGGGGCGGACTGGGTAGCAGGGCCGGAGCTGGCAGTCAGGGGCGCCTGGGCAGCGCCTCGGTCCCCTAAAGGCCGTGACTTCCAGGACGTGAGAACGCCGCCAGCCCTGCCTCATGGGCCGGAGTCTAGCAGGCCCCGGTAAGGGAATCACTCTGTGGGTTACACCTGTCCTCCGCGGAATTCGAGCTGCCCCGGGCTCTAGGCGTGGACAGCGCAGCCCAGCAGGTGAGCAGGGCGGGGCGAGGAGGCGGATTGGGTGGGTGGGATTGGGCGGGGCAGGCGGGGTGGGGCGAGGCTGCGGAGGCCACGCGGCCGTCCCCGCCTCGGCCACCAGGGGGCGTACGTGCCTCGTGCTTCGGCACCGGCTCGCGAGCGGGTGTCTGGGTGGGGCGGGGTCGGCCGGGGCTGGGCGGTCCAAGGAGCCCGCGGGCGTGGACCCCGGAGGCCTCTGGCATCTGCCCCACCCGAGAGGTGGGAACCGGGCAGGGAGGGAGGTAGATTCCTCATCGACGTGACCATTGTAGGGAAAGAGCCCCCAAAACAGGGAGTTCGGTAGAGGCGTCAGAGCTGACATGGACACTGCCGCAGTGCCAGCCACGGCCACCAAACCCTCCCAGCAGGGCGGGGCGTCCAAGGCAAGGGGTGACGACGAGAGGGGCGGTTCAGCCCACCTCCCCACGCCGATCTGTCGGGAAAGGAGGAGGAAGGATCTTGAAAGCCTCACACATCGCTAGGAGGGGGCATCCTGGAGCAGGGGGCTGGATCAGGACCCGGCTGGATGGGAAGGAGCTGGTTAAAGGGAGGGCACCCGGGTAGGGCGTGGCCCGTGCTGTGCGGAGAGCGGGGAGTGGACTTGGGGAGGGGTCAGCGTTCTGGCTGGCCCAGGGGCACGTGACCGGGGGGCACGGTGGGAAAGGGGTGGGATGGTGGAGTATTGGCTTGGGGCCAGGTCAGGCATCAGAGGCACAAAGCAAAGGATACAGAAAGAGGGAAAGGGAGAAAGGGAGAGGCAGAGACCTGAAGCGGGAGGGCGGGAGGCGAGGACAGTGGGTGGGGCTCGGGCTGCAGGGCTGGAGCCTGGGGGACCTGGAGCACAGGGGCAGGTGGAAGGGACGGGAAGGATACCTGGGCCTGCAGGGCGTTCCCTGCGGAGATTGAGTGAAGACTGCGGCGTCCACCTTCAGGGCTCTCTCTAGCTCCCTCTTTCTGTCTCTTATCATTGCTCTGGGGGAAGCCAGCGGATTGTTTTGAGCTGCCCTCTCCTTTGGAGTGCCCCACCTGGCTGGGAACCGAAGCCCTAAACCAACAGCCAGCAAGAGTTGAGGCCTGGCGACAACCAGCGCGTAAGCCGACTGTGGATGCCCGGACCCGGTGCAGCTAGGAAAGGCTGCAGCAGGCCGCATCAGCGATCCTGAGCCGCAGCAGCCTGGGAGCAGCTTCCCGGACTCCTGACCCTCGGAAACTGGGAAAAAGATGGGAATGCGGGTTTGCTGCTTTAAGCTTCTAAGTTTTGGGTGTAATCCATTATGCAGCAATAGATACCTAATAGTCTGTGGTTTTTCGGAACCACTGTATTTTCCCCATACTGCTTATCTCTTAACTAGGTTTATGTGAGATAGAAAAATAGACCAGGCACGGTGGCTCATACCTGTAATCCCAACAATTTAGGAGGCCAAGGCAGGAGGATCACTTGAGCCCAGGAGTTCCACACCAGCTTGAGCAACATAGGGAGACCCATCTCTACAAAAAATTAAAAAATTAGCCCAGCGTGATGGCACACGCCTGTGGTCCCAACCACAAGGGAGGCTAAGGTGTGAGGATCACTTGAGCCCAGGAGGTTGAGGCTGCGGTGAGCCAAGATCGTGATATTACACTCCAGCCTGGGCTGCAGAACATGACCCTGTCTCAAAAAAATAATAATAATTTGTAGCATATTTAAGGCACTGCTATAAATTTTTTAATTTTCTACTTATTACAACTAAACCTAATCTTAAATGATTCTATAATAAAGACTGGAAATAAAGAATGGGAAATTCATTTCCTATTCTTTCTGTCTGTCATTCTAGCTTTGACTTCCATTTGCAAAGCCACCTCCTGGTTCAATATAGCTGCTGGGGCTCCAGAGAAAAAGTGCTCTTCTCAGCTGACAGTTCCTTTTTTTTTTTTTTTTTTTTTTTTTTTTTTTTTTTTTTTGACAGGGTCTCACTCTGTCATCCAGGCTGGAGTGCAGTGGTGCAATCCCAGTTCACTGTAACCTCCACCTCCCAGGTTCGAGTGATTCTCCAGCCTCAGCCTCCCGACTAGCTGGGATTATAGGCACCCACCACCACACTCAGTTAATTTTTGCATTTTTAGTAGAGACGGGGTTTCACCATCTTGGCCAGGCTGGTCTTGAATTCCTGATCTCAAGTGATCCACCCACCTCCACCTCCCAAAGTGCTGGGATTACAGGGATGAGGCACGGCACCTGGCCTGACAGCTCCTTTTAAGGAGTCTTGGAAGCCTCGCTCACGCTTCCACTTAAACCTCTTGGACCAAACTGAGCCACAGGCCCACACCCTGCTTCGGGAATGTTGGGAAATACACTTCTTCACCTGGGCACATCGCCCCCTTGAATAAAATTGGGGTTCTAGTGTAATGTGGACCTTGCATCTTTGGAACCTATTGGAACAAGTCAGCTTTTTAAAAAATTGTGAGACAATTGGGGAAATTTAAACAGTAAGTAGTATGTTATGATATGAATAAATTATTATTATTTTTAGAAAGGATCTCACTCTGTTGCCCAGGCTGGAGTCCAGTGGCACAATCATAGCTCACTGTAGCCTCGATCTCCGGGGCTCAAGGGATCCTCCCACGTCAGCCTCCCAAGTAACTGGGGCCACAGGTGCACGCCACCATCCCCAGGTAATTATTTGGGATTTTTTTAGATGTGAGATCTCACTCTGTTGCCCAGGCTGGTCTCAAACTCCTGAGCTCAAGCCATTCTCCTGCCTCGGCCTCCCAAAGTGTTAGGATTATAGGCGTGAGCCACCGCACCTGGTGATTTTTTTTTTTTATAGGTGATAAAGGTATTGTGTTTTGTGATAGTTATTGTGTTTTATATGATATTGTGCGTATGTATATATTTACTAGCATATATGTTCAAAAATTACCTGTTGGAAATACTTACTGAATTTATGGATGAAATTATGTGTCCAGATTTGTTTCAGAATAATCCAATAATGAATGGGGTGGGAAGTAATAGAAGAAACAAGGTTAGCCATGTGTTAAAGCTGAATGACGGCTACATGGCCGTTCTTTATACCATTCTCTCTTTTAAATCGGTTATACATTTTTCATAATAAAAGTTTATTTAGTCTGTTTTTTGTTTGTTGGTTTTTGAGATGAAGTCTCGCTCTGTTGCTCAGGCTGGAGTGCAGTGGTACAATCTTGGCTCACCGCAACCTCTGCCTTCTGGGTTCAAGTGATTCTCCTGCCTCAGCCTCCCAAGTAGCTGGGAGTACAGGTGCGTACCACCATGCCCAGCTATATATATATATATATATTTTTAGTAGAGAATGGTTTAGTAGAGAAGAGTTTCACCATGTTGGCCAGGCTGGTCTCAAACTCCTGACCTCAAGTGATCCACCTGCCTCAGCTTCCCAAAGTGCTGAGATTATAGGCATGAGCCACTGCACCCAGCCTTTAGTCTGTTTTTAAGTACAAGTCTTAAGGTCTATATTTGAAATTTTACAATTCTAAAAAATCAGGATTCTATTAATGTTACTAAGGAATAGGAGAGGTTGGCTTTGCCAACATATAGAAAAGGCTCTGTCACAGTGACTAGCAGTGGACCCCAGTCCTTAACTGGCAGAAATGGGCCAAATGCCCCTTGATCTGATGTCCTCCCTCCAGGCTTTGCCACCAGCTA
Organism: Rhinopithecus roxellana; assembly: GCF_007565055.1. Lineage (NCBI taxonomy): Eukaryota > Metazoa > Chordata > Mammalia > Primates > Cercopithecidae > Rhinopithecus > Rhinopithecus roxellana. The sequence continues at coordinate 63,553,289 of NC_044554.1, forward strand.
GACCCCTCGATTGCCTGGGACTTATTGGATCCTGATGTGTGGCCAGATTTGCATTCCAGGCCTTGGAGAAAGGGGTTTAGCTGGAGGCATATGAGACCCTGGCCCCAGTCCCAAGCAGTTTATAATTTATTTGAGCAACCATCACAAAGCAACAACACCCACACTCCAAGTAATCACTCCAAGATAGCAGCTAAGTACGTGGCAAAGTACATGTGTGCTCTTTCAATGAGAAGGGTAAGGCCAAGGTGTGACACCTGGAGGAGCAGCAGGGATGAACTGGAGAGTGATAAGGAGAGGAGACCCATCGGAAAGAAGAACATGGGATCAGGAGGCTTTGCTGAGCCTCACTGCCAACTGCATGGCCAGGGGGCTGAGGGAAACAGGCTCTGTGCCTGTTTCTGGCCCTAGCAAAGGAATGTGTTGTTCAAGATAAAAAGGCGAGCCACAACGTCTCCCTGTTAACAGTGACAGTCGTAACAACAGCAACAGCAACTAGTGTTTTTAATGTTTCAGGCACCCAGCTAAGGGTTTAACTTACAGCAAGGCCATGAGGCTGGTATGATCGCCCTGCAGTGGACACCTGTTATTTCTGCCTACCCAGCATCTGTTCCGCCTTCTTCTGGTATCAGTACTGCAATGCTATTTGAGGGAACAACCCTGCCTCCCTCACCTCGTCCTCTGACCCAGCCAGCCAGTCAGGCCCCCTACTCAGTTCAGAGAGGAGCACGGGACTGGGGCTTCTGTTGAAACCACTGGGAAAGAGAAGAGCCTTTTCCCTCTGGGGCTGCAAAGCTCTGAGCTGCTGAGACTAGAGCCAGGTTGTGGAGGGCCTGCCTGAGAACCTCCCTGGACTTCTCCTTTAGGGGAAAACATCAAGCTCCTTCCTGTCATTTGCAATCAATAATCCTGAGTAATACACATCTTTGGTATTCAGGTGCAGTTACAAGCCCAAGGTTATCATGTCCTCTTAGAGTCTGCAATAGCCAAAATGGGAAAGGCCGTATCTTGAGCCTTAGGAAGAGAGTTCCAAAAGTATAGATAAAAGAATTAATCTAGGCCGGGCGTGGTGGCTCATGCCTGTAATCCCAGCACTTTGGGAGGCCAAGGCGGGTGGATCACGAAGTCAGGAGATCGAGACCATCCTGGCTAACACGATGAAACCCCATCTCTACTAAAAATACAAAAAATTAGCCGGGCGCAGTGGTGGGCACCTGTAGTCCCAGCTACTCAGGAGCCTGAGGCAGGAGAATGGCGTGAACCCAGGAGGTGGAGCTTGCAGTGAGCCGAGATCGTGCCACTGCACTCCAGCCTGGGCGACAGAGCAAGACTCCATCTCCAAAAAAAAAAAAAAAAAAAAAAAAAAAAAAAGGAATTAATCTGAACCAAAGCTTTAAATAGAAGAAGGTGGAACTACTTCAATTAAAGATGGTCAATGGCCAGGTATGGTGGCTTACGCCTGTAATCCCAGCACTTTGGAAGGCCAGGAGAAGCAGATCACTTGAGGCCAGGAGTTTGAGACCAGTCTGGCCAACATGACAAAACCCTGTCTCTACTAATAATACAAATTAGCCGGGCATGATGGCATTCACCTGTAATCCCAGCTACTCGGGAGGCTGAGACAGGAGAATCACTTGAACCCAGGAGGTGAGGCTGCAGTGAGTCAAGATCATGCCTCTACACTCCAGCCTGGTGACAGAGTAAAACTGTGTCTCAAAAAAAAAAAAAAAGATGGCCAATTGACCATACAGGTTAATCTCACTCCTCCGACACCAAAACTCCATTAAAATGACAGTAGAGGGTTACAAAAGCAGGCAAGGCACATAACCCACAGACACAAAAAGTAAGAAAGAGTAGACATCGGCAAACCAACAAAACACAACAACAAAAAGATTCTTGTTGCTTTTCCCTTTTGCGGCCATCACCGAAGCGGGAGCGGCCAAAATGAAATTTAATCCCTTTGTGACTTCCGACCGAAGCAAGAATCGCAAAAGGCATTTCAATGCACCTTCCCACATTCGCAGGAAGATTATGTCTTCCCCTCTTTCCAAAGAGCTGAGACAGAAGTACAACGTGCGATCTATGCCCATCCGAAAGGATGATGAAGTTCAGGTTGTACGAGGACACTATAAAGGTCAGCAAATTGGCAAAGTAGTCCAGGTTTACAGGAAGAAATATGTTATCTACATTGAACGGGTGCAGCGGGAAAAGGCTAGTGGCACAACTGTCCATGTAGGCATTCACCCCAGCAAGGTAGTTATCACTAGGCTAAAACTGGACAAAGACCGCAAAAAGATCCTTGAACGGAAAGCCAAGTCTCGCCAAGTAGGAAAGGAAAAGGGCAAATACAAGGAAGAAACTATTGAGAAGATGCAGGAATAAAGTAATCTTATATAAAAGCTTTGATTAAAACTTGAAACAAAGAAAAAAAAAAAAAAAAGATTCTTGTTTGAGCCGAGGAGTTCCAGGTCACCGTGAGCTATGATTGCGCCACTGCACTCCAGCCTAGCGGACAGTGAGACCTTGTCTCTAAAACAAACAAACAAATTGAAAACTGGAAAACAGGTGTACTTGTAGTAACTAACTTAATAGATTAAAAGCAAAACACTGCAAACCCCCACCCCAAAGATGAGTGGTTCCAGGTTCCTCTGATCAGTGAGGGGTAAATGAAGGACTGTAACAGGTCGGGTTGAAAGCTTAAGACAGCGGGTGCGGTGGCTCATGACTGTCATCCTAGTACTTTAGGAGGCTGAGGTGGGCAGATCACTTGAGGCTAGGAGTTGGAGACCAGCCTGGGCAACATGGCAAAACCCTGTCTCTACAACAAAATTAGCCAGGTGTGGTGGCATAAGGCCTGTAGTCTTAGCTCCTTGGGAGCCTGAGTTGGGAGAATCACCTGAGCCCAGGGAGGTCGAGGCTGCAGTGAGCTGTGATGAAGCCACTGCATACCAGCCTGGGTGACAGAGTGAGACCCAGCCTCAAAAAAAAAAAAAAAAAAGAAAGAAAAGAAAGAAAGCTTAAGACATTTTGGGGATCTAGAGCTCCTCCCCACCACTGTGTACCCAGGCTACTGACCCGTTCCCAGCTGAGCAGAAGACTAGAGGATTCTGCTAGGAGGGGATATGAATACAACTGAGGGGAAATTACCATACCAAAAATCTAGGTTTCAAGTGAAAGTTAACGTGAGGAATGGTATCACAGTCTCCCTCCCTGACTCAGCTCCCACAAGCCTGGCAGCCAGGCTTATTCCATTCAGGTGGGAAATGGAAGGGCTCCTCTGTAAGTACTCAGACCAACTCAAGAGGAAGGACCCAAAGGTACTAACATTAGGAGTTTCCCAGTGAAATGGCCCAATCAGATTACAACTGGTGAAGGTCACCGGTTGACAAGCTCACCCATGCATGCAGCTTCTAATCAGCTTTATTTTTATTTTATTGATTGATTTTATTTATTATTATTATATTTTGAGACAGAGTCTCGCTCTGTTGTCCAGGCTGGAGTGCAGTGGTACAATCTCGGCTCACTGCAAGCTCTGCCTCCTGGGTTCACGCCACTCTCCTGCCTCAGCCTCCCAAGTAGCTGGGACTATAGGCACCCGCCACCACGCCTGGCTAATTTTTTGTATTTTTAGTAGAGACAGGGTTTCACCGTGTTAGCCAGGGTGGTTTCAATCTCCTGACCTTGTGATCCACCCGCCTCGGCCTCCTAAAGTGCTGGGATTACAGGTGTGAGCCACCATGCCTGGCCTTTTTTTTTTTTTTTTGAGACGGAGTCTCGCTCTGTCGCCGGGGCTGGAGTGCAGTGGCCGGATCTCAGCTCACTGCAAGCTCCGCCTCCCGGGTTTACGCCATTCTCCTGCCTCAGCCTCCGGAGTAGCTGGGACTACAGGCGCCCGCCACCTCGCCCGGCTAGTTTTTTGTATTTTTTAGTAGAGACGGGGTTTCACAGTGTTAGCCAGGATGGTCTCGATCTCCCGACCTCGTGATCCGCCCGTCTCGGCCTCCCAAAGTGCTGGGATTACAGGCTTGAGCCACCGCGCCCGGCCAACCTGGCTAACTTTTGTATTTTTAGTAGAGACGGGGTTTTACCTTGTTGGCCAGACTGGTCTCGAATTCCTCAGGTGATCCACCTGCCTCAGCCTCCCAAAGTGCTGGGATTACAGGTGTAAGCAACCACACCCAGCCTTAATCAGCTTTAAAAAAATATTAATAAAGCAAGATTCAATTATATGCTATTTATAGGAGACATATTTTAGATTTAAGCATACAAATAGGTTGAAAAATTTTTAATGGAAAATGATACACACAGTAACCATAAGAAAGCTGCAGTGACTATACTAATATCAGACAAAATAGACTTTAAAACAAAATATGGCTGGGCGCAGTGGCTCATGCCTGTAATCCCAGCACTTTGGGAGACCAAGGCTGGCAGATCACTTGAGGCCAGGAGTTTGAGACCAGCCTGGCCAACATGATAAAACCCCGTCTCTACTAAAACTATAAAAATTAGCCAGGCATGGTGGCAGGCGCCTGTAATCCCAGCTACTCAGGAGACTGAGGAAGGAGAATCACTTGAACCTGGGAGGCAGGGTTTCAGTGAGCCGAGATTCCACCACTGCACTCCAGCCTGAGTGACGAGCAAGACTCCATCTCAAAACAAAGAAAATATGTCACTAGAAGTAATCAGGGACATTGTATAATGATAAAAAGGTCAATCCATCAGAAAAATATGGCAATTAAAAACATGTACCTAAAAACAGAGCCACAGAATATATAAAGCAGAAAACAGATGGAATTCAAGGGAAAAATAGACAATTCACAATATAGTCGGAGACTTTAATATCCCACTTTTAATAACAGATAGAGCTAAACAGGTAGATAGGCAGAAGATCCATATGGAAACAGAAGCCTTGAACAACACTATAAACCAACTAGAGCTAACTGACATCTGTAGAACACTCCACCCAACAACAAGAGAATACACATTCTTCTCAAATGCACATGGAACATTCTCTAGGACAGACTATGCGCTAGGCCACAAAACAAGCATCAATATGTTTACAAGGAATGAAGTTGTACCAAGGATGTTTTCTGTTCATAATGGAGTGAAGTTTGAAATTAATAACACAAAGAAATTAGGAAAATTCAAAAATATGTGGAAATTAAACATATACTCATAAGTAATCAATGGGTCAAAAAATAGACCACAAGAGAAATTAGAAAATACTTTGAGATGGATGAACATAAAAACTCAACATGCCAAAATGTATGGGATGCAACTAAAACAGTATTTGTAGGGAAAATTATAGTTGTACCTGTCTATATTTAAAAGGAAGAACAACCACAAATCAATACTCTTAAGTTTCTGCCTTAAGACACTGGAAAAAGAAGAAGAAACTAAGCCCCCAGCAAACAAAAGAAAGGAAATAATAAGGATTAGAGCATAAATTAATGAAATAGAGAATTTAAAAAAAAAATAGAGGAAATTAACCACACCAAAAGCTGATTATTTGAAAAGATCAACAAACTTGACAAACCTTTAGCTAGACTGACCAAGCAAAATTCAAACAACTAACTAAAGGGGCGGGGGGGAAGAGAAAAGAAAAAAAAATTATGAAAATCAGGAATGAGAAGGGGGACATTACAACCTCACAGAAATAAAAAGGATGACCTATAAAGAACTCAATCAAATTTACAAGAAAAAAACAACTCCATCAAAAAGTGGGCAAAGGATGTAAACAGACACTTCTCAAAAGAAGACGTTCATACAGCCAACAGACACATGAAAAAATGCTCATCATCACTCTCCATCAGACAACTGCAAATCAAAACCACAATAAGATACCATCTCACACCAGTTAGAATGGCAATCATTAAAAAATCAGGAAACAACAGGTGCTGGAGAGGATGTGGGGAAATAGGAACACTTACACTGTTGGTGGGACTGTAAACTAGTTCAACCATTGTGGAAAACAGTGTGGCGATTCCTCAAGGATCTAGAACTAGAAATACCATTTGACCCAGCCATCCCATTACTGGGCACATACCCAAAGGATTATAAATCATGCTGCTATAAAGACACATGCACACGTATGTTTATTGTGGCACTATTCACAATAGCAAAGACTTGGAATCAACCCAAATGTCCATCAGTGACAGACTGGATTAAGAAAATGTGGCACATATACACCATGGAATACTATGCAGCCATAAAAAAGGATGAGTTCGTGTCCTTTGTAGGGACATGGATGCAGCTGGAAACCATCATGCTCAGCAAACTATCACAAGAACAGGAAACCAAATACCACATGTTCTCACTCATAGGTGGGAATTGAACAATGAAATCACTTGGACACAGGAAGGGGAGCATCACACACCGGGTCCTATTGTGGGGAGGGGGGAGGGGGGAGGGATAGCATTAGGAGATATACCTAATGTAAATGACGAGTTAATGGGTGCAGCACACCAACATGGCACATGTATACATATGTAACAAACCCACACGTTGTGCACATGTACCCTAGAACTTAAAGTATAATAAAAAAAAAAAAAAAAAAGGATGGAGCTCAGTGCAGTGGCACATGCCTGTAATCCCAGCTACTCGGGAGGCTAAGGCAGGAGGATAGCTTGAGGCCAGGAGTCTGAGACTAGCCTGGGCAACACAGTGACACGCTGTCTCTAAAATAAAAAGAAAAAATGAAAAGGGAATACTATGAACAACCGTATGACAACAAATTAGACAACTTAGATGAACTTGAGAATTTACTGGAAAGGCATAAACTAACAACTCAAGAAGAAATAAAATATCTGGATAGACCTATAACAAAAAGCTTGAGGCCGGGCGCGGTGGCTCAAGCCTGTAATCCCAGCACTTTGGGAGGCCGAGACGGGCGGATCACGAGGTCAGGAGATCGAGACCATCCTAGCTAACACGGTGAAACCCCGTCTCTACTAAAAATACAAAAAACTAGCCGGGCGACCTGGCGGGCGCCTGTAGTCCCAGCTACTCGGGAGGCTGAGGCAGGAGAATGGTGTGAACCCGGGAGGCGGAGCTTGCAGTGAGCTGAGATCCGGCCACTGCACTCCAGCCTGGGCGGCAGAGCGAGACTCCGTCTCAAAAAAAAAAAAAAAAAAAAAAAGCTTGAGTTAGTAGTTTGAAAACTGTCTACGAAGAAAAGCTTAGGCCAAACCAGTTTCACTGGTGAACTCTACCCAAAATTTACAAAGGAAATAATACCAAATTTTGACACTCTTACCAAAAAATGGAAGAGAAAGGAGCACTTTTCAATTCATTTTATGAGGCTAATAGTATTGTAATACCAAAATCAGACAAAGATATCATAGGAAAAGAGAACCACAGACCAATATCTCCTATGAATACAGATGGAAGAATCCTCAGTGAGATACTGGCAAACCAAAACCACTAGCATGTGAAATGTATTATACACCATGACCAAGCAGGATTTATCCCAGGTATGCAAGGTTGGCTTAACATGGGAAAATCAATTAATTTAATACATGTATTACTAGAATAAAGGACAAAACCCACATAATCATCTCAATAGATGCAGCAAAAGCATTTGACAAAATTCAACACCCTTTAATGATAAAAACACCTGACAAACTAGGACTAGAAGGGAAATTTCTCAACCTGTAAAGAGCATCTACAAAGACCATCTTTTGTAGATGTAGATTTTTTTTTGTAGCAGAAAAAAAACAGAAAAAAAATTCTGTTAGAATGAATGAAGAAGTTTAGCAAAGTTGCAGGATACAACTAGCATCATGCTTACTGGTGAAAGACTGAAATCTCTCCCCTACATCAGGAACAAGACAAGGATGTCTGCTCTTACCGCTTCCTTTTTTATTTTATTTTATTGAGATGGAGTTTTGCTCTTATTGCCCAGGATGGTGTACAATGGTGTGATCTCGGCTCACTGCAACTTCTGCCTCCTGGGTTCAAGTGATTCTCCTGCCTCAGCCTCCCTAGTAGCTGGGATCACAGGTGCTCACCACCACACCTGGCTAATTTTTTGTATTTTTAGCAGAGATGAGGTTTCACCATGTTGGCCAGGCTGGTCTCGAACTCCTGACCTCAGGTGATCCACCCGCCTCGGCCTCCCAAATGAGCCACCACGCCTAGCTGCTCTTATCACTTCTATCTAACATTGTGCTAGAGGTTCTAGCCAGGGAGGTTAAGCAAGATAATTAAATAAAAAGCATTCAAATTGGAAAGGAATAAATAAAATTGTCTGTATTTGCAGATCACAGTCTTGTATATAAAAAGTCCTAAGGAATAGATTGATTAAATATCTATTAGAATGGGCTGGCAGAGTGGTTCACACCTGTAATCCCAGCACTTTGGGAGGCCAAGGCAGGTGGATCATCTGAGGTCAGGAGTTCGAGACCAGTCTGGCCAGCATGGTGAAACCCTACCTCTACTAAAAATACAAAATTAGCCAGGTGTGGTGGCAGATGCCTGTAATCCCGGTTACTTGGGAGGCTGAAACAGGAAAATTGCTTGAATCCCAGAGGCCGAGGTTGCAGTGAGCCAAAATCTTGCCATTGCACTCCAGCCTGGGCAACAAGAGTGAAGCTCCGTCTAAAAAAAAAAAAAAAAAAAAGAGGCCGGGCGCGGTGGCTCAAGCCTGTAATCCCAGCACTTTGGGAGGCCGAGACGGGCGGATCACGAGGTCAGGAGATCGAGACCATCCTGGCTAACACGGTGAAACCCCATCTCTACTAAAAAATACAAAAAAACTAGCCGGGCGAGGTGGCGGGCGCGTGTAGTCCCAGCTACTCGGAAGGCTGAGGCAGGAGAATGGCGTAAACCCGGGAGGCGGAGCTTGCAGTGAGCTGAGATCCGGCCACTGCACTCCAGCCTGGGTGACAGAGCAAGACTCCGTCTCAAAAAAAAAAAAAAAAAAAAAAGAGATTCACTAGAATGACTATAATAAAAAAGATGGACAATAACAAGTGTTGATAGAGATGTGAAGAAATTGGAATCCTCATACATTGCTGGTGGGAATGTATAATGTTGCCGTCACCTTGGCAAACAGCAATCTGGCAATTTCTCAGAAGGTGAAACAGAGTTACCATGAGGCCCAGAAACTTTACTCCTATGTATATGCCCAGGTGAACTGAAAACATGCGTCCACACACAAGCTTGTATATGAGTGTTCATAGCAATAGTACTCATAATAGCTCATTAAAAAACCCAAATGTCAACTGATGAATGGATAAATAAAATAAAATTTGTCCATACGATGAAATATTATTCAGCCATTAAAGGGAATAAGAAATAGTGCTACATGCTACAACATGGGTGGACCTTGAAAACATTATGCTAAGTGAAAGGTTCAGACACAGAAGCCCACATGTTGGTATGATTTCATTTATAGGAAGTGTCCAGAACAGGCAAATCCAAAGAGACAGAAAGTAGATGAGTGGTTGTCAGGAACTGGGCTGAGCAGTGGCGTGATCTCGGCTCATTGCAATCTCTGCCTCCCGGGTTCCAGCGATTCTCTAGCCTCAGCCTCCCAAGTAGCTGGGACTACAGGCACCTGTCACCATGCCCGGCTAATTTTTTGTATTTTTGTAGAGACAGGGTTTCACCGTGTTAGCCAGGATAGTCTCAATCTCCTGACCTCGTGATCTGCCTCCCTCAGCCTCCCAAAGGGCTGGGATTACAGGCATGAGCTGCCGCGCCTGGCCTATTTTTTTTAGTTTTAAAAATGTGTGCATTGAGAAACTTTGTTCACATAAATAAGGAGATGGGAATGGAAAGCACTTGAATACAGCAATTTCAATCAATTCCCTGAATTTTTTTCTGAATTATAGCCAAAATCATGGCATAATCTATCAGCACAAACTATTTTTAATGATCTACCTGCTGACAAATCTATTCAGTTCTCTTCTAATTTGCTGAAAGCTAAGAAGTAGAACTCACCTGACTTGCAAAACCATTTTTTTTTTTTTTTACTCAATCACCAAAGTGAATTCCCTTCATCAATTTCTGGCAAGTATACCAAGAAAGCTTAACTAAGACTTATCAAGTAGCTGTAAATTATACATGTTATTTTTTCACTTACAGGAATCTTGCTTAACCTAGAATATTCCAAAGGGTTAGGAAACTAAGGTATGCGAGGTGACTCACACCTGTAATCCCAGCACTTTGGAAGGCTGAGGCAGGTGGATCACTTGAAGTCAGGAGTTTGAGGCCAGCCTGGCCAACATGGTAAAACCTCGTCTCTACTAAAAATACAAAAATTAGCCGGGTGTGGTGGTGCACACCTGTAGTCTCAGCTACTCGGGAGCCTGAGACAGGAGAATTGTTTGAGCCTGGGAGGCGGAGGTTGCAGTGAGTGGAGATCGTGCCACTGTACTCCAGCCTGAGTGCAGTGAGACTCCATCTCAAACACACACACACACGCACACACACACACACACAACTGTAATCTTTGAGGTTACCTTCTCTACACAACAGAAATAATTTGCATCTCTCCTGAGCAAACATATGCAAGTTCACAAGTACCTTCACAGAGTGTGGTCCCTAAGCAACAGTCAAGCAGTCAAACACAGATACCTTCTCCTAGAGAACTGAGTAATCCCACGGCAGGACGCAGTGGCTCACACCTGCAATCCCAGCACTTTGGGAGGCTGAGGTGGGAGGATTGCTTGAGCCCAGGAGTTTCAGACCAGTCTGGGCAATAAAGTGGGATCCCATTTCTATTTAAAATTTTGTTTCAAGGTGGCAGGGGTGAAAAGACACACAGCCATGCTGTTGCCTTATTCCCATGTTTTGGATAATTTGTCCTTACACTCATTATTTATTGTGTATCTCTGTACTTTAATGTGTTACTAAGATGATAAATAATTTATGACTTGAAGGTTATGGGAAGAAGGTATAAAATTCCTTCAATAAATGTGTGCTCCGGTGTGTTTCATACTCCAGCGTTTCCCTTTGAGGAATAATTAACAAGAATCTTGTATTAGAAAATCAGGGGGCCAGGCTGGTGGCTCACACCTGTAATCCCAACACTTTGGGAGGCTGAGGCAGGAGGATCACTTCAGCCCAGGAGTTTGAGACTACTGTGGGCAACCTAGTAAGACTCCCAACTCTACAAAAAATTAAAAATTAGCTAGGTGTGGTGCACCTGTGGTCAAGGGGCTGCGGAGGGAGGATACCTTGAGCCAGGGAGGTCGAGGCTGCAGTGAGCCATGATTGTGCCACTGCACTCCAGCCTGGGAGCATGAGCCTATCTCAAAAAACAAGACCAGGTGTGGTGGCTCATGCCTGTAATCCCAGAACTTTGAGAGGCCGAGATGGGAGGATCACTAGATTCCAAGAGTTCGAGACAGGCCAGTCTGGGCAATGTGGTGAAACTCCATCTCTACTAAAAATACAAAAAAAAATTAGACGGGCATGGTGGTGCACTTCTGTAGTCCCAGCGACTTGGGAGGCTGAAGTGGGAGAATTTCTTGAACCCAGGAGGCAGAGGTTGCAGTAAGCTGAGATCACGCCACTGCACTCCAGCCTGGGCAACAGAGCAAGACCCTGTCTCAAAAAAAAAAAAAAAAGAAAAAGAAAGTCAGAAATAATGCCATTAATTTTGTTAGACATCATGATCTAACTTTTATAATAACTTTAATAAAAAGGAAAAGCATAAGAACTAATTAGTCTGTCAACTGGCAGATAATTTTATTTTTCCTGATGGGAGAAAATATTAAACACTTTATTAGACAAAATAAAATGAAGGTTAAGTATAATTGGAACAATATTTTCAAGTCATATTTTATGACATGAGAAGATGGGTTTTAAAATATGTCACTTATCAAAGCACATGTTCATTTAAAAAAGAAAACCCAGCTGGCCGCCGTGGCTCACGCCTGTAATCCCAGCACTTCAGGAGGCCCAGGCGGGCAGATTATGAGGTCAGGAGTTCGAGACCAGCCTGACTGACATGGTGAAACCCCGTCTCTACTAAAAATACAAAAATTAGCTGGGCATGGTGGTGGGCACCTGTAATCCCAGCTACTCAGGAGGCTGAGGTAGGAGAATCGCTTGAACCCAGAAGGCGGAGGTTGCAGTGAGCCGAGATTGTGCCACTGCACTCCAGCCTGGGTAACAGAGTGAGATTCCATTTCAAAAAAGAAAAAAAAAAAAAAGAAGGAAAGAAAACCCAATCATATAGAATTTACAAAACTGAGTTTTGGCCAATCTATCTTGAAAAAATGTGCTAGTCTCCCAAAACATTGCAATTACGTTTAGAAAAATAAGTGTCTCTAACGTATATTGTTCCAATTATTTTAGGAAAATTTTCTTCTCAGGCAATGGTCTATGTTAAGAATGGATACTGAGACGAGCCTAAAAAGAATTTCTTACATTTAAACATGGCTGGGCAGTGGGGTGGGGTGGGGTGGAGGGGAAGCTGTTTTTAATATTCAGTCTTTGTTACTGATGCCAGCTTTGCCCTGGCCCTACAGGACTTTTGCTTTTTTTTTGTTTGTTTTGTTTTGTTTTGTTTTGTTTTGAGATGGGGTCTCACTCTGTCACCAGGCTGGAATGCAGTGGCATGATCTCAGCTCACTGCAACCTCCACCTCCTGGGTTCAAGCAACTCTCCTGCCTCAACCTCCTGAGTAGCTGGGACTACAGGCGCCCGCCACCATGCCCAGGTAATTTTTGTATTTTTAGTAGAGACGGGGTTTCACTTATTTTGGCCAGGACCTCGTAATCTGCCCGCCTCAGCCTCCCAAATTGTTGGGATTACAGGCATGAGCCACTGCGCCCAGCCGGACTTTTTCTCAAAAGCAGTGACACTAGAGTATGAAAGAGGCGAAATGTCATCATCCCCACACCTCCCACCCCCATTCTACAACGTACCTGAATTCTGAAACCCCAACAAGGACCAAAGAGCAGGTTCTTTTTTAGAGACGGGGTCTTGCTATGTTGCTCAGCCTGGTCTCAAACTCCTGGGCTCAAGCCATCCTTCCCTCTCAGCCTCTCAAAGTGTTGGGATTACAGGCGTGAGCCACAAACTACAGGTTTTTGATGGTGTTGTTTTTTGTTTTTGAGACAGAGTCTCACTCTGTTGCTCAGGCTGGAGTACAGTAGCATTATCTTGGCTCACTGCAGCCCCCGCCTCCCGGGTTCAAGCGATTCTTGTGCCTCAGCCCCCCAGGTAGCTGGGATTACAGGCACCGCCACCATGCCTGGCTGATTTTTGTATTTTTAGTTGAGACGGGGTTTCATCATGTTGGCCAGGCTGGTCTTGAACTCCTGACCTCAAGTGATCCTCCTGCCTTGGCCTCCCAAAGTGCTGGGATTACAGGCGTGAGCCAGTGCGCCCTGCCAAAAGTATAGTTTTTAACCCCTGCTTCACCCTTAACAGATACACAGAAATGACAAGGAAAGGCCCAGAACCCAGAGACTTATTTGGCCTGATTAAGCTTTTGGGAGGCATCCCCAAAGCAGATTTTCTTTTTTGTTTTGTTTTGTTTTGTTTTGTTTTTTTGAGACGGAGTCTCGCTCTGTAGCCCGGGCTGGAGTGTAGTGGCCGGATCTCAGCTCACTGCAAGCTCCGCCTCCCAGGTTTACGCCATTCTCCTGCCTCAGCCTCCCGAGTAGCTGGGACTACAGACGCCCGCCACCTCGCCCGGCTAGCTTTTTGTACTTTTTTAGTAGAGACGGGGTTTCACCGTGTTAGCCAGGATGGTCTCGATCTCCTGACCTCGTGATCCACCCGCCTCGGCCTCCCAAAGTGCTGGGATTACAGGCTTGAGCCACCGCGCCCGGCCATCAGATTTTCAAATTATGCGTTTGTCTGCATCTCTGAAGGTTTTTGTACCCAGAGGCAATGAACCTCCAGAATGCCATAGATGGGAGCGGGGTTCGGCAGGGAGGCAGGCCAGGTGAAAGTGGATGTGAAAAATATTTTATTTTATTTTTAAATTTTATTTTGAGACAGTGTCTCGCTCTGTCATCCAGGCTGGAGTGCAGTGGTGTGATCATGGCTCACTGCAGCCTCAACCTCCTGGGCCCAAGCAATCCTCCTACCTCAGCCTCCCTGGTAGCTGGAACTACAGGCACGCACCACTGCAGCTGACTAGTTTATTTGTTTTAACAGAGACAGGATCTCTCTATGTTGTCCAGGCTGCTCTTGAATGTCTGGGCTCAAGGGATCCTCCCGCCTTGGCTTCCCAAAGTGCTGGGATTACAGGCATGAGGTACCTTGCCTGACTGAAAATATTTTAATGTTATCTCCAGCTGCCATATGGAATATGTATTGGCTGGGTGCGGTGGCTCATGCTTGTAATCCCAGCACTTTGGGAGGCTGAGACAGGTGAATCACCTGAGGTCAGGAGTTCGAGATCAGCCTGGCCAACATGGCAAAACCCCATCTCTACTAAAAATACAAAAATTAGCCAGGTGTCGTGGCATGGGCCTGTAATCCCAGCTACTTGGGAGGCTGAGGCAGGAGAATCGGTTGAAAATGGGAAGTGGAGACTGCAGTGACCCTATAAGGGGAGGGGAGGGGAGGGGAGGGGAGGGGAGGGGAGGGGAGGGGAGGGGAGGGGAGGGGAGGGGAGGGGAGGGGAGGGGAGGGGAGGGGAGGGGAGGGGAGGGGAGGGGAGGGGAGGGGAGGGAGAGGAGAGGAGAGGAGAGGAGAGGAGAGGAGAGGAGAGGAGAGGAGAGGAGAGGAGAGGAGAGGAGAGGAGAGGAGAGGAGAGGATTGAGTGCATGCATGGAAGCCAGAGAGCGGTGTCACAATCCAGGCTGGAGAGGTGGTGGCCTGGCCAAGGGTGGGCCAACGGAGGGGGCCGGCTTGCTTTGGAGTGGATGCGCTGGGGAGAGAAAGAAGAATTGATGATGAAGCCTGGACTTCTATTTGAGTAACCAGGTGGTGAGAATTCCACCAACTGAGATGAGAAAGGAGGCAGAGGAGGAATTTGGGGAGGGAAGGATATGGAGAGTTTAAGAGGATCACTCAGCAGGTGAAAATGTCAGGCAGGAAATTAGAGAAATGAGTCCTGTGTTCAGGGCAAGGCCTTGTGGATATATCCAGTTTGGGAGTCACTCGCACACAGATAATGCTGAAAGCCTCTGCAATTGAATGAGGTTACCGAGGGACCTAGGGAGAGAGATGGATAGAGATTCACTTTTCCTACCTCCCTGCTTTCAAACGTGCTTTCTCTCACATCAAATATTTATGTTCATTAGCTCTACTTCCAAACTCTGCATTTTGTTTCAATTATTGAAGCTTTTATTTTGCTGGGCACCATATTGTTTAAAATACTGCTATGGTTTGAATGTGTCCCTCAATGATCATGTGTCAGAAACTTAATCCCCAGTGCAGCAATGTTGAGAGTGGGACCTTTTGCGAGGGCTCTGACTTTGTGTGTGGATTAATGTCCTTATCAGCAGAGTGGGTTTATTATGAAAGCAAGTTTGGTACTCTCTTGCATTCTCTCTCTCTCGTGCTTTTTTGCCCTTCCACCTCTTGTTATGGGATGACAGACACAGCAAGAAGCCCAGATGCAGGCCTCTCAGCCTTGGATTTTCCAGCCTCCAGAAATGTAAGAAATGAATCTCTGTTCCTAGTTGGGCGTGGTGGCTCACACCTCTAATCCTAGCACTTTGGGAGGCCAAGGCAGGTGGGAGGGGAGGGGAGAGGGAGGGGAGGAGAGGAGAGGATCGAGGGCGTACATGAAAGCCAGAGGGCAATGTCACAATCCAGGCTGGAGAAGTGGTGGCCTGGGAAAGAGTGGGCCAGTGGAGGGGGCCGGCCCACCTGAGGTTAGGAGTTCGATACTAGCCTGGCCAACATGGTGAAACCCCATCTCTGCTAAAAATACAAAACATTAGCTGGGTGTGGTGGCGGGCACTTGTGATCCCAGCTACTTGGGAGGCTGAGGCAGGAGAATTGCTTAAACCTGGGAAGCAGAGGTTGCAATGAGCTGAGATTGTGCCACTGCACTCCAGCCTGGGCGACAGAGTGAGACTCTGTCTCAAAAAGAAAGAAAAAAGAAAGAAAGAAAGATATGACTCTCTGTTCTTTATAAATTACCTGGTCTCAGGTATTCTCTTACAATATAGACTAAGACTGAATACTGTTGCTTTCTCATACATCCTGATGGTACATCCTGATGGTGTGTGCCTAGATACCATTTTGTCATGATATCTGAAATGATTGCCTGGTTAGATTTATTTATTTATTTATTTATTTATTTTGTTGTTGTTGTTGTTGTTGTTGTTGTTGTTGTTGAGACAGGGTCTCACTCTCTCGCCCAGGCTGGAGTACACTGGCAGGATCTCAGCTCACTGCAGCCTCGACCTCCTGGGCTCAAGCAATCCTCCTACCTCAGCCTCCTGAGTAGCTGGGACCTCAAGCATGTGCCACCATGCCCTGCTAGTTTTTACATTTTTTGAAAAGATTAGTCTAGTTTTGTTACCCAGGCTGTTCTTGAACTCCTGGGCTCAAGTGATTCTTCCACCTTGGCATCCCAAAGCACTTGGATTACAGGCATGAGCCACCCCACCCAGCCATTATTTGTAAATACTATTTTTAAATAGGTAATACATAAACACCGTACAAAATTTCACAGCGAGGTCAGGCTCAGTGGCTTGTGCCTATAATCTCAGCACTTTGGGAGGCTGAGGTGGGTGGATTGCTTAGCCCAGGAGTTCAAGACCAGCAGTGGGCAACATAGGGAGACCCCAACTCTAGAAAACAAATACTACAACAACAACAACAACAGCAACAAAAATCAGCTGGCCAGTTTCGGTGGCTCACACCTGTAATCTCAGCACTTTGGGAGGCCGAGGTGGGAGAATCACTTGAGGCCGGGAGTTCAAGACCAGCCTGGCTAATATGACGAAACCCCGTTTCTACTAAAAATACAAAAATTAGCTGGGTGTGGTGGCACACACCTGTAATCCCAGCTACTCGGGAGGCTGAGGCAGGTGAATCACTTGAGCCTGGGAGGGCGAGGTTGCAGTGAGCTGAGATGGTGCCACTGCACTCCAGCCTGGGTGACAGAGCAAGACTCTGTCTCAAAAAAAAAAAAAAAAAAAAAAAAATAGCTGGGCGTGATGGTGCATGCCTGTTATCCCAGCTACTTGGAAGGCTGAGGCAGGAGAATCGCTTGAACCCAGGAGGTGGAGGTTGCCGTGAAATGAGATCATGACACTGCACCCCAGCCTGGGCAACAGAGCAAGACCCTCAAAAAAAAATGTACTTTTTTCAAAAAGTTGCAAAACATTCTACAGTGAAAAGCAAATCTCGCTGTCCCCACTACTCCTTCATGCTCAAATTCCTTTCCTAGAGGCAGCCAGTATTTATGGCTTCATAGATACCCTCCTACAGATGAGCCTTGTGTATACAAGCATATAGTAACAGATTTTTTTTTTTTTTTTTTTTTTTTTTTTGAGACAGAATCTCGCTCTGTCACCCAGGCTGGAGTGCAATGGTGCAATCTCGGCTCACTGTAACCTCCGCCTCCCAGGTTCAAGCGATTCTCCTGCCTCAACTTCCCAAGTAGCTGGGATTACAGGTGCCTATCATCATGTCCTGGTAATTTTTGTATTTTTAGTAGAGATGGCATTTCACGATGCTGGCCAGGCTGGTCTTGAATTCCTGACTTAAGGCGATCTGCCCCCCTCAGCCTCCCAAAGTGCTGGGATTACAGGTGTGAACCACTGCACCCAGCCAGTAACAGATTCTTTATGTGCAAATGAAAACAAATCACACATACTGCGTTGCATCTTGCTTTGTTTTACATAGTAATACTTTTATATCAGCATATATAGAGCTGCCTTGTTCTTTTTAACAGCTGTATAATTTCCATTGTGTTAGGTATGTTTAACTAACTCTTTACTGTCTTGATGCACCATATTAAGACTAACCAATCTTTTGTGGACTCAAATATTATACACCAATTTACATAGCAGCCTTATTCACAAGAGCCAAAAGGTAGAAACGACCGAAGTGTCCATCAGCAGATGAATGGATAAACAGAATATATATATACATGCAATGTGATAAATATACATACACAGTTAATATTTAACCTTAAAAAAGGATGAGGCTGGGCACAGTGGCTTACACCTGTAATCCCAGTACTTTGGGAGGCTGAGGCAGGCGGATCACCTGATGTCAGGAGTTTGAGATCAGCCTGGCCAACATGGTGAAACCCCATCTCTACCAAAAATTTAATAATTAGCTGGGCGTGGTGGCACATGCTTGTAATCCCAGCTACTGGGGAGGCTGAGGCAAGAGAATCGCTTGAGGCCGGGCGCGGTGGCTCAAGCCTGTAATCCCAGCACTTTGGGAGGCCGAGACGGGTGGATTGCGAGGTCAGCAGATCGAGACCAACCTAGCTAACACGGCGAAACCCCGTCTCTACTAAAAATACAAAAAACTAGCCGGGCGAGTTGGCGGGCGCCTGTAGTCCCAGCTACTTGGGAGGCTGAGGCAGGAGAATGGCGTAAACCCGGGAGGCGGGGCTTGCAGTGAGCTGAGATCCGGCCACTGCATTCCAGCCTGGGCGACAGAGCGAGACTCCAGTCTCAAAAAAAAAAAAAAAAAGAGAGAATCGCTTGAACCTGGGAGGTGGAGGTTGCAGTGAGCCGAGATCGCCCTACTGCACTCCAGCCAAAAAAAAAAGGAATGGGGCCCGGCACGGTAGCTCACACCTGTAATCCCATCTCTTTGGGAGGCCAAGGTGGGTGGATCACCTGAGATCAGGAGTTCGAGACAAGCCTGGACAACATGGTGAAACCCTGTCTCTACTAAAAATACAAAAATTAGCTGGGCCTGGTGGCAGGCACTTGTAATCCCAGGTACTCAGGAGACTGAGGCAGGAGAATCGCTTGACCCCGGAGGTGGAGGTTGCAGTGAGCCGAGATAGTGCCACTGCACTTCAGCCTGGCGACAGAGAGAGACTCTGTCTCAAAAAAAAAAAAAAAAAAGAAAAGGAATAAAATTCTGATACCTGCTGCAACATGGATGAGCCTTGAAACCGTTATGCAAAGTGAAACAGCCGTACACAAAATGACGAATATGGCCTGATTCCACTTATATGAGGTACTTAGATAGGCAAATTCATAGGGACAGAAAGTAGAATAGTGGTTACCAGGGGCTGAGGGAGGGAGGAATAGGGAGTTATGGGTAAAGCTAATGGGTAAAGCATTTCTGTGTGGGATGATAAACTCTGGAAATGGATGTGGTGATGGTTGCGAATAGAGAAATGTATTTTATGCCAATGAATTGTACACTTAAAAATCATGAAAATGGCCGGGCGCGGTGGCTCAAGCCTGTAATCCCAGCACTTTGGGAGGCCGAGACGGGCGGATCACGAGGTCAGGAGATCGAGACCATCCTGGCTAACACGGTGAAACCCCATCTCTACTAAAATACAAAAAACTAGCCGGGCGAGGTGGCGGACGCCTGTAGTCCCAGCTACTCGGGAGGCTGAGGCAGGAGAATGGCGTGAACCCGGGAGGTGGAGCTTGCAGTGAGCTGAGATCCGGCCACTGCACTCCAGCCTGGGCGACAGAGCGAGACTCTGTCTCAAAAAAAAAAAAAAAAAAAAAAAAAAAAAAAATCATGAAAATGGTTTATTTTTGGTTATGTGTATTTTACCAAAAAAATTATAAACGTAAAAAAAGGTAGAACATCTGATAAACTCAATATAAGAATAAGTTTGAAAAGTTAAAAAATAAAATAAAAAGCACATACCCTGGTGGGCAAGACAGATACCGGACATTTACAAACACCAGTGGGCTAGGGAAGGGCTGGAATAGAGTTGTGAGTAGGGCAGGGGGAGCGCTGGCGCCCCGGGAGGGCTCCTTGAAGGAGGGAGGCCTTAACTGAGAAGCAGCAGTTGGGCAGGCAGAGAGCAGGGGTTGGGGGAGTGGCAGGCGAATTATCCCAGGAGATCCAGGGAACAGGGAGTTGTTCCCAGCTCCTGCGGTGGGAGGCAGTAAAAGGAGGTGGAGGGGCCAGGTATGGTGGCTCACACTTGTAATCCCAGCACTTTGGGAGGCCAAGATGAGTGGATCACCTGAGGTTAGGAGTTTGAGACCAGCCTGGTCAACGTGGCAAAACTCCATCTCAAGTAAAAATACAAAAATTAGCCAGGCATGGTGGTGCACACCTGCAGTCCCAGCTACTCAGGAGGCTGAGGCATGACAATTGCTTGAACCCAGGAGGCAGAGGTTGCAGTAAACCAAGATCACACCACTGCATTCCAGCCTGGGAAACAGAGCAAGAGTCCACCTCAAAAAATAATAATAAATTAATTATTTAAATTAAAAAAAAAAAGTGGTGAAGGACAGGCAGGGCCAGGTGCCAGGTAGGGGTTGCAGAGCCAGGGTGGGAAGTGAGGAATGAATCCTGAGGTCTGGGAGCCAGGAATGGACCTGAGGCAGGAAGGAGATGGCCAGACCAGGTCCTAAGTCATCATGTGCAGAGCAGATGGTGGGCGACTCTGCAGGCAGGGAGTCCAGCTGGGGCTGTCTTACAGTCCAGGAGAGGAGATTTTAGGCTTGGACCAAGGTATAGGCCAGGACGGAGAGGTGTAGAGGATCAAAGGGCATATTGGTGGAACTAGAAAGGCCTAGCGGTCAGGAAGCGGGAGAGGCAGACGACAATGGTGGCAGCGTCTTAACTGCAGGGAATGCAGAGGTCGGGGGAGCAGATTTGGACGTGGTCCGAGGTGGAGCCTGTGGGATATGACAACTTGGGGGAGGCTGGAGATCTACCTCACTGCCCAGGTGGAGGCTACAGGCTGCCAGTGGGCCTCCCACGAGAAGTGAAGCGACTCAGCCCTTCTGAATTATCCAGCCACTGCCTCTCAGCCGTGACTGCCATTGGGCAGGTGCTGGGGAGTTGAGCTGCTCTTGCTGGCTGCCAGGGATGCAGAAGACAGGGGGCCCCGAGCCTCCACGGAGAGTTACCTGTGGCCTCCCGCAGGGCCTCTGAGCTAGGCTGAGATGCACCATGCCCTCCTCAACACCCTCCCCTCATGCCCACTTCCAAAGCTCTGAGGGCAGGTTGTGCCCTCACTCTGGTCCAGGGCTCAGCTCCCACCCTCCGTCTGCCCATCTGAGTCCCAGTCCTGCCACCACTGTCCCAAGGGTCAGATGTGATGCTAGGCAACTCCAGGGACTTGACAGGGTGGGGCACTGGGGGCAAGGCTGCCAGGTGCAGCAGGTCACACCTGGGGACCTGGCATCAGGCAGTCCATCAAAACTCAAGACCCTTGTGAAAACTTCAGCCGGAGAAGACCATTCCGGTCCCCCTGCCCCTCAGACACTGGCTCTGCCTCCTGGCCACCACCCGTCACTGTCCTCGTACAAACTCCACGCCCACAGAGGGAGGCAGCCCTGTTCAGAGTCATCTTGGGCCACACTCAGGTCACAGGTGGGTGAGCAGGAAGTGGCTTGTGCTGTCCCCCCTCCCGGGGATCGTGGCCTTTCTGAGGTCACACAGCAGGCCACCCCCACAGCCTGGGCTGGTCCCACCCTCCCATGAAGACTTGGTCTTCCCCACTTTCTCAGTGCCCTTGGCTGCCCCACACCCCCACTTCCTCCAACTGAGAGGCTGCCCTTCCTACACAGGCCTGCCCATCCCCTGGCTGGTGGCCTAATTCCTGGAGGCGCTTTCTCTGCAAGTGTGATATGAGTTCATGTAACCATGCCTTATCTCTCCGGGGAGAATTACAGGCTCTTAGGAAAAACATCTGGGGCCAGCCAGGACCTTCCCACCCAAGGGCAGCTGCCGGAGACAGGATACAGGCCCAGGACAGAGCCTGGGTCCCTCGGGGGAAACCCCAGAGCTGCTGGGAGTGAAAGGCCTGTCAGGTGGGTGCAGGGGGAGAGGCAGGGCTGAAGGTCCTTCCCAGGAAAGGAAGAATAACTGCCTCCAGTCCCAGGCCAGACAAATGCCCCAGGGCTCCCTGCATCCTGCAGGCCTGCCCCTTGAGCTGAGGCCCCCGCAACTTGCCAGTTCTCTCTACATCCAGCCATCCTCCATGCCTGCTTCATCCTGAATGCCCCCACCCCCAGGAGCCTCTGCCACTGGGCCGTGTTGCTGTCACCACACATGGTCTAGCCTGCTATGGTCTGACCAGGTCCCCTCCAACAGGATGACCCTCTGCATTAGGGCAAAAACATCAGAGCCCCAGAACATCAGTGCCAGTGATGGCCTCAGAACAGACCTGACCACGCCCAGTGAGGAAACTGAGGCCCAGCCAAGGATGGCCTCACATCTGCGCAAGGTGTTCTCAGAGGCCTCCCTGCGTCTTTCCTAACGCTTCCCATCCAGAAACCTCTCTATGAAGTGACAGTGGGAACAGCTAAAGCTCAGGACGTTGAGGAGACATCACTGGTTTGTGTTTCTCTTCATTTCGATGCAGAGCTGAGAACAAGGAAAAGTAGAGGTGTTCAATGGCCCCAGCAACACAGGGTGGAGCCTAGGGGGCAGTGGGCACCCAGGCTCAGATTACCGCCCCACTCTGGAAACAGGGCGCGGGGCCAGCAGGATCGGTGGCTATTACTAATGCATATGCTGGCTGGGGCCGAGCGGCCATCTCAGCCTCCCCAGCTGGGCCGCCGGGAGGGGCCTGGAGGCCTTAGGGCCTGGGGTCAGCCCAGGACCCCCTTTATGCCAGCCCTGGCCCTAGGGCAATGCTGAAAATGACCTGGTGGGGAGGACAGTCAGTCCCTGAAGCCTGAGGGCTCAGAGTCACAGGAGGGAGGGGTCAGGCCAAATTCTGGTCTGGTGCTCTCATGTGATGTGATCCGCTGCCCCCAGATCCTCCCAAGACACATCTGTGCCCAGCTGCCTCCCCTGGCACTGATGCCACCTCAGATTTGAATTTCATCTTTGCAAGGGAAATGTCCTGTGTTCCTGGCAGGGCCTCCACCTGGGATGTCTCCTTGCTCTTCCCAGGCTGCTCTACGCAGACCCTAGATGAGTAGCTTGCTTTTCCATAGAGGCAGGATGGAGACAATCCCCGGATCCTTGGGCACAGGGCTTTCCCGGGCTGGGCCTCAGTTTCCCACCAGGATTCCTGATGCCTTCAGTTTTATTGATAGGTCTGTCTATGCCCTGCCTTGCTGTGGAAAGGACTTCAGGCATTTTGTACCTTGCAACCCACTCAGTCTCGTGAGGTACAGAGGCCAATCTCTGGCCTGTTTTCCATGTGAGGTCACATGCTTCGGCACAGAGAGCTTAAGCGACTTGCTCAAAGCCAAACAGAACTCACCCAAGATCACAGGCCGATCTCCTTATCGCCAGCCCAGGGTTCTTTCCACCAGACTTGTATACCTTCCCATGAATTATTTGCACCTGGCTGGCAGGGCAGTCATCGACCACACCCCTCTTCTCACTTTTCTGGAACATCGACACCAGCCTCTCTGCACTCCTTCTAGCTGCTCTCTAACCTCTCCTGTGAGCTGGAGGACCTGAGTGTTTAAAATTCTTAGCCAAATCCTTACCCTCCGGAAAGAAGACAGCCAAATAATGTATCTGTCCTTCTCCAGGGAGGTCTCATCCCTCGAAAGCTGCCTGTGTCATCGTCATTAGAGTCTCATTCTAAAGTCATTCATTCAGGTCCGGCTTAAATGCAAATATGTGACATTCACACACCCACACACACACACACACATTCACATTGCAAGAGCAGCTACAATAAAACATCTTTAATTCATAATTTGACATTTGTGATAACAAAAGCAGGAGGAAATGTACCTTTGCACCCACTATGCAAAAAAAAAAAAAAAAAAGCTGGGTGCAGTGGCTCACACCTGAAATCCCAGCACTTTGCAAGCCTGAGGCAGGCAGATCCTCACCTGAAGTCAGGAGTTCGAGACCAGCCTGGCCAAGAGGGTGAAACCCCGTCTCTACCAAAAATACAAAAAATTATGTGAGCAAGGTGGCAGAGGCCTGTAATCCCAGCTACTCGGGAGGCTGAGGCATGATAATTGCTTGAAACGGGAGGCGGAGGTTGCAGTAAACCAAGATTGCACCACTGCCCTTCAGCCTGGGCCACAGAACGATACTCCATCTAAAAAAAAGAAAAAAAAGTGTTGAGTAAATAAATAGCATGACTGAGAAGAGACGTATTTAATATCCTACAAGAATCATATCCACTGGGTTCAAGGTTGCATTCCAGAGTTGTGACACGGAGACCCAAGGACAAGAATCTGTCTCCTCAGCTGAATCCTGGCCTCTGAGACTCTTTGTGTGGAACAGACCTGAGCACGATTTGGGCTCCTGCAGAGCACTTATGAGCTTCCTCTGTGTATGCTAACAGAGTCACACTTCCTAAATCCCAGGCTCAGACTGCCTCATGTGTCACCTTCCAAGATCAAGAGCCCTAATTAGGCAGCAGGACTCCAAACCTCCTCAAAGGCTGTGGGCCTCCCTGAAGTGCAGTTTGTGGTTGAATGTCTGGCTCAAGCATCAGTTCTTGGTGCCCCCACAGGATGGTGGGGGAATTTCTCTGAAATCGGGGCATGTTCTGAAAGAGACACCCAGGAGGCTTGCACAGAACAAGCCTGCAGGTACCGAACCTCTCTAAAATGCCAGAATTCACTGTTTCCAGGTGCTTCAGAAATAAACCTGACAACCCGAATGTCCACCAGAAGGGAGTAGTCACAGGGATACTCCTTGAGAAGTACATGCTTAGGTGATTTTGTCATTGTGTGAACATCATAGGGTATCCTTACACAAACCTAGATGGTGGAGCCTACTACACACCTAGGCTGCTACAATCCTGCACAGCACTGCACCGAATACCGTAGACAAGTATAACATCATGGTAAGTAGTTGTGTATCTGAACATAGAAAAAGTACAATAAAATATGGTGTTATCACATACGCAGTCCATCATTGACTAAAACATTATTTTGCAGTACATGAATGTATTTACATAATGCAATACTATGCCAGCTGGTTTTAGGAAATGGAATGAGGAGGCCGGGCGCGGTGGCTCACACCTGTAATCCCAGCACTTTGGGAGGCCGAGGTGGGCGGATCACGAGGTCAGGACATCAAGACCATCCTGGCTAACACGGTGAAACCCCATCTGGACTAAAAATATAAACAATTAGCCGGGCGTTGTGGTGGCCTGTAGTCCCAGCTACTCGGGAGGTTGAGGCAGGAGAATGGCGTGAATCCGGGAGGCGGAGCTTGCAGTGAGCCGAGATCACACCACTGCACTCCAGCCTGGGCGACAGAGCGAGACTCTGTCTCAAACAAAAAAAAAAGAAAGAAAAAGAAAAAGAAAATGGAAAGAGGAATCAGGCTATTTACTTCTAAGGAGTGACTTCCCAGATACACTAAATAAAGCTAATCAATAGGTAGAGCACTTTATTTTCCTCTTCTTTCTCATCCCTTCCCTTTCTGAACAGTTCATTCCATAAGCCATGAAGTAGGCTGAACAAGGCAGCTATCCATGCTGTGGCGAAGGTGGGGGCCTGAGCCAGGTAAGAAGGCAATGGTGAAGGAGGGTTGACCTGGGGTTCAGAGTTGGAGCAGGTAAGGAAGGGCATCACTAGCCAGTCCTGCCACCCACTACAGGTGCCAGAGTCCAAACAGGATGAGAAGGGCATCCCTAAGCGAGGCCCACTCAGCATGCAGTGTCAGAGGACAGAGTGAGGAAGGTGCCCACATGGGAGGGAAGAATCAAATGGATTCTGAAACCCAGTAGAAGTGAAGAGGCCGGGCAAGGTGGCTCACGCCTGTAATCCCAGCACTTTGGGAGGCTGAGGTGGGAGGATCACTTGAGGTCAGGAATTCGAGACCAGCCTGGCCAACATGGTGAAATCCCATTGGTACTAAAAATACAAAAATTAGCTGGGTGCGGTGGTACACGCCTGTAGTCCCAGTTACTCGGGGGGTGGAGGCAGGAGAATCGCTTGAACCCAGGAAGTGGGGGGTGCAGAGAGCCTAGATCACACCACTGTACTCCATCCAGCCTGGGCAACAGAGTGAGACTCTCTCTTTCTCAAAAAAAAAAAAAGGTAAAATATTTATAATAGTAAACTATATGAAACAACCAAAACGACTGTCAGCAATGAACTGGTTAAATAACTTACACATTTGTAGAATGATTACTATGGGGCTGGGCTCAGTGGCTCACACTTGTAATCTCAGCACTTTGGGGTGCCAAGGCAGGTGGATCACTTGAATCCAGGAGTTTGAGACCAACCTGGGCAACATGGCAAAACCCCATTTCTGCAAAAAATATATATATTAATTAGCCTGAGAGGTGAAGGTTGCAGTGAGGCAAGATCGTGCCACTGCACTCCAGCCTGGACAGAACAAGACACCATCTCAGAAAAAAAAAAAAAAGAAAAAGAAAAAAATATTATGAAGCTATAAGAAAGAATGAGGATTTTTTTAGAAATGACAAAGAAAAAGAAAACACTGACAACATCAATTGCTGGTGAGGATGTGGAGCTACAGGAACTCTTTCATTCATTGCTGGTGGGAATGCCAAATGGCACAGCTGCTTTGGAAGACAGTTTGGAAGTTTCTCACATGACTGAACTTACTCCTACCATATGATCCAGCAGTCATGCTCCTTGGTATCTATCCAAAGAAACTGAAACGTTACGTCCACACAAAAAACTGGCACATGGGTGTTTATAGCAGCTTTATTCATAATTGCCAAAACTTGAAAGCACGCAAGATGTCCTTCAGTAGGTGAGTGGATAAATAACCTTTGATAATCCAGACAATGCAATATTATTCACTGCTAAAAAGAAATGAGCTATCGGCCGGGCGCGGTGGCTCAAGCTTGTAATCCCAGCACTTTGGGAGGCCGAGACGGGCGGATCACAAGGTCAGGAGATCGAGACCATCCTGGCTAACACGGTGAAACCCCGTCTCTACTAAAAATACAAAAACTAGCCGGGCGAGGTGGCGGGCGCCTGTAGTCCCAGCTACTCGGGAGGCTGAGGCAGGAGAATGGCGTAAACCCGGGAGGCGGAGCTTGCAGTGAGCTGAGATCCGGCCACTGCACTCCAGCCCGGGTGACAGAGCAAGACTCCGACTCAAAAAAAAAAAAAAAAAAAAAAAAAAAAAAGAAATGAGCTATCAAGCATGAAAAGGCATGGAAGAACTTTAAATGAATAGTACTAAGTGAAAGAAGCTAATTTGAAAAGGCTACATACTGGATGATTCCAATATATGACATTCTGGAAAAGGTGGGCCAGGTGCAGTGGCTCATGCCTGTGATCCTGGTACTTTGGGAGGCCAAGGCGGGCAGATCACCTGAGGTCAGGAGTTCGAGACCAGCCTGGCCAACATGGTGAAACCCCGTCTTTACTAAAAATACAAAAAAATTAGCTGGGTGTGGTGGCGTGTGCCTGTAATCCCAGCTACTCGGGAGGCTGAGGTAGGAGAATCAATTGAACGGGGGAGGCAGAGGTTGCAGTGAGCCGATATCATGCCACTGCACTTCAGGCTGGGTGACATAACAAGACTTTGTCTCAAAAAAAAAAAAAAAGAATCCAGACATTACATTAATGGCTGACTCCTGTAATTCCAGCACTTCGGAAAGCTGAGGTAGGCAGATCACCTGAGGTCAGGAGTTCAAGACCAACCTGGTCAACATGGTGAAACCCCATCTCTACTAAAAACACAAAAATTAGCTGGGCATGGTGGAGCGCAACTGTAATTCCAGCTTCTCCGGAGGCTGAGGCAGGAGAACCGTTTGAGTCTGGGAGGTGGAGGTTGCAGTGAGCGTAGATCGTGCCACTGCACTCCAGCCTATGTGACAGAGCAAAACTTCATCTCAAAAACAAAAAAAAAAAAGAATCCAGACATTAAAGAGACCTGCAAAAGTATAAGACAATGTCACTCTTCTTGTTAAATAAAAATCTTTGTTTTTTAAAATAGTTATTTTCATAAAGTGTTATTTTTGTTAACATGTAATGGTTTTACTATTGTTATTTTTCTGTTCTTTTCTTTTTTTAAGACACACAGTCTCTCTCTGTCGCGCATGCTAGAGTACAGTGGTGCAACCTTGGCACGCTCCAACCTTGAAGCCCTGGATTCAGGCCATCCTCCTAAGTCAGCCTCCCATGTAGCTGGGACTACAGGCACACACCACCACACTCCGCTATTTTTTTTAACTTTTTTTTTGTTTGTTTGTTTTTGAGAAAGGAGCTCGCTCGTCACCCAGGCTGTAGTGAAGTGTGATCTTGGCTCACTGCAACCTTCACCTCCCAGATTCAAGGGATCCTCCCACCTCAGCCTCCCAAGTAGCTGGGACTACAGGCATGTACCACCATGCCCAACTAATTTTTGTATTTGTTTGGTAAGGACAGGGTTTCACCACATTAACCAGGCTGGTCTCAAACTCCTGACCTCAAGTGACCCACCTGCCTCAGTCTCCCAAAGTGCTGGGATTACAGACGTGAGCCGCCGTGCCTGGCCAATAGGGGCACGTTCTGAAACCAGGGCATCTTCTGAAAGAGACACCCAGTAGGCTTGCACAGAACAAGGCTGCAGATACAGAATCTCTCTAAAATGCCAGAATTGACTGTTTCCAGGTGCTTCAGAAATAGACCTGACAACCCGAATATCATTAACATGATGTTCATGTAATGACGAGAAATGCGTCATTAGGTGATTTCATCGTTGTGTGAACATCACAGGGTGTCCTTACGCAAACCTAGATGGTGGAACCTACTCTAATTCATAATGAGGTCTGGCTGTTTTGTCCAGGCTGGTCTCGAACACCTGGGCTCAATCCACTTGAGGTAGGAGGCAGGACTCCACTCAGGAAGTGAAACTTGATTCCAGAGGCCAGGCTGGGACACCACACAGAATTGACTTGACGAGTCTAGCTACAATAGAAATGGGGCAAAAGCACCTCCTCATATGACACACCCACAGATGCCATGGCAGTTTACTGTTGCCATGGTAACAGCCGGAAGTTACCACCCCTTTCATGGCGAGATCCCCGTTACTACCCCTTCCCATGGCAATGACCTGATGACCTGGAAGTTACCACCCCTTTTCTGAAAATGTCTGCATAATCTGCCCCTTAATTTACATATACTTAAAGGGAGCATCCATAGGAGTGCTGCCTCTGACCATAAGTCACCTCAGTAGCATAAACTCAAGTCGTATGGAAAGGGCTTTTTATCAATAACAAAAGAGGCTTCCATCACTCAGAAAATTCCAAGGGTTTGGGAACTCTGTGCCAGGACCCAGGGACAAAGATCAGATATTTTCCATATTATACCACACTGCCCATGGGGTGACTGGGAATAGAGAAATGAAATGTGGATGGACACCATCCTGGAGGGACAGACTTGCCATCAACAGTTTATGGCGGTCGTGGATGTTGGGGGTGTGGGTGACATCCCAGAACACCAGCTACATTTGTTTCCCGAGGCTACTATGACATGTGACCACACTGAGGGGCTTCAAACAACAGAAATTCGTTCTCACAGTTCTGGAGGCCAGAAGTTCAAAATCGAGGCATGGGCAGGGCCTCCCCCACCCACTGAGAGCATCTGTTCCAGGGGTCTCTCCTGGCTGGTAGGAGCTGTGGCACTCCCTGACGCTCCTGGTAGACGCGTCACTCCAGGCTCTACCTGCACCGTCACTTGCCTCCTGCTCTACTGTGTCCACCTCCCCACATGTCTCTTCTAAGGACACTTGTCATTGCACTTAGGGGCCACCTGATAATCCAGGGTGACCTTCTCATCTCAAAATCCTTAATTTAATTACATCTGCAAAAGGCCTTTTTTCCAAATAAGGTCCCATTCACAGATTCTGGGGATCCAGATGTGGATGTGTCTTTTGGGGGACACCATTCTCTCCACTACACCAACGCTGAAGAAGAAGAACCCAGGCAAAGACCCTGGCTTCCCAGTAGGGAAAGACTCTGCAGGGACAGGGACACTGTGGCCTGGTGTGATGAAGGCAAGGGTGTCGGAGATGGAGCTGGGAGGCACTGGGGTAATGATCTGCCTCTCTGAGGTCCCTCGACCTGGGGAAATGGAAGTCTGGGTGCTGAAAGCAGAGAAGCCCCTTGATGGAGGAACATCTAAGTGGGTTCCCCTACTCAGGTCATTGGAGAGCGTGCAGATGAGCACATGCCTGGGGCAGGAAGGCCCCCTTGTCCAGTTCTGATTCCCCAGGCCTGACACTGCTTTCCCAGCGAACTGTCGGGAAGAGAGTGCACACCCCACCTCATGCTGTAGATGCCAGTCATCAGGAACTCCTGCTTAGCATCTCTGCTCATGCCCTCATGCTGCAGCCCTGGCAGATGGCCCTGTGTTGGGCTGGGAGACATAGGCAGAAGGTCTTTTGTTTTATTTTTATTTTGGGGACAGGGTCTTGCTCTGTCACCCAGGCTGTAGTGCAGTGGTGCAATCTCAGCTCACTGCAGCCTCGACCTTGGCTCAAGCGATCCTCCCACCTCAGTCTCCCGAGTAGCTGGGACCACAGATGTATGTCACCATGCCCGGCTAATTTTTTATTTTTTGTAGAGATGGGGGGCCTCCCTGTGTTGCCCAGGCTGGCCTTGAATTCCTGGGTTCGAATGATCCTCCTGCCTCGACCTCCCAAAGTGCTGGGATTATAGGTGTGAGCCACTGCACCTGGGCAGCAGAGGGTCTTTTGGAAAAAAACGCACGTCAGGATTGGCGGCTGCTGCCCAGCTCCCTGGTGACAACTACATGTCTTTGGCTTTGGGGGACAGGTGGGTGGGGAGGGACCCAGCTGCCGCCTGGAAGAGACGGGCCAGTCGGTCTTGGAGCTTCATTCCCAGCCTCTGTGAACTTCAAAAGCAATTTCCTTTATTGCTGGCGCCATGGGCTGCAACTCTGGATAAGCGAATCAATGGCAGGAGCAGGTGGGCACAGTTAATACCTGTGTTCAGCTTTGTGTTTTCTCAGCGGTAAACAAAGATAACCTGAACTCTAAACAGTCAGTTCCAGGCAGCCCGCAGAGCTCGCCACCCACACTCCCTTCTCCCTCATTAGATGATGGGCTCATTTGAGCAAAAGGCCTCAGAGCCTTTCCTGGATGCCAGGACTAGGTCTGGGTGGGAGTGCAGGGTTCCAGGATGAGGATCCTGCCACCCCGGCTGGTGGGACAAGCAGCTCTGCCTGCGGAACCTTCCTGCTACCCTCCCAGCCCCCTACCTGCTTCAGCATCTCAGTGTCCCACAAGCAGGGAGTCCTGTGCCACTGCAATTGTTGCAACTGTCTTGTAACTCCTGGGGCCTCCAGGCCTGGCTGACAGAAGGGCACAGGGACACCTGGGCACCCCTACCACTTGCCCCCCATCCACTGGGCAGGGGCTGTTTCTGCATCCTGCTGAACCCAGGGCTGGAAGCTGGGGGCGGCTGTCGGCTGGGTGGGCACCTGGGCCTGTGTTCAGTCTCCTGAGGCTGCTAGAGGCAGGGTCCCTCCCCTCCCAGCCTCCTCTCCACCCATGTCTCTGAGGGCAGGACATCATCGTAACTCGGCAGGCCCTCCCTGGCTGACAGTGCACAGCCCCTCAGAAGGCGCCCCTGCAACATCCCAGATGTCAACCCCAGGCTGACCACGAGGACCCCGCAGCAGTTCCCATGGGTGTAAGCCCCCTAATTACCAGGCTTTTGAACTCTTAACCCAAATGTGCTGAATGCTTTCCATACCTGGGCCTGCAAGGCAGGCACGTTCGCCTCATCTACTCCAGGTAAGGAAATAGACTCAGACACTGGTGGGGCGAGCCCAGGACACTGAGGGGTTCCCTGAATTTTCCACCCATTGCTTTTGACCCCATGCAGCCCCTTGAGGTGGGTACGCTTGTTACGCCCTGTGCGTAGGTCAGGAAATGCCGTGCCTTGCACGAGGTCAGCCAGCCAAGGCATGGCAGCCACCATGGTGCCACGCTGCATGGACCTGAAGGAGGTTGATTTGAACCCCACATCTCCAGCTAAGGACGCCTGGACATTGGGCTTTTGATGCTTCTCTCAGCCCTGACCCCACAGTCAGCAAAACAGTCAATTCCGGAAGCCGCCTCTAGGAAGCCCCACACGCTCTCTCTCCCGTGCTCACACCCAGCATTCTCTGTGGGACTCCCGTGCTCACACCCAGCATCCTCTCTGGGACTCCCGTGCTCACACCCAGCATCCTCTCTGGGATTCCCAGCTCTCTCCTCCCCTCCTGCCCTCGGCTCCTGTCCATTCTCACTGCCTGTCACTGCCGTCCCCCACCGCCTACGGGATCACATGGAAAGTTCTTACCCTCCAAGATCCACCTTAATGTGACTTCCTGGGCCTCCTGCCCAGAGAAGGAAGGGGCTCACCAACCCAGGCCGCTCCTCTCCCACTTCAAGCCCCCGGCCCATCCCCCAGGAGGGAGGGGTCTCTCTCATCCTCAGTGGGGGGTCTGTCCCAGGTACTGCAGGAGGGAAGAAGCACTTCTGGCTGAGGGTCAGGGAAGTTTTCAGTGAGAAGCAGCTTTTCAGATGGGCCTGAAGGTGGACTGGGGGTGGGTCGGGTGGGTCCAGGCAAAGCTGAGGTAGGAAGGCTGGCTCTCTTCTGCCGCCCAGCCCAGTTGGCCCCAGGTCCCTAGATATCAATATTTTTTTTTTTTTTTTTTTTTTTTTTTTTTGAGACAGAGTCTTGCTCTGTCGCCCAGGCTGGAGTACAGTGGCCGGATCTCAGCTCACTGCAAGCTCCGCCTCCCAGGTTCACGCCATTCTCCTGCCTCAGCCTCCCAAGTAGCTGGGACTACAGGCGCCCGCCACTGCGCCCGGCTAGTTTTTTGTATTTTTTTAGTAGAGACGGGGTTTCACCGTGTTAGCCAGGATGGTCTCGATCTCCTGACCTCGTGATCCGCCCGTCTCGGCCTCCCAAAGTGCTGGGATTACAGGCTTGAGCCACCGCGCCCGGCCTAGATATCAATATTGAATCGTCCATGTTTCTGTGGGTGCGGGACCCCTGCAGCCTGAGGTGGGGGGATGGCCAACCTCGAACCTGAGGACAGACAAGCAGGACAGATCCCACCTCTCCTCCCCATGAAGAATCTTCTAGGCTCCCTAGGCAGCAGGCCCAGACCAGCCTAGCCTGTCAGCCCTCTTCGAGTCTCCGCCTGCAGCCATGGCCCAGCGCCTGCTGGAATTATGACCCAGTGTGTTGTGTGTGTGTGTGTGCACACACACACACGTGGCTTCTGTAATAGGAACCAATAAATGTTTTCGATTCGCACACCTTTGACCCGAAGACACCACTCATCAGAATGTATCCTAAAGAAATTCTCTCTTTTGCAACAGCCAGAAATTGGAAACTGCTCAGCTGTCCTTAGGACGGGCTTTGAATCAATCAGCCAAAGCCAGAAGATGAAACACTGTGCAGCTGGTCGTTGTCATAGAATAGAATTTTCCCAAATGGGAAAAGGTTACGCAGTGAGAAAAGGAAGACACAAAAACAGTGTATACAAAATGGTCTCATTTTTATTCAAACGTAGTGCACGTTGGAAAAAAGAAGGGCTGGGCGCGGTGGCTCAAGCCTGTAATCCCAGCACTTTGGGAGGCCGAGACGGGCGGATCACGAGGTCAGGCGATCAAAACCATCCTGGCTAACACGGTGAAACCCCGTTTCTACTAAAAAATACAAAAAACTAGCCGGGCGAGGTGGCGGGCGCCTGTAGTCCCAGCTACTCGGGAGGCTGAGGCAGGAAAATGGCGTAAACCCGGGAGGCGGAGCTTGCAGTGAGCTGAGATCCGGCCACTGCACTCCACCCTGGGCCACAGAGCGAGACTCCGTCTCAAAAAAAAAAAAGGAAAAAAGATGCAGGAACCTGCAGCCAACGGCAGCCAGTGCTTTTCTGGGGCTTGTGTTGTCTGCCATGGGCTTCTCTGCGATAGGCAGGACTTCTGTGATGGAGGCCAAACATACATTTCCAAAGGAAATTAGAGAAAAAAGAAAAATAAAGTCCCAAAGCATCCAACAAATTCTGCTGGGCCACACACCCAAGGCACACAGGCATGCATGGCCTGGCACCACCCCCAACACCCTCCCACCCCGCCCCCAGCTTGTTCCCGAGCTTCCCTCACTCAGGTAATGTGATCCCCCGGGGAAGGTCCCCTTCCCCAGACTCCTCTCCGTAAGGCCAGCCTGTTTCCTGGGCTCAGGCCCAGAAAGGGAAAGGCCTCCTCAGGCCTCGTCTGAGAGCAAAATTGTCTCTGCTTCCCACACATGGTACTTCCAGGAGTTATAGTGGGTCTGCAGGACCCTCTGAGTTTGGGTGGGGGGCGCTCCCTGCCTCCCCATTGGTTAATTATTGTGTAATAAGATACGGAGTTGGCTCCTGGCCAGCAGAGACAAAGAGAAGAAATATGCCTCAAGGGTGTCCCATTTCTGTGCACTGTGCTAAGAGCTTGACCTAGGTGATTGAATTGAAGCCCAACATTCTCATGAGGTAGGTATGTTTCTAGCCCCATCTTGCAGGTGAGGAAACTGAGGCTCACAGAGCTTAGGTAACTTGTTTAAAGTCACACGAGGCCAGGCATAGTGGCTCATGCCCGTAATCCCAGCACTTTGGGAGGCTGAGGCCGGCAAATCGCCTGAAGTCAGGAGTTCAAGACCAGCCTGGCCAACATGGTGAAACCCCATCTGTACTAAAAATCCAAAAAACTAGCTGGGCATGGTGGCACGCGCCTGTAATCCCAGCTACTCTGGAGGCTGAGGCAGGAGAATCCCTTGAATCCGGGAGGCAGAGGTTGCAGTGAGCCGAGATCACACCACTGCACTCTAGCCTGGGTCACAGAGCAAGACTCCATCTCAAAAAAAAATAATAAAATAAAATAAAATAAAAATAAAGCCACACGATCCAGGAAGCCAGCACAGTGCTGGTCTCCCAGGTTTGTTTCAAGTGGTGCCAGGTCCTAGCCCCTTTCCTGGGTCATCAGGGAAGAGGGACATCACTTCTGTTGCTTAGCTGAGGGCCATGGGTGGGACAGGTC
Source organism: Rhinopithecus roxellana (assembly GCF_007565055.1). Classification (NCBI taxonomy): domain Eukaryota; kingdom Metazoa; phylum Chordata; class Mammalia; order Primates; family Cercopithecidae; genus Rhinopithecus; species Rhinopithecus roxellana. Next base: position 63,588,275 of record NC_044554.1, read on the forward strand.
TGGTGAAGCCCTCTGTTCCCAGCCCTCGTCAGCCCTGCCATAGGCGGGTGGGATCTGGGAGCCCACCTATGGACGGGCTGTTCCTGTTGCCTGCCCTTCTCCCAGGACAGAAGAGACAGGGCTTACCCCTTTAGGACACGTGCCTGATTGCCCTCTGGATGAAAGAACTTGTTCCCAGAAGTGGGCTCTCCCAAGAGGCTGGAGTGGGAGGGGCTGGAGCTTGGAATCCTGGGTTTTCCCCACATCCAGGGGAGCAGGGACCAATCCCCCACACTCCTCTCACCCCCAGGGGACCCTCTTTGGCTGTGCAGGCTGGCCCATTCGGGGGTCTGAGTCCTCAGCACCAGGTGTGCTAGTCACGCTGCTCAGCGTCACCTTGCAAGACAGCAGGGAACACAGCGGGAGGCTGAGGAGGGACTGTCTGAGGTAGACAGTAGGGGACAGGAGGGCGAGACTCAAGCAGACAGAAGTGAGAGAAACAGAGCCCGCACAGAGATTCACAGAGACACTCAAAGCTTGGGAGGGCGCCCACTGGGCACCAGCAGCCTCTGTGGGACATTTTAGCAGCAGGGACTGAGGGGTGAGCCAGGGGGTAGGACCAAGGTAGAGTCACCAGACTTGGAAATAAAAATACAAGGCTAGATGCCACGGCTCATGCCTGTAATCCCAGCACTCTGGGAGGTTGAGGTGGGCAGGTCTCTTGAGGTCAGGAGTTCAAGGCCGACCTGGCCATCATGGCGAAACCCCATCTCTACTAAAAATACAAAAATTAGCCGAGCATGGTGGTGCGTGCCTGTAATCCCGGACACTTGAGAGGCTGAGGCAGGAGAATCGCTTGAACCCGGGAGGTGGAGGTTGCAGTGAGCCGAGATCGCACCACTGTACTCCCAGTGTGGGCAACAGAGAGAGACTCCGTCTCAAAAACAAACCAAGAAAAAGAAATAAAAGTACAAGATTCCCAGTCAAATCTGAACTTCAGACAAACAACCAATACTTCCAGTATAAGTATATTCTGTGCAACATTTGGGACATACTTATACTAAAAAGTTATTCATTGTTTATCTGAAGTGCCAATCTGAATGGTGTCCTGTGTTGAACTCGGCACCCAAGACCCAGAGCCTTTTTCTTCAGCTGCAGAGGGCACTTGGAGGGCGTCTCATTGCTCCTTTGGGCCAGGGACATCCATCTCCATGCGGCTGGGAAGAGGCCTCCAGTCCTGTGCACGCACAGTGGAGGCCAGGCCTTGCCCCAGTGTGGGGAAATGCTGAGCCCCATTTCCCCCACCAGGACTCCGCCCTCAAGTGCCGGCTCAGACCTAGAAGCCACTCTACACGACCTGTGCTGCACTGTCCTATGGTCCTGGAAATATGTCAAGGAGTTTGGATGTGCTGAGGGACTAAGCCTGTGGGTTCCTCAAGGGGTGGGAGAAGTGCTCAGAGGAGACGCAGCCTCTGCTAAGGGTGTCCAGGGGCCCAGGCCCGTTGAGGAGTGATCAGGGAAATACCACCACCCTACCACCCATAGGCGGCTTGGAACAGCACAGAGTGCCCGGCTGGAAGGGAATTCCGGCCCTGTGCTTTCATAGATGAGCATCCGAAGGCCTCCAGAGGCCGCTTAGGGTCTAGAGTCCAGGCCCTGGGGCCCTAGGGGCAGTGCTGTCTGCTTGTGGTGTGGTGGGCTCCCTTACCTCGGTGGCCTCTGGCCATGACATGTGACTGCCCCTCGTGGGGGTCTAGCATTTTCTTTCTTTTTTTGAGACGGAGTCTTGCTCTGTTGCCCAGGCTGGAGTGCAGTGGCATGATCTCGGCTCACTGCAACCTCTGCCTCCAGGGTTCGAGCAGTTCTCTGCCTCAGCCTCCTGAGTAGCTGGCATTACCGGCACCCACCACTACACCTGGCTAATTTTTGTATTTTTAGTAGAGACGGGGTTTCACCATCTTGGCCAGGTTGGTGTTGAACTCCTGACCTCGTGATCCACCTGCCTCAGCTTCCCAAAGTGCTGGGATTACAGGGTGTGAGCCACCGCACCTGGCCAGATCTAGCATTTTCTACTTAGCAAAGTTCTCTCCCCTCCTCTGTCCCATTTGAGGTGCATAGCCACTCCAGACAACAGATGAACCGGCCAGCACTGCCGTGATGTACAGCTGGAAAGCGAGGCACACACATCTAGCCCAAAGTTGTACAGAGAGATGGTGGAAGAGCTCCAACCAGAAGCAGAACCCCTCTTGGCTGGGGGCAGAAGGAGGAGCCCAGGGCGACGCGTTGCTCATTCTTCAGCCAGTCAGGGGTGGCCTGGGAGCCCAGAGCTCAGAATTTCCCAGTGCCTGCTGAGCTGAAATGGATTACTTCTGAACCTCTCCCTCACCTCAGTTTTCCCACCTGTGAAGTGGGTGGAACCACGCTGTCATCTCAGGTTTGTAAGGGCCCAGAGAGATGCCCTGTTTGATTACAAAATGGATTAAAAGTATTGGTGTCCTTGATACAAGTAATTCTATCCTGCACACAGATAGTTTTGTTGAAAAGCAGGCTTGGGTGGCCTTTCACCGGCTTCCCTGCCCCCTGCTCAAGCCCCTACGGAATGGGCTGTGAGGGAGAGAGACAGAAAGGCGATAAGCTCCTCCTGGAGCCCCGGAAGTGTCGCTGTGGCTATGCATTCCTACTGAGGCTTTCCAGCTGGGCAAGGGCTTCCAGGCTGGGCCCTGATCATACCCTGCTCCTGCCCACTCTGGGAGCTGGTCTCTGTGGGAAGGGCCATGGTGGCCCTGGCTAAAGGGCTGCAGGTCAGAGGATAGGGTGCCTGTAGGACACAGGGAAACGCTTGGGTACCAACTACCTGGCCAGTGCTCCCAAATTCCACTTACCCTGGGGCACCGTTGCCAGAGCCTGTGTCTCTCCATGCGAGAGAATCCTGAGTGAAACGTGCTCAGATCTGGCATCTGGCCAAGACCTGGTCCCCTCATGTCCCCTGAACTAACAGTGGAGGAAAAGTGAGTCAACCCAGGGGAAGCAGCCACGCTGCTACAAAGGCCACATGAAGACTATTCCTTGCCACATGTATTGCAGGGGGCTGCTGGGTCAGCACATATGTAGGTGAGCATTTAATCACCACCATTTGCTTGAGGTTCCGTGTAACTCTGTCCCCTCCTTCTATGGGGCTTTTGCTATTCTTTTTCCATGAACAATTCTTTTTTTTTTTTTTCTTTTTTTTGAGACCCAGTTTCTTCATCATTTTTTTTTTGAGATGGAATCTTGCTCTGTCACCCAGGCTGGAGTGTGCAACGGCACGATCTTGGCCTACTACAACCTCTGCCTCCCAGGTTCAAGCGATTCTCCTGCCTCGGCCTCCCAAGTAGCTGGGATTACAGGTGCCTGCCACCATGCCTGGCTAATTTTTTTTTGTATTTGTTTTTTGTTTGTTTGTTTTTGAGACGGAGTCTCACTCTGTTGCCCAGGCTAGAATACAGTGGTGCAATGTCTGCTTACTGCAAGCTCCGCCTCCCGGGTTCAAGTGATTCGTATTCTTTTTGTGTTTTTAGTAGAGGCTGGTTTTCACCATGTTGGCCAGGCTGGTCTCAAACTCCTGACCACAGGTGATCTACCCGCCTGGCCTCCCCAAGTGCTGGGATTACAGGCGTGAGCTGCTGCGCCCGGCCCATGAACAGCAATGCTGCCAGTGGTCTTTCATCGTCTGCTCCTCAGAGCCCTTCTGGAAGCAGGCCTGAGATAAACAAGTACATCCACGAAATGTGTCCTAGTGGTTTTCAGGAAGTTGGACATTCATGGAGTAGCATTGTCATCTCCACAATGACCCCCTCTCCTCCTCCCTGGGGGTGGCTGGGAACCATCGTGCTGGTATCTGGGCCTCTGGTGACCTTGGCCAGTAGCAACCACAGGCTGCAAATGGCTGCTGAGTGTGGCCTGAGACAGGCACAGGCTGGGATGGCAGGGGCTGGACTGCTGATTTCAAAATGGTTGGAAAGTCCCCTGGACTAGAGACTGCTACTTTGGAGCAGAGCGGCTTTCTCTGTTGTTCGACTGATGCTGGATTGGAACACAGCTCTAGAGTGAAGTTTGAAATTCATAGTTTGTGACCAGAATCTGTGACTGACATAGCCCAACAAGGCCAAGGTGTCTCTAGAGCCCAGGATCTCAGGCTGGTTCCCTGTCCACTGGAAGCCACTGGGCTTATCCAGGGACACCCAGACTTTCTCTCCTCACATACAATGGACAGAGGGTCAGTGTGGCATTCAAATCCTGGCTCCACCCCATCCTAGCTGATTAACCAAATTATTGAACCGCCTCAAGCTTCCATTTTCTTTCTTTCTTTTTTTTTTTTTTGAGATGGAGTCTTGCTTTCTCACCCAGGCTGGAGTGCAGTGATGTGATAGCTCACTGCAACCTCCACCTCCTGGGTTCAAGCGATTCTCCTGCCTCAGCCTCCCAAGTAGCTGGGATTACAGGTGTGCGCCACCACATCTGGCTAATTTTTTTGTATTTTAGTAGAAACAGGGTTTTGCCATGTTGGCCAGGCTGGTCTTGAACTCCTGAGCTCAGGTAATTTGCCTGCCTCAACTTCCCAAAGCGCTGGGATTATAGGCGTGAGCCACCATACCCAGCCTTAGCTTCCATTTTCTCATGCATAAAATGGCATAATAATGCTAACCTCATACGGCAGAGGTGAGGAGTGGAAAGACCTACCCAATAAGACCACTTCCATCCTCTTGGGTTGTAAAATTAATCACAGTTCAGGATAAGGAAGCTGTGTTTGTTAACAAATTCCATCATTCATTCATTCAACAAACATTTAATGAATGCCTACTATGTGTCAGACAGGTACTGTCAACTCATGGGCTTTGTAAACAGCAAAGTGGCACTGTGGTGGCCAGGAGCGAGAACGCTTGGGTCTGAGCCTTCATCTGCCAAGTGCCCTCTGAGTGAACTTGGAAAATGCATACTCCCAGGAAGCCTTAGATCTTCCCGCCCTTCAGAGATTGAGGGGAAAAATAAAAAAGTGTTTGGGGCCAGGCACAGTGGCTCATGCCTGTAATCCTAGCACTTTAGGAGGCTGAGGTAGGCAGAGCACTTGAGCTCAGGAGTTCAAGACCAGCCTGGCCAACATGGTGAAACTCTGTCTCTACCAAAATACAAAAATTAGCCCAGGCAGTGGCAGGTGCCTGTAATCCCAGCTACTCAGGAGGCTGAGGTAGCAGAATCGCTTGAACTCAGGAGGCGGAGGTTGAGGTGAGCTGAGATCACCCCCCTGCACTCCAGCCTGGGCAACAAACATCTCAAAAAAAAAAAAAAAAAAAAAAAAAAGTGTTCAGGGAAGAATTTTGTGAACTGTGACCCATCTGGCCTCAGTCGAGGTTGCTTGCTTCCTTGGCCCTCTCTTGGTCCACCTGTGCCCAGTTTCCATAGTGGCTCCAACATGCCTGGAGCCCTTCATTGTGGCACCTCACTCTGCAACATTCCCCTAACACTCCAGAGCCAGGCCTTTCTTCTGTCTCCCTCACACTCAGTCACACAGGCACGTAAGCCCATGAGAAGATGCTCACATTATTTGTCATCAAGGACATGCAAATTAAAACCATGATGAGATTACTACACATGCACTGGAATGCCCAAACTAAGACATGCTAACATGTATGTGATACCAGTGAATTTGCATGGTGCACACCCCAGTTTCAATCCAGGATGTACACCATAGCAGTGAATTTGCATGGTGCACACCCCAGTACCAATCCAGGATGTACACCATAGCAGTGAATTTGCATAGTGCATACCCCAGTTCCAATCTTAGAGAAAAATCACCCCAACGGTTGTCTCTATAGGATAGGCAATGGGGGGAAGCTATTTTGAAGCAGGAAGTGACAGTTACTCCAAGATAGGCCAGGGCCAGCTGGTGTCAGGGATGGCAAGAGTGGGCAGAGGCTACTGCCCACCTCAGAGACCATCCTCTCCACTTCCTACCCTCCCTTGAAGAAGTTGGCGCCCTATCGATGCTGACTGACTAAAGTCTTGTCATTTCCCCCAAAGGCTGGCGGAACAGAGATAACTAGGGTCATTGACGCTTAGAGGAAAGATGATGGGCGAGGGGGCTCTGAGTGCAGGAGGGACCAAGAGCACGCTGCCATTCACCATGTGTGCTTGGAGCGGGAGCATATGGCTAAAAATGACCAGCTGTTCTCTGTCAATTCCAGATGGAATCAGAAAAACGGGCTTCCCCAGTAGCGAGAAACATTTAGGTGGGCCATAATGATGAACTTTCTGAGATGGTGTTTGAGAACAGTGGATGTGTATGTGCACGTCCATGCAGGTGCACGTGTGCGTTGGGGGGGTGGTGTGTGCTATCACTGGAGCAAGGGAAGATGGCACTCAGTGTAATTCTCCAGAGCACTTTAGGAATTGGAAAGACAAACCTCAAAGTGACATGAGCCTGGGTCCCTCTGGGCTGGGGACAGAGAGATGGACTCGGGCCCTTTCTTTAGGTACCTCCGAGGGCAATTAGCTAGCTGGTCCATCAGTAAGACCCCCAAACCAGAAATCTGTGGAGCCAGATGGGTACTTACTTTCATGGCCTGACCCCTCCCAGACGGCCTGTTCATTCTCCTCCCCATTAGGGCAGAAGAATCCATCCATCACCATTGCAGCTGTGATGTCACCACTGCAGGCCTCCACTGCACAGGAAGACGGTTCCAACTCCTCCGAGGCGCTAAATCATTCATGGGCCAGAAAGCCTGGGTGGCAGGAGATTTACTGCCGAAGAAGCACTTTAGGGACTTGTGGAAATCAATTCCTTAAAGAGACCCCATCAACTGGCAGGTGGCCTAGGGCTGAGGCTTGGGTTTGTGTTGGGGACCCAATGAAGTAGGGTTGGAGGGGGGCAGCTCCCTAACTCCAAAACCAAGGATGGAAGGGAGCCCAAGGCTAGGCCCAAGGTTAGGACAGATTCCTGACACCCTAGCTTGGGGAGGTGGGAGGAAGAGGAAGAGCAGTATTCCCAGAATCCAGCCCTGGCCCAGCTGCTACTCCCATCACCTGATGGCTGGACTTATACCTATGGGGGCTCTGCTGGTGAATAAGACCGAATGAGGAGGATTGTCAGCATGTGTTTGCTGAGTCTGTAGGCTCCTCAATCTCGGACCACCCCATCTCTGCTGGCAGGGGAGCAGGCCAGCTTTGGTTTCTCTGCAGCGGAGGCTGGAAGCATTATCCAGCATGCTTCCTTTTCATCTCAAGGAGAATGTGAGCTCCTCAAAGGCCCACATGGTGTCTGCTTTAAGATCCAGACTAGCCGGGTGCAGTGACTCAGGCCTGTAATCCCAGCACTTTGGGAGGCTGGGGCGGGCAGCTCACTTGAGGCCAGGAGTTCAAGACTAGCCTGGCCAACGTGGCAAAACCCTGTCTCTACTAAAAATATAAAAACTAGCTGGGGTGTGATCGCATGTGCCTGTAATCCCAGCTACTTTGGAGGCTGAGGCATGAAAATCACTTGAACAGAGGTTGCAGTGAGCCGAGATCATGCCATTGTACTCCAGCTTGGGTGACACAGAGAAGACTGTCTAAAAAAAAAAGGCTGGATGTGGTGGCTCACACCTGTAATCCCAGCACTTTGGGAGGCCAAGGCGGGCGGATCACGAGGTCAGGAGATCGAGACCATCCTGGCTAACACAGTGAAACCCTGTCTCTACTAAAAATACAAAAAAATTAGCCGGGCATTGTGGCAGGCACCTGTGGTCCCAGCTAGTCAGTAGGCTGAGGCAGGAGAATGGCATGAACCCAGGAGGCGGAGTTTGCAGTGAGCTGAGATCCCACCACTGCACTCCAGCCTGGGCGACAGAGCAAGACCCCGTCTCCAAAAAAAAAAAAAAAAAAAAAAAAAAAAAAAAATCCAGACCTGTGGGACTTGATGATTCAGTTATTGGCATAGCATGTACTAGTTTAACCAGTTAGAAGAGCACGTGACATCCAGAAGCAGCCTGGGACGTTTGTTGTCCAGTGCATATCTAGCAGTGGGCTCCGTTGGTCCAAGAGCTTGTCTGCCTCTGTTTCTGCCTCAACGTGTCTTAGAAAAGAAAAATAAAGGGATGAAGGAAGGCAGGAAAGGCTTTTCCTTCCAGCCCTCACTTTACAAATGAGGAAACTGAAGCCTAGAGGCTGAACTGGCTCACCCAAAGACCAATATCTATGAGACAGGAAAAAGGGAAGAGGAGAGTACCTCTGAAATCATACTGAGGAGTTTCTGCCTCCCTTGAAATGACCTCCCAAGAGGAAGCTCAGGCATGGCCATTGCTAACTAAAAGGAGTAGCACAGAGCAGGTGGCTGTGATGGACAGAAAGAGGTCCAGGCCAGCATGTGCTGCCTGGCCTGCCTGAGCCTTAGTTTCTCCTCTCACTGTCCTGCAGGGAGAATCCCGCTGGCCCCTGGTTGTGACTGCACCCTGTACAGCCCTTGCTCATTAATTCAAACACATATTCATGGAGTACCTTCCGAGAAAGTCAGGCAGGGGATACCGCAGTGTACAAGGCATATGTGGCCCTTGCCCTAGTGGGACTCGCATTTTCCATTAAGAGGGACTCATGCTAAAGGCTGGGCAGGAATTCCCCCAAGCTAGCCCATCTGGAGGCTGAGGCCAGGTTCTGACCCAGCATCTGCAGGGAGCTCACAGCAGCTCCAAGTCCTTGACGCAGGCCACAGGCTGCTTCCCTTAGGGCAGGGCCTGCTATTGCTATGGGAGCTCCATCCCTGCTGCCTTGGCCAGACCCTCCCCTCCACTGGGGGCCCAGCATGTTCCCACAGCAGGTACTGCGGAGAGACTGCTGGATTTTGGTTATTGGGGGAGGTTCCTAAAGAGCAGATCAAAGGGCTGGGCACGGTGGCTCACACCTGTAATCCCAGCACTTTGAGAGGCTGAGGCAGGCGGACCACTTGTTCAATACCAGCCTAACCAACATAGAGAAACCCAGTCTCTACTAAAAATACAAAATTAACTAGGCATGGTGACTCATGTCTGTAATCCCAGCTACTCAGGAGGCTGAGGCAGGAGAATCTCTTGAACCCGGGAGGCGGAGGTTGTGATGAGCTGAGATTGTGCCACTGCACTCCAGCCTGAGCACAAGAGTGAAACTCCGTCTCAAAAAACAAACAAATAGGCCGGGCGCGGTGGCTCAAGCCTGTAATCCCAGCACTTTGGGAGGCCGAGACGGGCGGATCACGAGGTCAGGAGATCGAGACCATCCTGGCTAACACGGTGAAACCCCGTCTCTACTAAAAATACAAAAAAAAACTAGCCGGGCGTGGTGGCGGGCGCCTGTAGTCCCAGCTACTCGGGAGGCTGAGGCAGGAGAATGGCGGGAACCCGGGAGATGGAGCTTGCAGTGAGCCGAGATTGCGCCACTGCACTCCAGCCTGGGCAACAGAGCGAGACTCCGTCTCAAAAAAAAAAAAAAAAAAAAAAAAACCAAACAAACAAATAAACAAACAAACAGCAAAGAAAAAAAAAAAAAAAAGAGCAGATCAAAGAAAGACCAAAGCGCTTCCAGGATTCTTGATTCTTGATCATTCTTGATCAGCCCCCCCAACCCACACACCGCCTTCCCTCCCAATAACCCAAACCGCCTGTGGTCTTTCTCCTCCTTCCCCTTTTCCCACACCCGTGCATTCCCTACCCTCTGCCCTGCCTTTTCTCCAAGCAGGAGTGGCTGTCGGCCTGTAGCTAGGGACCCCATGATAACCCTCTTTCGAGGCATCCCACCAGGAGCTTCGCACCTACCCCTCAGGAGTGTCCCCAGGAAAATCTCTGCAGCTTCCGAGGCCTCTGCTGCCCCACTGGTCCAGAGACTGGAGCCTGCCCAGGGGACCAGGGTGGCCCCACCCCCCAGAGCTTCTCTCTGTATTTCTTTATCTTCCGGCTGCGGGAGTTCTCTCCAGACCCACCCAACCTGGCCCAATGAAAAAAGCCCCAGGAAAGCATCCAGAGAACTGGGCTCCGTGGGGGCTCTGTCTGGAATTAGGAGCCTAGCTGGGCTTCAGATCCCTCCTCTGAAAAAGAGGGTTGGACCACGCGACTCCCGACCAGGGCCCAGACACGAACGCGGATGCCCTGCCCCTCCTCCCGCGCGGAGCCCTGGGAGGGTCGGAGGTGGTGTGGGGTAACCCGGAGCGACGCCAAGGCAGACAGCAAGAGCGGATATTCGCGAAGACGCCGCGGCAGAAAGCAACCCCAGGAGGGCCGGCGGCGTGCAGAGAGCAGAGGAGGCGTCCTGGGGAAGAGCGCACTGCAGGCTGGGGGCAAAGAGGCGGTGCGCGTCGGGGGAGCTGCCCTCTGAGAGCCGAGGGTGGAGGGGAGAAAGGGACTCTCCTAGGCCCCGGACAGAGCGCATCGCCCCCTCCACAGCGGACTCCCAGTAAGGAAAAGACTCTCCCATCCCCGCGCTGGAGCCGGGCATCCTCATCCAAGAACGGATGAGGATCCAACTATCTCCCGAATTTGGGTGGTGACTGCAGGGCTAAAAAAAATTGACCCCTGAAGTAGCGCTTTGCTGCTTACAAAGCGCTTACAAAAACATTTCCTTATTCGAATATTTCCAATTCCAACAGTCCTCCGAACTTGGCAAGCTACCAATTTACAGACGAAGAAACTGAGGCTCAGAAAGGTCAATAAATAAATGTTAAGTGGTTAATAATGCAGATTATTCTAACTTGAGACAGAAAAATCCCAAGTCTCTGAAGAATCCCCAAACGGAAATAAGAACGTTTTGCTTGGTTTGGGGTCTGAATTATTCAGCTAAATTCTGCTTGGGGCACAGGAAGTGAAACACGGCCCGTGGCCAAAACCATATCTGGGTCACTGACCTTTGGATAATCTGCTGAAGGCTGAGGGGCCCCTGCGCCAACGACCACAGACACAATCTGCGAGCGAATCTCGCTGGAGTCTTCTGAGCCCCGAAACCTGGTCCTTAGGGCTGGGACCCGGGGCTCCACGCAGGTGGTGCGTCGACGGCCGGCTCTTGGGTCTGGGTGCAGAGGGTTGGGGGAGCGTTAAGGGGGTGCAGCGCGGCTCCCTGCTGGGTGGTGGTGGGGAAGCTGGGTTTGTAACCCTGGAGGGACCCAGCCCGTGCAGAGTTCCCCAGGGACTGGAGGGGCTCCTCGCCAGGGCCCGGCGCAGTTCCTCTCTGTTACCCTCCCAGCCTTCTCCAGAAAGAGGCGCGGATGCTCTCAGTTTGTTTTACAGATGAGGAAACCGAGGCTGAACTCTGTCCTTTAACCTGGCAGGCCACCTTCTCCGCTGACTTGGGTAGGGGACACCTCTGGAGTGGAGGCTCATGTTTCACCTGCGCGGGGTTCAAACTCGACCCGGGTGTGAAAAGCAAGGGCCGCGCCCGCGCGCTTCCCTCTCCCCTCTTCTTCGCTCTGAGCGAGGATTCTGGACTCATCGAGGATTCATGGGCGCCAAGAGCCCTGGCAAGTCCCGCTGCCCCAGTGCCTCCGCTCTGCAGCTCGCCCTCTGATTCGACTCGCCAGGCGTCGAATGCTTTTTATTTTATGTTATTATTTTATTTATTGAGACAGAGTTTCGTTCTTGTTGCCCAGGCTGGAGTGCAATGGCGTGATCTCGGCTCACCGCAACCTCCACCTTCCGCGTTCAAGCGATTCTCCTGTCTCAGCCTCCCGAGTAGCTGGGATTACGGGCGAGTGCCACCACACCCGGCTAATTTTGTATTTTTAGTAGAGATGGACTTTCTCCATGTTGGTCAGGATGGTTGGTCTTGAACTCTCGACCTCAGGTGATCCACCCACCTCGGCCTCCCAAAGTGCTGGGATTACAGGCGTGAGCCACTGCGCCCGGCCCAGGTTGCTTTTTAAAAAATCAATTCCTTGGCCGGTCGCGGTGGCTCACGGCTGTAATCCCAACACGTTGGGAGGCCGAGGCGGGAGGATCACGAGGTCAGGAGATGGAGACCATCCTGACTAACACGATGAAACCCTGTCTCTACTAAAAAAAAAAAAAAAAAAAGGAAAAAAAAAATTGCCGGGCGTGGTGGCACGCGCTTGTAGTCTAGCTACTCGGGGGATGAGGCTTGAGCCCGGAAGGTGGAGGTTGCAGTGAGCCTAAATCACGCCACTGCATTCCAGTCTGGGCGACAGAGCGAGACTCCCTCTCGAAACAAAGAAACAAAGAAACAAACAAACAAACAAAAATTCCTGCAGTTTCTTTTTTTAAATTGAAAATTCAGTGCAAGAATATGGTAAGCAACACATATTGGCTTCGAGCAGTCCCGAAAGACATACAATGAAAAGAAAAATCTCCAACCCTCTTCGCGGAGACCTTTCGTGCAGAAAAGAAACCTGATGTTTAAACCCCTGCTCCATTTATGTTTTTTACACAAACAGGAATCCTCGTGCCCTTTACGTTTTTCACTGAACGCCTAGGCGACTTTCCAAGATATATAACGACCCCATGTTTTCCTCATTCTTTTAAAGAGCTGGATCGATTCCTAAGACAGGATCTCCTTTCATTTGACAGCCGTGTTTCTCCGTCTTTCGAATCTCCCACTGCATCCTCCGCCCCCGCAGCCGGGGCGGAACCACTCCAGCCTCCCGTCCAAACAGAACCCTACAGGGCCCTGCCTCGATCGGAGGAAAAAGGCACAGAAGCACAGGGATACTCGATTGTTCGAAAAATGTCGGGAAGTTCGTTGGTTTTCCAGTGACTTTGTTGACCCACGAGAATCTAGATGCTAGAGCAAAGGAGCGAGGACTAAGGGCTGGGCCAAGATGGAAAGACTCCCGCTTTGGCTTCCTCGGCACGTGGCCCTGGCAGAGGAAGCACCAGGGACACAGCGGCTGGGGCGGGCAGCCGGTGGCAGTCGCGCGGGCAAGGGTGCAGTTCGTGCTGGGGCCATCTCGCTGGGCCTACAGTTTGCAGAGATCTCTGGGTCGCCAAGTACCCGCGTGCTCACACGTGCATTTTCTTGATCCCCAGAGTTGAGAGTCATTCTGCCCATTTTGCAAATAGGAAACTGAGGCTTAAGAGAGGTGAAGTGAATCCCTCGAGATCGAGATCACACATAGAGGAACTGGATCAGGGGAAGACTGGAACTCTGGGTTCCTTTCACTGGGGTTATACTAGTTATGCCATGGGGCCAGGGTTAGTAGGAGAACCTCACCATTCCGAAAGGGGCCAATGGCAGAACCACCGCCGCATCAGTGGGCCTGCGTGAGGGGCTTGTATCCCGGACACCCTTCCCCCAAGCCCCGTCGCTGGACGAACGGGAAGGGAGGGGAAGACCGATGGTTACTTCTTCGCCCAAGGTCTTCAGCACGAGTGGGATTGTCATGGAGCTGGTGAAGGGAGCCGTGTGGGGTAGGGACTAGGAGGGAGCAAGCCAGAGGGACAAGCCGCGACACCAGAAAAAAGGACGGAGCGCAAGGCACCGAGTCTCCTAGGTGGGGGTAGCAAGGAAGACGGCGGGTCTTTCCTAAACCTGGCCAAGCGTCGAGGAACCCAAAACCCCTCGTTCCGAGGCGCACGACTCCGGGCAGCGCGGGACGGCGGCGGCGAGAGGGGAAGGGATCTCTCCAATGGGAGGGAATGCGGCAACTGCCAGACAGGGCGTCGGATCTGCAGAAGAAGGGTAGGATACACGCGGGCTTAGGGTGCGCTGGACAGGCCAGCAAAGTGAGGACCCGAGGTCGGCCCGAGCCACCTCGTCCCCCTCCTGAGCCCTGAGCCGTAAGGGATCCAGGGTATCAGGTCCCCGGGGGCCGCCCCCTCACCGTCAGAGTCCAGCTTCAGTTACCTGCCGGGCCTGCTCCTTAAAATATGTATGAGGCCCTTACGGGTGAAGTTTCGCGGCCCCTCCCGGAGTGGGGCTGGGGGATTCGGGGTGCGAGCGGAGCTGCGGGGGGAGGAAGCGACGCGAGCTCCCGGGCCGGGGCCTTCTCGACTTTCAGCAGCGCATTTAAGAAAAGGTGGAAATCGGATCTGTCTCGGCTGCGCCCCAGCCCCGCCCGCTCCGACGGCCGGACCGCGCGGCCCAGCGGCTAGCTTTCTGCTGCGCGGTGTCTGGTTCTCGACAGCAGGTGAATGGGCCGGGGCGGGGCGCGCGGAGCGCGGGGGGCGGGGCGGGCGCTATAAAGGGGAGCAGCAGGCCGCGGGGGCCACTCGCAGTCCGCAAGGCCTGCGCTTCCGGCTTTGCGGTCCTGGGCACACCCGGCCCAGGCTGCCCAGCATCCCATGGGTCCAAGGACCAGGTAGGGCGCGGGTGCAGAGACGGCCAGGGAGGCTCAGGGCGACCTAGATGGGCGGGGGAATGCTAGTAGGACGGGGAGGGGTTAATGTGGAGCTATCACACCCTTGTGGCCCGTTGGGCGCTGTGACGTGCTCATTATCTCCGCTGTCCGGGTTCTCACTCACAGTGCCCATCCCTGGCTGCATGGTGAGAGGGGCCCCGAGGCCCTGAGATTCGTTCAATTATCCACCTTGGGTGGGAATCTTGCTTCCCGATCCATCTGGCTGCGACATCTACAGCTTCAGCAGGCCCTGCCCGGGGAGTCGGGAATATTGAAGGGTTCGTATCCTTGCAGTCGCCCCTCCCGACTCTGCAGGAGCGGGGGGTGGGGAAACTATAGACTCCCCGGGCCCCGCTTCCACTGCCTCACCCCCTTCTTTTGCTCGAACCCAAGACAAGGTGCTAACGGTCTTCAAGTGCAAGGGTTAGATTTGGTGGGAGCATCGGCTAAGCACCACCCCCATTTTATAGGGGCTTCCAGGGTGTCAGATCTGCGGAGGTCGATTGGGAATAACTAGGAGCTAAAAAGGAGAAGGGCGGATTAACGTTTTATTTTAATCTGGTTTTGAGCTGCCGTTGCCGTCTGGGGCGGCCGGGCGGGGCGGAGCTGGGACTGGCAAGGGCAGCCAAAGCAGCAGGGAGGGAGGGGGCGCTCCGGTGCTCAGGATGCTGGGGAAGAAGGAAGAGGCCACCCGAACGCTGACAGCTTGGAGGACCCTAGCCTCTGCCCCCCGGCCCCCTCTGAATGCTCCGGGTGGTGTCCGATCAAAGGACGGTTGAGAAGGATCTAACCCGCGTCCGCGCCACAGTCCCGGCCGGTCCCGCCCCCTCCCGAGGGAGCCACTGTCGCAGTGGGGGGAGAGGGGAGATGAGAACGGGTCTGGGGGCGGCTCCCCTGCCCCCCCTCTCGGGACAGACAGCCTTTGTTCCCAGCGGCAGCGGCCCCGGTGGCCAGACACCTGTGAGGCCGCAGAACTGGCCGAGGGTGGGCGTGTGAGGACTTGGAGGCCCCTTGTCCCCATTCCAGCCCTGCGCCCCTGGGTCTGGGTGCGCCCCCTGAGACAGTCAGCCTTGAGCACCTTTCTGCGGGGAGACTGCGGAGATCCGTCCAGTGGCCCCGCGGTGCGTCCCAGCTCCCAACGCACCTCCCCTCCCCCCTCCCAGAGTCGGATTTCCAAGCACGCCACGCCACACACACCTCGGCTAACTCCGGCCTCAGAGGGCGCTGGGGTGGCAAAGCGTCCGGGCGCCCCTCGGCTAGCTGCACCCTAGCCCGAGGGCAGGAGGTGGGTATAGAAGGCGGGCGGCGGGACCCCTTGGGCCAGACCTGGCCGGGTTGGGCAAGCAGGCGGGGCTCCAGGCCTCTCCGCAGTCCCGGACGGGCGTGCCCTGCGCCGCGCACCAACCGGAGCCACATTCAAGGTGAATCATCCCTGGCCCGCCCCTTTCCCCTCCCCGCCTCGCGGCACCTGAGCCAATGGCGCTGCGCGAGGGGCGGGCGGGGCCCGGTGGGGGCGGTAAAACCCTCCTGGAGTCATTCTCTCCTCACTCCGTCGAGCCCCCGCGCCGCTGTGCCGGAGCCGCAGGGCCTCCCTCCAGCCGCGCGGTCCCAGGCGGCCCGCGCCCCCTGTTCTTCCGGCCCTGGGGCCCCGGTACCCCTCTGGCCCACCCCCTCCTGCCGCGCGGAGTCGGCTCCTCTTCAGGTGGCCCGGCTGGGGCCTTCCCCTGCAGACCTGTCACCCGACACCCAGGAAGCGCGCGGCCGGGTCCCGGCTCCCCTTTGTTCCCCCGCTGGGCTCCGCGCTCGGGCGCCGCCCCCTCTTGCGGGGCAGCGGAGGTTTTGGCCCCGGCCGGGCGCGCTTCAGGTTCGGTCCATGCGGCCCTTTCCGAACCCGGGCCCTTTTTGCCTGACTTCTCTGGTGTGGACTCCGCGCGGAGCTGGGAGGCGACGGTACGCCCAGCCTGGAGCCAGGCGCAGGTGAGTGTCTGGGGCGGTGGGGGGGGCCGGGCGGAGCCAGAGCGGGGCTCAGGAGAGGAGGCGGAGGCGGGCGCCCGGGGCCGGCCGCACTAGAACCCGGGTGCAGGGCGGGCGTCCCGGAGCGGCTGGCCTTCGGGGACGACGCGGCAGTGCCGACTCGCTCTTCCGCGCCTTCGGGTGGAGGCGCCCACGGGGCGTCTGGGTCCCGGGTCTCTCAGTGGCGTCTGCCCAGCGCCCAGCGCTGTTCCCGGGCGGGGGCGGGGGCGGTCGCGATCCGAGTGCGGCCGGTGTTTGCGAGGTTCCTACCCGAGCGGACCCGAGCGCCTCCCCGCGAGGAGTTTGGCAGGGGTCGGGCCGGCGTTTCGCCTCCCTGGTGGGCCCAGGCGGAAGCGCCAGGCTGGGAAGGGGCTGCGGGGAGCGTCGGGGCCCCGGAGCTGGCTCCTCCAGCGCCTTGTCAGGGCTGCGCGGCAGGTTCGAGGCTGCTTCCGTGGCCCAGAGCCGCCCCGCCCAGTCTCTGGGGGAAAGCGGCTTTCAGACCTCCCGCGCGCCTCCACTTCATGGCCACTCATCCCGGGAACCCGGGCGCACGCGAATGAGACACCGTCCCCGCCCGTGCCTGCCCCATTCCTGTTAATAGTGCTAGCGGCACCTGGGCTCCCACCCCTTCCCCAAGATCGGCGGCTGGACGGCGTGCCTCAGGCGCCTCACCGGTCAGCGCATCCTAGGACTATGGGCAGTGAGGGTGTCACTCGGGGTCAGGGGTCGCCCGATTCCGCGGAGCCCTGCAGGCTGAGCCATTCGTTTGCTCTTCCAGCCCCGACTCCCCGACACCGTGTATACCCGCTGGGGGCAGGGACACTGAGGCCGGCTCAGAGCGATTAGGGCCGAGGGCGGGCGGTGCCCTAATCGACCTCCCCACCCCCACAGGCGAGGTGCGGCGGCACCTCCCAGGTTTGCGCCCGTCTTCACAAAGCTGAGGGCGAAAATCCTGCGAGCCAGGTGGCGGATTCTCGGGCCGAGTCACTCAGCTCTACCGGTGCGCATCACCCTCCGCCTGTCACCCAGTGAGCCCGACCGATGGGCACCAAGTCGGCGGATCTCTGATCCGAGGCCGAGCCTTCGGAGAAATCTGTCCTGGTGGCCTCATCGTGGCCCGAGCCAACGCAAAGGAACCTGCCCCAAGCCCAGCTCTCAGCCTCGACCCCCACATTTCCTGCGCGGCTCTCGGTTCGGACCTGGGCTTGGAGCGGCGCGGGAACCTCCACCACTGCTCATTTCTTTACCGCTCACGGTCGCCCGTTCATGCTCCTGCGGGGGAGTTAGCGGGACCTCTGGAGTCGGCCTTACGCAAAGAAGAGAAAATTCCAGGATGCCGGCCTCACTTGTGAGGATTTCGTTTATTCGTTTTCTCCTACCGAGGCCCAGTGGCTCTTGGAGTGAGCCCCGCACCCCAGACCCCTGAGTGTTTAATGGGTCTGTGGAGGCCTGGGCTTCGGGGAAAGCAGCTCTGGGCCCCTCTCCTGGCACCCATGGGGACACAGGGCGGCAGGCGCAGCGTCCAGGGTATGCCTGTTCAAGGGCCCCAGCAGCCTCTAGCCCCTGGGACCTCAGGGGCATTTGATAGAGACTGGAGGGATCAGGACCAGGCCGGTTGTGGGTGGCGCGGCTGGGACTCTGGACTCCAGATTCGTTGTGTAGAGGTCGAGAGGAGAGCGGGGGGTTGACGGGTGGGCTATGAGATGTCAAAGGACTCCGGAGTACCCACAGCCCAGAGTCCTGCAACACTCACCTCTAAAAATGGAAGGGATTGGGGGCCTGCCCTTTGCATTGGGCACCAGTGCCCAGGGAGGGACACCCCTAGGGGAAAGAGTTTTAAGAAGGCCCAGGTAGAGTTCAGGAGAGTGAGGCTGAGAGCAACCGAAGGTGGGAGGGAGTTCCTAGGATTTGTAGGACCCCCACACCCTGTGAGTCTGGGAGCCTGGCCTGCAGGTTGCCTCTCTTTTGGTCCGTCTTCCATTGCCAGGCACTGACGCCCAGCGGGTGTGGGAGACCCTGTCTTCATCTTCCCATTCCAGAAGCGGATTTCTGTGCCTTTGATCTCAAGGTCAGGGCTGTGTCCTGCAGGGAGGGCAGAAGAGGCAGCTATGCCGACTTGCCCCAAGCCATAGGCCTCTGTTTTCCCTTTTGAGATTCTGAGTGGGGATTCTGCTGCTGATGTCGGAGAGCTCCTTTCACCCCCTTTTCATGAGATCTGGGAGATCTTACTTTCCTAGGGCCCAAGCCCCAGCCTGCCTCCACTGGGATAGAGAGGCCCCAGCAGGTGTCGCATCCCCCAGGCACTGCGGCACTTAGGCTTCCTGTCGCATTTGGGTTAGGAGGGGCGAGGCAGGCGCAGGGGAGGAGCCTGACCCAGCGGACTAGAACTGGCAGCTGGAAGGGGATTTGGCTTTGTGAGCTGCTCCCTGTATTCCATCCTATGTTAGTTACAAAGATGAGGAAAACGGACCAAGGAGTTCCACAGAGATGCCACAATTAGAAGGAGCGTAGTGTTTTGCTGCTTTGTTACAGGGCTCTCTCCTCTACCTAGGGTTCCTTTTATTCCTTCCTGGGCTGGGGAGAGCAGAATCCCTGGCTCCATCCTCTCTTCTCCAGCTCTGAGGCCTCTGTGGCTCCTTGGTTGCAAGGTGCTGCGTGTTCCGCTTCCCTAACACCTGCCTCTCTCCATCCCTGGCTGCCCCCAAAAGAAGAATAAAGAATTTTTTTTTTTTTTTTTTTTTTTGAGACAGAATCTTGCTCTGTTGTTGCCCAGGCTGGAGTGCAATGGCGCAATCTCGGCTCACTGCAACCTCCACCTCTGGGTTCAAGCGATTCTCCTGCCTCAGCTTCCAGCTTGCCACCACACCTGGCTAATTTTTATATTTTTAGTAGGGATGGGGTTTCAACCTGCTGGCCAGGCTGGTCTCAAACTTTCAACCTCAGGCGATCAACCCATCTCCCAAAGTGCCCTGGGATTACAGGTGTGAGCCACCGCGCCCAGCCAGAAGAAAGAAGAATTCTGCATTCTGTTTAATTATCCTGGGGTGAGACTTCTTGGGAAAGATTTCTCAAAGTAGATCCTTCCTACCCCCATCCCATGCTGAGCTGTCAAGGTGCTATTAAAATGCAGATTTCCAGGTAGGCTCAAGAATCTACATTTCAACAGGCTCCTTGGGTGATGCTTATGGCTACACCCTAAGCAATGTTGATAACTAGCCACCTCATACCCTTTGGTAACCCCCTGCCATCACCCCTTCCCCTCCCCACCCCAAGGCTGGGAAGTCTGGTCTGTCTTCCTTATAGAGTTCAGAAAACTGTAGTAGGGGAGACTGGGGGAGACTGAGGCAGAAGGCTGAGGAGTGACTTCCCGAGATCACCACCTCATCAAGCTGTATTGTCCTCTGGGGAGGTGGACCGGCTAGAAGAGCAGAGCCCTGTAGTGGGGGTGTGTGGAAACAGGACAAAGAGTCCTTGGGAACAGGAAGGGTGGGGCATTAAGCAGTGTCTAGAGGACAGCAGGATGGCTTTGGCCAAAGTACCCAGATAGAGCTCTGAGTTCTGCGGGAGGTGGTTCCTGAGGGTAGCAGCGCCAAGAGGGCTGCATAGTTTCTGGGCCAGGGCACTTGCTCTGACCCTTCCAGGATGTTTTCTAGCCACCCTGCCTTCTGGGCAACAGCTGACCTGGAGTAGGCTGAGATTGAAGTGACCACTCTGCGGAGGCCCTAGCCTGCCTCCCCTGGGTGCTAGCTCCCCGGAGACCCTCCCTTCCACCCTCTCCCTTCTTCTCATCCTTCCCCAGGGCCTGTGGCACCAGAGGCAGGGCCTCCACAGCGACTTCTCTCTAGGCAGCTGCTCTGGCAACCACTGATGCAACCTTCCCAGCCCCTCCCTTGCTCCTGAGCCTCCACTTTCCTCTGCAGTCACTCCAGAGCCAGCCAGGAGCCACTCCCTTGCTAGAGTGCATCCGTGCCTCCAGGCTCCCTCTGAGCCGCCACTGTGGCTGCAGGACTTCCCTTCTGCTCTCCTTTCCTGGCCTTTTCCTGCCTTGATCCTAGGCCAGCAGCAGAGATGCGCAGCCTGGGCGGTTCACGGTCTGGCCCAGTCTGGTCTGGTTTGAGACGGGAGTGGGGGTGAGCAGCAGATTTGGTTTGTTCCCCAGGGCTCTGTTTCTACCACAGGGCAGGCTGGAGGGTGGGGGATAATGGAGACCAAAGCGCCTAGGAGCCTGGGCTGCTGGTGTCTGGGCTCAGAGGCTACGAGAGGCATCTTGGATGTCCTGCTGGTCACTGCCCCTGGGCTGGTTGGGTAGAGAGGAGGCTCTGGCCAGCTGCTTGCCTCTCTGAGCCAGAGTTACTCTGGCAAGGAGATGGATGGTCCTGACGCACTCCCTCCCAGCCTGGAGGGGTAGCCTGGATGATGTGGAGGGATGTAGGCCTTCAGATGGAGACAGGAGACACCTTGGTGTGGTCTTCTCCCTCTACCCTCTGCAAGGCCAGAAGGTCAGCGCCTCTCCCCTACTGTCCCTGTGTCCTTGAAGGTCATCTTGGGCTGATGGGGCATGTGGAGCTTGTGAAAAGGTGGGCAGGGTGGGGGGTGGAGACCGTAGCAGCTGCTGCTGAGGGCCTGCTGGGGAACCCCCAAGGGGGTGGGCAGGCTGGGAGCAGGGAACGGGCATTGTGGGCCACTGGTCTCTCCGCAGGGTCGGCAGGCCGCAGAACGTGACTCCTGTTCTGTGTATGGCACTGGTAGAATTCACTGTGAACAGTCTCGGTCAGTGAATTACCGAAGGGCCATAAACAGAGCAGAGACAGATCCACGAGGGCCTCTGGAGCACCTTACCCACTTCTGCCTTGAGTGCTCCTAGACGTCAGAAACAGGCTGCTTCCAAGGGTGCAGGCCCCTCGTCCAGTGTGTCCCCAGAGAGCCCACACCAGTGCCATCTGCTTGGCCGATTTTGGCACTAGCACATTTTTGCTTGTGTCTCTCCGCTCTGAGCAATCATGTGCAGTGCCAATATGGGAAAAGCAGGACCTGCAGCTGTGTCCGCCTCCCCTCCATCCTTGTGTCGGGGCCCCAGTCTGCTCCTCCTCAAGGCCTCCTCACCGCCTCCCCAGCCCATCTGGCTCAACTGCTGTGTGAGGGCCCAGCGCTGGTGGGCAGCCAGATCGCCTTACACTGCCTGGGGCCACAGTGGAGCTGGGAGCCCAGCAACCTGAGCTGGGCCAGCAGATGGGGCCGCCCAGGGCAGAGGTGGGGGAGTCTGAAACCATCTGTAGGGCCATCCTGAATGGTGCTGTGGGTTGGAAAGGCCCAGCCAGGCTCACAGTGCATACTTGGGGTGAGACCTTGGCTGGCAGCACAGGGCCTGGCCTTCTGCTACAGGTTCTGAAGGGGGCCACCTCCAGGCAGGTGGGGTGCCCTTGAGGTCAGCCTGGGTGTTTCCGGCGGGGGGCTACCATCCCTGGAGCTGGAGCCTGCTGTGGAGTGGGTCATCTCTGAACAGCTCCAAGAGGAGGAGGACACTTAGTGGGGCTCAGAGTCGGAGGGCATGTTTCAGACCTGCCCCTGGAAGGTTCTGAAGCAGAGGCCAATGTTCCCCTTCACACACCACACCCTGGTAATGTAGTTTCCTGGGTCCCTGGATCTGGGCTATGACTAACTGGCCTATGCTGTCCATCTGGGTGTCAGGTGACATTACATATGTAATCCCAACAGTTCCCACCTCAGCCCTGTGGGGCTTGTAATTTTTTAAAATAGTTATCTCATATATGGGGAACCTGAGGCTTTGAGAGGAGAGGAGAGGCTGAAGACGTTGGTGAGTGGTAGAGCTGGGTCACTGTGGCTCTTCTGCCACCAGCCACACCTTCCATGGAGGCACCCAGGGCCTAGAGTTGTCTCAGCTCTGAATCTACAGGCCTGGGCTCCCAAGGATGCCCCAGATGGCAGAGACTGAGGCTGGGAGGCCTGGACCTAGTCTGTCAAAGCTGGGGAGAGCCCGGCCAGCCAGGATCACCCCATGTAAAACCTGGTGGTCAGCTATCAAGCAGGAGGCCAGTGGCCGACTTGGGATACTGACCAGCTGGGAGCTGTCCTTCCCTAGGTCACTGGGCCAGCCCCTGATGGGGCTGCTTCTCCCCAGGGAACCTCAGGCAAGGGCTGGTGGACTTAGCCCAGATCAGTGAGAGTCATTTTAGGTGTCTGAGCCAGGGAGTGCCAGGGTGGGGGATGTGTGCGGTTGAAGCTGGCAGCTGGAGGATGACGGGTCCAACTGACTGAGCAGCAGGAACATGGAGACCAATGCTGCCTGCCTGGGTGCCCTGGGGACTGCCTTGGGTGGGTTGGGCCATTTTTTTTTTCTTGCCAGTTTGCTATCACCAAACAGGGAGGAGCCCCCAATAAATTCCCTCTGGGGTGTAGTCCCTGTGTTTCTCTGTAGAAGCTCTCCAAGCCCCTGCAGAAAAAAGGAGGGGCTTGTTTATTTCAGGATAGAAGGGGACTTCTGTCCTGGTGAGGTGTCCCTATAGCTGGGTCTCCCTTCTGATGGCCCTAGCTCTCCCTCTGCCCCTCAGAACCTGGCTGACCTGTGCCCCACCCTGTCTCTGCTCCAGCTCTCCACCCCGGGGGCTTCCTTAGGGTGCCCTGCTACAGGTCCCATGGGATAGGAAAGGACTTCCTGGCCTGAGGGAGAATGAGCCCTGGAGGTGGGGTGGGCACAGAGACCCAGCAAGTGGGGTTGGGAGACCCCTGGCAGTGACCGGTTCTAGAGCTTGTCCCTGGAGCCTCTGAAGTGTCTGGCCAGGGTTCTGCTCCTTCCTGCCTAGCAGGGAAGGCCGGATGACAGAAGCTGCCCTCAGCCTCTGGGTGGCCTGCAGCTGGGCTCTACCCCCTCACACCTGCCCAGGTGGGCGCCTTTGCTGAGCTCGGAGTGCAGGCACTGGTGTGGGGGCATGCCTCCGCCGGGCGTCAGGCCCGGCTGCTCTGGGGCCCTGCTCCAGGAGGACCTCAGCCAAAGCTAATTTCTAGTTCTCCTAATTTACCTAGATCCGGGCCAGGCCTGGGTGGTGAGTTCACCCAAAACAGTGACTATCCCAGAGAGTGGGGGCCACCGCAGCTGGCCCTCCTCCCCAAAGATCCAATTTCCCACCACCCATGCTGGGGGCACTTAGGATAGGAGAGGGCCCCTCTTCACCTCCCCACCCTGCAGAACAGGTCCTGGATGCTCCCTTGTGTGGTTTCCAGAAGGTCTGTGAGATTGGCAAAAGGTTCTGTCCATGATCTGTCCAATGGTGTCCAGTGTCAGTCAGGAACGCCGTCCTGCTGCAGTGAAAGCCTTTCTTGCCGGAGTGGGAAGGTCACTGAGAAGCACTTTTTGCTTTGTTTTTCTGTTTGTCAAAAGCATCAGCTCCCAGGTGCCCGGGTTTAGGGCGTCCCCCATGTTAAGCATCTTGCTTGGTCTGAGTGTGTGGAGCCGCAGGAGGGGCGGCTCCCTGGAAGGCTACGTGAGTGGGTTTTCCAGACTCCCAGCCCTCCCCCACCACTCCACTTGCTTATTCAATCCAGGCCATTATCCCAGTCTCTGCCTGGCCTCAGGCGGGTCGAAATGTGATCCGGCCCCATTGATCGCCCGCAGCCCCAGGCTGCCGATGGAGCCCGACTGGTGCGGCCACAGCCGGGTGGGGAGGAGGACAGGACCCCCCACACACTACACTGGAGGAGGGTGGGAGTGGCCTCCTCACCAAGTCCCAGGCTTGGGGCTCCATGAGATCAAGAGAGTCCAGTGTTGCTGATGTCCCAAAGCAGGCCTGCCCACCCTCAGAGAGGCTTCCAGGGTCGTGCCTCTGCTCAGAGGCCAAACCTTCCCCACCAGGCCTCTCCTTTCGGGGCACAGGTGTCCTCCCCAACACCCAAGTCTAGGCTCCTGGTCGGTTTGGGTGCCACTGAGGTCCTGGACTTGGCCCTGGGGATGGCCTGAATCTGTTTGCATCTTAAGCCATCATCCCATCTCACTCCACCCTAAAGGGCAGGGAGGATGCAAAGGACGGCGCCAGCATCTCGGTGGTACTGCCAAGTCAGCTGCTCTCCCAGCTGGGGCTTATTTGGGAATGAGCCTGCTTATGGTGGGCTCATACTGCCCAGGAGGCTTGAGGGCAAAGAGTTCCTTCCAGGTTGCAGGGGAGGCATGGGGGTGCAGGGTGGGGGCAGGCAGCCTGCACCCTTACTAAAGACTTGAGATGATTTCAGGGGGCTTCAGCACCCCTTGGGAAAGGACCTGGCCTCATCAGGGGAAGTGGGAACACAGAAGTGTGCTGTCCTTGGGTAAGCGACTGGTGGTCTGGGGAAATGCCACTCCAAGAATCAGATCGCAGCCAGCCCTCAAACTCAAAGGGTCTGGGTGCGCATGGGCAGCTGGCTGTGTGCAGTGGGTTCTGTGGTCAGGAGAATGCCCTCTGGATTGGGAGGTATTTGGTTGGTTTTAGCTTGTCCCATTCCTGGGTAGAAGGTCCAGGCCCCATTGTTTGTCCACTGCTTTTAGAGAAGAGGCCTTGGCAATGGAATGCTCTTCCTCCCTTGGACTTGATAGGGAGGAGGAATGTTTTGTGCAGCACCTCCCCTCTCTCCCTTTGGGGTGGACAGCCTGTGAGCTTTAGGCTCTGGGGAATGGCTTGGGAGCATCTCCTGGGATTAAATGGGGCGGTCACATGGGCTTAGTAAATAGCAAACCCAGCCCACATTAGCCGTCTCTTCCCCAGTGTCCGGGGGCAGGGCTCTCTGGCCTGGCTTGTGCTGGTTCCCAGAGTCCCTGCAGTCAGGTGCTGGGAGTGGAGGTGCCCTCGGGTTCCCCTGGGAGTGGTGACCACAGCTGGGGCCTGGGTTGGATCCTGGTTGCTGCTGTAGGGATGACGTCTGGCCATGCCTGCTCACAGGGACTGCAGGTTACAAACATGAGGGGAAGGGAGAAGAGGGGGCTGAGGAGGGACCGGGACCAGCAGGCAGGGGGGACTGTGGGGTTTGGCCTCCATAGCAAGGCGACCCTGCAGGAAGGACCTTGTCACAGCTGTGGGGGTGGGTGCTCTGCCCTGGCCCTGCCTGGGCCATCCTAACTGTCTCTGTCTTTTCCTCAGCACAGACCGAGGCCTCCCCAGCTCCCTGGTCCCACAGCTGCTTGCCTCCCCCTGTTTTTGGCAATGGTAGAACTCACACTGGTGAGGTAACGGGATCCGGTGGTTCTAGACTTGCCAACTACGGGGCGAGGGCTCAGCCGGCACCCTGTGAACAGCTGCCTAGGGAAGGGCCGGCCGTGCTGGACCTGCTGCTCTGCGAGGAAGGAGGGGACTCGGGTCCCAGGACTGCTGGGTAGTGGCAGAGGGCAGGTGCAGCTGGAAGTGGCACTCGGTGTTTCCCTGCATCCCCCTGAGGTCACAGGTCCTCAAGTCAGCTGGGAAGCTGTTCTCTGGCCCTCAGGTGGTGCTGCCAAGAGGAACTGGGGTCCAGCTCTGCTCCAGGCTATGGCCCTTGAGTCTGAATTGGGGAGTGAGGGAGCTGGGGGATGTTTGGTTTCAGGGCTCTGACCTGGCTCCTCTGGGTGGTAAACCTTCTCACCTCCTCCCCTGAAAGGCCGTGTTCAGGGTGGGCTCTGGGGCCCTGAGGGAGGGTCTCCTAACCTTCCACAGGTCACCAAGAGTGCTTCCTTCCTGGGCTGCTGACTGGAAGGATGAGGGCAGGGAGGGCACGCCGTGCATCACGGACATCCGGCGATCCTTCTGAGGCCATGGAGGGCCAGATGGGATGAGCCTCCAGAGATGTGCGGGAGCAGAGTGTACAAGTCACTTGAGTAAATGCAGGACTGGCCCCCTGGGGTGCAGGTGGCCCATGGGCTGGACCTCTGTGCCTCCAGCTCTCCGCTTCATGGATGGGCTCCTGATGCCTCAGAACCTGTGACAAAGCCTCCACTCACCTTCCCAGAGCCTGTGTTTGCAGTGGGAGCTCCCCTGAGCCCGGCCACGAGGTGATGGGACCGGAATGAGTGGCAGTTCCCAGAGAGTTGGGCTTGGTGGGCAGAATTGCTGGGGAAGCCCGGCCCTGGAGCCTTTCCTGTGCCTGCAGGTGGCTCAGGAGCCAGCGTGGGAGCTGCACGTGTGGTTGAGAGGGTGTGGGTGCAGGTGTAAGTGTGTGTGTGAGTGTGACCTGACCTGCGGTGAATGGTGCAAACGCAAATGTGAAGGCCTGTCCCCTGCTCCCCAGCCCTCGGTCTGCCAGCCTTCCTTCTCTGGTGCTCCCCATCCCCCAAACCCCTCTTATCAGCCCCCATCAGCCCTCCTTTCCCCTCACCTGCCCTCAGAGGGTCATGTGTGGTTCCATGACCCACCAGCCCCTGTGACGGGACAGGGCGGGCAGACGTCCGTCTGGTGGCTCCAGACTTGACCAGCTCAATGCGCTCACTGCGCTCTTTTGGGAAGACACAGGCTGAGTAGGGAAGGTCTGAGCCCGCAGCTGTTGAGACAGAAAGAGAAGGGAACTGTCCTCCCACAGGCTGCACCATGCATGTTATATGCTGTGGGCACGCGTGGATGCCGTGTAAACAGGCTGGCTGTGCAGGGCATGAAGAAGGCTGCCCTGAGCCAGGGCCACACGGCACCTGCTGGGATACAGGCAGGGGTGGGGAGTCCTGGAAGATGAGTGACCCGCAGGGAGAGGAGGAGACTCCTGTTGGAGAGCACACAGATTTCCTGGGGTCCATGCTGGGCTGAAAGGCTGGCCATCTTAAGGCTGCATTTGTTCCCGAACCTACGGACCCCGGGAGCCACACAGGCAGAGGGGTGGCTGGGTGTGATCAGATGTGTGTTCTGGCAGGATGGCTCTTGCGGCTGTGTGCAGCATGAAAGGAGGGGTTGGACTCCGCCATTAGGTCCGCGATGGCAGAGGCAGCAGGCGCCATGGGAGAAGGACCTTGGATACATGGCCAGGAAGGTGAGTGGGGGTCTGCTGGAGTCCAGGGCCTGAAATGGCTCTGCTCTCTGTTCTTAAGCTTGTAAATAACAAAACCAGGAGATGTGGGCTGAACGGCTTAGTGTAGTGATCAACAGCAGTGTAATCGTGGTGCCCAAGTGCTACTGATAAGTGCTAAGCATGGAGGAAAGGTCAGTGATTAGAATGTGTTTTACAGTCCAAGCCGGCGTGGAGGAGTCCTGTGTCATCGTCGTCCCCCCACCCACATAGCCTCATTCGGCTGGTGCGGCTGCTGGTGCTCCATGCTGGCAGGAATAGAATTATTATGTGGCCTCAGCAGGGTGGGCGCTGAAGAAGAAATCGGGGGCTTTGGGCAAATTGAGTCATAGTAAAGCTACTGATCTTTGAGCACGGACTGTGCTACATTTTCATGATTTCAGTGAATCCTCACAACCACGGGCAGAGCACAGATGAGCAAACAGGATCAGGACGATGAAGTCTTCAGCCAAGGTGACTGGTGGAGCAGGGAACTCGGGCCCTGGCAGCTGCTCCCAGAGGCTGCAGGCCCCATGCCACACAGCCAGGGGAGGGGCTGCACTGTGGCCAGTGGATCCTGACCTTCTCCCTGGTGTGCCTTTAGCCCCTGCAGAGACTTCTGCCTTTCCCTAGGAGACATGGTTGCTGGGGGTGGCAGAGCTAGAAGCAGGGTGGTGGGAAGGCAAGACTGACCAGTGGGATGGCCCCCACGAAATGGAATGTCCCAGCTGCCATCACCACTGCCGCCTCCCCATCTCTGTCCTGCCCTGCTCCACTGACCGTCCTCTGAGCTAATCTGACCACAGTATCCCCACCCTCTTGGGATAAGCCCAAGCGCCTTACCTGGTTTATGGGGCCTGGTATGACCCAGCCTTGCCATGCAAACTACCCTCCCGCTCCCCCCCCACACCTGTCTTCCTGCTCGCCAGGAAGAAATTATTTCACCTTCCTCATGCAGCCTGCCCTCCCTGCCAGCTCCTCCTCCCTTTGAAGCTGGTCAGGCAGCATCTCTCAAATGCCCTGTTCACACCTTCCCAGGCTGCCGGTGCCAAAACCACAGGGCTAGGGGTGAGGGTTGATGTTAGTGGGCCAGCTTCACCCATCAACTGGAGGCTCTTTGAGGCCAGGCTGCATCTCACTCACACTTTCATGCCCAGGGCTGGCCTCGGCCTGGTATGGTGCCGGCCTGGTATGGCAGAGAGGCAGTGGAATTCCACAGACCTGGGTGATGCATTCTGAATTCCACACTCTGCGTAACCTCTGACCTCAAGCACCTCCGAAAGTCTGGTCGCCCCCCAGAGTCTCAGTTCCCGCAGTGGAAGGGACGCTCGTGCATGGGTAGCCCATGGGCCCCCTGAGGTCATAGGAAAGGCTGCCTGGCTCTGACCAGGGCGCACAGATGGCTCCACAAGGCAGCTTTTCCAGGTCAGGAAGCTGGAGCCTGGGCACCTTTTGGAGCACAGAGTAAGTGTGCGCAAAGTACCATCAAAACCACACGTGAGAGTCTCCCACAAAGACCAGCTTTCCAGCAGAAAGAAAATGGCTGCATTAAGACTACATATATATATATATATATATATATATATTTTTTTTTTTTTTTTTTTTTTAGCAGCGTCCAACATTCCTACAGGGGAAGAGGCAGGCTGTTAGGGCTGAACTCATCTGATCTTTTTTTCTTTTTCATTTTCTTTCTGAGACAGAATGTTGCTCTGTTGCCCAGGCTGGAGTGTGGTGGCATGACCTTGACTCACTGCAAACTCTACCTCCTGGGTTCAAGCCTCCCATTCTCCTGCCTTAGCCTCCCAAGTAGCTGGGATTATAGGCGCCTGCCACCAGGCCTGGTTAAGTTTTGTATTTTTAGTAGAGATGGGATTTTGCCAGGTTGGCCAGGCTAGTCTCGAATTCATGGCCTCAAATAATCCTCCCGCCTTGGCCTCCCAAAGTGCTGGCGTTACAGGTGTGAGCCACTGTGCCTGGCCCCCACCAATATTCTTGTTAAACACTAACAGCAAAGGGCCGGGCTTCCTGCAGGAGGCATGGCACCCAATGTTGATGGGCCTGTCCTCCTGGTACACACAGCTCAACGAGGGTGGTGGGCCGGGCACAGTTACAAGCCCCACTGGGCAGTATGGATGGGGCAGGTGTGCGTGGTACAGACAGGAAGAGGTGCTGGGGCTGGGGAAAGGCGTGGCCTCCAGGGCTGGGGTGGTGCATGGGCTCTGAGTGGAGGGAGCACCTACATTGATCCTGAGTGGAGAGAGAAGGGGGAAACAGCAGGCCCCAGGGGGAGGAGTATGGGGCAAAGCATGGTGCCTGGAAGGACAGGCTGCAGCCAAGTTACGGCAGCAGATTCCCAGAGGAGAATCATGAGAGATGAAGGTTGTGAAGGCCTTGACGTTGCCCCTCAGTCTGGGCTCAGTTTGGAGGGCACCGGTGCTGTGGTGTGAGCTGGACCAGACCGGGGCGGTCTGGCTACCCAGGGCCATTCTGTGGCTTACTCGCTGTATTGCTGTGCACTGGAAGACATTTCAAAACACGTAAGACCCAGGATTTTTGGTTTTCATTGGGGGCCACTCAGGAAATCCAGTTCACTCCATTTCTGGAAATAACTCACCCATCTCCAGCAAAATGGAAACTGGAGATTTTAGCTATGAAAGATTTGGGTGGGAATGTGAGGCTATTTTCAAGTAGTTGATGGAATTCTAGTTCTTGGTGACTTAAGAGAGCAGAAGCAGGGGCAGTGGCAGACCCCAGACAGGCACGTTCTGTACATGACACACAGCTTCCGCCTACACCACTGAGGGCCTCGGGTCTGAACCCTCCATCTCTGGAGATGGCCAAGCAAAGGTGCTGGGGTGGGATGCCAGCCTCAGGTGGGGACCAGATCAGATGCCCTGTCAGCATGACAATCCTGTTTATGTCGAGGCTGGTTCCTCACCCAAGTTGGGGCCTCTCACAACTCCCTAAATTTCCCAGCCATAATCTAGGCATTTAAAAATGTATACAGTTGGGAGGCTGAGGCGGGTGGATCACAAAGTCAGGAGTTCGAGACCAGCCTTGCCAATATGGTGAAACCCCCATCTCTACTAAAAATACAAAAATTAGCTGGGCATGGTGACGCATGCCCGCACTCCCAGCTACTCAGGAGGCTGAGGCAGAAGAATCACTGGAACCCGCGAGGTGGAGCTTGGAGTGAGCCGAGATCGCATGCTGCACTCCAGCCTGGGCAATAAAGCGAGACTTCATCTTAAAAGAAAAAAAAAGTGCGGTGGCTCAAGCCTGTAATCCCAGCACTTTGGGAGGCCGAGACGGGCGGATCACGAGGTCAGGAAATCGAGACCATCCTGGCTAACACAGCGAAACCCCGTCTCTACTAAAAAAATACAAAAAACTAGGCGGGCGAGGTGGCGGGCGCCTGTAGTCCCAGCTACTTGGGAGGCTGAGGCAGGAGAATGGCGTAAACCCGGGAGGCGGAGCTTGCAGTGAGCTGAGATCCGGCCACTGCACTCCAGCCTGGGTGACAGAGCGAGACTCCGTCTCAACAACAACAACAACAAAAAAGTATAAATGCTGTGATGAGAAAACTGAACATGAAGAGTTTTGCATTCACAGTGGATGTGTCTTTTCTCAAAGCGCAGAAGCTGAAAAGTCAGTCCCTGTAGTGGGAGGTGGGCAAGTCCTGCAGAGAGGATTCTCCAAGCTCTGCTACACGTGTTGGCCCAGGCATGACCCCAACCTTCTAGGGATTGAGGCCTCTCATTGCACTGGCTTCACTGGGGTTTCCTGGGCTGAGAAGCCTACTGGAAAAGGAGGCAGCAGGCCTTGGAGTGGCAGAGAAGGCTCCATCATAAGATGCTAAAACCGCCAGTTTCAACTTTTCTTGGAGATGGATGAGTTGTTTCCAATAATGGAGTGAACTGGATTTCCTGAACAAGCCTCCCATTGAAGAGGAAGCACAGCGCCCACTGGAGCTTGTCAGGGTAGGTGAGCCACAGGCAGAGGTGCCCATCCCCCATATCCTTGGGGCAGGGTGGGGCTCATACTTTTATGAAAACGGATTTGTGTCTCTTAGGGTTGGGTGGAAATGGAACCTTTCATTGTCACCGACTAACTGAGGTGTCTTCTGTTCATGGAACCAAAGGCATCAGGTATCTTGATTTGGTGGATCTGGACACAACATGGTTTTATTTTCTGTGGTCCCTGCCTTGACCTTGTTTGACCTTGTTCTGTTGACTTTCCCTTCTAGCTCCTTTTTTTTTGTTTTTTGAGATGGAGTCTCACTCTGTCGCCCAGGCTGGAGTGCAGTGGCATGATCTCAACTCACTACAACCTCTGCCTCCCAGGTTCAAATGATTCTCCTGTCTCAGCTTCCTGAGTAGTGATCCGCCTGCCTTGGTCTCCCAAAGTGCTAGGATTACAGGCGTCAGCCACTGTGCCCGGCCCCTTCTAGCTCCTTAATGACATTTTGGGTAAATTCTGTATCTCTGTAAGCATCATTCAGCCCATCACTTTCAAGCTTCAGTCTCAAACTTGAGTTCAAGTACATTTGCTGCCCTCTTCCTGAGGGGAGGCAGGAGCTGGGTGTTGGGAATGTGTTGTGCCTGGTGGACACTTCCCTTCTCTATTCATGGTCCAGATCCTCCAGAAGCAGGGCGTGGGTGTGTGTGTGTGTGGGGGGGTGGGTGGGTAGAGGGGTTGGCAAGAAGGGAGGATGGGAAAGGGAAGGCAGAAATCCTTAAGTACTTTCCCCAGACCCGTGACCCTAATAGCTCCACCCATCTCTGCAGATCTCAGACCGCCCGTCGTGGGGACCATTGGGGTGGTGGCCAGGGGTAGCTGGGCCCGTTGTATCCTTGTGCTCCTTTGGTTGGCCGTTCTCTTGAGAATGTGGAGTTCCAATATGGGGGATAACTCTGTCCACAGTTGTGGCTCTGATCACCCATCCCAGGAAATGGAAAAAGTTGCACACCATTCCTTGCTCAAGCAGCCATTTCAGATGGCCAGTTCACCATACCCGTCTCCCCTCCATCCTTTCCTTAATGCTCTGTAAATAAACACTGAAATGCCACATGAGTTTGGCCCCTCTCAGAAAACTTTCAAAATTGAAATTGAGGTGTTAAGGTCTAAGAAAATAAAGCTATTTCTTTGGCTATAAAAATGTTGTGAAAGATGCTGAATATAAAATAACTTGGCGTTCTCTTAAAAACTTAAAAAAAGAGTACTTAGTGCTTTGTTCCTTCGAGTAATTGTGTCTTGTTCCCCTTCTAGTAATTCGAACCTCTTAGCCAAGACCAGAGCTAAATGGGCACCTTCATCGCACCACCGATGTTGACCCCAGGCGGACAGATGTCACCTCCTCCCGTTGCTCTTTGAATCCTCATTTCTATTTGCTTTTCAACTTTATTGTATATATCTTTTTTTTTTTTTTGAGACGGAGTCTGGCTTTGTCACCCAGGCTGGAGTACAGTGGAGTGATCTCGGCTCACTGCAAGCTCCGCCTCCCGAGTTCACGCCATTCTCCTGCCTCAGCCTCCCAAATAGCTGGGACTACAGGCGCCCGCCACCACGCCCGGCTAGTTTTTTTTTGTATTTTTAGTAGAGACGGGGTTTCACCGTGTTAGCCAGGATGGTCGTGATCTCCTGACCTCGTGATCTGCCCGCCTCGGCCTCTCAAAGTGCTGGGATTACAGGCGTGAGCCACCGCGCCCGGCCTTATTGAACATATCTTTTATGTAACTTACTTAAAGTTATTTTGTAGGGAAATGTGTAAAAAACCCCTGCTTTTTGGAATCATGAAAATATTTCAAAGTTAGATTATGGTGATGGTTGTCCAACTTTGTAAATATACTAAAATCGTTCAATGGTACACTTTAAACGGATGGACTTAATGGCATGTAAATTATCTCAATAAAACGATTTAAAAAAATTCTTGAGGCTACTGGGGATGGTGGGAGGCGGGGACGGCACACAGCTACCCAAATGACTCCTAATTTACTAAGGCAGGCCTCCACAGACCTAGACAGGCAGTGCGGCCCGTGGGAAGCCGAGGATGCCCGCGCCGTCATTACCCGGCTGCAGCACCCTGGGCCATAAAGGCGGCCACTGGCACTTGGGGGTCGCACTTCCCAGCCCGCTTCCCCGAGAGCGGCCCCCGCCTGCGGTCTGGACCTGGCAGTCCGGATGTCCTGCCATCGCTGATTGGGCTGCAGGCGGACACGTGGTCTCAGCCGGCCAATCGGGTACGTTCCCCGACGGCGGCTCTGGGTTCCGGATGCGCGCTGGCTCTGAGAGACCTCGCGCTGCGCTCGCGTGCACCAGGGCCCGCTTTCGCCCCGGCCAACTGCGGGCCTCCGCGCTCACAGTCGGGCAGGTGTTGAGCCCCGGTAGGCCCCAGGCGCTTCCCTGCATGGAGACGTTCAGGCTGGGCTGGAGGACCGGGCAGAGTCCCAGTGGCCCGCATTGGCTGAGTCCTGCGGAAGGAGTGGGCGTCGGCATGGACGGGAAGACCACGGGCCAGGGACTCTCAGCTTGGCCGTGCCCCATAGCCCCGCGCGAACGCCCTGCACCCAGGGACCTCAGCCGGGCCCGCGAAGTGTTCATCGTTCTTGTCGTTTGACCGCTGTTTTGGACAGATGAGTACCCAGAGGCCCAGGGTAGAGAATCCTATTATGTGATGAGTTACCCCGAACTTTGGCTAACTTAAAAAACACTAGTTTCTTTAAAAAAAAAAAAAAAAGAAAAAAGAAAAAGAAAAGAAGAAAAGAAGGGTGTATCTTCATGGTTGTTTTCTGCAACTAATTTGGTAAATACCGGAATTATACGTTAATTTATTTGGTGTAAACGTTGCTCTTGCTGTGTATAAAAATAGCCCTGGTAAAGAAAATACCTAAATTCTAAATTTAAAATTTCAGGTTTTGAGAATCTGGATGGTAAACCCGGGCAGGAGCTGCTGAGTAGGAAAGGGAGCAGAGTGCATTTGGGGGATGAGCCAGCCATGTAGCCCGGGGTTTCAACTTTCATAGCCCAAATGTGGAGTGACTAACTTCTCTTGCAGATTGAAGTCCATTATGGGAGGACCAAGCTTTGGCTTGGTTTCCTGATCACCCAGGGGTTTTTGAGTTCTCCCACTCTGATTGGGCCCTGGGGTCTTTAAAGAAGACAACACGATGCAACTGTTAGTGACCAAGAATATGTTCAGCATCAACATTTCACTATCCTTCACCCCTGGCAGGGTATCACATAAACCAGATTTTTCTTAAGAATAGAATCAATGTTATTTTTACATAAAATTATTTAACGTTGGATTTTTGCAGAAATTAATAAATATATGTATTATTATTAATTTTTTTTTGTAGAGACTGGTGTCACTGTGTCACCCAGGCTGGTCTTGAACTCCTGGCCCTAAAGCTATCCTCCTGCCCTGGTCTCCCAAAGTCCTGGGATTACAGGCATGAACCACTAGCACAGTGGGTGCTGGCCAGACTTTTTTGAGCAATGAAAATGTGTGGGAATAGATGTTTTGGGTTCTCTGAATTTTCTGATTAAACAACCACTGGAAAACTAGGTTCACTCATCCTATGAGATGTATTGAGGCCCTGCTGCATGTAAGCGCGCGTTGTTTGTGTGTGGTAAAAAGGTCCAGCCACGGGAGGCTGTTCAGGTCTAACAAGCTCAGGACACATGTGGAGGTTACTTTATAATCCTGATGTGTAGTTTTGTCGTCTGAGTGGTTGGCACAGAGAGCAGAGCTGGAACAGACAGACACATCAGGGCTTGATTCCAGCCCTCCAGTTTTAGTTCTTGGGGAAGATGCCGAGTCTCAGTTTCCACCCCCATAAAATGGAGTCTCTCCTTACTGGATTGTGAAGAGGATTAGAAATAAGGGTGTAAGGTGTTGTGCACAGTAAAATGCTAGTAGCCATTTAGTAATTGATAGCGGTAACTTACTATTTTTTGGAGACAGAGTCTTGCCCTGTAACCCAGGCTGGAGTGCAGTGGCATGATCATGGCAGTCTTAACCTCTTAGGGGCCAGTGAACCTCCCACCTCAGCCTCCTGAGTAGCTGGGACTATACGCATGGACCACCAAATCAGGCTGATTTTTATATTTTTTGTAGAGATGGGGTTTCACCATGTTGCCCAGGCTGGTCTCAAACTTCTGGATTCAAGCGATCCACCTGCCTTGGCCTCCTAAAGTGTATTAAGTTTCTTAAAGGGTAGATAAATTCAGAAGTTTCAGTTGAGACCCAGTAAACTTAAATTTCACTAACAATTTTATTTGCCAAGTGCATTAAATTTGGGGGGAACTTCCCAAATATTAATTAAGCTACTTAAAAAATAACTGAATGCTCTTATACCCTCCACTTTCATCCATTCCAGGTCACAAGAAAAGTGTTTCATCGGGGCCGGGTGCGGTGGCTCACGCCTGTAATCCCAGCACTTTGGGAGGCTGGGGCGGGTGGATCACTTGAGGTCAGGAGTTCAAGACCAGCCTGGCCAACAGGGTGAAACCCCATCTCTATTATAAATACAAAAAAATTAGCTGGGTGTGGTGGGTGCCTGTAATCCCAGCTACTAGGGAGGCTGAGGCAGGAGAATTGCTTGAACTCGGGAGGCAGAGGTTGCAGTGAGCCGAGATCACGCCACTGCACTCCAGCCTGGGTGACAGAGTGATGAGGCTCCATCTCAAAAAAAAAAAAAAGCGTATCATCAAGTCATGTTTTTCTAGGCAGATTCTGGCACCAGCCAGCCTGCCCGCCCAAGTTTGTATCTTAGCTCTGCCTCGTACCAGCAGTGTGAATTGGGCTCAAGTCGTTTAACTTAATCTCTCTGAATTTCAGTTTGCTCATCTATAAAACGGGGATAATAGTATTTTGTAAAGGTTAAATAAGTTAATATATAGGTAAATCTTTTAATACAGTACAAGGCATATTGTAAGAGCTAAGTGTTCACTGTTATCACTGCTACCATACACTGTGTAGACAGACCATAGTTCTCAGAAGCAAGCTAGCAAAGCTTGAGCCCTGGACAGGGCTCAGGGCCCAGGCCTATTCATGCCTCCCAAGGAGGCTCTAGGTTCTCAGGGGACCTTGGTTCCCCTCTGCAGATGACTGTTATCCCTTCTTCCTCCTTTCCCCGCTATACACTCCAGGCCACCAATACTCAACAAATGTTTGGTAGCAGCCCAGTGGTTTTCAGGAGGGAGAAATTAAAATTCAGAGGGGCTTGGGGACTAAGAGGAAACCCACGCTGAAGTGCTTTCAGTCGGAGCCCAGTCGCGGAGCCCCGCCTCCCCTCTCTATTGTACCTCTTCCTCCATGCTGCCGCCAGCATCCTGAATGATCTCCAAGAGCTGCCTCCAGGAGTAAACAGCAGAGACCGGGTGGGAGTGCAGGGATGGGGCATCTGAAGCCCCAGTGGTGATGACCTAGGTGCCGCCAGCCCGCTGAGGTGCAGTGAGAGGGAAAACATGGGCTCTACTCCCTCACCCCACGTAGCTTCTGCTCCAAATAATGAAGCTCCAGTTTCCTCCCTGATGAGTTTTGGTGCTGACACCAAAAGGAAACACCATGAACCTGGTACGACCCTGCCATGCCCAGAGCTCAAGCTTCGGAGGCATTACTGAGAGTGGGAGAGAGCCTTGCTTGGGCCTGAGTGAGGCCCAGGGCAAGGAACCCCTCCTCTGCTCTGCCCTTCCGATTCTCCTCAGCTAATTTTTTCAAGTTCGCATAATGCCAGTAGTCACCTGTATCACCAGTGGGCCTTCTCAGATGCAAGACTTAAGCCAGTAATTCTTAGACCAGTCTCCTGGTTTTTGTGAGCACCAGATCCTCGTGTGGAGCGTAGATGATAAACTACTTAACAGAGGACCTTTAAGGGGCTCAAACGTGGTAACAGAGCTCATTCTGCACTAGTGCTCTGTCCAGATGGCGCCTCATCACCTTGGACTGCAGCGCTTGGTTTATGTAGAGGTCTCCTCCTCTCTCCTTGTGTCTCACAGGCCACTACCACGCTTCATTCATCTGGCACATGACAGGCATTCACGGAGTTAAACGCAACTGACCCTCAGGTCAGGTCTGGTCTACACGTGTTTTATTTTGCCTGCAGAGTATGTACATTTTTTATTTGTTGCAATCACATTTCATACAAAAATCTGGATTCCCCAGATTCTCTGGACAATTTTGAAGATGGGGCATTAGGGTCCATCTTCAGCACCTAGGACAGGCTGCCCCATTTAGATAGATGCTGTCCACTCTGCCTGTCCCCATCACTCCCTCCTCTCCCACGGGAATTGCTTCGGCTTCCCTCATTGATTTGACCTCCCTGGTCCCTGTAGACAGTGGAGTTAGCAGCTCCTGTTGGTGACTTAGGCAGGAATGGAAGGGAAGGTCTCCATCGGCCCCACCAAAACCAGTTGTCAATACATGCCTGTGGCAAAGGCAGCATCTGAGGCTTGCCAGGCAAACAGCAGCTAGAAGGTGCCTCTGGAGAGGCCCTTGGTCAGCAGGGATTCTAGACAACCCAGCTAGTTCATGGTAGTCAACAGCACGGATGTGTGGTTGATTAGGCTGCATTCAATCCTTTTTCTAGTCCATTCTCTCTGGTGAAAAACAGGCGAGGGTATGCCATTTGTGCAAGAAGAAGGGGGAAAGGTAGGCAGTTGGCTTCACCGAACCATTATCAGACATCAAGGAAAAGGCTTCTTGGCCTTCCCATCCAAGCATTCTAATCATGATCACCAGGAAAGCGGCCAAGACACCCAACAATATAAAGAAAGGGGTGGTGGGGGTGGCAGCAGGTCATTCCAGGCTGAGGCTAGGGTATGCACAAGGATGGAGGTGCAGGCCACTGGGGTCTAGGAAGGTCCTAAGGATGGGGCAGGAGGACAGCTGGAGAGGTGACAGATGCCACGTTAAGAGAGTAAGCTGTGTGAGAAACCAGGGAGTGAGGATGCAGGGGAACAATTCATGGCTTGAGGCTTGTGCTTGGAGAAAGACAATTCACTTTAATAGTGATTCCCAAGATTGAGAGGCACCATCACTTACCCTCATTTTTTTTTTCTTTTTTTTGAGATGGAATCTCGCTCTGTTGCCCAGGCTGGAGTGCAGTGGTGCAATCTCGGCTCACTGCAACCTCCGCCTCCTGGGTTCAAGCGATTCTCCTGCCTCAGCCTCCTGAGTAGCTTGGATTACAGGCGCCTGCCACCATGCCCAGCTAATTTTTGTATTTTTAGTAGAGACAAGGTTTCACCATGTTGGCCAGGCTGGTCTGGAACTCCTGACCTTAAGTGATCCACTCACCTTGACCTCACAAAGTGCTGGGATTACAGGTGTGAGCCACCACGCCTAGCCTAGGATTTTTTAAATTAGATTTTTCTCCCAGAACATCAGTGTAAGAAAACAAGTTATATATGAAATGTATGAAATAGAGCTGGTCTGGTGATGAGGCTCGCAGGGGCTCTGGGCAATCTTCAGTGTCTTCTTTACGGAGGTCCTCAGCGTCGGAGCGGCATAGGTCGGAGACCACTGATCTCAAGTAGGACTACATTTTAGAAAGCAGAACAAGCTGCCCCAAGATGGAGTTCCTTTTGCCTAAGAAGCCAAGTGCTCCTATAGAGATGAACAATTCCACTTCCTGTTGCCACATTTTGAACTATTTATTGAATGAGGCAGTCAAAGACAGAAGGGGAAACAACACAGAATCCATGCTCTGCTACTGGGGTTTTGCTTTTTTCTTCGTCTTGGCAACTTCTCAAACTATTTGGAGGTTATTTCACCACAAAGGAACATGGACTTTAAAGTCCCTGGACAACTTCACAATGACGATAAAAAATAATAATTAAAAAAATAACAAATTGTAGAACTAGGATTATTTATATGTAAATTTCCCTCCCCTCCCCCCATTACGTACAGAAAAGAACATATAAAGAACATTAGATAGTTTTATATAAAACAAGCAAATACAAGAATCTGAAACTTCTCTCAAAGGTTGAGCAAGACATGGAGAATCTTTTAATGTCGCATTAAAAAAACACATTAAATACACTATCACACACATGGGGAGAGCTGGGAGGAGGGAGGAGGAGCTGTTCCTGTACTCAAGGAGCAGAGATTTGACCTGTCGAAAAGTCAGGTGAATTCAGCCACGGGAGACTCAGGGCTTGCAGCTGAGAAAGACAGAGTTAACGGTTATCAAGAACACCCAGTCAGTCAACACCTCCGAAGAGGCAAGCTGCTCCCAGCCTGGGCCACCAGGCTGCATCCAGGAATACGGGCCTCCAGGAGTCCCTTCTGAAGCAGGGCCTGATCCAGGAACACAGCAAACACCCTCAGCCGTTTTCTGTGGCCAGGTGTCCCTTCTTCCCTTCCGTGTACTGACCAGGCCCAACCAAGCTTAGCTTCCAAGATCATACGAGATCGTGGATGTTCAGGGTGCTGTGGCCACAGACCAGGTGTCCCTTCCTGTTCGTTCCAGCGCCTCCTCTGTGAAGCTACAGACAGCTAGAGAAAACTGCTCCCACAGGTGTATCCTGGTCTAGGAAGATTTTCCTTTCCTTCCTTTCCCTTCCAACCCCTCCAACCCCCTTCCCATCCTCTCCCCTACCATGCACGCACACACACAAGCACACTTACACGCACGCACTCCTCAAACCCCTAATACTTCTGTTACCTTCAGTTCATATATACGAGCAATTCAGGACTGACCTTAAAACCAGAGCAACATTTTAATAGTCATGAGATCAAGAAGGATTCCTGGGAAGGAGAGGAGATGGGAGGCTGAGGCCCAGGAGCTTTCGAGACATTCATCTGCCTGTGGCAAGGTCAGCACCTGGGCCAGCCCGAGGAGCGTCTCAGCTGGCAGACCACGCAGCCCCTGGACCTTGCAAACACATCTCTGACCCACCCCATGCTGGAGCCTCTTTCCTCAGGTGAGTCCAGCAGGGAGAGTTCTGTGTGGCCACTGGGAGGCAGCTTTGGTGAAGGGCATGGTCACCTCCGCCTGAGTTTGTCAGTAGCTCAACGCATGACCCTGGTATGAACAAAAAACTGGGTGACTGTGTCTGGCCACGTACCTACCACCCACTAAACTGGGTGGATTATTGTTTCCACAGCTCACCTTGATTTCATACAGATAATTCCATGCGGGTTTCATACATATATATATATGTATATATATACTTTATATATATGTAAATGTGTATGTCCATATGTACACATATACATATATTCACACTCACACATACACACACATAAGTATACACACACATTTCCGCAGAAAGAAGTCCTGCCACAATTTGACTTTTTTGGGACAGTGAAATTGACAACGCAGTTTCTTACTCCACCAATCCCAGAAAATCAAGAGTGGTGCTTTAAAAAATGCAATTCCAAAATCCGCTGCCTTTCTTCCTTTTAAAAAAAAAAAGGTTAACAAAACTTTTCTTCCAAAGTCGAGAGACTTAATTCCATTTGATTGCACCTCTGCAAACGTGTAAAAAATTTTGAAGTAGACTAGAAAACGATGCCATAATATGGCTGTATGTCACTGTTCCAATGTCACCACCTCCACAGCTTGGCCGTCCATGGTGACTGCGCTGTCTGATATCCTGGTGGTCACAGGAGCCATGGCCACCTGCACTGGTCCGTTGCCCTGGGCGAGGCTGGTCACCACAGTCTGGTACATGCTCACAGGGATCTGGACCAGGCCTGGAGAGACAAAGAGAAGACCGTTAGTGGGGCTCAGGCTCAAGTTCCCGGATGCTGGCTCAACGGGGGCACCCAGCATTTGAGGTATTGTGGTCACCAACCCCAAGTGATCACATACCCATGGCCCAGGCACAAAGACATCTCTTTCCCACCCATTAAAATTTTTTTCATTAATTTTTAAGATTTATAATTGATATATAATAACTATTCATGTTTATGGGGTATAATGTGATGTTTCAATGCATGTATACATTGTAGAATAATCAAATCGAGATAATTACCATATTAATCTCTTTAAAGATTTATCTTTCATTGTGGTGACAACATTCAAAATCTAGCTGTCTTGAAATATAGACCTCATTGTTACTCACTACAGTCACCCTACTGTGTAACTGAACACCAGAACTTTTATTCTTCCTTTGCACCTGCTGGCCAACCTCTCCTGCCCCCGTCCCCAACCATTCCCCAGACTCTGGTAACTATTATTCTACTCTCTACTTCTATGAAATCAACTTTTTTCCATTTTAACTTTTATTTTTTTTTTTTATTTTTTAAAGAGACAGGGTCTGGCTCTGTAGCCTCGGCTGGAGGACAGTGGCGTGACCACAGGTCACTGCAGCCTCGAACTCCTGGATTCAAGTGATCATCTCACCTCGGTCTCCTGAGTAGCTGGAACCACAGGCATGTGCCACCATGCCTGGCTAATATAATTTTTTTTTTTGAGATGGAGTCTTGCTATGTTGCCCAGGCTGGTCTTGAACTCGTGGCCTCAAGCGATCCTCCCATCTTGGCCTCCTGAATAGCTGGGATTATAGGCGCGAACCACCAAGCCTGGCCATTTTAATTTTTTAAAAACAGACTTATCAGGAAAGAAAAGTTTGGAGGAATTGTGGAAACATGCCTTAGGGTAGGGCCTCCCCAGCTTGCCATGAGAGGGCCCTGCCTGCCTCCGCATCTGGGAAGTACAGGCCTGTCAGGTGTGAAATGTCCCCAGCCTGTCTTCTCCCTCTCAGAAAAGGCCACCATTACTTTACTTTGATATTTGGCTACACTGCCTTTTTCAACCCTCTTTCTGCCTATGCTCAAGTCTCTCTCAGCCTGAAAAGAAAAAAACTTGTCCCTCTCCTATCCTATCTTCTGGCCACTGCTTCATCTATGTGCCTTCCTTCATAGTCAAGCGTATTTATTAATTTATTTATTTTTAAAGCCTAGGTCACTTGTTTCCTGAGTGTTAGATTTCACACACCAGTAAAATGCAAAAACACATTTTGGTGTCAACTTAAAAAAAAAAAAAAGACCCCATCTACTCCCTAATATCACTATTATTTCAGAGTAGAAAGGATGGCTTAAAGGAAGAAGCACATAACCT
This sequence comes from Rhinopithecus roxellana, assembly GCF_007565055.1. Lineage (NCBI taxonomy): Eukaryota > Metazoa > Chordata > Mammalia > Primates > Cercopithecidae > Rhinopithecus > Rhinopithecus roxellana. The sequence continues at coordinate 63,630,638 of NC_044554.1, forward strand.
CCATAAAGGTAGTCCGGCCTAAAAAGGGAAAGCTGATAACTTAATATATTAAAAAAAAGGATTCCCAGTAAGTAAAGCAGTAACTAATCTATACATCAATCTCTCTTCCTTCTGAAACTACAATTACAGTGAATGAGGAAAAAAGGATATAAATGAGGGATGTCAGCATTTTTTGGAAGATGCAAAGCAAATGTGAAATGGTTCTAATTTATCAGAGAAGTGGAAGGGGCAACTCCTATGCTTACACAGGGCTCAGGACATAGAGGCCTAGCTACTGCAGAAAGAGATGAGGCCAAAAATGAGAATGAGTGGGAAGTTTGAATTTAATTGATTAGACCAACCCCAACATCTAGACCTAAAGACCTTTGCTCAGTGGGCCTCTGAGGTTCACCCACTGTATTGAAAAACTGACCCAGAGAGGCCCCTTTTAGTTCTTTTTGACATTTAAATCATAGGCTACTTTGATGAAGATAAAAATTAATTTAAAAAAGGCTTGTCAAAATATTTTCTAATGCAAAAAATCAAATATAAGATTTTCTTTTCCAATGTTAAATTGTATGTAACTGTTTTCTAGGAGCAAGTTCTGCCAGTTTAGGGATAAGGGGTAAGCATTCGACGATGCAATGAGACTTCATGAAGTGAGACTTGGCTGTTCGGGTGACAGATCACTAGAAACCCTGGCTCCTCTGGTGTGCCCTCACACAAATGGAAGACGTGGCCAGTCGCCCCCACACTTGCAATGCAGGCCTGAGAGGAGGAGAGAGACCAGCCTCCATGTGCACATGGGCATGGGGGAAAGCAGGCTGAAGGGCCAGGCCTTGGCCTACAAAACTGTGGGCTTCAATTTCTTTCAAGTAAACCTTTGCAAATGGCTCTTAACTATCTTTAATCAGTCCCTCTTTCAGTTCACCCCTTCCCAGTCACTCAAATTATCTTTATTATTATTTAAAAAAATTTTTTTAAATAGTGACAAGGTCTCACTATGTTGCCCAGGTTGGTCTCAAACTCTTGAGCTCAAGTGATCCTCCTGCCTCAGCTTTCCAAAGTGCTAGGATTGCAGGCATGAGCCACCACACCCAGCCAAATTATCTTTCCATAATGTGTTACTCCCCTCATCTCGAACATTTAAATTCCATGGTTTTAAAAAGGTTTCCAAAGCTTATAATAAAGCTCAAATGATTTAGCATGGTCTTCAAGGCCTCTCATGATTTGCCCTGGTCCATCTTTCCAGTCTCATCTCCCTCACTCTCTCACAGGTGCCCTGTGCTCTAGGTGCCCCCCACCCCCAGACTACTCTCAGTTCCCCCAATCTATCAGCCACACTCTTTTGGGCCTTTGCTCAGGTTATTCATGAGATAGACTTACCCCCCACTTCTTCCCTTTACACTGGGGTCAGTTTTCCCTCCTTGTGGAACCTGCCCCATCCCAGCCTCTTCAATGCTGGAGCAGCCTCCTCTGGATTCTCAGGAGGCCCAGGGACAGCCATGGATAAGCCAGCTGGGCCAGTTGATGCATGTCTGCAACAGGCCTTCCCACTTGACAGAGGGTTCTTTCAAGATCAGGCCTGGCTCTGTCTTATTTCATGTTCCTCACAGTATGAAGTATAAAGTGCGCCACAAGTTGCTATCAGCATAGCCTCAAGGGCCATGTACTGCTGGCCTCAACCAGTGTGCAGCTGGGCCCTCTCCCCAGCGTCTAGATTCAAGGCATGGGCCTGAGTATATGTATGTGAAGACCGTACAACCTCGTTAGTCCCCTGCCTCCTCCCAGTGTATCATGATCATGCTCTCCTCTGGTCAAACAGGCAAAGTTAACGAAATCACCCAAAATGCCCAGTGGCAAAGCCAAGACACCTGTGTACTCCTCCAGGGAACCCACGTGCTGGCAAGTAGCAAGCAAAACCAGAAGCAAAGGTCAGCTTCAGTTCACTGCTCTTGCCTCTGGGCTCCATTCAGTTCCAAAAGCTCCAGGCTTGGGGAACCAGTCCCCTGCTGTGCAAACACAGTGACTACAGTGTGCAGGGAGATCTTTTCTAACTGAGCAACCATCTGGGTTAGGGCTGGTGTGAACAGAAACTAAAAGAATTGTCAAAGTTGAATTTCTTTCACCCTGGCTGTGATGTGTTTGTGGGCATGCCCAGTTGGTGCCCATGTGGGCCCATGCCCAGTTGGTGAAATAGTTTTTATAGTATCACGGAAGATTGTCCCCAGAATAAAATGAAGCAAGGTTCTAATGTAAAAATCTATCTATTGGCTGATACTGCCATCATCAGAATGATCTTCTGAATATCTGACCTGATCTTGCTGTTCTCCTTCACAATTCTTCAGTGGTTTCTGGTGGCTCACGGGATATCAAGTCCAAACCCCTTTGCAGGTATTTAAACTCTTCACGTCGGCCACTGTTGTTCAGTTAAGCCTGGTTATCCACTAATCCCCACTCACTTCACACGCCAGCCAGATGAACTACTTGATTGAGGTTCTCTAAGCACACACCTCCATGCCTTCTGCCTGGAGGGGGCTCCTTCCCTTCCTCCGAGAGCTAGCCCCAACCTCTCTCCTCCCCATCTTGGGTCCTCTTCTCCGATGCTCCTCCTCGGCTCTCTGTACAGGCTCCTTGGAGGCAGTGGCCTCATTCATCCTCACTGCTTGCATGTCTTGTCCCCGAGGAGACTGTAGATTCCTTAAGGGAGGGATTAAGTCTCCATCTTTGAGTGGCTAGCCGTCAGCAGGTGCTGGAATGTTTTCTACTACCATGAATGAAACCTGGCTTCTAAGATTTAACATGTGTCCCTTCTAGAGACTGCGTGATTAAGGTGGGTGAGCCTTAGGGTGATGAGGCTGTTTTGGAACAAGAGCTTCCAGCCAAGAAAAAAAGCAACTTAAAAAATACTACATTCGGCCGGGCGCAGTGGCTCAAGCCTATAATCTCAGCACTTTGGGAGGCCAAGATGGGCGGATCACGAGGTCAGGAGATCGAGACCATCCTGGCTAATACGGTGAAACCCGGACTCCACTAAAAAATACAAAAAACTAGCCGGGCGAGGTGGCGGGCGCCTGTAGTCCCAGCTACTCAGGAGGCTGAGGCAGGAGAATGGTGTGAACCCGGGAGGCGGAGCTTGCAGTGAGCTGAGATCCGGCCACTGCACTCCAGCCTGGGAGACAGAGCGAGACTCCGTCTCAAAAAAAAAAAAAAAAATACTACATTCAAGACTCATCCAAATAAAGCTGGTTTTGAAAGATTCCATCTTCTGTACTCCACCCCAGACAGGGAAGAAGCACATTTGGCCACACCTGGGTGAGGAAATGGTCCCTACCCAAAGCTCCCAGGGATGAGTAACTGGTGAGGACAGCCACACACCTTAGAAGCCCAAGAGAGGGAGGCCATAATGGGAGTCATTTCATAAACTTGCATGCCTTGGAACCCCAATTCCGCTATTTTCTACATAGTTTCTGTCTACTGCCACCTTAAATAAATGCATGACCATCCCACTGTAGGGATTTTAAGACCTCTCTCTCTCTCACACAGCCATTTTGACATGGGATTAGATTAAATCGCCTCAGTGTCTCTGACCTAGCAGCCTTCATGTCCCTGGCAAGGGAAAGGGGGAGGGGCTGGAGGCCTGGAAGCCCAGCGTGCACTAAGTCGGGCAGCTGCCCTTGGAAGAGAGATGATTAAATGCTGAGGTACAGTAATCAGGCTGGGACTGTCCCCGCATCTGCTCAGCCTGCCCCTGATTAGCCCTAATCTAGAGGCGCATGTTAATCCAAGCTTGTATTCTGGGTCATTTCGATTGATTAAGCAACAGGAAGCCCTTCGTGTTCTACTTTAAGGGGTGGAAGCACTCCTTTTTCTTTCTCACAGGGCCCCTGTAGAGTCCTGGTATTGAGACCCTTGGCCTCAGTACAGCCCCTTTCCAAGCCCTCTCACCCCCGCTGCATGTCACTTGACTTCTGCTGAGACCCTCGAGAAGTCACAGGGCAGGGCTCCTTCCCTTTCACGAGTCAGAGCCAGAACCACGGGGCTCATCATAAAGGCACATACTTCTAACATCCTGAAGATTTTAGTATTTCAGAGCTACACACAACCTTAGAGTTCACTCAGTTTAGTAAATACAACCCATCTTTTTTTTTGAACTCAAAAGTAAACATAAAAATTTTATTAAAAAAAAAAACCCTCGGCCGGGCACAGTGGCTCAAGCCTGTAATCCCAGCACTTTGGGAGGCCGAGACGGGCGGATCACGAGGTCAGGAGATCGAGACCATCCTGGCTAACACGGTGAAACCCCGTCTCTACTAAAAAATACAAAAGAAAAACTAGCCGGGCGTGGTGTCGGGCGCCTGTAGCCCCAGCTACTCGGGAGGCTGAGGCAGGAGAATGGCGGGAACCCGGGGGGGCAGAGCTTGCAGTGAGCCGAGATCGTGCCACTGCACTCCAGCCTGGGTGACAGAGTGAGACTCTGTCTCAAAAAAAAAAAAAAAAAAAAAAAAACCCTCAACACAGATCAAAGGAGGGCTGATTTTGTTCCCCAAACGACTGAGTTGATGGTAAAGTCAGGGGCCCAGGCGTTTGATTTGGGAGTTTTTCCATATATTAGAATGTCCTTAACACTTAACACCAGGGCCAGGAAGGACCCAGAAGGGAGAGGACTGTCCTCTTTGGGCCCCCTGCTGTTTTTCTTCTCAAGCTTCATAGTAAAGTTTATAGAATTGGTCAAAATGGAAAAAAGGTCAAAGGTCTGACTCGGAAAGTTCAGGTGCCAACACAAAGATTTCCTCATCAAACAGCAGTCAAACCCAAATCTCTGGAAGAACTGGCTGCAGGACCACATTTCCCTGTCAAGGACAATGAGGCCTGACATGGCTCTATTTTTTTTTTTTTTTTAATGAATATCATTCTTGAGCCAAAATGGGGAAACATGCTTTTCCCAAGTCTCCACTCTTCCCAAATGCAATAACATTCTTCTAGTTGCTCAGGCCAAAAGCTCTGAAGTCATCCTTGACCTCACATTCAACCCACCAGCTGATTCTCTCCCTTCAAATACAGACCCCAAATTCAACACTTTTCCTCCTGCCTCCCTGGATAAACACTACCATCTCTTGCCTTCCTTTGTAATCACCCTACTTTAGCACTTGCCAGAGGGATCTTTTAAAACTTCCATACAAAGTGATGCCTCTGAAATCACATTACATGGGTGGCAGATTATGACATCTACTCATAAGCCTGGCCTTGCATGCTGCAAAACAAGGGGCCATGAGGTTTTACAGTGGTCTCTGATGGTGGCACCAGGGGAGCACTGTGGTAGACCATGGGCGCCAATGAGAGTTGCTTTAAAGGTTAGGGTCACAGCCTTGCACACTCTGGATTTATCATTCATGAGCCAATCTACTCTCTTCCAGCACTCTCCTGGGGCAATGAGTTTCATCACTTGGCTATTCGTAATGGAATTTACACACATACACATATGTGCATGTATATGTGGAATTGGAATTTATTTATTTTATTTGAGGGAATTTATTTTTCCCAAGGCTAACTTCTTTCAGTATTCAGTATTATTGGATGAATAAGTATATATATATGGTTAACATCTTAAAATATTGTTTGGCAAAAGCAATCCCATAAAAAAATTACTTTGCTTTCTCCGATCAGGAAAATAAAGTCCAAATAGCTAATAGTTGAAGGAGATTACGTAGCCTTTCCCGCAAGCACTGTACTCTACCCCCTCATTACAATCACATGTGTCCCCTGGATGCCATGTGAACTTCCTCAGGCAGGTCCCTCTGTCTGGAATTAGGCCCTGCCAGTCTCAGGCCAGTTCTTCTGGCAGTTTCCACATGGTTCATGGGGTTGCCTCTGAGGGGACAGCCTACTTGGTTTCTCCCTCCTGTGACTTTATTGCCGCCAGTATTCATTTGGCCCAGGTATGTGTTGACCTGTTCCCAAGGAGTTGCTGCTTTTCTTTTTATAAATCTGCATGCTTGCATTGTTGGCAGGACTGGTTTTTTTTTTTTTTTTTTGAGACGGAGTCTTGCTCTGTTGCCCAGGCTGGAGTGCAGTGGCATGATCTCAACTCACTGCAACCTCTGCTTCCCAGGTTCAAGAGATTCTCCTGCCTCAGCCTCCTGAGTAGCTGGGATTACAGCTGTGCACCACCATGCCTGGCTAATTTTTGTATTTTTAGTAGAGGTGGGGTTTCACCATGTTGGTCAGGCTGGTCTCGAACTCCTGACCTGGTGATTCACCTGCCTTGGCCTCCCAAAGTGCTGGGATTATAGGCGTGAGCCACTGCGCCCAGCCAAGGACTGTCTTTTAATGCTGAGCAACTTGAACACAGTAGGTGCTCAATAATTGAATATGATATAAAAATGAATCATTGATCATACTCTTCATGATTTTCAGAACCCTCCACAGACTGAAAAGCTTTAACGCCTTTTACTGTGATCCAGAATGAAGTCGAATTTTCTCCACAACCACATTCTCATGGTGCTGTAGATCAGGTGCATTTTATGTGAGAAAAAGTAGACTGTTTGTTTCCATTAAAGGCTTCGCAGTCAGAAAGACCTATATCTGAATCTTGGTTCTGCTGTTCAATGGCTTATGAGCCTGTTTCCTCATATGTAAAATGGTGATCACTCATCTTACAGGGCTGCTGAACTAGATGGGATGACACATTAAAATCTATTACAGTGCTTGGCACATAGTAGGTATATAATAAACGCCACTGCTTTTGAAAGATGACTGAGTACGAAGTTTGATGAAGTCTGGCTGGGGTCACAGATGTTAGACTAAAGCTCTCGGGAAACAGAAAGAAAAACAGAGACAACACAGGTCTCCTTTCAGCAGTGATTTTCTCCTGCCAGGAAGCACATCATTCGCCAAAGGCCTTCAAAGATGTAAAGATTAAAGATAAAAGCCATGAAATCAGGGCAGATGGACTGGCAGGCGGCTTCCCTTCTGAAACACAGCGGTGGTCAGAACTGGCACTGCACATGACGTAGATGAAGCAGTTGCTAATCGAGTGCATTTGTCAATAAGCAACCAGGCGAAACCACTCCTCAATATTAAGAATGTGAAAAATACGATCAGGGCAGTATGATGTGATGTCATCACCCTGATACGTTTCTGAAGTCCTCTAGAAACTAACAGGCTTTAGCCTAGCAGAGCACAGGACTGCAGGGCTGTCGAAGTTATCCAGCACCATAGCAGGCCCTCCTCCCCTCACCCCACGACAAGATAGAGCAGGACAGACAGCCTGAGGAAGAATGGGCCTTTCATTTGCCCTCACAGTCTGGGAAACCTTTGGGAATTGTTGTTTGCTGTAACTGAATCTTTCAGCCCGAAGGCCTTCCAAGTTGGTCATGGAAATATCTTTAGTTGGCAGAAAAATATTGATGGCTGTTCAGAGAAAAAGAGAGAGCTAAACAAATAATAAACATGACAGTTGGTGGAAGAGAAGTAATTCTTAAAACCCAAAGGAAAATTTACATTATGTAATGTCTTCTTTAGTTTATGAACATGAACGCTAACTATGTACATCGAGGAAATACTGGCCCAAATGGGAACCGGGACCATGATTAGAAAGGAGGGAATACATGAGTAAGAAATGAAATTACAGATTATATTGCTTGAGTTTTTAAGGAGCCAGCAAGGGTATCTATAGGTGTTTCTAGGGGTGACAGGCAGGAAGGAAGTCCTTTAAAAATCTTCCATTTACAGGCCTGGAAAAATATTTACATCAGTGGCTGACGTCTAAGGAAAGCCACTATATGAAGAAAAACAGGCATGGTATGTGCCAGTATAGAAGTGGAAGAAGATAACAGGAAATCAGTCAAGAAGCTCGTCTAGCAGGCAGACATCAGTTAGGCTGAGAATACCAAGGACTAGAAGGAAAGAGGACATATGTAGGGCAAGAAGAGGAAGGTCATGAAGAGAACGTCAATATCAAACAAAATGGAGGTCCAAGTAACCTCATGATAGTAGGGCAAGCGGGGAAGAGAAAAAGCATTTCTTTCCCAGTGGTTCTGTTTCTGTTCTATTAGCTCCTTCTGGGACATTTAATTTCCCTTTTCCGCGTTTCCTAAGTCCAAGGCTTTTGGGTACATTTGGAGGATTTATGGATTAAAATATGTCTTACATCTGGCAAATAAGGAATATTCTCATGAAGCCAAGAGCAGCCTCACAGGTGCCTTGGTGCACAGGGTGCTTTTCAGCACCCAGTGTTTTCTTCTGTCTTGCTGGACCATCTCAAGACTCAGAGAAACTGCTTTCTGGAATAACATTCAAAGGAGTGACTCTGGTTGAGACCGGGTCACTCTATCTTTTGCCTGATTTTGCAGACCACCAGGAAGCTTTTCATGCCCCGCATCCCACAGGCCAAATATTAAAACTGAATTCATTTTTACTTTATTAGTAAATATATCTCAAAACCTATTTTTGGAGATATAATATCATGATTGCCTTTTGAAATTACTAGAGATGCCCAGGAGCATTATGAAATCAGGGTTCTGTGTTTCAGTATTCAGAACCACCATGGTTTATTATCTTGAAAATTGAGCTCCCAATGTGGGGATGAACAAGCTAACTGCAAGGCCTGTTGACCCTGCCAAGAAGGCTTTAAACTGAAGACGGCAGGAGAGAAAGCATTCTGCTAGAGCTTGTGGAATATGCATGTGCTCTGGAGCAGCGGTCCTGAGCATTTTTGGCACCACGGACTAGTTTCGTGGAAGACAATATTTCCATGGATGGGGGGTTTGAAGGAGATGGTTTGGGGATGAAACTGTTTCACCTCAGATCATCAATTCACAATAGGGTTCGTGCTCCTATGAGGATCTGATGCCGCTGCCGATCTGACAGGTGGAGCTCAGGTGGTGATGCTCGCTCACCTGCACCCACTTCCTGTGGTGCCAGGGGTTGGGGACCCCTGCTCTGGAGGACATCTGATCTGACTACAGAGAAGGGCAAGGGGTACCCAGTAAATTCCCAGAAGAAATCACTAGGAAGAAGGGTGGGAACAACACTCAGGTTGAGGTGTGTGTGCCAGAGGATAGAGATGCAGAGTGCACCAATATTTTAAAATGGAAAGTGGAACCCAGATGACAAAGAGAAGAAGAAGAAGGTCACCGGGAGCCTGCAACAGTCAGGTGCAGAAATGAACAGCAGGTCCAATCAGGAGTTACTCAGAGTTAGGAAGGGAGATTTGTTTATTTTTCTGTTATTATTTTCAAACTTTTTCTTTTTTTTTTCAAACTTTTTATGATGGAAAATGTCAAATAGGTACCAGGAGAGGGAGGAATACAGCGAACTCCCGTGTGCCTGTCATCCAGCCCCTGCCTCTTCTATCTGAGCAGGGATACAGTGAGGCAAGGAAGCTTCCAAAGATGTGCTCGTGACTTTTCATCCCCTCACTCAGCATAATCTGTAGAGCACCATTTAGGAAAAAGCCACAGAAAAACTAAAACTTTTTAAGAGCACATAAAGGGCAGAATTACATTTGCTCTGGGCAGTGAGACACCTGAAAAAAGCAGATCAGTAAGTGGAAATAGACAGTAATGGGGCTTTAGAGTCAGATGGAGAGAAATCTATCCCAATAAACTTCATCAAATTTCTCTCCTGCTTTTCCTGTCTGAACTGTACTTAGCATAGCCAAATTGTTAATGGGGACAAGTTCTTTATAAATAAAGAATCCCAACTAGAGGTGGGAGGATCACTTGAGGCCAGGAGTTCGAAGCTGTAGTGCGCCATCATCGTGTCTGGGAACAGCCACTGCACTCCAGTCTGGGCAATGTAGTAAGACCCTGTCTCTTAAAAAAAAAAAGAATTCCAGCTAATCAATGCAAAGGAAACATTTAACACTAGAAGAATCCAATAATCAATGGTTACTAAAACGATCAGGTGACCGAGTGAGGGGGACTGCACAGAAGAGGAATCCCACCATCCATGTAGGAAGCAGCGCCTGGAATGACAGCCTCACAGTGAATCTATCCTCTAGCTGCTTCCTTCTTTCCCCAAAGATGAACCCACCTGTGGCTTTGTCAGTCAGGATCCACTTGCGACCTGCACGATCTGCCATAAAGAGGCCTGACAATAACACAGAACTGTTAAAAAAAAAAAAAAAAAGCACCGGGCAAGATGGGCCACCAGCCCCGCTGCGGCGCTGCAGCTTCCCATGCACATCCGGTGCAGGGTGCACAGCCTCGCTCCTTCCACCCGTGAGGAAAGCCTTCGGCAAGCATGCCAGCACCAAGTGCTAATGTGCACTTAGACCACCAGATTTTAGTTCAGCTGAAGGGAGAGGGGGTAATTTCCCTCATATTTCCCCCTCGCCATTGGAATTTGTGATGTAATTTTCTTGTAGCACTTACCTTCCTAATTATGTCTTCTTTAAGCTAATATGAAAACTAATTTGTATTCCCTAAGTACCCAGCAGCTGGGTCGGGGGCGGAGGAGATGGTCCAGGCTTATACTGGCTCGCTCAGAGAAATTGCCCAAGGATTTAAAATGTGTCACGAGTAATCTGCATGACAGATAATCTGTAGGTAACAAGTAAGAGTTGACTATATTCACATTTGCAAAACCAACAGGCCACTTCTGTATCTTAGGACCACTATGAGGATAAATAACATCATGCTTACATGACTTAAGTTCTTGAGAAAAAAGACACAGTCTAAATTTGAAGTAGTGTTGTTATTTTACATGGGCTTTCTCCAGGAGTCAAAGCAACTGTGCAGTAGCTACTAGACACAGACAAATGGAAGAAGCAAGATTAAAGGCCCTGTCCTTGGTCCCAGGAGTTGCTGGAAATGGAAAGTGTTGGCAGCCCAGCGTTCCACGCCCAGCAGCATTGTCCACACAATGCACAATTCGTTTGCACACTCTTGGCTCAAGTGTTCACATGCCCTCTTGTTTTAATAAGATGCTCCGTTTAATGAGAAAAGGACTGTCTGGTCCAACAGCAGGGCTGTGAAAGCTTAATTAGGAGAAGGCCAAGGAGAAGGTCAGCTGAAAGTGGACATTTCTAAAATTAAATTCCCTTCTCATTTGTATGATTCAGGTTTAAAAAAAAAAAAAAAAAAAAAAAAAAAAAAAAACAAGGGGTAGGGGTGGGAAAAGGACATGAAATCCTTGGAGGAAAAATTACAAAAAGCTGAACAAGAACACAGTCTAGGTAACATGGCTGGAAGGAGTTGTTCCAGAAACATTCAGGCAAATTTCATTTTTTCTTTCCAACAAGACTGCACTAGAAACTCCCAGGCTTCCTTAAGCAGTCGAGGCATTTCAAGAGGTTCAGACCAACCTCAAACAGTGCAGTCCACTAGAGCTTCCTGTGATGATGGGCACGTTCTGTTTGAGTGCTGTCCAACACGGTGGCTAGAGCGCTTGAAATGTGGCCAGCATGACTGAGGAACTTATTTTAAAATTTTATTCTGTTTTAAACAGTTTAAATAGCCAGAGTACAGCTCTAAAACCTTTCCAGAGCTTCCAGTGTGCCAACTCCATATCATAAACGTGCCTCCGACAGACACATACACTCACACTGTGTAACACTCTAAGGGTTGCCTTTGTTGAAATGGAAACTCAATCTAAATTGGATGCTTTGTATTTACCTAAAATATAGTTTTCTGGCATTTCCCTTATTTAAATTACAGGTTCTTTCCTTTACTGCCATACCTCATCAACTTATTTTAACACCCTCCAGCCCCCTAGGACTCTGCATGAGAAACTATCAGCATGTGAAAGCAATGCAGTGTAGATGCACGTTACAGTGCTGCAGGAATATGGAGAGGCTGGGCTGGGCGGAGTCAGAAGACTGCTGGACGCCTCTCTAGCAAGCCAATCTGATAGCATGGTCTTTGTAGTCTCCCTCACAGCAGTGTCTCAGTTTCCATATTTAGACTCCTTCAATGATTCTCAGATTCAATTGCTAGGCTTTATGATGGCAAAGTTTTTTTTTTTTTTTTTTTTTTTTTTTTTAATCAATTTCACTTCGAAAATCCCATTTAGGCTCTGAAAATCTCTAAATTGGGGCCTTTCTAATAATGAAGATTTGGTGTAATTATAATGTCACAGGCAATTGTGCTGACAAAGCAAAACCAGTATGTCTCCTTGCCAGGCCTTTGCTCTCAGTCTGACCAACAGGAGGAGAAAAGAGGCTTTGTCAGGAGCAGATGTGTACTGGGAGGCCCCAGGAAAGCAGATCTGTTGAATGAAGCAGGTGCCACTTAGACATTCACTTCACTGACTCCAACCACAACCTCCCCTTCATTTGATATCCTGCTCTTGGCAGGAGGATGGAGAAAGAGCATCGCACAAAGAGGAAGCATGTTTGTCCTGTTCAGATTACTGCTTCTGCCGGGCTGCTGCTGCTGCTGGGTTCTGCACATTTGCTCTTTATTAAGCAAATGTTAGAGCTGGGTGCTGGCAAGTGAATCCCTGTATTTACACAGGTAACCTGAGAGGCAGAGGGCCCCAAACCATCCTGGCTGTGAGGGACAAGCTATTAGAGTTAATAACAGGACACTGACATTCCTTCAAAATCCTAATGGAAGTATAAATAAAAAGAGGAAAGTCCCCTTTACCCAATAACCTGAAAAACTTTATTCTATAAGAATTTTTCCTGTTCTGATATTCTGATTCCTGTGTGAACGGTGATTAATGCCCTTTTTACACGCTCAATTGAAATGACTCCAATTAAACTTGTCCGATTACGGCTCTGGATTTGGTATGCCAGAAAAAAAAAAATTCCTTTACAGAATAGTGCTCACAATGACAGGCACAAGATTCAGTCTTGGTTTATAAGGAGCTGGAATAATCTAAGACCAAAATCTGCCTTTACATACAAAGACTCGGAAAGATCTGCGGACCTAAAGGGAAGGAGAATGAGACAAAGAAGCATGTAACTTGGCCTTGAGGACACCGCGGATGGAGAGGAGACCACAGTCAGTGGCATCCATCTGCCAGATGGCAGGGACCTTCTTGGGAATCTGTCCGGCAGCCCTGACCTGAGTTGTCTGCTCAGAATGTCCCTGGCTCAGATTGCTGTTCTGTTCATAGGATGGTGTGCTGGCTCATCGAGTTCCCCAAGCTGAGAATACCCAAGACAGGCAGACCAAAGAGTACATGAATTACGGAACTGAAGTACAGAAAAGCAGAGTACATGAAGGTATGCCAATGGGGCTTGACAACATGTGCTAATTCCCTGTGGGGCCCTGACACATTGACTGGAGGCACCCAGTCTTTCACATGAAAAGTATCTAAAAGCTGTATCTGAAGGACATGGTCATGGCTTAGATGAACACTAAGAATAGAGACTGCCAGCTAGTGGCCTATCATCTCATTGTAAAGGCCCTCTATGTCCACTTTTGATCTGCCCTTCAAATAGTAGAGCCTAGGTTAGCAGTTCCTGGCATACAAATGATGAATGCCTGAGGCTACCCCAGTTTATAATGGTAGAGAGAGAATGACACATCCCCTCTGGATGTGCAGACTACACAAGGAACCTAAACCTGCAAAGAGGAACAGGAGATACTCTCATGAGGCAGTGCTGGTCTTTCTGGAGGTGTCCACAGCTCAGCATCTCTGCAGGAGGCAAAGAAAAGCACCAAAGAACCCTGGCAACTGGAAATCCCTCCAGCTATGGGGGTTATGCCTGAGGAGCGACAGGAAAGCCCTAGTAATTCTAGAAAACAGAATCTCAGTATGCCTGAAGGATACGATGGACTTCCACCAGGAACACAGGATTCCTGAAGTAGGGATCCTTGTGGGAGATTCACTACCACCTCTCTGCAAATGAAGACTCACTGGCCCCGGCCCTAAGCATGTGTGTCAGAAGTACTAAGAGTGAACCTCCGAAGGTTACTTCCCTTCCCATTCAGTGTGAGTGATTAATCATTATAATGGTAATAATCGTAACAGCAGTTGCAGCAGTGGTAGTCAACAGTTACTGCGTGCCTCGGATGCCCCAGCCGGTAAAGAGAGTAGGATTATAGTCTCTGCTACCCCTCAAATTAGTGCCATCAATACATCTCCCAGGATGGGGGAGACTGGGGAGTCAGGAAAACTGCTACCTCTTCCCAAGAGCTATTTTGGAACGCACATTGGACTTCAGGAGGTCATTATGAAGACAGGGAGGGAGGACACATTTTAGAAGTGAAGAATCACCACTGAGCTGTCCCTTCCCCTCCTCAACACCATGAAAAGGTCGGGTGAGAAACACACATGGGGCAGAGAACTGTACCCCTCTTTGAGTGTCTAGAATCAAGAGCCCCAGTGAACATCTCTGTGCTCCCATTTCTCAGCAGCAGCTCTGTTTCACTGTGAAATCTGGAATTCATCCAATAGTCATGGCTCCTGTCAGCCTTGTGACCATCAGGCTTTGGATATTTAATCTTTTGGCGGGCTACTGTAAATCCATTAGAGCACCTGGCTGCAGATACCTGTAGCCTAGAAGAGAAACTTGCACTTGTGAAGAATCCAAGTGGAAATATGCACGTGGCCTGAGTCATGAATAAACTCACTAGGAAGTGAGTCTCAGTGTCGCCACTGTCTCCGGTCTCAGGTTTTCCTGCTTGGACTCTGCAGTGCTTAAAAATAGATCAGTGCTCCTTGCAACCCTCCTACCCTGCTGTTTACTGGCTATGGATTACTGCAGTCACATGGGTAGATTTTTTTTTTTTCTTTTAAAGCAAAGCCATGCTGTTTATGAGCTGAGGAGGTCACTGGAAGACAAGGTTCATCAAGTATTCGTGTTGTCCTCCCCTGTGCAGAGGGGGCATAACTTGCCAGAAGAGCGCAGTGTTATTGATACAGCCCTTAGATCAGCACTACCCAATAGAACTGTCTTCAGTGATGGACATGTTCTGTATCTGCACAGTCCATTAATGTGGCTACTAGGTACATGTGCCTGTTTACATTTAAATGTGAATAAATTATAATTAAATAAAAAATTCAGTATCTCAGGGCGTATGTGGCTATTCAGCACTTGAAATAGATTGTGACTAATAACTACCTTTAACATTTTATTTCATTTTAATTAACTTGCATTGAAATTCAAATAGCCACATGTAGCTAATAGCTATCCTACTGGACAGTACAGATTTAGATGTTAGGTTTTGGTATCATGTTTTTATTTGCCTCTGCTAAGATTTACCATGACTCTTTGACTTCTGAAGTCAGTAAAACATACCTGCCACCATTCCTTAAAACAATCCTGCAAAGGAGTCACCACACCAAGTACTAGCATAACTAGATGAATAATGAAGACCATGATTTTCATTTGTATTATGCCTTCTTTACTTTCTAGGTTGGATAAGCTGGCAAGAGGGAGTAAAAGGGAAGAAGGGAGTTTTGTTGGGCAGTACAAAGAGTACTGGAGATCTGGTATGATTTCCAGTCTTACTATTTAATAGCTGACAGATCCTGGGCAAGTCCTGGCTTTAGCTGCCCCTGAACAAGGCTTAGAAGATCTGTTCTACTCAGTTTACTGGGCGAAGGTAGAATAATGCAGACATTGCTTAGCCATTTGCAAGGAGATGATGGTGGCAGTGGTGGTGGTTGTAGTAGTAGTAAAACAACAAAATGAAAGAATGGACAATGAAAGGAAAAAGATGAAGACCCTAAATAATTACACTCAATGCGTATAGCCAAAAGGCAAAATTAGAACCAACTGAAATGGTTATTTTCCTGGTATGACATCTACCAACATGTTTCCCAGAATGAAAACGATTCATCTTAGAGAAAAGTTAGCTGAGTTAAATGGGAAAAGTCCCTGTCTGCAAAGAAAGACTATTTCCCAGGGGGGCGTGTGGAAGACCCTAAGAGACACTGCTGTCCCAAGGTGCTGCACCACACACACTATTCAGTTCCCAGGCACAGCCGCCAGCTCCCAGCTCAGCTGGAGCTGCAGGCCATGCTCGCATACTGCCCTCACTCCTCTTCATTTTGATCCACAGCTCACAGCTCTCCTTATAAGAAGGAATCTTTTCAGGTCTATTTAAAAAAGACCTATGATTCCAGAGGAGAAACAGTTGTAATACACAGGAATCTTCATTTGCTTTTTCTTACAGAACAGACGATGCCTCAGCGCGGTCTGAGACCAGCACCCTAGTGTCTTCATTTTCTCTCAAGTCACTCTATCAACAAGGGGGTGGGAGGAAAGGACCATTTACGTTACAGGAGGGCAGCCTAAAAATCCATAGCTACCAGCTGTGCTGCTCTTTGGGGACCTTGAAGATGAGAGGCTTGTATGCTGGGACTCACAGCTCACACAAAAAACAGTTGCTTAGGGGTTGCCTGCTACAAGTCCTAAGGCACTGAGCTTACCATCTTTGGATGAAAGCTACAAATGGTATCACAGTGTCATAGAACACAACAGTACTTTTAAGGCTATTATGCTATGGTGACTGAAAATGCACTCTTACACTAGGACTATTTAACACATTTATTTAAACTTTAATTAAAATAATGAGGCAAAAAGTGATTTAGTACACACTGGAATGGCACATCAGCAACCTTTTTGGGGAAAAACAATACAGTTCCTAAATTAATTTAACATTTACATCTCAATGGACTCTTGTGAGAACAAGCCCGTATGCTGATGTGTCCAGGGAACGAGGAGCACAGAAAAAGGTGGAAGGAGAGACGTGTTTTACAGCCCAACATGCGGAGGATTGGCACCGTCCCTCTCACTTGTAAAGAGCTGGAACAGAGGGACATGCAGTAAGTAAAAATGGATGATGGTGGTGACAAAGAGGAAAAAATGGCAAAAGCCAGCTTTTGTGATGGAGGTGAAATACAATGCAGCTGTTGAGATTTGAAGACAGATTGTGCCATTTTAGGAGTAAAAAGGCCACACTCATGACTGCAAACTATGTACAGAAGAGAAGAGCAGCCCCAGACGAAGGCACATGATAGAGCCTTTAAACAATGTCACCTTGTATTTTCTTCAGTCAAGATTATAGAAAGGGCTTCTGCTCTATTCCCATTTTTACAAGATCTACCTCTGCAACATACATCTTCAACTGCGTAAGGCAAGCATTCAGGTCTGTCTTAAAGACAGGAAAGCAGCGTCTATATAGTACTGTGCACTCTAACATATGTGAGGAACGATGGAGAAGAAATTGATGCCGACAGCTAAAGAATTTTATATTTATGATGCATCCCTGTGCCAGGCACTATGCTAAGAACAGGAATCATCTTGTTTAATGCTCACAACTTCCTTCTGAGTACAGAACTATCATTATCCTAATTTTTATAGCTAAGGCTTAGAGAGGTTAATTTGCTTGCCTAAGATTACAGAGCTTGTTACAGGTTCAGCTTTTAGGGTATCCAGCTCTGTGGGACCTCCCCTCTCCCTTGCTCCTCCTTTTATTCTCAGTACTATACCAGGTATCTTCAAAGTTAAATGATCCTCACCACCACCTTCTGTAGTAGAGGTTCTTAACCTTTTTTTGTGGGCTGGAGATGAAGAGGGGTGGGGGCGGGAGTGGGAATGCCTCTGGTCTAGTTACACATTCAATCAAAGCTATAGATACCCTCCCTGCTGCTAGCAGAGGCAAAGAAAAAAAAAAGGCGATACCAAAAAAAAAAAAAAAAAACCTTTGTATAGAATTTCTCAGGGTCCATAGACCCCAGGTTAAGAATATCTTATTGGGCTGGGTGTGGTGGCTCATGCCTGAAATCCCAGCACTTTGGGAGCCCAGATCATTTGAGGTCAGGAGTTCAAGACCAGCCTGGCCAACATGGTGAAACCCT
Source organism: Rhinopithecus roxellana (assembly GCF_007565055.1). NCBI lineage: Eukaryota > Metazoa > Chordata > Mammalia > Primates > Cercopithecidae > Rhinopithecus > Rhinopithecus roxellana. The sequence continues at coordinate 63,648,383 of NC_044554.1, forward strand.
GTCTCTACCAAAAATACAAAAAATTAGCTGAGTGTGGTGGTGCATGCCTCTCAGGAGGACATGTTCTGTATCTGCACAGTCCATTAACGTGGCTACTAGGTACATGTGCCTGTTTACATTTAAATGTGAATAAATTATAATTAAATTAAAAATTCAGTATCTCAGGGCGTATGTGGCTATTCAGCACTTGAAATATGATTGTGACTAATAACTACCTTTAACATTTTATTTCATTTTAATTAACTTGCATTGAAATTCAAATAGTCACATGACGAGACAGTGGGAAAAAAAATCCTATGGTTCTTATAATACACATAAAGTTGGTTTTCATGGGAAATTAAAACATGTGTTGCCTCCTTTGGCTCTAGCTGGGTTTGCTCTAGCTGGGTTTACCACTTTTATAATCAGTACAGAACAGGCTTTACAGCCATCCTGTCTCACTTGGGAGGCCTTGCAGAATAGAAATCTCTCATGCAAGGACCTCACCCAAGAATCCTGCTTTCTTGTCTGAACTTCTTGTTGGTCCTCACCCATCTTCTCTCTTACCCCTCTTGTTAAAAAGATTTAACTTTTAAGAAAGTATTCTAATGAGCATAGTTGAGATTAAATTCTGCTGGGAAAACATACGTATTTTCACAAGTTTTTAATAAGGTCAAAGAAAACAGGGATGTGAAAAGGTGAAGATTGTTTAGTGTAAAGAGAAGATAGATGTTTTTCCCTAAAGAAACTTCTACACTGACTTAACTTGGTAGTTAGAATGCATAATAAAATGTACGTTTGTTTTACAGTAGCACAGTAAGGCAGAGTGGGGTCTTATAGTTTTATTATTTATTTACTTATTTTATTATTATTATTGTTATTTTTTTAGATGGATTCTCACTCTGTCACCCAGGCTGGAGTGCAGTGGCGCAATCTCGGCTCACTGCAAGCTCCACCTTCCGGGTTCACGCCATTCTCCTGCCTCAGCTTCCCGAGTAGCTGGGACTGTAGGTGCCCGCCACCACAACCAGCTAATTTTTTGTATTTGTTAGTAGAGACGGGGTTTCGCCGTGTTAGCCAGCCTAACACGGATCATGAGCCTGACCTCATGATCCGCCTGCCTCCGCCTCCCAAAGTGCTGGGATTACAGGCGTGAGCCACCGTGCCCGGCAGTCTTATAGTTTCAGATAATGTTATGTTGAAGTCTTAAGGTGGAACCTCAGCAGCAAGACTGTTGCCAGGACCAGCGCAGAACGTGGGACATGCTACCCTGAAGATACATGCGAAGGGCTGCTTCTTCTCTAAGTGTAATGACAATGCCTTGTCATTAGCTTATTTTAATTTTAATTTAATTTAATTTTTATTTATTATTTATTTATTTTATTATTTACTAGGGAGTCTCACTCTGTCAGCCTGGCTGGAGTGCAGTGGCACAATCTTGGCTCACTGCGACCTCTGCCTCCCGGGTTCAAGCGATTCTCCTGCCTCAACCTCCTGAGTAGCCGGGACTATAGGTGCATGCCACCACGCCTGGCTAAATTTTGTATTTTTAGTAGATTGGCCAGGCTGGTCTCGAACTCTGGACCTTGTGATCCGCCCACCTCGGCATCCCAAAGTGCTGGGATTACAGGCGTGAGCCACCGCGCCCGGCAGCTTTAATTTTTAAACAGCCCTCCAGTCCATTTTTCTTCATTCAGAACATGAGGAGGGAAGGTTGAGACCCCTAGTCTTAACTAGGGCAGCATAGGTAGTGGGTGGTTTCTGAGTCTTCAGTGCTGACCGGCGGAGAGAGATGTGCTCTTCAAAATCTCTGGGGGACCCCAAGCAAGGGCTGTAGGCAGAGCCAAGTGGAAGACCTGGTGATGAACTGGGGAAACAAATAAGCCAGTAAACTTGCTCCAGGCAAAAACTAACACGCCCTTGACCCTTTCCCCAGGCTCCACAGTCCTACCACCTTGGTCTCAACTTTGCTAGAGACAGGTGGGAAGGCTGAAAGAGTCCTGGCCTAAACTGAAGGGCAGCAGGAAGGCTCGAGCAGAGGCTTCTAGGAGCTGAGGAAACAACTCGTCTGCTGGGGTTCCTTCCTTCTGAACATCACCTACTTCCCCTTAGTTTCCCTGGCTCTAAATAGCACCCGTAGCCCACCACCCAACTCTAATCAAGATGACACATTCACTAATTGCAAAGTACTCTGCTCACTGAAAATGTTTGAGGCTGACAGCCAGCCAATGACGAGTTCTGCAACCGGAGAAGCATACAGACCTGTCAGCTCCTCTGGCCAGCAAAGGCAGGCCCGTGTGTGTGCAGAGGGAGGGCTGCTGAGCCAGGGGCACTCGGCAGCATGAACCTCCAGAACACTCCTACAGCCCTCACAACAGCTGGGCAGATGGGCACTGTGGCTAAACTAGACTAAGGCAAGCAGCCTCTGGCAGGGGTGGGGAAAGGTTTGACATTTCCAAATGTATTTGTTCAACAATGGTTATCACCTTGTATTTGTGGGGTCTAGGCAGGAACCTAGAGCTCATATCAAAGGGAGACAGTGTAGTACACTGGTTTGGAAACAAATTGCCTGAATTCAAATTCCATGTCTGCCACTCTCTATGTGAACTTGGTTAAGTTACTGAAACTTTTTGTGTCTCAGCTTCCCTGTGTGTTAAATCAGTTTAACAGTGTTTACCTCATAAAGTTATTATGCGTTTTAAATATAATGCATGTAAAACACTTAGAATGCTTGTACATAATAAGCATTATATAGATTGTGTTAAATGAATAAAATTAATGAAACAACAAGATTGAGAGACAGAATGCAAGGTCAACAGGTAAGAAGTATGCTGATGTCCCAGGTCAGAGAACTCCGTAAGTGGGGTATGCCCTCCTAACATCTTTTTTTTTTTTTTTTTTTGAAATGGGGTCTCACTCTGTCATCCTGTCTGGAGTGCAGTGGCGTGATCTTGGCTCACTGCAGCCTCGACCTCCTGGGGTCAAGGAATCCTCTCGCCTTAGCCTCCCGACTAGCTGTGACTATAGGCATGAGCCACCGTGCTGGGCTAATTTTTATATTTTTTGTAGAAACAGGGTTTCACCATGTTGCCCAGGCTGGTCTTGAACTCCTGAGCTCAAGCAATCCACCTACCTCAACCTTTCAAACTGTCAGGATTATAGGTGTGAACTGCTATGTCTGGTCTCCACTAACATCTTTATTACAAAAAATGAAATTGAAAAAAATCAAAAGAAAATAAAGGAGAAAGTGAAATTTCAAAGTGCAAGAATACTTGCTTCCTTTACCCGGTCCATCTCTGTGATGAAAACTCCCTATAAACCTGAACCTGGGGAAAGCTCGGGTAGAAGCAGAAGAGGACTTGAGTCAATTTTACAGTTTGTTAGTGGTTCTGTTGAAAGGCTTGGTAGGATAAAAAATGGCTAAGATAAGGTTTTACTCTTTCAAACGAACTTTAAAATCAGCATAAAGTTCATACTCCCAAAACACTCTTTGGAATTTTGAATGAAAGTTTTTTCAAATTTAAAAGATGAACCTTTTGTTCATTTGAGACAGTCTCACTTTGTCGCCCAGGCTGGAGTGCAGTGGCGCGATCTCAGCTCACTGCAACCTCTGCCTCCTGGGTTCAAGCAATTCTCCTGCCTCCACCTCCTGAGTAGCTGGGATTACAGGTGCCCACCACCATGCCCAGCTAATTTTTGTATTTTTAGTAGAGATGGGGTTTCACCATGTTGCCCAGGCTGGTCTGGAACTTTGGGAGGTTGAGATGAGCAGATCACCTGGGGTCAGGTGTTCGAGACCAGCCTGACCAACATGGAGAAACCCTGTCTCTACTGAAAATACAAAATTAGTCAGGTGTGGTGGCACATGCCTATAATCCCAGCTACTCGGGAGGCTGAGGCAGGAGGATCACTTGAACCTGGGAGGCAGAGATTGCGGTGAGCTGAGACTGAGCCACTGCACTACAGCCTGGAAAACAAGAGCAAAACTCCATCTCAAAACAAACAAACAAACAAACAAATCAAAAAAAACCCCAAAGGACAAAACCCCAAAAAACCCCACCCAAAACCAGCAAATACTACATCCTCTCTTTTTTCTTGTGGCATCATTAGGAAAAGTGTCAGCTATATTAAAAAATGTTGGTGCTTTCTTAGCAGCTCTGGTAAGAGTCTTATTAGGTTGGTGTGAAAGTAACTGCACCAACTTCAAATTTGCCATTACTTCAAATGGCAAAAAAACCCACAATTACTTTTGTACCAACCTATAGTTATGAACTTGTTCATCTATTTTGTTTTCCCCCATCTACTTTTCAGGAATGAAAGATAGCTGTCTGAATCTGCGATAAGATCTCAGACAGCAGAGTGTTTCTGAGGTGGCCAAGTGCCAATATAATCCTTCTCTTTCATTATGTTTGCTGCAATAGGAAGGAAGAGAAAGGTCTGTAGGCCTGGTTTTCTGAGGCTTGCCAACGATGGGTGTTAAGGTCTGGATGAGAGGTGAGAGGCACTCAGCAAAGAGCTCCTCAAGCCTGAGTGAATGTCTGTATCTGTTGATCTTGGAGGTCAGGAGTCCTGGAACACAGGGGGTTCTGGGGACCAGCAGAGAGGAAGGGAGAGTGAAGAAAAACAAATGGGCTGAACTGTATGACTTCTGACATTAAGGTGTGTAGGATGAAAAGAGTACTGAGATAACTGTGTTCAAAAAAAGAAGTAAAGGGCTGGGTGTAGTGGCTCATGCCTATAATCCTAACACTTTGGGAGACTAAGGCGGGAGGATCCTTTTGAGCCCAGGAGTTTGAGATCAGCCTGAGTAACAAAGGGAGATCCCATCTCTACAAAAAATATAATTTAAAAAATTAGCCCGGTGTGGCAGTGCGCACCTGTGGTACCAGCATCTCAGCAGGCTGAGGTGGAAGGATAGCTTTAGCCCGAGGTCAAGGCTGCAGTGAACCAGCCTAGGCACAGAGCAAGACTCTGTCTCAAAAAGCAAAAAACAAAACAAAACAAAACAAAACAAAACAAAAAAAGAAGTAAAGGAAGGAATTCATCTGGTAGCCTTCACCAGCCTTAGACAATTCTACCTACATCTAAACGAAAAGGCACCTGTGAAAATCTTTATATTGAACCAAACCATGAAACTCCATCCTGAGAGACCAAAGACTCTATTGAAAAAGACAGAGAACATAGAAATAATGTGAGTGCTTGGGTAGTTCCTTTAGTGTTGGGGTAGTGTGGGGTAGATGTTCAGAAAAAAGAAGTCTTTGGGGTGCTGGGTGCAATGTCTTCATCAAGTCTGCTTTGGTGATCCATAATTTAAACCTCTGGCATGCATGGGTCATTATCCTTTTTTTTTTTTTTTTTTTTTAAGATGGAGTCTTGCTCTGTTGCCCACGCTGGAGTGCAGTGGCATAATCTTGGCTCATTGCAACCTCTACCTCCTGGGTTCAAGCGAATCTCGTGCTTCAGCCTCCCGAGTAACTGGGATTACAGGTGTTGCCACCACGCCTGTCTAATTTTTTGTATTTTAGTAGAAACGGGGTTTCACCATGTTGGTCAGGCTGGTCTCAAACTCCTGATCTCAGGTCATCCACCCACTTTGGCCTCCCAAAGTAGTGAGATTACAGGTGTAAGCCACTGAGCCTGGCTCTTTCTTTTATTTATTTATTTATTTTTTTTGAGACAGGGTCTCGATCTCTCACCCAGACTGGAGTGCAGTGGTATGATCATGGCTCACTGCAGCTTTGACTTCCTGGGCCCTAGCAATCCTCCCACCTCAAGTAGCTGGGACTCAAGGCCCCCAAGTAGCTGGGACTACAGGTGTGCACCACCACTCCTGGCTAATTTTAAAAATTTTTTTGTAGAGATGGGGTCTTACTATGTTGCTCAGGCTGGTCTTGGACTCCTGGACTCAAGTAATCCTCCCACCTCGGCCTCCCAAAGCGCCAGGATTACCAGGCGTGAGCTACTGTGGCTGGCCTATGGGTCATTGTCTCTAACTTGAAAAACACCATCCCCTAGGATATTGCTTCATAACCTCACCCGCCCCCCCCACTTCTCATTCGTTGTGGACTTCATCAGACTCCACATGCGGTGGTCCTCTATCCCTGCTAGTTCCATCCCATGAACTCTTTCTACTTCAGGACTGAACAATATCCAAATTGCTCTCAGAAGAGTCATCTGCTATTCCAATTTTGATTTAAACCATACTCTGAAATATGGGATACATGTTTTCTCCTAAGTAGTATCTGTTTCCAAGTTAGTTCTATGTCAACAAACAGTACCTTGTTCTGCTATCATCTGGTTCTTCCTGATAATAAACTCTTTCTGATTAAAAAACTTGGCTTGGCTGGGGTGTGGTGGCTCATACCTATAATCTCGGCACTTTGGGAGGCCGAAGTGGGAGGATTGCTCGAGCCTAAGAGTTCGAGACCAGCCAGAGCAATATGGAGAGGCCCCATTTACATTAAAAAAAGAAAAAAGATTAAAAAAAAAAGTGACCTACTGGCAGATACTATAGCTTGTCTGCCCAGAAGTGACAAACATAGGCTGGGCACAGTGGCTCACGCCTGTATTCCCAGTACTTGGGGAGGCTGAGGTGGGTGGATCACCTGAGGCCAGAGTTCAAGACCAGTCATGGCCCATCTCTATTAAAAACAAAAATTATCTGGGCGTGGTGTGGCACGTCTGTAATCACAGCTACTCAGGAGGCTGAGGCACGAGAATCATTGGAACTTCCGGGAAGTGGAAGTTGCAATGAGCTGAGATTGTGCCACTGCACTCCAGCCCAGGTGACAGAGCAAGACTCTGTCTCAAAAAAAAAAAAAAAAAAAAAAAAAAAAAAAAAAAAAGCGACAAACTCTGGCAACAGGACACAATCCAAAAGAATGATGAAAAAGAGAACCTTTAAAAGTCTAGCCAGATATCAAAATTGCTGATTAAGAGGGAAAAATCTGGTTCCAATCCCAAAGTAAATACTATAGCACTGTGGACAAAAATGTTAGAAGATAGGAGGATTATCAAAGTTTCTTGGATCATATCCAATATAAGATTCATTCTTTGGATTCCCAAGGGCAGATGAAATGATTGGCCTTTGCCTAAAACTGCTGGGATACAGCACAACTCAAGAGTCTGATTTGATACAGAAATGCTGCATTGAGAAAGAGAGAACTTCCAACTCTCAAGGCCTGAGTTCAGCAAGTACTGGCAGTCACAGAGTGAGGATGGCCTGCTTTGGGGGAACTAGTGGCTTTTAGGACGTGAACCAGAATTTTCCCAGATCACAAATGTAGCCAACAACATGAAATCACACCAAATGATTCACACAACCCAATGCTACTGAAAAGAGGCAGCTTCCAGTAATCAATAGTAGCGGGTGCGGTTCAGCTTTATCGTATGGCTGAATGGTTCTACTTGGCCAAGAGCCAGAGGGTTCTTGGACTTACCTATAAACTCATCCATCTGAAAAGGTGATGCTGGGGAGAAGCCAGAACTATAAAGCAGTCTGTTCTCTCCCAGACAGGTCAAGTCGATTAGAATGGATAATAAAGTTTCCTACCGAACCCACATGGGAAGTTATTTTTAGCAGTTCCATAGTGAATAAGAGCAATCACACTTCACATGAATACCACATAGCCAGATATCCTACCCTTTGCTCAGGGTGGCTTAGGACTCTGATGAGGAATAGAAAAAGGTAAAAAAAAATAGAAGTAGGGTTCTAGCTAGAAACAGAGGTTTTCCTTAATTCCAACCATGGTCCATTTCATCCTGAACATGTGTGGCTATAAGATGTCCTTTGTCCTGCAGCATTCTGGCTGAGATCAACTCTGTCTAGATTTAGGTAAGTTCACGAAAGCCTCTTGCCCTACAGAAAAAGTAGGCTATAGTTTTAGAATTGAATTTGTTTGGCATCTTTGGAAAATGATTATCAGAAGCCACGATGGCTCTTTGCATTTCCTATGTTATTCTTCTCTGGGGGGACAAAGGTACTTTGTTTCTTCCTATTCCAAAGGAGGACACAGCACTATGTCTTTCTTCAGAGACTTTTCCAACTAATAGATAATTCAGTTCTTCGGGACCTACCATAAACAAAGTGCCAGGAACTTTTCCTTCTGCCACTAATGACATCAAGGAACCTTCTGCCTAAATGATGAAAGTATGTTATTTATCTATCCTCATTCCAGGATTTGTTGTTTCTTTTTTCTGAGACGGAGTCTCATTCTGTCACCCAGGCTGGAGTGCAGTGGTGCAATCTCAGGTCACTGCAAGCTCTGCCTCTAGGGTTCAAGCAATTTTCTTGCCTCAGCCTCGCACACCACCACGGACAGGGTTTTGCCATGTTGGCCAGGCCGGTCTTGAACTCCTGACCTCAGGTGATCCACCCACTTTGGCTTTCCAAAGTGCTGGGATTAGTAGGCATGAGCCACCGTGCCCAGCCCCATTCCAGGACTTTAAAGCAAGAATTTCCCCAAAGCCATGGGGTATTTAATTTGTCCTGCTTAATTATATATTATTTAAAAATGTAACCATCACATAGGGTCTCACAGAACAGATCTGGCCCTCCTCTTTGACTCAGACTTCTGAGGCACTTTCTTGGGCAGCTTAAGTCTTGCCAACTGACTCCTTACCAATGTGGACCCAAAGAGCTGGGCTGAAGTTGTATATTTTTGCCACCATATTTCTATGAATTTTATCCCTTTTGTTTATTCAAGATATTCACCAATGTCCAGGAAGTCAAAGAGCTGGGGAAGAAGCGCAGGATAGGGGCATGTAATTGGCTAAATCCAGAGGTCCTTGGTGAGGCTACATATAACAGGAAGCAGAAACACAGTGCCAACCAGAGAGGCACCGGCATCACAGCCTGCTGCCTGACTCTGAGCACAGGTGAGACGATGGCGCCTTTCTTGATGTAGTCAGAACTTTCCACAATGGTCCTGCCCATGAGAGTCTCTGCTACAGTAAAGGACACTGATCTACCCTATCCGATGAGAGAGTAAAAGACAAAATGGGGCTCACAGCAAATTTTAAGATGCCTCTCAGCAAGTCTTGTCACAACAAGATAATTATTTTTTAAGTAACAATTCAATTAGGTAGCAATTATCATGGCATTTTCCTTCAGGAACCCCCATGTCTCCTGCTAGTGAAAGGAATCACAAGCTCCTAGAATATTCCTAGGCATGAAATGCCTGCCAATGAAGAAAAAAAATCGAAGCTCAAACTCTTTCTGAAGGGTTTGTTGCCAGGCATGTCAGGAAGGTTTAAGTGGAAACAGGGAAGAAATTTAATAAAATATTTATGCTCTCTTACCATTAGCATCTTGGACTCCAGTAAGTGCTCCGACGGCTGCTGCGGTTTCCCCAGACAAGACGATCTGTCCCCCACCTTGTAAGGTGGCCTCAGCCAGGGTGGCGACAGCATGGGCGGCAGCTTCGCTGCGGGCACAGGAACAGGAGAGAGGGGGATGTGTAAGATGAATAGAGGAACAGCACTGCAGCCAAGACAAACCATCCTTTCAACGCTTTCCTTGGGTCTCTCTACTGACTCCATGGTTGTGATCCTAACAGCAAATACGTGTTAACAGTGCTAACAGATAAAGCCAGGAGTAATTCTGAAATAATATTAATGGCTAGAGAAATCTGAAGTCTTACACAGCTATAAAGCTAATGGTGAGAGTTTCTTTGAACCTCGGTGTTTGACGACAGAAGGCACTCATTATCAGTTTCTTCCTTATCAATATCAGTTGAGTGCTTGCAAGCCATAGTGGAAGCTCTGATCCATACTCACAATGCAAAAGCCATTTTGGTTGTCAATCACAAGGTTTTCCTTTTCTCTTTTCTCCTTACAGTAACACAAGGCAGACCATCTGAGACTGTCCTTTTATAGCCAAGGATGAATGATAATATGAGGAGTCAGCAGCAACCTGGACTCACTCTTCAATTAATATTAAATAATAATTTGATTTATAGTCATGCTTTTCAAATACAAAGTAATGGCTGATTTAATATCCTGAAGAGTCCAACTCTACCCTTTGACTCACTGTATATGCAGGCACGGCTAAAACAAAGGCTTAAAATTTAAAATTATCACTACAAGTCCAAACTGTATACATAGTTTGCCTCTATAAATACAACAAAATAATAAACCTCCCTATATTGCACAAATGCTCTGTAGAATAGGAAGACATTAATCATTTGTATATAGCAAGTACTATTTTAGCAATGTGTCTCATTTTTCTTTCCTTCCTTACTACATGCTTTTACTATGTGCATAAATACCCATTTTTCTTGATTCTATGATGCTACAAACTGTAAGACATACTATTATTTTATGGGCCAGTAAGGAAGAAAAATTCCTGACAATTGTAAGATTATAATTTGCCATCCAAATTTCAGAGAGGTAAAAATGTGAAAAAACAGGCAAATTCATTATCCCTTCTGGTAAAGTATCAGGTGTCAATTTGCAGTTACTGAGGGACTATCGAATTCCAGTGGGCATAGAATAGAGATGGTGGTGCCATTTAGTTTAGCAGAAGTGGACAAATAAGCCAGTTGAGTCAGCTTTGCTCTGAAACTGCAGGCTTTGCTGTAACATGGCAGTGGTCTTGTAACCACAAGCCGTAAGTGGAGGTGGGTGAGGGGACAGGGACTAATTGGGTAAACATGTTAGGACCGTGGGCAAAGCAACATGTACCAAACTCAATACTGTCTCCTTAACCTAAGACAGTCAGCACACAAGTAAGACAACAGATATAGTAATTCCCCTGCAGAAGACTTCTTAGTCACTGTAAGGATTTTTTTTTTTTTTTTTTTTTTGAGACGGAGTCTCGCTCTGTCACCCAGGCTGGAGTGCAGTGGCCAGATCTCAGCTCACTGCAAGCTCCGCCTCCCGGGTTCACGCCATTCTCCTGCCTCAGCCTCCCGAGTAGCTGGGACTACAGGCGCCGCCACCTCACCCGGCTAGTTTTTTTTTTGTATTTTTAGTAGAGACGGGGTTTCACCGTGTTAGCCAGGATGGTCTCGATCTCCTGACCTCGTGATCCGCCCGTCTCGGCCTCCCAAAGTGCTGGGATTACAGGCTTGAGCCACCGCGCCCGGCCTGTAAGGATTTTAGGAAGCAGGAAAAGAAACCGAATGGCCAGAAAAGTCTCATTAAATAGAAAAGTTTCCTCTTCTTACTAATTTGTCTTGCTTTTTAATTTTTATGACTGTTTTAAACAGTTATCTTTTTCTGATAATAAAAGCAATATACTTGCTTTTATAGAAAGTTTGAGCAAACTCTATTAAGTATAAAAGAAAATTTAAAATATCATAATTATTTCCTACTAATCTTAAATACAACTTTAAAAAGATAAGATAAGGCCAGGCGCAGTGGCTCACGCCTGTAATCCCAGCTCTTTGGGAGGCCGAGGCAGGCGGATCACCTGAAGTCAGGAGTTCGAGACCAGCCTGGCCAACATGGAGAAACCCTGTCCCTACTAAAAATACAAAATTAGCCAGGCGTGGTAGCGCATGCCTATAATCCCAGCTACTCGGGAGGCTGAGGCAGGAGAATCGCTTGAACCTAGGAGGCGGAGACTGAAGTGAGCTGATATCACACCACTGCACTCTAGCCTGGTCAACAAGAGTGAAACTCTGTCTCAAAACAAAAAAAAAGATAAGATAATAATTAGGATTGTACTGTACAGTTTTAAAAACTATTTTGTTGTGGTAAAATTCACATAACATAAAATTTACATTCTTAACACTAAAGTGTGCTGTTCAGGGAGTTAAATACACTCAAAATGCTGTGCAGTCATCACCATAATTCATCTCTACAACTCTCTTCATCTTGTAAAACTGGAACTCTGGACCATTAAACTTCCTATTCTACCATCTCCCTAGCCCCTGGCAACCACCATTCTACTTTCTGCCTCAATTATTTTTTCATTTTTGTTTTTATTTTTTAGAGACGGGGTCTCGCTATGCTGCCCAGGCTGGTCTCGAATTCCCAGGCTCAAGCAATCCTGCTTTAGCCTCCTGACGTTAACAGCTGGAACTATAGGTGTGTGTGCCTTTGTTGTCATATCTAAGAAATCATTGGCAAATCCAATGTCATTACATTTTGCCCCATGTTTTCTTCTAAGAGTTTGATAGTTTTAGGTCTTAGATCCACTTTTGAGTTTTTTGTCTCTATGATTTTTACTGCTCTATCTCACATAAATACAACCACACAGTATTTGTCCTTTTGTGTCTAGCTTATTTCACTTGGCAGAATGTTCTCAAGGTTCATCCATGTCATAGCATTTGTCAGAATTTCCTTCCTTTTAAAGGCCGAATAATACTTCCATTGTGTGTATATACCACATTTTGTGTATCCATTCATCTGTCGATGATCACCTGGGTTGCTCCCATGTTTCAGCTATTGTGAATAATGCTGCCGTGAACATGGGCATACAAATATTTCTCTGAGATCCTGCTTTCAATTCTTTGGGATATATACCCAGAAGTGGATTTGCTGCAACATATGGTAGTCCCATTTTTAATTTTTTGAGGAATTATCATACTGCTTTCCACAGTGACTGTATCATTTTACATTCCTACCAATAGTGCACAAGGGTTCCAATTTCTCCAAATCCTCACCAACACTTGTTATTTTCTGTTTTTTGGATCGTGACCATCTTAATGGGTATGAGGTGGTATCTCATTGTAGTTTTGATTAGTGATGTTGCATATCTTTTCCTGTGCTTATTGGCCATCTGCTTATCTTCTTAGGAGAAATGTCTATTCGAGACCTTTGCCCATTTTTGAATAGAGTTTTTGTTGTTGTTGAGTTTTAGATATTCCCTATATATTCTGGATATCAATCCCTTATCAGATATGATTTGCAAATATTTTCTTCCATTCTGTGGCTTGCCTTTTTGCTCTATTGATAGTCTTTTGATGCACAAATTTAAAACATTTTTGTAAAGTCCAATTTGTCTATTTTTCCTTTGTGATATCCAAGAAATTACTGGCAAATCCAATGTCATGAAGTTTTGCCCCATGTTTTCTTCAAAGAGTTTTATAGTTGTAGGTCATGGAACCACTTTGAGTTAATTTTTATACACGGGGTTAGGTAAAGGTCCAACTTCATTCTTTTTTTTTTTTTTTTTTTTTTGAGACGGAGTCTCGCTCTGTCACCCAGGCTGGAGTGCTGTGGACGGATCTCAGCTCTCTGCAAGCTCCGCCTCCCGGGTTCACGCCATTCTCCTGCCTCAGCCTCCCAGGTAGCTGGGACTACAGGCGCCGCCACCTCGCCCGGCTAGTTTTTTGTAGTTTTTAGTAGAGACGGGGTTTCACCGTGTTAGCCAGGATGGTCTCAATCTCCTGACCTCGTGATCCGCCCGTCTCGGCCTCCCAAAGTGCTGGGATTACAGGCTTGAGCCACCGCGCCCGGCTTAACTTCATTCTTTTGAATGCAGATATCCAGTTTTCCTAGCACCACCACTCACATTTCTGATTTCAAAACTTAACACAAAGCTGTAGTAATCAAAACAGTATGGTACTGGCATAAAGACAAACATAGAGACCAGTGGAATAGAATTGAGAGCTTAGAAATAAACCTTCACCTATATGGTCACATAGTTTCTGACAAGGGTGCCAACACCATTCAATAGGGAAAGGACTGTCTTTTCAGCAGGGGACCCTTGATCTGGAATTACTACTAAGGCTGTTCTTTACATTTTTCATGGTAGAATTTAATTTTAAAGTGCTTTTAAGTATTTATTAGAGAGACTTTCATAAATTTTAGTACGTAGGCCCTTAATTTTTAATATTTTGTTAAGAAATTTATGTTAATAAACACTACTACCAACCACTGGGAATTTTTTTTTTTTTTTGAGATGGAGTTTCGCTCTTGTTGCCCAGGCTGGAGTGCAATGGCGCAATCTTGGCTCACCACCACCTCTGCCTCCCAGGTTCAAGTGATTCTCCTGCCTCAGCCTCCCAAGTAGCTGGGATTACAGGCACCTGCCACCATGCCCAGCTAATTTTGTATTTTTAGTAGAGACGGGGTTTCTCCATGTTGGCCGGGCTGGTCTTGAACTCCCGACCTCAGGTGATCCGCCCGCCTCGGCCTCCCAAAGTGCTGGGATTACAGGCATGAGCCACCGTACCCAGCCGGGAAATTTTATTAATTACCTATATTGGAGAAAAAAAGTAAAAAGAATAAATATATGATCAGCCAATTTTATAGCATCCACCTGTCAATGATTAATGATACAAATATTTACACTGTGACCTGAGACTTTATGGAAAGTAGGAAAGTATATTCTTTGGAAAAAGCTGTGTGAGAGTCTGAAGAAGAAAACTGTAAATAAGAATTGTTTATATGGAATTAGGATCTTTGTTTATAGGCCACCTCAGTGACTGCTTATTTCCTATAATTCTTCCTACAGTTTACAATGATCTCATCTTTATGACCATCAAAGATGACATCCTGCCACTCCTGTACATCCTGAACACACTCTGGCAGAATGAGTTTCATGGACAGCAAAAGGAGAGGGCAGCTCTCCAAGCGTTGACATTAAAGTGTACCTGCAACTGATCACACTCCTTTCATTTGACTTGAAGCCCTAAAAACTTGAAGTTATTTTCTTTAACTTCTTTCTCAAATATGGTATGGTAGAAGAAAAGCTGGAAACCAGCAACAACCTAAAATAATCTGGAATGCCAGGGATGAGGAGTCCAATGCAATGGGGGTGACAGGTTGACAGGTCAGTACGATTAATTATTCAACCCCCAGTTAGGGTCTTTACATGGGGCATGAAGACAACAATGATGCCTGTGGTAAGCAGGGCTATCATTTCCAGAGCGACTCTAACCTTTTACACTCAACTTTATGGGAAACGACCCAACTAAACTGCTAGAAAGATTTTTTTTTTTTTTTTGAGACAGAGTTTCACTCCTGTTGCCCAGGCTGGAGTGCAATGGCATGATCTCGGCTCACTGCAACCTCCGCTTCCTGGGTTCAAGCAATTCTCCTGACTCAGCCTCCTGAGTAGCTGGGATTACAGGCGTGCACCACCACGCCCGCCTAATTTTGTACTTTTAGTAGAGATGGGGTTTCTCCATGTTGAGGCTGGTCTCAAACTCCTGACCTCAGGTGATTCACCTGCCTCGGCCTCCCAAGGTGCTGGGATTACAGGCATGAGCCACCACGCCCAGCCTAGAAAAATATTATGTTCACCTAAAAAGGTGAATAGGGATTAAAAAGACTTTACAAATTTTTAAACAAAAATTTTGTAATTTTACAAAAATTTGTAAAAAAATTTATAAAAAGACCACTTTACAATTTTTAGACAAAAGTCATTTCAAAACCAAAGCTACAAATAAGAGGTTTCTATCAACCTTTTATCTGTAAGTGTCTAATCTTTACCTATAGGAAAGAAAAGCAGTTGTACCATCGCTGACCTCTATTCCAGAGAAGATTTCTGATCTAAGTTTTCCATCCCATTTTATTGGACAAATATCACTCCACATATTAAAGCCCCATTTTATTTTAATAATATGTCTAATTTTAAGTCAATAATATTTTCATCTTAAAGACTAAGATCAAATTTTTCTTTCAAAATATGACTTTTAAAAAGCAAAATCTTCTCAACAAAAGAAGGACAAATTCTAAAATTCCTTGAGAAGAGGAATTAATCTAAGTATTTCCCCATAGCACTGAGTCACAGCCCTGCACAGAGTAGACACACAATAAATACTCTCTCAGGGTTGACAATATACTATCAAGTAAGTTTCCACTACTTTAGAAACGTAGAGTAAGTCTACAAAGCCAAATCATCATCCTACATGCAAGGACTATACTGGCCATATTCAGGAAATGGGTTTGTAGAAGGACATGTTTAAGAGGAACTACAAGTCCAGGACAGCTTAACCAAAGAACTGAAAATTCAAATTAATCACTGCATCACAAGTAAATGGTGATACCACTTCCTTTCCTCTCTGGTTGTTCAGGCTAAATAGCTTATATATATAAGCTATCATATATATAATGCTATTATATATGTATGTATGTATATACACACACATACACACACACACACACACATTGTTTTAAAGCTGTGATGTTCTGCTCATTTGTTCACTTTGATTCCCTTCCCACCTCCTTTCCAAAAGTGCTGATTTATTCTTTATTTTGAAAACGAAAATTAACATAGTTTTTAAAGGACAATTTCTCCATACCCACTTTGGGTTGTTAGAAAGCCAGGGTGGGCTAAAGGCTGTGGAGCCCTGGGCCCTTGTGACTTGCAGTATGAAATTCTCTCAACAGCATGGTTGAGAAACAAGTCCGTCCTGCAACTGTCCTGATTCCATTGTACCCTGTAAAAGATGAAGGAGCCCCTCTGCCTCCTTATTCCCCAACCTGCCATTGCACGTAGCTTCCTCTCCCTTCTCACCCTGCGCCCACATCTGCTGTTTACATTGCAGCAGAGGTGCAGCTGGTTATAAGAGAACCATGCTTGTTTTATCTGCACCTGAAACACAGACAAGCTGCAAGAGGGCAGATTATGAAACTGCTTTGTCATCATAGGAACAAAGACCAGATTTCTCTGTGTATTTCTCACTGAGATGACTTCCAACAGCAAATTATGTGGAGAGGCTCAGAGTGTAGGGACTAAATGATTCTACTGCATCTCGTCCACAAGGAAGTGAATGTTAAGGGCTTGTGTCTTATATCCAACCCTCCTGACTAAGACATTAGACCATGGGTTACCTCTCTTGGGTTCAGAAAGCCCTGATGTTCCCCTAATAGTCTGCTATAGTCTAGTCTCTGCTGCCAGGCTTGGTTTCATCATCCCCAGCAGAAGCTGTAATACACCAACCCCTAACACTCATTGGGGTAGCAAACTACCTGATTGCAAAGATATGTCAACATCTCTTTATTCCTCCTCTATGCCACAGTGAACACATTCTCCTTCCTTTGGAGTAAACACTGTAGCCACCTCAGCTGCATCTGAGTTTGTTAACAAGCCCTCAGGGGATACCATACCCTCTTGCCTTTAGAAATAAGCCCTGGTCCTTACAACAAAGGGAGCCCAAATGTGCCTCATATTTTCCACTATGTACAGAGTTCCCAGGACACACACACTTCACTGGAATATCCAAGGTGTTGGCTGCAAGTCTCAATGAAATCAAGTTTTGCTGGTCTTTAATGAGGGCCTGTTAGGCCCCATGCTACAGTCGGGTGGGGGATGGGGGCTGTTACTGGACTAAAGGGTGGGAGAGTCACTTGGCCATGCCTTTCAGGAAGTTTATCTGGGTGTTTCTCTCAAAGACAGGGGTAGAATTGAGCCAAGTGTAAGGAACCAAATAAGACTTTCATGTTACTGAAAAGCAACATGGTGGGTATACACGTGAGTGGGGGAAAAAAAGAAATGAAGAGCAACATGAGCAACATGGCTCAATAGGCTGAAAAAAATGTTCTGATCACTAGGGACTAACTGGGTAACTCTGAGAAGACGTGTTGTGTGTGTGTGTGTGTGTGTGTGTGTGTGTGTGTGTGTGTGTGTCTGTGTGTTTCAGTTTCCTATTCCTAATCAACCACTAATCTCTGGCCATACTTCTTTAAAATGAATCACTTAGGCTGGGTGTGGTGGCTCATGCCTGTAATCCCGGCACTTTGGGAGGCTGAGGTGGGTGGATCACCTGAGGTCAGGAGTTCGAGACCAGCCTGACCAACATGGAGAAACCCTGTCTGTACTAAAAGTACAAAATTAGCTGGGCATGGTGGCAGACGCCTGTAATCCTGGCTACTTGAGAAGCTGAGGCAGGAGAATCGCTTGAACCTGGGAGGCAGAGGTTGCAGTGAGCCGAGATCATGCCATTGCACTTCAGCCTGGGCAACAAGAGCAAAACTCTGTTTCAAAAAAAAAAAAAAAAAAAAAAGAATCACTTTACCTCCATTCTTACGACTTTACTTTCCAAGACCTTAACAAGGTGTGCTGGAGTGCCTCTTCCTAACTGATCTTCTAATCTCCTCTCACTATAATCAAATCAGAATAGACAGTTCTTAAAATATAACTTAAATGATAATAATTCTTGAAGTGCTAACTCTGGATTGGACACTGCGATAAGAATTTTATCTATATTATCTCATATACATGATTCTGTATGATAAGTATTATCCTCATTATAACAATGGGGAAAACAAGGCTCAGAGGTTATGTTTCTCAGGATCAAATGGCTAGTGTGTGGTGGAGCCAGGATTCAAACCCGAATATGTGACGTTGGAACCCTGCTCTCAGCCACCATACCATACAACCTCATACAGTGAACCATACACAAATCCATCTTAGCTCTCTAGTATCTATCATAATCAACCTAAACTTTCACTGATTTTATATTTAGGGGAGGTGATCCCCCTCCTCTGAATTTCTACAATGTTCATAGTCTTTACCATACAATTCAACAGTGAGTTATACTCTAAGTAATACTGTTTGCTAAGTGTTACTTAAATCAGTCTCCCCAATAAGAGTATGATTTCTTTGAGGGCAGAGTATATGCTAGAGCACTCTATTCTCTATTTACAGCCTTACCAGTAGAGCTGGCATGTCGCAAGAGTTCAGTGACTATCAAGGACTGAGAGCTGCTATGGATGAGAATAGCAGCCCTTACTGCGTACAAGACACTGACCTAAGGATTTCACATGGAGTAACTCAGTTCTCATAACACCCCTAGAAGAATGTACTGTTATCACTCCCATTTTACAGAATAGGAGAGCCTGGCTACTGAGAGTTCAAATGAACTGCTTGATGCCAAACAGCTCATAAGTGACAGAGCTGGGCTTCAAACCGAAGTAGTCTGGCATCAAGGCTCACACTCTTGACCATTAATTTAAATGCCTGAGTCCATTAAAAATAAAATTGCACGAGGAATGAAGAAGAGGGAGAATGATATGAAGCTGATTTTCCCTGTCAACAACCAGTAGAAGGAACCAAGCAGAGAACAATACAATCGAGTTTCAGAAACCACCTCTTGGAGCATCCCATTCGGCAGCACCCTACCTAACACACCTGAAGAAAAAAGTTCATTATTTCCCCCAATAATCCAAAACTTATTTATCTTGAGCTCACTGATAAGCAAGGGCAACACATTTTTCTCAAAAGCAAGTAAAATCAGCCACTTGCTGCTTAAACATGGATTAATACCCCCCCAAAAATGCACTTTCTTTTGTAGGGCAAAAGGACAATTACTCTGAAGCCTTTAATTTGTTCTGTATTCCTTGAAAACATGAAGCACTCAAGCCTTGCTGCTTCTGCTTAATGGACACAGAATAGGATAAATGGGAAGGCTTGACCAGCAGTCTTGGGCTGGAAGTCAGAAAGGCTGCACTGGTTGTTGGGGCTGGGTGGCGGCAGGAGTGAAGAATGATGCGGAGATGATCTTTCCATCAACAGCCAGTAGAAGGAACTAAGCAGGAAACAATACATTGAGTTTTAGAAACTACCTTTTACTGGAGGATTCCATTTCACATCACCTTTCCTAAGCACACCTGAAGGAAAGAAGTTTAATTTTTCTTGGTAAGGGCTGACCTATTATAGGCCAAACTACAATATCATATGGGCCAAAAGTGTTAAGTTCCTACTGCCAACTGTGGCAAACTGAGATATATTTCTCTTTAAGAGGCCTCCACCCATATCTGCAGGGACAGATTTGTGATCCTCATTTATTCCCGGACTCTTGCCACCACCTGTTAAGCGCCATGGTGACTGTAGCTCCCTGCTGCATCTCCTGAGAAGCTGCCACTGCGGCCTCTGCCAATGATGCCACCGCCTGGGTGGCCTCTGATGCTTGCGTCGTCTGGATGGTCATCTCACCTCCCTGTAACGTGGCCCAATTTTGTTCCACCTGAGGCAGAAAGGACAAGATAGTAAAAAAACAAAGCCACAAACGTATAATTTTAAAAGTAATTTTTCTAATAATTGCTACTTTTTGGCTAAATACACATACTCTTTAAAATTAACATGACCTGCAATGTACAGAACAGAGTTTTAAGCATGCTACCTTTTGTGTAAAAAAGGGGGTATTAGAATATATACCTGAATTTTCTTGCATTTGTCATAAAGAAATTCTGGAAGGACACACAAAAGCCACTGAATATATTCTCTGGATTGTATGTGTGGGGTTGAGAGGAGCTGGAAACAAGTTGGATGGGAGACAGAAAGCAAGACCTTCCACTGTACCTTTTTTGTTTTTTGAGAGGGAGTCTCCCTCTGTTGCCCAAGCTGGAGTGCAATGGCACAATCTTGGCTCACTGCAACCTCCACCTCCCAGGTTGAGCGATTCTCCTGCCTCAGGCTCCCAAGTAGCTGGGACTATATGTGAGCCACCACCTCTGGCTAATTTTTGTATTTTTAGTAGAGACAGGGTTTCACCATGTTGGCCAGGTTGGTCTCAAACTCCTGACCTTAGGTGATCCACCTGCCTCAGTCTCCCAAAGTGCTGGGATTACAGGCATGAGTCACCACGCCTGGCCCACTCTACACTTTTAAATACGTTTCTCAATTTACCTCCCAATGTATACATACTTCAAAACAACACATTGTGCAAAATAAATATATACAATTTTTTGTCAATTTAAATAAATACATAATAAAGTTTAAAAATATATAGGCTGGGTTGTTAGAAATAGCCCATGAGAGGAAAAAAAATTCAAACTATACCAAAATTTCAAACTGTATCAAAGGGAATATGATACCAGTACTCTAGACCCTTTGTCCAAAGGGTCTACTACAGTGCCTATTTTCTTTCTCTTTTATTATTTTTTTATCATTATACAATATTTCCATGTAATATACCTATTTTCTTGTGTACCTTTGTAGAGCTATTCCCACTATATGGAAGTATATTTATACAGACACACACACACACATTCACCCTATGTCCCCTTTCTACTACCTCCTCTTTAAAATAAAAATGGCAGCATATTCTACATATCTTTTGTATCTTGCTTTTTTCACAAACAGTACATCTCCGAAATGATTCCATTTTGGAACATATAAAACTACTTTACTGATTCATGATTCTTAAGAATGGCTGCATGGGATTGCATTTTTTTTTTTTTTTTTTGGGATGGAGTTTCGCTCTTGTTGCCCAGACTGGAGTGCAGTGTTGCGATCTCGGCTCACCACAACCTCTGCCTTCCAGGTTCAAGTGATTCTCCTGCCTCAGCCTCCTGAGTAGCTGGGATTACAGGCATGCGCCACCACACCCAGCTAATTCTGTATTTTTAGTAGAGACAGGGTTTCTCCATGTTAGTCAGGCTGGTCTTGAACTCCCGACCTCAGGTGATCCACCTGCCTCCACCTCCCAAAGTGTTGGGAAGCATTGATTTATATAGAAACATCATAATTTATTTAACAAGTCATCTTTTAATGCACATTTAGGTGGTTTACAGTCTTTTGCTATTAACAAACAGTGCTGTGATGAATAGCCTTATATACTATTATACTTTGTATATCACATGTGAGTCTATTTATAGGGTAAATGCTTAGAGGTAGAATTATGGATTAAACTTACTTTGCATTTTTATTTTGATGGAAACTGCTAAACTCAGAAACTAATTTTTTAAAGTGTAGCAAAAACTGCTTTCTTTTCAGTAGGGGAGAAGTTATGAAGACTCTCCCACTGCCCACAGCAAAAAACTCAAAAACAAAAATCATACTCTCTGGTGATAGGGTACATGAGAATCCAGGTTTGCTAGGCCTCTACAGAGTCTCGCAGTCTTGGCATGCTAACATTTTGGCCCAGGTATCCTTGGTTGTAGGGCTGTCCTGTGCGTTGCAGGATGGTTAGCAGCATCCCGGCTTCTACCCACTAGTTGCCAATAGCACCCTCCCAAGTCAGGACAGTAAAAAATGTCTCCAGATATTGCCAAATGTCCCCTCTGGTCTGGGGTACAGAACCACTGATTTTAGTACAATTCTTTGTGTTTAGAGACTTAGTTCTGAATACCTGTATCTAGTTACTTCAGTCTGTTTTGCTCAATAAATACTGGTTAATTATCCACCCTCAAAACTGAAAAGTAGCAAGGGCAGTAAAAGCAGTTTCTATTCCGAAGTACGGCAGGTGATCCATCAGCTCAGGTGTATATGTCTTTGGACTCCTGGGACTCAAGACCTTAGCAGTGCTTACTGCAGCTCCTGCTATTCCTGCTTCACATTGCTGGGGCCTAGTGAGTAGTTATCTTGTGCCTGCTTGTTATTGTGTCCCAAAGGAAATGCTCCAAGCTTTAGAAGGTAGATACTTTAAATGCTTCCTGCTTTAGTTCTATCACCATACTTAGATTATGATAATGCTTTTCAGAATGTTTGCCAAAAGCCTCCCAGAGAAAGAGACATTCCTTTGAGCTACCTTCGTGTTTGCCCTGAGTTCTCATGGGCAGTGGATTGTGCCAACAAGCCTTCAGAGCCCATCACTCCTGAGGCAGAGATATCCTAGAGCTGCAAAGTTGCCCCTCAGGAACTCCAAAGCGCTTGTTTTCCAAGGTTGGTTGCTTTGATCTCATTGCTCCAATGAACATCACTGCCAACACTGCCAGTGTAAGAGGCAAGCTGCACTATCAATTCTTAGGTGGCTAATGATTCCACTCAAAACATCCACTGAAGCTGGGCAGTGCTGTTGCCTACAGCGAGGCAATGGTCTTCCTGTTTCCTGATCTGCCCCTCTATTTTAGTCCGGCCCATGCTGCTGCTCTCACCTGAGCTTGGTCCAGTGTGGCTCTCTCAAGTCCTCAAACTCCAAAGGCAGCAAGTCACTACAGACACATTTAGTTACAACTATACTTGTAGTGAAAATAGCATTAGAATGCTGCCATATACAGTATAATTTAAGAAAGTTAAATTACGTGTCATGGAATGACAGTAAACAGTGAAGAGAAAAGAGGAGGAGAAACAGAGAAGAGATTTCTAATCAGAAACACAGCAGGTGATCAAGAAATCAGTTCAAGTGCCAGCATCTCTTCGGAATTTCCTATTCCTGAGTCTCAGCGCTTTCTTAAACTGTGTTTACTTAAGCTCTTGTTTCACTTCCTTCCCCAAAGAAAGGGCCACAAGCCCTGGGAGGGGAAGATATTCAGAAGATATCTCATTGGTTACTATGCATTTCTGAGAGAGGCCCTCTACCATAAGGCCCTTCAAACTATGGCTGTTCCACGCTTTCACAAGTTAATGCACTGAATGTGTTGCTCCCTTTGACAGGGTAGAACTCCTATCCCTCTCCTTTGTTTGGCTAGTTACCCCTCTAGTCTAAGCTCAGGGACTTCCTCTGGGAAGTGTTTCCTGAGACAATTCCATTCCCCTGAAGTCCAGATGAGGGCCTCTCCTCTGCTGTTCCACAGCACCCTGGGCTTGCTGCTACTAGACCCTTATCTCACTGCAATTGTTCTTTGCCTTTCTCTACCACCTACCTATGTGCACTTTAAGGGAAAGGGGAGTCTTTATTATCTTTTATCTATAGTCTCTACAGTACCTGGCACAGGGCTCAAAAAGTGTTTACTGAAGGGATGGATGGAAAAATACTATTGGTATTTTCCTACTTGTTATTCAGTCTGCCCATATTTAAGGTAAATTGACATTCATAAAAATACACCTAAAATGAGTTATGCAAATCAAAACTGTTATATATATTAATGGTTCAGTTTAAAATTCACATCTCTAATGTATTTGTACTTTGGCTTTCTCTTCTTCTAACAGAATTATATATACTATTATCGATAGATACTATTCTATTTCAAATTTAGACTTTTCTGACACCTAATGCAATTGATATCACCAATACCTGGTCTTATCACACAGCAGAATGGACTCTCAAACCCATCTGCGTCTTTCAATATGCCATCAAAATAAAAACTGTATATTTTAAAATCAACATAGTTTATTTCACATTATTTTGAACTTCTTTCCTTGTTCAATTATAAACATCTATGTAGGCCGGGCACGGTGGCTCATGCCTATAATCCCAGCACTTTGGGAAGCCAAGATGGGTGGATCACGAGGTCAGGAGATCAAGACCATCTTGGCTAACACGGTGAAACCCCGTTTCTACTAAAAATACAAAAAATTAGCCAGCCTGGTGGCGGGTGCCTGTAGTCCCAGCTACTCGGGAGGCTGAGGCAGGAGAATGGTGGGAACCCGGGAGGCGGAGCTTGCAGTGAGCCGAGATCGCGCCACTGCACTCCAGCCTGGGAGACAGTGAGACTCTGTCAAGAAACAAACAAACAAACAAACAAGTCTATGTAACTTGTTCTGTGTCACTAATTAATTTTCAACTGCTTAAGGCTATAGAGTTTGTTGCTCTGTAATTACTCAGATTACTGAGTATTCTCAGCTCAGCAGGCCCCCAAATGACCCTTCCCATAAATAACCGGACGCTGAAGACAGTGTGGTAATGGTGAGAGCTCTCACTGGGAAGGCTGGGATAACAAAATCACCACACAACTTCTAAAAGTATAGGCACTGCTTGTTGTTATACTTTCTGCCCCATGGGAGAAAAGACCTAAGCAAAAAGGCTGTTTCTACTGAGTCACCTGATACAGTGTCTACACTGGCATTGATGTGGCCTTATATAGCCCACCTCAGAGAAATATTAGAGTCATTACAGTTCTTATGGTTCAAAGCTAAGACACTAACAACTATGTCAACATCTAAGAGAAATCAGACGGCAAACGGAAACACAATATAATCTAAACATGTCACTTTCTGACATAACCTATGCTTCCTCTCTTTATGTCATTTTCATTTCACTGGAAGTGTAGGAAGAGTTAAGAGTATTTTTTTTTCATCTGACTGAATCCAGGTATTTACCAAAAGGCTATAAAAACTTTATATATGTCATTCAGCAACCTCCACAATAGCTGGCTTAACAATGATGTTAGTGTGCCAGAAAAGCCAGACATATGCAACTGAGATTTAAAAAATATTTTCTATGAATATTTGAATATGTTGATTACTTTTGTATGTTATTTAGCAAAGTATATTTCATAGACTTAGTCCCAGAGAAGTATTTAAGAAACACAACTCTGGCCGGGTGCTCACGCCTGTAATCCTAGCACTTTGGGAGGCTGAGGCAGGCGGATCACGAGGTCAAGAGATTGAGAACATCTTGGCCAACATGGTGAAACCCCATCTCTACTAAAAATACAAAAATTAGCTGGGCATGGTGGTGCATGCCTGTAGCCCCAGCTACTCAGGAGGCTGAGGCAGAAGAATCGCTTGAACTCGGGAGGTGAAGGTTGCAGTGAGGTGAGATCATGCCACTACACTCCAGCCTGGGCCACAGAGTGAGATTCCGTCTCAAAAAAACAGAAAAAAGAAAGAAAGAAAGAAAGAAACGCAACTCCATAAATATGTTATAAATATTATGTGTCAAAAACAAAATTTTTATAGAGAAGGAAACAAAGTTACTTTCTTTAAATAGTACCAAGAAACATTCAGTAGAGAGATAGGGTTGATAACACTTTGTCTAAGCCAAAAACTAACACATCTTCTAACTCTACCCCTTGCTGTCTTTTTCACCTCTTTCAGACTTTAAGGAGTGTCATCTCGTTCTAGTGTTCTGGACCTGACAAATTCTTTGCTTTGCTAATCCATATCATTTAATGATGTTTATGTACTTAGAAAGTAAGTGTTCTGTCAACCTTCACCTTTCCTCACCCAATAACCAAGTTTTTCAGTGTCCCAAACTTTCCCAGGCTCCTTAGGTGGAAAGGAGGTACATACGCTTTACAGCATCCCTTACAGCAAGGCTAGAGTTCGTTCACATAGGCCTCTCTCTCTTCCCCACTAGACTGGAGTCCCATGAGGGCAAGGATCCTGTGTGAATCAACCCCACACACCTGTAGCTATACAGGGTTTTGGCACATGCAGGCTGGCCAAGAAGCCTGTGGTGCACTCTCCCTCCATCTCCCAGCTATGCGGCCTTTGCCAGTTCTCCCCCTCTCCTGAGGAGCACATATGAAAGTGACTTTGTGGTGTTCTAAGAGGAAATGCTCCATGGCTCTCAACAAGGGTGAGATAACACTTTTAGCTTTATTTCTGATACTGCTCTTTGATATCTGTTGGCTATTTTTCAAACTTCAGGACACCACATCAGTATCTTCAAGGGAAACACTCATGGTGACGTAACAAACCCTTTCCTTCACTTGTTGAATCTTCACCAATGTCTCAGAGCCTAGGTAATGTTTTTCTCAATTCATTACCAGCTTCAACACTGCTCTGGGACTTTGGGCAAATCATCTAAGCTCTGTTATGTCTCGGTTTTCTCATCTCTGAAGTGAAGATGATAATGGAACTTACACTTCATAGGGTCGAGTGTTTAGCCCACCAAGTGATCAATAAAGGTTGGCTGTCTTTAGATTAACGTCCCATAATTATCTGAATTTTGGTAAGGAAGAATTCTCCTAAGAAATCTTTTCAAAGGCGTATTTAAAATGTAATAAATAATGTTACTGACTTGCAAACATATTTATCCCTTCAAAGAAGGCTTCCCTTAGTTCCAGTTTTAATGCATCATTTTTTTTTCTCATAAAGACCAAAGATGAAATTCTTCGGGATTCACAGCATAAAAATGCTAAAGGGATAATCCCTTTGTATTGTGTATAATACCAAATGCTATACATTCAAATGTAAAATTCTAAGTTCCTGACAGTTGGGTTTGAGTCATACTAATCCATGAATCTTTTTTTTTTTTTTCTCACATATAGTACTTTATTATTTCGCAACTTCAAATTATACTAAAAAAAAGGTTTCAGATGTTTGTTTTTTTGAGGTAACTTTAGCTCCCGCAATCAACAAGCTTCTTCACCCCATAATGTAAATGAGCAGTGAAAAAAAGGCAACAAAGTGAGTCCCGCAAACGGGCAGTAAGAGAAATTCGGAAATCCAGGTCTGTTCCAGGATGACAGCCAGGTCCAAGATTCTGCGTTCTCTTCTTCCATCACTCCTTTCAATAACTCAAAATGCCAGTCAGTGCAGGTAAAGGAAGAGGCACATCCGCCGGTTGCCAATTTTGGAAATTTTCTTGTTACTTCTAGGACACAGGCAAGTGATGCCTTCTCATCTTCGTCCAGGTTTCCTCCAATCTCCGAACACAGCGACTCCGAATCCTCTTGCCACTCCCTTCTCCAGGGACCTACCTAGGCAGCACTCCCAGCCCCTGCCAGCTCTGGAAGCTGCAGAGATCCCGACAGTCTGGGATGGGGATTGAATCCTCTCATTGCAGTGCAATTAAGCGGAACCACGACCACCGCACAGATTGGCTGACAACACACATTCCCTAAGACCAGCGATAGAAATTTTGACAAGCCTTGTCCAATCAACAGGCTTTATTTGGGATTCAGTTTTTTAATTTGTTCTATTAGGAGGAAATATAATCAGCCACCAGCGTAGCCCTCAGCAAGAGGGGACAGAGATGTTTCTCCCCTTTTGCACGCTATAAAGTGAATCTACAAGTAGTAGTTAGTGGAGGGAAAATGGGCCTGCATGGAGAAGGCTCCCACCACGAAGGCATGGCCAAGCCGGGTTGCACGCAAAGAATACACA
This sequence comes from Rhinopithecus roxellana, assembly GCF_007565055.1. NCBI lineage: Eukaryota > Metazoa > Chordata > Mammalia > Primates > Cercopithecidae > Rhinopithecus > Rhinopithecus roxellana. The sequence continues at coordinate 63,675,918 of NC_044554.1, forward strand.
CAATACCCGGTGATTTACACAAACAGCCCCCAGGACCACCATTTTTGTGGTCTCCACGGCAAACGAGTGGGATTCTCCCGGCAGTTTTGCGGCAACAGCTAGTTCAACAAAGCTCTTCACTTGGCTCGCCCAGATCCCGCCTCAGCGCCGCCGATCGCCGCCATCTTGGAGAAGGAGCTAATCCATGAATCTTAATTGTTACAATTAATACACATAGCATAAGACACTTTCCAAAACTTTCATGGGCTCATGTTCAAAAGGTTTAAATGAAAGAGTGCTGCAGACGTGCAGGCTACTCCATCTTCTGGACCCTCACTTCTCCCTCATTATACGTTCACCTATTTAAGAAGATGCAGACAGAATCTCTTTCTTACCTCTCCATCAGCCACGGCAGAATAATTCACTTGGGCAACGGTGACTGTGGTTGGCAATTCTGAAGCATCAGCCAATGTGGCTACTGTTGCCCCTGTACCAACCTAAAAAAAATATGGAAAGTGGTAAGTGTCGGTGGATGGATTCTTCCACTTCTTTACTCAGAAGCTAAGACTCCTTTAATCCCAAATTTAGCACAGATAACAATGAATATGTCTTATGATGTGAAATCTAAAATCATAGCTCACTAAAATTATAGTTCAGAGACTATATCATGAGTTTCAGAATTTTACTTCAACCAAATAAGTCAATATGAGAAGAGCTATCACACTGCCATATCCATGCCCAGTGTCGGTCAACCAACTTTCTATTCTCACCCCAATTTGAACTTCAGAGGTTCCCAATCAACAAATTGTGTTTTATCTCAGAAGAGGTCATTCAGAAGGAATATTCCCTGATCACTGACAGTGAAACTGTTAAACAGAAGTCATTTTAAGGCCGGGCATAGTGGTTCACATCTGTAATCCCAGCATTTTAGGAGACCGAGGCAAGAGGATTGCTTGAGTTCAGGAGTTTGAGACCAGCCTAGGCAACATGGAAAGGCCTTGTCGCTACCAAAAAAAAAAAAAAAGTCAGCCAGGCCTGGTGGCGTACACCTGTAGTCCCAGCTACTTGGGAGGCTGAGGTGGGAGAATCACTTGAGCCCGGGGGGGGGGAGGGGGTTGAGCCTGCAGTGAGCTGTGATGACAGAGAGAGCTCCTGTCTCAAAAAAAAAAAAGAGCCCTTTAAAAGTGCTTTGTTTTGGAAATGTCCAGGAAGCTACTCATAGTTCTGTATTTAGCAAATGCAAAGAATTTGAACTATTCTTCAGGAATCAATTTCAGGTAGGAAGATCTTGGGGAGCTATATAAAGTTCATACAAGAGTTCGCACAAAGGAAACTTTCCCCAGTCTGAGGTGAGGCGCCCACTGATCCATCTCAGAAGCCACAGTCTGGTAGCCCTCAGGTTTACTCACCTGGATAAGCGAGACAGTGCCATCAGGGTTACTAAAGGTCTGGACGACAGTCTGTGACGGTACGAGATGAGCTATACTGTGTGTGGCTGTGGCCTGCGTTTGCGTTTGCTGATCCTCAAAGGCATACAAAAGGTCTTCCCTCCCATGCTGTTTATAACAGTTTTTAACTATGGTCCGTAGTGCCTGGGTCCATGAAACCTGTCACCAAATGACCGGAAAAGCACAGTAAGCCACAAAGAACTTTGGTTATTTAATGCCAATATGCAATAAACAGCTACTTCTTTATCAAATCAAACCAAACCAAACCTCTTATAAACTCTCCTAGGATTATTTCCCACAGACTGGTTCTGGTAGAGAGAAGCTGAGTATGGCTGGGCGTGGTGGCTCACGCCTGTAATCCCAGCACTTTGGGGAGGCTGATGAGGGTGGATGACCTGAGGTCGGGAGTTCGAGACCAGCCTGATCAACATGGAGAAACCCTGTCTCTACTAAAAATACAAAATTAGCCAGGCGTGGTGGCGCATGCCTGTAATCCCAACTACTCGGGAGGCTGAGACAGGAGAATCGCTTGAACCTGGGAGGCGGAGGTTGCAGTGAGCCAAGATCATGCCATTGCACTCCAGCCTGGGCAACAAGAGTGAGATTCTGTCTCAAAAAAAAAAAAAAAAAAAAGAAAAGAAAAAAAGAAAAAGAAAAGAAAAATATGCAAAAAAAGAGTAAGGAATGATATGTAGTTTAGTCTTCTAAAAGTTTTGTTATTAGCAGGCTCAGCTGGCAGACTTCATATCCTTCTAATTCCATATTTACATTGTTCAACAATGATTTTTAGTAACCAGAAATAACAGCATTTCTAAGTGTTCAAGTGATTAATACTTTTACTTCAAGTTTCTCTGATATTCCCAAGCACTTCATAAAATTAAAACTGCTCCAAAAGGCAACCCCAAAGACACAGTTTAGATTCATGAATCCACTCTAGTTTTCTCTTTACAGTATAGTGATGGAGTGACAAATGGAAAAAGCTATAAATCAAAGAACATGAGTCTTTGGAGGGACAGGCTTAACTATTACATGAAGACTTTTTAGCACAAGATGTAGAAATGACAAAAATTGAAGTGGTTAATTTAGGATGGAAAAGCAATCAGGTCACTTAGAGGAATTCTCACCCTCTGCTTTTGCTCTTCTGTGCGGACATCACTCCGGACATTTGCCCAGGGGATATCTTCAGGCCACCAGATGGGCTTGCAGCTTTCTTTCCCCCAGCCTGGTTTTCCCCGACCTGTGGAGTACTTGAGCATCTCTGGGATAAATGCCCGAAGCTGGGCCTGGAAGAGAATAGTATGGTCATCAATACTCATGAAGAACATCTGGGGTGTGTTTATGACCCCTTAAATTCTAACCTTATAAAACAGAGAGGTTTCTGGGAAGGCCCAGAGAATTCTAAGATGTGACTGATGAAAACCCACTGTTTACCATAGGTTCCTATATCTCCATGGGTGGCTGAGAATTATACATATGTTGGTAAAGTGCACCTTAGGCTGCATTTTGTAGACTTCTTCCTATAAGAGTAAGAATATCTGCCCCTAAATTTAATTACTGCTTCCCAAGATATTACTGGTACTATGGCTTATTTCCCTTCTGTAGTTTTCATGCATGTAAGGTGCCAAACTCAGGGTGTTTTCAACACTGTTCTGGAAGTAGGAATCAATGCAATTAGATAAGAGAGAAATAACAAGTGAACTGATAAAATCATTACTATTTATAGATGAAGTAACCTTATATCTAGAGAATTCCAAAGAGATCAAATGAAAAACTACTATAAACAATACAAGAATTCAATAAGGTGGCTGATTATAAAATATATGAAAATAAACAGGCCTTTAACTTAATAAAAAGGGAAAATAACCCTAAAACTCTTCTAGAAATTTTCCAGTAAGCTAGGCCACTGTCCATGAGTCTGACATATAGACATAGCAAAGCATGTGTGAATTTAAATGCATTATGGACTTCATTCAGATTTATTTTACAAATCAAATCCAGACCAAACAGGTTTTAAACCACAAAGACAACTGCCATTCTTATTTCCTGGCATAGTAACCACACTCTGTGTGTGCTGGGGGAGGGTCTACTTTGTGAATATTCTTAATCGCTGATAATGACTTTTGGCAAGAAAAGCAGTTTATCAAGTTATGGTCTATGCCTCCTTCCCAGACCAACTGTTTTCCTTTCACCTGGGGGTCTACAGCACTCCAGAGATAAGTAGCATCCTGCAACTAAGGATGCATCCATACTGCCCCTGCAGCTGAAAACCAAAAAGAGGCCACTTTTAGCAATGAATCAGACTCAGGGGCATGGATTTATAGTTACAAAGTAAAATAAGAAAAAAACTGAAATGGGAATACTTAAGTATTAATGAGAGAATGAGTACAGCAACACTTTATTATTAAAGATTTCTATAAATATCAGGTGTTCTTATCATTCTTATAACACATATTAGATATTATTTTACGAAAAGATGATACAGATTGTTACATAACAGGGAACCAGGAACCCAATCAGTAATGTTTACCTAATAAAGTTCTGGCTGACTGTAGTCATGCTGTTAAGTCCTGTGCCAAGCCTGCCACTTCACCTCTCTTTCTAAGTCCCCCAATGCCCCCGACAGTCTGCCTACAGGATATGATATAATATACTCCATATATATTTGGCTCTGGCATCAAGCAGCAGGCTGATAGAAACGTATCCATTTAAAAACCCATCAGCTGGCTCATGTGGTCATTACTTCAGTTATTTTAAGAAAGTACATCTCAAAGTCATTTTTCCCTTTATTCTAATTTCTTGGGAGTGTGACTTTTTCTAGGCTCAAATACACAGAGCAGGAAAGGGCTTAATCTTCACACACAATATTTTATACTTCTTCACATCAAAAAAAAAAAAAAAAAGGCTTTCTCAGAGGTGTAGATTAAATAAACTGATACAGACTTTCTTTTTTTTTTTCTCTTTTTTGAGACGGAGTCTTGCTCTGTCTCCCGGGCTGGAGTGCAGTGGCCGGATCTCAGCTCACTGCAAGCTCTGCCTTCCGGGTTCACGCCATTCTCCTGCCTCAGCCTCCGGAGTAGCTGGGACTACAGGTGCCCGCCACCTCGCCCGGCTAGTTTTTTTTTTTTTTTTTTTTTTTGTATTTTTAGTAGAGACAGGGTTTCACCGTGTTAGCCAAGATGGTCTCGATCTCCTGACCTTGTGATCCGCCCGTCTCGGCCTCCCAAAGTGCTGGGATTACAGGCTTGAGCCACTGCGCCCGGCCGATACAGACTTTCATAAACTCCCTTTTCTTTGAATATCATTAACAGTTTCCAAAAAGGAGAATTATTTATATTCATACCTAGGACAGTCTGGAGGAAATGACATGAGAAGGCTAAATAATTCTAAATTAACAAAATCCTGAAGTGGGTTGGGTACAGTGGTTCATGCCTGTAATCCCTGCACCTTGGGAGGCTCAGGGAGGCAGATTGCTTAAGACCAGGAGTTCGAGACCAGCTTGGGCAACACAGTGGGACTCTGTCTCTACCAAAAATACAAAACTCAGTCAGCTACAGTGGCACATGCCTATAGTCACAGCTACTGGAGAGGCTGAGGCAGGGGGATCGCTTGAGCCCAGGAGGTTAAGGATGCAGTGAGCCATGATGGTACCACTTCACTCCAGCCTGGGTGACAGAGTGAGACCTTATCTCGAAACAAAACAAAAATCCTAAAGCAGGTGACAGAGCAAGACCCTGTCTTAAACCAAACAAACAAAACAAAATCCTAAAGTGGTCAGAAAGCATTCACTGTGGAAAATACTAGACTGATAGAGTCTGCTCAGATCTACCTGGAACCCTATATATTCCCTAATTCTGGTGATCACTTCACTTCTGACGCCTCACCCTATTTGCACCAATAGTTCCTTATGCGCCTCAGTTCTGGGTCACGTGGATACCTTTCATCCTCAAGTCTTGCTTCGGCTCTCCCACCAGGCCTTCCAACTGAGTTCCAATAACTCAATGTTACTTGAAAGGTGGCCTCAGCATCAGCCTCTTCACTTAAACCCCATCCTACCCTCTCTCCAATCTACTTGTCTTCTCAACTTTTTTATCTTAGCAAGTAGAAAACCACCCTTTCGGCCAGGCGCGGTGGCTCAAGCCTGTAATCCTAGCACTTTGGGAGGCCGAGACGGGCGGATCACGAGGTCAGGAGATCGAGACCATCCTGGCTAACACAGTGAAACCCCGTCTCTACTAAAAAATACAAAAAATTAGCCAGGCGAGATGGCGGGCGCCTGTAGTCCCAGCTACTCGGGAGGCTGAGGCAGGAGAATGGCATGAACCCGGGAGGCGGAGCTTGCAGTGAGCTGAGATCCGGTCACTACACTCCAGCCTGGGCGACAGAGCGAGGCTCCGTCTCAAAAACAAAAAAAACAAAAACAAAAAAAACCACCCTTTCCCCAGATACTCAAACTAAAAATGTCAAAGTTATCTTTACTTTTCTCCTTCAACACTTATCTAGCATTGCAAGTCCTATTCTTTTGTTTTCTTTCAAATGTCTCTGGTGTCTATCCCTTCTTCTCCAGCCCCACCTTTATTCTAACTTTCTGGCCCAAGGCTAGTGCATCCTTCTAGTTGGCTTTCTTGGGGAACTTCGAGTTCTCCCTTCATTCCTTCTTCCCACATATCCTTGCCGGAGAGATTTTCCTAAATGTTACCTACATAGCTCCAATGCTCAAAACACCTTGAAATGTCTTTTAACGATGGCAACTAAACTAGATCCTTCTGCCCAGCTTTTCAGACCCACTACAATCTGGCCTCACACTACAGTAAGTTCCCATTAATTCCCACCACTCAGCCTTGGTCCTCCATCAGACAAGTCTCTGCACTGTCTTATGAACTACTAAGCCCATTCCTACTTCTCTGCCTTTGTTATGTCCCCTTGCTGGACTACTTTCCATGCTACTATACCACTCATTCTTTAGTGCCCAGAAAGTCCTACATTCTTTGTGGAACATATACTACCATTCATTCATTCATTCATTCATTCTGTCTCTCTCTCTCTCATATACTAACTATTCATCCATTTTCATTCTCTCTCTCTCAGATCTTGCTCTGTGGTCCAGGCTGGAGTGCAGTGGCATGAACACAGCTCAATGCAGCCTCAACCTCCAGGGCTTAAGGGATCCTCCTGCTTCAGCCTTCAGTAGTTGGGACTAAAGGTGTGTGCCACCATGCCCAGTTATTTCTTTTTCTTTACTTTTCGTTCTTTTTTTTTTTTTGTACAGAAGGGGTCTCCCAATGTTGCCCAGGCTGATCTCAAACTCCTGGCCTGAAGCAATCCTCCTGCCTCGACCTCCCAAAGTGTTGGGATTTCACATGTGAGTCATTGCACTCAGCTTCACTTCTCTTAAGTTACCTCTTTCTACCAAAAAGAACATAAGGGCTGGGCGCCATGGCTCACGCCTGTAATCCCAGCACTTTGGGAGGTCAAGGCGAGCGGATTGCCTGAGGTCAGGAATTTGAGACCCACCTGGCCAACATGGTGAAACACCATCTTTACTAAAAATACAAAAATTAGCCAGGCATGGTGGCACATACCTGTATTGCCAGCTACTCGGGAGGCTGAGGCAGGAAAATCGCTTGAACCCAGGAGGCTGAGGTTGCAGTGAGCTACGATCGCTCAACTACACTCTAGCCTGGGTGACAGAGCAAGACTCCATCTCAAAAATACAAAACAAAACAAAACAAAAGACTCAGAGTTGGCTCTGAATCTTAATTTTCTCATCTGTAAAACAGTAATAATAACAAATATACAGTGTCAATTAAGAGGCTGAGATAGCAGGTATATTAATTAATAGCAGTTTTATTATTATTACCTTAGTCATCAAGCCATCATTTTTTCAGCAACTTCTACAGTATTCACAACTTTTGTTCTAAAATTTAGAGTTTAATTTGTTATAAAATTTAGGTGCATCATAGCTCTTTGGCAACTGATTGATAATTCTGATTTTATAATAAGAAAAAATTGTTCTTTTTTTAAAAAAAGTAGATGCTTTAAGCATCCACTCTTCAAATCTATTAAATAAAACTACTCTAAATGTAAAACAAATAAGGACTCAGAAACATCATGGCTTTAATCCAGCACAGTTTTAATCCTTAATCTGCTACAGGTTGAGCATCCCTAATCTGAAGATCTGAAATCTGGAATGTTTCAAGAGTCACATGTGGAAAATTCCACCCATGACCTCAAGTGACAGGTCACAGTTTTCAAAACTCTATTTCATGCATAAGGTGTATATAAAACACAAATAAATTTTGTGTTTAGATCATGGTCCCATCTCCAAGATATCTCACTAGGTATATGCAAATGTTAAAAAAATCAAAAAATATATGAAATCCGACGTACTTCTGATCCCAAACATTTCGGGCAGGGGGTACCCAATCTATATTAAGTTTCTATCAAGTCTAAATGTGACCATTTCCCAAAAAGAAATATTTAAAAGATAAATAAGGTTTTACTTTTAAATCAGGGAAAATAGGGAATTTATTCTCCCAATGCAAACAAATAGCCAGCTTTCTGAAACAGTTTACTAATACTGAACACACTGTAATGTACATAAAGACATTCCTCATTAGTTTTTCAACGATGGGTAAAGTGGAAAAAAGCAGAAAGTGGCAGAAGAATGAGTTTATATGTATCTGAAACAAGGTTGAGGATGAGAAATAAAGGGTGCTAGAACTAAGAAGGAACAAATTGACCATTTGGACCAATTATTTGCTTTGAAGCAAGCAAGCTATTACTAACACACCCACAATGTACAGGAAGTTTAGGTGCCTTGTTCTGCTGGGTCCCTGAGCATTAAAAATTTGTATTAATATAAGCAGTTCCCTCTCGCACATGCACTCTTTCTCTCCCCTCAATTAAAAAAAGGGGTGGGGGGAAATGTACAAGCAGATTACTAATGGAAATCGTCAGAAAAAAGGGTAACCATAACGAGAGGAAAGACAGAACTGGGAAACTTTTCAAAGATGATTTATGTGCTAGAAATCTCTGGATGAGAAATGTTTCAAATTCCTAGGAAGATGATCCCAGAGGCTAATATGAGAGGCGGGAGACACAGAAACAGTACAAAAAGAAGGTTACTTCCACAGGCTGAAACCCCATCAAGTCAAAAAATGGAACCAGAGTGAAATCAGCTGCTGGCATACAAGTTCTAATTCAGGAGCAGATCATAGCTCTTAAAAGTGCTAATTATCAAGCATATAAAATTTGCCCCTATACCAAAAGAAGTAAAAGGTATTTTCTACTATAAGAGTTTGTTTTTTAGGTGTGTACATTTTGGGAATGAAGGGTATTTTTTACTTTTAAATGCTTAAGAGATGATTTGACTTCATTGAAAAAGGCAATCTTCCTACAGGTTATTTTTACACTGTCCCAAATAAACAGTGCTAAGGCTAAAGCGACTATTAATAAAGGGAAACTAGCAGTCCAGTACAGGAAGAATTAAATAATTCCTTTCCAGAATTCGGAACTGTGCTCTCATTACCAGTTGAATTAATTACTGATCCTGGAGAGTTTTGGAAACCAAAGCTTTTTGATGTGCTTGTTAAGGAAGGTTTGTCTTTAATCCACAGGGAGACAATCAACAGGATCAGCAAAGCTAAAGCCTAACCTCTCAGACTGTCCTTTAATTGGGCTGAAACAAACTTTCCTGGACTCTCATTCTGATTTAGGGCTTTAGGTGGGCCTAAGGTACCCTAGCTTGGTCAGTAAAGCCACACCAAACCAGCAAAGAATAGAAAATACTACCACTTCCCCGGACAATCAGCAAAGATAAGGATATCAAATTCATGCCCGTGTCAGTGAAAAGTAAAGATTACGTGGAAACCACAGATAGGTTTAAAATAAAAGGTTCTCTAAAACTCTAAAACGTCTAATCCAATCAAAATAAAAAAAAATTCTTGCTATGCTAGAAATTTCCTTTGTAAATTAAGTTAATTCTTTGCTATCCAACAATGCATTATCCTTACACATCCCCAAATACCCTCTTCTCTCGTTCCTCTATCTTTGCTCTGCATTTACCTGAGTCTAGGGATTTTGAGGCTCCTGATGTCCATTTAGGCTCAATTACCAAGAACAGGTCTTTCAAACCAACATATCTGATACCTCCACCTCTACTGAAGAGGTCAGAGAATGCATAATAAATTTTAAGAGAAGGCAGTTGAAAGCAAACCATGCTGAAAGGTTATGTTTTGTATAGCCTACAGAAAATAGGAATGTAGCAGGGAAGGAAAAATGGAGATTTTTCAGACTGTGGCTACACTATTTTAACTTAAAATTATTACCGTCCAGGCTGACAGACCCAATTATATTTGAATGGATAGGCCGGGCGCGGTGGTTCACGCTTGTAATCCCAGCACTTTGGGAGGCCGAGGCAGGTGGATCACGAGGTCAGGAGATCGAGACCACAGTGAAACCCTGTCTCTACAGAAAATGCAAAAAAAAAAAAAAAAAAAAAAAAAAAAAAAAAATTAGCTGGGTGTGGTGGCGGGCGCCTGTAGTCCCAGCTACTCAGAGAGGCTGAGGCAGAAGAATGGCGTGAACCCGGGAGGCAGAGTTTGCAGTGAGCCGAGATCATGCCACTGTACTCTAGCCTGGGTGACAGTGAGACTCTGTCTCAAAAAATAAACAAAACAAAACAAAACAAAACAAAACAAAACAAAATTGAATGGATATCTAAAGGGCATTAAAGAGCTAAAGCAAAGTGATTCATTTGCCCAATGTTCGGAATTATTTGTACTACTGATCTCTATTCGGAGAGATGACTACGGTGGTTATTATCAGAAACACCATTCCAAGCAGAAACACTGGCTTCTCTTAATCTCATTTCCCCTAAAAACATATTCCCATAGAAAACACAAGAAGAGCAAGTTTGGAGAAAAGATCAACGTAACTTCAGAATTAGTGAATTTGAAGGCCAGCCAATGAAGGCACTCATTTAGACTCCTCTCTCAAGTCAACACTTCTGCTTCTGTATCTCGGCACCCTCAACCTACCAAACTTTCTCCCTCTCATTAATCAAAATGCTCTTAAAGTCCTACTTTCTCTTTGAAGGAGACAGGTTGGTTAGTTTCTGTTACCTTATGCTTGTTGTACTCTTCTGTACAAAAATGTAAATAATATAGATAAAGTCAAAGTCCCCTTTGCCATCTATTCTCCCTCAATCCAGTCTCCTGTCCAGAGGCATGAGTTTGATGAACAGCCTTCCTTCTAGGCCAGATTCTATACATTTACACAAATACATGCTAGAAAGGCAGTTTTATGTGATTAAAGAAAAACACAAATGTATTTTTGTGTTTGTACACTATTTTATAACTTGTTTTTTCCACTCAACATTTTGTCATAGAGATCTTCTCATGGTAGTGCAACTAGAATAATTTTTAAAAACAGTTGCCTAGTATCCATGGTATAGAATTTCCATTTTATTTAGCTATCCCCCTATTGATAAACATTTAGATTGCTTACAGTTTCTCTTGCTGTACAGTGCTTGTACATGCTTCTTTGTGCACAGAAAACTCAGCAGAAAATGTTAAATCCATATACCCTTTAACCAGCAATTCCACTTTTCTGAATTCTGAATTCAGAATTTAACATTTTAATACACTGCCAAATTGTCCTCCAGAAAGACTTTGCCAATTCCACTGTCACTAAGAGTACTAGACAATACCCATTCATGCTCTTCCACATTTTATTACCTCTTCCACATTTTATTACCAAGTTTTCTCTCTCTTTTTAAATTTTTCTTGAGACAGTCTCACTCCATCACCCAGGCTGGAGTGCAATGGTGCGATCTCAGCTCACTGCAACCTCCGCCTCCCGGGTTCAAGTGAACCTCCTGCCTCAACCTGTAGCTGGGACTACAGGCGTGCGCTACCATGGCTGGCTAATTGTTTTGTATTTTTAGTAGAGATGGGGTTTCACCATGTTGGCCAGGCTGGTCTTGAACTCCTGACCTCAAGTGATCCACCCTCCTCAGCCTCCCAAAGTGCTAGGATACAGGCATGAGCCACTGCACCCAGCCTTACCATCAAGTTTTCTTATTTTGGCTCATCTGACATGGGGGAAATGGTTTCTTAATTTCCATTACTAGTGAGTTGACAATCTTTTTATATGTTTACTGGTTATTTTTCCTTTCTGTGAACTGCTTATAATGTTTGCTTATTTTTCTAATTATCTTTTTCTTATGAATATGAAGAAAATATTAATCTGCTCTGGATATTAATTCTGTCATATAAATTGCAAATATTTCCTTAGTCCAGTTGTATCCTATGTAAGTAATTTATATGGCTAGTTTCTTCTCTTTAGTATTTCTGAATATACCCTTATTCTTTACTCGAAATATGCTATGTTACATTTAAGAACACAACCAGTGTTTTTATTTGTTACGTATATATTCTCTCTTTCTTTTCCTTTCTTTTTTGAGACAGGGTCTCGCTCTTTTGCTCAGGCTGAAGTGCAGTGGCGTGATCATGACTCACTGCAGCCCTGAACTCCTGGGCTCAAGTGATCCTCCCACCTCAGCCTCCTGAGTAGGTGGGACTATGGATGCACCACCATGCCTAGCTAATTTTTAAATTTTTAGTAGAGATGAGGTCTTGCTGTGTTGCCCAGGTTGGTCTCAAAACTCCTGGCCTCAAACCATCCTCCTGCCTCGACCTCCCAAAGTGCTGGGATTACAAGCAAGAGCCACCACATCTGGCCCACATAAATTCTCTTAATGTCATCATGCCTACTAAACATGACAAGACATCGTATACGTAAACATTTTATGATAATTTCAGACAGTAAGAAGAGCTTGCTTTGCCAGTAAATTCTGGAGAAGCAGTTTGGAATTGTGAGCCACCATAGTGGTTTTCAAAGTTGCCTGCACACTGGAATCACTTGGAGAGTTTAAACACTGCAGATGCCTGGATCCCATCCCTGAAGGCTGTGACTTAATTGGTCTGGAGTGTGGCCTGGGCACTAGGATTTTAAGTTCCCTAGGTGATTCTATTATGCAGCCAATTTTGAGAACCCAAACTAAAATACTTTTTATCCAGTCCTTCTTTTCAAAAAAAATTTTTTTAAACAATGGCAAAATACACATAACATTTATTATTTTAACATGTACCATTTAGTGGTACTAAATATGTTCACAATGTTGTATAACCATCATCATTATTTCTAGAACTTTTTTTTTTTTGAGACAGAGTCTCACTCTGTCGCCGGGGCTGGAGTGCAGTGGCCGGATCTCAGCTCACTGCAAGCTCCGCCTCCCGGGTTCACGCCATTCTCCTGCCTCAGCCACCGGAGTAGCTGGGACTACAGGCGCCCGCCACCTTGCCCGGCTAGTTTTTTTTTTTTTGTATTTTTAAGTAGAGACGGGGTTTCACCGTGTTAGCCAGGATGGTCTCGATCTCCTGACCTCGTGATCCGCCCGTCTCAGCCTCCCAAAGTGCTGGGATTACAGGCTTGAGCCACCGCGCCCGGCCGAGACGGGGTTTCACTATGTTGGCCAGGCAGGTCTCAAACTCCAGACCTCGTGATCTGCCTGCCTTGGCCTCCCAAAGTGCTGGGATTACAGGTGTAAGCCGCCGTGCCTGGCCTATTTCTAGAACTTTTAAAGCATCATCTCAAACAAATTCTGTGTCCATTAAAACAATAACTCCTGACTTCTACCTCCCCATAGTCCCTGGTAACTTATATTTTCTTTCTTTCTTTCTTTCTTTCTTTCTTTTTTTTTATTTTTTTGAGATGGTGTCTCTGTCACCCAGGCTGGAGTGCAGTGGCGCAATCTCGGCTCACTATAACCTCCACCTCCCGGGTTCAAGCGATTCTCCTGCCTCAGCGTTCCCAGTAGCTAGGATTGCAGGCACCTGCCACCATACCCAGCTAATTTTTTGTAAACAATACAAAAAAATTTTTAGTAGAGACAGGGTTTCACCATGTTGGCCAGGCTGGTCTCGAACTCCAGACCTCAAGTGATCCACTTGCCTTGGCCTTCTAAAGTGTCGGTATTAGGCGTGAGCCATTGTGTCCAGCCACTTCTATTTTTTATCTTTATCATTTTGCCCACTCTAGATACCTCATATAAGCAGAATCACCCAATATTTTCCTTCTGTGTCCCGCTTATTTCAATTAGCATAATGTTTTCTACTTTTTGGGTAGAAGAGGTGAGACCTATTTTTTTTCAAAACAGAACAAAACTCTCAAAAAACCTAAGCAGATAACTGACTGGCTGTTTTCTAAGTAAAATATCTCCAAAGCCTTGTGAATAACTCCTTCCTAATGAAGCAAGCACTGTGCTGAACATTTCAGAAGGTTTACCTGAAACTGCTATAAATTACTATCCTGTTGCATCATCAAGCCACGGGAATATTAAAGCAATAAAGATTGCCCCAGTAACAGTAAGAGGAGGGCAGTAAGTTCAAGGAAGGTGAGGGAAGGGAGAAGGGAAAGAAGAGTGGATTTTAATCAATAATACTGCCCAGGTCTTTCCAGTGATGCTTCTTCTGGAATTATAATATATGCCTGGATGTCTTCCAATACAGATTCCAAAGAGATTTACCACCTCCCAAGAACAAGAGAAGCCTATAGGACCCACGTCTGGTAAAGAGCAGAATTGATTTTCCACTAGCAAAATCATAATTATTGCTTAAAGACTCTGCAAGAAGCTACGCAATTCCTTGAACTCAAAGCATAGTCTGAGAAACAGCAGCATTGACATCACCTGGGGGCTCACCAGCAAGGCAGAACCTCAGGCCCATTCCAGACCTACTGATTCCTAATCTGCATTTGAACACGACTTCTCAGGTGACTGCTGCACACTCTGAAGTTTGAGAGGCAATGACTTAGCCCATCCACTAGGACCTGGTCTGTAGTATCCTAAAACAAATTTGCTAACCTGACTTTCAAAATCTGAAAAAGGAGACTTCACTGTAAATGAATTCTAGGGTTGCAGAACCTACCCCAAACTAAGGATCTCTTTTGCTAAGCTTTATCTCAACCTCCTCCAATTCTAAACAGATATGGAATAAGTATAGAGTAAGTTCCAGCCACTATTCTTAAAGGTGCCTCGAAATCCAAATTTTCATTTTAATTACTAAAAATACTACAGAGATATGTAGTATTCTAACACGCACACCCACCTCCCACCCCGCCCCCGCCAAAATAAGGACTATTCCAACTCATGGCACCAAAACAAGAGACTAAAAATCTTACTATAGTCATAATAGTAAAAACAGAAACTTTTCAGGTAAAACGTCCTGTTTACTAATAAAGAATCATACTTTCAACGAAACAAAAAAGCCAAAAGCCAAAAACCAAGAGAGCTGCTTCCTAAAAGAACAGAGCATTTAGTTCTCACAGAACTTCAGACATCGTTATGTGCAATTTTTATCTGTGTAGGAGACAATTTTGAGAGTTTTGGGGCAAGTAAAAAATTTTCTTAAAAAGTAAATGTTGGCTGGGTGCGGTGGCTCACACCTGTAATCCTAAAACTTTGGAAGGCCAAGGCGGGCAGATTGCTCGAGCTCAGGAGTTCGAGACCAGCCTGACATGGTGAAATCCCGTCTCTACTAAAAATACAAAAAATTAACCTAGCGTGGTGGCGTGCGCCTGTAATCCAAGCTACTGGGGAGGCTGAGGCAGGAGAATCACTTGAACCCAGGAGGTGGAGGCTGCAGTGAGCCGAGATCGCACCATTTCACTCCAGCCTGGGCAACAGAGTGAGACTGTCTCAAAAAAA
This sequence comes from Rhinopithecus roxellana, assembly GCF_007565055.1. Taxonomy (NCBI): domain Eukaryota; kingdom Metazoa; phylum Chordata; class Mammalia; order Primates; family Cercopithecidae; genus Rhinopithecus; species Rhinopithecus roxellana. The sequence continues at coordinate 63,691,113 of NC_044554.1, forward strand.
AAAAAAAAAAAAAAGAAAAGAAAAAAAGAAAAAGTAAATGTTTAGTGCAGACTGGCTGAAAGAGTCAATGTGAATAATGAACACAATACAGTTTTATACAAAAAAGATTTTTTAAAAAGCACTGGCAATATGAATGTAGCCCTAAGTTCTATTTGTCACTAGCTTGCTTCATACATTTCATTTTCTATTTATGCCTAAATTTTCAATCTGAAAAATACTTTGTTTTCGTAGACGCCAGGGAAAAGAAAAAAAAAGCCACCTGTATTGTCCCACTTAACTGCTGAGAAAAATTAAAATTCTTGGCTCATGAACTTTCTCTAATAAAGCATGGCTGAGAGATGGTATGTTCAGGTTATTCAAAAATGAATATAGGCAATACATATAATTGCCATTAATAATTAGTAATAATACCTTGGTGTGATGCTTTAGTTTTCCAAACATTTTCCTACACCAAATTTTATTTTTCTTCCTCTGACTCCTTAAGGTAGGAGGGCATGTATTTCATCAGATGAAAGTGAGAACCATGGTTATATGTAGTAGAATTGAGACTAGAAAATAGATCTTCTGACTCTGAGTTAGTATTCTTTCCAATAAATCATGCTAACTTTCTCATTTGTAAAGATACAAAATAATGCAATGCATAATATTAGAACAATATTGAATATAATTTACTCTCTTTAGACGATTCAGAATGTATCTTAGGATCCTATATAGATTTGTAAGTTAGGGTCATCAATATCAAGTCATCTCTATACCATCAAGTGCAGATAAGATGATAATAGAGCTGTCTGGTTAACCCAAGTCTATCTCTATTACAGTCCAGTTTGATAGTTCTAGAATTTTATCACTTCAAGGAAGTCATAAATTACTCATATGTTCTGAAATCTAGAATTAATATCCAGTAAAATGTACTTGTTCTTAATGGCTATAAACCATATCTGAGCTCTGCTTCCTTGACTATAAAATAAGAACTTTTAAGACACACATACACACACACACAAAGGTGGATTAAATGAGATGTCCCTGTAAAGAACTTAGTAGTGTGCCTTCCAACACAAAGTATCTATTTAAGAGGAAAATAAGGGGGGGGAAAAGAGAGATGTTGACATCTTCATGCTAACTTATTAAATAAAAGTAATCTTTGGGCAAAACAAAGCAGAAACATTATCAAACTTTGCACTTTATTTATTTATTTATATTTTTTTTGAGACGGAGTTTCGCTCTTGTTGCCCTAGGCTGGAGTGCAATGGTGCGATCTCAGCTCACCGCAACCTCCGCCTTCCAGGTTCAAGTGATTCTCCTGCCTCAGCCTCCCGAGTAGCTGGGATTACAGGCATGCACCACTAAGCCTGGCTAATTTTGTATTTATTAATTTTTTTAGTTGAGACGGGGTTTCTCCATGTTGGTCAGGTTGGTCTCGAACTCCTGACCTCAGGTGATCCACCCACCTCAGCCTCCCAAAGTGCTGGGATTACAGGTGTGAGCCACTGCGCTTGGCCTAACTTTGCACTTAAAAAATTCAGGTTTAATATAAAATAGGAAAATAGTTTTTTGTATTTCTATTATAAAAGCAATTCATGCTTATTTAGATAAAATGAAAATCACCTATAATGCCACCATGCGTAGATAATTAGTGTTAATATTTTAATGTGCATCCCTCCAAGTTCTATACACACAGAGGCGGGTACATTTTATGTTAATGTTTTAGAAAATGAGATAAATCAGCTCAATTCTGTGTTCCTGGAATTAAAAAAAAAAAAAAAAAAAAACTCCCAAAAGAAAGAGAAAAATAAAGCCCTAAATCCCTCAAATTACAGTATATAAGAAATGTTACTTTACAATCAGTTTTTTTTTTGAGACGGAGTCTTGCTCTGTCAACCAGGCTGGAGTGCAGTGGCATGATCTGGGCTCAGTGTAACCTCCACCTCCAGGTTCAAGCGATTCTCCTGCCTCAGCCTCCCGAGTAGCTGGATTACAGGGGCGTGACAACACACCCGGCTGATTTTTGTATCTTTAGTAGAGACAGGGTTTCACCATGTTGGCCAGGCTGCTTTCCTGACCTCAGGTGATCCACCTGCCTCAGCCTCCCAAAGTGCTGCGATTACAGACGTGAGCCACTGTGCCCAGTGTTAATATGTGCATCCCTCCAAAGTTCTACACACACAGAGGTGGGCACATTTTATGTTAATGTTACAGAAAATGAGATAAATCAGCTCAGTTCTGTGTTCCCAGAATTTTTTTTAAATCTCCCAAAAGAAACAGAAAAATAAAGCCCTAAACTCTTCAAATTACAGTATATAAAAAAATGCTACTTTACAATTTTTTTAATTTAACATACCACAAATATTATTCTACTGCAATAAAGAGCAAATCATCATTTTTAGTGTCTAATAGTTCACTGTATCATCTCTTTTCGGCTATGCTGCTCGTCTTCCTATATGAATTCTAAACACTATCGTAATTTAACCAATCACATTGTTCCCAATTTTCCTATTGTAGACATGCTGTAATAAACAATGTGCATCTGTGTTTAATTGGAGGGCATGATATACACCTTTTAGACTTTGATATGCATTGCCAACGCCAACCTGCCCTCTAGAGAAAGTGTACCAATCTGCATTCGACTAAGAGTGCATTAGACTGCTTGTAGTCCCATACCCTTGCCTATCTAGGTTTGGGTGGAAATAAAACCCTCCTTTTTTACTCCCATTAATAGTGAAAGTCTTTAGGATCAATTATAAAAGAGAGCTATTGGCCAGGCACAGTGGCTCATGCCTGTAATCCCAGCACTTTGGGAGGCCAAGACGGGCAGATCACTTGAGGTCAGGAGTTGGAGAGCAGTCTGGCCAACGTGGTGAAACCCCATCTCTACTAAAAATACAAAAAAATTAGGCAGGCATGGTGGTGCACGCCTGTAGTCCCAGCTACTCAGGAGGCTGAGGTGGGATAATTGCTTCAACCCGGGATGCGGAGGTTGCAGGGAGCTGAGATCATGCCATTGCACTCCAGCCTGGGCAACAGAGTGAGACTCCGTCTCAGAAAAAAAAAAAAAGACAGAGAGAGAGCGCTAGCTATTTAGCTCAGAATAAGAAAAAAGTATTTGAGGAAAACAAACAACAATAAAACGTTGAGGGGGGAAAATGCCAGGATCCAAATACTTGGAAATTCCCATTCAGTTGGGAGCTGGGTTTTTCATCATCCTGCTCCCTCTTCCTCCTCATTTGTTTATTTTATTTTATTTGTTATGTTTGACTTTTTAGTCATCATCTTTGGTAAGAAGGGGAAGGAGGGAGCATATGATAGAGAAAATGTGCACCTCCAGCAAAGCATCTATGCGTTTGACAACTGAGATCCAGCTCCTCATTCACCTGCACTCCAAGCTCTACCAAGTGTGGTTTTGACAAAAATCAAAAAAAACACTTTCAAATGTCTTACCTCCAAAATGATAATAACTAAACTGTTTGTTGACTTCTGCGGCCACTAGCCAATTTTCATGAAAACCAGTATCCACGATGATTTAATATAATCAAAACCTCAGACTGTTTTACCCTAGCACACTAAATGTGACAAAGAATAGCAAATGCCCATCACAGGAGAGGAGTGAACCTAACACAGCATTCGAAACCAAAGGCTTAGGCAGTTTTAGATGTGCTTTACATCTGAGACAGAGTAGATTCTTTACATCAACCAGATAAAAATAATTCACTTTATGTTTTCTTTACTTGAACCAGTCAGAATGCCTCTAGAAACAGAATAACAGAAACTGTTAAAAGACAGTAAAGAAAAGTTTAGATCAGGAGTGTCCAATCTTTTGGCTTTCCTGGGCCACATCAGAGGAAGAATTATCTGAGGCCACACATAAAATACACTAACAATAATAGCTGATGAGCTAAAGAAAAAAAAAATCGCCAAAAAATCTCATACTGTTTTAAGAGAGTTTACAAATTTGTGTTGGGCCACATTCAAAGCCATCCTGGGTCGCGTGCGTCTTGCGGGATGTGGGTTGGGCAAGCTTGGTTTAGATAATGCTTTCCTTTCTGAACCATTATTTAGAGATCCTTCCAGTGTCCACAGAAAGGGCTATGAATCCAACAATCAAAAGATCACTATTTAGGTTTATATTTATAAAATGTAGTATTACTTCAGACCAAGTTGCTGGTTCAGATGGAATAAAAAATAAAAGTGCCACCCCTGAGCAGCAGCATCAGAGTCTGCACTGAGTCAACACCTGCCCAGGGGACTTGCGATCCTGTTCCCCACCATTACACTTAACTCATTTTTACTCTAACCCTGAAGTCATTTACTGAACAGATACTATTATTTAGATGACATGTTATTTCAGAGGCTGAGCAGCTATACTGAACAGAAGTAAACGACAGAAACTAAATTCCTCAAATTCTAGCTGGGGAGACCACAAATAAGTATACAAGTTAACAAATGAGAATATTTCAGGTAGTAACAAGTGTTACACAGACAAGAACACAGAGGATGTATTAGTGGCTTGGTGGGGAGAAGAAAGCTTCATTTAGGTGGGATAATCAAGAAAGGCTTGTCTCAGGAGGTGATATTTGAGCTAGACTTTGAATAAGATAAAGTCCATCATGCAATCATCTGGCAGAACAATATTCAGGCAAAGGGAATAGCGAAAGCAAAAGAATGGATGCAGGGTGTTTGAGGAAAAGAGGGTTAGAGTGGCCGGAGCCCAGTGACTGAGGGGAAGAAGATGAGGCAGAAGAGGCCAGATTACAAAGGGCCTTCAAGGCCACGGCACAGTCTGAATTTGATTCTAGGAATAGTGGAAAACCATTAAAGGGCTTAAACAAGGAAGTGATATGGCCTGAATTAAATAAATAAATAAATTTATTCACTCATTCATTCACTCATTTATTTGAGGCAGGATCTCGCTCTGTCGCCCAGGCTAGAGTGCAGTGGCACAATCTTGGGTCACTGCAGCCTCAACCTCCCAGGCCCAAACGATCCTCCCACCTCAGCCTTCCAAGTATTTGAGACTACAGGCACACACCACCATGCCCTGGCTAATTTTTGTATTTTTTGTAGAGACAAAAAAAAAGAAAAAAAATTCCAGCCTGCTGCCCAGGCTGATCTCGAACTCCTGGACTCAAGGGATCCTCCTCTTGATTACAGGCATGAGCTACAATGCCCTGCACGATGTAAGTTTTTTAAAAAACTACTAGGATGGCTACGTGGAGAATGGACTGCAGCAGACCACAGTGGATAGGCTATACAAGAGATGCTAAAGGCTTGGACTTGGGTGCTGATGGGAAGTGAGATGAATGGCCAGAGTCAGAGTACATTTCAGAGGTGAACTGACATGACCTGCTGCTGAATTAGATGTGGAGGGTGGCAGGGGACTGTGGAGGGAGAGGGCAAAACAGGGAAATCAGGATTACTTCCATGCTGGGACTTGAGCAACCAGATGGACAGCAGTTCCATTAACTGATACGGGGAACACTTAGAGAGGAACAGATGTGGCGTGCAGAGTAGGAACAACCAAAGGTTCTGTTTGGGGCATGTGAGGACCAGACATCTAACAGTGAACATAAGCTGGGTGAAAACAGCATATCGATGATCAGGTGAGAAGAGGAAGAGGGGCCCCAGAAGGGATGAGAGGAGCACCTAGTGAGGGATGAGGATCTTCAGAAGAGGGTGCAGTCAAGAGACAGAGAGAAGATGCTTTAAGGAGTAATCAACTGTGTCAAAAGGTGCTGAAGACTTAGTAAGATAAGGAAAAAAACCTGACAAGTGGATTTAGCAAGAGAGAAGTAAATTAATAAAGAAACAGGGTAGGTTGGGCGTGGTGGTTCACGCCTGTAATCCCAGCACTTTGGGAGGCCGAGGAGGGGGATCACGTGAGGTCAGGAGTTTGTGACCATCCTGGCCAACATGGCAAAATCCCATCTCTACTAAAAAAACAAAAATTAGCCAGGTGTGGTAGCGCACACCTGTAATCACAGCTACTCGGAGGCATGAGAACCTCTTGAACCCGGGAGGCGGAGGTTGCAGTGAGCCAAGTGCAGTGTAAGCCAAGATCGCATCACTGCACTCCAGCCTGGGCTACAGATCGAGACTCCAGCTCAAAAAAAAAAGAAATAGGATGGGAAAATATGTTAAAAAGGTGTTTGATTTTGATCAAGCTAAACTAAAAATATATAAAAGGGATAATCTCATAAAAATTACTGAGGTATGCTGATTTATCAGGCTAAGTACATTTTGACTTCCCTTCTTAAAGGAAGAGGAAATCAGGCTGGCACAGCAGCTCACACCTATAATCCCAGTACTTTGGGAGGCTGAGGCAGGAGGATCGCTCGAGCCTAGGAGATTGAGATCAGCCTGGGCAACACAGTGAGACCCTCATCTTTAGAAATCATAAAATTAAAAAAAATTAAACAAAAATTTTAAAAAGGAAGAGGAAATCAACGACTCAGAAGACTGTCATTCTGGGTTTTACATTCTTATTTCCTGTGGAAGGGAGCTGTACTTAGTAATCATCATGGAGGTATTCAGGATTTACATTGAAAGAGGAGCCGAGCAGCCAGAGGGCTAAAAGTTTACTTGGCTACCTTGATTGTGATTCATCAAACTCCTAATGTTCTTTTGTTCAGAACAACCCCAAGCTAAAAGTTTTTTTTTTTTTTTTTTTTTTTTTTAAATCCAACCCAAAGGACCAAGTGAAAGGGAAAAAAAAACTGCCAGAAGAAAGAGGACACCACAGCCATGCCCTTGGTTGGGAGCACTCTTCTGGCACTACAATGTCTTTTCCAAGGCTGCTACTGTTTCACTACCAGACTCCAGTCTGCATCTCACTCCCTGGTCAGATCACTGAGGACAAAATGCAGAAAAGTGATCAGAGGCCCGCCCACACCTGTGCCACTTGCCTCTGAGTCTCTTCCTCACCTCCCACCCCTTACCTGGGTCATTTTGTCCACAGAGACTGGAATTCCGTCGATGGTGAGAGGCGGCAGTTCTGAGTTAACCTCCTGTGGCGCAGGGGCGTGTTCTGCCAGAGCAGACTCCAGGTCTTCCAGGATCATGCTCTTGTACTTACGCACCTGCAGGGAATTAAGGGCAGAAGTAAACAAGATGCCCAACAACCAGGGAGGATTGGTGCCAAGCAACAAGAGAGTGGGTGGGGCTGGCCTTCCTGAGTCATAGCATAGCTCTAAGAACACTTTTACAAGCAAATAAAAATACCCACTGGTCCCAAAGACAACATACTGAACAGAATTAAATGAAAAGATGATGAAATTACAGGTAACAACAATAGAAAAGAGCCAGTGGAAAAATTTTCCAGAAATACTGCTTCTCAGTTAAAATCACATTTTCTCAATGAGGGTGCCATCGCCTGTTCCAGGTCTAACAGGCATGGTATTCATGGTTCTGCATTTCCCAGGCCAATGGATGAACAACTAGCTGTGGCAGCTCATCACCAAAATCATTTTCAAGATCTTCAAGGACTTACATTTCTAAAACTCAAAGTAACCAATTTGTTCAAAATTGCTGCTACATTCCTGCAAAGTCAGACTACCAAACAGACAGGAGATTCAAGCATACAAGAGACTGAACTGAAAAGAATTAGAGAAAAAAAAAACAAAACCGATAGGTGTATGTTGTAGCTGAGTGCCACTATTGGTAAGGCCCGGGCCAGAGGGAGCCCCCTAGGTCAAATCTCCCTTGCTTCTGGTAGGGCTTGGTGACAGAAGTGAACCTCCAACCCATGACGCCTTTAGCTCTAGCCCAGGTCGGAACCAGATATTGTTGTTTGTTGTCTGCATTCCCACCACTGCCAGTGAAATGTCTCAACTTAACAGTAACACACTGGACATGCACACATTTTTCTATCATGAACAGAAAGGGTGGACAGACACTGGGTCCTCCAACCACCAATATAATGGGCTCTATCAATATAATGGCACTATTTTAGGGGAAAAAATGGAAGAGAAAATGAGGTTTGTCTAGAAGTTCCAACAATGTTTGAATCCTGGGTTGTCTGCTGAGTGGGCTGGACTCTACACACTTCCTTATAAATATCTCGTTATGTGGATTAAAAAAGAAAAATTCCCATACTCTACCCCAAGCATCTGGAAAAATAAATATTATTATTCGCTACATAGTGCAACTTCTGCAGCTGAAGAATCCTCCAAGTAGGTCAATAACTAAGGGGATCAGAGAAAAATAGCACAAACTGGCAGACTCATTATCTTTCCAGAGATGCAGTTGTATCCTGGTCTCTAATAAAAAATAAAGTTTCAAAAAGTATTGCCATTATATTTATTGCAACATAAGCAGCTGATGTTGCCACAGCAACTTTACAGGATTATATTTTCTGCTATGTTTCTGTATTCTAGACAGTATTTATGCTGCCTACTTACACACACACAAAAATGAATCTTACGAGCCTAGTGATATGGTTTGGCTCTGTGTCCCCACCCCAATTTCATCTCGATTGTTATCCCTACATGTTGAGGGAGGGACCTGGTGGGAGGTGACTGGATCATGGAGGCAGTTTCTCCCATGTTGTTCTCGTGATCGTGAGTTCTCACAAGAGCTGATGGTTTAAAAGTGTTTGGCAGTTCCCCTGGCATTCCCTCCCTGCACCTGTCTCTCTGTTCTCTCTCTCTCCTGGCACCATATAAGACGTGCCTTGCTTCCCCTTCTGCCATGATTAAGTTTCCTGAAGCCTCCCTAGCCATGTGGAACTATAAGTCAATTAAACCTCTTTTATTTATAAATTACCCAGTCACAGTTAGTTCTTTATAGCAGTGTGAAAACGGACTAACACACCTACCTTCTGGTCTTAGAACTTCAAGGTTTATAAGGTTAAATCCTTATATTAGGTATAAGCCAATAGGAAGAATGATCATTTTAGAAAAACAGGCTGTGTGCGGTGGCTCACACCTGTAATCCCAGCACATTGGGAGGTTGAGGCAGGCAGATCCCTTGAGCCCAGGAGTTTAAGACCAGCCTAGGCAACATGGTGAGACCCTGTCTCCACTAAAAATACAAAAATTAGCCGGGCATGGTAGTGCATGTCTGTGGTCCCAGCTACTCAGGAGGCTGAGGTAGGAGGATGGCTTGAGCCCAGGAAGTGGAGGTTGCAGTGAGCCGAGATCGTGCCACTCCAGCCTGGGTGACAGAGCCAGACCTTGTCTCAAAAATAAATAAGTAATAATTTTAAAATAAAAACAAACTTCATCTGGCTTTTAGAAACACCTGGCATTCAAAAATGGAAAATCATTAGGTTATTACTTCTTTATTAGCCAGTTTCAAACAATTTCAGCCATTTTTATGAGTCAGTTTATGAGTCAGTGCTATATAATTCTTTTAAAATATCTTGTTTTTGTTTGTTTGTTTGTTTTTTAGTGCCGGTAGAGCATCCCTAAGTAATTTGCAACAAAACAACTTCAGGTATAACCAAAGCATTTCTATCTAAGCTTGCTTACTAAAGTTAAGTAACTTTCTCAGAATTACTCACCTCGTGTTTTAATTCTATCTGATCTATCAATTCTGAGTTGCATTTTTCTTTGATATTTATCAGTCTTCTGAAATTGGGATACATCTTAAAATTGCTATGGACAAGGCAACAACAGGGCATAGCTGTCACTGCCTGCAGCCATGTGAACATGTTTGCTATCCCTGGCCTTTTTACTCAACAAATCATTTAGCACCATTTGAGAAGAGAATGTGAGTCTTGACCGTTGTCTATAACCTTCCCAATGACAACTTCTGGTAAGATCAAGAAGCACTGCCAGGCGCGGTGGCTCACGCCTGTAATCCCAACACTTTGGGAGGCTGAGGCGGGCAGATCACCTGAGGTCAGGAGTTCAAGACCAGCCTGACCAACATGGTGAAACCCTGTCTATACTAAAAATACAAAAATTAGCTGGGTGTGGTGGTGGGTGCCTATAATCCCAGCTACTTGGGAGGCTGAGGTAGGAGAATTGCTTGAACCCGGGAGGGAGAGGTTGCAGTGAGCTGAGACTGTACCACTGCACTCCAGTTTGGGTGACAGGGCGAGACTCTGTCTCAAAAAAAAAAAAAAAAAAAATGTACTTGCATCAAACCTGTTGCTGCTTGTGGGGGCGGGAAATCAGAGACAATAAAAGAGCACTTTTAAAAGAAATACAGCATTGCCCGTTTTCATGATGCCACAGAGGACAATATTACATGAAAAAACACAGATAATGATGACTGAAACAAGAAGTAATTCAAAAGGGTTGGACTCTGAATGTGAAGAAGTTTTAGGAATACCTTATTTCACTTATATTTTCCTTTTTATATACACACAAAAATGATATATGATTAAAAGGTATGTCTAAGAAAGAGCTCTTTCAATGAGTAGAAAATAAAAACTCTAAGTGATAGCACTGTGTAAACACCCATCAGTGTTTTTTCTTTCTTCATAGTACACAAATAACAGCACATCTTATAATCAATGGTGTCACAGATGAGATAAAATACAGGTTTGTGTTCCAACTTATGCCTTCTATTGCAAAAACCACAGCTTACGCCTTTGTCACTCCATACCAATATGTCAATTGGTTTCACAACTAAGGTAAACATCCACTTAAAATCAAAATCAGTTACCACTCTCTTTCCCCCATCTTGTATACCACTGCCGTTTGAAATTTTGGAAACACTTATTATCATCATCAAACACCGTTTACTGAGCACTTACTTTGTGCTAAGGACTACATGTGTTGTCTCAAATAATCCTTACCATAATTCTATAAGGAAAATATTATTATACTCATTTTGCAAATAAGAAAACTGAGCCTTAATAAACTTAAGTAACTTTCCCCAAATCATATTAACTAGTAAGGAGTATAGCCAAAAAACAAACAAATTTTTATCTAGCTCCAAAGCTGGTATGTTTAGCCACATCACTATCATTTATCTTTTTTTTTCTCAAGAAACTGCTATAGTTCCCCACTTCTTAGAAGATGAAGTCCAAGTTTCTCTGGCCAGCATTTCAATCTTTCCAATTATTTGTTTTTTCAATACTCTTTTGCCAGAGCCACCAGAAACAGTTGTACCTGCCTAATCCTGGAGACTATGTGAATGACACCTCTTAAGCTCCCAGCATACAACCTCCATGGAGTCCTATACTGAGCAACTTTGTTCACTTTCTTCCTTCTTTAGCTGCCCAACCTCGTCACTCACCTTGGCATCTAGCAAGTTCTTTTCTTTGAAACTTCTAGAGACCTTTTTTTTTTTTTAAAGATGGAGTCCCGCTCTGTTACCCAGGCTGGAGTGCAGTGGCATGATCTCGGCTCACTGCCACCTCCATCTCCTGGGTTCAAGCAATTCTCCTGCCTCAGGAGAATTGGGATTACAGGTGCCCACCACCATGCCTGGCTATTTTTTTATACTTTTAGTAGAGATGGGGTTTCAATGTGTTGGCCAGGTTGGTCTCGAACTCCTGACCTCAAGTGATCCACCCACCTAGGCCTCCCAAAGTGCTGGGATTACAGACATGAGCCACCACATAAATCTGCTTCTTACCCAAATATTTTCCATTTTTCTAGGACCAGTTCAATTCCCACTTGCTCTGAAAAAACTTCCCAATTATTCTTGCTATAATTCTCTTCCTCCTTTAAATTCCTACTGACATAAATAAATATGTGTCATTTATACTGTTATTTCTGGAATACACTATACACAACCAGTGCATGACATTGCTGAGCACAGGGACCAGGTCTTTTGCTTATTTTATACACACACACACACACACACACACACACACACACACACACAAATGAGACAGGCTCTTACATGTTGTCCAGGCTGAAATATTATAAAGTATTTTAAATATACAAATACAGGTAACACATTAACAAACATTTTATGATTACCAGAGATGGAGGGTGTTTGTGGTATTTGCAGGAGCCATTAGAGTTTTATTTTGTTTTGTTTTTTGAAACAGGGTCTTGATCTGTCACACAGGTTTGTTCACTGCAGCCTCAAATTCCTGAGCTCCAGTGATCCTCCCACCTCAGCCTCCCAAGTAGCTGGGATCACAGGTGTGCACCACCACACTTGGCTAATTTTCAAAATGTTTGCTATATGGTCACTGGGTTGGGTTGCAAAAATAGTCCCAGACAAGATACCGTAATTTTTTTGTATTCCTGCAGCTTGACTGGATAAAGGAAGAGTCTTTGGGAAGGTCTCATAAATTTTTTTTTTTTTTTTAATTTTCTACAAGCTCCTATGAGACTAAAAACATATTGTCATCTGAGGTATGTAACAAAGAGCTGGCCTCAGACCTGTGACTGTGAAGCACATCTGGCTTCCAGCCAGGCCACAGGCTGTGGCCCCTGAAGTTACGCTGATTTCATCCTATTTTCTCTTCAGCCCCAGAGTCTGCCTCCTTTCTTCTCCTGCCTCCGTTCAGGGCTCTCATGTCCCCTTAGTCCTTTGGGATTCCCAGTTTTGAACCCTGAAACCCCAAAGGACTCAGATGGAATCCTTATCTCATACCTTGTATCCAATAGCGTTAAATCGTTATATGTTGACTAAGTAAATACATGAGCAACGTGGCTTTCACTATACTACTTTCCACATATCTTCCACATTGCATGCAACTCCCACGGTTGTTCATCACCCTAAAGACTATGATTATATATCATTAATCATTAGGGAAATGAAAATCAAAATTTGATTAATAATAAATGACCATAATAAGACTAAGGTATAAGATTAGGGAATTATTTGTACCTTAAATGTTTAACAGAAGTCAACCAAAATAATTGGGGCCTAGGGTCTCTTGGAGGGATGTAGTTCTTTAACACTTTTCCAATTTTGTATATGTTTATTACTCTATTGAGGTTTTCGGTTAATGCTTATTCTACTGAGGTTTGGATGTGTTTTGGTTATTTTATTTTCTTACTAGGTTAATCCACTTGGCTGAGTTTTTAACTTGCAAGAACAGAATTAATAGCCTTTTCTTACAATTTTCAATCTCTTCTTGTCTGCAACTATAGATATCTTGTTTCTAAAGGTACATATTTGTTTTCTTCTCCCTTTTCCTCATTAGCATGTAGCAGTTTTTTTGTTTTATTAGACTTTTTATAGAACCAATTCTTGAATTTAACAAGTCTACTTTTCTTGTTCCCTCATTCATTTCTTTCACATGTTTATTTGTTCTATTTTTTTCTTAGACTTATTTTATTATTCTCTTTCCACCTACTTTAGCTAGATGAAGTTTCTTTCTTTTCCAAATTTCTCGTATATATTTTTCTTTTTAAATAAGATCATGAATATTCCTTTGAGTACCAGTTTAGATAATAACTTCTAAGTTTTTATTTTTGATTATTATTTTTGTTTCTAAATAACCTGTAAATTAAGATTTTTCTTTTAAAAATTTCCGGCCAAGCGTGGTGGCTCACGCCTGTAATCCCAGCACTTTGGGAGGCTGAGGCAGGAGGATCACCTGAGGTTAGGAGTTCGAGAGCAGTCTGGCCAACATGGTGAAGCCCCCTCTCTAGTAAAAACACAAAAATTAGCCGGGCATGGTGGCAGGAGCCTGTAATCCCAACTACTCGAGAGGCTGAGGCTGAGAATTGCTTGAACCTGGGAGGCAAAGGTTGCAGTGAGCCAAGATCGCACCACCGCACTCTAGCCCGGGCGACAGAGCGAGACTCCGTCTTAAATTAAAAAAAAAAAAAAAAAAAAATTCCGGCCAGTTGTGGTGGCTCATGCCTGTAATCCCAGCACTTTGGGAGGCCGAGGCAGGTGGATAATCTGAAGTCAGGAGTTTGAGACCAGCCTGACCAACATGGTGAACATGGGCCTCTACTAAAAATATAAAAATTAGCCGGGTGTGGTGGCACGCACCTGTAATCCGAGTTACTTGGAAGGCTGAAGTAGGCAGAATCACTTGAAACCGGGAGGCAGAGGTTGCAGTAAGCTGAAATTGCACCATTGCACTCTAGCCTGGGCAATAGAGCAAGACACACACACACACACACACACACACACACACACATTCCAGGTGACTGCAATTTTTTTATTGTCTTTTGAAATTCTAAAATTCTGAATTTTCTGTAGTATGATCAGAAAATATTCTTTGGGGCCGGGCCTGGTGACTCACACGTGTAATCCCAACACTTTGGGAGGCCAAGGCGGGTGAATTACTTGAGGTGAGGAGTTCAACACTAGCCCAGCCAACATGGCAAAATCCTGTCTCTACTAAAAATATAAAAATTAGCCAGCTACTCAGGAGGCTGAGGCAGAAGAACTGTTTGAACTAGTGAGGTGGAGGTTGCAGTGAGCTGAGACTGCACCACTGTACTCCAGCCTGGGCAAAAGAGCAAGATCCTGTTTTAAAAAAAAAATTATTTGGGGCCTGGTAATAATAAACGGTCAATTCTTATAATTCATTTATGTGATTTTTCAAATATGGTATATTATCCCCTTGAAAGGTGTCAATGCTTCTGTATGTATTGTATCACCTTTATTCTTTTGTTTTTTGAGCCATTGTCTCACTCTGTCACCCAGGCTGGAGCACAGTGGAATAATCATAGTTCACTGCATCCTTGAACTCCTAGGCTCAAGTAATCCTCCTGCCTCAGCATCCCAAATAGCTGGGACTAAAAGTGCACACCACTACACCTGAATCAATTTTTTTTTTTTTTTTTGTAGAGACGGGGTCTCGCTATGTTGCCTAGACTGTCAACCTTATTAAATCTGTTATTCAGATCTCTATGTTCTTGTTTATATTTTGCTTTGTTGATCTGACAAGGATAGTAAATTCTTTTACTACCATTGTGTGTGTGTGTGTGTGTGTGTGTGTGTGTGTGTATGTGTGTGTTTTTCTTTTGGACAGGGTCTTGTTCTGTCATCCAGGCTAGAGTGCAGTGGTGCAATCACAGCTCACTGCAGACTTGACCTCTGGGCTCAAGCAATCTTCCCATCTCAGCCTCCCAAGAAGCTAAGATTATAAGCATGTACTACCACATCTGGCTACTTTTTAAATTTTTTGTAGAGATGAGGTCTCACTATGTTGCCTGGGCTGGTCTCAAACTCCTGGCCTCAACCAATCCTCCCACCTCAGTTCCCAAAGTGCTGGGATTATACATATGTGCCACCATGCCCAGCCCCATTGTGGGTTTTAACTATCTTTTTTCCTTACATTTCTAACTTTTTGATCTACATGCTATGGTATGTATATGTCTGGTGGACCGACTGACTAACTGATTGAGAGACAGGGTCTCACTCTGTCACCCAGGCTGGAGTGCAGTAGCATCATGGCTACTGCCTCAGCCTCCCAAGTAGCTGAGTGTGGGCCAGTATGCCTGGCTTTTTTTTTTTTTTTTTTTTTTTAATTTTTTGTAGAGACGAGGTCCCACTATGTTGCCCGGGCTTGTCTTCAACTCCTGGCCTCAAGCAATCCTCCCACCTCAGCCTTCCAAGTGCTGGGATTACAGGCATAAGCCACTGCAACTGGCCCCATGTTTTGCTTTAAAGTTACTTGAAGAATATAAAGGTTCATGATAAATATGTACTTCTTATTTTAGCTGGGTGTGGTGGCACCTGCCTGTAGTCCCAGCTACTCAGGCGGCTGAGGTGGGAGGATCACTTGAACCCAAGAGGTGGAGGTTGCAGTGAGCCGAGATTGCGCCACTACACTCTAACCTGGGCAACAGAGCAAGACCCTGTCTCTAAATAAATAAATTAATAAATAAATACTTCTTATCAATACTAAATGACCCCTGGTTGTCAGTTAATACTTTTTTGCCTTGACAATTAGGCTTTGTCTGATATTAATGCTGTGATCCATGATTTATTTTTTTCTGACAAACTTTTGCCTGTTATTTTACATTTAACATTTGTAACAGCTTTACTAATACACAGTTCACACACCATATGTATTTGTTTCCTATGGCTCCCACAAATCACCACAAACTAGGTGGCTTAAACCCACACAAATTTATTTTCTTGGTTTCACTTGGCAAAAGTCAAGGTGTTGGCGGGGCCGGGTCCTTCTGCAGGCTCTAAGGGTGCAGCTCCAAGAGAGAATTGTTTCTTTATCTTGTCTAGCTTCTGTCTAGCCTGTATCACTGGCTCTGGACCCCCTCCTTGCATCCAACCTCTTGCTTCCACCAACACATCTACTTCTATGCCAATCTCCCTTCGTTTTCCTCTTATAAAGATACTTGTGATTACATTTAGGGCCTACCTGGATAATTGAGAATAATCTCCCCATCTCAAGACCCTTAACTTAATTACAACTGCACTTTTGCTGTATAAGGTAATAGTCACAGGTTCCAGGGATGGGGACCTGTACATCTCTGGGGGGGGGTCATTATTCAGTTTGCCATACCATACAATTCACCCATTTAAAGGGTAAGACTTCATACTCGTAGGGTCCTAAAATTATCACTAAAATCTAATTTTAGAGCATTTCATTCCCCCTAAAAGAAACTTCATGCCCACTGGCTGTCACTCTCCATTCCTCCCTTCCCCTTCCCCAGTCTCTGGCAACCATTAATCCCTCTCTCTCTATAAATAAGATTTATCTATCCTGGACATTGCATATAAATAGAATCATACAATATGTGATCTTTTGTGACTGAGTTCTTTTGGTTACAACAATGTTTTAAAGGTTCATCCATGCTATAGTATAGTATCAGTACTTCTTCCCTTTTTCTTGCTGAATAATATTCCATTCTATGGATATACCACATTTTATTTATCCATTCATCAGCTGACTGAACATTTGAGTTGTTTCCACTTTTTGACAATTATAAATAATGCTGCTATAAACACTGGATACAAGTTTGTGTGTGAACATATGTTTTCAGTTCTCTTGGGTATAACTCAGGAATAGAACTGCTAGGTCACATGGCAACTCTACTTGTAACATTTTGAGAGACTGACAAACTGTTTTCCAAAGCAGCCATATCATTTTGCCTTTTCTTTCTCCAAATCTTCACCAACACTTATTGTTGTCTTTTTGATTATAGTCATCCCTGTGGTTATGAAGTGGTATCTCACTGTGGTTTTTATTTTCTAATGATTAATAATCATAGTCATGAGGGAAATGAAAATCAAAATGTGATTATTAATGATAAATGACTATAATGATTAATGATAATTATTTATCATTAGTTCTCATGTGCTTTTTGACCATTTCTATATCTTCTTTGAAGAAATATCTATTCAGATCTTTTGCCTATTTTTATTTTTATTATTTTTTGAGACAGAGTCTTGCTCAGTTACCCATGCTGGAGTGCAGTGGCACGTGATCTCGGCTCACTGCAACCTCTGGCTCCTGGGTTCAAGAAATTTTCCTGCCTCAGCCTCCTGAGTAGATGGCATTACAGGTGCCCACAACCACATCTGGCTAATTTTTGTATTTTTAGTAGAGATGGGGTTTCACCATATTGGCCAGGCTGGTCTTGAACTCTTGACCTCAAGGGTTCTACCTGCCTTGGCCTCCCAAAGTGCTAGGATTACAGGCGTGAGCCACTGTGTGCAGCCCTTTTGCCTATTTTTAAATTGGGTTGTCTTTTTGTTTTTTTTTTTTTTTGAGATGGAGTCTCGCTCTGTTGCCCAGGCTGGAGTGCAGTGGCACGATCTTGGCTCTCTGCAATCTCCGCCTCCCGGGTTCAAGAGATTCTTCTGCCTCAGCCTCCCGAGTGGCTGAGACCACAGGCAGGTGCCACCACGCCTGGCTTTTTTTGTATTTTTAGTAGAGATGGGGTTTCACCATATTGGCCAGGCTGATCTTGAACTTCTGACCTCATGATCCGCCCGCTTTTTATTGTTGAGTTGTAAGAATTCCTTGTATATTCTCAACACAAGTTTTTTTATGAGACATATGATTTGCAAATATTTCTCCCATTCTGCGTGTTGTCTTTTCACTTTCTTGATTCTATTACTTGCAGCTGCTTTTAACATTTGTGAGTGGCTGTGAGTATGACATATACACTGAATAGAGACAGGTTTGATTTGGATTGTTGTTCCAACCTGAAAGAACATCTATGCCCTTAACAAAACAGTTTAACCCATTTATATGTATGTTTTATAGCAGAATTAACTGGCCTCACTTGTATTATTGTGTTCTAGACTATGTGTTTTAGTTTTTAAAACTTCCTTCCTTGTTTCTATCTTTTATACAGAGACTTGGTTTCATTTTTTTTCTTCAGTGCTCTGGAAGATATATTCTGCTTCTAATTTTACTGGTACTTGTAGTTCCTAACCTGTATTTATCAATGGCAGTCAAAGGTAAAATGTTTTTTATCTCAGTCTAGTGTATCCTGTTTAACAGAGTCTATATCTTCTTGTATTCTATGAGGGACTCCAACAGTTTTGCAAAACTTAAAAAAATGTTTTTGTAGTGAGTAATTTTCTAAAGTATTTTTCTGAGTCTTCTAGATGAATCTTTTTCATAGATTGCATCATCTTTACTACTATCAGTAGTATTGTTTAAGATTTTTGGTACTAAAGAAGAGAAGATATGCCCAGATTTCATGTTTGTCAACAGTGTGACAGTAAAGGCTATTTCTCAGATACCATTTTGAAGTAGGAGCCTTCTACTATATTCTTCTAAGGAAAAGTCCTAACACATCCTCACTGTAGGGCTTCAGGAATTTTTGGAAAAACTCAAAATAAAACTCAAAAATGTTAAGAAATACCCACAACATTTCAGGGATGGGAAGATGGTGTTTAAAAAAAAAAATACAACAAACAGAATTTCTATCAATTGATTACTAATTCTGAACTCAAAAAATGCCTTTATTCAATATGGGAGACATCTAATAAATGTCATTTTAAGCAAATAAATTTTATCCTAATAAAAACAAAATGCAATTTAAATCTTGACAGATCATTACTCCACTGATTCAAAGTTAATTTGGCCCAAGAAGGAATAGTTCCTATTATATAAGTATGCGGGGGCAAAAGACTATTTTTATAAAATTAGCTCTGGATAGTTATACAATCAAAATGTTCAAATATAGTTCTATATTTGCAGCAGAGTATTAAATCAATTATTTGATAAATGTAAGAGATTTCAAATATGTAACTCAAATAACTAATCAATAAAATGCCCCCCAGGTTTCCCTTAGGAAATCGACACCTTGGAATTATCTACTATTTTGTTTCTGATATAAATCAGTAATTTTCTTACAAAATCCTGCATTGTTTCCTAACAAACAAAACCCCTTGTTTCCCCCTCCCCTCCCCACTTCCCCTGGCTCCCCATTGCATCTGGGCAGGTAAAATACCTTGACACAGGTAAAATACCTTGACACAGGAAGTAAAAACAGTAATGATCATTTTGTTTTGATATGCATAAAGCAATCTGAAAACTAGTCCCCTCTCCCATGCCTGAATTAGGGGGTAACAGAAATGCTAACTGTTATTCTTGACAGAGGATCAGAAGAATGGAAGCAGCTGACAGAAAACAAAGGGCAAGCGAGAACAGCTTGGTTGTGACTTACCACATTCTCCAAAGGTGCTGCACCAAACACTTTAAAGACAGGGTTAGGTTTAGAGGGTGAGATACAGAGGACAATAGCTTGCTGTCCCACGCGAGTAGTATATTCATCTAATGTGGCTCGAAGTTTCCTGAATCAGAAAAGGAAACAAGAATAAAAACAGTTCTAAAAAGATGGAAATTATAGTGACATAGACACAAATGACTTAAGACAGTTTATTCTGATCAGATATGCTTTCTTTTACGTAAAATGTGAAAAGGGGATCAGCAGAAATATGTACATACCTTTTTCTTAAAGACTACTGATAGAAGGCTCAATTGAAGGTTTTGCCTTGGGACATAACCACGACACAATTTGGAACATGGTATAATTCTTCTTGATCTGATAACACCACTTACTACTACTTAAAATTATAAAGATTACAACTGTCCAGGCACGGTGGCTCATTTCTATTGTAATCCCAGCACTCTGGGAGGTCGAGGCGGGCGGAACACTTGAGGCCAGGAGTTCGAGACCAGCCTGGCCAACATGGTGTAAAGCCCGTCCCTACTAAAAATACAAAAACATTAGCCAGGCTTGGTGGCACATGCCTGTAATCCTAGATTCTTGGAAGTCTGAGGCATGAGAATTGCTTGAATCCAAGAGGTGGAGGTTGCAGTGGATCAAGATGGTGCCACTGCACTCCAGCCTGGGCAACAGAGCAAGACTTTGCCTCAAAAAAAAAAAATTACAACCAAGATGTGCTCTTACAAAATTTATTGTATCATCTCCATGCTTAATAAAAGGGGCTCAAATGCTTTGCTTTTACTACCTTTTATTGATATTGTTTATATCTCACTGAGATAATTTTGTTCAAAAGTACTACAAGCATACCTAGTTTTATTGTGCTTCGTTACTTTGTGTTTCACAGACACTGTTTGGGATCTTTCTTTAAAACAAAGGTTTGTGGCAACCCTATGTCAAGCAAGTTCATCAGCGCCATTTTCCTAACAGCATGTGCTCACTGCATGTCTCTGTGTCACATTTTGGTAACCCTAGTAATATTTCAAACTTTTTCATTATGATTATAATCTGTTATAGTGATCTGTGATCAGTGATCTTTGATGTTACTATTTTAATTGTTTTGGGACACCACAAACAGTGCCCACAAAAGACGGCAAACTTAACCGATAAATGTTGTGTGTGTTCTGAATGCCCCACTGATCAACTGTTTCCTGCCTCTCTCCCTCTCTTCAGGCCTTCCTGTTCCCTGAGACACAGTATTGAAATTAGGCCAACTGATAACCCTATAATGGCCTCTAAGTGTTCAAGTTTCAGGAAGAGTCGCACATCTCTCACTTTTAATCAAAAGCTAGACATGACTAAGCTTAGTGAGGAAGGCATGTCAAAAGCCAAGACAGGCTGACAGCAACGCCGCTTGTGCCAAACAGTTGGCCGTGTTGTTAATGCAAAGGAAAGTCCTTGAGGGAAATTACAAGTGCTACTCCAATGAACACACAAATGATAAGAAAGCAAAACAGTTTTATTGCTGATATGGAGAAAGTTTTAGTGGTCTGGATAAAAGATCATACCAGCCATAACAATCCCATAGGCCAAAGCCTAATGCAGAGCAAAGCCCTGACTCTTTCAGAGGTTGGTTCATGAGGTTCAAGGAAAGAAGCCATCTCCAATACATAAAAGTACAAAGTGAAGCTGCAAGTGCTGATGTAGAAGCTGGAGCAAGTTATCCAGATGATCTAGCTAAGTGGTTACACTAAACAACAGATTTTCAATGTAGACAAAACAGCCTTCTATTGGAAGAAGATACCATCTAGGACTTTCCTAGCTAGAGAGAAGTTGATGCCAGGTTTCAAAGCTTCAAAGGACAGGCTGACTCTCTTGTTAGGGGCTAATGCAGCTAGTGACTTTAGGGTCCTTTAAAAATCATGTTAAATCTATTCTGCCTGTCCTCTGTAAACAGAATAATAAAACCTGGATGGTAGTACATCTGTTTACAGCATGGTTTATGGACTATTTTAAGCCCACTGTTGAGACCCACTGCTCAGAAAAAAAAAATTCCTTTCAAACTATTGTTGCACATTGACAATGCACCTAGTCACTCAAGAGCTCTAACGGAGATGTACAAGGAGATTAACGCTGTTTTCATGCCTGCTAAGACAACATCCAAGTAAGAAATACATTTTGAAAGGATACAGCTACTGTAATGATTCCTTTGATGGATCTGGGTAAAATAAATTGAAAACCTTCTAGAATGGATTCACCATTCAAGATGCCATTAAGAGTACTTGTAATTCATGTACAAGTACATGGGAGGAGGTCAAACTATCAACATTAATAGAAGTTTGGAAGAATTTGATTCCAAGCCTCATGCATGACTTTAAGGAGTTCAACACTGCAGTGGAGGAAGTAACTGCAGATGCAGTAGAAAAAGTAAAAGAACCAGAATTAAGAGTGGACCCTGAAAATGGGACTGAATTGCTACAATATCATGATAAAATTTGAAGGGATGAGAGGTGCTTCTTATTGATGAGCAAAGAAAGCAATTTCCTGAGATGAAATCTACTCCTGATGAAGATGCTATGAATACTGTTGAAATGACAATAAAAGATTTAGAATATGACACAAACTGAATTGATGAAGCAGCAGCAGAGTTTGAGGGGATTAATTTTCCAATTTTGAAAGTTTTACTGTGGGCAAAATGCTATCAAACAGCATCACATGTTACAGAGAAATCGTTCATGAAAGAAAGAGTCAATCGATACAGCAAAATTTGTTGTCTTATTTTTAAGAAATTGCCACAGCAGGCCGGGCGCGGTGGCTCAAGCCTGTAATCCCAGCACTTTGGGAGGCCGAGACGGGCGGATCACGAGGTCAGGAGATCGAGACCATCCTGGCTAACACGGTGAAACCCCGTCTCTACTAAAAAATACAAAAAACTAGCCAGGCGAGGTGGCAGGCGCCTGTAGTCCCAGCTACTCCGGAGGCTGAGGCAGGAGAATGGTGTAAACCCGGGAGGCGGAGCTTGCAGTGAGCTGAGATCCGGCCACCGCACTCCAGCCTGGGCCGCAGAGCGAGACTCCGTCTCAAAAAAAAAAAAAAAAAAAAAGAAATTGCCACAGCCACCCCAACCGTCAGCAACAATTACCCCGATCAGTCAGCAGTCATCAACTCCGAGGTAAGACCCTCAACCAGCAATACGATGATGACTCACTGCAGGCTCAGATGAGCATTAGCATCTTTTTAGCGATTAAGTGTTTTAGTGGTCAAGCCCAGTGGCTCACGCCTGTAATTCCACCATTTTGGGAGGTTGAGGCGGGAGGATTGCTTGAGCCCAGGAGGTTAAGCCCAGTCTGGGTAACATAGTAAGACCCCGTCTTCATAAAAAGAAGAAAAAATTTGCCAGGTATAGTGACATGCACCTATTGTCCCAGCTACTTGGGAGGCTAAGTGAGAGGATCACTTGAGCCCAGGAGATGGAGGCTGCAGTGAGCCATGATCGCACCACTGCACTCTAGCCTGGACAAGAGAGCTAGAATTTGTCTCCAAAAAAAAAAAAAAAAAAGGATTTTAAAATTATGGTATGTACATTGCTTTTTTTTTAGACATAATACCATTGCAACACTTAACAGAGTAGAGTGTTAACGTAACTTTTTTATGCATTGAGAAACCAAAAAATTTCTGTGACTTATGTGATACTTGCTTTATTGTCTGGAACCAAACCTGCAATATCCAAGGTATACCTATGCTTTTAAAACATTGTAGCTTCAGATTTTCATTGTGATATAAACAATTATTCTCAGTCCTACAGTATTTCACAAGTGAGGATGAAATGAAAACAGTTTTTTTTTAAGATGGAGTCTCACTCTGTCGCCTAGGCTAGAGTGCAGTGGTGCAATCTGGGCTCACTGCAGCCTCCGCCTACTGGGTTAAAGTTATGCTCCCGCCTCAGCCTCCCAATTAGCTGGGATTATAGGCGCCTGCCACCATGCCTGGCTAATATTTTGTATTTTTAGTAGAGATGGGGTTTCACCATGTTGGCCGAGCTGGTCTTGAACTCCTGACCTCAGGTGATCTGCCCACCCTGGCCTCCCAAAGTGCTGGGATTACAGGTGTGAGCCACCGGGCCCAGCTGAAAACGGCTTAAAAAAATTATTTTACTTTAAGTTCCGGGATACATGTAGAGAATGTGCAGGTTTGTTACAAAGGTATACCTGTGCCATGGTGGTCTGCTGCACCCATCAACCCAAAAACAGGTTTTTAAAACATAGTAACAATGGATGAAACAGAAACACAGCCTCTTCCCTCTGAAATCATGGGAGATGATTTCAAAGTTCTACATTTCATAATTCTGAAATGTGTGAGCAAAGGACCACTTACCAAACAAGAAATCTGATGGAATTCCTTGAAACAATGGTTTATATTCACTGTCTCTAATTCTCCTCTCTCCATTCTCCCTTAAAGCTATTCCAATCTTTTCACCCTTACTGCTCCTTTGAATACACTCTTGTCAACTTCAATCGTGAACTCCATGTTACTAAATCTAATGGTCAGTTGGCATCTTTTTCAACCCGTCAGAAGCATTTGATAGCTGACCACATGCTCTCCTTCCTGACACACTTTTTGTACCTGGTTTCCAGGATACCACTCTCTTGGTTTGTTTCCTGACTCACTGGTTGCTTCTTAGACTCTTTTGCTGGCTCCTTTCATCTCTCTAACCTCCAAAAGGTGGAGCGCTTCAGGCCTCAGTCCATACTCCCTGCCTAAGTGACCTCATCCAGTCTCCTAGTTCTAAATACTACTTACATGCTTATATCATCTTCAGTTAAGGCCTCTCATTTGAATTCCAGGCTCACATATCCAACTGCTTATTTTGTATCTCCACTTAATGGTTAGAGGCATCACAAACTTACCATGTCCAAAACCAAATTCCTGATTCTGTCTCACCCTCACTGTCATGCTTGCTCCCTCTCCAGTAAATGCCATCACAATCCTTCTAGTAATCAGACCAAAAATCACCCTGCACTCCTTCTTTTCTCGCACACTCCACGTCAACGAATCATGATGAGTTGACTTTTGAAATACATCTAGAACCTGATCACTTCTTACTACCCATGCTGCTGCCATGTTGATTTTAAGACACTATCATTTCTGGCCTAGATTACTATAATCACCACCTAATTGGTCTCCCTGATTCCATTCTTGCATCCCCAGATTCTATTCTCAACACTGTAGCCTGAGTGATGCTTTAAAAATGTAAGTAAGATGATACCATTGCTCTAGTCAAAAGCCTACACTGACATCTCATCTCACTCAGAGTAAGAGTCAAGCCCCTGATATTGGACTATAAGATCTCCTAGGCCAGGTGCAGTGACCCACACCTGTAATCCCAGCATTTTGGGGATGAGGCACAAGGATTGCTTGAGGCCAGGAGTCCCAGACCAGCCTGGACAACATAGCAGGACCACATCTACCAAAAAAAAAAAAGATCTCCTGGAGTGGCTCTTCTCTACTACTCCGAACATCTTCTCATATCTCCCTGGTTGTTCCTCAAAAACAACTACCACGTTCCCACTTTGGGGTCTTTGTTCTTGATACTCCCCCTGCCTGAGATGTTCTTCCCCTCAGTATCAACGTGTATGCTCTTTCAGCGTCTTCAAGTCTCTGTTCAAAGGCTGCCTTATCAAAAAGCATTTCCCAGACCATCCTCATAAAAGAGAAAAATGACTATATCCCCCTACCTCCTGACTTTTCTATTTTCCTTACTCCACTGTATTTTTTTTCCCATTGCACTTATCATCACCTGACATATTGCACATTGTTTTTTTTCTTTCCCCCTTCTAGCAGGATACAAGCTCTCTAAAGCAATTTGTTTTGTTCACTCTTCTATGCCCAATGTCTACAACAATGGCTTGCACATAGCAGGCATACAACTTTTCTGAATGGATTAATGTGATATTACATATCTGTTAAATCATATTTCTTTGTTTTCATGTATTTAATTTTGTAAGAATAC
The DNA here is from genome assembly GCF_007565055.1 of Rhinopithecus roxellana. Taxonomy (NCBI): domain Eukaryota; kingdom Metazoa; phylum Chordata; class Mammalia; order Primates; family Cercopithecidae; genus Rhinopithecus; species Rhinopithecus roxellana. The sequence goes on from NC_044554.1 coordinate 63,716,589, forward strand.
TTTTAAGTCTACATCTGTCATCAAGGAATCAAACCAAGCATCCTTGACAAACCTAATCATATATGTTCTAAGTCTGTCATCCACAGGAAGTATTTGAGGAATAGTAATAATACGGATAAGGGAGCCCTCACCGAAGCAAACGTGTTTGTTGCCTCTTCCGGATAGATGGATTAGACTCAAATACATGAGGCCGTTTCCGTTTCTTTCCTGTTGCCACAGCAGCAGCAGCGGCCATTCCCACAGGACCTGAAATAATAACGTATGTGCTGAGATTAGGCAGCTGCCTGTAAACTGTTCAAGACAGAAACAATTAAAAAGGTACAAAAAAGGTAGCACTGCTTTCCCAATATGTTGTCAGTAAATACAGAATGGTCCTGATATTACCAGTATACTTCACTATTGTTTAACATGATTCATATTGTGATTTACCAATAAAACACATAATGAATCTTATAAAAAAGCAAATGACTTACACCTCCCCACCACACACCAGTTTGAATTTTGTATAATGTTGTTTTTGTTTTGCTTTGTTTTGCCAGCATGCCCATACTGTTAAGGCAATATTCTTAGAGGTGCTAGGAAAAATTGCAGCACTAAGAGGAAAAGCTTGCCAAAATTGAAAAAATTTACAGATTTTACTTCTATCCCTGTGTCCCTGTTTCCATTACTCCAAGACACTGCCAAGTTAAGGAAGTTGGAGATAATCACTCACATTTGGAACTCCAACAACACCTAAAGGAGTATCTGAATGAATACCATCTTAATTGAAAAAATTTTCTTGTATATCTGGGAATTGTGCCAAAAATGGAGATGTTCAACACAAGGTCAAGTTGATGAAGGCATTCTGGCAGAAAAGAGATAACTTTCCCACTCTGAGAAAATGTTAATAAAAGTTAGTCTGGCTTGCCCTGAAACTAATGTATAATGCCTTGTTTTGTCTTTTGAAGGGTAGATGGAGGGTAGACTCTAAGTAACTGCTGAAGTCTCTGATTCCTGGGACCTCAACATATCAAAGACAATCTTTTTTAAAAGGCATGTTACCTTTATCTTTACTTGTGAATCTTGTAAAAGGCTTAAATAAAAATTAAATTTAATTGCTCATCTGTATATTGGCATATATATTCTAAGTGGCTCAAATAAAATAAGCCTCCCTGTAAACCTAAATGAACTTTTCTACATGTTGTTAGTAGTATAATCAGCCTGACTTAAATAAACCCCTCTAAAGAACCTCAAAGCAAATAAAAAATAAATGACTGCTTTTTCCCTTTCTTTCCATCATAAATAGCTGTTATGGAAAAAATTTTATTGCTGCATTTCCCAACATTTTATTTATTTTTCAAAATTGTGGTGAGAACACTCAACATGTTATCTACTCTCTTAAAATGTAAAGTGTACAATACATCATTGCTAACTATAAGCCCAATGTTGTACGGCTATCTAGAACTTATTCCCCTTGCATCACTGAAGAGCAACTCCCCATCTGTCCCTCATCCCAGACCCTGGCAACCACCATTCTCCTCTGTTTCTATGACTATTTTAGATACCTTCTATAGGTACAATCATGCAGTGTTCGTCTTTCTATGACAGGTTTGTTTCACTTATCATAATATCCCCAAGGTGGAACCACGTTGTCACATATGACAGCATTCCCTTGTGTTTTTAAGGGTGAATAATGTTCCATTGTACATGCAGATCACAATTGCTTTAGCCATTCATCCACCGATGGGCATTTAGGCTATTTTCACATCTTGCTATTGTAAATAACACAACAATGAACAAGGAAGTGCAGATATCTCTTTGGGGTCCTGATTTCAATTCTCTTGGATAAATACCCAGAAGTGAGACGCCAGGATCATATATGGTAATTCTAGTTTTAATTTTTTGGAGGAATCTCCATGCTGTTTTCCATAGCGACTGGACCACTGTACATTCCCACCAACAGTATATAAGGGTTCCAGTTACTCTATGACCTCACCGCCACCAGTTATCTTTTATATTTTTGATGACAGTTGAGCATCTAACCTGTTGGTGATTTTATGTCTTCTTTACAGAGATGTCTATTCGAGTCCCTTGCCCATTTTTTATATTGAGTTATTTGGTTTCTTGCAGCTGAGTTGTAGGAGTCCAATATTTTATTATAAAAACTTCAAAACATATGTGCAAAGTTGAATTTTAACATCTTATTATACATATCTATCCATCTTTCTATCCATTCATCAACTCACATTGAGGTTTTTTCAATGTGTTTCAAAGCAAACTGCGAATATCAATATGATCCCCCTAAATACTTCAGCAGGCACAGCATCAGCTAGAGTTCAATATTTTACAATTTTTTTCTTTTGAGGTAAAATTTGCATATAATGAAGTGTACAAATCCAAGTATACATTCAATAAATTTTAAAAATGTATATACTCATGAAACTCAAATTCTGGCCAGGCGCAGTGGCTCATGCCTGTAATCCCAGCACTTTGGGAGGCTGAGGCGGGAGGATCACCTGAGGTCAGGAGTTTGAGACCAGCTTGACCAACATGATGAAACCCCATCTCCACTAAAAATACAAAATTAGCTGGGCGTGGTGGTGCATGCCTGTAGTCCCAGCTACTCAGGAGGCTGGGGCAGGAGAATCGCTTGAATCTGGGAGGCAGAGCTTGCAGTGAGCTGAGATCACACCACTGCCCTCCAGCCTGGGTGAAAGAGCAAGACTCCGTATCAAAAAAAGAAAGAGGAGTAGGGAGGGCAAGAGAGGGGCAGACTGAGACCCTATCTCTAATAAATCAATAAATACCTTTAAAAATGAAAATTTGAAAAAATTATAATTTCTACAATAAACTAGTATATTTTATAAAGTCAGAGTTAAGAAGAATTCCTTAAACAAAATCCCAAAAAGATAAACCATAAGGTAAAAGATTAATAAATTTCACAATAATATAAATAAGAACCTTCATGAACAAAAAAATAAAATAAATGGGGTGGGCAACAAACTGGGAGAAAATAATCACATATTATTTTTATGTATGCATAAAAATGCATACTGCAACCTCCGCCTCCCAGATTACATAATATGTAATATTAAATGTAATATTAAAATAATTACATATTACATATTATTGGGAAAGGAATGCAAAATATATATCAATAATTTCTACAAATTGATATGAAAAAAGACCAAAAAACTGAGTTGGAAAATGGGCAAAGGTATAAACAGGAAATAGGCAAATAAAGAAAATTGAGAAGTCAATAAAGATCGAAAATGGTGCTCTACTTTGTCTTACTGCACTGGCTGGAACCTCTTGCTCAAAAATGCAAATTAAACCAACACTGAGATGCCATTTCATACCTACCAGATTGGCAAAAATGAAAAAGACTGGTAACACCAATGGTGAGAATGAGAAGCAACAGGCATTACAGCACACTGCTTGTGGGGATGTAAATGAACACGATTTGGAAAGACATTTAGCAATATCTAGTAAAGTTGAAAATGGACATCTTTGGCTCTCCAATTCCCCTCCTGGGTATATCCTCCAGTAGTACTTTTCAAGCTACAGCTAGTGTGACCTTTCAGTGGCTCATGAGTGTTTTGTTTTGTTTTGTTTTGTTTGAGACAGAGTTTCACTCTTGTTGCCCAGGCTGGAATGCAATGGCACGATCTCGGCTCACCGCAACCTCCGCCTCCCAGGTTCAAGCAATTCTCCTGCCTCAGCCTCCCTGGTAGCTGGGATTATAGGCATGTGCCACCATGCCCAGCTAATTTTGTATTTTTAGTAGAGGCGGGGGTTTCTCCATGTTGGTCAGGCTGGTCTCGAACTCCCAACCTCAGGTGATCCACCCGCCTGGGCCTCCCAAAGTGCTGGGATTACAGGCATGAGCCACCGTGCCCAGTCGAGTGCACTTTTTTCTAATAAAATAGAACAGAGTAGAACATATCGCAGAGTATATAATTTGCAGTAGGGGTATTACCTCATTAAAAATTGTAGTTTTGGCTATATGTGTATTCATTTATTCTGGGTCACAATGTAAAATGTATTACTGTGGTACATTGTCAAAATAGAAAAAATTACAAACAACCTGAGTATCTACCAATATGTGAAATATTCAAGCTGGATGCCGTGGCTCATGCCTGTAATCCCAACACTTTGGGAGGCTGGGGTGGGCGGATCACTTGAGGTTCAAGACCAGCATGGCCAACATGGCAAAACCCCATCTCTACTAAAAATACAAAAATTAACCAGGCATGGAGGTGTGTGCCTGTAGTTCCAGCTACTCCAGGTTGAGGCAGGATAATTGCTTGAACCTAGGAGGCAGAGGTTGCAGTGAACCGAGACCACGCCACTGCACTCTAGCCGGGGCAGCAGAGTGAAACTCCATCTCAAAAAAACAACAACAACGGAGAAAGAAATATTCAGATAATGAATGGAACACCAAATAACAGTTAAAATAAAAACAGCCACATTATCAACATGAGTGAATCTCAGAAAAATGTTGAATGAGATAAACATATTACAGAAACATAGTATCAGAGTGATACCATTAATATAAAATTTAACACATGCAAAACAATGCTAAGTATTGTTTAATCATACAGACACATAACAGCAAATATAGACAAATGCAAGAGAATGACAAAGACCAAATCTAGAATACTGGTTACCCCAGTGGAGGGAGGGAGGGAAAGGAGCAGGATTTAAAAGAGTTCTACTGAGAATTTCAATCACATCTGTACTTTTTCTTTTATTTCTTTTCTTTTCTTTTTTTTTTTTTTTTTTGAGATGGAGTCTCGCTCTGTCGCCCAGGCTGGAGTGCAGTGGCGCGATCTCAGCTCACTGCAAGCTCTGCCTCCCGGGTTCAAGCCATTCTCCTGCCTCAGCTTCCTGAATAGCTGGGACTACAGGCGCCCGCCACCACGCCTGGCTAATTTTTTTGTATTTTTAGTAGACGGGGTTTCATCGTGTTAGCCAGGATGGTCTCGATCTCCTGACCTTGTGATCCGCCCGCCTCGGCCTCCCAAAGTGCTGGGATTACAGGCATGAGCCATCACACCCGGCCTGTACTTTTTATTTCTTAAAAAACATTTGATGCAAACATGTGAAAGCAGTAATAACTGAAAAGCTGGGCAGTGGGCACACATGCATTCGTTACGTCAACCTTGATACTTCTCTGTATGATTCAAATATTCAAGTATTTTCTACTTGCTGGACAATTTACCAAAACTATCACTCTCAAGATACTAATTATGTCTATAGACCATGTGAATCTTTCTCCACTTCTTTATTACCCTATCTCTTATCATTTCAAAGAAAATGAAATAATAAATCCAATTTTGTTTAAAAAGAAGTCCTCTAGGGCTAGGTCCAGTGGCTCACGTCTGTAATCCCAACACTTTGGGAGGCCAAGGCAGGAGGATCGCTTGAGCCTCGGAGTGTCCGGAGCCGTGAGGCCCGGAAATTGCCGCGGCCTCTGTTGCTTAAGCTCCTGCATTGTGGAGACAAGATGGCGCACTTCCTGGTTCTTCATCATCAACTTTACCCGCGCGCGAACTTTTCCCGCCCGCGCTTAGTTAACCTCCCATGCCCGGGAAAGACTAAGTCTACCGAGCATGCGCCTGGTGACGTCTCTCATTATTCTCCTCCCCGCCTGCTCTGAGCCCCTCCTCTTCCCTGCCAGCCTATATAAGGCATTGCACCGCCGCCATTAAACGAGACTTGATCAGGCTATTTATCTTGTCTCCATTTCTCATGTTTTCTTGTCTCCTCCATTCCCACTCCCCCTTCCAGGGTCTGTTCGACTGTCCTGCAGGTCGGGACACCTGGCGCCCGGACAGGGACCTGGACATGGGGGAAGAAGTGAGGAAGAAGGCACTAAAGTCGGCCGAAAGTAAAAGTGGAAGAAATTCCTCCGGACGTCGCGGGAGCCTGCCGCGTTGGAACCAGAGAGATGAACTCCAATTACAGATTCCTCTGGACCCTCGTGCTGACTTACAAGGCATTCCAGGCTCATGCCGGTTTCGGTGATCCACGTGAAGCTCTTACGATATTACAACAACGGCATGGTAAGCCTTGTGATTGCGCTGGGGGATATTTCGCCAGCCCACCTAATCCTTATATCACAACTGTATCTTGCTCCTCTCACACAGCATACCTGCCATCTAATTCCCTTAAGTGGAGGTGTGTATTAACCCCAAGAATATCTAGTGGAGGGGATAACATAACCTGCCCTTGTACCACATTTTGGGACTCTATACACAGCTCCTGTTTCACCGCTTATCAAAAATGTACCTCTGGCGGTAAAACATACTATACTGCTATCTTAACAAGATCTAGAACCCCTACTATAGGGGCCAGCAATGTCCCTACAGTATTAGGAAATACCAACAACATTATATCAGCTGGCTGTACTGGAACGGTAGGACAGCCTGTCTGCTGGAATATTCGCCCCCCTCTTCATATCTCTGATGGAGGAGGACCACAAGACAAGGCCCGAGAAATTATGGTACACAAAAAACTTGAGGAGTTGCAAAGGTCCTTGTACCCGGAAATTTACTACCACCCCTTGGCCTTGCCCAAAACTCGAGGGAGAGAAAAAATTGATGCCCAGACTTTTGACCTCCTCACTGTTACACATAGTCTGCTCAATAATTCCAACTCTGGTCTAGCCAATGATTGCTGGCTGTGCTTACCATTGGGAGATCCTGTTCCTCTTGCCATACCCAGTAATGACTCAAGTTATACACCCAATACTTCCTGCGCCATCATTCCTCCCCTTCGAGTACAGCCCCTCGAATTCTCGAACTCCTCTTGCATCTACTCTCAGCTTCTCAACAATTCCTACGACATTGACGTAGGCATAGCTGAGTTTACTAATTGCTCTATTATCACTAATGTTTCTCATTCGCTGTGTGCCCCGAACAGTTCAGTTTTTATATGCGGCAACAATAGAGCATATACATATTTGCCCACAAACTGGACAGGACTTTGTATCCTAGCCACTCTTCTGCCAGATATAGACATTATCCCTGGAGATGAACCTGTACCTATTCCAGCTATAAATCACTTTTTGGGAAGAGCCATAAGGGCAATACAATTTATCCCCTTACTTGTAGGACTAGGCATCACTACTGCCGTAACAACTGGGGTTTCAAGCCTAGGGGTCTCTGTTACTCAATACACCAAATTGTCTCGCCAATTGATCTCAGATATGCAGGCCATCTCAAGTACTATACAGGATCTACAAGATCAAGTAGATTGCCTGGCAGAGGTAGTGCTCCAAAATAGGAGAGGCCTCGATTTATTAACTGCCGAACAGGGAGGTATCTGCTTAGCTCTACAGGAAAAGTGCTGTTTCTACGCCAACAAGTCCGGGATCGTCAGAGATAAAATCAAGCGTCTACAAGAAGACCTAGAAAAACGACGAAAAGAAATGACTGATAACCTGTTTTGGACTGGGTTCCATGGACTCCTCCCCTATATTATACCGTTATTGGGCCCCCTGCTTTGCCTATTGCTCTTACTCTCTTTGGGGCCTATAATCTTCAATAAGCTCATGACATTCATTAAGCAACAAATCGAGGCCATCCAAGCCAAACCCATACAGGTCCATTATCATTGCCTTGAACAAGAAGATCACGGTGGTCCATACTTACGCTTGCCGTAAACCACCTTCCCTGTGCGCTGAAATGGACAGCCAATGACGGGTAAGAGAGTGTCATCTCTCACTAACGTAGGACAGGAGTGCCGTCATAGCTACTGCCTAATCCCATGACGGGTACCAGTGAAGAGATGTGTCACTCCAACCTAAGACAGGCGCAGTTCCCGAGGGACTATCTTCTAGTCACTAATAATATAAAAAAGGAGGACCTGTCCAGAGCCGTGAGGCCCGGAAATTGCCGCGGCCTCTGTTGCTTAAGCTCTGCATTGTGGAGACAAGATGGCGCACTTCCTGGTTCTTCATCATCAACTTTACCCGCGCGCGAACTTTTCCCGCCCGCGCTTAGTTAACCTCCCATGCCCGGGAAAGACTAAGTCTACCGAGCATGCGCCTGGTGACGTCTCTCATTATTCTCCTCCCCGCCTGCTCTGAGCCCTTCCTCTTCCCTGCCAGCCTATATAAGGCATTGCACCGCCGCCATTAAACAAGACTTGATCAGGCTATTTGTCTTGTCTCCATTTCTCATGTTTTCTTGTCTCCTCCATTCCCACTCCCCCTTCCAGGGTCTGTTCGACTGTCCTGCAGGTCGGGACATTGGAGTTCAAGACCAGCCCTGGGCAACATGGCAAAATGGCATGTCTGCAAAAAATTTAAAAATTAGCTGGGCATGGTGGTGTGCACCTGTACAGGAGTCTGAGGTGAGAGGATCACCTGAGTCCAAGGAGGTTGAGGCTGCAGTAAGTCATGATTGTACCACTGCACTGCAGTCTGGGCAACAGAGTGAAACCCTGTCTCAAAAAACAACAACAAAAACCAACATACTGGTGGTTGATACTAAAAGAGGTCAACCAACTTGAGATATTGTTGTTTTATTACTTGAAGATCTCATTTAGTTGCACTACTTATAGACTTTTTTTTTCTTGAAAATCAACAATAATCAGGGGCTGTCTGTGCTGCAGAGAATTAGAAGTGTTTCTGAGGGGCAACACAATATAGTAAATGGTCATTTACCTTTTCTGGGTCACCTTTCAGATATGATGAATGCTACAGACTAGCTCCTCAGAAAAATTCCCAAGCTGGTTAAGTAGAGTTGGGATTCCAACCCAGGAAGCCTGATTCCAGAGTCTGGGCAGGTAAGCACTGTGCTCTGCTGCCTCTCCAAATTCCTTACCACACACAGCCCCTGGGCCCTGGGTGGTCTGACTCATGCCTGCCTCACAAGGTTCCAACCACACTGGCCTCCTTCCCATTTCCCATCTGCAAGTCCTTGCTTTCAATGTTTCTCAGTCTGAAATGCACTTCCCTTTGCTGACACCTAACTGCCTGTCAGTCACAACCTGCCTCCTCAGAGAAGCCTTCCCAGACCACCCAAACTAGCAGCAATCTGCTGTCCTTCTCTCTCCATTACCTTCCCTCATTATTTTATTCAGAAGATCCAATGCTTTCTCAAATTATTTTACTTTATTATTGGTAGCCCTCCCCCACCACTGGATGAAAGCTCCTTCAGAAACAAATTCTTTTTCTTCCCCCAATAAGCCTTTTGCACTCCTAAGAAGCAAACTCTTGCCTGCCTTGTTCATAGCATCTACCTAGGCTACATATATGTACTATACATTATAATTCCTCAATAATTGAATATTAAATTATCAAATGGTAAGTCATTTCTACCAGCTGTGTTTCACTTTCCACATGTGCCACACAAAGGAGTCAAATTAAAGTCTTTTCCTGGTCTTAACACTATGACAAAGCAGTACAGTAATACAGCAAAGCCATGTCTCAAAAGCATCTTCCTTCATAGAAAAGCAGTGGACCTGGATTCATGATGTTAAGATGCCCTCTGCTGGAACACATGAGCATTTCACAAAACATATTTTACAAACATTTCATGTGTTTTGCCACTAAGACTTATTTTTAAATTCACCACTCCAGTAATACACAGTGGACAGTAACTGACAGTAATAAGGGTGTTCGTCATTGCATCTGTCTTCCTCTTCTTAAATACAGCATATATTCAAAACGTAGTATTTTGGCCACTCTTCATCATTAATTTCTTGTCCAGCTTTTCTAAATACCTTCTAAGATCAATATCTAATACCATACCCATTCAGGCATGGTTTATATGAAGTCTTTTCACCATGGTGCTAAATGTTCAATGTAAATAGGAAAGTGAATGATATAAAATGTAGCCCAACTTTAAGTAATTTAGTAGCCCAGAAAATCTCAAAACCTTAAATTGGATTAAGATGATCCAGGATTGCTAGTGCCCTCAGGCATCTGGCAGAAGCAAACAAAAATCCTCTCTAGAGGAAGATAACATTATACTAGACCCCAAATTATTTCTAGAAATAATTTTCCATACACAGCATCCAGCATTCATTGAAATATAACAGTACACCAAGAAAACAGCCAACGTGAACAAGAAATGACATTAACAACATGTAACAGAAACAGACTCATTGGGACTTGAGAGAGAATTACCAGGTAAATTATAAAATTGTTTGCTTAAAAGAAATTTTTTTCCACTATTGGAAACTGTTCAGTGAAAATCTGGGAGGAAACACACACACACACACACACACACACACACACACACACACACACTAGAAATTCTAAAACTGGAGGGAAAAAAACGGTTAGTTTTGGTTAAACTACTAACAATTACCAAAATTAATAAGTCAATGAACAGATTTAAAAGCACCTTAATAAATAAAGAAAAAAACAAAGAAAAAACATAAAAAAAGCACCTTAAACACGGCTGATATGGTTTGGCTATGTCCCCGCCCAAATCTCATCTTGAATTGTACTCTCATAATTCCCACATGTTGTGGGAGGAACCTGGTGGGAGGTAACTGAATCAGGAGGGCAAGTCTTTCCAGTGCTGTTCTTGTGATAGTGAGTAAGTCTCATGAGATCTGGGGGTTTAAAAAAGAGGAATTCTCCTGCACAAGCTCTCTCACTCTTTGCCTGCTGTTATCCATGTAAGACATGACTTGCTCCTCCTTGCCTTCTGCCATGATTGTGAGGTCTCCCCAGCCACATAGATCTGTGAGTCCAATGAAACCTCTTTTTCATCCCAGTCTTGAGTATGTCTTTATCAGCAGTGTGAAAATGGACTAATACAGTAAATTGGTGCCAGGAATGGGGTGCTGCTGAAAAGATACCTAAAAATGTGGAAGCGACTTTGGAACAGGCAGGGGTTCAAACAGTTTGGAGGGCTCAGTATAAGACAGGAAAATGTGGGAAAGTTTGGAACTTCCTAGAGACTTGTTGAATGGCTTTGCCCAAAATACTGATAGTGATATGGACAATAAAGTCCAGGTTGATGTGGTCTCAGGTGGAAATGAGAAACTTGTTGGGAACTGGAACAAAGGTGACTCTTGTTATTTTCAGCAAAGAGACTGGTGGCATTTTGCCCCTGCCCTAGAGATATGTGGAACTTTGAACTTGAGAGAGATGGTTTAGGGTATCTGGCAGAAGAAATTTCTAAGCAGCAAAGCATTCAAGAGGTGACTTGGGTGCTGTTAAAGGCATTCAGTTTTATAAGGGAAAGAAAACCCGAAAGTTCAGAAAATTTGCAGCCTGACAATGCAATAGAAAAGAAAATCCCATTTTCTGAGGAGAAATTCAAGCTGGCTGCAGAAATTTGCATAAGTAACAGGGAGATGAATGTTAATCCCCAAGACAATGGGAAAAATGTCTCCAGAGCATGTCAGAGGTCTTCATGGCAGCCCCTCCCATCACAGGCCTGGATACCTAGGAGGTTTCAAGGGCTGGGCCCAGGGCCCCTGTGCTGCGTGCAGCCTAGGGGCTTGGTGCCTTGCATCCTAGCTGCTCAGCTGTGGCTGAAAGGGGCCAACACAGAGCTCGGGCCATGGCTTCAGGGGCTGCAAGCCCCAAGTCTTGGCAGCTTCCACAAAGGTGTTGAGCCTGCAAGTGTACAGAAGTCAAGGACTGGAGTTTAGGAACCTATGCCTGGATTTCAGAGATGTATGAAAATGCCTGGATATCCAGGGCAGAAGTTTGCTGCAGGGGTGGGGCCCTCATGGAGAACCTCTGCTACGGCAGTGTGGAAGGGAAATGTGGGGTTGGATTGGAGACCCCACACAGAGTCCCTAGTGGAGCTGTGAGAAGAGGGCCACTGTCCTCCAGCCCCCAGAACGGTAGATCCACCGACAGCTTGCATTGTTTGCCTGGAAAAGCCACACACACTCAACACCAGCCCATGAAAGTAGCTGGGAGGGAGGTTGTACCCTGCAAAGCTACAGGGGGCAGAGCTGTCCAAGACCATGGGACCCCACCTCTTGCATCAGCATGACCTGGATGTGAGACATGGAATCAAAGGAGATCATTTTGGAGCTTTAAGATTTGACTGCCCTGCTGGATTCTGGACTTGCATGGGGCCTGTAGCCCTTTTGTTTGGCCAATTTCTCCTATTTGCAATGGCTGTATTTATCCAATCCCTGTACCCCCACTGCCATCTAGGAAGTAACTAACTTGCTTTTGATTTTACAGGCTCATAGGCAGAAGGGACTTGCCTTGTCTCAGATGAGACTTTGACTGTGACTTTTAAGTTAATGCTGAAATGAGTTAAGACGTTGGGGGACTGTTGGGAAGGCATGATTGGTTTTGAAATGTGAGGACATGAAATTTAGGAGGCGCCAGGGGCAGAATGATATGGTTTGGCTCTATGTCCCCACTCAAACCTCATCTTGAATTGTACTCCCATAATTCCCACATGTTGTGGGAAGGACCAAGTGGGAGGTAATTGAATCATGGGGGCAGATCTTTCCCATGCTGTTCTTGTGATAGTGAATAAGTCTCACAAGATCTGATGGTTTTAAAAGGAGGAGTTCCCCTGCACAAGCTCTCTCTCTTTTTGCCTGCTGCCATCCATGCAAGACGTGACTTGCTCTTCCTTGCCTTCCACCATGATTGTGAGGCCTCCCCGGCCAGGTGGAACTGTAAGTCCATTAAAACCTCTTTCTTCCCAGTCATGGGTATCTCTTATCGGCAGCGTGAAAACGGACTGATACAATAACTAAAGAAGAAAATCACAAGTTGAAAGACAGAGGAAACTACACAGAAAGATGATACATACAGAACAGATAGTAAGAGACATACAAGTGAGGAAGACTAACATAAGTAACTGGAACCATGGAATGAAAAGAGATGGAACTCAGCAGAAGCAAAATCTAGTGGCTAAAATGTCCCAGAATTTATGACATTGGTCCACGTAGTCAAGATGTACAAAAAAATCCTAAACAGAATAAATAAATAGAAATCAGAGCCAAATACATCACAAAAACTAAAGAGGAAAATCAGTTGGGTGGGGAGAGGGGGCAGGCTATGTGGGAGATAATCTTTGAAAGACTAGCAGTTAGAATGAAATAGCTGAATTCTCAATAGCAACAATGGAATCCAGAAGACAGTGGAACAGTACCTTTCAACATGAGGAAAGAATAACCACCAAGCTAGAATTCCATACTCAGTGAAAACATCCTTCAAGGTTGAAGTTTAAGTAAAAACATTCATAGACAAACAAAAATAGAACTTGCTACTAGCAGACCCATGTTAACGCAAATACTAAATGGTGTTTTTAGGCGGAAGAAAAACCATCTCAGGAGACCAGTTGGAGATGCAGGAAAAAAAAAATGAATATTATTTATTAAATAAAAATATTGGCCGGGCGCGGTGGCTCAAGCCTGTAATCCCAGCACTTTGGGAGGCCGAGACGGGTGGATCACGAGGTCAGGAGATCGAGACCATCCTGGCTAACACGGTGAAACCCCGTCTCTACTAAAAAATACAACCAACTAGCCGGGCGAGGTGGCGGGTGCCTGTAGTCCCAGCTACTCAGGATGCTGAGGCAGGAGAATGGCGTGAACCTGGGAGGCGGAGCTTGCAGTGAGCTGAGATCCGGTCACTGCACTCCAGCCTGGGCGACAGAGCTAGACTCTGTCTCAAAAAAAAAAAAAAAAAATATTGTTGGCTGAATGCGGTGGCTCAAGCCTATAATCCCAGCACTCTGGGAGGCCAAGGTGGGTGGATCACCTGAGGTCAGGAGTTCAAGACCCGCCTGGCCAACAGGGTGAAACTCCATCTCTACTAAAAACACAAAAATTAGCTGGGCGTGGTGGCACACACCTGTAATCCAGCTACTTGGGAGGCTGAGACAGGAGAGTTGCTCCAACCCAGGAGGCAGAGGTTGCAGTGAGCCAAGATTGTGCCACTGCCTTCCAGCCTGGGTGACAGGGTGAGACTCCATCTCAAAAAAAAAAAATTGTCTTGTGGTGTTTGAAATACAGTTGTCCCTTCAAACCCTCGTGAAATTGGTTCCAGCATCTTGATGTGCAGATGCTCAAGTCCCTGAAATAAAATGGTGTAGCATTTGCACATAACCTATGCATGTCCTTCTGTATCATCTCTAGGTTACTAATGCTAATATTATAATACCTAATACAATGTAAATACTATATAAATAGTTGTTGTATTGGCCTTTTATTTGTATTATTTTTAATTGTTATATTGTTACTTTTAATTTTTTTTCCTAATACTTTTGATTCAAAATTGGTTGAATGTGCAGATGTGGAATCCACAGTAAAGACAGCCAACTGTATACCAAAGGACAATAATAGCATATAGGATGGGCGCATGAAATGCAAGTGTTCTAAGAAATTTGTATTATCCCTGTAGAGAGGTTAAAAGTTTCAAGTACATACAACTTTTTGCTTTTCCTTTTTTTTTCAACTGGACACAAGGCTCTCACTCTGTTACTCAGGCTGTAGTGCAGTGGTGTAATCATAGCTCACTGCACCCTCAAACACCTGGGCTCAAGCAATCAGTCATCCCACCACAGCCTCCCAAGTAGTTGGGACTAGGGAGCACATCACCACACCCAGCTAATTTTTTTTTTTGGTAGAGATGGGATCGCACTACATTGCCCAGGCTGGTCTCAAACTCCTGGGCTAAAGTGATCCTCCCACCTTGGCCTCCCAAAGTGCTGGGATTACAGGTGTGAGCCACTGAGCCTAGTCAACGTAAGACATTGATAAATAAAGGATGTATGCTATAATTTCTACAAGTATTGATAATAGTAAAAGCTTATAACTTTCAAACTAACAAGAAAAGAAATGAAAAAATAGAAAATTTTCAATCACTACAAAAGAAAACGCCAAGAGAAAAGTAAACAGAACAGGTAGGGCAAAGAGAAAGCACATAGAAAAGAAGGTAAATTTAAATCTAAATATGTGTCAGTGATTGTTTAATGTAATTGGAATAAATGCTTCAGTTTAAAGCCAAAACACAGGCAGAATAGATGAAAAAATAAAACCAAAGTCATAACACTGATAGTAAGTGATTCCAGACCTCAAGCCTCAGTACAACACAGGCTCAAGTTATAACCGCAAGGCTTAAAAAAGTTGTGATAAAAGCCAGGCATGGTAACTCACACCTGTAATCCCACTAATTTAGGAGTCCGAGGCAGAAGGACACCTGAGCCCAAGAGTTTGAGGCCGGTCTGCATAACACAGTGAGATTTCTGTCTCTACAAAATATACAAAAATGAGCCAGATGTGGTGGTACGCATCAGCAGTCCCAGCGACTCCGGACGCTGACTGCGATGGGAGGGTCACTTGAACCCGGAATATCAAGGCTGCAGTGAATCATGATTGTGCCACTGCACTCCAGCCTGGGCAACAGAGCAAGACACTGTCTCTAAAATAAATAAATAAATAAAAATTAAAGAAGAGCTTCTAATCCAAACAACATTACCTGCAGCAGCCAGATGAGCTGTCACCTCATCAGCTGCTGTGGAGTTGAGTATATCTGAGTCATCGTAAGAGGTGTCCTCAGGAGAAGAAGGCGAGTCTTCATCAGCACTCAGCATACTGTGCTCAGTGTAAGTAGCCACATGGACCTGCTGCACTTGCTGGGCCACCGCATGTGCTTCTATGGTAGCCATATGTTCGGTTTGGGTCACTCCGTGTTCCTCCATGAAGTTCTACTGTCAGACAAAAAAGAAAAAGAACAGGATTCAGTGTGTAATATAACACAATGCTTAAACTAAGAGATATTTTCTTCAAGATCAGAGGAACCTTGACAAACTTCCAATTTCGCTACTTACCATGCCATACCAAGTCATAGGAAATGGGAAGCACCACTCAAGTGTGACATAAAAATGACAGAGTGGTGTTCCTTATGTGACACCATTTTGATGGAAATTCGCTGTACTAATTTTATACCTCAGATCACAAAACAACAGATACCCTTAATAATAAAAAGACATTCAAATATAACAATAAAAAGATACTCAAGATACCTCAGTGACTAGCATTTGACCTTGTGGACATAAAAACACTTAGTAAATAAGTGAAATACTTAACATTTTCTCTGTATGTCAAAGACAAGTGAGAGTCAACTTTTTTCCCAAAAATTCAAATTGGTCTTTCTCCTTATAAAACTGCTTCTTGAGGGCATGGCAGCACGTGCCTGTAGTCCCAGCACTTTGAGAGGCCCAGGCAGGTGGATCACCTGAGGTCAGGAGTTTGAGACCAGCCTGGCCAACATGGCAAAACCCTGTCTCTATTAAAAATACAAAAAAATTAGCCGGACGTGGTGGCGGGCGCCTGTAATCCCAGCTACTTGGGAGGCTGAGGCAGGAGAAGTGCTTGAACCCGGGAAGTAGAGGTTGCAGTGAGCCAAGGTTGTGCCATTGTACTCCAGCCTGGGCGACAGAGCAAGACTCGGTCTCAAAAACAAACAAATTCCCTACCCCTCAAAAAAACAAAAAACTGCTTCCTTTAAACCCCAAAATGATACAGTAATTTATAAAGCAGTAAACTTAAAAGTTGGCTCTTCTATCACACTTATAATCTCCACTCCTCCCCACCCCAGAAGTTCATTATTTTTGAAAAATAAATTTGGAGCATACATACATAGATTTAAAATAAAAACAGGTTCATATTATACATATTGTCTTTTTCATATTACAATATATCTGGACATTGTTGCATGTCAAAACATACAGATCTACCATATCTTTTTCAAAGAGCTGCATACTTTATTATATCCATGTGTCATAATTTATATAACCAGTCACCTGCTCATCAAATATGCTTCCAAGTTTTTGCTGTTATAAAATAAACATCAATGCAGTATAAAATTTGTCCTTGTATATAAAATTTTATATATTAGTTCCTCAAAAAAAATCAAAAATAGAACTACCACATGATCCAGTTATTCCACTTCTGGATATATATACCCAGAAAAAACTGAAAGTAGGATCTTGAATAGACATCTGTACACCCATGTTCATAGCAGCTTTATTCACAACAGCCAAAACATGGAAGCAACCCAAGTGACCATTGATGAATGCATGGGTTAAAAAAAAAAGTGGTATACACGTACCACCTATTACTCAGTCTTAGAAAGGAAGAAAACGCTAATTAGAAAGAGGGGAATTTCCTCAACCTGATAAAGAACAGCTACAAAAAACCTACTATTAACATCATACTTAGTTGTGAAAAACTAGAAGCTTTCCCATTAAGATTACGAAGAAGGCTGGGCGAGGTGGCTCACACCTGTAATCCCAGCACTTTGGGAGGCCAAGGGAGGTGGATCACCTGAAGTAAGGAGTTCAGGACCAGCCTGGCCAACATGGAAAATATACTAAATATACTGTCTCTACTAAAAATACAAAAATTAGCCAGGCGTGGTGGTACACATCTGTAATCCTAGCTACTCAGGAGGCTGAGGCAGGAGAATTGCTTGAACCTAGGAGGTAGAGGTTGCAGTGAGCTGAGATCATGCCACTACACCACACTCCAGCCTGGGTGACACAGCAATGGCGGGACTCTGTCTCAAAAAAAAAGGTCAGGAAGAAGACAAGGAAATTGCCTCTCACCACTTCTTTTTAACATTGTACTGGAAGTCCTAACCAATGCAATAAGATTTTTAAAAAAGAAATAAAGGGTACCCTGATTGGGAAGGAAGAAATAGAACTGTCTTTCTTCATGGATGACATGGTTGTTGATGTAGAAAATCCAAAATAATCAATAAAAAAACTCCTGGAACTAGTAAGTAATTACAGCAAGGTTGCAGGGACAAGGTTAATTGTTTTTCTAGATACTAGAAATGAATAAGTGGAATCTGAAATTAAATTAAAAACACAATACCATTTACATTTGTACCACCAAAAAGTGAAATACTGAGTAAGGTATAAATCTAACAAAATATGTACAAGATGTATATGAAAACAAATACAAAACTCTGATGAAAGTAATCAAATAAAAACTAAATAGAGATATTCCATGTTCATGGATAGAAAGACACAATACTGTCAAGATGTCAGTTCTTCCAACCTCATCTCTAGATTCAACACTGTCCCAATCAAAATCCCAGCAAGTTATTTTGTGGATATCAACAAACTGACACTAAAGTTTACATGGAGAGGCAAGAGACCCAGAACAGCCAAAAAAAAATATTGAAATAACACAATCAGAAGACTGATACCACACAACTTTAAGACTTACCATAAACCTACAGTAATCAAGACAGTCTGGTATTGGTGAAACAACAGAGAAATAGACCAATGTAACAGAAGGGAGAGTCCAGAAATAGACCCACATAAATACAGCCAGCTGATCTCTGAGAAAGGAGCAAAGGCAATACATTAGTTTGGCAAAATTAGTCTTTTCAATGAATGGTGCTGGAACAAGTGAACAATCACACACCAAAAAAAAAAAAAAAAAAAGAAATCTAGACACAGACCTTACACCCTTCACAAGAACTAATACAAAATGGATCATAAACCTAAATGTAAAATGCAAAACCATAAAACTCCTAGAAGATAACATAGGAGAAAATCTAGTTGACCTTGGGTATGGCAATGACTTTTAAGATATAATGCCAAAGGCACAATCCATAAAAGCAAAAATCGATAAGCTGGACTCCATTAAAACAAGAAACTTCTGCCCTGTGAAAGACACTGCCAAAAGAATCAGAAGACAGGATATAGATAGGGAGGAAATGTTTGTAAAAGATCAATCAGAAGGATTGTTATCCAAAATAAGGAATTCTTAAAACTCAACAATAAGAAAATGAACCCGATTAAAAAAAGGCAAAACACCTGAAGAGATCTTACCAAAGAAGATATATAGATGGTACATAAGCATATGAAAAGATGCTCAACATCATATGTCATGGGAGAATTACAAATTAAAACAACAAGATATCACCACGCATCTATTTAAATATCGAAAACTCGAAAGATTGACAACACCAAACACTGTTGAGGATGTGGAGCAACAGGAACTCTCATTCATTGCTGGTGGGAATGCAACATAGTACAGCCACTTTGGAAGACAGTGTGGCAGTCTGTTATAAAAGTAAACGTACTCTTACCATACAATCCAGCCATTACACTCCTTTGTATTTACCCAAGGGAGTTGAAAACTTACATCCACATAAAAACCTGCACATGGATGTTTATAATTTTATTCATAATTGACCAAACTTGGAAGCACCAAAATGTCCTTCCGTAGGTGAATGGATAAACTGTGGTACATCCAGACAATAGAATATCATTCAGCACTAAAAAGAAATGAGCTTTCAAGCTATGAGAAAATGTAGAAGAAGCTTAAATGCATATTGCTAAGTGAAAAAAGCCAATATGAAAACGCTATACACTTATGATTCCAATCACATGGCCTTCTGGAAAAGCAAAACTATGGGGATGGTAAAAAGATTAGAGGTTACCAAGGATTAGGGGGAAGTGAGGGATGAACAGGCAGAGCACAGAGGATTTTCAGGGCAGTGAAACTACTCTATATGACAAAATAATGGTGGATATGGGTATACATTTGTTCAAATACATAGAACGTAAAATACCATGAAGGAACCCTAATGTAAACTATGGACTTCGGGTAATAACTATGTGCCAATGTGGGCTCAACAATTGGAACCAAATGTACCACTCTGGTGCAGGATGTTGATAGTGGGGGAGCTGTACAAGTGTAAGGGAGAGAAGTATAGGGGAATTATCTGTATCTTCCACTCAATTTTGCTGTGAACTTAAAACTGCTCCAAAAAATAGTCTTATTTAAAATCAGTTTTTTAAAAAAGGAAATTCTGACTCATGCTACAACATGGATCAACCTCGAGGATATTCCGCTCAGTGAAATGAGCCAGCCACAAAAAAGAACAAATACTGTATGATTCTACTTATATGAGGCACCTAGAGTAGTCAAATTCATAAAGACAGAAAGTAGACTAGTAGTTGCCAGGGGCTGGGAGAACAGAGTTTCAGTTCTGCAAGATAAAGACTTCCGGAGATTGGCTGCACAACAGTGTGAATGTACTTAACACTACTGAACCTTATGCCTAAAAATGATTATGATGGTAAATTTATTGTTATGTATATTTTACAACTAACTTTCAAAAATCACCCTATATACCAGTGTAATTTCTGTGCAAAGAAGTGACTAATCTAGCCGGGCGCAGTGGCTCACACCTGTAATCCCAGCACTTTGGGAGGCCAAGGCAGGCAGATGACGAGGTCAGGAGATCAAGACTATCCTGGCTAGCATGGTGAAACCCCATCTGTACTAAAAAAATACAAAAAATTAGCTGAGCATGGTGGCGGGCGCCTGTAGTCCCAGCTACTCAGGAGGCTGAGGCATGAGATTGGCGTGAACCCGGGAGGCAGAGCTTGCAGCGAGCTGAGATGCACCACTGCACTCTAGCCTGGGCGACAGAGCAAGACTCTGTCGCAAAAAAATAAATAAACAAATAAAAATACATTTAAAAAAAAGAAGTGACTAATCTTACAGTAGAATAATATAACCAGCCTGTATTATCTTTATTAAAAATTTTGTATACTATTTGATGATTATTTTAAAAAATAAATTATTTTAAGAATAATAAACTCTTGAAAGTAAATTGCTGGGTCAAAAGGCATACATATTTCAAATTTTGATGTATATTGAAAAGCTGAGTGCTTTAGTTGTACAGTAACACTAATACAAATGTACTCTACTTGTATTAATACAAACGCACACAAACATATACACACATTTAAAATTTGACTATCATGTAACAGTATATAGCACTATACATCTGGAGTTTACCAAAAAATCTCAAACATATAGATATAGAAATATGACCTCTATGGCTACATGTAAAAAGAACGTAATTATTTATTTATGTAAAATATTTATCTTATTTTGTCCTACTCTATTATAGAAGCCTTTCTCCATCTTGAGATCTTTTGATTCTAAAATCCTTTGTTCCTCTGAGTAACTGCTCTCTTAAACTAATCCTGCTATGTCTTTATTCTTTAGGTGATTTGTTTCTATGTAGATAACCAAATTTTCAGTTTTCTGAGGTCTTTGAAAACATGGTAAAATGTGAACATTTGGAAAATCTGGGTAAAGGATACATGAGAATTCTTTGTACAATTCTTGCAACTTTTTCCAAAGTCTGATATTATGGCAAAATTAGAAAAGAATGTTTAAGCTACCTGATAAGCTACCCTTCCATATCCTGTTTTATGTGAGTTTCAGAATATCCAAGGGAATATATCTTAGCCCCCAGATTTGTACTAATCTAAAACAATTTCACACACTAAGTCACACAATTAAATATATATGAGAGAAAGATACCATTAAAAATGCTATTTTTCCATCCATTTTACTGTTCTTTGAGACAAACTGCTTAGGGCATTTTAGAATTCTGGGTACTTCAAAATTATTTTTAAATGATTTGGGATTAGATGGCACCTAACTGCTTTTCAAAGGGATTTGTAGGCTATGCACTTGGCATAATGGATTTCAATTATTTGCTCCAGAATGCAGTTCACAGCATGAATCAATAGGGCTGTCTGCTTCGCAGGCTTGCCATTTCTGCCTAGAGCCTCATCTCTTTCCACCTCTCTCCCTATCCCATTCTTTGGCCTCTCTAACCAATTTTTTTTTTTTTTTTTTTTTTGAGACAGAGTCTCACTCTGTTGCCCAGGCTGGAGAGCAGTGGTGTGATCTTGGCTCACTGCAACCTCCACCAACCTGGGTTCAAGCAATTCTCGTGCCTCAGCCTCCCAAGTAGCTAGGATTACAGGTGCACCACCAAGCCCAGCTGATTTTTGTATTTTTAGCAGAGACTGGGGTTTTACCATATTGGCCAGGCTGGTCTCGAACTCTTGACCTCAGGTGATCCACCTACCTCAGTCTCCCAAAGTGCTGGGATTACAGGCATGAGCCATCACGCCCGGCCTCTCTAACCATTTTTATTCAGTACACTCTGTGAAAAGCAAAGGCAAAGGTATTTCTGACTTCTTTTAACTAGAATGGGATACTTATGAATGATACAGTGTTTCCATAAAATCATAAAGGAAGCAGCCTGGTTAATGCCAGGTATGACTGATATGTCATATGACATATTGCTGGACATCATCAGACCCCACTCTCCCAAGTCAATTTAGTGAAGCATTTTAGCATTTCTCCATGAGGAGTTAGATTCCCTGGATAGTTGAAGTGATGCGAACTGTCAATAGGTAAAAACATATTAAATATTCTCCATTTTATAAAACAGCACAGTCTATCACCAAGATATCCAGAACCCCTGGACAAGTTACTTAATCTCTAAGCTACAATACTATCTTTTTTTTTCCTTTTTCTTTTTCTTTTTTTTTTTTGAGACAGAGTCTCGCTCTGTTGCCCAGGCTGGAGTGCAGTGGCCGGATCTCAGCTCACTGCAAGCTCCGCCTCCCGGGTTTACGCCATTCTCCTGCCTCAGCCTCCCGAGTAGCTGGGACTACAGGCGCCCGCCACCTCGCCCAGCTAGTTCTTTGTATTTTTTAGTAGAGACGGGGTTTCACGGTATTAGCCAGGATGGTCTCGATCTCCTGACCTCGTGATCCACCCGTCTCGGCCTCCCAAAGTGCTGGGATTACAGGCTTGAGCCACCGCGCCCGGACTCTATCTTTTTTTTCTAATAAAAAAAAAAAATGACTACCTATTCTTAAAAGGATGATATGAGGATTAAATGAGATAATCCAAATAAAGTCAGGAACACAGTGACCAGCAGTAAGTGCCTGACATTAATGATGATGATGATGCCAGAATCTCTGTGTCTTCCTGATTCTATCCTTCTTGACTCATTCCTTGACTAGTCTCACAAGCACTGGGCCTCAATTTCTTCATTTCTAAATTAGACAGTCATCTCTGAGGATAGTTTTCTTAACTGTGTGTAAGAGACTGAATCAGGCATCTAAAAAAGCCCTATGTTAACTCCAGCAACTGAAATACTGTTCTCCTAGACATAAAATAAGGGAAACTATAGGAAACCAAGGCCCCTAGCATAATTTCACAAAACAGTGCACAAAATGAAGAGGCAGCAGATGGACCTGAGAGTGATTCCTCTGAACTGATATAAAAAGTAAGATGAAAGCGCTGGCAACACATAATGACCTGTGACCCAATACCACATTCAAATAAAACAGCATATATATCACCCAGAGCCAGTGGTGTTCAGCAGATTAGTCAATACTTCATTTAAAAAAAAAAGAAAAAAGAAAAAAATTCCCCCAAACAATAACTTAACATGGTAACAATTTTACTAAAACCTTTCTTACCCTGCATCATTACCTGGGGTGCAATATATCCTATATCTAAAGATCCTTCTTGGCCAGACACAGCGGCTCACACTTGTAATCCCAGCACTTTGGGAGGCCGAGGTGGGAGGATCACTTACGTCCAGGAGTTCGAGACAAGCCTGGGCAATGTAGGGAGACCCCGTCTTTACAAAAAATGAAAAATTAGCTGGGCACGATGGCACGTGCCTATAGCCCAGCTACTCAGGAGGCTAAGGCAAGAGGATTGCTTGAGCCTGGAAGGACAAGGCTTCAGTGAGCCAAGATTGCACCACTGCACTCTGTGTGAGTGACAGAGTGAGACCCTGTCTCTTAAAAAAAAATTAAATTAAGAAGTCCTTCTTTATTATATAAACTACAAGAGGTTGGGGAAGGTGTAATCTGGTACAGAAGAGTTCCTACTTTTGTCTCTCTAGGCCAGTATAGGTGGGTTAGTGGAAGAAAACACAGAAAAAGATTGTCTTGGTCCAGAGCACCCTGGTACTTGTAGTCAGTAATACCTAAAGAGCTACTGGAATTTGAAGGAAATGTCCAAAGGAGTTAATTTTAGTCTAATCCACACATAATAGATGAGATTAAGTGTAGAGTATTTTAAAAATCAAAGCAGAAAGAAGAGCAGGCCAGGAAATCTAATCAAAGTGTAACTAAATGTAAAAGAAAGCATTAGTCTAATCAATAGCATTATCATATCAAAAGAGAAACCACAAGAACTGCCTAAGGGAAAATCTGACACCTACCCTCCGTCTACAGTCCAAACGCAGGGGAAAAAAAAACCTAGGCAGGCTCAACTTACATTCTTGGACATATCCAGAATATAAACTGCATAACTAGGATAGAAATTTTACCCTTTTTCAAGAAGCCTAAAGAAGCCTAAAGTCAACTATAGGGTTTGCTTCTCTGGGGGATACTAAGGTAATGGATGGAAATCTCACCACAGCAGTAAAAATTAAAAACAATTCCACAGCTCAAGTCAGAGTGAAAATAGAAGCAAAGTAAAATGTGCCTTAATTCTGAGTAAAAATTGAACATAAGAAAAGAAGAATCCATTTGACCCAGGATAATTCTCTTTCAAAGAGTGTATGAGTGATGATATCTGACATGGAGAGAAAAAAATTATCCTCCCACACCACTGGGCTGGCTCCACAGTTGGAAAAAAAAAAAAAATGAAGCTATAGTTGTATATGTAGTCCCATCTCCAGACTCCAACTACAGACCAAAATACAGAAAATGAAATACAAGACAAAACAGAAGGTAAAAGTTATGAACCATGACAATGAAAAAGCAAAGATAAGGCTGACAGAAATTTGGAGGCGGGAAAGGGGCAGAGAGGTGAAAGAATGACTAGAGTATTAATATCCTATCCTTACATGGTGATGGAGTCAGGAGACACTATCAGGAGGAGATGGAAATAGTATTACAATGTAACTATCAACAGCAGAAGCGAAAGAAAAAGTACCAAAAAAATAAGTACCTTATATTCCATAAAAGAAAGTCAACCCGGGCGCTGTGGCTCACGCCTGTAATCCTAGCACTTTGGGAGGCCGAGGCTGGCAGGGCGGATCACAAGGTCAGGAGGTAGAGACCATCCTGGCTAACACCGTGAAACCCCGTCTCTACTAAAAATACAAAAAAATTAGCCGGGCGTGGTGGGGGGCGCCTGTAGTCCCAGCTACTCGGGCGGCTGAGGCAGGGGAAAGGCGTGAACCCGGGAGGTGGAGCTTGCAGTGAGTCGAGATTAAGTCACTGCACTCCAGCCTGGGCGACAGAGTGAGACTCCGTCTCAAAAAAAAGAAAAAAAAAAAAAAAAAAAAAAAAGAAAGTCAATAATGCCCATTTGATAAATCAAGAAATAGTGGTATAGACATATTATTTAGAGTTATGGAGGCATTACTGTTTGATGATACTAAAAACAAACTATAAACAAAAAACAGTTAATTGTCTCTGAAAAGTGGGACTGGAGATAGGGAAAGAATGGCAAAAGACTATTGATTTTTATTGTAAGTCCTTCTATTTGATCTTTTATTATTTCCACTTTTAACAAAATGAGCTTTAAAAACAAATAGCTATGATACAGTAGTCTTCCAAATTCATCCTTTTGAAAATTAAAATTATGGCCGGGTGCGGTGGCTCCAGCCTGTAATCCCAGCACTTTAGGAGGCCGAGACGGGCGGATCACTGGTTCAGGAGATCGAGACCATCCTGGCTAACACGGTGAAACCCTGTCTCTACTAAAAAATACAAAAAACTAGCCGGACGAGGTGGCGGGCGCCTGTAGTCCCAGCTACTCGGGAGGCTGAGGCAGGAGAATGGCGTAAACCCGGGAGGCGGAGCTTGCAGTGGGCTGAGATCCGGCACTCCAGCCTGGGCGACAGAGCGAGACTCCGTCTCAAAAAAAAAAAAAAAAAAAAAAAAAGGAAAAAAAAAGGAAAATTAAAATTAAACGACATGCTAGAGCAAACTGTCACTAGATAAAGCTCCTTACTTCAAGAACTGAGAACACAGTTCAAGTTTAGAAGTAGCCTTGCCTTGGGTAAGACTAACTTCTAATTTGGGGCATCTAAAACTAACAAAATTGTATGACTAATCAAATATTTTTCATACCAATAGGTTAACTTTGTAAATATTCCTTAATATTAATAACACAATAATCCAGTTAACTTTAATAATCCAGTTAACTTAATAACACAATAATCCAGTTAATGCTTTTATATAACGCTTAAGAAAAACAAGCTTTAGGCCAGGCATGGTGGCCCACGCCTGTAATCCCAGCACTTTGGGAGGCCAAGGCTGGGGATCACGAGGTCTGAGGTTCGAGACCAGCCTGGTTAACCCTATCTCTACTAAAAATACAAAAATTAGCCAGGCGTGGTGCCGCTTGCCTTTAATTCCAGCTACTTGGGAGGCTGAGGCAGGAGAATCGCTTAAACCTGGGAGGTGGAGGTTGCAGTGAGCCACTCCAGCCTAGGCAACACAGTGAGGCTCCATCTCAAAAAAAAAAAAAAAAAAAAAAAGGAAAAAAAGAAAAAAAAGCTTTACCACACAACTTCATAATGACTTAGGGATGAGTAGATGATTTTATGAAAATACTGTAAGCGCCGGGCGTGGTGGCTCGTGCCTGTAATCCCGAGAGGCCGAGGTGGGCGGATCACAAGGTCTGGAGTCAGCTGGGCCAACATGGTGAAACCCCATCTCTACTAAAGATACAAAAAATTAGCTGGGCATGGTGGCACATGATTGTAATCCCAGCTACTCGGGAGGCTGAGGCAGGAGAATCGCTTGAACCCGGGAGGCGGAGGTTGCAGTGAGCCGAGATCGCGCCACTACTCCAGCCTGGGTGACAGGGCGAGACTCCGTCTCAAAAGAAAAAAACAAAATACTGTAAGCTCACTGCAGTCAGGGCTTGGGTCCATAAAGTCTCTATGAATAGATCTATCATAACGTGCTCTTGAATAAATGATTGTGGGTAATCAGCTGCACATTTTAATTACTAAAGCTACACCCAGGCAGTTACAGTTTCTGTAATTCTCCTATAAGGCTGTGCTGGCTGTTTCTCTCTCTCTCTCTCTCTCACTTCCAAGCCCTGTCTTCTATTCTGGTCCGAGTTGTACTATTCCTCTGGGGCTGAGCTTGCCAACCATGTTTTCCAGACTTTCCTTCCAGTATCCTGTTAGGTTTTGCCTAGGGAGACTGAAAGGGAAGAGAAGAAGGGATTTCTTTGCCGTTTTCATTGCTATAATATCAGCATTGATCCAGCAAGAGGAGGGTTGCACCTCCCAACTCCAGCTGTGCCCCTTCTCTCCTGGTGGTTGAGTACCAGCTGAATGGCATTCCACTCGGAGATCAGATTACACCTGCAGGAGGACCTCTCTGAGCTTCCAGGTTCTTCTCTTCTGTTCCCCCAAACCCAGGGGCGGCAGTGCTTCCGATCTGGATTACCTCAGTGTCTTTTGTGCTCTTTCATCTTGTAACACCTGTGTACCCAATTCCCAGAATTAAATTCTCTGAAATGCTACACATGGTTTTCTAGGCCCCGATTAATACAAAAAGAAGAAAACACATACCTGCTTCAAAAATTACTCATACGGTGCTGGTAAGCAGCAATCTCGGCTTTTCATACCCTCAATAAAGAAGTGATATAAAAAATGGAGCCCATTTTTACAAGATTACAATTAGAGTTTCTGCTTTCAGACACCGATGAATCTCAAATTTAACAAATCATTAAAAAGATGCTAAGTTATAGAGTGTAAAATGTCTCAGAGGCCTGGTGCAGTGGCTCATGCCCGTAATCCTAGCACCTTGGGAGGCAGGTGGATCACGTGAGGTCAGAAGTTCAAGACCAGCCTGGCCAACATGGTGAAACCCTGTCTCTACCAACAATACAAAAATTAACCGGGTGTGGTGGTGCACGCCTGTAGTCCCAGCTACTCGGGAGGCTGAGGCAGGAGAATCATTTGAATCCCGGAGGCGGAGGCTGCAGTGAGCCGAGATGATGCCACTGCACTCCAGCCTGGGTGACAAAGTGAAACTGTATCTCAGAATAAATAAATACATAAAAATAAAATGCTTCATACAGACAGAAATGGGACACTTAGAAGTGAGAAGGTAGCATAGACAGGAAAGTAGGCGACATCAACACAAACTTGTGTTTGTGAGTCTATCTCACCTACTCTTTAAGTCTAACATTCCTGCAAACCTCAAAATCAACATCATAGCACTATATTGTCTCTTTATAGAAATAACATTGACAAACAGAAAAGGATTTGTCATATTACTTGATGACTAGATCAGGTTTTTGGAAACCAAAGAAAATGTGGCAGCAATGGTACCTTTGACCTTTATCTATCATTCTAACTCCCTAGCGGACTGCACAGACCTACTGAAAATCAATGGTGGGTAATGGATATCATTTCCAGCATGGGAAAGAGTGATTTAGAGTTACCATTCTTTTTTCTTATTATACAACTGGACTCAGCATGTACAACTGTCTAGAGAGTCTCGTTTCCATTCTACCTCATGCCTCCTTAAACACATCCTCACTTCTCCAGCAGGGTGGTACAGACTATGGAACCAGAATACTGCATTCCATTTCCTCCTCTGCCCCTTACTAGCAACTTGGAGAAGTTTCATTTGACTTTTTCTATGTCTTAGTTGTAGCATCTGTCAAATGAAGGAAAACGACAGAATCTACTTCATAGAATTACTGGGGACAAAATGAGTTACTATTTGAAAAAGGGCTTAAGGGGACATGGTATACAGTGAGTGCTATATAAGTGTAACTTATTATTCCATGTACAAAGACAACGGGGACAGCAAAGAGATGTTGAAGGGACAGTTACATTATTATTATTATTATTATTTTTCACACTGGGTGAAATAATGTTTACAGATCACATTAGGAATTTTGACCATACAAATACCTCTACCATAGAGTTCTTAATCGTTTTTGAATCATAAACTCTCTTGGGGATGGGTGAAGCTACAGAGCTCCTCTCTAGAGAAATGCATACACATACAGAATTTTCCAAAATATTACAATCTGCTTCAATTCAAATCACTAGACTATGTATTGCTAGAACACTAGAGGGTGCCACAACCCAAGGAAAAAATGTAAAGAAAGTACAGGGAATTTTGGCTTGCTGGAACATCTTTCCATAGAGAAGAGTTAAATGAATGTACTTCAAATGCTTTAAAATATGTCAACTCTTTTATAGGTGCTGGATTAGCACTGTCCAGTAGAACTTTCTGCAATGATGGAAATATTCTAAATGTGTGCTGTCCAAAACTGTAGCTGCTCATGTGGACTACTGACCACATGAGATCATAAGGAATTAAATGTTTAATTTTAATTAATATCAAATGGCCATATGTGGCTTGTGGCTACTATACCGAACAGTGCAGTTCTACATTCTAAAAAGTTTTGACTTGCTTCTTACCACAGGCCATTATCTAACAGTGTGAAGGTAATCTCTAATAGAGTGGGTTCATATAATTATTCAGGCCAATTTGTCCCTTGTGATAATTCAGCACTGTAGAGATAGAAATAAAGATTGTCAGCATTTTGCCCTTGCCCTACAGACATTCACAGTCAAAAGTAAGCTGTTTTTTTACTCATTATAGACGACCCTACCTACCTAATTTCCTGTTTCTTTACTGAAACATCTCTCTAAGCCCCTGGGATATAAGAGCTTAAAAAATATGTAAGTGTATACTGAAAGACTGAACTAATACAGTTAAGTAAGTAGGCTTTTGCCATTTAAAAAACAAATCTTATTCTAGTGATATTTGCTAAGGGTTAAGGGAGCACAGAGAAGACAAAACCGGAGTCTACAGTCAGAAGCTTGTCAGTCTCCATAATGAAAAAAACGGTACCGCAGGCAGCAGCAGCAGCTTGTGAAAGCACATGGCACAGCAAGGGGACATCAATGAACACCCAGACAGCAGATTCATGGGGAGTCTGGGGACCAAAGGAACACAGCTCTCAACTGCCTCCACACCAGATTCTTTCTTTCCACTGCAATTTAGTCTACTAAAAATAAATCTAATGCTGACCCACCTGTCAAAATGAAAGCAGTCTATCCACACTGTGTAACACCTTACAGTTTACAACCCCGTGTCTGGCGCAGTGCCTGAATGAAGTAGGTGCCTAGTGAAGGTTGGTGACAACAATAAAAAAGCATTAGAGAGTGCGTTCTCAAATATGTAGATGCTTACCAGCAGCTACAAATATCAATAAAAAGCAGGTGAGTTGTTGAAGCTATCCCTGGTTTAGAAAGATAGTAAATAGGAAGTTTGGTCTACCCAAGCATTTGCAACTGGGTCAGAATGCAGCTGGCATGGCTCTTTTTGCAGAATAATTGTTTGTCCACAGCTGCTACCAAATTACCAAAAATCAAATAAGTAGTTGCCATGTGTGATAGCAGGATTACAGGCTGCCTCAATTTCCATTACGGAAAAATAACGTAAATTGTCACAAGTCCCGCCCCCCAGTCTCAAATAAGCACAAAGGACACTTTTATTCAGATCCTGCATACTGTGAAACAGCATTGTTGCCTGGCTGCTTCAGTGGAGGGCTCAATTCTGCTGGATCTGTCACTGCACAACCAACATCCAGTTAAAGCTATTTCCTAGCTTCTGCAGGACAGCTCAATTCATGATTTTTCTTCTGAAATAACTGAACTAAGGATTTGTTTCTGGATTAAATTATGAAAGTATTTAAGTGCCAATACCACAGACCTAGGAATCTCTGCTATTCAATCATTCTCTCCTTCATTCAACAAATATTTACTGAATTCTTATCAGGTACTCCTACATTATTGTAGCATGTGTATTCCAAGAAAATATGTGACTGGCAATTCTAATTTTGTATCTCTAAGTTTAAAAAGTGTATTCTCAGCCTGGATGAAATGGTGAAACCCCATCTCTACTAAAAATACAAAAACCAGCTGCGTGTGGTAGTACATGCCTGTAGCCCAGCTACTTGGGAGGCTGAGGTGGGAGGACGGATTGAGCCCAGGAGGCAGAAGTTGCAGTGACTTGAGATTGCACCACTGTACTCCAGCCTGGAAAACACTGAGACCCTATCTCATTTAAAAAAAAAAAAAAAAAAAAAAAAACTTAAAAAAATGTATTCTTTTAGAAGTGACTTGTGTTCTTTGGGGGTAACTGAGAAAATATAGGGGCATAAAAATAAACATTAATCACTGTAATCTGAGATACCCACATTACCAAGTTAACAATTTTATGTATATGCTTCCAGCATTTTCCCTGCTAGCTTCTTATACGGTTGGTTTTGTTTCATTGTTTTTAAACAAAAATGAGCCTATATTGTATATACTGTATTACAAATATTTTTTCACTTAATATAGATTAAAATATTCCATGTTATTAACATTTTTGTATCATTTTTTAAACATCTACAGAGCATTCCCTATAAGAACATAAAGCAGTTTAGTTTACTAATCCTCTGAAGTCATTTAGGTTATTTCCAATTTTTCACTATTATAAATAGCACTGTTATGATAACTGTAGTATTCAATAAATATCTCTTGAATAAATGAGTAAATAAACGGTTTAATAGGCTGAGTCTTGGCCGGGCGCAGTAGCTCACATCTGTAATCACAGCACTTTCGGAGGCTGAGGCGGGTGGATCACTTGAGGTCAGGAGTTTGAGACCAGCCTGGCCAACTGGGTGAAACCCCATCTCTACTAAAAAAAATACAAAACATTAGCTGGCATGGTGGCGAGTGCCTGTAACCCCAGCTACCATGGAGGCTGAGGCAAGAGAATTGCTTGAACCTGGGAGGCAGAGGTTGCAGTGAGCCGAGGTTGTGCCACTGCACTCCAGCCTAGGCGACAGAATGAGGCTCTGTCTCAAAAAATAAAATAAGCTAGGTGGGGCGCAGTGGCTCACACCTGTAATCCCAGCACTTTGGGAGGCCGAGGCGGGTGGATCACGAGGTCAGGAGATTGAGACCATCCTGGCTAACATGGTGAAACCCCATCTCTACTAAAAATACAAAAAATTAGCCGGGCACGGGGCACACGCCTGTAGTCCCAGCTACTCTGGAGGCTGAGGCAGGAGAATCGCTCGAACCCGGGAGGTGGAAGCTGCAGTGAGCCGAGATCACGCCACTGCACTCCAGCCTGGGCAACAAAGGGAGACTCCATTTCAAAAAAATAAATAAAAATAAATAAAATAAAATAAGCTGAGTCTTTAAGCACATACCAAATTACTTCCTTAGCTTTTAAAAGACAAACATTTTGAGTAATCATACACTTATGATTCTGCATATGTTCATAGCAGGCAGAGAAAGCGAATGCAATAAAAATAGCAATCTAAATATAAAGGAAAGCACACAATACTTGGTGGTGAATGGAAGACAGAATAAAAATATTAACCTTTTATAACCTAGGCAATATGTAAGTTGAGTACTGGCGTCAGAAGGTAGAATATAAAAAGAGGAACGTGAAGGGGGTACTTATAATCCCATTTTCCAAAATGGCAAGTTAAGAGGCCCTACAGGAAGTTGACGGATCAAAAAATTAAAGTTTATCATTTAAAATTATAAAGATGATTAATAAATGACTTTCAAAGTAATATAAATATAAAATAATGATGGGGTAAAAAAGTGAGTTAAATTTTCATTTTTCACATCAAAAAATTCACAGATAATGTCTAAAGTTGATAAATCAAGGAACAAAAGTCTAAACGTATTATTTAGCCTTATGGAAGTAACCACAAGGGAAGCAAAAAACAGAAATAGTGAAATAGTTTTTAAAGGCTGTCTCTGCATAGTTAAGACTGGGATGGCCAAGAAAAAGGAAGAGGCAGGAGGCTTATGGTTTATTCATCATAAGGTCTCCGTGGCTCTGTGATTTTTTAGGATGTACAAATAACACCCTGATAAAGACTGGCTGAAAAGTCTGGAACTGTTTACTTTGGTTTCCCAAATGATATAATCTTACCTTGATAACTGGTCAAATCCAGCTGTCCACAGAGCATTCCTTTAACCAGAGGCAAACCTAAAATGCTTAAGACTTTGGAGACTATCTAGTTTGATGTTCTCATTTTCCAAATTGTGACCAAGAAAGACCTAGTGAGTTACCCAAAGTCACATCTCTAATTGGTGGCAAATCTAAAACTTGAACCCCTATCTCCTGCTTCTCAATCAAGTGTTCCAGCTGCTCCATCAGAGACCCACCCTTTGTACCCGAGCACAGTCTCCCGTCATTACTTGCTTGGGCTCCTTAACTGCTAATGCAAGCTATTATGTATTAATAGCTTAATAATTAAGCTATTAATTATTAATCTTCAAGCCAAAATTTGGGTTTTACTGGGGGTACAGCGAATTTGGGTTTTGTCTTTTATTTTATTTTATTTTTTTTGAGACAGTCTCACTCTATTGCCCAGGCTGGAGTGCAGTGGCGCGACCTTGGCTCACTGCAAACTTCGCCTCTGGGGTTCAAGTGGTTCTCCTGCCTCAGCTTCCCAACTAACTGGGATTACAGGGGTGTGTCACCACACCTAGGTGATTTTGTATTTTTAGTAGAGACAGGGTTTCACCATGTTGGTCAGGGTGGTCTCGAACTCCTGACCTCAGGTGATCCACCCGCCTCAGCCTCCCAAAGCGCTGGGATTACAGGCATGAGCCACTGCGTCCGGCCAGGGTTTTGTCTTTTAAGAGGCAGGGTCTCACTCAGTCACCCAGGCTGGAGTGCAGTGGTGCAATCATGGCTCACTGCAGCCTTGACCTCCTGGGACCCTCCTGCCTCAGCCTCTTGAGTAGCTGGGACTACAGACATGAGCCACCATGCCCAGCTAATTAAAAAAATTTTTTTGTAGGGACCAGGTCTCACTATATTGCCAGGCTGGTCTTAAACTCCTGGGCTCATGCGATCCTCCTACCTTGGCCTCCTAAAGTACTTGGATTACAGACATGAACCAGAGCATCCGGCCTTGAATTTGTATTATAAAATGATATGTATGTTAAACTGATTTTTCAAACTATACCTGCGGCCACCCATCCTGGTCCCTCTAATACATCTCTTGTTCCCTCCACCCTCAACTCCACCATCACTGCCTTAGATAACACACAATAGCTACTTTGAGAGCTGGTTCCCACAAACTGAGAGGCCTGACAGCATGATTCTCAGCCATAGGAAAAAATGCAGTTCATAAAGTTGCCAAAGCAGTCCTGTGAAGCTACAGTCTTCTGTAAGCACCAGAGTGTTCAACTGACTTTATGTTCTTCTTCACCTATATTAAACTGTTTAGCTAACTATCCATTCCCATTTTCAGTAGATGGAAAGAGAAAAAAATTACTTTTTTTAAAAAAGGGGGGTGGGAGGGTGCAGTGGCTCACGCCTGTAAATCCAGCACTTTGGGAGGCTGAAGCAGGTGGATCACCTAGGCCAGGAGTTCGAGACCAGCATGGCCAGCAGGGTGAAACCCCATCTCTACTAAAAATACAAAAACTAGCCAGGTGTGGTGGCACACACCTGTAATCCCAGCTACTCGGGAGGCTGAGGCAGAAGAATGGCTTGAATACAGGAGGTGGAGGTTGCAGTGAGCTCTGAGATCATGTCACTGCACTGCAGCCTGGGCAACAGAGCAAGACTCCATCTCAAAAAAAAAAGGGGGGGGGGTTGGGGGACAAGGGGCTGACTTTTTAAGGAAAATGGAGAATTGTGCATACCATTTTTATGTTTGTATTAAATCAATTTATAAAACTTATTTTAAATTGAATTTTAAAAGGTATGAAAATCTGTACAGATTATTATTTATATAAATTTAGGAAGAAGGCTGGCCGGGCGCGGTGGCTCAAGCCTGTAATCCCAGCACTTTGGGAGGCCGAGACGGGCGGATCATGAGGTCAGGAGATCGAGACCATCCTGGCTAACACGGTGAAACCCCGTCTCTACTAAAAAATACAAAAAAAAAAAATTAGCCGGGCGAGGTGGCGGGCGCCTGTAGTCCCAGCTACTCGGGAGGCTGAGGCAGGAGAATGGCGTGAACCCGGGAGGCGGAGCTTGCAGTGAGCTGAGGTCCGGCCACTGCACTCCAGCCTGGGTGACAGAGCGAGACTCCGTCTCAAAAAAAAAAAAAAAAAAAAAAAAAAAAAAAAAAAAATTTAGGAAGAAGGAAACAACAAACTGTAAAACTGGAACCACGCCAATTACTGGAAATCAAGTGTATACAGAGGAGTCAAGATCAGGTCGGGCATGGTGGCTCACGCATGTAATCCCAGTACTTTGGGAGGCCAAGGTAGGCAGATCACGAGGTCAGGAGTTCGAGAAGAGTCAAGATCAAATAACCAAAATCCCCATAAATTGTCAGGAGTTTGAGAGCAGCCTGGCCAAAATGGTGAAACCCCATCTCTACTAAAAACACAATAATTAGCCAGGTGTGGTGGTGCCCGCCTATAATCCCAGCTACTTGGGAGGCTGAGGAGGGAGGATCACTGAAGCCCTGGAGGTTGAGGTTGCAGTGAGCAGAGACTATGTCACTGCACTGCAGCCTGGGGGACACAGTGAGACCCTGTCTCAAAAAAAATTCCCATATTTACTTTGTGAGTTAATTCATTGAGATAAACTGTATCTTGAATTACTTACAAAATTAAATTTAGGATGCCATATAATCAAAATCACAGGCACAGTAGTAAGAAGGAAAAAAAAATCACATTAGAATCCTACAGAACGTTGTTAAAGTAAAAAAAGCATATTATATTTCAAGACTAAAACAAACAAAATTTATAAAGTAATTGAACATAAAACTAAAATGCCTTTACCTAAAACTAGGCATAACATCTCCATTTGAGAATTTGTTTAAGTCTATAAAAGATATCACTAAACTCACAGAAGGGGAGAAATGCTACCTAAGTTCCTAAAGAAATCAAAACTACCTAAATAACATTTACACTATATTTCCTGTTTAAAAAAACCCATCACCAAAATTTTTCCATGACTACTACCAATGTTCCCATTTAGAACAAGTATAAGCTAGAGAAGAATTATCCTGTAAGAATAAAAAATACTTTTCTCAATACCACTTTCTCAATGTAATCTTTGATAAAATTCTCAAAAACAGAAGGGGAAAAGAGGCCATCAAATGTAATTTACCATACCCACATTTATCAGCAGCTACTCGGTCCTGGCCACAATGGATGTCCTGCAGCTGGCTGTCAAACCACCAAAAGCTGCTCATTATCCACCTTCCTAGTCTCTTAGAACTAAGCTCACTTGGGTCAAAACAAGTCAACCGCCTTTCTCACCAGCAGTAACATGCTGGAATAAAGTGTCAAGTATAATTCTGGCTGCCAAGATTTTGTTCTGAAGAACAGACTTGTAACTATGAAAGGGGACATTAAATTAGAGCTATTGTCTCAAAGAAAAGGGCAATCTGTATCTGTAGCTTGACTGGGATAACACAGGTCTTGATCTGTAGTCAAACC
This sequence comes from Rhinopithecus roxellana, assembly GCF_007565055.1. Taxonomy (NCBI): domain Eukaryota; kingdom Metazoa; phylum Chordata; class Mammalia; order Primates; family Cercopithecidae; genus Rhinopithecus; species Rhinopithecus roxellana. The sequence goes on from NC_044554.1 coordinate 63,752,824, forward strand.
AGAGGAAAAGGAAGCAACCAGAAAAAAAAACACATATCACAACCCCCAAAAAGAGTGAACTATTGAAAAAAAAAAAAGTGTGCCAGTAGCAATGTACAAATAAAACTAGGGTCATACTGTGGAATAGATTCCATGTGCTGTGCAACAAGGAATATTAACCCCTGGTACAGAGAAATATCACAGAAGCCTTAAAGCAGGGGTGTCCAATCTTTTGGCTCCCCTGGGCCACACTGGAAGAATTGTCTTGGGCCACACATAAAATACACTAACACTAATGATAGCTGATGAGCTTAAAAAAAAAAACAAAAAAGAAACTCACAAAAAAATCTCATAATGTTTTAAGAAAGTTTATGAATTTGTGTTGGGCCACATTCAAAGTCATCCTGGGCTGCATGCAGCTTGTGGGCTGCGGGTTGGACAAGCTTGTCTTAAAGGATGAAATAGATTTGTGTATTGACACACAAAAAAATCCATAAAATGATGGAAACTGAAAACAACAGGTTATAAAATCTGCTAGAATGAGTGTGGTCTCATTTTTTTAAGTGTAAATAAATATGGTTGTGGCCAAACAAAATAATTTCAAAAGATATACTAAAACTATTAAGAATACTTTTTATCTATGCAAAATAGAATTACGGATTATAAAAACTTTATTTCTGCTTTATAGATTTCTCCCTTCAAAATAATAAGAATGTGATTACTTTTATAACCATTGTTATGTCCAGGTTTGAGAAAGAAAAGACAAACAGCATAAGCTCTTCTTCCTTTTACCAAACGAAATACCAGAGGCCTCCAAACTCATGAAATCAAGGACACATATGGACTTTCCAAGCTGCCCAACGTCCTCTGGGAGCCATTTTCTTCCTTGCTTGCTTTTTTGCAGGGGTTTCCAATGAATCTTCTTTTTTTTTTTCTTTAAAGCAGAGCTTTTTCTTTAAGCAGAATCCTGTACAGAACCTCAAAATGTAAGATAACCATAGAATTTCTTCTATTGAAGGGGATGGGAATGCAGACAGCTAAAGCCATTGATTCTCCTCACCACGCAGAACTCCAGAGCACAAGTGGAAACACTGTGATTAATCCAAGCATTTCATTATACAGTTGGGAAACTGAGGCCCAAGGATTACTCTCCTGTTAAGCCCTGTCTTATTGACTGGTCTATGAGTCATTTTACTTACTAGGCATTATAGACACAGTAACTGGGGCCTGCAAGCTTTTCAAACACATACTAAAAATTTAAGAGAAACTGAAAACACACAAATTGGCTCCAATAACTGTCAAAAAGAAAAAGAAACATAATGGTTGTTGAAGTTCAATATGATTCAAGCACTCCACACACCCTGGTAGCTTTGCAATGAATACGTTTTCCTATTGTCGGAGGTTTATGTTTAGCCATACGTATCCATCGAAGTAACACAAACTAGAATCAGCTATTGAGAAAAGACAAGTAGAAGAAAAACAGCAGCAGAGGGATAGTTTTCGAAACTGAAAAGAGACAGAAAAGATACATTTATCAAATTCCCCAAAGACCCCAATGGCTTAATGAGTATAATCTAATATGACAAATGTTCACAGGCATAAACATATCATTCTAAACTTTGTTCTAAAAAAACCCATTGAAAGGCCAGGTGCAGTGGCTCATGCCTGTCATCCCAGCACTTTGGGAGGCCAAGGCAGCCAAGTCACGTGAGGTCAGGAGTTTGAGATCAGCCTGGCCAACATGGTGAGACCCCCATCTCTACTAAAAATACAAAAATTAGTTGGGTGTGGTGGCACACACCTGTAATCCCAGCTATTTGAGAGGCTGAAACACAAGAATCACTTGAACCCAGGAGATGGAGGGTGCAGTGAGCCGAGATTACACCACTATACTCCAGCCTGGGCAACAGAGTGAAACTGTTTCAAAAAAAAAAAAAAAAAAAAGGAAAAAAAAAACCCACTGAAGAAAAACAGGATGATGGAGACTTGTGTCATCATCACAGAGAAAGTATAAGGATTCAGAAACACTGGCTCACAGTAGTCTGGAAAAAAAGTATCACATGACAAGCAACATATGCACAATGTGAACAATGGCCACTCCTGTACTTAGCCCTGAGCACTCCACTTTTAAAGGTATGAGAAAAACCCCGTTATATTTCACTGGAACTATGAAAATGCTTAATTAACAAATAGTTAGAAAAATAAGGTGTTTAAATCCAAACAAGGACTTTAGGAATCTCTCTCATAAAATATTAAAAGACCATTATGAGGAAGAGCAATTAGACTTAGTCTGTGACCCTAATTTAAAAAAAAAAAAAAAAGAGGTAAGAAATTATGGTAACATTCTGGTCAACAGATCATTTTTCTAACAGGGGTGTATAGACAAGAGTGTCTAGAAGCAGTGAGCTCTCCCATCACTAGATGTCCTCTTGCAAAACCTAGACAACCACTTGGGGGCACTGGAGACGTGGGCCTTACATGCATCCTGACTCAAACTAGCAGGCAGAAAGAAAGGTAACAAAAAAATATTCCATCCCAGGAGAGTCTGAACCCTGGGGTCCAAAAGCGTTTATTAGGAAGACTATCTCAGGTCATTTGGATACAGACCCCAGATAAGACTGGATACAGTCCTTGCCCTTCTCCTGGGAGAACAGAATCTACTGATATTCTGCTGCAGTTGGGGGTATGTACAAATGTACATACAAACACAAATACACAAATAGTATGAAGCTAGCCTTAAGCAAAGGCTCGGTCTTCTTTAAAGAACTGTAACACTCCCAAAGATGGTATGCTTAAAAAACAAACAAACAAGCAAACAAAAACTGTAACAGTAGAAGCTGAAGAGCTCTCCCAGAGAAAGGTAGGAAAAAACCAAAACTGTTCTGCTATCATAGTCTTAAAACATTTTATGGCCGGGCGCGGTGGCTCAAGCCTGTAATCCCAGCACTTTGGGAGGCCGAGACGGGTGGATCACGAGGTCAGGAGATCGAGACCATCCTGGCTAACACGGTGAAACCCCGTCTCTACTAAAAAATACAAAAAACTAGCCGGGCGAGGTGGCGGGCGCCTGTAGTCCCAGCTACTCGGGAGGCTGAGGCAGGAGAATGGCGTGAACCCGGGAGGCGGAGCTTGCAGTGAGCTGAGATCCGGCCACTGCACTCCAGCCTGGGCGACAGAGCCAGACTCCGTCACAAAAAAAAAAAAAAAAAAAAAAAAAATTTTATACAGCTGCCCTATAATTAACAAATTACAAAGGAAAGCAGGTTTTATTAACGTATTGTTTCCCTTTTTCCATCTCTGAAGATTATATTCTATACAGTCAAATTAATGCTCCAACAATACCTTACTTAATGCTACAATCTCAACCATCCCCAACAGCCCTAGAGACCCTGAGAAAGCACTTGGACTTGTTTTACTTTGCCTTTTAAATTTGTACACTATTCCAACAAATGTAGTCCTCTGATTTCTGAGGACAAAGCAGAAGTGGTAAAGCAAGATAAAGAGAGTAAAAACATAAGCAAAAAGAAAGATAGATAAAGAAAAGAGAAAGCAAACAAGAACAAGCAAAGTACAACCAGCAGGTATTATTTATGTAGGGACAATCAGCGCCACAGACCTCAATTGCTTGTAATCCTATCACAGGGCAAGCATTCCATTAATATATCTGAGTAAGGTGTTTTTGAAAAACACATTAGCAACCTAAAAATATATACATCAGCCACTTTGGAAACCTGTTTGGCAATTTCTTATAAAACTAAACATACTCTTACCATAGGATCCAACAATTGCACTCCTTGATATTTACTCAAATATGCTGAAATTTAGGTCCACACAAAAACCAGCACACAAATAAATATTCACAGCAGCTTTATTCACAATCGCTAAAACTTGAACACAACCAAGATGTCACTCAGTATGTGAATGATAAGCTTGTGGTACATTCATACAGTGAAATATTATTCAGCATTAAAAAGAAATGAGTTATCAAGCCACGAAAAGTTATCAAGCCATTAAATACATATTGCTTAGTGACAGAAGCCAATCTGAAAAGGCTACATTTGTATGACTCCAACCGTAAGACATTTTTGGAAAAGGCAAAACTATGGAGACAGTTAAAAAAAAGTTGTCAGAGGTTAAAGAAAGGAGGGAAGACGGGAGCACCAGGAGACTTTTGGAGCAGTGAAACCATTCTGTATGATGATTATATATTAGTCAAACTGCACAGACTACACAAACACACAGAATGAGTTTGAATGTAAACTATGGACTTCTGTTAATATTAGTTCATCAACTATAACAGATCTACCACACAACAGCAAGATGTTAATAAAGGAAATGGGCAGGAGAGGATATGGTAACTCTCCATACTCTCTACTCCATTTTTCTATAAAGCTAAAAGTGCTCTAAAAAAAAAAAAAAAAAAAAAAAAAAGGTATATATATTTTTAAATACACATGTACAAAAAAAAAAATATTCCCTTAAAAAAATCACAGTCAAAGTGGGGTACAGGGATTTCCAGGCATGGTCAGGAGCTCCTCCAGTCTAAATCACCACAGCCTGCCGTTATATAATTCTGAATACTTTCACAGATTTATAGTTTATATATTATAAATTGGTTACATATAGTTTATATATATTTATTCTTAAAGTACAGTTGTAAGTATATACACACACACATCACTTATAGTTAATAAATATGGTTATCTAGTGCTGAATACATCTGAACGTAAAGGGTGAGGAGTGGTGGAAAAAGACTGAGAAGTCAGGAGAGTGGGTCAGCTGCATCCAATGAAGATTCCATGTTGCTGGCGGAGGTCTCCCCCTACTGCCACTGGTTCAGAGAAATGCCTCAGACTGCTGCTTCTTCACTTTAAACAATAGTTTGGTGGAGCTCTTGTTTGCCAACAGTAGCCTATGGTGGCACTTGTCTTAAATTGTGTATCATGCTTTTCCTGCTCCCTCCCTGCAGTGGCATAGCATGTTAATAAAGATCTAACTAAAAAGTGCACAAGAGTTCAAAGGCACCTAGAACAAAAGGAGTCACAAAACAGTTCAGTAATCAGTGCTTTCCACAGTGACATTGAGTTGCCAAGAAAAGATAAAATTACAAGCACACCACAGTATTCTGGCTTAATGAGCACAGAAATACTTGTAGGCTTCTTTTTATTTTTCTTTTTTCCCATAAAAAATGGTTAAAACCAAAACAGTACTTAACATTTAAAGAGATAAGCATCACCTATCTGGAAAAGCTGTTTACTAGAAAAATCTAATATAAATTTAAAAGCATGTTCAGTAATGCAGCCTCTTTCCAGATGCCACTTCTACAGTGTCTGCATACTAAGAAACAGACTATCAATATCTGGTATAGGTAGTAAATTTACCAAGTATGTCTGATATATAATGCTCATTCATTTTCTTTCCCCGTTTTCAACTAAGAATCAATTAAAATGGGATTACAGGCTTTATGTAGCTTTTTTGCAATCTTATGTAATCCTTAAAACTGGATTCCTTTTATATTAAAGGGTACCAAAAAATACATACGTAAGTGGGAAGAGAAGAAGCAAAGGAAAAAAACAAAATATTGACTAGTATCTCTGGATAGGTGGGCTACAAATGTTTTATCATCTTCATACTTCCTTTTATTTTTAAAATTCCCTATAAAAAACATTTATTACTTTCACACTCCATTATATCAAATATCTACAGCATCTAAAATAAGTAAACCATAACTACATGTACCAATAAAGTTTAACCTCTTATACAAAGCTTAAAAACATATAAAACAATATTATGCTTTTTAGTTTTCCCTGCAACCCAAACATTGTTATTTTTTTTCCAGTGGATACATATACATACAGAAAAAGTTTATAAAAATACAGGGAGAGAATAAATATCAAATTGAGAATAATGGTCACAGCTGGGAAGAGAGGGGACTAGGATGGGGAAGTGGTGCCCAATAAACTTCAACAGTAACTTTTTATTACTTTAGGTAGTAGGTATACGGAATTTATTATATTGTCCTATGTCTTTTATGCCTAAAGTATTTCAAAAATTGTTTAAAGTGGCAACTACTGGAGTCATACCAAAAATAGTAGGACTTAACCCTAATCTCTTCAAACTACTTAAATGGTTTTATAGTACTGAGTAAATCAGAGATAAACATATCTATTATAATAAGAAAATTATTTTAAGAGACAGGGTCTCGCTCTGTCACCCAGGCTGGAGTGCAGTGGCACAATCACACCTCACTGTAGCCTCAAACTCCTGGGCTCAAGCAATTCTTCAGCCTCAACCTCACAAGTAGCTGGGACTGTGTACACATCACCCACGCTCAGCTAGTTTTTAAAATTTTTTTAGCGATGCAGTCTTGCTATGTTGCCCAGGCTGGTCTCGAACTACTGGCCTCAAGCAGTCCTCTTGCCTTAGCCTCCCAAGTAGCTGGGATTACAGACGCAAGCCACTGAGGCTGGCATATAATGAGAAAAGTTTTTGAGAAATTTAAAGCAGTTCTGAAGGTCAGCAGTCATGTATATTTATAAGCAAACAGCAATCTGAAATCTGTATTCCAAAAAATATCTGTAGCAAACATTCCAATCTATGCCTTACACACAGAAATGAAATTTAGATCTGTCCAGTAAACTTAAATACATACGTTATTTTGGATATGCCTTTTTTTTTTACATACTTATAACTCTGAAAGAACATTTTTTACTTTGGTCAGTTTTAAACAGTCTTTTAAGAATATTATAAAAATAGGATGAATTTCTGACTGGTATTTCCCAGGTTGGTGATTTAATATGATTTCTAACCATTCCTGGTTATCAGATGGTTTCAGTTTATCATCTTAAGATACGCTATGGTAAAACCAGGCTGAGGAAGTCCAAGGAAACACTGAATAGGCTTCTCCCTGAAAAACAAGTTCCCGGTCAGCCTCCATGGCTCACACCTATAATCCCAACACTTTAGGAGGTCAAGACGGGAGAATTGCTTGAGCTAGAAGTTTAAGACCAGCCTGGGCAACATAGTGAGACCTTCTCTCTAGAAAAAATTTAAAAAATTAGTCGGGCATGGTGGCGCATGCCTGTAGTCTCAGCTACTTGGGAGGCTGAGGCGAGAGGATGGCTTGAGCCCAGGCATTCAAGACCAGCCCGGGCAGCACAGGGAGACCCCATCTCTACAAAAAAATTAAAAAGAAGACAGGCATGGGTGGTGCACGCTTGTGATCCCAGCTATTCGGGAGGCTCAGGTGGAAGGACTACTTGAGCCAGGGAGGCCAAGGCTACCGTGAGCAGTGATCACACCAGGGCAACAAAACGAGACCCTGTCTCAAAAAAAAAAAAAAAAATTTAAATCAAGTTCCTTAGGAAGATTCAGAAATATTCAAGGATGTTAAGATGTCCCTGGGTCTCTTGCTATAGTCTCACTCAACTTTGTGAAAAGCAAGTAAGCAAACTGATATAAGAAAGCTCATGAAAATGTCCCACATAAAGGCAGAAACTTTGACTCAAGTATTTTAAGTATCAACTTCAAAGTTATAATATTTTCATAATATAAAAAATTTTGCTCAAAACAACACGAGTGTTTCATTTATTGGTCCTCAGCATTTGATACTGATTTAAAATCAATTTAGGACAAAAAGGAGGTCAAAGTTCAAAATGTCTACAAAATAATTTTTTTAGGTTAACATAAAACTGGTTTAAATATTCCAAGTATTTGAATGGATCAATCTTTTTATTAATCTACTTTCTTTAAATGAATAAATAAAAATACTCTGTTTTAAAGCAATGCCCTCACCCAATTTTACATTTTAACTTCTGTGAGGACAAAATAATCTGACAATTTACCCAGTGTAGTCAGACTCTTTCTTATTCAGGAAACCGCCTCTTCAAATCCAAAGAATATCAGGATTTATAGAAAACAAAGGTTTCCTCGGACTACGTCTTACAACAAAACAAGAAAGAAGCCCAACATATTACTTAGAAAGCAGAAGAGGAACAACAAAATGTATTTCTTAACTCACTATGGAAAATCAAAATGATTTGTTTTAACATTCACCTTCTATAATCCCTTTTGAAAAGACATTACCAGATCAAGCACAAGCAGAGACCTATTGAAATTTAAATTGGATGTTTGCTTTTCAGATCAGATCCATCCTAGTTGAGGATTCTTTAAGAGACCATTACAAATTTAAAGACACAAAAAGTAGAGGACTCATTAATAGAAGCCAGGCAAGGCTCAGACTGTCAGCTCTATAAGTACTGTCACCTTATATTTTGTTCTTTTATTTCATCATTTGCATTTACCAAGTGTATATCATCCACATTCCATTTGTTCACTCTATTCTCACAAACATCTACAGAAAAGCTGCGTGGACGGACGGGAGACTGCCTACATTAATTTTACTCACCAAGTTTTGTCCTGTTTAAATGTCAGCGTACCACATTCATTAAACAAATATCCTTTGAGCACCTTTTCTGTGTAAAGTTCTGGACCAGGAACTGAAAGGGGATATTAGGATGATTAGTTCGACCCTCAAATACCTTAACAGCAGTTCTCAAAGTAAACCACGGGACCCTAGGGGTCCTTGAGACTCTTAAGTGATCAATGAGGTCAAAATTATTTTCATAATAACTAAGATGCTATTTGCCCTTTTTCAATGCCTTTATATTTACACTTACGATGCAAAAGCAATGGTGGGGTAAAACTACTGACACTTAGCACAATTTAAGGTAACAGCACAAAACTATACTAGTAGCCATTATATCTTTCACCTGCATATGGTCACAGTAAAAAGGAGAAAAAAGTCCATTTTATTCAAGAATGTGCTTGATGAGAGTAAATATTATTAATTTTATTAACTCTTCTCCCCAGAGTTATGTCTTTTTACCATTCTGCATAACAAATAGAAAGTATGCATAAAGCACTTCTGTCGCATTCAGAAGTGTAATGGCTGTCCCAAAAAGCATGTGTGCGGGCCGGGTGCAGTGGCTCACACCTGTTATTCCTGCACTTTGGGAGACCAAGGCGGGCGGATCACCTGAGGTCAGGAGTTTGAGACCAGCCTGGCCAACATGGCGAAACTCCATCTCACTAAAAGTACAAAATTCAGCTAGGCATGGTGGTGGCAGGCGCCTGTAATCCCAGCTACTCAGGAGGCTGAGGCAGAGAATCGCTTGAACCCGGGAGGCGGAGTTTGCAGTCAGCTGAGATGGCGCCACTGTACTCCGGTCTGGGTGACAAGAGCAAGATTCCATCTCAGGAAAAAAAAAAAAAGGCATGTGTGCCATGTTTTATGTTGCAAGCTGAATTAGCTGCTTTTTTTTCACAAGGAATACCATGTTTACTTTAAAGAGTGGCTGACAGACAAACTATATTGTTCTTCAGACCTCGGTATTTGACGGACATTTTCTCAAAAATTAAAAGTGGGTCTGTCACTTCAAGGGAAACAACTGACAATATTTATTGCCAATGATGAAATTTGATATTTGAAGTGATAATTAGAATTTTGGAAAACTTGTATCTGCTACAGTGAGCCTGATAGTTTTCCATTACTTAAAAGCCTTTTCGGCCGGGCGCGGTGGCTCAAGCCTGTAATCCCAGCACTTTGGGAGGCCGAGACGGGCGGATCACGAGGTCAGGAGATCGAGACCATCCTGGCTAACACGGTGAAACCCCGTCTCTACTAAAAAATACAAAAAACTAGCCGGGCGAGGTGGCGGGCGCCTGTAGTCCCAGCTACTCGGGAGGCTGAGGCAGGAGAATGGCGTGAACCCGGGAGGCGGAGCTTGCAGTGAGCTGAGATCCGGCCACTGCACTCCAGCCCGGGCAACAGAGCGAGACTCTGTCTCAAAAATAAAAAAAAATAAAAAATAAAAGCCTTTTCTCATGAGATTGATGGTGGTGTTAAAGAATGTGATTTTTGTGTCAATATTTGAAAGATCTCCATAAACTTGATGAATTAATATTTTCCAAATTACCAATACATGATATTATGAAATCACGCATCAGTTAAAAGATCCATCCATAGAGCATGATAAACCAATAGGTTTTAATGTAAGGGTACAGTTATTTCAGATTTCATATTGCAACTCATTTTTAAGAAACTACCACTGCTGAGTTTTAATACATCAAAGAATATCCACAATTATCTGAAAAGGCTCTTAAAATACTCTTCCAACCACATATTTGGTATGAGACCAGATCTTCTTTTTATACTTGAACCAAAGCAACATACTACAACAGACTGAGTGCAAAAGCAGATGAGACTTCAGCTGTCTTCTCTTAAGCCAGACATTAAAGAGATTTGCAAAAACTGTAAAATATCATGTTTCTCACTAAACTGTTCTTTGTTTTGAAAGTTATTTTTCATAAAATAGTAACATAATTAAAATATTAACTTTTTAACATGTACAGGGTTATTTTTAAATTAAGAAACATTTTTAAATTTTCTCAGTTTTAATTTCTAATACAGTATCAAAAGTTGTAACACACATAAATAAAAGCTATTGTATTTGGAGTCCTCAGCAATTTTTATGAGAGTAAAAAGGTCGTGAGAGCAAAGATTAAGAACCACTGAGGTGGGCGGATCACGAGGTCAGGAGATTGAGACCATCCTGGCTAACAAGGTGAAACCCTGTCTCTACTAAAAACTAAAAAAACAAAAAAATTAGCCGGGTGTGGTGGCAAACGCTTGTAGTCCCAGCTACTTGGGAGGCTGAGGTAGGAGACTGGCGTGAACCTGGGAGGCAGAGCTTGCAGTGAGCCGAGATTGCGCCACTGCACTCCTGCCTGGGTAACAGAGCAAGACTCCGTCTCAAAAAAAAAAAAGAACCACTGGCTTATAGTCTAGTAAGAGAGAAAAAAACACAAATAATAATCCAAGGCAGAATGTGATGATTGCCAGAGTCCTTCTATTCCTGGGCATTGTAGCTCTTCCTAAACTAGACCTATGCTACTTACCAGGCTCTTGAAATAATTTATTTAGCTCTGCTGTCAATGTAATCAAAATGAGTCATTCAACAACCATGAGAAGGGTACAAGCAATACCAAGATAATGTGTTAAACTAATTTCAACTGATGGGTTTTTCTTTACTTGCTTTCTCAATAAGTGACCTGAATTAAAATTAGTTTTATTTCCCTGGTAGAAACTGAGTCAGCCTATAAGGACAATTCTTTCACAAAAGACTATGACAGGCACCTGTAGTCCCAGCTACTGGGGAAAACTAAGGTGGGAGGACTGCTTGAGCAGGGGAGGCTGAGGCTGCAGTGAGCTGAGACTGTGCTACTGCACTCCAGCCTGGGCAACAGATCCTGTCTCAAAAAAATTAATTAATTAATTAATTAATTAATTAATTAAAGCACTTTCTGGAGAACCATATGCATATATGCTATCATTTGTGTTTTAAAATGGGAAGGACACAAACACACAATTTCTGCTTAGCCTACCTGGAAGAATACGCAAGAAACTGGTAGTAAGATGGTTTCCAGAAAGGGAAACTGGGAAACCCATTTTTCACTGTATTCCTTTTAACTATGTGCATGTAATTACTTATTAGAAACCACACTAACCTAGTTAGTTTTGAATATTTTTAAAATACCATTTCACCTACTTCTCTAGTCTTTTATATCAACTGCAAATTCCAAAAATACTAGTAGATATGAAATCATTAGATGTACACTGGTCACTTTAGCAATGGATACACATCTCACACTTGACAGAAGCATCAGAAGCAAGCTGTCCATCAACCTGAAGGTGATCAGCCATTGATTACCTGAAGGAGTACCTGATTTCCTGATTACAGGAGATTCAAGATGCATCCATCTGCCCAACATAATTGGTGTAGTTGCTACTTCTTTCCCTTTTTGTATTCATCACAGCATTTAAGAAATCTAATAGCACCAAAGTAGGTAAGTTTAAATGCTCCTTTAAGTTACCCAGCAACATTAAATTCAGCATTCATTCAGCTCCTACTATACACTAGGCAGTATGACTTAATCTAACACTTGTAACACACAATGTAATATGTTAGAGGGTGCCCTTGCATCTAAACACTTTAACTATCCAACATAAGTTCAATCACCAATGACAAAGATTTGGAGGTTTTAACCAACTTTAAGTTTAATGAGCCAATTGTATGATGTGGCTACAGATAAGCCTAATTCAAACTTAGACTACCTCACAGTTGGCTAAATGGTGTCCAGAACGCAAAAAAATCGGAGCCACTGTAGTCTGAATTTATCAGACCAGCCCTACAACTCGTGCTGGGTTCTAGGCCACACAGGATACTCACGGACTCCGACAGCAGTGCAACAGGGTCACAGTAGTTTGGTATGTCGAAGGCAACACTGAATGAGTTAGCTACCATGTGCCAAGTATTTACTATGAATTTTTCTTATATCTTCACAAATCAATAACAAAGGCATTATTGTCCCTGTCTTAAAATTAAGGCAATTCAGCCAGGGATGGTGGCTCATGCCTGTAATCCCAGCACTGTGGGAGGCCAAGGTGGGAGGATCACTTGAGGCCAGGTGTTTGAGACCAGCCTGGCCAACAAAGGAAGACCCTAAAACAAAACAAAATTAAAATTTTGTCTCTAAAACAAAAAATTAAAACATGGGGCCGGGCGCAGTGGCTCATGCCTGTAATCCCAGCACTTTGGGAGGCCGAGGCAGGTGGATCACGAGGTCAGGAGATCAAGACTATCCCGGCTAACACGGTGAAACCCCGTCTCTACTAAAAATACGAAAAAATTAGCCGGGCGTGGTGGCGGGCGCCTGTAGTCCAAGTTACTCGGCAGGCTGAGGCTGGAGAATGGCGTGAACCCAGGAAGCGGAGCTTGCAGTGAGCCAAGATCGCACCACTGCACTCCAGCCTGGACAACAGAGCGAGACTCCATCTCAAAAAAATAAATAAATAAATAAATAAAAACATTAGCTGGGCATGGTGGCGCATGCCTGTAGTCCCAGCTACTCAGGAGGCTAAGACAGAGAGATTGCCTGAGTCCAGGAGTTTAAGGCAACAGTGAGCCAGGACTGAGCCACTGCACTCCAGTTGGGGAAACAGAGCGAGACTCTGTTTCTAAAAAACTAATAAATTTGAAAATAAATAAATAAAATTAAGAAGATACAGACTCAGAAAGGTTAAGTAACATGCTCAAGGTAGCAAACTTAGTAAGTGGCATTAACAGAATTTAAGACCAGAGCTCCTATAGCGGGTTGAATGGTGGCTCCCAAAAAGATAGGTTCACATGCTTACCACTGGCACCTGTGAATACTTATTTGAAGAAAGGTCCTCAGAGACGTAACTAAGGATCTTGAGATCATCCTGAATTATCTAGGTGGGTCCTAAATCCAGTGACAAGTGTCCTTTTAAGAGTGAAGCAAATAGAGATTACACAGAGAGGAGACAATGAGACCATGGAGGCAGAAACTGGAGTGACATAGCCACAAGTCAAGGAATGCCACCAAAGGCTGGAAGAGACAAAGAACAGATTCTCCCCCAGAGCCTCCTGAGGGACCACTGCCCTGTGAACACCTTGATTCCAGACTCCTGGCCTCCAGAACTGTGAGAGAATACATTTCTGTTTCTTGAAACCACTAAATTTGTGGTTTTATGGCAGCCCCAGGAAACGAATGCAGTCCACAAACTCACTCTCTCCAGCTTTCCCTACTACCTTCCCACGGTTGAAGGATCCAGGGAATGTAAACTAAAATAGGGACGACTTGGACAATAAGGAAAACGAAAACTAGACTTGCTTTTGCAAGCCCTAGAGAACAGAGTAAAATCAGTAGGTAAAAATTTTAGGGATACCACTCAGGAGGCTGAGGCAGGAGGATCCCTTCAGCACAGGAGTCTGAGAGCAGCCTGGGGAACTCAGAGACCCTGTCTCCAAAGAAAAATAAAAAGGTTCAGGGAGAAATTTCAGTTGGAAAAACTTTCCAACCATCCAAATATCTTAAAGACTAACCAGACTTTTGGTAGGTGGTTACGTTTCCTATCACTGGATGTGTTCAAGGAGATACTGAAGACTTTTAACTTTGGAGAGCAGAGCTGTCTTAGATGATTTAGAATCTCTTCCCACCCTGAGTTCCTAAAATTATAAAGTGTTAGATAGTACCACAAAAGCCTAAGTAAAATATTACAAATGAGTTTGGGGTTTTTTTTTTTTTTTTTTTTTTTGTGAGACGGAGTCTGGCTCTGTCGCCCAGGCTGGAGTGCAGTGGCCGGCTCTCAGCTCACTGCAAGCTCCGCCTCCCAGGTTCATGCCATTCTCCTGCCTCAGCCTCCCAAGTAGCTGGGACTACAGGCGCCCGCCTCGTCGCCCGGCTAGTTTTTTGTATTCTTTAGTAGAGACGGGGTTTCACCGTATTAGCCAGGATGGTCTCGATCTCCTGACCTTGTGATCCGCCCGTCTCGGCCTCCCAAAGTGCTGGGATTACAGGCTTGAGCCACCGCGCCCGGCCTGAGTTTGGGGGGTTTCTACAATCATTCAAATAAATACTGCTTATTATGTGTCAGGCACTGTGCTTGGTAATGAACACAAACACAGTATCTACTCTCATGAAGCTTACAATCTGGTGGGACAGACATATATCAAGCAATATGCAAACAAATGTAAAATTATATATATGACCACCTATAATGAAGGAAAAATGCAAAAAAGAGGGAGACCTGGTAAAACTTCCCTAAAGAAATGATGTTTGAGCAGAGACCTGATGGATTTAGTCATCCTTTGGTACCTGGGGGTGAATCAAAATCCACAGATGTTCATGTCCCCTTCAGTTGGGCCTCCACATCCACAGGTTCTGTATTCTTGGATAGAAAATACCATACCATGTGGCTACAAAATGGATTTCTTCAGAATGAAAGCAATCACTGTGGTGGATTCTCAAGTGAGAATTAGCTCTTGCTTTCATACCTTTCAGATATAGAAGTTTAAGAGACAAAAAGTTTGTACTTTTTATTCTCAGATTCTCTACCTCCCGCTATGTCTGGAAGATAGTGATTTAAGACTCTTGCCAAGCATACATTCTAAAAGCCTTTCTTTTGGAAAAGATCCTAATCTTTCAAAGTAGAAGGAAAGAGAATAAACAAGTCGGACTTTGTCATCGTCACCTCTACAGGCTTTACTATTCTTACAAAATGCAGTCACTAAGAAACTATTTACCCTAGATTTGCTTTCCATTTTGTATAAAAAATAAAAACAAAAACAAATCAGCTACCAGAGGGATTAAAAACAGAATTAAATGAATAGGCAGGAAAATTGGGTTACACTACCAGCTCTAAATAGGATTCCACCATATAAAATCTTTAAGAAAGATACCTTTGAGAAAGTTCCAGTTATTCTTTACACAGAATTGGAGTCATATATATCACATATTTCACTGAGTATATGAGTTGGATTACACAGCATTTTGAATATTTATATTTTATGTATACAAAATCTTTTGAATTCCCTAGAGATAATGCAAAAAAAAAAAAAAAAAAAAAAACAGGTATTTTTAACACTACTGTATTATACTATTGCTGCTACTAATACTTCATGTGCTGACAACTGGAGTAACTCAGAAGGTCCCAGGGTAAAATAAAAGACCAATGCTATCTTGAGACAAGTTTCTTCACTTCAGAAACTATCCTGCAAATAGAAATCTTAGCTTAGGAAGCATCATGGCAGAGTGGAGAAAAAGCAAGTTAATATGTGAACGAAATCGAGGTTAACCCAGGATTTAGCTTTCATTCTGCACTAAGTAAGCTTTCATGGGCAAGCCCTTTACACCCTTACTCCAAGTTACCCTTACCTCAGCAAAACCATAAAGAGTATGAAAGTAAGCATTTCCTCAACAAATATGTATTAGGAGAGAACATTTAAAAGTATCTTTTACGTTTCATTAAAACAAATGGATCTCTAACTGTCCCATTAAGAATGTTTCAAGGTAAAAGTAAATTGATAGTGTGAATATGTATTGTGCATATCCATGTGTGCTTAGAAAAATATCTAAACCAGCTGGTCGCAGTGGCTCAAGCTGGTAATCCCAACACTTTGGGAGGCCAAGGTGGCAGATCACCTGAGGTCAGGAGTTCAAAACTAGCCTGGCTAACATGGTGAAACCCTGTCTCAACTAAAAATGCAAAAATCAGCTGGGCACGGTGGCAGGCACCTGCAATCCCAGCTACTCAGGAGGCTGAGGTGGAAGAATCACTTGAACCTGGGAGCAGGACGGAGGTTGCAGTGAGCCAAGATTGTGCCAGTGCACTCCAGCTTGGGCAACAAAGCGAGACAACAAAGCTGTCTCAAAAAAAAAAAAGAAAAATATCTAAACCATGCATATTAAAATATCTTTGTATTGTAGAATTATTTTTAATTCTCTTCCATTTTTCCACAATGAACACATGACATAGCTTTTTCCATTAACAGAAAAATATATTTATTGTTCAACATGTAACACAGACTTAGAATCAATTTTGGAAGAAATTTTAATTTAGAAGAAAATTTAAGTATTATTTCTGTCCTCCTTTTTCAAATGGGGAAAAATGCCCAGTAAAGATAAGTAACTTGCCTATCCAAAATCTGACAGTGAAGTCATTAGGGCCATAATTGTATTATCTGTATTTATGTTTATTTTTTTCTGCTCATAAAAGCTAATGCATGTTCATTAAGGATAACTTGAAAAACAATGAAAAGTACAAGAAAGAAAATGAAGATCACCTATAAGCTTATAGACCAAAGATAACCACTAATGGGGGGTGTTTTTCTTCTAAATTTTTCACTACAATATATTTTGGCCAGGCGTGGTGGCTCATGCCTGTAATCCCAGCACTTTGGGAGGCCGAGGTGGGTAGATCATGAGGTCATGAGTTCAAGATCAGCCTGACCAACATGGTGAAACCCCCATCTCTACTAAAAATACAAAAACTAGCCCAGCGTGGTGGCAGGTGCCTGTAATCTCAGCTACTCTGGAGGCTGAGGCAGGAGAATCGCTTGAACCCAAGAGGCGGAGGTTACAGTGACCCAAGATCGTGCCAGTGCATTCCAGCCTGGGTGACAGGGCAAGACACCATCTCAAAAAAAAAAAAAAAAAAAAACCATATATATATATAGAGAGAGAGAGAGAGAGAAACTTAAAATAATACAGCCAAAAATTAAAGAAGACAACAATTTTAACACTTACTCAACATTACCACATAATTCTGGTAACAGATCAAAATTAGTGCTTCTTTAGACTTAGTACCTACAGCTAGTTCTGGGGTAAGAGACTACCAGTTCTATGATGGTGTTCCATGATGTGTTCTTATTTAGCAAATCTTGGCTAGTTCTTTGATTTGTGGGCTATTTTTACATGGAAGATCTGTTACCAAAATTTTTATTTCATAATTGTTTCATGAAAGAAAGAACTAAAAAAAGTTCCCAAAGGAAAAGACAAAATACTCCATTCTATCTGGGCCCTCTTTGGCGATGTACTGAACGTAAAGATCATCCACAAACCCAAGCTAATTACAAATTGCATAACACAAGTTTAAGATTACCCAACATATTTATTCATATCATTCTTGTATTTACCAAGACTACTGGTAAAATAAATAAAAGTTGTAGACCCTCTCCCCAGAAAAACCACAAATTAATCCCAAGTGGCAGTAAGTTACTTTGAGGGTGGCAAGCAAAAGTTTAGATATCACTGCCCCAGAAACTATGGCCTAGCTGACAAAACTGCCTCCTAATCTAATTTCAAAGACCCAAAGATTAGCAGCAGGAAGCAAAAATTACCAATTATCTAAAAATTCAGAAAGAAATATTTTGGAAATCAAGATCTAGTGAACACACAATGTGCTTAAATTTCTTAATTTTATTCACGACTTTAGAAATGTGAATGCCAGCAATTTCTTAGCATTAAATCATCTTGGATCTCAAAGTATTCCATAATCGCCCTATTTCAGAAAGACGCTACGAAAACCATCAACGGCATTTTCATTTCATGGTCAGAAAAAGTAAGGAGAAAATAAATGCCTTGCCCCATATCACTAGATTGAAATATTTGTGCATTTAAAATTTTTTCCAAAGCATAAGCAACACCTAACTTAAAAATGAATTTTTTCTGACAAATCAGCCAGCTTGGTAAAAAATTTTTTTTCCAACAAGCACAATCTATCAATCTGTTTTCTTTCAAAACACTTTCCCTTTAAAACAATAGTAATTTGGGCCTGGCATGGTGGCTCACGCCTGTAATACCAGCACTTTGGGAGGCCGAGGCGGGCGGATCACAAGATAAGGAGTTCAAGACCAGCCTGTCCAATATGGTGAAAACCCATCTCTACTAAAAATAAAAAACTAGCTGGGCGTGGTGGCAGGCGCCTGTAACCCCAGCTACTTGGGAGGCTGAGGCAGAAGAATCGCTTGAACCTGGGAGATGGAGGTTGCAGTGAGCCAAGATCATGCCACTGCACTCCAGTCTGGGCGACAGAGCGAGACTCTATCTCAAATAAATAAATAAATAAATAAACAAACAAACAAATAAATAAATAAATAGATTCCCCTACCCCACAAAGCCTACTGTATCTACAGTGCATGAATAAACATAAACTAAGTGTGAGTCCTAGAGTATAAAAAAAAACAAGGAATCCAGAGACTTGACAAAATGCTGAAATTGGTTAAGCTTTGCTTTGGCATTCCTCCTACCTTCCTTCTGGTGCTCCTACTCCCATTTCTAAGAAGTTTCTCATGTCTTTCCAAAGTTCTTCACCTGAGACACCACCTACTCAAGAGTTCTTTCCCTTGATCGATCTCACTTGTTGAGAACTGATTTCAGCCGGCTAACACAATCAACACTTGATTTCATCATTTAGTAAAGGTCCTTGCTTTGCTGTGTGTCAAGAGCCCCCTTGAAAATCTCATAAATGTTGTGGACCCTCTCCCCAGAAAAATCACACATGCACTCACACATAACTTTTCGTACAATTTTAAGGGATTCAGGGTTACACAGCCAAAATACATGAACCCCAGAACCATTAAAACACCAGGTTAAAAACCCCCTTATTTAATATATCAATATCATAAAACCTCAAAACTGTGCAAGAGTTATTTGTATTTTAAGACACTGTCAACTCAAATGAAATTTCCTATTCTCAGAATCTAAGACAATGTAAAAAAGACAAAAAACCCCCAAACAATATGGAGATTTTTAGCCAGCCTTGTCATTGGGGGTCATCTCCCAAAGCATTTAATTAAGCTGCAATTCCCATGAGAGACGTGGAGGAGCAGGACCTACTTCTAAGCATGGGTCTTCTACTAAGTTAGGTTCTGTAGGCCCTACCCCTGAATTTAGTAATGCTCTAGAAATCCATTCTGTCTAAACTATCATGGTTCCTAGCAAAACAATACATACATATATATGTATGCCAAGTCCAGTTTTGATCCCAATGAACTTTTTTTTTTTTTGAGACGGAGTCTGGCTCTGTCGCCCACGCTGGAGTGCAGTGGCTGGATCTCAGCTCACTGCAAGCTCCGCCTCCTGGGCTTACGCCATTCTCCTGCCTCAGCCTCCCGAGTAGCTGGGACTACAGGTGCCCGCCAAGTCGCCCGGCTAGTTTTTTTGGATTTTTTTTTTTTTAGTAGAGACGAGGTTTCAACGTGTTAGCCAGGATGGTCTCGATCTCCTGACCTCGTGATCCGCCCATCTCAGCCTCCCAAAGTGCTGGGATTACAGGCTTGAGCCACCGCGCCCGGCCCTTTTTTTTTTTTTTTTTTAATAGATATGAGGTCTTGCTATGTTGCTCAGGCTGGTCTTAAAGTGCTGGGTTCAAGAGATCCTCTGGCATTGCCCTCCAAAGCAATGAACTCCATGGTATTTCACGCGGCTAACTTCCTTGTCAGGATTCACTTAATCCTCCTCTTCAGCTTCTTCAACCCTATAATCTTACCAGTTTAGCCATTCTTTCTCAACTTACTTCATAGGTTTCTATTCTTCTACTTGACCCTCAGATGTAAATGCTCTCCAAGGTTACCCTTAGTTTTTTTTCTTCACTCCTGATATGGTTAAGCATTCCTAATCCAAAAATTTGAAATCTGAAACGCTCCAAAATCTGAAACTTTCTGAGTGCTGACATGATGTCACAAGTGGAAAATTCCACACCTGATCTCAGGTGACATGCTGCAGTCAGAATGGAATCAAAACTTTGCTTCCTGAACAAAATTATTTAAAATATTGTATAGAACTGCATTCAGGTTGTAAGATGTATATGAAACACAAATGAATTTCAAGTTTAGATCTGGGCCCTATCTCCAGGGTATGTCATTATGTGTATACCAACATTACAAAGCCAAAAAAAACTCCAAAACACTTCTGGTCCTAAGCATTTTGGATAAAGGATACTCAATCTGTACTATTTTCTCTTTTTTTTATTATAGACAGGGTCTTACTCTGACAACCAGGATGCAGTGCAGTGGCCCTAGCATAGCTTGTTACAGCCTCAAACTCCTGGGCTCAAGTCATCCTCCAGTCTCAGCCTCCTGAGTAGCTGGGACCACAGATGGTTACCACTATACCGAACAAATTTTTTAATTTTTGTAGAGACAGGGTCTTGCTGTGTTGCCCAGTCTGGTTTTGAACTCCTGGCCTCAAGTGATCCTCTGCATTGGCTTCCTAAAGTGTTAGGATTAGAGGTGTGAGGCACTATGCCTGGCTTTCTGCAGTTTTTATATGGCATTATACTGATGAATGCAAATCCCTTTATTGATCCCAATGCCCCTTTGAGCTCCAGTCCAAATATCCATGTACTTACTTGACATTTCTTGATTCCCAGATATCTAAATACATCTGGAATCATACTCTATTACCTTCCTCCTCAAATTCTGTTCTTCCTATACATTCCCTATCTTAAAGGCATCATCATCACCCAATAACCAAACTATAATCTTTAACTCCCCTTAACTCAATTGTCACCCAAATCTCACAACTGTGAAGTAAAAATGATCCCCAGAATCTATGTCCTTTTACACTACAATTTAATACTCTCACAAGTCTCTAGTCCAATCTTCACATGTCATCTTTTCAAAAACCAGAGTGGATGTCCTACTCAAACCTCTTATGGTCCCTAAATGCCTATAGAATAAAGTTTAACACTCATGAGCATGGAATTACAAACTCTTCCCAATACGGCCACAACCATATCAGTTTCACTTTCCACTATTCTCCAAGTAAAGCAAAATCCACTTGCTAGTTCTCCAATCAGACTACTGATGCCCTTCCTCTCAGCCTCTCTTCTGTATCAGTAATGCAGCTACTCACCCTACCAAGTCCTACTCAAACTTCCCGTACATGAAAAGTCTTCCCTAACCTCACTTTTCTCTGTGTATCATTCTCCTCTTCCTAGAAGGAATTTCTCCCTCCTCCTATAATCCCACACCACTCTTTGTTTACTCTATTTTGGTTCTCCAGAAGTTGTGTAACATAGCTGGTTGAGCCCATACCTTTCTGCCCTACACGACAAGGCCCAAGATTTGTTACTCTAGCACCTAGCACATGCCCAGCATATGGTGTGTCTTTAATCATTGTCAGGTGAATGAGTGGCAAAACTCCAAAGTGAGAATACACTTAAGGAGGTTCTTTCTCAATGGAGAGAATGCTTCACTCTCCTTTGAACATAAAACAAGAATCAGGTCCCCTAGTCCCCAACACCCAATTCCTAGTCCACTGATTAAATAGATTTAAGCAATGTTTCATGGGGACATTTCCTCATTTCCCCTTGTTCTTTGTAGGTTTAGCTGCCAGCCTAACCACATTAGCATTCAGTAGCAGCAACAAAACAGACTCTTAAAGTTCTAAGACTTTACAATTACCAACACTAAAATACATGCTCTTTTTTAAAAAACCGTCTTAATACATATGCATACAAAGCTCATTCTTCATGAAGATTCAGAAAATGGCTTGGCATAGTTTATCCTAACAGGCACCACTTAAAGAGTTCTTGAGAAAATGTCCACTTAAGCTGTCAGCCAAACTTTTCACATTTGTAACCACAGAAATCAGCATGCATGAATTAATTGAAATACTATGCTTACAAACAATGCAATTACTATAGTCTAAACCACCAAACTGATAATCCATTACAAAAGCAGCTCTTACAACTGTTTTTGAGAATATTTCCCCTAAAAAATTCCAGTGATCATCCCAACCTATAAAACTAGATTCTTATACTAGTATCATCTTCTCTTTCCCCCTCTTCTCCCCACCAACACTCCCTCCAACACACACACACCCCTCCTTACGAGAAATGGCTTCCTCAAGAAATTATCTGATGGTTCAGCAGCAGTTGGAGCTTTACACAAACTATGTTGTGATTGGGCAAGGCAGACTACCAGATCTGGGATTTAGTAGACCATTCCTTATGGTCAGAATATCTTCTAAGTGACTGCTCTTAGAGAAACAACACAGATTTGCCTCAAGAGATTACAAATGTGGTAGGCCTACCTTAACAGCAACTCGTTTTGTTTGTTAAGAAACAGGGTCTTACTGTCGCCCAGGCAGGAACACAATGCCATGATTATGCTCACTGCAACCTCAAACCCCTAAGTTCAAGTGATCCTCCTGCCTCAGCCTCCTCAGTAGCTCAAACTATAGGCATACGCCACCATACCCAGCTAGTTTTTCGGTTTTTAAAAAAATATTCTGTAAAGACAAGATCTCGCTACATTGCCCAGGCTGGTCTAGAATTCCTAGCCTCAAGCAATCCTCCTGCCCTGGCCTCCCAAAGTGCTGGGATTACAGGCATGAACCACCATGCCCAGCCATTGTTTTCTAATATACTAGAACATCTCTGTGAAGTTGTATTTCTGTGACCCTTCTTCGGGTCACAGAAAATTTACTTGGTATCACATAAATGTTCACATTTTAAAACATTTTAGGTCTAAAGACCACAACATGATGAAGTCTTTTTGATGTTTTGCTAAACACACTGCATTAAGTCAGGCTGAAAATACATTAGCCTAATTCTGAAGTGCACTTTTGAAAAAAAAAAAAAAAAAAAAAAAACCATATATATATTCTAAGGTATAAGCAATCCACTTATTTTTCTTGAGCAGTCAAAAATTCATTTCCCAAGTTTTGTCCATATTACATTAAAATAACTTCAAACAAAGCATTCTTGTTGCTCGAGGATTAAAAGTTTCCAATAGCTCAATATGGTTTTAATCTTCTGGAAACACCTGAAATTGATTTGTTTCACCTTTTACTATTTATCTTCCAGTCTGTTTACCTTAGTAGAATACTGATGGATAAAAGTACTAACCGAAAACCCAAGAAAGTGGATAATCCACCCTCTAGTTAATAAGGAAGGAAATATAAGATACATAAGGCACAAAAATTAACATGTATCTTGAGACTCAAAAAACATTGGCCTTGGTCTAAATAAAATGTTTCTAAAATAACAAGTGGGTTCCTTTTTCATTGCTGTTGTACTAAGCATTCATGGAAAATTATATTTGGGTAAGCTCAGACTGAAAACACTAGCTTTAGCTATCAAGGAAAACATGAAAGAACATGAAGAAAATGTCTTTTAGTATAGAACATTATCTGAAATGTTTTTTACAAAATCAAAGATTGGTATTTTAAGATTGATTTTCCAAATACTCTATATATACATATTAATAAGCATCACACATAGTCACAAACATCTAAATTCAGATATCCCACTTCCTGGATGATTACGGGCCCAGAAAGGGCTCATCTAAACTCTCGAGGTTAAAGTAGACATTTGTGAAATTCAACAGCCCACGGAGTTTCCCCTAACCCTCCAATTTTTCACAGTGGCACTGTGTGGATGAATAAGCCTGCTTCAGCATGAAGCAATGGGCTTGTCTAAAGACATCTGACAGAAGCTGAATGTATACATTAACTTCCTGTTGAGGTAGGACTGCAGACTGTTTCTAAAGACTGACAGTTCATAGTCCCTCCAGAAACCAAAAAATCAGCACGCTTTTTCAAATACTCGTGGAAAAATTTTAATTTTAGTAATTACTGTTCTTCGTTATTATTCCTCAACTTTACTGAATGCCTTATTCCATACAAGAAAAGGCATAAAAATTTAATCCCAGACCACAGGAGCTTAAATTTCTCTTAAAACAAGTCACTCATTTGTGGTTA
This sequence comes from Rhinopithecus roxellana, assembly GCF_007565055.1. Lineage (NCBI taxonomy): Eukaryota > Metazoa > Chordata > Mammalia > Primates > Cercopithecidae > Rhinopithecus > Rhinopithecus roxellana. The sequence continues at coordinate 63,776,935 of NC_044554.1, forward strand.
TTTCACATAAAATATTTCTAAAGACAACCCAGAGTTTTGGTTGAACTTACAGCGTGGAGGCAATGCAAATTCAGGTATTTAAATCATGGGAAGTTGGCCTTCAGTTCCCTAACAAAATTAGACAAGTGACTAATTATGGTTTAATGAAACAAAAAACCTACAATTTGGGGTTCTAATGACATACACAGGAATTCAGAAGGAAACCTGAAATCCCTTCTCCTTTAAACCCTTCTATATCTGGACAAGGGCCCTCATTATCTCCTACTTCTATAGTTCCTTCTCTTAATACAGGAGCTAAATTTCCTTGAAACAGGTTATGAAGCCACTGCCAGCATGGTGGTGCTTGCCATAGTCTCAGCTACTGTGGAGGCTGAGGTGGGTGCATTCCTTGAGCCCAGGAGTTTAAGGCCAGCTTAGGCAACATAGCAAGATCCCCAACTCTAACTTAAAAAAAAAAAAAATATTATATATATGTATACACACACACACACACACAAAATATATATATTTTTATAAGAAAATTATTGGGCCAGGCGCAGTGGCTCACACCTGTAATCCCAGCACTTTGGGAGGCCGAGGCCAGCAGATCACCTTAGGTCAGAAGTTCCAGACCAGCCTGGCCAACATGGTGAAACCCCGTCTCTACCAAACATTAGCCGGGCATGGTGGTGGGCACCTGTAATCCCAGCTACTTGGGAGGCTGAGGCAGGAGAATCGCTTGAACCCAGGAGGCAGAAGTTGCAGTGAGCCAAGATCGTGCCACTGCACTCCAGCCTGGGCAACAGAGTGAGACTCCGTCTAAGAAAAGAAAAAGAAAAGAGAAGAGACCTATTTCCACAAAAACTCCCAGCTTGGGGATAAGAAATTTTCCTTGCTACATGAGACTATGACCACTGACTACTAAGCAAGTAATTTTCCCTCCTATATATGACCACTGACTACTAAGCAAAAAGTCATTTCCCTCCTATATGTTGAGTTTGAGACTGTGTGCGGAAATTAAAGGACTTCAAATAAGGATGGGTCAAAAGATTAAGTAAAGAATTTTCTCTCTTTTTTTCTTTTTTTTTTTTTGGTGAAGTCTCACTCTTGTACCCCAGGCTGGAGTGCAATAGCAAGATCTTGGCTCACTGTAACTTCTGACTCCAGGGTTCAAGCGATTCTCCTGCCTCGGCAGCCCCCGCCCCCAACCCTCCCAGTAGCTGGGATTATAGGCGCCTGCCACCACACCCGGCTAATTTCTGTATTTTTAATGGAGACGGGGGTTTCACCATGTTGGCCAGGCTGGTCTCGAACCCCTGACCTCAGGTGATCCACCGGCCTCAGCCTCCCAAAGTGCTGGGATTACAGGCGTGAGCTACCGCACCGGGCCGTAGAGTTTTCTTAATCTGATTGTTTTTTTCCTCATGGGCCCTGCTGAAAGCCACTAAGTCCTATAAAAAGACAAAAAAAGCCCCTTGACACAAAAAAATTCTGCACACAATTTAGCATCTGAGTTAAGAGTAAATATTCTACATTGCATGTGATAATTATGTCTGCTTTCGGACTCATAAGGAAATTACTTGGATGCACGGAGAGAACTAGTCATATTTTCACTGTCTTACCGGGTAAACTGTCAAGAACTGTCAAACACAATTTTAGGGAGTCGGGATACTAACGAATCTCACACACAGACACACAAACAGCATCTCCAAGACTCTAACACCGCCCTTTCCCAATTACTTACTGGTCAAGCCCAAAGGAAAAAGAATTTTTTAAAAGCCTGGGCTGAGATGGGATGGGAAAAAGGATCACACTGTGAGCACAGATGATGTCCCGGGACAAAAGCTCTGCCCAACGACTGCCTAAGCTGACAGGCTCACTCACACTACCTTTCTCCTTATGCGTCTCTCAATACACGGTCTCTGAACACTTAAGAAAATGTGAATTTTGCTTTGTCCACAGAAAGAATTCAGCACGATTGACACCAGCTCTAAAATAAGCAATTAATATATTCTAATCTAATGCTTGATAAGAATGGAGAGCAGGCAACAGCTCCTCCAACTGGTTGGAGCACATATCACTGGAAGCCCCCCCAAATATTAAGATTTTTAAACAACTTCAAGTTCTGGTGGGCACAACCAAATACACTGCGGAAACTTTGGGATCAGCAGCCCCGACACAACAGGTGAGAGAGGCAGCAGACATCACTGCACGGTGGAGTGCACAACACGCAATGGCAAACCCGAAAAGGTCTGGGGATATGGGAAAATACCATGCAGACGGCCATCTCAGAGACCCTGTCTTTCCAGTAGCAAAAGGTTCAGTTCCTTCGGAGGGGCATGCCACTCCCCCTCTCCGTCACCCAGGGGACCACCACCCCAGGAACAGGAAGAACCGTGGCCCCTCCGCGGGCACATCTCAACTGGGGAAGAAAACACAATGTCGCTCCTTATTTCTGCGTACAAAAGGACTTTGCGCCCTCCTTCTGGAACTGCCGCCCCGGCCACCTCCTAACTTGCAAGAAGGTGGGCAACGCGCCATATTCCAGCGTCCCCCAGTCTACCTGGGTAACAACCCCACACCACCCGGCAGGAGGGAAGCTTCGGAGGCCGCCCAAAGAGCCAGCCTCCTCTCCCGCAGAAGACAGCGGCTCCCGCGCCCCAGCCCGGCCCCGCCGCACCGCCCGCCCGCGGACGAGAGCCGGGAAGGGCCGAGGGGGCGAGCAGAGAGCCGCGGCTCCGGTCCCGCGCAGCCCGCCCACCTCCCGCTCCCGGGCCCGGCGCACTCTCCCGCGCCTCCCGCTCCCGAGCCGCGGGAAGGCCGGGCCCCGGGTTCCACGGCGGGGAGAAGGCCGCGGCCCCGAGAGCCCCAGGCAGCGAGGGAGGCCGGAACCCTGGGGCTCTCGGGAGGGCAGCGCCTCCCTCCCAAGCCCGCCAGGACGCCTGGGGCCTAGTGCGGCCTGCGCATCCTCGGGGTGGCGGTTTGGCTGGGCCGGGCCGGGGCCCCCCGCCCGAGGCGGGCCGAATCCGGCGGGGGCCCAGGCCCGGAGCCGGGGGCGGCAGGGTGCCGGCTGCGGGGCGGGCCGGCCGGCCGGCTGGCGGGCGGCGTGTTGCGGCTGCGCCGGGGCTGAAATAGCTGGAGATTGCGCGGTAGGGCACTCACCTCAGAGCGGCTGCGCTACCGTGGGCCTGCGCCGTGGAGACTGCGACCGCGCCGGCTCCTCGCAGCCTCCTGCCACCAGCGGCAATGGCGAGCGCTGCCGCTTCTGCCGCCGCCGCCGCCGCCGAGGAGGGGGAGGGGAGGGAGAGGGCACGCACGCGACGCACGGCCCGGCTTCCCCGCCCGGCCGCCGCCATGATGAGGAGGTCGGAGCTGCTGCTCTGCAGGCAGGCCGCGGAGAGGGCTCGCGGCTAGGGCTCCGACCTCCCCCGCCAGCGCCTTGCGTGCACGGAGCGCTTCAGAGGTTTGGTGGAGGCCGGAACCTCAAAAGCAACTGGATTAGCACAACGCGGACACCCAGGAGAAGCGGTGCAAGCGGGCCCAAAATGGTTGCTGATCAGACGAGTGGCATCTCTCGCCCCCCTGCCGCGGGAATTGGGACCTCCAGACTGTGCCTGGGGGATCGGCAAGTGGTTCCCCTCGGGTTTTTTCGGCGCTGCCTTCCCGGTGGCATCCTCACTCTCTTTGGAATGACCTCTGCTTTCCTATCTCTAACTCTTCCCAGATATTTATTTGAAAGAAAAAGTTTTTGTACAAGCAACATATGAATGTATTCAGCCATTCGATCGTTCGGCCAACATTTCTAGGGGGCCCGTGCTGTACCACATATTGTTCTGAGTGCGCTGAAGATGCACCTGTATGAAGACAAAGTCCTGGGTCCCACGGAGCTTATTCGAAGCAGTAGGGACCCCCATACAGGTGCCTGAGAAGTCGGGGAAAACAGCCTAACGGTGGAGACACACATGAGGGGTCTTTTTTTTATTTTTAGAAATGGAGGTGGGTGATCTCCCTATGTTGCCCAGACTGGTCTCGAACTCCTGGGCTCAAGCTGTCCTCCCGCCTCAGCCTCCCAAAGTGCTGGTATTACAGGCCACCATGCCCGGCAGAGGGGTGGTTTTGTTGGTTTTTTTAGTGTCGTCAGGAGACTCCCTACATCAGAATTACTCAGGCTAATTGTTTTGAGTCCTGGACCAGTTGATATCCAGAATCTTGGCTTGTTAGCCTAGGAACCTGCATTTTCACACCCCCACCTCCACACTCCTGGTGATTCTTATGCACATAATCATGTGAAAAGCATTGCATTAGAGAATTGCTAAAGGGTGTCAAAACAGATAAAATCAGGAAGCTTTAATTTTCAAGATTCTATTAACCTCAAAATTCAACGTATCCAAAAATTGAATGTCTTTTTCTCCAGTGTTTTCTAGGAGAGTGCCACCACCAGCCACCCAGGTGCTCAAGCCAGAAACCTGGAAATGATCCATTGCTCCTTCCTCTCTCTCTGGAGTCCCCACATTAAGTTAGATGTGTTTGTTTGTGAGACAGATTCTCACTCTGTCACCTAGGCTGGAGGGCAGTGGTGCAATCATTGTTCACTGCAGCCTCGACCTCTCTGGGCTCAAGGATCTTCCTACCTCAGCCTCCCCAGTAGCTGGGACTACAGGTGCCCACCACCATGCCCGGTTAAGTTTTGTATTTTTAGTAGAGATGAGGTTTCGTCTTGTTGGCCGGGCTGGTCTTGAACCCCTAGACTCAAGTGATCTGCCTGCCTCAGCCTCCCAAAGTGCTGGGATTACAGCTGTGAGCCACTGCACCCAGCCCCAATTAGATCTTTAAAACTGTTGTTCCCTGTCAATTCTTACTCTGGTTCAGGCTACTGTCATCTCTCCTAGAGATACTGCAGTAGACTCCTCGTGGTCTCCCTGCCACCGAAATTGCCCTCTCCAAATCCACAACAGCTTGAATGGTCTTTCAAGAAAGAAAATCATGTTGTTTCCCTGTTTAAGACTCTTAAAAAGATCCCATTAACACATAGGTTAAAGTCTAAAATTCTTTGAGGTGGCTACAGGGCCATTGGTGATCTCATCCTTGTTGCCATCTCTGACCTCATCTGCCACAGATATTTCTCAGGCTACACTCAAAACTGGGAAGCTCTCAGGTCATTTAAGCCTGAAAGTTGTGCCTCCTCACAGCTGTTCCAAGGGCTGTTCCCTTTACCCATAACTTTCTTCATTTCTCTCTACTCCATCTATGCACTTACTTGAATCCTCACCTGAATAATTCCTACTATTCTTTCAGATCCCAACATTAATACCATCACCTCCAGGCAGCATTTTTTCATCTCCCAAGATTGGGTACATTAGGCCCTTTGTCATCACACCCAGTACTTACTCCCGACATTTATTGAGCGCTCACGATGTATCAGGCCCTAGTGTAAGCCTTTATGCACATTATCTTCTTTCTCATTTAACTATCAAGTAGAGCCCACAAGGTAGGTACTATCTTTTTTTTTTTTAACTTTTGAGATAGGGTCTCACTGTGTCTCCCAGACTGGAGTACAGTGGCACAAACAACTCACTGCAGTCTCAACCTCCTGGGCTCAAGTGATCCTCCCATCTCAGCCTCCTGAGTAGCTAGGACCACAGGCAGATGCCACCATACCCAGCTAATTTTTTTTTTTTTTTTTTAATTTACTTTTGAGATGGAGTTTCACTATTTTTACCCAGGCTGGAGTGCAATGGCACAATCTCAGCTCACTGCAACCTCTGCCTCCCAGGTTCAAGCGATTCTCCTGCCTCAGCCTCCTAAGTAGCTGAGGTCACAGGTGCACGCCACCACACCCAGCTAATTTTGTATTTTTAGTAGATACAGGGTTTCACCATGTTGGCCGGGCTGGTCTCAAACTCCTGACCTCAGGTGATCTGCCCACCTCAGCTTCCCAAATGCTGGGATTACAGGTGTGAGTCACCGTGCCTAGCCCTAATTTTTAAATTTTTTTCTAGAGACAGGGTCTCGCCTTGCTGCCCAGGCTGGTCTCGAACTCCTGAGCTCAAGCCGTTCTCCTGCCTCAGCCTCCTAAAGTGCAGGGATTACAAGTGTGCAACTGTGCCCGGCCTGGGTAGGTACTCATCTCCCATTTTACAGATGAAGAAACAAGGACATGTAGAGGTTACTTGCCCAAACCCAGACAATAAGCCAGATCTGAAAGTCATCAGCCTGACCTCAGAGTTGTACTTTTAACCATTACGAGGGTCTCAGGCCAGTACCCACTGATGAAACACATAAATAACTTAGTGGGTCATGACCAACATTTCATTAAAGAAACGGAAAAGGTCAAAGAACATCAAACTTAGTAAGGCTCTTGTTTTGTGAAACTTGTCAGATTCTCTAATATGATAAATACTAAATCTTACAAACATTGAAAATACAAAATTAAAATATTACCAAAGTTAACACAAAAGTATGAATACTACAGATCTGATTTATTTTACCATCCTCATCTTTAATGCTGAACCTTCTTAGGATTAAATGACATTTACCATCCCAAGCAAATTGAGGTTACTGCCCCAAACGGACTGGGCTTACCTTTGCAGGAGAACAGGGGAGGCTGTGTTTTGGCCAGAGATTTTTGGCTAAGAGTCAAGACACAGAGATTCTTCTGCTACCACTGTGAACACATCAAGTCCCTTTCACATACGTGCTATTTCCACAGAGGTCTCCCCACACCCTACCCTACAGATTAGATTCCCATGATGCCTTATTTAATTCTTGTTGGATCTATTGATTTGGTTATGAAGTAGGTGAAATTCTGGTAATCTCACCCAGGTTCCTTCCCCTCTTGATTAGATGCAGCCAATCTATTCACTGGATAATTAAATTTGGCATTCATTTTCTGTGCTTGCCCTATCTGCTACTATGCTGAAGTCATTCTAGTGACCAAAAAGGTACCTTGAGCCAAACTGTAGAGGGTTCTAATGGCCTCCTTAGAATTTTTTTTTTTTTTTTTTTTTTTTTTTGAGACGATGTTTCGCTCTTGTTGCCCAGGCTGGAGTGCAATGGTGTGATCTCGGCTGACTGCAACCTCTGCCTCCCAGGTTCAAGCGATTCTCCTGCCTCAGCCTCCCAAATAATTGGGACTACAGGCATGCATCACCGTGCCCGGCTAATTTTGTATTTTTAGTAGAGACGGGGTTTCACCATGTTGCCCAGGCTGGTCTCAAACCCCTGACCTCAGGTGATCCACCCACCTCAGCCTCCCAAAGTGCTGGGATTACAGGCCTGAGCCACCACACCGGCCAAGGAATTGGCTCATAGTAGGCAATAGACAATTGACAATTTTAGAGCAAAGCACTAAGGTCATGGCAGTGTAGATTCCCCAGGGAGTGAATTGAGCTTCTGGTCTCTAGAGGGCGCTCAAGGCTCCTCCCTCCCCACCCTCTTCTTTCTCCCAAAGTGGAGGTAGGATGGTGAGGAAGAAATTTCACCTCCCCACCACCAAACACACACAAAGGAAGAAACTCTTACTAAAATTGGAGAATATGGAATAACATTTTCTTGGGATGGAGCCCTTAAAAGATAACACGTTCAACAAAAATGGGTGCCACATCTTTCCCATTCTTCAACATACTGTGAGTGGTAACAAGGGCTGCCCTTGCCCTTCTCAGAGGCAGCCCAGCCAGCTTGCTGTCTTTCCCTCTCCCACAAGGTATCCAGACCCTAAGGCTATGGCCCACAGATAAAGTCTTAGCAAGGCCCTGGGCTTGGGGCAAAGAGGCTGCGGATTTGTCTTTCTCTCTAGTTTTTCTGGTTAGTGTGCCTCTATCGCACTCAGAAGAAAAGCTCCAAGACTCATATTTGGGCATTGATGTGGGGAGGATAGACAGAGATGACCAGAGCCCAGCCTATCTTTCCTGACTTCTGCATTGTGGATCATACCCAGCTAATAATAAAGTGCTTCTTTCCCTGGTGTGTCATTGCACATGTACTCCCCACACTCCTCATGAGGAGTAGAGATGGCTAGTCAAGACAGGATTCAGACATTCCCACACCCCCAACCAAATATCCTCTCCATACCATCTTATTAATCAGTCCTTGAACGATTTCCTGAACTCCCTAACAGTCAGGTTGGAGATGACTGAAAGAAATGAAAAGAAGAACAACAAAGGCGATAAAGAAAAAGTCAACACTGCTTAATAACTGATGAGATAGTGAAGGACTAGGAGGGCAAAGGTCAGAAGTAATGCCAGGTGTTCAAGAACTAAATGCTGGAGAGATGGTAGTGTCGTTGACAGTCCTCTAATGGGAAGTGAATTTCAATAGAAAGGATGTGTTTGGTTTCAGACAGATCGAGTGACTGGTGAGAACAGGAAGGCCATGTGTTTGGAGCAGATTACTCTGGGTACAGTCAGCTGCTGGAATGGAAGTGAACAAGGCCCAGCAGAGCATCAGACCTGAGTGCAAACCGTGGTGGTGGTGGTGAAATAGAGGGAAGGGAGGGATTTGAGAGACACTGGGAAGAAAGGTTTTGGTTTTTGAGACAGTCTTGCCCTGTCATCCAGGCTGGAGTGCAGTAGCATAATCTTGGCTCACAGCAACTTCCACTTCCCGGGTTCAAGCAATTCTCATGCCTCAGCCTCCTAAGTAGCTGGAATTACAGGCGAGTGCCATCACATTCAGCTAATTTTTGTATTTTTAGTAGAGACAGGTTTTCACCATCTTGGCCAGGCTGGTCTCGATCCACCTGCCTCGGCCTCCCAAAGTGCTGGAATTACAGGTGTGAGCCATCATGCCCAGCCACCAGAATTTTCATCAAGGCTCAGAGACTGATTACATTTTGAGTGTTTGAGTGAGTTTTCAAATAACTGTCTACAACTTAGCTAATAGCTTTGGACAGTTGCTCTTTTTAAAATGAGATCATTCAGTCATTGCATTTATTTATTCAACAAATACCTCGTAACAGTCATCGTTGGGTATGACTCACTAGTTCAACAGAGTCCCCCTTCTGTAGAAACTTCCGCATTCACAGAGATGACCTCCACCAGTCATGCCTATATTTGAGACCCTCTCTCTCTCTGCCCCCCATTGCTGAGTGATTCGGGGGTGGTCACCCGACCCAAGCAGTGCAACGTTTATTCTCTGTCTTGGAAATTTAGAATGTTTGTTTGGCTCAAAGATACAGAAACTGGAAGCTAGAGCTGATGATGGAGCTGATCACGCTAATGATGGAGCTATGGAGATAAGATGCATGAACACCACTGAGGTCCCCAAGATTGCCAGATTCCTGCAGTGCCTTCTGGCCACAGATAGTTGGTCCAGAAGCAGGTTCCTAACTCAACCTGGGCCAATTAGAGCCTTTCATGGAGATTTTGAAATTGAAGTTGAGATCTCTCTCTCTGCCCTTCTGTGTGTGTGTGTACTTGAGCTGCAACTTACCCAACTTTGGAAGCTGTAGGCAGAGGCAATTTTCCGCTAAGTGAAGTGAGAAACAAAGTCTGTCATTAGGGAGAGAGGAGGAAGGCAGAGGCACACAGAGAAGCAGATAGAGAGGAAGCGGGCGGGAGTGGGGCGGGAGTTCCTGGAGTTCCCACAGTGCTCTAGTTTCTGATTCTCTTCCTGAGACCCACAGGATTCCTGCCTTTGGGTTTCTTAAGTTCCTGAATAGCTCCTGATTGCCTTTGCCTTTTTTACTGAAAGTCCTTTGAGCATGGTTTCAGGTGAGTAGACACTCCTAACCTAAAGAGCTGTAACAAATACACATGGGCTTGTGTGAGGTTCCGTGAGAGGCACCTGGGATCCAGTATGGGTCAGGCGTGGTGCCGCCCTCAAGGAACTTAGTGGGGAGAAAATGAAGTCTGTACTTTAATAACTACAGTGCAGGCTAGGAAGAGAACACCCTTAGAGATGTGCAAATCAAGCTCTTTGGGGGTTTAGAGGAGGCCTAGGACTGCTAAGGTAAGGCTGGGACTAGGGAGAGGTAAGCGAGTCACTGAGGAGGCAAAATTTAAGAAGCCACCCACTCTCAGGGTGTGTGAATGCAGAGTTGGCGCTTGCGTGACCCTGAGAATGAGCAACCCCTTAAATGTTTTATCTTAGGCACCTTGCCAGGCTCACTTTTAGCTTGCTGGACTAATTGTCGGGATCAGGAGGTCTTCAGAGGAAAGTTAGTGTCTGAGCTGAACTGAAGGACAGGGTGGTTTTGGACTTCGTGACATATACTTCAAGGTAAAGTAACAATATGGAAAACACTCCCGTGAGAATGACGTCTGCTCTAGGATCATCACGCTCTTCGGTGTGACTTAAGAGTTCAGGGCATGAAGGAAGAGGGGGCAGTAAGAAAAATGGAGAGAACATAGCATCAGATTCTGCAGCAGAGGAGAAAATTACTAAGCTGGGAAATAACATAATCAGAGCAGTACTTAAGATGAATCTAACAGAATAGCATGAAATAAAGAAAGGCTAAGGAGAGGACAAACAGGAGGCTGTTGTGGCAATCCAGGCATGAAAGTCTAAACTAATCAGCACTGGGAATGTAAATGCCATAAGAAAAATAATACATCATTAATATAACTTGGCCATTGAGTAGATGTTGGAGACAAGAGTAGAGAAATCAGAAACACTGCTAAACACTATGCAGCTGTACCAAGAATGAGAGAGCATTCAGTAAGATCACATCCAAGATATGTACATGAAAAACGCAAGGGATAGAACTGTGTATGTGGCAAGCTATCATTTGCATTTTTATTTTTTAAATTGTATTTATTTATTGCTTGTTTTTTCTTTTTTTTTACTAATTAAAAAAATTAATTATAAAATGTTCAGCCACTTGATTTTTTTTTTTTTTTAAGTTCTGGGGTATATGTGCAGGATGTACAGGTCTGTTACATAGGTAAACGTGTGCTATGGTGGTTTGCTGCACAGATCAATCCATCGCCTAGGTATTAAACCCCGTATGCATTACCTCTTTTCCCTAGTACTCTTCCCCCACCATCCTCTCCTGACAGGCCCCAGTAAGTGTTGTTCCCCTCCCTGTGTCTACGTGTTCTCACTGTTCAGCTCCCACTTATAAGTGAGAACATGTGGTGTTTGGTTTTCTGTTCCTGCATTAGTTTGCTAAGGATAATGGCTTCCAGCTCCATCCATGTACCTGTAAAGGACATGATCTTGTTTTTTTATGGCTGCATAGTATTCCATGGTGTATATGTACCATATTTTCTTTATTCAGTCTATCATTGATGGGCATTTGGGTTGATTCCATGTCCTTGCTATTGTGAATAGTGCTGCAGTGAACATACGTGTGCATGTATCTTTATAATAGAATGATTTATATTCCTTTGGGTATATACCCAGTAATGGGATTGCTGGGTCAAATGGTATCTCCGGTTCTAAATCTTTGAGGAATCGCCACACTGTCTTCCACAATGGTTGAACTCATTTACATTCCCACCAACAGTGTAAAAGCATTCCTATTTCTCTGCAATCTCACCAGCATCTGTCATTTCTTGACTTTTTAATAATCGCCATTCTGACTGGTGTGAGATGGTATCTCATTGTGGTTTTGATTTGCATTTCTCTTTTTTTTTTTTTTTTTTGAGACAGAGTTTTAAAAACTTGTTGCCAAAGCTGGAGTGCAATGACGCGATCTCGGCTCACTACAACCTCCGCCTCATGGGTTCAAGTGATTCTCCTGCCTCAGCCTCCCGAGTAGCTAGGATTACAGGTGTATGCCACCACGCCCAGCTAATTTTAGTATTTTTAGTAGAGACGGGGTTTCACTATGTTGGCCAGGTTGATCTTGAACTCCTGACCTCAAGAGATCCGCCTGCCTCTGAAAGTGCAGGGATTACAGGCGTGAGCCGCCACACCCAGCTGATGATAATTTCTTTTGCTGTGCATAGCTCTTTAGTTTAATTAGATCCCATTTGTAGAAGTTTGCTTTTGTTGTGATTGTTTTTGGCAATTTTATCATAAAATCTTTGCCCATCCCTATGTCCTAAATGGTATTGCCTAGATTTTCTTCTAGGGTTTTTTGTAGTTTGGGGTTTTACATTTAAGTCTTTTTTTTTTTTTTTTTTTTTTTTTTTGAGACGGAGTCTCGCTCTGTCACCCAGGCTGGAGTGCAGTGGCCGGATCTCAGCTCACTGCAAGCCGCCTCCTGGGTTTACGCCATTCTCCTGCCTCAGCCTCCCAAGTAGCTGGGACTACAAGCGCCCGCCACCTCGCCCGGCTAGTTTTTTATATTTTTTAGTAGAGACGGGGTTTCACCGTGTTAGCCAGGATGGTCTCGATCTCCTGACCTTGTGATCCGCCCGTCTCGGCCTCCCAAAGTGCTGGGATTACAGGCTTGAGCCACCGCGCCCGGCCACATTTAAGTCTTTAATCCATCTTGAGTTAATTTTTGTATAAAGGTGTAAGGAAAGGATAGAGTTTCAATTTTCTGCATATGGCTAGCCAGTTCTCCCAGCACCATTTATTAAACAGAGAATCCTTTCCCCATTGCTTGTTTTGGTCAGGTTTGTCAAAGGTCAGATGGTTGTAGATGTGCGGTTTTATATGTGCTGCCAAAGTGAGCACTATTTATTTATTTTTTTTAAACAGAGTCTCACTGTGTTGCCCAGGCTAGAGTGCAGTGGCACGAACATAGCTCACATGGCCTCATTTGCATTTTTAAAAGGAAAAAATGTTTTGTTTTTTGAGCCAGAGTCTCACTCAGTCGCCCAGGCTGAAGTGCAGTGGCACAATCATGGCTCACCACAGTCTCGACCTCAGGCCCAGGTGATTCTTCCACAAGCCACCATGCCTGGCCCTTTTTTTTTTTTTTTTTTGTATTTTTTTAGTAGAGACGGAGTTTCACTTGTTGTCCAGGCTGGTCTTAAACTCTTGGGCTCAAGAGATCTGCCCAAGGTGGCCTCCCAAAGTGCCGTAAAGGCGTGAGCCACTGCACCTGGCCATAAAAAGGAAATATGTAAACAAAAAAAATCTTTGCTTACATATGTTTATATATCCCTAGAGAAATACATATAGAATTGATGACATTAAGTGGCCTGTTTAAGAGGAGAAGTGGGATGGCTGGGGGTCAGTAGTGAGAGTCTTTTTAGTGTTTATAATTTGAATATTTTAAATCTGAACCTTTTGGATGAATTACCTAATGAAGAAAATTAGTTTAAATTGCTTTAAAAAATAAATATGAGCTGGGCGTGGTGGCTCAAGCCTGTAATCCCAGGACTTTGGGAGGCCAAGGTGAGTGGATCACCTGAGGTCAGGAGTTCGAGACCAGCATGGCCAACATGGTGAAACCCCGTCTCTACTCAAAATACAAAAATTAACGTGGGCATGGTGGCAGGCGTCTGTAATCCCAGCTACTGAGGAGGTTGAGGCAGGAGAATCACTTGAACCTGGGGGGCGGAGGTTGCAGTGAGCTGAGATCGCACCATTGCCTGGGTGACAAAAGTGAGACTTCATCTCAAAAATAAATAAATAGGCCAGGCGCAGTGGCTCACACCTGTAATCCCAGCACTTTGGGAGGCCAAGGCAGGTGGTTCTCAAGGTCAGAAGCTCGAGACCATCCTGGCTGACATGGTGCAACCCCATCTCTACGAAAAATAGAAAAAAGTTAGCCGGGCATGGTGGCAGGCACCTGTAGTCCCAGCTACTCAGGAGGCTGAGGCAGGAGAATGGCATGAACCCAGGAGGCGGAGCTTGCAGTGAGCCAAGATCATGCCACTACACTCCAGCCTGGGCGACACAGCGAGACTCCGTCTCAAAAAATAAAAATAAAAATAAATAAAATAAATACATAAAATAAAAATAAATATGTAATCCCAGCACATTGGGAATTCGAGGAGGGTGGATCACCTGAGGTCAGGAGTTCGAGACCAGCCTGGCCCACATGGTGAAAACCCATCTCTACTAAAAACACAAAATTAGCTGGCTGTGGTGCTGCGTGCCTGTAATCCCAGCTACCAGGAGGCTGAGGCAGGAGAATCGCTTGAACCCGGGAGGTGGAGGTTGCAGTGAGCTGAGATCACGCCATTGCACTCCAGTCTGGGAGACAGAGCCAGACTCCATCTTGAAAAAAAAAAAAAAAAAGACATAAATAAATAACCCCAAAGCCCAAATATGATACTGAAGTATGGAGCTGGGTGACAGTAGCTCCATTAACAAAGAATTCAGGAAGGGAAGTGCACTTGAGAAAAATACTGATGTGTTGGCTTGGGATACACAGAGTCTGAGATGCCAGTTGTACATGCATAAAAGAGAAGAAGCCCACAAGCAACGGAGGAAGGCAAGCAATCCAATAGGAAGTTTGAAAGAGCTTTGTCAGAATAGTTATTGTTGAGTGTGCGAGCAAAAGCCAGAATTCAAGAGGCAGCAGGATGAAGGGAAAGTGGGAATATAGCGGTAACTAGAGTAGAATCCTTTAAGAATGGTGGATGGAAAGGGAGTGATGGAGAGTTTGTGATAGCTAGAGAAATCTTGGGATCAAGGCAGCATGTATGTATTGGGCAGGAGGGAGATTTGAACCTAGTTAGAGGCTTCTGGAAAGGAACCCGTAGAAAAAGAGGTTGAAGTGATGGTTAAAAAAAAAAAAAAGGGGAGGAGCATTATGAATACAGGGGGTTAAAAAACAGAAAAAACAAGAGGAAGAAATTTGATGGAGAAAGTGTTCTAAGAAGGTGAGAAAGCACAAAAATGGTGGGGGACTGAAAGGATGTGGGACACCTCCACGTTTGAGAGACTGGAGGGGAAGAAGGAAGGACAGGAGACGGTGTAGACTTGAGTGTTTGCAGGGGCCCTGGGAGGGAGAGAGATGTCAGGCTGGTTGGTTCCTGCTTTTCTATGAGGCAAGAAACAAAGTCATCTGCTGGAAGGGCCCCCCACTGCCAGTCAACAGGGAGCGGGGAGCAATGGCAAAGGTGTGGAACAGGCCTTGTGGAGGGAGAAGACTGCCAAACAAGGGCAGGCAAGAGAGCTGACCGCCAGCGTTGAGGATCCAGATGAAACTAGGACCCACTCAGGTATGTTGACACCATTTGACATGGCTCATTCTTTCTGGAACCTTCAAGAGCAGACCACAAACATTCAGGTGGCTAATGCATACTTTTGTTTGCTTGTTTTGAGCTTTCTGTTCTGTTAAGTCTCAACTTAGGGTTTTCTTGTTGGTTGTTTGGTTGGTTGGTTGGTTGGTTGGTTTTTCTAATTGTGGTAAAATATATTGTATTAGTTTTCTAGGGCTGCCTTAAAATCCCACAAACTGGGTGGCTTGCACAACAGAAATGTATTCTCTCACAGTTCAGGAGGCTGGAAGTCTGACATCAAGGTGTCAACAGGGTTGGTTTCTCCTAAAGCCCCTCTCCTTGGCTTGCAGACACAGTCTTCTAACTGTGCACATGCGTGTCTGGTATCTCCCTCCCTCTCTCCCTCTCTCTCTCTCTTCATGTCCCAATTTCTTCTTTTTTTTTTTTTTTTTTTTTTGAGACTGAGTCTTGCTCTGTCACCCAGGCTGAAGTGCAGTGGCGTGATCTCGGCTCACTGCAACTTCCACCTCCTGGGTTCAAGCGATTCTCCTGCCTCAGTCTCCCAAGTAGCTGGGATTACAGGCATGTGCTACCAGACCCGGCTAATTTTTGTATTTTTAGATGAGACGGGGTTTCACCACGTTGGTCAGGCTGGTCTCAAACTCCTGACCTTGTGATCTGCCCACCTTGGCCTCCCAAAGTGCTGGGATTACAGGCGTGAGCCACTGTGCCTGGCCCAATTTTCTCTTCTTATGAGGATGCCAGTCATACTGAGTTAGGGCCCTCACTCACTCCATTTTTACTTAATTACCTCTTTAAAGGCCCTATCTCCAAACAGTCACATTCCGAGGTACTCAGGGTTAGGGTGTCAGGATTCAAATTGGCAGGAAGTGGGACGCAATTCAGCTCATAACATACGCGTGACATAAATGTACCATGTTAACCATTTCAAAGTGTACAGGTCAGCGGTTTTTTGGGGTTTTGTCTTTGCTTTTGTTTTTGTATGTAGTCATGACGGTTCGTGTGTCTTACCGCTTACTTGCTTTCTGTAGCATGACGATATCCTGGGCAAAAATAAGATGTCTCAGGCTCATTCTGGCCACATACTAACAATCAGCATTCCTATAAAAAGCCCAGGTTCCAGTTAGTGAGGAATATTTATAGATCGCAATTTAGACACTGCAAGAGATCATGACTACTGGGTTGTCATTTCAATGGACAGTGCTATGAAATAAGTGTTTTTGAAAACAACGAAAATAGTTTATATCGATATATCTGATTCCAATTTAACCATACAGTTGTTTAATTAACCTTACTGATTTTATACCTAATCACTTTTCTCTTGCACTGAAAATATTAGTCCTATTAACATTAAGACAATTAGCTATTTGCTTTATAATGTATATAAAATAGCTTCAAAGTAATAATATCAATATTACTATTTACAGCAAGACTATTGAGGAAAGTGTGAGATTTCTTTGCAGCTTTGTGTGCTTTAAAAAAATATTCCACTAAGGATGCATAGTCAAAATACCATGGTCTAGGCAGGGCACGGTGGCTCATGCCTGTAATCCCAGTGCTTTGGGAGGCTGAGGCAAGAGCTTGAGCCTAGAAGTTTGAGAGCAGCCTGGGCAACATAGGGAGACTGTCTCTACTTAAAAAAAAAAAAAAAATGTTTTTTGTTTTGTTTCTTTGAGACAGAGTCTTGCTCTGTCGCCCAGGCTGGAGTGTAATGGTGTAATCTTGGCTCACTGCAACCTCCACCTCCTGGGCTCAAGTGATTCTCATGCCTCAACCTCCTGAGTAGCTGAGACTTCATGCTTAGCTAATTTTTGTTCTTTTGATAGAGACAGGGTTTCAGCATGTTGGCTAGGCTGGGCTCGAACACCTGACCTCAAGTGATCCACCCGTCTCAGCCTCCCAAACGCTGGGATTACAGGTATGAGCTACGGTGTCTAGCCAACAAAATTTTTTTTTTTTTTTTTTGAGATGGAGTCTCGCTCTGTCGCCCAGGCTGGAGTGCAGTGGCGCGATCTCAGCTCATTGCAAGCTCCACCTCCCGGGTTCACTCCATTCTCCTGCCTCAGCCTCCCCAGCAGCTGGGACTACAGGCACACGCCGCCACACCCGGCTAATTTTTGTATTTTTAGTAGAGACAGGCTTTCACCATGTTAGCCAGGATGGTCTCGATCTCCCGACCTTGTGATCCGCTCACCTCAGCCTCCCAAAGTGCTGGGATTACAGGGATGAGCCACCACGCCCAGCCAAAAAAAATTTCTTTTAAGTATCCAGGCATGGCGGGATGCACCTGTAGTCCCAGCTACTCAGGAGGCTGAGTCAGGAGGATTGCTTGAGCTCAGGAGTTTGGGGCTGCAGTGAGCCATAATCATACCACTGCACTCCAGCCTGGGTAACAGAGCAAGACCCTGTCTCAAGAAAAAAACAAAACAGAAAAGACTATGGCCTAAAGACACTTGAAATAATCTTTTTCTCTTTGTTATAATACTAACTTGAGATACACTTAAGCTCATTATTCTTGTTGTGTTAAAAAATGTGTATTGCCCACCTGAGTGTCTGCATACTAGTATGGAAAGTCATGCAACTTTTTTAGTGTAATTTTTGAAGTATTTCGGAATTTTTTCTTTTTTTTTTTTTTCTTTTTACTTTCCTGTGTTATTTTAGGAGGGGTAGTTACTTTATTGGTTGGTATTTTTTGAGAGACAAGGTCTCACTCTACCCAGGCTGGAGAGCCGTGGTGCAATCATACTTCACTGCAGCCTTGGCCTCAAACAATCCTCCTCCCACCTCAGACTCCTGAGTAACTGGGACCACAAGCACATGCCAGCTAATTGTTCCCTCCCTCCCTCCCTTCCTTCCTTCCTTCCTCCCCTCCTTCCTTTCTTCCGCCTCCCCTCCCCTCCTTCCTTTCTTTCTTTCCTCTTTTTTTTTTTTTTTTTTTTTTGAGATACCGAGTCTTCTTATGTTGCCCAGGCTGGTCTCAAACAATCCTCCTGACTCAGCCTCCTAAAGTACTGGGATTACAGATTTCAGCCACCATGTCCATTCCATCTCTACCTTTTCATTGGGATATGTACACTGTTTCTATTTGACTGATGATTGATATGGTTGGCTTTAAATTTATCATCTTTTCTTTTTTTGAGACAGAGTTTTGCTCTTGTTGCCCAGACTGGCGTGCAATGGCGCAATCTCGACTCACTGCAACCTCCAACTCCTGGATTCAAGCAATTCTCCTACCTCAGCCTCCCGATTAGTTGGGATTACAGGCACGCACTACCATGCCCGGCTAATTTTTGTATTTTTAGTAGAGGCAGTATTTCACCATATTGGTCAGCTGGTCTCAAACTCCTGACCTCAGGTGATCCACCCGCCTTAGCCTCCCAAAGTGCTGGGATTACAGGCGTGAGCCACCACGCCAAGTCTAATTTTTTTTATTTTTAGTAGAGACAGGGTTTCGCCATGTTGGCCAGGCTGGTCTCGAACTCCTGACCTCAGGTGATCCACCTGCCTCAGCCTCCCAAAGTGCTGAGATTACAAGCGTCAGCCACGGTGCCCGGCCTAAATTAATCATCTTACAAGTTCTTTTCTTTTTGTTTCATGTGTTTCTTGTTCCTTTTCCCCATTTGCTTGTTTTCTTTGGGACTGAGGGTTTATTTTTCTTTTACAATTCCTCGTTTCTCTACTATTGGCTTATTAGCTAAACCACCTCGTTTATTTATTTATTTATTTATTTATTTATTTATTTATTTTTAGTGATTGCTCTAGATTTTACAAATGTACACTTTTATCACAATCTCCTTTCATTTGATATCACTTCACGTTTAACATAAGAACTTAACTGTAATATAAATCAATTTCTGCCAACTTGTCCCTTCTGCTATTTTTGTCATAGGTTCTTTTCTACATATGTTATAAAGGCCACAGTACATTATCCTATTTTCTCTAACAGTGATTATATTTATGACTAATTTTAAAATGAGAGTAGCATATGAAAAGATGCTCATTATTTGTCATCAGAGAATTGTAAATTTAAACCATGATGGGATACCACTACATACCTATTAGAATGACTAAAATCCAGCCAGGCACAGTGGCTCATGCCTATAATCCCAGCACTTTGGGAGGCTGAGGCGGGTGGATCACGAGGTCAGGAAATCGAGACCAGCCTGACCAACATGGTGAACCCCCTGTCTCTACTAAAAATACAAAAATTAGCCAGGCATGGTGGGGTGTGCCTGTAGTCCCAGCTACTCAGGAGGCTGAGGCAGGAGAATCGCTTGAACCCAGGAGGCAGAAGTTGCAGTGAGCCGAGATCGTGCCACTGCACTCCAGCCTGGGTGACAGAGTGAGACTCCATCTCAAAAAAAAAAAAAGCATGACTAAAATCCAAACAACTAACAATACTAATTGCTGGTAAGGACAACAAACACAAGGAACTCTTATTCATTACTGATGCGAATGTAAAATGGTACAGCCACTTTAGAAAACTGGCAGTCTCTTACAAATCTAAACATAGTGTTAACATATGATCCAGCAAACACACTGCTAGGTATTTACCAAACTAATTTTAACATTTAAGTCCTCTCAGAAACCTGCATGCGATTGTTTATAGCACTTTATTTTTATTTTTTTGAGACAGAGTCTCACTCTGTCACCCAGGCTGGAGTGCAGTGGTGCGATCTCAGCTCACTGCAACTTCCACCTCCCAGGCTCAAGTGATTCTCCTGCCTCAGTCTCCCGAGTAGCTAGGACTACAGGCATGTGCCATGATGCCTGGCTAATTTTTGTATTTTTAGTAGAGATGGGGTTTCTCCATGTTGGCCAGGCTGGTCTCGAACACTTGACCTCAAGTGATCTGCCTGCCTTGCCCTCCCAAAGTGCTGGGATTACAGGCATGAGCCACTACGCCTGCCCTGGATGCGCCTTTTTAAATTGTAGTTTTTAGTTTACATAATAATTGTACATATTTTATGGGGTACACGATGATGTTTCAACATATAATGTATAATGATGAGATCTGAGTAATTAACATATCCCTTATCTCAAACATTTATCATTTCTTTGTGTTAGGAACCTTCAATATTCTCCTTCTAGCTATTTGAAACTGTATATTATTGTTATCTATATTATTGTTAACTGTATTGTATTCAATATGTATATTGAAACTGTATATTATTGTTACCTGTAGTCATCCTACAGTGTTAACTGTAGGGCATTCTAAGTGCACTAGAACTTAGTTCTCTTATCTAGCTGTAGTTTTGTATCCTGAGCCTGCAATATCTTACAGTGCCAGAAAGAAGGAAGTACTCAGGAAACACACACACACACACACACACACACACACACACACCACACACTCCATGTGGTTATTACAAGGGGACATGGGAACCAACTCAAAGACCTCCCAGTGGCCAAAACTTGAACAATGTGGGGCAATAAAAATAGATGACGTGGCCAGGCATGGTGGCTCACACCTATAATCCTAGCACTTTGGGAGGCTAAGGAGGGAGAATCTCTTTAGTCCAGGAGTTCAAGACCAGCCTGGGCAACATAGGGAGAACCCATCTCTACAAAAAATTAAAAATTATCTCATCTGAAGGCTCTAGGAGATAAGAAAAATAATAATAAATTAAAATTAATTTAAAAATTGGCCAGGCATGGTGTCCCATGTCTGTGATCCCAGCTACTTGGGAGGGTGAGGCAGGAGGATCACTTGAGCCTGGGAGATTGAGGCTACAGTGAGCTATGATTCCACCACTGCACCCCAGCCTGGGTGACAAGAGAGTGAAACTGTCTTAAAAAAGAAAAAAATAGGCCGGGCGCGGTGGCTCAAGCCTGTAATCCCAGCACTTTGGGAGGCCGAGACGGGTGGATCACGAGGTCAGGAGATCGAGACCATCCTGGCTAACACGGTGAAACCCCGTCTCTACTAAAAAATACAAAAAACTAGCCAGGCGAGGTGGCGGGCGCCTGTAGTCCCAGCTACTCGGGAGGCTGAGGCAGGAGAATGGCGTGAACCCGGGAGGCGGAGCTTGCAGTGAGCTGAGATCCGGCCACTGCACTCCAGCCTGGGTGACAGAGCGAGACTCCGTCTCAAAAATAAAAAAAAATAAAAAAAAAATAAAAAAATAGATGAAGTGGTATTGGATTGTAATTCAAAGTATAAAATAGATACCCATGAGTTCATAGTGATATAAACAAATGAATGAATGAATGAGGAAAGACAAAGTTTCTATGCAGAATTCTAAATAATATATGTAGATACTCTGCCCTCAAGGAGATGGAGTATAACTCCCCCATCCTTAAGTGTGGGCTGAGCATAGTGACTTCCTTCCAAAAAATGCAATTTGGAAAGGGACTGGGAAAAGAGTAATTTTACAGACTGTCTGAGCCAGGCGGTTGAGGTCAACATCAGCAGTGATAATTCACATTGAAAGTATGTACCCTTGATACAATGTTATGTGAATGGTACTTGACTTCTATGGTTTTTCTCTAAAAAAACGCATCACCCAGTCTAATCATAATTTTTTCATGAGACAAATTCCAATTGGGGGACATTCCACAGAATACCTTATTGGTACCCCTCAAAACTGTCAAGGTCATCCAAAATAAGGAAAGTCCAAGGAACTGTTGCAACCAAGAGGAGCCTAAGGAGACGTGATGGATAAATGTCATATGGTGTCCTGGATGGGATCTTGAGACAAAAGAAGGACATTAGGTAAAAACTAAGGACTTTTGAATAAGGTGTGGGCTTTATGTATGTATGTATGTATGTATGTATGTATGTATGTATGTATCTATCTATCTATCTATCTGTCTATCTATCTATCTATCTATTTATTTACTGAGACAGGGTCTAACTCTGTTGTCCAGACTGCAGTGCAGTGGCACGATCATGACTCACTATAGCTTGACCTCCTTGGGCTCAGATGATCCTTCTACCTCAGCCTCCTAAGTGGCTGAGACTACAGACGTGTGCCACCATGCCTGACAAATTTCTGTATTTTTTGTAGATACAGGGTTTTGCTATGTTGCCCAGGCTGGTCTTGAACTTCTGAGCTCAAGCAATCCACCCACCTTGGTCTCCCAAAGTGCTGGGATTACAGGCATGTAATCCATGTAAACCACTGGACCCGGCCCTGAAATGTGGACTATAGTTAATAATAATGTATCAAGACTTTTGTTTTTCAGTACGGCATGTATCTTAGAAGTCATCTCTCCCATTCATACAAGAAAAAAGCTGAACGAACTGAAATTAATAACTCTTCTTAGACCCATCAGAGAACTGAGGTCACAGGGCAAACCACTGCCCCCAACACCGGAGGGGCAGACTGGAAAATACAGAGAAACAGAGGCATGGATGTGTGTGTCTGTGTGTGTGTGTGTGTGTGTGTGTGTGTGCATGTGTATGTGATGGAGTCTTGCTGTCACCCAGGATGGAGTGCAGTGGCTCAATCTCAGCTCACTGCAGCCTCCACCTCCCAGGTTCAAGCGATTCTCCTGCCTCAACCTCCCAAGTAGCTGGGATTACAGGTGCACTGCCACCACACCTGGCTAATTTTTGTATTTTTAGTAGAGATGAGGTTTCACCATGTTGGCCAGGCTGGGTCTCAAACTTCTGACCTCAGTTGATCCGCCTGCCTCAGCCTCCCAAAGTGCTAGTATTACAGGCATGAGCCACTATGCCTAGCCAGATAATCAGAAATTTTTTTTTTTTTTTTGAGATGGAGTTTCACTCTTGTTGCCCAGGCTGGAGCGCAATGGTGCGATCTCGGCTCATTACAACCTCCACCTCCCAGGTTCAAGTGATTTTCTTGCCTCAGCCTCCCAAGTAGCTGGGATTACAGGCATGTGCCACCACGCCTGGCTAATTTTTGTATTTTTAATAGAGACAGGGTTTCACCATGTTGGTCAGGCTGGTTTAGAACTCCCAACCTCAGGTGATCCACCTGCCTCAGCCTCTCAAAGTGCTGGGATTACAGGCCTGAGCCACCACACCCAGCCCAGAATCAGAATTTATCGGAGCAGAAAGCTCTGCAGCCTGGGATAGGAGAACCTCAACTGTAATTGCAGGATTGCTAGAGGCTCAGCATGGACAAGTTTGAGTTTAAAACTCCAAAGGAGCCCAGTTTCAGTGGGGCACCCACACTTTTGTGAGTTTTACCTCTACCCTGTTCTCACAGTGAAAATACAACAAAAATCCTCTCATGCTTCTGTCAGGAGAAAGGGGAAAAGTCACCATTTAGAAATACACCTAGAGGCCGGGCACGGTGGCTCAAGCCTGTAATCCCAGCACTTTGGGAGGCCGAGGCGGGCGGATCACGAGGTCAGGAGATCGAGACCATCCTGACTAACACGGTGAAACCCCGTCTCTACTAAAAAATACAAAAAACTAGCCGGGCGAGGTGGCGGGCGCCTGTAGTCCCAGCTACTCGGGACGCTGAGGCAGGAGAATGGCGTAAACCCGGGAGGCGGAGCTTGCAGTGAGCTGAGATCCGGCCACTGTACTCCAGCCTGGGCGACAGAGCAAGACTCCGTCTCAAAAAAAAAAAAAAAAAAAGAAATACACCTAGAGCATTCTGTTCTTCCTAACAAGACCAGCCCTCAAGGGAAACTATTTCATTGTAGCCTGACTGGGGTTTTACCATAGCCTGACTGAGCTGGGGAAAGGAAAATACCCAACTCTGGCCCCTTCTAGCCTTCTTGTCTGGTCTAAAGGGGATAGTGGAGACTGACAGGCACTTATGAAGATCACAGCTCAAGGGCACAGGCTCACTAAAAGACTTGAGACCTACTCGTAGGACTTGAGAATGCTTCCCCTATCCCACAACTCAGGCATCCCAACCAGACTCAGATATGTCAGGGATGCTGGAATGATCAGACCAGGAGTTTAACGTAACTATGACTAATACGCTAAGGGTGCTAATGGAAAAGGTAGGCAACATGCAAAAACAGATGGGTGATGTAAGTAGAGAGATGGACATTCCGAGAATGAATAAAAAAAGAAATGCTAGAAATAAAAAACATTGTAACAAAGATGAAGAATGTTTTTGATGGGCTTATTAATACACTGGACACAGCTGAGGGAAGAATCAGTGAACTTGAAAATATGTCAATAGAAACCTCCAAAACTGAAATGTGGTGAAAAAAGACTGGGCCGGGCAGTGGCTCATGCCTCTGATCCCAGAACTGTAGGAGGTCGAGACCAACCTGGGCAATATGGCAAAACCCCGTCTTTACAAAAACAAACAAACACAAATTAGCCAGGCATGGTGGTGCACGTCTATGGTCGCAGCTACTTGGGAGGGTGAGATGGAAGAATGACTTGAGCTTGGGAGGCAGAGGTTGCAGTGAGCTGAGATCGCACCATTGCACTCCACTGCACTCCAGCCTGGTTGATAGAGCTGGACCTTGTCTCAAAAAAGAAAGGAAAGGAAAGGAGAGGGGAGGGGAGGGGAGGGGTATGGAGGGGAGGGGAGGCGAAGGGAAGGGAAGGAAAAGAAAAGAAAAGAAAAGAAAAGGAAAAGAAAAGGAAAGAAAAGAAAAGGAAAAAGAGACTGAAAAGAATAACAGAATATCCAAGAACTTAGGGACAATTAACCAAGGTGTAAATACACGTGATGGGAATACCAGAAAAAGAAGATAGGGAGAAAAGAACAAAAGAAATATTTGAAGCAATAAAGACTGAGAATTTCCCAATATAAATGTATGAATAGTGCCTTTCTTTTGGCTCTTCTCCAGCTAAAGATAGGCCAGACGTGCTGGGGAGTTACACCTCCAGAAATAGCCCTCAGTCAACTATCAGATGGGCACTGAAGGATAATGACCCCAGCTTCTTTCCTCCTTGGTTGGGACCATGTGAAGTGAGTTCTCCACTGTCTCTCCGAGTTCTTCAGCAGGATCCAGCCTCGATGCCCACAATAGAACCTTGCCCTATCGAACACCCTCTGTTGGCTTAACTTCCCTTCCCTGTCTCACTTTCCTATTCCCAACAGAGCTTCTTACCAAGATCACTTCCAAAATAAAATATTGCATGAAAATTATTGCCCACAGGATTGCTTCTGGGGGAATCCAACCCAGTCTAACAAGATATGTTCATTAAGATTTATTACCTTTATAATACAGGATGATAGGGGAAAAAATCATCACATGTATAAGGTGTTTTCAAGCATGAACCTAAAGATAAGATTTTAGCCAGACTCTAGTGTATTCATATTATCTGAGTAACCAGGCATTGATGAATTTGGACAGCAGGGAATGGAAAGGATTTCTTAGCTAAATGAGTTAGAGTACTCTAAGTTGCATATTTGATATTTTGGTACCAGGCCTACTGTAATGCAAAAAAAAGCTGGATAGGAAAACTTGCATTCTGGGTGTAGTCTCATTACCAACCATGTGCTGTATTTTTCTTACCTAAAGGGTAGAGAAAACGAAAGTATCCCTTTTATGTAAATAAGACTATCAAGAGTGTAAACTGCTTCAAGGTACTTGGAATTTAAGCTGTATTATTATACTATTTTTTGAACAGCTAAGTGAAGTTTACTTTGTGTTTTTATCCGACATATATTCACAGTGCTAAGTATTTTAGAGATGACCATAAATGCCGGGTAAATAAACGTATTTTCAAATTATAGAGAAAGTGACTAAAACTCTGAATGAGAAAAATAATGTATTTTACTTTAAAATACATTAATGTGGAGGAAGAAAGATTAGAAGAAAGTGTATCAAAATTATAAAGCAATTTATTTTTAAATGGATGGAAGAGGTTAGGGGTTTTGTTTGTTTCTAGTTTCCAAAATTTTGTTTGTATGATTACATTATTTTCATAAGGAATACAGTATTTTAGAAGAATGATTTGTAGAAACAAATGATAGCAGATTTAATCAAAGGAAAGCTATTCTAGGCCAGGCACGGTGGCTCGCACCTGTAATCCCAGCACTTTGGGAGGCCAAAGCGGGCGGCTCACTTGAGCCCAGGAGTTCAAGACTAGCCTGGCCAACACAGCAAAACCCTGTCTCCACTAAAACATACAAACATTTAGCTGGACATGGTGGTGCATGCCCATAATCCCAGCTACTCGGGAGGCTGAAGCATGAGAATCTCTTGAACCCAGGAGGCGAAGTTTGCAGTGAGCTGAGATAGTGCCACTGCACTCCAGCCTGGATGACAGAGCAAGACCTTCTCTCAAAAAAAAAAAAAAAGAAAAAAAGAAAAGGAAAACTACTCTAATATTCCGCTGTCCTCTTGTTTACATTTGACATTTTCACAATAAGGAAAGAAGACTGGCCGGGTGCAGTGACTCATGCCTGTAATCCCAGCACTTTGGGAGGCCGAGGCGGGTGGATCAGGAGTTCAAGAGCAGCCTGGCCAAAATGGTGAAACCCTGTCTCTACTAAAAATACAAAGATTAGCCGGGCATGGCGGCGGGTGCCTGTAATCCCAGCTACTCAGGAGCCTGAGGCAGAGATTGGCTTGAACCTGGGAGGCGGAGCTTGCGGTGAGCCAAGATGGTGCCACTGTACTCCAGCCTGGGCGACAGAGCAAGACTCCATCTCAAAAAATATATATAAAAATAAATAGAGAAGACTCAGGAAACCACTGTGCATAATTTTGTCAGTCACTGGATTATTAAATAGGGTCTCCTCATTGATTTTTAAGTATATATTTCTTTTTTTTTTTTTTTTTTTTTTTTTTTGAGGCGGAGTCTTGCTCTGTCGCCCGGGCTGGAGTGCAGTGGTCGGATCTCAGCTCACTGCAAGCTCCGCCTCCCTGGGTTCAAGCCATTCTCCTGCCTCAGCGTCCCGAATAGCTGGGACTACAGGCGCCCGCCACCTCGCCCCGGCTAGTTTTTTTGTATTTTTAGTAGAGACGGGGTTTCACCGTGTTAGCCAGGATGGTCTCGATCTCCTGACCTCGTGATCCGCCCGTCTCGGCCTCCCAAAGTGCTGGGATTACAGGCTTCAGCCACTGCGCCCGGCTAAGTATATATTTCTAATAAATTTCTTTCTCTTTTTTTTTTTTTGAGACGGACTCTCGCAATGTTGCCCAGGCTGGAGTGCCGTGGTGCGATCTCTGCTCACTGCAAGCTCAGCCTCCCGGGTTCCTGCCATTCTCCTGCCTCAGCTTCCCAAGTAGCTGGGACTACAGGCACCTGACACCATGCCCGGCTAATTTTTTGTATCTTTAGTAGAGACGGGGTTTCACCGTGTTAGCCAGGATGGTCTCCATCTCCTGACCTGGTGATCTGCCCCCCTCGGCCGCCCAAAGTGCTGGGATTACTGGCGTGAGCCACCACGCCCCGCCTCTAATAAATTTCTTAAATGACATTTAACACAGTAAAGAGAAGTACACAAATCAGAATAGATGTCAATGAAGTTTCAGTTAACTCACCTGTGTAAACTTCCACCCAGGAGAACTATTAGTAGAACCTCACCAGCACCCCAGACTCCCCCTTCAACACCTGACTTCTAACACCATATATTAGTTTTGCTTGCTTTTGAAGCTTATATAAACAGAAATTTACCATATGAATTATTTTGCACCCTGCTCCTTTTGTTTAACATAGTTTGTGAGAGTAACCATATCCTATGTAGCTGCTAGTTATTTGTACCATAATTTATCTAGTCTATGATTCTGGACATTGAAGGTGTTTCTGGTTTGGTATTATTCATGAAGAATGCCTGTATATTCTTGTGTATGTCTCTGGATGCACATAAACATGCAGTTCTGTTGGGTGAATACCCAGCAGTGGAACTGCTTGATCATCAGCTATGTGTATATTCAGTTTAGTAAATATTTCCAGTTTTCTAAGGAGGTTGCACCAGTTTCCACTCCCATGAGCAGTGTGTGAAAGTTGTCGCTGATCCACATTTTTTTGCCAACACTTGACATTGTCAGTCTTTCTAAATATAGCCATTCTGGTAGGTGGGTGTGGTATCTCATGGTAGTTTTAATGTGCATTTCCCTGTTAACTAAAGAGGTTAAACAGCTTTCACATCCTTACTCTTTGTACAATTTCTCTCTTTTTTTTTTTTTTTTTTTTTGAGATGGAGTCTTGCTCTGTCCTCTTGGCTGGAGTCCAGTGGTGTGATCTCAGCTCACTGCAACCTCCGCCTGCAGGGTTCAAGGATTCTCCTACCTCAGCCCCTCCAAGTAGCTGAGTCTACAGGCACCCTTTACCACACCTGGCTAATTTTTGATTTTTGGTAGAGATGGGGCTTCACCATGTTCGTTGGCCAGGCTGCTCTTGAACTCCTGACCTCAGGTGATCTGCCCATCCAGGCTTCCCAAAGTGCTGGGATTACAGGCAAGAGCCACCATGCCTGGCCTCCTTAAGGGACTTCTAGCCTGGAAAGGGAGCCAGACATTTACACAGGGAAAGGTGATCAGCAGCACTGACTGGCAGGGTAATGAACACGAGGCCAGAGGCTTCATTCTTCCCTGTAGTAGTCAGAAGG
The DNA here is from genome assembly GCF_007565055.1 of Rhinopithecus roxellana. NCBI lineage: Eukaryota > Metazoa > Chordata > Mammalia > Primates > Cercopithecidae > Rhinopithecus > Rhinopithecus roxellana. The sequence continues at coordinate 63,805,400 of NC_044554.1, forward strand.
ATTCACAGAGAAAAGGAGACTGTTTTGTGTGCGTGTGTGTGTGTGGTTTTTTTATTTATTTTTATTTTTTTTTTGAGACTGAGTCTTACTCTGTCACCAGGCTGGAGTGCAGTGGTGCCATCTCGGCTCACTGCAACCTCCACCTCCCAGGTTCCAGCAATTCTCTGCGTCAGCCTCCTGAGTAGCTGGGATTACAGGCTCCTGCCACCACACCTGGCTAATTTTTGTATTTTTAGTAGATATGGGAATTTACTATCTTGGCCAGGCTAGTCTTGAACTCCTGACCTCATGATCCACCCACCTCAGCCTCCCTAAGTGCTGGGATTACAGGCGAGAGCCACTGTGCCCGGCTTTATTTTGTTTTATGTCTTATTTTAGTAGATAGTACATTGACACACTGACATGGTCCAACATTCAAAAGGTACAAAAGGGCATACCATGAAAAGCCTTCCTTCCAACCTATTCCCCTGAGCCTGTCAGTTCAAGACTGAAGTTTGATGGATCTATAGGATTGGCACCATAAACTGGGCTCAGTGGCCTCTTCCTATAATTCTAGCTACTCAGGAGGCTGAGGTGGCAGGATCACTTGAGCCCAGGAGTGAGAATCTAGCCTGGGCATCACAACAAGACCCTGTCTCTAAAGACAAAAACAAACAAACAAAAAAATGACACCTGAGGCTAGAGTCTTGGGGTAGGGAGTAAGGCACTGGTGGTGAATGTCATTTAAGCCAACGTTATGAGTGAGGATTTGGAGGGCTAGGCTCAGGTCCTGCTGCCAATGGCCCAAGCCGTGGAGGATTTCTGGTGAAACTGAGGGAACTGTCAGTTTCAAATACCCCCAGTCTGGGTGAGCACAGGGTCAGTGAACACACAGAGGGGCCATCCTGTGCTATGCCACAGACTCCAGGGAAACAGCACTCTCTGGTCCAGTAAGAGTAGTATCATTTTACTGAGAGCTTTGTTTTTAAAATTTACTTATTTATGTATTTATTTACTTTTTAAAATACATATTTTATTTTACTTTATTTCTAAAAATAAATATCCTTAAATTTTGTTTGTAAATTTTAGAATTACAGAAAAATTATAAAGATAGTACAGAGTTCCCAGATCCACAGCCAGCTTCCCCTGTTATTAGTGCATTTTACATAAATCTTAACCAGTACACATTAATATCATATGGTAGCAGTACGAGCTGCAGACAAAACCCCTCAGACACGGTGTTAAAGAAGAAAGTGGCTTTATTTGGCTGGGAGTGTCAGCAGACTTGTGTCTCAAGAGCTGAGCTCCCCGAAGAAAGAGTTCCTGGCACTTTTAAGAACTTATAATTCTAAGGCATCCACATGACAGGGTCATGATAGATTAAGCAAGCATGGGGTATGTGACTAGGTGAGGGTAAGCGAGGCAAGTATTTCTCTATACCATTGTCTGTGATCTATAGATAGCACAAGTGATTAGGATGGGGGTTAATCTTTAATCTACAGGCCTGGCCAGTGGCACTGATCAGTCTGTTATTTTTCAGTTTTTACTTCCTCCTTTTCTTTGGAGACAGGAGACAGTAAGAGAAACATCCTCTCTCCTCATTCCCCCCTTTGAGAACCTCACTTACTAGTGGGAGTTCTCATTCTCATCCTCACTATCCAGGTCTTCCTATGAGACAGATCGATAGTGATTCATGTAATACACTTGTGCTGAAGTTTTCTGATGAACCAAGGTAGCAACAAAACTTCTTAGTAGTTGGGGAACTATGGGTAACAAATAAGGTAGCAATAGACAGGTTCCTAACACTACCACTATACCTATTATAAGAGTTTTAAATCCTCCAAGAGCTGGAAACCACTTTCTAAATAGGGATCCAGGATCAAACCCATGCCAAACCTGCATGGGCACATGTGCCAGCTTTGTTATGTCTCTATTTTTGGCTACTTGTCCTTGATCGTCTATTTGCAGACAGCAATTGGTCAAGTTGAATTTTCCACAGACTCCTCCCTCAGCTGCCAGCAAATAGTCTAAGGCTAATCTATTCTGATAGATGGCATTTCTCATTTGGGTTTCCTGCCGGACTAAAACAGTCAAAGCTCTGCCAGTTTCATTAGTGATTATTTCTAAAACAGCCTGTAACTGTATGATCTGGTTGAACATGTAGATGGGGGTTCAGTATCCCCATGAGCCATCTTGTGCCCATGTGGCAGGCCCATAGTACTGTATGATTCTTTCAGGGGGCCACTCATCATCTTTCCAATTAGCTATGGCTATGCTTCTTTTTTCTTGGGAGGTATAGACTGGCAAACCTAGAAGCTCACCTGTCTTTATGGGTAACAGGGAAAAGGATGGCTTAATGGTACCAATGACACAACTCCCTGTCCATTGGTCCGGTAGTTTGGTGTAGGCTCTATGCCCACATATCCAATACAGTCCAGTGGTAGCCGTCCACTCCCAATGAAATTCTGGATGGGCCTCAAAAGTTTGCAACTTAGGAAACTTACTGAATGGGTTCTTTTCAGTATGGGTTTAAGCCCCACCAGGTAATTTTCTTTGCTGTTCTGTTATACAGCTTTTGTCCTAGGCAACTGAGCTTTCCTACAGGGACAGTGAAGTTTTTTCCTTCTAGCTATGCAATATTGTCCAATAATGGAAGCTTTTTTTTTTTTTTTAGATGGAGTCTCACTCTGTTGCCCAGGCTGGAGTGCAGTGGTGCAATCTCAGCTCACTACAAGCTCCACTTCCTGGGTTCACGCCATTCTCCTGCCTCAGCCTCCTGAGTAGCTGGGGCTACAGGCACCTACCACCATGCCTGACTAATTTTTTGTATTTTTAGTAGAGATGGGGTTTCACTGTGTTAGCCAGGATGGTCTCGATCTCCTGACCTTGTGATCTGCCCGCCTCAGCCTCTCAAAGTGCTGGGATTACAGGCATGAGCCACCGTACCTGGCCAATAATGGAAGTTTTTAAGACCCAGAAGTTGCTAGTTTGGGCCTTCTGGACTGAAATTATGTCAGGAACTGGATCAGTAGGCACTAACACTCGGGCTTCCTGAGGCCATCAGTCTCCCATAGTGGTCCCCCCACATACATATCAGGAAGTAACATTGAGGGAATGAGCTACATTTTCTGCCAACTAGAGAAACAAGTTATTTGTCTTTTTCGGAAGCTTGGGTGCTGGCAGATTCAGCTCATCATAAAAGGTCTGAAACACTGGTTCAGGAGAGCACCTGTGGACCTCCCCTTGGACTGAAATATTTACTCGGGGATCCAGTTCAGTTCCATCAATTCCTAGAGTTACGTACTCTCCTGTTTTCCAACAGGGACAAAGGGGATTGGTAATTAGCAATTCTAAAGGGTTACAGTGACCACTCATGCAGGAAGAGTTACTCCTTCCTTTTTGAAGGCAGACAGGGTCCTTCTCATCTTTTTTTCCAGGTAGCCTAAATGACACAGGATCAGTAACTAGATTCATCACTACACAGTCCCAATTCATGTCAAACATACTTATTTTTTACTATATAGCCCCTTTCCCAATCTAGAGAGCCACATCTTATTCTATTTCCATATGGGTCACTGTTGATTGCTGCACAGGTGTCAAATTTTAAGATAATTTGTTTGGGGACTTCTTTCTCTTCTGTTCTAGTTATTACTTTACTCATATCAGCTTTTCCCCAGCTGCCAGTCCTCAATCTTATTTCAAAAACAGTAGTCATAGAGGGCTCAGATGTGTTATAGCACACATCAGGCTGATTACTTCCTGGGCTACATACCTTGTATAGAGTAGCATTATACAAACAAGTTCCTTTTAGAGTCCCAGTACACTCATAATAACTATAAAATAATAGGACTGCAGCAACCTTTTGTCCTACCTAGGTGACTTGATGTATACACTGGGAACAGTCCCAGTCTGAGGAAGGTCAGTTGAAGTCCTTACTGTACAAGTCCAAAATTTAAGGAAAATGAGTCCTGTTATGAGTTTTCTCATGCTTTGGCCGTGAGTGAACCAGTCAGCTTCCGGGTGTGACTGGAGCAGGGCTTGTCGTCATCTTCAGAGTCACTTTGCATGGGTTGTCCGGGCTTGGTCTCACCTACCAGGTCTCAGGTGCTGCAGGTTTTATGCAGCTGTGGTGGACCCAGGCTGGGATTCCCTCTACCTTCACAGCTGTGGGAGTGGTCAAGATGACAGTCTGGGGTCCTTTCCACCATGGCCGCAAGGGGGCTACGTTCCAGTCTTTGATCCACACTCATTACCTTTGCTGTCTACTGTACCAAGTCAGCCACAAACGCCGGCCCGTTTTCTGAGCCGATCCGTAAGGGCAGTCCAAACCTAGGGATGAGATCTCGGAGAAGCACATGGGTTACTTCACGAGCTTTCTCGGTTCGTGTTGGATAGGCCTCCACCAACCCTGCGTATGTACACACTAGAACTAGCAAATACTTGTTACCTCCACATTTGGGTATCTCGGTGAAGTCTACTTGGAGATCTTCAAATGGGGCTTCTCCATAAACTTGTATGCCAGACAGGACAGTTGGACCTTGCCTAGCATTGTGCTGCCGGCAGGTGACACACTTCTGTGCCACCGTTTTGGCAAGGGCTGACAGATGTGAGATACACAAGTACCGGCCTAACAACTTTTCAAGTGACTCTTGGCCTAGGTGGGTGGTCTCAAGCACAGTCAGTACAACTGCAGCTCCTAGCAGCTGTGGCACAGCTATTCTTCCGTCCGATAACTGGATTCATCCCTCTTCTATCACCTGCCCTCCTTCTGCCTGGAGAAAGTCCTTCTCTTCCTTAGAATAAGTAAGTACAGCCGGGCGTGGTGGCTCATGCCTGTAATCCCAGCACTTTGGGAGGCCAAGGTGGGCGGATCGCAAGGTCAAGAGATCAAGACCATCCTGGCTAATACCGTGACACCCCATCTCTACTAAAAATACAAAAAAGTACAGGTGGTGGCAGTCACCTGTAGTCCCAGCTACTCGGGAGGCTGAGGCAGGAGAATGGTGTGAACCTGGGAAGTGGAACTTGCAGTGAGCTGAGATTGTGCCACTGCACTCCAGCCTGGGTGACAGAGTGAGACTCCATCTCAAAAAAAAAAAAAAAAAAAAGAAAAGGAAATAAAAGAAAAAAGAAAGAATAAGTAGGTACAAGGTCAGGTGCCTGAGGGAGCAGGGGGGTTGTGACTGATGCCTGGTAAGGGGTGGATACTGCTTTTTGAGCTTCTAAGGCCCCCCGGGAGTTCCCTAAGGCAATCGAGGTGGAAGCTCGCTGGTGTCCTCCGCAGTGTATGACGGCTACCTTTTGGGGCTTCCACACTGCCTCTAATAATTGCAGGATCCCTTGCTGATAGTTTATGTCTTTGCCCCCAGAGTTCAACAGACCTTCCCCCTTGTATAACGCTCCATGTACTTGGAGGGTTAAGAAGGCATACCGAGAGTCAGTGTAAACGTTTACAGTCTTACCTTCAGTCAGCTCTAAGGCCCAAATTAAAGCAATGAGTTTGGCCTTCTGGGCTGAATTGCCCTGGGGCAACGACTTGGCTTCAATAACAGTGTCCAGGGTTACCACCGCATATCCCGCACACCTCTCCCCTTGTGGGTTGATGAAGCTGCTCCCGTCCATGTACAGCTCCTAGTCTACTGATGTCCAAGGATGGTCTCGGAGGTCGGGCCTGCTAGAATAAACTGAGTCCAACACCTCTATACAGTTATGTTTAACTGGGCTCTCTGATACAAGGAGCAAGGTGGCAGGGTTTGGGGTGTTGCAAACTTCAATGGTTATGTGGGGATTTTCACAGAGCAAGCTTTGGTACCTAGTTAGTCTAGCATTCGTTAACCAATGATGTCCTTAGATGTTCATTAGTGTTACCACCATGGGCCTTTATGTTTAGGTTTTTCCCAAGAGTTAGCTTATCTGCTTCTTGTGCTAGCAGGGCTGTTGCTGCCAAGGCCCTCAAACATGGGGGCCAACCCTTAGAAACCTCGTCTAGTTGTTTAGAGAGGTAGGCCACTGGCCACAGCCAGGGCCCCACAGTCTGGGTCAAAACACCAACCACTATTTTTTCTCTCTGATACATGTAGTGTAAAAGGTTTTGTCAGGTCAGGTAGCCCCACGGCTGGAGCCGACATGAGTTTTTTTTTTTTTTAACTCATGAAAAGTTCATTGCTGTTGGTTGTAATAGATGTAGTTTATCCAATCTACATTTTTATTAACTATCACCCACCAAAATATTGACTCAAGCCTGCAACTATTTGATTTCAGGCTTTAAATTGATCTGGTATTCCCTGTGGGACTCCAATTGCATCTAAATAGACGTGAGAGTTGAAAGACATATAAAGGGCTTCTCTCACTTTACAATGTCTCATCTTCCTCCTCCTGGTTGATGAAATACCAGGGTGAAAGGGATAGCCAATTGGAGTAAAGCACAAGTGCCGCTTCAGTTATTCGGCAGAGTGTCCAGTAAAGGTCCACCACGATACCACCACACATCCACTCGGGGATGAGCAAGGGCTGACTGATTGATAAGCTTTTTGAAAATTCTTAAGCTCACTACATCCCTTCAGGTCTCCAAGGAATGCTAAGTTTCCTCCCTGTCACAAGAGACACGAAGTGAACTTAGTGTTGGGAGATGGAAGCTGGATGGTCCTTGGGGGCTGACCCACAAGATGCCAAATTTCAGGATATAGCAGAGAGAGAGCTTGGCACGACTTATTACTCCAGGCTGTAGAATCCTGGAAAAGAGATACCATGCAGTCCATGCCTGGTCAACTGGAGGACCACCTTAGTGGAAAGGGGACAATCTGGGCCTCTGGTCTACCATGTGCACAAGCATAACAATTGCTTTTGTTTAACGTGCAGATGGAATATTTGATCTATTCCAACTAGGCATTTGCATCTTGTTATCCTGTCTTAACTGCCAAAGTTTAAGTCTGTATCTTCTCTGATCCTCTAGTAAAATGAACGTATGGTTTTAGGAAATTACAAAAACTGGTTGGGGCAGTCCATCCTTGCTCTTTAGTGGTCCACAGAATGTTGGACCAACTACGGCATAAAAGCTCTACATCAGGGGACAAGACTCCTGATTGACACTGGGGTCTTTATCGAAATCTCCGCAGATTAAATGGTCCCAATTCACTAATGCTCAGTCTGAGGAGAATCAGGAAGAACAGATGTACTTTTCTGAAATAGAAAGCTGTCTTTGCCTTGGCAAATCCCCACAGGGTATAACAAGGCAAGCATTAAATGCAATAGTTTGAGGTGAAATTGACTTGGTTATGTTAATAACTAGATGGTTAGCAATAGAGCAAGGAAAGAAGTAATAGAGTAGATGAAAGAGTTAAATTTCTCTTAGCTTTAGTTTGGTAGGGTTTTCCCCTGGGACTGTGGCTCACGACTCTGGAGGGGGTGGCGCTTTCTTAACTTGGGTGTGATGAGTCCATCCCTTTTTCACTATATAAACAGCAGTCTCTGTGGTTAGCAGCACAAGGTAGGGTCCTTCCCAGGCTGACTCAAGTTTTCCTTCTTTCCACCCTTGGATGAGAACTTGATCTTCAGGCTGGTGCTAGTTTACTGGAAATTCTAGGGGTGGTAAATGTGCTGAAAGACTTTTAGTTTTGAAGGAAAGTAAAGTGGAAGATAAACAAAGTATAGAATTTCTAAGAAATTGACCTTTTGTTTTATTTTTATTTTTATTTTTATTTTTTGAGACAGAGTCTCGCTCTGTTGCCCAGGCTGGAGTGCAGTGGCTCCATCTCGGCTCACTGCAAGCTCCGCCTCCCGGGTTCACACCATTCTCCTGCCTCAGCCTCCCAAGTAGCTGGGACTACAGGTGCTCACCACCTCGCCTGGTTAGTTTTTTGTATTTTTAGTAGAGACGGGGTTTCACCATGTTAGCCAGGATGGTCTCAATCTCCTGACCTCGTGATCCGCCCACCTCAGCCTCCCAAAGTGCTGGGATTACAGGCGTGAGCCACCGTGCCCAGCTGACCTTTTGTTTTAAATGTGGAGACATCAGCAGTGGACTTTACAGTCCTTGGTGCCTTCTTACTGAGCAATTTCCTTTAGCACCATTTTTATTAGTTCTTAGAACAAAGAAAGCCAAACACCATTTTTTATTTGACAGTGCTTCCTGTATGATTTTTATACCAGATAAGCTGAATTTCACCTTTATATTAGTGTGTTATCAATGTTAAACTTAGTTTTAATAAAACTTTGTAGACATATTTATTCAATTTTTAATGTCTGACCATAAGGTAAGTTTTTATAGACTCTTTTTAACATTTTATACTTGTTGTTAAATAGCAGGTTAGTGCTTTAAGAAAAACCCGTTGTGTTTTTATTTTAATGTCCAGTTCACAGAAAAACTGGATGATACCCCTTTAACTTTAGTCAATATGTTTACACACAGAATTTCCTTTACAATTAATGTTTCAAAACTTGCTTAAACCTTCAAAACAAAATTTTTTTAACCTTTTAATGTAGGTAAAAATCTACATTCTCATGCCTCCTTATAATCCTTTTATTAAAAGTATATTTTACTTTCCTTATACACCCTGCACATAAAATGTTTCTTCAATAGTTTTACATTCAGGAGGCCTAATTATTATTATTATTATTATTTTTTTTTTTTGAGAAGGAGTCTCACTCTGTCACCCAGGCTGGAGTGCAGTGGCCAGATCTCAGCTCACTGCAAACTCCGCCTCCCGGGTTTACGCCATTCTCCTGCCTCAGCCTCCCGAGTAGCTGGGACTACAGGTGCCCGCCGCCTCGCCCGGCTAGTTTTTTGTATTTTTTTAGTAGAGACGGGGTTTCACCGTGTTAGCCAGGATGGTCTCGATCTCCTGACCTCGTGATCCGCCCGCCTCGGCCTCCCAAAGTGCTGGGATTACAGGCTTGAGCCACCGCGCCCGGCCGCCTAATTATTTTTAAATTATACAATGTTTCTTGCATGAATTCCTTTTTATGACACACATTTTATTTTCTTTCATGACTTTCACAGACAATTCTTCGACATGCCTCAACTTTCTGACTTATGGCAAACATCCCTTTCTTTAAACAACAAGTTAATTTATTTCAGGACAAGAATTTACCATATAATATTCTTTTTACATAAATTCTCCCCACCTTTGCCACTAGTACAACTGCTGCCTGTCCTCTTAACCACTGTGGGGGTTTAAAACCAGCTGTAACCAAGTGTCTATGTACAGAAACTGGTTTGGGTATCCTGGCTTACCAGCTACCTTGTGCCATACCTTTGAAACAGGGGAGCTGTCTAGGCTTCCTTCTGATGGCCAACCCACTTCAAATGCTGGCCAATCTATCTCATGCAAGGTCCTAAGTTTTCCTGGGGTCATAGTAACCCCATAATCTCCATTAAAACCTTTTTTGAAAATTTTTTTAAACATAATCCCTAACGGGGTGGGCTTACTCTGTGTTTTACCCATTTTCCTCCCCGAGACAAAGCAACACTCTTGCCACAAGAAGGGAAAGAAAAAGGGCAAAGAGTGAAAGGTCACTCACTCGTCAAGCAATTCACACCAAATCAGAATCAAAACCAAAACCAAAGTACCGATAAAGGCATGCTTGTTCATCAAGGAATTCAAACCAAGTCAAAATCAAAATCAAAACCAAAGTGCCAATAAAGGCATGCTGTGGGTGCTCAGGCCATGCTTCCACTTAAATGGAGTGGGCAAGTTCCCAAGACTGGTCCTACTGTATTCCAGATGTCCAGACTCCAAGCGCCAATTCCTTCCTGGTGTTCAGCCACTGAATTGATCCTCCTGCCATGCACTGCTCTGACGAGGTGTTCCACCCGGGCAAATGCCTACCCGGGAGAGCTCTTAGGATCTGCTTCACTCAAGCTGGCTGGAGTCCCCCTACAGGGATGCTCTTCAGGGCAGGCCTAAGCCACCTAAGGGACTGCCTCGGCCGTCTGTCAACCACCTCACTTCCCCGTCAGGGACCCAAGAAATGTAGCAGGTCGAGCTGCAGACAAAACCCCTCAGACACTGGGTTAAAGAAGGCAGTGGCTTTATACAGCCAGGAGCATCGGCAGACTTACATCTCAAGAACCGAGCTCCACGAAGAAAGAGTTCCTGACCCTTTTAAGGGCGTATAACTCTAAGGGGTCCATGTGACAGGGTCGTGACAGATTGAGCAAGTGTGGGATATGTGACTAGCTGGGTGTAAGCAAGGCAAGTATTTCTCTATACCGTTGTCTGTGATCTAGAGATAGCACAAGTGATTAGGATGGGGATTAATCTTTAACCTATAGGCCTGGCCAGTGGTGTCCGATCAGCCTGTTATTTTTCAGTTTTTACTTCTTCCTTTTTTTTTTTTGTTGAGACGGAGTCTCGCTCTGTCGCCCAGGCTGGAGTGCAGTGGCCGGATCTCAGCTCACTGCAGCTCCGCCTCCCAGGTTTACGCCATTCTCCTGCCTCAGCCTCTGGAGTAGCTGGGACTACAGGCGCCCGCCACCTCGCCCCGCTAGTTTTTTTTTTGTATTGTTAGTAGAGATGGGGTTTCACCATGTTAGCCAGGATGGTCTCGATCTCCTGACCTCGTGATCCGCCCGTCTCGGCCTCCCAAAGTGCTGGGATTACAGGCTTGAGCCACCGCGCCCGGCCTACTTCTTCCTTTTCTTTGGAGACAGGAGACAGTAAGAGAAATGGCCTCTCTCCTCAATATCATCTTTTGTGGCTGAGAAACACCCTTCTGTGTTACATGTACTGATCTGTGGTTATACATACTGATCCCTAGATTTTTACCTTTTTAGCTTACATTTTCTCCACCTGGCAAACACCTATGGTTGGTTTGTTACCAGTTCAAATGTCACCTCTGCAATAAAAAGACGTTCCTGTCGTCTTTGGAAGTTACTTTTACTGCCGCTGTGTTGCCATCTTCACAGCCCCCTCTCTGTGACTGTGTCCTTGGATGCCCTGGCAAACACCATGTTCTCTGTTCTCCCAGCATTCTCCCAGGGTTCTAGGTCCAATTCCCATCAGGATTCAGCTGCAAGCCACAGAAGAACCCCAGCTTCAGTTTCCTTATTTGAGAGATGAAGGGGTTGAGTCAGGACTGGGGGATCCCCATTTCTGATATCTTCTGCTTTTTAAAAACAGAATTATAGGCCAGGTGTGGTGGCTCAGGCCTGTAATCCCAGCACTTTGTGGGGGCTGAGGCGGGTGGATCACCTGAGGTCAGGAGTTCAAGACCAGCCTGGGCAACATGGTGAAAACCCATCTCTACTAAAAATACAAAAATTAGCCAGGCATGGGGGAGGGTGCCTGTAATCCCAGCTACTCAAGAGGGGCTGAGGCAGGAGAATTGCTTGAACCTGGGAGGCAGACTTTGCAGTGAGCTGAGATTGTGCCATTGCACTCCAGCCTGGGCAACAGAGTGAGACTCCATCTCAAAAAAAAAAAAAAAAAATAGAATTATAGAATTTTAGTATTGATAAGCTAAAATTCTCCCAAAAAAATCCTTTTATTATAATTATTATTTTCTTTTTTTTTTGAGACAGAGTCTGTCTCTGTCACCCAGGCTGGAGTGCAGTGACACGATCTCAGCTCACTGTGACCTCCACCTCCGAGGTTCAAGGTATTCTCTTGCCTCAGCCTCCTGAGTAGCTGGGACTACAGGCGTGTGCTACCACGTCTGGCTAACTTTCTGTATTTTTAGTAGAGACGGGGTTTCACCATGTTAGCCAGGATGGTCTCAATCTCCTGACCTCGTGATCCGCCCACCTCAGCCTCCCAAAGTCCTGGGATTACAGGCACAAGCTAAAATTTACCATCTTAACCATTTTTAAGTGTACAATTCAGTGGCATCAAGTACATTCACACTGTTGTCCAAGCATCACCATCATCCCTCACCAGAACTCTTTTTGTCTTGCAAAACTGAAACTCTGTACCCATTCAACACTAACTCTGCATTCTCTCCTTCCTCAAGCCCCTGGCAATCACCATTCTACTTTCTGTTTCCATGAATTTGACTGTTCCAGGTACTTCATATAAGTGGTATCATACTGTATTTTCTCCTTTTGTATTGGGCTTATTTCACTTAGCATCATGTCATCCAGATTCATCCACGTTGTAGCATGCATCAGAATTTCCTTTCTTGTAAATTTTCCTTCCTTTTAGTGAATAATATTCAGTTGTGTGTATATACCACATTTTGTTTATCCATTCCGTGTTTTGAGAGTTCTTGCAGATCCTGCTATTTCACTCCTTCATAATGTGCACCATCAAGTACTTTCCTAGGAGGCCAAAGGCCTTATATGCTTCTTATTTATTGGGCAGAAGGACCAACTGGTGTGACTCTCTTTTCCTAGGGACCACAAGCTGACCTCCGACACCTCCAAGGCCAGAGGACATGTCTTTGGTTGACTTGGTTTCTGGAAAGAAACACTTTCTTTCCAAGCCCTTTGGGATCTCACCCCTGTTAGCTGGAAACGTCCTTCTGGAGCTGGACTGGTCCATGGAGATCAGGAGTCTGCCGACATCCTGCTGGGAAGCTCCTGCCAAGGTGCTCGGGATGGTGTTTTTTCACATTCCCCACAAGGAGCTTTACGTGTGCTGCCTTTCTTCACCTTGCCCTTCTTTTTGGGGTCCTGAGGCACAACCTTCTCTGCACCCACCCTTGGCTCCATCTTTTCAGATATTGTGTACCCCACGCACCTGGGGCCTTTGCTAAAGCTTTCACAGGAAAATCTGGGACCCTCAGCCTCAATTCTTCCACCTTCTTAAAAAAACAAACAGCCAGGTGTGGTGGCTCACGCCTATAATCTCAGCACTTTGGGAGGCTGAGGTCGGTGGATCATCTGAAGTCAGGAGTTGGAGGCCAGCCTGGCCAACATGGTGAAACCCCGTCTCTACTAAAAATACAAAAATTAGCTGGGTGTGGTGGCAGGCACCTGTAATCTCAGCTACTCGGAGGCTGAGGTGGGAGAATTGCTGGAACCTGGAAGGCAGAGGTTGGAGTGAGCTGAGATCGCAACATTACACCCTAGCTCAGGCGACAACAGCAAGACTCCATCTCAAAAAAAAAAAAAAAAAAAAAAAGGAAGAGAGCACCATTATTAGGAAATACACACTGAATATTTAGGGGTAAAGGAGCACCATATCTCCCGGTTACAAATAGTTCAGAAAAACATGCATCTGTATAAACATATTCAGAGAAAGGATGACAAAGTGAATGGGGTAAAATGCGGATAACTGGTGGATCTTGGTAAAAGGCTTACTTACAGGAACTCTTTGTAACTGTAACTTTTCTGTGTTTGAAGTTACATCAAAATTTAAAAATTACAAAAACAACAAAATTTCTCTTTTTTTTTTTTTTTTTTTTTGAGACGGAGTCTTGCTCTGCCGCCCAGGCTGGAGTGCAGGGGCCGGCTCTCAGCTCACTGCAAGCTCCGCCTCCCGGGTTGAGGCCATTCTCCTGTCTCAGCCTCCCGAGTAGCTGGGACTACAGGCGCCCGCCTCGTCGCCCGGCTGGTTTTTTGTATTTTTTAGTAGAGACGGGGTTTCACCGTATTAGCCAGGATGGTCTCGATCTCCTGACCTTGTGATCCGCCCGTCTCGGCCTCCCAAAGTGCTGGGATTACAGGCTTGAGCCACCGCGCCCGGCCCAAAATTTCTCTTTTAGAAACAGTACTACTCCCCAAGAATTAAAAAGACGTTTTTTAAACCTTTTTTTATTTATTTTTATTTTTTTATTTTTATTTATTTATTTATTTATTTGAGATGGAGTCTTGCTCTGTCGCCCAGACTGGAGTGCAGTGGCCAGATCTCAGCTCACTGCAAGCTCCGCCTCCCAGGTTCACGCCATTCTCCTGCCTCAGCCTCCCCAGTAGCTGGGACTACAGGCGCCCGCCACCACGCCCAGCTAGTTTTTTGTATTTTTTAGTAGAGACAGGGTTTCACCGTGTTAGCCAGGATGGTCTCGATCTCCTGACCTCATGATCCGCCCGTCTCGGCCTCCCAAAGTGCTGGAATTACAGGCTTGAGCCACCGCGCCAGGCCACCTTTTTTTAAATATAATATTCCAAATTACAAATAAGGTATTTTCACATCTGTGCTCACCTTTGATGTTCCAGATATTTGTTGAGCAATTAAAAGATGGTGTCCCGGCCTTCAAGGCCTTCACGGTTTAGCAGAGAACACAGGAAGTGTTGAGTGCCATCCACATCCATGCCAGGGCAGGGGATGATATTCTAGTGGGAAGTGGTGGAGGGGGCCCAGAAAGTTCTTAAACTTCAGCTAGGTCTTGAAGAGTGAAAACATGGTCGAGGGGACCTGGAAAGTTCTTCAACTTCAGCTAGGTCAGCTAGGTCTTAAAGGGTGAAAACATTAGGGAGGCAGATGCAAGGAGAGAGGACAGAAAGCAGGGCAATTCACTGGGGAGGGGAACAGTGTCTGCTGAGGTGCCTATTATACACCAAACACTGTGCCAGCAGCTGTCCTCTGTGGGGCTAGCAGCTGTCCTCTGACTGAGACCCTGGAAGTCAAATACGATGATCTCCCTTTACCAGGAAGTCTTGGGTGTGGAGAGAAGCCAGTAACTTTCCCATTCAGGATGTGACTCTCTGAGTTCCAATCAGATATGCTTAATTCCAAGCCATGCTGCTCTGCTTCTATGCAGAGGAAACAGCCATTATTCTTGCCTCTATTTTACAAATTGTTGTTGAGTTTCCTCAGTTTCCCCAAGGATCACTGTGTTGGAGACCATGAACAAGAATGGATATGAGAAAATGCAGTGAGCCCGGCCAGGCACGTGGCTCAAGCCTGTAATCCCGGCACTTTGGGAGGCCAAGACGGGCGGATCACGAGGTCGGGAGATGGAGACCATCCTGGCGAACACGGTGAAACCCCGTCTCTACTAAAAAAAAAAAAAAAAAAAAAAAAAAAAAAAAAACCAAAAACTAGCCAGGCGAGGTGGCGGACACCTGTAGTCCCAGCTACTCCGGAGGCTGAGGCAGGAGAATGGCGCAAACCCAGGAGTGGGAGCTTGCAGTGAGCTGAGATCCGGCCACTGCACTCCAGCGTGGGCGACAGAGCGAGACTCTGTCTCAAAAAAAAAAAAGAAAAGAAAAGAAAATGCAGTGAGCCCAAGGTGGACTGGCCCTCTCTAGGGACTCACCACTCCCTGCCAGGGTGGGAGTTAGGGCAGTCTACCAGAAGTCCATTTCTCTAGAACAAAATATACATGAGGTGCTGCGCGGTGGCTCAAGCCTGTAATCCCAGCACTTTGGGAGGCCGAGACGGGTGGATCACGAGGTCAGGAGATCGAGACCATCCTGGCTAACACGGTGAAACCCCGTCTCTACTAAAAAATACAAAAAAACTAGCCGGGCAAGGTGGCGGGCGCCTGTAGTCCCAGCTATTCGGGAGGCTGAGGCAGGAGAATGGCGTGAACCCGGGAGGCGGAGCTTGCAGTGAGCTGAGATCCGGCCACTGCACTCCAGCCTGGGCGACAGAGCGAGACTCCGTCTCAAAAAAAAAAAAAAAAAATACAATACCTGGCACATAAGAAGTGCTATATTCACGGTTGCTGGTGTTATTATTTTATTATTATATATATATACGTATATATATATACGTATATATATATATATACGTATATATATATATATACGTATATATATATATATATTTTGAGACGGAGTCTCACTCTGTCGCCCAGGCTGGAGTGCAGTGGCGCCATCTTGGCTCACTGCAAGCTCCGCCTCCCGGGTTCACGCCATTCTCTTGCCTCAGCCTCCTGAGTAGCTGGGACTACAGGCACCCGCTACTGCGCCCGGCTGATTTTTTGTATTTTTAGTAGAGAAGGGGTTTCACCGTGGTCTCGATCTCCCGACCTCGTGATCCGCCCGCTTCCGCCTCCCAAAGTGTTGGGATTACAGGTGTGAGCCACCGCGCGCGGCTATTATTTTTTTTTTTTAGATGAAGTCTCGCTCTTGTTGCCCAGGCTGGAGTGCAGTGGCGCGATCTTGGCTCACCACAAACTCTGCCTCCCAGGTTGAAGCAATTCTCCTCCTCAGCCTCCCGAGTAGCTGGGATTACAGGCTTGCCCCACCTCACCCAGCTAATTTTGTATTTTTAATAGAGACGGAGTTTCTCCATATTGGTCAGGCTAGTCTCGAACTCCCAACCTCAGGTGATCCACCCACCTCAGCCTCCCAGAATGCCGGGATTACAGGCATGAGCCACCATGCCCAGCTAGTTGCCTGTGTTATTATCTGGGAAACAATAGCAATTGCCCCATGGACCCAGCCACAGTGAAACATTTCCTAGATCAGAAACTGGCTCTCTGGCGAGGTCGAGGAGGGCAGATCACTTGAGGTCAGGAGTTTGAGACCAGCTTAGACAACATGGTGAAACCCCGTCTCTACTAAAAATACAAAAATTAAGTGGGCTTGGTGGCGCCTGCCTGTAGTCCCAGCTACTTGGGTGGCTGAAGCAGGAGAATTGTTTGAACTTGGGAGGCAGGGTTTGCAGTGAGCCGAGATCGTGCCACTGCACTCCAGCCTGGGCAACAAAGTGACACTCCATTTCAAAAAAAAAAAAGAAAGAAAGAAAAGAGGAACTGGCTCCCCTCACCCACAGCGCTGGCCTTTTAAGTGCTCTGTGTTCAGGAGTGGGTCCTTCCGGCTGAACCCTACTTGAAGAATTAATGGCTCCACAAGAAGGGCACTAAATCTTCTCAAGCTACACTGAAGATAAATGTACAGCTGACCTTGCAAATGTCGACTGCTGGAGAAAGGACCCTATGCGTGCCTGAGGTCCATAATAAACGTAGGAAGTCTTACCTGGGTACAAGGTAGGGATCATTGTCTCTGCAGAATAGATTAGACTGAAAAAGCCTAAATAACCTATTCAATTTCAGAGTAAGTGGTTGATATGGGTTCTGAAACCAGTTATCCCTGACTGACATTCATTCCACTAGACTGAACTGATCCATGTCTTAATCCACTGCAAAAGCTTCACTCACAATAATGACAAGGACCCAGGAAACCCAGCTAGGTCTCTGCTGGCAGATTCTCAGGCAAAAGATAAGATTCCTTAGAATTACTTTAGAATATTTTTTATGCTAATTTACAGCTATTCACACCAATCAAGTGGATTTTCTCACTCTCTGAGAAAAATGGAGGATGATTAAATGCAATTTTCATTGCAGGACCAAGCAAGAGGGCCAAGAGAATAGCAGACCCGCATCTCTCCTGGAAGTTTCTCCCTAAGTACAGCACCACAGCCACCCGGGTTTTCCCAGGACAATCTCATTTTCAAATTCTGTCTAGTTACATTATCTTGCATTTTAATTTTTAAAATGCAGTCATTCTGAAGAAATGGAATTCAGGACATATTTGTCAAGCACCCCGTAGGTACCAGGCATTTTTCTAATTGCTGTGGCTGCTAAGGTGAGTAAGACCGACTTGTAGGGGAGACAAAAATGAAAGGCCCTTAAGTATCAGCCTCATACTCTGCCTGTCTTCTAATATCCAACAACTATATCTTCCCCAACATCTCTCCATCCCCACTAGTCACCATTATCTCTTACTTGGGTAACTGTAACCTCCTCTATCTGTTTCCCTTCCAATCCATTTTCCAGACTATTGCCACAGTAGTCCCCTTTTAATGCCTCCAAAGGCTCCCTTTGCTCTGCAAGATCAAAGGAGTTGGGACTTGATCAGGGCTCCTGTCAACCTCTCTGGTTTTGTATCTCACAGCCTACCACCACCCCCTTCTAAATTTCAGAGGAATTTGTTTGTTTGTTTATTTATTGATTTATCGAGATAAGGTCTCGCTCTGTCAACCAGGCTGGAGTGCAGTAGCGCATTTGCACTTACACTACTCCTAGGCTCAGGAGATTCTCTCGCCTCAGCTTCCTCAGTAGCTGGGGATTACAGGCATGAGCTATTGCACCTGGCCCAGAGAAATCTTGAGGTCTTCGAAAACATCCTTCTTTCTCCAGTCTCCAGGTGTGCATAGATTGCTGTCTGAAATGCCATTTCCTATACTTCTTTCTATCCCCAGTCTTCCTTGACTTGTAATGCAGCATGTTGGAATTGACAAATTAGTTGTTTCCTTCTCTAAACTCCAGTGTGAATGTGGAGACCAAGTCCTGTTCACCTTTGTATCCTAGAGCCTCGGGCAGTGCCTGGAGGACCTGACGTGCTCAGTCAATACTTGCTGGATGAACACATTAATGGGTGACTGTAGTGATGCTGTGGGGCTATTAAAGGCAAACAGAAGAGGGATGCAGGTTGAAATCCAAGGAAGAGAGAAAGTTTCCCAAATTAGTCATTTCTTTATTTTATGTTTATTTTTTGTTTTTTCTTTCTTTATTTGGATCTCTGTTCCTGTGTTAAGTAGTCGTTTTCTTTTGTTGTTGTTGTTTTTTGTTTGTTCGTTTGTTTTTGTTTTAAGATGGAGTCTTGCTCTGTCGCCCAGGCTGGAGTGCAGTGGTGCAATCTTGCCTCACTGCAACCTCTGCCTCCTGGGTTCAAGTGATAGGCAGCCTCCCGAGTAGCTGGGATTACAGGCACACACCACCACGCCCAACTAAATTTTGCATTTTAGTAGAAATGGGGTTTCGGCATGTTGGCCAGGCTGGTCTTGAACTCCTGACTTCAGGTGATCCACCTGCCTCGGCCTCCCAAAGTGCTGTGATTACAGGCATGAGCCACCGCGCCTGGTCCCATTTCTTGAAACGAGTCTTGAAAGACATCTTTTAGCCAGGAGGAAGAATGGAGAGAAGAGCATTCCATCCAAACAGAGTCACAGCTGCAAGGAAATGTGTGCTTTGCTCCGCAAAGAACTGTGAATGGCTGGTGCACTGGAAGCATGCAAGGTGAACAATGAAAGGATGAGATTGCAGTGTCTGCTAGAACAGTCACACGGAGATGTGCTGGAAGCAGATGATTACCTGTGTCCAGGACTCAGGAAAGAGGGCTGGACTGGAGATACAAATTTGGATATAGGTAGAGGTAGAATTCTAGGGAATGGGTTGGACTATGCAAACAGAGTGTGCTCATGGAGAAGAGAATGGTCTACGACAGAATTCTGAACAGTGCAGACATCTAAGAGACAGGTAGAGGAGTCAGCATAAAGACCGAGAATTCTCTGGCCAGGCATGGTGGCTCACACCTGTAATCCCAGTACTTTGAGAGGCCTGGATGGGAGGATCACTTGAGGCCAGAAGTTCACGACCAGCCTGGTCAAAATAGCAAGACCCCCATCTCTATTATTTAAAAATGCTTTTTTTAAAAAAAAAAGACTGAGAAATCTCAAGAGAAGCAAGGAAAACAGAAATATATCGGGGCAAGAAAGCCAACATATGGAATGAGATACTGTAGGTTGAAAAGTACCTATTAATATCCATTGGTCCATGTGTAAAATTCCTATTTTTGAAATAACAAATTGCCACAAACTTAGTTTGCCCTCTGGTTCCCAAAGAGTCACATCTGTCCTAAGTGCAAAAATATATTCACCCATAAAGTCTCAACCCATTGCAGCAACAACTGAAATCCAAAATGTCATTGAAGTCTCATCAGCTCAAAAGTCCCAAATCTCATCACCTATATCATTTAAATCAAATACAGATGAGGCTGTTGGTACAGTCCCTCATGGAGCAAAACTTCTCTCCATCTGTGGATGTTTGAAAATAGAAAACAAGTTATCTGTTCCCAAGATACAATGGTGAGACAGGCATAAGATCGCAATTGTAGACATTCCCATTCAAAAAAGGGAGAAAACAGAAGTAAAAAAGGAAGCACCAGTCCCATACAATTTCAAAATCTATCCAGGCAGGCCAGGAGTGGTGGTGTTCACACCTGTAATCCCAGCACTTTGGGAGGCCAAGGTGGGCGGATCAGGAGTTCAAGACCAGTCCGGACAACATGGTGAAATCCCGTCTCTACCAAAAAAAAAAAAAAAGTAGCCAAGGCATGGTGACGCATGCCTGTACTCCCAGCTTTTCAAGAGGCTGAGGTGGGAGGATCACTTGAGCCTGGGAAGTGGAGGTTGCAGTGAGCTGAGCTCATGCCATTGCATTCCAGCCTGGGTGACAGAGCGAGACTCTGTCTCAAAAAAAAAAAAAAAATCTATCTATCTATCTATCTATCTATCTATCTATCTATCTATCTATCTAGGCAAACAACATTAGTTTTCAAGACCTGGCAATGTGGTTCAAGGCTCCACCCGACCCTCTGGGTTCAAACCTTGGCCCTCTGAGTCATCATTCCTTTTTCACAAAACGTAGCTGGTATTTGCAGCCGAATAGTTTTACCAGCCTGTTTCTTGCCAGTAGAATTTTGGGGATCCACAGTCTTCTTACATTTCATCCTCTCTCTCCCTTTCAGTCCAAGCTGGCAGTATTTCTACTGGAATAAAATTCTCAAGAGCCTAGTGGGTTTCCTGTGAATATCATGGGGATTCATTCCATTAGCTAAGAGGCTCATGCACAAATCCTTTCAAGATAACCTTTTGTCTATGTTTGGTTTTTGCCGAGATGACTGGGGTTCTTGTGAATCCCACACTCTTTAAACAACCTTCTTTTTTGTTTGTTTGTTTTTCTTTTTTTGATCCAGGATCTCACTCTGTCACCCAGGCTGAAGTGCAGTGGTGCTATGAGGGCTCATTGTAGCTTCAACTTCCTAGGCTCATGGGATCCTTCCACCTCAGCCTCCTGAGTATCTAGGACTACAGACACGTGCCACTGTTGGGCATGTCACTGTTTTTTGTTGTTGTTGTTAGAGACAGGACCTCACTCTGTTGCCCAGGCTGGTCTTAAACACTTGGGTTCAAGTGATCCTCCTACCTCGGCTTCCCAAAGTGTTGAAATAACAGATTTGAGCCACT
This sequence comes from Rhinopithecus roxellana, assembly GCF_007565055.1. Classification (NCBI taxonomy): domain Eukaryota; kingdom Metazoa; phylum Chordata; class Mammalia; order Primates; family Cercopithecidae; genus Rhinopithecus; species Rhinopithecus roxellana. The sequence continues at coordinate 63,826,237 of NC_044554.1, forward strand.
GTGCCTGGTCTAAAGAGCCTTTCATGTGACTTTTTTTTTTTTTTTTTTTTTTTTTAATCTTTCTAAGGTATTCCCAAAATGTTGTCTAGATACCTTTGGGTCTTCCTATACAGCATGCGTTCCTGATAGTGAATATCTTAATTTTAACATCTTTTGCAATCTAGCCTGATAAATTCCCAAATAATCCAACTCTTCAGTCCTCTTTGTTTAACAATTTTCCCCTCATTCGATTTATTTCCTCTTGCATTTTGCTATAAACAGCAAGAAGAAACAATGCTGCATCTTCAATGCATTGATTGGAAATGTCCTCAGCTAAATGTCCAATCACATCATTTATAAATTCTGCTCTCCATATGACTGCAGTACACAATTCTGCTCAGCTTTCTGCCACTACATAACAAGGATTCCCTTACTTCTATTCCAATAATTGACCCCTGCTGTCATTTAAATGTTCCTCCAAAACTCATGTTAAAATTTATTTGCCATTGTGACTGTATTAAGAGGTGGGACCTCTAAGAGCTGATTAGGTCATCAGAGCTCTGCCCTCATTAATAGATTAATGCTGTTATAAGAGTGGGTTAGTTTCAGTACTTAGTTATAGTCATAGTAGGAGTGGGCTTTTGGTAAAAGGATAAAACTATCTCTCTTACATGCTCATTTGCCATGTGATGCCTCCTACCACAGGATAACCCTCAACAGATGCCAGTGCCATGTCTTGGACTTCCGAGCCTCCAGAACCATGAGCCAAGTAGACTTCTGTTATTATTATTATTATTATTATTATTGAGACAGAGTTTCGCTCTTGTCACCCAGGCTAGAGTGCAATAGAGATGGATATCGGCTCACTGCAACCTCCACCTCCCGAGTTCATGTGATTCTCCTGCCTCGGCCTCCTGAGAGGCCGAGATTACAGGCGCCCACCACCATGCCCAGCTAACTATAAATATATATATATAGTTATATATATATATATATATATATATATTTATTATATTTATATATTATATATTTATATATTATATTATATTTATATATATTTATATATATATATGGTTTTTTTTTTTTTTTTTTTTTTTTTTTTTTTTTTTTTTTTAGTAGAGAGGGGTTTCACCATGTTGGCCAGGCTAGGCTTGAACTCCTAACCTCAAGTGATCCACCCACCTCAGCCTCCCAAAGTGCTGGGATTACAGGCGTGAGCCACCATGCCTGGCTGACTTCTATTCTTTATACACTACTCAGTCTGTGGTACTCTGTTATAGCAATAGAAAATGGACTAAAACAAGCCCTCATCAGCAATGTGTTTAATATCCATATTTCTACCAACAGCTTGTTTGTGATGATTTTGGTATTCTCTGGGGTGATATATGTTTTCTCTCCCATGCCCCTTACTTCTTTCTGGGACTTGACTGGCAGAATTATTAACATCCATATTTCTACTAACAGCCCGTTCAAGGCAATTCAGGTTTTTTCTATCAAGCTCCTCAAAACCCTTCCAGCCTCTTCTCACTGCTCAATTCCACATTTTTAGGCATTTGTTACAGCAGCACCCCACGTCTAGGTATCAAAATCTGTATTAGTTCACCTTTGCTGCTATAACAAATTATCCCAAACATAATGGCTTAAATCAACACAAATTTATTATCTTATACTTCCATGAGTCAGATGCCTGAAATGAGTCTCACTGGGCTAAAATCAAGGCTTCGCAAGACCATGTTCCTGCTTAAAGCTCTACAAGAGAAATCATTTCCTTTGCCTTTTCTTCCAGAGCCCTCTCACAGTTCTTGGCTCATTGCCCCATTCCTCCATCTTCAAAGCCGGCAATTTCAGGCTGAGTCCTCAAGCTGCTGCCATCTCTCTAGTTCTGTCTCTTCTGCTTCCCTCTTCCATATATAAGGACTTTTGTGATTGTATTGGGCCTGCTAGGATAATCTGGATTAATCTACCCATACCAGCAACTAGCAACCTTAATTCCAGCTTGTACCTTAATTCCCTCTGCAACCTTAATTCCCCCTTGCCATATAACCTGACATATATTTTTTGAGTATTGCTCTGTTGCCCAGGCTGGAGTGCTGTGGAGTGATCTTGGCTCACTGCAACCTCTGCTCTCAGGTTAGGTTGTCATCCCTCTGTCTTGGACAATTACAAGAATTTCCTCTATGGTTTCCCCGCCCAGGTTGGAGTGCTGTGGAGTGATCTCAGCTCACGGCAACCTCTGCCTCCTGGGTTGAAGCGATTCCTCCTGAGTAGCTCGGATTACAGGCGCATGCCACCACACCCAGATAATTTTTGTACTTTTAGTAGAGATGGGGGTTTCACCATGCTGGCCAGGCTGGTCTTGAACTCCTGACCTCAGGTGATCCACCTGCCTCAGCCTCCCAAAGTGCTGGGATTACAGGCATGAGCCACTGTGCTCAGCTGACTATAAGTTTTCTGAGGCCTCCCCAGCCATGCTGAACTATGAATCAATGAAACCTCTTTCCTTCATAAAGCACCCAGTCTGGGGTATGTCTTTATTAGCAGCATGAGAATGGACTAATACACAATCTAACACAATGTGTGATCCTGGATTGGATTCTGTCCCATTAGCAGAACAACTGACAAAATTTAAATTAAGGTGTATAAATTAGTTAATGCTATCAGTGTTAATTTTCTGGTTTTGTTAATTGTATTGAGGTTATGTATGATGCACTTTAGGGGAGCTGGGTAAAGTATATGTGGGTTTTGGGTTTTATTTTGTACTATATTTGCAATTTTTTTTTTTTTTTTTTTTTTGACACGGAGTCTCGCTCTGTCGCCCAGGCTGGACTGCAGTGGCTGGATGTCAGCTCACTGCAAGCTCCGCCTCCCGGGTTTACGCCATTCTCCTGCCTCAGCCTCCCGAGTAGCTGGGACTACAGGCGCCCGCCACCTCGCCCGGCTAGATTTTTGTATTTTTTAGTAGAGACGGGGTTTCACCGTGTTAGCCAGGATGGTCTCGATCTCCTGACCTCGTGATCCGCCCGTCTCAGCCTCCCAAAGTGCTGGGATTACAGGCTTGAGCCACCGTGCCCAGCCTGCAACTTTTTATAAATCTGAAATTATTTCTAAATTAAACCTTTTAAAATGCAAAGAAAAGTATCCAGCTGGGCATGGTGGTTCACACCTGTAATCCCAGCACTTTGGCAGGCCAAGGCAGGCGGATCACGAGGTCAGGGGATCGAGAACATCCTGGTTAACACGGTGAAACCCCATCTCTACTAAAAATATAAAAAATTAGCCAGGCGTGGTGGTGCACACCTGTAGTCCCAGCTACTTGGGAGGCTGAGGCGGGAGAATTGCTTGAACGCAGGAGGCACAGGTTGCAGTGAGCCGAGATTGTGCCACTGCACTCCAGCCTGGGCGAGAGTGTGAGACTCCATCTCAAAAAAAAAAAAAAAGAAAAAAGAAAGAAATAGTGGTATGGAATCAAATAACAAAACGAGTGACACAGACCAGGAGGTTCAGTTTCTGGCTAATAAGAGTTCTGGGGGCAGGGTAGGGAAGCGAAAAAGAAAATAGAAGAAGCTTTCAATGAAGAAATGCAAGAAAACCTCCAGGACTGAAGAACATGAGTTTCTAGAATGAAAGACTCACCAATTACTTAGCACAGTGAACAAATGAAAAAGAAAAAAAAATACCCATCGTCAAGGCATATTGTCATTAAATTTCAGAACATTGGAAATAAACAAAGATCCTGTGATGGGCAGGATAACTGCCCCTTGCCCCAGGATGTCTATGTTCTAATCCCCAGAACCTGTGAATTTGTTAGGTTATGGCAACGGGGACTTGAGCTTGCTAATCATCTGATTTTAACACAGGGAGATTATCCTGGATTATCTGGATGGGTCCAGTATAACCACAAGAGTCCTTAAAAGTTGTAGAGAGAGGCACAAAAGGTAGAACTGGACAAATGGCAGTCTGTGAAGGACTTGGCCCAAGACTGCTGACTTTGAGATGAAGGAAGGGACCATGAGCCAAGTAAAGTAGGCAGCTTCTGGAAGCTGAAAATGCAAGAAGACAGATTCTCTCCTAGAGCCTCTGGAAGGAATGCATGCAGCCAACACTTAGATGGCCCAGTGAGATCCATGTTGGACTTCTGATCTACTATAAAATAAGTTTGACTGGCATGGTGGCTCACGCCTGTAATCCCAGCACTTTGGGAGGCCAAGGAGGGCAGATTGCTGAGGTCAGGGATTTAAGACCAACCTAGCCAACATGGTGAAACCACATCTCTACTAAAAATACAAAAATTAGCCGGGGGTGCACGCCTGTAATCCCAGCTACTCAGGAGGCTGAGGCAGGAGAATTGCTTGAACCTGGGAGGTGGAGGCTGCAGTGAGCAGAGATTGTGCCACTGCACTCCAGCCTGGATGACAAGAGCGAAACTCTTGTCTCCAAAAAAAATGTTCGTGTTGTTTTAAGTTGCTACATTTTGGTTATCTATTACAACAGCAACAGAAAACTAGTGCAGCTCCTAAAATCTTTCACAGAGAAAAAACCAATCACATAAAAAGATCAAGAAATTAGAATGACATCAAACTTCTAGCAGCAGTAATGAAAGCAAAAACACAGTGGAGCAAAGCCTTCAAAATTACAAGAAAAGATAATTTCTGACACAGACTATATACCCAGCCAAACTATTAATCATTATGAGGGTGGGTGAAGATATTTTCAGTCTGCCAGGCATTGGGAACTTTGGTGCCATGCACCTTTTTTTTTTTTTTTTTTTTGGTAAGCCACTGCAGGCTGTGCTCCACTAAAATGCAACCTAGGGAACAGGAAATGCAACAAGGAGGGAGGTGAGGAAATTCACAAGGTGACATTGAGGGAAAATCCCAGGATAATAGGGCTAGAGAGTCACCCTCGCAGGCTGGTACAGGTAAACAGAGCTCCAGGAGGTGAATACCAGAGGGAATAAAAAGGAACTAATAGAGGGCCAGGCGCAGTGGCTCACGCCTATAATCCCAGCACTTTTGGGAGGCCAAAGTGGGCAAATCGCTTGAGTCCAGGAGTTCAAGACCAACCTAGCCAACATGGTGAAACCTCATCTCTACTAAAAATACAAAAATTAGCCGGGCGTGGTGGGGTGGGCGCCTATAATCCCAGCTACTTGGGAGGCTGAGGCACGAGAATTGCTTGAACCTGGGATGGGGTGGTTGCAGTAAGCCAAGATCGCACCATTGCACTCCAGCCTGGGTGACAGAGCAAGACTCTGTCTCAACCAAAAAAAAAAAAAAAAAAAAAGCAACTAATAGAGGAGGAGGAAGAAGATCCTCTGTCTCTTCCCTTTCTCTAATCTGAGCTACTAATAGGAACTTCCATCCTTCCAAAAGTGTTTGAAAGAGTAACGGTGGCCTTTCTCTCAGCCCACTTGCCCACTCCCTCCCTCTTCCCAGGGGAAGAAGGTGAGAATTATTGATTGGTGATGCCACGAAAGGCCTCAGCGTGTGAGGTGCCTCTCTTCCCTCTGGAGAGGGTGTTATCTGCACAACACAGTCTTGCCTGCCTGTGGTGGGATCCCGGAGCATGCTCCGCCTCCTTGGAGGGGCCGCCCACAATTCCAAGAGGAGGTCTAATGCAAGGAGTGGGCCGTGGTCAAAGATGCTTGGCTACCAATCTAAGTTCTGTCCTCCATGCCCCTTTATCTAACAATGTGGATATTTTATCTCAATTTATCTGATTCCTGCATTGCTTTTGAATGCAGAGGGGAATTTTAACACAGCAGATTATCTGATTCATTCGTATGAACAATTTGGATTGAAGGGCTGTTGGAGGATGTGCTACATACAAAGCAAAGTGAAAAACCAAGATAAATATTAACTTTGGGGAGAGGGAGGGTAGGAAATTGTACAAACAACGAAATTAAAGCACAGTAAGTCAACAGGCTTAGCATTCCTTTATTCTAAAAGGTTTACTGACAGCTGTCTATGCACCAGGCATGTTTCCAGGCCTGGGGAAACCTAACAGTAAACAAAGTTCCTGCCCTCAATAAATATATAATTGATATTCAAGTCAATAAGTATATGATATGATGTCAGGGTGTGTGTGTGTGTGACATCTGTGAAGGAAAGTAAAGCTGAGTAAGTGGATGGCAGTGAGGGTATTATTTCAGATAGGAGAGCCAGGAAGTTCTCTCTAATCAGGTGACATTTTAACACAGTCAGGAATGAAATAAGGAAGTGGACAGGAAATGTCAGGGAGGGGCGCACTCTGATGGAGAGAAGGGCGAGTGCAAAGGTCCTGGGGCAGGAGTGTTCTCAGGTCTGAAAAGCCAGGGAGGCCAGCGATGCTGGAGATGAGTGAGTGAGAGGGAAACAGCTGGAGGTGAGGGGGACAGGGAGCCAGGAGCCAGATCCTATAGTGGTTTTTAAGACGTGGCAAAGACTGAAATGATTTGTAATCACAATAACTATACACCAAATATTTATTTAACTAAAATGTGTGATCAGAGGATGGAGGTTGTGCGAAAACATCAAATCCTCATCTACCAGTAACAGAAAACCAACAGATATTTCCTAAAATTGATAAATGAAGAAATATATGAGTGAGCACATTATTTGGAAATGTGGAGATAAGAACCAGAAGAAATAGCTAGAAGAGTTGCCTCTGCAGAGGAGCCTGCCTGGGTGGGCAAGGAGTGGGGAAGGAGACTTGTTTATTGTTGGGAGTCTTTCATTATAATTGAATTTTCAAACTACATGCTATATTGCTTTGACTAAACAAAAAATCAAAACAGGCCAAGCGTGGTGGCTCATGCCTGAAATCTCAGCATTTTGTGAGGCCGAGAAGGGAGGATCACTTGAGCCTGGGAGTTCCAGACAAGCCAGGGCAACATAGTGAGACCTTGTCTCTACAGAAAATCAAAACAATTAGCCAGGCATGGTGGTATGTGCCTGTGGTGCTAGCTACTTGGGAGGCTGAGCCATGAGGACTGCTTGAGCCTGAGAGGTCAAGGTTGCAGTATGCCATGATCATGCCACTGCACTCCAGGCTAGGCAACAGAGTGAGACCCTGTCCTAAAAAAAAAAACCGGCCGGGCACAGTGGCTCACACCTGTAATTCCAGCCTTGGGAGGCCAAGGCGGGTGGATCACTTGAAGTCAGGATTTTGAGACCAGCCTGACCAACATGGCAAAATCCTGTCTCTAGTTAAAATACAAAAAATTAGCTGGGCATGGTAGCACACACCTGTAATCCCAGCTACTCAGGAGGCTGAGGCAGGAGAATTGCTTGAACCCAGGAGGCAGAGTTTGCAGTGAGCCAAAATGCCGCCACTGCACTCCAGTCTGGGTGACAAAGTAAGACTCTGTCTCAAAAAAAAAAAAAAAAAAAAAAAAAAAGAACAAAAACAGGAGCCAAAAACTACCCTAAAGACTGAGGAGTGACTTCCCATGTCTTAGGTCCACAGGCAATGGCCAAGATGGCCTCCTTCTATTACGTTGAAATCTGCTCCCTGGAATTTTCACCCATTGGCCTCGTTCATCTATTTGGAAAGACCCTGAGAAGGCTGCTCCCTCTTTCCCATGAGGGCTATCGGATATTTGAGGGTAGTTCTCTCAGGAAACAGATCTCCTGAGACTGCCAGCTCCTCTGCCTCTTCCTCCCAAGACAAGGTTTCCACACAGAACCAACTCAGCGATAAGCAGTGGCTGCAGATGGAGCAGCCAGGCCATGATAAGGGAGGAACAAGGGTTTGAACTTCAGCCCCAAACCCACCGAGGCCTTCTTGCTCTCCTTCACAACATGGTGTACCACGTATAGCAGGAGGAATCCTGAGAGGGGCCCTTGTATCCACGGAGCACTCACTGTACTCTAGTTTGCATGCTAGAGGCTTTATATACATTATTTCACTTAATCCTCAAAAACGACCCTGTGTGTTTAATGCCATTGAACTATTCACTTAAAATAGTTAAGAAGGTACATTATCCAACCCTCGCAACAGCGAGATCCTGTTGCCACAAAAACATTAAAAAATTGGCCAGGTGTAGTAGCACTTACCTGTAATCCCAGGTACTCGGGAGGGTGAGGCAGGAGGAACGCTTGAGCCCGAGAGGTCGAGGCTGCAGTGAGCTGTGATCATGCTGCTGCACTCCAGTCTGGGCAACAGAGTGAGACCCTATCTCAAAATTACAAAATAAAAAAGAGGCCAGGTGTGGTGCACATGCCTGTAATCCCAGTACTTTGGGAGGCCAAGGCGGACAGATCACTTGAGGCCAGGAGTTTGAGACCAGCCTGGCCAACATGGCGAAACCCCATCTCCACTAAAAATACCAAAATTAGCCAAGCATGGTGGCACATGCCTATAATCTCAGCTACTTGGGAGGCTGAGGCAAGCAAATTGCTTGAACTGGGGAGGCGGAGGTTGCAGTGAGCCGAGATCGCACCACTGCATTCCAGCCTGGGCCACAGAGTGAGAACCCATCTCAAAAAAATAAAAATATAAATAAATAAATAAGAGAAGGTACGTTTTGTGTGATATGTATTTTACCACACTTTAAAACCAAAGCCACAGCCTCCTGCGGAAAGTATTGTCCCCATTTCTGAGAAGAGGAAACAAAGGCTCAGAGACGTTACCTCGCCCAAGCTATCCAGCTAGTCAGTGGGTGTCTGAGCCAGGTGTGAACTCACGTTTGCCTGGCTTCAGAGCTAATGGCTTTCTGCCCTGTTGAGATGTCCTGGGTAATAAGGTAAATGCTCAATGAAACTGAAAGAATCAGTTTTGGGCAGGGATTGTGATCTTTCTTTAGAATCTCACCATGTTGCCCACTTCCAGCTTGGCCCTTCTCCCTGGAATAGTGAACAACTGCCCTGAGAGAGGCGACCCATCTGCCCGTTTCTCACCCACGAAGCCCACGTCAATGAGGCCATGAAGTTGCAGCAGAAATCGAGCCCAGGTGATCGTGCAGCTCTGAGGCTTCTTCAGTACTTCCCAGGACATTTCCTTCCCTTGATTTCGGGCTCTGAATCAGCTGACGTTTTAGACGATGCAAATCGAATTATTTCTCTACAAGAGCTGGGGAAAATGACACCTGACAGAGGGCAGACAGAGCAGCAGCGGATCATCTAAACCCCGCTGTGAGTGCCAGAGCTGGGGGTGGGGGCAGGGTTGGGTGGGGTGATGATGCAGGAGGACAGGTGGAGGTGTGAGGAATCATTATAATGATAAAGCGGGCAAACACGTTTCTACAGTGGGCCAGGTGGCAGGCACTGTTCTGAGCACTTTATATGTATTAATTCACTTAATTCTCATAATCATGCTATGAGGTACCTGTTATTGTCAATTAGCTAAAGGGTACAAAGTGTGAAAAGATCATTTGGCCACGTGTGGTGGCTCATGCCTGTAATCCCAGCACTTTGGGAGGCCGAAGAGAGAGGACTGCTTGAGCTCAGGAGTTCAAGACCAGCCTGGGCAATGTAGGGAGACATGATCTCTACCAAAAATAAACAAAATTGGTCAGGCATGGTGGCATGCAGCTGTGGTCCCAGCTACTCAGAAGGCTGAGGCAGGAGGAATGCTTGATCCTGGGAGATCGAGGCCGCAGTGAGCCACGATTGTGCTACTGTACTCCAGACTGGGCAACATAGCGAGACCCTGTCTCAAAAAAATAAAAATAAAATAATTCAAAGTACTGAATTAGTCTATATTTTCACAAAGAGTATTGTTTATAATACACAAAAACTAAAAACCACCTAAATGTTCAACACCAAGGAATATTAAAGCCATGGAATTAAGGCAGACAAAAACAATAAATAATCATAATAACCATGATTTACTGGGTGCTGCCCATGTCCATGCATGCTTTGCATACGTTATCTCCTGTCTTTATAAGGATCTTGTAAGGGAGGTGTTAATAGGAGACCATTGTGCAGGTCTGGAGACTGAGGCTCAGAAGCTTTTGAAGGCTAGGGTAGATTTGAAACCCAGCCCCACCTAACTTCAGGACCCAAGCTCTTACCTGCTATGTCACCCTGCCTCTGAAGACTAGAAGGCAAAAGGCATTGCACAAAACTGCTACCGATTAGGATGGCAACCACATGAAACTTGAGGCCATGAGAAAATGCCAGTGAGGACTCTGGTATGTGATCTAGGTACAGGGTTAATTTGAGTGCAATGAGTGGAAGTTATTATCTCTGAATACAATTGTCAAGGGAGGCCCAGAACAACACTCTTCCTCGGTTGCACGGGTCACTGTTCTCCTTTAGCTGTCAACATGCTCTCTGCCACTTGGGGCATCTGGTCCTTCATATCCGGGGTTTCTAAAGGAAAAAAGAGAGGCGGCAGAAGGTAGTATTTGTCCTTTCCCAGGCTTCTCTGCACGGACACATTCCTTGTAGAAGACGTCTGCTAGGGGCAGCTGACTGCAGCCAAGCTGTCTCTGCCACCTGCATTTCAGATGAGACCCAAGCGTCCTCTCCCCACTTGCACAGCCTCCTCTATCTCCTGGCTGCTGTGTCCTTCGATGCATCTCAGTTGCACAAGGCATCTCAGAAATGAAACGTGGCGCTCACTTTGACTTTCACTCACCAGAGTTCTGTCAACAGCGTGGAGTTTACTGGTGACTTCAGAGGGGAGACAGGAGAGGCTTACATCGCAGTCGTACAGTGTCAGCCCCTTCAAAGTCCTCTGCCCTCTCTCACCAGTCCCAGCCTCTCTCTGCCCCTCTGGCTCTTGTCCATGTCTCTGGCTCGTCCCTTTCACCGCCCCCCACCCCCCTTTCTTCTTTACTAGTCTCCTCCCTGGTTGGGAGCAAAACCAGGGACTCCTCCTTTTGCTTCCTGCGAGTTGCTTCTCCTCAGCCACCAGCTACCCCCGTTCCCACAAGTCATGCATCTTATCCCAGGAGACTTATCAAGGTTCTTTTCTTCAAAGACACGTCTTTTCCTAAAAAGAATTCTAGTAACAACTGTTAACGAGAATTTTTTTTTTAAAAACTTTTTAATATCTGTGATTATCTTAGGGCAGCTTTCCCAGAAAACAGACAGAAATGTGTGCAGGAGGTTCATTGGGAAACAGCCACCATGAGGAGGGAAGGCAGCAAGACTGAAGAGAGGGAGGGATGAGGCTGGGGAGCACTGCAATGAGAGCGTTTGCCAGGTCCCTGGAAAGCTCTGCAGCTGGAGTGGCCCTTTGGAGTTATACCACTGAGGCACGGGAACCAGGCCTTTGTTCACCCCACTCCACACACACATTAACCACGTCAGGCATGGGGTGTCAGGCAGCCCACTTGGCTGAGGACAGTTCCATATGGGGACATCAGCAGAACTCCCGTCAGCTGGGGAAATGAGCGCCCCAGTCCTGAAGGCGGATGTGGATGGCACAGCACAGAACCCACTATGGTTGTAATAGTCTTTTTTTTTTTTTTTTTTTTTTTTTTTTTTTTTGAGACCGAGTCTGTCGCCCGGGCTGGAGTGCAGTGGCCGGATCTCAGCTCACTGCAAGCTCCGCCTCCCAGGTTCACGCCTTTCTCCTGCCTCAGCCTCCCGAGTAGCTGGGACTACAGGCACCCGCCACCTCGCCCAGCTAGTTTTTTGTATTTTTTTAGTAGAGACGGAGTTTCACTGGGTTAGCCAGGATGGTCTCGATCTCCTGACCTCGTGATCCGCCCGCCTCGGCCTCCCAAAGTGCTGGGATTACAGGCTTGAGCCACCGCGCCGGGCCTGTAATAGTTTTTAAAAAGTAGGAAATCCCGGCCAGGTGCGGTGGCTCACGCCTATAATCCCAGCACTTTGGGAAGCTGAGGCAGAAGGGTCACTTGAAGTCAGGAGTTAAAGACCAGCCTGGCCAACACGGTGAAACCCATCTGTACTAGAAATACAAAAATTAGCCGGGCGTGGTGGCACCAGCCTATAATCCCAGCTATTCGGGAGGCTGAGGCAAGAGAATCACTTGAACCTGGGAGGCAGAGGTTGCAGTGAGCCAAGATCTCACCACTGCACTCCAGCCTGGGCGATGCAGTGAGACTCATTCTCAAAATAAATAAATAGGCCAGACGCGGTGGGTCATCTGTAATCCCAGCACTTTGGGAGGCCGAGGCGGAAGGATCACAAGGTCAGAAGATGGAGCCCATCCTGACTAACACGGTGAAACCCCATCTCTACTAAAAATACAAAAACAAAATTACCCGGGCGTGGTGGCAGGCGCCTGTAGTCCCAGCTACTCAGGAGACTGAGGCAGGAGAGTGGCGTGAACCTGGGAGGCGGAGCTTGCGTTGAGCTGAGATTGTACCGCTGCACTCCTAAGACTCCATCTAAAAAAAAAAAAAAGCTTTTCTTTCTTTCTTTCTTTCTTTCTTTCTTTCTTTCTTTCTTTCTTTCTTTCTTTCTTTCTTTCTTTCTTTCTTTCTTTCTTTCTTTCTTTCTTTCTTTCTTTCTTTCTTTCTTTCTTTCTTTCTCTCTTATCTCTCTTTCTCTCTTTCTCTCCTTTTTTTCTTTCTTTTTTTCAGAAAGGGTCTCATTCAAGCAATCCTCCTATCTCAGCCTCCTAAGCAGCTGGGACTACAGGTGTGTGCTACCACACCCGACTAATCTTTTTAAATTTTTTGTGGAGATGGGGTCTCACTATGTCACCCAGGCTGATCTCCAATTCCTAAGCTCAAGCAATCCTCTTGCCTCAGCCTCCCAAAGCACTGGGATAACAGATGTGAGCCACTGCCCAGCCAAGATATATTCCTAAGTGACAAAAGCAATTTGCAAAACAATATCATCTCATTATCCCATTTTATATTTAAAAAATACATGTACTTGACCAGGCGAGGTGGCTCATGCCTGTAATCCCAGCACTTTGGAAGGCTGAGGCGGGCAGATCACCTGAGGTCAGGAGTTTGAGACCAGCCTGGGCAACATGGTGAAACCCCTTCTCTACTAAAAACATAAAAATTAACCGGGCATGGTGGTGCATGCCTGTAATCCCAGCTATTTAGAAGGCTGAGGCAGGAGAATTGCTTGAACCTGGGAGGCAGAGGTTGCAGTGAGCCAAGATCGTGCCACTTGCACTCCAGCCTGGGCAACAGAGTGAGACTCCGTCTCAACATCAAATAAATAAATAAATAAACTAACTTTTAAAATATACATACAATATAGTCTAAAAATATTTAGTCTAAAGTTAATCCTGACCACCTTTGGGTAGAGGAGTATGCCCAAAAAATTAAAAATAAACATTATTTTTATTATAATAATCTGAGAGTAAAACTTTTCTTAAAACAAAAAGTCTTAGACAAATGCGAGCAGGTAGCAGATGATCAAATTTAAGGAAAGGAAATGAGTGGTCTTGCCGCCGACTTGAATTTCTCTCCCCATGAATTTTCTGTAAGAAATGGCATTTCTCTCCACTTCCTGCCTTGAATTGCGCTGCAGCCTGTGCAGCTGCTGAGCAGCTGTCTCGTCCTGCTCTGACACAGAGGTGGCTGTGAGTACCTACCGGGCAGGCTGCGGGCTTTGTATGTCACGTGGGAGGTGCAGGATGAGTCGGGGTGGCCTCGATTCCACAAAACACGGACAGACTCCCAGGCAGTGGCCAGAGCTCAGCATCCTTTTTGAGGCACGAATCCCTGCTATTCCTCTTCATCCATCATCCTTGTCATCCTTATCATGGAAATAATAATACCATTTATTAAGTCTTGACTGTATGCCAGGCAACGTGCCAGCACTTTACATGTAGCTCATTTCTCTCTCACAACAATCGCATGAGGTTATATACAATTATCCCTGTTTGACAGACAGGAAACTGGTATTTGCAGAACTTTGTGAATATACTGTACTAAGAACCACTGACCTGTATACTTTATATGAGTGAATTTTATGGTATGTGAATACTCTCTCAATAAAGCTTTTTTTTTGTTTAAAAAGACAGAGAGAAAAAACCCACTAAAGTCTGGTCTGGCTGGGCATGGTGGCTCGTGCCTGTAATCCCAGAACTTTGGGAGGTCAAGGCAGTCCAAGAATTTGAGACCAGCCTCGGCAACACAGTGAGACCCTGTCTCTATAAAAGTTTTAAAAATTAGCCAGACATGGTGGTATGCACCTGTAGTCTTAGCTAGTTGGGAGATTGAGGCAGGGGGATCGCTTGAGGCCAGGAGGTCAAGCCTGCAGTGAGCCATGATTGCACCACTGCACTCCAGCCTAGATGATAGAGCAAGACCCTGTTTCTAAAAAAGAGCGAACAAACAGAAATCCCACAAAATTATGGCCAGGCGCGGTGACTCACGCCTGTAATCTCAGCACTTTGGGAGGCCAAGGCAGGCAGATCACTTGAGGTCAGGAGTTTGAGACCAGCCTGGCCAACATGGTGAAACCCTGTCTCTACTAAAAATACAAAAATTAGCCAGGCATAGTGGCAGGCGCCTGTAATCCCAGCTACTCAGGAGGCTGAGGCGGGAGAATCGCTTGAACCCAGGAGGCAGAGGTTGCAGTGAGCTGAGATCATGCCACTGCACTCCAGCCTGGGCAACAGAATGAGACTGCGTCCCAAAAACAAATAAACAAACAAAAATTCCACAAAATTGAAGTCCATAAAGATGACAAGAGCTGCCCAAGGTTACAGTTAGAAAGTCCCAGGATTTTGTTAGTAAGAAGGAGGCAGGGGGTGGACAGTAGGTAGTGTCTGTGATCCCAGTGCCTCCTGACAGGTGCACTGCAAACCCTGGTGCTCAGAGTCACTGACAACCTCAGTTCTTGGGGATGGTGGGGGCTCTGGGGTGGGCAAGCCCTTCAGGCACTCTCTTCCAGCCGGGTAAGAGCATTTGGTCCTCAGAGAGGGGCCCAATCAGTGTGGGGATGGAGAGGAGGTGGTATGAGAGGAGGTGAGGAAAATGGAGACAGCTGGCACTGGAAGCCCCAGGGCCCAGCACTAGGTCAGTAGCTGCTGCAAATGGGTTTGGCACAGGTGGAGATGAGGGGGCTGGAGGGGGTACTGGGGTGTTAGGGAGCGCAAGTGGGGAGAGTGGGCCATGGGTAGGCTGGGCTGGAGAAGCAGCACCAGGCTGGGACCTGATTCACTTCAGCTGGAATCTGTCCTTGTGCACCCATGAGCCCTTTGAGTGGCATCCAAGCCAAAGCATGACACTGGCTCTATAGGCACATGCACAGCTGTTAAACCAGAGGGCAGGCATTATCTTGAAATACTCGGTATGAATGGGCTCATGCCTGTAATCCCAGCACTTTGGGAGGCCAAGGTGGGTGGATCACCTGAGGTCAGGAGTTCGAGACCAGCCTTGCCAACACTGTGAAACCCAGTCTCTAGTAAAAATACAAAAAAAAAAAAAAAAAAAAAATAGCTGGGTGTGGTGGCGTGCACCTGTAGTTCCAGTTACTCGGAAGGCTGAGGCAGGAGGATTGCTTGAACCCAGGAGGTGGAGGTTGCAGCAAGCCAAGATTGTGCCACTGCACTCCAGCCTGGGTGACAGAGTGAGACTCTATGTCAAAAAAAAAAAAAAAAAAAAAAAAGTTTAATGGCTTTGAAACCCTTTGCTTTATCACAAGAAATTTCTATAATAGCTCTTAAACTCTTTAAATGTAATTTCTGGGTTGATGGGTATGGTGGTTGACACCTATAATCCCAGCATTTTGGAGGCCCAGACGGGAGGATTGCTTGAGGTCAGTTCAAGGCCAGCCTGGGCAATATAGCAAGACCCTGTCTCTACAAAAAAAAATTTAAAAATCAGCCTTGCCTGTACTCCTAGTTGGTCAGAGGGCTGAGGCAGGAGGATCGCTCGAGCCCAGGAGTTCGAGGTTACAGTGAGCTATGATTGTGTTACTGCTCTCCAGCCTGGGTGACAGAGCGAGACCGCCATCTCAAAAAAACAGGTAATTTCAACTGCTGTAAAATTGTGAAGAATGGGAAAAACTGTGGGGTTTTTTTTGTTGTTGTTGTTTTGTTTCTTGGGTTTTTTGTTTTTTGTTTGTTTGTTTGTTTTGAGACAGAGTTTCGCTCTTGTTGCCCAGACTGGAGTGCAAAGGTGCCATCTCAGCTCACTGCAACCTCCGCCTCTCGGGTTCAAGCGATTCTCCTGTCTCAGGCTCCCGAGTAGCTGGGATTACAGGTGCCTGCCACCACGCCTGGTTAATTTTTGTATTTTTAGTAGAGATGGGGTTTCATCATATTGGTCAGGCTGGTCTCAAACTCCTGACCTCAGGTGATCTACCCACCTCGGCCTCCCCAAGTGCTGGGATTATAGGCTTGAGCCACCATGCCTGGCCGGGAAAAATTGTTTTTAAATGTTTCTTTCCTACTTAGTCCAAATTTCTCACTGATGGCAGTTATCAAGGACTTGAATAGATCATCATTCAAAAATCTTCATTGCTGATTATTTATAGCCATTTCAAGCGATAAAAAAAGAATGTTTAAAAAAGCCCAAGTCCGTGCTACCTTTGCCATCCTTGCTGCAGAGCAGTGCCTCCTTATCAGGCAGTCACTGGCCACATGTGGCTGCGGAGCATTTGAACTGTGGCTACTCCAAACTGGAATGTGTTGGGTATGTGAAATGCACACCAGATTTCAAAGATGGAGTAAGAAAGCAAGAATGTAAAATAGCTCATTCATAATTTTATATTGATGACAGGTTGAAGTCATAATCGTGTGGATATATTAAGTTAAATAAAATCGATTATAAAAAAGATTAAAGTTATGTTCATGGAAGCACGCTCAGGTTTCTCATTAAAATTTTGAAAATATTTTATTTGGAAAATTTCATACAAATTCAGTATGTAATATGTTCTCTAATTACATCATTTTCATTTTTATAATTCTTTACTCTAAAGAAAACATAATTACTTTCTCCATCAAGCTCCACATAGATGTCCCCAGGTCCCTCCCCCTGCCCCTCCAGTTTACTTAAGTGTGTCATTAAAAAATGGACATTTCTTATGAGTGTGATGACATGAAATGTTTCAAGAAAGGTATTTTTGAGCATCTTTATGATTTGGAAAGACATTTTTGAGCATCTGTTCATCCCAGGTGACCTGCTGGGTTGTGGGGATACGGAGTTGTATATATTGTATATTGTGTTGTATGTACATCAATAATTATGCAGCCAGGCATGTTGGCTCATGCCTGTAATTCCAGCACTTTGGGAGGCCGAGGTGGGTGGATCACTTGACGTCAGGAGTTTGAGACCAGCCTGGCCAACATGGTGAAATCCTGTCTCTAATAAAAATACAGAAACTAGCCAGGGGTCGCGGCATGCGCCTATAATCCCAGCTACTCGGGAGGCTGAGGCAAGAGAATTGCTTGAACCTGGGAGGCAGAGGTTGCAAGGAGTTGAGATTGTGCCACTGCACTCCAGCCTAGGTGACAGAGCAAGACTCCATCTCAGGGGGAAAAAAAAATGCAAGGGAACTCTTGGTTGTTCCACTAAGGAGCTCCCAGCAACCTGCTCTGTGCGCTGCAGAATTTGTGGTTATCCCTGGGAGGCCTGGACCAGCCACAGAGCAGCAGCGGGCCAGGAGGCGTCAGTCTTAACAGAGTGACTTCTAGGAGAGGCAGGGTCCTTTGCTTTTTTGAGGTTGTGTTTAAGTAGAGCCCTTTCTGGGCTCCTTATTGAATGTTTCCACTCTACTGGATTTTCTCTCTATCATCCCGTAAACTCCTGAAGCCCTTGCTCAGCTACCAACATCTGTGTTGGGTTTCCTACAATCCACATGCCTGAGGCAAGGCGTGTCCAGAAAGCAGAGGCTGTGCTACCCGGGTGCTTGTAAACTCGATTATTGTTTATATGTATGGCTTTGGCAACCCATTTAGTCCTCCTTACGGGCAAGCCTAAGGCCAAGACTGACTTTCTATTTCCAACTTCACACTTCTGGGCTGAATCCTGCACACTCCATAAACAGCCTCTGCAACATGGGAAGCCACCTGCGTGTGCCCCTCCTTCACATAATTCAAGAGTTGCTGGCATTTTTTCAGCTCTTCTAGGACCAGGAACTCACTATTGTGGAGCCCAGGAGACTGTCCATTTGGAAAATCATCCAGGAGATCTGAAGCAGGCAGATGTCAACAGCAGGTCCCAGGCTATGGGATCACTTTCTGGACATGCAAATACACAATATGAAATCTGTTCAGGCCAGGCACCGTGGCTCACGCCTGTAATCCCAGCACTTTGGGAGGCTAAGGCAGGCAGATCACTTGAGACCAGCCTGGGCAATGGGGCGAAACCCTGTCTCTACTAAAAATACAAAAATTATCTGGGTGTGGTGGCATGGGTCTGTAATCCCAGCTACTTGGAAGGCTGAGGTGGGAGAATTGTTTGAACCCGGGAAGCGGAGGTTGCAGTGAGCCGAGATCACACCACTGCACTCCAGCCTGGGTGACAGAGCAAGACTCTGTCTCAAACAAACAACAAACAAACAAAAATACGATATGTTCAGATTAATATTGCTTTTTCAAATTCTGTGTGGATTTGGGCCTGCTCTGTGATGTAATTTTGTGATGTAATTCTTCATCTTTGCCCAAAAATATCTACATAATTGTGCCTGAAGTAACCGGTATACAAGGGTAAGTGGAATACATTGCTATAAAAACTCTGTCTATGTGTGAGCTGGGCACAGTGTTGCATGTCTGTCGTCCCAGTTACTCTGGAGTCTGAGGCTGGGGGATTCTTTGAGTCCAGGAGTTCGAGGTCAGCCTGGGCAACATAGCAAGACCCTGTCTCAAAAAAAATCTCCAAACTGTGTGTGTGGATGTACAGTGGCAGGGGTGTACTTAGTTATGAAAAGTGTTGCATTGAGTGCAAGAGGTCATGAGTGTTATTTACTGTTGAGTTGTTTAAATATTAAATAAATATTCAAACCTTAAAAACTGTTCAGTTATTTAAAATGTATGCTTAAATGTTTAAAGGGATAAACTGATAAAGTCCTTTGAAGAAAGCCAGTTAAAAGAATTTCTGCCATTAAAATGTCCAACAATAGGGGCCAGGCATGATGGTTCATGCCTATAATCCCAGCATTTTGGGAGGCCGAAGAAGGTGGATCACTTGAGCTCAGGAGTTCAAGACCAGCCTGGGCAACATAGTGAAACCCCATCTCTACCAAAAATACAAAAAGTAGCTGGGCATGGGGGTGGGCATTTGTGGGCCCAGCTACTCCAGAGGCTGAGGTGGGAGGATCACTTGAACCAGGGAGGTGGAGGTTGCAGCAAGCTGAGATCACACTACTGCATTCCAGCCTGGGTGACAGAGTGAGACTCCATCTCAAAAAAATAAAATAAAATAAAATAACAATAAAATAATATCCAATAATAGGAGAATGATGAAGTAGCTTACAGTATTAATGCATTATCATTTATTGTACACTTACTCTGTACTAGATACAGGCTAACTACTAGGCTAAGTGTTTTGTTTTTTAATTTAAATTTTTTTTTTTTTTTTTTTTTGAGACAGGGTCTCATTCTGTCACCCAGGCTGGAATGCAGTGGTACAATCACAGTTCACTGCAGCCACCACCTCCTGGACTCAAAGCAATCCTCCCACCTCAGTCTCCCAAGTAGCTGGGACTACTTGGGTTCAAGCAATACGCCTGCCTTGGCCTTCCAAACTGCTGGGATTACAGGCGTGAGCCACCATGCCTGGCCAGACCATGTGTTTTATATACATTATTTCATTTTTTAAATGTTCAAAATAACCCCAAAGAATATAACTATTGGCATTATCATTTTCATTTTATTGATATGAAAACCAGGGCAATAGAGACATTAAGTAACTCAGTAAAGACCTTATAGCTAGCTAGTGGCAGAGATGGGATCTGAACCCAAGATTATTTGGGTCCTACACCCAAGTGTTAACCACTAGGTTACCAAGCCACACACTATCACACAGCCACGGGAGATTTTCATAGTCAGGCACACTATCGGTGGAGTTACGATGGTTAGAACCTTTAAAAGGAAGGCAATTTGGGCACAATTAAAAATGCACATGCAAGGCTAGGCATGGTGGCTCATGCCTGTAATCTCAGCACTTTGGGGGTCAGAGGTGAAAGGATCAATTGAGCCCAGGAGTTTGTGACCACCCTGGACAACATAGTGAGACATCATCTCTATCTTTATAAAAAATAAACAAAATGAGTCAAGTGTGGTGGTGCACACCTGTAGTCTCAGCTACTTGGGAGGCTGAAGTGGGAGGATTTCTTGAGCCTAGGAAGTTGAGGCTGCAGTGAACTGAGATTAAACCACTGCACTCCATCCTGGGCAACAGAGTAAGACCCCGTCTCAAAAAATAAATAAAATGCACATACTAATTATCACACAAGTTCACTTCTAGGACACTGTGATGGTTCATTTCATGTGTCAGTTTGACTAAGTTAAGGGATGTCCAGCCAGCTGGTTAAACATGACTTCTGAGTGTGTCTTTGAGGGCGTTTCCACAAGAGATGAGCATTTGAATCAATGACCTGACTAAAGAAGATTCACGCTCACCAATGTGGATGGGCATCATCCAATCCACTGATGGTCCAGAGGGAACAAAAAGGTGGAGGGTGAACTCACTCTGGGCACTGAGACATCCATCTTCTCCTGCGCTTAGACATCAGAACACCTGGTTCTGGGGCCATCAGACTCTGGGACTTACACCAATGGGGCCTCTTCCACCTCTTGCTCAGGGCTTTGGCCTTGGACTGGGAGTTTCACCACTAGTTCCCCTGGTTTTCAGGCTCCCACACTGAGACTGAGTTATGCCACCTGCTTTCGTGGGTCTCCAGCTGCAGACACGGACTCCCTGGCCTCCGTAATCATGTGAGCCAATTCCCGTCACACATCTCCTCTTCTATCTATACCTGTAGCTCCTATTGGTTCTCCTTCTGTGGAGAACCCTGACTAATGCAGGCACCATCCAAGAGAAATGAATCTATAGATGCAATATTTGGCAGCTCTCTCTCTCTCTCTCTCTCTCTTTTTTTGAGATAGGGTCTCACTCCATCACACAGGCTAGAGCCCAGTGTCCTGATCTCGGTTCACTGCAGCTGAAGCGATCCTCTCACCTCAACATCCCGAATAGCTGGGATTACAGGTGCACGCCACCACACCAAGCTAATTTTTGTATCTTTTTTTTTTTTTTTTTTTTTTTTGTAGAGACAGGGTCTCATCCTGTTGCCTAGGCTGGTCTCAAACTCCTGACCTCAAGTGATCCGCCTGCCTTAGCCTCCCAAAGTGCTAGGATTACAGGTGCGAGTCCCGCACCTGGCCTTGGCAGCTTTCTGAAAGTGCAGTGGATTCCTATGTACTGATACGAAAATAGCTCCAAGATATACTGAAAAGCTAGTTGTAGAACCATTTTTTTTTTTTTTGAGACAGAGTCTCATTCTGTCACCCAGGCTAGAGTGCAGTGGTGTGATCTTGACATCTCGGCTCACTGCAACCTCCGCCTCCTGGGTTCAAGTGATTCTCCTGCCTCAGTCTCCCGAGTAGCTGGGATTACAGGCCCCGGCCACCAAGCCCGGCTAATTTTTGTATTTTTAGTAGAGACAGGGTTTCGCCAGGTTGGCCAGCCTGGTCTCAAACTCTTGACTTCAGGTGATCCACCCACCTCAGCCTCCCAAAGTGCTGGGATTACAGGTGTGAGCCACCATGCCTGCCCAGAACCATTTTTAAAAGCTGTTTTGTATGAATAGAGAGAAAGGTCTGTGGCCAGGCATGGTGGCTCATGCCTGTAATCCCAACACTTTGGGAGGCCTAGGCGGGGGGATCACTTGAGGTCAGGAGTTTGAGACCAGCCTGGCCGCCATGGCAAAACCCCGTCTCTACTAAAAATATAAAAATTAGCCTGGCTTTGCAGCACGCACCTGTAATACCAGCTACTCAGAAGGTTGAGGCAGAAGAATCGCTTGAACCCGGGAGGCGGAGGTTGCAGTGAGCTAATCCGGCCACTGCACTCTAGCCTGAGCATTGGAGCGATATTTCATCTCAAAAAAAAAAAAAAAAAAGGTCTGCAAGGATAAAAACTAAACTGTTAAAAGAACTGTTAAAAGTACTTCTCGGGTTGGGGTAGAGGGGAGGGATAGCATTAGGGGATGTACCTAATGTAAATGACGAGTTAATGGGTGCCAGACACCAACATGGCACATGTATACATATGTAACAAACCTGCACGTTGTGCACATGTACCCTAAAACATAAAGTGTAATAATAAAAAAAAAAAAACTGGTTCTTCCTGAGGCATGAGGGGAAAAAGAATTAAAGTGAAAATTTTTACTTTTTTCTTTACATATTTCTGAATTTTTTTTACAGTAAGTATGTATTACTTTTATAATAAAAAAAAGAACATGGAAAACAATTAATGTTTTCTTTTCTTTTCTTTTTTTTTTTTTTTTTTTTTGAGATGGAATTTCACTCTAGTTGCCCAGGCTGGAGTGCAATGGCACGATCTCGGCTCATTGCAGCCTCACCTCCTTGGTTCAAATGATTCTCCTGCCTCAGCCTCCTGAGTAGCTGGGATTACAGGTGTGCACCACCAGGCCCGGCTAATTTTGTAGCTTTAGTAGAAATGGGGTTTCTCCATGTTGGTCAGGCTGGTCGCGAACTCCTGACCTCAGGTGATCCGCCCACCTTGGCCTCCCAAAGTGCTGGGATTACAGGCGTGAGCCACCGCGCCTGGCACCAGTTAATGTTTTCAACCGATTTTAATGATATGGGCAAATACTGTAACAGGTGAAAAAAATTAGAGCATGAAATGATGTGTACCATATGATCTCAGCTACAGAAAAATGCATTTAAAATCCAGGAAGGAAATACATGAAAATGTTAATAGGGATTGCCTCTGGGTGGCAGGATTATAGGTGGGTTTTTTTTCTGCTTTTACTTTTCTATACTTTCTAAATGTGCCTTATTATTTGTATAATGAGGAAAAAAATCAGTTGATCTGCCAAAGGTTCATGGCAGGTTGTAAAACACAGGCAGCCGAGGCCGGTTTCAACTGCAGGTCATTGCTCCCGCACCGGGGGACGTGACGGCCCAATGTTGTTAACCAGCAAAGGAAAATTTCCTAATTGCAATTTTCCTAATTGCAGGCAAGGAGAAAAGACAGTTTGTCTCCATTTTGCTTTTCTGATTAGATTACAAGAGAAGACAGGGGAGAGAGAGAGCAAGGGAATGAAGTTCTCCTGATAAAGAGGAGTCCCCCAAAAGGGAACAGAATCAGGTTTTGAAGGTAAGAACACCAGGCCCCCTGCCAAGGGGCTCCCCATCTTGAAGGGCCCATGATGAGCTTTCAGGGGAATTTGGGGGATCACTCTGACTCTAATAGTTTCTGCATACTATAGTCGTGTTACTGGGCCCAGAGGGCAGCAGCGGGGCCCAGGCAGCATTATTGGGGGGTGCAAGGGAAAGCAAGCACCATGACACAGTGGAGGCAGACTGTTGGCTGGAGTGTATTGAGTAGTTTCCAGAGACTGGCTGTGATGCTCCATGACATGGTGCTGAGGTTGGGCTCACAGTAGCTGTGGTATTGGGGAAAAGGGGTCACCGCTGCCCTTTCTTGATGTAACAGTCAAATAACAGCCTGGGGAACAGAGCACCCTGAAGCCTATTTTACTGGCACTTTGGAGGAACTTTGGAAATTATTCCATTATTCCTTCACTCATCCCGCTTTCATTTGGAGGATTCTCCTCTCAACACCATGCCCCACAAGCCTTCCTTTGACATCAGAGCAGCCACTCTCTCCTAATGAGGCTATTCCTGCTTCCTCAAAGACCCAGGAATGATCTCTTTGAGGGAGTTTTTGCTGTTATAGACTGAATGGCTGCATTACCCCCAAATTCATATGTTAAAACTCGAATCCCCATGTGATGGTATTTGGTGATGAAGCCTTTGGGAGGTAAGTCATGAGGAAGGAACCCTCATGAATGGGATTAGAGCCCTTATTGAGAAGATGCCATCAAAACTTACTACCAAGCTGCAGTAAACAAAACAGTGTGGTACTGGCATAAAGACAACATAGAGACCAATGGAAGAGAATTGAGAACCCCAAAAATAAGGCCTCACATACATGGTCCAATGATTTTTGACAAGGGTGCCAAGACCATTCAGTGGGGAAAGGACAGTCTTCAATAAATAGTGCTGAGATAACTAGATATCCATATGTGAAAAAATGAAGTTGAAACCTTGCCTAACACCAAATATTAAAATTGACTCAAAATGGATCAAAGACCTAATTGTGAGACCTAAAACTATAAAACTCTTAGAAGAAAACATAGGACACACATTGCATTTGGCAGTGATTTCCTGGATGAAAGCACAGGTAACAATAACAAAAAATAGGCATATTGGACTTCATGAAATTTTTAAAAATTGTGCATCAAAGGGAAAAATATCCACAGAGTAAAAGGGCAACCCGGCCAGGTGCGGTGGCTCATGCCTGTAATCCCAGCACTTCGGGTGGCCGAGGCGGGCAGATCATGAGGTCAGGAGATGGAGACCATCCTGGCTAACACGGTCAAACCCCGTCTCTACTAAAAATACAAAAAATTAGCCAGGCGTGGTGGCAGGTGCCTGTAGTCCCAGCTACTCGGCAGGCTGAGGCAGGAGAATGGTGTGAACCTGGGAGGCAGAGCTTACAGTGAGCCAAGATCGTGCCACTGCACTCCAGCCTGGGCTACAGACAGAGCGAGACTCCGTCTCAAAAACAAAAAAAGGGCAACCCACAGAATGGGAGAAGCTATTTGCAAATCATTTATCTGATAAGGGATTAATATTCAGAAAATATAGAGGACTTCTAAAACTCAACAACAAAAAACAAGCAACCCAATTCAAAAGTGGGCAAAGGACTTGAGCAGACATGTTTCAGAGAAGACATACAGATGGCCAATAGGCACATGAAAAGGTGCTCAACATGACTAAACATTAGGAAAATATGGCCAGGCAAAAAAAAAAAAAGAAAAAAGGAAAATATGGCCAGGCACAGTGGCTCATGCCTGTAATCCCAGAACTTCGGGAGGCCAAGGTGGGTGGATCATTTGAAGTCAGGAGTTCGAGACCAGCCTGGCCAACATGGCAAAATCCCGTCTCTACTAAAAATACAAAAATTAGCTGGGCATGGTGGCGGGCACCTGTAATCCCAGCTACTCAGGAGGCTGAGGCAGGAGAATCGCTTGAACCTGGGAGGCAGAGGTTGCAGTGAGCCCAGATCATGCCATTGTACTCCAGCCTAGGTGACAAGAGTGAAATTCCATCTCAAAAAAAAAAAAAAATCCTACAGTGCTTACCAGAGATCCTATCTTCAGTATGCCAAGTACAGTACCTGCCAGTGCTGATCATTGCTTGCTCACTGGTGGCCTAAATCCAAGACTCAGAGGTGGCCTGTGCTAAATAAGGTTGAGAAACCATTCCTTGGATCTTTAATGATATCATTATATTCTGAATTAACTAACCCTACACTTTTCCTACCTTGGATTTCTTGTTTGTGGTAAGACGAACTCCTTATTGATTCAACTACTTTTAATTGGGTCTTCTGTTACTTCAAGCTAAAATCATCCTAACTTACACAAGTGGTCAGGTTACAGAGTTTTTTCCTTAAATCTACCTTATATTCCAGTTCGGTCAGAGCAGAAAACCAAAAGAGGTGCCTTATAGAAGAAAAGTGGATTGCCATAAGCCTAACAAAATGGTGATTTCATTTACAGCTGCTATTCGGGATTTAGTCTCTTTTGTGAATCAAATAAACACCACCTCTGGCCTCTGTTTTGCAACTATGTATTTAGTCTTTTTTCTCTCTTTCTAATCAGATGAGCAGAGAATACTGAGAATTGTTTTCTTTTACATGGTAAGGAAAGCAGTACGCTTCACAATCTAGTTCAGGGTTATGTCAACTTCTGGTTCTGTGCTACAATATCATTCCTAGGAACCTTATTTGTCTCACTATCTCACAAGAAATATGCTTTTGTACTTCATTCATGACACAATGCTGATCAGGCCTAAAGAAAAGGAAGTAGCAGCTTTCCTAGCTGTTTTGGTAAGACACATGCATGGCAGAGAGTAGAGATACATTCCACAAAAATACAGAGGACTAATACCTCAGTAAATTTTGGGGGCA
The DNA here is from genome assembly GCF_007565055.1 of Rhinopithecus roxellana. NCBI lineage: Eukaryota > Metazoa > Chordata > Mammalia > Primates > Cercopithecidae > Rhinopithecus > Rhinopithecus roxellana. Next base: position 63,852,257 of record NC_044554.1, read on the forward strand.
CAGGGGCCCGTAGTCTGAGGCTATTGAGATAACTCCTCTAAAGCAAAAAACAAGTTGCATTCCCTTGCATTACCTTGCATTCCCTTTCACTAAGAAAGAAGTGGAATGCTTGTTAAGCTTTTTGAATTTTGAAGGAAATGTATAACAGATTTGGGTGTGCTGCTCTGATCATTCACTGAGTGACCCAAAAGTTTCCAGTGTTGAGTGGGCCCAGAGCAAGAGAAGCTCTGTAGCTGGTCCACGCTGCAGAGAAAGCAGCTCTGTCACTTGGTCCATTGACCTAGTGGATCCAACACTTCTTGAAGTGTTTGAGATTAAGATACTTTATGGAGTCTGTGGCAATCATAGAGGTGAGCTCTAGGATTCTGGAGAAAAGCACATCTCTTTCAACAATTATCCACCTTTTGAGAATCAGCTCTTGGCTTACGAGCCAATTCTGGGCCTGTTTTTCTTTAGATGCCTTTCTTGCTCTTCTCCTGCCCTACTCTGACATACAGAAGGGCTGATCCCTGAAGCAGTTTCCCTGCCTCCTGGGTCAGCTGAATTCTGGCTGGGTTTAACCAGTGAGAGACACTGTTAGGAGACTGGAAGAAAATTCATTTGCTGACTCAGGTGATGTCTCTGGCAGCAAATGAGTTTCTTCCATGGCATCAGCTTCCACTGGCTAACTTTGGGTTCCAGTAACCCCACTTCCTTTCTTTGTTCCTCCACCTAGGGACACTAGTGGCTTCCTGCTACTGCTAATCTCTGGATTGTTTGTAATCAAGTCCCTGCATTCAATTCTCTCTATTGAAAGTACCTTAAGTGGTTTCTGTTTTTCTGGTTAGACTTTCAGGATTGAACCAGAAAAGGATGTTACTGATGCTTTCTTGGTTTTGGGTGGTCCCAGTAAACAGAACCTCAAGATGGGAATAGTTAAGATTTATTCTGTGCAATTCGCTTATCCTGTCTCTTACTATGGCCCCCTGGAGTGCCAAGTACTGTTAAGTCTTTAATTTACATACATACAACCTGGGGATCTCATTAAAATGTTGATTCAAACTCAAGTAAGTCTTAGGATTGAGAGTCTGCATCTCTTTTTTTCTTAATATTATTTTAAATTGAAATCATAATTATATACATTTATGAGATACAAATTATGTTTTGAGGTGTGCATAAATGTGAAACGATTAAATCAAGCTAATCAACATATCTGTTGCCTCACTTACTTTTCCTTTTTTGTGGTAAGACATTTGAAACGTACTGTCCTATTTTTTTATTTTTTATTCTTTTGAGTTGGAGTCTGGCTCTGTTGCCCAGACTGGAGTGCAGTGGCGTGATCTCAGCTCACTGCAACCTCCACCTCCCAGGTTCAAGCAATTCTCCTGCCTCAGCTTCCTGAGTAGCTTGGGATTACAGGCACCCACCACCATGCCTGACTAATTTTTGTATTTTTAGTAGAGTTGGGGTTTCACCATCTCAGCCAGGCTCGTCTTGAACTCCTGGCCTCATGATCCACCCATCTTGGCCTCCCAAAGTGTTGGGATTATAGGCATGAGCCACCATACCCGGCCCTCTCCTAGCTATTTTGAAATACATGATATATTATTATTTGCAATAGTCAGTCTGCTGTGCAACAGATCTCAAAAACTTATTCCTCCTGTCAAATTGAAACATATAAGTGAAATCATGCAGTATTGGTCTTTCTGTGCCTGGTTTATTTCACTTCGCATGCTGTCCTCCAGGATTCATCCATGTTGTCACAAATGACAGGATTTCCTTTTTTTTTTTTTTTTTTTTTTTGAGAAGGAGTCTCGCTCTGTCCCTAGGCTGGAGTGCAGTGGACCGATCTCAGCTCACTGCAAGCTCTGCCTCCCGGGTTTACGCCATTCTCCTGCCTCAGTCTCCTGAGTAGCTGGGACTACAGGCGCCCACCACCTTGCCCGGCTAGTTTTTTTTTGTATTTTTTAGTAGAGACGGAGTTTCACTTTGTTAGCCAGGATGGTCTCGATCTCCTGACCTCGTGATCCACCCGTCTCAGCCTCCCAAAGTGCTGGGATTACAGGCTTGAGCCACCGCGCCTGGCCAATTTCCTTCTTTTTTAGGGCTGAATGGTGTTCCATTGTGTATACACTCTAGCATCCTTTAATAGTTTAGAGGCGGTTGTCCTCTACAGCACCATCACTAAGAAAGAGGCATAATACTAAGTGGAACTCTATGGTTCTCAGCAGCAACATAATTCCACATTTATGTACACTGTTTTGACACATTTGTTGAGTAGGGAAGCCAGCTACCTGGTGGCAGGGTGACTGACTCCTTTATTATGGCATCTAGAATTGTTATGCCTGAGAATTTACTTAAATACATTTTATCTTTATTTTTTACAAATTATTCATTTCTCCTTTATTATACAGTTAGGAATAGAGATAGAGAGATGGATAAATAGATCTTAAAATGCATGTATGTAGTTAGGATGTTTAACCTCTGAATTTCATTCAGTGTAGTAAAATATTTGTTTTACAAAGAGGCTTTGGGGTGGGAATAGAAATCCTGGACCAGGATTACAGGCGCAGTGGATCACACCTGTAATCCCAGCACTTTAGGAAGCCGAGGTAGGTGGATTGTTTGAGCTCAGGAGTTTGAGATGAGCCTGGGCAACATGGCAAAACCCTGTCTCTACTAAAAATACAAAAAAAATTAGCCAGGTGTGGTGGTGCGTGCCTGGTAGTCCCAGCTATTCGGGAGGCTGAGGCAGGAGAATCGCTTGAACCCAGGAGGCGGAGGTTGCAATGAGCCAAGATCGCACCACTGCACTCCAACCTGGGCGACAGAACAAGACTGTCTCAAAATTTTAAAAAATTAAAACAATTAAAAATTAAAAGGGAAGAGCCTCATGCTTCCCCTCTCCTGAGGCAGGGTTCATCCTACATGTCCCCACGGTTCCTGTCCAGTCACCCCAACTGCTTTGTGGGGTGGTCCCAACCTTTCAGTCACTCTTGCTACAAATGGCTTTTGTTATTTGTTTTCTCTATCTAGCCAATGTCTTCTCTCGCATTTTGACTCTAAATTTTCATCTCAGAAAGTAATCCTTTTTTTTTTAGACAGAGTCTGTTTCCCAGGCTGGAGTGCAGTGGTACGATCTCGGCTCACTGCAAGCTCCGCCTCCTATGTTCACGCCATTCTCCTCCCTCAGCCTCCAGAGTAGCCGGGACTACAGGCGCCCGCCACTACACCCGGCTAATTTTTTGTGTATTTAGTGGAGACAGGGTTTGACCATGTTAGCCAGGATGGTCTCGATCTCCTGACCTCGTGATCCGCCCACCTCGGCCTCCCAAAGTGCTGGGATTACAGGTGTGAGCCACCGTGCCCGGCTTAGAAAGTAATTCTAACTTCATCTGGGGGAGCTCTGCCAACTCTCCCATGCAGAATGTGACATATGGCCATAAACGACCTGTCAGCCTTGTGCAGACAAGGAGCTTGATGCTGCTCTTGCAAATGTTGTCACTTAGGTGCTCCTCAGGACCCTCAAGGTCAACAGGTCCAAAGAGAATTCGTCACTTTTGTTCACTTAACACTCCTCCTCCTTTGTCTCTCTCCATCTTCCTAGTTACCTGGGCTCAAAATCAGAACTCATATTTTATACCATCTTCCTGTTTGTGTCCCAACTCAAACTTGTGACTGTGAGTAACTTGGAAGTCTTTGTCCTCAGGCATTTGGAGCACTGCAGAGGCCTGGCAGGAACCTGTGCTTCAAGCATCCAGGCTGCTGAGAGGGAAATGAATTGTTTAGCAAGGGAGCCCCGACCCCCTGCAGCACCTTCAGCCCAATGGGTGATGCTCTTAAAGCTGGGGATTCCTGAAGGTCTGCAAAAGCACCCCTCATGGATGACAAGGACCCATTCCATCGCCTCTACGACGTCTCTGAGGCTCCTGTGCTGTTTGCTCCCCAGGCCCATTTGCGTGCTCATCTTCACTTTGGCTCTGGCAGATGATTTCCTCATTTCTTCCTGTCCCCATACATATGGCCTCCATCATGAAGGTTCTCTCTCACACACACACCTGGCCACACCCCTCTCAGACCTTTGGGAGGGACTGTATCCTGCAGAATCAGGGCTGAGCCTCTCACCTGGCCCTCCAAGCCATCACAGCCAGGTCACAGCCCTTTCTCCAGTCTTCCCTTCCGTGCAGGCTTTTCTTCCTCATTGCTGCCTCTCCTGCTGCTACCAAATTCACCTATGTGGCTACTCTGTGAAGAAGGAACCAGCCCATGTCACGTGCTCTGTCAATCTGATCAGTGTTGTCATTGTCCTGGGTCATCATATCGTTACTGTTACTACCCTCCCAAACTATAAATAGTCTGCTAAGAAGAGGAAGACCAGGCCAGGCATGGTGGCTCACCCCTGTAATCCCAGCACTTTGGGAGGCTGAGGTGGGTGGATCACTTGAGGTCAGAAGTTCAAGACCAGCCTGGCCAACATGGTGAAACCCTGTCTCTACTAAAAATACAGAAATTAGCTGGGTGTGGTGGCTCACGCCTATGATCTCAGCTACTCCAGAGGCTGAGGCACGAAAATTGCTTGAACCTGAGAGGCGGAGGTTGCAGCCAAGATTGCGCAATTGCACTCCAGCCTGGATGACAAGAGCGAAACTCCATCTCAAAAAAAAAAAAAGAAGAGAAAGACCATAAATGCTGAAAACAGAGCTAATGATTCAAGTTGCGTAAATTAATTATATAAGTGAGAGAAAGGACAGGGACCTGGTGACAGCATGTGGCCTTGGGCTGAAAGACGGCCTGTTCACCCCAGGAGGGCCCGGGGAGATGGGAAGATATGGCGAACAGCATGCCTCTGCCACGCTCCTGGGCCTCGTCCCCAGCCAAGCTACCCCACTGAGGCTGCCAAATCCACAATGTGAGGAGATGCAACTTCACATAAAGGAGTTTTCTAACCTTGTGGCTGGAAAAATTTCTGGAGGTAAATGCATTCTCCCCAGAGCTCTGGTGGATTCGAGCAGGCACTGATGTGAGAGCAAGGGAAATAGAGGGAACTAAATAGGTCACATCCTTGATCTCGTCCCAGGCCTGGCCTCTCCGTGAATCCAGGCTTAGCCTTTGGGCGTTAGGGGAAAGGGTAGAAGAGTCAGGAGCTAGAGAAGGCGGGGAAGAGGCCACTCACCCTAATGTAAGAGGCAGGCGGGTGATGCGCAGGATGCCCCCTTGTAAATGGGAGAGGGGACAGCTTCAATGAGAGTGGCCCACTCTGGCCCTCCTCATCCCTCTTTCCTGTGGCTTAAAATGAACCTGGGGCTTTGTTTTTCAAGCAAAGAGAGCAACAGCTCAGGGGCTGACTGCCTTTGAAAAAGTAGTTTGTTACTCACAGTTCCCATGAGGAAGGGGCACACCACAGCACACAGGCTCACACAGGGCAGCACCAGGTTGGTCAGGAGGCAGAGGCAGTAAGAGGGGAACATGGGCCGGAGCCTTTATGGGCTGAAGGGTTTATGGGGCAGAAACACGGGCCGGAGTTTTGTGGGAATTCATGTGCAAGGCAGGGTATGCAAGCTGAGCAGGCTCTGGATGAGACAGTTTGAATAATTTCGGTGGGCTCCAGGGGTGGTCCCTAGTTGTCTGCTACCTGGCCTTGGAGTGATTCAGACCAGGGGATAGTGTCCTGGACTGCAGGAGCCAGTCCTGATCAAAGGACCCAGATTGGGAGTGTAGACTCAGAAGGCGCTGGTCTGGGCCAGGCTCAGTGGCTCATGCCCGGAATCCCATCACTTTGGGAGGCCAAGGCAGGAGGATCACTTGAGCCCAGGAGTTTGAGACCAGCCTGGGTAACAGAGTAAGACCTTATCTCTACTAAAAATTTTAAAAATTAACCAAGCACGATGGTGCACACCTATAGTCCCAGCTACTCAGGAGGGTGAGGTAGGAGGGTGGCATGAGCCCAAGCAGCCAAGTCTGTAGTGAGCCATGATCGTGGCACTGCCACTCAAGCCTGCATGACAGGGTGAAGAGGTGACTGGTTTGCATACGAAAGGCAAGCTCCTAGGTGAGTTGTCTGCTTTTACTAGGAATTAACTAGCCCTGGTATAAGAGCAGTCTCTCTCCAGGTTCACAAGGCCCCAAGATGTCAAAGCATCACAAAATACAGAAGATAAAAAACATAAGTAATATCTGCCAGAATGTGACAAAGCATCCGCGAATCTCTGCAGGATCTGCAACTTTTCTGTAAGCCCCACCCAATGACGTAGGGCCCAAGAGCCAAAATGGCAAAGTCACAGCAAGATGCTCCAGGTTCCCTCAACTCTGACGTCAGCTGGTGGAAACTTACACTGTCACCCTCTCCTGGGCGTCAATTTCAATTATCAGTTACTGCTGTGTGATCTTGGGCAGGTTACTTCTCCCCTCTGAACCTGGGAGGGTTATTGTGAGGATTAAAGAAATCTGTGTACAGAAGCTTCTCTACCTAGGCTTCTTGCTCTGAGCTGCATAACTCCTGCCTGAGGTCCCTCTGGAGCTGACTAGGAAGGTCCTGACTCTACCTTCGTATGACCTGTGCCTGGGTCATGCTCAATAAACTGTGGATACATCGTGTGGCCAAGAGAAGTGGCCTTTTTTTGGAGACAGAGTCTTGCTCTATTGCCCAGGCTGGAGTGCAGTGGTGCAGTCTCAGCTCACTTCAACCTCCACCTCCATGGTTCAAGGATTCTTAAGCCTCCTAAGTAGCTGGGACTACAGGTGCACACCACCACCCCCTTCTAATTTTTGTTTCTGTTTTTGCTTTTTTGAGACAGGGTCTCGCTCTGTCACCCAGGCTGGAGTGCAGTGGCACCATCTCAGCTCACTGCAACCTCAGCCTCCTGAGTTTAAGCGATTCTCATGCCTCAGCTTCCCAAGTAGCTGGGACTACAGGTATGTACCACCATGCCAGGCTAATTTTTGTATTTTTAGTAGAGACGGGATTTTGCCATGCTAGCCAGGCTGGTCTTGAACTCCTGGCCTCAAGTGATCTGCCCACCTCGGCCTCCCAAAGTGCTGGATTACAGGCGAGAGCCACCATGTCTGGCCCTTAATTTTTTTTTTTTTTTTTTTGTATTTTTAGTAGAGATGGGTTTCACCACGTTAGCCAGGCTGGTCTTGAACTCCTGGCCTCAACTGATCCATCTGCCTCAGCCTCCCAAAGTGCTGGGATTTCAGGGGCGAGTCACTGTGCCTGGCCGGAAGTGACTGTCTTAAGGAGACATTTCAGGGAAGAACAGGCAGATACTGGGGCAATGTCAAGTCACCCCAAGCAGGTGAAAATGAACACCATTAACTAGGAGGGCTGGCTGGGCTAGGCATTCATCATGAAGGGACTGGAAGGGGGCTTTGAGGGCCTAGGACACAGAGCTCACCTCAGAGTGTGAGGTTTCTTCCAGTGCCACATGCAGCAGGCTGGCATCCCTCGGCTGGTCCACAGATCTGCTGTAGCCCTAATACTGAAATGAGGGATGTAGCGTAAACACACAACAAAGACAACGTTTTCAGCTCTTTTAGGCCCAGGATGAGAAATAAATTCACAACCTCAAAGGAAAATGGAAATGTCACATCCTTTTCAAGTTCCTGGTACATTCCAAACTGGAGAATGGACTATTCGTTTACTTTGCAAATGGACCTTTTTTTTTTCTTTGAGATGGAGTCTTGCTCTGTCGCCCAGGCTGGAGTACAGTGGCGTGATCTTGGTTCACTGCAACCTCCACCTCCTGGGTTCAAGCGATTCTCCTGCCTCAGCCTCCCGAGTAGCTGGAATTACAGGCACCTGCCAACACACCTGGCTAATTTTTATTTTTTTATTAGACATGGGGTTTCACTATGTTGGCCAGGATGGTCTCGATCTCCTGAACTCATGATCTACCACCTTGGCGTCCCAAAGTGCTGGGATTACAGGTGTGAGCCACCGCACCCTGCAGAGAATGCACCTTTTTAATTTTATTTTTATTTATTTATTTATTTATTTTTTGAGACAAAGTGTCACTCTGTTGCCCAAGCTGTGATGCGATCTCTGCTCACTGCAACCTCCACCTCCTGGGTTCAAGCAATTCTCCTGCCTCAGCCTCCCGAGTAGCTGGGACTACAGGCACGCGCCACCATGCCCGGCTAATTTTTTTATTTTTAGTAGAGACGGGGTTTCACCATGTTGACCAGGCTGGTCTTGAACTCCTGGCCTCAAGCGATCCACCCTCCTCGGCCTCCCAAAGTGCTGGGATTACAGGCGTGAGCCACTGCACCCGGCCTGAATGGACCTTTTTAAAAGTAAGATTGTTTCTCCTACAAATTCCATAAAGACTAAACATTTAGAGTTCATCTCCGCAAATACTCCCCAATCTCACCTCCTCTCCACACAAATATATCTCTATATAATTCCTGATGAGAGAACAACCTTTCGTTGAAAAGATTTCACAGAATTCTGTAGCCAACACTCTTTGTCATCCCATGTCCCAGCCAGCACTGTGATCGTGGAACCACCCAGACCTTAGACCCCAGGGTACCGCTGTACCCCTGTTTTCTAAAACGCCTGACTCATCCTGCCCAGGCTTTCATGAAGAAAGTGAAGTGAAAGCCTCCCACACGCCTTTAAAAATGTCTCCTCTAAATTCCAGTTGTCGTAGTAACATCTTCACGCTGCCTCGGTGCCTTTATATATTTTGGTGCTGATGGACCCTCCGTTACCATGGGAACAGAAGTAGATTTAAACAAAGAGAATTTTGTGGTGCTTATCTTAATGTCATATGGAAAACAAAACCCACGCCCACGGCGACCCCCTCAGAAGAGTTCAGAGGGTTTAACAATGGAATGACAGGAAGTCCTGGGTTCCCGGGACCTAGAACGCCACTGGAGTTCCATTTCATTTGTTCTTCGAATTTTATTTTGAGGAAAATGTGCATCGTTGTTGTTTTTAAGATTCTGTTGTACCATTGCCATTCTGAAGTGAGCAGATCTGTTGTAAATGCATATTCTTACCTTCAGCTTTGAGGACAAACTTGTCACTCCTACCACAAAATTGTAACCATTTCCTGAGCTATGCTTCACTCTACCCCCATACCCCAGCCCCAGAACCCCTTGTGTCAGGGCAGTGCCAGCTGAACTGATGTTCCCTGCTATTTCAGACTCAAGGTCTGTGCATCCATTCTTTCTTTCAAAGCTAAATGTTTGAAAAATGGAAGGTCTTTGAGCTCAAGGACATTAACACACACTTCTTCAGCACTCTCTGCATAGTCCTAATTGTCAGTTTGTTCGACTTTTTTTTTTTTTTTAGATGGAGTTTTGCTCTTGTTGCCCAGGCTGGAGTGCCATGGCATGATCTCAGCTCACTGAAACCTTTGCCTCCCGGGTTCAAGCAATTCTCCAGCCTCAGCCTCCCAAGTAGCTGGGATTACAGGCGTCCGCCCCCACAACAAGCTAATTTTTGTATTTTTAGTAGAGACAGGGTTTCACCATGTTGGCCAGGCTGTTCTCAAACTCCTGACCTTAGATGATCCACCTGCCTCAGCCTCCCAAAGTGCTGGTATTATAGGCATGAGCCACCACGCCTGGCTTTGACTTTAAACTTTCCACTCTGATGTACAGAATTAAATTTCTGTTGAGAATTTTAAATAGTTAACTTCACAGGATTTGTGTGTGGGAACAAACTTGAAGGTAGGAAGAAACCAAACCCACAGTCTGAATAGGAGGCTGTGTCAGTGACACATTCCTTAATCAGTCCTTGAGAACACTAACATGTATTGTGTATTTACCACATGCTAGGCACTAGGGTAACCACATAGCATGTTGTCCTCATCTGTTTTCTGTAGCTATAACAAAACCCATATACTGGATAATTTATGAAGATAAACTATTTCTTACAGTTTTGAAGGCTGGGAGTCCAAGTGCATGGGGCCGGCTTGTTTCAAGGGTCTTCTTGCTGCTTTGTAACACCGTGAAGGACATCGCATGGAGAGAGGGCAAGAGATTGTGTGTCAAGTTATGTCTCTCTTCCTTGCTTTTTTTTTTTTTTTTTTTGAGATGGAATCTCGCTCTGTCGCCCAGACTGGAGTGCACTGGTGCAATCTCGGCTCACTGCAACCTCTGCCTCCCGGGTTCAAGCAGTTCTCTTGCCTCAGCCTCCTGAGTAGCTGGGATTACGGGCGCCCGCCACTATGCCCAGCTAATTTTTGTATTTTTAGTAGAGACAGGGTTTCACTATGTTAATCAGGCTCTTGAATTCCTGACCTCAGGTGATCCGCCTGCCTCGGCCTCCCAAAGTGCTGGGATTACAGGCTTGAGCCACTGTACCCAGCCCTCACTTCCTCTTCTAAAGCCACCAGTCCCATCATGGGAGCCCCACCCCGATGACTTTATCTAATCGTAAATACCTCTCAAAGGCCCCACCTCCAATCAACATATGAATTTAAGGATTAAGTTTCTAACCCATGATATTTGGGGGACAGTTTCAAACCATATCACATGTATTATCTCATTTAATCCTCACAATACTCTATCAAGTAAGTTCAGTTTTTAATCTTCCATTTTATGAATGAGAAAACAGAGCCACAGATAAATTAGGGAACTTTCCCCAGGGTTACACATCCATCTACCCAGTAGAGCCTGGATTTGATTACAAGCATCTTGCTCTACAACCCACGACTTAACCCCCAAGCTAAGGAAATTTATATTTTACAAAGACATCCAAAATCCAAAGCCAACGGGAGGGGTTTTGTACATCTGCACAAACTCTGCAGCAGATGACCAGACCGGGATCCTGTCCTGGGCTGGTCGTTCCCCGAATTCTGTCTTTCTGCATTATCACTTTGCTATACCTGTCCAGGCAGAAGCAAATGCTTAGGTTCAGCTACAAGTGTGAGAATCCAGTCATTGCCAGTGGTCCTGTAAGTCAATTGAAAAATAACGGCCAGGCGCGGCGGCTCACATCTGTAATCCCAGCACTTTGGGAGGCTGAGGCAGGCAGATTACCTGAGGTCAGGAGTTCGAGACCAGACTGGCCAACATGGCGAAACCCCATCTCTACTAAAAATACAAAAAAATTACCTGGGTGTGTTGGCACACGCCTATAGTCCCAGCTACTCGGGAGGCTGAGGCAGGAGAATCGCTTGAACCCTGGAGGTGGAGGTTGCAGTGAGCCGAGATTGTGCCATTGCACTGCAGCCTTGGGGACAGAGTGAGAGTCTGTCTCCAGAGAAAAAGAAAGAGATAGAGAGAGAGAGAGAAAGGAAGGAAAGAAGGAAGGAAGGAAGGAAGGAAGGAAGGAAGGAAGGAAGGAAGGAAGGAAGGAAGGAAGGAAGGACGGACAGAACAGGACAGAACAACATGTCCTATAAAAAAAAAAAGATCTCAATAAAGGAATTTACTTTCTAACCTGCTAATCCCACTTACAGGAATGCATTCTTTTTTAAAAAAGGAAAAATTCCTGGTGAAGTTCACAAAGAATTTATTAATTTCCTTTTTACATTTATTTTTAAAAGTAAGAGATGAGGTCTTGCCATGTTGCCCAGACTGGTCTCAAACTCCTGGGCTCCTCAGCCTCCCAAAGTGTTGGGATTACAGGCACGAGTCACTGCGCCTGGCTGGAATTTATTCTAAGAAAATAATTTTTTAAAAATCTATAACAAAAAGGGATTCATTCAGCATTATATGTAATAGTGAATATTGGAGCAATATAAATGTCCCACTACAAGGTCCAAGTGTGGTGGCTCACGCCTGTAATCCCAGCACTTTGGGAGGCCAAGGTGGGAGGATCACCTGAGACCAGGAACTCAAGACCAGCCTGGCCAACATGGCGAAACTCTGCCTCTACTAAAAGTATAAAAATTAGCTGGATGTGTTGGTGGATGCCTGTAATCCCAGCTACTCAGGAGGAGGATGAGGCAGGAGAATCGCATGAACCCAGGCAGTGGAGGTTGCAGTGATCTGAGATCACGCCACTGCATTCCAGACTGGGTGACAGAGTGAGACTCTGTCTCAAAAAAAAAAAAAAAAAATTAAATTAAATTAAAAATAAATAAATAAATATCCCACTATAATAGATCTTCAGGTAAATTACAGTACATCAACTCAGTGGAACACTACACAGCCATTAACAGGCAACTATAAAGGTGATGAAACCACAAGTAAAAATTTTTATAATTCAGTTCAGTACCTGAAAATTGCTCTTCACCTAAGACCATGATGAGGCTTTGTAAAAAAATATTTATAGGCCAGGAGTGGTGGCTCACACCTGTAATCCCAGCACTTTGGGAGGCTGAGGCCAGTGGATTACCTGAGGTCAGGAGTTCGAGACCAGCCTGGCCAACATAGAGAAACCCCGTCTCTACTAAAAGTACAAAATTAACAGGGTGTAGTGGTGCATGCCTGTAATCCCAGCTACTTGGGAGACTGAGGCAGAAGAATCCCTTGAACTCGGGGGGCGGAGGTTGCGGTGAGCCGAGATCACACCACTGCACTCCAGCTTGGGCAACAAGAGCAAAACTCCGTCTCAAAAAAAAGAAAAAAAAAATGTTTATAATGTTAAGTGAAAAACACAATATTTTTTCTGCTACTATAATAATAAATATGTAAATAGCAAACTGACTATATTTGAAAATGGCCTGGAAAGACTGGAAAAAATACAAAAAAAGGGTGATCAAATCTGATTTATCTTGTTACCCCCAGTACCTACCCAGTGCCTAACACATATGAGGTATTCAATCAATATTTCTGGATGAATTTCTTATTGAAAAAAAAAAAATCAGAGCCGGAAGTGGTACCTTGCGCCTATAATCCCAGCACTTTGGGAGGCTGAGGCAGGCAGATTTCTGGAGCCCAGGAATTTGAAACCAGCCTAGGCAACATGGTAATACCCCATGTCTACTAAAAATACAAAAATTAGCCGGGCATGGTGGTGCACACTTGTGGTCCCAGCTACTCAGGAGTCTGAGGTGGGAGGATCACTTGAGCCAGGGAGGCAAAGGTTGCAGTGAGCGGAGATGGCACCACTGCACTCCAGCCTGGGCGACAGAGCAAGACCCTGTCTCAAAAAAAAAAAAAAAAGAAAAAAGAAAAAAAAATCAGTTTCTGTGTTAGTATGAGAGAATCCAGGTTATCATTTTTATTATTTTTTATTTCTTAACAATTTAATGCTGTTATAAAACTGTTAATACACTTACTTATTTATTTATTTATTTATTTATTTTGAGACGGAGTTTTGCTCTTGCTGCCCAGGCTCAAGTGCAATGGCGTGATCTCGGCTCACCACAACCTCTGCCTCCTGGGTCCAAGTGATTCTCCTGGGTAAGCCTCCCGACTAGCTGGGACTACAGGCATGCACCACCACGCCTGGCTAATTTTGTATTTTTAGTAGAGATGGGGTTTCTCCATATTGGTCAGACTGGTCTAGAACTCCCAACCTCAGGTGATCTGCCCGCCTCGGCCTCCCACAGTGCTTGGATTACAGGTAGTGAGCCACTGTGCCCGGCCTAATGCAATTTTTAAAAGGTCCCAAATGTCTTCTGGATTTGGAGGTTAGGCAGTATATTAGTCTGCTCAGGCTACCGTAACAAAATACCATAGACTAGATGGTCTGAACAGCAGAAGCTTATTTTTCTCATTCTGGAGGCTGGGAGTCTGAGATAAAGGTGCTGAGGAGGTAGGTTTCTTTTTTCTTTCAGACAGAATCTCGCTCTGTCGCCCAGGCTGGAGTGCAGTGGCGCGACCTTGGCTCACTGCAATCTCCGCTTTCCAGATTCAAGTGATTCTTCTGCCTCAGCCTCTCGAGTAGCTGGGACTACAGGCCCGTGCCATCACGCCTGGCTCATTTTTGTAATTTTTTTTTAGTAGGGACGGGGTTTCACCATATTGGCCAGGCTGGTCTCAAACTCCTGACCTCGTGATCTGCCCACCTTGGCTTCCCAAAGTATGCTGGGATTACAGGCGTGAGCCACCGCACCTGGCCAGGAGGTGGGAGGTTTCATTCCGAGGCCTCTTCTTTGGCTTGTAGGTGGCCGCCATTTTGCTGTGTTCACATGACCCCTTCTTTGTGTGTACACGTGGAGAGAGAGGGCGAGCTCTCTAGTGCCTGTTCTCATAGGGACTGTGAGGCCTCTGAGCCCGAGCTAAGCCATTGTATCCCCTGTGACCTGCATGTGTACATCCAGATGGCCTGAAGTAACTGAAGAATCACAAAAGAAGTGAAAATGACCTGTTCCTGGCCGGGCGCTGTGGCTCATGCCTGTAATGCCAGCACTTTGGGAGGCCGAGGTGGGCAGATCACAAGGTGAGGAGATCAAGACCATCCTGGCTAACACAGTGAAATGAAACCCCGTCTCTACTAAAAATACAAAAAAATTAGCTGGTCGTGGTGGCGGGCGCCTGCAGTCCCAGCTACTCGGGAGGCTGAGGCAGGAGAATGGTGTGAACCTGGGATGTGGAGCTTGCAGTGAACCGAGATTGAGCCACTGTACTCCAACCTGGGTGACAGAGTGAGACTCTATCTCAAAAAAAAAAAAAAAAAGGCCTGTTCCTGCCTTAACTGATGACATTCCACCACAAAAGAAGTGAAAATGGCTGGTCCCTGCCTTAACTGATGACATTACCTTGTGAAATTCCTTGTCCTGGCTCATCCTGGCTCAAAAGCTCCCCCATTGAGCTCCTTGTGACCCCCGCCCCTGCCCGCCCCCTTTGACTATAATTTTCCACTACCTACCCAAATCTTATAGAACGGCCCCCACCCCATCTCCCTTCGCTGACTGTCTTTTCGGACTCAGTCCGACTGCACCCAGGTGAAATAAACAACCTTGTTGCTCACACAAAGCCTGTTTGGTGGTCTCTTTACACAAACGCGAGCGAAAGGGACACTAATCGCATCATGGGGATTCCACCCTTGCATTAGGGTTCTCCAGGGAGACAGAACCAGTAAGATATATGTATATACAAAGGGGAGTTTATTAGGGAGAATTGGCTCACACGATTACACGGCCAAGTCCCACGATAGGCTGTCTGAAAGCTGGGGAAAGAGAGAAGCCAGTAGTGGCTCAGTTCAAGTCCGAAAGCCTCAAACCAGGGAAGCCATCAGTGCAGCCTCCAGTCTGCAACTGAAGGCCTGAAGCCCCTGGGAAATCACTGGTACAAGTCCCAGAGTCCAAAGGCCAAAGAACCTGGAGTCTGCTGTCCGAGGGCAGGAGGTGGGGAAGCAAGCATCCAGCACCAGAAGGAAAAATAGAACCAGAAGACTCAGCCAGCAAAGCTGTCCCCTTCTTCCGCCTGCTTTGTTCTAGCTGCCCTGGCAGCCGGCCGACTGGATGGCATCCGCCCACAATGAGGGTGGGTCTTCCTCTCCCAGTCCTCAACTCCAATGTCAATCTCCTCTGGCGACACCTTCACAGACACACCCAGGAAGGTACTTTATAGCCATCAAGGTATTCCTCAGCGCAGTCACCCAATATTCACCATCACAACCCTTGTGCCCTCGTGACCTCATCTAACCCTAATTACCTCTCAAAGGCCCCGCTTCCAAATACCATTACATTTGGAGTTAGGGGTTCAGCAAATGAACCGAAGAGGGAAGGAACAAAAACATTCAGCTTTTAACAGGCAGTTCTTTTTTTTTTTTTTTTTTTTTTTTTTGAGACGGAGTCTCGCTCTGTCACCCGGACTGGAGTGCAGTGGCCAGATCTCAGCTCACTGCAAGCTCCACCTCCCGGGTTTACGCCATTCTCCTGCCTCAGCCTCCCGAGTAGCTGGGACTACAGGCGCCCGCCACCTCGCCCGGCTAGCTTTTTGTATTTTTTAGTAGAGACGGGGTTTCACCGTGTTAGCCAGGATGGTCTTGAATTCCTGACCTCGTGATCCGCCCGTCTCGGCCTCCCAAAGTGCTGGGATTACAGGCTTGAGCCACCGCGCCCGGCCTTAACAGGCAGTTCTTGACCCCACCTTCTGTACATGATGGCAGCTGGAGACATTCTGGGTGGGTTGGCTGCAGGAGCCATGGTGGCTGCCCAAGGTGGAGCTGGAGAAGGCACTCGACCTTCCTTGTCTGTCCATGGAGCCTTCAGGGGGCTGAGGTCAACTTACTGGCACTGGGGAGACAGAGACTGCAGTAGGGCCCGTGAATGGAGGGCTCTGGGGCACAGGGGCAGATGCCTCTGACTGGGCACCGTGGTGAGCCAGACTTGTCATTCGAGGGAAGGACCTGTCAGCAGGCTGCGGCGTTTTGACCAGAGGCCTAAACCAGGAGAACCTCAGCTGACCATCCATCAAAGCAAAGCTGGGCCGAGGGGTTCTCTCCACCACAGCAACCGAGGGCCCACACCTCCCACACCCTGCGCTGCCCTTTCATCACCTCTCAAGATCAACATTAGCCACACCTTCAAACTCTTTTGTCCTCCATCTGAGCTCACTTGGTGGTGGTGTGCACGCACACAACTCACATGCACACAGAGTGCACGCACGCCCACAGACGCACGCACACATGCACACAGACGCACGCACATGGACACACAGAGGGTACACATGCAGACACACAGAGTGTGCACGCACACACATGGACACATGCACACAGATGCACGCACATGGACACACACAGTGTACACATGCACAGACACACAGGGTGTGCACGCACGCACACGGACACATGCACGCATGCACACAGATGCACGCACGTGGACACAGTGTACACATGCACAGAAACACAGGGTGTGCACGCACGCACATGGACACATGCACGCATGCACACAGATGCACGCACGTGGACACACACAGTGTACACATGCACACAGACACACGCACATGGACACACACAACCTGGCTGTACTGCGGCGTTGCCATGTGGGCTCTTGGAGGCTGAATTTAGCAGGGCGGATGGAGCTCAGCCATGTCCCGGAACAGAAGCCCTCAGGCTGCACACACCCAGCGCCACACTGCCAAAGAGGTCAAGGGTGAAGGACACAGAGAGAAGGGGTCAAGTGGTGCTGACGATTCAACTCCAAGGCCAAGGTGTGGGCCCTATTGGGTGGACACTGCTGTTTATAGCTCCCCTCGTGAAGCATTTTTGGCAAATACGATGCCAGTCTGCACTGACAGTGACTGGGGACACGTGAGTGAGCCCCTGAGCTCGCAGCCATGGTTTGCATGGCCTCCCCGAGTCTGCACTCTGAGGCTCTGCCTCCAGCCTGACATCTCATCACAGCTTCTCTACCTCCTAGTCTATATCCTACCTTCTATATCCTAGTCAGGGAGAGAAAACACAAAATTGAAATAACTACAGAAGGCTGTTCACCGCATGGCAGATCCAAGGTGTGAATGAGGATTAGGAAATGTAGATTCCAGAAGGGCGTGTCAGCAGCGGTGAAGGGCGAGCAGGCAGGTGTGGACTGTTTTCTGTGGGAGATGTGTTCCAGGCCTCAGAGGAAGAGGGGTGGGGTGGGCCAGGTGAATAGTGGCCCAGGTGTGGCCCTGAGACTGGAGGGCAAGGTGTGCAGGGATAGAGGGAGGATTGGCTTCTCTGCACCTCGAGGGGAGAGGAGAAATCAGGCTTCGAGCAAAGGACTGGGGTGGGGGCCTGTCCTTCTGAGAAAGCCCCTCCCTTCTATCTGCCACCTGCCCCACCCCACCCCCATGCAGAGAGAAACCCTTGGGGCATGGGGGCCTCTGCCCTGCCTCTGCTGTCCCTCCCCCGCCACCTCTCCCAGAGACCTGGAACAAAAAGGGAGAAGCCTTGATTTTATTTTGTATTTTTTGTTGTTGTAAAATACACATAAAATTTACCATTTTAACCATGTTTAAGTGTATAAATTAGCAGCATTAAGTACATTCACAATGTCGTGCGACCATCACTGACATCCGCTTAGAACCTTTTCATCATCCCAAACAAATGCTCTAAACAATAACTTCCAGCCAGGTGTGGGGGCACACCCTGCAGTCCCAGGCCCAGCTACTTGGGAGGCTGAGGCCTGGGGATTACTTGAGCCTGGGGGTGGAGGTTTCAGTGAGGCAGGATTGTGCCACTGTGTTCCAGCCTGGGTGACAGAGCCAGACTCTGTCTCAACAAAAACAAAAACAATAATGACTTTCCATTCCAGCCCCTCCTCAGCACCCCCCAACCCCCGCCCACCACTATTCTACAGTGTGTCAATGAACTCACCTATTTCAAATTACTCATCTAGGTGAGTCAGAGAATATTTGTCTTTTGGGTCTGGTTTATTTCATCAGCAGAATGTTTTCAAGGTTCATCACTGTTGTAGCGTGTCAGGATTTCCTTCCTCTTCAGGGCTGAATATTGCCTGAACACATCACATTCTGTGTATCCATTTGTCCACTCACCGAGGCTTCGTTTGTTTCCACATTTTGGCCATCATGAATAATGTTGCAATGGCAATTGCGGACAAGTATCTGTTTGGCTCCCTGCTTTCCTTTCTCGTAGGTATACCACTAGATGGGGAATTGCTGGGTCATGTTCTATGTTTAACTTTTTGAAGAATATCTAAACAGTTTTCCACAGCGGCTGCACCAAATCTTGATTTTTTAAAAATATTTTATATTTTATTTTTATTTTAAGACAGAGTCTCACTCTGTCACCCAGGCTGAAGGGCAGTGGCATGATCTCCGCTCACTGCAAACTCCACCTCTTGGATTCAAACGATTCTCCTGCCTCAGCCTGCTGCGTAGCTGAGATTACAGGTGCCCGCCACCATGCACGCCAATTTTTTGTGATTTTTAGTAGAGATAGGGTTTTGCCATGTTGGTCTGACCTCAAATTCCTGACCTCAGTTGATTCGCCTGCCTCAGGCTCCCAACGTGCTGGGATTACAGACCTGAGCCAGTATGTCGGCCTTTTTTTTTTTTTTTTTTTTTTTTTTAAAGAGATACAAGGTCTCACTCTGTCACCTAGGCTGGGGTTCAGTGGTGCAATCTTGGCTCATTGGAGACTGGAACTCCTGGGCTCAAGCAATTCTCCCGCCTTAGCCTCTCAAGTAGCTGGAACTAGGGACATGACCTACCACATCTGGCTAATTTTTTTTTTTTTTTGAGACTGAGTCTCGCTCTGTCGCCCAGGCTGGAGTGCAGTGGCCGGATCTCAGCTCACTGCAAGCTCCGTCTCCCGGGTTTACGCCATTCTCCTGCCTCAGTCTCCCGAGTAGCTGGGACTACAGGCGCCCGCCACCTCGCCCGGCTAGTTTTTTGTATTTTTTAATAGAGACGGGGTTTCACCGTGTTAGCCAGGATGGTCTGGATCTCCTGACCTCGTGATCCACCCGTCTCGGCCTCCCAAAGTGCTGGGATTACAGGCTTGAGCCACCGCGCCCGGCCTTTTTTTTTTTTTTTTTGAGACGGAGTCTTGCTCTGTTGCCCAGCCTGGAGTGCAGTGGCCAGATCTCAGCTCACTGCAAGCTCCGTCTCCCGGGTTTACGCCATTCTCCTGCCTCAGCCTCCTGAGTAGCTGGGATTACAGGCACCGCCACCTTGCCCGGCTAGTTTTTTGTACTTTTTAGTGGAGACGGGATTTCACCGTGTTAGCCAGGATGGTCTCGATCTCCTGACCTCGTGATCCGCCCGTCTCGGCCTCCCAAAGTGCTGGGATTACAGGCTTGAGCCACCGCACCCAGCCATCTGGCTAATTTTTAAAATTTGTTTGTAGAGACAGGGTGTCTCTCTGTTGGCCAGGCTGGTCTTGAACTTCTGGCCTCAAGTGATCCTCCTGCCTCAGCCTCCCGAAATGCTGGAATTACAGGCATGAGCCACAATGCCTGGCCACTTTGATCTATTTTAAAGGAAGAATGAATCTGTTCTAAAAGCCTCATGCTTGGCAGGGAGGGATGGTCTACCAGCCAAATTTCAGGAGCCCAGAGCCTCACTGCACTATGAAATCACATAGCCAGCTGTGGAGGTCCCATCTTAGCTAGAGGCACAATGACAAACTGGCTGCATCCAAAAGAGGACGACCCAAGAGGGAGTTACATCAAGTAAAAAGCGGCTGAAGGGAGCGGGTGTCTGAGGCATCCCTCTTCACAAAGAACTGTTCCCAGGGCTATGAAAGGCCACTTTGCAGCAGGGTAGATAGACCTGCCTACAGCCACAGAGGCAGGACCCGGGGACTGGGGTGGGCCTGTGTGCGAGCTTCCAGAGACCAACTTTGGCTGCACACTGCTCTGAGGGCTGGAGGGTAATCTCTAAGGCTCCATGACTCTGCCAGGCCAGGAGAAGAAGATATCACAGAAGACATCATGTTCCATGAGATTCTTTTGTTAATTCTGCTTTGAACAAATGGGAAGGCTGAACTCCTAAGAGTTTTTGCAATTGAAAAAAAATCTTCCACTTTCTTTTTCTTTGAGGTGGAGTCTCACTCTGTCGCCCAGGCTGGTGTGCAGTGGCGTGATCTGGGCTCACTGCAACCTCTGCCTCCTGGGTTCAAGCGATTCTCCTGCCTCAGCCTCCCAAATAGCTGGGATTACAGACGTCCACCACCACAACCAGCTAATTTTTGTATTTTTAGTAGAGACGATGCTTCGCCATGTTGGCCAGGCTGGTCTTGAACCCCTGACCTCAGGTGATCCGCCCACCTCGGCCTCTCAAAGTGCTGGGATTACAGGCATGAGCCACCACAGCTGGCCTCCATTTTTTCACACAGGAAATCAGGAAGCACACTGTCTCGACACAAATAATAGTGTAAATGCTGAATTATGAATTGCATTTTGATAAATGTAAGCACTAATGAAAAAATATTTTAGGACAGACATCTTATTTGAATGATTTCTCTAGGAGTTGGAGGTGCAGAAACAAATGCGATCAGAGATTAAGAAGAGTTTTGAGACCTGAAGCTCCGTGCTTTGTTTGGGCATCCTGAAGGCTTTGGATACCTCTACAGGCGGCCGGAGAAATTAACACTGCACAGAAACAGCACGTTGAGGAATAGGTACCAATCATTCCACCTTTTCTTCCACTCAGCTCCTGATGCCAGCTGTCTCTCAGCCTTGTGCTTTTTTTAAATTGTTTTCTGAATTTTAAAAAATTCATTACAGGCAGGGTGTGGTAGTTCACGCCTGTAATCCCAGCAGTTTGGGAGGCCGACGCAGGCGGATCACTTGAGGTCAGGAGTTCGAGACCAGCCTGACCAACATGATGAAACCCTGTCTCTACTAAAAGTACAAAAAAAATCAGCTGGGCGTGGTGGCGGGTCCCTGTAATCCCAGCTACTCAGGAGGCTGAGGCAGGAGAATCACTTGAACTGGGGAGGGGAGGTTGCAGTGAGCCAAGATCGTGCCACTGCACTCCAGCCTGGGCTACAAGAACAAAATTCTATCTCAAAAAAAAAAAAAAAAGAAAAAAAATTCATTACAAAAGTGGCACCTGTCTGAGGGAGTGAGTGCTGTCCAGCCACTATTTCTGGTTCTCCTCTGGAGCTTGTTGTGTCCTCATTTTTCCCTGCTCCCTGAAAGTGAAGTGCAGCTATGTGACGTGCTTTGGCCAACAAAACGAGAAGTGGCACCTGTCACTTAAGGTTCCCCTCCAGGTGGGAACTCTAAGAGTCTGTGGCCGGGTGCAGTGGATCACGCCTGTAATCCCAGCACTGTGGGAGGCCGAGGCAGGCAGATCACAAGGTCAAGAGATCGAGACTATCCTGGCCAACATGGTGAAACCCCGTCTCTACTAAAAATACAAAAATTAGCCAGGCATGGTGGCGGGTGCCTGTAATCCCAGCTACTCGGGAAGCTGAGGCAGGAGAATCGCTCGAACCTGGGAGGCTGAGGTTGCAGTGAGCCAAGATCATGTCACTGCACTCCAGTCTGGGTGACAGAGTGAGATTCCATCTCAAAAAAAGAAAAAGAGAAAAGAAAAAAGAATGTGTGCAATTTATACTTCTGAGGAGGGTGACATAGAGCAGCCTCCCCCATCTACCCTCAATGGGCGCAAAGCCTATACAAGAAATAAACCTTGGTTGCACTAAGCTGCTGAGGTTTGGGGGTTGTTACTGTAATATAACTTGTTATAAAAAATCTTCCATAAATATTTACTTACTGTCAAGGTGCTGGCAATATAGCTGGGAACAAGAAAGCCATCAGTAAGCTGACAAGCTCTCCTCTCAGAGAGCTACACGCTAGCAGGGAAGAGAGCCATAAACAACCGATTGTACAATTCACCATTTTGTTGTAACAGTATGGAGAGGCTGGGTGTGGTGGTTCATGCTTGTAATCCCAGCACTTCGGGAGGATGAGGTGGGAGGATCACTTGAGGCCAGGAGTTGGAGACCAAACTGGGCAACATAGCAAGACCCTTGTCTCTACAAAAAAAAATTTGCCAGGTGTGGTGGCATGCACCTGTAGTCCCAGCAACTGGGGAGGCTGAGGTGAGAGGATCACTTGAGCCCAGGAGGTCAAGGCTGCAGTGAGTGGTGATCATGCCGCTGCATTCTAGCCTGGGTGACAGGGAAAAACCCTGTCTCCAAAAAAAGTATGAGGAAATTCAGGGCACTGAAGAGTGTAGGCAGCCAGGCGACCTGCCTGCCAGGGATCGGGGAGAGCTGCTCGTGGAGGATGGAAAGCTGAGGTGGAAGATGAACAGGAGTTAGGCAGGGAGAAGGGAGACCAGTGTGGCAGGCAGAGGCAGAAGGGAGCTTGGGTGGCTGGACTGCCAGGAGGAAGGTGAGGAAGGGCTAGCGGGGTGGGGACTGGGCAGGGCCAGGCCACTCAGGGCT
The DNA here is from genome assembly GCF_007565055.1 of Rhinopithecus roxellana. Lineage (NCBI taxonomy): Eukaryota > Metazoa > Chordata > Mammalia > Primates > Cercopithecidae > Rhinopithecus > Rhinopithecus roxellana. The sequence continues at coordinate 63,874,932 of NC_044554.1, forward strand.
TGTGGGCCCAGGTCTCATCCCAAGAGCAGCGCGATGGGAGTCACGGAAGCGTTGAGGCAGGGGAGCAGCGTGCCTCTCCCCAACGCCCACTGTTGCTTTCAAAGACCAGTGGCCGACAGGGACTGTGTGTGATAAGAAACATCAGGTGAAGAGAAATCGAAACCACGTCCACTCTGTGCATCCGACAGGACAGCCCACAGTCCCACAAGCCCCGCAGCGGTGGCTCTGCTGGCACTTCTGCCCAGTCTTCAGGAGCAGCAGCCACTCCAGGGACGCTGTTTCAAACTGGCTGCATCTCTAGCTTCTCACGGCCACTCAGGACACCCCTGCATCCTCCCTTGGCCCAGAGAGGGGGCACGCGCTGGCCATGCCTGCTTCAGCACAGCTCAGGCCAGGATTTGGAGACGAGGAGGTGTCTGTGCCCTCATTATTATTAGCAGTAGTATTACTAGCACCAGCTGAAGCCCCTGGTTCCTCCCTTCCACATTTACTCTCAGCTCCTATTTTTCAGCAGAGCCTAACGAGGACCCTTGTCCTTGTCCCCATCCCTCATCCTCCCTGGCATCTCTGCAATGTGTATGGCCCCGTGGACCCTCCTTTTCTTCCACAAATGTCTCTCTAGGCTCCTCACCCTTCTCAGCTCCTCCCACAACTTTCACAGCTCCTCCTCTTCCTTCTGCCCCTAAAGGAAGGGAGGTCGTTCCCGTAGTTCCTAACTCCTTTTTAAAAAAATTTTAAAATTATTTATTTATTTTGAGATGGAGTCTCACTCTGTCACCCAGGCCCAAGTGCAATAGTGCAATCTTGGCTCACTGTGGCCTCCACCTCCAGGGCTCAAGGGATTCTCGTGCCTCAGCCTCCTGAGGAGCTACGATTACAGGTGCCTGCCACCACACCCGAGTAATTTTTGTATTTTCAGTAGAGACGGGGTTTAACCATATTGGCCAGGCTGGTCTTGAACCCCTGGGCTCAAGCAATCTGCCCGCCTCGGCCTCCCAAAGTGCTGGGATTACAGGCGTGAGCCACTGTGCCTGGCCTGTAACTCCTTTCTTACCTCTGCACTCTCCAGTTCTTGGTTCCAACCATGACCTACCGTTGAGTGTGTCTAAATCTCCCCTCTGGCCAGCACCTCGCTTCTGAGCCCTGATCCCAAATTCCCCACTCCCCAAATCAGGCAGAACATCTCCCTCATTTTCCACAGCCGTCTTCATGGCTCCAGAGAGAAAATCTGATTCATCTAGCTCTGGTTGTACAGCCCGTGATCCCACCCTGGTCCCATTTGCCCAGGCCAGTGAAGAGTCGGGGGAAGAGGTACAGAGCACAGCCGAGGTAGGTGGGCCACAGAGAGAGTAACACATCAGTGGAGACCACAGGAAGAGGAGAAGCAAAAGGATGTAGAGGAACAGTCAGAGACAGGAGGAGAGTCGGAGAGAAGGTATCAAAGCAACCAAGAGAGGACAGAGTTGCAAGACGGGAGTGAGTGAAAACAGGGGATTCGCCTTGGCAATTACCAAATTTCAACCATTCAAAGACCCCCTTTCATGCTTGAATGATGTCTCACACCACAGATGGCACTTCATTGTTAAATGGTGGTGGGGTGTTTTTCTTCCTTCTCTCTTAGTGGTAAAGTGACAGAATGGCTTAAAAGCCATGGACTCTTAGAACTCATGGAACAAAGGCAGCTATGAAGCTGCTCCACTGGAGCAGTGGGGGCCGACGTCCAAATGCAATGGGTTGAAAAGGCAGAGGAGCAACTGGGCGCAGTGGCTCACATCTATAATCCCAGCACTTTGGGAGGCTGAGGCAGGCGGATCACGAGGTCAAGAGATTGAGACCAACCTGGCCAGCATGGTGAAACCCCATCTCAACTAAAAATACAAAATTAGCTGGGCGTGGTGGCGGGCACCTGTAGTCCCAGCTACTTGGGAGGCTGAGGCAGGAGAATCACTTGAACCCAGGAGGTGGAGGATGCAGTGAACTGAGATGGTGCCACTGCACTCCAGCCTGGCAACAGAGCGAGACTCTGTCTCAAAAAAAAATACAGAGGAGCATTCCACAAAACAATCGGGCCAGGACTTCTCAGAAAGGTCAATGTTGGCAGGGTATGGAGGCCCATGCTTGTAATACCAGCATTTTGGGAAGCCCAGGTGGGAGGATCACTTGAACTCAGGAGTCTGAGACCAGCCTGGCAAACACCGTGAAACCCCATCTCTACAAAAAATACAAAAAATTAGCTGGGTGTGGTAGCACGTGCCTGTGGTCACAGCCGAAATGGGAGGATGGCTTCTGCCCAGGAGGCTGAGGCTGCAGTGAGCCATGATTGCACCACTGCTCCAGCCTGGGCAACAGAGGGAGCCAAAAAAAAAAAAAAAAAGTCAATGTCATAAAAGACTCCTCCCCCACAAAAAAGGAGGGAACTGTTTCAGATTACCAGATACTAAAGAGACATAACAGCTAAATGCAATATGATCATTGACTGGATCATTGATCAAAAAATCCATTAAAAACATTATTGGAATAATTAGGAAAAATTAAATAGTGAATACAGAGTGCACATTAAATAATACTATATGGATGCAAATTGCTTGATGTAAATGTTTTATGTGTATATATACATATATGCATTTGTATATGTGCATATTATATATATGTATATGAAGAGTGTGTATAAATAAATGTGACAAAATGTTAATTCATAAAGCCAGGTCAATGGCTCTCAACTGGGGGCAATTTTGTCCAGAGGGGACATCTGGCAATGTCTGTTTGGTTGTCACAGCCAAGCGGGTGCTAGGACCGGGAGGCTATAGTGTCCTATAATTCACCCAGATGCCCCCAGCACAAAGAAGTATCCAGCCCAAACTGTCCAGGGTGCTGGGGTTGAGAGCCTTCGTCTATGTGAAAAGTCTGGGTGTTCACTGTACCTTCTTTCAACCTTTCTGCAGATTTTTCATTTTTCATTTTATTTTTTTGAAACAGAGTCTGCCGCCCAGGCTGGAGTGCAGTGGTGCAATCTCAGCTCACTGCAACCTTTGCCTCCTGGGTTCAAGCTTTTCTCCTGCCTCAGCCTCCCGAGTAACTGGGATTACAAGGCATGTGCCACTGCACCCAGCCAATTTTTAATTTTTTTAAATACAAAGTTAGGGCCGGGCATGGTGGCTCACACCTGTAATCCCAGCACTTTGAGAGGCCAAGGTGGGCAGGTCACCTGAGGTCAGGACTTCGAGACCAGCCTGGCCAACATGGTGAAACCCCGTCTTTAATAAAAATACAAAAATTAGCCGAGTGTGGTGGCGCTCCCCTGCAGCCCCAGCTACTAGGGAGGCTAAGGTGGGAGAATCACTTGAACCTGGGAGGCTGAGGTTACAGTGAGCTGAGATTGCCCCACTGCACTCCAGCCTGGGCGATGGAGCAAGACTCAAAATAAATAAATAAAATACAAAGGTGGCAACCAAAAAAAAAGTGAGAGGGAAAAAATGTGTGCTAGAAAGATGAGAAAGTAAAGGAAAAAGACTGGAGGGTAAGCAAGTTCTTCCCAGGATCTTGACTCTAAAGGGATGGTCTTCAGCCTGAGGGAGAGACAAAGAAACAGAAGCAAACCCTCACGCAACCTGCGGTCCCCACCCCCAACCCCAAGGCAGATTCCTGGTGGGTATTTTGCAGCTCCTGACTGTTGCCTGCCTCAGGCATACCTGATGGGGGTGGGAAGCCCCAGACCTCCACAGCTCATCTAGTGGCTGCCACGACACAGCCCGGCCGGGAAAGACTAGGGCCGTCAATCAGACTCTTGCTCCTGTCAAACCCTGATAATAAGACATTTAGGAGAGGAAGCTGGAGCTCAACGCAAGCAAAGACAGAGACCAGAAAGTACAGCAGGAGTCACAGGGGATCCTGGAGGATCACAACAAGCTGCGGTGGTGGAGATGCTGACACCGACAGAAGGCAGAACTCACAGGCGGAGAAAGCCGGGCAGAGCCAAGAGGACCAGGCAGCCGGGGCTCGTGGAGTCTGTCCTCTCACTACAGCAGCTCAGGAGCGAGGAGTCACCACGCTGCTGCGGTTCTTGGCGCTGGCTGGGATCCTGGAGCCACCAGGCTAGCCCGAAGGGGTTCACTAGGATTCTACAAGGTTCTTGTAGCCCCCGCCCCGTCTCTGCTCTGTTCAGTCCCCTCGCCCTGCCACGCTCCCTCCTTCCTGCCTTTGCACATTCTCTGGCCCTGTCTAACTTAGTCCAAGGGCAGAGCCAGGTTTTGTGGGGCCTAGAGCTTGGGGACTTTAAGAAAAAGATCACAACAGTATGAATACAAAACGGCCATGGCTTCGTTAGCTTCGTGGTAAATCCCTCTCCAGCTCTCAACTCCAACATCGCTTCCTCAGTAACACCTTCCTGCCTCTCCCCGTCCCCAACTAGGTCAGAGCTTTTCTGCAGGTAGCTCTGCGCTGTCTGATACAATAGCCACTAGCCACATGGGGCTACTTAAATTTGAATGAATTACAATGAAACCACATCAGACATTCAGATCTTCAGTCGCGCTGACCACGTCATGCTCAGCTGCCCCATGTGGTTCTAGGCTATGATGGACAGTGCAGCATAGAACATCTCCATGATCAGAGACGATTCTCCTGGACAGTGCTGATACACCAAGCAGCACCAACTGATACCTACTCACCTTTAGCTCCCCGTAGACTGGAGCCCCAGGAGAACAGGACCATATATCTGTTGGCCTCATGTCTGTCGCCCAGTGCCTGGCACAGACAGGCCCTTGATAAACACTCATTTCATGAATGTGCAATTCTTACTGGTCCACACATCTTTGGAACGCCCTCACTCCTAACTTCAGTGAGCCCCAGATTGTCTCATTAAAAAGTGGGGAAAAGAGTCTCTGTTTTCCAGGCTGTGAGGAAGGAGCTGGCAGGGAGGAAGAGCTTGAAAATGCAGAAGACAGACTTGACCTAGAATAAAAATATGTACCCTTGTGTACATGGAGATACTTATACCAGCACGTAGAAAATAGCCTGAGTATACACCAAATGTGACAAATGGTTGACACAGCTTAGCCACAGATGGGCGGGACTTGGGGTGATTCTAATTGTCTTCTTTGTGGCTCTTGTTTTTCCCAAGTGTTCCCTGTGTACTTTTTTTTTTCTGAGATGGAGTCTCGCTTTGTCACCCAGGTTGGAGTGCAGTAGTGTGATCTCAGCTCACTGCAACCGAGTTCAAGCAATTCTCCTGCCTCAGCCTCCTGAGTAGCTAGGATTGCAGGCGTGTGCCACCATGCCTCGCTAATTTTGGTATTTTTAGTAAAGAGGGGGTTTCACCATGTTGGCCAGGCTGGTCTTGAACTCCTGACCTCGTGATCTGCCTGCCTCGGCCTCCCAAAGTGCTGGGATTATAGGTGTGAGCCACTGTGCCAGCCTTTTTTTTTTTTTTCCCCAAGATGAGTTCAGCCCTGGCAGGAACGTTGGACAGCTCGGGTGTGCGGTCTCTCCTGCCACAGCTCCCAAGTTCCTCTGTCCCAGGATCTAGCTGCAAGGGTCTGACCGGACCCTATTCCCTATTCCGTGGCCTCGTCTCTGTTGGGGCCACCTGCTCTTGTATCTGGGACTTGCCTCCTCTTTATCTCTCAGTCTTGTTGGACCTTTTCTAGCTGTCATCAGCTTGAGACATGATTCACATACCATCAAATTCACCCTTTTAAAATGTACAGCTTAGCGGTTTTCAGTATAGTCGCAAGGTTATGCAACATCACTACTATTGAATTCCAGAACATTTTACCGTGCGAAAAAGGACCCAAAGGTTACAGACCCATTAACAGCCACTACTTCTCATTTCCCCCGGCACTCACTAATCCACTTTCTGTCTCTAGGGCTTTGCTTGTGTGAGTATTTCATCTAAATGGGATTACAATATATGTATCCTTTGTATCTGGCTTCTTTCACTTAGCACGGTGTTTTCAAGGTTCATCCATGCGGTGTAGCACATATCACTATTTCATTCCTTTTTGCGTTTAAATAATATTCCATAGTATGGATAGACTCCATTTCTCTGTTGTTGATGGACATTTGGGTTATTTTCACTTTTTGGCTATTATGAAAAATGCTGTAATAAACATTTGTATGTAAGTTTTGTTTTGTTTTTTGGTATCTTTGAGACAGGGTCTTGCTATTTTACCCAGGCTGGCCTCGAACTCCTGGGCTCAAGACACCCTCTGGCCTCAGCCTCCTGAGTAGCTGGGTCTATAGGCGAGCACCGCTGCACCTGGCTTATGTACAAGATGTTGTGTGACCATGTGTTCAGTTCTCTGGGCTTGTACCTGGGAGTGGAATTGCTGGGCCGTATGGTAACTCTACTTACGTTCTGAGTGGCTGCCAAACTGTCTTCCACAGCAGCTGCATTTTATATCCCCACCAGCAATGCATGAGGGTTGCAATTTCTCCCACCCTCACTGACACTTGTCACTGTCTCTCTGGATTCTGTCATCAGTTTTGTAATGGAAAATTCCATCCTAAAAAAAACATGTCTGCCTCATCCACATGTGACTGCCAAGTCCTCCTTCCTCCTCAGTGGACACTTTTTCTATTCCTGTAGTCACCGTTCCCTTCTCTCCCACTTTTTTTTTTTTTTTTTTTTTTTGAGACAGTCTCACTCTGTCACCCAACAGTGGCGCGATCTTGGCTCACTGCAAGCTCCACCTCCCAGGTTCAAGCGATTCTCCCTTGGCCTTGGCCTCCCGAGTAGCTGGGACTACAGGCGCCTGCCACCACGCCCAGCTAATTTTTTTATTTTTAGGAGAGACGGGGTTTTACCATGTTGGCCAGGCTGGTCTCGAACTCTTGACCTCAGGTGATCTACCCATTTTGGCCTCCCAAAGTGCTGGGATTACAGGTGTGAGCCACTGCACCTGGACTTCTCTCCCACTTTCTTTTCTTTTTTTTGAGACGGAGTCTTGCTCTGTCGCCCAGGCTGGAGTGCAGTGGCGCGATCTCGGCTCACTGCAAGCTCCGCCTCCCGGGCCCACGCCATTCTCCTGCCTCAGCCTCCCGAGTAGCTGGGACCACAGGCACCCGCCACCGCACCCGGCTAATTTTTTGTATTTTTAGTAGAGACGGGGTTTCACCATGTTAGCCAGGATGGTCTCGATCTCCTGACCTTGTGATCCACCTGCCTCAGCCTCCCAAAGTGCTGGGATTACAGGTGTGAGCCACCGCGCCCGGCCTTCTCTCCCACTTTCTAACCATCAAGTCCCGTATCCATCCTCTCCCTTGCATAGAGCCTTCCTCACAAAAAGCCCCCATAGCTTCACAGCAAGGCCTTCACTTCAGCTGTTGTCTCCTCCAGGTAGCCCTCATGGCCTGTATGTGGACTTTCCTATCACTGCTTATATTTGTCCCTGCCCAAATCTCATGTGGAATTGTAATCCCCAGTGTTGGAGGTGGGGCCTGGTGGAGGTGTTTGAGTCATGGAGATGGATCCCGCATGGATTGGTGCTGTTCTCGAGATAGTGAGTTCTTGCCAGATCTAGTTGTTTAAAAGCATGTAGCACCTCCCCACAATCCTCTTTCTTTAGCTGCTGCTCTAGGCATGTGGTGTGACTGCACCCTTTTGCCATAAGTAAAAGCTTCTGGAGGCCTCCCCAGAAGCCCAGCAGACGCTGGTGTGATGCTTGTACAGCCTGCAGAACTGTGAGCCAATTAAACCTCTTTTCTTTATCAATTACCCAGCCTCAGGTTTTTGTTTTTTTTGAGACAGAGTCTTACTCTGTTGCCCAGGCTGGAGTGCAGTGGTGAGATCTCAGCTCACTGCAACCTCCGCCTCCTGGGTTCAAGCAATTCTCCTGCCTCAGCCTCCTGAGTAGCTGGGATTATAGGTGTGCACCATCACGTGCAGCTAATTTGTGAGTGTGTGAGAGGCTCACTCTGTCCCCCAGGCTGGAGCGCGATGGTGCAATCTCGGCTCACTGCAATCTCTGCCTCCCGGGTTCAAGCGATTCTCCTGCCTCAGCCTCCTGAGTAGCTGGGACTACAGGTGTGTGCCAACACGCCTGACTAATTTTTTGTATTTTTAGTAGAGACAGAGTTTCACCATCTTGGCCAGGCTGGTCTCTGACCTTGTGATCCGCCCGCCTCAGCCTCCCAAAGTGCTGGGATTACAGGCATGAGCTACCAGCTGCCCAGCTAATTTTTGTATTTTTAGTAGAGACAGGATTTCACCATGTCGGCTGGGCTGGTCTCAAACTCCTGGTTTCAAGTGATCTGCCTGCCTCCGCCTCAGGTATTTCTTTATAGCAATGCAAAATGACCCAATACACTGTGCCTTTCACAAGCTCCTCTTTGAATCTTTAAAAGCAGCAAGAATCAGGATTCTTGCCAATTTGGGTTTAGGGGAAATAAAAACAGCAGGGTTCAAGGATATATTTTATCATCAGATATCCTCCAGATGTCCTCTAGAGGTCTTAATCCCACCCTCCTCTTAATCACCTTCATAAATTGCATCATGAATGTACTCTTTGTTTTTTTTTTTTTTTTGAGGCAGAGTCTCACTCTGTCGCCCAGGCTGGAGTACAGTGGCCGGATCTCAGCTCACTGCAAGCTCTGCCTCCCGGGTTTACGCCATTCTCCTGCCTCAGCCTCCTGAGTAGCTGGGACTACAGGCGCCCGCCACCTCGCCCGGCTAGATTTTTGTATTTTTTAGTAGAGACGGGGTTTCACCGTGTTAGCCAGGATGGTCTCGATCTCCTGACCTCGTGATCTGCCCGTCTCGGCCTCCCAAAGTGCTGGGATTACAGGCTTGAGCCACTGCGCCCAGCCCATGAATGTACTTTATCAAAGTTGAAATAGAAACTTAGTTGCCCTCTGTTAATCTGGGTAGTAGCCTTCTTGACCAGACTGGAAGCTCCTTGAGGGTAAGTGTATTAGTCTGCTCTCATGCTGCTGATAAAGACATACCCAAGACTGGGTAACTTATAAAGAAAAAGAGGTTTAATGAACTCACAGTTCCACATGGCTGGGGAGGCCTCACAATCACAGTGGAAGGTGAAAGACACGTCTCACATGGCCACAGCAGCAGACAAAACAGAATGAGAGCCAAGTGAAAGGGGAAGCCCTTATCAAACCATCAGATCTCGTGAGACTTACTCACTACCATGAGAACAGTATGGGGAAAACCACTCCTATGATTCAATTATCTCCCACCGAACCCTCTCACAATACGTGGAAATTATGGGAGCTACAATTCAGTATCAGATTTGGCTGGGGACACAGCTAAATCATATCAGTAGGGATCAGTAGGATAGACATACCAGTACTATCCTTGTCTTCGTGCCAAGCATAATAGATGCTCAATTAATGTATTGAAATAGCTTTAGTTGAAAAAAGTTTTAAGTTCAGTGTTTCACTAAAATAAAAATAATTTCTCAAAAAGTAAAATGCATCACAACCTTTATATAGTGTGTAATGTTTATAACTTTATGTATATGTGGTAACACTAGAGCATGGCTATTAGAACCCAAAATTTCTTACGGTGTCTCTCAGAACCCCAGGGCTCCAACGAGCACAATACTGAGACAGCCTCAACCAGTCTGCTAAACTAGGGGTGAGCCTTGAGTCACGGTGCCCCAGCCAGTCAGACCAGTGCTTCCCCCATTCCAGCACCACAGTCCTGGCTCATCATTTCATCGTCTCAAAAGAGAAGAGCATGGCCGCTTTCAGACCTTGTTAGCCTGTAAATGCCTGTACCTGTGCTGCAGGTGAGCAGCATTTCAAGTCGTCTGGAGTAAAATCTGTTGCTGGCAATAGTTGTTATCCTGACTTCTCTTCCCCAAGCCCTGTTCTCTGTAACAGAGATGTGTTGTGAAATGCTGTCACTTAAGTCTTGCTTCTCCCTTTCTTTCCCTTGGCAGCACCTGGCCAATGGTAGCCTTGCAGGTGCGGGCAGTCAGGGATCAAAAGGAAGCTCTGCAGGTGCCTTCTCCCCAACCTTCCAATAACCAACCGCTCAAATACAAGCTCCTGAACCCAGGTGAGGACAGGAAAGGACGTTATACATCCTACAGGTTCGGATTCCACAAGCCTTTTAGCTTCTGGGTAGGCAGCATTAACTGGAGCAGTGGCTCTCTATCTGTGTGGCTGGGCGGCAGCAGCCATAACCTGCCAACGTACTGGAAACACAAATCCCTGAGCCCCATCCTTTCTGCGGGGGTAGGGCCCAGCAATCTGCACTTAGCCAAGTGTTCCAGGTGACCAAGAGGCACACTCAAGTGTGAGAACTGCTGAACTGGAGTTTATGAGTTCAGCAGTCCCTAACAGGGTGGGAAGGTGCTCCCTGTCTCCAAAGCCAGAAAACAGACAGCAGAGGAGACCTCCCTTCAGATTCACCCAAGTGAGGGCTCCTCTGGCAACTGGCCAAGGGCTGCTATGGATACTGCACAGGTGGTGCAGGTAGACAATACTGTTCCCAACAGGCTGATGTGGGTCACGGACACCCCGTTTCTCTAGCACAGAGATTCATGTAGCTTCCTTTTTCTCTGATGCATATGAAAGCCTGAGTCCTGAGTTGCAGCCTCCCTTAGCAAACCTCATGAATCCTTGCAATCCTCACAAGGCCACCTGCAGCATAATTATAATTCCAACAAACTAGAACATCCCCGGAGGTGCTGCCTAGAGTGTGTCAGCTTTGGGCTCAGAATGGTGAATGGAGACAACAGTGCAGGGGCTGGGGAGGGGCAGGAAGAGCCAGGAAGACAGAGCAGGAAGCAGGGATGGAGTGCTCAGGAAGTCAGAGCCGGCGTCCGCACTTACAAAACGCTGGCTTTCACATCTGGAGAATTCAGGCCTCTGGGCCGAGGAGAAAGAACTGCAGTTTCATCTCTTAGGTGTCTCCTTACAGGGCTAGGGAGATCCTAGAATATCAGACGAATGCCCAGGGCAAGTGCCTGGCACCAATTCTATAACTCGGGGCCAGCCAAGTTTAACGAAGTATGCAGAAGGTGGGAAGAAATAGAGTGTAGAGAGGAGGAGGAAGAAGAGTCAGGTGAAATAGGGAAAAAAGAGGGATGGCTGGGTGTGATGGCTTTCCCTGTAATCCAGCACTTTGGGAAGCCGAGGCGAGTACAGTGGCTCATGCCTGTAATCCCAGCACTTTGGGAAGCCGAGGCGAGTACAGTGGCTCATGCCTGTAATCCCAGCACTTTGGGAAGCCGAGGCGAGTACAGTGGCTCATGCCTGTAATCCCAGCACTTTGGGAGACTAAGGCGAGCAGATCACCTGAGGTCAGGAGTTGGAGACCAGCCTGGCCAACATGGTGAAACCCTGTCTCTACTAAAAATAAAAAAATTAGCATGGCCTGATGGCGTGCACCTGTAATCCCAGCTACTTGGGAGGCTGAGGCAGGAGAATCGCTTAAACCTGGGAGGCAGAGGTTGCAGTGAACTGAGATTTCGCCACTTCACTCCAGCCTGGGCAACAGAGCGAGACTCTGTCCGAAAAATAAAAGAAAAAAGAAAGGGATGGGTGGATTTGCCCCCTTTGCCCTGCACCCAGCCATTTCGTACTGTCAGCCGCTTCTCACCATCTGCTTGCAGGACTGGCAGGGTCAGAGCATTCGTGACCATCTTAGCATCCGCGGAGCCTGTGGCTAATTCAAATCAAACAGAGTCAGACAGCTGAGAAGAAAATTATAGAAACAAAGTATTTATTATTTTCCATTAAAAAAAAAAAAGGAAATAGTGCCCAAGAGAGCAGTGTTCCTAAGGAAACCCAGTGCTTTTTGCGGTGTCTTCTCTAAATGACAAACCCTCTTTGGCAAAAGAAAACAATTAATGCAACTAGAACTGCCTTTTGGGAGCAAAGTTTAATTCTGACCCAGAATTATAATAATTTCTGAAAGGTCTATTAATTTCACCACACTGTGTAGGAATTACTCAGGCTTTTCCCACCCTATAACTCCTAAAAAACCAAAGTGGCTAACCATATCTGGCATAACAGAGGAAGTAAGGTGCATTTCCCCATCAACAACCATCACAGAAAAGCACACTTAATTTGCATCTCAAGTCGTCTGGAGTAAAGTCTATATTGCTGGCAATAGTTGTGTTATCCTGACTTCTCTTTCCCAAGCCCTGTTCTCTGTAACAGAGATGTGTTGTGAAATGCTGTCACTTGCTTCTCCCTTTCTTTCCTTTGGGAGCACCCGGCCAGTGGAAGCCTCGCAGGTGCAGGCAGTCAGCGACGTTGTGGGCGATATAGTAGAGGTTCAGCATGGCCGCGGGGCTGAGAATGTCCACTTCTGGTTTCTTCTGTTTCTTCCCATGAGACTTGCCCTGGCCTTTTCCTTTTTTCCCTTTAGCTGGCTTTCAAAGACAAATATAAATATGGGAGGAGGGAAGTTAGTTTTTGTTTTTTCTTTTTTTTGAGACAGGGTTTCACTGCCATCACCTAGGCTGGAGTGCAGTGACATGCTCTTGGCTCACTATAACCTCCACCTCCCGTGCTCAAGTGATCCTCCTGCCTTGGCCTCCCAAGTAGCTGGGATTACAGGTGTGCCCCACCACTCCTGGCTAATTTTTGTACTTTTAGTAGAGACAGGGTTTCACCATGTTGGGTAGGCTGGTCTCAAACTCCTGGCCTCAAGTGATCTGCCCACTTCGGCCTCCCAAAATGCTGGGATTACAGGTGTGAGTCATCGTGCCAGGCTGAGTTAGTTTTTATAAACTTGGTATCATTTTCAGTATTTCTGTATTGAACAAGGAAAAAAAATTCCTAAAAGGAAGTAAGTCAAAACAGCAGCCACAACAGTTTGCATTGTCGTGTCTTCTCTAAATGACAAACCCTCTTTGGCAAAAGAAAACAATTAATGCAACTAGGACTGCCTTCTGAGAGCAGATTAATTCCGACCCAGAATTATAATAATTTCTGAAAGTCACATGCAATCTAATTTGACAAATGTTTATTAAGCACCCTGATTAAAAGAGACCCAACCTAATGCAAGGTGTGGCCCTTGTTTGCATTCTTATTTGAACAAGCTGCAAAAAGAGGTCTTTGAGTTAATCAGGGAAATCTGATCATGTCAAGGAATTATTAGTAATTCTGTTAGGTCTGACAGTGGCAGCAAATCACAGAAGAAAATGTTCACACATTTCTGAAGTACACACTGAAATCTGCAGGGATGAAATCAAAGAAGGTCTGAGGTTTGCTGTAAAACACTGCAGCTTCCCCACTGCCCCCCACCAAGAAAAAACAGATAAAGCAAATGTGGCAAAGTCCTAATCATTTCTGAATCTGAGAAATGAATATGAGGATTTTACTTTACAATTCTATTTTCATTTATGTTTGGAAATTTTCATAATACACATTAAATTTAAAACGAGTTTGATAATCAGGATGCAAATATGTATGTTGGCACTTGTTTTACAAGTAGTCTCTACCTCATTAAGCAGTCATGAGGTTTAAGTGAGACACAAATATAAGATACTTAGCACAGGCCAGATGCGGTGGCTCATGCCTGTGACCCCAGCACTTTGGGAGGCGGAGGCGGGTGGATCACCTGAGGTGAGGAAGTTCAAGACTAGCCTGGCCAACAAGGTGAAACCCTGTCTCTACTAAAAATGCAAAAACCAGCTGGGCGTGGTGGCACGTGTCTGTAATCCCAGCTACTCAGGAGGCTGAGGCAGGAGAATTGCCTGAACCCAGGAGCCGGAGGTTGCAGTGAGCCAAGATCACACCACTGCATTCCAGCCTGGGGGCTAGAGCGAGACTCTGCCTCCCTCTCGCCCCCCACCCCAAAAAAAGACACTTAGCACCATGTCTGATGTGAGATAATTACTCAATAAATGATGACTGTCATCACCTTCCCTTTTTTTTTTTTTTTTTTTTTTTTTTTTTTTTTTGAGACGGAGTCTCGCTCTGTCGCCCAGGCTGGAGTGCAGTGGCCGGATCTCAGCTCACTGCAAGCTCCGCCTCCCGGGTTTACACCATTCTCCTGCCTCAGCCTCCCGAGTAGCTGGGACTACAGGCGCCCGCCACCTCGCCCGGCTAGATTTTTGTATTTTTTAGTAGAGACGGGGTTTCACCGTGTTAGCCAGGATGGTCTCGATCTCCTGACCTTGTGATCCGCCCGTCTCAGCCTCCCAAAGAGCTGGGATTACAGGCTTGAGCCACCGCGCCCGGCCCACCTTCCCTTTTTTTTGGAGAAAGGGTCTTGCTGTGTCACCCGGGCTGGAGTGCAGTGACACAAACTCAGCTTACTGTAACCCCGACCTTCCAGGCTCAAGCGATCCTTCCACCTTAGCCGTCCAAGTAGCTGGGATCACAGGCATGAGCCACCATTTCTGGCTAATTTTTTTTTTTTTTGGTAGAGACAGTCTCGCTATGTTGCCTAGGCTGGTCTTGAACTCCTGTCAAACAAGCCTCCCAGCTTGGCCTCCCAAAGTGCTGGGATTACAGGCTTGAGCCACTGTGCCCCTGTGCCATCATCTGTAACACCACCAACACTCAGAGCTGTATTTCTTTTTTTCTTTTTTTTTTTTTTGAGATGGAGTCACGCTCTGTCGCCCAGGCTGGAGTGCAGTGGCGTGATCTCGGCTCACTGCAAACTCTGACTCCCGGGTTCACACCATTCTCCTGCGTCAGCCTCCCGAGTAGCTGGGACTACAGGCGCCCACCACCACGCCCGGGTAATTTTTTGTATTTTTTAGTAGAGATGGGGTTTCCCCGTGTCACCAGGGTGGTCTCGATCTCCTGACCTCGTGATCCACCCGCCTCGGCCTCCCAAAGTGCTGGGATTACAGGTGTGAGCCACCACACCTGGCAGAGCTGTATTTCTAGGTATTACTCCTGCCTTCAAAATGGAAATGTAGGGGCTCAGTTAGGCTACCCAGCACACAGAAACCAGCGTCCACCAGGCTCGGTGTCTATTCTCTTTCCATGACTACCCCATAAGATCAGTGTTCTCTGGGAAAATGAATGGATACCATCCTAATCTGGAAATACACTATTATACTTCGAGCTCGTCAACCTGTTTTTCATGGATTGTGCTTTTGTCATACCCAAGAAATTTTTGCCTAACCCAAGTAACAAACGTCATCCATATTTTCTTCTAGAAGTGTTATAGTTTCTGGTTTTACATTTATATTTGCTAGAGCTGCACAAAACTGAGTTGAACTTCTCTATGTCCTCTGACCCACACATACAGAAAATAACAGATGGAAGTATATTATTATTATTTTATTTTATTTATTTATTTTTTTTGAGACGGAGTCTCACTCTGTCGCCCAGACTGGAGTGCAGTGACCGGATCTCAGCTCACTGCAAGCTCCGCCTCCCGGGCTTACGCCATTCTCCTGCCTCAGCCTCCCGAGTAGCTGGGACTACAGGCGCCCGCCACCTCGCCCAGCTAATTTTTTGTATTTTTTTAGTAGAGACGGGGTTTCACCGTGTTAGCCAGGATGGTCTTGATCTCCTGACCTCATGATCCGCCCGTCTCGGCCTCCCAAAGTGCTGGGATTACAGGCTTGAGCCACTGCGCTCGGCCAGGAAGTATATTATTAAAAAGTGTCTCCTGTAGGCAAGGGAGAGGAGAGGAAGGTATAAATGTTCAAGGACACCTGCAAGGGTAACCATTTATATAAAATAGATGTCCTATTCACAGCATTGCAGTCGAAAAATATCCCAAGTTAAACAAAGAGGAATATAGTTCATGCGTTAAAACTACTAAAATAGGCCGGGCATGGTGGTTCACACCTGTAATCCCAGCACTTTGAGAGGCTGAAGTGGGTGGACCACGAGGTCAGGAGTTCGAGATCAACCTGGCCAACATGGTGAAACCTCATCCCTACTAAAAATACAAAAATTAGTCAGGCATGGTGGCACACACCTGTAACCCCAGGTACTCAGGAGGCTGAGGCAGGAAAATTGCTTGAACCTGGGAGGTGGAGGTTGCAGTGAGTTGAGATCGCACCACTGCCCTCCAGACTGGTGACAGAGACTCCATCTAAAAAAAAAAAAAACCTACTAAAATACATTTTTGCTAGGTGAAATGGAGTACATTCCTAGATACAAAACCCGGTAATGAAGATGAGACATATCTTGCAATGCAGAATCCACATGAAAATCCTATGTACCTGCATTCTCCTGGTAAAACAACCCCATCAGGTATGAAAGGTACATTTTACCAGAAACTCTAAGAGACTTTGGGTCTTGATTTATTTCCTTTTTTCCTTTCTTTTCTTTTCTCTTTTCTTTTCTCTTCTCTTTTTCTTTCCCTCCCTTCCTCCCTTCCTTCCTTCCCTTTCTTTTTTTAACTGCATTCTCCTGGTAAAACAACCCCATCAGGTATGGGATGTACAATTTACCAGAAACTCTGAAAGACTTTGGGTCTTGATTTCTTTTCTTTCCTTCTCTCTCTCTCACTCTCCTTCTTTCCCTCCCTCCCCCTTCCTTCCCTCCCCTCCCTTCCTTCCTTCCCTCTCTCCCTCCCTCCCTTTCTTCTTTTAACTGCAGCCTCCTGGTAAAACAACCTCATCAGGTATGGGATGTACATTTTACCAGAAACTCTGAAAGACTTGGGTCTTGATTTTCTCTCTCTCTCTCTCTCTCTCTCTCTCTCTCTCCCCCCTTCTCGCTCTCTTTCTTTCCCTTCCTTTTTTTTTTTTCTTTTTTTTTTGAGATGGAGTCTTGCTCTTGTTGCCCAGGCTGGAGTACAATGGCATGATCTTGGCTCACTGCAACCTCTGCCTCCCAGGTTCGAGCAATTCTCCTGCCTCAGCCTCCCAAATAGCTGGCATTACAGATGCCTGCCACCAAGCCTGGCTAATTTTTGTATTTTTAGTAGAGATGGGGTTTCATCATGTTGGCCAGGCTGGTCTTGAACTCCTGACCACGTGATCTGCCCACCTCGGCCTCCCAAAGTGCTGGGATTATAGGCATGAGCCACCGCACCCGGCCTGGGTCTTCGTTTCTTTATGACCCTGTACTTTTTTCATGCCAACCACACTTGACTTAATGTGTTTTAATCTTTAAAATGGTTTGGGACCTAAAATTCACATAAGAGTTTGACATTTTTATTTGAAGTTCTCATCTTATTGTACAAAAATGGCAAACTGATTCTAAAATTCATATGGAAACACAAAGGATGTGAGATAAAGGTTTGACATTATTTTCAAAGTTCTCATCTTTTTGTGGAAGGTTCCGAAATTCACATGGAAAAGTGAAGGACTTATAAAAAAGAACCGGCCGTGTGCCATGGCTCACGCCTGTAATCTTCACACTTTGGGAGACTGAGGTAGGTGGATCACCTGAGGTCAGGAGTTTGAGACCAGTCTGGCCACTACAGTGAAACCTGGTCTCTACCAAAAAATCCAAAAATTAGCCAACTGTGGTGGCGGGCACCCATAATTTCAGTTACTTAGGAGGCTGAGGCAGGAGAATCGCTTGAACCCGGAAGGCAGAGGTTGCAGTGAGCCGAGATTGCACCACTGCACTCTAGCCTGGGTGACAGAGCAAGATCCTGTCTCAAAAAAGAAAGAAAAAGAAAAGAACAAAATTGGCGGACTAATACTACCTTATTTCAAGAATTATTATAAAGCTACTGTAACAAGATGGTGTGATACTGGTGTCAAGAAAGGCAACTAGAACAATGGGACAGAATAGAGTCGAGAAATAGATCCACACGTATTTGATCAACTAATTTTCAACAAAGGTATTGGTGGAGCAAAGATAATCTTGTTCAACATGTGGTGCTAGAATAATGAATATCCATTTGCAAAAAAAAGAACCTCAACCCACAGTTTCACCATACATAAAAATCAACTCAAAATAGATAATAGAATTAAATATAAAACCAAAAACTATAACACTTCTACAAGAAAATAGAGAAGACTTTTGCTACCTTGGATTATTAGGCAAATGTTTCACAACTCAAGAAAACAACTTGATAAACTCACCATCAACATTTAAAGCTTTTGCTCTTCAAAAGATATTATTATTATTATTATTATTTTTTTTTTTTTTTTGAGACGAAGTCTCGCTCTGTCGCCCAGGCTGGAGTGCAGTGGCCGGATCTCAGCTCACTGCAAGCTCCGCCTCCTGGGTTTACGCCATTCTCCTGCCTCAGCCTCCCGAGCAGCTGGGACTACAGGCGCCCACCACCTCACCCGGCTAGTTTTTTTTTTTGTATTTTTTAGTTGAGACGGGGTTTCACCGTATTAGCCAGGATGGTCTCGATCTCCTGACCTCGTGATCCGCCCGTCTCGGCCTCCCAAAGTGCTGGGATTACAGGCTTGAGCCACCGCGCCCGGCCAAAAGATATTATTAAGACAATGAAAAGCCAAGCATCAGACTGGGGGAAATATCTGCCAATCATAAATCTCATAAAGGCCTATATGGAGAACAGAGGACCCCGAAAACACAATAGTAAGAAAACCACTTTTTTTTTTTTTTTTTTTTTTTTGAGACGGAGTCTCGCTCTGTCGCCCAGGCTGGAGTGCAGTGGCCGGATCTCAGCTCACTGCAAGCTCCGCCTCCCGGGTTTACGCCATTCTCCTGCCTCAGCCTCCCGAGTAGCTGGGACTACAGGTGCCCGCCACCTTGCCCGGCTAGTTTTTTTTTTTTTTGTATTTTTTAGTACAGACGGGGTTTCACCGTATTAGCCAGGATGGTCTCGATCTCCTGACCTTGTGATCCGCCCGTCTCGGCCTCCCAAAGTGCTGGATTACAGGCTTGAGCCACCGCGCCCGGCCAAAAGATATTATTAAGACAATGAAAAGCCAAGCATCAGACTGGGGGAAATATCTGCCAATCATAAATCTCATAAAGGCCTATATGGAGAACAGAGGACCCCGAAAACACAATAGTAAGAAAACCACTTTTTTTTTTTTTTTTTTTTTTTGAGACGGAGTCTCGCTCTGTCGCCCAGGCTGGAGTGCAGTGGCCGGATCTCAGCTCACTGCAAGCTCCGCCTCCCGGGTTTACGCCATTCTCCTGCCTCAGCCTCCCGAGTAGCTGGGACTACAGGTGCCCGCCACCTTGCCCGGCTAGTTTTTTTTTTTTTTGTATTTTTTAGTACAGACGGGGTTTCACCGTATTAGCCAGGATGGTCTCGATCTCCTGACCTTGTGATCCGCCCGTCTCGGCCTCCCAAAGTGCTGGATTACAGGCTTGAGCCACCGCGCCCGGCCGTAAGAAAACCACTTAATAAAACATGTTCAAAGGTTGAATAGACCCTTCCCCAAAAAAGATATACAGATGGCAAATAAGCACATGAAAAGATACTCAACATTAAGTCATTAGTGAAATGCAATGAAAACCAGGAGATACCACCACATACCTTTTGGAATGGTTCAAGTCAAAAAGACTGATCCTACCAAGTATTGGTGAAGATGTAAAGAAACTGAAACTCTCATACACTGCTGATGGAAATCTAAAATGACAGAACCACTTTGAAAAACAGTCTGCAGTCTCTATAAAAAGTTAAACACATGTCTACCATATGACCCAGTCCATTCCACTCCTAAGGTGGAAATAAAAGCATACGTTCAAAGACTTTTACATGAATGTTCATAGTAGCTTTATTTGTAATAGCTAAAAACTGGAAACAGGCCAAGTGCAGGGGCTCATGCCTGTCATCTCAGCACTTTGGGAGGCCAAGGTAGAAAGATCGCTTGAGCCCAGGAGTTCAAGATCAGCCCCAGCAACAAAATGGGACCCCATATCTATATTAAAAAAAAAAAAATTGGCCAGGTGCAGTGGCTCACGCCTGTAATCCCAGCACTTTGGGAGGCTGAGGCCGGTGGATCGTGAGGTCAGGAGATCAAGACCATTCTGGCTAACACGGTGAAATCTCATCTCTACTAAAAGTACAAAAAATCAGCAGGGACTGGTGGCGGGCACCTGTAGCCCCAGCCACTTGGGAGGCTGAGGCAGGAGAATGGCATGATCCCAGGAGGCAGAGCTTGCAGTGAGCCAAGATCACACCACTGCACTCCAGCCTGGGAGGCAGAGCAAGACTCTGTCTAAAACAAACAAACAAACAAACACAAAAGAAAAAAATTAGGTGTGGTGGTCCCAGTTAAGGTGGAAGGATCACCTGAGCCCAGGGAAGTCAAGGCTACAGTGAGCCATGATCATGTCACTGCATTCCAGCCTGGGTGACAAAATGAGATCCTGAGAAAGGAAAGAAAGAAAGAAAAAGAAAAGAAAGAAGGAAAGAAAGAAAGAAAAGGAAGGAGAGAGAGAGAGAGAGAGAGAAAAGGAAAGGAAAAGAAAAGAAAAGAAGGAAGGAGAGAGAGAAAGAAAAGGAAAGAAGAAGAAAGAGAGAGGAAAGAAAGAAAGAAAGAGAAAGGAAGGAAGGAAGGAAGGAAGAAGAAGGAAGGAAGGAAGGGAAGGAAGGAAGGAATGAAAGGAAGGAAGGAAGGAAAGGAAGGAAGGAAGGAAAGGAAGGAAGGAAGGAAGGAAGGAAGGAAGGAAGGAAGGAAGGAAGGAAAGAAAGAAAGACAGGCAACCCAAAAGCCCATCAGCAGGCGAATGGATAGACCATGGTTTAACCACACAATGGAACACTACTCAGCACTAAAAAGGAATAATTACTGATACATGATACAACATGGATGAATTTCCAAATAATTACTCAAGTAAAAAAAGTCAGTAAAATTAAAAAAAAAAAACTATAATGTATGACTGCATATATATAAAATCTTAGAAACTATAAACTAATCTAGAGAGAGGGCAGACCAGTCATTGCCCGGGAAGGTTGGGAAGGAGTAGGGGTACAGAAAGGGGCAAGAGAGAAAAGTGGATTACAAAAAAATGGGTGACGGCTATGTTTACAATCTTGATTGTGATGATGGCTTAATGAATGAACACATTTGCCAAACTTATCAAAATGTGCATTTTATTTTTATTTATTTATTTTTTGAAACAGGTTTCACTCTGTTGCCCAGGCTCACTGCAGCCTCGAGAGCCAGGCTCAAGAGATCCTCCCACCTCAGCCTCCTGAGTAACTGGGACTACAGATTTGCACCACCATGCCGCACTAATTTTTTCTTTTTCTTTTTCTTTTTTTTTTTTTGAGATGGAGTCTTGCTCTGTCTCCCAGGCTGGAGTGCAGTGGTGCGATCTCGGCTCACTGCAAGCTCCACCTCCCGGGTTCATGCCATTCTCCTGCCTCAGCCTCCTCAGCAGCTGGGACTACAGGTGCCCGCCACCGCACCCGGCTAATTTTTTTTGTATTTTTAGTAGAGACGGGGTTTCACCATGTTCTACTAGGATGGTAGTAGATGGTAGCCAGGATGGTCTCGATCTCCTGACCTCGTGATCCGCCCGCCTCGGCCTCCCGAAGTGCTGGGATTACAAGTGTGAGCCACCGCACCCGGCCCCAACTAATTTTTTCTACTTTTTGTAGAGATGAGGGTCTCACTATGTTGCCCAAGCAGGTCTTGAACTCCTGAGCTCAAGCTATCCTCTCACCTCAGCCTCCTAAAATACTGGGTTTACAGGCATGAGCCACCATGTCCAAAGTATGCATTTTAAACATGTAAAATTTATTGTATATACATTCCACCTCAATAAATCTGTTAAGAAATTATTACATGGGAGTAATAAACGTTTTGTTTCTGGGCCCATCCATTCCTTGGGTTAAATCAATACAACTTTGTGGCTCTTGGCTGTTCCTGGTCTCAGAACATGTAGCTCCCAACTTAAAACCCTCTAAACTCCTTAACGAAGACCACTTGACTCCAGCCACACTGGACTTTCTTCTAGTTCCCAACACTCCGAGCTTCTCCCTGTGCAGTGCTTGTTCTTCCTGCAGACCTTCTAATTGAAAGGGCAGAGTTTGTTGCTTCTCTTTATGCTAGCCTGTGCTCAAATATCACCTCTTTAGAAAAACCTCCCTGACAGGCCAGGCATGGTGGCTCACAGTGGCTCAGCATTTTGGGAGGCTGAGGCAGGTGGATCACCTGAGGTCAGGAGTTCAAGACCGGCCTGGACAACATGGTGAAACCCCGTCTTTACTAAAAATACAAAAAAATTAGCCAGGCATAGTGGCAGATGCCTGTAATCCCAGCTACTCAGGAGGCTGAGGCAGGAGAATCGCTTGAACCTGGGAGGCAGAGGTTGCAGTGAACCGAGATTGTGCCATTGCACTCCAGCCTGGGTGACAAGAGCAAAACTCTGTCTCAAAAAAAAAGAAAAAGAAAAAAGAAAAACCTCCCTGACACCATGTCTATACTCTGTCTATAACTGGAGTTACCATATAATTTATTGCCCAAACCAAGATACTTCAACAAATATAAACAAACATAAACTGAGACTGTCCCAGGCTAAGGACGGGGGGTAGGTACCGTGGTCTGTCTTTAACAGTCTCCCAACAACCCCAGTAGAGTCACTGTCCATCTCCTTACCCGCAGCACTTTTCACTAGTTAATAGTAACTGCTTATGTTTATTGTTTGTTTCCCTCACCAGAGATTCTGTCTATACATTTACCACTGAATTCCCCAGCCTACACCAGCATCTGCCACACTGCAAGGATGCATAAATATCTGCTGAGTGAATGAATACATCGCAACTGAGATGCAGTGCAAGCACAGAATTTAGAAAGCAAATGTGGATTTCTGCTTTTCTGAATGTTAAGATGCCTCCTTCATTCATTCAACAAGTATTTAACAAAAATCTACTGTGTAGCAGGCCCTGTATTAGATGGGGAACAAAAGAGATCTCAAGATGCTTACAGTTCAGTGAGGTCTCAGAAAGACACTAGTCACCTAATCACAAACACATTTACTCACAATCCATGCTGTGAAGAAATGGCCCTATTGGCCAAGTGTGGTGATTCACACCTGTCATCTCAGCACTCTGGGAGGCCGAGGTGGATGGATCACTTGCACCCAGTTTGAGACCAGCCTGGGAAAGATGGTGAAATCCTGTCTCTACAAAAATTTAAAAAATTAGCCGGGTTCGGTAGCACATACCTGTAGTCCCTGATACTCGGGAGGCTGAGGCGGGAGGACCCCTTGAGCCCAGGAATTCAAGGCCAAAGTGAGCTACATATGATGCCATCACACTCCAGCCTAGGCAACAAAGCAAGACTCTATCTCTAAAAAAATAAATAAATAAAAACAAAGAAATTAATAAAGAAAGGCCCTATAATGCCTATAACACATGGCATTATAATAGCACAGGATGGGCAAGGGCTGACCTAGTCTGGGACATCAAAGGCAGGGTTCCCTAAGAGTGGCCTGTGGGCTGAGGGTAGGTAATTCCAAGGCCAACAGCCTACGCAAAGGCTCTGAGGCTGGAGAGAAGGTGCACAAAGAGACCGAAACCCAAAAAAGGCCAACATGGCTAGCCCACAGGCAACCAAGGGGGCCAGTGAGAGCAGCTGAGGCAGGAAAGGTAGGCAAGATTCCGCTCTGCAGGCTCTGTGCACTAATGTGTTTGACCTTCATTCAAGGAGCATGAATTAACTGGCATTTGCTTAAATGGCTATGTACAGCTTTCTGCCTCAGTTCCCTGGGCCCTGAAAGAAATGGCAATTGGCTGGGCACAGTAGCTCACGTCTGTAATCCCAGCACTTTGAGAGGCCAAGGCGGGAGGATCCCTTGAGCCCAGGTGTTTGAGACCAGCCTGGGCAACGTGGCGAAACCCTGTCTCTACTAAAAATACAAAAATTAGCTGGGCATGGTGGTGCTCGCATACGGTCCCAGCTACTTGGGAGGCTGAGGTGGGAGGATCACTTGAGCCCCAGAGGTCGAGGCTGCAGTGAGCTGTGATCACACCATTGTACTCCAGCCTGTGTGACAAAGCAAGACCCTGTCTCAAAAAAAAAAAAAAAAAAAAGGCAATAGCAACCATGGAATGACTCTCAACTTAAACCAAGAAATTTTTACTTAACCCTTTTACACCAAACAAACTGGAAATAACACAAAAACTTAATGATTTCTACACCAGAGTCTAATGGGGAGTAAGGCTTTCCAAGGAAAAACACGCAAAGCACCAGAGGTAAGGTGCAAAGGGCTGTGGGCGCTGAAGGAGCGATGGGGAAGCAGGAGGCACGGTCCTTCTGAGCCAAATCTCAAAGAAAATGGATCAAGACAGGGAAGGCGCAAGAGGCTTCCAGAAGAATGCGGGTTTAGTGTGGGATGCGGGGTTTTTGTTTGTTGTTGTTTAGCAGAGAAGATATGGCAGAGAAAGCTCGAGGTTGAGGCCCCTTTAGCAAGGGCTCTGTTCGCATAGTTTAGCAGACAATGGTGCCTCCCTGAGGACTTGGGGCAGGGCCTGGAAGGTCACAGCCCTTCTGGAAAGAGCAGCGAAGGTGGGAAGGAGGTCGCAAGTGACTGGACGAGGGCGGAGAACAGGAATGCTGTTGACAGCAAGGTGGTGGCACGAGGGCTCACTCTCTGCTTCCTGAGTCTGCAGAGCAGCGAAGAATCCCGCGCGGCGACCCAGGGTGGCGACGGCAGCTAAGAGCCCGGACCCGTCACTGTGGGCGTGGGCATGGCCTGGCGCCCTGAGCTGCCACACCACAGTACCACCCTCCCTTTATTTCCCACACCAACCGTCTGGGTGTGAGGGCTGCTCAACTGGACCACGACCTAAAACCCGGAAAGAGGGCTCGCCTGACTCCGTGGCTGCTGCGCCTCCAGCAGGCGCGGAACCGCCGGGCACCCCTTGTCCCTCCATCTTTTTACCAAGCGTTGAGGTCGCCCCCAGGGAAAAGCGGTGACCTCAGCGCCCGCGCCTCTCCGGGACAGCCTAGGGCTCCACGGCGCGCGCCCGGGCCCCCCGTACTTTAGGGAGACGGGGATTACCATGGCGATTCTCAGCCGAGCAGGCAGGCGTGGTGGACTCCCGATCCCGAAGCCCTTAGCATCCACCTGGGCCGCTGCCCCAGAGCCCGTTCCCCTAGCGCCCCCGGCCCCTTCTCCGCCCTCCTCAGGGAACCGCCGCGGGCCCGGCCTCACTATGCCTCCTCGCCACGCCTCGCTCGGAGGAGCGCGGCCGGCTCAGGGAGCAGCCAGCCGCGGAGCCGCCTGTACGCGAGGTGCCCGCTCGTCCCACGCGGCACCTAGGCCGCAGCAGCTGTGGGCGCTGGGCCGGCGTGCGCCTCGGGGGCGGGGCCGCGCGCACAATCGCCGGGCTTGGGGCAGGGCCTCGCCATGGTAACCGTTGCCAGGGCAACATTGCCGCGCGCGGAGTGTGAGGGGAGCTGGGTTCCCGGGCCGCGCGCGCGGGCTGGGCCTTCACCAAGCACGAGGCCCACCACGGCCTCCAGCACCCGGAATCCCGGTTTGGCGCTGTAGCGTCTGGGTTTGGGCTGCCGGAGCGGCGGGCGCGGGGCGAAGGGGCGGGCGCGGGCGGCTCTCCCACTGGGGTGGCGCTGGCGTGAGAGCACAGGCTAGGCGGCTCACTCGGCCGACCTGGGAGAAATCATCGGAGAACCTCTTTTGGAAAACGAGCGTAAGGACTACGACGGTGAAGGGAGAATATCATGGGAAATGTTTGCAAAAGAGCCAGGTAAACAGTAAGAGCCCGAGAGACTAAAGGGGTGGGGAGGGAGTTCATGTGCAAGTAGGACAGGACAAGAAAGGTACAGTAGATACAGTTCCAGCCTCACTCCCCGCAGGGGAAGGCTACACTTTGAGTGGTACGACTCATTCTTTTCTATGACTTGTCATTCCTTTTTTTTTTTTTTTTTTTCCAACCGAGTCTCTCTCTGTCGCCCAGGTTGGAGTGCAGTGGCACGATCTCGGTTCACTGCAACCTCTGCCTCCCAAGTTCAAGCCATTCTCCTGCCTCAGCCTCCTGAGTGACTGGGATTGCAGATGCGTACCACCATGCCCGGCTAATTTTTGTGTTTTTAGTAGAGACGGGGTTTCGCCATGTTGGTCACGCTGGCCTCGAACTCCTGACTTCAGGCGATCCGCCCGCCTCAGCCTTCCAAAGTGCTGAGATTACAGACGTGAGCCACCACGCCCGGCCTGTCATTGCTTTTTATTCAACAGTTATTGAGCATCTGCCACGTGCCTGACACTCTTCCAGGCCCTGAAAATTGAGCTCTGAATGAGGCAAAGTCCTTGTTCTTTTAAGCGTGATTTGGGGGAGGTGGTCGAGGCTGAAATGGAGGGCCTGGCAGACATTAAAAGTGATAGGGACAGTATGGCATATTGCATTAAATTGATGTGACCACTGGGTGCTCTTTTAGATTGCTGACTGAGGAAGGCCTCTCTGAGGAGGTGACGTTAAAACACATCTGGATGACAAGGAGCAGTCAATTATGCCAAAATTAGGGAGAGGAGGAGAAGGCAAGACCAGGAAGCAGGAGCAGGGTCCTGGAAGGCTCTGCAAGGATGAGGTGTTTTGTTTTTTTCTCCTGAAAGACAAACTGGCTTCCAAAGAGGAGTGTTTATGTTCTAGGTTCTCTTACATATGCTTTCCCTAATCCTTCATTAACAAAGCAAACCCAACTTCCAATTACTTTTAATATGTCTGTGAATTTTTCTTATGAGTCCATATGCCCTGGATATGGCAAATTCTCCTGCCCTCCACCTGCAGTTTCTTCTCTGCTTGCCCCTGTCTTCATCCCTGGATAGAGCCAGCCCACCCCAGCTGCTTACACTTCTCTGGGTTATCTCAGTTCTCCCAAGGTTACCCCTATGGGATCACTCCCAAATCTGTTCCATTCCTGCTTTTCCTGAGCTCCAGATCAGAGATCCAGAGCCCTGCTACAAGGTTTTTTTGTTTGTTTTGTTTTGTTTTTGAGATGGAGTCTTGCTCTGTTGCCCAGGCTGGAGTGCAATGACAGGATCTCTGCTCACTGCAATCTCCGCCCCCTGGGTTCAAGCAATTCTCCTGCCTCAGCCTCCCAAGTAGCTGGGATTACAAGCATGTGCTCTCACGCCCAGCTAATTGTTGTATTTTTAGTAGAGACAGGGACCAGGCTGGTCTCGAACTCCTGACCTCAGGTGATCCGCCTGCCTTGGCCTCCCACTGGGATAACAGGCGTGAGCCACTGCACCGGCCTCCTGCTACAAGTTTTAAAACTCAGCTGTTTTGAAAGTAGATCAGTGGTTGAGGTGTGCCATGGGTGGGGGAGGATTGACTGCAGTGCACTAAGAGGAAAATTCCAGAGCGATGGAAATACTCTCCATCCTGATTGTGGCGGTAGGTACACAGGTGCAGGGCTGGCTGCATCATTTGCATGGCTCAGTGCAAAATGAAAACAGGAAGAAGCAGGGAAAAGTGCCAGTAAAGGTACTAAATTAGAAAGCTTACCTTTTCTCTGCAGTCTCTATCAACCTGTTATGCTGTTTTTATTTACTGTTTAATGTGTTTCCTTGGGTACGGGAACACTCCCCTTCCTAGCTGTCTTCCCATAGCAGATGGGTGACCCTCGAGGGATTGCACCCTCTGTGCCAGGATGTGCTCAGTGTCATGACTGTGGTGGACGGGACACTCACATGTCTCACTCTGAATGTGCTGGGATACTGCCGTGTCCTGCCCTAGATGGGGGTGGGGGTGGGGTAGGGTGAGGGTGGGGATTGGGGGTGGTGGGGGGTGACAAGAGGTGAGACTCAGCGGGAGCTAAGGCACCAACCCCCTTCCCCCAACATGCTCCATTTTCCATTTTCCCGTCGGATTTCATTGACAAAACAGAAATTCAAAGGTAAAATTACTAAGAAATTTTCACACTGTGAAACTCAGAGCATTAAACCCCAAGCATGTGGCCCTTCTAAGAGTAGAACTTGGCCAGGCGCGGTGGCTCACGCCTGTAATCCCAGCACTTTGAGAGGCTGAGGCGGGTGGATCATCTGCAGTCAGGAGTTCACGACCAGCCTGACCAACACGGTGAAACCCCGTCTCTACTAAAAAATACAAAAATTAGCCAGGTATGGTGGTGGCAGGCGCCTATAATCCCAGCTACTTGGGAGGCTGAGGCAGGAGAACTGCTTGAACCCGGGAGGTGGAGGTTGCAGTGAGCCGAGATTGCACCACTGCACTCCAGCCTGGGTGACAGAGCAAGACTCCTTCTCAAAAAAAAAAAAAAAAAGAGCAGGACTCTGTGTGACCACTGGGGTCAAACAGTGCACGAACCTGGCCCTGCACAAGTATATACATTTGTCAGAATTAATTAAATTATATACTTCAAATTAGTACAGTTTACAATATATGAATTATACCTTGATAAAGTTGATTTTGAAACTTCAACTCTTAGGAACCTCACCTTGCCGCATCTAAAATCAAACCTGGCTGGGTGTGGTGGCTCACACCTGCAATACTAGCACTTTGGGAGGCTGAGGCAGGTGGATCGCTTGAACTCAGGAGTTCGAGACCAGCCTGGGCAACATGGTGAAACCCCATCTATGGAAAAAAAAAATACAAAATTTACCGGGCATGGTGGCATACGTCTGTGGTCCTAGCTACTTGGGAGGCTGAGGTGGGAAGATTGCTTGAGTCCAGGAAGTCAAGATTGCAGTGAACCGTGATCGCACCACCACATTCCAGCCTGGGTGACAGAGCAAGACCCTGCCTCTAAATAAATAAAGTCAAACACTTCTTATAGCAAATGTGCATCTCCTTCTGTTTGGATGATAGCCTCAGCAACCATCTAGGTACCCACGCTAGGAACTGGTCACCTTTGATCCCTCTCTCTCCTTATATCTAGAACACTCTCATCTGTACCTACTGGAGGCTACCTCCTGACTTGTTTGTTTTTTTTTTTTAGACGGAGTTTTGCTCTTTTGCCCAGACTGAAGTGAAGTGGTGCGATCTCGGCTCACTGCAGCCGCTGCCCCCCCCCGGGTTCAAGCGATTCACCTGCCTCAGCCTCCAGAGTAGCTGGGATTACATGTGTGTGCTATCAAGCCTGGTTACTTTTTGTGTTTTTAGTAGAGACAGGGTTTTACCATGTTGGCCAGGTTGGTCTTGAACTCCTAACCTCAGGTGATCCGCCCACCTTGGCCTCCCAAAGTGCTAAGATTACAGGTGTGAGACACTGCTCCCAGCTGATTTTCTTTTTTCTTTTCTTTTTTCTTTTCTTTTTTTATAATTTTTTTTTTCTTTAATAGAGATAGGGTCTCCCTATGTTTCCCAGGCTGGTCTCGAACTCCTGGGCTCAAGGGATCCTCTTGCCTCAGCCTCTGAAAGTGCTCAGATTATAGGCATGAGCCACCACACCTGACCCTCACCTTCATAAGTCTGTGGATGGTGCCACCTGCTCCCAGTCACCCCGCTGCAAGCGGTTCAGTGTGCCCTCCTGCACTGCTTGCCAAGCCCTGTCTCTCTGGGGGACCGCCCTTCCCCACCCTGCTCTTCCTCAGATCACCACACTGCTCAGGCCTGTGCTGTCTCTGGCCTGGGCTGCTTCAGAAGTCTCCTGACCAGCCCTGCTCCCTCCTTAGGCTTCTGCACTCCATCTGGTATTCTTTCTAAAGCACAGATTTAATCATGTCTCACCCATTTTCAAAAACTGTTGATGACTATTTCCTACAAAGCACTCCTTGGTATGGTATGAATATGTGTAGTCTTTCCGAATCTTGCCTCCATCTGCTTGTCTAGTTTGACTTACCCTTGCTGGCCCCTCATGCCTTGTTTTGGCCACTCTCCTCTGTCTCTGGGATTTGTGGTGCTCCATGCCTCCCAGCCTCTACTTATGTGGTCCCCTTTAGCTGGAGTGTTTTCTCCTCCTTGCTGATCATCAGAAGCCTGTTCAACCTTCAAGGCCCGGCACAAACTGTGAGCTCATTAATCACTGGCAACACTTTGTGCCCGTTAAACTCAGCCTCAGCTTCTGGCATTGCACGAATCTGGACTTCAGTTAGAGAGAGGTTTCCTTGTCTCCTCCACAGTGAGCAGCCTCTTTTAGCCTCCTCACTGTATGCCACAGCAGTAAGATAGATGTTAATGGAATAATTTTCATGGTCCATTGGGAAGTATTATTGCCTCTATTCTGCCAAGCGCGGAGACTTCATTCTCACTGACCTCTGAGCTTAAGTGAAGGCTGCTAGCCTCCCCTCCTCCTTTAAGTCCCCCACTTGTTTCTGAGGCATACATTCTGCTCCTTGCTCATCCCGGCCTACATCATCATTGCGTGCCTATCTGCTTCCTGCTGCACTCCAAGTGGGGGATGATCTCAAAGTGCACTCCTCAGCCCTGTGCGCTTCTCCCTCAGTGTCCCCTCCCCTGCTGGCTCAGGGAGTCACATCAGTCCCTACCACTCTCATGATGACACAGTCTCTGTGGTGAAAAATGGCTGCCCTCTGAGCTCTGGTCCTCAGCCCCCATCATTCCCTGCACTTTGGGCATCTCCCCTCGTCCTGCCTCGTCCGGTCCCCACTGGCTGCACCGTTCTCCCAGGCTCCTGCCTTTCATCTCCTCTAGCTCATCTTCATCCATCTAGAATGATAAGTTCATTGGTCAGGCCTAGATGTCCTTTGGAAATGCTCTTGTATCAATCCCTCCCTTGATATCCATATCATTTCATCCTTTTCTCACTGCAAATTGTAGCTAACACCGAAGGGGGGTTTGCACACATACTGCATTTTCACTCACTATAACCAGTGTGGTCATTTCACTCACTATAACAGAACAAAAGTGCATTATGTTCTCCACTTTGTACACGAGGAGGTCAGAAAGTGAGTAACTTTCGCAGGTTCACAGTCAGAGTCAAAGCCAGCTCTGTCTGCCTGTCAAGCCTGTGCTGTTAACCACTATAATTATTCAGGAAGGTGCCCTGGACTTGAGGCCAGAAAATGTGAGTTCACATCTTGGCCTCAGTACTTATTAGTTGGGCAATTCTCTGAGCTTCGCTTTTTCCCCTTAGGTTGCTGTGAAAGCAATATGATAGAATAACTGTGAAAGTACTATGTGAATTAATTATTATTATTATTTATTTATTTTGAGACAGCGTCTTGCTCTGTTGCCCAGGCTGGAGTACAGTGATGCAATCATAGCTCACTGCAGCCTCGAATTCCTGGGCTCAAGTGATCCTCCCACCTGACCCTCCCCAGTAGCTGGGACCACAGGCTAGCACCACCAAGCCAGGCTAATTTTTTTTATTTTTAATTTTTTGTAGAGACAGGGTCTCCCTGTGTTGCTCAGTCTGGTCTCAAACTCCTGAGCTCAAGTGATCCTCCCTGGGCCCCCCAAAGTGCTAGAATTACAGGCATGATTCACTGCACCCAGCCTGCTATGTAAATTTAAAGTGTTTCCAAGAAGCCTTGCTTTAAAAGATATAAAGCACAAGCAAACATGTTTTGCTAGTGGACAGGCAGGATATAAAATGCATGGTCTAGTGATGATTGAAACAATTTCAGTGGCAGGACTGTTTTCTATCAACCAAATGGATCTTCAGCCTTTACACGGAAGAAAGCCTTAGCATGGACTTGCAGGGAGGTAAGGAGGGCTGCTGAGGTGTGTGGCTGGATGGTAGACTTTGTTATAGCACATATTTCAGATTCTTGCTAGTATCAGAACATCATTGATTATATATGCATTTGTCTTAAATGCCAGTTTACTTAAGAATCACTCAATGTTTAGGACCTTAGATGTTTATTCCACAAGAACTGAGCAAATCTTCCTGTGTAAAGTGGAAGAAGATGTTAAATTTAGATAACTATTCATTCTCACATCAGAATAGCACTAATTTTATCTATTTATGAATACACATCCTTATGCCTTCTTTATAAATAGTAATGCTAACTGTGCTGTTCTTTTTAAAAATTACCAGAATTGAAGCATGCATTCTTAGAAAATCCAAACTTAGAATATTCTATCACTATCTTTCTTAGAAGTTACACTTAGAAATTCTTATTTCCTCTTTTCTACTCTGGTGGCATCTTCTTTCCATCATTCCTTTATTTTTTTCTTTCTCTTTTTGTTTCTATTTCATTAAGTGCAATAGTATATCACTGGATTCATTTCATGATAGCCCCACCCTTGGTAGCCCTTATATTAAATAAGAAGTTACAGAAAAAATAAACCGCTCTTTGTAGGTAATTTCCTCTGGTCACCCACTAGGGTCCTAGCAGTGAGAATGCAAGATGTTGGGATGCACGGCCAGCTGGGGCAGACTTAGGAGAAGAGTCATTCATATCCAGGGCAGAGGTCAGCAAACTCTGTGAAGGGCCAGAGAGTAAAAATTTTAAACTTTGTGGGCCCTGTGTCCTCTTTTTTTTTGAGACAGAGTCTTGCTCTGTCACCCAGACTGGAATGCAATGGCATGATCTCGGCTCATTGCAACTTCCGTCTACCAGGTTCAAGCAATTCTCCTGCCTCTGTCTCCTGAGTAGCTGGGATTACAGGCGCCCGCCACCATGCCTGGCTAATTTTCGTATTTTTAGTAGAGACGGGGGTTTCACCATGTTGGCCAGGCTGGTCTCGAACTCCTGACCTTGTGATCCACCTGCCTCAGCCTCCCAAAGTGCTGGGATTTCAGGTGTGAGCCGCCTCGCCCGGCCCTGTGTCCTCTTTTACAACTATTAAACTGTGCTGATGTAGCATAAAAGCAGTTATAGGCTATGCACCGCATAACGGCATTTTGGTCAGTGGTGAACCACATATACAACAGTGGTCCCATAAGATTATAATGGGACTGAAAAACTCTCATCACCCAGTGATGTCTTCATGATCCTGACCCTGTGTAGGCCTCTAGGTTAATGTATTTCTTAGTTTTTAACAATAAAGTTTAAAAACTAAAAAAAATTAAACATAGAGAAAGCTTAGAGAATAAGGATATAAGGAAAGAAAGTATTTTTGTACAGCTTCACAAAAATGTGTGTGTTTTAAGCTAAGTGTTATTACAGAAGAGTCAAAAAGTTTAAAAATATTAAAAAGTTTATAAAGTAAGAAAGTTACAGTGAGCAAAGGTTAATTTGTTATTGAATTAAAAAATTTAAATACGTTTAGGGTAGCTTAAGTGTAGAGTGTTCATAAAGTCAACAGGAGTATGTAACAATGTCCTAGGCCTTCACCTGCACACACCACTCAATTTCAGCCCTGCAGTCTCCATTCATGATAAGTGCCCTCTACAGGTCTACCATTTTTACTGTATTTTACTTTATTTTTACTGTGTCTTTTCTATGTTTAGATACACAAATACCCACTCTTGTGTTACAATTGCCTGCAGTCTTCAGTACAGTAACATGCTGTGCAGGTTTGTAGCCTAGGAGCCATAGGTTATACCATATAGTCCAGGTGTGCAGGAGGCCATACCACCTAGGTTTGTGTAAGTGCACTCTATGGTATTTGCACGAGGACGAAATTGCCTTATGATGCATTTCTCAGAAAGTATCCCCATCACTAAGCAATGCATGACCATACAAACCACATGTAAACAAATGAGCACATCTGTGTTCATTTTCATGTGTCAGAATGTATTTTTCTTCTTTGGATTTTTCCCATTTAAAAATGTAAAAATGTTTTCTTAGCTCATGGGCTGTATAAAAACTGGTAGTAGGCTAGAGTTGGCCCATGGGCTGTTAATTTGCCAATCCCTGATCTAGAGAGTTAAAATGCTATTTATTATTCTTGCTGGGGGATTGAGAGGGAGGGGAATGAGGTAGGAAAAATAATAGTAATTATTGGGCACTCATATTTAGTAAGCATTCTCCTAAGCACTATATATACAAATCATGTATACTCATTTAATACAACCATAGAAGGTAAGTAGGAATATTAGCCCCACTTTACAGATGGGGAGTCTGAAGCATAGAGAGACTAAATCATCTGTCGCATATCACACAGCTAATAGAGGCAGAGCGTGATACAATAGCTCACCAAGTTGGGTCTAGCACCCTCTATCTGAGCCATTATGCTGTACTGCCTTTCTGGGTGAAATATTGTCTTCTGGCAAAGACATATTTTCACAGGCATCCACATAGAAGATCTTTGTCCTGTCAGTTCCATTAAGCATTTGAACAAAAAGTTACAGAATGTTTGAAGTAATGTTTCCATTTGGAGGCAAGGGGACAGATGGCACTGTCTTACTTAGTAAAGAAGTCACTTTCCCTGAAGGTGTTTGAGCAGAGGTGGGATGACTTTTGTAGTCTTGTGGTTCCCTAGAAAGACTTTGGTTATTTTCTTTTCTATAAAATAAAAGTAAAAATTAACAATTCTTGATTTTTGAAATTTAAATCTGGCTAATTACTAAAGGAGCAAACAGCCTGAACACCTCCCCATAGCACACTCGGGCACCATCTCATTACATTTACAGGATTTGAGAGTCTGAATAACCAGAACTGCTGGAAGGAAATGATATGTCAGACTGTTTTGACCTATTGCTACAGGAACTGAGTGAATCTCCCTTAACCCCATCCCCACCACAACACACACACACACACACACACACACACACACACACACGCTACACACGATTCTTCCCATCTATACCCTTCTTAGGTGAAAAGTATTTGAAGGTGGTGTTAGGGAAGACTTATTTATTAAGTAATTAAAATCATATATTATTAACTGAGTATATTAATTTATAGTCATATGAGAGAACGTTAATATGGAAAGATACCCAAGACGAATGGTAAAGACAAATATAGAACAGCATGTCTTGTGTTCCCAATTGTGTAAAAAACAATGTTGGTAGGGAGGAGATGGATGAGTACCGTGGAAGTTTTCTGAAAGGATAAAACAATATTGGTAGTCATTACTTCTGGGGAACGAGATAGGGATCTGGACGGGAGGAAATTACATTTTTCATTGCGTACTCTTGTATCCTCTGAATTTTTAACCTGTATATTCTTAATTAAAATATCAATAAATACAGAAGTGTATTCTTCAACTGGATACCTGCTTCTCCATGGCATATCCCCTACCCAAGCCAGAAAATCTTTCTTTACTTGAATCTCCTTTGACTACATTTACAGTTGCAAGCATTTTTCAATTAAAAATAACTTCTCCTGGGACTTGCCTTACACTACTAATGATGACAGAGAGAGAGTAAATGAATCAGTGTTGCTATTTGTTAGACTTCTGATGAGTGTTAGTGGGTAAAGTGGGTTGAATGGTGGCTCCAAAAAAGATTTTTACACATTTGAATCCCAGGAAACTGAATATTACCTTATAGGGCCAAAGCTGTGATTGGGTTCAGGATCTTTAGAGGAGGATCATCCAAGGGGGCCCTAAGTGCAATCACATGCATCCCTGTGAGAGAGAAGCAGAGGGAGTTTTGAGGGAGAAGGGGAGGAAGAATTGTGACCACAGAGGCAGAGACTGGAGTGATGCACCACAAGCCCAGGAATTCCCAGAGCCCCCAGAAGCTGGAAGAGGCAGGGAACAGATTCTCCCATCTTTTGAGGAAGCACCTTCCTAGTGACACCTGACTGCAGGCACCTGGCTTCCACACTGTGAGAGAGAATAAATTGGCCAGGCACGGTAGCTCATGCCTGTAATCCCAACACTTTGGGAGGCCAAGGTGGGCGAATCACGAGGTCAAGAGTTCAAGATCAGCCTGGCCAACGTGGTGAAACCCCGTCTCTACTAAAAATAGAAAAAATTAGCTGGGCATAGTGGCAGGCACCTGTAATCCCAGCTACTTGGGAGGCTGAGGCAGGAGAATCGCTTGAAGCCAAGAGGTAGAGGTTGCAGTTAGCTGAGATTGTGCCACTGTACTCCAGCCTGGGCGACAGAGTGAGACTCTGTCTCATAAAAATAAAAAAAATAAAAAAAATAAAAAAAGTGTGTGTGAGAGAGAGAGAGAATAAGTTTCTATTGGTTTGTTTTGTTTTTGTTTGTTGTTGTTGTCGTTGTTTGAGATGGAGTTTCACTCTTGTTGCCCAGGCTGGAGTCCAATGGCGCGATCTTGGCTCACCGCCACCTCCACCTCTCAGGTTCAAGCGATTCTCCTGCCTCAACCTCTCAAGTAGCTGGGATTACAGGCATGCACCATCATGCCTGGCTAATTTTGTATTTTTAGTAGAGACGGGGTTTCTCCATGTTGGTCAGGCTGGTCTCGAACTCCCAAACCTCACGTGATCCACCCACCTCAGCCTCCCAAAGTGCTGGGATTACAGGCGTGAGCCACCGTGCCTGGCCAAGTTTCTATTGTTTTAAGCCGGCAGTTTCTGCTAGCTTGTTGCAGCAGCCTTAGGAAACTAATACAGTGGGGAAGAAAGTGCAACTAATAGCTAAAGTTTGGTTTCTGGATTCCATAAATGTAATCATGGTTCTTCTGGCCCAAATAATACCAAAAGATAGTATTGTATTGAGTCACTTAATTCTGTCATAGACAGTTCAGTTGTTACTAATGAAAGTGTGAAGTAGTAAGGTTCTTGTCAGTAAAAATATTAGAGGCTAGATAAGCACCTAGGGGATGCTAGTAAAGGAATTCCTGCATTGGATGGAGACTGGCTTCGGTAACCTCAGATCCCTTTCAGCTCAAAAACATGTCTTAGTCTCCTCAGGTTGCTATAATAAAATACCATAAACTGGGTAGCTTATCAACAACAGAAGTTTATTTCTCTCAATTCTGGAAGCTGGGAAGTCCAAGATCAAGGCAGATTCAGTGTCTCATGATGGTCTGCTTTCTGGCTTATCGGTGGTGCTTTCTTGGTGTGTCATTACGTGGTGGAAGTAATTAACGGTCTTTCTTGGGCCACTTTCAAAAGGGTACTATTCCCGTTCATGAGAGCTCTGTCCCTATGGCCTAATCATCCCCCAAAGGCCCCACCTCCTAACTGTCAACTTAGGGGTTAGCATTTCTTTTTTTTTTTGAAATGAAGTCTCGCTCTTATCCCCCAGGCTGGAGTGTGATGGTGTGATCTCGGCTCTCACTGCAACCTCTGCCTCCCGGGTTCAAGCGATTCTCCTGCCTCAGCCCCTCGAGTAGCTGGGATTACAGGCACCTGCCACCACACCTGGCTAATTTTTGTATTTTTAGTAGAGACGGGGTTTTACCATGGTTGGCCAGGCTGGTCTAGAACTCCTGACCTCTGGTGATCCACCTGCCTCGGCCTCCCAAAGTGCTGGGAATTCAGGCGTGAGCCACCTTGCCTGGCCGGGGTTAGCATTTCAACATATGTATTTTGGGGAGAACATAAACAGCCCATTTCAACATATTTCTGCAGAATAATTTTTTGCAAGTATTAAGGTTTAACATTTTAAGGAGAATATTAGAATAGGCAAACGTTTAGAGAATTCATTCACTTAGAAATGTGTTTGAAGGTATAAGGTGTTCAGGACTTCTATAAACTTTCCAGACCAGCAATTCTTTTTTTTTTTTTTTTTTTGAGACAGAGTGTCACCTAGGCTGGAGTGCAGTGGTGCGATCTCGGCTCACGGCAAGCTGCGCCTCCTGAATTCACGCCATTCTCCTGCCTCAGCCTCCTGAGTAGCTGGGACTACAGGCGCCCGCCACCACACCTGGCTAATTTTTTGTATTTTTAGTAGAGACGGGGTTTCACCGTGTTAGCCAGGATGGTCTCGATCTCCTGACCTTGTGATCCGCCCGCCTCGGCCTCCCAAAGTCCTGGGATTACAGGCGTAAGCCACCGCACCCGGCCCCAGACCAGCAATTCTAATGGAATACCACAGGTTACTGAAAATTCACTACTGGAAAAATAAAAACATATGAGCTGTAAGGGTAACTCGGGTTTTCCAAACACATGAGGGACTTACCTATACCAACATTTCCAGAAATAATTTGCATGTTGTTACAATGCTTTACCAGTATCAATAGAGCTTTGATCTATTTGTTCTACTGTTTTAGAGATTACACATTTCCTTATGTTGTTAAATCACCACCATATAAACAATCTGTGTTGAGTGATGAGATAAGGGAGGTAAATTATTCTCTTCATTCTAGTTTTTTTTTTTTGTTCAGAGAAAATGGGAAAGGAGGAGACTCAGAGGCAGATAAAGTTTATATTTAATGTATAGATAATAAAATCATACTGTAGCCATTTTTACTCTCAAATGTCTTTTTGAGGTCTCTAATGTCAAAAAACATCATATAAAATTTGTGCTATGGCCAGGCATGGTGGCGCATGCCTGTAATCCCAGCTACTTGGGAGGCTGAGGCAGGAGAATTGCTTGAATCTGGGAGGCAGAGGTTGTAGTGAGCCAAGGTCACACACACCATTGTACTCCAACCTGGGGGACAAGAGCGAAACTCCGTCTCAGAAAAAAAAAAAAAAAAAAAAAAGAGGTGCTATGGTTTGAATATGTCTCCCAAAGTTTGTGTGTTGGAAGCATAATTCCCAACACAATCATGTTGAGAAGTGGGGCCTTTAAGAAGTCATTAGATCATGAAGATGCTGCAATCACGAAGGGATTGATGGAGTTATTGTGGGAATAGGTTGATTCTCTCAGGAGTGGGTTCTTGATAAAAGGATGAGTTTGTCCCCCTTTTCCTAGTTCTGTCTAGTGTGCTATCTTGCCTTTTTGCCTTCTGCCATGGGATGATGCAGCATAAAGGCCTTCACCAGATACCAGCACCATGCTCTTGGACTTCTCAACCTCCAGAACTGTAAACCATATAAATTTCTATTGTTTATATAAAATTATGCAATTTCTGGTAGTCTTATAACAGAAAACAGACTAAGACAATATAGTTGTCTCTCAGTATCTGTGAGGGATTGGTTCCAGGACCTCCTAAGGATACCAAAATCCTTGGATGCTCAAGTCCTTGATATAAAATGGCAAGTAGTATTTGCATATAACTATGTGCATGTTCCTGTATATTTTAAATAATCTCTAGATTACTTATAATACCTAATATTATGTGAATGCTATGTAAATAGTTGTTTTACTGTATTGTTTAGGGAATAATGACAAGAAAAAAAAGACTCTACACGTTCAGTACACAAGCAATTTTCTTTTTTTTTTTTTTGAGACGGAGTCTCGCTCTGTTGCCTAGGCTGGAGTGCAGTGGTATGATCTCGGCTCACTACAACCTCTGTCTCCCAGCGATTCTCATGCCTGACTCTAGAGTAGCTGGAATTACAGGCATGAGCCACTATGCCTGGCTAATTTTTGTATTTTTAGTAGAGACAGAGTTTCACCATATTGGCAAGGCTGGTCTTGAACTCCTGACCTCAGTTGATCTGCCCATCTCGGCCTCCCAAAGTGTTGGGATTACAGGCATAAGCCACCATGCCTGGCCTCACAAGCAACTTTTAAAAATATTTTTGATCCACAATGGTTGAATCCATGGATGTGGAGCCCATGGACGTGGAAGGCCAACTGTATGTGTTAGCATTAACCATATGTCAGAATAGTACCAGCTGCTAAAGAATCTACTGGGTGTTTCACAAATGTTTATAGCAAATTCTGTATTTTGTAAAACATTCTTTTACTACAGAAAACATTCTATGACACTTAACACTATTATCAAAAAGTCTGACCTGGACCTATTATTGTAGGTAAAGCAGATGTTAATTGGTGTACCCAGGATTTCTGAAATAATGTCAAGACTTTCTTTGCCCCTACAAACCACCCTAAACACACACTTATCACCAATGTTCCCAGAGTCCCAGTGTGGCAAGTTTTATACTTCACATAGGTTTATACTTCATGTAGCCTGGATATCAAAGTGACAAAAATTTTATATAATTAAGGAGTACAACTTGATGTTTTGATATATGTATACATTGTGACATGACCACCACAATGCATTAACTGTGAAATTATCAAAATGGAGTCACTAATGTCAAACTCTAACAAACAAAATGGACTTGAGGTCATGGAGGAGGGGCCCTCATTTGAGTATGCCTGTGATGGGAACTATGCAAAAAATTCCTCAAAACCTCAGTATTCTAGATAAGCCACTTACACAAGGATACTCACCTAACAATGAATGTCTCCACCCATGAGCTACTGCCAACTCCTGCAACAAGCCCCTGTAACCAGTGGTCTTTGTTTCAAAACAGTTTATGTGGACTTTTTGTTTTTAAAAGCTTCCCCTTTGCCACAACCCCTTTGGATGAGCCTGTGGTCAGCCATAGCATGCATATCCCAGATTGCAATCCCCTGCTATTCCCAAATAAACTCTGCTTTGGAGAGTTGGTCTCTGTTGTTCATTTTAGGTAGACATATCTTGTTGTTTAACAAGTCACAGGATCAAGAAACACTTCATCTACACCTTCATCTAGATGAGATCCTAGAATTTAGGTCTCACATGACTGGATAAGATTTTTGGTCTTCCTTGAGGAAGGGCTGTGTGTTGTGTGTAATATAGGAGCAGATATTCATGACCAATTCACTTTCTCTACTACGAGAGTATTATACCACCCATGTTTGCCACTCTGTGGGTAGAGTATGCTTCTCCAGTCTCATGTTAGGCTTGTCCACATGATTTGCTTTGTTCAATGGTATATGAACAATTTGATTTACACCATATTCAAGCAAGAGCTTTGAATGTGCTTGCATGGTATGGTTTGTCTCTTGCTTCTGCTCTTCACTATAAAAAGTGTATGTCCCAAGTAGGGGCTATTCCATCAGTCTAGTGCCAGAAAAAGAAGACTGTGCTGTAATCTCTGCACTTTGGGAGGCCGAGGTGGGTGGATCACGAGGTCAGGAGATCGAGACTATCCTGGCTAACATGGTGAAACCCCGTCTCTACTAAAAAATACAAAAAATTAGCCGGGCGTGGTGGCGGGCGCCTGTAGTCCCAGCTACTTGGGAGGCTGAGGCAGGAGAATGGCATGACCCTGGGAAGCACAGCTGTGAGCCGAGACAGCGCCACTGCAATCTAGCCTGGGCACCAGAGTGAGACTGTCTCAAAAAAAAAAAAAAAAGAAAAAACAAAAGAAAAAAAAAAAGACGACTGTGGAGCAGAGCCAAGCCAAGCAAGCCAAGCTGAGTCGAGCAGAGCTGTGGCTGACTCCCAGACCCATGAACAAGAAACATTTGTTAAAAGTCACTAAGATCTGGAGTTATTGCTTGTGATAGTCTATCCTCAGGGAACACTCTGGGGGTAAAATAATATTTTATATATTAACTTTATTATATCCTTCGTTTTTGAGATGGAGTTTCATTCTTGTTGCCCAGGCTGGAGTGCAGTGGCGCGATCTCTGCTCACTGCAACCTCCGCCTCCTGGGTTGAAGCAATTCTCCTGCCTCAGCCTCCCAGTAGCTGGGATTACAGGCATGCGCCACCATGCCTGGCTAATTTTGTATTTTTAGTAGAGAACAGGGTTTCACCACGTTGGTCAGGCTGGTCTCGAACTCCTGACCTCAGGTGATCCACCTGCCTTGGCCTCCCAGAGTGCTGGGATTACAGGCATGAGCCATTGCACCTGGCCTATATCCTTCCTTTCTATATCTGATTTTGAGGTTCTCTTGTGTTGAAGAATTTAAACACCAAATTTCTAATTCCAGTTCATTTTATTTTTATTAAAGTGCTTCAGTAGATGAACAGTGTTATCAACAATCAACCCAAACTTTACTGAAATATTCACAAATAAAAATCCTCTATAAGTCATTCAAATAATGTTTTTCTATGTAGTAAAAGTAATCACCATTGGAGATTGGTGAATTTTAATTTATTCCTAACCACATACATGGATTCTTAAATTGGGAGATTCAGCCTGGTTACCTTAATATATGGAGCTGGCTGTTAATACCTGAAAGCTAGTCCCAGCAAGTCTGTGAAAAAATGATGTGATTGAGAACTAATCATTTATCCTTAGTGCTTCAGTTTCTCCATCTGCACTGAGAAGTAACCTTCCCTTAGAGAAGGGTTGTAAATAAATACAAAATGTTAAAGCTTAGCACACTTCTGTGCCTCAAAAAGCATTCATGTACATGCTTTTAAAAGGGCAACTTCTTTGTGCTTGACATAAATTGAATACTATCTGGCTTTAAAAGAAATGGATGAGCCGGGCGCGGTGGCTCAAGCCTGTAATCCCAGCACTTTGGGAGGCCGAGACGGGCGGATCACGAGGTCAGCAGATCGAGACCATCCTGGCTAACACGGTGAAACCCCGTCTCTACTAAAAAATACAAAAAAAAACTAGCCGGGCGCGGTGGTGGGCGCCTGTAGTCCCAGCTACTCCGGAGGCTGAGGCAGGAGAATGGCGTGAACCTGGGAGGCGGAGCTTGCAGTGAGCTGAGATCCGGCCACTGCACTCCAGCCTGGGCGACAGAGCAAGACTCCGTCTCAAAAAAAAAAAAAAAAAAGAAATGGATGATTACTCTTTTCTTCAAAATTATCTTTTTACTCAAATCATATTAAAATCATACTAGTCTGACCGTAGATTAATTTACAGGAGTCATGCTCAGTAAATTATTTGGTTGCAATAAGGACTACTATCCTACTTAGGTAAAATTTACAAATTATTTTAAAAAGTTTCATCCATTACTTACATTCTCCAAGACCTATCCATAAAGACAGAAATCCTGATACTTTAAAGCACAAAGAAGTCAAATCCAAAATTTACTTATTAGATTTTGGTATCGCTCCCTTGGATACTGTCAAGTATTTTATTCATGTCCTCCAAATTATACTGTGGTTGACAAGGGGCAGAGTAAACAAACAAATTTTGACTAGATCTTCCAGCATAAAGTGACCTGGTGCCATCATAAAAAGATTCAGTAGTGAATCTTTGGGGGATAATCTAAGTTGGGGGAGAGGGGCAACATTTATAGTAAAAAAGCTGGAAGAG
The DNA here is from genome assembly GCF_007565055.1 of Rhinopithecus roxellana. Classification (NCBI taxonomy): domain Eukaryota; kingdom Metazoa; phylum Chordata; class Mammalia; order Primates; family Cercopithecidae; genus Rhinopithecus; species Rhinopithecus roxellana. The sequence goes on from NC_044554.1 coordinate 63,917,523, forward strand.
GCTGGGCGCCGTGGCTCACGCCCGTAATCCCAGCACTCTGGGAGGCTGAGGCGGACAGATCACCTGGGGTCAGGAGTTTGAGATCAGCCTGGCTAACATGGTGAAACCCTGTTTCTACTAAAAATACAAAAACTTAGCCAGGCATGGTGGCGCATGCCTGTAATCCCAGCTCCTTGGGAGGCTGAAGCAGGAGAATCACTTCAACCCAGGAGGCGGAGGTTGCAGTGAGCCGAGATCGTGCCATTGCACTCCAGCTTGGGCAACAAGAGCGAAACTCAGTCTCAACAAAACAAAAAACAGAACAAAAAACAAAAAACCCACAAAAATCAAAAACAAAAACATATGATCCTAACTAAATCACAAACTCTTTTAAAAACCTTGTTTGTCTTGAAAAGTATGTGATTTTGCTATAAAAGAGAAATATAAAGAGGCTGGTACATCAATTCTTATATTTTCAATGAAATGTGCAATACTTTTAGGTAGAAACAGTATTGCTAAATCTCTACATGACACTTTGAAACTGCTAGCAATAAAAGGGAGAAAAATAATTAATCAACATTGGAGAAAAAAATGGTAAGCTGTGATGCTCTTACTGTTCTTTTCAATTAGAAAAATATATTGATCATGAGCACAAGTGGACATACCATCTGAATAAATAAAGCCTCCTGTAGTTAACTTGTCATTTAAAAAATGAATTGGATGAAAAGGATAATTTTCTGTAGTGTGCTCAGCCATTTTAAGACTGGAGTCATTTAAGAAAAATACGAAACATCCTTAGAAAGAACCTGAATATTTCATATTGGTTGTGGCTCTTTAAAAATGGCAGAGCATTCCATGCCCTATACAGAGTACACAAGGAAATAATTTTCACATTGAATATAGATCTCTTACAGAATGAGGAAAAAAACACTTTACACAACACCCTTTTCTATAACATGCAGTATTAAGGGAATAGTAAATCATCATCCTTCACAAAGAAGGTGCAGGTGCGCTAAAATAATCTTAGAGTTAATGATTTTAGAAAGAGGCTGTCCAAATTTGAAATTTAAAATGCAACCTTAATTTCAAAGTTGGTTTTTCCAAATCTCTGATAAGTCCTAGGAATCCAGGGTGAGCAAGAAGAAAACTTTCTCCCTATTTTATGACTTGTACCTCCCACTATCTGTGATGAATGCCGTGGGTCAAATGCTGTAACAAATTTCCTCTTTTAGAGCCAGCAAAGGCTAGCCTGGTTCTAGCCAAGACTAAAGCAGGAAGAGGTCCTACCAAAGAGCTTGTCTAGGACTGATCCACCAAAAGATTTCCTAGGCCAACTGGGCACCCAACTGACCCCAGGGCAAGTTGATCATTTTGTTGTGATTCAGGATCCCACCCTTGCACCATCTCTAGGACCAAGAGCCCCCAGAAGAGCCCTGAATACTGGATGTTCTTAGGCTGATCTTCCTGTGGCAAGCACTCCTAGAACTGGTAACAAAGCCTGTATGGACAGGGTAAGCAGAGCACCATTTACTGGAGCTGACCTCCATCTATTGATGCTTGTTGACAAGAACTTAGTCAGTGATTCTGGAGCAGCTCCTCCCAACAGATGGGCTGTGAAAACACCTCTCTCTCGAGCCAGAGCTCATATGAATAGTGAAAATCTTCAGGCAGATCCAACCTCTGCCCCAGCACACTCTGCAAGCAGTTATCCACAGGTGAAAATTCAGAGTCCTGGGGTCTGTCATACCGACGGCTGTTAAAAGCCTCAATGTTGGCCCTCAAGGTACATTCTTCTGCTTGGAAGTCCCATGGCCTGGCATCGATGTCTGTGTTGGAAAGAGAGGAAGAAAAATACATTTAATGCAAGACACTGCTCCTCTTACCACAGATCATGGTTCCAAAAATGGAACTGCTCAGAATTTTTTTTTTTTTTTTTGTAAAAAGCAATGTACAAAGTAAGTATACAGCATGCTGACACTTAGGTTTAAAAAATATACATATGCTCACATGCATAAGCTTGTATATGCAGAAATTACCTTTGGAAGGGTAGCCTAGAAAGTAGTAATAGTGGTTACCTATGAGAAAGGAAATGAGGGCCCGGAGGGAGGTGGACTTCTTCTATTGTATTTCCTTTTCATTATTTCCCTTTCTTACTAGCTTTATGTATTACTAGTTATATGTATTATATTTCCCAAAAGGGTAATTAAATTCCTTTTATGCAGCTTTCCCTAGGGGATGAGTATGCCATCTGAATGGAAGAGCCAGCTCTCAAGGAATGGGAAGGGGCAAGAGGGATATAACATGGAGAATCAGAATGGACCAATTACTGAAGACTTTCCTGATTCTGTGGAATCTCCTCCAGCATGTGATAAATCTATATATCAGCTTATTTTAAGATGATGAGGTGACAGCTTCAATGAAGGTAAAAACAGAAAACAGATAATCTGTTTTGCTTCTATTCACTTAGACACTTATTTCAGGGCTAAAGATACAAATCTCCCAGATCTCTCATGTCCTACATGCAAGGGTTTATCATAAGGAAGTGTAGTGTGAGTTTGGGCTCATAAGGGCAGCAACAACAGATGCGCCATTGGCAGGATAAAACATTTTTATGTTTTAAAAACGTACAAGAATTTAATAGATAATTGTGCTTTATGTCTTATAGCAGAAGTTGCATCCTGGCTTGTTATGTGCCTATCATATGTTTCCTTTAGTTCTGTAAACCCTTTTTTAGTGAAAAGACAGTCCCTCACTACCACAAATTATGCAGTTGAGTTTCCCACATTTGGGGGAATAGCAGGGGTCAGCATATCTGGAGTAAAATGGATAAGCCTTGTCCTGGGAAAACCACCTTCATGATCATGGTATTTTCCCTGCCAGGTAAGTAAGTAGAGTTATCTGAACTCTTTACTGCATCATCCTTTAAAATTCAAGCAGGTTACAAACCCAGCAAAGACAAGTCATTACCAAAAATTCTCAAATACGATTATGGAAATAATGGTCAAATACAAAACAATAAAAAAGCTCTCCAAAATAAATTTTTTCAAACTCTGATCAATCTTACAAGTTCTGGTAGTTCAACCAAATATCTTGCCTTCTGAGGTGAGGCAATGTACAGTTCCCAAGATTACCTAGAACATACCACAGCCAAAAAGGTTTAAAGTGAATTCATCAAACCTTTAGATTTAACTTCAAGTTTACAGGTAATACCATAGATAGAGGAATAAAGTAGATAACACCACAAAGAAGAAAACAGACAAATCCTTTTGCAGGACAACTGGCCTAGTTCTTCAATTAGTTAGCATTAATGGTGGGTGTGGGGAGACTGCTAGAGGCCAAGCATGGTGGCTTACGCCTGTAATCCCAGCACTTTGGGAGGCCAGGGCAGGAGGATCCCTTGAGTCCAGGAGTTCAAGACCAGCCTGGGCAACACAGGGAGAGACTCCATCTCTACAAAAAAATTTTAAAAATTAGCTGGGTGTGGTGGTGGTATGCATCTGTAGTCCCAGCTACTTGGCAGCTGGGAAGATCACTTGAGCCCAGGAAGTAGGGGCTGCAGTGAGCCATTATCATGCCACTGCTTTCCAGTCTGGGCGACAGAGCTGGACTCTGTCTCAAAAAAAAAAAAAAAAAAAAACAGAAAACAAAAATAATTCACATATATATAACAACCACATGTAACCTGTGGTCCTGGATTGGATTCTGACTTGGAAAAATCGCTATAAAGTACATTTTGAGACAATTAGAAAATTGTGAATATGAACTTCATTAGATGAAATGAAAATGTACTGACATGAAAAGGTAGAGATGATGTTAAAAGAGAAAATTACAAAATAGCATACATAACCTGCTTTCATTTTAATAAAATATGCATATATATGTATAGAAAAAGATCTGGAGGAATATACAATAAGATGTTAATGGTGGCAATTTCTGGATAGTACAAATATGGCATAAATATAATATAGTAGGGCCGGGCACGGTGGCTCAAGCCTGTAATCCCAGCACTTTGGGAGGCCGAGACGGGCAGATCACGAGGTCAGGAGATCAAGACCATCCTGGCTAACACGGTGAAACCCCGTCTCTACTAAAAAAAAAATACAAAAAATTAGCCGGGCGAGGTGGTGGGCGCCTGTAGTCCCAGCTACTCGGGAGGCTGAGGCAGGAGAATGGTGTAAACCCGGGAGGCGGAGCTTGCAGTGAGCTGAGATCTGGCCACTGCACTCCAGCCTGGGTGACAGAGCAAGACTCCGTCTCAAAAAATAAAAGATAAAAAATAAAAATATATATAATATAGTAAAATGTTTGTTTGCTTATATTTTCTATCTTTTTTTTCCCTAACTGCTTTGTAATAATAACAAGTTGTTTTATTTAATTTTATTTTTTTCTCGATCTCCTGACCTTGTGATCCGCCCGTCTCGGCCTCCCAAAGTGCTGGGATTACAGTCTTGAGCCACCGCGCCCGGCCTCCAAGTTGTTTTAATTTAAAAAATCTTTTGGAGAAAGCTGTCATTTAAAAGAATGTTTTGGAAAGGTAATTATCTTTCAATTTACTTGTTTTATAAAATGGATTTTTGTAGTTTACATAGGACAAGGGTACATATTAGAATTTGAGGCATAACCTTAAAAGTTTGGTGTATTAATGCCTGACCTATAATCACATACTTTTTCATCTAAAATATGCAACAATTCATGCCAAAAGAGGAGTGATAAATATTTATTTAGTTTTGTCTAAACCCCAGGAAACTCCAGGAAGTCAAGAGCTTTGGGAAGACTCACCATTCCCGTAAGCCCAGTCATCGTTCATGCGGTGACGCACTTTCTGGTAAATGGCTGACATGGTTTTCATGTTGCTTTTCCTCCATTGGCGCCCCAGGTACTTGGTCTGTATCTTTAGCAGCTTTAGGACATAAAGTTGCAGCATGGCCTGTTTGACCTTGAGGGCCCGCTTTAAGATTGGTGCCGATTTAAACACTACCAGCATCTGTTCATTGAAAGAGGGGTGGGGTAAACATCTAACGTTTCTTGGAATTTCCACTTTACAGACAAATTAAACCAAACCTAGCTAGCCTCAGAAATTCCTGGGGAGCTTTCAGGGATCTATGGTCCAGGCTCTACCTAGATCTAATCTTCAAGAATATATAGGGAGGCTGGGCAAGGTGGCTCATGTCTGTCATTCCAGCACTTTGGGAGGCTGAAGCCAGTGGATCACCCACCACCCTGGCCAACATGATGAAACCCCATCTCTACTGAAAATACAAAAATTAGCTAGGCGTGGTGGTGTGGGCCTGTAATCCCAGCTACCAAGGAGGCTGAGGCACGTGAATTGCTTTAACCCAGGTGGCGGAGGTTGCAGTGAGCTGAGATCATGCCACTGTACTACAGCCTGGGTGACAGAGCGAGACTCCATCTCAAAAAAATAAAATTATATATATATATAGATAGAACTATTCCATTCATATTTTATTATTAGAAGTTTTCAATATTCAAAGCATATGGTATAAAATGAAAAGAAAATTTTGTCAGCCACACATATCAATTCCACTGTCACAGTTTTTTGTTTATTTTCTGGAGATACTTCTATGTATGCATACATTACTTATATTTTTTTGTTTTGGTTTGTTTTGTTTTGAAGATGGAGTCTCACTCTGTCGCCCAGGCTGGAGTGCAGTGGTGCAATCTCAGTTCACTGCAAACTCCACCTCCTGGGTTCAAGCGATTCTCCTGTCTCAGCCTCCCCTGAGTACAGGCGCCCGCCACCACACCCAGCTAATTTTAGTAGAGATGGGGTTTCATCATGTTGGTCAGGTTGGTCTCAAACTCCTGACCTCAAGTGATCCTTTCACAGTGCTGGGATTACAGGCATGGGCCATCACAGCCAGCCTACTTCTGTTTTTTAACACAAATGGTAGCCAACTACATATCCTGCCACACTGTTCTTTACCTGTTTTTTTTTATTGAATATATTTTGAAAATCATTCCATATCACTATAGAACTGCCTCATTCTTTTACTCTTTTTTTTTTTTTTTAATAGAGATGGGGTCTTATCATGTTGCCCAGGCTGGTCTCAAACTCTTGGGCTCAAGCAATCCTCCTGCCTCATCCTCCTAAAGTGCTGGGATTACAGGCATGCACCTCTGAGCCTGGCTGCTCATTCTTTTTAATGATTGCATAATATTCTATTATAAGGACGTACCATCATTTATTTAACCAGTTGGTCCTGCTTAATGAGCATTTAGCTTGTTTCCAAGCTTTCACTATTATTATTATTTTTTTGAGACAGAGTCTCGCTCTGTTGCCCAGGCTGGAGTGCAGAGCTGAGTGAGATCTCGGCTCACTGTAACCTCTGCCTCCCAGGTTCAAGCGATTCTCCTGCCTCAGCCTCCTGAGTAGCTGGAATTACAGGTGCCTGCCACCATTCCCGGCTAATTTTTGTATTTTTAGTAGAGATGGGGTTTCCCTATGTTGGTCAGGCTGGTCTCGAACTCCTGACCTTGTTATCTGCCTGCCTCTTCCTCCCAAAGTGCTGGGATTACAGGCATAAGCCACCGCGCCCAGCCAAGCTTTCATTATTATAAACAATGTTGCAATGATAAACCTTGCACTTGTATCATCTGGGAATGTGTGTAATCCAAAAAACATTGCTAGTTTCCCTGCTAGAGTTGCCCTGAGGGAGGGTCTGAGATTTGGACCCCTGAAAAGAAATGGACTGATAAGTAATCATCTAATATAGAATAAGTGCCCAGAATTATGAGATGCTAAATCTCATGCAGCATTCAGTGTCTATATACGGAGATCACAAACCAGGCAGCACACAAATATTTACTAGTGATCTTTTAAAAATTCAGTCAGATGGACAACTCCATGATGTAAAACCACACTCACCATGGTCCGGGAATGTTTCCATTTGGTCAGTTTATTGAGCAGCCTCAGGAGGTTGATGCAGGAAAAGAGGTTCCTCCAGCAGAACTGGCTGTTGTCTCCAGCTTCCTAAAATAGGGAACATCCATCATTATCTTAATACCTACAAGGCTTTAATTCCCACAGAAGCCTGGAAGTCAATGTTGGTCAGTTTAGATGAGGCCTTCCTGTATGAAATAATACCTCCTCACCTTCCTGTTTCTTAACACACTGAGGTCTCCAAAGCCCACGGTTTGAAAACCCCCTCAGCTGCCAATCCTGGAAGACTCTACCTACAGCATGCGTTGGTTAGAAAGATGATACATGAACACAGGAACCTGATTCAAGCAAGTTTTCTTGTGTAGCTTATTGCTCTAGGATCAGAAAAGAGATGAGAGAATTTTACCCCTATATACAGGTACTTTGCGCTTATATAAACTATGTTTGTAATTGTTAGGATTAGGTCTAATTCTCGTAGATTTTAAACAATGTTGGATGGCTCTGATATCTATTATAGTTGAATTTTTTTTAAATCAACCTCAACCCTCCTTTATCAAACCATATTACAGTCAGATGCTTAATTCTTCAGCATGGAAGGAAAAATGGCAGATGGTTTATTCTAATCAGGTATTTTTCTTATATATTTTTTGATAGTTTGTGAACACCTAACCAGAGACAACAGATGGATGTCAGATTAAAAGCAGGTATCTACTCATAGAAACATCTTTCAGAAATAAAAATATGAGTCCTTATGTGAATTTGGGGCTTGCAAATACATACATACTGGTGTCAGAAGCTATATAAATCAATGAGCACACATGACAGCCAAACTAACATCTTGGAAATTCCTCACATCCACAATGTGATAGGAGAATGTAGGAGTAGACGACATGTAGAAGTGAGCTGCTGTCTAGTGAATGGAAAATTACCTCCTCCTCCCTCAAATTAATTTGAAGCAACACAGGCATATAGCTAATGTAGAATGAACATCTGAGGTTTTTGAGAGTATTAGGCTTTCCTAATACCTAATACCGAGAGCCAAAAAGTTTCAGGGAAATTTCTTATTTAGAAATATTATTTATAGGTCAGAAATATTATTTATAGATCAGGTAATCCCAGCACTTTGGGAGGCCGAGGCAGGCAGATCGAGACCTGAGTTCAGGAGTTCGAGACCAGCTTGGCCAACATGGTGAAACTCCATTTCTACTAAAAAAATAAAAAAAATAGCTGGGCATGGTGGCAGGCGCCTGTAATCACAGCTACTTCAGAGGCTGAGGCAGGAGAATCACTTGAACCCAGGAGGCAGAGGTTGCAGTGAGCTGAGACCACGCCATTGTACTCCAGCCTGGGCAACAAGAGAGAAACTCCATCTCAAAAAACAGAAATATTATTTATAAATAATATTCTTCATCCTATAGTAAATGTTCAACATTGTCCCAGGAGAACCATCTGTCTGCTTCTAGGGAAAACTTTTATGGGACTTTCTGCTCTAGTGCATCAGCTAGTCTGGCCTGCCCCAAATAGACCAAGTTCTACAGACATTATATCTTGTGTGGTTAGGAGAGACAGGCAGACTTTCAATTTTTTTTTTTTTTTTTTTTTTTTTTTGAGAGAGTTTTGCTTTTGTTGCCCAGACTGGAGTGCAATGGGGCGATCTCGGCTCACCGCAAACTCTGCTTCCTGGGTTCAAGTGATTCTTCTGCCTCAGCCTCCTGAGTAACTGGGATTATAGGCATGCACCACCACGCCTAGCTAATTTTGTATTTTTGGTAGAGATGGGGCTTCTCCATGTTGGTCGGGATAGTCTCAAACTCCCAACCTCAGGTAATCCGCCTGCCACAGCCTCTCAAAGTGCTGGGATTATAGGCATGAGTTACCGCGCCTGGCCAGAGTTTTAAATTTTTAAGACACAAGGGAAACACAAAACATATGGGATAAGCAAGTGTATTTCTACTGTGAGCTTCCTTCATCCTGATTTTCAATATGGTAGAGGCATAAAAAGCCTTGCATTCCTCAGTATCTCAAAGAATAATATGGGAGAGAAGGCATCCCCTTGTAGAAGCAGCATTGGAATAGATACCAGAATACCTGGATTATGGCCTCATCCCTGACTGTATGATCTTAGGTAAATCATTTTCCTTGTTTCTTGTAGGAGGTTGAACTAGCTAATCTTTAAGATCACTTCAGCTCTGAGCATTCTATAATTCTGTGATTTACGTGGACTTTCTCCAGTTGAAAAGAACTGCCTCATTCTTTTTAATGGTTACCTAATATTGTATTGCAAGTATGTACCATAATTTATTTAACCAGTTGGCCCTATATTAGTAGGCATTTAGGTTATTACCAATCTTTCAATTTTTCCTTTTCTGAGACAGAGTCTGACGCTGTTGCCCAGGCTTGAGTGCAGTGGTGTCATCTCGGCTCACCGCAACCTCTGCCCCCCGGATTCAAGCAATTCTCTTGCCTCAGCCTCCCAAGTAGCTGGGACTACAGACGCCTGCCACCACGCCTAGCTAATTTTTCTATTTTTAGTAGAGATGGGGGTTTTACCATGTTGGCCATGAACTCCTGACCTAGGGTGATCTGCCTGCCTTGGTCTCCCAAAGTGTTGAGATTACAGGCTTGAGCTATTGCGCCTGGTTTTTGTTTTTTGTTTTTTTTTTGAGACAGAGTCTAGCTCTGTTGCCCAGGCTGGAATACAGTGGATCAATCTCGGCTCACTGCAACCTCCACTTTCTGGGTTCGAGCTATTCTCCTGTCTCAACCTCCCAAGTAGCTGGGATTACAGGCATAGGCCACCACACCCAGCTAATTTTTGTATTTTTAGTAGAGATGGAGTTTCTCCATGTTGGCCAAGCTGGTCTTGAACTCCTGGCCTCAAGTGATCCACCCGCCTTGGCCTCCCAAAGTGCTGGGATTACAGGCATGCGCTACCACATGCCTGGACCCCAATTTTTCATTATTATAAACAATGCTGCAATGAATAATCTTAGACTTATAACATTTGGCATTTGGGATGTGTGACTGTAATCCAAACAACTTTGCTAACTTCCCTAGCAGAGATGCTCTGAGGGAGGGTCCATATTTAAATCCCAAAAAGAAATGGACTGGTGATTAATCAAGTAAAGTTTTCTTTCTTTGTTTTGAGTCAGACTCTTGCTGTGTCACTCAGGTTGGAGGGCAGTGGCGCCACCACAGCTCACTACAACCTCCACCACCTGGTTCAAGTGATTCGCGTGCCTCAGCCTCCTGAGTAGCTGGGATTATAGATGTGCACCACCACGCCCAGCTAATTTTTGTATTAGGAGAGATGGGGTTTCACCATGCTGGCCAGGCTGGTCTCGAACTCCTGGCCTTAAGTGATTCACCCACCTCAGCCTCCCAAAGTGCTGGGATTACAGGCATGAGCCACCGTGCTCCACCAAGTAGTTTTAAAAGTGAAGTTTTGGACTGGGTGCAGTGGCTAACACTTGTAATTCCAGCACTTTGAGAGGCCAAGGCGGACGGATCACAAGGTCAGATAGAGACCATCCCGGCCAACATGGTGAAACCCCATCTGTACTAAAAATACAAACATTTGTAGGGCATGGTGGCGCACACCTATAGTCCCAGCTACTTGGGAGGCTGAGGCAGGAGAATCGCTTGAACCCAGGAGGCAGAGGTTGCAGTGAACCAAGATTGCGCCACTGCACTCCAGCCTGGTGACAGAGTGAGACGCCATCTCAAAAAAAAAAAAAAAGTGAAGTTTTGAGTAAGGGTAAGCCATCTGTGGCTGTTGCCTTTTCCTTAGGGCTCAGTCTCAAGAATTCCAGGAAAGGAACCCAAGTTCCCTCTCTGAAGATAGTCTCAGCTGCCCATGGCCTTGCTCTCCTTTCCTCTTCCTTTTTTCTTTCTTTCTTTTTTTTTTTGTTTGAGGCAGGGTCTCACTATTTTTTTTTGAGACAGAGTCTCACTCTGTTGTCCAGGCTGGAGTGCAGTGGCGCTATCCTTGGCTCACTGCAACCTCCGTCTCCCGGGTTTAAGCTATTCTCCTGCATAAGCCCCTCAAGTAGCTGGGATTACAGGCACATCCCACCATGCCCAGCCAATTTTTCTATTTTTAGTACAGACAGGGTTTCACCATGTTGGCCAGGCTGGTCTCAAACTCCAGACTCTCAGGTGATCTGCCCACCTTGGCCTCCCAAAGTGCTGGGACTACAGGTATGAGCCACTGCACCTGGCTGGGTCTTACTATTTTGCCCGGGCTGGGCTCAAACTCATCATCCTCCCACTTCAGCTTCCCAAGTAACTGGGACTATAGGCATGTGCCAACTCTCTTTTCCTTCTGATACTACTTCCCCAGACAACTGTAACTAGCTCCACTTCTCACATCAGATGTTGCCAGGAGCTGGCACTGAAAGCACACACACTGGTCAGTGGCTCTCTCAGGATGGCCACCAAACCCTAGCTTGTTCTGTCTCCCTTGCTTGCAGCAGGCTCTACCTGCAGCACTGCTCTAGCCTGTGCCTGTTCCAACCCAACAGATAACTTTTTCCCAACAGGTCTTCGGTTCCACAGGTACCTGTTCATATTTGCCAAACTTGAGAGTTTTTCTTCATGTTTATATTCATTTAAGGCAGGTCACCTTTCTCTCTTTTTTTTTTTCCAAGACCCAGCATATTAAAATGGAAGCCTCTATGAGGAGATATCATTTGTGAACAGCAGCACACGTCACATTCTCTTGTTCCTGGTACTTCATACTAGCCAAAGCAAGACCTTTACTTCCTTTGTATTAACTAAAGTTAAAAAGAAAACATACTCACAACCTACTCTCACGAATATTTGTTTGCAGTATGCCTTAGGTCTAAAGATTCAGTTCAAGGACTACATCCCACCCTTTCAGAGGATCTCCAGGGCACTATGAGGGCTGTATTCTCAAATATCCATCCATCACCCAGGTGAGTGAGCCAAGCCAAATAAAATCTAGGCTATGCCAATTATGTAGCTAATTAATTCAGATGACTAAGGGAAGAATGGAGCATTTCTTCCTTTTGGATTGAGGAAATCATATTGGTTAGAATGTGAGCACCAGAAGGAATGTAGTTGCTCTAGTCCCAATTCTGTCATCCACAGAAACAAAAACTGGGGCTCAGAAAGGGGAAGGGGCTTGCCCAAGGTCACATGATAAGCACCCAATCACCAGTACTCAGTCAATTTGAAGACTCTTTGTTTACTGTTCACCTTCTAGCTGCACTTCTGGAATCCTGCACACAGAAGGCAATTCAGAGAAAATTTAGTTGGATCCCCTGCTTTCCGAACTTCTTGAAGACTCAATGGTGGAAAAGCACATTCTTCGGTTCTACCATAATTCGTACTTCAAACCAGAAGAAAATAATCGTTCCCAGGAAAAACAAGAACAAAAAACAGTGAGGTTTCCTTCTTTAAATGGAAGCATTTAACTGAATCTAGTCAGCCTATGATCAGTTTGAACTTTTAAAGAAGGGCTACTAAGGGTGAGATCTAATACTATATCTCAAACCTCTTCAACAGCTTACTGAAGTCCCTATGTGACAAATGAGCTCTGCACTGATAAATCAAAATTATTAATATTAACTTGGTTACTTTATAATGAATCTAGGGGAATTTTATAGTCCAAGGAAAGTTGGATGCTTATCTAATGACCCAACTTTCCTTCCTTTATAGATGAAATTTCTATAGCCTACAGGAAACCTGCTCAAGATCCCGTATAGTTATAAGTGGCAAAGCCAGGTTTGTTTGTCTTTTCCATACTACCTAGTCTATTTCTCTGCTTTGTGCTTCAGGCTTTCCTGGCCATGTTAGCCCTGCATTTATTTGAAACTATTAAAAAAAGTATGCTGGCCAGGCATGGTGGCTCACACCTGTAATCCCAGCACTTTGGGACGTCAAGGCAGGAGGATTGCTTGAGACCAGGGATTTGAAACAAGCCTGGGCAACATAGTGACACTTTGTTTCTACAAAATATTTAAAAATTGCCTGGGCAATATAGTAAGACCTTGTCTCTACAAAAAATATAAAAAATTAGCCGGGTGTGGTGACATGTGCCTCTAGTCCCAGCTACTCAGGAGGCTGAGGTGGGAGGATCACTTGAGCCCGGAGGGTAGGTTGCAGTGAGCCAAGATCACACCACTGCACTCTAGCCTGGGTGACAGGGTAAGGCTCTGTCTAAAAAAAAAAAAAAAAAAAAAAGCTAGGTCTTAATGCTTAACTGATGTCAAATTCATGGTAATAACTATTACTTGACAAATGATTCTTTTGATTCATTTCTCTATTGTGGTTCACATAACTGAAAATGAAATCCTATTTTTATTTGAAACTTTCTTTTTTTGACTATTACAAGTTTATCTAACAATTTTTTTTTTTTTTTTTTTTTTTTTGTGAGACAGAGTGTCGCTCCTGTTGCCCAGGTTGGAATGCAGTGGCGTGATCTCTGTTCACTGCAACCTCTGCCTCCCAGGTTCAAGTGATTCTCCTGCCTCAGCCTCCCAAGTAACTGGGATTACAGATGCCCGCCACCACACCCAGCTAATTTTCGTATTTCGTAATTTTCCCAGCACTTTGGGAGGCCGAGGTGGGTGGATCACAAGGTCAGGAGTTCAAGACCAGCCTGGCCAACATGGTGAAACCCCATCTCTACTAAAAATACAAAAATTAGCCGGGTGTGGTGGCGAGTGCCTGTAATCCCAGTTACTTGGGAAGCTGAGGCAGGAGAATCACTTGAACCCAGGAGGTGGAGGTTGCAGTGAGTCAAGAACGCGCCACTGCACTCCAGCCTGGCAACAGAGCGAGACTCTGTCTCAAAAAAAAAAAAAAAAAAAAGTCCGATATAAAAATGTACATGACCTAATTTTTACATCATAGTAAAACAGGCTCTTTGGAGAGGGGACATGGATTTCTATGCTGAACAGCCATCATTTATACTTGTTCCAAGGTTTCTAACATGATACTATTTCATTGTATTACCACTATTCCAATACTGTTCTGTTGCCCACTGGTTGCCATCTCCACACACTCATCTATCACAAGATTCATAAAGGGATCAAATTCCCACAATATTCTTGGACATGTCTGCCACCATTTAATTTCAATGATAACTTCTTGTCTATAAATTTTTTCAACATGGGAGGGTGAGTTTTGCTTATGGTGTCTACATGGGCTCATAGATGCCTTGAGATGGAATGCATGTCCTCTCTCTTGCTCCTGTGGCAGGCCCAGCAGTCTTGCATCTGGTATCACCCACCTCATTAGCCAATCAATTGTCAGCATTTTTTTTTTTTATTTTAGTCTTTTCTTTACCAACACCATTATAGAATAATTTTCTTATCATATGGGTTTTTGATAAATCACTGCTAGATTAAGGACATAGATCTGGATAGCTTAAAAGAGAGTAATGGTTCTCAAGTGAAATAAGTGGATAAGGAGGAAGGAGAAAAAAAAAATTTCAAGATTGTTTAGGAAACTTTAACAAACTACAAGTGCTCCAGTAAGGGGCACTAACATACCTGGATATGTGAGTTTGAAAAATCATCCTGGAGATTCTAATCTCCCCAAGAACCCATTACAGAAATAATGACCAACAGGAAAATTGATATAATGCTAAAAAAATTTTATCCATGGTCCTTTCTTTGCATAAATAACTCATGGAAAATGGATATATGCCTTATGGTATATTTACAGTATAACTCTGAAATACATGTATGTTTACTCATAAATGCATAGTTTTAAATAACATTGTAGGAATGTACACATAAGTATAGAAAGTAAAAAAAATCAATATAATACATATAAAATATTTAGTATTTTCCATCCCCCAAAGCATTTCCTTACACAGCCTACATTTCATACCACTGCTCTCAACAACCATTCAGATGCTAAGCATTGCAAAATACATGCTGAGTCCACATCCACTGCCTTCTCCAGCAATCTCCTTTCAAAGACCACACTTAACTTCCACATAACATACGTTCACCATCCTTCATTGAAGTTTGGAGTTTTATTTCAATTTTTTCCTAGCTTAGTGGATTGAGTATGAATACCAACATTTGGAGATATACAAATTTTTAAACTTCCTGTACCAGGTGGGAGGGGGAACTACTCAGTATATTGGTGAGGATGGCCTATCTATAGCTAATTGTTTTGACAAAATGGGAATGCTTCAGAAATTAATATGCCATTAGCTCTACTTTTATTTCATGTTCATCATGCTTTTTAGAGTTTCAAATAAAGTTGAATTGAATTCAGTTCAAATTCAGAAAAGTGAAAAAATATAAATCAAGACTACCTCAGCCCAGCGGTGGCTCAAGCCTATAATCCCAGCACTTTGGGAGGCCAAGGCAGGTAGATCATTTGTGGTCAGGAGTTCAAGACCAGCCTGGCCAACATGGTGAAACCCTGCCTCCACTAAAAAATACAAAAATCAGCTGAGCAGTAATGGCACACACGCACCTGTAATCCCAGCTACTTGGAAGGTTGAGGCAGGAGAATCGCTTGAACCTGGGAGGTAGAGGTTGTGGTGAGCAGAGATTGTGCCACTGCACTCCAACCTGGGTGACTGTCTCAAAAAAAAAAAAAAAAAAAAAAAAAAGACTACTTCAGCCCAATAGTTCCACTTCTAGGAATCTAAAGGAAATAATCAAAGATTCACGTGCAGCTGGGCATAGTGGCTTACACCTGTAATCCCAGCATTTTGAGACGCCAAGGCAGGAGGATCACTGAGCCCAAGAATTTGAGACCAGTCTGGGCAAAATAGGGAGATTCTGTCTCTAGGGAGATTGTATCTCTAAAAAACATTTTTTTAATTTAAAAATTAGCCAAGCATGGTGGTGTGTGCCTGTAGTCCTAGCTACTTGGGTGGCTGAGGTGGAAGGATCATTTGACCCTGGGAGGTCAAGACTGCAGTGAGCTGTGATCACACTACTGCACTCCAGCCTGAGCAACTTTGAGACCCTGTCTCAAAAAAAAAAAAAAAAAAAAAAAATAGATTTGCATGTAAGGATGTTTGTTTTGGAGTTACACAAGGAAAACATAAATAAATGTCAATGACAGAGAAGAATCTTTTTTGAAACTAAATAGTGGAATATTATGTGTAACTATTAAAAATTATGGCCTGGGCCAGGTGTAGTGGCTCATGCCTGTAATCCCAGCACTCTGGGAGGCTGAGGAGGGCGGATCATGAGGTCAGGAGATCGAGACCATCCTGGCTAACACAGTACAACACCGTCTCTACTAAAAATACAAAAAATTAGCCAGGTGTGGTGGCATGTGCCTGTAATCCCAGCTACTCGGAAGGCTAGGGTTGCAGTGAGCCAAGATGGTGCCACTGTACTCTAGCCTGGCCGACAGAGTGAGACTCCATCTCAAAAAAAATAAAAATAAAAAACAAATAATTTAAAAAATTAAAATTATGTCCTCAGCTGGGCGTGGTGGCTGACACCTGTAATCCCAGCAATTTGGGAGGCCAAGGAGGGCAGATTGCTTGAGCCCAGGAGTTCAAGATCAGCTTGGGTAACACAAAGACCCCGTCTCTACAAAAAATACATAAATTAGCCTGGCATGGTGGCATGCCTGTGGTCCCAGCTACATCCAGCGCACTTGGGAGGCTGAGGTGGGAAGATCGCTTCAGTCCAGGAGCTTGAGGCTGCAGTGGGCTGTGCTTCAGGCTAAGAGCACTGCACTCCAGCCTGGGTGACAAAGCAAGACCCTGCCTTCAAAAAAGAAAGAAAAAAATTGTCCTCTAGAATGTTTAATAAAATGATATTGTGAACATTTAAATTTTGCTGCCAAATGAAACATCTATGTATAAAGTCTTGGTTTTGTTAATGTGTTTATGTATGAGTGAATATATATACATAATTGCAGCAAAATATTAACAGTGGCTATATGTAGGTGACCTAAGAGTATTTTTCTTCCTCATACTTTTCTGTTTCTCCAATTTTCTGCAATACATATATTTATTTTAATATCAGAAAACAAACTTAAAGAAAATCCTATAGCCATTCGTGGTGGCTCACGCCTGTAATCCCAGCACTTTGGGAGGCTGAGGCAGGTGGATCACCTGAGGCCAGGAGTTCGAGATCAGCCTGGCCAACATGATGAAATCCCATCTGTACTAAAAATACAAAAATTAGCCGGGCATGGTGGCACATGCCTGTAGTCCCTGCTACTCGGGGAAAATCACTTGGACTCAGGAGGTGGAGGTTACAGTGAGCTGAGATCGCACCACTGCGTTCCAGCCTGGGTGACAGAACAAGACTCTTGTCTCAAAGGAAAGAAAAGAAAGGAAAAGAAAGGAAAAGAAAAGAAAAGAAAATCCTATATATTCAAATAGCCAATACATTTTCTGTGCTTGCCATTTGTTAAGCCTGAAAAAAAGAGATATATCTTACTCATCTGAACACTAGTCTTTTTCTGAGCATAGAAGTCACAAGTTTAGATAAACCATACTGAGGACCTATGTGGAATAGACTCACCAGTTACTGCAGCCCATGACTGGGTTCATTCAAAATTCAAGCAAAACAAAAAGTCTGTGGTTACGAAATGAAACCACCAGGTGCCACTATTGCTTCACAGAAAGGAGTAAAATAATTAGCATGACTATTTTTTAGGAAAAATAAATACATGCTTTCACTCTGGGATAACACTAAAGTCTTCTTAGAAAACATAATAAATCATTATGTTCACTTCATTTCAATAATTTTATGCACATATCCCAAAGGTCAATTGGGAGAGATGTGAAAGCGTGGTTCCTATCAATTCCTATATATGAACAAATAGGGTTGGAATTGAAAATAAAGAACACATCATAGGAAGAAATAAATTCAGGCCATAAAAGTTGACTTTATCTTCTGAAATGTCCTACTAATAGAATTTTAATGCTACTGTGTACCACTGTTTCTGTGGAAAATGTATTCTTCATTCCAACTCTGAATGGCAGGGGATCATGTCTCTCTATCCTGACTTCCACTTTCAACTGGTAGCTATTTAACTTCTCCATCTATAAAATAGTAATACAACCTCATAGAGTAGTTTTAATGATTGAATAGCTACGTCTGTGTAGTGTGGGTAAAAAAATTTTTTTAATAAAAAATTTGATAAAAGACTGACTAGCATCATAAATAACATAAAGAAGGTTAGACAATTTATTACTTCTCTGTAGGAATAAAAAGCTTCCAACTCCTTTGGCTGCTGAGGCCATATCTAAATAAGACCAGGGAACCTCTCTATCCCAGGGGTAAAAAAGGGTGCTAGGTTGGTGTCTCAGGACATAGGTCTTTTGACTCATGTCTAATTCAGGCTCTGTCACCTATGAGGAGTAAACCATGACGAGTCACTGGGCCTTCAGGTTTCTCATCTTCGAAATAAGGGGGTTGGATCAAATGGCTCTTAAGCCCCCTCTTAAGTCCCCTCCAGCCAAGAATCCTATGGTTCTATAAAACTTGTACCACAGAGATTGTCCGTCTATTTTTGCATAATATACTTTTCTGACTCAACATTTTGCAGGAATTACAATTGGACGACAAAGGGTTGTAGTAACCATCGGTGCATGCCATGATTCAATCATTTAACATTTATTGAGCTCTTCAATGTACCAGACAAGGTACTAGACTCTAAGGATATAAAAATGATGATACTATCTCTTCCTTCAAGGATTCTACAGTCAAATTGAGAAACAGACACAAATGCATAATTACAATGCAACAGGCTGGAGGTATGGATTGTGGCATATCTAAGGAGCTGTGGCAATACATGATGAGGTAGGTACCTCATCTTCAGTATGGCTGTTGTTCAGTCAGTTTCATGGAATTGAGAATAACTGTGAGTGACTTTTCTGATTTGCCTAGAGCTGTTTTCAAGATGAGAAACTTTCTGGGCAATCCTTTTGTGGCTATACAGACTTTTGCCTCCGAGAGACTTAGACAAGTATTTTCTCAGGTACACATTGCTAGGTTTATAACCTATATGAAAACAAGAAGTGAACTCCCTGTAGCACAGCAGAAAGAAGACAGATAATTATTTGAGCTAGACCAGAAGAGATTCTCCTGCATTTAGCATAGATATTCACACTCAATTTCAGTCCCATTACGTTTCTAAATTCCCTCTCCTCCGTGGTGTTTTTCACTGGCTGTTTCCTCTTCTCTGAAAAATGCTAGGCTAAGCTTTTCCAGATCTTTCTCAACTAGGTCAGCAACTCTAAACCCCTGCTGCATCTGTGCTCTTGCCAATATACCTTCATTGATCTAAGACTCTCAAACCAGGGCATTAAGGGGTTGGAGAAGAAATGAAAGAGCAAATGCCAACCTGTACCACCTAGCAATTTCGAAGGCTACCAAATCCCCATCTGCTTACCAGACTTTCAGTAGTAAGCTCCGGCAAATCCTGGATGGTGCAGCAAGGGTAATCCAGGACTGAGATGCTGTAAGGTGCAGAGATAAGGACAGGCTTTAGGTAAATGGCAACAGCAGGAATTGGCTGTATCTGAAAAGGGCAGGAGTTATTTCTCTCCAGCAGCCCCTATCCAGTTCCCAAATTGCTTAGTGACCTCAGCTGAAACTGAAGGCTCTGGTGCCAGGCAATTCTAGCTCCAGTCTCCTTTCCTCTCATGAGAGGAACCAATGAGTTCTTTGAGGCTGGCCCCCATCTGGTAGATGCAAAACAGAGCAGAAAGAGAGCCTCTTTTCTTAGCACTCCTTGCTTCTTTAAAGGAATACGTAAACTTAAGTGCATTTGTGTTTCTGCATTTAACTGTATGTGTGAATATAACTGCTCCCACAGACATGGTCCAAACCCATCCCACCGGATAACAATCTGAGGATGTGAGGATGAAATGATCCTCCCGTGTCTCTCACCAGATCTTTCTGAAAGCTGGGAGCTCTGGGGAATGATTACAGAAGCCACTCCTAAAGGAAGCTTGAGACAGGGGCAGCTTCCTATAGAAAGGCTAATCTAGGAACTCAAGAATGATAATAGCTGACAGTGGGGGACTGCAAGTTACAGCTCTGTGGTGAGCCCAGGGAAGCAGGCATGAGTTAGGAGGAGAAATAAGGCATTACATTATGACAAGGACATAGTTACAAAATAAACGACAGCTCTCTCTTTCCTCTTCTCCCTTCTTCATTGACACAACATAGAATCTGGACTAGCTAATCTCTAATGCTCGTTCTGGTTCTGACATTCCATGAGGTTTTGAACACCAATCTATCTGAACTAGTGCAGTTGGAAATGAATAAAGGATGTTGGCAAAGCAGTGGCTATAAAGACGAGTTCACACTGCTATAATGAACCTGTCTCTACATTTCAAAAGTCAAAATTTCTATACAAGCAAAAGGCAACAATTTATTTGGCCTGAAATGTTTACCTTTGTCCAAGAAACTCAGACAAAGATAACCTGGGGGACCAGGGTAGGAGAGGAGAAGAGTCAGCTTGGGAGAGGACTGTGTCAAACTACCTGTAACGTTGTTCATCATCTTGATTCACTCTATCGGATTTTCCCAGGGTTGCCAGTTCTGTACTGCTCCATTAGGATGAACATTCTTGGCTGGCTCATTCACCTATCCACCCACCTCCTACTGACGAAGCCCTATGGCAAAGTAGGTGCCGGCGACCAGGAAATAGGGGTGGGAAATCAAAGATGGATTTGTTCCTTTCTCTTAGTGAATTGAAATCTAGCCTAAGGGGGCATAAAATTAATTTACAAGTATCTAGAACATCTAGATTGTAAGATCCATGAGAAAATTCTGCAATAATGAGTTGTGATCTCCAAGTTCTCAGAGATCATTCAAAAGTAAAACTTACAGATCGTGCATAAGAGGATCATCTTGTTCAGGCCAACCTTAGCAAAAGGTGTAGTCTGTTGCTACCACTCTTCCAACTCCAAATTGAACCAAATGGATATCTATTGAATTGTCTGTCCCCCCCATTCTAGGTCCATGGGTGCAGAAGGAACATTAAGTTTCTGTATACCACTCCCCTAGCCACAGATGATCTAGGGGTGAACCTAGGGAATCTGGAATAGGGATTGGAGAGTCAATTTAGTCTCTGAGGTGGGGCATGTTCAGCTCATACAGACATATTTCACTATGCGGCCTGAGAAGCAAACAATGCAGACTGATATATTTGTCAGTGAGAGAGGAAACTGGAGTGGAAATACAGAGGCCTGGTGTCTTACAGATAGAAGTGGAAGGCTTTCTGGGCTCCCCACACTACAGACCATCCTGAAGTCCAGAGCTGCATTGCTGTCCTAGGTTCCTCAAGATGACACATGTCATTTCATTCTGACAAAGTCACTATTCTGCATGAGTCTAGTCCAGCTAGCTTTGGTTACTTTTAACCCAGAGTGTTGACTGATACACAGAGGTGCCTGCTTGCAGTTGTGACCCTGACACAGCCTGACCTGTACTTCATTTTCCCTGGTAACTCAAGTAGCACATCTGAAGTGCCAATTTTAAAGGGGTCAGTGCACAGGTCTCCATATTATTAGGAAAAACCTATCCTCCAATGCTTACCCTCAAGGGAGAGTGTTTAAAGCAATCTTGCATATGCTAATATTAACCAATGCTTACAACATTTCTATGATATAGTCAGAAAAGGTATTCTTAAAGATGAAAATACTGTGGTTCAGAGAAACAGTGTCTTGCTTGAGATTACATAACTAGCAAGTGGCAGATCCAGGTCACGAATCCAGGTCTCATGACTTCAGGTTCCATAGAGGGTGTGTGTGTGTTTTAAGCTACATATAAGTAGGCTCCCTCTCCATGGTGGAATTTCAGGCAGTACTGACAGACTAGTGTGGCAATATCTCTAGTCAACCCAACTATGAGATTAGCCCTCTTACTTCTACTTTAGGAATTTTGCCTCTGGTAAACTCTATTGATTAACATATTTCCAGTTCTTGTGAAAGTAGAATATTAAGGAACAAGGATCTATTCTGTAATCCCCAAGTCCCTGCTTGGCTGGAGGAATGGAAAGCAATTTGGATTCACAGGGAAGCCTATGTTCTGATCCTGTCTCTGATGCTTACTTAAGGGGTCTCACCAGCTTGTTAATTTTGTTAATATCTCTGAATTTGTTTCCTAATTGGCAAAATGAGAATAAAACGTATAACAACTCTTAGCATTGCTGAGGAGATTAAATAATGAATGCAAAATACCTTATTTTTTTAAACTACAAATTGATGTACCCCAGTAAATTCTATTATGTACCTTCAGTTATAAATTTTGTATAATGCATTACAGTTTACGAAACAGCATAACTGTTCCAATTGCTCCAACTTATGATTTATACTAAAATAAGGCCTGGCCAGATAAGCAGGTTGTTTCACAAAAAACAACCCCTGGATCCACCTGACACAGAGCTAAAAACTCATCACTGCCACTTCATTTAAGTCATGACATTTTTCAGTGTTTAAAACTATTAAAATACAAATACCTCCCTAAAGAAGGCAAACCATACACTCCATCAGCTAACACTTCAAGAAAATTAAATTTAACAGTGACAGCTCGAAGACAGGAGGGACTGGGGACACCAGGAAAACTGAAAGGCTCGGAGATGATGTAATTTTCTCAACCACCCCAAAATAGCCCCTTGAAATAAACCTGTCCAGAGTTCATACCTGTTTTTGGCAGTGATGTATGACAAGATATTTTGATTGAAGAACTTCAGGATCAAGGGGATGCAGTTGGCAAATACCAAATGTTGTGATACATATTCAAACTGAATTAAAAATCAAAGCAGAAAGGGCTGCTTATTTGGAGGAGAATGGAAAATATGTTTGAGAAAAAGAGAGGAAGTACAAATCTAATATCCATTCCTGAGACTATCTACTATCCACTTGTGTTATCATCAGTCTTCCTGTCTGGGAAATGGGAAGAATCATCTTCACCCAGCCCATCCTACATGGAGGGGGATAATCTGCAGTATATGTCACAAGCACAAAATAAAGAAGCCAGAAAATAAAATCCCACTCCAAAACATAGAAAGAATTGCTGTGAGATTTGTTCCTAAGCCCAAAAGGAAGGGAAGGCTCCCTGAGGGAGTTGTTTTCCATGCCAAACCTCTGGCTCATAATGTTTCAACTGTGATTGATATAGCAGGGACAGCTGCAGCTTACTCCTGGCATCACTCAGTCAGGATGGTGACAGCACATAATAACCAAATGGACCACTGGGCTCCAGCTCCAGTATGTCTGGTATACCATATTATCCTTAGTATTTAGAATATCAGTAAGTATACTGGCTGCTTGGAGTATGGGGGGAGGGGGAAAAGAATATTAGTAAATATTTTAATTAATGAATGAATGAACAAGAGCCCTTCAGCCAACAGATACTGCATTGAGAAGTCTAAGGTGTCTTTGATAGGCTAAATACCAGGACGTGGAGACTCCATTCTGCTCCTCCAAATCCAGATGTGGTTTGTATACAGGACAACCTAGTGGGGCAGTTGCCATAAGAGCAGTGTCATGGGGGTTATGTTACCCATGACACACTAAGGAGCGTCAAACACAGTTTATCTCCAGATCCAGAACCTAGTATTCTAGTATAGAAATGGGGTTGAGAAAGCAGAGAACTGTGGTGTTTTAAATCCTCAGCTCTCTGATCGCCAACAAGTAGCCAAGCAGCAAGCTAAGCTGCCTTACGGCCCTGGGTATGTAGTTAGAGCAGTGGAGTCAGCTTATGCCAAGACCACTTCCCTCTTCTGTTCAATATTTTCTCCCTGGAAAGTTATTTATTTTATTCGTAAAATCCAGGGTATTTTCCAAAGCCCCAGACAAAAGAGCCAACACATATCCAGTATCATCTGATGGAAAACTTTTTTCAGTTTGAGATGTGCCTGTGGCCCTGTCAGGATTCACTGACACACACTGGCAAGGCCCATCAAGCCATCCACCTGTCTGGCTGTGAATCCACACACTTCCCACCAAGAAAAGCAGAAGTAAACACACATCCACAGTTCTCTGTTCTCTTTCCACTAGAAACACTATCTCCTACCTACCCCTACACCTCCCAGCCCTGCTGCTGCTCAGCAAACACTGGCAAAAGTGGGAGCACTCAGGGCAACCAAACACACCCAATGATGTCTTCGAATGTATGAAAGTGGAAATACTCTGTTTGATAGGGCCATGGACATAGACCCTGCAGAAGTCTCTCTGTACTCTGAGGACCTGCTTTTCTACCAGCAAGCTTGATTCTGACTTCATAGGAGGAAAATGGGGTACAGCCTCTGGGCAAGAATGAGAAGCATTCCTCTTTTCCCCGTGGTCTCCTCACAGACAGGGGCATCCATTTGCTGTCCCTATCTTGTCCCTATATCTTGGCAATGCCCATGAAACCAAGTCCAAACTCCTTAGCATGGCAAACAATGTTTTACGGGAAAGCAGCTTCTTAACTTTTCTTAGCTTTGATTTCGTCATCTATAAAAGAGGTATTAAATAAGACTACTTCATAGGATGGAGAGAATTAAATGAGGACGTAGACAAGCTTAACAGGGTGCTAGGCACAGGATAGGTGCTCAGTAATTGTGTGCTAGCATATAGATTATGATATGCTCCCTGCCGATTCCTCCAGCTTCATGTGTCACCAGACCACGCCCATCTTTCCCCACCCCAGGCAGAACTCCAGCAACATTTAATTACGGTTTTTAAAGGTACTTTGCTCTCTCTCTTCCCCCTCTGGACTTTTGCATATTAGCTTTTCTGCTTGAAATGCCTCCTGTCCTCCTTCCCTAACAATTCTCATATCCTGGCTAACATCTGTTTTTTTAGGACTCAGGTTAGAAGTCATTTCTTCTCCATCTCAAGCTGGATTAGGTGTTTCCATAGCAACCAGTGCTTATTGGTATCAGCACACTTATCTCTCTGTAATTGGCTACTTATGTATCTGTATCCTTTAAAAGATTTCAAGGCCTTGAAGAGCCAGAACTGTGCCTTATTCTCAGAATTATATCTCAAATGTTGGAAAAGTGCTTCACATATAGAAAACTATGGTCAATATACCTTCCCCCCCATTTTTGTGAAATGCTTACATTCTCTCTTGCATTGTTTTAAAAACTGGCTGGGCATATTCCTAAGAAGCTAGAGATTCCTACCCACAACTCTGAGATAACTTACAAGGGACACAGACATCTGCACCTTTCTAGGACAGTTCCCACTCCATAACCCTACCCCAAGCTCATGCAATGGGTGTCTGGATTCCCTGAGGGAGGACAAAGAAAAGGCTGGAAGATACTCATCAGAACTAAAAGGGCCCTTGCACCCTTCCTTTGAGAGATCGGGCCTGGAAAACACCCAAGACCTGTGGAGAAGTGCTCCTAGCTGCTCACCTGGTAAATATGGTTGAGTTTGAAGTGTTTGAGGAGTAGCAGAAGCAGGGTAGAGATACTCTTTACAATAATCTCCTTGTGCCTGTTCACATCGATGCCCAGCTTCATGCTCTGGAGAACAGTGATGCTACAATGGGGAGAGAAGGTATTAGCGCAGAGTGTGGCCTTAAAGGGAGCCCTGCAGGGATCCAGGTATTTGGGTCTGATATAATACATACAAGAGAGCCAGAACTTGGGAAACTTGAACTTCTGTGCCAGGGAAACCTCCAGAGTTCCCACTTATGAGCCTGTCTGAAGAAATGCTCCATTGATTTCTTTGTTTCTGTCTCTCTTTTGGCAAGCTCATCCCTTTGCAATGTTCACCCAAATACCTGGGCAGCCAGTCGCTGACACTGGTGTCACCCTCCAGATCCTGAGTTCTGAGCTAAAAAGAGCTAAGCAGAAAGCCCTGAAGGGGGAAGGGGGTACTGGTGGGCAGAGAGGAGGAGATCTCTTTGGAGACAATCTCTGTAAGTGTTAACAAGGTGAGTGGGGACTAGAGAGAGCCTGCAGACAAGACAGCTAGTATCCAGCAGCTGCCCCCGTTGAAGCACTCACGGCATCTCCTCAGGTAGGACATCTGCCAGGATATTGATAGAGTCTGTCTTAGCCTTGGAGGTGGGAGCTGCAGCCAGCAGAATCTTAAGCAGAGCGATCTGGGAAGTAGAAAATAAAGAAATTCACCACTGTCAAATCCACTCAGCAAGGGAGTGATTCTTCCACACCCTAACTGCCCTATAAAAAGTGTTTTAAAGCCATTCTCCGGGGCTGGGCGCGGTGGCTCAAGCCTGTAATCCCAGCACTTTGGGAGGCCGAGACGGGCGGATCACGAGGTCAGGAGATCGAGACCATCCTGGCTAACACCGTGAAACCCCGTCTCTACTAAAAAATACAAAAAACTAGCAGGGCGAGGTGGCGGGCGCCTGTAGTCCCAGCTACTCGGGAGGCTGAGGCAGGAGAATGGCATAAACCCGGGAGGCGGAGCTTGCAGTGAGCTGAGATCCGGCCACTGCACTCCAGCCTGGGTGACAGAGCAAGACTCCGTCTCAAAAAAAAAAAAAAAAAAAAAAAAGCCATTCTCCAAGTTCTTCCCTCAATGACCATATCTCCCCAGTGTCCAGAAGAGCAAACAGGTGCCCAGTCCTGAGAGGCCTGCCTGTGAGGCTAAGGAGAAAGCCAGAGGGAGCGCATTGGCTGTTCTGCTTCAAGACTGTTCTTTCCAGGGCCTGGCATGGTGGCTGATGCCTGTAATCCCAGCACTTTTGGAGGCCAAGACAGGCAGATCACTTGAGGTCGAAAGTTCAAGATCAGCCTGGCCAACATGGTAAAACCCCGTCTCTACTAAAAATACAAAAATTAGGCCGGGCGCGGTGGCTCAAGCCTGTAATCCCAGCACTTTGGGAGGCCGAGACGGGCGGATCACGAGGTCAGGAGATCGAGACCATCCTGGCTAATACGGTGAAACCCCGTCTCTACTAAAAAATACAAAAAACTAGCCGGGCGACGAGGCGGGCGCCTGTAGTCCCAGCTACTCGGGAGGCTGAGACAGGAGAATGGCGTGAACCCGGGAGGCGGAGCTTGCAGTGAGCTGAGAGCCGGCCACTGCACTCCAGTCTGGGTGGCAGAGCAAGACTCCGTCTCAAAAAAAAAAAAAAAAAAAAAAAAAAAAAAAAAAAAATACAAAAATTAGCTGGTGTGGTGGCGCATGCCTGTAATCCCAGCTATTAGGGAGGCTAAGGCAGGAGAATCACTTGAACCTGGGAGGTGGAGTTTGCAGTGGGCCGAGATCGCACCACTGCACTCCAGTCTGGGCGACAGAGTGAGACTCCACTTAAAAAAAAAAAAAAAAGGCCGGGCGCGGTGGCTCAAGCCTGTAATCCCAGCACTTTGGGAGGCCAAGATGGGCGGATCACGAGGTCAGGAGATCGAGACCATCCTGGCTAACACGGTGAAACCCCGTCTCTACTAAAAATACAAAAAACTAGCCGGGCGAGGTGGCAGGCGCCTGTAGTCCCAGCTACTCGGGAGGCTGAGGCAGGAGAATGGCGTAAACCCGGGAGGCGGAGCTTGCAGTGAGCTGAGATCTGGCCACTGTACTCCAGCCTGGGCGACAGAGCGAGACTCCGTCTCAACAACAAAAAAAAAAAAAAAAAAAAAAAAAAAGACTGTTCTTTTCAAAGGGGAAGATGGAAGGAACAGAGTGAGAGGGACAGTGTGTAGAAATAAGGTGGGAGGCATAAGCCCAACTTCTTCCACTCTTTTCTTTCCTCTAACCCGAACCATTGGCATCTTCCCCACTCCCAGCCTGAGGCTATCTAGTACATGACAGACCACAGGAGATCTCAGAGGGACTACAGTACTTATCTCGGAGGAGGGTCCCCAGTGTATCCTGTAGAGACCCCAACTTATTCCCCACCCTTCCCAAAGAAGGACTAGGGAGAACAGCACCATCAGAGGAGCACTGAGGAAAGCTCAGAATTTTCATGTGTCAGAGAATGCCTTGCTAAAGGCACAAAGGCTCAGAAAACAAGTTCAAGGGTTGGACAGGTCTGCTTGAAATGGTTTTTAGCTGTCTGTTCCTTGCAGCAGAGAAGGGCAGCTCTGGCCTAGCCATCTCCTTACCATATACTGAGGGAGGCTGTACAGCATTCCCTGGTAGAGGATTTCACATGGCGTCTCTGGTACCACCTCTTCCCCCTATGGCAAGAAATACATGGTTTGCCAACGCCACTTTCCAGGTGACCAAAGGCTTTATTTTCTTGGTTATGAGGGGTGACCTGAAAAGAGCACTAAGCTGGGAGTCAGATCTAGGTTTCTACCCTAGCTGTGTTAATGACTCACTGTATGACCTTGGATAAGTCACATTCCTTCTCTGAGTCCTAGTTTTCTCTTCAATAGGACCATCAGGTTGGCCTGGATGACCTCTCAGGACCTGGGAAACTGGAACAGATGCTACAGAAGCACTTCCTATGGTGTTGATCTGAGGCTGAGAACTCTAGAACATTCTGTAAGCCTGGAAGGAGAGGTAGGTGGCTCAATAGTGAGGGTTTAAAAGGAAGTTGGGTAACATATGGCCTGGTGAAACAGGAAGGAATATCAGCAAAGAAGCTTTTAAGTGGATGGAAATGATTTTCCTCCCCTCTCCATTCACCCCTACATCACTTTCTCCTTTCTGACCAGCCCCCTCATATACAACTATCTCTGTCCTACTGATGACATTAACGAAGCCTTTTATCAGAGTGGGGAGGCTGGGGCCTCAGGGACCCAATAGGCTGCTCAGGTCACTGTCATCTTTGACCAATGCAGTTCCCTTCCTCCTACAAGGTCCCTCTATTACAGGGCAAGGGTTCACTGCCATGAGACCCTGAGGCAGGGAAGAATAACCAGCCTCCTTCTGTCCCACACAACTCATCTGCTGCTTAAATGGATGTAAGTCCTAAATGGACATTCAGCGGAGCCTGGCAATCCTGGCATGTTTGCCTTCCTGCTCTCCAAAAGGCCGATTTCAAACCATCTTCCCTCTCCTCAAACCAACTCCTTTGCCCACCATGCCTAAACAGTTGCTGATCTTGCCTCACACTTCATGGAGAAAACAGAAGCACTCAGACAGGCACACACTCATCTTCTCAACACCAAATCTACAAAGAGTCTTCTTCCTTCCTTCTTAACATGAAAGATGAACCGCCTGTGCTCTAACAAAGGCCAATCTCCTACTTGTGCTCAGGATCCCACACCCATTTGCTTTGTTGAATACCTCAGTCCTGCAATTATCCCCTCTTGGATCATTTATTTTAGGACAAAAAAATGCTCTAGTATCTCTCAGCTATAAAACATCCTCCCCTTGACCTCACATTCTCCTTTAGCTACCATCCACTTTCTCTCCTCTTCACAAAACTTTTATATCATCTACCTCCTTTTTTGACATTCCCTTCAATACACTCCAATTAGGCTTTCAGTTCCACTACTTCACTTAGAGTTGCTCTTATCAAGGTCATTATCTTCATGTTGCCAAATCCAATGGGCACCTTGGTTCTTACCATAATGCCACTTATTAGTAGCATTTTACCCAGCAGATCACTCCTTTTTTCTTGAAAGACTTTCTTAGCTTTTATGATGATATCATAATCTCCTGGATTTCCAGCCACTTCACTGTCTTTCGTACTCTTTTTTTTTTTGTTTCAAGTTTTAATCAAAGCTTTTATATAAGATTACTTTATTCCTGCATCTTCTCAATAGTTTCTTCCTTGTATTTGCCCTTTTCCTTTCCTACTTGGCGAGACTTGGCTTTCCGTTCAAGGATCTTTTTGCGGTCTTTGTCCAGTTTTAGCCTAGTGATAACTACCTTGCTGGGGTGAATGCCTACATGGACAGTTGTGCCACTAGCCTTTTCCCGCTGCACCCGTTCAATGTAGATAACATATTTCTTCCTGTAAACCTGGACTACTTTGCCAATTTGCTGACCTTTATAGTGTCCTCGTACAACCTGAACTTCATCATCCTTTCGGATGGGCATAGATCGCACGTTGTACTTCTGTCTCAGCTCTTTGGAAAGAGGGGAAGACATAATCTTCCTGCGAATGTGGGAAGGTGCATTGAAATGCCTTTTGTGATTCTTGCTTCGGTCGGAAGTCACAAAGGGATTAAATTTCATTTTGGCCGCTCCCGCTCTGTCTTTCGTACTCTTCTGGCTCCTTTCCTGACACATCCCCACCTCAACATACTGGTGTGCCCCAGGACTTTGTCCTGCCTTCCATTCTCTTCTGTCTCTACTCCCTCCCTGGGTTATCTCAGTCAGTTCTACGGCCTTTAACACTGCCTATAAGTGTTACAAACAACTTACGAATTTATTTCTCAAAGTCAGCCCTCTCCCTAGAATTTTAGACTTGTATTTCCAATTGCCTGCAGCTCCACTAACGGGCATCTAAAACTTAGTATGACCAAAACAGAACTGTTGATATTCCCGCCACATCCTGGCAAATGGTACTTATTCTTAATTTCTTTCTTTGCCTCTCTAACCACATCCAAATGCACTGCAAGTCTTGTCAGCTACATCTCCAAATCCAGGTCGGCATCATCTCTCACCTTGACTATTTCAAGGGTTTCCTAACTAATCTCCCTGGAGTGGGTCTATGCTTTTCTGGTCCAATCTTTACACAGAAGCTAATGTTTTTAGAAACATATATCAGATCATATCACTCCCCTGCTTAAAATCTCCAAAGGCTTCCTTCCCTTTGACTATGAGTCTACTTCAAGTTCTCTACCTTTGTTTACAGGCCCTTGGCAAAGTGGCCTTAGGCCACCTCTCTGACTCTATCTGTAGGATCCCGGCCCTTGGCCCTGTGTTCTAGCCACAACAGCCTTCTTTCACTACCTCTGACACTCTAAACCTGCTTTCCCCTTGCTAAGGCTGTTCTCTCTGTTTGGAATGCTCTTTCCTCTGATGTTCCTATGGCTGGCTCCCTGTCCCTCAGATCTTGGCTTAAATGTCACCTTCTCAGAGGTCTACCTACTGACTGCCCAATCTTAGTAGTCTACCGATGCTTCTTTCATGTTATCCTGTTTAAATTTTCTTCATTGTATTTACCATTCTTTGATAGTTTGGTTTACTTAACTTTTTGTTTTTTATCTTTCTTCCTCAACCTCAATATATCATGAAAGTAGGGACCTTGTCTTGCCTGGAACACAGTTAGAGCCTAATATGCTGAAATGAATGCATGCACACATGCTCTGTTACAACACTGAAGACAGATTTTCTTCTACTCTTCTCCTGTGCAGGACCTCCTTGGCTCACCAAAGACATAGGGCACTTCTCCAGCTCCTCTTCATTCTTGATCTGCACATCTGCGATGGAGATATACTTGTGCTGACAAAGATAAGAAGACAACAAGGGCTGAGGGCCTCATTCACATGTGTACCAATCTCTTACTTAAATTCCCCAAAAGCAAGGAAATATTCTGCTTATGGGTTTGTCACCCCACATAGATATGAACTCTTTCAAGGCAGGAGTCTTAATCACCTCTGCATCATCAGCACCAGTCAAAGTGCTTTGTGCACAGTGTTTCTGTTTATTCTGTTTCTACATTTGCTGAAGAGCAGCAAATACCTAAGCATTTATCTTCAAACAAAGTGGAAGGGTTGCCAGGCGCGGTGGCTCACGCCTGTAATCCCAGCTCTCAGGGAGGCAGGGGTGGGAGGATAGCTTGAGCCCAGGAGTTCGAGACCTGCCTGGGTAATATAGCGAGACCCCGTTCTCCACAAAAAAAAAAAAAAAAAAAAAAAAAAAAAGACAAAGTGGAAGGGGAAGCCAGAAACAGGCCCCTGCCCCTGGACCACTGCCCTAAGAGTTTTGATGCGTGTGCATGTATGCACGGAGTGATGACTCCATGCATACAATGGATATAGAGCAGGCTCCTATTCAATCCTGGGCCTTTGGAAGTCAGTGGACTTATGGAGAGAGAGAAGTGAAAGGAAAAGAAGCAAGGAATGGGAAGAGAGAGAGAAGAATGGGAAGAGGAAAAAGAAATGAGAGGAAGAAAGGAGAATTTTAAAATCTACCTGAATATAGGAAACTGAGTAAGTAAAGAGAGACCTAAGCTTTCCTAATTGGCCAAAGGACTGCAGGGGGAATGCAGAAGGTCCAGAAAGAGTCTGGTATAAAAGCCCCACCCGGGCCAGGCGCGGTGGCTCACTCCTGTAATCCCAGCACTTTGGGAGGCTTAGGCGGGCGGATCACGAGGTCAGGAGATCGAGACCATCCTGGCTAACACAGTGAAACCCCATCTCTACTAAATATATACAAAAAATTAGCTGGGCATGGTGGCGGGCGCCTGTAGTCCCAGCTACTCGGGAGGCTGAGGCAGGAGAATGGCGTGAACCTGGGAGGCGGAGCTTGCAGTGAGCCGAGATCGCGCCATTGCACTCCAGCCTAGGGGACAGAGTGAGACTCTGTCTCAAAAAAAAAAAAAAAAAAAAAGCCCCACCCAGTATCCAGGAGCCTGGTAATCTGACCTGCTTTGATGGCTCCCTATCCCTGAAGACTGAGAGCCCACCCCAGTCACCTGCTTTAGGGTCTTCACACTCTCATGGATGGGCCTGGGTAATCCAACCAATGTATCTGTGTCCCTGTAAAAGGCCAGACATACCAGATCATAAGCTTCCAAAGTACAGAGAACTACTGATACCCCAATATCCCCCTAGAGTCACATGGACCATGCTACTTTCAACAACATCTACCCCCAGTACCCTAGACCTTCCTCTGCAAGCTTGTAGGTCCCACATCAGTGCTTCAGGACACAAAAATAATAATAGTACACAGAAATGTTCCTGGAAATCAGGAGACTTTTATAGTCTTTTGGGTACTCACTTAGTGTGGGAGTGGTAGATTCCTACTTAAAAGGGGTATAGCCCAATGACATCTTGACTGTGAAACTCCACTAATAAAGACTCAATTTTCAAGAGGCCAGTGGAAAGGATTCATGAAGATGGGGAAATGGGGGAAGATTGGTTCCATTCTAACCATGTCTCTTCTTCACAGAATTTTAGCCCATTAGAGCAGGAAGGGCCCATAGAAACCATCTAACTCAATAACCTCAGGAAAAAATTAAGGCCCAAAAGAGAAAGGACTTGTTGCTCAAAGTCCTACAATTGGCTAAAAACACAAAAGTTATTTGAGGAAAAGTGGAAGAAACTCAAGGAAAAAAAAATCCATAGAAAGAACCCAAAGTAGTCACTGGGAGTTGTCCACGGCCTAGGGGCTCTAGGTTACATTATGACTACCAGGCACCATCCCTCATTCCAAGCTACCTGCTCCTCTGGCCCCCTAGGAACCACTCTATAGTCAGTTCCAACCATTCAGTCACTTACTGCCCCAGGGTGAATCCGATGAACTTGTTCCTGCTCATCTCCAAGAAGTGCTCAATGTCCTTCTGTCTGAGAAGATGGTGGAAAGACCAATCCCAGAGAAGGGAAGAAAAGCAAACTTTGAGAGAGAGAAACTTTCCAGGCTCCTACCCCTCCAATCAGAGGACTGGAGCGGTGGAAAAAGGCAGCAATCAACAGAAGGAATTTCAAACCCAGGAGTTCTGACTGCCAGACCAACTTAACGAGCCTTGAATACATAGACTACCTCATCTTGGGCCTTTAGAGACTGAAACCCCAAAGCATAGGGGTTCCTGATGCTATTAAACCTACCTGACCTTTGGGGCCCAGGGCAGGCCCTTGGGAAAAGTCACCCGCTCAGCAGAGAGGGGTGCCTCTGAGGGTGGAGGTGGCACCAGAGGGTCTTGCTCTAGCAGGTCTAGCTCTCCATCCAAGGTTCGTTCTCCATCACCAGCAGACTCCTCTTCCTCCTCTGTGGCTGGCTCCTCAGTCTTGAAGAGATCCCTTTCATTGTAGATGTCCAGGCTGTCCTGCTTAGTGAGGAGTTGCTGGAGGGGAAAGAAAAGAGGGTAGGCGTGCAGAGAGCTCACTCTGGGCATCCTTGTCTGAGGCCACCCCATATCCACAGACCTCCAGATTTCAGGGAACATGGAATCTGAACACAGCCCTTGTGAAAACATCCAATTTCCCACCTCAACCCTACTGTCCCCACCCAAACCAATAACAGAACAAGAAGTTCTCAGGCAACCCTGCCATTAGCCAGGGAACAGAGCATAGATAATCCCAAAGTCACAGTTACTTAGCTTTCAGAAAGCAGTGATGCCTTTTTTTGCCAGCACTTTCCTTCCTAATTATGCTCTGCTTAGGTGAACATTCAATTAGTTTGCCTTCTGTGAGCATACACCAGCTGGCTGACTGAGGAAGAGGAGGACAGAAGCTTGCTGCTAGGCAGAGGGAAGCAAGTTTGGAATTTTAAATCTTGTGACAGAGAAAAAAAGATTGGACAGAAATAGGCCAAAAAGTTAACAGTGACTGTCTCTGGTTGTTAAGATTGTGGGTGATTTTTCTTTTCTCCCGTCATCACATTTTTATATTTGTTCCAAATCTTCTACAATGAGTAAGCATTACTTTATAAAACAAAAATAAAGGTTAAAAAATTTTATTGCAGATAATGGAGACTGGATTACTGAGCACTACTGTCTAGCCTGTTGATGAACTCAAGTAGGTCAGGCAGGGGAGTTTGTAAGAACATAGTCAGGTCTCAGTATAACCTGTCATTCTGACCTTTTCAGGACAGCAGACTACAGTCATGTGCTGCACAACGATGCTTCAGTCAACAATGGACTGCATACATAATTGTGGACCCATAAGATTATAATACTGTATTTTTACTGTGCCTTTTCTAGGCTGAGATACACAAACACCATTGGGTTACAATTGCATATGGTATTTGGTATGGTAACCTACTGTACAGGTTTGTAGTCTAGGAACAATAGGGTATATGCCTAGGTGTGCAGTAGGCTATGCCATCTGGGTTTGTGTAAATACACTCTATGATGTTTGCTCAGTGACGAAATTGCATAATGACACATATTTCAGATTGTATCCCTGTCGTTAAGTGTCACACGGTTATATACATAGACCCCTACCCAGTCATCTCTTAAATGTAAGCCTTTGGTTCCGGGGCCAGTTAAGAGTGTGGCTGGCTGACAGTAAACCTTCCTGCTGCTTCAAAATAGTAAAATACCTTACCCCAGAAAAATGGATTAGGTTGGAGACTTGTTCCGGTACCCTGGGTCCCTATTCTCAGGATTATACCCTAATTGTTGTTCAGAATGTAAGGAACTCCAGGCACTGAGGTTCAGGCCAATGATTCTGTAGCAAGACATGGCTATATGATGTGATATCACAGTGTCACATCACAACAGCCCAGAGGGCTGTCAGGGCTGGGGGATAGAGTCAAACTGGAGACTCTTAAGATTTCAGGTTGGTCACAGGGCCAACCCAGGCAGGATGAGCCAGGTCATTTACTGCTTTTTCCTACCACATCCAGAGTAGCTTAGAATCTTGACTTTTGGACAGTGAGTGCCACAATACCATTGTCTGCTTCAGTCCATACCCTTCGAGAGCCACGGCGGCCTCGCAGCTTGGAGGGTGGGGGTGCCAGCTGAGACTCTCCCAGGTCAAGAGTGTAAGAGGGCGGGGAGGCAGCACGCATGCTCTTCACCACCTGGATACTGTCTTCAGCCAGTGGAGGCAGGCCCAATTCTGCCCGCTTCTGTACTTTGAGAGTCTGCAGATGCTCAAATCCACCGAGGGTAAACTAAGGAAGAAACAGGAAACGGGCAGAGAGAGAGGATGGAAGGGAAGTAAGAGAGAGCCAAGGTCAGGGAAACATGGATGAAAAGAAAGAGCCACAACCTCCAGTCCCTTCAGAGCTTTTCCTTAATAAGGAGGTAGTAAAACAGAAAGAGGCAAATATGATTACCATCCCCACGGCAACTGAGGAGCTCAGGGGTCAGGATAAAGCATTATTTACTGCCCCAGTATGGGAAATATCACAGAAGTTAGGAAAGGAATTCCTGGGGGCCTCCTCAAAAAAAAAAAAAAAAAAAAAAGAAAAAGAAAAAGAAAGAAAAAAAATAGGAAATTATCTCCCTTTTTAATGAACACATCCAGGTGCTATAAATCCCCAGAGTCACTCAATTTCCTCTGCAGTCAAGAGGCAGTTCCCCCTATTAGGCCTGCCTTGTGAGATGGGAGCCAAAAATGAAGGATCAAGTGGAATAACTAGTAACAAAAACGTAACCACATATTTATAAGAACTTCATTATTTTTTAAAAAGCAAATCCTGGCCAGGCACAGTGGCTCATGCCTGTAATCCCAACATTTTGGAAAGCCAAGGTGAAAGGATTGCTTGAGACCAGGAGTTCAAGACCAGCCCGGGCAACACAGGGAGGCCTGTCTGTAAAAAAATTATTTTTATTAAAAAAAAAAAATACATATCCTCTGTTTATCTGGAGGGAGGGCAGGCACTCACCCCAACCTTTTATAGCTAGAGAAACTGAGGTACAGAGAGTTGCCCAAAGTTTCTCAGTATCAGCAAAGACCAGATCTACCAACTTTCAACCAGTGTTCTTTCCATCAAACATTGGCTTTAATAAGAGAAGGTACCACTGACATCCCCAATTTATGGAGTGGCATATCCCATCCATCCAATAGAAACATGAAACCTATTCTAACATAGAGCATCTGATGTCTCTAGGACAGCCCTGTTGCCCCTCCAAATTAGCAGTTGGCTAAGGGCTGCCCTATTCTGCTCCCTGGCTCCAGCCTCCTGGAATGCGACTAGAACAAACTGAGGTGGCATAGGGTATTGCTGATCTGATAATGTGGGAATGGGGAGAATCACTCACCATGACCACCTTCCAGAGCAGAAGCAGGACCTTCTTTATGGGGAAGTGAGGAGCCAGGCCACTGCAGAACTTGGTAACCATGGAGAAGAGTAAAAGGGCAAAAGGCTCCTCATTATGCATGGAGAAGCCTAGGGGTGAAGAGAGAGGGGAATGAGAAAGTGAGGATGAGGCAGCTAAAACCTTGTTCATGTAACCCTGATTCTGGACACACAGAGGAAGACACTCACCTCCCCTGAAGAATTCCAGAGTACTTGGTCCTGAGAAGGAGGCTTAGCCCCCCAGAAGGAAGCCCCTCAAGGGCAGGAAGGTAGGCCATGGAATTAAAATGGCTTAGGCCCCAGAGTTTAGGGTGACGCTCTGGGGTTGGATGTCAAACTAGAAGTAACAATAATGAAGACATTGCTTTCTGGCTAAAGTACTCAATGTCATTCACTTTCCCACATCAATAAATATATTTTTAAAATCCCATAGGCCTTCATATCCTATCCCTGTCAGATGACAACACCAACTTACATTTGAGCAGAACTCAGTTTTCAAGGTGACTCAACTCATTTTTTCATGTGGGATTCGTGATGGAGTGGGAGAGGAATGGCTATTCCCACTTATAACCAAGGAAACCAAGGCATAGAGAAGTTACATGGCTGGTCTTAGCTCATAGATACAGGGGGACAATCAAGCCCAGCCCTTGTGCCTGCCATGCAGTATCTCTGTCCTAAAAGAAAGGACATTAATTTTAAAAAAGAAAACAAAAGAAGAAAAGGACTGTGCCTCTCCTAGGCAGATGCTCTGCTTCCCCTCTCCCATTAGCACCCCATCCACACCTTCCTCAAGTGCCATTTCTTACTTAATTCAGTGCGGAAGGTCTCCCGGGCTGTCCTCCACCCACAGGGGTCTGTCTCTCGCTCCAGGCGAATATTTTCCACCATTAGGTACATAACACTCAGCAGCACCCTGGGGTTACAGAAGAGTCACAAGAGGTTCCCAAGGCAATTCCCAGCCCACAGTCAGAGACCTCAGGGATGGTATCTGTGGGAGCCCAACCCAGTGAGATTAGCTCGAGGGCAACTTCCTAATGATTTGAGTCATCTGGGATTTGGGGAAAAGGTAACCCAGGTGCTAATCATCCGCCCTGTTCCAAGCCCATAGTTAGCCCCACTCACCTGAGCTCTGTGCTATCAGCTATGGAGACAGCTGGTTTCCGAAGGGCACTGCTACAGGCCTGGCTGTTGCTGCCAGGGGGAGGAGAAAAAGAACAGGAATGCATAAGACCTCTTTTCTCTCTGTGCTCTTACTTATCACTCACACAAACATGAGTGCTTGCCATTCCCTGGCTAGGCAGCCACTAATGAAACTGGTCTAGGGTAAAGGAGCCGGCAGAATTCCCTTGCCACCTCAGCAAACTCTCTTATCTATGGTGAAGACAAGGCAAGGGCAGGATCTGTGGTATCCACTCCTCTTGCATTCCCCACTATGCTTAGTATTGTGCTGGACATAAAACAGATGCTAAGAAACACCTGATGAATAATAAGCAGATTGCACCCTATCTCAAACTCCTGGGTGATAGGCATAAGACAAAACAAGGGGTCACTGTAGTGGTAGCAGCAAATAAGGCAACCTCTAGAACTATAGCCCATGAGGGAAAGAATTGGGCACAGTGACAGGAATTGATTTCCTGTCTTTCTTGGGTAATGCACTCAAAACAGTTTCCCTCTTGAATTACAGAGTTAGGCTGAGCTAAGAAAGTCCTTGAATAAAAAAGAGAACCCACTCAGGATAGGCCCCTGAAGCCCAGGATTAAAGCTGTAAGTGAGGCAGAAGCTGCAGATGTATCCAGCCTCAGGGAGGGAGAACAGAATATCAGAGAACATGGCTGGATGGAGGGGAACTGTCAATGAGCTTTGGGCTGAGGTGTGAGTAGACCCAGTTCCTCTCAGGAGCTCTCTATAGTGAGGGAAGCAGCACAGAATATGAGGCCCCTTTAAGGAATAGGGGTTGTGTAGGCCAGCCCTTCCCCTAAGGCTTCTCACTCAATTTCCATGTGGAGTAGCTCCAGGAAGGTGGAGAAGGTCCCCATCTGATACAGCAGGAAGCAGTTGTACCTGGACCAGTGTAGCACATCGACCTCTGAATCACATTCCCCAAAAGTACCTAAAGGAGCAGACAGTTGTTACAGGGGTTGAGAGATGGCAGTATCCCAGTTCTTTCTACCCTGCCCCATGATCTTAAGATTTTCCTATAATACTCTGCCCAATAATTAGGCTGACATAGGTATGACAGGGACCCCAAGAACTTCCTGAAATGAGTCAGGGGAGAAGAGAGGTAGTCTCCAGGGTTAGGTCCAATGTGCTCATCAATGGCCTGTCATCTTAAGGGTGGGTTCTCCCAGAAGCAGATCCTGAGGTAAGTAAGGATTCCAGTGCAATTAGCTTATTTGGGAATCATTCTCAGGAATCATCAGTAGAGATAGGGAAGAAAAGGAAGACAGAAGAGTTCACTCAGGGGATAACTTTGGAAACAGTATAAAACACACAACTCACAGTTATTCTATCCAAGAGGGGTGAGACAGTCAGGCTATCCATCTACTAACGCCTGTCAGTCACTGGATGAGGGTGCTAAACTAAAGGAGCACACTGATTCCCTACACTTCCTGGATGCCCTGTGTGGGCTGCAGAGAAGGCCCTTGGGCAGAAGCTGGGCATGGTGGCACATGCCTGTAATCCTAGCTACTTGGGAGGCTGGAGCAGGAGGATAGCTCGAGCCTATGAGTTCAAGACCAGCCGGGGAAACATAGTGAGACTTTGTTTTAAAAAAAATTAAATAAATAAAGTCCTTGGGCA
The DNA here is from genome assembly GCF_007565055.1 of Rhinopithecus roxellana. Classification (NCBI taxonomy): domain Eukaryota; kingdom Metazoa; phylum Chordata; class Mammalia; order Primates; family Cercopithecidae; genus Rhinopithecus; species Rhinopithecus roxellana. The sequence goes on from NC_044554.1 coordinate 63,956,903, forward strand.
AACACATGAAGGTACTGGAAGTTGGAGGTTGGCCAGAGCACCAGATCCAAGAGATACAGGAGGGCACGGTCCTATTTGCTAGTCTTCTCTTCACCTAATGTCCACCCTTTCCCTTCTTTATTTATTATTTCTTTTTACAATTTTTTTTTAGCTCCCAACTGGTTTGTTCTGTTAACAAGCCTCATATTTATGATCGTAGGCTTATTTTCACTCCAGCTAGGCTATCTCATTTCCCTTTCCAACACCTGGCTAACAGGTTTCTTCTGACCAGCTTTCCCCAGTTACTCTATTTAGGTCTGATCATCTCCAAATTACTCACAGCATCCACTCCTGCAGCTATGTTGGCTTGAACTTTCAAAATGCCAATGAGAAACAATGCAAGGGGTCCATGTGTATCTGTGACACTCTCCTATTTCTCCTCAGTTTTGGGGCCAGGCCACAGTTGATGTCTTGTCTCCATGATCAGCTAGTGGTACATCATCAGCTCTGGCCACACTGACCCTCTTGCTAGTATTCACATATGATTATAGTACAGGGTAAGGAAAAGAAGAATCCTATAAAAAATTCTGACATGCCTGGTAAGATAAAGGCAGATCCCAAGGGATCTAGAACAGCACTCAACACTATCTCATCTTCCTCGTAAGCACAGGTTACTCCTAGCACGTGACAAGATCTGTCCTTGAGAGGCAAGAAACCTTGCTTTCCCAGCACAGCCTGCATCATCTCAGTCCTGATAATGCCCACTTCCCTCTCAAGCCTCCACCCCTCTAAAGCTAGCAAGGGTAGTCACTCACCTTGGGCCAGGTAGAGAACAGCCCGGGCCACCTTCAGCCGCCGTTCCCTACTGACCACCTCTAGCCGGTCCAAGAGTCCCATTATATAGGCCTTTTGGGCATCTTCTTCCAACTCCAGCCATTCCTTGCCCTGCACTGGGAATAAAAGGCCATATACATCTAGTGTCAGCTATTGCCACCTTTCCTGGAAAGGCTTCTCATAGCATAGCCACCTCTGATCTCAGCTCTCCCCCAAAAATTATTTTCTCCAAAAGCTTTCCTTATTTCCCTGAGAAAGAATAAGGGATGGGAAAAGGACCCAAAATGTTCTGGCCTGAACCCAGTCTATAGCCTCATCTTCAACATCCCCTCTATCCTCCACACACAGCCCATACTGTCCTGTCTCTCTGCCTTTCCTCAAGGAGTTCCCTTTGTCTCCCTACATATTCAATTCCTAGTCATCCTTACAGGCCCAATACAAAATGACCTCTTTCCCACTCTTACATGCCCAATATAAAATGACCTTTCTCACTAATGCTCTGGCCAAATACTCTGCTTCCCCAGCGCTTTTTAAACTTTTCTGATACAGCATTTTCCTCTTGGATGAAGGGTGCTAAACTAGAGGAGCACACTGATTCCCTACACTTCCTGGCTGCCCTGTATAGGCTGCGTGAGAAGGCCCTTGGGCAGAAGTTGGGCATAGTGGCACATGCCTGTAATCCTAGTTACTTGGGAGGCTGGGGCAGGAGGATTGTTTGAGCCTCAGCTAGTTTTGTGATGTGCACATGATTCCTGCTCTCAAACTCTAATTTCTTTGTAAAAGCTGCTTCTCACTCCTGCCTCCAGTATCTGACACAGAATACTCACCACACATTTGTTGAACTGAAAATCAAATTGCCACTGACCAAGTAAGGATATGGATGAGAATGTCTGAGAATGTCACAGTGTGGGCACATAAAATTATTATTGAGAGTAGGACAAAGTTGAAGATGGGGTGAAACATTAAGGTCAAGGGTTGTATCAGGCAGCACAGGACTGCTTCTACTCCATTGCTCTCCACTTGAGACACAGAGAACCCTGTATCCCCTAAGCAAGAAGGAAAGGCTACATGGTTATGGAGGTTGTGATGGTTAATACTGAGTGTTAACGTGATTGGATTGAAGGATACAAAGTATTAATCCTAGGTATGTCTGTGAGGGTGTTGCCAAGAGATTAACATTTGAGTCAGCCAGCTGGGGAAGGCAGATCTACCCTTAATCTGGTGGGTACCATCTAATCAGCTGCCAGCAAATATAAAGGAGGCAGAAAAACATGAAAAGGAGACATGGGCCTAGCCTTCCAGCCTACATCTTTCTCCCGTGCTGGATACTTTCTGCCCTCGAACATCAGACTCCAAGTTCTTCAGTTTTGGGACTCAGACTGGTTTTCTTTTCTCCTCAGCTTGCAGACAGCCTATTATGGGACCTGGTAATTGTGTAAGTTAATACTTGTGATTGTGTAAGTTAATACTTAAACTCCTCTCTCTCTCTCTCCATATATATATATATATCCTATTAGTTCTATCCCTCTAAGAGAACCCTGACTAATACAGATTTGGGTACCAGGAGTGGTTCTAGAGGAAGAGAATATTAAGGATGGAGTTCTTTCAGTGGTTTTGAGATTTCTGGAGCTGGCTGCTTAATATGATTAGATCCAAAAATGCTAAGGAATCTACTTCTAATAGTATGGAGAACACTGATAGTCCTTGGCAGAAACTATTTAGAGAGTTATGCAAAATAAATGCATTTGACATTCCTGATTCACCGCTCGTGAGAGGCAAGGAGTTAATGACTATACATAATACCTTTGACCATATGTGGAGAACCAAGGAACATAAGGAAGCTGGTTGGTTGTTCCTAAGTTCAGTGGACAAAGTGATGAAAGAAAATGATGAACTCAGGGATTCTGTCTCCCAGCTTCAGAAGCAGATACTGAGCCTCAAATCTGCTAAGATTGCCCTGAGTGAGAGTCTTATCTCCTGTAGAGAAAGAGCTGAAATTGTGGAAAAACAGACACAAACTCTTGTCATGCGAGTGGCTGACCTGCAATGAAAGATGTATTTAAAGATGCATTTACAGCCTTGTCAGGTGTCTACTGTTAAAGTGCGGGCACTTATTGGAAAAGAATGGGACCCTGAAACTTGGAATGGGGACATGTGGGAGGACCCTGGTGAAGCTGGGCACACTGAGTTTGTAAACTCTGATGAACCTTTTTTGTCAGGAGGAACAGCTTCCCCATCCCCAGTAGTGGCAATATCTCCTCCCTGACCCATGCTGCCCTCAGCCTTTCCACCTTTGTCTGAGGAGATAAACCCTGCACTGCCTGAAGCAATAGTGATGGCAGTTGCCCTGAAACAGTTGCCAGGCAAGATAATGCTGCTTCTCCTCAGAAGCTACCTCCAACACCTTTGTTTGGTTCCAGACCTATAACTAGACGAAAGTCCTGGCAGGCCCCTAGAGGTGAGGTTGAGAGTGTGACCCATGAGGAGGTGTGCTACACTTGAAAAGAACTATTTGAGTCCTCTAATTTATATAAACAGCAATCTGGAGAACAGGCATGGGAATGGATATTAAGGGTATGGGATAATGGAGGAAGGAACACAGAGTTGGATCAGGCTGAATTTATTGATTTAGGCCCACTAAGTAGGGACTCTGCATTTAATGTTGCAGCTTGGGGAGTTAAAAAAGGTTCTAATAGTTTATTTGTTCAGCTGAATTATGGATTAAAAGATGGCCCACTGTGAGTGAGCTGGAAATGCCTGATCTCCCTTGGTTTAATATAGAGGAAGGGATCCAAAGGCTTAGGGAGATTGGGATGGTGGAGTGGATTAGTCACTTTAGACCTACTCATCCCAGCTGGGAGGGTCCAGAAGATACACCCTTGACCAATGCCTTACAAAATAGATTTGTGAAGGCAGCAACTTCATCTTTGAAGAGTCCTGTAATTACTTTTCTCCTTGTCAGATGTAATGGTGGGAACCACAGTCACTCAACTGAAAAATTTAAATACAATGGGAATAATTGGATCCCGAGGTGGCAGGGGACAAGTGGAAGCACTCGACCATCAAAGGCAGGGTAGGTGTAGCTACCGTAATGGATGGCAGAGGCAAAGGAGCAATCAGAATAGTCTGACTCATGTAAAGCTGTGGCATTGGCTAATTCATCACGGTGTTCCTAGAAGTGAAACTGATAGGAAGCCTACTGCATTCCTACTTAATTTATACAAGCAGAAAACTCCTAGGTCGAATGGACAAAAGACTAATTTGAATTATAAAAACAGAGAATCATGGCCCCTCAATCAATTTCCAGACTTGAGCCAGTTAATATACCCAGAACCCCTTGAATGAAGGGGAGGCTGGGTTCCCTTGAGGAAGGACCCCACTACATCACCGACAGTTTATGCAGTGAATTTTTTTCCGATTCTTCCTCAAGAAGGCCTCTGGCCTTTTACCAGGGTAACTGTGCATTGGGGAAAGGGAAATGATCAGACATTTTGGGGACTGCTGGACGCTGGCTCTGAGCTGACCTTGATTCCAGGGGACCCAAAATGTCATTGTGGTCCTCCAGTTAAAGTAGGGGCTTATGGAGGTCAGGTAACTAATGGAGTTTTAGCTCAGACCTGACTTACAGTGGGCCCCCGGACTCATCCTGTGGTCACTTCCCCAGTGCCAGAGTGCATAACTGGCATAGACATACTTAGTAGCTGGCAGAACCCCCACATTGGCTCCCTGACTGGTAGGTTGAATGTTACTATGGTGGGAAAGGACAAATGGAAGCCATTAGAGCTGCCTCTACCTAGAAAAATAGTAAATCAAAAACAATATCATATCCCTGGAGGGATTGTGGAGATCAGTGACACCATCAAGGACTTGAAAGACAAAGGAGTGGTGATTCCCACCACATCCCTGTTCAACTCTCGCATTTGGCCTGTGCAGCAGACAGATGAATCTTGGAAAATGACAGTGGATTATCGTAAGCTTAACCAAGTGGTGACTCCAATTGCAGCTGCTGTACCAGATGTGGTTTCATTACTTGAGCAAATTAACACATCTCCTGGTACCTGGCACGTGGTCATTGACTTGGCAAGTACCTTTTTCTCCATTCCTGTCCATAAGGCCCACCAGAAGCAATTTGCCTCCAGCTGGCAAGGACAGCAATATACCTTTACTGTCCTACCCCAGAGGTATATCAACTCTCTGGCTTTGAGTCATAATCTTATTCGGAGAGACCTTGATCACTTTTTGCTTCCACAAGATATCACATTGGTCCATTACGTTGATGACATTATGCTGACCGGATCCAGTGAGCAAGAAGTAGCAAACACATTGGACTTATTGGTGAGACATTTGTGTGCCAGAGGATGGGAAATAAACCTGATTAAAATTCAGGGACCTTCTACCTCAGTAAAATTCCTAGTAAAATTCCTAGGGGTCCAGTGCTGTGGGGTCTGTTGAGATATTCCTTCTTAGGTGAAGGATAAGTTGCTTCATTTGGCCCCTCCTACAACCAAGAAAGAAGCACAATGCCTAGTGGGCCTATTTGGATTTTAGAGGCAACACATTCCTCATTTGGGTGTGTTATTCCTGCCCATTTATCTGGACCCCCTCCCCCCAGTTCTTAGTGGGGTCCAGAACAGAAGGCTCTGCAACAGGCCTAGGCTGTTGTACAAGCTGCTCTGCCACTTGGGCCATATGACCCAGCAAATCCAATGATGCTTGAGGTGTCAGTGGCAGATGGGGATGCTGTTTGGAGCCTTTGGCAGGCTCCCATAGGTGAATCACAGCGGAGGCCTCTAGGATTTTGGAGCAAGCCCCTGCCATCTTCTGCAGATAACTACTTTACTTTTGAGAGACAGTTCTTGGCCTGTTACTGGTCTTTGGTGGACACTGAACGTTTGACTATGGGTCATCAAGTCACCATGCGACCTCAACTGCCTATCATGAACTGAGTGCTTTCTGACCCATCGAGCCATAAAGTGGGTCGTGCACAGCAGCATTCCATCATCAAATGGAAGTGGTATATACGTGATCGGGCTCAATCAGATCCTTAAGGCACAAATAAGTTACATGAGGAAGTGGCTCAAACGCCCATGGTCTCCAGTCCTGCCACCCCCAGCCTGCACCGATGGCCTCATGGGGAGCTCCCTATAAGTTGACAGAGGAAGAGAAGACTAGGGCCTGGTTTACAGATGGTTCTGCATGATATGCAGGCACCACCTGAAAGTGGATGGTAGCACTACAGCCCCTTTCTAAGACATCCCTGAAGGACAGCGGTGAAGGGAAATCTTCCCAGTGGGCAGAACTTTGAGCAGTGCACCTGGTTGTATACTTTGCATGGAAGGAGAAATGGCAAGATGTGTGATTATATACTGATTCATGGGCTATAGCCAATGATTTGGCTGCATGGTCAGGGACTTGGAAGAAGCATGATTGGAAAATTGGTGACAAAAAGATTGGGGAAAGAAGTGTGTGGATGGACCTCTCTGAGTGGTCAAAACTGAAGATATATGTATTCCATGTGAGTGCTCACCAGTGGGTGACCTCAGCAGAGGAGTTTAATAATCAAGTAGATAGGATGACCCGTTCTGTGGACACCAATCAGCCTCTTTCCCCAGTACCTCTGTCATCACCCAATGGGCCCATGAACAAAGTGGCCATTGTGGCAGGGATGGAGGTTATGCATGGGCTCAGTAACATGGACTTCCACTCAACAAGGCTGACCTGGCTACGACCACTGCTGAGTGCCCAATTTGCTAGCAGCAGAGACCAACACTGAGCCCTAGATAAGGCACCATTCCTCAGGGTGATCAGCCAGCTACCTGGTGGCAGGTTGATTGTATTGGACCTCTTCCATCATGGAAAGGGTAGAGGTTTGTCCTCACTAGAACAGACACTTACTCCAGATATGGGTTTGCCTATCCTGCAAGCAATGCTTCTGCCAAGACTACCATCCATGGACTCACGGAATGCCTCATCCACCGTAATGGTATTCCACAAAGCATTCCCTCTGACCAAGGCACTCACTTAATGGCTAAAGAAGTATGGCAGTGGGCTTGTGCTCATGGAATTCACTGGTCTTACCACATTCCCCATCATCCTGAAGCAGCTGGATTGATAGAACAGTGGAATGGCCTTTTGAAGTCACAATTACAATGTCAACAAGGTGACAATACTTTGCAGGGCTGGGGCAAAGTTCTCCAGAAGGCCGTGTATGCTCTCAATCAGCATCCAGTATATGGTACTGTTTTTCCCATAGTCAGGATTCACTGGTCCAAGAATCAAGGGGTGGAAGTGGTACCACTCACCATCACCCCTAGTGATCTGCTAGCAAAATTTTTGCTTCCTGTTTCCGCGACATTACGTTATGCTGGCCTAGAGGTTTTAGCTCCAGAGGGAGGAACACTGCCACCAGGAGACACAACAATGATTCCATTAAACTGGAAGTTAAGATTGCCACCTGGACACTTTGGGGTCCTCCTACCTTTAAGTCAACAGGCTAAGAAGGGAGTTACAGTGTTGGCTCGGGTGATTGACCCAGACTATCAAGATGAAATCAGTCTACTACTCCACAATGGAGGTAAGGAAGAGTATGCATGGAATACAGGAGATCCATTAGGGTGTCTCCTTAATATTACTATGCCCTGTGATTAAGGTTGATGGGAAACCACAACACCCCAATCCAGGCAGGACTACAAATGACCCAGACCCCTCAGGAATGAAGGTTTGGGTTACTCCACCAGGAAAAAAACACAACCTGCCAAGTTGCTTGCTGAAGGTAAAGGGAATACAGAATGGGTAGTAGAAGAAGGTAGTCATCAAAACCAGCTACAACCACGTGACTAGCTGCAGAAATGAGGACTGTAATTGTCATGAGTATTTCCTCCTTCTTTTGTTAAAAACATGTTTGTGCATGTATACACTTGCACTAATATCTTCATTTTATTTCCTTTCTCCTTTATCATGTGACATAAGATTTATTGACTTCGTATCAGCATTTAAGTATTGTTAACTTTATATAATAGTATTTGGGTTGGGTACTGGTGAGTTTCCAGTTGTACGAAGGATAGTTGTACTATGTTAGGCATAATTATGCCCTTATTATTGTCTTTATTTGAAGATTATGTATGATCTCAGGAGATGTGTATGAGTTCGAGATGACAAGGGGTGGACCTATGATGGTTAATACTGTGTGTCAACTTCATTGGATTGAAGGATACAAAGTATTGATACTGGGTATGTCCCTGAGGATGTTGCCAAAAGAGATGAACATTTGAGTCAGCTGGCTGGGGAAGGCAGCTCCAACCTTAATCTGGTGGGCATAATCTAATCAGCTGCCAGCAAATATAAAACAAGCAGAAAAACATGAAAAGGAGAGATGGGTCTAGCCTCCCAGCCTACATCTTTCTCCTGTGCTGGATACTTCCTGCCCTCGAACATCAGACTCCAAGTTCTTCAGTTTTGGGACTCAGACTGGCTCTCCTTGTTCCTCAGCTTGCAGACAGCCTATTGTGGGACCCTGTGATTGTGTAAGTTAATACTTAATAAACTTCCCTTTATATATCTATCTATTTATCCTATTAGCTCTATCCCTCTAAGAGAACCCTAACTAATACAGAGGGGATGAGGGATCCCACTTTGTTTTAGCCTTTTAGTAGATCAGGCTGGGATATCATAGAAGGAAAAAGCAGGTCTCTATGAGTAAAGATCTGGAATTACCTTGAGTCTTGAAATCTTCTTCAAAGCACCTCCTGTTATTGGTGAATTCCAGGTTCTCAGTGTAACTATACAATTCTGTGGCAGGAAAAACAGAGCAGTCACATTTGGGAGATCCTTAAAGAAGCGGCCCAAAGTAGAGAGGGTGGCATGAAAGAGCTAAAGCTTCCAACACATTCCTGTGTCCAATTCAATCCAAAGCCAGCTTCCTCCTTTTCAGAGCAGTTAAAAATAGCCACTTGTGTCCCTGGGAGATTAAACCATCAAACCTGTCCTCTTCCTGCCAGCTGGCTGCTGCAGCAGAGAAGGCAGCCTTCAACATTTGGTGAGGGCCAGGAGGAGGACTGGAGCACAGAGAGCTTAATCTCATCACTCCTGTTTCTCAGGGCTGCAACTCCTGCTTTGTCAACCCAACCAGGAACTATCCTATCTCTAAGGGAAGAGGAGGGCAACACAACTCCTGAAATTTAGAGGAAAGATCCTTGTGCTGGATCAGGAAACCAAAGCAAGGGCTGAAAAGTAAGTGCTAGATGGCTCTCCAGGATTGGAGCCAGTTCATTCTCTTCCTGCTAAGTTTCCTCAAAGGGTATACAAGTTTAGACTCCTGCCCACAGCCACTAAGCAGAGGCTACAAAAAAAAACTCTAGAGAACAGCTATGATTGTCAAAGGGTTGCTGTGCCCAGGAAAATCTAACTTTGCTAACAGCAGCTTCTCAATACAAAATGCAGAAAGCTTATGAGAAATAGAAATGCCGGCCATGTGTGACGGCTCAGACCTATAGGATTATAATCCCAGCACTTTGGGAGGCTGAGGCAGGAGGACTGCCTGAGGCCAGGAGTTCGAGACTAGCCTGGGCAACATAGCATGACCCCATCTCTACAAAAAATTTAAACATTAGCCAGGTGTAGTGGCACATGACTGTAGTCCTAGCTACTTAGGAGGCTGAGGTGGAGGATCGTTTGAGCTTAAGAGTTTGAGGCTTTAGTAAGCTATGATCATGTCACTGCACTCCAGCCTGGGGTAACAGAATGAGACTCTGAGAAAGAAAGAAAGAAAGAAAGAAAGAAAGTAAGAAAGAAAGAAAGAAAGAAAGAAAGAAAGAAAGAAAGAAAGAAGGAAGGAAGGAAGGAAGGAAGGAAGGAAGGAAGGAAGGAAGGAAGGAAGGAAAAGCAATAAAAATGCCCTTTCCTACTCTCTCGCTGTCTCTCTGCATAACATTATATACGTACTCTCATCTTACAGAAGATGAAGAACTGAAATACAGAAGTCAACAGATGATAGAACAGATTTCCTTTAAATCTCTGCTCCCTACCTGAGACCCTTCCTGGAAATTTAACTAGGTCACAGGTAATTCACAAAGCAAGAGAAATTCACTTATGTTCCAGCCAGCTGTCTAATGGTTGAGAAACACCTTGTCTGGGAGTCAGGGCTTTTGAGTCCTAAGTTCCAGAATCCAGGAGTGACCAGAAGCAAATCCCATCACTGAATCTTAAATTCTTCAGTCATTAGTGTAGAAGGTGAATATATATATTTTTAAGAGTAAAGCACTACAAGCCAAATCAGAAAAGTGGGCAAGGCTCTTAGGTACTGAACTGTAGTTCTGGTCTTTTTATTTTTAAATTTTAGATTATGAATTTTTATATACAGGTAAGTACAGAATAGTACATTGAAGACACCTGTGTATTATCTTCTACCCAGGTCAAACAAATGTTAGCATTTGTTATATTTGCTTCAGACTGCTCCCCAGTCTATCTTATTCCCTCCTCCAGAGGCAACCGCTATAATGAAATTGGTGTGTATCCTCATCTGCCTATTTTTCTACTTTTGCTATATGCATATATGCCTATAAACATATTATATTGTTCTGTTTAAAAACTTTTTTATCCAAGCGGTATCCCATTGTATAAATTCCTTTGTTACTGCTCCTTTCTCCCAATTTTGTCTTTAGCACTTATTATTATTATTATTATTATTTGAGACGGGGTCTTTCTCTGTCACCCAGGTTGGAGTGCAGTGGCACGATCCCCAGGTTCAAGCCTCCCGAGTAGCTGGGACTACAGGTGCATGCCACAATGCCCAGCTAATTTTTGTATTTTTAGTAGAGACGAGGTTTCACCATATTGGTCAGGCTGGTCTCGAACTCCTGACAGGTGATCCACCCGCTTTGGCCTCCCAAAGTGCTGGGATTACAGATGTGAGCTACCGTGCCTGGTCAAGAATTTATTGATATTGAAACATGTTGAGGCCAGGTGTGGTGGCTCACACCTGTAGTCCCAGCACTTTGGAAGGCCAAGGCAGGAGGATCACTTGAGCCCAGGAGTTCAGGACCAGCCTGGGGGCAACATGATAAGACTTTGTTTCTACAAAAGATAAACAAAATTAGCTGGACATGGTGGCACAAAATTAGCTGGGCATGATAGGGCACGCCTATGGTCTTAGCTACTTGAGAGGATAGGATGGGAGGATCACTTGAACCCAAGAGGTCAAGGCTGTAGTAAGCTGAGATTGTGCCACTCCAGCGTAGGCAACATTGCCAGAGCCTGTCTCAAAAATAAATAAATAAATAATTATCTTGATTTAGATCAATTATTTTAATGGCTATTCAATAGCTTACTGCACTAATATGCTATAGTTTATCCATTTCCCTACTGATGAGCATTGTAGGTTGTTTCCAACTTTTTACACTGATAAACAAGGCTACAATAAACATCTCTGTACATTTTCTTGTGCCCAAGAAATTTTCTGCCTAAAGTGTAATTTTCTTTAGAGTGGATATTTAGGAGTAAACTTGTTGGGTCACAATATGTGTACATCTTCAACTTTGCAAGATATAAGCAAAATGCTTTTCAATTTTATAAAGCAAAATGCTTTTAAATTTTATATTCTGCACCCCAATGTCTAGCAGTGCATAAAAGTACTAATTTCTCTGCACCCTCACCAACCCCAGGCTTTTAAGTTTTGCACTCTGATGATTGTGAAATAATATTATTTTAATTTGCTTTTCCTCATTTACTAATAAAGTTCAACATATTTTCATGTATTTATTGACCATTTGGCTTTTTCTTCTATAAATTCCCATTTATATTATTTGCCCACTTCTCTGTTGGGGTGCTCATCTCTCTCCTCTCATATATATATATATATATATATATATTTGTATCATATTCCTATTATGAATTCTAATCCTTTGTTGGTTATTAAACTTAGCTCTCTATTTCTCTGTCACTCATCACAAAATTTATTCCTTGTGCTTATGCACAAGAACTTCTTTAAAATTGTCTCTTTTCTCTGAAAAAGCGTGTCTCAAAGTATCACTTCCATGTGACAGAATATTTAACTTTCACACCATCTCACCCAAAGCTCGTTTATTAATAACTGGCATTTGTAGCACATGTAACATGGAGGCCCTTAATGTGAGGAGATCACATTTACCCTAAGCTAAAAATCCAGACAGAGAGAAGCAGGCCAGCACTGAAAGATGAATGCAATCACTTAACTCCAGCTCATAAACATCCAAGCAGAACTCCACTATCATGGATGCAGGTGACATGTCCAGCCTTGCTCAGCTGGCCAGTTGACTATGGAGTTTTTCCTCAGATTTTGTTGAGATTTTAATAAGGGGCAGATGCGAGAGGAAGAAGGAAAGGATGGAGGTAGAGGAGACAAAGGAAAAAGAGATGGCATGGGATAGAAAAAGGTAGCAGAAAGGAGGAGGCAGGCAAAGATACGGGTGACAGAAAGAGAAAGAGGAGGAATAGGGAGAAGATGGAGAGAAAACTGATTTGAGAGTGCACCAAATCAGTTATTTTCAAAGAGAATAAAGAAGAGTGAGCAGGAAAGAGTGATAGAATGACAGAATGAAGAATACCATAGTCAAGGAGAATCACAGAAGGAAATGTGAAGACAAATAAAGAGATATTTACCACTCTGGGGTAGAGAGAAAAAGGAATGTGGAGAACAGCCTTGGTTCAACAGCCACTCGGTGAGAACAGACAAGCTTCCAGGGAGATCACAGGCCCCTTCCCTCGCCTCCTGGCCGTTCTCCACTAGCTACTGACCCATCTGCCTCATACCTGACAACTCTGCTGCATGCCCATCTGCATCTCCATACTCAAACTCCAGAGTGGGACAGTCCACAGAGCCCTGTAACAGAGAAATCTTGTTGGTAACTGGGATAACTTGGAAAAAGGGGTTGTCTAGGGAAGATTGTACCCTTATTTATCTTCTTCCCCTCATAGAGGCCAGGGTTAGATCAGGGAGACAGTTAGGAGAGTCCTATTTGGGTCTTTCATCTCAGAGGTACTCTATGCCAAGCCAAAACTTGAGGCTCAGTGTGGGGAGGGGCTGAGGATTCCCATACAAAATCAGAAAGTCTGAATAAAGGGCCAGGATCTCAAAAACATATGAAAGCTACGGTCTGTGTCCACATCTAATCTACATGAACACAGACCAGAGGAGCATCTAGCTGATTTATATAAATTTGAGACAGACAGAAACAAAGAGCACTGGATTCTAGCTTTAGTTCTGTCATCAACCCACTGTATGATATAGATCAAGTCTCATGCTGTGGATCATAGTTCCTTATTTTTAAAGAGGTTTTTTAGCTCTAATATTCTGCAACTTTAGGACTGTCAAATAATATAACATCTCCACTCCAAGTTGTAGTAAAGATTAGATTTCCTATGATGTTGTATGTATAAAGTTAATCCTATTAAATATATTTTAATATAATCTCATCTTCTAACTTATTTAAACATTTTGGGATATTTCCTTCCTGTATATGTTAATATATATGAATTTTTAAAATTCTCAGTCTCAGCTCTCTCACATACTATTTGATCTTGGACAAGTTAACCTCTCTGTGCCTCAGTGTGACATAAATAATATACTGTTCTTTGCCCCTGGTTCCTGGTACAGAGCTCCTGAAATTCTTAGAAGTTCCTGAGTGATAGGAGTATCAGTTATTCATAATGAGTCACTGTCAGCTTTACCAGAATTTATGCTCATGAGGTGACTTATGTTAGGAAAGACCAAGCACATGATTAGAGTGTTTAACTTTCAGCACCATCCCCACATCCAGGGAGGGGAGGGGTAGTACAGATTAAGTTCAGTCATATGGCCAATAATTTAATTATGCCTAGGTAATGAAACACCATATGAAAACCCAGAAACAACTAGGTTCAGGCAGCTTTTGGGTTGGGGAATAAACAGATGTGCTAGGAGAGTGCTGCCCAGGGAGGATATGGAAGCTCTGCACCACCCCAAACCCATACTTCGTCCTTTGCATCTCTTCCATTTAGCTGTTCCTGAGTTGTATCCTTTACAATAAAATTATAATTCTAATTACATGCTTTCCTGAATTCTGTGAGTTATTCTAGCAAATTATGGAACATGAAAGGAAGATCATGATAACCGCTTAATTTGTAGTTGGCCAGGCTGAAGTGTAGATAGCTTGGGGATCCAACCTATGGTTGGCATCTAAAGTAGGGCCTTGTAGGACTGAGCCCTTAACTTGCAGGGTCTGTGATAATTCTAGGTAGTTAGTGTCAGAATTGAATCGAATTGCTGGACATCCAGTTGGTGTCAGGGAATTGTTGGAAAATTATCTGCTCAGTTTTCCCATCTGTAAAATGAGGATAATAACAGGACTTACTTCATAGTGTCATTTTAAGGACTCAATGAGTTAATACAAAAAGGCACACGGCCTAGCACTTGGTAGCACTATGTGGGTGGTCACTCTATTTATGATTTTAATATTATATTATAAAGGTATTCTTCTCATATTATTATGACTATTAGTTTAAATGATTGTATAAATGGATGTACATTTATTGGTTTACTTAACTAGTTCCTTACTGTTGAATATTTAAATTGTTTTTAATTTTCCTTTATTATATGCATGAAACTGTAATAGACGTATACTTTTTTCTATATTTAGGATATTTCCTAAGCATAGATTTTTATAAAGAAAACTAATGAATCACATCTTATGAACATTTTTAAAGCTCTTTGTATATAAGTTGCTTCCCCAAAACATTATGTCAATTTAAACTGTCAACAAGGCGAATCATGTTTAAATCCACTATAGCAAAGATTTCCAAACTTTTGGATTACAGGGAACAGTAGGGAAAAAGAAAAAGGTGGAGAGTGGCAAATGACGGAGGGTTGTTGCTATTTTATTCTGATAGGCATGGACTTTAAAAACTTTTTTAAAAAATTCAAAAAAGAACTGTTTAAACCCCCCAAATGAAGGACAGAATCTCAGAATAAAGAACAGCCATTAAAAACTGTTTTTCAAACTTTTTGGAAAAATGATACATTTTACATTATATCCCAGCACGCACGCACTCGCGCGCCAGCGCGCGCGCACGCGCACACGCGCGCACGCACACACACACACACACACACACGCACAAACTGGAACAAAAGTTTAACAAAGTATTTACCTTTACTGCATGTGATGCACTATTTTCTATTATTTTATTCCTTTTCTTTCTTTCTTTTCTTTTTTTTTTTTTTTTAAGACAGAGTCTTCCTCTCACCCAGGCTGGAGTGCAGTGGCACAATCACAGCTCACTGCGGCCTCAACTTCCTGGGCTTAAGTGATTCTCCCACCTCAGCTTCCTGAGCAGCTGGGACAACAGGCACGCACCATCATGCCCGGCTAAATTTTTTTTTTTTTTTGTAGAGATTGGGTCTGCCTACATTTCCCAGGTTGGTCTTGAATTCCTGAGCTGAAGCTATCCACCTGCGTCGGTCTCCCAAAGTGCTGGATAAAAGACATGAGCCATCACATTGGCTTTATTTCTTTTTTTTTTTTTTTTGTTTTGTTTTTTTTGAGACGGAGTCTCGCTCTGCTGCCCAGGCTGGAGTGCTGTGGCCAGATCTCAGCTCACTGCAAGCTCCGCCTCCCGGGTTCACGCCATTCTCCTGCCTCAGCCTCCCGAGTAGCTGGGACTACAGGCGCCCGCCACCTCGCCCGGCTAATTTTTTTGTATTTTTTAGTAGAGACGGGGTTTCACCTTGTTAGCCAGGATGGTCTCAATCTCCTGACCTCGTGATCCGCCTGTCTCGGCCTCCCAAAGTGCTGGGATTACAGGCTTGAGCCACCGCGCCCGGCCCCGGCTTTATTTCTTAAAATAAAAATTTTAGCCTCAATTAATAGTTGCCCCCATAACAGTTTGGAAAACACTGTTTTAAATTGCATACATCCTTAAATTTATTTATTTATTTTTTATTTATTTTTATTTTTTTTGAGACGGAGTCTCGCTCTGTCGCCCAGGCTGGAGTGCAGTGGCCGGATCTCAGCTCACTGCAAGCTCCGCCTCCCGGGTTCACGCCATTCTCCTGCCTCAGCCTCCCGAGTAGCTGGGACCACAGGCGCCTGCCACCTCGCCCGGCTAGTTTTTTGTATTTTTTAGTAGAGATGGGGTTTCACCGTGTTAGCCAGGATGGTCTTGATCTCCTGACCTCGTGATCCGCCCGTCTCGGCCTCCCAAAGTGCTGGGATCACAGGCTTGAGCCACCGCGCCCAGCCTACATCCTTAAATTTAATATATTGAACTAAATTTTTAGAAAAACTCACTTCGATGACCTGAATTTTCCTCATTTTACCACAGACCAGTTAAAACTTTGTCAAGGAGTTGGAGATCAATAAACCAGATCTGGCTAAAAGTGGTCTGAGGTGAATCCTTTTGTTAGGTTAAGACTCTTCTTATTAAGCAAACAATTATTCTTTAGCTTCCTTTTTAGGTTGGGATGTTCGTTCACACACTAAGCCAGTGGGAGAAGGTAGGTCAACAGTGCTTCCATAAACAGTGATACATGACTGTTGACTTGTATCAACAGTCTCTCTTTTGACTTGTGCCACACTAATTCTCTTCTAATGACTTTTTAAAAGCCCTGGAGAGGAAAAAAATCCCATCTCCTCTAAGGACTGCCTTCCATAGGCAAGCAAAAAGAAGGAGAGAAGAAAAGCAGATCTGGGTACTGTGGTGATAAGGGATGTACTGGCAGGTAAAAGGAGTTCTGCTGCCACAGAAGGTAAAGGAAAGCTAATCTTTCCAGCCAGGCTTTTGGCAGGCAATGAGCCCAGATAGAGATGATTGCAGCAGTTGTTCATTTCCAGGCATGAAGAGTGCAGCTGCAAACAATCAGCAGGTAAACTGCGGTGCAGGTGGAAAGCTTTCGAGTCTCAAAGGACTGTACTCTCAGAGCCTTTGCCTGAAGAAGACTTGACAGGTGGGGAACAGATTGCAACCTTACAAGGGAGACCCAGGCAGAGACTTTTATTCCCCCCATAGAGCATACCATTGTGAAATTATTTTATTTATTTACTCACAATTTGTCTCCCCATGGGGGAAGACCCTATCTTGTTCACTGATATATCCCTAGCACCTAAAATAGTGACTGGCAGAAAGTCCTTGATAAATAATTATTGAATTAATGAATGGCTCACCTCCCCCAAAAAACATTTGAGTGAGAACAATGTCTTTGTGGGGGAAGGAGGTAGAGGGTGCCCTAAAAGATCAGACTCATCTTGAGGTAGGGAGGGAGATGATGTGGTGGATATCATCTAGCAAGACAGGAGGGCTGAGCTCTCTGCCTCTGCAAGGTGGTGACTTTGGGCCAGTCTTTTCATCTCCACTTCTACCTTTAAAAAAATGAATGGATTCCTCCTACTCTACCTACATCAAAATGGAAAGCATACATGAAATCACTTTGGAAACTGAAATGCTATTCAAATGGTAAGGCAAGGTCTGGGATGCCAAAGACCCGGCTTCTAGAACCAGCTCTGCCACTTGATGATGACGACGACGATAGTAATATACTCAAGAGTTACTATGTACTGACTAATTACATGCATTGTGCCTGCACTGTGCCAAACATTTTATAGTCAATTATCTCATTTTGACTTTATCACAACCTTCTGAGGTAGGCAGTGTTAATCTCATTTTACAGATGAAGAAACTGGAGCTCAGAGAGGTTTGGTAATGTGCCGAAAATCACACAGGTAGTAAATGGTAGGGCTGGGATTCAAAACCTGGTCTGACTACTCCAAAGCCTGGTGTTCTTGACCACAAAGTATGCCAGATGTCTGATCTTGGGCAAGTCACTCCTCTTTCTTTTAGGTCTGTAAAATTAAAGGGCTATACCAGATGATCTCTGCAGACCCTGCCATATCTGACATTTTGTCGTCTATTCTGATCCCCGCTCCGCTCAGATTCAACTGATGGAAACTGCCTCAATGAGGGGAGAGGGGAGTGATAATAATTCAATGCTTTCATCTTCCTAGGTAGCGTTTCCTTTTTCAGGAGAGGAGAAAGAGATCGAAATATTCATACTTCTATCTGTATCCTGGGACTGCTCCCTCCAGATAGCCACTCCTGGACTGCCCCTGCCTGAATCCCGTCTTGCTCAGCCCTCACAGGCAGGGGCCTGATGTCCGCGGAAGGCGCTCCCTAAACGGCCTAAGGGGATAGCGGGGGAAGGGGATGGGCAGGGAACGGGCAGAAGTCCCTCGGCCAAAGTGGATCGGTCCAGGGGCCCGCCGCAGGCAGCCTGGGGAGGGGGAGTGCGGTTACCCCACTCGCCAATCCTGCTTTCCTGCAGCGCTTGAGCTCCAGCCTCCCATCCCTCAAGCCAGTCACTTAACCTCTCGGTTCCTGTTCCCCCCCTCCATAAACTGGGATCGGAATTTCTGCTTCAAGGGGCTGCAGCGATTAAGTGAGACAAATATTTGGAAAGTATCTGGTCCGCTCAATATCGCGCTTATCTTCGCGCAGCGGGGGAAAGCCAGAGGGCTAGAAAGCCCCCAACTCGCGGCAGGAGACGTGCGGACAACGGTCGGGGCCAAAAAGCCCAGAGTACAGCCGCTAGGACCCCGCAGGCGCCCACTGCGCGGGGCTGACCGAGCGCGCCGAGGGCTCCGGGGCCGAGGCCGAATCACCTCAGCCGCCGCTTCCCGCCCGCGAGCGTCTCCGGGCCCCAGCCGAAGCTCTCCCGGCTCCTCACCTCTGACTCCCGCCGCTGGCTTCGGAACGCTTCGCGGCCCTTGGGCGCCGCCTGCTTCCCTTTGCCGCCGCCGTTGCCATTGCCATTTGCGGGAGGGCCCCCGGTCGCAGGCACGGCGGGGTCCTCCATGCTGCTGGTCAGCGGCTCCCCTCAGGGTTCAGCTCGCTTTGCCCCGGGCGACCCCACAGCCGCGCGCCGGGAGCCCGGACCCGCCCCCTCCGCCGCTATTGCTTACGGCTGCTGGCCGCAACCCCGCCCCGCGAGGCGATTGGCTGCTCGACCGGCCGGAGCGGGACACGAGGAGGTGGGGGTTCACTGAAGAGATTTTGGGGGGATCTTTTTAGTCCTGCGGCATTGCTGGCAGCCAGAGACTCCTAGGTTAGCTACAGGCTCCACAACTTGGCGAAAGCTGGGCCTTGAGCTCAGGCGGGTTATCTCTGTGCTCCTCACTCGGTGTCTCTCAGCACTCACCCCCGTCCCTGTAGCGACCTTTTCTGGAGCTCTAGTCTCCGCCTCCTGCTCCACTGCAGTCTCCGTTTCCCTGTTACCACCTACCCGGACCCCCAAATCCCGGCTCCTACACACTTCCCATATCCCGCTTAGTCGCACAGGAGGGATGGCACCGCCAGGTGGCCAGGGACATCGCCCGAAACGAGGGACTTGCTGTCTCCGGAAGCTGAGAATTCTCAGCGTTTTTCTGAAGAGAACGCATCTCGCCCGAATCTAGGGCTTGGCTGGGAGACTGGGGGTCTAAGGGTGGGATGGGGGCGTTTTTCCGTCACTGAAATTGGTGATGCCCTGGAGGGCTGCTCCTGTCATCTGCCCTTCTCTGCTGTAGGGGGCCTCTTCCTCATGGTGTGTAAATGTTGACTGGAGAGCAAGCACCCACCCTCACCTGCTCGCCAGTCCTTTCTTTCCTTCCTCTCTCTTTTCTAAGATGCTTCCTAAGGGCTCATTGTTACTGGGAGCAAAAGAGGCTGTTTGATCTGCCCTCTCCTGAATTTAAAAAAGCAGCTTGTAGTAAATATTTAGACAGTCTGACTTGGTAAGAGAAGCCCCAAAGACGTAGGCCCAGGGGAACGGGTGGGACCAAATCGCTCTCCCTAGCCTGGTTGCTTTCGGAAGGGTCTGGGGGATTGTTGAACTGTGCTTGGTGCCAGGCACTGCAGTAGGCGCTTTCCAGATATAACATCATACCTCTCCCCGACAGGGTATTTTTACGAATCCAATGTTACTGATGAGGAAACCGGCACTTGCAGATTCCTCCCTGCAGTTCCCAAGGTATCATATTCTATCTTGTCTCAGGGTCTTGCCTATGCTGTTCTCTGGAGGAGACTGTCTTCTGTTCTCCTGGTTGATTCCTTTTCTCCCTTCCCTTAAAGATTCTAGTTAGTTATCACCTCCTCCTCCTCCACAAAGCTTTCCTTTTGGCCCTCAACTCATTCAGGCTGTGTTGGTGTCAAGCCAGTTCTGCCTAGATCCAAAATCCTAACATTTTCCACGATATACCCAAAGCAAGGGGCCTAGAGGAATTGATCCACCTTCCCATATCTTAGGGACAACTCTGTCCCTTTCTTACCATCTTTCTCACTTTTCCTTTTGCCAGTTCATAGGTGACAGAACAAGGCAAGTTTGAGAGCACTCTTTGGAGCTTTTTGGGTTTTCTCACCCTGGTCCTCAATATCTCCTTACTGTACCCACCCATCTTCCCTTTCCTCTTCCAGTCCCTCTCCTCTCCCCATCCACATATAGGCTACTTGTGAGTAAGACCAAATTTAGCTCATTTTTGTATGCCCCTAATTTAGGTACGTTTAACACAGGGTTTCACAGTCTCTGTACTATTGACAATTGGGGCTGAACACTTATTGTAGGGGGCTGTCCTGTGCATTGTAGGATGCTTAGCAGAATACCTGGCCTCTCTTCACTAGATGCCAGTAAGTAGTATCCTCCCACTAGTGCGACAATCAAAAATGTCTCCAGATACTGAAAAATGTCCCTGGTGGTGGTGGTGGGGGAGGGGCATTTACAGAATTGAATTGATAGGAATTTCCAAGAAAGTCCCTGGCTCAAGGCCTGAACTACTTGACTTTGGAGTTTTTTCAGGGTATAATTTGTTAAACTCTTAAAAAATTACACTCAGCTTTAAAATTCACAACCCACGCCTTGCTCATCACTGCTTCAGTGTGGTAAACCTGCCACAGCACAGCCCATTGGGGTTTCTTAATAAAAAGAATTCATTATTCTATCTCTTTTCTTCCCAGTACTTCTTTTCCTCCTAAGTAGTCAGAGCCCCAAGGTTAACAGGCCCAGAACTTCATATTCTTTTGCGAGCCTCGTCAATCAGCAAGATATCAACCGTGGTAGCAGACAGGAGCGGCCAGTTTTAACGCTTTATTCCTTTTCCTGCCTACTCCTAGGGGAAAGGGCAGACTGATCTTGGGAGTAGGATAGAGGACAGCTTGCACATCCCCTCTGGTGGCTATCTAAAGCCACTTACTAAGCCTAGAGCTCCATCTGGCTTTAATTTCAGAGAAGGAATGTGTAAAACTGGTACTATGAAGACTGCGTAGAGTCAACATGAGACCTCAATCCATGATCTTTTCCACATCTCAATGGAATAGAAGACCTTTACTAAGATCAGACACCTATGTGCTCATTATAGGCCCAGACATTCAAAATTTCTAGTATGGAGGAAGATATCTGGAAACGACTGGAAGATGCAACAAGAAATCACAGAGTAACTGAAAACTTTGAAATTATAGGCCATGGAATTGGCACACATTCAATTTATTTTAGCTTATTTGTCAACAAAGGCATGTTAGCCATCAATACCATTCACCACAGAGGCACCCATACCTGGGAGCTAGTCAAGGCTGGTCTTTCCACCTTGCAGAGATGACTCCAATGCTGTTATTTTTATATTTGACTTTATTAAAAAACCTACATTACCCATTTCCCTTGTCCCAAAACTCAGGCTGCCAGCAGAGGGTTGGAGGTATAAATAGGTATAGTTACAATAATCACATATATACCCTTTTCCCCATATAAGCACTCCACTTTAATCCACAGAGGTCAGATAATTTACTAAATGGATAGTACCTGGCACTGAGAAAGCTTAATAAGATGCAGGAAGTTTTAAAGTACCTGCTTTTTGAGGCTACCAGGCAGTTACGATAATTTAGTAAAAAAAGGATAGAACACCCTCCTCTCTCCATAAAGGGCACCTGTGGGTGTAACAATGCAACAGAGGTTGTAGGGCTCTAGACTGAGACAAGGAATTATGTGTATGCAGTCAGCAGTGCGCGCCAGGCTCTGTAAATAAGCAGCACTTTTTATACATCAGTTCATTAAATTCTTACCCTAGGAGATAAGCAGTATCCATTTCACAGGCAAGAAAATCAAGGCTGTGAGTGGTTATTTAATTTGGCTAAGTTACGTAACTTGTAAATGGCAGAGCTGGGATTCAAACCCAAGCTAGCCTGTTTCAAAGTTCAAGTTATTTTCCACAATACTGTGAGGTGGAGAACCTTGTGCAGCAGTGGACAGCTTGGGCTTACCCTGTGATTCTGAAATGAAGACCCAGGCACCCAAGGTTCCATCCTTCACAAATGAGGAGTCAAGCCCTGTCGCAGGGGAGCGAATCCTTTCAGCTGCCTCACTGGCTTTACTGCTAGCTGCTGCATTCTCCTCCTAACTGGAATGGCACTAATTTTGAGGATTACCGACTGCCCAGACTATTCTAGTCCTGTGGCCCTTAATCTAAATAATCAGAAGCCAAAGTGGCAGAAGATTCTGCTATGGAAAGAAAATATCTTGCATACAGGATGCAGAACTAGTTTAGGTTGTCAACTAAAGAAGGTGGCTATCAGAAAGCTACCCAAAGATGGTTACCCTACTGGCAGTTGAGAAAGAATAGGCAATTGGATTCATCCTTTGGTTGATTATGTCAGGCAACTTGATTTAGAGACAAATCTCTGCCTGATGCGCTTCTTTCTTCCCTTTGGCTGGATATAATCAGGTCCTAGTTATCAGGGTCTTTTGGTCCCAAACTGGGGGATGCTGATTTCCTGCGCTTTTCAACTAAAAGGGAATCAGGGACCTAGAACTATGGTTTAGTTTCTCTGCCTTAAGCCTACAGTCCTCAACTCCCCAGGGTGGTAGTTCTGAGAAGGCAGATTCTTTACACACACAGCCAGGATGCACGTGTGTGCTGGCAGGTAGGAGGGGAACAGCATATTTATTAACAAAGCTAAGGTCATTCAAACATGCCCATTGGTAATATTTTCACATCCTTGCCCTACAGCAGGATCTCTAGTTTGTTGCCCAGAGATCTCGCTCATCTCTGAATTCCTAGTTCACAGAAACAAGAAATACCCTTAAGAGTCCATGTTAAGAATATTTTATTTGTTTTTTGAGATTACATAGTCATTATTGCTGATCTAATACAATCACTTAGACATAAAGATTTCCAAGAACTTCTCAGAAACGATGATCCTTAGAAGTTTTATTCCTTTCAGTAAGATGACAGAACTAGATGATTACGTATATATATAGAGATATATATATGTGTATATATATAGTTTAGAACCTGTCCACATATAATTTGCTGGTGTTGCCTATTTTCCCTCCGTAATTTTCCTTTATTGAAAAAGCTTAATGCAACAATGCATTTTGATTCCTTTTTTTAAAACCATGGCAAAGTTAATTTTGAGAAAACCACAGGAGCAGCAATATCAGATCTGTTCAGAGAAAAGCGAAGCAGCAAAAAAGCTTTGCAAGAGTATGTGGCCATGGGGAGCCGTGCTCACATGGGCAAGTAGGATAGGGAGGGAGGAGAGCAGAGGGAAGGTAGAGTAGATATATTTTTTTCTTTGTTTAAATGAAAAAAAGAAAACTGAATATCTCCATTAAGAAGGCAAAAAAGTGCCAGGCACGGTAGCACACACCTGTGGTTCCAGCTACTCCGGAAGCTGAGGCAGGAGGATTGCTTGAGCCCAGGATTTTGAGATTAGCCTGGGCAACATAGTGAAACCCTGTCTCTAAGGGGCAAAAGAAAAGAAGGCGGCAAAATATTAGCACAGATTCATTGTAGAGAAAATGGTATGTATCCTCACAGACTGGAGCCACATACAAAGAGATAATTAGCCTTCTTTCCCATGCTTCCAGATAACAAGGATGCATCTAAGGTAAGAGGTTGGAGGAAAGAAGACACATTGCTCTGATTCCAAGGGTAGAGGGAATAATGACCGATTTCAACCCTAAGATAGAACCCAAATACTTAGGAGGCTTGTGGTTCTTTCTTCTTAATGTTGATGGCACAATGTTTCTACAAAGAAGAGAGGTCATCTGAAACTCAGAGGCAAATAACTCATCATGGGCAGCAACACTGGCAACCTAACTCAGAAGCCCAGTGTGGCTCCTTTTTTATTTGGAGTGGGTCTCTTCACTATAGCAAGGCAGAATGCACTCCTTAAGTACCAGCACATAGTAAGCTCCAGAGAGCAAGGCTTTGCTGAGAAACAGCAGGTTATGATTTTTGGTCTAAGAATACAATAGGCTAGAGACCATATATCTGCCAAATGGAATCTGTTCTGGATATAAGATAAGGTACAAAGATCTGAATCTCTTGCTAA
This sequence comes from Rhinopithecus roxellana, assembly GCF_007565055.1. NCBI lineage: Eukaryota > Metazoa > Chordata > Mammalia > Primates > Cercopithecidae > Rhinopithecus > Rhinopithecus roxellana. Next base: position 63,981,074 of record NC_044554.1, read on the forward strand.
AGGGACCCAATTAATACAAAAATCAGGACTAGGTAGGCAAAAGGAAGAACTGAATGTCTTAGTGGGATTTTTAGCATTTATGATCTTCCTTATAAAAAAGAATATAACCAGTACTTGCTGAGACATATGGCCTGTGAAGAACTGTAGTCTATGGGCTGAACCTGTATACTATTTAATGAGGCAAATAGTCATTTACCAAAGTTCCACTTCCTACTTCCAAAAGTAAGGTCACTTTCAGACTAGCTCTGAGAGTGTATGTGAAGACCAAGAGAAGTCAGTGAGGGTGGAGGTAGAAGAGAATCAGGATGGGAAGGTTATAGTGGTCATGGGTGGTCTGGTGTTTCCTTGAGCCACCTTGGTCTTGAAACTTTGAGGCAGATCAGCGTAGGAAAAAAGTGGGAAACAAACAAACCTGAGAGTGTTAAATAGGATCGATAAGGGGAAGAGGCTTATTTAATTCAAGTTTCCTAGGGCCACTCCAGACTAACTCTTAGAACCAATCTGGTCCCAATGAAACCCTTGAGACCAACGGATCAGTCTCCAAAAGGAATCCAATTTTTTGGGTGGGACATAAAATGTCACGCTGCCCACAACACATTACTAATTCTTTTTGTAGCACTGGAGTTACTCAAGAAACTGCCTCTGAAATACAGAATCCTCAAATGGAAGAGTTATAAAAGATATACCAGCACAGAAGACCACAGATCAGATTGCAGATCTCAGTTTCATCCATGGCAATTGTCAAAGGAATGAATGTCTTACGAGGTTCAAACTAGTCAAATTAGCTGTGATAATCTGGGTACAGTTTACAATTTCATCTCCGTATCCCTCAGCCAGTCAAGCTGCAATGACCTCCCTGGGAAACAAATAAATATACTCTGCTTCGTTAGGGTATCAAGCTCTGAATCTGAAAGACCAGTCCCATTTCCAAGGCCTATACCCCCAAGTCCCTGGAAAAGTATGCCTTTCCCTACTCAGTTTCAGATGTAGCTTTAGGCAATAGCAGGAAGTTTCAGGAAGCAGTGCTTCACAACAAGCTCTCCTTTTCTGAGATAGTATCAATCTGGAGGGGCTTCCTTGGAAAATATCCAATTAAATGACAAGGAAGTAAAACTATGGGTCCCAGTGGAGCTGGCCCCACTTCCTGAGCAGAGGTTGGCTGGATTAGAAAGACAATAAAACAAATGTCTAACAAATACCAAAACTGTGGAGGAAATAATGGAGGCACATCCCTCTTGCAACCAGCAAGTGTTAAAATGGACATAAATATTCAAGGAGAAGAAAGGAGTCCTGGGTAAGAAAGGAGACCCCTGGTAGGCACAGCACAGCTGAGTTCTTGATGTAGCTTGGCAAAGCCATAAATAACACTCCTTCCTTATTAGCCTTTATATAAAGAAGGCAGTGATAGTGATGGTCAAGACTGGGAATCCAATCTTGCCTGAAACACTGGCCATGTTAATTCCCAACGGCCTCACCTGGGGAAGGGCCAAAGCTGAGAAAAGCAGGTGCTGAAAATTTATTCCAGAAAACTCTAGGGAACGGGGAGTATGGAATCTCTGGACTAACTCGTGAGCCTGGACAAGAGGAAAAATGGCCACTGCTGAGGATTCAGTCAATGGGGAATGATGCAAATGATGCACTGGGAGCAGTGACCCCATTTCTTTCCTTCCTCAGCCTGTCCTCTGTGGCTCTCATGGCCCTCAGGGCAGTAACCACACTCTGGGCCAATGCTACAGGCACAGGATTCTTGATTTTAATAAATAAATAACCTAACACACAGGGTGAGCACGGCAGGCAGCTTTGATTGGAGAAGCAGCTTGCTGAATTCTTTCTTGTATAGTAGTGGGGAAAAGGCTTGGAGTTCTATTCCTTAAAACTTCTGGTTTGAGTTACAGGAACTTAATACCTGGAGGGAAAAAGAAAGATGAGACTGTGATGTTATCAGCTAATGGGGATGCTGGGACATGAAGAGCCTGCCTAAAGGTGTAACAGGAGGCAGAGACTTTCCTGGAGTGTACAGTGACAGGAGATAACTATGTCTCCTTTTCACATCATTGAAAAAGGCCAGTATTTCTCCATAGAGAGATAAAAATCATGGCAACAAGATGAAATGGGGAAAGGAATTAAGGAAGGGGAACTTTATTTAATGAGGCAAATAGCCACTTACCCAAACTCCACCTCTCTGTCTCCAAAAGGCAAATTCAGGAAGGGGAACACTATTTAAGGCCTTGAAGAGTCTTTTGAGGGTGGCAGTGAGGGGAAGTGGGTTCATTTTTCTGAGTTCATGTAAGCGTATGTGGTTGGGGATGTAAAGACCAATTCCAGTGCAGGAAGCTCATCACTGCCCAGGTGTCCCTGATTTCTGGGGAACCCAAGGCACCTGTAGTAATTAGGCTTGAAGGGCCCATTCTTGTTGAGTCCCAGATACTTGGCCTGTTCATCTGTCAGCTCTGTCAAGTGGGCATCAAAGGTAGGCAGGTGTAGGCTGGCCACATACTCATCTGGAACAGACCACAGAAGCCCTGGTATAAGCATTCATGCCTTTTATCTGATGGCTGTTGTCCCCAAGCTAGGCCTCAAAAAGTTCAAAGACACCTTCTAATTCCTGGAGCTGAATGAAAAATGTTCAACCTTTGCTCACTAGTCCTCAATTCTAAGGAAGCCTTCAGCTTCAAGCCTAGTGCCTTCCAAAGCCTTAACAATTTATCCTTACTAACTCTTTCAGCTTTGAACCCTGCCTTCCAGAAAAGTACGGGAGAGATGAAAGAAACAACAGGCATCAAAATTTAAAAGACGCAACAGGATAATATGGGAACTAAATAATGGGAAGCTCCAACTTTAGTTTTGCCTTGGAGTCCACAAGTTGGGTCATTTAAAACAATTAATGCCTGGGGAAACTTGAATGGAAAAACTAAGAAGGATACTCTCACAGGATAAATGGGATAAATGAACTGTTTGCTTTGCTTTTAGTACTCTTAATTCTTACGGGTTTCTGTTCACATTCTATTATCTGACTACACAGTACTTATTCATAATCTTATGTCATTTCCTGTGTATTTGTTTGGTCTCCCAACTTCATTACATATTCCATCAGAATATGGACTGTGCTGTTGCTTTTATATTCTTCTAAAGTGTCTACTAAAGGGAAAATATATCAACTTTTAACAGTTGTTATATACCTAGTGCTAAGGCAAAACAAAACCAGAAGCTGATTTATTACCTGATCTTTGCCTGAGGAGTTTATAAACACACTGTATCAGTTCAGGTGCTTGAGGCAGGCTCTTTAAAAATTTAAGACAGGTTAATGTTTCTCTTATACAAAACACCCACATAACTGAATAGCTCCTATTCCACACCTCTCCTTTGGCCTGAAGTATTGGGATTGGTGTTGGAAAGCATAGTAAGAAAGTCTTGTGTCATCTGAGAAAAGGCTGGTAGGGGCTATTTGGCAGTCTAGAATTGGAATAAGTCAGATGTCACAAGGTAGGAGATAATTCTTCTCTTTTAAGGGAAGATTTTTTTTTTCTTTGAGATTCGCACATAAAGATACTTTAAGAGAAAAAAAATCCTTAAAATTCACAGGCAGGTAAAATAAATCACAGCAAAATGTCACCACTTTGCTAGGGCAACACATGTCAAAAATGGGATAAATCAACTGGGAATGGGACCTAGGAATCCTAACTCCTACTTTACAAAATGAAGGTACCTTTCCTCCCCCCATACTTAAGTAAGCTAAGGCCCCCAAACTTCCTTTAGCCTCAGACTCTGAACTACTTTGGTAAGGATGGAGATGGAAGAGTAAATACTTACCCATTTTCTTGGGCAACAGGTAGACATCCTGCTTATAGCGACCCTCAGGAGCATTGTAAAGCTCTATCAAGGCAAGAGCCTAGAAAAGCAGAGAGATGGATGCTGATGTGCCATTCATGGGAATCTACCCAAGCAAGTGAAACCTGGTAGGTCTGAGAACCCTCTCCAGACTACTGCTGTCCCACTCTGGAAGCTTTACCTGAGTAGTAGCAGTGATTGAGAGCACAAATGTAGGCACTGTGGAGCAGCTTAGGTTCAGCAGGCGGCCCTAGTGATCAAAGATGAAGACACAAATGGATTAGGACAAAGTTGTTGGCCTTTGAGAAGTGAGGGAAGAGAAGCATGACCACCATTTTCCAAACACTTCCCGACTAACACTGCTGGAAAAAAAGCAGCTGTTTAATATATAAGAACTAACTGACTGACATTTAAATGAAACCACTAAAATTCTGGAAAATCTGATGAAACAAATAGCTAAAAGATTTCTGGAATTATTTGAAAAGGAATATAGATGGTCATATGACACTGAGGCTTATGCCAAATATCAGTATATTTCTCTTTAATTTTCCACTCTCTACAGCAAAATATCCTCCTGAGGATTGGCATTCCTTTGACAGACTGTCTTGAAATAAACAATGATCAGTCAAATCCAGGGACAATCTCTCCAGGTTGTGAGGGGAGATATCTTTGGACTTAGGAAGCTGTGATGATTGATTGATTTATTAGATTGAGTCTCCCTCTGTTGCCCAGGCTGGAGTTCAGTGGCATGATCTTGACTCACTGTAACCTCTGCCTCCTGGGTTCAAACGATTCTCCTGCCTCAGCCTCCAGAGTAGCTGGGATCACAGGCGTGCACCACCATACTCAGCTAACTTTTGTATTTTTTATTTTATTTATTTTTTTTAGTAGAGACGGGGTTTCACCATAGCGGTGATGATTTTTGTGCTTCTCCTTCAGTTTGGTTCTCCTGAATTCAAAGAGAGCCTTGTCAGCCCTGCATTTTGAGTTGGTGATTCAGATAGCAGAAGAACTAGAAACTGCCCCCAATGCCACCCTTTCCTATTTTGTTTCCTATGAAGCCTGACCACCTTTTTGCTCAACCATGTAGCACAAAACACCCATGGTACTTGCTTTTGTCACCAAAATTACCAGGTGGGGACCTCTTAGGGCAGCTAGAAATAAGTCATCAAGTCAGCAGACTGACATCAAAGCTATTAACGCATATTTAGCAATCTGCCCATCTCCTCCTCATATACACTTCTTCTTTGTGAAGAAATAGTGCAGTCCCTTTACGAATGCCCTAAAGTATCTGAGAAGATGAGATAAAGTGAGGAAAACATGAAGAGAACAGTAAGGATACTAAAAACCCCTAACTTATGGGCCCCTAGATAAAGACCATGTATCTTTTACATTTTCATATTCAGGTTCTTTAATATAAAAAAAGAAAGAAAAAAGACTGAAAGTCAAAATTGGGAAAAGTATTATTATCCTCCTTATTATTTTGGTATCTTTCTCTGAAGAAGAGAAAGCTTCAAGGTAAGAATAGAAGGCATCATTATAACTGTCAGGAATCCAGGACTAGGGAGGAGGAGCTTTTAAGAAAGGAAAAGGGGTCAAACATTGACATGGAAGCCAAGTAAAATGAAAGTCAACAGTGTCAATGTGAGCTAGGAGCTAGGATGAGGAAATATCAATTGAGCAATTGATATCTAGGTAGGTGCCTACTACACATCTGGCTCAATTCAAGGGAATGGACATTCAAAAACAGGGAATGTATCAGTAAAAACATACATTCCCAGAGCTTGCCTAAGATAGTCCTGGTTACAGTCGGGAATATCTACTTTGTGCTTACTGATTAAAGCATCCCACAAATGACATTATCTCTTTGCACACATCACTTAAAGTGGCACTGGTTCTATCTGTGAATTCCTTCTATAGTAATAATCATTATCTGACTCAACCTGTGGATTGACATGGAGAGACGGGATAATTGGTGAAAAGTGGGGAACCAAAATAGTTTCTTAATTGCAGAATGAAAAGATCTTTCACAATTAGAAGTAAAATCCACTGGGAAAGTAGTCAAACTTGTGCTTAACAGAGGAGTTGAAAGTATGCGAGAACATGAGGAGGAGGGGACCTGGGTACTGCAGTCTCTCCTGTTGTGGGGGAGTATTTTTTGCCAGTCTCAGCCTTACCTCTGCCAGCAGTACTATCCTCTTGCCATCAGGCCATATCACATGGTCAACTTGAGATCTCACTCGCTCCCAGGTCAGCTCTGGTGTCCGCAGACTCGCCTGGAACACATATAGCAAGTACAGCATTAGCCATAGCAAGCCCCACTGTGGGGACAGAAAGATGTTGAAGGGAGCCATTTCAAATAGCAGGTTGAAAGGAGCAACCAACATGCCAGATGGAGAATACCTGTCCTGTGTTGGTTAGGACTGTTCCATTTCAGGGAATTTAATCTGAGGCCCAGCCAGGGAGGGATCACTCAGGATGTCATTCCACAACATATACTGTGTGCCCACTCTCACAGTAAAAGGTGCTATGGGAAATACAAAAGAAACCAAAGACATGGTTTCTGCCTTCAAAAAGCTTCTACTTTAGCTGGGGACACAAAACAATACATATGTGAGAGGAAAAAAATGCCCTTAAAGTACTTACAAAGCAACATGCAAACAAGTGCAAATTAATACAGTGCAAACTGAATATATAAGTGCTGAAGAAACACAGAAAAAAAAGGAAGAACACAGATGAGTGGGTTTAGTAAGAGGCCAAATGTCCTAAACATAGCATGCTGGGGCCCAAGGTTCTGCCTTCATATCCCAAGGTCCCAGGTTCCACCTTTTCAATGATGGTGGTCCACCCTAGTTACAGAAGCTTTGTGACCTAAGTGCAAATGTGAGGTAGCCTTTAAAGAAATGCTTAATGGTAGAGTAAAGCTCCCAATGGCTCACCCTCCTTCCATTTCTGTATATTGTATATTCAGAGAAAATGAGAAAAAAATGTTATTTTGTTTTTTAACAGCAGCAATCAAATAACAGCCACGGGGTGTAGACTTAAGACAACACCTTCTTTCTTCCAATAGGCAATGCCTAAAATAGAAAGTGAGTTCATATTCCAAAACTACCCATTGGCTCATTTGATAAAATTAAGGAGTCCTGCCAAATAGTTTTCAGACAAATAAAGAGAAACGCTTTTAGTTATACAATAATGATTCATTTACAGGGTACATACCATATTCTAGGCATTGTAGTAAAGAACATGAATATAGATAAGACTGTGGATTCCTTTACTGGGCTGTGAACCATTTATGGACAAAGACAATATCTTCTTTTCATTTTTGTATTTCAAGGTCTATTTAAGCAAACAATGGTATGCTAAGCTAAAGTTGAGAAATTCATGGTTCCTATCCATGAGGAAGTACCAATGTAGTGGAAAAGACATATACAATTATATTTCAGTGCATTCAGAACTATATTAATGGTGTGGACCATTTCTTTATTAGGTAGATGGGAAACACATATAATTTCTTGAAATGTCAAGTTTCATAAATTGGTTCAACCTTTCTAGAGGGCAATTTGGCAGCAGCTAGCAAAATTTTATACGTACCTAATCTTTGACCAATCAGTTTCACTTGTTTAGGTCACGATCCTATAAAAATACTTTCTCAAGTTCAGAAATATAAGTGCCCAAGAATGTTCAATCCAGCCTTATTTATAATAGTGAAAAATGTAAACAAACAAGGGAATGGTTAAGTAAATCAGGGTAGTTCCATATAGTGGAATATTATACAGCTCTTTTTAAAAAACGTACTACAGCAAGAAGCTCCACAAAAAAGATAGACATATATGTGTTAACATGAAAACCATTCACTATTCTTTTTTTTTTTTTTTTTTTTTTTTTTTTTTTTTTTTTTTTGAGATGGAGTCTCACTCTGTCACCCAGGCTGGAGTGCAATGGCATGATCTTGGCTCACTGCAACCTCTGCCTCCTGGGTTCAAGCTATTCTCCTGCCTTAGCCTCCCAAATAGCTGGGATTATAGGCACACGCCATCATGTCCGGCTATTTTTTTTTTTTTTTTTTGAGACGGAGTCTCACTCTGTTGCCCAGGCTGGAGTGCAGTGGCCGGATCTCAGCTCACTGCAAGCTCTACCTCCCAGGTTTAGGCCATTCTCCTGCCTCAGCCTCCTGAGTAGCTGGGACCCAGGTGCCCGCCACCTCACCCGGCTAGTTTTTTATATTTTTTAGTAGAGACGGGGTTTCACCGTGTTAGCCAGGATGGTCTCGATCTCCTGACCTCATGATCTGCCCGTCTCGGCCTCCCATAGTGCTGGGATTACAGGCTTGAGCCACTGCGCCTGGCCATGTCCGGCTAATTTTTGTATTTAGTAGAGACGGGGTTTCGCCATGTTGGCCAGTCTGGTCTCGAACCCCTGACTTCAAGTGATCTGCCTGCCTCGGCCTCCCAAAGGGCTAGGATTACAGGCATGAGCCACTATGCCCAGCCCACTCACTATTAAGTGAAAAAAATCAAGTTGCAGAACAATATAGTGTAATATCAATTATGGAAGTTTCTGCTTATTTTAAGCATATTTATAGTGTTTGCATTTTTAAACTAAGCAAGTATTACTTTAAAATTGGAATTTTAAAAAATAAATGTTATAAATAAATACTGTAAATATAAGGGTTAAAAAAAACTTAAGGGAAAGGCACAGTGGTTCACGCCTATAATCCCAACAATTTGGGAGGCCAAAGTGGGAAGATCCCTTGAGCCCAGGAGTTCAACATCAGCTTGGGCAACAAGCTTTGTCTCTACAAAAAAAAAAAAAAAAAAAAAACAGAATTAGCTGGGCATGTTGGCATGTGCCTGCAGTGTCAGCTACTCGGGAGGCTGAGGTGGGAGGAATGCTTGAGCCTGGGAAGTTGAGTCTGCAGTGAGCTGAGATTGTGCCACTGTATTCCAGTCTGGGCGGTAACAGAGTGAGACCCTGTCTCAAAAAAAAAAAAAAAAAAGAATTTAAGCAAACAGACCATTTTGAGAAGTTAAGGATATATGAAGTAGAATCCATTAGCCTTTAGAGCTTAGTACCATGGAGGGTAATAAACCACAAAGAGTCAAGAGATACTCTTGGTGACAATGGCAGTTTTTATTGAAATGACGGGAGTTTTAAGTATTAGAGGTTCTTAGTATTTCACACCCCTAATCTCCCAGAGGCCAAGCAATCTTGGTGATTAGGAGTAAAGAGCTAAAACCCATCTTAGGAAGTATTCCTTGGGAAGAAAGATATGGCAGAATCAAGGAAAGGACACTTCTTATGAACATAAGAAAATAACCAATGCTTAGTAGAGGCAGTTTACTAGAGCACTGGAATGGCTATGCTATAGGTGAAAGTCTGACAGTAAGTTTAAAAAGGGGTTTGAAGAGAAACTTGGTTAACTTATCTCTATCACTGTCCAGGAAGCTCCAATAACCTGCCTATTAAGGCCTAGTCAGCAGTCACATTCCTCAAGAGCAGAAGGGTTTCCTATCTTATGGCTGGCACAGGTTGACAGAATCTCTCAAAAACATCCAGTTGTCTTTGCTGTGGAACTATAATCACTAAACAACCTACCAGGAAAAGGGATTCCTGTGCAGACTACCTTCCCAAACCAGGTGTACATCCCACCATAAACTGGCCACTCATTATGCTTGCACAAATTGGTCTCACATAATTCTGAACAGTGCACATCTGTTTTTTTTTTTTTTTTTTTTTTTTTCAGGGATAACAACTGTGGTTCTATTCCTGTAAAGCACAAAGTCTCAGGTTAAATCATTCTTTGGCTAGAAAAAATGTTTAAAGCCTATGTACTTAATGGTTTGACCACCTGAATTGTGAAGCTTACAATTACACAGGCCTTCTATGTGATGCATGTGGGTAAGCAGGTCTGCTTTTTTTTGAGACGGAGTCTCACTCTGTCGCCCAGGCTGGAGTGCAGTGGCGCTATCTCGGCTCACTGCAACCTCCGCCTCCCGGGTTCAAGTGATTCTCCTGCCTCAGCCTCCTGAGTAGCTGGGACCACAGGCACACGCCACTACGCCTGGCTAATTTTTGTATTTTTAGTAGAGATGGTGTTTCACCATGTTGGTCAGGCTGGTCTCAAACTCCTGACCTCATGATCCGCCCGCCTGGGCCTCCCAAAGTGCTGGGATTCTAGGCGTGAGCCACCACACCTGGCTGCAGGTCTGCTTTTAAGAGAAAGCAAACATATAAAAGAAAGATATGGCCAAAAGGCAGTGAAGAACACAATCCCTATTCCCAGGTCCTTCAATATTCACAGCATTCATATTTCTCAGAAAAAAATGCAGCTTTCTAAATGATCAACTCTTCTGATGAGCTGCTCCTTCCTAAATATGCAGCAGGCAACATCTCAAGGTTAGGTAAAACTATGAATTCCTACCAAAAAAGGAAAAAAAAACTCTTCAAAAATTTTGATTACTAAAAATATCTGGATACTTACCAAATCATTTTCCTACAGTTTCACTTAGCTGACTGGTAATGATTTCCCTCTTTTTCTCACACTGTGCATCCAATCCATTTAGCAAATTCCATTAGTCACAACCTATCACTTCTTATCACCTGTAACACTTGCCCATGTAATCCAAGCCACCACTTTCTACAGTCAGAAATACTGAAAGAACCTGGTGTTATCCCTATCATTAGTCAAGCTCCAGAATGTTTTCTTTATACAAAAGCCAGAGTAATTTTCTTTTTAGAGACAGGATGTTACCATGTTGCCCAGGTTGACTTCTAACTTCCAGGCTCAAGCAATCATCCCACTTCAGCCTCCTCAATAGCTGGGGACTACAGGTGTGAGCCACCACACCTGGCTTCCAGAGTAATTTTTAAAAACCTAAGCATTCAGGACATAGGCATGGGCCCTAAGGACTTCATGTCTAAAACACCAAAAGCAACGGCAACAAAAGCCAAAATTGACAAATGGGATCTAATTAAACTAAAGAGCTTCTGCACAGCAAAAGAAACTACCATCAGAGTGAACAGACAACCTACAGAATGGGAAAAAATTTTTGCAATCTACTCATCTGACAAAGGGCTAATATCCAGAACCTACAAAGAACTCAAACAAATTTACAAGAAAAAAACAAACAACCCCATCAAAAAGTGGGCAAAGGATATGAACAGACATTTCTCAAAAGAAGACATGCATGCAGCCAACAGACACATGAAAAAATGCTCATTATCACTGGCCATCAGAGAAATGCAAATCAAAACCACAATAAGATACCATCTCACACCAGTTAGAATGGCAATCATTAAAAAGTCAGGAAACAACAGGTGCTGGAGAGGATGTGGAGAAATAGGAACACTTTTACACTGTTGGTGGGATTGTAAACTAGTTCAACCATTATGGAAAACAGTATGGCGATTCCTCAAGGATCTAGAACTAGAAGTACCATATGACCCAGCCATCCCATTACTGGGTATATACCCAAAGGATTATAAATCATGCTGCTATAAAGACATATGCACACGTATGTTTACTGCAGCACTATTCACAATAGCAAAGACTTGGAATCAACCCAAATGTCCATCAGTGACAGACTGGATTAAGAAAATGTGGCACATATACACCATGGAATACTATGCAGCCATAAAAAAGACTGAGTTTGTGTCCTTTGTAGGGACATGGATGCAGCTGGAAACCATCATTCTCAGCAAACTATCGCAAGAACAGAAAACCAAATACCGCATGTTCTCACTCACAGGTGGGAACTGAAAAATGAGATCACTTGGACTTAGGAAGGGGAATATCACACACCGGGGCCTATCCTGGGGAGGGGGGAGGGATTGCATTGGGAATTATACCTGATGTAAATGACGAGTTGATGGGTGCTGACGACTTGATGAGTGCAGCACACCAACATGGCACAAGTATACATATGTAACAAACCTGCATGTTATGCACATGTACCCTAGAACTTAAAGTATAATAATAAAAAAAAAAAAGAAAAAAATTTATAAGAAGAAAATTTATTTAAAAAAAAAACCAAACCTAAGTCAGCTGGGCGCAGTGGCTCATGCCTGTAATCCCAGCACTTTGGGAGGCCGAGGCTGGCGGATCACGAGGTCAGGAGATCGAGACCAGCCTGGCCAACACGGTGAAACCCCGATTCTATTTTTTTTTTTTTTTTTTTTTTTTTTGAGATGGAGTCTCGCTCTGTCACCCAGGCTGGAGTGCAGTGGCGTGATCTTGGCTCACTGTAAGCTCCGCCTCCTGGGTTCACGCCATTCTCCTGCCTCAGCCTCCTGAGTAGCTAGGACTACAGGTGCCTGCCACTACGCCCGGCTAATTTTTTGTATTTTTAGTAGAGATGGGGTTTCACCATTCACAGGATGGTCTCGATCTTCTGACCTTGTGATCCGCCTGCCTCGGCCTCCCAAAGTGCTGGGATTACAGGCGTGAGCCACCGCACCTGGCCAACCCTGACTCTATTAAAAACACAAAAAATTAGCCAGGCATGGTGGTGAGCACCTGTAGTCCCAGCTACTCAGGAGGCTGAGGCAAGAGAATTGCAGGTGATCAACCTGCCTCAGCCTCCCAAAGTGCTGGGATTAGAGGTGTGAGCCATCGTGCCCGGCCTGTGCACCGGTTTCATTTTGAATCAATTACATGCCTGACAAGGTAGTTAACTTCTTAGTTTCCCAACTGAAAATTAAGAATAAGAATAATTCCTCATGGAGTGGTCAAAAAGATGAAATGAGATAAAGTAAAAATACAAAAGGTATATGTCTGCATTTGGAGTTATTTTTATTTCAGAGTTTCTTGAGGGTTTACAAAGGAAAATTCCTTCCCCTTGCCTTCCTCTGAAGATTTCCCATTAGGGCCCAGGGCATGACATCAATACTTCCCTTTAGGCCTTTCCCCTTAGGGGGCTCTAGAAGCAAAGTCATCCAGGAAATGAGAATCATTTGCTGGATAGTTTTAGAAATACTAATATCCTTGATCACTCAGGAAAGAGGCAGTATGGCAGCAAAGAGGCAGTATGGCACATAAATGAAACTTAAGCAAAAGAAAAATAAAGAACCAACTACCAACTAAATTGTTCATTGTAAGCAAAATATCATGGTAAGAGAGAGTAATAAGGCCATACCACTCAGACACCCCAGGGTAGACAGAGGCTTTGGTAGGTTGTTCTGCCAGCTATTTTTTTTTTTTTTTTTTTGAGACAGAGTCTCGCTCTGTCGCCCAGGCTGGAGTGCAGTGGCCGGATCTCAGCTCACTGCAAGCTCCGCCTCCCGGGTTCACGCCATTCTCCTGCCTCAGCCTCCTGAGTAGCTGGGACTTCAGGCGCCCGCCACCTCGCCCGGCTAGATTTTTTGCATTTTTTTAGTAGAGACAGGGTTTCACCGTGTTAGCCAGGATGGTCTCGATCTCCTGACCTCGTGATCCGCCCGTCTTGGCCTCCCAAAGTGCTGGGATTACAAGCTTGAGCCACCGCGCCCGGCCCTGCCAACTACTTTTAATAATGGAAGAACAGAGCACAGAATTTAAAAGGGAAACCATATATAATAAATATTATCCAGTAAGCTCTCAGTCCATCAGCTGGTCCTTACCTGGTAATGCTGAAGCTCAATCAAAGCAGCCCTCAGTGGAGATGAAAGCATGCTTTGCTTGAGCCAGCTACCCAGAGAGAAATAAAGGTGTGCCATAAAAATGCCAGAAAAATTTAAAACCAGAGTAAAAGTCACACTGAGAGATACTTTGGTAAATCTGAAAATAAACAACACTTGGCTGGGTGAGGTGGCTCACACCTATAATCCCAGCACTTTGGGAGGCTGAGGTGGGCAGATCACAAGGTCACGAGTTTGAGACCAGCCTATCCAATATGGTGAAACTCTGCCTCTACTAAAAACATAAAAATTAGCCAGGCGTGGTAGCGGGCGCCTATAGTCACAGCTACTCTGGAGGCTGAGAAAGGACAATCACTTGAACCCAGGAGGTAGAGGCTGCAGTGAGCCAAGACCGTGCCACTGCACTCCAGCCTGGACGACAGAGCGAGACTCCGTCTCAAAATAAAAAAGAAAGAAAAAACACTTCTATTAACTATTACTTGGGCAACTTATTAGGAGCAAGTGCTATTTTGGATTGGAAAATTATAGGGTGAATATAACCAAATTAGAGAATCAAAGTGATATATTTTCCAGGTTTGAAGAATACATGCTACTACACAATGGCACTGGATTGATTATGACACCTGCAGACATAATACTACAGTTTGAAAAACATGTGAGGGGTGACCTCGCCCAGTAAAAGAGAGGGATAAAAGAAGAAACCACAGTATTTGATACACACAGTCAATCCTAAGCAACAGAATCATCCCAGCCCATAGATTTCTCTCCCTTATTTCCTTGGACCAACCTACTTATCTCATCTTTATGGTAAAACCAAACACCCCCAAAATACTGACTACCATACTGATTCACATTCATTGTATCCCTTAGCTTTGAGTTTGTATCATTCATTGTAGTTTTGAGTTTATCTTGCTCTCAATCCTAAACATAGAGATAAGGCTTACAGTGTAAACAGGCATCGAGCTTGAATAGAAGATGACAATCATTTAAAATTATTAAATTGAGATGAAGAAACTTTATAGTCTCCACAAAAGCAGGCTATAGGGCTAGTAAGTGAAAAGACAACTCTGCCAGGACACTCATGTTTAGGATGGCTTGTGACACTGCTCTCTCATTTTCCAGTTTGTTTCTTGTGAAGGAGAGAAAAAAGCCCCCAATAATGAGCCACTTGATCTTACCACATCAATCTCTGTGTTGGAATGTCCCATGTTACAAACGATGCAGCTATTCTTCATACGGTCCAAGTGCTCTCTGGTTACCACATTCTTGTTACCTTAAAAACAGAAGAGAGGTTTGAGCGCTCACTGTCTTTTGGCAGCAGCAGAGAAAGATAATCCACAGAATGAGAAAATAAATGTGCAAATCATATAACTGATAAGGGACTTGTTATAAGGAATTCTTACAACCCAATAAGAAGAAGACAATTTAAAAATAAGCAGACCAGGTGGCTCACACCTGTAATCCCAGCACTTTGGGAGGCTGAGGTGGACGGGTCACGAAGTCAGGAGATTGAGACCATCCTGGCTAACATGGTGAAACCCCGTCTCTACTAAAAGTACAAAAAATTAGCTGGGCATGGTGGCAGACGCTTTTAGTCCCAGCTACTAGGGAGGCTGAGGCAGGAGAATGGCATGAACCTGGGAGGTGGAGCTTGCTGTGAGCCGAGACTGCGCCACCGCACTCCAGCCTGGGTGACTCTGTCTCAAAAAAAAAAAAAAAAAGCAGGCCAGCCACGCTCACTCATGCCTGTTATCCCAGCACTTTGGGAGGCTGAGGTGGCAGAATCAATAACTTGAGCCCTGGAGTTTGAGACCAGCCTGGGCAACATGGCAAAGCCCCATTTCTACAAAAAAATACAAAAATAAGCTGGGTATGGTGGCATGTGCCTGTAGTCCCAGCTACTAGGGAGGCTAAGGTAGGAGGATCGATTGAGCCCCATAGGTCAAGGCTGCAGTGAGCTGTGATTGCATCACTACACTGTAGCCTGGGTGACAGAGTGAGACCCTGTCTCCAAAAGAAAAAAAAGAAAAGGCTCTGAATCGACATTTCTTCAGAGAAGATGTACAAATGGCCAATAAATACATGAAAAGATGCTCAACATCATTAGTCATTAGGGAAATGGAAATCAAAATCACAATGAGATACCACTTTACGTTCACTAGGATGGCAATATCAAAAAGAATGGCAATAACAAGTGTTAGTGAAGATATGGAGAAATTAGAAGGCACATGTATTGTTGGTGGGATTGTAAAATGGTGCAGTCACTTTCAAAAAGTTTGGCAATTCCAGCCAGGCGTGGTGGCTCATGCCTATAATCCTAACACTGGGAGTCTGAGGGGTGGATTGCCTGAGCTCAGGAGTTCAAGACCAGCCTGGGCAACACGGTGAAACCCTGTCTCTACTAAAATACAAAAAATTAGCCGGGTGTGGTGGCGTGTGCTTGTAGTCCCAGCTACTTGGGACCACACACCCGGCTAATTTTTGTATTTTTTTTGGTAGAGACAGAGTTTTGCCGTGTTGTCCAGGATGATCTGAACTCCTGGGCTCAAGTGATCTGCCTACTTCGGCCTTCCAAAGTGCTGGGATTACAGGTGTGAGCCACCACACCCAGCCTGAAAATGTTAAAAACAGAGTTACTATATGATCTAGCAATTCTACTCTTAGTATATACCCAAGGGAACTGAAAATATATGTCCACATAAAAACTTGTATTCAATGTTCACAGCAGCATTATTCCTAATAGCCAAAAAGAGAAAACAACCCAAATGTCTACCAGTTAATGAATGGGTAAATAAAATATGGTATAACCATACAATGACACATTACTCAGCAAGAAAAGGAATAAGGTACTGATATGTACCATCACATGGGGAGGCCCTGAAAACATCCTGCTATGAGGCCGGTCATAAAAGACCACATATTGAATGATTCCTTTTTTTTGTTTTTTTTTTTTTTTGAGAAGGAGTTTTACTCTTGTTGCCCAGGCTGGAGTGCAATGGCACAATCTTGGCTCACTGCAACCTCTGCTTTCCGGGTTCAAGCAATTCTCCTGCCTCACACTCCTGTAGCTAAGACTACAGGTGCCTGCCACCACATCTGGCTAATTTTTTGTATTTTTAGTAGAGATGGGGTTTCACCATGTTGGCCAGGCTGGTCTCGAACTCCTGACCTCAGGTGATCCACCTGCCTCGGCCTCCCAAAGTGCTGGGATTACAGGTGTGAGCCACTGTGCCCAGCCATGAATGATTCCTTTTTTAAAAAAATTATAAGGGCCGGGCGCGGTGGCTCAAGCCTGTAATCCCAGCACTTTGGGATGCTGAGACGGGCGGATCACGAGGTCAGGAGATCGAGACCATCCTGGCTAACCTGGTGAAACCCCGTCTCTACTAAAAATACAAAAAATTAGCCGGGCGAGGTGGCGGGCGCCTGTGGTCCCAGCTACTCGGGAGGCTGAGGCAGGAGAATGGCGTGAACCCAGGAGGCGGAGCTTGCAGTGAGCTGAGATCCGGCCACTGCACTCCAGCCTGGGCGGCAGAGCGAGACTCCGTCTCAACAAAAAAAAAAAAAAAAAAAAAAAAAATTATAATTTTTCCCCCTTCTTTTGGCAGGTGTTGCTATAATTCCATTTACATGAAATGTCCAGAATAGGGAAATGGTGGTTGCCTAGGGCTGGGGTATGATGGAGGATGGAAT
Organism: Rhinopithecus roxellana; assembly: GCF_007565055.1. Lineage (NCBI taxonomy): Eukaryota > Metazoa > Chordata > Mammalia > Primates > Cercopithecidae > Rhinopithecus > Rhinopithecus roxellana. Next base: position 63,998,213 of record NC_044554.1, read on the forward strand.
AAGGAGTGACTGCTAATGATACGGGGTTTCTTGTTGGGGTGATAAAAATTCAATAATTGGGATGTTCCACAACTTTACTAAAAGCCATTGAACTGTACACTTTAAAAGGGTGAACATTACAATGTGAATTACAACTCAGTAAAAACATTAGATTGTGATGGTTGTACAAACTGTGAATTACCAAAAAACAGTGAACACTTTAAATGCGTGAAACGTGTAGTAGATCAATTACAGCTCACAAAAAAGCAATAAAAAAAAAAAAAAGGTCCAGGCTGGGCAGGGTGGCCCATGCCTATAATCCCATCACTTTGGGAAGCAGAGGTGGGAGAATCACCTGAGGCCAGGAGTTTGAGACCAGCCTGGAAAGTGAGACCTCATCTCTATTTAAAACAACAAAAGAGATCAGGGGATTGATAAGAACCAAGAACAGCTTCTTATAGTCCCTCTTCTCTGCCCCTATTTCTCCCTGAGGCTACAACTACAAATTTTTTTTTATTCTGTTCAATTTCCCCCTCTAAAATAGAATTATAAAAGAAAACCAGTGTTCCTGTAGTTTATGGTTCTACATAAAAATAAGTATCTTACCCTAGAGGAAACCAGCCATTTCTGCATATTCTTTAAAACTCAAAATCTACCTCTTTGGGAATTAACAGAATAACCTCTTCTACTTTCTCTAACTATGAAAGAATTTCTCTCTAGCCTTGCCTTAATTACATACTAGAGAGAAACATACATCACTTTTGGAGGTAAAATAATAAATCAAGTGTAGGCCGGGCACAGTGGCTCAAGCCTGTAATCCCAGCACTTTGGGAAGCCGAGACGGGTGGATCACGAGGTCAGGAGATCGAGATCATCCTGGCGAACACGGTGAAACCCCGTCTCTACTAAAAAATACAAAAATCTAGCCGGGCCAAGTGGCGGGCGCCTGTAGTCCCAGCTACTCGGGAGGCTGAGGCAGGAGAATGGCGTGAACCTGGGAGGCGGAGCTTGCAGTGAGCTGAGATCCGGCCACTGCACTCCAGCCCGGGAGACAGAGCGAGACTCCATCTCAAAAAAAAAAAAAAAAAAAAAAAAAAAAGAAATCAAGTGTACATTTAAGATCTGGCTTCCCAAATAAAACTTTATAACTGAATCTCATCTCTAGCTATCTCCTAGGATGAATGGAGATACAACAGTTGTCTTAAAGGGTGAAGAAAAACGTTTTTACATAGGAATGACCTAATCGTATACCTCTGGTCAGAGCTCTAAAGAATTAGGAAGAATATGAAAGACTGACTGGCTCTGTGGGCTACTATCTCTCTCTAGCTTTTAGAGTTTGGTTTTTCAGAATATGTCCAATCATCTTGCACTTGCTCCATAAAAACATTCCCAAGTGCCACCCCATTTAAAATGTCATTATCATACCTGTACAGGTAATAACAATGTCCACTTGTCGGATGACCTCATTTAATTTCACCAGTCGAAATCCATCCATACTGTTGAAATAAAGTATGACCAATTAACCTAAACAGGCAGCTGTGGAGCCTTTTAACACAGGACTTCAAAGGCTAATATCAAGTTGCTGTCATTTCTTGAGATAGCTGAACTATTCTTAGAAGTGAAAAATCCAAACAATTTCCTTAGTTCATACAAGACAGAAATAAAAGGTTCCTCTGCACCATGGGACTTATTTCTTCCTGATAATAGGGAGCCAGGGGCTACCATGAGATTCCCTGACTGAATTTCTAGAAACTGTAGAGGCCGGGCATGGTGGCTCAAGCCTGTAATCCCAGCACTGTGGGAGGCCGAGACGGGTGGATCATGAGGTCGGGAGATCAAGACCATCCTGGCTAACACGGTGAAACCCCATCTCTACTAAAAAATACAAAAAACTAGCCAGGCGAGGTGGCGGGCATCTGTGGTCCCAGCTACTTCGGAGGCTGAGGCAGGAGAATGGCATAAACCCGGGAGGCGGAGCTTGCAGTGAGCTGAGATCTGGCCACTGCACTCCAGCCTGGGCGACAGAGCGAGACTCCATCTCAAAAAAAAAAAAAAAAAAAAAAAGAAACTGTAGAAAGTGCCACTTAGCCATTTAAACAACTACCCCCTTGAAAGTGCTCTCTCCAAGATCATCAGTGATTTCCCGAAGACCAAACCCAAGATTTCTTAGACTCTTAACTGTTTTTTTTGTTTTTTTGTTTTTTTTTTAAGAAATGAGATCTTATTATGTTGCCCAGGCTGGAGTGCAGTAGCTAGTCACAGGCATAATCATAGTGCACTACAGCCTCTAACTCTTGGCCTCAAGCAATCCTCCTGCCTCAGCCTCCTGAGTAGCCAGGACTGTTGGCATACACCACCATGCCCAACTTCTTAGATTCTTACATTATTTGATTTCTTCTACTACATTAAACATTATTTGTCTTCTTAAAACTCTATACCCCTTGGACTCCATGATACATCTCTCCTGGTTTTCCTCTTACTTAATTGTCTCTCCTCAACTTCAGCCAACCTTTGGATATTGGTGCGCTGCAGGGTTATTCTGTTCTCTATTTTTTCAGTATAGAGAACCATATTCTTCCCTTGGCTGCAAATGACTGCTTATAGATGGCTGATTTTTACATTTGTATCTTTAGCTTAGATCTCTCTGAAGCTTCATAGCCAAGGATCAAATTAGCCATTGGAGAGCACCTCATGAATGTCCCAGAAGGATCTCAAACTTACTGTGTTTGAAAATAAACTTATTATTTTCTCTGCACTCACAACCTCATTTATTTCTTCTTCTATATTTTCTATCTTGATCAATAGCATCACTGTTCATCCATCTGAATGAGCCATATAAACAAGAATGTCCTTGCTGCCTCTCCCTAATTGAAGTTGTCACCAAAACAGGCTGACTCTTTTTCTTTAATTTCTTAAAAGTCTCTTTCATCTGTCTTCTCTTCTCTAATACATACTAGCATTGCTTAAGTTTAGGTCTTATTCCTTCTTGCCTAAATTACTATAGTAACCCCTGGCACAATCTCATTGTCTCTAGGTTTACATCTTTCTAAATCATTTTGCAGAGTGATTTTCCTAAATGCAATTTGGATCATGTCATTTCCTTGCTTAAAATACTTCAGTGAGACTACCTGTTCTTTTTTTTTTTTTTTGAGACGGAGTCTTGCTCTGTCGCCCAGGCTGGAGTGCAGTGGCCGGATCTCAGCTCACTGCAAGCTCCGCCTCCCGGGTTCACGCCATTCTCCTGCCTCAGCCTCCCGAGTAGCTAGGACCACAGGCGCCCGCCACCTCGCCCGGCTAATTTTTTGTATTTTTAGTAGAGACGGGGTTTCACCGTGTTAGCCAGGATGGTCTCGATCTCCTGACCTCGTGATCCGCCCGTCTCGGCCTCCCAAAGTGCTGGGATTACAGGCTTGAGCCACCGCGCCCGGCCTAGAGACTACCTGTTCTTAAGGATAAGGCAGGATTAGAATAAGACCCAAATACTTGCAGTAATATGTGATTATATTGACATATGACTCCCATGACTCCTACCTTAGATAGGACCACTCCCCCAAATGTATCCCATCTGCCAACCACATTAAAATATTTCCAGCTGGCTGGGCGCGGTGGCTCAAGCCTGTAATCCCAGCACTGTGGGAGGCCGAGACCGGCGGATCACGAGGTCAGGAGACCGAGACCATCCTGGCTAACACGGTGAAACCCTGTCTCTACTAAAAAATACAAAAAACTAGCCGGGCGAGGTGGTGGCGCCTGTAGTCCCAGCTACTCGGGAGGCTGAGGCAGGAGAATGGCATGAACTCGGGAGGCGGAGCTTGCAGTGAGCCGAGATTGCGCCACTGCACTCCAGCCTGGGTGACAGAGCGAGACTCCATCTCAAAAAAAAAAAAAAAAAAATTTCCAGCTTCCTAAATCTGCCATGCTATCTCCTTCCTTGGAGACAACACACATGTTCCCTGCACCTGGAATATACTTCCACACTAAGAAAACACCTAAACAAATGTCAAGACTCTGTTCTGTTGACATCTCTTTCTACCCTGCTCCCTTGCTCCTTAGTAAGCAATTTCTCCTTTATGCTCCTACAGAAGCATGTGCCGTTTAACTCCATGACAGCACTTACTTCACTGCACAATGGTTATTTGTCTGTGTGCTTCTAACAGCCGGACCTTATCTCATTTATACATTCATCTTATTCATTCTCAGCACGTAGCACAGTATCTAATGCATAGTAAGTGATCAATTCATGTCTATAGGATAATTTGAACAGTATCACAATTTGTATTAAAACATGTTCAGGTTCCTATAATAAACCCTTAGTGTACTAAAAGGATGATGGTTCCCCTAGGCCACAGACACTTGGACTCTGCAATAGTTTTTAAGAACAGTGGTATTTCCCACCCTGCTGAGGATGGCAAGAGACAATTTTAATAACAGCTATCATTTAGTGAGCATATATTATGTGGCAGCAGCTCTGTGCCTTATATAATTATGTATTTGTTATATAATGTATAATATAGAATGATAATTATTATTTTGAGACAAGAGTCTTGCTGGGTCACCCAGGCTGGAGTGTAGTGGCATAATCACAACTCACTGCAGCCTCCAACTCCCAGGCTTAGGTGATCCTCCTACTTCAGCCTCCCAAGTAGCTAGGACCACAGGCATGCACCACCACACCCAGCTAATTTTAAAAAATGATTTGTAGAGATGGGGTCTCCCTATGTTGCCAAGGCTGGTCTCGAACTCCTGGACGCAGGCAATCCTCCTGCCTCAGCCTCCCAAAGTGCTGGAATTACCGGCATGAACCCATCACACCCAGCCTATGTTAATTATTATTTTACTGAACTCTCACAATCCTATGAGGTAGGTATGATTACCCACATTTTATAAGAAAAGAACTATTCTTCTTTTTAAGTTTTAATTTTAGAATCATTTCAAACTTAAGAATTATAATACTAGTGTCAATAATTCTCATATACCCTTCACTCAGAGTTAGTAGATTTTACCCTTAATTGGGATTGGTCTAATGTTTCCTCACAATTAGATTCAGGTTATATATTTTTGGGAGGAATACCACAGAAGGGCTATTTTCAGTGTAACACATCAGAAGGCATCTGATGCCTGCCAATTTCTTTTCTGATCATTATTTGAATGGCAAGTATTACACATGGAGAAAGTAAGGGGCTACTTGTTCTCTGGCTGACAGAATCCCTGTTACTATCTCCACAGGATTTCTAAATTTTCACTTTTCTGATAGTCTCTGCTCTCTCCAAGCAGAGCTCCTTGACCTTTTTGAAAGGCAGATGCTTAGAGTTAGTGGCAGCCTCTCTGAGGATCTGGACTCCTCTAAAATAAAGTGTGGCATCAACCAGGCCATTCTTTGGAGACAGCTCCAAGATTGCAAGTGAGATGGTAGTGTAGAGGCTTACCAGGCTTGCAGGGCACAGATGGGGTCAATTTCAGTTACATACACAATGGAGCCCATGGCTTTCAGGGCAGCACAGCATCCTTTCCCCACCTGAAGAGGGGAGAGAGCACACATATTAAGGAAAGTCACCAAGAAAACCTTTTCTCAAAGCTTCTGGGAAAGTGCACCCCCTCTTTCCACCCCCGAGAGGAATTTCACTGAATACATTCATACTTGGGGAAAACAAGAAGAACAAATAATTGAATACAGCTCATAAACAAACCCCTGGCTCCTGCTTATCGCATTCACGTGCACAAGAACACCCACCCTCATGATTCATAATCAAAACACAAGCTAAAAAGAACATCACAAACAGTGGTACTGGAGCAAGTCAGAAAATCAGCTTAAGGAAAAATGGCGGCAATGCAAAGGGAAAAAGAAAGACTTTAACCAGAGGGCCTCTGAAGTTCTTTTTCTCATCTAAAGTGGTAACGAGAGTAGTCATATGTCCGTACAAATAAAAAATTCCAGAATATTTCAACAAAATCCATTTAAAACACCTAATAAATGAAAGGTTAAACTTCACCTCTCCATAGCCACAGACTACCACTTGCTTTCCACCAAACATCATGTCTGTTGTCCTTTTAAGTCTAGGGGGAAAAAAAACACATTAAATCAGAAAAATCTTCTCTTGTTTCTGCCTTGAGGTTAGATTGAATCTCTTTGTTTTCATGGGGTTTTTTGGTTGGTTTGTTTTTCATTTTGAAAGAAAGTCTGGTTTCTTTTTTTTTTTTTAAAGGGGTTTTCTGGTAAAGACCAGAAAACCTGCTAGACAAATTCTAAAAGAGCTGTAACACTGAAAGTCTGGTTTCCATCCTAGAGAAACTAATGACCAGAGAGAAAGGTTGAATAAAATACATATTTTCTCACTCCCTGCCATCCAACCAATCCTATATGTAAGGGTTTTTTCCTTTTTTTCCCCCCTTTCTTGCAAGTGGTGCAGAAAGGAAGAAGATGTAGATGACACAGTAACTTTTAAACATAAAAGCAATATACATTTATTAGATAATGTTTTGAAAATATAATATTTAGAAATAGAAAAGATACAAAGGAGAAAATAAAAATAATGTAATTTTAATTTACGAGGTGACAAAGCTCTGGCTTAATGGAGACATTATCCAGAGGTGCTATATGAATCCTTTCCAGAAATAACCAAAGCCAAAAAACTTAGAATCTCAACTTGACAACACAAGTTCATCTCAAAGATAATAAACAATACCCATCAAGAATTGATTCACGGCAACAGTAGAGGTTGTCAAATTTCTGTTTGGTGACTGAGTCATTGACATTCATGGCTGGAACACACAGCTTCCCAGCTTTGGACAGTTGGTACAGCCTGAGGATGAGGGAAGCCAAGAACAAAAAACATTGGGACGTTACAGTCTACCATTGCTTTCATAGCAGGCCCCAGAAACACGATGATTGGGTAGGCATGAGAGCGTTGAGACATGACTAGTTTCATCCTATTAGGTGGCCACTGAGAAACAAAGAGTATCTTTCCAGAGCCTGCATATATAGCTTCACAATAAAGATTGTATTCAAAAGTCATGTGGGGAAAATCCTTGACCCATCTCTAAATTTTAAGGCCTTCACTGGAGACTATAAAAAGTGGGTGAGTGGGAGCGGGTTGAAGGTTGAAAAATTACCTACTGGGTACAATGTTCACTAAACCTGCACTGGTCTCAATGCCTGCCGGAACTACAAGTGCATGAGACTACACCTGGCTGTTTGTGTTTTGTTTGTTTTGAGATGGAGTTTCACTCTTGCTGTCCCTGCTGGAGAGCAATGGTGTGATCTTGGCTTACTGCAACCTCCGCCTCCTGGGTTCAAGTGATTCTCTTGCCTCAGCCTCCTGAGTAGCTGGGATTACAGGCATGTGCCACCATGCCCAGCTAATTTTGTATTTTTAGTAGCGATGGGGTTTCTCCATGTTGGTCAGGCTGGTCTCAAACTTCCGACCTCAGGTGATCCGCCTGCCTCGGCCTCCCAAAGTGCTGGGATTACAGGGGTGAGCCACTGCACCCAGCCTTCCAGCATTTTTTTTTTTTTTTAATAGAGACAGGATCTCACTATGCTGCCCAGGCTGGTCTCAAACTCCTGGACTCAAGTGATCCTCCCATCTTGGCCTCCCAAAGTGCTGGGATTACAGGCATGAGCCACTATGCCCAGCTTAAACCGTGTATTAATTTCACTCATCTTTTTTAATTATAAAAGGAGTAACTTTAAGTACTACTTTAAAAACCATGCTTAATCCCACTAATCTACTGCAACAATTTTAACTTTCAAATACACTTACAATTTGTTTTTTGGTTTTTTTGAGACAGAGCCTCACTCTGTCACCCTGGCTAGAGTGCAGTAGCGTGATCTCAGCTCACTGCAACCTCTGCCTCCCAGGTTCAAGCGATTTTTGTGCCTCAGCCTCCTGAGTAGCTGGGACTACAGGTGCGCGCCACCACACTTGGCTAATTTTTGTATTTAGTAGAGATGGGGTTTCACCATGTTGGCCAGGCTAGTCTTGAACTCCTGACCTCAGTTTTGTACATTCAAAAAGATGATAATGTATTGAAGCAGTGACGGTGGCTGGTTCAGAATTTACTTCCCGAAAACTTTTTTTCACACTTTTAGTTCTTTATGGGTGAAATAAATCATAGAAATGATCACAGAAATTGAACTGAAATAATTCCAGTTTTACTCAGAGAATTATTGCTCATTTGAGAAGCAGAACCCTATGTCCTTGCTTTCCATGTAAGAATGTAAGCTCTAAGATAGCAGAGTTTTTTTGTCTGTTTTGTCTACTGCTAGATGCCTAGCACCTAGAGCAGTTCCTCGTTCATTGTAGAAGTTCAATAAATATTTGTTGAATGAATGAATAAATGTGTCCAAAAAGGACAAGAAGTAATTGTTTACAATCACTAGAAAACATGAGGACTTCACTTGTTCTCCCACCTGCCCCCTTCTCACTATTTTAGGTTCATTATTTGTGTTGTTAATTAAAAAAAAAAAAAAAACAAGAGAGATCTGGTCACCTCAAAGTAAGGTGAGATCTGTTCACCTCACAGCAAGCTGAAATGTTGTTACCTCATAGCAGGCTCCAATTTTTAACACGTGTTTTATAGGTATGTGTTTATAAGATTTTATGTCTAGACTGCATAAAACCAGGTATGCCCATGTCAAATCTTACCTATGAACTCCAGTAACACTCTCCTCTACTATGCCCTTGATTTTCTTAAACATGTTGGGATACTTTTTATAAATCCAGTGGGTAAGATCCCCTCCATCATCCAAGATCTGCAATAGTAAGCATCAATAACATCATTCACTTTGCTGAAGCCTCAAGGCTTCAGTGCTTCTCTGGGTCTTGCATCTCAATCTAATTAGCAATTTACAGATATTTAAAATTTCCCACATGGTTATGCAAAGTAACTTAAAGCCAGAGTAAATGAAATAATCTGCCAAACAGTCATTATATTGAAGTAAAAGACAATGAGAGGATAAAGGCCAATTGTAATTCACATAGCCAAACAACCCTCCCTATGATATATCTACTGCATCAAAATATACAGCAACTAACTGAGGATTTTCTTATGGATTGATAAATTGTGGTTATCTAGGCCACAATATAGTAGATCTTGAATCTACTATAGGTATTCAGAAAGCCTAAATGGATTTTAAATATATTCAGTCAAGACTTAGTTTAAATAAAAGGCCTCAGTTTACACAGCCTCTTAAGAAAAAAAGAAAAATCAATCAATAAATGGTCATATAATTAAGTCTCCCTCTCGGAACAACGGCTTATAAAACTGTATTCCATTAACCTTCTCTTCTCCCAAAGTATAGGCACTCTCCCACCCAAAATATCAGGCAGCACTGTAGGGTTTTGCCTAGCACAACCTCACACTCTGTACAAACCAAATTAAAAATAACCAGGGAACCGTGCAGCATGTAGGTGTGCAAGCATGCCTCTGAACAGCTCATCTATCACTATTTCAGGTTGGGATTAAAGATAAACACAGTGCTGTGCCCACTGGAGCTTTCATCAGCAGAGAAAAGCTTTTGAATTATAAAGATAAAGAAAAACCAGCTTAGAACACTATTAGGCATGAGGCTGTGATACTTCAGTCCTTCGCTAGGCTGTCAGAAGTATTTAGCAGGATTCTGCAAATTGTTCTACCCATCCTCCTGGAAAGTCCCACAGAACTGGGTTGCCGTCTGCTGACATGCACCCATCTTGCAGTCCCATCAATTATCAACACTGCTGTAAGTGCCAAAACTGCCATTCTGGACCCCAGAGTACACAAAATCCCCAACCTCATGTCTACCACCTGATCTCTTTTTCGCTTTTGCTCTTGCTGTTGACCTATTTTCTCTCCCTCACTCAAACATTGCTTGAGAACCAGAATTCAAGTTAGGACTCTCATCAAAGCTTTTGTACCTGCTCCATACTACAAGTAGAAACCCCCAGAACAGATGCCCCAAGAAATCAAAAGGCTCTTCTGAGTTTCTCTCTCCCATTCTCCATGTATGGAATCCCTCATGAAGTTTTCCCTTCCACAGAAAAGATAAGAAACAAGAGAGACTGAACAACTGGAAACTCTGTGTTGTAAGTCTCACTATTCTCATCCACTTTTCCCTTTTAAGGAAGATATGATACAGACAGGTAGTTGCTGTCTCTAAGATTTACTTAATGAACTCTGCCCATAAGTCTCACCATGTAAATCTACTGCAGGAAATTCTTGTCATCAGGAAATCTTCCCGAGGTTGGGAAGTAAGGAAAAGTACTAAATCTTGACAGAATCCAAAGAGGTATGGGTCCTGTTTTCTGGGGTGACAACTGTTTTTGTCCTTGTCTTACTCTCTTTATTAACCTTCCTAGCAGTTTGTGCTGGTTCTACAGTTTGTAATGTTCTCCAGGTAAAATCCTAATGTCGTCCCTGGGTTCCTGACTTTAAAAATCAATGTTTTATTCCCAGGAGAAACTCCCTGGCCTATCTGCTTTAGCATCTGTCAGTCACACTCCCTCGTGTCACTATTAAAACTGTTGGAATGAGCTGACTCATCTTACAGCCACTGTCAACTCTGCTCCCCCACCCCTTTAGGATATGAAGGCTCTAACCCAGCTTCCTCAAACAAGCCTGGTGCAGTGTGACCTGGATCACAGAATTCAGAAAGAAGCTACTTCTCTGCCATGCACCAAGTGAGGCCTGCTCTGCAGCCTTCAGCAGCAAGCAATGGTTGGACTAGAGCTTCAGGGATTCTTTTGTCAATACGTTCCCTAATTTCTGCCCCCTCCCCCAAGGGGAGGGGGCAAAATTATTTGCAAAATAGGAGCACCTCATATTTTGTGTAGCTTTTTGGGGAGGGGGCTGGGGTGGGGGCACGGTTTCATTCTCTCACCCAGGCTGGATTGCAGTGGTGTTATCTCGGCTCACTGCAGCCTCCACCTCCTGGGCTCAAGTGATCCTTCCACCTCAGCCTCCTAAGTAGCTGGGACTACTACTACAGGTGCATGCCAACACATCCTGCTAATTTTTGTATTTTTTTGTAGAGACAGTGTCTCCCTATGTTGCCCAAGCTGGTCTCGAACTCCTGGGCTGAAGGAATCTACCTGCCTTGGGCTCCCAAAGTGCTGGCATTACAGGCCACCACACCCAGCCCTTTGTGTAGCTTTTTGCCTCTTTGCAAATCTAATGTGCTATCAGGCTTCAAGACTTGATCTAAAGAATAACACAAAAATAAAAATGAAGCAAAAATTACAACCCCAAAACTTTACCTTGCTGTCTTTTTAAATGTGGGGAATGAATATAAAGAGAAGAAACTTGAACTTGGAAGGTCTTCAGGTTTACTATAAATTCATTATATGAACTCTATTATTTTTATTTTTTTTTTCTAGTCCTGACTCACATGACAAGTATATGGATTCCAGAGAGAAGGCTAAGCATCTCGAGAGCTCTGGGGTGGTGTGTTTGGGGTTTTTGGTTGTTGTAAGCGGGGGGAGTAGGCAGTAGCAGGGGATGGAAACTCATTACTCTTGCTTTTTAACCAGCCATGTGTGAATCCTGGGCAGCCCTTTAATGTTTCTAATGAATATAAATGCTTCCAACATTAGAACCAATAATTAAGGCACTTTGAGGTTATAAGAGCTTCAATACTCTTGGGGTACCCGTAGCATAAGAATCTAGTTCTGCTGGAAATCCAGGTACGTCATATAGAAATGAAGCCATTTTCCTTTCTTCTTGTTGGGAAACCCTCTCCCAGGCCATAACCTCCTCCCATCCCCACTCCTGACCCCTACAGAATTGTGTTAGCAGAAATCTGACCCACCATGTTTGGCTGCCAGCCCTCCACATTCACACATCTATCAATGCACCACCAAAAGTCATCTTCTGACTCTCCCTTCCAGGCAAAAACAGGAAATCCTGAGAAAAAAAGGAACAAAGAGAAACCACTGAAGACCAAAAGAGGCCGACCGCCAAACTTTAGTGAGAAGAGTCTGGTTTTTCCTAATTTCCAACTCTCCCATTCTGCTATAATCCTTGGATTGACATTCTTCACTGATTGGCATTGCCTTCAGCCCTCTATCCATTCCTTTGTCTTTGATGGCCATTCTGCTCTTATCAGCCCAATGAGGACAAGTAGAATGGACAAAAGTATGACAGTTGTTTAAAATGTAACGAGAGGGGACCAGGCGCAGTGGCTCACTCCTGTAATTCCAGCACTTTGGGAGGCTGAGGTGGGTGGATCACCTGAGATCAGAAGTTCAAGGCCAACCTGGCCAACATGATGAAACCTGTCTCTACTAAAAATACAAAAATTAGCTGGGCATGGTGGTGCACACCTGTAGTCTCAGCTACTGGGGAGGCTGAGGCAGAAGAATCGCTTGAACCTGGGAGGCGGAGGTTGCAGTGAGCCAAGATCGTTGCCACTGCACTCCAGCCTGGTGGACAGGGCGAGACTCTGTCTCAAAAAAAAAAAAAAAAAAAAAAGGTGACTAGAGGGAAAAGAAAAACCAGAAACAGTTACTTCTTGATCCACTCAAACTGGCATTCTCACCATTTCCCAATTACACTTTAACTTATTTTGCTTCTATACTTTAATCATCCCACCCTATTATTAAGAAAAAAAAAACCCTTACATGTTTCTCCACTGGCTAAAACGTTACTATAATTCATAGCCCAGTTAAGTGTCATGTTCCTAACGAAGCCTGATTAACCCAGCTGGAAATGAGCGCTCAAGGAATCTGAACTTTTCTTTTTTTTTTTTTGAGACGGAGTCTCGCTCTGTCGCCCAGGCTGGAGTGCAGTGGCTGGATCTCAGTTCACTGCAAGCTCCGCCTCCCGGGTTTACACCATTCTCCTGCCTCAGCCTCCCGAGTAGCTGGGACTACAGGCGCCCGCCACCTCGCCCGGCTAGTTTTTTGTATTTTTTTTAGTAGAGACGGGGTTTCACCGTGTTAGCCAGGATGGTCTCGATCTCCCGACCTCGTGATCCGCCCGTCTCGGCCTCCCAAAGTGCTGGGATTACAGGCTTGAGCCACCGCGCCCAGCCTTTTTTTTTTTTTTTTGAGACGGAGTCTCGCTCTGACACCCAGACTGGAGTGCAATGGCACCATCTCGGCTCACTGCAACCTCCACCTCCTGGGTTCAGCCGATTCTCCTGCCTTGGCCTCTTGAGTCGCCGGGACTACAGGTGCGTGGCACCATGCCAATTTTTGTATTTTTAGTAGAGATGGGGTTTCACCATATTGGCCAGGCTGGTCTTGAACTCCTGACCTCATGATCCGCTCGCCTCAGGCTCCCAAAGTGCTGGGATTACAGGTGCGAGCCACTGCGCCCGGCCTCTTCCTTTTTTTTTTTTTTTTTTTTTGAGATGGAGTCTGGCTCTGTCCCCCAGGCTAGAGTGCAGTGGTGCAATCTCGGCTCACTGCAACCTCTGCCTCCTGGGTTCAAGCGATTCTCCTGCCTCAGTCTCCTGAGTAGCTGGGATTACAGGTGCCCTCCACTACCCCTGGCTAATTTTTGTACTTTTAGTAGAGACGGGGTTTCACCATGTTGGCCACACTGCTCTTGAACTCCTGACCTCAGGTGATCCACCTGTCTCGGCCTCCCAAAGTGGGAATCTGAACTTTTCTAAGCCTCTTGTTTGTGTAGTGAATATAGATTTATAATCTGTCATGGCATTTATCATATATGTCCTTGTATCATCATTATTTATGTATGTGTATTATCTCCTCACCAAAATATAAGATTCTGAGGGTAAAGACATTGCCTCATTTGCCCTTACAGCTCTTAGAGTAGGTCAGTAAGCATTTATTTAAAAAAAAGAAATGGGGTTGCTGGGCACGGTGGCTCACGCCTGTAATCCCAGCACTTTGGGAGGCCAAGGCAGGCAGGTCACCTGAGGTCAGAGTTCGAGACCAGGCTGGCTAACATGGTGAAACCCCGTCTCTACTAAAAATACAAAAATTAGCCAGGTGTAGTGGAGGGCACCTGTAATCCCAGCTACTCAGGAGGCTGAGGCAGGGGAGTTGCTTGAATCCGGGGGGCGGAGGTTGCAGTGAGCTGAGATCACACCATTGCACTCCAGCCTGTGCGACGGAGTGAGACTCTGTCTCAAAAAAATAAATAAATAAAATAAAAATAATAAAATAATAAAAATAAAAAATAGAAATTAAATTAAATTAAGAAATTAAAAAAAATGGGCTGGGCATGGTGGCTCACACCTGTAATCCCGCACTTTGGGAGGATGAGGCGGGAGGATCACTTGAGGCTGGCTGTTTGAGACTAGCCTGAGCAACAGAGCAAGACCCTGTGTCTTCAAAAAATTTTTTTAAGTTAGCTGGGCATGGTGGCATGTGCCTGAAGTCCCAGCTACTCAGAAGACTGAGGTGGGAGGATCACCTGTTCCCAGGAATTGAAGGATGCAGGGAAACACTATTGCACTACTGCACTCCAGCCTGGATGACAGAGCAAGACCCTGTCTCTACTTAAAAAAAAAAAAGGAAAAGAAATGAATGCAATATACAATTCACTGGGGTATTTACTATTTGTATTAATAAAATATTAAATATTTTTCTATCATATATACAGCCATAAAATCTTATAAATAAATAAATTAAAATGAAAGAACAAATGAAACGCTGAGCTGTACTGCCAAAGAGTAAAGGCAAGAGGCTGGCAAAGTCCAAATTTCTCTATTTCTTTTGTCCATCAACTACTAGTGGATGCTGTGATCAAATATTAATCTGCCAGGTCAAGTCCTCTTTACTCCTGAAGCAGAAACACCAAACATTAAGTCAGGGCAAATTACTTGCTGGAAAACCAATAGGGTCACAAAACTAAGGCTGAAGCATTTTCTCCTGTAATCCATGTTACCTCAATGAGTAGTGTTCACTAGTGCTCTGCTATTAGTAAATTAGTGAGTCAAAACAAAGCATTACCTAACAAAGGAATATTAGACATAGGTAGATATTTGTCAACTGTAAAACGGCAAAGTTAACTAGATCATATTTGACAAGCGAAGGCCAGAAAAAGCAAATTCATCAAGAATTGAGATCTATTTCTTCCAAGATAGTTCTTTTATTGTCAACCTTCTTTAAAGATTTATGCTGAAACAACAGAACTTTTTGGAGACTTACTTTAGCCAAAGGCACAGAGAACAAGCTCTTACCACTTTCGGCTAGAGCAGCAGCCACTTCATTGAGAGTGGAATAGATGTTGCAGGCAGCCCATCGGCACTGGGCTCCCAGAGCACCCAGAGTTTCCATAAGTACCTGTATTAAAGACAAAGCAGGGGATGAGCAAGCCTGGGTCAAACAACTAGTCAAGGAGATAAAGTTTATATATTTTACAATCAGAAAATACAACAGGAATGACTTAGGCCAGTGATTTTCAAATTGGCCTCTACAGAACCTCTTCAGTATTCTAAGAAGAAGGCAAGTATTGGGGGAAGCCATGGGAAGACGGAGGCTCCAGCTGACTCTATGTTTTTACCAATTTAAATTAAGCCTCCCCATAAGATTTAATAAATCAAGGACTTCAGAGCCAAAACTTTTCTTAAAAAACACAGATTTACAGTTCTGCTTCTGTTTAGAATACACAAAGCTACAAGAGAAGCTCCCACCTTAACGACATGAAAAAGCTGGGTAGTTACTAGGAAGACTGAGGTGGGAGGACTGCTTGAGCCTGGGAGATGGAGGTTGTAGTGAGTCGTGACTGTGCCACTGCACTCCAGGCTGGACAACAGAGCGAGACCCTGTCTCCAAAAAACCAAACACATGGCCAGGCATGGTGGCTCATGCCTGTAATCCCACTTTGGGAGGCTGAGGCGGGTCATTACCTGAAGTCAGGAGTTCGAGACCAGCCTGGCCAACATGGTGAACCCTATCTCTACTAAAAATACAGAAAAATTAGCCAGGCATGGTGGTGCACGCCTGTAGTCCCAGCTACTTGGGAGGCTGAGGCAGGACAATGGCTTGAAACGGTGAGACAGAGGTTGCAGTGAGCTAAGATTGCACCACTGCACTCCAGCCTAGACAACAAGAGCAAAGCTCTGTCTCAAAAACAAATGGTCCGGCGCAGTGGCTCACGCCTGTAATCCCAACACTTTGGGAGGCTGAGGCAGGCAGATCATGAGATCAGGAGATCGAGACTATCCTGACTAACATGGTGAAACCCCGTCTCTACTGAAAACACACAAAAAATTAGCCAGGCATGGTGGGGGGTGCCTGTAGTCCCAGCTACTTGGGAGGCTGAGCCAGGAGAATGGTGTGAACCTGGGAGGCGGAGCTTGCAGTGAGCCGAGATTGCGCCACTGCACTCCAGCCTGGGTGACACAGCAAGACTCCGTCTCAAAACAAAACAAAATGAACAAACACATACACACAAACCCCCAAAACTGGGTAATCTACAAAGCCAAACTCTTCTTGAGCCCATCAAAGAGCTGAGGCCGTAAAGGAGAGCTGAGGCTGTAAAGCACCAAAGTGAACTGCCCTCCAAAGAGTGACAAATCCTTTTAAAGAGAGAGGGAAGACTGTTTCACCTTTGGCAGTGCATGTGAGGAAGAAATGGCTGCCACAGATGAGGATAAGAAAATGTCAGCTAAACTTCTGAACAATTAGAAAAGGCTGGGTGTGGGAAAGTGTGTCAATGTGGAATTTGTTGAGGCTCCAGGCACAAGTAGATTTCCCATTCACATGCAGGCTGTCTTCCAGAGGCTTCCACCCAGTGCTCAAAAGAAAGACTGGGGCAAGGAAGTGATTGGCTGTGCTCAGAAACAGACAGGAAACTTGGGCACTTCCCTGTACTCTTCTCTCATAGGAAGAAAAAGCCTCAAGCTATAGGAAGAGCAGGAAAAGTGGGCCTCCTATTAGGGACCAGGCAAAGATCCACTGTTTCTGGAGGAAGGCAGAAGCAAAAACTCTCTGCCTCTGGGAGAGGCACAGGAAAAACTCTTGGGCCCAGGACAGTTCACTGATACAAAGTAAGGATCTGCTACCTTTCTAGCTCTCCAGGAAGGGCAGGAAAACATGTCTTACCCAAGATCCACCACAGATACAAGGCAAAGTTTGGCTGTTACAGATAGGAGAGGCAGGAATATTGAGAAAGCCCTGCCCTCACAGAGGTCTGCCTAAGACTGAGACCGCACCAGAGATCCAAGAACCCCACTTGCCCTCACCGTGTGCTTAGCCCCAGGAAACAAGGAGCAGCAGTCTAGTGCGGCAGATGGGACAGGTACTTGAAAAGAGTACACTTCTCTGGCACACATGTGCAGAAGTAGCTGAAAACTGAGGGTAAAGCAGAAACACTGAGGAATGTCCTTTGGTAACCTCAAATTACAAGGTTATAGCAGTCCACTGCTGGAGGAATTTGAAGCCTTTGTTGGTATACAACAAACTCTAAATCCAGCCCAATTCATGACTATAATGAAAACTAATATACTACCACTCAATTAAAAATGTCAGGACATATAAAAAGTAAAAAAAAAAAAAAAAAAAACACTGTCAGGAAATAAGTAAACAACAGAAGCAGGCTCTCAGATGAGCCAGATGTTTGATCAGACAGGAGCTTTAAAATAACTATGATTAATATGTTTATGTTATTTATTTTTACTTTTTTAGACACAGGGTCTTGCTATGTTGCCCAGGCTGGAGTAATATGTGTATGTTAAAGGACCTAGTTGAGAAAGACAGACAACATCTATGAATAGATAGAAAATTTCAGCAGAGGCCGGGCGCGGTGGCTCAAGCCTGTAATCCCAGCACTTTGGGAGGCCGAGACAGGCGGATCACGAGGTCAGGAGATCGAGACCATCCTGGCTAACACGGTGAAACCCCGTCTCTACTAAAAAAATACAAAAAGCTAGCCGGGCGAGGTGGCGGGCGCCTGTAGTCCCAGCTACTTGGGAGGCTGAGCCAGGAGAATGGCATAAACTCGGGAGGCGGAGCTTGCAGTGAGCTGAGATCCAGCCACTGCACTCTAGCCCGGGCGACAGAGCAAGACTCCATCTCAAAAAAAAAAAAAAAAAAAGAAAATTTCAGCAGAGATGGAAATTATAAAAAATCAAATGCAGGCCGGTGCGGTGGCTCAGGCCTTAAAGGCCAGCACCTTGGGAGGCTGAGGTGGGCGGATCACCTGGGGTCGGGAGTTTGAGACCAGCCTGACCAACATGGAGAAACCCCATCTCTACTAAAAATACAAAATTAGCCGCTTGGTGGCACATGCCTGTAATCCCAGTTATTTGGGAGGCTGAGGCAGGAGAATCGCTTGAACCCAGGAGGTGGAGGTTGTGGTGAGACAAGATTGCGCCATTGCACTCCAGCCTGGGCAACAAGAGCAAAATTCTGTCTTAAAAAAAAAAAAAAAAAAAGGCAAATACAAATGCCAGAAAAAAAAATGTCAAATTAAAAGTTCCTTCAACAGGTTCAGGTTTATCATCAGACTGGGCACATCCAGGGACAGAATCAGTGAACCTGAAGATAGACCAATAAAATTTACTGAACTGAGCCAGGCACAGTGGCTCATGCCTGTAACCCTAGCACTTTGAAAGGCTGAGGCAGGAGATCACTCGAGGCCAGGAGTTTGAGACCAGCCTGGGCATCACAGCAAGATCTCATCTCTACAAAAAATTTAAAAAATTAGCCGGGCATGATGATACATGCCTGTAGTCCCAGTTACTTGGAAGGCTGGGGCAGAAGGAACGCTTGAGCCCAGGAGTTTGAGGCTGCAATGAGCCTGCAATGATTGTACCATTGCACTCCAGCCTGGGTGACACAGTGAGACACTACTCAACAAAACAAAACAACAAAAAAAGAAATTACTGAACTGAAATACAAAAAGAAAGACTGGCAGAAAAAAATCAGAACAGAGTGCTTAAAATCTATGGGATCTATGGGAATCTATGGATTCTTTCCCTCTTTGCCTTCTGGAACTCCAATTACATGTATGGAGAGGAAAAAAAGAGGATCTGGGAACAATGACATTTCAAAACCAAACAGCACATTAGTGCCCAGATCCACTAAAAGGAGCCAGGCATTCTGGGAGAAATGGCTGATTCCAAGAGTAAGACATGGAATGTTCAAGATAAGCTTAGGTGATCTTGTACCAAAAGCAAGAAAGTGTTCAAAGAATGAAAGCGATATGTCAAAAGACAAAGAAGTCACAGAAGCCACACTGAAGAGGCTCTCCCTGG
Source organism: Rhinopithecus roxellana (assembly GCF_007565055.1). Lineage (NCBI taxonomy): Eukaryota > Metazoa > Chordata > Mammalia > Primates > Cercopithecidae > Rhinopithecus > Rhinopithecus roxellana. Next base: position 64,017,342 of record NC_044554.1, read on the forward strand.
TCAAACTGGTAACAAGATGATCATGTAAGTAAGTAATGACAGTAATGGATTATAACCTATTAAATAAAATAGGAAACAATGATTCCATACAAATAAAAATAATGAATAAATCAAAGATAAAGAATGAGATATTTACAGTTTCATAGTACTACCTCACATAAACATATTAATTCTATTTTTATTTATTTTTGAGACAGGGTCTCACTCTGTCACCCAGGCTGGAGTGCAGTGCAATCTCAGCTCACTGCTCACTGCAATCTCTACCTTCCGGGCTCAATCACTCCTCCCATCTCAGCCTCCCAAGTAGCTGGAACTATAGGCACGTGCCACCACACCTGGCTAACTTTTGTATTTTTTTGTAGAGATGGTGTTTTACCATGTTGCCTAGGCGAGTCTTGAACTTCTGGACTCAAGTGCTCTCTGCCAGCCTTGACCTCCCAAAGTGCTGGGATTACAAGCGTGAGCCATCGCACCCAGTCTAAAAAACATATTAATTATAAACTGAGAAAAATAACTTTTACAGAGGAAAATCCTGGCAGACACTACCTCAATCAGGGGATTAAAGTGAACATCATCAGTTCTGGGACAAACTGAAATCATGTGCCACCTGACAGGATGTATCACTTCCCTGTATTCCCACCATAGATGCATAGCCTGAATCTCATAATGAGGAAGCATCAGAAAAATCCAAATTGAGGAAATTCTACAAAATAATTCATCTGTAATCTTCAAAAGTGTCAAGGTCATGAAAATCAAAGAAAGACTGAGAAAGTGTTCTATACTAATGAAGATTAAAAAGACATGACAATTAAATGTGACATATAACCATGGACTGGATTCTTTCGTTAGAAAAATATTATCAGAACAACAAGTGAAACTCCAGTGGGATCTAAGGATTGGATGGTAATAATGAATCAATGTTAATTTTTTACTTCTGATGGTTATACTGGTTGTACAGGAAAATGTCCTTGTTTATAGAAAATATACACTATGGTATTTGGGGAATGCTACGGTCTGAATGTATGTTCTCCTCCTCCAGAGTCATATGTTAAAAACTAACCCCCTAGGTGACGATGGTATTAAAAAGTGATTATGGAAGTGATTGGGAGGTGATCAGACATGAGAGTTCTACGCTCACAAATGGGATTAGTGTACTTATAAAACAGGCCTGAGGAAGCTTGCGTTCCCCTTTGGCCATGCGAGGGCACATAGAAAGCGCCATCTATGAGGAACAGGCCCTCACCAGACACTGAATCTGCTGGCGCCTTGATCTTGGACTTCCCAGCCTCCAGAACTGTGAACAATAAATATCTATTGTTTATTAATTACCCAGTCTAAGGTATTTTGTTATAGCAGCCCAAATGAACTAAGATAAGGGTGAAAGAGTATTAGGTTGGCAAACAAAGCAAAATTTCTTTGTAGTTATTTTTTAAAGGAAAAAAATGTGGAGTGGAAACAATAAATTAATATTAAAATTGGTAAGCTAATTGTGATTCATCCATTCAGGAAAAAAATAGAAAAGGAACCATGAAGGGTGGTAATGCTCAGTGGGCCTAAGGGTAAAAAACAAACTAGATGTAATTCAGCAACATGAGACAGTAGAGAAGCACTTACTATTTTAAGCTACCACACTGAAGTCTCATGTCGCTGACTGAGCAGGCCAAAAAAGATTCAAGAGTGTTTCTGTCTTTTTTTTTTTTTTTTTTTTTTTGAGAAGGAGTCTCGCTCTGTCACCCAGGCTGGAGTGCAGTGGCCAGATCTCAGCTCACTGCAAACTCCGCCTCCCGGGTTCACACCATTCTCCTGCCTCAGCCTCCCGAGTAGCTGGGACTACAGGCGCCCGCCACCTCGCCCGGCTAGTTTTTTGTATTTTTTTAGTAGAGACGGGGTTTCACCGTGTTAGCCAGGATGGTCTCGATCTCCTGACCTCGTGATCCGCCCGCCTTGGCCTCCCAAAGTGCTGGGATTACAGGTTTGAGCCACCGCGCCCGGCCGGTGTTTCTGTCTTGATTCATTAGTCTGTAGCTCCAAAATAGATAGCTTTTCAATTTATTATATTAATTTTGGGCAGTCAAGGTACTCTTTTCCTCGGAGAACATATAACCCAGAAAAGTCTCATAGTGAAGATGCTAATAGTAGCTGTCTGTACCTTGAGGAATCTCTAATGTTCTGAATCAGGAATGTGACCACATAAGTGTTGTGCTTTGGGAGACATGATCTTTGGAAAGCTGATCTAGCCACACAGATGACCCAGATCTTATGGATCCCCATAAAAGATTCCAGACCATTGCTCAATATTCCAATTTCCCTATAGTGGTCTCATTATGGTTAGCAACTCCATATACACTGCATCTCTGGTGATAAAAGAGGAGATCTAGAAAATTGTGGGGGCATTTTTGGTTGCCACAATAATTGGAAGGAGAGTGCTATTGGCATTTAGTGGGCAGGACCAGGAATCTCTATATTCTGAGTGTCTCAACAAAAAACTGTGTCTGTAGCTGGTACAATTTTCAAACGTCAAAACGAAAGTTCACATGTGGGTGAAAAACCTATCTACAATTATCTGAGTACTCAAACCTAATTCTACTTTACAAATTAGCAAAAAGTAGTTTTGTAGTTTTAATACAAAACAATAGTTTTTCCAAGAATGTAACAGCTATGTAAATGAAGAAAAAACTCGTACTTTTTGTTGTTCTTGCTGTTCAGAAGTTTACAAAAAGTTGTTTACTATTTCAGAAAATCATGGCAATGCTGCTCTGATGCTCTGGAATCAGTAACACATTTCTTTCTGTCTTCAAATAATACTATTTCAAATAATACTGTGAAATAGTACAAATATCTGATTGTTCTACTATAGTTGTCCTCAAGTATTTACATATTGAAATACACATTAAGTATTGCACTTTCTTTTTTTCCTCCTTCATATTTCAGTTAAGATTTCATATTGATTTTTTTTAAAGATTATATGTACCTAGACATATTATATCTGAATTTCACTTCAGGATAATTCAGGGACACTGCAAAAAAAAAATGTTTTTTAATAAAAAGGGGACATTAAAACTGATGAGAATAAGGTAGGAATCACTGGTGTAAGCAAATCATGGTAATTCCAGGCCCCTTGCTAGGACTGATGGAGTACAGGCACGTGATCCAGTTCTGCCCAATGAGACATTATGGAGTATCCTGGAGGGACTTCCCTTGAGTGAGGAAGAAATGGTCCCTCTTCTTTTTCATGTCAGTTTGTGATGACTAGAATAGCTGTAAGCACCTTGCTATCAGCTTGAGGGTGAAGTAAGTATACTGGGGAGGCAGCTCCAAGAGAATCAGAGAGGTGAAGCTGGAGCCCTGAGATCCTGCATCTGAAGTCTGCCTTCCCTTTGGACTTTCTGCTATGTACTGTGATAAATTCCTTTATGTGACATAACTTTTCTTACAGTCTATTGTTACAATTGCTCTCTTTTATTTTGAGTTACTGTTGTTTATTTCTTACTGTGCTGAATTTATAGCTGTCTCTCCGTATCCTCAGGGAATTGATTCCAGGACTCCCATGGATACCAAAATCTGAGGATGCTCAAGTCCCTTATATAAAATGATGTAATGTTTGCATATAATCTGTGCACATCCTTCTGTATATTTTAAAGCATCTCTAGGTTATTTATAATACCTAATACAGTATAAATGCTATGTAAATAGTTGTTATATTTCTTATCTGTTATTTTTTATTGCTATATTATTTTATTTTCTGAATATTTTTGATCTGCAATTGGTCAAATCCTCAGGAAGCAGAACTGGTGGATACGGAGGGCCAACCGCATAAATTAAATTTGATCATAGGTATATATATATAGGAAAAAACATAATATATATAGGGTTCAGTACTACCTGAAGTTTCAGGTGTCCACTAGGGGTCTTGAAACTTATCCCCCACAGACAAGGCAGGAGGACTACTATATATTGAAGTTAAAATCTTGACTCTGTGATTTCTAGCTGTATAGCCTTAAACAAATATTTTAGGGCCTCTGAGCCTCAGCTGCTTCGTTTATAAAATGGAAACAAGAATACCTCTTTTGGCCGGGTGCGGTGGCTCAAGCCTGTAATCCCAGCACTTTGGGAGGCCGAGACAGGCGGATCACGAGGTCAGGAGATCGAGACCATCCTGGCTAACACGGTGAAACCCCGTCTCTACTAAAAAATACAAAAAACTAGCCGGGCGAGGTGGTGGCGCCTGTAGTCCCAGCTACTCGGGAGGCTGAGGCAGGAGAATGGCGGGAACCCGGGAGGCGGAGCTTGCAGTGAGCTGAGATCCGGCCACTGCACTCCAGCCTGGGTGACAGAGCAAGACTCCGTCTCAAAAAAAAAAAAAAAAAAAAAAAGAATACCTCTTTTATATGGCTATTATAAGGATTAATGAGCTAATACTTGTTAAGTTCTTAACTTGGTGCTTGGCATGTTGTAAGCTTTCGGTAGCTTGTGGCTATTATTAACTATTGTTATTAAAAGGAGAAAAGAAAAGAACTCACAGCAGTCTGAGCAGTGATGTGTGTGCAACCCACAATTTTGGCTCCAGCCAAAGGCTTTTCTCCTTGAGCTCTCTTCCTCAAAGCCATCAATGCAGGCATTTCTGAAAAGGCCCAATAAATACAGCAATATGAAAGAAGAGGGAATAAGAGATAAAAGAATACACAGAAAAACTTATTTTCTTAAGTTAAGATCCTTCCCCTGATCAGGTTAGATTAGGTTTCTCAAGGGATCAAGACATTAAACCTGAATTTTCCTTTATAAAGGGCTTTCAGAGGCAAATGCTCCAGGGTTCTGATTCTCTATATTACTGTCCTTATCCAGTCTCTCTCCCCCCTTTTTTTTTCCCAAATATAGGGTTCCTTCTAGACTTGCCAGATTTTCCCAGTGTTTTCTGAACTCATATTTCTTTTGTTATAAGTATTCTTATCACATAGAAATTTCACAAGCTACCAGACCCCAGACATAAAAAGGGATTAATACAGACAAAAAGACACAGGCAGGTTAAGAAGGAAAAGGTGCTTGTTTTCTTTACCTTGTTCAGCAATTTCAATTTCTCTTCGTCCAAACTCTGCCTGTTTGATGTTCTTAACACAGAAGTCACTGCTTCCCTTAGAGTTCTTTTGCTGTTTGTCCCTGGGGGATGTCTCATCATCAGAGCTATCTGTATATGAAGCCGCTGGAATGACAGAATAAAAAATGCTCAGGGAATAAAAAAATGCTTCCTCTAAAATTCCAAACCACAGAGCGAACTGAGGCTTCTCTAGCCACCTAGCGCCATATAAATTTTTTACCTCTGGTAAGCACCTACATGCTATACACAGACCAGAAGAGGGAAGCTGAAAGAGATTGCCAAAGACATTCTTCCTGGATAGGCTTAACTTGAAATTAGGGTTAACTTCATCTTCAGAACATACAAAGGTCCTTGAATATGCAAAAAGGAAAGGTTACACCATGGTAGCATTAGGTGAAAGTTCCTAATGCAACATCATGGTCATTAACCTATGGATTTTTGGGATTCTGGCTACTCTGCTCTGTGTGCTGCTTAAATATTTGATATAATTTGTGTTTTAGTACAATTACTGAACAGATAAGACCTAGAAAATAAGGAATCCATGGGAAAGTAATTAAGAACCACACAAAAAGTATTTGTCTGACATAACAGAGCTTTCTTTTTGACGACGGACTCTGATGAGGCTGAATTGTGCCTGCAGACCTACTTAGACATTAACAATGAAGTATTCAATGTGCTCTCCCTTCTTGCTGGCCTCAGTGGGTCCCGCGTTAGGCATTTTAGACTCCCAAAGAAGTGAATAAATCCTCTTTGGTACAATAAAATGCTCTGATAACTAATCCATTTAGCAACATACACTAGAGTGTGAAAGGTCCAAAACTTTTTATCGTGGCTAACAGGCAGCTGCTGCTACTGCTATTCACATGCTTAGCTGGGGTCTTTTTAGTCTTCACAGGATTCTGTAGTTACTAACCACTTGCTAGATTATTCGCAGCAGTGTCCATCCCTGATTTGCGTTTGAATTTCTGAAGATAGTTCTTAACCTCCAAGTTTTTTGGGGGGTTAAGAAACACTCTCTTGAAAAAGGTTTGTATCTCTCAATGGAGTAAAGTACTGCCATCACTTTTAAGGGTAGAAAACTGTGAAAGCTCAGAGTGCCTACGGTCTATGATACTCTGATCTACTTATATCCAGAGAATTAAGGCATTTCTGAGATTTCTTAGCAAATGGTCTATCTCTAGGAGGGCTGTAAAAGGCAAGTCTGACCTTGCCCAGTTAATCAGGCATGGCACTACAAACCATTTGGGCAGCAGGGGCTTGAGAATCTCTCACGGAGCTGGAGCAAAGTCCTAACACGAGGCAACAGGAATGAACATGGGCACCAGGGGAGGTGAGGGAATTAGTAAATCCCCAAAGAGACTTTTGTTCTTGAAAGGAGCTAATATGTACAAAAAGTTTGTGGTTCTCTCTCCTAGGGTGAGTGAAAGTTCAAAGTACTTTTGGCAACAGAACCCAGAAACAGCTTTCTGGGAAGTCATCCGTTTTACTAATCAATATTCAGAAATACCTAATAAATTAGAGGCTTAGGGGAACCATGCTTCTACCACCTGAGAGATAAAAAGATAATAGCCACCCCTAATCCTGATCCAGATTTATGGGAAAATTACTTTTGAAGAAAGTGTTCATATTCAGAATATCCTGAAATCTCAAATCCTTTTTCAGAGTCATGATGACTTTTATGCTTCCCAATGGCCATTCAAATATATTGGTCACGTGTTCTGGAGTCAGTCTTTGATTTAATTCTCAGTCTCTGTTTCTGGGTGTATAAAGTGGAGCTGATCCATTTGAAAGAGTTGTTAATTTACTCACATATTCAGTCATTCACACATTCAGTTGTTTATTCAAATTTTAATTATGCATCTATTGTGTACTAGGCATAGCCTAGGTGCTGGAAATACAGGACAGATATAGATGGTCCTTATCTTCATGGAGTTTTCAGTCAAGTCAGTGAGTCAAAAAAGAAATAACTAGTTACAAAATTAGTTATTTAGAGCTTTAAAAAAAAAACAGTTGTAATGTGTGCTGTAAAGCAGAAATCAGGATGTCATAAAACTATATAATAGGAGAACATGACTTGTCAGAGTCAAGTTGTTGAGCAGATTAAGTAAGATAATATATGTAAAGTGCTTAGTGCAATGCTTGGCATACAGTAATTAAGCATTCAATAAATGATACCTGATATTACCCACTTCTGCACATATTTTAAATTCAGTTCCAGATATAACATCTTTAAGAGTTCTTACTCAGCTTTAGGATTTTGAATGGGAAAAGAATGATATACATACATTATCATTTAGCAGTTTCTCTTTTTTTATATCTCCATCATCTCCTACTGATCTACCCAAGCAGCAGGTGGTTGGCTGGCAGTGATTTGAGAGGTTGAGACTGGAGTCCTAACTCTACCCAGAAGAGATCCCCCTTACTATGCCTCTTTAGTTTCTAAGAATGAGTCAGAAGAAAACAAAAAAGCAAAACAAAATTTGAAAACTTCCCCTTAAGGGAAGCATTCCAATTTCTGGCTTCACCATTTTTTCCCCCGACTCAAAGAAAAAAAAAAAAATCTTTATACTATTTCCCTATTCTAAAAGCTGGAAAAAAAGTATTTTACTTTCTTAACAGTAGTCAAGTAGTTACAGTTAATTCAACCAATGTTTTTCTTTGAACCAAAATGTATTTGTTTTCCAAGAGCCTTTTTTTTTTTTTTTTTTTTGAAGACAGAAGGTCTTACTCTGTCACCCAGGCTGGAGCACAGTGGCACGATCTCGGCTCACTGCAACCTCCGCCTCCTGGGTTCAAGCAATTCTCCTGCCTCAGCCTCCCTAGTAGCTGGGATTACAAGCGCCTGCTACTGTGCCCGGCTAATTTTTGCATTTTTAGTAGAGACAGGGTTTCGCCATGTTGGGCAGGCTGGTCTTGAACTCCTGACCTCAGGTGATCCACCCACTTTGACCTCCCAAAGTGCTAGGATTAGAGGCTTGAGCCACCATGCCCGGCCTCAAAGAACCCCTTATACGGACCTGCTATCAGGTAAGAACCAAAAATATCAGTTGTCTAGATTGTCCTACTATGTGGATACGACATGGCTGACAGATCCAGACCAAGAGAATGTATTACTAGTTCCGCAAACAGGGTGGAAAGGTTATTGCTGAATTAGTGACATTTACTCATTTATTCTTTGAATCCATATTCATTTCTGCCACAGAGTAACAAACTCATGATGACAGTTGAGATAGCAGTTAAGGATTGTTCATAGGAAAATTTAGAGAAACCCCGCACATACGTACAAACACACTTGAACAGAGTTTCTAAAATATTTGTAATTGCCAGCATACTTTTTTTTTTTTTTTTTTTTTTTTGAGACGGAGTCTCGCTCTGTCGCCCAGGCTGGAGTGCAGTGGCCAGATCTCAGCTCACTGCAAGCTCCGCCTCCCGGGTTCACGCCATTCTCCTGCCTCAGCCTCCGAGTAGCTGGGACTACAGGCGCCCGCCACCTCGCCCGGCTAGTTTTTTGTATTTTTTTTTTTTTTTTTTTTAGACGGAGTCTCGCTCTGTCGCCCAGGCTGGAGTGCAGTGGCCGGATCTCAGCTCACTGCAAGCTCCGCCTCCCGGGTTTACGCCATTCTCCTGCCTCAGCCTCCCGAGTAGCTGGGACTACAGGCGCTGCCACCTCGCCCGGCTAGTTTTTTTTTGTATTTTTTAGTAGAGACGGGGTTTCACCGTGTTAGCCAGGATGGTCTCGATCTCCTGACCTCGTGATCCGCCCGTCTCGGCCTCCCAAAGTTCTGGGATTACAGGCTTGAGCCACCGTGCCCGGCCATTGCCAGCATACTCTAAAGCCCAGAGTCATAGTTTAAATAAGCAAGAACAACCAATAACCTACTAAAATAGTCCTGAAATCCTAGCTCTGGCTTCAACCCTAAGTGGTTAAGTGACCAATTTTCAATTTATCCAACTGCAAACTGTAACAGATTCCCTCTTTCCTCATGCTCTTTCCCCCAACTACCACCAGAAAAATCTTATGAATAAATGAGATGATAACCAGAAGGGTTCAGTTTCTATGTAGAAAAGGAGTACGAAGTACAATATAACGGTACTATGGGATGTTATCTTGTTTCATTATTTTCCAAAATCAAAATACAACATGATGAATCAAGAATCCACAATCTATCTCACAGAACATGTATACACGTTTTAAGGCTCAAGCCTGATTAGCTTTACCTCTCAGCAGCTGTGATACTGTGAGTTACTGCTAGGAGAAGCAGCAGTCAGAACCCTGACTGAATTAGTCCTATTAGACTATTTTATGTCAGGCAACTCCTCTTGGGCCTAACCTATTCATCTGGTAATGGAAGTAACAGTAGGGACCTGTGTGTCAGGTTATAGCAGACTTCACTGATGAATAACACTCTAGAAATGTGTAAAAAGCTATGTTAGCATCTCAAATACAAACAAACTTTATTGTTCAGAAAAATCTGAAAATATATCAAACTTTATAAGAATTGTAGAGTTTGGGGAAAAAAAGAACCAATTGTGAAGAAGGGACTCCTGTCTTCTCTCCTCATTCTTAACCAAGTAACTCATTGCAAAGACAGCTTATTCAGAAATATATCACTGAGAATGGTCTGATTTAAAAAAAAGTATCTTCTGTTCATTTGTTTTTATGAGGTTTTTTTCCTTAGGGGAAGAGTTTTTTAGAAGTTTGCTTCTTATAAAATAGTTTCATGGATTAATGCAGCGTTGTTCAACCTGAGTTCTGCTAGAATTAAGTCCTAATGCCTTGAAGCATTCATTGTACATGATGAATTAACTTCTCTTCCACACATCTGGAAAGGTACTAGTTATGTATCATCTTTTGGAAAATTAAGAAAGTCTATAAAATCATTTTCTGTGTTCTGTGATTCAGATGAGGATCCCTGGTTGAGAAAAGCTGGTAGAGGTTCCTAAATGAAAGCATGGCAAAACTTAGTACTACGATCCCTAGGAAGGGAGAGGAGGCTACAGCCTATGTAAACCTCTGAGTATCTTCAGCAAAACAAGCACTTTGGACAGGAAAGTATCTTGTTTTGAAATCTCATAAACCTGCTTTTGTTGTTCACACACACTGAGTATATTAGAGACCTCAACAAGGGTAGAAAAGTATAATGTCTCTGAACACCTTTCACCAATATGTATTTATTGAGTACCTCTTTTGTGTCAAACAGTTCTAAGTGCTGGGAATACAGCAATGTAAAACAGAAAAAAAAAGAAAAAAAAATTCTCTGTTCTCATGGATCCTGCATTTAAGTAGAAGGGAAAAGACCAAACCATATTAGTAACATATATATGTTATATGATAAGTGCTATGAAGAAAAATAGAGGAAAATTTGATAGAGAATGTTGGGTGGAGCTCCGTATACTATTTATTTCTAATGAATTTTTTTTTTTTTTTTTTTTTTTTTGAGGCGGAGTCTCACTCTGTCTCCCAGGCTGGAGTGCAGTGGCCGGATCTCAGCTCACTGCAAGCTCCGCCTCCCGGGTTTACGCCATTCTCCTGCCTCAGCCTCCGGAGTAGCTGGGACTACAGGCGCCCGCCACCTCGCCCGGCTAGTTTTTTGTATTTTTAGTAGAGACGGGGTTTCACCGTGTTAGCCAGGATGGTCTCGATCTCCTGACCTCGTGATCCGCCCGTCTCAGCCTCCCAAAGTGCTGGGATTACAGGCTTGAGCCACCGCGCCCGGCTTCTAATGAATTTTTAATTGACAAAATTGTACATATTTATGTGTATAACATGATGTTTCAAGATATGTACACATTGTGGAATGGCTCAACAGAGATAATTAACATATGCATTACCTCATATTCCTATCATTTCTTTGTGGTGAGAACACTTAAAATCTGTTGTCCTAGCAATTTTCTAGAATACAACACATTGTTATTAACTATAGTCACCATGTTGGGTACAATTTAAAAGAGTAGCCAGGATAGGATTCAGTGAGAAGTTGATGATTTTTGGTGAAGAACTGGAGGTGGTAAGGTAGCCAGCCATGCATGTATCTGGAAAAAGAGCATTCCAGGCAGAGGGAACAGGTACAAAGGTCTTGAAGCAGGAGAGTGCTTGGCATGTTTCAAAATAACAGTAGGAGGCTAGCAAGGCCAGAGTGAAATGAACATCTCGGGGAGTGGGGAGGTTTAGGGAAGTAGAGAGGTGAACAGAAATGTAGGCCATTGTAAGAACTTTAGGCTTTACCTAAGAGTGAGATTGGGAAGCCACTGGAAGGTTTTAGGCAGTGAAATGATATGGCATGACTTATTTTAAAAGAATACATTTGGCTGTAGTGTTGAGAATAGACTGAAGATGGGTAAGGTTGGAACTGAGGAGCTCAGTTTTTAATACATGGGAGGTTTGAGATGTCTATGGGCTGGTTGCCATGGCTCATGCCTGTAATCCCAGCACTTTGGGAGGAGGATCGCTTGAGGCCAGGAGTTTGAGACCAGCCTAGGCAACAAAGTGAGACCCCCCATCTCTACAAAAAAATTTTCAAAACTTAGCCGGATGTGGTGGTACACATCTGTTGTCCTAGTTACCGGGGAGGCTGAGGTGGGATGATTGACTGAGCCCAAGAGTTTGAGGCTACAGGTAGCCATGACTGTGCCACTATACTCCAGTCTGGACAACAAAGCAAGACACTGTCTCTTAAAAAGAAAAAAAAAGAATAAAATAAAAAGAGATACCTATAAAACATTCAAGTGAAAGGACCTAGTAGGCAGTTGTATATATGAATCTAATATACAGGAGAGACATTTAAGCTGGGATAAAATATAAGAATCAAACACCAATACACGGTATTTAAACCAATGAGATAAATGAGTTCATCTAGGGAGAAAGTACAAACTGAGAAGGGAAGAGGTCAGTCTTTGGGGCTTTCCAGTTTAATTTCTATAGTCATTTAAATTATCATTAATTTTTTTTGTGACAGAGTTTCACTCTTGTTGCCCAGGCTGGAGTGCAACGGCACAGTCTCAGCTCACCGCAACCTCTGTCTCCCGGGTTCAAGCAATTCTCCTGCCTCAGCCTCCTGAGCAGCTGGGATTACAGGCAAGTGCCACCATGCCCGGCGAATTTTTGTATGTTTAGTAGGGACGGGGTTTCTCCATGTTGGTCAGGCTGGTCTCGAACTCCTGGTCTCAGGTGATTCACCCGCCTTGGCCTCCTGAAGTGCTAGAATTACAGGTGTAAGCCACCGCACCCAGCCTAAATTATTATTATTTTTTTTTAATTTTTTTTTTTAGATGGAGTCTCACTCTGTTGCCCAGGCTGGAGTGCAGTGGCACAATCTCAGCTCATTGGTTCTGTCTCCTGGGTTCAAGCGATTCTCATGCCTCAGACTCTGGAGTAGCTGGGATTACAGGCGTGTGCCACCATGCCTAGCTAATTTTTATATTTTTTGTGGAGACGGGGTTTCACCATGTTGGCAAGGCTGGTCTTGAACACCTGACCTCAGGTGATCTGCCTGTCTCGGCCTTCCAAAGTGCTGGAATTACAGGCATGAGCCACTGTGCCCAGTCTCATCATTTAAATTATACTGTATGCTGAAAATGGGTCCCAAGTTCTTATTGATACACATTTGCATATATGTCTTGTTATTATTTAGAAAGCTGTGAGTCAGTCCCATTACTCTTGGCTTTTCATTCGATGCACATGAAGCTCTTTTTCTATCATTGTATATAACTCTCCATTGTCTGAGTTATGAAGATGCCAAGTGCAAGTTTTCCAGCATCACACAACAAATGAAACATGGATCAAAGACTAGAAACTAGGTCTCTCCTAACTCCTAGTCCAATAATCAAGGTAGTAGGTATTTCTAGTCAGAGTTTGTTTAAAAGGGCTTGACAACCATTCACTCAAAGGGGAAAAGAAAAAGAAAAAAATGTTTAAAAGGGCTTGACAACCATTCATTCAAAGGGGAAAAGAAAAAGAAAAAAACAAAAAACAAAACAAAGTAACAGTGCATGTGATGCAGCTGCTAAAGAAACAAACAGTCTGGGTTTCATTTTATTTTATTTATCTATTTATTTATTTATTTATTTATTTATTTATTTATTTATTTATTTAAGATGGAATCTCGCTCTGTCCTCCAGGTCCAGGTTAGAGTGCAGTGGCACAATCTCAGCTCACTGCCAGCTCCACCTCCGGGGTTCACACCATTCTCCTGCCTCAGCCTCCAGAGTAGCTGGGACTACAGGCGCCCACCACCACACCCAGCTAATTTTTTGCATTTTTAGTAGAGACGGAGTTTCACCGTGTTAGCCAGGATGGTCTTGATCCCTTGACCTCGTGATCCACCCGCCTCGGCCTCCCAAAGTGCTGGGATTACAGGCGTGAGCCACCGCACCCGGCCTGGGTTTCATTTTAAAAGCACTGAGTTTACGGAGCACTTCCTGTAGATTAGTTCAGACCACTGAGAATATTATGTTGATAGGCATAATATTTTTAAAATGATACCTAATCTGAAATATGTCCAGATGATGGTAACCAGGACAGTGGGATACCCCCAAATCAGGCAACCAAAACCAGCAAATTTTAAATAAAATCTTTAAATTCCAGGGATTATATAAGAACTTATCAGGAGATAAATCTGTATAGTAAGTAGCATCCTATGATTTAAAATGCTCCCAAAGAGGTCAGCAATTAGTGGGAAGCCGAATGAGATCTTTAAGTTCTTTTTCTTCTCCAGGATGTTTTGACTTCCTGCACCTGAACTTAATATCATTAAATAGATACATTAGGTTGGCAATTTTTGACTTTAAAAAATGGTAGTTTCATATAATTTAATCTAAAAGGTCCAAGTTTGCCAGGATGATACCAGTCCATATCATTCACCAACGAGCTATGCCAAGCCACTATGTGCTCACTTAGAAACCAAGGGCATCACTACTCTCTTCCAGGTAAATAGATATGTTTTAAAGTACACTCCCTGCCTATGGGGGCTGGGTGGGAAGGCAGGTATTGGTTTCCTCTGCAGGAATATAGTTGGATATGTATATCTAGTGTGTCAGGGAGAGACTGAGCTGGAGTTAAAATTTGACATTATTATTATTACTTAGTATCAATCTTTAGATAACATGCAGAAACCCACAGCTTAAAATGTTACAACTATTTTACAATTCACATTTTTCACAATTATTATGGTTTCCAGAGTTACATTAACCAGTTCGTGAATTTTCAACACTGCTTATTTCAGTAGAATAAGATAGGTTTCCCGGCTAGGCGCAGTGGCTCACGCCTGTAATCCCAGAATTTTGGGAGGCTGAGGAGAATCATTTGAGCCCAGAAGTTCGAGACCAGCCCGGGCAACGTGGCAAGATTCCATTTCTACAAATAATTTTAAATTTTAAATTTAGGCAGGCATGGTGGTGGGTGCCTGTGGTCTCAGATACTCAGTAGACTTGAGTCCACGAGGTCAAGGCTGCAGTGAGCTATGACCATGCCACTTGCACTCCAGCCTGGGTGACAGAGTGAGACCCTATCTCAAATCTTGTGCTACCCCCGAAAAAAGGTAGTACAAGATTCTGTATCTTTAGATAAAAATCCATAGGAAGTGATGTCATATGCTTTACATCATTCACTGTTACTGTGGGGGGAAAGTAAAAAGAGAAATGTAAAATGTATATAATCTACCCCGCCTAAAAGCTACAGCTTCCCAAACAACTGTTCTTCAACTTTATATAACAAATATTACTTTCCTATTTGTACGAAGAACAAATAAAATTTCAGGTCATGATAAAAATTTTCTAATGAATATTACTATTTATAATGTGAAGAGGTAACTAGGGCAAGCACTCAGTTCCCTACCACATGCCAACACAAGAGCAAAATAAACTAACTCCTTATTGAATCAGACTCATACTAGGCAGCATTTAGCACAAATGGCTGATGCCTTGAAGGGGTCCTACACAGTAACAGCTTACCTGGCATTAAATGATAACTCAGTCCCAGGGCACATGTATTTGAATTAATGCCAGTGCAAAGGATGGGAGGAGTAACAAGAAGTCCAATGTCACGGCTTAGGGGAGAAGGCAAAGGGCTCACTTGCTTGAACTAGCTGCAGTGTCTTCCTTATTTCTTGGGGCAATTGAGGTTTCCCTGTTAATTTGCAAGTACCAGATGGAGGGATGAAGAACTTTTTTATTTTCAAAGGATTAAAAAAAAAAAAACCCCACAAATATATACACATACTGTTCAGGAAAGGTCATCAATGACATATTCCCACCCTTCTGAGTATATTAAAGAATTCAATTTCCTTAATCACCCTCTTCTGCCTCTATTGGAAGAGGAGGCCTCTGTTAAGCTCCAATTGGAATCGCCAAGAGGAATCCAAAGATTCCACCCAGAATTTTAGTCTAAATTTTGACTCAGAGTATTTATTCAAAGCACAGTCTTGGTCATGCTTAATCAGCCTTGGATAGACAGGAGGGCCCATTGAGATCATACTTACTAGCCTCAACAGCTAGGTCCACAGCAGCTCAGTACTCACCTGAGCTGTAGCTGTCAGTAGACGACTGAGAAATGGAACGAGACAGAGAGCGACGTCCAATTTTGGTGGGACGTTTGTTGAATTCTTGCTTCTGGTCAGCAAACTGGATCTGCTAAGAAAAAGAAACCTAGTTATATGAAGAAAAAGAACCTCCATTTTGAGACAGCAATTCAAGGCTTGTATTACAGGCTTTCACCTAACAGTTGATCTGATTGTATCAACCTACGTTTGGAATGTTAAGACTCTTTGAAGAGAATACTACTTTTTTATTCATTATTATTATTTTATTTTTATTTTTATATATATTTTTTTGAGATGGAGTCTCACTCTGTCGCCCAGTCTGGAGTGCAGTGGCGCGATCTTGGCTCACTGCAAGCTCCGCTTCCTGGGTTCAAGCGTTTCTCTTGCCTCAGCCTCCCAAGTAGCTGGGACTACAGGTGCCCGCCACCACGCCCGGCTAATTTTTGTATTTTTAGTAGAGACTGGGTTTCACCATGTTGGCCAGGCTGGTCTCGAATTCCTGACCTCAAGTGATCAGCTCGCCTCGGCCTCCCAAAGTGATGGGATTACAGGCATGAGCCACCGCACCCGGCCGAGATGGGGTCTTTCCATATTGCCTAGGCTGGCCTTGAACTCCTGGGTTCAAGCAATCCTCTCACCTCATCCTCTCACATAGCAGGGACTACAAGCATGTGTCACTGTGTCGGGCGATGTCTCATTCTTTTCCTACTATGTTTCTAATCAAATTTAAATCTTTGATATGCTCTTTTTTTTTGAGATGGACTTTTACTCTGTCACCCAGGCTGCAGTGCGGTGGCGCAATCTTGGCTCACTGCAACCTCCACCTCCCGGGTTTAAGTGATTCTCATGCCTCAGCCTCCTGGTAGTTAGGATTATAGGCACACACCACCATGCCTTGCTAATTTTTGTATTTTTAGTAGAGACGGGGTTTCACCATGTTGGCCAGGCTGGTCTCAAACTCCTGACCTCAAGTGATCCACCCACCTCGGCCTCCCAAAGTGCTGGGATTATAGGCATGAGCCAGTGTGCCTGGCCCACTCTTTGACTATATGCTTTTTACAATAAAATTGTGACACCCCACTCCCCACAAATAGAGAATGGGATATTCTGCTTGAATTTTTAGAAAGTTGAGTCATATTCAGAAATATTTTCTACAGTTTCACTGAAAAGTAAAACTGGAAAGAATATTTGAGATTATTATATTTGTAAGCTCCATATATCTAGATGAGAAAATTGCAAGGTACAGGAAGGCAAAATGACTTGCATTCAGGTTTCAAGAATATCAGGAAATGGTATGATTTAATAATTTTTAAAAAGGCTTTTCATTAAGAATGAACATTCTGAAATTGCATTTAAATTCTGGCTATGCCACTCATTAACTGTGTGATGTTGCTCAGGATGCTTTAGTGAGTCTCATTTTTCCATAAATAGAACAGAGATAAAAGTACTTACCTCACAGGTTTTAGAGAGGGTTCAATGAGACAATGCATGTAAATTGAAACATAGCAGAAAATTCAATAAATCCACTCCCTACCCGACTCCTACAGTTCAATGCTCTCATAACTCTTGCAGGTAGCCACTCTAATTTGTTAAAGTTTTTCTAAAATATATTAGTTAGCTTTCCAATACTAGTAAGTAAAAATTTTTTTTTTTAGATGGAGTCTCACTCTGTAGTGAGGCTGGAGTACAGTGGTGTGATCTCGGCTCACTGCAACTTCCGCCTCCTGGGTTCAAGTGATTCTCCTGCCTCAGCCTCCGGAGTAGCTGGGATTACAGGTGTGCGCCACCACACCCAGCTAATTTGTGTATTTTTAGTAGAGACGGGGTTTCACCACGTTGGCCAGGATGGTCTCGATCTCTTGACCTTGTGATCCGCCCGCCTCGGCCTCCCAAAGTGCTGGGATTACAGGCATGAGCCACCGAGCCTGGCTAGTAAGTAAATATTAATTTATTTTTTAATATTTGATGTTATAAAATACCTAAAAGCAGTAAGATTGATCATTAACTATAACAGATATAGAAGGAGCAGATTACTTGACTGAATATGTATAAACCTCATATCATACTCTGGAGGTTGCATTTTTGATGATTATTTGATAATGATTTTCTTACAATTTTATCTTTCTCCTATTGTTGGAGGTTTCAGCTGATACTTTATAATACTCTACAAATCAAAGGTCATTTATAAGCTATACTTGTTTGGGGAAAAAAAAGCTCATGTAATTTATTCAACTAATAACTTTTTCATTTTCTCTGTTTGTATAATTGCCTATTCTGAATCCAAGGTGGCACAGAGGAAGGTCTAATGAAAATGATCAAAGATCTGACAAGTGACTCCACCTTTAATGATAAAAAGATGGTTCCTTGATGGGCAGAACATACAGTACACCAGAATGAAAGCAGGAACTGACGGCTCCACTTCCCGCAGTTAGAGGTAACTAATGAGTCACTTGAGTATTGCGACAAGGGGACCAATGCCAAATTGAATTAGCTTCACATTGCCTTTTAGGGGGATTCATAGTCTTTTCATAGCCATAACAACAAATAAAGCCTGCAAAGTGCTTTAGGGCTTGCAAATTGTTTTCAGCAATAGGAAAACTCATCAGATAAGAAGCTCTTCATAAACAAACAAACAAAAATGACAAAGATGATTATCTTGCTCAACTAACAACTTATTCGAAAAAGATAAAGTGCCTTTCTATGTACTCCCATAGGACGTACATGAACTTTCATGTACTGCATTTCTCCTAGCACAGCACTTATCACACTGAATGTAACTATCTGTCTACTTACCTGTATTCTCTATAAACTATAGGCTCATAAAGGGAGAAGCTGTGATTCTCATTCACCTTATATCCTCAGGCACAAATCCTAGGCACTCAATCAAGTGCTGAATCAATATATCTGAAGTAGCCTATTCTATCTTCACTTCTATACTTGGTTGAATATTCAGTAAATATGGTAAACATAAACAAAATCTAAAGTTAAAATGATTTTTAAGGGCAAAAACAGCTGAGAAGAAGAGGAAAGGTGGAAAGCTGGGAGGTGGATAGCAGTCAGGCTGCAAACTCTGGCTTCCATTTCACCAACCTTGTTCAAAACAGTCACATGTCTTTATTCTTTTTTAGAAGCCCGTCTAGGAAAAGGAATAATAATGGAACTCTTCAAAGGTCACCCTGAGTCACTAACTTTTCCAGTGTCCCCTTTAAAGAAGAATAGATAAATCAGATGCTCAACACAACCTCACACCTGCGTACATGCACATGTGGGTGCATATGCACACACACCATGTACACACACCACTAGAGGGGGCCAGTCACTCTTATTCCCTAGATTGTAGGATCGGGGTAAATAAACCGTATAGCTATCTACCTGCATTATCATCTCAAACCAGTTTCTCTGAGCTGAGCTGTGTTCTCTATAATGTTTTCTATTTACAGTAATCCCTCCTTCCTGGGACAAGTTCATGCTATCTTTTAGTACTAAAGAAGACTGGGTTGTGCAAGGCTTTATCCACTTAGAACATAGGGTTCTAAAACCTTGCTTATTGGTTAGACACTGAAGTCAAGTTTCTTTAAGACAGAAAAATATTAGAGCAAGATTAACCACTTAAATATAAGTTATACAATTTTCCCCAAGAAACAAGTATCTTTCTCTGACAACCAGAACATGAATTAAGTGGCTCCCTGGTGTCTACCTCCTCTCAATAATTAAACACCAATATATTCTTCACTCAACAGTCCATTTTGTAATGGATTGGTTTTGTAATCTGCCCACCCCAATTGTGGTACCTTAGTAGATTATACCCCTAACTTTCCTACCTTGTCTGGAACCAGGGTCTTTTAAAGAAATCCTCCTTTTCCATATGAGAGAGAATTGCCTAATTCCAACAGGCATTAAGGCAAAGGAGGAAAAGAGACTGTTAAAAGAGGAGTAGTTCACCTTACACCAGAGGGAGGGATGAAAGCAGGAAAGGAGGGGAAAAAGAGTATAAGCAGCTGGCTTTTTACAATAATGGCTATAGCAGCGGCAAGACTGGTAAATAAGAGCTTAGCCTCACCTGGGCCTTAATCCCAGAGTTGCCATTAACAATGTATTTCTTCTTGCTGCCCAGCATAGTGACATTACCAGCCCCACTGCCACCTCTGTGGTCCAGGGACCCTTGTGATCAGGCCTTTAAACTTTCCTCATCAGCAATTCTGTTGGCTCTGGTTCCAGCCAGCTTTTGGGGCTGGGGAGTGGGAGACTACTCTTCCTTGGAATCCCTGAAGCAGCTCCAACAACCCCTTCAGCAGTACAGCCCCAATTTAATAAGGCATTTCTGTTAGTGGCTCATCAGCCATTCTTAATTCTGGTGGCTGTTTTGCTTTTATTTATTTTTTTCCTAAACACCTAATTACATGGATCCTCTGACCTCTAAACCTTGGCAAGTCCCCTGACAAGGCCCAACTTGCATGCGCATAACAATAGCTTATTTATATAACCACTGCACTTTTTTGCTTGCTATAATTAACTTGCTAATTAGGTTCCTTTTCAACCTTACCTCCTCCTTTTCCATGTCAGATGATTTTAGTTAACCTAGTCTCATTAGAAAAAAATTAACCACAGAGCCACTAAAACAATGAGAGACTTTATTAAAAGAGTAAGAAAAAAAATTAATGGTGCCAAGTACTCAGGCAGGCCCTACCCTATTCTCTGTGTCCTTGGATTAGCCAGACTGGGGACACTGATTTCAGCTCTGTCACCAAGGAAATCAATTTTCCCAGTTCACTGCTTTCCTCTGAATTGTGCATCTTTTATACAGATTTTGACATTTGGTTTCTAGGCCCAGCTCAAGATTGTTGCTGATTTGGCACAGGGTGACCGAGTTTGCTCTTTTCAACAAAATGTGTGTTCATGGAAGGTATGACTACAAAGGGAAGTTTCTTATCTCCTCAGTCCCCAGAATCACAACAATCTTATTACATGCCAAATATTCAAGCAAAAGGGCAAAGAATCACATTCTTTATTTGCTGATTTCTGAAAGAGACATAGTGAAGAAGAAAGCTACACTCAACTGTCTGGTACATAGATTGGGGGGAAAGTGATGTGAATTCTTCCTTAAAAAAAAAAAAAAAAAAAAAAAAAAGACTGCTTGTTGAGCATAAGAAAGGACATAAAATAGCAGATTCTACTTTTTTTTTTGTTTTTTGAAACGGAGTTTTGCTCTTTTTGCCCAGGCTGGAGTGCAATGACACGATCTCGGCTCACTGTAACCTCCACCTTCCGAGTTCAAGTGATTCTCCTACCTCAGGCTCCCAAGTAGCTCGGATTACAGGCATGTGCCACCACGCCGGCTACTTTTTTCTATTTTTACTAGAGATGGGGTTTCACCATTTTGGTCAGCTGGTCTTGAACTCCAGACCTCAAGTTATCCACCCGCCTCGGCCTCCCAAAGTGCTGGGATTACAGGCGTGAGCCACCGCACCCGGCCAGCAGATTCTTTTTTTTTTTTTTTTTTTGAGACGAAGTCTCGCTCTGTCGCCCAGGCTGGAGTGCAGTGGCCGGATCTCAGCTCACTGCAAGCTCCGCCTCCCGGGTTCACGCCATTCTCCCGCCTCAGCCTTCCGAGTAGCTGGGACTACAGGTGCCTGCCACCTCGCCCGGCTAGTTTTTTGTATTTTTTAGTAGGGACGGGGTTTCACCATGTTAGCCAGGATGGTCTCGATCTCCTGACCTTGTGATCCGCCCGTCTTGGCCTCCCAAAGTGCTGGGATTACAGGCTTGAGCCACCGCGCCCGGCCCAGCAGATTCTTTTTTAAGGATAATCTTTATTTAGAGAGAGAAGGTCATATTGCATACTGCTTATTGACATCTCTGGAAGAGAAAAGTTCGGTAAGTGCCTATATTCACAGTTCTATGTATATGTTACTTCTATTAATTTGTACAAGAACCTTAAGAAGTAGGCAGTATTATTCTCACTTGACAAAGTGGGAAAGTGTAACTCTGAGAGAACAAATGATTTGTCCAAGGTCTCACAGCAAGTAAGTGATGGGAATGGAATTTGAGCCTGTGCTTATGCTAGAGCCAAAGCTCTATCTGCTTACTATACCATGCCTTATAATATAAGTCAGAAGACCAAAGGTCCTAGTCCTAGGTGTACTAGTCCCAAATCATTCCTTTTATCTTTAAATTTACTTAATTAAAAATTACTCTTATATGAATGTTCACCATCACCCACAGCAATTCTGATCTCTTACTCATAATTTCACAAAGTAAGACAGATCACTTGCTTGCTTGATGAATCTCTAAACTTCTGCTCCTCCTAACAAGAATGTTCACCTTAGTCCACTTGTACTAAGCTGGTTCCCCTTTCCCTCACTCAGGTAAAAAGGAACTCCTTGGTCCAATGACTGAAGTCAGATAACTTGAGCCAGAAGGACTGGCATTCCTATACCAAATATAACCAGAAGACATTTTAGGAGACTGACAGGAAAAGCCTTACCACTTAACAAGTTTTGTTTGTTGGTTTGTTTTGGTTTTTTTTTGAGACTGAGTCTCGCTCTGTCACCCAGGCTGGAGTGCAGTGGCGCAATCTCAGCTCACTGCAACCTCCATCTCCTGGGTTCAAGTGATTCTCCTGCCTCAGACTCCCCAGTAGCTGGGACTACAGGTGTGTGCCACCACACCCGGCTAATTTTTTGTATTTTTTTTTTAGTAGAGACAGGGTTTCACCTTGTTAGCCAGGCTGGTCTCGATCTCCTGACCTCGTGATCCACGCACCTCGGTCTCCCAAAGTGTTGGGATTACATGCGTGAGCCACTGTGCCCAGTCAACAAGTTTTTATAGAATACAGTAATTCTAAAAGTTTAGCTGTATCACAATCACCTGGAGAGCTTATTAAAGCACATTGCTGGATTTTAACCACCAGAGTTTTAGAATTATAAGGTTTGGAGAGGGGCCAAGATTTTGTATTTTGTAATTTAAAAAAATTTTTTTTCTTCAGCTTCCAATTCTCTGGTTGAAGATTTTGTGTTTTGAGTAACTCCCCTGGAGATGCTGATGCTACCGGTCTGAAGACCACACTTTGAGAACCACTGCTCTAACACTTTCTCCAAGTGTGAGTAAAGCAGCCCCGATTCTCTTGACTCTTCTTAACCAACCATTCTATCCTATCATGGCTATAACAATGTAGGCACGTTCACAGGCAGAAAAGTAAAGGTTATTTGAAAGGTCAGAGAATACAATGAGGTGATCCTTTCTTTTCTTTCTTTTTTTTTTTTTTTTTTTGAGATGGAAGTTTCCCTCATCTCCCAGGCTGGAGTGCAATGGTGCCATCTCGGCTCACTGCAACCTCCACCTATCGGGGTTCAGGTGATTCTCCTGCCTCAGCCTCCTGAGTAGCTGGGATTACAGAAGCACACCACCATGCCCGGCTAATTTTTTTTGTACTTTTTAGTAGAGATGGGGTTTCACCATATTGGCCAGGCTGGTCTCAAACTCCTGATCTCAGGTGATCCGTCTACCTCGGCCTCCCAAAGTGCTTCAACTGCAGGCATGAGCCACCGCGCCCTGCCGAGGTGATCACCCAAAACAAGGTCTAAAGATAAGTGGGTCTAATTCTGATTTCCATAACCTAAGGCTTTAAGAAGAGATAGGTAACATATTAAGAAAAACAGGATTCATGGAGAGGATAGAAAATCTATTTATCCTAAAGAGGTTCAGGCCAAGAGAAACCAATTAATTCCTTTTCAAGTACATAAATACTACAAAGGATATATCTGTGTCTCTACTTTCTAAGGTCTGTCATCATTTCTAAAATGGGGATAATCATTTCTACTTTGCTTATCTAAAATGTATGCTGAGATAATAAGATAATGTGAGAGGGTTTTGAAAACTACATATTGATATACAAGTCTAAAATATTAATATTTCTATTCTTTCAAATTAAATGTGCTTAACCTATATTCCATGGATGTCCAGAACCTCCTACAACAGTATGCAAATTTTGTATTTTTAATATCCTGGGGAGAGAGCCCATAGTTTTCATCAGTTTTTCAAATGGCTTTCTGTTTTAAGCACCAATCCTGACCTAGAGTTATAGTCAAGCTACCTCCAACCACCATTTATCAGATACTTTGGAGGTTTTTGTCTCTACTTCCAAGTAGATATGGTTCAGATATTCCTCAAAATACCTCTCTCTTCCAAGCCAAATGAGTGGCTTGAACTAGCTCTTTACCTATGAAAAGGATTACTTCTAGCCAAAAGAATATTGGGCAGCAAGCTGGCTGGGTACTCAAGAAAGTCAATCAACCAGATTTCCTATGGAAAAGTACAGAGAGCTGGAGTGGGAGGAGGAGGAAATATTAAAATGTAGAACCATAGAAAAAGTTATTGCTGATCTCCATGCATGTTAGTCGAGGTTAGTACCAGAAGGGACTAAAGATCTCTTAGGGGAAGTAAAACACATTAATAAAGACAATCTTTAAAAGGATGTGTTCCCCAACCTTTCAGCAGTAAAGCTGTCTGAACAAGGCTAAGAAAATCCTTCACATGAAAACAGCTGAGGAGCAGAGGCGCCAGGAGAAGTTTTCCAGTGATTGGTGGAACGTAACCTTGAAAGTCTACCTTGTCAGTTCTTGAGATTGGGGTTCTTCAGGCTTCATCCTGGCTTATTTCCCTGCTGGGAATCAGAGATGTGAGTACTGTCAGCTGTTATATGTAGTGTGAGTCCTATTCTCTGAGGGATATAAAGTCCCATTTTGCTGGTGATTTTTAATAAAAGGGAGATGTTGTAATATACCTTCTCTGCTAAATTTTTCTCCTGAAAGAAGATTTGAGAGGCTTCTCATATTTCCTTTGGTGGCAGGGATAGTTTCAGTGGAAATTTCATTACACTAATATGTAAATGGGAACATGAGTAAGACACTTGTTAAAACTTTAACTTGAAACTTTGGCCCAACATGGGAGCTGGAGCAAGGGTTTTTTTCTTAGGGATTAAAAGACGCTTTAACATTTCACAAGTAAGGTTTGGAAATCTATAGGCAATACACTGGAGGGTGCTCAGAGGTTAGCTTTCTTGGCTAAGTGGCTATCAGTAGCAGCCTAATGAGGTACTTTCAGACCAAGTCAGGAGTCAATGACTTACGTGGTATCTGAAAGAAAGCCTCAAAAGTCTTTGGTAAGGAAAAGCTAGCAAATGAGACAATCGTGTTATTGAAGACTAGCCCCTCCCTATTTCTTTTTATTGCTGTTCAAACCACTGAGCAAAGGTATTTTCCTGCTATTTAAGAGACAGAGTGGCCAAGAAATTCCTGAGAGTAATACCTTTTTAAAACAGAGCAGAGCTGTGCTTTTCTAAACTATTATTTTGTTTGTTTGTTTGTTTTGAGACGGAGTCTGGCTCTGTCGCCCAGGCTGGAGTGAGATGGTGGGATTTCGGCTCACTGCAAGCTCCGCCTCCCGGGTTCACACCATTCTCCTGCCTCAGCCTCCCGAGTAGCTGGGACTCCAGGCGCCTGCCACCATGCCCCACTAATTTTTTGTATTTTTAGTAGAGACAGGGTTTCACCGTGTTAGCCAGGATGGTCTCGATCTCCTGCCCTCGTGATCTGCCTGCCTCGGATTACAGGCGTGAGCCATTGCGCCCGGCCACAAATTTATTTATTTATTTATTTATTTATTTATTTATTTATTTATTTATTTATTTATTTATTTCCAACCAAGACACAGCACTACAGAGCTGTGTTTTCTTAAAGAGTGTTTTCTAAAAGTTGGGAAGCCTTAGATCATATCCCTTATGCAGTGGTCACACCAACTCCTTTAGGGCAGTTTTCCCTTTCACATAAGTGGAAAGAAGGTAAATAGGGTGAAAGTTCAGTAGGAGCTGCTACTGAACTTTGAGGGGATGTGCTAAGCTTGTAAGACGATGAGGACTATGACAGAAATAAGAATTACTATAAAACTTTGATTGATTCTGAGTTGGCACACTAATGTTCAGTAGAATTCTTCTGTAATATTCCTTTATAGAAATATCAAAGTTTGATACCTTCCCCTAAGAAAACCAAATTTCTTTTTCCCCCTTCTTGTTATCAGTGAGTAGCAAGAAATTCAAAAAAACTCAACCCAATCAGAAGTATTAAATAAATCCTTCCATTAATTCTAAAACACTACATTACTTGGAATAAGCTTGTAGATGGATAAGTTTTCTTTCCACAAAATGTTTTAAAATTGAACACAAGGCTGGACGTGGTGGCTCACACCTGTAATCCCAGCACTTTGGGAGGCCGAGTTGAGTGGATCACCTAAGGTCAGGAGTTCAAGACCAGCCTGGCCAACACGGTGAAACCCCGTCTCCACCAAAAATACAAAAATTACCCTGTGTGGTGGTGCACACCTGTAATCCCAGCTACTCGTGAGGCTGAGGCAGGAGAATCACTTGAACCCAGGAAGCGGAGGTTGCAGTGAGCTGAGATCATGCCACTGCACTCCAGCCTGGACAACAAAGCCAGACTCCATCTCAAAAAAAAAAAAAAAAAAAAACCTGAACATAATGTTCTGAAACAACATTAAGAACAGCAAAAACCTCCCCCAAAACAATAAACAATAGTTGTAACAATGAGTTGAAATGTAAGTTCCTCAGCGGGGCCTTTGTTAGGCCCACTATATATTCTATCTCATTATCAATAGTTATTTCTTCAAATCCATAATTCTGTAAACACTAAAAAGAACCTGAAATATGTTTTAGAGAGTCTAACTAGTTTTCCATAGTGGGGAAACACAAACCTGTAAACATAAACCTGTATAGGTTGTAAGAAATCAGGCTAAATCTAGAAGAAACTATTTAGAAACATAAGGATGGTTATTGTTTTTAAATTAAAAGTTGAAATTCAATCCAATATAATATGTTTATATGCTAGTTCTTATGAACAAATAAGTCCTTATTATCATTATAATAAAACTACCGATCAGGCAAATATGGTATTCTGAAGAACTGTACCAAGAGGGCTACAGTTCCTGCCTTAGAGAAATATATATGTAAAGGATAGCTGGGGGGAAAATAGGGAAATGTGACTGAAGGGAAAAATACAGGCAGGGGGTGGGAAATGTTTGAAATCTTCTCAGACTTGAGAGAGCACCATTTCTGTAAGTTCTGTTTTTGTTTTTTCTCATCATTGTTCTTTTTCTTTACCCCCAGAGAAACAAATGAAGCGTCAGGTTGAAAACAGAAGTGCAAAACAGTCACAGGAAACAACCCATACATCATACCAGCAGCCAGAGGAAAGCCCCCGCCCACCAGAGACAACCAGGCAACAAGCCCGGGTCAGGCAACTCTCACACCTTTCCCAGCTTCGCGGATAATTAAGAAACAGTGGTGACCTAGTACCTAGGAACTAATCAGAACTCAGAGGAATAACTTTTTCCAACCACGGATCTTGGTAGGAGCTTCTTACAGGTGATCCTTGTCACCCGGCAAAAATGGTTGCCTCTCATTATCAAGAAACAGAAGGAGAAACAAAACGACCAGAGAACTCACCATCCACTCAGGCATGTGAAAAGCTGAGGTGCCCTCATTACCGTCCCACTTCTCCATAGTGCAGGCTTGGGTAAGATATGTCCTGAAGCAAAAGGGAAAGCTGGTTTGGAAATACCGGGGTTATCTGAGTGCCCC
Organism: Rhinopithecus roxellana; assembly: GCF_007565055.1. NCBI lineage: Eukaryota > Metazoa > Chordata > Mammalia > Primates > Cercopithecidae > Rhinopithecus > Rhinopithecus roxellana. The sequence continues at coordinate 64,044,619 of NC_044554.1, forward strand.
AAAGCAGACCCAACCCTAGTGAGATTCAGAAGTTCACAGTGGCTAGAGAAGCTGCATCCCTTTTCACAGCAGCCTCCGATTCAAATCAAGAGCATTCGTCAACTGACTGACAACCCCTTACTGGCCAGCTTCAAAGCCTCTGTTTCTGATTTCAAAATCAGAGCTGATGCAAAGTGCTGCACCCAGGCACTGTGCTTCTCTTCTCACAGGGCACTCACTGTTTAATACTACCCAAACACTACCCGCACCTCCCCAGTGGGGACTTTCTGCAGCATTAGTTGGACTTCCTTCTTTCCCTGTGTGTGAGGCACTTAGGAATTCTCTCCCACCCTTCAGGACACGTCACTGGAGGTGCGGATACCAAGATCAATAAAGACTGAGGTAAGAAAGGCACTCCCATTTCTCAAGAGTTGCTTGCTTTGGATCAGTAAACAGGCGTTTCCTTGAAATCAAGAGCTCCTAGGGCTTTCAAGTTTAAACAACTATGCAGAAGCTCCCCATCTGCTCACACCAGGGGTCTGGCACCAAAATGTCACGTATCTCAAGTTAGAGTCTTATTGCATGGGAGGTTCGGATGGAGCCTAGGAAGATCTTTTTCAAAATCAGAACTTCTTAGAAGCTCTAAGAAAGTTCTGGGACGACAGCTCCCTCTGCTGGCTCCCTGTGCTACATACACGAAGGCCTCAGGGCCCTCAGCTACAGAGACACAGGTGCTGACTGCAAAGTGGCTTCACTGAGGCTAGTCAGGAGCCACCACAGTGTAGGTTTAGAGGAGAGCCAGGGTTTCCAACCAAGACTAGTGCTGCCTCAAAGTCCCTAACCAATGCTGGATTTTACACACAGGTCTGGTTTCAGGAAGAAACAGGATGCCAGTGCAGTAGCCCTGTACACTGTCACATTAAAGGACCTCCGAAGTTGTTTCTGCTTTATGTCTCCATACCAACTGCCTCCTTGCTGCACACTTCAGAAGTTTGGAAATAAGACACAACTAGAAAGAAGGTAAGCTAGCCTATCTCACCTGCTTAGTTCATTCCTAGAGTATATTATCCAGTAAGAGTACATTATCCAGTAAGAGTACCACAGGTTTCAGGCACAAAGGAAGTCTAACAAGATATGCTTGCTTTGGTCCCTTTAAGGACCAGGACTCTTTACAGTGTTAATTCCCATTGAAGAGGATAGTTTCTCCACAGCTAACAGTGACAATATTATAATTATGATTATAGGTTCTGTGAAAGGAAAACATCTTGGGCCCTCAAAATCACTAAGCCAAAGGGAAAAGTCAAGCCGGACCTGCTTAGGGCAAACCTGCCTCCGATTCTATTCAAAAATCACCCCTCTGCTCACTGAGATGAATGCACATCTGATTGCCTCCTTTGAAGAGGCTAATCAGAAACTCAAAAGAATGCAACCATTTGTCTCTTATCTACCCATGACCTGGAAGCCCCCTTCCTGCTTCCAGATGTCTTGCCTTTCCAGACTGAACCAGTGTTCATCATACATATGTTGATTGATGTCTCCTGTCCCCCTAAAATGTATAAAACCAAACTGTGCTCTGACCACCTTGGGCACATGTCATTAGGACCGCCTGAGGCTGTGTCTTGAGTGCATATCCTCAACCTTGGCAAAATAAGCTTTCTAAATTAACCGAGACCTGTCTCAGATGTTTGGAGTTCACAGTTCATTTCCCTGTAAGGCCTTCACTAGTTAAGAGGATGGTCCTTTGGATTTGGAATGGAGGGGAGGAAGGTAATATCTACGGAAGAGGTACTGTAAGATGCCAGAGAGGGCAGAATTCAAATGAATGGCCAGAGGTTTGACTGGAGAGAAAGGCAGGTGAAAATGGGGACTGTTGAACCAGGTGCATTCAGAGGTATCAAGGGATCACAGGGAGGGTGGAGAGCAGGGGTAGAAGTAAAGGAAGCTGTGGTCTTAGAGGAGCTATGGAGTGAGGCGATTTGAGCGATGTCAGGACAGAGGGTGATGAGATGCAGGGAAGATAAGGCCCACTGAAGCCAGAGTGTCAACTCTGATAAAGTCTTAGCTCCTAGTAACCTCTAGTTATTGTCCTCTGGTCTTCTTTTTAACCCAGAGAACTTCTTAAAATGAGAAGTCACATCTGTTGCCTAAATTGCCAATGGTGTATTTCATCTGTGCTTTAAACGCAACACGTCTACAATCAAAATTATTGCTCCATCTTTCCTTTCCCACCCCCCTCCAAACAACACTTCTCCTCACTTTTCTATGTGTGTTTGTGATGCCACTGTCCTCAGGCAACCATATATGAAACCTCAGGCACCTTTGATTTTCCCCTTTTCCGTAGTCCCCAGAGCAATCAGTTGGATATTATTTCTGCGCCCTCCTCCACCAAACCTTTCGTCTATCCCTTTCTGTTCATTTTCACGCCTCTTAACCCTCTACAAATCCTTTCCCAGAAGACTATCCACTTCATATATATAATACACACACATATATATGTGTATATATGTGTGTGTGTGTGTGTGTGTGTGTATAATGTGTATTTTTATTCTATCCTCCAGCTAGACTGTATTATCTGCTACTTCTTGAATGTACACACTACAGTATGGTGACCATGAACAGTGGTTTTGGAATCAGAGTTAGGTTAGAATCCTGCCTCTGCCACTTATTTGACCTCTCTATGTAACTCCAATTTCCAATTTGTATGGTGGAAATAATAAGTCACCTACCTAACAGGACTGACGCAAGGATTTTAAAAGTGTACATACTCTAAGGGGTTGGTTAATGGTAGCTCTTAATTATGTTGTTATTATGCTGTGTTCTTTCCCACCTCAATGCCTTTGCTCATGTCATTTTCTCAAATCTAAATGCATTCGTTTCTGCCTTCACTTCCATCATCTTCACTTTTTCAAATATTTAAAGGAATGATACTTCTACCATGAAACCTGACCTTAAAAAAGGAATCTCCCCTTCATCTAATATTGTTCTTTGGCTATATCACTATTCTCACCATTCCTCAAATTATAGTTCCTATGTATGTGTGTTACCCCTTGTTAGTCTCCATGCTCTTCAGCGGCTTAGCCTACTTTGATTTGCCTACAATACCTGGGATATAGTAGGTGCTTAGCAAATTACCGAATTTAAAATTTCTGTATGCTGTACGTATACTTTATTATACTTTGGGGGCAACTTGCATACTCTATTCAATATGTTTATGTCCATTTTATAGAAGAAGGAACACTGTTTTATATTTATAGGGGCTTAGTTATACTACTGACTATAGCTATATGACTTATTTGATGATAAGTCCTTAGTAGGGTTTTAGTCCTTAATTATATTATCTCTGCAGGAACATGTAATCCATTTTCCATTGCTTGATCTGGACCCATTGTAATACATTTTGATCTGCATTATAATGAAACTTTTGGAACAAATTAAGGCCAAAGGTCTATTTTATGGCTAGAGTGAAGTCCAACCCTTAGAATATTTCAGTGATAAGAAAATTACTAGATTATATTGATAGTGTAGGCTAGTGTGGTAATAACAACAATAATTTAAAAAGTAAAGGTAAAAGAAGCTGGGCGCAGTGGCTCACACCTGTAATCCCAGCACTTTGGGAGGCCGAGGCAGGCAGATCACCTGAAGTCAGGAGATCGAGACCAGGCTGGTCAACGTGGTGAAACCCCATCTCTACTAAAAATACAAAAATTAGCCAGGTGCAGTGTCCCGCGCCTAAAATCCCAGTTACTCAGGAGGCTGAGGCAGGAGAATCACTTCAACTTGGGAGGAAGAGGTTGCAGTGAGCCGAGATCGTGCCACTGCACTCCAGCCTGGGTGACAGAGTGAGACTCCATCTCAAAAATAAAACAATTTTTTAAAGTTAAAAAAATTTTTTTTTAAAAGGTAAAAGAAAAAAATTAATATTCTATTCTATTCTATTCTATTCTAAACATAACAGGGTCTCACTGTGTCACCCAGGCTGAGGTGCAGTGATATGATCATTGCTTGACTTCCTAGGCTCAAGTGATCCTGCCACCTCAATCTCCTGAGTAGCTGAGACTACAGGTGTGCAACACCACACCCGGCAAATTTTTAAATTTTTTGTAGAGATAGGGGTCTCATTATGTTTCCCAGGCTTGTCTTGAACTTCCAGGAGTTCATCTCAAGTGATCCTCCCACCTTGGCCTCCCAAAGTGCTGGGATTACAGACATGAGCTACCGTGCCCAGCCTATTTTCTCTATGTAATGATTTATTAAATAAATAGAAGATGACGACCTTCATGGTAGTGTTAAACCATAGAAGAAAATGACTTTTAGAGAAACAAGATTAAAAATAAAAGAATAGGCCAGGCATGGCAGCTCATGCCTGTAATCCCAGCACTTTCGGAGGCCAAGGTGGGTGGATCACCTAAGGCCAGGAGTTTGAGAACAGCCTGGCGAACATGGTGAAACTTGTCTCTACTAAAAACACAAAAATTAGCTGGGCGTGCTGGCGGGTGTCTGTAATCCCAGCTACTCAGGAGGCTGAGGCAGGGAGAATTGCTTGAACACGGGAGGCAGAGGTTGCGGTGAGCGGACATTGTGCCACTGCTCTCCAGCCTGGGCAACATAGCAAAGACTCTATCTCCAATAAATAAATAAAAGAATAAACACAAGTGAAATATATCACTTTGGCAGGCTAAACTAAGTGGTGTTTTTAGTTATGACTTTTTTGTTTCCTTACTGTAGGTTTTAACTAAAATAGACTATTTGAACACTGCAACCTCACTACATCTTTCTGCAACAATTCTGAAATGGAAATAAAATAGTAGCTATTACATTTGAGAACTGAAGGCCTATTAACTGACAAGGACTGTGTAAGGCATAAGGAATAGGTATAAGTACTAGTTATACATTTGTTTCCAATATAATTCCACTTTACCATAATGTGCCTTAGAAGACACACCTATAGCCAGGGCAGGAGTGAGACCACTGCATATGATTATATTACCCTTAACATGTAGGTGAGGAGTTGGCAACTTCAAAAAAAAAAGTTATGCAAACTGTATCGGCTCCTGCAGCTTTCTGTTGTAGTCAAATTCATAGACACAGAAGGTAGAGCAGTGGTTACCAGGGGCTGGAGGGAAGGGAGAATCAGGAATTGTTGTTTAATGGGTATAGAGTCGCAGTTTGAGATAATGAAAAAGTTTTGGAGATGGATGGTGGTGATGGTTGCACAACAATGTGAATGCACTTAATGCCACTGAACTGTTTACTTAAAGATGGTTAAAGTGGTAAATCTTATGTACATTTACCACAATTTTTTTTAAGTGGTTGTATTGGTAATGGTAGTGGTGGTGGTAAGATATAGATGAAAACCACAATGTGACACCATTATCTAGAAAGGCTAAAACGACAGAGACCAAAGGATGTGAAGCAACTGGAATACTGATATCTTGCTGGTAGGAATATAAACTAGAACAAGTATTTTGGAAAATTGTTTGACATTATCTAGCTGAACATATGCATACCCCATAACCTAGCAGTTCCACTTCTAGATATATATCCAGTAGAAGTATTTTCATATGGGTACTGAAAGACATACAAGAATGATCATAGCAACATTAATTTTTATAGTCCCCATGCTGAAAACAACCAAAAAGTCCATAAACACAAAAAATGGATTCAATAAATTCTGGCCGTTCATGCAATGGGATACTTTCCCACAATACAAATAAAACTTCTAGTAAGTGCAACAAACTTGGACAATTCTTAAAAATACATTAAGCAGAAAAAAAAAGACACAAGAATAAATATTTTATAATGTTTATATTGGTTTCAAAAATAGGCAGAACTGATCAGTGGTGATAAGAGTCAGGACAGAGATTACCTTTGGGGAGGAGTGAGGGTAACAACTGATAGGCCACCTATAAGAAGTCTCTAGGGTACTGGGAATGTTCTAGTTTCTTGTCTGTGTAGTGATTGCATAGGTTTGTTAACTTTTGAAATTTTATCAAGCTGTAACTTTTTTATTTGTGTACTTTTGTAACTAAGTTATGCTTCAATAAAAAGTTTATTTTAAAAAAGAATATAGCGAGAGTACATTTCTACATTCATTTAATGGCGTTATGTTTCATTATTTAACCAGCACCTCCAGCTCAGTGATAAAACTGAGGGCCCGGAATGCAAATTCCTTCCCACTCTTATTCTTGTTGTTTTGAAGTTTAAGAACAAGTTTTCAACTTTAAGCTTGACTTCTCTTTGACAACAGCTTTAGCTAGAGGTGCTAACTATGCAGCAAACTGAACCCTGACCTAAGTGGAGCTCTAATTAGCTGGGACAGGGAAATTGAGAATTTAAGTCCATACTCCACTCCTGGATTCTATAGGTCTTAACAGGGAGTAGAGAAGGTAGCTTGGTGACTGCTTTAGAATACTGTAATCTTTGTATTACTTAATTGTTTATTTGAGAAACACTGGATTAGTCAGTGGCAAGGAGGTACATTTAGTTTATACTAAGCATAATTTTGTTATACTGATGTTTCTATTTATAGTTTTGTTAATTTTTACTCATACCCTGTTATCTTTTCCTTCCTTTTACTCTTCAGGTACCTGTTCTATATTTAATTCATTTTAGGCTTTGCCCTGAGCTAGCTAGCTATTCTTTTCTTTTTTTTTTTTTTTTGAGGTGGAGTTTTGCTCTTGTTGCCCAGGCTGGAGTGCAATAGCATGATCTTAGCTCACTGCAACCTCTGCCTCCTGGGTTCAAGTGATTCTCCTGCCTCAGCCTTCCTGAGTAGCTGGGATTACAGGCATGTACCACCACACTTGGCTAATTTTATATTTTTAGTAGAGACAGAGTTTCTCCATTTTGGTCAGGCTGGTCTTGAACTCCCGACCTCAGGTGATCTGCCCGCCTCAGCCTCCCAAAGTGCTGGGATTATAGGCAAGAGCCACCACGCCCAGTCACTACTCTTTAAATCATATATTCATCTAGCACATATTCATGGGTTGTTTACTGTGTTAGGGACTTGGAATACAAAAATAAGACATATAACTTCTGTCCTTAGATTGCTTGCAGTACTAGTGTGGAAAGAGACAAATGATCAATTATAGTATCAATGCTGACATGTACTGTGATAGAGATCAGTCCGGAGGATTATTCAGTAATTCGTGTAATTCTTAACCTAGACCAGGAACTAGAAATGTCTACTGAAGGAAATTACAGCTAATCTATAAATTTTGAAAGACGTGTGTGTGTGTGTCTGTGTGTGCATGCATATGCCTATGTGTGCTTTCGTTTAGAGTGGGAAGGTAAGGGAATTTAGAGAGCCAAGGCTCCAGAGATATGCAGAGGCCAAGTCATGAAAGGTCTTGTATGTCATCATGCTAAGGAGTTTGGATTTTATTTTGAGGACAGTAAGGAGTAACTGGAGTGATATAAACAAGGAAGTGATATCGCATGTATAAATGGAATTATCCAGGTAGACTTTTACTTCTCAAAGTGGTGTCCCAGCCGTACTGTCATCATCTGAGAGCTGTTCAAAATGTAGAATTTTGGGACCTACTCCAGACTTTCTAAATCAGAATGGGCATTTTAACAAGATCTTCACATGATTTATATGCACATTCAAATTTGAAAAGCACTGATTCAGACAGATCATGATGATGGTCAGGCTTTATACAGCTGGTCTGAAGAAGATAGGACAGATTGCAAGAGATACTACGGAGCACATGTTCTTCCCTCTATTTGGAATACTATTCTCAATTCCCCTCCAACACATACCAGGTAACTCCTGCTTATCCTTTACCTTTCTCCTTAAATGGAGCTTCTCTGATGCCATGGCCCCAATACACATAATTGATGCCCTTGCCATATAATCCCATGTGCTTATATTACCATTTCTCACACTTTTATGTACTTATTTAATTGCCTCTCTCCTTATACTCTAAGCACCACAAAGACAAAGGTGGTACTTGGCACATGGTAGGCACCCAATAAATATTTGTGATTTGACTAAATGAATGAATTCATCATGTATAAGAATAAAAAATGGATTTAAATGAATGAATTCATCACGTATAAGAAGAGAAAATGGATTTGGGTATGTTGGAGAGAAGGATGTACATGCTATAATTGTTAACAATAATAGTTATTTTATATATGTGTGTGTGTTTGTTTATTTTTGGACACCCAGTCTTGTTCTCTCTCTCAGACAGAGTGCAGTGGCATGATCATAGATCACTATAACTTCAAACTCCTGGGCTCAATCCTCCCATCTCAGCCTCCCTGGTAGCCAGGACTATAGGCGCACACTACTATGTTGGGCTAATTTTTTTTTTAAGAGATGGGGTTTTGCTATGTTGCTCAGACTGAATAATAGTAAATTTTAAATAGCACTAATAAGTTCCAGGTAGTAAGTGCTTTATCCACATTAATTTATTTGATTATCCCAGTAATCCTATAGGATAGATACTCAATATCCCTATTTTACAGATGAGAAAACTGAAGCACAAAAAGGATAAGTAATTTGCCTAAGGTTATGTTATTGTAAGAAGTGAGATTCAAACCAGGCAGTTGAGTACTGCTCTGCTGTATCTAGTTTTGGACAAAATAGCTTCCTGGTGCTTAATGTTTTATAGGTATTAGTTATTTAATCTTTTTTTTTTTTTTTTTTTTTTTTGAGACGGAGTCTCGCTCTGTCGCCCAGGCTGGAGTGCAGTGGCCGGATCTCAGCTCACTGCAAGCTCCGCCTCCCGGGTTTATGCCATTCTCCTGCCTCAGCCTCTGAGTAGCTGGGACTACAGGCGCCCACCACCACCCCCGGCTATTTTTTTAGTAGAAACGGGGTTTCACCATGTTAGCCAGGATGGTCTCAATCTCCTGACCTCGTGATCCGCCCGTCTCGGCCTCCCAAAGTGCTGGGATCACAGGCTTGAGCCACCGCGCCCGGCCAAAAAACATTTTCTTTTGAAATAATTTTAGACTTAGAAACACCTTGCAAAAATAGTACAGAGAGTTTCCATATGTACTTCGCCTAGCATCCTCTAAGGTTAACTTCTTGTAAAATCACAGCAACTATCAAAACTAAGACATTCACATTGGTGCAATACTATTACCTAACAATACTGTTAACTATTAACTAAACTCAAGGCTTTAGTTGGACTTCACCAGTTTTTCTACTAATATCCCTTTTCAGTTCCAGTATCCCATCCAGAATCCCACATTGCTTTTGGCTGTCCTCCAATCTGTGATAGCTTCTCAGTCTTTCCTTGTCTTTCATGACTGTGAAAATGTAACTGACTGAATCCCGAAATAACACTATACATTGACTTAAAAAACTAGCAAACCTATGTTTGTTATCTATTCATCTATTTTGATTTTTAGTAGAGTATAGGTACCAACCTTTATATATTAACAGAAAACAATTTTTAAAATCAGCTAATTCAATTTCTTATTTCAAGGATAAAGAAGCCAAGACCTAGAGAAACGAAGTACCTTGCCAAGAGTCTTACAGTACTCCTTTTTCCCGTGGATTTTACGTGGAAGGTGATACTTTTCTTCTCTGTGACTTTTGACAAACTTTTGGAGTATCTTAAAGGCCTTAAGTATTCAGAGACCCTCCCTTCTTAATCAACATGAACTAAGGATCTCTATTTCCACTGGGAGATCAACAGGGCCTACACAGTTCCTAAATTGTTGGTCTGGGTTTTCTAATTTTTCTGGAATGAGGATATATTGCTCTTATATTGAGAAGAAAAAAGAATTATGTGGTAGACAAAATAATGCCCCTCATCAAAGTTGCCTATGTCCTAATACTTCTTTCCTTTGTAATGGAAGGGAAAAAAGGAATAGACACAGGCAGCTTTATAAACTTGGTTATAATAAGATGAAGGAATTAACATCTAGAGGTTCCCCTGCACACCCAATGAATTATGAGATGACATCAATTATAGGGAGTAGGGTGGAAAGGCTGTAGGAGAATTGAGGAACATGAAGAGACAATGGTTTATAGTAATTTAAAAATAGATAACTAGCAGCCACTGACAGTTTCTAAGTAGGGCAGTAATATCTTTACAGAATGTGATAAAATATGCTTAAGGAAGATAGTTTATTACAGTGTAACTCTTACATTCAAGGGAAAATATGGCCGAAAGAAATGAGAGCAACTTTAAGGTCAACCTTGAAAATGGTTAAAGTCTGGATTTCCAGATTATCACTATATGAATGAAAAAGAGGGAACAAATTTGAGAAATCGTATAAAGGAAGAATTAGCAGGATCTAGACAAAGGTTTGAATGCCGAGCTGAAGGAGAGAAAAGTTCCTATAATATATATGTGAGTAGCCACTTTCAACATAACACATTCAAATTTCATGTATCCAGCAATTTATATCATTACCTTTTTTACATTTGTGATAATAACCACTATGATTATTTCTCTCTACCTGGTACTTTTCTGCCAGAAAGTTCTGACTGCTTTCCAAAATACTTTACCTTTTAACCTTTTCCCATTGAAGTCAAATAGGGAATATTCCAATTAGTTCCAAAGCAAATCAATCAAACATAACCATAATTAGCAAGCAGATCTTTTTACATCCAAGGGTAAAATACTGTCTACTTAAAAGGCAAAAATTGTTCTAGAATACAAACCTTAAGGGAGACCTGTCCTCCAAATAACAACTAATTCTCTAGCAGCCAATTTCTGGAAGTTGTGTTGATGAATGAGCTAATATCTGTGAGATACTTTAAGGTCTTCTGAAATAAATATATAAAATACATTGATTCTTATTATTTGAGGTAGTTACATTCTATAAAGTTGCCATGAACACTAAATTTGCCAACACTGAACCATTGCTCCTAGGAAAAATACAGGGTTAGGTGCATGTGATTCTCAGCATTTGTGTCAATAGATGATCTTGTTTTATGTGTATTTCTGTTTAAAGACATCTTATTTAATGTATTTTGATACCTTATCATTGAACCCAGAGCCAACAGCACTATAACTCATGTCTGAACTAAGCTGATCTAACACACATTTTCTCAGTAAGACACATCACAGCCATTTTGGGCTTGAGAACACTAGACAACACTTTACCATGACACCTGGGGACCATTTTACACAGTGCAATCACTAAAACAAAGTACCAAAATTCAAAAATATATGGCAGTAAACAGATGACGAACAGGAGACTTGTTTACAGTATGAGGGGTGAAACAGGAAGGCAGACCATTGTCATGTTTGACCTCAGTTCTGTAGGTCTTCTTGAAGGTTTGTATTCCAGGACAATTTTTGCTTCTTAATGCATGTCAGGTGACACAAATGTTTCACCATTCTGTGCATGTCTACAACCCCAAAAGGATCAGGGGTATTCATTTGGGGTTACAAATAAATTTTACTGACTAGGCAAATTTGCAAATATGGAATCTGAAAATAATGAGTGTTGACTGTGCTGCTGTGTTCACTCACTCTGGATGATTCCAAGGCAAACTTCCTCTAATATTAAAGGTCATGAGCCAATTCTTTCCTACAGGAGCTATAAATCCCTTCTGTGAGGTCCATAAATCACTTCAACTTTGCTTCTTTTTTTTTTTTTTTTTTTTTTTGAGACGGAGTCTCCTTCTGTGGCCCAGGCTGGAGTGCAGTGGCACGATCTCGGCTCACTGCAAGCTCCGCCTCCCGGGTTCCCGCCATTCTCCTGCCTCAGCCTCCCGAGTAGCTGGGACTACAGGCGCCCGCCACCGTGCCCGGCTAATTTTTTGTATTTTTTTTTTTTAGTAGAGACGGGGTTTCACCGTGGTCTCGATCTCCTGACCTTGTGATCCGCCCACCTCGGCCTCCCAAAGTGCTGGGATTACAGGCGTGAGCCACCGCGCCCGGCCTCAACTTTGCTTCTAAGTGCAGTTCTCTGCAAGGTAAAGATGCTTGAGTCAAAATCTTCTGCCAAGTCTAGCAGTGACAGAGAAAGTGGAAGGGAGTTCAATCTATCTTCTTAATGCAATGCTGACACTGTAGTGTTAACCAGAGTCTATGTTCGGTTGCAAGAGCAAGTCTTACTCAATGTCATCCACAGTGAAGACCTGCAAGGGACCATAAATAGGCAGACTACCATTACCAAATGGTCATGCCTACGCCTGGACTGTTCTGCTGCTGAAAACAACCCAGATACACAGACAGGTCAATACAACCTAGTAATCCTGTTACATTTCCTTACTCAGCCCTTTCTTCTTGTCTCCATACCAGCTGTCATAATGTTCTATACTTTTCTTAAATGTCCAGCTATAACATCCCTTACTCGCAGTATATTACTTCTACTCTTATTTTACAGAAAAAACTAAAATCATTAAATGGAAACAATTTATTTTCTAACTTCTTGATGATACTCAAACCTATAAACTTCCCCACATCCATCTTCTCCTATCTCCCTCCTGTGGAGATTCTCTCTTCTCTCCTGTGGCAGATTCTCTCTTCTCATCAAAATCTATCCTTACACCAGTGCTCTGGATCAAATTCTTTTTTCACCTTCTTGGGGATTGCCTTCAATGCCAAACTCCTTGGCTTTCTAAACTTACTACAGTATATCCACAACTCTTCACCTTCCATTCAGTCCTCAATCTATTATGGTCTGTCTTGTCTTGCCAATCCACAGAAATTATTCATGCCATGGTTACTATGTCCTCGTTGCTACACCTATTGGATACTTCTCAGGATTCTGACATAGTTATTAATATTTCTTCCTTGAAAGACTCTCTTCCTTTGGCTTTTCTGATATTATACTCATATTTCCTTTGATCTCCAAGATATCTTCATTCTCAGTTTCCTTTGGGCTTCTTTTTTTGGTCCCTCAAATGTGGGAATTCTTGAAGATTCTATTCTAGTCTCTGTGTCCTCTTCTGTCAAATATTCCTCTTACCTGTATCCATGGCTTCATTTACTATTAACATACAGGTAATTTCTAAAACTCTGTATCTATTAACAACATCTCCCTCTGAGCTTAAGTTCTAGACAGTGGCCTACTAGATGGCATTACTCTATGATATTCCTATAGGCACCTCCATCTTAACACATCTAAAGTTATTTGCTTATTTTTATCTAATAAGGGAGATAGATTAAAAAATTAAGTAAATAGATGAAATAATTAAATTTATACTAAGTGTTATACAGGAAATGACCAAGAGGCTAAATAAGGTATAAAAGGAAGAAACTACCTTGGACAGAATAATCAAGAAAGGCAGTTTTAAGGCGATAACATTTGAACTAGGACCAGAGGGATGAGAGAAAGCTTGCTATATGAAAGAAAGAAAATAGTAATTGCAAAACCCCTGATGTAAGAAAGAACTTGGCATGTTTAAGGAATAGAAAGATGACTTGTGTGGCTGGAATTTAGTGAATGAAAGGGAGAATGAGGTTGTAAAGAATGTAAAGAAAGGCCGGGCATGGTGGCTCACCCCGTAATCCCAGCACTTTGGGAGGCCGAGGCAGGCGGATCACATAAGGTGAGGAGTTCGAGACCAGCCTGGCCAACAGAGTGAAACCTCATCTCTACTAAAAATATACAAAAATTAGCCAAGTGTGGTCGAAGCCACCTGTAATCCCAGCTACTCGGGAGGCTGAGGCAGGAGAACTGCTTGAACCCCGGAGGCAGAGGTTGCGGTGAGCTGAGATCATACCATTGTACCCCAGCCTGGGCAACAAGAGAGAAACTCCGTCTCAAAAAAAAAAAAAAAAGAATGAGGAGGTAAAGGCCTAAACATGAAAGGCCTTAGAAGCTAAGGAATTTGAATTTTATTCTATGCATAACGGGTATTATTAAAGGATTTTAAGCAATGGAGTGACATGAAACAATTTCTATTTACATCTGCTGCTGTGTGGAAAATGGATTACAGACAGGCAAGAAGGGAAGACCAATCAGAAACCTGATGCAGTAGATCAATGCAAGATGATGGTAACCTGGAATAGGCTGATAGCAAAGGTGGAGAAAAGCAGGCAGATCTGAGGTAATCTTGACAGAAGAACTCACAAGACTTGCTAACGGATTAGAAGTAGGAGGTGAGGAAAAAGAAATAATGACTTCAATTCTAGTCTGAACAGCTGGGTTGGAGGTGATTTACTAAGATGAGAAAAATTGGGGCAGGGTGAAAGAGAGAAAGTTTTGTGGGAGAAATAAAAAATTCCATTGTGGACATATTAAATTTAGAATATGAAACATTTATGTGGACACAGTATCTATATAGATAGGTAGACGTGAGAGTCTGGAGCTCAAATACGAGGTCTACATTGGGGACAGCTTGACTGGAAGCTGTCAAGCTCACGGTGGTGGGTTTGGGTTTTCCCAAAAAAAGAGAATTTTCCAAAATTCTAATTTTCACTTGAAAGCTTGAATTTTATCACTGACAACAAATACTGTCAATTTCCTTGACACAGGCTCACTTCGTTCATTTTCAAGAAAATATCTGCCAGATGCCCAAACCTGAATAACCATGGTCTCTCTGTCAAGTAAAAGCAATATATGATTAAAAAAAGAAGGCTAGCGCACTTTGTAACTCAAACAATCAGGAATGTTTTCCCTCAAGACAAACATTATATTTCAGCATGCAGCCAAAGTACTTTATGTGTACTTCCCATTTCATTAAAAACAATTATACTCCGGGATTCATATCTAATGAAACTAATCATTTTAATGGCTTCATCAAAAACATTCTAAGTGAAACTGGAAAAAAGATGTTATCTGCAAGTGCACACCAATGACAAATACGGTAACTAATGGTTATTAATTACTTACCTATCATTGCTTATGTAACATTAGTGCAAAATGTCAACACAATAGAAAAGGCAAACACCTTAGTATTATTACGAAAATAGCTCTGACCTCACAGACCCTGAAAAACAATATCAGGGACTCCTGGGAGTCCATGGACCACATTTTGAGAACCACTGCTTTAACAGGTGCTGGGAGACCGGGAAGTCTGGTGATTAACAAAAGCTTTGTGGAGAAAGAGGACATGAATGTTTTTTACCTGCAAAGGGATGCCTCAGAATGTCTTCTCTTCAGAAACGTCTTCTGATAAAGTTTGCAAGACCCAATCTTGCATAGCCTCTACCATTGCCAATGGGGATTTCCTTTCACCTTCCCCTTTGACTCAAGGGCTTTTGAGGTCAAAAGCATTTTCATAATAATACTAAAATGTCATTTGTCTTTTTCACTTTTCATTCTCTCATGAGTGTAGAGTGGGGTTTTCCAGGGGCTACATGTGTGATGATGTCATCAGGCTGAATAAATGGAACGTGTGCTTGTATATTTTTGTGTTTTCTAAAGTTTTCCAAGGAGATTGGTTACAGTATAAATAAAAGTGTTTTTGGCTTATTATTTCTACTGTGTTCCTGCTGGTATCCCCAGCTATACCTACTATAATCTCTGTAACTTCACTATCATCCAATAAATTGTTATTTTTTAAATCCAAAAGTGTTCCTTATGCCTATGTGGAAACACCAAAAATAAGTATATATTTTTGACTTGTTTTAAAATAAAATTCAAAACTTTTTTCAACTTTCATAAATTTAAAATTGTTATTTAAAACTGCTATTTTAGAATTTAATAATATTCTAGAATAAAATAAAAGTTATGCTACTTCTAATACTTAAGGATGAATTGTTTGCTTTTAAAAGAGAAATTAGGCCAGGGCCAGGTGCAGTGGCTCATGCCTGTAATCCCAGCACTTTGGGAGGCCCAGGAGGGTGGATTACCTGAGGTCAGAAGTTCAAGACCAGCTTGGTCAACATGGTGAAACCCCATCTCTACTAAATATACAAAAATTAGCCAGGCATGGTGGCGGGAGCCTGTAATCCCAGCTACTTGGGAGGCTGAGGCAGGAGAATCGCTTGAACCTGGGAGACAAAGGTTGCAGTGAGCTGAGAGCCTGAGTAACAGGCAAAACTCCATCTCTAAAAGATAACCAAAAAAAAGAAAAAGAAAATGGAGGAGGCTGGGTGCAATGGCTCACACCTGTAATCCCAGCACTTTGGGAGGCCGAGGCAGGAGGATCACAAGGTCAGGAGTTCGAGACCAGCCTGGCCAACATAGTGAAACCCTGTCTCTACTAAAAATACAAAAATTAGTCAGGTGTGGTGGCACGCACCTGTAGTCCCAGCTACTCGAGAGGTTGAGGTGAGAGAATCCCTTGAACCCAGGAGGCAGAGACCACGCCATTGCACTCCAGCCTCGATGACAAAAGTGAGACTCCATCTTAAAAAAGAAAGAAGACTATATTAATTGAATGCTTTCTACATTCCAAATACTACCTTGTTTTGGCATGTATTATCTTATTTAATCCTTATAATAATGCTATACAGTAGGTGCTTTTATTATTACCATTTCACAACTGAGGAAATAAGTATGGACAGGATAAGTGACTGACCCAAGATCAGAGCTCATAAGACACAGCTAAGACCTGAATCCCACACCTCTGTATGCTTTATCGGAAATGCCCTTATCTTCATATGCTTGTTGAATGTATTAACCCTGAACTGCCTTGTAGGTCAAGAATCCCATCTTCTATAAAGCCTTTTGAAACAACAGTCAAAAATGACCACAGTATAAATTTGGAACAAATGTTTCTGAGTAATTGAGTTGTGCAATAATATGAATAACTAAATGTATAT
This sequence comes from Rhinopithecus roxellana, assembly GCF_007565055.1. Classification (NCBI taxonomy): domain Eukaryota; kingdom Metazoa; phylum Chordata; class Mammalia; order Primates; family Cercopithecidae; genus Rhinopithecus; species Rhinopithecus roxellana. The sequence continues at coordinate 64,061,232 of NC_044554.1, forward strand.
CTGAGTTAAAGTATGCAGATTGATTTTTCATAAATAAGAACTATGATCTGAACTTTAATCAAGTAACAGATAATGATCAATATTGATAGAGGCATTTTTTTATTAGTGTAGAACTACAACTCACTAGTTCTACTGTTCTCCCCTTTTCCTACAACAAAGCAGAGAAAAGACCTTGAGATGGGAGAGGTTTTATAGAGATGTCAACAGGGCCACTAGGGCATCTTACATAGCTCTATCTCATTAGTAAGGCAGCTTTATTGCTAGTATGAAAATAAACCATGGCTGTTCCATATGGAATCAGGTTTGCATATGCTTTTTTTTGAAACACAGTCTTGCATTGTTGCCCAGGATGGAGTGCAACGGTGCCATCTCAGCTCACTACAACCTCCGCTTCCCAGGTTCAAGCGATTCTCCTACCTTACTCAGCCACATGAGTAGCTGGGATTACAGGCATGTGCCACCATGCCTGGCTAATTTTTGTGGTTTTTTTTTTTTTGGTAGAGATGGGGTTTCACCATGTTGGCCAGGCTAGTCTTGCACTCCTGACCTCAGGTGATTTTCTCACCTCAGCCTCCCAAAGTGCTGGAATTACAGGCGTGAGCCACCGTGCCTGGCCTGGCATATGCTCTTATATTTGTATATACAAACCTCCAATTTTATCTCTTAGTCAAGATTTAGGTCTTTACCTAAAGATTATTCTTAGCATAAGGGTTTCTCTTGGTTTATGACAGTGTTTCTAATTTTTAAAGCCCATACATAGTAAACCTAGATAGAATCAAAACATTTTCAAGATGAAGGGAACCTTTGAATTTGTCCAGATCAATCACTTCTTTTTACAGTTAAGAAGTTGAGACATAGAAAGTTTAAATTACTTGCCCAGACATGATATATTTAGAAAAGATAAAAGTTATGAGGAAAAAAAGTCAGCCAGAGGCTCTTCCTAGCTATAAAGAGAAAACAATCTGACAGCAGAGTATTTTCTGGTGGAAAGAAACATAAAATAGCAAAACAGCTTAGGTTAGTATGTTTTAACTTTTTAGGGCCATGAGGCCTTCCCTTCCTTAGAAAATCTGATTAAAGTTACAGACCCTCTTCTCTCTAGAATCTAGAAAGTCTGGAATAAGCATATGCTTACACAAAATTTGGTATACAATTTCAAAGGTTCATTGATCCATTCAGGTTAACAATCCTTGGCCTAGGTGAAGAAAATAAATCCTGCAAACCCTCCAAACAGCAATTATGGAACTGGAGGGGCAGGAACAGAAACAAAGGCTAGTATCATATTTAGTAGGTATTATATACTTAACTAGATGCCAGGCAATGCATTAGATTATATACATGACTCATGCAATCCTCGTGACAATCCTATAAGATAGGTTTTAAAAATCTGAATTTTATTTCTTCATTTGTTTTTAACTATGGTACAAAGTTCAAGAGATATAAAAAGTATATGGTGGGCTGGGCGTGGTGGCTCAAGCCTGTAATCCCAGCACTTTGGGAGGCCGAGACGGGTGGATCACGAGGTCAGGAGACTGAGACCATCCTGGCTAACACGGTGAAACCCCGTCTCTACTAAAAAATACAAAAAAACAAAACAAAACAAAACTAGCCGGGCGAAGTGGCGGGCGCCTGTAGTCCCAGCTACTCGGGAGGCTGAGGCAGGAGAATGGCGTGAACCCGGGAGGCGGAGCTTGCAGTGAGCCGAAATCCGGCCACTGCACTCCAGCCTGGGCAACAGAGCAAGACTCCATCTCAAAAAAAAAAGACAAAAAAAAGTATATGGTGAAAAGTCTCTACCCTTTTCCTTCAGCACCTAAATATCCTCTCTAGAGAGAAATCTTACTTGTACATTGTTCTACAGACATTCTTTTCATAAAAGCGTGTGTGTGTGTGTGTGTGTGTGTGTGTGTGTTGGGGGGGTATTGTTTCTTTTTCTACACAGATGGTAGCATATCATACATACAGTTCTGCATCCAGTTTTCCCCCTCAACATTATCTTGAAGACTTTCACTATCAGTATACAGAATTGCCTCACTCTTTTCAACTTCTGCACATTGTTTTATTTTATAGATATACCAATATTTATTTAACCAGTTCCTGCCAATGGACATTTAGATTGCTCCTACCTTGTTCTATTTGTTTATCACCATGATATAATGCTGTAGTGAATATCCTTCTACATATGAATGTATAATGCTGTAGTGAATATTCTACATGTGTGAGAATATCTGTAGGATAAATTTCCAGATGTATCTTTCATCCAGACATATGCTTTTTTGTATACGTGGTAACTGAAGATCCTTCTCCCATATTTTCAGAAATTGTTTTGGAATCCACAAGGGAAAGAGGTCCTGGTACCCAAAGTAGATTGATACTGTAATATCTATTTGAAAAGCTTTCAAGTATGAAATGCTACTTGGGTGTAAAGTACACAAGGTAAGGGATACAACTGAAAGGAGATTCAAATATTCCTTAGAATAGTGAAATAAATGCCTTTTAATTGTGGGGGTTGCGTGTTTTCCCTCGTCATTTCTACTCTTGGCAATATCAAAAAATCTAGATATTTGTATCTGTACATTCATTAGGCTATAATTCAATCTTTCCAAAGACTGTAATTGTTCACTATCACTGTCCCAAAACACACACACACACACACACACACACACACACACACACACACACACACACACAGGTGAGGACGGGAAGCAAAACTTTCCCATTAAGCAGCAGTAAGCTAAGCCACAAGTGAACATATCAATACCTATACAGCTGAGGGTGATTTTGAATTTAGACCAGTAGTCCTTAGTTATTTGACCTGTCTCCATGCAGTTTCTTATCAAAGCTGTTGTTTTTAAAAGTAGACTTTTAAAGAGCAGTTTTAGGTTCACAGCAAAATTGAGTAGAAGGTCAGAGAGTTCCCATATACCCTCTGCCCCCTCACAGACACAGCTGCCCCCACTATCAACAACCTTCACCAGAGTGGTACATATGTTACAGTCAATCAATAAGCCTACACTGACACATCTTTGTCACCCAAAGTCCATAGTTTACATTTGGGTTCCCTCTTGGTGTTACACATTCTATGAGTTTAGACAAATGTATAATGATATGTATCCATCATTGTAGCTTCATACAGGATGATTTCACAGCCCTAAAAATCTTCGGTGGTTTGCCTATTTATCCCTCCCTTCTCCCAGCCCCTGGCAACCACCATTGTAGCTTCATACAGGATGATTTCACAGCCCTAAAAATCTTCGGTGGTTTGCCTATTTATCCCTCCCTTCTCCCAGCCCCTGGCAACCACTGATTGTTTCACTGTCTCCATATTTTTCCTCTACCAGAAGGTCATATATTTGGAATCATACAGTATGTAGCCTTTTCAAGTTGGCTTATTTCACTTAGTAATATGCATTTCAGCTTCTATCATACGTTTTCACGGCTTGATCACTAATTTCTTTTTAGCACTGAAAAATATTCCATTGTCTGGATGTACCACAGTTTATTTACCCACTCACCTACTGAAGAACATTTTTAAAATTGCTTCCAAATTTCGCCAATTATAAATAAAGCTGCTGTAAACACCTGTGTGCAGGTTTTTGTGTGGATGTAAGTTTTCAATTCCTTTAGGTAAATACCAAGGAGTGGAATTGCTGGATTGTATGGTAAGAATATGTTTAGTTTTCTAAGAAACTACCAAACTGTCTTCTAAGTAGCTGTACAATATTGCATTCCTACCAAAATGAATCAGTTCCCTTTGCTCCACATCCTCATTGGCATTTGGTGTTATCAGTGTTCTGAATTTTGGCATTTTAATAGATGAGTAATGGTATCTCAAATGGTTTTAATTTGCACTTCTCTAATGACATATGATGTTGAGCATCTTTTTAGATGGTTATTTGACATCTACATATCTTCTTTGGTGAGTTATCTATTCATGTCTTTTGCCCACTTTTTAATCAGGTTGTTTGTGTTCTTATTAAGAGTTCTTTTCAGTTTGGATAACAGTCCTTTATCATATAGGTCTTGTGCAAATATTTTCTCTCTGTCTGTGGTTTATCTTCTCATTCTTTTGATACCACTGTTTGTAACAGTTGAGAAAATTGAGACTGAGAAGTTTAACAACTCAAGGCACACAGTAGGAAATAGCAAAGATAGGACTTTAACTCTGTTCTTACTATCATTCCATGTTGTATTTCCTAGGATTTATTTGAAAAAGAAGACACAATACTGAGGGAAAAGAAACAAAACCAAATACCAACCACCACCACAACCACTCTGGTTGTGGAAAAAGGAAACTGCACACCCTCACCTTCTCTTATTCCACAAATCCTCTCTGATAATCTTTTCTGTTACCATGTTTCAGTTATCATCTATATGCTGATAACTGCTAAATCTCTACTTAGAGCCCAGATCTCTCAGATCTATATACTTAATTGCCCATTGGACATCTCCACTTATACATCCCACAGGTTCCTCAAATATAGCCTGTCCAAAACTGAACTCATCATCTTACCCCCTAAACCTGCTCTTCCTCCTCTAAGATTACCTATGTCAATAAGTGAGCCTCTATTTTGGAAATCTGGAAGTCACCCTGAGATTACTTCCTCCTATCCTACCATTTCATTTGCAGAAATGGCCCCAAAATATAATTCTGTGTTCTCCATCCAATGATCCTATCATTTTCTTCCTATTCATGAACCCTTTCCTAGTTTCATTTTCCTCCTTTTCTAGCCTAGACTTCCTGTCCATCTTGATAATGACTCCTAGAAACACCTTCACTCAGTGATCAATGGTCCAGACAAAAGCAAGCCAACACCACCACCACCTTCACTCCCTTCATTATTTTTGCCAGGCAAAACCTAAATTCTGATGACACATACCAATCTATTAATTCCATGTTTGGGCCCAAGCAGTTACATGTTGCAAGAGAAAAACCATGTGTGACTAAGCTGACAGGTTTCATATTAAAATCACCTTCCCAAACATCTAATGAGCATCAATAGTTCTTCAGTCATCTTACAAAGTTTCTTTAGTAGGCACATACTCCGCTATCCTCTCCCAAAAAGAATATTGTATGTTTGTCCCCTCAACTTCTTCACCTTTGCTTTCAGGTGGCAGACTTACTTTATATATAATAAATAAATAAATAAATAAATAAATAAATAAATAAATGTAAGGAAACAGAAAAATGTCTGATGTAAACTCTCTCCCTTTCCAATCACCAGGCAAACCTCAAACCTCATGTGCACAGCTTCCTTCTTACCCTCTCTCACTGAAGAAGAATTTTTCTTTTTCTTTTTTTTTTTTTTTTTTTTTGAGATGGAGTCTCGCTCTGTGGCCCAGGCTGGAGTGCAGTGGTATGATCTAGGCTCACTGCAACCTCTGCCTCCTGGGTTCAAGTGATTCTCCTGCCTCAGCCTCCTGAGTAGTTGGGATTACAGGCACCTGTCACCATGCTGGCTAATTTTGGTATTTTTAGTAGAGATGGGGTTTCACCATGTTGGCCAGGTTGGTCTCAAACTCCTGACCTCAGGTGATCCACCTGCCTCGGCCTCCCAAAGTGCTGGGATTACAGGTGTGAGCCACCATGCCCGGATTAAGGAAGGATTTCTATCTGTGCTCTAGTCTGTTCCCTGTCAAGTTCTTAAGAACTTTTTTTCCTCCCTGCTTCCTGCCCCTCTTAAGGACTCTTTCCACATGACCTGGTCCCTTACTTATCGCTCCAACCCCATCTCCCACCACTCATTCCTTTGCTCACTATACTCCATCAACAGTCTTCTTTTCCAGCTTAGGGCCTTTATACATACTGCCACCTGCTTTGTTTCCTTCACAACACTTATAATTTTTGGTTACTTCAATTTGTTTTCTCTTTTGTTGCTGACTCATCTCACTACTATCACAGCCCAAGGCAACCACTGATCTGTTACTATAGATAGATTTGCCTTTTATGGAATGTCATACAAATCACATGGAATCACAAAATAATCTTTTATATCTAGCTTCTTTCGTTTAATGTTTTTGAGATTCATCCACACTGTTACATGTGTAGTTCATTCTTTTTTATTGCTGAGTAGCATATTACATGGGTGTACCACACTTTATGTATCCATTCACTTATCGGACATATGGTGGTGTTTCCACTTTGGGGCCACTATGAATCAAACTGCCATGGACACTTGTGTACAGGTCTTCAAGTGAACAATGGGCTTCATTTTCTTGGGTAAATGCATACGTGAGGGCGAAATTGCTGGGTCACCTGGTAAGAGCATATTAAATTTATAATAGACTGTTTCCCACCAGCAATGCATGATCATTACAATTGTCCCACATCCTCATCAGTAGTAGCTATTGTCACTCTTTTTAATTTTAGCCATTCTCACTGTGGTTTTAGTTTGCACTTCTCTCATAGTGTTGAGTATCTTATGTGCTTATTGGCATTCATATAGTATCTACTGTGCTATATCTGTTCAAATCATTTGTCCATTTAAAAAACTATATTGTCTTATTACTGAGTTGTAAGATTTCTTTATATGAATTCTAAATACCATTTTTCTGTATATGTATTGTGAATATTTTCTCCCAGTCTGTGGCTTGCCTTTTTATTTACTTACCTGTGTCTTTTGAATAGAAGTTTCTAATTTTGGAGAACTCTATCAAAACATTTTCTTTTCGAGTATTTTTTTGTGTGCAAAGAAAGTTTTGCCTACCCCAAGGTCATGAAGATTTTCTCCTTTGTTTTCTTCTATAGTCTATGATCCATTTTGAGTTAATTTCTATATTTGGAATGAGATCAGAAACGCAGTTCACTTTCCCCCCGAACAGATATCTAATTGTTCCAGCACCATTTGTTGAAAAGAAAAATTTTTCCCCACAGAATTATCTTGGGTTTTCAAAATCCAGTTCATTCTATAGGTAGAGGTCTATTTCTGGAATTTCCCATTGCTCTAAGCCCCCCTTCTCCTTTTCTTCTTAAGTATTAAGCACAGAATAGTCTTCAAAGTCATAACTGATAGCAGGGAAGGTGCCTTAATTGTCCATATATCTCTAACAAAGTGACATCAGCATGAAGATTTAATTCCTATTATAATGCAGAACAAATAAGAAAACATATGACAATTATGCTAAGTTCATCATGAACAGACCACTAAAAACAAACAATATCCTAGTGTCCTCTAGTGGGAGGAAACTGTAATGATATGCCAAGCAAGAAAGATGAGCTAATAAACACTACTCACAGGGATATTGAATACCAAGAAATGTGACTAATATTTCCATGCGTTCTCCTCATGCTTTTTAAGACAAAAATTTTTAAATAAAAAAGGAAAACGTTTTGCTGTTCTAAGCAACTTTAATCCAACGTGAATGCAATGAAACAGAAAATTGGATAGACAAAACAGGTATTTGGAATTTATATCCCCATAGTATATACTTCCCTATATAAAGGAAATGGGGCCAGAGGCCAAAGGAAAAGAGAAAAGATTTTACATAATTAAAAGATGTAAATAAAATTGTTTCAAGATACACACTATAAATACATTATCAAGATATATATGTTAATATATACTTGTATAAAACACATAATGTGTAATATTATATACATATATGCCAAATTTTTCTAGAATGAAGCACAAGATGATGTCAACAATGACTGCCTGTGGCGAGCAGGGGTGAGTCGGGAGAAAGGGAAGATTTACATATCCCTTATTTTAAACATGTAAAATAAATGCTCTTACTTTAAAATGTAGGTCTACCACTTTGAAACAGTCTAATGGTAATTTTATATGCTTACACATGAACTCCCAAAATAGGTGGCAAGTGAATAATACTGAGTTTAGAACAGTGTGTTCCAAAGGTTGATTATACTTAACCCTTGTTAAGTCCCTCAAGGTACAAAGCTACCTAGCCGCATTCTCTAACACACAGAAAAGAGATAACTATAAGTTCCCTCATCTTTTAACTGGAAGTTCTTGGTATATTCACCTACCTTTTGCTTCTTTATTCCTATTTTAAAGGAAGGGGTCTCCTTCAAACTACCTCCCTACCCATATATTTTTTAAATCTATTATTCTGGTCACTTAGGTTCAAAACTGAGTCATGATTCTTACTCTTTCCAAAAATGTCCTTTGTTTCTTCTGAATATTACCTTTGAGTTAATGGGGAGGAGGAGTCTAAGAAGACTTGGGTTTCTGGTGCTCTCCTACCAGCTGATAGGTGAATGATGATACCAACGAGTAACAAGAATACTTCAACACTGGTGTCCCTTCCCAACTCCACCCCTGGACTTTTGCATGTAATTTCCTCAATTTAAAATGCCTGCTCGGTCCCCTTCTTATTAAACTGTTTCTATTTACTTTCTTCTCCTTCCCTTCTCTTCTTTTAATGCCAAAGTACATGCTAGTTCCCATATAAAGCTTTACCTTTATATCCCTGGGGATAAACCATTCTTCTGAGTGGTTTAATGGTTATAATTACTGCCTGTACCACTTAACAGACTTGTAGTCCATGCTCCTTTACACCGATACTCTTCTCTTAAAGCACTTGCTAATTCTTCCCCAGTGTTGGTAAGTTCTCAAGATTATGGACAGATTACACAGTTCGTTTCATTTCTACTATCTTGCCTCAAATAGGTTTCATATGATAACCATGAGTGTGTTATTCCCACCCTTGAAATTCACAGGCATTCGACAAGAAAGTTTTGGGGACAATAGTCACTTTTACTGCTATCAGTGACTTACACGTACTCAGTCCTCCATTCCCATCTTCATCTGCCTCCCACCTCCATCACCACCCTGCCAGCCACTGCCGCCACCAGATCTCTTCATTCCTATACTTTCTCTTTCTTTCTCTGGTAAGTGGTACCAAAGAATTATATGCTATGCTCTTAGTTAATTCTAACGAAGGGGTTCAGAGTATGCTACCCTGGCCTAAGAATTATTTTGTGCTGAAGGCAATTGAGAAAAAGCAGACACAGGAGAAGTTCTCTGTCTCCCTCCCCACATCCACCTTTCCACTACCTTTGTGAAAAGTGTCCCCCAACCACTTCCCTTACAAGGAAGGAGATAAAAAGCCTCATCACTGGAGAAAGGATGGCACTGAGAGTCAACACAAACAAACCTTGCTAACTAGCCTTTATCTACCTAGTTTCCCCATATATTTGTGTTCCCACACTTGTTACCCCTAGAAGCTCAACGTCCTTTTCCTTTGTCTTGTCACTTCTCTAAAAAATTACTATTCTTTGCTAAGATGCTATGTAACCCCAAGTTCTAATTACCTCTTTGAGTTACTCATCACTGAGCTCTCCTTATGTATGTGCCACGCATATATTAATATTTGTTTTTCTCTTGTTAATTTGTCTTTTGTCAGTATAATTTGCAGCCCCAGCCAACTTTTGATGAAACCAGCATAACCTTGATTCCAAACCCAGACAAGGGCAGTACAACAAAGGCAAATTACATACTGATTTTAATCATGGACACAGACATACACAAAATATGAGCTCATGAACAAAATAGCAAACTAACACAGCAATGTAAAAAAAGCATGATAACGTAAGCTTATCCAAAGTATTCAAGAGTGGGCCGGGTGCGGTGGCTCACGCCTGTAATCCCAGCACTTTGGGAGGCCGAGGTGGGCGGATCGCGAGGTCAGGAGATCAAGACCATCCTGGCGAACACGGTGAAACCCCGTCTCTACTAAAAATACAAAAAAATTAGCCGGGCGTGGTGGCAGGCGCCTGTAGTCCCAGCTTCTAGGCAGGCTGAGGCAGGAGAATGGCGTGAACCCGGGAGGCGGCGGAGCTTGCAGTGAGCCGAGATTGCGCCACTGCACTCCAGCCTGGGCGACACAGCGAGACTCCGTCTCAAAAAACAAAAACAAAAACAAAAACAAAGTATTCAAGAGTGATTAAACATTTAAAAAACTACTTTGTAGAATTATCACCATAATGGATTAATGGAGAAAATATCATATGATCTCAATAGATACAGCAAAAGCTTTTGATAAAATTCAACAATTCATAAATTTTTAAAAACTCTTAACAAATGGGTAAAAGCAGTTCTTAGAAATTAAAAATAATAGTAGGAATTTTAAAATTCAATGGAAGAATTGGAAGAGGAAGTTAAAACAACTTCACAAACAGTAGATAAAACGACAAAGAGGAGAAAAAATATTTTTTTAAACTGGCAGATCAGGACAGAAAGTCAAAAAGAACAGAGGAAAAGGGGCCAGGCACGGTGGCTCACGCCTGTAATCAGCACTTTGGGAGGCTGAGGCGGGCGGATGACAAGGTCAGGAGATTGAGACCATCCTGGCTAACACAGTGAAAACCCATCTCTACTAAAAAAAAAAAAAAAAAAAATACAAAAAATTAGCCGGGCATGGTGGCAGGCATCTGCAGTCCCAGCTGCTGGGGAGGCTGAGGCAGAATGGCGTGAACCCAAGAGGTGGAGCTTGGAGTGAGCCAAGATCGTGCCACTGCACTCCAACCTGGGTGCCAGAGTGAGACTCCGTCTCAAAAAAAAAAAAAAAGAAAGAAAGAAAAAAGAGGAAAAGGGAAAAGAGCAACACTGGATAACAGTGTACTGCTTCAAAATTCTAAAAGAAAAGTAATTAGTGGCCAGGCAAGATGGCTCACGCCTGTAGGCTGAGGTGGAAGGATCACTTGAAGCCAGGATTTTAAAACTAACCTGGCCAACACAGCAAAACCTTGTCTCTAAAAAAAATAAATAATTAGCAAGGCATGGCAGCATGCACCTGTAGTCCTAGCTTCCAGGGAGGCTGAAGTGGGAGGATTGCTTGAGCCCAGTAGTTTCAGGCTGCAGTGAGCCAGCGTGGGCAACAGTGGGAGATCCTGTCTCTAAAAATGAAAAGAAAAATGGCAAAAAATAGTCCCCAGAATGGTGTGAATTTTAGTGGCTGCATTAAAGGCATGGAAACATAGATGGATACATAACTACTGAAAAATACAACAAAGATAGTTACCAGTCTTCTTCTATCACAGTGATGTGATCTCGGCTCAGTACAACCTCCACCTCCCGGGTTAAAACAATTCTCCTGGTTCAGGCTCCTAAGTAGCTAGGATTACAGGTGCACACCACCACATCCGGCTAATTTTTGTATTTTAGCAGAGACAGAGTTTCACCATGTTGGCCAGGCTGCTCTCGAAAACCTCAGGTGATCCACCTGCCTCAACCTCCCAAAGTGCTGGGATTACAGGTGTGAGCCACTGCGCCCAGTCATGCCATAATTTAAGTCAGTCTCCTATAAAGATTTAAATTGTTTTCAGTCTTTCTTTTTTTTGAGACGGAGTTTTGCTCTTGTTGCCCAGTCTGGAGTGCAACGGCACAATCTCGGCTCACAAATACTGCAGTAACTTATATCTTTGTATATACTTTTCATATATGTTTGGTATATCAATAGGGTACATTTCTAAAAGGTGAAATAATTTGGTCAAAGACTACATACATTTTTAGGTTTGAGAGATATTAACTTTCAAACTACCCTCCAAATTGACCGCACCATGACTGCACTTCCACCATGAATGTATGAGTATCTGTTGTTCTACACCTAGAACTGGTTCTTTAAAACAAACAAAGAAGCAAACATAAGAGACAAGAACCTAAATGGCTAATGTGAAGTTAGAACCGAGGAAGAAGTTAAAGAACCAATGTGGCAACATCCCTGAAATATAATAAGGGCAATGAGAATTAGATAACAAATCAACATCAACTTAGGAAACAGGATGCCTTTCCAAATAAAAGGAAAGGAGCAAGTTGAAAGTCTTAATAGCTTCTATTTTCCCATAAAGTAGGAAGTGAGATCTGAACACAAAGGATGTGCAGCAGATTTGAAATAGACCCATCATTTAAAATAATCGTAAAGTGGAAAGGGCCTATATGTGACACAAACTACATTAAACACTATTAAGAAATTAAGCTCTATTAAACTACATTAAAATCAAAAGACAAATGACAAATTGGGGGAAATATTCGCAATTCATATTACAAAGGACCTTTTTCTTCAATATACAAAAAGCTCCAACAAATTGATTTTTTAAAAGACCAACAATCCAACAGGCAAGTACGCAGAGCATATCACCAGTTTACATAGAAAGGGAAATAAATACAAATGGCCTTAAAGAGAAATGTAAATTGAAACTTCAATGACTTAACACCTTTCATCCATCAGAACAGGAAAGATCCGAAAGTCTGGCAACATAGTGCTAATGAAGTTGCAGGAAATAGCTACTCACATACACGGCTGGTGAGACGATAAACTGGTTTCTATTCTCCATAAAAAGCCATTTAGTAATATCTATCAAAATTTATAATGTAGGCCAGGCACAGCAGTTCACTCCTATAATCCTAGCTCTTTGGGAAGCCGAGGCAGGAGGATCACTTGAGGCCAGGAGTTTGAGACATGCCTGGGAAATAGCAAGACCTCTAGTCTCTACAGAAAAAAAAATTTACAAATTAGCCAGGCATGGTGGTACATGCCTTAGTCCTAGCTACTCAGAAGGCTGATGTAGGAGCATTGCTTGAGCCTAGGAGTTCTAGGTTATAGTAAGCTGAACTCCAGCCTGAGTGACAGAGCAATACCCTGACTCTTAAGAAAAAAAAAAAAGTACAATGCATACATCCTTGGAATCAGCAATTCCACGTCTAGCAATCTGTCCCACAGATATACTTCCCCATGTATGAAATAATGAAGATATTCATTAAAGCATTTTTTCTTGTAAAGAAAGACTGGCCGGACGCAGTGGCTCACACCTGTAATCTCAGCACTTTGGGAGACCGAGGCGGGCGGATCACCCGAGGTCGGGAGTTCGAGGCCAGCCTGACCCACATGGAGAAACCCTATCTCTACTAAAAATACAAAATTAGCCAGACATGGTGGTACATGCCTGTAATTCCAGCTACTCGGGAGGCTGAGGCACAGGAATCACTCGAACTCGGGAGGCAGAGGTTGCGGTGAGCCGAGATTGCACCATTGCACTCCAGACTGGGCAACAAAAGCGAAACCCCGTCTCAAAAAAAAAAAAGAAAGACTGAAAACAATTTAAATCTTTATAGGAGACTGACTTAAATTATGGCATGGCTGGGCGCAGTGGCTCACACCTGTAATCCCAGCACTTTGGGAGGTTGAGGCAGGTGGATCACCTGAGGTTTTCGAGAGCAGCCTGGCCAACATGGTGAAACTCTGTCTCTGCTAAAATACAAAAATTAGCCGGGCGTGGTGGTGTGCACCTGTAATCCTAGCTACTTAGGAGCCTGAACCAGGAGAATTGTTTTAACCTGGGAGGTGGAGGTTGTACTGAGCCGAGATCGCGTCACTGTACTCCAGCCTGGGAGACAGAGTGAGACTCCGTCTCCAAAAAAGTAAAAAATAAAAATAAATAAATACATTATGGCCTATCTATACAATGGAATCCTCTACAGTTAAGACAACAAGGCAGCTATATATGTTTTGATATAAACTATCTCCAAGATATATTTTAAGTGAAAAAAACATGGTTCAGAATAGTGAATACAGTACGATAAAGTAAGTTTGTATATGCATAGAAACTCTGGAAATACACATAAAAAAATAGTAATAGTGATAGCCTTAGGGGAAAACTAGGCAAACAGGGGAGAAGAGATGGTAAAAAATTTATTTTTATTATATATCCTTTTGTACATTTTGAATTTTGCACATTTGTTTACTACCTATTCGAATAATTTCTTTACAAATATGTTAGGTCACATGTAGTGGTTCACACTTGTAATCCCAACATTTTGGGAGGCCAAGACAGAAGGATCACGTGAGTCCAGGAGCTCGAGACTAGCCTAGGCAACACGATAAGATACCCGTCTTTACAAAAAGTTAAAAATTAGCCAGCCATGGTGGCTTGCGCTTACAGTCCCAGCTACTCAGGAGGCTGAGGTGGGAGGACTGCTTGAGCTCAGGGGATTGAGGCTACAGTGAGCTGTGATCGTGCCACTGCACTCCAGCCTGGGCGACAGTGAGACCCTGTCTCAAAAAAAAAAAAAAATTACGTTTTATTAATATTTTACTATGTCTTGAATTAAACATCTCCTCTCTATCCCAACTGCCACTGCCCCAGTTCTGGATCTCACTGCTCACCTGCACTGCTTGGGGAAGAAAAGATTTGGTGCTCTTCTTTTTGCCTCCAGTCTTATCTATTTCTAATCAACTTTTATACTTCCTGCCTCAAGTGATTCCCAACTGTCTACAGAACAATGTCCAAACTCCTGTGCATAATCTCCATATAAGAGAAAGGCAAGAAATTAATGTTCAGGTTATTACTATCTGGATTAAGCTACCACTGAGAAATCTGTAACACTTATTCTGTGATCATAATTTTAAACACATTTCTTTTGCTTGGTTGTGCTTCTACTAAGCAAAAAGAAAGAATAAACTTCAGGCTGGGTGGGTGACTCAAGCCTATAATCCCAGCACTTTGGGAGGCCAAAGCAGGCGGATCACTCGAGGTCAAGAGTTTGAGACCAGCCTGGCCAACATGGCGAAACCCTGTCTCTACCAAAAATACAAACATTAGCCGGGCATGGTGGCAGGTGCCTGTAATCCCAGTTACTTGGGAGGCTGAGGCAGGAGAACTGTTTGAACCTGGGAGTAGAGGTTGCAGTGAGCCAAGATCGTGCCACTGCACTCCAGCCTGGGTGACAGAGTGAGATTCTGTCTCAAAAAAAAAAAAAAGAAAGAATAAAATTCAGTATTTATGTGCTATTCTCTATAGAAGCCATCTACTCTATGAAGAGAAAGTGTGGCAGTTTTAAACACTTGGCCCCCAGATTCTCTGACATTCTTCTCACGGAGGTGGGATTTAGAACCTGTCCCCTTGAATCTGGGCATGCTTGTATCTGCTTCAACCAACATAGTACAGGGGAAGTAATGCTATGTGACTTTCAAGACAAAGTCAGAAAAGTCACACAGCTTCTATCTGGTCTTCTTTGGGACCCTCTGGTAGAAGACAGCCACCATGTAAAAAACCTGACTATCTTGAGACCATCATGCTAGAAAGGCTACATGCAGACATGGCCAAAATCAACTGCCAGCCATGTGAATGAGCCATCTTGGACATTTAGCCCAACTGAGCTTTCAGATGACTGTAGCCCCATCTGACATCAGCCTCATGAGAAACCCCAAATGAGAATTACCCAGCTGAGCCATTCCCATAATCCTGACCCACAAAATCAGAAGCAAAGTAAAACGCTTACTTTAAGCCCCTAAACCCTCGGAATAATGTGCTATGCAACAACACTAACTGTAACAGGTATTTTACTTTAATAGACAAGCTCTCCCCTTTATATTATTTAATAACAATATGGATTTTTTTTTAGACAGGGTCTCACTCTGTTACCCAGGCCAAAGTGCAGGTGTGTGATCATATAGCTCACTGTGGTCTCGAACTCCTGAGCTCAAGAGAGTTTCCTGCCTCAGCCTCCCCAGTAGCTGGGACTACAGGCATGTGTCACCAGGCCAGGCCAATTTTTTTATTTTTATTTTTTGTAGAGACAGAGTCTCACCGTGTTGCCCAGGTTGGGCTTGAACTCGTGGGCTCAAACAATCCTCCACCGTGGCCTCCCAAAGTGCTGGGATTACAGGCATGAGCCACCATGCCCGGCCTGCTGCTTTACTTCTCTTTTCTGCCTTAGAATTTCAGACAATTTTTTAAAAAATTCCAAACCACTAATTTCATAGGTCACAAACTTAGGACCAGAGAAGTGAAATCACAGACCAAATTAGTAATAGAATACAAATCAAAACCCATGCTTCTTGATTCTCAATGTAGTGTTTCTTCTCTAATCTGAATTTCTTTGTATCTTCTTCTTCCTTTCTTTATTCTACTCTTATTCCTTGTGGCAGAAGAGCAGCCAAAATGATATGAATCAATCACCCCTTTATCCTCCAAAGAACCCAGACTTAAAATTCACAGATTTAAATAGCATTTCTCAATTTTGCTTGTCTCTACACCTACTGAGCAGGAAGAAATTTTGACATCCCACCAGCAATAGCAGGTACCAGCCTCCTGGGGCAGTTAAGTATCACTAATAGAATACAAATCTGTTACCAAGTGTACTTTGTTAGCAGGGAAGCAGTGATAGTAAAAGTGCATTATCCAAGTATTAAGATTTTCACAGAGCTTCCAGCAAGGTAGATAGGAGGAATCCCATCATCATCTAGACTGAAAACTGCTATCCTTTGTCGACAGTAAAATGCAAAGATCTGCATGTCTAACAATTTTCCAACAAAGCTCTAACTAGGACATAGGAAGACTGGTGTATTACATAGGATCAGGAATTAACCATGAAAGAAAAATTAGAAGACAAAAAACAAACCAAACATCACCAGATACATAGATGACAGCAAAGAAAAACAAAATAGAGAGAGACTGCATGAAGGTAGAATAACTTTGAAGCTAGGCAGCCATCTTCCTACAGCCCAGATTAGAACTAAAGTTGGGTTTGTAGTTTTTTATTTATATTCATTTGTTTTCTATATACTAACTTCTGTAGCCTGGCCTCAAAGTGGGAATGCTAATAAAAGAGACTTAAAGTCAGTAAAATTACAGCTTAAAATGATTTGAAACAACTCAACTATCCATCAACAGGGTTCTGATTGCATAAACTGAGGTACATCCAACAACAGAATATTATACAGCTATAAAAGAAGAAACTTTCTTTGTACTCATATAGGAAAAAAAGCAAGGTTCATATGATACTATGCTATTGTGTAAGAGAAAGGGGATAAGAATAAATAAATGCATTATTCATATTTGTATTTTAAATAATAAGAAACGAGGACTGGGCCATGAAAAAAATGTTTTTGGATATTTACACATAAGTTCACTATCAACCTTATAGCCCAGTGAGAAACTTAAGATTATTACAGTGTTTCTTATTTAATTTTTGCTCTTTCCTAGCTTAAGGATGAACTGGATCATCTGAATGACAATATTTAGCTTTGGATGGCACTATAGTGTCTGAGGATTGGTGTATCTGATGCTAATTGACTTCCAAAGTTTCCTGAGCTCAGAGAAGAGATGACTTTTTTTCCCTATATCTGAACTAAATGAGTAACTGCCACACTCACTTTTCTCTTCTCACAATAATGTATTACTTCTACTACCCCAATCAATATTTATAATTTAAGCAAACACCTTACTGTCTTTTCATTAATGATTCCAAGTACTTACCTAGTTACTATGTCATATGTTTTAGGCCTGAGCTGTCATGTCCTTTCAATTGAGTGTAAATGCTTGACAGTCACTGACCAGCTATATGTAGTCTTTGCACAGTGCTTCTAGGGTGCATTCAATTAGACACCCTGGAACTTAAAAATATATATATATATTTTTTGGTAGAGATGAGATCTCGCTAAGTTGCCAGGGCTGATCTTGAACTCCTGGCCTCAAGAAATCCTCTGGACTCAGCCTCTTAAGGTGCTGAGATTACAGGCATGAGCCACCATGCCTGGTCCCTGGAACTACTTTTTAATGCCAGTACCCAAAGTGTAACTCTTTGAAACAAAAAATCATAGACCCCATGCTATTCCCTACAACCATTCATTTTCCAAGTTTTCCAGTCCTGAAAGATAGCTTAGACTCTATTAATTCCACTCCTCAATAGTAACCATTTCCAACATGCAAACAAGTAAGAGAAAAAATTATTAGTCACCTATATCTCTCAGTTGCTGGGAAGAATGACTAAGTTAAGTATAGTCATCATATTCTAAATAGCTGAATAAACAGAGTGAGAATCAGGACCAGAAATGTAAACAGAATACTCTCTTCCCTCAATTTCTACCTTTCTTATAGTCCTTCCCAAATACCTTCACCACCTTTTCCCCCCTTCCTCTAGGGAAGGAGGCTGCAGGCAGCAGCTGGTTTGCTCACAACTAGCTTTATTTGGTTTACATGGCAACAGAAATGCATAAAGTCAAGCACAAAAGAGAGCTATTTGTTTATGATCGGCTCAAATTATGTTCCTCCAGGTTAAAAGACTCTTAATAAAAAGGAATTGGGAGAAAGGAGAGGTGAAGAAGGATTTTCTAGTCAAAACCTCAAAGAGACAAGTCTGGGGAACTGCTCACTGTGTGGTACTATGCTTCTGAATCCTGTTACCAGTGGCCCTGGTCCCAGATCTAGGGAACTGAATAATGGTTAAAATGTCATTATATAAACATATTTCATCTGCCTATATCTTCAGACCTCAGAATAACATCACTGTTTCAACTTTCTAGTTTTTATAAACTAGTGCCAAGAGGCAATTACAGGCAATATCAGGAGTGAATACACCCAAACTCAGAAATACATCCAGAAACAGAGGGGAAGAAGGAATAATTATTTTTTTAATACACTCCACCCTTCTGCTATGAAATGAGTATCTCTTAAAAACTGTAGTTATGAGGCCGGGCGCG
This sequence comes from Rhinopithecus roxellana, assembly GCF_007565055.1. Classification (NCBI taxonomy): domain Eukaryota; kingdom Metazoa; phylum Chordata; class Mammalia; order Primates; family Cercopithecidae; genus Rhinopithecus; species Rhinopithecus roxellana. Next base: position 64,079,670 of record NC_044554.1, read on the forward strand.
GTGGCTCAAGCCTGTAATCCCAGCACTTTGGGAGGCCGAGACGGGCGGATCATGAGGTCAGGAGATCGAGACCATCCTGGCTAACACGGTGAAACCCCATCTCTACTAAAAATACAAAAAACTAGCCGGGTGAGGTGGCGGGCGCCTGTAGTCCCAGCTACTCGGGAGGCTGAGGCAGGAGAATGGCGTAAACCCAGGAGGCAGAGCTTGCAGTGAGCTGAGATCCGGCCACTGCACTCCAGCCCGGGCAACAGAGCAAGACTCCGTCTCAAAAAAAAAGAAAAAAAAAAAAAGAAAAACTGTAGTTATGAAAGTCATTCATATTCACTGTGGAAAACAGTAATAAAAGAAGAGACAAAAATCAACCATTATCCCAATACTCAACTATTACCATTGCTGACATTTTAGAATAAATCCTTCTTCAAAAAAATGATGTCATCTTATAACCTTTTTTATGCATCATGCCATATTTTTATATCTATAAAATCATTAAATATAGTAATTGACAGCATGAATTTTAAAGTCAGACAGATAAAAGTTGAGTCCCAGCTTTCCCACTATGTGATTTTGACAAGTTATTTAACTTCTCTCAGTGCCCAAGTTACTTCATACGTAAAATGGAAATAAGAAATGATTATTTCACTTGCTAATTCTAAGGATTAAATTTTATATACATATTTTTAAACTAAATTTTTTTTTGAGATGGAGTCTCACTCTGCTGCCCAGGCTGGAGTGCAATGGCACAGTCTCGGCTCACTGCAACCTCCACCTCCCGGGTTCGAGAGGTTCTCCTGCCTCAGCCTCCTGAGTAGCTGGGACTACAGGTGCATGCTACCTCACTTGGCTAATTTTTGTAGTTTTAGTAGAGACGGGGTTTCACTATTTCGGCCAGGCTGGTCTTGAACTCCTGAGCTCCTGATCTGCCCGCCCTGGCCTCCCAAAGCGCTGGGATTATAGGCATGGAGCCACTGTGCCCAGCCAGGATTAAATAATATTAATAATGTACTTAGAACAAATCTGGTATGTAGTAAGCACTCAACAACATATACTGCATCAATTTTACACTTCTACAATATATTATGTGGCTAGTATTCTACTGAATAAATGTAGCCTACTTTATTAAAAATCTTTTATTGTCAGATATTGTTTCTAAATTTATAATATTATAAATAACAATGCAATAAATGCTAAATCTAAACATTTATGTCTGTGATTGTTTTTCGTTAAAATAAATTCCTGTAAGTAGAACTCTACCTCAAAAGAGATAACATGTTCTCTATTGCCAAAGTACCCGCCAGAAAAGCACCGATTTATATCTCTATTAGGGTGTATAAAAATGTTCATTTCCTCACCCCTTCATCCACATAGAGTTTTATACATTAAAAATATGCAAATCTTTTAATAATCTATGTTTTAGAATGAAAAAATATAGGATGCTAATAGAAAACCCCATCACTTCAGAAATGCTGGAAGTTTGTCACATGTGGAGGTTAATTTTTATGTCATTAAATGTATTGCTCTTGTGAATCATGGGTTTTATGTCATATTTAGAAAGCAATCTCTGATGGCTTCTTACAGTACCTTTTCAGTCTCATTTTTATTTACAGAAGCCTAAAGTACAGAAGTTGTTTATGCTGACTAACAATTTGAAGTTCACCCTTCCAGACCTTTATCTATGAATTCAGACATGTTCATAATTTTTTAAATACAAATATGGTCATACACCATCCTACTACAAAAGTGGTTTATTAATTTCCTTTTTTAAAAAATGTAGCAGAGTATCCTGGAAACCTTTCCATGTCCAAATATACAGATCTATATCATTCTTTTGAAAGACTGGAAAATATTTCATTGCATGAGTGTACTACATATGGTTCATTTAATCATTCTTTTGTTACTTTATTGTTTCCATTTTTCACTATTACAAACAATGCTGCAGTAAAAATGTTCTTGTACCAGTGCCTTTATGGATTGTGTGAATATTTCTTTAGGGTATGTACTACAAAATGGAATTGGAGAGTCAAAGAGTATGAGCATTTTTTATTTTGATAACTACTGCCAAACAGTCTTCCAAAAGGATGTAGAAACTCATTCTTCTATCAACCATGTATGAATGTACTCATTTTAATACCCTTGTCAATACCGAATATTAACCTTTAAAATTTTTCCAATATAATGTACAGAAATGGTATCTCACTTTAATTTGTATTTTTAATTACTAGTGAAGGTGGGCATATTCATTTGTAATATCTCATCTTTGTAATTCTAGTTTGTATCTTTTCCCATATTTCTATTGGTTTGTGTGTCTATTTCTTATTGATTTGTAGACATATACATTACAAACATTTCCTCCCAGTCTATAGCTTAATTTTCAACATTGTTTATGGTATTCTTTTTTGTATAAACGTTTTTTACTTGATGTTTGGAGTCTTGTTTAAGAACAGCTTTTGGGCAGGGTGCGGTGGCTCACATCTATAATTCCAGCACTTTCGGAGGCCAAGGTGAGAGGATCACTTGAGGCCAGGAATTTGAAACTAGCCCAGGCAACATAGTGAAAACCCACTTGTACAAAGAAAATAAATTAGCCAGGCATGCTGGTACATTCCTGTAGTCCCAGCTACTCAGGAGGCTAAGGTAGGTGAATTCCTTGAGCCCGGGAGGTGAGTTCAAGTTCACCTATGATTGTGCCTCTATACTCCAGCCTGGGAAACAGAGTGAGATGTCATCTGTCTTTTAAAAAATTAAAATTTTTAAAAAGATTTTATATTCCCCAAATTTCAAACATCCAAGTAAAAAACCCTTATACCTTGTTGATCCTACATGCTATATTTATATTTATTCAGAACTATTCTCACTAAATTTTCTTGTTTGCTTTGCCCCTTCTCCAATTTATTAACATTATAACAGATTCTATCCCCATCTTCCATGATGGTACAGAACAACAATAAAACTGGATAAAGAAATTTATACCTTACACATCTTATCTGCTCTTCACAAAAACCACACAAGGTAGGTGTCATCCTATTCATTTTACAAATGAAGACACTGAAGACAAAGAAATTAGGCAACTTGCCAAAGGCTACTCAGCCTAGCAAAGGCTAAAACTAAGATTTTAACCTGATTCGCAGATTCCAAAGCCCCATTCCCCTCTCAAAAAATTGCTTTCATTCCTGCCCTGGTGTAATATCACATCCATATTCATGATTAACATAATCTCTACATCATTATCTAAGAAATCAATCTACAGACATTAATAGACCAGGCATGATGGCTCATGATTCATGCCAGTAATCCCAGCATTTTGGGAGGCCAAGGTAGAGGACTGCCTGAGCTCAGGAGTTTGAGACCAGTCTGGGCAACACAGGCAGACCTTATTTGTGCAAAAAACAAACAAACAAAAAAATTAGCCAGGCGTGGTGGTACTTGCCCTGCAGTCCTAGCTACTTGAGAGGCTGAGGTGGGAAGATTGCTTCAGCCCAGGAGGTGGAGGCTACAGTGAGCTGTGATCACGCCACTGTACTCCAGCCCGAGCAAGAGAGTGAGACCCTATCTCAAACAAAACAAAATAAAAAACATTAATAGCAGGTCCAGGACCAGCTCCTGCAAGGTATTCTCTCATTGCTTTGGTTGCATTTCGTTGTAATTCTTTTACTGCATTCTCTTACTGGGTTGACCATAAGCCTTTGGTAATCACTGCAACCCAATCCTCTGGCCTAGCTTTTCAAAGGGTGTCCCAGGCAGATATTTCATTTTAAAAAGTTTAAAATCCACACTCAAGTCAGTTTGAGAACACTACATTAGAAGCATAATAAAAGACTCCATGTATTTAAAAAAAAAAGGAAGGCCGGGCGCGGTGGCTCAAGCCTGTAATCCCAGCACTTTGGGAGGCCGAGACGGGCGGATCACGAGGTCAGGAGATCGAGACCATCCTGGCTAACACGGTGAAACCCCGTCTCTACTAAAAATACAAAAACTAGCCGGGCGAGGTGGCGGGCGCCTGTAGTCCCAGCTACTCGGGAGGCTGAGGCAGGAGAATGGCGTAAACCCGGGAGGCGGAGCTTGCAGTGAGCTGAGATCTGGCCACTGCACTCCAGTCCGGGCGACAGAGCAAGACTCCGCCTCAAAAAAAAAAAAAAAGGAGAAAAACAAATTAGGCAAAATAGGAGAATAAACATTCAAAGCTTAAATACTGATTAGGGATGTCATAAAATAGAAGAAAAATGTTAGGTATGCAGCAAGAGCATTAGAAAGCCAAATCGGGCCAGGCACGGTGGCTCATGCCTGTAATTCCAGAACTTTGGGAGGCCGAGGCAGGTGGATCATTTGAGGTCAGGAGTTCAAGAGCAGCCTGGCCAACATGGTGAAACCCCATCTCTACTAAAAATACAAAAATTAGTTGAGTGGTAGTGGCACGCGCCTGTAATACCAGCTACTTGGGAGGCTGAGGCAGGAGAATCACTTGAGCCTGGGAGGCGGAGGTTGCAGTGAGCTGAGATTGTGCCACTGCACTCCAGTCTGGGTGACAGAGTGAGACCCTGTCTCAAAAAAAAAAAAAAAAAAAAAAAGGCCGAGTGCAGTGGCTCAAACCTGTAATCCCAGTGCTTTGGGAGGCCGAGACGGGCAGATCACGAGGTCAGGAGTTCAAGACCAGCCTGGTCAGCACGGCGAAACCCCATCTCTACTAAAAGTACAAAAATTAGCCAGGGCCGGGCACAGTGGCTCATGCCTGTAATCCCAGCACTTTGTGAGGCCAAGGCGGGCGGATCGAGAGGTCAGAAGTTCGAGATCAGTCTGACCAACATGGCAAAACCCCATCTCTACTAAAAATACAATTAGCCAGGCGTGGCAGCATGCACCTGTAATCCCAGCTACTTGGGAGTCTGAGGCAGGAGAATCGCTTGAACCCGGGAGGCGGAGGTTGCAGTGAGCTGAGATCGCGCCACTGCACTCCAGCCTGGACTACAGAGCGAGACTCTGTCTCAAAACAAAAAAACAAAACAAAACAAAATACAAAAAGACAAAAATTAGCCAGGCGTGGTGGCCAGTGCCTGTAATCCCAGCTACTTGGGAGGCTGAGACAGGAGAATCACTTGAACCCGAGAGGCGGAGGTTGCAATGAGCCAAGATTGTGCCACTGCCTTCCAGCCTGGACAACAGAGTGAGACTCTGTCTCAAAAAAAAAAAAAAAAAAAAAAGCCAAATCAGGAAATGCAGCATAACTAGCCAAAGGGAATAATGTGATAGTTTCCCACTACTTTTAAAATAGTTTTCTCAGCTGGGCATGGTGGCTCATGCCTGCAATCCCAGTCCTTTGGGAGGCAGACATAGGAAGATTACTTGAGGCCAGGAGTTCAAAACCAGGCTAATCCACATAGTGAGACCTCGTCTCTACAAAAGAAAAATTTAAAAATTAGCCAGGCGTGGTGGTGCACACCCGTAGTACCAGCTACTGGGAAGGCTGAGTCAGCAGGATCGCTTGAGCCTGGGAGTTTGAGGCTGCAGTGAGTCATGATTACATCACTGCACTACAGCCTGGGTCACAGAGTAAGACTACGTCTGAAATAATAATAAAAATAATAAACTAAAATACGAAAATATCTTTTTTCTTGGCCGGGCGTGGTGGCTCATGCCTGTAATTCCAGCACTTTGGGAGGCCGAGGTGGGTGGATCATAAGGTCAGGAGTGCAAGACCAGCCTGGCCAAAATGGTAAAACCCCGTCTCTACTAAAAATACAAAAATTAGCTAAGCGTGGTGGTGAGCACCTGTAATCCCAGCTACTCAGGAGGCTGAGGCAGAGAACTGTTTGAACCTGTGAGACAGAGGTTGCGGTGAGCCAAGATCGCGCCACTGCACTCCAGCCTAGGTGACAGAGCAGGACTCAGTCTCAAATTATATTTTCTTCTTTATCACTTCCTAGATGTTTTAGTCTGCTTGACCTGCTATAACAAAATACCACAGACTAGGTGGATTAACCAACAGACATTTATTCCTCACAGTTCTAGAGGCTAGGAAGGCCAAGATCAACGTGCGACAAATCTAGTTCTCAGCAAGATCCTGCTTCTTGGCTTGCAGACAACTAGTCACTGTTTTGCTATATCCTCATATGGTGGAGAAGGGAAGCTCTGGTGTTTCTTCCTCTTCTTATAAGGGTACTAATCCCATCATGGAGACTTCACACTTATGACCTCATTTAAACTTAACTACCTCCCAAAGGCCCCACCTCCTAATACCATCACACTGGGCATTAGGGCTTCAACATATAAATTTGGGAGGAACACAGACACTGAGTCCATAGCAGTAACATATGTTAAGATATATGATAAAGTGATTGAGAAATAGTAAAGAATCGTATCTTCTAGCTGGTCATCCTGCTTCCACTCTTGCCACTCTCTAAACCATCTTCCTCTACACAAACACCATAAATTCCCCAGCTTACAGCCTTTCAACAGCTTATCACAGCACTTAGAATAAAGTCCAAAGCACAGCTGCCTTGGCCCTCTGGGTCCTACATGATCCAGTCCTCGCCTCTCTGCAATCTCCTTTTAGGACAGACTCTCTTTCTCACTATACTTTAGCTACCCTCGGTTTCTCTCCATTCTTCTAATATCCCTTGTATCTTGAGGCTTTACACTGCAGTTCATTCTGCTTGTAATTCTTTTTCCCCTATTCTTCATATGGTTAGTTTCTTCTTAGTCTTAAAGTTTCACTTTAAAATTCTGACATATTGGTGTCAAGCAAGCAATCCTGGCCCTTCCTAAAGAATAGGAGTTCAAGTAGTTGAATGTTCCCCTGCCATTAAAACTAGCAGTTTTCATAGGAGGTTTGTGTGTGTGTGTGTGTGTGTGTGTGTGTGTGTGTGTGTGTTTGTGTGTGTGTGTGTGTGTGTGTGTTTGCTTTTTTTTGAGTTGGAGTCTTGCTCTTTCACCCAGGTTAGAGTGTAGCGGCGTGATCTCAGCTCACTGCAACCTCCGCCCCTGGTTCAAGTGATTCTTCTGCCTCAGCCGCCCAAGTAGCTGGGATTACAGGTGCCCACCACCACGCCCGGCTAATTTTTTTATTTTTAGCAGAGATGGGGTTTTACCATGTTGGCCAGGCTGGTCTCGAACTCCTGACCTCAGGTGATCCACCCACCTCAGCCTCCCAAAGTGCTGGGATTACAGGTGTCAGTCACTGTGCCCAGCCAGGAGTTTCTGTTTTGTTTTTTTATGTGATACAAAAATATATGGACAGCATTTTGCAACATATATTAAAAGTCTTAAGGAGAAATTTATTCTAAGAAAATGATCACAGATGTATACAAATATTTTTGTATACAAATGTTCATCACACTATTATTTCGATTAATGAAAAAGAGGAAGAAAATCTTAGACATTCAGCCAAGTGGAACACATTATAGAGTCATTTAAAAATCACATTTAAAAAATTTAAGCCAAGCAAGGTGGCTCACGCCTGTAATCCCAGCACTTTGCGAGGCCAAGACGGGCAGATCACTTGAAGACAAGAGTTCGAGGCCAGCCTGGCCAATATGGTGAAATCCCACCTCTACTAAAAATACAAAATTAGCCAGGCATGGTGGCACGTGCCTGTAGTCCCAGCTACTTGGGAGGCTGAGGCAGGAGAATCGCTTGAACCCAGGAGGTGGAGGTTGCAGTGAGGTGAGATTACGCCACTGTACTCCAGCCTGGGCGACAGAGCAAGACTCAGTCTCAAAAAATAAATAAATAAATAAATAAATAAATAAATAAAAAAAACAAAACAAACCCAGAACATTCATGAGCTGGAGGGCAACTTCAACTGGTCTAATTACATATAAATGGAATCTCCAAAGGAAAGGTAAGAAAAGGGGTATAGAAAATAGAATAATGGCTGAAAGTTTTCTAAATTTCATGAAAACTATACATTAATCCAAAAGGCTCAACAAATCCCAAGCACAAAAGGTACAAAAAAAAATTACACCAAGGAACATCACAATCAAATTGCTCAAAACTAATGATAAAGAAGAAAACTTAAAAGCATTGGGAGGGAAAAAAAACCCCACATTATGAGCAAATGAAAAAGAGTATGGGTAACAAGAGACTTCTCATAGGAAACCATGCAAGTGACAATACAGCAAAGAAACATCTTTTAAAACTCAAACCAAAAAAACCCTGTAAACCTAATATTGTATATCCAGTAAAAATATCCTTCAAAAACAAAGGCAAAATACAGACTTTTCCAGATACATAAAAGCTGAAAAAAAGCATCACTACTAGGCATGCAGTACAAGAAACGTTAAAGGAAGTCCCTCAGGCACAAGGAAAATTACACTACATGGAAAGAGATCTACACAAAAGAATGAAAAGTACCAAAAATGGTAAAAGAAACATTTTTTACAATTACTTAGATATCCTTGAAAGTTTGTATAGAAAAATAAACAAAAAGGTACTGTGGAGTTATATGCAGAACTAAAATGTATGACAATAATAATGTGAAGGCTGAGCGGGGAGAAATGGAAATATACTATTATAAGATTGACATACTAGGCCGGGCGCGGTGGCTCACGCCTGTAATCCCAGCACTTTGGGAGGCCGAGGCGGGCGGATCACAAGGTCAGGAGATCGAGACCATGGTGAAACCCCGTCTCTACTAAAAATACAAAAAAATTAGCCGGGCGTGGTGGCGGGCGCCTGTAGTCCCAGCTACTCGGGAGGCTGAGGCAGGAGAATGGCGTGAACTCGGGAGGCGGAGCTTGCAGTGAGCCGAGATCGCGCCACTGCACTCCAGCCTGGGCGACAGAGCGAGACTCCGCCTCAAAAAAACAAAACAAAACAAAACAAAACAAAAAAAAAAAAGATTGACATACTATATGTGAAGTGCCGTAATATCACATGAAGGGAGTGTCTGATAAATTAAAGATGTACACCATTTACACCATAAACCCTAAAACAACTACAAAAAAGGAAACAGAGTTAGAAGTAATAAGCCAGGCCGGGCGCAGTGGCTCATACCTGTAATCCCAGCACTTTGGGAGGCCGAGGCAGGCGGATCATGAGGTCAGGAGATCGAGACCATCCTGGCTAACATGGTGAAACCCCGTCTCTACTAAAAATACAAAAAATTGGCCGGGCATAGTGGCGGGTGCCTGTAGTCCCAGCGACTTGGGAGGCTGACACAGGAGAATGGTGTGAACCTGGGAGGCGGAGCTTGCAGTGAGCCGAGATTGTACCACTGCACTCCAGCCTGGGCGACAGAGTGAGATTCCATCTTAAAAAAAAAAAAAGTAGGCCGGGCGCGGTGGCTCAAGCCTGTAATCCCAGCACTTTGGGAGGCCGAGACGGGCGGATCACAAGGTCAGGAGATCGAGACCATCCTGGCTAACATGGTGAAACCCCGTCTCTACTAAAAAAAAAATACACAAAAACTAGCCGGGCGAGGTGGCGGGCACCTGTAGACCCAGCTACTCGGGAGGCTGAGGCAGGAGAATGGCGTGAATCCGGGAGGCGGAGCTTGCAGTGAGCTGAGATCCGGCCACTGCACTCCAGCCCGGGGGACAGACAGAGCAAGACTCCGTCTCAAAAAAAAAAAAAAAAAAAAAGTAATAAGCCAATATGGAGGTAAAACTGAATGATTACAATATGCTTAATCCAAAAGAAGCAGAAGAAGAAAAGGAGAACAAAGAAGAGGTGGGGCAAATAGAAAACAAACAGCAAGATGGCAGATTTACACTCATCCATATGAATAATCACATCAAATGTAAATGGTCTAAACATCCCAATTAAAATGTAGAGATTGTCAGACTGGATAAAAGCAAGACCTACCTATATGCTGCCTATAAGAAATGTACTTTAAGTATAAAGATAAAATCATTCTGAAAGAAAAAGAATGGTAAAAGATATACTATGCTAATACTAATCAAAAGAAAGCTGGGCCGGACACAGTGGCTCATGCCTGTAATCCCAGCACTTCAGGAGGCCAAGGCGGGCGGATCATCTAAAGTTGGGAGTTCAAGACCAGCCCGGCCAACATGGTGAAACCCCGACTCTACAAAAATACAAAAATTAGCCAGGCATAATGGCAGGTGCCTGTAATACCAGCTACTTGAGACTCTGAGGCAAGAGAATCATTGAACCTGAGAGGCAGAGGTTGCAGTGGGCTGAGATCGTGCCATTGCACTCCAACCTGGGCGAAAGAGCTAGACTCTGTCAAAAAAAAAAAAAAAGCTAAAAGGGCTATATTAATATCAAGTAAAGTATATTTCAGAACAAAGAATATTACCAGGACTAAAGGATATTATTTCATAATCATAAAGAAGTCAATTCATCAAAAGGACATAATCCTAAATGTTATGTATCTGGCAACTAAGTTTCAAACACAGGAAGCAAACAAACACTGACAAAACTGCCAAGACAAATAGACAAACCCACAATTCTAGCTACAAATTTCAACACCTTTCTCTTATTAATTGATAGGACAAATAGAAAAAGCAGGAAAGATACAGAAGGCTTTAACAATACTAACAACTTGACCTAATTGACATTTATAGAACACTCAACCCAACAAGAGCAGAAAACATATTCTTTTTGAGGGTATACAGAACATTTAACAATATAAAATATATTCTGGGCCATAAAATGAATCTAAATAAATTTAAAAGAATTCAAGTCATACAAAGTATGTTCTCTGAACACAATGAAATTAAATTAGAAAACAGAAACATGTCTGGAAAATGCCTCAAATATTTTGAAATTATATATAACACTTCTATATTACCCAGGAGTAAAAGGAACAAACAAGAGAATTTTAAAGTATTTTGAACAGACTAAAAATATAGCAAATCAAAATCTGTGGAATGCACCTAAAGGAGCACTTAAAGTGAAATTTATAGTACAAAATACCTCTATTAGAAAAGAAGACGGGCGGTGGCTCACGCCTGTAATCCCAGCACTTTGGGAGGCTGAGGTGGGCGGATCATGAGGCCAGGAGATCCAGACCATTCTGGTGAACACGGTGAAACCCCGTCTCTACTAAAATACAAAAAAAATAGGCCGGGCGCGGTGGCTCAAGCCTGTAATCCCAGCACTTTGGGAGGCCGAGATGGGCGGATCACGAGGTCAGGAGATTGAGACCATCCTGGCTAACATGGTGAAACCCCGTCTCTACTAAAAAATACAAAAAACTAGCCGGGCGAGGTGGGGGGCGCCTGTAGTCCCAGCTTCTCGGGAGGCTGAGGCAGGAGAATGGCGTGAACCCGGGAGGCGGTGGAGCTTGCAGTGAGCCGAGATCGCGCCACTGCACTCCAGCCTGGGCAACAGAGCGAGACTCTGTCTCAAAAAAAAAAAAAGAAAGAAAGAAAAAGAAAAGAAGAAAAGTCTCAGATAAAAAACCTCAGTTTCCACCTTAAGAAACTGGAAAAAGAATCAACAAACCACAAGCAAACAGAAGATTTTTTTCCACAGCAGAAATTTTAAAATAAAAAAGAGAAAAGCAATAGAGAAAATCAATGGAACCAAACGGGTTTCTTTGAGATCAATGAAATACATAAACATTTAGCCAGACTGATCAGGAGAAAAAGAAGATCCAAATGAATAATATCAAGAATGACAGAGGTGACCTCACTAGAATTCTACAATTTTAAAATAAAAATAAGAAAATAGGCCAGGCGTGGTAGCTCACACCTGTAATCCCAGCACTTTGGGAGGCTGAAGCAGGTGGATCACTTGAGCTCAAGCTCAGAAGTTTGAGATCAGCCTGAGCAACCCGGCAAAACCCCACCCCTAAAAAAACACAAAAATTAGCCAGGCATTGTGATGCATGCCTATAGCCCCAGCTACTTGGGAGGGTGAAGTGGGAGGATGGCTTGAGCCCAGGAGGCAGAAGCTGCAGTAAGCAGAGATCATGCCACTGCATGCCAGCCTGGGCAACAGAGTTGAGACCCTGTCTCAAAAAAAAAAAAAAAAGCAAAAAGAAAAATTATGAACAGCTTTTTGCTAAGACATTCAACAAATACTTTGAAAGGCACAAAGGTCATTCAAGAGTAAATCTAAATAGCTCTGTATTTACTAAAGATATTAAATTTGTGGTTTATAAAACCTTACCTGGCCGGGCGCAGTGGCTCACGCCTGTAATCCCAGCACTTTGGGAGGGCGAAGCAGGAAGATCACCTGAGGTCAGGAGTTCGAGACCAGCCTGGCCAACATGGCAAAACCATGTCTCTACTAAAAATACAAAAATTAGCCAGATGTGGTGGCGGGTGCCTCTAATCCCAGCTACTCAGGAGGCTGAGACAGGAGAATCGCTTGAACCCAGGAGGAAGAGGTTGCAGTGAGCCAACATCATGCCACTGGACTCCAGCCTGGGCAACAGGATAAGATTCCATCTAAAAAAAAAAAACACCTTACCTTCCTATACACACACACACACCCCCAAAAAAAAACCTGGCCCAGATGGCTTACTTGGTGAATTCCAAATATTTAAAGAAGAAATAGCCTGTAATCCCAGCACTCTGGGGGACCAAAGCGGGCGGATCACCTGAGGTCAGGAGTTCAAGACCAGCTTGGCCAACATGGCGAAACCCCATCTCTACTAAAAATACAAAAATTAGGTGGGCATGGTGGCGCATGCCTGTATCCCAGCTACTAGCAGGGCTGAGGCAGGAGGATCGCTTGAACCTGGGAGGTGGAGGTTAAGGTGAGCTGCGATCACGAGATCATGCCACTGCCCTCCAGCCTGAGCAACAGTGAGACTCTGTCTCAAAAACAAAACAAATAAACAAATAAACAAAGAAAGAATAGAAATTCCATACAAACCCTCCCAGAAAACTGAAGGAGAAATACTTTCTAACCCATCCTACAACGTTTGCATTACCCAGATACCAAAACCATAGAAAGACATAGTAAGAGAAGAAAACCACAGACTAATGTTTCTCACTAATACAGATGTAAAAGTTCTTAACAAATTTTTAGAAAATCTATTTCAGCAATATATGAAAAGAATAATATCACAACCAAGTGGGGTTTATCTCATAATGCAAGACTGGTTTGGCATATGAAAATCAATCAGTATAACTTACTATATCAACAAACCAAAAAAGAAAAACCATAAGGTCATCTCAATAGGTGCAGAAAAAGTATTTCCAAAATCCACGATCTATTCCTAATAAAAATTGTTGGAAAACTAAGACTAGAACAGAATGCCTTTACTTGATAAAGAACATCCGCCAAAATTACAGTTAACATTATACTTAAGGATGAAAAACTGAATGTTTTCTTCTTAATAGTGAGAACAAGAATCTTCTGAGTATTTCTATTCAACACTGTATGGCAAGTTCTAATCAGCACAATAAAAAAAGGAAATAAAAGGAATCAAATTGGAAAGAAAAAAATAAAACTGTCTTTATTTACAGGTGAAACAATTACCTATGCAGAAAACCTATGGAATTTACAAAAAAACTGTACTAGAACTAATATGAGTCTAGCTTGGTTGTAGGATTCAAGGTTAAGATACACATTCATTGTATTTTACAAATGTGCATCAATTGATAACTGGATAAACAAAATGTGTATCCATACAATGTAACATTACTTGGCAATAAAAAGGAATGAAGTAATGATCTGTGCTAAGTCAAAGAAGCCAGACACAAAAGATCATACGTCGTATGATTCCATTTATATGCATGTCCAGAATCAGCAAATCGAGACACAGAAAGTAGGTTAGTGGTTGCCAGGGGTTGGGGAGAGGAAAATACCACCACTAATAGGTAGGGAATTTTATTTAGGGGATGGTAAAAATGTTCTGGAATCAGTGATGTTGATAGTTGTACAACCTTGTGAATACACTACAAACCACTGAACTTCAAAAAGGAAGATTTTATGGCATATTATTTATATCTCAATTTTTTAAAAACTGTGATAAGGTCAGATGTGGTGGCTCATGCCTGTAATCCCAGGACTTTGGGATGGGCGGTGGATCACTTGAGGTCAGGAGTTCGAGACCAACCTGGCTAACATGGTGAAACCGCATCTCTACTAAAAATACAAAAATTAGTCATGCATGGTGACATGCACCTGTAATCCCAGCTACTTAGGAGGCTGATGCAGGAGAATCGCTTGAACCTGGAAGGCAGAGGTTGCAGTAAACTGAGACCGTGCCATTGCACTCCAGCCTAGGCAACAGAAGGAGACTCTATCTCAAACAAACAAACAAACAAACAAACAAATGATGATAAAAAGACACTGTGCCAAACAGACTGGTAGAAAATATTTACAAAATATATTATGTGGCAATGTATTTATATTTAGAACATATAAAGAACACTTATACAACAAAAAGACAAACAACCCAATTAAAAATTAGGCAAAAAGACACCCACATTTTTACAAAGGTAAAGAAAAATAAAAGCACATGGATTTATCATCAGACATTATGGAATTGCAAATTAAACACAAAGACCACTACACACCCATTAGAACGACTAAAATGTGGAGAAACGGGAATTCTCACATACTATTGGCATGAATGTAAAACAATACAACCAATTTAAAAACCAGTTTGCAGTTTTTAATAAAAGCTAAGCATAAATCTGCCATAAGACCCAGCTATTACGCTCCTTTGTATTTACCTTAAAAAAATGAAAGCATATGTACAAAGACTTGTTCACGGATGTTTACAACAGCTTTATGTGTAATAGTCCCATATTGAAAACCACCCAAATGTCCATTAATAGTAAATCTGATTAACCAATTGTAGTGTATCCATTCAATTATAAAGGAATGAACTATTTATACATGCTGTAACATCAATGAATCTCAAAATAATTTTGCTGAGTGAAAGAAGCCAGGTAAGAGTTCATATTATATGTTTAAGATTCTAGAAAATGCAAACAAATCTAGTGTGATAAGACAGCAGATAGTAATTGCCAAGGTGCATCTGCTTCCCATATATTCTCTAATAGAGTTTATTACCAAATTTCCAGGTACTTGCCAATCTGAGACATCAAAAACAGTATCTCTGAGTAGTTTTTATTTGCATTCCCCTAATCAAGAGTGAGACTGTGATTATTTTCTTTTCTTTTCTTTTCTTCTTTTTTTTGAGACAGAGTCTCACTCTATTGTCCAGGCTAGAGTGCAGTGGCGTGATCTTGGCCCACTGCAACCTCTGCCTCCTGGGTTCAAGCGATTGCCTCAGCCTCCTAAGTAGTTAGGATTACAGGTGGGCACCACCAGGCCTGGCTAATTTTTATACTTTTAGTAGAGACAGGTTTCACCATGTTGCCCAGGCTGGTCTTGAACTCCTGACCTCAAGTGATGCACCTGCCTTGGCCTCCCAAAGTGCTGGGATTACAGGTGTGAGCCACTGTGTCCGGCCTGTGTTTATTTTCGTAAGTTTAAGTGACATTTGTATTTCACTTCTTCTGAACTATCTGTTCATATTCTTTGCCCATTATTTCTATTGGATTATTATTCTTTTTCTCACAGATTTTTAGAGTTCTTTATATATTAGGGAAATCAGCCCTTTGTGAGTTGCCAATATTTTCCCCAGCTTCTCACTTGTCTTTTAACTTTGCTTATAGTAGTTTTTGCCATGCCATCCTCCCCTACCCCCAAATTAAAAATATATATATATGTAGTCAAATTTATAGTCTGGCTCAGGTGATGGGTATACCAAAATCTCAGAAATCACCACTAAAGAACTTACCCATGTAACCAAACACCACTTGTTCCCCCAAAACTGACTGAAATTTAAAAAAAAAAATTACAGTCTATTCTTTCATGGCTTCTGCAATATTTTATCACACAGTATATACTATACAAAATTATGTTTTTTAATTCTCCCATAGTTTCTTTTAGTACCATAGTTCCATTTCTTACATTTAATATTTGATCCATTTGGAATTTATCCTGATATAAAATGTGAGGTATGAATACAAGTTTATTTTCCATATTGGCTACCCAAATTTCTCTACACCATTTACTAAATAATCCACTCTCTTCCACAATCCTACCTGCCACCATTGATTTAAAATGCCACCTTTATCTTATATTACATATCTTTTGGATCTGTTAATAGACTTTCTATTTTAAGGAATATACTTTTGAATAGTCTATTGTTTCAGACTGTTAACCAAAAGTTTGTTTTATAATCTGGACACAGTGGCACATGCCTGTAGTCCCAGCTACTCAAGAGCCTGAGGCGGAAGGATCACTTGAGCCCAGAAGTTTAAGTCCAGCCATGGCAACAGAGCAAGACCTGTCTCTTAAAAAAAGAATAACACAAAATTTGTTTGACAGAAGTCATATTTATGCAAGATTATTTAAATGCTGTTCAGTCCATTTCCTTCTCTGAAAATTCAGAGTTCTATTCTCTATTCCAACCATACACATTGTCAGCTACCTGACTCTTCTATACTTACTTATCATCAATGATAAGTACTTCCACATACTTATCATCAATGAGTTGTGTTATAATGCGAAACCTTTGGGTTTTCTCAAAATGCACTACATAAAAGAGACATTAGAAAATAAAACTGAATATATTTATTGCACGAGTATTGTAGACAATGAAGTCATTATCACTCAGTTTTCAGTGTGAATCTTCCTTGAAAAATATCCCAGAAAACTTTTGTTTATCCAGAGGAACATTATAGTAAGTTCTTTGAGTTTCTACTTTTATTTCTTTTTCTTTTTTTTTTCTTTTTTTTGAAACGGAGTCTTGCTCTGTCGCCCAGGCTGGAGTGCAGTGACGCGATCTCGGCTCACTGCAAGCTCCGCCTCCCGGGTTCACACCATTCTCCTGACTCAGCCTCCCGAGCAGCTGGGACTACAGGCGCCCACCACCACGCCCGGCTAATTTTTTGTATTATTAATAAAGACAGGGTTTCATCGTGTTAGCCAGGATGGTCTCGATCTCTTGACCTTGTGATCTGCCTGCCTTGGCCTCCCAAAGTGCTGGGATTACAAGTGTGAGCCACTGTGCCCAGCCCTCTACTTTTATTTCTATCTTCCCTAGTATTTATTATGCTATTGTAAATGTTATATGGCAAGACACCTTAAAACTTTGTGAACCTTGTCATGAAATAAATAAGCTTGCTAGGGAAGTGTGGTGGCCAACAAGATGTGTTGCTCAGATCTGCTTCAAGAGAACCTATTGTATGGACCACAGTTTAGCCTCTAGCCACCAGCCCCATGAACACTGAAGGCACTCTTTGCCTAAGCTGCTCCCAGGCAGTGACTGAGCAAGGCAGGGGTAGTAGTGCCTGCCCACCTGCCCCATATGGGATTCTGCTTACAGGCAACTTTTGCTTGGGGACTCTACATCTGCATGGCTGGGATTTTCTCAACTATGCTGTGGTCTGCAAGATTTCCTACCCAACCTTTTTCTTTCTGGTCTTCCTTCACAGGTATTAGCCTTGCATTATATTTGAAAAGCTCTCCCTGTCTACTCCCAGCTCCCTCCCAACTGATGGTTTGTGGTTCAATAAATCTTATGCCTCTAAGACTGTCTTGGAGGACCCACACTGACACAGGGAGCATGATAATTTAGTTAATTGAGGAAAGACTCCATTGCCTATTTAAATAGAACCTGACTCCACAGTCTTCATCCCTAACATTATCTTTAAAATTGCATGACGGCTTCTGTAGACAAGCAGATGGAAGTCATGAAGCCCAGATGTAAAAAAAGAGATACAAGCTTTTTTAAAAAAAAATCTAAGTATACTCTGGGCTTTTTGACCATTTCACTTGAAAATTCAAGTACATTTGCCTCAGGAAACAGAACTGTCTCTAAGTGAATCAACGAATTTTCCCTTGACCTATCTTGAACTGAGAAATAACAGAGACCTGGCCAGTAATGAAGGCAATATAGCACCTCTGTCTGGCATTTAAAATATCCTGAAGAACAAACATGCTATCATGTATCAGCTCAAGGCTTCTTCATCCCCCTCACCGAGGAAACTCTTGACTCAAGGATATATGTTTTGCCAGCTTGTGAAAGGAAACATTCGTTTCAATAGGATTTCATCTCTTGCTGTTGTTGCTGTTTTACATTTACATTTGGCCTATTTCCTCCATCATTCTATTCCAAAGGGAAAGTCTTAGGAAATCTGCCAAAGTTTCTAAAATATTGGAACACACTGAGAATGCATAAAGCGTATAATGGCCAGTGGTTTTATTTTAGAACCTCAAGAACTATGTACTGTGTTGTATACAGTGCTTAATATACTGTGCATGGCTAATAAATATTAAATCAACCCTTCATAACCTGTCTCTGGGACAAAAACTCTTTATTCACAAGACCAAAATATTCCTCAACCATTTCTCCAGAGAAAGAACTCTCAAATCTTTCATTTTGGTCTTACAGCTTCATACTACAAAAAGTCCTGGGGGATGAAGGCACCCGACTCACCCAAAAACTACATCAGGGTATTTCTTTTAAAGAAGTATAAATTTGCCCTGCCCTTGGTTTCACCTTCTTACAAAGTTCAGTAGTCCAGGCTAAATAATTCCACTATTCCTCCAATGTTAACACCCTTCAAATATTTGGGAGTGTCTCTCCTGGATCTTGTAGTTGGAATTCAGTCAACTCTGCATGCTTGAATTTGTTAACTGATCTTCATAAATTCAGGTATTTATCCCCCTCAGCACTACAGTTGCTCTCAGAGCTCACCACCTTCTGTTTCTATCATGCTGACACTGTGCTAAATGTAATACTCCCAGTGGGCTCTTGCCAACTCCCTATGCTGTGGCACAACCCTTCTTTGTTAGCTGCCCAGAATAGCACTGGCTTTCCTTTGACTGCCAGATCACATTTCAAGCCCAAACCAAGTTTGTTATCTGCCATTTCTGTCAAGTCTCTCTGGCCCTCTAGGGTTTCATTTCGTTTTTTCTGTCAGATCTCTTGTATCTCCTCTTCAGCCTCTGAAACAAGAGTAGAATTGTGTCCTATTGTTAATTTCCTAGATAAATGAATATTGTTCATATTTTGGCCTGACATTAGTACTAAAATGGCTGACTGCTAATTTTCATAACTGACCATTTTCTCCCCTCTCTATTGGATTCCCACCTAAGATTTTTCCCTTGTTAAACCTATACTCAAAAGCTATCTCCTTCTAGTAACTGTTTTAGGTAAAACAAACAGGTTGTAAATTCTCCACAGTCCCTTTAGGTTCAATCAACTTTTACTAATCACCCACTAGATACAGGTGTTGTGGATAAAGTAAATACATAGCTTTTGTCCTCAAGCAATTCAGTCTTGTTTAAAGAAAGACATGTAAATTTGTATTTATAACACAGTGTAATCATGCAATTATAGGAAAATATATAAAGGTTGGGAAAGGTGGTAACTTTAACAATGAATAGGACTCCATCAGACCTAGAAGGAGAAGGACATTTCAGTCAGAGAGAAATTCCAGAGCAAAGGCAAAGAGTGCTGAACACGTGAGATGCATGGGAAACAAATGACATGATGTTGCTGGAGTGTAACAGGAAAGGCAGGAGAGAAATGGCAGCACAGGACAGTAGGGGATTAGGAAAGAACCAAGGCACTGGACCCTGAAGTGCTTTGAATTCCAAGCTAAGGGGTCTGAACTTGATCATGCAACAATGAGCAGAGGTTAAAGAAATATAAAAAAGGAAGACGACATGATCAGGGTTTGAGAAGAATCATTCAGCATAAGTGTAGAGAAGAAAAGAGAGGGAGGAGGGACAAAAGCAAGACTATCAGTCAGGTGTCAGCTGCAATGGTCCAGGTGAGACAGGGTTTTTTTCAGAAGGAAAAAAAATGAAGATGGCCATTTCAGCCGATCACTTACAGAGCACCAACTATGTGGTAAGTGCTGTATGACGTGCCTTCCATACTAAACTCATTTAATGGTTACCATAACCCTGTCAGATAGGCATTAGTATCTTAATCTAACAGGAGGAAACTGAGGCTCAGAGAAAACAGATAAAGCTAAAAAATGCAGCAAATAAGCCAACCACTGAAACAGAATCAAATTTAGTAAAATGTCCTCTGTACTGTCACTGTGGCTTCTAGAACCTTATTCCAGAGTAATACATCTTTAATCTAGTTACAGACAGCTCACGTTCTCTACTTCGATTCATTTATTCAGTGCCTAGAATGTGTCCTATGTGTCCCCACCCCACCCCTGGCCCAAATTCATATGTTGAAACCTAATCTCCAATGTGCTAGTATTTGGAAGTGAGGCCTTTGGGAAATGATTAGGTCATGAGGACTGAATGGGATCAGTGCCCTTATAAAAGTGAGAGCTGAGAGCTCTCTCATCCCTTCTACTATGCGAGGGCATAGCGAGAAGATGGCTCTCTATGAACCAGGAAGTGAGCCCTAACCAGAAACCGAATCTATTGGTGCCTTGTTCTTGAACTTCCTGGCCTCCAGAACTATGAGAAATAAAATGCTGTTTTTGGCCAGGCGCGGTGGCTCACGCCTGTAATCCCAGCACTTTGGGAGGCCGAGGCGGGCGGATCACGAGGTCAGGAGATCGAGACCATCCTGGCAAACACGGTGAAACCCCGTCTCTATTAAAAATACAAAAGCCGGGCGTGGTGGTGTGTGCCTCTGGTCCCAGCTAACTCGGGAGGCTGAGGCAGGAGAATGGTGTGAACCCAGGAGGTGGAGCTTGCAGTGAGATGAGATCGTGCCACTGCACTCTAGCTTGGGCGACAGAGCAAGACTCCATCTCAAAAAAAAAAAAAAAAAAAACTGTTGTTTTTAAGTCACCCAGTCTATGGTAGTTTGTTTAACAGCCTGAATGGGCTAAGACAATGTGCTAGGCACTGTACCAAAATAATTACTACAGTCAATGAGTTTACAATCTGGTGAAAGAGAAACATAATATAATTACATAATAAAATATGCAATTAGAAACGAATAAATAATTATACAAGAAAAAGTATAAGATATTATGAGACAGTATAGAAGAAAATCATAGTTAGACTTGAGGAGAGGAGATTTATGGGAAGACCTCTGAGAAAGTGACACATGAGACTCGAAGGGATGACTTGAAGGTGAATTTTCCTATCTACCTATTTCTATGCTGTCATCTGCTACCTCTAGTCACTTCATGTCATTTGCTGAAAACTCTTACAACTAGCTCATGACTCTGGGTCTTTGAAGTCCATGGGCATAATTTATCTAATCAGATACTTGATCTCGACTCCTTTTTAGTTACATTCTCTAGTGGCCATACCCGGGTACTGTTGTCAGTACTTATAACTGCTACACTTCTGGAATCTAACATTCAAATACTGTGTTTCATCAAATCTGCCACTAATTGGAAGACTTGCCATCATTTCACATAATAGTAAGAAGAAGGTGTTACCAATTAAACTGGTATCTCAACTTTAGAAATGTTAAAATGGAAAAGAAAGTATTCCTTAAAACCAATCAACTATGGTATCTTAACTTTTATGACAACTGCTAATCCTTTTATCAATATCTCATTCTATTTTTTTCATTATGTCTATTTGGAAATAGTTTCAACTCAACCACACCTCTGGAAACGATCCTTTTATACTATCCCAATGTGTTTTTCTTGCCTATCACTTCCTTCTCAGGCTAGCCAAAACTCAAAGTCTTATCACTTCAGTCAGCATCTGGCTAACTCCTTTATCTCTCTGGCCTTCCACTGAATCTACACAGCAAAAAACACTGTCAGCTTTCTCTGTTTCTACACCTGAGCTAAGTTCTGCTGAAGTAACTCATTCAACCACATTGGCTGGTATTACACACGGCCAGAACACTGAGCATCCAACAATAAGCAATAAATCTATGTTGCCCAAATCCTCAATCTCCCATGCTCCTAACATTTCAAACTTCCTACACTGTCTTCAAAACCCCAATCCCATCACCTCCTCTGCATTCCCAAAAGACAACTTTATCCCTTATTCTCTAAAAACATAAAAATACAACATGGGATTTTCTTCAATTTCTGAATCCTCCCATCTGGATTGCCTACAAATTTACATCCATTCATCAGTCCTCTCATTCATTCATTTCACTAATATTTATCAAACACTTACTGTGTATTAGGGACTGTTTTGGGTGGTTACCGAACAAAAATCCCTGCCCTTGTACAGCTTAGATTCTAGGAGAGAGACAATAAATATCAAACATAATAAATTATATGTTAGAAAGTGGTAAGAGAGACAGAAGAAAGAAAAAGTACTGCAGGGTAAAAAACAAAGTGCTGAAGCTGGGGTTGGTGTGGAGGGTCAGGCTATAGTATTACAGCTAATAGTATTAAATAAGTAGGGCTCAAGTTCAGAAACAGACAAGCTGATTTATGGGGTGATATAAGTCTGAATAGTGGTTACATAGGGGCGGGGGTGAGAGGCAGGGAGCTTCCTACAGGGAAAGAGCATAAGAGAATGTTCTACAGAGATGAGAACGTTCAATATCTCGAAGTGGATGGTGTTATATGTGCTGTAGACTTAGTATTTGTGTATTTTACACCTCAATTTTTTTAAAAAAAAGACTAAATAGTTATAGGTAACTATAGCAAAAAGGTAATCCTGTATATTGACCTTCTGACTAAAAATAATTAAGAACTAGAGATCTGAAGGAGTGTAGCAGAGCTGGGCACAGTGGCTCACATCAGTAATCATAGCTACTTGGGAACCTAAGGCAGGAGGATGGCCTGAGCCCAGAAATTCAAGGCTGCAGTGAGCTATGATGGCACCAGTGCACTCCAGCCTGAGTAACAGAGCAAAACTTCATCTCTAAAAAAATAACAAAAAGGAAAAGAAAAAGAAAGAAAGAAAAGAAAAAGGAGGAGGCTGGGTGCAATGGCTCACGCCTGTAATCCCAGCACTTTGGGAGGCTGAAGCAGGAGGATCGCTTGAACCCAGTGGTTGAAGACTAGCCTAGGCAACACAGGGAGACCCTGTCTCTACAAAAAATTTCAGAATTAGCCAGGCAAGCCGGGCTCGGTGGCTCAAGCCTGTAATCCCAGCACTTTGGGAGGCCGAGACGGGCGGATCACGAGGTCAGGAGATCGAGACCATCCTGGCTAACACAGTGAAACCCCGTCTCTACTACAAAAATACAAAAAAAAAAAAAAAAAAAAAAAAAAAAAAAAAGAATTAGCCAGGCATGGTGGTGCATGCTTGTGGTCCCAGCTACTCAGGAAGTTGAGGTGAGAGAATCACTTGAGCCCAACAGGTAGAGACTACAGTGAGCCGTGATTACACCACTGCACTCCAGCCTGGTTCCAGCTACTCAGGAGGCTGAGGTGGGAGGATTGCCTGAGCCCAAGAGGTTGAGGCTACAGTGAGCTGCGACTGCACCACTGCACTCCAGCCTGGGGCAATGACAAGAGCGAAACCTTGTCTCCAAAACAAGACAAAAGAATGTAGCAGAATGAACAAGGAGAAATACAAATAAGAGTTCATAGTTTAATATAATTGTAGTCAATTTTAAGGACTTTGGCTTTCATTACCCCGTAACATGAGAAGCCACTGCAAGAGTCTGAACCTAAGAGTGACATGATCTGACACAGGTTTTAACAAGTTCCCTCTGGCTATAAACTGAAAAGAGATGACGGAAACGGCAACAACAGAAGCAGAGACCATTTGGAAGGCTATGCAATAATCCACACCTGAGAGAAGATATAAAGATGGCAGTTAGAGATGCAAGTCTGGAATTCAGGAGAGTTTGGGACTTGTCAGCACTTAGATTAGATGGTATTTAAAACCATGGGAATAGGTACAATCACCATGACAGAAAAGAGATGAGCTTATTCAAGGACTGGCCCCAGGGCATCCCATATTAATAGGTCTCTTACTGTGTAAGATATCCCGTTTCTATGTAAATAAGGCCAATCGTCCTATTCATGCTTTGAATCATATTCCTTCCTTTCTTTTCAAGGACTTCAGTCCATTTTTATTCCCTTTTTCCAATCTTGCTTTCTTCCTCTCCAAACTGTTTTCCATAGGCACCTAAACATATTCAAGTCTGTCATACTTTTTTTTTTGGAGACAGGGTCTCACTCTTGCCCAAGCTGGAGTGCAGTGGTATGATCTTGGCTCGCTACAACCTCCGCTTCCTGGGCTCAATCAATTCTCTAGCTTCAGCCTCCTGAGTAGCTGGGACTACAGGTGTGAGCCACCATACCTGGCTAATTTTTGTATTTTTTGTAGAAACAGGGTTTCACCACGTTGCCCAGGCTGGACTCAAACTCCTGAGCTCAAAGTGATATGCCCACCTCAGCCTCCCAAAGTGCTAGAATTACAAGCATGAGCCACTGCGCCTGGCCCATCAAGTCTGTTATATATTGTTTTAAATAACATTTTCCCTAGAGCTTGCAATCCTCTCCGGCAACTCTAACTCCCTTATTCTTCACAGTCAATATTTTCAAAACCGTTTTCTACCCCAGCTTGTTTTGCTTCCCTACAAATAATGTCTCTAACCAGTCCAATTTAACCTTACCATCTACCCTAACACTTAAAAAACTGCTTTGCTGCTGAAGTCAGTGAATTATTTTCAATACTGATTTTATTTTACATCTGTATAGGATTTAACACTTAACTCCCCTCCTTAAAAACTCTCTTCTTTTTGGAACACCACACTCTCCTGGCTTTCTCCTTCAACCCTGGCTTCTAATTTCCTTCATTATCTTTTCCTTCACCAATTCCCTTAACTGTTGATGTCCATTG
Source organism: Rhinopithecus roxellana (assembly GCF_007565055.1). Taxonomy (NCBI): domain Eukaryota; kingdom Metazoa; phylum Chordata; class Mammalia; order Primates; family Cercopithecidae; genus Rhinopithecus; species Rhinopithecus roxellana. The sequence continues at coordinate 64,104,318 of NC_044554.1, forward strand.
GGGTCCATTCTCAGTCTTGTCTCCATCACTTCATATAAACTCCCTGGTGATTCCACTGAAAGAATGAATGATTTGACAGGAGATCCTTGGTGATCTTAGCAAGCATGGTTTCAGAGAAAAGGTGAGGATAAATGCTCTATTATCAAACAGAAAATGGAATGATAAATCTAAAAGAGCATGTATAGATAGGATTAGAGACTTATGGGATCTATTTTGTCTTTTTTTTTTTTTTTTAAGGGAATGAAGTTAATGGAGATGGAAAAACTGAAGATTAAGGATATAAAAGATGTTGTTAAGTCACCGAGGAGGTGGATGAGATGGTATCAAGAATCATATATTTAGACAGATGTCACAACTATCTAAAATGGGAAGAGCTAAACCTCTTCCTCTGGGACAGAAAGGAAAAAGGTAAAAATGAGGTCAAACAGAGACATGTAATGAGAAAGTCAGAAGGAAGTTGAAACAGTTCACAAGAGAAAGCCTAAACTTTTTGGTGTCCCAGATCCAAGGTGGGTTGGATGACAATGAGACAGAGATTAGGAAGGGGTCTGAGATGAGTAGAAGTCTGTAATAGCTGCTGAAGAAAAAGGCAAAGGCAACTAACCAATGTAAAATTAAAAAAAAAAAAAGGTGACTGGTAAAGAGAACTCAAATAAGATTGGAGTTTAGAGACTTGAGCTTAGAGAGGCAGCAATTCCATAACTTTACAGCACTCGGTTTTTAAGGCATAGGCAGAAACAGAGAAGGCAGACTGTAGGATTGATCCAGGAATGTGGGAGCTGGCAGCGGATAAGAACCAAGGGAACAGAAGATATTTACATGTGACAAACGAAAATGATGAACCATTTGTAACCATAAATTTTCTTTTCTTTCATTTATTTGAGACAAGGTCTTGCTCTGTTGCCCAGGCTGGAGTGCAGTGGTGTGATCACAGCTCACTGTAGCCTCAAACTCCTAGGCTCAAGTGATCCTCTCACCTCAGCCTCCCACATAGCTGGGACTACAGGCATGTACCACCACACCCAGCTAATTTTTAAACTTTTTGTAGAGATGGGATCTCACTATGTTTTCTAGACTGATCTCAAATTCTTAGCCTCAAGTGATCCTCCCATCTCGGCTTCCCAAAGTGCTGGGATTACAAGTGTGAGCCACTGCACCTGACCATAACCATAATTTTTGTTGTTGTTTTGAGACAAAGTCTTGCTCTGTCGCCCAGGCTAGAGTGCAGTGGCATGATCTCAGCTCACTGCAACTTCCACCTCCTGGGTTCAAGCGATTCTCCTGCCTCAGCCTCCCAAGTAGCTGGGATTACAGGTGCCCGCCACCACGCCCGGCTAATTTTTGTATTTTTAGTAGAGATGTGGTTTCACCATGCTGGCCAGGCTGGTCTCGAACTCCTGACTTCAGGTGATCCACCTGGTCTCAGCCTCCCAAAGTGCTGGGATTACAGGCATCAGCCACTGTGCCCGGCCCATAACCATAAATATTTTTAATTCAATGTTTTAAAATAGTTATCTTCCAAAATAGACTAAGAACCACCACATGACCACAGACATCACACTGAAATTGTAATGAATGATCTACAGCATGCTGCCCAGATCATGTGGCCCATGGCACCCAATACCAACCCCACATGCTCCTCACTATAGCAAATTATTCTTCAGTTGTAATGATAGTTTCTTTTTTGAAACTGTCTTAGAATAATTCTACTATCTGAATGTTTCTGTTTTTTAAATGAACATAAAGAATCTTCTCCTGGGAGGACAGGGAGTAAGCCGAATAGAAGCCTCCACTGATCATCCTTCCTGCAGGAACACCAAATTTAACAACTATCTACACAAAAAAAAGCACCTTCAATAAGAATGAAAACCATGTGAGCAATCACAGTACCTGGTTTTAACTACATATCACTGAAAGAGGCACTGAAGAAGGCAGGAAAAACAGTCTTGAAATGCAACAACACCCCTCTCTCATCCCCTGGCAGCAGCCACATGGGCAATCTGTATGCTTGGGGCAGGGAGAGCTCAGTGATTGTGGAACTTTGCATTGGAACTCAGTGCTGGTAACACCAGACAGGATTCAGCAGGTACTCACAGAGGGAGCATTCAGAAGAGCCCTAGCCAGAGAGGAATCACCCAACCCAGCGTTCATATCTGTAATTTCGGTAAGCCCTGCCACAATGGGCTAAAGTGCTCTGGGGTTCTAAATAAACTTGAAAGGCTGTCTAGGCCACAAAGACTACAACTCCTGGGCAAGTCCTAGTGACGTGCTGGGCTTGGAGCCAGGGGACTTGAGGGGCACATGACCTAGTGAGACGTCAGCCAGGCTGGCTAAGGGAGTGCTTACGCCACCCCTCCTCCAACCCAAGGCAGTGCAGCTTGAAGCTCCCAGCTTCAAAAGAGACCCCTTTCTTCCGCTTGAGGGAAAAGTAAAGAGGATGTTGTTTTGCAGCTTAGATACCAGCTCAGCCACAGTAGGAAAGGGCACCAGGCAGGATCATAAGGCCCCATTCCAGGCCCTAGCTCCCGGACATTTCTAGACATATCTTGGGCCAGAAGGGAACCAGTCCTGGCAGGATTCATCACCTGCTGACTAAACAGCCCTTGGACTCTAAATAATCAGCAGCGGTAACCAGCTAGTACATGCCATGGGTCTTAGGTAAGACTCTTGAGACATGCTGACTTCAGGTGTGTCCCCAGCAAATTCCCAACTGTGCTGGCTATGAGGAGAGAATCCTTCTGCTTGAGAAATGGAGAGGGAAGAATAAAGGAGACTTTGTCTTGCAGCTTAGGTACCAGCTCAGTCAAAATGGGGAACAGTACCAAACAGGCTCTTGGGGTCCTTGATTCCAGACCTTGACTCTTGCATGGCATTTCTAGACCTACCCTGAGCCAGAGGGGAGCCCACTGCCCTGAAGGGTGAGTTCTAGGCCTGGCAGCATTCACCACAAGCTGACTTAAGAGCCCTTGGGCCTTAAGTGAACATCAGTGGTGCCCTGGTACTCGTGGGCCTGTGGTGGTGGTGGAGGACATGGGAAGAGACTCCTCTGCCTGGGGGAGGGAGAGGAGGGAAGAGTAGGAAGGATTTGTCTTGTGGTTTCACTGCCAGCATAGCTGCAATGGAATAGGGCACCAGATAGATTTCTCTCTAAGGTTTCCAACTCCAAGCCCTGGCTCCTGAACAGCATCTCTGGACTTGCCCAGGGTCCAGAAGAACTTGCCAACCTGAAGGGAAGGGCACAAGACTAGCTGGCTTCACTACCTACTGACTGTAGAGCCCTAGGGTCTTGAGAGAACATACGCAGTAGCCAGGTAGTGGTCACAGCACCCCTTGGACAAGACTCAATGCTGTACTGGCTTCAGGACTGACCCAGTGAGTCCCAGTGTTGGTGGCCACAGGTTTGCTTGTGTCACCTCACCTCTAGGTCCAGGCAGTTCACCACAGAGACAGAGAGAGACTCCATTTGTTTGGAAGAAAGTAAGGGAAGAGAACAAGAGTCTCTGCCTCATAGTCCAGAGAATTCATCTGGATCTTACCCAAGACCATCAAGATGATACCTCTATGAGTCTGTAAGAACTACAGCATTACTGAGCTTGGGGTGCCACCTAATGCAGATATGGCTGCAGTGACCAAAAACTTAGATCTCAACACCCAAGTCCCTTCGAATATCTGGAAAGCCTTCCCAAGAAGGACAGGTACAAATAAGCCCAGATTGCTAAGAAGTCAACAAATACCCAACTCTTCAATGCCCAGACACTGACAAACATCTACAAGCATCAAGACCAGGAGGAAAACACGATCTCACCAAACTAAGTAAGGCATCAGAGGCCAATCTCAGAGAGACAGAGATACGTGACCTTTCAGACAGAATTTGAAATAGCTGTTTTGAGGAAACTCAAAGAAATTCGAGATAACATAAGAAAGAATTCAGAATTTTATCAGATAAACTTAACAATGAAATTGAAATAATTAAAAAAAGAATAAAGCAGAAATTCTGTAGTGGAAAAATACAATTGACACACTGAAGAATGCACCAGAGTCTCCTAATAGCAGAATTGCTCAAGCAGAAGAAAGAACTGTGAGTCTGAAGACAGGCTATTTGAAAACACACACCCAGAGGAGACAAAAGAAAAAAGAATACAAAAGAATAAAGCACACCTACAAGATCTAGAACATAGCCTCAAAAGGGCAAATGTAAGAGTTACTGACCTTAAAGAGAAGGTAGAGACAGACACAGAAAGGTTATTCAAAGGGATAACAATAGAGAACTTCCCAAGCCTAGAGAAAGACATCAGTATTCAAGTACAAGAAGGTTATAGAACACCAAGAAGATTTAACCCAAAGACGACTACCTCAAAGCATTTAATATCCGAACTCCCAAAGGTCAAAAGATAGAGAAAGAATCCTAAAAGCAGCAAGAAACAACATACAATGGAGCTCCAAATACAGCTGCCAGCAGACCTCTCAGTGGAAACCTTACAGGCCAAGAGAGGGTGGCATGACATATTTAAAGTGTTAAAGGAAACATCTTTTACCCTAGAACACTATATCCGGTGAAAATATCCTTCAAACATGAAAGAGAAATAAAGACTTTCCCAGACATACAAAAGCTAAAGGATTTCATCAACACCAGACCTGTCTTATAAGAAACACTACAGTGAGTTCTTCAATCAGAAAGAAGAGGATGCTAATGATCAATAAGAAATCATCTGAAGGTATAAAACTCACTGGTAATAGTAAGTACACAGAAAAACACAGATTCAAGTAATTGTAGTGTGTAAACTCATATTTCAAGCAGAAAGATGAACTGATCAAAAATAAAACTACAACTTTTCAAGACACAGTACAATAAGATATACATAGAAACAACAAAAAATTAGAAAGTGGGGGTAAGAAGTTAAAGTTTTTTTGTTTGTTTGTTTTTGAGACGGAGTATCACTGTCACCCAGACTGGAGTGTACTGGCGTGATCTCGGCTCACTGCAACCTCCACCTCCTGGGTTCAAGCAATTTTCCTGCCTCAGCCTCTCAAGTAGCTGGGACTACAGGCACACGCCACCACGCCTGGCCAATTTTTGTATTTTTAGTAGAGACGGGGTTTCACCATGTTGACCAAGATGGTCTCAATCTCTTGGCCTCATGATCCACCCACCTCGGCCTCCCAAAGTGCTGAGATTACAGGCATGAGCCACCGTGCCCAGCCTAAGTATAAAGCTTTTATTAGTTTTTTTTTGCTTGTTTGTTTATACAATCGGTGTTGTCATCAGTTTAAAATAATGTGTTATATTATTTGCAAACTTCATGGTAACCACAAATCTAAAAACATACAGTGGATACACAAAAAATAAAAAGGGAGAAATTAAAACATATCACCAGAGAAAATCACCTCCACTAAAAGGAAAATAGGAAGGAAGAAAAGAAGAAAGAGAAGACCAAAAAATAACCAGAAAACAAATAACAAAATGGCAGGAGTAAGTCCTTATTTACTAATAATAACACTGAATGTAAATGGACTAAATTCTCCAATCAAAAGACACAGAGTGGCTAAATGGATTAAAAAAAAAAAGCAAGAAAGATTCAATGATCTGTTGCCTACAAGAAACACACTTCTCCTTTAAAGAAACATATTGAATGAAAATGAAAGGATGAAAAAAGATATTCTATATCAATGGAAACGAAAAAAGAACAAGACTAACTCTATTTGTATAAGACAAAATAGATTTCAAGACAAAAACTACAAAAAGAGACAAAGTAATGTCATTTTATAATGATAAAGGGGTTAATTTAGCAGGAGGATGAAAGCATTTTAAATATATATGCACCCAACACTGGAGGACCCAGATATATAATGGAAATATTATTAGAGCTAAATAGATAAGACTCTAAAACAATAATAGTTAGAGACTTCAATACCCCATTTTCAGCATTGGACAGATCATCCAGACAGAGAATCAACAAAGAAACACCGGACTTAATCTGCACTACAAACCAAATGGATCTAACAGATATTTACAGTACATTTCATCCAATGGCTGTGGAATACACATTCTTCTCCTCAGTACATGGATCATTCTCAAGGACAGATTATATGTTAGGTCACAAGACAAGTCTTAAAACACTCAAAGGATTGAAGTAATATCAAGCATTTTCTGACCACAGTGGAATAAAACTAGAAATCAATAACAAGAATTTTGGAAATGGTACAAACATGAAGGAATTTCTTGAAACAAATGATAATGGAAACATAACATACCCAAACCTATGGGATACAGCTACAGCAGTACTAAGAGGGAGGTTTGTTTATTTCTTGATTGATTGATTTTGAGACAGAGTCTTGCTCTGTTGCCCAGACTGGATTGCAGTGGTGCAATCTCAGCTCAATGCAACCACCGCCTCCCGGGTTCAAGTGAGTCTTGTGCCTCAGCCTCCCGAGTAGCTGGAATTACAGGCGTGCACCACCAATGCCCAATTAATTTTTTGTATGTTTAGTAGAGACAGGGTTTCACCATGTTGCCCAGGCTGGTCTGGAACTCCTGAACTCAGGCAATTTGCCCGCCTCAGCCTCCCAAAGTGCTAAGATTATCGGTGTGAGTCGCTGCGCCCAAAGAGGGAAGTTTATAGCTATAAGTTCCTATATCAAAAAAGTAGAAAAGCATCAAATAAATAGCCTAACAATACGTCCTAAATAAATAGAAAAGCAAGACCGAACCAAACCCAAAGTTAGTAGAAAAGAAATAAAGATCAGAGCAGAAATAAATGAAATTGAAATGAAGAAAACAATACAAAAGATCAACAAAATAAAAAATTGTTTCTTTGAAAAAATAAACAAAATTGACAAACCTTTAGCCAGACTAAGAAAAAAAGAGAAGAGCAAAATAAATAAAATCAGAGATAAAAAGGAGACATTATGTCTGATACTGCAGAAACTCAAAGGACCATTTGAGGCTACTATGAGCAATTATATGCCAATAAATTGGAAAACCTAGAAAAAATGGATACGTTTCTTGACACATACAACCTCCCAAGATTGAATCATGAAGAAATCCAAAACCTAAACAGACCAATAACAAGTAGCAAGATCAAAGTCAAAGTGAAAAGTCTCTCAGTTGGCAGGGCATGGTGGCTTACGCCTGTAATCCCAGCACTTTGGGAGGCCAAGGCGGGCAGATCACCTGAGGTCAGGAGTTCGAGACCAGCCTGACCAACATGGAGAAACCCGTCTCTACTAAAACTACAAAATTAGCCAGGCGTGGTGGCGCATGCCTATAATCCCAGCTACTCGGGAGGCTGAAGCAGGAAAATCACTTGAACCCAGGAGGCGGAGGTTGCAGTGAGCCGAGATCATGCCATTGCCCTCCAGCCTGGGCAACAAGAGTGAAACTCCATCTCAAAACAAAAAAAGTATCCCAGCAGCAAAGAAAAGCCGAGGACCCAATGGCTTCACTGCTGAATTTTACCAAACATTTAAAGAACTAACGCCAATCTTACGCAATCTTACGCAAACAATTCCAAAAAATGGAGGTGAAAGGAATACTTCCGAACTGGTCTATGAGACCAGTATTACCCTGATACCAAAACCAGAGAAAGACACATTAAAAAAAAAAAAAAAAAAAAAAAAAAAAAAAAAAAACCTACAGGCTCTGATGAACATTTATGCAAAAATCCTCAACAAAATACTAACAAATCAAATTCAACAACACATTAAAAAGATCATTCATAATGATCAAGTGGGATGTATCCCAAGGATATAAGGATGGTTCAACATACACCAATCAATGTGATACAGACTATCATCAGAATGAAGGACAAGAACCATATGATCATTTCCACTGATGCTGAAAAAGCATTTGATAAAATTCAGCATCCCTTCATGATAAAAACCCTAAAAATAACTGAGTATAGAAGAAACATACCTCAACATAATAAAATATATACAACAACCCACAGCTAGTATCATACTGAATGGGGAAAAACTGAAAGCCCTTCTTCTAAGATTTAGAACATGACAACAATGTCCACGTTCACTACTGTTATCCCATATAGTACTAGAAGTCCTAGTTAGAGCAATGAGTCAAGAGAAAGAAATAAAGGGAACTCAAACCGGAAAGGAAGGAGTCAAATTATCCTTGTTTGTAGATGATATGATCTTGTATTTGGAAAAACCTAAAGACTCCACCAAAAAACTATTAGAATTGATAAGCAAATTCAGTAAAATCAACCTACAAAAGTCACTAGCATTTCTACATACCAACAGGAAGCAATCTGAAAAAGAAATCAAGGAAGTAACCCCATTTATAATAACTACAGATAAAATTAAATACCTAGGAATTAATTTAACTAAATAAGTGAAATATATCTACAATGAAAACTATAAAACACTGATGCAAGAAACTGAAAAGAATACTAAAAAAAAAAAAAAAAAAAAAAAGTCCATGTCCATGGATTGGAACAATCAATATTGTAAAAATGTCCATCCTATCTAAAGCAGAATCTGTGTAGTAGTAGGGATTGTACTAAATCTATAGATTCCAAATACCAGTAACATTCTTCACAGAAATAGAAAAAAAAAATCCTAAAATTTATATAGAACTACAAAAGTGACAGAATAGTCAAAGCTATCCTGGGCAAAAAGAACAAAACTGGAAGAATGACATGACCTGACTTCAAATTATACTGCGGAGCTATAGTAACCAAAACAGCATGGTACTGGCATAAAAACAGACACATAGACCAATGGAACAGAATAGAGAACCCAGAAACAAATCCCTACATCTACAGTGAACTCATTTTCGACAAACACACCAAAAACATACATTGGGGAAAGAACAGTCTCTTCAATAAATGGTGCTGGGAAAACTGGATATCCACATGCAGAAAAATAAAACTACACCTCTATCTCTCACATATACAAAAGTCAAATAAAAATAGATTAAAGATTTAAATCTAAGACCTCAAACTATGAAGCTACCAAAAGAAAACATTGGGGAAACTCTCCAGGACATTGGAGTGGGCAAAGATTTCTTGAGTAAATACCACACAAGCGTAGGAACCAAAGCAAAAATGGACAAATCAGATCATATCAAGGTAAAAAGCTTCTGCACAGCAAAGGAAACAACCAACAAAGTGAAGACACTACCCACAGAATGGGAGAAAGTATTTGCAAACTATCCATCTGACACATGATTAATAACCATAATACATAAGGAGCTCAAACAACCCTATGGAAACAAAATCTAATAATCCAATTAAAAAATGGGCAAAAGATCTGAACAGACATTTCTCAAAAGAAGACATACAAATGGCAAACAGGTGTATGAAAAGGTGCTCAAGCCCGGATGCAGTGGCTCACGCCTATAATCCCAGCACTTAGGGAGGCTGAAGTGGGCAGATCACTTGAGGTCAGGAGTTCAAGACCAGCCTGGTCAACATGGTGAAACTCCATTTCTACTAAAAATACAAAAATTAACCAGGTGTGGTGGCGCGGGCCTGTAATCCCAACTACTTGGCAGGCTGAGGCAGGAAAATCCCTTACCCAGGAGGTGGAGGTTGCAGTGAGCTGAGACTGTGCCACTGCACTCTACCTTGGGCGACAGAGTGAGACTCCATCTCAAAAAAACATAGAAAAACTACAATGAGATGTCTTGCCACAGTTGAAATGGCATATATCCAAAAGACAGGCAATAACAAATGCTGGTGAGGATACGGAGAAAAGGAAACCCTCATACACTATGAAGAACAATTTAGAGATTCCTCAAAAAATTAAAAATAGAACCACCATATAATCCAGCAATCCCACTGTTGGGTGTATATTCAAAAGAAAGGAAGTCAGTACATTGAAGAGATATCTGCACTCCCATGTTTGTTGTAGTACTGTTCACAATAGCCAAGAGTTGGAAGCAATCTAAGCATCCATCAACAGACGAAAAAATTTTTAAATGTGGTACATATAAACAATGGAGTACTATTCAGCCATAAAAAGGGATGAGATTCTGTCATTTGCAACAACATGAATCAAAGTGGATATCCTTATGTTAAGTGAAATAAGCCAGGCAAAGAAAGACAAACTTTGCATGTTCTCACCTATTTCTGGGAGATAAAAATTAAAAGAATTGAACTCATGGAGATAGAGAGTAGAATGATGGTTACCAAAGGTTGGGAAGGGTAGTAAGGAGGTTGGCGGGGAAGTGGGGATGGCTAATGGGTACAAAACAAACAGAAAGAATGAATAAGATCTGGTATCTGATAGCACAACAGGGTAACTATAGTGAATAATAATTTAACTGTACATTTTAAAATAACTAAAAGTATAATAAGATTACAATACAACATATGTTTGGGGTGATAGATACCCTCATTTACCTTGATGTAATTATTGCACATTGTATGCCTGTATCAAAATATTCCATAAACCCCATAAATATATGCACCTATGTACCCATAAAAATTAAAAATTTTTAATAAATAAAAAATCTTAAAAAGTTTTCTCCTGTATGTATAAAATTTCCAGGCTGGTCTCAAAAATTTTAAAGAGACTCTTCTCCTTTAAAAAATTATTTAGGTGTTTTGAATTTAAATTATCTAAACCGTGGATATATAATCAAACCACAACAGGTCAGATCCTACATGTGTGGGTAAAGAATCATCTTCCACATATACAAAGTTCTGTACTTCTATACCATGTGGTTGGTGATGAGACGGAACAGGTACAACACCCTTCTGACAAGTTTTCCTTGTTATGGAAGTACTTCTAAAAGTTGGAATCTCCCATCTCAGCCTCCTGAATAGTTGGAATTACAGGTGACCCACTATGCCCGGATAATTTTGTTGTTGTTGTTGTTGTTGTTGTTTGTAGAGAAGGGGACTTGCTACGGTGTCCAGGCTGCTCTCAAACTCTTGGCCTCAAGTGATCTTCCCACCTAAGGCTCTCGAGTGGCTAAGATTACAGACATGAGCTACCATGCCTGACAGTTTCTACATTTTTAAACGGTTGAAAAATTTCCAGTCTGTCCCTGAATCTCCTCCCCAAAAAGGTCAAAACTTTTTAAAAAGAACAATATATCACGGCACATAGAAATTGTATCAAATTCAAATTTTTGGTTTCCATTAAGTTTTTTTGGAGTTCATTCATTTATGTATTGTCTATGACTACTTTTTTTGCTACAATAAGAGGTTTGAGTAGTTACAACAAAAAACATACAGCCTGCAAAGCGTAAAATACTTACTATCTAACACTTTACAGAAAAAGCTTGCTTATCTTTGGACCAAGAAAAGTTTTATTTTATTGTATAATTCAGTAATGACTGTGATAATTATTTCCAAATAGGCAAAAGAGGTGAAAGCAACAGCCATTTGGAAAATAATGACCTTAATTATAAATAACAAAGCTTAAACAGTTTAATATAATACATAAAATAGACAATTCACTTGGTAGAATGACAAATATCAAACAAACACTGCAAATGTCCTGCTTTGGTTTGGTTCTTGTAAGGCCTTACATTGCTTCTCTTCCATTATCCCCCAAGCAAAGTTTAGTAAAAAAAAAGAACTCCAAAATCATTCTGGGAATTTTAGGAAAAGCTACATAGAGGTATTTTAGTCACTACAACCCTGCCTAAGTACTTTCCATAGCTGTTACATGTTTCAAGAAAACAAAACAAAAAACCAGGTGTCCTCATGAAATGTCAGGTGAATTGCGGCCAGTAGGTGGAGACAGTTTCTAATCAGAGTAGAGAAGCAAAATTTGATACAAGTTGTAATGGAAATTTAAACTACCTTCATATCCTTACCTTGAAATATTTAGTTAACTAGATAGGACAAAGTGATTTTTTTCCTTCCCTAGTTCAACAATAAAACCAGGCTGCCTTGTATTTCCTAAATCAGATTTCACTAAGGAATCAGAAATAGGCTGGCTGGTGAATACCCCATTCCCTAGATAATATAAGCGTAATTTATATGTTTAAATAAATCAAGTTTTTCCTCTCTTGCCATTAGAAAAGGAGTATTTTCTCATCATTTTCTCTCAATGAGGTTAGCATCTTTCCTATCAAATTAAACCACAGGCCTTCTTGTCTATGGTTACCCTCCAGTTATCTGATTATATAAACTGGAAATGACTATTTCAGCAGGTAATGATTTGTTTATTTGGAGACAGGATCTCGCTGTCACCCAAGCTGGAGTGCAGGGGCAGGATCATGGCTCACTGCAGCCTCAACCTCCCCAGCTCAAGCAATCCTCCTACCTGAGACTCCTGAGTAGCTGAGACTATTCGTGGATTAGTCCACCACCACGTCGGGCTAATTTTTTAGTTTCTTTAGAGACTGGTTCTCCTTATGTTGTCCAGGCTGGTCTCAAACTCCTGGGTTCAAAGGATCTTCCCATGCCTTGGCTTCCCAAAGTGCTGGGATTACAAGCATGAGCCACTGCATCTGGCCAGGTAATGATTCTGATTATAGCTCTAAATTACCTTATCAAACACCATATACTTTCACTCATTTAAAAAAAAAAAAAAACTTCTCAAATTTTTTTTCTCATTTTATAAACAAGAAAAAAGTTACTTTTCCATTCTACAAATGACAGGAATAGAATGGTGGTTCCAACTTTGGGACCCGCAGTCCAGAGCTACAATTTCTAGCAGTCTGTAGGAGGAAGGAGACCAATTGGGCCTCAAGCAAAGGCATTCTAAATTTCCTGTCTCAACGTGTGATACTTCTGCTTCCCAAGCACCAATGCTCTGGAACTGTTCGCTAGCTTTCCAAAGCTCCTAACCGGCGCTTCTTGCTTGGGTCCTGTCTATGGACCTATGCTTTTTCAGTACCTTTAATTTCAGCAGTATGCACAACTCAGCCCAGTCCTAAGATGAAGTTTACCTCAAAGCAAAGCATACTAGAGTGCAAAGGACTCACAGGTAACCACTGACACCATCACTAACCAGGGGACATAGCACTACAAAAAATTTGTAATTGGAATAAACAATGATGTTTTCAGAAATTCCTCCTCTTTGGAGCAGCCACCTCTCTACGATCCTTTTACCTTTCACATCCCCAATCACCCTACTTAAAGTCACACAATGTGCCAAGACTACAATAGGTCAGTGGGTATGTGTACACACAGTCTTCACAAATTGACTACCCACTTCAGAAAGGCTGACATATATTAAATCTCAAAAAGAACATAAACTTTAAGCTTCTAAAAACTCTAACTCGCCAAGCAAGGGTAAGGACTCTAACTTAGCCAATTTAGTTTAATTCTCCTTTATAAGGCTAGTTTCAGAAACCATTTGAGTATTGTTTTAAACTACCTAGGATCAAAATGTCCCGAAATTTTTACTTATTTTACCTTCCAGACTATGTGAAAAATAGGTATAAGCATACTAACCTTTCTATTTTAATAAACCCCAGGCATTTACTCTCTATCAACTGCATGGACCATTCTAGGAAGCCAAAATTTTTTATTTTTATTTTTTAGAGACAGGGTCTAACTCTGTCACCCAGGATTAGAGTGCAGTGACATGATCATAGCTGACTGTAGCCTTGAACTCCTGGGCTGAAGGGATCCTCCTACCTCAGCCTCCCAAGTAGCTGGGACTACAGGCATATGTTACCATGCCCAACTAATTTTTTAATTTTTTCAGTAGAGATGGGGTCTCAGTATGTTGCCCAGGCTGGTCTTGAACCCCTTAGCTCGAGTGATCCTCCCACCTCAGCCTCCCAAGGTGCTGTGATTATAGGCGTGAGCCACCGTACCTGGCCCCAAAATATTTAAATCCAATGAAAATCAACATAACACCAGAAAATCATTTTGTCTTTCTTCCCTTGATGTTTGTGATTATTTGGGAAAGTACTTAATTGGAAGAAAAGTCTATGGTTGATGGTATATTAAGGTGTACAGAGGTTACTCACTGGCTCCCTTTATGCAACCTCTCTTCTACTCTTCCTATTATTTCCTTGATTTTTTACTTCCAACTAAATGTGTTTTCTCCTAAACATAAAGATAAGAATTTTAAGTAACTATCATAGGAGTAATCCTACATGATTCCTCCAAAATGAGACTCATCTAATCACATTTCTAAAGTCTCCAGTGAGTTGGAATAACACATACTGGAATGGGGATTGAAGCATCGAAGCCAAGTGGCTGTCCAAAGTACTAAGATTCCAAGATCTAAAAGCAGCTATACATTTATCCAAAATCTATTTAGCAAATAAAGGTTAACAGTATAAATGCAGAGAGCCTTTGGAGAAATTAATCTATTTTTATCCTGACTTTGGCCAAATTACTTAAACCAGTGGTTTTAATTCTGCATATATACGAACAACCCCCCAGCAAAGCCAGCAACTGCTGGAAGAGTAAAGGATTAAGATCTTCCTAATTAGAGACATTTGAGTTCCACTAGAGCACGCAGTAACCCTCTGAGGATGCCTGTAGTTACAGACACTCAAATGTTTTAAGTAGTTTCTCTGCCCATTCATGGCCTTCACCGTAAGGCAATAATTAGGCATAATTTTACAATCAGTTTTACTACATATTCATATCCTTACTGCACACCTACTATATGTTGATTGTTGACTTCTAGTTTTTTTTTTTGTTTGTTTGTTTTTTTATTATAAAGTACTTGAGTCAGCTCACTAACAAAGGTCTGGAGAAATACCAAATAATGACTACATGGGGTCTCAGTTCTATAGTCTATACAACGGTCTCCTACTGCGTATTTTTTCAGCTTTCAGAGTCTAGGCTTCTCTTTAAGATGCTATAAACTTGTTGAAGACTATTCCCCGAACTTAAACCAGTTCCACTACTCTGTTCTCAGTCTAGGGACACAGACTGACTCATATGTAACATTTTTAAAGCTGCTGCTCAGCAATGCACATCCCTCATAAAACCTTAATCATAGAGAATTTAGTTAAATCCTTTAAAACCAGATTGCTCTGGCTTCACAGAACCAGTCTGGCTGCTCAGCTTCAATTCCCCAGAGAGAAAAGAGAAGTTCTACTCTATTATGAAACCAGCTTGCCTAATCAAATTCCCTTTCAGAGAAAGAGGTCAAGGAGAATAACTGCTGTGCCATTTTTCAATTCTTCCTTCCAAGAAATGACTGTGATTGACAGATGCTATTTCTTTGAATTCCAATGGCCTACTGCCAAGATCAACTAATTGTTTCTTGGTTAAAAGAATGGTACCAATCCATCAAGCCACACGACTCCCCATAACTACATTACTTAATACTTTACATTGGTAAAGTTTTATCATTTTCAAAGCCAGCAAACACACATTCAACACACCCCATTGGGAAGGCAGAATAGATATTACTAATATCTTCATTTTCAGAGACTGGAAAACTACAACAAAGGCAATGTATGACTTGTCCAGGGTACAGATGTTAATAGTGGATCTAACATTCTAATTTATGAAGTTAATAGTCCCAGGATTTTCTATACATCATGTATCTTTGCAATATTCCTTAGTATATCTACTAATCTCAATATCTGCCCCATCTTATTAAAATATTTGCTAATAGAAGATTTCCTGTTCAGATGAACAGCTATAGTGTTGTGGTAGATATAAACTAACATGGTGTAGTAGAAAGAGGGATATTTAGAGACCAAGATGGATTCAGATTACACTCTTGCCACTTAAGGTGTGTGACTTATGGTAAATTGATAACTGGCTTCAATTGCTGTATCAGAAAAATTGATATACCATCTACCTCACAGAATTCTAAGAATTAAATGAGTTAACACATCATGTTCCTAATACTAACAGGCATGTAAGTGTTAATTTCCTTCCCTAGAATAGTCCTTGAACAGACCAACAGCCTCTAGAGAGTCTAACCCTTCTGATTTCAATGACCCCTAAAAATTAAGGGATAAGAATCAGGGAAATTGAAGCATTAACACTTTCCTGGCACTTCCCTCAGACATGTGAGATTTTTTGGCATCACTTTAAAGAGAGCTTTTAGAGATGCAGTCAAACCAATTAAGAAAAAAATAGGAAAAGGCAAATGTGTCCAAATAAATAACATTCATCATAGGTACACAAAGTAATTGTTCTACCAACTAAACATATATTTAAAAGCCAGCTAGAATACACCAGTCTCCCAATAAAGAAGAGAAGAATATTTCTTTTCCTACAAAATAACTGTTTAGATCCAAAGTGAAATAATATAAACATTGATCTAAATCATCTTTCTCCATTACTACAAAACAAGCCAAATAAGATAAAGCACTTTCACAACCAATAAGTAAAAAATCACATTAACTGTGAAATTAGTTCCTAAAAGTGAATTAACAATCTCTAAATTAGTTTGGAACAAATCACATCCAAGTCTTAATCTCAATACTATACACAAATTCATACTAAGCCATCTCTCTCCTGGAATTATACTATATTCCAAAAGACAGTTAAGAGATTACTGCTATGAATATTTGAAAAATTTGAACATGTTAGATCCCTGACCTATAAGAACTTAAATTAATTGTTGCTATTTTTATCATTTTTGTTTGAAAAAACGTTACGTGTGTACTGGGTTTCCTCAAATCAGTTTTTGGGTTTTTTTGGTGGGGGAGGGGGGAGAAGTTTTTTGAGGCAAGGGCTCACTCTGTTGCCCAAGCTGGATTCAAGCAGCCTCCCACCCCGCTAGTAACTGGGACTATAGGCATGTGCCACCATGCCGAGCTAATTTTTTTGTATTTTTTATAGAGATGGGGTTTTGCCATGTTGCCTAGACTGGTCTCAAACTCTTGGGCTCAAGTGATTCACTGGTCTTGGCCTCCCATGTCCAGCCAGTTTTAGTCCGTTACAATCAATCTATGGCTTCTACTAGAACATTTTCAAGGCCAGACTCTGGTTATTAGTTGAAGGGGTATACATATATTTGCATATAACTTTTATGTGCTTTAAGAGTATTTTTAACCTCTTAGTCTTGGAAAACCAGCAAACTATAACTTATTACAGTAAGTTTAGCATTTATTATTTCTTAGTTTCCTTTTTTAAAAATTCCTTTTCTGCAACCTTACAAATGAGTTTCCCAATGCCATACTTCGAAAGATACCAAAAAAACCCCAAAAACTCTGTCTTCGCTGATCAACTTGAGAAAGCCAGGCACAGAGGCAAGTGCCTATAATCACAGCTACTCAGGAGGCAGAGGTGGGAGTAGTGCTTGGGCCTGGTAGTTTGAGACCAGCCTGGGCAACATAGTGAGACCCCATCTCTAATAAATAAATAAATAATTTTAAAAGAGGGTAAGCAATACACTTTTATTTTTTACTCCTCTTACTATCATTCCCAAAGCAATATGCTTTTAAGAGTAATGTTTCTCAGTCTAGAAGCTGTAAAACTGTGTCCCAAATAATTTATTCCTAATAATATTTAAGTTCCTTTCTAATGAATAAGTTAAAGTAAATTCAAAGTTTTCCCTATTAATATAACTTTCTTTTAGACAGAGTCTCACTCTCTTACCCAGGCTGGAGTACAGTGGCATGATCTCGGCTCATTGCAACCTCCGCCTCCTGGGTTCCAGCAATTCTCCTGCCTCAGCCTCCCAAGTAGCTGGGATTACAGGTGTGTGCCACCATGCCCAGGTAATTTTTGTATTTTTAGTAGAGATGGGGTTTCACCATGTTGGCCTGGCTGGTCTTGAACTCCTGACCTCAGGTGATCTGCCTGTCTCAGACTCTCAAAGTGCTAGGATTACAGGCATGAGCCACCGTGCCCGGCCTTAACATCATTTTCATTCTTGTGTCACATTTAACTTTACTGAGTGGGAGAGAAAAGAATGATATATAGCCCTAGTCAGCAAGGAATTTTAGACAACTAGTGGGCTCTATTACATATGCTATACTCACAGCTGTGACAACTGCTGATTATTATAATGCTTGTGACTTATCTTAATCCATGCATAAATTCATGGTAATGAAGCAAAGACAGATGAAGAAACTAGGATGGCTGCCTCTTTAGGATTCATGTATGAGAATGTTATGAACCTGTTTATAACCACACAAAACAAGTTATAATTATCTAATCAAAGGGAAAGTGATAGTAAGCAAATTATGTTACAAGCAGTAGTCCTACTAAAATTGTTCAAGATTTGCAAATTTTATTAATTCTAATTTTTTTACAGTAATATGTAATACAGTAATACAGTAATAATAGGAACTTAATTATTCAATGCTTCATAATTATCTTAATACCACCCATGAAATGATGGCCTGGGAAAAATTAAAAGTCATTTTTTGAGGAATAAAGTTCCATTAAAAAAAAACTTAGCCATATTTGTCATTATAAAATGACAGACTTCGGGCCAGGCGCAGTGGCTCATGCCTGTAATCCCAGCACTTTGGGAGGCTGAGGCGGGCGGATCATGAGGTCAGGAGATCAAGACCATTCTGGCTAACACGGTGAAACCCCGTCTCTACTAAAAATACAAAAAAAAAAAAATTTCCAGGCATGGTAGTGGGCACCTGTAGCCCCAGCTACTCAGGAGCCTGAGGTAGGAGAATGGCGTGAATCCAGGAGGCGGAGCTTGCAGTGAGCTGAGACACGCCACTGCACTCCAGCCTGGCTGACAATGTGAGACTCTGTCTCAAAAAAATAAAATAAAATAGACTTTGTGACAATAGATTTTATTATTCACATGACTGTAAAATCCTTTTAGGAATAACACCCCATCCCACAAAAAAAAAAAAGGGCTCAGGTACAGTCACTACAGCAGAGGCTTTGGTAAAAGAATGCATGATTTGAATCCTGGTGCGAATATTCACTAGTTGTACGACCTCAGTAAGTTACTTAATGTCTGTGCTTCAATTACTTAATCTATAAAAAGGAGACAATGATAATAATCCTACCAACTTTACAGGGTTGTGGTAAGAATAAATATATTCCATGTATAATCCATGCAAAAATGTTCAGAATAGTGCCTTCACATATTGTGGGTACTTAAACTAGTTTTGTTTTACTTCCCTGCAAAATTTTGGGGGGGTTTGTAGAATAAATGAATAAACTTATGGGGAACATGTCTGTCATAAACATGTATGTTCTTTGCCATTCATATTAAAAGAGAAAAGAACCTGAGGGGAGGAAAGGAGGCTTTTAAATGTTACTTATCTTACAGCAAGAGAAGTAAAGACAAGGACTCTGACTTACTCCTTTGGACAAAAATATAATTAAAAGATCCACTGGAAACAATGGTGTAAACAATACCATGTCTGTTAACAAATGGCAATTACATAACATTAACTTTTTTTTTTTTTTTTTTTTGAGACACAGGCTTGCTCTGTTGCCCAGGCTAGAGTGCAGTGGCGCGATCTCGGCTCACTGCAAACTCCACCTCCCAGGTTCAAGTGATTCTCCCGCCTCAGCCTCTCCAGTAGCTGGGATTATAGGCGCCCACCACTGCGCCCGATTTATTTTTGTATTTTTTAGTAGAGACGGGGTTTCACCATCTTGGCCAGGCTGGTCTCGACCTCCTGACTTCATGATAGACCTGCGTCGGACTCCCATAGTGCTGGGATTACAGACGTGAGCCACCACACCAGCCACATTCACTTTTTTTTTTTTTTTTTTTTTTGAGACGGAGTCTCGCTCTGTCGCCCAGGCTGGAGTGCAGTGGCCGGATCTCAGCTCACTGCAAGCTCCGCCTCCCGGGTTTACGCCACTCTCCTGCCTCAGCCTCCGAGTAGCTGGGACTACAGGCGCCCGCCACCTCGCCCGGCTAGTTTTTTGTATTTTTCAGTAGAGACGGGGGTTTCACCGTGTTAGCCAGGATGGTCTCGATCTCCTGACCTCGTGATCCGCCCGTCTCGGCCTCCCAAAGTGCTGGGATTACAGGCTTGAGCCACCGCGCCCGGCCCACATTCACTTTTTAAAAAACATGTTTTTCTTTCACCTACAACCGTATTATTTTTCACTGTTATATTGCCCTTTCTTCAGATGACACAGGAAAGTCATACTGGACTTTGCGCCTCTGTCATGCCTCCGAAAGTAACTCATATTTTTAAATGCTGCTCAGAATATCAACTGATTCATTTGACATTTATTGAAAGCCATGCACTAGGCACGAGGGACAGAAAGGTGTCTACGACACATCCTCATCATCAAGCTGAGTTTATTAGAAGAAATATATATGCGACTGGGCACGGTGCCTGTAATCCCAGCACTTTAGGAGGCCAAGGCGGGAGGATCACCTGAGGTCAGGAGTTCGAGAGCAGCCTGACCAACATGGAGAAACCCCATCTCTACTAAAAATACAAAATTAGCTGGGTGTGGTGCTGTATGCCTGTAATCTCAGCTACTCAGGAGGCTGAGGCAGCAGAATTGCTTGAACCTGAGAGGCAGAGGTTGCAGTGAGCTGAGATCGCGCCACTGCACTCCAGCCTGGGCAACAGGAGCGAAACTCCGTATCAAGAAACAAAAAAAGAAAGAAGAAATATATAAGTAAAATCACTAGAAAAGGAATAAAATGCAATGAATTGAAACATATTAAAAAATGTTTAAACCCAAGAGTTTATGATACCAAAAAAAAAAAACCCACCAAAACCAATGCCTAATTGGAGAATGCTAGTGAACCAATACAGTACTCTGAAAATTGGTAAATAAGGGGAAAGAACAAAACATTCATCCTCACTTTCCCATATGTATTATACCACTGGGTAAATCAAAGATTAGAAAAGGGGAGGTTTCTCTTTATAGAAGTATTCCAGCTAATAAATGAAAGAATAATAGAATTGGAATACCATCATTGTATGGCTCTTAATGATTTAATGGATCTAAGTAAAAATCAATAGTTACTAACATCACACAAAAAGAGACAGGTTGGGCAAGATGGCTCACGCTCTCAATCTCAACACTTTGAGAGGCCAAGGCAAGAGGACTGCTTGAATCCAGGAGTTCAAGACGAGCCTAGGCAACATAGTGAGACCCCTATCTCTACAAAAAAAAAAAAATGTGAAAATTAGCTAGGCATGGTGGCACACACCTGTGCTCCTAGCTACTAGGCAGGCTGATGCAGGGGAATCACTTGAGCCCAGAAGGTTGAGGCTGCAGTGAGCTGTATTGTGCCACTGCACTCCAGCGTGGGCAACAGAGCAAGACCCGGACTCAAAAAAGTAAAATAAAAATAAAAATAGGCCAGGTGTGGTGGCTTATACCTGTAATCCCAGCACTTTGGAAGGCCAAGACCGGCAAATGGCATGAGTCCAGGAGTTCAGGGCCAGCCTGGGCAACACGGCGAAACTCTCTCTACAAAACAAACAAACAAACAAAAATTAGCCAGGCATGGTGGCGCATGCCTGCAGTCGCAGCTATTCAGGAAGCTGAGGTGGGAAGATCAATAGCCCAGGAGGTTGAAGCTGCAGTGAGCTGTGATCATGCTACCGCACCTCCAGCCTGGGTGACAGAACAAAGCCTTGTCTTAATAATAAATAAATAAATAAATAAATAAATAAATAAATAAATAAAATTTTAAAGCAAAAAAGACAAGCAGACATTTATGTACCTTCTGATGGAAGTACTTAACACCACGCATGAAGAAGTCTGAGCACTCTTCTAAATATAAGTACTGCCGGCGCAGTGGCTCACGCCTGTAATCCCAGTACTTTGGGAGACTGGGGCAGGCAGATCACTTGAGGTCAGGAATTCGAGACCAGCCTGGCCAATATGATGAAACCCTGTCTCTACTAAAAATACAAGAATTAGCCAGGTGTGGTGGCGGGCCCCTGTAATCCCAGCTATTCAGGAGGCTGAGGAGAATCGCTTGAACCTGGAAGGTGGAGGTTGCAGTGAGCCGAGATCACACCACTGCACTCCAGCCTGAGCGATAGCGAGACTCTGTCTCAATAAAATAAAAATTAAATTAAATTAAATTAAATATAAATACCAATTTACGGGAGTTGCAGAAGACAAAGGAACATGTTAAAAGACACTACAGAAATGTATTTGGCAAAATTCAGACTCAGGGAAATTCTGCAACACAAATGACTTGATTTCTACAACAAAAAACTGCAAAACAAAAAACACGGAAAAAGAGAGGACTAATGTTAAGAGACAAATCAACAAACTGCACTATATGATATTCATTTGCATCCTGATTCAAACATACTGAAAAAATATACATTTATGAATAACACAGTGAGGGAAATGTGAACACTGGGTTTTTATGCTATTAAAGAATTACTGTTAATTTTTTAGCATGATAATGGAATTGAAGTTATTTAAAGTCTTTATCTTTAGAGATATAGTGATATGTTTACAGATGAAGTTATAAAATTCTTCAATTTGCATCCAATAATCCGGGGAGTGGATGGTGTAGATAGGGCTATATGTGAAATAAGTGGCCATGAATTCACAATTGTTGAAGGTGAGTAATGGAGTACATGATCGACATTTTTTATTATAAAAAACACTCAAAAGAAACAGTAAACATCAAAATGACGTGGGGTGGAGAGAAGGAGCTCTACATAAAGAACTTAGCCTGTGTATCACAAGTACTAATTATAATCACTAAAAACCTTAAGGGTTGGATTAGATGACCTCTCAGCATCTGACTTACAAATCCAATAGTCTAAAAATTCGATGACTAGATTATCTTTAAAGGTCATTTTTAATCTCTAAAACTCTTTGGTTTTTCTTTCCCAGAGAGTTGCCTTAACTTTCCTCTCCCACTGGTTAGCAATAACCTATAAAAACACTGAACAACTACTTTTAAAAAGCACATTAAACTGGGACTTACTCCCAGTACAGTGCTTGGAGTTTTCAGCTATACCACCCACTTCAATTCTGGAGTCTGGATGTTATACTGCTTAATTAGGTTAAACAGCCAGTACTGATTGAACACATGGAAAAATCTGCTGTAGACCTAATGGTGATAACTCTTGTGTTTCCCTTTTCTCACATACAAAGTTGGGAACAGTGGTCTCAAAATGTGGTCCAGAAAATACTGGAGGTATCCCTGGAAGGGGTGCTTGAGGTTAAAAGTATTTTCATGATAACACTAGATTATATTTGTTCTTTTTACTCTTATTATTTTATAAGTGTACAGTGGAGTTTTCCAGAGGATACAAGATGTGTGGCAACACACCAGATAAGGCAAAAGCAGATACGAGAATCCAACAGTTTTTTATGAATTTGGCCATCAAAGAGATTTGCAGGAATATAAAACAATGCTTTTCTTCCAATTAAGTATTTTCTTGTTTTAGAAAATATAGTTATTTTTCATGAAAATATTATTTATGTTAACATATAGTGGGATTATTTTCAATTTATTAATATTTAAATATTTTTAAATGTCTCAATTTTAAATAAGTAACACATGGTGGGTTTACAGTTATTTTAAATCCATCAACCATTCAATATTTTTAAATTATCAGGTTTAATTCATAACATTGTAAGTATTGATATAGATATAACCCGCAGAGACAAAAACTCTTTGGGATCCTTAATTTTTAAGAGTATGAAGGAGCCAGAAGTGGTGGCTCACCCCTGTATTCCCAGCACTCTGGGAGGTCAAGGCAGGTGGATCACCTGAGGTCAGGAGTTCGAGACCAGTCTGGCCAACATGGTGAAACCCATTTCTACTAAAAAATACAATTAACTGGGCACGTGGCATGTGCCTATGGTCCCAGCTACTCGGGAGACTGAGGCAGGAGGATCACTTGAGCCCAGGAGGTGGAGGTTGTAGTGAGCTGAGAGCATGTCACTGCACTCCAGCCTGGGTGATGAGAGTGAAACCCTGTCTCAAAAAAAAAAAAAAAAAACAACTAACTCTCCTCCTCTCATATTCATATTTGTCTTTGAAAGCCAGGTAAAGGGAAAAAAGGAAAAGGCCAGGGCAAGTCTCATGGGGAGAAGCTTGAACCCGGGAGGCAGAGGTTGCAGTGAGCCAAGATTGCGCCACTGTACTCCAGCCTGGGCAACAGAGCAAGACTCCATCTCACACACAAAAATTAAAAAATAAAAAAATAAAGAGTGTAAAGGGCCCTGAGACAAAAAAGTTTGAGAACTACTGCTCTAAAACACCTATAATTCTAATTAATGCTCACATTACCATTTCATTTTATATTGTGTGGCCTCAATTCTTTGATTTTCACCCTCCAAAGAAAGACACTGTGACCTAAAACTAGTTGGTTTGATATAACTAAAATTTCTTTTTGGTGGAGGTTGGGGATAGGGAGGTGATCCTGGTTTAAATACAGGATTTAGGCCAGGTATAGTGGTTCATGCCCCTAATCCCAGCACTTGGGAGGCCAAGGTGGGCAGATTACTTGAGCTTAGGAGTTTGAGACCAGCTTGGGCAACAAAGAGAGACCCCTGTCTCTATATAAAACACAAAAATCAGCTGGGTGGAGTGGCACAGGCCTGTAGTCCCAGCTACACAAGAGACTAAGGGGGTAGGATCGCTTGAGCCTAGGAGGTGAAGGTTGCAGTTAGCAAGGTGGAGGTTGATATCGTGCCACTGCGCTCCAGCCTGAGTGACAGAGCCAGACCCTATCGAAAGAAAGAAAAGAAAGAAAAGAAAAGAAAAGAGAGAGAGAGAGAGGAAGAAAGAAAGAAAGAAAGAAAGAAAAGAAAAGAAAAGAAAAGAAAAGAAAAGAAAAGAAAAGAAAAGAAAGGAAAGGAAAAGAAAAGGAAAGAAAAGAAAAGAAAAGAAAAGAGGATTACTGCTCATAACTCTAAAAAGGACATGAAGAACTTTAAACTAACAAGGTCAGTAAGAACATTTCCCTCTGGGGAAAGATTGGCAATAAGTTCAACCTAAGTTCCTTTTTTTGTATCTTTTTTTCTTTTCCAACTTGCCAAAACTGAAATTTAGACTCCTCAATCCTGGTTCCCTGACACCATGGAAGACTGGCAAAACAATCCTTCCTGGTCTGGGTAGGAGAAGCTGGTCATCTCAGGACACAAAGAGCTGTTCATTTCCTTGCCTGATGGATTCTCCATTGGGAATCTCTACGCTCTAATCCCTGCCTAATTCTTCTAACAAAAACTTGAAGTTTAATTCAGTTCAACAAACTTGTGTGAACTCTTGCAAGAATGACTCCAGGAGGCCTCAGATGGGAGAGAAAGAAAAGAATGAAGCCCTAACCATAGCTGATGCTAGCTGTAAATACATACATACATCCACACATCAGAGAGGCTACATACATAAATACACGAGGGAGGCCACAGATGGGAGAGAAAGCAAAGGCTGTAGCCCACAGCCTTTAGCGTATGTAATACCTACATATGTTAACAGCTAGAGCTGGCTGTCCCAGCCTTATTAACCCCTGAGCAGCACTGGGCTCTTCTGTACCATGTCTTCTAATTTTTTATACTCCAAGATATTTTAACTAGATTTCACCTTTACAAAAATATTGTAGCAGAAAACAGAAATTCGCTTACCTTTCTAGGGCTATAATTCTATAAATTAGTACAATAAAACCTGGATTATTCTAGTTTGCCAAAAATAAAGCTCTAGAAACTAATGATTTCATTTTCAATTTCTTAATATATTTTTCTAGTTTGAAAAAAATTAAAAATTTTTTTCGTTTCCACTCCTTTTTAATTAATCAACAATTGCATACTGAACATAGAGAAGAAAGAGAAAGCAGGAGTGAAAGTCACAAGCTAGAATTCTCCAAGGGATTCCTCATCTTCATATTCCCGTATGTGAGAATCACATTGTCTCAGGATGGCCCCCAAAAAACTCTTCCAAGCTTTTTTTTTTTTTTTTTTTTTTGAGACAGAGTCTCAACTCTGTCATCCAGGTTGGAGTGCAGCAGTACGATCTTGGCTCACTGCAACCTCTGCCTCCTGGGTTCCAGCGATTCTCCTGCCTCAGCCTCCCAAGTAGCTGGGATTATAGGCACACGCCACCATGCCCGCTAATTTTTTTAGTTTTAGTAGAGATGGGGGTTTCACCATGTTGGCCAGGCTGGTCTTGAACTCCTGACCTTAGGTGATCCGCCCACCTCGGCCTTCCAAAGTGCTGGGATTACAGGAGTGAGCCACCACGTCTGGCCAACTATTCCAGGCTTTTTTCCATCCCACCTACAGGTGAAATTTCCCTATTCCTCACGCTTGTCCTTCCTCTCTGAGAAGACAAGCAAATCCCTTCATCTTAACTACAGAATTACTCTCTGCTCACAATCAACCCCAGCCTCATACCTTTCTTTCCTTTATTACTTCCACTAACAGAATTCAGCTAGGATACATTCCTCCTACCCTAGGAAGTCCTGGAAATCAATTATTTATAATAAAATAGTACTCACATTATTCATTAACCAGGCAAAAGGACAGTGCTTTCTTTTTAAAAAATGACTCCATCGTAGAAAGGTTTAAAAATATTAAAATTTTTTAAATAGCTGGATTTTGATTTTGTTTTTTAAAGCCTCAGGATATAAAAAGTTTCTTTATTCTATTCCTGGGTGAGTTTCTTCCCTAAGGTCACAGATCAAACCAAACAAGATAGGTAGACAGGTTTTAAATTTTAAAAATGACCACCTGATGCTATTTGGAAGCTAATATGAAAAAAGATAGTGATGCTGAGTTCAGACTTCAGGGCCTGCGGTACAAAAAGTACTATATTGTTTTATTCACACAATTATAGAACATACTAAACTTTTTTTTAACAGATAAAAAGCAAAACACAAGCAATTACCAAAAAACACCTAAAATATAAAACTTTAGTCTCTCAAAATGATGGAAGAGAAGAAGGTGAAACTTAATTTTAAAGTCTAGAAAATTTCTATCAGTACCTCATCTTTGGCAAACATACCCAGTTAGTGTATATGTTTATCCTGAAACATTTCAAGCACCTAAGAAATATTTAAAATAATGGATTTCCATTTCTAGTCAATATGGAATAACAAGTATAAGATTTACCTACCTGCCTGAAACAAACAAAAAAAGCAGAGAAAATACATGAAACGATGGTTTCAAAGACACTGCACATTAGGCAATGAAGAACAGCGATCCCTGAGAGACAGAAAACAAGTGAAGTAAGTTCTGTGAATGCTTCCACTTACTGCCTTGAGAATATTTCCAAGGTGCTGTTTAATGAAGGAAGAACCCAAGTAGAGCCCAGGGGCTACCTTAGTTGAAGAGATGGAGCTGAGAGTCTGGGAAGGCCAAGGCAGAGAGAGTGTGCAGGATGGAGTGCTAGAAAAGAGGCTGCATATTGGGAGCACCTGGAGCTCTGCAGTGGGCGCCTCTTAAGTACTACTCAGTGGGGTACTGACCAGTAAGAGCATGTCGGAACTACTCAGAGAACGAGAGGGAACACTAACTGGCACTCAAACAGAACAAGAACAATGCCTGTTCCCACCAGGCAAACTGGAAAACTCCGTAATTAACAGGGCACGAGGTAGGGTCTTGAGGAATAACTACCCTAGATGGAAAACTGCTCTGGCCCCACCTAACAAATCTTTTTTTTTTTCCTCCCCCTCTTCTCCCTCTGTTTTTAAAACAAATCTTAAGGAAAGAATTCAACTGTACTAATAAATTAACTGTGACACAGAACAAATTGTTAAAAATCCAGTACCTAAAAAAGGTAAAACTCACAATGTTTAGAATCCACAAAAATCTATCAAACATGGAAAGAAGAAAATATGACCCAGGAAGAAGAAAAAAAATCAATCAACTGAAGCTAACAGAATTGACATATATGTTAGAATTAGCAGACAAGGGAATTTAAAAAGTTATCCCATATTCAAAAGGCTAAGTAGAAACATGGGAGAAAGAAAACAAGGCCTAAATCCAACTTCTACAGATAAAAAGAATAATGTCTAACATGAAAAATGCATTGGATAAGACTGACGGCAGATCAGACAAAACATAAGAGATGAGTGAACTAGAAGACACATAATAAAAACTATCCAAAATAAACCACAGTGGAAAAAGAATAAAAATACCATGAGTGAATTCTGGAAACACTTGAAGCACTTGAATATACATGTAACTAGAGTTCCCAGAAGGAAAGAGAGGAAAGACAGGGATATTTAAAGAAATAGTGGCCAAATTCTTTCAAATTTGATATTGACAATAAACTCATAGATCTAAGATGCTAAATGAATCATAAGAACAAAAAACACAAGAAATATGCACCAATAATAGAAAAATATTTTTTCCAGTGCATATAAAAAATTTACCAAGATAAGCCATATTTGAGGCCATAAATCAATCCTCAATAAATATAAAAGAATTAGAGTCATACAAAGTTATGTTCTCCAACCATAATGGAATTACATTAGGAATCAACAAAGGAAAGTATCTGCAAAACTCCCAAATATTAGGAAGTAAAGTAATACACACCTAAGTAACTGATGGGTCAAAGAATAAATCAAAAGGGAAATTAGAAAGTGTTTTGAACTGAATGAAAATGAAAATATATCCAAATTTGTGGAATGTTGCTAAAGCAGCACTAAAGGAAATGTATAACACTAAACACTCCTATTAATAAAAGAAGGTCTCAAATAAAAAACTTCAGCTTCCATTTCAAGAGTCAAGAAACATGGCCAGGCACGGTGGCTCACAACTGTAATCCCAGCACTTTGGGAGGCCGAGACAGGTGGATCACTTGAGTACAGGAGTTCGAGACCAGCCTGGGCAACACGGCAAAACCCTATCTCTAGAAAAAATACAAAAATTAGCCAGGGATGGTGATGCCAGGCATGTAGTCCCAGCTATTTGAGAGACTGAGGCAGAAGGATCGTTTGAGCCCAGGATGTGGAGTTTGCAGTGAGCCGAGATCACATCATTGCACTCTAGCCTGGGTGACAGAGGGAGACCCTGTCTAAAAAAAAAAAAAAAAAATCTAGAAACAGAAGAACTAATAAAACACAAAACAACCAGAAGAAAGAAAAATAAAGATCAGAAGGAAATCTATAACAACTCTTCTAGAACACTGAAAAGAAGAAATATTTCCTACCCCATTTTATGATGTTAGCATTCTCCTAATACCAAAGCCTTACAAAGACCTAAAGAAAATTGCATACTAATAACTCTCATGAACACAGATGAAAAAATATTTTAAAAATTTCAGCAAACAGGCCGGGCGCGGTGGCTCAAGCCTGTAATCCCAGCACTTTGGGAGGCCGAGGCGGGAGGATCAAGAGGTCAGGAGATCGAGACCATCCTGGGTAACACAGTGAAACCCCGTCTCTACTAAAAATACAAAAAATTAGCCGGCCGTGGTGGCGGCGCCTGTGGTCCCAGCTACTCGGAGGCTGAGGCGGGAGAATGGCAGGAACCCGGGAGGCGGAGCTTGCAGTGAGCCGAGATCGCGCCACTGCACTCCAGCCTGGGCGACACAGCCAGACTCCGTCTCAAAAAAAAAAAAAAAAAAAAAAAAAAAAAAAAAATTTTCAGCAAACCAAGCCCAGCAATATATAGAAAGAATACATCACAATCAAGTGAAATGTATCCTAAGAATACAAGGTGAGTTTAACATTTAAAAATGAATCAATGGGCTGGGTGTGGTGGCTCATGCCTGTAATTCCAGCACTTTGGGAGGCCAAGGTGGGCGGATCATGGAGTCAGGAGATCAAGACCATCCTGGCTAACACAGTGAAACCTCATCTCTACTAAAAATACAAAAAATTAGCCAGGCGTGGTGGCATGCACCTGTAGTCCCAGCTACTCAGCAGGCTAGGTAGGAGAATCACTTAGACCCAGGAGGCAGAGGTTGCAGTGAGCTGAGATGGTGCCACTGCACTCCAGCCTGGGCAACACAGGGAGACTCTGTCTCAAAAAAAAAAAATCAATCAATCAATCAATCAATCAATCAATGTAACTCACCATGTTAACAAAATTAAAAAGAGCATGTAATTATTCATTTCAGTAGATACAGAAAACGCATTAGACAAAATCCACCAGACATTCCTGATAAAAACTGTCAGAAAACTAGGAATACAAGGAAACTTTCTCAACATGATAAAAGGGATCCAGAAAAAAAAAACAACAGCTAATATCCTACTTATTGGTGTCTACTCTCACCACTTCCATTCGATGTTGCATGGGATGATCTGAAAAGTACAATAAAATAAGAACTTAAAAAATATCTAGACTAGAAAGCAAGTCATACTGTCTTTACTCACAGTTGACAAAAAACTGCCTCAGTTGAAAATCTGATGGAATCTACAAAAAGCTACTAGAACTAAAACAATAATTTAGCAAATTTAGGGCCGAGCATGGTAGCTCATGCCTGTAATCCCAACATTTTGGGAGGCCGAGGCGGGTGGATTACTTCAGGTCAGGAGTTCCAGACAAGCCTGGCCTATGTGGTGAAATCTCATCTCTACTAAAATACAAAAATCAGCTGGGCATGGTGGTGGGCACCTGCAATCCCAGCTACTAGGGAAGCTGAGGTAGAACTGCTTAAACAAAGGAGGCAGAGGTTGCAGTGAGCTGAGATCGTGCTACTGCACTCTAGCCTGGGCAACAGAGCGAGACTCCGTCTCAAAAAAATAAATAAATAAAAAGAATGTAGCAAACTTAAAGACTATAAGATCAATTTATAAAAGTCATTTGATATTTCTGTATATTAGCAAAGAGCAACCATATTGTCAGAAGCATTAGAACCAAAGCGACTCCATCTGAAATAGAGGCTGGGTAAAATGAGACCTGCTGGGCTGCATTCCCAGGAAGCTAGGCATTCTTAGTCACAGGATGAGATAGGAGGTTGGCACAAAACACAGGTAACAAAGACACCGCTGATAAAACAGGATGCGGTAAAGAAGCCAGCCAAAACCAAGAGGTGCCTCTGGTTGTCCTCACTGTTATATGCTAATGACAGTGCATTAGTATGCTAAAAGACATTCCCACCAGTGCCATGACAGTTTACAAACACCATGGCAACATCAAAAGTTACCTTAAAAGTAAGGGGACCCCTTAGTTGTGGGAAATGCCTCCCCTTTTCCTGCAAAACTCATGAATGAATAATCTACCCCTTGTTGAGCATATGACCAAGAAATAAGCACAAAAATAGCCAACCAGCTGCACTCAGGCTGCTCTGCTTATGAAGTAGCCATTCTTTTATTCCTTTACTTTCTTAAACTTGCATTCACTTTACTCTGTGGACTCACCACAAATTCGTTCTTGCATGAGATCCAAGCATCCTCTCTTGGGGTCTAGATCAGGACCCCTTTCCGGGGTAATAACAAAAACATGAAACATGGAACATGAAACATCGATACACTGGACAAAAGATGTGCAAGACCTATTGAAAACTATTAAACACTGGCCAGGAGGCCAGCGCGGGAGGATCACCTGAGGTTGGGAGTGTAAGACTAGCCTGGCCAACCTGGTGAACATCATCTCTACTAAAAATACAAAAATTAGCCAGGTCTGGTGGTGTGCGTCTGTAATCCCAGCTACTCGGGAGGCTGAGGCAGGAAAAAAAGAACTATCAAACACTTCTGAGAGAAATAAAAGATGTCCACAAGATGGTATAGATATGCCATTCATAGCCAAAAGATTCAATATTGTTAAGCTATCAATTCTCCCCAAATGCAGATTCAATACAATTCCAATAAAAATCCCAGATGCTTTGTTGTAGAATCTGACAAACATTCTAAAATTCACATGGAAATGTAAAGGACACAGAAGAGTCAAAACAACTTTGAAAAAGAAAAGCAAGGTTGGAGGAGTACCTCTATCAGTTTAAGACTTATAAAAACTATAGCTATAAAAATAATGTGGTAGTTGTGTCAAGTTAGACAAACAGATCAATGGAACAGAAGAAAGTCCAAAAATATACCCACACATCTACAGACAACTGATTTTCAACAAAGGTGCAAGAGCAATTCAGTGGAGAAAAGACAGTCTTACCAACAAATGATGCTGCAACAATTAGATATTCACACGCAAAAAAAAAAAAAGAGCTTCAATACAAACCTTGTACCATATACAAAAATTAACTCAAAATGGGCCATTGGTATAAAATGTAAAACCAGAAGTATAAAGCTTCTAGAAGAAAATATAAGAGAAAACTCTTCTAATCTTGGATTGGACAAAGATTTCTTAGATATGACACCAAAACTACAAGCCATAAAAGAGCAAATTGATAAATTGGGCTTCATGAAAATACAAAGATTGTGCTCTTCGAAAGGCATTGTGAAGAGAATAAAAAAAATAGGCCACAGGCCGGGCGCGGTGGCTCACGCCTGTAATCCCAGCACTTTGGGAGGCCGAGACGGGCAGATCACGAGGTCAGGAGATCAAGACCATCCTGGCTAACACAGTGAAACCCCGTCTCTACTAAAAAAATACAAAAAAACTAGCCGGGCGAGGTGGCGGTGCCTGTAGTCCCGGCTACTCGGGAGGCTGAGGCAGGAGAATGGCCTAAACCCGGGAGGCGGAGCTTGCAGTGAGCTGAGATCCGGCCACTGCACTCCAGCCCGGGTGACAGAGCGAGACTTCGTCTCAAAAAAAAAAAAAAAAAAAAAAAAAAAAAGGCCACAGACTGGGAGGAAATATTTGCAAATCA
Source organism: Rhinopithecus roxellana (assembly GCF_007565055.1). Taxonomy (NCBI): domain Eukaryota; kingdom Metazoa; phylum Chordata; class Mammalia; order Primates; family Cercopithecidae; genus Rhinopithecus; species Rhinopithecus roxellana. The sequence goes on from NC_044554.1 coordinate 64,136,766, forward strand.
TCTATCTGATAAAGGATTTATATCTAGAATATATAAAGAACTCTCAAAACTCAATAACTGGAAAATAAACAACCCAATTAATTAAAAATGGTAAAAAGAGGCTGGATGTGGTGACTCACGCCTGTAATCCCAACACACTGGGAGACTGATGTAGGAGGATCACTTGAACCCAGGAGTTCGAGACCAGCCTGGGCAACACAGGGAGACCCCATCTCTAAAAAAATAAAAAATAAAATAAAAATGGTCAAAATATTTAAATAGATACTTTACCACAAGAGATATACAAATGACAAAAAGTACATGAAAAGATTCTCAGCATTAGTCATTTAAGTACATTAAAGACACAATGAAATAATACTATTTTATGCTAATCAGAATGGCTAAAAATAAAGACTGACCATACCAAATGTATGGCTAAAAATAAAGACTGACCATACCAAATGTTGATGAGGATGTGGAAGAATTCAAACCTGGTGGGAATGTAAAATGGCAAAACCTCTTTGGAAAACAGTTTGGCAGTTTCTTAAGAATTAAACCATATACTTATATAATCCAACCATTATACTTCCAAATATTTAACAATGATGAACAAAAACATATCTCTATAAATGTTCACAGAAGCATTATTTATAATAGCCTCAAACTGGAAATAATCCAAGTGTCTGTCAACAGGTGAACGAATAAATCAAATGTGGTCTAACTATATGATGGTACTACTAAGCAATGAAAAAGATGGACCTTTGATCAATCAACATCATAAATAAATCTCAAAATAATGATGCTAAGTGGAAGAAGCCAGAACTACCCCACTCCCCTCTCCCCAAAGAGTACATACTGTGTGATTCCACTTAAAAGCCTAGAAAATACAGACTCTATTATTATATGAAGCAGATCAGTGATTGCCTAGGGATGAAACCGGGTAATAAGAGACAGGAGAGGCCAGGCGCAATCGGTGGCTCACGCCTGTAATCCTAGCACTTTGGGAGGCCGAGGCGGGCGGATTGCCTGAACCCAGGAGTTCGAGACCAGCTTGGGCAACGTGGCAAAATCCTGTCTCTACTAAAAATACAAAAAAAGTAACCGGGTGTGGTGGTGCACGCCTGTAATTCCAGCTACTCAGAAGGCTGAAGCAGGAGAATTGCTTGAACCCAGGAGGTGGAGGTTGCAGTGAGCCAAGGTCGCACCACTGCATCTAGCCTGGGCGACAGAGGGAGACTCTATCTCAAAAAAAAAAAAAAAGAGAGACTTTAGAGGTAATAAATATGTTCTTTATCTTCATTGTAACAAGTTTCATGGTTTTAGACGTGTCAAAACTTTCCAAATTGTAACATTTAAATATCTGCAGTTTTTTGTATGTCAATTATACCCCTTTATAAAACTACTGTAAAAATTGCATCTGTGCCTCTTTTCAATTAGGTAGTATTTTACTTATTAATTCAAAATATTTAATGATTATAGGTCTCTTCAGGTTTGTATTCCTCCTTGAGTCAATTTTGGTAAATTATATATATTTTTCACAACATTGTTCTTTTTATCTAAGTTGTACAATTTAGCACCATAGATTTGTTAATAATATGTTATTTCATAATCTATGCTGTATTTGTAGATATGTCTTCTTGTTCAATCTTAGTAGTATCCGTATCTTCACTCTGTCTTGCTGATTAATCTTTGCAGGGCTTATTCTTATTTTAATCATTTTTTAAAAAAACCTACTTTTGTTCTGTTAATTCTTTTATATCTTTGTGGGTTTTTTCTTTTTTCTTTTCTTTTTTTTTTGAGACAGAGTCTTGCTCTGTTGCCCAGGCTAGAGTGCAGTGGCATGATATCAGCTTATTGCAACTTCTGCCTTCCAGGTTCAAGCAATTCTCATGCCTCAGCCTCTCAAGCAGCTGGGATTACAGGTGCCCACCACCATGCACGGCTAATTTTTATACTTTTAGTAGAGATGGAATTTCCCTATGTTGCCCAGGCTGGTCTTGAACTCCTAACCTCAAGTGATCCTCCTGCCTCAGCCTCCCAAACTGCTGGGATTATAGGCATGAGCCACCGTGCCCAGCCTGTTTTCAATTTCATTCGGTTCTGCTGTTATTTTTATTATTCTTCCCTTCTACTTTCCTTGGTTTTTATTCATTTCTTTTTAAAAATAACTTTTCAGTCAAATACTAAGACTGATAAATAAGGAGCTCTGTTGTTTTCTAACATAAGCATGTAAGGCTGTAAATTTCCCTCTGGTTTTTTTTTTTTTTTTTTTTTTTTTTTTGAGACGGAGTCTTGCTCTGTTGCCCAGGCTGGAGTGCAGTGGCCGGATCTCAGCTCACTGCAAGCTCCGCCTCCCGGGTTTACGCCATTCTCCTGCCTCAGCCTCCCGAGTAGCTGGGACTACAGGCACCCGCCACCTCGCCCGGCTAGTTTTTGTGTATTTTTTAGTAGAGACGGGGTTTCACCGTGTTAGCCAGGATGGTCTTGATCTCCTGACCTTGTGATCCGCCCGTCTCGGCCTCCCAAAGCGCTGGGATTACAGGTTTGAGCCACCGCGCCCGGCCTCCCTCTGGCTTTTTTAAAGTTCTTAATTAGTTTTTCTTACCCTCATCTTCTTTGTGATGATATAAATTTCCCTCTAAATGCTGCTTTAGTTGTAACCCATAATTCTGATGCACAGTATTTATATTATCATTCAGCTTTACTTATAATTTCCATTTTTTTTTTTTTTGCTCTATCAGCTACTTAGAAGTATGCTTTTAAATTTCCAAATATATGAAATTATTTTGGTTATCTTTTTGCTCAATTTCAATCTTAACTGAATTGAGTATGAGAATAGTCTGCATAATATCCATTCATTGGTTTTGTTGAGACTTGATTTATGAATTCAGTGTGTGTTCAATTTTTTAAAAACTCCCTAAAAAGAATGTATATTCTTATCTATTGGTGTGGGGCTTGGTACATATCCAACAAATGAAGCCTGTTGGTTGGTTGTTCAAATCTTGTTATTTTCTCAAGTTTTTTTGTCTGACCATCAATTACTCAAAAAGACATGTTAAATTTCCCCATTTTATAGATTTCTAAATTTATTCATATTTGTATCGATGTATTTTCTTCCTATATTCTATCTATATATTTTATATTCTATCTATATATTTTAAGGCCATGCTATAGGATGCATACTGATTTAGAAAGCTTAATTCTTCCTTTTACAATTTTTTTCTGATAATTTTTAACACAAATAATTATTTTTGCCTTCAAATCAGTTTTGTCTACTATTAACCTGCTATACCAGCTTTCTTCTGGAATAGGTTTTTCTATATCTTTATTTCCAATCTCTCTCATTCCTGATGTCTTGGATGTATTTCTTTTTTTTTTTTTTTTTTTTTTAGGCGGAGTCTCGCTCTGTCGCCCAGACTGGAGTGCAGTGGCGCAATCTCGGCTCACTGCAAGCTCTGCCTCCCGGGTTCACGCCATTCTCCTGCCTCAGCCTCCCGAGTAGCTCGGACTACAGGTGCCCGCCACCTCGCCCGGCTAGTTTTTTGTATTTTTAGTAGAGATGGGGTTTCACCATGTTAGCCAGGATGGTCTCGATCTCCTGACCTCGTGATCCGCCCGTCTCGGCCTCCCAAAGTGCTGGGATTACAGGCTTGAGCCACCGTGCCTGGCCGGATGTATTTCTTATAAACTGCATAGACTTGGATTATTTTCTATTCAGTTTGGCAATGTTCCAGTCATCTTTTTTTTTTTTTTTTTGGAGACAAGGTCTTGCTCTGTCGCCCAGGCTGGAGTGCAGTGGCACAATCTTAGCTCACTGCAACCTCTACCTCCCGGGTTCATGAGATTCTCCTGCCTCAGCCTCCCAAGCAGCTGAGATTATAGGCGCCTGCCACCATTACAAGCATGCACCACCATGCCTGACTAATTTTTGTATTTTTAGTAGAGATGGGGTTTCACCATGTTGGCCAGGCTGGTCTCGAACTCCTGACCTTAGGTGACCCGCCTGTCTCAGCCTCCCAAAGTTCTGAAATTAGAGGTGTGAGCCACTGCACCTGGCCATGTTCCAGTTATCTATCGCTAAATTTTAAAACTATTCTAAATCTTAGTAGTGTTAAACAATAATCATTTTATTATTCTCATGATTCTGTGGGCCAGAAATTCTAGCAGGGCACAGCAGAGACAGCTTGTCTCTGATTGACAATGTCTGGGAACTCAGGTGGGGTGCCCTGAAAGGATGAAGATGGCTGAGATATCTTAACATGGGCCATAAGTCTGAAACCTTGGCTCTTCTCCAGGTGGTGTCTGCTAGGGCTGGATTATTCAACATGGTTCCTTCACTCACTCACAAGGCTAACAGTTGATACTGGCTGTTTGCTGATAGCTCAATGTGGCTATCAACCAGTGCCTACATGTGTCCTCTCCATCTGGCTTGGGATTTTCACAGCACGGTGGCTGGGTTCTGTGTGCAAGCAGTCCAAGAGAGAGGATTCCAAGGAATATAGGCAGATGAAGCAAGGCTTTTTATGACCTAGCCTCTGCAGTCCCAGAAAGTTACATTCTATGGGTTAAGCAAGTTGCTAAAGCCAGCCCAGATTCAAAGGGACAAGGGAAATAGACTCCACCTCTGAATGGCAAGAAGGGAAGAAATTGGTGATGGCCACTTTGGAGACAAGCTACCACAGACCACCCTCTGGCCCCAACAAGTCCCTCCCACATGCAAAATACACTCACCCTCTTCTAAGACCTTCAAAAGTCTCATTTCATTATGGCATCAGCTTGATGTCCAGAATCTCGATATCTAAATCAGGTCCAGATGTGGTTGAGGCTCCTCAGATGCAGTTCCTCAGGCACAGCTACTGCAGTATAGTTCCTCCTGATCTGAATTAAAGAAACAAATTATCTGCTCCCACACACCCAACATACAAACATACAGTAGTGAGGCTGACTTAGGATAACCACAATAGACACTCTCATTCAAAATGTGAGGAAAAAGGGAGAAGGAACAGGAGACACATAACAGTTACTGGCCCATAACAATTCTGAAATCTAATCAGACACACATCACCAGTTCCTCTATTACAGCCAAGTCCTACACCTTGAGAATGACTCTCTACAACCCTTGGCTCCACCCTCTCAGTTTCTGAGTTATCCTTCTTTTTACCTAAGAGATGGGTTAATTTCTGCAATGGAGTGGCCCTATTAGCTTGTTTCCTGCCTATAGATGATTGGAAATCTAAAGACCTATTTTCACTTTCTACTGTCTCTGTTCCTTTTAATCCAAGCTGAATGCTCTTTTATTATTATGATTTCTTTAAAATCTTGTGGGTTTCCTATGAATCTTATTGGGATTCACTCCAGCAGACAAAAGCCACATCCACCCTTTCTATCTCAAGTCTTACGTGAGGCTACTGAAAGAAAACACTCTTAAGATCCCTAGAAGCCCTATTGTTTAACAGATGAGCCTAAGAAGTATTCCCTTAAGACCTCTAGATATCCCTTTATCTAATTGAAAGGTTTTATGAGGCACTGTCTTAAATCTTTCTGAAGTCAGCCAGGTGCGGTGGCTCATGCCTGTAATCCCAGCACTTTGGGAGGCTTGAGGTGGGCGGATTACCTGAGGTCGGGAGTTCTTCATGGAGAAACCTCATCTCTACTAAAAATACAAAATTAGCCAGGCGTGGTGGTGCATGCCTGTAATCCCAGCTACTAGGGAGGCTGAGGCAGGAGAATCGCTTGAACCCGGGAGACAGAGGTTGCAGTGAGCCGAGATCACACCACTGCACTCCAGCCTGAGCGATAAAGAAAACCTCTGTCTCAAAATAATAATAATAATAATAATAATAATAACAACAAATAAAAGTTATTGGCCATTTGAAGCAACTAGAGATGAGAAAGTTTTATTTTCTATAGTAACACAACCATTCCTGGGTTAGAAATATTTCCTCTAAGTTCTGTTTTAAAACTTAGTAGTTCACTTTTTAGTTCATTTATTTGTACCTTATCATACTTAGAAAAAACTAGGTAACTTTTTTTCAACATTCTGCCTAGAAATCTCCTTAGATATATTGAAGTCATTAGATATATTTTCTATGGTCTATGTAACCACATGTGGCAGTACCAATAAACCTTGTATCACTATATAACAAAGGTTCACTCTTTTCCCAGCCTCCAATAACAGTTTTCTCACTGTGTTTCAAGCCCTCACTGTCTTCTCAAGGTCCCTCCATCTTCAACCCTCACCAAATTCCAAAGCCAATGCAAATTGTAGGTTTTGGCGGCACCTCATTTCAAGGTACCAAATTTGGTTTCAGTTATCTACCACTACAAACTACCCTAAAGCTTAGTGGCATAAAACTACAACCATTTTATTATACTCACAATTCTGATTCAGACAGGGTATAGCAGGAACAGCCTGTGTCTGCTCTACAACATCTGGGGCCTCAGATACGGTGGCTCCATTGATTTAGGATGACTAGACTGGGAGCCATATGCCTAGGGCCTGGGCTTTTCTCCATATGATGCCTATTGGAACTGGAATGTCCAAGATGATTCCTTTATTCACTCACACAGCTGAAAGGTGATGCTGGCTATTGGCTAGGAGCTCAGCTGAGCCTCTCCATCTGGCTTGGACTTCTCACAGCATGGCAGCTAGGTTCCCAGACTGAATGTTCCATAGTACAGCAAGCCAAAAGAGAATGTTCAAAGAGGCCTAGATGGAAGCTGCAGAACTTTTCATGAACTGGCCTTGAAAGTCCCACAATGTTATCTCTGCCACATTTCATCAGTCAAACAAGTCACTAAGGCCAGCCTAGATTTGGTATGAGCAGAGGAATAAACTCCACCACTAGATGGGGGTGGTGCATATGTGGAGGGAAGGAACTAACATCAGCCATCTTGAAAACATGCTACAACAGACAATCTGTCTTTGTTTCATTTACATTCAGTATGATTACTGATGCATTTGGATTTATCTCTACCATCTTTTATTATGCGTTCTATTTATCCTATCTTTTCTATGATATTTATTACATTTTCCTTATCTGCTTTCTATTAAATGGAGGAAGTATACAAATGATAAATTCAATGAATTATAACAGAGCAAAACAGCCATGTAATTATCACCCAGGACAAAAATCCAAGGTTACCAGCACCCTAGAAACTTCCCTCATCCCACCTCCTAATCACTATCCCTTCCCTCTTCCTCAAAAATTACTATACTGACCCCTAACATCATATGTTGGGTTTTTAGCTTTACATAAATAAAATTACATAGTACATATTATTTTACATCTGGCTTCCTTCTTTCAACATTATCGTTATTCAGCCATGATCTTGTGCATAGCAGCAATTTATTCATTTCCACTGCTTAACAGTATTCTGTTGCATGAATATACCATAATGTATCCAGTCTACCATTGATGTTGTCCACCAAATTTTAAGTTTCAGTGACTATATTTTTTTAAGGTCTATTTAAAAAAAAATTTTTTTTAAGAGCACCTTTAGCTGTGTGATTTGGTGTGGCCTTGATTGAGGATATCCCTATAGAGAAGTTTTGCATTTGCTTCAGCCTAATGCCATAGAACTGTTGCAGATTCAAGACTACTTTATATGTTAATTTCTAGGCTTTGGGTTTCCTGGACCGCAGAGAAAGAAGAACATCCTAAACTGAATCTATGTTCAGTTTAGACAAGCCCAGGTAACAAATTCTCAGGGAAACCTTTCTCACCTAAAGCCCACACAGAGTGGACAAACTTCCCTGACATCTCTCTATACCACAGGGCAAATGTTTTTTCTAGATCATCTTTTCAATAATGTGGTAACCCTTTGAGGAACTTAGCTTTCTGCAGAGGAGTAAAAAAGTCTCTTATTCCCATTTGTTAAAACTAAAGTCTCTTAGTCACCCAGAGCAGCCGTAGCTTTAGCTTATGTAGTTAACACTGATTGTCAATGCCCTCATCCTTTTTTTGCCCCTAAGGATTTTCCTTACTTTTTCACAAGCTCAGCTATAGATTTAAAGTAATGTCTATTATATATTTATCTGGCATATGACTAGGAATCTTGAGTGTTCTTTCCCCTTTTGTCAAATGTAAAACATATAACAAGGAGGGGGAGGTCACAGGAAGAGAAACTCAAAGAAAAAAGTGAAAAATGTTCTGCCTTTTAGCATGGACAGCACTCATAGGTCAAAGGCTATTTGCACTAAGAAGATTCCAACTAAAGGAATGTATACTATTTTTACCATTGGAACTGAATATCTCTGTACTCTGGTGACTAATGGAAGAGGACACCAACCAAGCAGGTATATATGTCAAGGCAGTTCTAAACACAACTGACATTACATTAGGAAGGCAGAATCCCTCAACCAGTGTGACCCAGATAATACAATGAGGAAGGGTCTAAAGGAACTGAGAAAGGAAATATTAAGATATACCTAATAGTCTCCTAATGGGCTTCATTTTCTTTTCAGTAAACTTTTGACCTTGCTTCTACCAAACACTGTAAAATTAAATAATGTGCAGCAACAAGGAAGGTCTGAGTCAAAAACTTTCCATCACTGTAAGTATAAACACTTTAGCTAGAAAGTGAGTAGTAGATAGAAGCAAAAATGGTAATAAGAAATTATAAATGAAAGACATTGGAACAATATCAATAACAAATATCTTTTAATGTCTATAAAAATCCATTACAAATTATTTATGTGACATATATTATGCATTTAATAAGAAGGATATAAGCATGACTTCAGTATCAAGCAAATTTATCAAGCTATAGACACTGTAAAATTTAGGGCGAACTCTGAAAATTATGGAACACAAAAAGAACTCATTTAGGGCTGGACATGGAGGCTACACTTTAAGAGGCTGAGGCAGGAGGGCCGCCTGAGTCTAGGAGTTCAAGACAAGCCTAGGCAACATAGTGAGACCCGCATCTCTATTCAAGCAAACAAAAAAAAGCCAGGCACGGTGGCTCACACCTGTAATCTCAACACTCTGGGAGGTCAAGGTGGGTGGATCACAAGGTCAGGAGTTCAAGACCAGCCTGGTCAGCATGATGAAACCCCGTCCCTACTCAAAATAAAAAATAAAAAAAAATTAGCCAAGCATGGTGATGCGTGCCTGTAATCCCAGCTACCTGGGAGGCTGAGGCAGGAGAATCATTTGAACCCAGGAGGCAGAGGTTGCAGTGAGCTGAAATTGTGCCACTGCGCTCCAGTATGGCCAATAGAGAAGACGCTGTCTCAAAAAAAAAAAAAAAAAAAAATTAGGCATGGTGCTGCACACCATGGTGGTCCCAGTAGGACATAGTAGGCTGATGTGGGAGGATGGCTTGAGCCTGGGAGGTTGAGGCTACACTGGGCAATCATCGTGCCACCACACTTCAGACTGGGCAACAGAGTAAGTAAAAAAAATAAACCCAGGAATCATTTAGGAAAAAAAGAAAAAAAAGAAACTTTGAAAGCCAAAAGGTCTACACATATGGTTATGATCCCATTTATATGAAATGTCCAGAATAGACAAATTATATGAAATGTCCAGAGAGAGAAAATAGATTCGTGGTTGCCTAGGGAATGATTACCACAAGGTTTCTTTCTGGGATGATGAAAATGTTCCAAAATTAAATTACAGTAATGGTTATACACTCTGTAAATATGAAAAAAAATCACTCACTGAATTGTATGCTTTAAATGAGTGAACTTCGTAGTATGAAATTATGTCTCAATAAAGCTATTTTTAAAAAGTAAAGAGGCCTATTTATTTTCAAAAAGCTAAAACATTCTACCAAAAGAGAAATTCAGCCCACCAAGCAGCCTTCAAATCTTACTTTTGGTTTGTTTAAACAAAGGAAGGATTCAACCACAGCATTAATGTTGCTTCCAAGAAAGCACAAGCAGCCGGGTGCAGTGGCTCATGCCTGTAATCCCAACACTTTGGGAGGCCGAGGTGGGTGGATCCTAAGGTCAGGAGTTCAAGAGACCGCCCTGGCCAACATAGTGAAACCTCATCTCTACTAAAAAAAAATACAAAAATCAGCCGGGTATGGTGGCATGTGCCTGTAGTCCCAGCTACTCACGAGGCTGAGGCAGGAGAATCACTTGAACTCGGGAGGCAGAGGTTGTGGTGAGCCAAGATCATGCCACTGCACTCCAGCCTAGGCAACAGAGCGAGACTCCGTCTCAAAAAAAAAAAAAAAAAACCAAAACCAAAAACACAAAAAGAAAGCACAAGCAAACTCCCTAATGCTGCCTTCAAAGTTACAGCATTTTCATACCTTGATCTTTCCAAAACCTGGTTATGTCACAAAGCTCTTTCAAAGCTGAACTTCTTTAAGGTATAGCTAATAAAAACAAGATCCTCAAAATAACATAGAGGCTTAAAAATCAGTCATGACTGTTAAAATTCAGACTTGGAAACTATTAGTTTAAATTTACTAAATTACTAATTACTAGTTTAAACTACTATGTTTACTCCTAGTAGAACTAGGAGTAAAAAGGGAATGAATTGAAATAGCAAGTTTGTCCAAAGAGGCTTCAAAAGAAATTCCTCACTTTCCTCTCTTTCAATATTTCCCCTTATCCTCTTTTTTCTTAAAACAGATCATATGACATTTTCAGAGCTTTCTACTCCCATGTTATAGGTACTGTTAAATAAATAGGCGGGAGTATGACCGTTTATCCAATCATATAAGACTAGAAACTCATCCTTCTCTGTTATCACACAGAGCATCCACTCCCACACACACACATACAGAAGTCAGTCACCATATTCTATCAATTCCATCATCTTAACATCTCTCCCATAAGATTCCCTCTTTTCTACTTCCTATCTTAGGGCCAGGCCCTTATCCTCTCTTACTTAGATAATTACAATATCCTGACTATTCTCTTCACCTTCCGTAGTAGCCTCACCTCCACCTCAAATATACTATTCACACTAACATTCAAATCTAATAAGGCTTGGGGCCAGGCACGGTGGCTCATGCTTGTAATCCCAGCACCCTGAGAGGCCAAAGTGGGCGGATCACCTGAGATTAGGAGTTCGAGATCAGCTTGGACAACATGGAGAAACCCTGTCTCTACTAAAATACAAAAATTAGCCAGGCATGGTGGCAGGCACCTGTAATCCCAGCTACTAGGGAGGCTGAGGCAGGAGAATCGCTTGAACCTGGGAGGTGGAGTTTGCAGTGAGCCAAGATTGCGCCACTGCACTCCAGCCTGGGCAACAAGAGTGAAACTCTGTCTCAAAAAAAAAAAATATCTAATAAGGCTTGAGTGAACTCAATAAATTGGAGGGTGTATACACACATACATACACACATACACACACACACACACACACACAAACACTCCCTGAGTGAACTCAATAAATTGGAGGGTGTACTACTCTCTCTCTTTCATACATACACACACACCCCACTCATGTTCAATTTCAGATTTTCTATTTGTGTGATTTCATAATGTTTTTTGTTTTTAATTTAAAAGAAAATGATCATTTCCCCTTCTCATTAGGCATATCTGTTCAACATCATTTCTGATGGCTGCTTAGTATTATGCTCTATGAATGTACCATAATTTACTATGTCTCCACAACATAAATATTTTGCATTGTTTTAGTGGGCAAAAAAAAAATTTATCTGACATTTTCTTACATTTATCTTTCCTTTAAAATCTATTTGTATCTAAAATGTTAAATATTGCTATGGTTAGTCATATAAAATCATCTAATCATCTTTAATATCTTTTGTAGCATTTATGGTATTTATTACGTTCTAATTTGAATAAGTGATAGCCATGATTTATTAATTCTACTCTATTACAACCCTCCAAAGGTATGTACTATATTTTATTCAGCTTTGGACTGCCCCCCTCCTACTCCCTGCCACCAGTATCTAGCTCAGTGCCATTATTAAATTAGATACTCAATGATATGAGTGGTTTGTCCAGATGGTGTTACCCTGACAAAAACCATTATGTCCATTATGCTACTTAGATCTCAGTGAGATACTTTAGCTCAGGGTTCTCCCAAGGTGTAATTTTTTTTCTTTTTTTTCTTTTTTTTTTTTTGGCGGGAGATGGAGTTTCACTTTTGTTGCCCAGGCTGGAGTGCAATTGCAAGATCTCGGCTCACTGCAACCTCTGCCTCCCGGGTTCAAGTCATTCTCCTGACTCAGCCTCCAGAGAAACTGGGATTACAGGCGTGAGCCACCACACCCAGCCCCAACGTGTAATTCTTTAGCATTTCCTTACTCTGTGCCTTACCTCCATTATCCTTTCCCCTCCTTCCTTCTCATCCATCTACCACCTTTTTTGCTTAAGTCAATTGAACAAAGTCAATTTTGGTTTGTTTTGCAACCAAAGAAGCCTAACCAATAAAAGCTGAATCAACTTTGTAATTGTTAACAGTCATTTGCTGGCTGAGCAAAATAGCGAATGTATTGAAAACTAGTTAAATGTGCACTGAGAAAAAAGAAAAAGAGACAAGAAACAGGAATATACTAAAACAGGAAGGCACTGACTACACTTACAGAAGGCCACCGTACCAATGCAATTGTCCTCATTTTGGACAGTTTCTCCCTATTGCTTTTTTTTTTTGAGACGGAGTCTCGCTCTGTCTCCCGGGCTGCAGTGCAGTGGCCGGATCTCAGCTCACTGCAAGCTCCGCCTCCCGGGTTTACGCCATTCTCCTGCCTCAGCCTCCCGAGTAGCTGGGACTACAAGCGCCCGCCACCTCGCCCGGCTAGTTTTTTGTATTTTTTAGTAGAGACGGGGTTTCACCGTGTTAGCCAGGATGGTCTCGATCTCCTGACCTCGTGATCCGCCCGTCTCGGCCTCCCTCTCCCTATTGCTTTTATGCTTACAACTGTTCTGGACAAAGACTTTGAAGTCATCTAAAACTTTTCTCTTTCAAATGCTCATCAAATACATTAGGGTATCTTTTTTGCTCTACTAATATATATGCAGAATCTGGCCACTTCTCTCATCTTCACTGCTATTATCTGCTCCAAACTACTATCATCTCTTCGGTAGTTATTGCAGTAACCTCCTAACAAGTCTCCTGACCCCTTCATTCTATTATCAACCCTACAGCCAGAGTGATCTTTTCAAAACTTAAATATGATCCTATCATTCTTTGCTCAAAACCTTCCAATGGTTTTCTATCTCATTTAAAGCAAAAGCTAAAGCATAATCCTGAATATGACCTATTAACACCATATATGACACTGGCTCGTTACCTGCCAGCCCGTTACCTGCCAGCCTTATCTCCACAACCCTCCCCCATCCTTACTCTATTCCAGCCACACTTGCCTCCTTGTTAATTCCTGAAAAATGTCTGATCAACTTCCCTCACCCACACACACCCCTCAGAACCTCTGCACTTGCCACACTCTGCCAGAATACTACTTCTTCACTCTCTTATAAAAAAGCAGCTCCTTCAAGGTCATGCCATTCAACTCTCTCATCTCTTTCCCTAGTTACTGCCATCTATCAGATTCCTCTCTCAGATTCTAGTCATCCTAAATCCCACCATCAACCTGAGTTTATCAGATGAAATGTAAGCAGAAGTTGTTGGGTGGGGCTTCTGGGATGCCCTTTTTGCCTTTTCCCCCTTCCTCCTTGCTTCATATAATGTTGAAATAATGCCCTGAGCTCCAGCAGTCATCTTAAGCCATGAAAGCATCCCTAATGATAGAAGCAGCATACTAAGAACAATGGAGAGAAAAATGACAGGAGTCTGGGTCTCTAATCCCTGTGGAGGAGCCATCATACCAATCTTGTAAATGTTTATCTATATATTTCTTTATAAATAAAACACAATACATACATTCTGGGTTACAACTGACCAGATTTAATAAATCATGTATATAATTTACTCAAGTTAGAATCTAATAAATACCATAAATGCTGTAAAAGATGTGAAACTAAGCTGATTTTTTAACAAAAATAAACCCATATACAATATAAGGCATTGTTATTGGGGGTTACTGTTATATGCAGTTGAATTTAAATCTATGTATAGTTTTTCCAATGCATATTGCTTAGTGTTCTGCTAACAAAGAAGAAGTAGAAACTGGATATTGAGTAGACAATTAGGAGTCTCTGTCACACTGAACAAGCAACAATCCACATGGGTGTCCCAAAAAGACCTTAGCCTTTGAGTTCCTTAATGTCATCTCCAATGACGTTCTGCTCCATTCTAACTCAGCTAAGCACCACCAAGGTTTCTCCAGACCTTATCACCACTAGAAACTGTTCCATCTCCATAAATGGCTAATTTGGGTATCCTGTTCTCTGGCTTTTTAGCTTGCTTGTTTAATTTTCTCTAATATAATTTCACAGACTTTAGCTCACTAATTCTTTTACTTTCAGTCTCTCGGTCATCTCCTTTTTTCCTTTCCTTCTTACCCATGATTTCTTACCCTTACATTCCATGAACCATCATTTTAATAACACTCTTTACATCCTGTGAGCTCGATACCAGTTTATCCAATTTGCCTACTAATCATCTCCACTTAGATGTTCCACAGACACCTCAAACTCAACGTCTAAAATATCTTCTCCTCTGACCTGTTTTACCCCTTATGTTGGTGAAGGCACCACCATCCACTCAAATGGTGAGTCCCTACCTGGACATAACTCTCTTCCTTCTATTTCTCCCCACAATAGCCAGGCTCTCAGGTAACTCTAAAAGAATCCTACATTTTTCCATTTCCATTGCCAGGCCCTTAGTTTGTCCTTCTGTATCTGAAATAGATTATTAATCATTCTTTCTACACAAGGCACTAACTGTTATTCCTGCTTTTACTCTAATGCATTCTCCCTATTCTCCATATTGCATCCGAAGTAATCTTGCTAAAATGCACATCTGATCATGGCACTCTCCTATTAGTTCACAGACACAAAGGAGAGTTTCAGGAACCAGGACAGCCCCAGGGAGAAGAGACATAAACTAAAGCTGCCACGACATTTTCTGGTCTCTCATTTCTCTGCCTACAACTAGCTTTATTCTCTCAAGCTACTTCAAGTCACTGGGAACACAGCCACCAGATGCTCCCAGGTAATCCCAGAAAGCAAAGAAATAAAATTTGATACACATAAATAGATGCCATTATTATTCAAAAATCACTGCTCCTTCCTGGTGGAGAATTAGACAACCTGTCCAGTTGGGATCAAGTTTGGTCACATGACTTGCTTTAGCCAATGATGTCAGGAAGTAAGAGGAAATGACATATCCCACTTCTGAACAGAAACTTTCATCAGAGCAATGGTGTGGTTCTTCCAATGCCCATTTCTCTCTAGTACAAGAGAAAATGTCTCAGATAGGAGCATTTAGCCTAAGTCTTGGAACAAAGCTACACAATGGACAAGTAGTATGAGCAAAAAATATATCCTTGTTATTATAAACCACTAAAATATGGGGACTGTTTGTTACCACAACATAACTTAGACTAAACTTAATTATATAGTATGTCACAAGGAAGGACTAGACAGGCTTGGTTTTGATCACATCCCTAGCTTAAAACCCTTCAGTGACACTCTTGTGCCTCCTGGAATCCATTTTCTAGCAAAGTGTATAAGGCCCTTTCTGATATGGTCCCACTTCCAACCTCATTTCTTGGGACTCCTATTCCATATTCCAACCATCCTGGATTATTTTAAGATTTCTAAACACATCAGGATGGCCTTTACCCTCCATTTTCATGTCAACTTATTATATGCTATTCTTCATGAAAAGGAATGTTGTTCCTCCTGAGAAATAAAATTCTAAGCCCCTCAACTGACTGAAGTGACCATCTCTTGGTCAAGGAGACCCCAGAGAAACCCTGAAATCTGAGTTCCCAGCCATAACCAGGTGAAAGGTCAGACACGCCTCATTATACCCATCCCTCGCTGCCCGCCATTAGGCTTCTTTCCTAAGGGTTAAACAGAAACCAGCCTTTTTACTTGCTCAACTGCTAATATAAACCAGCCTCCTGACACTGCCCCTCCCTTTTGTGGTTTCCTCACAACCACCAACCAGCATTCCTTCCTAATAGGAGACCACCAACCACGAAGCGGTTCTGGCCAGTCTACAGAGGATGCGCAGTGAGGCTTTTCATGTCCTCTGCTTCACCTTTTGAGGCCAGAGGCTCAAAAACTCCACCCTTGGATGATGCTAATGCTGCCTTTTCTCTGTACGTGCAACCCATAAAGGGGTAAGAAGCTCAACTGTGCATGTACATGTTTCTCCTTTCATAAATATTCATGACTCCTCCTACAGCGTATTGAATATGTACATTTCGCCACCTAATTCAGCATAAATCCCTGTCTTATTTTTCTAACCCTCAAAGTGTATTTTCTGATCCTGGCCAGCAGCTCTCGCTATATGGTAAATATTTACATAAATATGCATC
The DNA here is from genome assembly GCF_007565055.1 of Rhinopithecus roxellana. Classification (NCBI taxonomy): domain Eukaryota; kingdom Metazoa; phylum Chordata; class Mammalia; order Primates; family Cercopithecidae; genus Rhinopithecus; species Rhinopithecus roxellana. The sequence goes on from NC_044554.1 coordinate 64,153,134, forward strand.
TCTCCAATTATATTGTGACCTCCTTGAGAACAGAGACCATATCTTATTCATATTTGGAGCCCAAGAATCTAATGTAGTGCCTGGCACATAATAGAATATCAATATAAGCTTACAAAAAGTGCAAACGTATAGTCTTTTTTCAGTGATGTTATATGCAAAAACATGAGACAGGCCCTTCTACCACGTTAAAAAGTAATACAGAAAATCGAATCTATTCAACTCTTATTTTGCTTGCATTTTCTTTATCCAGAGTAATTTTCCATACTGAAAAGAGAATGCAAATGATTAAGAGGAAACTGAAACCTGATATAGGAGAAAAGATAATAAAAGAGCACCCAGTAGCTTTTAGTAAATGCAAATATCTAGGACCAGTTAAATTACAGCCTAAGATCTCCATGATCTCTCATGAAAAATGGAAGAGAAGCTAGAAGACTAGAGACAATAAAGTTCAATTTTAATTTTCTCAATTTCAACGGAAAAAAGAGACTAGATTCTTGAAATCATAGATTAAAGGTTTAACAAAGATTTCCTATGTTAGCCTATGGTGGGGTAGGGAAGGGGTATAGAGAACACGGTAAGTCAGAATGGGGTTCACCAAGAAGAAAAACGATCATGCTAACCTCATTTTACTTTTGACAAAATTATTAGACTAAGAGATCAGAGAAATAACATAAAGTAGGTCCAAAACATATTGTTGAAATCAAGATTAACTTTCTTATGCTAGTTAAGTGATAGATTTACAACTGGTTGGACAACCATTCTCAGATTATTAATCAATTGTTAACATAAATCTGGACAGAAGTAACTAATAGTTGCCACAGGACTCTCTGTTTGGCCTTATCTTAGTAGATGTTTATCAATACTGTGAAGCTTTAAATGGCAGCTTATAAATTTTCTGGTGATCTAAACTTATCTATAAAGATTAAATAATATCATTAAAGATATAAAAGATACCATTAAAAATTATAAAAGATCAAATATCTGAACATATAGAAACAATGTGCTGAAAATACAAAATAAAATTTATCAAGGGTAAATACACATGCATTTATTTTCTAGAAGTATACAGTGAATAAGAAATCCATTTCAGGCCAGGTACTGTGGCTCATGCCTGTAATCCCAGCACTGTGGAAGGCTGAGGTGGGCGGATCACTTAAGGTCAGGAGTTCGAGACCAGCCTGGCCAACATGGTGAAACACTGTCTCTACTAAAGATACAAAAAATTAGCCAGGGGTGGTGGCGCATGCCTATAATCCCAGCTACTGAGGCAGGAGAATTGCCTGAACCCAGGAGGCGAAGGTTGCAGTGAGCCGAGATCACACCACTGCATTCCAGCCTGGGTGACAGGGCAAGACTCTGTCTCAAAAAAAAAAAAAAATTGAAATCAATTTTAGCATGTGTTGATGAGAGTTCAGTTGACTATAAGCTTAAGGTTGGCCTTTGTCCTAAATTGACAGCTTAAAAGTTAATACAAATTCATAGGTAATAAAGTAATAGTACAGTGACCTGAACAAGGAAGAAAACTGAAACAGGTCAAGCAACACCCTGAGAATTATAATTTGAAACATGACCTCTTACAAATGATGCTGATAGCCAGGATGGTAGTAATGGCCTGGCCGACTACATCATATGAAGAACGACAAAGAGAAGCAGGAATGATTTCCATGGAGAAGAGACTATCTGGGATAGGAAAAGTAAGAGCAAAGCTGTCTACAAGTATTTGAATGATTGTATATTGAAGGGCAGGAATCACACTTTTATACATTTTATATTTTTTCCCTATGCACTCAGTTCCAAGCTTTGCATATAATAAATACTCAAATATTTGAAGTTCAAGATCAACCCACCTTCTGAAGACTAAGCCAACAAAGACAGTTATACAGGAGTATCTGTTGTGATCTGAATGACAACTCAACAAAAGGATGAAGTAGGAGGAAGGAAACTTAAAATCAAAGTAAAAAGCCTTAACTGGCACAGGCTAACCAGGCATAACTAAGGCACATTACATTAAAATTCAGAATTTGTCTTACATCAGCTGACTTTTTTTTTTGAGACGGAGTTGCACTCATATTGCCCAGGCTGGAGGGCAAAGGCAGTGATCTCAGCTCACTGCAAACTCCGTCTCCCGGGTTCAAGCGATTCTCCTGCCTCAGTCTCCCAAGTAGCTGGGATTACAGGCACGTGCCACTACGCCCAGTTAGTTTTGCATTTTTAGCAAAGACAGGGTTTCACCATGTTGGCCAGGCCGGTCTCGAACTCCTGACCTCAGATGATCTGCCCGCCTTGGCCTCCCAAAGCACTGGGATTACAGATGTGAGCTACCTCGCCTTGTCGACCTCAGCTGACATTCTTAACCGTACTACCAGTTAAATTTTATTTCTTTTTGTAAATATTTCCCCACAACAGAGTGAGTCGTTGTTTTCACTCTTCCTTTACAAAGAGAAAAACTGAGGTTGAGGGAAGCTATTTGCCTAGCACCAACATCATAACAACAGGAACCTTAAGCTTCTCGCTTACAAGCCTGTTGTTAAAATCACTGGACTCGTTGTGGGGTAGTAAACAAGTATAGTACTTAACTTAGAACTCAACCTCAGTTTGGTAATTACTTCAGTTTCACTTTTATTATTCTCCTCCAGTCATCTAATCTCTAAATCCACAAAGAGTAAGCCTACATTAATACTCTAAAACTTATAGACAATTTTATGATTTGAAACTCAAAGGTTAGGAGTACAAAAGACTTATTGAAAAAAAATTTTTAAATAATTTAAAATTTTAAGGACTAATATAAAAAAATTAAGATTTGAGACCAAAGATTTGTGGCTCTCGTGCTGCTTGAGAAGTGGCCCTGGCACCACTTGTTCCACCATAAGCCAAATCTTGGCCATCAGAGTATACTAGGTACACACCACATCTCTCGGAAACCTAAGTGGCCTTCTTTGTTTATCAGAGATTTGGTGCTGAGTGTTATTGCCAGAAGCAGTGGGAAAAAGGTAATGTTATTAAAGGAAGAAGAGGTCTTAATCTGAATGAAAGAGGATAAGCACACCAGAGATTCATTTTCTATTCTATATACATATTAGTTTGGTGTTAGTTTCTCAGAAAACTAAAAGAAGGTTGGAATAACACAGTACTTGATGGTGTCCAAGGAGCAGGATTTTAAAATAGCAAAATGCTACTCAGCCCTAGTTGTAGATGTAATAAAGTAACGCTCTAACAAGTGCCCACGCTCTCAACTTCCTTCCCAAGAAGACTCATTTACATTATAATGGTTGCCACGGTTACTTTAATTCCATCACAGCTCCTGTCTCCAGTTGCTAATCTGGAGCCTGGGTGGTAAAACAACCAAAAACCTTAATTGAGGCTAACTCAAAACTCAGGCTATTCAAAAGTTCATAACCTACAAAAGGACTCTGTTCTAGCAACAAAAATTGCTTATGATAGGAACTGTTTGTTTCCTACACTCCATTCTACCCAAGATCTTACCTGATATCTCAGGGAACACTCTGGGAGTCAGTCAGTACTTTTATCTGCCATAAGCAGAGATTCTTGTAAAAAAGCAAGATAAATGACATAAATTTTATAATGGGTAACAGATCAAAGAAGTGACTGCTTTATTCCAACTATTGGTATTCCAAGCTTTAATCAGAAAAGGCAATTATCTAAAAGAACATGGAGAAGTCTCCCACTGAATTATTAATGTCACTAAGTATTAGCTTCTAAGAATGGTATCATGTAGTGCTGGTATACACATAGTACCTAAATTAAGCATAAGGTTAGTATACTTTGTATTTAAGCAACAATCAAACAGAACACACACAGTGACAGAAAAAGTGAAGGATGGGGGATTCTTTTTTTGGCCTTTTAAAGGCAAAAAAAAAAAAATTCAGAACTGTGAATCTGATTTACTTTCAGTTAAATTAACAACAAAAACTATTCCAGTGGCAATTCATTATTAGAAATTTTACTCCCAAAGGTAACCACAATGGGAGAACGGGAGACAACAGGGGTTCTGATCTGTAGGTGTCCTCCTAATTATCCAACAGATGCTTTAAAGATCACCTAAATACAGAAATGAAGTTTCACATTTCTGTATTTTTACTCTTATTTGCTTATTCTCTTTTATTCCACTCCTATCATCCCTAACACAGGCAATCACTATAATGTGTTTAATGTGTTAACATGTTTTCTTGTAAAGTATGTAATATGGTTTACTTACATACATTTTAAAATGTATATAAATGCTATTGTGTTATATATCTCATTCCTTTTCTTTCTGTTATTACTCAGCACTATGTCTTTAAGATCCTTAGACTACCAGGTGCATATCTAGACCATTACTTCAAACTGAGGTATAAATCTATCATCACATTTTACCCATCACTGGGGAAAGGGTATGGACAACAAATTACTTTCCACAAGAACAAATACACTGAAATGAATGACCCCTTATGAACCTGTGTGAGAACTTCTTTCACATATATATACAGGAAAAAAAGTTGCTGGGTTACAGGGTATACATAATGCATAATCTGATTTAGTACCATCCTTCAAAATGGTTAGACCAGTCCATACTTTCACCAGTAAGGAACCTGGTGCATACTGAGCAGTCACCATGCACCAGGCACTGGGCAGGTACTTGAGATCCTTTTGCCCCCCACCTCCTCATTCTCTTCTGCTAGTTTTTGCCCCTTTTGCTCTTCATATCAGTCGTCACTATGTCAGAAACATGAAGGCAGGACTTTTTCCCTTACTTGTCTCTGACCACCAAGTTCCCTCTTCTACTCCAAGAATCCCTTAGGCTGCCAAGGCTCCACTAACCATGAAGCTTACTAAAACAAAATCAAACAGCAAATATTATTTTAAAAAGGTTTCATTCTCAAAAAGTAATTGGGGTTTAACTGTTACACAAAACACTTCTGAATACATTTCCAAGCCATTCCTATTCCTATCTGAGGGTTCTATAGTTCATGTTTTTCTGTTTTTTGGGCGGCCTTGGAGGAACAGCTTCATCTCTTTAGAGCTCTCTTCTTCATACATAAAATAAAGGGAGCTGGTTATCGATGTTTTCAGTCTATGCCTCTGCAACTCTAGGGGCTCCTCTGAGGTTGCTCAAAATGATCATGTCAAGACAAAAGGGGGTTATCTATGCCTCTTCAACAGCACAATAAAAATTTTATTATTTATAAATTTTGTTTTCTCCTAAGACTCAGTTTGTAGAATCAGTTTTACTTAAGAAAACGTTTATTCACACATTACTAGTTGGAAGTGTTAACTGGTAAAACCTCTATTGCATTTGGATATATTTATACAATTTAAAAAAAAAAAACCTTTTGAACAAGAAATTCTACTTATGAGAATTTATTCCACGTAACTCACATATGTGTTCAATACATACACACAAAGATATTCATTACAGTATTGATTGTAAGGGCAAAATATTGAAAACAATTTAAATAACCATCAATAACACACTGGTTACATAAATTATGGTACATTCATACAATGAAATATTATATAGACTTTAAAAACAACAAAGCAGGCCGGGCGCGGTGGCTCAAGCCTGTAATCCCAGCACTTTGGGAGGCCGAGACGGGCGGATCACGAGGTCAGGAGATCGAGACCATCCTGGCTAACACGGTGAAACCCCGTCTCTACTAAAAAATACAAAAAACTAGCCGGGAGAGGTGGCAGGCGCCTGTAGTCCCAGCTACTCGGGAGGCTGAGGCAGGAGAATGGCGTAAACCCGGGAGGCGGAGCTTGCAGTGAGCTGAGATCCGGCCACTGTACTCCATCCAGCCTGGGCGACAGAGTGAGACTCCGTCTCAAAAAAAAAAAAAAAAAAAAAAAAAAAAAAAAAAAAACAACAACAACAACAACAACAAAGCAGCTCCAATATAGATTAAGGCGGGGCGGGGGGGAAGCAAGATGTAAAATGGTGTGTGCTGTATGCTACCTTTTGTATATTTTCAAAAGGATATAAATATTTTATTGGTTTATTCAAGGAAAGACAAAAAAGTATGTATACACTTGTAAATGCATAGGCTACTCCTAAAAGATATGTAAGACATAAGAAACTATTTTGGTTACTCCCAAGGAAGGGAATCAGATGGCTAGAGGATAAGAGCTTTATATTTGGTATACAATCTTTTTATATCCTTTGATTTTCATACTATTGCATGTATTCTTAAAATTTGTACTTTATCACCGTAATCTATTATTTTTTCCTAGTCCTACCTACATTCGTTTCTTCTAATCCTCACATTCTAATTGTAACACGCTGACTTCCAATTAGACAGTATTTATTACAAGTCAACAGAAAAAATAAAGTAGTTGAAGGGTAGTAAGAGGTCAGCTTTCTATTCAACAAGGTGGATGTGTCTATACAGGACGGAGGTATTACATTTAGTACCGGCACTGTCTTCTTGCAATTACTTCCCTTTGAATTCAATCTCACTTTCTTTTTTTTTTTTTTTTTTTGAGACAGAGTCTTGCTTTGTTACCCAGGCTGGAGTGTAGTGGTGCAATCTCGGCTCCCAGGCCCAAGCAATTCTCCTGCCTCAGCCTCCCAAGTAGCTGGGATTACAGGTGCCTCCCACCGGGCCCAACTAATTTTTTTTTTTTTTAGTAGAGACAGGGTTTCACCATGTTGGCCAGGCTGGTCTTGAACTCCCAAACTCGGATGATCTGCCTGCCTTGGTCTCCCAAAGTGCTGGGATTACAGGTGTGGACCACCACTCCAAGCCCTCATTTTCATTTTTATTCACATCAACTTCTGTTGAGTTCATCAACCCAGGTCTATCAAATGAATTGTCTTAACCCTAAGAATTGCTAAACACACACACACACACACACACACACACACACACACACACTCATGTAAGAGATGACAGTGTCTATGCAGTTCAAAATTTATTTTTAATTACTTTCAACCTACACTGTCCAACAGATAGTTACTAACCACACATGGCTGTTGAACACTTGAAATGTAGCTAGTCAAGTTCAGACACACAATATACACCAGATTTCACAGACTCAAGTACAAAATTAAAAAGCAAGATATCTTAATTTTTATATTGATATGTTAAAATTTTTATATTGATATGTTAAAATAATAACCTTTTAATTTGTTGAGTTAAGTAGAAGATATTAAAATCAATTTCACTTGTTTCTTTTTACTTTTTTTTTTTGAGACAGACTCTCGCTCTGTCACTCCAGGCTGGAGTGCAATGGCACAATCTCGGCTCACTGCAACCTCCACCTTCCGGGTTCAAGTGATTCTCCTGCCTCAACCTCCCAAGTAGCTGGGATTACAGGCACGTGCCATCACGCCCGGCTAATTTTTATATTTTTAGTAGAGACGGGGTTTCACCATGTTGGTCAGGCTGGTCTCGAACTCCTGACCTCATGATCCGCCCGCCTTGGCCTCCCAAAGTGCTGGGAGACACCGTGCCTGGCCCTTTTTACTTTTAATGCAGCCACTACTAGAAAATTTAACTCTTTACTTTCTAATTAATTCAGAAATCCTACTGCATTTCTGATTAATTCAGTTGCTCACACTCCACAAAAAATTATTCAAATTTTCACCACTTTTTCTCAAACCTTGGAACCCTTATCATCTTCCCCATCACAGCGTGTGACCTACCCTCAGAGACAATAGAAGGGTAGCTATAAAGGCACCTTCAGGTTATTTACAATGTTCTATCTTCTCTGAAATAAAAAAACTTGTGGGTAACACTGCTTTAGCCAGTTAAGAAAAGCCAAAGTGATCCACAGCTTAATGAGCATTGATGGTCTTACAGGAATATGGTGCTACAAAGAAAGCTAGACAGAAAATTGAGACATGGCTCTAGTTCAACGAAATTGCTGTTTCTTAGAAAAATATTAACAATGTACCAATCAAGTACAAAATAATTCAATGTAAAGTATCTAGGTTTTGTCTTTATAATATAATCAGAGTCTCTAGAAAAAACAGTACTAGGTAATTTCTCTAAAATTAACATGTTGCACTAAGTCACCTGCTTTATTTCAAACTATTTCAGTATCAAGTAAGATAATGGATTTTACTGGTTTGAAGGTATAAGGAGTTACACAAAGGTAAAATTACGTTGTTGTAGGATAATAATGTAATTTTGCTAATACTTTTTCTTCTTTCTGTCCATTGATGGTGCTTTGTACCTAAGGTACTCTCATTAGCCATCTTTGTCCTCCATATCCAATCAAAGTATAGCTACCATTATGATTGGGATCTTTCTGATACCTTCCAAAGCTTTTATTGATCCTTTCTTCCCAACTTCCACTATGAATCCAGTTCTAACTATCTGCAAGACATCTTCATTTCGATGTTACACTAACATTTCAAAGACAGGTAAAAAACTGAACTTGAATTCTTATTCTGTAATACTTTTTTTTTTTTTTTGAGACGGAGTCTCGCTCTGTCGCCCAGGCTGGAGTGCAGTGGCCAGATCTCAGCTCACTGCAAGCTCCGCCTCCCGGGTTTACGCCATTCTCCTGCCTCAGCCTCCCGAGTAGCTGGGACTACAAGCGCCCGCCACCTCGCCCGGCTAGTTTTTTGTATTTTTTAGTAGAGACGGGGTTTCACCGTGTTAGCCAGGATGGTCTCGATCTCCTGACCTCGTGATCCGCCCGTCTCGGCCTCCCAAAGTGCTGGGATTACAGGCTTGAGCCACCGCGCCCGGCTATTCTGTAATACTTAAACCAAGTGGTCATATTTTGATTTTGTGAAATAAACACTTGGTTAAAGTACTACAGAACAAGAATTCAAGTTCAGCTTTTTACCTTGTGTTTTATTAACTAAATCATAATACTTAAGCAGAAAAGATATAACTATAAACTACATTTGTTTCTTTTTTCTGTAATTCTCTTTACTCCTTTGAAAATGCATGAAACATGAAAACCTAAACAAGTATATTTTGAAACATTTGCATTCTAATCTCTAAATATTCAAGAAGAATATTTTTTGACCAGGTAGAGCAGCTTATGCCTGTAATCCCAGCACTTTGGAAGGCTGAGGCAGAAGAATCACTTGGGCCCAGAAGATCAACGCTGTAGTGAGCTGTGTCTGAACCACTGCACTCCAACCAGGGCAACAGAGTGAGATCCTGTCTCAAAAATAAAAAAAAAAGTTTCTTAATTACAACCTTATAACTCTGGGATTATATTTACAGACAGAGAAACTGAGGTGCTGTCTTAGCAAAATACAATGTTTACCATTTGCATTTACAGCTCTAAAGCCTTGGACAAGCACTAAGTATGCTTAATGTCATTTAACAAACATCAATTGAATTTCACTTTATTTGGTCTCGCCATTAGTAAACTATAATTGCCTGTCACAGTGCTACCATAAGAATTAATTCATATTTGTAAGTGCTCGAAAAAGAGTATTCTTTGATACTCTGCTACATGCTTCATCTTGGCAAGGTCCCAATATTCCTAAGCGTCCCTTCTCCTTCTCAAGATTGGGACAAAGCTTTCATGAGTCTGACTGTGAGTCCCAAAATACCTATCACCTTTGCCTTCTTTTTTTTTTTTTTTTTTTTTTTTTGAGACAGGGTCTTGCCCTGTCTCCCAGGCTAGAGTGCAATGATGCGATCTCGGCTCACTGCAACCTCCGCCTCCTGGGTTCAAGCAATTCTCTGCCTCAGCCTCCCAGTAGCTTGGATTACAAGCGCCCGCCACCACGCCCGGCTAATTTTTTGTATTTTTAGTAGAGATGGGGTTTCACCATCTTGGCCAGGCTGGTCTTGAACTCCTGACCTCATGATCTGCCCGCCTCGGCCTCCTAAAGCGCTGGGATTACAGGTGTGATCCACCGCGCCTGGCCACCTTTGCCTTCTTTTTAAGCCAAGAGCCCTCCTGCTGAGTCTCCTAATCTTCAAGTGGGATACAGACTTGTTATGATCTCTGCTATCTATTTATCAATCAATCAATCATCTATCTACCTACCTACCTACCTACTTATCAATCAGAGACAAGGTCTCACTCTGTCACCCGGGCTGGAGTGCAGTGACATGATCATAGCTCACTGCAGCCTCAAACCCCTTTGCTCAAGTGATGCTCCCACCTCAACTTCCCAAGTGGCTAGGACTACAGGCACATGCCACCACGCTCAGACAATATTTTAATTTTTTGGAAAAGTAGGGTCTCACTATGTTGCTTAGGCTGGTCTCAAACTCCTGTGCTCAAGCAATCCTCCTGCATCACCCTCCCAAAGTGCTGGGATTACAGGGGTTAGCCATCACGTGCAGCCTCTGCTACATATATAAAGAACAATTCTGGAGAAAAAGAGTATACTAACCAGCAAAAACTACAAAGTAGGTCTTAAGCCAAAGGAGTATTAGTTGGTTTAACCTGACGATCTTAAATAAAACCCGTGTTGCTTTAAAACTGTCAAGTATTATCATGTTGCTATATACTACTCACTGTTCCTGTTGTTAACATCTAGCCAGAGAGCCTGAAAGCCCTTGCGATCTTTCCAAAAGATGAATTATCAGTGCCATCTGACAGAGACTCTACCTAAGAGTGTTACATATAAGAACTGAAAAATTGCCGGGCGTGGTGGCTCAAGCCTGTAATCCCAGCACTTTGGGAGGCCGAGACGGGCGGATCACGAGGTCAGGAGATCGAGACCATCCTGGCTAACACGGTGAAACCCCGTCTCTACTAAAAAAAAATACAAAAAAATAGCCGGGTGTGGTGGCGGGCGCCTGTAGTCCCAGCTACTCGGGAGGCTGAGGCAGGAGAATGGCGTGAACCCGGGAGGCGGAGCTTGCAGTGAGCTGAGATCTGGCCACTGCACTCCAGCCCGGGCGGCAGAGTGAGACTCCGTCTCAAAAAAAAAAAAAAAAAAAAAGAACTGAAAAATTAATACTAAAGTCTCCACGTATGTCACGGCATCAATTATGTTCATTTAAGGGCAGAGGTAACTGGGTTGCTAAAGGGAAAGAATATGTTAGAAACCAATGGTTCATGACTCAGCCCGATAATCACAAACATTTATTACGAACTTATTATGTGCCAGCATTAAATTGTGCAAGATCCACTGAAAGCCAGCCAAGTAATTAACAAAAAGCAGATCAGCTTGATAAACAGAAGAGATTAAAAACACAAATATTCTCGATGATTCTCACTCAAAAAGACTCTAGAAACCATAAAATGTATAAGTCACTATAATAACTCAGAAGGCAGTGTGACAAGAAAAAAATTGAGGATTAAGTGTGCAGATTAATGGATGTATTCGAACTGGAAATAATCATTTTTAGATATCCTCATTATCAAACTATATGAGTTACCATTATACCAAGCAGTTTGAGAAAAACAGATGATGCTTATTGGAGCATCACTGAGGTGCAAAGACAGAGAATAAGGCTGGGAATCAAAAACTTCAGCTGGTCAGGCACACTGGCGCACACCTGTAATCTCATCACTTTGGGAGGCCAAGGCAGCCTTTACCAAACTGTAAAGGAGGTGAGATGTGCTTCAAATTTTTAAAATGCACGTAAGAGAATAACAAACTTGGTAATAACTTAATTACTAAAAAGGAACTGGAAAAAAGTCCTGTTTAAATAGACAATAATCGCTACTCTAGAACACTTCAAGAATTTAGAGAATGAAAACCCTAAAGCAAAGCCACTTTACACTAATCACTCCTCTTCACACAAGCATCACAAAACAGACTGATTTAATCACTCTTTCATTTAAAAAAAAAAAAAAAAATCCTTACTATCTGCCAGCTGTTAACAATACAGTGAACAAGAAAGACATGGTCTAAGTCCTTGTGGAGTTTACAATTTAAGGGATAAGGCACAGACACAGGCTTACCAATCAAGGTATATAAACTGTCCCCATCCAAATGGAGAAGGATGCTGCCTGTGGATCTTATGGGAATAGATGAAACAACAGGTTTGGGCTGTAAAATAAACTACAACTATTTAAAAACACACAACCACATATATTTTACTTTAAGAGAAAACAGCACAGAATCTTTCCCTATAGAAGGGAAAATTATAATAAACTTTAAAACAGCATCAGAGAACACAAAGGCTTCACTAGTTCTGGTCACAGTCTAGACACCCTAGACTTTAATATGGACAGGCAGACTATGAACTGCGAATTTAGATAAGTAATTTCACTAACTCAAAAACTGAAGGACCCAAAGTAGAAACTTACAGGGTGTCATAAGGGTTGCCCCATTCTACAAGACAGAAAGGGATTTTTAATCTTATAGCTAAAAGACATACAAATGTCAAGAGGTGATATTCACTAACACATGCCAATTTATTCAGTCCCTTAGTCAGTCAAAACTAAGACATTATAAAGGATATATTAGGAGAAATTTGCCCTACCAACTATCAGTGAACATTACACTTAATGATGAAAGACTGAATACTTTTCCTCTAAAATCAGAAACAAGACAAATATGTCCACTGTTGCCACTTCTATTCAACATTGTACTGGAGGTTCTAGACAGCGCAATATGAAAAGAAAAGAAATTAAAGGCACATACATTGGACAAGAAGAAGCAAAAATGGTAATTTGTAGATAACATGATCCTGTACAAAGAAAATCCTAAAGAAACTTCAAAAACCGAATAGAGTAATAAACAAGTTTATTAAAATTGCAGAATACAAGATCAACACAATAATCATCTGTAATCAAGCAATTCCACTCCTAGGTATATATCCAAAAAAATTGAAAGCAGGAACTCAAACAGATACTTGCACACCAATTTTTTCGTTTGTTTGTTTTTGAGACAGGGTCTCACTCTGTCATCCCAGCTGGAGTGCAGTGGTGCAATAATAGCTGACTGTAGCCTTGAACTCAGTCTCCTCGGTAACTAGGACTACAGTTGCACACCACCATGCACAGCTAACTTTTTTTTTTTTTTGGAAGGGATGGATTCTTGCTAAGTTGCCCAGCCTGGTCTCAACCTCTGGCCTCAAGCAATACTCCCACATTGGCCTCCCAGAAGTTGGGATTACAGGTGTGGGCCACTGCGTCCAGCCGTGTACACCAATAATCATAACAGCATTATTCACAATAGCCAAAAGAATATGAAGACAACCCAAATATCCATCAAGAGATGAATGGATAAACAATAGAATATTACTTGGCCTTAAAAAGAATGAAATTCTAATACATGCTACAATATGAAGGGACCTTGAAAACATTATACTAAGTAAAATAAGCCAGACACCAAAGGAAAAAGAGAAGGTACCCAGAATAGGCAAATTCATAGAGACAGGAAATAGAACAGAGGTTTCCAAGGGCTGGGGGAGCGGGGAAAAGAAGGTAACGTTTAATACATAGTTTTTGTTAGAGACAATAAAAAAGTTTTGGGTATAGATAGTGGTAACGGTCATGTAATATTGTGAACTGTACTTAATGCCAATGAACTGCACACTTTAAAATGGTTAAAATGGGCTGGGTGCAGCAGCTCATGCTTGTAATCCCAGCACTTTGGGAGGCCAGGACAGGAGGGCTGCTTGAGTCTAGGAGTTCAAGACCAGCCTGGACCACATGGCAAGATCCTGTCTCTACAAAAAATACGAAAATTAGCCAGGCACAGTGGTGCCTGCCTGTAGTCCCAGCTATTTGGGAGGCTGAGGTAGGAGGATCACCTGAGCCCAGGAGGTTGAGGCTGCAGTGAGCCAAGATCGCGCCACTGGACTCCAGCCTGGGTGAGGAAGTGAGACCATGTAAACTTTACCACAATTTTAAAAAATTGTATTTCTACAATTGTTTATGCTAGCAATAAACAATCTGAAAGTAAAATCAAGAAAACAATTTCGCCGGGTGCAGTGGCTCAAGCCTGTAATCCCAGCACTTAGGGAGGCCGAGACGGGCGAATCACAAGGTCAGGAGATCGAGACCATCCTGGCTAACACAGTGAAACCCCGTCTCTACTAAAAAATACAAAAAAAAAAAAAACTAGCCGGGCGAGGTGGCGGGCGCCTGTAGTCCCAGCTACTCGGGAGGCTGAGGCAGGAGAATGGCGTGAACCCGAAAGAGCTCACTGCGAGCTTGCAGTGAGCTGAGATCCGGCCACTGCAGCCCAGTTTGGGCGACAGAGCAAGACTCCGTCTCAAAAAAAAAAAAAAAAAAAGAAAACAATTTCATTTACAATAGCCTACAGTATAAAGCACAAAATACAGCGAATGAGCAACTAGAGAAGATTTAAATAAATGGAGAGAAGTTCCACGTTCACGTATGAGAAGCTTCAGTATCATTAAGATGGGAATTCTCCCGAATTGACCTATAGATTCAATGAAATCCCTATCAAAATCCCAGCAAGCTTTTTCTGTAGACAATGACAAGCTTATCCTAAAATCTATATGGAAATTCAAAGGACTTAGGATACCCAAAATAATTGTGAAACAACAAAAAAATAGTACCCAGGATTTATACCACCCAGGTCCAATAGTCAGCCCTTATATCCATGGGTTCTGCATCCACAGGTTCAACCAACCTCAGATCAAAAATATTCAAAAAGAAAGAAGAAAAAGAAAAAATAGTAACAACAATAAAAAGTAATACAAATAAAAAATACAGTATAACAACTGTTTACATAGCATTTACATTATATTAGGTGTAAGTAATCTAGAAATGGTTTAAGTAGACAGGAAGATATGTACAGGTTATATGCAAATACTATGCCATTTTATATAAGGGACTCAAGCATCCCAGGATTTTTGTATCCATGAGGGTCCTGGAACCAATTCCCCAAGGAAACCAAGGGATGACTGTACTTACAATAAAGCTATCAAAATCAGGGGAGGGTTGTATTGGCATCAAGACAGACAAGCTGATCAATGGAACAGAAGAAAGTCTAGAAACATACCTCCACAACTGTAGACAGCTGATTTTCAACAAAAGTATCAGAGCAATTCAACGAGGAAAGGACAGTCCTTTCAACCAACGGTGCTGGGATAACTGGATATCCATATGAAGGGAAAAATGGGTACTTTATTTCACCCCAAGCCCAAAAATCTAAATGCAAAACCTAGACTATAAAACCATTAGAAGAAAACAAAGGAGAAAAAATTTGTGACCTTGAGTTACACAAAGATTTCTAAGTTATTCCACCAAAAGTAGAATCTAAGGCTAGGTGCAGTGGCTCATGCTTGTAGTCCCATCACTTTGGGAGGCAGAAGCTGGCAGACTGATTGAACCCAGGAATTCAAAACCAGCCTGGGCAACATGGCAAAACCCCTTCTCTACAAAAAATAGAAAAATTAGCCGGGCATGGTGGCACACACCTGTACTCCCAGCTACTCAGGAGACTAAGTGAGGAGAATCATCTGAGCCCAGGGAAGTCAAGGCTACAGTGAGCCATGATCATGCTACTGCACTCCAAACTGGGAGACAGAGTGAGACCTTGTCTTTGGGGGGGAAAAAAAGTACAATCTATTTAAAAAGTAGTAAATTGGACTTTTTCAAAATTAAAAAGATTAGCTCTTTAAAATATATCATTAGGAAAACAAAAAGACATGCCACAGACTACGAGAAAGTATTTGCAAAGCACATATCTGAAAAATCTTTTGTATTCAGAACATGCTGTATAAAGAATTCTTACAACTCAGTAATAAAACAACCCAATTAAAAATGGGAAAATGATTTAAATAGTCATTTTTCCAAAAAAGACAAATAGCTAATAAGCACATGCTCAACATCATTAGTCATGAGGAAACACAAATTAAAACCATAATGACATAGCACTATACAAATGCTTCCATGGTTATCATCAAAAAGACTGACAATGCCAAGTATTGGCAAGGATGTAGAGAAAATGAAACCTTCATGCATTGCTGGTGGGAATCTAACATCATACAATCACTTTGGAAAACAGTTTACCAGTTACATTTATATGAAATAATTACACATAAATGTAACACACAACCCAGCAATTCCACTCCTAGATACCTACCCAAGAGAAATGAAAATATATGTCTGCCAAAAGATTTATCCATAATTGATCATAACTGCATTATTCAAAATAGCCAAAAGGTGGACATAATCTAAATGTCCTTCAACTACTAAACTGATAAAATGTGGTATAGCCATATAATGAAATATTACTCAGCAATAAAAAGGAACTACTGAATGAACCTACTACATGAATGAACCTCAAAAACATTACATCAAGTGGAAAAGCCACACACAAAAGACCCTATATTGTATAATTCAATTTATATGAAATTTCCAGAAAAGGCAAATCTAAAGAGAAAGAAAGCAGGCTGGGCATGGTGGCTCACGCCTGTAGTCCCAGCACTTTAGGAAGCTGAGGCAGGTGGGTCACTTAAGCCCAGGAGTTTGAGACTTGCCTGGGCAACATGATGAGATGCCATCTCTACAAAAAATACAAAAATTAGCCAGCCATGGTGGCACACACCTATAGCCCCAGTTACTTGGGAGGTGAGATGAGAGGATCGACTGAGTGAGTATAGGAGATCAAGACCACAGAGAGCCGAGTTCGCAGCATGGCACTCCAGCCAGAGTGACAGAGCGAGATCCTGTCTAAAAAAAAATAAAAATAAACAGAAAAAAAGCTGATCAGTGATTACCTGGGGCAGAGGGTGGGACCAGAGACTGATCCAAAAATGGGCAAAAGGGATTTTTGGGGGAAATGAAAATGTTCTAAAACTGGATTGTGGAGGTGATTTTAAAATTCTACATACTTGGCAGGGAGCGGTGGCTCACGCCTGTAATCCCAGCACTTTGGGAGGCCAAGGCGGGTGGATCTCCTGAGATCAGGAGTTCGAGACCAGCCTGACCAACATGGAGACACTCTGTCTCTACTAAAAACACAAAATTAGCTGGGCATGGTAGTGCATGCCTGTAATCCCAGCTACTTGGGAGGCTAAGGCAGGAGAATCGCTTGAACCTGGGAGGCAGAGGTTGCAGGTGGCCAAGACTGCGTCACTGCACTCAGCCTGGGCAACAAGAGTGAAACTCCATCTCAAAAAAAAAAAAAAATTCTACAAACTTCACACCTATTAGGATGGCTATTATCAAAAAACAAAGTAAGTTGTTGATGTATAAAAATTAGAATCCTTGAAAACAAAATAGGCCGGGCGCGGTGGCTCAAGCCTGTAATCCCAGCACTTTGGGAGGCCGAGACGGGCGGATCACGAGGTCAGGAGATCGAGACCATCCTGGCTAATACGGTGAAACCCCGCCTCTACTTAAAAATACAAAAAACTAGCCGGGCGACGAGGCGGGCGCCTGTAGTCCCAGCTACTCGGGAGGCGGAGACAGGAGAATGGCGTAAACCCGGGAGGCGGAGCTTGCAGTGAGCTGAGATCCGGCCACTGCACTCCAGCCTGGGTGGCAGAGCAAGACTCCGTCTCAAAAAAAAAAAAAAAAAAATTGCTGATATATAAAAATCAGAATCCTTGGGCCGGGCGCGGTGGCTCAAGCCTGTAATCCCAGCACTTTGGGAGGCCGAGACGGGCGGATCACGAGGTCAGGAGATCGAGACCATCCTGGCTAACACGGTGACACCCCGTCTCTACTAAAAATACAAAAAACTAGCCGGACGAGGTGGCGGGCGCCTGTAGTCCCAGCTACTCCGGAGGCTGAGGCAGGAGAATGGCGTAAACCCGGGAGGCGGAGCTTGCAGTGAGCTGAGATCCCGCCACCGCACTCCAGCCTGGGCGACAGAGCAAGACTCCGTCTTAAAAAAATAAATAAATAAATAAATAAATAAATAAAATTAGAATCCTTGTACACTGATGGTAGAAATGTAAAATGGTGCAGTTGCTATGGAAAACGATGTGACAGTTTCACAAAACATCAGAAATAAAATGACCATACAGCCCAGCAATTCCATTTCTGGGTATACAACCAACAGAACTCCATTTCTGGGTATACGACCAACAGAACAATACTAAAGTATTGACTTCAACAGATATTTGTATGCCAATGTTCATAGAAGCATTATTCACAACAGCCAAAAGGTAGACACAACCCAACTGTTCATCAACAAATGAATAAACAAAATGTAGTATATATGTAAAATGGAATATTATCCACCCTTAAAAATGAATGAAATTCTGGCATGTGATACAAATGTGGATGAACCTTGAAGATATTATGCTAAGTGAAATAAGCCAGACATAAGGAAAAATCCTGTATGAGTCTACTTATATAAGGTACCTAGAGAAGTCGAATTCATAAAAGACAAAGTAGAATGGTGATTTCTAGGGGCTGGCGGAGGAAGGAACGGAGAGTTACTGTTTAATGGGTATAGAGTTTTGGTTTGGGAAGACGAAAAAACTTCAGGAGATGAATAGTAGTGATGGTTGCACAACAGTGTGAATGTACTTAATGCCACTGAACTATGCACTTAAAAATGTATAAAATGGTAAATTGTATGTTATATATATTTTACCATAACAAGAATATTCTGGCCGGGTGCAGTGGCTCATGCCTGTAATCCCAGCACTTTGGGAGGCTGAGGCAGGTGGATTATCTGAGGTCAGGAGTTTGAGACCAGCCTGACCAACATGGTGAAACCCCATCTCTACTAAAAATACAAAAATTAGCTGGGCATGGTGGTACACGTCTATAATCCCAGCTACTCAGGAGGCTGAGGTAAGAGAATCACTTGAGCCCAGGAGGCGGAGACTGCAGTGAGCCAAGATTGCGCCACTGCACTCCAGCCTGGACAACACAGCGAGACTCCGTCTAAAATAATAATCATCATCATCATATTCTACAAATATATATCACTGAATTTAATTTATAATGGGTGGATTTTATACTATGTAAATTTTACCTCTTGCTGTTTAAAATAAGGAATACATTAGGAAGAACCTGCCCAACAAAAATATCAAGAGTTGTTATAAAGTTCTAACAATTTAAAAAGTATGCAATTGGTAAAGACATCAACAAAGACACCAGTGAAACAAAAGGGAGAATCCAGAAACAGAAAGGATCTGAGTATCAGAAAGCAGCATTACGTATCGCCCTAGACTGAATGTTTGTGTTCCCCCAAAAGATTCATATGTTGAAATCTAATCCCCAGTGTGATGGTATTTGGTGGTGAGGCCTTTGGGATATGATTAGGTCACGACGGTGGAGCCCTCATAAATGAGATTAGTACCCTCATAAAAGAGGGTCCCAGAGAATTCCCTTCCCTCTTCCCCCAAGTGAGGACACAGCAAAAAGACTGTCATCTATGAACCAAGAAGCCAGGCCTCACCAAACATTGAATCTGGTGCTTGATCTCAGACTCCCAGCCTCCAGAACTATGAGAAAGTAAGTTTTGTTGTTTATGAGCCTCCCTATCTATGGTATTTTTGTTACAGCAACCTGAGTGGACAATGACACATATCAACAGAGAAAAGATATACTCAGTCGACAAATAAGGCTGGGACAATTGGTTATGCATATGGAAAAATAAAATAAGGCCAGGTACAGTGGTTCATGCCTGTAATTTCAGCATTTTGAGAGGCCAAGGTTGAAGGATTGCTTGAGTCCAAGAGTTCAAGACCAGCCTGGACAACATAGCAAGACCCTGTCTCTACAAAAAAAAAAAAAAGAGTGGGGCTCAGTGGCCCACACACCTGTAGTCCCAGCTACAGGGAAGGCTGAGGCTGAAGAATGACTTGAGTCCAGGAATTCAAGGCTGCAGTGAACCATGACTGCATCACTGCACTCCAGCCTGGGCAACACAGTGAGATACTGTCCCCCTGCCACCAAAAGAAAAGCACACAAAAAGAAAAATAAATAAATAAAATAAAATAAAATTAGATCACTATCTCATACCATATAAAATACTAATTTCACATGGATTAAAGACATAACTGTGAAGGTCAGGCACAATGGCTCATGCCTGTAATTCCAGCACTTTGGGAGGCCGAGGCAGGCAGATCACAAGGTCAGGAGATCGAGACCATCCTGGCTAACACAGTGAAACCCCATCTCTACTAAAAATACAAAAATTAGCCCGGCGTGGTGGCGAACACCTATAGTCCCAGCTACTGGGGAGGCTGAGGCAGGAGAATGGCATGAACCCGGGAGGTGGAGCTTGCAGTGAGTCAAGATGGTGCCACTGCACTCCAGCCTGGGCAACAGAGCAAGATTCCGTCTCAAAAAAAAAAAAAAAAAAAAAAAAAGACATAACTGTGAAAACACAAAACTAAACATTTTAGAAGACTAGATTGAAAATATGACCCCAAGGCCGGGCGCGGTGGCTCAAGCCTGTAATCCCAGCACTTTGGGAGGCCGAGTCGGGCGGATCACGAGGTCAGGAGATCGAGACCATCCTGGCTAACACGGTGAAACCCCGTCTCTACTAAAAACTACAAAAAACTAGCCGGGCAACGTGGCGGCGCCTGTAGTCCCAGCTACCCGGGAGGCTGAGACAGGAGAATGGCATGAACCCGGGAGGCGGAGCTTGCAGTGAGCTGAGATCCGGCCACAGCACTCCAGCCTGGGTGACAGAGCGAAACTCCGTCTCAAAAAAAAAAAAAAAAAAAAAAAAAAAAGAAAATATGACCCCAAGATAGGTACAAGTTTCTAAAACACACCTGAAAAAGGACGAATGATTTTAAACAATCAATTTTACATTACAATTTTTAACTTTTTAATAAAAGTCATAAGTAAAGCCACAAGCCACAGACCAAAAGATATTTTCAACACACACACATATCTGATAAGGAATTAGAAACAATACAGTCGATAAGAAAACACCACTGGAATCTCAACAGAACAATGGGAAAGGAAATGAAAAAAGGAAATCCAAATGAACTACAAACATATTAGAAGAAACTCAACCTCACTAATATCCAAGGAAATGCAAATTAAAACAACAGAGATACTATCTGACATAAGTTTAATGTCTGACAATACCACATATTAGTAAGGATTTGAAAACAGGAATTATTTATTTATTTATTTATTTTTGAGATGGAATCTCGCTCTGTCGCCCAGGCTGGAGTGCAGTGGCCGGTTCTCAGCTCACTGCAAGCTCCGCCTCCCGGGTTTACGCCATTCTCCTGCCTCAGCCTCCCGAGTAGCTGGGACTACAGGCGCCCGCCACCTCGCCCGGCTAGTTTTTTGTATTTTTTAGTAGAGACGGGGTTTCACCGTGTTAGCCAGGAGGGTCTCGATCTCCTGACCTCGTGATCCGCCCGTCTCGGCCTCCCAAAGTGCTGGGATTACAGGCTTGAGCCACCGCGCCCGGCCTGAAAACAGGAATTAATAAAGCCACTTCGGAAAGCAATATGGAAATATCTCATCAAGTTGATATAAGTTAACATACCATAGGCAATTTTTTTTTTTTTTTTTTTGAGACAGAGTCTCGCACTGTCACCCAGGCTGGAGTGCAATGGCACGATCTCAGCTCACTGCAATCTCCGCCTCCTGGGTTCACATGATTCTCCTGCCTCAGCCTCCCAAGTAGCTGGGATTACAGGCGTAGGCCACCACACCCAGCTAATTTTTTGCATTTTTAGTAGAGATGGGGTTTCACTATGTTGGCCAGACTGGTCTGAAACTTCTGACCTCGTGATCCGTGCCCCTCGGCCTCCAAAAGTGCTGGGATTACAGGCGTGAGCCACTGTACTCGGCCACCATACGCAATTTTGCTTCTAGAGATACATCCTGGAGAAACTCTCACACATGTGCATAAGGAAACATGAGTAAGGTTGTTCATTTCAGTTAAAAAAAAAAAAAAAACCTGGGCTTGGTGGCTCCTGCCTGGAATCCCAACACTTTGGGAAGCCAAAGCAGGAGGGATTGCTTGAGTCCAGGAGGAGTTTGAGACCAGCATGGGCAACACAGTGAGATGAATGTGTAGACTGTAGTATATTCATACATGTGAAATACCACAAAGTAGTTAAGATAAATCAATTAGAAAATCTACATGCATCAAACTGGCTAAAACTCTAAAGTTAAGTAAAAAAGGGGGCTGCAGAATACATAAATATCATTTATGTAAAGTTTATAAACAAAACAATGCTATATATTATCTACTGACATACAATTGATATTGACAAAGAATATATATAGCAAAAGTACTAAAATATGAAGGGGAGTTATAAACACAGTTATTTTTGTGGGCCTCATGGGAAGGGGAGAAGGGATAAAGGAGAATGAATCGAGAAAGAATACACAGGGTTCTTTTTTTTTTGTCTCCCTTTTTTTTAAAAAAAAAAAAGAGATAGGGTCTCACTATGTTGCCCAAGCTGGTCTTGAACTGGTCTTGAACTTCTGGCCTCAACTGATTCTCCCACCTTGGCCTCTCAAAGGGATTATAGGCATGGGCCACTGTGCCCAGCTGGGTCTTCAATTTTATCCAATGTTTTATAACTTTAAAAAATAAAGAAATTTTGCAAAATGAAAACATTTGCTAAACTGGATAATAAGTACACTTTTCTCAGTACTCTTCCATCTGTTTGAAATGAAACCTTTTTTGTTTTTTTGAGATGGAGTCTCACTCTGTCACCCAGGCTGGAAGTACAGTGGCCAGTCTCAGCTCACTGCAACCTCTGCCTCCTGAGTTCAAGTGATTCTCCTGCTTCAGCCTCCCGAGTAGCTGAGACTACAGGTGCCCACCACCACACCTGGCTAATTTTTATATTTTTTAGTAGAGATAAGGTTTCACCACGTTGGCCAGGCTGGTCTCGAACTCCAGACCTCAGGTGATCCGCCCATCTCAGCCTCCTAAAGTGCTGGGATGACAGGTGTGAGCCACCGCGCCTAGCCTGTTTGAAATTAAACTTTTTAAACAGGCTTAGTCAAAGTAATACATATACACGTACCAGGCAACAAGAGAAAATAGTTCTTTTTGGAACTTAATGTTTATAAAACTATTCTGATGTCTCTGGTATCTGGCTCCCTTGGTGTGATAAAAACTTTCAAGTATTTACACACACAAACATGCTGTATGTGTCAAGTCTCCTTTTTCCCAACAAGATACTTCTCGGAAGATGCTACCCGAGTCACTAAGAAATCTGGCTACGTAGTTTCAGTGATCTCTCTCAACCAAAATAATCCAATGTGCCATCCCCTGCCCATATCAATGTAGCTTAAAAATCATTTAATTTACAACTAAATAATTCCTGAGTCATTCGTTAAGTTTCATCAAGCTCTCTATGCAAACCTATGCCATGGATGACCCACAGGTTAAAAAAAAAATGAAAATCACATCTCTTTCTATTTCTAACATAATCTCCCCCTACATTCCTCAGTCCCATGTGCCCACAGAGGACTCAGCATGAGTTCCTCCACATGGGCGCAGTGTTTCTGGATCTTCCAATCCTGGGCAGACTTATATGACTCAGGGAGCACCAAGGGAGTGTGTTAATTAGTGCCAAAGGAGACTGAGCATAAAACTCTGCTTAACCAGCAATCTAGGATGCAAGCTCCTGAGAGAAAAAAAGAGAATGACTTTCCACCCAAGCATGCTGAGTACATCAAACTGAAAACAATGCCCAGGAACAAGCAGTTCCAGAAACAGGAATCCAAATCAAACTGGCTTTGTAGCAGTCACTGTTCTGCAGACCCAGTGGCAGCCCGTCTGTTTTTGCTTCATTTTCTGGCTCAGTTAAAAGTACCTTTGAAAGAACACTTGCTCCTTCTCCTCAGAATAACTGTGGAGAACACTATTCAAGCTCCCTGAA
Organism: Rhinopithecus roxellana; assembly: GCF_007565055.1. Classification (NCBI taxonomy): domain Eukaryota; kingdom Metazoa; phylum Chordata; class Mammalia; order Primates; family Cercopithecidae; genus Rhinopithecus; species Rhinopithecus roxellana. The sequence goes on from NC_044554.1 coordinate 64,176,782, forward strand.
AACCTTAGTTTCAAGCATTACCTGTTGGATGTCAGTGTGTGCGTGTGTGCGTGTGTGTATGTATTTCTCTCTGTGGAAGCCCGCATTTTTGTGTGTGGGTGGGTCTCAGGGTGTGTGTGGTCTGTGTGGGGCGTCTCTGTGGGAACATGGAGAAGACTCTCTGTGGAGTTGGCCGTCGGGTTCTGTGGGTGTGGGGTCTCTGTGTGTGGGAAGGGACTGGGTAGAGGCTTGGGCATGGTGGGGCAGGGGTTCTGTTATGTGTATATGGGAGAAGTGTCTCTGTGTGTAGGGAGTCTGTGTCTCTCTCTCTCTCTCTGGGTCTCGGTGTGTCTGTCGCTATATATCTGTGCCTGTTTATTTTTCTATATCTTTGTGTCTACTGAATATTTGGTTATGAATTTTTACAACAGATTTTATTTTAAGTTTCCACCTTTCCATAAAACCCTAAAATTATTTTCTTGCTTCTCTACTCTGAGGTTTCATAAAAGAGAAACATGAAGCTGGGCACAGTGGCTTGTGCCTGTAATCCCAGGCTACTCAGGAGGCTGAGGCGGGACAACTGCTTGAGCCCAGGAGTTTGAGGCTGCAGTGAACTATGATCACACCATTGCACTCCAGCCCCACTGCACTCCAGCCTGGGTATCAAAGCAAGACCCCCATATCTAAAAAAAAAAAAAAAAAAAAAAAAAAAAAAAAAAATTAATAAAAATGAGAAACATGAAATGAGACTAACTGCTAAGCCAACATCTACTCAACAACGAATACAAAATTGAGGTTCTGACAGGTATACGCTAGTACCGAGCCAGAGTTACCTGATATTGTTCATATCTCACAAGCTCCCAGGTGATAACCAATGCTTCTGGTTTGAGTAGCAAGGATCTAAATGATTCCAAACTTAATAAACTGTCTCTAATTATAATTAGACCTCCCATATAGATTTTCCAGAGTATCCTCTGATTTACACGTTTATGAGATTAGCTTGAGTGTTATACATGACTGTAAATTAGGAGTTATCACTTTGTTTTAAATATGAGTCTCCCATGATCTTGGTTAGTTTGAGCCAGTCCTAACAGGTAAATGACCTCTGATTGTACAAAAATGTGAATTTCCAGACTTGTAAAGCTGGAACAAGGAAACCTCACAAAGATTCTTTTCTTTTGAGACGGAGTTTTGCCCTGTTGCCCAGGCTGGAGTGCAATGGTGTGATCTCAGCTCACTGCCACCTCCACCCACCGGGTTCAAGTGATTCTCCTGCCTTAGCCTCCCAAGCAGCTGGGATTACAGGCACCTGCCCCACCATGCCTGACTAACTTCTGTATTTGTAGTAGGAACAGGGTTTCTTCACTGTGTTGGTCAAGCTAGTTTCAAACTCCTGAGCTCAAGTGATCGCCTGCTTCAGCCTCCCAAAGTGCTGGGATTACAAGCGTGAGCCACCACACCCGGCCACAAAGTTCTGATACATGGTGAAACCGCTTGGGTTTCAATTTCAGTGCTGACCTCTTCAAACTACAATTCTTGTTTCCAATATTGCTTATATCAAACTACACCGTATTTAGTCATTTCTGTATCTACATTCCCTACCCTCTCCTGGAGGACAAGAATGGTATCTTGCTAACTTATAACTCTAGCACTTAGCAGTGTTTGACACCCAACAATTAAATGGTTTTTTCACAAAAGAAGCTCACAATGTATTAGTGAGATTATTAGGCAAATATCCAGAAGCAGTCAAGTTACTTCTCTAATACAGTCCAGCATCGGTCACAAAAAAAATAGCATTAGGCCAATCATCTTTTCTCCCTTACAGAAATGAAAGACATGAATTAATGTAGTACAATTCCTATTCCATTTCTACCTCCCTGAGCTCAATGACCCAAGACTAGACTCAGTCGAGCTGTTATCCAATAAAGTTTTGTTGAAGAAGAATCTTTACTTGCCTTCTAGGAAAAGAATTTCCTCTTTAAGCTAACGCAGTTTATGTCAACTTTGAAAGATAGATGACCACACCTACCCAACCAGGGCAAAAATTTTTCATCCTACAGCCTCATCACACATACTCAATTCCTGACAAGGCCTTAAAAAAATAATAATTGGCCAGGTGCAGTGGCTCACATCTGTAATCCCAGCACTTTGGAAGGACGAGGCAGGTGGATCACGAGGTCAGGAGATCGAGACCAGCCTGGTCAAGATGGTGAAACCAGCCGGGCGCGGTGGCTCAAGCCTGTAATCCCAGCACTTTGGGAGGCCGAGACGGGCGGATCATGAGGTCAGGAGATCGAGACCATCCTGGCTAACACGGTGAAACCCTGTCTCTACTAAAAAAATACAAAAAATTAGCCAGGTGTGGTGGCGGGCGCCTGTGGTCCCAGCTACTCGGGAGGCTGAGACAGGAGAATGGCGTGAACCCGGGAGGCGGAGCTTGCAGTGAGCAGAGATCGCGCCACTGCACTCCAGCCTGGGCGACAGAGCGAGACTCCGTCTCAAAAAAAAAAAAAAAAAAAAAAAAATGGTGAAACCCTGTCTCTACTAAAAACTACGAAAAAAATTAGCTGGGCACAGTGGCAGGCACCTGTAATCCCAGTCACTCGGGAGACTGGGGTCGCTTGAATCCGGTAGATGGAGGTTGCAGTGACCCATTGGTGCCACTGCACTCTAGCCTGGGCGACAGAGCAACACTCTGTCTCAAAATAATAATATTAATAATATTAATAATAATAAAGTGTCATTTTGGAAAAGGACCACACAGTATCACATTTTTCTAACTTAGTGTAATGCAGAAGATGAGTTTCTCTGTAGGCTACCATTGCATAGGATATGTATCTGAGATATTATTGGGGCTCCAATTTCTGTCAAAACATAAACATATCAACTAAACAAAAGAAAAATTCGCTAAAATAGCAAGTATTTCTATGAATAATTCACCGTAAACACTAAATCAGTAGTACCAGAACACTAATTTTTAGGGTCATATTTGAGTTAATAAATAGGCACAGTCTTCAATCACAAGTTTCTTCTACATGTAAACTAAGAGTTAAGAAAAAAAATAGTTAAGGACAAGTTAAAGAGAAAGAAACAATCAGAGAACAAACCAGAAAAGACAAAATATATTTTATTTGGGAACAAATAGAGCTACCTTATATTACAAATAGTCCCTATTTTACATTACAAACAAAATTAAATTCCAGATGAAGACCAAAATATAATAAATACAACCATATAAACAGATGAAGAAAATATAGATGTTTATAAATTTGGGGTTGGAAAGGCAATTCTTTTTTTTTGTTTTATTTTTGAGACGGAGTCTCGCTCTGCCGCCCAGGCTGGAGTGCAGTGGCGCGATCTCGGCTCACTGCAAGCTCCGCCTCCCGGGTTCACGCCATTCTCCTGCCTCAGCCTCCTGAGTAGCTGGGACTACAGGCGCCCGCCACCGCGCCCGGCTAATTTTTTGTATTTTTTTTTTTTTAGTAGAGACGGGGTTTCACCGTGGTCTCAATCTCCTGACCTTGTGATCCGCCCGCCTCGGCCCCCCAAAGTGCTGGGATTACAGGCGTGAGCCACCGCGCCCGGTGGAAAGGCAATTCTAAGACACAAAATGTTTAAGCCAAAAAGGAAAAAGAATGGTAAATCCAAGTTTATACAAACTTTGAAAATCATAAACGATGTTACAAGAAACAAGAAATGGAGTAGGAAAAAATACTTGCAACATATACACAAAGGATTAATGTCCAGAATATATAAAGAATTCCTAAAACAAACATGAAAAAAAAATGCAATATGAAGGTAGAGATTTTTATCTGTTTTGCTCACTGCTGTATCCCCAGCACTTGGCACACAGTAATCAATCAATAAATAATTTGTTAATGAATATGAACAGGGAATTACAAGAAAAAGAACATAAATTGCCAATATATGCATGAAAATACTCTCAGCCGCATTCTGTCAGAAGAATGTAGATATTATAAAAAGACCAGTAAAAGACTTTCTCCCAAAGATGTAAAAAAAAAAAAAAAAAATTTTACCAGTATTGGTAAATGTATGGTGAAAGATTGTTTCGTGTATAGTTAGCTGATACGTAAAATGGTACTACGTTTTTAAAGACAACATGGCATTTTGCATTTAGTTTAAAATATGGCCAAGCACTGTGGCTCATGCCTCTTCGGGAGGCTGAGGTGGGCAGATTGCTTGAGCCTAGGAGTTTGAGACCCATATGGGCAACATGGTAAAACCCCATCTCTACAAAAAACACAAACTTTAGCCAGCCCAGGTACAATGGCTCACACCTGTAATCTCAGCACTTTGGGAGGCCAAGGCAGGCAGATCACTTGAGGTCAGGAGTTCAAGACCATCCTGGGCAACACCGTGAAACCTCGTTTCTATGAAAAATACAAAAATTAGCACACACCTGTAATCGCAGCTACTCAGGGAGGCTGAGGCAAGAGAATCGCTTGAACCTGAAAAACAGAGGTTGCAGTGACCTGAGAGCGCACCACTGCACTCCAGCCTGGGCAACAGAGCAAGACTGTCTCAAAAAAAATAAAAATTTAGCCAGGCACGGTGGCTCACGCCTGTAATCCCAGCACTTTGGGAGGTCGAGGCAGGCGGATCACGAGGTCAGGAGTTCAAGACCAGCCTGACCAACATGATGAAACCCCGTCTCTACTAAAAATACAAAAATTAGCCAGGCATGGTGGTACACGCCTGTAATCCCAGCTACTTGGGAGGCTGAGGCAGGAGAATCGCTTGAAGCTGGGAGACGGAGGTTGCGGTTAGCCAAGATCAGGCCTCTGTACTCCAGCCTGGGCGACAGAACAAGACCCTGTCTCAAAAAAATAAATAAATAAAAAATAAAATTTTAAATTAAAAAAAAAAATTAGCTGGGCGTGGTGGCGTGTGCCTGTAGTCCCAGCTAACTCAGGAGGCTGAGATGGGAGTATTGCTTGAGCCCAGGAAGTAGAGGTTGCAGTGAGCTGAGATCGTGCCACTGCACTCCAGCTCAGGTGACAGAGTCTCAAAAAACAAACAAAAAAAGGTTATCTTTGATCCCAAAATTATAATTTTAGATATCTATCCTAGAGAAACACTTCTACATGTACACACACAAAAATACATACGGATAGTTACTGCAGCATCATGTATAAAGAAAGAAAAAACAAGTTAAGGTAAATGTGCATCAGTGGAAGAATGGTTTAAGAAGTAACAATATAGACTTAGGAAATTAATTGAATAGTTAAAAAATATGAGATAGATCTATAGGTATTGGTACAGAAAGAGCTCTAAGACATGCTACTGAGTAAAAAAGGAACCTGCAAAACAATGTATAGACAGTATACTTTTATTTATGTACAAGTTATTATAAAACTCACTTTGGAAGGCTGAGGTGAGCAGATCACTTGAGCCCAGGAGTTCATGACCCGCCTGGGCAATATGGCGAAACCCCATCTCTACAAAAAATACAAAAATCAGTTGGGCATGGTGGCATGTGCCTGCAGTCCCAGTTCCTCCAGAGGGTGAGGTGGGAGGACTGCTTGAGCCTGGGAAGTTGAGGCTGCAGTGAGCCATGATGGTACCACTGCACTCCAGCTTGGGTGACAGAGTGACACCCCATCTCAAAAAGAAGAAGAAGAAGAATGAGAAGGAGGCTGGATGAGGTGGCACATGTCTGTAATCCTAGTCCTTTAGGGTCAGAGGTGGAAGGCTCTCTTGAGCCCAGGAGTTCAACTTTATAGTGATCATACTATTGCACTCCAGCCTGAGCAACACAGTGAGACCTGTCTCAAAAAAAAAAAAAAAAAAAAAAAAAAAAACACACAGAAAAAGAAGAAGAATGAGAAGGAGCAGCTAGAGAAATAAGATGGAAGCTAGTGAAGAGCAGTGTCACAGAAGCCAAGGGAAAAGAGTGTTTCATAAAGAGTCAATATCAAATGCTGCTAAGAGGTCCAAGAAGATGAGGACTGAAAAAAAAGACCCCCATGTTTCCCAATCTAATGGACATTAACAACTTTAGCAAGAGGGCTCTGTTTTGGTTAAACAGATTATTATAGCAGGAGTGGGTTAAGGAGTTCATGAGAGGAAAAAAGCACGTATAGCATGTACAGAAAACTCCTTTAAGAAGCAGGTCTGTGAAAGAGAACAGAAAAACATGAAAACAATAGAAAATATGCAGGTCAAAGGACAGGGTTTTCAAAATGGGAGACAGTAGGGCAAGTGTGAATTCTGAAGGAAAAGACCTAGTAGAAAGATGAAATAAACCAAAGGAAGAAATTCTTTAAGACAGGAGAGGCCAGGCACAGTGGCTCACACCTGTAATCCCAGCACTTTGGGAGGGTGAAGCAGAAGGACGGCTTGAAGCCAAGAATTCCAGACCAGCCTGAGCAACAAAGTGAGACACCATCTCTACAAAAAGTTTTTAAAATGTGGCTGGGTGCAGCGGCTCACGCTTATAATCCCAGTACTTTCAAAGGCCAATGAGGAAGTATCACTTGAGGCTGGGAGTTCAAGACCAGCCTAGGCAACATAGCAAAAGACCTCATCTTGGCTAGGTGCAGGCTCATGCCTGTAATCCCAGCACTTTGGGAGGCCAAGGCGGGCGGATCACAAGGTCAGGAGTTTCAGACCAGCCTGGCCAACATGGTGAAACCCCATCTCTACTAAAAATATAAAAATTAGCCAGGCACAGTGGCAGACGCCTGTAATCCCAGCTACTCGAGAGGTCAAGGTAGCAGAATTGCTTGACCCCGGGAGGCGGAGGTTGCAGTGAGCCGAGATAGTGCCATTGCAGTCCAGCCTGGGTGACAGAGTAAGACTCTGCCTTGGGGGAAAAAAAAAAAAGAGAGAGACCCACAACTCTACAAGAAAGTTTTTAAAAAATTAGCCAGGTATGGTGGCATGTACCTGTAGTCCCAGCTACTCAGGAGGCTGAGAAGGGAGGACCTATTGAGCTCAGGAGGTTGAGGTTGCAATGAGCTATGACCACACCACTGCACTCCTGGGTTACAGAGTGAGACTTCACCTCTTGAAGAAAAAAGAAAGAAAACAAAGAGAGAGAGAGAGAGAGAGAGAGAAGAAAGAAAAAGAACAGAGGAGGAAGAGGGGGCGGGGGAAAAGAGAATGATTACAGCACCTGTGAAGGGATTGGTCTTGACAGAATGAAGGAGAAAAAGATGAGTCCCAGATGCAGGTAGGTTTGTAGACTTGGGAAGTACAAGGATGAAGGAATTCCCATTCAGCAGCTTCAGTTTTTATAATGAAGCATAAAGCCTGTGACTGTTTAAAAAAGAAGAAAATATGAGAATTAGAAACAAGAGCTGGGCACGGTGGCTCACGCCTGTAATCTCAGCACTCGGGGAGGCTGAGGCGGGCGGATCACCAGGTCAGAAGATTGAGACGATCCTGGTCAACACAGTGAAACCCCGTCTCTACTAAAAATACAAAAATTAGCTGGGCGTGGTAGTGCCTGTAGTCCCAGCTACTCAGGAGGCTGAGGCAGGAGAATTGCTTGAACCTGGGAGCAGAGGTTGCAGTGAGCGGAGATCGCGCCTCTGCACTCCAGCCTGGGGACAGAGCAAGATTCCATCTCAAAAAAAAAGAAAAAGAAATAGAGACAGTAGGCCAGGCGCTGTGGCTAATGCCTATAATCCCAGCACTTTGGAAGGGTGAGACAGGAGGATCACTTGAGCCCGGGAATTGGAGACCAACAACATGGCAAGATATCGTCTCTACAAAAAAATTAAAAATTGGCCGGGCGTGGTGGCTCAAGCCTGTAATCCCAGCACTTTGGGAGGCCGAGGCAGGTGGATCACGAGGTCAGGAGATTGAGACCATCCTGGCTAACACGGTGAAACCCCGTCTCTACTGAAAATACAAAAAAACTAGCCGGGCGGCGCCTGTAGTCCCAGCTACTCGGAGGCCTCGGAAGAATGGCGGGAACCCGGGAGGCGGAGCTTGCAGTGAGCTGAGATCGAGCCACTACACTCCAGCCTGGGCCACAGAGCGAGACTCCGTCTCAAAAAAAAAAATAAAAAATTAGCCAGGCATGGTAGCATACCTGTAGTTCTGGCTACTCAGGAGGCTGAGACAGGAGGATTGCTTGAACCAGGGAATTTGAGGCTATAGTGAGCTATGACTGTACCACTGCACTCCAGCCTGAGTGAGAGAGGGAGACTCTGTCTCAGTAAAAAAGAAAAAAGAAAGAGAGACAATATGAAGAAATAATTTGCAGTGAGCTGGAAAGTGAACTAGAGAAATGTATAACATTGCTAGGTAATGCTGATTATGCATATGAAATAGATGATTATAAATTTTTAGTGATACTGATCTGTTTGATTTGCTGATTTTCTCTAGCAACTCTCAGCTCCATGAGTACCAGCAACTAAGAAGGTAGATGGTTAGGTTCAATCTGTACATCACTCCGAGTTCTACAAGCAGCAGAAGTCAACTCTGGCTGAATTAAACAGAAAAAGAATTTACAGAAAGGATATGAGGTCACTTTTACAGTGAAGAACTTCAGTGCTACACAGCTAAAACACCACTCAAAATTACAGAACTAGGTTGGCAAAGATGTGATTACTAATGCCAAGCAGGAGATGCTGCAGCTTGGTTTGCACCATTACAGTTCTGGATACTAAGTGCTAATACTTGCCACTGTTGCCCTTGTAACTTGATCTTGCTGCTAGAGACTGATACTAAATGTGAATTTGCTGATAAAGGAGGGGGATATTGTAAAGAACATGGTGGAACAGTTTGAGGGACTGAATTAGCTGAGAGAATGAAGAGAGTGGTAAAGGAATTAGTATTAGGAAGATAAAGGATGGCGAATGGTGGGTAATGACTGAAACAAACAGGGATGTGAGGCATGGTGTTTAGGCCTCCCCTTGAAAGAGGGTAGATCGTGAGATCCAAAGTGGTCTTAGCAGCAGCTTAAGCAGACTTCAGTGGGAGTTTGGTCAGAGCAGCAGGGGTGCTGGCATGGAGGTAAAGCTGCCCAATATTGCTATGGCCAGCATTTCATCGACAAAGCCTTGGGCAAATTAATTACTCTCTTTGAGCCTATATTCTCTTATCTATAATATAAAGATAGTACTACTCATCTGATAAAGTTGTCATGAGGATTAAATGCGAAGAGAGAGATTCCTGACACAGAGTAAGTATTCAGTAAACGGTAGCGATTACAAGTGCCATTGAAGCCAAAAGAAGAGTTTCCAAGAAAAGGCAGCCAATAGATAAAAGTTTCACCTTGGAGCACTGTAGAAGGTAAGTGTGTGTAGCGAAGATGAAGCCAGTTTTAGCCTCAGGTTTGCAACATTCGGAAAGGCTAAAGCCCCATACTCAGAAACTCAATCAGCAGTTCAAATACTCTTCCTTTTATTTATTTAATTTTTTTTTTCTTTTTTTTTTTTGAGACAGAGTCTTGCTCTGTCACCCAGGCTGGAGTGCAGTGGTGCAATCTCAGCTCACTGCAAGCTCCGCCTTCCGGGTTCACGCCATTCTCCTGCCTCAGCCTCCTGAGTAGCTGGGACTATAGGCGCCCACCATCAAGCCGGGCTAATTTTTTTTTTTTTTTTTTGTATTTTTTAGTAGAGACAGGGTTTCACCATGTTAGCCAGGATGGTCTTGATCTCCTGACCTTGTGATCCGCCCACCTTGGCCTCCCAAAGTGCTGGGATTACAGGGATGAGCCACCGCGCCCGGGCCAAATATCCTTCCTTTATATAGGTTCTAAGCTAAGAACTAGGTGCCCCAAACCAATAGATTTCTACTGATAGACCCTTGAATAAAAAAGAAAAGAAAATCACCAGCTATTAGTGCAAGTGTCCAAGAGGGAAATAGCTAACTGAACTGTTGCACGATATAGCTGGGGAAAAGGGAGACTGACACCCACACAAATAATTATCTAATTTAATCAAAGTAATTTTAGACTTGGTAACTGTTATGGAAGAAACGTCAATTCACTGCTGCTTTCTGCTAGGCTCTCACCAAATCGCAGGCCATAGGTCATTCAGACTATAAAAAGCTCCCACAAATTCCACAGAAACCTGATCATGCTTACTAAACCTCTTGTCGGGTGAATGGAATTTTAGCTCCTCTAATTGTGTCTACCACCTGAACATGACAGCAGGGCAGTGGATCAGGGCAACTGCCAAGATTGTTCTCTTCCCATCTGCCTCAGTTGTACCTCTCTGAATTATTTAAACAAAAACCGCCATGAAAGAAACTGCATATTCTTTATAAACTTGACAAAGGGTCTGAATAAAGATTACAACAAACTTTTTCCTCATTGTGGGGGAGGGAATCATTTTCAAGGAAATGATATAATAAACTCACTCTCCCTTTTTAATGAACCATCCATTTCTTCAAGTAACTGAACGCTGAGAATGTAAGTAGTAGTAGTGGTAGTAGTAATCGTCTTCCTCAAGACATCAAACACACAACTGCAACTTCAGCTCCTAAAGCAGCTCTTTTTTTTTTTTTTTTTGAGACAGAGTCTCATTTTGTCGCCAGGCTGCAGTGCAGTGGCATGATCTCGGCTTACTGCAACCTCCACTTTCCGCATTCAAGCGATTCTCCTGCCTCAGGCTCCTGAGTAGCTGGGACTACAGGAGCGCACCACCATGCCCAGCTAATTTTTTGTATTTTTAGTAGAGACATTGGCCAGGATGGTCTTGCTCTCTTGACCTCATGATCCGCCTGCCTCGGGCTGCTTTCTCAGAAAATTAATAAATTGCTCACAAAAACATGTGGTAAGACCTTCAACCACGCAATAAATAAAAAGAAACTGTAAGTACCAAAAAATATCTACCCAAAAAATACACATTAAGATTTAGGGCCAGGTGCAGTGGCTCACACCTGTTATCCCAGCACTTTGGGAGGCCGAGGCGGGCAGATCACGAGGTCAGAAGTTCGCGACCAGCCTGGACAATATGGTGAAACCTTGTCTCTACTAAAAATACAAAAATTAGCCAGGCGTGGTAGCGTGCACCTGTAGTCCCAGCTACTTGGGAGACTGAGGCAGAAGAATTACTTGAACCCGGGAGGCAGAATATGCAGTGAGCCAAGACTGCACCACTGCACTCCAGCCTGGGTGACAAAGCAAGACTCCATCTCAAAAAAAAAAAAAAAAAAAAAAAAAAAAAAAAAGATTTAGAAGGTTCATCCTGAGTTTCGAACACAGTACTATTTGAATTGGAAAACAACAGTTTAGGGCTCTGTTAGCTCCATCACATTACTGTGTAACCTTGAGACAAATTCCTTAATCTCTTCAACCCTCAGTTTCTTCAATAAAACAAGGAGAACACTAGCTATCTTCAAGGCCTCTTAAAAGAATTACATAAAACAGCATATGTAAAGATCTAAGTACAATGCCTGGTATACAGCAGGAATATTCTTCCCTTTGTAATTTTCAAAAGCTGTCATCAAAGATTGACTCAGAGAGATGGTGAGGCTTAAAGAATAGGGAAAAAGTGTTAGCTGAACAGGAAGAAAGGGTATACTCTGCAGGTACTCCAGATTTATTTATAACTTTTAAAATATGGATAAATTTCTCAGATTATCAGTAAATTACTAATGTAAAGCTGCATCATTGATCTTGAAATGCTTTTCTGTATAAGATGCTTTTATTCTCCTCTTCTAAATTTACAATTCTTTCAGGTTCTACATTTGTACAAAAATGTACAAGTTCTACATTTGTACCATTCTCTTCCTAAAGCTCTGACTCAGACCTGCCTTACTCTGGTCTTGGGATGACCTAAGCCTTAGCCAGACAGACACGCCTTAGAGTTCACTTAGTATTCTAAAAGACCTCTGGAAGAAAGCAAGAACTCAGCATATAAGAAGTTAGAATCAGTGTGGCATAAAGAAAAGGACATGGGCTTTGGAAACAGACAGCCCTGGGTTTCTAGATATATAACCTTGGGCCAGGCACTTAACCTCCCAGGATCTCATTTCCGCATCTGTAAAATGGAGATAATGCCACCCATATCTCATAGTATTGTTGTGAGGATTACAGAACCCCTATGACAACTCCTGGCATATAAAAGGCTAATGGCTCACATCTGTAATCCCAGCACTTTGGGAAGCCAAGGCAGGCAGGTCACCTGAGGTCGGGAGTTTGAAAGCAGCCTTACCAACATGGAGAAACTTCATCTCTACTGAAAACAGAAAATCAGCCAGGCATGGTGGTGCATGCCTGTAATCCTAGCTATTTGGGAGGCTGAGGCGGGAGAATCGCTTGAACCCGCGAGGCGGAGGTTGTGGTGAGCTGAGACCAAGCCATTGCACTCCAGCCTGGGCACCAAGAGCGAAACTCTGTCTCAAAAAAAAAAAAAAAAAAAAAAAGGCTAATTATTGGTAACTGTTATTATAGCCCAACTGTCAATTGCCTTACTGAACACTTTTCAAAGCAGTACTTTTGTAACAGGCAAAAGGAGTCATACTGCTCCCACATTCCCAGATTCCCATGTCTTTATCCAAAACATTCCATTTTAGTACTCTATAATTAACCAAATCAAGAGCTTAAACAATTCAGGACAAGAAGTGCTAACATGGCTGAACTCATTCTCTCCTGACAGCAACAAAGCCAGTGGAAGGTGGATATGTTTGCCAAAAGCAATAAAGAGTCTATTTCAACATGGTCATTACTGATACTGATGTAAGCACAATCTAGTTGAGGTTCTTGGACTTGCAGCCTTATTGTCAGAAAGTTTTAATATTTCTGAAATAAATCCTCTCCTGCCTTGTTTTCCCTGCTGTGCTCCAACACTCCTATCACTCATTTTCAAGAACACAAGGAAGAAATCCCCTTCAACTACTATTACCTTATTCCCTGTGAAACTTATCTTCCCATTTCCCAAATTACTTCTTACAGAGATTTTTGGCTTGCTGGGTTTACTTGATGTCAGTTTATGAAAAAGGACATTATATTTAAATATATCATAGCCAAATGACATGATCTGGCCCCCAGAGTACCACAAGTTACAGGATGGAGGCAGGTGCCAAAGATAAGATGTGACTGAGTAAACTGCACACCATATGTTCCTTCTTATTAACTACTTCACTTGGGAATTCTGGCTCTTGTAAAAAGTTTATTTCCCTTGTGTGGCTGAGCAGAGTAACAAAACTAAGAAAACTGATGATACGTGAATGAAGTAAGGGAAATCATCTAAGGAAATGTGACTTAAAATAAATGTTTGTACATGACAGTTATAAAACAAATGCAACAGTCACCAGCTCCACAGCCAAAGGCAGCTATTTCAATACTAGTATCCTCAGTCCCTTCATATGCTATAAGAAAAACAGTGAGGAGTCAAGGTCAGAGTGGTTATTTACATAGACAATCTAAGAATCAACAAAGACTCAACAAATCAAAATGTCACACTGCAGTCCCTTCGTGAGATGACTTTCAACGTAGGGAAAGAAGGGCAGTCTTGGGCACTTATTTTGATTTAGCCAATTCAATAACAAGGTTAAAGATTGGGCACCTGAAAAGCAGCTCAGCAATGCCCTAAATTTCATCATCCAGCTGTATCCTTTGCCCAGAGCTTCACCTGCTTAACTTTCAGCAGAGAAGTTGTTTTCTTGGTGCAATTAACATTGTAAGGCAAGCTCAGCCCTGCCTTCTAATAGCCTTGAGGCTGCTGAGTAAATCTAGAATCATGGAACATAGATTTGATGCTGAAAAAACAGGAAGATGGTTCAACGACAAGGAAAATTGTCAAGAAGCACATCTAGAAGACAAACAGACTCCAGTATGCTGGTCTTTGATTTTTTAACTTTTTTTTTTTTTTTTTTTTTTTTTTTTTCTGAGACAAGGCCTCACTCCAGCACCCAGACTAGAGTGCTCATTGCAGCCTCAACTTCCTGGGCTCAGGTGATCCTCCCACCCCAGCCTCCTGCTTTTTTTGTTTTTTATTTTTTGTTTTTGAGACAGAGTCTCGCTCTGTCGGTCAGGCTGGAGTGCAGTGGCATGATCTCCGCTCACTGCAACCTCTACCTTCTGGGCTCAAGCAATTCTCCTGCCTCAGCCTCCCGAGTAACTGGGATTACAGGCACCTGCCACCATGCCTGGCTTATTTTTGTATTTTTAGTAGAGACGGGGTTTCACCATGTTGGCCAGGCTGGTCTCGAACCGTTTTTGTTTTGTTTTTTATTTTTTGTTTTTGCCACCCCAGCCCCCTGAGTAGCTGGGACTATAGGCACACATCACCACGCCCAGCTCTGTATTTTTTTTTTTTTTTTCCTGTTTGGAGAGAGAGATTTTCACCATGCTGCCTGGTCTCGAACTCCTGGGCTCAAGCAATCCGCCAGCCTTGGTCTCCCAAAGTGCTGGGATTACAGACGTGAGCCATGATTTTTTAACTTCTTTATATAGAATATATTGAACTGTGTGAACCTTTCAGAGGCGGTCATGGTGGCTTGCACTTAAGCCATGATGGGAGAAATAAAATAAAATCAATTATTCATAATAAAAGCACTAATAATAAGAATATCATTTAAGACTTTATGTGCCAAGCTCAATGCTAAACCTTTTACAAATATTTCTAATCCTCAATCATAATTAGTACTTTCATTTTATAGAAGAGGAAACTGATTTGTGTAATTTGAAAATTACCCAAAAGGTAGTAATGGGGGTACTGGGCTTCATATCCAGGTCTGCCTGACTGTAAACTTCATGCTCTAAAAGCAATTTGTTAAACACTTTTAGCCTAAAGAGATCTAACCAAATTACAAATTTTAAACATAAACAGTCTTAATCACAAGAACATGACTTGACCAAAGTTACAAAGTATCACAACAAGTCAGAAGTATGCTTTGAATTTCCAGACTCATATCTAGGTACTCCCAGCACTGGTGCTGCTGCTGCCTCTCTTTTTTACTTTACTTTTTTTCTTTAAACTCATTTCTGCAGGATGCTGCCTCTTTCTACTGTAATTCTTCCCAGAGGAGTTTCATACTGCAAATGACAAAGACACTGTCTAAAGCATTATAGAAATTCCTTCAGTCTTGCCTCTGACTTATAACCTAAATTTGTAGAGTTAGGATGAAAGGATTATCTGCTATACCTTAATCATGAGACTATGACAACAAAAAGTTATGGTAGATCCAAGATTCCAATTCAGCTGAGTCCCACACAGTAAAACCAATGCACACTTCCCGTTTCTTTGTTGCTGTTCTGATAAAGCAATTAAAAACCATTCACAACAATTAAAAAAAAATTAATCCCTGTGCCCATATTGTGTCTAGGAAATTGGAGCTGTAAGTCCTTTTTATACGATCCACACTTCTGTCTTTTCCAATACTTGCCCTGTTTTTCTGTGCTGATTTAGCTTTAAGAGAGAAAGAGAGATAAGCTTTGAGAGAGAAAGACAACTATGGATAGACAATGTACGGGTAATACCGGACTATCATCCATCTAGGCAGTTACTTCTTGGTATTCTGAGACCTCCTCAAAACTGTCTGAAAGGAGCTGACGCCTAAGACCGAAAACCCCACAAAGATCGTCTTTCCCAAAAGTAGCAGCATTTCTTCCTATCATTTTCAGATTATAATAAAGGAACCAATAAGACATTCATTCTCTTCATACACAAACTAATAATCCTGGTGACCAACTACACTGAGCAGGGAGGACAAAGCTCTTAAGATGAAAGAGTGAGGAGAATCTCTCCATTACCCTTTTACATATTCAGGGAAGAGAGAATATTGCAGTCGCTGGAAATGAAGCGCACAGCATCGTGTTGCTGTATGGACACGGTTGGCCACAGAAAGGCGGAAAGTCATCAATTGTACGGAAACCAGACAACTCTGACGATTTCTATGCAAGGTGACTACACCTTACTCGTTCTCCAAGTATTATCTTTTCATCCTTATTGCTGGGTGAATTCCCATGAGCCGTAAGGTTTTTCTATACCATCGAGGTCTCCTCCACGATAGGTTGGAAAATCACACTCGGGAGCGTGTTGGGGGCGCGGGACGTACTATTAGATGTCTCTCCTCCCGCTGCCTATTCCAAGTAGTAGGGGAGAGCGCTACCTCCATGTTATTCAGAGCGAAGTACGGCCGTGCCTCCTGGAGTCTCCGCTCCCAGCACTACGGGCCGGCTGGGGGGCATCTCTGAGAGAGTGGGTTTGAGGGGACAAGGGGTATCTCTGGTCCTGCGATCAGAAAGGAGGGTGTGGAGGTGGTGCCGCCGTGCCAAGAGGATCTGCTGTTCCCCTCCCCTCCCTTCCTCTCCTAGAGAGGTAGCCCGGCCCCAGTACCTTCTTGACTGTGCGCGGCGCCTCGGTGACGGTGCCGTCGGGGCTGACCAGGGCCTCGCCGCCGTCGCGGTGCCGCTGGTGCTGGTGATGTGGGTCGCTCCGCTTCATGGCCGACGCCTGAGGCACCTTCCCGGCGGCAGGGCTGAGAGCGGCGGCGGCGGGCCCAGAGCCCGGACCAGGGGCCGGGGGCCGCTCCGCGGCGGGAGCTGGAGCCTCAGGGTCTCCACCGCCCGCCGGGGGGGCCATGGCGCCCACGGCGGCCGTGCTCAGTCCTAGTTGCGACTCCGCCTCGGAGGGGCTCAGGTCCTTCAGCTCCACCTCAGGCACCTTGGCTGCAGCCGCAGACACAACCTGCACCGACATCACCGCCTCCGCTGCAACCGCGGGCTCAGACTCCAGCTCCAGTTCTTGGTCGGCCCCGCCTCCCGCCTCCCTTTCTCTTCCCTCCCCCATACCCCCACTCCTCCCCTCCATCGCCTCCGCTCCCACCCCCTTCCTCCGCCCGCCAGCCCTTGCACCTCCAGCCCCGCCCCGCCCCGCCCCACCCCGGCCCAGTCTGGCCTCGCGCGAGGCGCCACGGAACCTGTAGTGCGTTTGCTCCCGGCCGCACGCGGCGAGAAGACCGTGGGACCTCAGGCCCCGACCTACAGTGCGCGCCCCGGGGGCGGATCCCGCAGCGCCCCCTGGGAGTTGTAGTCCCTTTGAGCAATTCCTCTGGAAAGTGGGATTCGGGCGAGGAGCGGGAGCGCTAGGGCGGGCAACTAACAGAAAGGAGTGAGGATAGGTGACTCGACGGAGGGGATGAGGAAGAGAAAGTCTCCAGAGGAGTTGTGACTTCTGGGGAGGGAATGCCAAGAAGCCTTAGGGGAGGGGAAGTGGGAGAGGACTGGCTCGTTGCCCTGACAGCGTGAAGTTCCTCCGCGTGTGCACGTCTGCGATCACGTGGGTGGGCATTTAAAGGAGAAGTGGTGTCTCCAGGCTGGAAGTGGCTTGATTTTTCTTTGTGAAATAGAGAATCCAACACCTTTCCAAACTTTAGTGGCTTTGTTTTTAGAAGGCATAAAGTAGGACCTTGCTTGCTGTGGCGCTTTCTGGCACATTCTGGGTTTGGAAGCTAACCCAAAGAAGTTAGGTATCACTAGATCAAAATTCAAGGCTGAGGAATTACACGTTGCCTTAAACAAGGCCAAATCGTTTGACCTATAATTCTACTAGGGCAATGATCTGAAATTCAGATACATATATCAGCATAGAGGAATATGAATAGTTAATTTCCTAAGTGATGGGATTTAAGGTGACTTTTACTTTTTACTTTGATGTATTATTTTTAAATTTTACATTTAGAGGATGTAAGCACAAAGACATGCACAGCGGCGCCCTTTTTAATAACAAAGAGCTATCTAAAACGAATGTTCAACAAATAGAGAAATTGTTACAGCCTTTGAAAATTGTTCGCCGGCTGGGCATAGTGGTTGACGTCTGTAATCCCAGAACTTTGGGAGGCCAAGGCCGGCAGATCACTTGAGGTCAGGAGTTCAAGACCAGCCTGGCCAACATGGTGAAACCCCATCTCTACTAAAAACACAGAAATTAGCTAGGCATGGTGGCGGGCACTTGAAATCCCAGCTGCTTAGCAGGCTGAGACAGGAGAATCGCTTGAAACTGGGAGGCAGAGGCTGCAGTGAGCCAAGACCTGGCAAGACCTGCAGTGAGCCAGCCTGGGCAAGAGTGAGATGCTGTCCCAGAAAAAAAAAAAAGGAAGAAAGAAAGAAAATTGTTTGCCAATACATTTTTAATAATAAGGGTTTCCCTTTATCATTCTTTACTCTGAAAGCCAAAATGTGAAGAGAAAGCTAAGAAGCTCTTGTGTCTGGTACACTTGTGAGCTCTGTAGAAATGGTCGTGCTCAGACGCCTTCCGACACATAGTGTGAGGCACAAATTTGGCGATCAGGAAATGAGAGACTCCAAGGCAGGACAACTTCACAAAGTGAAGATTTCCAAAATCGTAATAGCACAGGAAAGAAGATCAAGGCAGTCTGGCTTTCAGAATAAATGTTTATGATAAAAATATTAAGCTAAGAAGCAAGAGACAAAATTACACGTTCCATAAGATTTTATGTAAAGAAAACTTTATAAAAAGAAAATGCAGTTGACTCACGACAGGTTATGGGGGGGAGTTTCTTCTGTATTCTCAGAGAAACAGGAGCAAAGGTGTTCATACAGTTTACAGCTATTTCAGAGACTTACAGCCCTAACAACCCAGGCAGCCACTGGACAGCTACTATTTAGACATCTAGTCTTTGGTGTCACTATGTTTTGCCTGACAAGGAGAAGGAAGGAGGCCGGGCATGATGGCTCACACCTGTAATCCCAACACTTTGGGAGGCCGAGGCGGGTGGATGACTTGAGGTCAGGAGTTCAAGACCAACCTGGCCAACATGGTGAAACCCCATCTCTAATAAAAATACAGAAATTAGCCTGGCATGGTGGCTTCTGCCTGTAGTTCCAGCTACTCAGGAGGCTGAGGCAGGAGAATCGTTTGAACCTAGGAAGTGGAGGTTGCAGTAAGCCAAGATTGCACCACTATACTCCAGCATGGGCAACAGAGTGAGACTCTGTCTCAAAAAAAGAAAAAAGAAAAAAAGAAGGAGGAGGGAGAAATCACCTGCCTCGATCTTCTTCTTTCCTATGCTACTATTTTGGAAATCTGTTCACTCTGTGAAGCTGTCCTGCCTTGAATGGAGACTCTCATTTCCTGATCTCCAAATTTGTGCCTCACACTATGTGTTGGAAGGCATCTGAGCACTGCCATTTCCACAGAGCTCACAAGACACAAGAGATTCTTAAGCTTTTTCTTCACATTCTGGCTTTCAGAATTTCCTTCCTGTTAAAAAGAAACCAGTCCAGAGCTTCATCCTCCAGCTGTCGGGGCAGAGATTAGCAGCTCTGTAACTGATTTCATTCTTCCCCCTAATGCTCAAGGGAGCTGCAGTACAGCCACCTGGCATGTGTTGGAGCTCATAGACAGCAGCTGCCTACCTGCCACTAGAATTGATTACTGAGGGGATGAATTAATTCTTCAGTGTGATGTGGTTATAAAATATAAGGAGTTAGAGCACTGGAATGAAACTGATACCCTGTTTTATTCCAGTCACCACGACTGATTGGGGCCAACCACCAGGACACACTCTTCAACCTGTTCTAAACTCCAACCCTACATACCTGCTGCTTCTGCCATCTTTGTAGCTGAGGGACACCAGGTACAGTTGAATATCAAATTACGTACTAGAAACAGTGCACTTAAGCTCCAGTTTATGAACTAGTTAATGAAATATTTGGACTATAGGTCTTCTTTCATCTGACTCATTCAGCTTCCAGAATGCTGGCAAGCAGGAACGTAACTTCCATGCAGGACATTGGTATAAAGAATTTCCTTTTTTTTTTTTTTGAGATGGAGTCTTGCTCCGTCACCCAGGCTAGAGTGCAGTGGCATGATCTCGGCTCACTGCAACCTCTGCCTCCCGGGTTCAAGCAATTCTCCCGCCTCAGCCTCCCGAGTAGCTGGGACTACAGGCGTGTGCCACTATGCCTGGCTAATTTTCGTATTTTTAGTAGAGACAGAGTTTCACCATGTTAGCCAGGATGGTCTCGATCTTCTGACCTCGTGATCCGCCCTCCTCGGCCTCCCAAACTGCTGGGATTACAAGCCTAAGCCACCACGCCCAACCAATAAAGAAGAATTTCTCTGAGGTATCTGACCAATCCAAGAGAGAAAACAAAGATACTAACATTGAGAGTTTCCAAAGGAAATAAGCCAGCCAGATCACCCGCCCTGAAGACCATACTAATGTTCACAGAGCTTCCGTGAACCATTTAGTGTCACATTCTTAAGTATGAACAGACAACCAAAGTCACCAGACAGATGAAGAAAACTTAGAAAACTTTGGTTTTTTTGTTTCAAGGCAGAGTCTCACTCTTGCTGCCCAGGCAAGAGTGCAGTGGCATAATCATAGCTGACTGCAACCTCTGCCTCCTGGGCTCAAGCAATCCTCCCACCTCAACCTCCCAAGTAACTGGAACTACAGGCTTGCACCACCACACCTGGCTACTTTTTAAAAAATTGTTTTTGGTAGAGAAGGACTCTTGCTATGTTGCCCAGGCTGGTCTCGAACTTCTGGTTGGTTTTTTTTTTTTTTTTTTTTTTTTTTTTGGAGATGGAGTTTCACTCTTGTTGCTCAGGCTGGAGTGTAGTGGCGCAATCTCAGCTCACTGAAACCTCTGCCTCCTGGGTTCAAGGAATTCTCCTGCCTCAGCCTCCCGAGTAGCGGGGACCAAAGGCACCCACCACCATACCCAGCTATTTTTGTATTTTACTAGAGATGGGGTTTTACCATGTTGCCCAGGCTGGTCTCGAACTTCTGAGCTCAGGCCATCCACCTGCCTCAGCCTCCCAAAGTGCTAGGATTACAGGCATGAGCCACCATGCGCAGCCTGTTTTTTTGTGTTTTATTTTATTTTATTTTATTTTTTATTTTTTATTTTTTTTGAGACGGAGTCTGGCTCGGTCGCCCAGGCTGGAGTGCAGTGGCCGGATCTCAGCTCACTGCAAGCTCCGCCTCCCAGGTTCAGGCCATTCTCCTGTCTCCGCCTCCCAAGTAGCTGGGACTACAGGCGCCCGCCTCATCGCCCGGCTAGTTTTTTGTATTCTTTAGTAGAGACGGGGTTTCACCGTATTAGCCAGGATGGTCTCGATCTCCTGACCTCGTGATCCGCCCGTCTCGGCCTCCCAAAGTGCTGGGATTACAGGCTTGAGCCACCGCGCCCGGCCGTTTTATTTTATTTTATTTATTTTGAGACGGAGTCTCACACTGTTGCCCGGGCTGGAGTGCAATGGCGGGATCTCGGCTCACTGCAACCTCCGCCTCCTGGGCTCAAGCAATTCTCCTGAGTAGCTGGGATTACAGGTCTGGGCCACCACATCCGGCCAATTTTTGTATTTCTGGGAGAGATGGGGTTTCACCATGTTGGCCAGGTTGGTCTGAAACCCCTGACCTCAAGCAATTCACCCATCTCAGCCTCCCAAAGTGCTGTGATTACAGGTGCTAGCCACTGCACCAAGACTTGTTTTCCTTTTGAGCAGTGGGGAGAGTGGGATGGGGTATTGGTCAAAGGGTACTTTAGCTAAATCTGTTATACTTTTCTTTAAAAAAAAAAAAAAAAGATCTGAAACAAATATAAAATGATAAAAATTTGATAATTCTGAGTGGTTGGAATATGAGTGTTTATTAGATTGTTCTTTGTACTTTTCTATATCGTTTCTATTTCTTAAATACAAAAGTAGGCTGGGCACAGTGGCTCATGCCTACAATCTCCACACTTTGGGAGCCCAAGGCAAAAGGATCACTTTAATGCCAGGAGTTCAAGACCAGCATAGGCAACATGGCCAGACCCTGTCTCTAAAACCAATGTGTTTTTAATAAAATGTGTCTAGCATGATGGTACATGCCTGTAGTTGTAGCTACTTGGGAGGCTGAGGCTGGAGCATCCTTTGAGCCCAGGAGTTTGAGGCTGTAGTGAGCTATGATTGTACCACTGCACTCCAACCTGGGCAGCTGAGCAAGATTCTGTCTCTGAAAATAAAAATAAAAAAGCAGGCAGAGGCTGAACATGGTGGCTGATGCCTGCAATTTCAGCACCTTGGGAGGCCAAGGCAGGAGGATCACTTGGGTTGAGACCAAGTTTGAGACCAGCTTGGACAACATAGTGAGACCCCATCTCTACAAAAGATAAAACTAGCCTGGCATGGTGATGTGCACCTGTAGTCCCAGCTCCTTGGGACGCTGAGGCAGGAGCATCGCCTGAGCCCAGGAAGTTGAGGCTGCAGCGAGCCGAGATTGCATCACTGCACTCCAGCCTGGGCAACAGAGTGAGACCCTGTCTCGAAAAAAAAAAAAAAAAAGCAGACAGAGGAACAAAGAGGAGCAGTGGACAGAGTGCTTTTAAGGAAGCTGGAACCAACAGAGGCAAAGCCAGCTGAATTTGAAAGAATGGTAAGAGGCCCAGTGAGGCAGCTAAGGGCAGACAGAGCCTGTGATGAGGGGCATCCATGGAGAGCTCTGTTCTCAGGGTGACAGCTTAGCAGGGAGTCCCCCAAACTGGGAGTCCCCCAAACTGGGAGTCCCCCAAACCAGGCTCCCCTTGGATCCTGAGGGATTTCTTTGGGGATCTCACTCAGGAGCTTTTGGTAGAAGGGTGGTTACTGTTGTTCAGTCCCGAGATCTCGTGCTCCCATAGGGATATTACTGGAAGATTTCTTGGTTGTGGGAGTGTCCATGGTGCTGGACATCTGCATTCACAAAGGTGGGTTCACATTGCCCCCTAGTGGCCACAGAGTCTCTGCACAAAAGTCACATTTCTCAACTTTTTTTTTTTTTGGAGATAGGGTAGTGCTGTAGTCCAGCAGCCAGGCTGGAGTGCAGTGGTACATTCTCAGCCAGCCTGGACCCTCGCAGGCTCAAGCAGTCCTCCTACCTCAGCCTCCCGAGTAGCTGGGACTATAGGCACGCACCGCCACGTCTGGCTAATTTATTTTTTGTAGAGACACAGTTTCACCATGTTGGACAGCCTGGTCTCAAACCCCTGGACTCAAGTGATTCTCTCGCCTCAGCCTCCCAAAATGCTGGGATTACAGATGGGAACCACGGTGCCTGGCCTATTTCTCAGCTTTTAAGGCCCACAATGAACTCCCCTTTCACCCCATCTCCCATCCTTTATGCAAGTAATCCCACTAAAGAAAGAAACGATAGAAGGAGGGAGGAAAACTAGTAGTCAACTGTCTTTGGAGATGAAAAGAAGAATATTGTAACACTCTCCTTTGTTTCAGAAAAGATCCTTAAACAGCACTGATAACTTTCATTATTTTAAATACTGTTGTTGATAAAGGCTAAAAAATAGCTGTAATAATGCTGAGGGAAGCCGTAACGGCCAGGATGAACAAGAAGAGCAGGTGTAAAAGGATGTGGCATGGCCAGAGGGAACACAAACTGGGAAACCTGGATAGAGAGAAAAATCAAAGGCAGGATTAAGAGTGGAAAGAGCCTGGACACTGAAGTCAGGAAGAGCCTAGACCTAGTGTCTGTCACTCACTAGCTGTGAAGTTGCAAGCAAGTCATTTTGCTTCACTGAGCTTATATTTTCCAATTAAAATGGCAAAAACTGGCCAGGTGCGGTGGCTCATGCCTGTAATCCCAGCACTTTGAGAGGCCGAGGTGGGTGGATCACCTGAGGTCAGGAGTTCGAGACCAGCCTGACCAACATGGAGAAACCCTCTCTCTACTAAAAATACAAAATTAGCCAAGTGTGGTGGTACATGCCTGTAATCCCAGCTACTCGAGAGGCTGAGGCAGGAGAATCACTTGAACACTGGAGGTGGAGGTTGCAGTGAACCCAGATCATGCCATTGCACTCCAGCCTGGGCAACAAGAGCGAAACTCTGTCTCAAAATAATTAAAATAAAATAAAAATGGAAAATACTGCAATTACTTTTGCACCAACCTAACACATAAAATGAGCTCCTTTGATTGGTTTGTTATTCTCTGAATTAAACAACAGATAGTGGAGCACCATGGCTAAGTGCCCACTGGAGCCAGGGGGCCCAATGAAATGCCGGCATTTGCACTTACTGTGTGGTCTTGGGCAAGCTACTGAACCTCTCTGTGCCTCCATATCTTGAGGGGTGTTCACAGAGCCTCACAGGTCTGAATCTGTGAGATTTGATGAATTAATGTATACAAAGTGCTTAGAGAAGTACCCAGCAAGCATCCACTAAGAGTTGACTTTTTTTTTTTCTGAGACAGAGTCTTGCTGTGTTGCCCAGGCTAGAGTACAGTGATGTAATCACAACTCACTGCAGCCTCCAGCTCCTGGGCTCAAGCGATCCACCTCAGAATCCCAAGGAACTGGGACTACAGGCACACCACCACACACCCCACTAATTTTTTAAATTTTTTGTAGAGTTGGGGGTCTCACTTTGTTGCCCAGGCTGGTTTCAAACTCTGGGCTCAAGCAGCCCTCCTGTCTTGGCCTCCCAAAGTGCTGGGATTTCAGGCATGAGCCACTGTGCCCAGCCAAGAGTTAGCTATTATTAATACACGTGTAAAGTGACTAGAATACAATCCATGAGTTAGTATTCCCTTTCCCCGTCTCCTGGAATCTGGCCATGGTCAAAATGCGGTGTCTTCATCACATGAGCAGCATTAGAAGGGTACTCCTGGCTGGGTGCAGTGGCTCACACCTGTAATCCCAGCACTTTGAGAGACCAAGGTGGGTGGATCACGTGAGGTCAAGAGTTCGAGACCAGTCTGGACAATATGGTGAAACCGCATCTCTACTAAAAATACAAAAATTAGGCTGGATGTGGTGGCTCACACCTGTAATCCCAGCACTTCAGGAGGCCAAGGCAGGCATATCACCTGAGGTCAGGAGTTCGAGACCAGCCTGGCCAACATGGAGAAACCTTGTATCTACTAAAAATACAAAAACTAGTGGGGTGTGGTGCTGCACGCCTGTAATCCCAGCTACCTGGGGGGCTGAAGCGGGAGAATTGCTTGAACCAGGGAGGCAGAGGTTTCAGCGAGCCGAGATCACGCCACTGCACTCCAGCCTGGGTGACAGAGCAAGACTCATTCTCAATAATAATAATAATAATAATTAATAAATAAATAATAAAATAAAAACACACACACAAAACCCACAAAAATTAGCTGGGCGTGGTGGCGCACATCTGTAATCTCAGCTACTCGGGAGGCTGAGACAGGAGAAACACTTGAACCCAGGAGGCAGAGATTACAATGAGCTGAGATTGTGCCACTGCACTCCAACCTGCGCGATAAAGTGAGACTCCATTTCAACAATAAAAAAGAGTACTCCCCAAACAAGCCTGGTCTGTACTCCACAATACCCGCCAAGTCTGTGGGCACCAGCCCCTTTGCTCCACAGATCTCTTCTCATAATCCTGAGCCCTTGCACCCCAGATCCCAGTCTTCTACGCATTATCTTGTTGGAGGAAATGGGGCTAACAGGCTTCCCTGACTGGCCAGGGGAAGAAGCTGTGGATCAGAAGGCGCCTAGCCTGATGGACATCCCCAGCAGAAGAAAAAGGCCCCCAGAGATGGGGTCCAGGAATGCCTCGAGGAGCCCTGCCCATTTCCACCCCGAGACACCATCACCCCAGGGGAAGCTGCACGCCTGTGCTCAAATATCTTGTGATCAGTGCTCAGCAAGGCAGCTGTGATCACAGAAGAGCTTTTGTTCATACACAGCCAACTGGCTCAGGCGGGCAGCCAGCACATGAGGCCGCCATCAGCTGGACATCTGACCATCAGCCGTGGCCACATTAGCACCAAGCTCTTGGCCTTTCTGAGCAGCCTTGGGAAGATGTGGAAGACAAAAAAGATCAGGACCAAGACAAGGTAAGGAGGCCAGGACCGGGAGCCACAGAAGAAAGAACGCACTAGCTGGGCGCAGTGGCTCACGCCTGTAATTTCGGCCCTTTGGAGCCCGAGGTGGGCGGATCATTTAAGGTCAGGAGTTCGAGACCAGCCTGGCCAACATGGTGAAACCCCTTCTCTACTAAAAATAAGAAAATTACTTGGGTGTGGTGGCAGGCACCTGTAATCCCAGCTACTCGGGAGGCTGAGGCAGGAGAATTGCTTGAACCCAGGAGACAGAGGTTGCAGTGAGCCAATATCACGCCACTGTACTCTAGCCTGGGGGTAGAGTGAGACTTTTATCTCAAAAAAAAAAAAAAAAAAAAAAAAGCGGCGGTGGCTCATGCCTGTAATCCCAGCACTTTGGGAAGCCGAGGTGGGCAGATCACGAGGTCAGGAGATCAAGACCATCCTGGCTAACATGGTGAAACCCCGTCTCTTCTAAAAAAAATACAAAAAATCAGCCAGGCGTGGTGGCGGGCACCTGTAGTCCCACCTACTTGGGAGGCTGAGGCAGGAGAATGGAGAACCCGGGAGATGGAGCTTGCAGTGAGCAGAGATGCGCCACTGCACTCCAGCCTGGGCGACAGAGCAAGACTCCGTCTCAAAAACAAAAAACAAACAAAACAAAAAACACACCAAGAGTTTATACAAAAACCTTTTATTGACTGTATTTCTTCTCCCCATAACCTGGAACCCAGCCAGCATCTATGGCTTCCTGGTGTCTGATTCTTGAAAGTGGGGCCTTGGGAACATGGTTGGAGGCTATGGAAGGTGGGAATCTCACCCACCGACTATGCAGGTTGAAGGAAGCTTTCTTGCCTGGCTGAAGCTACAGCAGCTTCCCAGGGGAGCCCCTTAAGTCTAGAGGACCCATCACCCACTGAATGGGTGTGAGGAAGAGATGACACATCTTTCAGAGGCCCCATTACTCTCCTCTCCTATCCCACTCCAGGCTGAGGCCCTAGAGCTGAACCAGTCTCTCCCGTGGAGATGGGGCCCAGCAGTGAGGGGAGGGGGTTGGAGGTGAGTGTGTGCAGCAGCTCTGGGTCCTCATCAACAAAAAAGAAATGTGAAGAGGTTGGCACCTCTGAAATTGAACTGAAAAGGAACAAGGGAAGGAGGATACAGGAGAACAAAAGATGGGTTTGGGGTAGGGCCACCTATTAAGAGGCGACATGGCCCCTATGGGAGCAGGCCCTTCCAGCCCCACAAACACCTGGGAGAGGAATAGGGAGCCCTGGCCCTACTTAGACAAAGGAGTAAGGAAAAAATTAACACTTTTGGACTGAGATTGCCAGGAAAGGGCACCCATCAGCCCAGAAAACAGCAGCCAGCCCTCATCGGCCAGACATGGGCTAGGCTGCCTCCCTGGCCACCACAGCCCACTCTGGGAACTGTCACCTCTGCCTCCACCATTCCTGCCCCACTGCAAGCTCTGCATACTCCCTGCCCCAATGGAGCAGATGCTGCCAACCAGGCTGCAGCTGGTGGGGCAGAAACAAGGACCCTGAGCTCCAGGCCCTGTCCCTGGGGTGAAGCCTCCCTGTGGAGATGTTAGGCTCTTTACCACAGTCCTGCTGCTTTGAGCCAGATATCCAGAACTCTCCTGGGAGGGCAGTCAGCCCACAGGTTCTCTGGAAGACGGGATCCTAGGGAAGCATGCTCGGTGAGGAAGAAGAGCCTTGAAGGTATTGGTTCCTCTCTTTCCTGTCCTAGGTCCTGCTCTGCAGGCTCAGAAGTCTGAGTCTGCATCCATGAGTTCTGCCTCCATCAGGTTGGTGCGGGAGTGAATGGGCCCCAGGCCCTGTCGGTGGCCGTGAGCCCAGGCCATGGGGGCTGGTGCACTAGGCAGAAATGGATCCTGAGGGGGACTGGGCTCTGGGCAGAATGGGTTGGAGACCAGGGTCCACGCTCCCTGTCGGCAAGAGTCCCCAGCTCCCCATGCACCTGCAGCCACCAGGCATTTCTGCCGGGGCAGCTGAGGCAGTCGAGGAACCGTACTGGGCGCAGGGGCAGGAGGATGAAGCTCAGGGGGCGGCGCCAGCGGACACACCTCCTTCTTCCTCTTCCTCCTCTTCTTCTTCCGGCCCAGGCGCTTCTGCAGTTCTGGGGAGATCTCTGCCTCAACCAGCCATAGGTTGGCTTGTTCCTCTGGGGGCACTGACAGGAGGGAAAAAAACATGAGCTTGGGGCCCTGGCTCTGTCCATGCCACCCCCACTCTCCTGGGAGCCCTTACCCTGTTAGTTCTGGGGCCCAGGCCTCTAGACTCTTAGAGCCTTAGCCCCACCTTTCAGATCCTCTGGGGCCTTTCCTTCCTCTTCCTCCTCCTTTGACAGCCCCTGTACTCCAGTCCCAGAAGCCCCCAGCCTCTGTGCCCCCCCGTCTTCCTCCAGAAGCCTGAACCCTCATACCTGGAGTTGCCACAGGGGTGACAGAAATATCCTGGGGCAGTATGGCTCCTCTCCGAGCCACCATCTTGGTGACATGCTGGGCCCAGGCAGAGGAGACATCAGCTGAGGGCTCATTGAGATCAAAGGCCAAGCCCGCTGTGGGAATAGAAGGAAGGAAAGGAGAAGGAATAGTGACTCCCCAGTCCCTGGCAGTGCCTCCCATACTCAGTGCCATTCACCTTCCCACAGCCAGTCCCTCCTGCTCACCAGAGAAAGCTCACCCTGTGACCACGGTGATCTCTACCCCTTCAGAATCTGAAGAGAAGGGCCTCAGGTCCCCAAAGGGCCTAACTGGAGGCCAGAAATCCAGTTCTTGGAACCCTGACTTACTCTTGCCCAGGGATAGCAACTGCAGAATTTAGGAGAAGGGAGAGGGAGAGGAGTCTTCTTGGAACCCAAGCACTGGCAAGCAGACCCAGGGGCAGAAACAGAGAGGGGAAGCCCCCCAGAGGGTGGGAGGGGCCTGGGGAAGAATGGGTGTGTGAGTGACAGAGGGAGTGCCTTGCTCCACACAGTCAGTCTTCCAAATAATCTATGTGCCCCCAGCAGGCTGGGAGAGAATAGCACATGGGCAGCGCGGGGCCAGGCGGCTCCGGTGGAGGAGGGGTGAGGCTCACCCACAGGCCCATCGTGGGACACAGTGTGCATGCTGAAGGACAGCTCCTGGCCCGGGTTCTGTAGGAGCTCATGCCGCTTGGAGAAGGCCTTGGCAATCATCTTGCTCTTCTTGATCCGCTTGGGCTCATCGTCACTCTGCCCAGTCAACCTGAGAGTAGAAGGGATAGGGAAGGAGCGTGAAGAAACAGCCGCCTCCCAGCAAATCTTGGCAAGGGCCAGCGATGCCATTCTTTCCAGAGAAGGAGGCTCCCAAGGGCCTCAAGTCCTTCAAGGACTCAGGAGTAGAGGCCTTCTCTGCAAAGAAGTGGGGCCAGAATGCAGAGCTCCTGTGAGCCCAGCCCTCCAATCACTCCACTCTTAAAAGATGATGACAGCTGGCTCTGCACTTGGCCCAGGCCCAGGCATTGGGCCACCCAAGGACAGGAGGTGCCACCAGGGGGCAGTGGTGAACCACTGACCAAGGCTGCACTAGAAGCAGGACCTGACAAAACCTAAAGATGGGGTCCCAAGGCTGAGGGTGAGGCGGGCAGGGCAGGAGGGGCTGGCTGCCGCGCCCACCTGCACCAGGTACGCCTCCAGATGAGCAGCGTGGCCTTGGTCCAGACCCAGGTGCTCATGGCAATGCCAGTTCCAAACATGGCAAACAGGTTGATCTTCTCCACCAGAAGGCTCGGGCGATTCTTGATCTCACAGTCAGGGATGGGCTTCTTGGTGGGCAGTCCGATGGTCACATTGGCCTGACACCTACAGTGAGGGGACGTAGAGAAGTGAGGCTTTCCTTTTTTCTCTCTCTTTTTTTGAGACAGGGTCTTGCTCTGTCACCCAGGCTAGACTGCGGTGGCACGATCACAGCCCACCGCAGCTTCCAATTCCTGGGCCCAGGCAATCTCCTGCATCAGCCTCCCAAGTAGCTGGAACTACAGGTGGGGTTTTCTGAGTCTACTAGGTAGACTCAGACAACCAATCCAAAACCTTTAGAAAGGGCTAAGCCCCACAGCGCTGATCTCAACCCTGGGTGCTCATTAGAATCAACTGGGCAGCTTTTAATAGCTACTGATGTCTGGGCCCCGCCCCAGACAATTAAATCAAATCTCTGGGGCAGAGACTGAGGCATCATTGTGGTTTAAAGTATCCCAGACTGGAGGCCGGAACCTTTAAGGAAGAGCCTGACACAGTCAGGGCTTGGACTAGCATCCATTTTAGCGGCTGTCCTTGTAACAGTGGGCACTGCGCTTCTCTCCGCAGTAGAGATGTCTTACTCTCTCCAATCCATCCTCATTATGACACGAAAAAGCACAGGCAAAACTAGCCGACATTAACAAGTCATTAACCTATCATAGAGAGGTAACTAGTCCTGTGCCAAGATCTACAACAGGCTCTGCGGGAGAGCACGAAGAATTAGAGGGCAACTTAGTGTCAGTCACGAAGCTGAACTGGCTGCTTAACAGTCACACATGCACCAGCCAGGCAACCAAGGGGGTGGAGAGGGAAGGGCAGAGGTGAGAAGGGATGTGAAGGTTGTTTGCCATGTTTGAGAAACTGCAGAGACTGGCGCCTTATGCACCTAGACACCATCAGTTGAATCTGCTGTATGCAGCAGGGACTTGGCAAATCCCTGCTGCCCAGTGGGTGCAGGTGGGTGTCCTATGGCCTTGGCTCCGGCTCCCAACACTGCCGCCTCCATGCCCCTCACTCACAGCACATAGTCCCGGAAGCTGCGCTCCCACTCAGCCTGGTTGAAGAAGTCGTAGAAGTGGCAGCTGAAGGTAATGAGCACAAAGCCAAAGGCCAGGAAGCCAAAAATGCCTGTGGAGGACAGGGGCAGGACAGGACGTTACCAAGCCCAGTCCCGCAGCTGCAGTGGGGAGGAGGGAGTCTGCCCCACTGAGGCCTCAAAGACCGCTGGGGCTGGGGTGAACTCATCCTGGGCTCAGTCCAAGAACTGCTTCCTCTAAAATAAAGAAGGGCACTTGAGGCAGCCATGGGAGGGCCCACATGGGATGTAGTGGGCAGGAGGAACCAGTCCTGGCATGAACTTGAATTCTTCCCCCCGAGTAGGCCCCCTTCTTTTGAGCTGCCACTACCACTACCACCTACACACACCCCTTGTCCTTGTCCCCATGGCTAACTTGTCCCACTGACTTACTGCATCCTGCCGGTCACATAGCCCCAGGAGGGTGCAGTGTTGGACTGGCCAGGACCTCAGACCGAAGTCCCCCGGGGCCACTCACCTAGGCGCAGCATGGTCTCATTGATCTTGCTGGCAGCCTTCTCACTCAGCAGCCCCGGGTGGTTGCTCTTGATGGAGAACAGAGTCATGACTCCTGAACAGAAGGGGGACCTCAGACATTAGCAGGGGTGAGGCTGCCCTGCTGGGAAGGATGGGTGAGTGGGAGGAGGGTCCTAAGGCTCTGGAGTCCCAAGTCTGATTGCCCCTGTGCTGACTGAAAGCCTGGGGAGCTAGAGACACTGGAGAAATGGTGAGAAGTTGGTAGCAGGTCTACCAGGGACTGGGAAGACCAGGGCAGAGCCTAGACAGACACGAGAAGAGGAAACCTCGGTCATGGCCTAGCTGCCCCTAAGGAAGGGGGCAGATCAAAGCTGTTCTGATGGAAAAGGCATACAACAAACTCAAGAACAGCGCTATCCAATATAGTTGTTGTTTTTTTTTTTTTTTAGACGGAACCCTGTCTCCCAGGCTGGAGTGCAATGGCGCGATCTCAGCTCATTGCAAACTCCGCCTCCCGGGTTCAAGCAATTCTCCTGCCTCAGCCTCCCAAGCACCTGGGATCACAGGCACCCACCATCATGCTGGCTAATTTTTGTATTTTTGTAAAGATGGGGTTTCACCAGGCCGGGCGCGGTGGCTCAAGCCTGTAATACCAGCACTTTGGGAGGCCGAGACGGGCGGATCACGAGGTCAGGAGATCGAGACCATCCTGGCTAACACCGTGAAACCCCGTCTCTACTAAAAAATACAAAAAACTAGCCGGGCGAGGTGGCGGGTGCCTGTAGTCCCAGCTACTCGGGAGGCTGAGGCAGGAGAATGGCATAAACCCGGGAGGCAGAGCTTGCAGTGAGCTGAGATCTGGCCACTGCACTCCAGCCTGGGCGACAGAGCGAGACTCCGTCTCAAAAAAAAAAAAAAAAAAAAAAAAAAAAAAAAAAGATGGGGTTTCACCATGTTGGCCAGGATGGTCTTGAACTCCTGAACTCAGGTGATCTGCCCACCTCGGCCTCCCAAAGTGCTGGGATTACAGGTGTGAGCCACCATGCTGACCTTCCCATAGAAATATGTGATCCACATACATATGGCAATTTTCTAGTGGCCACTTAAAAAAAGTTAAAAGAAACAAGCAAAATTAGTATCAATATATTTTACAAACCCAATATATTCAAAATAAAAATCATTTCAACACATAATCCATGTAACACATTATTAATGAGATATTTTACATTTTTTTCCTGCCAAGTTTTTTTTTTTTTTTTGAGACGGAGTCTCACTCTGCCGCCCAGGCTGGAGTGCTGTGGCCGGATCTCAGCTCACTGCAAGCTCCGCCTCCCAGGTTCACGCCATTCTCCTGCCTCAGCCTCCCGAGTAGCTGGGACTACAGGCGCCCACCACCTCGCCCGGCTAATTTTTTTGTATGTTTTAGTAGAGACGGGGTTTCACCGTGTTAGCCAGGATGGTCTCAATCTCCTGACTTCATGATCCGCCCATCTCGGCCTCCCAAAGTGCTGGGATTACAGGCTTGAGCCACCGCGCCCGGCCCTGCTAAGTTTTTTTTAATACAGTGTGTATTTCACATTTTGCAACACACCTCAATTTGGACTCGTTTCTTTTCATTGTTGTCTTGTTTTCTTTGAGACAGGGTCTCACTCTGTCACCCAGGCTGGAGTGCAGTGGCATGATCATGGCTTACTGCAGCCTCAACCTCCTGGGCTCAAGCAAGCCTCCCACCTCAGCCTCTCACACAGCTGGAACCACAGGCATGTGCCACCCTGCCCAGGCAAATTTTGTATTTTTTGTAGAAATGGGGTCTCACTATGTTGTTCAGGCTGGTCTTGAACTCCTGAGCTCAAGTGATCCGTCCGTCTCAGCCTCCCAAAGTACTACGATTACAGGAGTGAGCTGCCGCACTCAGCCTGGACTAGTTTCAACACATGTGGCTAGTGATTACCACACCAGGACAGCATGATAATGAAGCACAAATCAGAAGTCAAAAAGAGAGGAAAGAGGCGACTGAACAGAAGGCTGGCAGTTCAGGTAAGGAAACTGAGGTTCACAAAGGAAACCCAACAACAATGAGCTAAATAGATGCTGAGGCTTACTGTGGGACGGCAGTACGAGACAGGAAAGTCAGGGACCACTAATTTCATGCATGCTGAGAGCTGTGTGTGCCAGGGGCAGAAAGAAGATGAAAACCAAGCTTCAGAAGATTGACAGTACATATCATTAATTTAATAATGTGCACACGGATAACCAAAGGACCCAGGTTGGGCCAAGTGTGCAGAGTAGATTACTCAGGGTGTTCATCACACAAGTGCACTGGCCAGGCGCTGACTGGGGCTGGATCCTGGCCCAACTCCACCTAACAAGCTGTGAGGCTGGGCATGGTGACTCACGCCTATAATCCCGGCACTTTGGGAGGCCGAGGTGGGTGGATCACTTTAGGTCAGGAGTTCAAGACCAGCCTGGCCAACATGGTGAAACCCCGTCTCTACTAAAAACACAAAAATTAGCCAGACGTGGTGGTGCATGCCTGTGATTTCAGCTATGGGGGAGGCTGAGGCAGGAGAATAGCTTGAACCCAGGAGGCAAAGGTTGCAGTGAGCCAAGATTGTGCCACTGCACTCCAACCTGGGCAACAGAGCCAGACTCTATCTCAAAAACAAAAATAAACAACAACAACAACAAAAAAACAAGCTGTGAGCCCTGGGCCAAGGCCCTGGAGAGAGGGATGGATTTTTCTGGCCAGCACAAAGGTGCTGTCCTGCAAGAAGTGCCCACAGTGTTTTGTCTGCCTAGAGGGTCACCTTCTACTGTGTGAAGGCCCTGTAGCAACTAGCTGGGGTCTCAGCATGGGGGCAGCTGTGTTGGCAGCTCTCGGCTCCCAATCACACACAGCAAGTGCCCAGCACATCTTGTTACCCAGCTGGTCCTGGTCTGGTCTTCACTCACCGCGGATGAGGAAGTAGCCTCCCACGATGAGCACCAGGCCGATTGGGGCCAGCACGAAGCCCGCACGGTATCGGTAGTTCTTGTAGCCCACAAAACAGATGCCACTCACAGAGTCCCCATCCACCTGCGGCAGGAAGGGGCGGGAGGGAAGGTGGGTTACTGGCCCCCTCCCTCAAACTCACCCTATCCAGAACTCCCATCCCTACCAGTCACTATACCTGCGCCACAGCAAGGATTGCCACAGTGAGGACAAAGGGGAGTGACCAGGTGAGCAGGTGGAAGTAGGAGGTCTTGCCCGAGAGAGGCTGGTAGGTAGTGCCCAGGGCTTTGAAGGAAGTGTGCCAGGCATAGGTGAGAACCACAAACCAAACCACGCCAGCCATCAGGGCATAGTACACGATGACAAAGATGATGACACAGGACAGAGTCTCATTGGAGCTGTGCAGAGAGGTGAGGTGTCACTTGAGGTGGTCACTCCATCCTCCCTCCACCTGGTCTCCCCACCCTGTGCCCAGACCCTCAACTGCTGAGGTCTAGAGGTTCCCAGAAGTCAGGCAAGGCTTGCAGACAGGACCCAGATCAGATCTGAGGAGGCTCTAGGAGCCGCCCCTTTGAGCAGATGCAAACCATGAAGGTCCTGATTCTGAAACTAAGATCCTAACACTGGACACCTTGCATGCAGTATGCAGTAAGGCAGAGCCAGATCCTGCTCTGGATCTCGGTTTTACACGCACCTGCCCCTTTTGGGGTAAATGCACACTTCAGCCTTTCTCCCTGCACCTTCACTTCTGGGTCCCCAAGACACCTACGTGGGCTCCCCAAGCCTCATGGTGCCATCTGCACGGCAGACGATCTCCCGGCGGGCACCATCCATGAACTGGGCCAGCCAGCCAATGCTGCCCACAAAGAAGCATGCATTGACGTAGAAGAGAATAACAGCAGGGTAGCGATTCGAGTTCCGCCAGTCAGCCACGAATGTGGCCTGGAAGAGAGAAGTGGGCCATTCTGCGAGGTTAGGGTTATTCTGCTGACACAGACACCCTTAACTGAGCCCCGGACCCTTCTGATCATGACCCTTCCCTGGGGACCCCCACCAAGACCCCTTTGCCCCCCTTCCCTCTGGCTCTTTTCCCGTGTTCCAGGCAGAGGGCATCCCGGGCATGCCCTCCCGCGGCTGACCAGGGTGAAGAGCGTGCAGAGGCCTGTGACGGCCCCAAAGGCCGCGATGTAGCTGTGCATGTCCTGGTGCTCAGCCTCGGTGAAGAGCGGGTTCTGGCACTGGATGCCGCAGCCCTCCACGTCCTCGTACCAGCTCTTGGGGTTGTCTGTCCGAACCAAGGGCACTTCGCACTGGCCTGAACTGTTGAACTTGATGTTCTGCACCTCATTCTGGCACCAGGGATGGGAAAAGATGGTGTCAAGGCAGCTCAGGGGCGAGCCTCTCGTTTAGGGAAAGGTATCCAGGTAGCATGGCAGGGTGGCTGGAGATACACTTCTGGGACCTGAATCCCAGGACTGGCTTGGCAAATTATTTGGCCTCTCTGTACTTCAGTTTCCTCACTTCTTTCTTTTTTTTCTTTGTTTTTTTTTGAGACAGTCTCGCTCTGTCACCCAGCCTGGAGGGCAGTGGCGCAATCTTGGCTCACTGCAACCTCTGCCTCCCGGGTTCAAGCAATTCTCCTGCCTCAGCCTCCCGAGTAGCTGGGACTACAAGCACCTACCACCACACCTGGCTAATTTTTGTATTTTTAGTAGAGACGGGGTTTCACCAGGTTGGCCAGGCTGGTCTGGAACTCCTGACTTCAGGTGATCTGCCCGCCTCGGCCTCCCAAAATGCTGGGATTACAGGCGTGAGCCACCGCGCCCAGCCAGTTTCCCCATTTCTAAGATGGTAGTACTTACCTCACGGTATGGTTTAAGGGTTAAAAGAATAAACATATATTTTTTATAGAGAGAGAGACAGAGTCTCGCTCTGTCACCCAGGCTGGAGTGCAATGGCACAATCTCAGCTCACTGCAACCTCTGCCTCCCGGGTTCAAGTGATGCTCCTGCTTCAGCCTCCCAAGTAGCTGGGATTACAGGTGCCCACCACCACATCCAGCTAATTTTTCGTATTTTTAGTAGAGACGGAGTTTCACCCTGTTGGTCAGGCTGGTCTTGAACTTCTGACCTCATCAAGTGATCCACCTGCCTCGGCTTTCCAAAGTGGTGGCATTACAGGCGTGAGCCACTGTGTCCGGCCAGTTTGTTTGTTTGTTTGTTTGTTTTGAGACAGAGTCTTACTCTGCAGCCCAGGCTGGAGTTCAGTGGCATGATCTCAGCTCACTGCAACTTCCACCTCCCGGGTTCAAGCGATTCTCGTGTCTCAGCCTCCCAAGTAGCTGGGACTACAGGCGCCACGACATCAGACTTATGTTTGTATTTTTAGTAGAGACAGGGTTTCACCATGTTGGCCAGGCTGGTCTGGAACTCCTGACTTCAGGTGATCTGCCCGCCTCGGCCTCCCAAAGTGCTGGGATTACAGGCGTGAGCTTATTATAATGGTATTTGGCATATAGTAAACAGGACTAATTAGTATTATTACTATAATTATTACTGTTATTATTTTCATTGAAGATCTCTCCTGCACCACTCAGAACTAGCTCACGTCCCCTGTCTTGGTGGCTCTAGCTGTTTCACATGCTCATGCCTTGACTCCCAACATAGACGAGAGACTTCCTGATAGGCTCCCGTCATCTGTGATGCCCATAACACCACAACACCCAACACAGCCACTGCTCAAAACATTTTGCTGAACATGTGATCACTGATAAATAGAGAATCCGTAATAGACGGGTCCAGCCAGTGAACTGCAGTTTGAGTTTGTGGCTTGCTGACCCCATGGCTGTAGGCTCAGGGTCTCCAGGAGACAAAGCTCTGGGCTCCCCTGCTCCCCACTGGACCCTGCCCTATACCCGGTCCTGCCCAGCCCAGAGAGCCTGGACCTTGTCTCACAGAGCACTCACTGTGCAGCCTTCAGGGAAGCGGTCAGGAGTACAGCGCAGGAAGTCAGGCCAGCCCCGCTCCCTCTCCACGATGGCACAGGGGCCTCTGGTGGCCTGGCAGAGGGTACGGCTGGGCAGCTCCACCCGGTCATTCTCACACTTGGGCATGTATACAGCACACAGCAGGGGCTGGATCACTGCCCAGCAGCGGGGAGCATTCCGGAGGCCTGAGGGTGGCAACAGAATCGCAGTGAAGGCCCTTCCTCACTCTGACCCACAGACACAGCTGCACCCCTATTCCCCAGGCCTTTGCCACACTGCAGCCTATCACTGGTCAGACCCAGCAGGTACAGTATTTCTCAACAGTACATCTGGGCAGGACAGTTCTTTATACTGTAGGACTGTCCCATGCATTGCAGACACTTAGCATTCCTAGACTCTGCCAACTCAATGCCAGTAGAACCCAGAAGTGATTGTAACAAACAAAAATGCCCCAGCCCTCTACTAGGGACGGTGACTAGAAGAGAGCCTGGAGAGGAACCTCTGGGCTGCTGGGAATGTTTTATTTCTTAATCTGGTACTGGTTACACGGGATGCTGGGAATATTCTATCTCCTGATCTGATACTGGTTACATGAGTGTATTCACCCTGTGGGAATCAAGTTCATGATCTGTGCGCTATTCTGTATGCTTACTATAATTTAAGTTTTAAGAAAATAACTGCCTCTTCCAGATGCCCTCCTAGGGAGTGGTAATGCCTCTGGTAGAGCTCCCCAGGGTGGATTTACCTTTTCAGGGGTGCACCCAACCCTCACGGGGCCCATTTGCTAGAACCAGGAGATGTTTCCCTTTGCCCAGACCCCAGAACCCTTGTTCCTCTTACCAAGCGGAGTGAGAGAGAGAAGAGATGGGGGCTTAAGAAGAGGTAGTCAGAGGAGCCAGGCACTCCAAAGCCAGAGGAGGAAGCAGGAAGTCAGATGGAGAGGAACAGAGGAGGCTCTGTCCAGTGCAGAGAGGGGAAAAATGTTGTCAGCAAGACAGAAACAGACGGCGATCTCCCAGCACCCCTCCCCAGCATAGTCCTCCACCCTGCCCATCACAGAAGCCCCTCCTGAATCATCCCGGCTTCAGCAATATCTATTTCCCAAACAAGAAGTTGCATTAGGAGAGAATATGACGATGTGAGAGCCAACGTGGGTGCCGGTCACATTTCCAGGCTGGGGGTGGCAGAGACAGGTAACCTCTCCTCTGGAGGGAAGGCAATATAGTAGAGGGGTAAGGAGCATGCGCACAGCAATTGGCCAGCCTGGGTCCAAATCTTGGCTCCACTCTTTCCTGGCTCTATGATCTTGTGCAAAGTACTTTAGCCTCAGTGGCCTCATCTGTAAAATGGGGATGATAGATTTACCTTATGGAACTGCTGTGAAAAGTGAGATAACACTTGAAATGCCCTTGGCAGTACCTGTTATGTAGTAAGCGCTCAGGAAATGTTAGCTCTTATGATTATTTGTTTGAGGCCTCTGACTACTCCCAGCTTTCAGAATATATTCCAGGGTGCAGAGCAAGTTCCTGCCAGTTAAGAAGCAATGTCCTCCTCCAGCTGGGCGCAGTGGCTCACGCCTGTAATTCCAGCACTTTAGGAGGCCGAGGCGGGTGGATCACGAGGTGGATCATGAAATTGAGACCATCCTAGCTAACACAGTGAAACCCCGTCTCTACTAAAAATACAAAAAATTAGCCGGGCGTGGTGGCGGGTGCCTGTAGTCCCAGCTACTTGGGAGTCTGAGGCAGGAGAATGGCATGAATCTGGGAGGCAGAGCTTGCAGTGAGCCGAGATCATGCCACTGCACTCCAGCCTGGGCAACAGAGCGAGACTCCATCGCAGAAAAAAAAAAAAAAAAAAAAAGGCAGCAATGTCCTCAGGCAACAGTTCCCACTTGACTCAATTCAGTTACCAGTTGGCCAGGCGCGGTGGCTCACACCTGTAATCCCAGCACTTTGGGAGGCCGAGGCGGGCAGATCACCTGAGGTCAGGAGTTCAACACCAGCCTGGCCAACATGGTGAAACCCCGTCTCTACTAAAAATCCAAAAATTAGTCAGTCCTGGTGATACATGCCTGTAATCCCAGCTACTCGGGAGGCTGGGGCAAGAGAATCACTTGAACCTAGGAGGCGGAGTTTGCAGTGGGAAGAGATGGCGCCACTGTACTCCAGCCTGGGCAACAGAATGAGACTCTGTCTCAAAAACAAAACAAAACAAAACAAAACAAAACAAAACCCTAAAAACAGTCACCAGAAATTCTCAGCACATGGGTACTTGTAGAAAACAGAGAAGTAGGTGCCAGGGATTGGGGTGAGGGCAGGGTTTGCCTACAAAATAGTAGCATGAGAGAATATATGGAGGTGAAAGGACTATTCTCTATCTTGAATGTGGTGGCTGGTTACACAAGTCTATGCATTTGTCTAAACTTAGAACTGTACAACAAAGAAAAAGTGAATTTTACTGGATGTTTACTTTTATTGCACAGTACATTTAAAATGGGGGGAGCTCTCTGGAGCAAAATGCTTTAGAGAAACATAAGGCAGTTAATAAAAAGGTTGTGTCGGCGGGCATGGTGGCTCAAGCCTGTAATCCCAGCACTTTGGGAGGCCGAGGTGGGTGGATCATGAGGTCAGGAGTTCAAGACCAGTCTGGCCAACATGGTGAAACCCCGTCTCTACTAAAAGTACAAAAATTAGCCGGGTGTAGTGGAGGGCACCTGTAATCTCAGCTACTCAGGAGGCTGAGGCAGGAGAACAGCTTGAACCTGGGAGGCAGAGGTTGCAGTGAGCCAAGATGGCACCACTGCACTCCAGCCTGGGCAACAGAACAAAACTCCATCTCATAACAAACAAACAAAAAACAAAAAACTGTAATTTTTCTCAATCTTTTTATATCTGTGATAACAATCAGGTTTTAAAAATGTGTAATTTGATTGTTTTTATTTTTTTCCCCTCATTGTGAATATGGTTTCATACCTTGAAAATAAAACTCCCCAGGAAAAAGAGAGATTATTAAATAAATCTTTTTTTTTTTTTTTTTTTTTTTTTTTGAGACGGAGTCTCGCTCTGTCGCCCAGGCTGGAGTGCAGTGGCCGGATCTCAGCTCACTGCAACCTCCGCCTCCCGGGTTCACGCCATTCTCCTGCCTCAGCCTCCCGAGTAGCTGGGACTACAGGCGCCCGCCATCTCGCCCGGCTAGTTTTTTGCATTTTTTAGTAGAGACGGGGTTTCACCGTGTTAGCCAGGATGGTCTCGGTCTCCTGACCTCGTGATCCGCCCGTCTCGGCCTCCCAAAGCGCTGGGATTACAGGCTTGAGCCACCGCGCCCGGCCTATTAAATAAATCTTAAAGGACAACTGAGACATTATCTAGGGAAAAAATAAGGTGGATCTTTACCCCATTTCTTACATAAAAGTCCAGATGGATAAAAAATAACTACATTGTTTTTCTAAAAATTAAAGTTTTAGAAGAAACGATGGGAAATGATTTTTTAAACCTTGGAGTGGAGAAGACCTTCTGAAATGACACAAAACATACACACCATGAGATAAAAGATTTAAACAAAAGACTTCAGAAAAATCGATACAAAATCATAAGAAAAGTAAGACACTCAACAAATATATTTTCAATGCTTATCACAAGAGCTAATTTCCTTATATGCACAGAGCTCCTCCAAATCAGTAAAAATTGCATAATTCTGTAGAAACATAGGCAAAAGACAAATAACAGATCACAGCTTCAAATGTTTTGATCTTTATCACTAAGTGATAAAAAGTATAAAAGTTTAAAAAAAGAGTATTTCGTTGTAGTTTATTCCACATTTGTATTATTAAGAGTGAGGTCGAACATCTCTTTACGCTTTTATTTATTTATTTATTTTATTTTTTTAAGACGGGGTCTCACACTGTTGCCAAGGCTAGAGTGCAGTGGCATAATCACAGCTCACTGCAGCCTTGAGCTCCCCAGGCTCAGTTAATCCTCCCACCTCAAACTCCTGAGTAGTAGAGACTACAAGCTCACACCACCACACCTGGCGAATTTTTGTATTTTTCTGTAGAGACGAGGTTTCACCATGTTGCTCAGGATGGTCTTGAACTCCTGGGCTCAAGGCCATTTAATGGCCTTTAAAAACATAAAGAGTGCTGGGCGTGGTGGCTCATGCCTGTAATCCCAACAGTTTGGGAGGCCGAGACGGGTCGATCACCTGAGGTCAGGAGTTCGAGACAAGCCTGGCCAACATGGTGAAAACCTATCTCTACTAAAAAACTACAAACACTAGCTAGGTGTGGTGGCGGGCACCTGTAATCCCAACTACTTGGGAGGCTGAGGCAGGAAAATTGCTTGAATCCAGGAGGTGGATGTTGCAGTGAGCCGAGATCGCCATTGCACTCCAGCCTGGGTGACAGAACAAAACTCCATCTCAAAAAAAAAAAAAAAAAAAAAAAGAAAGCAAAGATAAAGAGTATGGGGGGAAACCGGCACTTTTATATTTGTTGGTAGGAATAAAAATTAGTAAACACTTTGGCATTATCTACCTTTCTTTTTTTTTTTTTTTTTTTTGAGACTGAGTTTCACTCTTGTTGCCCAGGCCAGAGTGCCATGGCACGATGATCTCGGCTCACTGCAACCTCCGCCTCCCGCATTCAAACGATTCTCCTACCTCAGCCTCCCGAGTAGCTGAGATTACAGGCATGCGCCACCATGCCCGGCTAATTTTTTTGTATTTTTAGTAGAGACGGGGTTTCTCCATGTTGGTCAGGCTGGTCTCGAGCTCCAGACCTCAGGTGATCCACCTGCCTCGGCCTCCCAACGTGCTGGGATAACAGGCGTGAGCCACCGCCCCCGGTCCCAAAATTTTATACTAGTACTTCTACTTCACATGTTCCCAAAGATAATATAGATTATTCATTGCAGCACTGTTTTAATAGCAAAAGAGTAGAAACAGCTTGAATCCCTACCCATCAATAGGAGACCAACCAAGTAAAATAACGTACACCATTATAATAGAACACTTTTCAGGGTTGAACTATAGTCACGTGCTGCTTAACAATGAGGATATCTTCTGAGAAATGTGTCACCAGGCAATGTCATCTTTGTGTGAACATCATAGAATGCACTTACACAAACCTGGATGGTAGAGCCTACTGCACACCTGGGTGATACAGTATAACCTATGGCTCCTAGGCTGCAAACCTATACAGCATGTTGCT
Organism: Rhinopithecus roxellana; assembly: GCF_007565055.1. Lineage (NCBI taxonomy): Eukaryota > Metazoa > Chordata > Mammalia > Primates > Cercopithecidae > Rhinopithecus > Rhinopithecus roxellana. Next base: position 64,219,005 of record NC_044554.1, read on the forward strand.
ATCCTGAATACTGCAGGCAACTGTAACACAACGGTGAGTATCCCTGTATCTAAACATATCTAAACATTGAAAGGCTACAGTAAAAATGTGGTATTATAATCTTAAGGGAACACCATCACATGTGGTTCATTGTTAAGCAAAGTCTCCTTATGGGGTGCATGACAGGACGTGCATTGAAATGGAATGTCCAATGTTGTAATGTTACGTGGACTCAGTTGAGTGGAGAACAGTCTATAGAGCATGGTACTGGTTGGGTGGTAGAGGAGAGACTAAGAGCACATCTACATCTAGACAGATGTCAGATATTTCCAAAAGGACACACAAACCAGTGTTGGTGGTTACTTCTGCAGAGGAAAAATAGGTAGCTGGATGCAGAAATAGGACTTAACTTGTTCCTTTTGAATTCTGTGCCACGTACATGTATAACCTATTTTTAAAAAGTAATTAAGCTTAAGGCAGAACATGGTGGCTCACGCTATAATCCTAGCATTTTTGGGAGGCCCAAGGTGGGTGGATCACTTAAGCTCAGGAGTTCGAGACCAACCTGGGCAATATGGCCAAACCCCATCTCTACAAAAACAAAACAAAAACAAACAAACAAACAAAAACTTGAGCTTAAAAACAAAATAAAGAAACACACAAATTACTAGGATGGGAAAGCTTTCCAAAGAGAAAAGAAGGAAATGAAACTGAAAAGAGAAAGAGCCGGGCGCGGTGGCTCAAGCCTGTAATCCCAGCACTTTGGGAGGCCGAGACGGGCGGATCACGAGGTCAGGAGATCGAGACCATCCTGGCTAACACGGTGAAACCCCGTCTCTACTAAAAAATACAAAAAACTAGCCGGGCGAGGTGGCGGGAGCCTGTAGTCCCAGCTACTCGGGAGGCTGAGGCAGGAGAATGGCGTAAACCCGGGAGGCGGAGCTTGCAGTGAGCTGAGATCCGGCCACTGCACTCCAGTCCGGGCGACAGAGCGAGACTCCGCCTCAAAAAAAAAAAAAAAAAAAAAAGAAAAGAGAAAGAAAGGGGATATCAGCTTTGTCTGTATTATCTTATTTCTTTTAATAAAATATGAAACAAAAAGAGAAACAGGAATACAGGTGGTACCACGCCCGGCTGATCTAGACTTTTAAAAAGACTTTTTATTTGTGTGATTCTGATGACGAATCAAGTTGAGTACCACTGTTCTAAGGTTGGTTTAGTATTAGAAAGTTCAGTCAATGCAATTTACTACATTAACAGGTTAAAGGAGAAAAAAATCATATTATCATCTCAATGGGTGCAAAAAAAAAGTTGATAAAATTCGGCCAGGCATGGTGGCTCCCACCTGTAATCCCAGCACTTTAGGAGGCTGAGGTGGGTGGATCATGAGGTCAGGAGATTGAGACCATCCTGGCTAACATGGTGAAACCCCATCTCTACTAAAAATACAAAAAATTAGCTGAGCATGGTGGCACACGCCTGTAGTCCCAGCTACTTGGGAGACTGAGGCAGGAGAATCGCTTGAACCCGGGAGGCAGAGCTTGCAGTGAGCTGAGATCGCATCATTGCACTCCAGCCTGGGTGACAGAGTGACACTCCATCTCCCCCCAAAAAAAGTTGATAAAATTCAACATCCATCTATGATCAAAAGAATAATTGGCAAATTAGAAATAGGAGAAAACGTTCTTAATCTGATAAACTGTAATTAACTATAAAAAACCTATATCAAACATCAAATTTAATGGTGAAGGGTAGAAAAGCTTTCTTTTTAGGATCCAGAAAAATCAAGAATTAAGACGTTGTGTCTATTTAACAACGTACTGGAAGCCTTAAGTAAAGCAATAAAGATAAATAAAAGGTATAAGACTTGGAAAAAAAGAAACAAAACTCATTACTCACAAATTATATGACTATGTGTATAGAATAAATTTAGCAATCAATTTTATTTCTATATATCAGCAACAAAGTGAAATAAATGTTAAAGGCATCAATTTTATTTCTATATTTCAGCAACAAACAAAGTGAAATAAATGTTAAAGGCATCATTTACAACAGCATCGAAAACATCAAGTACCTAGGAATGTCTAACAAATAATAAGTATTTAAATCTGTGCAGAATATTGAGAAAATGAAAGCTCTAAATAGAAATATAAAAATGTTCAATGTTTGGAAGACTCAGTATTGTAAAGATGTCTCTTTTTTTTCCAAGTTAATCTATATAGTCAATGCAATCCCAATAAAAAATCACCAAGTATTTTTATATTAAAACACAAAGGAGCATTTTGGGAGGCCAAGGCAGGAGGATCGCTTGAGCCCAGGAGTTCAAGACCAGCCTGGACAATACGGTCAGACCCTGTCTCTATTAAAACACACACACATGTGCGTGCACACACACATACACACACACACACACACGTGCGATCAAGAATAGCTCAGACTCTCTACTAGATACTGATATTCTGTAAGTAACATTCTTACCCTATGGTTCACAAAGGATTTTTGGAAAAATTGAGGTCCATGAATTTCAATGGGAAAAAAATTACACCTAACCAAAATTTGGCCCTTCCTCCAATTATGAATGTAAGCAACACATCACAGTATATAATTTTGGGGGGGGGGGCCCTGTGGTTCCTGCATGAAGATAGTGGCCGGCGGTGCCTGGACATACAATACCACTTCCATTGTCTCGGTAAAGTCCGCCATCAGAAGAACAAAATGGAGTCTCTTATGTCTACTTCTTTCTTCATAGACACAGTAACAGTCTGATCTCTCTTTCTTTTCTCACACCAAAGTGCTGGGGTTACAGGCATGAGCCACCACGCCTGGCCCACAGCACATAATGTTAATAGTACCTGTGGCTTTGTCACAAGTGGAAACCAGATATTTTGTTGCAGATATCTCGAAATAATGTCAATAATCACTTTGATATTATAGTGGTTATTACACCTGCACCAGATCTTATTTATTGTATAAATAAGCCCACCTACTTGCATTTTTATATTTGATAACTATTATGTCAATATAATTTATTTTCTTTGTAATCCTATATACTCGTATCTAGCATATATAAAGAACTCCTACAAATCTTACAAAAATGACAGATAGTCCCTATAGAAAAATACGTCAAAGATTTGAACAGACACTTCCCAAAAGCAGAAATCCTAATGGCCAGTAAGCATTTGAAAAGGCATTTAACTTTACTAGTAATCAGGGAAGTGCAAATTAAAACCACAAATATATGCCACAACATAGCCAGTAGATTGGCAAAAATGTAAAAGGCTGATAATACCAAGTGTTGGGAATCATGTGAACCAATGTTGACTTTCTACTACCTAGTGGGAGTATAAGTTGGTACAACCACTTTGAAAAATGGTTTGGCAAAAGCCCAAAGTATGCATGCACCTTATTAGCTAGCAATTCTTCTTCAGCATATACCTGGAGAAACTTGTGCCAGTTGTACCAGGATATATATAAAAGACTACTCACAGCAATGTTATTCACAGAGGGCAAAAACTTGAAATGACAATAAAAGGGGTAAACAATTGGTGGTATACTTATATAATGGAATATTATTCAGCAATGAAGAAATAAGCTGCAGTATGAGGGGGGTGGCTCACCTGAAGTCAGGAGTTTGAGGCCACCCCGACCAACATGAAAAAACCCGTATCTACTAAAAAATACAAAAATTAGCCAGGCATGGTGGTGCGCACCTATGGTCCCAGCTACCCGGGAGGTGGAGGCAGGAGAATTGTTTGAACCCAGGAGGTGGAGGTTGTAGTGAGCCGAGATCGCACCACCGCACTCTAGCCTAGGTGACAGAGCGAGACTGTCTCAAAAAAAGAAAAACAAACAAATGAACAAACAAAAAAGAAATAACCTGCAATAACATGGATGAATCTTACATAATAACGTAGAGTAAAAGAAACAAGAAATAATATGCACAGCATATTATTAGTATTATTTTTTTTTTTTTTTGAGATGGAGTCTCGCTCTATCGCCCAGGCTGGAGTGCAGTGGCCGGATCTCAGCTCACTGCAAGCTCTGCCTCCCAGGTTTATGCCATTCTCCTGCCTCAGCCTCCCGAGTAGCTGGGACTATAGGCGCCTGCCACCTCGCCCGGCTAGTTTTTTGTATTTTTAGTAGAGACGGGGTTTCACGGTGTTAGCCAGGATGGTCTCGATCTCCTGCCCTCGTGATCCACCCGTCTCGGCCTCCCATAGTGCTGGGATTACAGGCTTGAGCCACCGCGCCCGGCACAGCATATTATTTTATACAAATTCCACTTGAACAGAGTTCAAAAACATGCAAAGCTGAAATATACTGCTTATGGATTCCAAAACTAAAAGGTAAAACCATAGAGAAAAAAAGGAAGTGATTACTGAAAAGTGGAGAGGATGTGAGCAAGCGGAGGAGGATGTGACTAGCAAGACACAGAGGGAGCTTCTGGGGTCTGACCATGTTCTAGTTATTGACCCAGATGCCACTTTATAATTATTTGCTATTTAGTACCTCTGTGTTTTATGCAGTTTTCTACATACATGTTATATTTCACAATTAAAAAGTTAAAGATCTGAAGCAAAATTGAAGACTTGGGCTGGCACAGAACACATGCCTGTAGTCCCAGCTATTCCAGGCACCATAAGTATCATGCATACAATCAGTGAGCCTCTGAATAGCCACTGCACTCCAGCCTGGGCAACATAGCAAGACCCCATTGCTCAAATAATTAATTTAAAAAAAAATTTTTTTAAAGACTTAGGAGGCCGGGCGCAGTGGCTCACGCCTGTAATCCCAGCACTTTGGGAGGCCGAGACGGGCGGATCACGAGATCAGGAGATGGAGACCATCCTGGCTAACACGGTGAAACCCCGTCTTTACTAAAAAATACAAAAAACTAGCCGGGCGAGGTGGCGGATGCCTGTAGTCCCAGCTACTCGGGAGGCTGAGGCAGGAGAATGGCGTGAACTCGGGAGGCAGAGCTTGCAGTGAGCCAAGATCGCGCCACTGCACTCCAGCCTGGGTGACAGAGCGAGACTCTGTCTCAAAAAAAAAAAAAAAAAAAAAAAAAAAAAATTAAAAAGACTTAGGCCCGTGTATGTTTTTCTATATTTTATAGTTTCCCTATACGTGTGTGTGCATACATATATACATACATATAAACATATGTATTTTTGAGACAGGGTCTTGCTCTGTTGCCCAGTCTGGAGTGCACTGGTGTGATCATGGCTCACTGCAGCCTCAACCTCCTGGATTCAAGTGATCCTTTTGCCTCAGCCTCCAGTGTAGCTGGAACCACAGGTGTGTGCCAACATGCTTGGCTAATTTTTTTTTTTTTTAGAGATGGGGTCTCACTTTGTTGCTCAGGCTGGTCTCAAAGTCCTGGCTCCAAGCAATCTCCCACCTCAATTTCCCAAAGTGCTGAGATTACAGGTGTGAGCCACTGCATCCAGCCTATACATACATACATATATATATATGCACACTTTTTTTGGGGGGGGGGATGGAGTCTCACTCTGTCACCCAGGCTGGAGTGCAGTGGTGCAAGCTCTGCCTCCCGGGTTCACGCCATTCTCCTGTCTCAGCCTCTCGAGTAGCTAGGACTACAGGTGCCCACTACCATGCCCGGCTAATTTTTTGTATTTTTAGTAGAGACGGGGTTTCACCGTGTTAGCCAGGATGGTCTCAATCTCCTGACCTTGTGATCCACCCGCCTCAGCCTCCCAAAGTGCTGGGATTACAGGCATCAGCCACTGCACCTGGCCATATATATCTTTTTAACTGACTCTGATCATCAGCCAAGTTTGGGAACAGCTCTAAGGAAATTCTTTCTGATCTGTCCCTGAAAATAATCCACCATCACCAAAAACATTCCTCCTCTCACCCTTCAATTCAATGTGTGACAGGCAAACAAGAAATTCCTCCCAGCCTTTGTCTCTCTCCTACTTACCTGCACCTGGGCAAGGTGACAGGGCCACACACTTACGTACCACACAGAGCACAGCAGTGGTTAAGGAGGCTACGTGCTGGCTCTCAGGGACTATCATCACTGCCAGCTGCAGGCCTCTCTGCTTTTTTGCCCCACTTACTAAACCAGGTTTGGCCTAAGGTGGACCACGGCCTGGACATTATGTTTGTCTGGTCAGCTTGGAATGCCTGGGAGGAGGCATTTCCAGCTGTAAAGGGGAGAGATGCTAAGTGACTGAAGAAGCCTGAGGCCAGAGAGATGAAAGACAGAGGAAAGACCTGAGGTCTATACAGACCTAGAAATTGGACCAACCTGAGCTATAAACTTCCTCAGTCAATGGCATCCTTCCAAAGCCCCAGTAGTCAGGGCCAAGGAAGCACACAGTAGCCACCTCTCTCCAGCAATTCCTGTTTCCAGATCTGCCAAGAATCTCCACATAGATGTCCAATGAGCATCTCTAATTCACATGGCCAAAATCAAAGCCACACCTCCTGCCTAAACTTGTTCCTCCTCTAGCATTCTCTATCTTAGTGAAAGGGAATGGCACCACCTTCCATCCAAGCCTGAAACCTGAGGCCTCCCACTCATTGAGGCTCCACATCTAACTCATCAGTGCCCTCTGAGCACTACCTCTGAAAGTTAGTGGGATCTGCCCACTCCTTCCGTCCTGTTACCAAGTCCCAACCACCATCGTCTCTCACTTGGGCTACTTCGACATCCCCTGGTCAAGAAGTCAGTCTCCAGGCTTTCCCTGCTCCTATGGCTTCTTCACACCACACCCAAAGAGATCCAGCTAAAATGCAAAGACAATTACATCTCTCCCTTGCTTAAAATCTTTCAATGGCTCCTTATCATCCCCTGGATAACATCCAAACTTAATATGAGGTATACATCCCTTTATTTTCTAATTCTTTAGGTCTTATCTCTTACAATTCAACCCCTCACACGCTTTGATCCAGTTCTACTGCAACTCTTACACTTCCTTTAAAAGCACCAAGCCCTCCTACCTCTACATCTTTGTACATACTATTTCCTCTTCCTACCTGGATCTTCACACCTCAACTCTCCCTCGGCCAGGCAATTCCTGCTTATGTGTCAAGTTATAGGTTAAATGTCAGTTCTTCTGGGGATGTTCTTTGGGTCCTTTGTGCTTTTTCAGCACCCTAAAATGCCACAGTACCTTTCACAAGTATTTCTTTTTTACTTTACTTTTTTTTTTTTTTTGAGATGGAGTCTCGCTCTGTCGTCCAGGCTGGAGTGCAGTGGTGCTATCTCAGCTCACTGCAATCTCCACCTCCTGGGTTCACACCATTCTCCTGGCTCAGCCTCCCAAGTAGCTGGGACTACAGGAGCCCACCACCATGCCCGGCTAATTTTTTTTTTTTTTTTTTTTTTTTTTTTGTATTTTTTAGTAGAGACGGGGTTTCACCTTGTTAGCCAGAATGGTCTCGATCTCCTGACCTCGTGGTACACCTGCCTCGGCCTCCCAAAGTGCTGGGATTACAGGTGTGAGCCACCATGCCCAGCCCTTTCACAGGTATTTCTAAAGCCTGTTGAATGGTCTGTCTTCCTCTTTTTTTTAGAGATAAGATCTCAGACTGGTCTCAAACTCCTGGGATTGAGCAATCTTCCCACCTCAGCACTGTAATCTCAAAGTGCTGAGATTACAGGTGTGAGCACCATGCCCAACCTGTCTTCCTCTTGATGACAGAGGATCATGTCTGTATTCTTCATCCTTACATGCCCAGAATGTGACATATGGCAAACATTCAATACATAACTGAATGCATGAATGGAAGCATGGATGTGTACTCAGTACTCGGAGGCTTTGAAAAAAGTGAAGACCCAGTCTCTACCTTCAAGAGTCTACCGATGAAGACAACCTATATCATCTTCATCCTTCACCCACAAAAACGGCCCTAAGAGCCGGGTAACACTGATCATGTCTAATGCAAAATCAAGATGATTAACTCAGGACATGATAAACAACTTGCCAGAGGCTACCAGCTGACCTGGCTGTGATTCTCACACGAGACTCAAGGCTCGGGTTCACTCTACCTACTCATTACCCAGCTCAAGCTAACACCTGCTTCTGCTCCACTTGCAAGACCCAAGCAGAAAGAGTGCAACCAGAACGCAGATGGAAACAGGAATGAGCTGAGTGATGGTGGTTGGTGGCAGAGAACTCATAGTGAACTAATGGAACTAATGGTGCTGGGCTCAGTGCTGGCGTCTCTGCAGGACCCTACCCTGCCAAAAGGCACAGAAAATGAGATTTCAACCTGCACAACCAGCAGATGGTACTAACTCGTACATGTTCCAGCTTAAACTACTTCTGTCTGCTCAGCAGCTGCTCTCAAGAGTATGGGCTGGAAAGAGGTTCATACCCTTCCTCCTTGATCTGATGGTAACTGCAAGGAGGCAACATCAAACATGCATTTAACTTGGGAAAATTAAACCATGGGTCCCTGCAAAATCAATAAAGAGAGGGACAGAAAGATTATCCTTCGACAGCATGAGCAACTCAGAACTGGGTGAGATTCTAGTGCTGAGAGATTTGGACTTTCCATTCAGCTCACTCCTAAACTCAAGTGGTGCTCAAAGCAACCTTGCTTAATCTTACTTTGGTGTTCTTTTTATTACTATTATTCTTTCAGTCTTTTGCATGAATGTAACTTTAAAATTACAATTATTGTCTTCTATGTATACCCATTCTTATGTATGAGTATACATGTAACACATTTATGCAAATGTCGTAAAAGGAGTGTATATGCAAAACCACATCAACCTTACACTACAGTAATCTGCAGAGTTTTCAAAGCCACTGTTGATTACACCCGGTTTCTGTCTAATGTGCTGTGCTGACTTTAGAACCTGATCCCCACAAAGGATGTAGCTCCACCTTATGGGTACCACGGATACCATCCTCCAAGTTCCTCCTCCAGCATCTGAACCAAGCCAGGAACCTTATGGACTTGTCCAACATCTGACAAAGGCTGAGAACTTGTCAATGACAGGCGGCCTACATACACTCCCTACATTAGGGTCCTCACCAGACCCCTGGGCAGAGCTAAGACATGGGGTACCCCAGCCCTGTCAAAAGAGGGAGGCTCCCAGTTCTGCTCCTGGCTCCTGGTTTTCTTTTCTTTTTCAAGAACAGTTTTAGAATCACACTGGCTAGATAAGGCCAGCTCCCTTCCCCAGCACCCTCCAGGCCTCATCTAGAAAAGTGACAGGTGGGGAGAGCATATACTCCACACTGCTAAGGAAGGACATTTGGGTTCAGTGTGCAGTTTTTCAGACTCTGCCACTCCAGTGAGGGGGCTCTGGGACTTCAAACCACCATGGAAGTGTCCACAGGCTCTCAACACTCCAGACTTAAGCGTCCTTCCACAGCCCTGACCAGCCTGGGTAACCAAATTTCCAAAGAACACATAAATAATCGTTAGAAAGGTCTTATTCCTTCATAATCTCCTGCATGCGTCAGAGTGCCCGTTTTTCAGATGCACAAGCTGAATGAAATCTCCTGTGAAAGTCAGACAAGATCACAGTTCTCTAGGCTTCTTTCCTGTCTCCTAAATCAAGATTTCCAGAACTTTCTGGTTACCTTCTAATAACTCATCGTTAAGGAGGTTTCATTTCCTTCAAAACTTCACTCGATCATGTCCCCCTACCCTTCCCTCCAAATGCCTAAACCTCTTCCACCGTCATCCCTCCCCTTTTCCTCTCCAACTCCAATTTCCCCAGGGTCTTGAACACCTCCTTGAATTCCCCGGCACCCTGCTTCCAGAGTAGGTGGAGCATCTCCTCTTCTTACAAAATGTCTTTTCCCGTGGCTTAGAGCCCCCTCCTCACGGGCCCCTCATCCCCGCCATCCTTTGCTCACCCACCAGATCGGGCCCTTTGTGACTCGCTTCATCAACTTCCTTGCCCTCCCTTTCCCATGACCGAGGGTCCCATCCTGCACGTAACCCGCCCCCAAAGTTTCGGACTCTGTCCCTCCAACTCTCCTGGGTGCTGTCCCCGCCCTCTCCGAGGCTCAGGCCTGAGCCTGTTCTTTCGAAGGGTGCCCCCGTCTTACCGCAGCAACTCCCCCCCCCTCCAACCCGGCTCCGGAGTACTTACCCGACCAGAGCACGAGCTTGCCGTGCGCTTCCTCCTGGGAGTCCGAGTCCCCGGCCAGCAGTGTGGAGGTGGCCCCGTAGGGCAGCACGGAGCCCAGGCACACGTTGTAGAGCAGCGGCTCGCAGGGGGCAGCCCGGCCGCAGTGGCTCAGCGGCGGCGGAGGGCCGGTCACCGCCGCGCTCCTCCTAGCGCTCCCGCCCGCGCTCCGCGGCCCAGGCCCGGTCGCGTTCCCGCTCGAGGACGCCCCCCGGCTCGGGCCCCCCAGCAGCAGCAGCAGCAGCCCCAGCAGCGGGAGCTCCGGCCCCCGCGCGGGGCGGGCAGCGGCCATGGCCAACCCCGCCAACTCAGCAAAAACCCCGGCGCCCCCGCCCGCTCCTCGGAGCCCACCGGCCACACGCACGACCCTTGCGGGCGCGGAGGCGGCTCATGCGACCTGTGCGCCCGGAGAAACCGGGCCCGGGGCCCTCCGGACGCTCCACGCGCCCCGGCCCTTCGGCGCCCAACTTCGCAAACTTTGGAACCTGGGGCCCATGTTGGGCTGCGGAGGCCCGGACCGGGATGCACGACTCCCAAAGCCCTCGCCTCGCAATCCAAGTTGTCTTCAGCCCTGGGAGCCCCCTGGGCCCCCAATCCCCAGCCCCATTCCCTCTCCCACCATTAAAGCCAACTCCCAGCCCCGCGAGGGAGGCCAGGCGCGGGCCGGGGGTGCGAATGCAGCTCCGGCTCCGCCCCCGCGCCAGCCCGCGGCCCAGCAGCCACCCTCGCCCCAGCGCGCCGCAGACCCCCGAGCTCTCCTCGCCGACGACCCGGCTCCTTTGTTGCTCTAGCTCGCTGGGCTCTCTGGAATGCACGGGCCTCGCGGAGCCAAGCCCGGCCCCCCTGCGCCGAGGCTGGGGGAGGGACTGGACGAAGAAGGAGGGGAGAGATGGGGAGGGGAGGCGAGAGAGGAGGAGCGCAAGCGTCAGCGTCCCCGGCGCCCGGAGGGGCCCGGGCTAGGGGGATCTGGTGACCCCGCCTGCCGCCGCCCCGCGCCAGGGGGAAAGAGATGGGTGGAAATCGTGGGCCGGACCTGCAAGGAGAGACTCGGCGGGCACCTTGGTTGGTCTGAGGTCGTCTGCAGGAAGCGGATTTTTCTCCTGGCTTAGGGTGGGAGAGACAGGGGATGCCTGAAGTCAACAGGGACTTCTATTCCGTCTCTGTCCCGATCTCCAGGCTCGCCAGTTTTTCCTGCTTTGGTTAGATTTTCCAACTTATTCCGGGGCCCCATGGAGAAGAACCTGGGTTTGGGGTTTGTGCTTCTCCAAATCCTTTCAGCTCGGGACCTTTGAGAGAGATGACCTCAGAGTCACTCACAGCAGCTGCTCCAGCTGCTGTTACCTGCGGGAACAGGTGTCTGGGAAATAAACTTGCCAACATCAAGCCTTTACTGCTACAAATACGTGAAGTCTGAACTGTGGTTCCCAGGGACTGGCCTTGGTTATGTGAGAAGGAAGCCAGTCCTTCTTTGATGGCCCTGCTGCTCATCTGCTCTGGGGGATTTCTGCTACTCCTCTTCCCCACTCTGCTCATTTTGCCTTTCCTCACTCCTTTGCGCATCACGCCTTTGGTCACCACACTTAATTTCCCACTGCAGCAGTTTACACCTGCACAACCAAGCATAATCCAGCATAACCACAAGGCTCCCACCAGGAGAGTAGACTTGCATTGAACAAATTTTTCCTTGTTGCTAATCGGGCAGCACACCAGGGTGGGTTTTCCTTTCTTACCTCTGGAAGAGTCGTTCATGGCCTAGCGGTAGTGGACTAGTTCTGTTACTTTGGACAGTTTAAGTGCATATTAGCTATTGCACTTCAACTAAATCAATTGGAAAGTGAGCGAGAGAGAGAGAGAGAGAGAGAGAGAGAGAATTTAATTCAATTTAGCGAGCCTTTCTGAAATTCCAGCATGTTCATAGCACAGAGACATCCTGGAAGAATCTGAGGACTTCCATTTTCCTGTGGATACATGGCTTGCTCTCAGGAAACATAGCATGACAAAACAGCAACGTTTCCTCCTCCAGGCAAGGGATCTTATCTCATTCTCTGTGTTCACAAAACATCTAGTTCACTTGAGCATACACATTAATCACTTGATAAATAAGCTGCCAAAATGAGATGTACCATGAGTATGCTATAGTAAAAGGGAGAGAGGTCAGCGTGGATAGAAGTAGAGGAGGTGGGTTTTGAATCCAGGACTAAAGTGTGAGTAGAAGGAGTTAGAATCAGGACATAGAGGCTGGGCGCTGTGGCGCATGCCTGTAATCCCAGCACTTTGGGAGGCCAAGGTGGGTGGATCACCTCAGGTTAGGGGTTCAAGACCAGCCTGGCCAATACGGTGAAACCCCATCTCTACTAAAAATACAAAAATTATCTGGGCATTGTGGCGGGCGCCTGTAGTCCCAGCTACTCAGGAGGCTGAGGCAGGAGAATCGCTTGAACCTGGGAGGTGGAGGTTGCGATGAGCGGAGATCTCGCCATTGCACTCCAGCCTGGGCAACAAGAGTGAAACTCCGTCTCAAAAAAAAAAAAAGAAAGAAAGAAAGAAAGAAAAGGAATCAGGACATAGATAAGTAGGGAAACTGGTTGGTGAGAAGGCTCAAATAACACACAGAATTAAGGGTCAACTCTCTTGATAGTCAGGAAACTGCAAAGTTTTGACTAGGGGAATAATGCTAATCTTTAATCGTTAATAAGGTGACATGGTTTGGATCTGCATCCCCACCAAATCTCATGTTGAATTGTAATCCTCGGTGTTGGAGGTGAGGCCTGGTGGGAGGTGACTGGATCATGGAGGCAGTTTCTCATGAATGGTTTAGCACCATCCTCCTGGTGCTGTTCTCAAGATAGTGAGTGAGTTCTCACAAGGATTGTTAAAGGGTATGGCACCTCCCCGCTTCTTCCTCCTGCTCCTGCCATGAAAGATGTCTCGCTCCCCCTTTGCCTGCAGCCATGATTAGAAGTTTCCTGAGGCTCTCCAGAAGCAGAAGTTGTTATGATTCCTGTATAGCCTGCTGAACTGTGACCCAGTTAAACTTCTTTTCTTTACAAATTACCCAGTCTCAGGTATTTCCTTTTTTTTTTTCAGACAGAGTCACTCTCTGTCTCCCAGGCTGGAGCACAGTGTGTGATCTTGGCTCACCACAACCTCCACCTCCCAAGTTCAAATGATTCTCCTGCCTCAGCCTCCTGAGTAGCTGGGAATACAGGCACACGACACCACACCAGGCTAATTTTTGTATTTTTAGTAGGTTTCACCATGTTGCCCCAGCTGATCTCAAATTCCTGACCTCAAGTGATCCACCCACCTCAGCCTTCCAAAGTGCTGTGTTACAGGCGTGAGCCACTGCGCCTGACCAGTCTCAGGAATTTCTTTACAGCAATGTGAGAACAGACTAACACATAAGGCAACATGAGGATGGCATGAAGTGCAAGAGGTTGGAGACAAGGGACCATTTTAAGGGAAGTCACTGGTGATTTATGGAAGAAGTGAAAATAGACCATGTCATCAGGGCGTAATATTCCTACTGGAAAAATAATTTGAAATGTTATGACCTACTTCAGTTATTTCTTTCCATGATATAATAAAATGGCTGTTATAACATGTCCAAGTCCAAGCCATAGAGAAAGCCTCCTTGGAGCCTGATAGCACACTTGGTGCTTGATGCTTTGCTTTGTAAACTATCTGCACTTATTTTCTATTTGATTGTGTTTTTTTCTTTTTTTCTTTTTGTCTTTGCTTTTCTCTTTACCTTCCTGAGTGAGCAAGAGTAAAATTTCTGGTTGTTATTGTGGCAGTCTGTTTTTTTTTTTTTTTTTTTTTTGAGATGGAGTCTTGCTATGTCACCCAGGCTAGAGTGTAGTGGCGCTATCTGGGCTCACTACAAGCTCCACCTCCAGGGTTCAACCATTCTCCTGCCTCAGCCTCCAGAGTAGCTGGGACTACAGGTGTCCGCCACCACACCCGGCTAGTTCTTTTTTTGGTCTTTTTAGTAGAGACAGGGTTTCACCGTGTTAGCCAGGATGGTCTCGATCTCCTGACCTCGTGATCAACCTGCCTCAGCCTCCCAAAGTGCTGGGATTACAGGCATGAGCCACCGCACTTGGCCCTATTGTGGCAGTCTTGAAGCCTTGTGGGATTTTCTTAATATTTCATGTATTAGGGAAGAACTTACACATGTGCTCAGGCAGGCCCTTACTTCTCTACCCCAAATGTCAGTAGGTAATTCTTCAAGGATATAGGCTCTCTCATTTATTACGCAAGGTTTCTCGGGAAGTATGAGGAAGATTTGCATTGTGGGAATATAATACCTTCACATTGGAGACAGCAGAGGCAAACTGAGGCTATCCTAAGACACTATTTTCCAGCCAGAACGCTCTTCCCTTCTTGGGAGGAGAATATACTGCTGAGTTCTCAATTCTCTGTGTATGTGTGTGTGTACACTCATGCACACATGTGCTACTACTCACCAGACTTCAGTATTCCTTTGTGGGAATCCTGCTGGCCTAGCAAAGGGTAGCAGGAAGGCAGACTGCAAAAATGCTTCTAGTACTGTCCACAGCTACCAGGCCAGGTTCCCATTAGTGACAGCTGCAGTGATGTGCTATCTCTTAGATACAGAAGGAAGTAGAAAGAGATTCAGGAATCCTGTCATTTGAGAGAAGGAAAGTGTTCAGTGGGTTCTGGGGAGAGGGAATTTCCCAGTGGTTTGTGAATGGTATTCAGGTTCCTGGAGAAAGTCCATGCATCCCCTCCTGTAGACATAGCAAGACTGCCAGTGTCTGTTAGACTCCGCAGAGTGACTCGGCACACTCAGGTCTCCAGCCTGGTGGCAGGCTGCAAAGTGCTTCTCTCCCAAGCCTGAGCCACGCCCCACACAGTTCCTCAAGAGTCTTAGCCCCAACTACATGTCCTAACACAATCCTGTTGTCAGGGATGAGAGGCTGTCCCGTGTTGACAATGCATTTCAGTACTTGATTTGTTACAAGTAGCTTCTTGATTTCTGAGTCATTCTCATCAAGTATTTTGGCACTTTTAGGTCACACATTCAATGTTGACTGTTATTTGCCTGTGGGCCCTCCAGTCAAAGAGGGTTGATGTGAACGTATCCATAGGTATCCCTGAGACTGTGGCTGCCTCCTATGGTTCAGTTGTTATACTGGCGAAATTCAGAACATAACTGTTGCAGTGCTCCAATTTGTTTTTTTTTTTTAGATGGAGTCTCGCTCTGTTGCCCAGGCTGGAGTGCAGTGGTGCAATCTCAGCTCACTGCAACCTCTGCCTCCCGAGTTCAAGCAATTCTCCTGCCTCAGCCTCTGGAATAGCTGGGATTACAGGCTTCTGCCACCATGCCCAGCTAATCTTTGTATTTTCAGTAGAGACGGGGTTTCACCATATTGGCCAGACTCCTCTCCAACTCCCGACCTCAGGTGATATGCCCACCTCGGCCTCCCGAAGTGCTGGGATTACACGTGTGAACCACCACACCCGGCTGTGCTCCAGTTCTTTCTTTTCCCAGTGTTTCCTATTTTGCAACTAAGAGCACTGAGTCAAAGGGAAAGGGCAAAATGGTAAAGGGGCCCAGTAAGCAACCTCTTCAGAGAGACAGCACAGTAGATTCGGAATTAGAGCCCTGAGTTGGGCCTTACTAGCCATGCACCTTTGAGCAACTTATTCTGAGCCTCAATTTCTTCCCTCCCCAAAATGAGAAAATTATCAGTTGTGTTTCTATACACTAGTGATGAACAACCTGAAAGGGAAATTAAAACAGTAATACCATTTACAATAAAATCTAAAACAATTAAATACGTCCAGGTGCAGTGGCTCACGCCTGTAATCCTAGCACTTTGGGAGACCAAGATGGGTGGATCACAAGGTCAGGAGTTTGAGACCAGCCTGGCCAACATGGTGAAAGCCCGTCTCTACTAAAAATATAAAAATTAGCTGGGTGTGGTGGTGGGTGCCTGTAATCCTAGCTACTTGGGAGGCTGAGGCAGGAGAATTGCTTGAACCCGGGAGCCGAATGTTGCAGTGAGCCGAGATTGTGACACTACACTCCAGCCTGGGTGACAGGGCAAGAGTCCATCTCAGGGAAAAAAAAAAAAAAAAAAAAAAAAAAAGAACTAAATACCAAGGAGGTAAAAGACTCAGATACTGGAAAGTACAAAATGTTGCTTAAAGAAATTAAAGAAGTCCTAAATAAGTGAAAGGACATTTTGTATTCAAGAATAGGAAGATTTAACAGTGTTAGTCAATATAATTCAAATTGATCTACAGATTTAGCACAATCCCTATCAAAATTCCAATAGCCTCTTTTTCAGAAATGGAAAAGCCAGTCCTCAAGTTTATATGAAATTGCAAGGAGCTCTGAATAGCCAAAACAATCTTCAAAAAAGGACTCACACTATTTCCCAACTTCAGAATATACTGTGAAGCTACAGTAATTAAAACACCATGGCCAGATGCAGTGGTTCACACCTGTAATCCCAGCACTTTTGGAGACTGAGGCGGGTGGATCACTTGAGGTCAGGAGTTGGAGACCAGCCTGGCCTACATGGACAACTTGTCTCTACTAAAAAATACAAAAAAAAAAAAAAAAAAAAAAAAAAAAAGCCAAGCATTGTGCTGCATGTCTGTAATCGCAGCTACTCAGGAGGTTGAGTCAGGAGAATCGCCTGAACCTGGGAGGCAGAGGTTGCAGTGAGCTGAGATTGCCCCACTGCACTCCAGCCTGGGCAAGAGTGAGACTCTGTCTCAAAACAAAACAAAACAACACCATGCCACCTATACCACTTGCGTAAGGGCAGAAATACAAGTCAATAGAAGAGAATAGAGAACCTAGAAGTAAACCCTCATATATGTGGCCACTTGACTTTCGACAAGGGTGCCAAGACCAATGAAAAAAGGACAGTCTTTTCAACAAGTAGAACTGGGGAAACTGCATATACACATGCAAAAGAATGAAGTTGGACCCTTACCTTATACGATATTCAAAAATTAACTCAAAATTAATCAAAGGCCTAAATTTAAAAATGAAATGGGCCGGGCACGGTGGCTCAAGCCTGTAATCCCAGCACTTTGGGAGGCCGAGACGGGCGGATCACGAGGTCAGGAGATCGAGACCATCCTGGCTAATACGGTGAAACCCCGTCTCTACTAAAAAATACCAAAAACTAGCCTGGTGACGAGGCGGGCGTCTGTAGTCCCAGCTACTCGGGAGGCTGAGCCAGGAGAATGGCGTAAACCCGGGAGGCGGAGCTTGCAGTGAGCTGAGATCCGGCCACTGCACTCCAGCCTGGGCGGCAGAGCAAGCCTCCGTCTCAAATAAATAAATAAATAAATAAATAAATAAATAAATAAATAAAAATGAAATGATGCAACTCCTAAAAGAAAGCATTGGGGAAAATCTGCATGACATTGAATTTGACAATGATTTTATGGATATGATACCAAAAGCACAGGCAATAAAAGAAAAAATTAGTTAAATCGAGCCGCTGGGCGCGGTGGCTCACACTTGTAATCCTAGCACTTTGAGAGGCCGGGGCGGGTGGATCACTTGAGGTCAGGAGATCGATAGCAGCCTGGCCAACGTGGTGAGATCCTGTGTCTACTAGAAATACAAAAATTAGCCAGGCATGGTGGCACACACCTGTAGTTCCAGCTACTTGGGAGACTGAGGCAGAAGAATTACTTGAACCCAGGAGGCAGACGTTACAGTGAGCTGAGATTGCACCACTGCACTTCAGCTTGGGCAACAGAGACTCCATCTCAAAAAAAAAGAAAAAAGAAAAAAGAAAAAAAAGGACTATATAAAAGAAAAACTAGAGAAATCGGACTTCACCAAAATTAAGAACTTTTGTGCATCAAAGGATACTGTCAAGAAGGCAAAAAGACAACCTTTAGAATGGGAGAAAATATTTATGAAACATATGTCTGATAAGGCATCATATCCAGAATATATAAAGAACTCCTGAAACTCAGTAACAATAAAAAGAGAAATAACGCAACTAAAAAGGGAGCAAAGACTTGAGTAGATATCTTTCCAAAGAAGATACACAAATAGTTAATAAACACATGAAAAAATGCTCAACATCATTGGCCATAAGGAAAATGCAAATCAAAACCATAGTGAGATACCACTTCACATTTATTAGAATGATTATAATTTTTTATTTTTTTTGAGACTGAGTCTCGCTCTGCCCCCAGGTTGGAGTGCAGTGGCGCAATCTTGGCTCACTGCACCCTCTGCCTCCCAGGTTCAAGCAATTCTCTTACCTCAGCCTCCTGAGGAGCTGGGATTCCAGGTGCGCGCCACCATGGCCGGCTAATTTTCGCTTTTTTTTTTTTTTTTTTTTTTTTGAGATGGAGTCTTGCTCTGTCGCCCAGGCTGGAGTGCAGTGGCCGGATCTCAGCTCACTGCAACCTCCGCCTCCTGGGTTCACGCCATTCTCCTGCCTCAGCCTCCCGAGTAGCTGGGACCACAGGCGCCCGCCACCTCGCCCTGGCTAGTTTTTTGTATTTTTAGTAGAGATGGGGTTTCACCGTGTTAGCCAGGATGGTCTCGATCTCCTGACCTCATGATCCGCCCGTCTCGGCCTCCCAAAGTGCTGGGATTACAGGCTTGAGCCAACGCGCCCGGCTTTTTTTTTTTTTTTTTTTTTTGAAGTAGAGATGGGGTTTCGCCATGTTGGCCAGGCTGCTGTTGAACTCCTGACCTCAAGTGATCCGCCCACCTTTGTCTTCAAAAGTGTTGAGATTAGAGGCGTGAGCCACCACGCCCAGCCAGGATGATTATTATTAAAACAAGCAGGCCGGGCGTGGCGGCTCACGCCAGTGATCCCAGCACTTTGGGAGGCCGAGGCGGGTGGATCACGAGGTCAGGAGATCGAGACCATTCTGGCTAACACGGTGAAACACCGTCTCTACTAAAAATACATAAAAAAATTAGCTGGGCATGGTGGCGGGCACCTGTAATTCCAACTACTCGGGAGGCTGAAGCAGGAGAATCACTTGAATCCGGGAGGCGGAGGTTGCAGTGAGCCGAGATCGCACCACTGCACTCCAGCCTGGGTGACAGAGCCAAACTCCGTCTCAAAAAAAACCACACACACACACACATTAAAAGAAGCAGAGAAAATACCAAGTCTTGGTGAAGATATGGATAAACTGGAACCCTTATGCATTACTGGTGGGAATGTAAAATGGTGCATCTGCTGTGGAGGACAGTTTGGTGGTTTATCAAAAGGCTAAACATAGAACTAACATGTGATCCAGCAATTCCACCCCTAGGTATATGTAATCTGAAAGAATTGAAAGCAGAGACTTGAAGAGATATTTGTACATCAATGTTCACAGCAGTATTACAATAGCTAAAGGGTGCGAGTAGCCCAAGTGTCTATCAGTGGATGAATGGATAAACAAAATGTGGTATATCTGTATAATAGGATATTACTAAGCCATAAAAAGAATGAAATTTTGATATATGGATAACATGGATGCACCTTGAAAACAATATGTTTAGTGTAATAAGCCGGACACAAAAGAATAAATATTGTGTGATTTCACTGATTTCAGGTGCCCAGAACAGGCAAATTCATAGAAACAGAAAATAATAGAAGTTTCCAGGGGCTGGGGAAAGTGGTAAAAGGGAGTTTATTATTTAACAGGTACAAAGTTTTTGTTGAGGATGATGAAAGACTTTTGGTTACAGATGGTGATGGTTATGCAACATTGTGAATATATTTAATGCCAGTGAATTGTAAATTTACAAATAGTTACAATAATAAATACGGAGGCCAGGCACAGTGGCTCATACCTGTAATCCCAGCACTTTGGGAGGCCAAGGCGGGTGGATCACCTGAGGTCAGAAGTTTGAGACCAGCCTAGCCAACGTGGTCAAACCCCATCTCTACTAAAAATACAAAAATTAGCCAGGCATGGTGACATGTGCCTGTAGTCCGAGCCACTTGGAAGGCTGAGGCAGGAGAATCACTTGAACTCAGGAGGTGGTGGTTACAGTGAGCTGAGACAGAGCAAGACTCTGCCTCAAAAAATAATAACAATAATAAACATGTTATATATACTTTACTATAATTTTTTAAGAAAGAAAAAAAGGAAAAAACAAGTGTATTTTTAATTAGCTATAAGGAGTCTAATGAAGATTAGTGTGAAGTAACATGAAAAAGCTTGGTTCTTACGTGCTTGAGAACTACTGGTTTCCCTTACCTTTTCTTTCATCTCCAACATCCATCTTATGGTACCATCTCAGTGGTTTCTGGAATTCCAACTAGTTGCCAACATTGTAGAAAGGTAATCTTATCCCATGCCAGTCTGTGACTGCACACTGAGATATTTGGTTTCAGGTCTTTTCTGGGTAGTGACAGTTCTTCTTCTTTTTTTTTTTTTTAAGATGGGGGCATGTATTGCCCAGGCTGGCCTCAAACTCTTTGGCTCAAATGATAACCCCTCACCACCTCAACCTTCCAAATCGCTAGGTCTATAGGAGCAAGGTCGCTGTGCTGGCTGACAGTTCTGTTTTTATATTGAAGAATGTAGTTCTCTTCTTAGTAAATGGCACCACTGTTCACCCAGTTGCACGGGCCAAGATCCTTGGAGCCATACATGCCTCTTCTCTTTCTCTAACAACTCACACCAAGTCATCAGCCAATCCTGACAGCCACACCTTCAAAATACATCTAGACTCCAACTACTCCTTGTCCCCTTCATACTGCCACCCTCATCTGAGCTACTGTCACTTGTCCTCTGGGCCACTCCTAGAGCTAACAGCTTTCCTGTTTCCCCTTACCCTCCTACAACCTATTCTGCATTCAGGTGCCAGGGTCATCCTTCTAAAATATGTCTAATTATATCATTCTTGTGTTCAAAACTCTGATGGCATTTCATCACACTTAGAGTAAAATTTCAATTTCCCATCAGGACTTCACCAAGGTCCCGCTAACCCCTGGCAACCACCTGGATCTCATCTGCTGCCACTGTTTTTCTAGCTCACACCACCTTGAACATGCTGTCCTTTTTACTGATTAATGGGTACAGTTTTTGCTGTGTGTCCTTACACGCACCAAGCAAGCACTTGCCTCAGGATCTTGGCACTCAGGCTTACTCTTATGTTCTCATTTACGTTCGTTTGAATATCCTTTCTGAAGAAGGCATTCCTAACAAACTGCTCCAAAGAAAATAAAATAGGCCAGGCGCGGTGGCTCCAGCCTGTAATCCCAGCACTTTGGGAGGCCGAGACGGGCGGATCACGAGGTCAGGAGATCGAGACCATCCTGGCTAACACGGTGAAACCCCGTCTCTACTAAAAAATACAAAAAACTAGCCAGGCGAGGTGGCGGGCGCCTGTAGTCCCAGCTACTGGGGAGGCTGAGGCAGGAGAGTGGCATAAATCCGGGAGGCGGAGCTTGCAGTGAGCTGAGATCCGGCCACTGCACTCCAGCCTGGGCGACAGAGGGAGACTCTATCTCCAAAAAAAAAAGAAAAAAGAAAAAAGAAAAAAAAATACTTGACTGGGCACAGTGGCTCACGCCTGTAATCTCAATACTTTGGGAGGCTGAGGTGGGTGGATAACCTGAGGTCAGGAGTTCAAGACAAGCCTGGCTAACGTGGTGAAACCCCATCTCTACAAAAATACAAAAATTAGCTGGGCATGATGGTAGGTGCCTGTAATCCCAGCTACTGGGGAGGCTGAGGTAGGAAAATCACTTGAACCCAGGAGGCAGAGGTTGCAGTGAGCTGAGATTGTGCCATTGCACTCCAGCTTAGGTGAAAGAGTGAAACTTGTCTCAAAAAAAGAAAAGAAAAGAAATGAAAAAAAGAAATACTTAAGTATAAATCTAACAAAACTTATAAAGAATCTATATGATGAAAATTATAAAATGGTGATGAAAGAAATCAAAGGCAACCTAAATCCTTGGAGAGGCATACTATGTTCATGAATCAAAAGATCAAACATAGCAAAGATGTCACTTTCCCCTAAGTTGATTCCCTAAGGCTCTAAGTTTAACAAAATTCCTATCAAAGTCTCAAGTTTTGAGAAAGAAAGAAAGCAAGTTTCTCTGTAGACATAGACAAGCTTATTCCAAAACTAATATGGAAAGTGAAAGGCCTTACTCAATTTTTGAAAAAGATTAAAGTGGGAGGAATCACTGGCTGATATTAAGGTTGACTATATAGTTACAGTAATCAAGACAATGTGGTACGGGTAGAAGGATAGACACATAGATCAATATAGTGGGATAGAGAACCCAGAAATATGTCCACATATATGGCCAATTAGTTTTTGACAAAGTAGCAAAAGCAGTTCAATGGTAGAGGAGAACTTTTTCAATAAATGGTGCTAGAGCAATTACATATCCATATGCAAAATAAATACATAAATAAAATTCTATGTAAACCTCACACATCTTAAACAAAAATTAACTCAAAACAAATCACGCACTTAAATGTAAATATAAAACTATAAAACTTCTAGAAAACACACAGAAAATCTTCAGGACTTATACCAGGCAAAGTGTTCTTAGACTTGATACCGAAAGCGCAACCCAGAGCCAGGCACAGTGATGCACACCTGTAGTCCCAGCTACTCAGAATGCTGAAGCAGGAGGATTACTTGAGCTCAGGAGTTCAAGGCTGCAGTGGTCGATGATTGCAGCTGTGAACAGCCACTGCACTCCAGCCTGGGCAACATAGTGAGACCTCATCTCTAAAGAAGTTAAATAAAAGTAAGATAAAAAATAAAAAGCAAAACTAGAAGAGGAAAAATTGACAAATTGGACCTCATCAGAATTTAAAACTTTTGCTCTGCAAAAGACACTGTTAAAAGAATAAAAAGACAAATTAAATACTGAGAGAAGACATTTGTAAATTGCATGTCCAACAAAAGCCTTGTATCTAGAACATGCAAAGAACTTGAAAACAGTACTTAAAAAAACAAACAATCCAATTAGAAAATGGGAAAAAGACATGCACAGGCATTTTACCAAAGAGAATATATAGGTGGCAAATAGACACATGAAAAGGTGTTGAGCATCATTAGCCATTAGAGAAATGCAAATTAAACCATAATGAGATATTACCACACACTGATCAAAACGACTAAAATAAAACATTCTGGGCTGGGTGCAGTGGCTCATGCCTGTAATCCCAGCACTTTGGGAGGCCAAGGCGGGCAGATTACAAGGCTAGGAGATTGATCGAGACCATCCTGGCTAACATGGTGAAACCCCATCTCTACTGATAATACACAAAATTAGCCGGGCATGGTGACACATGCCTGTAGTCCCAGATACTTAGGAGGCTGAGGCAGGAGAATCGCTTGAACCCAGGAGGTGAAGGGTGCAGTGAACCAAGATCACACCACTGCACTCCAGCCTGGGTGACAGTGCGAGACTCTGTCTTAAAAACAAATAAACAAACAAAAAAACCCAAAGAAGTAGTGATGAACACCAAATGCTGGCAAGGCTGCAGAGAAACTGAGTCACTCGTACAGTGCTGGGGAGCATAAAATGAGCCACTCTGGAAAACAATTTGTCAGTTTCTGGAAAAAACATATATACCATACAACCCAGCAATCACATTCCTGGGCATGTCTCCAAGAGAAATGAAGGCTTATTTTCACGCAGGAACTTGTACACAAATGGTCATGGCAGTTTTATTTGTAATAGCTCAAAACTGGAAACCAAACAAGTGTCCTTTAATGGGTGAGTGGTTAAACAAACTAGTTTATCCGTACCATGGAATAATACTCTGAAATAAAAAGGAACAAACTATTGATACATGCAACAACTTGGATGGCGCTCAAAGAAATTATGCTGAGTGAAAAAAGCCAGTCTCAAAAGGATAACTACTGCATGATTCCATTTCTGTAACATTTATGAAATAACATAATTATAGGGGTGGAGAACAGATTGGTGGTTGCCGGAGGTTAGTGATGGTGGGGAGGAATGGGTGTGGCTATAAAGGGGTAACACCAGTGTGTCTTGTGATGATGGCACAGTTGAGTATTTTTTTGTAACAGTTTCATGGAGATGTAATTCACATACACAGTTGAGTATATCTTGATTGTAGTGGTGATTACACAAAGTTACATGTGATAAAATTACATAGAGCCATGCACACATATGCAAATAAGTGCATATATGATTACTGAAATCCAAATAAGTTCTATACATTGTACCAGTGTCAATTCCTTGGTTCTGATAATGTATTGTACTGTAATTGTATAAGATGTTAACATTGGGGGAGGTTGGGAAAAAGGGCATGGGACTTCCCTGTGCATTTCTTTGCAACCTCCTGTGAGTCTGTAATAATTTAACAACAACAACAAAAATTAAAGTTTTTTTAATTTTTTATTTATTTGTTTTTTTTTTGAGACAGATTCTCGCTCTGTCGTCCAGGCTGGAGTGCAGTGGCCGGATCTCAGCTCACTGCAAGCTCCGCCTCCCGGGTTTACGCCATTCTCCTGCCTCAGCCTCCTGAGTAGCTGGGACTACAGGCGCCCGCCACCTCTCCCGGCTAGATTTTTGTATTTTTTTAGTAGAGACGGGGTTTCACCGTGTTAGCCAGGATGGTCTCGATCTCCTGACCTCGTGATCCGCCCTTCTCGGCCTCCCAAAGTGCTGGGATTACAGGCTGGAGCCACCGCGCCCGGCCTGAAGTTTTTTTTAAAAGCGTCTTTTGTCCCAGCACCTCATGAAGCTGAGGCAGGAAGATCGCTTGAGCCCAGGAGTTTGAAGCCAGCCTGAGAAACACAGCAACACCAGGACCATGTCTCTAAAAAAAAAAACAAAAAAACAAAAGATGTCTCACCAAAAATAGCTCTCCCTACATCACTCTCCTTCCTCTCAACTTGCTTTATTTTTCTTCATAGTCTATATCTTCATAGCCTATATCTGACTTTATATTATATGTAATGGATAAGCTATAACATATATTTGCATACATCTGTCTCCTCCAGTAGAATGTAAACTTAGGGGGGCAAGCATTTGTTATGTTCTCTCCCTGGTGCTAGAATGGCACCTGGCACACTGCATTTGTTGAGTGAATGTGTGGGTGTACCTGGCTTCCTACAGGTGTCCATTTCGTTTATTGTATCTATACAGAAATTAGACCTTATAGCCCCCTGCCAGAGACATAATTTTTATTAAGGTATTCACCCCAGACTCTAAGTTCAAAGAAGATTTCACATTTCTTTCTTTCTTCTTTCCCTTTTTCCTCCCCTTCCCTCCCCTTCCCTCCCTTTCCCTCCCCTCTTCTCCCTTCCCCTTCCCTCTTTCCTTCCTTTTTTTTTTTTATTTTTTGATAGGGTCTTCCTCTGCCACCCAGGCTGGAGTGCAGTGGTGCAATCATGACTCACTGCAGCCTCAATCTCCTGGGCTCAAGGAATCCTCTCTCCTCAGCCTCTTCAGTAGCTAGGACTATAGGTGCTTGCCACCAGGCTCACTTAATTTTTAAAAATTTTTTGCAGAGACGGGGTCTTCCTATATTGCCCAGGCTGGTTTCAAACTCCTGGGCTCAAGTCATCCTCCCATTTTGCTCCCTAAAGTGCTGGGATTATAGGTGTGAGCCACTGTGCCTGGCCACCACATTTTTTTCTTTTTTTTTTTTTTTTTTTTTTTTTTTTTGAGACGGAGTCTCGCTCTGTCGCCCAGGCTGGAGTGCAGTGGCCGGATCTCAGCTCACTGCCAGCTCCGCCTCCCGGGTTTACGCCATTCTCCTGCCTCAGCCTCCCGAGTAGCTGGGATTACAGGCGCCCGCCACCTCGCCCGGCTAGTTTTTTTGTATTTTTTTAGTAGAGACGGGGTTTCACCGTGTTCGCCAGGATGGTCTCGATCTCCTGACCTCGTGATCCGCCCGTCTCGGCCTCCCAAAGTGCTGGGATTACAGGCTTGAGCCACCGCACCCGGCCCACATTTTTTTCAAATAGCCTTTTTCCGGTAATTACATTTTCATAAATGCATTTTTTTTTTTTTTTTTTTTTGGAGACAGTCTTTCTCTGACACCCAGGCCGGAGTGCAGTGGCACACAAACATGGGTCACTGCAGCCTCCTTGATCTCCTGGGCTCAAGTGATCCTTCCACCTCAGCCTCCCGTCTGGCTGGGACCACAGGTACACGCTATCATGCGTGGCTAAATTTTTTATTTTTTTCTTGTAGAGATGGAGTCTCCCCGTGTTGCCCAAGCTAGTCTTAGACTCTCGGGCCCAAGTGATCCTCCAACTTCAGCCTCCCAAATTGCTGGGATTATAGGTATGACCTACCATGCCCAGCCATAAATGAAATTCTTTAGTGAGAAATACATATTTCACCCAATTCTGTTTATTCTTCCCTGGCTCCAATGAGGCCTTTGAGAATATGTACTCATTTTATGTCTTTCTGGGAGAGTTAAAACTTCTGCTACGAGAAGGCAGCTAAATAGAGGTCCTTGAATGTCACAGAATTGACCCTATATTCCTCAAAAAGAGCTTCAGACTGTATTGTTGAAATGCAGCAATTTCGTAAGAAAAAGAAACAGTACCAGTGGCTCATGCCTGTAATCCCAGCACTTTGGGAGGCCGAGGCAGGCAGATCATGAGGTCAAGAGATTGAGACCATTCTGGCCAACATGGTGAAATCCCATCTCTACTAAAAATATAAAGATTAGTGGGGTGCGGTGGCATGTTCCTGTAGTCCCAGCTACTTGGGAGGCTGAGACAGGAGAATCACCTGAACCCAGGAGGCAGAGGTTGCAGTGAGTAGAGATTGCGCTACTGCAGTCTAGCCTGGTAACAGATTGAGATTCTGTCTCAAAAAAAAAAAAAAAAAAGGCCGGGCGCGGTGGCTCAAGCCTGTAATCCCAGCACTTTGGGAGGCCGAGACGGGCGGATCACGAGGTCAGGAGATCGAGACCATCCTGGCTAACACGGTGAAACCCCGTCTCTACTAAAAAATACAAAAAAAAAACTAGCCGGGCGACAAGGCGGGCGCCTGTAGTCCCAACTACTCGGGAGGCTGAGACAGGAGAATGGCGTGAACCCGGGAGGCGGAGCTTGCAGTGAGCTGAGAGCCGGCCACTGCACTCCAGCCTTGGTGGCAGAGCAAGACTCCGTCTCAAAAAAAAAAAAAAAAAAAAAAAAAAAAAGAGAAAAAAAAGAAAGAAAGAAAAAGAAACAGCACAAAGAAATGCTTGGTCATCTATCTTACTACAAATGGTCATAATATATTCTATTGGGCATCTGTGGTTGGCAAAATAATAGGCCCTAAAGATATCCATATCCTAATCCCCAGAACCTGTGAATACATTACCTCATATGGCAAAACGGACTTTACAAATGGTGTGATTAAGGTTACATCCCTTGAGATGGGGAAAGTATCTTGGATTATGCAGATGGGCCCAACCTAATCACAGGAGTGAAGAATCTTTCCTGCCTGCAGACAGACAGTAGTGTGAGAAGTACCTGCCCTGCCCTTGCTAACTTGGAAGATGCAGGAAGGGGCCACCAACCAAGGAAAGCAGGTAGCCTCAAGAAGCAGGAAAAGACAAAGAAATGTATTGTCCCTGGAATCTCCAGCAAGGAATGCAACTCTGCTTATGCCTTGGTTTCGACCCAGTGAGACTCATAGCAGACTTCTGACCAACAGAACATTAAGATAAGAAATTTGTGTTATTTGTGTTGCCTTTTTTTTATTTTTTATTTTTATTTTTGATATGGAGTCTCACTCTGTCACCCGGGCTGGAGTGCAGTGGCATGATCTTGGCTCACTGCAACCTCTGCCTCCCACATTCAAGTGATTCTCCCTCAGCCTCCCAAGTAGTTGGGATTAGAGGCATGTGCCACCACACCTGGCTAACTTTTATACTTTTAGTAGAGACAGGGTTTTGCCATGTTAGCCAGGCTGGTCTTGAACTCCTGACCTTAGGTGATCCACCCACCTCGGCCTCCCAAAGTGTGAAGATTACAGGCATGAGCCACTGTGCCCAGCCAAATTTGTGTTGTTTTGAGCGCTTAGTTTGTGGAAAGTTGTTACAGCAGCAAAAGAGAACTAATACAGCATCTTACTCTGATTCTAGCTTTTCTATTAGCTCTGCTTGCAAGCAAGAGAAACCAGTTGAGCTTCCCTAAGCAAACAAAACAGGCTTTACTGTAAGCAGACAGGGAAAGCAGTGCCACTGCAGAAAGGTTCTGGGATCACAGAGGAAAGGCGCTTCCAGGAGGACTCCTCTTCTTCCTCCTCACCTCACCCCACTCCTTCCTTTTCTTCTTTCTGGGAATCGACTTTCTCCATAATCATTCCCTGGAGCCTAAGAGGGCTGGCACCTCAGCCTCCCTTCGCTTTCTTTCTTTATGAGACCAACCCAGGCTGTGACTAGAACCTCATTCTCAATTCCCAAGTCCCAGGGAAATAACTCTGTTTGTTACTGTTTGGGTTAGGTGCCTGTTGTGGGTTGAACTGTGTCTTCTCAAAAAAGACATGTTGAAGCCCTAGACTCCTGCACCTCAGATTGGGACCTTATTTGGAGATAGGGTCATTGCAGCAGTAATTAATTAAGATGACGATACAGAGGCCAGGTGCGTGGTGGCTCCCACCTGTAATCCCAGCATTTTGGGAGGCCAAGATGGGCAGATCACCCGAGGTCAGGAGTTCAAGACCATCCTGACAAACATGGTGAAACCCCCGACTCTACTAAAAATACAAAAATTAGCTGGGCGTGGTAGTGTGTGCCTGTAATCCCAGCTACTAGAGAGACTGAGGCAGGAGAATCGCTTGAACCCAGGAGGCGGAGGTTGCAGTGAGCCGAGATCGTGACACTGCACTCCAGACAGAGCAAGACTTCATCTCAAAAAAAAAAAAAAAAAAAAAAAGAGATAAGGATACTGGAGTACAGTGGGCCTTGGTCCAATAAGACTGGTATCCTTATGAGAAGAGGCAAATTGGGACACAGACACAGGCGGAAGATGAAGAGGGAGGCAGAGTTTGCATTTACGCTGCCGCAGGCCAAGGAATACCCAGCTACCAGAAGCTGGAAAGGACAAGGAAGGATCTTCCCCTGGAGGCTTCCGGGGAGCATGGCCTGGTCAACACCTCGATTTCAGACTTCCAGCCTCCAAATCTGTGAAACAATAAGTATCTGTTGTTTTAAGTGATCTATTTTGTGGCACTTCGTGATGGGAGCCCTAGGAAACGAATAGAGTGACTGAGCTGGATCCAATCAGCTATGCCTAGGGGACCAGGCCTTAGAGGATAAATATGGCTCCTCAAGACTCACCCCTGTGGCTTGAGGGGTGGACACTAGTTTCCAAAGAAGAAGGAATCATTGCAAGTTGGGCAGATACACTGAAAAGCTGTCTACTCTAGCTTCCTAGAGCTAGGACAGATTGATATTCCCGTTTTCTTGTTTGTTTTACTTTAAAATCTTAGCTCTTTTACCCTTCTGGAATGCTTTGCAGTGCACAGTGTGAGGTAGAAATCTGTTATTTATTTTCCACACTGTAATAATTCATTTGTCTAATAGCATTTATTAGTGATTACAATCACAGCTTCTTCTCAACATTGCGTTGCTTCTTGTTTATTAGACAGTGAGCACCGATGTCCAAAATATTTCTGGAATCCCTTTGCTATTTCCATTCATTTGATTGATTTTCCAGGTTCCCGATATGGTAGTGAGAAGACTCTGGAGGCTTAATTTCCAACCTGAGTTCTAGACCGTTGTTACCCCTTACTTTATTCCATCCCCTAAGTGCTTTATCTATGATGATTTGAAAGATCTAATTACTTTTATTTTTGGGGGTGGGGTGCACGTGTTTACAAAATAGAACAGAAGAATTGCTGGTAGAAGAAGCTATGCTGCTTGCTGTTTTTTTTTTTTTTTTTTTTTTTTTAGAAAGAGTCTTTCTCTGTTGCCCATGCTGGAGTGCAGTGGGAGTGACCACAGCTCTCTGCAGCCTCAACACCCACCTCCCTTCCTCCCACCCCCACCCCTACCCGCCCCCAGGCTCAGGTGATCCTCCCCACCTCAGCTTCTGAAGTAACTGGGACTGACCCAGAAGGCTAGGTATCAAGAGACAGTAGAGGCCAACATGTCACCATGCCTGGCTAATTTTTGTGTTTTGTACAGACAGGGTGTTCCTTTGTTGCTCAGGCTGGTCTCAAACTCCTGGGCTCAAGTGATCCTCCTGCCTTGGCCTCCCAAAGTGCCAGTATTACAGGCATGAGCCACTGCACCTGGCCTGCTGTCCTTTTTGAACCTGGTCTCTGGCCCTGTTAACATATCTGGTCTTCAGGATGAGGATAAGTCAGAAAATAGCAAAGGTTGCATATTAAACTTCATAATAAATATGTGCCTGGTGCATAGTAAGCACTCGATATATGTTACATAATTATCAGAACAAAGGCCAGAGAACACCTCAAACTCTTGATAGCATTCAACATCAGCTCATTCCCAAATGCCCTGCACCTGAAGGCATGCATGAGGCTGGAAAGGGGGATGTAATGAGCTAAATCCTGCCACCCCAAAAATGTCCACGTCCTAAATCCTAGAACTGATGCATCTCTTTCCTTACATGGTAAAAGGGACTTTGTAGACGTGGTGAAATTCACGATCTTCATTGGGGAAGGGTATCATGCGCGTCCGTGTGAAGAGACCACCAAACAGGCTTTGTGTGAGCAATAAAGCTTTTCAATCACCTGGGTGCAGGTGGGCTGAGTCTGAAAAGAGAGTCATCGAAGGGAGATAAGGGTGGGGCTGTTTTATAGGATTTGGGTAGGTAAAGGAAAATTACAGTCAAAGGGGGGTTGTTCTCTGGCGGGCAGGAGTGGGAGTCACAAGGTGCTCAGTGGGGAAGCTTTTAAAGCCCAGAAAAGGACTTTCACTAGGTAATGTCATCACTTAAGGCAAGGACCGGCCATTTTCACTTCTTTTGTGATGGAATGTCATCAGTTAAGGCGAGGCAGGGCATTTTTACTTCTTTTTTGATTCTTCAGTTACTTCAGGCCATCTGGGCTTATACGTGCAAGTCACAGGGGATGCGATGGCTTGGCTTGGGCTCACAGGCCTGACAAAGGGCATCCTGGATAATCTAGATGAGCCAATACAATCACAAGGGTCCTGTCAGGGGGCAGTATGAGTCAGAGAAAAAGGAGATGTGATGACAGAAGTTGGAGAAAGGGGACCACCCAAAGGTATGCACGTGGCCGCTGGGAGCAGGAAGCCCCGGAGAAGGAACACAGCCCTGCTCACACCGTGATCTTAGCTCAATGAGACCCATTTTGAACTTCTTACTTCCAGAATGTGAGATAAATTTGTGTTGCTTTAAACTACTAAACGTCTGGTAATTTGTAACAGTAGCAATAAAAAATTGATAGGAGGAAATCAGAATTTCACTGAACATTCTGCAAAATTTGCTCTTCTGGACACAAGTCTTTGTTTAACTGCAGGGCTTAAGGCCCACACAACTTAATGGTGCCTTACTTGGCGTGCCACCCTGCCAGGTTTTCACCATCCTTCAGGCCTTTGTCTCCACCTCTGTCTGCGTACCCAGCCTGATTTCTGCTGTCCCCAAGAATCTCCTCTCATTCAACCACCTTTATGGCCTGTATTTGATGAGCTATTCTAAAGTAGTGGTGTCAGAGACGTTTGAACCAGAGCAACTCCATCTTCAATAGGGGCTGGGGTAAAATAGGGCTGAGACCTACTGGGCTACATTCCCAGGAGATTAAGGCACTCTAAGTCACAGGATGAGATAGGAGGTGTGCACAAGATATAGGTCAGAAAGACCCTGCTGATAAAAACAGATTTCAGGCCGGGCGCGGTGGCTCAAGCCTGTAATCCCAGCACTTTGGGAGGCCGAGACGGGCGGATCACAAGGTCAGGAGATCGAGACCATCCTGGCTAATACGGTGAAACCCCGTCTCTACTAAAGAATACAAAAAACTAGCCGGGCGACGAGGCGGGCGCCTGTAGTCCCAGCTACTTGGGAGGCGGAAGCAGGAAAATGGCCTGAACCTGGGAGGCGGAGCTTGCAGTGAGCTGAGATCCGGCCACCGCACTCCAGCCTGGGCGACAGAGCCAGACTCCGTCTCAAAATAAATAAATAAATAAATAAATAAATAAATAAATAAATAAATAAAATAAAAAGATGAGGCATTAATAATCCACCCCTTGTTTAGCATATCATCAAGAAATAACCATAACAATGGGCAACCAGCAGCCCTTGGGGCTGCTCTGTCTGTGGAGTAGCCGTTCTTTATTCCTTTACTTTCCTAATAAACTTGCTTTCATTTTATGGACTTGCCCTGAATTCTTTCTTGTGTCAGATCCAAGAACCCTGTCTTGGGTCTGGATCAGGACTCCTGTCTGGTAACAGTGTGTGCTTGGGAGGAGAGTTACTAGAAATAGGTAGAAATTCAAGGAGCAAACATGAAATATAAAACTTCACGCATTTTCTTCCCCAGCATCAGGCCGAAGAGAAAGAAAGCTAGAGACTGAGAATCAGGGACATTGGCAATTTGCAGTCTAGCTAGGAACCCTGAACTGCACTATACTGAACATTTGCTCTGCGTTATAACGTCTGGGGCATGAGCAGAAGTTCCCAGCTTTTTAGTCCAGACCCAGGAGGCTAGATATTGAGAGACAGTAGAGGCCACGGTGAAAGTGTAGTTTTATCCAGATTTGAATGATCATTCTGAGGGTCAGGGTTCCTGGTCTCTTACTTCCTCAAAGGGGCCCCAAACGGAGCCCGCTGCAGGGTGAGCTCCTCAAAGCCGCTGAACCCAGAGGGCGCATCACTCTGGCCTCTAACCCAAGACATCGACTTCTGGGTCCGTGTCACTTAAAGAAGTTTATAAAGTGCACATCTCTGGCACTAAGCAAGAAAGGCAAGTTAGCAAGAAAGCGCGCTTTTTAACTGTCCTCTCCCAGAATAAAGGACCCTTACTTTTTATTCTAGATTCTAGATGATTTTTTCTTTCCGTCTGTTACTAGTTGGGAGCTAAACACTGGCCGGGGTCCCAGGCGGCTGCTGGAAAGGCTCCTTCCTAGGAGCAGAAGGCTCGCTTAGGAGACACGGGGGGCAGGGAGCGAACTCGCGGCTCTTTGTCCCCCCAGCAGTTCGGTCGAGGCTTTCCCCCGCCAGGCCGAGCCCCTGGTCTGAGTGCCCGATAGCGGGGTGAGTCGAGAGACTCCGGGAACACTAGGTGGGAAAGCGGCTCGCACAGTCCCCAGCTCCTCCGGGTGGAGAGACCCAGGCGCGGGCAGAGGCCGCCGTGGGGGCGGGGACCACCCACGAAGCCCAGCTCTCCGCCCGGGACGCGCCCGCCCCGCCTGCCTCGCTCGCTCCTCCCGGCGCCAGGAGGTCCAGCGCACCGAGCTTCCTCGGAGTCCTCCCTACAGCAGCCTGGGGGAAAGGCGTGGAGGGCCCGGGTAGGGGAAAGGGCCTTCTTCCTCCTCATCCCCCGTCCTGACCCCAGTGGAGTGCTCATGTCCCTCCTCCCCATCCCCCTCCTGTTTTGGGTGACAAATTAATTTTAATCAATTTTAATTAGAAAAAAACACATCAGGTTTTGGAACAAAATTATGCTGTTCCTAGATCGGAACTGGGACTCTTTCGACCTAATTTAGAGCTGAGGGCGAGGCTGTGGGAGGGTGGCAATGCATCGGTTGAAGGAGACGCGCCGTGTCGGGGGCAGCAAGGGGGAGGTGTGTGGCCTTTAGGAGTCTCCAGTGCCGTCCTCTGCAGGGCCCTTCTACTCCTCCCCTTCCAGTTGCCAGAATGGAAAATTCATGGAGTCCAGCGTAGCCCAGGTCAACACGTTTTTTATTGCCACTTCTGGCTCCGCTCGTCCCAGCAAGATTCCTACCTCTTACCCTGCAGGAATACTGAGCTCCGATGCAGGGGAATGGGGTGGGGGTGTTACCACTTCTCCTCTGCACACTGCCAAGTTAAAGAAAACCCCACTTGCTGGAGAGGGAGGGCCAGACAGGGAGGAATTCAAGGGCATGTATGGCTCAGTCCCACTTCTGACTGCAGAGTATAGGGACCAGGGTTCCAAACTTTTTTTCAAAGCAGAGGAGGTGGGGAAGAATTTGGCTGCTGCTGTACCCCGTGCCCTAGCTGCCATGTTTCCATGGAAATGAAGGCGGGGCAGGATGTAGCTCACTCTGACTACCTGGGAGGATGGCAGGGCAGGCATTTGGTAAACATATCCCCCTCCACTCCCAGCTAGCACATACGGCTGTCCCCAGCCGACCCCCAGGCTCGCTCCTCACTGTCTGCTCCACTCCATTCCCTTCTGGAGCTGGTATCATGCCAACTGAACTCCAGGCAGGGCTGCCAGTGCAACTCTCCACAGCCAGGTCTCACTGGCACGTTAGGATCTAAGTATGTCCGCCAAGCTCAGGAGCATCCCTGATAGAGCTGGTGGTGGCAGTGCCTCGGTGAAACGGCAGCAGCACTACACCGTAACTCTGTGCAACTGCTGTTTCCCAAACAAAACTAAAAACATAAACCCAAACACTTAAGGGCATCACTCTCGCACAATGCTGAGGGCTGGGATGGGGGAGAAGGGGCGCATCCTCCTGAGACCGGAGCCACCTGTGCACCCTGCCTTCTGCCCATCTGGAGTTTGCTTCTTCCCACTGGGCTGTCACTGGGGGGCTGGAATCCAAATCTCCATTTGGTGCTGTTCTTAGCACCCGCTGCTGTTAGTTGATGAGGCTTGCCAGTTGCCATGGTGAGGAGGTGCAGGATGGATTCTCAATACCATGGGTCAGCCCGGTGCTGCTGGTTGTAGAGCTGTAGCTTGATCTGATCTTTGATCTGATTCACTAGGATCTGGGACAGCAGAATTCCCACCAGCTGGGAGAGGCAAGAAGGAATTGGGCCCTCAGCAGTGAGTGATGGTTTTGTTTTCCCTGGCTCGATCTTTCCAGTGCGGCCAGCACTATCCCTTTCCCCACCCTCAGCCATGTCAGTGCCTGACACCCTCACTGATCCCCGAGGGCCTTCCCCAAAACAAAGGAGTCTTTACAGAGTGTGTGGGACCCACAAGTCTCACAGGGTAAGTTACCTGGGGGATGGCCAGGCCTAGAGCCACACCACCAAGTAAGAATAAGTTGCTGTGTATCCAGTTGACCAACTTGTCAATACAGCCATTGGTGTAGATGACTTTGCTAGCTTCCAAGTAGTCAAAGGCCTGCATACCTTGGCCACACATAGTGTTGATCACTGCCTGGGGAAAGAGTTGAAAAGCCAGTTGGGACTCTAATTCCAATAACTTTTTGTTTGGGGCCTTAGCTGATGGGCTTCCGGAACACCCTTCCTAAACTCCTAAATTGTCAGAGAATATATGTGGAGGATGTTGGGTTGGAAGTTGCCAAATGCAGACTTCCCTTCCTCTGAGAGGTCAGGGTCCAGGTCTGTTTGCTCTGGGTGGTGGAATAATCTGTACAACAAACCCCCAAGACACAAGCTTACTTGTATAACAAATCTGCACAGGTACTGAACCTGAACTTAAAAGTTAAATCTGTATCTTCTGAACTCCATGTGGGCTACAGGAGTGCGAGGTTAACAGAAGCATCAGGCTGGGGTGAATGAAAACACCTGACACCTGTCCCACATGACTGGTTAAGCTGGGGGATGGATATTCCCAATAGCAGCTGCCCCCATCAGAAAGTGACTCAGCTCGCTGCCCAGGAGGAAGTGAGGTGGGATGCTGGCTTACCTGGTCAGGGGTAGGCAAGCAACAGGAGTAAGGCACAGAGCAGCGCTCTCGACTGGGGTTGTCTTCCGAGCAGTTGAAATACATGTTCTGGGACCAGTCCTTGTAGGAAATCCCTCCACAGCAGCTAAACTGCAACAAAACCCACCAGAGGTTAACAATTACCCACCCCTCACACTGAGGTGACAAGGGGAATTCTCAGAGCCACCAAAAGTCTATAGGAAGCTCCCACTGGGAAGTTTGGGTTGCGTTTTAACACAGCCTTAAACTTTGAGCTCCGGCTTCCCAGTTGCCTTCGCCTGAAGATATTCTCACTTCTTAATTTCTATTACTTTGTATATCTGGTTATAACTTACCACTGTGCTTGTTGGTATTACAGTTGTACATATATTTTGTTTTACATAGTCAGCTATAATCTTCTTGAGAGAAGTTTTTGGCTTTGCAGGCAAATGGAAGTGATCAAAAGTATTGACTGATATAATTAAAGGATCAGTGCTGAAAAACTTCTCCTTAAGATAGAGAAAACACAGGAGAGGAATCTTCAATATTGTGAGCCCATCATTATTCCATGAGAGCAAACTGGATCTCAAAGTCAAGTGTCTATTGCACCAGAGAAAGGGGAACTCAGGACTTGTCTCAAAGCACTTTTACTTAAAAGTTAACTTTTTTGGCCAGGTGCTTGGCTCACGCCTGTAATCCCAGCACTTTGGGAGGCCGAGGCGGGTGGATCACCTGAGGTCAGGAGTTCAAGACCAGCCTGGCCAATATGGCAAAACCCCATATTTACTAAAAATACAAGAATTAGCTGGGTGTGGTTTTGGGGGCACCTATAATCCCAGCTACTCAGGAGGCGGAGACAGGGAGAATCACTTGAACCCAGGAGGTGGATGTTGTAGTGAGCCAAGATCATGCCATTGCACTCCAGCCTAGGTGACAGAGCAAGACTCTGTCTTAGGGGGAAAAAAAAGTTAACTTTTTATTTTTTACTTATTTATTTTTGAGACGGAGTCTCTTTCTGTCACCGAGGCTGGAGTTCAACGGCACGATCTCGGCTCACTGCAACCTCCACCTCCCAAATTCAAGCTGTTCTCATACCTCAGCCTCCTGAGTAGCTGGGACTACAGGTGTGCGCCACCAAACCCGGCTAAGTTTTGTATTTTTGGTGGAGACAGGGTTTCATCATGTTGGCCAGGCTAGTCTCAAACTCCTGACCTCAAATGATCTGCCTGCCTTGGCCTCCCAAAGTGCTGGGATTAAAGGTGTAAGCTACCATGCCTGGCCTAAATGTTAACTTTTGATTCATAGCAGCCTTGTTCACAATAGCCAAAAGGTGGAAGCAACCCTTGTCTCCACTGGTGAAGGAATAGATAAACAAAATGTGGCATATACATACAGTGGAGTATTATTCAGCCTTCAAAAGGAAGGAAGTTGTGGCACATGCTACAATAGAGATGAAACTTGAAAACATGCTAAGTGAAATAAGCCACTCAAAAAAGCATTAACACTGTAAGTCCACTCATTTGAGGTACCTAGAGTTGTAAAATTTACTGACAGAAAGTAGAATAGTGGTTGCTGGGGGAGAGGAAAATGGAAAGTTGGCGTTCAATGGATACAGAGTTTCAGGAGAGGAAAATGGGGAGTTAGTGTTTAATGGATACAGAGTTTCAAGAGAGGAAAATGGAGAGTTAGTGTTTGATGGATACAGAGTTTCAAGAGAGGAAAATGGAGAGTTAGTGTTTGATGGATACAGAGTTTCAAGAGAGGAAAATGGGGAGTTTGTGTTTGATGGATACAGAGTTTCAAGAGAGGAAAATGGAGAGTTAGTGTTTGATGGATACAGAGTTTCAAGAGAGGAAAATGGGGAGTTTGTGTTTGATGGATACAGAGTTTCAGCTGGAGAAGATGAGCGTTTGTTCAGGTGATGGTGGTGATGGCTGCACAACAATTGAAGGTACTTCATGCCACAGATCTGCATGCTTAAAAATGGTAAATTTTACATTATGTAAATTTTATCACAATTTTTAAAATGTAACTTTCTTTTTTTTAGTTTAGTCAAGTGCAGAAGTGGAATGGGGAGGGGGGGAAGAGTAGAACAAGGAGTTCGATCTGTAGCTGACAGTGAACAATCAAATGAGATAACTCACTGCCTTCGGACCAGCCGAAAATGTCACTTTCGAAGAGGTAATATTCAAGAATCTGCGCAGTTCCTCATCCCCCTGTAGGTAACCACTTATAACACAGTAGATTACAATATATACTGTTCTGTGTCTTTAAAAGTACGTTTAAAGCACTCTGCTACATATGGTTTTTTGCCAAACCCCTTCCCAGAAGCCATTACCTGGCAGGTAACGAAGAGCTCCACAGGCATAGAGGGTGAGGCAACTCTTGGGATGACGTTCACTTTTACCCACAGTCCCCCAGACCACTTGGCTGACCCATACCTTTTTCTGGCCAAAATCAATGAGGTTCTGCAGATCCAAGTCATCTCGGTAGTGCACAATGGCATTGTTGATGATCTCACTCACTTTCCCTCGAGCCTGCCGGAGACATGGGCAAGGAATCAGAACAGAGGACTAATCCCTAACTTGCTCCTTCCTGCAAAAATAACAGTAGACAGGGGTCATCCTTCTTAATTGAGTCTGCCTTGAAATCAGAACCGAGTCCTAATAGTGGAAGACAGCCAGTTCAGTTCCAAAGCCCATCCATCCCAAGGCCCTCAGGTACCAGTGGGCAGGAGAAATGCTGGACCTGCTGTTGAAGCTTTTCAGAGACACATTTCAAGATATTCCAATGCATATCTATCTCTGAATGCTACTATCACAAAATACTTGTTAACTGATGAAAACAAATTAATTTTTAATTTTTTAGCAGAAAGTAGCTTACTGAGCTGAGGCACTGCCCTCTAGTGGACACGAGATAATTGCATCTCTTTAGACTCAGCTATTTAATACATCATTTCAGGATCTTTCTAAGCCGGGAAGACTAGGAAATTCGGAATTAACTCAGCTGCTCTCGATTTCATAATTTTCTCTTCTCCCCTCCCTTCCCTCCCCTCCCCTCCCCTCCCTCCCCTCCCCCCCTCCCCTCCCCTCCCTACCCCTCCCCTCCCCTCTTCTTTTCTCTTTTCTTTTCTTTTCTTTTTTTTCTTCTCTAGAACACAGTTTTACTGTTGCCCAGACTGGAGTGTAGTGGCGCCATCTCAGCTTACTGCACCTTCCTTCTCCTGGGTTCAAGCGATTCTTGTGCCTCAGCCTCCTGACACCCAGCTAATTTTTTTGGTGTTTTTTAGTAGAGACAGGGATTTGACATGTTGGCCAGGCTAGACTCGAACTCCTGGCCTCAAGTCATCTGCCTGCCTCAGCTTCCCAAAATGCTGGGTTTACAGGCATGAGCCACTGCGCCTGGCCCAATTTCATAATTTTCTACCATAGTCTCTTCCTTCCTGCCCCACTACTTTTCTCAAATTTTCTTTCCATAGTTTTGTACTCTGCCCTTGGCAATCATTTGCCTTTTGGGAAAGGCATTCTGGTTCTTAAAAAGGAATGTCACTGAATGGCAGACCATTTCCAGATATGGCAAGCATTGTTCAAAACATTTTCGTGGCTGGGCGCGGTGGCTCACACCTGTAATCCCAGCACTTTGGGAGGCCGAGGCAGGTGGATCAGGAGGTCAGGAGTTGGAGACTATCCTGGCTAACATGGTGAAACCCCGTCTTTACTAAAAATACAAAAAATTAGCCGGGTGTGGTGGTGGGTGCCTGTAGTCCCAGCTACTCGGGAGGCTGAGACAGGAGAATGGCATGAACCCGGGAGGCGGAGCTTGCAGTGAGTCGAGATTGCACCACTGCACTCCAGCCTGGGCAACAGAGAGACTTCATCTTAAAAAAACAAACAAACAAACAAAAAAACAACCTTTTCTTAAGCCAAGCATGGTGGCACATGACTGTAATCTCAGATACTTAGGAGATGGAGGCAGGAGGATCACTTAAGCCCAGGAGTTCAAGGCCAGCCTGGGCAACCTAGTGAGACTCCCATCTCTCAAAAAACAAAAACAACAACCGCCCCCCTCCGCACAAAAAAAAAGAAGAAAGAAAAAAGAAAAAAACCTCAAAACAAAATCTTGTTCTCTTCCCCCTTCCTTCCTTCCTTCTGTTTATCTCAATAAACAATTTTTAAAAGAAGTAAGAGTGGCCCACTTGATTATTGAGTTTGATTCTGTCATTTGCCATTAAAGTTTCTAAATTATTTTAACTTTGTGTTTGTATAATTTACTTCCCTGTTAGCTTCTCAGATTGTCAGAGGAAAGCACCTTATGATCTTAAAATTCTCTTCAAATATGATGAGCTTACAGGCTATTCATTCACCCTTAATGAACTTTTCGATGGCTGATGTTTCTCAAGGGAAGGAGCACTGTGGTTAATTAACCAGGCTAAATATGGGCAGGAACTTTCCTTCCTCCCTCTGGGTCACACCTGAGGAGGCCTCCTGGCTCCCAGCATTACCTTGTCTGAGAAGACGAAGCCCAGGATCCCAGCGGCCAGCTGCAGCAGGAACACGGCGGTGAGGCAGAGGGAGAACTGTGGAGCAGGAGGAAGAGGAGGCGTCTGGGACCACTCAGGGCAGCGGCCCTTCCCAGGGCCATGAGGATGCTGGGAGATGCCAGGCAATTCTCCCAGATGCCCCACACATGAGAAAGGCAGCTGCCTCTGGGACACTGTCCTGGGGGTGGCCACCCTATGCTGGGTCACCTGGGCTGAGCTCTGCACTGAGGAGTGGACAGCACAGGTCTGGGGGTAGGGTGGGACAAGGAAACCAAAGGGCCCTAGGAGGCTAAGAGGCATGATGGGGAGAGGGCCAGGGTCTTTCTTGTGGGGCCTCGACCACTCACCGTCTGCAGGAGGCAGATGTTCTCGCGGAGGGACCCAATGCAGCCACAGAAGGTGAGCAGGAACATGAGGACACCCACCACGACCAGCAGGATGGCAGGGTCCACCGCCAGGCAGGCTAGGGCTGCTTCTGGAGAAGGAGCCGGACCTCAGCCTGAGCCCGGTGCCCACTGAGGAACCCATGGAGGGGGTGGGAGGGTGCCCCAAACTGTTCTCCTTCCCCTGGTGGGGGAATCTCCAGTATGGTTGGATGAAGGTTAAGGGGAGGCAGCACCCCTGTCCCAGGGGGAGAACCAAAAAGGGGCCAGAAGGGTTGTGGTATTTAATTTGAGAAACTAACAAAATAAAAGCCTTCATTCCTGGGCTTAAGAGAGGAGGGGCTGCTTTCCCTCCAGAAAAGAATTAGAATGGCATTAGCCTTACCAGCTTTGCAGATTCTGTTTCCTGGAGACTTGTGTGGTGAAATAGGAATGGTGGTTGGGTTTCTCCAGAACAGAGCTAGGGAGGGGCTAAAGCCCTTGATGACTGTCTGTTCCCGGGGGCCTAGCTTCTTTCTCAGACACTTCCTAAGTCTCAAATGTAGGCATATCCTGGAAGACTCAGAGGGGCTCAGGGAAATCCAGGGGCACTGGTATGGAGGGGGTCTGACACCTAAGTAGACCATGAAGATTTGGCTCCAGGGAGGCTGCCTCCTTCAGCACCATAGCTAATGTGTGAGGGCCAGGCTGAAGGAGGCAGAGGGGGAAGGGGCATGGCACAAGGTGGGGCAGGGAGGGAGAGCTACAGCTCACCTGCATGCTTCATCAGTCGAGCGTAGACACCCACAGCCACCATC
Organism: Rhinopithecus roxellana; assembly: GCF_007565055.1. Classification (NCBI taxonomy): domain Eukaryota; kingdom Metazoa; phylum Chordata; class Mammalia; order Primates; family Cercopithecidae; genus Rhinopithecus; species Rhinopithecus roxellana. Next base: position 64,260,542 of record NC_044554.1, read on the forward strand.
ACCATGGAAATCACCTGTGGAGACAGGGAAAGAACCAGACCCTGAGATTCTGGAAACCAGAGAGCCCTGAATGCCGTGAGTAACCTAGGAGAGCAGGAGAAGGACAACTTTCCTAGGACTCAAACGTGAGCATCTTTCACCTCCCCAGTGATTCTGCTGATAGAATCTGCCACGGCTTTACCTCCATGAGACTTTTTTTTTTTTTTTTTTTTTTTTGAGATGGAGTCTCACTGTGCTGCCCAGGCTGGAGTGCAGTGGCGTGATCTCAGCTCACTGCAAGCTCTGCCTCCCAGGTTCATGCCATTCTCCTGCCTCAGCCTCCCAAGTAGCTGGGACTACAGGCGCCCGCCACCATGCCTGGCTAATTTTTTTTTTGTATTTTTAGTAGAGACAGAGTTTCACTGTGTTAGCCAGGATGGTCTCGATATCCTGACCTTGTGATCCGCCCGCCTCAGCCTCCCAAACTGCTGGGATTACAGGCGTGAGCCACCACACCCAGCCTCCATGAGACACTTTTACTCACATTATATTTTTCATTATTCATTCAGTCCTCACAACACAATTAGGTTGTGAGGCAGATATTATGCCCATTTTACGGATGAGGACATTAAGGCAATCCAGGGTTAGTACTAAACAGTGATTAAGAATATGGGCTTCAGGCTGGGCATTTTGGGAGGCCAAGGTAGGAGAATCAACTTGAGGACAGGAGTTTGAGACCAGCGTGGGTAACATAGTGAGAGCTTGTCTCTAGACACACACACAAAATAGTAATTAGCTGGGTGCAGTGGTGTGCACCTGTAGTCCCAGCTACTCAGGAGGCTAAGGCAGGAGGAGGTTTGAGCCCAGGAGTGCAAAGCTGCAGTGAGCCATGACTGTGCCATGGCACTCCAGCCTGGGTGACAGAGTGAGACCCCGTCTCTAAAAAATTTAAGTTAAAAATTAAAAAGAACACAGTCTTCAGAGCGAGTCAAACTTGGGTACATATAGGGTAAATTTCTGAGCCTCAGTTTCTGTATCTGAGGATGGGAAGTAAGAACAAACAACTGATAAGATTACTGTAAGAATCAAATAAAATAATGCATGGAAAGCATTTAACACAATGCCTGACAATAAATATTACCTATCATTATTGATAGTTAACTTGCCCAGGGTCACATAGAAATGGAAAAGTTTTGAATTCAAATCTATCTGCATCAAAGGGCAGGTTTTATACCTAAAGCAGGCTTGGGCGGTTGCATACTCCCAGCTCTCTAACCCTCTTAGATGTCAATATCGTGTCAAGTACAAAAAGAAAGTGCACTCCAATGTGAAGGACTGTGTGTGGGTGTATGTGTGTAAGCACTGGAACTGCCTTGGCAAAGGAACCTTTATCTTCACAAACTCCGATTCCATTGTGGAGGAATAGAGAGGAGTTTAGATCTTTCAAATTTTGTGGCTTCTCCCTGAGAGAACAAACCCATCAGAGACTAATAGGAGACCCCAAAGGGGCCTTATCTGCCCCCTAACCCCCAGGTCTCCAGGGGTGCAGGGCAGCCCCAGTGCCTACTTCCCTTGGCTACCCTTTTTTGTGCCCAGTCTCCAGGCTGGTGCTAAGCAGCAGCTGGCTGTTGCCATGGCAACAGATGGGGCCAAGCTCTGGCAGGAGAGAGTTCTCAGCAACAGGGTCTTGACCAACTCAGTGGGGAAGGAGATGGCTGGCTAGACACCACTGTCCTGCAAGACAGAAAGCAGCTGGAAAGAGCCACCATGGGGCTTTGGTGGAAGAAGGGAGCTAGGCCCCCAGAACAGGTAATAGGGTCAGATGAGTCCCTCGGTACAAAGACATTTTTTCCTGTAGGCCTCCTTGTTGAAGGTTCTCTGCCATCTGGCAGGGGATGGCAGGTGCCTTCAGCAGTAAATGGCAATCATTATCCAAAACCACATCTTCCAGAACTCTTCTCTGCCTGTATGTACAGCCCCCTCTCTTTTGCAGGGTGGGGGAGCAGGGTCTTGTGCTATTGCTCAGGCTGGAGTGCAGTGGCATGATAATAGTTCATTTCAGCCTTGACCTCCTGGGCTCAATTGATCCTCCCACCCTAGCCTCCCAAAGTGCTGGGATTACAGGTGTGAGTCACGGCACCCGGCTAGCCCAGGTCTCTTCCCACCTCACATCATTTGACCATGCCTTTAACTCAGGGCCCAAAGTGTTATTGCCAGCCTTCATGCTCTTTGTCCAGGAGGGAGGGAGCTGCTAGTAGAGCTGCAGGTGCCAGCTGGCGCCTTGTCCCACAGCACTGCCAGGCTCACAGAGCATGGGGGAGGCAGGGAAACTACACGACAGAGATGCCAGTCATTCCCCAGGCCTGGTGGCCAGTCCTCCGCCACAGTGAGTGAGCATCTCTGTCTGCCATTTAAAACCCACCACAGGCCGGGCGCGGTGGCTCACGCCTGTAATCCCAGCACTTTGGGAGGCTGAGGCGGGCGGATCACGAGGTCAGGAGACTGAGACCATCCTGGCTAATACAGTGAAACCCTGTCTCTACTAAAACTTCAAAAAATTAGCCAGGCGAGGTGGCAGGCGCCTGTAGTCCCAGCTACTCGGGAGGCTGAGGCAGGAGAATGGCATGAACCCGGGAGGCAGAGCTTGCAGTGAGCCGAGATTGCGCCACTGCACTCCAGCCTGGGCGACAGAGTGAGACTCTGACTCAAAAAATAAAATAAAATAAAATAAAATAAAATAAAATAAAATAAAATAAAATAAAATAAAACAAACCCATCACAGCCAATTACAGTTCTGAGTGTCATTTAACTGAACTATTGAAAAATGTGTATCTGCTCTTGATTTCTGTTGCTCCCAGGTTCTCATTGTTTTTCATGTTAAATTTTCACCAGGGTGTATAATTTTCCACAAAGATGTTCTCTGATTAAATCGTAGTACAGATAAAACAACAAAGGCCAAACAAGCACTCTTCACAATAGCAAAGGCATGGAATCAACCTAAATGCCCACCAACAGTACGGGATAAAGAAAATGTGGGGCCGGGCCAAACGTGGTGGCTCACGCCTATAATCCCAGCACTTAGGCCAAAGTGGGTGGATCATGAGGTCAGGAGTTTGAGACCAGCCTGGCCAACATGGTGAAACCCCATCTCTACTAAAAACACAAAAATTAGCCAGACATGGCGGCACATGCCTGTAGTCCCAGCTACTCGGGAGGCCGAGGCAGGAGAATCACTTGAACCTTGGAGGCGGAGGTTGCAGCGAGCGGAGATCGCGCCATTGCACTCCAGCCTGGGTGACACAGTGGACTTCGTCTCAAAAAAAAAAAAAAAAAAGAAAGAAAGAAAGAAAGAAAAAATGTGGGACCAGGCACGGTGGCTCACGCCTGTAGTCTCAACACTTTGGGAGGCTCAGGCAGGTGGATCATGAGGTCAAGAGATCGAGACCATCCTGGTCAACATGGTGAAACCCCATCTCTACTAAAAATACAAAAATTAGCGGGGCATAGTGGCACGTGCCTGTAGTCTCAGCTACTAAGGAGGCTAAGGCAGGAGAATCACTTGAACCCAGGAGGCAGAGGTTGCAGTCAGCCAAGATCATGCCACTGCACTCCAGCCTAGAGAAAGAGCAAGACTCTGTCTAAAAAAAAAAAAAGAAAAGAAAAAAGAAAATGTGGTCCATATACACCATGGAATACTATGCAGCCATAAAAACCAATGAAGTCGTGTCCTTGCAGCAACATGGATACAGCTGGAGGCCATTATCCTAAGCAGATTAACCCAGGAACAGAAAACCAAATTCCACGTGTTCTCACTTGTAAGTGGGAGCTAAACATTGAGTACACGTGGACACATGTACTTGAGAGTGAAGGGCAGGAGGAAGGAGAGGATGGAAAACTACTTATGCTTATTACCTGGCTTATGAAATATCACCCTATGACACACAATTTACCTATATAGCAAAACTGCACATGTACCTCTGAACCTAAAATAAAAGTTGAGCCGGGCGCGGTGGCTCAAGCCTGTAATCCCAGCACTTTGGGAGGCCGAGACGGGCGGATCACAAGGTCAGGAGATCGAGACCATCCTGGCTAACCCGGTGAAACCCCGTCTCTACTAAAAATACAAAAAAACTAGCCGGGCAAGGTGGCGGGAGCCTGTAGTCCCAGCTACTCGGGAGGCTGAGGCAGGAGAATGGCGTAAACCCGGGAGGCGGAGCTTGCAGTGAGCTGAGATCCGGCCACTGCACTCCAGCCTGGGTGACAGAGCAAGACTCCGTCTCAAAAAAAAAAAAAAAAAAAAAAAAAAAAAAAAAAAAAAAAAAAAAGTTGAAAAAATGGGCAAAGTAAAGAGATGCCACACATCATAGAGTAAGTTAACTCTATTTATGGGCCTGTAATTACAGCAGCTGCTCTGTCTCTATCTATGGTAGAGAGAATAACGTCCCCTCAAAGATGTCCATGTCCTAATTCCTGGAACCTGTGAATGTGTTACTTTTCATGGCCAAAGGAACTTTGCAAATGTGATTAACAATTTTGAGCTAGGGATATTATCCCTGAGGACTCAATACAATCACAAAAGACCTTCCAAGAAGGAGGCAAGAGGGCCGGAGTCAGAGAAGGAGATGACAATGGAGGCAGAGGCTGGACTGCTGTGGTGCTATGGATGGAGGAATGAGGGCTGCCTCTAAAAGCTGGAGCAAGCAAGGAGGCGGGTCCCTCCTAGCACTTCCTGAAGGAATGCAGTGCTGCCATATTTTAGCCCGGTGAGACCTGTTTGATTTTAGCCCGGTGAGAACCGTTTTGGACTTCTGGCCACCAGAAATATAAGAAAATTAGTTTGTGTTGTTTTAAGCCACTGAGTTTGTGGTCATTTGTTACAGCAGCAACAGGAAACTAATACATTATCCAAATCCAATTCATCTGCTGCTATGCAGACAGTACACTGAGGACCCTTAATCCATGTGCTATATGGTGGAGGGGCAAGAGCATTTATAGCTGAAAGCATATGCTCAACTTTGGCTGCCATTAGAGTCGCCTGGGACTTAGGGTTGTTGGGAGAGAGGCTTAAAAAACTGCTAATGCCTAGGCTGCATCCCAAACCAAGTGGATCAGAATCTTTGGCATTGGGACCCAGGCAACAGTATTTCTGAATGTGTTCTCAGTTATTTCAATGTGAAGCCAAGTCTGAGAACCTACAAGCCTAAAGAACAATCAGCCAGGGATCTAGAGCCACAGATGCAGGCTACATTAAAATCAAGATTAAGTCGGCCGGGTGCAGTGGCTCACGCCTGTAATCCCAGCACTTTGGGAGGCCGAGGCGGGTGGATCACAAGGTCGGGAGATCAGGACCATCCTGGCTGACACAGAGAAACCCCGTCTCTACTAAAAATACAAAAAAAATTGGCTGGGTGTGGTGGCAGGCACCTCCCAGCTTCTCGGGAGGCTGAGGCAGGAGAATGGCATGAACCCAGAAGGCGGTGGAGCTTGCAGTGAGAGGAGATTGCGCCACTGCACTCCAGCCTGGGCGACAGAGCAAGACTTCGTCTCAAAAAAAAAAAGTCTTTAATATTATTAATATTTAATACGATCATTAATGATATCTCTCCCCTGAGCTCTCAAATTCTGCATTTCACAGCTTGACCTTGCACACCCCCATTCCTGCCCCCACTTCCCACCCTGGATTCCTCAAAGCTACTGCCTTTCCAAAGTTAGTGCTGCTGCTGCTGTTCATAGCATCACATTTGGAGGTGAACAGAAATTTAGAATTGGGTTTGGCCACTCACCTCTTTTTATAGATGAGGCCAAAAGAGTGGAAGTAACACTTAATCAAGTGCATATGGGTGCAGTGCACCATCTGGACCAAAGCCAACCTCCCAATCTCATTCTGGAACTCCTTCCGCTATGTCAGAATTTTCTGTAAAATCCTTATAGCACCTCACAATATCATGAATGACCTCCTTTGCGACGAGTATGGAGATAAAGACATTTCTCCTCTTTCGATAGCTTTTCACATTCTGACTAGAATGAAGCCTAGCTGGAAACTTTTAAGAGCTAGATACAACTTTTAAAATGGCTGAGTCTACCTTTTGGCAAAATATATGTTCCTGAAAAGTTGTCAGTCAAATTATATAAAATAATTTGCACACACCAGTACCATTATCTCTATGTAAGGTGAGTAATCACCTTGTAATGAAAATAGCCATCCCCTGGGCTCCTTGGAGAAGTGGCTGATTCTAGGATGGGGGCAGGAGAGGCACAAGATGAGCCTAGGGCATCTTGTAGTGCCCCAAATAAAGGAAATGCTCACGAAGAAACAAAAATGAATTCCCCACATCACTATCCCCATCAATGTGAGCATCCCAAAGGGACACAGAAGCCAACTGAAAGAGTTCCCAATGGCCAAGGCTAGAATGATTTGAGTGTCAAAATAAAGAAATATTGAATTATTACCCAAAATAAAAAATACACATCTGTGGGCCCATGCTGATATAAATACATGACTTAACGAATAGTGCAGAAAAGACAAATCTCCCACGTAGAAGAATTTCAAATAATTCTCAAGGAGGTAGAGCTTAACTCCTTACTCCTTCAGCGCAGACTGTGCATAGCGACTTTCTTCCAAAGAGCACAGTGCGGAACACAGGGGGAAAGGCTAACTCTACAGCGGAGGAACCTGATAAACACGACTTCATCGAGGCCATCAAGGCCAACATCGACAATGATCATGTTGCCAAATCACTTGTGTGATGTGATGTGATGTGATGAAAATGGCACTTTACTTCTCTGGTCTTCCTCCCAAAAGCCATAACCCCAGTATTATAATGATGAGAAAAACAGCAGGCAAGTTCTGATAAAGGGACATTCTACAAAATACCTGACCAGCACTCCCCAAAATGGTCAAGGTCATTAAAAACAAAGTAAGTCTAGGAAACTGTCACAGCCAAGAAGAACCTAAGGAGGCATGACAACTAAATGTAATGTAGGGCAGAACATGGTGGGCCACGCCTGGAATCCCAGAACTTTTCGATGGCAGAGGATGGTTTGAGCTCAGGAGTTCAAGACCAGCCTAGGCAACATAGACTTCGTCTCTACAAAATATAAAAATAAAAATAATCTGGCCATAGTGGTGTGCACCTGTAGTCCCAGCTACTTGGGAGGCTAAGGTGGGAGGATCACTTGACCCCAGGAGGTTGAGCCTGCAGTGAGCCATGATTGTGCCACTGCACTCCAGCCTGGGCAACACAGCAAAATCCTGTCTCAAAAAGAAAGAAAGAAAGAAAAAAGTAATGTAGTATCCTGAATAGGATTCTGGAACAGAAGGATATTAAATAAAAATGAAAAAAAAAAAAAAAAGTGTAGACCACAATGATAATACTATTAATTACAACAAATTTATCATACTAATATGTTAATAACAGGGAAAACTGAGTATGGGATATATGGGAGCTCTCAATACTATCTTAACATGTTTTTAGTTGATATACATAAATTGTATATATTTATGGGAAACGTATGATATTTTGATACATGAGTACAGTGTTTAATGATCAAATCAGGGTATTTAGAACATCCACCACCTTGAACACTTATCATTTCTTTGTGTTAGAAACATTTTAAATCTATTTTGAAAAATACAATATATTGTTGTCAACTATAGTCAGCCTACTGTGCTGTTGAACTCTAGAACTTATTCCTTCTATGTAACCATATGTTGGTACCTATGAACCAGCCTCTTTTCATCCTCCTGACCCTGGATCCCAGTCTCTGGTAACTACCATTATATTCTCTACCTCTATGAGTTTCACTTTTTTAGCTCTCAAATATGAGTGAGAACATGCAATATTTGTCTTTGTGTGCCCAGCTTATTTCACTTAACATAATGACCTCCAGTTCTATCTATGTTGTGAATGACAGGATTTCGTGCTTTTTCATGGCTGAATAATATCCCATTATGTATTGGATCATATTTTCCATATCCATTCATTTGTAGATGGACACTTAAGGTGATTCCATTTCTTGGCTATTGTGAATAGTGCTGCAGTAACATGGGAGTGCAGATGTCTCTTCGATATATTCATTTATTTTCCTTTGGATAAACACTCAGTAGTGGGATTGCTGGATTGTCTAGTAGTTTTAATTTTTGTTTTTTTGAGAAATGTCCATCTCTGTGCTATCTTCTCAATTTTTCTGTAAAACTGTTCTTAAAAAAAGTCTATTACCACCCCCCACCCAATTTGTTAGTTCATACTTTTTATTTTTATTTTTATTTTTTTGAGACAGTTTCGCTCTTGTTGCCCAGGCTGGAGTGCAACGGCAAGATCTCGGCTTACTGCAACAGCGTGATCTCAGCTTACTGCAACCTCCGCCTCCCAGGTTCAAGCGATTCTCCTGCCTCAGCCTCCCAAGTAGCTGGGATTACAGGCATGAGCCACCACACCCGGCTAATTTTGTATTTTTAGTAGAGACTGGGTTTCATCATGTTGGCCAGGCTAGTTTCAAACTCCTGACCTCAGGTGATTCACCTGCCTCAGCCTCCAAAAGTGCTGGGATTACAGGCGTGAGCCATCACACCCAGCCTATACATTTTTAAATATCAGATTTTCATAAACTAGGGTTAATTTGCATACAGTTTTACAAACTTTAATCTAGGTGATTTCCCATCAATCACACCAAAACTTAAGTCAGTGGATCTTCCCCCCTCCCCCACCCTCACCCAACAGACAAGGTCTCACTCTTGTGTTGCCCAGGCTGGAGGGCAGTGGTACAATCATAGCTCATTGCAGCCTCAACCTCTTGGGCTCAAGAGATTATCTTGCCTCAGCCTCCTGAGTATAGGCACATGCCATGATGTTCACCTAATTTTTAAATTTTTTGTAGAGATTGGATCTTGCTAGGTTGCCCAGGCTGGTCTTAAACTCCTGGCACATGGTGATCCTCCTGCATTGGTCTCCCAAAGTGCTGGGATTACAGGCATGAGCCACCAGGCTTGGCTAAGGTAGTGGATCTTAAAATTGTTCAAGTGACAGAGCACTGGGAAGTCACAGTGCTCTGCTGGTGTACATTATAGATTTTGTCATATTATTCTTTTTTTTTTTTTTTTGAGGCAGGGTCTCGCTTTGTCACCCAGGCTGGAGTACAGTGGCACAATCAAGGGCTCACTGTAGTCTTGACCTCCTGGGCTCAAGCAATCCTCCTGCCTCAGCCTCCTGAGTAGCTGGGGCTACAGACATGTGCTACCAACTGGGCTAATTTTTAAATTTTTTTTAGAGACAGGGTTTCACAATATTGCCCAGGCTGGTCTTGAACCCCTGGGCTCAAGTGATCCACCCGCCATGGCCTCCAAAAGTGCTGGGATTCCAGACGCGAGCCACTGCACCTGACCTCTTTTTTAAACTTTAATACACTATTACTGTGACCTAGTTTACAGTCCATATGTAACTTTCTGCAATTATCCCCAAAATGTCCTTTGTAACCTTTTTTTTGTTTCTTATCCAGGATCCAATCGAGGATCATGCATTTAGAGATTAAATCTCCTTCAGCCTGGAACAGTCTCTTGGCTTTCTTTTCTCTTTAATTTTCTTCCTTTGTTTTTGGTCTTTAAGACACTGACTAAAATTTATGGTAAAATACACGTGACACAAAATGGACCACTTGTAGACATTTTAAAGTAAACAGTTCAATGACCTTCAGTACATTCACATGACTGTGCAACCATCACCACCATCAGGGTGCAGTGCTCTATCACCACCCCAAATAGAAACTCTGTACCCATTAAACCATCACTCCCCATTTCCATCACCCCGTCCTCTGACCCCAGCCCCTGGTAACCACAAATCTGCTTTCAGTATCTATGGGTTTGCCTATTCTGGACATTTCCTGTCATTGGAATCACACACTATGTGACCCTCTGTGTCTGGCTTCTTTCACTTAGCAGAATGCTTTCTTTTTTCTTTTTTTGAGACGGAGTTTCACTCTTGTTGCCCAGGCTGGAGTGCAATGGCGCAATCTCTGGCTCACCGCAACCTCTGCCTCCCGTGTTCAAGACATTCTCCTGCCTCAGCCTCCTGAGTAGCTGGGATTACAGGTATGTGCCACCAAACCTGGCTAATTTTGTATTTTTAGTAGAGATGGGTTGTCTCCATATTGGTCAGGGTGGTCTCGAACTCCCAACCTCAGATGATCTGCCCGCCTCGGCCTCCCAAAGTGCTGGGATTACAGGCGTGAGCTACTGCGCCTGGCTCACTTAGCAGAATGTTTTCAAGATTCATCTGTGTTGCAGCATGTGTTACAACTTCATTTCCTGTTTGTTTGTTTGTTTGTTTTTGAGATGGAGTCTCGCTCTGTTACCCAGGCTGGAGTGTAGTGGTGCAATCTCAGCTCACTGCAACTTCTGCCTCTCAGGTTCAAGCAATTCTTGTGCCTCAGCCTCCTGTGCAGCTGGGATTACAGGTGTGTGCCACCATACCCAGCTAATTTTTGTAGTTTTAGTAGAGGCGGGGTTTCACTATGTTGGCCAGGCCACTCCTGACCTCAAGTGATCCGCCCGCCTCAGCCTCCAAAAGATCACAGGCGTGAGCCACCGTGCCCTGCCAACTTCATTTCCTTTTATTGCTGAATAATACTTGGTTGTGTGACTAGAACACCATTGTTTCTCCATTCCTCCATTGGTGGACATTTGTGTTGTCTCCACCTTTTGCCTGCTGTGGATAGTATTGCTATGAACACTTGTGTAAAAGTTCTTGTTTGAACATCTGTTTTCAAAGTTCTCTATACCTAGGAATTGCTGAGTCACATGGTAATTCTATGTTTAATTTTTTAAGGATCTGCCAAACTGTTTTCCACAGCGGCTGTGCCTTTTTACTTCCCCACTAGCCATGTGTGAGGGTTCCAATGTCTTCTCATCCTTCCCAACACTTGTTCTGACACTTCTTGGACACTGACAGTTTTTATGTTTCGGCCAATTGTTTTGCAGAACGTCCCTTGATTTGGATTTATTTGGCTGTTTCCTCACAGTTATATTCAGATTACACATATTTGACAGGAATATTACACAGATACTGCTGTGTCCAACTCACTGTATCATGTGAGGAGACAAACATTAATTTCTATTACAGAACTAAGGAACAATTTTACTAAGAAATGTGGCTGCTAGGTGTATGTCTCTGCGTTTCATAAAACAACGCAGGCAATACTCTAAATAAATCGTTTCCTAGTTTTCCATAATAGTTAGTTGCTACTTGTCCTCTTCTGTTTGCCTTTTGTTAGGACTTGTAGGCAGATAAACAGCTGCAGGTACTAATGTTCATGGAAGAAAGGAGAAGATGAAGAAAATTTTCTCATCTTGACTTTTTTTCTTGCAAATTTGGAAAAAATAGTCATGATTTGATGTTTAAAAGGAAGAATCCTTATTCCATCCCGTAAGACAGTACTTCAGAGAGGAAAGGTTGCAGGGCCTCAACTTGAGGTCCTGAACAAAGGTTGTTCTCCTGGTTCTTATGCCCGAATGCCAATAATTACAGGCAAATTTGTTCCCAGAGTCCATCTCTACTGGATTGCATTTAAGACCAAGGTAGGGCCGGGCATGGTGGCTCATGCCTGTAATCCCACCACTTTGGGAGGCCAAAGTGGGGAAGATCGTTTGAGGCCAGGATTTGAAGACCAGTCTGGGCAACATAGTGAGACCAGTCTCTAAAAAAAAAAAAAAAAAAAAAAAAAAAAAAAAGTAGCCGGGCATGGTGATGCATGCCTGCAGTCCGAGCTACTCAACAGGATGGGGTGGGACATTTGCTTGAACCCAGGCAGTTGAGGCTACAGTGAGCTGTGATCCCATCACTGCACTCCAGCCTGGGTTAAGAGCAAGACCATGTCTAAACAAACAAACAAATGAACAAATAAATACGTAAATAAAAATGTTAAAAGACCAAGGTGGTGGACAAGCCTTGAGAAGCAGATGTTTCCTCACAGTTAGATTCCTAGGGAAGGCCCCCGGAGACAACAGTGTGGCTCTGTTCATGGGAGAAATAGGAAATTTCTCCATAAACTAAAAAATATAAAGCTACCAATAATGATTGTCTCCTGCTGAGCTTTTTTTCTTTTCTCTTTAATTTTCTTCCTTTGTTTTTAGTCTTCCTTTGTTATGGTAAGAACGTGAGCAAAGAGGGGTGAGCAAAGGCTGGCCCTTCCCTAGCCAGTCCCTGTCTGCTTGCCAGTCTTTCATCCTCCCTGGAGGAGCACTCAGCCTCACCCTCCATGTCCACCCCCAGCAGGTGACCTCTAGGAGCGTTTACAGGGACAGCAGTGGCATTACTTTTTGTTGAGTGCCAAGGACCAGGTGCTGGGCTAAACACTGTCTCATTTAATTCTGGCCACAAATCCAAGAGGGCGTTAGGATCTCCATTTTATAGAGATGATGTTCAGAGAATTCCAGCAACTTTCCTCAGTTCACTTGGCTAGTGAGCGGCTGAAGTGGGACTGGAACCTAGGTCTGGATGTCCCCAAAGCCTCATGAGCTTGGCCACTTGGTTGCCTTCCTATCTCTGCCTCTCAGCACCCCCAGGATTTTGCATATTCACCTCAGCCATCATGGGAGATAAGAAGCAGCTGCTTGTGGTTCCCTTGGGGGAACAGCTGATAATCTCCAAATGGGCTAGGGCTCAGGCAGGGGAAGGAAGATTGCAGCTGGCGGGGAGGGATAGGGTGCCAGCAGGGCCCAGGAGGTGGCTTAGAGGGAAGTCTCTGGAACAGCACTCTGAAAAGGGAAGGCATGGCATTGCCACAAGGGGGCCACCCCCAGGTGCAGCTTCCAGGGAAAGCCCTAGCCTTGTCTGTCTTCCATAGTCCAAAGCCCAGGCTGCAAGAAGCAGTGGCACCGGACTGTCTCAGGGCCCACACCCCCTCCTTAGAATCTCTTTTCCTCCTCTTTTGAAGGTGATGGTGGAGACAGCTGAGGGTAAAGTGGTTCCCTGTGTGGCAATCAAAACCCTGTCCCTGCTCAGAGGGAAGTGGGCAAGGCAGTGGTCTCCACCTCTGGTTTCTCAGTCCTCCCTACCCTTATATCTGGATGAAGCCAAAGAGCTTTCAGCCTGTGGCCCCAGAGCAGGGCCACTTCTCTCCCTGCCCATGACCTTCACATACTGGTCTTTCTGTGCTCTCCGTGGCACTGCTGTTACAGGTGCCTGAGGTGGCGGCTGTCCATGTGAGGCTGGCTCTCAGCGCTCTCCCTCCGGATTGGGGGACACTGTCTCTCTGAAGTGGAGGAGTTCACAGGGCTTCTTCCTCAACAATGTCTGGGGCCAAGCCTTTGGCATCTTCCTCAGGCCATGGCTGACTTTGTTCTTCCAAGGTTAAGAAAGAGGAAGGGAGGTCTAGCAAGGGCTTGCAGTAAATAAGCATTCAAACTCACAGCCCTGGAGGGACTGGCCTTGCACTAGCCTCCTACCAAGATCTGAGAGGCATTCTATGTTTTCTTTTTCCTTTCTTTCTTTTTTTTTTTTTTTTTTCGAGATGGAGTTTCGCTTATGTCGCCCAGCCTGGAGTGCAATGGCATGATCTTGGCTCACTGCAATCTCCGCCTCCCGGGTTCAGGTGATTCTCCTGCCTCAGCCTCCCAAGTAGCTGGGATTACAGGTGTGCACCACCATGCCCAGTTAATTTTTGCATTTTTAGTAGAGATGGGGTTTCACCATGTTCATCAGGCTGGTGTCGAACTCCTTACCTCAGGTGATCCACCTGCCCCAGCCTCCCAAAGTGCTGGGATTACAGGCATAAGCCACTGTGCCCAGCCTTCTTTTTTTCTTTTTAAAGGCTGCTTTAAGTTTATGGTTTTCTACTTGGTACAAGGCAAACAAAGCTGCTGGGGAGTTAAGAAGGTGTGCATGCGACCTGCATAGCAAAGGAGATGGTTCTTGTCTTCATTTCCCATATTTTGTAATTTTTTTTTTTTTTTTTTTGAGACGGAGTCTCGCTCTATCGCCCAGGCTGGAGTGCAGTGGCCGGATCTCAGCTCACTGCAAGCTCCGCCTCTCAGGTTTACACCATTCTCCTGCCTCAGCCTCCCGAGTAGCTGGGACTGCAGGCGCCCGCCACCTCGCCCGGCTAGTTTTTTGTATTTTTTAGTAGAGACGGGGTTTCACGGTGTTAGCCAGGATGGTCTCGATCTCCTGACCTTGTGATCCACCCGTCTCGGCCTCCCAAAGTGCTGGGATTACAGGCTTGAGCCACCGCGCCCGGCCAATTTTTGTTGTTTTTATAAAAAGCATCTGACTATCTTCAGTTATTGAAGCCAGCCAAGTCTACGGGGAAGATGGGGGGTGGGGGGAAGGAGGTGATGGGCTCTACCTCCTAGTGTATTTGGAAGTATAGGATGAGGAGGTTGGATGGCAGAAAGGGCCCCTGCCACTTAGAAGAGGTTTTTGCCTGGCTTGATGCCTGGTTATGTCCTCATGATTTTTGAGCCAGATGAAAAGAGATGGTGCTGAGAGTGGTCTGGGTGATTCTGAGTGCCCAAGGACTTCAATACAGTAGTCCTGCATGGGAGAGTGGATTTCTTGAAGAAGATGCCCCACCGATGGCTTGGCTCAGCCTATAGAAGACCTGAATGGAGGTCCATATATATAGCAGTGGAAGTGAGAAAATCCACATGCTGTAGACAGTAGGTACGTGTGGCTCTGAGGAGGGGATGGCTGCCATGTTTCTGACCTAGCTTAAGGGAAGGGATGCCAGGCCACCAAACCCATCACAGAGGAGAACACAGTTGGGTACCTCATCACCAAGAGTGCTCAAGGACCCCAGGTTGAGCTGCATCTTTACAGGCCAGTGTCCATGAGGGAGGGAGGATGGGCACCATGCCTCTACCCTGTGGGGTTTGCCCTCTCACTCGCCATCCAATAAACATTCAATAAGCACCCAATTTATGCCAAACGCAGCTGGGCGCCGGGGGATCCAGAGGTGAACAGGGCTGTGCTCAGCCTCGAGATCCCGAAATCTAGAGGGGGAGACGGAGAAGTAAACACAATTGCAGCACAAGTAAGGGATGTGACAATCGAAGAACACAGAAGGTGCCATGGGAGTCCTGAGGCATAGCTGCTAGGGAAGCCTGGGCTGAGACACAGGAGCTGGAGGTCTGAGCTTCTGGGCTCTGCCTGACTCAAAAGCCAGCCAACTGCTGCCCTCAGTGGGAAAAGGACCAGTGAGGAAGGAGGTGGGTGGCACTGAATGTTCCTGACAACACATGGCCAAACTGATAAAGCAGGCACCACCCCAATGTCTTTCTCTGCAAGAAGCTGTCCCACAGAGGGAGGTGAGGAGAGGCAGCTGCTCAGTAGCTGCCCTAACTGATTTAAATACAACATTTAGGATCTTAGAGCAGCTACTCCAGGCCATGGAATCCCCATAGTCAGTAACCCAGAAACACGATTCAGGGAAGAAAATCAGAACTCGCAGGTCAAGGGGGAAGTGAGATTTGAAACACGAACAGTAGGAACTGGTCCCCGTCCCCCAAAATTAATTAGCTTTCTGAGTCGGACTCCAAATGCCCCAAGAGTCAGGCCTTCTAGAGCAAGAGCAGACATAGCCACCATCACCACCAGCACCACTGAATGTGAGCCCAGAGGATGCCAGACACCTTCCTAGTGGGTTCCAGGCACAGACACAATAACCACTGCCACGTGGCCACTCCAGAAGCTGGCCAGAGCATGCACTCTGCCTACAAAGGGTGTGGGCTGACCATCGTCTCATTCATAGGTGCTTCCTGGGCAGAAGAGCGGAATTTGATTAGGATGATAGAAGTCTACAAAAAAGAAAGCATGGGAACCAGTCCCTGAAGAGGGGCTAGGAAGAAAGATGGCCCCCAGATCTGGGGAAGCAGCCCTTTCTCTCCAGCTGCTCTTGTATGGAATATACCTGTGTAGCACTGCATTTGGGGGAGAAGGGACATTCAGTAAGACCTGAAAAGTACTGTCCCCTAGGAAGGGCAATCAGGACACAGGGAAATTCATCCTTAGATCCAGCTCCAGGTCTTGAAGAAAGAAAACAGTCGGCCACTCGCGGTGGCTCAAGCCTATAATCCCAGCACTTTGGGAGGCCAAGATGGGCGGATCATGAGGTCGGGAGATCGAGACCATCCTGGCTAACATGGTGAAACCCCATCTCTACTAAAAAATACAAAAAACTAGCTGGGCGAGGTGGCGGGCGCCTGTAGTCCCAGCTACTTGGGAGGCTGAGGCAGGAGAATGGTGTAAACCTGGGAGGCCGAGCTTGCAGTGAGCTGAGATCCAGCCACTGCACTCCAGCCTGGGCAGCAAAGCGAGACTCTGTCTCAAAACAAAAAAAAAAAAAAAAAAAAAAGATAACAGTCCCCCAAATGATTCATTCATCCTTAAATAGTTCACTAAGGCAGAAATTGTTTCTCCTTTAGAAGAGAAAGATTAAGGTCAGAGAGACAGATACATTGGCTTAGGGTCACACAGTAAGTTGGTGCCAAAAAGATGCTGAGCCTCTTGTCCTTCAGTGTGCTATTTCTAGAGCCTCTGATTTTTTATGAGTCTACTGTAGGGCCAAGAAAGGGCTCTATTCTAATTTGGGGTGGTGCTAGCTTGGCCACCCGGGTCTTCTGACCTTGAATGTACCATTTTTACCAAGGTAAATGGGTCTGTGGAGCCAAACTCTTTCCTGGCTGAGATCTCTCAAAGTCATTTATCTGATAAAAGGGGGGTAAGGGTGGAGGTAAGGGGTAGGAAAGCTCGAGAAAAAAAAGAAGACCAGGAACACAAGTGTAACAGATGCACCCAGCTGTTGTCACCGGCAAGCACAGACAAGGGTGAGGTGCCGACGGCTCCAATGGAGATAGTCTCGGCAGATAAAGGAAGTCAGAGTGATGACCTAAAGTCCCTGAGATGCTAGTGCTGGCTCCGAGGATGGCACGTCACTGGCCTGGCACACTCAGTGAGCACAGAGGAGACTTCACTGATACTTGCCCGTAGGTGGGGAGTCTCTTAGCACACTCTCAGCACTGACAGAGTGGTGAGGGATTTTCTTGTTCTTTCCTAACCTCCAGCTGAAGCAGAACTTAGAATATGGGAACTTGGGTTGACTGGTTGACTACTAAAACTGCCAATACCCCAGCTATAGCAGCAGCCATCTGCGCTGAGGACTTCCCCCAGAGGCACTGTGGTTCAGTAGAAATGTCACCAGACCAAGCCTGCTAACCAGCTGTTGGACCTTGGACAAAACATTTAACATCTCTGTGCTTTAGTTTTCTACATTTTATAGACATAAACACAGATGCTGGACAAGATGTCTTCTAAAATGTTTTTCCAGTTCTAAAACTGAGCATTTGATAGGAGCCCAAGTTTCATTTTCCCCAGGAGTATGATGGCTGAGTGCGCCGTCATCACCACCCTCGGAGATTTCTCTCATTTGTCCCAACAGGCCAGCACTTATGTGCTTTGTGTCTGCACTTTACCCCACGGGCCCTGTGAAACCTTTACAGCAAAGGGCTCAGATGTCTGTTTTGCTCCCTCCCCTAGGAAATATATTTTAGACTCAATTCTTCCCTCCTGTAAGTCTGAACTTTAGGTCTCCAGCTGAAATGGGGGAGGATGGTGGGCTCTAGAAGCAGCAGCTCTGGTGTGGTAGGAGCCAGAAGAGGAGGTGAATGAAGGAAGGACCTCCCTATGTTCTCACACCCCAGAACCTCCAGGACTCTCTAGCCAGGAAACAGGGTCGAGCTGGCATTGCATGATCTGGTTCAGCTCAGTTCTCAGCTTCAGCAGTCTTTCTGCCACCCTGATCACACTAGGTTGGATTTGTGGGGGAGGGAGCCAAGACCTGCAGACATGAACATACATGCTTAGGTCGGTCAAGTCAACAATGAACGGCAGAGTGGGATGGGAATCCAGGTGTCCGGAGTCCCAGCCCAATACTTTGTCCACCCCAAGCAGAAGATTCTGAAAGAACTCCTGGCCCTCCGGCCCAACACGGGGTCCTGTTTAAAGACACTGGGGACTGTCAGGCTCCAGGGGTGAAGTCTGGCCCTGAGAAGGGTGGCGGTGAGGGGGCAAAGTTTGGGGCAGTGTTGGGAAAGGCAAGACATCTGCGCCTGGAGGTGATTCTTCCCAGACTTTGGGCGGGTGTAGGTGGGGGTAGACGAGGCCTGCAAAAGGAAGAGATGATGCCCATAACCCATCTTCTCTGAAGTGGTGGAGAGAGAGGTTTGGGTTTTTCCTTCCTCTTCTTTGCCAGCCAGGCCTCCAGGCCCCCAGGCCTGAAAGTCACCTGCCGCCGCCGACCCCCTTCATGAATGTGCCAGTGGGTCCGCCTTGGGCCAACAGGCTGCCTCAAACCTACATTTCTAGCCTGACACAGACCCTCCTCCGACACCCCGACAATACCCATCAGTCTTCACTGATTCCCTGGCATACCCTCCTCCCTACAACGCCCCCTGCAGACGCGGCGTCCCCGGGATGTCCCTCCCCAGGATGAATTACCCCGGAGTGCTGTCAGCCCAGAAAACTCGGCAGTGCGGCTCCCGCGCGTGGGGCACTCCGGGACACCCCTCCACCCCGCGGGTGGACCCCGCCACCCAGGTGCCCTCGACCCCGAGACTCACCCAGAAGAGCATGTTGAAGAAGAAGAGCAGGTATTTCACCAGCGGGCTGACGAAGGAGAACTCCTCCCCGGAGGCGGCCGGCGCCCGGGGTCTCCGCGCCATGGCCCCGCCGCCGCCGCCCCCGGGGGCCTATTTCCCAGTGGCGGCCGGCCGGCCTGTGCGCCCCGCGCCCGGGGGCATGAGCCGCGCGGCGCAGGAGCCCGGTCGGCGGGGGAGCTGCGCTGCGGCGGGAGGCGCTCGAGTCGGGGGGCCAGGAGCCTCGCGGGCCGGGGAACTGCGCCTAGACCCGCCGGAGCCGCGGTGGGCAGCGCGAGCGGCGGAGACTCAGCCGCGGCCGCAGGACCAGCCCGGCCAGCCGGGCGCCCAGGAAACCCGGCCCGCCCCCGGACGCCCATTGGCGCGACGGCTGGAGCCCGACTTCCCATTGGCTCGTGGCTGATGTCACTAAGTATCCAGCCATCCCTCTCCACCGAGAATCGGGGGAGACACCTGTTTTGTGAGGGACAACTTGTTAAAGGGTCAGCGGTTCTGCCTCTCCCCTACCCTGAAGGGAAAGCATTCAGGCTGCAACTGCTCACAGGAACAAGAATGAGGAGAAGGAATGCACAGTGCATCCCACACCCACGTCCGCTGCCCAGTTGCTGTGCACATATGCAAACACACATACATTAAAATCAACAAGTACGCACACCGTGTTTTGAGCAATGCCCCGAAAGCTCTGGGAACACGGGAGAACAGAAACAATCCCTGGGGGATGACATTAAAATCAGGGAGACAAAACTAACCTACACATAGCAATTAGACTAAGAGTAGATGCAATCCTGTTTAGTAACTATACATTTTAAATGCTTATTTCAAAAGCTGTACAACCCAACAGTGGAAATTTGGAAACATCACCGCCAATCCCGCCATCCTAATTCATTGCTGTGTCACTTCCCGCCCCCGCAGCCCCTCTTCCCTTGGTCTACTTGGAGACACCGTTTTTAACATGCTGATCCGGCACACACAGGTTGAGTGCAGTGTAGCTGGCGAATATACTGTGCTGGCTACCCTAAGTAATACAAGCGTGAACCTCGGGGAGGGATCTGATTCCACCATAATTAGCTGCGTGAAAGCTGCAAGCTACTTAATCTCTCGGAGCCTCAGTTTGTTTAACGTTAAATGGGAGAGTCGATGTGAGGATTAAATGAGATAATGCATGTAGCTCACTTAACACATGGCTGGCACATGGAAAGGCTCATCAAAGGCAGTACAATATTTCGTTTTAGCAGAATTTAGAATCCAGTGTGGAAAATAACTGCACAAATAATTATAAAACATTTGGTAGAAGGTTAGTGAAGATAGCATGACAAGTGAAATTAGGGGAGGATGAGATTTAGAATAGCAGAGATGGAGGGGAAACATAATCCAGGTGGATTAGAAAAAAAAAAGGGTGAACCAAAGCCTGGAGGTGCAGAAGCAGGCCATGTGTTTCATGCAAAATAAGCAGACTAATGTGACTGGAGCACAGGGTATGCTTGGAATAGCAGCGGGACGTAATGCTGACCGATGCCGTTACATGTGGAATTGTGTTAAAATTGTGGAAGTAATTGAACATCAGATTGGGGAGTTAGTGCTTAATTGACTTGGAAATAAGAGTTTTGAAGAAAGGGATGATGAAAAACCCACGTTTTCAGTTAGAGTGGGAAAGAAGCTGGAGAGAGAAAGATTTGTTAGAAACATGCTGCTTATCATCCAGATAATCAGAAAGAAGGAACTGATTAGGAGTAATAGAATAATAGATGGTTAGGAGAGGATAGAAGGGAAGGCACTGGCAAGATAGAATCTCTAGGGGTTAGGCTGTGGTGACAAGCAGGCATAACAGGAGCAGCAAGAGTGGAGGTTAAAGAAGGCAGTCACTTAGCCAGGTTACTGGGTGATTACTGGCCATTAACAGGTCCACACTGGAGATCAGTTTTAGTATGAAGAGGGTAGGGTGGGCAGAAGTCATTTTACAAGAGGTTAGTGAGTGAATGAGTAGGTGCTCATTTTCAGATATTAGAGCGGGGAGGATAGAGAAATAGAACAAGATGCTGAATGTTTCTATTAGATGATCTTCCAGAAATCAGTTTTTTTTGGGGGGGGGGGGGGATGGAGTCTAGCTCTGTCGCCCCGGGTGGAGTGCAGTGGATCTCAGGTCACTGCAACCTCCGCCTCCCTGGTTCAAGCGATTCTCCTGCCTCAGCCTCCCAAGTAGCTAGGATTACAGGCGCCAGCCATCATGCCCGGCTAGTTTTTGTATTTTTAGTAGAGACGGGGTCTCACTACGTTGGCCAGGATGGTCTGAACTCCTGATCTCAGGTGATCCACCCGCATGGGCCTCCCAAAGTGCTGGGATTACAGGCATGAGCCACTGTGCCCGGTCAAGAGATCGTTTTTTAACTGAGACAGGAAGAAGGAAGATCACAAAGTGTCAAGGAAAGAATGGGTGGTGAAATGCAAGCTGTGAACGAAGACTGTGGACATCCCTATCTGGAGCTTTGAAGGTTATGGGAGCCTTAAGGGACCTCAGAGTGAAGGGAAAGTTCTCTGTTAGCATATAAGAGACCTAATGTGTTTGTAGGAAAAAACAAAACGAAACAAAACAGTAAAGAGGGATTAATGTGGATAAAGGCTGGAATGAGGTTTTGGAATTAACAGGTAGAGACGGAATCAGGATTCAAAGTGACGACCACAGTGTTCCTCATGTGGAAGTCACAGACGGCACCACAAAGTAGGAAGCCATGCAGCTATGGAGCAAAGAATTGGGAAACTCTCTCTGTACTGAGTTGGAACGATCTCCAAGTTAGGTCATTATGTTTAAAAAGCAAAATGAGGCTGGGCGCCGTGGCTCAAGCCTGTAATCCCAGCACTTTGGGAGGCCGAGGCGGGCGGATCACGAGGTCAGGAGATCGAGACCATCCTGGCTAACACGGTGAAACCCCGTCTCTACTAAAAATACAAAAAAAAATTAGCCAGGCGCGGTGGCGGGCGCTTGTAGTCCTAGCTACTCAGTAGGCTGAGGCAGGAGAATGATGTGAACCTGGGAGGTGGAGGTTGCAGTGAGCCGAGATCGCACCACTGCACTCCAGGCTGGGCGGCAGAGCGAGACTCAGCCTCAAAAAAAAAAAAAAAAAAAAAAAAAAAAAAAAAAGAAGAAGAAGAAGAAAAAAAAGAAAAAAAAAAAAAAGGCAAAACGAGGGACAGTGGATACAATATATTACATTCTGGTTAAAGTGAAAGAGAGAAAACAAAAATAAGGAATAACGTTTGTGTTTGCTTCCCTCTGCCTAAACAAACTCTGGAAGGAAATGTAAGACATCAAGTAAGAAAGGAGGTTACAAACTGGGATGGTGAGGAGAACTGAAAAGAGAGCAGAGAGACTTTTCACTGTGTGTCGTTTAATTCTTTCTGTTTTTTTTCTTTTTTTGCAGCATAGAATGTATTAATGATTCAAAATGAAAAAGTTACACAAATTGAAAAATGAAAAAGAATTTACAAATTGAAAAAATATATCTTTACTATAGAATGCTATGCAGCCATTTAAAATAACATAGAAAATATATGTACTGACTTGCAAAAAGGTCCATGACATATGAGGTGCAAAAATCAGGTTGTAGAATAAAGTATACAGAGTATCTGATAATCAGTGAATAGTTTCAATTTATTTCGAGTCCTTGGAAAAGATATTCAGTTTTTTGGAATATATAATGTGGCCATTTAAAATGGAATTCAATGGAAAAGGTATTTCAGTTATTTGGAATATATATAATATATAATGTGGCCATTTAAAATGGAATTCAAAGCGGGTGTGGTGGCTCATGCCTGTAATTCCAGCACTTTGGGAGGCCAAGGTGGGCGGCTGACTTGAGGCCAGGAGTTTGAGACCAGCCTGGCCAACATGGCAAAACTCTATCTCTACTAAAAATACAAAAATTAGCTGGGCGTGGTGGCATGCATCTGTAATCCCAGCTACTTGGAAGGCCGAGGCATGAGAACTGCTTGAACCCAAGAGGTGGAGGTTGCAGTGAGCCAAGATTGCACCACTGCACTCCAGCCTGGGTGACAGAAATTCTGTCTCCAAAAAAACAAAAAACAAAACAAAAGAAAACAAACAAAAAATGGAACCCCCCCAAAATATGTAATAGTATGTAAGATTTTAACAATATAAAAATATCTACAGTAAGAAATATGGGCAAATTTCAACAGAGATGAAAAATATAAAAGTAAAATCAGCTGTGTTGTTGTGACAGGATGTGTAGCAATTTTTTACTTAAATATATATTTAATATTATTACATGTGATTATGAAAATAATTAAAATATTTGAATGATATATCTGTAAAGAAAGAGGGTCATGTTGCTGGAGCTAATATTGGCAAGAAGGCATGTGAAGAGAGGAGCAGTGACACGGTGTAGATGAGGAACTTTAGGAGAGGGGAGTTCTGGGTAGAGCAAGGCAGGAGACTTCGGGCAAGATGGGTCAGCAGCAGTGACGGCCCAGGTGGCATGGCTGATGACTGTGGTGATCCCAGTTGGCCAGGCTGGTGATTCCCTTCAAAAAGCATGTAGGCCGGGCGTGGTGGTTCACGCCTGTAATCCCAGCACTTTGAGAGGCTGAGGTGGGTGAATCACAAGGTCAGGAGTTCGAGACCAACCTGACCAATGTGGTGAAACCCTGTCTCTACCAAAAATAGAAAACTTAGCCGGACGTGGTGGCACGCGCCTGTAATCCCAGCTACTCAGGAGGCTGAGGCAGAAGAATCGCTTGAACCCAGGAGGCGGAGGTTGCAGTGAGCTGAGATCAGGCCACTGCGCTCTGGCGTGGGTGACGGAGCAAGACTCTGTCTCAGAAAAAAGGAAAAAAGAAAAAAGCATGTAGTAGCCTGGAGAGCTCACGGTGAGAACTACAAATGCTGGAAACTGCAAAGAGGCAAGTGATTCTGGGATGTACCATTTGAAATGCACCATTGAAAAGCCCATCTGTGGGATCTAGGATTATTAGAGAACTAACTGCTGGTATGTAACTCTGGAAGGATTGGAAGGTTTGTCTGCACCATTCTCTTGGTTTAGCAAGTTTTCCTTCTTTTTTTTTTTTTTTGTATTTTAACTTTATATTTACATATAACATATCTACAAAATGCAGCATTCTCTTTTATGTGTGTGTGTGTGTGTGTGTTTGAGACGGAGTCTCGCTCTGTCACCCAGGCTGGAGTGCAGTGGTGCGATCTCGGCTCACTGCAAGCTCCGCATCCCCAGTTCACGCTATTCTCCCGCCGCAGCCTCCTGAGTAGCCAGGATGGTCTTGATCTCCTGACCTCGTGAACTGCCCGCCTCAGCCTCCCAAAATGTTGGGATTACAGGCGTGAGCCATCGAGCCCGGTTTTATGTGCTTCTTTCTATCTTTTGTATATATCCTTTTAAAATCTGAGATCAGTACAAAACTGTATGTCCAGAGCCATAACAATTTTGTAAAATAAAAATAATTATATATTTTAAAACACCATGCTATATACCATAGATATATATAATTTTTATGTGTCAATAAAAATAAATAAAGAAAAGAATTAGGTTTATAAATGTATAGAAGGAAAGGCATCATAATATAAATGATTATCTCTGTGTGGTAGGATATTCGTTTCTCTCTATTTGTGTTGCTTTTCCTTTTCCCCAGATTTTCTTTAGTGAATATGTTTTATTTTTATTGACAAGAAAAATTTTTGGAGCTCCCGTTTTCTCTTTTGGTTAGAAATATTTTCAAATGCACAGAAAAGTAGAAAGAATAATCCAGAAACATCTACAGTATTCCCATTACCAAATTTTCCCATTTTCTCATGTTTCCTTCATCCATTTTTGAGCTATCATGTCATTTAACCTGTTAATTTCATTTTCATGTCTAAAAATAATGACTTTTTATATAACTATGATAACGTTATCATTCCTGGTAAGTTTAACAATAATTTGCTAATATAATTTTGTGCCCAGTTCATACTCAAATTTCCCCAGTTGACCCCAAAATATCTTACAGATGGTTTGTTCAAACCAGGATTTAATTAAGAACTAGTCATTGCATTTGGTATTATGTGGGGTTCTTTTTGAGAAACCTGACTTAATTAGAACTTCGTAAGCAATATAATGTTTCACGAAGAAGGTGGCATTTGAAATCTGAGTCCTCAAGGATATGTCAGAATTGACGTGAGTAGAGAAGTGAGGTCACCTCAGGAGCAGAGATCAAAGTGAGCAAATTCAGAGAGACAGAAAGGGGGCAGGTATGTTTGTCTAGTGGCAAGTAGCCCCATGTATTTTGGATCAAAGGGGAGAGAATAAGGGGGGGATACAATTAGTAAAATAAATTAGAAACAGATCATGGAGGGCCATGAGGATTGTTTCCAGTTCAAGTTCACTCTGTAAACAACATGAGAATTCTAGTGAGCCCCAGTGATAATAACCCATCAGTCCATAATGCCTGTAAGACTCTGGCTGTGTTGCATTAATATATGCACCCCTAGCACCTAGCAAAGCATGGGACATAGGATGTATTCAGTGTTGAAAACATGGTGCTCGGCCAGGTGCAGTGGCTCTCGCCTGCAATCCCAGAACTTTGGGAGGCCAAGGCGGGTGGATCACCTGAGGTCAGGAGCTCGAGACTAGCCTGACCAACATGGTGAAACCCCATCTCTACTAAAAATACAAAAACTAGCTGGGCATGATGGTGTGCCTGTAATCCCAGCTACTCGGGAGGCTGAGGCAGGAGAATTGCTTGTACTCGGGAGGTGGATGTTGCAGTGAGCTGAGATCGTGCCACTGAACTCCAGCCTGGGTGACAGAGCAAGACTCTATTTTAAAAGAAAAGAAAAGAAAAGAAAAGAAAAGAAAAGAAAAGAAAAAAAAAGAAAAGAAAGAAAGAAAGAAAGAGAAAGAAAGAAAGAAAGAAAGAAAGAAAGAAAGAAAGAAAGAAAGAAAGAAAGAAAGAAAGAAAGAAAGAAAGAAAGAAAGAAAGAAAGAAAAGAAAACACGGTGCTATTGAAGGATTCTTAGTTGGAGACTGACATGTCAAAATCTCCTCTGGGAAGATTTTAAAAATTAGGTGGTAATGATGGTGACTAGAATAAGAATTTAGAGAACAGAGCTAGCAGAATGGGTTGCAGTAATTGAAGAGGAGGTGAGGTTGGGCTTCCCTAGGTGGGGACACAGCCTGAGCAAAGATGAACAGTTGAGAATGAGTTCAGGGTGGCATAATGACTAGAGAGGAGAAAAAGCTTTGTGATGTTTTGAGAAATAAGACTCCAGAAGACAGGGTCATGATAGTTTAGGGGGTCTAATATTGGTCATTTGCCTCTGGTGTTACTTAATAAATGACCTCTGATCATATTCAAATTCAAGATTTGGGGTTTTAAAAATTGTTTCTACTTATGTTTTTTTCACATAAGAGTAACTTTTAGTTCAATAAGAAAGGCAAAATTAGATAAGAGTATTCTGAGTCTAGAAAGAATTAATAACTCAGGAGAGCCTAAACTAAGGGAATATTAAATCAGAAATATATTGGATTATGTTGATTTCAAATGTATTAGACAATTAGAATATGACACTGAGCACAACTGCATATGTGAAATGAGACTGTGATTGGCAGTGCTCAAAAAAGGAAGGGGGTAAGGATATTATGACACATTTAGAGGAAGCTTAGCAAATTTAGTTAAAATAAACTTCATAAAGAAAGCAGAACATTTGCTTCAACCTCACAGGAAACTGTGTGCTCTTATTGAAGCTTGACAGTTTGTTTCCTCTTCAGAAAGAGGTTGGACCCTTCTTGATGATAATCAAGTTAAGTTGGTAGGTGTGAGGATTAGTGTTGAACTGAAGAGGAAACTAAACAAAACAAACAAAAAAACAAACAAACAAAAACAAAACCCAACTAGTTACATTTACCTTGCTGTCCAGTAAATGATTCAAACTTGTTTGAATTTATTTATTGGTGGTTCTTAAGATTTTCTGAGCTCAGGGATTGTTCGGTGAGTTTGTTGAAAGAGCAGATTTCCAGCCCCTAGCCCCAGTGATTCTGATTCTCGGTTGAGAGGTTAGGTTGAGCAAACAAGCACATTGAAAATTTACCTTCTCTAATAAGCAGACTGTGTAATTCTGATGTGGATCATCTATGGACAATACTTTTTAAAAACATCTCTAAAGGATCTAGTATCTTTCCTCAGGTAAGCATAGGGCTTGCACAATTTAAAAAAAATAAGTTCTAGTTTAATTTTTTTTTGTTTTGTTTGCTTTTTTTAGACAGGTCTCACTCTGTTGTCCTGGCTGGAGTGCAGTGGCACAATCTTGGCTCACTGCAACCTCCTCCTTCCAGGCTCAAGTGATCCTCTTGCCTCAGCCTCCTAAGTAGCTGGGACTACAGGCATATATTTATATTTATATAAAAAACACATATATTATATACAATATACATAACACATATATTATATATAATATATACATATAAATATATATAATATATAAATATATTATTATATATATATATTTTTTATAGAGGTGGAGTTTCGTCATGTTGCCCAGGCTGGTCTTGAACTCCTGGGCTCAAGCAATCGGCACCCTCTCAGGCTCCCAAAGTGCTGGGATTACTAGTGTGAGCCAGTGCACCTGGCCAATTTTTTTTTTTTTTAAAGCTTGTTAGGACTACGTTCAGCTGCAAATAACAGAAAAACAACCAACCATGGCTTAAATCAGTAATTTTTGTTTTGTTTTTATTTGCTTTTTGTCTCAGGCAACAAGAAGTCTGGGGATGGACTGTTCAGGGCTGGTCCTTCGCACTCAAAGATTTACTAACATCCTCAAGGAGCCAGGCTCCTTCTATTTTTCTGCTACCCATCTTAGGGAGCAACCTTTATTCTCACGGTCATAAGGTAGCTGCTGCACATCCAAACATCACACTCACATTCCAGGGAGGGAAAATCAGAAGCAAAAGTTATAAGCCAGACACATTTGTCCCTTGTACAAAATATTCACAGATGCTTTACCAGTAACTTGTGCTAATATCTCATTGGCTAGAACTGGGCCACATCACCACTTCTGAGTAAATATTGCTAACTGAGTGTGTTACTCTCCTGAAGGAAAAAAAAGTGGGGTTCTATTAAGAAAAAAGGCCAGCCAGGCGCGGTGGCTCAAGCCTGTAATCCCAGCACTTTGGGAGGCGGAGACGGGCGGATCACGAGGTCAGGAGATCGAGACCATCCTGGCTAACACGGTGAAACCCCGTCTCTACTAAAAAATACAAAAAACTAGCCGGGCGAGGTGGCGGGCGCTTGTGGTCCCAGCTACTCGGGAGGCTGAGGCAGGAGAATGGCGTGAACCCGGGAGGCGGAGCTTGCAGTGAGCTGAGATCCGGCAACTGCACTCCAGCCTGGGCGACAGAGCGAGACTCCGTCTCAGAAAAAAAAAAAAAAAGAAGGCCAGAAAGGATATGAGTAGGAAGCTAGAATGTTTGCCACAAAGTGTTTATTTTATTTTATTTATTTTTTTGAGACGGAGTCTCTCTCTGTTACCCAGGCTAGAGTGCAGTGGCACGATCTGGGCTCACTGCTACCTCTGTCTCCCGGGTTCAAGTGATTCTCCTGCCTTAGCCTCCCTAGTAGCTGGGACTACAGGCATGCGCCACCATGCCCAACTAATTTTTGTATTTTTAGTAGAGACAGGGTTTCACCACATTAGCCAGGCTGGTCTCAAACTCCTGACCTCAGACAATCCATCTGCCTCAGCCTCCCAAAGTGCTGGGATTACAGGTGTAAGCCACCACGCCCGGCCCACAAAGTGTTTATTATATGTTAAAATGTCTATCAGAATATCTGTATGCATTATTTCAGATGCTTGTGTGAGCCTAATGTGTAAGTTAAGGTCCACGGACTTGGTTATAAATTCATTTAATAAATATGTATTTCTTGGCAAAGGCTCACAAAGGTGAAGGAGCCACTGTCAGTGCCCTTGAGCAGCTCACGATCTAACTGGGGAATTAGACATGTGTATAACTGTAATGGAAGCTTTTGGATGGTCTACTGTGTCCCTATGGACCCATAACTGCTCCATCCCCATCCATAGAGGTGGTGGTTATTTTGTACCATGTGATCCTGCCCACTCAACCATCCACTCCCCGCAGATAAGTCCTGACTAAACTGGGCCAATCAGTTCCTTCTCTTTCAAAACACAGAGATACTCACTCACTCTGTGTGTGGCTAAACCTCTAACATATACACTTGGTAGCGGAGGGACACCCATTTTTTTTTTACCATAGGGACTAAAGAGCGAAATAGTTGATTTACTGCAGGAGAATGAACCAGTCACCCAGGGAAGAGCACCGAGGAGAGAGACTTGGAGAGAAGAGTGTTTAATTCCTGGATTAATCCTTCAGGCCCAGCTGGTCACATGCAGTTTAGTCTGAAGAGTTTCCTTGATATTCTTTTAACAGACTTCCTGTTAATCTAGTGTAGGTTAGTTTCTCTTTCTTTCAACCAAATAATTCTTATTTTTACAATGGCAAACTATATGATGCAATAAATAGTATAAAGAAAATATGAGCGAAGCTCTTTTGGAGCAGGAGGAAAAGAGAAGTTGACATGGCTAGAAGGGAAGTGGGCTGGAATGAAAGGGAAGCGAAGCGCTGAAGAGGAGGGAGCAGTAGCATTTGAGCTGAGCTAGAGGAAGGAGGAGGATTTTGCTAAACAGAGAAGACAGGAAAGTGCATGATGGTCCAGAGGGTTGCAAATGTATGGTCAATGGGAGGCAGCCAGTGGTCCCTGCGTAAGGCCTGTGAAAGGAGTGGCAGACGAGGCTACCCAACCAGGCCTGAGGATAAGATTAAGCACGTCTGTTCTTGTCATCATGGTTATACCTGTTTAAGTATGTCATATAGCAAAAGTTATGCTAAAAAAAGGCAGCAAAATAAAAGATCAGAGGAACTTGAAATAATAGGCAGCATCAACATGAAACAATTGAAACAAGTGATTTAAACAGAAGAATGGACTTAAGTAGGAAAAGATGATTTTTAAAAAACTTTACAGGTCAGGCATGGTGGCTCACACCTGTAATCCCAGCACTTTTGACATCAGAAGTTCAAGTCCAGCCTGGCCAACATGGCAAAACCCCGTCTCTACTAAAAATACAAAAATTATTCGGGCGTGATGGTGCATGCCTGTAGTCCTAGCTACTCAGGAGGCTGAGGCTGGAGAATCGCCTGAACCCGGCAGGCGGAGGTTGTAGTGAGCTGAGATGGTGCCACTGCACTCCAGCCTGGGTGACAGAGCGAGACTCCATCTCAAAAACAAAAACAAAAAATTTATATCATGGAATCAAATATATATGAGGTAAAGATAAGAATAGTACAACAAAGGCCCATGAGCCCAACCCCAAGCTACAACAGCCATCGACTTGTAGCCATTTTTATTTCATCACCACTCCCACTTACTGCCCCCACCACAGGACTATTTTGAAGTAAATCCATGGCATATCATTTCCAAAGTGATGATATTTTTGAATTATGTATTTACTAGTCATTATTATTACATTCCTTTTTTTTTTTTTTTTTTTTTTTTTTTTTTTTTTTTTTTTTTTTGAGACGGAGCCTGTATCTGTCGCCCAGGCTGGAGTGCAGTGGTGCGATCTCGACTCACTGCAACCTCCACCTCCTGGGTTCGCTCCATTCTCCTGCCGAGTAGCTGGGACTACAGGCGACCACCACAACGCCCGCCTAATTTTTTGTGTTTTTGGTAGAGACGGAGTTCCACCGGGTTAGTCAGGATGGTCTCGATCTCCTGATCTCGTGATCCGCCCGCCTCGGCCTCCCAAAGTGCTGGGATTACGGGCTTGAGCCACTGCCCCCGGCCCATTATTACATTCTTATAAGTTTACATCCAGGCAGAATTCCAGACATTTTCCTTGCACTGCAAGTTTTCATAACACATATTACACATGATAGAAACAAGGAATTATGAAAACTTTGGAAACTTTCCTCTATAGCAGTGGTTCCCTACTAAAGGTGATTTTGCCCCCTAGAGACATTTGGCAATGTCTGGAAACATCTTTGATTGTCACAGCTAGCTGGGTGCTACTGGTACTTAGCGTCTAGGAGCCAGAGCTATGGCTAAATGAAGCCAGGACAAGGATTAGGTGAGTGAGGTACCCAGGGCCCAAAGCTAGCTATCTCGCTCAACTCACCCTAGTCTCAGCACTGCTGCTAAACATCCTACAATGCACAGGACAGTCCCCCACCACAAAGTCTTA
This sequence comes from Rhinopithecus roxellana, assembly GCF_007565055.1. Classification (NCBI taxonomy): domain Eukaryota; kingdom Metazoa; phylum Chordata; class Mammalia; order Primates; family Cercopithecidae; genus Rhinopithecus; species Rhinopithecus roxellana. Next base: position 64,291,418 of record NC_044554.1, read on the forward strand.
TGCTATGTCAACCTAAATAGCAAACAGAAAGGGAGACTCTCTAAAATAAAATGATTTTATTGGGGAAGAGGCATTGCAACAGGAATACGCGTGCCATAGTAACCGAGGCATATTCAGGGAGGTAAAGGAAGATAAAGGTTTTTAAAGGAAAAATGAGAAGGATTACAGAGTTGTTTTGAGATAATTATTCTCAGCTACATGGATCAATAACAAGAGAGGTTGGATGGGTGGTTGCTGTGCAGATGTACATCTCTGCAGAAGTATTTTTCTGTGTCGAGATGACCTTTGTGCGAGATTGTGGTTTTGTGGAGTTTTTTGTAATAGGTCTTATTATCAGGCATTCATGCATGAGAACCCTCTCTTCATGGACTTTGCCACTCTATTTGCCAGAGTTTTTAACATAAGTGGCTCCATTTTGATTCTTTCATAGTTAATAACGCCAAGACTGAGAAATTCTGCTCCAGAGTATACCAAGGAAACTTTATTCAGCCTAAGCCACCTTTGGGTCCAGACTTCAAGTTAACTAACCAAACAAACTATCAGAACCATGTCTAGCAACTTGAGCTAACAATATGAAATCCAGAATCTCTGCTTAGTGAGCTCATAGCAATCCATTTAGCCTAACCCCACTTTATTTTTCTTTCTTCCTGATCCCATACTCTGAGGACCCAATCCCACACATATTCTCCAGATTGATACAAATTGGTTAATATAAATTGGTATATGCGAGAGGTTCTGCATCTGTGAACTGTTTTCAGTCTGGGAATTGGTTGATATAAATTGGTAAAACAATGTAAGTCTTCAGTGTGTGTTCTGTCACTTCACAGGTTACACTTTGTACCTCATTCTGAGGGACCTGCTATAAGCTATATTGCATATGTCTAGGAGAAATGAAAGTAGTAGTGATGAGTCCTAAGGTGACCTGCAGCCCCTTGCAAAGCATCTACCTCTGAGGAAGACCATTAAGGGTTCTTCAGGCAAGGGGAGTCTGTCACAAACTCTTAATGTAATGACATGAGAAAAAGAAATAAAAATATTAAAGTATAATTGAATTTTGCATTTCAAGTATGATCGGTTCATTACAGATATGATTTTGTTAAATAAAAATAGATGAAATTGGCTGGGCGCAGTGGCTCATGCCTGTAATCCCAGCACTTTGGGAGGCTGAGGTGGGCAGATCACGAGGTCAGGAGATCAAGACCATCCTAGCCAACGTGGTGAAACCCTGTCTCTACTAAAAACACAAAAATTAGCTGGGCGTGGCAGCAGGTGCCGGTAATCCCAGCTACTTGGGAGGCTGAGGCAGGAGAATTGCTTGAACCTGGGAGGTGGAGGTTGCAGTGAGCTGAGATCGTGCCACTGCACTCCAGCCTGGAGACAGAGCTAGACTCCGTCTTAAAAAAAAGAAAAAGATGAAATGTGTCTCTTGTTGAAAGAGGTCGGATATAATTGGGTTTCATAGACTACATTACCTCTATTATTAAATTCATGTATTTGTGATAGCACTTGCAGGGGGTAGAAATTATCTCTGGCAATTTTGACTAAGATTAGTCTTGGATTTTATGTCACCTTGATTGTAGGAGAATTGTGACTCACCTTTTCAAGGTGATGTACTTGTAATAGGATACTATTCTTGGTGGTACTGTGTGTGGATACTCACCATGGATGAAAACCTGGGATAATAGATTTAAACTTTTAATCTGTGAAAATAATTTGGATCCTTGCATCCGGAATGAAGTTATGCTTACAGGAGTGTTCAAACGCAGCACAGCAAGCAAGCTGTGAGCACCCATTTCATGTCAGGCATTGTACCAAGGGCCGGGATGCAAACATGAATGAGGCAGCCCGTGCTCACTTCCGCAGCACATACACTGAAATTGAATGACACAGCCTTAGCCCTGACCTAAGGAGCATGCGTTCTAGCCACAAGCCTAGCTACAGAGTTTGGATTTAAAACATAAGTGACTTCTGCTTTACCAATAACGACACAATGTAAATTTGAAAAGAATCATGATAATTCCGGAAATAACCTACCAGCACCTTTTTAAATAGAAAAAAAATTACTTCAAACTATTATACAATTAGGACATATTCATTATAAAAATATATAAACAATAAAAAAGAAGAAAATAAAAATCACTGTCACTGCCTTCCAGAGTTTTCTCTGCGCACATGCACACACATATACAAACATGTATTTTTCACAAAAAGTAAGCCTGACATTTAGTGTTTCCAGAGACCTAAACAACATCATGAACAATGTCTGAAGTTTTTACTTTTTATTTAATTTATTTATATTTTTTGAGACAGTCTTGCTCTGTCACCCAGACTGGAGTGCATGGCACGATCTCAGCTCACTGCAGCCTCTGCCTCCTGAGTTCAAACGATTCTTTTGCCTCAGCCTCCTGAGTAGCTGGGATTACAGGTGCCCACCATGACACCCGGCTAATTTTTGTATGTTTAATAGAAATGGGGGTTTCACCATATTGGCCAGGCTGGTTTTGAACTCCTGAACTTAGGTGATCTGCCGGTCTCAGCCACCCAAAGTACTGGTATTACAGGCATGACGCACTGTGCCCGGCCAATCTCTGGAGTTTTTAAAGAACAGGGAAAGAATTCTGTGATTGCTATTTGAACAATTCTCTGATAATCCTGCTAATTTTATTTATGTAGCTATTTTGAGGTGAATTTGTAGTGAGCATTAAAGTTGTAACTGTCCACTTTGATGCTGAATTTGATATGTTCATCAGGCTATGTTTTGCCTGATGGTTTGAAAGAGAGGGCAAGCCTGAAAACCAAAGGAAAAGGAAGAATAAAGTGATCTTAAAACAATCTTGAGTAGATACTAAGAAGCAGCAAAGATAAAGAAGTCATTCACAAAAACTTGGTTAGACTAAAAAGTGGTCAAATCAGCTTGGTTTGTCTGATAGTGCTAAAGCTGGGGCAGTCTGGGACAAACTGGGGTGACTGGCCATCCTAGACAGAACCTGGGGTGTTGTGGAATACATGCTGTATGCACCTTATTACTGCCTAAACCTGAAACGTTCTGGATTCTGAAACCCATGTCTCCAAGGGACCTGGATGTACATGGGCTATCTCTGGCAGGAGACAAAAGTCCCGGCCACAGCCTCTGGGGAAGGAAACTGGTGGCTGGAAAGCAGGGATAGGAGGGAGAGTTTTCACTGCATATCCTTTTGCCTCTTTTGACTGTAAACCATGTGACTGTACCAGCTACTCAAAAAACAAATACAGGCCGGGCACGGTGGCTCATGCCTGTAATCCCAGCACTTTGGGAGGCCGAGGCAGGTGGATCACCTGAGGTCAGGAGTTCGAGACCAGCCTGGCCAACCTGGTGAAACCCTGTCTCTATTAAAAATACAAAAATTAGCTGAGCACGGTGGCAGGCACCTGTAATCCCAGCTACTCGGGAGGCTGAGGCAGGAGAATCACTTGAATCCTGGAGGTGGAGGTTGCAGTGAGCCTAGATTGCGCCATTGCACTCCAGCCTCGGTGACAGAACGAGACTCCGTGTCAACAACAACAACAAAACAAAAAACAAAAAGTACAGAAATTATTAGGGAAAAAAGTGGTAAACATTCATTTGGTGTCTTTATGCATCTAGTACCATTAAGTTTCCTGGCTATTTATTTATTTTGAGATGAAGTCTTGCTCTGTTGCCCAGGCTGGAGTGCAGTGGCACGATCTCGGCTCACTGCAAGCTCCCCCTCCCGGGTTCACGCCATTCTCCTGCCTCAGCCTCCCAAGTAGCTGGGACTACAGGCGTGTGCCACCACGCCCAGCTAATTTTTTGTATTTTTAGTAGAGACAGGGTTTCACCATATTAGCCAGGATGATCTTGATCTCCTGACCTCGTGATCTGCCCACCTCAGCCTCCCAAAGTGCTGGGATTACAGGTGTGAGCTGCTGCTCCTGGCCTCTCCTGGCTATTTATCATATAAGATCATTGGTTTCCAGTATCACTTTAAGTTGCTCCCCTACCTTTTTGGGCAGGTATATAATATCACTATGAGCGGAATCACCCCTCCTACCAAATACGTAACCCCAGTGAGATGGTATTTGGAGACGGGCCTTTGGGAGAGAAGTGGGTTTAGATGAGGCCATGAGGGTAGGGCCCTTATGATGGAATTAGTGTCTTTATAAGAAGAGGCTGGTGCAATGGCTCATGCCTGTAATCCCAGCAATTTGGGAGGCTGAGACTGGAGGATCACTTGAGGCCAGGAATTCGAGACCAGCCTGGGTAACATGGTGAGACCCTGTCTCTGCAAAAAGTAAAATAAAAAATTAGTTGGGTGTGGTGGCATGTGTCTGTAGTCCTAGTTACTCAGCAGGCTGAGGTGGGGGCATCACTAGAGCCCAGGATTCGAGGCTGCAGTGAGCTATGCTGTGCTCTAGCTTGGGCAACAGTGAAACCCTATAGTAGGCCAGGAGTTCGAGACCGGCCTGGGCAACATGGCAAAACCCTGTCTCTACTACAAAAACTAGTCAGATGTGGTGGTTCACACCTGTAGTCCCAGCTACTCCAGAGGCTGAAGCACAAGAATTGCTTGAACCCAGGGGGCAGAGGTTGCAGTGAGACAAGATCGCACCACTGCACTCCAGCCTGAGACACTGTCTGAAAAAAAAAAAAAATCAAATATTAAAAAAAAGTGCAGAAAATGCAAATATTTCTGGTAGGGATACCCAGCCCAATATCTGCACTTCAAACCTTAGAAGCTAAACATTTATCAAGACATGATTCTGTACACCCTCCATTCAAGCCACCAGAAATCTGAGACAGAATCTCATGTGTCTGAGACTCAATCACTCTGATTTTGAGGTGAAATTATTTCAAATGCTTAAATGGGTAGCATTGCTTGTCTGTTATTTTTTCAAGCCCAGCACCTATTCGCCATTCTGGTACCAGCATGGTAGATTTCCTTTGGGAAGCAACTCCACCTTCTATTTCAGGCTCAGTGCGCATGGGAGAGATCTACCCTTAGGCCTGGCAGGTGGAGCACTGGACTCTGTTCTGGTCAATCAGAGCCCAGGGATGGTTATGCGCTCTAACTTGGTCCAATCAGAATGAAGCCTAGAATTTAGTTGGGGAGTGGGACCATTACTGAAAGAGATTCCCCCTCTCTTTTGCTGGGACCCCCTGGGATTACAGATGTCCTGCAGCCACTGGGGGCTACCCCAGGGCTCCCGAGAGAGAAGGTAACACTGAGGAAAGGCAGAGCTGAGACGGGGTTAAACCGAGTCCCAGTGACATAGTTTGAGTCACAAGATCAGTGGTGCCTGAAACAAGTCCTAACCTTAGACTTCTCAGTTATGTGAAGCAGTGAAATTGTGTGGTTGTTGTTTGTTGGTTTGGTGCTTTGTTTCGTTGTGTCTAAGTCAGATAAAAATGGATTTTCAGTTACCTTGGAACTGAAAATCTACTGACTGGCATGCCATCCCACCAGCTTATGTGCTGTGCACATTAACAAGACTTACCTTTTCTTAGGATTCATCCTATATGCAAGATCACCAGGATGTAGCCAGATCCAGGATGCCTGTTTTTATAGTTTAGCTACAGACTTTTTCTTCACCTCTAGCAATTGCCTATGCCCTCCTTTCAGCAGCCCCAGCAGGGAGAAGCACAGCGGGACTCCTTGAAAGGCAGATCCAGAAGGCTGGTTATGTGGACAGCTCACCACAGTTAACTGGGGTAACCACAGTTGGCCTGGGCAGTCCTGAAGCAGATGACCCACCCCCACACTGTGGGCAGCTCTTCCTGCAGTGCTTAACTCCAGAAAAAACCCTCCACCAGTTCCTTACTAAGGTGGTAAACAACCCTGAGAAATCTGGCTCTCTAAGCTTGGGACAGCCAAGAAATGAGTCAGCCTTCTGGAGAAACCCCCCTTGCCACAGCCTGTGCTTCCCCATTTCTGCCAGGGCTCCAGCCCCAGCCCCCACGTCAGTAAAGCCTATGCATTTCTTTCAAGAGCATGATAAAACCGCATATCTGAAAAGCACTGAAGTGCTGTACCTCTTTCAAAGTACTTGTGCATTCATTATCTCATTAGGATACCAGATTTGCTATTTTTTTCTTCAGATTCTTTTTTTTTTTAAACTCAAATCCAGCAGAGAAGTTTTTTCATGTGGTTCTCAATGAGACTTGAGAAGAGAAAATCAGAATTCAGTCCAAGAGTGCAGCTTTTCTAGAGGCACAAATATAATCCTTCTTTCTCATGCCAAAAAAAACAAGGGGGCAGAGGCTAGATTCTAGAGGAAAGAACGTTGAGTATGAATTGAAACCTTTCTAGTTACAGATCTGCTACTAAGTAGCCGTGTGACTTGGACAAGCCCCTTAATCTCTCTGCACTTCAGTTTCCTCCTTTGTAAAATGGCAGCATTGAGGCTTCCTGGGAACATTGGCCTTGATATTTTCTAAAGATCTTTGAAGCTCTGAGGTTTTATGGCTCGGTGAATTGTAGAATCTGAAGAGACTGATTTATAAGCAAGTTGGCACGTTTTTCAAGCCTGATCATTCTTTTGGTGTGTGCCCTTGGCCAGGCTGTCAGGAGCCATAGCACATTGGGATGTAGACTGAGCATGGCCCACTTCCCGAAGACCCCAAGGCCCTCCTTAGGCCCACCTCTGATGGTGGTGGTTGGCTGGTGGTGGTTAGTTGGTTAAATGAAGGGTGAGATCCTGACCACTCACAAAATGCTGAACTCTTGATAGATTAGGAAGTGTGCTATCTGTGGGATGAGGCACAGCAGATGATGTGGTTTGGCTGTGTTCCCACCCAAATGTCATCTTGAATTCCCATGTGTTGTGGGAGGGACCTGGTGGGAGATAATTGAATCATGAGGACAGGTCTTTCCCATGCTGTTCTTATGATAGTGAATAAGTCTCATGAGATCTGATGGTTTTAAAAACAGGAGTTTCCCTACACAAGCTCTCTCTGTGCCTGCTGCCATCCATGTGAGATGTGACTTGCTTCTCCTTGCCTTCTGCCATGATTGTGAGGTCTCTCAAGCCATGTGGAACTGTAAGTCCATTAAACCTCTTTCTTTTGTAAATTAGCCAGTCTCAGGTATGTCTTTATCAGCAGTGTGAAAACAGACTAACACAACAGACATCAGATTGGTTCTTGGAATGGAAGGTAAGTGAACTCTAGTGTTTATTGAAGACAGGGCCTACGTAGGGATTGGCAGGCTGGGGTGGTAGGTCCTACTTAGCAGTACAGAGACTGGTCCAAGGCACTTTTCTTGCTGAGTTCAACCTTCTTTTGCAACCCTTTCTTCTGGCAAGTGCCTTCTGCCCAGTGGGGAGGTGAAAGGGTCCCTCACCTTCAGGAACCCCTTCTGTGTGACTATACCCTCCAATAAATCCTGACTCTTGTTTCCATTTCCAATGACTACTTTGAGAAATTAGGATGTCAGTGGTTCATCTTGTCTCATGCAAACCTGAATTATAATTATGTATTCTTTTTTTTTTTTTTTTTTTTTTTGAGACGGAGTCTCACTCTGTCGCCCAGGCTGGAGTGCAGTGGCAGTGGCCGGATCTCAGCTCACTGCCAGCTCCGCCTCCCGGGTTTACGCCATTCTCCTGCCTCAGCCTCCCGAGTAGCTGGGATTACAGGCGCCCACCACCTCGCCCGGCTAGTTTTTTGTATTTTTTTTAGTAGAGACGGGGTTTCACCGTGTTCGCCAGGATGGTCTTGATCTCCTGACCTCGTGATCCGCCTGTCTCGGCCTCCCAAAGTGCTGGGATTACAGGCTTGAGCCACCGCGCGTGGCCTGAATTATGTATTCTTTAAGAACAGTGACTATGATCCATCAGACTGTCTTCCACCTGTCACTCAGCATGACTTTGGCTCTGAACTCTCCAACTTTTTCCTTCCCTGCAACATACACATTCAAAATTAAAATAACCCATTATCACCACCACTAACAACCCGCTCCCAACCATCCCACTATAGATCATATCCTCCCAGGAAGTTTTTCTTTGTTCCTAAATTAATTCATACTAATGTGCTGATGGCTGCTCAGGCTTGTTACTTGTCTACCTGCCCTACCACCACTCCAAATATGTATTTCCATTTTAACAGGAGACATTGGATCCAATTTGTCAAAAACTATCTCATTAAAGGAACAAACTTGTTTCAGCATCAGACCTATGATGTGACATTTTTGTCTTAATCCCTCAAAGTACTGAGAGAAGATTGGGAACTAGTGAAATCAGAGCTATTAGGGGGGCACCCTGGCTAATCAGATCTTCCTCTGAGCCAGCAGTGCCATCCTATTTATACCTGCAGTTTTAGCATTCAGAACAAAATCTGACTACACAAAGAAATTTATAGATTTAATGCAATTCATATCAAAATACCATACCAATGACATTCTTCATAGAAATGGAAAAAAGAAATCTTAAAATGTATATGGAACCACAAAAGACCCCAAATAGTCAAAGCAAAAACAAAGCTGGAGGCATCACACTACCAGACTTTAAAATATCCTACAAAGCTGTAGTAAGCAAAACAGCATGGCACTGGCATAAAAACAGACACATAGAACACTGGAACAATAGAGAACCCAGAAATTAATCCATGTATCTACAGCTAACTGATTTTTGACAATGGTGCCAAGAACCCTTATTGATAGTCTCATCAATAAATGGTTGAGGGAAAACTGGATATTCATATGCAAAAGCATGAAACTAGATTCCTGACTCTCATCCTATACAAAAATCAACTTAAAGTGGATCAAAGACCTACATGTAAGACCCAACACTATAGAACTACTAGAAGAAAACATGGGGAAATGCCTCAGGAGATGGGTCTGGGAAAAGATTTTATAAGACTTCAAAAGCATAGGCAACAAAAGTAACAATAAACAAATGGGATTATATCAAACTAAAAAACTTCTACACAGCAAAGGGAACAATCAATAGAGTGAAAATACAATCAACAGAATGAGAGAAAATATTTGGAAACTATTCATCCAACAAGGGATTATTATCTAGAACATACAAGGAATTCAAACACCTCAACAGCAAAAAAGCAAACAATTCAATTAAAAAATGGGCAAATGGGCCAGCACTTTGGGAGGCCAAGGCAGGCAGATCATTTGAGGTCAGGAGGGTGGATCACTTGAGGTCAGGAGTTGGAGACGAGCCTGGCCAACATGGTGAAACTCCCTCTCTAACAAAAATATAAAAAATTAGCTGGGTGTGGTGGCACGTGGGTGTAATCCCAGCTACTCAGGAGGCTGAGGCAGGAGAATTGCTTCAACCTGGGAGGCAGAGGTTATAGTGAGCCATGATCATGCCACTGTACTCCAGCCTGGGTGACAGAGCAAGACTTGGTCTCAAAAAAAAAAAAAAAAAAAAAAAAAAAAAAAAAAAAAAAAAGGCAAATGATCTGAACAGATATTTCTCAAAAGAAGACATACAAATGGATGGTCAACAAATATACAAGATAATGCTCAACATTGTTAATCATCAGGGAAATGCAAATCAAACCCACCATGAAGTATCATCTCACTCCAGTTAGGATGCTATTATCAGAAACACACACAAAAAAATAACAAATGCTGGTGAGGATGTGGAAAAACGGAACTCTTATCCACTGTTGGTGGGAATGTAAACTAGTACAGCCACTATGGAGAAGAGTTGGAGGTTCCTCAAAAAACTACAAATAGAACTACCATATGATACAGCAATCCCACTACTGGGCATTTATTCAAAGGGAAAGAAATCAGTGTATCAAAGAGACATCTGTGCCCCTATGTTTATTGCATCACTATTCACAATAGCCAAAATATAGACTCAGCCTAGGTGTTCAAGAACAGATGAATGGATAAAGGGAATGTGGTATGCATACACAATAGAATACTATTCGGCTATTAAAAAAAGAATGAAATCCAGTTATTTGAAGTAATATGGATAGAACTGAAGCATGTTGTGTTAAGTGAATTAAGCCAGGAACAGAAAGTTAAATACTGCATGTTCTCACTCCTATGTGGAAGCTAAGAAAAGTTGATTTCATAAAAGTAAAAAGTAAAACAGAGGATACTAGAGGCTGGAAGGGCAGAGGGAAGTGGGAGATAGATGTTTATTAAATGATACAAAATTACAGCTAGATAGAAGGAATCAGTTCTAGTGTTCTATACAAGCCGTCCCCAACCTTTTTGGCACCAGGGACCAGTTTCAAGGAAGACAATTTTTCCACAGACCAGGGTGTAGGGGATGGTTTCAGGATGATGCAAGTCCATTACATTGATTGTGCACTTTATTGCTATTATTATTGCATCATAATATTAATATGTAATGAAATAATCATACAACTCACCATAATGTAGAATCAGTGGGAGCCCTAAGTTTGTTTTCCTGCAACGAGATGGTCCCATCTGGGGGTGATGGGAGACAGTGACAGATCATCAAGCATTAGACTGTCATAAGGAGCCTGGCATGTGCAGTTCACAATAGGGTTCGCGCTCCTGTGAGAATCTAATGCTGCCACTGCTCTGACAGGAGGCGGAGCTCAGGCGGTAATGTGAGCAACAGGGAGCAGCTGTAAATACAGACAAAGCTTCTGTAGCCTGTTTCTGACCTCCTGCTGCATGGCCCAGGTCCTAACAGGCCACAGACCATTACACGACCATGGCTCAGGGGTTGGGGACCCCTGTTCTATACCACTGTAGAATGACTGGATGTAGCAATAATATATTATATAGTTTCAATTAGCTAAAATGAACCAGGTGCAGTGGCTCACGCCTGTAATCCCAGGACGTTGGGAGGCTAAGGCAGGCGGATCACTTTAGGTCAGGAGTCCGAGACCAGCCTGGCCAACATGGTGAAACCCCATCTCTACTGAAAATACAAAACTTAGCTAGGCGGAGTGACATGCACCTGTAATCCCAGCTACTAGGGAGGCTGAGGCAGGAGGATCGCTTGAACCTGGGAGGCAGAGGTTGCAGTGAGCCGAGATTGTGCCTGGCAACAGAGCAAGACTCCATCTCAAAAAAAAAAAAAAAAGAAACAAAAGAGTAGCTAAAAAATAGATATAGAATGTTCTCCACACAAAGAAATGATAAATGAAAGAGTGGGACATCTGGTTTCTAAGGGGGAACCTTCACAGTGCCAGCGACAAAAGAGAGAATTAAATATGAGTGATGTCGAGAAAAGCAAGAATATTTGTGTTCAGAAGTGTGCCCAGTGCCACACCACGGAAAATGGAGGCAAGCACAAGACTGAGCTTAATCTCCACGGTCTCTTTGGGTGGAAGACAGGTCAGGCCATTGGATTCTGCTACAGAGACACCAGCAAGAACAAAGGCATCACCTGAGGAGAGGACACACTGATAGATCATTTGGAGAATCCAAAGAATTACATCCCTGAAACAAAAATGATCTTTGGTGGCATTAAGAAGAAGGGAGAAAGGGTGGACTTGATAGCTTATCTGAAAAAAGCTACTCATGAGTGATAATTGGCCACTGCGTTGTTTATTACAAAAGAGAAATATCTCATGAATTTTTTATGTGTACCATAATTTAATAGATTTCATACACCAGAATTAAAAAACAGAGAGAAATGATAAATGTTTGAGATGATGGATATGCTAATTACCCTTATCTAATCACTAGATATTGTATGTATCAAAACATCGCTATGTACCCCATGAATATATATAGTTATTATATGTCAATTAAAAAAAAAGAACAAAATGTCACATTGCATTTGCCAGCCCCTCAGCTTTCATAATGTTATTTTGTTGTTTTGTTTCTGGGATCTTCTCTCTTTCTCCTTAAATCCTGACCCAGCCTCAGATGCTCCTAGCTCTGTACAGGCCCGAAACTGGAACATGGAATCTTGACCCCCTCTGAAAACTCTTCTGGATTTACCTGCCCTGTGCCCCTCCACACACCATTTCTGTTCCCCTTACAGAGGCTCCTGCTGCTCACCCTCAAGCCCCAGGACATCATGGCCCAAGCTTAAAACAGGACCAGAGAAAGGGACCAGAATCCATTAAGTAAAACCAAATTCAGGTTAATAGCAGGAAACCAGCTGACTCTCAGGAGCTTCTGGATGTATACTACAAAGGGACAACTTTCTATTCCAGGAGTTTGCCAGCTCTGAATTTGGTCCCAGGCCAGTACTATTTGCCACTCTCCTATTTTCTTTTATTTTTAAATTATTATTATTATTATTATTATTATTTTATTATACTTAAAGTTCTGAGATACATGTGCAGAATGTGCAGGTTACATAGGTATACATGTGCCATGGTGGTTTGCTGCACCCATCAACCGATCATCTAGGTTTTAAGCCCTGCATGCATTAGGTATTAGTCCTAATGCTATCCCTCCGCATGTTCCCCCACCCACTGGCAGGCCCTGGTGTGTGATGTTCCCCTCCCTGTGTCCATGTGTTCTCATTGCCATCCTATTCTCTTACACAAGGTTGAGAATGTCTCTGTGAACAGGAACATTCCTCAATTCCCCCATCTTGGAAGTTAGCTTGATTCTTTGAATGGAAGGGTTAGAAGGGTCAGACTGGCCGGGCGTGGTGGCTCACACCTGTAATCCCAGCACTTTGGGAGGCCAAGGCGGGCAGATCACCTGAGGTCGGGAGTTCAGGGCCAGCCTGACCAACATGGAGAAACCCTGTTTCTGCTAAAAATACAAAATTAGCCAGGTGTGGTGGCACATTCCTGTAATCCCAGCTACTTGGGAGGCTGAGGCAGGAGAATCACTTGAACCCTGGAGGCAGAGGTGGTAGTGAACCGAGATTGCGTCACTGCACTCCAGCCTGGGTAACTAGAGTGAAACTCTGTCTCAAAAAAAAAAAAAAAAAAAAGAGAGAAGGACCAGACCCAGCCCTGGGACATCCTCAGATGTTGAGATGCTGTGGGTTTTGATGGCCTGTACTGGCCTTAACACACAACCATAGGCAAACTATGAAGCAATTTGCACTGGTGTACAAAATATGGTGGCTGAGCTGAAGTAACAACATGAATAAACAAATAATATAAGGCAATATCTCTTAAGCTTGGAATATTCCTTGGAGAGTCCCATGGGAAAATCAATACCATTCTTAACTATATTATTCCTACTCCCACAGCCTGGGGCTGAATCTTGGTGCTGGAGAGAAAGGAAAGAGCTGGCTTTCTTCCAGTCCCTCATTCATCTTACTTGGCTCTGCCTGGTCCACACTTAAACTTGTTTGTTAGAAATATGGTCACTTTAGTCATCTTCTACCCAGTCATCAACTCACCCTTTCTGCTCCCTGATATGGATTTGGTAAAAGCCATGGCAAGTGCTCAGGAGAGGGAATCACGAGATACCTTTGTTAGTTCAGAGTTTAGAGATTAAGGGTAAGCCTCATAGAGATTGGGAGTCTTATGGGGACTATATAAGAGATTACTAAGGAAAGGAGAAAGAGGCATATGAGGGCTGAGGCTGAAGGGAATCTGCTAACAGCAATCCAAGGTCATCCCTGCAGCTAGGTCTGTGGCTGAGTAGATTCCTGTAGAATAGATTCAGGTGGACTATGTTCAACAACACTAGAGCAGTCAAGCAGGCTTTGATCCTAACTTCGCTTCTCTTATCAAGGAGCTTTGTCACCATCTCTAGGCTTCTAAAACCTCATGGCTATTTCCCAGCTTATTACCCCAGAACCAGACTTGGGCCAGCATGGATGACAGAAAATGTTCTTTGCTCAGCTCTCTGATTCCTATACTTGCCAGCAGCAATCACGACCACCAGCACCAAAAGAACAGAGGGAGTCTGGGTCAGCCCTGCTTTATGCACAACAAAGGTGTGGAAATCCAGATGTTTTTCCCAAAATAACACATTTGGGAGGAGAGTATGTATTTATTTGCTTATTTCATTTAAAGTTCGCTTTCCAAAAACATCTCTGAAGGATTTCTTTAGCTTTTATACGGTTCTATTTTTAAAAAAATTATATTTGGTATAAAATTATATCATCAGTTTACCAAAAAATTTGGGAAAAAATTGAAAAAAGAAAACAATCACACGTGACTTCATTGTCTTTTTTTTTTTTTTTTTTTTTTGAGATGGAGTCTTGCTCTGTCGCCCAGGCTGGAGCGCAGTAGCACATCTCGGCTCACTGCAAGCTCTGCCTCCTGGGTCCACACCATTCTCCTGCCTCAGCCTCCCAAGTAGCTGGGGCTACAGGTGCCTGCCACCACATCTGCTAATTTTTTCTATTTTTTTTAGTAGAGACGGGGTTTCACCGCCTTAGCCAGGGTGGTCTCCATTTCCTGACCTCGTGATCCACCCACCTCGGCCTCCCAAAGTGCTGGGATTACAAGTGTGAGCCACCACGCCTGACTGACTTCATTGTCTTAATACATCTGTCACTTGCTAGCGTTTGGAATATTTCTTTCCTATCTTTTCTCCCATACACATTTTTTTCTTATAAACATTAAAGATTCACTTTGTTTCAAAAAAATTTTAAGTAATTCATGCACATAATAAAAAGTGTAAAAAGTGACAGTCCCTCTCCTCCACCCTTATCCCCAGTGATCACTTTAAGTCTTGTACATCTTTCCAGAAAATAGTTTCCCTTCTCTTCCCCTCCCCTCCCCTCCCCTCCCCTCCCCTCCCCTCCCCTCCCCTCCCCTCCCTTTCCTTTCCTTTCCTTTCCTTTCCTTTCCTTTCCTTTCCTTTCCTTTCCTTTCCTTTCCTTTCCTTTCCTTTCCTTTCCTTTCCTTTCCTTTCCTTTCCTTTCCTTTCTTTCCTTTCTTTTCTTTTTCTGAGATGAGGTCTCGCTCTGTTGCCCAGTCTGGAGTGTAGTGGCAGTGATCTCAGCTCACTGCAGCCTCCACCTCCTGGGTTTGAACTATTCTCCTGCCTCAGCCTCCTGAGTAGCTGGGATTACAGGCATCTGCTACCACACCTAGCTAATATTTGTATTTTTAGTAGACATAGGGTTTTGCCATGTTGGCCAGGCTGGTCCTGAACTCCTAACCTCAGGTGATCTGACTGCCTCAGCCTCCCAAAGTGTTGGGATTACAGGCATGAGCCACTGTGTCCAGCCAAATAGCTTTGCATATAAGGTGTCTTGCGGAGGATGGGGGTTGGCATGTACTGTGAGGGGCAGGAGGCAGGCAGCAGATCTGCTTCTGCTAGGAACGTGGACACATGAACCACATGAACAATCCTTCCATGACATCAGAATTGTGAGATGTAAATTTGGAGCTCCCAGGGATGGTGTTTCTGGCTATGTAACTAGAATAAGTGAGGGGAGAGCTGGAGATAGCACTCTGGTGCTATTAGAGATTATGAATCTAGCTCTTTTCTTAAGTATACGTCCTTGGCCTTCCATGGATTAGTGTTGCTCAAACATCTTCAGAATTTATGAGCAATAATTTTTTTTTTTTCTGTTAAAATTTGTTTGGCCGGGTGCAGGGTCTCACACCTGTAATTCTAGCACTTTGGGAGGCTGAGACCGGCAGATCACTCAAACCCAGGAGTTCAAGACCAGCCTGGGCAACATGGCGAGATCCTGTCTTTATAAAAAAAAATACAAAAAATTAGCTGGGATTGGTGGTGCGCATCTGTAGTCCCACCTACCAGGGAGGCTGAGGTGGGAGGATCACCTGAGCCTGGGAGGTCAAGGCTGCAACGAGCCGTGATCCTACCACTGTACTCCAGGCTGGGTGGCAGAGCAAGACCCTGTCTCAGAAAAAAACACTTTTTTTTTTGGTTTGAATTAGATATATATCATGTTCTAACAAATTAACACATTCATCATAAGCATTTTCTTTCTCTGTACCATCTTCATATCCACAATTTTTAAGGATAAAGAAGAGCAACAAACAACAAAGCATTAGATGAACTAGATGTCATCAAAATAAACTTCTGTGCTTCAAAGGACACTGTCACGAAAGTGAAAAAACCCATAGAATGAGAGAAACGTGCAAATCATATATCTGATAAGGGACTTATATCTGGAATATATTAAGTGTTTTAACAACTAAGTAATAAAAAGACAAACAGGCTAATCTAAAAATGGGGGAAAGGATTTGAATAGACATTTCTCCAAAGAAGATGTCCAATGAGCACAAGAAAGACGCTCAACATCATTAGCCACCAGGAAATGCAAATCAAAGCCAACATGAACTACTACCTTACTGCCACCAGGATGGCTATATCAAAAAGACAAGTAACAAGTGTTGGTGAGGATGAAGAGAAACTGGAACCCTCATATGCTGCTGGTGAGAATGTAAAATGGTGCAGCTGCTTTGGCAAACAGTCTAGTATTTCCTCAAAAGCTTAATCATAAAGTTACCATACAACCCAGCAGTTCCACTCCTGTGTATATCTCCAAGAGAAGTGAAAACATATCCATATAAACACTTGCACATGAATGTCCATAGCATCATTATTCGTAGTAGTCAAAAAAGGGTGGAAACAACTCAAATGTTCATCAACTGATGAGTAGATAAGATATGGTATGTATATACCACAAAATATTATTCAGCAATAAAAAGAAAGGAATAGCTGGGTGTGGTGGCTCACGCTTGTAATCCCAGCACTTTTCAAGGCTGAGGTGGGAGGATACCTTGAAGCCAGGTGTTCTAGACCAGCCTGGGCAACAAAGCAAGACCTTGTCTTTACAAAAAAACAAAAATTAGCCTGGCATAGTGGTGTGTGCCTGTAGTCCCAGCTACTCGGGAAGCTGAAGCTGGAGGATCACTTGAGCCCAGGAGTTGGAGGCTACGGTGAGCTATGATCACACTGTGTTCCAGCCTGGACCACAAAGTAAGACCCCCATCCCCCAATAAATAAATAAAATTGGCAGGGCATGATGGCTCACGCCTATAATCCCAGCACTTTGGGAGGCTGAGGCGGGCAGATCACCTGAGGTCAGGAGTTCAAGATCAGCCTGGTCAACATGGTGAAACCCCGTCTCTACTAAAATACAAAAATTAGCCCGGTGTGGTGGTGCACACCTGTAATCCCAGTTACTCAGGAGCCTGAGGCAGGAGAATTGCTTGAACCCAGGAGGTGGAAGTTGCAGTGAGCCGAAATCGTGCCACTGCACTCCAGCCTGGGCAACAGAGCTCTGTCTCAAAATAAATAAATAAATAAATAAATAAAATAATAAATAAATAAATAAAGGTATTACCAAAACATGCTACAACTTGGATGAGACTTGAATACATTACGCTAACTGAAAGAAGCCAGTCACAAAGAAGCACATAGTGTGTGATTCCATTTGTATAAAATGAAATGTAGAATAGGCAAATCCACATAAACACAGAAAGTAGATTTTCCTAGGGGTAGGAGCTTGGGGTAAGATGGGGAAAAATTAGTAATGGGGGTGATGAAAATGTTCTAGAATTATGGTAATTGTTGTGAAATTCCATGTATTTATTAAAGCCATTGCCTTTATACTTTAAATGGGTTAATTGTATGGTATATGAATTATATCTCAATAAAACTGTTATAAAAATGAATAGTATATTGGGTGGATGTATCACTGAGATTAGTTACGTGGATGTCCGGTACAAGTTATTCTTCTGTTGTTCATGCTGCTTTGGGTTTCATATCATTTAACAGATATTTACTGAGTATCTAGGGTACAGGAGTTATAAAAAAGCATAAGAACATCTCATGGCCCAGCCAGGGAGGTGACACCTATGCACAGAAGGTAGCTAACTGGGCAAAGCATACATAACAAATGCTACCGGGTTCAGAGGCACGCTTGCCATCATGGGCTGTGCACCCAAAAAGAGGTTTCCCTGATGAGTGAAGAATATAAAGAATAAATGAGCAGGGCATAGTGACTTACACCTGTAATCCCAGCACTTCAGGAGGCTGAGGTGAGAGGATTGCTTGAATCCAGGAGTTCAAGACTAGCCTAGGCAGCTTGGTGAGACCATGTCTCTACAAAAACAATTAAAAAAAAAAAATTAGCCAGGCATGGTGGTGCACACCTGTGGCCCTAGCTACTCGGGAGGCTGAGATGGGAAGATCATTTGAGCCTGGGAAACAGAGGCTGTAGTGAGCTGTGACGGTACTACTGGAGTCCAGCTTGGGTGACAGAGGGAGATCCTATCTCAAAGACAATTAAAAAAAATTTTTTTTTTAATTGTAAAACAGAACACAATCATATAAAATCTGGAAATTGTTCTAAGGGCATAGAGCAAATGGAGAAATATTATTGAAGTTCTTACTAAATCTTAGTAAGAACAATCTGTCTATGGCATTTAAGGCATGACCCACTCTTTTACTCCTCCTCCCCACTCCCTGTTACGGAAACTCTACCTGAGAGCTCTATTCTCGGTAAGGTTTTTCGCAGCCCCCAGTCTGTGGCTACAAGTTTTACCCAGGTAGGGGCATGCTGCCAGGGTTTCTAGTTCCCTCCCCAGTCCTCTGCTGCAGAAGCTGTATTCCAGGCAGGATCTGGTCCCTCCCCTTACCCAACCCCAACTGTAGGGGAGAAATTCTGTTCAAGGCATGGCAGGCTGAGAATACTGGGACTGGATCACTTGACCTTTCTCCTCCCAGCCAGTTTGTAGAGTGGAGGAGATTCTACACCAGGAGGGGCAAGCAGAGAGGATCAGTGACTTCCCCTGCTTCCTCCACTGCCCACTCACAGAGCCAGGTGTCACTACAGGCAACACTGGGCCCCACCCCCAGCTCTGATGCAGTGTCCTGGGGTTCTCCCAGCAAGAAAAGCAGCCCATAATGACAAAGAGCTTTAGAGCTCTACTTGAGGACACAGGCTGTACTGGAACAGAGCCTGGAGAACGCTGCCTAAGGGTGTTGTGGAAAACAACAGAGACCTTGAAAGACAGCAGTTAAGGAGGCTGGTAGCTCCATGACACAGCACAATGGCAGAACAGCTAAAAATTTCATATAGAGAGCCAGGAAAAAGAAATCAAAGCACGCTGGAAGCACATTCAGCTCTAGGGGTCAGGAAAGGGTGTGCACATGTTTCTGGTTGCATGGGGCAGACTTGAAAATATTCTCTAAACCACACACAGGCCTGTTAACAAAGGGCAGAAGCCTCATTGGCACAGAGGCCTTAAACAGAACCTCTGGACAAACACTGATCGAACAATAAACTACTCTGACCAGGGCAACTCCTAGGAAGCCAGGCTTGGAAGTAAAATCATGCTCTTCTCTATTAGTCGAGAACATCCTGGGCACCCCCAAGGCTGCACCCTATCATGAGCCATCAGAGAGGGAAGCTCCATGCTACTAGGCCCTGGCTAACAATGATGCAAAAAGATGTAAAGGGAGATAGGATGACAATGTCTCATCAAACAGAGAATATCAAGTACTATGAACAAAGTGAAAAATTCACCACAGGGACTTAACAATAGATTTGTTCTGTCAAAAATAAGAATCAGGCCAGGTGCACTGGCTTATGCCTGTAATCCCAGTATTTTGGGAGGCCAAGGCAGGAGGATCACTTAAGTTCAAGACCAGCCTGTGCAACATAGTGAGATGACCCCATTTCTACAAAAAATAAAAAGATTAACTTGGCATGGTGGTGCATACCTGTAGTCCCAGCAACTTGGGAGGTTGAAGTGGGAAGATCATTTGAGTCCAGGAGGTCAAGGCTGCAGTGAGCTGTGACTGCACCACTGCACTCCAGCCTGGGCAACAGGGTGAGACCCTGTCTCAATAAATAAACAAATAAACAAACAAACAAAGAGAATCAGTGAATTTAAAGACCGATCAATAGAGGTTATACAATCATAAGAGGAAAACAATGGATAAAAACGAACAGAGCATTAGAGAAAAGTGAGAAGACACCATTAGATGCACCAACATACACATAATGGTAGTACCAGAAGGAGAGGAGAGAGAAAGAGATAGAAAAAAATATTCAAAGAAATAATTGAATACATAGACCCAGGGAGGGGAACACCACACATTGGGGCCTGTCGGCGGGGGATGGGGGAGGGAGAGCATCAGGAAAAATAGCTAATGCATGTGGAGCTTAATACCTAGGTGATGGGTTGATAGGTGCAGCAAACCACCATGGCACATGTTTACCTATGTAACAAACCTGCATAGCCTGCGCATGTACCCTGGAACTTAAAATAAAAAATTAAAATAAGAAATAATGGCTGAAAACTTCCCAAAGTTGATGGAAAATACTAATCTACACATTCAAGACATGGCCTACTTTCTCCTTGTTGCTGATAGTAAAATGCAAACGAAAGAAACAGAGGAAGGAACTGTTAAGTGAAAAGTAATCAGAACTTCATGGTTTAGAATGCTCTCAGTTTATTCACATGACAAAAGTTGAGAAAGTGTGCTCTGGAGAAAGCACCAAGGCTGAGGCTCAGCAACCATTTGCTAAGGAGATCAGGCCTGTGACTCATGGATCCAACCATCTCAGCAGAAGGCAGGCATGTAACTCTCCAGGAAGAATCTATGACGAACCCTCGTGTCTACTGGCATAGATTCCCTTGACATCACAGATGGCAAGGTTTTTGAGAATTTTATACCAACACAAACACTGCCAGTCTAGACTGATTGAGACAGAGATGAAATAAAATGGAGGAAGAATGACTCTGAAGGCAGAGCCATGGAGGCAGAGGCCTGAAAGTGTAAAGCCAGGGCTACCATAAAGGCCCAGAAGACACAGCATCGAGTCACAGAGGATTACTCTCAGGCTTTGAAACCTAATGGAATTGACTCCGTTAGATTGCAAACTAGCTTTAGACCAATAACCCCCTTTTTTCCTTCCATTTATCTCCCTTTTGGAATGGAAATATGTCCATCCTATGTCTATTCCGCCATTGCATTTAGAAAACAGATCACTTGTTTTCTAGGTTTAACAGGTCTATGAACAGAGAGGAATTTTGTCTCAAGATGGATCATTCCCAGAGTCTTGCTCATACCTTTTAAGATAATGTAGATGAGGAGATTTGGGACTTCTTGAGTTGACATTTAAATGAGATTTAGGATTTAGAGTTGATACTGGAAGGATTAAGACTTTGGGGAGTCTTGGGGTAAGGTGAACATATTGTGTACATGGCGTGGGTGTGAATTTTGGGCGCCAGTGAGTAGACTGTACTAGGTTGAACAGTGTCAACTCAAAATTCATGTCCACGCGGAACCTCAGAATGTAGCCCGGTTTGGAAACAGGGTCTTTGAAGACGTAATTAGTTAAGTTAGGATGAGGTCCTGAGATCAGGATGGGTCCTGACTCCAATATGACAGGTGTCCTAGGAGAAAGGACACACAGAGAGAGACACAGGGAGAATGCCATATGACGAAGGCAGAGATTGGAGTCCTGCATCTACAAGCCAATGAATGCCCAGGGTTGCCAGCAGCTACGAGAAGCATTAGAGAGGGGTAGGATGGTTTACCTTTCGGGGCCTCCAGAAGAACCAACCCTGATGACATCTTGATTTTGGACTTCTGTCCTCTTGAACTGTGACGTGTAAAAAAGTTCTGTTGTTTTAAGGCACCCAGTCTGTGGTCATCTGCTACAGTGGCCCTAGGAAATAAGTACAACGGTCAAGCCCGTTCAGCAAAGGAAGAATCGTCTTTTGAAAAGTGATGCTGAGACAACCGGGTATCTGCATATAAAGGAAGGGAGTTGGACCCATATCTTACATCACACACAGAAATTAACTCAACATGGTTTCCAATACCTAAGTGTAAGAACTAAAATTGGCCAGGCGCAGTGGCTCATGCCTGTAATCCCAGCACTTTGGGAGGCCGAGGCGGGTGGATCACCTGAGGTCGGGAGTTTGAGACCAGCCTGATCAACATGAAGAAACACCGACTCTATTAAAAATACAAAATTAGGCGGGCGTGGTGGTGCATGTCTGTAATCCCAGCTACTCGAGAGGCTGAGGCAGGAGAATTGCTTGAAGCCAGGAGGTGGAGGTTGCGGTGAGCCGAGATTGAGCCATTGTACACCAGCCTGGGCAACAAGAGTAAAACTCTGTCTCAAAAAAAAAAAAAAAAAAAAAAAAAAAAAAAAAAAACAGAACTAAAATTATAAAATAAAACTTTCATAAGAAAACCATATAGGTAAATCTTCGTGACCTTGGATTAGGCAATGGTTTCTTAAACATGACACCAGAAGCAAAAGCAACTAAAGAAAAAACAGATAAATTGGAATTTATCAAAATTAAAACCTTATTTTTTATTTAAAAAATTTTGTAGTCTGGGCGCACTAGCTCATGCCTGTAATCCCAGCACTTTGGGAGACTGAGGTGGGTAGATCATGAGGTTAAGAGTTCAAGACCAGCCTGGCCAAGATGGTGAAACCCCATCTCTACTAAAAATACAAAAATTAGCTGGGTGCGGTGGCAAGCCCCTGTAATCCCAGCTACTCTGGAGGCTGAGGCAGAAGAATACTTGAACCTCGGCTGCAGAGGCTGCAGTGAGCCGAGATCTCACCACTGCACTCCAGCCTGCGGGGTAGAGTGAGACTCCATTTTTAAAAAAAATTGTGCTGTAAGGGACACCATTAAGAAAGTGATGGCTGGGGGAGGTGGCTCAAGCCTGTAATCCCAGCACTTTGGGAGGCCGAGACGGGTGGATCACGAGGTCAGGAGATTGAGACCATCCTGGCTAACACGGTGAAACCCCGTCTCTACAAAAAAATATAAAAAACTAGCCGGGCGAGGTGGCGGGCACCTGTAGTCCCAGCTACTCGTGAGGCTGAGGCAGGAGAATGGAGTAAACCTGGGAGGTGAAGCTTGCAGTGAGCTGAGATCCCGCCACTGCACTCCAGCCTGGGCGACAGAGCGAGACTCCGTCTCAAAAAAAAAAAAAAAAAAAAAAAGAAAGTGAAAGGACAACCCACAGAATCAGAGAAAACATTTCCAAATCACTTATCTGATAGATGACTTATATCAAGAAAATACAAAAAGTAACTCCTAGGTCAGGCATGGTGCCTCATGCCTGTAATACCAGGACTTTGGGAGGTCAAGGTAGCCAGGAGGTCAGGAGCTCAAGACCAGCCTGGGCAACATGGTGAAACCCCAGCTCTCCAAAAAAAGAAAAAGAAAAAACAAAAAAAAGAGAAAAATTACGTGGGCATGGTGGTGCACACTTGTGGTCCCAGCTACTCAGGAGGCTGAGGTGGGAGGATCTCTTGAACCTGGGATGTGGAGGCCGCAGTGAGCCAAGATGGCGCCACTGTTACACAGAGTACACAGGTTAGGTGTACTCTAACCTGGGCAACAGAGTAAGATTCTGTCTCAACAAGGAAAAACAAAAAAAACAAAAACCAAAGACAGATTAAAAAAAATAATAACCCCTACAACTCAACAATAAGAAGACAATCCAATTTAAAAATGGGCAAATGATCTAAATAAACATTTCTCCAAAGAAGAGATAAAAATGGCCAAAAAGCACACAAAAAGATGCTCATCATTAGTCACCAATAATCATTGAGGGGTGAATTTTATGGTTTTCGAGTTAGAGTACACATAAAAAGCAGCTGCGTAAAATAATATGTATGGAATTATATTTTTAGGCCTATGACATGTACAAATGTAGTATACTTGACAATAACAGCACAAAGGAGGCAGGTGGGAGCAAAGCTATATTGGAGTGAGGAAATAACAGCAGATGGGAACTGAAATCCATAGGAAGAAATCAAGAGGAACACAAAGGATAAATAAGAAGATTAATATAACTAACTCTATAAATATGTACATGGTCTTCTCTCAGGTTCTTTCAAAGTAATAGTTATAGCCAGGTACAGTGGCTCACACCTGTAATCCCAGCACTTTGGGAGGTCAAGATGAGCCAGGTGTTTGAGATGAGCCTGGGGAAAATAGTGAGACCTCGTCTCAATTAAAAAAACTTTTTAAAATAAAAATATAAAAGTAATAATTATAACATTGCACTGTTGGATTTATGATACAAAGAAGTAATATGTGTGACAATAATATCACAAAAAGAGGGAGAAAGGAACATCACTACTTAAGAGTAAAGTTTATATATCTCACTGCACTATTTAAAATATAAATGACTACATCTGCTGAATCAGAATTTCAGGGAACTGGCCACTTTGTTAGCCCTTACAGTGCCTTTGTATGAGTTCAAAAAGGCTTCTTTTTCTCCAATCGGAGGTAGCTACATGCCAGGGCCAAAGGCACAGCAAGCAGAGCATGAGCTGGAACAACCCCCTCACCCTAGTGCAGTGAATAACCCACACAGCTGTCTGAGGGAGGTGGCCCCAGGCATGACCCACATATTTATTTTAAAATGGCTCCTCTAACAATTCTAATGGACAACCAGGGTTGAGAACTATTGGGTTAGGGACGTATTCAAAAAGAATCTATTCTAAAGTATCAGAAAACTGATTAAATATGAGAGAGAATTGTTAGACAGGATTTAGGGGGAAGACTTTCAGGTTTTTAAATTCCAGGGACTGAGAAATTGGTAACAGAAATAGAGGAGATGGAAGGAAAAACCTGATTTGGAGGGAATGAATTCACTTTTAATTATGTTGAATTTGGTCCAGGTGCGGTGGCTCATGCCTGTAATCCCAGTGCTTTGGGAGGCTAAAGTTGGAGGACCACTTGAGACCAGGAGTTTGAGACCAGCCAGCCCAATGTGGTGAAACCCCATCTCTACTAAAAACACAAAAATTATCTGGGCATGGTGGTGATGCACATCTGTAGCTACTCAGAAGGCTGAGGCACGAGAATTGCTTGAACCTGGGAGGCGGAGGTTGTAGTGAGCCGAGACTGCGCCATTGCACTCCAGCCTGGGTGACAAAGCAAGATTCTCAAAACAAAAACAAATAATTATGTTGAATTTGAGGCCATGGCAAGATGTTACATTACAGTTGGAATGCCACACTGACAATTGAAAGATAGATGGTTCTGAACTCAAAAACTGTGTATTTAGGAAGCACCACATAGCACAGTGATAATGAAAATAGATACCCCGTATAAAGAGCCTACTCAGTGCTTTACCCAGTGCTGGACAGTGTGTGTAAATACGAGCAGCAGTTGGCATGAGGCTGATGGAAGATGGTCACTCATAAGCAATTATTTACCCTAAAAACACATGTGTTTGGCCAGTGGCCTGGGCTGGACTGGATGAAGGCCAGGGTCAGAAAGTGAGGTGTGACTGCGAGGATGGAAATGGCCTGTAAGTGATGCCAGCAGGTGGCTGAGGAGGATGCCACCACTTGAGGTTCTAGGGCACCACCCTCGGATCTTGAAACAGGTGAGTCTCAGTATTATTGTGACAAATGGGTGATAAAAATGGCAATGGCTTCCCAAGTTCCATGGCCAGCTGTCAGGGGGTCTCACGTGGGGACAAACCCCTTCCCCAATAGAGTGTGTCTGGCATTGACATTCACCAAAACCAGAAGCCTGGATGTGTTTGTATCTGGGTTCATTGTGCTGGCCCTGGTTGATGAATTGGCTCAAGACTCAAAACTTTTGTGGTTTGGCCCATGGATAGATTCCTGCAGAAAAAAAAAAAAAAGAAAAAAAAATGGCCAGAGCTTTGCACAGTGGCAGTATTGTAGCCAATGAGGTTTATCCAAGGCACGATTATTGCTAATTGAAATTCAAAAAAAGCGGGGGGAGAAAAATGCCAGCATGAAGAAAAAGAGGAAGGTACACATGGATTGGAACTGGCAGGTTATTGGAGAAGGGGGACGCAGCGAGTCCCACCCCATAGCATAAATGATACTTACCTGTATGGGCATGCACACAGCTATAGTTGACCCCATAGGCCTCAGTGCTGTGGATGGGCCCAGCCAGTCTCAGGGCTTGGCCAGACTGGTGAGCAGGTGTAGACAGGTAGCCAGCCTACATTTGTGCCATACCACAAGGCTACCATTTCTGTATAAGGCCACTTCCTAGGGCATCTGAGCTGATTGATAGCATCGTTATGCTCAAGCCGCCCTGGAAGTTTGCACACAGGTCAAATCCAGAGCCAGGAAGCAGAATGCTATGAAAGAGAGGCTCACTCTTCCTTCCTTAGCTGAAATGGCAGGTGATTGATGCCTGCTGGGATCTTTTGTATTCCAAATTGTCCCATGAGGAATCCAGCAGAATGGATCCTGTTTGGGGTCTCTCTGACTACATGAGTGGCACAAACGATTTCAGAATTTCTCAATAGGTCAGGAAAACAGAAATTGTTCTATGATTTTTCTTGCCCCAAAGTATGAGGCTGGGAGGGTCAAAAAATGATGCCGACAAAGCAGACTAGCATGAAACAGCAGAGGCTTTGGTGCAGTGCTGGGGAGGAGGAAGAAGACTGTGGCCTTGGCAAGCACTAGGGGAGGATGGGAATGGCGCTGCAGGCTCAGAACTTTGGCTCCTCTGACTATAAAAGCTGGAATTCACCTCTAGAAGGAGAAAGTTTCTTCACAACTCCAAGTTAGCCAAGCGGAGCGAATGCGGAGCCCCTGCAAGCTCTTCCTTCTCGCCTGATTGGGAATCTCAGAGCTTGTGAGTTAGTTACTGAATAACTGGTAGCAGCAGTGGATGTGACCCAAAGGCCTTTCATAGAATCAGCAGTTTAAAGGACACTGCAGCCAGACAGTGAGTCCAAGGTCAAAAGTCGGGAGAAACCAGATCCTGGGCTTCACTGCAGAACTTCAGGGCAGGGAGAAACCAGCCCAATGCATGTAATGCAGGAGGAAGTACATGTAGCAGAAGGGAAGAAAGGAATGTGTGCAGGACGGAAATCTGCCCTCAGGTCAGGCACAATGGCTCGCACCTGTAATCCCAGCACTTTGAGAGGCCAAGGCAGGCAGATCACCTGAGGTGGGGAATTGGAGACCATCCTAACCACCACGGAGAAACCCTGTCTCTACTAAAAATACAAAATTAGCTGGGTGTGGTGGCGCATGCCTGTAATCCCAGCTAACTCAGGAAGCTGAAGCAGGAGAATCACTTGAACCCAGGAGGTGGAAATTGCAGTGAGCCGAGATAGTGCCATTGTACTCCAGCCTGGGTAACAAGAGTGAAACTCCATCTCAAAAAAAAAATAAAAAAGAAAAAGAAAAAGAAAAAAAAAAAGAAATCTGCCCTCAGATTGTCTTGATGCAGTGGGTACTGAGCCATCAACTACCCAACTGAGCTGGACATGATGAGTTTTGTGCCTTTAGAGTATCTATAAACATAGACCCTTGGAGTAGATCATGAGTTGTCATCCCCTAATTCCTCTTGTCTTCTACTTCTAACATGCCAAGAGGCATGTTACTAATTATATGGCTCCTTTGCAAAACCTCCCAAGGGGCCTGCCTTCCTCTCCCTATTCCTGTGGGCAGAGTTTGCTTAGCACTTAAGCACATCTATTTTTTCACTTAACTTGCTCTACTGAGAGTATTTCATAGCTCTTTCTCTTCACTAGATTGTGATTTATTGAGGGTAGAGCCATTTCGTATTCAGTTGTATTGATGTTAGCAGGGCTTGACTCAGTATTGGGTGCATAGGAAGTACTCAACAAACACCTAGCAAATGAAGGACTCGTTGAACCCCAGTTTCAAGGCATGCTTACATTAGCCTGGCCCTCCTCTCCTTCTGCAGTCTCGCCTCCCATTCACTCTTAGCTCCAGCCACTTCTTTCTACCTGAAGTTCCCAGCCAAGAACACAGCCCTTTGTGTCTACATCTTCGTGCTTTCTCTCCTGCTCTCCCAACATTCTGAAATTCTCTTCTTCCCTCTCTTTGCTTTTGGACATGCAAATTCACCCTTACCTCTCCACCCACTGGACTGGGAGCTCCTTGAAGGCAGGACTGTGGGCTTCTTTTTATTTCCCACGGAGTCAGTCTAGTGGCTAGCACTCAGCAGAGGCTCAGTTGGTGTTTGTTCAGGGAAGGAATGAATTACTCTGGCTTTGACTGAAACTATGTTCTGGCCTCCATCAGGCAGCTCCTCATTATGTCTTAGTTAATTGCCATTTGTTTAGGAGGATTTGCTCAGCAAGGAGGAGATGAGTAACTAACCAGCGGGAAAAGTCAGTGTTAAATGGAGCTTTGAGCAGGAGTAGTTTGAAAATTGTTGGCTTAATCAAGAGTGGCTAGTTACTTCTGTTTCACCATGTCCACACAGTTAATAGGGTGAAGCCATCTTGGATTTGTTATAGGGGATGTCCTGGCTCCCCCTTATTCCACAAGAGCCAAATGGGTTCGGGAAAGAGGTCAGTGTGGAGAGACATCTCTACCCCACTCTCTGTTGCCTCTACTTGCTGCCCCAGCCCTGGAACAACGTCAGATCTACACAAAATTATGAAGTGGATAAGGTCTGGCTTTGTCCGTGTCCTATTAATACTTGTATGTCTCTTTTCCATCGTTGTCTCCTTCTAACTCTTTCCCAGTTTGTAGACTAAATGTTTCTGCTCTGTTTTCATTTCTCCAGGATGCAGGGAAGGGAATATAATGTGATTAATCAGTAACTAGGGGTGAAAAACTCTAACCCTTGCAGAGGCCAAGGGAAACAAGCCAAGTTGGCTGGGTAGGAACAAAGTGACCATGTCCTGGTGAAAGGGGCAACTGTTCCCCTGCTCAGGTGGTTGGTTGTTCACAGGGACCATGGGCCCAGGGCTGTGTGATCTTGTGTTTTGCAAAATCGCCCTTGCTATGAGCCTTGACATTGCCAGGAAAAACTGTTAAAGACTAGGAAAAGGACAAAAGAGATTATTGGGTGTCCTTTCAGTGGATTGTAGGGTGTAGTCTGCACTCCAGCCTGGGTGACAGAGAGAGACTCCCTCTCAAAAAAAAAAAAAAAAAAAAAAAAAAGTAGAAAAAGTGAAGAAACGGGTTTCCCCTAGAGCCTCTGGAAGGAACACAGCCCCACCAACACCTTGATTTCAGCCAAGTAAACCCATTTAGGGCTTCTGTCCTCCAACTGTCAGATACTCCAACTGAATTGTAAGATAAATATGTGTGGCTTTAAGCTGTGGAGTTTATGGGTAATCCTCTACAGCAGCAATAGGAGGCCAGATTGTTTTACAGCCTTTAGGGTAGAAGTTAAGTTGTAGAAATTGGTAGCGATACAAATGCTTCTTGTCCATAGTAATGCAAATGATTCCTGTTCATAGAACTTTAAAAATACTTTGTCCAGCCGGGCGCAGTGGTTCATGCCTATAATCCCGGCACTTTGGGAGGCCGAGGCAGGCAGATCGCTTGAGCTCAGGAGTTTGAGATCAGCCTGAGCAACATGGTGAAACCCCATGTCTAAAAGAAATACAAAAAAATTAGCCCGGCATGGTGGCGCATGTTTGTAATTCCAGCTACTCAAGACACTGAGGCAGGAGGATTGCTTCAACTTGGGAGGTTGAGCTGCAGTGAGCCGAGATCATGCCACTGCACTCTAGCCTGGGTGACAGAGCGAGAGCTTGTCTCAAAACACAAACAAACAAACACGCCTTGCCCAGTGGAGAATATAAACCTCTGTAGGTAAAATTCTCATTCAAATTTGTTGTAACATCTTATTGGTTCCTTTATTAATTGAGTTGAATAAAATGTTTGATGCATGTTAATTTGATATTTGTATACGTTCATGTTATCAACTTTTTTAAAAAACTGTACTTTAACAATGATATGTTCATATTCTATACCCTATAGCCCTGTGCCTTTGAATTTAAGCTGTAGTCATACTTTTGAATCCACTGTGACATCAGTCACTAATTTGATTTCTATTTTTTCAAGCAGTTAATTATCACACATTTCAAGAAGGCATGTGCTAGCAAGGCCTGCAGTTGGAATCCCAATGGGAAGGTGTTATATTTACCAAGATTTTGGTTATGATTGATGAGATACTGCATTTGGACTTGAGAAAGTGTCAAACGGTATATTTTTTCAACAGCTAAAGCCTTAAGGAGTATTTTCTACTGAGCTAATAGATATTCATTTTAACACCTTTTTCCTTTTTTTTTTTTTTTTTTTTTTTTTTAGAGACGGAGTCTCGCTCTGTCACCCGGGCTGGAGTGCAGTGGCCGGATCTCAGCTCACTGCAAGCTCCGCCTCCTGGGTTCACGCCATTCTCCTGCCTCAGCCTCCTGAGTAGCTGGGACTACAGGCGGCCGCCACCTCGCCTGGCTAGTTTTTTGTATTCTTTAGTAGAGACGGGGTTTCACCATGTTAGCCAGGATGGTCTTGATCTCCTGACCTTGTGATCCGCCCGTCTCGGCCTCCCAAAGTGCTGGGATTACAGGCTTGAGCCACCGCGCCCGGCTTAACACCTTTTTCCTAATGGTGATAGTTCACACTAATATCTACCATGTTACTGCTGAACATATTTATCAATAGGGAGTGGGAAGATCAAAAGCACTATGTGCGTGAGTAACTAACTGGTCAACTTTGCAAATCACTGCCAACGTGGGGCAGGGCTGGGTGGTTGATCGAGCAGCTAAGCGATGGAGTGGGAAGGACAGAGACTTGCTCCAAGCAGCTTGCAGCAGGTGCAGTGAGACATAGTAAATGCTGCCGCTGCTACAAAATGCAGAGGCCAGCCTCATAGTTGGGACACCAAGGCTCAGAGATGTGAAGTGGCTTACTCGGGGTCTCACTGAGAGTGAATGACTGAGTGCCAAACCCAGGTCTTTCTCAGCCAAACCTTGGCTTTTTGGTTACATTGCATATTTCAGGCTGGACATTTGCTGGACAGTGCCTGTAGTGTAGTGTTGTCAGTAGGAGAAGTACCACCCCAAGGAGTTGTGGGTTGTCACAATGATTGCAGGACCCTACCGCCATTTGGGAGGCATGGGGCCAGGGCTGCTATGTTGTTCTGCAATGAATGTGACAATCCTGTAAAATAAAGACTTGTCCAGCTTTCAAATGTATCCTCAGATATTCATGTAGGTGAAAAACTGTCCATAATTATCTGAGCCTAAAACTCAGATAATGATTTAAAAAACATGTCAAAAATTAACAGTTAATTTCCCTGGAATACAACTACCATATAAAAGATTATTGTACTTTGTTTTGTTCACAGTTTTACTTAGAGCTGTTCACCAATGTGGAAAATTATGTCAGGGACACCAGAGACAGTCTGTTTTAGAGGAAATTATCTATCGTTCCATTACATGTTCTAATACAGCTGTGCCCAGAATTTATTATTTTCCTTATAATTATTTAGTTATTAATTATTCTATTTGTAATCATTGTAATTATTATTTTATTTTGAGACAGAGTCTCTCTCTGTTGCCCAGGCTGGAGTGCAGTAGTGTGATCACAGCTCAATGCAGGCTCCACCTCCCAGGCCCAAGCAATCCTGAATGATCCTCCCGCTTCAGCCTCCCAAGTCACTGGGACCACAGGCATGTTCCACCACACCTGGCTATTATTTTTTTTAATTTTCGTAGAGAGGATCTCCCTGTGTTGCTCAGGCTGTTCTTGAACTCCTGGGTTCAAGCGATCTTCCCACCTTGGCCTCCCAAAGTTTTGGGATTACAGGCATGAGTTACTGTGCCAGGCCAGTAATTATTTATTATAAAGTACTACGCTTTTATTTCTCCTTTATAAATAGAGGCAATATATTGATTATCTTTTTCTTTTTTTTTGAAATAGGGTCTCACTCTGTTGCCCAGGCTGGAGGGCAGTGGCTATTCACCGGTATGAGTATAGCATATTACAGCCTCAGACTCCAGGGACTTGAGCAGATCCTCTTGCCTCAGCCTCCTGAGTATCTGGGAGTACAGGTGGGCATCACCGTGTTTGGCTTGATTTTCTTTTGAAAGTATACATTTAATTTCATTGTAGTAAAGGGGATGATATAAAATATTTATTATAAAGGAATTAAATGGAGTTAAGAACTACTATGGTGAAATGAGTATTTGGTCAGGAAGTTGCAAAACCTTGAGAATCTTGGTTCTGCCACTTATTTTGAGCATGTCACAACCCCTCCAAGACAGCTTCCTTCCAGGTAAAACAACCTCAGCCTTCTGCTTTCCAGAGTACTTGCTGTATTAGCCAAGTGAGATCACGCAAATACCATACAGGTGTAAGGATTATCTCTCAATGTCACTCCTGAATAGAACTTGCTTGTTTGGGATTAAATTGAATTCTTAACAATGCTCTTATCACATTCATGGTGGATAAATTCAGACTTTAAATTGTTTGCCTAAAAGCCTTAAATAGGCACTTGACAAAAGATATCCAAACCAAATGGCTGATAAGTTCCTGAAAATGTGCTTTAGTCATTAAGGAAATGTAACTTAAAAGAACAAGGCAATAAATACCATTACCCCCATACCAGGATAACTAAATGAAAAATAACATACCAATTGTTGTAAAGAACATGAAACTCTTATATATTGCTGATGGGAGTGTAAATTAATACACCACTTTGGAAAGCTGGCAGTATCAGTGAAAGCAATCCTATGACCCAGCAATTTCACTCCTAGTTATGAAGCCAACAGAAAGGTGTGCATATATTTCCCAAAAACTAACACCAGAATGGGCTGTGTTCGGCAGACCTGTGATCTGCAGGTACTCAGAGATCCATAGGGAGAACACCAGGACACCCTAGAAGCTGGCAAGTGAGTCTGTTGACATTCAGGGATGTGACTGTATTCTCTCCAGAGGAGTGGGGATGCCTGGACCCTGCACAGCAGAATTTGTATAGGGATGTGATGTTAGAGAACTACAGAAACCTGGCCTCCCTGGGTTTTGCTGTATCTAAGCCAGACGTGATCACCTGCCTGGAGCAAAGGAAAGAGCCCTGGAATATGAAGAGACAGGAGACAGAATCCAAACACCCAGTTACGTCTTCTCATTTCACGCAAGACCTTTTGCCAGAGCAGGGCATAAAAGATTCATTCCAGGCCGGGCACGGTGGCTCACACCTGTAATCCCAGCACTTCGGGAGGCTAAGGTGGGCAGATCATGAGGTCAGGAGTTTGAGACAAGCCAGTTCGAGACCAGTCTGACCAACATGGTGAAAATCTCTATTAAAAACACAAAAATTAGCTGGGCATGGTGGTGCGCACCTGTAATTCCACTACTCAGGAGACTGAAGCAGAATAATTGCTTCAACCTGGGAGATGGAGGTTGCAGTGAGTGGAGATTGCACCACTACACTCCAGCCTGGGCAACAGAGCAAGACTTCGTCTCGGGAAAAAAAAAAAAAAAAAGATTCGTTCCGAAAAATGATACTGGGAAGATATGGAAGCTGTAGCCTTGAGAATTTACATTTAAGGAAAGACAGGAAAAGTTTGGGAGGACATCATTCATATACACTTTTCTATGGAAGATTAAGAACTCTGAAATGTAAGAGGCATGAAGAAAATATAAGTGGACAGGCCATTTGTGGTTTACTTATAAGTTTTGTAAGTGATGCATGAGAGACAGGGTTTTACAATGTTACCTAGGCTGATCTTGAACTCCTGGTCTCAAGTGATCCTCCTGCCTTGGCTTCCCATAGTGTTGGGATTTCAGGTGTTAGCCACTGCACCTGGCCTATTTCTCACTTTCATATATGATGTCTTCCTTTATTTTAATGGGTGCAGTTCACAGTCTACAGTATTTATTCTTAGTTACCTAACTATAACCAAGTCCTTAGTCATTCTAGAAAATTCTCAGAGACTGTGGAAGCTTTTGTTTTTGTTTTGTTTTGTTTGTTTTGTAGTGATGGGGTCTCACTATGTTGCCCAGGCTGGTCTCAAACTCCTGTGCTTGAGCCATCCTCCCACCTCAGCCTCCCAAAATGCTGAGATTACAGGTGTGAGCCACTGTGCCTGGCCTGCGGAAGCTTGTGGTTTGAAACATTTCTTCAGTGATTTTGGATGCAAACTTTATTCTGTATTCAGAGTGGCCAGAAATGGAACTGTTACCACTTCCTGCCTCTGCAGTGTCTTCCACACCGTCACCATCAGCACTAGAAACTCCAGGTGCACGAGGTTAAAGTCAAAGTCCTAAAGTACTTCAGTGGCTTCCGTGTTGTGTGCTGTGTGTTAAACATGCTGGTAATCATCAGAGTTTGTATGCTTAGGACTAAGTAGTGGAACAACAAAAACACCACAAGAACTATATATTTTTGATAATTTCAGCTAAGGTTATGACAAAGACACAGACTCAGTATTTGGAATATGGCTATCCTTTCTTCCTTTTTTTTTTTTTTTTCCTGAGACTCACTCTGTTGCCCAGGCTAGAGAGCAATGGCGCGTGATCTCGGCTCACTGCAACCTCCGCCTGCGGGGTTCAAGTGATTCTCCTGCCTCAGCCTCCCGAGTAGCTGGGATAACAGGCATGTGCCACTACGCCCGGCTAATTTTTGTCCTTTTAGTAGAGACAGGGTTTCCCCATGTTGGCCAGGCTGGTCTCGAACTCCTGATCTCAGGTGATCCACCCACCTCGGCCTCCCAAAGTGCTGGGATTACAGGCGTGAGCCAACCGTGCC
This sequence comes from Rhinopithecus roxellana, assembly GCF_007565055.1. Taxonomy (NCBI): domain Eukaryota; kingdom Metazoa; phylum Chordata; class Mammalia; order Primates; family Cercopithecidae; genus Rhinopithecus; species Rhinopithecus roxellana. The sequence continues at coordinate 64,325,745 of NC_044554.1, forward strand.
CAGCCTACTGCTGTCTTTTCATAACGTGTTCTAAAATTTTATTTAGTTTTTTCGGCCAGGCATAGTGGCTCACACCTCTAATCCCAGCACTTTGGGAGGCCGAGGCGAGGGGAGTGCTTGAGCCCAGGAATTCAAGACCCAGCCAGTACAACATAGTGAGACCCTGTCTCTACACACACCTCCAAACAGCCAGGCATGATGGTGCACACCTCTAGTTCCACCTAGCTGGGAGGCTGAGGTGGGAGGATCACTTGAGCACAGGAGGTAGAGACTTCAGTGAGCCATAATTTCACCACTGCACTCCAACCTGGGTGGCAGAGTGAGACCCTGACTCAAGGGAAAAAAAAAAAGATATATATATACACACACACACTATATATATGTGTAGATAGATATATATAGGTAGATAGATATAGATATCGATATATAATTTATTTAATTTTTAAATTGTCAGATAAAATTTTATGCATTTATCATTTACAACATGATGTTTTGTAGTATATATACATTGTTGAATGCTTAATCCTAGCCAATTAAGTACTTTACCTCACAGACTTGTCGTTTTTGTAGTGAGAGCACTTAACATTCTTCAAAGATGGAATATATCATCATTAACTACGGTCATCATGCTGTGTGACAGATCTCTTGAGCTTATTCCTCCTATCTAACTGTAATTAGGTGTGCTTTGACAGACATCTCCCCAAACCTTCTCCCCGTAAAACCCCAGCCTCTGGTAACCACCATTCTGCTCTCTGATTCAATGAGGTCAGCTTGTTTAGATTCCACATATGAGTGAGATTATGAGGTATTTGTTTTTCTGTGTCTGCTTATTTCAATTAACACAATGTACTCCAGGTTCGTCCACATGATTGAAAATGACAAGATTTTCTTTACTTATGGCTGAATAATACTACATTGTGTATATACACCACATTTTCTTTACCCGTTCGTTTGATTATAGACACTTGTAGGTTGATTTTATATCTTGGCTATTGTCAATAGTGCTGCAATAAACATGGAAGTTCCATAAATAAATAGGATTCATAATGCCTGTTGTTTTCTTATATCTATATATATAAATCATGTTTCTAGGTACATAAATGTCCCATTAATCCCTTTGATCACTCTAGAAAATGCTGTTTTTTCATGAATACAAGAATGTTCAAAGAAGCACTCTTGGCCGGGCGTGGTGGCTCAAGCCTGTAATCCCAGCACTTTGGGAGGCCGAGACGGGCGGATCACGAGGTCAGGAGATCGAGACCATCCTGGCTAATACGGTGAAACCCCGTCTGTACTAAAAAATACAAAAAAACTAGCCGGGCGAGGTGGCGGGCGCCTGTAGTCCCAGCTACTTGGGAGGCTGAGGCAGGAGAATGGCATAAACCCGGGGGGCGGAGCTTGTAGTGAGCTGAGATCCGGCCACTGCACTCCAGCCTGGGCAACACAGCGAGACTCCGTCTCAAAAAAAAAAAAAAAAAAAAAAAAAAAAAAAAGAAGCACTCTTGTCATAGCCCTAAACTATAAGTACCCGAAATGTCTACCATGTATAAAATGGCTACCTTGTGGTATATTTCTACAATGGCATACTAGCACAATAGGAAAGAATGGTGTACAACAACATAGATTAATTCACAGTGTTCAGCAAAAGGTATATATGTGAGTACATATTGTGTGATTCCTTCTATATGAAATTCAAAAGCAGAGAAAATTAATCTATGATGTTAAAAATCATAATAGGAGTTACGGTGGGGGTGATTTGTGACTGGAAGGAACATGAACGGGGGCATTAGGGAATGCTGGTAATGTTCTCTTTTTTGATCTGGAGGCTTAGTTACACAAATGTACTCTGTGAAAATTATTTGAATGGTACATTTATGATTTGCACATTTTTCTATTTTGTTACAGTTTGATTAAAAACATTTTTTTTTTTTTTTTTGAGATGGAGTCTTGCTCTGTCACTCAGTCTGGAGTGCAGTGGCACATCTCTGCCCGGTGCAACCTCTGCCTCCTGGGTTTAAGCGATTCTCCTGCCTCAGCCTCTTGAGTAGCTGGGACTACAGGTGCATGCCACCATGCCCAGGTAACTTCTTGTGTTGTCAGTGGAGATGGGGTTTCACCATGTTGGCCGGGCTGGTCTGGGACTCCTGACCTCAAGTGATCCACTTGCCTCGGCCTCCCAAAGTGCTGGGACTACAGGCATGAGCCACCACACCTGGCCCATAATTTGATTATTATTTTTTAAAGTTAATTAACTAGCTGGGTGTGGTGGTACATGCCTGTAATCCCAGCTATTCGGGAGGCTGAGGCAAGAGAAACGCTTAAACCCTGGAGGCAGTGGGTGTAGTGAGCCAAGATCAGTACCACTGCACTCCAGCCTGGGTGACAGAGTGAGACTCTATCTCAAAAAAATAGGCCTGGCGCGGTGGCTCATGCCTGTAATCCCAGCACTTTGGGAGGCTGAGGCTGGTAGATCATGAGGTCAGGAGATCAAAACCATCCTGGCTAGCACGGTGAAACCCCATCTCTACTAAAAATACAAAAATTAGCTGGGCGTAGTGGCACTCGCCTGTAGTCTCACCTATTTGGTAGGCTGAGGCAAGAGAATCGCTTGAACCCGGGAGGCGGAGGTTGTAGTGAACCGAGATGGAGCCACTGCCTGGGCGACAGGGAGACTCCATCTCAAAATTAAATTAAATTAAAAGTTAATTAGCCAGACTAGTTACACTAGTGTACACTAGGTACACCAGTGTGTACCTGTAATCCCAGCTACTTGGGAGGCCGAGGTGGGAGGATTGCTTGAGTCCAGGAGTTCAAGTCCAGCCTGGGCAACACACTGAGACCCCTGCCTCTTAAAAAAAAAAATGTTGATGAAACAAAAAACAATTGTTTAGCGGCCTTGTGCCACTTTGGTCATATGCTTTGCTTCCTCTTCTTGTGACCAAGCCCTGGCAAGTTCAAGACTCTATTTGTGACCACAAAGCTAAGGGGTCTTTACAGGGGTGAAGGTTATGATCTCAGCGCCAAGATAACTGGTCCTGGAACCTAAACCAAGGGTGGGTGAGCCTACCCTTATGCAACATACAAGAAAGGCATTTGTAAATTTTTTTCAGTTTTTTTTGTTTGTTTTTTGTTTTTTCCAGTTTTTTTCTTCTCATTCTGGAAGAGGAAGAGAAGTGAGAAAAGGCAGTGAGAGTGTCTCACATGAGACGAAGTTTGTGAAAACACCTTGTAAACTGCAGGTTTTCTCATGACAAAACAGTTTTTAATAGTGGGCAAGGATAAGTGGGAGAACTGGGTTTGAGAAGCAGAAAGGGAGAGGAAAAAATAGAAAAAGTCATAATGAAGAGCGTCTGTCTGGTAATACCTTTTTTCCCTCCTCGCACCTGCCTGGGATCCAAGAAGAGCTTCTTTGCTACAGTCAGCCCCTGGAGTCTGTTCCCCTCGCCAGGCGGAGTCCCGCTCCCTACCCCAAGAGGGCGATATGGCCACACTGAGCTGGGACCCAGTCGCAGACTCGAGAGGAATCGGAGTGCATGAGCTGTAGCCTGGGTTTAATCTGGCTTCGAGGGCTAGATCCCGGACTGGCCAAACCCTCCTCTGTCCCCTCTTGCCCTAAGTCAAGCTATGGAGAAACCGTGGAACAGAAGAGCAGGGAGGCATTTCGCAAGTTGCGTTTCATCTCTGGCGCTTTGAAATTTAGGGCATGGTGTTGGGAAATTTGAGGGTGCTTTTTTTTTTCTTCCTATGGTCTCACAGAAAATAAAATGTGAATTGCCTCTACAAAGGGCTTGAAGATCAGGGCCAGGAATCCAAGTCCTTCTGGACCAGGGTCATGGGGGCTTTCAAAAGTGGAATGTTGGCTGGGAGTGGTAGCTCACACCTGTAATCCCAGCACTTTGGGAGGTCCAGGTGGGCCCATCACTAGACATCGGGAGTTCAAGACCAGCCTGGCCAACATGGGGAAACCCTGTCTCTACTAAAAATACAAAACTTGACCAGGAGTGGTGGTGGACACCTGTAATCTCACTTACTTGGGAGGCTGAGGCAGGAGAATCGCTTGAACCCGGGAGGCGGAGGTTGCAGTGAGCAAAGATCGCACCACTGCACTCCAGCCTGAGAGACAGAGTGAGACTCCATCTCAAAAAAAAAAAAAAGAAAAGAAAAGAAAAGAAAAGAAAAAAGAAATAAAGTAGAATATTGACACAATAGGCTTAAAAACAAACAAACAAACAAACAAAAACCCTTTTCCCCACTGTTTAATGGTTTTCTCCTTCACTTTTCCTCTCCCAGTGTTGCAGCCCAGTGACTTCTCTTCAACAATCCCACCTGAATCACACACATCAGAACCAGCAGGGACCTAAAAGACCATTTGCTCCTGTGCTGCTCAAATTATGCCCAGTTGTCACCAGCACCAGAATCAGCTGTGCTTGTTAAAATGCATATTCCAGGGCCCTGACTCAGAAGCCATTGGGTGCGTCAGAAATCTACATTTTAAATGGGCACACCCCCTCCTCCAGTATATACGTGTGGTTATCCATGCACACTAAATTTTGAGAAGTTCTTTAGTTCAGCTCTTTCCATGTACAAGGGAGAAACAAATCTCAGAGGTCAAGGGTCATGCCTAAGGTTACCCAGCAGATTGGCAGCATCACTAGGACTGAAATCAAGACCCTGTACCCTAACCTCACATCAGGGTAAGTTTTTACTCCATGTTTCTGAGAGCCCTAGAGTTTTCAAGAGGTGCTTCAGAGGTTCCACAAATATTTAATTGCAAAGTGACCTGTTTAAAAGAAAACAGAAATTTGGCATTTGCAACTCCCTATGATGTGAATCAGGATTTTAAAAAATCTTGGGGTTGCAAGTATCAGCCATCATGTTCATTTAATGTTATTGAGATCACTGCAAAAGTCCTACCTTTATTATTGACTGACTTAGATAAAATAAATGATTGAAATGCCACTTTTATTTGTTTTATCTATTGGAATTCTGTTTAAAGTTTCATTTGACAAAACAATTCTACTGATCTATATAAAATGTATTGGGCAATCACTAACTCTGAAAGCACAGTGTTAAGCACTGTGGAAATAAACAAAAACCACCCAAGTGAGAAGAAACAGAAGCTGTTTATTTAGAGCTTGCTTTAGCCAGGGACTCAGCCACCATTACTCTCATTTGTCAGAGACTCAGGCAGGCAGGGCTGTGCAGTTTTATAGTGAAACATGGAAGTCTTCAGCTATGCCTTGCTTGGAACTTGTTGGCATGGGAAAGCTAGAGGTAGACTGACTAGAAATGGAGCATCCAGTGTGATTGGATTGGGGACCGTATTTGGCTTTCTGTGCTTGGTCCTGAGTTGGAAGTGGGGGCAGAAGTTAGGACAGCTGCACTTACTGACTTGGTCAAGTTCTGACTGTTCTGGGCTGAATGCTGCAGAGGCTGTGGTTTGGCTTCCTGGACGGGTTGCTGCAGAGGTTGTGGGCCAGAGTTCTATTGTCATATATGATCTGGCCATTGTCTGTTTGTATTTTCAGTCTGTCAGCCTTATCTGCATTACTTCATCTAAGCCCTTTCACAGCCCCATGAGAGTGATAATATTATTATTTCAGCTTTATGAATGAGAAATGGAATTGCAGAGAAGTTAGGTAACTTGGCCAAAGTCAGACAGTTATGAAGAGGTAAAGATGAAACTTGAACCTAGGCCGACTGACCTCAGAGGCCTGGGTTTCTGTCTCAGCTTTACAGGAAAAAAAAAAAAATTATAGAAACTGACAGGCTGTCTAAAAACTCCCATGAAAATGCAAAGGATCTAGATTAGCCAAAACATATTTGAAAGAGAATAACAAAGTTGGAGGGCTAACACCATCTGATTTCAAGGCTTCATATAAAATAATAGTCATCAAGATGAGGTGCTATTAACATCATGATAGACAGATCAATGGAACAGAATAGAAAGTTCAGACACACATACACACACATACACAATTGATTTTTACAAATACCCTAAGGCAATTAGAAAGGATAATTTCTAATGAATAGCTTCAGTGAGTTGGGCTAGAACAATTGGATAGCTATGTGCAAAAAAAGAACTTCAATTCATACCTCATACCATGTTATAAAAATTAAGCCAAAATCGATCATGCACCTAAGTGTCAAATCTAAAACTACAAAACCTCTAGAAAACATAGAAGTAAAATCTTTGTGACCTTGAATTAGATAATATGTCTTGGATACTACACTAAAAGCATAGTCAATAGAAAATAAATGTGATAAACTGGACTTCATCAAAATTAAAAACTACTTTTCCTGAAAAGACACTATGAGAAGAATGAAAAGACCAGCCACTGACTGGGAGAAAATATCCGCAAAGCCCGTATCTGATAAAGGACTTGTATCCAGAATATATAAAGAACTTTGGAAATCAAATAAGAGCAAACAATTCAATTTTTTTCAAAAAGTAGGTGACAGATCTAAACAGATATTTCATTTAAAAAAATGGATGGCGTGGCCGGGCGCGGTGGCTCAAGCCTGTAATCCCAGCACTTTGGGAGGCCGAGACGGGCGGATCACGAGGTCAGGAGATCGAGACCATCCTGGCTAACACGGTGAAACCCCGTCTCTACTAAAAAAATACAAAAAACTAGCTGGGCGAGGTGGCGGCGCCTGTAGTCCCAGCTACTCGGGAGGCTGAGGCAGGAGAATGGTGGGAACCCGGGAGGCGGAGCTTGCAGTGAGCTGAGATCCGGCCACTGCACTCCAGCCTGAGCGACAGAGCGAGACTCCGTCTCAAAAAAAAAAAAAAATGGATGGCAAATCACATGAAAAGATGTTCAACATTATTACACATTAAGGAAATATAAATTAAAATCACAATCAGAAACTACTGCATACCTATTAGACGTCTAATTAAAAAGACTGATCATACCATGTGTTAATAAGAGTGTGGAGGAACTAGAACTCTCATACACTGTTGATGGGAATGTATAATGATAAAACCACTTTGGGAAACAGCTGATCTGTTTCTTAAAAAGTTAAACATACTTACCATACGATCTAGCCTTTCTACCTCTGTGTATGTACCCAATAAAAAGCACATGTTCATACAAAGACCTGTACACAAATGTTCATAGTAGCTTTATTGTTTTTTCCTCAGCTTTACTGAGGCATGAGTGACAAATAAAAAATCATAGCAGCGATTTTTTTAAGAGATAGGGTCTTGTATTGTTGCCCAGGCTGGACTCAAACTCCAGGACTCTAGTGATCTTCCTGCCTCAACCTTTCAAGTAACTGGGATTACAGGCAGGTGCCACCACACCTGGCTTGAAGCTTTATTTTTTAATTGTATTTTATTTTATTTTATTTTATTTTATTTTTGAGACGGAGTCTCACTCTGTCGCCTAGGCTGGAGTGCAGTGGCATGATCTCAGCTCACTGCAAGCTCCGCCTCCTAGGTTCATGCCATTCTCCTGCCTCGGCTTCCCAAGTAACTGGGACTACAGGTGCCCACCACTATGCCCAGCTAATTTTTTGTAAGTTTTAGTAGAGACGGGGTTTCACCGTGTTAACCAGGATGGTCTCGATCTCCTGACCTCGTGATCCGCCCGCCTCAGCCTCCCAAAGTGCTGGGATTACAGGTGTGAGCCACCGCACCCAGCCTGAATTTTATTTTTTTAGAGATAGAGTCTTGCTCTGTTGCTTAGGTTGGAGTACAATGGCATGATCATAGCTCACTGCAGCCTCAAACTCCTGGGCTTAAGCGATCTTCCCACCTCAGCCTCCTGTGTAGCTGGGATTACAGGTGCAAGCCACCATGCTGGGCTAATTTTTTAATTTTTTGAAGAGATGGGGTCTTGCTATATTGCCCAGGCTGGTCTCGAATTTCTGGCCTCAAGCCATCTTCCCACATTGGCCTCCCAAAGTGCTGGGATTACAGATGTGAGCACCTCACTGGTCTGCAGCTTTATTTTTAGTAGCCAAAAGCAGGAACCAATCCAATGACTATCAATAAGTGAATGGCTAGACAAACCGAAGTATATTCATATAATGGAATAACCTCAGTAAGTGAACATTTTTTCAGTAACAGCTTTATTGAGATATAACTCACACATGTAAAAATTAGCCATTTAAAAATATAATTTTATAGTTTTTAGTGTATGTACGGGGTTGTGCAACCATCATCACAATCAATTTGAGAATATTTGTATTACTTACACCTGTAATCCCAGCACTTTGGGAGGCCAAGGTGGGAAGATCCTTTGAGGGCAGAAGTTTGTGACAGCCTGGCCAACATGGTAAAACCCCATCTCTAATTAAAAAAGAATACAAAAATTAGCTGGGCATGCTGGTGGGCATGTTATCCTAGCTACTCCAGAGGCTGAGGCAGGAGAATTGCTTGAACCCGGAGGCAGAGGTTGCAGTGAGCAGAGATTGCGCCACTGCACTCCAGCCTGGGTGACAGAGTGAGACTCTGTCTCAAAAAATAATAATAATAGGCCAGGCGCAGTGGCTCACGCCTGTAATCCCAGCACTTTGGTAGGCTGAGATGGGTGCATCACGAGGTCGAGAGATGGAGACCATCCTGGCCAGCATGGTGAAACACCATCTCTACTAAAATATAAAAAATTAGCCAGGTGTGGTGGCGGGCGCCTGTAGTCCCAGCTACTTGGGAGGCTGGGGCAGGGGAATCACTTGAACCCAGGAGGTGGAGGTTGTAGTGAGCGGAGATAACACCACTGAACTCCAGCCTGGCAACACAGCAAGACTCCACCTAAAAAATGTATAATAATAAATAATAAATAATGCTGCTATGAACATTCATATACTGGCTTTTGTGTAGACACATATTCTCATTTCTTTTGGGTATATATACTTAGGAGTGAAATTTTGGGGTCAAAGGGTACCTCTATGTTTAAATGTTTGAGGAACTGCCAGACTGTTTTCCAAAGTGGCTGCATCATCATACAATCCACTCACCAGCAGGGTATGAGAGTTCCAATTTCTCCCTCTCCTCACTGACACTTGCTTTTGTCTGTTTTTTTAAATTTTTGTCATGTGAATGGGTGTGCAGTGGTATCTCATTGTGGTTTGTTTTTAGTAACAGCTTTATTGAGAGATAATTCAAATAGCGTATGACTCTTCCGCTTAAAGTACATGCAGTAATGTGGACAGATCTTAAAATAATTAGACCAAGTGAAATAAACCAGACAAGAAAAGAGTATGAACTTTTGAATAAAAGCTATTTTAACTGGAAATAAAAGAATAAATATTGTACGATTGTATTCCTATAAAATTCTAGAAAATATAAACCAATCCATAATTACAGAAAACAGATAAAGGACAATGGGAGGTTGGGGGAGATAGTTTGGGGGAAGTTTCTGGGAAGAAGGGATCATAGGAGGACACAAGGAAACTTTTGGGGGCTGATATTTATTTTCATTATCTTTCTTTTCTTTTCTTTTTCTTGAGACAGAGTCTCACCCTATCGTCCAGGCTGGAGTGCGGTGGCATGATCTCAGTTCACTGCAATATCCACCTACCAGGTTCAAGTGATTCCCATGCACCACTGTGCCTGGCCTATTTTCATTATCTTGACTGTGGTCATGGTTTCACGGGTGTATATGTATGTCAAATCCTATCCAATTACACTATAAACATGTAGTTTATTGTATGTCAATTATACCTCAATAAAGCTGTTTTGAAAGAATACAAAGGACTACAATATTCTGTTACCTCCCCTTTGTCATGTCACTATCCTTTTACCCTGAAAGCTCCCTCCAAACCATACTCCCTAAAATTCATTTTGCTTTCTACCCTCACCAGTGTCCTCCAACTTCTCCCATGCCACATGGCTCCATTCCAAGGCATCCCCTATTTCCAGCCACATTGATTGGTATTCCTATTCCTCAGCTTCCTGGGTCCCCAGGCTTCCTGGGTTCAAGCACAAACTCTGGAGTTGGTTGCTTGGGTTCCAATCCTGGTTTTTCTGTTCTGACCTTAAGCAAGTTCATTATCCTTTTTATGCCTCACTTTCCTCATCTATAAAATGGGCATAATCCTCATACCGTTGGTGCGAAGATTAAATGAGTGAATAATATATGTAAATGAGTGAATGGAAAAACTGGGGGAGTCAAAAGTGAGCAGAGGCTCTTCATTTCTACTTTTGTCAGAAACCACATTAAATTGTAAATAAGGCCCTTCTCTACTTGACTTGAGGCAGCAGATTGTCAGAAGCCTACGGACAGCAATTTCTCTGACAAGACAAAGCAGATATTTTATACCAGGGGTTGGCAAACGATTGCCCACAGGCCAAATTTGGCCCAGTCTGTTTTTGTATGGTGCAAACTAAAAATGATTTTTAAATTTTTAAAGAGTTATAAAAGAAAAAATATGTGGTCTGTAAAACCTAAAATATTAACTACTTGGCCTGTTGGAGGAAGAGTTTGCTGAACTTTGGCTTTTTTTTTTTTTTTTTCCTAGATGGAATCTTACTCTGTCGCCCAGGCTGGAGTGCAGTGGTGTGATCTCGGCTCAGTGCAATCTCTGCTTCCCGGGTTCAAGTGATTCTCCTGCCTTAGCCTCCCAAGTAACTGGGATTACAGGTGCCTGCCACCGCGCCCAGCTAATTTTTTTTTTTGTAGTTTTTAGTAGAGATGGGGTTTCACCATCTTGGCCAGGCTGATCTTGAACTCCTGACCTCGTGATCCACCCGCCTCAGCCTCCCAAAGTTACAGGCGTGAGCCACTGCACCCAGCCATGACCTGTGTTTTATACCGTTAACTATGGGATTAACAAAAAATTTTACCTTTGTGCAGAAGGTTAAAAAAAAAAAAGTATGTTCAAGGAGAAGGAGATGTGTTACCTCTTCATACACTCCTACAACCATGGCATTGCAAAAAATAAAAATAACCACCTTTAAAAAAATAAACCTTATTTAAATTGCTATTAAAAATAACAATATATGTAAGATGACTAGATCAGTTCTTGGCACATGATAAACATAGGTAAGGGTTCACTGTTATTTTTGAAGCAAAAATGAGGATTTGCCAAAAATTGGGTGAGCAGCTTCTTATGGAGGATAAAAGACCTTTCGGGCTGTTTGGGAAAAGCTTCATTCTAAGTTTCTTCTTTGTAAGGGGACCTATTACTGCCAGCGCTTCTCTTGCTAACAGTTCTGGTGGGTGATTTGTCTTCGTTCCGCATTTCTTTCCGTGGCTCCTGTAGACATTGAGGGTTGGGTTATTTTTTCTTCTATAACTCTTTAAAAATTTAAAAATCATTTTTAGTTTGCACCATACAAAAACAGACTGGGCCAAATTTGGCCTGTGGGCAATCGTTTGCCAACCCCTGGTATAAAATATCTACTTTGTCTTGTCAGAGAAATTGCTGTCCGTAGGCTTCTAGACAATCTGCTGCCTCAAGTCAAGTAGAGAAGGGCCTTATTTACAATTTAATGTGGTTTGTGACAAAAGTAGAAATGAAGAGCCTCTGCTCACTTTTGACTCTCCCAGTTTTTCCATTCACCCACATTTACATATATTATTCACTCATTTAATCATCGCACCAACTGTATGAAGATTATGCCCATACAGTTACTGAGGAGAGATACAAAAGTGGTGCCGGGGGTAAGATTAATCACGTGAAATGAAATATGCTCTGAGCTTTTGAACCTTTGTTACGTGAACCCGAGGAATGAAATGATATACTGAGCACTCCATAAGCTGTTTTTTCCAGTCAGTTGTCTGGTCAGAAATTCGTTAACTCACTCCTCCCTGATTCATCACACTGTCAGAAAGCTTATATAACATGGAGTCTGAAGCATTCCAGAATCTTTCTTTTTTTTTAATAGAAATGAGGTCTCCCTATGTTACCCAGGCTGGTCTCAAACTCCTGGGCTGAAGCGATCCTCCCACCTTGGCTTCCCAAAGTGCTAAGGCTACAGGCGTGAGTCACCACACCCAGCCCAGAATCTTAAATTTACTATTGTACTTTGGGACTGCAGGAACTTAAAAGTAAGAGGAATAAAATTATCATGAATATTTGTTAGAATTCAGTTTGGTAATAACAGAAAAAAACCTAAAACACTAGCTGGGTGTGGTAGCTCATGGCTACAATCCCAGCACTTTGGGAGGCCAAGGCGGGCACATCACGAGGTCAGGAGATTGACACCATCCTGGCCCACATGGTGAAACCCCATCTCTATTAAATTACAAAAAAAGTTAGCTGGGTGTGGTGGTGCAGGCCTATAGTCTCAGCTACTCGGGAGGCTGAGGCGGGGGAATCGCTTGAACTCAGGAGGCAGAGGTTGCAGTGAGCTGAGATTGCACCACTGCACTCCAGCCTAGCGACAGAGGGAGACTCCCTTTCAACAAAGTATATTGCTTTCTCTTGTAAAATTCCAGAGGTAGGTGGTCCAGGGTTAGTGAGCACTGCACAGTGTCAGGCACCCAGGCTTCGTGAAGAGCAGAGGCCATAATCTTGTTGGTGCCATAGACCCCTTTGGCAATCTGGTGAGCCTATAGACCCTTTCTCAGAGTAATGATTTAAAGCAAATAGACTAAAACACATAAGACTATAACAAAAGCCAATTATTTCAAAACATAGTTATTAAAGTATATTTTTAAATTTTGATAGTTAATATATATGCTTCTATGTTAATACATTAAACAAGTTCTAGTGGCAGATCTAATAACTACCATAATTTTCAAGTGGTGACAAGCATAATGATACATCATGATACCCACAATTATACTGTAATATGAACACATCAAATGTACTGGTAATACATTATGATCTTTTGACTACATTCATGACTGAAGGACATGGTAAATTTCTATTAGAGGTTAGTAAAAGTAATCCCACGCAAGTTCACAGATCTCTTTATTCTATCCATGGTCTCCAGGTGTAGAATCCCTGTTCTAAATCACTGTTCTGTCATGCATCCCTCCATTCCTAGAGTCAACATATTGTCTAAGGGGGTGGCCATTATATCTGCTTTCCAGGGAGCAAGATGGAAGAAGGGATGAAGAAGGGAAAGGGATGAACCGTGCCAGGTGTCTTTTAAAGAAGGTTTCTAGAAGCTGCTGCAGAACACTTTCACTTACATCCCTTGGCTAGAACTTAGTCCCTGTCACCATAGCTAGCTGCAAAGGAGGCTGGAAATGTAGTTTTTATTCTTAGTAATATGCCAGCTAACAGCTCTGTTACTGTGTTAGAAGGAGGGATTGGCCAGGAGCAGTGGCTCATGCCTGTAATCCCAGCACTTTGGGAGGCAAAGGTGGAAGGATCACTTGAGCCCAAGAGTTTGAGCCCAGCCTGGGCAACAAAATGAGACTCTGTCTCTACAAAAAAATTTAAAAATTAGCTGGGCATGACGGCATGTGCCTGTAATCCCAGCTACTCAGGAGGCTGAGGCAGAAGAATCGCTTGAATCCGGGAGGCAGAGGTTGCAGTGAGCTGAGATAGTGCTATTGCACTCCAACCTGGGCAACAGAGCAGACTCCATTTCAGAAAAAAAAAAAAAAAAAAGTGATTGCCCTGAAGAAATCTTTCCCAGCTCCAAACCACTTCTCTTAGATGACATCAATCAGCTCTCTGCTGGTTCAAAGAATATGTTGAAAAGAGTGTCAGAGTTAGCTATTTTCATCTTAGTATAGTTCTTTGAGAACTGGGAAGAGATAGTGGGAGTGTCCTGGAATACATACTAGGTTTGGTATCAAGAGACTGGTCTAAATTCTGTCATTGCCAGTAACTACCTCTCTAAACCTCAGTTTCCTCATTCATTTGTAAAGTGGGGCAAACTCATAACTGTCTTGCTTGCCTTAAAACTTTTAATGCAAATAGTAAAACTCCTTTCTAAGGTAGATTATTATTCTATGAACACCTGTGGTATTCAGAGTTTAATATAAAGAAATACAATCGATATCCATTATAGTTACACCTTGTCTATAACTTTCAAGCAAAATGTCTTACTCGGTAGAATACTCAGTACCTGTACCATGTCCGATAGTTTATAGTACCCAAAGGCACTCAAACATGGTTTTCATTCTCTGTGAGCTTATGGTTTTTCCTCTAATATGTTCTCTTTTTTTTTCCAAAATGAAAATAGCTTTTAAAAATTGTAAATATCATCTATTCTGGCAGAGAAAATAGAAAAGTATAAGAAGAAAGTAAAAATCTCCTTAAGGCTGGGCACAATGACTCACACCTGTAATCCCAGCATTTTGGAAGGCCGAGGTGGGAGGATTGTTTGAGCCCAGGAGTTCCAGACCAGACTGGGCAACATAATATTTGTCTTATAAATTAACATAGTGAGACCCTGCTTCTACAAAAAATACAAAAATTGGCCTTGGCTACAGGTGGTGCTTGCCTGTCGTTCCAGCTACTTGGGATGCTGAGGTGGGTGTATCACCTGAGCTAGGGAGGTGGAAGCTGCAGTGATCTGTGATTGCGCCACTCCACTCCAACCTGGATGACAGAGTGAGACCCTGTCTCAAACAAAAGAAACTCCTTTAGTCCCATTGCTCAGAGGTAATCACTGCAAATTTTGTTTGTTTGGTTTTTTTTGAGACAGAGCTTTGCTCTTGTCATCCAGGCTGGAGTGCAATGGCACCATCTTGGCTTGCTGCAACCTCTGCCTCCCAGATTCAAGCAATTCTCCAGCCTCAGCCTCCTGAGTATCTGGGACTACAGGCTTGTGCCACCACGCCCGGCTAATTTTTATATTTTTAGTAGAGACAGGGTTTCATGATGTTGGCCAGACTGGTCTCAAACTCCTGAACTCAGGTGATCCGCTCACCTCAGCCAAAGTGCTGGGATTACAGGCATGAGCCACCGTGCCCGGCTGGTCACTAAACATTTTGGTGCTCTCCCTAGCTAGTCCCATTTATAGATGTGTACAAATGTAATTAGAGGGGGAAACTGTAATCACCAGAATGTAAAAGGGGAAGTGTTTCAATATGATTTTTTTTTTTTTTTTTTTTTGCAGAAGGGAAAGGTAACATTCATGCATGATATATGATTCAAAGAGTTAAAAAGTGTATAATCCTGTAAAAGGATGTCTTTCTTCTTTCCTTGATTTACAGCATCCTTCCCCAGAGGAAACTTGTTACCACTATCTTGTGTTTCTTTTTTGAGAATTCTTTGCTTAGCTCTGTGTTCCTTGGATGAAGTTTTAAAATTTTTGTCTTATAAATTAACACACAGAACAGACAAGGTGGCTCACACTTGTAATTCCAGTGCTTTGGGAGGCCAAGGATTTGGGAGGATTGCTTGAGGCTAGGAGTTTGAGACGAGCCTGGGCAACATAGCAAGATCCTATTTCTATTAAAAAATTGGCAAAGAAGTCTGGGGATGATGGTTCACGCCTGTCATCCCAGTACTTGAGATGCCAAGGCAGGCAGATCACTTGAGGTCAGGAGTTTGAGACCAGCCTGGCCAACATGGTGAAACGCTGTATCTACTAAAAATACAAAAATTAGCTGGGCATGGTGGTGCATGCCTGTAGTCCCAGCTACTCGGAGAATTGAGGTGAGGGGATTGCTTGAGCCCAGGAGGTCAAGGCTGCCAGTGAGCTGTGATCACACGCCCCTGCACTCCAGCTTAGGTGACAAAGCAAGACTCTGTGTCCAAAAAGTAAAATAAAAAAAAAGTTTTTAATTAACAAAGAAATTAACATACAGTAATATTGACCCTCTTTTGAAAGAACTACAAGTTTTAATACGTGCAGATTCTTTTAACCACCTCCACAATCAAGATACAGAATGGCTTCATCACCCCTCTAAACTCTCTTAGGCTGTCTTCTTTGGAGACAAGGTCTCATTCTGTTACACAGGCTGGAGTGGCATAATCATGGTTCACTGCAGCCTTGACCTCCCTGGACTCAGGTGATCCTCCCACTTCAGTCTTCCAAGGAGCTAGGACTACAGGTGCACACCACCACACACAGCTAATTTTTTAAGGTTTTTGCGGAGACAGGGTCTCCTGTTGCCCAGGCTTGTCTCGAATTCCTGGGCTCAATCAGTCTTCCCATCTTGGCCTCCAAAAGTGCTAGGATTACAGGTGTGAGCCATTGTGGTTGGCTTTATGCTATCTTTCTGTAATTATATCCACCCCTCAATTCCACATCCCTAGAAATCACTAATATGTCCTTCAACACTATAGTTTTGTCTTTTTGAGAATGTCATATAATGAAATCATACAGTATGTAACTTTTTTTTTTTTTGAGACATGATCTTGCTCTGTTGACCAAGCTGGAGTGCATTGGCACAAACATGGCTCACTGCAGCTTCGACTTCCTGGCCTCAAGTGATCCTTTCACCTTAGCCTCCAGAGTGGTTGGGACTATAGGCATGTGCCACCACAACTGGCTAATTTTTGCATATTTTGTAGAGATAGGGTCCCACTCTGTTGCCCAGCCTGGTTCAAACTCCTGGTCTCAAGCGATCCTCCTGCCTTGGCCTCCCAAAGTGCTGGGATTACAGGTGTCAGCCACTGCATCCAGTCAATATGTAAGTCTTGAGACTGGCTTCTCACACTCACTGTAATGCCTCTGAGGATCATCCCAGTTGTTACCAGTGTCGATAATTCATTTCTTTCCATTGTTGACTGGTATCTCATTGTATGAATGTACCAATGAAAAAAGTTTCTTGGCCGGACACGGTGGCTTACACCTGTAATCCCAGCACTGTGAGAGGCCGAGGCAGGTGCATTACGAGATCAGGAGTTTGAGACCAGCCTGACCCACATGGTGAAAGCCCATCTTTGCAAAAAATATGAAAATTAACCAGGCGTGGTGGCACACGCCTGTAATCCCAGCTACTCTCGAGGCTGAAGCAGGAGAATCACTTGAACCGGGAGGCAGAGCTTGCAGTGAGCCGAGATCATGCCACTGCACTCCAGCCTGGGCCACAGAACGAGACTCCATCTCAAAAAAAAAAAAGTTTCTTTATAGTTTCAGCCACTGAAGAGCATCTGGATAATTTCTAGTTGGGGGTAACTATGAACAGTGCTGCTATAAACATTCACGTGCAGAATTTTGTGTGCACATATGTTTTCATTTCTGTAAATACCTAAGAGTGGGGTTGCTGGGTCATGTGGTAGGTATATGTCTAACTTTACAAGTTGCCCAACTGTTTTCCAAGTGGCTGTACCATTTTGCATTCCTACCAGAAATGTGTGGGAGTTGAAGTTGTTTCACATTCTCGTCAGCACTAGGTGTTCCTAGTATCTTTCTTTTTTTTCTTTTGAGACAGAGTCTTGTCCTATTGCCCTAGCTGGAGTGCAGTGGCGCAATCTTGGCTCACTGCAACCTCCACTTCCCAGGTTCAAATGATTTTTTCGTTGTTTTTTTGAGATGGAGTCTTGCTCTGTCACCCAGGCTAGAGTACGGTGGCGCGATCTCGGCTCACTGCAAGCTCCGCCTCCCGGGTTCACCATTCTCCTGCCTCAGCCTCCCGAGTAGCTGGGACTACAGGCGCCCGCCACCACACCTGGCTAAGTTTTTTGTATTTTTAGTAGAGTCGGGGTTTCCCCGTGTTAGCCAGGATGGTCTCGATCTCGACCTCATGATCCACCTGCCTTGGCCTCCCAAAGTGCTGGGATTACAGGCGTGAGTCACCACGCCCGGCCTGAAGTGATTCTTATGCCTCAGCCACCTGAGTAGCTGGGATTACAGGTGTGCACTATGAGGCCCAGCTAATTTTTGTATTTTTAGTAGAGAGGGGTTTCACCATGTTGGCCAGGTTGGTCTTGAACTCCTGGCCTCAAGTGATCTTCCCACCTCAGCCTCCAAAAGTGCCAGGATTACAGATGTGAGCTGCCATGCCTGGCCTGTTATTTTTTGTTTTTATTATTCTATTAAGTGTGTAGTGATGTCTCAATTTGTATTTCCCTGATGGCCAATAATGTTGAAAATCTTTTCATGTACTTATTTGTCTTCTATATATTTTCTTTGGTGAATTGTCTGTTCAAGTTTTTTGCCCATTTTTAAATTGGGTTGTTTGCCCATTTCTTACTACTGAATTTTGAGAGTTCTTTATATATTCCAGGTGCAAATTGTTTGCCATGTGTGTGATTTGCAATATTATGCCTCATCTGTAGTTTATTATTTCATTCTCTTAACAGTCTTTTACAGAGCAACAGTTTAAGTTTGATGAAAACTGGAAGAAAATATTTTAATAAACGTTTGGGTTAGAGGTAAAAATTAATGGTCAGTAGAATACCCAAGAAAGGCAACAGTCTCTCTGCACTGTTTGGTGATGGTAGCTGGCAAGCACCTAAAAACACCCATTTTTGAGCACTTCTCTAGCTTTCTCACTGTGTTATTTTCACACTGTGTTATGGTTTGAATGCTTGTGTCCGCCCAAAATTGATACATTGAAACCTCATCTCCAATATGATGACATGAGCAAGTTGGAGTTTTAAGAGATAAGGTCATGAGGGCAGAGACTTAATCAATAAAATTAGTAACTTTGTAAAAGAGGCCCCAGAGAACGGCACAGCCACTTCTACCATGTGAAGACACAGCAAGATGCTGCAATCTATGAACCAAGAAATGGGCCCTCACCAGACACTGCATCTGCCTGTACCTTGATCTTGGACTTCCCAGCTTCTAGAACTGTGAGAAATCAATTTCTGTTGGGTATCAGCCACCCAGTCTGTGGTATCGTAGCACAAATGGACTAAGACACACTGCTTTCTCAAACATTCTTTCTCGCAGTCTCAACAACCATTCTGTCAATGTATTGCCTTCAAACACTTTGAAATGTTGACATTTTCGGAGACTGTGCCAAAAAGGAGCAAATATCCCTTAAGCCAGGCTTCCATCCCAAATTCTACACACAAGATGAAGAGAAGAAATTCTTTTACTCCTTCTAGAAAGGGGTGAAAGAAGGAAAGAGGAAGCTAATAGGAACAGAAAAGCTGTAATCTGCCCATGTGACTATTCCCTGCCATCTCCAAATGGTCACCAAGCATTTCCAGAAATAACTCATGAATGCTCTGAGTGGCTCCATCTACATGACGGGGAGTTCTAGATGGAATTCCTTGTAAGCAGCTCTGATGGCAGGAGGGGAGACCATGGGAAAAGGAGTGCTGGGGCTGGCGGAAATCTACAGGGATGATTTTGGATTTCAGCAGCCTGTGGCCTTAGCAGGGAATCTATGTAAACTCTGCCGGGAATCCCAAGAAATGAGGCAGGGAAGGGGTGGGGATGGGGTCTCTGCTAACTTCTGGTATGTGCATGCATGTATAAATATAAAAATATCTTTTTTTTTTTTCTGAGACAGAGTCTCATTCTGTCACCCAGGCTGCAGTGCAGTGGCACGATCTCGGCTCACTGCAACCTCTGCCTCCTGGGTTCAAGCGATCCTCCTGCCTCAGCCTCTCAAGTAGCTGGGACTACAGGTGCGAGCCACCACGCCTGGCTAATTTTTGTATTTTTAGTAGAGATGGGGTTTCACCATATTGGCCAGGCTGGTCTCGAACTCCTGACCTCGTGATCCAGTCCCCCCACCCCCAGATTCCCAAAGTGTTGGGATTACAGGCGTGAACCACCGCACCTGGGCAATATAAACATATCTTAAAATTTACATGTAACTGGAACCACATTACATATGGTTAGCCCATTTTCCACTCAACCATAGGTCAGCGAATATACAATATTTCATCAAACATAATATACTATCACCTGTTAAATGCCCTGTAAGTTTAGGTGCCATTAAGAAAGAAAAAAAAATGCTGCCAATTAAACTGTGATATGCCATGGACTGTAATAACTGTGAAAATGCATAAAATAATCATTTTAGAATTGGTGGCATATGGTAGTATGCATCATTCTTTGTCATGACTGCCTAGTATTTCACTCTGTGGATGTTTCAGAATTTAACTACCTGTCCATAGGTGTATATAGTGTTTCCATTTTTTACTTCGTAGGCAATACATTGTCAAATAATCTTGTACATCTATCATTGCTCACTTGTCAGATTACCTAGTTAGAATAAATTCCTAGGAATGTAGTTTTGTGGGTCAGAGGTCGCAGATATTCAACATTTTGGCATAGATTGCTAGAATGCCCCTCAGCACTCCAAGATGACACCCTTTACCCCAGAACCTTGATAATATAGATAAACATTTTTCAATATGTAAACTGTTTCCAATATGGTAATTGAAAAGTGCTACGTTATTGCTCTTTACTTGCATTTCATTGACTACTGGTGAGGCTTAATATATTTTCATGTACCTATTAGTCTTTTGTGTTTCTTTAGAAGCCTGTTCATATCCCTCATAAGAGCTGCTTTTTACTCATCTATGTATTTATTGACACAGGATCTTGCCCTGTCACCCAGGCTGGAATGCAGTGGCGCAATCACAGCTCACTGTAGCCTGGACCTCCCAGGCTCAAGCAATCCTAGAGCTGCTTCTTGAAAAGGAGACCACACATAGGCAATTATAGTAGGCAAATTTGTGATTCTTCTAGAGGAAAGCAGCAGAGTCATAGAAAACAAAGAACACCAGATAGGACAAATATGTTTTTCATTTATTTTTGAATTCAGAAACTGTGGTGAAATGAGCAGAATTGCCTGGAAGCTGCTCTGGAAGCTCTTTCAAGGTTACCTGGGCCAGCCAGTTGGAACTGCAAGTAGGCCTATTCCTGGTGGAAGGAACTGTCCCAAACTCAGCCTCCACAGCATGGGCAGACTCCTTTCTCACACAGGGTGACTGCACCTTCCCACAGGCACGAGGTCTCCAAATACTGGGAAGCTGGAGTTCCTGCCATCTCCTCTGAACCCCTGGCACCCTCCATCCAAGCTGCCCAGTACCCAAACAACTCATTGTTCCCCACTCACAGACTGGTTTCTTACATTTACTGCCTAACAAGTACAGCAGGACATGGACCTATCCTGCAGATCCACCTGAGACCCTGACCTTCGCATACTTCTCTATGGGATGACAGAAGAGTGGGAGACTCCTGCTTCCCCTTTGCTTGTTGACCCAGCCTTTCCCTAATGAAACGCAATCCTTAGCCCACGCAGAGTGACATATTAAAATTTATCCTAAATCCTGGAACACATGGGCAATGACCCATAAAGGCCAATGTGCCATGACAGAAACACTGAGAGTCATACCGTCCATCACTCTGTCTCAGTTCCTGTTTATTGTTGGCCGGAGAACTAGGATGGTCCTCTGAGCAGACAAGTCCTTGGAGGATGATTAAATGGGAATTATATAAATATTTCCGTAAATTAAACCAAGGAGGTATATTAAGTTCAGCTGAATCTGGATACCAACTGCTTCCTTTGACCACATCAGGAGGTCTCCTTTTAAAAGACATTAAAAAAAATTTAAATAACTTTTGCCAGGCACAGTGGCTTATGCCTGTAATCCCAGCTACTTGGCAAGCTGAAGTGGGAGGATGGCTTGAGCCCAGGCGTTCAAGGCTGCTATGAGCTATGACTGCACCACTACACTCCAGCCTGGGTGACAGAGACCATATGTCTTTAAAAGAAAAAAGAGAGAGAGAATTACTTTTTATTGTGGTTTAAAAAAAAAAGGTATAATATAAAATTCACTATCTTCACAATTTCTAAGTGTACAGTTCAGTGTTAAGTATATTCACATTGTCACCAAACCAAAACTGGGTCCATTTGCCAGCATGCAACAGAAAGCCAAACACCAAAACACACAGTTTTTGCAGTGAGAAACATTTGTGAGTTGACAGACAAATAGGAAGAAATGGTCAAATCTGTCTCCTGGAGCTGGAGGCTGGGTTGGGTTTTATTAGCATAGGGTAATGAGGTGTAATCTGACTAGATCCTGCCGTATGGTCACCCCAGAGCTCAGTCTGATTGGACTGTGGGTCCTGCTATGGTGTCTGCTTTTATTTTTATTTTTTGTTTTTTATTTTAGAGATGGGATCTCACCATGTTGCCCAGGCTGGTCTCGAACTCCTGGGCTCAAGCAATCCTTCTGCCTCAGTCTCCCAAACTGCTGGTGTTACTGACGTGTACCACCAGCACCAGCCTAGTGTCTGCTTCTTAATTCAGCCCGGTTCCTTGGTCCAAGCACTTAGTTCCCATGCGTGGTTTCACACGACGTTCATTTGGGCATTGCCCCCTCCAACCTGCAGGGCCATGACCACTGAAAAACAGCTCACAACTTTGCTACATAAAAGTTGAACCAGATTGGTGTAATGTGGTTACAAGATTGCTGTGCAGCCAGTCCCCAGAACTTCCTCATCTTGCAAAACTCAAACTCTGCCCATCGAACAACTCTCCATTTTCCCTCCCTGCAGCCCCTGGCAACCGCCATTCTACTTTGTTTTTGTGAATTTGGCTGCGCTAGATACCTCGTATGAGTGGAACCAAATAATATTTGTCTTTTTGCAACTGGTTTATTTCACTAGTATAATGTCCTCTTGGTTCATCTGTGTTGTTGCATGTGTCAACATTTCCTTCCTTTTTAAATGGACTGTGGTGATGGTTGTACATTTCTGTGAATATACTAGAAACCACTGAGTTGTAATACTTTAAGTGGGTGAATTGTATGGTATGTGAATTATACCACAATTAAGCTGTTTAGGGGGAAAAAGGGGGAATTTGTTAGAAGGATACAGGCTCATATAACCCAAAGACAGGGACTGGGCCTGCTGGATGCTCACAGGCTTGGGACTCCGGAGGATACTGAACTAAGCCCTCTGGTTCAGCCCTCTGGCCCAGAGCAGGGGTCCTCACCGTGAGTCAAGCCCCTAACCTGTAGTGTCGGCACCATCTGGGAATTCCTCAGAAAAGCAGATCCTTGGGTCACACCTCATGACTCAAAAATTCTAGTGGCGGGACTCAGCAGACTGTGGGTTCTCTTTTCTTTTCTTCCTTTTTTCTCTCTCTCTTTCTTTCTTTCCTTTCTGACAGTGTCTCACTCTGTCGCCCAGGCTAGAGTGTAGTGGCGCAATCTCAGCTCACTGCAACCTCCTCTGCCTCCCAGGTTCAAGCGATTCTCCTGCCTCAGCCTCCCAAGTAACTGGGATTACAGGTGCCTGCCACCATGCCCAGCTAATTTTTGTTTAGTAGAGATGGGGTTTCGCCATGTTGGCCAGGCTGGTCTCAAACTCCTGACCTTAGGTGATACACCCACCTTGGCCTCTTAAAGCGCTAGGATTACAGGGCTGAGCCATCGTGCCCAGTTTAGCAATCTGTGTTTTGACAAACTCTCTAGGTGTTGGTGACAGAGGCTCACATTTGAGAATTCCTGGCCTAGACCACTGAGGGAAAGTGGGGAAAGTTTCCATCTCGCCTCTGCTCTGCATGTGCGCTTCCTCTCCCACTGACCATTCACCTCCACATCCCTGCAAAAGTCTTCATGGTAGAAAATGACCACTGACAATTCCTAAGTTGAAATCTCTTTTGGGGCCGGGCACAGTGGCTCACACCTGTAATCCCAGCACTTTGGGAGGCCGAAGCAGATGGCTCACTTGAGGCCAGGAGTTTGAGACCAGCCTGGCCAACATGGTGAAACCCCATGTCTAAAAATATAAAAATTAAATAAAATATAAAATTTTATAAAATATAAAATATAAAATATAAAAATTAGCCAGGCGTGGTGGCAGACACCTGTAATTCCAGCTACTCAAGAGGCTGAGGCAGAGAATCACTTGAACCTGGGAGACGGAGGCTGTGGTGAGCCGAGATCTCACCTCTGTACTCCAGCCTGGGCGACAGAGCAGGACTACATCTCAAAAAAAAAAAAAAAAAAAACCTCTTTTGGAGCACAAGCCAACCTGAGACAGGCATCCGGTTCCAGTTGCAAATTCCCAGGGAGGAACTCAGGTGATCCGGCTTGCATCAGCAACTTCCTCCAGGTTTTTCCCAGTATATCCCTAAATGGAGTAAGGCTGGGCTTGGAAGGTCTAGTTCCCAGAAAAGGCATGAGGGAAGCAGAAAAAAAAAAAAAAAAAAAAAAAATTGGTGTCTCTTAGGGAAGACAATAGAAGAAAATCTAGAGTGAGCAATCACCTGTGTTTGCCTGGGACTTTCCTGCATTTGGCACTGAAAATCTCATGTCCTGGGAAACCCCTCAGTCCTAAGCAAATAACAATTGGTCACACAAGAACTGAAAAGCTGGATGGGTGTGGTGGCTCATGCCTGTAATCCCAGCGCTTTGAGAGGCTGAGGTGGGTGAATCACTTGAGGTCAGGAGTTCGACACCAGCCTGGCCAACATGATGAAACCCCGTCTCTACTAAAAATACAAAAATTAGCTAGGTATGGTGGTGGGCACCTGTAGTCTCAGCTGCTCCAGAAGCTAAGGCAGGAGAATCACTTGAACTCAGGAGGCAGAGGTTGCAATGAGCTAAGATCACGCCATTGCACTCCAGCTTGGGGTGACAAGAGCAAGACTCCATCTCAAAAAGAAGAAAAAAGAAAAAAAGAACTGAAGAGCCGGCTGGGCATGGTGCCTCATGCATGTACTCCCAGTACTTTGGGAGGTTGAGGTGGGAAGATCGCTTGAGTTCAATTCAAGACCAGCCTGGGTAACATAGGAAGATCTTGTCTCTGCAAAAAATTGAAAAATAAGCCAGGCATAGGGGCATGCACCTGTGGTCCCAGCCACTTGGGAGGCTGAGGTGGAGGATTGCTTGAACCCAGAAGGTTGAAGCTTCAGTGAGCTGAGAGCTTACCACTGCCCAGCTTGGGTGACAGAGCAAGACCCTGTCTCAAAAAAGCAACCAAACCCTTTCCCCCCCACCCCTAGCGCCGCTGGGCCTGCAGGTCTCTGTCGAGCTGCGGACGCGGGTCTCTGTTCCGCAGGATGGGGTTTGTTAAAGTTGTTAAGAATAAGGCCTACTTTAAGAGATACCAAGTGAAATTTAGAAGACGACGAGAGGGTAAAACTGATTACTATGCTCGGAAACGCTTGGTGATACAGGATAAAAATAAATACAACACACCCAAATACAGGATGATAGTTCGTGTAACAAACAGAGATATCATTTGTCAGATTGCTTATGCCCGTATAGAGGGGGATATGATAGTCTGCGCAGCATATGCACACGAACTGCCAAAATATGGTGTGAAGGTTGGCCTGACAAATTATGCTGCAGCATATTGTACTGGCCTGCTGCTGGCCCGCAGGCTTCTCAATAGGTTTGGCATGGACAAGATCTATGAAGGCCAAGTGGAGGTGACTGGCGATGAATACAATGTGGAAAGCATTGATGGTCAGCCAGGTGCCTTTACCTGCTATTTGGATGCAGGCCTTGCCAGAACTACCACTGGCAATAAAGTTTTTGGCGCCCTGAAGGGAGCTGTGGATGGAGGCTTGTCTATCCCTCACAGTACCAAACGATTCCCTGGTTATGATTCTGAAAGCAAGGAATTTAATGCAGAAGTACACTGGAAGCACATCATGGGCCAGAATGTTGCAGATTATATGCGCTACTTAATGGAAGAAGATGAAGATGCTTACAAGAAACAGTTCTCTCAATACATAAAGAACAGTGTAATTCCAGACATGATGGAGGAGATGTATAAGAAAGCCCATGCTGCTATACGAGAGAATCCAGTCTATGAAAAGAAGCCCAAGAAAGAAGTTAAAAAGAAGAGGTGGAACCGGCCCAAAATGTCTCTCGCTCAGAAGAAGGATCGGGTAGCTCAAAAGAAGGCAAGCTTCCTCAGAGCTCAGGAGCGGGCTGCTGAGAGCTAAACCAAACAATATGATGATTTTTCAGATACAGACAATAAACGTACAGACAGAAACTAAAAAAAAAAAAAAAAAAAGCAACCAAAAACCTGAAGAGCTGTGGGGGTATGTATGCTTTGACTCTTAGGAAGTGCACAAAAGGAAGAAGAGTTGATGAGATTCTCAGCAAGGGCATGTGGAGATGTTTAATGTATTTTTGGCTACCACTATGACTGGGAAGTGTTAGTGACAGGCTGTAGAGCTTCCTTGCACAAGGAAGAATTCCCCCTAATGCCAGTGGCTCTCCCACTGAGAAACTCTTCTGTAACAAAATGAAGGCATTTCTATCAACACAATTGCACATTAGAATCACCTGGGAGCTTTAAAAGACCTAGATTGGCACTCCAGACATAGCCCCAGAGTTTCCAATTTGATTGCTCTAGGAAGGCACCCAGGCATTGGTATTTTTAAAAGTCCTCCAGGTGATTTCATGTGCAATGGGTTGATAGCCGTGATTAAGAATCAGAGCGACAACCAGAGAGGAATGAGTCCTGGAAGTTGGAGTCCTGGAAGGTAAAGGATTTGGGCATTGGAGAAAGAGGGCAATTGGAACTTCAGAGGCTGCAGAGAGATCTCGAACGCTGGAGGACAACAATGAGGGCTTTGAGTTTGTTCAGGGAAAGAGCCTTTGGGGTCTAAATGCAGCGGTGTGGAACCAGAGCAGGTACGTACTCAGTACCCGCTAAGCAGAGTGACAGGGAAGGGGAGAGTTATGAGTGGATGTAAATATCTAAATTCTTCAGGAAGCAAGAACTGGCTGGCAAGTCGTCTGTTCCCAGGAAGCAGGAAGCTGCAGGCAGTGTGGTAATGTGACAGTGGTCTAGGGTGCTTGGCTCGTGGGGTAGCCAAGACTTTGTCTTGTTTCCTCACTTGGTAACTCATTAAATACACGATTCCTCTGGTGTTTCACAGGGCTATTGGGGTTTTGGTAAAAAAAAATCTGTAAATCATTTCCTTTTTTTTTTTTTTTTTTGAGACAGAGTCTCGCTTTATCGCCCAGGCTGGAGTGCAGGGGCCAGAGCTCAGCTCACTGCAAGCTCCGCCTTCCGCGTTTACGCCATTCTCCTGCCTCAGCCTCCAAGTAGCTGGGACTACAGGCGCCCGCCACCACGCCCGGCTAGTTTTTTTTTTTTTTTTTTTAGTAGAGACGGGGTTTCACCGTGTTAACCAGAATGGTCTCGATCTCCTGACCTCATGATCCGCCCGTCTCGGCCTCCCAAAGTGCTGGGATTACAGGCTTGAGCCACCGCGCCCGGCCCCCCCCCCCCCGCCTTTTTTTTTTTTTTTTGAGACTGCGTTTTGCTCTTGTCACTCAGGCTGGTGTTCAGTGGTGCCATCTCGGCTCACTGCAACTTCTGCCTCCCATGTTCAAGCAATTCTTCAGCCTTAGCCTCCCTAGTAGCTGGGATTACAGGCATCTGCCACCATGCCTGACTAATTTTTGTATTTTTAGTAGAGACGGGGTTTCACCATGTTGGCCAGGCTGGCCTCAAACTCCTGGCCTCAAGTGATCCTCTTGCCTCGGCCTCCCAAAGTGCTGGGATTGCAGGCGTGAGTCATGGTGCCCAGCTTCTGTGAATTATTTTTAAATATTATTTCTAAGACCAGAAACTGACTCCACATATTTGTAAAATGGTGTTTAATCATTTTATGGTTGTTTACAGTGAACCAATTCCAAGGCGCTTTCACATCATCTGGTTCTCCTGTGTGTCGGGTGGGTAGGTATTATAAGCACCCGCCCCCCGATGCCCCACTTTTTTTTTTTTGGAGGGGCATCTAACTCTGTCGCCCAGGCTGGAGTGCAGTGGCATGATCACAGCTCAGCTCACTGAAGCCTTGACCTCCCAGGCTCAAGGATCCTCCCACCTCAGCCTCCAGAGTAGCTGGGACTACAGGCTTGTGCCATATCGCCTGGCTAATTTTTTTTATTTTTTCAGGGATGGGGTCTCACCATGTTGACCAGGCTGGTCTTCAAGTCTTGGGCTCAAGCCATCCTCCCGCCTTGGCTTCCCCAAGTGCAAGGATTACAAGTATGAGTCACTGTGTCTGGTTCCCCTTTTTGTAGGGGAATCCAGCTTAGGAAGCTAGTTATTTGGCTCGAGTCACCTGGCTGGAAAGAAGTGGTGTTGGGATTGGCACCAAGGAGTCTGGTTTTTAGGACGGCTCTCTTCCTAGTGCTGTACGAGAGAGTTACTTTTCCCCTTACAGTCAGTGGAGCTTTTTGTATTTGTGGGAGAAGAGCATTCATCCATCAGCCTAGTTGTCCAGCAGTTCAGCCAGATCACACCAGCACCAGTGCATTGCTCACCACCCTGAAGTATACTTCAGGGCTGGGTATCAGTAAACTGGATATAATATGAATTATACAAATTAATCTTTTTGGGTGAAAGCTGCTTTTCCCCCTCCTCTACATCTGGATTCCAAAGAAAAAACTGTTGAGGAAAGACTTTGAGTGTGATAAGGGAGATGGGGTCGGGGATAGTTTGGTGCTCCTTTTACTGAATTAGGGTTTTTTTTTTTTTCTATTCTCTTTCCCCAGGGTTCTCTGTACCATATTTCCTTTTTTTTTTTTTTTTTTTTTTTTTTTTGAGACGGAGTCTTGCTCTGTCACCCAGGCTGGAGTGCAGTGGCCGGATCTCAGCTCACTGCAAGTTCCGCCTCCCGGGTTTACGCCATTCTCCTGCCTCAGCCTCCCGAGTAGCTGGGACTACAGGCGCCTGCCACCTCGCCCGGCTAGTTTTTTTTTTTATTTTTTAGTAGAGACGGGGTTTCACCGTGTTAGCCAGGATGGTCTTGATCTCCTGACCTCGTGATCCGCCCGTCTCGGCCTCCCAAAGTGCTGGGATTACAGGCTTGAGCCACCGTGCCCGGCCATATTTCCTTTTTTGAAATGAATTTCACTCTGTTTGTGTTCAGAAAAATGTAGACCTACTTAGTACTTTCTCACCCCAGCATGTCACAACTGTCCCTCAGAAAATCTTTGAGTAAGGCTCCTTGTGGCTGTAGGCAGTTAATTTGTGCTGTCATTGAAATGGGAATTAAAAGAAATTAACGAGTGTGGAAGCAGAAACTCAGCTGTATGTAAGAAAACCCAGTTCCCCCTGAGAAAGAAAAAGAGCTGGAGTCCTTTAAAAATTAATTGCCTATTTTTCTGTGGCTAGTAAGTCTTATCTCTCCTCCTTTCCCTGGCATTGTGAAGACCCTGTTTCCCTAGCTGTGCAGCTGCAAGGTCACTAGACAGATAAACTCAAGTCGTAAAACATGTTTTCTTACTTTTCCTTGAAAAGTAAGAAATGATATAATGCATGTCTCAATTAATTGAATAACTGTCTTTGTTTCTCACTTCTGTAATATGCTTTCCCCTGCACAGATCTCCCCCTGCCCCATGAAATGCTTAAAAGGTAACTTAACTCTTTCTTCAGGGCTCAATCCTTTGGATGTTAATCCAACTGAGCCGGTGCACCTAAATAATAAATATCCTTCTGAACACTCTCTGATTCCTTAAAAATCCTGCAACATCATGATTCATGGAAGTTCGAGATCTCGGTTCAGCATCCTCCACTTCCAGCCCCTCCCGCCAGTTTGCATTTGCTTTGCAGTTGAAATCCAGTGAAATGCTGGCTATGACTCAGGGTGGTTCTGAGCTGCAGAGCCAGACAAAGGCAGATGCTGTCCTCAGCATGCAAACCCTGAATTGGGTTTAATTGAGGGAAAAGAAATGTGTTTGGTGCTGGATTTGTGGCTGTCTCAGGTTGTGCAGCTGCAGGGATTTGGTCTAGAATATGTGCCCTGAGGGCTGATAAGTCAGGAGAAGTTGAGTCAGGAGAGGATGATGCCATGTGGCCTTTTCTCTGCAAACAGCCACCAAGATTCAGCCAACACTGGCCCCTGACAATTACAACTTCAAGTTTATAGTGTCATTGTTTTGGGGGGGCAGGGGAACTCCAGCTGTGTTGTTTTTGATAAAATATGCTTGTTAAGAATGTAAGTTATCACTGAATGTGGTGGCCTGTGCCTGTAGTCCCAGCTACTTGAGAGGCTGAGGCAGGAGGATCACTCGAGCTCAGGCATTCAAGGCTAGCCTGGGCAACATAGCCAGACTCTATTGTTAGCTGTGCAGTGGAACAGGCTTGGCTGCAGGCGTCGCCTCACTGGGAGCAGAGCTGAGCCCAAGTGGCACCCAGAGCCTGAGCAGTCGCCGCCATGGTGATCAAATTTCTGGAAGTCATCAAGCCCTTCTGTGTCATCCTCCTGGAAATTCAGAAGCCTGAGAGGAGGATTCAGTTTAACGAGAAAGTGCTGTGGACCGCTGTCATCCTCTTTATCTTCTTAGTGTGCTGCCAGATTCCCCTATTTGGTATCATGTCTTCAGATTCAGTTGACCCTTTCTATTGGATGAGAGTGATTCTAGCCTCTAACAGAGGCACCTTGATGGAGCTGGGGATCTCTCCCATTGTCACGTCTGGCCTTATAATGCAACTCTTGTTTGGCGCCAAGATAACTGAAGTTAGTGGCACCCCAAAAGACCATCTCTTCAATGAAGCCCGAAAGTTACTTCACATCATCATTACTATCGGCCAGTCTATCATGTATGTGATGACAGGGATGTACAGGGACCCTTCTAAAATGGGTGCTGGAATTTAAAAAATTAATTTAAAAAACTATAATAAATGTAAACAATCACTATAAAGAAAAAATTCAGGCTGGGCACAATGGCTCACGCCTGTAATCCTAGAATTTTGGGAGGCTGAGGCAGGAGGATCACTTGAGGCCAGGAGTTTGAGACTAGCCTGGGCAACATAGCGAGATCTCATCTCTACAAAAATTTTAAAAATTAGCATGAAGGCACAGGCCTGTAGTTCCAGCTACTTGGGAGGCTGAGGTGGGAGGATCACTTGAATCCAGAAGTTTGAGGCTGTAGTGAGCTATGATCCCACCACTGCACTCCAGCCTGGGCAACAGAGCAAGAACCTGTCTATAAAAAAAAGATTCAAATGATGTGAGCCTTATTAATGCATCCAACAACTATTTATTTTCTGTCTACCATATGCCAGCCACTGTTCAAAGCACTGGAGATATGGCAGTGATCAACACAGAGTTTCTGTTAGCATTGTTGACCTTAAATGAAAGAGGCAGAGACACAAAATACAATTTGAAGAGTTTACTAGAGGCCAGGCAAAGTGGCTCAGGGCTGTAATCCCAGAGCTTTGGGAGGCTGAAGTGGGAGGATCGCTTGAGGCGAGAAATTCAAGACCAACCCTGGCAACAAAACAATATTGCATCTTAACAACAATGACAACAACAAATTTAAAAATTAGCTGGGCATGGTGGTGCACAACTGCAGTCCCAGCTACTTGGTAGGAGCTACTCAGCAGGAGTATTACTTGAGTCCAGGAGTTTGAGGCTACAGTGAGCCATGATTGCACTGCTGCACTCTAGCCTGGGTGACAGAGAAAGACCCTGTCTCAAAAAGAATTTGTTTGAGCCAAAGTGAGAACAGCTGCCCAGAAGACTCAGACCCCAGTACCCTTGGATATGAGCTTCATTTGGCCTTTATTATAGCAGGTTTTTAAAGTCAAAAAAGGGGGAAAGCTAGTAGACTGATACAAAGTTATCTGTCAAAAATTCTAATTGGTTTATAGAAATAACATTGACTATTGATTGCCATACACTGTTAAGCTACAGAATGTGGGTTATGGTGTCTGGTATGGAATTATTAGGTTAATTTTAATTAATTTTTAGCTACCTGTGGCAATAGCAAGCAGTTTCAAGAGACGAATACATAGTTCAAAAGTAGGGGAGTAGGGCGTGATTGTTTTCTCATTTTCATGCCTCTCTGGGCCCGATAATTTAAAAGAACTCTCATTCCTCAGATAAAAGCTATTTTCTTTTCTCATCAGGGAACTTACACTTTAATGAAGGGAGTAGCTAAAAACAACAAAAGTATGGAATGTGTCAAGTGGTGATAGTGCTATGAAGAAAAACACAAAAAAGAAAATATAAACCGTCTGGGTGCAGTGGCTCATGCCTATAATCCCAGCACTCTGGGAGGCTGAGGCGGGTGGATCACTCGAGGTCAGGAGACTGAGACCAGCCTGGCCAACATAGTGAAACCCCATCTCTACTAAAAATACAAAATTAGCCAGGTGTGGTGGTGGGCACCTGTAATCCCAGCTTGGGAGGCTGAGGCAGGAGAATCGCTTGAACCTCTGAGGTGGAGATGGCAGTGAGCCAAGATGGTGCCACTGCACTCCAGCATGGGTGACAGAGGGAGACTCTGTCTTAAAAAAAAAAAAAAGAAAGAAAGAAAATATAAACCACTCAAAATCTCATCACCAGAGATAATCATTGTAAGCATCTCGTTGTCTATTCTTCCAAACACCTCTCTTTGCCAATATACAAATATGTTTTTGTATCAACAAGCATTTTTACAGGCTGATTCATAACCTGTTTCCAGTAATATTTCTGAGACATCTTTTTATGTCAATAAACAAAAACTGATATGATTTTATTTCTAGCTTTGATTTTTTTCTATATCATGAGTCATCAAGCAATTTTTTAACACAGAAAATTTTAAACATATAGAAAAGTAGAGAGAATGGTAAACACATTTATCCCCCATAACAATTATTATTTTGCCATATTTACTTTACCTTTTTTTTGTTTATATATGTTAAACTCAATTATAGACATGATGAACAGCTTACCTGTTCTGTTTCCACCCCAACTGGGTGAGCTGTAATTCAATTCAAAGGGCTGTTGGTTTTTTAAAAACAACTTTTTTTTTTTTTTGAGACAGGGTCTCACTCTTGTTCAGGCTGGAGTGCAGTGGCACGATCTTGGCTCATTGCAACCTCTGCCTCCCAGGCTCAGGTGACCTCCCACCTCAGCCTCCCCAGTAGTTGGGACCACAGGTGCTCATCACCACACCTGGATAATTTTTTAATTTTTTATTTTTTTATTTTTTTTGTAGAGATGGGTTTTGCCATGTTGCCCAGGCTGGTCTCAAACTCCTAAGCTCAAATGACCCACCTGTCTAGGCCTCCCAAAGTGCTGGGATTATAAGCATGTGCCACCATGCCCAGCCCAATTCTGATGTTATTTACCCAGAGTTAGTGTCAGACTCCACAGGGTTAAGGGCTCAGTCTTTTATAAGATGCTCTCATTTCAGACATCAGCCTCATGTTGGGATGTCCCTAAGCCCTTGCACTTTTGACCAACTGGCTGTAAACTCAGGGGTTCCCACAGTCCCCACATGCTTGATAATTTGCTAGAACAACTCACAGAACTCAGGAAAGCATAATACTTATGATTAAAGTTTTATTATAAAACAAGGCCAGGAGCAGTGGTTCATGCCTGTAATCATAGCACTTTGGGAGGCAGAGGTGGGTGGATCACTTGAGGTCAGGAGTTTGAAACTAGCTTGACTAACATGGTGAAACCCTGTCTCTACTAAAAATACAAAAAAATTAGCTGAGTTCGTTGGTGTGTACCTGTAATCCCAGCCACTTGAGAGGCTGAAGCAGGAGAATTGCTTGAACCCAGGAGGCGGAGGTTGCAGTGAGCCAAGATCATGGCACTGTACTCCAGCCTGGGTGATGGAGAGAGACTCCATCTCAAACAACAACAACAACAACAACAACAACAACAACAACAACAACAAAACATTTTTAGAGGCCCGGGAGGAAGACAGAGTTTCCATGCCCTCTCCTGGAATCACGGGGCATCACCCTTTCAGCACACCAATGTGTTAAACTAGGCAGAGCCACTGAACTTTGGTGTTCAAAGTTTTTGCTGGGGTTTCAAGGTGTAGGCATGATTGGTTAAACAATTGGCCACATAACTGAACTCATCTTAAGCTCCTCTCTCTCCTGGAGTTCCTACCAGAGTTCTAACCTTCTAAACACATGGTTGGTCTTTCTGGTCACCAAACCCCATCCTGAAGTTATCTAGGGGTCTGCACAGTCACTTCATTACTGTAATGAAGGCATTGCCATCACATGGAAAATTCCAAGAGCATTTGAAGCACTGTGACAGGAATGGGGGATGAAGACTTGATATATTCTTTATTGTACTACGTTGTGCCTAAATACTTTAGTATATGAAAACCCATAGTACATTGAAGGTATTGTAAGTCAAAAGTGCAGACCAGGTACAGTGGCTCACACCTGTAATCCCAGCACATTGGGAGGCCAAAGCAGGTGGATTGCTTGAGCCCAGGAGTTTGAGACCAGCCTGGGTGACATGATGAAACCTCGTCTCTACCAAAAGTAAAAAGAAATTAGCTGGATGTGGTGGTGCATGCCTGTGGTCCCAGCCACTTGAGGAGCTGAGGCAGGAGAATCACTTGAGCCTGGGAGGTCGAGGCTGCAGTGAGCTGAGATGGCGCTCCTTTACTCCAGGCTGGGTGACAGAGTGAGACCTTATCTCACACACAAAGTGCATTTTCCTCTTTCTTTCTTTCTCTCTTTCTCTCTGTCTCTCTCTCTCTCTCTTTCTTTCTTTTAGAGATGGGGTCTCCTGGAGTGCAGTGGTGCGATCTCCACTCACTGCGGCCTCGACCTCCCTAGCTCAAGTGATTCTTCTGCCTCAGCCCCCACAAGCAGCTGTACTGTATATATATCACTTTTGCACCACTGTAAAGTCAAAAAATCATGTTGGGGACTGTCTGCACCTCTAAATTAGTAAGGACATATTCCTTTATAGCCACAATGTCTTTACCATATGTAACAAAGTTAATGAGAGTTCTTTCTGCTTGATTTTCAATGGCTGCCTACTATCCAATGCATGCATATATCCTAAAGTTCTTGATGGACATCAAGATGCCTATTGATGGACATTGAGGCTATTTCTACTTTTTCATTAGGGGAAACCACACTAGGATGAACATTCTTTTTTTTTTTTTTTTTTTTTTTTTTTTGAGACGGAGTCTTGCTCTGTCGCCTGGGCTGGAGTGCAGTGGCCTGATCTCAGCTCACTGCAAGCTCCGCCTCCCGGGTTTACGCCATTCTCCTGCCTCAGCCTCCCGAGTAGCTGGGACTACAGGCGCCCACCACCTCGCCCGGTTAGTTTTTTTTTTTTTGTATTTTTTAGTAGAGACGGGGTTTCACCATGTTAGCCAGGATGGTCTCGATCTCCTGACCTCGTGATCTGCCTGTCTCGGCCTCCCAAAGTGCTGGGATTACAGGCTTGAGCCACCGTGTCTGGCCTAGATGAACATTCTTATGCATACATCTTTTTATCCTGTAAGTATCCTGTGTTACTACCTGAGAAAATTGTGACTGCTTGTTTTCCTAGCAGGGAGCTGTGAAATCCAATTCAAAGGCACTGTCTTTAAAAAAAAAATTTTTTCTTCTCTTTTTTTCACATCAGGCAGGTAATGTGCAGATGTGGTAACAAGGTTGAAGGGAGCTACGTCTCACACATGCACGTGAAACTCCAATCATCATGCTTATCAACTACAAAAGAATCAAGGTATTGTCTTTCAGTGAAGCACAGCATATCCCTGTCCCTGATGCAGTCAGCATGGCTTTGCCTGAACTTTTGCTATAATCTGTGTACCAAAGAAATCTGATGTTATCGTATTCTTTTGGGCAAGGATGAGGGTCTTCTACTAACTCTCCAAGGCCAGTGGGCATAATGACAGATGCTATGTACTGAGTTGTGTCCCCCCTAAATTCATATGTTGATGCCCTAGCCCCCAATGTGACTGTATCCAGACATAGTGTCTTTAGGAGGTAATTAAGGTCACATGAGGTCATAAGGTAGAGCCCTAATCCGAGAGGACTGTGGCCTTACAAGAAGAGGAGCAAGAAAGTGGTGATCTGCAAGCCAGTAAGAGGGCCCTCTCTAGAACCTGATCAGGCTGGTACCCTGATCTCGACCTTCCAGCTTCCAAAACTGTGAGAAAATAAATATCCCTTCTTCAAGCTGGTGTTTTGTTATGGTAGGTCGAGCTAAGATTTCGATTAAGTTTGACTTCAAAATTCTTGGTGGAAGTGACAGAAACTTAATTTGAATTAGCTTAGGAAAAAAAGAATATTTCTTCAAAGAACTCTAGGAAAGAAAACAATGGGTATTAGAGCAAAATCACTGGCCTCTGCCACACTGCCTTTGCAATTTCTCCCCAAAGTGCAGAGGCTCACTTTACTCTGAGGTTGGAGAATGATGTGGGGGGGTGGGGTGGGGTGGGTGTCAAGAGGCTAGAAGAGAATTAAGGAGGCCTCTGTGGGGCCACAACCTATGCTTATTATTGTAACCTGAGGTTCACCACAAATCATGGCTGCCGTCTCATGGTAGATCAAAGCTTTTTTTTGGTGGGGGGGGGGGGGGTAGGGGGTACAGAATCTTGCTCTGTTGCCCAGTCTGGAGTGTAGTGGTGTGATCTTGGCTCACTGCAACCTCTACCTCCCGGGTTCAAGTGATTCTCCTGCCTCAGCCTCCTGAGTAGCTGGGATTATGGGTGCACGCCACCACACCTGGCTAATTTTTGTATTTTTAGTAGAGATGGGGTTTTGCCATGTTGACCAGGCTGCTCTTGAACTCCTGACCTCAGGTGATCCACTCACCTCAGCCTCCCAAAGTGCTGGGATTACAGGCGTGAGCCACTGTGCCTGGCCAGATCAAAGCTTTTACGGAAGGCTTCATGGTATTGCCTGTAGAGAACTGGAGTGCTTGAGGTACAGCCCTCAATCTTTGGATAATCTCACCCCGAGTCAGTAAAAGAAACAGTCATTATATCTTTCCTTCTTTCCTTCAGAGAATCCATATTTAGCTTGCTTGCAGAAGGAAGGAGTGGGTTTGGTCTCATTAAACTTTGCATTAGAGTCCAGTTTTCCTAGGGTTACCATTGTGCCTAATGACAAAAGTTATAGGACTTTTGGGATTTTAAATATTTCATGTATTTCTAATATTTTATTTCAAATATATTATTCTAACAATATTCGACATCTCTGGTGCATTTATTTGGTGCTTAAAGATGCTCATCTCAATCACTCCTTTGTCTTTAGCCACGAATTAGAAACTGACAACTCTCAAATCTGGATTTTCAACCCACCCCCTGGGCTTCAGTCCCACACACGCTACAGCCTGCTGGTCTTGGCTGTCTGTTAAGTGCCTCAATATTCAACATGGCTAAGATTAAACTCATCTGCATCCTCATATCCTTTTCTGTTTCCATAAAAACCATTTCTTCCTTTAGGTTCCATATCTCAAAAGCCTGGGTTCTCTTCCCTCTTGTCACACCTTGCAGCTCAAATAATCACCATATCAAGATTCTTCCTCCCAAGTTCCTAAATACCTCTCTATCTCCATGTCCACCGCCAACACTTTACTCCAGGCTACCATCACTCCTTACCAAGATTATTACAATAATTTCTTATTTCTGTTCTTGCCACCTTCCCTGCCCAAGCCATTTCACGTTAAACTAGACTGTGTGTGTGTTTTTTTTTAAGACTAAAGAACTAAGAAACACGTCACTTAAGACGTTTGCTAAGCACCCACTATGTATCAGGTAATGGCATGAGGTCATCAAGATGGGTTAAACACTGTTTAGCTTCATTTCTTACTCCTACCCAACGCCAACTCTATCCTTCAGCTAGTTTCAGTCTTCAGAACATAATTTTTTCCCTTGCCTCCAGGCTTTCATACTGTTGCCTCTGCCTACAATACTAAACCCTTTGCCTAATTGCTTCCTATTTATCTATCAGTCTGGTCTCAGTTTAGACATACTTTCTCCAGATGGTGTTCCCAATCTCTCTACTCTGGGTTAGGTATCACTTCTATTTTTTTTCTCTTTTCTCCAACTGTTAGCTAAATATCCATGTGGTGTTTTAATAATTCCTAACCATAGAACTTTTAAAAATAAGTTTTATTGAAATATAGTTCACATTGCCATAAAATTCATCCTTTTAAAACATATAAGTCAATGGTTTTTAGTATATTCATGTGGTTTTTCTGAACATCACCACTAATTCCAGAGTATTTATTTCCATCAATACAAAAAAAAGAAAAAAAAAAAAACCCAAAACAGAAAACCAACCCTAAGGATCAGCAGTCTCTCCCTACTCATCCTTCTCACGGAAACGACCAATCTACTTTCTATATTTAGAACTTTACTTACTCTGAACATTTTACGTCAATGGAATCATGTAATTAATGTGCTTTTTGTGTCTGGCCACTTTCACTTAGCATAATTTTTCAAGTTTATCTACATTGTAGCATCTATCAGTACTTCATTCCTTTTAAGGGTCAAATAACATTTCATTGTATGGATATAGCACACTTTGTTTATCCATGTATCAAATGACGGATATTGGGGCTGTTTCTGCTATTATGAATAATGCTGCTATGAATATGCATGTGGAAGTGTTTATATGCACACACATTTTCATTTCTCTTGAGTATATACCTAAGTGTAGAACTGCTGGTTCATATGATAATTCTATGTTTAACATTTTTTTGAAGAGCTGCCAAACTTTTTCAACATGGCTGCACCATGATACAATCCCATGAATAGTGTATGAGAGTTCCGATTTTTCCACATTCTCACCAGCACTTAACATTTTTTTATTTTAGTTATTCTAGTGGGTGTGAAGTTGTATCTCATTGCAGTTTTGATTTGTATTTCC
Organism: Rhinopithecus roxellana; assembly: GCF_007565055.1. Lineage (NCBI taxonomy): Eukaryota > Metazoa > Chordata > Mammalia > Primates > Cercopithecidae > Rhinopithecus > Rhinopithecus roxellana. The sequence continues at coordinate 64,364,098 of NC_044554.1, forward strand.
CTGATGGCTAATGATGAGCATCTTTTCATGTGCATTTGTGTATCTTCTTTGAAGAAATGTCTATTCAAATTAATTGCCCATTTAAAGAACTGAGCTGTCTGAGGCCAGGCATGGTGGCTCATGCCTGTAATCCCAGCACTTTGGAAGGCTGAGGCGGGTGGATCACTTGAGGTCAGGAGTTCAAGACCAGCCTGGCCAACATGGTGAAGCCCTGTCTCTACTAAAAACACAAAAATCAGCTGGGCATGGTTGTGGGCACCTGTAATCCCAGCTACATGGTAGGCTGAGGCACGAGAATTGCTTGAACCCAGGACGTGGAGGTTTCAGTGAGCTGAGATTATGCCATTGTACTCTAGCCTGGGCAACAGAGCGAGACTCCATCTCAAAACAGAAAAGCAAAACACACACACACACACACAACCCCAAAAACTGAGTTGTCTTTTCATTGCTGAATTGTAAGAGTTTTTATATACTCTGGATACTAATCAGTTATCAGATATGTGATTTGCACGTTCCCTTCCATGTTGTGGACTATCACTTCACTTTCTTGATAGTATCCTTTGATAAACACAAAAAAATTTGTTTTGAGATATGGTCTCACCATTTCCCAGGCTGGAGTGCAGTGGCACAATCTCTGCTCACTACAACCCCCACCTCCCGGGCTAAAGCAATACTCCCACCTCAGCCTCCTGAGTAGCTGGGATTAGAGGCACCCACCACCATGCCCTGCTAATTTTTTTTATTTTTTTTTGTTGAGACAGAGTCTCATTTCATTACCCAGACTGGTCTTGAACTCTTGGCCTCAAGCAATTCTCTTGCCTCGGCCTCTCAAAATGCTGGGATTACAGTTGTGAGCCACCAAGCCCAACACTAAATCTTTTTTTAACGAATGAATGGATTGGGTAACTAAAATATCAAGTTTCTTTTCTCTGTCTAAAATTATATCAACTCTGTGCAGTAACAGTGTTTTCATCATGTTGTTGGCAGTTAAAAATTCCTTGAGGAACAAATCAGAAGCAAACAGCAAACGAACATATGAGATGATAGGGATTGTGTGATTTAACAGGTTTTGGAGCAACACTGATCTGGATTCAAATCCTAACTTTAAGAACTGTATCCCTGGGCAAATTACATTACTATTTCTCTTTCTTTAAAATGGTTTTTTTGTTTGTTTGTTTTTTAAGTGCCAGGTGTTTATTTCCCTCACATGTGGGGTGGCTCACATATACAACACACACAGGCGTTGGCCCTGTGGGAGAGGGCAGCACCTCGGCTTCTGAGGGGAGGATCTTGGCCTCACAGTGTAAAAAGGGAGAGGATGGTTTCTCTCTCCTCCCCTCACTAGGGCCTATGGAACCCAGGAGCAAATTCCACGACTTTCACCTCTCAGCCAAGGAGAAGCCACCTTGGTGACATTTAGTTCCAACCATCATAGTAAGTGGAGAAGGGATTGGCCTGGTCTTTCAACCATTACAAGGTGAAGGTATACATAGTAAAGGAAGATACAGTTCGGATGAGGCCACAATAGGGGGCAGATGACACCATCAGAAGCATGTGCCCGGGAGGGGCAGTCACTCAGCTTCTGGGCTGCTTAGTTCCAGAATTGGCAGGAAGAGTAGGGAAGACGGATGGGGCTCATTGTTTGGCATTGATGATGTCCACGAATTTGGGCTTGAGGGAAACATCACTCATGAGGAAGCCACCCATGTGAGGCTGCCTGGCCAGCTCCTTGCAGGTTGCCCTGGTCACAGAGCCTCCATAAATGATACCAGTGCTCTGAGCCACTGCATCAGAGGCGTTGGACTTAAGCCATCCTCGGAGCTTCTTGTGTACCTCCTGGGCCTGTTGGGGTGTTGCAGTCTTGCCAGTACCAGTGGCCCACACGGGCTCACAGGCCAAGATGACCTTGCTCTAGTCCTTCACATTATCTGCAATGACCTTTGTTCAAAGACAACCTTCTCAAGGATGTCAGCTTCCCTTTCACCTAACTTCTCCCCAATGCAGGCGATTACTCCGAGTCCCTCTGCCAGAGCATGGGCCACTTTCTGCCCAATCAGCTCATCTGACTCCCCAAAGGCATGCCTTCTGAGTGCCCCAGGAGCACACCACCTATGTGACTCCTAAGTCTTTGACCATGCCAGGGCTGATTTCCCCAGTAAAGGCCCCATTAGTCACTTTGTAGCAGTTCTGTGCAGCCACAGCAATCTTGGGATCTAGCTTCTGCCAGGCCAAGTCGATACAGGCAGTGGGGAGAGCACAAATCACCTCGGTGTGGGCAGGCACTGTGGCCGCGTTCTGAGTGCCAATGAGCTCCCCCAGACACTTCTTCCGCCCGTTATCTTCCAGTTCCTCTCCACGAAGAACTTCCTGGAGGGCGCCATGACGCCGGAGCTGAGGTGCCGTAGGTGTCAGCGCCTAAAACAGGTTTTAATAATACTTGGCAAGGTTGTTAGGCGGATTAAATGAGATCTTGTAACTACAGTGTTTTACACATTCTGAGCATTTATCAAATAGCAGTTATTTACTAGTGCAAAGGACTAGCAGCAATGTTAATATACTGTTAACCTTTTGTCCCCAATTTCTCCAGAGTACAGTTTCCAAGATATCTGTTTTCTTTTGTGAATTGTTAGACCACTGGTATTGGATTTGGACAGAAAGGCATTCACAAAAATACGGTTCAATGTGAGAATAATCCTAAAGATGTAATGCAAAACGCTCTGGAGTTAGAGCACCAGGAGCTGTAAGCGGAATGAAAAGCCTCTTTTAGGCTTAAGAACTAAATAAAGGGGAGCTGAACAGAGATTCTAGGCATTTTGGATTTATATCAATGTGGTACATATTTCAGGTTTGTAAAATAGTTGACTACATGTCTGTCTCCTCCACTAGAGCCAGCGTAGGTACCAAGACATGGTCTTAAGTCATTTTGGATCTCCAGTACTGTGGCCACTATAGGGAGAGTTGATTTGACGCGCCTTGATCACCAGGGCAGAAAAGGATTCTCTGAAGAGGGATAGGGAAGTCGGAAGGTGGAGGAAAAACCTGGATCCATTCCAAGGAGCTGAAGGCAGCTTAGATATGGGACACATCTCGGTGCTAAAGCCCCAAGCTGGAAGCGAGAAACCGAGAGAACACCACCCGCTCTTCCTCCCGGCTCCTGGCCCGGCAGGGCCACTTCCGGGAGGGGGCGGGGAGACAAGAGGAGGCGTGCCGGGAAGGAGGCCGTTTGTAGTGTACCAGGCGGAAGTGTGCCAAAGGTATCGGTGCTGTCGCTTCCGGTCCGGGTAAACGCACCTTAGATACACGCTGGTGTGTGGCGTGCGACGATAGGCTTCTGAGGGCAAGTCAGCGAGTGAAGACGGGAGCGCCAGAATCTGTGGACTCAGAAGTCTGGGATCTAGTGGAAAAACCGGAAAAAAGGCCAGGAACCTGAATACGACCTAATAGCTGTTTCCGAGGGGGCAACTTCCACGGGGAACCTTCTGCCCTGGTAACGGCCAAAGAGGAGGAGATGGCGCCAGTCAGGGAGCGGCCGTGGCCCAGACAGTGAGGAAACGCGAAGGCGGAGCAACCGTGGAAGCCTCGGGAGAAGAATCAGAGCCGTCGCTACCGCCACTGCCGCCACCACCATGGAAGGAGCAAAGCCAACGTTGCAGCTCGTGTACCAGGCAGTGCAGGCGCTTTACCACGACCCAGATCCCAGCGGAAAGGAGCGCGCCTCGTTTTGGCTTGGGGAGCTGCAGCGTTCGGTGAGGGGCCCAGAGAGGCAGTTCTGTGCCGCGGGGCCGGGGCGGGGTGGAACCTAGGCTCCAGGGGAGAACCTGAGCCCGGCGGTTGACCTCGTGAGGTCCTCCTTGGGGAGGAGCTGCTGTCGTGGGGTGGGGCTGTGAAGCTACATCTTTGCCGCTTTTGGGAAACTAGTCGCACCTGATCGGTCGCGAACTGGCCCTTTCCCCACCCGGTGGAATCTGATTTGTAGGTCTTAATACTTTTCGATTGTGGCATCGATCTAGTCTTGTTTAAGTTCTGCCTTTGCCGTTGCTTCTTGGGCCGTGCTTTTCCGTTTTGTCTTCCACCAATTCCAACCCCAGTGTTTCTCCACCTTCCGCTTAAGAATGCTTTATTGGTCTCCTCTCCGTGTCTAAGACTTGCATCCGGCAATTTCCTCCCAGTCGTAGCCTTATGCCTCACTCTTTTTGCCTGTTTTCACTCCAGTTTGAGTCTGTTCTTCTCGAAACTTCTCAGGTTTCTAGATTCTTACTCGTGCGAGTTTTCCCCTTGCTTTGGAATGGCAACAGAGTATGAAGAAAAAATATTAATTCTGCGTTCAGAAAATCTTTGGAGTTCTCATTTTATTTCATATTAATCCTCTAACCTTGTTATTTCTCTGGCTTTTAGATTTTTTTATTTATAAGATGGGTATCACTGCTGCTTTGATTATTCCATATAAAACTGTATGTGCATCCAGTGAGATATTTAATTGTAGCTTATATCTATTTTATTTCTGCATTCTTTGATTCATGTTTTATGCTTCCTTTCCTAATTTTCACACCTTTGCTGTGCTTCATTTCTGTGTGAGTGTGTATTCTTGGTGATCTGGCCGACTTAGGTCCTAATGTAGTATGCACTTTAAAAATTAAGTACTTTGAAAACAACTAAAGAGGCTTTTTTACAGGCTGACAAAATACTCACCTTTACCTTTATTTTTGCATTTTATACTAACAAGCATATTTTTTTGCCCCCCTTCCCTGTAACTCATAACTGATACTTAAAGGTGCTCTGCCTTATTAAATCAGCTCCTAGATTGCAGGTTCATGATATTTAAAAATTTGCAACTTTGACTTTTTAAAAATCTAGTCTTGGTATGGAGCAACTTTGCCCTTTTTTTTTTTTTTTTTAGACAGAGTCTGGCTCTGTTGCCCATGCTGGAGTGCAGTGGTGTGATCTCGGCTCACTGCAACCTCCTCCTCCCAGGTTCAGGTGATTCTCCTGTCTCAGCCTCCCGAGTAGTTGGAATTACAGGCACATGCCACCACGCCCAGCTAATTTTTGTATTTTTTAGTAGAGACGGGGTTTCACCATGTTGGCCAGGCTGGTCTCGAACTCCTGACCTCAGGTGATCTGCCCACCTCGGCCTCCCAAAGTGCTGGCACTAGAGGTGTGAGCCACCGCGCCTGGCTGCAACTTTGACTTTGAATATTAAGCTTAAAAAATTGGCGCCCAAGTCCTCGTCAGAAAATAAAGGAATACAACTCACTGTAGGCTACACAAGAAAATCATTCACATATGGTCTCATTTAGTGTTTCTGTGATCTCTGGAGAGTCACAATTCCCTGATCTTCGTATAGTTTTCTGAAGTATAAATAGGAGAAATGCTGCATGCACTACACTGCAAAAGTCATATCTTTCTAATTAAACCTGCTTGTTGTGTGTATTTTAAATCAATATTTGAGTGCTTACCATGTGCCAGCAACTATGCTGGGTGTTTGGATTTGGAAATGAACTAGAAAAAAATCTCTGCTTACCACAGAAGGTGGTTGTGATTAAATGAGTTAATATTCTACGAAGAGCTTAGAAAAGTTCTTGGAACATAGAGATTAAAATGTTAGCAATTGTTATTTAAATATTAGTCACTTTTCTCTCCTTACTTTCCACTACTCTATTACAACCTTACATCATCTTCACAGATGGGATTTCCCATTGGCCAAACTCAGCCGGAAGCCAGGCGACACAGTGACCTGTTGGTAAAGTCTTTACAGGTCAGCCTATTGGAGCAGAAAACATGACAGAAGAGGGTGGAAAAGTGGATCTGGAAAATGTCCAGCAGTCACACATCATGTTTAGGCAACTTCAGCATCTGGATTGACAGTTCAGCTAACGCTTTGGCCTTTTGATTCCTTTACCTCTTCATTCTCTTCAGTCACCTGGTCACACAATCACACCCTGGATCTTGTCTTTACTAAAAAGCCACCACCCAGGCTGTCATGCCTGTAATCCCAACACTTTGGGAGGCTGAGGCGGGCGGATCGCTTGAGGTCAGGAGTTCAAGACCAGCCTGGCCAATATGGTGAAAACCTGTATCTACTAAAAATACAAAAATTAGCTGGGCGTGGTGTGCACCTGTAGTCTCAGCTACTCAGGAGGCTGAGGCAGGAGAATCTCTTGAACCCAGGAGGTGGAGGTTGCAGTGAGCTGAGACTGTGCCACTGCACTCCAGCCTGGGTGACAGAGCCCGACTCTATCTCAAAAAAACAAAAAAGTTACCAGCCAGGCCCATTGGCTCACGCCTGTAATCCTAGCACTTTGGGAGGCCAAGGTGGAGGATCCCTTGAGCCCAGGAGTTCAAGACCAGCCTGGGCAACATAGTGAGACCTCATTTCTACACAAAAATAGGAAAATTAGTTGGGTATGGTGACATTCGCCTATAGTCCCAGCTACTCGGGAGGATCCCTTGAGCCGAGGAGTTCAAGACTGAGTGAGCTATGATTTCGCTACTGCACTCCAGCCTGGGAGACAGCAAGATGGTAAAAAAAAAAAAAATAAATAAATAAATAAAGTCACCACACCTCCAAATAGCTAATTCAGACATTGTGCTTTGATAATAACCCACTGTTTTCCAGTTTGCTGGCTCAAAAATCTCAACGTCACCCAGGTTTTTTGAAATCTTTATGTAATTTTACTAATATTGAAGTTTTATTTTTAAAACAAAATTTTGTGGAACCTCTTTTTTCCTGTTGGTAATCAAATACCTCTTTTTTTTTTTTCATTTTGTTTTCTGTATATCCTCAATAAGTCATCCCCAAATCTCAGTAGTGTAAGTATCCTCTTTGTTCAGACTGGTGATTTGTTTTCTTTTTTGGCTGAAGGAAATATCTATCCCAAGAACCCTCCATTTTCCTGCTCCAGTCTGGCCTGGTTCGCTAGGTCTGTTGATAATTATCGTTATGGGATTCCATAAACACTGTCCTAGGGAATTCCCTTTGCCTCTTTGTTGTGCTGAATCCACTGATTCTTGGATTCCATGATGTTTTCTTGGGTTACTCTTCCATTTAATGGATCATCGAGAAGGGAACCTTCATCCTTTCTCTCATTGCTTTTCTGTTGGTCTGTTTCTCTTGGGTTGCTTTTACCTTGAATTCTCTAGTCAGCCTGGGGGTTGTAAGCTAGACTGCCAGTGTTCTAAAGCCAGGTCAGGGAATGAAGCTAGGGGATGGATCTCTTGGTTTCAGCATGATACTCCTGTCTTTAGCTGAGTCTGTTGTCTAAGAGTCCAGAGACCACCTACTTCAATCTTTCCAAAGTAAACCTTGAGTCTTCCGTTATGGTGGGAGAGTAGTAGCCTGATTGCTCAGAGTCAGAGAGGAAATTTAGGAGGCTACTGCTTCTTACACAGATTTTGACCCTTTTATTTATTTAAACTTTTTTCTTTTTTCTTTTTTCTTTTTTTTTTGAGACGGAGTCTCGCTCTATCGCCCAGGCTGGAGTGCAGTGGCCGGATCTCAGCTCACTGCAAGCTCCGCCTCCCGGGTTTAGGCCATTCTCCTGCCTCAGCCTCCTGAGTAGCTGGGACTACAGGCACCCACCACCACGCCTGGCTAGTTTTTTGTATTTTTTTTTTAGTAGAGATAGGGTTTCACCATGTTAGCCAGGATGGTCTCGATCTCCTGACCTCGTGATCCGCCCGTCTCGGCCTCCCAAAGTGCTGGGATTACATGCGTGAGCCACCGCTCTCGGTCCACCCCACCGTTCAAAAAAAAAAGAAAAAAAAAAAAGAAAATAAAAGATGGGGTCTCTCTATATTGCCCAGGTTGGACCCAGACTCTTGGTCTCAGGCAATCCTGTCTCCTCAGCCTCCTACGTAGCTGAAATTACAGGTGCACACCACCACACCCAGCTCCACTCTTTTGTTTTTTGTTCCGCCTGTGCATCTGCCTTCAGATGTACCTGTGCTTCCAATTCCCTAGTCTTCCTGGGTTTTGCAGCATGAGTAGTTTGTCCCTTGCTTTCCCCATTCTCATCTCATCCTCCCTCCCCACCCCCAGGCAAATTTCAGCCTTTTCGGATCTGCTAAGACAGTTAACACTGTCCTTTAGCTTTCCAGTTTCCACAGTTGTATTGATATCTGTCATCTCTTTCCATTTTCTTTGTCTTTATGTGTTTTTGCCTTTTTAAAAAAAGATCTTTACTCTGATGTTTAGTGGATTTTTGGAAGGACCTGAGAGCAAACAGCTGTGTTCAATCAGTTAGTTTAGTCATTTTAAACAGAAGTCCCTGCATTAGTTCTTGAATTTTATCAAAACTTCAGTTCATTGACTGTCCCTTCCTTTTTCTGTCTTCGTGTCTTTATTTCTCTCCTTATCAAATGTGGATTCCAAGATCTATCTTTCTAGTTATTTTATAAATATACCATCACCTTTCCCCTCTAATTTGGTCAAACTTCAGCATGGTTGTATGCAGCTGCTTCTCCTCTTGTCAGATCTAGGTGCTTTGCATCTCTCAATCTTCTGAAATCTCTGGGACCTTAATCTTTTGGTTTATCCTTTGTCTTGTCTGCATCTTTAGACTCCTTTACTGAGTCTTTCCCATCAGCATCCAAATAGCTGAAATATTTCTCATAGTACACAAATATTTTGTGGTAGAGTGGATGCCGCCTTTGCCCAACTTTACTTTCTTCTCTGCTTTTACTCTTTCCCGACCCTGTCTTCAAATGCAGAAACTAACTCACCTTTTGAAAGCCCAAACTAAATTCTACTTTCTCCTTGAAGGCTTACCTGCTTCTCTTCAGCCAAAAGTGATTTCAGCCCCCACTGAATGCCTAGAGAACTTTATTTAATTGTGTTTGCCTTTTTATACACCTTTTTGAAAATAAGTGTTTTGCCTCCCCTACTAGACTGGGATTCTTGTCACATTTGTTTATGTAGTCCAATACCCATAGTTGAAGAAATAAACCATGGTTATTAAGATAAACAATCAAGATGCTTCACACACAGGTTCTTAAAAACGTTGATTGTCATAGTGCATACATGCAGATACTCAGTTGGATTAACTCACATTTTTCTTTATCTGCGAGTTTTATTTTTGCTGTCATTCTTAACCATATACATGGTTAAAAATAAACAATATTCAACTCCTTTAATGCTCTTCAGTCTTTCCAGTCTTTTTTTTCTTTTTCTTTCTTTTTTTTTTTTTCCAAAAAAAAAAACCTTTATGAGATATATATGTTGCCACCATTTTATACTTGCAGATATTCAGGTGCAGAAAGGGAGAGGAACTTTTGGACTCAATAAGGCTCTCTTTACTTACTTTTTGAGACAGAGTCTCACTCTGTTGCCCAGGTGGGAGTGCAGTGGCACCACCTTGGCTCACTGCAACCTCCGCCTCCTGGGTTCAAGCAATTCTCTTGCCTCAGCCTCCCAAGTAGCTGGGACTACAGGCATGTGCCACTAGGCCCGGCTAATTTTTGTGTTTTTAGTAGAGATGGGGTTTCACCATGTTGGCCAGGTTTGTCTCAAACTCTAGCCTTAAGTGATCTGGTCGCCTTGGCCTCCCAAAGTACTGGGATTACAGGTGTGAGCCACTGCGCCTGGCCTATTTATTTAGTTTTTTGAGACAGGGTCTCACTCTGTTGCCCAGGCTGTGGAGTGCAGGGGTGTGATTACTGCTCACTGCAGCCTTGCTCACCTGAGCCTGATGTCCAGGCTGGTCTCGAACCCCAGGGCTCAAGCACTTCGCTCACCTCAGCCTCCGAAAGTGCTGGGATTACAGCCATCAGCCACTGTGCCTGGCCAAGGCTCTCTTTAAGTGGTCACTGAGTGGCATTTGTAATCAAAAGTAATGTGTGTGGTGGTTTTTTCCTTTCCAGAAAATTTTGTCTACTGAAACAAAAGCGCATTTTAACTGTAGTAATAAGTATAGCATTTTAACATCCATTTGAAATTGGTAAGGCATAGAATTTGTGTGGTGAGCTAAAAAACTACTTTCAAGAATATGTATTTGTGAAACTGTTATCCTTATTCCTCCCCACCACCCCAACTAATTAATCTGAGAGTAATTTAGTATAGTTCTAATGACCTGGTGACAGTAGACTTGGTATAGAGGTGTAATTTGAATAGGCTTTAGCCTGTGCTGTGACTTAGCATCTTTTCTCTTTCTCTAATATTTGTATAAAAGAGCCATTTTCTGAAGAATCTGTATTCATTGCTCTAAACTTTTTCCACCAAAATTCTTGGAGATGTACAGCTATGGTTATGTTTTATGTGATGGGTAAATATCACTGATAACTTCAAAGTGTTCTAAAAGACAGAGTATTTGGAGGCACATCTTAAAGGAATCTTAGTAGCCGGTCCTGTACATTTAGTAGTTTCATTTGTCCACCCCTAGTAACCAAAATTAGTGGAGAGCTATTGAAGGAAAGAGCATCTCTTCATAGGGCCAATTACTTAAGCTATTCAGTTATAAGTTTGTAATTTAAGTTGTAAGTAGGAGATAACTTTTACAGACAATCTTTGGATTAGATGTTACCCCAAAAGTTTTATAGTTCAGTCTGGAAACTGAAAAGGCATGCTTCAGCATGGGTGTATGCAGCTTTTTGATGAAAAGCATCAAAAGCATAAAGCAGATGAAGTAAATCATGCTTTGATAGACCAAGTTGGCATTGTCATGTTTGGTTTATCACATGTCCATAGGAATTTTCTTCTTAGATATGATATCAGAAACGTCATGGGTTGATATGGTTTGGCTATGTCCCCACCCACATCTCACCTTGAGCTGTAATAATACTCCCCCACTTGTGTCAGGGGATGGAGCAAGATGGAAGTATTTGAATCATGATGGGGGGTTCCCCCATCTGTTCTTGTGGTAGTGAATAAGTCTCACAAGTTCTGATGGATTTATAAATGGGAGTTCCCCTCCACAAGCTCTCTCTTGCTTGCTGCCATGTAGGACATTGCTTTGCTCTTCCTTCATCTTCCGCTATGAATGTGAGACCTCCCCAGCCGTGTGAAACTGAGTCGGTTAAACCCCTTTCCTTTATAAATTACCCAGTCTTGGGTATGTCTTTATTAGCAGCGTGAGAACCGATTAATATATGGGTCATGGAATATCAGCTTCAAACTTCTTTCCTAGTACTTTTCCCTTTTGGAATTTATTGATTCTTTAGCCTAGTTATAAAACGTAGGGTTTTTGGCTTTTCTCTGGTCGTTACTGATTTATCTTGAAAGTTTAGGCATTTTTTGTTTGTGCTTATGTTCACACCTTCCAATCAAAACATGCTTTTGAAAGGAAAGCCTTCTAGAAAATAGATAATGTTCCTATACAACTTTAGTAGATGAGTTCAGTCTAGGAATACGCTATGCCTCGCACTGGTAGAAACTGGGAGTATGTAAATAATGAAAACCAAAGATCTTTCTCCCAGAGAGTTTACCAGTGTAGCTGTGTCATCCAGTGTAGCAGCCACCAGTCCAGGGTGACTATTTAAACTTAAAATTAAGTAAAAGTTAAAATCAGTTTCTTTTTTTTGAGACAGAGTCTTGCTCTATCGCTTGGACTGAAGTGCAGTGGCGCGATCTCGGCTCACTACAACCTTCGCCTGCCTGGTTCAAGTAATTCTGCCTTAGGCTCCTGAGTAGCTGAGATTACAGGCGCATGCCACCATGCCCGGTTAATTTTTTGTACTGTTAGTAGAGATGGGATTTCACTGTGTTGGCCAGGGTGGTCTCGATCTCCTGATCTCGTGATCCACCCACCTCAGCCTCCACCCACCTCAGCCTCCACCCACCTCAGCCTCCCAAAGTGCTGGGATTACAGGCATGAGCCACTGCACCCAGCCTAAAATCAGTTTATTTGCACTTACCCAAATTCCAAGTGCTGTACAGTGCAAATATAGAACATTTCATGTCTTTGAAGTATTGGAGTCTATGTTTGTGATTTTGTGACAGTATTTCTGTTGCCATGGTAGTCTGTTATGTGGTGGCATTTCTCCATATTTTGATTAGTTTCTCATCTTGTCAGGCCTTGGGCCAAAGTTGATTGTTTGATTTAGGATGTAAAATTATCAGTGTACTGCTGTATTTTCTAATTACAATAGTTTTTCCAGCTCTTCAGATACTTCTTCAGCATTCTTTTATAGTGATTGCACTGATGTTTATAGAGGAAATGGAAAGTAAGTTTTATAGATTTTTTTTGTGTGGTAAAACATTCAAAACATAAATTTACCATTTTAACTTTTTTTTTTTTTTTGAGACAGGGTCTCATTCTGTTGCCCAGGCTGGAGTGCAGTGGTGTGATCATAGCTCACTACAGCCTTAAACTCCCAGGCTCAAGCTATATTGCCCCCTCACCCTCCCAAGTAGCTGAGATTACAGGCATAAGCTACCGTGTCCAGGCATTTTAACCATTTTCAAGTGTGCAGTTCAGTGGTATTACATACGTTCACATTGTTGTGCAACCATCACCATCATCCATCTTCAAAACTTTTTCATCTTGTAAAACTAAATCTGTGCCCACTAAACACAACAGGTGCCCATTTGCCCCTCCCCCTAGTCCCTGGCAACCACCATTCTACTTTCTGTCTCTATGAGTGTGACTGTTCTTGGTACCTCATGTAAGTGGAATCATACAGTATGTAGCCTTTTTGTGATGGGCTATTCTCACTTAGCATAATATCTTCAGGGTTCATTCGCGTGCGTAGCACGTGTCAGAAGTTCCTTCCTTTTTAAGGCTGAATAATATTCCGTTGTATGTATATATACCACACTTGGCTTATCCATTCATCCATCAATGGACACTTGCTTGCACCTTTGTGAATAATGCTGCTATGAACATGGGTGTACACATACTTGTGGGAGTACCTGCTTTCAGTTCTTTCGAATATACGGTATACCCAGAAGTGGAATTGCTGGATCATGTGGTAATTCTATATTTATTTACTTACTTATTCGGGGAATATTTCCCAGATTTTTAAGCTCTGTTGAACTTAAAAACAAATTTATTTCATAGGAAGTTGAGATTACTCAGACTACCTGTCCTGTATTTCCCTCGCTTGTACCATGGTGCTGAAATATTACCAGAGAGTATTTTTCCACCTGTACAGGTGAAGTCTCTAAGATAAACCTTATTTCTCTTTATTGGAAGTTAACAGTATTGCTACAGGGGATAGTTTTGTAGTGTTTGGTATGTACATACTCTTAAAAGTACTAATTTAATTTTCATCTTCTGGTAGAGTATCCAAAATGAAATTAGAAAACAAGTATTTTTCCTTTTGTTGGGTTTTCTGTTGACAGAGTTTGCATAATGGTTTTTACTTATTTTTTTCTCAAGCCCACAGCACAATTCTTTTTTCTATTTTGTATTCATTGCTTCCTAGTTGTATTTTCTGTCTCAGTCATAGTGTAATATTTTAACAGTTATCTTCAAAGCAAGAGAATATATTTGGAACTAGACATGAAAACATAGATTTTTGAGCAAGACTCCATCTCAAAAACAAAAAAATTAAAAAAGGCCAGGCGTGGTGGCTCATGCCTATAATACCAGCACTTTGGGAGGCCAAGGCAGGCAGATCACTTGAGGTCAGGAGTTCAAGAAAATATACATGCTTTTATATAAATAAGCATTCAGAGATTTAAAAATCACTTTAATACATTATTACAATACTTTAAGTTAGACATCTTACATTTATATTAAGTTTGAAAAATTTGAGTCTTAAGCACTGTTAACATATGCTTTGTATGTACGATAGAATTCTCATCTGGTTTATATGAGTTATTATAAAACTGAGCAGGTAGGCAGAAATAGAGACCAGTGTTGAAAGAACATAAATTTTCTGTATTTTGGCTTTCAGGAAGCCCTTGCATGGGCTAACCATTTGTTTCAAATGAAATGATTTCAAGCTTGGCATTTTCTATTTTTAAAGCGAGACTGCCTAGTATAAATAAGGCCCACAGGGACAAGATTATCGAGTAATGCTTGCCTTGGTCATTCCCAACTGAAGTTGGTTTTATGGATCTAAATTTATTTATCTTTTTCAGGGCCATTCTTGAGATTAATACCCACATTCATAGGTAATTGAGGATTATTATTTTGGGTAGGGATTCTTGTCATGAAAAAATTGGGGCAGGATATCTTAGTACCATCTTATGTGTGACCAACAACTACATAGTTCAGCCAAAATTCATTTGTCAAAGGTCATTATGATAGAGGATCATTTGAAAGTGCTTGTCTCAGAACTTCTGGGATTTCGGGAGAATCTAGGAAGACCACAGTGTGCGGTGCTGTCATTGGCCTCATTGATTCCTTTCTTTTATTTTGATTAAATTTCAATGTATTTTAGAGATAGGGTTTCACGGCCGGGCACGGTGGCTCAAGCCTGTAATCCCAGCACTTTGGGAGGCCGAGACGGGCGGATCACGAGGTCAGGAGATCGAGACCATCCTGGCTAACACGGTGAAACCCCGTCTCTACTAAAAAATACAAAAAAACTAGCCGGGCGAGGTGGTGGGCGCCTGTAGTCCCAGCTACTCGGGAGGCTGAGGCAGGAGAATGGCGGAAACCCAGGAGGCGGAGCTTGCAGTGAGCTGAGATCCGGCCACTGCAGTCCAGCCTGGGAGACAGAGCTAGACTCCGTCTCAAAAAAAAAAAAAAAAAAAAAAAAAAGAGATAGGGTTTCACTCTGTCACCCAGTCGGGAGTGCAGTGGCAGGATCACAGTTCACTGTGACTGGGGCTTCAGTGATCCTCCCACCTCAGTCCCCTACTCCTACCCCCAGAAGCTAGGCCCAAAGGTGCGCACCATCACATCCTGCTAATTTTTTTTTTTTTTCCTTTAAAGACTGGGTCTTGCTATGTTACCCGGGTTGGTGTAGAATTTCTGGTCTCAGGTGATTCTCCCAAAGTGCTTAGATGACAGGTGTGAGCCACTGCACCTGGCCCTTCCTTTTAAGTAATTGTTTTTAGCTACGAATATCTTTCCTCCTGAGGAAAATACTTTTTTTCCTTTTGATTATATATTTAGCTCTTATGGAGATGGCTGTGAAAATGTACGTTGACTGAACTTACCTCTGTAAGGGAAATTTTTTGCTTCTAGAAAATGTGTTTATGTATACCCAAGTGTATTTTGTGAATCTGGGAGCTTGCTAGGGGATTTATGATTACTTTTACAACTTTTTTTTGGAGGATGGGAGTTGCTTTATCACTGCTTTGGTGAAGATATTAATTAAGTTTGATTTCATCTTGGTTTCTGTGTTGCAGGCCATCTTGCAAAATAAGTTATATTGAAAAATATTTTTAAGGGGGGAGGAGGGAGGGATTGCAGTGGGGAGTTATACATGATATAAATGATGAATTGATGGGTGCTGACGAGTTGATGGGTGCAGCACACCAACATGGCATAAGTATACATATGTAACAAATCTGCACGTTATGCACATGTACCCTAGAACTTGAAGTATAATAAAAATAAATAAATAAAAGCATAAAAAAAGAAAAATATTTTTAGATAGTGATGGTTATCTTATGTGCCCCTCAGTTTATTTTTTTCTTAATTGGTATCCTTTCAAACCATTTTTCTTCCCACTGTCCGAGAAAATTATCAGGAAGTAATTTGTTGTAACAAATCTAGCAATTTATCTCGTTTTGTAAAATTCTCATAAAGGATTATGTAAAAGAACTTAAGGTAGTTCATGACTTAAAAAATTACTTTTTCTGTTTCAGGTAAATTAGACTTGTTCTTTCTTTACCTGTCTCATGAAAATGATTTTTTCTTGATTTGGGAAATTCTGACTTTTCTAGCGCTATACCACATGGTTGCAGGGCATATATCTAAAATATTGTTTTGTTTGACTGATTTATGGTTTTCTTTTTGAGTCCTTTTTACTCTGTCTTCTGATGTAGTCTTCCTTCCCAGAACTTTCCCCAATATACTATAAATCTTTGAAAATCGTCATTTAATAAATAATATCATTCACTCATTGAAATGCTTAAAAAATGCAGCAACCTGATACTTATGTTACTTCTCAAGTCTTATTGAATTATCTGTATTTCCAGGGCTTTATTTTCTATTTGCCAGAGCTCTTTGGTACTCAGTGAAGTATTTTAGGTAATTCTGCTTAATTTGAGGAGTTTTTGTGTGGAATTAACTAGCAGCTGTAATCTGCTTCTAATTCTTGGCAGCTAATGAGTCCTTAGGCGTCTGTCTGGGTGTGTGCTTGCATTGTTGAGGGCCCGCTCAGTGATTTTGGTTGATTCGGCAGTTTTAGAAATGTTAGTTTAGAAGTGAGTCTTGGAGCAACAGTGCACCATTAAAGAAAAAAGGGAGCAAGTACTTTAGGATCTGCTGTGAAGTATAATGAAGGGCTTAGCGCATGTTAGTGAAAGGATTGCTGGGCCACAGCCTGCCTCATATTCATCACATAGTCATGGAAATATCTTTTGAAAATACTGATATAAAGCCCTGTTCTGCTACTGCTTTGTGAAATGGAAGATTGGAATTAGATGCTTAAATAGAAAATGTTCTCTTGTTGCAGCCTCTTTGAAATGTGCTGCTAGTGGGAGCTGCAGCTTCCTCCTGCTGACTCTGAGCCCCAGGCTTCAGTTGAGATGGTCCTTTCAGAAATGTGGAGCTTAGTCCAAGCCTGGATTTCAGTGGGTAGCACCTGGCATCTGTGGCTAGAAAGTCCTATGAAGTGTAAGTGCTTTATTCTCTCCTTATAAAGAACCCCTTTTCCTTCATTGATTCTCTTCCTTCCCTTCCTTTTTTCTGCTGTTTAGCAGAGGGGAAGAACAATAAGCAATGTACTGTAGTGTGTAGGGTATCAGGATTTGGTTGAATTTTCTTTATGACTCAGTGGCCAAAACGAGATTTCATTTTGTTTTCTTTTTTGAGACAGCATCTCACTCTGTCACCTAGGCTGGGGGGCAGTGGTGTGATCGTAGCTCGCTGCTGCCTCCAGCTACTGGGCTCAACCAATCCTCCTGCCTCAGCCTCCTGAGTAGCTAGGGCTACAAATACTCCATGCCTAGCTGATTTTTAAATTTTTTTTGTAGAGACAGGATCTTGCTGGTTTCTAACACCTGGCCTTAAGCAAGCCTCCCGCCTAGGCCTCTGAAAGCTCTGGGATTACAGGTGTGAGCCACCATGCCTGGCTGGATGTCAACAATTGTTAAACTCTCCTGGAATTCAAAATAAAGTGATAATTATGACCCTTAACATTTAATATGGGCAATGTCATCATGGGTGATTTTTGACTGGCAATGTACTTAGTAGCCTTGATACCCAAGTTTGCCAAGTGATTCTTTAGGAGTCACTTTCATATTTAGTTATTATTCTGAAAAAAACCAATACAGTATTTGAAAGGAGAAGTACATTTGACCAGAGGGTAAGACAGTATCAAAGTAAATAAGGGTGCTTGAATTTAGAAGATAGTGCTTTCCTTTTGCTTCTACTTGATACATTTGCACAAGAGTGAGTCAGTGATTTTCTAACTTCCCATAGCATTGTTCTGGGAAATTCATATAGCTGCCATCCATAGTTTAGTTTTAAAAAAACCCCAAACTAGATAATAATATAATGAGCATTAAAAGGTGCAATTTTCAACTTGCAGAAAAATAATTTTTTTTTTAGATGGAGTCTCACTTTGTCGCCCAGACTGGAGTGCAGTGGCGCAAACTCGGCTCACTGTAAACTCTGCCTCCCAGGTTCATGCCATTCTCCTGTCTCAGCTTCCCAAGTAGCTGGGACTACAGGTGCCTGCCACACGCCCGGCTAATTTTCTGTATTTTTAGTAAAGATGGGGTTTCACCGTGTTAGCCAGGATGGTCTCGATCTCCTGACCTTGTGATCCGCCTGCCTCGGCCTCTCAAAGTTCTGGGATTACAGGCGTGAGCCACTGTGTCCGGCCACAGAAAAATAATTTTTTTAAGGAGAGGTAATTTTCTTACATAAAGTGTATCATCTTAAGTGTATAACTCAATGTTTTTTTCTTATATGTACATTTTAAGTAATCACAAATAACTTCAAGGCATAGCACATTCTATTACTCTAGCAGATACCTGAATGCGTCTTCCCAGTAAATCATTCCCCTCCCAAAACCACTATTCTGACTTACATCACCACAGATTTGTTTTGCCTGTTTTTTAAAAAATAGCTTTAGTGAAATATAATTCACACAACTACATTTCGCTCATTTAAAGTATACCGTTTAATGGTTTTTAATATAGAGATTTCTTTATCAAGTTTTGGACATTTTCTTTTTTTTAATTTTTTTGAGATGGAGTTTCGCTCTGTTGCCCAGGCTGAAGTGCAGTGGTATGACCTTGGCTCACTGCAACCTCTGCCTCCCGGGTGCAAGCAATTCTCCTGCCTCAGCCTCCCGAGTAGCTGGGATTACAGGTGTGCACCACTATGCCTGGCTAATTTTTGTATTTTTAGTGGAGATGGGGTTTCGCCATCTTGGCCAGGCTGGTCTTGAACTCCTGACCTCAAGTGATGCACCTGCCTTGGCCTCCCAAAGTGCTGGGATTACAGGCGAGAGCCACCGTGCCCAGCTAGACATTTTCATCATACCAAAAAGAGACTTATACCCCTTGGCCTGCCACCTCCTACCTCATTCCTAGGCAACTACTAATCTACTTTCTGTCTCTAGCGATTTGCCTCTTCTGGATATTTCATATAAATGGAATCATATAGTTCATGATCCTTTGTGACTAGTCTTCTTTCAGTTAATATGATGTTTTCTTTTTTTTTTTTTTGAGATGGAGTCTCGCTCTGTCCACCAGACTGGAGTGCGGTGGCGCTATCTCGGCTCACTGCAAGCTCCGCCTCCCGGGTTCCCGCCATTCTCCTGCCTCAGCCTCCCGAGTAGCTGGGACTACAGGCGCCTGCCACGGCGCCCGGCTAACTTTTTTTGGTATTTTTAGTAGAGACGGGGTTTCACCGTGGTCTCGATGTCCTGACCTTGTGATCCGCCCTCCTCGGCCTCCCAAAGTGCTGGGATTACAGGCGTGAGCCACCGCGCCCGGCCTAATATGGTTTTCAAGGTTCATCCATGTTATAGTACATATTATTACTTCATTCCTTTTTATGGCTGAGCAGTATTCCATTCAACATATATACCACATCTTATCCATTCATTGGGCAGTGGACATTGGGACTGTTTCCACTTTTTGGCTATCGTTTGTGAATAGTGCTATAAGGCATTCATATACAAGTGTTGTTGAAATTTTTGGATTATATGATAACTTTATTTTTTTTAGACAGAATCTTGCTCTGTCACCCAGGATGGAGTGCAGGGGTATGATTTCTGCTCACTGCAACCTCTGCCTCTCCAGCTCAAGCAATCCTCCCGCCTTAGCCTCCTGAGTAGCTGGGACTACAGGTGCACACCACCGTGCCCAGCTAATTTTTATATTTTTTCTAGAGATGGGGTTTCACCATGTTGCCCACGCTGGTTTCAAACTCTTGGGCTCAAGTGATCCTCCCGTCTTGGCCTCCCAAAGTGCTGGGATTATAGGTATGAGCCACTGTGCCTGGCTGATAACACTCTATTTTCAACCTTTCAAGGAATGGCATCCTGTTTTCAAAATGGCTGTACCGTTTCACACTCCTACCAGCAGGGTATAAAGGTTCCTGGTTTTCCACATATTCACTAACACTTCTTGTTGTCTTTTTGATTATAGCCGTCCTGTGGTTTTGATTTGCACTAATGGCTAATCATGTTGAGCATTTTTTCATATGCTTTTTGACCATTCGTGTATCTTTGGAGAAATGTCTATTCAAGTTCTTTGTCCATTTTTAAAACTTTTAGGTTCAGGGATACACATGCAGGTTTGTTGTATAGGTAAACCTGTGTCATAGGGGTTTATTGTACAGATTATTTTGTCATCTAGGTGTTAAGCCTAGGACCCATTAATTATTTTTTCTGATCCTTTCCCTCCTCTCAACCTCTTACCTCCAGTTAGTCCCAGTGTGTGTTGTTCCTCTTTGTGTTCATGTATTCTCATCATTTAACTCCCACTTATAAATAAGAACATGCGGTATTTGGTTTTCTGATCCTGTGTTAGTTTGCTAAGGATAATGGCCTCCAGTTCCATCCATGTTCCTGCAGAGGACATTATTTCATTCTTTTTATGGCTGCATAGTATTCCATGGTGCATATCTACCACATTTTCTTTATCCAGTCCACCGTTGTTAGATATTTAAGTTGATTCCATGTCTTTGCTATTGTGAATAGTGCTGCAGTGAACATTTGCATGCATATGTCACTATGATGGAACAGTTTATATTCCTTTGGGTATACACCCAGTAGTGGGATTGCTGGGTCAAATGGTAGTTCTGTTTTTAGCTCTTCAAGGAATCACCACATTGCTTTCCACAATGGTTGAACTAATTTACACTCCCACCAACAGTGTGTAAGCATTTCTTTCTCTCTGCAACCTCACCAGCATCTGTTATTTTTTGCTTTGTCCATTTTTAAATTGGGTTCTTTGTGTTGAATGCTTTCATTTTAGAAATACGGTTTCATTGACTTTAGAATTCTTTCCTTTTTTTCTTCCCATTTTTAAAATCTACCTCTCCATGTCTTCCGGCATCCTCATTCTTGACAAGAAGTCTGCTCTTGCTTTTTACTTTTGTTCTTCTGTATTTAATGTGTCCTTTTTCTCTGCTTGCCTTCAGTATTTCTCTTTATCTCTGGTTTTCAGGAGTTTGAGTATGATATGTTTAGAATTTGTTCGCTTATTTGGGGGAGGAGGGAACAGTAACGTTCTCTGTTGCCCTGGTCTACCCTAGTGTTTAGCATTTCTGTGGTCTGCCATTCTCACTGGTAGGGTGGCCTCAATGATCCTAGTTTTCCTTGTGGCATTCATTCTTTGCCTTGCATCTGGCAGGTATTGTGCAAAATAGTTTTTTTTCCCTTCTTTCAGTGGTAGGAGACCTCTCGTGGTGTTGGTAGTATTATTATAGGCTCAAGACTGTTTTATGCCTATCCCCTAGGGGTAGATGTTTTTCTTTTATGCTTAGTGCAACTGCAGTGAGTCTTAACCTGTGCTTTGAGGGGTGACATGCTTTGCTGCCCCTTCCCCATAGCCTAAGGCTTTTGTTCAGAGAAGAAGGGTTCAGAGATTTTTGTGCTTTTCCGCAACAGAGGCTGTTCCCCTCCTGCAGGACTGCACCACCAAAGGAGGTGGTCTTCTGCCCTACCCCCAATCTTTCTCTTGAGTATCTGGTCTGCGGAGGTGATCCTGCTGGGTGACTGAGTTTCCCTTGTGTCTGAGTCCCAGGGGTTCTGTATGCTCATGCTAGTCTACATGCAGCCTTTCTCAATTTGTTAGAAGTGTTAGCTGAATTTTCATGAGCTGGTTGCCAGGTGCCGTTAGTTTCTTCCTCTGTCCTGTCGTAGATGAGCCAGTGCTTGCCTTCGTTTTCCTTGTTAGAGGTCTGTCCTTAGATTTCAGTCAACTTGGTTGCCCTAAGACCTCAGCTTTCTGATGCATTTGAGCAAGGTTATTTTATAGTTTATTTGCTTTTGTGTATTATTAACTTGTGGAAAGCAGTATTGTTTCTGTCATTATATATCTTAGGTGGATGTGGAACTCTTCTGAGGCATTTTTATTCTTCATGTATTTTAAATCCCACAAGATATTATTGCTTTATATAATCAGTGTTAATTGGATTTACGCATATATTTAACTGCTTTTTCATTATTCTTCATTTGTTCCTGATTTCCGTTTTCTCTTTTCCTACTAGGATTTCAGTTATATATGTCTTAGCCTTTTTTACCGTGTCCCACATGTCGCTTGCATTCTTCTCATTGTTTACCTTCTATCCTTTTTTTGACTTTGTGCTTCAGTCTTTCTGTTTTTTATTGACCTGTTATCAAGCATAGTAATCTATAATTCTTCATTTGTCTGATTTGCTGTTTGGCCCTTTCTAATGGTTCTTAATTTCAGGCTCTTTCTAAAGGTTCTTAATTTCAGTTACCGTATTTTTTACTTCTAGAATTTCCTTTTAATTCTTTTTAATATATTCCATTTATTAATGGAATTTCTCGTTTTGTCTTCTTAGTCTTTGCATATATTAATCAGCTATTCATTTTTTTTTTTTTTTTTGAGACGGAGTCTCGCTCTGTCGCCCAGGCTGGAGTGCAGTGGCCAGTTCTCAGCTCACTGCAAGCTCCGCCTCCCAGGTTTACGCCATTCTCCTGCCTCAGCCTCCCGAGTAACCGGGACTACAGGCGCCCGCCACCTCGCCCGGCTAGTTTTTTGTATTTTTTTTTTTAGTAGAGACGGGGTTTCACCGTGTTAGCCAGGATGGTCTTGATCTCCTGACCTTGTGATCCGCCCGTCTCGGCCTCCCAAAGTGCTGGGATTACAGGCTTGAGCCACCGCACCCGGCCAGCTATTCATTTTTTCCAACTGTTTCTTTTAACCTTTTAGAAGTAAACCTTATAATGCCCTACTCCTTAAACATTTCCACTTGTATCTTGTAAGAACAAGGACATTTTTCTAAAATAAACTAAAACTGTTGTCACTCGCAAGAAATTTAACATTGATATGATGGTATTATCAGTCTGTATTCAAATTTTCCTAATTGCTCTAGTGACAGATTTCTAGCTTTCTAAAATTTTATTTTCCCTAATCTAGGATCCTTCAAGGGTAATGCTTTTCTTTTGGTTGTTGTGTCTCTTTAATTACCTGGGTATTTTTTTTCTTTTATGATAATGATATTAAAACACAAATCCAAGACAGGTGTGGTGGTGCACACCTGTAGCCCCAGTTACACAGGAGGCTGAGGTGGGAGGGTTGCTTGAGTCCAGGAAGCCAGACTGAGCAACTGTGTCAAGACCCTGTCCCTTTAAAACATACACACATGGCTGGGCGCGATGGCTCACGCCTGTAATCCCAGCGCTTTGGGAGGCCGAGGCGGACAGATCATGAGGTCAGGAGTTCAAGACCAGCCTGGCCAATATGGTGAAACCCCCGTCTCTATTAAAAATACAGAATTAGCCGGGTGTGGTGGCAGACGCCTGGAGTCCCAGTTACTTGGGAGGCTGAGGCAGGAGAATCGCTTGAACCTGGGAGGCGGTGGTTGCAGTGAGCCGAGATCGCACCACTGCATTTCAGCCTGGGTGACAGAGCGAGATTCCATCTCAAAAAAAAAAAAGAAAGAAAAAAAAAAAGAAAAAACACACACACCCCACACAAATCCAGAGTGGGCCATTTTGTCTTAGTTTTTAGTATGCCTCGCTATTTAGATTTGTCTGGTTCTTTTCTTATGATTGCATTTAGGTCAAACCTTTTTTGGAAGAATACTGCATAGACGATAATTTGTCGTTTTTACTGAATCACATCAGGAGTCACATAAAAGCTATTGGTGATGTTTTATTACTTTGGTTAAGACATCAGTTATTTTAGTCTTTGATAATTCATTATCTAGATAATGGTGATCTTCTATTGTCTGTTTCTTTCTAGTTGTCACTTGGTTTTGCTTTTCTCCCCTCTCCGACGTGGTCTCGCTCTGTCACCTAGGCTGGAGTGCAGTGGTGTGATCACGGCTCACTGCAGCCTTGACCTCCTGGGCTCAAATAAATGGACCTTCCACCACAGCCTCCAGAGTAGCTGGTATTACAAGCATGTACCACCACATCTGGTTAATTTATTTATTTCTTTCTTTTTTGTGTAGAGATGATGTGATGTCTCACTTTGTTGCCCAGGTTGGTCTTAAGCCCCTGGCTTCAAGTGATCCTCCCACCTCAGCCTCCCAAAGTGCTAGGATTATAGGTGTGAGCCAGTGTTCCTGGCCTGGCTTTGCTTTTGTTTGGTAGATGCTTGATATGTTGTTTAAGAAAAGTTGAAGAGATAAATGATGTTTTCTTCCTGAAAGGATTTTCTTTTGCATCTAGCAGGTCTTTATGACAGGAGCAGATCTCTTTGAAATTCAAAAAGGAATTGAGCAGATTCTAAACTGTGTTTCAACCGTTTTTTTGTTTTGTTTTCCTAGACAGGGTCTTGCTCTGTCGTCCAGGCTGGATTGCAGTGGCGTGATCATGGCTCACTGCGACCTCTGCATCCTGGGCTCAAGCAATACTCCCACCTCAGCATTTGTGCCCACACCCCCCCAGTAGCTGGGACTACAGACACGCCATCATGCCAAGCTAATTTCACCTTGTTGCCCAGACTGGTCCTGAGCTCCTAGGGCTCAAGCAGTTTTCCTGCCTCAGTTTCCCAAAGTGTTGGGATTACAGGCATGACCCCCTGGGCCTGGCCTACTTTCTGTTTCTATGAGTCTTGCTACTTTAGATATCTTATGTAAGTTAGAATCATTCAGTATTTATCTTTTAGTGATAAATGTATTTTCACTTAGTGTAATGTCCTTGAGGTTCATCCATGTTGTAGTGTGTGTCAGAATTTCCTTCTTGAAGGCTTAGTAACATTCCACTGCATATATATACATTTGTTTATCCATTTATCCATAGATGGGCATTTAGGTTGCTTCTGTCTCTTGGTTATTGTGAATAATGCTGCAGTTGGCTGCAGTTGGACATGGGTATGCAAATATCTTATCTATTTGAGATCTTTTTTTTTTTTTGAGTTTAGCTCTGTTGCCCAGGCTGGAGTGCAGTGGCATGATCTTGGTTCACTACAATCTCCGCCTCCCGAGTTCAAGTGATTCTCATGCCTCAGCCTCCCAAGTAGCTGAGATTAACAGTCGTGTGCCACCATGTCTGACTAATTTTTGTATTTTTGGTAGAGATGGGGTTTTGCCATGTTGGCCAGACTGGTCTTGAACTCCTGGCCTCAAGTGATCACCCGCCTCCCAAAGTGCTGGGATTACAGGTGTGAGCCACTGTGCCTGGCCCTGTTTGAGATTTTATATTCAGTTCTTTTAGATATATAGCTAGAACTGGGATTTTTGGAACATATGGTAGTTCTATTTTTAATTTTTTGGGAGCCTCCATCCCCATTCCCACCAATGATGCAAAGGTTCCAATTTTTCCACATCCTTGTTAACACTTATTATTTTCTGAGGTTTTTTGCTTTGTTTTTTTGGAAGTGGTCATTCTCTTGGGTGTGAGGTAATATTTCATTGTGGCTTTGATTTGCCTTTCCGTATGGTTGGTGATGTTGAGCATCTTTTCATATGCCTGTTAACCATTTGTGTATCTTCTTGGGAGAAATATTTGTTCCAGAAATGCCATCCAAGAAATCATTGTCAATTGCAATGATTATGAAACTTTTCTCCTAGGCTTTCTTCTAAGAGTTTTATAGTTTCAGGTCTTACGTTTAGGTCTTTAGTCCTTTTTGAGTTAGCTTTTATATGTGATGTACGGGACTAACTTTGTTCTTTTTCATGTGAATATTCAGTTTTCCTAGCACCATTGTGTAGTCTTGGCACCCTTGTCAAAGACCATTTGAATCCTTTACAGGAGGGTTTATTTCTGGGTCTATTCCATTATATTTGTCTATGTGTCTGTCTTTATGCTAATACCATACTGTTTTGATTACTATGGCTTTGTTGTAATAAGTGTTGAAATTGGAAGTATGAGACCTCCAATATTATTCTTTTTTAAGATTTTTTTGGCTCTTTGGGGTCTGTTGAGATTCCATATGAAGGAAACAATTCCATTTTCTGCAGAAAATGTCACTGAGATTTTGGTGAAGGTTACATTGAATCTGTAGATTGCATTGGGTAGTACTGAAATCTTAATATTAAGTCTTCCAGTCCATGAACATGAGATATCTTTCATTTATTGGTGTCATCTTTAATTTCTTTCAGCAATGTTTTGTAATTTTCAGTATACAAGTCTTTCGTCTCCTTGGTTAAGCTTATTCCTGAGTATTTTATTCTTTTTTATTCTATTGTAAATGGAATTGTTTCTTTTCAGATTTTTCGTTGTTAGTATGTAGAAGCAACTAATTTTAATCTGTTAATTTTGTGATCTGCAACTTTGCCAAATTCATTTATTAAGTCTAACAGTCTTCTTATGGAATCTTTTGGGTTTTCTACATGTAAGATCATGTAGAAGGCTCTTACATTATATGTGACCAGAGATTATTTTATTTCTTCCTTTCAACTTAGATGCCTTTTGTTTTTCTTGCCTAATTGCTCTGGCTAGAACTTCGAACACTATGTTGAATAGAAGTGGCAACAGTAGACATCCTAGTCTTGTTCCTGTTAGAAAAGCTTTTTGTCTTCAGTGTTGTATGATGTTAGCTGTTGATTTTTGCATATATGGCCTTTATTATGTTGAAGTTGTTTCCTTCCTGGTTTGTTGAGTGTCTTTATCATGAAAGGGTGTCAAAGTCTGTCAGATGGTTTTTTTGCATAAATTGAGATGACCATGTCTTTTCCTTCTTCATTCTGTTAATGTGGTGGATTACTTTGATTTTCATATGTTGAACCACCCTTGCATTCCAGGTATAAATCCCACTTGATGATGATGTATAATCTCTTCAGTATGCTGTTGAAAAGCCAGGCATGATGGCTCATGCCTGTAATCTGACCTATTTGGGAGGCTGAGGCAGGAGGATTGCTTAAGACCAGGAGCTCGAAACCCATCTGGGCAACATAGCAACATCCCATCTCTAAATTTAAAATTTTGAAAATAAAAACTTAAAAATTGAGAAAAAAATATGCTATTGAGTTCCATTTGTTAGTATTTTATTAAGGGTTTTTGCATTACTATTCATAATGGATTTTATTAGTCTGTAATTTTCTTTTCTTGTTTCTTCTAGCTTCGGTGTCATAATAATGCTGGTTTCATAGAATGAGTAGAAAGTGTTCTTTCCTCTTCAGTTTTTGGAAATAGTTTGAAAAGGATTAGTGTTATTTCTTTACATGTTTTGTAGAATTCACCAGTAAAGCCATTTGTTCCTGGGCTTTTCTTCATTGGGAAGTTTTTCATTACTGATTTAATCTCTTTACGAGTTATAGGTCTATTCAGATTTTCTGTTTCTTCATGATTTAGTCTTGGTAGGTTATGTTTCTAGGAATTGTTTATTTCATGTAAGTTATTCAATATGTTCACTTGCAGTTGTTCATAATACTTTTTATAACACTTTTTATTTCTGTAAAATTGGTAGTAATCTCCTGACTTTCATTTCTGATTATTTAAATCCTCTCTATCCCTTTTGCCTTCCTCGGCTTGGATTAAGGCTTCTTCCTGTGAGGGGGGTTAGGGCCTTAGGGAGGCGTTGGGGTTATGTGTCGGATTTTTCGGTATCTTCTTCATTAATTACATGTTGATGTGAAGGACTTTCCTTCTTTCCTTTCTTTCCTTTCCTTTCCTTCTTTTGCCTTCTTCTTTCCTTCTTCCTTTCCTTTCTTTCTTCCTTTCCTCCTTTCCTTTCCTTCTTCTTCCTTCTTCCTTTCTTCCTCTTTTCCTTTCTTTCTTTTCTTTCTTTTACGTTTCTTTCTTTCTTTCTTTCTTTTTCTTCTTTTTTCCTTTCTTTCCTTTCCTTCCTTTCTTTCCTTTCTTCTCTTTCCTGTCCTTTCTTTCTTTCTTCCTTTCTTCCTTTCTTTCTTTCTTTTCTTCTTTCTTTTTTTTTTTTTTTTTTGACATAGAACCTCACTCTGTCGCCCAGGCTGGAGTGCTGTGGCATGATCTCGGCTTACTGCAACCTCTGCCTCCCGGGTTCAAGCGATTCTCATGCCTTAGCCTCCCAAGTAGCTGGGACTACAGGCAGCTGCTGTCAGGCCTGGCTAATTGTGTGTGAGTGTGTGTGTGTGTGTGTGTGTGTATTTTTAGTAGAGACAGGATTTCACCAGGCTGGTCTTGAACTCCTGATCTGAAGTGATCTGCCCACCTTGGCCTCCCAAAGTGCTGGGATTAACAGGCGTGAGCCACTGTGCCCAGCTCTCTCTTATTTCTTAATCTAGCTTAAGCTTTGTCAATTTTTTTGTTGTTGTTAATTTTGAAATACTTTATTTTAAAAACAGGTCACAACACTATGGCCCATTCCATTGTACAAGCTACAGATGCTTGCTTAGCAGTCGAGGGGCACTCTTGAGTACCATATCTGAAAAGTGAATAAAAATCCTTATAAAACAAATATTTAAATAGTTTCCATAGGAACATAAATAATGTGTGAACTATATCCTAGTCTTCCATATTGCCACATCCATGCGAACCCAACTCTTACGAAAAGTGAATAAAAATCCATATAAAACAAATATTTAAATAGTTCCCATAGGAACACAAATAATGTGTGACCCATATACTAGTCTTCCATCTTGCCCCATCCACGCGAACCCAACTCTTATGAAATCCCTTAATTCAAGCAGGACTCATAGTTAACAACTACTAGAGCGATATCTACATATTAATACTAGCGGAAGCACAGGTTGCTGAGTGATGTTTCATTCCATTTTCCCAAGCATAAGTCACAGGCAGGGTGCTAATGCCCTGTTCCTCTATCTGGGGTGGGAGGTCGTGGTTCTAGATTTGCTACATGAGTTTCGATGCTAGTCCTGATATCACATGTAGATTGTTGGCCTCTGGAATCCAGTGAAAGTAGAAGTAGCAGCAAAAGTGTCAGTGCCCATGTTTTTAAAGAGCAGCATCCAATTACCTACATATATTTTGGGCAGATCACACTGCTCAACAATCTGATCAAGGCCATCACATGTTCTTCCCATATGCTGGATGAATAATACTTCTCACTGATGTCGATCTCTTTTGCAGCAGGGGCTTTACATGTGCATGATCATAAAGGATTGATGAAATGATCCATATACTTCATCATTCATATAATACCTAAAGGTCTGTTCACTTGACTCATCTTCCTTATCAGAGTCTGTCCTTTTTTTTTTTTTTTTTTTCCTTTTTGAGACAGAGTCTCGCTCTGTCACTCAGGCTGGAGTGCAGTGGCGTGATCTTGGCTCACTGTAAGCTCTGCCTCCTGGGTTCACGCCATTCTCCTGCCTCAACCTCCCGAGTAGCTGGGACTAAGGCACCCGCCACCACACCTGGCTAATTTTTTGTGTTTTTTTTTAGTAGAGATGGGGTTTCACCGTGTTAGCCAGGATGGTCTCGATCTCCTGACCTCGTGATCTGCCCGCCTCCAGGATGGTCTCGATCTCCTGACCTCATGATCTGCCCACCTCGGCCTCCCAAAGTACTGGGATTACAGGCATGAGCCACCGTGCCCGGCCCTGTCTGTTCTTTTAATATGATATTTTTGGCAATGAAGCTGATGCCACATGAAATATCTGCCTGGCTTAGCTGTGACTCTCACTCTAGAGTCTGGTGGAAAATACTTGTCCTATGCTGGGTTGATTACACTGGTAATACTTCAGATTTAAGCCTCACATCCTCAGATCCAGGAAAGCAACTGCCAGTATCAAGCAGTTACATACTGAAACCAAACTCAACTCCTGTGTCAAAGACACAGTGGACATTGGAGGCTACCTGCATAAAGGTCTCAGGATTGGTACAGCTACTTCCTACATGGAAGCTGACACCAGTGACATCAATATTTAGCTCTTTTGCCCATTCCAGAAGAAGCCTGCTGGCTTTGAGCTTGGCACCAGATTTAACACTGAGGTGACGGACTGCTTTGGAATCATCATTTGCAATCTTAAAAACCAACTCTGCTTTGAGTGTGTTCTGGCAACTGACATCAACTTGACCTTATTACCGAAAATCATCATCTGGACTCCATTATTGGCAGTGTACTTAATTTGAGACATTTGTTTACAAGAATTTGCATAGATAAACCTCTTTGGGGGCATCCCCAGAATCTGCACCAATTGTATTTCAGCCTTGCTAGCACAGTCAAATCCTGTCCCAGTGGCAGTGAGAGTCTTTATTGATGGCTCTGCTATCATTATGTTTGACTGCATGAAAGGGGGTGACATGAGGAAGAGCTTTTAACCATCTTAGATGTATCTTTAGAATGTCTCTAAGGTCCGTGACATAGAAGCCATCCTAATCATCATCAGAAGAAAATTCATTAAATTTTTGGTCCAGAATGTCCTTGGCAGTAAAACCTTCATCAAGGAAGCGAGTGGCAGTGAAACTCCTCATTACTAAACTTTTCATGGTGTCTTGATGTTCCTCTGAAACACAACAAAATGGAAAACTAAGAGATGGAATTGAAAGAAATATTTCCAGCTTCTCACAAAGACAGTTCTCCAGGAATTCCAAATCCTGCCTCTTGTGCCCTCAGAGCAGCAGTGGAAACATTCTCAGAGCACCTGGGTACCATGGAGAGTGAAGATGCTGCTCTCTGAGCCAGAGCTACAGGACCTCTGTGCTGTGCCTGTCAGTGCCTTGCTTCTGCCCGCCAGAGATGCTGGCCCAAGGTAGCGCTGGAGCTGTTGGCAGAGGGGCGGCCAGGGACTGCGGCTGCCGGGACTGACCTTGTTGATCTTTTTGTAGCATTCCCTTGATTTTCCTATCCTCTCTTTTGTTAATCTTTGCCATAAATCTTTATTATTTCCTTCTTTCTGCTAGCTTTGGATTTAGTTCGTTCTTTTTCTGGTTCCTTAAGGTATAAAATTAGGTTGTTGACTTAAGACCTTTTTTTCTTTTTTAATGTAAGCATATACAGTTATACATTTTATTTCTCAGCACAGTTTTTGTTGCATCCCATACATTTTGGTATGTTGTGTTTTTTATGCTAGTTCAGTTTAGTTCAGTTTTATACTAGATTTTATACTAGTTCAGTTTAATATGCAACATTGGGGTTTTTGTTCTGTTTTATTTTCTAAACATAAACACAGAAACACAATACAAATGTATAACTTAGTGAGTTACTATATGCGGATGTCCTTTTAGCCACCACCCAAGTCAAGAAACATCTTCATTTGTCTGAAGATGTTTTCTGATTTCCCTTCCTTGACCCATTGGTTTTTTTAAGAGTATGTTGTTTAATTTCCACATATTTGGGAAATTTCTAGTTTCCCTTTTGCTATTGACTCCTAGTTTTATTTAACTGTGATCAGAAAAGATACTTTGTATGATTTCAGTCTTTGAAAATGTATTAAGACTTACTTTGTGGCCTAACGTATCAGTCTTTTTAAGGAGTGGTATATTTCTTGTTTCCGTCACTGGGTCCCAGCTTGAGAGTTTGGAGTATTTACCAGGGCTCCTCTTCGATATCTCTGAATTCCAGTTTTGATTTCCCCAGGCTTGTGAGGATGTCCAGAGATCTTCAGCTTCTTAGCCTCTTGTCTTCCACTTTCAAATTGGCAAATGCCATGAGGGGAAAAGTGGAGCCGAAGAGTGAACTGAACTCTATGCTCTTCCATTCCTTTCTCTCTGGGATCTGTGGCCTCATATTTTAGCTTTGGTGTCTTTAAAAACGTTCTTTGTCGGGAGTATTTAGTGAATCTTTTTTCTTTTCTTTTCTTTTTTTTTTTTTTTGAGACCGAGTCTTGCTCTGTTGCCCAGGTTGAAGT
This sequence comes from Rhinopithecus roxellana, assembly GCF_007565055.1. Taxonomy (NCBI): domain Eukaryota; kingdom Metazoa; phylum Chordata; class Mammalia; order Primates; family Cercopithecidae; genus Rhinopithecus; species Rhinopithecus roxellana. The sequence goes on from NC_044554.1 coordinate 64,395,486, forward strand.
ACAGTAGCGTGTTCTTGGCTCACTGCAACATCCACCTCCTGGGTTCAAGCGATTCTCCTGCCTCAGCCTCCCGAGTAGCTGGGATTACAGGTGCGTGCCATCACACCCGGCTAACTTTTGTAGTTTTAGTAGAAATGGGGTTTCACCATATTGGCAGGGCTAGTCTCGAACTCCTGACCTCAAGTGATCTTCCTGCCTCGGCCTTCCAAAGTGCTGGGATTGCAGGCCTGAGCCACCGCGCCTGGTCTTAGTGAATCTTTTCTGGTAGTTTATGAATTGGTGTAATAATACCAGATGGTCTGTTATAACCAAAGTTGAAACACCTGATAAATGTTATGAGAGAGGTAGCATTATTGTTTAGGGAGCATATGGACATGAAACTAACTCCTGTGTGTTATTAAAAAGCTTTGCTACCTTTTCTAAACAAATTTTTTTTTTTTTTTTTTTTTTTTTGAGACGGAGTCTAGCTCTGTCGCCCAGGATGGAGTGCAGTGGCGCGATCTCAGCTCACTGCAAGCTCCGCCTCCCAGGTTTACGCCATTCTCCTGCCTCAGCCTCCCGAGTAGCTGGGACTACAGGCGCCCGCCATCTCGCCCGGCTAGTTTTTTGTATTTTTTAGTAGAGACGGGGTTTCACCGTGTATACCAGGATGGTCTCGATCTCCTGACCTCATGATCCGCCCGTCTCGGCCTCCCAAAGTGCTGGGATTACAGGCTTGAGCCACCGCGCCCGGCCTTCTAAACAGATTTTATAGAAAAAAGTCTTACAGGCCGGATGTGATTGTTCATGCCAGTAATCCTAGCACTTTGGGAGGCTGAGGCAGGCAAGCCCAGGAGTTTGAGACCAACTTAGGCATTATAGCAAGACCTGTCTCTACAAAAATTTAAAAAAAAAATTAGCTGGGTGCCGTGATGTATGCTTGTAGTCCCAGCTATGCAGGAGGCTAAGGTAGGCAGATCACTTGAGCCCAAGAATTTGAGGCTACAGTGAGCTGTGATGATGCCACTGCCCTCCAGCCTGAGTGACAGAGAGAGGCCCTGTCAAAAAAAATTTACAAGATCTGTATCACTTTTTAAAAAATTGAATATAAAGTACAAGTTATTTTTAATAAAAAGGTAATTACAAAAGACATTTTAAAAATAATCAAACAGCTGGGTGCAGTGGCTCATGCCTGTAATCCCAGCACTTTGGGAGACCAAAGCAGGCAGATCACCTGAAGTCAGGAGTTTGAGACCAGCCTGGCCAACATGGTGAAACCCCGTCTCTATTTCTCTACTAAAAATACAAAAATTAGCTGGGTGTGGTGGCACATGCGTGTAATCCCAGCTACTTGGGAGGCTGAGGCAGGAGAATCTCTTGAACCTGGGAGGCGGAGGTTGCAGTGAGCTGAGATTGTGCCATTGTACTCCAGCTTGGCCAACAAGGGCGAAACTCCTTCTCAAAAAAAAAAAAAAAAAAAAATTCAAACATCATCAAAGGTGCTTGAAAAATAAATCTCCTGTGCATCCCTACCCTCCAAGTTAACCGGTTTTGCATCTCTACCTCTAAGATTACTGGTTTGCCCGGGGGTAAGTAATTGTTTTGTTTTGTTTTTTTTGCTTCTGCCCTTCATTTTTGAGGTCTCTACTTTTAAGGAGATAGAAATGTTTAAAGTCAGAAGTACAGATAATTGAGAATGATACGGTTGGTGTTTTCTGCTAGTTTCTATCATTTAGTTTCTGCACAATGTGGCACTGCACAAGCAATTTTTTCCCCATGGGTCTTGACCCTGGTGGGTTGACAGGTGGATTTCATTTGGGAAAAAGATTTTTTTGTGCCGGGCGCGGTGGCTCACACCTGTAATCCCAGCTCTCAGGGAGGCAGAGGCGGGAGGATAGCTTGAGCCCAGGAGTTCAAGACCTGCCTGGGTAATACAGCGAGACCCCATTCTTCACAAAAAGAAAAAAAAAGATTTGTTTGTTTGTTTGTTTTGAGACAGAGTCTCACTCTGCCACCCAGGCTGGAGTGCAATGGTGCAATCTTGGCTCACTGCAACCTCCACCTCCCGGGTTCAAGCAATTCTCCTGCCTCAGCCTCCTGGGTAGCTGGGACTACAGGCACACACCACCACGCCTGGCTAATTTTTGTATTTTTAGCAGAGATGGGGTTTCACTATGTTGGCCAGGCTGGTCTAGAACTCCTGACCTCAGGTGATACACCAGTCTCGGTCTCCCAAAGTGCTGGGATTACAGGTGTGAGCCACTGCGCCCAGCCTACGTTGGGGTTCTTATTGTTGTTCTGTTTTGTTTTCTAAATGTAAACACAGAAACACAATGCAAATGTGTAGCTTAGTGAATTACTATATACGGTTGTCCTTTTAACCACCACCTAAGTCAAGAAATAGAACTTTGAGCACAGTGGTTCAAACCTGTAATCTTGGCACTTTGGGAGACCGAGGCAAGAAGATTGCTTGAACCCAGAAGTTTGAGACCAGCCTGGATAACATAGCGAGACCCTGTCCCTTTTTTTTTTTTTTTTTTTTTTTTGAGACGGAGTCTCGCTCTGTCGCCCAGCCTGGAGTGCAGTGGCCGGATCTCAGCTCACTGCAAGCTCCGCCTCCCGGGTTTAGGCCATTCTCCTGCCTCAGCCTCCCAAGTAGCTGGGACTACAGGCACCCGCCACCTCACCCGGCTAGTTTTTTGTATTTTTTTTTTTTTTTTTTAGTAGAGACGGGGTTTCACCGTGTTAGCCAGGATGGTCTCGATCTCCTGACCTCGTGATCCGCCCGTCTCGGCCTCCCAAAGTGCTGGGATTACAGGCTTGAGCCACCGCGCCCGGCCGACCCTGTCCCATTTTTATGAAAAAAGAAAAGAAAAGAAATAGAACTTTACTGGCCATTCCACTCCAGAAGCTATTCTTGTACCATTTGACATAACTGCTTTCCTCCCCATAAAGGTAACCACTGTCCTTTTATAATAATCTTTTGTGTTTCTTTATGGTTTTATACTCAGTGGCTTAGTGGGTCCAGCTGGTCCTTTTTTTTTTTTTTTGAGCCGGAGTTTCGCTGTTGTTGCCCAGGCTGGAGTGCAGTGGTGCAACCTTGGCTCACTGCAGTCTCCGCCTCCTGGGTTCAAGCAGTTCTCCTGCCTCAGCCTCCTGAGTAACTGGGATTACAGGCACCCACCACCATGCCCAGCTAATTTTTTGTATTTTTAGTAGAGATGGGGTTTCATCGTGTTGGCCAATCTGGTCTCGAATTTCTGACCTCAGGTGATCCACCCACCTTGGCCTCCCAAAGTGCGGGGATTACAGGTGTGAACCACCGTGCCCGGCCTGTTTTTTAATATGTTTTCTGAGTGTCTTAATCTGCAGGTTCTCTCTCTGTTAATTTTTTTTTTTTTTTTAAGACAGTCTCGCTCTGTAGCCCAGGCTGGAGTGCGAAGTGTGATCATGGCTCACCGCAGCCTTAAACTCCTGGGCTCAAGGGATCCTTCCCCTCAGACTCCCTAGTAGCTGGGACTAAGGGGCATGCCACCACACATGGCAAATTTTTCAAAAATTTGTCATAGAGACAGGGTCTTGCCTGTTACCCTGGCTGGTCTCAAACTCCTGGCCTCAAGCGATCCTCCTGCTTTGGCCTCCCAGAATGCTGGGGCTACAGGTGTGAGCCACAACACCTGGCTTCTGTAGATTATTTATCTGTTGAACTATCAGGGCCATTTGACTTGTAGAGTTTCCCACAGTGGATTTTGCTGATTTTATTGTCATGATTCAGTTCTACTCTCCTTTGTTTTTCCTGCAGATTAGCTGCTGGATCTAGAGGCTCAATGAGGCACAGATTTGATTCCCTTGTTATTGTGGTATCTCCTTTCATCAAGAGGCATATAGTGTTTGGTTTTCTGGTGGTTCTGATTGTTTACCACGATGAAGCAGATTACCCCAAAACTTAAGTGATTTGAAATAAAAACCATTTTATTGTATCTCATAACTTTGTTGATCAGGAATTTGAGCGGGCTCAAATCAGCATCCGGGATGCTGATTATGCTGCTTCGGTTTTCATCCATTTGGTGGCTGAGCTGGTCTGGAGGTTCTAAGATGGCTTCATTTACATGCCTGACAGTCTGGTGGGAATGACTGGAAGCCTGGATTCAGTTGGGCCCCTCTAGCTTTCCATGTAGTCTCAGGGCTCTTCCACGTTCTCTCCAGCAGAGTAGTCTTAAGTTTTTATAGGCAGTGGCTTTCCTCAGAGTAGTGTTCAGGATACCAAGGCAGAAGCTCCAAAGATTCCTTTGACTTAACCTTGAAAGTCCCAGAATGTCACTTCCTGCCATATTCTGTCAGTTATGCAAGGTATCAAGGCCAGTGCAGATTCAAAGGCATGTAGAGTCTACCTTTCAGTGTAGGATTAGCATTATATTCACAGCTATCTTTAATCCACCTCATTCTTTTTTGTGTGTGATGTAACTAGCTGTTATTGTTCAGTGCTTAATTCATTAATTGTGGGTTGTGAAGTGTTAATATTCTAAATCTGTTATTTCTTTTTTTTTTTTTTTTTTGAGACGGAGTCTTGCTCTGTTGCCCAGGCTGGAGTACAGTGGCCAGATCTCAGCTCACTGCAAGCTCCGCCTCCCGGGTTCACGCCATTCTCCTGCCTCAGCCTCCTGAGTGGCTGGGACTACAGGCGCCCGCCACCTCGTCCGGCTAGTTTTTTGTAAATTTTTAGTAGAGACGGGGTTTCACCATGTTGGCCAGGTTGGTCTCGATCTCCTGACCTCGTGATCCGCCCGTCTCGGCCTCCCAAAGTGCTGGGATTACAGGCTTGAGCCACTGCGCCCGGCCTTAAATCTGTTATTTCTTTACTTACATGCTGTTAGGTTAGTGCCAAAGTAATTGTGGGTTTTGCCATTGTAATACTTCTATAAAGAGACTCTTCTCATCTGTTAGGTTACTTAGGAGTATAGTTTATATAGGAAAACCAAGATAAATACATGATTTTTTCCCTTGTAAGATAATGAGTTTATATCTGCTTGTAATTGTTACCAAAAAATGGCCTGTGGTGGCCAGTTTGTTTTTTCCTTGTATCCCTTGCTGAATCCGAAATTGTCCTGTCTCTGGCCAGCTGGTTGCCTCCTTGGCTCCTCAGTACTTTTGAAATGACTCTAGTAGTCTTATTGTCTTCTGTCCTTTCTAGTGTGACAAGATGTATCATGGGCCTATCTTGTATATTTAATATTGGTATCTTTTAGTGGGAAATTGAATTTAAAGGCTACAATGTAGGCGCTAGGGATGCAAGTTGTTACTGAGTTGGACGGTATGTTTAGGGCTTTCAGTGGATAGAGCTAGGGAATTGTATATATTTTATATATATAGTATATATAAATCATCTACGTGTGTGTATACATATGTAGAAAAGTAGGTATATAAATAGTGGGTATAAGTACTTAAAGGTAAAATATCTCATGAATTTATATTGCCTTTTCAACTACAGCACTATAAAGTTTTTAACTTAAGCCTTTTTATGTCTGCACTTCTTTTCTTCCATACTGAGAATCCAGGTTGTGAGGGACACAGACGGTGATAGAATATCTCATAATTACTCAGTAGCTCTGTCCCACATTAGCCTAGTCAGTAGCCTCAGACTAACAATACTAACACTACTACCATCAGTATGTACACTGAAAACAAGCGTAGTTTTGCATGTGCTCTCCCCTTTCTTCCACACTGTCTGTACAGAGCTTGTAATCATTACATACCATTTCTCTTTTGACCTTCATTTATTCGTAATTGTTGTAATAAACTATGGTTAATATTCACCCCCAGTCCTTACATTGATGCCTTGTTCTCTCTAATCAGTTTGATTGTCCAAAGCTCTTTTTTTTTTTTTTTTTTTTTTTTAAAGCAGATTGTTTAGGAAGGGCTTATAGGAATAATATCTACATTCTTGCAAGTAACAGTTTCTGGCCTTTATAATTGAAAATCAGTTTGACTTGGGGCCGGGCGCGGTGGCTCAAGCCTGTAATCCCAGCACTTTGGGAGGCTGAGACGGGCGGATCACGAGGTCAGGAGATCGAGACCATCCTGGCTAACACAGTGAAACCCCGTCTCTACTAAAAAAAAAATACAAAAAACTAGCCCGGCGACGTGGCGGGCGCCTGTAGTCCCAGCTACTCTGGAGGCTGAGGCAGGAGAATGGCGTAAACCCAGGAGGCGGAGCTTGCAGTGAGCTGAGATCCGGCCGCTGCACTCCAGCCTGGGTGACAGAGTGAGACTCTGTCTCAAAAAAAAAAAAAAAAAAAAAGAAAATCAGTTTGACTTGACATAAAATCTTTGTCACATTTTCTTTCTTAGCATATCTTTACCATGTTCTTTCATTTTCTTCTGCCATGAAGTATTCAAGTCAAAATAGATGATAATCTAATTTTTTCCCTTATAAATCATTTACTCTTTTTATATAGATGCCCAAATTATTTTATTCTTTTTCTTTAAGTATATTAATTTTACCAGATTATGTCTCAGTATTGGTTGTTCTGGGTTGGTATTTTTAGGTATATGATATAGTCTGTCAATGTATAGTTCCATGTCTTTCTCCCTTACCACCCAACATTTCAGAAACCTTTTCTGTTTTTTTTTTTTTTTTTTTTAAGAGATGGGGTCTTTCTCTGTCACCCAGGCTGGAGTACAGTGATGGGATTATATTCATGTATTTACCCTTCCTCTTTTGATAACGTTGATACCAAATTTTTTAAATTAAAAAAAATTTAGTGGCAGGATCATAGCGCACTGTAACCTCAAACTCCTGGGCTCAAATGATTCTTCCTCCTCAGCCTCCTTAGTAGCTAGGACTACAGGCACACACCACCACACCCAGCTAATTTTTAAAATTTTTGTAAAGGCAGAATCTTGCTATGTTGCTCAGGCTGGTCCCACCTCCACCTCCTAAAATGCTGGGATTATAGGCGTAAACTGCCTTGCCCAACTAGGAACGTTTTCTTGAATTACAGTTTTTGATAATTGTTGTGTTTCCTTGTTTTGATTTTCTTCTTCAGAGATCTCTGTTGTCTAGATGTTAGATCTTTGCCTTTGTTCAATGTTTGTCATTTCCTCTTGAATCTTTAAAAACAATTTTTTTATTTAAAAAAACACTCCTTTTCATGTGTTTCTCTTAAGACATTATCTGATGTGTTTAGTCACAGTGAAATTCCTCCTAGTCTTCATCTGTGAAGGGATTTTCTTCTTTAATTTCTGGTTTTTTCCTGAGATTTTTACCGCATTTCTGAAATTTTCCTTCCCAATTCTGTTCTTCCGTGTCTTGTATCATTTTCTTAATGTTGTTTAGCTCATTTTGAAATAATAGGCTAGGTTTTTAAACCTGTTTTTCTGGTCTTCTTTCCTCATAAGGTGTTACTCTGCTTATTTTCTCTTTCAGCCATGTATGACATTTGACCTCAGTTGGTTATTTTCTGTGAAATTAGTTTTTCTGAATTTCTAGAAGGAGGTTTGATTAAGGATAATACTTTCAACCTTTTCTTCCTTCATCTCTATTATACTTGTCCTATATTATTTTGGTTTTTTTTCACAGCAGTTTTTCCTCAGTTGGGGTCTTTTCCTCACTGTTTGGTTTCAAGGTTTTATAAAGGCTAAACTGTTGGCATCCCTTTCACACTTATACTCACTGGCTATTGGATTGGGTAAAACCTCCTCCGTTTTCTTTTTTTTTGAGACGGAGTCTCACTCAGCCGCCCAGGCTGAGTGCAGTGGTGTGATCTCGGCTCACTGCAACCACCGTCTCCTGGGTTCAAGTGATTCTCCTGTCTCAGTCTCCAGAGTAGCTGGGATTACGGGCACCCACCACCATGCCCAGCTAATTTTTGTATTTTAGTAGAGACGGGGTTTCACCATGTTGGCCAGACTGGTCTTGAACTCCTGACCTCAGGTGATCTGTGTGCCTCAGCCTCCCAAAGTGCTGGGATTACAGGCATGAGCCACCGCGTCCAGCCCAACCTCCTCCATTTTCAACTGCCATCCTCAGATTGGCTCCTTGTACTTTCTAGTGAATCTCTATTGGTTCTTGGTGTTTCTCTGTTCTTAGGTCCATTAGACACCATGTTGTTTGCCTCTGCGTCCACATTTACTGAGACTAAAACTACACAGATCTTACAGATGTCACCGGCTTGTCTCTTTCCACTTATATTTTGGGGTTCTTGTAGATACCCTTGGAGATAACTAGACAACACCTAATTTTGTTGCTGTCTAATGCTCTGTTTTTATGAGGGATTTGTGGAGATTGTATAAAGCTTCGTAGAATCTTTTTGCTATTTAAAAATATATTGGCTAGGCATGGTAGCTCATGCCTGGAATCCCAGCACTTTGGGAGGCCAAGGCAGGAGGATCGCTTGAGTTTAGGAGTTCAAGACCAGCCTGGGCAACATGGTGAAACCCCATCTGTACAAAAAATACAAAAATTAGCTGGGTGTGGTAGCAGACACCTGTAGTTCCAACTACTAGGGGGCTGAGGCAAGAGGATCTCTTGAGCCCAGGAGGTCAAGGCTGCAGTGAGCTGAGATCGTGCCACTGCACTCCAGCCTGGGTGACAGAGTGAGACCCTGTCTCAAAAAATAAAAAGATATTAATGTGAGCAAAGTAAAGATATTCTGATGGTATATTAAATCATAGGCGTGCTTGGATTACTGGTTAATCAATGGCTAAAAACTTTGGAAGATTTTTTACTTGAGAAAGGAAAATTGGTGCTATTAGTACTACATTAATTCATTAAACATTTGTTGAATACATTTGAGACACGATGCTTGGACTAAAAAGTACAAAAATTAGCAAAATATACTCTATCTGTAAAGAAGTTAACACCTCATGCTTACTTTGTACCCCTTATTTCATCGAAAGCTAATGTTGGGGTTTTTTGGTGGGGGGTGGGAGGAGCGGTTTTTTTAAAAACAGGGTGCCTGTTGCCTGGGCTCAAGCAATGCTCTCGCCTCAGCATCCCAAGTAGCTGGGACCACAGGTGCATGCCACCATGCGCAGCTAATTTTTTATTTTTTATTTTTTAGTTCTTTTAGACAGAGTCTCACTGTCACCCAGGCTGGAGTACAGTGGTGCAATCTCGGCTCACTGCAACCTCGGCCTCCTGAGTTCAAGCTATTTTCCTGCCTCAGCCTCCTGAGTAGCTAGGATTATAGGAGAGTGCCACCACACCCGACTAATGTTTTTGTATTTTTAGTACAGACAGGGTTTCACCATGTTGGCCAGGCTGGTCTTGAACTCCCGACCTCAGGTGATCTGCTTGCCTCTGCCTCCCAAAGTGGTGAGATTACAGGCATGAGCCACTGTGCCGGGCCCCAGCTCATTTTTTAAATTTTTTGTAGAGGCACGGGGGTCTTGTCATGTTGCCCAGGCCAGTGTCAAAACTTCTGGGCTCAAACAATCTTTCCCCTTTGGTCTCCCAAAGTGCTGAGATTATAGGCATGAGCCACACGCCCAGCCTAAAGCTAAGTTTTATGTCAGTAAATCTGTAATTAGGAAATTCAGGGTCTTTATTTTCCATTTACTTTAGGAACTTGTATAAGCCGTTTATTCTACCTGTTTCTATATCTTAACTTGCTTCATATCTATCTTTGGAAAGATCTTGAAGGATACACAAGGGATTATGTGTTACTTGTGAAGAACTCTGTCTTCATAAGAAATTGACCCCTTCTCTTTACAATATACACTGTTCCTGAATTGAGATTGAAATTTTTTTCAGTCCATTATTGCCAGTCCATATTAGTCTTCTTCCAGAGGCTGTTTAGCATAGAATTGGATTAGAATTAATCTAATTAATTAGTTGTCTACAATCTACTGCACGATTTTGTTTACAAAGTTGTCTTCAAAATATGGCTCCCCTTTACAGTTGTGACTAGCTACTAGAGACCAGATTTTATACTTTGGTTCGTTTTATTATGTCTGTAGATAAGTTTATTTTTCCATTGAAAATGATTTCAGTAGCCTATGTAGCACTTTGCCAAGTAGTAATTCATCAGAAAATAATTGAAGGGACCAGGCACGGTGGCTCATGCCTGTAATCCCAGCACTTTGGGAAGCCGAGGCAGGAGGATTACCTGGGGTCAGGAGTTCAAGATCAGCCTGGCCAACATGGTGAAACCTCGCCTCTACTAAAAATACAAATATTAGCAGGGTGTGGTGGTGCACATCTGTAATCCCAGCTAGTCGGAAAGCTGAGGCAGGAGAATCACTTGAACCTAGGCGGCAGGGGTTGCAGTGAGCCTAGATTGTGCCACTGCACTCCAGCCTGGGTGACAGAGCGGGACTCTGTCTCCAAAAAAAGAAAGAAAATAATTGAAGGATGTGAAATATTTACTTGAGCCAAGATAGTTTTTCTTCTGTTTTATCAGGAACTAATAATTGAAATGTAGGGCTACTGAGACCAATATAAAATATATTCTTATATTTATAGATATATTAAAACAGCTTCTGGATTCAATTCTTAGAGTGAACAAAGCTTTATTTTAAGCAAGAAAAGAGAAGAAACATCCAACCATGGATTAGGACTGGAAATTATACAGTGACATTTTAGTTTAGTGGAGACTTTTGGGACATTTTTCTTCATATTCTTGACACCCACACAGTCATTCAAATCAACAAGATTGTATCTATTAATTTAACTGATAGTTCTCATGCCTTCCTAGAATTAGTCAGATTTTAGGTAATTACTTTGTTGAACAGAGCATACAACAATGTATTTTGAACTGTTGGCCGAATTACTGGGTAATTTAGCTTGTCAGATTTTTCTTTCTTTATACGTTGGTCTAAATATGTTTATATAAGTATTGAGATTGTGGCATTAAAATTAGAAAAGTAGTCTTCTTTAAGACATCTTTATCTAATACGCTTTCAGGTTCATGCATGGGAGATCTCAGACCAGTTGTTACAGATCCGACAGGATGTGGAATCATGCTATTTTGCTGCACAGACCATGAAAATGAAGATTCAGACCTCATTTTATGAGCTCCCCACAGACTCTCATGCCTCTTTACGGGACTCATTGCTAACCCATATCCAGAACTTGAAAGACTTGTCACCTGTCATTGTAACGCAGGTAAATCCTGTGCTTCTCATTAGAGAAATTTGTATGGCCATTTGGATTTATCAGGATTATTTTAATTGGTATTGCTAGGCCATGTGAGGTAATGTTAACTTCATTACAGATGTACTGCTGTATTCTTGTAAGTGGATAGAAAATGAAATTTTTAATCTTTTGTATTAATCTTAGAGTTCATTTGGTTTTGAACTAACTTAATACCAGAAGTGGTTAAGGTGAGTATATGTTTTCACAGGCATGCTAGGTCAGAGGTTTAGGTAGTTGCCTTTTAAGAAATCTTTTCTGGGCTGATTGGCTTTAGTAAAGGTCTCATGAATGAAAGGTTGAACTAGAGCATCTGTCCTTTTCCCCCTTGGACAGGGAAATACATTAGATAGGAAAACCGGAAGCTTCTGTGAGTACATACTCACATGTGTCCTCTGCCTGGCATAGAAGTGCCCTTGAAGAGGAGGCTTTTGCTTAAGTCTTCAAGATGAGAAATGGAAAGAGAAGGGAAATGGCAATCCATTATTTGAGAACTGAGTCAAAGGTCTGACTTTGTTAGTAGCTTTGACCTTTGGCATAGTATAATTTATATGTCTGTGAAGTTCTGTGGTATTGCCAAATAAAAGTAAATATTGATATATTTTGAGGAATGTCCATACTCTGTTGTTTAACTTCTTTTCTGTTTTTTTTTCTTTAATTTTTAAAAGTTAACTCTTAAATTTCAGCAATTTATAGCTAACCCAGAAGAGTTTACATCAGATACATATAACTGAAGGTTGGGAGAAATGGGGGAGGGGAGGTTAGTCTTAGTTGTTATATTGTTTGGAAGAAATGTAATTTCTTTGCTTCCCAATTAATATTTATTGTAACCCTATTTCTGTTCATCTGTCTTCATTTATTCTCTCTTATTCAGCTGGCTTTAGCAATAGCAGATCTTGCCCTACAGATGCCTTCCTGGAAGGGATGTGTGCAAACACTGGTGGAAAAGTAAGTAATTTGTATTGACTGTATATTAGCATTTGGAATTGCCATTAACCTACACAGAGAAATTTGTTGGCAATAGCTAGATATTTGACTGTTTCCCTGAACTCTTAACATAGAATTATATTATTAACCTTTGTTAGATTAAGTGAAACTTATCTAAAATTTTAAATACTACTGAAATATATTGTGTGGGATGTAAAAGACTAGTAATTTATGTAACACACACTTCTTGAATTAATTGCAGCAAAGTCTTTTATTGCCTTGTGGATCACTCTCACTAACTGGCATGACAGTCATTTTGTAAAAATATAGAATTTAAGAGTATATTAAATGAGAAGTTGTTATGAATATATGTTTTTACTAATTGGGGTTTGTTTCACGTTTATCAGAGGGACAGTATTCTTTTTAGACACACAGAACTTGCTACTTTGGAACAAGTATTCCTTCTGGGTCCTGGCAAGATAATCTTGATATTTGCTTGCATTTGGTTGGGAAGTTATTTTTGAACAGAGTAGATGTACTTTTTACTTACAATGTAGTGTGTCATTACAGCCTTTTATGGATAACTTTTTATTTATTTTATTTTATTTTGAGCTGGAGTTTCACTCTTGTTGCCCAGGCTGGAGTTCAGTGGTGCAATCTCGGCTCACTGCAACCTCTGCCTCCCAGGTTCAAGTGATTCTCCTGTCTCAGCCTCCCAAGTAGCTGAGATTACAGGCATGTGCCACCATGCCCAGCTAATTTTTATATTTTCAGTAGAGGCGGGGTTTGGCCAGGCTGGTCTCAAACTCCTGACCTCAAGTGATCTGCCCACGTCAGCCTCCCAAAGTGCTGGGATTACAGGTGTGAGCCACCTCACCCAGCCTGTATAACTTTTCTAAAAATTATTTTTATTTTTTTTGAGACACAGTCTTGCTGTGTCACCCAGGCTGGAGTGCAGTGGCCCAGTCGTGGCTCACTACAACCTCAGCCTCAATCTACCGGGCTCAAGTGATCCTCCTACCTCAGCCTCCTGAGCAGATAGGTTATTTTTTAAAGAAAATTTTTATTGGGGAAATTGACACATGCTCCTTGAAAAAATTCTAAGAGTATGGAAGCGAACCCCATCCTCTCTCCCTATCCTTATATATTGTTTTTGAAACAGGGTCTCGCTCTGTCACCCAGGCTGAAGTGCAGTGGTGTGATCATGGTTCACTGGAACCTGCAACTCTTGGGCTCATGAGATCCTTCTGCCTCAGTCTCCTAAGTAGCTGGGATTACAGATCCACACCACCATGCCTGGCTAATTAAAAAATTTTTAATGTAGAGACAGTCTCCCTGTGATGCCCAGGCTGGTCTCGAATTTGTGGGCTCAGGTGATCCTCCTGCCTTGGCCTCCCAAAGTGCTGGGATCATAAGCATGAGCCAGCACACCTGGCCCTTAACCCTGTATTACAAGCAACCACTATTAACAATTGGCTATGTAGAGTTTCCTTTATGCATTTTAAAATAAATAAGTGCATATATATTTTAATGTACAAATACCTGTGTATTTGTTCACCCATATTCAATATGTTTCATACATGTTTTTCACTTACTACATTGTGGACATTTTTTCATGTTAGGACATATAGATATCACGTTCATTATAATGGCTATGTTTCATTGAAAAACTGTGTCCTTCTTTTAATCTTAACTGATTGTGGAGGACATTTATGTTTATATCTTTTTTCTCTCCTTAATAGTGGTGGGAATGCTGCTTTTGTTGAGTTACTCTGATGGCTGTTATCTTACGTGATTGTGTATTTTCTGGCTATAAATAACATATCTCCCCTTTTTTCTTTTGCAGATACAGCAGTGATGTTACTTCTTTGCCTTTTTTGCTGGAGATCCTTACAGTGTTACCTGAAGAAGTACATAGTCGTTCCTTACGAATTGGAGCTAATCGGCGCACAGAAATTATAGAAGATCTGGCCTTCTACTCTAGTACAGTAGTATCTCTATTGGTGAGTAAGTTTGAAATACTAAGTTGCTGCATAAAGGCAGAAAACCATGATGGTTATTTTGTAATCCAATTGCATTATTGTGAAATAGCTTTCTTTGCAAAATTTAATGATGATGCTTTGGCATTTATGTAACACCTTACCATTACAACATACTTTCAGAAACTATGCTTTTTAAGTTTCTGTATAATCCTCTAAAGGTGACGTTATCTCTTTTATGAATGAAAAATGGACTTTAGAGTTACACAACTGTTAATTCAGAATTTGAACTAAGGCCATCTCTTTATATATCTTGTGCTCTTCTACTGCTTAATGCTCCAAACTGTTGACTGTTAATAAAGGATCATGCAAAGGGAAGTGTGTATAACCCTACTTTACTAAGAAAGGATCCTTCCTGTTTTTTTTCTAATTGATACATGAGAGTGGTACATATTTGTGGGGTTACATGTGTTACTTTTATTTTTTGAAACAGGGTCTCTGTCTCCCAGGCTGTAGTACAGTGGCATGATCTCAGCTCACTGCACCCTCCCCTCCTGGGCTCAAGTGAACCTCTCACCTCAGCCTCTTGAGTAACTGGGACTACAGGTGTGCGCCACCATGCCCAGCTAAGTTTGTGTTTTTTTTTTTTTTTTTGTAGAGATGGTGTCACTTCATGTTGCCTAGGCTGGCCTCGAACTCCTGACCTCAAGTGATCCACCTGCCTTGGCCTCCCAAAGCTCTGGGATTACAGGCGTGAGCCACTGTGCCCAGCCAGTGTATTATTTTTATCCAAGTGTATAATATGTGATGATCAGATCAAATCAGGTGATGATCAAATTGAGATATTCATCACCTCAAACCTTTATCATTTCTTTGTGTAGGGAACATTCTAAATCTCTTTCAGCTATTTTGAAGTACTCAATAAATTATTAACTATAGTCACTTTTTTGTGCTGTGTAACACTGTAACTTATCCTTTCTATTCAGCTGTATTTATGTACCCATTAATCAACCCTTCTTCATCCTCCCTTCCCCATTACCCTTCCTAGCCTCTGATCACCATCATTCTACTCTTTACCTTTATGAGATCCTTTTTTTTTTCACTCCAACATAGCAGTGAAAGCATGCGATGTTTGTCTTTCTGTGCCTGGCTTATTTCACTTAACATAATGTCTAACAGTTCCATCCATGTTGCTACAAATGACAGGTTTTTATTCTTTTTGTGGCTAATGAATATTTCACTGTGCACCTATACCATTGTTTCTTTATCCATTCAGCCATTGGTAGGTACTTAAGTTGATTCCATATCTTGGCTCTTGTGAATAGTGTTGCAGTAAACATGGGATTGTAGACATCTTCTTGATATACTGGTTTCTTTTCTGGGTATTTATCCAGCAGTGGGATTGCTAGATCATATGGTAGTACTATTTTCAGTCTTTTAAGGAACTTCGATACTGTTTTTCATGACTGTACTACTTTACATTCCAGAGCGTTCCCTTTTCTCTGCATCCTTGCCAGCATTTGCTATTGATCTTTTGCCCATTTTTTTATCTTTTTTTTTTTTTTTTGCTATTGAGTTGTTTGGGTTCCTTATATATTGTCGTTATTAATCTCTTGTTGGATGGGTAGTTTGCAAATATTTCCTCCCATTCTGTAGGTTGTCTCTTCACTTGGTTGATTGTTTCTTTTGCTGTGCAGAAGCGTTGTAGCTTGATGTAATCCCTTGACTGTTTTTGCTTTGGTTGCCTTTGATTTTTAGGTCTGTCTTAAGAGATCTTTGCCCAGATCAATGTCCTGCAGCATTTCCCTAATGTTTTCTTGTAGTAGTTTTACAGTTCACATCTTGCATTTAAGTCTTTAATCCATTTTGATTTGATTTTTGTATATTGTGAGAGAGAAAAGAAAGGATCCTCTCTTAAAGATGAACTGAAATTTTGAGAGGGAGGTGATAGAAGATTTTACTTGACCTTTTGAGGAGTATCCCATTATGGATAAGCTAATACACATTTTTAAAAGAATTAGATGTGATTAAGCTCCTTTCAGTTAGTCGACATTTTTAATACTCTAGAGCAGGAGTGGGTAAATCTATAGTTTATGGGTTGGCTGCCTCTTTTTGTAAATAAAGCTTTGTTGGAACACAGTTATGCCCATTTGGTTATATTTTGTCTGTCTATTATTTTGGACTATATCAGGATAATTGGGTATTTTTCACAGGGACCATATGGCCTGCAAAGTGTAAAATATTTATCTGGTTCTTTTTTTTTTTTTTTTTTTTTGAGACGGAGTCTCGCTCTCGCTCTGTCGCCAGGCTGGAGCGCAGTGACTGGATCTCAGCTCACTGCAAGCTCTGCCTCCCGGGTTTACGCCATTCTCCTGCCTCAGCCTCCCGAGTAGCTGGGACTACAGGCACCCGCCACCTTGCCTGGCTAGTTTTGTGTATTTTTTAGTAGAGACAGGGTTTCACCATGTTAGCCAGGATGGTCTCGATCTCCTGACCTCGTGATCCGCCCGTCTCGGCCTCCCAAAGTGCTGGGATTACAGGCTTGAACCACTGCCCCCAGCCTTATCTGGTTCTTTATAGAAAATGTTTACTGGTTCCTAAAGTACATGGTAATAAATTGATTAGCCCATATCTCATTTATAGGTCTTTATAGTCCAGCTTAATTTTCTCAATAATGTGGTTATACAGCTTGAATATCCCTTATCAAACACTTCTGGCTTGGGACCAGAAGTGTTTAGGGAAGGGCAAAAAAAGTAGTATTTGGGATTTCTGAGTTTTTTAAATTTTGTAATATTTTCA
Source organism: Rhinopithecus roxellana (assembly GCF_007565055.1). Classification (NCBI taxonomy): domain Eukaryota; kingdom Metazoa; phylum Chordata; class Mammalia; order Primates; family Cercopithecidae; genus Rhinopithecus; species Rhinopithecus roxellana. Next base: position 64,412,304 of record NC_044554.1, read on the forward strand.
TTATATTTACTGGTTCAGCATTCCTAATCTGAAATGCTCCAGTGAGCATTTTGTTTGAACGTTATGTTGGCACTGAAAAACTTTTGGATTTTGGAGCATTTTGGAGTTTGGATTAGGGATACTTCACCTATAGTAAATTATTTTTCAGAGATGTGTTTCAGTACAGCAAGATCATAGATCTTTTTGTTTGAAAAAAATTAAAATTCTGTTAAAAATTGTGTTCAGTTTTGTATTAGAAATTCATTGGAGGGCTGGGTGCGGTGGCTGACCCCTGTAATCCCAGCACTTTGGGAGGCTGAGGCGGGCGGATTACTTGAGGTCAGGAGTTTGAGACCAGCCTGGCCAACATGGTGAAACCCCATCTCTACTAAAAATACAAAAATTAGCCAGGTGTGGTGGCACACTCCTGTAGTCTCAGCTAGTCAGGAGGCTGAGGCAGGAGAATCACTTGAACCTGGGAAGCGGAGGTTGCAGTGAGCCAAGATTGCGCCACTGCGCTTCAGTCTGGGCGACAGAGGGAGACTCCATCTCAAAATAAATAAATAAATAAATAAAATGATCCTTTTAAGTTAAATATATGTTTCTTACTTAGCCATTTATTTTAAAGAAATCGTTTTATGGAAAATTAGAAAATATGGACAGCAAATTACATTCAAACCATCTGGAGATCATACAGTTAACCCTTTCTTCTATGAACATACTTCTTTATGGACATGTATACAGATATTTTAAGCCCAAATGCAATTATACTTTACTTATTCTTCTGCATGTTGCTTTTTCAGTCATCTGCTTATCTTTTCATGTTAGTAAGTTTTCATATCATCTGATAAACCCAGACCATATTCACATTTCACCAGTTGGTCCTAAGATATTCTTTACAGGCCGGGCCTGGTGGCTTATGCCTGTAATCCCAGCACTTTGGGAGGCCAAGGCTGGCAGATCACAAGGTCAGAAGCTCGAGACCATCCTGTCAACATGGTGAAACCCTGTCTCTACTAAAAATACAAAAATTAGCTGGGTGTGGTGGCATGCACTGTAGTCCCAGCTACTTGGGAGGCTGAGGCAGGAGAATTGCTTGAACCCAGGAGGCAGAGGTTGCAGTGAGCCGAGATTGCACCACCGCACTCCAGCCTGGGTGACAGAGTGAGACTCCGTCTCAACAAAAAGAGAGAAAGAAAAAAAAGTTACTCTTTACAAAGAATATCCAATCTATAACTATGCCTTGTATCAGGTTCTTAGTCACAGTCCCACATCCTGTTCCTTCTTTAAAATGACATGACTTGTTGAAGAGATTGTACCAGTCGTTTTATAGAATTGTCTTACCTTTATGATTTTCTGATTGTCTCTCCTTTGTTTCATTTAGCTTGTTTTTCTTTTCTCTGTATTTCCTCTAATTGGAAGTTGTATCTAAGCAGCCCTTCTCAGTAGGGGTTCCTCAAGAGAATTAAACCTAAAGCTTTCATTATATGTAATGAATTCTTTCCTCTACATTAATAATGGTTCTAGCTATATACCACCCTTAGGATAATTAAGAAAATAGGCACTCAGATAATTTTCTGAAGGACTTAATTCTTATACAGTAAACTTTTTTGTAGCTATAGAGCCTCACTATGTTGCCCAGGCTGGTCTCAAACCTGGTCTCAAATGATCCTCCCTCCTTGGCCTCCCCTAATGATGAGATTACAAACGTGAACCACCACACTTAACCTATAGGATTTAATTCTTTCCTAGGATCCTGATTGAGAAAAACTGAGAGGCTTGGATGATTAGTTTTTAAAAGTTAAACATTTTGGGATAGAATATATCATAGGTACTTGATGCTTCTGTTAGTGATGCTAGGGTTGACCACTGGATTAGGATGAAAGTCTGATCCTTCCATTTTTAAAAGTCACCTTCCTCCTTTGTAATATAATGTAGTTTGTGTGATGGAAGCTTGTTATTTTATGAATGTTCAATTCCCTGTCAGACTTTAGCCTAATTATTTTACATTCCAGTAGATAATCCTTACTTTAATCAATAATTTCATTATGGGCCAGGCAATGTGGTTTATGCCTATAATTGCAGCATGTTGGAAGGCTGAGGTGGGAGGGTTGCTTGAGGCCAGGTGTTCAAGACCAGCCTGGGCAACATAGCAAGACCCTGTCTCAAAAAAAAAAAAATTAACCAAGCATGGTGGCATACACCTGTAGTCCCAGCTACTCAAGAGTCTGAGGCAAGAAGGATCACTTGACCCCAGGAGTTCAAGGTGGCAGTGAGCCATGGTTGTGCCAGTGTACTCCAGTCTGGACAACAGAACAAGACTCTGTCTCTAAAAATAATAATACTTTCATTTTGCAATGGCTTGCAAAATGATATTTGACTATTTCTTTCATTCCTTGTACATATAAGTTGGCATTCTTATGGACTCCTACTAGAAGGGTAGGATAAATCTTAATTGTTTTCAAAATGAGGGTTTATTTTAAAGCTGCCTTGAATGTTAATTTTTTTTTTTTTTTCTGTTTTTGTCTTTTTGAAGTATGATGGACTCATGTTCATTAGGTCCAACCAGATGTTTCCTTTCCAAATTTCAGAATCCCATTTTTTACCAGTCAGTTTCCTAACTTTCACATGAGAAGTGTGGAGAGACTGTAAATTCAACTGTTGTTTGTAATTCAGCAAGTCACACAGTTTTGTATGTGAGTTTCAGCAGTGCTGACTTTGTAGCCACAAAAAATAAGAGCTGCTTGTAGACTTGGCATGAAAGCTCTGGTGCTCACTCTATGGCTTGAGTTGAGAATTAATGGACTCGAATTTGTCATTTTCTTTTTGTAAGCACTTGTGAACTTAAAATAATCCAGTCCACATGTATTTTGTGTCATGGTTACTGCCACAGCAGTCAACTACAGCAGCCACTTGGGCATTCAAGGCACGTGCTTGACTTAGCACATCATGACAGTCAGTCACAGGTGATATTTTCCTAACTGTGCAGTCTGAAAAATATATTTCCTGTGGTGCTTAAAAATGTCTCTAATTTTGTCATGTAGCTTGTCATGTTATAGAACCCAGAGGATGAAATTAGTCCAATATGGCCAAGAAAAAAATGGGCATGTGGCTGTAATGCCAGGGTCCAAACTCGTCTTAAGACCTTTTCTCGGCCAGGCGCGGTGGCTCAAGCCTGTAATCCCAGCACTTTGGGAGGCCGAGACGGGCGGATCACGAGGTCAGGAGATCGAGACCATCCTGGCTAACACGGTGAAACCCCGTCTCTACTAAAAAAAAATACAAAAAACTAGCCGGGCGAGGTGGCGGGCGCCTGTAGTCCCAGCTACTCGGGAGGCTGAGGCGGGAGAATGGCGTGAACCTGGGAGGCGGAGCTTGCAGTGAGCTGAGATCCCGCCACTGCACTCCAGGCTGGGCGACAGAGCGAGACTCCTTCTCAAAAAAAAAAAAGAAATAAAAAAAAGGACCTTTTCTCGTTTAGTTTCCTGCACACTCTCCTTTAATGGTTACATTCTATCCTATTTCTTGTTAGTATTATACTTTTGTGGTCTCTCCTAATGGACCCATTCCTAAACATGGTGTTGAACTTTTTGAAGTTTTAAATGTGTTTCTGCATGCTGTCATAGCTGAACTGAACCTGTGCTTCTAATATTTTTGTCTCTCCACATTCTATTTTGTTAATCTAAGATCTCAATTCTTATTTATCCCTGCTATCTTTTTACTGGTGAGCTCTTCTGGACTCTGGCATTTATCTTGAAGCTTTTGAAGACTTACTTTAAGAGACAGATTTTTAACATAGCATAGCTCTCAAAGAGAAACAGAAGATAACTCTTAGTTCTGATGCTTTAGAATGTATGTTTGATTTAATTTGCAGAATTTCATCTTTTCAAAGAGATTAGTTTTAGAAACAGGTTTTTTCAGAATTTGGTCCTTCAGTTTGAGTCTGTAGTTAGAATGTACAAGCAAATCCTTCCACTTGTATACATCATGTCTTATTAAAATTGAAATGACATTCAAGAAGTATAAAGGCCAAGTGATTATGTAATTATATATGCTTGTTGGAAAAAGGTGGAGTTGGAAAAAGGTGAGTTTTTATCAACAGCATCAAAGATTCAATTGAGAGTTTGAGACAGGTTGAGAGGGAGAGAGAATGAGTATCAGCTCTTAAAGAGAAATCTCTCAGTGGCTCCAGTTCATGTTAAGGGAACTTACTCTACTTTCAGCCTTGAAATTAAGTGCTCCTGTGCCTTTATTAGTTTATATATCACATATTTAAATATATTGCATATATTAGTGTTATACTCTTTTCTAAAAATTCTGGCCACTTTAGTGATTCTAGGCAACTGCCTGGCATCCGTGAATATTTTCTCTCTGAGTTTCAGGGGAACAAAGAAAGTCTTGAGGTAAAAAATAACTAGAAGAACTTAATGGGGCCAGAACCATATTTGCAACATTTTCTCATCTCATCTAGTGTGTTTTCTGGTGACTTTTAAAGTGTTATTTTATTTTTTAATCTGTAGAGACAGGGTCTTACTTTGTTGCTCAGTTTAGTCTAGAACTCCTGGGCTCAAGCAATCCTCCCACCTCAGCCTCCCAAAGTGCTGGGATTACAGGCGTGAACCCCTACACGCAGCCTCTGATGACTTTTTACGAGTACTTTCCCCTATAAAGCAAGAACTCAGTTCTTTCCTTTCCTGCCATTCTTCCTTCTTTTTTTTTTTTTTTTTTTTTTTTTTCCCCCAGACAGAGTCTGAAAGTCTAAGTGTTAGAATGACTGGTCAGCTTATTTGTCATGTACTTTTCTTCCTCCCACTGAAATATAATGGCCTGGAAGAGAGAGAAGAAATAGAAGGAATCAGGTATATTAATGTACTTGGACTTCCTTTCTTCTGTCTTCTGAGAAGGAAAGGTTGTTTGTTTTGGTTTGTTTTGTTTTGTTTTGTTTTTGAGATGGAGTCTCGCTCTGTTGCCCAGGCTGGAGTACAGTGATGCGATCTCGGCTCACTGCAAGCTTGGCCTCCCGGGTTCACGCCATTCTCCTGCCTCAGCCTCCCGAGTAGCTGGGACTACAGGCGCCCGCCACCACACCCGGCTAATTTTTTTGTCTTTTTTAGTAGAGACGGGGTTTCACCATGTTAGCCAGGATGGTCTCGACCTCCTGACCTCGTGATCCGCCCGCCTTGGCCTCCCAAAGTGCTGGGATTACAGGCGTGAGCCACCGTGCTCAGCCGTTTTGTTTTGTTTTTAAAGGTAGCTTCCGGACCTGAATATCTTTTATTTTATTTTTATTTTTTGAGACAGAGTCTCACTCTGTCACCCAGGCTGGAGTGCAGTGGCACAATCTCCGCTCACTGCAAGCTCTGCCGTCTCCCGGGTTAACGCCATTCTCCTGCCTCAGCCTCCCTAGAAGCTGGGACTACAGGCGCCCGCCACCACGCCCGGCAAATTTTTTTCGTATTTTCAGTAGAGACGGGGTTTCACCGTGTTCGCCAGGATGGTCTCGATCTCCTGACCTCGTGATCCGCCCGCCTTGGCCTCCCAAAGTGCTGAGATTACAGGCATGAGCCACCGCCCCCGGCCCAGATCTGAATATCTTTTTTTTTTTTTTTTTGAGACGGAGTCTTGCTCTGTCGCCCAAACTGGAGTGCAGTGGCCGGATCTCAGCTCACTGCAAGCTCCGCCTTTCGGATTCACGCCATTCTCCTGCCTCAGCCTCCCGAGTAGCTCGGGCTATAGGCGCTTGCCACCTCACCCAGCTAGTTTTTTGTATTTTTTTAGTAGAGACAGGGTTTCACCGTGTTAGCCAGGATGGTCTCGATCTCCGGACCTCGTGATCCGCCTGCCTTGGCCTCCCAAAGTGCCGGGATTACAGGCATGAGCCACCGCGCCCGGCCCAGACCTGAATATCTTAAATATCCCCTCTGTGGGAATGAGCTGGCATACAGTCACTCATTAACCCCTCACTTCTCTTCATCTTAGCAACCTAGCATTCTTTGGAGCACAATAATAAAGACAGTCATGTTCAATGTAGATTTATGTAGTAGATGAAGCTTTGAACTTGGAGAATTTTCCTGTGCGTTTTATATCTGCATTGTAACCACAAATATCAATATTTAGATCTGATTTAATAATACATTATGGGATTTCACCCCCACTCTCATGCCTCCTGAACCCCATGAAAATTACATTTCTAACTCATTGCTGCAAGAGCTATTTTAAAACATTCTTTGTCTAGAAAAAGATGCATTACATTTTAGTTTGGAAAAAATATATATCACAAAAACAGTCTACAAGGAGGAACAATGAGTTTTAGTCTAATTCTGTTTTATCTTTTTTATAGTATTTATAGTAGTATCACTTTCTGTGGGATGACATGTTTATTATTCTATTGCCAAAGCTGAAACATTAGCTTTTCTTGTGGAAATATACAGTAGTATGCCTAGCTTACTCTAGTTATCTATTCTGTGACAACCAGGTATATAAATAAGTAAACTACTTATAAAATAATTTTTTGGATAATACAAACTTAATGCAGAAGTGGGAACTAAGAAATTAGTAAGTTATTTCTGAAACAACTTGGGTAAGTCTGTAACCTCTCTGTACCTTAGTTTTCCCATTGAGAAAGTAGAGACCATAATAGTAGCTACCTATAAAGTTGTATTTGGGGATTGTGTTAGTGCAGTCTCATGCTGCTATAAAGAAATACCTGAGACTGGGTGCAGTGGCTCATGCCTGTAATCCCAGCACCTTGGGAGGCCGAGGCGGATTGCCTGAGATCAGGAGTTTGAGACCAGTCTGGCCAACATGGTGAAACCCTGTCTCTACTAAAAATACAAAAAAGTTAGCTGGGTGTAGTGATGTGCATCTAATCCCAACTACTTGGGAGGCCGAGGTAGGGGAATTGCTTGAACCAGGGAGGTGGACGTTACAGTGAGCCGAGATCGTGGCACTGCACTCCAGCCTGGGCAACACAGCAAGACTCCATCTCAAAAAAAAAAAAAAGAAAGAAAAAATACCTGAAACAAGGTAATTTATAAAGAAAAGAGGTTTAATCAGCTCACGGTTCTGTGGGCTGTACAGGCTTCTGCTTCTAGGGAGGCCTTAGGAAACTTAACAATCATGGTGGAAGGTAAAGGGGAAGCAGACACATCTTCACATGGCCAGTAGGAGAGAGAGAGAGGAGGGGGAGGTGCTACACACTTTGAAACAACCAAATCTCGTGAGAACTATCAAAAGAACAGCAAGGGGGATGTTCATTCCCATGATTCGGTCACCTCCTACCAGGCCCCTTCTCCAACACTGGGGATTACAATTTGATACGAGATTTGGGTGGGGACACAGAACCAAACCATTTCGGTAATTAAGTAGATTAGTGGTATTTAGAACAGTGGTGCCTAGCTGGATGCAGTGGCACATGCCTGTAGTCCCGTCTGGGCGATGTAGCAAGACCCTCTCTCTTAAAAGGAAAAAAAAGACAGTGACACTTAAATAGCACTTTTAACTGTTGGCTGTTTTATTGCCATCCTTCTCATTATTATACTTGTAAGGTGATTGTAATAATGGTTTAAATATATAGATTAACATTATTCATTTTAAGTTTTTTTCCCTATTCAGATGACCTGTGTAGAAAAAGCAGGAACAGATGAGAAAATGCTTATGAAGGTTTTTCGCTGTTTGGGAAGTTGGTTTAACTTGGGAGTTTTGGACAGTAACTTCATGGCTAACAATAAATTACTAGCACTCCTTTTTGAGGTTTTGGTAAGTAATGACTATTTATCAAAGTATTTCTGCCAGTCACTTCGTAACTAACCTGCTGGGACATAACAGTTTTTTCAAATTTTTGCACAGTAACTGGAAGGCATGTATTAAGAACACAGCAATATTCCTTGCTACCAGGTACCGAATTAGAAGTATCAGTTTTAATACTCAAAATAGGATATAGTTATGTTTAAGAAGAAAACAATCTTATATGCTGATACGTAATTTACATATTAAAATTCAAATAACCATTGGTATCTTTTTCCTCGTTTTAAAAATATAAAATTATGTATTTCAATAATGGTCATTGAATCCTAGACATTTCCATGATATATGTGCATCACAAGTTTAGGAAAAAACAGAACAGAAAGAATTAAAAATTATGTTTAGTGCACCCAGAGACAATTATAGATGAAGATACTATCTTTGTAGTTGAGATTAGTTAAACATCATTGTATGTGCAAAATGGATTTGGGTTTTTGAGATTAGTAGAGTAAGTACTAATGTATTTTTATATACTTGTGTGTTTCTTCTTTAAGCTTTGAAAGTAGCAGTGCCTAGTAATATAGTCTTGGTAGATAGGAGGTAGGGAGTCATTAGAATACGATTACATTTTAGAACAAGAAACATAACATTATCTCAAGCATAAATATTATTGAAGGGGTGTTTGGAGACGTGAAAAACTGTCTTTTTCTGCTGGAGGGTTTCCTTCAATGAAGATGTATTAGTATGGAAGCTGCATGTATTCTGAATGTATGCAGATGCACTGTTACTTAGAAGATAGTACCATGATGCTAGATTGATGCCACTGTCAATTAAAGAAAAGAAAGACATTCTTCAAGGAGACATTTCACTTGTCAGTGGTAGTGTATTTCTGCTGTCATTTTTGCATCAGAAGCTAAGTCTCAGGAAAATTAGGATGCCAGTCATTGTTTTGCTTGCCATTGTCTGTCTTCATGTATGTTGGTATCCTTCCTCAATAATGATAATATTTATTACCACCTCAACAAATAGTATGAAGAGTAATCACTGTAAATAAAGTCATGTCCCACTTTTGTTTAAAAAATTTACATGTGATTGATTACATATAAATGGAGGACAGTCTAGAATATACTTCAAACTTAACAGTGGTAATTTCTGGGAATTGGGATTGGAGTAAGGAAGCAGTTAAGTAGTATGCCAGGATTATATTATCTCCTCTACGGATCCAGTGTCAGGACCCCTCTGTCACTGGTAAGAGTGTTATCTAGGGTCAGGGTAAAATGTATTCTCATTTTTACGTTCATTCAGTGGTTTAAAATCATGCTACTTTTTTTCTTTTTGGGGGAGTGTCACAGGGAGTTAGGGTGTCTCTCTGTTGTGCAGACTGGAGTGGCTCCATTGGCATGATCGTAGCTCACTGTAGTCTCAAACTCCTGGCTTCAAGCAATCTTCCTGCCTCAGCCTCCCAAGTAGCTGGGATATAGGCATGTGCCACCATGCCTGGCTAGTTTTTAATTTTTTTTAGAGACAGGGTCTCTCTTTGTTGCCCAGGCTAGTCTCGAACTGGCCTCAAGCGATTCTTCCACCTCAGCCTCCCAAAAATACTGAGATTACAGATGTGAGCCACCACACCTGGCCCATGTCACATTTTAATTTGCTTTATGTTTGGACCACAACTTTCTTGTACAACTTTCCCTCAATAGCTTTTTTAAAAAAACTTAAAAATTAAAATACTTGATATATACAAAAGAATAAGTATGAACACTTACTATTTATTTATTTATTTTTGAGACAGAGTCTCGATCTGTCGCCCAGGCTGGAGTGCAGTGGCGCAATCTCAGCTCACGGCAACTTTTGCCCTCTGGGTTCAAATGATTCTCCTGCCTCAGCCTCCTGAGTAGCTGGGACTACAGGTGTGTGCCACCATGCCTGGCTGATTTTTTGTATTTTTAGTAGAGACAGAGTTTCACCGTGTTAGCCAGGATGGTCTCGATCTCCTGACGTTGTGATCTGCCCACCTCGGCCTCCCAAAGTGCTGGGATTATAGGTGTGTGCCACCGTGCCCAGCTCGAACACTTACCTTTTAATAACTTGGTAATATAATGAGAATCTTTGAACCCACTATTCAATCTAAGAATAACCTAATGAATAATTTGCATCTTTGTGCTCTCCCAAACCTGCTTGTATAGCTTTTTGTCCCACTGGAGATTTTAAATATCCTTTTAAAAAAATTATTCAAGGAAGACTAATATGCCCTTACTAAGTGCATTTAACCTCTCAACTGTACTCTCTTCACTAGAAACCCTGGAGGATTCCCTTCTTGGCCCTTTTGGTCTGTTCTGATTTGCATCAGTTCTTTAGATCTACTCCCCGCCATCTTGGGACTTGTCTTTACTGTGCTTTCTGGATTAGGTTAGCTGTTTCTTTCAAACCCCCTCAGATAACATCTTCAGGAAACATATAATGGAAAGTAAACTTGGAATTTTTGCATGACTGAGAACTATTTTTATTTTGCTTTCAATCTTGATTGATGGCTCAGCTTGTTATAAAGTTGTAGGTTGAATATTATTTTCCTTCAAAAGTTCAGAGGCCTTGTTCTCCTTTACTAGTGTGCATCATTGTTAATGAAATGTTGGAGAACTCTGATTTCTGCTCATTACTATTACCTCCTTCTCTCTTCCCCAGAAATTTTACAGACCTTTGTTTAACTTTGGTATTCTGAAATTTCACAGTGATGTGTTTAGGTATGTGTCTTTGATACTTGTTGAGCCCTTTCATTTTAGGCAGTGCTTGAATATCAGAAAAAGGATTGAAAAGATTTTCACACACTAGAATAGGGTAGGGAACACATGGCATTCCATTTGGACCTTTGTTTAACTTTGGTATTCTGAAATTTCACAATGATGTGTTTAGGTATGTGTCTTTGATACTTGTTGAGCCCTTTCATTTTAGGTAGCACTTGAAATCAGAAAAAGGATGGAAAAGATTTTCACACACTAGAATAGGGTAGGAAACACATGGCATTCCATTTAGAGGGGCTGGTGTGAACAAGAACATGGAGATTACAAATGATATGACCATGACTTAGGGACAGAAAGACTGATTTGCTTGACATATAAGGAAACAGAAATAGGATTGGGAAGATTGATGGATGTTTTCTCATGGAAGCCTATGACTTGACTGTTACAGTACATGTTCAGAAAGAGGCTGTAATTGAAAGAAAGAAAGAGGCTCTAATTGTTTTCCTATTACACTTATCCATCACTGTCCTCAAAGAATTGGTTCCAGGACCACCCACTACCCCGCCCCTCTGTGCACAGTTTCCAAAATATACAGATGCCCTAGTCCCTTATATAAAATGGTGCAGTATTTGCATATAACCTCCCCACCTCTTCCCATATACTCTAAATAACCTCTAAATTACTTATAATACCTAATACAATATAAATGCTATGTAAATAGTTGTTATAGGGTAATTTTTAAATTTGTGTTTTTCATTGTATTATTATTTGCTTATATTTTGAATATTTTCTATCGATGCTTGGTTGAACCCTAGGGTATGCAGGGCCAACTGTAGATCACTCCTTAGTGATCATACTTCTTGCTTCCCTATTCCTGCTACCTCCCCAGCAACAGGATAAGACCTCATCTAACCTACATGAAGCTGCTTCAGACTGTGTATGCTCAGCTCTCTATGCCATTGAGAATGTGGAGACTAACTTGCCATTAGCTATGCAACTTTTTCAGGGAGTGCTGACGTTGGAGACTGCCTATCATATGGCTGTGGCACGTGAAGATTTAGACAAGTGAGTAATTGTTTAAGTCTGGAGCCCTGGGTTTACCTACAGTCTGGTCATTCTTTTAAGTCACTTTTTATTATTCATCTGTCTTTTGTGATTCTCGGTGATTCTGTAAATGTACAGATAGTTGCTTCCTAAAGACACTCTACTATGCTCCTCTAAACCGAGAGTGGCAAATTGGATGCAGGGTTTGTAGAATTACCATAGAAATGGTAAGGCTTTAAAAATTAGAGACAAATTTTAAAATATCAAGTGTGATTTGATGGGAATTTTTATTCAAATGTTTTAATAATTGAGAATTTGAACTGACAAATCACATGTGTAGGAGTGTATGATCTAGGTAAAGGTGTCTGTCATGGGGATTGTGATACAACATAGTAAATAATCACTAGATGTCTCTTAGACTGAGGAACCTTTTATTTATTTGATTAACTGTGCCTGTATATACTTATAATATCCAGATTTCTGACTCGTTGTTCTCATTCGCCTGTCTTCTACAGAGTTCTGAATTACTGCCGTATTTTCACTGAACTATGTGAAACTTTTCTTGAAAAAATTGTTTGTACTCCAGGCCAAGGTCTTGGGGACCTCCGAACTCTGGAGCTGCTTCTTATCTGTGCAGGACATCCTCAATATGAGGTAGTGTTTATGCTATTCTAAGGCCATTATTCTCCAAGTTGTGTGCTGCATATTATCTATATTTCATTACCTTATGCCCAGCTTTTTATTGTTGAGAAATTATAGTCTTGTTTTTAATTAATGTGATTTCCTCTGTTTTGGAATTTTAAAAAAATTATATTTGGGTTTTTGCGTTGTGTCCATCTCTGTTTTCTTACCTGGTTGGCTAGGCTGACTGTCGTAGACCCCTCAAGGAACTCGTTAGAAAGCAAGCCTTTCCAGTGAACCCCTTGTCTATCTTGACTTATTCTCTAGAGCTTTACAGCTAAAAAACACCAAATTCTAACTATACCTCCACAAGTCTTAACATCCCCAATTTTTCTCCAAATGATGGATGAGAATGACAAAGGGATGGAAAAGACTTAAGGGTCTCTGTCATTCAGAATCCTTGACACCCTACCTACCGAGGTTTGCTAGATTTTTTAAAATCTCATTTATTTGAGAAGTTTTATAGTATAAGAAATGAGAAAGGGTCGGCCTTGGTGGCTTACGCGTGTAATCCTAGCACTTTGGGAGGTCAAGGCAGGCAGATCACCTGAGGTCAGGAGTTTGAGACCAGCCTGGCCAACATGGTGAAACCCTGTCTCCACTAAAAATACAAAAATTAGTCGGGTGAGGTGGCTCATACCTATAATATCTCAGCTACTTGGGAGGCTGAGGCAGGAGAATTGCTTGAACCGGGAGATAGAGGTTGCAGTGAGCCGAGATCAGGCCACTGTACTCCAGCCTGGGCGACAAGAGCAAAACTCTATCTCAAAAAAAGAAAAAAGTGAGAAAGAAGTGCTCCCAAGTTGGGCACTGTTTTAAATAGCTCTGTTTTGGATCCTTGATGGGAAAAGGATGGTAGGGACCCTCTTACTGTGCCTTAGGCACAGTGGTCCTGTGACTCTCGACCCGTTTTCTGTTATCACATGCAAGACAAGGTTTATTTGTTTTACATAATGTCATGAGGATACCTAGATTTGAGTGGAACCCAAAACATTTCTGGGAAAATGTAACCCCACATAGTTATCACTCCTTTAAACAGTGCCATGTGGAAAAGAGGCTATGAGTAAAATCCCAGGCCTTTTCTCCCTTTCTGTCACATTCAAGAAAACAGGTGAATAAAAGTGACATGAAGCTGAATCAGTTATGTTCAGGAGTTACAGATGATTTTGAATCTCAAATATTCAATGAAGTGATTTCAGAAGTTTCAGAAAAATACTTTTAAAAAGACTTCTGGCCAGGCGCGGTGGCTCACGCCTGTCAGCACCTTGGGAGGCCGAGGCAGGCAGATCATAAGGTCAGCAGTTTGAGGCCAGCCTGACCGACATGGTGAAACCCCGTCTCTACTAAAAATACAAAAATTAGCTGGGCATTACAGGAGGCTGAGGCAGGAGAATCACTTGAACCCAGGAGGTGGAGGTTGCAGTGAGCTGGGCATTACAGGAGGCTGAGGCAGGAGAATCACTTGAACCCAGGAGGTGGAGGTTGCAGTGAGCCAAGATCGCGCCACTGTACTCCAGCCTGGGCGACGGAGCAAGACTCCATCTCAAAATAAATAAATAAATAAATAAATAAATAAATAAATAAATAAATAAATAAATAAAAAGACTTCTGGCTGGGCATAGTGGTTCATACCTCTAATGAGGTTCATACCTCTAACACTTTTGGCGGCTGAGGTGGGAGGGTTGCTTGGACCCAGGAGTTCGAGACCAGCCTGGGCAACATTGGAAGACCTTGTCTCTACAGAAAATTTTAAAAATTAGCTAGGTGTGCTGGCGCACACCTGTCATCCCAGCTATTCAGGAGGTTGAATGGGAGGATCGCTTGAGCCCAGGAGTTCGAGGCTGTAGTGAGCCATGATTACACTACTGCACTCCAGCCTAGGTGGCAGAGCAAGACCCTGTCTCTGCAGAAAAATTTTTAAAATTAGCCAGACATGGTGGCAAGTGCCTGTAGTCCTCCTAGCTACTCAGGAGGCTGTGTGGAAGAATCACTTGAGCCCAGAAGTTCAAGGCTGCAGTGAGCTATGATTGTGCCCCACTGCACGCCAGCCTAGGTGACCCTGTCTCTAAAGAAAATATATATATCTTTTGAGACAGGGTCTCACTCTGTTGCCCAGGCTGGAATGCTGTGGTACGATCACAGCTCACTGTAGCCTCAGCCTCCTGGGCTCAGGTGATCCTCCAACCTCAACCTCCTGAGTAGCTGAGAATACAGGCATGCGCCACCTACATGCCTGGCTAATTTTTGTATTTTTTGTAGAGATGGTGTTTTGCACCTGGCTGAAATTTGTTTTAAGTAAAATAAAATTGGACACGGTGGCTCATGCCTGTAGTCCCAGCACTTTGGGAGACCTAGGTGGGCATGCGCCACCTACATGCCTGGCTAATTTTGTATTTTTTGTAGAGATGGTGTTTTGCACCTGGCTGAAATTTGTTTTAAGTAAAATAAAATTGGACACGGTGGCTCATGCCTGTAGTCCCAGCACTTTGGGAGACCTAGGTGGGAGGATTAGTTGAGGGCAGGAATTCAAAACCATCCTGGGCAAGATGGCGAGACCCTGTTTCTACTTAAAAAAAAAAAAAATTAGCTGAGCTTGGTGGTGTGTACCTGTAGTCCCAGCTACTTGGGAGGCTGAGGCAGGAGGATCGCTTGAGCCCAGGAGTTAGAGGCAGCAGTGAGATGTGCTCATGCCACTGCACTCTAGCTGGGGCAACAGAATGAAACTCTGTCTCTAAAAAATAAATAAAAATAAAGACTTCCGCGTCTGTTACCGTTTTCTCTAAATTCAAAATTCAGTGTACTTTTGGAGGAATTACCTCAGGACTAAATGGAATGTAAAGCCAGTCATTCTAAATGGAGATTTGGGCCTAACATGGGAAGACAATTTGGGGAGATAATAGTAAATCTGCTAGAGAAAAGGTGACTTCTTAACTGACTCCACTCATATTATTTAAAAATATATCTTTCTTCCTGTATGGTCGTGGTGATAATAAAATGTCTTCTTATTCTATTCCTTTCCCATTCAAATAAATCATCTCTTTTAACCTAACAGGTAGTAGAAATTTCATTTAACTTTTGGTACCGATTGGGGGAGCATTTGTACAAAACTAATGATGAAGTTATTCATGGCATCTTCAAAGCTTACATTCAGAGGCTGCTTCACGCCTTGGCTCGACACTGCCAGCTGGAACCAGACCATGTAAGTTCCCTTCTCTACCTCTTCAAATCTTAATTTCTTCCTCTTGTCAGTGCCAACTTGAAAAGGAACTGAGAAGATAGATAATAAACCTGGCTGGGTACCCTGGCTCATGTCTGTAGTCCCAGCACTTTGGGAGGCCAAGGTGGATGGATTGCTAGAGGCCAGGAGTTCAAGACCAGCCCGGGCAACATAGAGAGACCCCTGTCTCTACAAAAAGAAATTTAAAAAAATTAGCCAGGCTTAGTGGCACACGCCTGCAGTCCTAGCTACTCAGGAGGCTGAGGTGGGAGGATTGGCAGGTTTTGTCACTCTACAGCTTATACTGAAGAAGTCAGTACCAGTATAATCTGTTAGGCCTGTTTAGGAAAAAACAAACAAAAAACACTCCAGCTAAACCAGTAATTCTTTTCCTAGGAATTTATCTTAAATCTGCAGAAGAAAAAACAGCTATTTTGTATACAAAATGTTATCTATAAAAGTAAAAATTATAAACCCATATACAGCAGTATAATAAGAGTTATATGAATTATATAAGAAGAGTTAGGATTTAGCAACTTGATGGAGCAATTAAAAGGTAGTGAAATGATGGTATGGTAAGAGAAAAATCAGAATGTAAAATTTTGTACTCCTTTTTTTTTTTGAGATGGAGTCTTGCTCTGTCGCCCAGGCTGGAGTACAGTGGCGCCATCTCGGCTCACTGTAAACTCTACCTCCCAGGTTCACGCCATTCTCCTGTCTCAGCCTCTTGAGTAGCTGGGACTACAGGCGCCCGCCACCACGCCCGGCTTTTTTGTATATTTAGTAGAGACGGAGTTTCACCATGTTAGCCAGGATGGTCTCAATCTCCTGACCTTGTGATCCACCCACCACGGCCTCCCAAAGTGCTGGGATTACAGGCGTAAGCCACCACGCCCAACCAAAATTTTGACTCTTGTTAATAGTAGAAAATAAGTGGTTAGATGAAAACTAATACAAAAGTGAAATATTTGTGTGTATGATTTTGCCCCACGAACATACACATTTTAAAAATCTTATTTATACTCATTTTATAGTTTAAAAGAATATAGAAATCTATTTGCTTAGAAAAAAATACTAGAAATATTATTAGTTTATTAGAAAACTCTTCAAACATCATGCTTAATCTCTTCAAATTTTGCCACATTTATTTCATCCTGTTGGTTGGTTGAATCCGTTCTTTAATCCAGGACCTGCAGTAAGTTTTATTGCTTACAATTTAAATCCCACGTGCTATCTCTTAATTTTAATGTTAGTATTTTGTTGGAGTCATGGTATTTTGTATCTCCACACAACCTTAGTCATGATTTAGTCTAATGGTTTTCAGACTGCACCCACCACACGGAGGCCGAAGTGGGTGGATCACTTGAGGGCAGGGGTTTGAGACCAGCCTGGCCAACATGGCAAAACCCCGTCTCTACTAAAAATAGAAAAATTAGCCGGGCATGGTGCCGGGTGTCTGTAATCCCAGCTACACAGGAGACTGAGGCAGGAGAATCACTTGAACCCAGGAGGTGGAGGTTGCAGTAAGCCGAGATTGTGCCACTGCACTCCAGCCTGGGCAATAGAGCCAGACTCAGTCTCAAAAAAATAAAATAAAGTGATGACTCCTGTCTTCAGCTACATTTTATTTGGAAGCCTGATTTATAAAGCAGGGCCCCTTTGGTTTAAATGGCTTTGTGCTTGATCCCTTTTGTGCCTTTGCTGATTCTGTGGCACCATTTCCCTTGCGGGTAATTTCTTACATGTGTAAGTGTATAGTGCTTTATAATTTGTATAGTGCTTTATAATGTTAGCCATTATCTCATCTGAGATAGCCATCATTTCCTCCTCATTCCTTGACCTTAATTTCTTCATCTTAAAGCAAGGAGGTTGAACTAGATTAGCAGTTCTCGATAGTACTAAGGGCTTTTCCCAGGTATTTGGGCCCAAGATTCTCATACATGCCTTTAACCATCTTATAATTGCTAACTCTTTGTTTACTTACAGAAGTGTGTCAGAATAGAAAAGATACAGAAGTGTTTGTAATAGGAAACCATGGAATATAAATGATGTTTAAATTTTTTAATGACAGATTTCAAATGCACAGCAAACATGAAATAATGTCATAGAGAACATCTGTATACCTACCACCTAAATTCCACTATTCATATTTTACTATGCTAGTTTTATATATCTGTCCACCTACATGAATTTTTTTTTTAAGTTAAAAATTCTGGGCTGGGCATGATGGCTCACATCTGTAATCCCAGCACTTTGGAAGGCCCAGGTGGGAGGATCACTTGAACCTGGGAGTTTGAGACCAGCCTGGGCAATATAGTGAGACCTTATCTCTACAGAAAATTTTAAAAATTAATTGAGGCCAGGCGTATGGCTCATGCCTGTAATCCCAGTACTTTGGGAGGCAAGGCAGTCAGATTGCTTGAGCTCAGGAGTTCGAGACCAGCCTGGGCAACATGGCAAAACCCCAACTCTACAAAAAATATAAAAATTAGCCAGGCGTGGTGGTACATACCTATAGTCCCAGCTGCTCAGGGGCTGAGGTGGGAGGATTGCTTGAGCCCAGGAGGTCAAGGCTGCAGGCAGCCAAGATCAAGTCACTGCACTCCAGCCTGGGCGACAGAGCAAGGCCTTGTCTCAAAAATGAAAATAAAATTATATTTTCTATGTGAAGTTATTGTGACAGTGGTTGATTTTGGTAGATCTTGAAACATAAATCTTCAGAGGTTTGTTTGGCACTAAAGAGCTGACCTTCTCTAGATAGGCTTATCAGTTAATTTACTACTTCTTCCAGGTCACTTCTCACTCTCACCAAGCCACATTTTTCCAACAACAGAACAAGCTGTAGCTTAGAAATACAAAACACAGCCGGGCACGCTGGCTCATGGTGGCTAACACTTTGGGAGGCCGACGTGGGCAGCTTACTTGAGGTCAGGACATCAAGACCAGCCTGGCCAACATGGTGAAACCCTGTCTCTACTAAAAATAGAAAAATTAGCCAGGTGTTGTGGCGTGTGCCTGTAATTCCAGTTACCTGGGAGGCTGAGGCAGGAGAAACACTGGAACCTGGGAGGTGGAGGTTGTAGTGAGCAGAGATCGCACCACTGCACTCCAGACTAGGCGACAGAGTGAGGCGCCGTCTCAAAAAAATAAAAATAAAATGCAAAACACACACACAGACCAAATAGTTTCTCATGGTAAAGGCAGAGAATAGGTTGTGTTGACTTGGTATACCTCACAGTTTGGGAAACCCTCCATCTAAAATAAAATACCCTCATGATTTAGGCAACTTCTGTTCATTGAAACTTGACTGCTTAATGGTTTTTTTCATCTTGATTTTATAGAGGTCATTGAAAGCCGAAGTGAGTTTAAAACAAATGTTATCTGATTTGAAATTTTAGGAGGGGGTTCCTGAGGAGACTGATGACTTCGGGGAGTTTCGGATGAGGGTATCAGACCTGGTAAAGGACTTGATTTTCTTGATAGGGTCTATGGAGTGTTTTGCTCAGGTAAGCCTATTTGGAGATTGTTTCCAGTTTTACTAGTCGCCTTAATTGTGTTCACTTCTGTGTCTTCTGTGAATGTTCCATCTTATTTCTTCAATCTTAGTGGCTGAATGAGATAATAGATATGCAAGTGCCTAGCACACTGCCTGGCATATAGTAGCTATGCTTATTTAACATTTTACAAGTCAGTTGCAGTTTATGGATGATTTGGTTATGGTTTACTCTCTCTGCTTGCAATGATTGCTGTTCCACTTGTACAGCTGGAATAGAAGATCATAGATAAGCACTAAAGCCTCTAGGATACTTACAGGGAATTTGGACCTAGCCAGGAACAATAGGCAAGTGTTTCTGCTTTAGTAATTACGTACCAACTCCTCGTAACTCTTTTAGTTATTTGGCATTATCTTTGTCCACACTTATGGTTAGATTCCTGTGCAGTTTCATCCCAGAGGTGACTGTGCTAGAGTAGAAGATTCATAGTCCAGAGGTTTTCCTGACAATCAGTGAGTAACATTTTACCTCATAAGGTTACAGTCATCATCATTCCATATCACTTAACATTAGTATAATTTCAGGCGGTTTTCATATTGCTGGATTATACTCTAATGAGCTCTGAAATACTACTTTGGAAGCTTTATCACGGCAATACTGAAGTAACCTAAATTTTTTTTTTTTTTTTTTTTTGGTAACTCAGTCATTTTTTGTATATTTGGGAGTCATACAATCTAAAAAATGTTAATAACATTATAACTATTTTCATTATATTAAGCAAAGCATGCTTATTGACCCATCTGTGAAGAGTTGGGGATTCTTAGAAAGCCACTTAAATGAGATCCCTGGATCTTAGACAGATGACCTCTGCTCAGATATTTCAGCTCTTCTCTCTTTAGCCCTGTGGCTTTGAGAAAGCCTTTGATCTTCTCAATCCTTAGACTTAATTTACAAATTTATGTAAATTATCAATGCTGTTCAAGATACAGTCTGTAGAACACCAACCCCATGAGATGTTTTTTGCCAAAAAAAGTTATATCATTAATTAAAATTAGGAAATGGTGTAAATAGTATATTAAAGGCTCTGTGAAGTTGTATAACAAGAAAGCTGTTTAATTTTGCCTTCCCTAGCAGTGTCTGTTATTTGACTGTAAAATATTAGTTAGTCACGTTCTGTAGGTGGATATAATCTGGGAAATTCTGGACCAGAACATCTCAGAGTATTCTGCTAGGTGTACCTTTTTTAAAAAAATAAATTCTGCTTGGATACAGTATTGTGATAGGTGCTTCTAAACAGCTGCTTTTTAGGAATTCAGTCAGTACTACCAGTGCTGATGCAGACAAGTAGTTAAAACAATAGAAATGTAAAGCCAATACGTATGTAGAGGATTTGCATTGTATCTCTATTTTAAGTGTGTTTATGTATTTATCAGTTATTATCAGGAAAAGACACTCATGTACTGTGTTTTGTTTTTCTCATAGTAGTCGTTTTCTGGGGGCAGATGATAATTTTGATAAACTCTTGAGAGTCTAAATGGGTTTATTTCAAATATTAAAATAGTTATTCCTAGTTAGTAATGATGTAAAAAAATGAAAATAATATTCTCATCTGGCTTGAGAGATAATTAGATTTAGAAACAAGGAGCAGGATTTACTTTAACTGGATTTTTTGTTTTGTTTGTTTTGGCATTCTGTTTTCCTTTTAATGGATCCATAATCCACCTCTTCTTCTCTAGTTATATTCTACTCTGAAAGAAGGCAACCCACCCTGGGAGGTGACAGAAGCGGTTCTCTTTATCATGGCTGCTATAGCAAAGAGTGTTGATCCGTGAGTGTCTCATAAGTCTTTTGCTGGGAACTCTAAATATCAAGAGGAAGGAAAATTACACTATTTTTTTTCCTTATATGGTATATACCTGAGACTTTTAGAACTTCTTCTGTTGTGCTGTCTAGTCTTCTGACTTCTAGTGTTTAGTCCAGGGTCGCCTGAATTGCTGATACCATGTTTTAACAACATTTCCTAGAGTTGAAATTATTTTATTCTTGATGCTAGGAATAGAATGCTGATTTATTTTTCCAACTGAGGCTCCCTTGTGAAAGTTGGTATGGTAAAGAATTTGTTAGACTGTTTAATTGTTGGTATTTGCTTAAAAGCAATTGAATAGACACTAATTTGGGTTTTCTGCTTTTGTGACCTTGGGTAAGTTATCCTTACAAAATTAATTACATTGTTTTGAGTTTCAGAGAGGCAAGGCCTAGGCACCTTTTCACCTAAAAGAGCCAGATCTAAAGGGCAGTTACCGTTTTTGTTATTGCCATTAAAAAATTTCAAATTATTCAAATTTTACTTCTAATTGCATAGACATTCTATTTATGGTATGAAACCCTGGAGACAGAATTTACTTTGTGCCTTGAGTATATAAATCAATGTTAATATCTGCCACGCTGAATTGTGACGTGATACCTGCCGTCAAGCTCTATATTCAGTCTTGATTGGAGAGATGGTTAAGGCAGATATTTATAAAAAGCACAGTGCTTCTTTCTTAGCTGCCTTTCAGGGCCTCGTCAATGAGATATTGTTTCTAATCCAGTAAATATTCAAGGAGTTTGAATAGGTTTATTTTTCTCTATTAAGAAGTCCTGGTCCTTAATTATATACCACACTATTTACTCTTAAACCCATTTTGGTGTCATTTTGAAGCTTATTAAAATAAGTCTGTGACAAGTCTGAAGCTTATTAAAATCATTAATATTCTAACTAATATGTCTTGGTTTGAAAAATGATGCCTAGATAGTCTTCATTAATTGATTTAGTGTCCCTAGGAAACATAAGGCATAAATGAGAGATTCAATATATTTTTTTGTTTATCTGCATTTCAAGCCAACTGCATGATTATAATTTCTTAGTGCATATAAAAGGACTTAATAGTCTAGCTTATCAGCAGAGGGTGGTCTTGCTCTAATCCAGGATATTATTTACATTTTAAACATCTTTCATTTCTGGATTAAGTTCTGCCACTTTGGGGGCATCCTCCACTCTACTCAAAAGGCGTTTAGCCAGTATGTTTTGTCGGGGGCAGAGGGAGAAGGAAAGGGAACAGATAAACTCATGGAGCTGTGGAAAATGTTTGGTTAACTTTAATTTTCCCTCATGTTCCAAATCGGGGCAACTTAATCTATTCCTGCAGCTTGTTTTCTTGTTCTTTCAGTTAGTGAACTGGCTACCCATACTTACCTGTTCTTAAAGTTTCCAATATCCAGGTGTAAGAAATCTTTGGAGAATAACAACAAAGAGTGGTCTATCAGAATTATTCATTCATCTGTTTAGCCATTCAGCAATATTTATTGAGTGCCCACTATGTGCCAGGCACTGTTCTAGGTGCTGCAGCTATAGGACGAAATAAAATAGATTCTTTAAAAGAAGACATTCATCCACAGTAAATGTCTGCCTCTCCACCTTGATGTGTCTTTAGACACTTTACTGGCATTCAGAATATTAAGGAGCCAGTATGCTTTTCCTGAAACAATATCTTTCATTTCTATCTTTTCCTCTTTTTTGAGGATTTGAAAATCTTTCATAACAAATACCAAGTACTTTTATTTTAATAGTTATTTAGAAAGAAGCTCTTTAGTAATGCTGTGTGTCATCACAGCCTGTTATTTGGCCAGAATAAAACCTCTGAAATCAGTAACTGTGAGTACTTACCACCTATACTCAGGGAGAACAATCCAACACTTGTGGAAGTCCTAGAAGGAGTTGTCCGCCTCCCAGAGACTGTACATACGGCTGTGCGATACACCAGCATTGAATTGGTTGGAGAGATGAGTGAAGTCGTTGATCGAAATCCTCAGTTCCTTGGTATGCGTAATCTCTCTCCTCTGCCACTTCTTAACTTGTCATTTTTCTGATTTTTCTTCTCATCTCTTACTTTTGCTTGAGTTTTCCTTTCTGTTTTTTTAACACGAGAGTGTTTATAGAAACTGAGAGTAAACAATATGTTGTAAGTTAGTGCTTAGTTGATGTAACACTTATAATCTGATCTAGGAGAAAGACCTTTGAAAGATTAGATCTACAGATAGGGAAACACTGAACAGTTTGCTTCTAGTACTCTGTTTAAGCATGAACATTTCTGTCTCTGTTAGTCTTTGGCATATGCTAATCAGACTCTCTTATAGTTTTAACATACTAGAAGCTACTAAAGGACCAAAGCAAAGGAGGTAATTTTTCACTTGTAATACATGCTTCATTTAAAAACCAAGAATTATTATTCAAAACTAAATAACTGCAAATTAAAATGAAGACTGTTGTAAAGCCTCTGGCTGTCCTTATTGACTTGAAAAAATAACTAAAAATCATAAGTAACAACTTTAGAATTGAAGGTAAAGTTAGAAATCATTTATTCTAACCTCCTCATTTTACAGACAAGGAAACTGAGGCCCAAAGAGACGAAATAATTTATCCAGGGTAATATATATCAAGCCCTGACATTTAAGAGGGATACATTCTGAGAATTTTAGGAATGCCAAATTTTGTGATTAGTATTAAATCATTCAGTTTGATGTGTTTCCTATGTATATCTTTATTATTGCCTTTTTACTTGATTTTATTTTATGTATCTGTTTTTAGTGACTGAAACACATGCTCAAAAGAGTGAATGTGTTCTTTGTTTCTATACACTGAGC
Organism: Rhinopithecus roxellana; assembly: GCF_007565055.1. Taxonomy (NCBI): domain Eukaryota; kingdom Metazoa; phylum Chordata; class Mammalia; order Primates; family Cercopithecidae; genus Rhinopithecus; species Rhinopithecus roxellana. The sequence continues at coordinate 64,435,883 of NC_044554.1, forward strand.
TGCTTTCTAAGTTCAACGTACTGTTTCTTTTTGTTTGTTTTTGTTTCTTTTTTTGTTTTGAGATGGAGTCTCGCTGTGTTGCCTAGGCTGGAATGCAGTGGCCCGATCTCGGCTCGCTGCAACCTCCACCTCCCAGGTTCAAGTGATTCTCTTGCCTCAGCCTCCCAAGTAGCTGGGATTACAAGTGCGTGCCACCATGCCTGCTAATTTTTGTATTTTTAGCGGTGACGGGGTTTCACTATATTGACCAGGCTGATCTCAAACTCCTGACCACAAGTAATCTGCCCGCCTCAGCCTCCCAAAGTGCTAGGATTACAGGCGTGAGCCACCACACCTGGCCCAGCATACTATTTCTAAGTGATTTCAAAATGACTGTTTTTTAGTTCTTAGATTTCTGCACTTTATCTGGCTCAATATTTGGCTTTCTTTTCTGAACCATTTTTCCACCAAGGAACAGTAGATTTTTTTGTTTGTTTTAATACTTCAGTTAATGTCCAGAAAGCAGCAAATCTAGGTTGACTTGCAGACTCTTATCAAAAGATGTATCATTCAGTGCCACCTTGCAGTATCTCATTCAGATTTGTGCCTCAGCAGTAGACAGATTGCTCTATGTTCATACTCCGAATAGTCAAAACTAGAAATACCCAATTTGGGAGTCACAGAAGTCTACATTATTAGAGTTGCTTGGGCTAGCTTCTAGATTCTAGGTCTTTTGATTCCTAGACTAAACAGGGTGAGGTTTTGGTTTTGGTTTTTTCTTTTTGGTGAAGGTAGGCAGATTGTGCTGAGTTTGGGCATTGTATTGATCATTAGACTAGAAATGGATATAATGATTTTAAATGGGCTTTAAGACATTATTCTTGGTCAGGCACGGTGGCTCATGCCTATAATCCCAGCACTTTGGGAGGCTGAGGCTAGAGGATCATCTGAGTTCAGGAGTTTGAGACCAACCTGGCCAATAGGCGAAACCCTGTCTCTACTCAAAATACAAGAAAATTAGCCGGGCTTGGTGGCGCATGCCTGTAATCCCAGCTAGTCAGGAGGCTGAGGCAGGGAGAATTGCTTGAACCCAGGAGCAGGAGGTTGCAGTGAGCCAAGACTGCGCCACTGCACTCCAGCCTGGGTGACTGAGCGAGACTCAATCTCAAAAAGAAAAAAAAAGGAAAAAAAAAGATGTTATTCTTTTGATTCTTTCCACTTTTTCACAGTTTGCTACAAGGTCAGTATAAAGTACTCACAATGACCTTTAACAATATATGGTTTTTTGCTCAGGCGTAGTGGCTCTCAGTGGTAATCCTAGCACTTTGGGAGACTGAGGCAGGCGAATCACTTGAGGCCAGGAGTTTGAGACCAGCCTGGCCAACGTGGTGAAACAATCATCTCTACTAAAAATACAAAAATTAGCCGGGCTTGACACATGCCGATAGTCCCAGCTACTCAGGAGGCTGAGGCAGGATAATTGCTTGAACCGGCGAGATGGAGGTTGCAGTGAGCTGAGATCGCACCACTGTACTCCAGCCTGTGGGACAGACTGAGGCTCTGTCCCCCAAAATAATATATGGCTTTTCTAAGGTTTTTTTCCCTATAGAAAAACATTCTGATTTTTATAAAAGAAGGTAAAAAGATGAGTAGAATTAGCTCTATAGAAATTCAACTTTATAATAAACTTTCTTGGAACACTTATATTTGGCAAAATTAAAACATAGTGAATTAATTCATCTAGAAGTGCTAAAGATTCATCTGCCTATTTTTAAGGCCTTTTGTAACTAGAGAGAAGTATAAAAATTTCAGCTTTAGACAGCTATCCTTGTCCTGATTCATATAGGCTGTTTTACCAAGTAATTCATCTCTCGGTGTAATTGTAACTCCCTGAGCTTTTGCATTCTTTCTTACATCACCATATTCTTAATACCTGGATTGCCATATATGCTCTTAAGTCAGTGGTTTACAGACTGCTCTGTGAATCCCTGGGAGTTACGTTGACTGCCGTGAGGGAAGAAATGGAAGATGAAATAGCTGGGGCTCAGGGCCTGCTGATAATATGTAAGTGAGATCAGCTCCATTTTTATGTGTTTTATTTATTGTGGTTCTGAACACATTTCACTTTTTAAAAGGGTTCTTTTGCTTTGAAAAAAGAAAAGCAAGTATACCTCTGTTCTAACAAACTAGAAATTTTCCTTTAGTTTCAGATATGTAATCTCTGCTTGGCTTTTCTTCTTAGACCCTGTGTTGGGCTATTTGATGAAAGGCCTGTGTGAAAAGCCCCTGGCTTCTGCTGCAGCCAAAGCCATTCATAACATTTGCTCTGTCTGCCGAGATCACATGGCTCAGCACTTTAATGGACTCCTGGAGATTGCCCGTTCCCTTGATTCCTTCCTGTTGTCTCCAGAAGCTGCTGTGGGCTTGCTAAAAGGTATTTACTTGATGTTAACCACTAATAGTCACCTCAAACCACTACTTGGGGTAATCTTACATTTGTAATATCCCAGTTTTTCAGTTGCAGTGGGCTTAGTGATAAGAATTTATGAGATGGGGAAGGTGGCTTTTCCACTAGAGGGGATAGTGTTGACTATATGTACATGCATTCTTTTCTTGGACTATCTTAAGGTGATATAATTAATTAATACTACTTGTAGTATGTATAGCACAGACCTAGATTTGGGTAGAGACAACATATTCAAACTAAACATGGCTGCTTTTTAAGTTGGAAGAATAAAAAGGGAGAGCAAAGAGGCATTGCCATACCAAAGAGGTAAGTGGGAGTTGAAAGGTAGTATACGTGGATCAGTGCCATGAGTAGAAGTCAGGGGTGCTGGTCTCTTAGCAGCCTTTAACCATTACTGATCAGCTCAGTGATTCTCTATCCAGAGCAGCCATTGTCATGAGGCTCAGATTTAATAGAAGAAATAGAGCTATTAAGGCTAGGGGAAAAGACTTAGAACAGCCTTTAAGCATGGTGGCTATTTTTAAATATTTGGAAGATGGTCTTATAAAAGAAGGATCATATTTATTTTATGAGTAGTCACTTGTCAGCCATTTATAGGGAAGCATATACTGGCTCTAGGAAGAAAACACTTTCTAACCATACTTTCTGAACACAGATTGGAGTGCCCTGTAAGGTAATGAAATTCTTATCACTGGTAAATTAGAGAGGATTGAGGTATATTAAGGGATTGGGTAAAATAACCTGTGTAGTATCTTCTAAGCCTCTCTGACTTGTTAAACAATTAGCCTTGGCAAGAGTAGATGGCCTTATTTGTGAATTCTGTCCTTTGTCATTCATATGACCAGATTCCTTACCAGCTAGTGTGACTGTGCTTTTTTATATCAGATTTTCTTTTTGTACCTTGGGTTTTTGTTGTTTCCCTTCATAGGCACAGATAAATCAGAGTCAAATATTCGTGTCATTTTCTAATGGAATTTAACCTTGATATTGAAGTGATGTCTTACCTATAGTGCAATGTGGCCTCCCAAATTTCAGTGGTATCTAATAGATGTGGAAAATGGTTTTCAATTTTATTTATTTATTCATTTTAGAGACAGGGTCTTGCTTGTTGCCAGGCTGGGATGCAGTGGCAGATCATAGCTCACTATAACTTTGAACCCCTAGACTCAAGTGATCCTCCTCTCTCAGCTTCCCAAGTGGCAAGGACTACAGGTGCACACCACTATGCTCAGCTAATCTTTTAAATTTTTAATAGAGACAGGGTCTTGCTATATAGCCCAGGCTGGTCTTGAACTCCTGGCTTCAAGTGATCCTCCCGCCTTGACCCCCCAAAGTGCTGAGATGCCTGGCTGAAAACTTTTTAAAGTAACATACTTTTCTATAGGAATTAATTAAAAGGAAAATCATGCTGAAATTAGGCTTTTCCCTCCTAGTTTTAAAGAAAAGTCGCAGAGCTTGCAGTGAGCCAAGATCATGCCACTGCACTCAAGCCTGGGCAACAGAGCAAGACTCCATCTCAAAAAAAAAAAAAAAGAAAAGAAAAGAATGTCTAACTCATTTATGGCTTATAGATGGCCAGGAAGATTCACTCTGGTTTTTTATTCAAATTTGAAGGTATAGGGATAAATTACTGTTCTGTTGAATGAAACTTAGGGGAAAAAAAATTATATTCAAGGTGTCTCTTGACCTAGAAGGGACCTAGGCTAATATGTAATCCTTTGGATTTGGGGAAGGTGTTTCAGCAGTTGGTGGGGATAGAATGGGGATTGCAGCAAGAGGGAGGCTGAGTAGGAACGGTCTGGACCGTCTGTCTCCACTTGAACCTAACTCCCTCTGTTGTTTTTTGTTTTAAGGAGTTCTAAGTCAAGATTTATTTAGGAGGGAAAAAGAAGGGGGTAGGAGGCTTTTGTAACTTTTTTTCTTTTTGAAAAAGAAAGGCAAATTTAACTGTTACTTCGCTGTTCAAGTCACTTATTTCATAAAGAAACTGAAGCCCAGAGAAAATGTCTCTTATAACCTCACAGAGAGTGTTATGGTGTAAGAGTGAAATCTCTAATTTCAGCCCATTCTTCTAAAAGCATTATGTCAGAATTTCTCTTATGATAAGAATTGCCGGAAGTACTTATCAAAAATAAAGACTCTCTTTGACCCACTAAATCAGCATCTCTGGGAAGTCTGAGAAACATTACACTATGGTTATACATTTTAAAATAGCTTTGCCCTTGGCTTTGTGAAGGAGATTCTAAAAGTCTTTGACAAATATTAACTTTAGTTGTGTTAGTCAGTCTTAGCCTTCTGAGCCAAATAAAGAAAAAACAACTGTAAATAACAAAGTGTTACAATTTTAAAAAACAATGCTGATCTTTTTGAAAGAATGGAACCAAACCAGTTTGCTTTTTCTGTTCATTGATACGATGTAGACCGGTTGAGTTACCTCAATTCAGCATTTATTTTTCATTTGTATCTTCCTTTGTTTTTCAGGGACAGCACTTGTCCTAGCCCGATTACCTTTGGATAAGATTACTGAATGTCTTAGTGAACTATGTTCTGTTCAGGTTATGGCATTGAAAAAGGTAAGTCCAATTAAGGAAGGTGTGAAACAAATATAAAGTGTTTACATGTTAAAAATGAAAAGACAAAATTACTTATTAACAGATCTTTTATCTACCTAGAAAACCCAAGAAAATGCACTAAGAATTTATTAAAATTAATAATGCTATCAAAGTAACTGCATACAAGAAATAAGTATTTCAGAATTAATAGAGTCTCACTATATCAGTGTTAACGCAAAAACCAAATTTTATAAAATGTTTTAAAGAGGTTTGTCCTGAGTCAGTATGAGTGACCACAGCCCAGGAAAACCCAGTCTTGAGGAGTTCTGGGAAAGTGTGCTTGAGGTGGTGGGATTGTGGTTTGGTTTTATACATTTCAGGGATGCAGGAGTTACAGGCAAATACATAAATCAAAATACAGAAGGTATACATTGGTTTGGTCTAAAAAGATGGGCTGTCTTGAAGTGGGGGCTTACAAGTCATAAGTGGATTCAGAGATTCTTTAATCTGCAGTTGGTTAAAGGAACAAAAAGCTTGGGGCTAGCAGAAAGGAATGTTTAAGTTAAGGGTGCTATGTCAGAGTCAACCATAACTTTGACAGTTTAATAAAGATTGATGGGCTATAGATGTGACTTAACTCTTGCCTTGTGTGGCCTCAGATCTTGTTTGTAATTTAGTATCTTATTGCCACAAGGAGTCTTTGATCAGCCGGGCGTGGTGGCTCATGCCTGTAATCCCAGCACTTTGGAGGCTGAGGCAGGTGGATCATTTGAGGTCAGGAGTTGAAGATAAGCCTGACCAACATGGTGAAACCCTGGTCTCTACTAAAAATACAAAAAGTTAGCCAGGTGTGGTAATGCACACTTGTAATCTCAGCTACTCTGGAGGCTGAGGCAGGAGAATCACTTGAACCTGGGAGGTGGAAGTTGCAGTGAACCGAAATCGTGCCATTGTACTCCAACCTGGGTGGCAGAGCAAGAATCCATCTCAAATAAAAAAGGTCTTTGATCAGTCTTATGATCTCCATTTAACATTAATGCTGGCCACTTGTACCTAAACTCCAAAAGATAGGGAGTGTAACAAAAACCTATCTGACCTCCCTTCCCATCATGGCTGAGAGCTCCATTTTTAAAGTTTCTCTGGAGTCTCCATGGTAACAGGAAGGGCCTTTTCAGTTGGTGGGAGACTTAGGATTTTATTTTTAGGTTACACTGGTAATCATCAGTTAGAAAATGTAATGGGAAAATAATTCATTCAAGTTAGCAATCAATGTCAGAACCTACCATGTTTCCTTAAAAGATATTTTAAAGATGTCAACTCTTCTCCAGTTATAGTTATAGTACAACAATTGTAGACATACCAGTGAGATTTTTAGAACTTGATAAAATAATTCTGTAGTTCATCTCTGATTTACTTATGGGAGTATCTAAGAAATTTTAGGAAAGAAGAGTAAGAGACAATTTGCTTAAAATGTATTACAAAGCTATAATAAATTTAAAGCTTTATAATATAAAGCTAAATATATAATCTTTTACGTACTGTATAACATATATACAATCTATTATATAATATAATAATAAGTAAAGTAAATGGGAAAAAAATCAAATGATACTATTTTCTATTCCTCAGTGATCAGACAGTAAAATGTCGTAATATGTAGCTTTGGCCAGGATGCAATAAGATGGAGGAAAGTAGTTTGACAGTTTAAATTAAAATTTGCACCATTTGAGTAACTTTTAGGACTTTATATACTTTTAGGACTTTATTATAAGGAAATAAGCAGAGACTGAGACAAAAGTTGATGTATGTTGCAGTGTTGGCTGTAGATTTGTACATGTGACAATTGGGTGTTAATGTCCTTTTGTCTCTTCAGCTGTTGTCTCAAGAGCCCAGCAATGGCATATCCTCAGATCCCACAGTGTTCTTAGATCGCCTTGCAGTGATATTTAGGTAAGAAGGGAGACACTGGATGCCTTACTTGGGTTAAAGGCTCAAATGAAACCATTGTGTATTGAAGTAAGCAAGTATTTTTTTCTCATACTTCCAAGTATCTCCCTGTGGTTTGGAGACTAATTAAACCAGCTGTTACCTGAAGTTCTGGGGCAAAGGCAAATTCTAAGAATTCATTCCTGGTAGATCTTTATGTTAAAATACTCTTTAAAAGTGGATGGCTAGGTGCGATGGCTCATACCTGTAATCCCAGCACTTGGGAGGCCAAAGCAGAGATTGCTTGAGCTTAGGAGTTCGAGACCAGCTGGGCAGCATGGCAAAATCCTGTCTCTACCAAAAATATAAAAATTAGCTGAGTATGGTGGCATGGGCCTGTGGTCCCAGCTACTTGGGAGGCTGAGGTTCCGGGAGGATCACTTGAGCCTGGGAAGCAGAAGTCGCAGTGAGCTGAGATTGTGCCACTGCACTGCAGCCTGGATGACAGAGTGAGAACCCCATCTCAAAAAAAAGAAAAAAAAAAAAGACTCTAAAAATGGAATTATTTTGGTCTCCAGTTCTGTGGACACCAAAAGACCAAACTTTCACATATATCATCATTCCACATGCATCAGAATCACCCGGGCTTATCAAAACACAGATTGCTAGGTCCCATCCCCTCAGTGTCTGATTCATTGGATCTTGGGTAGGACCTGAAAATTTGCATTTCTGATAATTCCCAGGTGATGCTGATGATTCTGCTTGCTATTCCAGAGACCATACTTTCAGAACATCTCTCTCTATATAGTGTATGGGTACAAAAATATAATGAAGTTTCTTCAGTGATCAGGGGAAATTAATGCATCTTTGAAGTCAAGAGGAGGAGCCTAATGATTAAAAAGGCATTTGAGTGACAGTTTTCAAAGGGTGATTCTTACTGAGTAACATAATTTATAATTTGTGGGATCAGTGTATAACTGGAATGTTATAGTAATCATTGCATAGAAGCCTATGTGGGATAAATATTTAAAAAGGTGATGTGTTACTAGTTATTGTCAACAGATACCTTTCTCTGAGTTGGTGCAATGTTCTCCTTTTATAATTAGGAGAGCCCTATTAACATGCCATTCGGAGAACCTATTAACAGTAACCCTTATTTCACAGTAAATGAAAGAAAATCTGCAATAGATGTAAATACTTGAATTAAAGTTAAATTTTTATCAAAGTTGCTGTTGGGCTTTTTAAAACTAAAGGGTAGCTTTCCTTTAAAGTAATTGGTAGTTAATTATGTGTTTGTTTGTTTGTTTCCTTCTTTTCTTCAAATTAGTGGGCTCTCGAATTAGAGGAGTTGTATTTGGCTGATTGTGGGTAGTACATTGGATTCAGACTAGAACTGCAACATCTTTGGACTACAGTTCCTATAGCTTTTAGTCTTTTAATGCAAGGAATGAAGCAATACTTGGTTTCTAGTAGTGGATTTAGACAACTTGTGTGTATTTTTTTGTTAATTTGGAAGAAACTACATATTCAGGTTTTTGGGTTTTTGTTTGTTTGTTTTGAGATGGAGTTTTACTTCATCCACTTCTTGTCCAGGTCGGAGTACAATGGTGTGATCTCAGCTCACTGCAACCACTGCCTCCCAGGTTCAAGTGATTCTCCTGCCTCAGCCTCCCAAGTAGTGCCACTACCAGCCTCCCAAGTGTCTGGGATTACAGGCTTGTGCCACCATGCCCAGCTAGTTTTTGTACTTTTAGTAGAGACAGGGTTTCACCATGTTGGTCAGGCTGGTCTTAAACTCCTGGACTCTGGTGATCCACCCACTTCGACCTCCCAAAGTGCTGGGATTACAGGCGTGAGCCACCACACCCAGCCCATATTTGGGTTTATAAGGGGGAAATAATGGAAAAGATAGCTGTAGCGCCTCACAGCCCATGTACCCAAAGTTGGGTTGAATTTGCATGTTCTATTGGAAGTGACTTAAAGATGGCCAAAAAATGATAGGATTATTTAAAATATGTGCTTATAAGGGTGATGTAAGTAAATGACTTTATCATCTGGTTTTCTTTATTTGGTGAACATGATACTAAGTAAGCAAGCAGGAATCAGGGCTCTGGGTCCTCAGTGAAATTGGTCTTCATTCACTATTTTGGGCTGTTGTCTTTTCCCAGGCATACCAATCCCATTGTGGAAAATGGACAGACTCATCCGTGCCAGAAAGTCATACAGGAAGTAAGTGTTAATGGATGCTTGTGGAATCAAGACTTGCTTCTTTTTTCCTTACAGGGCTTTGGGTAACTCACCTGAGGAGATACTGTCTTCTAAGTTCATAGGGAGATTCAGTTTGTTGATATTGTTTCAATGAAATGAGGGACAGAGCCATCCAAATATATTTTATTTTAGATTTGATAACAAAACAGGCTACAAGGGAATGCATTGAAAGGCCAGAGAAGTGGTAGAAAGAGATTCACTGTGTGACTCCTAGAGTTGCTGGGAGGCCTGATCAATACCAGCAGAATATTTTTGACAAAGCTGGTGACTTCAGTTTCCTCAGTGATGACGTATTTCCCCTCTACTTTTTTCACTGAAGGTTATGTGAGGATCAAAAGTCATGTTTTAAGAATTGCTTTTGAGGCTTCAGAGGACAAATGACATCAACACTACATATTTTTAAGTGTCCAGTGGTCTCAGATGATGCCATTTCCTTAACTCTAGTCCTTTTGTTCAAATTCTTCCACCTTCCAGGAACTGTCTTTAAACATCTCTTCCTGTATAGCTCGTACTCATTCTTTTCATCGCCTTTCAGGAAGCCTGAAGTTTAGAAATTGTGTATCTCTGCCTTTTAGCAAAGTTAGACATGCTCTTCTTCCATTTCTAAAGAGGCACTGTTTTCTCTTGTTAAGTGGTAGGGTTTTGTGGTGGGTAGTCTGTTGAACCTGTGCATGCTGGCCATGTGTGTTCCTATACAGAAAGTTTTGTCCCCGTTATTTAAAAGCTAAATGAGGTGTTACCAACTTAGCAGTTTTTCAGGTCCTAGTTGTTGATGATTTTCTTTCTTGTGCTCTTTTACTTTTGACCCAGATATGGCCAGTTTTATCCGAGACTCTAAATAAGCACCGGGCTGATAATCGGATTGTAGAGCGTTGTTGCAGGTGCCTGCGCTTTGCTGTTCGCTGTGTAGGCAAAGGATCTGCAGCGCTGCTGCAGCCACTAGTCACACAGGTAAAGTTATCTGGGGCGGGTAGGGGGCGGTGGTGAGGGACATGTTCCATGTACAGGATTTGAAAAAGGCTAGGCATGATGGCTCACATTTGTAATCCCAGCACTTTGGGAGGCCTGTGCAGGTGGATCACCTGAGGTCAGGGGTTCAAGACCAGCCTGGCCAACATGGTGAAACCCTGTCTCTACTAAAAATACAAAAATTAGCCAGGCATGGTGGCGCGCACCTGTAATCCTAGCTACTCGGGAGGCTGAGGCAGGAGAATTGCTTGTCTCCCAGCCTGGGTGACAGAGCAAGACTCCATCGCAAAAAAAGAATTTGAAATAGGAGCCTTTAGGACAAAAACTTTGCTGATGAAATGAAACACTTTTGTATTTATGAACAAACTAAAAAAAAACTTGAAAGAGATTAATGCCTGTGATAGGTACATTGTATATAAGGGAAACAGCCTAAAATCTCTTCTGTATAGTAGCTATAGCAGTATTCTAAGTAGAAACACAGCCCAGTGTGAAATTCTGTGAAGCAAATGACTCGTGCTCAGTCCTTGTATACTAAGGGTAAGCATTTTTATATTGAGATCCTTGGGAAAAAAATGTAGCAAGTCACACTTTGCTGTTTCTTGGCCCAAAGGGATTTTCTTCAATCTTGGCCACAGTTAGTTGTCCACAGAAGTCTCTTATTTGTCAAAAAATTGGACTGTTTTAGTCATTAAGATTGATATGTAATTATGATGGTATGACTCACTAAATGATGTTCTCTAAAATCATATTCTCGTCTAGAACTATATGACATGCTTATGCTTAAGTCACTAAGTCATTTATGTTGATGTTAACCTTAGAGCAGGGCCAGGATGCCAGTGCCTAGGACACAAGATTTAGGGATGCAAGGCAAAGTGCCAGTCCTGTATTTGCAGGACTCTGAGGTGCATTCTGAAATTTTGTACCCATGCTGTGAGGAAAACAGTCACAGAGCTCCAGGCTAGAGCCCTACCCCACCCAACCTGAAGTGACCATGCTCCACCTAGGGAGGGCACCTAGGGTGCAGATTTTAAGGAGGTCTTGACCTTAAGAGTGAGTTCCCCCTTAAATTCTGCACCATAGGTGCCCTCAACCACAGGCACAGGCATGCTGGTGCAGTGGTGGTACTTGGATAACCTTGCCTCTCTAAATTGTAGATTTGATTAAAGGTTGTACAGGTAAATATTTCAACAGAATTTTAATTTTTAGTGATTTTCTCTACTTTCACTATATGCTGAGCACCATAATATATGTTTGCATTTAGGCAATTGCTACCTCTGGTCAAGTGTCCCCTTCAGTGCAATATATTCTGGGTCTACCACAACTTGATAGAATGCCCCTTTGCTATTGGAGGATACCCTCATGATTTTGATACTGTTTTTTAATTCCTGCCAGTTATATATGACCAACTCAATAGAGTAGGTAGCATTATTATATAGGAAGTGTGTTCTAGAGACAGTACATGTGACAAAAATGAAAATTATCCTTAAAAAAAAAATCCCTTAACTCAGGAGCCAGCAGTCTATAGTCAGTGGCCTTGCCACCTATTTTTTTTTTTAATGTTTTACTGAGCTATAGCTATAATTAAGTATTATCTATTGGTCATTTTTGTGCTACACTGGCAAACTTGAGTGGGCAGAAGACTGAATGGTGGACAAGATCTGTACTTTTTACAAAGTAGCCCTTTAAGAAAATGTTTGGCAATCCTTGACTTCATCATTCCTTAGTAGAGCATATAATTTTGAGTTTACATCATGGAATGAATTCATAGCTCCTATCTCATGCTCATTCCATGGCATAGGCCAATAGAAGAATTAGTTACTGTATCCTTTCAGTGCCCACCAAGTTCATAGAGTTGAATTTGTGTAATAAGATCAATACATATGTACTGTGGTGGCATTTTAAATAGGTGAGTGTACAATTGCTTCTTAATTCTGGGAGGGTAGTGGAGTAAAAATTCTAAACAAATTATTTAAGCACATATTGTGGCTGGGCATGGTGGTGCACACCGATAGTTTCAGCTGCTCGGGAGGCTGAGGTGGGAGGATCCCTTGAGCCTGGTAGGTTGAGGCCACAGTGAGCCAAGATCTCACCACTGCACTCCAGCCTGGGCAACAGAGCGAAACCCTGTCTCTTAAAAATAATAATAATAATAATGTGCATATTGTACTAAAATTTTTGCTCTGCTGAAATCCAAATAGCTTCATAGAAAACACTATTTTTTACTTAAAAGATAAAATAGGTTTAGGAGCAACTCAAAATTTAAACAATGCTTTCACTGTCTTCTCCAAGATGAAAGTGTTTGATATTGTTTTCCCAACTATGGCTATATATACTATTTAAAAATATGATTTATCTACAGTGCAAATGAGAGCAACCTTTACGTACTGGATGAAATATTCTGTGCTGGGGTTTTGCAAATAATCCATGAGCTCCCTGATAGCTTCCAGCTTTAAGTATTAGACAACTCTTATACAGCATTGTCTTGGGAAGATGAAAGCTCAAAGGGTTGGAAGAATAGAGAACCTGAAAATCATTGAGATATTGAGCCCTATGTTTCACAAAATAGTGCTAACAAGCTTTACTATGTTGCCTTAAAGAGAAGAAGTCAATCTATCTCTGAATTTCTTCCTGGAGACAGTTTCATAAGTTGGTACTTTTTGAAGGGCGAAGCATTGAACTAATTGTTTTTTTCCTCGACAGATGGTGAATGTGTACCACGTACATCAGCATTCCTGCTTCCTGTACCTTGGCAGTATCCTTGTGGATGAATATGGCATGGAAGAAGGCTGTCGGCAGGGACTACTAGACATGCTCCAGGTATCTTTTCCATGAGGAGTATAGATGCATCAGGCTTAGAGGATCTGAAGGCCTACCAGCGTATTCTTTACCATGTCTTTAATTCTGTTGCTTCTTTATGTTTTCCCCCAGGCATGTTGATTTCCTAGTAACAGGGAGGTAGAAGCTTCCTAGTTGTTCTCTGAACAGGCCTGTTTGAGAGAATGAGAGACTGACCACATGAGTGTAATGATTATTACAGATGTTACTGCCTGGTTTATGCTCTTCCAGAGATAGGGTGTTTGGAAGAGGGGAGGAGGTGAGCAAAATGAATCTCTAAGCTCAAGCATTATTGTATTTTTAACTTCTTGCCTGGAACAGCCAACTGACTAGTTTTCTTAGCAGCAGGGAGGGTTTTAGAGTTAATAATAGCATTGGAAATAGCTCCTCAGATACTGCTTTTCCCTCCCTTCCAGCCACAGAGGGGGAATATTGAGTTTAAGAATGCTGTTTCTTGGCCGGGCGCGGTGGCTCAAGCCTGTAATCCCAGCACTTTGGGAGGCCGAGACGGGTGGATCACGAGGTCAGGAGTTTGAGACCATCCTGGCTAACACGGTGAAACCCCGTCTCTACTGAAAAATACAAAAAGCTAGCCAGGCGAGGTGGCTGGCGCCTGTAGTCCCAGCTACTGGGGAGGCTGAGGCAGGAGAATGGCGTAAACCCGGGAGGCGGAGCTTGCAGTGAGCTGAGATCCGGCCACTGCACTCCAGCCCGGGCGACAGAGCAAGACTCCGTCTCAAAAAAAAAAAAAGAATGCTGTTTCTTTTCCCAAGATGTCTTTTCATTTAAAATTGATATTTCATAATTATTATAAAAATTTCCACTCCCTCAGTGGACTAAACCATATCTAGTACCTAAATAGAGTCTGCTTTCAGAAATTTCTAAAACTTTGAGATGACATCTGTTGAGTTTTATCAACTAAAATCTGTATCCTCAACCCTTTCTTAAATGTGAACTTCATAGGTGAAAACTGTTTATGTCAACTGGGAAGGATTTGTCTTTCTTTTCCTGATCAGATTCTCATTACAGTCTTTTCTTTTCCCAGCTGTGCTTTTCTTCTTTGTTCCTTTTGTACTTATTGTAATATTTGGCAAGTCTGAATGCTGTGGCACTTCTGAAAAAGGATTTCTTTTAAAATCAGTGTTCTGTTTTAGGCACTGTGCATCCCCACCTTTCAGCTCCTAGAACAGCAGAATGGTCTCCAGAATCACCCTGACACTGTAGATGACCTGTTCCGGCTCGCCACCAGGTAAATCCTTCTGAAGAGCCCATTTCTTAATTGCTCATCCTATCACTGCTTAGTCTTGCCATCTGACCCTTGGTTGTTTTATTCTTGTAAAATGAAGTCACTGGAGTAAGTAGATTAATGATTCATAACCTAAAAGTAAATTGCAAGCTGATATATCCCCAGCAATGATGCAGAGAATGGCAGGAAGCAAGGGATAAAGGAGCTGAGTTCCTGCCAGGAAGGAGGGCACACACACAAGACAATGCAGTGTGCCTGGCAAAACACTTGACTAGATCATTTCTACAGTCCTCTGTAGTTTTTGACTGTTTGTGCTGTTGTGATTTCATGTTTCACCTCAGCCTTCTCTTTGAGAAGTTTAGCGTCCTTTAGATATAATCAGTTTCAGAATAAAGAATGTTTGGGATTTTAAGATGCCTTAGCACTTGTCTCATACTGTATTTCTCAGCTCTACCCACAGCCTACTTTATCAGTAGCACTGATAATATGATTGCCAAACTTCTGCTTGAATTCCTTAGTCCCTAACTAAGGAATTTGAACCAAACCTGTTACCATATCAGCATTTAAAAAATAAAAGAGAAAAATCATTATTTTCAAAACAACAAAAGCCCAACTGTTATTTCATTTACAAATGCTAAGTAATACTGACTTGATTGTTTTATCTTAGGATTGATTTTTTTTTTTCTTTTTTCTTTTTTGAGATGGAGTCTTGCTCTGTTGCCCAGGCTGGAGTGCAATGACATGATCTCGGCTCACTGCAACCTCTGCCTCCTGGGTTCAGGTGATTCTCCTGCCTCAACCTCCTGAGTAGTTGGGATTACAGGCGCCCACCACCATGCCCAGCTAATTTTTGTATTTTTAGTAGAGACGGGGTTTTGCCGTGTTGGTCAGGCTGGTCTCAAACTCTGGACCTCAGGTGATCCGCCCACCTTGGCCTCCCAAAGTGCTGGGATTATAGGCGTGAGCCACCATAACTGGCAGGATTGAATATTGAACACTTTTTTTTGTTAGTTTTTGGTTAGGTTAGAAAAACTGTTTTTTTCTTTTTTTAGTTGATAGAATTGTTGGATGGGCTGTCACCCTCTGTTTTCTTAGGGTATGTATTCCTTGGAAAACTAGTCCCTAGAAATGTTCTTTGTACAAGTGATGAAACAAGTTTGGAATATACTGTATCTTTTTTTGAAGAGATTCTCCCTGTATATTAAAGGAACTTGGAAACCCAATAGTAGTTTAAAACAAAAAATAAACAAGCAAAACCACTTTAAAAATCCAGCAGCATTTCCCAAGCTTATTTGAATACACAACCTTTTCTTTGAGAGATTCCTGTTGATATCCTGGGAACCAGAATTCTGTGAACTTTAGTTTGGGAAATGCTATTCTAGCATCTTTAGGACTTTTTAACCTAGGAGAGTTTCTACTTGTAAGTCCTTTTGACTGGTCTTTCTTGATTTATAAAATCTTAGTTGGAAATTAGGTGTGGTGACATGTCTTTTAATACACTAATCTAAGATATGGTCCCTTTTTTTTTTTTTAAGAGCAACTTTAGGTTCACTGCAAATTTGAGTGAAAAGTTGCTGCCATATACCCCTCCCTCCTAACATGTACGGCTTTCCCCTCTATTAGCATCCCCCACCAGAGTAGTACAAACAGTGATCCTATATTAACACAGCATTATCACCCAAAGTCCATAGTTTACATTAGGCTTCACTCTTGGTGTACATTCTGTGGGTTTTGACAAATGTGTAATGACATGTATCTACTGTTATAGTATCATACAGAATACTTACACTGCCATAAAAATCCTCTATGTTCTGTCTATTCATTCCTTCTTCCCTGAAACCCCCACCAACCACTGATCTTTTTTACTGTCTTCATAGTTCTGCCCTTTTACCCTGGCTGCTTTTATAGCCTAAACTTGTCATTTATACCTAGTCTCACTTTCCACACCAGGTTTATTCAGCGTAGCCCTGTCACCTTGCTGCGGAGCCAAGTAGTCATCCCTATCTTACAGTGGGCCATTGCCTCTACTACCCTGGACCACCGGGATGCCAATTGTAGTGTCATGAGGTTCCTACGAGACCTCATTCATACAGGGGTAGCCAATGATGTAAGTATAAAAATGATACCATTTCTACTTAACAGTTTTTATCTCCTATCTCTTTGTCATTCCTTAGGGGAAAACCAGCATCTCAGTATTTCCTTACTTGATCTGTATTGGTAGACATATATCATAATGGATCATTCACTAGTCAAATTATCAACTAAGACACTAGTGCTGGTTGCTTTAGGCTATATAAAGCAGTCTAAAACTGTTCGTGCTCCTAAACCATTTGGTGTCTAGTTGAAGAGAGAAACAAGTTTAAAGAGTTAAGTAACAACAAGAAGCCAGTATTTGGTGTTTTTCATTTGTTTTTGAAACAGGGTCTTGCTCTGTCACCTAGGCTGGAGTACAGTGATGTGAATCTCAAGGGATCCTCAGACTGAGTAGCCAGGACTACAGGCATTCACCACCATGCCTGGCTAGTTTTTATATTTTTTATAGAGATGGGGTTTCACCGTGTTGCCCAGGTTGGTCTTGAACTCCTGGCCTCAAGTGATCCTCCCACTTTGGCCTCCAATATTTGATTGTCAGATGAGTGATAAAAGTCGTGATTGGTATGAGGTCAGACGAGGGAAAGCTCTAGACCAAAAAGAGTTGGAATAACTTTCTGGAAAGGGAGGGATTTAAATGGAGCCATGAAATAGAGGTAGAATTGTGATGGATTAGAGAGGCAGATAGTCATACTGCCTTTAAATCAAGATCAGAGCAAGTCAGAATAGTACTAAGTTTGTTAGTAGACAACTAAGCAGTGGGAGCAGTAGTGTGGTTCACAGGAGTTTTGAAGTTAGGTTTGATTAGATGTGGAGTAGAATTGTAGACAGGGGAGAGCAGTGAAGAAGTATGTATTTACTTCTGCATTCTATTCAGGCTATTCATTTACGAAGTTTGGCAGTAAAAGAGAGAAGAAAATAACTAGAAGGGAAAGGAATTTAAAAAATATTTTTCTCAAGATATTAGAAATATATGTGTTTTTAAAGACCACAGGAAGGGTTGGGCACAGTGGCTCACGCCTGTAATCCCAGCACTTTGGGAGGCCAAGGCAGGCAGATCACTTGAGGTCAGGAGTTCAAGACCAGACTGGCCAACATGGTGAAACCCTGTCTCCACTAAAAGTACAAAAATTAGCCAACCATGGTAGTGGATGCCTGTAATCCGAGCTACTAGGGAGGCTGAGGCAGGAGAATTGCTTGAACCCCGGGGATGGAGGTTTCAGTTAGCCGAGATCAGGCCACCGCACTCTAGCCTGGGCGACAGAGCAAGACTGTCTCAGAAAAGAAGAAAAAAAAAATTAAAGACCACAAGGAGAAAAAAAATAAGGGTTTTTTTTGATAGAAAAAATTAGATCTCTGATAGATGTCTTCAATTCTTATTTCAGTTGGTTTTGTTTTGTTTTGTTGTAACATGGGGATCTGGCTGTGTTACCCAGACTAGTGGCCATTCACAGGTGAGATCCCACTGCAGATCAGAGTGGAATTTTGACCCCCTCTGTTTCTGACTTGGGCTGTTCACCCCTCCCTCTTTAGGCAACCCAGGAGTGGTTTCCCGCTCCTAGGAGGTCACCACATTGATGCTGAACTTAGCACAGGCACCCAACTGGTATAGCATGCTCCAGCCCAGAACACCTGGATTTAAGCTGTTCCCCTAAGCCTTTGAAGTGGCTGGGACTGTGGTGTGTGCTGCCGTGCCAGACTGACTTGATTTTTATAAAAGGAAATAGGAACACAAGTTATTTTTCACATTAAAGAAAAATTAATACCATCACATAGAAGATGAGAAAAAAATTTTAAAAATTGCTAACTTTAATTCTTAACCATGTTTTCTGCCTTCAAATCATGAAAAATCTAAGCATTAATCTCTGTTGAAACCCATAGTTCATTCCTTGGATACTAATGAACTCTTTCATTTTCTTTCCAAAGACAAAACATTTTCTTGACTTTGTGAATCCAGCTGTTACTTTACACACATCTGCATACACACACACACACACCCGCACACACAGACATACACACTTTCCGACTTATTAAAGAGAAATTACTAAAGGGGAAGGAGTGCTTGGTCTTTGGGAAATTGAGACTAGAATTTATCTGATGTTCCTGTTTTCCTACATACAGCATGAAGAAGACTTTGAATTACGGAAAGAACTGATTGGACAGGTGATGAACCAGCTTGGACAGCAGCTTGTCAGCCAGCTGCTGCACACCTGCTGCTTTTGCCTCCCCCCCTATACCCTACCAGATGTGGCTGAAGTGCTCTGGGAGATCATGCAGGTTGACAGACCGGTAAGATTGTTTTCATAAGGAATTTATCTCACAGGCTTTGGTTCCTTAAGGCCAACCCTAATTTTGCAACTAGCCCTGTTTTCTGTCCATGGAACCAAATTTAGACATATTGCCAAGTTAGATTGGTAGATGAAGAGGCCCGTAAAGGTCAGTAATTTATATTGAGTTCTTTAAAACATGTTTCTATGTCACTGTCATAGGGGCTATATTACCAGAAGTAAGTATCAAGCATTGAATTCAGTCGTGTGACTTTCCAGTGTGAAATTTGTTCACTTGTGAGAGATGTCCAAATGTCAGTTTTATTAGTTGCATATTACTCAAGTAGTATTTAATCCTTTGAGACTTATTCTATAGCACTGTATTATTTCTTGGTGATACATCTAACCAGAACATTTGGAAGCACATAGTTGTCAAAGTAACCCACAATGTACAGTTGGATATATTTCCCCTCTGGATTTCTTTGAACCAGATCCTTTATCACCCACCTAAGGATGGAGTTGTTTTTTTAAAGCTATCTGATAATGCCCAAGTAATTTCAGTACTGGGCCACATGACCATAACTCAGGTTATGTGTACTGTGTGAAAGTTGAGTAGAATGGTAAAGTATAATATAACCTGAAATTGTTTTTAAAATGGAATTTATAATTTTTAATATTACTATAAAAGCAGTTCAGGAAAGTACTCAATGGGACCTAGTTAAAGTGAACTGTCTTACGGAACTGCAGAATATAAAATGGATAATAATAATATATAATAGTACCTATTCCTTGCTGGTTCGATACACGTGTTCCATTTCAACCTGATAGAGTAGCATATTTGTTTTTCTAAAGAAAAGTACTTTTTGAGCCTCCAGGAATCAGCAAATTTAATTCGGAAGTCCTTGACCTGAGGGAAAAAGTCTTCATACTCTGCTTAAACTTTTTTACAAATACACTTGGTTCCCAAGTAACAGAAAACTTATATAAATCTAACTTTATTAAAACATTCTTGATTGTAAACATAGTTGTTAAGTGCTAACAACAACAACAACAACAACAAAAAATGAGAACAAGAAGTTTGGACAGGAATAGAAACCAGGTAGCCATGTACTCAACAGGGTGTACTGTATATCAGCCAGGCACAGTGGTTCACGCCTGTCTTCCAATACTTTGAGATACCAAGGCAGGAGGATTACCTGACGCCAGGAGTTTGAGACCAGCCTGGGCAACTTAGACCCCATCCCTACAAAAAAAAAAATTTTTCTTTTTAATTAGTTGGGTGTGGTGGCATACATCTATAGTTCCAGCTACTCAGGAGGGTGAGGCAGGAGGATTGCTTGAGCCCAGGAGTTCCAGCCTGCAGTGAGCTATGATCATGCCACTGCACTCTAGTCTGAGCTGCATAGCAAGACCCTGTCTCAAAAAAAAAAAAAAAAATTTGCTATATAACAACTATTATGTATTTTTAAGAATTAAGGTACTGTTTTGTATCCATAATTAAGAAATGCTTCGTACTTCCTGAGCATTTATAATACTTTCGCTCTGGCCTATTATGGTCATAAATGAATATGATGGGAAAATATATAATGTAAAAAAAATTAGGTATAAAAGAGTAATTTTACAGCCCAAAACTGACTGAAGTATACATTCCACTTAATGTGAAGAAATATTAGAGCTGACCCAAAGGACAACAATTAAACTGAAAATAAGAACCCAGAGGAAGTCTCTAGAATTTTTATTTTTGAAAGGAAGGAAGTAAAGGGAGTAGAGACAATTCTTGTGCATAGGAAAGGCATAAAGAGAATGCTCAGATATGAGCAACAAGAGTAAGGTTTTTTAACACAAAGAGCAGGCAGATATCACAAATGAATTGAATGGATAGGACTTATTCTGAGAGAGATGGCCTTAAAATCCTTAAGATTTTGGACTCATGTATACTTTCTGACATGGTGGCTTAGTATACTTTTTGCCCCTCCTCTTTCAGGTATCTGAACCTTTACTTTGGATCGCTTTTGATCTTTAAGCTCAAGAGTTTTTGGAAATCTGTTTAATTTTAAAAATATACTGGTCAAGTGCTTACACCTGTAGTCTCAGCACTTTGGGAGGATCTCTTGAGCCCAGAAGTTTGAGACCAGTCTGGGCAATATAGAAAGACTCCTCATCTCTTAAAAAAAATTGTTTTTAATTAGCCAGGCATGTTGATGGACTTCTGTAGTCTGAGCTACCTGGGAAGCTGAGGTGGGAGGATCACTTAAGCCTGGAAGGTCAAAGCTGCAGTGCACTGCCCGCCAGCCTGGGCAACAGAGCGAGACCCTGTCTCAAAAAAGAGAGCGAGTGTGTGTGTGTCTGTGTCCGTGTTTGCATGCATGCATATGTATATTTGTCAGTATACGTTATGACAGGAACAGAACAATAGCCTCATCCAGAAGAAACTTCACTTCTAAGGTGTAGAAGGTCCTTTTCTGAAATGATGCCTGCTGCCCCTTTGAAGGGAAGTCTAGGCATGCATGTTCAGACTGCCATCAACCCAAAGGGTTTGAAGGACTAATGAGAGCACTTTTGTTGATTCCTTTACTTGCTCCCAAGTGTAGGGAAGTAAATGCTACTGAGGAAAATTTATGGGGTTTTGTTAGTATCTATAGGGTCTCGGGTGAGTAAGCCATGCTTCCTTTTAAAACTCTTACCCTTATTCCCTATACAGACTTTTTGTCGTTGGTTAGAAAATTCCTTAAAAGGTTTGCCAAAGGAAACAACTGTGGGAGCCGTCACAGTGACACACAAACAACTTACAGACTTCCACAAGCAAGTCACTAGGTGAGTGATACTGGGGGTTCTTAAAAAGGAGGTGTGGGGTGTGGGAAGAAACATCTCTTTATTTCTTATGTGCCCTTGGAAATGGACAATTTATATTCTGTTTAACCTTGAATTGCACAAATTGGCATTGGAAGCCAATCTAGCGGTAAAATATCACCATGCTGTGTATGTATGTACATATATTTAACATATGTGCTAACTGGTATAAGATTTTTAACGGTAAGTGGAGGCACTATTTCTCCCAAAGGAAAATGCACTGAGCAGCTCACTCCCCGTCAGGAGATCTGTCTATATTTTTCTAAGTCCTTCTGAGTTTTCATCCACATTCAGGGGTCAAGAATGTAGGTACCTGAGTAAGGCAAAGCATTGGTTATAAAACATTAGAAAGTAATGTAGATGACAGTGAATTGGAGAATATTCACCATGCCTAAAGAGAGTCAAATTCTAATTTCAAAGAAGTTGTGTAGTCCAAACAGAACATCTGCCTGGGATACATTAGGCCTATGAGGCACTTACAATCTCTGGATTACAGCCTAAAATGTAAAGTGGGTGTGTTTTTTTACTGTGAACATAAAAATATTTTTAATACAGTTACATAGTCTTCCTATTGTTTTATAGCCATAAAGGTGTTACTTGATTTCCTTATAATGCCTCTGTTATAAGTAGACATTTAGATCATTTTTCAGTTTTTTAGTATTACAGATAATGTCAAAAATAGAACCTTTTCCTTCTATTGAATATTTTCCTTTAAAATTTAATCACTGAATCAAAGGTTATGAGACTTATGGTCTTAATATTAGTGACAGCAACTTAAGTTGGATTTTATAGCTACTTGTTCCCTTGCCCTGATACTCTTTTTATATTTAGAGTCTTTAGAGTTTTGACTACATTTTAGGCAATAACTTATAATCATACAGTGTGGAAAGATATATAGGTCAAAGAAGGAATGTTATAGCAAGATTGGTAGTAGTGAAAAAATTGGAAATATTCTACTTGCCCATCAATAGAGAAAAGTTAAATAATTAACAGTGTTCTTATACTGGTAAATAGTCCCAAAGATGAACAAGAAAGAAGAAATACATGATAATATGGAAAAATATACAAGATAAATTGTAAAGGTTAAAATAACAGTATTATATAACCTAACTTGAGCTTTTAAAATAATTCTAAAATTTTTTAATTGTTATAAAAACACACATAACATGAAATTTACAGTATTAACCATTTTTATAAATGCATAGTTCAGTAGGGTTAAGTATGTATTCATGTTGTTGCATTACCAATATCAAGAACTTTTCCATCTTGTAAAACTGAAACTATACCCATTAAGCAACAATTCTGCATTCTCCCCTCCCCCCATCTCCTGGCAATTACCTTCCTACTTAATGTTTGAGTCTGACTACTATAGATACCTCATATAAGTGAGATCATACAGATTTGTATTTTTGTGTCTAGCTTACCTCACTTAGCATAATGTCCTCAGGATTCATCTATGTTGTGGCGTGTGCCGGAATTTTCTTCCACTTAAAGGCTAAATAGTAGTCCATTGTATGCGTGTACCACATTTTATTTATCCTTCCATCTGTTGATGGCCATTTGGATTGCTTCCACCTCTTAGCTGTTGTGAGTAAGGCTCCTATAAACCCAGTTGTACAAGTATCTCTTTCAGCCCCTGCTTTCAATTCTTTTGGATACCCAGAGGTGGAATTGCTGGATCATACGGTGATTCTATTTAATCTTCTTTTAATTTTTTGAAGAACCGTCATACTGTTTTCCATAGCAGCTGCACCATTTTACATTCCCACTAGCAGTGCACAAAGTTCCAATTTCTCCACATCCTCACCAACACTTGTTATTTTCTCGGTTTTTTGAGAGTAGCTGTCTTAGCATTTCACACCCAGTGTGAAGTGATATCTCATTGCGGTTTTCATTTGCATTTCCCTAATGATTAATGATGTTGAGCATCTTTTCATATGCTTATTGGCCATTTGTTTATCTTCTTGGAGAAATGTCTATTCAAGTGCTTTGCCTGTTTAAAAATTGGGTTTCTTTTGTTGTTGAGTTGCAGGAATTCCTTTTATATTTGGGATATTAATTCCTTATCAGGTACATGATTTGCAAACATTTTCTTCCATTCTTTAGGTTGCCTTTTCATTCTGTTGATTGTGTCCCTTGATGCACAGAAGTTTTTAATTTTGATATAGCCTAGTTTATCTGTTTTAGTTTTGTTGTCTGTTTGGTGTCATATCTAGGAAGTCATTGCCAGATTTAATGTCATGAAGTTTTCCGCCTACATTTTCCTCTAAGAGTTTTACAGTTTTAGGTCTTACGTCAGGTCTTTGATCCTTTTTGAGTTAATTTTTATATGTGGTATTAGGTAAGGGTCCAGCCTCTTTCTTTTGCTTGTGGATGTCCAGTTTTCCCAGCACTGTTTATTGAAAAAGACTGTCCTTTCTGCACTGACATCCTTGTTGAAAATCATTTGACCATATTCAGGAGAATTTATTAATGGGCTCCATATTCTATTCCATTGGTCTACGGTGTATTTCTTTATGTCAATACCATGCTGTTTTGATTATTGTGGCTTTGTAATAAATTTTAGAATCAGGAATATGAGGCCTGTAGTGTTCTCTTCAAAGATTGTTTTGGCGGCAAGGCGTGGTGGCTCACGCCTGTAATCCCAGCACTTTGGGAGGCTGAGGTGGGCAGATCACGAGTTCAGGAGATCGAGACCATCCTGGCTAACACAGTGAAACCCCTGTCTCTACTAAAAATACAAAAAATTAGCCAGACGTGGTGGTGGGCACCTGTAGTCCCAGCTACTCAGCAGGCTGAGGCAGGAGAATGGTGTGAACCTAGGAGGTAGAGCTTGCAGTGAGCTGAGATCGGCCACTGCACTCCAGCCTGGGCCACAGAGTGAGACTCCATCTCAAAAATTAAAAAAAAAAAAAAAGGATTGCTTTGCCACTTGGGGACCCTTGAAATTCCATATGAATTTTAGGGTAGATTTTTCTATACAAGAGGTTGTTGGGATTTTGATGGGGATTGTATTGAATCTATAGATTGCTTGGAGTAGTATTGAAATCTTAACAATATTAAATCTCCAAATCGACAAATACCAGTATATTGTTCCATTTATTGGTCTCTTTAATTTCTTTCAGCTACATTTTGTAGTTTTCAGTGAATAAGTTTTTCACCTCCTTGGTTAAATTTTTTCATAAGTTTTTTTTATGCTATTGTAAATTAACCAACTTGTACTTTAAAGAGCTGTTTTATTATAAATTATACACACACACAGGCTACTTTATGCACAGTAAGTCTTTGGAAAGATATATAAGTGAGACTAGGAGGGGAGGGAGGCTTTTACTTTTCATTTCATAACTTTCTGTACTATGTGCACTTTTTTATGAGCATAAATTACACTTTTATGGGTAAAATCAGACTTAGAAGGGAAAGAAAATGAACTTTAAGCAGTGGTACAAGAGCTAGTTGTCTTTTCTCAGAATTGATTTCTTAATGTCACTTTCCAAAATAGTTTACTTTCTCATCTTCTGGAATGTCTCCAGCAATTTTGTTAATGTTAAAATCCCAAACCATGGAATGCTATTATTTTATAGTTTACTAAGTAGCTTAAGTAGTAAGCCCATTATACCCCAGAAATAACTCACTTTTAGCCATAGATCAAGTGACATGCATGACTGAAAAATAGCATGTGACCCTTCATGACACATTTTGCCAGAAGTGGGGATTTTCCCTCCACTGGGTAGGCATATATTGACTGGGGTGACCTTAAAAATTATTTGATTGCTTTTACTGTGAATCTTCTCAGTAGAAGTAGTAGTTGCTTCTCTCTGCTTCTGTTTTGCATTATTCCATTCAGTGCTGGTTACAGTATAAGGGCAGGATCGTATTGGCTCTAATTTTCTTAAAGCAAATGGGAACCTAGGGGAAGCCCTCCAAAGATGGGGTTTGGAGTCAAGTATATTTGTTTGAATCTTGCCACATACCCTATTACTTTGATCTTCAGTTTAATCAAGTGAAATAGGGTTAGTACTACCAGTCTCATAAGGTTATTATGAGATACCAAATGGAAATCTAAAGAAGATCTTGCACATAGTATGTGATCAGTGAATGTTAACTCCCTTCTCCTCAGAGGAGAAACTGCTAGAATGTCATTATGTACTTGCAAGACTAGCTGGGGCATGTCTCCTGTTGACTCTAAGGCAGCCACCCACACATTCTGGAATAAGTCTCTGTCAAGCCCTCATTCTGTCAGTGGGACTAATATATAACAGATAAAATAATATGCTAAGTCTGAAATCAAGGTCATAGATATCCTTTCCTAATTTATGATAATTCTCGGGGCAAGGAAAAGAGACCTAAGTAAAGCAGTGCTGTTGGGGGGGAAATCTGTGATCTTTGTCCTGTGATATGGGAAAATAAGGTGCACCACCAACCTGACCTACTTGATCTTTCATTGCTAAACAAGTTTTGCAGCTCTTCCTATAGCAGGCTATAACATAGTAACATAGTGGTGGGAAATGAACAAAAGTGAGAGCTAATGTTGAGGTGCTAGAGAAAGGACTTGAGATTGCTCATCTCCTCTTAGTAATTCTCTTCCTCTAGATTCCCTGTAGTAGAAAGGACGGAAAGCCCTTGAACTTTCTGTGCCATTCATGACTCAGTCTCCCTTTTGATTTTAAGGTCCTGTAACACCTGCCTCAACATGCTACTTTGTTTGCTATTCTGACAGAGAGGGTGAACTGGTTCAGTTTCATTTCAGCAAGCCCAAGCCTGCTTTTCATGTGGTACTGGTAGTTAATTCCCTAGCTTTTTTAGTTGGTCAACTTGAAGAAAGCTGAGACGTTTCATTCTAAAATAACATTCTTGCTTTCCAAATGCCAAATGAGCCCATCATTAACTAAGACCAATTGGGAGCAGAAAAAACCCCTGCCATCATTTCCATTTCTGTATCTTGGTGTTTATTCTGTGACTGCTTGTCAGTTGCCTGGGGAGCTTCAAAGCCAAAAGATGTTGAACATGGGAAGCATTGATACTGGAATTAGAGGCCAGTAAGGGGTTGAATCCCTAGTCAAGTCACCAGAGTTTCATTATTTTCTATTACCTACCAGGTCATCGGATCAAAAGGATCTCATTTCTCAGCACTCCCCTAGTAATCTTATGGGGCTCGAAAAATAGCGACCATAAAAGCATTCAGAAATGTGGTGGAAAGTTAGGAATTTGGGGACTAAAAGCCAGAAAATAGAATCTAAAAAGTACTGGCAGTGGAAAAAGTAAATGAGTAAAATAAAAAGCTAAGAAATATCAAATGTCAGAAGGACTGAGACAGAAAATACAGTCATGTGTTACTTACTGATGGGGATATGTTCCAAGAAATGTGTCATTAGGTGGTTTAGTTGTTGTGCAAACATCATAGAATATACTTCTACAAACCTAGATGTTATAGCCTACCGGACATCTGGTCTATATAGTGTAGCTTATTGCTCCTAGGCTGCAAACCTGTACAGCAGGTTACTGTACTGAATACTGTGGGCAATTGTAACACAATGGTAAGAATTTGTATATCCAAACATATCTAAACATGGGAAAGATACAGTAAAAATACAGTATAAAAGAGAGAGAGAAAAAAAAAAGGTATGCCTGTATGAGAGCACTTACCATGAATGGAACTTGCAGGACTGGAAGTTGCTCTAGGTGAGTGAATGAGTGAGTGAGTGGCGAGTAAATAGAAGGCCTAGGACATTACCATACACTACTGTAGACTTTTTATAGATACTATATACTTTGGCTACACTAAGTTTACAAAAAAAATTTTTCATTAATAAAAAATCAACCCTTGGCCAGGCACGGTGGATCATGTCTGTAATCCCAGCACTTTGGGAGGCCGAGACAGACAGATCACTTGAGATCAGGAGTTTGAGACCAGCCTGGCCAACATGGTGAAACCTTGTCTCTACTAAAAATTTTAAAAATTAGCCAGCTGGCCGGGCGCGGTGGCTCAAGCCTGTAATCCCAGCACTTTGGGAGGCCGAGACGGGCGGATTACGAGGTCAGGAGATCGAGACCATCCTGGCTAACACAGTGAAACCCCGTCTCTACTAAAAAAATACAAAAAACGAGCCGGGCGAGGTGGCGGGCGCCTGTAGTCCCAGCTACTCGGGAGGCTGAGGCAGGAGAATTGCGTGAACCCGGGAGGCGGAGCTTGCAGTGAGCTGAGATCCGGCCACTACAATCCAGCCCGGGCGACAGAGCGAGACTCCAGCTCAAAAAAAAAAAAAAAAAAAAAAAAATTAGCCAGCTGTAGTGGTGGTCACCTGTAATCCCAGCTACTTGAGAGGCTGAGGCTGGAGAAACACTTGAACCTGGGAGGCAGAAGTTGCAGTGGGCCGAGATCATGCCACCACACTCCAGCCTGGGCGACAGAGTGAGACTCTGTCTCAAAATAACAATAATAATAATAAATTAACCCTTGCTTACTGTAACTTTTTTACTTTATAAACTGAATTTTTAAAAAAACTCTTGGACTCCTTTGTAATAACACGTAGCTTAAAACACAAATTGTACAGCTCATAAAAAATTTTTTTCTTTGTATCTTTATAAGCTTTTTTCTATTCTTAAAATTACTTTTTTTAGCTTTTAAACCTTTTTGTTAAAAGCTAAGACACAAGGCCGGGCGCGGTGGCTCAAGCCTGTAATCCCAGCACTTTGGGAGGCCGAGACGGGCGGATCACGAGGTCAGGAGATCGAGACCATCCTGGCTAATATGGTGAAACCCCGTCTCTACTAAAAAATACAAAAAACTAGCCGGGCGAGGTGGTGGGCGCCTGTAGTCCCAGCTACTCGGGAGGCTGAGGCGGGAGAATGGCATAAACCCGGGAGGCAGAGCTTGCAGTGAGCTGAGATCCGGCCACTGCACTCCAGCCTGGGCGACAGAGCCAGACTCCGCCTCAAAAAAAAAAAAAAAAAAAAAAAAAAAAAAAAAAAAGCTAAGACACAAACACATATTAGCCTAGACCTACACAGGGTCAGGATCATCAATATCACTGTCTTCCACCTTTACATCTTGTCCCACTTAGAAGGTCTTCAGGGGCAATAACACACATGGGGCTGCCATCTCCTAGGAAAACAATTTCTTCTGGAATCCCTCCTGAAAGACCTGCCTGAGGCTGTTTTACAGTTTTGTGTGTGTGTGTGTGTGTGTTTTTTTTTTTTTTTTTAGTAGAAGGAATACATTCTAATGATAAAAAGTATAGTATAGTAAATACATAACCCAGTAATATAGTTGTTTATGATCAAGTATTGTGTACTGTAGATAATTGTATGCATTGTTGTTTTATACGACTGGCAGTGCAGTAGGTTTGTTTATACCAGCATCACCACAAGCATGTGAGTAATGCAACATGCAGTTGTTCATCTCTATTATACTCGTAGGACCACTGTCATATATGCAGTCCATCGTTGACCAAAATATCACTGTAGCACATGACTATAGTTCTAACATTCATGGAGCTTTTTTTTTTTGAGATGGAGTCTTGCTCTGTCACCCAGGCTGAAGTGCAGTGGTGTGATCTCAGCTCACTGCAACCTCTGCCTCCTGGTTCAAGCGATTCTCCAGCCTCAGCCTCCTGAGTAACTGGGATCACAGGTGGCCACCACCATGTCCGGCTAATTTTTGTATTTTTAGTGGAGATGGGTTTCACCATGTTGGCCAGGCTGGTCTCAAACTGCTGACCTCAGGTGATCTACCCACCTTGACCTCCTAAAGTGCTGCGATTACAGGTGTGAGCCACAGCGCCTGGCCTCAAGGAGCTTTTTGATCCATTTCATTGGGCTGCCCACCTAGGACACTTAAGTTAAACATTTGGCTGAAGTGTTTGACACCAAAGCACTTGCAGATAGGATTGGGGCAGAAGCCGAGTTGACAGCGTAGCCTGTCCCTCATTTCATCCTATCTCACTGCAGTTCTCCCATACTTGCATTTTGGTTTCAGTACTTTCTCTCATGCACCACAAAGGAGGCTGTGAAGTTATTTCTCTTCCAAAGTCTCTGCCGGGCACAGTGACTCACGCCTGTAATCCCAGCACTTTTGGAGGCTGAGGCAGGACGATAGCTTGAGCCCAGAAGTTCGAGCAGCCTGGGCAACACAGTGAGACCCTGTTTCTATCTGTTTTGAAAACAAAACAAAATGGAAGTCTCTTGAAGAAGGGTAAAATTTAAAACGTGTAAGACATTAGGATAGCAAAAAAATCTCAGTCTCCAGCACTGTCCTAAGTTTCAGGGTTTTCTATTATCCTAGTCCCTTATAATAACACACCACATAGCAACTTCTCTTGGATTACAAATCTTCCTCCTTCCTGACATTGGGAGCATGAGTGGTATGGGCTCACATACCCTGGCTGCCTCCTTAACAGTCAGTATTAATTTGGAAGTAAAATGAGAAATGTAACACTTTAATTGAAGCTTATTAAATCCACAGAGGTAATGGCAATTCCAATAAAGCCAAAAGACTTTTCTCATTTTCTTTCTTTTTCCTTTTTTTTTTTTTGAGACAGGGTCTTACTCTGTTGCCCAACCTGGAATGCAGTGGCACAATCACGGCTCACTGCAACCTCAACCTCCCCAGCTCAGGTTATCCTCCTGCCTTAGCCTCATGAGTAGCCGGGACCACAGGTGTGCACCACCACACCCAGCTAAGTTTTAAATTATTTGTAGAGATGGGGTCCGCTTGTGTTGCCCCAAAGTGTTGGGATTACAAGCATGAGCCACTGTGCCTGGCCACCTGCCTTATTTTCATTACATTTTTAGGATGGAGAGACTAGAAGAAACTTTCTAGAATGTTCTGTTGAATCAAGTCATGGGGTCTAAGTCAAGGTTCTTAATGATGTTTCAGAACTTATAATGGGTAGGGAAATCTGGATGTAGGAACTTAAGTGGATAGCTGTATTTTCACCTTTTCTGTTGGATCACTTAGAGCAGCTCCCTCCCCTGGTGTTTAATCATTATGAGATGGAAAGTGTGTTTTCATCTGCATTGAATCCTAGGCTGTAGGCACTGGTATTTGAGTTAGTTGAGCCAGGGAGAGGGCCACAGGAAGGCAAGCACTTTATTAAGAATTGCTTCTTGGCTGGGCGCGGTGGCTCATGCCTGTAATCCCAGCACTTCGGGAGGCCGAGGCGGGCAAATCACAAGGTCAGGAGTTCGAGACCAGCCTGGCCAACATGGCGAAACCACATCTCTACTAAAAATATAAAAAATTAGCCGGGCGGGGTGGTGGGGATCTGTGATCGCAGCTACTGGGGAGGCTGAGGCAGGAGAATTGCTTAAACCTGGGAGGCGAAAGTTGCAGTGAGCTGAGATTGTGCCATTGCACTCCAGCCTGGACGACAAGAACAAGACTCCATCGCAAAAACAAAAAAAGAGGTGCTTCCTTTTCCACTGCTTTAGCTTAGCCTCATGTTCATTTAGCAAAAACTGTTACGAAGACAGATACAGAAGAATGAACCTGGCATCAGCTGGTTTCTTGGTGACAGTTTTGGACAAAGGGAGGTTGGGGGGCTTTTGAAAAAACAGGGTCAGATGAATATTGGGCTATTCATATCACATAGGCATCTCCTGCTTCATCTCTCTTTCTACATGTTTTAACTCTTTCCTCTCTCCCTCCTCCTCCCACAGGAGGAAATCCTGAGCAGCCTGTTCAACTAGAAAATCAATGACTGATGGAGACTTAGTTGCTAGACCAGCCTTTGTAAACAAAATCTATCTTTGGAAGAGAATGAGGAAACTTATGAGAGCCTTAGCAACCAAGTGTTGTTGTAGCAGCCTACATGTATTGAATACTATTTTGTTCACTGCTCTATTATCATAAGCACTCTGTATATGGATGATTTTAATCCTCTAAACAGTGTTATGAAGTAGATAATATTAATAGATGAGGAAACTGAGACAAAGATTGGTGACTTGTTCAAGGGCACAGTGGAGCCAAGATTCAAACTCGGGCAGTTTGTGTCCAGAGTCCACTCTTTGAAGACCACCAAGCTTATAACTTTTCTCATATATAATAGTTAATTTTTGCCCTGAATTACAGAAAGATCTGAAGCCAGGGTCACTCAGGAAACGATGGAGAGAGCTCCTAGCAGAGTTGGGACAGTTCTCAGTGTGCCCCAATGTTGCGGTGGTTTTTCAGCATATTCTGTCTTTTCTCCTCAGTCAAGGACCAACCTACCTTTTCTTTTCTAGTGCTGAGGAATGTAAGCAAGTTTGCTGGGCCTTGCGAGACTTCACCAGGTTGTTTCGATAGCTCACACTTCTGCACTGTGCCTGTCACCCAGGTGAGGATACATAGTTCCCAGCTTTTCTCCGGACTGTCGGGGATGCCTGGGAATGGGCATAGGTTTTAATGCCTATCATGGGACCGGTCTTATAGCTGGAGTCAGGGAAGGACTCAGCAGTTTAACTGTGGTGGAATATACGGGACCCAGATTTTCCTGGGCCTGGGCAGCCAGATAATAGTCAGTGTCTTTGGGGGACCATTTTTAACTCCATAAAAAAGTAACTGTTGCAAAGTGCATTGAAAAATTTTCTTCCCCCTTCCCCTTACAGACACTTTTAAGATGGTAAGTGTACATGGCAACAAACAAGTATTTTTAACCTGGCTACTTTGGCAAAAACAACCTCAAGTAGACTGTTATATGTGTTGCCAGTCTCCTAAAACTGACCCTCCAGATGTAATAAGCAGAGAGCTTATTCTTATCACTTTTATGACCTGAATGCTGAAGTGCCTGGTTTTGACCAGGGCAGGAGGTACGAGCTGAATATCCCTTATCTGAAATGCTTGGGATTTCGGAGGAAAAGACACTTTCAGAAGTGTTTTTCAGATTTTTGATTTTTTGGGATTTTGGAATATTTGCAGAATGCATACCAGTTGGGCATTCCTAATCCAAAAATCCAAAATGCATCAATGCGCATTCCCTTGAGGGTCATATCAGCGTTCAACAAGTGTCAGCTGTTGAAGAATTCTGGCTTTGGCTATTCAGGTTAGGGATGCTTGGCCCTTACAGGAAAGGAGGAGCATCTTTGGCTCCCAGTGAGCACTTTTCTCCACGTGCTTTCCGTCTCCTGATTCTGAAGCAAAGCAAGAAGCTTAGCAGAAAGGAGTGGGTAGTAGAATTTGGATGCCAATTTCTTGACGGAGAGAAGAAAAGCAACTCTCCTTTAAGCCCGCTCTTTGATGTCTCAAGGCAAGTTTCTTCTCCCAGGAGGCAATTCTTCATGAATGTAGCACTCACTGGTAGTTTCTGTGATAAATGCATTCGTAGGTAAAGGTGATGTTCAGCAGTGCCTTGCCACACCCAAAATCATTTCTCAACTTTGATTGTTTTAATGAGTAATAATATCATTTGGGATCTCCAGGTTTTGGGTGGCGTCTGGGTTAGCTGACATTGATACACCTCATAAGGTTGCTCATGGACAGCTGTCGGTGTTCATGGTTAACTTTTATTGTGCCCTTACTGTGTGTCAGGGCACTGTTTTAAATGCTTTAGATGTATTAGATAATCCTCATCTGCTTTTCTGGATTTGTTACTATTTTTCCTACTTTACAGATGAGGAAATTGAGGTTCAACAATGTTTTAACAATTTGCCTGACAGTTATTGGTGGAGCCAGAGTTCACATGTAGATAGATATTCTGGTACCAGAGTCCTCACTTTGAACCACTCCACTTAATACAGTATCCTTTCGATAGCATCTAAATTGGTGTTTTGTTTTGTTTTTAACTGGTTGGTAGGCAAAGCCTTGTTTCAAAATAAAATCGACATGAAGCCTGTGGGATTTAGCATGACTGAGGTGGAGCTTCCCTGGTTGCTTTGAATGGGAGACCTGGACCTGTTGGCTCTTTGCCCTCCTGACACGTCATCCCTTGTTTCCACAGCACACTCAGCATTGGAAGCACACTGCAGATGGTGTCTCATTAATGCAGTAGCTCCCTTGAACCCACGAGTTAAAACTCCAGACTTTTATTTATTTATTTTTTTCTAAGTTCCTATGGCAAACTTCAGAATGAGGTACCTGAGGAAATATAGAAACCTCTGCCTTAAGGTTGATTTTACTAAATGCTCTGTTTTCTGGTGCAGTTATTGACTATCTTATCTCTTTTGTCAGGAATGTCTTTTTTAATTAGAAGACAGGAAGAAAACAAAAACCAGACTGTGTCCCACAATCAGAAACCTCCGTTGTGGCAGAGGGGCCTTCACCGCCACCAGGGTGTCCCGCCAGACAGGGAGAGACTCCAGCCTTCTGAGGCCATCCTGAGGAGTTCCTGTTTGGGGGTGTGAGGGAAAATCAGCGCGGTTTTTAAAAAGATGGCTGTGGCCTGCCCAGCGTGGTGGGAGGGGAGCTGGTTTCCTGGTGAACTTTCTAAAAGGAAAAATAATTTTAAGTAAAGAAAAAAGAAAAAAAAGGAAAACTAAACAGAAACCAGAACTGAAACATTCACCTGGTAGCAAGTGACACATGCACGCACACACATACACGCACAAGCGCCAGTGCGCACGTGCACATGGAAAAACAAAAAGACAGGCTTTCTGTGAAACAAAATATTTACTTAGGGATAATGTGGGGATTCACGTGAATTAAATAGCTGCAATTGGAAGAAGAGGGTCAGGGTCATTTGTTCAGGTTTTCTATTGTTTTGTCCTCTGTTTCCTCTTCTCCCCTTCCTTCTCTTTCTCTCTCCCCTCCTTTTAAATGCAAATGAGTAGAAATTTCTTCTACCTTCCCCAGGTGTTTCTTCCCACCTTTAGAGTTGTTTAGACAAGGAGGAGTAAGCAAGGAGCCTGTTCTGCTTTCTATTGTGGTCACATTGGTGATGCTCAGGACCTGCCAGGGTCAGAATTTATGGATATCTGAACCATACATCCATAATCATATTTCAGTCCACTTCCAATCCACATCAGGTTGTTGTCTGCCTTGGAGAGAAGAGCCAAAACTGGGATGGGGTGGGGGGTACAGGATATAAATGTGTAAGTTTTTGTTTTTTAAGGTCTTTTTCTTAGTGAATTATTCACCCACAGACATGAGAGAAAAAACAAAGAGGGAGGGTGTGTGGAGAAAAAATGTTTACAGGGCTAACAAGGGATGATGTGTCATTTAGTATTTTACTAAAAAGTGTGGAAATGACTTGATTTCAAGGGGAGGGTGAGGCCAAAGAGGGAAGCCCAAAACAGATCTTAATGTTTCAAAGGAGTGCAGCCCTGCACAGCCATCAGATATGAGGGCACTGTTCTGTCTGGTGTTGTAGCCATCTCAAGAACAAATCAACAGCAACAAAAGAAAAAGAATAAATTTTTAAAATTTAACCAGTGTTTCTTTGTTTTTACTTTCATTCACTGCCTTGTAGCTCAGAAACGGTTCAGCTAGACTAGCTATGGGATCAGCCTTTGGTACCTGATAGACGTCGGGGGATAGAGTTGAAAGGGCAGGCCCTGCCCTGATGCCACAGACCCTTCAGACATCAGGGAAGTGACTCATTCTGCACCTTTTATTCTCCTAATTCACATCACAACTCGTGACGCTTACATTTTACCCTTTCGTGTAGCTCCGTGGGAAAGGGAGTTGGGTTACTTTTTCAAGTCAAACAGTGTGGTATGGTTTTTCTATTGTGGCCACACAAGTAGACAGTTTCCTGGCCTACAGATTTATTGATCTTTAAAAAAAAAAAAACTTTATTGAAGTATCATTAACATAATCTGCATGTGTTTAAGGGATACACTTTGATAAGCTTTGACATAAGATACATCCATGAAACTTATCACAGGGTAGTGAACACACTTTTTTTTTTTTTTTGAGACAGAGTCTTGCTCTGTCACCCAGGCTGGAGTGCAGTGGCGCAATCTCGGCTCACTGCAAGCTCCGCCTCCTGGGTGGTAGTGAACATACTCTTTATTGCCAAAAGTTTCCTAGAACCCCTAGGTAATCCCTCCTTCCTGCCTCTTCCCATCCATCCCCATTTCCACGTAACCACTGGTTTTCTGTCACTGTAGATTAGTTTGCATTTTCCTGAGTTTTTAATAAATGGAATCATAACAGTCTGTTATGGCAGTGGGGCTTTGAGCTAATAACGGCGGAGCTGTATTCTAATGTGATACATCTGGCAGTGTTGTTGATATACTGACACTTCTCTGCCTTTTCTTTGCCTGTCACTTCAACTTTTTCACACCTGGGCATAAATCCTCAAGCTACAGAACAATAGGAAGTGGTGAAACAAATCTTCCAGCATAACATCAGTGGTACACAGGGTTTTCATCTCTAAAGAGGCAATAATAGAAGGAGAGAAAAAAACTTGAGTGTCTAGAGTGATAATCAGATTCCAAGGATCAGCACATTGCCCCAGCCATCCCTCTCAGGCTCTAGCTAAATAATAAAACCTTTAAGTGTTGTCCAACCATAGGTCCTTGAAATAACCAGTTGCTCTGTTTAAGGAATTTGGCTGTTTTCACAGGCAGTTATGTGGGGAACTGAAAAAAACGTGTGGAAGACTTAATGCAACCCTCCCAAGCCACTGAAAAACATCCTGTGGAAAGCATATCTAAAACTGTAGCTTTGCAAACAGCCCTGTGTTATTAATAGTGTCAGAACCTCACTGCTTACTTAAGCCTTACAGATTATTTGAAAGGGCTGCTCTGAAGCTTTTGGCAGAGCAAGGATGCCCATCTAGATTTTAATTTAAAAAGGAACTGTTCAGGATCAGCTCACCTAATGGAGATGCTGTGTTTCTGCATGGCATTGTCTAGTAGAAATAGGATGAGTATCTCCCGTCCACGTGGGCAGGTCAGCTAACTGCATCTGAACTTGCCTAAGTCATCTCCCCACAGAATTGTCTTCCCATGATAGGATTAGCCATGAAATGTTGGTCAAGATTATGTGGAACACAGATCATCCATTGGGGCTATTTCCAGCAAGACTGTACTAAAACACAGTAACTTGTAATCCTTATGTATCTGAAGGGAATTGTTACAAAGAACAGTAACTGGAGAATGCATGCCTAAGACATAAAGGAAATTGTGCTTTTGAATGGCATCAACATTCATGAGTTTATGTAAATGTCTACCTTGTGTGGCCCTGATTTAAGTGAATCATCAGATGAAAGCCACAACCAAGAGACCTTAAAGGTTCAAGATTTTGCAACCAGATGTGCCTGATTCTTTGGGATAGATTACCAGCAAATGAGAATATTGCCTT
Organism: Rhinopithecus roxellana; assembly: GCF_007565055.1. NCBI lineage: Eukaryota > Metazoa > Chordata > Mammalia > Primates > Cercopithecidae > Rhinopithecus > Rhinopithecus roxellana. The sequence continues at coordinate 64,472,553 of NC_044554.1, forward strand.
CCAAGAATGCTCCTTCAGCAAAAATGGGAAAAGCCATTGATATCTTCTACTCTACAGAGACTGAAAAGGGTAGGTTTTTTCTTTTCTTTTTTTTTTTTTTTTTTTTTTTTGAGATGGAGTCTTGCCGTGTCACCCAGGCTGGAGTGCAATGGCGGCATCTCAGCTCACTACAACCTCTGCCTCCTGGGGTCAAGCGATTCTCCTGCCTCAGCCTCCCGAGCAACTAGGATTACGGGCACCCAACACCACACCCAGCTAATATTTGTATTTTTAGTAGAGATGGGGTTTCACCATGTTGGCCAGGCTGGTCTCGAACTCCTGACCTTGTGATCCGCCTACCTCGGCCTCCCAAAGTGCTGGGACTAAGGGGTGAGCCACTGCACCCAGCCCGGGTAGGTTCTTTATGTCAAAGAAAATCTGAGAGTCTTAAAAGGGTATATTTAGTTGGTTATAAGGATGAACTTGGTGGGGACAAGGAGCTTGAAAGAAGGGAGAGAAACTGCTGGGGCTAAAGGGCTGCGTTCATCCCCAGGGCTGTGGGCATCAAGGTCCTGTGGGTTCCAACGTAAGCTCCAGCACAGGCCACCAGAGCAGTCAAAAGCTACTACCAAGGGGAGCCCTAGCCTGGCTTCAGAGCAGTGAATTGTACCACAGTGGCCTGCTCTTACCTCTGGAGTTTGTTACATCCATCACTTCTGGGTAATGCTCATCCACAACTGGCTACTACAACACAGAGATCTATAAGTGACAGGTTTTTTATTGTTGTTTTCATTTTATTTTTAAGAAACCAATAAATAGAAATTCAGGGAAGATTGTTGGCAGTTACTCAACTGCTAGCAGTACTGGGGAAGTCAGCCCACTCTGGTCGCGAGGGGCACCTGGCCCTTCCAAGCCTCCCCAGTTCGTCTACACTCAGTCTCCCTGCTCCACCATTCATCAAGAGTTGCAAACTCAAATGCCCTTAGGGACACGGAGAGCAGTGAAAGGAAGCAGGCCAGGAGAGGACCATATTGAACTGGGAGAATATTCCCCACCCAGAGTTCCAGCTGATTATTGCCTTTAAGGAATGTGTGACAGGTGTTTTCGTATTTGCCAGTGTTTTGGAAGAAGCTGGAAACCAGGTATGTGACATCTCCCATCTCCTAATCTCAAAACATTGAAAATTTCAAGATGGAATAGAACTGCACAGGCCTGTGCGGAAAAGAGGTGCACACCTTTGTAAATGATTGAAAACTAAGAGTACAGACAAAAGGAGCGCTACGTAATCACTGTACTCTAGTTGGTGAAGTTTAAGAGGATGCAGGTGAACAATTCTAAAATCACTGTACCTGTGTACATATAGAACATCGGGGAGGATGAAGAGTAACTTTATGGTAGAGGAACCTATCACTACCTCAGTCAGAAACAGTAATAAATCAGGTTAATAGTACGCACCCTTGACATGATGTAGTGGGAATGATGCTTCACCTCTGTGGTCTTCCATACAAAAACCATGAGAAACAGGTGGGACACAGTGGTTCATACCTGTAATTTCAGCTGTTTGGGAGGCCACAGTGGGAAGATCACTTGAGGCCCGGAGTTTGAGACCAGCCTGGGCAATATATTGAGACGAGGTCTCTAAAAAAAAAAAAAAGCCAGGTGTGGTGGTGTGCACCTGTAGCCCCAGCTATGTGGGAGGATCATCTGAGCCCAGGAGTTCAAGGTTGCGCCATGGCACTCCAGCCTGGGCAACAGAGCAAAGACCCTATCTCTAAAAACAAAGAGAAATACATCAGATAAGCCCAAACTGGGGGACACGCTTTAAAAAGTGGCCGGTATTCCTCAAAACCATCAAGACCAAAAACAAGAAAAGTCTAAGAAACTGTCATAGACCAGAGGAGTCTAAGGAGACATGACAAGTGAATGTAATGTGACACCTTGGATAGGATCCTGGAACCGAAAAAGGATATCCGAAAAACTCATGAAATCCAAATAAAGAAGTTGAGTTCATAGTAATTGTCCACATGGTTTCATTATTGTCACAAGTGTGCCATAGTAATGTAAGATGTTAACAATAGGAGAAACTGTGGGTCCATGGGAACTGTATTAGGAACTTTTCCATAAATCTAAAACCATTCTAAAATTGTTTATTTAAAAAAATCTGTATGGGTCACTTAACCATGTGAAAAGCTACTCGGCCTTGCTGATAACGAGAAGTGGCACTGAGATAATATCTCACCTGTCAGGTTGACAAAAATCCAAACAGTGATAATATATTCTGTGGATGAGGCTGTGGGGCCAGGTGTCCTTGAACATTTGTGGGGGTTTAATCCATTTTGTGTTGCTGTAAACGAAGACCTTTCTGGGTTATTTACACAGAAAAAGGTTTATTTGGCTCACAGTTATGATGGCTGGGCATCAAGATGGGGCATCTGCACCTGATAAGGGCCTGGGGCAGCTTCCACTCAATGACTGAAGGCAGAAAGGGGGCTGGAGTGTGCAGAGATGACACAGAGGAAATGAGAGGGGGTAGGTGCCAGGTTCTTTAGCAACTAGCTCTGAGGGGACTGAGAGTGAGAACTCTGCCCCCACCTCGGGGGACAATATAATAAATATATTAAATATATCAGGATGATTTGCATGCATTGCCCTGATACATTTAATAGCACAGGAATGTACACGATAGAGTGACAGATTTGAATGGTCCCAAATGCAGCTGCAATGCTGGCCTGCCCTTTTTCACCATTTCTTATGGGAAAACTGATTCTGACAGTTTTCCAGATTGTGCACACATTTAAAAATACACACCCTTGCTTCAGCCAACTTCCTCCTGGAAAGGAAAGCCAGCCAGGTGAGTGTTTATGAAGGCCCAACTGACTCATCAGCCCAGAATCCAGGCCCTCCCAGTGCCAATGGTTGCAAGCTGGGGGCAGGTGCTTGGGGAGTGGGCCAGCGGGCATCCGAACCAGGGCCTGGTGGAGCAGCATGGGAGCAACTGGTAGTAGAAAAAGGAAAGAAAGAGCTGAGTCTGTTTTTAACATTTATTAATCCAAAAATACATTAAAATTCTTTCTACTCCAAGTTCTTGGGCTCTCAAGAAGGGGGGTAGCTGCCAGCCTTGAGCATCTGATGTGATACCTAAGTGCTCACTCATATTATCTCAGAGGAGAGGGAGATGAGGAAGTGAGGCTCAAACCAGGGAAATCAGGGCCATGCCCTGCAGAGGCCCTGTGCGGGGGACTTGGCCCACAACACTCTGGCTTTTTCTGCCAAAGGAAATGGGGCAATCACAAGAGTGGGCCACTCTTAGGCAATTCCTCCTATACAACTAGGCACCAGGGTTGGGGGAGTTCCTTCCCTGCTCATGGCCAAGTTTCTCGAGAGCCAGGCTGACCAGACCAGAAACAATTGAGACAAGGAGAGATAGGCCTGGGAAGGCAGGGGCTCGGGCCTTTCTCCCTCTTCTTCTTGGCCCACATCCACTTCCAGGAAACCCAGAGGTAGGACCCTGCAGCCAGCCAGGTGCTCAGTAGGGCTGTCACACTTCCACATCAGTCCACACAGCCACCCAGGAAGCCAGGGCCAGTCACCATCTGCAGCCTTGTTACTGCATGCCAGCTGGGTGCATAGGCCAGGGCCCCTGGCCAGCACCGAGGCCTGCCCCAGGAGGGGCCTGGGCCACAGGCTGCAACCGCTGCTGGGACTGCCAGATGTGATGGAGCTCCTTGAACTGCTCCACCATGTGGTCTTTGAGGTCTGGGTTTGAGATCTGTAGCCGGATACTATCAGCTGACCAAGATAGCTCCCCTGAGAACATCTCCAGCAGCAATCGAGCTGCTACAGGCACTACCTGGGAGGCAAAGAGAAGATGAGACAGGGAGACCCATGACAGGGCTGCCAGATCCAGCTGTGCATGAGGGCGGCCATCAGGGGTGAGTAATAGACTGCATTCTCTGGCCCGGAGCCTTGATGGTCTCTGGCAGCCAAGTTCATGCTGCTCAGGGAGCCCTGAGCCTCCAGCCTGGGGCAAGGGCCTGGCCCCAGGATTCTCCAGTTTTCAAGCCAAGGCCGACTTTGGGGCAGAGGAGACGTACCTGTACAGTAATGAGCTTCTTCTCTCGGGGTTTGCGGTCAGGCCATTCTTCCCCGAAGCAGAAGAAGATCTCGAAGGGTGGTGGGGTGTTGGTCTGGCCCTTCTGGAACAGGATGAGCTCTGCATCAAAATCAAGGTCCCTAGTCAGAGGCTGGAACCACACCCCTGGGCAAGAGGTGGCCAGGAGGACCACGGCTTCGGGCCCTCACCATTGAGAAAATGCTCCAGGCTGAAGAGCTTGGTCTTGACCTCCCGCTGGATGGGGTTGGGGCATGAGTCATGGACCGAGGCACAAGGCCCACTCCAGAACACCTTGCACTGACACAGGCGGATGGCATACAGGTCCTGGCCCTGTAACTGGAGGATGAGCCCGCGGTCCAGGACATCCAGCAGCTGGTTCGTGTAGAAGCGCTGCTTGTCACTGGGGATGTCCTCAGGGCTGGGGAAGCGCACTTGCTCCAGGCTTATGGGGCCAAAGAGTTCCACCTGCTCCTGGGTGGCCTCCAGCTGGCTGTAGAAGAGCCGGCAGCCGTGGGGGTTGCTGATGGTGAGGGCCCGGGGTGGCCGCCCCCGGTACTGAAACTTGATCTCCAGGTCAGTCACTGTGGGGCAGAAGGCAGGCCCATCCCGTCCTTGAGCCCCGTGCCTCCCCGTTCTGCAGCCCAGTGTCCAGGCCCAGCCCCATCAGCTCTCCCACTTTCCCCTCCCAAGGAGCTGCAGCACCCTCCACCCTCCTTGCCAATCCTACCCCAATCCCCCAGCACTGCTTCCCCGTGCCCAGCCGCGGGTCCTTACGAGGCAGCATATGGGGGCTGATCAGCAAGTCAGGCAGGAGCTGTTCGCTTGCAGGGGGCAGGCTGGCAGCCAGGGGCCCAGGCTCCAGGACCTCAGGGAAAAGCTCCCTGAAGCCAGCAGGGTTGCCAGGGGGAGGAGCCAGGGGTCTGGGGTCTGGAGCAGGCGGACCCAGCACCACGGGCGGCTGCAGAGTGGGCGGCCACTTGACATCGTCTTTGAGTAAAGAATAGGGTGCCATGTGGGGGCCAGACTGCACTGCATCTACAGAGAGTGCATGTGGACGGCTGTCAGTGCCACCTCCAAGAACTGTCTCCCGGGCCCACCTACTCCCAGCCCTGGGCCACCCCAGCCTCCCATTAGCCCCCTCCCAGGTACCTATGGTACCTGTAGCTTCTCTGTATACTAGACCCCCAACCACCACCTCCCGGCCCCACCTGTGAGGCTCAGGCTTGGCAACATCCTCTGCAGCTGAAGGGACACCACCGGCAAGGGAGGGAAGAGATGGGAGAGAAGGGAGGACAAGTCATTCCACTGACCTGGGGCTGGGGAAGTAACATGCAAGAACCACGAGGCAACTGCCCTAGCCTCAGCTTAGCTCAGGCAAGAGACCCTGCCTCCAGTCCCAGCTTGTCCATCCCAGGCAGGTCAGAAAAGCCCTGTGCCTCACTTTCCTCATTTGCCTTCCACGGGGAGTCAGACCTACCAAGCCCCAACTGCTGTGTGGGTCACACATGCGGGGTAACGACAACGCCCCGGGAAGGAGCAGGTGGGGACTGTGCTCCTATCATTCAGAATTCCAGGAGAAGAAACAAGGAGAAGAGCCATTGAGAGGGCCACGGGGCTCCAGGGGAGCGGGGCTGCAGAAACCTAAGGCCAATGGGGACAGCACAGAGCCCATCCAGGGCTCCACCTGCCTCCTCGTCCCACACTCACCTCTTCCTCTTCCTCCTCCTCCTCCTCTCCTGGGCCATAAGAGTAATCCTCAGGGGGCTGGGAGTCTGCACAGCAGGGAGAGAAAAGCAGGACAGTAAGGGAGTCAGCATCAGAGGAGAAGCAAGATCCCCTGAGAGGCTGCCTGTAGCTCCTGTGCAGCTTCTGCCCTCCCCAAAGCTGCCCCAACACAGGGCGAGGTGGAGAGCACAGCCACCAGGATTGGGAAAGACCTCCCCAGCTCCATGGGCCATGAGACCTAGGCTGGAGCCAGAAGCCAAAACGAGCGCAGTGGTAAGGAAGAAGCACCCAGGTCCCTGACTGCACGCCAAGCCATTCCTAATCTGCCAGTGACCCATCCCAGCCTCTCCTGGGAGCCCTGGGTGTCATGACCTAGCAGGAGCCCCCGCATCGTGTCCTGGACCACTGCCCACTAGAGGGGCCCTGGGCCTGCCTGCACCCAAGAGCTCTGACTGGGGGCCAGGACATTGCACAGCCTCCCAGGTGGCCCACAGAAGGCTAGGCCTGATACCTGTGGGAGCAGGGCCATTGGAGCAGACCTCGTAGATCTTGTAGGGCTGAGGTGGCATGTCTCGGGGCCCATCGTAGAAGAGGCGGAAGTCCCGGCTCTTGTTAAGGGCACAGCGCAGGTTGGCCTTCCACTTGGCCGGATCAGCTTCATCCACGCCTTCAGTGTATTTCCCAGTCTCCTTGGCCCAGGCCTGGAGGAAGAGACAGCCACCACAGAGAACCTCGTCTCCACCACAACCCCAGTCTGCCTACTGTTCCATAGGAGACTCCACTGTGTGGGGAGAACTTCGGCCACAAGCTGAGCCTCGCTGAGCCCCAGACCTGGTTTACAACGTGGGAGTCTGCCACAGTCCTGCCCCAGCCCTAAGGCTGCCAGCAAGCTCCATGAAATCTAGGGGCTATGAGATGCATCTGTAGTCCCTGATCCTGGGAGGGTGAATCAGTGTGATCTCTAAGGAGGACAGCGTGAGGGATAAGGGTGAGCACTCTGGAGCCAGGCTGGGTTTGAATCTGGAATGTGCCCCCTGCCAGCTGTGTGCCAGGCCACGTCACTGCCTCCCTTTGTCTTGGTCTCCTCACAGTGCCCATCTCATGGAGTGGCAGTAAAGACTCAAGGGGTTGATGTCAACTGGGCACAGTGGCTCACACCTGTATCCTCATAGCTTGAGCCCAGGAGTTGGAGACCAGCCTAGGCAACATAACAAGACTCCTGTCTCTACAAAAAATTAGCTGGGCATAGTGGTGGGTGCCTGTGGTCCCAGCTACTCAGGAGGCTGAGGTGGGAGGATTGCTTGAGCCAGGGAGTTCGAGGCTGCAGTGAGCCATGATCAATCATGCTCTGCACCCCAGCCTGGGCAACAGAGTGATACCCTATCTCAAAAAAAAAAAAAAAAAAAAAAAAAAAAAAAAAAAAAAAAAAAAGTTGGGGGGTTGATGTCCATAGCTCTGATGACTCAGAGCTATGCCTGCACATAGGACAGGCTTGAGACACTGGAGCTGCTGGTATTATTTTGAATGGCAATTAGGCGAGGTGAGGACTACCAATGTTTATTTCTACCCTTTAACCCAACTCTTTGATTTCTAGGAATTCATCCTAAATATCATAGAAGCATTCACACAAAATATTGCACAAACAAGGTTATTTGCAGCAGCACTGTGTGTAAAAGATGACTGAAAATACCCAATGCAACATCCATCAATGAGGGGCTGGTGAAATTATGGCCAACCCATTGAATGAAATACTGGGCAGCACAAAAAAAGAAAAAGCAGGAAACTGCTTACATACTGACATGTAGCAATCATCAAGAAGTATGAAGTATAGAAAAAATGCAGATATCTAGCATTTCTTATGAAAAGTAGAGGAAAGGATAGTGCATATTTGCTTATATGTGCATAAAAATCTCTCAGGAAGGCTAAACAAGAAAATGATAACACGGCTGTCTCTAGGGAAAGGTTAGGGAGGGGAGTGGGTGGTGGTGAGCCAGGGAAGGAGGGAGACTTTTTGCTCTAAACCATTCTATGCCTTTTAATGTTGAATTTTGTGACTGTATTACCTATACAAAAATAAAAAATGGATTAGCAAAAGAATTTTGGAAAGGTAAGGATCAAGTCCAAAAACTAAGAAAATATGTATCCAAAGTTTTAAAAAATAAGCATTGCCTTTGACCCAGCAATTTTTAAGTCTAGGAAATCAACCCTCAAAATAATTGAGGTTGAAAAAAAGGGAAACATTAAGACAGCCTGCATGACAATGGGGGTTTTAAGTTCAGGTTTTAAAAGCAACCTCAAGTATCCAAAAACCCAGACCCAGTGAGCAAATAAATTCTACAGTCACGAAAAGTGATGTGGACGTATGTTGGAAAGGAAAGCTGATCCTGATATAGGGTGAAAAAAATCCAGGTTACAAATCAAGATATATCACTTGATTCCAATTTTGCATTCTATATACATACACATGCAAAAAAACTAAAAATGTAAGCAAAAACTGTTATGCTAGGCATGTCCTAGCATTAAGATTACTGGAGAGAGCACAGTGGCTTGCGCCTGTAATACCAGCTACTCAGGAGGCTGAGGTGGGAGGATCACTTGAGCCTCCGAGCTTGAGACCAGCTTGGGCAACAAAGTGAGAACTCATCTTTACAAAAATCAAAATCAAAAAATTAGGCTGGGCACAGTGGCTCACGCCTGTAATCCCAGCACTTTGCCGAGGCAGGTGGATCACGAGGTCAGGAGTTCAAGACCAGCCTGGCCAAGATGGTGAAACCCTGTCTTTACCAAAAAGACGGAAAAAAAAGTTCATAATTGAGGTTGAAAAAAAGGGAAACATTAAGACAGCTTGCATGACAATGGGGGTTTTAAGGTGGCGGGCACCTGTAATCCTAGCTACTTGGGAGGCTGAGGCAGGAGAATGGCTTGAACCCAGGTGGCAGAGGTTGCAGTGAGCTGAGATTGCGCCACTGCAGCCAGGGTGACAGAGCAAGACTCCATCTCAAAAAAAAAAAAAAATTAACTGGGCATGGTGGCATGCAACTGTAGTCACAGCTACTCAGGGAGCTGAGACTGGAGGATCACCTGAGCTGAGTTGGAGGTTGTAGTGAGCTATGACTGCACCACTGCTCACCAGTGGTGCAACACTAGGCAACAGAGCAACACCTCATCTCTAAAAAAAAAAAAAAAAAAGTAGGGGGGAGTATATATGTACAGTTGTAATATGTTAGTTAAAAAAAAAGATTGGGCCAGGCACAGTGGCTCACACCTGTAATCCCAGCACTCTGGGAGGCTGAGGTGGGCGGACTGCTTGAGTCCAGGAGTTAGAGACCAGCCTGGGCAACATGGCAAAGTCTCTACTAAAAGTACAAAAAATTAGCCAGGTGTGGTGGCAGGCACCTGTAATCCCAGCTACTCAGGAGGCTGAGATGGGAGACTCACCTGAGCCTGGGAGGTAGAGGCTGCAGTGAGCCAAGATCACGCCACTGCACTCCAGCCTAGGTGACAGAGTGAGACCCTGTCTCAAAAAAAAAAAAAAAAAAAAAAAAAATGGAGCTGGTCAACAGAGTTAGGCCCTGCCTCTAAAAAAAATTAGAAAATTAAAAAATTAAAAGATTGACTGATGTATCTGAATCTTATATTAAAAACAGTTTGTTCCCAACACAAAGAAATGACAAATGTTTGAGATTATAGATATGCTAAGTACCTGATCTGATCACTGTACTTATCAAATCATCACTGTGTACTCCATATATTTATGGGGGTATATTAATTTAAAAATAAAATTTTTAGAAAGATGATGGGTGGGCCAGGCGCGGTGGCTCACGCCTGTAATCCCAGCACTTTGGGAGGCTGAGGCGGGCAGATCACGAGGTCAGGAGATCGAGACCATCCTGGATAACATGGTGAAACCCCATCTCTACTAAAAATACAAAAAAATTAGCCAGGTGTGGTGGCGGGCGCCTGTAGTCCCAACTACTCAGGAGGCTGAGGCAGGAGAATGGCAGGAACCCGGGAGGCAGAGCTTGCAGTGAGCCGAGATCGTGCCACTGCACTTCAGCCTGGGCAACAAAACGAGACTTCATCTCAAAAAAAAAAAAAAAAAAGAAAAGAAAAAGAAAGATGATGGGTGATTGTTGGCTTCCTTTAGCATATGTGTGCACTGAACAAGTCCTCATGAGTAAATAGTAGTGAGACAAGAGCAAAGGGTGAGTAGGACAAATTATGGGAAGGCCTTCTGGGGACCCTCAGTTCCCACATTGCTCTAGGGTGAAGGTGAGAAAAGGTGTGCCCTAGGCCGGGCGCAGCGGCTCATGCCTGTAATCCCAGCTACTCAGGAGGCTGAGGCAGGAGAACAGGAGAATCACTTGAACCCAGGAGGCAGAGGTTGCAGTGAGCTGAGATCGTGCCACTGCACTCCAGCCTGGGCTACAGAGCAAGACTCCATCTCAAAAAAAAGGAAAAAGGTGTGCCCTGTGGCTACGTCTGCATCCCCGTAGTCCAGGCCTGGCATCAGCGGCAGCATGGTAGCTGGGTGGGTGGCCAGTCTTGAGGAGCTGCCTGTGTGTGTTATATGCGATCCTCTTCTGGGGACAGGGTGCTCTGGAGGTCCAACCAACCTCCTCGCCAGGGCTTACCTTGAAGATGGTGTTATCTCCGTCCTGGCTGGGACCATGCCTCGTGGCATGCCTCCAGGGGATATAGAATAATTTCTTTTCCCCGTTGACCCATTGAAGCCCTGGGTACTGGCAGCTGTTCACCTGGGCCACCAGCCAGGGCTTCAGCCGCACGCGGCGGGGCGGGGTGGGAGCCCCTGGGATGGACTGGTTCATGGCAGAGGGGTCTGCAGGAGAAAGCCAGAGGGCAGCCTCAGCAGGGAGTACGCAGGTGGATGGCAACAGGGTGCTCAGAGGTCCAGCTGTGGGTCACAAGGGATGGTCTCTCCAGTCCATCTAGGTATTTAAGGCCAATTGTCTTTTCCAAGCATCAACTTTCTTGTCTAGTGTCATGGAATTTTGTGTTTGGGTGAAGGGAAAGAGAGTTACGAGTTAGTGAATGCTGCGGGCACAGCCCCAGATGCCCTTTACTGGGCGGAGGCATCCATTCTCCAACTGCTAACAGTAGCGAGCAGCCCGTTGGCCAGAGAACTGCCTTTCACTACTCACCCCACAGGTTAGGCCCACCCCTCGCTCTTAGGGGGCAGCCCACAGCCAGACTGCCTGACACAAGAGACAAAAGCCTGGCTATCTTGTCTAAAGCTGGGCTACTTGGGGCAGCGAGTGCTCCGTGGGATCAGGCTGAAGGCAACCTCCTGCTCAGTCCACACCCCTGGTTCAATTCTCCTCTGCCCAAGTTTTCTCACCCCCTGTCCCCTGAGAGTCCCCTCCGGAGATGCCCTCAACAAGAATCTCATCTCGAGCTCTCCAGGACACCTGCCCTCAGAGGAAAGCAGAACATGTGAATGGAGGGTGGGTTTCTGCACCCAACTCTCAGAGCTACCTTTCTTCCTCAGTTTCCCTCCAGGAGGAAGTTCCCCAACCTCAACGTCTTTAGATAAATCCCATCAACCAACTCAACCACCTCCAACGACAGCGGCCACCAAACTTAGATGTTACCTCTCTAGGGCCGTTCGTCTAGATTCTTGGTCCTCCCCCTTCTCCTCCCACTGGACATGCATTGGTGTAGCACTTAGAAAGGCCCTAACGCCTGCCGGAGCCTGTTAGGAAGTCTGCAGGAAACAGAAGCCACAGCTCTAACCATTACCTACCCAGGGGCACGAGCCCCAGCCTCCTCCCCTCCACATGCCAAACTCCCTCTCCAGCCCAGAACCGGAAACTCTTCACAGTCCTGAGCCCCTCCTCTGCCTCTCTCCTCCCCTTACCCATGCCCTTGGCCCTTCACTGGAGACCCCTGTGTGGAAGACAGAAAGGACTGGGCCATTATAGAGCACAGCCCCTCAGAAGTGAATGTGTCGCTCAGCAAGTAAGGAGCAAAGGTTCGAGCTGAACTCCCTCTGTCTTTCTGGGCCTGCTTGGGCCTTGCAGCATGGAGTCTCAGTTTCCCCTGAAATTCCCTGCCCAGTACCTTTTGGGTTTGCACCTGCCTCGTGCTGCCTCTGAGCTGCTAGTGTCTCACATTGTAGGCCTCCCTCAGAGCCCAGCTCGGCTGCCACCAACCCAGGAGACATAAGGCCGGCTGGCCTTGCCTGGCCCAGGGGCTGGGACGGGGAGGTGTTCAGAATGCTCCAGCCCTGCCCCGACCTCAGAACATGGGGGCTCAGTTCCGCTTTCTGCCCCAGCCTCTACCCAGCCCCAGGGGAAACGAAAGTGGCTGGACCGGGACAACTCAGAAACCAGACTCACTGTGGGCTGAGAGAGGGAGCCGAGTGGGTCCCCTAGACCAAATTTCCAACCTCCCACCCAGAGCTGATCCCCACACCCCAAACCTGCAGGCAGTCTTTGTGCATTTAGTGTGGTTTGTAGCATGGGTGTGCACCCACCCATATTTATATTTGTAGATTCCTGAAAGGCCTTGACCCTAGAATAGAGGGGTGCCAGTCACCAGCAGCACACAATTCTGGCCGAGTGAGGGTGGACAGAGGAAGCTCTGTCTGCAGAATCGGGGAGAGCTTCCCTGGTGACCCCCTGGGCTGAGGCCATGAGGTGCTGGTGCCACTGGGGAGATCAGAGGGTCCAGCTGCCTGCTCCCTGCTGTCAGTCCAGCAGTCAGGCCCTGCCCAACATGGCTGTTTAATACAGAGCAAGGTTTTGAAATGACAACTCCGGCCTCAGTGTCAGAGGGCTGCATCCATACAGGGAGCTTAGGGAGGGGTGTGGAGAAGGAGCTCCCGCGACAAGCCCATCTGTGATGAGCAAGGGTCTGTCCACCATGCCACAGAAGGGACTCAACCTCAAGGCTTTTGCCTGCAGCCAGGTCCACACAAGCTCTAACCCAAGCAGCATCCATCCTCCCAGAAGCTCCCTCCTGCCCAGAAAAGGGCTAGGTCTGATTCCGACCATCCTAATCAAGGCCCATGACTTTGGAAGTTTGGTGTCAGAACAGGTCTGCCATCGTAGGGCTCCGGAGGCTCTGGGTGAAATACATGCAGCCCTAGACCTAAATCAACAGACCTGAGCCCCAGAGAGTGGGGAAATCCAACAGCTGAGGGCCTGAGGAAGCCCCTACAAGTGTGTGAGGCAGCGAAGCATCCAGTGGGCAGTTCTAGAGGACCTGCTGAGGTGGGGCGAGCCCACAGCTCACCCCAGAACCCTGCTGGAGTGCCAGGAAACAGTGCCCCCACCACCCAGGAGCTGCAATTCGTGGGCACCGGGGAGCCACTAGGGGAGGAAGGAAGTCCTAGTAAGAGTGGCCAGACAGCAGGAGCCCTGCTGCTCCCAGGGTTGGTCTGGGTCACATGTCTCCTTGCAAACCCACACCCAGCTCAGGGAGAGAACAAGGGGTTCCCTGTACAGGCCCTGACCCCAAATCCCACCCCTCCGGGTGAGCTTCCCACACCCTGGGCCCTGCTGCCCACCTGGTCCGACAGGCTGAGGCTCTGGGGCAAAAGGTGCCCAGGAAGAAGCTTCCTCCCAGGGTCAGGGTAGGGGAAGACCAGGGTACAGGGGGGAAACCCCAAAGTAGGGCCTTTAGATAAAAAGGGGTGATTTCCCAGTGCTTCCCTAGACTCTTGGAGCCCCTCAGCCCCAGCACCCCAGGCCCCATAACTACTGAGGGTGGGGACAGGAAGGGGAGGTCATGCCAGAGGGCCTTCTGAGGGCCTACAGTTTCCTACATCGATACAGCCGAGCCCTCTCTGATCCTGGCCACTTATCTTCATTCTGGGCCCTCGAGGAGCCCAGGCCCAGCCCAGTCCTCCGCCCCTGCTCCCCCCTCCCCTCCGCCCCCACCCCTCTCGCGGGCTCCGCTGGGGCACACCCCTTGGGCCAGCCCGCGAAGCCACCCCCACCTCCAGGGTCGGCCTCTGGACCTCTCCTCCTGCTGCTGGAGGAGCAGCACCCCGTCCTCGCCCTGCTGTGCCCAGAGTGGCTGCGAGACTGGGAAAGTCCCCTACTCCCGCCTCTGCTCCCGGGTACCCGCTCCCGCCCCTCCCGGGGTCCGGAGACAACCATCACTTTTTTTCCACGTTTAGCCTCTTCATTGTTGCCTTCTTGAGTTCTGGGACAGGACCTACAGAAACCAGCCCAGGAACTATTGCGCCCCATCCTTCTCCGCTGCTCGGGAGACCAGAGTCTACCGTTTCCCGCCGCAAGCCCAGGGACAGACGGAGCCTCTACCTAACACCGTCTTCCCCCAAACTCTTGCGCAGTTCCTGCCATTGGCCTGAAGATCTCGAGGGATGAACGCTTTAACCTCAACCTCTTTTCCGAAAGGGTGAGGGTGGCCCGGTAAGAGCGAGGGCGAGTGCATCGAAAGTAAGGATTGGGCCTCGCTCCTCAGTGGCCCAAGCCAGCCTCCAGCGGGGTGCCCGGGAGCCCTCATTCTGGGCGGTGGCGAGGGAGAGGGAGAACAGCAGAGCCGGCGCACCCCCCTCCCCGTAGCGGTGCCGACTCCGCCGCCTGGGTCACGGGGCTCCCCGGGCGCCAGCACCCCAAACTACGCCTTGGAAGTCCCAGGCCAGTGGGGCGCACCCTGCTGTAGGCACCCACCCGTTCTCGGTTCTCAGGCGCAGCTGGACGCGGACCCCGCCCTACTCCAGTCCCCATCCCGCCGCCCGCGGGTGCCTGGAGGGCGCGGGCCCCAGTCTAGGCCTAGACTTGGGGGCAGTAGCCGGCACCGCTCCCGCCACCCTCAGGGCGCGCCAGGCGGGGACGCAGAGAGGAGAGCGCGGCGGACGGGACCCACCTGTCTGCGGTGCGCCTGCGTGGCTGCGCCCAGGAACACCGGCAGGGCGGCGGGACCAAGCTAAGCTCTGCCCAGGCTGCGCCTCCCGCCGGTCCGCCAACCAGCCGGGCACTTCCGCGTCTCGCCGCCCCCGCCCCTGGGCAGCTGCTGCCGAGCTCCGGGCGCGGGCAGTGCCCCGCCCCGCCCCGCGAATCCACTCCGGGTCCCGCACTGACCTGGCAACTGCAGATCCAGGCTGAGCCGCGGGCCAGGCCCAGGGCCTCCAGGGAGATGCCAGTCGGCGTGGTGAGCTAGACTGGCCACTGGCCCTTTTGGCAATCTGGAACCGTAAAACTGTCATTTGACAACCCCGTGCCTCCCGCTGCAGTGCTCGGTTGGGCCCTGGGAGAGGGTGGGGGTGATTCCCCACGCTGGTCCTCCGGGGCTGCACACAAATGAGGGCGCAGTGTGGCCAACCCACAGCCCCAGGCCCTCCTTTCGCCAGCCTGCACCCCTGGCGAGGGCGGCTGTCGCCCCTAGAGCACAGTCGCTGCCCCCAGGATCCAGACACCCCTTCCAGACGTGCTTGCAGGCGGGAATCCTCTAGTCGCTCTGTGCCTTTCTCATCCTCAACCCCTGTACCTGTCTCGCCCCAGCTCCCCTCCTAAGTCGCCTTCCAGTCATGCCAGGGGCAGCGGGCGTGGTCGCCTGTCCCACCTCCTCTCACTGCTACCTTGATCGTCCATCTGCGGTTCTGAACCGTTTTCGATTCCATAAAGAACCTTGCCCCAGGACCTCCACATTCACACCTCCTGTTCCTTCTCTTCAAAATTTCTGTTTCAGCATCACCTTCTCTGGAAAGTCTGCCTTGACTTCCCCTCTCGGGTGGGGTTCCAGGGTGCAAATAGCTTCCTGGTTAATTTTGCTTATGATTTTGCTATGGATGGCCAGGGGTTTGGTCTAGGTCTGGCCGCTCACCGCACAGAAAGCCTATCACCGAGACAGCTTGTATTGCCGGGGAAGAAGGCTTTATTCTGGTGACACTGGTTGGTGAGCTGGTGAGAAGGAAGATAAACCTTCAATTCATCCCTCCCCTTGACTAAAGTTAGGGGCTTTTATAGCAGGGAAGGAAAACAAGAGGGATAAGGAAGAGGAATTGGTCAACAGGAAGCAGGTGTACTGATGTGTCTCAAGCTTCAGTTCTATGAGCATCTGGCTTTTTGGAAAATTGGGCGGGTTTCAATTTAGATGTCTGATTTCCACTGGAATCAGCTTACTCAGGAACCCCCCTCCTGTCTTTTCATTGTTCCTTTTCTTTTCTTTTCTTTTTGATATGGAGTCTTGCTCTGTCACCTGGGCTGGAGTGCAGTAGTGCGATCTCAGCTCACTGCAACCTCTGCATCCCCGGTTCAAGCGATTCTCCTGCCTCAGCCTCTGAAGTAGAGATGGGGTTTCACCATGTTGGCCAGGCTGGTCTCGAACTCCTGACCTCAGGTGATCCACCTGCCTTGGCTTCCCAAAGTGCTGGGATTACAGGCGGGAGCCATTGTGCCAAGCCGAGCCTTGTGTTTTTTAACAAAGTAGTATTTGTTGATGAATCAGAACTTTGACCTTCCCTCCCCTCCCTTCTCCTGGGTTGAACTTTACCTTTAACAAGTTAAAAAAAGACACTCACGTGTTGTGTTTTTTTTTCTCTCTTCTGTATCTTTCCCTCTTTCCTGACCTTTGTAGCCCTAATATGAAGTGGAAATATCATTATATATGTATTTTATTATTTGTATCTGCTGAGTATTTCATTATTTCATATTTTTAAAATTTAAAGTATGGATGGGGGAAATGTGAATGGGTAGATCGGTTTTATATTTCTTTCTTTAAAAATGAAATTGCTAGACCAGGCATGGTGGCTTACGTTCGTAATTCCAACACTGTAAGAGGCTAAGGCAGGCAGATCACTTGAGTCCACCAACCTGGGCAATATGGCAAAACCTTGTCTCTACAAAAAATACAAAACTTAGCCTGGCGTGGTGACATGTACCTATAGTCCCATCTACTTGGGAGGCTGAGGTGGGAGAATTGCTTGAACCCAGGAGGCACACCACTGCACTCCAGCCTGGATGTAGAAGTGAGACTTTATCTCAAAATAATAATAATAAAATGAAATTGCTGTTTCATTGAAAGTGGCTCCCCACAAAATGGGAACCTTTTCCCCTAGAGGTCAGTTATGCTTAATAGAAAAATATTCTATGCTGGTCCTGAAAATGTATCTGAAGCAATAGCTAAGAAGAACCTTCTTTTATTATCAAATGCTCCTCACCCACTCTGAGGGACCATGAGACCCTAGAATTCTGCCCTCTGCCCCCTTCCCACTGTCCATCTTGCTCAGGTGAGGCCCCTTCCTTAAAGCCTCTGAACCTCAAGAAGCAGCATGGACTGCGTGCAGAGAAGGAGCTGGCACCTGGCTCTGCTGTGTTCCAGCCAAATGGCCTTAGGCAGGTCCTCAAATCTCATTTCCTCGTCTCTAAAAGGGGGATCATGTTACTGAGCCGACAGCATTGATATGGGGCTCCTGGGATAGAGGCTGTTCAGGGGCTCAGCTTGGCTCGGGTCCTGCCTTCCCTCAACTGAAAGAACCTGAGCCAAGAATCACCTGGGGCCAGAGACATGGCCTGGGAGGAAGGAAGGACAGAGAGCAGCACTCCAGTGCTTCCAGGATCCGGGATCCCCTGGCCTCCCAGTGCCATCCTGGGGGTGGAAGAGCAAGTAGACGGGAAGTGAAGCCACACCCAGCCCCTGTGTGAGCACTCCCAGTTCCCCCTTGATGGGGCAGGAGGCAGTGGGGACAGGGAGGTCTGTCCAGGCCCCCCACTCCCCACGGTGAGAGGGCCCCTTCCCCCATTTCCCCTGGCTGGAGTATCACAGGCTGAGGGTGTGGTAGGAGGCACCCTCCCCTGACTCCAGTAGAAGCTACGCTGTGTGAGCGAGAGTAGAGTGTGGTGGCAGGGGTGGGGGACGGGGGGGAGGAGAGAAGCCGTGTCACCAAAGGGAACTGAAAGAAACCCAGAGGCCCATTGGGCAGCTGAACAATACACCCTGGCTCTGGAACAACCCCCTTCAGTGCAGCCTGGGTGGATGATAACTGCCTTTGCCTCTCAAAACCTCCACCCCAGGAAACCCACCCCCTTGGCCTGGGCTCTCAGGAGTCCGTAGGATGGCCGTCCTATTTCTCAGAAAACCCAAGTTTTTGAGAACTTGTTGGCTGGACATCAGGCTCTGAGGCCAACAGGTCTGAGTCAAACCCTCACTCTGCAATCTAGAATCGCGTGACCTGAGCAAGCCATTCACTCCCCCAGAAACCCCATTTCCCGTCCGTAAAGGAGAATGGTGACACCAGTGTCACAGATAGGCTGTGAGTCTACATTCAACAATGCTTCTCGGGCATGTTGTACCTGCCAGGATAAAGTGGTGGACAATTTCTACTTTGTCTAAAAACCCCTGCCCTCCTGGAGCTTCCATTCTGCAGAGTAAGATAGACAATAAATCCTCAAGTAATGAAACTGGGTGAGGCCTTCAGGGGCACCTCACAGGCTATGGCTTTGCTAGGGACAGTCACTGGAAGGTTCAGACCTGAGGCATGACACAGTCTGATTTAGGTTTTAACACCTCTTGGCCGGGTGCGATGACTCACGCCTATAATCCCAGCACTGTGGGAGGCCGAGGCAGGTGGATCACTTGAGGTCAGGAGTTCAAGACCAACCTGGCCAACATGGGGAACCCCTGTCTCTACTAAAAAAAATACAAAAATTAGCCAGGCGTGGTGGTTCATGCTTGTAATCCCAGCTACTCAGGAGGCTGTGGCAGGAAAATTGCTTGAACCCAGAAGGCGGAGGTTGTAGTGAGCCGAGATCGCACTATTGCACTCCAGCCTGGGTGACAGAGCGAGACTCCGTCTCAAAACAAAAAAGAAGAAAGAAAAAAAAAACACCTCTGGTTCTTGTATTTGAAGTGTTCACTTGCTTTGAAGTTTCTGGCACATAGAAGTGGTACCTTTTGTAGGATTAATGCCCAGGACGCCACAGCTGGGCCTTCCCCCCCAATTTCTTACTAACTAACACCGGCTCGGAGCATTTTGGGGTGTGACCTGGAAGTCCCCCATTCAGCCAGCCTGTCACATGAACACTTCTACACTTGGAGACCCCACCTTTCCCAATCCATGGCTCTGTCTTCACATGGCCTGTGAAGGAAGCTGCCCGGGCCCTTGCTCCAGGCCCTGACAGGTCACCTGTCCTCTCTGATGCCTGCAACCTGGCTCCTGTCCTTGTCCGTGGAATCTGTTCTGGCCTCACACTGTCCTCCGGGCCATGGATCCACAGCTCAAGCAAGTCCTGAAACCCACCAGAACTCCCCAACAACTCCAGTCTCTGCTGGCCTCCTATACCTACCTGTCTTTCTCACTTAAACCCTCAGATCTTGGGGTTTCACTCAGATCTTGGGGTTTCACTCTTTCCTAGATTTCTCACCATTCCCTTTAAATAAATGTGGTGAAGCCTTCTCACTTTCCTCTGGGATTCCTCTCCCAGCTCAGCTCCCTGAGTCTGCGCCCCTGCGCCCCTGCGCCCCTGCCCCTGACTGCCGGCCTCCAGGACACCAGCCCAGAGGTTCTCTCCTCCCCTACTGGCTGCACGTGGTCTGATTCAGTGCTTCTAAAACTTGCTTAGTTCAGCACTGTGCTCAAACCACTTCCCTCCTGGCTCCTGGGCTCTGTCACAGACGGGGTGGGATGTCCGTCCTTCCTGCATGTCTCGAGGGCTCGCTGTGGAGCACGAGGCACCTGGACAAGGAGGAAAGGGAAAAGGACAAAGTCTAGCTAGAGACCCCAGCCTTCTGGGGCCCTTGCTTTGTGGGTACAGATGCCAACCCAGCCCCACAGGCACCAACTGAAGACCTCCGGTACGCTCTTTTGTCCCAGAATGAGCCTGGTTGGAGCTCAGCATCTGCAGGTGTCCCCACCAGGCCCCACGAGGTCCACATATCTTTGATGTGGGGTGCAGGGGCCCCCGGCCTCAGACTCCAAAACATTTCTGAACCAGATCCATCTCAAGCCCCTGCGGCTTAGAACCAAGGCTAGATGGGAAAGGGGGAGAGACGCAATTCTCTCCAGGATGGCAGGGCCAGCCCAAGGGCACGGGGTGCTCTCCTCAGAGTGGTGTGGAGGTGACAGAGCCACCCTCTGCGGGGTCCTCTCCAGGGCTGACCCCGATACTCTCTGGCCTGCAGTCACTGATGTGTGAGGTCATGGGAGGGGTGTGGGGTATGATATTCCTCTTGTGTGGCCTCTCGACACTCAACTATGAGGAGGCATGTCCCAGCGGTCCCTCTCTGGCCCCTGAGGGGTGGGGTGTGGGGGGTGGGTTGCGAGTTGAGCATTTCAGGTGTGAGGCAGGGAGGAGAGGGAGCACTTGGGGGCTGGCAGCTGAATGGAGTTGCAGGGCCTGGTGTTTGGCTCTTGCCAGCTTCTCACCCCGGGCCAACACTATGACCCTGTGGGTCAGGCCTTGTGGCCTCTGGGTGGGGCACCTTCCAGGAGTCTCTTCTGTTCCTGTAGCCTCTGATTCTGGGGGCAGAAAGTCAAGAAAGCGGAGAGCCTAGGGGCTGAAGAACCCTGTGGGGGCCATGGGCCAGGGCCCCCACTCCTGTCTTGAGCCCTTTCAGGGAAAAAAGGGGTGTCAGGCCTCATTGGAGGGGGTTCTGGGGGCAGGTTCTTACCAGGCCAGTGTCCTGGAGCCTTGATACTTTGCAGTTCTCCAAGCCAGGAGCCAACTGAAGCCTGATGCCCACCCAGACCCCTGTGCCGGGCAGACTGGACCCCTGAGTGCGCCAGTGGACCTGTGGATTCAGGAGCGTCTCCGCCAACCCATGCCTGCCTTGAGGGTCAGGTCTCCTCTGTGTCTTCCAGTCTGTCCTCCTCCTTTCTCTCCTGGAGCAGCACCTCCAAAGCCATGGGGATACTGACATACCCTGATAACCTGTCCAGGGGCCATTGCTAGGGAGTGGGGGTGCAGGAGAAGTTAGGAAGAAGAAAGGGGCACCTGCTCAGGCAGGAAAGAGCTTATGGGGCCTCTTCACTGGCCCTAAGGAGGCTCTGCTTTGCAGTAGCAGATCATAGGCGAGCCCAAGAGGACTGTGCCAGGGGACAGTCAGCCGAGCTCAGAAGGGTGGGGCAGTTTACCCAAAGGCACACAGTAGCTAGTCACATGAGGCACTGGCACTTGAACCTGACTAAACCATCAGTGACATTTTATCCTTTGGGAACCAGACAGACTTGGGTTCAGGTCATAGCTGGATGAGCTCGGCAAGTTGTTCAACCTCTCAAGTCTGGGTGTCCTCACTGTGAAATGGAACTAATGATACACCCTCAGCAACAAAGATCTGCTGTTCCGTGGTGAGGATCAGGCCCAGCCCAGCGCCGGACACACAGTGGAAGTGATTCTACTAAACATAGCAGTAGCTGCTCCGTAGAACATGTCCGGTGCTCTGGCGGTTCTGGGCAACTGCCTCACCATGACCAGCTGTCCTGCCTGATTCCCTGGGGCAGGCAGAGCCAGGGAGGCATGCAGGTCCCCACTCTCCCTCAACGCAGAGATCCCTAGACTGCCCCTGGGACACGCCCTCCTTTTCCCCTCTCCCTCCACTGGGCCTGACACCGTAGGGGAAGGGTGGAAAGCAGCTGGCTGCTGGCAGCCTCCTTCCTCACCCTGGTCTGGAGTGTTGTCTATGTAGAGAAGGAGGCCCATGTACCGAAAGAATGATCATGGACCCCCAAAGAGCCTGCCTGCCACCCCCCACACCGGCTGCCTTACTACAGGAACAGGCCCAAGAAAAATCAAGAAACAGGGAACAAATTAGGGGATGGGATGTGGGGAAGGGTCGACCACGAGGGGACGGCATGAAGTGATGGGAACAGTTCTGTCTCTTGACTGTGTCAGTGTTTACACAACTCTCCACCTTTGCCAAAACTCCTAGAACCGTACGCTAAAAAGAGTGAATTTTACTGTATGTAAATGTAAAAATTTTAAAAATGTTTCATGATTCAGAAGATTCAAACTCTAAATGTCAAGAAGTTTTGACTGGGCACGGTGGGTCATGCATGTAATCCCAGCACTTTGGGAGGCTGAAGTGGGCAGATCACCTGAGGTCAGGAGTTTGAGACCAGCCTGGCTAATGTGGTGAAACCCTGTCTTTACTAAAAATACAAAAAACTACTCAGGCACAGTGGCGCATGCCTGTAGTCCATCTAACTTAGGAGGCTGAAGCAGGAGAATCACTGGAACCTGTATTAAAAAAAAAAGGAGTTTTTAGGAAAAGCTTAACTAATTTATATGGTTTGTATTTTCCTTCATGCCTAAGCAAAAGACTTATATGTAACTATGTCTTAAATAAGTCTTTCAAGTATGTTTAAAATAAAAATTCTGCCGGGCGCGGTGGCTCAAGCCTGTAATCCCAGCACTTTGGGAGGCCGAGACGGGCGGATCACGAGGTCAGGAGATCGAGACCATCCTGGCTAACACGGTGAAACCCCGTCTCTACTAAAAATACAAAAAACTAGCCGGGCGAGGTGGCGGGCGCCTGTAGTCCCAGCTACTCGGGAGGCTGAGACAGGAGAATGGCGTAAACCCGGGAGGCGGAGCTTGCAGTGAGCTGAGATCCGGCCACTGCACTCCAGCCCGGGTGACAGAGAGAGACTCCGTCTCAACAACAAAAAAAATAAAATAAATAAAAAATAAATAAAAATTCTAAGTAATTTTCTTTCTTTTTTTTTTTTTTTGAGACGGAGTCTCGCTCTGTCACCCAGGCTGGAGTGCAGTGGCACGATCTCGGCTCACTGCAGCCTCCGACTCCCTGGTTCAAGCAATTCTCCTGCCCCAGCCTCCCTGGTTCAAGCAATTCTCCTGCCTCAGCCTCCCAAGTAGCTGGGACTACAGGCACCCGCCATGATGCCCGCCTAATGTTTGTATTTATGGTAGAGACGGGGTTTCACCATGTTGGCCAGGATGGTCTTGATCTCCTGGCCTCCCAAAGTGCTGGGATTACAGGTGTGAGCCACTGAACCCAGCCCTAAGTAATTTTTTCAAAAAGAAAAAAGAAAGAAAAAGAACAGATCCGAGAAGCATCCTTCACAAAGAGGCAAGGTGGTGCCATCTTCTCTCCACACTCCCTCCCTCCAGTCTGGCTCTTCTGGGCCATCGCCGAGTTGTCCTGCCAGTCCCTCTTCTGCTTCCCTCCAAGCTCTTGGGAGACTGAGCACTGTCTCCAGGGATTTGGTTATGTCTATCAGGCTCCCTGACTACCCCAGGGACCCAGGCCAAGAGTCCACCCTGCATGTAGGTGGCTCCAGGTGAGGGTTCTGGCAGGAGACAGGTGATATTGGACAGAGGAGAGTTGAGTGAAGTGGACACTTGCAAAGGTGTAGACAGGGTTCTGAAAGCTACTGTGGAACTTCCAGGCATCCAGGACCTAGCATCAGCTGGGAACCACTTCCACCCTCAGAGGGGCCGTCCTTTGGGACCTTTGCCAGGGGAAGATTGCAGGCAAAGGAAATCCCTTTTGTCCCATTCTCTTGGCCTCCTATCTCTTGCCCATACCTCCTGGTGGGAGGGGCAGAGCTGGCCCGGGGGCCATGCATGTTCCGAGTGCCCCGGAAAGCAGAACTGGTGGCAGCTAATGCGGGGAGGGAGTGCTTTCCTCTTGGCCCCTGGCAGGGCTGGGAGGAAACTGACACTGAGCTGGGCACCTGCACGCCTGTGCATGTGCATTCTCTGACCTGCATACCCCACTGCAAGTCATAGTATGCTTGTTAATCACCCCTCTTGCTCCAGGTACATCTCCCAGGAGACTCAGGGGTTTGGTGGAGGCCACATGGGCCTACCAGCCTTGACTGTCCAAGGGTGCAGAGGCGGAGAAGCAGTGAGGCCCAGATCTCATGGGGAAGACCTTGCAAGGGGCTCTTAGTCTTTGGGTTCCAGGAGCCAGCACTGGGATTGGGGGTGAGGGCCAGGGTGGGAGGTCAGAGGCCTAGGGCAGGCCCTCTCCTCTGCGGTCTCCCATGTGGGTCTTCAGACACTGTACCCCCACCTCTACCTTGGACCAGAGCTTGGCAGGCAGCACCCTGCACTACCGTGTGGTGGACGCCAGGAAGCTGAGCATCACTGGGATGAGGGGCAGGGGCCTGCAGTGAAGATGAAAGGGCAGTGCTTCCCTCCCATTATGCACCCCAGCCCCAACTAAGAGATGAACTCTGTTCCCTCAAGCCCTCAGTCGGGCCCCTGTGGAAGTCTGAGTGAGTGGCAGGGCACCCTGTCCTACTGGGTGGACTCCGGTGTGTAGGTGACCCTGGGTCTTCACCCATGGCACAGGTGTGCCATGGTCTCTGGTCTGTTTCTAAAGATTTCCAGATGTGTGGAGAGTGGGTTCCAATAGGGACCTGGTACTTTCTCAGCAGGGCTTCAGCTGACCAGAGAAGGCAGAGCATTTCACCAGCCTCCACTCCCGATGCCTCCCCACATCAGATGCCCCACTCTGCCCTTCATCCCCTGTCTGCCCTCTAGCCAGTCCCAGCTCAGGCCTTGACACATTTTAGGATGTGCAAGGGAAGGGTGGGGCAGCTGCCGTTCCCACTGAGCCCTGCCCCGCTCTTATTGGCCCCTGGGGCAGAGGGGAGTGTGGACAGTTCAGGGCTTCACCATGGGAGGCAGTCAAGGTGTGGGACGGGGGTGGCAGATGAAGCTGCCAAGGCAGCCTGACAGCAGTGGTGCCCAGACCCTAGGACGCACCCTTTAATGCTCACCCCTGGCCCCTGTCCTAGGGCCAGGACATCTATTTTGACTCATAAATCTGAGGTGATTGCCAGGGCCGTGCAGCCCAAACACATGCCCATCAAAGCCACAGCCGCTGTTTTGCTCACTGGGGCCACCCTGTGGCCATCTCAAGGCCCCAGTTCTCCTCCTTGGGGCTCCCTTGTCCCAGGCCACGCATCCCTCTTCAAGCAACTTTCCTGCTGTGGCCTCCGCCCAGGACCTTTGCTGTGTGCAGCTTACCTGGACGGGACAGGAAGACAGTATAGTTCGCTGCCCACAGGTAAGCCCTAGACCAAACATAACGAAAATCACTCAAAAATGTAGTTAAAAAATCGCTAAAGGATTTAAAATGTCCCACTAGAAGTATTCACTTAATGTAAAAAAAAAAAAAAAAAAAAAAAAAGCAGTGAAGGAGAAACAGAGGAGCAAAAAAAGACATGAAATGTTTAAAAATAGCAGATGGAAATTCAACTATGTATATTGATAATGTGAATGGATTAAACCAGGGGTCCCCAATCCCTACACCGTGCACTGGTAGTGGTCTCTGGTCTCTTAGGAACTGGACCTCACAGCAGGAAGTGAGCAGCAGGCAAGCAATGAGCATTACTGCCTGAGCTCCACCTCCTGTCAGATTGTGGTGGCATTAGACTCTTATAGGAGGCCAGGCACAGTGGCTCAACCTGTAATCCCAGCACTTTGGGAGGCCAAGGCAGGCAGATCACCTGAGGTCAGGAGTTCGGGACCAGCCTAGCCAACATGGCACAACCCCATCTCTACTAAAAATTTAAAAATTAGCCGGGCGTGATGGTGGGCACCTGTAGTCCCAGCTATTTGGGAGGCTGAGGCAGGAGAATCGCTTGAACCCAGGAGGCAGAGCTTGTGGGGCAGGTGCAGGGGCTGAGGGGTGCAAGCAGAGCGTGTAATGAGCCAAGATCTTGCCACTCTACTCCAGCCTGGGTGATAAACTGAGACTCTGTCTCAAAAAAAAAAAAAGAAAGAAAAAGAAAATGATTCTCATAGGACCTCAAACCATATTGAGAACTGCACATGAGAGGGATCTGGGTTGCACACTGCTTATGAGAATCTAATGCCTGATGATCTGAGGTGGAACAGTTTCATCCCGAAACCAGCCTGCCCCTCAACCACCCACCACCACCACCCTCCACTGTCTGTGGAAAAATTGTCTTCCACGAAACCAGTCCCTGGTGCCAAAAAGGTTGAGCACTGCTGGATTAAACAAGCCAACCAAAAGGCAGAGATAGTCAGACTCAATTTAAAAATAACATCTGTCCAGTTGCGGTGGCTCGTGCCTGTAATCCCAATACTTTGGGAGTCCAAAGCAGGAGGATTGCTTGAGGCCAGGAGTTTCAGCCTGGGCAACATAGAGAGACCTCGACTCTACAAAAAATAAAATGAAATAAAAATTAGCCTGGCACACACCTGTAAGTCCTAGCTACTCAGGAGCCTGTAGTGGGAGGGTTGCTTGAGCCCAGGAGTTCAAGGTTACAGCTAACTGTGATGAACCACAGTACTCCAGCCTGGACAGCAAAGAAAGACCCTGTCTCCAAAAAATAAAAATAAAATAAAAATAAATTAATTTAAAAACATACAAATTAAAAACAAGATCCAACAACATGCTATTTACAGGAGGCACACTTTAGATTTAAAGATATAAATAGATTTAATAAGAGGGTAGAAAAAATTGATACCTATGATCATGGTGACACACACCTGTAATCCCAGCTACTCAGGAGACTGAGGCACGAGAATTGCTTGAACCTAGGAGGCTGAGATCACGCCACTGCACTCCAGCCTGGGTGACAGAGTGAGACTCTGTCAAAAAAAAAAAAAAAAAAAAAACCTAAAACCAAATATGCATCCAAAACTCTAGCTGAAAAGTAATATTTCCCCTCCACTTTGAACAGCCCTTGAATGATCTGCAATTGATCAATAGATTTTGGAGCGAGAGAGCCAGCACACTGATCAGGAGTGCTAACAAGGAAGTAATAGATCCCTGGAGAGTGAGGAGTGAAGCCCCAAAACTGGTCCCCAAGGAGTTACATACCAAGAGTCAGGAAGATGTGCTGTGGTAGGAAGCCGTGCATTAAGATTTTGCCCATTCTTTTGAAGTGATAACCAAGAGTGAAATGTTTGCAAAACTTTAGGAAAGTAAATGGAGGTATGATCAGAGTCATATGGCATCTGTTGTCCTAATGTTGTATCATACTATTTCATACTAATTTAAATTTATTGTATCATGTTTCATCATGTCACCAATTGTAATTATGCAAATATTTATGTACCACTAAGAAAAAAAAAAAACTGCCAGTATTTTTATCTGTGTTTTAACTTTTCTTTTTAAATGGTCTTTTGAATTTATTTAGACAAACATGTTAATTATATATAATTCTTGTGAATAAACAAGGGGAAATGTAAGAGGAATAAAAAATTAAAATTCTTAAAAATATTATATATGTATGTACATATATGTGATGATGATGAAGTGGCTCAGAAGTTTATTAGTCAAACTTCCAAGCAGATGAATAGAGCAGAGGCAGAAACTCTACCCTAAACTAGTAGTTCACAGTGACTATACTGATACCCAGAGGTTTGTCCTGATCAGTTCTGAAATGTGTTGCAAGGAATTTCTTACAGCAATAAACCACCAAAGTTCTTAAATGATTTACTTTTTAAAATATACAATGTTGATTTATCATTAACCACTTTAAAAAATGTGAATTACTCGGGTTTGATTTCCAATGTGTTTCATATATATATATACATATATAGTGTATATATATGATTTCCTATATATATATATATATATAGCAAACAGCAACCATAAGAAAACTATCATACAGAGTAGATTTAAAATTGTTTTTAATTACTAAAGATAAAGAGGGACATTTTATAATGATAAAAGTGTAATCCAGCCGGGCGCGGTGGCTCAAGCCTGTAATCCCAGCACTTTGGGAGGCCGAGACGGGCAGATCACGAGGTCAGGAGATTGAGAACATCCTGGCTAACACGGTGAAACCCCGTCTCTACTAAAAAAAAAAAAAAAAAATGCAAAAAACTAGCCGGGCGAGGTGGCAGGCACCTGTAGTCCCAGCTACTCGGGAGGCTGAGGCAAGAGAATGGCGTAAACCCGGGAGGCGGAGCTTGCAGTGAGCTGAGATCTGGCCACTGCACTCCAGCCTGGGCTACAGAGCGAGACTCCGTCTCAAAAAAAAAAAAAAAAAAAAAAAAAAAAAAGTGTAATCCATCAGGAAGATGTGATAATTATAAACATACATGCAACTAACGTCAGAACCATACTTCACACAATATATAAAAATTAACTAAAATGGATCAAAGACCTATATAGAAGAGCTAATGCTATAAAACTCCCATAAATAAACATAGGGATAAATCTTCCTAACCTTAGATTAGATAATGATTCCTTTAAAATGACACCAAAAGCACAAGCAACAAAAGAATAAAACATAAATTGGATTTCATCAAAATTAAAAACTTCTGTGCTGCAAAGGACAACCATCAAAAAAAGAAAAGACAACCCACAGAATGGGAGAAAATATTTGCTAACTATACGCCTGATAAGTGACTTGTATCTAGAATATATAAATAACTCTTACAATTGAATAATAAGAAGACAAATAGCCCAGTTTAAAAGTGGGCAAAGGATTTGAATAGACACTTCTCTGATTAAAATATATAAATGTCTAGTGTGTACATGAAAAGATGCTCAACATCATTACTCATTAGGAAAATGTAAATCAAAACCACAATAAAATACCACTCACACTTACAGGATAGCTATAATAAAAAAGACAGATAATAAGAAGTATTGGCAAGAATGTGGAGAAATTGGAACCCTCGCATACTGCTGTTGTGTGTGAAATGTACAACAGTGCAGCCACTTTGGAAAACAGTCTGGTAGTTGCTCAAAAGCTTAAACATAGAGGTCGGGCGTGGTAGCTTATGCCTGTAATCCCAGCACTTTGGGAGGCCGAGGTGGGTGGATCACTTAAGGTCAGTAGTTCGAGACCAGCCTGGCCAACATGATGAAAATCCGTCTTTACTAAAAATACAAAAATTAGCCAGGTATGGTGACACACACCTGTAATCCCAGCTACTCGGGAGACTGAGGCAGGAGAATTGTTTGAATCCGGGAGGTGGAGAATGCAGTGAGCTGAGATCGTGCCACTGCACTCCAGCCTGGGTGACGGAGCAACATTCTGTTTAAAAAAAAAAAAAAAGCTTAAGCATAGAGGTCCCATATAATGCCACAATTCTATTCCTCCTTACAAATGAAAGCACATGTCCACACAAACTTTGTATATGAATGTTTAAGCAACATTCTTCATAACAGCCAAAAAGTAGAAACAACCCAATGTCTGTCACCTGATGAATGGATAAATAAAACGTGGTATATAAATGCAACGAAATATTATTTGTCTGTAAAAAGGAACGAAGTACTGCTGCATGCTACAACATGGATGAGCTTTTAAAACATGCTATGTGAAAGAAGTCAGATACGAAAGACCACATATTGTGTGATTCTGTTTAAATACAATGTTCAGAACAGGCAAATTCACAGAGAAAAAAAATGTAGATTTGTGGTTTGCTTTGGGACAGGATAGGGTACAGGATTTCTTTTTGGGATGATGAAATGTTCCAAAATTGGTTGTGGTGATGGTTGCACAACTCTGTGATTATATTGAAATTTTTTTTTTTTTTTGAGTCAGGGACTCGCTTTGTCCCCCCCCAGGCTGAGTGCAGTGGTATAATCATGGCTCACTGCAGCCTCGACCTCCCAGGCTCAAGCAATCCTCCTACCTCAGCCTCCCAAGTAGCTGGGACTACAGGCATGTGTCACTATGCCTGGCTAATGTTTTATTTATCTTTTTTGTAGAGACAGGGTCTTGTTATGTTGCCCAGGCTGATCTCGAACTCCTGGATTTAAGTAATCCTCCCGCCTCAGCCTCCCGAAGTGCTGGGATTACAGGCATGAGCCACTGTGCCCGGCCTAAACTATTGAATTGTATACTTTAGATGGGTGAATTATATGGTATGTGACTTATATCTCAATAAAATTGTTACCAGAAAATGGGGAGTGGCCTGAGATCACCACCGGGTGCCAGGACACACGGTGCCCTGAGAGGGCCCCAGCTGCAGTTTTGATCCACTGGGCTCTAACTAGCCACTTGCATTGGATGCTCCTACTTCCCATTACTTAGCAGCAGCAGCCGCCATTCCCATGGCCTTGGCCCCCGTCTAAGGTCCTGCTTGCCTCCAAACAGTGGGGTGGGATTTATGGTGCTAGGTGAGGCCAGGCTGTTGTCCAGAGGCCCCTTGGCTAGTCTTGATCCAAGTTTCTGAGAGATAATGTCTCCTCTGGCCAGCCAGCTGGGGAAGGCAAACATTGGCAACTCAGGGCCTGACTGCTATGGGATTCAAGAGAATAGCTGAGAGGTGCTGAGCTGCCCCAAAGCATAGGGCCCTTGGCAGGTGTGGGCTATGCCCCTCCTCACCCAGCCCCCAGGCTGCTCAGCCCCAACAGGCATTGTCTGTTGGAGGTCTGAATTCTGCAGCCACAAATCAGGATCATAAGAGCAGGGGCCAAAGGGGCTTCCGAGTCTCAGGACCACCCCCCAACCCAATTTCTGGGCACTGCATGTGGTTTGAGGCAGTTGGAGGAGAGACCTCTCTGTGTGCCCATCCAAATAACCCCCAGGGCCATTCCTCTCTCCAAAAAAACAGGGGAGTGCAGAGATGGCAAAGCCTAGCTCCCAGGGCACCCCTGGCCTGGCGCCCCAGGAGATAAGCCTGGATGCCGTAGCAGAGGGAAGACTCCGTGCTGTGGAAACCATGGAGAAGCTGAACTTCTCAGTGTGCAGAGAAGCCACTTGGGGGGTGTGGGGCAGGTGCAGGGGCTGAGGGGTGCAAGCAGAGGTCTGTGTTGTGGTGGAGAGTCTGGGGCCCACCAGAGTTGGGGTGGAGAACCAGCTCCTCTCCTCTGCCTGAGCCTCTTAAATTCTCCAAGTCCTGGGTTTGGAGTTTCCTGGGGACCATCGTATCACCTACTTCCTAGAGCAGCTGTGAGCACAAATCATCATCATCCGTGTAGCCCACCTGGCATGGGCCTGGCACCCATTGAGCACTCGGCCCAGGAGTCATTATCACTGCCCTATCGGGTGCAAGGGGAGCTCCTGAAGCCGGAGCTGCCACAGGGGGAGCTTTGTGCCTTACAATTCTAGGGGGCCTTATTCACATCATAGCCATCATGGATCTGTTACAAAACTTTCTCAGCCTGTGGGAGTAAATTGTCTCGAAAATTGGAGTCTTCGAAGCCTAAATATGTGCTGCCCAGTACGGTAAGTCACTAGCTACACATGGCTAGTTACATTAAAGTAATGAAATTAATTAAAATGAAAAATGCAGACAGTTGCTCAGGTGCCAATAGCTTTATGTGGCCATTTCATTGGACAGCACAGATCTAGAACACATCCATCATCGCAGACAGTCCTACTGGACTGTGAGGGGAGGCACTGTGGAAGCTTGAGAGCAAGGCCAGGAAGGACAGGAAGAGCTGTGGTGGGAAGAAGAGAGAATGCCAGGTGGGGGGCACACTTCCCCAAACCTCTTAGCTTCTCCAAACCCTAATAGGATCCCCAGTGGTCAGCCTTTGAGAAGTCAAAAGGGATTAAAGAAGCCCCAGGTGAGAAGAGGCATGAGGCTCTACTGGCAAGTTTTCCTCCAGCTGCAGAACCTCCAGGCTTGGGGGGTCACTGTGTGAGTGCCTGGAAACCTCCTGCCCAGCCCCCAGGGGCAGGCTGTGGCATGGGGTTCAGATATGCAATACGACTGGGTGCAGTGGCTCACACCTGTAATCCCAGCACTTTGGGAGGCTGAGGTGGGAGGATAGCCTGAGTCCAGGAGTTCGAGACTGACCTGGACAACATAGGAAGAGACCCCGTCTCTACAAAAATAAAAAATAAAAAAACTAGCCAGACATGATGGCACACACCTGTAGTCCCAGCAACTTGGGAGGCTGAGGTGGGAGGATTGCTTGAGCCCAGGCGGTTAAGGCTGAGATGAGCTGTGATTGCACCACTGCACTCCAGCCTGGGTGACAGAGCAAGACCCCCTAACAATTAAATTAATATATATATATATATATATATATATATATATATATATATATATATATAGTTTAGTAAACTTTATTTTATATGTATTACATATGTAAAGATATATATCTTTATTTTATATATATTTATTATATATAGTGCAATACATTTTATATATGTATAGTGCAATCTGAGTGCCTTGGTCTTTCTATACTGGAAACAAAACAAAAAACTCACATTCACACACACTCCTCAAATCCCAGCAGGTTCCATCCAACAAGGAAGTATTGGGTCCCAACCCGGCGTATGACCCGGCAGGCCGGCCGGGGGTGTGGATTGACATTTTGTACTTGAGTGGGCAACACTGCAGCTTGGCATTGTGCCTGGAATGCAGTGAGGTGGACCTGTGGGGCATTTTAAGGACGGGCAAACGAAATCCCTCCCGGGAGGGGACTGGTGGGCTACGTAGTCTGAATTTACGAAAGATGTCGCCAGGCTGTGAAATATGAGTTGTGGCATTAGAATCTCAGATCTTTGATAAAAAGCACATCCCCCTGCCTACTGCAGCTGCTCAGCTGGCCTGTTAGCTTATTTCGTTTGTCACAACTGTCGTGATTTAAAAGATATCAAATGAAGCAGAAAAATCTAACCATTTACTAATCCCTTCTCTGCCTCCCTCCCCACAGTGACCTTTTGCTTCCAGCCACCAAACTCACAGAGAAAACCAACCTGCTACGTGAGCAGTGCACCCCAAAGGCAGTAAGAATGGGAGTCACTTATGCTGGGATCTCCTGTGTGCCGGGTACCACACGCACAGGAGCGAACCAGTGTATTAGGTTTGCCCAGTCGAATCCTCCCAGCTTAAGGTAGGGAGTAATTACTTCATTTTACAGATGAAGGGTTTGGGCTTAGGGATGGTTAAGTAACTGGGTGGAGCAAGTGGTTAAGGTTAGCATATCAGTTGAGGACCAAGAGGAAACAGAATTCCCCCAAAAACGATTTAGCTAAAGAGAATGTGAAGAAGGAGCTGTTCACAGATGTGCAGACATGGTTATAAGGACCAGCAAGGAATGTTGAGGCCCTCCAGGGACTAACAGTAGCAGGAAGCCACTGCCACCTCCCGGGCTGAGGGGACAAAGGGGAAGGAAGAGTGTAACCTCGGGAGCCCAGGCAGAGCAGGAGGAAGGTGGGGAAGAAATACGCCAACCATTCTCCCTCCTGCCCGCTCATCCCCTGTTGGGGCCTGTCATTGGCGGAACCAACAGGAAACCAGAAGGCATGAAAGCACAGAGTGATGCCGTCTGTAGGAGACCAAGAGGGACAGGGAATAAATGGCAGAGGAGGAGAGGAGGGAGAATGAGAGGACACTCAGCGCAGTTAGTAAGTGGTAGCACAGGAGTTGAATTCAGAACTCACTGACTCTGAACTCCACCCGACTGAGCATCGTATGCTGCTGCTGCGGCCATATGCCTCCCAGAGGCCCATGCATCAAGGTAAGGGAACCAGCAGTGTCCCCACAGAGGGGCTTCCAGGCCAAGCAAGGACTCAAGCCTGGGCCCAAGCCGTTCCTTCCTTCCTTCTCTAGCCAAATCCCCTTCTTCTAAAGAAAGAAGTGTTTCTGGTCAGAAAGGCTACACCAGGGCCCCCACTGCCTAGCAGAGAAAAACAGGCCAGATGCTTATTCCATTGTGGAATTGCCAGATGCAGGTCCACATTTGTGTGGACCTGAGTCTGGTGCTCATGCTGTTCCTTTTACCAGGAGTCTTGTTTCCCGGAAGGTTCAGGGCAGGAGCCTGTCTCATTCGCCACTGTATCCCTGCATCAAGCACAGTGCCTGGCACCCAACAAAGAGGCACTCAGTGATCATACTCAACTGTGGAACTCAAGCGCCTTGCAAATAACATCCTTTCCTCAGGGCCCTGGGCTTTCACTTCATAGGGTGAGTTTTCCAGAAGCTTCTTTACCTTCCGTTGCAGATTTTTAAAAAATGTTAATACTGACATTTCGGTTTGGACCTCAGAGAGAGATGATGATTATGACAATAAAAATAATAACAAATTGCGGTGCTTAAAATGTGTTGGGCGTTGTAAAAAGTTTTCTGTGCGTATTATCCCACTTAACACCTGTGCTGGCCACCTCTTATGCAAGTCCTCTCAGTCGTACCTCATTCCAGTCATACACAACTTGCAAGCAGCTCCACACAGTGCATCCTGACAGCGTCTCTCCTCAGGTCCTGGCTGCAAATCTACCTCTCTCATGTTGGAATTTCTCTGATGCACAGCATTGGATACACTCGGGAAACCACGCAAGCACTGGCTTATGCATAACTGGGAGCAGTTAATGCCCTGGGGGCCTCCCAGTGCCAATGGCTTCTACTGCCTGCCTCCCTTTCATGTGGCTCCCCCAGACCTGCAGGACTGGATGCTGATGCCCACCGCAGTGGTCGACGCCATTGCATAATGCACCCTTGTATTGGCTCTCCATCCTTCCCGGTTTCACACTGCCCATCCTCCCTCCTGCTCCTGGGGATCATATTCCAAAATCAGCCTGCATACAAGCCTTTGACTCAGGCTCTGATTTCCAGGAACTCAGGCTAAGACAATCATTTTTTGTTTGTCTGTTTGTTTTATTTTGTTTTTGAGACAGTCTTGCTCTGTCACCCAGGCTGGATGGAGTGCAGTGGCATGGATCTCAGCTCACTGCAACCTCCACTTCCCAGGTTCAAGTGATTCTCCTGCCTCAGCCTCCTGAGTAGCTGGGATTACAGGTGCCACCACACCCGGCAAATATTTTTAGTAGAGATGGAGTTTCACCATGTTGTCCAGGCTGGTCTCGAACTCCTGACCTCAGGTGATCCACCCACCTCAGCCTCCCAAAGTGCTGGGATTACAGGCGTGACACCGTGCCCAGCCTAAGACAATCCTTAACGAGAGTAATGACAGAGGTGCTCTTATTACCCCTGTTTCATAGGGGAGGACCTGAGACTGAGGTTCAATAACTTGCCAAGATCACATGGCAAGTAAGGGGCAGAACCACTGGAAGTTAAAAAAAAAAAAAAAAATGCTCCTCTCAGACACAGGGAGAATGATTTGCCAAGAGATTGTAGGAGGATTTCTGGCAGTGTCTGGTGCTCGTTGAGGTTTGTGGCCACGAATCTTCCATGGAAGCAATGGAGTGGTGAGATGCTGTCCAGCAACACTCAGCGGCTCTGATAGAGGCGTGAAGAGGGCAGGTGGGGGTGCTGGGGTGTGGAACTGGGCAGAGCAGGGGGTGAGCTGGGCAGGAAGCAGCTGAGAGTCACAGTGACCAGGGATGGTGAAGAGGCTTGGACTTCTCATGACAATAACTTTTCCAGGGAGAAGGCCTAGTAGGTCGTGCCAAGGATAGGTCCACGCTACTTGGCTGGAGGTCAGTGTGAGCAGGTCTGGCCAGCCCCCAGGATCCTAAGGACCTCAAACTGATTCCATTCTCTACAGCTGATTCCCACTGTGACTCAGCTTATGCCAAAACATTGTGCTGTTTATTTGAAATTCAAATTTAACAAGACGCTCTACATTTTTATTTGTGAAATCTGGCAACACTAGTCCCTTGTAAACCAGTAACACCCCCCTGCATAGCCATGACCTCCTCTTCCTCCCAGCTCTCTTCACGTCCCTCCCACTGCTATCCTAGTGTCCCAAACTCGGCCTCCACTATTCCAGGGGACCCAGCCAGTCACAGGCTCCTGCCCATCCTTTAGAAACACCTCCCTTTCTCTAGCCCACTGCCATACCTGGCTCCACGCCTAGACAACTGCTGTCGCAGCCCTGATGCCTCCGTCTGCATCCAGCCCCCACCAGGTGAATATTCCTCAAGCGCCACCTTGACCATGCCACACGCTGCTTCAGCCTTCAATGCCCCCCACTGCCCATAGAAGAAAGTCCTAATTGCAAGGCTTCCAGCAGCCTGTTCCCATGGCCTTCCCACATGGACCTCCTACAACCCACCTCTCTCTACCCTGTCCTTGTGCACAGAGGACCCTCACATACTCCCTCTCCTTCAGGTGGAAAACCACTTTCCCATGAAGACCCAGCTCAAAGGATCCATTGTCTGGAAAGGTCCCCTGACTACCCAGACTGGACAGGCTTCTGCTGCCTCCGGTATCCTCCTCTGGCAAAGCACACACTGCAGCCTTCTACACCTCCTTTTAATTTGCCCAATGGGTCTTACATCTTGTGGTAGCTTGACTATGAGCTTATCTTCTCAACTAGATTGGAGGCTCCCTGAGGAAAGGAAAAAGATTTTGTGCCTGTTTCCCTAGGGTCTCTGGCTCAGTCCCAGGCCAGAGCCAGTATTTGCTGACTTGTGCATGGGTTCTGCACTCCCCTGGCCACTGTCAGAGTGAGTGGGCAGGCACCCCTGGGCATGTTCCAGACTCATTGACCCTCAGGTGGCAGGTTGTGGCTGTGGGCCACAGAAGGCATATAGGATGTGGTGTTGAGGCTGGCACATGGCTGACCTGGCTCACAGTGTGGGCAGCACACTCCTGGCTCAGGGCAGGGTCCTCTTGGGCATGGCTTCTGGGTGCAGGTGATGGTCCCTTCCTGTGGGAGCAGACTGAGGTGGCTGCACAGGCCTCAGAACCCCAGAGCGCAGGGCCTCTGGAAGCAAAACCTCAGCCCAGGCTGGGACATGTCAGAGTGGCAACAGGCTGAGTTGGCTCTGTGGATGTGGGCTACCCTCTGTGTGAAAGCAGAAAAGAGACATCCTGCCCCAACCTGAGTCGTCTCTTGATTTTTTGTTTTGTTTTGTTTGAGACAGGTTCGTAATGTATTGCCCAGCCTAGAATACAGTGGCTTCATCATGGCTGACTGCAGTCTCACCTCCCCATCTCAAGTGATCCTCCCGCCTCAGCCTCCAGAGTACCTTGGGACTACAGGCGCTCACCATCATGCCCGGCTAATTTCTTTTTATTATTTTGTAGAGACTGTGTCTCCTTATGCTGCCCATGCTGGCCAGCTTCTGGACTCAAGCGATCCTCTTGCCTGGTCTTTCCGAAGCCCTGGGATTACAGGCGCAAGCCACCACCCAGCATCCTAACGCTCTTGACCCGGGAAACCATCTCTTTCAGGTGCCAGTCCCACCGAGGGTGTGGGCCAGGGAAGACCTGAGGATCCTTCAGAGCTGGGGGGAATCAGGGGGCGGGGCGCGGGGGGAATTTGGGGTTGAGGATTTATTATTTCCCTGTTCCAGACTGCCGAAGGAGCCCAGTGGTCGTCTAGGCCACCGCGCTCTCTGGCCCAATGCTCAGTCCAGGTACGTAGTCACCGCCGGTAAGTGCCGGCCGCCTTGAGTGGTCTCCCCGGGCGGGACCTGCGCGATGCAGAAGAACCCAGCGCAGTCCCGGGAGAGCCAGCTTTGCCTCGCCGTCCGGACCGGTGCTCCAGGGCGCAGCCACGCAGGCGCACCGCAGACAGGTGGGTACCCGCAGCCGCGCGCTCCTCTCCGCGTCCCCGTCCGGTGCGCCCCGAAGGTAGGGGGAGCGGTACCGGCTGCTGCCCAACCCCAAGTCTAGGGCTCCACCAGGCACCTGTGGGCGGAGGGATGAAGACTGGAGTACGGCGGGTTCCGCGTCCAGCTGTGCCTGGAGACCGAGCTCGGGTGGGTGCCTACAGCAGGGTGCGCCCGGCCGACCTGGGACCTCCCAGGCTCCCCTCCCGCCCCGATCAGTTTGGGGTGCTGGCGCCCAAGGAGCCCCAAGGCCCAGGCGGCGGAGTCAGGCACCGCTGCGGGGGGCGCAGGCTCTGCTGCTCTCCCTCCCCCTCGCCATTGCCCAGGATGGGGGCTCCCGGGCATCCCGCTGGAGGCTGGCTTGGGCCACTGAGGAGCGAGGCCCAATCCTTACTTTCGATGCACTCACCCTCGCTCTTACCGGGCCACCCTCACCCTTTCGGAAAAGAGGTTGAGGTTAAAGCGTTCATCCCTCGAGATCTTCAGGCCAATGGCAGGAACTGCGCAAGAGTTTGGGGGAAGACGGTGTTAGGTAGAGGCTCCCTCTGTCCCTGGGCTTGCGGCGGGAAACGGTAGACTCTGGTCTCCCGAGCAGCGGAGAAGGATGGGGCGCAATAGTTCCTGGGCTGGTTTCTGTAGATCCTGTCCCAGAACTTAAGAAGACAACAATGAAGAGGCTAAACGTGGAGGAAAAGTGAGCATGCCGTGGCCGGCATGCTGGGGCAGATGGTGAGGACCAGCGCTGGCCTCGTGCAGTTGTCTCCGGACCTGGGAGGCACGGGTACCCGGGAGCAGAGGCGGGAGTGGGGGACTTTCCCAGCCTCGCAGCCACGCTGGGCACAGCAGGGTGATGACCGGGGTGCTGTTCCTCCAGCAGCAAGAGGAACGGTCCAGAGGCCATCCCTGGGGGTGGGGGTGGCTCCGCTGGGCTGGCCCAAGGGGTGTGCCCCAGGGGAGCCAGCGGGAGGTGTGGGAGGTGAGGGAAGGGGGGAGGAGGAGCTGGAGGGGAAGCGGGGAGCAGGGGCAGAGGACTGGGGTGGGCCTGGGCCTCCACAGACCCAGTCACCAGGGCTCGAAAGTGCACAGGCTGTGTCCATAAACAAACTGGCAAGACCTCCCCTCCCCCTACCCCGTAGCTGTCGGGCCTGGGGCTGGGGCTGAGGGGCTCCAAGAGTCTAGGGAGGCACTGGGTAATCACCCCTTTTTACCTAAAGGCCCTGCTTGGGGGTTTTCCCCCTGTACCCTGGTCTTCCCCCACCCTGCCCTTGGGAGGAAGCTGAAAGAAACTTCTTCCTGGGCACCTGTTGCCCCAGAGCCTCAGCCTGTCTGGACCAGGCAGGCGGCAAGGCCCCCGGTGTGGGCAGCTCACCCGGAGGGGTGGGATTTAGGATCAGGCCCAGTGCAGTGAAACCTTTGTCCTCTGCCTGAGCTGGGTGTGGGTTTGCAAGGAGACATGTGACCCAGACCAACCCTGGATGCAGCAGGGCGCCTGCTGTCTGGCCACTCTTACTAGGACCACTGTGGCACTTCCTCCCCTAGTGGCCCCCTGCTACCCAAGCCTTGCAGCTCCTGGAGTGACGGGACTGTCTCCTGGGACTCCACTGGGGCCCTGGGGTTGGCTGTGAGATTTTACCAGCCCATCAGGAGCACTTGTGCATCCCCTCCTCATATTCCAGATCTGGGGCTCTCCCAACAAGTTTATCTCCTTTTCCCCTGGAGCCCCTCCAGTCCTCCCTGTTGATCCACCTCCTCCCCAAAGCCCTCCCAGGTTAGTCCAGCCACACTCAGCTTCCCACGTTTGAGTGCTCATGCACCCACAGCTGACACTGCACCTACAGCTGACACAGCCCATCAGGCACTTGCCTTCTGCTCTCAGCCTGCTTCACACAGTGTGGGGCTCTGCCTTCCTCAGCCAGGACAGGGCACATCATCACTCATTTGCCTGGTACCCAGTACAGCTAGGCTAGTGCCCCTCAGAGCAGGTATGCACTGAGGATTGCACACTGGACCCTGGTTCCTCCTGCCCCCAGGCTGGGCTGGCAGGCAGGGACCAGGCTGGGCATGGGGAGGTGGCAGCTTCCCACAGAGGCTGCCCAGGGAGCTGGAGCCCAGCCCCTCTTGGGCCACAAGCCCTTCCTGCCCTCAGCCTTGCTACCTCTGGCCCTTAGGTGTGTCATCAGAGTTCATCGTGAACACCCTGAACGCCGGCTCAGGGGCCTTGTCTGTCACCATTGATGGCCCCTCCAAGGTGCAGCTGGACTGTCGGGAGTGTCCTGAGGGCCACTTGGTCACTTACACTCCCATGGCCCCTGGCAACAACCTCATTGCCATCAAGTATGGTGGCCCCCAGCACATCGTGGGCAGTCCCTTCAAGGCCAAGGTCACTGGTGAGTGCTGGCTTCGGGGAGGTCCATCCAACCTGCAGCCCAGCCCAGCCTGGGGGGCTCCGGTGGCCACGCACATCCAGACCATAGTCTGACCCCAGACATCATGGTCAGTTTGCCAGGGCTAGAGGTGGGCCTGGCTCTACACAGCACACATTCTGTGGAGTCAGGCATGATGGTGTAAAAGTCCCATTCTTCCTCTCCATCACGGCCCCTCACTCCTTCAGCTCTGGCCTGCGCTGGCTCCTCAGGCTCTAGCATCACTTTCTTCCCTCCTGGCTTCCCATACTCCTCGGCTCCAAGAAGACACAGTCAGTATTGAGCAAGCTCCCCTCTTGAGGCTGTCTGTAGGATGAGTTGGGTGGGTGTTCCTTTGCAAAGTGACTCTAATCCTGTGAGTTAGCCTGAGTTCCCAAAGCCTGCAAGGGTGAGGGTCACAGCGTCTGAGGCCCCAGCCCTGGGGTGGAGCACCAGTTGGAGCTGGCAGCTCAGGGCCCTGGTTGGGAATGGGGCTGTGCTCCTAGAGTGGCCCTTGGAGGAATTTGGGGGCAGCCCCGAATGCAGGCAGTGAGTCCCACAGGGTGGCAGTGCTGGCCGAGGGTCCCCTGCCTGGGGAAGAACAGGAAGCCCTTCTGACCAGGTTTGCGCCCCCTCCACCCGCCCCTCAGGTCCGAGGCTGTCTGGAGGCCACAGCCTTCACGAAACATCCACCGTTCTGGTGGAGACTGTGACCAAGTCTTCCTCAAGCCAAGGCTCCAGCTACAGCTCCATCCCCAAGTTCTCCTCAGATGCCAGCAAGGTGGTGACTCGGGGCCCTGGGCTGTCCCAGGCCTTCGTGGGCCAGAAGAACTCCTTCACCGTGGACTGCAGCAAAGCAGGCAGGTGGTGGGGGAGGGCGTCTCCCAGGGTGCGAGCAAGAGGCCGTTGGGGAGCAGGGTGTGGGTCACAGTAGGGGACTCCCTGGTGTGAGCCCGTCCCTCTGCCTCCCTCTCCAGGCACCAACATGATGATGGTGGGTGTGCACGGCCCCAAGACCCCCTGTGAGGAGGTGTACGTGAAGCACATGGGGAACCGGGTGTACAATGTCACCTACACCGTCAAGGAGAAAGGGGACTATATCCTCATCGTCAAGTGGGGTGACGAAAGTGTCCCTGGAAGCCCCTTCAAAGTCAAGGTCCCTTGAATGCCAAAAGTACCTCCCCAGCCTCAGCCCCCACCTCCAGCCAAACACACATTACACACACACACACACACACACGTGCTACACCCAGACACACGCACAGAATCAGACACTACAAACACCTACCTTGGGGTGAAGCGAAGGCACAGCCTCCCCACCCCACTGCGCCCCGGGGGTTGGAGGACCTAGTCTGTGTTAGGACAGTGTCCCTCCCTGGGAATGTGACATGAGGGCAGACTGGGGCCAGGCTCAGGGGCAGAGGCTGGGACATGAGGGGCTGGAAGGGGGCTGTGGGGCCAGGGAAACCCTATACGTCTTCCCAGTGTGGTTTAGAGCTGCTCACCCTGATTCTCCCTGATTCCTTTCTGTAAAATGGGGATGGAGGTGCCCCCATTCTTCATAACGGAAGTAAGAAGTGCTCATACCTCTGTGCCAGGCACCGTGCAGTACTAACCCTTACAAATACTCCATAAAGTGGGTGCTGTTAGAGCTCCAGTCACAGCTCAGAAAAATCAGCCACCAAAAGTGAAGTGACCTGCCAGAGGCCCTAGAGCAGAAAGCATGAGCTCCAGGATGTGCCGTGGCAACCCTGCCGGGGTCTGTGCTCTGAACCGTCCCACTACCTAGCCCTCTGGA
The DNA here is from genome assembly GCF_007565055.1 of Rhinopithecus roxellana. Lineage (NCBI taxonomy): Eukaryota > Metazoa > Chordata > Mammalia > Primates > Cercopithecidae > Rhinopithecus > Rhinopithecus roxellana. Next base: position 64,513,883 of record NC_044554.1, read on the forward strand.
GGACTTGCCTTCCAGAGGCACCCAGTCAACAAAGCCACTTTCCTTAAACCTGCCAGGAAGCCACTTTCCTTAAACCTGCCAGGAATAGCGCTGCCGCTTCCTTGTTCCTCTTCTGGCTGGCTGGCCCTGGCTTTCCTCTGTGACCCCAGATCCAGGCACTGAGGCCAGGTCTTAGAGTGGCATTACAGCCTCCCCGCCGCCTGTGGCAAAGGCTCAGGCCCACTAGGAGCCCAGACCCTGGGGCAGAGAAGCTGCCCTCTCCTTACTGAAGCTTTAAGCTCTGTGGAGAGTGGGCTGGGGAGACCTCAGTCCCTTCCTGGGCTAGGGGGAGGGGTGGCTTCTGACTTCTGGTCTTTATGGCAGGGAGAGAGAGCTTTGGAAGGGTTCACAGCTCCACCCTCAATGTCCCTTTTTGCCTGTGAGACCCAACCCTCTGCTTCCCAGCTGCAAGGAGGAGTTTCCCAGCCCTGTGGGCCCACAGGGACGGCTGTCCTCACTTCCTCCCTTTGGCCCCCTCCGCCTGCTGAGCCCAGGGCCCAGCCCTGCCCCCTACCCAGGCTCACCCCACAGCCAGGCCTGAGCTCAGGCGTGGGAAATGGGGCTGAGACCAGCCAGTGAAGGGCGGCCTTGGCATTTGGGGCCAAGCCTGAGATTATTGGAGTGGGAAGGGGTGTTGAGTGGAGTCCAGGAAAGAAACTTACAGGTGGAGAGAGGAATACACTGATCACGTCCATGATTTCAGAGATGAGGACTACTTATTATTATTATTTGTTATTTACCATGTGTCTACCGACTCTAAATTCTTTACTTATATAATCTCACTTAATGCTTACTGCAAGTCTATAAAGTAGATGTGGTGATCCCCAGTTTACAGATAGGGAAATTGAGGCACAGAGAAGTTGGTGTTCTAAGGCCACGTGGAATTGGCTGAGCAGGGATTTAAACCCAGCTCAGTCTGCTTCTTCTGTAACTTGTGAGAGACAGGAAAAATCCATCTGGAAACTCCAGGGCAATGGAGGAGTAACTTAAAGCGGCAGGGAAACTGTCCAGGAGCCCTAGAGGGGTGGACTTGGGTTTATTTTCTTTTCGGGGTGTCCTCCTGGATCTTAAGCGGAGACAGGGCCTGCACCCCCGTTGGGCTTCCTGCGAGCTGGAGCTACTCTCTGGGGTCAGGACCGGCCGGGGCCCGGGGAGGGTGGAGGTATCCATGGGAAAGGCGCGCGCGGTGGGGGTTTGAGCCCTCCCTGAACAAAGCCTGGGTGGGAGCGGCCTGTGTGTCCCCACCCCGCCTCCCCCAGCGCCTGCTGAGCCGCGACGACAGACGGCAAGCGAGGCGGAGCTAGCATGGCCGGGGCCGGGGCCGCTGCGCTGTCCCTTCTCCTGCAGCTCGGGGGCCTGGCGCTGGCCGTGGGCGCGGGCGCGGGAGGTAAGTCCAGGCGCGGGAGACTTGGGGTCCGGCCAGGTGCGCCCCCTGCCTCCTATCAGCCCGGCCTGAGGGGGCCGAGCGGGGCCGGGGGCTGCTTCTCTTAGCCCTGCCTGAGGTTCACGCGCCTCCCTGGCCAGCCCGGTCCTCCCCGTCGGGGGAGCGAGCAGGGTTGGGAAGACCGCGGCCAAAGCAGGGGGTTCAGGAGCGGGGGTTCCTGCAGCCGGCGGCAGGAGAGAGCGCGGCTGCCCTGGCATCTGGGAGTCTGAAGTTAATTATTTGTCTTGACGAAGGAGGGGGAGAAAGCAGGCCGGCTGTGGAGGCTGACTTTGAATCTGTGTCTGGCCCTCCCTGGAGCGGGACAAGCGGGAATGGAGGGCTCGGTGCCGGCAAGGGGCCAGGGGAGGCTGAGAGGGGAGCCCGGTACAGTTCCTTGGGGACCAGTCAGGTTTTTGCCACTCGGAGCTCTTTCTGCAGGTCTCTCCGGGCAAGGTTGGCCCTAGCTTCACCTAGGGATCCCAGAGGATCCAGCTTCTCCCGGGCTCCTTCTGCCTGCCTGCTTAAGCAGAACTGGAAGAGGGGCCTGGGAGGAGGGGCCCTGGGCAGTAGGGTGAGGTCCCACGGGAGTCCAGATTGGGTAGAAGGTTTCAGATGCTGACACGCCCTTCGTGGCCGCCCTCTGTGTGCTTGGGAAGGACTGAGGCCGAGTGCCATTCCGGGTGACAGGATGCCCAGTACAGGGATGGAGATGGGAAAGGGTACCTGGGGTTTGGGGGCAAGCATCCGCCCAGGGTGCGGGGTCGGAGTTAGAATCCCTGATATGAGCGGGCAGTAGCTGGGCTGGAAAGGTGGGCGGTGCTTGTGATCCGTCCCAGCGGGACTTACTCCTGGGAGACTTCAGCTGTGTGATTCAGAAAGGTCGAGTGGAGAGAAGGAAGGTCGAGTGGAGAGAAGGAACGCAGATGGAGGCAGGGGCAGGGCTTTGCCTTCTGAATGGAGAAGGTGGAGAGAGGAGAAGCGGGGGATGGATTAGGGGACAACTCAGACAACAAAATGGGGGAGCTGAGCCCCAGCTTTCTGGCTTAAGTAACTGGGTAAGTGGGATGGCATTAACCAAGTCAGGGAATTTGGGGCAAAGCAAGTTCCATTTTAACCTAGAATCCCCTCTGCCTTTGATGGTGACAGTGAGTGACATTGTTCCCCTATCTCACAGGCCTAGTGTCTGTGAGAAACCCTTTTAAGCCACTCCAGGCCTGGCCTCACTAATGAGCTGCCATGGTGGGAAAGACCCAGCCCTCTCCCTCGTCCTCTCTCTGTTCCTGTTGCATCCCGCTCCAGACCCTCCACTTCCCTGCGGATCCCTGCCTGGAGGAGGGACCCATGTCTGCCTCCTCCCCTCCTGCCTTTATTGTCCTGGCTGCAGGAGAAGGATCAGAGTGAAAAGGTGAAAGTGACCATCCCCAACCCCAGGCCAGAGCTCAGAGGTGCCCCGTCCCCCTTTCCTGGACATAGTGTCTTCTAGAATCAGGGACAGGCTGCCTTCACTGGATCTGTTGTGTTCAAAGCTAGTGGAGGCCTTGCCAGCACCTTTCTCAAACCCTTCAGGAAATGCAGCCAAGTCCCACTTTTGGAGCCCACCACACCCAATGTGGGGGCCCCCAGGACCCCCTGTCACAAACCTGGAAAACTGTGCTCAGGGTTGAGAGCAGGAGCAGGAGCAGCAGTTGTCCTTCCCTCAGCACATTCTCCAAAAGTGATGGCCTTTCTGACAGGTGTAGACAGAGAGTCAGGGGATGGGAGCTGCTCGTGTTATCCCTGAAAAGACTCCCAGCCAGACCCCAGGCCCCTGAAAGCAACTCCACCTGGCGCATGTCTGTGGCCCTCCCCTGAGTTTCAGCCTGTGCTGGCTTCCAGGCCCTCGCAGCATGACATGTCAGCTTCCCAACCATCCCTGGCCAAGCTGCTGGCCCAAGAGAGGCGGGATGATCCTGACATGCTCACCATGGCTGGGGACATCAGCCGGGGCAGGCTGCAGGGAAGCCCTGCTCTAGAGACTGCTCTGTGTCCCCTGGTGGGTTGGGGGGCCTGTGGCTCAACAAGCGGGAGAAGCTGGTCTGGGCCACATTTGTCCACTTAGAACTTCCTTCCCCTTCTTCCATGCCCTCACCTCCAGCTTTCACTCCCCAACCCTCACAGACCACATCTCCTTCCCTGAATGGTGGGTGGGCAAGTGGACAGGGCGGGGTGCACAGGATGACCCCCTTCCCCTGTGGGTCAGAAGACAGAATCCAGGAAATGTGGCCAGGCCAGCCCCTCACCCTCAGGCCCACATGGGATTCTTGTGCCCTTCAGGTGGGACTGTCCCCAAGGAGCCCCCTGGGCAGCAGACACCTGTCCACTCCTCAGCCCCTGCTGGGGACCCCCAGGAGCAGTGGCTCCCCCTGCGAGAGTGGCTGGGGCGACTGGAGGCTGCAGTGGTGGAACTCAGAGAACAGGTACCGTGGAGACAGGGCTGGTTTGCATTGAATGGGGAGGGCTTCTCATAGTGGGAAGGAGGGAAGAAGTTAGCCTTGGAGGGGTGTTCCTAAAATAGAGCTTTTTTTCATTGCACATGGAAAGGAAAGACTCTTATCTGAACAATTTCCTTCCTTCTTTTCTTTTCTCCTTCCTTCCTTCCTTCCTTCCTTCCTTCCTTCCTTCCTTCCTTCCTTCCTTCCTTCCTTCTTTCCTTCCTTCCTTCTTTCCTTCCTTCTTTCCTTCCTTCCTTCTTTCCTTCCTTCCTTCCTCTCTCTCTCTCCCTTTCTTTCTTCCTTTCTTTCTTTTCCTTCTTCTTTCTTTCTTTCTTTCTTTCTTTCTTTCTTTCTTTCTTTCTTTCTTTCTTTCTTTCTTTCTTTCTCTCTCTCTTTCTTTTCTTTCTTTCTTTCCTTCTTTCCTTCTTTCTCTCTCTCTCTCTCTCTCTTTCTTTCTTTCCTCTTTCTTTTTTGTGAGATGGAGTCACCATCTGTCACCCAAGCTGGAGTGCAGTGGCACGATCACAGCTCCCTGCAACTTCTGCCTCCTGGGTTCTAGTGATTTTTGTGCTTCCGCCTCCTGAGTAGTTGGGACTACAAGTGTGCACCACCATGCCGGCTAATTTTTATATTTTTAGTAGAGACAGAATTTCACCATGTTAGGCCAGGCTGGTCTCGAACTCCTGACCTCAGGTGATCTGCTTGCCTCAACCTCCGCAAGTGCTGGGATTATAGGCGTGAGCCACCATGCCCGGCCTGAACAATTCTTAACATTTATTCTTTCATACAAATGAAGACCCTCCAGGTTATCTGTTTTGTCAGTTCGTGTTTCATGCTGTTCCATGTATTTGGGAAATGCTATGGAATGTGTTCTATATAAGGCATCATCAAGAAATATTTTGGATGGGTAAAGATGTCTTTAATTCTTGGGGCAAGGGTTGGGTCCCCATTTTGTCCAAAGAAGAGAATGGGGCTCATGCTCCCCTGAGAACGGTGATCGTTTGAGCTGGATGCTGACTGAGGCGACCCATCTCTGCTCTGGAATTGGCAAACTTCTTTCTCATCCTGCCTCATTTTCACACCCCTCATCTCTGCTGGAGATGGTGGGGACACTGAGCCAGTGCCTGCTATTCCATCTCCTTCCTGCAGAATAAGGACCTGCAGATGAGGGTGAGGCAGCTGGAGTCCTGTGAGTGCCGCCCTGCATCTCCCCAGTGCTGGGGGCTGGGGCGTGCCTGGCCCGAGGGTGCGCGCTGGGAGCCTGACCCCTGCACAGCCTGCGTCTGCCAGGATGGGACCGCTCACTGTGGCCCCCAAGCCCACCTGCCCCATTGTGGGGGTAAGTGCCACCCTATCTGCCCACCGGGGCCACCTAACGGCCTGCAGATGGCATGGGGTGCTTGAGTGACACTGCTGTCTCCTCAGGCTGCAGCCAGAATGGACAGACCTACAGCAACGGGGAGACCTTCTCCCCAGACGCCTGCACCATCTGCCGCTGTCTGGTGAGCTCCCAGGACCCATGTGGGATGTCCCTCACCTTTCTGCCTCTCCTCAGCTACCTGTCACTACAATGTGGCACTCCAGATGTCGCATAATGGGCTCTGCCTGCCACTCCCACACATTGCCACAGTGGCTTTCAGTTGATTCCAAGTAGGAAAAGGAGCTCAACACCCATGGACACTGGGGGACCCTCGAGCCACTCAATTCAGACCTGGCCAACAGTGGCGTGGAGGGCAGAGAATGTATTAGGTTGGTGCAAAAGTAATTGCGGTTTTTGACGACTTTTAATGTCCAAAAAACTGCAATTACTTTTGCACCAACTTAATAGTTGCTTGTCCTCCTATGTCACCTCCCACTCTTCCACTGCCCATCTTCTACCTCAGAACCCCCTCTCCTGCCTGTTCTCCCTCACCAGGCTCTACATCCACCTTCCCCCAGTCTTTCCTTCCTCTTTCCTCCACTGAGAAAGTCTTCAGTCTTCTTCCTAGGATCTCCCCTCTCTGGGGAATTTGCTGGCACCTGGAACAGATGGTTTCCCAGGGTTAAGGGCATCCGGAGACAATGGGAGTGGGGGCGGGATGCCTCTTTTCTGCCTTTATAGAGAGGGTAGTCCACATCCACAGAGCCAACTCAGCCTGTTGCCACTCTGACATGTCCCAGCCTGGGCTGAGGTTTTGCTTCCAGAGGCCCTGCGCTCTGGGGTTCTGAGGCCTGTGCAGCCACCTCAGTCTGCTCCCACAGGAAGGGACCATCACCTGCACCCAGAAGCCATGCCCAAGAGGACCCTGCCCTAAGCCAGGAGCGTGCTGCCCACACTGTGAGCCAGGTCAGCCTCCTGCCAGCCTCAGCTCCACCTCCTGCATGACTTCTGTGGCCCACAGCCACAACCTGCCACCTGAGGGTCAACGAGTCTGGGACATGCCCAGGGGTGCCTGTCCTCTCACTCTGACGGTAGCCAGGGGAGTGCAGAACCCATGCACAAGTCGGCAAATACTGGCTCTGGCCTGGGACTGAGCCAGAGACCCTAGGGAAACAGGCACAAAAATCTTTTTCCTGCCCTCAGGGAGCCTCCAATCTAGTTGAGAAGATAAGCTCATAGCCAAGCTACCACAAGATGTAAGACCCAATGAGCAGATTAAGAGGAGGTGTAGAAGACTGCAGTGTGTGCTTTGCCAGAGGAGGGTACAGGAGGCAGCGGAAGCCTGTCCAGACTGGGCAGTCAGGGGACCTTTCCAGACAATGGGTCCTTTGAGCTGGGTCTTCATAGGAAAGTGGGTTTCCACCTGAAGGAGAGGGAGTATGTGAGGGTCCTCTGTGCACAAGGACAGGGTGGAGAGAGGTGGGTTGCAGGAGGCCATGTGGGAAGGCCATGGGAACAGGCTGCTGGAAGCCTTGCCATTATGACTTTCTTCTATGGGCAGTGGGGGGCACTGATGGCTGAAGCAGCGTGTGGCATGGTCAAGGGGGTGCTTGAGAATATTCACCTGGTGGGGGCTGGATGCAGACGGAGGCCTCAGGGCTGTGACAGCAATTGTTTAGGCATGGAGCCAGGGATCCAGTGGGCTGGAGAAATGGGGGTGTTTCTAAAGGACAGGCAGGAGCCTGTGACTGGCTGGGTCCCCTGGAATAGTGGAGGCCGAGTTTGGGACACTACGATAGCAGTGGTACCAGGGACATGAGGAGAGCTGGGAGGAAGAGGAGGTCATGGCTATGCAGGGGAGTGTTACTGGCTCATAGGGGGATAGGGTTGCCAGATTTAGCAAATGAAAGTCTAGAATGCTTTGTTAAATCTGCATTTCAATAAACAGCATGTCAGTTTTTAGTACAGGTGTATCTTATTCAATATTTGGGATATTCTTATACTAAAAATGATGTTTTATTAATCTGAAATTCAAATTTTACTGGGCATCCTGTATTTTGTCTGGCAGCCCCACCAAGAGAGGAGTCTCAGCTGGTAGTAAGAAAGGTGGGACAGGGACTCAGACCAGTTGGGTCTGGAAATGCAGCCTGGGGTGTTGGCTGGAGAAGAGGACTAAAATCTTGAGGGTTTATGAATCTCAAAGAAGAGACACACAAAGAAAAGACACACACACTCTCTCTCTCTCTTTGGGGCATGTGGTGCCTCAGGACCACTGCTAGCCTATATAATGTCTTTGGTGAAATTTTAAAAGGCATCCTTTCCTCAAGACACTACTTCCATCTGTTGTAAAATAATGGAACCGTGCTGATGATGTGTCTGTCTGACACTTTACTGCCATCTGCTGGAAAGGTGTAGTAAATATTAAAATCTCTGATGTCTGTCACGTGAATGGTGCCCCTTTAATGTGGCACCCAGTCCTTTGGGTCTCTTACTTGTGGGCCAGGGCCTGGTTATCCAGGCTGCCCTGGGGCCACGGGGCTGGGGAAGCATGGCATCCAGAGCCCTGTGTCATCCGCACCTGCCAGGTAAAGGAATCAGCCACCACCCATATACCTGCTGCTGGGCAGACTGCCAGCCTGGCCATGCCAAGCCCAAATATGGGGGCTAGGCAGGGCTGCTACTGCCGCTGCCCAGGCATCAGGGCTGAAGCCTGCTAAGCATGAAGAGTAAGCCAGCTCTGGCAATGGAGAGGAACGGAGCAGGAAGGGACGAGGAGGGAGAGCGGAATAGAGAGAAAGAGGGAGGATGGTGTGGGGAGGGAGGGCTGGCTCAGTATCTGCCCTGCAGGCAGGGGCTGTGCAGTGCCAAGGGTTCTCATGTTCAGACCTCAACTGCTTGGAGAGCTGCACCCCACCTGAGGAGTGCTGTCCCATCTGCCGGCCCGGTGACCTCCTGCCCTGTCCTACCCTGCCCTGCCATCCCTTCAACCCCAAGGGTCCAGTACCTACTTGGGGTCATGCCTTCCCTTAAGTGATGTCCACTCACCCTGCTCCCTGGTGACCCACTTGTCATCCTGCCAACCTTCGCAGGCTGTGAGTATGAGGGGCAGCTTTATGAGGAGGGGAGCACCTTCTTATCCAGTTCCAACCCTTGTCTGCAGTGCACCTGCCTGGTGAGTGCACCTGTCCCCTCGGCCTAGGCCCTGCTCCTCCCTGGATACCTGCCCTGCCACTCCTCCAGCCCCCTCACATGCCTCGCAAGAGCTGGAGCCAGCTAGGCTCTCCCTCCATCTCTGCCCTGTGTCCCCCTTCTCTGAGGGTGCCCAACGCCCGCCCACCCTGCCCTCTGCGGGAACCAGACCAGAAGCCTCACAGCCACTGGTGCATTACAGAGGAGCCGAGCTCGCTGCATGCCCCTGAAGTGCCCGCCCAGCCCCTGCCCAGAGCCAGTCCTGAGGCCTGGGCATTGCTGCCCGACCTGCCAAGGTGAGAGCCCCTGGCCCCTCCCTGGTAGAGCCACAAGTAGGCTATCGTGCCATTTCTTGAATTCCAGAACCCACCTTGCTGGCCTCCGGTGGGTTTGGTCCATGGGGGAGCTGGAATGCCTGAGCTCAAATTCTGCCATTGCCACTTAGTGCTCGTGTGACTCTCTACCGCAATTTCCCCATGTGTAAGGTGCAGATAACGATATTCCATACCTCATTGTGCTGCTTAATAAATGCTTGCTTTCTACTTTGTGCTCCCCAATCATTAGACATGGGGTCAGCCCTCAGGGATGACCACTAGAGTGTGACACTGAGTCAAACACTAATGCAAAATCCTGTACCGGTCAAGGGCAGGAATAGAAGCAGGCACCAGCCACTGTGCGAATTCAGAGGAAGGAGACCCTATCCAGCCTGGGCACAGGAGGGAAAGCGTCCTGGAGGCAGCTGGTCCCCAGGTGGCCCTTAAGGATAGAGAGCAGTTAGCTTGGTGAAGGGCTGACGAAGGCAGTGAATCTCCCAGGAAGTGGGGAGAAATCAAGCACAGGTGTGGTCCTGACACTCAGGGTGGGTGTGTGATGTTGGCTGGGAAGGTGTGAGAGGTGACCGGGGCCGGAGATAGGTGGGGCACGTGGGTGTGGCCATGCTCTGTCCAGGGAAGACCAGAAAGGGCGGGCTAAGGAGCTGAGGCCTCACCCTGCCTGGGGCACTGGAAGCCACTGGGGAATCTAGGCAGAGATCTGACCCCATCTAGTCTTGGCTCAGGAGAGAGCCCTCAGATGGCATGTGGACGAGGAGGGCGGGCAGGCTGAGGCTGGGGTCTAGGCCAGCTCCTACCAGACCTCCCTCTGCTCACCCCCTCAACCCTAGGCTGCACAGAAGGTGGCTCTCACTGGGAACACGGCCAAGAGTGGACCACACCGGGGGACCCCTGCCGAATCTGCCAGTGCCTGGTGAGTCCTGAGGCTGCTCCTGGTCTGTCGCCTTCCCTGCCCTCAGGCCCACTGTATTCTTTCCCTCATTCCATGGAATACTTCGCAGAGGCGTTGAGAGGGGACCCAGTGGAGAAGACCTAGGCACTGTCTGCTGGGGGCTGGGCAGAGCTTATCTGCGTGCTCAGCTCTGAGCCCAATAGGGGCTCAGCCCGGGTTAGTGAATGAACTCAAGGAACTCACAGGCTGGAGGAGGAGACTGGGCAGGATATGGCAGGCAGCAAAAGCTCCAGGGCGGGAGAATCACAGTTTGACTTGAGACATCTAGAACTGTGCTGTCCAATTTACAGCCACTACTACATGTGGCTACCCAGCCCTTGACATGTGGCCGGGTCCAAAATGAGATGTGCCATAAGTGTAAAATATATGCCAGATTTCAAGACTTACTATGAAATAGAGGAATGTAAAATAGGAATCTATTATATGTTGATTACATGTTGAAATAACAGTTTGGATATATTGGGTCAAATGAAATATATTTTTAAAACTTAATTTCATCTGTTTTGTCTTCATGGTGGGAGCAGTGTTTACTTGGGCCTCAAAGGGTAAGTAGGGTTTGAGCAGGGAAAATGAGGGGAAGGTACCCCAGATATAAGGAATAGCCTGGGGAGGTAGGAACATGTAAGCCGTGATGGCCAGGTGGGCACCTGAGGAGGACTGTGTTTCATGGGAGCTTCCAGACAGCCTGGTAAGTACTAAGGACTCTGTGCAAAGGCTACAGGTCACCCAACCCCAATGCAATTGTTACAGGAAAGGGGTCCCAATCCAGACCCCAAAAGAGGGTTCTTGAAACTTGCGCAAGAAAGAATTCAGGGCAAGTTCACAGAGTAAGGTGAAAGCAAGTTTATTAAGAAAGTAGAGGAATAAAAGAACGGCTACTCCATAGACAGAGCAGCCCTGAGGGCTGCTGGTTGCCCATTTTTATGGTTATTTATTGATGATATGCTAAACAAGAAGGGATTATTCATGCCTCCCCTTTTTAGACCATATAGGGTAACTTCCTGACATTGCCATGGCATTTGTAAACTATCATGGCGCTGGTGGGAGTATAGCAGTGAGGACGACCAGAGGTCACTCTCGTCGCCATCTTGGTTTTGGTGGGTTTTGGTTGACTTCTTTACTACAACCTGTCTTATCAGCAAGGTCTTTATGACCTATATTTTGTGCCGACCTCCTATCTCATCCTGTGACTTAAAATGCCTAACCATCTGTGAATGCAGCCCAGTAGGTCTCAGCCTCATTTTACCCAGCTCCTATTTAAGATGGAGTTGCTCTGGCTCAAATGCCTCTGACATTTTTCCCCTCCCTTTTATAAGAGAACCCTTAATCCTAAGGGGTGCAAAGGGACAAAGATCCATCTATAATTTTTTCAGGCTGAATAGGGGCAATGACATTCCTGCCTAACTATTAGGGTCTCTCTCTCTCTTGTGTTCAGGGTAGAGAGGTGCTTAATCAGAAAGCATCAGTATGGCAAGGGCCATTCATAACTCCGAGTTCTGACAAAAATTGATACCTGGAAGATTAATAAATGTTTAATTTAAGAAAATGTTGAGTAAGCTTATCCTTATTCCTACCCAAAGAGTACAACAGAAACATATTCCACAAGTGTAAAGCAAAATCAGTGAAATTATCTCAAGTAAACTAAATTAGAAGGCTTTCCATGAACTGGGCAACTGTTGGAACCAAGCTGATATGGGATTGCTAGATGATTCCAGTACATGCCTAGAATTAGAATATTGACTCCAGATTTTTACATAACCCATCCTTTTTGTTTCTTTTCTACAGCAGCCAGCGATCTCTGGTTGGGTCACAGGAACAAGCAGTCAGTCTAAATTGCAAAAACAAACTTAAAAACAACTGCCAAGACTAGAATTTAATAACAAGTATACCATAGTTCTTGAAATATAATATTTCTCTCTCTGCAGTTTCCCATTTTTACTAAAGACTAATCATGGTAACACTGATTTGCCTTATTATATTTGGCCTGATTATTTGTATAAAGTGCGGCAAGAATAATTATTTTTTATATAAGCTCTTTGAAATTGGCTTTGATGGAACTCTGTTCCATAAAGAATCTCAGATTTTTTTGAGCCAAAACTTGCCATGGATTTGTACCCTCAAATACCTATGAGTTGAGTAAATTCCTCTCCTCTTGAGGTTCCAAGATAACTTGGGGCTCCTGGGCCTGTTAGAAAGTGACATTCTTTACTTACCACAGGTCAGAAACCCTGTACAGGCACTGTGTAGGCAAGGTATGAGGCCAGTTTCCCCAAGGGGCGTTTATGGGCTCTACAACTCAAATTTGATTCCTTAAGGGAAAGTATGCCATTCCAGTCAAAGCCTTGGTAAAATAGCCAGTTTCTCCAATTGTGTCCTGTTACAAAAGAAAACAGATTTTTGTTGCACACATGCAAATAGCCATATTGCCATAAATTAAGAATACTCACAAATAGTTTCCAAATTCTGGATAAATTAGGTAGAGAGAAATAAATATGCTCCAAATTTTGTTCACAGGAGTATACTTTACTCAATTGCCAAAAGCTGTAAATAGCTAAAAAAAAAAAAAAAAAAAAAAAAAAAAAGGTTTTTTTTACTATGAAAAACAAAACAAAGGATCAGCAATGTTTTGAACAAAAAGTCAAATAGATTATGTCAGAGTCCATGCAGTTAACTTGTTTGATATTTCTGAATATTTCAGCTCTCTATGAGAGTTCTGAAAGTTTTTTCATCTATTCTGATATCACAGTCTCCAAAGTTATCAGAAAGCCTGCATCTAAGTGCACCTGTTGAAGTTCTATAGTTGATTATAAAACCACCTTTTAAAGAGGGTTAAAACAAGATAACAATTGTTTGTGGATGGTAAAAAGTTTTAGGACAGCCACTATAAAAGCTACAATTGATAAGAAAATTTGGTTACTCTTGTGGCATATAATAATTTCACATAACAATTATAATTATTAATAACATACACTGTCATATCAGCATTATAGGAGTTTCTTATAATTTTGGAACATACACCAATAACACATTTATATAAACACAGCTGTAAGAAAACCAAATACCATTTCATATTTGACAATACTTCCTATATGACTTTTATACCAAATAAGCCAAATGTCACTGTTGCATGGGTGCATTATTGCTGTCAAACCCAATTCTTAATAAAACCTTATAGACCAATATTTCTTAATCAGTTTGACTATAAGGTAAGATTTTCATAAATGTTTTATAACTCTTTACAAATTTTTGTTAAAGAGCAGATTACAAGCAGGTTTTGCTTTAAGAAAAACCTGTTGCACTTTTATTCCAATGCTCAATTTACAGAAAAACTGGATAATACCCCTTTAACTTTAACCAATATGTTCACACACAACTTATTTTATAAGATTAATTTTTCACAAACCTTCCACAACTTGCTCAAACCTTCAGCTTTATTCTGTCTAACTTAAAACCATCTTTTAACCTTCTAAACTTAGGCAATAAATCCATATTCCCATGACTTTTTATAATCCTTTACCAAAAGTACATTCCACTTTTCTTACATGCCTTGCATGTAGAACTATTTTTTCAGTAGTCTCAATCACAAGTTACAATGGTAACCCTTAGCAACTTTTACTTTTGGTGAAAACCTTGGTAAATTCAGGATTTTAACTATGTACTAGGTGTGGAACCTAGCCTAGGACACACTAGGCAGAAGTGCAGATAAGGTATGACTTTTTCCAGCATAGCTAGGGGATGTGGCAAACTCCACATGTCCCAGGCCTTACCTAACTGTAAAGTAGGCAAGTTGTATAGTTAAGAGTCATAGTGTGGCTGGGTGCTGTGGCTTACACCTGTAATCCCTGCACTTTGGGAGGCCACAGTGGGCAGATCACTTGAGGTCAGTGGTTTGAGACCAGCCTGGGCAACATGGTGAAACCCAATCTCTACTAAAAATACAAAAATTAGCTGGGCATGCTGGTGCATGCCTATAATTCCACCTACTCAGGAAACTGAGGCAGGAGACTGGCTTGAGCCCAGGAGGCGGAGGTTGCAGTGAGCCAAGATTGCACCATTGCACTCTAGCCTGGGTGACAGAGTGAGACTGTCTCAAAACAAAACAAAACAAACAAACAAACAAACAAAAAAAAAAAAACAGAAAGAAAAAAAGAGTCATAGTGGCATTTTATGAAACTTTTAGGAGGCCTAACACCCTTTAAATTGTACAACATTTATTGCATAAATTCCCTTTCACGAATTCTTTCATGACTTACACAGATGATGTACAACATGCTTGGAACTTTCTGACTTGTCTTAAACATTCCTCTCTTTAAACAACCAGTCATTTTACTTTAGGACACGAGTTTACCATACAAGATCCTTTCTTACATAAAAACTATTTGCGTTATAACCTTTTTTGCATAACTAGGAGACATGGCTAATTCCACATGTCCCCAGGCCTTATCTAGAATCTAAAGCGCCAAAATAAATTGGATAATTTTCAAAAGCCAAGAAGCAGTTTATGACCTTAAAGCATTTAGCAAACCTAATATCTGACCTGCATAATTTAGACCAAAGGTTTACATTTTTGAAGATATTTTTATTTTATCAATAATCTTTAAAACTGTGCTTATTTCCCAAAGATTACTTAAGTCACATGAACTAAAAGGCATTAGACTTTTTACTTTTCTGACAAAATATTTAAGCTCTTATTATTATTAAACCAATTAGTTAAAGCTCTTTTCTATATAAACATCACACACACCACACATATAAATACACAGACAAAAAAAGATAAAGGGCTCATCTTCTAAGTTGTGAACTGAACCCTGAACCCAAGTCACCATTGTGAGGGCAGAGACCAAGAGAGAGTACTGCCATGTGGTTACAAGGTCAAGCTCCCAAGGACATACAAGACAAGAGGGAAACCTTATCCAGTTTTTTTTTCAGGGACCTGCAGCAAAGTTTGTAACTGACCAGTTTGCTGGGTTGTCTTGAAAAGCAGGCTTACAGGTGTCTTAAGCCTGTGTTCTATACTAAGGTCTTTTTCTTCATGACAGAACAATATAGAAAGACACACAAAGCACACCAGATTCACTAGAGCTTAAGACTAGCTCACACATTCTTTTTTTCCATTAATCAAAACTTTACAGAGGAAATAAACAGTGATTTTTACCATTCATTCAACCAACTTGCAGTGGAGGGCACAGGGGGAAGCATTGCCTGAGGCAGAGTGGGAAAGGCGAAGTGCTCAGGGAGGCCAGAGAAAGACCCACCTGTTGCTCAAAAGTTTGGGTGGCCGCATATCAGTAGTGAAGGGATTTTTTTTTTTTTTTTTTTTTTTTTGTTTTTGAGATAGAGTCTTGCTCTGTCGCCAGGCTGGAGTGAAATGGCATGATCTCAGCTCACTGCAACTTCTGCCTCCTGGTTTCAAGTGATTCTCCTGCCTCAGCCTCCCGAGTAGCTGGTAGCTGGGGCTACAGGCATGTGCCACCGCCTCCTGGTTTCAAGTGATTCTCCTGCCTCAGCCTCCCGAGTAGCTGGTAGCTGGGACTACAGGCGTGTGCCACCATGCCCAGTTAATTTTTTTTTTTTTTTTTTTTTTTTGGTCAGATGGAGTCTCGTATTGTCCGTCGGGCTGGAGTGCAGTGGCGCGATCATGGCTCACTGCAACCTCTGCCTCCCGGCTTTAAGCGATTCTCCTGCCTCAGCCTCCCAAGTAGCTGGGATTACAGGCACCTGCCACCACGCCCAGCTAATTTTTTGTATTTTTAGTAGAGATGGAGATGGAGTTCCACTATGTTGGCCAGGATGGTCTCAATCTCTTGACCTCGTGATCTGCCCTCCTTGGCCTCCCAAAGTGCTGGGATTACAGGCGTGAGCCACCGCGCCCAGCCACGAAGGGATCTTTTTCGGCAGTCCTATCAGCTCTTAAGTTTTCTCTTTTAGGGAGGAAAAAGCTCCCCGTGTCCCACAATCCTGTACTTGCCTAATCCTGTCACCCACAGCCGTCAGCTGTGAGTACAAGACAGATTAATCCCAAGAGAATAGCAGTTAACATCCTGTAGTGCCAAACCCATTCTTAACTGGGAGAGACTTTACCCAGAGGGGCCTCTAATCGTCTAACTCTTCGAAGGGAGTCTAACCCTCCTGAGTTGGGCCTCCATCCCAAGGCCCATCAAGTGTCCATGCCTTTTATTAAGAGAGGCCTCTAACTCCCCTAAGTGGGGCCTCTGACCCAATCCCATTCTTTCCCTGGGTATATGCACCCCACTGGTGCAGCCTATTTAGAAGGTCGGGGGATTTCTTCAGTATTGTCCCTTCCATGGCTCACCAGAAAGATGTTACCAGACCCCATCACTTACCAAAATTAGCCTGTGGGTCGGGGGTAACCACACTATCATCCCTTCAGTGGTCGCCAGAAAGATGTTACAGGAAAGGTGTCCTGATCCAGACCCCAAGAGAGGGTTCTTGGATCTTGCACAAGAAAAAAGTCAGGGCAAGTCTATAGAGCAAAGTGAAAGCAAGTTTATTAGGAAAGTAAAGGAGTAAAAGAATGGCTACTCCATAGACAGAGCAGCCCTGAGGGCTGCTGGTTGCCCATTTTTATGGTTATTTCTTGATGATGTGCTTAGCAAGGGGTGGATTATTCATGACGCCCCCTTCTAGACCATATAGGGTAACTTCCTGCCGTTGCCATGGCATTTGTAAACTGTCATGGCGCTGACGGGAGTGTAGCAGTGAGGACGACCAGAGGTCACTCTCATTGCCATCTTGGTTTTGGTGGGTTTTGGCTGCAATCTGTTTTATCAGCAAGGTCTTTATGATCTGTAGTTTGTGCCATCCTCTATGTCATCCTGTGACTTAGAATGCCTAACTATCTGGGGATGCAGCCCAGTAGGTCTCAGCCTCATTTCACCTAGCCCCTATTCAAGATGGAGTTGCTGTGGTTCAAATGCCTCTGACACAACCATGTCCTCCCTCTCCCCACCCATGAGAAGTCATTGGCTGCTCAGACCCTGACAGAGCTGGAGGCAGTGGGCCCAGGGATGTGGGTGTGAATTCAAGGCATGGGGTCTTTTGGAGTCAAGCCTTTGGGGAGTGGCAGCAGTCACCATGCTAAGTACCAGCTTCTAGAGGTAGGCGCCACACCAGATTCCTTGTTTCCTTTGATCCCACAACAAGCCTATGAGAACAGGACTATTATGGTCCATTTTTTTTCAGATGAGTAAACTGAGTCACAGAGAGCTTAAGTGACATGCCAGTTTACGTATCCGTATGAGTTTCTTGGGCTGCTATAGCAAAGTGCCACTTACTGGGTGTCTTGAACAATGTAAATATATTCTCTCACAGTTCTAGAGGCCAGAAGTGTGAGATCAAGGTGTGGGAGGGTTGATTCCTCCTGGGAATGTGAGGAGGAATCTGTTTCAGCGTCTCTCCTCACTTCTGGTGGTTCGCTGGTGATCACTGGCGTTCCTTGGCTTCTGCAGCACCTGAACCTCTGCCTCCCCACCTTTTATTTTATTTTATTTATTTATTTATTTATTTATTTATTTATTTATTTATTTTTGAGGTGGAGTCTCGCTCTGTCGCCCGGACTGGAGTGCAGTGGCCAGATCTCAGCTCACTGCAAGCTCCGCCTCCCGGGTTTACGCCATTCTCCTGCCTCAGCCTCCCGAGTAGCTGGGACTACAGGCGCCCGCCACCTCGCCCGGCTAGTTTTTGTATTTTTAGTAGAGACGGGGTTTCACCGTGTTAGCCAGGATGGTCTCGATCTCCTGACCTCGTGATCCGCCCGTCTCGGCCTCCCAAAGTGCTGGGATTACAGGCTTGAGCCACCGCGCCCGGCCCCTTTTATTTTTTTTTTCAGACGGAGTCTCGCTCTGTAGCCCGGGCTGGAGTGCAGTGGCCGGATCTCAGCTCACTGCAAGCTCCGCCTCCCGGGTTTATGCCATTCTCCTGCCTCAGCCTCCTGAGTAGCTGGGACTACAGGCGCCTGCCACCTTGCCCGGCTAGTTTTTTGTATTTTTAGTAGAGACGGGGTTTCACCGTGTTAGCCAGGATGGTCTCGATCTCCTGACCTCGTGATCCGCCCGTCTCGGCCTCCCAAAATGCTGGGATTACAAGCTTGAGCCACCGCACCCGGCCATGTCTTCTCTTTTCCATACCATTCTCCCTGTGTGTGTCTGTGTGTAAATTTCCCCTTTTTAGAGGGATACTGCCTGGCACAGTGACTCACACCTGTAAACCCAGCACTTTGGAAGACCAAGGCATGTAGATCACCTGAGGCCAGGAGTTTGAGACCAGCCTGGCCAACATGGTGAAACCCCGTCTGTGCTAAAAGTATAAAAAATTAGCAGGGCGTGGGGGTGGTGCCTGTAATCCCAGCTACCCGGGAGGCTGAGGCAGGAGAATCGCTTGAACCCAGGAGGTAGAGGTTGCAGTGAGCTGAGATCACACCATTGCATTCCATCCTGGGCAACAAGAGTGAAACTCTGTCTCAATTTACAACCTGCAAACCTGCAACTTGTTTTATCAGCAAGGTCTTTTTCACCATCTCAAAAAAAAAAAAAAAAAAAAAAAGACACTAGTTATATTGGATTAGGAACCCACCCTGATCCAGTATGACCTCATCTTAACTAATTACATCTGCAATGACCCTGTTTCCAAATAATGTAACAGGCTGAGGTGCTGGGGGTGAGTTCAACATATGGATTTGGGGGCGGGGCCACACAATTCAATCCATAACAACATCTAATAAGTGGATAGCAGGGATTCTAATGCCATTTCCTCTTCTCAGTTGAGCCCTGACAGCCCCTTCCCCTATTCATTCTCCCCTCCAGGAGGGTCACATCCAGTGCCGCCAGCGAGAATGTGCCAGCCTGTGTCCGTACCCAGCCCGGCCCCTCCCAGGCACCTGCTGCCCTGTGTGTGATGGTGAGTCGGTGGGTAGGGCAGGGACCTGACCACGGGGGTCAACCTGGAGAAAGCTGATGGGTGGCCCTGCTCAGGAGCCCATGGAGGCCAGGAGAGGGCAGGGAGGGGCCCCAGAGGAACATCTAAGGCCCCCCTTCCCAACAGGCTGTTTCCTAAACGGGCGGGAGCACCGCAGCGGGGAGCCTGTGGGCTCAGGGGACCCCTGCTTGCACTGCCGCTGCGCTGTGAGTGTGGCTGCCTGGCAGGGAGGGCCTGGCTCCTGGGCCTGCCTCTGGTGTCCTGATCAGGCCCTGTTGGCAGAACGGGAGTGTCCAGTGTGAGCCTCTGCCCTGCCCGCTGGTGCCCTGCAGACACCCAGGCAAGATCCCTGGGCAGTGCTGCCCTGTCTGCGATGGTGAGTGGGGGCCAGAGTCACTGCGGGAGGGGCAGGCCTTGGCCACAGAGAGGCTCCAGGTGTGGGGGATTTGCTTCTCTTGGACCTAAGCCCCTGTTACCCTGTTCCCAAAGTGAGTCCTCACCACACCTTCTCATGACAAACTGGCACCATGCTGGGGCCTGCGCTTCTGTGGCATAGCTGTGGGGGGCGGGGGGCTGCTGGCAGAGCACCCTGGAGAACTCTGCTGGGTCTTCGTTGTCTGGGTGGGGGTTGGACGCCTTGGGGTGATGTGAAGCTTCCCGTCTGCTTCCAGTCCTATTACCCCACGCCCCTGTCATCCCATCCAGGCTGTGAGTACCAGGGACACCAGTATCAGAGCCAGGAGACCTTCAGACTCCAAGAGCGGGGCCTCTGTGTCCGCTGCTCCTGCCAGGTAGGCGGTTCCTCCGCTCACACCCAGATCTGCCTCATTCCTTCAGGGTGTCTCACCTGCTTCCCTCCTAGGCTGGCGAGGTCTCCTGTGAGGAGCAGGAGTGCCCAGTCACTCCCTGTGCCCTGCCTGCCTCTGGTCGCCAGCTATGCCCAGGTGTGTGTGAGAAGGGGAGGAGCAGCTGCTACAGGCGCTGCCTCCGAGGGCTACAAATGGAGGGTGCTCCTTCCCTGGACAGCGTACGGGTTGCTACATCCACTAGCCATTCTACAGTGTCAGTGGGGATGGTGAAGCTGGGGTTCCTGTGTCCTGGGAAGGACAGGGATGGGTGGGAGGTGTGCAGGCTGCCATGTGATAGTCCCCTTACTACAGCCTGTGTGCTGGATGGAGAGGAGTTTGCTGAGGGAGTCCAGTGGGAGCCTGATGGTCGGCCCTGCACCACCTGCGTCTGTCAAGATGGGGTACCCAAGTGCGGGGCTGCGCTCTGCCCCCCAGCCCCCTGCCAGCACCCCACCCAGCCCCCTGGTGAGTGCCTGGGCTGATCCTGGCTTTCTTCCCCTGCATTACCCAGCTCACCCTGACCAGCCTGCCCCACCCAGGTGCCTGCTGCCCCAGCTGTGACAGCTGCACCTACCATGGCCAAGTGTATACCAATGGGCAGAACTTCACGGACGCAGACAGCCCTTGCCATGTCTGCCGCTGCCAGGTAGCTGCCCAGCCTTGCTGCTGCCCTGCTGAGCCCCTCCTGGGCATGCCCCCATTGCTCTCTCCCCTGCTGTCTCCCAGGATGGAACTGTGACATGCTCCTTGGTTGACTGCCCTCTCACGACCTGTGCCAGGCCCCAGAGTGGACCGGGCCAGTGTTGCCCCAGGTGCCCAGGTATGTGGGCACTCACTGTGCCTGAGGGGATCAGGGCCCCAGAGGCTGCTCTCCCACAGCCCCATGGACCCAACAGATACCTTAGAAAGCAATGGCCTTCTGAATTGTTTCAGTCCTGTTTCAGAGCTTAGGACTCTCTGGAACTCACGGGGTGTGGGTGGGTGGGAGGGAGAGTAGAGATTTGTTTATTCCTGCCTATACCTACACCACCGCCCCCACTTTCCGTGCTGCATTTCCTCTTTTAGTAACTACTGTCCCCTACCACCACTCTAGAGCCCCCATCCCCTACCCCCTAGGTAAGCCCATGTATCTACCTGGATAACACAGGTTCATGAGCAGACACTTGAGTCTGCCACATAGGAGGCGGGGTACTGGGATGCATGGGACATGTCCCTGCCCTCATAGAGAGTCTGTGTGAGGGCATGTGTCAAACACAGGTACACACATGTGTAAGCACTCCCCTTCTTCCCCTCAGAGACACACATCTGCCTGCAGGTGACTGATCCCCAATGCGCATGCACACACACGTGTGTGCTCAGAACGATACACACGCCTGCACACATGTGCACACAGCCACTTCCTCCTCTTCCCTATCGAGTCAGCTTCCAAGTGGGCACTTGGGCAGCGGCTCCGGACTCCAGGGCTGGAGGGGCTGTCAGGCTTTGCCCTCATACCTGCCCCCACTGTCCACCGCCTAGACTGCATCCTGGAAGAAGAAGTGTTTGTGGATGGTGAGAGCTTCTCCCACCCCCGAGACCCCTGCCAGGAGTGCCGATGCCAGGAAGGCCATGCCCGCTGCCAGCCTCGCGCCTGCCTCAGGGCCCCCTGTGCCCACCCGCTGCCTGGGACCTGCTGCCCGAACGACTGCAGCGGTGAGCTGGGCGGGTCGGGCCGATCTTCTGGGATGACTTGGCCCTGGGAAGGCAGCACGCCCTGGGGGAGTCGTCGTCTCCCAGGCTATAGCCGCTCCCTCCCACAGGCTGTGCCTTTGGCGGGAAAGAGTACCCCAGCGGAGCGGACTTCCCCCACCCCTCTGACCCCTGCCGTCTGTGTCGCTGTCTGGTGAGTCTGCATCTGGGTGGGAGGAACCCAGGGGAGTGGAGGCGGAACTTGCGGAGGCCAGGAGAGGCCCGCCCAGGTGGGAGGGGTGGGACCTGGTGGCAACTGGATGGGAGGGGTCTCCTCGGCCTCCCCCAACTAACCCACGGACCCGTGGTGCGTCTGTCGGTCCGTAGAGCGGCAACGTGCAGTGCCTGACCCGCCGCTGCTCGCCGCTGCCCTGTCCAGAGCCTGTCCTGCTGCCGGGAGATTGCTGCCCGCAGTGCCCGGGTAGGGGCCGCATCCCTCGGCTGCTCCTCCCCCGAGGTCCCCTCGGAGGCCTGTTCCTGGGCCCCTTTGACGCGCGTTCTCGCCGCAGCCGCCCCAGCACCCGCCGGCTGCCCACGGCCCGGCGCGGCCCCCGCCCGCCACCAGGAGTACTTCTCCCCGCCCGGCGATCCCTGCCGCCGCTGCCTCTGCCTCGACGGCTCCGTGTCCTGCCATCGGCTGCCTTGCCCGCCCGCGCCCTGCGCGCACCCGCGCCAGGGTCCTTGCTGCCCCTCCTGCGACGGTAACGCCCTGGCGGCGCCCCTCCAGGCCACCAGCGTCCTGCAGCCCCGCCCCGGCCCGCCCCGTCCCGGAGCGCCCTGCCCAGTCCCCCTCCTCCAGGCCCGCTCCGCCCATCTCGTTAGGAATGTAGTGTCCGGTCAGCAAGGCCTGGGAGCCAGCCCGCACGGCCCCCAGCCCCCACGACCCCCAGTCCCCAGGGCCCCCAGCCCCCACGGCCCCCAGCCCCTGCCCTTCTCCCCAGGCTGCCTGTACCAGGGGAAGGAGTTTGCCAGCGGGGAGCGCTTCCCATCTACCACTGCCGCCTGCCACCTCTGCCTTTGCTGGGAGGGCAGCGTGAGCTGCGAGCCCAAGGCATGTGCCCCTGCACTGTGCCCCTTCCCTGCCAGGGGCGACTGCTGCCCTGACTGTGATGGTGAGGGTCAGGGGATAGGGAACTGCGGGGGTGGGATGGGGGGACCAGAGGGCTGGGTCAGCATAATCTTTTTTTTTTTTTTTTTTGGTCAGCATAATCTTTACTGCCCTAGGGTGGATCTAAACTATTTATTACAGTAAGAAAAAGCCCTGAGGCCGGGAGCCTAGCTTGAGCCTGTGACCCCAACAATTTGGGAGGCTGAGGCAGGAGGATCGCTTGAGCCCAGAAGCTCAAGACCATCTTGGCAACATAGAGAGATCTTGTCTCTACACAAAAAAATTTTAAATCAGTTGGTTGCGGTGGCTCTTGTGCTACTTGGGAGGCTGAGGTGGGAGGATTGCCTAGGAGTTTGAGGCTACAGTGAGCCATGTTTTCACCACTGCACTCCAGGCTGGGTGACAGAGTGAGACCTTGTCTAAAAAAAAAAAAAGGCCGGGCGCGGTGGCTCAAGCCTGTAATCCCAGCACTTTGGGAGGCCGAGACGGG
Source organism: Rhinopithecus roxellana (assembly GCF_007565055.1). Lineage (NCBI taxonomy): Eukaryota > Metazoa > Chordata > Mammalia > Primates > Cercopithecidae > Rhinopithecus > Rhinopithecus roxellana. Next base: position 64,536,757 of record NC_044554.1, read on the forward strand.
CGGATCATGAGGTCAGGAGATCGAGACCATCCTGGCTAATACGGTGAAACCCCGTCTCTACTAAAAAATGCAAAAAACTAGCCGGGCGATGAGGCGGGCGCCTGTAGTCCCAGCTACTCGGGAGGCTGAGACAGGAGAATGGCGTGAACCCGGGAGGCGGAGCTTGCAGTGAGCTGAGATCCGGCCACTGCACTCCAGCCTGGGCGGCAGAGCAAGACTCCGTCTCAAAAAAAAAAAAAAAAAAAAAGAAAGAAAGAAAGCCTGAGACTAAAGCCTGGATCTTCTCTGGATCTTCTCCTGCCTCTGTTGCTATTTGGTGTGTGGTCTTAGGCAAGTTACAAAACCTCTGGGCCTAAATTTGGCTCTTGTAAAAAGACCCAGTCCCCCAGTCCTCCTGTCTTCCCTCACTCTTGTGCAATCTTGGCAATTTTGGCCAGTCGCCCTCTACCAACTGTAATTTTGTTTACTACTTGCCTTCCGATTAACTCACTTATTAATTTAAATTGATTTAGAAAGGAGTTTTATATCATACTGTAAGTGGAAAAGTAGACTTGCCAGAACCACATTACCATAAAAATGAATACAATTAAAATTATCATGTTGTTAAATCCTAGTCAGATACTTTTGCCCACCAAGGCTTTCAGCCTGAAATTCACCCTTTTTTAAAAAGGGAGGTGAGCAAATGGCAGAGGTGCCAAGGGCAGGCTGCCACCACCCTGGGACTCCACCCCCTCCTGGATTCATCAGTGGGCTTGGAAGAGCGTGGGAAAGATGCTACCTTGGGTTCCACCACCTGAGTCAGCTGAGTCAGCTACTCCCAGCTCTGCGGGCTGGAAAACTGGTGCCTCTGGCAGTGGCCTGCTGAGTATTTAATCCTGGGGCAGCAGATTGCTTGTGGGTGTTTTTCTGCAAGTTAAACAGGAAGGTTTTTTGCAGGACAAAGGGGAGAAAATTTGCCCTTTGGCCAATCCAAACCCCACGTCCCTCACGACTGCTTTGCTCCCTGGGCTTGGACTGTGACCCCCACCCCCTACTCTAGATCGTTGAGATCTTGGACGCATAACAGGCCCAAGCTCAGAGCCTACCACCGCTGTGCTCTCATCCCTTTATGTCCCTCCCCTCGGCCTCTCTGTCTCTTCTCTGAAAGGCTGTGAGTACCTGGGGGAGTCCTACCTGAGTAACCAGGAGTTCCCAGATCCCCGAGAACCCTGCAACCTGTGTACCTGCCTTGGAGGCTTCGTGACCTGCGGCCGCCGGCCCTGTGAACCTCTGGGCTGCAGCCACCCACTCATCCCCTCTGGGCACTGCTGCCCGACCTGCCAGGGTAGGGCCACACCTGCCCTTCCATTCCTCCTGCTGGGGTTCCCAGGGGTACCTCTCTCACCAATTCCGCTTTCTTCCCAGCCCTCCCACTGCCTGTCGCTCCACCATACTTTCCTCTCACTCTCCGACTCCCTGACCTTTGATAGAGGTCCCGGGCAGGGCTGTGTGTTTGTGTGTATGTGTGGCTCTGTGTATGTGTGGCTCTGTGTGTGTGTTTGTGTGTGTGCATCTGGCTGTGTGTGGCTCTGTGAGTGTGGCTCTGTGTGTGTGTGGCTCTGTGAGTGTGGCTCTGTGTGTGTGTGGCTCTGTGTGTATGTGTGTGGCCATGTGTGGCTGTGAGTGTGGCTGTGTGTGTTTCTCTATGTGTGTGTGGCTGTGTGTGTGTATGTGTGTATCTGTGTGTGGCTGTGTATGTGTTGCCCTGTGTGTTTGGGTGTGCGTGTTTGTGTGTGTGTGTGTGTGGCTCTGTGGGGGTGTATCTGTGTATGTGTGTGTGTTGCTCTGTGTGTGTGACCGTGTGTGTATGTGTGTCTGTGTATATGTATGTGTGTGGCTGTATGTGTGTCTGTGTGTGTATCTGTGTGTGTGGCTGTGTGTGTATTTGTGTATGTGTGACTGTGTGTATATGTGTGTTTGTGTGGCTGTGTATGTGTGTGGCCCTGTGTGTGTGTGTATGGCTGTAGCTGTGTATGTGGGTGGGTGTGTGTGTCTGTATTTGTGTCTGTGTATGTGTGTGCGGGGGGCTGTGTGTGTATGTGGGTGTGTGGGTGTGTGTGTGTGCCTGTGTGTGGGTGTGTGTATGTAGGGGGCATCTCTGTATGTGTGTGGGTATCTGTGCATCTGTGTGTGTATGTGGGGGTGTGTATGGCCGTGTGTGTGTGGTTGTATGTGTATGTGTCTGTGTGTGTGTGGCTCTGTGTGTAAGTGTATGTGTGGCTGTATCTGGATATGTGTGTATGTGTATGTGTCTGTGTGTATATGGGTATATGTGTGTATGTGGGTGTGTGTATGTGTGTGTGTGGCTGTGTGCGTATGTGTGGAGGGGGAGGGGCTGACAGTGGCAGTTCCGTTGATGGCAACTCTTCTGTTGCACTCCCCCCTGCTGTGTGTGTGTGTGTGTCTGCGTATGTATGTGTGTATGTGGTTGTGGGTATGGCTGTGTGTGTATCTGGGTATGTATGTGTGTGTGTGGCTGTGGTTGTGGGTGTGGCTGTGTGTGTATCTGGGTATGTATGTGTGTGTGTGGCTGTGGTTGTGGGTGTGGCTGTGTGTGTACCTGGGTATGTATATGTATGTGGGTATGTGTATGTGTGTGTGTGGCTGTGGGTGTGGGTGTGGCTGTGTGCAAGTATGCGTGGAGGGGGAAGGGGCTGTGTGTGTGTGACAGTGGCAGTTCTGTTGATGGCAGCTCTTCTGTTGGACTCCCCACTCTGCCAGGATGCCACTACCATGGCGTCACTGCTGCCTCCGGAGAGACCCTTCCTGACCCACTTGACCCTGCCTGTTCCCTCTGCACCTGCCAGGTGAGGCAGCCCCTTTGGGACTTTGGTAACCTTTCCTCCCTTGATCCTCTTCTCCGGCCAGGAAGAGGCTGTCTCCTCCACTCAGGTGGCAAGGGCTACACTCTGCCCTTGACATCTCATGGGACAGGACTGGGCTCAGGTCTCCCGGGCCAAGGGAGGGTGTTTGGGCCCCTGCAGGCTCAGCAGGGGCTCCAGCCCTGGGGAAATGTGCAGCCCAGTTGAGGGTGTGATGGGCCTCTCTCTCCCAGGAAGGTTCCATGCGCTGCCAGAAGAAGCCATGTCCCCCAGCTCTCTGCCCCCACCCCTCTCCAGGCCCCTGCTTCTGCCCTGTTTGCCACAGTGAGCTGCCTTCTTCGTGCCCGGCCCCCACGCCCTTCCCCACCTCTGCCTCCCCCTTCCCTTCCTGCCAGGCCTAAGGTTGGGCTGAGCAGGGCAGGGTGGTACAGGCCCTCCACCCAGGAGGTATGTCCCCCACAGGCTGCGTCTCTCAGGGCCGGGAGCACCAGGATGGGGAGGAGTTTGAGGGAGCAGCAGGCAGTTGTGAATGGTGTCGCTGTCAGGTATAGCAGGAGGTGGGAGGCATGGAGTGATGGCTGGACCATAGCACCTCTGGGCCCCAGTCTAGGCAGCAAGTCAGTATTTCTGCATCTCCTACAGGCTGGCCAGGTCAGCTGTGTGCGGCTGCGGTGCCCACCCCTTCCCTGCCAGCTCCAGGTCACCGAGCCGGGGAGCTGCTGCCCTCGCTGCAGAGGTATGGCTGCCCCCAGCCCTACCCCTTGCTTCAGCCCCTTGGCCCTATGTCCCTCTGTCCACCCCACCTCCCTCCCCTCAGCCAGCTCTTCTCCCACCTCCCTGCCCCCACAATTGGTGCTTGCATACACCCTTGCCACCTTCAGCTTCTCCTACCTCTCCCTGTCCTGGACTGCCCAGACCATCCCTCTTCCAGGTGCTGGTTAGAGTTCCCTCAAAGCTGCCTCTCTTGGTTTGGGTGCAGCAGCTCACACTTGCAATCCCAGCACTTTGGGAGGCCAAGGCGGGAGGATCACTTGAACCCAGGAGTTTGAGGCTGCAGTGAGCTGCATTTGCACCACTGCGCTCCAGCTTGGGCAACAAAGAAGACTCTGTCTCAAAAATAAAATAAAAAGCTGCCCCTCTTTCTAACCACACCCCATTCATCATCATCATCATCATCATCATCACTACCACCACCATCATCATCATCATCATCATCATCATCATCATCAAGATACCTGACATTCAGTGAGTAGGTAGCATGTGCCAGGCCCTGAGCACATTACATGTATTATCTCATTTAATCAGCACAACAACCTTACCAGATAAGTACTCTTATTCCTCCTATTTTACAGATGAGAAAGTGGAGGTACAGAGAGGTAGAGAAGGTGGCAGAGCCAAGATGGGCACTTGGGCCATCTGGCTCTGAACTTAAGCCTTTCTGAGCCTGCCCACTGCCCCCTCGCCCTGCCCACTGCCCCCTCACCCCACACACTGCCCAGCCTGGTGTTGTTTCTACAGAACCACAGAACTGTCATAGCATTTCACTTGCTCTGTGAGGGAGGCAGGACAGAGGAAATCCCCATTTAACAGATGAGGAGACTGAGGCTCAGAGAGATTGAGTTACCTTGGGCACACAGTTAGCGATGGAGCCATTCACCTGGTCCACATGCATTCATGACACAGCTGCTACATGCCAGGTACTGTGGCCGGTGCGGGCTGCACTGGGTAGTGCCCGATGCCTGGAGCTTGGTCTTCAGAGCAGGCAGGAACAGAACAGGATTAGAACCCAGGTGTTCTGAACCCCACCCAGTGCCTTTCCCCTCCACAACAGACAGGAGTTCTGCCCTATCCTGCCTTCCTGCCATATCCCTGCAAATCCACTACTCCTGGCAGCCACGTGCCTAGCTGATCACTGAGGGTGGGGGGCCAGGGGCAGATGTCCAGATCTCAACCTCCAAGCTCGTGCCTGCCCACCTTGCACCACAGGCTGCCTGGCTCATGGGGAAGAGCACCCTGAAGGCAGTAGCTGGGTGCCCCCCGACAGTGCCTGCTCCTCCTGCGTGTGTCACGAGGGTGTCATCACCTGTGCACGCATCCAGTGCATCAGCTCTTGCGCCCAGCCCCACCAGGGGCCCCATGACTGCTGTCCTCGATGCTCTGGTACTGGAAGCCTGGGACGGGAGGGGAAAGGCAAGGAGGGAGCCCTGGGCCCAAACCTCCCTGCCTGTGCTGGGCTGGGTGGCAAAGACAGGTAGTTGGAGAAGTGGCCTCCGTCCTTGTGCACACCCCACTCCCTGGGGTCAGGGGGAGGCTGGGGACAGACGACTCCACCCTGGCCTCGCTGCCAACCTGAAGGCCCCCTGGTCCCGTTCTGCTCTCACCCCAAAGACTGTGAGCATGAGGGCCGGAAGTACGAGCCCGGGGAAAGCTTCCAGCCTGGAGCAGACCCGTGTGAAGTGTGCATCTGCCAGGTAGGTGAGGGCTCAGTGGAGGGGCTAGGGCACCTCGAGGGGTGGGGAGTGGGCAGCATGGGATGAGGCCCAGTCAAGCTGGTCACTTCATGGTGCGGGCACTCTGGGGGCCAGACGAGTGTATCCCTGTGGCCAGGAGACAAGGCAGGGCTGACACCAACAGGGCCTGGAGGTCTGGGTTTAGACAAGGAGCCCAGGTTCCAAGTGTGCAGGAGGTCATGTGTGGTCCCCCAGCTGCAGTGCAGGATGAGTGTGTATGGCCGGAGAGCCACCTGGGACGTGGCTAGGGTTGTGGAGGTTCTATCTGCAAGGCCCTGGAAGGGCTTGGAGCAGGCAAATGACATCACAGGCCAGGGGACTAAGCCATGGGCCTGGGGAGGAGGATGGCATGAGCTTGCCGGAGGATCAAAGGTCACATGAGGGCTCAGGCCCAAGTGACTGAAAGGAGAAGGAGACATCATCTCGGAGACTAGGGCATGAGGTGAGGAGCATGTCTAGAAGACTCTGAGTCTCTCTTCAGCCTGGAGTTCAGGGCCCAAGATGCGTCCTGGAAGAGGTTGCAGCAGGCAGAGGGAGGAGCCGGAAGTCCCCGCCAAGGGCAGCTCTGGGTTTTTGTGGCCCGGGACCTACCACTGCTCACTCATTCTTGTAGCTACAGCCTGAGGGGCCTCCCAGCCTTCGCTGTCACCGGCGGCAGTGTCCCAGCCTGGTGGGCTGCCCCCCAAGCCAGCTCCTGCCCCCTGGGCCCCAGCACTGCTGTCCGACCTGTGCCCGTGAGTACAGGGATGAGCCTAGTACTGGAAGCCTGGGGCAGAAGGGGAAATGCGAGGAGGGGGCCCTGGGCCCACACCTCCTTGCCTCTGCTGGGCCGGGTGGCAGAGACAGGCAGTTGGGGAAGTGGCTTCCGTCCTTGTGCACACCCCACTCCCTGGGGTCAGGGGGAGGTAGATGAGATATGAGTTATGTTTTATGCCACCCCTCCGCCAGCCCCAGATTTTTCCTGACTCCAGTGGACTGTTCTGGAACCCCATACCAGGCCAGTGAGGGCTGCACCATCCCTAGGGGAACTGGGGAAGCTGGCCAGGGACCCTTTGCCTCTCCACAGCTGAGTGCAGTTTATGGAGCATCTGGCCAGCAGGTGGCGCTGCAAGGCGACAGTTGTGCTGAGACGCGAGGGCGAGACAGGCAGTGGGTGGCCCAGTCACAGGGGTGGGCGAGCATTTTTTTTTTTTTAGAGTAAAGATTTGTTAAGATCGGGGGGAAAAGTAAGTAAAGAAACAGTTTTATTTTTATTACAAATATTGAAAGATGACCAATTTCTGTCTCCTGGATTTAATACTTGTGGTTTACCCGACACAGCCATTTTACATTTGTTGTGAAGGGAAATTTTTTCTGTTTCTGGTCCTATACCAGCACTGAAATGATAGACTACCTTTGCAATACAGGTGAATGTTAGTTATCCTTACATACAAAAAACAGACCGGGGCCAGTACCCCACGTCTGTAATCCCAGCACTTTGGGAGGCCGAGGCGGGAGGATCACAAGGTGAAGTGATCGAGACCATCCTGGCCAACATGGTGAAACCCTGTCTCTACTAAAGATACAAAAATTAGCCAGGCGTGGTGGCACACGCCTGTAATCCCAGCAACTCGGGAGGCTGAGGCAGGAGAACAGCTTGAACCCGGGAGGCAGAGGTTGCAGTGAGCCGAGATTGCACCACTACACTCCAGCCTGGTGGCAGAGTGAGATTCTGTCTCAAAAAAGAAAAAACATACTCTTTTAAAATGATAATCCTCCTGTTTTCTCCAGTTTGGTTTTTTGATGTGGGTTTTGGTTTTTTTGAGACAGAGTTTCGCTTTGTCGCCCAGGCTGAAGTGCAGTGGCACAATCTCGGTTCACTGCAACCTCTGGGTTCAAGGAATTCTCCTGCCTCAGCCTCCCGAGTAGCTGGGATTATAGGCATGCACCACCACGCCTGGCTAATTTTTTGTGTTTTTAGTAGAGATGGGGTTTTACCATGTTGTCCAGGCTGGTCTTGAACTCCTGAGCTCAGGTGATCCTCCTGCCTCGGCCTCCCAAAGTGCTGGATTACAGGTGTGAGCCACTGCGCTGGCTTTTCTGTTTTTTTATTTTTTATTTTTTTATTTTTTTATAGTGGTAAGACACTAAAATGTATGATCCTAACCATTTTTAAGTGTACAATTTGTGGTATTAAATATGTTTGTAATGCTGTGCCGTCATCCCTGCCATCCAGCAGGGAGGTCAACACTTGCTAGGGGGTTCTTCAGGGGAAGGGAAGAAGACCAACATTTATTAAGCACCTACTGCATGCCACACACTGTACCTGGTGCTCTTAATAAAGTCTCTTGCTTTGTTTTCACAGTTACCCAGTGAGGGAAGTATTAATTTCTTTTTACAGATTAAGAAACTGAGGCTCAGATAGATGGATTAATCTAACCTAATGAGCACAGGCACTGAGTGCTGGCATCAGGATTCGAACTCAGGATGCCTGGCTGTGTGCTTCCCTGCGCTGTTGTAGCCACACTGTATTACAGAGAGTGGGAGGGAGAGCGGCCGCAGGCTGGCCATTCTTAGTGACCTCAGGCTAAGGAAGCCATACTTGGTCTGTTTCCAGTCACTTTGCACCCCTACACGGCCCCACATAATAACCTAGCAAAGTTTCTTTGAAAACATGTGAACGTGACTGAATTAAAGAGAAAGAGAACTTGTCCTCCCTGGAGTCAAGGTGCTGGGATGTGGGTATGCCCAGGAGTTCAAGTTAGAAATCTGGGGACACGGTGCATGGGGACAGCTGGGATTTCCAGCCCTGCGCCCCTTTTTCTGTCCCCTACTCTGGGTTCTTGTCTTCACAGAAGCTTTGAGTAACTGTTCAGAGGGCCTGCTGGGATCTGAGCTAGCCCCCCCAGACCCCTGCTACACGTGCCAGTGCCAGGTGAGCCCTCCTGCCTTGGGGACTCACAGAGCCCCTCTTCTTCCTTCTCTGTGGGCTGTGGCTGCCACTCCTCTCCCGCAGCAGCTCCGGGGCTCTCCACTCACCCTGACATTTGCCCACTTGTCCTGTCACATCATGACTACGCCTTACTCCTCCACCAGCTCCCTGAGATCCGCCATTCTCTACCTCTTGTGTTCACATGGGCAGGACCTGACATGGCTCTGCATCCACCAGACCTGTCCTGAGCTCAGCTGTCCCCTCTCAGAGCGCCACACTCCCCCTGGGAGCTGCTGCCCCGTGTGCCAGGGTAAGTGCCCAGCCTTGGCCTCCACCCTCAGAGAGGAGCCCGGGGGAAGACAGGAAGGGGAGACATTCATGGTCCAAGTGGGCAGCCCAGGGTTTGTACTCGGTTTTAAGAAAAGAATACAGGGTTCATTCTTTTCTAGAAATGGAGGGGGGCTGTTCTTGAGGTGGAGAAGAGACCCATGAGGCAGGGGGAAGCTGAGATGAAGCCTAGATTCTCAAGGTCTGGCCTGATGCCTCTCAGGGGGCTTGGGATCTCCAGGCCCATGAAGAGGGCATTGCACTGCTGAGCAGGCAGCCGGCCCAGAGTGGGGTTCCAGCCTCTGGCCCTTTGGGCTCCTAGGACCCTAGAGACATCCCGAGCACTGATGCGAGGCCTGATGTCTAATAGGCCCTGTGGATATTGATTGAAGAAATCAACACCATCAGGGTGGTAGGGAAATTGAGTGGGTGCTTTCCTGCCATGAAATGCGGGGTAAGCTCTGAGGAGGGAGGATACAGCTGGAGGGACAGTGCCTGCCCATCCCATGTCTTCCTCCTCAGAATGTGTGCTGGAGGCTGAGGGCCGGAGAGTGGCAGATGGAGAGAGCTGGAGGGACCCCAGCAATGCGTGCATTGCCTGCACCTGTCATGTGAGCTGGGCTGGGTCTGGGAGGGTAGAGGATCTCACAGATGGAGAAAGGGAGAAGTGTCCAACACTCCACCAGCAAATATGGGGTCTTTAAGGGGCAAGGGCACCCCTGCACCAGGGCACGGAGCCGAAGGTTGGATTTCATTCTTCACTTGAACTGTGAAGAGTTTATTGTGGGAGGGGCAGGCAGAAGTCCATGCCCAGATGCCCCCAGAAGCATGAGACCAGGGACTCCGGCCCTGCAGAAAACCCCAGAACAATGATGTCTATCCTCAGCGGGGCCGTGTGGAGTGCCACCTCGAGGAGTGCCAGGCCCTCTCCTGCCCCCATGGCTGGGCAAAGGTGCCGCAGGCCAACAGCTGCTGTGAGCGATGCCAAGGTGTGCAGCTAGGATGATGGGGGAGGGGGTAAGTCAGACCTTCTGGGCATGCGGGAGGGGCAGCTGACCTCCCAGCTCCTATCCCTTCAGCTCCCACCCAGTCCTGCGTGCACCAGGGCCGTGAGGTGGCCTCTGGAGAGCACTGGACTGTGGACGCCTGCACCAGCTGCTCCTGTATGGCGGGCACCGTGCGTTGCCAGAGCCGGCGCTGCTCGCCGCTCTCGTGTGGTCCCGTGAGTACCACAATCTAAGGTGGTGGGGAGGATCAGGGTGGGGGCACATGGTACCACCATCCTGGTGTGATCAGGCATCAGAGAGGGAGGCTGGGCTCCTGCAGCCAGCTGGGAGCTGGGGACAGTGCTGTTCCCAGTGCAACCACAAAGTGGTGCCCTGACCTTGCTTGCAGGGAGCCCGGGCGCTGGAGTCCTGGAGATCCCTGGAGACTCCTGGGAGATGCTTGGTTTTCTGGGAGGGTCTGCGAGAGGCATGGCGGGGAGGGTGGTGTGTCTGACAGTGTCTGGGGCTGAATGCAGGACAAGGCCCCTGCCCTGAGTCCTGGCAGCTGCTGCCCCCGCTGCCTGCCTCGGCCAGCTTCCTGCATGGCCTTCGGAGACCCCCATTACTGCACCTTCGACGGCCGCCTGCTGCACTTCCAGGGCAGTTGCAGCTATGTGCTGGCCAAGGACTGCCACAGCGGGGACTTCAGGTGTGCATCCCCTGTCTCTCTTCTCCCCAACCCCTACACCCAGCCCTGCTGACTATTGGCACCTGGGACTTTCCCGCCCACAGTGTGCACGTGACCAATGATGACCGGGGCCGGAGCGGCGTGGCCTGGACCCAGGAGGTGGCGGTGCTGCTGGGAGACGTGGCCGTGCGGCTGCTGCAGGGCGGAGCAGTCACTGTGAGCAAAGCCGATGAGCAGAGGAAGGTGGATCCCATGCTGTCCACCCATGCGCCTCGACATCACCCCTCCTCCCACCTCCTTTATCCTCCAGGTGGATGGGCGCCCAGTGGCCTTGCCCTTCCTGCAGGAGCCGCTGCTGTATGTGGAGCTGCGAGGACACACTGTGATCCTGCATACCCAGCCCGGGCTCCAGGTGCGGCTCAGGGCGAGTCTGGGTGGGCTGTCTGCTGGGAGCTTCAGTCCTGGTTAGGCCTCTGTATCTATAGGGGGTGGGGATGCCAGCTACCTCCTGGCCAAAAGAGGCCAGGAGTGGGGTGCAGGGCTGTGAGGGGAGGTGGATCACAGTCAGAGATCTCCCTGGGCAGTCAGAGGAGTTCTGAGTTCTGAATCTGATTTCTAATCTTGACTCAGCCTCTTAAGTCACCAACAGCCTCCTCTGGGCCTCAGATTTCTCATCTGTAAAGTGGGGAATGGGAAGGGTCAGTGGCAGTGGGGAGGATGTCAGCTAAAGTCTCCTGGGGGGTGTCTCAGGTTCCTTCCAACTCTCATGTGGAAGGAGTAATTTGCCCCCTGCCCCCAGCAAGAAACACAACTTGTAAATTCATAGAATAAGGGTATACACTTCTAATTTGAACCCTAATTGTGCTTTGTCCTCTGCATGGCCGGAATGCCCATGAGAAAGTGAATCCCTGGAAGGGGGTTGCATTTCACGTGGGGCCCAGTTGAGGGATGGCGGCAGGAGAAGGTGCCCTCATGCAGGAGCTGTGGGCAGCTCCTCCTGTCATCTGTCTTTGCCCAGGGCTGGCACAGAATGTATCCACTTGGCCTTGGCTAGGGCTGTGTTTCTTCCAAGGGAAGCCTCCACCTGTCCATTCTCCTCCCCTGCAGCACTGGCCGCGCTGAACACAGTGCCTGGGGCCATAATGGACCCTGGGCTTCTTCAGGCCCCTGTCCTTACCTGCTCCCCAGTCCCAGGCCTCTCCACACAGGTGCTGTGGGACGGGCAGTCCCAGGTGGAGGTGAGCGTGCCTGGCTCCTACCAGGGCCGGACTTGTGGGCTCTGTGGGAACTTCAACGGCTTTGCCCAGGATGATCTGCAGGGCCCTGAGGGGCTGCTCCTGCCCACGGAGGCTGCGTTTGGGAATAGCTGGCAGGTGAGTGGCACAGGAACCGGGGATGGGGATTAGGGAAGACGCAGCTGAGCATGAGTCTCAGAGCAACCCTCTGGCATGGAAAGCGGGGAAAGGGGGTGAAGTCACACAAGATAGGCTTTTGGGCTTTCAGGGAGGTGTGTAGGCGTCTTGACTGTCTTGGTGCTGGAAAGATAGGGTGGCTTGTTAAAAGAGGCCGCGTTGGCCAGGCGCGGTGGCTCATGCCTGTAATCCCAGCACTTTGGGAGGCTGAGGTGGGCGGATCACCTGAGGTCGGGAGTTTGAGACCAGCCTGACCAACATGGAGAAACCCCATCTCTACTAAAAATACAAAATTAACTGAGCCTGGTGGTGCATATGCCTGTAATCCCAGCTACTCAGGAGGCTGAGGCAGGAGAATCGCTTGAACCCAGGAGGCGGAGGTTGCAGTGAGCTGAGATCGCACCACTGTACTCCAGCCTGGGCAAGAAGAGCAAAACTCTGTCTCAAAAAAAAAAAAAAAAAAAAGAGGTCTCGTCACCTGAACCCCCAAGCCTTGCTTTGCCACTCACTGGCTGTGTGACCTTGGACAAGTGCTGACCTACTCTGGCCTTGGTCTGTCCATCTGTAAAATGGGGACAAAAAGAAGGTAGACAGTACTTCCTTTGCGTTCTTTTAGGGAGGTTTTGGGGACTAAAGCAAATGACTGGGTGGGAAGTGCTTTGAAGAGCATGGCATGTAGAGGCCAGCTGCCAGTGGTGCTGTCACATCAGGGCTGCTCTCCCCACCCAGGTCTCAGAGGGGCTGGGGCCTGGCCGGCCCTGTTCTGCAGGCCGAGAGATGGATCCGTGCCGGGCAGCAGGTTACCGTGCCAGGCGTGAGGCCAATGCCCGGTGTGGGGTGCTGAAGTCCTCCCCATTCAGTCGCTGCCATGCTGTGGTGCCACCGGAGCCCTTCTTTGCCGCCTGTGTGTATGACCTGTGTGCCTGTGGCCCTGGCTCCTCCGCTGATGCCTGCCTCTGCGATGCCCTGGAAGCCTACGCCAGTCACTGTCGCCAGGCAGGAGTGACACCTACCTGGCGAGGCCCCACGCTGTGTGGTGAGGGGGTGATGCCCGCTGCAGGCTGGGGGAGGGTCAGCACAGAGAAGGGCAGCCTGGTGGGCTCAGGGTGGGTCCAGGGTGGGTGCGACGAGTCTCACAGTGGTATGCACAGCTACTGGGGCAGTTTCAGGTCCCTCGGTAACCCTGCCTCCCACTCCCCCCACCCCCCGCAGTGGTAGGCTGCCCCCTGGAGCACGGCTTCGTGTTTGATGAGTGCGGCCCGCCCTGTCCCCGCACCTGCTTCAATCAGCATATCCCCCTGGGGGAGCTAGCAGCTCACTGTGTGAGGCCCTGCATGCCCGGCTGCCAGTGCCCTGCAGGCCTGGTAGAGCACGAGGCCCACTGCATCCCACCCGAGGCCTGTCCCCAAGTCCTGCTCACTGGAGACCAGCCACTTGGTGCTCGGCCCAGCCTCAGCCGGGAGCCCCAGGAGACACCCTGAGCGAGGACAGTGCCTGACCAGGGTTCGTCAGGCCAGGAGCCTCCCCTTGGCAAGCAGTTCCCACCCTGGTCAGGGCTGTGGAGAGAATGCCCTGCCTGGACAGTGGAGCCTGGGCCCCTGCCCTGCAAAGACCCCTGCCGTGTTGAGTCACAAGCAGTAAACTCTAGGCCTGCCCGAAGGCTTCCTTGTGTGTGTGTGTATTTTCTCCTGGTGCTGGGACAGAGGCTGGGCTGCCAGGAACATGGGGTCTAGTGATCAATGGCCCCAGAATCATAGCACCATGCACCCTCCTTGCACCTGCATGCCTGGGCTGCCCCACCCAGCCACTCCCTGGTGCTGTCTGGGAAACCCTGCAGTGGTAGAAGGAGGACCCTGGTGCCCTGGTCTTAGCCCTGTGCTCATTCTGTGTAGCAGGCATGATGCATGGCCCCATGTGGTACCTTCTGTGGATCCATGTGGGATCCTGCAGGGACTGAGGAACCATGGAGAAGGGGCTGCATCAGAGAATGGCCTCCCCCTTCCTTGTGGCTGGGGGATACTGAGTGTGCAGGCACCTTCTGGGCCACTCCAAGAGCTAGTGACACAGGGACCCAATGCCTGGGGTGAGAAACAGGAGAAGCAACAGACCACAATGCAATATGGACATGTGCCTGCGTGTGCACACAGAAACACAGAAACATACATCCCTCAGAAGCCCAGATAAACACATGCAATGCATACCTGCCTGCCTTCACAACCACACCCACCCCGGGCAGATGTGTGGGCAGTAGACACTGGCAGCGTGTGAAGACGTCACTGTAGGGAGGGAACATGGGTTTTGAGATAGAAAAAGTCCAGAATTCAAGTTTACTTTGCCGCCTACTCTGTGACCTTGGTGTTTTAGGGACCTTGGTCATGAGGTCAGGGGACTCCATCCTCGTTGCTCCCTGATATTCCAACAGGGAGTGAAGGGCTTTGTGCTCAGGCAGGGACGCAGGAGAGTGCCGGGTTGAATTAGAGGCCACTCAGCCTGCTTGCTCTTTCATTGAGGCTGTTCTCTCTTCTGGCCAAGAGGAGGGTCTGCTCCGTTCTCTCATAGAATGGGGACAAAATAACCAGCAGGCAAATCTGCTCACAACAGGGCAGGATGTAAAAATGGCAGAGCTCCTGCACTCAGCCCCTCTCCTGATTGACCTGTCTATTCATCTGTGAGATGAGGATGATAATAACAAGCATCAGGGAATGAACAGTGACCCATGGACAGCACTTACTAGGTGGACAGCATGGACAAGCATGTGGGCAGTGCTTGCCGGGACAGGGCCTCTTACCACTTGCCTCTTGCTGACGGATGGCCTGGGCTCCCAGGACCATGTCTTCCCAGAGGGTATCACATCCATCCATCTCCAGATGAAAAAAATGCTGCTGCATGTTAAGACAAGCTATTCTTTTTTCTTTTTTTTCTAAAGAGACAGGGTCTTGCTCTGTCACTCAGGCTGGAATACAGTGGCACAATCACAGCTCACTGCAGCCTTGACCTCCCAGGCTCAATCAATCCTCCCATCTCAGCCTCCCAAGTAGCTGCAACTACAGGCGTGTGCTACCACACCTGGCTAACTTTTTTTTTTTTTTTTTTTTTTTGAAATGGGGTCTTGCTATGTCATCCAGGCTGGTCTCAAATTCCTGGGCTCAAGCCATCCTCCCACTTCATCTTCCCAAAGTGGTGGAACTGCAGATGTGAACCACCACACTTGGCCTAGGAGAAGTTGCTTTCTGAGTCAGTCTTCTTACCTATAAATTGGGGATAATAATAGAGCTTACTTCATAGAGTTGCTGCAAGAAAGGATTATATGTATGAAGCGTCTTCATCCTGGCACAAGCTAAACTTTGGTAGCAGCTGCTGTTGCTACCCATATTGGGCATATTGTGCGCCCAAATAATGCAGCTGTGAGGTTGATGTTCAGATGTACGTGTGTACAGTATATGTCAAACAAATGCTCACTGGGGGCTGTAAACAAGCATATGCGTACACCTCCCTTTCTCAGGGCCACACTGCTCACCATGCTGCCACCCCTAGGGCCACAAAAGCCGTCTCTGAGGCAGGCCAGAGTCTATGAGGCTTGGCTGCGGTCCAGCCAGGGCTCAGATGTCAAGCCCTGCATTATTGAGATCAGAGCCTTTGTCCCTCCTTGCTCCTGGCTCTTGGTTGCCTGTCCTCCGTTTCCCTCCAGGCTTTGCATGGTGCAGGCAGCCACTCCGGGGGGCTCAGGGCTCCCCTGTAGCCCCAGGCAGGCCTTGGCTTTGTACCAGTATCTCTTCCGGTGCCCCGCAGGCCCAGGCCAGCTCTAGGCTGCACTTTGGCAGGTGAGGGAGGGGCACTGCCTCAGAAGGAAGGAGACAGCCAGGGGCCTGACGTCACCTTGCCCCTCTAGGTGCAAGAGGGCTGCGGGTATCCCCCGGGGCTGGAGCTGCCCCTTATGCTGCTGCAGATGGAGCGGAGCCGGCAGGCCCAGGAGCAGGTAGGGGCTGGCTGGGCGTGTGGCTGAGGCCAGGGTGGGTGCCCCCTCATGCCTTGGCACCCCATCTTCCTGCAGCTCCTGTGGGACTTGGAGCTGCTGACTGGTGTGGAGCTGGGCCTCTTCTGGCCACCCCAGGCCCAGTTTTTCGGTCCGAGGGGCCAGGCCCAGCATGCATGGAGCCAGTACTGTCAGCCAGGTGGTAGCACGGGTGGGGACCCCGAGCAGCTGGTGAGTGGGTGAGGGGGCACGGCGGGGACAGAGGTTCTGGGGACACTGGGGCCCTGCTGTGGTGAGGGCAAGCAGAAGGGGCACGGTTTTGGAGACAGGGCTGGGTTCGAATCTCCATGCTGAACCCCCTGTGGGCTCTGAGTCTACCTTTCCTCAGCTAGAAAATGCCCACGAGACTGGGCACGGTGGCTCACGTCTGTAATCCCAGCACTTTGGGAGGCCGAGGTGGGCAGATCACCTGAGGTTGGGAGTTCGAGACCAGCCTGACCACCATGGAGAAACCCCGTCTTTACTGAAAATACAAAAATTAGCCAGGCATGACGGCACATGCCTGTACCTGTAATCCCAGCTACTTGGGAGGCTGAGGCAGGAGAATGGCATAAACCTGGGAGGCGGAGCTTGCAGTGAGCTGAGATCCCACCAGTGTACTCCGGCCTGGGCGACAGAGTGAGACTCCATCTCAAAAAAAAAGAAAGAAAAGAAAGAAAAAGAAAGAAGGAAGGAAGGAAGGAAAGAAAGAAGGAAGGAAAGAGAAAGAAAGAAAGAAAGAAAGAAAGGAAGGAAGGAAGGAAGGAAGGAAGGAAGGAAGGAAGGAAGGAAGGAAGGAAGGAAGGAAGGAAGGAAGGAAGGAAGGAAGGAAGGAAGGAAGGAAGGAAGGAAGGAAGGAAGGAAGGAAGGAAGGAAGGAAGGAAGGAAGGAAGGAAGGAAGGAAGGAAGGAAGGAAGGAAGGAAGGAAGGAAGGAAGGAAGGAAGGAAGGAGAGAGAGAGAAAGAAAACGCCCACAACAAGAAGAGCTCTTTCTCCAAGGGCTGTCCGCGCGGGGAACAGTGGACTACGCCTGGCACACAGGGCCTGCTCTTCCAGGCAGGCCGTTATTCTCATTCCACAGTTAACGACTGTCTTGGTCAAATCACCTGTGTGGTGATACCTGGAAGCCTTTCCATGTGACCGCCGCGTGGGAGGAAAGGAGCCTGGCAGGGCCCCAGAGAGCAAAGGCAAGGAAGTGTGCCGCTGAGACACAGGCGCTGACAGCCCCAGCCGCTGGCCCCTCCCTCCATAGCCACAGCTGGGCTGAGACTCCAGGAGGGGGTGCTGTGGTGACTGGGCCCAGAACAGAGTGGGGAACTGGGAATGTGGGTCCCAGTCTTGGCTCAGCCAACAGCTGTCTGAGTCACTTTGGGCAGGTTAGTAGCCCTCTCTGGGCCAAGGCACCCTCAGCTGTAGCAGGAGCGGGTGTTCGTGGTGCAACTTAGGAAGGGTTCAGCCGACGTTGCTGGCAAGAACTGTGGTCTCATCTGAGACTCAACTGGGAGGAGGGATCCGTTTCCAAGTGCCTTTGCGTGGAGGGAAGTGGCGGTCACAGAGGGTATGAATTCCAGGAGGCAGGGATCATTTAGGGGCCATCTTAGAGGCTGGCTGCCACACTGGGGGATGCAGCCATGTGGACTAGGTTGCCCCCAACCCTTCCAGAATTCTAGGCTGCACCCTCTACCCCAGGACAGGGACTCCCTGAGCCAGAACCATCAGCTCCTGGAAGGGTGAGTCTCCCTGGGGAATTTTGCCTTTCCCTCTGTGAACTGGGCTCTTTCTCTGTCACCTTCTGCAGTCCTGCCAGTGCCCTTCGTTATGCCTCCTGGTCTCTTAGTTGCACCCATGGTTGCCCTGCAGCCCCTGGAAAGGTTAATCTCCAAATTCCAGCTCCCAGGATCTGGTGATGGGGGAGGAGGGAGGGCACTGGGGCAGCCACCTGGGACTCAAGTGTTTGTATGCTGGGGTGGGGGTCTCTGGAGACTGGCAGGCAGACTCCCTCCCATTCTAGAGCCCATGGGCCCAGAGAGGTGCATCAGAGGCAGCCCTTGAACTCCTGCAGGGGGCAGACGGGAGACCCATCATTGGCCCCAGATCTGGGTGAAGCCAGGAGTGGTGCAGGCCAAGGGTGGGAGAGCCCTGGAGGACCTGCAGAGCCCACACGCGGTACGTTGTCAGACAGCTGGGAGGGCAGGGGGCCCCTGGGGCTGGGGCAGCCAGACTGGATTGGGATGAGGCAGGTAAGTCCTCTCCCCAAGTCCCAGGACTTCATTCTTCACTCATTCTTCATCTCACACTTCCTGATGGAGTGCCAGGACACCCAGCGATGGCAAGTAGGTTTTATTTGCTGTGCCAATTCCACCTGGTTGGTACCAGCTGTCTCAGGCAGTGTGTCCAGTAGGATTCTGATGCTAAACTGGGGTTCAGGGGAGAAAGCTCAGGAATGAGCATCACTTGCTGCCCAGGGATGAGGGAACACAATACCAACTCCAGGCCACCTACTTGCCACCCTTCAGCCAGGCACAGGCCACCTCTTTGCCACCCTTCAGCCGGGCACTGGAGATATACAGAGATCAAGGAGACTGGGTGCCTGTCTTTAGATCACAAGCTAGAAACAGCATGACAATAAACAGGCAGTGGAATGGATACTATGAGCCTTGAGCCTATTAATTTAAATGAAACAGACTCTCAAATTGTTAAATAATAGATGTAGCAAAGCCACAAGCTTTTTATTGTTCCACCACGCACATGAGAGAGGAGAAAACTGCCAATAATTATTTTCTGATTGACAGAGAAGTTTTTACAAGTATTTTATGTCTTGAGAAGTCAGGGATATCAATTATAACATTATTACCAGAGAAATAAATTTTCTTGTAAGACAACCGATGAGAATTAGAGGTGGGAGGTTGGAGGTTGTTTTTGCAGTTTGTGGCAATTATTTCTAAAGGCCCAGGAGTCTTAATAAGACTCCTTTGTTCAAACAACTCTTTGAAAGATGTGTTTTCACAGAGAGTGCACCCACTTGGTTACTGTTATGAATATTCACACGTCTGATATTGCACAAGAGAACAAGATGCAGTATTCTTGGGAAAGTTCTCAATTTCAGACCTTATGAAATCCCTTTTAACCAGTTTTATGGATGCAGAACAGCTCTCCTTCTTCCACAGCTGCAGGGGAGCGGCAACACGTCATCTCTTTTTTTAGATTTCTTTTGTTAATTATAAACACTTGCAGTTTTTAGGCCAGCCTCTGGCCTAAAATTTCATCTCGAATTTCCTTTGATTTTGCTGTCAGAAACAAAGAAAAGGCTAAGGGAGGTTTCTTCTAAGTAAGAGTAAAAAGTAAGATGCCCAGAGCGGGTTTCTTCTCTGGGCCTGATGGGCACACCAGGACGAAGGGGGAGCGGCCGGTGCTGAGGGGCCCAGGCGCCCAGCACCGTGACCCTTCTCACTCCCAGGCCTCCCGTGGTGGTCTTGAGGAGGAGGCTGTGCAGGTCCCTCTGGAGTGGTCTGCCTTGGCTGGGAGGATGAGAAAGATGGGGTGGGCTGTTGGCAGGCACACATGACAAATAAGTGCATGGCTGGCTGATGAACTGTGACAGCCTGAGGTTCAGACAGCGCCCTCAGGGCACCCCTAGCCATGTGCTGGGACTCCCTAAACTTCCTGGCTCTAGTCTAGGTGGACTGTCCATGAGGGGACATGAGCTCCCAACACTGGTCTTTATTCCTCAGGCTCCTTACAAGAGCTGAACCCTACTACCAGGAGGAGCTTTGGGGTGCCAGGCAGCTCAGAGTACAAGGTGAAAAGGTCAAGGGTCTCAGGTTGGGGATGGCAGGGGTGGGTCTGCCTGGGAGGAGGCTGCTGGGGTGAGGGGGAGGCTTTTCAGTGAAGCACCTTCCACACTACATTAAATGGCTTTAACAAATTCAGGAATCAGGCAAGGGCTGGCTGCTGGGGTCGGGTCTGTAGGTTCCCTCTCAAGCCTGGGCCCAAAGTGCTCTTCCTTTCCAGGACCTGGCCCAGAGGGAAGAGAGGAGTGAGGCAGAACCTGAGACCCAGGAAAGAAAGCTCACTCCCGGCACCCCTGGGCCGGGAGACCTGCCCTCCCAAAACCTGCCTTCCCAAGATGCCCTTGAAGGACTGGGCTGGGACTCGCACCCGGGCCAGGAGAGAGCAGAACTTCAAAGACCGCCAAGGATGGACACCCCTCAGAGTCTGAGAGAGGAGGACCCTCAGGATCAGAAAGCAGAGACCCCTCATTATAAGAGAGATGCTCCTCAGCGTCAGAGGGTGAAGACACAGGGGGGCCAGAGCCCAAGAGCTCCTCAGGCTCAGAGGGAGGAGGCCCCCCTGGGTGAGAACAGGGGCGTTCCTCAGAGTCGAAGAGAATTTAGTCCTAAGTGCCAGGGAAAGGCGAGTCCCCAGAGTCTGGGGAAGAAGATGCTGCGGTCTTGGGAAGGCAATATCTCACAAGCCTGGGAGGTGGCTCCCGGGGAGGCCACTGTACAGCTCCCAGAGGAAGGCGGCTCCCGGAGCCATCAGAGGGACTCGTGCGGGTCCCTGAAAGCCCAGACTCCAAAGCCTGTGGGCAGGGAGAGCCCAGACCTCCAGAGAAGGACTACCGCGATGATGCAGGGCATGATCAGAGGCGAGACACAAAAGTCGGCACCGGCGGTGGCAAAGCTGGGGGTCGCCCAGGAGGGGGCGTGGGCTGCGCTTCCCGGCCCCAAGCCCCCGGCCCCGCAGCTGCTTCCAGGTCGCGGAGCCGGAGCTGTGATGCCAGCGACCCTGCGCGCCAAGGTATCCGGGCAGCAGGGGCTCCCCGGGGGTCTCCAGGGGCCCCCAGACCCGGAGCGCGATCCGCACGGGCTGCAGGGCCCTGGAGTGGGCCCCGGCCCGGGGGAGCAGGAGGTGGGCCAGGCTCGGCTTCCGGGTGCCCTCTGGGGTCGTGGGGGCGACCCTGAGCGTCCCAAGGCCTCGAAGGCCGCGTGGCCGGCGCCCCTAGGCAGGGCCAAGGCGCCTGCGGGCTTGAGCGCGGCGCAGCAGGAGACGGCTCTGCAGCGGCTGCTGGAGCTGCACTGCGCAGCCAGGTGGCGGCGCCGGCGGGACCGTGAGCAGCAGCGGCTCCGGGTGCGTCCCCACGCCGGGATTGGGGCCTGCCTGGGGCGGGCGGGGCACCGAGGGGCGGCCGGATGCTGACTGCCCCTCTGCAGGTCCTGGAACGCCTCCACATCGCCAGCAACCGCCACTGCCGGGTTCACCCCGTGGGGCTCCCGCCCAGCCCGGCTCAACTCCCGCCACAGGCAAGACCCCCAGAAGGCGGTGGGGCCACAAGGAACCTGCACGGGGCAGGGGCCGAGCTTGGTGCGCCCGGGTCCCTTTGAAGTGAGCGCACTGCACTCTGGCAGTGACTCGGGCGGGGCGCGAGGGGCGGGTGTGCCAGGTACTGCCCTGCCCGCCCCACTGAACCGCGGACGCTCAGCGATCTGCACCGCCAGGAGGACGCGACTGGACGGCGGCGCGCCCTGCAGGAGCAGCTGGAACAGATGCATAGGGAGAGGACCGGGCGGCTGCGGGCCCTCGGGGCCAGGTGAGGGGCGGGCAAAGAGGGGTGTGCCGGTGGCAGGAGTCCCCTTTCCCTGGCCTCCGAGATGACAGGCCGCTCTCTCCGCAGGAACACTCAGAACTTCCTGGAACTACTGTGTTCCCCTGGTGCTGCGGATCCCGTGCCTGCAGAGTAGTGCTCGCCCTTCCCAGCCCCCTCTGGTCATTGCTGGGTACTCAAAGGGATGATTAAAGAGATGAGGATTAAGGAAAAAGCAGGAGGGCAACTTTTGCAGGTCAGATAGTTTCAGAAAGGCCTGAATGCAGCCTCAGGGCCAGGAAGAGCAGAGGGGCACAGACACACACAACAGCTTTGCCCCACCAGGAGGCCTGTTATTTCTTCTTCCCTCCCCTAAGCCCACACCTGGCCCACCGTCAGAGGGCCAGGTCTCGGGGATCAAGCAGTGCGAAGGCCCCATTCTTGCGGAAGAATGACTCAATGCGGCACATCTTGCAGGAGACCAGTTCTTGCTTCACTGGGGGTCCTGGAAAAAGATGTTAAGAGGCCAAGCATGGGTTCCTAAGGGAAGGACACACAGAGCATGGGAGCCCTGTCTGTCTGCACAGCCCTAGGAATCCGTCAGTGGAGTAGCCACTTTGTGGGAAGAAATGGAAAATGCTTTGGAGGCATGGGAGCTACCTGCAAATACTAGGAGCTGGCTGGAGGCCAGGATACATACAGCAGCCATCTGCCATCATTACCCCAGCTTCAGGATCCTCTACCTGCCAGGAGGGGGGCCACCCTAGCCTGCTTGTCAGAGGGACAGACTGTGAAGAGATGGGACTTCCTTCTGTCTCCTGCTCCCCCCTTCTAGGGCTTGCCTCCTGCTTTTGTTAGAAAGTTATTTCCCTGACTTTCCCTTTAGGGACCTGGGGGAAAGGGATGTTTGGGGGCAAAATCTCAACTGAGTCAATCCCCAACCATCCACCTTTTCTGCAAGACACTCAAGCAGCTGGAGAAGGACACAGGGCCGAGGAGTCTCACTTGACATTCATGAGCACAGACAGCAATGGGACGTGCAGCAACATCACCCAGCAGCCCTCTCTGGCACATGCCTGTTCCACACCTTTCCTCTTCATCTCTGCTACTCCACTGCCTGAGCTCGGCTCGCTCCCCACTGATAGCCTTGACTCAACCTTACAGAAAAAAGACTCAGCCCAGATGGACAGCCTTCCTGCCTACGCCATCCCCTACCCGCCTCTGGCTCAGCCCTCCTGCCCCCACTCCCATCAGATTCCAGCAACTTGAGCTCCCTAGGTGATCTCACGGATTTAAATAGCACCTATAGGCCGGGCAGTGGCTCACACCTGTGATCCCAGCACTTTGGCAGGCCGAGGTGGGCAGATTACAAGGTCAGCAGTTGGAGAACAGCCTGGCCAATATGGTGAAACCCTGTCTCTACTAAAAATACAAAAATTAGCCAGGCATGGTGACACGTGCCTGTAGTCCCAGCTACTCGGGAGGCTGAGGCAGAAGAATCTCTTGAACCTGGGAGGCGGAGGTTGCAGTGAGCCGAGATCACGCCACTGCACTCCAGCCTGGGTGACAGAGTGAGACTCTGCTTCAAAAAGAAAAAAAAGGCCAGGCGCGGTGGCTCAAGTCTGTAATCCCAGCACTTTGGGAGGCCGAGACGGGCGGATCACGAGGTCAGGAGATCGAGACCATCCTGGCTAACACGGTGAAACCCCGTCTCTACTAAAAAAATACAAAAAACTAGCCGGGCGAGGTGGCGGGCACCTGTAGTCCCAGCTACTCGGGAGGCTGAGGCAGGAGAATGGCGTAAACCCGGGAGGCGGAGTTTGCAGTGAGCTGAGATCTGGCCACTGCACTCCAGCCTGGGTGACAGAGCGAGACTCCTTCTCAAAAAAAAAAAAAAAAAAAGAAAAAAAAGAAGAAAAAAAAGCACCTATATTCAAATGACCTCTGAATTTGCATCTTCAGCTCTGACTTCAATCCAGACTTACAGACACAGGTCACCCTACAGACACTTCAAGCATAACATAGCCAAACACACATGACTAAATAGGACCTGTTCATGCACACTCCAGCCCTGACCTCTCCCAGTCTTCCCTGTCATTGCGGCTTTAGCTAAACACCTGGGCGATTGTTCTCTCTTCCCCTTATTCTCACATTCTATCCATGGGTGAGTTCCACTGAGTCTTCCCCCAAACATCCTGAATTGATTTCAGCTCTATTGCTGATTCCTCAGGCCACTACCACAGGGTAACAAAATAGATGCCCAACTCACATGCCAGATTCTACCATTTCCCCTCAAAAGGCCACTGCCTACATACAGGTCAGAGTGACTTTTTTTTCTGAGATGGAGTCTTGCTCTGTCGCCCAGGCTGGAGTGCAGTGGCACGATCTCGGTTCACTGCAAGCTCCGCCTCCCGGGTCCACACCATTCCCCTGCCTCAGCCTCCCGAGTAGCTGGGAATACAGGCACCCGCCACCACGCCTGGCTAATTTTTTGTATTTTTAGTAGACATGGGGTTTCACCATGTTAGCCAGGATGGTCTCGATCTCCTGACCTCGTGATCCGCCTGCCTCAGCCTCCCAAAGTGCTGGGATTACAGGCGTGAGCCACCACACCCGGCCCAGGGTGACTTTTTAAAAGGTTCATCAGTGTCACTCTTGAAACCTGCTTAGACCACTCCATCAGCTTCCCTGCACACCAAAGAAAATCCAAACCCATCCTTATCATCTGGCTGTCAGACTCAGGTCCTCAGAAAGGCCTTTCCTGAAAATCCAATAAATAGCAGCACATGGCCGCTGCCTCCCTGCCCACCACCACTCCCTAGTTCTGTGGCACATGTTGACACTTCTTGGTCATCTCCTTGCTCTGTTTATGGTCTGGACCCTTCACTAGGATGCCCATTCCCTAGGACATGGCAAGTGCTCTGTCTTTGAGGTGATTTCCAAGAGGTTGGGCTCACCCAGCTGCCAGCCGTATGTGAAGCTGGTGGTGACGGGGAAGAGGTATCGCGTCTCTGGCAGGTCCAGTTTTCGAGTGTTGAGGTAGCGGTAGCGCCCCTGGAAGTCGTGGGAGATGCCTTCATACAGCAGGGCTCGGGTGACAGGTGGTACTGGGTACATTTCTGACTGAAAAGGAGCCTCTGGGACAGGGTTGGGCGCCTTGGAAGGGGCTGACTTGGGGGCGGGTGGGGGTGAGAGTGGGGCTTTGGGGTGCAGGGTGGGCAGTTTGAGGGGCAGGCGGGCTGCAGCCTTAGCCTTCTGCTTGGCCTTCACCATCGACCCATACTTGCGGTACCATTCACAGCGCAACATCTTTTCCCTCAGATATTCCTCCTTCCAGAAGTTCTGCCGTAACGTGTCTATGTTGAGCTGCCGTGACATGGTGGCCTGGGAAGGAGTGGCACCAGGGTGGCTGCAGCTGAGGGGTTAGCACAGCAAGCAGAGTACTTCTGATGGCAAGTGGCTGCCATGGCAGTCACCTAGCAACCATGCCTCACCTCACACAGGGCCAGGGTTCTACTTGCTGTGCCCACAGCAGACCCCATGAGCCTGGCTTCCTGAGGCAGCCTGGGGCCAGGGCCCACTGGCTAAGAGCCCTGCTCCCCAAACCTCCCGCAGGGCCCACGCGGGATCTGGCATCAGAGGCTCCAAGGTTTTGTGTGCTTTCTGCGTCTGTCCTTTGGGTCTGGCCCCCTTCCCAGCCCAATGCTGAGCAAGGTGGGGGAGGTGGGGGCTGGGCTCAAGCTTCCTCCCATTCCTTCCCAGACCAGAGCTGGTCTTCTCTGATCCAAGGACCAGTCCTTGAGTTCTGCCTCCCAGCACGATCCTCCTGGGCCAGCTCTTCTATGCCTGTCTTTGGCAGCACCTTTTCCATCCTTGCCAATTGAATCTGCCCCATGGCCTCACCCCACACATGTACTTTCCAGCACCCAGCCCGTTTGGAGAGAAGCAAGAATATGACTTTAATTTAACATCAACAATGACACTGTGTAAAAGCACAGGGAACAGGTAGTGGAGGGAGATGGTCAGGCTTCCTGTTTCTTAACCAGCTTTAACAGCAGAGCCCCAGCAACCTAGAAGTGCCTCACCTAGCCTCTTAATGGAGTGGGAATGGGCAGGGAATTGGAAATCAGAGGCTCAAAAAGTAAAGAAGGCTGATGGCAAGCCTGGGGAGAGGCCTGGAAACGAGCGAAGGGCTGAGGGCTGTGAGGAGTCCCCTAGCGCAGGTCTTCAGCAGTGAACATGCCCCTGGCCCTGCGCAGAATGGAGTCCTTGGCGGCGTCATATGGGTGCTCCTTGGAGGGGATCTCCAGGACAGCGGGGATGGAGTGCTGGTGGGCGTCCAGGGCATGCCGCACCATCTCTGCGATGTACTGGTTGATGAGGATGATGCCAATGTCATCCCGGTTTAGAAACTGCCTGTGGGGAGAGATGAGACAGGAGTCTAGGGCAGCACTGGGGGCTGCCTTCTCTCCTGCCTCCAAGTTGTTGGGTTGGGCAGTGGAGGGAAATGAGCATGACCCAGAGGGCACAGAGGACTAGGGGAAAGGCTGCCACGCTCAACCCTATGTCAACTCTACCAAGAATCAATTTCATCCCAAAGCGGAGGGTCATGCTGACTAGGGTTGGCTTCTGCAACGCTGCCCGGAATGCTTCCAAGTGAACTGGTAATGAAGATTAATTAGGGTGCACGCTGGTGTATTCAATATGCAGTGATGGTGTCAGAAAGGGGAAGGATAAGATTATATGTATACAGATCCCTTTTTATGTGCAGATACTGAAGGCTGGGTGCAATGGCTCATGCCTATAATCCCAGCGCTTTGGGAAGCCGAGGCGGGTAGATTGCTTGAACCCTACAGTTTGAGACCAGAATGGGCCACATAGTGAGACCCCCATCTCTACAAAAAAAAGAAAAAAAAATGTGTACATATATACAAAAAATTGGCTGGATGTGGCGACATGTGCCAGCTGCTTGGGAAACTGTAGTCCCAGCTACTTGGGAGGCTGAGGTGGGAGAATCACTTGAGCCTGGGAAGTCGAGGCCACAGTGAGCTGTGATCACGCCACTGCACTCCAGCCTGGGTGACAGGAGTGAGACCCTGTCTCAGAAAAAAAAAAAAAAAAAAAAAGGACACATTAACTTTTAGAAAGAAAACAAATTAATTTAAAAATAGGGCTGATGAGACCACTGAAGGCCTCAAGGTCTATGCTGATGAGGGTGGTGGAGGGGTCAGAGGGAAAGTCTGGCATGAACCAAGATCACAAGCTAGGAAGAAGACACTCTGATGAAGGAATCATACTTTCTGCCCAAAAAGAACCTGGCCTTGTGATCCTCTCTCCTGTGATCACCCACCCATTCATTCGTTTATTTGATTTTTTTGAGACAGGGTCTCCCTCTGTCACCCAGGCTGGAGTGCAGCGGTGGATCTCGGCTCACTGCAACTTCCGCCTCCCAGGTTCAAGCAGTTTTCCTTCCTCAGCCTCCTGATTTGCTGGGATTACAGGCACCCTCCACAATGCCTGGCTAATTTTTGCATTTTTAGTAGAAATGGGGTTTCACCATATTGGTCAGGCTGGTTTCGAACTCCAACCAGCCTGGCGGGTGGAACTCAGGTGATCCACCCGCCTCGGCCTCCAGAAGTGTTGGGATCACAGGCATGAGCCACCGCGCCCAGACTCATTCATTTATTTACTAGTTAAAAATTATTTACTGAGCACCCACCCCCCGCCAGTCACTGGGTTAGATTTGATCTCTGAGGTCCCTTTTGATTGGAAACATAAAAAATTCTTGAAGTAAAATTTGTCCTTCTCCCACGGTAACTTGGGTCACTTTACCAGACAGCTTAGAGATCGGCAGGTAACAGCCTACCAGGTCAGGAACTACCTAATACATCAGGCAGCAGGAACCAGTCTCAGCCAGCAGCCCTGGGCTGGACTGTTTTGGGGGAAACAGGTGAGTGGTTTATTCCTGAGACTTAGTACAGCGAACCTGAAGAAGGGGTGAGGGATAGAATAGGAAGCTGTTGTTCTCAATTCCAGTCACCAGGACCCCGGTGGATTAAAGGCATGCCTGCGCCCACACTCTGACCTAAGGCAGGAGCGAGGGCTTGAGTGCAAGGTCTTAGCAGAAGGCTCTCACAGTCCTGACATTTTCTGCCTACTGTGCTCAAGACCAAAGGGAAATTCCGAGGCCGACTGAGGAGAGCTGTACAGAGTGTGTACCTGGCTTACCAAAGGTAGAAAGGGTTAGGATTAGGTTCAAATTCCAGCTCTGCCTCTGCCCACTTGTAACTTTAGTGTGTGCCTTAACCTCTCCGAGCTTTAGTTTTCTCACCTGTAAGTAGGACAAAATCATCCCTGCCTTACAGGACGATGGTGAGCCTGTAAAGGAGGGGAAAGCAGAACAAAGTCCGAGCCTACTGCCTAGCCCGTCACGAGCTCTGTTCCCCTTCTTTCCTGACACACGATCATGTGAGGTGGGGAGCTCGTGGACCTGATACAGCGTCGGTGCCACCCATCCCCAAATGGGAACTTGGGGCGCGGAGGTGGGCGGGCGGACTTTCAGGACCGTCCCCTAACCCCCGTCCGGGCCTCACGCCTCGGTCCCCGGGCCGCCTCCACCCTCGCCCCGCACTCCACTAGGCAGCAGAAGGGCCCGTTCAGGCCTCGCGCGCTACCGTACCGGAAAGTGTCTTCGATCTCATTGATGGTTGTATCCTTCTCCACCACCAGGAAATTGGGGTGGCGGTTCTTGTTAAGCTCCCCTATGCCGCCCAGCAGGAAACCAGTCACCGTGTCCTCGTCTCCGATCACTGCGATGAGCTTCCCCCTCCCCGCCATCCCCGCAGCCGGGCAGAGCTCACCCGAGAGCACCAAAAGCCACTGAATCCCCGCCTCCGCCGTACGGCTCTCCGTCGGCCCCACCCCTCCTTCGGGCATGCGCAGTTCTCCTAGCCGCATTCCCGGACATGCGCATGAACAGCAACACGGCCTCCATGTGAATACGCCTGCGCCATAAAGACAGGCCCGAAGCAGGGGACTACGATTCCTAGAAGGGTGCGCGGCACCACGTCCTTCGTGGGCATTCATTCGTTCATTCACTCCTTCCTTGGTTCATTCGTTCAACAAGCGATTTGAACCTGGCGCTCTTTAGACGCCGAGATCCCAGAGAAGAGATGCAGTTACTGATCTCATCGGCAGGGTCTGGGTCTTTATCGTGTATGTATGTACCTATGACACATTTTTTTTTTTTTTTTTTTTTTGAGACGGAGTCTCGCTCTGTCGCCCAGGCTGGAGTGCAGTGGCGGGATCTCAGCTCACTGCAAGCTCCGCCTCCCGGGTTCACGCCATTCTCCTGCCTCAGCCTCCCGAGTAGCTGGGACTACAGGCGTCCGCCAGGTCGTCCGGCTAGTTTTTTTGTATTTTTAGTAGAGACGCGGTTTCACCATGTTAGCCAGGATGGTCTTGATCTCCTGACCTCGTGATCCGCCCGTCTCGGCCTCCCAAAGTGCTGGGATTACAGGCTTGAGCCACCGCGCCCGGCCCTTATGACACATATTTAACAAGTAATACGCATTTGTTCAATTAAAGGAATGCAGAAGTTAGTGATGATACTGTCTAGTGAGGTGGAAAGTCAGGGGAACAGGCGACTACAGAGCTGTGTGTTAATGGTTAGAATGTGAAAAGT
This sequence comes from Rhinopithecus roxellana, assembly GCF_007565055.1. NCBI lineage: Eukaryota > Metazoa > Chordata > Mammalia > Primates > Cercopithecidae > Rhinopithecus > Rhinopithecus roxellana. The sequence goes on from NC_044554.1 coordinate 64,565,732, forward strand.
ATATGGAAGCACACATCCATGGTAACTAACCCATGGAGAGAGGGGGCATCCAAAGAACCCTTCCCCAAGAAGCTTGCTTCAGATCTAAGCTGAGACCTGAAGGACCTGCAGGATGAAGGGGATAGAAGTGAGGGCAAGACGGTGTTCTAGGCAGAGGAACATCATATGCAAAGGCGTACTGACTAGAGAGAGTAGGGCCTTCAAGGAAAGTTAAAGAATTGGTAAGCCGGGCATGGTGGCTCACGCCACGCCTATAATCCCAGCACTTTGGGAGTCTTCCCCAATGGGGGAGGATTGCTTCAGCTCAGGAGTTGGAGACCAGCCTGGGCAACACAGTGAGACCCGGTCTCTACAAAAAATTTTAAAAATTAGCCAGGTAGGCCAGGTGCGGTGGCTCACTCCTGTAATCCCAGCACTTTGGGAGGCCGAGGCAGGTGGATCACCTGAGGTCAGGAGTTTGAAACCAGCCTGGCCAACATGGCGAAAACCTGTCTCTACTAAAATTACAAACAATTAGTTGGGCGTGGTTGTGGGTGCCTGTAGTCCCAGCTACTCGAGAGGCTAAGGCAGGAGAATTGCTTGAACCTGGGAAGTGGAGACTGCAGTGAGCCGAGATTGTGCCATTGCACTCCAACCTGGGCGACAGAGCGAGACTCTGTCTCAAAAAAAAAAAAAAAAAAAAAAAAAAAAAAAAAAAAAAAATTAGCCAGGCGTGGTGGCGCACACTTATAGTTCCAGGTACTCGAGAGGCTGAGGCAGCAGGGCTTGCTCAGGAGTTCAAGGTTACAGTGAGCTATGATCAGGGCACTGCACTTGAGCCTGAGCAGCAGAACGAGACCCTGTCTGGGAAAAAAAAAAAAGGGATCTGCAGGCTAGGCACGGTGACTCACGCCTGTTATCCCAGCACTTTGGGAGGCTGAGGCGGATGGATCACCTGAGGTCAGGAGTGTGAGACCAGTCTGGCCAACATGGTGAAATCCCGTCTCCACTAAAAATACAAAAAAAATTAGCCCAGTGAGGTGGTGTGTGCCTGTAGTCCCAGGTACTTGGGAGGCTGAGGCAGGACAATTGCTTGAACCCGGGCAAGGAGGTTGTGGTGAGCTGAGATGGCGCCACTGCACTCCAGCCTGGGTGACAGAGCGAGACTCTTGTTTGAAAAAAAAAAAAAAAGGATCTGGAAGTTATCCTGAGGACAGAGTTATCCTGAAGCCGCTGAGGGTTTTCAAGTAAGACAGTGCTATCACCAAACTTACGTTTTAGAGCTGTCACTCACTGTGACTGTGCTGTGAGCGGAGGCGAAATTGAGGGAGGAAAAAACAGATTGGGAGGCCATTGTGAGATAATGGTGGCCAGAACTCAGGTGGTGATAATGGGAAACACAGAGGAGTAGGTAGAGCCGAGAGATATTTAGATATTTAGGACAAAACTGATTTCAGAGTGGCGTGTTCGGGGAGTGAGGTAAAAGAGAGACCTAGGTGACTTCCAGGTTTCTGGCCTGTACAGCATGGATGGGAGTAACACTCCCGGGAAAGTGATCTGTGTGAGATGAGCAGGCTGAAGGGGAAGGGGCCACTCTTTCCTCCTCCCTTTTAATAAACCGGCACTCCTGGTGTCTGGTATGGGCCTTGTGAGTTTGGAGTGCTTGAGATGTGCAAGTGGTCTGGTCTGGCGATTGTATGTGTGATAAGCTTGGGATTTGGGCACGCCCGGGTTTCAATCTGTACCCCACTACTTAGAGGTATGGTTTCAGACTCATCACTGAAATTCCCAGGGCCTTGGTTTCTTCAGGTGGTAGTAGCCCCACCTCATAGGGCTGTTATGAGGATTAATGAGGGAGGGCCTTTAAGGCTTAGCACCCAGGGCCACACTGTGGCTGGCTGGAAGCGGGCAGGCTGGAGGTCTGTGAGCTTATCAGCCACACACAGGTGGAGGCAGCCGAAGCTGAGGGGGAAATTAGCACATCTAGGGGTGAGAGTGAGGGGGGCAGAGAGTGAGGAGGGGTGTGTGAGAGGGTGTGAGGGAAGAGGGAGGAAGCACAGAGGCTGGTGAGAGGTGAGAGGTGGGGAGGTCAGGGATTAGGAGTTGGGGCCTCTGCCAGGCCCACCACCATGTGCTGAAATGCCCAGGTGGGTCTAGATTGTGGGATCAGGTGAATGAAAGGCGTCTTTTCCCTGCTCCAGCTACTCAGCTGCTCATTTATTCACTCATACCCATTCACTCACTCATTCACACCCAGGGCCAGGGAGCTCCATCTGGTGGGGAGCCGTGGATACATCGCCACAGCTCAGGGTGGTAACTGCAGCTAGAGATGTGTCCCAGGGCAGTTTGGGAGCTGGGGGCACTGATCCAGGAGGGGTAGGGAGGGGTCCAGGAAACTTCCTGTTGTCCAGGAAGATGAAGAGGGTGGGGAGGCAAGGGTGTTTCCGGGAAGGGGCCTAAATTCAGCATGGATGCCCAGTTAACTAGAGGTGGTGAAGGGAGGTTGGAGGTGGAGGGTACAATGGGGAGTGGGCTTGCTGCCAAAGTCATACGGCTGGGGAGGCTGCTGTCTGAACCTGGGGTGCCTTGGAGACCTTGTCAGGAAGAAACTTTACTCTGGAGCAGGAGGGAGTCACAGAGGGCCCTAAACCAGAGAGGGGTATACTCTCTTTAAAGTGACCCCCCTCAAGCTGCAGCATGGAGAGGAGGTTGGAGGGAGCTGACCAGGGCAGGGCTGGGGCAGGAGTTCAGGAGGGAAGCCCTTGTGCGAGCTCAGTGCTGGAAAGGGGGATGAAACAGGCCAAGCTGATTCAGTACCAGACTGGGGAGAAGGTGCTGAGTCTGCAGGTGGTTCTGTCTGCCTGCTGGTTGAGGAATATTCCTGTTTGAGTCAGTGCTCACTGTTTTAAAGTCTTAATTTGAAAAACATCCTTGAGGTCAGGCTCAACTGAAATTGGCCTCCCAGGGGTCCCGGGGCAGTACTGTAGAACACAGTATCCACACCCTGTACTGTCCACGAACCCTCCCGCTGGGACCCCTTCCCACATCCCCGAGCGCCCCCCCCCCCCCCCCCCGGTTCTTTCAGGCACTCTGCCAACATCCCAGACCTCACTTCTGCCCCAGGACCTTCCCCTCGACCTGGGTCAATCTTCCAGGGGACAGCCAGGCTGCCTCTGCCTCCCCAGGGCCCAGTTTCTCGTGTGGCAGGCCAGAGGGCAGCCAGCCACAGAGAGCACACCCGCAAGGAACAGCCAAGCCTCTGCAACAGCCGCACTTTATTTGGAGTTTTCCACCTAAGCAGCTCCCAGCTGAGCTGCATGACATGTGCAAAAGTCCCCTAGAAAGCTGGGCCTCGCAGTGTGTAAAAAAGTCCCCCCATGGGGCAGAGCCGTGCAACCATTTTAAAAAAAGAGACAGTGAGAGAGAAATCAGGCCCCCTGGGAGCCTGGCTTGGGCGGAGTGCACATCGCTCGGGCCGGTCCATGTGCCAGGCCACTCCTGCTGATTCAGGGGCTGTTTTCTTCTCTGATTGTGCTTTCCTTTCCAAGTCCTTAAAAGTCTGGGGTTGAAGCTACCAGAGGGACCAGACCAAGTCCTCAGGGACAGGAGGGTGGCTGGCCGGCGGTGCAGATTGAGGGTGACCTGACACACAGACACCCACAACACAGTGCTGTCCCACTGCTCAGCCCTGCCAGAAAACTCAGGGCTTCCCTGGCCTCGCAGCCCACTCGTCAGCCCCTCATGTCCCAGCCTCTGCCCCTGAGCCTGGCCCCAGTCTGCCCTCATGTCACATTCCCAGGGAGGGACACTGTCCTAACACAGACTAGGTCCTCCAACCCCCGGGGCGCAGTGGGGTGGGGAGGCTGTGCCTTCACCCCCAAGGCAGGTGTTTGTAGTGTCTGATTCTGTGCGTGTGTCTGGGTGTGGCACGTGTGTGTGTGTGTGTGTGTGTAATGTGTGTTTGGCTGGAGGTGGGGGCTGAGGCTGGGGAGGTACTTTTTTGGCATTCAAGGGACCTTGACTTTGAAGGGGCTTCCAGGGACACTTTCGTCACCCCACTTGACGATGAGGATATAGTCCCCTTTCTCCTTGACGGTGTAGGTGACATTGTACACCCGGTTCCCCATGTGCTTCACGTACACCTCCTCACAGGGGGTCTTGGGGCCGTGCACACCCACCATCATCATATTCGTGCCTGGAGAGGGAGGCAGAGGGACGGGCTCATACCATGGAGTCCCCTACTGTGACCCACACCCTACTCCCCGACGGCTTCTTGCTCTTACCCTGGGAGATGCCCTCCCCCCGCCACCTGCCTGCTTTGCTGCAGTCCACGGTGAAGGAGTTCTTCTGGCCCACGAAGGCCTGGGACAGCCCAGGGCCCCGAGTCACCACCTTGCTGGCATCTGAGGAGAACTTGGGGATGGAGCTGTAGCTGGAGCCCCGGCTTGAGGAAGACTTGGTCACAGTCTCCACCAGAACGGTGGATGTTTCGTGAAGGCTGTGGCCTCCAGACAGCCTCGGACCTGAGGGGCGGGTGGAGGGGGTGCAAACCTGGTCAGAAGGGCTTCCTGTTCTTCCCCAGGCAGGGGACCCTCGGCCAGCACTGCCACCCTGTAGGACTCACTGCCTGCATTTGGGGCTGCCCCCAAATTCCTCCAAGGGCCACTCTAGGAGCACAGCCCCATTCCCAGCCAGGGCCCTGAGCTGCCAGCTCCAGCTGGTGCTCCACCCAGGGCTGGGGCCTCAGATGCTGTGACCCTCACCCTTGCAGGCTTTGGGAACTCAGGCTAACTCACAGGATTAGAGTCACTTTGCAAAGGAACACCCACCCAACTCATCCTACAGACAGCCTCAAGAGGGGAGCTTGCTCAATACTGACTGTGTTTTCTTGGAGCCGAGGAGTATGGGAAGCCAGGAGGGAAGAAAGTGATGCTAGAGCCTGAGGAGCCAGCGCAGGCCAGAGCTGAAGGAGTGAGGGGCCGCGATGGAGAGGAAGAATGGGACTTTTACACCATCATGCCTGACTCCACAGAATGTGTGCTGTGTAGAGCCAGGCCCACCTCTAGCCCTGGCAAACTGACCATGATGTCTGGGGTCAGACTATGGTCTGGATGTGTGTGGCCACCGGAGCCCTCCAGGCTGGGCTGGGCTGCAGGTTGGATGGACCTCCCTGAAGCCAGCACTCACCAGTGACCTTGGCCTTGAAGGGGCTGCCCACGATGTGCTGGGGGCCACCATACTTGATGGCAATGAGGTAGTTGCCAGGGGCCATGGGAGTGTAAGTGACCACGTGGCCCTCAGGACACTCCCGACAGTCCAGCTGCACCTTGGAGGGGCCATCAATGGTGACAGACAAGGCCCCCGAGCCGGCGTTCAGGGTGTTCACGATGAACTCTGATGACACACCTAAGGGCCAGAGGTAGCAAGGCTGAGGGCAGGAAGGGCTTGTGGCCCAAGAGGGGCTGGGCTCCAGCCCCCTGGACAGCCTCTGTGGGGACTCCTGGCTCAGGAAGCAGGGCTCCTGCCTCTGGAGCAAGGCAGCACCAGACTAGTGGCCAAGCACCCCTAGAAGTCACCCTGTTCCCCAGCTCCAGGCACTCACCAGTAGTGCCTCCCTCGAGTCCAGGACCATAGGCTGACACCAAGCCTGGGTCCCCAGCCTGGCTCTGCTCCCCAACGCGGATCTTGAAGGGACTTCCAGGGATGTGGGCACCATTGAACTTGACATCGATGGAGTGGACGCCATTCTCATGGGGGATGAAGCGGATGGTATGCTTGTCTGTGGATAGAGGGTTGGTGGCTTACCCTCTATCCTTCCCCTCCCCTTCCTAGAAGGCCCCAGCCCAGCAGGGGGTTGGCAGGGGCAGGGCCAGCTCACCACTGTCTATCTCAGAGACGTAGCACTCCTCCACAGCCCCCGAGGGTGTGTGCACCCGGGCATCAATCACGCCCCGTGCGCCGTTCAGCTGCACCGCAAAGGACGCTGGCTGGTTCACCTTGAGCCCTGTCTCCTGCAAAGGCCAAGGAGGATGCTCAGACTCCTGGGAGACCAGGGCTGGAGCAGTCTTCTCTGAAGCCCCACATGGTGCTCACTGTAAGCTCAGCCCAAAGGCTGCCACCACCCTATGCCCAGCCTGGCCCCTGCCTGCCAGAACAGCCTGGGAGCAGGAGGAGCCAGGGTCTGGTATGCAACCCTATGTGTGCACCTGCTATCCTAGCTGTGCTTGGTGTGTGGGAGATGAGAGATGATGTGCCCTGTCCTGGCTGAGGAAGGAAGGGCGCCACTCTGTGTGAAGCAGGCTGAGAGCAGAGGGCAAGTGCCTGATGGGCTCTGTGGGCTGGTGGTGCCAGAGAGCTCTGAGGTAGGAAGCTGAGTTTGGCTGGACTGGTCTGGGAAAGCTTCCTGGAGGAGGTGGACCAACAGGGAGGACCCAGAAGAAGCACAGAAGGGCTCTAGGGGAGGGATTGGAGCCTGCATTGGGGAACCTGGTTCAGGAGTGGGAGTAGGAGATGCACAAGGACCCTAGATGGGCTAATGTGACCACCCTGAGGGGCAGCCAGGAGGCGCGTGGGATAAGGAGCTGGGGTGAGGCCTGTTCTATGCCCGTTATGCAGAAGCTCCTTTACAGTGTGTCCCCTGGACACCTGGCCCCCTGGTTTGCATGTTTCAGTGTGACTTGCTGAGAGCCTTCCTTGCACATGTCCGCTATGACAGAATGAAAGGAAGACACCACATCTCTAGAAGTCAGCAGCAAGAGAAAGCAAGCCAGGCCCCCATCGGCCTGGAGAGGACGCAGCCCAGGCTCTGCAGGCCATAGGCATTCCCTTTAGAGGCACTTCTCACACCCTCTCTGCAAACTGGTTTACTCTTAGTTTGTATAGATTTTATACTCTCATTCTTACAAATGTTGGCATCTAGCATTCTTAGAACAGGAGAAGGTGGAACAAACTAACAAGAAATGGCAGGTGGCAGTAGGACAGGCAGACCCACCCTGAGAAAGGCAGAATGAGGCGTGGCACGCCTGAGTGTAGGGGCTAGCCCACAGGGTCGGAGCCCACCCTCCCCAAGGGCCCTGCCTTGTGCCTTCCGGGAAGGGACTTCTAACGACCTTCCAAGGTCACTGCTAAATCCCTGGCCCCATGGACCTGCTGTCCTCAACTCTTACCCATCTCTCAGATAGCAGAAACTCTCCACCCTCACCCTGGGCACAAACCTGGAGGCTGGTGACGGTGAGACGGCGAGCGTCATCCGAGAGGGAGGCCACGGGCACCACAAAGGGGCTGTCTGGGATGTGCTCATCATTGAACTTGATGGAGACCTCATAGTCACCTAGGGAGAGAGACCAGTCAGCACAGGTTCCGGGATGGAGGTTGGCAGGGCGGGAGCCTCTCCACTCTGGCTTTATCCCAGGATAGACTCCCTGGTCAGCACTCAGACCTGGAGACAGACACATGTTTCCGAGGGTGTGGGGTAGAGGGAGATGGGGCAGAGGAAGAGCAGGGGGCCCCAGGGAGGGGAGTTCTGTGGCCCCAAGCATCTCCTGCCTCTCCAGTGAGCAGAAACCCAGTCTGGAAGGTCAGGCAGGCCCAGCCCCACTGCCAGTGTGGATGCCCACCTGGTTCCTGGACAACATAGGAGACGCCGCAGGAGCCATCTTTGCGATCCTCAAATGCAATCTCCGCCTTGCTAGGACCCTCTACAGCAATGGACAGGCCCCCAGCACCGGCCTCCCGGGTCCAGATGCTGAACTCAGCTGGGGACAGGCAAGGTAGGGGACTTCAGCATCATCGCCCCTCACATTGGCTGTCCTGACTTCATCCCCACTCCTGGCCATCTGCCCCTTACCTGGCACGCCGGCCACACCTCGCTCCAGCCCTGTGCCTCCGGCCCGCACCTTGTGGGCCCCGCCTTCACCCAGTGGCCCCACAGTGAACTGAAAGGGGCTGCCGGGCACGTGCTGGCCACGGTACTTGACAGCGACCGTATGGGGCCCCATCTCCTGGGGCACAAAGCGCACGCTGTAGGCGCTGTCCTCGCCCTCAACGATCTCCGCAGCTTCCATCTTGCCCGATGGGCTGGTCACCTGTGCAGTCATGTCCTGAGAGCTGGCCTCGCCTGCAGGGTTTGGGGGATGTCAGTGCAACACGGGGATTCCTCCTAGCTCTGGCCCTTCCCTCCCCATCAGTTAAACCTCCTCCTCTGCTCAGACCTGCCTGGCCTTCAGGGCCCATCTGCCAGCACCAAGCCTGGTCAGCAGCACCCTCCCATCCCACTGTGAAGACCCGGCCGGCCCAGTGCGCGGTGCTCACCCTCCTGCTGCCGGGTGATGCTGCCAAAGGAGCCCAGGCGCTCCCGGCCCAGGAAGTCCCCAAACACAGCAGGGAAGGGGTCCCCTCCGACCTGGGTGGACTCCTCCACCCGCACCTCGCGCTTTGTCTCCCCGCCCCGCGTCTTGCTGATCTCTGTGCGCTCTGTGCGGGTGTAGGTGTGGCTGCTGCGCGTGAAGGTGCGTGTCAGGCGCTCCTGGGCAGACACCATCTGGAACCAGTTCCCTGTGTGGTCAAGGGAGCCAGGGTGAGGGAGGGAAGCGAGGGATAAGGAAGCAGGGTGGAGACCTGACAGGTGGGCTCTGGCCCAGGCCAGCCCTCTCCCACCACCCGCCCCACCCAAGCTCCTCCAGGCTTCTACCTGGGATCTTGAGGTTGAGGTCACAGGTGCTGCCAATGGTGGCGATGGAAGGCGCCTGTCTCCGCCGGGTGATGCTTTCCTTCATGCGGCCCTCGCCGGTCACCTTCACAGTGAAGGGGCTTCCTGAAGTGGGGGGACAAAGGGTGGGTCAGGAACCTCAGACCCCTGGCCTCCTGGCTTCCCTGTCTCTCGCCACCCGACCTCTGCCCAGAGCCTTACCAGGCACGTGCTTGTCAGCAAACTTGATGTTGATGATATAGGTGCCGGGCTCGGTGGGGCAGTAGGTGACTTTGCATGTCCCGTCCTCCATGTCCTCACAGTTGATGTCCACCTTGCTTGGGCCTTCAATACTCAGCCCCAAGCCCCCATACCCTGGGGGAAAGCAAGGAACACATCTCCCTCAGTCCTAAGTTGGCCAAGCCACAGTGCTCTCCTCTCCCCCGACTGCTAGCTGCACCCAGAATGGGCCCGGATGTGTGTAGTGATCACTAACAAAAATGGCTCAGTGGGAGGAGAGGCGGTGCCATGGGACAGGCAGTCTGGAAAATTCCCTAAGGTAAGCCTCTTGGATTCCAGTGAGCAAGAGAGGGACAGAAACTCAGGACAGCTAACCTTTCTCTTCAAAGGGAGAGAACTGATGCGGGGCCATTCACTTTCCCCAATGGGCCGCAGAATGCGAATCCTGACACAGACTGGCCAGGAAGTTTTCGGGAGGAGAGTGCAGCCAAGGGGGTGCTGGGCAGGACAGAAGGACAAGTGCCTGTGGGAGGCACCCGCTGGAATGGGGGTCTCTGGGGCAGGAGGTACCTGCATTGCGAGTGTCCACGATGAACTCTGCCACCTGGAACGTGTGTCCCTCAGAAAGGCCCTTGCCCCAGACCCGCACCTTGCTGGCATCCCCGATCTCAGATGGCCCCACCAGGATCTTGAAGGGGCTGTTGGTGACGTGCTTGCCACTCTTGCGCACGCTCACCACATGCTCCCCCACCTCCTTGGGAGTGAAGGAGATCCCTGTGGAAAGGAGGTGTTAGGTAGAGCATCCTGTGGGCCCCCACCCCCGAGGTCTCCGTGAGGCCCCACACTCACCGATGTGCCGGTTGGGCAGGCGCTTCAGCAGGCAGGGCTCCTCGTTGCCTGAGGGGGCACGGATGCTGGCGGTTAGCTGGCTCAGATCACTCTCGGTGATCTTCAGCGACACATCCGTGGAGGTACCCACGTTCAGCTGTGAGGTCCTCATGGAGTCATCGCCTGGTGGGGGAGTTGGGGCATCAGGCTGCTGTGACTCCAGACAGGCCCTGCCCTCATAGGGCTCAGGAACCCTCCTGGGCAGACCCTGCTGGACTCAACAGACATGGGGGGCCACTCCCAGGCGCACAGAGGCCCAAGACCTGGAAAGCCCAGTCTGCACTCACATGTGAGCTGCCAGAGACTAAGAGGGGCCTGTACCCCAATTCCACTGTGGCTGCCTCAGTCTTTGTGGGCTAAATCCCTAAAGAAAGCCTGCTGCGTTTTAACCCTGAGTCACATGGTGTCGTGATAACAAAACACTAGACTGGACCGCACAGACCCCTTCCTCGCTGTGTGACTATAATCATGTTGCTTGGCCTCTCTGGGACAGGGGTTCCTTATCCATCAAAAGGATTATCCATGCCCTAACTTCTTTTTTTTTGTCTTTTTTTTTTTTTCCTTTTTGTGGAGAACGGGGTCTCGCTGTATTACCCAGGCAGGTCTCGAACTCCTGGGCTCAAGCTATCCTCCCGCCTCTGCCTCCCTGAGAGCTGGGATTACAGGCGTGAGCCACCGCGCCCGGCCATGCCCTAACTTCTTAAGAGTGACTTCAGGCTGGGCGCGGTTGCTCACACCTGTAATCCCAGCACTTTGGGAGGCCAAGGCGGGCGGATCACAAGGTCAGGAGATCAAGACCATCCTGGCTAACACAGTGAAACCCCGTCTCCACTAAAAATACAAAAAATTAGCCAGGCGTGGTGGTAGGCACCTGTAGTCCCAGCTACTCGGGAGGCTGAGGCAGGAGAATGGCATGAACCCGGCAGGCGGAGGTTGCAGTGAGCCGAGATTGTGCCACTGCACTCCAATCTGGGCGACAGAGCGAGACTCCGTCTCAAAAAACAAAAACAAAAACAAAAACAAAAAAAAGTGACTTCAAAGACTAAATGAGGCAATGTGTTTTCAGGCACAGGAGTGGCTGACTGCTTCTTAGCTGCCGTGGAGAACACAGTGTTTTTACATTTTTCAAAATATAACCCCTTACAACTTGAAGGGCCTCTGCCCTAATGTCATGAGTGACTTGAACGGGCTGGGCTTGCACATCTCTGCACTATATGTGGTGTGTGTGTCTTATGGGCTACACGTGCCCTACACCCGCCTCACCTGTGATCTTGGCGGTGAAGGGGCTCCCCGGGATGTGCTTGTCATCGAAGCGCACGATGATGCTGTAGTCTCCAGGTGCGGTCGGCAGGTAGGACACGGTGCAGGTGCCATCCTTGTTGTCCTTACAGGTGATCTCTGCCTTGGATGGGCCCTCCACGGCCAGCGACAGACCCCCTGTAGGTGGAGGTGTGGCCAAGATCAGAGGTCCTGCCCTCACCCCTGCCCCTGGCGAGTCCCCACCCCAGCCCCCAGGCTGCAGCTCCCTCACCTTCTCCAGCATCTTTGGTGACAATGGTGAAGGTGGCTGGCTTGTTGACCATGCCATGGCTCAGGCCTGGCCCATAGGCACTGACATGGCGGCTGTTGATGGCATCTACATAGAACTGCAAGGGGCTCCCTTGGGGAACAGGGAAAAAGGGGGCTGGGTCAGCATCAGGGATTGTCTGAGCCCACCTTGGCCCCAGCACCTTCCAGCAGCCTCCCTGCCAACCCCCTCTGTCTGTGCCGTAGGGACCTGGCTCGTGGAGGTCTGCTTCTCACCAGGGTATAAGCCTCCCTGGGGCCTCGCCTGGTGTCTGCACACAGCAGGTGCTCAATAAATATTTGTTGAAAGAAGGAAGGCAGGACTGCAGCTGCTGCCTGCTCCTCTCACCCAAGCCCCAGCCCAGCCCAGCTCTCAACTCACCAGGGATGTGGTTGCCGTCATACTTGATCCCCATCTGGTGCAGGCCTTTCTCGGTGGGTGCGTACCTCACCGTGATGGTGCCGTCCTTGTTGTCGGTGATGTTGGGCCGCGCCGTCTTCCCCGAGGGCATCCGCACCTCTCCTGCAGGGCAGACACAGTTACGTGGGGACCCTGATTTCCCCCACTGCAACCTCCCTGCGGTCCCAGGCCTGGTCCTGAGTGCTTCTGCTGCACCTGAGAGGCCAGGCACCAGGAGACAGCCTGTGGCAGTGGCCTGAGCCCTGAAATGGGGACAGATGGCTTGCACCTGAGTTCTGGCTCTGCCCAACTTGTTGTGTGACCCTGGAGAGAGCTCACTTCCTCTCTCTGGGCCTTGGTTTTCATCTCTAAGACACGGGGCTGGACCTGGAAGAGGGTATCTCCCCTCAGCCCTCATGCCTGGGGGCCGCAGGGCAGTACCTGTGAGCTCCCCTTTCTGCACCGCGAAGGGGATGACCAGGTTGAAGGGCCTCAGCATGGACTCCATTGGCTCCACAGGCACCACTGGCTCCTCTGTGGCCTGCAGTAGGTGACAGGGAATAGTGAGTGACTGGGGAAGGCTCAGGAGTTTGGCTCATGCCATGACTGAAGCTGGAGAGTGAGGAAAGAACAAGGTAGTTAATGGTGAAACCAGCGTGGCAGGAGAGGTGCATCAGCTGCAAGAGAAGGAGTGCTGTGCCCAAGTGGGGTTCCATCTGCCCAGCCTGACTTCTGCCTGCTCCCCAAGAGACCCCCAGACCATGTCCCTGCCCTGGCTGCAGAGGAGTAGAGAGAAGAAATGAAGGAAGGGGAAGAGGAAAAGGAGGACATCGCCTGGTGGGAGGCGCAGTACCCAGTGTGTGGGGCGGGCGCCAGGCCGGGGAGGAGCGTAGGACTGGCGCAGCTGTGGCACTTCAGAGGGCTCCTCCTCATGTGGCAGGGGGTCACACGCCTGGGGAGGCAAGGCATGGGGGCACAGGATGTGGCAGCCTCACAGGCCTAAGGGCTGACTCAGAGAATGGTCCAGGAACCTGAAATGCTGGCTGATATCTTGGGTGCTCGCCCCTCGGAGGGCTTCATCTTCCTGCAGGGAAGCCTCTGGGGAGATGGAGCTGGGGATGGTGGAGAGCACAGTGTGTTCCTCCACAGAGAGCTGACGGCACTGGGCAGAGGGCAGGACCATGCTCTCCTCCCATATCGGAGGGCTGTGGGGAAAGCTAAGGCTCCATCCAGGAGCATTCTGGCCCCGGGAGCCCTCAGAGAAGTAGGATTCCTTGGGGACAGTTATCAGGGGATCCCTGCTGCTGCTAAAAAGGCCAGCCCCCCCTCCCCAGCCATCTAGTCTTGCTGTGGCTGCAGAACTTACCAGCACATGGAAGGGGCTGTTCGGGATGTGCTCGCCCCCGAAGCGGATGGTGATGACGTACTTGCCCGGCTCGGGCGCTGTGTAGTAGATGTCAAAGGTACCATCATGGTTCTCAACCACGTCCACATCGAGCTCCGCCCCATCCGGCGTGGACACCGTGCATGTCACCTTCCCCTCGCCGGCTGCTTTGGCATCCACCGTGATCACCGTCTCCTGCCCAATCTGGATTCGGGGGCCCAGGCAGGCACCTGCCATGTGGGAGATCCTGCTCAGGGGGCTGGAGGGCTGGAGGGCTGGAGCCAACCCTCTCTGTTCCCGCTGCCCACCCCCTACCTCCAACCACCCTGGCCCACAGCAAGAAGAGGAGAGAAAGGGCACTCACCCAGGCCGTGGCCTCCAATGGACACTGGAAAGAGAGAACAGAGTGAAGCAAGGCGGTGCCCAGCGCAGGCTGGGGCATTGGGCAGGGGTGGGGGGGGCCAGGGCTAGGGCATGTGTGCTTTCTGACCAGCGGACCCCTGGGGACCAGGCCAGGGCTCTGGAGGGGCTTTGAGGGGCTGGATTGTGAGCAGGGCACAGGCAGCAGGTGGGCACCCACCTGTGACGAGGCACTTGCTGGCGTCCCCGGTGGGCAGAGCATGGATGCGGAAGGGTGAGTAGGGGATCTCGTCGCCGCCATACTTGATGGTGATGGTGTACCGGCCGCTCATGTCTGGCAGGTAGGACACAGTGTACGTGCCATCCCCATTGTCCCGGATGTTGGCCTTCTTGGGCTTACCCTCGGGGTCCTGAGGGAGAAGCAGAGGTCAAGGCCCGCCTGTGCCTGGAGCATGACCTGGGGGGTGGGCTGCGCAGAGACTCACCAGGATCTGGACCGTGAGCAACCCCTCGCCCGCGTCCCGTGCATCGATGGTGAACTCCACAGGCAGACTGGCAGGGATCCCAGAGGCATTGAGGCCTGGGCCGCTGGCCCGCACCTTGCTGGCATCATGAGCTGGAAGGACCTTGATCTTGAAGGGGCTTGAGGAGCAGAAGGGATAAACAGTTGGCCTGGGGGGCATGGACGGGGCGGAGGGGTGATCTCATCTTAAGCCAGAGTCCTCCCCATAGACATAAACAGGAAGGGGGACTGTGGGGCAGGCAGGAGAGGCCAATTCCGAGAAGCCGATGACATTCCGAGTCTGGGGGCAGGGGCACTCTGGGACTCCCTCGACAGACCCAGGGCACTTCTCCATTCCCCAGGAAGGTGCTGTAGGAGGGTCCAGGAGGAGGCCCTGGCCCAGGCCTCCTGCACTTTTCCTAAGGGGCTAGTTTTGCTGTAAAAGCTCCTGGGGCAGGATAGCCTCAGGGCAGGGCATAGTCTGGGGAAGAGCAGGATGGGGCAGTGAGACTGGATGAGGCTGACAGCTGGGAGGGGCTCTCCCGGGGACCCCAGCAGTGACCCTGCAGTGCTGCCCTAGTAGGAGCACCCCCAGAGCTCAGTCACAGCACAGGAGCTCAGTGCTGGTCCTCACCTGCGTGGCACCTCCTGGTCTGCATACTTGACAGCTACCGTGTAGGGCCCGTCAGTGGCTGGGGTGTAGTGGACAGTGTGGGTGCCATCTCCATTATCCCGCACCTCCACAGGCTCGGCCACACCTGGGCAAGGCGCTCAGGGTCAGCAGAGTCTCCGGGCATCCTGCCCCACCTCCCTCCTCCCTGCCCCGGCCATTCTATACCTGTGGGGCCCAGCACAGCCACCTGCAGGGGCGCCCGGCCAGCTTGACTGCAGTCCACTGTGAAGGTCTGGGGGACCCGGGCCCTGACACCAGCCCCCAGCCCTGGTCCCGAGCACTTCACCTTCCCAGGGTCCACCACATCTTTCACCGGCACCCGGAATGGGCTCCCTGTGAGGAGAAGGACATCAGACCCTGCCACCAGCCCTGATGGGTCCCCCTGATGCTGAGGAGCCTTGGAGGAGGAGGCCTTCCCTGCCTTTGAAATGCCCACAGGGAAGCCAGACCAACATAGGAAAATGCCTAGGAACTTGCTAAGAAAATGCACACAAGAATAAATGAACCTGCCTGCAGACTGAGGCTGGGCAAACCTCACTCGTGTGGGTCCCAGGCCTGGAAGAGAAGGCCTTCCTAAATTAATAAACTGTGAAAACAAAATGTTTTTAAAAATGAAATGTATTTCTGACACTGTGGCTAAAATAATAAAAAGATGGGAAATTAGATAAGGGAAAATATTTCCAATTTCAGCAGTCCCAAGTCATGCAATATTTGAAGACATAACCTATCCGGGCAGCTGGGCCCACAGAGGGAAAGGGGAATTCTGCAGATGATGCGGGCAAGAAGGCCCAAGGCTGGCCTGAGCCACCAAGAGGAGTGGGCTGTGTCTGAGTTTCCAGACACACAGTGAGCGGTGGACCTGCACAGCCGATGTCTCGAGCGCCAGGCAAGGGGCTAGGAGGCCAGAGTGTGTTCCTAGGATTGACCCAGGGGGCTGTCGTATCAACCCTCACTGCCTGCCTCCTCCACGTCCTCCCTCTGGCTGGGCTCCAGCCCTGACCTGCTCTCGGCTGTCCTCTCTATGGATGTTCTCATCTAACTTCCTTCCAGTTTCCCCCTTGTGGGGTGAGCATCCTGCATCCTCCCTTGTCTTCCCTGAGACCCCGACCACTTTCTCTGCACACCTGGGATGGGCCGCCCCCCGAAGGTGATGTTGACGTCATAGTCTCCAGGGGTGAAGGGGATGTACTCCACGGTGCAGCTACCATCCTTGTTGTCCTTGCAGGACATCTTGGCTTCCGAGGGACCCTCGATGGCTAGGCCAAGGCCCCCGGTGCCGGCTCCCCTGAGAGATGACACCCCCCCATCAGCTTCATAAGAACAGTGAGTGAAGATGGGGGAGTAGCTGAATGGGGGGACAGGGAGGAAAGAGGGCAGGCCGCTGGGGACCCAGCTGAGGAGAAATGAGCCAGGGGCTGATCTGGAGTCCTGGCAGGGGGTCTGCTCCTGCCTCACCCCAGAGAGAGGATGGGGTGGGGCTGAGGTACAGACAGAGGGACGAGCAAGGAGGGCCAGGGGCTGGGAAAGGGTGGTCACAGGTTTAGGCTAGCAAAGGGGGAGGATACCTGGTCTCCACAGTGAAGCGGTTGGCCTTGTTAACCAAGCCACCCTCCAGGCCTGGCCCGAAGGCCCGGACGCGGGTGGGATCACAGCCCTCGGTGACGCCCACTCGGAAGGGGCTCTTGGGCACAGCGACCTCATCATACAGGACCTCCACCAAATGCACGCCTGGAAGCCAGCCGCAGGGGCATCAATCAGGGAGTGTGCACCCCCACCACCCCTCCTGCCCCAAGCACAATATCATCAGAGTCCAGCCCTGCCCACTTGCCCGGCCCTCCACTGGCCCTCACCCTCCTCGTAGGCGGTGTACTGTACTCGGTAGGTGCCGTCCCCATTGTCTGTCACATAAGTGTCTGTCTTGGCCCCCGAGGGGTTGAGCACGCGAGCCGTCACGTGGTTGCCGCCTGTGGCTGTTAAGGATCTTGCATCCACAGTGAACTCAGTGGTCACCTCCCGCAGGACACCTGGAGCCCAGGGATGGCATGCTCAGCAGGGGTGGGGGCAGCCTTCACACAGATGTTGCCTCTCCTCTCCCCCTCCTCTCCCTCTCCTCTCCTTCTACTCTTCCCCTCCTCTCCCCCTCCTCTCCCACTCCCCAACTCCCAGGCTGCTCCTCTGATCAGAGGCTGGGCCCTCCACCCTGCCCTGCACCTCCATGAGCTCCAGCCTCTGCCTTCACTCCCTTCTCCATGTAGTGACATTCTCTGTTCGCATGAGTCACCCACCAGGCTGTGGGCCTAGGTTTTTCATCCCTCTGCCATGCCCCATGCCTAGCTAGGGTCTGGCCCCGGCAGATGGCCCATTCCCTGACTCTTGTCTCCTGACTCTTGTCATCCTCTACCCCAAAGCTTTCCCCCTGCCCTCCTCTAGAGCACAGTTTTAGCTTTGTGCATCAGAGTACCCCTTAAGCACATGAAAGAAGAGACCTCTCCAGAAAAATGCCCAGAGGCAGGTGCAGTTTTGCCACAAGAGCAGAGGCCAGTCTCTACTCCCAGTCTTCCCCTCCACTCCTCCTCTGGGGCTTCTGGGCCAGTAAGGACTTTAGGGCTGCCCTGAGAGCCCTCCCTTCATGCCAGGTGGCTCCCCCAGCCCTCAGCTCTGCTTCCCTCCCCCACACCGAGCTCCTGCACCTGCCACTTGACCTCGCTTGGCTCCTCCTGACCACTCACCGTGTGGCTCAACACCAGGCCCTGAGACCTTGACACCACTGGTATCAACTGCAGGCTGCACGTGGACGCGGGTGGGGAATTTGGGCACCGGATGCCCGCCATACTTGATGGTAATGGTGTAGGTGCCGGGGAAGGCGGGGCTGTAGGTGATGTGGTAGGTGCCGTCCGCGTTATTGTGAATCAGCACCTCGGCCTTGACCCCGGCATCTGACAGGATCTCAATGGTCAGCTCTGCCTCGCCTGCCTCTGAGCAGTCCACAGTGAAGGTGGCTGCCTCACCGGCCTTGCCACGCTCCAGGCCCGGCCCACTGGCCCGCACCTTGCTTGGGTCAAACACGGGCCGGATGGTAGCTTTGAAGGGTGAGCCAGGGATGTGGGCTTCGGCAAACAGGATGTTGATGGTGTACTCGCCAGGCTCTGTGGGCAGGTAGCTGACAGCACATGAGCCATCACCATTGTCCTGGCATTCGATCTTGGCCTCGCAGGGGCCCTCCACGGTCAGCCCCAGGCCACCTGTGCCAGCCCCCTTGGTGTCAATGGAGAATGGTGCGGGGGTGCCTACCAGTCCACCTTTGAGACCGGGGCCGTAAGCACAGACCTAGGGGAAGAGGCAGGTGTGTGGGTTCCCTGCACCTGGCCTTCCCATCCCAGCCTTCATGGCCCCCACCCAACTCATCACCTCCAACTGTGGCTGCTACTGCAGACTGACTGCTTATAACAATTCCAGGTGATGACATGGAGGCAGAGAGATGAAGCAATTTCCCCCAGTTAGTGGACCTGGGATTCAAGCCCAGGTCTGACTCCAAGGCTAGGCTCTTAATAGCTAAGTTGTCTCCAAGGAAGGTGGTGGGGTGGGGCTGGCCTCAGCCCCACGTTCTTGGCTGTGCCCACTCCAGGCACATAAGTCCCTCTGGCCTCTGCCCCCTATGACTCTTCCATTTTCCCAACAAGTCCCCAGCTCCCAGCCCCAACCAGCTCCTATCTCCTCACCTTGGAGGGATCAGGGGGCAGAACACCCTCCACAGCAAAGGGGCTGCCGGGCACTGGGTGACCATCGTAGGTGATGTCCACCTTGTAGGGCCCCTCCTCCGGGGGCATGTAGCGCACAGCCTGGGCTTCTGCTCCACCGCCTGGCTCCAGCTTGCAGGGGATGGGCCGGCGAGAGGGCGAAGTCATCCGCACATCCAGTTGGCCTTGACCACCAGCCCCTCGCGTGTTCACAGAGAATGCTTGTTCCTGTCCCACAGCCACCTCTGCATGGAGGACAAGTGACATCATGAGGAGACTCCGGTCCACCCCACCCGAACACCCCTCACTCCCAGGATGGCTCTTGCCCCACTTACTGCTATTGAGGCCCTGAACTTTGATTTTGCTGAGGTCCAGCGGGGGTGCCACATTCACCACAAAGGGGCTCTTGGGGACAGGGTCCCCGCCGTAGGTCACTGTCACTGCCATGTTGCCCTGTTGGGTACAATGGTAGGTCAGAACTGGGTGTAAGGCATGGTCCTGCAACATCCTGGTGATGAATATGGGCTCTGAAGCTCAGATCCATCACGAGCGTGAGGGCAGGAGGCAGCGAAGACATGGAGGAGCCAGAACTGGTCCCATGGGACTGGAGGAGGGAGACCCAGAGCTCTGACAGTCCAGCCTGGCGGGGGCATGGGAGGGGCGGAGCGCACCTGCTGGACAGCGGTGTACTTGACAGTGTAGGAATAGTCATGGTTGTCTATGATCTCAAAGTCCCGCACAGCTTCGCCCTTGGCTGTCCCTGCAAACTGCACGTCCAACTTGGCCTTGCCGGCTCCCTTGGTCAGCACCGTGAAGTGGGTGGGCTTCCCAACTTCCACACCTGAGGAGCCACCCAGAGATGTGGTGAGGGCCTGGTAGCCACTTAACCCCAACCTTGAGCCAGGCCCAGCCCCTGCCCAGACACTCACCTGTGCGATTCAGCCCAGGGCCCTCGGCCTTGACTTTGCTGGCATCGTGGGATGGGTCCACCTTGATGTGGAAGGGGCTGGCGGGGATCTCCTGGATGTGGAGGAGAGGCTCAGTCAGGGCTCTCGAGGGGAACACACCCCTGCTGTGGGCTAGATGCAGCTCAGGACACACCCAGGGGACCCAGCATGGACAGGGGCAGCCTCCAAAACAGCCCCCTTTGCTTCCTCTGAGGCACCCTGCCTCACACAGGTAGGGCTCCACCATGTCTGTGGAATCATCCCTCCCTGTCCCGTGACAGCATCTCCAGCTGCCTTCTAGAGCTGGGAGGTGCACGTCACTGTGAGTACCCAGGAGCTTGGGTACCTGGTTGGCAAACAGCACCATGATGGTGTAGCGGCCCGCCCCCGGTGGCGTATACTTGACAGTGAAGGTGTCGTTGTCATTCTTGATGATGTCGAAGTCGATGTCAGCCTCTGCAGGGCCCACCACGCCGGGGGCGCACTTGATGCCAATGCTCACATCGCCTGCAGAGAGGCGGGCACCACTGTGAGTCAGGCTCAGTCCCCCAACCCAACTCACCCCTGCCCCCCTCCCAGACCCACCCCTTCCGGCTGGGCGCACCTTGCCCCGCCTCGCTGCAGTCCACGGTGAAGTAGGTGGGCTCGTTGGCCTTGAGGCCGGTCTTCTCCACACCGGGGCCATACACCTTCACCCGCTCGGGGTGGCTGCCCTCGCCCACGTTCACCTGCGGGAGGGGTCACAGCTCAGCACAGTGCCCTCCCTCAAGGCTCATCCTCCTGCCCAGCGCACCCGGCCTAGCCTCAGTGGCACCAGCCCAAGCCTCAGTCCCAGCCTGAGCCCAGGGACAACAGGGACTCCAGCGAGGCATCCGCCCTCCCTCAGGGACCCCTGGTGGTGGGCACGGGGCAGACTGGGAGGACGCACCCGGAAGGGGCTCTTGGGCACGTTTACGCCTCCCCAGGAGATGATGATGGTGTGCTTAATGGGCTTGGTGGGCACGTAGGAGCAGCGGAAGGTGCCATCGCCATTGGGGATCACCTTGATGTCGATGGGACAGCCGTCCGCGTCCTGTGGGCATCACGCAAGCAAAGTTCATAGCTGTGGCCTCTGCAGAGCGCCCTCTGCTGGCCACAGGTGAACCCAGCGCCTCCTTTTCCACTGCCAAAGCACAGGCACTCCCACCCCCACACCAGTTATGAGGCCACCAGAGCCCAGGGCCACATGCTCTGGCGGCCAGAGCCCACCCTGGGAGCCTGGAGGCCTGGCTCAAGGCCATCTGTATGGCTTGCTCTCCCAGCCTAGGTTTCCTCAACTCTGAAATGTGTTGGACAGGAAGAGTGTGGACTAAATTTATGTTCCTAAAACTGAATCATGAGCTGTTCAAAGAAGAATCACCAGTCTTAGATTCTCAAGAATATGTTCATTAACCTCTAGGAGTCAATGGACACCAGTCTGAGAAACTGACTTGGAAAACCAATGTCTTATTCAATGAAACAATCTTTCAATTACAAATTAGCACAAAAATGACTCTTTGGTAAAATACGTTTTTAGGTTATCATCATTAAGAAAACACAAAATTTGGCCCGCCGTGGTGGCTCACGCCTGTAATCCCAGCACTTTGGGAGGCCGAGGGGGGCGGATCATGAGGTCAGGAGGCCGAGACCATCCTGGTCTCTACTAAAAAACACACAAAAGATTAGCCGGGTGTGGTGGCGGCACCTGTAATCCCAGCTACTTGGGAGGCTGAGGCAGGAGAATGGCATGAACCTGGGGGTCGGAGCTTGCAGTGAGCAGAGATTGTGCCCCTGCACTCCAGCCTGGGCAACAGAGCAAGACTCCATCTCAAAAAAAAAAAGAAAAAGAAAACACAAAATTTAAAATTTTCCAGGGTACTGATGGGCCCATGAGTATCAGTCCTGCCTGATCTAGTGTGATGCTGTCATTTCCTGCCGGGAGGTCTCTGCCTCTGGCCTGGCTCTGCTTGCCAGGGTCCCTGCCATAGGTAGTTAGGACAGCAGAGACTGGATAATGACCTACCTGGGCATAGAGCTTCAGGTCTCCCTTGCCAGCTGCACGGGCATCAATGGTGAACTCAGCGGGCTTGTCCACGATGCAGCCTGTAGGCTCCAGGCCAGGCCCAAAGGCCTTCACCTGTGTGGAGGGAAGAAGGCTGGGTTGGGGACGGGAGGAGAACCAGCTTGCCCCACCCCCGGGGCAGGTGTATGTAATCTGGGACCATACCTTATCCGGGAAGCAGTCAGGTGGGGCGGGCAAGATGTGGGCAATGAAGGGTGAGTCTCGGATGTCCTCGTCGTCACAGATGACGTGCACAGCGTACTCCCCAGGCTCCGTGGGCCAGTACCGCACATCGCAGGAGCCATCCCCCTTGTCATCACATTCGATCTTGGCTTGTGAGGGCCCCTCGATGGAGAAGCCTGGGGCGAGGTCGGGGAGGCTCAGAGGGTCCAGCATCAGGTAAGACCCTTCCGTCTCCCAGTTCCCCTCTGGCCACCTCATGTCCCATCTCCCTGCTCACCCCAGCGCTCCCCAGCATGCTCACTGCACCCATTACCCACAGTGTCCCCTGCTGCCCTCCCCCACAGCACTCCCTCCTCCTGCCCCTCAGCCACTTACCCAGTGTCCCCACCTCGGTGCCAATGGCTTCCACCACAAAGTCAGCTGACTTGCCCACCTGGCCAGTCTCCAAACCAGGACCCCAGGCCCGGACCTTTTGCACTCCTGCCTCTGGGCTCACCTGTACCTCAAAGGGGCTGAGTAGAGAGGGAGCTGGTGTCTACTCCAGGAAGTGACCCCCGAGGTCCCCCTCCATCTCCCCTCAAACTCCCCCGCAGCCCACTGCCCTTCGTCCCTCCCTGTGATGGCCTAGACAGGACAGCATGGGGGGGCGCAAGGTACTTACCTGCGAGGGATGGCGTAGCCGCCCCACGTGATGGTCACCACATATTTCCCAGGCACCACCGGATAGTATTCGCACTCGAACACACCGTCCCCAGCCTCCCGCACCTTCACCGGCTCCTCTGTGCCCTCTGAGGAGATGGGGGCAAGGTGTGGGGGAAGATGGCAGATCAATAGCCTCGAAGTCCCAGCTCCTCAATCCCCTCACGGAGCATGGGGACCCCGACCCAGCCCGAGGGCAGTGCTCTAGTGAGCAGTGCTGCAACTCAGGGCAGGGACCACTTGTCATCCCTGTACATAACACCCCGTATAGCACTTAGGGTGGAGAGAATCATTCCTGGCTTGCAGACCGAGAAACTGAGGCAGAGAGGAGACAATGTGCCTGAGATTCTGGGGTGCCTCTGGTCACTGTGGAGCTGTGGTCCGGGCTGTCACTGCCCTCTGGGAGTCAGAACCACTGGCCATACTTCCCTCCTGATCCCCCAGCCTCACCCTCATGACCCTGGGCTCTGGCACTCACTTGGCCCCTTGACTGTGACCTTGAGCTCCCCGCTGCCAGCACCCTTGGTAAACACCTTGAAGTCAGCCACCTCTTTCACACGAACACCCTTGGGCTGCAGGCCTCGCCCAGAGGCACGGCAGGCATTGGGGTTACAGGCTAGAGAAGGAAGAGAAAGGAGGTTGGGGGTGCTGAGGGGCCTTGGACTACTAGCCCCCACCTCCCTGTGCACAGTCCTTCTAACCCCTCCCAGGCACAAGCAGTGGCCCACAGCCCTGCTCTGGAGCCCTTTGTGCCCCCAACACAACCGGGGCTGCTGGGCTGGAGCTGGTACAGGCCCCAGATCAGGCAGGTTACAAGAAAGCTTCCGAGCCAGTGCCACTGGGGAAATGCATGGCAGAGCCTGGGCTGAGAGTGGGCTCAGAGAGACAGGGAAGGCTCCTTTACCCACCCCAAGGCCATCCATCTAGAGCCCTCTGGGCCTCTCAGAGAACCAAAGCAACCTTAGGATCTAAGTCATGCCACAAAACATCCAGCAACGCCACGGAACAAGAGCCACTTCATAGAACTCGAAGCCTGCCATAGAACACAGGCAACTTATGGACATCAGCCTACCACAGACTGGCCAGTGGCAATGAGCTCAGGCCTTGCCATGGAACACAGGCAAAGGAATAGGAATCTCAGCCTGCCACAGAATCCAGAAAAATGGCATGGAACCCACAGGTGCTACGAAACAGGCAACGACACGTATTCCAGGACTGCCATGACCATGGGCAAAGGCACTGCCCCAGGGGTCCCACAGAACACAGGCAGAGCTCAGAGCCCAGATTTCACCACAGAAATCACCAGGCAAGTGGCAAAGACACTAGACCTGCCACAGAACACAGACAATGGCATGGAACCTGGGGCCTGCCACAGGATGCCATGGAAGTGGGGCGATTCGACACTGCCCGGGCCATGCCACACAGCGCAGGTGAGGCCAGTCAGCTACGGCCATGCCTGGCCCCGCCTCCACTGGAAAGCATTAACGTGGCACCACTCTCTTGGCCTGGTGGACGATGGGCACTGAGTGTAGGGAGAGAACAAGTGGGGCAGTCACCACCCGAGGGCCTGGTGTGCGGACAGTGCTCCCCAGATATGCCCCCACCCGTACGGCCCCGTCACTTCCGCTCAGCCCTCCCAGTGTGGCACGTGTTCTGGGACCCTCCACTGTGGCCTCCCAGCCCTGCTTTTAGGGACTCCAGCCACCTTGGGGGTAGGGTGGAGGACTCAGGGAGGGGGTCTCTGCAGAGCCCCACCCCAGCTCTTCCTCTTGCCCCTTGCAAGCCTCAGCCAGCCGTGCCCCTCTGCCCCATGGACTTAGTGCTTCATGTCCCCCCAGTCCTCAGGACCAGAACTTGGTGGCAATTCTCTGCATCCTGGCTTTGGTGAGGGCTTACCGTGGGGACCGGTGAAGGGCCCTTACCTTCTGACACGTGGACAGGGAAGGGACTGCGGGTGATGGGGGCACCCGCAAAGGACACATGTACGGTGTGTGGCCCCTCCATGACAGGTCTGTATGTGCAGCGGAACGTGCTGTCACCCTTGTCCTCCAGGGCGACCTCCACTGTGTCCCGCCGGCCCTGTGGGTCCACGATCACCACAGCAACATCGCCAGTGCCGGCCCCTGCCGAAAACAGAGGCTGTCAGCACCCACTCTGGACACACAGCTGCCCCAGTGCCTTCACCCTGAGGCTGCCCACCCTCTGGCTGGCATCCCTGCCCCAGCCCCACCTCCCACAGCCCCACACGGTCAGGGGCTTTCCGCCTACACCCCTCTGGGGCCCGTCCTACCCGCAGTGTAGATGTCAAAGTAGGTGGGTTTGTTGGCCACATTGCCCACAGGTTCCAGGCCAGGACCACGGGCTGACACCTTGTTGGCATCTCCCAGGGCCATGCCCACGTTCACCTCAAAGGGACTGCGTTCAATGTTCTGGCCAGCAAAGAGCACGGTCACCTAGGGGTCAGAGGTCAAAGGTTAGCTTCTAGGGGAGAGCAGTCCTGAGGGGGGCAGAGGGGCACAGCCACACCAAGGAGGGTGAGAGGAGGGCAGCTGGGGCTCTGGGCAGGGGCGAAGTGCAGGCTGAGAGAGGGGTCCATGCAGCCGGAGCCAAGGATGTGAAGAGCAGGGCAGGCAGGGGGGCCTAGAGGGAGATACCTTGTGTAATCCGGCGACCTTGGGCACATAGGAGACAGCGTAGGTGCGGTCTTTGTCATTGTTGGGAACCACCTTGGCCTATTGGGAAGGAAAAAGATTGGAAGCCTCTCCAATGACCATAGTCTCTCCTGACCACATAATGCCTTATGCACCCCAGCCCCACTTAGCCCCCAGAGTGACACCTTCCCCAGACTGCACAGCACAGTGTGTGGCTCTAGCAGTCACCTCCAGGCCATTCCTGTTGTTGGCCCCACGCTCTCTGGTTCCAATCCCAAGCGAATCCCTCTTCCCCAGCCTCTGCATACCTCCTCGGTGTGGCCTTCGGGGTCTTCGATGTAGACCAGCACCTCGCCCACGCCTGCGTCCACCGTCTGCACGGCGAAGTGGGCAGGCTGCAGCACGGTGTTGCCCTGTGGCTCGATGCCTGCAGGGTAGGAGCAGAGCCCGGGTTACTCAGCGAGAGCTGACATGTGCCCAGCTGCCCAGGAGGGCTGCCAGGGGCTCACACGTACCAGGCCCATAGGCGATGGCTTTCTTGGGGTTCAGCTGCTTGGATCGAACAGGGGCGCCGGGTTTGAGCTTGGCCTTGGGGAACTGGGACAGATATGTCATAACAGAATGCTCATCCACGTTGGGGTCCACGATCTCCTCAGGGGCAATGACCTGCGATGGAAGGGAGTGATTTCACATGGTGTCCTCTTTTTCCCAGCAGCCCCAATCTCCCCCTGCACCCTGGTCAGGTAAACTTACAGAACCAACCTCTGCCCCTGCCCCCTGCCCCCCGCCTCCCCATCTGTGCAGGTACCTGGGGCACCCCAAGCCAGTCGTCGGCCTGCTGCATGGCCTCTCGGGCGTTCTCCACGGGCTGGTTGGGATCCCAGGCCTCCCAGTCGGGGCAGAGACCTGGAGAGGTGATGGAGGGAGACAATGGTGAGGGGCAGCCAGCTGGCCAGGATGCAGGGCATTTGTTCACCCAACACCCTCGGAGGCTGTGGCTTCACACCCCTTCCCACCAGCTCTAGGCCTTGACCAGCCAGGTTCCTGCTGATCCCATCAGCTGCGAGGCCCCTCACCATGTAGGAGCACGACAGCCCTCCCCACCACCAACAATGAGGCCTTTCTGCCCTGGCTGACGCAGCCTGGCACCAGCCCTGCTGGCCAGCCTCCTGCCTGCCCAGGCCCCAGCTCAGACCTTGAACCCCAAACCCTGGGAGGGTACCCCCTCTCAGATATCTCTCGCCTCATTCAGCTTTCTCAGGGGTGGGCAGAGGAGGTCAGAGTGCTTGTCCCACTTACGCCCCTGACCCGTTCCTAGAAGGCTTCCTCACGGCTGTCCTGAAGCCCTAGATCTCCAAACACTTTCCATACCAGTCTTAGGGTATAAGACTCCCTATTCCTTCTAACTGCTCACTTGGGGAAACTGAGGCATTAAAGGGCCTGTGGGGAGAGAATGACTTCTCCTCTGCTGTCCTCAGGAGCCCCGCCCTCCTAACAGGAAGGATGCTGAGGCAGCCCCAGATCATTCCTGTGAAGGCTGGAGGTGAGGGGGCACTTGGTTCAGGCCAGAACTGGAGGAGGGGGACGGCACACCGTTTCGGGGAGGGGGCTGGCGCAAAGCTGGAATCCATGACTGGCTGGAACAGCTGAGCTCACTGCTGGCAGCCACACCAGTTATGGGCCATGGCTCAGCAGCTGGGAATGCTTCCCAGGAGGCTGTGCCCCCGCCTCCCACCCCCTGCTCCCCAGCTGACCCCAGGGTGGAGGAAGATTCTCCCAAGGCGCTGTGACTCCAGGAGAAAACCTATCTTTTCAGGAGGTGAGGGGCAGAAAGGGAGCTGTCCATGGGGTATGCTCTAGCCAGTGATGCCTCAGTTTTTTCATGGCTCCTGAGCTGCCCTCACTTGACCAGGCCAGGACCTACGTGGAGAAGGGGCAAGGCTGGGTGACCTGCCACCAGGCAGTGCCCCACTGGCCTCATCCCACATCATCCTGAGCCTCAACCCCTTCTCAAAGCCATCCCAGGGTCTCCCAGAGAAAAGCCTTCTCTGGATCTAACTCCTGGTCTTGCTACAAGTCCCAGTCACCACACTGCCTCTCTCTCAGCTCAGCAGGAATAGTGCCTCATGGCACAGTAAAGAATTCATGGGGCAGGGAGTCCAGGCCCTAGGCTCTAGGTGGTTCTGCCACGGATAAGCTGTGTGATCTTGGATAAGTCACCAGCCCTCTCTGGGCCATGGTGTCCTTGTCTGTAAAATAAGGGGTTTTAAACCTCTCCCTGCCTCTGTGGAATCTGGCACACTCATCAGGTAGGGCCTGCTGCCAACCAGCAGACAGTCTCAGCTGAAGGAGGACAAACCCTGCAGGGGATCCTGGCCCCCAGGCCCTAGGGTGCATTCTGACAACCATGTGCCTTGGCAGCCCCAGCTTGTCCCCTCTGTCTTTGGGAGCTAAGGGCTCCATGCTGTGCTCGCTGGCCCACTCACCAGGGGCACAGTTGTCCACTAGGGCGCCCAGAGCTTTGCCATCCTGCCAGTCACGGTTGAAGTTGGTGATGGGCAGCTGGGGCACCTTGTTCTGGATCCAGCCGAGCAGTCGCTGCTTGGGTGTCTGTTTGCGGGCGTCCTCATCATCTTCATCCTCCCACATGGGCATGGAGATGGAGTAGTGCAGGATCAGCGTCCAGATCAGGCCAAGGATCAGCTTCAGGTTCCCATCCACGATGGCCTTGCTGTCTGCAGAGGGGAGGGCACAGACAGGCTCAGGGGCGCCTCACCCTCCACTGCCCCAGAGCACCCTCCCTCATCTGCGCAGCTCCTCGGGCCAGAGCCCCGGGGTCAGGCCTCTAGTCTCTGCCTACCTGACCCTCTCCCTCCTGAGAGGCCCCACTCAGATGCCAAGTCCTTTATGGGGCCCTTCCGGTCAGATGGCTGCTTCTCTGTGTTCCTGTGGTTCCAGAAGGTACCCTCACCTCAGCTACAGCAAGTGAGTCTGCCTCCTGTTTATGTAATTACCTGGTTTCTGTCTGGCCTTGTGGGATTGTAAGGCTCCCAGGGCAGAGCCTTTTTGTTTTGTTAACAGTTCTACTGAGCTATGATTGACATAGAGCAAACTGCACAGGCTAGATAATGAAGTTTGAGAAGCTTTGACACTATGGATATCTCACGAAGCCGTCACCACAGATCGAGAATAACGAAGGTACCATCCATCACTCCCCAAAGTTTCCTTGCACACACCCCTTTGTGAGCCCTCCCTCCTGCCATCCTTGTCCTTCTATCCCAAGCAACAACTGATCTGCTCTCTGTCACGATAGATTACTTTATATTTCCTAGAGTGTTATATAAATGGAATCACACAGTATATACTCTTTTTTTTGGTCTAGTTTCTTTCATTCTAGACACTAGATTTTATCTTTCTACAATGAAGGTCTTAAACATAGTAAGGTCTCAATAAATATTAGTTGAATGAATGAATATTTTAAGAACTGAAATTGGAGCGGAGTAGGACGAGTTTCCACTCACACTCTACCCCGAATGCCACAAAGGGCTTTAGAAACCAAGGGGTTCCGATAGTGGGGCAGGGGTGGGTGGGTGGGGTCTAGTACATTCTCGCTTAAGTCTTGAAAGTCATGTTGTCAAAGGCTGGGGGCCAGAGGGACTCCAGCCTCAGGAGCTGACACACTCCACCCATCACCTCCTTTGAGGAATCCTTTGAGCCAGAACTGGTTCCTCAAGATTTGGGGGGGCCTAGATCCCACCTAACAATCAGAAAGAAATATCCAGAAGCCTGGGGCGGCCTAGCACATAGACAGATCTTTGGAATTCAGCTTACTTGTAAAGGGCAATGAAGTTCTGAAATCTATCAGCTTCCCAAAGCACTGCTTTCAGGAGGCTGGAAGCGGGTGGAGGACTCAGTCTTGTTTACTGATGTTGCCCGAGAGATGGGAGAGGGTGGAGTGGAGGCTTCCCCTTACACATCTTCTCCCCTCCACCCTTCCCCACATCTTGGGGAGAGTGTTAGGAGACCAAGAGCCTGGGAAATCCAGGGCATCCCCTGCCTCACTCCCACCTGCCATGGGAGGGGTGCCTCAGTCTCCCTGTCCCTCTGGCTGGGGCTCTGGCCTCCTGGGCTCCCCCACCCTGTCACTGATTCATCCTTCCTTCCCCAGCAGCTCCCCAGCCCGCCCCCTTCCCCTGGCTCCACTGCAGCACAATGGTTTGGCAGCTTTCAGATTCCATGACACACTCACTCCCTGCCTCCCGGTGCTTTCTCTCAAACACACAGGCTCCAACACTTTCACACAGTCTGGATGCCCCAGTGCCCCCAGTCTCTCACAACCCCGACAGACTCCAAAGCTCACATGCCCAGAAGTACTTCTTGCAAACTGGAGCCAGACCCCTGGGCAGGAAGCCTTGAGGTTGCAGGGGTTGGAGGGGGTGTGTATATGGGGAGGGTGGTCATTCATACTTGCTGGAGAGGGAGGTTTCTCCCCAGCAACTGGCCCTGGGCCAGACAGCAACCGGTCCAGGCTTGGGGCAGGAGAAGGGCAGTGAGGCCCCAAGTCCCACTCTGGAAGCAATGACCTCCCTCTCTCTCCTCCCTCTTGGAGGCCAGGCAGAGGAAAGGAGCTCAGCGCCACCAGGGCCCACCAAACCACTTCTCCATCTGCCTAGGGATACCCCTAAAGGAGTGGGAGGAGCCAGACAGCTAGTTCCTGAGGCCACCCCAGGCCTCAAACGAAGGGGGAGGAGAGGGATGGGCCTAGGGAGGTGCTGGGACAGCTGCTGCCCCCTCCAGCCCCTCCCTCGGTTGTTGGCTCCAGGAGAAGGAATAGCAACTGGGGAACAGCTGCCGGACAGAGCTGCCTCATAGGCCTCTTTGTTCGGAGGGGTCAAGGGGCAATGGGGGCCCAGGACAAGGTGGTGGGGATATGAAGGGCACAGCTCCTTTAGCCTGGGCTCAGGGCCCCTTCTTCAGGTGGACTTGGATCCCAGCTGTTACTCCAGACCCCGACTTCCTTCTAGAAAGAGAAGTGGGGAGTCTTTCTGACGCCCCCTGAGGTGCCCAGACTCTCGATTTCAGTGCTGAGACAACACTCAGAAGGAGGCCCCGTGGATCGCCCCTTCCCACCACTAAATGGAGTAGGGGAGCGAGCAGAAGCAGGATGCCCCCTCCTTGTGGGCAGCCCCTTTGGACCTCTGCCGGTCGCTGCCAGTGTCCCCTCCCCTCCAGCCTCAGCCTGGGGCCGGCAGCTGAATTGCTGACAGCTTATCTCATCAGTGCAAGTGAGCCACTTGGCCCAAATGAGGACTGCCTCCCCTTCCTCCCAGCGGGAACCAGGGAGCTTCCCTCCCACCCTCAAACCAGCTTTTGCTTCTTCCCCTCAGCTCTAAGCTGGCCCCTCCTCCACAGAGCCAAGGGGGCTGGAGCCAGGCACTGCCACGGGGGAGGGGAGAGGTGTGCTCATGAAGGACTAGGCCTGGAGAGGGGCCGGGAGCCCCTGCAGACTGGAAGGGAGGGGAAGGCTGAGTGGTTTCCTACATGTCTTGCAGAGGCCTCCCACTCTTCCCCAAGACCCCACCTGGGACAGTCAGTCCTGCCTTTCAAACCCCAGTCTGCTGAGGATGCCGGCCCAGGACTGACTCCTCTCTGACCCCTCAGCCTCCATCACGTAGCCCTCAGCCTCACTACACACTCCAGGCCCCCTCCCCCACCCCCTGCCCTCAGCCTTGTCCTTCTGGAAAGCTCAGAGACATCTGCTGTGTCACGGAGGCAGGGCTATTTCCAGGCCAGGCCAGGCGGGTGGGGTGGGGGGGCAGTATAGGGGTAGGAGGGGGTAAGGGCTAGGGAGGGGACTGGATGGGGCAAAGGGCCCCGGGCTGACCTCAGCTGCTATATCAGGAGGCCTAGAGATCACCCCAAGGGAGAGTGGGGCTGACAGAGAAATCTCAGGGAACATCCAGTGTGGGGCCCACCTGGCCCGCCATGAAACTCCTCTCGTGGGGCCGTGGGGTGTACCGTCCAAGAACCCCATCCTGCAAATCCCAGCACGGTTCTTAAGAGCTCTCCACAGGGGTGGGGGGGTCTTCCTCAGGCCCCCCAGCCTCAGGGATGACTGCAGGACTCTGAGGGCAGGACAGCCTCCTGCCACTCCAAGCCCACCCTTGGCGTCTTTGCTCCCAAGACTGGAGTGTCTCCCTGCCCCCACCCTGCACTACACACCTTCCAAATCTGGTTACACTCAATGACTTCCTCCCTTCCACAGGCCTTCCCCTCCCTCTCCGCAGCCCAGACCGTTAGCTGCAGCCAATCCCGGGGTAGGGGATGGGCTGGGGCAGGGCCTGGACTTGCGGAAGCCCCCTCCGCAGCAGGCTGAAGCAGGAGGAGGACAGTCAGGGGTTAAATCTCCCCGCGCTCGCTCAGTGCCTTTTTAGGTTTCTGAGGCTGGGCCCTGCCTGTCCTGGCCCCTGGGCCTGAACCCAGCTGCTGAGCACATGCACGAAGAGGGCCTCCCGCGCCAGCTCCCCTCGGCCCCAGAGCCCGCAGACGCGGGCAGTTGTTGGGACCTGTCTTCAGCTCTCTCCTGGCCCGCGAAGGGGTTGTGAAGCTGGGGAGCCACTTGTTTTGTTGGGGACCCCCAGTAATCAGTGACAGGCACAGGTTCTGTCCTCCCAAGTGTGTGCTAGGGTTGCCCGATGGAAGGAAAGGGGACAGTGAGCGGAGACGGGCTGTGGGAGTGTGCATGGCGAGGCGGCAGCTGAAAGGCACGCAAACCCTAAGGCCTGGACTCCCCGGGGCACCCAGGGAGTGCTCGCTGTCCCCAGAGGGATGTGCAGACAGTGCCCGTGGCCCGCGTCGGTGGGTGGGAGGGCCGGGGCCAGGGTCTTCTCTCTGTACCAGGGGGGTGCCCTCTGCCCTGTCGCTCAGCTCCTCGAGCGCCCACCCCGCACCTGTGTCCCCTGCCCCATGGGGCGACCCTATCCCTGACGCGCCCGTGCCCTCGCCCCCCGCACTGACCTATGGACACAAGCTTGATGTGCTCGCGCTCCAGGAACTCGAGGGCCACGGACACGTTCTCCAGCTTCATTTGGCGAAAGTTGGGGCGCGGGTGGAACTTGCGGTACATGCGCTTCTGGCTGAGCACCTCCAGCAGCGCGATGAGCCGGAGCCCGTCGCTGAGGTCGCGCTGCAGGTCGGTCAGGCGCTTGCCCACGCACTTGAGGTGCTCGTTGCACCAGCGCGTGAATGTGTTCTGCTGGATCTTCTTCCACGGCGCGTCCTCCGCCAGGTCCTTCTCCGTGGACGGCATCTCGTCCGTCTCGTCGCCCAGGCCGAGGCCGGCGTCTGAGTAGCCGCTGTTGTTCATCATGCTGGCGCGGTCTGGGGGTGCGGCCGGGGCTAGGGCCGGGGTTGGGGCTGTCGGGGGCTGTAGGGCGCTGTCGGGGCGCGACCACGGAACTCGCTGCGCTGCGCTGCGCTCCTCTCCAACTTCTCTCGCGCCGGGGCTGGCGGGGCTCGGCGGGGCTCAGCTGGGCTCCTAGGTGCTCGGCCGCTCTCTGGCTCTCTCTCCCTCTGGGGGCGGAGCGGTGCTCGGGAAGTGCGGGCTAGGCCGGGGCGGGGGGTTTAAGAAGCCCCCGGGCCGCCGCCCCCCCGCCGCGCCCGCGGCCCCCGGGTCCACGTCAGAGCGCCGGCCTCCCAGGAATGCCGCCCGGCCCGCGGGTGGGGGCCGCGCCGCGCAGGACGCCCCGCCCCCGCCGCCCCTCCCCCGCGCCGCCCAAGCAGCGGGACAGGGTTGAGGGTGCCCACCCCCTGGGCCCCCGGTGCCGCCGCGCTGGAAGATGGCGAGGGAGGGCCGACAGTTCTCCATCCATACCCAACACACCAAACTGTCAGGAATGAAATATGCTCCCTCCACACCTCGCACGGGCTAAAGAGGTAAATGGGGAAACTGAGGCCAGTGATTAGGGCAAAACCCACTGATCTGGTGTTGACAGAATTTTCTAGACTAGTTGGTGGCAGGCTGTTGATACGACCTGCGAGGGCTGTCTCCTAGCCCAGGGCATTGTCCACCTGTGGACAGGGAAGGGAAGTGTGTGTGCTTGTGCAGAGACGGCCTGAGAGGAAGCAGGGACCTTGCCCAGGCCAATGAAGGAGAATCGTGCGGGGGGTGGGGGTGGGGACTTCCCAGCCATTGCTTGAATTTACAAATAGAAAAGCCTCATGTGGGGCCCAAATCCAGAGTCCCAGGAGTAAAACTGGGCCCCCTGCCCCTGACTCAGTGTCCCTGTCAGCAGCCCGTTTGGCCTCATCACCTCAGAATGAAGCTGAGCTCAGGGAAAGGGCACCCAGTGACTCACACTGTGTGTCTCCCTCCCCCAAGTCTGACTCAACTGAGGTGGTAAGAGGGGAAGGAGAGACTCTTCCCCCATAGTGCCAGGGAGCCCCCTGGGCAACGTGCCCATCTGGGCCATGGGGCAGATCCTGCCAGGGAAAGGGTGGGTCAGCCAGGCTGAAACAGGGAGAGCCCCAGCCAGAGCAGCCAGAGGGAAACGTGACCAGGCAGGTGGGCAGGGCCAGGGTCAGAGTGGTCAGGGAGAGCCCAAGAGAGCCAGCTGGGATGCCCAGGTAAAGCTGTACTCAGGGCAAGCCAAAAGCTGGAGGCCTGGGGAATAGAACAGTAGGGAAACTGAGGCACCCAAACAGACCCTCTGGCCTGGGGTGAGGAGAAAGAGCTAGAGAACGTATTTCTTTTTCTTTTCTTTACTTTTTTTTTTTTTTGAGATGGAGTTTCACTCTTGTTACCCAGGCTGGAGTGCAATGGCATGATCTCTGCTCACCACAACCTCTGCCTCCCAGGTTCAAGCGATTCTCCTGCCTCAGCCTCCTGAGTAGCTAGGATTACAGGCATGCGCCACCACACCCAACTAATTTTGTATCTTTAGTAGAAACGGAGTTTCTCCATGTTGGTCAGGCTGGTCTAAAACTCGCAACCTCAGGTGATCCGCCCACCTCAGTCTCCCAAGGTGCTGGGATTACAGGCATGAGCCACCGTGCCCAGCCTAGAGAATGTATTTCTATAAGGAGAAGATCCATTCTGCAACTCTGTAGCATACATGCAGCCATATCTCCCAGTTCCCCCTTTTGCAAGCCATGTGTCCTCAGCTTTCCCATCCTTCTAGACCCAGTTAGTCGAGCTGAGCTGGGTAGGAGGCCATATCTGAGCCTGAGAAGTTTCTTCAAGCCAGGGAACGGTCTGGGCCCTTTTAGGCACATCATTATATCTAATTCCTTTTCTACCCCTAGACCTGGTATAAAGGACGGGATAGTGAGCATCTTTGGGGGCTAATTCCCCCAAGGGCCAATGAGGGCACCCCCTGTTATGGAGCTGAGGAAAAAGTTTCAGGGTTCTGTGGGGGGCAATGCTTATGATGACAGGGGTCTATGAATAATTTCTTTCTCTTCTCATTGAATGAAATTGCCTGGTCCTTAGGTAGGGAGGGGGATGAGTAGAGAAGGGACCAGAAAGGTCCCTTCTGTGCGTGGCTGGGGGTGGGGGGAGCTCTGGGGACCCTGATAGTGACAGGCGAGGTATAAATAGCCTGGGCCCTGCGGCTCATGTTCTGTCGGCTGCCTGTGACGAGGTGCTCAGGAATTCCACTCTCCTGTTGGCAACCCCTTCTCTCTATCTCTAGAACTCTCATTCTCCCCAAGCCACCTTCAACTCTTGGCTAAATCCACCCGTCAGGCACCAGTGCTGTCCATACACTTGAGAGGCTGAGCTCTGCTGTGGAGAGAGGCCCGGCTCCTAGGACACACAGCTGGGCCTCACAGGGGAACTGTGTATATACAAAGGCCGACTTCTGACAGCCAACCTGAGGTGCCAGGGGCTCAGGGTTCAGCAGTGCTGCCTCTGAAACCCTGGTGAGTAAACTGAGGCACAGATCTGAGAAAGGATGCATTCCTCTTTGAGCTGCTGGGAAGGAGAAAGGGTTAAGGTGAGTTTGCTTGGAGTTGACAGCCCCTTTACAGACCCTAATAGTCCACAGTCCTGTTTCGCAGGCATTATCTGAGGTCCCCCAGCCAACTAAGCGCCTCTGTTCAGGTGGGAGAGGCTGGAGGAAGCTAGGGAGGGGAGAAGGAACTCCCAGTGTAGCTTCCCTTGCTTTCCCTCTGACTCATGAGCTCGCTCCAGGGGAGGTCAGTGTGCGGGCTCCAGGGGAGGTCAGTGTGCGGGCCCCAGGGGATCAAGTGAATGGTTGGCAGAGGAGGGTGCAGAGTGCCAAGGGATGATTCCCGTCACCCCCCCTCCAACCCCCGCAACTGTCCTCAGAAACCTGAGCCTGTTGCTCTCCAGGATAAATCGGGGCCTGACTCAGGCCCCAGCATCCAGTGACAATCAGCCTGACCCAGGCGCGGGCTGGTGACTCAGCCCTCAATATAGCCCATGAGCCCAGGCCCCCAGCCTGGCCAGCCAGGCTGGAACAGACCGTGCACAATGCTGGGCCTCGGCCTGCCAAGTAGGGCCCCCTCCCTGAGGAGCGCTGACATGCTCCTCCCTAAGCCAGGCAGGGGCACACAGGGGCTTACAAGGGGTTTCATCAGCTGAGTATCTGGGCAGTGCTGGCTGGGGCCACAGGCCGTTTATAGCCCCCTGACTCACCACCCGCTGACCTATCTCAGGAGACCAGGTTGCCTGGCTCTTCACCTGGTCCTGCCTCTGCCATTGAGGGGCTCTATTCATTAGCCACCAATATTGGCCATATTTATCTTGGGCTGAGCTGAATCCAAGTGAGCGGGTAAAATGAGCCATGTTTGAAAATACTGTTTTTCTGGAACCAGGGATATTTCCACAGTCACCTGTGATGATACTGGGCTGGCCAGGTCACAGCAGGCACTTTCAGTGATACTGATACTGACTGTGGCACTGACCCAGTTGCCAGGGACAGTGTGGTAGAGTGGAATGATCCATGGGCTGAATTCCAGCCTCTCTACTTCTAGCTATATAACCTTGGGCAAGTAATGTAACTCTTTTGGGCCTGTTTTCTCATTTTTTTGGTTTTTTTAATGTGTGAAAATGGAAGGAAATCACAAGAAAGATGATTAGCATGGTGCCTGGCATCTAATAGGTGATCCAAAACAGTTAGTTTGCTTCCTCTGATTATCTTAGAGACCAAGGGGTTCTGGTGAGAGAGGCCTTCCCCTGCAGCTCTGTGTCCACATCCCCGTGGGACCACTGCCTGGATCTCCAGGTTGTTCCCCTCTCCCCTTCCCTGCAACCCAATATTCCCTCTGCCACAACCAGAACTGGCAGTACCTGTCATCTTTAGAATCACCCACCCTGCCCCAAAAGCAGCTGGTCCTTGACAGGAGTGGCAGCGGGTGGCTACTCTACCTCTTGACCTGGAAAGGGAAACCAGAGAGGGCTGTACTGTAGGCAGCTTGCAGAAAGGAGGCAGTTATGCAGAGGGCAGCAGTGGGGAGAGATGGAGGCTCCTGAAGGTGCTTTGAGTCCCTGGTTCTAGAACACCTAGACCCAGGTGCATGCCTGCCTGTGGCTTCCAAGGCATACCCCTCCAGGCTTAAGATCAATCCTTTTTTTTTTTTTTTTTTTTTTTTTTTGGTATAAATTTAAAGGGTACAAGTGCAGTTTTGATACATGGATATATTGTTTAGTGTGAAGTCTGGGCTTCTAGTGTAACATCACCCAAATAATGTACATTGTACCCATTAAGTAATTTCTCATTCCTCCCCTCACCCCACC
This sequence comes from Rhinopithecus roxellana, assembly GCF_007565055.1. Taxonomy (NCBI): domain Eukaryota; kingdom Metazoa; phylum Chordata; class Mammalia; order Primates; family Cercopithecidae; genus Rhinopithecus; species Rhinopithecus roxellana. The sequence goes on from NC_044554.1 coordinate 64,602,468, forward strand.
CCCACCACTTCAAAGTCTCCAGTGTCCATCAGTTCACGTTCTATGTCCCTGTGTACACATTATACACATTTTTTAACTCCATTTTTTTTTTTTTTTAAAGAAGGAGTCTTGCTCTGTCACCTAGGCTGGAGTGCAGTGGCGTGATCTCGGTTCACTGCAACCTCCGCCTCCCAGGTTCAAGCGATTCTCCTGCCTCAGCCTCCCGAGTAGCTGGGATTACAGGCGCCTGCCACCACGCCCGGCTAATTTTTGTATTTTTAGTAGAGACAGGATTTCCCCATGTTGGCCAGGCTTGTCTTGAACTCCTGACCTTGTGATCCGCCCGCCTCGGCCTCTCAAAGTGCTGGGATTACAGGCGTGAGCCACTGCGCCCGACCTTAACTCCACTTATAAGTGAGAACATCCTACTGCGTTTTTTTAAGCTAGCTTAAGTGAATGTTTCACATTCAGCAGAAAAGATTCCTCTTCAATACACCTGGGTAACAGTGTATTATTAAAACAAGGAGACAGAAAGTCCAAACCAAATGAAGAGAATGGGATTCTAAAATGAACGGAGGGTCAGGTGCAGTGGCTCTCACCTGTAATCCCAGCACTTTGGGAGGCTGAGGCGGGCGATTCACTTGAGCTCAGGAGTTTAGACCAGCCTGGGCAACATGGCAAAACCCCACTCTGCAAAAAATACAAAAATTAGCTGTGCGTGGTGGTGAGCGCCTGTAGTCCCAGCTACTCTGGAAGCTGAGGTGGGAGGATGGCTTGAGCCTGGAAGGTGGAGGTTGCAGTGGGCTGAAATTGCACCACTGCACTCCAGCCTGGGCAACAGAGTCAGACCCTGTCTCAATCAATCAATCAATGAAATGAACAGAGAAGGACATGTCCTAAAGGGAGGGGTTTTGTATTCTAAGCAAAAAGGTTGGAAAAGCAGGCCCACATTCCTGCCATTAGGCAGGCTCTAGGTTCAGGTCCCCTAGCTGGGTACCACCCTACTAGACCCTGACCTCTATCCTGGCTTGTAATTCCAGGTTAAATCAGTGATCTTTAGTGTCTTAGTCCATTTGGGCTGCTGTAACAAAAATACTATAGACTGGGTGGTTTATAAACAACAAGAATTTATTTCTTACAATTCTGGAGGCTGGGAAGTTTGAGATCAAGAGGCCTGCAGATTCCATGTCTGGCGAGGGGCCTACTTCCTCACAGATGGCTGTAGTCTTTTCTTTTCTTTTTTCTTTTTTTTTTTTTTTGAGACGGAGTTTCACTCTTGTTGCCCAGGCTAGAGTGCAATGGCAAGATCTCGGCTCACCATAACCTCTCCCTCCCGGGTTCAAGCGATTCTCCTGCCTCAGTCTCCTGAGTAGCTGGGATTATAGGCATGTGCCACCATGCCCGGCTAATTTTTTGTATTTTTAGTAGTGATGGGGTTTCTCCATGTTGGTCAGGCTGGTCTTGAACTTCTGCCCTCAGGTGATCTGCCCGCCTTGGTCTTCCAAAGTGCTAGGATTACAAGCGTAACCCACTGCGCCTGGTCTGATTGTAGTCTTACTGTAAACTTACATGGCAGAAAGGGCGAGGGATCTCTCTGAAGTCTCTTTAATAAGGGCTCTGATCCCACCCCTGAGGGCTCTGGTCTCATGACCTAATCACCTCCCAAAGCCCCCCTCCTAATATTATCACCTTAGGGGTTAGGATTTCAACATATGAATTTGCAGAAACATGCGGACCATAGCTTTTGGCTGTAAGTCCTTTCCACCACCCATACCCATGTTCTTCAGTCAACTGGTGGCGGCAGTAAAGTGGGTAAATAGCAGTCTCACTACACTCAAAAACAAGCAGCCAGTGGCACCAGGTCGGTTGTGAAATAATTTCTTTAGGTTACAACCGAGAGCATACAATCTGATACAATTGACTAAGGTGGTGCCTCTCAAATCTTACTGTGCATACAAATCAACTGGGCATCTCATTAGAAATGCAGATTCTGCATCAGTAGGTCTGGGTTGGGGCCTGAGATCTGCCTTTCAAATAAGCTCCTGGGCAATGCTGATGCTGCTGATCTGTGGGTCACATGGAGTAGCAAGGAGATAGCATAGCCTAGGTCAGAACTGTCTTCAAAGAGGAGTCACTTAGAGCTGGGGTGCCCAACCCCCAGGCCATGGACCAATACTGTCAGTAACTGGGCCACACAGCATTAGGTGAGTGGTGGCTAGGCAAGCATTACCACCAGAGCTCTGCCTCTTGTCAGATCAGTGGCAGCATTAGATTCTCATAAGGAGCAGGAACCCTATTGTGAACTGCGCATGTGAGGGATCTAGGTCGCACACTTCTTACGAGAATCTAGCTAATGCCTGATGCTCTGAGGTGGGACAGTTTTATCCCGAAACCATCCCCAGCCCCGCTCCATCTGTGGAAAAATTGGCTTCCATGAAACTGGTCCCTGGTGCCAAAAAGGTTGGGGACCGCTAATTTAGACAAAGGCAAAAGAGGCATGTGGCACTGTCTTCAGTTTGCCTAGTTGCAGTCACGTTTCTAGGAGGCTAGTCACAATTTCAGCACTGGCCCCATGTCTGCTAAAACAGACTTTCAATTCAGCTGTGTCACTTCTGTGGGCTGAATACAACTTGAAAATCTCCTAATTCTAAATGTCCTTGCTACTCCCCATAGGTAAGAGCTAGAGAAGGAATGAATTCATTTAGCTTGGCAGTGCTACCACAGTATACACTCTGTACATGTGTTTCTTTGGAAGTTTGGTTGAATGGAACAAAGTCCTTTCGGGTGGGAGGGAGGAAAAAAGAGGGGTCCAAAGAAAGCCAGGAGTCATGGGGTCATTCTTTCCACTATGGCTTAAGAATATGCGTGGGGCTGGGCACTATGCCTCATGCCTGTAATCCCAGCCCTTTGGCAGGCTGAGGCAGGAGGATTGCTTGAGCCCAGGAGTTTGAGACCAGCCTGGGCAAAATGGTGAAACCCTGTCTCTACAAAAAATACAAAATTTAGCTGGGCATGGTGGTGCATGCCTGTGGTCCCAGCTACTTGGGAGGCTGAAGTGGGAGGCGCTTAAGCTCAGGAGGTGGAGGTTGCAGTGAGCCAAGACGGTACCACTGCACTCCAGCCTGGGTGACAAGAGTGAGATCCTGTCTCAAAAAAAAAAAAAAAAGAAAAAGAAAAAGAAAGAAAAGAAAAGAAAAATAAAAAGAATACGCTTGGGGTCTTCTTTCGTATGGAAACATTCACGATGATAACCTCCAATCACAAAGGTTTCACAGGAATGAAGGTAAACAGGAACACACATAAACTACCCTCATCATTCTACTTGTCCCAATTAGATCCATTCTCAGGCTTCTGTCCTGCTCTAAGCTCCAGGAGGCTGACCTTGAAAGATTACATCACCTGGGCACCTCTGCTCTGTCTTCCCGTTGGGTTCGGCTGATGAGCTACCAGTAGAAAACTGGCAGGTGGGAGGAGAAGGTAGGGGAATACATATCCCACTTCATCACGGCTCTGGCGGGGGCTGCACCCGCTGTGGCTGCCACTCCTGCCTGGGGCCCATTTTCAGAGCTCCAGCTCTTGCTTCCTTTCCTTCCTGCTTCAGCCTGGGATGCTTTACACTGTTGCTAGTGCCTGGTACTTCACTATGTTTTGTTGCTTCTCCTAACTCTGCCTTTTGTACACAGTCCCTTCATTAAACTCTCTTCATGTAAAGCTTTGAGTGTGCCACCTGTTTACCACCAGGACTCTGGCTGATTAAAGTCATCTCTGAGGGTGAATCCCTTGAGAAGTCACAAAGGCTAAGCCACGAAGGCACATACGTGGATCTTCTTAGGGCAGCCTTCTCATGTAGGTAGGTGTGCACACAGAACCTAAGGGGAGGTCTCCCCAGCCCTTGTTCATTCCATTTCTCCATGCTCAGGTGAGCACCTCAGGATGGGTTCATGAGCACAGACCAACCCCTCCTTGAGTCAGTTGTCAGCACAAGGGGCCAGCCTCATTTCTGAGGTCATCTGCAGGGTGAGAAGCCGTATTTAGGAGTCAGACTCTTATGTGAGGTACTTGCCTAAAGGGGGACCGCTCTGTTCTGGTTATGTTGTGAGGCATTTAGCAAACAAAAATCCACAGTCTCATGTAATTCAGTTGATATTTAATTACAAGGAACTCAGGTTCTTACACAAGGCAGGAGATGGGAGTCAGCCGCTCCCCACAAGCCTTTCCAGCCTGGGTGACTGAGGCTGAGGAGACGGGGACACATGGAACATATGGAGAGGGTTCTGGCACAGTGTGTCCTGCCCAAAGCTGAGGGTGGTGGCCACTGGGGATCTGCCCTCGCGCTGGCCAAGGTCTGCCATCACTCCATGAGGCAGAACTCTGACTCTTGCTGTCGCATGTTGGGTAACACATATAGAGCCACAGCTGCAATAGCCAAGAATACCATAGGCTTCCACAACCCAAACATGTTCTGTGGGACCAAAGAGAAACTGTGAGTGCCCAGCCTCCTGAACCCTGCCCTAAGCCAGAAATCACCTGCCTATGGGTGCCCAAGACACCTCAGGAACATTGTGGATCGGTCTCTCTTACCTCCTGGGTAATCAGTGGAGGCAAGCGATCTCTCAGTCCTGGCACCACGAGACATGTGGCCCAACACTGTACGCACCACCTTAGGTGACAGCCTGTATTCAGGCCTCCGTTTCTCCCCATGGGCTGAGAATACTAGCTCCCACGTGAAGAAGCAGACTCAGGGGCCAGACTTCCAAGTGGTTGCAATGAGAAAGGACTGAATGCCATGGCAATAAAGAGGAGGGTAAACCTGACGCTTTGGGAAAAGCAGCAGCACCTCATTAGTTTCACTGCAGTGAAGTGAAGTCAGAGTCAAGAGGATGGGGAAGGGGGAGTAAGACTGAGGGGAAATGAAGAAAGTGCACCACGGAGTGCAGGTAAGTAGGAGGTTCTTAGGCAGACAAACTTTGACAGAGAATGACATTGGTTCAAGGAAATTTAAGGAAACCTGTCACTGGGCCTGAGTCATTAAAACACTCCTAATCACCAGGTATGTTGACTGACTTCCTGGCACATGTGCTAGAGTATGCTGAGGCTTCCAGACACTGCCGGCCACTAGGGAACCCTGCTGATTCATGGAACAAGTGGCACCATCAGAAGATATCCAAAAAGCATCCATTAGGGAATATGAAAATCTTAGACAAGAAAATACATACTTGGGGAAATAGCTTTTATTTTTATTATTTTTTTGCTTTACTACCTGAAAGGTAGAATTTGGATTTTGAGTCATAAGCTATAGCATAGGTAAGAGAAGGATGGTTTCAAGTAAAAATGGAATATAGCCCATTAATGCTAATAACACATTTTCTCAGATGATAATTTATCTAAAAAGAGGATTTTAAGCCTGGTAAAGAGCAAAGAAAATCTCCTGAGCTTGTAGAAATAGCTACTAAGAACAACAGAAAATATGAAATGGAAAGCCAAGCAACGTTAGTGGTGGATATACAGAGTAATTCATGTAAGAAAACCAAGAGATCGGCTGATGGAGGAGGATCGCTTGATACCCGGAGTTCAAAGTTACAGTGAGCCATGATCATGCCACTGCACTGGAGCCTCGGTGACAGAGTGAGACCCTGTCTCCATCGCTTCTCGGCCTTTTGGCTAAGATCAAGTGAGACCCTGTCTCTAAAACCAAAAACAAAAACTAAGAAGGGAGCTAGCTAGAAAAAAATATTGACATGGTCAGATGCTTCTATCCTAAAGTGCATTGCTAAGGATGTTAGTCTGGTGTTCTTAAAGGAGGGAGGAGCTGAAATCCTTAAATGTGACTGGTGTACCTCACACTGGGCAAAGGCAAGCTTCTGCATGGGATGGGGAAAGGGCCGGTGTGGGTGTCCCAAAGGGGTAAGTTGTGTCAAACTCTCCTTTTAAACTAGGTGAGCTAAGTGACAAATCACCGGAATCATGTTTTTCGATGTTGAGTTGTTTGACAGGATTTTCTATGATCTTTGCAGATAATATGTAGAAATAAGGGTAGGATGACAGTACAGTATGTTGAATGACAGGTAAGTGACCAATGAACTGAATAAAAGGACCCCACAAGACGACACTCTAGAGGCTCTGTCCTCACTCTGTCCTCTGTAGATGAAGATAGGGAAGGTGGGCTTGCCATCCCTGTAGACGATGTGAAGGTGGCAGAGGAAGTGAGTATTTTAAAACCACAGGGTCAAGATTAAAAACACATACACACAGAACCTTATAAGGTAAGAACAATGAACTATAATAGGGAAGAATGGAAAATTCTGCCTTTGAAGCCTCAAAATCAAATCCAGGTACAGAATGGGGAAAGGACGCTTAGTATACACAATCTGCAGAGGGGCCTATAAACAACACATGAAATAAATTAATAATATATTAGTTACCTAAAGAGCTAATGTGATCTGAGGTTGCCTAAACAGAAGTATGGTGTCTTCCTACTTGGGACCAACGAAGAGAAACTGCTCAAAATGAGAAGAGACGATAAGGGGAAGCAAGATTGGAATCTTATCTGTTGCTAATATTGAGTCCTTCTAAACTGATTCGCAGCTTCCTGGCTGTTTTACTTAACTTCTCTATGCCTTCGTTTAATCATATATAAAGTAATAATAGGAGTAGCTTCTTCACAGGGTTGTTGCAAGGATTAAATCAGTTAATATACCTAAATGATTAGAACACTGCCTAACACATAGACTGCATTTTGTAAGTGTGTGCTCTTTTTGTTAATGATGGGGTATTTTATAATTTATAGAATACTTTCATCTATTTTAACCCATCTGGTCCTGACAAAAACCTGTGAGGAGGGCAGAGGTTTGATCATCCTTTGTTTACATTTGAAGAAGCTAGAGCTCAGAGTGTGCATTTTGCTCCCTGGGACAATGGCTGTCAGTAGAGGCAGACTCAACCGAGTTCTTCTGACCGCCTGGCAGCCATGCTTTCTACCACACTGGGCTCCCTCAGGTCCTGGCTGCACAGTTGCATGTTGGGGCCTCCCGGAGTTCTGGGGATAACAGGCCCCACCAGTAGAACCCTTCACCAGCAGTTCTTCCTTTCCCCCTGATTGGGCCAGGCTGAGTCTGAGGTGCTGGAAGGCTGTGGCTGAATGCTTTGGGTCTCACCTGTAGTGCCTTAAGATTTCTGAGGGGGGCACAGGGGAGAAAGAGTCATAGAGAGGGGTCCCATCACTAAAGCAGTTGTGGACCAGGGAGTAAAGGGAATACCTAAAGTCAAGAAGAAAGGTGGAGGCTTGAAGATGAGTAATAGGAAAGCTGGGGAGGGAGCAGGAGGAAGGACAGAAAAGGAAATGGAGAGAAGTGCCACCAACAAATGCTCCAGCTGCCACCCTGTGCATTAAGCTACATTCTGTTCACAGGAATATGAGAAGAGAGGGGAGTAGAGGGGGAGGCAGGGAGAGCACGAGAAAGAAGCAACACAGGACTAGAGAGAATACCTTATGGGTTCCAGAAGGCAGGTGGAACCCCAGTCTTCCACCTTAGGCCATAAGACCACATTCTGCCTCCTGAATTTGGTATCCTGTTGACAGCCTAGATTGCATGTGTGGGAGCTGACTGGAAAGTGGCCAGAATAAATCAGTCTTAATTTCCTGAGAACACAGATCTCTGGCTAGTAGAAACTTTTCACTAATACCACATTCTCTCCAGAAAACCTAGCTTGGGAAGCCAATTACCATGGAATCTGACCCACAAAAGAGATAAACAGAGAACTAATAAAATTTCCCGGTATTCTGTTCTGACTTTTCTGGAGACTGGAAGTCCAGAAGCAGAGAACTGTTCAGTAGAAAGAGCAGAATACAGTAAGGGTTCAGTTCCATTTCACCAAGCTTGACGGACCAACTTAGGTTGCCCTCCTACCAATGCCCCTGGGACGATCATGAGGATCAGAGCTCTTCAGACCTCCTCTCTCTCCCAACAGAAGAGGGATTCCTTATTTTGCCATCCTGGGTAGCAACAGTAGTGAGAACTTGACTCTGGAGTTAAAGACAAAGAGAGTCCAGGCCAGCCTTGGAGACAAACATCAGCTCATCAGAAGTGGTCAGGCTAGCCATCACACAGAGGATGAGTGGGGAAAAAGTAGTAGTGAGGCAGCTTTGACAGTAGCAACCGAGCTGGGCTTAGCCAAGTTTTTCCCAGCCAAGGATTGAAACTCAAACCATGTCTCTGGCAAGCATTCCAACCTCCTATGCATTATGAAGACATGCTCAGAGATGTCACAGGCTTTGCAGTAGCCCAAGGAAAAGTCAGAACTAAAACTCAGACCTGAGCATCACCTATTGTAAAATAGCACAAGCAAGAAGCAAGCAGCTGGGAGAAAAGGGAAAGAGGAGAGGCCAGGGCAACCTGCACCCTCCCTCTATCCCTCAGAAGGAGAGGAAGCAATACCAGTACCTGCATTAGGACGACGTCTCAGCCCACCAGCACCAGAGCAAAGCCGAGATGACCACCAGGCCTACAAGAGGCAAGGAGAAGATGGGGGGATCGGGGGTAGGGGATGACTGCAACACACCAAAATGAGAAAGAAGCACGAGGAGAGACCAGGAGATATGAGACATAAACACATGGATCCAACAGATAATGAAGATGAGAAAACAAAGGGAAAAGAGAAAGGAATCAAGAGGTTAAAAAACAGGTAAGCTAGAGCAGTTGCATGTCTTTTCTGCTGCCTGGGCCTTGGTTCTTTCCACCGGCAGTCTGTAGGAATTGCAAAATTGAATGGGTTAAGCAGCAGCTAGGTCCAAGTCAGGCGGTGAGTCCAGTTTTCTTTCTGTCTCATCATATACCTCTCATATCTTGTCAAGCAGGACGTATCTGCACCTAGACCTTTCTTGTGACGCTGCAGAGAGTAAACGGCTTCCTTAGTGGAGTAGGGCAGATACTTTTCCTAGGTTGCTCTAGGAAGAGCCAGTCTTCTACCAGGCCACCTGTCCCTTTGTTCTAGCCTGCTTTCCATCAAGTTTCTTAGTATTTTGGGCTCTTGTCCCTTTGATCCCCTAGGAATCTAATGATATCATTGTAAAACAACATGCACCAAAACAAACTGACAAGGGAGAAGGGCTACTTCTTTCACTGCAACAGTCTTCCGGAGAGAAACGGCTTTTGCAAAGTGGTAATACGCATGCCCTAGAGCTGCCTGCAAAAGATGCAGGACCCACGGGGCAAAGGGATCTCTCCATATATAGAAACATAGAATGTATTTGAGGTAGAAAAGTCAGGTCTAGCTTTAGAAATGTGGCACCAAAGGTAAAGACATCTGTGAGGCTCTGAACCAGCACATGGTGGAATATGATGAGCTCAAGGAAACATGATAGTGGGAGGGGCTGCAGTGGCTCCGACTTTTCACATCTTAGGTAATGGTCCCCTGGCACAAGGTAAGCAGAGCACTGCACACTGGATCCTTAGCCAGTGCTGAAGACCCAATTGCCAGAAATTCCAGATATCCTCAGAGTTGACTGGACAAGAGGCTTTTTTCTTTACCTTTGTTTAGAACAGAAAGAACCTGTAATGTAAGCTGAGGACTTACACAGGAAATACTCTAACTCTGTAGAGACTGGCCCTGAGTTAAGCCCAGGGCAAGAATTCAGTTGCTACATACCTGCAGAGATGTACCAGTTATTAAAATATGGAAGTACTTCTATATTGTTGGTAAGTTACCCCTGGCATTCTAGCATATATATCCCAGGATACCTCCACCCCAACCTCTCACTGATCTAGCAACTGTAGGGCTAGGGATGGTCTCCTTGGACTAGTCTATGCTCCTACTGTACAGACGTGAAATATTTTCACTATCACTCTTGATCACTCCCAGGCCCCGCCTTCATGTCCTGTGATACACAGAATCCAGGGGGCGACACAAGCCTACAAAGAAGAGATTATCCCCTGACACACCCCTAACAGCAACAACAAAGGTTAAACCTAACAGGGCACCATAGGAAAACCGGACTGAGTGACTTGCCCAGGCTGACAAAAATGGCCTGAAGTAGACGTCACACTGTCAATGTCCTTCCTGCAGTGCCGAAAGAGGGATGAGGGAACGCTCCCCACATAAGGAAGGTAACAAAGGCTACTATGTAAATGAAAGGACTCCAGGGACCCCACGTTGGTTCCCAGAAAAGGTGGTCATTGTGAGGTGGTTCCACAGCAAACAGGACTGAGCCCGTGATTTCCTGCAGACAGACTGCTCTCGCCTCCCCTTCTGCATCTCTACTTCCCCGAAGGGCCGTGCCTTACAGTGCGAGGCCTCCACTCCTGGAGGTATCCATCCTTGGCAGGGCCACCCATTAACTCTGAGGTACCTGAGTCCAAGATCCCACTTCCCACTTGATCTAGCCTTTGGCTCTGGTTACCTTTTTGCTCTCAGAAAGTCTGAGGGGGTTGTTTTCTTTGGGACTTTCAAGGGAAGAGTCAACGTCATCTTCCTCCTCTTCACTGTCTTCTTCCTTCTCCTCTTGCTCTTTGTCCTCTTCATTTTCCTCCTGATCTTCTGTGGATTTAGCTTCCCCAGGATCTGCTGGCTCAGCAAGTAGCTCATCCCCACACTGCTCCTTTGCTTCCTCTTTCACTTCCTTTTTTTCCTCTTTCATCTCCTCTTTCTTTTCCTCCTCTTTTGCTAGTCCATCTAATTTCCTCTGGCTGGCTTTGTAGTACAGCACCACCTCCAGACTCTGTGGGGTGGGAGTAGGGCAGGATGAGGGCTGCGTTACCTGTGAAGCTCCTACTCTCATGACAATGCTGTACTAGCTCCAGGAAACATGACTTCCAGCATGTCAGAGTGCAAAGGTGCAGCCTGGTGCTCTGGGACTGTGAGCCAATCCTCTGAGCATATGTAGAGGGCATCACACCTCACCTCTCAGGACCACTATGTCTGTTGGCCATTAAACCATTTCAAACAGCTGCCAGAACTAAAGAGTCTTGGGTGTGCACCTAAATTGTTGCTTCCCACCCCTACAGTGACTCTTCTTTTACCCAATCCTCTTTCACTTATTAGTACACAACTACTTTGAACAAATTCCTCCCTCTTCATCTATTTGGTCCTTCTCTTGGGCATGTAACCCAGGAAGAACAGGGGCCCCAGCAAATGGGGCTGGGTAAACTGAAGGAGTTGTCCAGCCTAGGGGCTGTGGTCCTTTAGGGCTGCACCTCCCAATGTGAGCTGTGTTCCACTCTCCCCATAGCTTCACAGGAAAAGGGAGCACCCACTTTCCATTAAGATGGGAACCACTGTAGACAATTCAGAGATCCCAGAAGCTTCTCTACAAATCCTGGTTGAAAGGGTGGTGGAGACAATGCTTCTTCCCAGGATCTCCTCCTCCTTTCTGCTTATCTGGCTACCAAGGTTACTACTCACCTTTCTGGTCTCAAAGTCACTCTCAGAAGTATCCGAGCACGGCTTGATCACCTTTTTCATTTTAACCCCATTGGCATTCTTGTTCATGTTCTTATTAGCATTCTTCCCCCGGGCTTCTTTGACAACAGAGGGCCTCTTCTCCCTGAGCTGGCGGAGCTCCTCCTGGCAGCACTGCAGCTGCCCCTCCAGCTGCTCCTGCACTACCAGAAGCCGCCCCTGCTCATCCATGCTAGCCTGGTATTGCAGCTGCAGCTCTCGCAGCTTGGTCTGCAGTTCTTTGATCTGTTGGTAGTGGAGGGCCAGTTACCCAGAGTTGGCTGGTTATGCAACCAGACCATGCAACCAACCTCAGCCCTGCTTGGGGGTCACTGTCTCAGAAATCTCCCTGCTAAAGCCCATAGGAAGAGAAAACATTCAACTGTGGAAAATGAGCCTCTCAAATAGTTTTACAAATAGCTTCTCCTAACTTGAGGCACCTGATGATGTACATCTAACAAGATGAAAAAACCGGCAGGGTATGGTGGCTCACTTGCCATCCAGTGTAATCCCAGCACTTTGGGAGGCTGAGGTGGGCAGATCACTTGTGGTCAGGAGTTCGAGACCAGCCTTGCCAACAAGGTGAAATCCCATGTCTACTAAAAATACAAACATTCGCTGGGCTTAGTGGAGCGCACCTGTAGTCCCAGAAACTTGGGAGGCTGAGACAGGAGAATCGCTTAAACCCAGGAGGTGGAGGTTGCAGTGAGCTGAGATCGTGCCACTGAACTCCAGCCTGGCAACAGAGTGAGACTCTGTCTCAAAAAAAAAAAAAAAAAAAGAAGGTCAAAACGATTTAAATGGTGTTTTCTACTGTGACTGGGGAATAACAACAGGGCTGCTATCAATTCTGAACCTCGGGGATTTATTAGATAGAATTCTTTTTGAGATGGAGTTTTGCTCTTGTTGCCCAGGCTGGAGTGCAATGGTGTGGTCTTGGTTCACCGCAACCTCCGCCTCCTGGGTTCAAGCGGTTCTCCTGCCTCAGCCTCCTGAGTACCTGGCATTACAGGCATGCGCCACCATGTCCATGGTGTATTTTTAGTAGAGATGGGGTTTCTCCATGTTGGCCAAGCTGGTCTCAAACTCCTGACCTCAGGTGATCCACCCACCTTGGCCTCCCAAAGTGCTGGGATTACAGGGGCGAGCCACCGCACCTGGCCTAGAATTCTTTTTATGGGAACTCCTACTTCATCCAACCCGTCTCTCTAACAGGAACAATTACTTAAAAGAACTGTGTTGTACACTCCTGACGTGTGTACTGGGCTCCTGCACCTCACCCTGGAAACAGAGGCAAGTCACATTCTGCTTCCTGATCTCGGGTTTTGTCTTCCTTGGCTGATGGCAGAACATGACCATCCCCTCAGTAGGGACCAATACTAGCCAATCTGGACCCATGTGTTCGTTGCTTTCTGAATCTCTCCCGTGTGTATACAAAGAGATCCCCATTGGACTGTGAACCCCTGGCCAGACACAAGACTTCTGTCCCATTCCTAGGGGGTGCAGAGCACTCTTCTTGGCATTGTGAGAGATCCAAAAGGAGACATGTCCCTGTCCTTGAGCTGCTTACAATTTAGTTGGTGCTCCCAGTTGGTGCACCAGGAGACAAGGCAAATGCACACAAAGTGATGAAAGAAGATTGGCAAGTGCAAAAATACAGTTCTACAGAAGTGGTCTAGAACACAAAGCAAAAGAGAGAACAGAAGTGGCAAAGAGAGAAAGAGAAATCATTTGATGAGTGGAGTCCTGATGACCAGTAAACCCCAGCTCCACAGGCACTTGGGAAATGTCATCAGGGATGGAGCAGACTGCCCAGCCTCTGAAGTGCATGCTCTCCCTGCTTTGTCCCTCTCTCTTTAGCCTCTCTGAAGTGGCCATGACCCCTCTGGCTCCAGGGGCTGCCAGAGGAAACCCTGCCTCCCTGACAGTGGTTACCTCATTCTTGTCATTCTGGGGGGCCACGGGCTTTTCAAGGCATTCCATGCACTCCTTGAACTCCCTTTCACAGGCATCCAGCTCTTCCTTCAGGTCTTTCTGCTTGGCCAGTAACTTTTCCATCTGCTTTTGCAGCTGGCTGTGTTCCTCCTGGCTTATCTGGTACATGGCCTGCACCGTCTGCAGCTTGATCAGCACCTTCGCAACCATTTCCTCAAAGCACTGCAGAGGGTGGGGGAGCAACAATAGCACCCTGAGGAGCACCTAAGCTCCGCCCCACTCTGCTGGGCCCTTCCCTGGATACCAAACAATGGCCACCAGGATCCAGAGCTGCCCACGGGGGAATACTATATTTACCCCCATTAAAGAGCACCATGGCTGTGGTGAGGAAATGGACTGAATCTTATGGGCCTCTGTCCAGACAGGGGCACCTCTCTACGAGAGGGCTGAGCAGGAGACCAGGCTGCCATGGGTAGAAGGCTTCGCTTACTTTCAGTAGTTCCCCAGGTCAGCTCTGACCCCATTCCCACACTTCTTGTCCCTTCCCCTGGTGATGCATCTCTTAAAAAGACAAGAGTCCATCGTCCCCTGCCTGACCTGTCACCTGGCAACCGTTACCTCCATGTCTTCAGGCTCAGCAGGTTCCTCGTCAGTGCAGCTGCTGACAAAACTCTTCTGGCAGGTGTCAGAGCTACTGGTGCTGCCGTAACTCTTCTTATAGGTAATGCTGCTGTCGCTGGTGGTGCAGTAACTCTTCCCATAGGCCTCACTGGCACTGGTGCTGCTGTCATAGCTCTTGAGAAAGCTCTCGCTGCTGGTCTGGGTGCTGGTGTAACTCTTGTTATAGCTCTCATTGTCATCCACAGTGGTATCATAAGTCTTACGGCAGTTTTCATTGCTGGGGGCCATGCTACTATAGCTCTTCCCGTAGGACTCAAGGCTCATTTTTATAGAAGGGGACTGGACTTGAAGCAGCTGCATTTCTTCTAGGCAGAGCTGCAAGTCTGCCTGCAGTCTCTTCCGCTCCTCTAGGAGCCTCCCTTGCTCTTGCTGCAAGAGCTCCTGCTCTGCCTGACCGGCGTCATACAGCACCTGCAGGGCCTGCATCTGCTCCATGAGCAGCTTGGATTGCTGGGGGCAGGGGTGGGGAGACATTATCATTACTGTGACACTTCAGTCCTTCCAGCTGCACCTCTCCTGGTACAGATGTCTGAGACCACACCTTAGAGAATGGCATGCCTACATTTCCACCTCACCCCGGCCTATGTCTCTAACTTAAACTACAGGTAACTGGCATGTATCAGTTTCTTGCTCATTTGGGAAAATCTCCCCAGGGCAGATACTCCATAATTTCCGGGCTCCCATTTCAGCTGGTTTCTGCACTTTGGTACATCCCTGTCTCCTTGGAGCAGTCCTGAGTGGGTTTCCAGAACACCCTGGCTCCCCATCACACCCTCTTCTCAGTCAGGTATACCTGTTATCCTGACCTTCAGGCTCCGTCTCCCTGCCCACCCCTAGTTCTAAAATCAGCCCAGCCTTGAACGCGGCAATATGAAGAACTGGAATCAAAATCTTACTATTAGTTCCTGTATCTCCTGCCCCAATTCTGAATCTGGCCTCTGGGCATGTTTCCCAGGCTCTCTGGGCCTGGCTTCTTGGCGCTGATGTCCAGGATGAGATCCGATCAGTTAAGGAAATATTTTATACCTGGTTCCCAGCTGTGTTACCCAGGCCTGCAGCCTGGACATCTGATGCCCCTGGAATATGATCCAGCCTCACAGTGTTGACTTCTGCTACTCCCTGGTTCAGAATAAGATCTGAATGAATAGATTCGGCCTAAACTGAAACTGTCTACCTGTCCCTCCTCGCCCATGCTGAGACCTCAGAACAACTTTAGCCCCCAACCCTGAATAGAATTGTACGGTGATCTCCACCTGTGTCACCTCATCGGTATGACCCCTTGCTGGTACTTGAGAGGCATCGATTTTCTGGTCTAACCCCTGTGACCTTGCTCTGTTATTGCCACCAAAGTTCCAATGAAGATAGTGTGGTCAGTACTAAGAACCCCATATGCTAGGAATTCTTCTCTTGGAAATGAAAGGGCCCAAATTTGCCTCATAGATAACACCAAAGGTGATCGATTTTGATAACTGAGAACTGTACTTTTCCACTCAAGAAAAAGATGACATGTTTAGAGTCAGTCCAAAGGAATCCAAACAAACACCACACTGATACTATACATCTTACTGGGAATGAGTCAAATGATCCCATGACAGACTTTAGGTCATCCTAGCTCTGCCCTGAGTGCTCACAGTGCTTCAACTGGGCACTGTGAATATCAATGTGATAAAGGATAATGGCATCTAGGTGAGGTCCTCAGGCTGTATCTAAAAGCCACCTCTTAATGGAGCCTGAGAGAGGTCACAGGTGGTAAAGGGCAGGGCTTTAGCCTTATCCTTACCCCTGGCCAAACAGGCCTTCCCAACTCTGACCCTTCGGCGGTGCCCACTCTCCCTGTCATGCTGCTGTGCTCAGGAGAACTGTCTCCCTACCTCTTGCTATGGTTACCTTGTTTCGATTACATTTTGAGGACTTAGCCAATTTGGAATCATCGGGATTCTCCAGCACTTCCTGGAAATGAGACTCTTTGAAACGTCGCAGCTCTTCGTGGATATCTAATTGTTCTTTTAATACACAGTCCTGGTTCTGTATCAGCTTCTTCTGTTCCTCCTGCATGCCTTGGTAGAGCAGCTGCAGCTCACACAGGTCTTCTAACTTGGTGAGTAGCTCCTGACTCTGAGGCGGAGTAGAAGGAAGGAGGCAAGGGATTGTGGTGGTTACACAGAAAGTCCGATGCCTCCTTGGTGCCTCATCCCCGCTGTGAACAATTCCCTGAAGAATCTCAGGGCTGGCTTCACAGAGCCCATCTGGGGTCAGGGGGAGTCTTTCTATGGAGACCTGCTAAAAGTAGCAATGGTTTCTTACGTTGGGATATATTTTTTCGTTTACAAAGTGGTTTCAGGTGCATTTTCTCCAGATGGACTAAATATCTAAATATAAACTGCTGCACAGATTCCAGAGTATAAAAGGTATTTTAAGATTTAAAGCCCTTGTAAGAAAAACTCTAATTAGCTCTATGGAGCTTTTTGGTTTGGGGAGAGTGGTGAGAAAGTAAGGAGTGGTTGGTAAAAAGAAGAAAAAGTTCAACCTCCACCCTTTTATTTTTCCCTAGTCACACAGGGAAACTTCTCAGACCAGCTTCCCCACAGTTAGCAGTTGCCTCTGGCGGAGTTACCTTGAGTAAGAGGCCACTCTTGGGCAGTGGCAGTGTGAGCCTGTGCAGCTCTTCCTGCAGCTGGCCCTGCTCCTCCTGCATCCTCCTCTGGTCCTCCAGGAGCTCACACTGCTCCATCTGCAGCTGCCCCATCTCCTTCTGGCTGGCCTTGTACTTTTCCTGCAATTCTGTCAGTCTGGACAGCAGTGTGTCACACTGTGGGTGGGGGCGGGTGTGGAGGGGCTGGTTACTCTGTAAGGTAAGCTTCCTGGGTGGCTAACAGCACTTCTGTGCTCTCCTGCTTCTTGTGATTCTCTCCCTGTGCGGTCACCTTGGACTGGTCACCCCAAGCCACAATGCACCCTGGCTGTTTAGATACCGATTGGGGATCTCCCGCAGGCTGCTCTTTCAGAGCATGTTGCTCTAGACTGGTGGCTGGCCTTGCCCTAAACTTCTACCATTCCTTTCTGGGGACAGTTTGATGGTGAATGCTATCGATGCCCCTTCCTATTCTCTGGCCCTTTCCTTTGGTGTATACACCATATTCCCACCCTGCTGGGAACTCTTAGCTCCTGTTATTCTCATTAACCCCAGTTGTTTTTGAATGCAATTACACTCCTTACTAATAAGGACTTAATTTCACCCTAATTTTTCCCATTTTTGCTTTCCTAATTCTCTCTTTATATCTTTGGAAAGTATGCGCTATTGTCGAATTTGGATTGAGAAGTCTAAATCGTCCCATTTCCAAAAACCCAAATCTTCCAATATCAGACAGATCTCAATGCTGTTTTATGGCTAGAGAAAAAAACAGGTGCTGTCTGCCAGCATGCTTCTCCTTTCCCATTGTTTTTCCCATTAGGGGAAGAGGTGACGAGCAAGTCACGGATCCCCTGGGCTCCTAAATTGAGTAGAAGTGGAAAAAGGAGGAAACGTGAGCCTGGATATAGAAAGGCAGAGACTGTTGAGGTAGCCCAAATAACCTTCCCAATCCTCTGTCTCCTGAAGGCCTTTCCCCAGGGACAGGAACTACTGAGTTTTCTGGCAGAATGTGACCAGCTCCACCATCTTTAGAGACTCTTGGGCCTTTTCTCCAACATGCTTCAACACCTTTCCATTTCCCATCAGTAATCAGGAGCTGAAAGTGCTCAACAGGATAAATGATAACGGCTTGCATTTTATACACTATGGAAAAGAAAAAAAATGAATAAGGCCTTATTTATCACTATCAGGATTTACTACTAAAAGGAAGTAAGATAAGAGTAGTATTCTCTTCCATTTAAAGAGGGCACAATTCAACCTTCAACAATTTAATTGCTGGCAGGGCATGGCAGCTCATGCCTGTAATCGAAGCTTGGGAGGCCGAGGCAGGTGGATTACCTGAGGTCAGGAGTTCGAGACCAGCCTGACCAACATGGTAAAACCCCGTCTCAACTAAAATTACAAAAATTAGCCAGGCGCGGTGGCATGTGCCTGTAGTCCCAGCTACTCGGGAGGCTGAGACAGGAAAATCACTTGAAACCAGGAGGCAGAGGCTGCAGTGAGCTGAGATCGTGTCACTGTACTCCAGCCTGGGCGACAGAGTGAGACTCTGTTTCAACAACAACAACAACAACAACAACAACAACAACAAAAAAAAAGAATTTAAGTACTTCAAAGTCACAGAATAAATCCTGAAAGAGCCTAGGTCCTTCTCTTGTCTAGTCAGCGCTCTGGGCACAAGACTGTACCCCCTTATAAGAGCATTTGCAATCTGACCCAGAAAACTGGCCCCTTTCTCTAGTTCCAACAATAATAGTTGTGTAATGGGTCCATGTATATGTTCCTCTCCACGAATGACTAGTTATCACTACAGTTCTAACACCATTGTATAGATATTCCATTGTCTACATACATGGAATCATGTGTAAAACTTTCAGGGGTTCAGACTGGTATCCAAAGGTATTGATCCTACTGAGCTGTGGCTCTGGCTCAAAGTCAAGGTCAGGGCAAACTGTTCTGAAGTTAGCAGCATGTGGCCCCGCCTCTGCTTCCTGCCTAGGAAGCCCATCAAGCCCTTCGATTGGGTGCCTTCACCTTTGGCCTCTGTACCTCCTCCCTCTGGAGCAAGTGCCCAGGAGCTGTCACCTCTCTGAACGACAATTACCTTATTAGCACACTTTCCTTTGTCCTCCGGAATGGGCTGGGAGGCCTTGAGCTCTTTCAGCTCCAGCTGGCAGAGCAGGAGGTCCTGCTCCAGCTGGTCATACATGTGCTTCTGCCGTTCCAGCTCGTCCTTGCTGGCCTGGTACAGCTGCTTCATCTCCTGAAGCTGAGCGTGCGTCTCTGTGTTCTGGGCAGGGGAGGCAGGCCTGGCCATCACCCCAGGCACTCCTGCTGCTGAACTCTCTCCTCCCAGGCAGGGACTAAGGGGACCCATCTTCCCTTGTCCTTCTCAGCCCCAATTTCATCCCAGCCAGGGATATATACCCAAGATGGACCCGTCCCTGACAGGCTTAAAACACAGACCTTCCCAGTGTAGCCTCTCCAGTTAAATAAATAAATAAATATAGGAATAATTTAAAAAGAAACACAGACCTTCTGGGGCTTCCTTTTATGGGAGGTAGGAAGGGAATGGGACTTCCTTTTTATATGCTGCTTTTCTGATTTAAAATCAAAGGAAGATGAGAGCCTTGTGACTCCCCGAGGCTACCTTTCTCCTAAGCACCTCTTTGGCCCCCTCACTGCCAGCTCCTCCACACTCCTACCATTCCCTCTCCTCCTCTGCACTCTCACCCCCACACAAGATGAGGCTACATCCTCCCTCACCAGGAGCTTCTTTTACCTTCTCATTGCTCTCTTTGAAGGAGGCCACCGTATCCCTGAGGTGCTGCAGCTCCGCCTCATGGCACTGCAGCTCCTCCTGCAGCTGTTGCTGCCGTTCCAGCAGCTTTTCCTTCTCACATGTGACGTTCTGGTGCTGGAGCTGCAGCTTCTGCAGCCGGCACAGTAACTCCTATGGTAGAGGGGGCTTTGGGCAGTGCCTCTGGGCTCCTTAACCCACTCACTCTTCTGTGTGAGTCACTTGAAGACACCAACAGTCTAAGATTTGCTTCTCCCTGCCCTTCACTTCCTAATGTCCTCATATCTAATGTAGTACTCGAGCAGGGCTGGAGTTCTTTACCTGTGGTGCTGCCTATGTGATTGCTGGAATTATTTTTAACTCACTACTCTGATCCATCTTTCCCAAAACCTCAGAAGGATGCCCTTAGCACCTAAGTTGTCCCCTCACCTCTGGTTGCTGTTACCTTCTCACTCTGCTTTTCTACAAGTGTGGATTTCATGACTTTGAGCTGCCGGAGCTCAGCCTGAAGTTGCAGCTGCATCTTCAAGAGCTCGTTCTGCTCATCCTGGCTAGTATCATATTTTTTCTGCAGGGTACAGAGTCTGGACTTCAGCTCCTCGTTCTGTGGTAGGGAGGATGTGAGTAGAACAGTTACTCTAGAGAAACAGCAGATCTTTTTACAGATCAGTTGGGTTCCTTTTCAGATGCAGACATCTTGAGGAGCTCCCACAGGTCTAGGGTTTGGTTTCTTCTGTGAGACAGATACTCAGTAATGACCACCATTTCTAGAATGCAGTGCTATATGACTTCTACAGTTGGTTTCCAGCGGACTGTGCCCAGTTGCAGGGCAAGAGTCAGCAGAGCACAGCCATACTCACTGTGCCCACCCTGGTTGAAGCAGCCCCTCCATGAGGCCCTTCTGCCCCCACCCCAGATGACTCCCTGGGCAGTCTTTACCTGAGTGACACTGTGGGAGGTCTGAAACCGAAGCACCTCATTCTGAGCACACTTGAGCTCCCTCTGCAGCCGCCTCTGCTCCTCCTCACTGACCTGGCGATGATGCTGTAGCTCTTCCAACTCACAACACAATTCCTGACACTATGCAGGAAATGGAACAGGGAGGCTTGTTTACTACAGATACCACATGTGCTCCAAGAACAAGCTTGGGGAAAGCATGGCATTCTTTGACTGGAAGATTTACATCAGGCAAGCAAGACCCCAGAATACTATCTCCTGCCACAGTCCATGTCTGTGGAGATGTTTCTACCACAGGCTGGGAGAAGGTGAAAGAAAGACAAGAAACGTGCCTGCCCTCCCCACCCTCTGTGCCCTACCTTGTTCTTCATGCCATGCATCTGCTCTTCGGCATCCCGTAGCTGCTGCCGTAACAGCTGCATTTCAGGATCAGGCTCTAAGAAATCCATTTCCGAAGTCTGAGACTCTGCTGACGTCATACTTAGTGTTTGGGACTCCAGCCATCTCTCTGTTGCTCTCTGCGTCCTGCAATCCAGAACCCCAGAGCTATGCTTGAAGGGAGTTCTGTCTGGCAACACCAGCCATACAAGCTTGGTCCTGATGCCTTCATTTTAGGTCAAAGATAGTAAAGGGCCTTCTATTGTGACTCACCACTCAGATAAACATGCTTAGAAGACTATGGAAAGTCTCCAGCACCTCAATCTGCAAGGGTGTGTTTGACTCTGGGAGACCCTTAGAATGCCAGTCCAGTTAGTTTTCAGGCTAGGCCTAGTCAAGCCCACTCCAGTCTGGAAGCATTGTGCCTGCCATTAGCCTGAAACAAGTCTATGCGGACAATAAACGAATCTCTTCTGATCTACTTCAGGGCAGAGCAAACCAGAACCCAGTGCCTAGAGCAGAAGTAAACTTCAGAACTCACTCCCTCTAGTCTTGAGATAACTGGGTCGGATCCCCATGTCTGCTTGTAGATGGTATCTGTACCCTTTGGAAACCATGGAAAGGACTGCGTCTCCAGGAGCAGAGGAACGCTCACTGCCCTGACATCTGCCTTCAGGGGAAAGCCCAAGGCAAGACAGAGTCCTGTGGAACCCCATGACCTCTCACTCTCCAGAGACAGCTGTACCTCTCACTCTCCAGATCTGCAAGCTGCCCCGTGAGGCTGCTGTTGCTCTCCTGCAGGGCCCGGTATTCCTCATTCAGGAAATGGTAGCGTTCCCGCAGCTCCTGCAGTTCTTCTGCAGAGGACAAGCAGAGAGAGATGAGACCAGGAGGAAAGGAAAGCACCGATGACCAGCCCCCAGTTTTCCTGTTTTGAAACATGAGAGCAGAAGGCTAAAGAGCTTCTCTTTTTCTAAAGACAGAAAAGAGAGATAGAGGCTTAGAAGACAGGGCCCAGGAAATTTCACAGTACAGTGAGTCTTTCTCCTCTTCCCGATAGCTGTCCTTCTTCTCATCTGCCCTGAAGATCTGCCCTGTGTGCTCATCTTCAAAGCCTCAACCGAAGCAGACTCTTGAACTTTTAGGAATTTTTGAAGGTTTAATTAAGTTTGGGGTTTACTGTATGTAAAGTTTCCATTCAACTGTTTATGATTACCTTCCAATTATGCTCTTAGTACAAAAAGCTGAGAGATGTGAACTGTCAGATGTGACTGCCAGTACCTGCCTTTCAGGCATTCTGAGTTTCCTTGTATGTCCTTTATTCCCACACCAAATACATCGGTCTGGATGTGGTAAAGAATTCTTGCCAGGCGTAGTGGCTCAAGACTGTAATCCCAACACTTTGGGAGGCTGAGGTGGGCAGACCCCTTGAAGTCAGGAGTTCGAGACCAGCCTGGTCAACATGGCAAAACCCTGTCTCTACTAAAAATAAAAAAGTTAACCAGGTGTGGTGGTGCATACCTGTAGTCCCAGCTACTCAGGAGGCTGAGGTAGGAGAATTGCTTAAACCCGAGGGGCAGAGGTTGCAGTGAGCCAAGGTTGTGAGACTCTGTCTCAAAAAAGAAAAAAAAAAAAAAAGGAATTCTTTCTAATGGCCTTTTATCTGCTGACAGAAAGGGCCATCCTAACCAGACTCACATATCAACCTCAAGCATTAGAAGAGATCCGGCTGAAATACCCCAGCACATGTCTCTAAGCACCAGTCACCTATACCTATACTTTTTCCTTTCTGGTTTTGTTTTGTTTTGAGATAGTCTTACTCTGTCATCCAGGCCAGAGTGCAGTGGCACAGTAAAGGCTCACTGCATCCTTGACCTCCCTGGACTCAAGTGATCCTCCCACCTCAGCCTCCCGAGTACCTGTGACTATAGGCACACACCGCCGAGCCCGGTTAATTTTTGAATTTTTTTGTAAAGATGGGTTTTCACCATATTGCCCAGGCTGGTTTCAAATTCCTGGGCTCAAGTGATCCACCTGCCTTGGCCTCCCAAAGTGCTGGGAGTACTGAGTCACCATGCCCGCTTTTAAGGCTGTAATGGTACAAACACCTGTATTTGTTCTGTTTCTTCGTGATTAAGGATTATGTTGGCCGGGTGCAGTGGTTTACACCTGTGATCCCAACATTTTGGAAGGCCAAGGTAGGAGGATCATTAGAGCTCAGGAATTCAAGACCAGCCTGGGTAACAGAGCAAGACTCTGTGTCCACTTGCAAAAAATTAAAAAAGAATTATGTCTCTTAGAACACTAAGTATACTGATATTTAAAGAACACTAACTTGCTCTAATCAGAACCCAAGACCTATCTTACCTGCTGGAAGATTCAACACCCTAAAAGTAACTTCGAATGCTTCCTCTTAATTCCAATCAGAATTCCTTAGAATACTGCAGATTACCATAGAAGGATGGGAGGAAACTAATCTTTAATGAAAACTAACCACGCACTAAGCATTAGACTTGATAGTTTCAGCCTCAGATTTGGTAAGTGTGCAAGTGATTTCAACATGCTTCACATTTCATTTAATTCCCAAAATAGTTCTGTAAGTTTTTTTTTTTTTAAATAAACTTTGAATTTTAGAATAGTTTTAGATTTACAAAAAAGTTGCAAAGATAGTACGGAGTTTCCTGGGAGGGTTCTCATCCAATTTCCCTAATTGTTAACATCTTACATTACCATGGTATACCTGTCATGACTAAGGAATCGAATATTGATACATTACTATTAACTAAACTCCATAGTTTACTTGGATTTCTCTACATTTTCCCTAAGGTCCTTTTCCTGTTTCAGGATCCCATCTAGCTATAAGGTTTTATTAACCAATTTTGATTTAATATCCCGGATATAGAAACAGGCTCAGAGAAAGACCGTAACCAGACCTCCTATGTTCCTCCTGTTAATTAGTGGAGCTGAGATACTGAACTCAGGTCTGTTTGACTCCAGCCCAAGTCTTCCCACTGTGCCAACCTTCCTCTCCCAGCACCATTTAATCTAAAGGCTCTTCTGAGAGGCTTGATACAGCTGGAAAAACTTGCAGTTCTTTGATTCCTTGTTGATTGCCTCTGCTTGACCTGGCCAAATATAGGACTTCCATTATACTCAGATCATAAATCTAGCCGCAGAATAAAGGCAAACTCTCTGATGTCATGAATCCTAGCAACTAGCTGGGAGACTCACTGTCTGAAAGCAGGGCTCTAGGCTTTTGGGTAACTCATGTATTACTTGGAATAACTTTTCTTCTCTAGCTGTCTCGTGCTCTCATTTGTTGCCCCCTAAAGCTTCTATTTTGGGGAGAGCTAATGGAACCTAAGAATTAGCATCCCTGCACCTGGAAGCAGGGCCAGAGGTCCCCCATAAAGCAGTCCAGGCAAAGCACCATGATGCCTGGGCAGCAGGAAGAGTTTCCTAAGGTGACAGGTCCCTCTTTGCCCATCTTAGAGCTGGGAATTTTCCCAGGAAGGGTTTTCCCATAGTCAAATCAACAAAGACCCAATGACTCTCTGAAGAAGAATTCCCAGGGTACCTCTCCATGGTGCTATTTCTTACACCACCATGGACTGGTTATGTAATATCTGGTTAGGTTTTCCCCCCTTACTGTCTTTTTAAAAATTTTTATTTAAAATTTTCTTTTAGAAAGAGATAGGGTCTCACTTGGTTGCCCAGGCTGGTCATGAACGCCTGGCCTCGAATGGTCCTCCCATCTTGGCCTCCCAAAGTTCTGGGATTACAGGCATCAGCCATCATGCCTGGCCCCCTACAGTCCTGAATTTGACCTGGAGGTTTTTTCTAGAGATTCCCAATTCATGATCTAACACCACCTGCTACCATTTTCCTATATATTATCTCCTTTCCTCTGCTTGACTTTACTGACCCACTTGACGGCTCTCATACCTTGCAACCCAGAGTAATCTGAGAGACCTAAACTACTGGATGGTTCAGAGCTCTTCATTTCCATTTCTGCACGGAGGGAGGCAATCTCCATCTCGTAATCTCCCCGAATGCGTTCCATGTCTTCAAGTTCATTCTGCATCCGGCAGAGATCCTCCTGCAGGGACGCTATGTCACTCTCATGTTCAGTTGCAGAATCCTCCGCTGCTTGCCGCAGACTCTGGATCTCAGCCTGGGCCAAATGCAATTCCCGTTCTATTTCCTTAAGTTCGCTTTCTTTCTCATGCTCTAACAGGGAAATCTCCTCACGCAGAGAACGCAGCTCACCTGCAAAGTCCAAAGGCTGAGATGATCAAGAGGGCGGGTTAACTAATCTACCATGTTCTAGAGGCACAAAATTAAAGGGAGACTTATTTCTTGTCTGCAAAGTCCTGAAAACCTCGCCTCTACCCCATCAGAGAAGTATAGCATCATGCTGGATGGAATAAAAGGAGTACCCAAGAAGGGAAAAGAAAGGGACTCTATGTAGTAAGGTCCAATAGAAAAGTAGATTTTGAGGCCTGGCACCAAAAGCAATCACTTAGTCTACTGTAAACAAGAAGTATTACATGCTTCTAAGGAATCACCTGATTGTTACAGACCTAACTTCATTTATAGTATTTTCTTGATGCCCTAAATCTTTCTAGAAATTCCCTGACTCAAAAAATGTATACAGACTATTTTCACCTATTCATCCTGAGAGCTCAGAAATTACAGAGCCTCAAAGTTCCCATGACCTACCTGTGGTAAGTACTGGACCTAAAACAACATGCATTTAGAGTTTGCAACTCAAATTCACATATAAATTCACTGCATAATAACCAAACACGGGATAATAATCTAAGTGTCAGTCGATAAGGGATTGTTTAAACTGATCATAGTTAGGCTGGGCGCAGTGGCTCACGCCTATCCCAGCACTTGGGGAGGCCAAGGCAGGTGGATCACTTGAGGTCAGGAGTTCAAGACCACCCTGGCCAACATGGTGAAACCCAGTCTTTACTAAAAATAAAAATAAAAAATTAAATTAAATTAAAAAGGCAGGCGTGGTGGCATGCCCCTGTAATCCTAGCCACTTGGGAGGCTGAGACAGGAGAATTATTTGAGCCCAGGAGATAGAGGTTGCTGTGAGCCGAGATCGCACCACTGCACTCCAGCCTGGGCAACAAAGTGAGACTCGGTCTCAAAAAATAATAATAATAAAAAATAAATAAACTGATGATAGTTAAATAGAATATCGTGCAGTCATTTAAAAGAAAGTATCAGATCTATGGTGAAAACAAAGAAGTTTCCACATTAACTGAAGAAAAGAGCTGTAAAATACATGCTATGATCTATCTTTTGCAAAAAATATTTTATGTATAGTATATAACACACAAATGGACAAACATATAGAAAAAGGCCTGGAAAGATCTATGCCCAAACCATAATGAGTAGTTGTTTCTGAGGTATGGGATAACATGTGATGAGGTTTTTACTTTACATATCATATGTATCTGTGCTGTTTGGATTTTCAGAACAAGCCTATATTTTCTATTTTTTAATTTACAAATTAATGGGTCAAGAGTTCTCTGTATCTATGGAGCATCTCAGTTTCTAGACACATGCACCCATCTGGGATCAGAACCAAAAAGTGGAGAGAGTAAAAGGCACTGAAAACAATAGTGAATTTAGGATTTGAGGGCCAGGATTAGGGAATTAATGACGATTGGGTTGGGAGGGTCAGGATTTTCCCATAAATCCTTTGCAAGGCACATTCTCCCACCCCCTTCCCCCAACTTCTGCTCATTCTACTCACCATTCAGATGTCAACTTTTCTAGCTTGTACCTCCAAAAAAAACTAAGAGAAGTCCTCTATTAAATGGTCTCATAAAACCTTGTACTTTGCTCTGTGTGTGTGTGTGTGTGTGTGTGTGTGTGTGTGTGTGTGTGTACTTAGTCTCCCCTTCACCTGGTTATAAGCTTTATCAAGGCAGAGAGCATATCGGGTTTGCTCACCATTACAGCTCTAGGATCTAGTATTGTGCCTGAAAATGAAGCTCACTAGATATTTGATGTATTCATGCATAAATAAGGCAACGGTTCATCTATTCAACAAACTTTTACTAAGTAGCTCCTAGTACAGAGCTAAATATTTGGGGGGTTTTCCTTTTTGTTTTTGAGACACAATCTCATTCTGTTGCCCAGGCTGGAGTGGAGTGGCATGATCATGGCTCATTACAGCCTTGACCTCCTTGGCTTAAGCAACCCTCCCTCCTCAGCACCTCTAATATCTGAGACTACAGGCATGGGCTACCCTGCCCTGGTAATTTTTTTTTTTTTTTTTTTTTTTTTAATGTAGAGATGGGGGTCTCTTTCTGCTGCCCAGGCTGGTCTCAAATTCTTGGGCTCAGGTGATCCTCCCATCTTGGCTTACCAAAGTGCTGAGATTATAGGCATGAGCCACCACACCTGGCCCTGTCCAGGTATTTTTTAAAAATTAGAATAGAATCTAGACTTTCAAAGAAGACAAATTTGGACATGCTTCATAGATAGATGCTGACTGGTGAGGGCTTCTCAGGGGAAGATCTACCCTGCTCCCCTGAGCTCACATGTGGAACTATGCGCATGTCTTTTGCCAATCTTTCCAGTTTTAGAATGATCCTAGCTGTTACGTCTCCTTGATCTATTCAACAACTATTAACTGATCCTTAACTGCATGCCAAGGCTAAGAATCTCCAGTTAGATTCTCTGACTTCCTATTGGAAGAAGAGTCAGCTCTACCCCCACTACTGAGCAGCACAGTGAAGTCGGTCTAGCTAGGGAGACACACAAGGAAACTGGCCATTAGGATAAAGGCCCTAGAGTCTGGGGTGGGCGTTCTGGAGAAACAGACTAACCCCCACTTCCCTAATATGCTTTTGATGTTAGGGTTCAACTCTCCCTTAGGTGCTTCTGGCCCTAAAAAAATGGTATTCTTGGTCAAACACGGTGGCTCACACCTTTAATCCCAGCACTTTGGGAGGCTGAGGCGGGTGGATCACTTGAGGTCAGGAGGTCGAGACCAGCCTGGCCAAAATGGCGGCACCCTGTCTCTACTAAATATACAAAAATTAGCCGGGTGTGGTGGTGGGCATCTGTAGTCCCAGCTGCTGGCGAGGCTGAGGCAGCAGAATCATTTCATCTCAGGAGGCAGAGGTTGCAGTGAGCCGAGATCACACCATTGCAGTGCAGCCTGGGTCACAGAGCGAAACTCAGTCTCAAAATAAAAATAAATATAAAAATTCTCAGATCCACTGGGAACAGAAGGTGCAGAGTCACCTAGAGTCGCCCGGGGCAGGACTCAAGGCCTGGGGGCAGAGCTACTCCGGGAGCGCCCGGGAGTTGAAGAGGCCAGCCAGGGTTCCCCGGGTTCCGAGGCGCTGGCGCCCGTTGAGTATGGGGCTGGGACCGTCGGGGAGAGGCCAAGGGCCGAGGTGTCGGGCTGCGGGCAGAAAAGTGGATTCTCACTCACTGGTTATGGCCTCCATCTCGCCGCCCCCGCTAGAGCAGTGTCCCTGGGGGGCCACCCAGCCGCTGGCCGGTCCCGGCCCCGGAGGGGCTGTGGCGGCCGGAACGGCCTTCGAACAGCAGCTGCCTCTAAGGCCGCGCGCGTCCCGTCCAGGCGGAAACGGGTGACGCGCGTGCGCGAGGGCAGCCTCGGTCTCTCTCCCGCAGGGCCGTGAGGGATCTCACCCTAGAAAGCACTCTACTGAGGACCGGGCGCGGTGGCTCACGCCTGTAATCCCAGTACTTTGGGAAGCCGAGGCGGGGCGGATCTCGAGGTCAGGAGTTGAAGACCAGCCTGGCCAAGATGGTGAAACCCCATTTCTACTAAAAATACGAAAAATTAGCCAGGCCTTCTGAACCCAGGAGGCAGAAAAGGAGCCAGGCCTCCTGAACCCAGGAGGCGGAAGTTGCAGTGAGCCAAGATCTCACCACTGCACTCCAGCCTGGGTGACAGAGCAAGACTCCATCTCAAAAGAAACAAAACAAAACAAAAAAACACCCTACGGAGGAGGGAAGCGCTGTAGAACCCTATTTTCCCAGGTAGTTCCTGCTACATCTGTGCTTCAATCCTGACTTTTTGCCCGTTTGAATGGAGGAATGTCCCTTCCCCAGGCAAAGGCCTTTTTTTGTACTGGATCTTTTCTTTCATTATATATGATCTAGCATTTCCTACCTTTGAAAAAAGAAAAGAAATAATCTTTCGACCCTATTTCCCTTACTTCTCTGCTTCTCTTCAAAATGACTACTGGAGTTACCGGTACTCACCTTTTCCATTTTATCTCCCATGTCCTCTCCAAACCTAATCCAATTGGTGCCTCCATGCACTGAGATGTCTCAGGGTCCTCCCTCTTGCCAAATCCAAGACCATCTCACTTGACTTAGCAACCTGACACAGTGGATCATTGTCTCCTTGAAGCACTTTCTGCTCTGGCTTCCAGGGCATGACATGCTCCAGGAGTTCCTCTCACTTTACTCTTTTGTTCATTTGTCTTCCTATATTGGACCTCTAAATACTGGAGTGTCTCTGGGACTGGACCCTTTCTCCTCTTCCGGTGTCTCTCCATGTGACTGCACCATTATTTCCCATGGATTCTAATGCCAATCATATGCTAATGACTCCAAATTTACATCTCCAGCCCTGTTTTCTCCCTGGTTCTGCCTTTATATATCCAACTGCCTCAATATATTCACTTGGATGTCCACAGTTACTTCAAACTCAACAGTAGAAAACATGTCTTAAATGGCTCCCCTACCCCCAAAACTTACCCCTTGCCAAGTCTTTCCCAATTCAATAAACATCACCACCTTCCATCAGTTTTCTCAAGGCAAAGTCATCTTTGATGTCTCTGTTGTCCCCCGATCCAATTCATTAGCATATCCCGAGGGCTTCACCTTCAAAATATATTCTGAATCATCTCCATTTCTACAGCCCTAACTCAAGCGACCATCATCTCTTGACTGGACTATTGCAGTAACTTGCTGACAGGACTCACTGTTTTGAGTCCCTTCCCTCCATCCTAAGTGTTTCCACTTAGCGGCCAAGTTCTCTTTTAAAAATGTAAAGCAGATCGTATCATCCCAGTCCTGGCTAAGACCCTCTTCTGGCTTTCTACCACACTTACATGAAAGCCAAGCCTCTTGGCTGGCCTATAAGATCCATTGTAATCTGGCCTCTGCCTGCCTCAGAACATTCTCTTACCAGGGTCCTCCACATGCACTTTGCTGCAAACACAGTGGCCTCTGTTTTATTGCTCAAACAAATGAAGCTCATTCTCACCTCTGGGACTCTGCAGTTGCTGTTGCTTCTGCCTGGTACGCTCCTTCCTCAGATCTTGGATGGCTGGATTCTTTTCATTATTCAGGTCTTAGCTCAAATGTCAACTTCTCAAAGATGACTTTCCTAACTGCCATATCTAAAATAAACTCCCTTCAAGACCAGCCTGGCCAACATGGTGAAACTCCATCTCTACTAAAAATACAATAATTAGCCAGGTGTGGTGGCACATGCCTGTAATCTCAGCTACTCGGGAGGCTGAGACACGAGAATCGCTTGAACCCGGGAGGCGGAGGTTGAAGTGAGCCGAGATTGTGCCATTGCACTCCAGCCTGGGCAACAGAGTGAGACTCTGTCTCAAAATAAAATAAAATAAACTCCCATCCCATCTCCTCTCTCTATCATATTATTATGTCGTGTCCATAGCATTTATTGCCACCTGAACTTGTGTTGTTTATTTTCTGCCTCTCTCCATTAGAATGCACTCTTCATTAGGGCAGGGATGTGGTCTGTCTCATTTATAGCTGGTCCTCCAAGTATAAAGGCACCTCATAAGTAGGTGATAAATAAATTAGTCCCATTTTACAGATAAGAAATGACATCTCAGAAAGATAAGTGAGTTGCCCAAGATCACACAATTTGTTAAGTGGTAGAGCTGGGCCCAGGAATCTAGGTCATCCCAGACCAATGCCGACACTCTTCCCTGTGTGACACGTTTCCTGCCACTTTCCTCCTCTGCAAGCCCCTTCATTGACCACCCTTCCTGTATCTACCTTTGCTTACATTTTCTGTCCCTGTCTCCTTTCCTCCCCCTCTTATACCTCTTTTTGCTACTGTCCAGGCCTGCTTCCCGGCCTTCCTTTTTTTTCTCCATTTATACTTGTCTTTTGGCTTGATCTCAGTTCTCCCCAGAGTCCCTGTCGTTTTCTAGGGCAGCTCCCCTAAACCTTCCGGAAGCCCACAGAAGTAACAAAAGCTGCCTCTTTATTTGGTGGTGCGGTGGAATGTGGGACACCTGCCTTGCTGCTTTCCAGAGACAAAGGGACGTGGGTGTTGGCAAAAAGGGATTTGGGGGCCACAAGCTCAGGTCCCAGGCAGCAAGAGAAGTGCTCTCATCTGCCTCCCTTAACAGGGCAGAGAGGCCCCGCCAGTCACGTCTCACTGGCTTCATGCTTTCCCATGCTGTCCTTGGAGGAACCAAAAAAGGAATCTGGCTTGGAATTCAACTTGGATCACCCACCCCTGGCACTGACCAGGAGAACAAAGGGACAGGGATGCAGTATGAAGGAGGAGGCTGAAGGGGCAAGAGGAAAGAGCCCACCAGAGACAGGAGGTGACAGGGAGGTGAAGAAATGGAAGGGGAGGACGGAAGAGCCAGGTGGAGGTATAAAGAAAGAAAACTGTGGACAGAGGAGGATGGAGAGACAAGGAGTGAAAAAGCGTGAGACTAGTAGAGGAAAATGAGGTGAAATTACTGAATTTGGTTATTTTTATCTGTTATGCTTCAGTCAAACCCTCAGGAAAAAAGTACTTAGGTGACCACTTGGATGGCCACCTCCCTCTGGTCCAAGCCCTGGGAATTACCTTGGAGCTGCTGAATCTGCTTGGTGAACACCTCTGCCTGCTGGGCACTGGCTAGCCGTTCATCCTCCAGGAGCCCTGCAGGGAGAGGGGCACCAGTGTCGAGCTCGGATCCAGGGGAGTGCAGAGCCTCTGGGCCCAGACACTGGGCCCTGGCCCAGGCACTCACCCTGTAGCTCCAGGGAGTCGTCCTCATGCTGCCCTGCCAGTTCCCGGGTCTCCTCCAGTTCTGCCACCAGCTGCAGCACCTGAGCCCGCAGCTCCTCCAGCTCTGTCTCCGTGAGGCTCAGTCCCCGGTGCTTGTTGACTGACAGAGAGCCAACACTGCCACCTTTCTGCACTTGTTCTTCTTCTTCTTCCACCTCTTCTTCCTCCTCTTCCTCTTCTTCTTCCTCTTCATAGAGAGCTGGGAGTAACACCTCCCCTAGGAGAGACAGCCATCCCACCAGGGAGTCAGCACCAACTTCCTTTCCGCAGTCCTTCCAGGGCCCTCAAACTCACTATCCCAGGGCAGAGATAATATACTAGTGCCACCTGGTGTCCCCCAAGGAGCCCCTGGGCAAGACCTATACTCAAGATGAATCCTCAGGTGTGAGGGTCAAGTTGAGAGGCAGCCCCTCCACCTCCGGGGGCCTTCCTGGACCAATGTTGCACGTGGTAGCCTCCTACCATTGCCTGTGGGCAGGCTGGTGCCCACTCAGCCATGAGACACCTGCACAGGATTACCTACTTCTTCTAGGCTGGCCTCTGAGTAGCAGGACAAGTAGTCAAGAAAGGAGACAGTGAGTGGATCTTTCGGTCAAATGGGGTAACAGTTACAGTTTGGAGATTTCTCAAAAGTTAAAAACAAAAACAAAACAAAACAAAACTGGCTGGGCATGCTGGCTCATGCCTGTAATCCTAGCACTTTGGGAGGCTGAGGTGGGTGGATCACTTGAGGCCAGGAGTTCCAAACCAGCCCGGTCAACATGGTGAAACCCCATCTCTACTAAAAATACAAAAAAATTAGCTGGGCGTGGTAGTACATGCCTATAATCCCAGCTACTTGGGAGGCTGAGGCAGGAGAATCACTTGAACCTGGAAAGTAGAGGTTGCAGGGAGGCGAGTTCGAGCCACTGCACTCCAGCCTGGGCGACAAAGTGAGACTCCGTCTCAAACAAACAAACAAACAAACAAACAAAAACAACCAAACAAAAAACTATCCAGGTAGCTTGTGAAAAATCAGCCTTTCCGTAATAAGAAAGCATTGCCCGTCAGCAGGTAGAGAAAGAAAACATCTGATTGTAGAGGTTTCATTGGACAAACTCTGGTGCCCTTTCAAATGTATATTATTAAATACCTGTTTGAAATTTTCTACAAGGTCCACCTTGTTTTTCCCTGCTGTATGTCACAAAGTCTCCTCTCCCCTAGCTGAGCCATATGAGGCCCCTCCTACTCTACTGACCACAAAGCAGCTTTCAGGGGAAGTTTTAGGCTGTACTTGCGTATAAAAGAAAGCCTGCCATTTTAATGCATTAAAAAAACTGGGGTTTGGTGCTGGCCCCCAGCCTCTGGTTGTGAGCACCCGCTCCTTTACTGCAATGCAGTCCCTATAAATAGCAAAATATTGTCTGGATGGTGATTGTTTGCTTTGTTTTAAAATTCTGAATCTCTGGTCTTACTTTATCTAATATCAGCAGCCTTAGGTTCATCTGGGACCCCTCGTGCCATCTGTCCCTCTTAGGGGGAGCAGGTTTGCCCATACTGAATGTGCAACGTGCAACACTTCACAGGAAGTCCTGGAAAATGGACCAGCGTCCTTCCAGGGGCCTGGTGTTGGCAGCAACTGCCAAGTCACATGGGTGTGGTGGGGATACACGTGTGCTGGGAGGATGGCCTCACGCGCCCCCTCCTAGGCAATCTCTTTCAGGCAGTAAGGTATCCTAGAGAACCAAAGCCACAGGCTTCCATTCGAAGTTAATGGTGGTGGCCCCAGATAGACAATTCACATGCCCAGTTCCTGGCTTTTAAAAATAAGAGACAGCTTGGGATCTGGGTCGGCAGGCAGTGAGGACAAACCCCCTGCTGAAAAGCTGCTTCAAAGCTCTGTCCAACAAGGCCTCTTTCTCTGTCTGGCAGCTCCCTTGGGACACACAACCTGGTTAGCTGGGGGGTGACTGGGGTCCCGAAGGAATGCACCCTGAACTTCCGTCAAAGCCTGAGCCCTGGGAAGGGCTGGCGCTCTGAGCTGCAGGAAGAGGGGCTAAGATGAACTGAGGGAAGGGCTGTGTCCTGGCTCAGAGGCCTGGGGGTCAAAGGGAGGGAGGAAGGGAATTAAGGGAGGAGGAGAAGGGAAAGAAAGAAGCCTTTTGGGAAAACTCACCCTCCATAGCTTGCATCCCTCGTCGTTCCAGGGACCCCCAGCGTTGGCCCTTCTTCCTCTCACAGCCCTCGGAAGCCTCATAGGAGCCTAGAGTGGTCACTGTAGGTCCTGAGAGCACGGAGAAAGGAAGGGCTGGCGGATGGGGGACTGGCTGCGGGCTGGGGTGCAAAGAAGGGGACATGCCTTCCAGCTCCTCGGGGCTCTGGGATCTGTAATCCCAGTGGAGGTGCCTGACTCACTCTCCTGCCTCTGCGACTTCTCTCTCTCGGCCACCTCTCACGCTCTGCCTGCGGAGACCCCAGCCCTGCTGCCCAGCCTCCTCAGAACCCCCTGTTCCAGGCCCCTCTTGCTTGCACAGAAAGAAAGAGCGGGTGTGCGTACTTAGTCCAGGGGGACAGGGAGGAGAGGGGCAAGACTGAAAGAGGGCGGGAGCCAGTGAAGAAGAGGCTGAAAGGGTGAGGTGGCCTACGGAGGGAGGGAGAAGTGGGGGGCGTGTGGGAAGGGGTAGGGCAGCGACCACTCCCCTCCCCTCCCCTCTCATTCTCTCGCTGGATCTTGCCCACCCCACCCTCGCCCCGCGCTCAGGAATCTCCGGGGCTGCAGGAGGTGCGGGGTCTGGAGCCCCGAAGGCTGGAAGCACCGTCGGACTGGAGTGGAGAGACGCGCTGGGGAGGGACCACCAGACAGGATGCGGCCGGTGCGCTGAAGCCCCAGCCCCAGGCCGGAAAGATGGAGACCGGGCCCAGGTGGAGGCCAGGATGGAGGGAGGAAGACTTTGGGCGGAGAAGGGGGAGCCGCGGAGGCCTGGAGCACCTGGGGGTCTGAAGGGAGGAGGGATGGAGGAGAGAAAGGAGGGGCGGTGGAGAGGTGAGGGAGGGGCGGCTCTGACCTGGTCCTGGGCAGCTCCAGCCCGCGGCTCCCGCGCCGGCTCCGGCGCCCGCCTCCATGACCGCTCCCGCCGCCGCCTTACGCCTCCCCGAGCAAAAGCCGCAGCCGCGAGCCAGGGGACCCGAGCCGGGTGCGCAGGAAGGAGGGAGGGCGGGAGAGGGGGCGGGGCCTGGCCGGGCCTCCTGACACCGCCCCCCGCCGCTCGCCGCCGCCCGGAAGCCCTCCCAGCACTCGGGAGCTCCGAGCCGGTGCAGGGGGCGGCCTGGGAGGGTGAGCGCGACCCCAGATACGCCCCAAGTCTCTCCCCGAGGGAGCGCGGGGAGCCGCGGGGCCCGGACAGCGTCGGGAGCTCCTAGGCTTAAGGCTGTCCCAAGAGGGAGGAGCGAGATCCCCTGGTTCTGGCAGCGGGTCCCCCCGGGGTCTGCTGTGCGCAGGGACCCTTCTGCGCCAGGTGTCAGGGCCCGGTCATGCTCAGCAATAGGGACAGCAAAGGACGAGGTGGGACTGTTTCCTCCAAGCGCGCAGACACGCGCGCCCCTCCCTCCTTCCCTCCCCCACCCGGCCGGCGCCCCCACCAAGCAGTCCGCGTGGACTCCGGCCTCAGGCCCTGCTCAGCCCTGCCCGGTGGCCCCTCGGCAGCCTGGGGGCCGGAGGAGGGAAGTCGAGGCCCGGATGGGCGAACGGCAGGGCCCTGACCTTTCCACTTTCCGCGACCCCCTACCGAGCCAGGGCCAGGGACCCTCTTAGGGGGGCCCTCCGGTGGCCCCCCCAAGCCTCAGGGCCCGAAGACCCCCCCTCCTCCGCCCTGCCTTCCCTTCCGGTCCCACACCAGGTGGGCTGTGAGCCACACCCCCACTGTAGCCTGCGAAAGTGGGCACGACTGATGTTCACTCTCGTGGAAGGGAGATTTGGAAGCCCAGGGGGCTTATTTCACATCTTCAACCATTCTTTTATTTAAGCTATGTCCACTGGGTGCCGGCTTTTGAAGAGACAGTTCTCACATCTCGGCAGGTCTCAGCAAGGATAGAAGTGGGTACAGTTCGGAACAGGGGCTCCCCAGCACATCCAGGAAATGGCTGGGAGATTCCTAAGCCAGGGACACACGTAGATCCCTTCTCTAGCACATTCACTCACAGGTCGAGGGCTAGTATTGTCTGCGTTCCCCCCGCTGCAGGAAAGGGGTCCGGATCCAGACCTCAAGAGAGGGTTCTTGAATCTCACGCAAGAAATTCAGGGCAAGTCCGTAGAATAAGGTAAAAGCAAGTTTATTAGGAAAGTAAAGGAATAAAGAATGACTACTCCATAGACAGAGCAGCCCCAAGGGCTGCTGTTTGCCCATTTTTATGGTTATTTCTTGATGATATGCTAAACAAGGGGTGGATTATTCATGACACCCCCTTTAAGACAATATAGGGTAAATTCCTGCCGTTGCCATGGCATTTGTAAACTGTCATGGCACTGGTAGGAGTGTAGCAGTGAGGATGACCGGAGGTCACTCTCACTGCCATTTTGGTTTTGGTGGATTTTGGCTGGCTTCTTTATTATAAGCTGTTTTATCATCAAGGTCTTTATGGCCTGTGCCTTGTGCCAACCTCCTATCTCATCCTGTGACTTAGAATTCCTTAAACGTCTGGGAATGCAGCCCAGTAGGTCTCAGCCTCATTTTACCCAGCTCCTATTCAAGATGGAGTTGCTCTGGCTCAAACGCCTCTGACATACCACAGGCTTCCACGTCCACAAGCCATTCCTGTTCCACAGGAAGGAAGCCCTTCTTTGCCTGGACTTCCCCTCCTTTTCAGCTGGGGGTCACCTCCAGGTGGCCTTCTCTGACTGGTAACCCATCCCTGCCCTACTAGGTGCTTCTGTGGTGCTCGTCCCTATCTGTCTGTCTGTAACAGCACCAGGACCTCTGGGTTGTCCAGGCTCTGCCCAGTTTCTTGAATGTTATGGGGATCTCAGTTATCTTTGTATCTCCAGCATCTGACCGAGTTTCTGACACAGGATAAATGAGTTAAAGGTCGATCTCCCAGATACCCAGTTAATGCCCTATCTTATCATTTAACATTATTTCATATTTGTGGTGTTAAATGTTGCCTATTAATGATGATGTTGTCTATAAGTCTCTCTCCCTCCCACCACTCCTTGCTCCTTTTTTCTTCCTCTGCCTCTCTCATTATCTCAGCAGAGAGACAATGAGCAGAGATCAAGGATGTTTCCTTTGCTTCCCAGATGACAGGATTCTACTCCAGATCCTGTGGCCAAGGTGACACAGTTGTGGGGAAAGTTGAATAAGCCCACCTAGACCCCTTCTGCAGAGGGTTTACTGCATGCAGACACCAAGGCTGTCCAGATTTGGGGAGCAGAGCATTTGTCAGGGGTGGTAGAAAGGAGCTGCACTGGGGGCTTGAGGGATGCAGTGCTCCGGGAACTGGCAAAGACTAGTTCTGGAAGCTTACTGGCTGTTCTTTCTGCCCAGCGGAGCTCCTCACGGTTCTGCCTCCGCCAGCAGGGTCACGTTAGCAGTTGGTTTTGACTGCTGACCTCTTGGTGAATGGAGGGAGGCACAGCAGGGAAATTGTCGACGGTGACATCCAAGGTTCAAGCTCTCCTCAGGGAGCTCTGATCCTGAGTATTAAGACTAATCTCTCCCTGGCTTCTGGCATGCAGGTCACCTTTCACCCTTGATTTGGGAGAACATTCAAGGGAGACCTGAACCAGTCTATTTGCAGGAGCCAAACTGGTCACACCCTGGCCAGACCAGTACCGGGTTGAGGGAGGGGGGCAGTTAAAAGGTGGGAGAAAAGAGCTTAAGAGATATGAGGGAGGTGGGCTGTGGTCCAGAAATGCATCTCTGAGGGGCCAGGAGTGGTGGGCATGACAGCAAGGTGATCAACCTAGGGGGATGATCTGAATTAATCCCTGTAATCCATGGACTCAGGGCTCAGCCTCCCTCCTAATCTCATCCCAGGAGATCATCCTCTTTGAGGACTAATGTAGCCATTTATCCCCCTTTACCCTTATTTCTAAATGCCTAGATCCTTTCCTTAAAAATAAAAAAAATGAGTATTTGAAACATACAGAAAAGTATGGTAAAGAGAATAACGTAACAAGTAACCATGCACACAGAACTGAAATCCTACAACCAGTCAGATCTTGCCATGTTTGGTTCGAGGTAGCCCTCTATTTATGGTTTTCCAGTTTTACCTGTATGTATGTTTTACCTTTTACGAATGTATCTACCAACAACACATAATTGCGACTTGTGTGTTTTAGGAATTTATCTAAATAGTGTTATATTGTACGCATTCTTCTGCAAACTCTTTTTTTTTTTATTTATCCATGTTGTTTCATATAGCTCCAGTTTATGAATTTTAACTACTGAATACTGTTTCATTGTTTGAATACACTGCAATTTATCCATTTTTCTGCTAATTGACATTTTGACTATTTCCAGTTTTCCATATTAAAAACAATGCTGCACTTGACACTTTCATGAGTTCTCCTAGGATGGATACCTAAAAGTGGAATTTCTGGGTCATAGGTAGGTGCATCTTAAATTTCACTAGCCATTGCTAAATTGCTCTATAATGTAGTTAGACCAATTTAAACACCACTAACAGTGGCTTTATTTATTTTATTTATCCCCTTGCCCCCACTTATTTGGAAGTTACACATTCTATTTCTACTCTTGTAGTTATTACCTCTTTATATATTTCTAAACATTCTTACTTAGGTCTACGGTGAATCAATATCACTATACTTTTCTGAATAATAGAAAGACCTTAGAACATGTTAACTCTGTTCTTCTTTCCCCACCATCTCCCATATTTCTATCTAGTATTTTAGTTTCCCCTTCTTTCTAACCCCAAGAAGCGTCCTCCTCACCATTATCACCACCACCACCATCTTTATCATCATCATCTGTCTCAAGGCTTGATTAGATCTACTAACATATTTATAAATTTCTCTGCTCACCATTCCTTCTTATTTCAGTTTCCGTCTTATAAAATCTACCCTTCGTGGCATTTCAGTGTAAGTCTTTGAGGGGTCATCATTCCCAGTTAATATCTTAAAATGTCTTTATTTCATGCCCTTTTAATGGAAATTTGGTAGGCATCAAATTCTAGGTGACAGTTATTTTCTCTTAGCCTTTTGAAGATATTTTTCCCTATAATCTTTTGCTGCTAATAAGTGACAAAATTTTTCTCTATAATTAAAAACAATAAGTCTTTTCTTTTCTTTCTTTCTTTCTTTCTTTTTTTTTTTTTTGAGGAGTCTCGCTCTGTCACCCAGATTGGAGTATAGTGGCGTGATCTCAGCTCACTGCAACCTCTGCCTCCTGGGTTCAAGCAATTCTTCAGTCTCAGCCTCCCAAGTAGCTGGGATTACAGGTGGGTGCCACCACACCTGGCTAATTTTTATATTTTTAGTAGAGACGAGGTTTCACCATGTTGGCCAGGCTGGTCTTGAACTCGTGACCTCAGGTGATCCACCCACCTCAGCCTCCCAAAGTGCTGGGATTACAGGCATGAGCCACCACACCTGGTTGAAAAAATAAGTCTTTTCTGTAATATTTTGTTTTCCATTCTTTTTTTCCCCTATAATCAATATCCTGTTGCTAGAAGTGAGCTGCAAATATAATTGTTATCTTTGTAGGCAGACAGGTATTTTTCTTTCTAGTTGTTTTAAGGTTTTTCTCAGGTGTGGTGGCTCATGCCTATAATCCTAGTGCCTTGGGAAGATGGCTTGAGCCCAGGAGTTTGAGATCAGCCTGGGCAACATGGCAAGACTCTGTCTCTATAAAAATAAAAAAATAACTCCAGCCTGGGCGACAAAGCAAGACTCCATCTCAAAATAAATAAACAAATAATTAGCTAGACGTGACGGCACACATTTGTAGTTCTACCTGCTTAGGAGGCTGAGGTGGAAGGATTGCTTGGGCCTAGGAGTTTGAAGCTTCAGTGAGCTATGATCACACTACCGCCATCTAGCCTGGGCAATAGAGTGAGACCCTGTCTCAAAAAAAAAAAAAAAAAGACTTTTTCTTCAGTATCCTGCAGTTTCTCCACAGTGTGTTTCAGAGCTCAGGACTCTTCAACCTGAGGACTGTGTCTTTCTTCCATTAAAATTCTCAACCATTATCTATTGGAATATTATATTTTCCCCATTCTCTCAGTCACATTCAGGAACTCCTATTAGATATATATTAGTCTATCTCATTCTTTCACTCATTTTTTTTAGCTATTCTTTCATATTTTCTATCTTATCACTTTCCCACTTTTTCAGATTTTGAATAATTTCATCAGCTTTCTTTTCCAGTTCACTTATTCTCTCTTTGCCTGAATCTAATAATCTCCTGTTTAATGCATCACTGAGTCTTTAATGTCTTCTTTGTTATTAAGTATAATTTTCCAGTGCTAAGAGTCATTAATTTCAGTGGTTATGTCTTTCATTTCTTCATATTGTATTTGATTTTTTCCCCTATGGTTTATTTTCTTATCTTTAATTCTTCTACATATATTTATTATATAATGTTTTTCATGTTGTTCTATCATGTGTAGTTCTCAGAGTGTTCTCTTGCTTGCGGTGTCCACCAACCCTTCCTTATGATGAATTGCTTCCTTGTCTAGTTTTGTTTCTTCTCAGCTGAACCTGTGGCTAGAATCACCCCAAAAGCAGGAATTCCACAAGGGAGTGCCCCAAACTGTTCTGAAACGGGGCTGGTTGAGATTCCAAAAACACCAAGCGGTAAACATCAGGGGATTGGTCCAAAGCATTTATTAGAGGAATGTACATACGAAGTGAGCTGCTGTGGATCCTCAAGGCAGAGAAAACATATAGGGAAAAACATTTCAGCTGGCTGGGTCACAGAGCACTTAAAGCATTCTGTATCTCTCTGGACAGAAGGAAAAGCAGGGAAAGTTTATAATATTTAATATTATACACATCCATAATTTTTATTGTGAGCTCTTCTTCAGCACATTTTGGGTTTTTGTAATTTTTTTTTTTTTTTTTTTTTTTTGAGGCGGAGTCTCGCTCTGTCGCCCAGGCTGGAGTGCAGTGGCCTGATCTCGGCTCACTGCAAGCTCCGCCTCCCGGGTTCACGCCATTCTCCTGCCTCAGCCTCCTGAGTAGCTGGGACTACAGGCGCCCGCCACCTCGCCCGGCTAGTTTTTTGTATTTTTAGTAGAGACGGGGTTTCACCATGTTAGCCAGGATGGTCTCGATCTCCTGACCTCGTGATCCGCCCGTCTCGGCCTCCCAAAGTGCTGGGATTACAGGCTTGAGCCACCGTGCCCGGCCGGGTTTTTGTAATTTTGTTGGGTTGGTTGGTTGGCTGGTTTTGGTGGGAGTCCTATATGCCCTGGTTATATGAAAATAGTCTTATAGAACTCTTTTTGCTTCTGTGTGGCTGTGTGGTATTCCTAAGGATTTCAAGGGTCATAAACCAAGTTTATATTTAATTTCTTGCTTGGATTCAGCACCATGAAAACATAAATCCAGATACAATACTTGGTCAGACTTAGAACATCAATTTCCCAGGGTTGACTTGTATTTCCACCCCTTTTCTCTGCTTCCTTGATGGTTTTTAGTCCACTTTTCTTTTCTTTTTCTTTCTTTTCAGAGACAGGGTCTGGCTGTGTTGCCCAGGCTGCAGTGCGGTGATGTGATCATGGCTTATTGTGTCCTCAACCTCCCAGGTTCAAGTGATGCTCCCACCTCAGCCTCTGAAGTAGCTGGGACTGCAGTGCACACCACTACACCTGGCTAATTTTTTAAATTTATTTTTTGTAGAGAAGGGGTTTTGCTGTGTTGCCCAGGCTAGTATCAAACTCGTAGGCTCAAGTGAGCACCCCACCTCAGCCTCCCAAAATGTTGGGATAGCAGGTGTGAGCCACTGTGCTCAGCCTTTAATCTTTTCACGAACAAGATGGATCTTTTATATTCTGAGCTTTATGAAGGGGGTTCGGCTTTGGCTCCCTGCCTCTGGCAGGTGAGGCCACATATCCTACAGCTGGAAGCATTGAGACAGAGCTCCAGATCTTGGGTGTCTATCTTATCTGTGTGTGACATCAACAATAGGCCATTGTGACATCCTTCTCCCCCGGCCCCCATTTTTTTTTTGGCCTGCCCGCCCTTCCTTCCTTCCTTCCTTTGTTTCTTCTTTCTTTCTCTTTCTTTCTTTCCTTCCTTCCTTCCTTCCTTCCTTCCTCCCTCCCTCCCTCCCCCCTCCCCCCTCCCTCCTTCCTTCCTTCCTTCCTTCATTCCTTTCCTTCCTCCCTCCCTCCCTCCCTCCCTCCCTCCCTCCCTCCTCCTCCTTCCTTCCTTCCTTCCTCCCTCCCTCCCTCCCTCCCTCCCTCTCTCTCTCTCTCTCTCTCTTTCTTTCTTCTTTCTTTCTTTCGATGGAGTCCCGCTCTGTTACCCAGGCTGGAGTGCAATGGTGCCATCTTGGCTCACTGCAACCTCTGCCTCCTGGGTTCAAGCGATTCTCCTTCCTCAGCCTCGCAAGTAGCTGGGATTACAGATGCATACCACCATGCCCAGCTGATTTTTGTATTTTTAGTAGAGATTGGGTTTTGCCTTGTTTGTCATGCTGGTCTCGAACTCCTGACCTCAGGTGATCCACCCGCCTCGGCCTCCCAAAGTGCTGGGATTACAGGCATGAGCCACTGGCCCGGCTTTTTTTGTTTTTTGTTTTTTACATTCCTTCTTTAATCCTGATAGCTGATAATTTCCTTTATTAAAAAAAAAGTTGGGATTGTACCATTTTAATTTTTGAATTCCATTTTATCCAACATCCCTGTGTGTGTTTGGGGGCACTAGATGAAGGGATAGCTACCTTAGTCCAGTCTTTCATGTTGCCAGAAGTTCCCCTTTAGATTCTCCTTATCTGTAACATGATTCCTAGCAATCTCTACATCTCTAGGGTGCATTACAGTTTCTGATTTCATCCTCCCAACAACTCTGAGAAGTAAGTTTCGAGACTCAGAACTGTAACTGTCGTCCTAGCTTTTGGACTTTGAGTCCAGTGCATTTCATAGCTTGGGTTTTATGTTGAGAGCTTGCCTGATCCTGACCTCCAGCTCCGGCCCAGCCCGCTCCTTGTCCTGATCTCTCTGACAGGCTGTCTTTCTGCCAAATAAAATGCAGGCCAGCCAGATGCTCTGCCAGTTCCCTCCTGCTCAGTTTGGCCCCAGTGGAAATAATGGGGTAAGTATAGGTCATGGCAATGGGGTGACTGACTGCCAGCTTGTCCTCAGGGTCCTTTAGCCACACACGATGAGGCTATCTCTTTGCTTCCACCCTAGAAGGGGTAGGCGGTGTATATGTATGTGGCAGCGGAGAACGGACATAAAAAGCAGGGCTCGTCCGGGATTTGAACCCGGGACCTCTCGCACCCTAAGCGAGAATCATACCCCTAGACCAACGAGCCACGAGCAGTTAGCTCTTGCCAAATGTGCTCTCCCCGCCACATCAGCAGCAGCCACAGCAGCAGTCTGTAGTTCTTAGAATGGGCCTCTCTCCTCCCCCTTCCAGGCTGGCTCCAGGCCCAGGCCGCTGCGCTCCAGCAGGCGTTGCTCCTGAGTTCTCTCCTGCTCCTCCCTAGCTCGTTG
The DNA here is from genome assembly GCF_007565055.1 of Rhinopithecus roxellana. NCBI lineage: Eukaryota > Metazoa > Chordata > Mammalia > Primates > Cercopithecidae > Rhinopithecus > Rhinopithecus roxellana. Next base: position 64,645,989 of record NC_044554.1, read on the forward strand.
CAGAGCCACACAGATGCTCCTCTGCCTGGGCCTACAGGCAGGGTCCATTCTTCCCCGTGACCTGCCAGTTACCCCGCCAGGACTCCCAAGCAGAGTTCATGGAGGTCCTGCTGGGGAAGAAGCCAGGCTCCAGCAACCACTACTTCCCTGAGGACCCTCAGGGCTGGTGAGCCCATCTGGGGTCTCTTGCACTCAGTTGAGAGCTACTCTTCTTTCTTACCTCATGATCAGACCACCAGAAAAGCATTCTCCAAACCCATTAGACTCCCAGGTGAGGACCCAGAAGATTGTCCCAGCTTGCTCTTGACTAGGTGATGTTTGCTAAAACCCGCAGTGTCTTCATCTGCTGGTTGGGGAAGGTAACACCTACCCTGTCTACCTTACAGGGTGAGGATCGCATGAGACAATGTATATGAAAGCACCTTGCGAACTGTAAAGCACTGTCAAAGGAAACAGGTTGTGATGGCAACACAAGGGGGAGAGAAATACATAGTAGGAAAGCTGTCATTGAATGCTAGTTGTGGGCCAGGCAGGGTGCTCTCTGCTTTACAGATCTTACTTAACCTTCCAGCAACCTTGTGAGAGCAGTATCACCTCAGTGTAAGATAAACAACTGCCTGAATTCAGCTTATACTTCATGTTTATCAGAATGCTTTAACTTGCCTAAATTCAGCTTATTTACATTTATCTGAATCCTAAGACTGTTTTAAATGCAGTACACACTGCTACCCAGACTTTCTAAAAAACCAGAAATGGGGACTATATCCTGTCAATACCCATACTCCCTCCCCCACAGTAGCCTGCCCTGCACATCCTACCCAGGGAAGCTGCCCAGGAAGGAGCTGCTGGCAGCCTAAGGGTGGCCTAGGTTGGGACGTTCCCAAAGAGAGTGAGGGGGGGTGATCACACCTCAGAAACTGGGGAGTCGTAGGAGACCCTGATGGGCTTGGTTGGGCTCTTTGTCTTTTGTGCTTCCACCATCCCTGTACACATCCATCGCATCCTGTACACCATCCCTGTACACATCCATCGCATCCTGGATTCTTGCTCACTTCCAGAGGGGGGTCTTTTGTGAGCTGAGAGCTCCACAGGGGCAGATACGTGTTCTATTGGTCTTTTGGGTCTCCCCCAGTGTCTGACCCTTGGCAGTACTGCTGACAATACAGGCTATTCCCAGGCATTTCTGTGTGCCCAGCCTTGTGTAAGCACTTTACCAGATTAATCCCACTTAATCCTCATAGCGCAACTGTTGTCACAGTCATCGCTTAGCACATGTCTGTGGAATGAACGAATGAGTGAAAAAAGAAAATCCTAGGAGTGTGCACAAAAAAATCACTAGTGGCAACAGATACGCAGGTGAGTCCTCACCACTTGGCTTGAAGTAGAAATGGTAACCCTGGATAAATCTTCCACACTCCATCCTTTTTTTTTTTTTTTTTTAAGACAAGAGTCTCACTCTGTCACCCAGGCTGGAGTGCAGTGGCACGATCTCAGCTCACTGAAACCTCTGCCTCCTGGGTTCAAGTGATTCTCCCACCTCAGCCTCCCAAGTAGCTAAGATTATGGGTGTGAGCCACTGTGCCCAGTCCACACTCCATCCTTTCAAGCAGGATTCCTACTGAACCAATCCCTCCCTTGGATAGGTGGGAAGAATGGCCCTCACTTTAGAGAATACACTGGCCAGCATTCTTTTGTACTCAGGGGATAAAGTTGCATGATTGCCATCAAAGTGTCTGAGCCAGACAACTGGCTCTGCTAACTAATCCAGCCAGAGAGGAAGGCAACAGCTCATCTATTCTCAAACCAAATAGACTTTTTTGGGTTGCTGTTCCCCAGCTTTAAACTGACTTATAAATAAAAGCGCACGCAACATGTCCTTCCATTACCTCAGCACACATTCCCCAAATTGTTCCTCTTGGTGAATGTGCCAGAGAGTGATGTTGCTCAAAGCTAGGGCTCCTAAGGGGACTTCGCTGAAGATGTTTCAGAGCTGAGACCAGGGTTGGGTCCTAGCCAGTGCTTCTCTCAGAGGTGCTGTTGGAATTTGGGGCAGGATCATTCTTCTTTGTGTGGCTGATCTGGAACTGCATCCTGTCCACTGAATACCAGTAATCCCTTCTCCACTGTTGTGATAGCCATGAAACACCCTGCACGCTTCCAAAAGCCTCCTAGATGGTGGAGTCGGCGGAGAGGAGCATGGCCCTGGTGGAAATCCACTGGCACATACCTTGAATTTGCTTCCAGGCTAAAATCACTGTGGCCTTCATCCTTGCAGCAGGACTTCAGGCCGTCAGTTGCTCCTTTGTCTCTTAGGGAGAATCATGGCCCTCCCTCCAGGAGCTTCCTCACTCTCCTCCTAGGTGTGAGGATGACTTTTAGGCAGATCCTGTGTCCCCATTTTCACAAGAGCATGTCAGTTCTTCCCTTATCACTTCTCTGGAGAGCCTTATGGGTCAGTATTTAACAGACAACGGTCACACACATCATCTCAATCACCGTCACTTCCTATATATATAAAGAACAGCAAGAAGCTACCACTGGTTGCCTCTGAGAAGGGTAACTGAGTAGTTGGGAGGCTGGGTGGGAAAGAAACTTCTTTTTCTCTGAATTCCTCTTTTTTTTTTTTTTTTTTTTTTTTTTTAGATAGAGTCTCACTCTGTCTGCCAGGCTGCAGTGCAGTGGCAAGATCTCAGCTCACTGCAAACTCTGTCTCCCAGGCTCAAGCAATTCTCCTGCCTCAGCCTCTCAGTAGCTGGGATTATAGGCATGTGTCATCACACCTGGCTAATTTTTGTATTTTTAGTAGAGATGGGGTTTCACTACGTTGGCCAGGCTGGTCTTGAATTCCTGACTTCAGGTAATCCACCTGCCTCAGCCTCCCAAAGTGCTGGGATTACAGGCGTGAGCCACCACGCCTGGCCATATGTATATAATTTTTTTTTTTTTTTTTTTTGAGGAGTGTTTTGCTGTTTCCCAAGCTGGAGTACAGTGGCACAATCTCAGCTCACTGCCACCTCTGCTGGGTTCAAGTGATTCTTATGACTTAGCCTCCCCAATAGCTGGGATTATAGGTGCATGCCACCACACCCAGCTAATTTTTGTATTTTTAGGGGAGACAGGGTTTCGCCGTGTTGGCCAGGCTGGTCTCGAACTCCTGACCTCAAGTGATCTGCCTGCATCAGCCTCCTGAAGTGCTGGGATCACAGGTGTGAGCTACCATGCCCGGCCTGTATATTCTTTTGTACTTTTTGAATTTTGAGCTCAATGCATATGCATATGTATGTACACATACTCCATTCAAACCAGAAATTAAATTATTAAAAACTGAACAGAGAGAAGCAATAAGTAGGATAGGGAGAAATGCATTTTGAGCCTCCAGAGAGCCAAAATTTCCTCTAGATCAGAGCAGCCCAGCAGTACTTGGACCTCGCCCTAATGGTTTCGAATTGTCCTTTGTGCTGTGTTGAATCCATACTGAGGGATCAGTACTAGACCCAATCCTGTGCAACTGGTTGTCCTGTCTACTCAAAGATGTTGTTGAGGACAATGTTTCCTTTGTGAAGTCCCCAGGGAGGCATTCTTGTCTGTCATAACTCCAAGAACAGTTGGTTTGCATTTTTTCTCTGGACAATTATGTAAATGAGTGGCTGCTAGAAAGCATGAGGCTGAGTGTGTCGCCCATCGGTAGCAAGTTCACAGGGTCATTAAATGTCAGTATAATTCCTGACTCTTTAACTCCCCACTGTTGTTTCTCTTTCTTCTGCTTCTACATTTGATTCATTACTTCTTGTTGTGTCCTATATATTCTTGCAAGTCTCCCTTAAACTACTTTAGGAAAACAAAGGTGTATAAATAAATACACTTCTAATAAGAATAAAAATTTTAAAACCCCTAGCTGGGTACAATGGCTCACACCTGTAATCCCAGCATAGGAGGCTGAGCAGGGAGGATTGCTTGAGGCTGGGAGTTGAAGACCAGCCTGGGCAACGTAGTGAGATCTTGTCAGAAGGGAGAAAGGAAGGAGAAGGGAAGGAAGGAAGGAGAAGGGAAGGAAGGAAAGAAGGAAGGAAGGAAAGAAGGAAGGAAGGAAGGAAAGAAGGAAGGAAGGAAGGAAGGAAAAGAGACAGAAAGAGAAAGAGAGAAAGAAAGAAAAAGGAAAGAGAGAAAGAAAAAGAAAGAGAGAAAGGAAAAAAGAAAGAAAGGAAAGAAGGAAGTAAGGAAGAAAGAAAAGAAAGAAAAGAAGAAAGAAAGAAAGAAAGAAAGAAAAGAAAAGAAAAGAAAAGAAAAGAAAGAAAGAAAGAAAGAGAAAGAAAGAAGGGAAGGAAGGGCAGGCATGGTGGCTCACGCCTGTAATCCCAGCACTTTGGGAGGCCGAGGTGGGCAGATCACGAGGTCAGGAGATCGAGACCATCCTGGCTAACACAGTGAAACCCCATCTCTACTAAACAATACAAAAAATTAGCCGGGTGTGGTGGCACACGCCTGTAGTCCCAGCTACTTGGGAGGCTGAGGCAGGAGAATGGGGTGAACCCAGGAGGCGGAGCTTGCAGTGAGCTGAGATCGCACCACTGCACTCCAGCCCGGGTGACAGAGCAAAACTCTGTCTCAGAAAAAAAAAAAGAAAAAAAAGAAAGGAAAGGGAGAGAAAGAAAGAAAGAAGGAGAGAGGAAGGAAGGAAGGAAGGAGGAAAGAGAAAGGGAGGGAGGGAAAGAAACAGAGGGAGAGAGGGAGGGAGGGAGGGAGGGAAAGAAAGAAAGAACAAAAGAAAGAAAGACCTCCTGAAACTATTCAGAAAATATCCACTTTGGTAGGACTCTCCTTTTTCTGGACAATCGTAACAAATGGAAAAACAGATTTTCACTTGATTGTATTATATTGGGTTCTGAACATTTGTAAGTCTAAATCTAAATCAATGGTTGAATCTCAGCTGGAGGGGAAGGGAATGAGGAAGGAAGGGTTTTGTCTCTCATTTGGCAATGTCAGGAGACATTTTTGGTTATCATGACTGGGCTGGTAGTCTTAATTTTGGCATCTAGAGGAGAGGGATGCTGTTCAACATCCTACAATGCACAGGACAGCCCCCACGACAAAGAATTATCTGCGATGTCAGTAGTGCCGATGTTGAGAAATACTGGTCTAAGTGTATTTCACGTGATCTTCTGTAAAGCCTTAGTGTATTAACATGTTCTAAATTGATAAGGTGATTTTCAGCCTGGGAAGAGCACTGTATATACTAAATGCACCTAAAACACCTCTAGTTTTTATTTTTTATTTTATTTTGGTGTTTTGTGTTGAAACACGGTCTTGCTCTGTTGCCCAGGCTGGAGGGCAGTGGCGCGATCTCAGCTCACAGCAACCTCTGCCTCCTGGGTTCGAGCAATTCTCCTACCTCAGCCTCCCAAGTAGCTGGGACTATGCAACAGCGTGCCACCTTGCCCAGCAAATTTTTGTATTTTTTGGTAGAGACGGGGTTTCACCATGTTGGCCAGGTTGGTGAACTCCTGACCTCAAGTGATCCGCCCACCTTGGCCTCCCAAAGTGCTGGGATTACAGGCGTGAGCCACCGTGCCCAGCCTGCCTCCAGTTTTTATATTTCCTCTTCGTCCTTTACCCCATGCCCCTTCCTCAGAAGCTTGCCTCCTTCTACTCCATAGCTTCCATGACTTGGGAGAATTTTTGTCCGTGGCTTGAGCACCGGTAAGACTTTGTGCTTGGGTGAGGCTCTTTTTGGTCTGAGCTCCTTGGGGATTGGGTTGCCTCCAGCTTGGGCCCATTGTCTCCCTCTGCTGTTGGGGGAACAGGGTGGGAGGCACTGTCTGGGAAGGTGTGAGGACAGTATTAGGCAGGGCCAAAGACGTGGCCACCTAGCCTTGTACACTGGGTGAAAAAGGGCCCGGGGTGTCTTGCACCCTCACCATTTAGCCTCCCTTCAGAAACGTTTGCAGAGGTGGGTACCTCAGCAGAGCCCAGCAGACAGTGGAGGCTGGTTTGTTCCACTCAGGCCAGGCTCACACACAATCCATATGCCCTGCTCAGGGATAGGCACCTTAGTCCTGAAGTCCTGCCCAGGGTAAGGGATGAGCAGCTCTGCTCATCCTGGCTCTGCTGAGGTGCCCACCTCTGCAAACGTTTCTGATGGGAGGCTAAATGGCAAGGGTGCAAGATACCCCGGACCCTTTTACACCCAGTGTACAAGGCTAGGTAGCTACATCTTTGGCCCCTCCTAATACTCTCCTCACATCTTCCCAGACAGTGCCCTCCCACCCTGTTCCCCCCAAAACTCTGTCTCAAAAAAAAAAAAAAAAGAAATGAAGCCTCCATAAAACCCCAAAAAAGAACAAGGTTCAGGGAGCTTCTGGATAGCTGAACACATGGAAGTTCCTGGAAGCTGACACCTGGAGAGGGCACGGAATCTTCATGCTCCTTCCCACATGCATGCCTCTCCTTATGCATCTCTTCATCTGTATCCTTTATAATACCTGTTAGAATAAACTGGTAAGTGTTAAGTGTTTCCCTGAGTTCTGTGAGCTACTTTAGCAAATTAATTGAACCCACGGAGGGTGTTGTGAGATCCCCTATTTGTAGTCATTCGGTTGGAAGCATAGGTAACAAAACCCAGGGGCTTGTGATTGGAAGCTGAAGGTGAGAGGTGGGAGTGGAGTCGCGGGGAGGGGTGGGTGGCCGAGCAATGGCAGTCTTGGGGACTGAGCCCTCAACCTGCAAGATCTGATGCTATCTCCAGGTAGTGCCAGAATAGAACTAAATTACAGGACACCCAGCTGGTGTCTGCTGCAGAACTGATTGCTTGCTTGTTGGTGAGAAATCCCCACACATGTGGTCACAGAAGTCTTCTGTGTTGCTGATCGCTGTGGTGTGACAGCAGAGGAAAATCAGTCTGGGTATTTTCCTAACTCAGCTTGCCTCTCTTGTGCTATCTGGGAATCTTCAAAATGATGATACTGAGCAAGTTCCTATCATGAGGGGGTTGGAAAATCCATAACTATTGGCTCAGATCCTACTGAGGAGATGCTGGAGACAGGAGAGAACTATGTTGTTTTGTGTCAGGTTTCATTGATTTTTCTCCATTCTTTATTCATTTTAAATTTCATTGTTTTATGCTCTGCTTTTTAGTATCTCCCCCTATTTATTTTAGATTTGATTCACTCTTTCAGCTTCTCAAGGCGAAAGTTTAAATTTTAAACATTTATTTTCTAGTATAAATACTTAAAGCTATAAATTTTTCTCTAAGTACTGCTTTAGCTGCCTCCTTCAATTTCCAATACTTTCTTTTTATTGTTATTCAGCTCAAATTCTTTCAAATTTTCCTTATGATTTCTCTTTTGACTCACAAGGTATTTAGATGTATATTGCTTATTCATAAGCATTTGGGGATTTTCCAGGTATCTTTTTGTTATTGATCTATCTGTAAGTTCACTGATCCTTTCTTCTGCTGTCCAATCTGCTGTTCAGCCATCCAGTGAATTCTTCATTGGACATGTTGTAGTTTTCAGTTCTGGAATTTCCATTTGGTTATTTTTATTTTTCCCATTCTTCTGTTGAGATCCATTAACTCATGATGATCATCTTTTTCCTTTCAGTTCTTGAATATATTTATATCGCTGTTTAAAGATTTTTTGGCTGGTGCCAATTTCTTGGGTCATCTCAGGTTCTGTTTCTACTGACTGCTTTTTCTTTTGGCTATGAGTCATATTTTCCTCTGGGTTTTTTTTTTTTTCTTTCACATGCCTTATAATTTTTCATTGTTGTGAACTTTAGAGAGTGGATTATCTTCCATTGAGGAGTGTTGATTTTTGTTCTAATAAGTAGTTAACTTACTAGTTGATCACCTTGAACCTGCTGAGGCTTGGTTTTATCTTTTGCTAGTATGAGTTAGCTTTGGCTTTGCCCTTACTCTCAGAACAAATATTTAGTCCTGGGATATAGATTTTAGCTCTATGGTGTGCCTTTTGGGAGTTTTAAGTGGAAAGCCCTAAGTGTTTACCCAGACCCTCTGACTTGGGATTCAAATTCAAACTCTACAGTCAAAATCTGTGTAGCTCTTTCAGACCTCCAGTGGTTGCCTTTTACTGGGCTCTTGGAAATTCCTCCATCCAGTTTAGCAGTCAGCCTGTGATTTGAGGGGAGTTTATATGCAGATTTAAAGACTTCGCCTTCTGTGGCTTCCTTCATTCCAGGAAATCCACCTTCAGGTGTTCTGGAGCCCCAAACTGTCTTCTGTCCTCTGACTCTAAAGTCAGAGGCTTTTGCTAAAGCCAAAAAAGGCTGGGGCTTTCTGCTCAAGTTCTAGCTATCCTGTGCCATTTATACTCGGGAGTACACTCAGGGAAAACAAAAACAAAAACAAAAAAACCCAAAAAACAATGTAGACATTTCTTTTCATTGAAGAGTTGAGTTCCTTTCAGTTTCTGCCTGCTTTGGATACTTTAGGTGTTTTCAAAAAGTTGTTTTCATATTGTGTCCAGTTAAAATGCCTAAGGGTGCATTCATCTAATAAACCTTTCTGCCATTACTGGACCATCCTTTCACTTTTTAACTTATTTATACCTAAAGTATGTCACTTTTAACTCATCTATATATTTATGATCTGCTGAGGTGGAAAAGATTCATTCATAAAGCCTAAAGTGTAGTGCCTAGTACAAGTGCAGGTGGAACTTGTCACTGGGGTGGGCTGCACAGAAGAGGTCTTTGTGAGGTAGACTGTGAGGGCTAGGTAAGACTTCAATGAACAGACAGGAGGAAGACTGGTGACTTGTTGAGCTGAGGGTAGGGGTAGGCATGAACATGGCGTGAGGACAATGAACAGACCCGCCCCCCTGGCTGGAGGTCTAAGTAGGAAAAGCACACTCTTTGAGTAGATTCAACACAAAGAAATGGAGGCAGCCTGGCTCAGGGATGCCCTAGACCTCTAGGCATTGTCAAGTTGCCTAAGTCCTGTTCCATCAAGGCTGTTTACTGATGTGCTTCCAGGGCACTCCCCACTCGAGCCCTTTCCTCCAGCCCAAGGCTGGTTCCCAGCCTCTCAGGAGAATTAAGATGGGCACCTTCCACAAAGGGGCAGATAAGCTGAGGAAAACTTAACCGATACCGTTGTGCCAGAAGCCAAAACAAGAGGCGTGCCCTTTCTATAGCCCCATTAAAAGAACAGCAAAAAGGTGGAAGCATCTTCAGTGAATATGGGTCAGCACCTCCCAGACCTCAGGGAGGTCACTTCTATTCATCTCAGCACCCAGCATTGCATATCCAGATTACTTGAGCCCAATCTTTTATCCTCTGAAGAACACAATCGGCTTTGGGGCCACAAAAGGTTTAGGTAGTGGTTTAGCTATTTCTAATCTCAAACTTTGTCCTTGGGAGGTTTAGGATTAGTATTGATCATTCACAGAGGCCAAGTGTTTTTAGAGGAGGGGTTTTCTGGGGTGGGAGGATCACCTATAAGAGGACTCAGAGGGGGGTGTGGGGCATCCATGAGAAAGATGTCAGAGGAAGAGGAGTTTTATCTGTTCAAAAATATCTCTTCAGTGGGGCCGTGGGATGGGCCTCAGTACCACATTGCCCCTGTCTGGGCCTTCTACCTCCAGGCAGCTTTCATGGGCACTGTCTTCCTTGTAGGGTTACCACTCAATGCCATGGTGCTGGTGGCCACAGTGCGCTACAAAAAGTTGCGGCAGCCCCTCAACTACATTCTGGTCAACGTGTCCTTGGGAGGCTTCCTCCTCTGCATCTTCTCTGTCTTCCCTGTCTTTGTCGCCAGCTGTAAAGGATACTTCGTCTTTGGTCGCCATGTTTGTGCTTTGGAGTCCTTCCTGGGCACTGTAGCAGGTACTGCAGGGGAAAAGGGGTTAGGGGAAGGCAAAGGTTGCTACTCCACTGGAGGGGGTCCTTAAGGAGGAGCCTGGGGGAAATGAGTCTGGTGCTTTTTAAAATACTGGGGTACAAAGCAACCCAGACTACAAGTTTGGCCAAAATAGGATGTTTGTGTCTTCACTCCAAATGTCAGTCCAGTCCTGTCTCTGTGCTTGCTCCACCCAATCTGTCTGCCACTGTGCCAGCCAGGCTGGGTGGGGCCCTGTCTACCCCATTATCCTCACATTTCACCACAGGTCTGGTGACAGGCTGGTCACTGGCCTTCCTGGCCTTTGAGCGCTACATTGTCATCTGTAAGCCCTTCGGCAACTTCCGCTTCAGCTCCAAGCATGCACTGACGGTGGTCCTGGCTACCTGGACCATTGGTATTGGCGTCTCCATCCCACCCTTCTTTGGCTGGAGCCGGTGAGAGTGCAGGGCAGCGGTGCTGACTTAATTAGCTCAGGTTGATGTGGGTGGAAAGAGAGCTTGGGTGTAACTATTTAATCTTTGACCTCTACTTTTTAAAGAGTTGCAGTACGAGGCCAAAGGGCAGTGGGAGACGAGTGCTAACATTTACTCTGCAGTTGGAATTGCTGTAGCTTCTCCCAGTCAGGACAGAAAACCCCCCTGCTTGAAGCCTTTGGGCAGTCTCTGGGTTCTAAGTGGAGAACGGCATCTCAGCTCCCACTGCACTAACTCTTGTGGAGAGTCCAGTGAGCAAGTGTTTGGTCCTTTGCAGGTTCATCCCTGAGGGCCTGCAGTGTTCCTGTGGCCCTGACTGGTACACCGTGGGCACCAAATACCGCAGCGAGTCCTATACGTGGTTCCTCTTCATCTTCTGCTTCATTGTGCCTCTCTCCCTCATCTGCTTCTCCTACACTCAGCTGCTGAGGGCCCTGAAAGCTGTGAGTGGCATTTGACAGTCAGGGAGGAATGGGTTCGGGGCTCCACATGAGAAGGAATAGTGCTCTGGAACATAAGACGCCTGGAAGTGTCCATAGCCAGAGAGGGTATCTAAAAGCAGCAAAGGAAGTGGGAGGAGGGAGAATGATGGAGATCCAAAGGAACTAGGCCAGGAGATGGGGCAGAAAAGAGGCATTCAGAGTGGACGCCCCCTCCCCCATCCCATAGAAAAGTATCCAGAGGCTGGGCACAGTGACTAATACCTATCATCCCAGCACTTTTGGAGGCCGAGGCAGGCGGATCACCTGAGGTCAATAGTTCCAGACCAGCCTGGCCTACATCGTAAAACGCCAAAATGCAAAAATTAGCTGGGCGTGGCGGCATGTGCTTGTAACCCCAGCTACTCAGGAGGCTCAGACAAAAGAATCACTCGAACCTGGGTGGTGGAGGTTCCGTGAGCCGAGATTGTACCACTGCAACTCCAGCCTGGACAACAGAGCGAGACGCCAGTCTCAAAAAAAAAAAAAAATTAATTAATTAATTAATTAAAAAATTAAAAAAAAAAAAAAAAAAAAAGCATCCAGAGGGCCAGGAAAAAGAGGGATGTGATGCTCTCTGTCTCCACCCCAGGTTGCAGCTCAGCAGCAGGAGTCAGCTACAACCCAGAAGGCTGAACGGGAGGTGAGCCGCATGGTGGTTGTGATGGTAGGATCCTTCTGTGTCTGCTACGTGCCCTATGCAGCCTTCGCCATGTACATGGTCAACAACCGTAACCATGGGCTGGATTTACGGCTTGTCACCATTCCTTCATTCTTCTCCAAGAGTTCTTGCATCTACAATCCCATCATCTACTGCTTCATGAATAAGCAGGTAAAGCTCTCTATTCACATTCCTATGGTCCAGAAGACCCTGGTTCTTCTTGACTTTTAACTCGGAGCACCCTGGACTCTACTCAGGTTTCTAGGAGTAGACGAGGGAAGCCACAAAACCCCCGAGGAGTTTGGGAAGCCCTTGGTAAGAACAGGGAGGAAGGCATGGTTATCAAGACGAGAAAATAGAACCCCGGAGGAAATAATCTGAGTCAGGAAAATGAAGTTGCTCCAAAGAACAGGATGAGCGAAAGCACTTTATTGAAAAACGCGTGCAGCAAACCACCATGGCACGTTTACCTATGTAACAAACCTGCACATCCTGCACATATATCCTAGAACTTAAAAAAAAAAGATTCCTCTGAATTTCCAGTCCTTTCATTTAATAAGTTCTTAATCATTTCCCTTCCAACTTTTAGCTTGCACGAGCATGTGTGAAGCACAGAAATCGTACCACATGCATAAATCTCTAAAATATCTTATCATCTGAAGGTACTGGGGGATTTCCTATCCCCTATCCTGAAATCTGAGCTAATAAACACCAAACCCTAAGTGGCAAAAACCCTACTTTCAGATGGTATTGTTTCCTCAATCACAGAGGTAGACTCAAAAATAATTCGGAAAAAATAAAAAATAAAAAAAATAATTTGAAACCTCCCTGGATAGAACAGAATTGGCAGTCCTTTCCAGCTGGGAGCACCTGCTAGTAACAGAGGGGCCTCTGTTGGCAGTGCTTTTATGAAGCAGGATGGTTTGTGAATTTACCAACAGTGAGGTCTCAGACTTGACCAGAATGTTTAGGATTACCCTAGACCCTGGAGTTGTTCAAGACTGGAATCTAGATAGTTTTCAGGATCGGGAAGATAAGATTCAGAACCACCTAAGGGCATTCTGGGTACAAAGCATCGTGCAAGGCTTTGGTGATACACAGAATGAGGTCTTTTTTCCCATACTTCCTCATCTGCCAAGGCTATCTCCAATTGTGCCTTTCTCTCCAGTTCCAAGCTTGCATCATGAAGATGGTGTGTGGGAAAGCCATGACAGACGAATCCGACATAAGCAGCTCCCAGAAAACAGAAGTTTCTACTGTCTCGTCTAGCCAAGTTGGCCCCAACTGAGGACCCAATATTGGCCTGTTTGCAACAACTAGAATTAAATTTTAAGTAAGTTTCTATTGTCTCCGTCAGAAACCACACTACTAAAAACACAAAAAAGATGGTAAGAGGAGTGATGGCAGTTTGGGGAGTCAATTTTTCATTTTCTTACTATTGCCTTCTTGCCCACAAAGCTACTGTTTCCACTGGGTCTATTTCAGACCACCCAAAGGCCATTTCAACAATCATCAGTTTCTACTCCTAAGTGGCACCATTCACAGCACTTGGAGAACTGATTTCTACATACAAGGCAACTAAAAAGGAATATGGCTTTAAGTTTTCAGTATATGGATACTTTCCTTTTTAGTAACTTTTTTTTTTTTTTTCCTGCTGGGGATCCATTCTGAGATGATATATGCTGAATTAGAACAAACTTAAGAAAACACCTTAGAAATGGGAAAGACATAAAGAAAACCCCCCCCCAAAAAAACCTTAGTGGTCCCAAATATGTTTGAAAGAACTTCTGGATAACTGCTACTGCTACAGCTTTGGCAGGAACAGCCATGTCCACAAGCCCCTGAGCAAGCACAAATTATTCCAGGTGCTTCCTCCCCATTGCATTTGGCTAAACCTTTGTATTTGTCTTAAACTGTGTGTTTACTGAAGTTAATAGTTTAATTCTCTTGAGGTTCTCAAAATGAATTTGCATGTCTTAGTACTATTTGTAAACAACACCATAATGTTAAATAAAATTGTTTTACCTTATGCTCTATACTCTCCCTCCAGGCCCCCCAAAAAGAGCCTTTTTGAAATAAAAATCAAGATAAACGTGTGTGTACATTCAGAATCGCTTGTGTTTGGTATCAGATAATTATATAATGAGCAGCAGGTCTCTCCAGTTATACGGCCTAATGGAAGTAAAGAAAGGTTATGGCTGTGGTGAGAAGGATGCTAGAAAATACCAGAAAATAGGGAGAAAAGAATAACCATTTAGAAGGCAGTGCTGTCTCTGAGTTTGGGAGAACTTCAAGGAGAGTTCCCATTCTGACATTTTACAGCATCCATACTCCTAAGCTAGAGTTCTATTTCTTAGAAAATGAAGGTCATACATACCCCATAATGAATGTAAACAGTTTTATTTAGAAACAGATAGGTACCTGTTCACATTGCAGAATATAAAACTTGGTTTACACTCTATAAAAAATAACCAATATCCAAATTCAAGAGAGCTAGCATTCACAGAACACACAATATGGGTGTGTAGCTACTGTTCACCAGCCTCAGGCTTGATTTAAACCAAAAAAAAAAAATCCAAAGGGATCATTCAAGATTACCATACAATGCCTGCTGCTGTCTTAGGAGATTAAGGTTTGCTTTTCAAGTGCGTGATTTTAACATAAGGTCTGGGCTCTCTGCACCTAGTGAGGTGTGAGGCTCTCTTGCCACACAGTTCACACTCTCACTTAACTAAGCCAGAGTTGGTGGATTATTAAATTATCACTGGTCTTCTTAACAGTAAAAATAGGGAATCCAAAGGGCAGGAAATTTCCATTACCCTATATTGGGGCTAAATTGAAAAGAGTATATCCATTATCAAGAGCTCAGTACAAAGGCTGGGGTGAAGTTACATGATACCTGGCTTTTTAACCAGACCAGGGAGCCCACCTCAACATGACTGTGGAAGACCAAAGGATATACCTAGGTTCAGATTATAATAAATCACCCAGCACCACCTGAATGTATTATCCACAAAGATATAGCAATAATAAAGGTTATATATACATATATTTATCTTGGTAACCTGAGGGCTAAAAACGTAGAATACGATAATTCTTCTCAAGAGGTCCATCTGTAAGAAAGGGACCCAAAAGGACAGTGTTTGTGTTGCATAAAATATGGGTGAAGTAGAGTCAGGAACAGAGGGTGGTTTCTTTAGCTCTTTCCACATCTCTCTCTCTGATAAGGACTGAAAACCTGTTGATTCATGATAAACTTTTCCTTTTTTTTTTTTTTGGCAGTGGGGAGAGGGAAAGAGGAGAAAATGGGGTATGATGGGTCAAAGGCAGGAAAGGTGAGCCATGGTCCTCAAACCAAAGAGCCCTCTCTGTAGGTCCTCTCATCTTTGAGTGTGAGCTCAAGCTCTCCAGCGGACACAGAAAGAGGCCTGGTAGTAAGTGGTTTGCATTGTGAGGTATGAGGATCCCTGGTAAATTCAGCAGCATGTGGTTTTTGGAAATCAGCCCACAAGATAAGAACACTGCAACCAAACTCATAACTAATACTGCTAATTTAACTATTGTCCAAAAGAGAAAGGGAAGAAGAAAAAAATCCCCACTATATTGGGAGGTTCTAGGCTTTCCTCTAAGTTATCCAAATAGTCTTTTTTTAATCTTAGGGTTTCGTAAGAGAATTCCCATTCAGTGACCACTTCTTTCGTTAAAGGCACTTTCAATTACATGATTGGAAAGGAGTGAATTTTAATTGTGGTGAAACCAAGATTAATTCCTTGGCACACCCGGGAAGAGGAGGAACTGGATTGGGGCATTTACAGTGATTTCAACAGGCAAATAATTAAGTCGTGAGCATTTCAACAGATGCACACTGAGAAAAAATGTTTGCCCTGAAAACACTTGTATTTTTCCTTTAGTTTTACAGCTGTTTCTATCTATAGCTCTGTAAAGAGATCACATCCACTACTTGATTGATTTTCAAGACACTGGCCCTAACTCTTCCCACCACAGCTGTGCTTGACAAAATTAGCCAACAGTCAGTATTACAAGGGGAAAAAGAAGAAAATCAATTTAGGCCAAGCCTTCTTAGAGCAAAGGGATCTTTCCTCGCCCAGGTAATGGCAGGTTCAGTTGCTGGACGTGTAGCAACTGAATGTAGTATGTGGCCCCTACTACCTATGAAATGTTGGACTTTTTGATAGGCAAAACTAAGTGTTCTCTCTCTAAATATAAATTGTGGAGTATATATTTTTTTCCTTTCCTCTCTTCTGCACATTTCTTATTGATCTCAGGCTTACAAAATTAGTTAAGTGAGAATTATTAAAATCATATAAGGGGTTGAGAAAGAGTAAAGAGCTAATGTTTGTCTACATGTGTGAGTTGAGGATCTTGATCCTTCATATCATACTCCCAACCAGAGAACAAATACAAAAATAAACACGCCATGTTATACATAATACAAAGTGTAAATCTACAAACACAAGTGTACTAATTAGAGTTGTTCCTCAGAAGCACGGCTTCCCTCCAGTCCCTCAGAGAGGAGGAGGAATGGGGACGGGATGGTTTTCATTACGCCTTTTCATGTCTTAAAAAGTTTGTAATAACAGTCTCAGTAGCGCAAACAATTTCATGTGAAACCAGAAGCTGTAAAAATAAATTACTTTTGAGGAAATGAGGGTTCCTCCGCAGCTCAGAACTCATCATGCCGTACTAAGGCCTCCCCAAAATCTGTGGCCTGGCTGCCAACAAATAAATCATACTTGTCAACGATCTCCTCCTTGGTAAGCTTGCCATCCTGAAATTAGAGATAGCAATGAATTGAAGCAGAACATATTTCCCATTAAAAATTCAGAAACACGGCCGGGCGAGGTGGCTCAAGCCTGTAATCCCAGCACTTTGGGAGGCCGAGAGGGGCGGATCACGAGGTCAGGAGATCGAGACCATCCTGGCTAACACGGTGAAACCCCGTCTCTACTAAAAAATACAAAAAACTAGCCGGGCGAGGTGGCGCGTGCCTGTAGTCCCAGCTACTCGGGAGGCTGAGGCAGGAGAATGGCGTAAACCCGGGAGGCGGAGCTTGCAGTGAGCTGAGATCCGGCCACTGCACTCCAGCCTGGGCGACAGAGCCAGACTCCGTCTCAAAAAAAAAAAAAAAAAAAAAAAAAAAAAATTCAGAAACACTGTTATAGAAGAATCGGGGTTAATCAGGAGTTTTT
Organism: Rhinopithecus roxellana; assembly: GCF_007565055.1. Taxonomy (NCBI): domain Eukaryota; kingdom Metazoa; phylum Chordata; class Mammalia; order Primates; family Cercopithecidae; genus Rhinopithecus; species Rhinopithecus roxellana. The sequence goes on from NC_044554.1 coordinate 64,662,668, forward strand.
TTATTTTTATTTTTATTTTTTTTAATTTTTTTTATTTTTTTTTTATTTTTTTGAGACGGAGTCTCGCTCTGTCACCCAAGCTGGAGCGCACTGGCCAGATCTCAGCTCACTGCAAGCTCCGCCTCCCGGGTTCACGCCATTCTCCTGCCTCAGCCTCCCGAGTAGCTGGGACTACAGGCGCCCGCCACCTCGCCCGGCTAGTTTTTTGTATTTTTTAGTAGAGACGGGGTTTCACCGTGTTAGCCAGGATGGTCTTGATCTCCTGACCTTGTGATCTGCCCGCCTTGGCCTCCCAAAGTGCTGGGATTACAGGCTTGAGCCACCGCGCCCGGCCAATCAGGAGTTAAGATTCTTACTTCTACTAAATTAAGTGTGAACTCAGCCCTCATTCCCCCCACATACATACAAAGAGGGAAGAAAACAGCAATTACACATCCCCTTTTCTTTTTTTTGAGACTGAGTTTCGCTCTTGTTGCCTAGGCTGGAGTGCAATGGCGCAATCTCAGCTCACCGGAACCTCCGCCTTCCGCGTTCAAGTGATTTTCCTGCCTCAGCCTCCCGAGTAGCTGGGATTACAGGCGTGCGCCACCATGCCCAGCTAATTTTGTATTTTTAGTAGAGACGGGGTTTCTCCATGTTTGTCAGACTGGTCTCGAACTCCCAACCTCAGGTGATCCACCCGCTTCGGCCTCCCAAAGTGCTGGGATTACAGGCGTGGGCCATCGTGCCAGGCCCATTAAACATTTCTTTTATCAAGAAAGTTAAAAGTGGAAGGGTGGAAAGAATATAACACAACAACTCAATGCTAGAAATAAAGGCTTCATGAGGAGAAAACTCTCCCTTTAGAGGAAAATATGGAACCTCTCCTAGATGGGGATGACTACATGCATTTCCTTTTCTCATACATCTCAGGACACAACACCTGGCTACTAAAGTGACTTTGAGCAAGAACTTAAAGCAGATCAACACTTAAAAAGGCTCTAAGATAAAAAACTGAATTTGAAATTGAAGACTAGCCTAGACAAAAGTATACTCAGAACACTAAAAATCTCCATCTTTAGACTGATTTTCAGCTTACTCCAAGCAGGGCATTCAATTCTCTGACACAGGTGATTGGGCTTAGGGAAACAACAATACTTTGAACAAAATACCTCAGATAACTAATTGATCAAGGACAATTTGAACAGGCTCCAAAGAAAAGCTGATTTATAGCCTACACAAAGGACCCAATTTAAAAAAAGCATATTTTATTTAAGAAGGAAACAACCAGCTTTCAGTAGACAGAATGGGCCTGTGACAGGTAAAGGAACAAATGAAGTAACAAAGCAAAAAAAAAAAAAAAAAAATTCCTGGGGATCTAAAAATACGTGATGATGCATGCTGGGCACAGGCTACACACAAAGGCTCTTTTCTGAAGCCAAATTTCCTACAATGCTATCAGCACTGGGCAAAGGGATTTCTAAAATGAGATCAGATAGCTAGTGCTGCCCTGAAAGGTTTTAATCGCCAGATTCAGATACTTGGCTAACTCAGACTAATTAAGACCCTAAATGCTCTTTGCACCTTAACATAAACTGTTTAGGTGATCCCCTAGAAGCATACTTCAATCAAGGATAGATTGTGTGGGCCTGGCCGGACTTACCTTGTTTTGGTCCGATTCATAGACCAGGTGCCTGGCTTCTGCCTCTGCATGATCATAGTCTGAGGGAAGGATCCAGTCTTTGGTCTCTTCCTTGTCCATCTTTCCATCACGGTTCTTATCCCGAAACTCAACAAACTGCTCTCGCTCTGTCTTTACCCATTCTGGCTCATCAGTATTCCCATCATGGCTGTACATGTCACCTGGGCACACAGACATACATACAAAAGAAGGTTTGTCTTTTCCCAAAAACTGCCTCATGCTAATCTGGCCTAACCCTTTTTCTTCATCCATTTGTTTGGAACCCAACAGCAGCTGCGAGGGTATTTTAGGCCAGAGAGACCTTAGAAAGCAAGGTATTTTCCCGAGGCTTAATTACTTATCTTGCAACAAGAATATTTCCAGCTGCTGATTTTAAGTCACATGAGAGCAAGGAGTCCTTATACCTTAATAAATGCAGAAATAAGAGGAGAGAACTACCATCAAGAAAGATTTAGACTCGTTCCCTACATTTCATTTCACCCTAAGGTAGCTAATTAAACTGGACCACTTGTTTTAGAAAGGTGTAGCCCAATTACTACAAAGAGTCCATTATACCAGTGGCCTTCAGTTGGGACAAGCATGCCCCTGGGGAAACAGGAACACTGTCAAGGAGTACACTGAGAAAGGTCAGTCAAGAGAGAATCAAATTCCAGATACTCAGTTCCACATATAGTTTTTTCCAAAAATTGATCTTCATAAGAATGTACCTCTGGCCATCAAGGTTTTTTCCCCATCTCCCCCCTTTCACAACTGCCCTTGTCCCACTTTATAAAAGAAAGGCATATTTTCATCCATTTTGAAACTACAGTGTAAAAAGCTCCAAGATAATGAAAAAGAAACAAATAGAAATACTAGTGTCTTGCCGGGCATGATGGCTCACACCTGTAATCCCAGCATTTTGGGAGGCCGAGGCAGGTAGATCACCTGAGGTCAGGAGTTTGAGACCAGCCTGGCCAAAACGGCAAAAACCTCATCTCTACTAAAAATACAAAAATTAGCTGAGCATGGTGGTGCATGCCTGTAATCCCAGCTACTCGAGAGGCTGAGGCAGGAGAATCACTTGAACCCAGGAGGCAGAGGTTACAGAGAGTCAAGATCATATCACTGCATTCTAGCCTGGGCGACAGAGCAAGACTCCGTCTCAAAAAAAAAAAGAAAAGAAAAAGAAAAAGAAATACTAGTGTCAGTCTTGAGAATGTAAATGTCTGAAAAAAATAAATAAATTCTTCTGCATGTCAAAAGGTTTTAAATTATTTGCTAAAAAAAAAAACAAAACAAAAAAACCTTGAAAAATGGCCTGAGTTTTAGCTAAGGGATCATTAAACATAATTTTTGGGCCGGATGCAGTGGCTCACGCCTGTAATCCCAGCACTTCGGGAGGCTAAGGCAGGTGGATCACTTGAGATCAGGAGTTTGAGACCAGCATGGCCAACATGGTGAAACCCCATCCCTACTAAAAATAAAAAATAAAATTAGCTGGGTGTGGTGGCCCATGCCTGTAATCCCCAGCTACCGGGGAGGCTGAGGCAGGAGAATCGCTTGAACCTGGGAGGCAGAGGTTGCAGTGAGCCGAGATCATGCCTCTGCACTCCAGCCTGGGTGACAGAGCGAGACTCCACCGTAAAACAAAAAAAAAACCCATAATTTTTGATGATAGATTACATGATTTCTGGCATGTAACTCAAAAGGAGTTCCAAGAACTAAGCGACATTGCTGTGACAAAACTTCCATTTGCATCAACTTATTTACTAATGTAAACAAGGTCTGTTAGTACTTCCTCTAAAAATAAAAATTAGGAATTGGTGCTGAATCCCATTTCACTCTAGCGATAAGTAATTGTCACCCATGGATATGAAACTATTTGAAAAAAGAAGTGTGAAAGAAATGCATTTAAAAAATATGTAAACATAAAACGTTTGCAATACATGTTATTTTGTTCAATTGTGTATTAATAATTGTAATAGTAACTTAACCCAGAAGACTCTAAAAACACTTAACAGCCATATCTCAGAAAACCATTTTCCATATTTCAATTTACATACACAATACTCTTGCAAATAAGAATGTTAAAATGACTAAGGCTTTCAAGATAAAATATGTCAGAATATAATTCTGTTGAGGAAGTAAACTGCAAATGTATCTAACAGAAGGCTGACTCGTGAGCCTGAGATCAGCCTGGGCAACACGGCAAAACACCTACAAGAAATACAAAAATTAGCCAGGCATGGCAGCACACACCTACAGTCCCAGCTACTCAGGAGGCTGAGGCAGGAGGATGGCTTGAGCCTGGGAGGTCGAGGCTGCAGTGAACCATGATCACGCCACTGCACTCCAGCTTAGGCGACAGAGCAAGACCCTGTCTCAAAAAGAAAAAGAAAAAAAAGAAGTAGGAGGCCAGGTGGCTGACATGTATAATCCCTGCACTTTGGGAGGCCAAGGCAGGTAGAGCTCTTGAGCCTAGGATTTCTAGACCAGCCTGGGCAACGTAGGGAGACCCATGTCCACAATAATAATAATAACAAAAATTAGCTGAGTGTGGTGATGCTCTTCTGTGGTCCCAACTGAGGTGAGAGGATCACTTGATCTCCCCACTTTGGAGATCGAGGCTGCTGTGATTGTGCCACTGCACACCAACATGGGCAACAGAATGAGACTCTTGTCTTTAAAAAAGTAGAAGAAATAGGAAGAGTGTAAAATGTCTAAGTTGGTGAGCAGTTTATTCATTTATTTTTTCAAGACAATACCATGCGGTGACTGGTAAGTAGTATAAATATCCCCAAATCCCTATAAACTTAAACAAAAAAAAGGGCAATTAAGTGATGGTCACATTGCTAACCAAATATCATAACTTAAAAAAAAAAAAAAAAAGTACCAAAGAAACATTTCCTTTTTAACTATTAAGAAATATAGGCCGCGCGCTGTAGCTCAAGCCTGTAACCCCAGCACTTTGGGAGGCCGAGACGGGTGGATCACGAGGTCACGAGATCGAGAGCATCCTGGCTAACACGGTGAAACCCCGTCTCTACTGAAAAAAAAACAAAAAACTAGCTGGGTGAGGTGGCGGGCGCCTGGAGTCCCAACTACTCGGGAGGCTGAGGCAGGAGAATGGCGTAAACCCGGGAGGCGGAGCTTGCAGTGAGCTGAGATCTGGCCACTGCACTCCAGCCCGGGCGACAGAGAGAGACTCCGTCTCAAAAAAAAAAAAAAAAAAAAAAAAAAAAAAAAAAAAAAGAAATGTAAAAAATTGGCACTTTGGGAGGTCGAGACGGGCGGACCACGAGGTCAGGAGATCAAGACCATCCTGGCTAACATGGCGAAACCCTGTCTCTACTAAAAAATACAAAAAACTAGCTGGGCGTGGTGGCATGTGCCTGCAGTCCCAGCTACTTGGGAGGCTGAGGCAGGAGAATGGCATAAACCCAGGAGGCGGAGCTTGCAGTGAGCTGAGATCCGGCCACTGCACCACTCCAGCCTGGGCCACAGACTGAGACTCCGTCTCAAAAAAAAAAAAGAAAATAAATGTAAAAAATTACGGATATTTTCTTATATACCCACAATGCCACTTTCATGTTTTACAAAATCAATTCCTTGGTATCATCTAATACCCAGACTGAATTTAAATTTCCTGATTATCTTTTTAAAGTTGGTGTGTCCAAATTATAGAAGTTGCTATGGTATTTTGTATTTAAATTTTATAGATTTCTTTCAGAATTACTTTCAAAATGTCAATGCTTACCACTAACAGAGATTATTCTTTTTCTCTTTTGAGACAGGGTCTTGCTCTGTGCCCAGGCTGGAGTGCACTGGTGCAATAACGGTGCACTGCAACCTCAAACCCTCAGGCTCAAGTGATCCTCCTGAGTTGCTGGGACTACAGGCACATGCCACCATGTCCGGCTTTTTTTTTTGTATTTTTTAGAGAGAGGGTTGCGCCATGTTGTCCAGGCTGGTCTCAAACTCCTGGGCTCAGGTGATTCACCTGCCTCAGCCTCCCAAAGTTCTCGGATTATAGGAATGAGCTACGGCATCCGGCCCAACAGAGCCTATTCTTTATAACTGTTTAAATTTCTTAATTAAATATTTCAGACGCCAGCTTTAAAACACAAAGGGAATGCTGTTGGTCAAATTCTTTCAGGAGTTATGTAAGTGAACAAGTCTGAAAACGCTTGAGTTATACGACATCTAAGTTAAGTGTAACTGCATTGCATGTAAGGTATGGGAAAACACCTAAAGAGAAGTCTAAACAGTTCCTGCAAGTTCTAAGCAAAGGTATTTAGTCAGTGCTGCCACTTTCCTGACCTTGAGTGTTAAGGGTAGAAGTACTCCTCTGTCTTAACCTCACAAGAGAAGTTCCTCAAGGCGGGACTTGCCAATTTTTCCCAAGGCTACAGCACATTCAGAAAATGTAGTATTTGTATGGTCTACTGGACCAGGTCCCTGCCCGAGCTGTCCTGAAGGCCAAGAAAACTTATTCACAGGATACAGATTGGAAAGTTCTGAATTAGGAAATAGATACATGCTTAAAAGATATGGTTTTAAAGGAAGTTAGAATACACAACACACTACAATGTAAGTGCATTTTAAAGCTAGGTGACTAAAGACAAACTATTTTAATTTCTATTTTTATTTATTTTATTTTATTTTTTGAGACAGAGTCTTGCTCTGTGGCCCAGGCTGGAGTGCACTGGAGCGATTTTGGCTCACCGCAACCTCCGCCTCCTGGGTTTAAGCCATTCTCCTGCCTCAGCCTCCTGAGTAGCTGGGATTACAGGCACGTGCCACCACACCTGGTTAATTTTTATATTATTAGTAGAGACAGGGTTTCACCATGTTGGTCAGGCTGGTCTCTAACTCCTGACCTTGTGATCTGCCCACCTCAGCTTCTCAAAGTGTTAGGATTACAGGCATGAGCCACCATGCTTGGCCGAATTTCTATTTTTAAAAGATTCAATCTATTTGATGATTTGAAGGGACTATTAATTTTCTTGGGTTGACATTACCTTTAAAAAAATGTTTTTAGAAACACATATACATTTTAGACATATATACCTAAATGTTTACAGATGAAATGACATAATGATTGGGATTTACTTCAAAGTAAGAAGGAAGCAAGGAAGTGGATGTGGCTAAGAAAAAAACTGGCTGTAAGTTGATTGTTGTTGAGGTTAGGCATGGGTACATGGGGATTCATTATACTATTCTAATTTTGGGGCAGGTGTGGTGGCTCACATTTGTAATCCCAGCACTTTGGGAGGCTGAGGCGGTCAGATCACTTGAGGCCAGGAGTTCAAGATCACCCTGGCCAACACGGTGAAACCCCGCCTCTATTAAAAATACAAAAATTAGCCAAGTGTGCTGGTGCACGCCTGTAATCCCAACTACTCAGGAGGCTGAGGCATAAGAATCACCTGAACCTGGGAGGCAGAGGTTGTAGTGAGTGGAGATCATGCCACACCACTGCACTCCAGCCGGGGCGACACAGCAAGACTGTCTCAAGAAAAAAAAAAAAAGTCGTGTATGTCTGCAATGCTCTATAATAGATTTTAAAAATAAAAATAATTATCAGCATAACTTTGGGAGTTTTGTTTTGTTTTTTCTTCTTTCCCTATGTTTCCACAGGCACTGATGGGGGCTTCTTTTCAATGCTAAATTTATGAGGCGAAGAACTTTGTTTCTTCATGATCTCCTTCAACAGGGCACTAGAAGTTGAAAGATACTGTTTGGGAGAATTTTAGGTTTACAAAGCCCAGCACCCCAGATGTAAAAGTATTTGCATTAGTTACTGACTTGTAAAAAAAAAAAAAAAAAAAAGCACACACGCACAAGGTAGCTTTGGTAGCTTCAAAATATAACTCCTCTGTCCATGAATCTATATGATACACAGGGAGACAGAAATATCTCCTTATTTGGCCTCAATGCTTGATAAGTGATGTAGTTAACAGTTATACAAATTCTTCTCCTTGGGAGGTTCAAAAGAGTTCCTCAGTTTCAGCAATGGCAATAAAATGGCAAAAGCCAAGAATAAAAAGATAAATCATTTAAAAGTAGAAAACCCTATAAACATCAACCTGGGCTCAGTAAATGCACCTAGGCATTTATCCACTGTCCTGATAAAACTTCTCCAAAAAAAAAAAAAAAAAAAAAAAAAAACCATTTAGGGAAACACCCTATCCTATCTTCCATTGCTCATCCTTCTTTAAGAAAAGTTCAAAGTACATCACTGAACCTAAGAAAAGGAAGGTCAACGGTCAAGGAGTAATTCAATTGGAATAACTGACTTGCTCCACACAGTTTAATGAAAGGTGACAGAGGTAAGGATTAAGTCTTCCTTTGAGGCTTAAAATAAACATCTCAGATAACTATCAGAGGTCTAAAAACAAACGGGTTTATCTGAAACACAAAACCAATGGTGTGCTAGAATAAGTTATTCCCAATAAGTATGTGAAACATTAAAATATCTAATATCGTTCTAAACAAAGTATTTGTAACAATGACATTTGTAGTAACAGTCTTACTTTCCATCTTTACTCACTTTTTTAAAGAGATGGAGTCTCGCTATGTTGTTCAGGCTAGAGTACAGTTGCTATCTACAGGCACAACCTCATTACTAATTAGCACAGTTCTGACCTGCTCTGATTCTATCCTGGGCTGGTTCACCCGTTCTTAGGCAACCTGGTGATCCCCTGCTCCCAGGAGGTCACCATATTGATGATGAACTTGTGACTACAGTCCAGAACTCTTGGACTCAAGTGATCCTCCTGCCTCAGCCTCCCAAGTAACTGGGTATGCCACCACACCCAGCTCCTTTACTCATTTTAATTTCTGTCACAATAATTGGGAAACAATTTGCTCAACTACTTGGTAAGAAAGACAGCTTTTTTTTTCTTTTTAAGCAATGAGAGTATCTTAAAATTAGTCTGACGATAATAAAACAGAGCTTTACTTGGGAGAAATTAGCCTTGAAGGTGTGACATCCAAAACAATTTTTTAAAAAAAAATTAGACACTAAAAAGGGAAATGTCAAAAGGGAAAAACTTAAAAAACAAAAGTAAAGTAGTCAGAGAATCAGACAGAAAATATGAACGGAACACAGTAAAAAGGAATGTCTACCAAGAGGGATCAGCAACTCCCCATCATTTATTTATCCATCTCTTAATCCATTCTCTATCTCCTTTCCCTGGTTTTTCCTATGTCAGTCTGGGCTCCCTGCAACTCTTTACCATCAGTTCCACTGAGCATGCAGGATACGCTATATCTGTGCTGTTGAGGATGGTAGCCACAGGTGCTTACTGAGCACTTGAAATGTGGCTGGGATGTGCTATAAGTATTAAAAAACCCTCAATAATTTATATTAAGTGGAAATTACAGTATTTTAGAATTTCAACACACTGTTGAAATTTCATCTGTTTCTTTTCACTTTTTAATGTGGCTATTAGAAAAGTTAAAATTACATATGGGGCTCACATTTATATGTTGATTGGGCAGTGTGGCTATGGATACTTTATCACAACCCACTATCACACTGGTCTGGTTAATGATCTGGTGACAGCTAATCAGCTAGTGAGAATTGACCTTTGGGGTAAATTGTTTCTATGGGCAAATACACCTTTCTTTTTTTTTTGAGACAGAGTTTCACTCTTGTCACCCAGGCTGAGTGCAACTGGTGTGTTCTCGGCTCACTACCACCTCTGCCTCTTGGGTTCAAGCAATTCTTCTGCCTCAGCCTCCTGAGTAGCTGAAATTACAGGTGCCTGCCACCACACCCAGCTAATTTTTTTGTATTTTTAGTAGAGACGGGGTTTCACCATGTTGACCAGGCTGGACTTGAACTCCACGGCCTCCCAAAGTGTTGGGATTACAGGCGTGAGCGACTGCGCCTGGCCAGCAAATACATCTTCCAAAGCTTCTCAGCTTTTCTAAGAAAAACACTAGAAGCAGAGACTTACCAATATACTCTTCTAGATCAATGAAACCATCAGCATTCTTATCTATATCTTCCATTGTTTCCTAAACAGGAAAGAATAAGAAGAGACTATTAAGTTAGTCTCCGAATTTGCCAGAAGAAAGTAAAGTATCTAGTTTAGGCAAACATTTATCATTCATTAAACATACACATACATGTATGTATGTATGTAGGTACGTATGTGTGTCTGTATGGTTAAAACCATTTCTAGCCAGGAAATGGTAAAACATGAGCAATTTCTTACGCTTCAATCTAAAAGAACTGAGTCTTCCTGGCAGAACACTGACACTGCTTAATGACAAACTATCCCATCCCGCCTATGATGATCTACCTGGTCGCCTTAGTCATGCGAAAGTCACACTAACAGGAGATGTGACCAGTGATTATGTGTACAGCTATAGATAGTCTATGTTATTAGTAACTGCCTTCTGTGAGAGTTCTTTAGTATCACTGTTATTACTCGATGTCTGACTATTGGTCATGGGATATTTTAAATAATAGGATTTCACCCCATTTTTACAATATGAAGCTACCAATGAAATGGCAAAATATATTACATGATAGAGGTATTATCATACTAAACAGAATGCCCAAGGCACCTTGATCAAGGTCACAGAAAAACAGTGACAGACCTTGGATTCTGAATCTGGCCAGTACTTACATAGCATATCACTCTGCCAAATACACAGGAAAGGCTAAAGGGGAAAGACAGAATAAACCACAAAAAGAGAAACTGAGTCCCTGTTCAGAATCCTTGTTCTCACCCACCTGCACTACTATATCTTTCATGTAGTCATACTCCTCAGGGTGCAGGAAAGCTGTGAACTCCTCCTTTGTGGCAATGAGGTCTCCATCCTTGTCTGCCATTTTAAACCTCCGCTCATCTCTAACCATCATCTGTTTATAGTTAAATCCATCATCAGGGTCTGGATCATCTAGAAAACAAAAATTTAGGTCAAATCTTAAAAGGCTTTCAGAAAACATGAAAATGTGTGGGGTGGGAAATCAACTTCAAATAAAGATAAACCATGCAATGAAGAAATAACTGATTACACAGGTAAAACTGCAGCAGTACAAAGACATTTAGTCTTGGGCTACAGCTCCAGTACTGGGATGTCAGAGTCAGCTTCAAGTTCACATGGAACTCTGGCTCCTGAACTATGTAACTCACTGTTATGCTTCACTATTGGTACTAAGGCTGCTAGAAGGCTTGAATTTTCTAGTTACATCTGGAAGGCAGTGGTGGCTCTCAAGTCCTACACTGCCTGAGTTTTAACTCTATCATTTTCTAGCTGTTTGGCCTGTGCCTTTGTCTTTTTTATCTGTAAAATGGAGATAGCAATGGTGCCAGCTTCACAAGATTGTTGTAAGGTTTAAATGAGAAAATATATCTAAGTGCTTAGAAACAATGCCTGGCACATAGTTGGCTTTCAATAAATGTCAGTTATTGCTATTTTTATTAAACATTAGGATCCCATTAAGAAGACAGAAACCAAAGGCCTTCTACCTCATATAATGGACACTTGGATTCAAGCAATAGAATGCCACCACTTTGAAGGTCACATTCTTTTTCTTTCAGTCAACGCAGAAATCTACCAAGAGTTACAGGTATTGTTCATCCCCATTTATGTGAAATTCCAGAAAATGCAAACTAATTTAGTCACAGAAAACAGATGAGTGATTGCCTATGGACAGGGGAATGGGGAGGATGAGAAGGATTACCAAAGGACGTGAGGAAATGTTGGGGGGGATAATGGATATGCTCATTATCGTGATTGCAGTGGTGGTTTCACTGGTAAACACATACGTCAAAACTCATCAATTGTGCACTTAAATACATACAGTTCACTTTATGTCAATAATGACAAAGGCATACAAAAAAAAAAAAACACCCTTAGATTAGAACCAAATTGAATTTGGAACTACCCATCTGTTATGATATTGAGCTACACAAGCAGCAGTTATCTAGTCTCTATATAAGAATATGGAAAAGTGAAATTTTGTTTTTTTTTTTTTTTTTTTTTGAGACAGAGTCTTGCTCTGTCGCCCACGTTGGAGAGCAGTGGTGCAAACTTGGCTCACTGCAAGCTCCGCCTTCCGGGTTCACACCATTCTCCTGCCTGAGCCTCCTGAGTAGCTGGGATTACAGGCACCCGCCACCACGCCTGGCTATTTTTTTGTATTTTTAGTAGAGACGGGGTTTCACTGTGCTAGCCAGGATGGTCTCGATCTCCTGACCTTGTGATCCACCCGCCTCAACCTCCCAAAGTGCTGGGATTACAGGCATGAGCCACTGCGCCTGGCCGAAATTTAGCTTTTTAAGCTGAAAGGATGTGGAGTTAACTGCAGGAAAGTAATAAATTTTTTTTCCAATCTGAGTTCCTGTATAAACCGAATTAAGATAACAGACATGAAAATTTTTTGGTGAAGATATTTTAAAAAGTAAAAGACACCCACATTAATGTTAAGAAATTATTGTTCCTGCAACATTGATTATATAAAAAGGATATGACACTGGTTTTATAAAAAAGACCCACAGGGCCCCTTTAAGAATAACATCATTACTGCTGACCTTTGAGACTGTTCAATCTTTCCACACTTTAAGTACAGTTTAAAGAAACAAAAACAAAACTACTGTATTATTTTGAGAGTTGAGCATTTTGAAGCTTCATTCTTTATTGAGTGTCAAAAATTCAGAAAGACAGCTTAATGAATCATAAGGCTTTGGGATCCTGTACGTACGTACGTACACACACACACACACTCTCTCTCTCTCTCTCTCTCAAAGCCGTAATAGGTTGAGATGGAGAACGTAAGGCAAACAAGCCTTTCTCAGATGCTAAGGTGTCTCTTCTGAACAAAGTTTCAGTACGATGTAACATAAATAAGAAACATAACAAGACAACTTATACTTTAAGACTAAATTCTTACATAAGTGCTCTCTTCCCTTGGGGTAAAACATGTTGACTGGACTCAAATAGCCTAATAGCAACATGCACATACATACATAAGGATGGAAATAGGAAGATACATTTTTTTTTTTTTTTTTCTAATTTATAGAGTCAGGGCCTTGTTCTGTGGCCCAGGCTGGAGTGCAGTGCAGTCATAGCTCAATGCAGTCTTGGACTCCTGGGCTCAAGCAATCCTCCTGCTTCGGCCTCCCAAGTAGCTAGGACTACTGACAAGTACTACCACTCCTGGTTACCTTTTGATATATTTTTTTTTGTAAAGATGGGGCCTAGCTTTGTTGCCCTGGCTGGCCTCGAATTCCTGGACTCAAGCAACCTTTCTGCCTTGGCCTCCCAAAGTGCTAGGATTATAGGCATAAGCTGCTATGCCTGGCCAAAACTTTAACAACAAAACCTATATTCCTATAGCTCTGCTTGGAATGCCATATTTATCCTAAGCACCAGTTCTTGCCCTAGCTGGCCTGTATACAGCTTTAGGTAGGCTCTTGATCTAGTTTTGCTATAGGCAGGGTAGATCTCAGTATTTCATATTTTACTTGTGGCAGAGACGGTGTTAACCTTTCTCTCATGGATAGCGGATTCATTGAGACAGATTTTTAACTAAGAGCTATGATGATTTATACCTGAACTCCAAATTGAATCAAGAACACTCAGTAACAAATACTCCTCCTCACTTCTCTAAGCCAACTCATGACCCCCTCAGTGCTGTCCACCCTCACGCCTCTGGGGAAAGATGCCTTATAAAGACATTGCTTCTCCAGTCAGTGCTTCAGCTTATGCAGTCTCAGGCAGCAGAAATACCCATTACGTTGAATCATTTGCCCTGTGAGGCAACAGAGCTCTCAACAGATTTTTATGCACATAATCATGCACAGCGCTGAAGAATCATTCTGGGCAACAAGTGAGTGCCTAGGTCAGAGCTGAGATTTATTTACACACCATTTTGTTTAGGTCACCAATAGCCTACTCTTTGCTTTATATTTATCATTAATTCCAAATAAATCAGGAAGGTGTTGGGTCTCAGCCAGAGCAAGAAGCAGGATGCCTCTCCATCTGTGCTGACTGTTTAATACATGTGTTCTTAATTGGGTGAAGGATATGTTTGGTTCTTGGCTAAGTGTCAAGCATTGAGAGAGAGTGCCACTTTAGTCTTAGGAAAGAGAACAAGCCTGACACAGAAATAAAAGTCTCTTCACCAGAAATGCATGCAGTCCTGTAATTAATGCAGACAGCTGGCTATCTGTGGGGAAACAGATCCATTATACACTCACTGTTAGTCAGTGGAGGAGAACGCTTGCTTTAACCCAGAAGGTTGCCTAATTTCCAGGATTAAAATGGAGAAAGTACCATTTATATTAATACATTCTTGTCTTAAACTATAACCATGTACAACAGAGGAGTTTCACGAATAAAAACACCCTGGGTCATCAACTCAGTAAGACTCACTGCCTAGTATTCAGCAGCAGGCAAGTGTTACAAGTAAAAGAAAATTACTAACAGGTGGCCCAAGCGTACAAGCTATCAAATCAACAAAAAGCAATCAAATTAACATTTATTTGCCTTGAAGCATTTGCAAAGCAGGCTGATAAACTCATGTGCCAGAGAAAACAAATGGGAAATTTTCATTTCCAAACTTCAGTAAGCAGACATACTGAAATAGTTGAATTTTATCAAGGAAAGCTATTTTATTAAAGAAAGACTTCTCACCAGTTATAAAGAAATCTAATTTGGTTTGAATTTTAGGTACAACACTTTATTGGGACCATGTCAAGAGACATCTCAAAGCCCCTTGCTTTGCACTGTTGGAACTATGTAGCCTTATAGCCTTTTTTTTTTTTTTTTTTTGACAAGTCTTGCTCTGTCCCCAAGGCTGGAGTGCAGCAGTGCAATCATGGCTTGCAGCTGCCTCAACCTCCTGGGCTTAAGTGATCCTCCCACCTCAGCCTCCTGAGTATCTAGGACAGGCATGTGCCACCATGCTTGGCTAATTTAAATTTAAATTTTTTTTTTGGTAGACACAGGGTCTCCCTATGCTGCCCAGACTGGTCTCAAACTCCTGGGCCCAGGCAATCGTCCTGCCCCAGCATCCCAAAGTGCTTACAGGCGTGAGCTATCGGCACCAGGCCCAATGTATTCTTTCAAATGAATCTACTTCAAAAATTGTCTCTATGAGGGATGACATAAAGAAAAAATGGTAAAATATATGTAAAATGCTAAAAATGTAGAAGATAACAGACTTCAGAAAATGACAATTAAACATATTAAAAAAACATAATATACAAATTTAAAATTAATAAAGGGAATCAGTTTAGCACTGAATTGAACTATTTAAGATAAGCTTCCCTTCCTTTACTGCGTGACCCATTTGTTTCTTTGACTCAAGACCACGGTCTCTGCCAGGCTGACATCTTGCCCCTTACCCAGGTAAGTGCCATAAGTCACGTTTCTGTACTCATCCCAGGAGATTAAGCCGTCTTGGTTCATATCAAACTCCTGCCACTGGTTTTCAACATTGTCATATATGTATTTCTTCTGGGCGTGCTTAATCCAGGATTTCAGCTCCCCCTCCGTCACAAACCCATCTTTATCCGCGTCTATTTTATCTACAATCATTCTACAAGACAAAACAGTTACGTTTCAAGGTGCCAGCTCCACAAGGCTTTTTCCCCCAGATAGTAGGGACCTACCTAAAACGTAGCCGTAGGTGGCATTTTTATACTCCTCCCAGGAAACGAGGCCGTCCTCATTGAGGTCATGCCCCTTCCACTGTCGCTCTACATCCTCGTAAATCCAGCGCTTTTGTGCAAATTTAATCCAGTCTTTGAGCTCATCCACAGTGACAAACCCGTCCTTGTCGCCATCTATTTTACTTACAATCTTTCTGTAGAAAATGCAGAGAAATCCAGCAAAAAGGTTAAAAAGACACAGAACTCTGGACTTAGCCAGGTGTGTGCCCAGGGCTAATGCACAGAAATAAAAAATTGTCTCCAAAACAAAACTGCCAGGCCAGCAACTGAAAAAAATGGTCCATTACTGGTCCGTAACAAGCCACAGTGAATAAGGTCAACATAGTCAAGGCTGGTGCACTTGGATCCAAAAGCAAACTCAGCCTATCTCTTTAGAGGTAGATTTCAGTCTATGGTTAGAATTCAGGAGTGAATATCCACTCCTATCCAAGTTCTCCACTCTTTGTATCAAACAACATGTAAAACTTTGTTTTTCCTTTTTTTCATTTTTATTTTCTCTAGTGAAGATGTGGCTGAACTTTATTTTTCTTTATTGCTTACAGAAGAGAAACTCCAATTCTTGGTAAATAATCATGGTTTTCTAAAAATTCATAATATTTACATCCGACTTTAAAAATGTAGCTGCTTTTAGAAAAAGTAACACTTTTGATAAAAATACGAAGATATCAAAAAAGTTCTGGGATCATTTATATCTCAAGGCAAGATTATTTTTAAAAAACAGATAAAAAGACAGGAAGATGCGTATCTAAAAAATGGCTAGCAGCTTTTAAATACTATGTTGAACTGGATTTTTACATGAAAACAGAGAACTCTGAGGAAATGATGTGGTAAGAATGTATATCTGATTATGAGAATGTTAATAAGCTGAGAGAGTTAGTATGTAGATCATAAAGCAAAACCACAAAGCTAAAGGATCAGTAGCTTTATGAAGCTTTATAAGTGTCTTTCTTCCAGATCTATCATCTTATGGATTTAAAAATATGGGCATGATATGAAAACTTCTGTTTAAAGGTGCAATCACTTAACTACAGAGGCAAGATCATCCTATGTAATGTTACCCAAGTAAGCAGCCCAGTTTGGAATACGAAGTTCAAGTCAAAACTTCCAACAGAAGCGAAATCTTGGTATACTCCTATGCTCTATTATTTGCAGGACTGAAAAGATCGTCACTTGGTAGCAAATAATGTCTTTCCCCAGTCTGTGTTCATTTCATGAATACAACATAGGAAAGTGATCAGAATTGAAGAGCACTAGTGACACTATGAAAAGAGACTCATCTTGATACAGATAGGGTGTTAGATACAACTATTACTTAAATCCTATAAGTAACTACCTATAAGGATTGAAAAGATTGTCACTTGGTAGCAAATGTCTTTCCCCAGTTTATTTCATGAAAAAACATAGGAAAGTGATCAGAATTGAAGAGCACTAGTGACACTATGAAAAGAGACTCATCTTGATACAGATACGGTATTAGATACAACTATTACTTAAATCCTATAAGTAACTAGCATTTTCCTTCAGAGAATGTGTAATCTTGCTCCAAAATGTTAACAGGAAAGGTAAACCAGTAAGAAGTCATCTCTGGACTGGTACAGTGGCTCACGCCTGTAATCTCAGCACTTTGGGAAGCCAAGGTGGACAGATCACATGGCAGGAGGTGACGAATTCGAGACCAGCCTGGCCAACATGGTGAAACCCAGTCTCTACTAAAAACAAAACACAAAAATTAGCTGGGCATGGTGGCGCATGCCTATAATCTCAGCTATTCAGGAGGCTGAAGCAGGAGAATCTCTTGAACCTGGGAGGCTGTGGTTGCAATGAGCTGAGATTGCGCCACTGCACTCCAGCCTGGGGGACAGAGCGAGACCCTGTCTCAATAAAAAAAAAAAAAAAAAAAAAAAAAAAAAAAAAAAAAAAGAAGTTATCTCTTAAATATCCTCTTCTATGTACATAGACATAAGGACAATTTTTGTTGTTGTAACTTTAGTCCTGTAGAATTTTAACACTATTCACAGATGAAGCTATACCAACATTAAAAAGTTCTACATTATTTATAATGGGATGCAGTTTGTGCTCGAATGATACTGGTTACTAATAGTGCCACTGTACAGTTCATAAATAAAGGGCAAGGAAAAAGGGCAACCAGAACCCCTCCTATCCCCAAAAGGTATTTTTAAACTATTATAAATAGCCTAAGAGAAGGATCGCCCAGATTAAAAAAGACATGACTGTTCAAGACGGGCTTTTCTTAATGAAGCTGGCTAAAGAACATTCTATTCAATGCAAACATCTCAAATGGTTTAACCTAGGGGTTGGCAAACTTAAGAAAAAAATTATATATTTTTTTACCTAAACAGAAAAATAGTTTACAAGGCAAACTTCTTTTTTAAAAAAGGGACAGATAGTAAATATTTTTGACTTTGTGGGCAACATATGGTATGGTGTGTGTGTGTGTTTTTTTCTTTTTAAACAAGCCTCTAAAAATGTAAAAGCCATTCTTGCTGATCATCAAGCCTGCAGGCAGTAAGTACACTGGAAGTGGGCACATCCTATTTTAGGCATAAGGCTCTAAACCATCATCTTTAAATGCCTGTGTAAATTTATAAAGCTGATGGTGTCATAGTCCTGTGACAGCGGAGAACCCTATGGATGCCACTAAATAAGCCTTTATTCTAGGACAGACACAATGCATTAGTGCACCTCATGTTATTTCTTTTAGGAGGTAGCACATACCTCTACATTTCAAGGAGCATAAAGCAAACTCTTCAGTTGTTTAAGAATTTGGATCAATAAATGGGCTCCAGAAAGGTGACCAATATTCCTGAAATTTTCAGTACACAAAATTTTCTTATTTTTATTGTTATTATTATTTTTTGAGACAGGGTCTTGCTCTGTCACCCAGGCTGGAGGGCAGTGGTACAATCACAGCTCACTGTAGCCTTGACCTCCCAGGCTGAAGGGATCCTCTCATCTCAACCTCCTCAGTGGCTGGGACTACAGGCACACGCCACCACGTCCAACTGATTTTTTAATTTGTTGTAGAGAGAGGGTCTCCCTATATTGCCCAGGATGGTCTCAAACTCCTGAGCTCAAGCAGTCCTCCTGCTTCAGCCTCTCAAAGTACTGGGATTACAGCTGTGAGCCATTGTGCCTGGCCCAAAATTGTATATATAAGCGTGCACTTTTCTGAGGAAAAGTCCTTAGCTTTCATTAGACTCCCAAAGGGCCTGGGCCTGTGATCCCCAAAAGGATAATGAACTGCTCTAGTTCACTTCTATAATACATATATCAAGGATTTCTTTTTTTTTGAGACGGAGTCTCTCTTTGTTGCCAGGCTGGAGTGCAGTGGCGTGATCTCGGCTCACTGTAACCTCTGCCTCCCGGATTCAAGCAATTCTCCTGCCTCAGTCTCCTGAGAAGCTGGTACTACAGGCTCGCGCCACCACGCCCAGCTAACGTTCGTATTTTTAGTAGAGACAGGATTTCACCATATGGGCCAGGATGGTCTCAATCTCTTTTTTTTTTTTTTTTTTTTTTTGAGACGGAGTCTTGCTCTGTCGCCCAGGCTGGAGTGCAGTGGCCGGATCTCAGCTCACTGCAACCTCCGCCTCCCGGGTTCACGCCATTCTCCCGCCTCAGCCTCCTGAGTAGCTGGGACCACAGGCGCCCGCCACCTCGCCCGGCTAATTTTTTGTATTTTTAGTAGAGACGGGGTTTCGCCGTGTTAGCCAGGATGGTCTCGATCTCCTGACCTCGTGATCCACCCGTCTCGGCCTCCCAAAGTGCTGGGATTACAGGCTTGAGCCACCGCGCCCGGCTGGTCTCAATCTCTTGACCTCATGATCTGCCTGCCTCGGCCTCCCAAAGTGTTGGGATTACAGGCGTGAGCCATTGTGCCCAGCCAGAAAACTTTTTAAATATTAAGAACCACTACCTCAAAACAAATCTTCATTTTAAGGATACATGAAATGGCCTATCTGTCAATATTCTTAATAAGAAAAAATACCTGAAACTTGTATATTGAATTGTTTTAAAATGCTTCCTGTGTTCTTTTAGCTATTATTGCAAATAAGGCATAAACAATGACTTACCTCTTAATAATTACATGTCTTATAGACAGATGGAAAAAAGGGGGAACCTGTTGTTCCCAGTTCTGGTATACATTACCCTACCAAAACAATGTCTGGAAATGCCACAGTAAATAAGTTTTTTAAAAGGTTCATGTGGGATTCTTGCTCCCAACAGTATGTTACTATATAAAGTAGGGATATTTGTCACTACCAACAAAATTTGGGAGAAGCAAACAGTCTATTCGTACATTCAATAAAAAACATGACTTTATCATCTTATTCTAATCAAATACAGAATCTGCATATGTGACGAACTTTTAATATTCACTGATCACAAAAAGGAGTACTTTCTACTGAAAACTGCCAGCAGAGCTTTATCCCTACCTGCAAGGAGCCAGAACATCCTCATTAAAGTACCATCTACACTAAATGACACCAAACCTAAGGGCCTTTCATTATTTAAGAGTAATTCTGTGAAAAAATATGTGCAGACCAAAATGTGAGTTGGACATGCACAATATTAATGGGCGTGACATGAAGAATTAGAATACCCTCTGCATTTCTATTTTCTTTTTTTTGAGACGGAGTCTCGCTCTGTTGCCCAGGCTGGAATGCAGTGGCACGATCTCAGCTCACTGCAAGCTCCACCTCCCGGGTTCATGCCATTCTCCTGCCTCAGCCTCCCGAGTAGCTGGGACTACAGGCAACCGCCACCACGCCCAGCTAAATTTTTTTTTGAGATGCAGTCTTGCTCTGTCGCCCAGGCTGGAGTGCAGTGGCCGGATCTCAGCTCACTGCAAGCTCCGCCTCTCGGGTTTACGCCATTCTCCTGCCTCAGTCTCTCGAGTAGCTGGTTCTACAGGTGCCTGCCACCTCGCCTGGCTAGTTTTTTTTTTTGTATTTTTTAGTGGAGATGGCGTTTCACTGTGTTAGCCAGGATGGTCTCAATCTCCTGACCTTGTGATCCACCCGCCTTGGCCTCCCAAAGTGCTGGGACTACAGGCGTGAGACACTGTGCCCGACCTGCATTTCTATTTTCAACCTGGGATGTTAGTACGGTTATTAGATTAAAACTGAAAGTGAGGATGGTCTCTCAAAGGAAAGCAATCTAATAGAACACTAACTCTGTGATGCATTTCTATCTATATCTACTTTCAAATGTTATGTGATAGTACTCATTCTACATAGCAAAATATTTTTATTTCTGTCACTGTTGAAGAATAAAACACTGTACCCTTCAGTCAGTAGATAACCCAACAAAAAAATAAATTTATTCTGCAGCATCTTCCAAAGCAAATCCTATAACAATGTCTTAGGATCAAAATGCTACCCAACAAGGCAAAATATTTTTAGAAATTGCTATGTGTGGCACAACTTTCCACACAAATCTCTTGAATACAGTTTAGAAAGTTGCACCAATAGTGCTCACTGAGAATAATATTTTTACAAAGTTGACCTGCATTTTCTTCAAAAGGAAGGCTTTGGAAGGACCAAAAAAAACAGATCCCCAATTAGAAATAATCAACTGGGATTCTACCAAATCAATTTTTCAGGTCAAAAGCTGTCTACCAAGAGAGCCAAAGAATCTGACTATGGCCCCGCTGTTACTGAAACAGTAACTCATACTCAGACATTAAGTTACAATTTTCTAAAAGACAAAGTTGATTTTATTTTTGTTTTTTAATGAAGCAAATATCTGAGAATGAAAATAAAGAGGGTGAAGGACACCCCGGGAAACCATAAACTTTATAGGGATCCAATGTGCAGTTTATTAGCCCATCAAAGACTTGGTTTGTGCCAGGTCAATAGGGCACAGTTTTTAAAAATTAAAAGCAGCAGAGATGAGAAGAGATGAGAAATCCCCCCATGCTATGCTCTTCTGGTAGCAAGATAATGCAGTTCAAGTTGGGTCCTGCAGTACTTGGTACTTTTATGCAAAAACGATGCTCTGTAGAACGAGGCACAGGCTGTTATTCAATTAAAAATGTATGAAATCAGGCACTTAATGAAATTTTAGAGGTAGTAATTCCATGATTAGCTTTCAGAAGATATATTAATAGTTCAATACAACTTTACTCATAACTGAGCCAGAAAAGAAGGAAAGAATTAGCCTTTATAAAGAATGTCATTACCCACACTAGAACCCTGAGAGCTGGCACCTTACCCAAGCCTTTCCTTGCTCTCTTCTGGTGTCAGCTGATCAAAGGTCTTTGCTTCTTCAGCACCCAAGAAGGCATCATGGTCATAATCAAAACTCTGAGCATCATTGTGAACCTTGTCACTGAGCTGAGGCTCATGATGTACACGGTCCTTCTTTTCTGTGGGCTTGCTCAAGGCAAAGGCTGTGCACAGGGACAGGCACATAAGAAACTGTCGCAGGTCCATGATAATTAGATCTTAAAGAAAATGAAAAGCAGTTAATTCAGGAGGCAGTACGCTTAATAACTAAATAAGAAATTAAAAGCTCACATCCCAAATTATTAATGTGATACACACATCTATGCAAGTCTTTTATATTATCCCAATTACTTAATCCATAAAATAAGTATGGTGGAATATCAGACTCTTCATTATGGTGAGAAATTTTTACCAGTTTCCTTCATCTGATTGTAGGCTGATAAGAAACTTATAGTTAAAATGTCCACTTTCTGTTTTCTTTCAAAAGATACCAAAGTACAACTTTAATCTTTTTGCCTAAATTCGTAAGAATTAAAAGTGAAAGAACCAAGATTTAAATGCTGATTCCAAATCCTGTACTTTTTGTACGCATTGGTGGTCTGGTCTTCAAATATGGCTGATTATTAGAATCATCTAGGAAGCTTTAAGTTTCCCCTATTGATTTAGATTCTCTGAAGCTGAATTCAGACATTTGCAGCTTTAAATGTTTTTCAGGTGATTCTGATGTTCATGAGATTAGGAACCAGTGAAACACTTGGCAGCTTCCTTGGTCTATAGCACCAAGTCTCCAACATCCAGGCTCAACCTTGAGTCACCTTCAAAGGCCAAATCATTAAAATGGTCTGGCCACAGGTAAGAACTTCTTTATCCTTCTGCACAGTTGTTTCCCATACTTGCCTAGGCATAAATACCACCTGTAGTACTGTTCAAAGTACAGATTTCCAGGCCCTGATTCAAACTTTCAGAATCTCTGTAGTCACAGGAGACTCTAATGAACAAGCACAAAGCTGGAACACTTGACTGAAAAAATGTGACAAAAAACCTGCAAAGAAGCTGCAGAGTAGAAATCTGTTTAGTACACTCTACTGATTCCCCACAGTACTATCCAGAGTGGTTAAAGTCTTAGAGGAAAAAAAAAAATTAAAAATCAAGAAGAAGGGTTTTCAGGATTTTACATTTTCTTTCATCACTGGGAAAGCAGCTCAGTGGGGGAGGGTGGGAGGTCCTGAAATGGCAGAGGACGTATCAGTGGAGAGTGGAAAGTGTTCTACAGTAAATATGACAATGCAGTAAGACAAACAGAAATGTACCTAAGGAGATAATGGGGGCGGGGGGGCAGGTGGGCAGTGCCCCAAGTCTCAAAAAAGGTACTGTTACCGATGATGTGAAGGTTAAGACTTATGACAATCCATCAGAAGAAGCAATGTGAAAGCAAGACCATGAAACCCACAGAGAAAGGGGTTGAAGATGGTACTTATCTTACTCTATTCCTATCAATGTTAGAACTTGGCTATGTTTCTCAACATTGTTTCATTCAACCCATCAAAATACCCACATTTACAGACAAAGATACTTAAGTAAGATGTTCAATGATGACAGTTCATAATGATTAAAAAATCGGAAAACAAATAAAAAGAGAATTGGCAAAATATATTAAATCTTTACTATGGAAAAATACACAAAGCTTAAAAAGAATGGGCCAACATTGGGAGGCCAAGGTGGGCGGATCACAAGGTCAGGAGATAGAGACCATCCTGGCTAACGGGATGCTGAAACCCCGCCTACTAAAAATACAAAATATTAGCCAGGCATGGAGGCGGGCACTTGTAGTCCCAGCTACTTGGGAGGCTGAGGCAGGAGAATGGTGTGAAGCTGGGAGGCAGAGCTTGCAGTCAGCCGAGATCGCACCACTGCACTCCAGCCTGGGCTACCGAGCGAGACTCAGTCTCAAAAAAAAGAACGACGTGAGGCCGGGTGTGGTGGCTCATGCCTGTAATCCCAACACTTTGGGAGGCTGATGCAGGTGGATCACTTGCATCCAGGAGTTTAAGACAAGCCTGGGTGACATGGTGAAACCCTGCCTCTACTAGAAATACAAAAATTAGCCTGGCATGGTGGCACGCACCTGTAGTCCCAGCTACTCAGGAGGCTGAAGTGGGAGGATAGCTTGAACCCACCGGGTGGAGGTTGCAGTGAGCTGAGATTGTGCCACAGAACTCCAACCTGGGTGACAGAGATCTTGTCTGGAAAAAAAAAAAAAAAAGAAGCCAGGCGTGGTGGCTCATGCCTGTAATCCCAGCACGTTGGGAGGCCGAGACGGGAAGATCACTTGAGGTTAGGAGTTCGAGACCAGCCTGAGAAACATGGTGAAACCCTGTCTCTACTAAAAATTCAAAACTTAGCTGGGTGTGGTGGCGCATGCCTGTAGTCCCAGCTACTCAGAAGGCTGAGGCATGAGAAGTGCTGGAACCCGGGAGGCGGAGACTGCAGTGAGCTGAGATCGCGCCACTGTACTTCAGCCTGGGTGACAGAGTGAGACCCTTTCTCAAAAAAAAAGAGTGTAAAAAAAAAAGAATGAGACGCATCTATCCACAGTGACATGGAGAACTCACCATGATATGTCAAGTGAACAAAAAAAGCAAGGTGCAAAACAATGTGAAGATCTCATTTACATAAAAAGCAAAACAAAATTAAACTATCTCCCCAGCTTGTTTTTATTTGTATAAAATACAACATGCACATAAATGGTGTGGAAAAATAAACACCCATGTGCAAACAGTGGTAACCTCAAAGTTCATGGAAGAGACAGGAATGGGGTGGGTTGGTAAGACTGGTGTGAAAGTGAATTTTAATACTGTATCCTGTTGTACTGTCTAATTTGTATGAACAGCACACTCTCATGTTTATTAGCTTTCTGTATGTATCACTTGTAAAATACTGCTCTGGGTGAATAACACCACTCTGGCTGACCCTCCAATAATTCAACTGATCAATCAAATCAGTTAAAGAGTAAACAGATAATTCAAGATTTAGTGGCTCTATAAATACAACATTAAAGTGAGCATGCCTTTACTTCAGGGCAAAATGAAACTTCTATCTCAAACTATAAACAAGTCTTATTTTGAGAGAGTGTCTTACTCTGTCACCCAGGTACTTGGAGTGGTGTGATGATAGCTCACTGCAGTCTGGACCTCCGGGGCTCAGACCGTCCTCCCACTTCAGTCTCCCAAGTAGCTGGGAATACAAGTGTGCACCACCATGCCCAGCTAATTAAAAAAAAAAAAAAGTTGTAGAGTCTCACTATGTTGCCCAGGCTGGTCTCAAGTGATCCTCCTGCCCTGGCCTCCCAAAGTGCTGGGATTACAGTCGTGAGCTACCATATCCAGCCTATAAACAAATAATTCTGTAGATAAACAAAACTTTGGAAACAAAAAACAGAATTATATGTTGTTGATGTTTTGGAATATATCCCAACAATATGAATAATGACAGAGGCTTGCAGAATCAAGTAAAATCAAGTCACTGCAACAAACGATTTTCCTTATGCCTAAGGGGACTTTATCTTTAGGAAAATTTTATAAATGATTACATTCTCAAAATAAAATATAGCACAATACCCTAACAATTCTTGCCAACCCCAAATATTACAATATGAATAAATGCTTATGCACTCTAACATTATCAGGGCCTGGAAAGGATACTATACCAAATTTTAAGACATGTAGCATACAGAAATGTAATATATTGGTTCACTTTGTGATTTAGAGGGAA
This sequence comes from Rhinopithecus roxellana, assembly GCF_007565055.1. Lineage (NCBI taxonomy): Eukaryota > Metazoa > Chordata > Mammalia > Primates > Cercopithecidae > Rhinopithecus > Rhinopithecus roxellana. Next base: position 64,688,050 of record NC_044554.1, read on the forward strand.
AACTACATTTATGTTTCAGGCTTAATATCTTGATACAAGGATGCCAGAATTCCAAAGAGGAAAAGCCAAGCGATTTAGCTTTATCACTCACCTATTTCTCCTTCCTTCCCCTCTCTCGATTAAACTTCCAATCTCACCCTTAAACAGGCTCCTCCATTCTGTCAATCAATGCTTCTCAGGTCTCCACTACCCACAGTCTTTCCCAGACTGTGCTATTCCTTCAACCCTGTGCTTCCCTTTCCCTCACCCACACAGTTTCTACCCTGCTGCCTCTGCTTCCTCACCATCCAATGCTACCCTGAAATCTGGCTTCCTTACTATTGATGAAACTGCCTACAAGCGTCATCAAAGACCACCAGATGGACAAAGTCAATGGTCCATCTTTAACTTCTTTATCTTTCTGCAGGGAGGAATGAAAAATCTGCACTTTAAGTAAGTTCTACTTAAAAAAAAACAAAACATCCTTTGTGCCCACATATACCAACTCCTGGCTATTAGAAACTTTAACAGAAGGCCTCTTGTTTTATGAATACAGACACTAAAAACAAAAAACACCATCCATACCAAAAACTGTACTAGATTTATCTAAAACCATATGGTTTTTGGTATGGAGCGTGTGTGTATGTTCAAGCAGAAACAAAGGACATCTAAGACAAAGGATATTTTATGTGGGAAGATGTGAAAAGGAACAGTAAAAAAAATAACTTCATACACAGCATTTGAAAAACTACATTAGTGCACTTCATTTTCTTTTGTTGAGACTGAGTCTGTCTCTGTCGCCCAGGATGGAGTGCAGTAATGTGATCCTGGCTCACTGCAATCTCCACCTCCTGGGTTCAAGTGATTCTCCTGCCTCAGCCTCCTGAATAGCTGGGATTACAGGCATGCTCCACCACGCCCAAATAATTTTTGTATTTTTAGTAGATATGGGGTTTCACCATGTTGTCCAGGTAGGTCTCGAACTCCTAACCTCAAGTGATCCTCCCGTCTCGGTTTCGGCCTCCCAAAGTGTCGGGATTACAGGAGTGAGCTACCACGACCAGCTAGTGCACTTCATTTCTGAAGCATCTTTGTCTTTTCAATCAAATTGAAACCAAATGATACAAAGTTAATGGGCCTTCTCACCATTTTCCTCACCCACTTTAACACTTTATAAAAGTTTAGATTGGGCCAGCTATCTGGCAGTGGCTCACACCTGTAATCCCAGCACTTTGGGGGGCCGAGGTGGATGGAATGCTGGAGTTCAAGACCAGCTTAGGCAACCGCATCTCCACCAAAAATACAAAAAACTAGCTGGGTGTGGTGGTGCAGCTATAGTCCCAGCTACTCCGGAAGCTGAGGTGGGAGGATCGCCTGAGCCCCGGAGACATAAGGTTGCAGTGAGCCATGATCATGCCACCACACTCCAGCCTTGGTGAGGAAACAAGACTCTGTCTCAAAAAAAAAAAAAAAAGAAAAAAGAAAAAAGTTTAAGTTGGATACTGTCATCTAAAACGTAAAAAAGTTTAGAGGAATAGGTACAGATCACAGATCACTTCCAGGTGGAAAGATCTTTGTGCATCCATTGGGCCATATATATTGATCACAATACTGGTCCAGTGGATATACTACGGACATAACGGACAACATAATATTAGGAAAAATATGATACACGTAAACGAAAGACTTAGCTGTATGAGCTTTTATCATGAGATCTAGAAAGTAAACCAATGCTTGTGAAAACTGAATCTCCCCACCACCCATCTCTCAAAATTTGAGTTTCTCCTTCTAAAATTTTGTCTCTCTTCCACGAAAGGCAACATCTAGTATTTTTTTCTTGGGGGAAAAAAAAAATCTAGACCTGTACTGCCCAGTACAGTAGCCATTAGCCACATGTGACTACTAAGCACTTGAAATGTGGCTAGTGTGAACTGAGATTGGTATAAGTGTTACATTTCATATCTAAAGAATGGTATTTTATATGTATTAGATTAAATATTATTAAAATTACTTTCACCTGTTTTAGATTTTCACCTGAAATTTAAAATTACATATGTGACTTTTATTACATTTTTATTGGACAGCATGTTAGGCACAAACCAAAAGATTAGAAAAGATGTCCAGTAGCTATCATCCTTTTGTAGTATTAATGTCACTAATAATGATCTTCTATAAAGTTGTTTTCATGAATCGTTCCAGTAATTTTTAAAAAGAAAAGATTAACAGGGTTAAGTGTGATTTTAATAATAATGAGTCTTAAGAATTGGTTTCTTCAATCCATCCAAAAATGTCCTTAAAAGCCCTAACTTCTTACCACTCCTCCCTGACCCACCCTTCAGGTAAGAACTTAAGAGCTTTCAAGGAAATTTTTGTCCTTAGTGTCCATAGTGGACATCCATTGGACCAGTATTGCAATCGATATATGGCCCAAGCTTTCAATTTTGGTAAAGTGCCATTGGTCACAGAATACTTAAATTGTTTCAGGGAAATTTAGACGTTTAAATTCAACTTCACAAGAATGTTAACACTGAGTGATCCAACAGTTATTCTGGTTGACCAAAGACCCATTGCTCAATGTTAACAATTGGGATAAATGGGTGTGGTAGTAAAACTCCAGTTCTCTGAGCTGGATGGATATTCACCAGAAAAGGCATTTACTTCTCCATAATGCAGCAAAAGCAGGATCTCATTGTTTAACTGTCTACTTCAATTGGAGATTACAGGGAACAGCCTGATAGCAATTTAACTATACTAAGGCCCAGGTTATGAGATCTAGAAAATGAAGTTATCTGGTTATCTATCTGACATTCTTTACTTAAAAACTTTAGTACTATACCAATGGACCATCACATAAAAGTGATGGCATCCTTTATGATTTGATAAAAGTCATGACACCAACACATAATTTATTTAACGTCTCTCTAGTGATGAAGTTACATCGGTTCATCAATACATTCTAATTATATTGTGTGATGGAGGGAATACACAAGACAGCTAATAAAAGTACAAAATCTGGCTGCAGAAGAAAAACCCTGAGTATGTCTCAAACTATTACTCAAGCTTCATTAGTTCTATAATGAAAGCAACCAGCACAAACTTTAAATTTTTCTGGCTAGAGAATAAAACACTTTTTAAAGAAGGACAGGAGCCTTGGTTTCTAGCTGTAATTTTGCTGTGCATGTGTAACAAGCGTGACATTGTTGAATATTTGGTAGTTAATTTAGCTCAACCTTCCTTCAGTGCCAGTTGTCTACAAATAAATTTAAGATCCTAGAAGACCTACCTACTATGATCACTCTAGCTGGAAGTGATCTGTTATTTTTTTCTTTTTTGGACAAAAAGGGTATGATCCAATATAAACTTATATAAAACTCATTTGAACCACTCAATAACAATGACCATAGGCTACTTTAAGTTGTCTCCTTAGCTCCCCTTTAGAATCTGCATTTCTGGAAGAATGTCTGCATATCAGCCAGCACAAATTATTATCCCTATATTGTCCCTAATACAGTGTCTTGCACATTTTACTGGATTAATACATCCTACTGAATTAATTGGGCGGTACTTGGCAGCAATATGGTTCCTGCCTGCCTGTGTTCTCCAAGCTCCAATTCCGTTTACTGGATCTGGCAATTGGTCAGGAACAGGCAAGTGTTATTTCAGCTGTCTTAACTCTGATACATAAATTACAGCATCAGCAACATCCATACTTAAGAGTTCAGAGAGTGAGAATCTAGGGCCTTATGGTCTAGCTAGCATTTCCCATGGCTATCCTTGGCTACACCTCTGTCCTTCCAATATCCCCAGTACAACCACGTTACAGAAAATCTGTGTTAACACCAATGTACTAGGGTGTGGTGTTGCAGTCTCAGGCACGTGGGAGGCTGAGGCAGGAGGACGGCTTCAGCATGCGAGTTCAAAGCTCCACCTGGGAAACACAGCGAGACCCTCAACTCTAAAATAAATAAATTTTAAAAAATAACACCAATATATAGATCCCAATACTGCTTTAATGGATATAAAGTGCTATCAATAAGTATTTCTTGACACATCACTGGATGAATGAAAGCAAACAATGATTATATTGAGAGTGACAATGAGTTGGTTTCAAAGCTATATTGAGTACTATTCACTCAGGCATACTTAATATATTTTTGTGAGCTCATGGCTCTCCTACTTGTGATTCTCAAAAGAATCCTATTGGAACCCCCGTCCCCAACCCCCAATCACCGTAAAACCTCAGATCAGGCCTTGGGAAACTCATTTTCTTGACAAATACTTGTAAACACTTGACAAGTGTTAGTAGGTAGGTCTTCTAGGATCTTAAATTTAGAGGTTATATCTGGTTCCTCGTTTGGATTATACTATATAAATTCTTCAGTGATGACTCGTTTGGTATTTGGTTAATTAAATCTACTGAGTGAGGCCAAACTTGCATTTGTCTTGTGTCAAGTTCCATTTTATGGCAAAGACTAATTTTACAGAGATTCCAAGGTTCTCTGCCTCCAAGCTGAATAAGCTACTAGAACAAAAAAACAACTAGAAGCCACCTTATTCCCAATTCAGTTACGTTGACTTCATAGTTCATGCCAGAAAATGAATGCAATTCAATTCTCAAAGACACTATTCTAGAATTTTATACACTTAGGAATTCAGATCACAGGCTCAAAAGTTTTAGCAGGAGACCCAGGGAGCTTTTACCTTGATGCAAAAGCAGCTTTCGAAACTGCAAGCCACTCTACTATACGCTTAATCACGGCAGCTATAGGGAATTAAGTTTATTTCTGACCGCAGCATGCTAAAGATCAGTAGGATATGGGGCTAGAAGCAACAAAAAACGTAAAAAGAAAGATTAATTCCCCAACAAAGATTTAAAAACTATTTTCCGTCGCTAACTGAAATACGTAGCCAAACATGGAAGCTCTAAACATTCGGCTTTTCTTTAAAATTACAGATACCACCTAGTGTCTTCAGTCGTTCTTTCCCCCCTTGTTTCTGCACCCTTTAGGTGAGTGAACACGACCTTGGCAGATGCACCCTACTCTCGGGATGTGGCCTTGGGGCGGGGCTGGCAGATACAAGCAGGCTGGTGAGTGGGAGGCAGCAGGGAGCTGTTACAATAACACTATCCAAATGCCCTCCGACCTTCCGGAGGCAAAAAGTGACCCTCTGGTGCCAGGGACTCGGTGAGTGGCGTGACCCAGAGACGGAGGACCAGGACGCAGCAAACCAGGCACAGAACAGTACTCAATGGGACGGAGTTTGACCGGACCAGCCCCCTTCCAAGAGCGCGCGGGAAGACCGGCGGCGGCCTCCATCCCAGGTTGCACACCGAGGGCCCTGGGATCTCCAGCAGTCTCAGGCCTGGGACCCCGGCGCCAGCAGAGACAGGGGCCCCGAATGAGGCAGTCCCCTGCCGCGCCAAGAACAAGACCGGGGACAGAAAGAAAGCGGACAAAGATAAGGCAGTGGTGAAGGGGCTGGGCATCACCATACTTACCTTTCCTCGTAGCCCCCACAACACAGGATGCCGAGGCCGCCGCTCACCCACCGGCTCAGCTCACGCGCGCAAGCACCGCCCAACCGGAAGCGGCTCTCCGCCCCGCCCTCATCCGTCTCGCAGGCGGCCTTCCGACCAATCATCAGCAAACTCGCCGCTGACGCATAGCTTCCCCGAGCAGCCATTGGTCTAACAATCGCATAGCCGGGATTGGCTGGAAAGCGCCACGTCCCCGGGACCGCGCCGAGCTGCGTGGACCGGATTCCCGCCCAACTCTAGTCCCTGGGCTTGTTGGGACCGCGGGCCCCAGCCCCAGCCCAGCCCCGTACTGCGGGTGGCGTGGGCGCTGCCGTTTGGCTGCCACGTCCCCATTCACAGCTAATGACTCTGCTTCCACAGGGCTTCTTAGACTATCCTGCTAGTTATCTTCATTCCCACAAGGCCACCAGGGCGGAATTAATCCGACTGAATCAGTCACCAACTTTATTGAACAATCCCAACTTTTTCTTTCCCTTCAGCGCTGCGCCCTGTGCTATCTACAGGAGGCTCTTCAGTCTTTGGCACCAGCGTATCTTTCAGCTCCATCTCCCAACACTCCCCCTCATCTTGCGTTCTGGGCACCATCATCTGTGTTTCCTAACAGCCAGTCCTTTTTCATCTTCAAGATTTTTGATCAAGAGGCTTCCTCTGCCAGGATTAAGTGCGTTTTCCTGATTTTCTGCCTTGCCAATAGAAGTCCCAGTTCAGATGTTAGCTCTAGAAACTTTCCCTGACCCCACTAAGCATAATTCTTACCTTATTTACCATCATAGCTGTTTATAGCTTCAGTACACTTTGCCAAATTCTGCTATAAAATGTAGCTTATCCATCTGTCCTCTTCTGGAGTAAGCTCCTGGGTAGGTATCTGTCTAATCGTCTTTATATCTGCAGCTCTGAGCTTACTGCCCAGCTCAGTAATGTTAAGTGAAGGGAATGGGCCGAACCCATTGCGTGTCCCTGGTTTAAGAGGAACGCAGTAAATCATCCGTTTAGTCATTTCATGTCATAAAATTAAAACAAGTATCAAATAAAGGATACTATAGCTTCAACACAAATGGAATGTAAACCTGTGGCGTTCTTAGCACATAAAGCCTCTATAGTTTAAAATCAAATTGAGACAAGTAGTAAGCTCATGAAACAGTTAAGCTCATGAAAGCAAGCTAGTTAATGTCAACGTGAAAGTTTTACAACTAATGCTTACGGCATTCAGACAAAGGAGTGTCAGTGACCCTTGGTGGTAGTCAGAGAAGGCTTCAGAGGAAGATATGACTAAGTCTGGACTAAGGAAGTCCCAAATGGACTATTCAGCAAGAAGAGTAGTAGGAATAAGGACAAGTGGAGGGCAGAGTGGGGGATAAATTCTCAGGCCAGGTAGCAAATGAGGAAGGCAAAAAAAAAAAAGAGTGAGGGGGAAGCAATGAAAGGAAAGCATGGATGGTAAGTTTGGAGAGGTAATGGAAGATCTTGCCAATTTGAGGAGCCTGAACCAAAGGCAGTGGGAATTGTGGGTCTTCTTGGGAAGGTTTCTAAGCTTGTGCCTACAGGGAAACACATCTAATGGGCATTAACAATAAAACAGGCTGCCTCAGGAGGCATTATTTCAAAAACAGTTTTTAAAATACCTCCTTAAGGATCACTTGAGGCCAGGAGTTCGAGACCAGCATGGGCAACATAATGAGACCCTTCCTCCCCTCCTCTCTATGAAAAAAAATTTTAGAATTAGCTGGGCATGGTGGCACACACATGTAGTTCAAGCTAGTTGCTTGAGCCTGGGAGGTTGAGGCTGCAATGAGCTGTGATTGTGCCATTTCACTCCAGCCTGGGCAACACAGCAAGACCCTTTCTTTTAAAAAATAAAAATAACAAATAACAAATAACTCCTTAAAGTCAGGCACTGTGTTAGGTGCTAGTGAACCCAAAATAAATAGGACATCGTCCCTGTCCTCAACGAACTCAGCCTAATGGTGAGCCATCCATCCTGGAATTGTCCTAGTAAAGGCTAAACAGATAGTGAGAGTGCCAGAGATGGGACCCTCCAACCCTGAGGTTCCCTAATGGAGAAGGGCCTGGCCTAGCAAGGGCAAGGGAAATGGAAATGAACCCTTATATACAAGAGGTTTTTTGTTTGTTTATTTGTTTGTTTCTGAGACGGAGCTTTGCTTTTGTTACCCAGACTGGAGTGCAATGGTGCGAACTTGGCTCACTGCAACCTCCGTCTCCTAGGTTCAAGCGATTCTCCTGCCTCAGCCTCCCAAGTAGCTGGGATTACAGGTATGTGCCACCACGCCCCGGCTAATTTTTGTATTTTTAGTAGAGATAAGGTTTCACCATGTTGGTCAGGCCACTGTCGAACTCCTGACCTCTAGTGATCTGCCTGCCTCGGCCTCCCAAAGTGCTGGGATTATAGGCATGAGCCACTGTGCCCGGCCACAAGAGAGATTTTAAAAGTGGAAATAAGTCCTGAGCTTAGTGACCACTTGAACGAATGAAATGAAGAAGGAGCACTCAAAAATTAAAAGGTTTAATCATGGGAGATTGGGAGAATGAGCTAGATACATGGAATGAGGGAAGTCAATTGAGTTCAAGACATAGGAAGTCTGTGATGGCAGAACATCTAAAGAGAAAGAGCCAAAAGCCTGGAGGAGATACTTGGGAGGGGTTGTTGGCCAGGAGAGATGGCTGGTGGAGCCATGAGAACAGAGAAGAGACGAAAGCAGATTAGACCTCACAGGAGCCCCAGAGTTAGAAAGTGGGTGGAGGAAGGAAGAAAAGGACCTGAGGGACAACACGTAATAGAAATGCTGCCAATAGCTGCACCCAAGGCCATCGAGTGAGAGCAGCACTGAAGGACTGCTTGTGGCCGCATGATGGTGTCACCACAAAAGGCGGACATTCGTCTCCAAGCATCCCATCTCTGCTTATGGGTGCTACTGAACATTCAGTGTTTCCTGTGTGCAGACACTGTTCTAGGACTGGGGATACAGCAGTGAGCAAAATTAAGTCTGTCATGGTGCTTATATTCTGGTGTGTAGAGGTAAGTGAGACAGCCCAAAAACAAGAAAAAAGCAACATACATAGAATGAGAGGTGGTGACAGGTGCTGTTACCTGAAAAACCAGGGTTTGTTCTCTGATAGTAACAAACAATGCAAAACTCAGTTTTATTATCAATAGAAGTTTTATTACTTGGCATATGTAAGAAGGATACTGGGAATGTTCTCTAAAGCAGTGTCTCCCCAAGGGAAGTTGACAGGAGGGTTTTACGGGGTGATGGAGAGAGCAGAAGGTGCAAAATCACGTGTAGAGGGGGGTCCCAGTGGCACAGATGACTGGACGCATATTCATGACCAGCATAGGTGTGTTATGGCAATGAAGCTATAGCTCCTCCTAAGGTGGAGACTTTGACATGGTCAAGAGAAAAGTTGACACAGTTCATCTATAAGTTGCCAGGGTCTGCAAGGAGCTGGTTCAAACCAACAGGGTGACCATATTCCATGCAGGGTTTGGGGAAGAACAGGCCGCAGGGCAGAAGGCTGTGAAACAGGCTGATTGCTCAAGTTGACTGAATTCCTTTTATAAAACCTGGAGACCCTGATATGGGTTGGATCTGTGTCCCTGCCCTAATTTCATGTCAAATTGTAAACCCCAGTATTGGAGGAAGGGTCTGGTGGGGGGGTGATTGGATCATGGGGTGGAGTTCTCATGAATGGTTTAGCACCATCCTCGCTTGGTACTGTATAGTGAATGATTTCTCATGACATGTGTTCATTTAAAGTCTGTGGCATCTGCCCTGCCCCTTCCTCCTGCTCCAGCCATGCAAGACATATCTGCTTCCCCTTTGCCTTCCACCATAATTTCCCTGAGGCCTCCCAAGAAGCAGAAGCAGCTATGCTTCCTGTACAGCTGCAGAACTGTGAGCCAATTAAATCTCTTTTCTTTATACCCAGTCTCAGGTATTTCTTTATAGCAATACAAGAATGGACTAATACAGACCCTCTCTTGCTTACATAAGGAGAAAAATAAGGCAGGAAAGGAGAACAGTGAGTGTTGGGACTATCAGGAGTGGTGTTGCCATCTCAGAAAAGGTGGCCAGGGAAGCTCATGAGAGGGTGACATATGAGTGAACATCTAATGGTGGTGAACATTCCAGGAAAAGGGAACACCAAGGCAAGGCCCTGAGTTGGGAGTATGTTTGAAATGTTTGAGGAGCAACTGGAAGCCAGTGGGACTGGAGTACAGTAGCAAGGAGAGTAGAGGACATGAGGTCAGAGAGGGAGCAACAGGAATGGGGGAGGGAGAGAGGGACATCATGCAGGGCCTTTAGGCTATTGCAAGGACTTTAGCTTTCGCTATGATGAGTGAGAGGATATGGAAGACTGACTATTTGCTAAATTGTTTCTTCTTCTTTCTGTGAACCCAGCTAGACTACATTTCCCAGCCTCCCTTGCAGTATGGCCATATGACTGAACTTTGATGGAAGGAAGGAGGGTGGAGATGTTGTACACTACTTCCAGTACTGGCCATACAGACCTGCCATGTGTAATTCTCCAAGCTCATTCTCTTTCTGTGGCTAGAAGCTGTGTGTTTCAGATGGCAGAGCCACAAGATGGAAGGATCCTGTGAAACTGCCACTCAGTTTTTGAACTAGGAACACCATTTTTGGACTCTTTGTGAATGAGAAGTAGAACTTCTATTAGCTATTTTATGCCATTGATATATTAGGATTTATCTCTTTCAGAGCTAGCATTGCCTTAACTAATACAGAAGGGAAGCTATTGGAAGGTTTTGAGCAGAGAAGTAACATGATCTAGTATTTTAAAAGGATCACATTAGACTGAAAGGGAGTAAGGTTAGGAACCAAGTGCATTTAGGAATTGTTTGCAACAATCCAGGTGAGTGATGATGATGATGGTTTCGTCCAGGTTGGTAGCAGTGGAAGTAGTGAGAATATCAAATTCTGAATATATTTTGAAAGTAGTTTGAAAGGATTTCCTAATGGGTTGGAAATAGGGTGGAGAGAAAGAGAGGAGTTAAGGATGACTCCAAGGTTTTGAGCAAGTAGAAAAATGAGGCTTCCACTTATTAGGATGGAGAAGACTTTAGAGAGAACAAAGTTTTGAGGGATAATTTTTTTTTTTTTTTTGAGACAGAGTCTCGCTCTGTCACCCAGGCTGGAGTGCAGTGGTGTGATCTCAGCTCACTGCAACTTCCACCTCCTGAGTTCAAGTGATTCTCCTGCCTCATCCTCCTGAGTAGCTGGGATTACAGGCATGCACCACCACACCCAGCTAATTTGAGGGATAATATTGAGAGATTTGTTTTGGGCATATTAGACATTCAAGTAGAGATATCGACTAGGCAGTTGGATATGTATCTCTGGAGTACATAGTGGTCTGGACTAAAGATACAAGTTTAAGAGTATATTTGTAGCATGAAATCCATGTGTTTTGATTACAAGAGATTTATTATTGGACTGGCCTCCCGACCTGTGACCTGCTGCTCCTGCTCTTCCTCTATTCTCTTGCCTTCCTATCCTCTGCTCTCCTGCTCTCCGGATCTTTTCCTCTCTCTGACTCCAACATCCTGACTTGATGACCCCCCACCCTTCCCTGTTCCAACCCCACTGACTAATTCGCCCCCTTTCACCCCTCCTCTTTATTTCCTCTCTGCCATTTCCTCCTGTAGTGACTCCCTTCCCTGAACTCCTCCCTGGACTGCCTGCTGTCTGCCTCCTGCTCCCTTCCCCCTCTCCACTTGTTTACATTTCTTTCTTGACTCTCCTGATCTTCTATTTTGATTCCTCCTTATCTGTTCCTCTGACTGTCTGTCGGTCTCTCCCTGCTCTCCTCCTCTGCTTCCACCTGTTGTTAGCCTTTCTGACCTGTTAACTGCCTGCCCTGATCTCACCCGCCCTGCCACTCTCTCCCTGATCCTGCTGCTCCTCTGCCTCCTCTCCCCTCCTTCCTCTGACCTGCCTCTGGACCTGTCTGCTGACACCTTCTGTCCACTCTCTGCTTCTGACCTCGCTCCTTGTTGCTTCTCCCCTTCTTGACCTGCTGCTTCTCGCCCTCTCTGCTTTCTCTGCCCTTCTCCGTGATCTTCTCCCTTCCCTTCACTTTTCTCTCTGACTCGTGCTGACTGACCCTTTGCTGCTGCCCTGCTCTCCTGGACCTGTTGACTCTCTCTGTCTTCTCCTGTTGTCTGTGACTCTCTTCCTTTCCCCTCCTCTCGCTCTTGACTGCCTTCTTGCTTTTTTTTTTGGGTTTTTTTTTTGGGGGGGGGGGGACTTTCATGCCCTGCTCTGACCTCCCTCCTTTGCCTCGACCTGCTTGCTGCCTCCCCCTGACTCCTGAGACCTCTTTCTTTCTGCCTCTGCTTGCCTCCCTCTCCCTGACTCTGCATTTGTGTCCTCCCTGCCCTCTCTCCCCCTCTCACCTGACTCTTCCCTCTTCTCATGACCTCTGGCCTGCTCTGTTGCCCCCTCTGACCCCTGACTCTCCGACTGTTCTCTCTCTGTCCTTCTGTCCCAAATGCTGACTGACTGACCTTCTTGCCTCTCTTGACATTCTTCCCTCTGTCTCACTTGTCTCACCCTCCTCCCGGCTGCTGACTCCTCTGCTGACTCCTCTGCGCCTCTCTCTGACTTGACCTGCTCTCTCTCCTCGTTGCCTCTTCCCCTCTCTGCTGCCTCTGACTCTTGACTGATGAACTTGCTTCCTGCTCCCTGCTGCCACCCTCTGACCCCCTCCTGCTTTTCTTTGATCCCTGCCTGCTTTTTCTCTGCTTCCCCTCCTCGTTGACTCTTCCATGTGCTGCTGCCTTGCTTTTTTTATTTTTCTCTATCATGCCTGTTGGCGTGCCCTCTCTGACTTGTGACCCCCTTGACCTCTTTCCTGCCTGCTCTGAATTGCTGACTCGCTCTGACTCTGATCCTCCTCCCTTGACCTCTGCTTCTTCTTTGGGAAACTTATTTTTGGACTCTGTTTTTATATTTGCCCTCTGCTCTATTTTTCTCTTGCCTGCTTCTATACCCTATCCTACTTCTTTTCTGACTGCTGCCCTCCCCTGTCCCTGTACCCTGTCTGCTATTTCTCTTGTCCCCATCTCTGCCCTCTGCTCCCCTACCTTGTCTATCTGCTCCCTGCTGTGCCCCTGCTCCTCTGACTGGCCGCTCTTGACTTCCTGCGTCCCTGCTCCCTTGTCTGCTCTCTTCGGTCTTGAAATCTCTTCTCCTGCTCCTGCCTCTGTTACTCTTCGGCTTGCCTCTCTCTTCCCTTCTGCCCCTGCCCTCTGATACCTCTGACTCTCTTTGACTTCTTGCTGCTGCATTTCCTCTTGCTGCTGAACCCCTTGATTGCTACTCCTGCTGCTTTCTGTTTCCTTGCTCTCTCTGATTCCAACCCTCCATGTCTTGCTGCTCTGCTTGCTCCTTCCTCTGCTGCTCCTGCTGCTGCTCCTTGCTTTGTGCTCTCTCTGCTCTGCTGCCCTCTGACTGCCTTATTTTCCTTGATATTTTCTGTATCCATGCTATTTGTCTCTCCTCGCCTCTTCTGACCTTTCTCCTCTCTCTTTCCCGTGCTGCTGACTGAGTCTTTTCCCCTGGGTGCTGATCTCCCCTTCTTTCCATTTTTGTCCTGCCTCTGCTTTTTTCCCCTCCCCTGACGTCTCCCTCTCTGCTTTCTTTTGCTCCCTGCTTGCTGCTCCTTCTGCTTGACTCTTCTGACTGCTCTTGCCTCTTGCCTTTTCTCTGTTTTCCCTTCCTGCTGGCCTGTCTGAACTCTTGCTGCTGCTTCTTCCTCTTCTGTTCTTGACTGCTCTCCTCACCCCTTCTGCTATGACCTGATGCTGCTCACTCCTGCACCTCTCCTGCCCTCTGCATCTTGACTCTGCCTCTTGCTTTTCTTGCCTCTTTCTGCTCCCTCTGCCTCCTGCTGCTTGTCCTTGACATGCTCTGTCCTGACCGTGCGACCACCCCTGATGCGCTCTATGCTCTTGTGTGCTCTCTCTGACTCCTTGTGCCCCTCTCTTGCACTCCCTCCCTCTCTCCTGACTGACCCCTGCCCTCCCTTCTCCTGCTCCTCCCCTTTTCTGATCCCTGCTTGACTCTCTGACTGCACAGTCTGTTGCTGATGCCTGACCTTTTCTGACTCCTCTGGCTTCTCCTGTTTCTGTGACTCCTCTTCTCCTTGCCCCTCCCTTGAACTGCGATCCTGTGACTCTCCCTTCTCACCCTGTCATCCCCCCCCTTTGCTGCTGCTTCTGCTGCCTGCTCCTCCTTCTGCTGCTCGCCCTGCTGACCTCTGCTACTCTGCCTGACTTGCTATTCTCACTGATCTGCTCCTTCTGCTCGCCCCTCCATGTTGACTTCTGCTGCCCTCTGCTTCTTTGATTATGTTTTGCCTGCTTCTCCCTCTCTTGTTGCTGCATTGATTCCCTTTGAAGTGACCCTTAAATCCATGAGTATTTAAATGAACTGACATGCTCTTGACTGATTATCATACTGCCCCTTTTTCCTTTTTACTGACTCTTCTCTCTTTTCGTGCTCCTGCTGCTGCTCTGCCCCTGTCTCATGCTTCGTTTGTTTCCCTGATCACTGACCTACTCTCCCCTTTCATGCTCTGCATCTCTTTGTCCTGCTTGCCTTTTTTTCTAGTGACTTTGACTTGCTCTCTGGCCTGCTCCTGTCTTGTCTTCTCCTCTCTACTGACTTTTTTTCCCTTGCCTGGTGCCTGTCTCATCCACTTTTCTGCACGCCTCTCTCCTCCGAGTCTTCCTCCCCCCCCCAATTGCTCCTGACTCGCTTTGCTCCTCTGGCCTGCTCTCTCCTTCCTCCCTCCTTCCGTGCTGCATATAGCGATGCTCTGGTTCTTTTGACTTTTCTGACCACTGGCCTGCTTCTTGCTTACGTCTGGCTCTGCCTTCCTGCTGCCCTGCTCTGATCTCCCTGTCTTTTTGGGTATCTCGCTTGATCCTTTATCCCTTGTTTCCGCTGTGAATTGCCCCCTCTTTCTGTTTCTTCTTCCTGAAGTCCCTTTCCGACGAACTGCTGTCTTCTCCGTTTTTTTTGATTCTCTCTTGCTCCTGCTCTCATGCATGCTGCGGAACTTGATCCTCACATCGGATTTGCATCCGGCTATTTTCCCTATAATTTTAACTGCTCTCCTCTCTCTCTGCCATACTTGACTCTTGATTTTAATGAACGCTGCTGATTCTTTCGCGTACTACCCTTGACCTCTCCCCTCACTTCATCTTTCCCCATCTCTGCCTGCACCTTCCACTTCTACTCCTGTAATCTTGCTTCGCTTCCTCTACTTTCTTATACTGAACTTCTGCCCAGTGGATCCCTCCTCTCTTCAGCCATTCCTCCCCCTCGCCCTGTCTGCTGCCTCCCCTGATCTGATTCCTCTCTTGCTGGGATCTCATTCTGCTTCTGACTCCTATTGACTTCTTGGTCCTGACTACTTGCTCCTTGATCTGCCACACCCCTGATTGCCTACCCCTTGCATCTGCCTCTCTTCCCTGACCTGTTTCACTCCTTCCCTATCTTTCCTCGTATCTGCTGCTGCCTTCTGTCACGCCTGCCCCTCGCAATTGCACCCTTATTTGACCTCTCTCTGTCTTCCTCCTTCTGCCCCCCATCCCTCCTTCTGTCTTGACTACAGTGATGCCCCCGCTTTTGACCCCTTTTCTAATCCTTTCTCTCCTCCATTCCTCCCCTCCTGCTTTTATGCTACTTCTGCTCCCCTGACTTGTTTGTCTTCTCTCTGCTTGACCCTCTCTGCTCTCTCTTGCTCCCCTGACTGCTCTGCTCTTTTGCTTCCTTCTTATGTCTGCTCTCTCTCTACTCTTCTCCCTCTGACTGTGACCCCTTGCCGTCCCTCCTCTGTCCTCTTTCCCTCTGCCTCCTGTTGTCCTCCCTCCTCTGTCTCTTCCTTCTCCCTGATCTGCTCTGCTTGCCTGACTGCTGACTCAACCTTCCCATTGCGCTGTACTAGCCTGACCTCTTCTCTCATCCTCTGCTTTCTTCTCCCCGCTCTGCTTGCCTCTGCAATTTCCTCTTGCTGCTCCTCGCCCCCCACAGCCCCCTTTCCTTTTTGCCTGTTCCCATTTTTTTTTTTTTTCCCCCTTTTTCCTTTTTTTTTTTTTTCCCCTTTCTTTTTTTTTTCTTCTTCCCGCCCCCCAACCTGTTCTCCAGTCTTAAGCCTTCTCTACTGTATTCCTCTCTTTCCCCCCTCTCATGGCTTTGACTCTGCTTCCTCCGCTTCACCTGATTTCATGCTGATTTATTTTGGTCCACCAGCTTTTCCCTCTGATCTCTGGTGCCTGCACTCTCTCATATCTGCCTCTTCCTCCTGCTCCCTGCATGCCTCTTCTCTGCCCCACCTTGCCATCTCTCCTGTTACTGATCCTCCTCTCTTCTTGGCTGCTCTCTTGCTCACCCTTCCGGCCCCCCTCTGTGAACTCTATCTCACATCTCTCTGTCTCTCCTGCTGACTTCTCCTTCCTTCTCCTGCTGACTTGCCCTGTGCCCTCCTCTCTCTACTCTGCCCTGGCTCCCTTCTCTGATTCCCTCCTCCTTGACCTCTTCCTTTGCTCTTCCCCGGCCTCTCTGACTGCTCTCTGTCTGCTCTTTCTCTCCTCTGCTGCTGCTCCTCCCTCTCTTTCTCTCTCCCTCCCTTGCTGCTCTCTTTTCCTTCGTCTCCTCTCTTGACTGCTCCTGACTCTTGCTTCCTATATCTGACTCTTGCTCTGATTATCTCTTTCTCATGTCCTGTGCTTCCTTCTGCTCTTGCGTGTCTGGCCTCCTTTGCTCTCTCTCTGATCCATGATTTCTTGTCGCCCTCTCTGTTTCCTGCTGCTCTGACTCTTCCCATCTCACCTTCATCCCCCCTCTGGAACTTGCTCTGCTGTCTGGATCTGCTCGCCTGACCTCCTCTCCCTGACTGCCTCTCTCCTGTCGGCCCTCTCTAATCTTCCTGCTGCCCTGCTGGACCCTGCTCTGATGCCTCCTCCCTCCTGTTATAGGTGTTCTGCGAACTTGCTTCCTATCCACCTGACCTCTCTTATTTGTGACACTGCTTCTTTTTGTGAATGACTCTTTGTCATTTCTATACTCTGCTTGCCTATTTTATTTTATTTCCTATATCTTGCTATTGCTATCCCTGCCTTTCTCTCCCTGCTCTGTCTTTATGTCTCCTCCTGCTGCTTCCCTTGCACTCTGCCCTCTACTGACTGCTCCCCCTTGTCTGACTCTTCTCCTCTGCTCTCTCTGCTGAATTTCTCTCTTTATTGCACCTATGGCTATCCTTCTGCACTCTGCATCCCTTTGTCCTGCTCTCTGTCCATTCTCTTCTTTTGTTCTTGACTGTTACCTTTCCCCCTGGCTGCTGACTCCTCTCTCCTGCTCGGTTCCTCTTGTTACCCTTATCCTCTGTCCTCTTGCCTACTGTCTTCGTGGATTTCCTGCTGCTATCTTGACCTCTGATTCTCCGCTATTCTTAGGTTCCCTTCTATGCCTGAACCTCCCTACCTCATTGCTCTCACCTCTGGCATGCCTCCCCTTTTCCTAAGCATGATTTTTGTTCTCCTTTTAGTTTAGTGTGACTCCCCCCCCCTGTCCTCCTGCTCCTCTCCTCCTGCTCTTCCTGTCTGGCCTGCTCTCTTCTGCCTGACCTCGCTTCCCTTCTGCTGCTTCTCTCTCCCCTTGGCTACCTTTGTATGCCCTTGCTTCTCCTCTGTCCTCTGACCTTTGTACTGATTTCCTTGTCTTTGCCTTGCTCCTCTGAACTCTTGCTGACTTGACTCTGCTTCTGTTGTTTTGAATTTTCGCTCCTGTATCTTGCCTTCTGACCTGCCCTCTGCCCCTTCTTGTGACTATGCTTCCTTGTGCTGACTCCTGGTCACCTGCTCTTCTAACTTTTTTACCTCTCTCCTCGGTCTACTCTCCTCTCCGACTACGGCCTTTCCTCCGTCCTTTGCTTTTCCTATTTCTTCCATGCTCCTGTTGATCTGCTCTGCTGGGTCCTTCTGTTCAATCCTCCACCTTTTTTCTTCGTATCCTCTCCTTTACATTGTTTTGAACTTGTCTCTGATTCTGACTTTGTATTCTCCCCTGTCTGGAGCTGACATTTCTCTTTCCGCCTTTTATTTGTGTCCCCTGACTTTTTGCTTCTGTGTGCCTGTCTTCTCCTTTATTTTTTTTTTTCGTTGTACATCATATAGACTTCTCCTGTCCTACCCCTTTCTCTCCCTCTCCTTGCTGCTTTTGCTGCTGATTATGTCTTTGACTCTTCCTGACCTTCTGATTCTTTTTTCGATCTCTGACTGCCCGTTTCTTCTTGACTTTCTGCCCTCTGCTGTTTACCCTGCTGTTGACCTTCTTGTTCTCTTCTGCCGTCTTTCTCTCTCCCCCTGACTGACGGCATGCTCCCCATTAACTGGGACACTGACTTGCCTCTCTGACGTCTCTTTTTAACGGCCCTGCTGTGCCCCCTCTGCATAACCTCTGTCTATTCCTTGAATTTCCTGCTCTCTCTCTTCTGACTACCTCTGCCTGTCCATCTGCTGCTTTGTCTTCTGACCTGCCTTCCCTTGCGTGCCCCCTTCTCACTGCTTCCTCCTCTGTTCTGCTGCTGCTGATTCTGCATTTTTCTTTTTTTTTTTTTTTTTAACCCCTCCATTCGAATCTACTGATCTCTTATCCTAGCACTCATTGAATGCCTTGAATCTGATGATTGATTCTGCACTACCACCCCGTGCATCTGTCCGTATGTACACTGTTTTCTATCTGGTGATTTTTCTTGATTGCCCGCCCCCCCACCACCCCTTCCCATCCTGCCTGATACTCTTCTTTACATCTTAATCTCACCTGATCCTTCCTGTGTAACTCTCTCCTGCTGTGCCTTTTTTTTCTACACTGACCCCCCCACCCAGTTTTGTCACGCATTATTTCTGTCCTGTGGATTTGGATCTGTCTTGCTGCACGCTCTCTTTTTTTGCCTGTGTACCTGTTTGCACCCTCTCTGCCTGCCTGCTGCCTACACCCTGTTTGATTTTTCTGCCCTTCCTCCCGCTTCCTGTTTTTTCTGATTCCTTGCTCTGATTGACCTTCTCCTGCTCTCTGTGACTTGCCTCCCTGACTCCTCCCTTCCTCCTACTAGACTCCCCTCCTTCTTTTCCTTTCTTGCTTCTGACTTCCTGCCCATGCTTGCGGACTCTCACTGCCTTTGCTGACTTGTACCTTGCAGTATGCACCCTGCTTCCTTTTGCTCTTATCTCTCCCACTCCCCCCTTATGTGTCCTCTTCTACTTTTCTGACTCTCTGCTTGTGACCTGCTCTGCTCTTTGTCTGGCTGACTTGCTTCTGCCTGTCCTCCTGCTCTCCTCTCTGCTTTCCCCTCATGCTGTCTCTGGTTTTTCCTCCTCTCTCTCCCATGATTCTGACTTTTCTTTTTTCGATGCCGCCCCCTCTTTGTCTGTCTCTCATCTTTTCTCTGCCTCCCCCTTCTCCTGCTCTGACCTCTCTGAACCTCCTGATTCCCCCTGCTCTCTGGCCTCCTCCTCCTGATGTTCCCTTTGATGCTGCTTGACTCTGTCCTCCTCTTGCTCCTCACCTCCATCTGCTCTGTTCTTTCTCCGCTGCCTGGACTTCTCCTGACTTCTTGACATGTCAACTGTTTCTTTTCCCATTGTTCTGAACCCCTTCTTGACTGACTCCTGACTTTTCTCACCCTCGTCTTGTTCTCACTTGACTCTTTGCCTCGCTGATTCTTGTTTTGTCTTGCTTCTCTTCCCTCTGACTTTGATTTCTATGTGTTGACTTTGTACAACGTTGTATTTCTCTTATTGTTGATTTCTTGCTCTTACTGCCTGGATGCTTCCTTCTTTTTCTCTTTGCTGCTCTGCTCTCCTCTGGTCCCTGCTCCCTGCATTCTGTTTTTTTCTCTTTTTTTTTTTGACCCTTGATTCTCTGACTGCCCTTCTTTGTCCTTGTTCCCCCTCTTTTCTTTTTTTTTCCTCTCTCTTTTTTTGACTCCTGCTTCTCCCCTTGTCCCCCCCTCTGCTGCTCCCTGACCTCTCTGTAGACCCCCCCCTCCTTTTCTATCTGACTTGTGCAACCCCTCCGACCTCTTGGCTTGCCCTCCACCCCCCTTGACTTTGACTGCTTTCCACATGCGCTCTGCTTCTTTTTAAGAGCCATCTTCTTTATGTTGCTGCTCTCCCCTTCTGCTCTCTGCTTGCCTCCTTTTCTATTCCCCCTCCGCTTCTTCTCTGACTGCTGATGCCTCTGCCTCTTGCACTGCCCTTCCACCTTATCCCTCTACCGCTCGCCCCCTTCTGACCTCTCTCGCTTTGATCCATTATGTCCTGTCCCTACATTTGTTTTGTTACTGTGTACTTTCCATGCAACCCTTTTATCAATCTTCTTCTGTTCCCCCCTGACCTGCTTTTCTGCCTTTTGATCTCTATCTCTGCTTTTTTTTGACCTCTGACTTACTTTTCTTCTGACTTTCTGTCCCCTCCTGCTTTCAGCTTTGATATTGTCTTCTCGTGATTCTCCTTGCTCCCTTCACTGCTGCTGACTCCCTTTTATGCTTACTGTCTCCCTCTTGTCTGACCCTGTTCTGCTCTTTTGCTCTCTCTCTGTCTTATGTATTTGCACCCTCCTCTGATCTTTCTCGCTCCCATGGTTCTGGACCTGTTCCTGTCTTCTTTCTATGTGGTTTCTCATCTCTGTTTTTCTATGCCACTCTGCTGATGATCTTTTGACTGTGACACTCTCTCCTGTCGACTCTTCTCGCCTTTTTGCCCCTCTGCTCTCGTGCTCTGCATCTCCATTGCTTGCTTCCCTCCTTCTTGCTCCTGTTGACCCCCCCCCCCTCTCTTCCCTTCTCCACTTCTTTTGCCTGCCTTGCTCTTGCTCTCCCTCCCTCTGAATGCTTCATCTGACCTCTGTTGCCCTGCCCTCTGGCTCTCCCCTTGCTCCCTCTTTGCTTTCGGACCCTTCCTGGATCGGCCTCCCTGCTTCTGCCCCTTCTCTGCTTTGATTCCTTCTCCCTCCCTCTGCTTTTCCTCCTGATTCATTCTGTTATCTTTCGTCTCTCTCCCTCTTCTGTGACTTGACCTTTTGTCTCCCTGAACTTTGTCCTCTTTCCTTGCCTTTGTGTGATCTCTCCTGCTCCTTCTCTTCCTTCTGACTTGCCTGGCCTCTATGGTTGTGCTCCTGATCTCTTGCCCTTCTGCTGCCCTGACCCTTGTCTTGACCCTCTCCTTCTCCCCTCTCCTTTCTCTGCTGCTCCTCTTCTGGACTTTTCCTGACTTTTGCTACTGATCCTCTTGCTCTCTTTGCTTCCTCTTGCTTGTCTTGACCCCTTCCCCGTCTTTCCCTCCTCTCCCTGCTGACGTCCTGGCTCCTGTCTCTCCTCTTCTATGCCTCTCTTCCTGCCATGCTCCCTGCCCCGCTGCCTGCCCCCTTCTTCTCTCTTGCTGCTGCCTGCTCTGCTCTCTTTCCCCCCTCTCCTCTCTACTTTCTTCCTTGCCTCCTGCCTCTTTGATCTCTGACCTTCTTTTTTTTCTTCTTGTCTCTCTCTTCTGATGACTGCTCTGCTCTTGACTCTCTCCCTCCCACCCTCTCTGCTGATCCCTTACCCTCTCCTGCTGTGTGCTCCTCTGCTTCCTTCTCTCTCCTGACTGCCCGCCCCTGCTGCCTTCTCTGCCTGCCCCTCCTTGTGCTTTTGATCTGGGAATTTCTGATGTTCAGACATGATTGGGGGGTGTTGATGAGAATGAATCAGCAAAGGAACTGAGAAAAAGGCCAATGAGGGAGGAGGAAAGCCAAGAGAGTGTCCTTGAAGCCAAGTAGAGAAAAAGTTCAAGGAGAAAGCATTCTGCTAACAGTGAGGTGGGGCCTGGTTGGCCATGGGCTTTAGCAATGTGGGAATCTTTGACAGGTTTGTTGAGGTAGTGGATGCAAAAACCTGATTGAAGGGCTTCAAGAGACAATGGAGATTTTTAAAAGTTGGATCCCTTTCACGGAGTTTGCTTAAAGGGGTGGAGAAAACTGGAGCAAGGAGGCGGAGGGGCCAAGAGAGGTTTTGTTTTATTTTGTTCTTTTTTTAATGTAAGAAATAAGTATGTTTAGGAGGCATACTAGTATGTTCGTTGCTGATGGGAAGGATCTAGAAGTAGAAATCAAACTGATGATGTAGGAAAAAGGAAAAGTTGCTGGTGTGACATCTTTGGGTGACATGGGATGGGATCTACTACAAAAGGGAAAGAGCTGGACTTTGCTTGGAGACACAGTTCCTCCACAGTAACAAGGAGAGAAGCTAGAGTCAGTGGGTCTGGATCTAGGTAATTGATAGATATGGTGGTGAGAGCCTGAAATTCTCTTTCAATTGAAATTCTCTTACATTCTCAGTGAAATAGGAAGCGGGGTCATCAGGAGGCGTCGGCAGTTAGAGGAGAGAGAAGGTGTGAAATAGCCATTCAGCGGAGTGAACAGATTTAGGGGAATGTATGATGATTTCCAGGCAACATCAAGGACCTCCTTGAGGCCATGATGATGACTTTGCAGTGAGACTGGTTAGTATGTCATGTGATCTTCTCCACTGGGGTTCAGTGGCAAGTTTAGCAGCATCACACAGGCTTGGAGCTGGTAGAGAACTGGATTTAGCCAAGGAAGAAAGTGAGAGAGACACAAAGATGTTGAGAGTGCATGCCAGGAAGTGATAATAATAATGACTGATCACAGGTAATCTGGGTTACAGGGGAAGGAAATGAGAACATGAAGAGAGGGAGGGACAGTGAAAACCTGGTAGAAGCAATAGATTGTAGGATTGGTGCGTCAATGGATTATTGGACTCAGGAAAACATAGGAGATGGTATAGCTAGGGAGTGGAAATAATGGGGTTAGGTGCAGTTATTAATGACAAGCACTAGGGTAAAATTAAGGAAGACAGTGGTTGAGGAGGGTGGAAAAAATATTATTGGAAGGCAGGAGTTCAGGGAACAGAGATCAAAGTATGGGAAGGATCATCTATGTGGATGTTGAAATCATTAGGAATTAGGACATAACTCAGCCTTTGAGTAATGGTGATCCAGGAGCTTATGGTTTTAGCCCTCCAACCATTTCAGCCTGAAAACTACTTCAGTGAGGAAAAAGACACTGCTAGCATATCTTAAGTCAAATCAAAATACCCACCCCAGTTGGGGGATGGGCAGCTTTCCTGAAGTACTCAAAGTCTGTTTCTCATTAAATGTGAAATTTTTCTTTTTTTGAGATAGGATCTCACTCTGTCACCCAGGCTGAAGGCAGTGGCACCCTCATTGCTCACTGCAGCTCGACCTCCCGGGCTCAAGCAATACTCCCATCTCAGCCTCCCTAGTAGCTGGGACCACAGGCACATGCCACCACTCCCAGCTAATTTTTTTGTATTTTTGGCAGAGATGGGTTTTTGCCATGTTTCGCAGGCTGGTATCAAACTTCTGGGCTCAAGTGGTTCATCTGCCTCAGCCAGCCTCCCAAAGTGTTGGGAATACAGGCATGAGCTACTGCTCCTGACACTATTGCACATTTTAAACAAAGAGGCCAGTCCATAGACCATCTGACAAACACTCCTTCATGACTCCCTTCGTCTGTAATTGGTAAACCTCTGATTAACCTGTATATTGAGCCCATATCTCCTATCTCTGGAATCTCTAATTTAAAAAGTACCAACAAGGTATGTCGACATTTCAAGGGAGTGTTATACAAAAAAGAAGTTGAGCCAGTGTTTGTGGCACGGAGATAATAGCAAACTTAGGGAATTTGAACACAAAAGAAAAATTCGCCATTCCTTACACACCTTGTCTTACTACCTCCCATAAGAACCTTTCTGCACCTCAAACCCACACCTCTATTCAGAACAATAGGGCTAGCAAGTCCAAGTTAGGGAACAGACCAACAATCAAGGAATAAAGCTTTAATCAGGAGAGAGGAACTAGCAAGAAAAACCGACAGAAGGGGAGATGGAAGGTGTCTGGCAGTTCACATTTGTCCAGAATGGTCTGAGCAGGGAAGAAAACATATTTCTTTTTTTTTTGTTTATGGCTTTACTTTCAAGTTTTAAATTAGATAAATAGAAGCTTGGTGAGCATCTCTCAGGCGTGTGTCCCTTCTCTTATCCTCCTTATCTCGTCTGCCAAGTCTCTTCTCTTTCTTGTTACTGCTTCTCTTTGTGTCTGTCATCTGCTTTGACTTTCTCCCGCCACCTTTCTCGTTACCTCCATTTTGCTTTCTTCCACTTCTCTGGTCCTACTTCCCTTTCACTCCTTTCCCCCATCTCTCGAACCAGCCATTCTGAGAGCACATCTTGCTAGGCCAGCTCTGGCAGCGGCATGGAGGTAGCATATGCCGAGGTGCAGTGGTGAGGACATGGTTATGTACAGCTGGAAAGGCTTTGCTGTCACCGTGAGGTGACTATTTTTCCTTAGTTGCAGTTTTCTCCTCCTCTCCATCCCGATAATCCCTCAGAAGCTGAATGCTGCAAAGTGGTATTGATGAGGCTTGCATAGATTCTCCCCATTGTGGAAGGATGGCTCAAATAGAATTTCCTGTGAGTGTAGGAGAGAAAAGTGTTTGATAGGATATAAATTACCTAAAAAGCTCTTTTGTGAGCACATAGATACTTATGCTAATTTAAAAAAATGGTCAACTATCTATAATAGGTATCTTATAAGAGTTGGTGGTGGCCGGGCCCAGTGGCTCACACCTGTAATCCTAGCACTTTGGGAGGTCAAGGCGAGCAGATCACCTGAGGTCGGGAGTTCGAGACAAGACTGGCCAACATGGTGAAACCCTGTCTCTACTAAAAGTACAAAAATTAGCTGGGTGTGGTGGTGCATGCCTTTAATTCCAGCTACTCAGGAGACTGAGGCAGGAGGATCACTTGAACCTGGGAGGCAGAGCTTGCAGTGAGCTGAGATCATGCCATTGCACTCCAGCCTGGGTGACAGAGTGAGACTCTGTCTCAGAAAAAAAGAGTTGGTGGTTTATTAATGACATTTTACTTTAGAAAACAGAAATCACCCCTCCCTTTTAAGTAAATCTATCTCTGGTCAGACAGAGGCACATAGGAAGTACTTCACAAATGTTTATTAAATGAATGTGTGGATAGACAAATGGGCCTTGAGCATGGAGAGAGAAGGACTGGGACCTTAGGGAGGTCTGACCCCATCCCAGACCCCTTAGCCTACTTCCTTTTCACTCTCTGCACCCCAACCCAAGCAGTAAGAAGGCTCTTCAAGAGCTCCAGGAAAGGAAAAGAGAGGAAAGACCACGTGGGAACTCTGCAGAGGAGACCCCTTACACCTCCCACACAGCAAGATAAAGCAGCTGTAGCGTCAACAGCATCTGGGGGAACTCTGGGGGCCCTGGAGGTGCCACACATCAGGGTTTTGCTCAGCCCAGTTGGGAAAAGAGGGCTGAGGTCTCTGTGGCTAGCATCCCTCGACCATACCACACAGCTTTCTGGAATCACCCTCAGGACCCCAGGACCTGACCCAGCCCTGAAGCTGAATGCCAGGGCTGCCCCACAATGGCAGGGGATTCCTCCCATTGCTGTACCTATTGGTGGGGCCAGCTGTGGCCCGGTGGAGGCTGCCAGAGTGCTGAGGAGTGACAGGGGCTGCAGGCCGGAGGGGTTCTCTCTTTCCCACTCTCCATACGTGAATGAAGCCCTCCAACGTAGGTCACGGGTGCAAGGGATGCTGTCTTCACGGGAAGAATCTCTCCCTAGATCAAGTAAAGAAATGCATTTGTTTGTATGCTGGTTCACAGAGCACTCGCAGGTTACAGTCGACATTTGGGGGGTGCTTATGATGTGCCAGGCACCATTCCAAACAATTACATGCATTCATGGTCCTTTAATCCTCACCTCTGTAAGGACAGAGAGGGTGAGTAATTTACCAATGGTCACACAAGGAGAGGCAGAGTCAGAATTCCAAGCCGGGCAGCCTGTCTCCAGAGTCCACTTTCTTACCACTATATCACATGAACAAGACAGCACCAGTAAAAAGAGAGACCTAATATGATTCAGATGGGTTAACTGAGTGAATTTCCCCAGGAGACTCATCTAGCTGAACTAGCAATGGCCTTGAACCTCAGAAGACCTTAAGCCAGAGCCTTTTCTTGGTCCACTTGGCCCCGGCTTTTCAAAGGATGGCCCGCAGCCCAGCACCTTGGGCATTACCTGGGAGCATGTTAGAATCGCAGTCTCAAGCCCGCTAGACCCAAGAAATTCGAATCTGCCTTTTAACAAGATCTATGGGGGAATGTTTGGACATTAAACTTTGGGAAGTGCTGCAATAGTAGGCCACACCACCTGCTGGTGGGGAGTGCAAAGAGTGAGCCACACAGGTGCTGTTGGGCCTCTGGTTTTTCCAATTGTAAGTCTCTCTTATTTATCCAAAAGTTCCAAGAGGCTGGGGTATAACAGTCTTTAAACTGAGAGAGTATGCTACCTCGCCCAATGAGAAAAGAGGGCCTGGAGGCCACATGGGATGGTTAATTTCAATTCAATTTCAGCCTAGGAACATCTTGGGCGTGGTAGGCCCCATGATGCCAGATACCCTGTGACCCTAAAATTCTGTTTTCTCAAGTCCCAGAAATGCTTGAAATAATCCTCACGTCTGTTTTCTTCAAGCCTAATGCCATGGGGTATGTTTTGAGTGTGTATGTTTATACATATGTGTGTTTGAATGTATGTTTAAATGCAGAGAAATGAATCACCATCATGTCATTAGTCGCACAACATGAGAAAACATTCTTAGGCTTGGACAAAATGTGAGGCAGCCACAGCTGTGCTCACCATTTAGAACAGGGGCTGTGAGCTGGCAGCCTCCAGGCTGAATGTGGTCTGCAGATATGTTTTGTTTGCCCACTAAGTGTTAGCCAATACTATGCTTTAATATTTTATAGGAAGGTGGTATCCCACATATGTCCAGATCTTTTGGCTTCTCTTGAAAAACCAGAATATTTGGCCGGGATTCCAGCATGGCAACAGTTAATGGAAGTCTTAATTGAAGCGTTCACTTTCTCATTGCCAATATCCCCACCGCTCCCTGCTGTCTTCTCAGTTTTGGCACCAAGTGTCAGCTGCCAGCAGTTGTTTTACTTATAATAGAATTTAGAGAAAAGTTAACCTTTTCTTACATCCATGTCACCCAGCCCTTTATCCATTTTTTTTTTTTTAAGTCTGAGTCTCACTCTGTCACCAGGCTGGTGTGCAGTGGCATGATCTTGGCTTACTACCCGCCCTCCACTTCAGGTCAAGATTCCCGCTGCCTACCCCCGAGTAGCTGGGACTACAGGTAACACACCATACCAGCTAATTTTTGTATTTTAGTAGAATGGGTTTCACCATGTGTTTCTAGGCTGGTCTCGAACTCCTGACGTCATGATCTGCCCGCCTCGGCCTCCCAAAGTGCTGGGATTACAGGCGTGAGCCACTGCACCCAGCCCCCTTTACCCATTTATATCACTGCAGACCTATGCATTTGTAATCCCTGATTTAGACGAAAGTTAGCAGAGTTCCCCTGGGACCTACCGTCTTCTCTAAATTTATAAATATCTTATGATATTCTGGCTGCCCACTGAACCAACGTGAAGGAATAATTTATTAGTGGCATGGTATATGGGTATTTATTGCCTCCCATTGTGTTCTCAGCCCTCTGCTTCATGCTGTGGATAACTGAGAAGCATGAAAACAATTTAGTATTCACTGAAGAAGTATCCCTCAAACCTATAAAACAAGTAGGGAATAATGAAAGAGAGGTTATGACCAAGGAAGGATTAGCCTGGCAGGAAGGTGTTGTGTGAAGGGTAGGATTTAGTAGGATAGGCAGGATTTAGAGTGAAGCATCGGGGAAAGGAAGTGGATGGAGGATGAAGGAGGCATGGGATGGCTAAGGTTTGCTGGAGCAAAAGGTTTGGGCTGGAGAAGATGATTAGGCAGAGGGCTGCTATTAGAGGAACAGTGAGTGAGCAGGTGAGATGGGGGAAGATTGTGCAGGGCCATGCATGCCAAACTGAGTGGATTTGGGGTGAACAGAATCTGGAAATAGGGAACTGGCTGCTTTTTCCAGAATGTGTCATGCTCCCTCATGCAGACTCTGTTTCTTCTTCCTGGAATGCCCTGCCTTATCTGGTTCAGCCAGCTCACTTGCACTCATTGTCTATGACTCAGTTCAGAAACCATGCCTCCCAGGCCAGCTTCCTGGCAGGAATGAGGGACCCCCTTCTTTGTGCTTCTTTGTCACCCTAGGCATAAGCTTTGAATGTTGCCTGGAAGGAGACGTTTTGTAATTCGGGGATTTCCCCATCTGACACTACCAAATTATAAACTTCTTGAGGGACCATGGGGTCTTTCTACACGGTGACCCTAAAGCCCATCACAGTAATTGGGACTTACACAGTATTCAGTGCATGGTTTTGAATGAATAAATGGATAAATGAACTTGTGGAAGAGTGCTGCAGGCTTGAGATGAGAAGGGCTGGGCTAGCGTAGGGTCTGTGGGTGTAGAAATGAAGTAAAGAATAGAAGATAAATTGCAAAGAAAGAAGTTGGTTGGGACTTGGTGCCAACTTGATTGTGGTTGCCAGAGAGCCTAAAGGAATTCAAACTGAGGCATGGAAAGACAATGTCAATACTGACAGCACCAGGACAACCAGGATGGGGGCTGGAGGGGATCTTATTCTTATATCCAGAGTAGAAAGCTCTTTGAGGTATGGAACCCTGTGCCCTCCCTTACCTGAGCTGTTCTTGTTGGTCTCCACCTTTTTGCTGCTCCTGAAACTCGAGCCATTTCAGGATCAAGGAAATGAAAGTTGAAAGTAAAGGAAAAGAACATTAAATTTGTATTTCAGATCTTGTTCAAAAGTTCCTGATGCAAAGCTTTAGAGACAGATATAAATATGAAAAAGGCCAGCTGTGGCTATATTGGATGGGTGTGACGCATATTAAAGTTCCAGAAAAAAAAACCAGGAAGGGGGAGGTGGAATGGGGTGGGAGGTGGGGAGCAGAGCCCATGCTGCTGATTTTGCTGAGGAGGAGGGGGTGACGCCATCTGTTCAGTTCTGCATCTCAGCCATTTATTTTATTTGCTGTTAAGTTGCATGTTGTTGCCAGTATGCAAAAACTGGTAATAATTGCAACCAGACTAGAACCAGCCCAAATGAGAGAAAAATCATCACTCAGGGACTCCATTCTGGGAAACTGAAGAGAAGGTGCTAAATGTCTGTACAAAGCAATTATCAAGATAGCAGTGAAGCAAAAACGAATCCCTTCCTCCCCTCGTTTCTTACATCCTTCTGATCTGCCCAGACTAGGTTGCCATAGCTCCCTAACTCGTTTTTCCACATCTCTCCTTCCCTTCAAATTAACTGTCAGGCAACAGCTAGCATGACCTTTTCAAAATGTAAATTGGATCACGTCACTTCCCTGTTTAAAATGCTGCTAAGGCTTCCATGACACTGGAAGTCTAAATTTCTTCGCATGGCTTCCCAGGCCCTGCCTGGCTCAGTCCCTGCCCTCTTCTACTTATTCTCTTCCACCACTACCCGCTCTTCCACACTGGCCTTCCACCAAGCTTCTTTCTTTGCAGAAGCCTCAGCCTTGCACCTGCCCATTCCCTTAATCTGCCTGGCCCTTCTTCACCCTTTCTTTAGCTGTCTATTGCCTATTTTCTCCTTCAGATCTTAGCCTCCTCTCAACTTCTAGAAATATTAAAAGCTGTCTGTGCCAGAGAGTGCCAGTAGGTCCCCAGTGACCCTTTTTGCCTTCTCCCTGGGGGGCACAGTACCTAATTTTGTGTTGTGTACATGGCTATGCAAAATGAGGAATGCATTTCCCAGCCTCCCTTGCAGCTGAGTGAGGTCATGTGACTGAGTGTGACCCATGAGGTATAAACAGAAGCTGTTCTTTAAATAGTAATTTAAAAATCAGTGATTTGGCCAGGCACAGTGGCTCAATCCCGTAATACCAGCACTTTGGGAGGCTGAAGTGAGTGGATCACAAGAGGCCAGGAGTTCAAGACCAGCCTGGCCAACATGGAGAAACCCCATCTCTAATAAAAATACAAAAATTAGCCAGGCATGATAGTGAGTGCCTATAACCCCAGATACACTGGAGGTTAAGGCATAAGAATCACTTGAACCTGAGAGGCAGAGGTTGCAGTGAGCTGAGACTGTGCCATTGCACTCCAGCCTGGGAGACAGAGTGAGACTCTGTCTCAAAAAAGAAGGAAGAAAGGAAGGAAGGAAGGAAGGAAGGAAGGAAGGAAGGAAGGAAGGAAGGAAGGGAATGAAGGGAAGGAAGGAAAAGGAAAGAAGAAAGAAAAAAGAAAGAGAAAGAAAGAGAGAAGCTAGGAGAAGAAACAACGAGAAAGAAAGACGAAAGAAGAATAAGAAGAAATAAAGAAGATACATGAAAGAAAAGAAAAGGAAGGAAGGAAGGAAGGAAGGAAGGAAGGAAGGAAGGAAGGATCAGTGATTTGATATTTTGAGACAGCCAAAAAGTGGTTTCAAAATACCTTGCCCTATTAGAGTCCAGTGCCCTCTAGCTCAGCAATATAACATCTCATCGAGCAGTTCCTTCATTACAGAGCTCTGTATGATATATGGAGTGACAATCTTTAGGATATATTCTTTATACTGGGAAATAGATCAGTCTTTCTCTTGTGTTAATAGTTTTCTACCTCCAGCCAAGTTAGAATTAATAATACAAGTTAATACTTATTGAGAGCTTTCTTACAATTTGCCTCTAAATCTGCTGAGGAGCATTCTAAGTGCTTGATGCATATGAGCTCATTTGATCCTGACATCTGGATGGGGTTGGCACTATTTTCATTTCCATATTACAGATCTGAAATCTGAGCCCCCAAGTTTCGATATGCTCAAGGCTGCAGTCAGAGCAGTGACTTGGGCCCACGTCTATGTGAGCTCTTCGCTGCTGTAAGTGCTTGCCTCCTCTGAGCTGTACTGGTTTTCAGTTTATTACCAGTGCTCAGAAAGAAAGAGAATTTGTTCTGCCTCTGAACTGCTGGTCCAACTGGTTCCTGTTGTGACAAAATTCTCCACTCTAATACCTAATTTTTCTCTCCTGGTAACATTTACTAATTTATTTCTGTCCTCCCCTTTCTATTACACCATAAGTAACAGGCACTAGGACTTTGGATCCCACTTTATCTGGGACTGAATATTCTGTGGTACCCTCTGGTCTAAGTACGCTCAGCTCATGTTTCTTTTAAACCAACCAGTTTTATACCAAGACTTAATGCTAAGTCATCCGTACATACAGCGGCATTGCCTCAGCCATGAAGAAGACAGATCTGTAGCATAGAGCTTTCCAGAACAGACTCTGTATTAAGAAAACGACCACAGAAGCTCCACAAAGTCCAACCAGAGACCTTGGGTGAGTAGGTAAGTAAATCCAATAAGTTGACAATGTTTTGAACTATGGTTTTGGTTATTTCCCTGTAGGACTAGAAACTGGATTAGAAATAAGGTTTTACGTGACCGGACATGGTGGCTCACACTTGTAGTCCTGACACTTTGGGAGGCTGAGGCAGGTGGATCACTTGAGGTCAGGAATTCGAGATCAGCCTGGCCAGCATGGTGAAACCCTGTCTCTACTAAAAATACAATAATTAGCCGGGTGTGGTGATGTGCGTCTGTAATCCCAGCTACTTGGGAGGCTGAGGCAGGAGAATCGCATCAACCCAGGAGGCAGAGGTTGCAGTGAGCCGAGACTGTGCCACTGCACTCCAGCCTGGGCAACAGAGTGAGACTCTTGTCTCAAATATACAAATGAACAACAACAAAAAAAAGAAATTAGGTTTTACTTTTTCACCTGTATACCTAACTTATCCTCATTGTTGGAGAGTTTCTTTTCATTTTTTATAGTAGTCCTCCTCTGGAGTCAAGCCCACCACGCTTGCTGTGTGGAGAAGGAGAACAAAGCAAGGAGAGCTGGAGGAAGGTTGTCCTGAATCAAGGATAAAGACTGAACAGTGACTAGGCACGGTGGCTCATGCCTGTAATCCCAGCACTTTGGGAGGCCGAGGTGGGCAGCTCACCTGAGGTCAGGAGTTTGAGACCAGCCTGGCCAACATGGTGAAACTGCGTCTGAACTAAAAATACAAAAATTAGTTGGGGGCGTGGTGGCACATGCCTGTAGTCACAGCTACTCGGGAGGCTGAGGCGGGAGAATCGTTTGAACCCTGGGTGACGGAGTGAGAGTCTGTCTCAAAAAGGAAAAAAAAAAAAAAAGACTGGATAGTGAGTGGCAGTATATCAAGGCCAGACTGGTCTTGAATTCCTGACCTCAAGCGATCCACCTGCCTCGGCCTCCCAAAGTGCCGGGATTACAGGCGTGAGCCACCGTGCCTGGTCACATAAAACCCTGTGCTCATTAACCGAGATATTTGGTTTCTGGTTCTCACAGCCCAGACCATCTGGGTTGCAGGAAGGAATGTCAGAGGCTGGCCTGATTTAAGTCATGTACCTCAACTGGTTCTGCTGGTGTAAGTCGGCAAAAATTTGAGAGAGGGCTTCATTCTCCGCCTTGGCCATTAGTTGAATGAGACTCTCGCTGGGCTGGGAGGCTTGGAGTTTCTTCTGTACTAACTATATGAAGAAAAAAAGCAGAACCAGGTGGTTAAGGCCTTGGGGTCATCACATTTTCCTAATATCATGGTTCAGACTCTAAAGTGTTAGAACTCAAAAATTTCCAAAGTGTAGCCACGCCAGCTGCTCACAGAGGCAATTCTGAGGCCATATTTTTTGGTTTACACTCCTTATATAGGTAAAAATGTCCTTTTGTGCCTTAAGGATAAATAATATCTTTATTACATACTTTTAACATAACTTAGCAGATACTTATTCCTATTAATATACCTTAATATAATGTATGAATAGCCTATTAATATAAGCTTTAATAAAGTTTATGCTGTTTGGTTTTATAATTAAATGTAGGGGAATCATATATTTGTTATAGAAACTTAGTGGGATTTTTCTTTTGAGACAGAGTTTCACTCTTACGCCCAGGCTGGAGTGCAGTGGCGTGATCTCGGCTCACTGCGACCTCTGCCTCCTGGGTTCAAGCGATTCTCCTGCCTCAGCCTCCCAAGTAGCTGGGACTACAGGTGTCTGCCACCACACCTGGCTAATTTTTGTATTTTTAGTAGAGACAGGGTTTCACCATGTTGGCCAGGCTGGTTTGATCTCCTGACCTTGTGATCTGCCCACCTTGGCCTCCCAAAGTGCTGGGATTACAGGCGTGAGCCACCGCGCCCAGCCTAATTAGTGTTTTAAAATTTAATTTCTCTAAGATATATCCTATATATCCTATAATGTGCTGCTTTTTACATCAGGGCAAAATTAATTTCTTTCCTGCTGCTTGTGATACTCAAAAGTGTTCCAGTCGTGCTGTCCATGTCCATAGCCACTCATTCATTCCATATTTATTGAAGGCCAACTAGGTGCCAGGTACTAGAGATATAGCCATAAAGAAGACAAATAAAACCCCCTGGCTTCATGGAGTTTCTGTTGTAGCTGAAGTCAGACGTATATTCATCATGTTCTGGGGCAAAAAGGCCCAGGTATCTTCACTGGTGAATTCTATCAAATATTTAAAGAAGAAGTAATAGCAATGCTTCATGAATTCTTTCAGAAAATAGAGGAGGCAATACTTTCCAACTTCTTCAATGAGGCTAATATTAACTTGATACCAAAGCTTGGGTATCACAAAGATATCACAAGAAAATTGCAGACCAATATCTCTCATGAGCATAGATGCAAAATTCCTTAACATAATGTGAGCAAACTGAATCTAGTAACATATGAAAAAGAAATATATACACTGTGACCAGGCAGATTTTATTGCAGGAACACAAAGTTGGTTTCATATTTTAAAAAATCAATTAATGTAATATACTATATTAACAAAATAAAGGACAAACCACATAAACATCTTAATAGATGCAGAGACATCATTTAACAAAATCTAATACCCATTCATGATGAAAGAAAACAAAAGAAAGAAAACCTTTTCAATAAACTAGGAATAAAGGGAACTTCCTCAACCAGATTAAGGGCATCCACAAATATTCATAATAAGCATCATACTTAATAGCAAAAAACTGAATTTTTTTCCTAAGATCAGGAATAAGACAAGGATGTCTGCCCTTGTTTCTCCTATTAAACGTATACTGGAGGTTCTAGCTAGTGCAATAGGGCAATAAACAAACCTAGATTGGAAATGAAGATGTGAAACTGTCCTTATTGCAGATGACGTGAGTGTGTGTGTGTGTGTGTGTGTGTGGTGTGTAGATAGAAAATCCCTCGGCCAGGCGTGGTGGCTCAAGCCTGTAATCCCAGCACTTTGGGAGGCCGAGACAGGCGGATCACGAGGTCAGGAGATTGAGACCATCCTGGCTAACACGGTGAACCCCGTCTCTACTAAAAAATACAAAAAACTAGCCGGGCGAGGTGGCGGGCGCATGTAGTCCCAGCTACTTGGGAGGCTGAGGCAGGAGAATGGCATAAACCCCGGAGGCGGAGCTTGCAGTGAGCTGAGATCCAGCCACTGCACTCCAGCCTGGGCAACAGAGCAAGACTCCGTCTCAAAAAAAAAAAAAAAAAGAAAATCCCAAGGAATCCATAAAACTGCTATAATGTATAATGAAGTTAATATTTAAAAACCAATTATATTTCTAATACTATCAATGAATGACCCAAAAATGAAATTAACAAAACACAAACAGTTCTCTTCACAACAGCATCAACAACAATAAAATACTTAGGAAAACATTTAATAAAATAAGTGCAGAACTTGCAGAACTTGTCTACTAAAAACTACAAAATAGGCCGAGCATGTGGCTCACACCTGTAATCCCAGCACTTTGGGAGGCTGAGGCAGGAGAATTGCTTGAGCCCAGGAGTTCAAGACCAACCTAGGCAACACAGCGAGACCTCACCTCTATTAAAAACAAAACAAAAGCTACAAAACATTGCTAAGAGAAACTAAAGTATTGAATAAATGAAAAGACATTCCATATTCAGATATTGGAAGACTCAATATTATCAGATGGCACTTCTCCCCAAAGTGATGTATAAATTCAACATGTGCTTATCAAAATTCTAACAGGTTTTTTTTGTGAAATTAACAAACTGATTCTAAAATTTACATTAAAATGCAACACATCTAGAACAGCCAACATAGCTTGAAAAAGAACAAAATTGGAAGACTTGTATCACCCATTTTCAAACTTAATATAAAGATACATTAACCAAAACATTGTTATATTGACACAGAATAGACAAATAAATCAACAGAATGGAACTGATAATTCAGAAATAAATCCTTATATTGACAGTAAGTTGATTTTTAACGAAGGTGCTAAGACAATTCAATGTGGGAAGGAATAGTCTTTTCAACAAGTGGTGCTAGGCTAATTACATATCCACATACACAGAAAAAGTACTTAGATCATTACCTCATTCCATACATAAATATGAACTCAAAATGGATCATAGACCTAGATGTAAGAGCTGAATCTATAAGACTCCTAAAGTAAAACATAGGATAAATCTTTGTGACTTTGGAATGAACAAAGAGTTCTTAGATATGCATAGAAAACCTGATCCATAAAAGAAAAAGTTTCATGCCTGTAATCCTAGCACTTTGGGAGGCTGAGGCAGGTGGATCATTTGAGGTCAGGAGTTTGAGACCAGCCTGGCCAACATGGTGAAACCCTGTCTCTACCAGAAAATACAAAAATTAGTTGAGTGTGGTAGCACATGCCTATAATCCCAGCTACTTGGGAGGCTGAGGTGGGAGAATCACTTGAACCCAGGAGGTGGAGGTTGCAATGAGTCGAGATTGTGCCATTGCACTCCAGCCTGGGCAACAGAGCGAGATTGTCTCAAAAAAAAAAGAAGAAAAAAGTTGACAATTGCACTTTATCAAAATTAAAGTTTTGCCCCTCAAAAACATCATTAAGAAAATGAAAGGCAATTCATAGACTGAGAGAAAATATTATCAAATCATATATCTGATGAACAACTTGTATCCAGAATATACAAAGAATTCTTACAATGCAACGAGAAGAAAAAACCCAATTGAAAAATGGTCAATGCTGGGCACAGTGCCTCATGCCTGTAATCCCAGCACTTTGGTGGGCCGAGGTGGGTGGATCACCTGAGGTCAGGAGTTCCAGACCAGCCTGGCTAACATGGCAAAACCCCATCTCTACT
The DNA here is from genome assembly GCF_007565055.1 of Rhinopithecus roxellana. Classification (NCBI taxonomy): domain Eukaryota; kingdom Metazoa; phylum Chordata; class Mammalia; order Primates; family Cercopithecidae; genus Rhinopithecus; species Rhinopithecus roxellana. The sequence continues at coordinate 64,723,861 of NC_044554.1, forward strand.
AAAAATACAATAATTGGCCAGGCGTGGTGGTGCGCGCCTATAATGCCAGCTAGTTGGGAGGCTGAGGCAGGAGAATCACTTGAGCCTGGGAGGCAGACGTTGCAGTGAGCCAAGATCGCGCCACTGCACTTCAGTCAGGGTGACAGAGTGAGACTCCATCTCAAAAAAAAAAAAAAAAAAAAAGCAGAACAAAACAAAAAGAAACTACAAATACTCTGTGACTCTGCCCTGGAGTTGGCCCCATGCTACAATATGGATGAACCTGAAAAATGTTATGCTAAGTGAAAAAAGCCAGACACAAAAGACTATATGTTGTAAGATTCCATTTATATGAAAGGCCAAAGATGAATGTGTAGAGACTAAAAACAGATAATGGTTGCCTAGAGTTGGGAGTAGGAACAGGGAATGACTGCAAATGGGCGAAGGGGAATGTTTTAGGGTAATGGAAATGTTCTGGAACTGGATTGTGGTGATGGTTACATGACTCTATACATCTACTGAAAGTGTTGAAACTGTGGTTTCAACATAATCCACAGTAAAATCCACAATGGTAGATTTTAGAAAACAATAAACAATTTACATAAAATTGTTTATATAAAATATATATAAAAACAAAAAACAATTATAAAATAAGAAAATCCCCCATAGTGGATTTTATGGTTCTAAATGCTATTCAATAAAGCTGTTTAGAAAAGGCCTCGAGCTGAGGTCACCTTCATAGGGTGCTCACATACCAGCTGGGTTAAGCTCTACCTCACTGCTCTGGCCTTGGCTGGAGATTGGCAATGGTGATTACTTACCTTTGAATCTCCTGAGGGGCTGCAGCAGTTCCTGGGTACCAGGCAGTGAGTGACAAGAATCCTGGGGTCTTTGGTGGTGATGGACAGCCCCTTTTGCAGAATTTGAACCAGTCGGATCCAGAAGTGGAAGACAGTCTCAGGATGGTCAGGGTGGAGCTTTAGGTAATAAATCTTCTCGGTGACTGTCCTCAACTGCAGGATGCGTTGATGGTGGTCACATACCTGGAGCTCTACAAACTTCAATGGGAGAATCCTGAAGCCACCAGGGAAGACACACATTGACAACCCTATTGCATCCAATCTGACCCTGTCTTCATTAAAATGAGGAAGGTCTTCTTTAGAACTAAGGCTTTTGGAGGTAGGAAAGAGGGTGCTTTAGCACAGTGCTGTTCAAATGTTGGGGAGACCAAATACACCGGCTGAGTTTGTTTAAAATGCAGACACCTGAAGACACCACTAAAGATTCAGATTCAGTAAGAATTGGGTGTGGCCCTGGAATTTGCATTGTAACTTCCACCCACCCTGCCATGATTCTCGTGTGCCCTAGACCCTATTTGAGAGAGACAGCCTAGGAGGTAAGGTGGCTGGAGTCATAAGATTTTGCAATTTCTTTCTTTCTTTTCTTTTTTTTTTTTCAGATGGAGTTTTGCTCTTGTTGCCCAGTCTGGAGTGCAATGGCACAATCTTGACTCACTGCAACCTCTGCCTCCCGGGTTCAAGTGATTCTCCTGCCTCAGCCTTCTGAGTAGCTGGGATTACAGTCATGTGCCACCAGGCCCGTCTGATTTTTTATTTTTAGTAGAGATGGAGTTTCATCATGTTGGTCAGGCTGGTCTCAAACTCCTGACCTTAGGTGATCCACCCGTCTCTGCCTCCCAAAGTGCTGGGATTACAGGCGTGAGCCACCGCACCCAGCTGAAATTTCTTTCTTGAAAGTACCAAAGGAGCTTGCCCCACTGTCTGGCTTGTTCATTTATTGAGTTTAATGCCACAGTTAGTCTTCCCAAGGGAGTTAAAGTTCAAGGATCTGGCGATGGATCTAATATTAGTCAGCTGGGACTGGGCAGTACTTGCTACAGGTACACCAAGAACATCATGGAGAGGTGTATCACCGAGGTAGCATGGAGAAATGAAGGGCTTTCCTGGACTTTTGGGAATTTCTAGAGATTCTTGAGATATCCTACAGATTATCTAAAGAGGCCCAAAGATTTGAAAAGGCTACTTCATCCCGGACAAGCATAATGTCACTATATGCTACAGCTCTAAGTGAGACTTAGTCCCATTTATTTTACTGATTAAAAAAAAAAAACTGGCAGGGCATGGTGGCTCACACCTGTAATCCCAGCACTTTGGGAGGCTGAGGCAGGTGGGTCATCTGAGGTCAGGAGTTCAAGACCAGCCTGGCCAACATGGTGAAACCCTGTCTCTATTAAAAATACAAAAATTATCCCAGCGTGCTGGTAGGTGCCTATAATCCCAGCTATTTGGTAGGCTGAGGCAGGAGAACCACTTGAACCTCGGAGGCAGAGGTTGCGGTGAGCCAAGATCCTACCATTGCACTCCAGCCTGGGTGACAGTCTTTTTTGAGATTCACTCTCAAGAAAGAGAGACAGAGAGAAAGAGAGAAAGCGAGAAAGAGAGAGAGAGAGGGAGGGAGGGAGGGACGGAGGGAGGAAGGAAGGAAGGAAGGAAGGAAGGAAGGAAGGAAGGAAGGAAGAAGAAAACTGAGGAGCAGTAAATAACTTGTGATTTTAAAAATTGAGTCCAGTTAGTTGCATACCAAGAACTAAAAATAATCTCCTTTCCCCAACCACTGCTCCATCTGCCAGACCTCACTGCCTCCTTGCCCTTGGGCCCAATGCTGAGAGATTTCCTATGAATTGAGTGGCGTCCGTGCAGCAAGAAAGAAAGTGGGCAGGTAGACTGGCCCCTCACTCCTGTCCACATGACATCTCCCTTTGTCCCACTTGGCCTCTGTCTTTCCAGTGTATCACCTGTCTTAGGATACTGTTGTCTAAAAAAATCAGTGTCACTGCTGATGACTTCTCTATCTTCTCCTTGAGTTTAGTAGTCAAGCAACCTCCACTTTGCATCCACCCCTCACCCCTCTTGTCCTCCATTCTCATCTGCGTTGCTCACCTCTTCAGGAAGATGTTGGGGGCTGTGGATGGTCTGTTCCATGTCTGGCTCTGCCCCTGGTGCCATTTGACACTGGCCATGAGTAGGATGTTGGGGAGGGGCAGGCAGGGCACTGAGGAGGTCACCCCCAGGGCCATGGTGTAGGAGGCTTTGTAGATGTCTCTCCAATTCCTGCCCCTTTTGACCTGCAACAGAGCCCCCAGGCACAACCTGAGCATTTGGCAAAAGCTGCCATCTGTTTCAGCCCAGGGTTTCTCAACCTCGATACAATTAATGTTTTGGGTTGGATATTCTTTGTTGAGGGCAGGATACTGCCCTGCACACTAGAGAATGCTTAGTAGCATCCTTGACCTCTACCTACTAGTTCTAGTAGCACTACCAGCCAAATGGCGACAACAAAAAATGTCTCCAGACATTGTCAAATGTTCCCTGGCAGTTGGGGCCAAATATCAATTCTTGTTGATAACCACTATATTGATTAAACAACTACTAGTATGTAAACAATATTTCAACCACCCTTTGTTAACAATTGCCCACAAGAATTACAGCCCAGGAGTTCCCTGCCATCTGTCATTTCTGCCAATCCTCCCTGGACTGTTTCCTGACCTTCTCTGAAAAATTTATCCTCTTGTTTCTTCCTGAGGGGCCCTGTTATCTCCTGCACCTTCACTGAACAGGAAGGTCCTCTCTAACTCCAAAGTGATGTTTATTCTTGCTTCCATCCAACCAGAGGAGAGCCCAAGCAAGGAGACAAACATGCACTGAGTGCTTGTTAGACCAGGTGCTTTGCTTGCTGTATTAGCATTTCATCCTCAGGTCAGTTCAAACCTTTTGCAATAAAGGGACCAGATTCAGGCTGCACAGGTTACTTGCACAGTCACCTCCCAAGGAGAAGGCAGAAGACTGGAATCTGAGCCCAGCTGTCTCTGGGTCCCCAGGTGCTGTTCTTTCTCCAATCCACATTTTTGTTCTCAAGAAGCGTCTCTTTTCACTGCCTCTTTTTTCATCTACTTCAGGTGACAGCCTGGGGGCTGAAGTAAACTGGAGGATTAGAATACCAAATTCTCCTCTCAGAGCAGAGGACCCCTGACCTTTCTCCCTGGGTGACAGCTATCTGCAGGAGAAGCCCTGTCTGAGGCTCAGCAAAGCCCAGGTCAATGGGGATGGCCTTGTATTCCAGGTCACTAGCTCCTTGCCTCAATTCTCACTCCGCCTCAGTTTCAGGGGTGGACTCTCTCAGTCATATCTTGGGAACAGGTTTAGAAGAATCAAAAAGTGCTATTCTGTGCCACCCAAGAGTACCTGGACGAAGTTGCTTTCAAACACCACGGAGTTAGGAAACAGGTTGAATTCTGGAGAATGAACCACCTGGCAGAGCAGTCCCTCCTCCACACCTAGGCCCACTCCAGGGTTCGGCTCTCGATCCACAGGAAAGAGGCCCCTGAATTCTTCCCAGGCATTCAGGGAAGGGAAGGTTGGATAGGATCTTGTGACTTTTACTGTATTCTTTGATTTCCTCCAAGTCTTTCCATGTGGAACTGATGACATTTCTACACATGCTCAGGGGCCTGCTGCACATTTGTCCTGGGATCTCTCTCTCCCCTGCTGGCCTTGGGCAGCTGGCCAAGCCCTGGGACCGCCAGTCAGCTCACAATGATGAATGGATGACATCATGAAAAACCAGGACGGACCTGCAGGAAGGGGAAGTGCAGAGGAGCCTCCCTTTTCCTCCAGAGAGCTTGTGTGCCTTATCGGTGCCTTGATATCCCCCAGCCCTTTTCAGGACCCCAGGACATAGTCCTCCCAGAACTTGCAGAGAAAGCAGTGAGCTAGGCAGAAAGCAAGCAAGGAGAGCTGTCAGGAAGCTCCTTTCACTGCTAAGAGGAAAATGCCCTTCCTGCCTTTCAACCCTTCCTTACTCTGAATGCAACCTATCTCACACAACTTTAAAAGCTGCGTGTCCATTGAAAATCCCATCTTCCTAAGCTTTGCATCATGTGGGCCCCCGACACTCTGGTGGATCTGCAGGTTATGGGAGCAGTTGTAGGGCAGTTGGTGTCTGCTCTGTGTTCTGCTGTGGCAGGCTGGTTACTTCTGCAGGACTTATTTCCCTTAGGAGGTCAAACTGAAGAAGCAGGAGAAGGAATTAGTTTCTTATCCAGAGGCTGGCTTTGTCAGGGCGCTAGCTGGGAGGAATAGAACCTCTGCTAGGTCCACAAGCTGTTCCCCATCTCGGAGAATGACAGCGTCCCTCAACCCTGAACCAGAGGAGGAAACAGCCCAAATCATGGGCTGCTAGGTCAGGGGGAGAGAACCAAGCAGGCTGACCACTATGCAAGGCCATTCCCGGGAGAAACTGTTTTCTAATTTGGTCCAAATTCTAAATTTTTATTTTTATTTTTGAGATGGAGTCTCGCTCTTTTGCTCGGACTGGAGTGCAATGGCGTGATCTCGGCTCACCGCAACCTCCGCCTCCTGGGTTCAAGTGCCTCCTGCCTCAGCCTCCCGAGTAGCTGGGATTACAGGCATGTGCCATCACACCCAGCTAATTTTTTGTATTTTTAGTAGAGACAAGGTTTCTCCATGTTGGTCAGGCTGGTCTCGAACTCCCGATCTCAGGTGATCTGCCTACCTTGACCTCCCAAAGTGCTGGGATTAGCCACTGTGTCTGGCCCAAATTCTGAATTTATTACATAATGAACTAACCATCAAGGTCAAATGTGACACATATAGAAAAAGAGTTTGACAAGCATTACACACAAAGGACAAGCATGGAGGCTGACTTTTGTATTTCATTATACAGTCAGAGAGAAGCCTAAAGGGCCTGGAGGCTCTCCCCGTCCAATTCCATCAGTCCTTCCCTCTGGTCATTCAGATCACACCCCTGCTCCAGCACCTGTTATAGCTCCTGACTCAGTAAAGCAACTTCTGACCTCACTTTTCTCATTATCTTTTGTTTACCAGGTAGGAAAAGTGATTTCATGGTTACATTCTCTAAGGATTGGATTAGAGACCACATCCTTTGGTTTGCATTTCCCTAGAAATAACCTAGAAAGGGAACACACAGCACAAAAGCGTAGTAATTAATAAATGGATATGTTGTTGTTCACAGTTAAAGCTTAACCACAAAAATAAAGCTCATTGGTTTAGATATACGGTTTGAGTATACTTGGCCATTGAGACACCCAAGAGTCAGTTGGGGAGATAACTTCTTCTCTTTTCCGTGCAAGTCTGTTAAGCACACTTCTGTGGTGTTCAACCCTCAGAGGAAGAAGGCTTGGGTGCCCAGTCTAGAAAGCTGATTGTGAGCAAATGATTTTTTAGCTCTAAACAAGATGCCAAGCAGTTGTGTAAATGGTGCTTTAAGGTGGCTCACACCTGTAATTCTAGTGCTTTGGGAAGCCTAGGCTCCTGGGAGGATCACTCTAGGACAGGAGTTCAAGGCTACAGTGAGCTGTGATCTTGCCACTGCACTCCAGCCTGCACAACAGAATGAGACTCTGTCTCTATTTAAACAAAAACAAAAACAAACAAACAAACAAAAAGATATGCACCTCTTCCTACTTCCCCCACCAAACCTCAAAAACAAGCGTATTGAATCTTTTTAGAAACCATGTGACAGATACTTAGTTGTCTGTTAGTTGTCTGTCCCAACACCCATTCTGTTTCTTTCTTTCTTTCTTTCTTTCTTTCTTTCTTTCTTTCTTTCTTTCTTTCTTTCTTTCTTTCTTTCTTTCTTTCTTTCTTTCTTTCTTTCTTTCTTTCTCTCTTTCTTTCTCTTTTTTTTTTTTCGTTCTCTTTTCGTCCTTCTTCTTCTTCTTCTTTCTTTTTCTTTCTTCTTCTCTTTCTTTCTTCTCTTCTCTTCCTTTCTTCTTTGTCTTTCTCTTTCTTCCTTCCTTTTCCTTCTTCTTTCCTTTCCTTCCTTCTTCCTTCCTTTCCTTTCCTTTCCTTCTTCTTCTATCCTTCCTTCTTCTTCCTTCCTTTCCTTCCTTTCTCCTTCCTTCCTTTCTTTTCTTTTCTTCTTTCTTTCTTTCCTTTTTTCTTTCTTCTTTCTTTCTTTCTTCTTCTTTCTTTTTTCTTTCTTTCTTTCTTTCTTTCTTCTTTCTTTCTTTCTTTTTCTTTCTGACAAGGTCTCACTCTGTGGCCCAGGCTGCAGTGGCACAATCTTCACTGACCGCAATGTCCACCTCCCAAGTTCAAGGAATTCTTCTGCCTCAGCCTCCCGAGTAGCTGGGACTACAAACGTGCACCACTATGCCTGGCTAATTTTTGTATTTTTAGTAGAGATGGGGTTTCGCCATCTCTACTAAAGGCTGGTCTCAAACTCCTGGCCTTAAGTAATCCGCCTGCCTTGGCCTCCCAAAATGCTGGGATTACAGGCCTCAGCCACCATGCCCGGCCCATTCTGATTTTTTAGTAATAGAATACTTGATCATTAGTTGGGCACAGGTCTCCTGTTAGAAAGATTACATTTCCTGGCTTCTCTTGCAGCTAGGTAAGGCCATGTGACTACCTTCTGGAAAAGGAGATATAAAATTATTTACCAATAACTTTAAGCAATGAAGAAAATAGGGTTAATTTACAGGAAATTAGGACTGTAGAAACTACAAACTTGTAGCTTCTGGGGAAAGTTACATAGATGTGGGTTCCAATAACTTGAGAAAACATTGCTTTTTCCTCCTTGTGTATTCAGTAATATTGATGCTGCCACAATCACTGCTGTTTGCACATTGAGTGATGAAAACTTTGGTGACAGCCTCAACCATGCTGACTGTCCTTTGATTTGAGGGCAAAGCCACTTTGGCAGTGCAAGGTATCATTTCATAGCTTGCACAGGAATTATCAGGACGTTCAGTTGTCAGCTGGGGCTTGACCCAGGTTTTGTGAAGCTAAGAGTTTATACAATTTTGGAAACTCTTAAAAATAAAAAGACTGGATGGAGGAAGTCATAGGGAGTTATTGTTTAATGGGTGCAGAGTTTCAGTTACTGAAGATGAGAAAGTTTTGGAGATGGATGGTGAGAATGTACTTCATACCACCGAACTGCATACCTAAAATGGTTAAAATGGTACATTTTATGTTGTGTATATTTCACCACAGTGAAAAGATGCTAGACCTTAACAAATAAAATTACAACACCCACGAAAGTATGATACAAAATTGCTAGAGGTCCTCCTAGGGCCTCATAAGGCCCATATGAATTAGAGGCCCTGAAGCTTTAAGTTTTATTATCTTTGTGGTAAGTCTGTCCCATTTAAATCTATGTCACTATTTAAAACAGTTTATTATTACATAAGCAGTGCAAAGCTTTGTAGAATATTGGAAAATACAGCAAGGTTTCTGTTGTTGTTGTTTTGAGATGGAGTCTTGCTCTGTCATCCAGGCTGGAGTGCAATGGCGTGATCTTGGCTCATTGCAACCTCCGCCTCCCAGGTTCAAGTGATTCTCCTGCCTCAACCTCCAGAGTAGCTGGGATTGCAGGCACCCGCCAACATGCCTGGCTAATTTTTGTATTTTCAGTAGAGACGGGGTTTCACCATGTTGGTCAGGCTGGTCTTGAACTCCTGACCTCAAGAAATCCATGCACGTTGTCCTCCCAAAGTGCTGGGATTACAGGTGTGAGCCACCATGGCCAGCAATACAGCAAGTTTTTATTAAAACTCAGCATAGTCCTGCCTCCTGGAGAACATCACTATAACTGTGTGTGTGTGTGTGTGTGTGTGTGTGTGTGTGTGTGTGTGTGTGTAAAACCAAAATGAGATCATACTTTAAATATTGTTTTATAACTTTTTAATAACCTGTTTCATTTAGTTGACACTCTTTTTAACAACCTGATTCATTTAGTTGACACTCTCTGCCTTTGTTTTTCCCTATATTTTCATCTTACCTAATTTTCAGGCCACATTATACTTTTTCCAGTTAACCAAAATTATTACTACAGCTGGCTTATCCAAATCAGTACCGAATCCAGGACCAAGCATGTTCCCTTAGCTTATTTAATTTAGTATATTCCCCTTTTTAGGACGCTTATTAGTGAGAGCAGTTGAGTGAGTTGTTCCACACCACGTCCTACCTTCTAGGTTTGTCTGGTTGCTTCCATGGGTTGATGTTTAGCTTGATTCTCTAGCTACTCATTTCCTGTGAAATAGAAGCTCTATCTAAAGGGTTACTGGATTCAAGGTAAACAGTTTTTAAAAAAATTAAAATAGTCACTATTTCTTAGTAAAGCTCTATCACAGGATATCTGTAAGATGCTACTCTTCTCTCCCAAAGCATGCCAGGAGGAAAGTACACATGACAACTGCATGTCAAAAGAATAGTGATCCCAGGAAGTAGAAGAAAATATTTGACAAGACTCTTCTCTGTACTCTCAAAGAAATTAAATATAATATGGACCTTTTGAACAAAAATGTAGAGATACCAAAATAAGATGAAATTAAGACCAAAAGAGGTAAGCGAAGAAGCAAGAAAAACCAGGCCAGGTGTGGTGGCTCATGCCTGTAATCCCAGCACTTTGGGAGGCTGAGGTGGGTGGATCACCTGAGGTTGGGAGTTCAAGACCAGCCTGACCAATATGGAGAAACCCTGTCTCAACTAAAAATACAAAATTAGCTGGGAGTGGTGGCACGTGGGTGTAATCCCAGCTACTTGGGAGGCTGAGGCAGGAGAATCACTTGAACCCGGAGGTAGAGGTTGCGATGAGCCAAGATCATGCCATTGCGCTCCAGCCTGGGCAACAAGACCAAAACTCCGTCTCAAAAAATATAAATAAATAAATAAAATTAAAAAAAAAAAAAAGAAAAGAAAAGAAAAGAAAAAGAGAAACAAGAAAAACTCACTAAAGATCTGGAAGTCATATTAGAAGCCATAAGAAGTAGAGCTGGCATGACAGAAAACTGAGTCAGCGACATGGATGACAGGTTTGAGAATATGACACAATAAAGCTGGGGAGAGAGATGAACTGACTGGGGAGAAATGAGAGACATAGAAAATAGCTATGTTGATCCAACATGCAGATTGAGTCCTAGGGAAGAAATGAAATTCAAAAAAGTAATAAAAAACATAAAAAGAAACAGTCATTTCTGAAACAAACAAACAAAAGTCCTGATTTAGTAAAAGAACTGAATTTACTATATTGCAGGTAAAATGAGCAAAGAAGCCACTGGCTCTTATGAAGTTCCTAAATCTTAGGGATAAAGAATGCATTAGCTAAGTGTTACCACTCTTTTACAATTTGTCTAGCAGGACTGGTTATGGTGGCTCACACCTGTAATCCCAGTGCTTTGGGAGACTGAGGTGGGCAGATCACTTGAGACCAGTTTGAGACCAGCCTGGCCAACATGACAAAACCCTGTCTCTACAAACCATACAAAAATTAGCCAGGTGTGGTGGCAGGCACCTGTAGTCCCAGCTACTCAGGAGATGGAGGCAGGAGAATTGCTTGAACCCGGGAAATGGAGGCAGGAGGATCATGAGGTTAGAAGTTCGAGACCAGCCTGGCCAACATGGTGAAACCCCGTCTCTACTAAAGATACTAAAAATTAGCTGGGCGTGGTGGCGCACACCTGTAATCTCAGCTACTCGAGAGGCTGAGGCAGGAGAATCGCTTGAACCCGGGAGGTGGAGGTTGCAGTGAGCCGAGATCACGCCATTGCACTCCAGCTTGGGTGACAGGACGAGACTCTGTCTCAAAAAAAAAAAAAAGAATTTCTCTAGCAGGTTTTCTGGTTTCCACTGGAAAACCCCATATTAAAAACAAACAAACAAACAAACAAATTATACTTCAAATATCCAGAAAGAAGAAGCAGACAGTCTACCCAGGGGATAAAAGGAGACTGGCCTCAGACCTCTTTCCAGCAATTTTAGATGGCATAGGACAATGAAACAATGGAGAAAGAATGTTGAGAAGAAAAGTATGTGACCTCATGATTCTATAAATGGCTTAAAATTCATTCAAATATAGCAAAAATAATCTCAAAACACTAAGCACACCAAAATAAATCCATAAGCTGGTTCTTTGAAAAAAATTAGTTGGACCACTAAACATTTTACTTTGTAAAAACATGGACATAAAACATGAAATAAGAAAACATTAGGAGATATACCTAATGTAAATGACGAGTTAATGGGTGCAGCACACCAACATGGCTCATGTATACATATGTAACAAACCTGCACGTTGTGCACATGTACCCTAGAACTTAAAGTATAATTAAAAAAAAAAAAGAAAGAAAACATAAGTATGTGCAAATGAAGGGGAGGTACAGGCTTCTGGGTGAAGGTAGTGGCATGAAGCTGTACTACTTAAGATGTAGTCCAGGTAATCAAATACCCCAAACTATTGTGACTTAAAATAGAATTTTGATTTTCTCTTACATAATAGTTCAAAGGTCAGCAGTCCAGAGTGGATACAGTATCTCTGCCCTTCTCAACATGTGGCTTTGAGCTCTGGGTCCTAAGGTGGCTGCTCCAGCTCCTGCCATTATGTCTGCATCCTGGCCAGTGAGAAGGGGGAAAAGAAAGGGGAGTTTACACTCATTCCTTTTAAGGCTATGACCTGAAAATGGCATAATCACTTTTGCTCACATCCCATTGGTCGGAATTCAGACACAGGGCCACACCCAGATACAAGGGAAGCTGGGAAATGTAGCTTTTCACTGGGTGGCCATGAGCCCACCTAGAACTGGAGAATTATTTATTATTTAAGGATGCAGGATATTGATGGACAATTAGCAACCCGTGCGAAGAAGCTATGTCACAGAATGACTACCCTTGCCATACACATTAAGTATATAGTTTATTTAAAAAACAGAAGATTGACTATCAATAACCTAACAAAGAAAGAGATTAAGTCGGGTGGCCAAAGGGTAGAAAAGATGTAAAATTTGGAGCTAGCCTGATAATAGAGAAAGAATGCTAATTAATAAAATTGTCCGTGTTCTCACAAATTACTCCCTCCTCCTCCCCAAATTGGAGAAGAGCAGTCTGAGGGAGTCAGTAATCAGCTCAGGAAAACAATTCAAGAAAACCCTTCAAGAGTAGAAGAAAACAATTCAAGAAAAACCTTCAGAAATCTCCTGTCAGTCACAGCACTGTCTCATTAGAGACAGAAAAGCCCAGCTGGGTTCACCATTGTTCAGTTCTTCAGGCTTATTTGATGGAAGGATTACCTCATGAGAATAGGATACACCTCCAAATAGAAAAGATGGCTGTTTAAAATTTTTCAGGAGACAATTCAGCCTTAAAAAAGAAAGAAATGGGCCCGGTGCAATGGCTCACACCTGTAATCCCAACACCTTCGGAGGCCGAGGTGGGAGAACTGTTCGAGCCCAGGAGTTTGAGATCAGCCTGGGCAACGTAATGAGACCTCGTCTCTACTAAAAATTAAATAAATAAATAAATAAATAAATAAATAAATAAATAAATAAAATTGGCCAGGTGCAGTGGCATGCGCCTGTGGCCCCAGCTACCTGACAGGCTGAGGCAAAAGGATCGCTTGAGCCTGGGAGAGCAAGGCTGCAGTGAGCCATGACATGATCATACCATCGCACTCCCGCCTACGCCACAGAGATCCTGGAAAGAGGGAAAGAAAAGAAAAGAAAAGGAGAGAAAGGAAGGAAGGAGAAAGAGAAAGAGAGAGAAAGAAAGGAGGAAGGAAGGAGGGAAGGAAGGAAGGAAAGGAAGGAAGAAAAAGGAAGAAAAAGAAAGAAAGAAAGGAAGGAAGGAAGGAAGAAAAAGGAAGAAAGGAAATCCTGCCATAGGCAACAGCATGCACGGACCTGGTGAAATAAACCAGACACAAAAAGACAAATATCGTGTGATGTCACTTATATATGAAATCAAAAATAGTTGGCCAGGCAGGGTGGCTCACATCTGTAATCCCAGTACTTTGGGAGGCCAAGGCGGGAGGATCATTTGAATCCAGGAGTTCAAGACTAGCCTGGGCAACATAGTGAGACCCCCATCTCTAAAAATAAAATATAATAATAATAAAAATTAGCAGGGCTTGTGTTCCCAGGCTGAGGCGGGAGGATTGCTTGAAGCCAGGAGATTGAGGCTGCGGTGAGCCATGATCGTGCCACACTGTACTCCAGCCTGGGCGACAGAGAGAGACCCTGTCTCAAAGAAAATAAATTAGTCAAGCTTATAGAAGCAGAGTGTAGAACAGTGGTTGCCAGGGGCTGGGTGGAGAGGTGAAGATGAGGAGATGGTGGTCAAAGAGTACAAAGTTTCAGTTGTAGGATAGATGAATGAGTTCTGGAGATTCACTATGAGGCATCATGCCTACCACTAACAATGCTGTACTATATAGTTAAAATTTCCCAAGAGGGTAGATCTTCTATTCAATGTTCTACACACACACACACACACACACACACACACACACACACACACACAATAATAATAATAATAATAATAATAATAATAATAATAATAGGGCAGGAGGAAAATTCAGGAGGTGATGGGTATGTCTATGGCCTTGATGGTAGTAGGGTTGGCTTCACAGGTGTATATTTATCCCCACATTCATCAAGTTGTATACATTAAATATATACAGCCTTTTACATCTCAATCATACCTCAATAAAATGGTTAAAAAAGAAAACTTTTAGGGGAGAGGATACCCCATGTCCTCTGACAAAGGCTATAGACAGGTCCCTGAGTCCTCATCACCCTAGGACCTTCAGCCTATGGAAGACTGAAGGTCAATAATACAACCTGCAGCCTTCCAACTCTGTTGTAGCCCTTTGCATTTCCCAGAGTCCCACGAGGAGCTGCCTTACTGCCTGCTGTGTGGCAGCAAGCAGGGTAGGAGACAGAGGTGAGCCCACCAGGCTCTGGGATTGCAGTATGCCCAGGGATGAAGGATGAGGCAGATCAGAGAGCTTCTCGAAGACAGAGGGCTTGCTCGGTAGGGACGGTGGCCGATGAGGGAGTCAGCCAGTGTGGTTGGGAGACTGGGTACCTGAGCAAATAAGTAAACACATTGAGGATAATGGTAGCCAGGTTTCTCACTGTGGGAGAAGGTCCTTGTAAGCATGGCAAGCTTGGGAAGGCTAGAAAGAACCCTGAGGTGGTAGACTGAAATTGGAGATATCAGAATGAACTCAGTTTAAAATACATAAATAAATAGAGAGAGAGAGAGAGAGAGAGAGAGAAAGAGATGGAGATATATAGTTATAGGTGCATAAGTGTATAAAAATGTCTGTGCATATATGGCTGTGTGTGTGTGTTTTTCTAAATCTGTCCATTGAGAGGGCCTAGAAGCAGTGACACAACAGTAAGAAGAAGCACACTAAGTGTGTAGATTGGTTTCCAAATACCATCTTCCACTCTAAAGAACCAGGATTTCTTGGAGAAATGGCTGATTCCAAGATTGAGGCGGAAAAGTACAAGATAAGAGTGGAGCCTCTTGTTTGCCAGAAAGGAAGGAAGTGCTCAAAGAATGATGGCGGACAAGCGAAAAGAATGCAGAAGACAGCCTGGAGGTGCTCCCGCAAGCCAAATTTGGGACTGTTTGAATGTCAAAACAGATGACAGTAATAAGTTACAAACTCTTGAATAAAATTGAAACCTATGAGTCATACTGATGAGAGAGAGAGAGAGAGAGAGAGAGAGAGAGAGAGAGAGAGGAACCTCTTCCTTATAGTAGAATGTCAACTCTTAATTGTAGAAGGGATAATGGAAGCAGAAAATTGCCATTTGGCAGGGTGCCATGGCTCACACCTGTAATCCCAACACTTTGGGAGGCCAAAGTGGGTGGATCACTTGAGCATGAAGTTCGAGGCCAGCCTGGGTAACACAGCGAGACCCCGTCTCTATAAAAATTAGCTGGGTGTAGTGGCACGCGCCTGTGGTCCCAGCTATTTGGGAGGCTGAGGTGGGAGGATCACCTGAGTCCAGGAGGTGGAGGTTGCAGTGAGCTATTGTCATGCTACTGCACCCCAGCCTGGGCGACAGAGTGAGATCCTGTCTCAAAAACAAACAAACAAACGAACAAAACCACCCAAAAAAATCATCATTTGGCGCCATCAGAGTTGCAGCTGATTCAGGCAGAAGTTTTCAATAGAGGCTAAGGCTGGTGAGTAAAGGAAGTTTGATGAAGAACTGGTATCAATGCAATCTTGGGATATATGTTTGGAAAAACCTTCTGAATTATAGAAGGGGAAATGATAATGTTATGGTAGAAAAATCTGGCAGAAAACAAAATTAGTCCCCTGATGTGCAGCTGTGAGAATGGCACAGCTCCATTCCCAGGGCACTACTGCTGAGAAAACAAGACCCAAGTTTGATCATGAGGAAACACCAGACGGATCCATGTGACAAGGTAAAGCCTGTGCTGTCTAAGACAGTTGAGAACAAGAAAGACAAGGAAAGGCCAAGAAACTGTTCTGGATTGGGGGATGGGGTGGAAGGACCATACTGACAACACATGGAAACCAAATTCCATGTATGTTCACGAGGGAAATGTTTCTAGCAGCTTTATCACCCAAACTAGAAATGACTCAGATGTCCTTCAGCAGGTGAGTTGATAAACAAACTGCATTGCATCCACACAGTGGAATACTATTCGGCAACAAAAAGGAACAGACTATTGATTTATGCAACAGTAAGGCTAAGTGAAAGAAGACAGAAAGCTCTATATTGTAGGATTCCATTGACCTATTCTGAACTCTGATAGTGAGAAAGCTGGCTCTCATGATGGTTCCTTATTTGTTCAATCCTAATATGTTGAACATTATAATGTAATGTAGTTTCAGAATTGCTAACCCATATTGTGTGATAAACAAATTTACCCACTAAAGCAGGGGTCCCCAGCCTCCAGGCTGGTGCAGACTGTTACGAACCGGGCAGCACAGCAGGAGGTGAGTGGTTGGCAGTGAGTGAAGCTTCATCTGTATTTACAACCTCTGCCCATTGCTCACATTATCACCTGAGTTCGGCCTCCTGCCAGATCAGCAGCGGCATTAGATTCTCATAGGCATGCGAACACTATTGTGAACTGCACATGTGAGTGATCTAGGTTGTGTGCTCCTCATAAGACTCTAACTAGGCCAGGAGCGGTGGATCATGCCTGTAATTCCAGCACTTTGGGAGGCCGAGGCAGGCAGATTACCTGAAGTCAGGAGTTTGAGACCAGCCTGGCCAACATGGTGAAACCCTGTGTCTACTAAAAATACGAAAATTAGCCAGGTGTGGTGGCAGGCGCCTGTAATCCCAGCTACTCGAGGGGCTGGGGCAAGAGAATTGCTTGAGCCTGGGAGGTGGAGCTTGTAGTGAGCCCAGATGGTGCCACTGCACTCCAGACTGGCCAACAGAGTGAGACTCTGTCTCAAAAAAAAGAAAAAAAAAAAGATTCTTAACTAATGCCTGATGATCTAAGGTGGAACAGTTTCATCCCAAAACCATCATCATCACCCCCGCCCCCCACCTTCCATCTGTGGAAACAGTCTTCCAAGAAACCAGTTCCTGGTGCCAAAAAGGTTGGGGGCCACTGAACTAAAGTACAGCTTTTCTGTACTTATTTTGGTCTTTAGCCAATCAGTATAGTTTCCCAAAGCTACTGAGGAGAACTCTTTCTTCTCCATTCCCTTCAATATACTACAGTTAGATGCATTTGCCACAGTCTGCATTCCAACCTGGGTTCCCCTGACATTCAACTGATTTTTTTTCCTTTGCATACAGTGAAACTCACTCTTTGTGGCATACCTTTCTATGGGTTTTGACAAATGCACAGGGTAATGTATCCTCCAACATCAAGTCATCTCTCATGCTGTTCCTCTGTAGTCAAACCTTCCCCCAAGCCCTAAATGGCCCCACTGAATTGTTTACTATTGTGCCAAGCACTGCTTTGGCAGCTTCTTCACTTTTTTTTTTTTTTTTTTTTTGGGTGACAGGATGTCGCTCTGTCATCCACACAGGAGTGCAGCAACAAGATCATAGTTCACTGCAGCCTTGAACTCCTCAGTTCAAACGATCCTCCTGCCTCAGCCTCGTGAGTCAGTAGGACTATAAGTTGCTCCACCATGCCCAGCTAATTTTTAAAATTTGTTGTAGAGATGTGATCTGTCTATGTTGCCCAGGCTGATGTCAAGTGATCCTCCTGCCTTGGCCTCCCAAAGTGCTGGGATTATAGGCATGAGCCACTGTGCCCTGCTCTGCACATTTTGATATGCTGTATTTTTGTTTTCATTCAGTTGGGTGCAAACTGTTTTAAAATTTCCCTTTAGTCCTCTTTGATCCACAGGTTATGTAGAAGTGTGTAGTTTATATTTTGGGATTTCCCAGAAATCTTTCTGCTACTGATTTACAGTTTAATTTTGTCATGGTCTGATTATACACTTTGCATGAAATTTGTTGAGGTTTATTTTATGGCCCAAAATGTGGTGTCTCTTAATAAACGTTCCATGTGTACCTGAAAAGAAAGTGCATTTTACTGCTATTGAATAGAATGTTCTACAAATTGCCAATTAAGTCTAGTTGTTTAGTAGTGTTGTTTACATTTTCTGTATTTTTACTGATTTTTATGGCCTGTTTTATCAACTTACTGAGAGAAGAATATTGAAGTCTTTATAATTATGAATTTGTCTTTTATTTCTGTTCTAACAGTTTTTGTCTCAAGTATTTTGAAGCTCTATTTTTACATGCTCGCACATTTAAAACTATTATATCTCTTTGGAGAATTGACCCCTTTATCACTATATAATGTCCTCCTTATGGCTGCTAATATTCCTTGCCTGGGAGTCTACTTCATCTAGTATTAAAATAGGTACTCCAGTTTTCTTTTGGTGTGTGTTACATAGCTTTCTCTGTCCTTTTACTTTTAACCTCTCTGTCTTTACATTTTTAAAAAAGATTTATTGTAGATCGCATACAGTTTGGTCCATTTTTAAAGCTGATCTGACAATCTCTGACTTTTAACCGATGTGTTTAGAGTGACCATCCACATTTACTGTGATTATTGCTATAGCTGCATTAACATCTACCATATTGATCACTGTTTTCTATTTGTTCCATCCGTTCTCTATTTGTTCCATCTGTTCTCTGCATCTTTTCTTCACTTTTTCTGCCTTTTGAGGGGGAGGGTTATTGATCATTTTTTATGATTCCATTTTATCATCTCCATTATCTTATACATGTATATCATATTTATAATGTATAAAAACATCTTTTCAATAAATTTTAGTGGTTGACCTAATAATCATAATATGCATCTACGATTAACTGAAATCCAACTGCAAATAATATTATACTGCTTTGTGTGTAGTGTAAGGATCTTACAACAGGTCCTTCTAATATCTCCCTCTTGTTTTTTCTGCTACTGTTGTCATACAGTCTACTTTTATATATGTTATAAACCTACAATATGTTGCCACTATTTTTGCTTTATCTTTTAGAGAAACTAAAATTTTTTAAAAATTGATTCTGTCTTATCTTCTTTTATTCCATTTCCAGTGTGCTTCATTTCTTTGTGCAGATCCAAGTTTCAGTCTGATATTGTATTCCTTCTACCTGAAGAACATTCTTTAAGATTTCTAATAGAGCTGGTCTGCTGGCAATGCATTCCTTCAGTTTTCATTTGTCTGGGAAAGGTTTTTACCTCTTTGGTATTGTGAAGGATATTTTCACTGAGTATAGAATTTTGGGTTGCTAGAGAGTTTTGTCTTGTTTTGTTTCGTTTTCACTTTAAAGAAGGTCAGTCCATTTTCTTTTGGCTTCTATGGTTTCTGATAAGAAGTTCACTGTAACTCTTATTTTTGTGAAGAATATAATAAATTCCTCTTCAAAGACTTAATCCTGTTAACTTCCTTTAAAATTCAAGAGGGAGAAATTGTTAAGTACAATGAGTTCTGAGTTCCTCTCCAAAGAACCAATGTGTCAGTATGTTCAGCTCCCCGTTCTTTGTTCTCCATTTTAAAGTTTAACTTCCTCATTCTTATGTCTCCTTGCCCCTAGTTTCAGTAAGCAACCCCCTCCTAGCCTCTATCACCTGCTCTGTTCTTAGTCACCTGCTCTGTTCCTAGTCACCTGCTTTGTTCTTAATCATCCTTAGTCACCTGCTTTGCAACCATCCCTCCTGCCAAAACTACTAACCTTGCCATTCCGGCTTACATCCTCGCTCTCTTTAAAATAGCTAATCAGAATTAGCTTAGACTGTGCCATCCAACCCCAGTCAATAGGGGAAAGACACAGCAGTAGGGACTAGCTGCATTAGGAATAAGACCCCCTACCCCTCCCTCGTCTGGTGTGCTCTCACCATTGCTCCATCTGTGAGATGTACCCTTCTATAGAAGTAAATTGCCTTGCTGAGAAAACTTTTGCCTCAGTGCTATTTTCACTTGGCGGCAGCGAGCATTTACTTCCAACATTTGTTTCTGTGTATGGAATACAGTTGGCCCTTGAACAACATGGGTCTGAACTTTGAGGGTCCACTTACACCTGGATTTTAAAAATACACACAGTTTACCCTCTGTATGGGTGGGCTCCACATCCAGAACCAAACACATTGTGTGAAACATGGTATTGGCTGGATATGAAGCTTGGTATTGGCTGGATGTGAAGCCCACCTAGATGGAGGGCTCACATTTCTTATCAGTTGGTTCCACCGGGACTTAGGAATGTGTGGATTTGGTATCTGTAGGGGAACAAGCCCCCTGTGAATACTGCAGGACAACTGTGTTTCTTTCTTCTCTTGCTCCTTCAAGATGTCCTCTTTTTGCTTTGTTTTCAGCAGTATGAACTTAAAATGTGTAGGTAGTGTATCGTGTGTGTGTGTGTGTGTGTGTGTGCACTCATGCTAGTATATCCTGCTTTCTGCTCTCTGAGCTTCTTGGATCTGAGATTTGATGGCTGTCATTAATTCTGGGAAATTCTTGGCCATTATTTCCTCAAATATTTCTTCTATTCCATTTCTTCCCTTCTCCTGGGATTCCAGCGATGTATGTATGTTTCAAGCTCATGTTTTTATATTGATTTTAACATCTAAATAAAATGGTAGCAAATAGAATCTATCTTGTAGTAAAAGAATAATAAAACCTTACTAAGGCCAGGCATGGTGGCTCACTCCTGTAATCCCAGCACTTGGGGAAGCTGAGGTGACCAGATCACCTGAGGTCAGGTGTTTGAGACCAACCTGGCCAACATGGTGAAACTCCATCTCTACTAAAAATACAAAATTGCTGGGTGTGGTGGTGCATGCCTGTAATCCCAGCTACTTGCGAGGCTGAGGCAGGAGAATGGCTTGAACCTTGGTGGCGGAGGTTGCAGTGAGCTGAGATCATGCCACTACACTGTAGCCTGGGTGACAGAGAGAGACTCTGTCTCAAAAAAGAAAAAAAAAAAATCCAAAAAAAAAAAAAACAAAATACAAAAAAAAAAAAGCTTACTAAATGTGAGTATTAAAGAAAGCAAGAATAATTGAAGATTACAAACTATACAACTACAATTCACATGGTAATTAGTCAAGAGGAAAATATCTTATGATGTACCACTGTACTCCAGCCTGGGCAACAGAGAGAGACCCCATCTCAAAAAGAAAAAGAAAAACAAAAGTATAAAGAAAGCTTGAAAGTAAAAGAATGAAAGAGAAGTATACTATATAAGTACTAACAAAAGAAAGCTGGTGACCTATATTAATGTTAGTCAAATGGACTTTAAACCAAAAACCTCTGCTAAAAAGAAAAAGGACCACTGTGGAATGATAAAAAGTTCAATTCACCAGGAACTTAAAAAAAAAAAAAAAAAAACCCTCAAATGTATAATAGTCTCAATCTATATAAAGCAAAATTGACAGAACTGCATATGAACAAAGTAATAATCATAGAAGGTGATTTTAATGCCTTTCTGTAATTGATACAGTATGCAGACCAGATCAGTAAGGATATAGAATATTTAAACATGATTAACAAACTTGATTTAATAGACCATAGGCAGAGAACACTACACCCAACAATTGCAGAATATGCTTTAATTTTAAGTACATAGGCCGGGCGCGGTGGCTGAAGCCTGTAATCCCAGCACTTTGGGAGGCTGAGACGGGCAGATCACGAGGTCAGGAGATCGAGACCATCCTGGCTAACACAGTGAAACCCCGTCTCTACTAAAAAATACAAAAAACTAGCCGGGCGAGGTGGCGGGCGCCTGTAGTCCCAGCTACTCGGGAGGCTGAGGCAGGAGAATGGTGTAAACCCGGGAGGCGGAGCTTGCAGGGAGCTGAGATCCGGCCACTGCACTCCAGCCTGGGCGACAGAGCGAGACTCTGTCTCAAAAAAAAAAAAAAAAAATTTAAGTACATGGGGAAATTTACAAGTAAAAAATGGCCAGATTATGAGCAATAAAGCAAATTTCAGCAAATTTCAGTCACTGAATTGCATGTAGCAATATTCAAATCTAGAGCGCAATGCACTTAAGCTATAAATCAAACAAAAAATCACTAGGCTGTGGGATTCAGTGAGATTCAGACATCAAAGTGATTGTAAATCAGGAGGGTGCAAGCATTCCTGAAAATCTTCAGGAATGACAGGAGTAGCCTAGGGGCTTGAGTCACTTCATTTAGGTAAAAAAAGAAACAGTGACCTTAGAAGGTTACTGAACTTGACACCCTCAGATTACACGAGAACAAATGAATTGTTAAATAAAAAGCGGTTGAAGTGCTTGTTTCAATGAGGTGGGTTGTTTTTGGCAGGGGCAGTGGCAGTGGCAGGGATGGACAGACAGGCCCCAATATTACTTAGTTCTGTGTTATTGGAAGCTTTATGAACAATATTTTTGTAATACATATTTTAAAATTTTTATTAAAAATTCATTTAAATGTTCATTGAGTTTAATTCAGTTGGTGCCTTGTTAAATGTAAGAGACAAAGAGTTAGAGATGACTATGAAGACTTGAACCTGGCTGCCCTGGAATATTGTGGTGATAAGGACAGAAACCAGGACTTCAGGAGCAAGAGCCCTCAGGAGAAGACAATAAGTTAGCTGATACAAGATGTTCCCCTGTTCCCTGACATGACCATGGTAGGGAACCCCCAGGGCTCAGCTGGCTGGAGGAGGGGCTGTATATTGAGGGGCATTGGCCAGGCGTGGTGGCTCACACCTATAATCCCAACACTTTGGGAGGCTGAGGCAGGTGGATCACTTGAGGTCAGGAGTTCGAGACCGGCCTGCCCAACACAGCAAAACCCCATCTCTACCAAAAACACAAAAATTAGCCAAGCGTGGTGGCACACTCCTGTGGACCCAGCTACTTGGGAGGCTGAGGCAGAAGAATGCTTGACCTCAGGAGGAAGAGGTCGCAGTGAGCCAAGATCAGGCCATTGCACTC
Organism: Rhinopithecus roxellana; assembly: GCF_007565055.1. Classification (NCBI taxonomy): domain Eukaryota; kingdom Metazoa; phylum Chordata; class Mammalia; order Primates; family Cercopithecidae; genus Rhinopithecus; species Rhinopithecus roxellana. The sequence continues at coordinate 64,746,119 of NC_044554.1, forward strand.
CAGCCTGGGCGACAGAGTGAGACTCCATCTCTAAATAAATAAATAAAATAAAACAAATAAAAATGAGGGAATTTTGGAACCTGATTCTATGGACAGAACGGGAATCTAGGCAGGAATCCTCCCTCTGACAGACAGCCCAGAAGAGACTGAAGATTATAGGACCTAGTTGGAGTCAGGGTGGCACAGGCTAAGGAGGGGCAGGAGAGACTCTGAGGCGTGGGTGATGGCATGGCTGGGATTGAACCAGGGAGCAGGAGAGGCTGCCCAGGACTCTCTGCCCTGAGGGCTGAGAAGAAGGTGTGGGAAGAGCAGAGCAGAGGAGCCTAGAGAAGCAGCCCCAGTGTGGGGTGGGGGTAAGAGGAGGCAGAGATGATGCAGGAGCTGTCTAAGTGCCACCAAAGTCAACAGAGAAGTACTGGGGAGGTCAACACTCCTCCAGTGTTGTGGTTCTCAACCCTGTCAGATCCAAGTCCTCTTTTTATGACAAATATTTTGTCACACTCTTTCACCAGCCTGAAATAAAATTCATAATGATTGTAACCTACCTATACAAATAAAATTTAAAAATTTATATCCTGTCCCAACTGTAATATACAAGGAAAATATAAAACAATACATGTCAATATGTAAATGCTTGTGCACGACTTCATTCGAAGCTATGAAATAGAATCAGAAACTTGTACCCAGAGTGCATTAGTTACAAAAAATAGACCCATAAAGGTGTATTGAATGTACTACTCCAAAACAGTAAAGATCCACTGCAGATTGGTAAGTGGGGCTCAAAATAGTCGAGGTGGGGCGGCGTTATTGTGAATCAATGAAATGATGGGGTTAGTCCGCTCCGTCAGGGGGCTGGGAGAGGCAGAGCCAAAGGGGCGGGGTGGTAACTGCCGCCACATCTTAGGTTCTGAGATCAGACCAGGTCGGGCGTGTTCAGGGTGGTATGGCTGTAGACACCGGCGGTGGTGCCTGGTGCTGCAGGGGCAGACCCCCACCCTCCCGGACTGTAGCAGGGGCGCAGGCCGGCGGAAAAGAGTGAGCAGAATCAGGGGGCTGTTGGAAAGCACGGCGACAAAAGGGGGACAGAGGGAGGAGCTGGAAGCCAAAAGCCTACAGGACCCAGTATTCCCAGGAGGTCTCCCATCCACGTGTTAACCAGGCCGGACCCTTCTTAGCTTTTGATATCAGACGAGATCGGGCACGTTCAGGGTGGTATGGCAGTGGCACCTGGTGCTGCAGTGGCGGACCCCCACCAGGAGGGAGACTCTGTCTCAAAAAAAAAAAAAAAAAAAATTAAAAATGTTCAGGTGGACTTAGGCAGGGGTGTAATCTATACTTCTCTTTGTGGTGACCATGAGGATGCTATATTCAGACCTCCGGCTGCAGGGAGGCCCCATTCTGGGGAGATGCAGATTCCTCTAATGTGCACTGGATTTAAGGGTTCTCTGCCAGTCTGCTGAAACTTTCTTGGAACTGTGCTGCAGCCTGAGACTCTCCTACCCAGTCCTCCTTGATTTCCCATTGGTCAAATCCAACCAAAGCTGGACAGCATGGCCCTCCCTTGACACAGTCTATAGAGGTTCCCAGCCTCTGGGGCAGAGAGCAGGATGGTGGAGGGTGGAGAGTGGCTTGACCTGGCCTGGGGTGGGATGGGGGCAGGAGCTTAGAGAGGACACCCAGCATATTACCAAAGACTTGGTTTGGCCTGCAAGGATAGTAACATCTTTTTCTTTAAAGGTTAGACATAGTGAATAGAGTTACTTAAGCCCTTGTTGATTGGGTTCTCATTGTTTGCAGCTAAACATGAGACTGGTATAGACCTTAAAGCAAGAAGCCAACTTGCTATGAAGATAATGTGAGTACACAAAGATCAAGGGACCTAGGAAGAAAGGAGTCCAGAAAAGATCTGAGCAAAGCAAATTTCAGTCTTTAGTGAAGAAGGCTGGAAGTTCAGCCTTCAGAACTCCATGCGTGATAGTCACAATTGAGTGACTATATTTATGCCTAAATTAACTGCCTTGCAAAATATATTTAGTCTTCATTTCAGTTTGTGAGTTTAGTCATTCTCCACAAACCCTTCTCCTGTGCTTATAACCTCCCAAAGTATTGTTATATATAGATGCATGGACTCGGTGGGCTGAATTCTTATGCTCAGAGAGGAAAAATACTTGTGATCAGTACCCCTTATAGAATTGTCCTATCAAAGTTTACTTACATTATCTTGGGTTATATGTTACACGTGGACTAAAGTCCATGTGCCGGGGTCTGTCTTTCTTTCTTTCTTTCTTTCTTTCTTTCTTTCTTTCTTTCTTTCTTTCTTTCTTTCTTTCTTTCTTTCTTTCTTTCTTTCTTTCTTTCTTTCTTTCTTTCTTTTTTGAGACAGAGTCTCACTCTCTCTCCCAGGCTGGAGTCCAGTGACACAATCTCAACTCACTGCAACCTCCACCTCCCGGGTTCAAGCAATTGTCCCTGCCTCAGCCTCCCAAATAGCTGGGATTCTAGGCGCCCAGCATCATGCCTGGATAATTTTTGTATTTTTTAGTAGAGATGGGGTTTCACCATGTTGGCTAGGCTAGTCTTGAACTCCTGACCTCAAGTGATCTGCCCGCCTCGGCCTCCCAAATTGCTGGGATTACAGGCGTGAGCCACGGTGCCTGGCCGGAGTTCTTGCTCTTACACTACAAAGTTTCCAACACAAGAAGCTGAAAATTCTGCAGTGCGGCACCAAACCACTTTTCACTGTCTCCCAAGGCACAGTCATTTAATAATCAGTAGTCCAAGTACTAAGAATACTAAGAAAATTTCCTGGAAAACAGGGACCACACCTTCTCCCCTCCCTGGCTCTGTGCATGGCCTGCCGTTGAGGAACCTAAGAACCTACAACCAGCTGACCCTCTTCGGGGGAGCGCCCTCATAGAATCTCCAGCATTGGTTTTCCCATCTGTAAAAGACAGGCAGCTGTGGAGACTGGGAGACCAGCTAGGCTTCCAGATCCAAGTCATTGCACTCCCCATTGTATGACAGCATGTGTTGCTTGATCTTGGATGAGCAGACCCAGGTGACAAAGTCCTCCGTGCAGCACGTGACAAAGATAGGTGGAGTCGATAACCACATCCAGGGCCCACGAGCACATGGCCTTGCTCTATGAAGGCCCTGCAGCCTAAGGAGAATGGTGGGGTAGAGGCAGCAGCAACAAGGACAAGGACAAGGCCTGGACAAAGCCCTGATGATGTCGCAGAGTTCCAGCAAGCCGTGTGTGGGCACCAGGCCCAGAGCATACAGCTTGTACAGCAGCGCTTGGGCAGCTCTGGCATCCCAGGCTCCGCTGGCTGCAGCACGGGTCAGCTTCCCTCTGGAGCCAGGGAGGCAGCCCATGCAGGTTGTGGTCCATGACCTCCCAGTGCAGGAAGTCCACCTGCTCCAGCAGCTTCTGCTCCTGGAACTTAAGCTTCAGCTCCACGATGACTGCAGACAGAGTGGCAGGACCCCAAACCACCACATTCCTCTTGCATCCAGATATGGCCCTTGAACGGAATGAGAGGAGGGATGGATGTCACAGACATTCCTTTCCTTCCTTGACCAAGGCAGTGTACTTAATTTGGAGACTTTAGAAAGGTATAAAAGCAACTTAGAATACACCGACTGTGACTATTTCTTTGCATGTCATGGATACATGGTGTGTTTCTGGTTGCTGTTGCAATTATTAATAACACGAAACAGTGTGTTTTTTGGGCATAATTTTAAAATTCAGTTTACTAAAAGAAAATTATCTGTATCCGTAATGGGGAAATAAATTGATTTGTTCTAAATCAGGCAGGAATCACAGACAGAGCAAAATCCAGAACTGCCTTCGCTTAGACTATCTGTAGATTGTGGTAATTCTGGTGGTTTCAAGTTATAGCTTCTGCAAATGACTTCAGCCTTAATAATTCTAAATGTTCATTTTAAATTATGAAGCTTTACCACTCTCAGTGATTGGAACCACTTTTGAAGCCATGGTCTTGGATTTCTCGAGTTGAGCCCCTTGTGTTTTATTTTTTCTAAACTGATGACCTGTATTTCTGGGAGGTCACTAATGAATCCCCCAGAGCCATGTGTTTCTATACCATCATGCTTCCAGCTTCTCTGCTTCCCTGCCTGCTGCCTCACCAACACCAGTACAGCCCTAATTAACCTGCTGCTTATTATTTTTCTCAAGACTTACAAAGGCGTTTGTGAAGCTTTCCTATCATTTCCACCACATCTTTTAAGAGGGTCCATTTGGGTGTTATTCTTTGAGGATATTTTCTCTTTTCTCTGAATTCCATGTCAGAAACTTTAAGATGCATTTTTACATTATCTTGGGGATTGTTTTTGCAGATGTCTTGTCCTGGTAGAGTATAATTAACTCTGGATAACAATGTTTTGTTTCTTTTCTCTTTTAAATGGTATGTGTATTGGCCGTTAGAAGTTTTACCAATCCCATGTATGGTATTGTTTTCATCTAAGAAATAGATTCTGAGAAATCAACTTCAAGGATGAGCCCAGTCAGCATGGGCTGTTGTTTCTTCCCTCGTTTTGAGGGAGAAACAGTGTGGAACAGCCAGAGCTGGCTATGGCAGAAATGGATTTACTTAAGAAATAGACACTTTAACTGGGTCAGTCTAGTAGGACCCAGGCACTGGCAGATACACAATGAATAGACACATATGGCTGGCACGTTTCTCTACGCAGCCTCCATGTTTCTGGGCACAGAACCACATCAATTAGACTTCATGGTTGTACACATACAAAACATGCAGCCAACTCAAGCAGAAGGGAATTTGTTGGAAGACTATTGGGGAGCTCTTCACACCAACTGAAGGTTAAAAGAACCAGGCATGGAGAATAGGCCATAACCAAAAAGCAGTAAGCTGGAGGGAAGCCCAGCGACTGTCTCATGGCTGGCACTGCCTTGCCAGGATGGTGTCCCCACTAGGACGCCTGCATGGAGATGAGTGACGTTCCTGCTCACGTTACACAATTCAGGAAGGGGGCATCCAGCTACCTAAGTCCATACCAGGGATCTGAAGGGTAAAGGGAAGGAGTGGTTACTGGATCCAGGAGAGTCTAGCAGAGGAAGCCACCATGAGAGGAGCAGTTTTGTTACAGGAAAGGGGTCCTGATCCAGACCCCAAGAGAGGGTTCTTGAACCTAAGAAGAATTCAGGGTGAGTCCATAAAGTGAAAGCAAGTTTATTAGAGAATAGTAGCCCTTTTGCATGCTAATGCATTATAATTAGCATATAATTAGCAGCGGGCAACCAGAGATCACTTTTATCACCATCTTAGTGTTGGTGGGTCTTGGCTGGCTTCTTTACTGTGACCCATTTTATCAGGCGGTGTCTTTGTGACCTGTATCTTGTGCCGACCTCTTATCTCATCCTTTGACTAAGAATGCCTGACCTCCTAGGAATGGAGCCCAGTAGGTCTCAGCCTTATTTTACCCAGCCCCCATTTAAGATGGAGTTGCTCTGGTTCAAATGCTTCTGACAGTTTCCCTCTGTTAACAGCCTACCTTATGTCACCACAAGGGAGGAAATAGTTGTCCTTACCCCATTCTCCTCATCCTCTCTGATCTCCTGCGCAGGTTTCCCACTGGCCAAACCTACCTGGAAACCAGAGGTAATGAGCTGCTAGATGTAGATCAGCTTGGAGAACATGCAGGAACCAAGGGAATTCTGGGGCACAGAACTTCCAGCCATGGAAGAGGACAGTTTAATCTTCACCTTTTTCCCTTCCCCTTTCCCCCATACCCCAAATTGCCTTTCAGTCATCCTTTGCTTTGATTCAATCTATATTCAATGTGTACAGTATTATGAATAGTCAAAGATACAGTATATGCTTGAATTATATTTCTTTTTTTTGTACAACTTCTTCCTCTTGGAGTTAATATATTTTTGTTTGCTTGGCTTAATAGTCCTATTCCTAACACAACCCTAAACTTTGCCATAAGTGTAAATCTTTCAGTGCATTCAAATACATCAGGTATTCCATCAATTTGATCTTTGCGGAGATGCATTTAGCAGAGTCCTCTCCCCTGCTCCAGTAAGAGCTGACTGCTTTCTGGCGCTGCTGTTCTTCTGTCATTCTGGACTCTCTCTTCATCTCTCTTCACCTGGATACTGCCTTCACTTTTTCCCTACATTGAACCCACCCCTTTCCTGGAGCCGTGTTTTTCTGAGTTGGCTTCATTTTAATGGAATACATCCTCTAGGAGTTTCTTAAGAAAGAGTTGGCCGGGCACGGTGGCTCAAGCCTGTAATCCCAGCACTTTGGGAGGCCGAGATGGGCAGATCATGAGGTCAGGAGATCGAGATCATCCTGGCTAACACGGTGAAACCCCGTCTCTACTAAAAATACAAAAACTAGCCAGGCGAGGTGGCGGGCGCCTGTAGTCCCAGCTACTCGGGAGGCTGAGGCAGGAGAATGGCGTAAACCCGGGAGGCGGAGCTTGCAGTGAGCTGAGATCTGGCCACTGCACTCCAGACCGGGCGACAGAGCGAGACTCCGCCTCAAAAAAAAAAAAAAAAAAGAAAGAGTTGTATGACAAACTGCATAGAACAAGTGGGAAAAGATTTTTTAAAAAGAAAAAATAATTTTTAATTGCGTGTATGAAGTTTGGAGATTTTAATACCTAAGGGTGAAAGTGATTTCACCAGGGCACAAAAATCATTCCACTAACTGAAAACTGAGCGGTGGCTGCCATTTTTGGCTCCTCCTGCCTTTAGGAGAGCATGGTGTTATGTGTAGAAGGGGGTTTTGGAGTTGTTGAAGCAGAGTGACCGTTATTATGAAAAGCAAAAAGATGGCTCTACAGAATGGGGGCAGAGAGGAGTAGGAGTGGTACTCAGAGGAAACTGAGATGCCTCTTTACAGCTCCTGCTCAGTCAAAAGAAGATCACACAGCTCTACATGTGTAAAGCCATCAAGGGCTTGGGCTTTTCAGGAGTGAAAGTTTGTGGACTCCCTACCAGGGAATAAACCCAGTCAAAGCAAGAGGTACCTGGAATGGTAGTATAGGAGGGAAGTCATAAATAACAACTACTACTGACTTGTAACCAAGAAGCAGAAAGAACTAAAACTTTCACCTGTATTTCTTTCTCTGCAGTGATGTATGTTATTTAAATTAATCCTTCTCTCATTTTTGTGCATATGGTATGCTTGTGACACTTGTATTTACTGTTTGGTCTAGAAGTTTTGGAATACAAAGGTAAGAAAGAAACCAAGGTGGGGCAAGTGTGGTGGCTCACGCCTGTAATCCCAGCACTTTGGGAGGCCGAGGTGGGCAGATCATGAGGTCGGGAGATTGAGATCATCCTGGCCAACATAGTGAAACCCCATCTCTAGTAGAAATACAAAAATTAGCTGGATGTGGTGGCACGTGCCTGTAAACCCAGCTACTCAGGAGGCTGAGGCAGGAGAATTGCTTGAACCTGGGAGGCGGAGGTTGCAGTGAGCCAAGATCGCACTGCTGCACTCCAGCCTGGGTGACAGAGCAAGACTTAATCTCCAAAAAAGAGAAAAAAGAAAAAAAAAAAGAGATTGTACGTGGGTTTGGACAGTGTCAGAGAAGAATCTAGGTCTCATAGAGGATGTCAAGGAGTAACAATATTCTAAAAAAAATGACTAAGCAAGCATGCAGGTTGACTTACCATGATCACTTAGGTGCGCAAAGTAGATAGAGATTCAATGAACAAAAACAGTATAGTTTATTGCCAACAGCAAACAGCAGGAGCACCATCATGGCAGTACCAGTTGCCCTATCCCCCAGCAACACAAGGGGTTTTGCATACAGCTGAGACATCCGTGGCAAAAGGCTCAGTAATTTTTACAACAAACAGTAACCAAACCTGTCCCCTCCCCCAGAGACAGAGGACAGTTAGGACTTGAAATTTGACACATTTAGCAAGGATGTGTAGAGATGCTCAAGGACGATGGTGGTGTACCTCTTCTAACAGAGAGCAGAGACTGCCATGGAAATTTGTTATTATCAGCCACCAGATACCTGTTCCCCTATTGGTCTTCTTGTAACACACCTCAATTTCCTTTAGGGAAACCACCCAGCCTGCTGCAGCATTTGATGAAATGGTCAATTCACTACCCTTATCTGAATTCACAGAGCTGTTCTGGTGTCAGAGTGTTCCAAGACTGGCTCTGCAGTTGTTCCTTTGATTCTGTGAGCCAACCTACAACCATCCAATGAATTCCTTTTGGTTTAGATTACAGTCAGCTTCTCTTACTGGCAACCAAAGAAGTCTGACATAAAATGGCATCTGTTATCAAAGAGTTCATAGTTCCACCAGGGAGACAGACATGTAAACAAATAGCCACAATCGGGTAAGAAATGCTATAAAAATGCTGTAATACAAGGCACATGTAAGGCACAATAGTAGCATTGAAGAAATCCATCAATAAAGGTAAGTGTCATGAGGGCAATAGGTGGAGAAAGTAAGCAAAGGTATCTCAGGTGGAACAAAAGTGTATACAATGTCCTCGAAGTATCTTAAAACATGGTGCATTTAGGGAATCACAAGAAATTTGGCATGGTGGGAGCATAAGATTCTACGGCAGCAGTGGCCAGTGGAGAGGTTGGAGAGAGAGGTAGGAGCCTGGTCATTTCATGTCAAAGGGTTTGGTTTTATTAAGGGGCAAGCTCCATCAGAATTTTTTTTTTTTTTTTTTTTTTTTTTTTTTTTTTGAGACAGAGTCTCGCTCTGTTGTCTAGGCTAGAGCGCAGTGGAGTGATCTTGGCTCACTTCAACCTCTGCCTCCCCAGTTCAAGAGATTCTCCTGCCTCAGCCTCCTGAGCAGCTGGGACTACAGACACGCACCACCATGTCCGGCTAATTTTGACATATTTAGTGGAGACAGGGTTTCACCACGTTGGCCAGGCTGGTCTCAAACTTCTGACTTCAAGTGATCTGCCCACCTCAGCCTTCCAAAGTGCTGGGATTACAGGTATGAGCCACCACGCCTGGTCCTTTCTGTCAGATTTATGTGTCAAAAAGGTTGCTCTGTTAGAGGTATGAAAAGGGAATGAGTTGGGAAGACATTGGAGAGCCATCAAGAGTAATTTGGACTTTGAAGTTAGACAGACTGGCTTCAAGTCCTGGCTCTGCTACTTCCTACCTGTGTGACCTTAAGCAAGTTCTTGAACCTCTCTGTGGCTCCGGTTTATCATTTATAAAATATAATAATAAGATTTGCTTCTCAATGGCTTGTGGTGTGGTTTACGTGATCTTTGTAAAGTCAGTATAGTGCTTGGAAGATAGCAAATTTCTAAAGATGTTAGCTACTATTATAATGATGATGATAAAGTCTGGGAGACCAATTGGGGTTACTATTTTATTTTATTTTATTTTATTGTTTTTTGAGACAGAGTCTGGCTTTGTCGCCCAGGCTGGAGTGTGGTGGCACCATCTCTGCTCACTGTAACCTCCGCCTCCCGGGTTCAAGTGATTCTTCTGCCTCAGCCTCCCGAGTAGCTGGGACTACAGGTGTGTGCCACCACACCCAGCTAATTTTTGTATTTTTAGTAGAGATGGGGTTTCACCATATTGGCCAGGCTGGTCTTGAACTCCTGACCTTGTGATCCGCCCACCTCGGCCTTCCAAAGTACTGGGATTACAGGTGTGAACTACCGTGCCCGGTCTGGGGTTGCTATTAATACAATAGTCTAGGTGAGGGCTGATGAAGGCTTAAACCAAGACAAAGAAGTGGGGATGACAAGCCTTTTAAACGTTTGTAAGCATGCCATATAGATAGGGTGGCCACATGATTTGTGATTCACTGAGGGACACTTCTCAGGGTGAAATGGGTATGTATTAATAATGATACCAGGACAACAGGCATGCACTGGGAAGTACAATCACGCTGCACAGTAATCTCTTCTAAGTTCAGCTTCTAGATGTCCCACACTAGCACCAACAATGCTCAGCTTATTCGATTGTAACATGCTGAAAGGAAACTTGTTTTTAATTTTACTGGAGGCAAGACAAAATCAACAAGCATCAGGCATCCTCTTAGCTCAGATGTCTTTTCTGACTCAATTCAGCCAGATTTGACTACTCAGCCCAACTGAGCATGCACAAGAGAGACGGCAACCATGTTCTTTCTCTCTGCACCACACAGGATGTGAACCACACATGCTGGAAAGCAGGGCCTCCAGCCTTCATTTGCAGGCTGGGTGGCTCAGACATCAGGTCAACATTAATGGCTTCCCTATGTCTCCAAAATAGGGCTTGGCATCTCTCCCAGAACCTCCCTAAAGGCAGGTAACTTGTCCAGCTGTCTTGTTCTCTCCAATATACTTAGCATCAAATGCAGTGTCTAGCCCCTAGCAGGAGCTTGACGAATACTTATTAAATATTGGAATGGGTGTGGTGGGGCTGGGCGTGGTGGCTCATGCCTGCAATCCCAGCACTTTGGGAGGCCGAGGAGGGTGGATAACCTGAGGTCAGGAGTTCGAGACCAGCCTGGCCAACGTGGAGAAACCCTGTCTCTACTAAAAATACAAAAATTAGCCGGGCTGGTGGTGCACATCTGTAATCCCAGCTACTTGGGAGGCTGAGGCACAAGAATCACTTGAACCTGAGAGGCGGAGGTTGCAGTGAGCCAAGATCACACCACTGCACTCCAGCCTGGGCAACAGAACAAGACTCTGTCTCAAAAAATAAAAATAAAAAAAGAAGTGGTGGTATTTTCGTTGTAGATACTCCCTATGTGTACAAAGGTTGGCCAAAGCTCCTGCCCCATTCCCAATACTCAAAGAGGCCATGTCTTCCAGTTCACTTTCATTAGGTTCTGGGTAGGAACAGTCAAATCAATCAGGATTTCTGGTGATGGACAGTCAATATCTTCCTTACCATGTTTTCATTAGCAACAAAATGTTGTATGGGCCAGGGGGAGCCTTCATAGCTTTACACTAACACAGGGAGTGAGGCGAGGAAGACCTAATTTATTATTATTATTATTATTTTTTTTTTTTTTGAGATGGAATCTGGCTCTGTTACCCAGGCTAGAGCACAGTGGCATGATCCTTTCTCACTGCAAGCTCTGCCTCCTGGTTCAAGTAATTCTCCTGCCTCAGCCTCCTGAGTAGCTGGGACTACAGGCGTGTACCACCACGTCCAGCTAATTTTTGTATTTTGGGTAGAGACAGGGTTTTGCCATGTTGGCCAGGCTGGTCTCGAACTCCTGACCTCAAGTGATCCGCCCACCTCAGCCTTCCAAAGTGCTGGGATTACAGGCGTGAGCCACCGTGCCCAGCCAAAGACTCAATTTCTTGCTTGAGATAATGGAGCAACACAAAGGAATCTTCCAGCTGGTTGCCATCCTTCTCAGGATTTCTTTTATTTTGGGCTTGTAGTAGCTCGGCCTCTATTTCCCCCTGCCCCTTTGAAAGTTAATTTCTCCTCAGAGGCCCTTTCCTCTCCTCAGAGGCCCTTTCCAAGCCAGTCTTGGACTGGCTTTCTTGGCTTTACTTGGCTATTGTGTGGTTTCAATTGAGCAGACTAATATATGATTTGGATCTGTCTCCCTGCCCAAATTTCATGTGGAATTTAATCCCCAATGTTGGAGGAGGTGGCCGGTAGGAGGTGATTGGATCATGGGGGTGGATTTTCTCCTTGCTATTCTCACGATAGTGAGTTCTCACGTGATCTGGTTGTTAAGAAGTGTATAGCACCTCCCCCTTCTTTCTTTCTCCTGCTCCAGCCGTGTAGGACAGGTCTGCTTCTCTTTTGTCTTCTGCCTTCATTGTAAGTTTCCTGAGGCCTCCCCAGCCATGCTTCCTGTACAGCCTGGGGAACCATGAGCCAATTAGCCTCTTTTCTTTATAAATTACCCAGTCTCGAGGCTGGGCCTGGTGGCTCACGCCTGTAATCCTAGCCCTTTGAGGGGCCAAGGTGAATGGATGGCCTGAGCTCAGGAGTTGGAGATCAGCCTGGGCAACGTGGTGAAACCCCATCTCTACTAAAACACAAAAAATTAGCCAGGTATATTGGGTGCCTGTAATCCCAGCTACTTGGGAGGCTGAGGCACGAGAATTGCTTGAACCCAGGAGATGGAGGTTGCAGTGAGCCATGATCATACCACTGTATTCCAGCCTGGCAACAGAGCAAGACTCTATCTCCAAAATAAATAAATAAATAAATAAATAAAATTACCCAGTCTCAGGTAGTTCTCTGTAACAACGCAAGAATGGACTAATACATAGATAGTAACTTCTCCCACCTATTTTTCCAAAAACTGCTCCTGTTCTCAGTCAGTCCTTTCCCAAACTGGAGCCTCCCTATAGCACAACCTGTAACAATTAGGGAGTCACTTGGAAGTTTATTGGTGGAAGCACAGAAGCACCGTGTTGGAAACACCATCTTACCTCTCCCATGGTCACTTGGCTCACAGTGGGAAAGGGAGCATTATGAGAGGTGGTAGCAAGTACAAGTACACGCATGCCAGGAAGAGCATGTTTTGCCTAGGTGTCAGGGTCCCAAGAAGTGCTCTCCTAGGGAACTGGCTACAGGAACTTGTAGAAGGTGCTCATCCGGATCCTCTTGTTCCCAGAAGCTGTGGCTCAAGACAGCTCTTATGGGTATATTCAAATTGATTGGAGATGCCACTGGTGAGGGTATCTTGTAGCTGCTGCAGTTGTCTATTTCAATGGCAGTGTCATTGTTCCTGTTGGAGCCCAGGGAATTTTGGGGTTATTGAAAGCAATAGAAGAAAACGAAAACATTGTTAAAATTTAACTTAAAAACCACTTTTGGCTGGGTGCAGTGGCTCACGCCTGTAATCCTAGCACTTTTGGAGGCCGAGGTGGGCGGATCACTTGAGGTCAGGAGTTCAAGACCAGGCTGGCCAACATGGTGAAACCCCATCTGTACTAAAAATATAAAAATTAGCTGGGCATGGTGGCACACGCCTGTAACTCCAGCTACACAGGAGGCTGAGGCATGGGAATCTCTTGAACCCAGGAGGTGGAGCTTGCAGTGAGCCGAGATGACACCACTGCACTCTAGTCTGTGTGACAGAGTGAGACTCCTTCTCAAACAAAACAAAACAAAACAAAACAAAAAAACTCACTTTCTAGTTATGCCTTTTTCCAGCGTCAGTGCTTTAAGCACATGTATGGAAATGCGGTGCACAATATGCATATATGGAATAATGTCAAAGGCAACCCAAGGAGAGAAAGCCACACGGGAGGAGGAGGAGGGAGCCTGGAGCTAAGGCCTGCTCTGCTGGAGGAACAAACAACTCTTCAGACCTTAAGTACTACTTTGATGTGTTGAGAATATAATGTATTATGACTCAAAGACAAAATCCCAGGGACCAAAAATTTAAGATCAGAGAAGTGAGAGTGAACTGGGGGGCCTGAGGGATTACCAGCCTTGGTAACCAAGGGCTTGGGTTGTCACGTGGGGAGAGAGTCCTTTGTAAAGAGCTGCTGGCTCCTTCTCCTCAAGCTGAAAGAAAGAGCCTTCCTGGGTCAACCCAGGGAGCTTGAGCTGTGGTTCCTGGGCTCTGGGAGAAGGGTTGCTTCTGTGCCTTGGAAGCAAGGTCCTCTCCAGTGGCTGGTCAAAATATGAGAGGATGTTTCCTGAGGGTCAGATGTGGGCTGTACGAGAGAGAGAGAGAGAGAGAGAGAGAGAGAGAGAGAGAACGTGCACACCAGCCTCGAGCCACTGTAAGCCCTACCCAAGAAGTCTCCTTAAAGGGGTGAGAGGATAGCTAGTGCCTGGGGGGGCATGGCCCCTGCAGAGCCATGGCTGGGGGGGTGGGGGAGGCGCAGTGTGGCCAGATGAAAGGGAGGTGTTGCAGTTGAGGGGCCAGAAAGGAGATTTCAAAGAACCCAAGAAAGCTCCTGGCCAGTTGTAATGGCTCATGACTATAATCCCAGCATTTTAGGAGGCCAAGGTGGGAGGATCACTTCGGTTCAGGAGTTTGAGACCAGCCTGGGCAACATAGCAAGACCTTGTCTCTACTAAAAATTTAAAAAATTAACCAGGCATGGTGGTGCATGCCTGTAGTCCCAGTTACTTGGGAGGCTGAGGCAGGAGGATTGCTTGACCCCAGGAGATTGAGGCTGTAGTGAGCCAAGATCATGGCACTGTACTCCAGCTTGGGCAACAGAGTGAGACACTGTTGGAAAGCAAAGGAGAGGAGAGGAGACGGGAGGGGAAGGGAGGGGAGGGGAGGGGGAAGGAGAGGGGGAAAGGAAAGAGAAAGAAAAGAGAGAAAGGAGGAAAAAGAAAAAAGAAAGAAAGCTCCTAAGAGAAACAAGTTAGCTTTAAGTATTAGGAAACAGAAAGAGAAGAAGAGTGACAATCCAGTTCCCCACCAGGAAAGGTCACCTTGATAGGGAGCCAGACTGAGGGTAAGGAGAAGATGTGATAAGTTCAGGGTTTTGATAATTTTCAGACATTAGATATTTTAATTTCAGAATTGAGGCTGCTTTTGCAATTTAAATGGACCAAAGGACCTTTAATATTCTCAGAGAGAGCCCATATGCTATGTAGCCTGCCCAGAAATCCAGCTTTTATCCAGGAGCAAGAGGAAAACTTCTGCCACTGAAAAAGTTATGAAGGGCAGACAAAACAAATTTGCATTCTGATGATACCCCACAAGTTGCACTTGTGCAGCATATTGGTTGCACTATCTTAGAGTTTCTATCACTTTTTACAGAAAGAATCTAATACAATTATTAGTAAATTAATGAGACTTTGGAGCTACCGGTAGTTTCCCTTATTCTGTCCGTTTTGCAGAAGAGTCTGGTGAGGGCCAGGTGCGGTGACTCACGCCTGTAATCCCAGCACTTTGGGAGGCCAAGGTGGGTGGATCACCTGAGGTCAGGAGTTCGAGACCAGCCTGGCCAACATGGTGAAACCCTGTCTCTACTAAAAATACAAAAAATTAGCCAAGTGTGGTGGCAGGTGCCTGTAATCCCAGCTACTTGGGAGGCTGAGGCAAGAGAATCGCTTGAACCCAGAAGGTGGAGGTTGCAGTGAGCCAACATCACGCCATTGCACTCCAGCCTGGGCAACAAGGGTGAAACTCTGTCTTCCAAAAAAAAAAACGAAAAGAAAAGAAGAAAAAAGAAAACAAAAAAAGAAGACGCAGATGAGGCAAAGAGAACTAGGGTTTTACCCCCGGGATCCTTGTGCGCTTGGATTGGAAAGAGTCAATAGCTAACTCCACCATGAGCCTGCTTTGTTAGCTTCACTTCTTTGAATTGATTTTCTCATCCCTCATTCCTTTTATTGAACACCTGTCGTTAGAAAACACTGGATTTTGCCTAAGGAGTGAATATTCAGATCAAAGAGCCAAAGACCTTGTTTTCAAAGGCAGGCTTACAATAAAATTGACAGAAAAAGCCATGTGCATGACTATCTAAAATACAAAGAAGGAACTGAGATACGTTGGTAGAGGGTGTCATTGATCCCATGACTTCATGCTGGAGGAAGAGATCTGGAGCTGACCCCACAGAGGACCTACCTGTCTGCTGTGGGCTGGGGCTTTCCTGAGAGCTGTGAGAAACTGCCACTGGTCTGCTCAGCCGCCAGCAGCACGAGGGACTTGCTAGGCTGGGGGGATGACAGGAGGCTGTTTTCAGGCTGGATGGAGAAATTTAGCGTCAGATGGATAGGTCTACTCAGATAGTTCTTGGCCTCCTCGGGGTAGAATTTTGAAGAGGTTTGTGATATTACAGTTGAGTTTCACACCCTAGCCCTGGGAACCTGTTCCTTCAGCATTAAGCCCCGAGAATCATCCAACAAAAAATGGGAACCCTGGCAGGGTCACACCCACTCCCTGGTCAACTATGGTGGCTGCTCTGTCCAGAGTACAGATCTGAATGTTCAGAAGCAGAGCTGCCAGGCTATAAAACTGCTGACCTTCAAAGTCAATAACATACCTGAAGCACAGAACTTAAGTGAGAGGAGGAAAGCATTTAGATTCTGAAATCTGAAGGTTTTGGACAGTCCAATCTATTGACCTTTCTTCCTGTGCTTCTATACCAAGTAGGACCTGGAAAGGCCTTATGTGTATCAAAGACGTACCCTAAATAAACCAAAGAGGAAGGACAAATACTTGAGGAAATATTTGTAAAAACTTGTAAGGGTCAAAAATCCTGATGTATAAAAAGTTTTATTTTAGGCTGGGCGCAGTGGCTCACGCCTGTAATCCCAGCACTTTGGGAGGCCGAGGCGGTTGGATCATGAGGTCAAGAGATCGAGACCATCCTGGCCAACATGAGGAAACACCATCTCTACTAAAAATACAAAAGTTAGCTGGGCGTGGTGGTGCACGCCTGTAGTCCCAGCTACTTGGAAGGCTGAGGCAGGAGAATCACTTGAACCCGGGAGGCGGAGGTTGCAGTGAGCCAAGATTGCACCACTGCACTCCAGCCTGGCGACAGAGTGAGATTCCATTTCAAAAAAAAAAAAAAGTTTTCTTTTACAAATCAATTTAGAGAAACACAAGATTGCCAATAGAAAAATGGCCAAAGAATACAACAGACAGTGCCATATATATGGCATTAATATATATACAAAATATATTAAAACAATATTGTATTATGTATATGACTATAAATACATAACAATGTAACAATGCTGAAACTCATTGAAAATCAGAGAATGCCACTTTTTTACCTATTATACTAGGAAATTTATGAAAACGTTTACTGCTCAATTGTAATAGGATATGCAGTAAAATACTAATTTTTTTTTTTTTTTTTTTTTTTTTTTTGAGATGGAGTTTCACTCTTTCACCCAGGCTGGAGTAGAGTGGCACGATTTCGGCTCACTGCAACCTTCACTTCCCGGGTTTAAGTGACTCTCCTGCCTCAGCTTCCCAAGTAGCATTATAGGGGCCTGCCACCACACCCAGCTAAGTTTTGTATTTTTAGTAGAGACGGGTTCGCCATGTCGGGCAGGCTGGTCTTGAACTCCTGACCTCAGGTGATCCACCTGTCTTGGCCTCCCAAAATGTTAGGATTACAGGTGTGAGCCACCACACCCGGCCCACAGACACTCATATTATTGGTGAGAGTATAATTTGGTATGATATTTATGGAAATAATCTAGCAATATGTGTTAAGAGCCTTGAAAATGTTCATGCTGTTCGAATTCTACTTCTAAAAACCTATCTGAGAATATAATCAGAAATGTAGATCATACATATCAATGCTTGCTTTAGCGTTATTTACAATAATAAACAAATACAGGCCAGGCACAGAGGTTCACACCTGTAATCCCAGCACTTTGAGAGGCCAAGGCAGGTGGATCACTTGAGGACAGGAGTTCAGGACCAGCTTGGCCAACGTGGTGAAACCCCATCTCTACTAAAAATACAAAAATGAGCCAGGCGTGGTGGCGTACACCTGTAATCCCAGCTTCTCTGGAGGCTGAGGCACGAGAATCGCTTGAACTCGGGAGGTGGAAGTTGCAGTGAGCCGAGATGCCGCAATTGCACTCCAGCCGGGTGACAGGGCATGGCTCTGTCTCAAAAAAACAGAAACATTTCTAAATGTCTCAATATTAGGGACACGTCAAATAAATTTTAATTCATTCATACTACTGAATAGAAATTATCAAAATGATACTTACAAAGAGATTTTAAAAGACATGGAAACGTGTCTATGTATATATACACACACACTTACATATATACATATATATGCTTATCTCTCGACAGGTCCTGGAGGGAGGCCCACTTACTGTTGTTTCTGTGGAGCTGGTGGGCATCTTGGGCACCAAGCAGTGAGTGAATTCGATTCTCGGGTCTTTGGTGGTGATGGACAGGCCTTTCTGCAGAATTTTCACCAAGCGGACCCAGAATTGAAACACAATCTCTGGGTGTTTTTCATGGAGCTTCAGATAGTAGATCTTTTCGGTCACTGTCCTAACCCTCAGGATGCGCTGGAGCCGGTCATAGATTCGCAGCTCCACGTACTTCAGGGGGAGAAGCCTGGGCATAATCAGGACATTCCCATGAGAGAGCTCGTGGTTTCAGTCAACCATGTGGGTGCCCACCTGGAGGTGGCTCAGTGTCACTGGCCTCCTACCTCTCTGCCTGGGGGATGCTGAAGGGAGAAAACTCATGTAATGAAAGTGGGGGTGATTACTAAGACTGACTCCTCTCCAATTTCCAGGACTTTAGTAGGAATACAGGTGTGTGCCAGTACACCCACCTAATTATTTTGGTATTTTTTTTGGCAGAAACAGGATCTCCCTATGTTGCCCAGATTGGTCTTGAACTCCTGGCTTCAAGCGATCCTCCCACCTCAGCCTCCCAAGGAGCTAGGATTACAGATGTGAGCCACTGTGCCCTACCAAGATAAGTATGATTAATTCCGCTTTACAGATTTTGAGGCTGACACTTAGAGAGGCTAAGTGATTTGCCCAAGTTTAGATCTTATTAAGTGTGACCTGGAACTAAGATATCCTGTCTCAGTTTCTAGAACTCTTTCTTCCTATATCCTGACTTACTGTGTTGAAAGGGCAAGGAAAAGGATAGATGTCTCCTGAATATCTAGTATTTTTTTTTTCAATCTCAGGATTTCATAGTCGTGTTTGACTTTCGTATCCCCACTTTTTCCTTGGAAATCCCCTTTACCTATATTGACAAAAAGAAACATTTCTAAATGTCTAATATTAGGGACTTGTCAAGTAAATTTTAATTCATTCATATTACTAAAAATTATTGAAATTGTATTTACAAAAAGATTTCAAAAGACATGGAAACGTGTCTGCATATACACACATGTATACACACACACACACATTTACAGAAAAAGAAGCCAAGATTCTCAAAAACCAGACTCGAGACAAGGACTGCGTACTGCCCTATCCCAGCACGAAGCACAGTACTTGGTAAATATAGATGCTAAACAAATACAGCTGGGCATGGTGGCTCACACCTGTAATCCTAGCACTTTGGGAGGCCAAGGCAAGCAGATCATGAGGTCAGGAGATTGAGACCATCCTAGCTAACATGGTGAAACCCTGTCTCTACTAAAAAACACAAAAAATAAGCCAGGTGTGGTGGCGGGTGTCTATAGTCCCAGCTACTCGGGAGGCTGAGCTAGGAGAATGGTGTGAACCCAGGAGGTGGAGCTTGCAGTGAGCCGAGATCATGCCACTGCACTCCAGCCTGGGCAACAGAGTGAGACTCTATCTCAAAAAAAAAAAAAAAAGATATTAAATACTTGCTAAACAAATGAATGAATGAGTTCTACAGGGTTTATGCACTAAAGAACACTGTCTTTTCTTCTTATCTAAAATCCAGCTACACAGCAATGCATATCCCAGTCAATCATTCCATCCCTTCCGGCCCTCCCTCAAGCCTTTACCTGCTGAGGGTGATGACTGGGGCTTCACCAGGTGTGCTCCAGGTGGAAAACGGACCCCGGGGCCAGGTAACATTGGCCATCAGGAGGACATTGGGGAGCGGCAGGGAGGGCACGGAGGAGGTCACCCCAAGGATCACGGTGGCAGACCCTTCACAGACATTTCTCCAGTTCCCGGGCTTAGTGACCTGGAAATCAGCCTCAGGTGCGTGGGTCAGAAAGGACCAGAAAACAAGGGGTGGAAGGATACAGATGCTGGAAAGCAGCACTTCATCTTAGGGGCAGGTGTGCAGCACACTGAGCTGGGCCCTGACCTGCTATTGATCCTTTTTGTTGGTCTCCCCAAATACACTTTAAGGTCCTTGGCTGCAGGAACCATATATCATCCTTCTCTGGGTCCTCTGTTTTATCTAACTGTAAAAAGATGCACTAGCAAGAAAAAGCTGAGTGGCATTGAAGTTTTCATTCCCCCATCTTTGGGTAGGAGAAGCCAGCACTGGTTTCTAATGGCCTAAAAGGGAGATTGTGTGAAGAAAGTCCCAGAAGGGGAGGAAAGTGAGGAAAAAGCTGTTGAATAGGGAAGACCCAGACAGCTTGAGTTGAGGGAGGTTTGGAGCACTTCTCCCAGGATGATGGAGGGGCCATCTTGTTGCTGGGTCTTGAGTGGAATGAGGATCTATTCTCTTGAAGCAGAAGGGGGCCATCACAGGACAGAAATACTGGATGCCCACCACTGGGCACAATGTCTCAGCCAAGACACCCCCCACCTCACTATGCACGGCTGGCAGAAAAGCACCAGAACTGGGGCCACTAAGGAGCCACAGGGACCCAGGTAAGGAACATATGAGGAGGGACCCCTATGTTCCCAAGGCCAGAGGGCCTTCTCCCAATGCTCTACACCTTTTTCAGAAAATAGACATGGGGTCTCACTATGTTGCCCAGACTGGTGTCAAACTCCTGGGCTCAAGTGATCTTGCCCTCTCAGCCTCCCAAAGTGCTGAGATTACAGGCATGAGCCACTAAGCCCAGTCAATGTTCTAGACTTTGTAAAACCATAGACACCACTGCCCAGTCCTTGGTGGAACTGGGGACAAGGGAAAGCCCCAGGAATGACTGAAATGTAATTTCCCACAGCCTGACCAGATGGTGTTACCAGAAAAGTGAATTTTGATTTTGAAAAAAAAAGTGACACTTCCTGGAGCCCATGTTGAGGAATAAAATTCATGTCCTCTGCAGAACACAGAGGGTTGTACATATTGAGATTAAGGGCTCAATAAATATTTGTGGGTGATGCTGCTTTGAGACGATAGTGATGGCGATGTGCAGGAAGGGGGAGAGAGGAAGCAGTGTAACTCCACTATAACAACTAAAACTATAACTAGTATGTGGATTGCATCACTTCAAGTAAACTTTGGACCGTGTGCGGTCATTCACGCCTATAATCCCAGCACTTTGGGAGTCCAAAGTGGGAGTATCACTTGAAGCCAGGAGTTCAAGACCAGCCTGGGCTACATGGTGAGACCCTGTCTCTATCAAAAAAAATTTTTTTTAAATCAAACTTTGAACTTTTCTGTGGGGGTCAGCCTCTCCCTAGCACATTCTGAGTTTGTTGCTACCTGGGTCACTTAGTGTCCATTCAGAGAATCTAAACAGTTTTAATATTAGGCCAAAAAAATAGCACTTTGGGAGGCCACGTCGGGCGGATCATGAGGTCAAGAAATTGAGGCCGGGCGCGGTGGCTCAAGCCTGTAAATCCAGCACTTTGGGAGGCCGAGACGGGAGGATCACGAGGTCAGGACATCGAGACCATCCTGGCTAACACGGTGAAACCCCGTCTCTACTAAAAAAATACAAAAAACTAGCCAGGCGAGGTGGCGGGCACCTGTAGTCCCAGCTACTCGGGAGGCTGAGGCAGGAGAATGGCATAAACCCGGGAGGCGGAGCTTGCAGTGAGCTGAGATCCGGCCACTGCACTCCAGCCTGGGCGACAGAGCGAGACTCCGTCTCAAAAAAAAAAAAAAAAAAAAAGAAATTGAGACCCTCTTGGCCAACATGGTGAAACCTTGTCTCTACTAAAACACAAAAAAATTAGCTGGGCAAAGTGGTGCATGCCTGTAGTCCTAGCTACTCGGGAGGCTGAGATAGGAGAATTGCTTGAACCCGGAAGGCAGAGGTTGCAGTGAGCCTAGATCACACCAGGGCAATGGAGTGAGACTCCATCTCAAAAAAAAAAAAAAAAAAAAAAAAAGCACACATTAAGAGAACAAATTTGCAGCCGAATCATGAAT
This sequence comes from Rhinopithecus roxellana, assembly GCF_007565055.1. Lineage (NCBI taxonomy): Eukaryota > Metazoa > Chordata > Mammalia > Primates > Cercopithecidae > Rhinopithecus > Rhinopithecus roxellana. The sequence continues at coordinate 64,767,775 of NC_044554.1, forward strand.
CATTACCCCCAAATAGAAATGACTAGAAATTGGATCCTGAGACTGGACTTCCCATGTTTCTGCTCTGTCTCCACCAAGGGTATGTTAGGAATGAGCTCACCCCAGGTTTGCCAGCTGATCACCCAACTACACATCTCTCGGGGGGCAGCAAAGGGACCATGGAGCCGCAGGAGACATGAACACAGCTCTCCAAAATCTGGGGACTCCATTAGGGAGTAGCTCACTGCTCTGTGAAGAGTCTGCAAATTAAGCCCAAGACCCACCTCAAACTGTTTCCACCTTCTCTCCTATAACCCCTGGCTGCTTTCCCACTCCATTTGAATGGGTCTGTGTCTTGCAGACCTTGCATTCCAGCCTCCCTGCCCTTCCTTAGGTACTTGGAAGCGCCTCTGCCTGAGATATCCTCCCCGCTGCTCTTCCACTTACCAGAATCTCAGCAGTCTCTCAAAGAATGGCTTAAGACCCTTCTGGAAAACCTTCTTAAACTGCCAAAGTCCAGAGAGAATGCCCTGAATGCCCCCAGCACATGCCTGGGGCATCAGCTGGTCCAAACTCTCTGACATAGAGCTTGCTTAGACAGTTACCAAATAACGGGCAAACTAAACTCATAGGCTTCCTGGCCAGGGACACTGATCTTTCTCTGCACCTCCTGCCCTGCACTCAGTAGATGTTTAGTGTGTGCTTACTGGCTGATCAACTGGTTATGCTCTCCTGCGCAGGAGCACGGGTTCAGGCTAGACCGCTAGAGGGAGGCAGGCAGCACCCGCGTAAGACTTCATACTTATGAAAACGACCACCTTCCACTCCCAGTGGTCCCATCCCAGGCTCACTTCTGTTGGTCACCACCATCCTTTTAGGGAATGGTAGGATCTGGGCAAGACTTATTTACCCAGTGTCTTCGCTTTCAAACAAGGCTGTTTCTAAACCATCCCAGACTGAGGAGGTTAGATTTCAGAGCAGGGTTTCTAACAGCAACCTTCATTCCCTGTAACTATCCAGTTTGGACAAGTGGCCCAGACAGGGCCTATGAACCCTGCCTGGAGACTGAGCTCTGATCTCTCCTTTTGTAAGGCATAAATCAATTTCCTTAAAGCAGATGACCTGCAGGTAGCTCTATCATATGGTAGGCACAAATGGAGGTGAACTTGGGACCCAGACCTTCTGGTTTTCTCTAGCTTTGGTGGCTTCTTTGTCCCTCCTCCCCCCACCCCCAGGGCTTTAGAAGTCCACAGCATCTCCTAACCAACCCCTAGGAACAAGTTTTGGAAACAGAAAGACAGCTGGCCCTGAGCTCCACGAGGGTACCTGGATAAAGTTGCTTTCAAACACCACCGAGTTGGAGAACAAGTTGAATTCTGGAGAATGAATCAGTTGACAAAGAAGGCCATTTTCCACCCCAAGTTCCACTCCAGGGCCTGGTTCCCTGACCTCAGGTGGGAGGCCTCTGATTTTACTCATTGGTTCTTGGGAAGAATGGGCTGGGGAACATTTCTGGGGCTCCACGCAGACCCAGCCCAACGCCAAGATGTTGATGTGATCTGCCCCCGCCTTCCCAGCTCTTCCTCCCCATTTACTTATGGTCTGTCCACCAGGGCTGGGAGGGCCTGTCAGCTCACAATGGCAGGAATGACATCAAGGAATGTGATGGTGACAACAGAAAAGGAAAAAAAAGAAGAGGAGAAGAAGGACGGAGGATGTGCCGGGCTCTTTCCTCCCTCTTTCCACCAACTACAAACCAGCAGTAATTCAGCCTATCCCATTTTGTAAACATTCACCCTTACCCCAAACGGGGAAAATGACCCTCCCAAAGTTATGCCAAGGCAGCAGTTAGCTGGCCAGATGCAAGGAAGGCTCTTGGGAACACACAGGCTTTAATCCTCTTGCCTCCCAGTGAAGCCTCTCACCAAACTTCCATGTGACTTGTTCACCCACCCAGGGAAGTCTAAGGATAGGAGAAAGGGAGTTCATCTTCCCTACCCCATCTCATGGGAGAAAAGGAGATTTTTTTAAAAAAGAAATGTACACCTGTTAACTAAACAAAGAAGCTTATTTGGAAACAGCAGGCAAAGGAGAAGGCAGTGGCACAGTTGTATGCTGGAGCCAGACCAAAACAGGTCACGAGAGCTGGTTGTTGCATTTTCAGGCATGTTACAAGCCAGCTATTAAACACAGCAATTATTAAAACTTGGTTTTTTGTTTTTGTTTTTTTTTTTGAGACAGAGTTTCACTCTTGCTGCCTAGGCTGGAGTGCAGTGGCGTGACCTCGGCTCACCACAACCTCTGCCTCCCGAGTTCAAGTGATTCCCTACCTCAGCCTCTTGACTAGCTGGGATTACAGGCATGTGCCACCACAGCCGGCTAATTTTATATTTTTAGTAGAGATGGGCTTTCTCCATGTTGGTCAGGCTGGTCTGGAACTCCTGACCTCAGGTGATCTGCCTACCTTGGCCTCCCAAAGTGCTGGGATTACAGGCGTGAGCCACCGCACCCGGCCCTTAAAACTTAAATGATACAAACTTGGCTGGGCTCGGTGGCTCACGCCTGTAATACCAGCACTTTGGGAGGCCGAGGTGGGTGGATCACCTGAGGTCAGGAGTTCAAGACCAGCCTGGTCAACAGATGAAACCCCATCTCTACTAAAACTACAAAAATGAGCTGGGTGTGGTGGTGGGTACCTGTAGTTCAGCTACTTGGGAGGCTGGGGCAGGGAGATCGCTTGAATCCGGGAGGCAGAGGTTGTAGTGAGCCAAGATCGTGCCACTGCACTCCAGCCTGAGTGACAAAGCAAGACTCCGTCTCAAAAAAAATAAAAGAAAAGAAACAGTATACAGTGGTGGGCTGCTGCATATCTCTTCCCAGGGTGTGTTCAGGAACTTCATGTTGTTAGCTAACTTGAAATCAGCAAATGCTGCAAATCAGGGTTTGATTTATTGTTCTGTTGATTGTCTAAAGTGATAGAGAAAATGTTAATTATGCAGATTAAACTTAAAGGTGTATCTGTAGCTATTATATTTTGGGCATAGAAAAATCTGAGAAAATAGCCTTCCAGTATTTGAAGACTGTTACCTAATTTAGCAAAGAAGTTACCTACGTCATTGACAAATGAGTAAAGTTCCAATATACAACTTTGTTATTTCACTTTTGCCTTGCTCATTAATGTAAATCAAAATATCAACCAATATTCATGTCAGAACTATACTTGCTTATCAGTTGCAACCATAGGTTGGCTACAAATACAAGAGTTTGACAAAAATCAACAAAAACTTTTGGTAAGAATCAACTGGTCATATGAAATTTATAATAAGGAGTATTATAAGGCCAGGTGCAGTGGCTCACGCCTGTAATCCCAGCACTTTAGGAGGCCAAAGTGGGCGGATTGTTCGAATTTAGGAGTTCAAGACCAGCCTTGGCAACATGGTAAAACCCCGCCTCTACAAAAAGTACAAAAATTACCCTGGCGTGGTGGCATGCCCTGTGCTCTCAGCTACTTGGGAGGCTGAGGTGGGAGGATCACTTGAGCCCAGAAAGCAGAGGTTGCAGTGAGCAGAGACTGAGCCACTGTGCTCCAGCTTGGGTGACAGAATGAGATCCTGATCTAAAAAAAAAGATCCTAAAATTGTGTATTTAAAAAGTATTTAAAAAGAGAAAAAGGGCCAGGTGCAGTGGTTCACGCCTGTAATCCCAGCACTTTGGAAGGCTGAGGTGGGTGGATCACCTGAGGTCAGGAGTTCGAGACCAGCCCGACCAACATGGTGAAACCCTGTGTCTACTAAAAATATAAAAAATTAGCCGGGCATGGTGGTGGGCACCTGTAATCCCAGCTACTCAGGAGGCTGAGGCAGGAGAATTGCTTGAACCTGGGAGGCAGAGGTTGCAGTGAGCCAAGATTGCACCATTATTGCACTCCAGCCTGGGCAAAAAGAGCAAAACTCCATCTAAAAAAAAAAGAAGAAAGAAAAAAAGAATCCAACATCAGATGACTTCCCAGTTGGAAGTATGAAAATTGACACTTCTGCCCGGGTATGGTGGCTCACACCTTTAATCCCAGTACTTTGGGAGGCTGAGATGGGTGGATCATGAGGTTTGAAACCAGCCTGGCCAATATGGTGAAACCCCGTCTCTACTAAAAATACAAAAATTAGCCAGTGTGGTGCCATGCACCTGTATTCCTAGCTACTTGGGAGGCTGAGGCAAAAGAACCGTTTGAACCCAGGAGGCGGAGGTTGCAGTGAGCCAAGATTGTGCCACTGCACTCCAGCGTGGGCCACACAGTAAAAGAAAAAAAAAAAAAGAAACAGAGAGAGAGAGAGAGAGAGAGAGAGAGAGAAAGAAAAAGAAAGAAAGAAAGAAAGAAAGAAAGAAAGAAAGAAAGAAAGAAAGAAAGAAAGAAAGAAAGAAAGAAAGAAAGAAAGAAAAGAAAAAGAGAGAGAGAAAATTGGCACTTCTTTTTCCATTCCAGGCATCAGCAAGTTAGGTGTAAGAGCTGGTATTCAGCAGTGCCCCTATTGTTTTTGTGGTGGGGGCCTTTGCCTAGAGCAAGGTCAGTGTAGAATATACAGAGAATAAAGATGGTGTCTAGCAGCAACTACCTCCTTTCTGCTGCCCTCACCTGTGCAAAACTTATCCCAACCTTTGAAGAAATGGTAGGGGGTGTCACTTGACAGTAATAGGACATTATTCTGAAGTCAGAAGCTGTAGACATCATGTCCCTTGAGGCTATTCTGAGCTGACTGCTGAAGATGACCTTCCTGCACTGAGATTGTGGGATTTGGGGGAAACCAAGGCTGTATGTTTGCTATTGTTTATCCCACACTGTTCTTGCAAACAAAACAAAACAAAACAAAAATTTGCTAGGACACCATTGCAGTGGTACCAACTTGTTTCCTTTTCCTGCTATCTCCTATCTTTGGTACCGGACAAGAAACTTTCACCCAAGGACTTGCTTTTCAGGTTGCATCAAGTTGAAGAGGGATGAAGTATTAGTTATCCTTCTCAGACTGTCCTCCCTAGACTACTAGTATGCAGGACAACTACCAGGCTCTCTTGTCTTGGTGCTTATTCAGTGAGCAAGCCAATGGGTCAAGTCACTCTTTCACGTCTTTTAAACTCTCAAGACACACATCTGCCTGTGACTGAGGCTCAATCTCCTGGTACTTCTCGTCTCATCAGGAGGGACACCTGCTTCTCAGTGGTGTTTGCCTGAAGCTGTAACATCAGAAGCAGGTGCTTATATCTTATTGGCTTATATCTTCCTAAGACTTGATCATTAGAAGCGGAAACTAACATTTATCTTTTTTTAGTGTACAAAGTTTATAACACCAGAAATTCAAACCTTCAAAGTTGTTACTTTTGCTTTCTTACAATAGTACTCCCTATTCTTGACATGTTTTTCTCTTTTCCTTGTAAAAGAAATAGGAAATCTCTTTGACAATGTTTCCAGCATATAAACCAAAAATTTAGATGACAACAAGAACATCAACATGACCCCAAGTGCTAGAGTACCTCATTTATTTATATTTTTAAATTCTCAACCTCCTAAAGTCCATCATTTACTTTCGAAGTAGGTTTTTAAGTAAGTAAAACATTTACTTTTATTTTACCTTTTACTTTACTGCAACATTATTTGCAATAGCAAAAGACCAGACAACTTGAATATCCACCAAGAGGGCACCACTTAATTAAATTATTAATGGTGTAATATTACCTATTATATGATGTAATGTTAGGCCACATATAATATTACCTATTATATGATGTAATGTTAGGCCATTAATAAAAAGCCCACTTTATATGTACTGATATACAATGATAGTCAAGATTATTAAACTTTAAAAAGATGCAGAACAGTATATATAGTATACTAGCACTTGGATAAAAGGAAAAAAAAAGGATATATATCCATACATACTTGAACATGCACAGACAATTTTGGGAGGAAAAAAAGGAAATGCTAACAGTGATGGCCTTAGGACAGGGGGCAGGGATTGGTATCTTTGGTGAAACAAAGACTTACTTTTCACAGAATACCTCCTTTTTTGTAGTATTTGAAATATTTACCATGGGCATGTATTTCTTATTTAAATAAATAAACTTTAAAGAAATTCCCGATGTGCAGCTCTACAAATATTTACTGAGGAGTAAATATACACAAAGTATGGTAGGTATTAAAATAATCATGACTGGCTCTAAGAGTGGTCTGATGAGAGTTGTGGACATGTAGATGGCGCTGTTTTGGAGATAACCATTTACTTGTTGAGACAGAAATGTATTTAAAGAAATAATGGCTGAAAAATGTCCAAATGTAGTGACAACTATAAATGTACAAGTCCACAAAGCTCAATAAACCCCAAGCAGGATAAACACAGATAAATCCTCATGAGGCACATCATAATCAAATTGCTGATAGAAAGAAAACCTTAAAAATATCCAGAGGAACCAAGATAAGAATTACAGCAGTCTTCTTGCTACAACTCTTCAAGCCAGAAGGCATAAACATCTTAAGACTGCGGAAAGAAAAAAACTGCCAACTCAGAATTTTATATTCAGTAAAAATATCCTTTAAAAATAAAGATGGGTCAGGCGCGGTGGCTCATGCCTGTAATCCCAGCACTTGGGGAGGCCAAGGCCGGCGGATCACGAGGTCAGGAAATCGAGACCACGGTGAAACCCCGTCTCTACCAAAAATACAAAAAATTAGCCGGGTGCGGTGCTGGGCGCCTGTAGTCCCAGCTATTCGGGAGGCTGAGGAAGGAGAATGGCGTGAACCCGGGAGGCGGAGCTTGCAGTGAGCCGAGATCGCGCCACTGCATTCCAGCCTGGGTGCCAGAGCAAAACTCTGTCTCAAAAAAATAAAAATAAGGCCGGGCGTGGTGGCTCACGCCTGTAATCCCAGCACTTAGGGAGGCCAAGGAGGGCGTATCACTTGAGGTCAGGAGTTCAAGACCAGCCTGGCCAATATGGTGAAACCTGTCTCTACTAAAAAATACAAAAATCAGCTGGGTGCGGTGGTGCATGCCTGTAGCCCCAGCCACTTGGGAGCCTGAAGCAGGAGAATCACTTGAACTCAGGAGGCAGAGGTTGCAGTGAGCCGAGATCATGCCACTGCACTGCAGCCTGGGTGACAGAGTGAGACTCCATCTCCAAAAAATGAAAATAAAATAAAAATAAAATAAAAAATTAAAATAAATAAAGATGAAGTAAGTTGGGTGCCATGGCGCATCCCTATAGTTCCAGCTACTTGGGAAGCTGAGGTGGGAGGATTGCTTGAGTCCAAGAGTTCAAGTCCCACCTGGCCTGGGCACCATATTGAGATTCCTATCTCTAAAAAAAAAAAATTTTGAGGTGAACTAAAGAATTTTTCAGCCAGGTGTGGTGGCTCATGCCTGTAATCCTAGCACTTTGGGAGGTCGAGGTGGGTGGATCACAAGGTCAGGGGTTCGAGACCAGCCTGACCAACATGGTGAAACCCCATCTCTACTAAAAATACAAAAATTAGCTGGGTGTGCTGGCATGTGCCTGTAATTCCAGCTACTCAGGAGGCTGAGGCAGGAGAATCGCTTGAACCCGGGAGGCGGAGGTTGCGGTGAGCTGAAATTGCGCCACAGCACTCCAGCCTGGGCGACAGAATGAGACTCTGCCTCAAAAAAAAAAAAAAAAAAAAAAAAAAAGAATTTTTCAGACAAACAAAAGCTGAGAAAAACTGTTTCCAGTAGACCTGAACTACGAGAAACAGTAAGAGTTCTTCAGGAGGAAGAAAAACACCACCAGATGGCAGCTTAGATCTACACTGACATAACGACTAATGGCACTATTTTTTTTTTCACCTTGCTCTTTTCTTTTTAACATATTTTTTGATACTTTTTTAAGGATAGTCTTTCTATGGCACTAGTGAGACATTTTTAAAAGCCCTTTGTAATTTTAAGCCATTGATGTTTTGAGATTATTACCTCAACTTAACCTAGCTAATCCTGACTGGTAACAAGAAAAAATTCTTGGAAGTAGAATTGCTATATGAAAGGATGTATATGAGTTGGGTGTGGTGGCTTACGCCTGTAATCCCAGCACTTTGGGAGGCTGAGGCGAGATTGCTTGAGTCCAGGAGTTTGAGACCAGCCCGGGCAACACAGTGAAACACCATCTCTACAAAAAATACAAAAAATTAGTCAGGCATGGTGGCACATGCCTTTGGTCCCAGCTTCTCAAGAGGTTGAGGTGGGAGGATCACTTGAGCCTGGGAGGCAGAGGTTGCAGTGAGCCAAGATCATGTCACTGCACTCCAACCTGGGCAACAGAGTGAGACCCTGTCTCAAAACAAATAAAGGATTTCTTTCAAAAAAGAGGTGTATATGCTGATGGGTACGACTGTGATGCACTTTATAACAAGTATACAAATTTAAATTTCCACCAACAATGGTTAAGAGTTTGTGCTTCTCATAAATCCACCATCTTAGTATGTCATCAAGCTTTTGAACTTATCAGGCTGAAAGTTTTTTAAATGATATCTCAACGTAATTTTAATTGGGTATCTTTTCATTTCTTTCATTGGTTTTTATTCCATGAATTTTTAATACATAACATTTGTCAATTTTTCTATTAGGCTATTGGTCTTTTTCTTATCTATCTTACAGGCAATCTTTTTATATTGGAAAGACTGAGTTGTGATTTTTTTTTCCTAGTTTTTTACTTGTCTTTCAATATGCTTACTGTGTTTTTGCCCTGTGGAATTTCTTTTGGTAGTTAAATTTATCCATATTTTCATTTATGGCTTTTGGACTTTTATATGATATTTTGACAAAGTTTCCCCATTCCAAAAGGTATACAATCATTTCCCCATGGTTTCCTGAACTACTTTTACGGTTGTTATCTTTCTGTTTAAGCCTTTAATCCATCTAGATTTTTTCCTGGTGTGTGATGTAAAGTCTAGAACCAATGTATTTGCATTTCCCCAGATGGCTATCAATTGTCCAGTGTCACTTATTGTAGAGTATGTTACATTTTCACCACTGATTTGAGATTCATTCATTTAACAAATATTTATCAGGTATCTACTATATATGGTAGGCACTTTCCTAGATGCTTGGGATAGAGCAGTGAACAAAATAAAAAGGCTACATTTATGCGAGGGGATTCCAACAATTAAAAAAATACAATAAATAATTATATAGTGTGTTAGGAGGTGGGAAGTGCTATAGAAAGAAAAGAAGAACAGGATAAGGGGGACCAGAAATGTTGTGGATGGATGTGGTGGAAAGTTGTGCTATTAAATAGGGTGGTCTGTTTAAGCCTCATTGAGATTCATGAGGACAATGCCACCTTTCTAATAATCAAAAGTCTTAACTATAATGGGCCAATTTCAGAATTTATTTTGCATTGCTTTGATCTATCTATCCACATGCTAGGACTACACTATTTTAAATATTGAGGATTTATAGTATTTCCAAACTTTATCAAGTTAGTTTGAAGGAAATAATGTTTTCTTTTTTCTTTTCTTTCCACAGGTGTTGATCTCATGAAGGAGATAATTTTTAAGGTATGAAATTTGAATTTTTTTTCTTTTGGGGCACGGTGGCTCACTACTGTCATCCCAGCACTTTGGGAGGCCAAGGTGGGTGGATCACCTGAGGTTAGGGGTTCAAAACCAGCCTGGCCAACATGGTGAAACCCTGTCTCTACTAAAAATACAAAAATTAGCTGGGCGTGGTGGCGCAGGCCTGTCATCCCAGCTACGCTTAGGGGAATTGCTTGAAGCCAGGAGGCAGAGGTTGCAGTGAGCCGAGATGGTGCCACTGCACTCCAGCCTGGGCAACAGAGTAAGACTCTGTCTCAAAAAAACATGTTTGCAGCAATAGAAGTAATTGTTTACAGTTGGTTCCTATTTCTGACTGGATAAAACTCATAGTAGTAAGAAGACTTTCACAGTAACAGCTCCTGAAAAGTTGGTCATAAAATAAATTACTAATTTTAAATTCATAAAAGAAAAACCTGACTATAATTGCCAAACATGAAGGTATCAACAGTACTAATGTACTAATGTCCTTGTACAACTGACCTGTATCAGACTGCCTCATTTTATAAATTAGGATTCTCTCATATTTCTACAATTTCCAAATACATTATCAGTTTTTTCATTGTTTTTGAAATCAGAAGAATTTTTAACATGACTTTAAAAGTATTTGACGGGCGGATCACGAGGTCAGGAGATCGAGACCATCCTGGCTAACACGGTGAAACCCTGTCTCTACTAAAAAATACAAAAAGCTAGCCGGGCAAGGTGGTGGGCGCCTGTAGTCCCAGCTACTCAGGAGGCTGAGGCAGGAGAATGGCGTAAACCCGGGAGGCGGAGCTTGCAGTGAGCTGAGATCCGGCCACTGCACTCCAGCCTGGGTGACAGAGCGAGACTCCGTCTCAAAAAAAAAAAAAAAAAGTATTTAAAATATTTATATCTTCAAATGTTACAGAATTATTATTATTAAAAACAAATATAAAATAAAGTAAAAAGGAAATGAATAACATTAATATCCACATCTAATCACTGGGATTATAAATTCACAGTGCAGGCCAGGTGCGACAGCTCATGCCTGTAATCCCAGCACTTTGGGAGGCTGAGGCGGGTGGATCACTTGAGGTCAGAAGTTCAAGACCAGCTTGGCTAACATGGTGAAACCCTGTTTCTACTAAAAGTACAAAAATTAGCCAGGCATGGTGGTCCACACCTGTAGTCCCAGCTACTTGGGAGGCGAAGGCATGAGAATTGCTTGAACCTGGAGGCAAAGTGCATTAGTCTGTTTTCACACTGCTGATAAAGACATACCCAAGACTGGATAATTTACAAAGGAAAGAGGTTTAATTGGACTTACAGTTCCACGTGGCTGGGGAAGCCTCACAATCATGACAGATGGCAAGGAGGAGCAAGTCACATCTTATATGGATGGCAGCAGGCAGAGAGAGAGAGTTTGTGCGGGGAAACACCTCTCTTTAAAACCATCAGATCTCATGAGACTTATTCACTATCCTGAGAACAGTACAGAAAAGACTTGCCCCCATCATTCAATGACCTCCCACCAGGTCCCTCCCACAATGCATGGGAATTCAGGATGAGATCTGGATGGGGACACGGCCAAATCATATCATTCCACCCCCGGCCCCTCCCAAATCTCATGATCTCACATTTCAAAACCAATCATGCCTTCCTGAAAGTCCCCCAAAGTCTTAACTCATTTCAGCGTTAACTCAAAAGTCCTCAGTCCAAAGTCTCATCTGAGACAAGGCAAGTCCCTTCCACCTATGAGCCTGTAAAATCAAAAGCAGGTTGGTTACTTCCTGGATACAATGGGGGTACAGGCATTGGATAAATACATCCATTCCAAATGGGAGAAATTGGCCAAAACAAATGGGCTACAGGTCCCATGCAAGTCCAAAATCCAGCAGGGCAGTCAAATCTTAGAGCTCCAAAATGATCTCCTTTGACGCTGTGTCTCACATCCAGGTCATGCTGATGCAAGAGGTAGGTTCCCATGGTCTTGGGCAGCTCTGTCCCTGTGACTTTGCAGGGTACAGTCTCCCTCCTGGCTATTTTCACAGGCTGGCATTGAGTGTCTGTGGCTTTTCCAGGCGCATGGTGCAAGCTGTCGGTGGATCTACCATTCTGGGATCTGGAGGACAGTGACCTAGTAGGGACTCTGTTGGGGGGGATCTGACCCCACATTTCCCTTCTGCACTGCTCTAGCAGAGGTTCTCCATGAGAGCCCTGCCCCTGCAGCAAATTTCTGCCTGGGCATCCAGGCATTTCCATACATCTTCTGAAATCTAGGTGGAGGTTCCCAAATCTCAATTCTTGACTTCTGTGCACCTGCAGGCTCAACACCACATGGAAGCTCAACACCACAAGGCTTGGGGCTTGCACTATCTAAAGCCAGGGCCCAAGCTGTACATTGGCCCTTTGCAGCCATAGCTGGGGCAGCTGGGATGCAGTGGACCAAACCCCAGGCTGCACATAGCTTGGGGACCCTAGGCCCAGCCCATTAAACCACTTTTTCCTCCTAGGCTTCTGGGCCTGTGATGGGAGGGACTGCCGTGAAGACCTCTGACATGGCCTGGAGACATTTTCCCCATTGTCTTGGGGATTAACATTTGGCTGCTCCTTCCTTATGCAAATTTCTGCAGCTGGCTTGAATTTCTCTTCAGAAAATGGAATTTTCTTTTCTATCTCATTGCCAGGCTGCAAATTTTTCAAACTTTTATGCTCTTTTTCCCTTTTAAAACTGAATGCTTTCAACAGCACCCAAGTCACCTCTTGAAGGCTTTGCTGCTTAGAAATTTCTTCTGCCAGATACCCTAAATCACCTCTCTCAAGTTCAAAGTTCCACAAATCTCTAGGGCAGGGGCAAAATGCTGCCAGTTGCTTTGCTAAAACATAACAAGAGTTACCTTTGCTCCAGTTCCCAATAAGTTCCTCATCTCCATCTGAGACCACCTCAGCCTGCATCTTATTGTCCATATCACTATTAGCATTTTTGGCAAAGCCATTCAACAAGTCTCTAGAAAGTTCCAAGTTTTTCCACATTTTCCTATCTTCTTCTGAGCCCTCTAAACTGTTCCAACCTCTGCCTATTACCCAGTTCCAAAGTCGTTTCCACATTTTCAGGTATCTTTTCAGCAACACCCCACTTCTGGTACCAATTTACTGTATTAGTCCATTTTCATGCTGCTGATAAAGACATACCTGAGACTGGGCAATTTACAAAGAAAAGAAGTTTAATTGAACTTACAGTTCCATGTGGCTGGGGAAGCCTCATAGTCATGACAGAAGGCAAGAAGGAGCAAGTCACATCTTACATGAATGGTAGCAGGCAAAAACAGAGATCTCATGCAGGGGAACTCCTCTTTTTAAAACCATCAGATCTCAGCTGGGCACAGTGGCTCACGCCTGTAATCCCAGCACTTTGGGAGGTTAAGGCAGGCAGATTATCTGAAGTCAGCACTTCAAGGCCAGCCTGGCCAACATGGTGAAACCCCCTCTCCACTAAAAATACAAAAATTAGCCAGGCATGGTGGCAGGCAACTGTAATCCCAACTACTTGGGAGGCTGAGACAGGAGAATTGTTTGAACCCGGGAGGCAGAGGCTGCAGTGAGCCGAGATTGTGCCAATTCACTCCAGCCCAGGTGACAGAGTGAGACTCTGTCTCAAAAAAAAAAAAAAAAAAAAATCAGATCTTGTGAGACTTATTTACTATCATGAGAACAGCACAGGAAAGAACTGACTGCCCCTATGATTCAATCACCTTTCACCAGGTCCTTCCCACAACACATAGGAATTCAAAATGAGATTTGGGTGGGCACACAGCTAAACCATATCACAGAGGTTGCAGTGAGCTGAGATTGCACACTGCACTCCAGCCTGGGTGACAGAGCAAGACTCCATCTCAAAATAAATGAATAAATAGGCCAGGCGCGGTGGCTCACGCCTGTAATCCCAGCACTTTGGGAGGTCGAGGTGGGTGAATCACAAGGTCAGGAGATCGAGACCACAGTGAAACCCCGTCTCTATTAAAAATACAAAAAATTAGCCGGGCGTGGTGGCGGGCGCCTGTAGTTCCAGCTACTCAGGAGGCTGAGGCAGGAGAATGGCGTGAACCCGGGAGGCGGAGCTTGCAGTGAGCCAAGATTGCGTCACTGCACTCCAGCCTGGGCGACAGAGCGAGACTCTGCCTCAAAAAAAATAAAAAAATAAATAAATAAATAAATAAATGAATAAATAAATTCACAGTGTATTAATACTATATCAATATCATAAACATACCCTGTTTGATATAAAAATATAATTGCTGATTCATCATTTGCAGATTTGTACTCTATTACCGTACTCGTTTTAAAAAATCTTTAGTATTTCCATTTTTATAGTAACGAAAACCCAAACGGGAATATAATTGGCCCCAAATCTATCCTTCCTCTGTTCCTTTTTAACATTGTAATTAGTTCTCTTGTTTTGTTCTAAACTTTTTAAAATTAAAAATAAACAAAATTATAATTGGTACTCTGAGATGAATATGCAAAACTAAATAATTTTTAGACTTCTATATATTTGCCTTCTTGATTTGGTAAAGTTCTTGAAACTATTAAGGCCCCAGGAACATTTTATCTTCGGTAAATCTTGTTAGCCACAATTAAACCTCTCAAACTTTCTAGACAATATTACTTTAGGAAGATTTTTGAGTCACCCTTTTACTTCTCCCTAATGCATATTCATACATGTGCACAGGCAGACTTCAAGTGTTCTATCACATGAAATTCTGATTCCTCCCTTTCCACTCCAATTTAACACTGTATAACTGTGTTGGCCGTGATGTGTTATTCATTGTTTTATTGCAGAGGTTTGTATAATAAAGGCCTGTACAACAGGTATCATTTGATTATGCCCACATCCACCTCCATAGCAACAAAGACCCTTGTAAGTGACCTGAAAAGGAAAAGGCAACTGTGGTGGCCAGTCTTCAAGAGGACCCCAGTGATCATCGCCTCCTGGTCTTTGGAGTAGTCTCCAAGTCCCCAGCCATAACATATCAGGGTTAGTCTGTGTGACTGAAAGGATAAGGCACAAGTAGTGATATGTCCCTTCCAATATTAGGCTATAAAAGTCACTGCAGTTTTCATCTTGGTAGTTTTTTCTCTCTCCATACCACTCCCACCCTGGCCCTCGCCCCCCATCATTCCACCCAAAGGGAAGCCATCTGCCACGTCATGAGCAGCCTTGTGGAGAGGTCCACATGGTGAAGAACTCAGGCCTCCAGCCAATAGCCATCCAGGAATGCAGGCCTGCCAACAGCCATGTGAGCTAACTTGGAAATGTATCCTCTAGCTGCCGATGAGACTTCAGATGACTGCAGTCCCAGGCCAACAGCTTGACTGCAACCTCATGAGAGGTTCTGGCTCAGAGACGGAACCATGCAGCTAAGCCACTCCCAGATTCCTGACCATCAGCAACTGTATGAGATAATAATTGCTTGAAACTGCTAAGTTAAGGTATATTTGTTACACAACATTTGACAACTAATATACTAACCCCAACAAATACAGCCCACCACCACCACCAAGAAGAAATATCTAAAAGAGAAGGGAAAGCTTTACATAAAAAGGGAGAGGAAAGCAGGTTTCTTCTTGGTTACTGGGTAATAATTTTCCCTTTGAAGCACTTTTAGCACATTTCCAGCATGAATTATCTTGCCTTCTCTGTATTCTTCCATCCAATTATTAATTTCTGTCACCTCTGGGCACCTAAGATCTATTAAATCCTGAGAACTTTATATAGTATTTCTTTATTTAACATTATATTTTGCTAATAAGTCTTATGTGAGTATAATGTTCTCCAAATTAGAATTCCTCAGATTACATTGGACTCCCTACTTTTATTAGTTATTTAATTCTGCAGGTTATAATGGTAACTAAAAGAAAAAACAAAAAAAGGCCAAATTGCATTTATACTATTAAAACAATATAGAAATTCCTGGCTGGACGCGGTGGCTCATGCCTGTAATCCCAGCACTTTGGGAGGCTGAAGCGGGTGGATCACTTGAGGTCAGGAGTTCAAGACCAGCCTGGCCAACATGGTGAAACCCTGTCTCTACTAAAAATGCAAAAATTAGCCGGGCGTGGTGGCGGGTGCCTGTGGTCCCAGCTATTCAGGAGGCTGAGGCAGGAAAATCGCTTGATCCTGAAGGGTGGAGGTTGCAGTGAGCTGAAATGGTACCACTGCACTCTAGCCTGGGCAACAGAGCGAGGCACTGCCAAATAAATAAATAAATAAATAAATATCCCCATGTGTATGGACATGATCTAAAAGGAAATAGTAATAAAAACAATGTTCAAGTGATTAATTATGAGTGATTAATTTTGACATATTTTTGCCATATAAAGCAAATCAAGTCTGTAGGCATTGTCGGTGGTCTATGGGCAAGACAGCATGCAAATATTCTAAGTAATACCCATTTTGAATTTTACATTGGGTTTCCTTTAATTAAAAAAAATAATAATAAAGGAAAGAAATCAAATTCCATGTTCCACCTAAGAATGTCCTGAGAGTGACAAAGCTCATTATTGACATGCTTTGTTATACTACATTTCAGAGTCTTAGGAAAAGAAGAAAAAAAAGCATGAAGGAGGGAATAGAGCTGCATTCTGGGAATTGACTACTCATTAGCTCAATAATACTGTCTAAGTTACCTATCGTCTTGTGCCAATTTCCTCAGCAGTAAAAAGACTGGGCTAGACCAGCACTGTCTATTGCAGCAGCCACTAACCTACCACATGTGACCGGTGAGCATTTAAAATGTGACAAATCCAGGCCGGGTGCGGTGGCTCATGCCTGTAACCCCAGCACTTTGGAAGGCTGAGGCAGGCAGATCACATGAGGCCAAGAGTTCAAAACCAGCCTCGCAAACATGGTGAATTGCCATCTTTACCAAAAATAAAAAAATTAGCCCAGCGTGGTGGCGGGCACCAGTAATCCCAGCTACTCAGGAGGGTGATGCACAAGAATTGCTTGAACCCAGAGGCGGAGGGTGCAGTAAGCCAAGATTGCACCACTGCACTCCAGCATGGGCAACAGAGCAAGACTCTCAAACAAACAAACAAACAAACAAAAAAACAGCACCAACAACAAAAACTAAAGAAAATGTGGCAAATCCAAGTAGAAACGTATTGTAAATATAAAATGCCCACCAGTATACAAACTTGGTACCCCGAAAAAGTATTTAAAATATCTCATTAATAACACTTTATGTTATATTTTGGAATGATATCTTGAATACATTGCATTAAATATGTTAAAAATATCTTTGGTTTCTTCTTACTCTTTAATGTGGACACTAGAAAATTTTACATTATATATGTGGCTTGCATTATGTTTTTATTGGACAGTGCTGGGATAGATCTTATCTTCCAGCCCTTAATATTCTCATAGTTATCTTTTTTTTTTTTTTTTTTTTTTTTTTGAGACGGAGTCTCGCTGTGTCGCCCAGGCTGGAGTGCAGTGGCCGGATCTCAGCTCACTGCAAGCTCTGCCTCCCGTGTTTATGCCATTCTCCTGCCTCAGCCTCCCGAGTAGCTGGGACTACAGGCGCCCGCCACCTCGCCCGGCTAATTTTTTGTGTTTTTTAGTAGAGACGGGGTTTCACCATGTTAGCCAGGATGGTCTCGATCTCCTGACCTCGTGATCCGCCTGTCTCAGCCTCCCAAAGTGCTGGGATTACAGGCTTGAGCCACCGCGCCCGGCCTCTCATAGTTCTCTTAAGCTTCAGAGGCACAGTCATTCAAGTTCAGAAAGCATTACACAGCATACGGTATATAAAATAGTTCCTTCTTTAGAGTCCACTAGGTGGCACTAGAGTTCAGGCCACAAGCTAGTAAGAGATTTAAAATTTGTACTTGCAGTTTGAAAAATTATTTATTTATTATTATTTATTTATTTTGAGATGGAGTCTCACTCTGTCACCCAGGCTGGAGTGCAGTGGCATGATTTCAGCTCACTGCAACCTCTGCCTCCCAGGTTCAAGCAATTCTCCTGTCTCAGCCTCCCCAGTAGCTGGGACTACAGATGCCCACCACCATGCCCAGCTAATTTTTGTATTTTTAGTGGATACGGGGTTTCACCATATTGCCCAGGCTGGTCTCGAACTCCTGATCTCAAATGATCTACCTGCCTCAGCCTCCCAAAGTGTGGGGATTACAGGCGTGAGCCACCGTGCCCAGGCTTAATTTTTTGAGACAGGGTCTAGTTCTGTCACCTAGGCTGGAGCACAGTGGCATGATCATGGCTCACTGCAGCCTCAAACTCCTGGGCTCAAATGATCCTCCACTTCAGCCTCATTGGTAGCTAGGACTACAGGCATGTGCCACTATGCCCAGCTAACGTTTAAAAAAATGTTGGCGGGGGTGCTGACAGGGTGCTGTGGCTCACACCTGTAATCCCAGCACTTTGGGAGGCCAAGGTGGGTGGATCACATGAGTCCAGGGGTTTGAGGACAGTCTGGGCAACATGGTGAAACTCCATCTCTACAAAAAATACAAAAATTAGCTGGGCATGGTGGCGTGCACCTGTAGTACCAGCTACTGGGGAGGCTGAGACAGGAGACTTGCTTGAGCCCGGGAGATGGAGGTTGCAGTGAACCAACATCCCACCACTGCACTCCAGCCTGGGCAAACAGAAAGAGACCCTGAATGGAAAAAAATTTTTTTAAATTATTATTATTATTATTATTTTTAATAGAGATGGGGTCTTGCTCTGTTCCCCAGGCTGGTCTTAAACTCTTGGGCTCAAGCAATCCTCCTGCCTCAGCCTCCCAAAGTGCTGGGGTTACAGGTATGAGCCACTGTGCCTGGCCTGTACTTGCAGTTTTGAGATGGAGTCTTGCTCTTGTTGCACAGGCTGGAGTGCAATGGTGCATCTCAGCTCACTGCAATCTCTGACTCCCCAAATTTAAGTGATTCTCTTGCCTCAGCCTCCTGAGTAGCTGGGATTTCAGGCACCTGCCACCACACCCAGCTAATTTTTTTGTATTTTTAATAGAGATTGCGTTTCACCATGTTGACCAGGCTGGTCACAAACTCCTGACCTCAGGTGATCCGCCCGCCTAGGCCTCCCAAAGTGCTGGGATTACAGGCGTGAGCCACTGGGCCTGGCCTGTACTTGCAGTTTTCTAAATGAGCTGTGCATAGGCTCATCTCCATGCCTTTGCTCCCATTGTTCCCTCCACTGAGACACCTTTTCCTAAGTTGGCCAGCAGGCCTACAACCTACGCATTTTTAAAAATTGAGATCCTCTAAGAAGCTTTTCCTGAACATCCCTCTCCTGCCTACAAATAACTTTATGTACCCACTATCCTGTATACATATTCCTATCACAAAACCATGACATATTATTTGTTCATATGCTTTCCCCCCACTACCTCGTGTACATTTTGAGGCAGGTAGTGGTTGAGATCCTCTAAGAAGCCTTTCCTGAACACCCCCCTCCAGCCTCCAAATAACTTTATGTACCCACTATCCTGTATACATATTTCTATCACAAAACCATGACACATTATTTGTTCACATGCTTTCCTCCCACTACCTTGTGTACATGTTGAGGCAGGTAGCGATGAGGTATTAGCTGATGCCTGGCATCCAATTGGTGCTGTACACAATGTACCAGTCAGGATAGGTTAAGTTGTACTTCAGTTCACAAAACCCCCAGATATCAGTAGCACAATTTCTGTGCTACGGTGCAGGTATCAGTCACCTTACTGAAACAGGCCCAGTCCTTTTACTGGGCCTGTCAGATTGGACAGATTAAGGGCCCTGCGCCATGGCATCATTCCAGGACCTACACTAATGAACAGTTCCATAGGAAGCATTGCTGGTCACTGCACAGAGGGAAAAAGAGGGCCTCGCAGATTTCTCCAGCACTGAAATGCTCTCACATAGAAATAACACAAGTCACTACCACTCACAGCTCATTGGCCCCAAGAGCTAATGACATGGCCCCATCCAACCACAAGGGGGTGGTGGCACACAGATCACTTCAATTAAACTAAATCACTTGGAGGAGAGACTTAAGGTATAGGCTCTTCAATTGAAGGTTCAAAAATACCCCAAATTAGAGGCATGAGAATAAGAAAACATATCAAATATAAGAAATACAACTAGAAGAGGGTAACTACTGGCATATGAAACT
Organism: Rhinopithecus roxellana; assembly: GCF_007565055.1. Classification (NCBI taxonomy): domain Eukaryota; kingdom Metazoa; phylum Chordata; class Mammalia; order Primates; family Cercopithecidae; genus Rhinopithecus; species Rhinopithecus roxellana. The sequence continues at coordinate 64,787,481 of NC_044554.1, forward strand.
CTGAAACCAGAGAGAAAAAGCCAAATAGATTTTTGAGTAGTACTATGCTAACAAAATAACAGTCATATAAACCCCGCCAGCCACAAGGGAACCAACTTACCATGTACCCAGAAGGTGGGAAACTGGAAATACTTGATAAATAACACTAGTGACAACCACAGTGCAATAAATGAAAGTGATGCTTAACCCACAGGCTTCTAGGGTAGTGACACTTTAAGAACACTCAGGAAGCAAAACTGGCTTAACAGAAGACGCTACACTCCATTGTTTCGCTTTAGCAAAAGTAAATCAAATTAATAAAATGATGCACATGCCCAGATGGGAGTGTAACTATATTGTCACAGGCAGAGGACTGAATACAATTGTACATGGGACAGGGAGTACAAGAGTGGTGGATACAAGAAAAAAAAATAAAACAAAACAAAACAAAAAACCCTCCAACTTTGAGTAAAGGCCAAGTTGCTTAGATCTGGGAGAGCAGAAATAATCATCTGTGTGGTGTAGACACTTTACCAACTGACTTTGAGAACAATCCGAATTAAGCATACTTTTTGGTAGGTAAAACATGCTGAAGAGTACAGAAGAAAAAGCTCATGGCCTCCTGGAATGACAGTCCTCTTTGTCCCAGAGACTCAAGGAGACGGGCTGGAAGTGGTGATCACTTTTCTTCTTTACAGATCTAGTCATGACAGGCCTGCAATAGTCGTGGCCTAGGCTCACACAACTGGTTGATACAGGGCAGACCCAACTGCCTCTGCCCCAACTTCAGAGGTCTATTGATAGTATGTTTTAAACAAAGTGATTTAAGCACTTTCCTGCTCCAAAGTATTGAGATATTAAACCTCAGGTCTAGAAATTAAGACCCTCCCTACCGCGAATTTCAAGAGCAGAAGTCAACATGACACACAGTAGAAATACATATTCCACTTTATTAATTAGAAAAAATCATTTAAGCCACATGGTGGCCACAATGTCCATAACTTGAGCAGGCTTTGGTATCCCACCTCCCTCTTCAGACCAATACACACTATATTGGAGGAAGGACTTTAAAATGTAAAACAATGAGAAATGGGCACTGAACACTCCATCCTCTCCCTCCCAACAGCCCACCCACACACCTCTTCAACTGCTATCCAAACATGGAGGAGCTCTTGTGGAAGAGAGGCTGAACACCAAATAATTGAGCATAAGACATTCAAGACTAAAGGAATCCCTGGCAGATGTTTAGGAAGCAGGGTTGAAAACATCACCATCTCCCAACAGTTGAAGTTGGGACATCTAAGAGATGTCAGAGCCATACTGCTGAGAAAAGCACAGTATACACCAGACCCTGGGGTAAGCCTCTGCGAGGTAAGGGCGAGACCAACCTGTCTCACAGCCATAAGCAATCCATTCCCACCAGTGCATTAAACAGGCTTTTTCTTTTTTCTTTTTTTTTTTTTTTGACATGGAGTCTTGCTCTGTGGCCCAGGCTAGGTACAGCAGTGCGATCTCAACTCACTATAACCTCTGCCCCTGGGTTCAAGCAATTCTCCTGCCTCAGCCTCCCAAGTAGCTGGGATTACAGGCCTCTGCCACCACACCCAGCTAACTTTTGTATTTTTAGTAGAGACGGGGTTTCGCCATGTTGGCGAGGCTGGTCTCAAACTCCTGACCTCACGTGATCCACCCACCTCAGCCTCCCAAAGTGCTAGGATTACAGGCATGAGCGACCGGCCTAAACAGGCCTTGTCCAGGCAATGAGCATCCAGTTAGGCAGGTCCTTCAAGGCCTAGTAATAGTTAGTTCTCTGGTTACACTGGTGCTCAGCCTGCCTTCTAGGAATGGGATTCCCTTCTGGACATGTGTAGGTCAGTGTTCCAAAATATGGCCAGCACAGAAGGAGGTCTTATCACATGCTTCTGGATGGATGGTCTGGAAGGCCCTTGGTGGGTTCTGTGTTGGTTAGTTGGCTTCTGGTGGTCCAGGAGGTCCCAGGCAATGGGTTCTCTAGTAAGCCCTCTAGGGACTCCATCACTCTAACAAAGATGGAGAGTAGCGTCAGCACCACACCTAAAAGGTAGAGGTTCAACACATGCTTCATGGCTGAAAGGACCCTACTCCTCTGCAGAGAAGCAGAGCTGCCTTCTCCTTCTGAAAGGCCTCTGAACCCTGAGGAAAAAGAGGAAAGGATTAATCTATAGCCTTTTGGGGGTATGCATGCATCCAGCCCTGACTCTTCTGTCCTCTCACGGGGCTGAAAGAGAGGCTTAGCCAGTGAGGGACACAGGGACCAGGGGATGTTCTTGCACAGCAACTCTCCAAGAATATTTTACGTTGCAAACTTCATGGCTACGGAGCCAGTCTTGCTTCTTGGACTAATTCAAGAACACTTCTTAAAACGTTGACTTTCTTAGGCCAGGAGCGGTGGCTCACGTCTGTAATCCCAGCACTTTGGGAGGCCGAAGCGGGTGGATCACCTGAGGTCAGGAGTTCGAGACCAGCCTGACCAACATGGTGAAACCCTGTCTCTACTACAAATACAAAAATTAGCCTGGCGTGGTGGCACATGCCTGTAATCCCAGCTACTCAGGAGGCTGAGGCAGAATCGCTTGAACCTGGGAGGCAGAGGTTGCAGTGAGCCAAGATTGAGCCATTGCACTCCAGCCTGGGCAACAAAAGCGAAACTCCGTCTCAAACACAAACTTTTACTTTCTTGAAAACTTTGTTCTTGCAAGGAAGGCACAATGCACAACCCCTGTGCTACAGTGCAGGTATCAGTCACCTTCCTGAAATAGGCCCAGTCCTTTTGCAGGGGGGTGGTGGGTAATGGGAAATATAAGAACATGCCCTAGAGAAAGCAACCTGCCTAGAAGTCTCTCCCACATCACAGACTGGAGTTAACTAAACTTTTTGCAAGTCCAAATTACTCTTCAAGGGTCCAATCTATCAAGTTCATTTATTTAACAAACATACCATGAATATCTTCAATGTGTTAGGTACCCTGGAATATACTAGGGCCACATGGCAAACCTTATAGACAAAGGGTAGTTACCACGCAACACGCTAAGTGTTGGGACAGGAAGGAGATGGTGAAGGTGCTTTGGGAGGGCATGGCAGGGATGCCTAACTCAGCACCGGTGGGCATGAGATGGGCCACGTGGATCCTAGTTAGGGCCACCTCAGGACAAAACAGGGCTGACGGCTGACTGGGGACCCCGGATGGCAGGGGGCGGGGGCGAGGAGAGAGGCTCCCGGCGGCGCACCCCCAGCCCTGGAACGCGAGGCTGCTAGCCCGGCCAGCACTCTGGCGATGGGGGTGGGGAGCCGGGGAAGCCCACGGGCCGCTCACCTCTGGAGGAAGAGCAGGGAGTGGGTCGCCGGCTGTAGCAGCAGGTCGTGCAAGAGTCGGGAGGAAAGTCGGTTACTAAGCAGCAGCGCAGAAGCTTCCCGCCACAAAACTCACTGGAGACAAAAGCGCGGTCACCAGCAGAGCGCCGAGCAAAGCCACCGAGCCTCCGCCCCTTATAGCCGCGGGTCCGCCCCCCGGAGGGCACGCGCAAGCGCACTGGAGGCCGCACGCACGCGCCGGGGCGCACACGCAGGGACGCACGTCCGCGGCCCCGCCCCGCGGGCGACCGGGTTTGGGGACTGTCCAAGGTGCTCTCCCGCGGAGCTGTTTCCAAAAGTACACGTCGTGCGGTTTTGAGTCATTGTGTTCTGGAGTGAGACGAGGTGTATGTATTAATCTCTACTGCCATCTCTGCTGTAGAAAACATTTGAAGGAGTCAGAGAGCACATATCCCTCGTCCCCAGTAGGTGAAAATCACCGACGGCTTTCGTGTAGGTGAAGCCCTGCAGTGGAGGGTGGGTTCTTCCCCAGAGATTTCGGCAAGCGCTAAATTGTCAGAGGGCACCAGACCCTTACCCACTCGTTATTTTCTTCAAGGACTGAAGAGCGGGTTTTGTTTCACTTCATAGAGGTACCAAGATTCCAAATCCCGAGTTTCAGTTGCCATCAGTATCTCTGGAATGGTGAGGCCCTTGTGCACCACATTAAGCTCTGCAAGCTCTCCTTTCTATGAGAGTTTGTCGTGTCGTTTAAGAAAACGTGAAATACTCCTGGCCCTGGTGTGGGATCCTAACTGCATATGGGCAAGTCACTTGATATTTAAATGGGCCTCAGTTTTCTCATCTATAATGAAGACATTGGCCACTTTCTTCTTCTTTGTTTTTCTCCTTTTTTTTTTTTTTCTTGCTGTGTTGCCCAGGCTGGTCTCGAACCCCTCATCTCAAGCCATCCTCCCACCTCGGCCTCCCAAAGTGCTGGGGCTACAGGCGTGAGTCACCGCGCCTGGCCGCTAGATGATTTTTAAGGGTGCTTTCGGCTTGAACTAAAGAACCAGGAGGTCACAGACCAGCCTTATGCCCAGATTTGGGGGCTGGGCTGCCTTACTAAGCACCCCCCACCCACTCAGCCAAGACCGTGCGGTCTGTCTTGAGAGCACGCAACGGGGGATCTCCGAAAGTAGAGTCCCGGAGAGACACTGGGAATGGGGAGGACCCCCGGGAAGGGATATACACGCCGCGGAAAGGAAGGCCGCTGGTGGCTTCAGAACTGGCGGTTCCGTGTACCCGGGTCAAGTTCCTGTGCCGGATGGGAAAGAACCCTGTGACTTTCCACATCTCAGCAAGCTCGGCGGGCTCCGCTGAACAAGGGCTGTTGGACGGGAAGGGAGGAGCCAATCCCCACTGCGACTTTTCCCCTCCTTTCCTGGCTGGCTGGCAGTGGTCTGTCGGGAATGAGGGGGTGGGGAAGCCGGGAAAGCAGAAGGTTGGGGCTGGAGGCCTGCTGGCAGGCAGGCAGACATTTGGAACCAACTTTCCTGCTCAGTCCGCAGAACTTTTGGTCCTTCGCTATACCAGAGTTTCGTCTGTTTTTTTGCTTGACTCTGTGACCCTTCTTTCACACTGTTATTAAATAGGTCTCAAGCTGCGAAATCAGTGCCAGATCCAAACGCCACTACTTTGCCAGGTGAAGGCCTTGGGCGAACCCTTTAAGCTTCCTGTAATTTGGTTTCCTCAGCTGTTATGTGAGATCATAACAGTCTTAGCCTGGATATTAAATGAATTAATCCATATAAAGCACTTAGAACAATGCCTGGCACATAGAAAACATTCCATGAGTGTTAGCATTATCTGTATCATCAACTACAAAATTCCCAGTGAGGGATTTTGCTCATTAGCAGCGTAGGCTTGGTGAATGAATGTGGGAATTCTACAATGACCCTTTGGGTTCTACTTAGTTTGAATTCTAAATTTATACTTCACACAGCTGGAAGAAGGAATGGGCACCTCTCCAACAATTCTTTCTCCCCATATTCACTGCCACTGTCTAAAGGTCATGCCAGTTGGAAATAAGAAGGGCTTGGGTGAGGGCAGCTCTATGCTTTTCCATCTGTCAGCTACAAATGTAGCTAACTGCATCAGGATTTAGTCCTGCTTTCAACACCTTGGCCAGGCTAACTGACCCCTTTGAATTTTAGTTTCTTAATCTGTACAATGAGGAAAATAATCTGTAAAACAGGGTTGTTGTGAGGGTTGGAAATAATGCACATAGAGTATGTCATCTCAATAAATAGTAGCTATTATTTTGCTAAAAAGTGTAAAGCCAGATTCTTGTTCTAAATAAACTTGTCACCTGGTTGAGTAAACAAGACCTGAATAAGATAAGATAACTAACAACCCAAGGCAGTGTGGGGGTAGAGCTTAGAAGTAAGTACCTAACTAGGGTAGTAATGTTTTGCTTGGGGAACTGGGATTTTAACATTCACTATGGTTATTAAAAAAAAAAAAAAAAAAAAAAAAGAGCTGAGCGTGGTGGCTCGCGCCTGTAATCCCAGTACTTTGAGAGGCTGAGGCAGGCAGATCGCCTGATGTCAGGAGTTTGAGACCAGGCTGACCAACATGGAGAAACCCCATCTCTACTAAAAATATAAAATTAGCCAGGCATGGTGGGACATGCCTGTAATCCCAGCTACTCAGGAGGCCGAGGCAGGAGAATCACCTGAACCTGGGAGGCAGAGGTTGCACTGAGCCGTGATCAAGCCATTGCACTCCAGCCTGGGCAACAAGAGCGAAACTCCATCTCAAAAAAAAAAAAAAAAAAAAAGATAGTGGAAACGAAATAATCGTTCTTCAAGTAACTGATATGTGCTGAACATTTTGCTAAATACATTACATGTATTATTTAATTTTTCTTCTTTTTTTTTTTTTTTTTGAGACAGAGTCTCACTCTGCCGCCCAGGCTGGAGTGCAGTGGCACGATCTTGGCTCACTGCAATCTCCGCCTCCCAGGTTCACGCCATTCTCCTGCCTCAGCCTCCCGAGTAGCTGGGACTATAGGCGCTTGCCACCACACCCGGCTAATTTTTGTATTCTTTAGTAGAGACGGGGTTTCACTGTGTTAGCCAGTATGGTCTCGATCTCCTGCCCTCGTAATCCACCCGCCTCGGCCTCCCAAAGTGCTAGGATTCCAGGTGTGAGCCACCACTCCTGGCCTGTTTAATTTTTCTAATGATGCGATGAGGTAGGTATTATTGCCTCTCTTCTTTATTTGTTGTTGTTATTGTTGTTGAGAAAGGGTCTCACTCTGTTTTCCAGACTGGAGTACAGTGGCACGATCACTGCTCACTGCAGCCTTGACTTACTGGGCTCAAGCTATCCTCCCACCTCAGCCTCCTGAGTAGCTGGGACTACAGGCAAACATCACCACACCCAGCTAATTTATTTATTTATTTATTTATTTATTTCTCTCTCTCTCACTCTTTTCCTTTCTTTTCTTTCCTTTCTTTCTTTCTTATTTTTTTGTAGACGTGGGGTCTCTCCATGCTGCCCTGACTGGTCTCAAACTCATGAGCTCTAGCAGTCCTCCCACCTCAGCCTCCCAAAGTGCTGGGATTACAGGTGTGAGCCACTGTACCCAACCTTCTTTATTTGTTAACTATGCTTTTTCCTCCAGAGGAAGAAGAGACTTTCTTCACCTAGTCTTTTACTCATCTTTCACATCTCAATTCAAACATATTTCCTCTGGTCACCCTTGCTGACCCTCAGGCCCTGTTCCAGGCTCCAGTGGCATGATAGACATTTCTCTCCCAATGTGTTACTTTGCCCTTAGTTGTATTAATGTCTGCATCCCTTCAAAAGCCTGAAAAGTCAGTGAAAGGAGTGTTTGGTCTGATTTTGTTTCCATTCCATCTCCAGCAGCTAGCACGAAATAGTAGGCTTTTGATAAATATTTATTGATTGAAGGAATAAATGAATGAATATTTTACCCAGTATCTTCAGTGAGTACCCATTGTTTCACCAAGGAAAGGTAAATAAGGGCCCCAAGACAAGCCGTTTTCAGGCTCTACCTCCTCCTTGGAACTGCAACCAAGGAAAGCTTTTTATAAGCTGCCCTTCTCCCAAAGCCCCTAAAAAGAAGTGATTCTGAAGTCAACCCACACAAGAGTACCATATTAAGAACACAAGTATTTTCACAAATTTGATCTTATCATCCAGTGTTCATTTAAAGAACATGTACTTACATTTCTGATAAGTATAAACTGGTACATTCTGTATGGAAATCAATTTGTCAGTAATTGTTTCCCCGACCCCCGCTTTTTTTTAAAAAACACCTCAAGACCATTGAGGCGTTAAAAAAGACCACTGAGGCCAGGCGCGGTGGCTCAAGCCTGTAATCCCAGCACTTTGGGAGGCTGAGACGGGCGGATCACGAGGTCAGGAGATCGAGACCATCCTGGCTAACACGGTGAAACCTCGTCTCTACTAAAAATACAAAAACTAGCCGGGCGAGGTGGCGGGTGCCTGTAGTCCCAGCTACTCGGGAGGCTGAGGCAGGAGAATGGCGTAAACCCAGGAGGCGGAGCGTGCAGTGAGCTGAGATCCGGCCACTGCACTCCAGCCCTGGGGGACAGAGCTAGACTCCGCCTCAAAAAAAAAAAAAAAAAAAAAAAAAAAAAAAAAAGACCACTGAGTACCATTTGGCAATATCTGTAAAAATAAAAGCATACACATACCCTTTAGCCCAGAATTCAACTTTTAGGATTTATCCTTACAGACAGACTTCCACATGTAGAGAATGGAGTATGTAAAGGTAGTTGTTATAGCACTGTTTGTGATAGTGAAAGACTGGAAGAAACAGCCCATCGATAGAGAACTGGTTAAATAAAAGATGGTGCATTCAGACAGTGAATTACCATAAAGCCAGAAAAAAGAGAGTAAGTTCCGTACTTATCGACAAGATCTCTACAATATATTGTTAAATGAAAAGGGTATATAGTATGTGTACAGTATGCTACAGTTTATGTTAAAATGAACATAAAAAATAGAATACAATGAGACACCACTTCATACTCACTAGGATGGCTATAACACAAACAAGCAAAAAAAAAAAACCAGAAAAGAACAAATGTTGATGAAAATGTAGAGAAAATAGAACCCTCATACGTTGCTGTTAGAATGTAAAATAGTGCAGCTGCTTTAGAATAGTTCCTCAAAAAGTTAAACATAGAATTACCATATGATCCAGCAATTTCGCTCCTAAATATATATCCAAGTGAACTGAAGATGTACGTTCACACACAAATGCTTATACACAAATGTTCATAGCAGCATTATTCATAATAACCAAAAAAGTAGAAACAACCCAAATATCCATCAACTGGCTAAAAGATAAACAAAATGTGATACAATGGAATATTATTCAGCCATAAAAAATGAAGTATTGATACATGCTATAATATGGATGCACCTTGAACACATTATGCTAAGTGAAGGAAACCAGAAACAAAAGAGCACATATTGTATGATTCCACTTATGTGACATGTCAGAATAGGCAAATCCAGGGCCGGGCGTAGTGGCTCCCACCTGTAATCCCAGCACTTTGAGGATCCCAGCACAGAGACCAAGGTGAGCAGATCACTGGGGATGAGGAGTTTGAGACCAGCCTGCCAACATGGTGAAACCCTGCCTCTACAAAAAAATAAAAAATTAGCCGGGCATTTTGGTGCTGACCTGTAGTCCCACCTACTCGGGAAGCTGAGACAGGAAAATTGCTTGAACCCAGGAGGCAGAGGTTGCAGTGAGCTGAGATCACACCACTGTACTCCAGCCCGGGCAACAGAGTGAGACTGTCTCAAAAAAAAAAAAAAAAAAAAAAAAAAAAAAAAAAAGGCAAATCCACAGAGACAGAAAGTAGGTAAGTGGTTGCCAGGGGCTGGTGGAGAGGGGACTGGGGAATGACTGCTAGTAGGTACAGGGTGGTTTTTTTTTGGTGTGTGGGCTGTTGATGAAATGTTCTAAAATTAGACAGTGCTGACAGTTATACAATTATACAAGTCTGTGAATATACTTAACCATTGAATTGCATATTTTAAAATGGTGGATTTTGATATGTGAACTATATCTAAATAAAGTCATTTTTTTTAAAGGAGGGCAAGTTGAAGACATCTTCAGATGACAACAAAAGCAGAGTTAGCTGCCATAGGCCCTTACCATGGAAACTACTGAAGAGTGAACCTAAGACACAAGAAAACTGAACCCAAAAGGAAATAGGGAAATGCAATAAAAAATGGTAAGGAAATATTTACAAAACATATGGATGTATCTAAACAAATTATGACTATGCAAAGCTATTAGTAATAATGGTTGATTTGGAAAAGTAACAATAACAAGATAAACTTAAAAATTGGTAAACATTTCAGATGGGAACAGTGAGCAAAGATAAAGTTTAATAAGTTTTTATTTGGAAGGAAAGTAAATATTGATTAATTTTAGACTTTTTTTTTTTTTGAGACAGAGTCTTGCTTTATTGTCCAGACTGTAGTACAGTGGTATGATCTTAGCTCACTGCAACTTCCACCTCCCAGGTTCAAGCAATCCTCCTGCCTCAGTCCCCCTAGTAGCTGGGATTACAGGCATGTGCCACCATGCCCAGCTAACTTTTATATATATATTTTTTAGTAGAAACAGGGTTTCGTCACGTTGGCCAGGCTAGTCTTAAACTCCCGGCCTCAGGTGATGCATCCGCCTCGGCCTCCCAAAGTGCTGGGATTACAGGTGTGAGCCACGCCTGGCTTTTTTTTTTTTTTGAGACAGAGTCTTGGTCTTGTCACCCAGGCTGGAATGCAGTGGTGCAGTCTCGGCTCACTGCAACCTCTGCCTCCCAGGTTCAAGTGATTCTCCTGCCTCAGCCTCCCGAGTAGCTGGGATTACAGGCGCCTACCACCACACCCAGCTAAATTTTGTATTCTTAGTAGAGACAGGGTTTCACCATGTTGGCCAGGCTGCTCCCAAACTCCTGACCTCAAGTGATTTACTTGAAGTGATCCACTGCCTCAGCCTCACAAAGTGCTGGGATTACAGGTGTAAGCCACCATGCCCAGCCAATTTTAGACTTTTAAGTCTGTATATTAAAATGTTAGGAGTTGGTTGGGCGCAGTGGCTCACGCCTATAATCCCAGAACTTTGGTAGGCCAAGGTGGGTGGATTAGTTGAGGTCAGGAGTTCAAGACCAACCTTATTAAATAAATAAACAAATATATTTATATTTATTATTATTTTTTATTTTTTTGAGACAGAGTCTCACTCTGTCACCCAGGCTGGAGTGCAGTGGCGTGATCTCAGCTCATTGCAACTTCCGCCTCCCGGGTTCAAGCGATTCTCTTGCCTCAACCTCCTGAGTAGCTGATCTACAGGTGCCAGCCACCACACCCAGCTAATTTTTGTATTTTTTTTAGTAGAGATGGGGTTTTACCATGTTGGCCAGGCTGGTCTCAAACTCCTGACCTCAGGTGATCCACCTGCCTCAGCCTCCCAAAGTGCTGGGATTACAGGCATGAGCCACCACACCTGGCCAAAAAAAATTAAAATGTTAAGGGTAGCTCTTCCTCTTCCTTCCCTTCCTGTACAATTCAGTCTTCAGGCCATTAGGTAAAATAGTACAAAGTGTCTACAATGAAGAGGAAAACCGATGGCCCAGAGTGGAATGTCACTTTTATTCACTATTATGTCCTCAGTGTCTGAAACATGTTCACTCAATATTTGGCTTGCTCTGTCACTTCCTTCTGGACTCTGATCAAATGTCGTTTCTCAGGGAGGCTTTCCTAATCATTTCATGTACAGCAACACTCAACACCTACTCTTCTCCTTTACCCTGTTTTATTTTTTCTTCATAGTACTCAACACTATTTTGTATTTATTTGTTGATTATCTGTCTTCCTCCACTAGAATGTAGCTCCTTGAGAACAAGGACTCAGACTATTGTGTCAATTACTGTGTTCCTAAACCCAAAACAGTGCCTTCCATGTAGTACATGCTCAACAAATATTGTTGAATGAATGAATCATGTTTGTGTATCTGAGATATTTTATAACTGAAAGGAACATGCCAAGCATGGTGGCTGACGCCTGTAATCTCAGCACTTTGGGAAGCTGATGTGGGAGCATTGCTTGAGCCCAAGAGTTCAAGACCAGCCTAGGCAACATGACAAGACCCCGTCTCTAAAAAAATTAATAATAATAACAGAGCAGCTGATCAATTTCTAATTCTATTTATGGATGTTTGTTGCACAGCATTTTTACAATGATCATCTCTGGGTGATATGATAATGAACTCCTTTTTTCCTCCTGTTTTCTCCCGTGTGCATCTGTTTCTTTTACCATCAGAGAAAAAAGTTAAAATTTACGAACATTTTGTAAATTTACAGCTTGAGCAACATGGTGACAATGCAGGGAAAACAAACACAGGAGTTTGGATGGGGAAATTGGGTCAAGAGCTTGGAGCAGCTAGTGGGAAGTGGGAGTGGAGTGGGAGGGCCTGGCAGTATGGCACCAGAGGAAGGTGCCCACGGAGAGTTGGCCCTGGAAGATGGGCAGAGGGCAAACAAGGCAAGCAGTGACTTCTTCACCTCCCACCTGAGCCAGCAACCTAAATTCTGAGTCTGGTTGTGGCACTAACTAACCAGTCACCTGGGGCCAGTCACTTCTTCAGGCCTCAGTTTCCTCATCTGTGAAGCACAGGGCTGAGGGAGACAAGCTGTCTCTCTCAGAGCCTTTCTCCCTAAGAGGTGGGTGGTCCTAGAACCTACACTGAGAAGCTGTGGTGTGGGTGGCGGACTCCCACCAACACAACAGGCCTCTGCTCTCAAGCTCTGTTTGGGAAATACTGGATGAATAATGTGGAATAGGAGAAAAACAGTATTCAAAACTGTATGGGCCCTTTAAGTTAACCATGATAAATACATAGAGAGAGAGAGAGAGAGAGAGAGAGAGAGAGAGGGAGAGAGAGAGAGAGAGACAGACAGACAGTATATCTACTCTTTTTTTTTTTTTTTTTTTTGAGACGGAGTCTTGCTCTGTCGCCTGGGCTGGAGTGCAGTGGCCGGATCTCAGCTCACTGCAAGCTCTGCCTCCCGGGTTCACGCCATTCTCCTGCCTCAGCCTCCCGAGTAGCTGGGACTACAGGCGCCTGCCACCTCGCCCGGCTAGTTTTTTGTATTTTTTTTTTTAGTAGAGACAGGGTTTCACCGGGTTAGCCAGGATGGTCTCGATCTCCTGACCTCGTGATCCGCCCATCTCGGCCTCCCAAAGTGCTGGGATTACAGGCTTGAGCCACCGCGCCCGGCCTCTACTCTTAAATAGTAACATTTTTTACCGAGCAGGGTCCTCTTATTCTTTAGTCACAATAAGCACAGTTCCTGGGGCCTATAGACTTTTCAAGGACTCTCAAACATGTTTGAGATATAGAAAACAAAATATATTGACTTCAAAAAAATTTAAATGACAAAACTAAAATTCACAAACATTTAATCAAAGGTCTGCAAAATATATGTTAACTAGACAGTTTCTTTTTTTTTTTTTTTTTGAGACGGAGTTTTGCTCTGTCACCCAGGCTGGAGTGCAGTGGCACGATCGCGGCTCACTGCAACCTCCACCTCCCAGGTTAAAGCAATTCTCCTGCCTCAGCCTCTTGAGTAGCTGGGATTACAGCTGCCTATCACCACATCTGGCTAATTTTTTTTGTATTTTTAGTAGAGATGGGGTTTCACCATGTTGGCCAGGCTGGTTTTGAACTCCTGGTCTCAAGTGATCCGCCCGCCTCAGCCTCCCAAGTGCAAGGATTACAGGCATGAGCCACCGCGCCTGGCCAACTAGATGGTTTCAACTCAGCATAGTAACTTCAGATGTGAGATATGGGCTCATTTTAACATGATGGAGTATCCTATAGCAGGCATATCTGGGGCCTGTGGAAGTAAAGTGAGAATGGGGTGGATTATGGAGGTTTGATAGTTTCCTGAGTTTCAATTTTTCTACTATGAGCATGTATTATAAGACAAAGAAAAAGTATTCAATGAATGTTTTGAAAAAGTATGTAAATAAAAAAACCTTAGGAAAGATTTGGGGTGAAGAAGTCCCTATTTTCTCATCTCAGTAAAGGCTTAGGGACAGTCCTCTGTCTTATGGAGTTAATTAGAATCAAAAAGGAAACTCACTGGAGACATGTATTTAAGAGTTTACTCATTCTGTGCTGTTCTCCAAGTTATTTCCATTTAGCAGTTTAGGATAAATCTGTGTATTGACACGTTGCTCTCTTTTTCCTTCATGGAACCATAAAATCATTGAATGTTAGAACATAGAGGGAGCCTTCCTCCTTGCTGTCACCTTCTCTTGGCGGTCACAGTGGGCTCTCTGAGCATGGGAGAGCCCAAATTAGCCGCAAAAGGGCCAGGCTCAAATGAGCTCCATTGCTGCGTGGTAGATGGCGGAGGTGCTACCAGAGGAAACAAGTGTCTTGCTCCTGGCAGAGAGGCAGAGTCTGAGTCTATGGATTGGGAGACAATGGGGTTCTCCTGGTGTCTATGCTGTTGTCATTCACAATTACAACAGCTGCTCTTCCCTCTGCTACATGTGTTCACTCACACATGCCCTACCTTTACACACATGTGTGTGCACATGGGCACATTTTCTCTCCGCCTAGACAGCTGGCACCTCTCCCCCAGACACAGATGCCCAGACATTTCTGCTGCCAGCCAAACTCACTCCGTGGCTCTGCTCCAACTCGGCTAGAGCAGGGCAGGGGGCTGTTCCTGCTGCCTCTTATCTTAGCCAAGAAGGACAGTGGCTGCTGTTAGGAGAGGGGGTAATGAGGGGTAGAGGACAACTGGTCTTTGAGGAGACTCCCACCCTTTTTTCCTTCTCCCAGTGACCCCTCCTCCTTTGGCTAAAGGACTGGAGAAAAAGCTGTCCAGTCAGAATCCCTCCTGTCAACGATGAAGGCCCAAAGCCCTACCCACACTGAACCCCTCAGCCCCTCGCCTGACAGATCCTGAAAGTCAGCTACAACTGTTGGTGTCTCAGGCTCCCAGCTCTCCCATTTGACCCTGAAAACCTCCCCAGTCCCCCATCCTGGGTTCTTTTGCATGTTGGAATATCACGTGCTGATACGGCGTTCGATGATTATGCCTCTCAGTTGATAAGCATGTTCCATCTAGAGAATGTCTTGTGTATTTTCTTAAAAGTTCTTACCAGGGACTCCAAAGGGGGTCCCTTTCAAAAAACTACTCACTGAGTGCAGTGTTCACTGTTCGGGTGATGGGTTCACTAGAAGCCCGTTATGCAATATACTCATGTAACAAATCTGCACATGTACCCACTGAATCCAAAATAATTTTTTTTTTTTTTGAAATGGAGTCTTGCTCTGTCACCCAGGCTGGAGTGCAGTGGTGTGATCTTGGCTCACTACAACCTGTACCTCCTGGGTTCAAGTGATTCTTCTGCCTCAGCCTCTTGAGTAGCTGTGATTACAGGCACCTGCCACCATGCCTGGCTGATTTTTATATTTTTAGTAGAGAGAGGGTTTTGTCATGTTGGCCAGGCTGATCTCAAACTCCTGACCTCAAGTGATCCACCCGCCTTGGCCTCCCAAAGTGTTGGGATTACAGGTGTGAGCCACCGCACTCGGCCAAAATAAAATTTTAAAAATGTATTGTAAGCGTCATACTTATTCATTGATCGTCTCTGTTAATTAATTATTTCCTTTAACTTTGAGAGGGTTGTTTTAAGATTTAAATATATATTTGCTTCTTAGTCTGTGCCTTGTGCAAACTAGATGCTCAGTTATTATCAGTGGACCAATCTATTACTCACATGCACTAAAGATCAGTAAACCAGGCTGGGTGCAGTGGCTCACGCCTGTAATCCCAGCACTTTGGGAGGCCAAGGCAGTTGGATTACCTGAGGTCAGGAGCTTGAGACCAGCCTGGCCAACATAGTGAAACCCCATCTCTAGTAAAAATACAAAAATTAGCTGGGTATGGTGGCACACGCCTGTAGTCCCCGCTACTCGGGAGGCTGAGGCAGGAGAATCACTTGAACCCAGGAGACAGAGGTTGCAGTGAGCTGAGGTCGCGCCACTGCACTCCAGCCTGGGTGACAGAGCGAGACTCTGTCTCAAAAAAAAAAAAAAATCAGTAAGCCAACCCCACCCCTGAGCTAACTAAATTCTCCAGCTAGACTGAACCTGCCTATCTCACCTATATCATCAAATTCAGCCTCAGCCACTGCCCAGCCTGGGACATTGGGCAAACTTCTTTGCTTCTCTAGCCTTAGGATCCTTGTGAAAACAGGCTGAGCTTGATAATGGCTCTAAGCATTCCTTACAGCCGATTAGATTCTATAACTAAGTGCTTTTATAGAGTCTTTGTAGCCTCAGTTCCTCAGTCTTCTGGAATTAAATCACCATTGTCCCTTGCCACTTCTGTATCTGCACAACAGGGAGAAATCAGGGAGAAGGAGGAATAGAGGGATGTGGAGAATCTTCCTTCATAGCAAGGAAAATGAGCAGCGTGGGTACTAGCTCTAAAAGGGAGTTCTACCCAAAATAAGGAACTCAGTGCATCATGTGATGTATACTGCCCAGGGGGCTCTGAGTATGTAAATCAGGACAGGTATGTGTATATTAGGGCAAATGTGTGTACTCTAGGAACCTTTGCACCTGTCAGTGGCCTCAGGCCTGTTGATGTTCTCATTGTTCATGTGACTCCTGGTACCCCGAGGGCCTGGGCCTGGTTGTGCGCTGCTTTCACAGCCTCCTGGGGTAGGTCTGTGAGTCAAGAGGCATGTGACTCTTGGTGGTTTTGTGTACCTGAAACTGTGTTGGCCTCATCACTGCAGGAAGTTCAGGTTCTTTGGCTGGCTTAGTGAATTACACAGGAAACAGTAGACATGGGCTGGCTGAGCTCCCCTATGTTTTCGAAGCCAAGGAAGAGGGAAATGCCCTTCCTCCACTCCTAAAGGTCAGCATACTCTTCCCACAAAGGAGGCACACTATGAAAAGTCACCCTTGTCTCCTGAGGATGAGGCTTCACTTATGAGGCCCCTAGGGGGAAGTGTGTAAAGCCAAAGTCATTCCAAGATCTGGAGACAGGGCAAAGGCCAGTAACCAAGCACAGTAACCAGGCCTGCAGTTGGCTAAGCCCCAGAGTCACATCACCTGGAAAAGCTATTTTTATGTGCCAGACAAGACTGAGAAGTTGCCGCTGTCATCAGAGCCCAGGTTTCCCCTAACCCTGTCCCAGAGGCTGGGCCACTGTGACCCACCCATCAGGGAAGAACAGAGAGCTGGCCTTGCTCCAGGTAGGCCCTTTCCCTCCTCCTCCTCCTCTAGCTCTCTCCCCAACTCTGCTGTTGGGAGATTGCTGCCTACCTGTACAGTTGGATTTCCTCCTCAAAGGGTAGCTTCCCAGCAAAGCCACATTCCTACTTCCAAAGCAGGGAGCTCACCAGTGTATACTTACGGATTTTTCTGTCTACTTTCCCTAACTTGGGACATCTGATTGTTCTGCTAGGCCATGCAGCAGTTCCTTTCCTGTCCTCCTGTGCATCTGAAAAAGGCTTAAGCCAGCTCTGCAGCTGAGCTCTTTGCATTTTCTAAGTCCCCCTTCACATACCCGAGGTCCGCTTGTCTTCATATGGTCCCCAATGTACTCTTGGAAAATTAATATGTTAGTGTTACAGCTCTTTGAGAATTTGTCTAGCAGGTCTTTGGGTCTTCACTGGAAAGCCCCTAAAAAAAATTAACATGTTAAATTCCAGGAAAAGCATCTCTTTATTAGCCCCCACTTATTCTTTCATTTATTCATTCTGCATTTATTTAGCATTGTCATTTTTCTATTGAAGATTTCATGCTTTTCTTATCTATTTCGCAAGTTCCTGATATATTAAGAAATTGAGGCCGGGCGCAGTGGCTCACGCCTGTAATCCCAGCACTTTGGGAGGCCGAGGTGAGTGGATCACGAGGTCAGCAGTTCAAGACCAGCCTGGCCAAGATGGTGAAACCCCATCTCTACAAAAAAAATTAGCCGGGCTTGGTGGCACGCGCCTGTAATGCCAGCTACTCCAGAGGCTGAGGCAGAGAATTGCTTAAAACCTGGAGGGGTGGAGGTTGCAGTGAGCTGAGATCACGCCACTGCACTCCAGCCTGGGCAACACAGCGAGACTCCATCTCATAAAAAAAAAAAAAGAAAGAAATTGAGACCTTGTTATTGTACTTACGAAAATATTTCCCTGCCTATTTGCTTTTAGTTTTTTTGTTCTGTTTTGTTTTGTTTTGTTTTTCTTTGAGACAGAGTCTCACTCTGTCGCCCAGGCTGGAGTGCAGTGGCATGATCTCAGTTCACTGCAACCTCTGCCTCCTGGGTTCAAGCAATTCTCCTGTCTCAGCCTCCTGAGTAGCTGGGAGTGCAGGTGAATGCCATGACGCCAGCCAATTTTTGTAATTTTAGTAGAGATGGGGTTTCACCATGCCAGGCTGGTCTCAAACTCCTGACCTCAAGTGATCCATCCGCCTTGGCCTCCCAAAGTGTTGGGATTACAGGCGTGAGCCACCACGCCCGGCTGCTTTTAGTTTTTTGTAAATAATTTTTACTATTTAGTAGTAGAGATTGGGTCTTGCTATGTTACCCAGACTGGTCTTGAATTCCTGGGTTCAAGCAGTCCTCCTGCCTCAGCCTCCCAAAGTGCTGGGATTACAGGCATGAGCCACAACACCTGGCCTATTTGCTTCCAATTTTGTTTATGACTATTTTCTTCTTTTTCACAGTCATTTATTCAACAACTATTTATTAAATGTCAACTATGAAAAACCCACTGGGCAAGGCATTTTGGAACCTGAGCTACTTGCCTTTAGGACACTTCTTCCCTCCTACCTCTTAATTATTTAACTGATAGATCTGAAAGCTTGATAGTATCATCACACCCTTAGATGACAAGGCTCTGGGCCTTATCACTCAAATCACTTAAGTTTATATATGACTCACGTATAATAAAAGCTAAAAATTAATAAAAATGGCCAGGCGCAGTGGCTCACATCTGTAATCTCAGCTCTTCGGGAGGCCAAGGTGGGCGGATCATCTACGGTCAGGAGCTCGAGAGTAGCCTGACCAACATGGTGAAACCCCGTCTTTACTAAAAATACAAAAATTAGCTGGGCATGGTGGCAGATGCCTGTAATCCCAGCTACTCAGGAGGCTGAGGCAGGAGAATTGCTTGAACCCAGGAGGTGGAGGTTGTAGTGAGCTGAGATCATGCCACTGCACTCCAGCCTGGGCAACAAGCGTGAAACTCCGTCTCAAAAAAAATAAAATTAATACAAATACAATATATAATATATACAGTTACAATAACTCAAATTAGTTAAAAAAATCACACAAAATTGACATATGAACACTTATTAATTAACTTCAATTTATTAAATATCAGAGAGAAATAAACCTGCCAGGCCTTGTGCTTATTGGTTAGTGAGCGTTTTCTTTTCTCTGTACAAGTCTGTTTGGGGACCCAAAAGACAACAGGAAGTAGCCTGAAGGTGTAGAATCTGAGCTGGGGGAGCTGCCTAGGGAATTACAGAGGCAAGTGTCACCAAGCTCCAATAGCCTGATGTCCTCACTGTCCCTGCAAGAAGAGACACGCTAAGAGAACCAGATTTCTCACGTTGACATTTCAGGGCATCTTGATTAAAAAAGTAGTGACTTCCAGGACAAACAGACGTGAGTTCAAAGCCAGCCCCACACACTCTGACTGGATGACCTTGCGTGAGTAACTTAATCTTCCTGAGGCTCAGTATTCGCATCAGTTTTCTCTCAATGTGATGTTGAGACACTCCCCGTAGGAGTGTTTTGAAGATGAAATGAAATGATTCAGGTAAAGCAGTTGCACATTGTTTGGCACTGAAGCTCAAAAATTGTTAGTTCTATTTTATTATTATTATCACCACTATTACTATTATCCTATGTCGTGTGCCAGAGGCTGTGCTGGGTGCTGGAAATGCAGCAATGAATAGGACACATGGTCCCTGCCCCATCCCACCTCCAGGGATCTGATTGATCAAAGGAAGCTGAGTTTTTCAGCACCAAACTCAGCCTCATTACACACATGGTCTTATTATATCCCTTCCTGCATTGTCTTTTTGAGAAAAGTCACTTTAAATCCAGGAAAATTTTAGACTATGAATTATTTGAAGCCAAAAATTTAACTTAATTCTTTCTCCACTAAAGAGTACAATAATACATATTTAGAACACTAGTGAGTCCTAATAATCTCTTCTACATGTAGAAGGCTGTCAGTCCCCCAAGTACTTTCATACTCATTTCATCCTGGAAAACAATTAAGTTAGAGAAACAGACATTTTAAAGAAATTACATAATTGAGAAGTGTTAATAGAGCCGCCTATGAAGTTGTGATACCTAGAAGATTCTACAAAAACAGAATTCAACTGGATATATACTTTGTTTAACTTTTTATTATGGAGAATTTAGATCATACACAAAAGTAGACAGATGAGCAGAATAGGTTACAGGTATCCAATCCCCAGCCACCAGCAACCCTATGACCAATTCTGCCCCGTTCACACACACACGTGCTTTCCCCGCGCCTGTGTTATTTGAAGAACATCCTGTACAGCCTGTCAATTCAGCTGCGAATATCTGGTATGCATCTGTAAAAGCTGAAGATTTGAGGCCGGGTGCCGTCGCTCATGCCTGTAATCTCAGCACTTTGGGAGGCCAAGACGGGAGGATCGCTTGAACCCAGGAGCTCGAGACCAACCCAGGCAACAATCTTGGAAGACCTCATCTCTACAAACAAATTAAAAAATGAGCCGGGCCTGGTGGCAGGTACCTGTAGTCCCAGCTACTCAGGAGGCTGAGGCAGGAGGATAGCTTGAGCCAGGGAGGTTGAGGCTGCAGTGAGCTGTAATTGCACCACGGCACTCCAGCCTGAGTGACACAAAAAGAACTTATCTCAGAAAAAAAAAATTAAAAAATAAATAAAGTTTACACATTTTTAACAAAGCTAAAACACTGTTACACAGCTAAAATATCAACAGCGATTCCTAATACCGTCAAACAACATTCAAGTTTCTAATTGTTTCATAAAAGGACACCATTTTAATATCTGCAAGTGAGTTGTGGTTCTCAGAGAAGGAAACATAGGTAAAAGTAAAGAATTCAGTTGAATTGCAACCTCTTTAAGAGCAAATAAATTCTCCTTTGTATTCATTTAGAATGTTTGTGCTTCTTTTTACTGTTTTAAACAAAGCTGCAATGAATATCTTTATACTTACATTTTTGTACACTTGCCCAATTATTTCCTTAAGAGTAACACCTATGAGTAAAAGCCAGAAGGCATGCCTTTGCTTTTTTATTTTGTTTTATTTTTGAGACAGGATCTCACTCTGTCACCCAGGCTGGAGTGCAATGATGCTATCATGGCTTGTTGCAGTCTCGACCTCCTGAGCTCAAGCGATCTTCCCATCTTAGCCTCCCAAATAGCTGGTACCACAGGCACACCACCACTCCTGATACTTTTGTTCTTTTATTTTTATTTTTTGTAGAGACAGGGGTCTCACCATGTTGCCCAGGCTGGTCTCGAACTCCTGGGCCCAAGCCATCTTCTTGCCTTGGCCTCCCAAAGTGTTGAGATTACAGGTGTGAGCCACTAAACACAGCCAGCACACCTTTTAAAGCTCTTGTTCCATACTATGAAATAGCCTTCCTAGGCACACTGTGTGAAAGCGCCCATTTTCTTTTGTTCCATGCACACACAGTCCTAATAGTATTCTCTTGATTTGCAAATGAGGATATGGAGTGGGGGGCACTGGATTAGGGTGGGCCCTAATCCAATGTGACTGGTGTCCTTATAAGAAGAGGAAAATTTGAACAGACAGAGGGAAGATGGCCATGTGATGCCAGAGGCAGAGAGATTAGAGTTAGGGTGCCATGAGCCAAGGAGTGTGTGGGGACATCAGAAGCTGGAAAAAACAAGGAAGGATCCTCCCCTAGTTGGCAGCATGGCCCTGCCAATGCCCTGATTTCAAACTTCCAGCCTCCAGAACAGTGAGAGAATAAATTTATATTGTTATAAATCACCTAATTTGTGATACTTTATTACCACTGCCCTAGGAAACTAATACAGATGGAGCGGAGTGGTTTGTAAAATAGGGAGGGGAAAAGATTTCTTGACACCATCTGCACATTTGCTGGGGATATGTCAGACTAACTCCTTTTAGGACACCAGAAGGCTGTGTTGGATCATGGGGAAGGGATGGGAAGAAGGCAGGCAGATAGTGCTATAGGACACTAGCTACCACAAGGGTGATAAGAATGGGTATCCTCTGGACTTCTAGGGGTACAGGATATCTGGGAGCAGACCAGGGTGAGCTGGGAGCGGAGGTGCAAGGGACCAGAAGAAACAAGGCTTCAGAAGAGCAGCTCCCTCATCAGTATTACCCAGGGAGTCATTTTGGGTACAGGCCACACTCCTGGGTTCCCCTAAGGCACAAATTTCTACTCTTCTCACACCAACAACTCTTTTTTGAGATGGGGTCTTGCCCTGTCACCTAGGCCGGAGTGCAGTGGTGCCATCATAGCTCACTGCAGCCTCGAACTCCGCAACTCAAGGGATCCTCCCACCTCAGCCTCTTGAGTAGTTGGGACTACAAGCATGCGCTACCACGCCCAGCTAATTTTTTTATTTTTTATTTTTGTAGAGACTGGGTCTCCCTGTGTTGTCCAGGCTGGTCTCAAACCCCTGAGCTCAAGTGGTCCTTCTACCTTGGCCTCCCAAAATGTTGGGACTATAGGCATGAGCCATGCAATGGGCCTATACTTTTTAGATTCCATACAAAGGAATACTATTCTGGACATTTCATGTAAATGAATAATTTAATATATGACCTTTTGTGTCTGGTTTTGCTAATGGATGGTACCGTGTAGTTCCTGGCTCTTGGTGTCCCAAACAAAGAACTGGACGTGACACAGATAGCATAGCAAAGCAAAAATTTGTTATGCTTAGTAACACTCCCAGAGAGGAGAGAGCAGGCTGACCAGCGAGTGGTATCAGTCCCAGTTTGTTACATTTCATGGCCTTTTATATGTTTTTTTTTTTTCCACTTGCTCAACCTTACTTTATCTCTTTTGACCAAATTGCTTATCTTTACTGTTATTTTTTTGTGACCAAATTGCTACTGCAAGCCCTTCTTTTTCTTATCTTGCATGTTTCAACTCACTGCTTACTCCCCTATGTACATACCGCTTACTC
The DNA here is from genome assembly GCF_007565055.1 of Rhinopithecus roxellana. Taxonomy (NCBI): domain Eukaryota; kingdom Metazoa; phylum Chordata; class Mammalia; order Primates; family Cercopithecidae; genus Rhinopithecus; species Rhinopithecus roxellana. Next base: position 64,810,119 of record NC_044554.1, read on the forward strand.
CCTTATTTTGTGTATTCCACTTCTGCTATTTTGCATGTTTTGCTTTTGCTACTGATTAAGCTAGCTTACGTCCAAGGATCCGCTTCACCTCCAGCTTACTCTGCTATTCTCCTGCCTCAGTTTCTTCCAACTTGCACAATGTTTTCAAGTTTCATCTAAGTTGTAGCTTGTATCAGAATTTCATTCGTGTCCAAGTAATATTCTGTTGTATGGATATACCATATTTTATTACCCATTCATCAATTGATGGACATTTGGGTTAGTTTTCACCCTAGCTATTATGAATAAAGCTGATATGAATATTTGTGTACATGTTTTTGTGTAGATATATGTTTTCAGTTCTCTTGGGTCTACAACTAGGAGTAGAACTGCTGGGTTATATGGTATCTCTGTGTTTAATATTTTGAGGAATTGCCAAACTGTTTTCCAGAGTGGCTGCATCATTCTGTAATTCTACCAGCAATATAGAAAGGTTCCAATTTCCCCACGTCCTGTCAACACTTGTTATTGTCTTTACTTTTTTTAATTTTAGCCAGCCTGGTGGTTGTTAAGTAGTATCTCATTGTGGATTTCATTTGTATTTCCCTAATGACTAATGATGTTGAACATCTTTTTATCAGTATATTGGCTATTTGTAAGCCTCCTTTGGAGAAATGTCTATTCAAATCCTTCACCCAGTTGTAGCCGGGCATGGTCGCAGGCACCTGTAATCCCAGCTACTTGGGAGGCTGAGGCAGGAGAATTGCTTGAACCTGGGAGGCAGAAGCTGCAGTGAGCCGAGATCACCCCACTGCACTCCAGCCTGGGTGATGAGCGAGACTCTGTCTCAAAAAAAAAAAAAAAAGTGGCTGGGCACGATGGCTCACGCCTGTAATCCCAGCACTTTGGGAGGCCGAGGTGAGTGGATCGCCAGAGGTCAGGAGTTCAAGACCACCCTGGCCAACATAGTGAAACCCCATCTCTACTAAATATACAAAAAATTAGCTGGGCATGGTGGCGGGCACCTGTAATCCCAGCTGCAAGGGAGGCTGAGGCAGGAGAACTCCTTGAACCTGGGAGGCGGAGGTTGCAGTGAGCCGAGATTGTGCCATTGCACTCCAGCCTGGGCAACAAGAGCAAAACTCCATCTCAAAAAAAAAAAAAAAAAAATTCTGTGCCTATTTTCAAACCAGGTTATATGTCTTTTTATTTTTCAGTTGTAGAAATTCTTTATATATTCTGGATACAAGTCCCTTATCAGATACATGATTTGCAAATACTTCTCCCATTCAATAGGTCCTCTTGCTTTTAAATGTTATCTTGACTAAGTATAAAATTCTAGTTTGCTAGTTATTTACTTCTTTTTTTTTTTTTTTTGAAACAGGGTTTTCGCTCTGTTGCCCAGGCTGAACTGTAGTTGTGTGATCTCAGCTCACTGCAACCTCTGCCTCCCAGGCTCAAGCAATCCTCCCACCTCAGCCTCCCAGGTAGCTGGGACTACAGGCATGCTCCACCATGCCTGGCTAATTTTTTTTTTTTTTTTTTGGTAGACAAGGGGTTTCGCCATGTTGCCCAGGCTGGTCTCAAACTCCTGGGCTCAAACAAGCTGCCTGCTTCAGCCTCCCAAAGTGCTGGGATTACAGGTGTGAGCGCCCATGCCCAACCTGTTATTTACTCTTATACATTTAAAAATATTATTCCTTTGTCATCTAGCTTCCTTGATGATAGAAGTTGAGGGTTTCATGTCATTCATTGCTTCTCAGCCACTATCTCTTAGAATATTGCCTCTCTCTATTCTATTTTCTCCTTTCAGTACTTCAATTGGATGCATGTTCATCTTACTCAGTCTGGTCTTCATGTCTCTTAATATTTCCTTCATATTTTCCAAGTTTTTGTCCCTCTCTGCTTCATTCTGTATAACTTTTTAGATCTTGTGGGGGAGGGGGTTTGGCTTGTTTTCATTTTTGTATTTTTTTTTTGGTTCACTAATTCTGTCTTCCTCCTATCTAATCTGCTGTTTAACTTGCCCATTGAGTTTTTAATTTTGATTATCATGCCTTTCAGTTTTAGATGTTCTATTGATTTATTTTTTCAAATGTCTCTCATCTGTTTTGATAGCATATGGCACCTTTGTCATGTTTTCAGTTTTTATTTTTCTGTAAACATTTTAAAAATTCTTATTTTTTACTTTATACCTAATAATTCCGTTATAGGAAAATAGAAAGGATATTATGCAGCTGTTTCTTGGGTATGCTGGCATTTGCTCATGTAGGCTTGTTTCTGTGTGGTTTATTTTTTGTGTTTGAGCTTTACTTGTCCAAACTTTTTGTGTGGGAATCATACGTAGCCTGGGTTAACTGTAGCTCCTCCAGAGAAGCTTTGTGCAAAGCTTCTTCAAGGAACTAACAATCCACCGCTAATGTTTGTTCATGTTTGATCTTGTGTTTGCCCAGACCAGGCACAGTACGCATTCTGTTTGCAAATACGCCTGAAGCCCAGGATTGCAAATTCTCAGTGGAAATGTTTTTTCAGGCCCAGAATTATGACTGAAGCAGATACATTTTCCCTTTCTCCTCCTCCTTTTGCTGATGGCCAGATTTCTCCTGGTCCACTCCTCCTTGAGAGCAAAGCGCTTGGGGGCCCCAGCTTTATGCCAGGCTTTGGTTATCAACATTACTCAACAGCCGCCCCCTCTCCCCCAACCTGCAGCCACAGCTTCAGGGTTCTCATTTCTTTGCTTTGTTTGTTTGTTTGTTGTCCCTGTAGCTTTCCTTTCCTCCTCAGCCCTCAAGCTCTGCTATGCATTTAAAGGAATGTTTGTCATGCTTTAGGTGTTTGGTATTAGGAATACTGTCTGATTATCTAGTTCCTATACTGCCTGAAATTGAATCCAGGGGGAAATAGTACAGATACACAAGCAGATCATTTCTAGTGTTCTCAGCCCCACTGGAGCCCGTTATGGATCCATGTGCTTCAGAAGATAAGTTAACCAGACAAGATCAGGCATTCAGGGTGGTATGGCTGTAGACAGAAGATGAGTTAATCAGATAATGGAATTCCTATGCTATTAGATAATTGATGTATGACCTCCCTGGGTAAATTAGAACCTTGACCCAATCAGAATGCATTAGTTGTATTTTTTTAAAAATGTTTTTAAATTTTTATTTATTGAGACAGGGTCTCAGTGTTGCCCAGTCAGGTCTTGAACTTCTGAGCTCAAGTGATCCTCCTGCCTTGGCCTCCCAAAGTGTTGGGATTACAGGTGTGAATCACCACACCCAGCTGTATTTATTTATTTATTTATTTATTTATTTATTTATTTATTTATTTTATGTACTTACTTACTTTTAGAGACAGGGTAGGTATCTCTCTGTTGCCCAGGTTGGAGTGCAGTGGTGCAATCATAACTTGCTGCACCCTCAACCGCCTGGGCTCAAGTGATCCTCCTGAGTCAGTCCCCTGCCCCACTCCCAGTAGCTGAAACTACAGGTACATACCACTGTGCCCAGCTAATTAAATTTTTTGTTTGTAGAGACAGGGTCTCGCTTGGTTGCACAAGCTGGTCTCAAATTCCTAGCCTCAAGTGTTCCTCCCACCTCAGCCTCCCAAAGCACTGGGATTACAGGTGTGAAACTGCTACAGCACCCTAGATAGAATGCATGATTTTTAAGAGGGATTATATAGGTTGGCTGTGTCCCCACCCAAGTCTCATCTTGAATTGTAGTTCCCATAATCCCCATGTGTCCTGAGATGGACCTGGTGGGAGGTAATTGAATCATGGAGCAGTTACCCCCATGCTGCTGTTCTCAAGATAGTGAGTGAGTTCTCATGAGATCTGATGGGTTTCTTAGGGGCTTCTCCCACCCTTTGCTCTGCACTTCTTGCTGCCACCATGTGAAGAAGGATGTGTTTGCTTCCCCTTCCACCATGATTGTAAGTTTCCTGAGGCATCCGCAGCCATGAAGAACTGTGAGTCAATTAAACCTCTTTATAAATTACCCAGTCTCCAGCCGTTCTTTATAGCTCTTTATAGGGGTGTGAGAACAGACTAACAAGGGGTTTGAAGATGGGTAATCAGTGCTAGATCTTGCAAATGGCCAGGAGGAGGGATGTTAGTGACAAAGGTTTGTTTTTCCGAGACCCTTCAATCAATCACCCTCATGCTTAATTTTCCTACATGGAGCTTTAGGGGAAGCCATGAGGAACATGGTTTCTGACACATAGTAAGTGTTCAGTAAATATTTGCTGACCAGATATAGTGGAAGTGCCTTATCTTCTAGTCTGTTTGGTCTCAGCTGCAGAAGCGAGATGATGGGGAATGTCATCGTTTGGGAAGCATCACAATAAGACACACCCGTTGTACCACCACTATGGCTCTAAGGCCTACCACCTCCAGAAGACGACCTGTGGCAAATGTGGCTACCCTGCCAAGCACAAGAGGAAGTATAACTAGGTGCCAAGGCTAAACGGTGAAATACCACCAGGACTGGTTGAATGAGACACCTAAAAATTGTTTGCCGCAGAAGGCCAGATTCTGAAAAGGAACAACACCTAAACCCAAGAGGGCAGCTGTTGCAGCATCCAGTTCATCTTAAGAATTTCAATGATTAGTCATGTGATAAATGTTCTAGTTAAAAAAAAAAATAAATAAATATTTGCTGACCGAATGTTGAATGCATAACTGAGTCATTGTGTCACAAGACAACTCCCTAATTTTCTGCAGTAAGCTTCCCTCTCTGTTGATGTGACAATCCCCAACCCACAGTTGGAGAATAAGTTTGTAAAAACAGTAATATTATGCCTATAATTCCAGCACTTTGGGAGGCCGAGGTGGGCAGATTGCTTGAGCCTAGGAGTCTGAGACCAGCCTGGGCAACATGGCAAAGGCGAAACCCCGTCTCAAAAAAAAAAAAAAAATACAAAAAATTAGCCAGGCATGGTGGTGTGTGCCTATAGTCCCAGCTACTCAGGAGGCTGAGGTGGGAAAATAACCTGAGCCCAGGAAGTCCAGGCTGCAGTGAGCCATGATTGCGCCACTGTCCTCCAGCCTGGGTGACAGGAGTGAGACCCTCACACACACACATACATAAACCAAAAGCCAAAACAAAACACTGATACAAATGAGAGTGCATGAGTACGTTGGGGTGATGTGTGACAGCCATTTCAGATTAACTGAAGAAAGCTTCCTGTGCAAAGCGGACTTGGAGTTGAATGGTGAAGGGTGGGCTGCTCCAACACTTACATACGAATTGGGGACAGTAATATCTATGGGGTACTTACTATGCCCCAGCACTATACTAAGTTATCTCCGTCTGCCAGAGCATTTAATCCTCCCAACAGCCCTTAGAGGTGGACACAATTGTGATCCTATTTTGCAGATGAGGGATCCAGACACACAGAAATTAAGTAATTTGCTAATAAGTGATGGAGCTGGAATTCAAACCCAGGCAGTATAGCTGCGTGTTTGTGTGCCCCGCTATCATGCCATATGGTTCTGCTTGGGCCTCTGTTCCTATATACAGAGCTACATTTTGTTCCATGGAGCACCATGTCATGGGAAGCCTCTGAGCCTTGCTTGTACTGTTCTCAAAACTTGAAATGACGCCTTCTTTGTCTGTTGAGCTCTTATTCATCTTTTCTGCCTCCACTGAGATTTTTGGTGCCTCCAGAATTTGACTCTAGTTTGGGCAAGGGCAACAAGGACAAAGAGGAAGGAAAGAATCTATAATTAGAAAAGATCAGTAGACTCTGATTTTATTATATAAACGGAACAAAGAGACATCCAGGTTGGCTCCTGGCCTATGGCTCTAGGGGACCAAGATGCAACCTCTTGTGTGTGGACAGAGACAGGGATTGATTAATTAAGCAGGTTTAGGAGTTTTAGGAAATGCTATTTGCATCCTAGTTCCCAGCTTGTCTCTAATTAGGACTGTTTTATGCAGAAAAGAAACAGAAATGGTGGCAGGAAGCACGCTCTAGTCTATTCAATATAGTGCGGGCAGCAATACAAAACCTGCCCGCCCAAACATACTTTGTGTGAAATCCCCACCCGTTGGATTAAGTGTTGTCCTGTACGGCACATTTTAAAGCCATGTACTGAGCTCCTATTCTGTGCCAGGCACCATCTAAGAGCGTTCCATGTTTTGTCTCATTTAATTTTTGTAGTAATCCTAAAAAAAGTTCCATCATAGTTATTAGCCATTTTACAAATGAGGAAACTGGCCTCTGAGAAAAAGAACTCACCTAGAATAACAGAGCCCCCCAAAATGGTAGAATCAGGACAAGTCCAAGTTAGGATGCTAGAATCTGTGTTTTTAACTATTTCTCACACTCGTCTCATTATTACGCCTCCTATGTGTGTATATACCCTTGCCCCCTGCCTCTTGAGAGTGGAAGAGAGCCCTCATGGGGAAAAGTCCTTCCTCTTAGCAGTAAGTAATTGCTTTACTAGTAAAGTCTAGAGCCAGGGAAGTAATGCAAATGCTGGGATAATACTGTTTGTCCCAGGAGGAGGGGAAGATCTCAGCAGGCGCCCTGACCTGCAAGGGTTGAGCAGCAGTTTAGGGCAGCTTCCAGGGTAGCCAGACCTCCCAACTCGGGAAGGAAGTGAGCGGGCCAGTTCTACCACTGGCCAGAGCAATGCTCTCCCCGTGGGGCTGACTCAGCCAGAGATCACCCTGGGCTGCCCATAACGGGAAGGAGGGGTCTGTCCTCACCTTTACCCTGCAACTGAGACATCGAGGCAGGGAGAGGCTGGGTGGACACAGGAACCAGAATCCCTGCTTGTGGGGTGGGGGCGGGAGCTGGGGCGGGTGGGCTCCTTTGCCAGGGATTGTGATTTGGAGCTACCAAGTATGCCCCGTCCCATAGCCAGGAACAGTCTCCCAGTCATCTCAGAAGCTACCCTTAGGTCCTAGCTGGAGGGTCTGTGCGTGCCTCTGGGGTCTTGTAGATTGTTCTCCGAGTGGAGGGGCCTCCAAAAGGGATGGTCCCAGAACTCAGGGAGGCAACCACTCCCTCTCCTGAAGGTGGCCACATCACGACCTGTGGCTGCTGCTGGTGGGACCCAGGGCTCCCTGAGGAGGAGCACCAAGTACCCCCAACACTGGACAGAATTGTAAACCCCCTTAGGATGGTAGAGCCCAGTTCAGTTCCCCTGGGGCCTGAGAGGAGTCTGTGCAGTCTGACTGCCATATGCAGGTGCCTTCCTGTACCCTGTAGGGACCTATAGGTGCAACAGGGAAATAGGTGAAAGGTGCCTCTCCAGGTAGGTCTCCACCCTTACCCATGAGATCAGCAACCTGGGCTAAGCAGGGTGGGCCGAAGTGACTGAGTCTTCCCAAAAGCTGGGAAAGGAATAAGTCTTGCTCTGGTCACAAGCAGGTCAAGGACTGAATGGTGAGCTGAAAGGCTTATTGGAAGCAGTGTCTCTTTGGGACAGGTGGAGTTTCTATTCTGATGAATTTTGCTTATAATAACTTGTAAAGATGGTGTTGAGGTTGGTGTTTTATATTAGGTCACTCAAGGTCCCAAGGTGGGGCGGGGTGGCCATCAGTCCTGGTCTGGGGCATCATACCTGGATGTCATGCCACCACGTGGACATTAGATGACAAGCATGTTGAGAATGGATTTCTAGCCCCATCCACCCTAACTTCCTGTCTTGCACAATCTGTGGGCTCCAAAGGGCTCCAAAGGGCTCCAAATCTCAGTAAATAGTTTTTAAGTGAAAAATTTTGACTAAATTTTGGACTTAAAAAAAGTGGTCCTGGCCAGGTGCTGTGGCTCATGCCTGTAATCCCAACCACTTTCTGAGGCTGAGACAGGTGGATCACTTGAGGTCAGGAGTTCGAGACCAGCCTGGCCAACATGGCGAAACCCCATCTCTCCTAAAAATACAAAAATTAGCTGAGTGTGGTGGTGGATGCCTGTAATCCCAGCTACTTGGGAGGCTGAGGCAGGACAATCATTCGAACCCAAGAGGCAGAGGTTGCAGTGAGCCGAGATCACGCCACTGTACTCCAGCCTGTGACAGAGCAAGACTCTGTCTCAAAAAAAAGTGGTCCTAACCATGCCCCCCACTTGTGTTGAGGTGTACCCAAGTCCCACACACCATGCTTCTTCGTCCCTGGACTTTCTTTCCTGTGCTGTTCTGTTTGCTCTACTTGGAATGGTTGCACCTCCTTCGTGGTCCTAACTCCTCCTCATCCTTTAAGTTTTGGTCTAGACACATGGCACTTGGCACTTTGCCAGTGCTCTGAGTCTTAGTTCAGTGTCCCTCCTCTGTGCTCCCATAATTCCTTCCTGGATTAGCATATATTACATGGGATTTGTAATCACCTATTTCCTAGCCTTCGTCCTTCATTAGATTAAAAGCCTTGAGGTCAGTGACTGGGTCTCGTTCATGCCCATGCCCCTGTGCCTAACACATAGTGGATGCTCACTAGATAGTTATGGGATGAATGTGTTAGGGACACTGCTTCTTCTATTTCCTCCTCAGTAGCTGACCTAGAGTTCAACCATCTGCTGAGTGAGACATAAGATTTACCTCTTGTAGAGAGAGGTATATTTTATAAAAGCCTTCAAGCCCAAAGAAATAATATCTGAAGATGAAAGCCAGCTGGGTACAGTAGCTCACACCTTATTTAATCAGACAAGGTGTTGTGATTGTATGTATATATGTATGTATGCATGTAAGTCTATCTGTGTTAACAGTGTGCTTGAGGCTGAGGACGGCATATAGGCAGTCTGGTGGTTGCATGTGTGTGTGTGTTTCACACCTACATGCACACTTGTGTCCCCTCACGTCTTCAGGTCTGTCATGGAAGTGAGGAGGGGAGAAAGGGAGAGAATAAACTCTTAACAGAGTACCTGTTCTAAATCAGACACTTGATGATTTTTAGCTTGTTTAATCTTCACAACAACCCTGTAATGTAATTTTGCCATCCCAGTTTTACAGATGAAGAAACTGAGATTCCGGGATGTTATGTAATTTGCCAAAGGACATTGTGTTCAGTTGTGGTCCTGACAGTAGTGTTTCATTTATGTCTGCTCTGTCATTTCCTGATTGACCCCTAACTCAATGCTGAGGGTTTGGCATCCAGGACAGGGCACAGAAGAAAATCACTGATTAAGCCCAGTTCAAAGAAATGGTTAAACATTCGGGCTCGGGTCAGACTGATCAAATCCTACTTCTGCCCCTTTGTCATGTGGCCTTGGCATTAGGAAGGTGCCCTTTGTGTGTCAGTGCCTTTAAAAAAAAATACCACAAATTTACCTTCCAGTAAATTGTTAGGTCCAAACAACTTAATAAGTATTTATGTCCTAACAACTTGGCTATTTAAAAAGATAATGCACATAATTAGAAAAAAAAATTGTTTCTTGCTTAAATTACCAGTTACTTACTAATGGGATAGCTATGCCTATTGGGCACTGTACTACTTCCCCAGTTTTGGAATCAGATTGACCACTATCACACTGATACCCTATTCCATGCCGATTTTCAGGCTGAAAAATCCAGTTTGCAAAGATATTATGTCATTAGAAGGAATGTAGCGCCATCTACTGTAGAAATGGTGAACTACCATAAACTAACACAATAGTTCCCTTGGTGCCCGGTCTCGGCTCACTGCAACCTCCGCCTCCCAGGTTCAAGCGATTCTCCTGCTTCACCTCCCGAGTGGCTGGGATTACAGTCACCCGCCACCATAGCTGGCTAATTTCTTTTCTGTATTTTTAGTAGAGACGGGGATTTCACCATGTTGGCCAGGCTGGTCTCGAACTCCTGACCTCAAGTGATCCACCCGCCTTGGCCTCCCAAAGTGCTAGGATTACAGGCGTGAGCCCCCACACCTGGACTTTCCCTGATATTTTTCAGATATCATGTGGAATCTCTGTGAATCCATTGTGGAGACTTGGAACACCTTAGTGAACAGTTTGGGAATTGTGGTATTAGGGGCTAAGGTCAGTTGGGCAATTTACCTATCCTATCAGCACATGGCTGGTATACCTAGCTGATAGGATTTGTGAGGAGGTTTAAATGAGAAGGTTTTTATAAAGCCCCCACACATGGCACTTGGTGCTGTACATTAGAAACATCTGGAGGAGCTAATAAACCCACAGATGTCTGGAACTCCACCCACGGATTCAATGTAATTAGTTGAGGAGGGGCCCAGATAGGAGAGTTAGTTAAGAACCCCAGGAGATTTTAGTGTGCAGCAAGGTTGAGAATCACTGACCTACCACATAGTAAATAGGATATTAGGAAAATAAAAGTAATATTTTTATTATGGTTAGGCAGAATGAATGCAAACCCCATATTCAAAGGCCTGGGTTCTAGAACTTCTTTCCCATTTACTGGCTGTGCACTCTTGGGCAAGCCACTTACTGTCTCTTAACCTTTATTCTTCCATGTACAAGGAGGATAATCATTTGTGTCTCGTCTTAAGTCACAGGATTATGATGACATGTGAAATTATTGTAAAACTGTTTCCCCACCCCCCGAGACGGATTCTTGCTCTGTCCACCCAGGCTGGAGTGCAGTGGCCCGATCTCGGCTCACTGCAACCTCCACCTCCCGAGTTCAAGCAATTCTTCTGCCTCAGCCTCCTGAGTAGCTGGGATTACAGACGCCCGCCACCAAGTCAGGTTAATTTTTATATTTTTAGTAGAAACGGGGTTTCACCATGTTAGCCAGGCTGGTCTCGAACTCTTGACCTCATGATCTGCCCATTTTGACCTCCCAAAGTGCTGAGATTACAGGCGTGAGCCACCAAGCCCAGCTGAAACTGTTCTTTAAACTGGGTAGCACTATACCAATGTAAGGCAATGTTGAGGAGTAGATGCGGTGTCTTTCCTCAAACAGAGATCCAGAAAGGCTTCTGAAAACCCAAGACACTTGAAGACCATTGTCCTCTAGCAGTCTGAGCACCATGGAGAGACCCACAGCCGTGAAGACAGAAAGGGGTGGCCCGGTTCTGCCAGTGCCCCATTCCAGTGAATGAAGGCAAAGAGCCTGCCTGAGCAAGGAGTCACTGCAGTACTGGAGAGTTGAGTCCCAGAAGGGGGCAGTCTTGTCTCAGCACCCCCGACATGGATTCAAGTGCAGCCATCCAAGCCAATTTGCTTTGAAAAAGTTTACGTGACCGTTTACAGATTTAACTTATTTTTATTAGCCACTATACCATGGTACACAAAGTAATTACAAACTTAAGACTAAAATTAGGGCCATGTTGTAAAAACTAAAAAATTAAAGCTTTTTTTTTTTTTGAGATGGAGTCTTGCTCTGTCACCTAGGTTGGAGTGCAATGGCAGGATCTCGGCACACTGCAACCTCCGCCTCCTGAGTTCAAGCGATTCTCCTGCCTCAGCCTCCTGAGTAGCTGGGATTACAGCCGCGCCTGTCACCACACCCGGCTAATGTTTTTTTGTTTTTGTTTTTGTTCTTTTTTTAGAGGGAGTCTTGCTCTGTCGCCCAGGCTGGAGTGCAGTGGCGTGATCTCGGCTCACTGCAAGCTCCGCCTCCCGGGTTCACGCCATTCTCCTGCCTCAGCCTCCTGAGTAGCTGGGACTACAGGCACCCGCCACCATGCCCGGCTAATTGTTTGTATTTTTTAGTAGAGACAGGGTTTCACCGTGTTAGCCAGGATGGTCTGGATCTCCTGACCTCGTGATCCGCCTGCCTCGGCCTCCCAAAGTGCTGGGATTACAGGCGTGAGCCACCGCGCCCAGCCTAATTTTTGTATTTTTTTTTAGTAGAGACAGGGTTTCATCATATTGGTCAGGCTGGTCTCGAACTCCTGACCTCAGTTGATCCGCCCGCCTCGGCCTCCCAAAGTGCTGGGATTACAGGCGTGAGCCACTGCGCCTAGCCTAATGCTAATTTTTAATTTGCTTAAGGTTCTTTGGTAAGAGAGTTTAGCAAAAAAATTTCTCTAGATTTCTTCTTTTTAATCACATTTTGACTTTGATTATGACATCTGTATTCATACTAGGCTTATATTGCATCCATGCAAGTTAGGTGTGCACATGTAATGAAAACAATAACAATGAAATCGTTCCAATAGGAGATAAAACATTAGTTTTAGTGAATTAACAATAATACTTCATCCTTTCACTCTGAACACAGCCCGAGGTCAAGTGAAAGCAAGTCGCAGGCTGCCAGAGCTCATCTTTGCAGAATGTGTATGAAAATGCTCAGGGTGGCTGTTTGGCTTCAACTATCATGGTAATAATAGCTTTATGAAGCAACTGCTATGTGCCAGGTGTTTACTTAATATTAATAAACTGCTGTTCCTCATAGCATGTTAACAGACGTCACTATCATCCTCATTTTCCAGAGGAAGAAACAACCCAGAATGCCTGTCCATGGTCACATAGCTAATATGGAAGGAACTAAGGCTTTCAGCCAGGATTCTGTCTGCCAAGCTCATGGACATTCACCACATCACTCAGCTAGTCCCAATGACTTTGGCCAAGGGACTCTCTGGGGTCTACTCCAAAGCCTCAGGCGGGGCTATGGAGGAATATCTTTTCCCACAGCTTCCTGCTCCATCCCACATGATCTGCCCTACAGCATGATGAACCTGAGGTCCGGGGGTACCTGCCACCTACTCTCAGAGGTGGAATTAGAGCATGGCTGGAATTAGAATATGAATCCAAGGAATGGAGTAAGGGGCATAAGAGTTGGATTTCCAGCCTGTTTGTTGCTGGACTTAATGGGAACTATGTTTATAAACCATGTGGGCTCTTCCTGAATCTAGAAGAAAGGACAGCTGATGGGCCTATGTAGTTGCTGGGCCTCTGCACTCAACCAAGGCTTTCTGTGGCACCTGTGAAGAGGTTGTTGAAGATCCTGGATGGGATTTGTAATAATGCAACTCTTTATGGTCGGGCGCGGTGGCTCAGGCCTGTAATCCCAGCACTTTGGGAGGCTGAGGCGGGTGGATCACAAGGTCAGGAGTTCCAAGACTAGCATGGCCAATATGGTGAAACCACGTCTCTACTAAAAAGACAAAAATTAGCTGGGCGTGGTGGCAGGTGCCTGTAGTCCCACCGACTCGGGAGGCTGAGGCAGAAGAATCACTTGAACCTGGGAGGCGGAGGTTGCAGTGAGCCGAGATCGTGTCACTGCACTCCAGCCTCGGTGACAGAGCAAGACTCTGTCTCAAAATAATAATAATAATAATAATAATAACAATGCAACCCTTGATAAGCACCCTTTTCAATTAGTGTTGCCCTGCATCTTCTAAATCATCAACAGCAATTAGTAATACACATGGTACAAATTAAAGCTGTTCATCAAATTTTTCCTCCTCTCTGCCTTCTGGCCATTTGATAGGATTGTATTCCTTGGTCCATGTGATTGTATTCCCTGGTCACTTGTGATTGGGTGTGGCCATGGACTACAGTAGTTGTGGCCAATGGGATTAAGTGGAAGTGATGGTATTACTGCTGGCTGGGAGCATTTTATTGACTTTGTGAGACCTTCAGAGCTCTCTTCCCCTCTGCCACAGCTAATGGCACGGTTCCAGATAGTGATTGCTCCATCAGCCTGGGTTTTAGAGTAGCCCCATCTGACCCACAATGGACATGCAGAGTAAATGAGAAATAAATTTTTGTTATGTTATGCCAGTGAGAGTTAGGTTTTTGCTGTTCTTACTGCAACATAACCTAGGCTATCCAACTGGTAGAGTGGATTTACTAGCTACCTGGCACTGTGCTTTGAGTTAAGGCGGAGTAAATGAATCATTTAAGGAGCAGTAGGTGTAGTAGAAAGAGAATGGATTGGCCGGGCTCAGTGGCTCATGCCTGTAATCCCAGCACTTTGGGAGGCCAAGGCGGGTAGATCACCTGAGGTCAGGAGTTCCAGACCAGACTGGCCAACATGGTGAAACCCCATCTCTACTAAAAATACGAAAATTAGCTGGGTTGGGTGGTAGGTGCCTGTAATCCCAGCTACTCAGGAGGCCGAGGCAGGAGACTTACTTGAACCTGGGAGGCAGAGGTCGCAGTGAGCCGAGATGGCGCCATCACACTCCAGTCTAGGCAACAAGAGTGAAACTTCGTCTCAAAAAAAGAAAGAAAGAAAGAAAGAGAATGGAGTTTGGAGACAAGTAAATTAAAATTAAAAATTAAATAGCAGCTCTACCACTGGCTATATATGTATGATTTTAAGCGAATTTTATAACCACATCTATCAGAATGGTGAAAAAACAAATAAAAAAAAAAAACTGACCGTATCAAATGCTGAGAAGGGCACAGAGAACTGGAACTGGGGATGCAAAATAGTATGGCTAATTTGCAAAAACAATTTAGCACTTTCTTATGAAATTAAAGATACAACATAGCATATGCCCTATCAATCCTACTCTGATTTAACCAAGAGAAATGAAAACTTCATTGACATGAAAACCTGTATGTGAATGTCTATGGTGTTTTATTTATAATTGCCCAAAACTGAAAACACCCCAAGTGTCCTTGAACTGGTGCGTGGATAAACAGCCTGTGGTACGTCCATGTAATGAACCACCACTCAGCAATCAAAAGGAAGGCACTGTGGATGGAGAAAACAGTACGGGTGAACTGCAAATGCATTATGCTAAGTGAAAGCAGTCAGGCACAAAGAGCTCCATATTGTATGATTCCATTTATAGGACGATCTGGAAAAGAACAAATTATAGGAGCTCAGGGGTTGCCAAGGATTAGGGGTACTGGGTTGGGGGAAGGATGGCGGAACAGTTGATGACAAAGGAGGAGTGTAAAGTAATGGGAACTGTTCCATGTCTTGCTTGTGTCGGTGGTTATACAACTTTATATCGTCAAAATTCAGAACCACCAAAAAGTGAATTTTACTGTTTGTAAATAAAAAATTTTAAGGGAATTAAAAGCCAAACATAAAAGGCCACATATTGTTGGCCTTTTCATTTATATGAAAAGTCCGGAATAGACAAATCCATAGAGACAGAAAGTAGATTACTGGTTGCCAGGGGATGGAGGGAGGGAAGAATAGGGAGTGACTGTTAATTGGGTATAGGGTTTCTTTTTTTGGTGATGAGAATGTTCTGGAATTAGTGGTGATAGTGAATAAACTAAAATCCACTGAATTGTACACTTTAAATGGTGAATTTTATGGCATGTGAATTATAGCTGTTTTTGTAAGTGTATTTTATTATTATTATTATTTTTGAGATGGAGCCTCCCCATGTTACCCAGGCTGGTCTTGACCTCCTGGGCTCAAGTGATCTTCCCACCTTCAGCCTCCCAAAGTGCTGGGATTATAGGGGTGAGCCACCACGCCCAGCTGTATGTGAATTTTTAAAAAACAGCTGGGCATAGTGGCTGTAATCTCAGCACTTTGGGAGGCCAAGGTAGGTGGATCATTTGAGGTCAGGAGTTTGAGACTGGCCTGGCCAACATGGCGAAACCCCATCTCTACTAAAAATACAAAAATTAGCTGGGCATGGTGGTGTGTACCTGTAGTCCTAGCTACTTGGGAGGCTGAGGGATGAGAATCACTTGAACCTGCGAGATGGAGGTTGCAGTGAGCCAAGATCACACCACTCTACTCCAGCCTGGTTGACACAGAGAGACTTTTGTCTCAAAGAAACAAAAAACAGACCAGGCACAGTGGCTTATGCCTGTAATCCCAGCATTTTGGGAGGCTGAGGCAGGTGGATCACTTGAGGTCAGGAGCTCAAGACCAGCCTGACCAACATGGGTGAAACTCCATCTCTACAAAAAATACAAAAAAGTAGCCAGGCATGGTGGCGTACACCTGTAATCCCAGCTACTCGGGAGGCGAAGTCAGGAGAATCACTTGAACCTGGGAGGCAGAGGTTGCAGTGAGCTGGTATTATGCCGCTGTATTGCATATGCATATGCCACTGCATTATAGGGGTGAGCCACCACGCCCAGCTGTATGTGACACAGCCTGGGTGACAGAGCCAGACTCCATCTAAAAAAAAAAAAATTAAATAAATACAAAAATAAAAAATCTTTCTTGGCCAGTTTCCTCAGCTGTAAAATTAATATTCCTATTCCATAGGATCGTAGTTTGGGGTGGATGTAATGTGGTAAATTGTATACCACAGTGTTTATTGTGGATACATAGTGAATGGCTAGCTGTGTCCCAGGATTCCAGTGCTGGCTTAGTTGCTCTGTGTGGCCTTGGAAAACCACTTCACTTCACTGAGCCTCACGTTTCTGACTTGCAAAATGAAAGAGTTGGAATAGGTGAACTCTCACATCCCTCCCAATCTGGCAAGGACCTCTGTAGTACTCCTTGATGATGAAAACACTAAAAATTATGACTTGGCTGGTTGCAGTACCTGAAATCCCAGCACTTTGGGAGGCCGACGCAGGTGGATCATGGGGTCAGGAGTTCGAGACCAGCCTGGCCAACATGGTGAAATCCTGTCTCCCCTAAAAATACAAAAATTAGTTGGGCCTGGTGGTGGGCGCCTGTAATCTCAGCTACTCAGGAGGCTGAGGCAGGAGAATCGTATGAACCCGGGAGGCAGAGTTGCAGTGAGCCGAGATCGTGCCATTGCACTCCAGCCTGAGTGACAGAGCAAGACTCCATCTCAAAAAAAAAAAAAAAAAAAAAAAAGAATGACTTGTGTTTGTGCAGTTGTTGGCATGTTTCAAAGCACTTTTAAGTAACTTACTTTACTGATTACCTTACCTAGCATTTAATATCTTCTACTGCAATGACAATCTTCAGAAATAGAGGTGTAAATCACTAGGAAACTGAGGCCGAGATGTGACAGGGTCAGGGCCAGGGCAGGGGAAGCTGACACACTCGTGCAGAGGGGCCCTGCAGAGAGAGCTGCTGCAGAATCCTCCATCTGCTCATGAGGCCTTCTTCCTCCCACCCGCCAATGCCAGGATAGGTGCCAGGCCTGGCTCCCATGCCAGCACTTAGGGACACAGTGGCATAGTAGCTATGTATGCAGTGGGCTTGTCACACATAGCCCACCCCAGACCCTCCCCTGCTGGCTCAGGATGCTAGGGGCCACACGCGCCTGCTCTGTTGCAGGTCAGTGGCGACAGAAGCTTTCTAAACCTCTTACTAAATCTGCTGTCAGTCTGAGGAGAATTCTTTTTGATATTGTTGGCTAGAAATTAAACAGGACAGTATCTCACAGCATGTCAAGACAACAGGCCAGGTGCAGTGGCTCACGCCTGTAATCCCAGCCCTTTGGGAGGCCAAGGTAGGCAGATTGCTTGACCCCAGGAGTTCAAGACCAGCTTGGGCAACATAGTGAGACTGTGTCTCTACAAAAAAAAAAAAGTTTTTTAAATTGCTGGGAATGGTGGTGTGTCCCTGTAGCCCCAGCTACTTGTGAGACTGAGGTAGGAGGATCACTTGAGCCCAGGAGGTTGAGGCTGCAGTGAGCTGTGTTCGTGCCATTGCATGCCAGCCTGGGCAATAGAGGGAGGTTCTGTCTCAAAACAAAACAAAAACAAAAGCAAAAAAGACTGTAGATATGAAGTCCTTTTCTCTTTTTTCAGTGTATGCAGGGAGAGGAAGCCCTAGGGCATCCATTCTCCCTCTCTGTCTGTCTCACACACACACCCCACACCACACACACACACACACACACACACACACACACACACACACACACTTTTAGCCCTGCTTGGAGGGTAGGGTAGGATTATGTCAAGGGTTCCACAGCCCTGATGTGGGATACAGTGAAAGACCACATGGGACTTGTAATGGAAGGGTGACAAGGAGCAGTGAAGAGTGCTTCTTGTGCTTCCAACGAGATCTCACATGGCCTGGGGTCATCAGGCCCACCTCTGTACCTTCAAGGGGGTAGAGGTGTTGCCTGCCCTCCCCGCTTTACAGGTGGCTCTGGGCTGAGCTGCAGAGGCACCTGAGTGGGGCAGGGGATGGGGGAAGGCAGTGCTGTGGATACAGCTCCTGGCTGCAGGTAATTAATTAGATAGGGCTGGAGGCCTAGGGCGGGAGGGCCTGGGGATCAGCCAAGAGACCCAGGTGTCCAGGCAGGAAGCCCTGGGCACCCACTCACACTCACAGCCACCCTGAGGACTGAGGGGTGGAAACAGGAGCACAGGGAATTCCTCTCCAGGCATCGGCTCCTGGGAGTGAGTAGGTCAGGCAGGAGGGAGATAGAACAGCTGTGGGAACCAATAAGGTCTCAAGGCCTGGAAGTAGGGTGGGGAGGTGTCACTTCCAGATGTGCCCTTGGACGGATCAGGCAAGTGGGAGGCTATTCCTGGGGATGGAGGGAGGCTTGGGGGAGCGAGGTAGGCCTGTGACTACCTGCCATGTGGCTGAGACCCTACCCTTCTCCTCCCTTCCTTCCACATTGAGAAGGAAGCCCCAGTCTACCTCCCTGCCCCCTGCCCTCTGTTCTAAAACACAGCAGCCTGCTTGCACCCTATGACCTGCCAAGAGGCAGGGACTTAGGCTACAGGGAGGGAGGGTGGGGCTCATTTTGAACTTGGGGCCCAATTGCCCTCCTGAACATGGACCAGAACAACTTCTGACCCATTTGTACCCTTCGGACTGAAAATCACCCACAGCAGTACCTCCAGGCCAGGCAATGCAAGGACCAGGATGGGGGCCTGCCCTGGTGCCACACATGAGCACCAGCACCCTGCATCCCTCTGCTTTCAAGCCCTGGGCTGGAGGCAGGAGTGGGTTGGGGTGAAGGCCAGGGTTTGTTGTGGTTCTGATAATGTCAGGGCTTTTCAGGCAAGAGAAATGTGCAGTCTGCACATTGCTTACATTTTTCTTATGAGGCCAGGCTAGGAAATGGTTGAAAATGAAAGCAAGGGAGGGTGAGCACACTATCCTTAAAGACATACTCTTGGTGCCCCCTGTTACCCTGGGGGTGAGGGAAAGGGCGTCTTGGTGGGGATCCAGTGCAGAAGCAGCTGTGGGCATGGGTGGGAGGAATTGCCATGGTCTCGGCCTAGATGTTTCCTGGACCAGACGCCTCCACCACTGCATCGGCTCTTTATGACCTCAACTTCATCCTCACTGGAGATTGAAAAGCATGCATAGCTGGATGAAACACAGCCAGGCTTTCGGATTACAGTGGTCCCCCTTATCCTCAGAGCATACATTGCAAGACCTCCAGTGGATGCCTGAAACCTCAGATAGTATTGAACCCTACATATACTGTGTTATTTCCATCTGATATCCGGGACGGCTTCTAAGTGACTAAAACAGATAGCAATAGCGTGGATACGCTGAGCAAAGGGATGATTACACCTCCCTGGCAGGTGCAGTGGGATGGCGTGAGATTTCATCCCACTACTCAGAATGGCATACAATTTAATTTTTAAAAATTAAATTAAATGTTCTTTTTAGAGATAATGTCTCACTATGTTGCCCAGGCTGGTGTCGAACTCCTGGACTCAAGTGGTCCTCCTTCCTCAGCCTCCCAAAGTGCTGGGATTACCAGAGTGAACCACCATGCCCAGTAATGGCTTGCAACATAAAGCTTATGACTTTTCTTTTTTTTCTGAAATTTTCCATTTAATATTTTTTAATCTTAGTTGACCGTGGGTAACTGAACCTCAGAAAGTGAAACTGAGGATAAGTGGGGACTTCTGTATTTCAGCCCTAGAGGCAGGGGCTGCTGGGATGAGGAGGGGTGAGGGAGAAGAGTCATAGCACTGGTGCCTGGGTCCCTGTTTGCTCCCATGAACCCCCATCCCCTTGACATGGGTGGCTGGCAGGGGTGGGAAGACAGACCCAGGTTTGGGGCTCTGCCTCCTGCATGGCTCTTCCCAGCTGCACCTTCTCCACTGACTTCACCCAGCTCCTCAATGTCCGTCTGGCCAGGAGTCGGGGCAGCCCCTGGCAATCCACTTCTTTCTTTCCCCAAATCCCATCCTCTTCTGGCCTAAAACACCTCCAGTCACTTGTTTTTTTCTTCTGCCCTTCATTCTCTTTTCCACCCTTTTCTTTACCCCGGGGTCCGTAAGTGTTACCTTGGGGTCCCTAAATGTAGAATGGAGAGGAGGGACCCCTGGAAGTCAAAACAGACTCTCAGGAACTGAGGTTGTATAAGAGTTCCCTAGGGAACTTGGCTGCTCCCTCCTTTTCAGATGTGCACGGACCTTTGCTCTTCTGTCTCCTCTGAATGTCTGAATGGGAAGTTCCCAGTTACCCCTTCACTCCACCCAGTGAGGTTTCTCCCCATTGCTCCTGCTCTGGCAATGCTGAACACCCATCTGCTTCCTCTCCTCCTTCCCCCCACTCTCCCACGCTTGCTGGCGTCTCCATTCACAGTGACTGTGCCTCACCGGCCAGAAGCTGTTCTGTGGCTTCTGCACCAGCAGATTCTCTTCTTAACTGGTATTCTATACTGTGTCTGTGCTCTTCGGAACATGATTCCATTTTCTACCTGCTCTCTATTTTTTGCTTGAGAGTGTGTGTGTGTGTGTGTGTGTGTGTGTGTGTGTGTGTGTGTGCTGGAGTTTCTACAGGGTGTCCTTTCAAATAAACAGACACTGAGGTTCCAGAGTAGGACTGCTGGATTTGGGGTAGAAGAAAGCCTTTGTTTGGGCAATGCCCCTGAAGGTTTCATTTGGCTCCTGGTAGCTGGTATCAGCACAGGGTGGGCTCAAAGCTCAGGTAAAGTAGATTACACTGGCGAAAGGTCTGGGCCTGGGCAACAGGTGGACTGGCCTCTAGCTCTAGCTCAGAGACAATCACAGGATCCTCTCTCAAGCTTTCTGTGACTTGGTTTCCTCATCTGTCATGTGGAGATAATGTCACCTGCTGACCCACCCCCTAGGCTGTGGAGTGGAGAGAATGCTCCATCCAGAACGGCCTGCTCACTGCTCCCAGAAACCTCCCAGCTCACTCCCCTCCAGCACGCTGCCCATATTCCCTCCTCGGACTGTTCTCTCTAGGCCCTCTCCCTTCCTAAATCCTAGCTCTTCTTCAAACACAGTCCAATCCTTTCTCCTCTATAAAACCTTCCCTGACTACTCCAGTTGATAGTGTTGGGTTTCTTCTTTCAACTTCTATAACACTCAGAGTTGGCACTACTCAATGAGCATGTAATTCTTATGTGAGGATTTCTCAACCTCAGCACTATTGGCATTTTGAGCTAGATCATTCTTTGTTGTAGGGTGTCAGCCAGTGCATTGTAGGATGGTCAGCAGCACCATTAGATGCCAGTAGCACCCCTCCAGTTGTGACAACCAAAAATGTCTTCAGACACGGCCAAATAAATCCTGGGGGAAAAATGACCCCAGCTGAGAATCATTACTTTATATTGTTACTTAGCTATTTAGCTTTTTGTTTGTTTTTGAGATGGTGTCTCGCTCTGTCACCCAGGCTGGACTGCAATGGTGCAATCTTGGCTCACTGCAACCTCCACCTCCCGGGTTCAAGTGATTCTCCTGCCTCAGCCTCCTGAGTAGTTGGGACTACAGGCGCCTGCCACAGTGCCCAGCTAATTTTTTTTTTTTTTTTTAAATTTATAGTAGAGACAGGGTTTCACTATGTTGGCCAGGCTGGTCTCGAACTGCTAACCTCAAGTGATCTTCCCTCTTTGGCTTCCTAAAGTGTTGGAATTACAGGTGTGAGCCACCACACCCGGCCTGTTATTTAGCTTTTAATGTTTCATTTGCCTGGCCAGATTTCTTTGTATGCCCTCATGTGTCTAGCACACTATACATGTCATATGCCCCAAGATTATCTGTTAAACAAATCAGTATACTCTTTTCAAGCATTAAAAGTGCAAGTAGAAAATTAGCTGGGCATGGTGGTGCACACCTGTAGTCCTAGCAACTCAGGAGGCTGAGGCAGAGGCGACTGGCTGACCCCAGGAGTTTGAGGCTGCAGTGAGCTATGATCATGCCTCTGAACTCCATCCAGCCTCAGTGACAGAGCGAGGTCATATCTGAAAAGAAAAAAAAAAACAAAAGGCCAGGCATGGTGTCTCACACTTGTAATCCCAGCACTTTGGGAGGTCAAGCCAGGTGGATCACCTGAGGTAGGAAGTTTGAGACCAGCCTGACCAACATAGAGAAACCCTGTCTCTACTAAAAATAAAAAATTAGCCAGGTGTGGTGGCATATGCCTGTAATCCCAGCTACTTAGGAGGCTGAAGCAGGAGAATCACTTGAACCCGGGAAGCAGAGGTTGCGGTAAGCCAAGATCGTGCCATTACACTCCAGCCTGGGCAACAAGAGCAAAACTCTATTTAAAAAAAAAAGCAAGTAGAAGTTATCACAGCTACCTTAGGCCTAAGTGACACTACACGAGATGGAGACATTCATGTTTGTTTCTAAAACATTAGTTCACTGTCTTCCCACAATCAGATTGTGGGGAACAATTGTTAGCAAGGAATTTTGCTATGTCTACTGCAGAAATTCTGTTACAATAAGTGTAACATACAACAAAAACATTTCCAAGCTAAAACCCACTTATTTCAAGTGATATTTACTCAGATTGAACTCTGAATCACAAAATAATTAGAACTATCCTTGGAAGGCCACTGCAATGGGCTATGATTTGTTTTAGATTCTCTGCTGATGTGTTAGGTTCAGTACACTGGAAGAGGAGAGTTAGTAAGAAGGTATTTAAAAGAGTGATTAGTGTGTCTACCTGCCCAGGAAATCTCTCTTGTTTTCTCTCTGGGTTGGGCTATCTCCCTCCTTTTGACCATAAGAGACCTTTGTGCCCTCTTTTGGCACTGCCTAGGCAGTAGAAGTTGTTAGAAAAGACTCAAGAGTTGGAGTAAACAGGCCGGGGGTCTTACCCGGCCTCCACCAATCATCGTTGTCTGACTGTGGAAAAGCTCCTTAAGCTTCCTGAGCTTCAGTTTCCTTGCCTGAGAAATAGACATAAATAATGAAATGCAGTGAGGATTAATGAGGAAAGTATGCCAAGTGCCTCTCCTCGTGTCTGGCACATACATACTCAATTGACATTGGTCTTCTTTCTACCATTAGTGTTGGTCTCATAGCTATCCTTGCTTTTTCCATCCCCCTCATTCTTTGCACTCCTCTAACACCTAGCACAGTGCCTTGCCCATAGTGGGAGCTCTATACAGGAGCATTTTTGATAAAAGGACTCAGCTCTTGACTCCAGGAAGTCTGGAAGGTGAGGGAATGTAGACAGACTAGCACTTGGACTGACCTGACCATCACCCTCTCAATCTTGTAGCCCATGTTAATTTTTTTTTTTTGACAGACAGGATCTCACTCTGTCGCCCAGGCTGGAGTGCAGTGGTGCAGTCTCAGCTCACTGCAGCCTCAACCTCCTAGGTTCAAGTGATCCTGCTGCCTCAGGCTCCTGAGTAGCTAGAACCACAGGGTGTGACACCATGCCCAGCAAATTTTCGTATTTTTTTGTAGAGATGGGGTTTTGCTATGTTGCCCAGGCTGGTCTTGAACTCCTGAGCTCAAGTGATCCTCCCACCTTGGCCTCCCACGGTGCTGGGATTACAGGTTTGAGCCACCATGCCCGGCCAGGATTCTAATCCTATAAGTATATTTGACTCATATATTTTTTTTCCAGCTGGAAAGAACTTTCTACATTATTTAATCCAATAATCTCATTTCTCAGATTAGGAAACTGAGACCCAGTGAGGATACATAGCTCCTTCATGTACAAAAGATTAAAACAGTCTATTGTCCTCATGCCTTTAGAAGATTAAATAGTTTGCTTTAGTTCCAATTTTTTGTTATTGTTTTTGTTTTGTTTCAGAGTCTCGCTCTGTCACCCAGGCTGGAGTGCAGTGGTACCATCTTGGCTCACTGCTGCCTCCGCTTCCCATGTTCAAGCAATCCTCCACCTTAGCCTCCTGAGTAGCTATGATTACAGGTGTGCGCCACCATGCCTGGCTAAGTTTTGTATTTTTAGTAGAGATGGGGTTTAACCATGTTGGCCAGGCTGGTTTCGAATTCCTGACCTCATGTGATTCGCTTGCCTTGGCCTCCCAAAGAACTGGGATTACAGGCGTGAGCCACTGCACCTGGTTTAGTTCTAGTTTTGTCTAGTAGTTCCTCTAGACCAGAACCTCTCAGTCTCAGCACTATTGATGTTTGGGGACAAATAATTATTTATTGTGAAGAGTCATTGTAGGATATTTAGCAGCATCCCTGGCCTCTACCCACTAGATGCCATGAATACACCCTTTCTCCCCTTAGTCATAACAATAAACAATGCCTGTAAACATTGCCAAATGTCCCACAGAGAACTACTGGCTTAGACATTACTGTAGGTAAAATCCCTTCATATGAAATGCGGAGGCCCTCAGGTTATTCCATCACAACATGATTGCTTTAATGAATAGTTTGCTAGCAAATCTCATTTGTAGCCAACGAGCTCTGGAGATAAGGCAGAGCTGTTCTGTATTGCATGCTGGGTCTCAGCTACTACTTGAGTACTCTCATTATGTATGTGTGTTCATTTATGTGTTATATTCTGCCTACCTCCAGGAGCTTTTAAAGTGGTCCCAAAGCATTTCTTTCTCAGAACATCTGGCCCTGTCTGTGTGTTGCCTGGGTGTCTGGGCTGTGTGGAGGGGTGTCCTTCGCTGCCAGAGCCCTTCCCACATTGTCTTCTAGTTGCCTACCTGTCTCCCAGCCCCCTGGACTTTAAGGCCCATGACAGTAAAAACAATGACCATCTTGCTCAGCATTATACTCCCAGCATCTAGATGGCACATGAGAGGTACCCAATAAACATTTGTTGAATGGCTATATAATAGAAATTATATATTGTATTTAGCCCGGGGGTCAAAAGTATACAAGTTAGCTACAGCTTACTTAGTTTACAATAATTGTTGCTTGTGTTTATTAAGAGCCTACTATGTACCAAGAACTTTACATGTGTTATCTTGTTAATCACGAAACAACCTTATAGACAGTATTAGCCCCATTTGAAAGATGGGAAACTGTGGCTCAGAGAGAGTTTATGACTTGGGTAATTACATAGTAACCCAGATTTGGACCAAGGCCCACCTAACTGCAGAATCCAGCCCTAGTCTGCTTTGATATATGAGGGGTCTTCAAAAAGTTCATGGAAAATGCATATTATGAAAAAATCTATGCCTGGACTTCAATTTTTTTTGCACCAAAATACACTCATACTAACTTTTTATAATGTGTCTGAACAGGATCTAGTTTGAGGCACTAAAAAGGGTAAGACATCAGTTTGAAAAGCACTCCTATCAAAGCAAAGGAATTCTGCTAAAATTGAAGCAAGAACGAACAATAAATATATGATGAAGTTTAGGTGGAAGAATGATGAAATTACTGATGCTTTATAAAAAGTTTATGGGGACAATGTCCCAGCGAAATCAGCAGTTTACAAATGGATAAATTGTTTTAAGAAGGGTTAAGATGTTGAAGATGAAACCCAAAGCAGCAGACCATCTACATCAATTTGCAAAGAAAAAATTAATCTTGTTTGTGCCACAACTGAAGAGGCTGATGATTAATAGCAAAAACAGTAGCCAACATCATGGACATCTCAATTGATTCAGTTTACACAATTCTGACTGAAAAAAAATTAAAATTGAGCAAACTTTCCATTCAATGGGTGCCAAAACTGTTCCCCAATGGCAGGTAAGGAATGTGGAAAATCTATTTTTCTCCCATCTAAGTTGAAGTCTGTTGACTAGGCAAAGGGAGATGGATAGTATCTTCCACCTGTCTTGCCCTAGCTTGGGAGGTCTGGCCCAAAGCAGTCACAGAGAAGAGCAGAGCTTTTAATGGAAATTTTAAAACTATGGGATCAAGATGCTGAAGTATTTCTTTGAAGACTTGTAACAACAGATGAAACATAGCTTTCCCATTACAATCCTGAAGACAAAGCACAATCACAGCAATGGCTACTAAGAGGGGGAAGTGGGTCCAGTCACAGCAAAAGTGGACTGGTCAAGAGCAAAGGTCGTGGCAACAGTTAATTGAGATGCACAAGGCATTTTTCTTGCTGACTTTCTGAAGGGCCAAAGAATGATAACATCTGTTTATTGTGAGAGTGTTTTGAGAAAGTCAGCCAAACATTTAGCAGAAAAATGCCTGGGAGAAAGCTTCAACAGAGAGGGCCCTTCTCCATCACAGTGCTCTTGCTCACTCCTCTCGTCAAATAAGGGAAATTTTTCGAGTGTTAATGGGAAATCATTAGGCATCCACCTTACAGTCCTAATTTGGCTCCTTCTGACTTGGTTTTGTTTCCTAATCTCAACAAAAATCTTGGCTGGGCGCAGTAGCTCACGCCTTTAATCCTAGCACTTTGGGAGGCTGAGGCGGGTGGATTGCCTGAGGTCAGGAGTTCTCGACTAGCCTGGCCAACATGGCAAAACCCTGTCTCTACTAAAAGTACAAAACTAGCTGGGCATTGTGGCCCACACCCGTAATTCCAGCTACTCGGAAGGCTGAGGCACGAAAATCTCTTGAACCCGGGAGGTGGGGGTTGCAGTGAGCCAAAATTGCACCATTGCTCTCCAGCCTGCCTGGGTGACAGAGTGAGACTCTGTCTCAAAAAAAAAAAAAAAAAAAAAAAGAAAAGAAAAAACAATCTTTAAAGGGCTCCCATTTTTTTCAGTTAATAATGTAAAAAAGACTGCATTGACATGCTTAAATTCCAAAGACTTTAAGTTCTTTAAAGGATGGACTAAATGGCTGGTATCATGGCTTACAAATATGTCTTGAATTTGATGGAGCTTATGCTGAAAAAAAGTTTATTTTTCCTTCTTATCTTTTAATTCCATTTTTCCATGAATTTTTGTTTGTTTGTTTGAGACAGTCTTGCTCTGTCGCCCCCTTTTTCAGTACATTGCCTTTGTGTGACAATTGTTCATTGTGTTATAATGCATTTAATTATGTTACAGTTATCGTTCATGTCATTCTTACTGTCCTGGTAACTTTATTTGGATTTGGGTTTTCTCTGCAGTTTAACATGTATACCGACACTCCTTTAAAGTTTAGGCTATAGCTAGTTCTAAGTTTCATCTGTTGAGTAATTGATCGGTTTTGACTAGTTTCTCCTTCAGAGTCTTTTTAAACACATATGGCTACCTTATCTACGTACTTCCAAACAGAAACCTTTGGCTTTATGGTAGTCTTTTTTAAATGGTGAGTCCAAAATCAATTTCTTGGGCCCCTCACCAAAAAAGGAGACAGAATACAAAGTACCAGAGGACACTGAATATAATCAATTAATTAATTTTAGTTTTTTGGTGTTGTTGAGACAGTCTCACTCTGTCATCCAGGCTGGAGTGCAGTGACCCGATCTCACTTCACTGCAAACCTCGGCCTCCTGGGTTCAAGCTATTCTCATGCCTCAGCCTCCTGAGTAGCTGGGACTACAGGCATGCATCAACATGCTTGGCTTTTTTTTTTTTTGAGACAGAGTCTCATTCTGTCGCCAGGCTGGAGTGCAGTGTGCAATCTCGGCTCACTGCAACCTCCGCCTCCCGGGTTCAAGTGATTCTCCTGCCTCAGCCTCCCGAGTAGCTGGGACTACAGGCGCGCACCACCACACCCAGCTAATTTTTGTGTTTTTAGTAGAAACAAGGTTTCACCATGTTAGCCAGGATGGTCTCTGTTAAGTGATGGTCAGGAGGTCTCTTGACCTCGTGATCCATCCACCTCAGCCTCCCAAAGTGCTGAGATTACAGGCCTGAGCCACCGCGCCCAGCCTAATTTTTTGTTTTTTAATAAAGATGGAGTTTCGCTATGTTGGCCAGGCTGATCTGGAACTCCTGACCTCAGGTGATCTGACCGCCTCAGCCTCCCAAAGTGTTGGGATTACAGGCGTGAGCCACTGCGGCCAACCTAAATTTTAAAAAACCAAAAAAAAAAAAAAAATCCTGATTCTGGGGAGTGGGTATGTGCATAGGAAGAGGCACGATGAAGGATAAAGTCCAAGATCTTACAGTTGCATAAATTCAGCTTCCTTTGTGAAATAGTTGCTGAAAGTCTGACCCCAATACATCTTAGCACGCCTCAATCACGCAGTGTTTACCATTTGTTCCCTCAGACTTGTCAGACTTTTTTAAAAGTCCAGATGCTTCCCGACTTAAAGATGGGGCTACTTCTGGATAAATCCATCTGTAATGTTGAAAAATCATAAGTCGACCATTGTAAGTCAAGGACCATCTGTATATGGCATGAGAATTATCAGCTGTATATTTTCATCTACTTTGTCTCCTGAAGTAAATTGCCTGAGGGCAAGGACTCTTACATTTCTTTGTCATTTTTGCTAGGTGCTCATCACTGTTCACAATGATAACGGTAGGAAAAAGTACGCCTTCTAGTAGTGGACAAACAAGTTTGAGTACACTGCTCTGCCCCACTCCCTTGTTATAGGGTAACGTAACAAGGCAAAGTACCTCCACAACGAGGTAAAACTAGGTCCTGTTCCTGAAGGAGCCCGCAGCCTTGTCTGTTCTGTTCGTTCCCTGGCAGATTACAGGCTGTGGAAATCCCTCTCCCCGCTCTCTAACGTGGAGTCGGCTGAGCACGACTCTGTCGCCCCAGCGCGGGAGGCCTGCGGCCGGCGGGTAGGAGGCGCTCCAGGGGACCTGGCATCGTCCGTGTGCAGCAAAGGAGCGGACCCGCGACGCAAGGAGAAGCCCTGCCTCCAGAGCCCCGCTCCTTTCCTCTTCTGGTTTTCCTCGGAAAGGGCCAGGAGACACTGGAAGGTCCGGACAGCAGCGAACGGACGGGGTCCTTTCCAGTCCTACCCATGTACGGACACCTCTCCCGCTCATCCCCCGATATACCCTCGCTGAACCCGAGATGGGAGAGACCAACCGAGTCTAGGCATCTGCGTAGCAGCGCCGTGGAGAGCGGGGAGCCCAGGGCGGAGCCCAGTTGACTCCCGGATTCCCCTGCCCCGCCCCCGGCACGAGGCCCCGCCCCGGCGGGCCCGCCCCTCCTCGCTACCCGACCGGGCTGCGCTCACTGCCCAGCCGGGGCCCCGGGAGCCTCCAGGCGGAGAGGCTCCCGCCCGCCCTGAGCTGCGGCCTCCGCATGGAGGGGCCACTCACTCCGCCACCGCTGCAGGGAGGCGGAGCCGCCGCTGTTCCGGAGCCCGGAGCCCGGCAACACCCGGGACACGAGACGGCGGCGCAGCGGTACAGCGCCCGACTGCTGCAGGCCGGCTACGAGCCTGAGAGGTGACGCCCAGGGCAGAGCGCACGGGGCGCATCCGGGGCGGGCGGCCGAGGAGGGCGCGGCGGCTCCGGGAATCCGGCGACGCTGCGGGGGAGGGGAGGGGCAAGCCCCACAAACCCTTCCCCTCTTACCGCCTCAGCCTCTAACTTCCCGAAACGCCACGCTCCCGGCTTTGGTTGGGGGATGCAGACGGGCACTGTGCGAAGGATTAGGTGCTTCGTTGCACAGGGGAGCAGAGGAGAGGGAACAGGTCGTAAAAACCTTCCCTAAAATCTTAGCCTTAGATTGGACCTCGCTACACACCCGAAGACACCCCTTTCAGGTGGCTCCAACTCTTGGGGTTCAAACAGTGCTGGTTGGAGTCCTGTCCGACTTGGCTTACCCCTCCTTAGCTGTTTCCTCCTAGAACTATCTTCAGTGGTCTTACTGGCAGGTGTTGGTGTCCAGATGGATCGCCTTCGCAGGGCTAGGTGAGGACACTCTCCCCTCCTCACCATACACTGAGATCTGATGAGGCTGCCAGTGCAGCTCACCTCAAGGTCTCTCCAAAGACTCAGGCCCCCATGCTGGGGTCTGTAGGGGAATGAGGGACACTGGAGGAAGAGTAGGGTAGTGAGCTGGGCCCCAGGGGGACTGGCTGAAAAGGAGACAGCAGCTAATCTCTGGATTGTATCGCAGCTTGAAATGCAATCCCACTGTCCTTCCGGTCCAGAGGATTTGGACTTCTTTCTCTGCCCATCTGCTGGTGTTCAGCAGCTTGGGGAGGTGACCTGGCAGCTGGGTTTGGGTGGGGGTGGTCTGGGGGAATTAGCCTGGCATCTCTGCCCAGGGGCTGGTCACTTATGTAAGAACTTTTAACGGCTTAAGGGGCTCCTGGGCAGTGGGGCTGCTGAGTTAGGCCCCTCCTGTGCCGGCAGACTGCCTCTCTAGAATTGACTCAGGCTTAGGCAACCCCCAGCCTTTCTCCTATCTTAGAAATCCAGCTCCTGGAGTTCAGGGCACAGGGTGATGGGGAGGGGCCACAGGGGCTGAAAGAACCAGTTGGGGCTTGACAGAGGCAGTGCTTGGTTAGAGCAGGGGTTGCAAACATATTGTTTCAGAGCTCAGGCTGGAGCCATGTGAGTGCATCCTTTCTCCAGATTGCACTTTTGCATCAAGGGGTCATCCCTACTCCCACCCCCAACCCGACCCGCAGCCCGCACTTGGGCTCAGAGAGGCTGTGTAAACCTGAACCCCAGCCAGGTGGTGTAGTGAGATTCAAAACCTGCTGGCCAGACCTCCACCTGCCTTTGCCAACCTGGAGCTGTGGGAACAGGACAGGATTCCGTGAGCAGTCCTGGGTTTGAATCCAGTGTTATTGCTCTCTGGCTTGAACTTGGACAGGCTATGCCCCCGTCCCAGCTCAACAGTGCTAATGTTATTACCTTTTCTCCCCTTCCCCCACCTTCCCCTCAAGAGTATTTTGAAATCTTGTTCCTTCAAACAGCCCCAGGCCTGAGAGAGCCCTCGGGGCTCCCTGCCTGGACCTTAGTACCCAGTTGGGCACTGTTGCCCTCTACCCTGAGGAAGGGACTCGGACCTGCCTTCCTATCCCCACAGCTGCTAGGTGGGGGTCTCAGGGGACAACAGCCCTTCCTCGGCTTTGGAGGCCCACTGGTTGCCTCGGTGTCTCCTCCCCATGGAGGAAGCAGCTGGGGAAGATCAGGAAGAGGGTGGAGGAGAGCGGGGGTTGAGGATGGATTAGCGGAGTCTCTGGAAAAGCACAGCCTAACCCAGGGCTGAGCCCCAGCAGCTTAGAGTGATGAGGAGCCCAACACAGGTCAAAGCGGGAGGCGCGTAGGGGAGCAGGAGAGGGGAGTGGGGCCATGAAGTCTGTAATCACTGGGAAGGTGACCCTCCCCATGCCTCAGCCAGGCAGCCTCCTCCCTTGGGTCCCAGAGTTCTAAGAAGGCTGGGGCAGATGTCACAATCAGGTCACCTGAGATGGTCAAATCCAGCTGCTCTCCTGGGCCCCAGCTCTGGTTGAATCCTGAATAGTACTCTAGCCATTCCTGACTCGTACTGTAGGGGACAGTGACCCAGAGCAGGTCCCTTAGTGACCCAGTGACCCAGAGAGACCACTGGGCCGGTCTCTGCTCTGTGCTGCAGTTGGCATGATAGCTCTGTTCTTCTATGGCCAGAAAGGTACCCCAGAGCAGCTCTGAATGGTCAGGCACTTTCTCTGGCTGTTCTCACTGCTCTCCTCAGGACTCTTCCCTGGTCCCCCATGTGGCCTGGGCTCCCCGCGTGAGACTGTAAATGCTGAAGGTTCAGAGGTGCTTCCCAGGCATCGCTGGCAAGCTGGCCCCAGCCTCCGCTCTGCACACAGATGGAACAGTCTGTGTTTTCCTGGCAGGGTCCCGGGGGCATCAATGGGGGAGGTTGGACATCCCAGGGAACCTTGTGGCTTGGAGGCCAAGCCTCCCCTGGGCTTAGTTTCCATCACACTGCTGAGAGGTAAACAAACCTAGCCTCCCAGGGCCACAGCCAGCCACCATGCCAGGGAGGGGATTGTGTCCCACGCCACCTTATTCTCTTCTCCCCAAGTGAGCTGTGGGAGCCACAGGAGGATACAGGGAGGAGGCTGTGGAGTGTGGGTGGGGGACCTACTCTTGGTCAGGGAAGAGCACTGGCAGTTCTGGTCCCATAAGAAGGAAGGATCTGCCTCCTGCCACCCCACCTTTCCCCACGTGAATCAATCTGCTACCCAGTCACTGCCCGCATGTAGAAATCTGGATCTTGCTGGGCACCCAGGGCCACCAACTTCTGCTTTGGGGATTTTTCAGAAGTTCCCTAGCCCCTACCCTTATTTGTATGTGTAAGCCAGGCTTATGATCCTCCCCCATCTTCCCACCGCAGGACCCTCCCAAATAACAAACTGCTCTCTGAGGTTAAAAGCCCTGGTACCAACACCATTTTATCAGCTGGAGATAGGGCGATGAGCCGAAGCACTGGGTCATGAATCAGAAGCAGTACCTCTCCCTCCCTTTCCGAACTATAGATTTTGCCTCTGTCAAGGGAATGGGTGGGTACCCAATACTTGGCAATTAATAGATTGTGGAGTTAATGTGATCATTTATGAAAAATGCTTTGTAAACTGCAGAGGGTCCCAAGGCCACCCAAAGGTCAAGGAGTGTCATTGTGAAGAATGCCCGCTCCCTAGGAAGGATGTCGGGATGGGGCATAGCGGTCCAACCTCAGAGTCCTTAGTGCTGGGAGCTGGGAGCCCAGACCAGTTTCTCAGGGCTCCGGGCCTTGATCAGGGTCCGGGGAAGAGTATGGGGGATTGGGGGACGGCAGAACCGTGTTAGAGGTACCCTGAGGACAAGGGCAAGGTGGGTGGCCCAGGCTGAGGAAGCACTCAGGGGTGGAGGGGGGTGGGGCCTCTGCTGGGGGTCCTGGGAGGATGGACGTGTAGAGGCAGAGGGGGCGTGTCCCAGCCTGACCTGGTCCTCTCCCCCGCGGGCCCCATACCTCCTCGCCGGTCCGGGCTGGCGGGGTCGTGGGGCCACTGCAGGCGGCTGGGGGCGTGCGCGCGGCGGCGGCAGGGCCCTTTGTGCGGCGCGGGCGGAGGCGGCGGTCTCCGCGGGAGGGGCGAGAAGGGCGGGAGGGGCGGGAGGAGAGGGCGGCGCCCTGGCCCGCCCCGGCGCTGCCGCAGCCCCCGCCCCCGGCCCGCCCGGCCCGCAGCAGCAGCGTGGCCGCGGTGCGGCGTCAGCAGTAGCAGCAGCGGCAGCGGCGGCGGCGGCAGCGGCGGGTGGCCGCGCGGGTGTTTATGTCGGGTCGCGGGGTCTCGCGGCAGCATGGCGGACTACCTGATCAGCGGCGGCACCGGCTACGTGCCCGAGGACGGGCTCACCGCGCAGCAGCTCTTCGCCAGCGCCGACGGCCTCACCTACAAGTAAGCGCGGGGGCTCGTACCCCTAGGTGCGCGCACCCACGCGCCGCGACCCCCGGGCCGGCCCTGCACGTGCGCGGCTCCCCCGGCGGTCCCGGCCCGTTGCGAGTGCCTGTTGTGGGCGCTGGGGGCTGGGCACGGGAAGGAAGGAGGCCCGCGCCGGAGCAGACGGACGTGGCACGGCGACACCGCGGCCCTCAGAGCCCTGACCCGTTTCTGGCCAAATCTGGGCTCGACCTGCCCCCTTCCTCCTCTCAGGGGCATGGAGGGGCCGTGGGGCGTGTGGGAACTGGATATGTGGACGTTATGGGGAGACTTTTCCCAGCCGCTGGTCCAGGACTCCCCCTCCCAGCCTCACCACGAGGGCAGAGGGTCCCTGGAACCAAGCTTAAGCAGCTGCTTCCGCGTGGCCCCAGGAGAGGCACAGCCAGGTGATTGGGGTGGCTTATTTTCCAACTGTCCAGTCCAGCGCTTTTTCCAATTGTGTCCCTTCCTTGCCACAGGTTGGTACTGGTGCCCCCCCAAGGTGCGAATTATTCTGTGACTGCCACCCCTAAGCCCACCCTACAGGGGGTTTTGGAGGAGGACACAGACCTACCCGTCTGCCTCTGGCTTCCTTTGCCTTTGCCGTGGGCCCTAGGCCAGTTGTCCTGCCTGCTGCAGGCCTGGCACTACCTCTGCGTCCTGGCTGCAGGACTGTGCCCCTGCCAGGAAGAGGCATCAGAAGGGGCAGAGTGGGGATGCTGGCCAGTCAAGAGCATCCCTGCCTTGTCTCCTGCCAGCCCTGCCCTGGCTTGTAAGCACTCCTGCTTGGCCAGCAGTTTCCCTAAACACCAGGATACCCAGGCACTCCTGAGGAGTGTCTCCTCCTGCCTGCCCATAGGCGACGGGTGTATAGAATACCTAGAAAATACTACGAGGCCCAGACTCCAGCATTTCTTCTGTGGCCTCCTTGCTATACAGAAGAAGGGCTGCCAAAGGCTGGGAGCAGCCAAAATTCTTTGTTTCTTTGGTTGTCTTTGGTGATGAGATTGAGAGCCTACCTTTGATACAGTTGTCACTGAAGTCTTCTAGGAGAACTCCCTAGGGGAACGCCTAGGAGTTTCTCTAGGCCTTAGGGCAGATTAATGACCCACTCCCCCTCCACCCTGTGGCTTTTCCTTCCTGCCCTAGGGATGCCTGCTGCTTTGCTTAGCTCAGTTCAGAGTGTTCCTGAAGTGTGGGATATTTGCTTTTGGGCGTGTCTCTCAAGACCTGCTGTGATTTTAGCAGGTTGGGGCCCCTGAGCTGTGGCCCTGCATCTAGATATACCCATGCAGGCCTACACTCACCTTCTGGGGTTTGCTGTGACTGTGGCCCACCCTAGTGCCTTGCGTTGGCTGGGGCCCCAGTGTTCTGGTCCCACCTCTAAGGCCTCTTTCCTCCCCTTTCCCATCCCAGCCATTTCTGTTCTGCTCTGTCAGAACATGCCCTGCACTCAGCCCCCTGGGGTCTCTCCATGCTGTTCCGAGCCCTGTGTGACTCAGCAGCCCAGGCACCGGGGTGTGCAGCATGTCCTGTGCTGGGTCATGTTCATGCTGTGTTGCACCACAAAATTGTTCTCAGGTTTGTTCCCTGTGTTTACTTATTTTCTCTCCCCATCAAGATTGAGAAGTTTTCAAAGTCAGGCTCTGTCTGCTGTGTGTAGCGATATGGGAACTTCTGTGTTGCTTGACAAACTCTGAGACCTGAAGGCAATGGATATTTTGGACCTATTGCCTTGATGGCGCCCCAGCAGACCTTCCACTATCTTTGGCTCTAGCTCTTGGGGCTGGAGTCTGCCAGACTCTAGTGGGGGGCATGAGGTGGGAACTGCCCTGATGGGGCGGTAGGATGAGGGGGCTCTAGCCTCTGCTCCCCTAGGCTTTTCTATGCACCCCTGCTGCCTCCTCTGGCATGGCAGTCTCTGCCCCTTTGGGGCTGCCCTCCCCACTAGTAAATACTCACTTCTCTGTCTTCACAGCGACTTCCTGATTCTCCCAGGATTCATTGACTTCATAGCTGATGAGGTGGTGAGTACCTCTTCCTTTGACAAGGGGAGGGGGCCGTGTGTGTGGTGGAAGAGGCTGACTTCTTGTTCAGGAGCAGGGCATGGAGAGACTTTTCTTGGGAATAGGTAGATAGGATATAGCCCTCCCCCCGCCTTTTTTTTTTTTTTGAGACAGAGTCTTGCTCTGTCACCCAGGCTGGAGTGCAGTGGTATGATCTCATCTCACTACAGCCTCCACCTCCCAGATTTAAGTGATTCTCCTGCCTCAGCCTCCTGAGTAGCTGGGATTACAGGCACGTGCCAAAACCCCCTGATAATTTTTGTATTTTTAGTGGAGATGGGGTTTTGCCATGTTGGCCAGGCTGGTCTCAAACTCCTGAGCTCAAGTGATCCGCCTGCCTTAGCTTCCCAAAATGCTGCGATTACAGGGGTTATTCCACCCAGCTGGAATGGGTGGATATAGCCTTTATCGTTGCCAGAGAAACTGGCAGAGATCAAAGGGTTATACCTGATGGGGCAGAGGCAGCTATGGGGACACAGGAGTGTCCTGAGTGAGGCCCGGCCCGGGGCTGGGTAGCTCTCTGTCAGTGACAGAGCCTATGGGGCAGGTTCAGAAGAGGCCTGGGAAGGGGCTGGCTTGGGAGCGGGAAGGGGTGGGGTGGGTTTGGGAGTGCCTTCCTTATTTTAGAGACCATAAGGATTGGATTGTGTCTGGAATGCTGAACAAGGACATGATAGAAGCCAATCAAATTATACAGATTTGAAAACGATAGACAGACTTGTTCACTGATCCACAAAGTACAAGAACTGGCAAGAGGGTTTGAAAGAGTTGCATTTTGGATAAATACAAGGAAACACAGTGTCTTGCTTTCCCAGAGGGGCTCATCAATGAACAATTAACATATGATAAACTCAGAGAAGCCAAGGTGGGTAGTGATGATGGTGTAAGTCATTTCAAGAAAAAGTACCATGACTCTATGATGAATTCATATACATTAAAAACCCCATTTCTTTTCTGTTGCTCTTATTATTGCTATTTATTCTGGTCTGATTCTCATGAAAGGCCAGAGGGCCTGAGTGTGCCTAGATCAATTACATGTGAGGGAAGTTCATGTCCAGTCTGTGTGTAGCCAGAGCTGAACCAGACAGATCTTCAGGGGGAAATTCAAATGATTCTGGTTGTTTCCCTTATGACAACAACCAGGAAGCCTTCTTGGTGCAGCTGTTCAGTTTAACAGAGTTTACTGAGCACTGTGGCTTTGTGTCAGACCCTGGGCTGGCTGCTCGGAAGAGAGGGATTGAAAAGACCCCTACCAGCCGGGCATGGTGGCTCACACTTATAATCCCAGCACTTTGAGAGGCTGAGGCAGGAGGATATCCTGAGATCAGGAGTTTGAGACCAGCCTGGCCAACATGATGAAACCCCATCCCTACTAAAAATGCAAAAATTAACTGGGCATTGTGGCAGGCATCTGTAATCTCAGCTACTTGGGAGGCTGAGGCAGGAAAATCACTTGAACCTGGGAGGTGGAGGTTGCAGTGAGTCGAGATTGCACCATTGTACTCCAGCCTGGGTGACAGAGTGAGACTCCATCTCAGAAAATAAATAAATTAAATAAAGGACACCTGTCTGGCTGGCAAGGGTCTCCCTGTCCTGTGGCTTCTGTCAGGAAGGCTGTGGCCCTTCTGTGGCATGATGAAAGAGGAGAAGATGGTGTTTTCTAGATTATGGGGCCAGAGGTCTGAACCAGGGTTACATAGTGGGGCCGGGCGCGGTGGCTCAAGCCTGTAATCCTAGCACTTTGGGAGGCCGAGACGGGCGGATCACGAGGTCAGGAGATCGAGACTATCCTGGCTAACACGGTGAAACCCCGTCTCTACTAAAAAATACAAAAAACAAAAACTAGCCAGACAAGGTGGCAGGCGCCTGTAGTCCCAGCTACTCGGGAGGCTGAGGCAGGAGAATGGCGTAAACCTGGGAGACAGAGCTTGCAGTGAGCCGAGATCATGCTACTGCACTCCAGCCTGGGCGACAGAGCGAGACTCCGTCTCAAAAAAAAAAAAAAAAAAATTACCTAGCAAAGTCTTCTCAAATGTCTTGGGGGCTGGGATCTACTACTGTTGGCCTGACCCTCAGGCGTATGTGCTCTGGCCTTTCCTCCATGGGCAGGTGGCTTTTAAATAGACACTTGCAATCCTGACCGCTCTCCTGAACTCTAGACTGTTAGTTGCTTGCTTTCCTGGATGCCTAAAAGACTCTTTTCCATGCCTCCTCTGACCTCAGCCCTTGTCACCCAGAATCCATTCTCCACCTCAGAGCCTGAGTGACCTTTTTGAAACATAAATCAGATCATTTCTCTGTCGAGACCAGGGGCTTCTGTCCAAATCGAATCTGAGCTTCTCTCCATGGTCTTCATGGCCATACATGCTGCCCCTGCCTTCTTCCCACCTCTCCCTTCCCTCCACTCCCCTGGCCTTCTTTTTCTTTCTTAAATGTGCCTCCAAAAGAATTGGACTCTGAGGCGGGTTTGCACCCAGCCCTCTTAGCCGAGTGACAGCCCTTCTGACTTCTACTTGATCGGCTCCCACCCGTCACTTCCCAGGAAAGAGGCTTTCCCCAGTCACCTTGTTGCCGGTGGTCGCTTGCCTTCTTGTTTTTCTCTGCAGCCTTCATCGTGACGGAAGTCATCTTGAGCATGTGTCCTGTGTCTGTCATCTTTCTTTCCAAGTAGAACATAAGCTCTGTTAGATGAGCAGGGAACTCATCTACCTTGTTCACTGCCATGTCCCCAGGGACTGTCCTGGTGCTGGTGCATGTAGGAGCTCAGTGAGTGTTTGTCCAGTGGGTGATAAACTTCACATGGGCTGTGCCTCCATCCTCAGGACCTGACCTCAGCCCTGACCCGGAAGATCACGCTGAAGACGCCGCTGATCTCCTCCCCCATGGACACTGTGACAGAAGCTGACATGGCCATTGCGATGGCTGTGAGTTACGCACCTGCATGGGGACTCCCGGGCACGGGAACTGAGCATGGTGGGCTGTGCTGAGGGGCAGGGCTGGGGAGGGATGGGCCCTCACTCTGACCACACTTCCCTTCCATGTCAGCTGATGGGAGGTATTGGTTTCATTCACCACAACTGCACCCCAGAGTTCCAGGCCAACGAGGTGCGGAAGGTCAAGGCAAGTACCAGGCCTGTCCCCAGCAAGATGCCACCTGGCAGTCCCCACCTCAGAGGCCCTCCCAGCCTCCCCTGCCAGCCCTGTACTGCTGCACTCCCTGGGTGTCCTTCCTCTCAGTGGAGCTGTGGGGCCAACTAGCTCCTCGTCCCACTGAGGGTGGCCAACTAGCTCATTTTCCCACTAGCTCCTCGTCCCACTGAGGGTCCTGGCTTCTCTGCGGCACAGCCGCATCCTCTGTTCCCTGTGGCCAGCTTAGACATCATCCCTGGCTTTCTTCCAGCCTTTTCCTCCCCCTATCTCTGCCTGCAGAAGTTTGAACAGGGCTTCATCACGGACCCTGTGGTGCTGAGCCCCTCGCATACTGTGGGCGATGTGCTGGAGGCCAAGATGCGGCATGGCTTCTCTGGCATCCCCATCACTGAGACAGGCACCATGGGCAGCAAGCTGGTGGGCATCGTCACTTCCCGAGACATCGACTTTCTTGCTGAGAAGGACCATGCCACCCTCCTCAGTGAGGTACCTGCAGGGCAGGGGAAGCAGGGCTGGGTGCAGAGAGGACCCTCACTCACGCTGGGGCCTCAGACTGGTGCCTGTGACCAGGGACCAGAGGGAGGCCTGGCTCCTTCTCTCTCACCTGCCAACCTGCAGGCAAATGTTCCTGGCCCCACAGGTGATGACACCAAGGATTGAGCTGGTGGTGGCTCCAGCAGGTGTGACGTTGAAAGAGGCAAATGAGATCCTGCAGCGTAGCAAGAAAGGTACCAGGGAGCTAGTTGAAAACTCAACCCCCAGCCTGACTCCCTGTCCACAGTCCCATTATTCTTTCACAGCCTCGCAGGTTATCCCAGCAACGAGACTGGGCCCTGGGGAAGGTTTGAATAACCTCAGGCAGGCCAGAGCACAATTCCTGCCATCCTTCTCTTAGCTTAGGGAAGCTTGTCCCTAATGCAGCATCTTCACAGTATGTTTCCCAAAACTAGTCCTATGAGATGCTCATCCCAAGAAAAGCCTCTGTGGTCTTAAAAGCTTGAGCAATAACTCCTTTCTCTATCCCCTATCTTACGTAAAGAATTGCACATTCACTTATGAAAGGATCTCAGAAGTCCTGCAGTTAAATTTATTTGACACTGGAGCTGTTTCTATATTTGCTAGCTAGAAACAACTTTAGCTTTTTTTTGAGACAGAGTCTCACTTTGTCACTCAGGCTGGAGTGCAGTGGCACAATCTCAGCTCATTGCAACCCTTGCCTCCTGGGTTCAAGCGATTCTCATGCCTCAGCCTTCTGAGTAGCTAGGATTACAGATGTGTGCTACTACACCAGCTTATTTGTTTATTTATTTGTTTGCTTGTATTTTTAGTAGAGATGGGGTTTCACCATGTTGGCCAGGCTGGTCTTGAACTCCCGGCCTCAAGCGATCTGCTCTCCTTGGCCTCCCAAAGTGCTGGGATTACAGGCATGAGCCACTGTGCCTGGCTACAACTTTGGCTAGCTATTTATTTATTTATTTTTGAGATGGAGTCTTGCTCTCTCATCCAGGCTGGAGTGTAGTGGTGTGATCTCGGCTCACTGTAATCTCCGCCTCCTGGATTCAAGCAATTCTCCTGCCTCAGCCTCCTGAGTAGTTGGGACAACAGGAGCACACCAACATACCCAGCTAATTTTTTTGTATTTTTAGTAGAAATGGAGTTTCACCATATTGGCCAGGCTGTTCTTGAACTCCTGGCCTCAAGTGATCCACCTACTTCAGCCTCCCAAAGTGAGGAAGCTGTGAGCCACCACGCCCGACCAACCTTGGCTCCTTAGAAAAAAAAAAAGGAAAAATTAAATATTCACCAGGTCCCTGTTGGCTATACTGGGAAATGCTTCCCTGGTCCATAGTAGAGGGTTCTTTGGTGTTTGTATTGGACAGGGCACATACTTCTCCCTACAGGACAGCATCACTCCTGGCTAGGAGATTTCGGCCACTGTGACCCAGCAGGTGAAAGGCTGCCAGTGCTCAGGGGCTGCCCATCCCAGTCCATGGGGATGCCCATCCACAGACCCCAGGAACCTCCTGGGCTGAGAGGTTTCTTTGCTCCCTGTTCCTTGGGAAGCGGTCTAGGTCCCTAGGAACACTTCCTGGGGGGTGCTGTCACCTAGTGGCTGGCTGGGGTACTTCAGTGGAATCTCTGGCGTTGCCCACTTTCATCTTCACCCTCCTGAACATCTCTCAAACTTCTCCCCACCAAACCTGCTTCATTTCACCCCTGCATTCCTTGTCAGGGAAGCTGCCTATCGTCAATGATCGTGATGAGCTGGTGGCCATCATCGCCCGCACTGACCTGAAGAAGAACCGAGACTACCCTCTGGCCTCCAAGGATTCCCACAAGCAGCTGCTCTGCGGGGCAGCTGTGGGCACCCGTGAGGATGACAAATACC
This sequence comes from Rhinopithecus roxellana, assembly GCF_007565055.1. NCBI lineage: Eukaryota > Metazoa > Chordata > Mammalia > Primates > Cercopithecidae > Rhinopithecus > Rhinopithecus roxellana. Next base: position 64,850,791 of record NC_044554.1, read on the forward strand.
GCCTGGACCTGCTCACCCAGGCGGGCGTCGACGTCATAGTCTTGGTGAGGCCCCTGCCTAGGTTGTGGGGGAGGTGTTTGGGTGGTTCAGCAGAGTGGAGGTCTATGAGGACCCAGGTTCACCTCTGATTAAACCTGTGCCCCTCCCTTGCTACTCTTCCTCTCTGCTTCCGAGTGCTCCCTGGTGTTAGAATTAGGAGGGTGGCAGCAGGATCTCCTGAGCTCAGGGGTCCAAGGTCATAGTGTGCTAGGATCGTGACACTGCACTCCAGCCCTGGGGACAGAACAAGACCCTATCTCAAAAAGCAAACAATGGTTTGTATCATCTGAGATACAAAGAAAGAAAACAAACAAGTTAAAATTTTCCAATGGCACAGCCGTAAGAAAGAATGAAATCCTGTCTTTTGCAGCAGCATGGACAGAGCTAGAAACCATTATCCTTAGTGAACTAACTCCAAAGCAGAAAACCAAATACTACAGGCCCTCACTTATAAGTAGGGACTAAACAGTGGGTACACGTGTTCATAAAGATGGAAATAATAGATGCTGGGGACTCTAACATGGGAGAGAGTGGGAGGGGAACAAAAAATTGCCTGTCAGACACAGTTTTCGATATGTGGGTATTAGGTACACTTGAAACCCAATTCTCACCAGTATGCAGTATGCCCATTTAAGCAACAAACACATATACCCACCGAATCTTTAAAAAAAATAAAATAGACAAATTGCTGCAAGCAACAATTGCAAATCAAGACCCCCCCCACCCCCAATAAAGGGAGGTAGAATAAGGATAAAGGCTTATTGATTCCTTTTGAGTGATCTGGACCATGCATCTAGATTTATCTGTATTCTGTGACTAGGAGGAAGAGAAATTAGGAGGGTCACTGGCACCCTCTCACAGCTCACAACAGACTGCAAACAAAGGCCCTCTGAGGGCCTTCTTGGATGATAAGTTGACCCTAGTAATTTAGCTCATGTTCACTGAGAACTGCCTGTTTGCCAGCCACTGCGTCAAGACCTTTATGTATATCAGCCCCTTGAGGGACAACTGCCATTCCATTTTCAGATGAAGAAACAGGCTTAAATAAGTTAAGTCATTTAATTTGGTTAGTGAGTTGGTGGGAACAGGATACAGCTCCAGGCAGTGTCTCCTTGCTTTAAGGATCAGTCTGTACAATGGATAGGAAAGGCCTTATCTACTCCAAGACTGCATTAGTGGTGGTTAACCTTTCAGGAAAGCAGTCCCCTTTGAGAATTGACTGAGAGTTGTCAAGTGAATTTCCAGAAAAAAACAAAAACAAAAACAAAAAAACAGAAGGAAAGAGCATTCTCGTAACAGTTTTCACAGGATTTGAGGGGTTCATCCGCTCAGGCTCTCCCTCCTGCCTTGAGCGTCCTCAGCTGTCTAAGCACAAGCTCTTCCTTCCTTTCTCACAGGACTCGTCCCAAGGGAATTCAGTGTATCAGATTGCCATGGTGCATTACATCAAACAGAAGTACCCCCACCTCCAGGTGATTGGGGGGAACGGTGAGTGCGGGGTTGCCTCTCACCCCCCTGTTCCTGCCGCTCCACTGAGAAACCTTTTTCTGTCCTTCAGCATCCCTAGGTGATGGTATGGCTCCTGGCATGGGTGGCAGGAAGCATGATGGGCTTTGGTCACCATAGGGAGGTTGGGGGTGCTAGACTGGGGTCCCAAGAAGCCGTTGGGCAGGCAAGGGCATCCCATCCTCACATTGTTCCTCTGCCCCATCCCCACCCCCACCCCTAGTGGTGACAGCAGCCCAGGCCAAGAACCTGATTGATGCTGGTGTGGACGGGTTGCGCGTGGGCATGGGCTGCGGCTCCATCTGCATCACCCAGGAAGGTGGGTGTCAGGAGGTGAGCGAGTGCCCGCTGGCCCGGGGTCCTCGCCTTTGCTCCCCAGATGCATATCAAGTACTCTCTCTGCCAGGCCCCGTTCTGCCATGGTGGGCTCCGCGGTGACCCAGGCATGGGCCGCACCCCGTCGGGCCCACTGACTTAGGGGAAGGCAGATGTAAGCAGGACGCAAGAGCTCCAGCCTGCTTCTCAGAGTGCGGTCAAGGGGGCTCCGCCTGGGGCTTGGGGCCTGGGGCTGGTGTGACTGTCCAAGGGGCTTGTTGGAACCTCAGGGTTTGGATTTGATTTGTGACAAGGCAGATATTTAAGACACAGTGACGACGTGTCCTTGAATATATAAGGATATATTATGCACCCACTTCACCATGTATGTGGTTGGGGAGTGGGGAGTTCCACCCAATTACAAAGCCCTTCTGCAGGGTGGGTTTCTGAACATGAAGTGGGAAAGGGGGACCCTGACATGTGTCCCCCATGTGGTTATTGAGGAGGTATTCCCTGGAGGCTGGTGTCTGACTTGTGGGGTGGCTGCCTGGAAGACTGGGGTCCTAGCTTGGCCTGAGGAGATGTACCCAGCCCCTCCTGTGAGGGCCATTTCTCCAAAACACGGGGAGTGATGCATTTGGCCTTTCCTGGCCCATACAGCTCTCCCTTTTGGTGTTCAGAGCCTCTGCTATTTAGGTTTGTGCCCTTCGCCTTAGCTGGCTACCTTAGCTGGTGAAATGAGGGCCCTCTCTCACCCACTTAACAAATATTCATTAGGCACCTACTTGTCTCAGGTACTGTTCAAAGCCTTGAGGTAGAGTAGGGACTAAACAAATGAGAGGCACCATCTCTGGTTTATCCAGCTTTGCGTCTGTCCCTGAGATAGGTGCTGGTCCTTACAGTCCCCATCTAAAACCTAACACTGAAGGACCTTGGACACTTAGACTTGAAGAAATGCAAACCAGGATCCCAAAGGGGACCGTAGTACCTAACCCTGGTAACAGTTTTTGCAAATGAAAGCCTTGAGGGGGAACTTGTGCCTTGAGAGCAGGTGAGGCTGTGGCCACCCGTCTGGGGGCATTGGGCTCTGAAGGCCACTTCTGATGCCCCATCGGAATCCCCTGTCATGCTCTTAGGGGTGGGATGGCCAAGATCCCTGGAGTGACACTCATCCTGGTGGTATTTGCCAGCACCTGTGTTATGCCTCAGAAACACCATCCAGCCATGTCCCTTTTCCCGACTAGAGGTAGTGCACAGGAGGAAGAGCTATCCTGGCCCCGTGCGTGGCCCCAGAGTTGCTGTTGACTCTTCTCTGCCTTGTGCACCCCACCCTCCCCCAGTGATGGCCTGTGGTCGGCCCCAGGGCACTGCTGTGTACAAGGTGGCTGAGTATGCCCGACGCTTTGGTGTGCCCATCATAGCTGATGGCGGCATCCAGACCGTGGGGCACGTGGTCAAGGCCCTGGCCCTTGGCGCCTCCACAGGTGAGGGGAAAATGTGTTGGGGATTGGGCAGGCGAGGGCTGAAAGCCAGGTGGGGCACTCGTGGGCTGGAGGCACTAATCCCTTGCCCACTGTAGTGATGATGGGCTCCCTGCTGGCTGCCACCACGGAGGCCCCTGGCGAATACTTCTTCTCAGACGGGGTGCGGCTCAAGAAGTACCGGGGCATGGGCTCACTGGATGCCATGGAGAAGAGCAGCAGCAGCCAGAAACGATACTTCAGGTTCCCTGACCCTGGGCCCCACCTGGGCAGATCAGCCCACAACCCTTCAGGGCCTGCTCATGCCACCGACTTCCCCAGATGGCAGCCAGTCCTCATATGGTGGTTCTGGAAACTGAGGCACAGGGCATAAGTAGCAGACATAGGATCTGTCCCTGGGCCACCTGACTCAGAGCCCAGCGAGGGGTGGCTTGGGGGACCTTCCTGGGCGGTATCCCCTTTGTGCCCTTAAGAGGTGGGGTGGGGTCCTTTGAGCTTCAAGCTGCTGGGCTCAGTCTTCCACCCTCCACACAGCGAGGGGGATAAGGTGAAGATCGCACAGGGTGTCTCGGGCTCCATCCAGGACAAAGGGTCCATTCAGAAATTTGTGCCCTACCTCATAGCGGGCATCCAACACGGCTGCCAGGATATCGGGGCCCGCAGCCTGTCTGTCCTTCGGTGAGTGCTGAGACTGGGGGTGGCTCCTGCTTCCTTTCTCTCGCTCTTCTCCACCCGTGGTGGCCCTGACCCGCTCCACCTACCTGCTTCCTAGGTCCATGATGTACTCAGGAGAGCTCAAGTTTGAGAAGCGGACCATGTCGGCGCAGATCGAGGGTGGCGTCCATGGCCTGCACTCGTAAGTGTGATGGCCTCCTCGTTGACACCTGCAGGCAGTGGGTTGGGCAGGTGGGGCCAGGGTTCTGAGGCCAAGCTGAGGTCGAGGGACCCCATGGACCACCTGCAGCAGGGACAGATGCTGCTGCAGGATGGCCCCTCACCCTCTCCTCCAGGGCCCAGACACCCTGTTCCTCATCCTTTAGCTCCCATGCAAGCAGGCCCTCCCCTTCCCTCGGGCCTCTTCCAAGCAGGGCACAAGAGGTGTGGCCACTCACTATACCTGGACTCCCAGCCCTTGCTTGCTCAGGAAGCTTGGTGGCTGGTGGCAGGGGCTGGTGGTGGCACCAGGCAGCCAGGCAGAAGATGCGGGTGTGACCCCTCTGGCGGGGACAAGGGCAGAGAGACAGATGCCAGGGTCAGCGCTGGGGCAACTGTGGGTGGGGGCAGTGCTCGTTGGCAGCAGTTCCGTTGGCAGCAGTAGTTGCAGGCATGCGCCCCACCCTGGTCAGGAGCCCTGTCCCCAGGCATCAGCGGGCGTCTAACCTGTGTCTCTTTCCGCCCCACCCTTCCGTAGCTATACCTTTCTGCCGTGTAAGTAAACGCGCTGCCCGGGCCAAGCGTAGAGTAGAGCAGGGGCAGTCTGGGTGGGACCTGGGCTGGAGGTGGGGGTGGGTATTGGGTGGGGGTGGAAGGGTGCTGGGGTATAGCCATGAGATGTGGACCCTGGGTTTGGGCCCCCCGGCCCCCTAACTCCAACACCATCGTGGAGGAAACCAGCAATGTCCCCTCATCCAACTGAAACACAGATCCCTTTCTGGCTGCAGAGAGACGCCTGTGACCTCAGGCCTAAGGCTGCCCCATCTTAGACTGGACCCAGTGACCACAAGCAGCCTAGGCCACTGTGCCTGCCGGGCTGGGGCTAGGTGTAGATACAGGCAGCAGAGGTTCGGCCCCAGGTTGGAGCTTGCTCCATGAGGATGGGCCGTGCCTGCCTGAGCTGTCCCTCCACCCTGGGCACTGAGGACAGTCCACTCAGATGTGGCGATGGCCCAAAGGAGCATGGCCATCTCTGGACCCAGCATGGTTCTTCAGGGAACGCTGGCCTGGGGGAGGACAGAAGCCCAAGGCCTGCTCCAGGCCCTCCTCCTGCCCGCTACAGCTGAGATCCCAGGGCTCCTCCGCTCTCTGCTCTCTCCCGCATCTGGGGGCCCTGGGGAAATGGTTTTGGGAGGGAGCAGGGTCCACACACCCACTCTTGTTCCCCCTCTTGCCTTGTCCCCACAGTTACGAGAAGCGGCTGTACTGAGGACAGCGGTGGAGGCCGAGGTGGTGGAGGGGGCGCACCCCAATGTCCACTTTCGGGCACAACCTCCCTCCATAACTGAGTGATCCACAGATTTGCACTACGGGTTCCCCAGCTCCTTTCCAGGGAGAGAGGAGGGGAGGTCCTGAGGGGGCTGCTGCCCCTCACTCGGCATCCCCTGCAGTCACGATTGCTCCCTGGGCCAGGCTGCCCTGGGAGCCCCCCTGAGCCCAGCCAGCCGGGCTCTCAGGCCCTGCACCTGCCTCAGGTCTTTCTTGCTGCAGCCTGCTCCAGCCCGGCCCCCACCCCAGGGGCAGGTGGCCCCTCCTGGCCTCTCCTATAGGGCACCTCCCTGCCCCCAGCCCCCCAGGAAATGGTGCTCTCCTGGCCCTGCCTCTGGCCCTTCCCGGGCCGCTGCCCCCTCAGCCATGTGGCACTTCTGAGCTCCTGACCTAGGCTAAGGGGAGGTCTCTGCCCCCTTCCCCGGGCCTGGGCTACCCTTGGGTCCTGCTCCTCAGGCCACTCCCCTGTCCCTGGCCCTGGGGAAGAGGCTGCCCTGGTCATGGCCGCCTGCCTGTCATTCCTGACTCACCACTGTCCCCCGGTGAACCATTCCTCCCCTCTCCTCAGCTGCAGTTGAAGGCTTTAACTTTGCACACTTTGGGATCACAGTTGCGTCATTGTGTGTTAAATACTCGGAATAAATCAAGCAGGTCTCAACGCCTCCACCATCTTGTCTGTATCCCCTGTCCGTTGGGTGACTGGAGCCCCATCAGAGTTGGGCTGGGGGGTGTGGCACCAGGCCCTGCTTCCCCAGGAAGGTATGAGGGCGTTGTGGTACTGGGGGTGGGGTGGGGGTGTGTTGGTGCAGGTGGGCCCCATGTCAGGAGGTCTCCCAGGCTTGTGCCACACTGGCAGGTTTACCTGCTGCAAGCTGCTCAGCAACTCCTACAGCCAGGCAGCATTGTGGAGGGGTCATCACGGCTGTAGAATTCTAGCATCGGGGCCTCACACCTGGCTGCTGAAAAACGCCCACCGCAGCCTCATCATGCCACATGGTGCAGCCAGGGCACAGGTGGCAGTACAGCATGGCCAGGGCCTGTGGTCTCATCTGCCGAAACATACCTATAGGTACAAAGCAGAGTGGGTTAGCTCCCACTGTTCATATGTGCCTCAGGACCTGCCTCCCAGCCTCACTTCCCACTGGTGCAGACAGTACTGTCACATGGGCTGCTGAATACCGCTAGAGTTGAGGGGTTTTGGAACATTCGTATTGCCTTCCTGTGCCTCTGTTTTTGGGCAGTAGGCACAAAGCTGTCTATCAAAGGTACAGACACCACTCCATACAGCCATCACTCCAGTGGGCAGAGGCAGGGAAGATGGCCAGGGGATCCTTGGGTAGGCGGGAATGAGCAGACCAAGGAGAAGATCTGGATACACTCCTATGGCTAAGGGAGGGGCCCTTAGCTCCCTGCTGCCATGCTGTACCAATACCTGCCCTCTCCCAGACCCCTTCTGCCAGAGAACTATTTGCTCAGGGGCCAGCGTTTCACTGCATCATTTTTTAGCTTTGTGCTTCTAGGGACAAGAAAGAGCTAGACAGCAGGACTATCAGGTGGGCTCAGAGCTGGTTCAGCATCTGCTCTAGGAGTTCTTGCAAAGTGAATGGGTCATTGACAGTCCTGGGAGGCCTTGTGCCCTGGAGTCTGGCTTTGATGAGCACCTGAGTCAGAGGTGACCCAGCAGGGAAGGAGGACGATGCCCAGGTCCCAGGGGATGGTTGAAGATGAGAGGGGATGGACCAAAACAGGGCCAAGTTTCGTGGTTCATCTTGTGCATTGGTTTACAAAAATCATGCAGGAAGCAGCTTGACCAGCCATTGAGATCGGAAAGATCTAAGCGTTTTCAGATAAATGCCAAGTCACTCTGAATCAAGAGCGTGAGTGGTTCAAAGGGAGAGGTTCCATTTTGAACTAAACCTAGTTGGTTAATAGAGCTGACGAATAGGATGAACTACCTTGTAAGTCAGTGATCTCCCCCTTAAGGTATGGTAGCATTAGTATGGCCCTTGGAGAGGAGGTTTGAGCATGGTGGCCCTGGAAGTTTGGTGCATGTCAGAATCACCTGGAGAGCTAATAACAAACAAGTCCTAGGCTTGCCGTAGTAGGATGGGGTCTGGGCCTCTGGGTTGCTACTCAGCTCCTCAATTCTGATACATTCTAAAGTTAGAGGATTACTGTTTTAGAGGAATTCCATGCATCTAGTTATATGGTCTGAGACTTGTTACAGCACGCGTCCTAAGAAAAGCAGATGACACAGCACCCACCCCCAGGCTTCATTGCAAGGATTATGTGAGAACAAATGAGGAAGGTTACATGTGCTCAGTAAATGAGTCTTTTTTTTTTTTTTTTTTGAGACAAAAATCTCGCTCTGTCACCCAGGCTGGAGTGCAGTGGCATAATCTAGGTGCCCACCACCACGCCCAGCTAATTTTTGTATTTTTAGTGGAGATAGGGTTTCACCATGTCGGCCAGGCTGGTCTTGAACTGATCTCCGGTGATCCGCCTGCCTCGGCTTCCCAAAGTGCTGGGATTACAGGCGTGAGTTAATGAGTCGTATTGTGTCCTATGGGCTCTCCCTTTGCCTGGGTGATAAATGCATGTAAGTCTGGACCCAGGCAACACACTTACTCTGGGTTGCAAATTCAGCCACAGTGCAGGAGGCTCAAGTGGGACAAAGGGAGAGAGACTCTGGGTAGGAAGGCCACAGCAGGTGGATATTCAGAGGCAGCTCAGAGCTACATTTGGGAGAAATGCAGATCAGAGATGCCTTGGTCAGCAGTACTACCTGCCCCCCTGAAGTCCAACCAGGTCTGTGCAGCGCACGTGCCCCCTCATCCCTCCTTGACACACACCCAGCACCATGTGGTCCAGGCTACTCACCACCAGGTTGTCGAAGATGTGGCCCCACAGGCGCTGAACCATGCTGCTGTGGTGCCCCAGGTCCCAGCTCTTGGGCAGCGGCATCTGCACAAAGGTGTACCCACCCAGGGAGAGGGTGCACTGCCAGCGTGCAGCCAGCCAGTGCCCCAGGATCCCTGCAGCAACATCAGCATTCAGGCAGCCCGCACCAGGCCACCGCAAAAGAAATGGCTCAGTGCATTCTCCCAGCCAGCGCATCAAAGCTGCAGGCCAGGTGGAGCTGCAGGGACTTAGCCTAGGCAGCCAGCCTCGCCCCTAGCCAGGGCAGGAACAAGAGCAACAGGTAGAGCCAGGGGACTGGGAGGCCCGGGCTTCAGTGCAGGTGTGTGGAGCAGGAGAGTCAAGTTACCCTCATGGGGGGGGGGGGGGGCGGGTAGCAGTGGGGCCATCTCTGGTGTACCCTGGGGGACCAAGAGGAGGAGGAGTGGGTGGCCCTAGCCGTCTCCCAGGCTCCAAGGACTGAGAACAGGGCCCTCAGATGGCATGGCCCAATCATTCAAGGGGGACTGGACTAGCTCTCTGAGGCTCCTTTTAGCTTCTGTGGCTCCAGTGCCAGTCAGGAAGTGGGCAGTCAGCCGGAGGGGAACCACTCAGCTCCCCTCAGTCTTTCCCTCCACCCCTCTCCTCACATCCAGAGTCAGGGCTGGAGAGGAAGAGAGGACCCAACCATTGGGGCGTGGCGGGTTGGCAGAGGTAGCTCCTCCCTCTCCCCTTCATTAGAGCTTTTTATTCTTTCAGGATCCCTTCTGGCTTGTAAGGGTCAAATTCCACCCTCAGCCTCTCTGACCCCACTATAGCCTGACACTCAGACTCAGCTAACCAGGAGGTTACAGGGCCAACCCTGCCCACCTCACCTTACCCCTGAAGCCTTCCTGCCTCCTGCTGAGGAGAGTTTGGAGGCAGGGAACCTGGGCAGAAGGCAGCGGCCAGGTGGCAGCCTCCAGCCACATGCAGCCTCTTCTAGGCCAGAGTACCCAGCCCCACCTCTCACATCTATTGTCCTCAGAGCAGGGCTTCTCACCTGCAGGGTTCAGGCATCACCATTGCCAGCCTCCTCCTTGCTTACCCTTCTGGCTTAGCTCAGGAGGGAAAACAGGTGGGATCAGGGACCCAGGAGACCTGGTCCCCAGCCTCCTGCTCCACCTGCTCTTAAGCCCATTGACAACATCAGCTTCTGGGCTGAGAGCCAGGGTGTCGGCTCCCAAGTCAACTTCGCCCCCCACCCCCACCCCAGCCCAGCTAGAGTTGGAGAGGGGACATCTGGATAGCAAGATGTGGTATTAGCCTGGAACAGGTAAAGAGCAGCCTTTCGCTCACCCTGTGCCTCAGTTTCTCTACTTGTGATCCTAAAAGGGAAAGAGGTACACCCCCACCCCTAGGCATCCCAACTTCAGATATTTCACTTCCCCCTTCACTTTTCAGGGCAGGCTGATCTCAGGGTGGCCAAGCCCAGGGGCTGCCTTGGGCGGGTATTGAACTCAGGAGTCCTGGTCTCATAGCAGGCACCTTTCTGCTTCTCCCTCTTCTGCCAGTGGGCAGGACAATCTGAGGCTCCAAGGGGTTCACCTGGCAACTGTCAGATGGGTAGGAAGGTTCTCCCAGAGAAGAAAAGGGGACTCGGGTCTAGGAGCAGTGGGAGCTGAGCGGTTCCCCAGGAGGGGATGTTGCACCAGGACCTTGCGGTGACCCACATGTCACTCTCCTACCTCAACTTTAACCTCTTCATTTCCATGGCTCCCTCCCTGTGGAAAGGCAGGTAGTGGGAAACAGTTTCCAAGAGGATTGCAAGCCTCAGGAAAGCAACTAGGGCAGAGACGTTCTTGGACCTCAGGCTACCAGGAGTCCGGCTTCCCTGTCCTCTCTATGTGTAGAGAAGGACATCGCTCCCACACTCCACAGTGCTTCCAACTCCTTCCCATGCCTCTAATCTCTGGGAAAGTCTGGGGGCAAAAGGAGCAAAGAGCTTTTATGTGATGCTGTGGGGGAGAATGGGCAGGGGAAGAGGAGTGTTCCCTGTTCCAGGCTGTGGGACTCCGGGTCTGGGAGCTTCAGAAGCAGTGTGGCACTGTATCCGGCAGATGGCGCCGAGACCCATCGGACCGGTGGGACCCCAGGGAACCCGGAGTGGGGCAGTTTCCTAGGCAACAAGCAGCCCTTCTTTTCAAAGCCTGGCCTTTGGCAACCATTCCCTGGTTACCTGCATCCGTAGTAAAATTTGGCTTCCGAAGGACAGGCAGGGTTTGGGGGTAAACTAATTTCATCTCCCAGAAAGGAAAGAGGCTGGCTAGGTGGAGAGAGGAACCTAAAAGACCTGTTTTCTGCCGCCATTCATTACCATGCTGTAAAGGTGCATCTTATCCTCAGCAACCTATAGCAGTAATGCCTGTTCCTTTATGATGGATGGGATGACGAGGCTAGGAGAGAGTGACTTGCCCAAGTTGCCAGCGGGTAGGGCCTGGGCCTGCCTGGATGTCCTTGGGTCCATTCCATTCTTTCTCCCAGCAGCTGTGAAGTGTCCAAGCCCTGTGAGGGTGCTGGTGGAGAGGCTTGCCAGGAAGCCAGGAGCTGCAGGAGTGGCTGGAGAGAGGCAAGAATAAATTCCAGCCCCTTCCAGCTGAGCTCTTTCCTTGCTTGACCTGGTGTGGGGAGACCCCACTGCTCAGGGTCTCCCCTGACCTCATGGTGGGGCCTTCTCCTGGCAAAGGACCACAGAGGGACAGGGAATAGCAGTTCAGACTGTGGAGGTCATATGGCCCCTCTGCGGTTTCAGGACAGGAGAGCTTGCCAAGGAGGACACAAAGCTGGAACCCAGGACTACCTGGAGAGAGGAGATGCAGGAAAGGATTCCGTTCCAGGGACTGTTCAGAGGAGAAAACTGACTTCAAGTAGGTCAAGGGACGTATTTGGAGGATTCAAATCCAGTTCAATTACCTGCTCTCCACTCCCTCGAGCTCTCATCTCCCTGCCTACTCCACATCTCACACTGATCATAATCAGTGCTGAATTTCTGACTCCCTGTAGTAGTCTGGGTTCTCCAGAGAAACAGAACCAATCATACATATTTTTCTAAAAAGAAAAATGTGTGTGTTTGTGGAGAGACAGAAAAAGAGAGACAGACTATTATAAAGAATTGGCTCACATCATTGTGGAGGCTGACAAGTCCCAAGACCTGCAGTTGCCAAGCTGGAGACCCAGGAGAGCCAATGGTGTAGTGCCAGTTCGAGTCCAAAGGCCTGAGAACCAGGAGAGCTGATGGTGTAAGTCCAGAGTCCAAAGGCAGGAGAAGACTGATGTCCCGGCTCGAAGACAGGCAGAGAGAGGAGATTTTCTCTTACTCAGCCTTTTTTGTTCTATTCAAGCCTTCAATGGATTGGATGAGGGCCACCCACACTGGGGAGGGCTGCCTGCTTCATTCAATCAGCTGATTCAAATGTAAATCTCATCCAGAAACACCCTCCCAGACACACTCAAAAATGTATTTAAACAAATACCTGCACACTCTGTGGTCCAGTCAAGTTGACACATATAATTAACATCACACTCCCTGCCACCCTCCCAGACCTGGTCCTCCTTACATTTACCCTATCTTAAAAACTAACAAATTCATTCCTCTGGTTGCTCAGATAAACAAAACAAAACAAAAACCCTTGGAGTCATTCTTGACTACACTTTCTCTCACTATGTATTTATTTATTTATGAGACAGGGTCTTGCTCTGTCTCCCAGGCTGGAGGGTAGTGGCAAAATCATAGCTCACTGCAGCCTCAACCTCCTAGGATTAAGCAATCCTCCTACCTCCGCCTCCTGAGTAGCTGGGACTACAGACACGCACTGCCACTTCTAGCTAATTTTTTATTTTTTATTTTTGTAGAGACGGAATCTCACTTTGTTGCCCAGGCTAGTCTTGAACTCCTGACCTCAAGTTATCCTCCCACCTTGGCCTCCCAAAGTGCTGGGATTACAGGCATGAGCCATCATGCTTGGCACATACTTCATATTTAATCCATTGGCAAATCCCATTAGCACTGCCTTCAGTTTAACCACTTCCTCCAGTCTCTTCTGCAATAATGCTGCTCAAACCATCACCATCTTCCATCTGGGTTACTGCAAAGGGCTCCAATTTTCCTAGTCCCCACTGTTACCTCCTTCCAGAATTTTCTCAATACACAGCAGCCAAGGTGATTATTCTAAAATGTAAGTGAGAGCAGGTAGTTCCTCTGCTTAAAACACTCCACTGGTTTCCCTAGGGTCAAAGAGGAAGTCAGTCTTTGCTGGGGCCCACAGGTCCTTCATGATCAGGCCTCCACTGTCTCAGGCTTTCTCTTGCTTGTCCCCTACCCATACTGTCCTGGTCATTCTAGCCTCCTTGCTGTCTTCCAGTGCCAGTGCCCTCCTCTTCACCCCAGGCCCCGTGGCTCACTCCCTCACTTTCTTTGGGTCTGTGCTCAAGAGCATCATGTTAGAACTTCCCTGAACCCCCTTGCCACCCCCGACACACTGTCACTCTCTGACCCCATCCCTGCCCATCCTGCTTCATTGTTCTCCATAACACATCACAAACATACTCTCTCTTTGTATGCATAGTGCCTGGGCTGTGTGGTGTGTGGCTCCTGCCTGTAACCCCAGCAATTTAAGAAGCCAAAGCAGGAGGATGGCTTGAGCCCAGGAGTTCGAGACCAGCCTGGGCAACACAGTGAGACTCGGTCTCTACAAAAAATAAATTTAAAAAATAAGCAGATATGGTGATGCCAGCCACTCAGAAGGCTGAGGCAGGGGAATCCCTTGAGCTCAGGGGTTCAAGACTGCAGTGAGCTGTGATTATGCCTCTGCAGCCTGGGCAATAGAGCCAGACCCTGACTCTAAAACAAATAAATATATGCAGAGTGTTTGTTTTCCCTGATACGTTTTTATCCCCTAAAGCGCTGTCACCCATAAATACTTGTTAAATGTTGAATGAATGCATAAAACATATATTCATCATCCAGTCTGCATCAGGAAGTATACAGCAAGGTTGAGGATACAAAGATATTGAGAGGAAACGTGCTCCCTTGAGGAACCAGGCAGCTGGCAGGGGAGACCAACCTTCTTTTGTATTTGTGGGTAATACAGTGTATACAGGATAACACAAAGATGGCACTTGGAGGGATGACTATATGCTGGACACTGTGTTAACATGCGTGGTGCCATTTAATACAGCCCTGGAAAGTGGGGACTACAATCATCCTCGTTTCCAGGGGAGAAAACAGGCTCAGAGGGGCACAGTAATTTGCCTAAGGTCACTCAGCTTCTCAGCCACTGAGCTGAAGTTGTGACCCAGCCTCACTCTTTCTATTTCTATTTTTATTTTTTTGAGAGAGGGTCTCACTCTACCACCCGGGCTGGAGTGTGGTAGCATAATTACGGCTCACTGCAGCCTTGACCTCCCAGGCTCAAGCGATCCTCTCACCTCAGCCTCTTGATTAGCTGGGACTACAGGTGCATGCCACTACATCTACTAATTTTTTATTTGTATTTTGTGTAGAGATGGGGTTTCACCATGTTGCCCAGGCTGGTCTCGAACTCCTGGTCTCAATGATCCTCCTGCTCAGCCTTCCAAAATGCTGGGACTATAGGCATGAGCCACCGCCCAGCCCACAGTCTCAATCTCTAGCCCCAAAGTCCCTGCTCCTCCCACTCTCCCGGGGGAGGGCAGAATAGGCTGGGGATGGAGAAAGGAAAGAGAAGAGTGGGGTGGAGGTTCTTCCTATCAGTAGGAGAGAGGTAGAGAAGGACTGAGCTGGCAGGGGGCCCTGGGCGACAGGGCACTGTGCCAGCCCCACCAGCCTCCTCCCTCCCCTCATGTGTGCTCTGCAGCCCCAGGGCTGATTGGGCTCCCTCTCTGGCATCGAACTTCTTTGTCACACCCCCACCCTTGCCGCAGGACTGGCTACACAGGGATCCCTTTCTGGTCCAGTCAGGCATATAACCCCAGGCTGACAGGCATCCGGGTGCCAGGGCAGCTTCAGCTGGCCAAGGGTGAGGTCATAGGCTGAGCACTCAGGGCCTGGCCCCTCCTCCCTCTCATTGCAGGCTCAGCCATTGCCCTGCCCTTCTGCAAAATTCCCCTCTGACCTCCCTCCTGCCCCACAGCTTCCCCGCAGCAGGCTCTGGCTTCTACCTGGCAAGGCCTAGCGTATTAGTTTCCTTTGGCTGCTGTAACAAATCACTACACACTTAGCAGCTGAAAGCAACAGAAATGTACAATCTTACTGTTTTGGAGGCCAGAAGTCTGCAGTGGGTCCTCAGGGCTGCGTTCCTCCTGGAGGCTCTAGGGGAGAACCCATTCCCTTGCTTTTGCTGACTTCTAGCGGCTGCCCCTTCCTCCATCTTCAGAATCAGCTATGTAATATCTTTAAATTTCCCTGTCTTTCTACCCTGCTTCCATTTTCACACCTGCGCTGACTCTGACACCCTTGTCTCCCTTATAAAGACCCTTGTGGTTATATTGGGCCCATCTGATAAACTCTGATAATCTCCTCATCTCAAAACTTTCCATTTAATCACATCTGCAGAGTTCCTTTTGGCATGTAAGGTAACACATTCACAGGTCCTGGATTATGGACATCTTTGTGGGGGGCCACACCTAGCTAGGATGGTGACCTCCTCCCTAACCAGAGGGAGTAGGTCTCAACATGTTACCAGGATCTCATGCTATCCTTGTTGGGCAGCGTGGATCCCCACAGTACAGATGGCAAGCCTAGCTGACTCCAAAGCCTGTGGCCTTGTTGCAATCTCAAGGTTGCCTCCAAGATTGGAAACAAACCCCTCCCTCCTGGAGCTCCCCCATGGCCCCTTTACTTTGGCTGGCGTCCCGTTGGGTTTGCATCTTGGTCTGGCCTACAAGCTCCCTGAGGCAGAGGGGCCCTGGCATGGGGAGTGGAGGAGGAGGCACTCAGACACCGTCAGAGTGGAAGGAGAGAGGATTTTGTGGGCTGCGGGACGAGTGGGCTCTGGAGGATCTATTGTTCCCCTGCCATATTTGCAACATGGTGTGTCTGTCCATTTTTCTGGCAGAGGGAGCAGAACTTCCACCAGATTTTCAGTGGAAGCTCCACCTCCAAGGATCAAGAAACCCTGTTCTGGGCTGCCCCTGATCCCCCCTTTCCTGGGCTGCCTTCTCTGAGCCTGCCTGTCACCAGGGCTCACTCAGCACCAGGGGACGATGCTGGGGACAATGGAGAGGGAGTGGGATGAGAGACTGTTCCACGCTGCCCCTACTCCGCACTTGCTGTGAATTCCAGAAGGCCACTCAGACCTGTCTGGCCAGAAGGCAGGGGAGCTTTCTGGGTCACCATAAGCCAAGGCAGCCAATTGTGTGCAGGGACATGGATGGGGATGGCAGTGCAACCCTGCTGTCTCCTCTATATTGCTCTAGATTGTCTGTGAGGCAGGTGGCCCCGTGCTGAAATGCAGATTTCAGGGGTAGGGGGCAAGAGTCTACTTTTCTTTCTTTCTTTTTTTGTTTTTGAGATGGAGTCTTGCTCTGTCACCCAGGCTGGAGTGCAGTGGCACGATCTCAGCTCACTGTAACTTCGCCTCCCAGATGCAAGTGATTCTCCTGCCTTGGCCTCTCAAGTAGCTGGAATTACAGGCACTTGCCACCACACCTGGCTAATTTTTGTATTTTTGGTAGAGATGGGGGTTTCACCATGTGGGCCAGGCTGGTCTTGAACTCTTGACCTCAAGTGATTCACCCACCGTGGCCTCCCATAGTGCTGGGATTACAGGCGTGAGCCACCGCGCCTGGCCACTAACAAGCATCTGTTTTTCTAACAAGCATCCGGTGCTGCTGGTCCATGGCCACACTTTGAATACCAAGACCCAGAGGACCTGGGCCTACTTCCGTCCCTTTCTCCTCTGCATTTGCTCAATGATTCGTATCTTTGGAGCTCCCACAATATGTTATTCTCCACCCTCCCCCACCAGCTTCACCCCCTGGCACTGACTGTGAGGGCCTGGTTGGGGGCAGGGGGAGCTGCTGCCCACTCTCCTTTCCCTGGCGGGGTCTGGTCCCTCGGGGGCCGGGCATGACCTTGCTCAGGGTGCCAGGATGAAGCAAGCACTCCTCCACTGGGCTTCCCCGTCACCTCCCATGCTTCTGCCAGCCCTGCGTCTCTGTGATCTCCACCCTCCCAGCTTTTCCTGCTCTTGGCCCTCATAGACATGACTTCACTCTCCTATCAACCAGCAGTGACCCCGCCTGGAAGAAGGAGGGTGGAGCGGCCTTCGCAGCTTTGCCAAAGCAGAACTGGAACACAGCTCTCTCCATTCCCAGGGAAGGCTGATCCAGGCACTTTATTCGGATTTCAGAATTTGGGATGGAGTTCGATGAATGGCTTATTACACCTTGTAAAACAGGAAGTGCGTTTTGAGCAATCTGCTCCAATAGCCAGAGGCACTAGTATTTCAGATGTGTCCCCTTCACCCAAGCCCTCATTCCTAGGCAGGTCTTACAAAGGGTTCCTCCAGCGCCCTCTACAGGCCACACAATCAGGGCTCTGCTTGTGGTGGGGTGGGGAGCGCAGAAACGTGCAGACCACAAGATGTTTGCATGCACAGCCTGCACTCCAGAGATCCAGCCGCCCACCCACTGCCCAGGAGAGGGCCAGGCGGCCAGGGGAGAGAGAAGAGGAATGGAGGACATCGGAAGGGCTCCTCTCTTCTCCCCCAGCAGCCCCAGGCACAGAGCATGTCCCCACCAGCCCCTGCCCCCAGCCTCCCTGCCTAGACAGGCCCTCTCACAGATCAGGGAGAGAAGTGGCCCCAGCACCAACATTGCCATTTAGCAATACTGCCACTTACATCACGAAGACCTCAGATCTCAGAGGAGACAGGGAGGAGAGCTGAGGTGAGAAGCCAGAGACTGCCATGAGGTGCCTCTCCAACTCTTGGCTGCAGGGAGTGGAGAGGCCTGCAGAGGTGAGCTGGGGGCCTGCATTGGGGCTCCAGAGGGAGCATAAGGTGTCTTCCTTCATGCATGAAAACCCTGACTAGGCCTCATGTGGGTGCTGACCTGGTGGCTTTTTGTGGTCCTCCCCCCGCCACAGGCCCCTCAGCTGCTCTTCTATTCTCTGAGGACCTGAGGGATCATGACCTGGGAGGGGAGGGGGTTACAGGCAGGAGGTCTCCACTCCCCCGATGCAAGAAACAGCTGAGTTCGCCTGGCACCTGTGGAAAGCCTTCAGGTTGTCAAAAACCAAAGCCTCACTGAGGTTTGTTCCTACTTTGGTGTTGGTGCAGGAGAAGGGGCTTGGATCCGAGCCCCCAGTGCTGACATCGACCTACCACCCCATCCCCCTTACCCTGTGCCTGGGTGGTCCAGGGGTCTTTGGCAGGGTGGGAGGGGCAGGAGTGGGGGACTCTGCTCTAAGTGGGCAAGTTGTGTGCCTTTTCACAGTGACAGGAGAACCAGGACAGTCTGCCCCGGGGCCTACTTTGCCCTACAAAACAGATCAGTCCTGCAGATAGTGCATAGCTCCTCCCAGCTGCCAGCCTCCTCACCTCTTTACCTGCTAGTGAGAGTGCACCTGCACCTGTGGTCCAGCCCCTGGCAAGACTCCTCTTCTGGCCACTTGCATCTCTTCCTTGCCCCCCGGCCCTGTCCTGGTGTCCCCCACTACCAGTCTCTCCTGTTCACTGACCCAGACTTCTCCACCTCCTCCACTGCACCCAGCAGCTTCATCTTTCACTCCTTGGAACCCTAGTGCTGTAGTAAGAATAGCAGCAAACACTCACAAAGTATATCTATGTGCCGGTCACTGTTTAAAGCCCTCTGTATATACTGACTTATTTAATGGTGGCAGTAACTCTAGGACAGAGAGATAATCATTATCCCAATTTTGCAAATGAGAAATCTGTTATGTTGGGAAACAGTAAGATTGAGTTAAGCCTAAGGGCTGAAGAAAGAAGGAGACAGAGACCAGCAAAGCAGGCCTTTGGGAGCAGTCATCCTTGTCCAAAGATGAAAGGACTTGTTTTTTGTCATTACAAAGTAATGTGTGCAGCAGACTTCCCTGGCCCTTGCCCTGCCTACTACTGATCCCCAAGAGCTAAAGGTACAAAGGGATGAAAAACAGGCACCCAGGGCTGGGCACAGTGGCTCACACCTATAATCCCAGCACTTGGGGAGGCTGAGGCAGGCCGATCACTTGAGGTCAGGAGTTCAAGACCAACCTGGCCAACGTGGTGAAACCCTGTCTCTACTAAAAACACAAAAGTCATCTGGGCCTGGTGGCATGTGCCTGTTGTCCCAGCTACTCGCAAGGCTGAGACACGAGAACAGTTTGAACTCGGGAGGCAGAGGTTGCAGTAATCAGAGATCCTATCACTGCACTCTAGCCTGGGTGACAGAGGGAGACCCTGTCTCAAAAAAAAAAAAAAAAGAAAAAATAAAAAAAAGAAAAAAATCAGGCACCCACTGGAGGGCCCTTCTGCTGGTCTGTTCCTACTCTCTAGTCCTAGGATCCAGGGCACGAGGGGAGAAGGCCAGGGACCAGAGCCAGGAGGGCTCCTGGGTTCCAAGCTCTATTCCTCAAGCCACCCCCCTCACCACTCTGCTTCTTGTTCACCTCCAGTTTTCTTCATTTCTCTTGGGAGAGAGCTGGGCCTGGCCCTGTGGGTGCTGGGAAAGGTGTTCTGGCCTGCCTGGGAGGGGACAGCCCCTCAGAGTTGGGCTGAGGTGCCCTCATTACAGACCTGTCGTGCCCTCATTCCAGGCCTGTCTTTTCTTGACATCCCTCTCATGGTCCTTCCCCTCTGCCTTCTCTTTGCTCTGACTCCCAGACCCAAAACAAACTCTACTTTCAGGTGCTTGGTGCCTCAGTACCATGCTGTTCCTGGTCTACTGTCCTCTCCCAGAAGGGATTCAGCCCTAGGAGTATCCCTAGAATGTGTCCTCACTGTCTGCCCCTAGAGAAGGACAGAAAACCTCAGAGTGTGGTTGAAAGAGGGAGAGAGAGCAAATGGCTGAGCTCAGAGAGGCCAGACGAGAAAGTGGCTGTTGGAAAGACGTTAGCCATGGCCACTGGGAGGGGGTGAGGGAGATCAGAGTCTGGGACCCAGAAAGATGACAGGGCCCTTAGATGACAGAGGCATTCCGGGTGTTGAGATATACACCTGGGTGATTTGTTTTGTATTGATTCTAAATATCACTCTTTAAATTGTGATTGTAATATAATCTATGGGCCAGATACAGTGGCTCATGCCTGTAATCCCAGTACTTTGGGAGACCAAGGTGGGAGGATTGCTTGAGGCCAGTTTAAAACCAGCCTGGGTTACATAGGGCTAACTTTAAAAAAAAGTAGCCAGGCGTGGTGGCACACACTTGTAGTTATAGCTACTCATGAGGCTGAGGCAGGAGAATCCCTTGAGCCCAGGAGTTCCAGGTTACAGTGAGCTATGATCGTGCAACTATACTCCAGCCTGGGCAATTGAGTGAGACCCTGTCTCTTAAAAAAAAAAATAAAAAAATTTAAAAAGTGGTCTATGACTAGGAGAAAATATTTGCAAAGGATATAGCTGATAAAAGACTGTATTGAAAATATTTTTTCTTTCTTTCCTTCCTTACCTTCTCTTCTCTTGTCTTCTCTTCTCTTCTTTCTTTCTTTCTTTTTTTTTTTGAGACAGAGTCTCGCTTTGTTGCCCAGGCTAGAGTGCAGCGGTGCGACTTGGGCTCACTGCAACCTCTGCCTCCCAGGTTCAAGCTATTTTTCTGCCTCACCCTCCTGAGTAGCTGGGATTACAGGCACCTGTGACCATGCCCGGCTAATGTTTGGATTTTTAGTAGAGATGGGATTTCACCATGTTGGCCATGCTGGTCTCGAACTCCTGACCTCAAGTGATCTGCCCGCCTTGGCCTCCCAAAGTGCTGGGATTATAGGCATGAGCCACTGTGCCTGGCCAAGAACCCTTAACACTCAATAATAAGAAAAAGAACAATATGATTTAAACATGGGCAAAAGAGCTGGAAGGATAGCCCAGCAAAGAAGATATACAGACAGAAAATAAGCATATGAAAGATTCTAAACATCATATGTTGTTAGGAAATGGCAAATTAAAACAACAGTGAGAAACTACTACATACCCATTGGAATGGCAAAAATCGAAAACAGCAAATGCTGGCAAGGATGTAGAGCAACAGGAACACTTATTCATTGCTGGTGGGAATGCAACATGGTACAGCCACTTTGGAAGAGAGTTTGGCAGCTCCTTATAAAACTAAATATACTGTTGCCACATGATACAGCAATTGTGTTCCTCAGCATACCCCAATGAATTGAAAACTATCCACAGAAAAACTTGCACAAGGATGTTTATAGCAGCTGTATCCATAATTGAAAACTTGGGAAGTAACCAAGATGTCCTTCAGTAGGTGAACAGATAAATAAACTGTGGTACATCCAGGCGATGGAATATTATTCAGTGCTAAAAAGAGGTAGAGTGGGCATGGTGGTGCATGCCTGTAATCCTACCCCTTTGGGAGGCCGAGGCAAGCAGATTACTTGAGCTCAGAAGTTTAAGACCAGCTTGGGCAACACGGTGAATCCTTGTCTCTACAAAAAGAAATACAGAAATTAGCCAGCATGGTAGCATGCACTGGTAGTCCCAGCTACTCAGAGGCTGAGGTGGGAGGATCACTGGATCACTTGAGCCTGAGAGGCAGAGGTTGCAGTGAGCCAATATCACACCAATGCACTCCAGCTTCGGCCTGCGTGACAGAGTAAGACCCTGTCTTCAAAAAAAAAAAAAAAGAGAGAGAGAAGCTATCAAGCCATGAAAATACATCATGGAGGAAACGTAAATGAATATGACTAAGCCAATCTGAAAACATGCTGTGTGATTCCAACTATATGACATTCTGGAAAGGGCAAAACTATGGAGACAATAAAAGGATCATTGGTTGCCGAGGGTTAGAGGGGAGGAAGGAATGAGTCGGTGGAATATGGAGAATATTTAGGGCAGTGAAACTGTGCTGGATGGTACTATAATGGTGGAAACGTGTCATTATACGTTCATCCAGACCCACAGACTGTACAGTCCTGGAGACATCCCTTATATAAACTGTGGATTTTGGGTGATAACAATGTGTCAATGTACTTCACTTATTGTAACAAATGTACCATTCTGGTGAGCGATGTTGATAATGGGGGAAGCTGTGCTGTGTGGGCAGAGAGCTTATGGGAAATGTCTGTACTTTCCACTCAATTTTGTTGTGAACCTAAAACTGCTGTAAAAAAGTAAAGTCTATTAAAAAAATATTTTTTGAGATGGAGTCTTGCTCTGTTGCCCAGGCTGGAGTGCAGTGGTGCAATCTTGACTCACTGCAACCTCCGTCCCCTGGATTCAAGCGATTCTCCTACCTCAGCCTCCTGAGTAGCTGGGATTATAGGTTCCCGCCACCACTCCTGGCCAATTTTTGTATTTTTAGTAGAGGTGGGGTTTCACCATGTTGGCCAGGCCGGTCTCAAACTCCTGACCTCAGGTGATCCACCCACCTCTGCCTCCCAAAGTGCTGGGCTTACAGGTGAGAGCCACTGCACCCTGCCTATTAATAATTTTTTAAAGTATTGAGTAAAAAAGGAAACAGAATGAGGTCAATTACCCAATGCCATTCGTGTAAATTAAAAGCATAAATACAAATAAAATAGTATTCCACGTCAAAAAAAAATCTATGTTCAGGCCAGACAATTAGGAATACACAGAAAAATAAATGTAATAATTGTGATGCTATTGTATATATGCTTTTATGTCCTGCTTTTTTTCTTTTTTGCAGGCTTAGTATTTCAGTTTCACCTGGGTTGAAAAACTAATGTATATATAACATTATAACATAATTATTTTTCATTTTATTACAATCTTTAACACTTTATTTATTATTATTATTTTTGTTATTTTTGAGACAGAGTCTTGCTCTGTCGACCAGGCTGGAGTGCAGCGGCGCAATCTCGGCTCACTGCAACCTCCGCCTCCCGGATTCACGCCATTTCCCTGGCTCAGCCTCCCGAGTAGCTGAGACTACAGGTGCCTGCCACCATGCCTGGCTAATTTTTGTTGTATTTTTTAGTAGAAACGGGGTTTCACCGTGTTAGCCAGGATGGTCTCGATCTCTTGACTTCGTGATCTGCCTGCCTTGGCCTCCCGAAGAGCTGGGATTACAGGCGTGAGTCACTGTGCCTGGCCTAACATTTTATTTTTAACAGTTGCATACTGTTGCTTCATAATTTATTTAGCCATTTCCCTATTTTTTTTTTTTTTTAATTGAGACGGAGTCTGGCTCTGTCGCCCAGGCTGGAGTGCAATGACGTGATCTTGGCTCACTGCAACTTCTGCATCCTGGGTTCAAGTGATTCTCCTGCCTCAGTCTCCTGAGTAGCTGGGACTACAGGTGTGCACCACCATGCCTAGCTAATTGTTTTGTATTTTTAGTATACACGGGGTTTTGCCATGTTGGCCAGGCTGGTCTTGAACTCCTGACCTCAGGTGATCCACCCACCTCCGCCTCCCAAAGTGCTGGGATTACAGGCGTGAGCCACCGCACCTGGCTGCTATTTCCCTATTGTTAGACCATGTGGTAGTATCCAGTGTTTTGTTGTTATAAATAATGCTGTCAAGAATATCCTTAAGCTTTTGTTGTTGTTGTTTGTTTGTTTGTTGTTTGAGACAGGATCTGGTTCTGTCTCCAGGCTGAAGTGCAGTGGTGCGATCATGGCTCACTGCAGACTTGACTTCCTGGCCTCAAGCAGTCCTCCTGCCTCGGCCTCCTGAGTAGCTGGGATCACAGACATGTGCCACCACGCCCAGCTAATTTTTGTATTTGTTGTAGAGATGGAGTTTCACCATGTTGGCCAGGCTAGTCTCAAACTCCTGGGCTCAAGCAATCCACCCACCTCAGCCTCCCAAAGTGCTGGGATTACAGGCTGAAAGGAAAATGTCTTTTGGTAGAGAGATTGACTATTGTTGTTGTTTTGGTTAGAAATGGTTGACAAAAAATAGCTCTATTTTGAACATGACAAGTTTGAAGTATCTCTTAGATAGCCAAGCAGAGATGTCAGGTAGATGGTTAGGTACGATTCGTCTGCAGGTTAGAGGTCAGAGTTGGCATTTCCTAGATAGATGGGATTACCTACGAAAAACTGTAGATGGAGGAGGCAGAGCAGCAGAGAAGGAGAGCCAAGAAAATACAGTGTCTCTGAAGGCAAGAGAGTGAGTCCTCAAGAAGAAAGAGTAAATGATTGTGACAGTTAATTTTAGGTATCAACTTGACTGGGCTCAAGTGTGCCCAGATAGCTGGTAAAATATTATTTCTGTGTGTGTCTGTGAGGGTATTTCAGGAAGAGATTAGCAGTTGAATCAGAAGACTGAGTAGAGTTTACCCCCACCAACGAGAATAGCCATCATCCAATTGTTTGAGAGGTTGAAGAGAACAAAAAGTCAGAGGAAAGATGAATTTTCTCTCTGCTTGAGCTGGGCATCCATCTCCTCATGCCCTTGGACATTGGTGCTCCTGTTTCTCCAGGCTTGAACCGGGACTTACACCATTGGTTCCTCCAGTTCTCAGCCTTCAGGTTTGGACTAGAACTATACCACCAGCTTTCCTGGGCCTTCAGCCTACAGACAGCAGATTGTGGGACTTCTCAGCTTCCCTAATTGCATAAGCCAATCTGTCATAATAAATCTCTTCCTACATACCTACATATATCCTTTTGGTTCTGTTTCTCTGGAGAACCTTGACAAATGCAGTGATCAGTGAGATCTACTGTTTCAACAAGGTCAAGGAAGAAGACCCAGCTCCACTGGACATAGCGGGCTAAAAGTCAGAATGACTTGGCAAGAGCCATTCGGTAAAGCAGTAAGATGGATGCCAGACTGGAGTATGGGGTGAGAATGTGGAGGTAATACATGCAGACAACTGTGCTGGGAAGAGCAGGGAAATGGGCTGGGAACCTGATTAGTGCTGCTTCCCATTTCTTTGAACTTCCTGGTGATTCTTAGGCCAGCATCACAGTTTTTGTTTGTTTGTTTGTTCATTTATCACAGAATCATTGTAGCTTTGTAAGTATAGTTTAACATGTATGTAAATGAATAAATACAAACCATCCAAAGGAGCAAGTTTCTGCCATGCATTGCACTTGCTACTCTTCTTTTTCAAAAGGGTTTATTTTCCCCCATTATTCTCACCAATGAGCTTTAAAATAATTATTTCAAACTTTAAAAATATATTGATAATTTATTTTATCTTATTTTATTTTATTTTATTTTATTTTATTTATTTTATTTTATTTAATTTGAGAAGGAGTCTCACTCTGTCACCCAGGCTGGAGTGCAGAGTGCAGTGGCATGATCTTGGCTCACTACAACCTCTGCCCCCCAGGTTCAAGTGATTCTCCTGCCTCAGCCTCCCGAGTAGCTGGGATTATAAAGATTACAGGACACAACGTCTGGCTAAATTTTGTGGTTTTAGTGGAGACAGGGTTTCACCATGTTGGCCAAGCTGGTCTCGAACTTCTGACCTCAAGTGATCCACCTGCCTCGGCCTCCCAAAGTGTTGGGATTACAGGTATGAGCCACTGTGCCTGGCATACATTGATATTTTAATCGAAATAGTACTAAAAATAGAAATCAAGTTGGAGAGAATAACCTTATAAAATGTCGAGGGGCTCTCTCCATAAAAGAGTTGTTTCTCCATTTATCAAAGCCTCTTCTATCTCTCTCAATAAAGTTGTATGGTTTTCTTCACAAAAGTTAATTTTTTGATAAACATAAACTTATTTCTGTCCTTAATGCACTTGGTTTATGTGGAATGGGATATTTAGCTTTAATCTAATCACAGTTTCTTCTAATAGTTTTCTGTTTCACAAAATACTTTTTTTTTTTTTTTTTGAGACAGTCTCGTTCTGTTGCCCAGGCTGTAGTGTAGTGTTTCGATCTCGGCTTACTGCAACCTCTACCCACAAGGCTGAAGTGATCCTCCTGCCTCAGTCTATCCGGTAGCTAGGACTACAGGCATGCCCAGCTTATTTATTTATTTATTTATTTATTTATTTATTTATTTATTTTGAGAGGGAGTCTCACCTCCTGGGTAGCTGGGATTAGACACGTGCCACACACCTGGCTAATTTTTGTATTTTCAATAGTGAAGGGATTTCACCATATTGGCCAGACTGGTCTCAAACTCCTGACCTCAGGTAATCCGCCTGCCTCAGCCCCCAAAGTACTAGAATTATAGGCGTGAGTCACCTCACCTGCCCAATGCCCCACTAATTTTTATATTTTTTGTAGAAACATGGTTTTGCCAGGTATGGTGGCGTGTGCCTGTAGTCCCAGCTACTTATGAGGCTTGTTTAGCCAATAATAATATTTTAACTTTTCCTTTGTTCTTTTCCCATATTTTTTCTCCTCCTCCTTCTTTTTCTCCTCCTTAATCTTCTCCCCTCCTCTTTCTGTTCTCTTTATCCTCCTGCTTGTTCGTCTGATCTTATTGCATTGGCTACAAATTGTAAAACAAAGTTAAATGTCAATATTGACAGCAGAATCTCCATTTCTTACTCTCTCTCTCTCTTTTTTTTTTTTAAGACAGAGTCTTGTTTTGTCACCCAGGCTGGAGTACAGTGGCACAATCTCAGCTCACTGCAACCTCTGCCTCTCGAGTTCAAGTGATTCTCCTGCCTCAGCCTCCCGAGTAGCTGGGACTACAGGCATGCGTCACCACGCCTGGCTAACTTTTGTATTTTTAGTAGAGAAAGGGTTTTGCCCTGTTGGCCAGGCTGGTCTTGAACTCCTGACCTCAAGTGATCCGCCCACCTTGGCCTCCCAAAGCTGGGATGACAGGCGTGAGCTGCTGTGCCTGGCCCTTTTTAGTTATTTTAAAATGTACAATAACTTATTGCTGACTGTAGGCACCCTGTTGTGTTATCAATACCAGATCTTATTCGTTCTATCTAATTATATTTTTGTACCCTTAACCATCCCCACTTCTTCCCACTGCCACTACCATTTCCAGCCTCTGGTATCCTTCTACTCTGTATTCCCATGACTTCAATTATTTTCATTTTTAGCTCCCACAAGTAAGTAAGACCATGGGAAGTTTGTCTTTCTATGCCTTGCTTATTTCACTCAACATAATGACCTCCAGTTCCATCTATGTTGCTGTAAATGGCAGGATCTCATTCTTTCATGTGGCTGAATAGTACTCCATTGTGTATATGTACCACAGTTTCTTTTCTTTTTAAATTTTTCTTTAAAGTTTTTTAAATCAACTTTTAAGTTCTGGGGTATATGTGCAGAATGTGCAGGTTTGTTACATAGGTAAATGTGTGCCATGGTGGTTTGCTGCAAATCAACCCATCACCCAGGTATTAAGCCCAGCACCCATTGGCTGTTCCACCTGGTGCTCTCCCTCCCCCCACTTCCCTGACAGGCCACACAGTTTCTTTATCCATTCATCTGTTGATGAACACTTAGGCTGCTTCCTAATGTTCTCTGTTGTGAATAGTGGCACAATAAACTTGGGAGTGCAGATATCTCTTTGATATACTGATTAGTCTTCTTCTTCTTTTTTTTTTTTTTTTCTGAGACAGAGTCTCACTCTGTCGCCCAGGTTGGAGTGCAGTGGCTTGATCTTGGCTCACTGCAACCTCCGCCTCCCAGGTTTCAGCGATTCTCCTACCTCAGCCTCCTGAGTAGCTGGGATTACAGGCCTGCACCACCATGCCCAGGTAATTTTTGTATTTTTAGTAGAGACGGGGTTTCACCATGTTGGTCAGGCTGGTCTTGAACTCCTAACCTCAAGTGATCCGCCCACCTCAGCCTCCCAAAGAGCTAGGATTACAGGCGTGAGCCACTGTGCCTGGCCTCTGCTCTGATTTGTATTATTATTTTTGTTCTACCAAGTTTGGGATTGTCGCCTTGGCTTGTAAAAAAAAAAATAAGAAAAAAATGAAATAACAAAAAAAGTTTCAGTTTGGTTTGCTCTGGCTGCCCTAGTTCTTTAAGATGCATTATTAGGTTGTTTATTTGAGGTTTTACTACTTTTTTGATGTAGGTGCTTATAGCTGTAAACTCTCCTCTTAGTACTGCTTTTACCATATCCCCTAGGTTTGGGTATGCTGTGTTTCCATTATCATTTGTTTCAAAATCTTTCAATTTCCTTCTTGACTCTTTGCTTGACCCACTGGTTATTCAGAAACATTTAATTTCCATGTGTTTGTATAGTTTCTAAAGTACCTCTTATTGATTTCTAGTTTTATTCCATTGTGGTCAGAGAAGGTACTTGATATATATATATATATATATATATATATTTAAATTTTAAAGTCTTGTTTTGTGGACTAGCATATAGTCTGTGCTATATGTTATGATCCATGTGCTAAGAGGAATGTGTTTTCTGCAGCCATTGGATGAAATGTTCTATAAATATCTATTAGGTCCATTTGGTCTGTAGTACAGAACAAGTCTGCTGTTTCTTTGTTGATTTTCTGTGTAGATGATCTGTCCAATGCTGAAACTGAGGTGTTGAAGTCTCTAGCTATTATTGTATTGGGGTCTATTTGTCTCTTTAGCTCTAATGATATTTGCTTTATATATCTGGGTGTCATAGGTATGCTTAAAAAAAAAATAA
Source organism: Rhinopithecus roxellana (assembly GCF_007565055.1). Classification (NCBI taxonomy): domain Eukaryota; kingdom Metazoa; phylum Chordata; class Mammalia; order Primates; family Cercopithecidae; genus Rhinopithecus; species Rhinopithecus roxellana. The sequence goes on from NC_044554.1 coordinate 64,878,906, forward strand.
GAAAATGGGCTGGACTAGGTAGCTCATGACTAATTCCAGAACTTTGCAAGGCTGAGGTGGGAGGGTCAGGCTGAGCCCAGGAGGTTGGTGCTTCAGTGAGCTGTGATTGCGCCACTGCATTCCAGCGTAGGTGACAGAGCAAGACTCTGTCTCAATAAGAGAAAGAAAGAGAGGAAGGAAGGAAGAGAGAAGGGAAAAGAAGAAAGAGAGAAAGAAGAAGGAAGGAAGGAAGGAAGGAAGGAAGGAAGGAAGGAAGAAAGGAAGGAAGGAAGGAAGGAAAATGAACATCCATGTATCTGTCTCATAGATTAAGAAATAAAACATCACTGGTATCTTAGAAGCCCCTTGGGTTTCCCTCCTGAGTCATAACCACTCCCTCCTTGTCTTCCTTACCCCAGGGAATGACTCTCTTGACTTTTAGGCTAATCCTTCCCTTGCGTTTGTCTATGGTCTTTACCATATATGTGTATATTCCTAAACAATATTGGGAAGCAAGCATAATCCTAATACAAAAGGAAAGGACAATTTTTTACTAGATGAAGACTCCCAGGATTATTTTAATCTACAGTCCTGGGAAGCACAGGACTCCCTGCAATGAGGGCATGTGGCCGGGCTGTAGCATCAGCCAGACCTTGGACAGTCTGGATGGAATATGGTCAGGGGCAGCTGGCTGCTCTGTGCTTTCTGCCTGGGAGCTCACTTCTATCTCCTTCTTTCATGGGCAGGTCAAGTGCAAACTTCCTGATCAGGCAGCAGGATGTGGCAAGGAGAACATGAGCTCTACAGCACTTGGTCAAGATAAGACTAGTACAATGCGGTATCAGGGCCAGGCTCACCAGACATTCTGATCTGAGTCAGGTTCTGAAAATGGTACACTGACAGCAGGGGTCTTGGTGGTGATAGCTACCAGTGTGTCTGTCTCCTGAGTTAGTCACACTGCTCCAATCTGAACTGGCTTCCCTTTGCATGTGGTACACAGTTGCTATCTTGGGATCCCCCTCCACCATCTTCCCAGGGCCTCCCTTTGCTTCTACCCTGTGATAGATCTCTATCTCTGGCACCCTGTGCCTTCTACTTTCCTGGTTGACTCTCTCGTTTTGGTGGAGCACTTTCTCCAGTAGCGTTTTCAGATATTGTGCATGCGAGGCAAACCTTTTGAAATCTCATACGTCTGAGGATGTAAATACCTGTATTCTAACTCCTTACTTGATTAATAGTTTGAATGGGTATAAATTCTCGGTTGAAAGCAATTTTCTTCAAAATTTTGAAGGTATTGCTTTTCACTTCCAGTGTTGCTGTTGAGAAATTCAAAACATTTGTGATAATTGAGTCTTTGTGTGTTTTTTTCTTTCTATCTGGAAATTTCTAGACTCTTCTCTTTAATTTATCTTGGTGTGGGTTTATTTTAATCTACAGTGTTGGGGACTTGGTGGACCATTTTATGATCTGGCAACTCGTGTCCTTCTAGAAAATTTCTTCATATTCGATCATTGATTATTTTCTCTCTTCCATTTTCCTCTGGTTCTTTTTAAAATTTTGTTTTCTTTCATTATTTTTCATTTTTTTGATAGCCCTGGGAGGAAGCTAGAGCCACAAATGCATTTGAAGTGCCAATGATCAACTTGATGCAGGATTCTTCCCTTCCTTCCTTCCTTCCTTCCTTCCTTCCTTCCTTCCTTCCTTCCTTCCTTCCTTCCTTCCTTCCTTCTTTTTTCTGGCAGGGTCTCGCTTTGTCATCTAGGCTGGAGTGGAGTGGTGTGATCATGGGTCACAGCAACCGTCACCTCCCGGGCTCAATTAATCCTCACCTCAGTCTTCCAAATAGCTGGGATTACAGGCATGTGCCACCATGCCCAGCAAATTTTAAAATTTTTCTTATAGAGACCAGGTCTCACTCTGTTGCCCAGGCTGGTTTCAAACTCCCAGGCTCAAGTGATTCTCCCGCCTTGGGTCTCCCAAATTTCTGGGATTACAGATGTGTGCCACTGCACCCAGCCCTTTTTTACTTTTTAGAACATTTATGTTGACGCTGAATTCCTGGAATTATCTTCTAATGCTCTTATCTTTTCTCTCCTATATTTTCTATCTTTTAGTATGTTTGCTTTACTTCCTAGGGAGATTTAATCAACGTTATCTTCTAATCTTTCTATTGAGGGTTTTTATTTCTGCTGTCGTGATCTTTTTCTTTTTTCTTTTTCTTTTCTTTTTTTTTTTTTTTTTGAGAGGTGATCTTGCTATGTTGTCCAGGCTGGTCTTGAACTCCTGGGCTCAAGACATCCTGCTGTCTCAGCCTTCTGAGTAGCTGGGATTACAGGCATGGGGCTACTGTGCCTGGCTTATGCTGTCATTATTTTATTTTCCAAGGCGTTATTGTTACTGTTACTGTTCTCTGAATGTTCCTTTCTATAGCATCTTATTCTTGTTTCATGGATACAGTACCTTCTCACGTCTCTGAGGATATTAACAATGATCTTTTTGGTGCCCTGTTCTTTTTGTGTAACTTGTTTCTCTAAGTTACTTTTTCTGATTGTTTTGTCTCTCACTTCTTTGGGAAACTCCAAGCTCACAGGTTGGGTTTGCTGCAGTAGGGCGATCTAACCAGGTTGTTTTTGGAGAACCCCCTATGTCAGAATGTTTAGACGGGTAGGCTGGTAAAATGCCCCTGTATAGAATCTTCTAGTCTCCAGCCTGGAAGCAAAGGTCCTGCTCCTAGCACTTTGGGAACCAGTTCTGGGAGAAGACTCAGGGTTTCTGTATTTAACATTCAATATGACTTGGTCACTTAATCCCCTCATTTTCAGCATTTTCAGTCTGGCATATCTGTTCACAACTCTGCCGGAAGTTTTCCCAGTCCAGATACCTTCTATCTTACCTTCTTCAGAGGAAAATCCTCCAGACTCTTGTGATATGAGAAAGACTGTTGCCCAGTGGTTTGGAGTTAGGGAAGAGGTCTAGGGACCTAACTGTGTTTCAGCTCAGTCCCTACTTTAGCAACCTTTCCCGCAGTTCTAGAGATATCTTGGAATGCCATTTTCTGTGCCTTCTGAGAGCCTTGCAATGTAAATCAAGTTGGCTCTCGGTTTTCCCCACTGCCAGTTTGGGATGTCTTTTTCCTTGGGGCTGGTAAGTCAGTAACTGCATGACTGCCTACCATCCTGTCTCAAAAATACTATTGCTATTGTCTCCTTTCCTGGTCTTTGCATCCTTGTAGGTTTCTCTCTTGATTTGAAAATGTCTTTACTGAAATTTTAGTGGGGTTTTGGGAGGGAGTGAAATTAGATATATGCATTCAATTACCATCTTAACGCAGAACCCTTACTTCCTTTTCCAATATATTTTAAAAATTATTCCTGGGAATAACATGGAGGATTGCTATCTTAATGTACTGGGATATGTTTATTTCTGTCTTTCCACGTAGAAATCTTTAAGTGAACATGATTAGCAGGAAATGGGCTTTTCTATGAGGAGGATTCAAAGAAAATGTCTCCAGTAGGATAACTTTTATTAAGCATATGAGAGAAAATTAGAGGCTGAATCCTAGTTTGCAGCCTCCGGGCAACTCCTAATGGACTTCGGGGTGGGGGCAGGGTATGATAACCCCTGGGGTTGCAACTGGAGATGTCCTTTGCAATGCTTTGTTAAGGGACCTGGAATAAATCTCAGACTTTATCATTGATGACTCTGAGAGTAGCTCAGTTGGTGGCCTGATTTGATTTTACATCAATTGGCAGGGCTCTGTGATAAGCAAGATGCCTTTCTGAAATGCAACCCATTGCCCACATGGACCCTAGAACCATTCATCATTATTCACTTATCAAATAGCCATGGATCATGTCCACAAAATGCTAAGCTAGCTCTCAATTACTGAGACAGAATCTGCCCTAAGTAACTCTTTAAGCAACACCAGCGCCCGCTACCACCCGCCGTCCCCCACCCTGCAATTCCCACAACCTTCCAGAGAAGAAGAGAGGGGATATAGATGGAAAGGAAATTCAGGGTCATATACAAGGCTATAACATGGTGACAATAATTTTTCTCTCTCTGTGGCTTGTGATAATGAATAAGTAAGGAGACTCTTATAAAGCATCCACCATCATTCCTGGCACACAGTTGGAGGTTTAGATTTTGAGGGAAAGTTTTAAATGGTGCAGGGAGCCAGAAGTGTTTCATGTTCTGATACTTTTAAATTACTAGCATTGTTAGAAGAAAACACGAAGGGATTTAGAGACTCAGAACCACATAAATGAGTCAGTACTACTTAAATTAGTCACTACTACAGCTTAACGGGGTCCATGAAGTATACATAGTGACTGCTCAGTTTTCTTGGTCATCTTCAACATGTGTCAGCTTTTGCCTGAGCTCTCCTACTTTCTGTGAAGGGGCAAGTTCTTTTCTCTTTGTTTTTCATTTTGAGACAGGGTCTTGCTCTGTTGCCCAGGCTGGAGTGTAGTGGTATGATCACAGCTCACGGCAACCTCCACCTCCGAGGCTCAAGCAATCCTCCAGTCTCAGCCTCCCAAATAGCTGGGACTACAGGTGCCTGCCACCACACCCCATCACGCCCAGCTAATTTTCCTTCCTTCCTTCCTTCCTTCCTTCCTTCCTTCCTTCCTTCCTTCCTTCCTTCCTTCCTTCCTTCCTTCCTTCCTTCCCTCCCTCCCTCCCTCCCTCCCTCCCTCCCTCCCTCCTTTCTTTCTCTTTCTTGCTTTCTTTCTTTCTTTCTTTCTTTCTTTCTTTCTTTCTTTCTTTCTTTCTTTCTTTCTTTCTTCTTTCTTTCCTCTTGCTTGCCGGCTGTTTGTTTTTGTTTTATCTTTTGCTATGTTGCCCAGGCTATTCTTGAATTCCGGGACTCAAGCGATCATCCTGCCTCAGTCTCCCAAAGTGCTGGAATTACAGGCGTGAACTACTGAGCCCAGGCTTTGATTGTACTGTTCTCTCCACATCTTTTACTAGAAACCAGTTGTAATCCACTCCTCACAAGCAGCTTAGCTCATCATTCTTTCTGGCAACCATTTCTGAAACAGTATTTTTGAGAGATCCGTTTTAGCGAAAAGACACGTCGCACAGGGAATGGCGTTTGACAGTTCACCTGTGAAGTGTTGGAGGCACTGCTGTGTAGCAGTCCAACTGTTGAAAACCACCTGGTGGTAGAGAGGGCCGGCAGGGAGACGATTCCAGTTTCTACCAAGCTGTGCAATCTTGGGCAAATGCGGTAATTTTCTGTGTCTTCATTTAACTGTCTGCAAAGTGCGGACATGCACAGGGTTGCCGTGAGGACTCATGAGGATAAAGGAAGTAGAAGTGCCCATTGTACTTCTACTTAGCAAACGGTGGGGCTCTTATTGCCCAGGGTGCCATCCTGGGCAGGCTGCCATGTGTGCGTGTGTGTGCGCTCACCCTCCGACCTGCGAGTGTGTTTCCTGGCCAAGGCGCGCGTGTGGATGTGTGTGCTGGGCCGCCCTGCGAATGTGTGATTGCCCTCGCTAGGCTCACAGAGAGGAGCCCGCCGTGGTTGATTGACAGCACTGGGTGAATGAGCGCGCGTGGAGGCGCCCGAAACCGAGGTGGCCGCGGCTCCGCGCTGCTGTGCGCGCCTGCCTGTCCGTCAGGGTGTGGGGGGACCGCCGGCGGAGGGTTGGGTGGGAGGAGGAGGAGGAGGAGGAGGAGGAGGAGGAGGAGGGAGGGCGCGGGAGCAAGGGCGGGCAGGAGGGAGGGCCGTCAGAGCCGGCCGCCGCGGAGCCCCGGCGCTGGCGGCTTCGCCGGGGAGCAAGGCTCGGAGCCAGGAGGCGGCGCCGCGGGGAGGGAGCGCAGAGTGTGGAGCGCGGGGCCGGGCCGCCCGCCTGGTGAGAGCGCTGCGGGCCGCGGACCGGGCCAGGGGCGGATCAGGGGCAGCGGGGCGGAGAGGCTGCGGTCTCTGGACTAGGCGAGGGGGCGCCGGGAGCTGGGGGTCGGTATCTTCAGTCGGAGCGCTGGGCACAGCAGAGAGAAGCGGTGAGACACCACGGAGCGTTGCCCAGCTGGGCGCCAGGGCCACCATGACCACCCCTTTTCCGGGACTCGGCGAAGAGACCTGCCTGCGGGAGGGACCCCGGGGAGCAGGGCGGCCGGTTCAGGTTGGGGGTGTGTGTGCGTGTGCGCGCGCGTGTGTGCATGTGTGCCTGCGAGGGGTGGTGGGCGTGTACGAGTGTGGGGGTATGGCGGTGTGTGGCATGTGTCTGTGTGTGTGAATGTGTGTAGGGGGTGTGCATCTCTCTGTACAGTACATGCCGTGTGTGTGTGTGTGTGTGTGTGTGTGTGTGTGTGTGACAGGGGAAGCCGGAGGTCACAGAGCTTGGGTCTGAACCCATGCAGGAAGGAGAGGGGCTCGGCAGGACAGAGTGTGTGTGTGTGTGTGTGTGTGCAGGGGCAGGGGTGTGTGAAGGGTGAGTGTGTCACGGGCGCTAGGTGTGGCTATGTGTGTGATGTAAGGGTGCCGGGTGCACGTGTGTCCCTGGCTCACCCTCCCTTCCCCCACCAGATGTGTGCGCATGGAGGAGAGAGTTCTGGGGAGGGGATAGGAGTCCGCCGCAGCTGCCTGCCATTCGCCCAGCTTGCCTGCCTGGCGTTCTCCTCCAGGAAGCCAGAGATCGCCAAGCTGCCCCTACCCCGAATACTTCTAGGGTCCTGGGAAAGGGAACAGGCCCAGACCCAGCAAAGGGGAGGGGCTGGAGGGAAGGTGCTTCTGCCAGATTGGGAACCTTGCTTCTCTGGCCAGAGGCTGGGGGGCCTTCTGACTGGGCCAGATCACTCAGCGCTGGCTTCACCCCTCCCGAGGCCCTGTGCCCCTTGGGGTCTGAGAGTGAGAGTGCCAGCACTTCTGGCTGGGGCGGGAGGTGGGGCTTGGAATAGGTCAAGACATAGGAAGGGCTTGCTTGTTCACAGTTACATGCCCAGAAGGGTGCTTGGCACATGGTAGGCCTCCGTAAATACTTGAGGCTCAGCAGAGGGAAGGAAGGGAGGAATCCACATCTGGAAGCCCAAGTCCATCCCTTTTGCTACTAGTTAAGGATGAGGATCCCTGGTTGCAGTCAGACCCCAGTTTCTGCATGAGCAGATGGGGAAGGAGGAACCCCCAGGCAGGGATTTGTGCTGGGGCCTGAAGGTACAGGAAGGGCCCAGCAAGAAGAGCCAGAGCCATGGGCAGGACACTTTGCATCCTACCTGCACTACCTGCTTCTCTGAGATCAGAAGCCTCTCTCTGGGGAATCCCATCCTGGGAAAGGGAAGAGGGTGGCCACAGCCAGGGCTCACAGGGCCTCTCCTCTCTCCAGGACCTTCGTGCTCAAAAGGTGCTGAAGAACTGAGTCCCTGCCCACCAAGGCCACCCAAAGCCAGGTGGGGCCATGGCCAGGCATGGCTGTCTAGGGCTGGGACTGTTCTGCTGCATCCTGTTTGCTGCTACTGTGGGCCCCCAGCCCACCTCCTCCGTCCCAGGTGCCCCTGTCACCACTTTGACCCCCCCACCTCAAAGTGAGGCCTCTATGCTGTCTCTCAACCTGGGACTTAACTTCAAATTCCATCTTCGGGGACCTGCTGGTGTCTGGGGAAGCCCTGTCACAGAGACCCAGCCACTCTCTCTTGGGCCAGGCCAGGAGCCAGGGGAAGAGGTGGCCAGTGGGCTGAGGACTGACCCCCTTTGGGAACTGCTGATGGGCTCCCCGGGGAACTCTCTCACTGAGTGGGGCTCCGCTGAAGGCGGCTCAAAGCTCCGGGCCTCCTCCCTGCTCCCGGAGTCCACATCCCGGCGCTCTGGGCCCAGCGACTGGCCCACTGCCCCCTATCAGACCAGGAGGAGCACTGTGACCTGGGACACAGCACTTCCATCCAGTGTTCCCAAGCCCCACCAGAGCGAGCTGGAGCTGAAGTTTGACATGGCACTGAGAGCAGGTGCAGCCCCCACACTTGGGCATCGAACGCTGCCCCTGTTGCCCAGCCTGCGGGCCAGCCTGGCAGAGATTGCTGGGCGCCTGGGACCCTTTGGTGAGTAACCACCCCATCCCAAGGAAAGCCCCTGCTGGGCACCCCTGGCAGGTAGGAGGCAGCTTCAGCCTGGGCTTCTTTTGCAGGATTCTTTGGTACTACTCTGTCCCCACTCCGGAACTTCTCTGGCCTGAGCCCCCCAGGTGAAACTACATCCACAAGCTCTGCCTCTGGAGTTTCAGGTTCTCTGGGTGAGTTTATTCATTGCAGTAAACAATCGTGGAACACCTCTACGTGCCAAGCACTGCGCTAGGGGCCTAACAAGTAACCTTTCTTTTTTTACTTTCTTGTATTGCTTCTTCCAGGCCCTAGGATATGGGCTACTACTTCCACAGAAGGAGTATTCTCTTTGCCATGCTGAATCTGGTTTGCTCTTTGTAGCTTAGCTCATGGTGTACATGAGCTTAGCATGTGGCTACAATTCCTGGGACAGTGACTTCCTTAGGACAAACTCTGGGAAAGGACATAATTTTCTCCAAACTCCCAGAGGCAAGGCTGGTTGGTGGGGTGGCACTCAAGCCCCATGTGCTCCCTTTGCAGGGTTCCTTGGCACCACTCTGTCCCCGCCCCCATACTCCCTGGAGAGGAAGCTCTCCAGCCCAAGTCCTCTGGACCCAGCTGCTTCCCTAAGTTTTGCCTCGATTGCAACAACTTCATTAGGTAAGTAACCAATTCATTTGAACTTGACAATTATTTATTGAGCACTTACTACATGCTAGTCACTCATCAGTTTTCTGGAACCCTTTTATTTCATTGCCATCATAATCATAATCATCATTCTTTTCATCATCACCATGGAGATATATATGAATGGTCTGAGAGCAAGTATTGCTGGAGAAAGTCCCACACAGAGTTAAGTAATGGTCCCCTGAGAGTTTTGCAATGAGAGGCACAGCAGGATGTAGACAGATGTATCAGGGACAGACACAGGAACTTCTTCATGATTTCCACAGCCCTGGCACTAACCCCACCCTCCACTCCAATCTGCCTGAACTGACTCCCCATCAACCTTCGGGCTCTTTCCTTTGCTGTCTGATGTCACATGACATGCTGTCAGATATGGGGAGAGCTGGGTCACTCATTGGGAAGACACTGAGGAGAAGACCTTGAGCAGGCAGATGCCACCTTCGTTCAAGGGAGTCTTTCAGAACATGCACATAGACAAGCTGGTGGTACAGAGGAAAGACCACAGGCTCGGGAATCTTGAGACCTGGCTTTCCAATTTATTTATTTATTTATTTATTTACTTACTTACTTACTTACTTATTTACTTACTAGCTAGTGACTTTGGGCACGTTATTTAACCTCTCTGAACCTAAATTTTCTTATAGACTCAGGGTTTAATAATAGTACTTGCTAGTTATTGCAAAGCTCTTAGCATGATGCTGAGAGGCTCATTAAATAGTAGCTATTAACCTTGCTTCTCCCCCCTCACTGTATCCCAAATCCACTTCCAGACCCTACCTCTCAGAAACCTCAGCCTTGGCCCCAGGCAGTGGTGGGACAACACAGCCCACACAGCAGAGCGCACAGGTGCCGGAGGAGAGGTTCTGGTGGATGAGGCAGGGAGTCATGCAGAGGGACTGAGGGGCTTTCAGGCCCAGCTTTGCTCTGCAAAAGGTTTACTGCAGCTGCGAAACTTCTCAGTCACCCCACACTAGGCTCAGCAGTGGAAACCACTGGTCTCCCCAGCTTCTTCCAGCTCCAGACTTAACCCGTGACCTGGCTCTCTGGCTTACTCCAGCCATAGTCACTGCACTCCTTTGGGTGGTGGGCGTGCTATGCCCCTCTTCAGCCCAGTGTGCAGCAGGGGCAGGATGTGATTGGGGGTGGGGGGCAGGTTCTGTGCCTCAGGGGAAGGATGCTGGCTGGCAGTCTGTCGGCCTTGGTGACAGCGCTGGCCAAGCAGGTTTAATGAGTCTGGACAGTATCAGAAGCAGTGCAGCCAGGCAGGCTGGTGGCCCCACCTTATTCTCCCTCCTCCCTGGTAGCTGCAGGAACCCAGCCTCTGATACTGCACCTCTGAGTAAACCCAGGAGAGCTACAGGCCTCCTGGAGAGAACGCCAATGGGCCTTGCTCTGACCAACAGAGTGTGCGTGTGTGTGTGTGTGTGTGTAGTTGTATCAAGCAGTTACCATACAAAGGGAGTCTCTCTGTGTTGCCTCTAGAATCTTTCTAACCTAGGTGCAACTAACCTTTGACTCCTAGGCCCTCCTTGCATTAGGTCCCCTTCACCTTGGACAGAGCCTGTATTCAGCCCATACATACCAGAACAGTTATCCAGTTAATCAGTGTGCGACTTTCATACTGGTTAATCAGTGCCCACCTCCCTTAGTCCACAGAGGGTTCCCCTCCACTCCCTGACCACTCTGGCTGGTGTCAGTTCTGACTGGCTGGCACCCGTGCCAACTCAGTTGCTAAATATTTTGAGTGTCACCCCTACAAAGTGTAACTACTCTCCATGATCCTGGAGGTGGGGGTCAGGAGAGGGATGGGGCCAGACCACTAAATGGGCTGTAGCTTCCAGCATCCAGAGTGGAGACATGATTCCCAGCCCTTTGATCTGGGCAGCTGGTGGATAATCAGGCCTGACTTTTCCATGAATCAAACTGTTCCCTCCCACAATCCCTCCCCAGCCAGCTCCTGCCTCACCAGTTATTCACACTGATATCTCTTCTCCTCCCTCATCACTGAGGTCAAGAGGGTCCACAGGGCCAGAATGGGACCTCCCAGTAGAGGAGGCTTGCTCAGGAGAGGGATCCTAGAAAGGGAAGACCAGAGATGACTATCTTCTGGACTCTTTTGGGGAAAACTGAAGGCTGTTTCTGGAGAAGCCTCTAATGGGGAGGTGAGAGATGAGGTCAAGTGGACCCTACAAAGGCAGAAGCCAGGTTTTTTTTCCACCTGTCTCCATTCACACCTGGACCAGTGTGGGGCATGCAGAGCATGCTCTGACCCCTGGGATCAGTGTTCCTAATTCAGAACTCCTTTTATGACCCTTGAGCCATCCCTGTACTTTGCCTATTATCTGGTTTTTATTCCTTTTCTGGATTTATTTTATTTTATTTTTATTTTTTATTTATTTATTTATTTTTTGAGATGGAGTCTTGCTCTGTTGCCCAGGCTGGAGTGCAGTGGTGTGATCTCGGCTCACTGCAACCTCCGGGTTCAAGTGATTCTCCTGCCTCAGCCTCCTGAGTATCTGGGATTACAGGTGCACACCACCATGCCTGGCTAATTTTTGTATTTTTAGTAGACACGGGGTTTCACCATGTTGGCCAGGCTGATCTCGAACTCCTGACCTTGTGATCTGCCCGCCTCGACCTCCCAAAGTGCTAGGATTACAGGCGTGAGCCACCATGCCCAGCCTGGATTCTTATGAATGTTGAGATTTGTTGTAGTTGCCATAGAGCTTAGGTATAGAGATGAGAGATAAGGTTTCCTGTGGCCCATGGGTGAGAAGTAAAGATGGAAGAGGGTGAATTGGAGCCAACCTCTGACAGCTGCACTTATCTGTACAGTGAACAAAGAGGGTGTGGTGAGGGGGTGACAGGCTGGAGCAGACTGTGGGCTCCCAGGTCATGTCTTCCTGCCCCTCTGCAGAGCCCACAGAGGCCAAAGAGAGATGGAGCAAACCTAATCACTTTGCAGAGGAAGTGGGTTGGGCAAGAGCATCTGAAGGGACCAAAGAATGAGGGGTGAGGTGGTGTGTGCATTTGATCCTGCCATTGCCAGACCTATGCCACCTGATCAGCAAGCTCTCCATTCCCAGCTAAGTAGTTTCTCATTTAATTGATGACTGGTGTCTTTATTAGTGTTAAGGGGTGAGTAGGCCATCAGAAAGGTATTATTTGGCTGGGCATGGTGGCTCATGCCTGTAATCCCAGCACTTTGGGAGGCCAAGGCAGGTGGATCACAAGGTCAGGAGTTCGAGACCAGCCTGGCCAATATGGTGAAACTCTGTCTGTACTAAAAATACAAAAATTAGCTAGGCATGGTGGCACGTACCTGTGATCCCAGCTACTTGGGAGGCTGAGACAGGAGAATCGCTTGAACCCGGGAGGTGGAGGTTGCAGTGAGCCGAGATCATGCCACTGCACTCCAGCTTGGGTGATGAAGCAAGACTCTTTCTCAAAAACAAACAAACAAACAAACAAACAAAACAAAGGTATTATTTAAACAGAGTTCATAAAGTGAGACAATGTGTTGACGTTCACTATTTGACTAATTGTTGTCTTTCTAAGCAAGTTTAGGACTTTGAAAGGCTTTGAAGACAGACTGCAGCCATTAGTTAGTTGAATCAAGAACTTGTTTGAGACCAGAGGTAGTCACACTGACATACACACAAACAGATGGTGGATCAGTGATGAACATTAGCTGATGATCATGATAACGACACAATCTTGATTGAGGGATCATGATGCACCAGGTTCTCCGAGAGTTTTACACACATTGTCTCATTTTTCTCACAACAGTCCTATGCAGTAGGTACTCTTACTTATTTCAGATTTGAGGACATGATGGAATGGGAACCAGGGTGCATGCTGCCACTTGCGGTTGGCAGTGAGCTGTGTATACTTAATGTTTTGGCTGCTTCCTTTCTGCCCTCCCCAGTTGTCCAATTGTCCAATTGCATCATCCCTTTCCTTCTCTCAGAGCCACCTCTCAGCTCTCTCACTCCTCCCTTTTCCTTGTTCTCAGAACTCTTGTGTTTTTTGTTTATCTTTTATATATTTATTATTTTTAAGAACTGGTGTGTGTGTGTGTGTGTGTTTTGTTTTTGGTTTTGTTTTTTTGGGTTTCTTCTTTTTTGAGCCAGAGTCTCGCTCTGTCACCTAGGATGGAGTGCAGAGGCATGATCTCCACTCACTGCAACCTCCACCTCCCTGGTTCAAGTGATTCTCCTGCCTCAGTCTCCAGAGTAGCTGGGATTACAGGCGCATGCCACCATGCCTGGCTAATTTTTGTATTTTTAGTAAAGACGGGGTTTTGCCCTGTTGACCAGGCTGGTCTCAAACTCCTCACCTCAGGTGATCTGCCCACCATGGTCTCCCAAAATGCTGGGATTACAGGCATGAGCCACCGCGCCTGGCCTAGAACTGTTATGTTTTGAGCATCCCCTGCATGAGCTGGCTCTGCCTATGGCTGGGGGTGCTCCTGGGGTCTTCCTGTGTTGTCCAGCTGGGGCATGGCCAAGGCAGGGCCAGGCAGTTGGGTGATTGTCAGACACCCCGCCCTCACATTCTACATCTGTCTTTTGTCCACCTACCCATCCCTGCCAGGCTGTCCACATCCTTCACCACCACCCTTTCTTCTTCCACCCTTGCCTGTGGCTGCAGTCCTGCTGAATCTGTAGGTGAGGGCAGGTAGAGGTTCAGCTTCCAGCATCTTCCCTTGCTGCCTGGCCCTGGGGAGAATCCTTGAGTCTAACTCTACCCAACTCCTCTCTTGCTCCAGAAGAGTAGAATTAAGGATCTTACTCCTTACCCTCTCTTAGTTGACTTCCCTTTTTCCAAGGGATATGGGAAGGCGTTGGAGCACAGGATGGGGCTAGGGACCCAAGATAGGAAACCCCAGAGCAACTGAGGGGCTCACTTACTCAGATGGCATTTTATCCCACTGTGATGTCCCCAAGAGTTCCTCCCTGGGAGTTCCTAAGGGCACCTTTTGAGACCTGGGGGAGTCCATCTCAATGTCACCTTCTGTACAGTGTGGGGAGAAGCATGGAGGCATCTATATTAAGAAACTTAGACCAATGGCTCTGTGGATGAGGCAGGATAGGGGTCACAGCCATAGATAGGCTAAGGCTTGGGGTGTAGCAGGCAGGAAGGCCAATGAATAAGGAGAAATGATGTTTTCCTCAGAGTGCTGAGACAGCAGCATCTTACCTCTCCCCTGCTGAATGTGTGTGTGTGTGTGCATGTGTGTGTGTATGCACACATGTGGGCTTTTCCTTGAGATGGAGACAAGGTGGGTGAGTAGCTGAAAAAGGGCAGGGGAAGCTCCTCCTAGCACTAAGTTGGGGGTTGGGAGTCAGGGGTGCAGAACAAGAGATAAGCACACTAATGTTAGAAAGAGGCTTTGGAATCACAGAAAGGGGCTCAGACTGATGTTCAGACCTGGGTTCTAGGTGCAACTCTGCCCATTTGTGACCTTGGGCAGATCACTTTGCCTCTCAGAAGAGCTTCAGTATCTTCATCCGGCAAATACAGGGATTCATTTAGTCAATGAATATCTGCTAAATTCCAACTGTGTGACAGAAACTAATTTAAGTATGGAGATTCAGATGTGAGCAAAGAAACAAAAATCCCTGTTCTCATGAAACTTCCTTTCTGGTGGAGGGATTGAACTGGAGAGGGTGTCTAAGGTTCCTTGCAGTTGTAAAGTTCTGTGACTTCAAAGAAAAACTCTTTAGCAGAATCACAAACGAGTCAAGCAGGGAGCTGGGGGGTCGAGGCAGAGTGGGAGAAGCAGGAGGAGGAAGAGGGGAAGGATGACAGCTGAAACTCCAGCGAAGACATTGAACAGGGGAGCGGGGGAGGGAAAGGTGAGAGGCCAAGAGGTGGGGTGAGTCTCATATGTAAGACAAGTGTGTCCTGAATATGTTAGGGGAATCTGACTGGCATTCAGGCTACTGCCTGTGGGGTGGGCAGGGGCAGGGCTGCATGATTGCCTCAGTCAAACCTTCTTTGCCCACAGACCCCACAGTCCCCACCTCTGGCCCAGATGACCTCTCTTCTCCTGCCAGCCTCGGGAACCCTTCGGGGCAGCCAGAGTGTGGGCCAGGACCCTGCAGCGTGGGAGAATTGCCTGAACGCGAGGGGCAGCCTCCCGAGGCCCCGAGGCCCCTCTTTTTCCTGACCCTGGATGCCGACTGGGCAGAGGCCAGGGCTCGCTGGGGGCTGGCCTGGGACGCCCACGTGTATGGGGTAGGCGCGCTCTTCGGCCTGGTTGCCCTGCTGGCGCTGCTTGCTCTGGCCCTCTTGCCCTGGCGCTGCCCGCCCGGCGCCCCCTGCCTGGCGCTGCTGGACCTGCTGCTGCTGTCCGCCGGGACCACACGGGCCTTCCCGCTCTTCTACGACGCCTATGGGCACAGGGATCGACTGCCCGCGCTCGCCTGGCTGCTGCTGCAGGACCTTCCGCTGCCCTGCCTGGCTGCCGGCCTGGGGCTGGCCTGCCTGCTGCTGTCCCGGCCGCGCCCGCCACGGTGCCCCGCCGGCCTGGCTGCACTGCTGCTCCTGGGGCTGGGGCTGGCGGCCGCCGCCGCCCTCGGGAGCGCCGCGCATCGCCCGCTGCGGCCCCTGCGGCTCGCCTCGCGCGGGCTGCACGCCTTCCTCGCCGCCTTCCTTTCGGGGCTGCTGCTGGCGCTCTCCTGCTGGAGCGGGCGGCGGCGGAGGGCCGGGGCTCCCCTAGCAGGGTCGGGCTTCAAGGGCGCCACGCCCCTGCCGCAGGCGCGCAGCCCCTTCGCCCCGCGGGAGTCCTGGCGGCGCGCGGCGCGCACTGCCCCAGTGGCAGGCACCTTCGGGCTGCTGAGCGGAGCCCTGCAGGGCTATGAGGTGCTGCACGCCCTGGGCTACGGCGGCCAACCAGGCCTGGAAGGGCCCTGGCCCTGGTGGGCCTTCCAGCTAGGCCTGCGCCTGGGCGAGGTGGGCGTCGCGCTCCCGTTGGCGCTGCTGGGCCTCTACCCGGCGCTTTGCAGTCCCCGCGTGCCGGCGCGCTGCTGGGCCAAGCTCTTTCGCTTGTCCCCGGGCCACGCGGCTCCGCTGCTGCCGGGAGGCTGGGTCACTGGGCCCCCGGACAAGGAGCCCCTGGGGAGCGCCATCGCGCGCGGCGACGCGGAGCTGCTGCAGCTGTGCGCGCTGGCAGAGCCAGGCCCCGACCTCCTACTCCAGGGCGGTGGTTGCCGGGGCTTCGAAGGCGCGGCGGCCAACCCGGCCCCGTCCCCGGCCTCCTCTCCCTGCAGCGATTACACCGTGGACTTCCGCCCGCCCTCCCCAATCAACCTGCGGCGCAGCATCGAAGAGGCCCTCTGCAGCGAGGCCCTGCTCGCGCCTGGCCTCTTCCAGGGCCCTGCCTTCGAGGACGCCCTGCCTGGGCTTGGCCTCTACCGCACCGCCTCTCTGGGGACGAAGACCGGGGGCGGGCCCAGTGAGAGATCAGGGGAGGCTCCTGGCTCCCCTGCGCCCGCGGAGCTCCCCTCCCCCGGGGCTTGGCCCGCAGGCAGCAGCGCCTCATCTGGCTCGTTGTGCGGACTCTCGCGGGACAGCTCGTCCATGCTGCTGTGTTCCAGCCCCGACCGGCCCCCGCGCTGCCCTCTGGTCTGCGTCCTCAGTCCCCCGCGGCCCTCAGGAAGCAGCCCCAGCCTCCCGGCCTCAGGATCCTACCAGGCCCTGTCCCCACCCTCTCGCGACTCCCCAGAGCCTGCTTCTGAGCTGCAGGCCGAGGAGGCCTTGCTGCAGGAGCAGTTCCTGGACGCCTGCCGACAGATTGATGAGCTGAGCGTGGGCAGCGACACCATAGACCTGTGAAGAGGTGGCCACCTTGCTACCCTGCGACACACCCCTTTCTGGAGCCTGCCCTGCCCGAGACCTGCACACTGTAACCCTTCCCCAGTCCTGCCTGGCTAAGATACCTCTCTAGATTCCTTCCCCATCCAGGGGTCCCTGGGTGGGTGGGTCAGCAGCCAGGCTCTATTGATTGGGAATCTCTGGAGCCCTGGGTGCTGATGCCCTCAGCTGCAATTCTAGGCTGACAGGGGTCCCATTTTCCTTGGCATTCACCAGCAATAAAGCTCCAAGGTGCTCCACTCCTGACCACCACTCCCCACTCTGGTGCTGAGTGAGAGGGGCTGTCCTCAGAGGACCCTGGGACCTGCCTCAGGCCCCCTATCCACCTCTGCCATGCCTAGGAATCCTACCCCTGTGTGAGTGGGACTCCCTGTCCTCCATGTGACACCCACAGGGGCCCATGACCCATCTAGGAGACTTTACAGCAGTTGGGTGGGAGGGGAATGCTCTTAAAGTTAATTTATCAATAAAATATTTTCAGAAGAGCAAGGTCTGACTTTCTTGGGAAAGCTCGATTGAGCAACAGCACCAGTGATTCCATCACAAGTGGAAGAGAAGCAGCTCTCGGGTGGGGTGGGTCAATTCCAGACCCCAGGGACCTTCATACGAGACCAACGAGTCTTGTCCTGTTTCTGGGATGAGTGAGGTTTCTGGGAGCAGCCCCTCGAAGACTCTTCTGAATCGTTGGGAAGTGGCTTTTCACAGAGATGGGACATGGCCCTGGGAGGTGAGGCAGAAACTCTACCGTCATTGGTGGAAATGCCTGCATTCCTAGGAGTCTGGTCCTGGTAGACTATTGACTGGGGACTAGTTAGGAGTCAAGTCTTTCATGGAAATATTGAGACGCATGTAAAAGGTCCTGGTCACCTTGAGCTGGGATCCCCAGCAACCTTCCTGCCATATTCCCACAGTTTGGAATCCACAAAGAGGAAACTACCTTTCTACCTTGTAACCCACCAACAGGGGCTCTTCAACCCCCTCCTCCTTCTCCTGAAGAGCTCTCATCTCTAATAGGTGCAGATCCTCCCTGTCCAGCCCAGCCAGCTCCTGTAGCAAAAATTCACAGTGCAGAGACCCACAAACACATCTGACCACCAGGCACTCTGTAATCCCTCCCTTGCCTGGAGCGTTTGGCTCTGCGCTCTGTGGTTTGTGTTTGTCACTTGGCTAAAATGCAGTGGTTCCGAGTAGCACAAAAACAGGGTTGTGGATTAGGTTTGAAAACAAAAATCTGACAGTGTTTTGGCAGCTGTCCTGCATATCACAGGGAGACCTGCAGGAGCATACACACTAGGCTTAAAGTGGAAACACAGGAACCTTGTGATTTTTCTTCCAACTTTGCCCATCAGCTCCTGGGGACTGGAGAAGGGAGGCTTGGGAGCCAAGAGGGAAGCAGGCAGGGAAGCCAAGAGAGGGTAGAGCCCTCAGCCAGACCGGGTCCAATGCAGGAGTGGAAGAATTCAAGCACTACTCTCCTTGTAGATGAACATCTGTCTTGGCTGAAAGGAGCATCCAGGACTTGGGACCTCAGATGGAGGAGGAGAATCAATTGTTTGGAGGAGAGGGAGAATCATAGTGGGGAAGAGAAATGGGAGGGAGGTGGTGCCGGTGCGGTGGAGGGATGGGACTAGAATGGTTTTGATTGCGTCTCCTCCATCACCTGGCTCAGCTTGGCTCAGAAATTCTTGCTGCATCCTCACTCTGGGCTGAGGCCCAGAGAACTGCCAACCTCCTAATTACAGACATTTCTCACTGGTGTCGTAGTGGCTGCAGTGGGCCCAGTTTCTGAGTTGCTTTGTGTCATGTAAGGAGTGTTGCTGCTCTAAGAAACTGCTCCCTTTCTTTCAAACTCACACTTCCATCTGCCACTCATCTGCCTCTGCTCACACTCAGCTCCTCAATGCCATCTCTTCGTCACACTTGTCCTTGCCAGCTCCTCTCTCTCTTGCTCACTTTCCCCATCAAGGGTCCTTGGGTTCATGCACACATTTTCCAAAAGAGCAGTCCAGGTCCTAAATACCCCAGCCAGTCTCTCTATTGGCCTGTCTATTGGTCTCTCTCTCTCCACACACACACACACACACACACACACACACACACACACACACACACTCGTGCACATATGGTCCTTTCCTGTGTGGCAGCTCTAAATGGAGTTGGGGGGAGGCAGGAGGGAGTTTAGGGAATACAGCTCGGTGTTCACTAGCTCCAACACTTCTTTGATTTTCCTCAGCAAAGATAACCTCAGCCCTTGTACTTCATAAAGAGGCCAATACTTCGTTTAGAGGACCCTTTCCTTTTGTCTCATGCCTCATCTCTTACCCAGAGTGGGTTTCCCAGGAGGAATCCAGGTAGAACCTAATGGCTACACCCTTCAGTTCTAAGTCTTGGTATTGTGGGGACTGAAAGGCAAACTCACCTTCATTCATTTATTCATTCATTCAATCTCTTAAAGAACATTTACTGAATGCCTACGATGTACTAGGTTCTGGCAATAGAGAGGTGAACGAGGTAGACACCAGCCATGAATTTATGAAATTGAAAGCCTTTTGAGGGAAGGCAGATGTTAAACAACTAATGACATAAATAATCACAATAGCACAAGTAATTAATTATAGTTATGACAAGTGCTAAGGCCAAGAACTATTTTGTATTATAAGAAGGTTTGGCTTGCCAGGCGGAGTGGAGCTAGAGGGATGGGATATGGAAGAGAACAGCCCAACCCTCTCTTACTACCTTTCCCAGCTCCTGCACAGTGATGGATGAGGAGGAGGCCAGCAGTTTATTTCCCCTGGAAGCCACATTTCTGGTGTGATGCATGGTACCACAGCTCCTGCTATTTCATAAAGAATGCTGCTTGTGTCTTGGGTAGATGGATGAGCAAATATTCCTGAGGAAAGAACCATTGCCTGCCCTGATAGAAATGGATTGGAGGGGATGGGGCTGAGAGACAGATCGGGGAACCAGGTCTGAACCATGGGGAGGGTAGAAAGGGTCAGCTGCACTGTTGTCCTCCCAGAAGAGCACAGAATCCTGCACTGTGGGTGGCTGCTGCCCCCTGATGGGCATAGAGACGCAGTTTGGTTTGTCCTAAATTAAGGAAGAGTTGGATCAGAACTATTTAAAACTTAGCATTTGTGGAGGGTCTCGCAAAGGAATATTGCAACAGTCTTCTCAGGATTGTTTCCCTTGTGCAGACTGCAGCCAGGACAGGGAAGGCTTCCCCCTAGCTAGGGTTCTAAAGCTCACAATTTAATCTTTGGGGGTAGAATTTTAATTCCTAAGCTGATAGGAGTGGGCAGGAGGGAAGGAGAAGGAAGAGGGAGGATGTGGAGTTCCAAACCAACTTTGTTAGATGACCCATCCCCTTGCCTTTGTCTATTTGTTTCTCTTTATCCTGGATAGGATTAACACAGCAGCCTTAAAAATCTGGTTTGTATTTCAAAGTTTCCTTTCCTGCGCAATTTTTTAAAATGTATTTTTAAACTTTTATTGTTGTTTTGAGATGGGGTCTCACTCTGTCATCCAGGCTGCAGTTCAGTGGCACGATAGCTCATTGCAACCTCCGCCTCCCCAGGGTCAAGCGATCCTCCCACCTCAGCCTCAGAGTAGCTGGGACCACAGGCGCATGCCACCACACCCAGCTAATATTTTGTATTTTTGATAGAGACAGAGTTTCATCATGTTTCCCAAGCTGATCTCGAACTCCTGACCTCAGGTGATCTGCCTGCCTTGGTCTCCCAAAGTGCTGGGTTACAGGCATGAGCCACCACACTGGACCTACAAGGCATTTTTTTTTTTTTCTGACTTTCTGGAGGGCCAAAGAATGAGAACATCTGCTTATTGTGAGAGTGTTCTGAGAAAGCCAAACCTTTAGCAGAAAAATGCCTGGGGGAAAGCTTCAACAGACAGGGCCCTTCTCCATCGCAGTGCTCTTGCTCACTCCTCTCATCAAACAAGGGCAATTTTTCAAGAGTGTTAATGGGAAACCACTAGGCATCCACCTTAAGGTCCTATTTTGGCTCCTTCTGGCTTGGTTTTGTTTCCTAATCTTAAAAAAACTTTAAAGGGTTCACATTTTTCTTCAATTACTAATATATATATGTATGTGTGTGTGTATATATGTATATATGTGTGTGTATATATATGTGTGTGTGTGTGTATATATATATATATATATATATATATATATATATTTTTTTTTTTTTTTTTTTTCCGAGATGGAGTCTTCCTCTGTTACCCAGGCTGGAGTGCAGTGGCGCGATCTCAGCTCACTGAAACCTCTGCCTCCCAGGTTCAAGCAATTCTCCTGCCTCAGCCTCCTGAGTAGCTGGGATTACAGGCATGTGCTACCACACTTGGCTAATTTTTGTAGTTTTAGTAGAGACAGAGTTTCACCGTGTTGGTCAGACTGGTCTCAAACCCTTGATCTGGTGATCCACCCACCTTGGCCTCCCCAAGTGCTGGGATTACAGGCGTGAGCCACTGCGCCTGACCGTGAGTTGTTTTTAAAAAAATAACTGTGAAGTTTTATTTTAAGCATAGATTACTTACTTTGAACTAGAGCTTCATAAATCTGATGTTTAGTGTCCCCCAATCTCCACTCCCATCACTATCAACCAGTCATCTAGCCATCCAAAATGTGTTGAAAATGAATGGGGGTTGAGGAGATCATGAAACTTAATTTTCACTATAGTGCCTTATAAAACATACTAAACCTATAAAGTTTTTGAGTTTTCTATCTGCCATGTTACTACCATTTCAAAGTAATGATTTGGCTGGGCTCAGTGGCTCACTCCTATAATCCCAACACTTTGGGAGGCCGCGGTGGGAGGATTGGTTGATAGCAGGAGTTCAGGACTAGCCTGGGCAACATGGAAGAACTGTCTGTACAAAAAAATAAATAAATTAGCCAGGCATGGTGGTGCACACTTGTGGTCCTAGCTTCTCAGGAGGCTGAGGTGGCAGTATTGCTTGAGCCCAGGAGATCAAGGCTGCAGTGAGCCGTGATGGCACCACTGCACTCCAAGCTGGGTGACAGCGCAAGAGTCTGCTTAAAAAAAAAAAAAAAATTAAAAAATGGCCTTGGGTACTTTTTTTTGAGCTAGTTGTTCTGCAAGGTGTAGCTCTCTTGTACCTATTCAGGTCCTGAGTCCAGTGGCATGGCAAATGTTCTCTGTATTCCAGAACCAGGAGCACCCAGATCTCCTGGCCAATTAAGATCTCTCAGGCTTGGGTCTGTCTGATAAGCTGACTTGAGGCAAAGATCTTCTGTTTCTAGGAGGACCTGGGTTCCAGGTCTCTGTGTTTAAGTTGGATGTTATGTTTGCTTTGAGTATGTTCGATGTGGTCCTGCAGTGTGTACGCTGTGATGTATTTGTAAGAATTTTTGGACTAATAGTCTTCCCAGCCAGGTGTGGTGGTTCATGCCTATAATCCCAGCACTTTAGGAGGCTAAGGGGGGCGGGTTACTTGAGCTTAGGAGTTTGAGACCAGCCTGGGCAACATAGTGAAACCCTGTCTCTACAAAAAATACAAAAATTAGCTGGGTGTGGTGGTGCACCTGTAGTTCCAGCTACTCAGGAGGCTGAGGCAGGAGGACTGTTTGAAGCTGGGAGGTCGAGGCTGCAGTAAGCCGAGATCGTGCCAGTGCACTCCAGCCTGGTTGACAAAGTGAGGCCCTGCAAAAAAAAAAAAAAAAAAAAAAAAAATCTGTTTCCCCCACTAGACTGAAATCTCTACGAGGGCAGGGACTCTGTCTTTTCTTTGCTCACCAATTTTATCCCTAATGCTTGGCTCATTGTTGGAGCTCAGTATATATTTATTGAAAGAATAATTGTGTAGGATCTGTGTATTTTAGTAGCTACAATTTGTTTGTTTGAGGCTGAGGTGACAAACAACTGATGTTCTCTGAAAATGAGAATCGTCCAAATGATGTATATGATATATCTATGTCTACGTCTTTGTGTTCCGGTTGTGTTTTACGCATGTAATCTGGGAGTTTGTGGAGGCACTTCAGAAAATATTAAACACTCACTATATATCAGATCCTGAGTTAGGCCCGGGGCAAAAACGACTTCTCCTGCCTGTCCTGCTAACTTTGGGGAGGATCTGGAGGTGGGATTTTTAAACAGGGTAGAAATTGTATATTTTTATTTTTTATATTAAGAAAAAAATTACCTTTTGGAGGCTTTCTGGCAAAAACCAGAAAGCCTGCTAGGCAAATTCTGAAAAAGCTGTAACACTAGGGTAGAAATTATTGATGCCAAGTTTACATAAAGGTGGCGAGGGCGAGGCTAGGGCAGGGGGCGGAGCCCCGCTCATTCCGGAACCTTTTATCACCTTCCCGACCATGTTTTCCTCCGATCTCTTTTGAGCAACGAGCACTTCCGGAATCTCTCGTCACGTGAGCTTGGTTGTCCTACGAAAGGCAGGCTCTCGGCTCGCGCGCGCCGGCCTGGTGTGCTCGCGTCCTCACGCACTTTGGGTTTCCCGGTCTCATGGCCGGCCTGACCTTATTTGTGGGTCGCCTCCCGCCTTCGGCCCGCAGTGAGCAGCTGGAGGAACTGTTCAGTCAGGTGGGGCCGGTGAAGCAGTGCTTCGTGGTGACTGAAAAAGGTAGGGGGCGGGGCGGTCGAGAATAAGGCTGGGGTTTCCCGGGAGCGAGGGCACCTTCCCCAATTTCAGGGAGCCGTATCATCCTTTACCCGCCCGGAAGAGAAGGGACTGGGAACTGAGTTTCTTTTCCAAACTGATTCTGCCTTAGATGCGTTCATAGGGGTCGGTTTATGAAGGGCAAATCATTCCCGTACGTTTCTATAGCGCTTTCTGTTGATAATGCGCGCTAAGAATGAAAATAGTTAACTAGAGCATCAGTAAGGCTTATTGAGAGTCACCTGATTGGCAGGTACAGTGATCAGTTTGATACAGGTTATCTCATTTAATTTTCTTAGCAATCTTACCGGATGGAGAGTCTTAATCTCATTTTACAGACAGGAATTTGGGATTTAGGGGAATTTAGTAACTTTAAGTTTGTACAGCTATTAAGTAGTGGACTCCCAATTTGATCCTTAGACCTGGACATCCTAGCCAGGATGCTATCCACTCGTTCATTCATTTATTCAGCATATACTTAATACCCACTGTGTGCCAGTAAGTGTTGTAGGTCCTGGGGACGCAGCAGTGCACAACACCAAACAAAAAAAATCTTTGATCTTATGTCTTCAAGGTGGGGAAGACAGCCAATAAACAAATAAGCCAAGTGTGTAGTGAAAATGATGTCAAATGCTAAGGAGAAAAGCTAGGGAAAAGGGTTAGGAAGTCTATGTGCATGTGTGTAGTGGGGAGAAGGGGTGAAGAGTGGCAGTATAGATAGGGTGGCCAGAGAAGGACGGACTGAGGTGAGAGAGTGAACACATGCCTCTCTGGAGGAAGAGCAATTCAGGAAGAGAAAACAGCAAGCTCAAAGGTACTGAAGCAGAGGTGTGCCTGGTATATTGGAGGAGTAGTTAGGAGGACAGGGTGACTGGAGTGAAGTGAGTGAAGGGAAGAGAATTAGGAGACGAGATCTAGAGTAGCAGATCATGTAATTTTGTTTGTTTGTTTGTTTTTGTTTTTTTTTTTGAGACAAACTCTCGCTCTGCTGCCCTTTGCCCAGGTTGATCACTGCAAGCTCCGCCTCCCAGGTTCACACCATTCTCCTGCCTCAGCCTCCCTAGTAGCTAGGACTACAGGCGCCCACCACCTCGCCCAGCTCTTTTTTTGTATTTTTTAGTAGAGACGGGGTTTCACCGTGTTAGCCAGGATGGTCTCGATCTCCTGACCTCATGATCCGCCCCCTCTCGGCCTCCCAAAGTGCTAGGATTACAGGCTTGAGCCACCGCGCCTGGCCCGTTTGAAGTTCTTTTGTCAGGGCCTCAGGCATTTATTGCTGATCTATTTTGAGGAGTGACTACATTATTTTGCTCCAATTTTTGAAGCTACCATACTGTCTTAATCCATTTTCTGTTGCTTATAAGAGAATACCTGAAACTGGGTACTTTGTAAAGAAAAATTTATTTCTTAAGTTCTGGAGGCTGAGAAGTCCAAAGTCTAGTGGCTGTATCTGGTGAGAACCTTCTTGTTGGTGGGGACTCTGCAAAATCCCCAGACAGTGCAGGGTGTCATGCGAGGGGGCTGAGCATGCTAATGCGCTTGCTCAGGTCTCTCTTCCTCTTCTTATAAAGCCCCCAGCTCCACTCTCATGATAGCCCATTAATCCATTAACCCATTAATCCATAAATTGATTAATCCATTCCTGAAGACCGAGCCCTCTGATCAGTCACCTCTTAAAGACTCCACCTTTCAATACTGGTACATTGGGGATTCAGTTTCCAACACATGAAATTTGGGGGACACATTCAAGCCATAGCATATACTTAACTTTCCTGCCTTCTTTGGTGATGTTTTGTTCTTTATGATGTTGAGTTCTTTGAGGGCCTAATATGTCATGGATTCTCTGTGTTCTTGGGATTATCAAGAGAGGGGGAAGAAGAGGAGCTAACAGCAAAGACACCAAAGTAAAAGAGGAGGAAGGCTAACAGTTTCTAAGCAAAGTGGGGAGCTTATACCCACTGATACCACCCTTGTTTCTCTCCCTCCTGAGACTTTTGGCAAACTGATAGCCAGATGGGTTGGCAGTATATCCTCTAGCTTAGGCTTTGAGGATTTACTCATTTAGTGGTCTTGGCTTATGATTCTGTCCTTTTCACACTGCCCCTCCCCTCCCTACCCGCTCCATTATTCCAGGGAGTAAGGCATGTCGAGGCTTTGGCTATGTCACTTTTTCTATGCTGGAAGATGTTCAGAGGGCCCTCAAGGAGATTACCACCTTTGAAGGTTGCAAGATCAACGTGACTGTTGCTAAGAAAAAACTGAGGAACAAGACAAAGGAAAAGGGGAAAAATGGTGAGTTTCTAGTAATCCAAGGAAGTTTTTCTCCCAGGGTGAGGAGGAGCACTATGAAAATGAAAGAGGGAGGCATGGAGGTAGTTTCTAGAACTTAAAGCTTTTTGGATTTCTTTTTGATCTCCAAAATCATCCAGTGTATTATGATACTCATTTTAGTTCTTTTGTTGCATCTCAATCTGAAAAATCTGGTATTCCTTGGTATTGCCACACTTAACCCTGTGGTAAATGCCATCTGTCACCAGTAGCTTTTTTTCTGTGATATTCTGGTGTAGAAGTGGGTGATTTTCGAGCCTTTATTCTATTACCTCTTATTTTTTAGAAAACTCAGAGTGCCCAAAGAAGGAGCCGAAGGCTAAAAAAGCCAAAGTGGCAGATAAGAAAGCCAGATTAATTATTCGGAACCTGAGCTTTAAGGTAAGTGAGAGAGAAAATGAACATTGCATGTTTTGAAGGCTTTTAGAACCAAGATGTGATCATTAGTAGAACTCCTCACCAAGATGGTATAATTGGGCTTAATTCCTTCTGGGAATGAACCTTACGCCTGTTGAATTCAGAAAGTGGGCCTATGTAATAAGGGCACTAAGTGTGAAGCTGCTTTCCTTTTTGGGGAAACTACTACTGAAAAAGAAAAGGTAGAAAAAGCTCTCAGACATCTGTCTTTTTGCCTCTTAGATACAAAGTAAAATGTCTTCTATTTAGAAACATTTGATGTCCTGGTCTCAAAAGTAAAAAAAGAAGTAAACATATTTGTGTTTTTCATAATTAATGAATTTAGTAGTTGATGTTTTATGTTAATTGCTGAGATTGTATTTCTCTTTTTCTTTCTTCACTTTTGGCTTCAGTGTTCGGAAGATGATTTGAAGACAGTATTTGCTCAATTTGGAGCTATCCTAGAAGTAAATATTCCTAGGAAACCAGGTACTAATGAACCTTCACTTGGTGTGGATTATATTAGTTAACATATTACCCTTGAACAAATATGTATGATATATATGAAATATCTGGCACAGTGCTTGACAACTAATGAAAACCCAAATAATGCTTTTATTCCCCTGATGATATTTTCCATTGGATCACAATTAGTTTTTTTTTTTTTTTTTTGAGACGGAGTCTCGCTCTGTAGCCCAGGCTGGAGTACAGTGGCGCAATCTCGGCTCACTGCAAGCTCCGCCTCCCGGGTTCCCGCCATTCTCCTGTCTCAGCCTCCCGAGTAGCTGGGACTACAGGCGCCCGCCATCTCGCCCGGCTAGTTTTTTGTATTTTTTAGTAGAGACGGGGTTTCACCGTGTAGACCAGGATGGTCTCGATCTCCTGACCTCGTGATCCACCCGTCTCGGCCTCCCAAAGTGCTGGGATTACAGGCTTGAGCCACCGCGCCCGGCCCACAATTAGTTTTAGAAGGCGAGTTAGTTCGAGAAAGTGCATTGCTCTCCCCAAGTCCAAGTCAGAGTATACTCAGGAAGAAGATGTAAGCAATTGCTTTGGGGAAGGGGCTGGCCTGCTGGCAAGATTTGGACCGTCTTTTGGGCCTGAATTGCAGTAAATTTCCTTCTTAGTATTCTGGCTACCTCCTGCCGCCTCTCACTTCTTTGTACATTTGCACACAGATGGGAAGATGCGTGGTTTTGCTTTTGTTCAGTTCAAAAACCTCCTAGAAGCAGGTAAAGCTCTCAGAGCCATGAACATGAAAGAGATAAAAGGTAAGCTTTCTATACCCATATCATTGACCCAGATATTTCTGGTGTTTTGGTGAATTAGTATAGTAACCCATTTTCTGCACTTTCAGAAGATGTTTGCGTTATTGAGAGTCTCATTGCTAATATGGTAGCTGTTTAGGTGAAATATTCCTAGAACTTGATCTTAGGGTTAAACTTGAAAGAACCCTTACCAGTGTTCTTTCTTTTATTTGGTGAGAGTGTCCTGGGATTTAAAAATCCCTAGTGAAAAATGTCCCTGAGATAATTGCTGATAGATGCAGGTTGGTATCTAAGTTCCTCCTTGGTTATGATCACTGTTCAGCATCTGTGGGCTATTTATTAAACTGACTGTGACTTATATATTGACTTATAAAGTACTGTGCCTAAAGAAGTTATTGCCAACCAGGCGCGGTGGCTCACACCTGTAATCCCAGCACTTTGGGAGGCCATAGCATGTGGATCACCTGAGGTCAGGAGTTCAAGACCAGCCTGGCCAACATGGCGAAACCCTGTCTCTACTGAAAATACAAAAATTAGCCAGGTGTGGTAGTGCACGCTTGTAATCCCAGCTACTCGAGAGGCTGAGGCGGGAGAATCACTTGAACCTGGAGGTAGAGGTTGCAGTGAGCCAGGATGGCACCACTGCATTCCAGCCTGGGCGACAGAGCAAGACTCTGTCTCAAAAAAAAAAAAAAAAAAAAAAAGAAGACGTTATTGCCTTAGAGATGTCCTAGTTTCCAAGTAGGGTGCAGATTATTCCAGAATGCCTATTTTGATTCCTAATAGTCTAAGTGGGAACATAGTTCTAATTCTTTATTTTTTAACTCTATCTTATCCCAGGTGTGGTGGCTATGTAGAAAGGCAAAATTTCTGTTCATTGATTGAAAGGTTAAGGGTTAAAAGGAGTAGGCAGCGACTAGGAGCTTTGTTTAAAGACCAGCATTCCCTGCATTGGCAGTTTCTTTGTCGCCACTGGTTCCATTATTGTCTGTGATGACTAGGGGTCATTTACAAAGGTAGGGATGTTAAAAGGACAGCCTTTCTGATGCCACTTTTCTGTTTGACAGGGCGGACGGTGGCTGTGGATTGGGCTGTAGCAAAGGATAAATATAAAGATACACAGTCTGTTTCTGCTGTAGGTAAGATGTGATAGTGTCGGGTGAGTAGGGGTGTTGTATAACCTGGGCGAGAGTATTGAAACAACTCCTGTGTTCGTGATAAAAGTGTAAGAAAAAGGTCGGGTGCAGTGACTCATGCCTGTAATTCCAGCACTTTGGGTGGATCACTGGTGGTCAGGAGCTCGAGACCAGCCTGGCCAACATGGCAAAACCCCATGTCTACCAAAAATACAAAAATTAGCTGGGCATGCTGGTGGGCACCTGTCATCCCAGCTACTTGGGAGGCTGAGGCAGGAGAATCACTTGAACCTGGGAGGTGGAAGTTGCAGTGAGCTGAGATCACCCTACTGCACTCCAGCCTGGGCGACAAAGCGAGACTCCATCTCAAAAAAAAAAAAAAAAAAAATGTCGGAATGCTGAGGCAGGAGAATTGCTTGAACCTGGGAGGCAGAGGTTGCAATGAGCTGAGATCACACGATTGCACTCCAACCTGGGCAACAAGAGTGAAACTCTTTTTCAAAAAAAAAAAAAAACAAATGTAAGAGAACCTGCTTGTCAGAGTAAGACTATTGTGGAAGATTAACCAAAGGAATGAGACTGGGCTTTCAGGGAAAACTCTGAATTCCTGCTGGTTCAGAAGTGAGTCCAGGTCTGTCAATTCATATTGTACCGTTTGGTCCTCTAGTCCCAAAACCTAGGCTCTTTTGAGTCTAAGCCCCCTCCTGGGAGTGGCTGTGAGTGAGCCTGAGTTCATTGTCCCCTTTACTTGCTGTTCTTTCCAGGCTGTGCATAATAGGAGTGATGGAACGTGAAGAATAGAGAAACTTAAAACTTGAGGTTTATTTAGAAAACCTCAAGGGTCTCAGAGAATAGAATGTACTGTTAAGCCACCAGGGTCTCAGAGAATAGAATGCACTGAGATTAAAGTTCATGGCTTGGCTTTGCCCCCTAGTGAACGTTTTGCTGGCTGTGATGTACAAATGGTAGACTGTTTGGAGAGACTCAGTTGCCGCTTCTTTCAGTCTGGGCCAGATGAACCTTCAGGCTGATGAATGGGACAAACTCTAAAGGAACCTGGGTGATGACAGTTTTGTTTATTTCTGTTTTTGCTTTTTCTTTTATTTATACTTTCTCCTGTTATATACAGTAAAAAAACATACGAAGTTCTGTAAAACAGATGAAACCAGGAACTTGGAATATTGGTTACTTTGGTTAAAATAACATCGTTTTGGATATTAAATGAATTCCTACTTTTTTTACCTCCTTGCATAGGTGAGGAAAAGAGCCATGAATCTAAACATCAGGAATCAGTTAAAAAGAAGGGCAGGGAGGAAGAGGATGTGGAAGAGGAAGAAAACGATGATGATGGTGATGATGATGATGATGAAGAAGATGAGGTTGATGATGATGAAGATGAAGATGAAGAGGAGGAGAATATAGAATCAAAGATGACCAAGCCTGTGCAGATTCAGAAGAGGTAAGCAGCTCAGCCTATTCTGAGACGGCAGAGGAAGATTCAAGATTGTCTCCGAGCGGAAAAATTCTCCTATTTTTTCTGCCTGCATCATTGCAGAATTGACATGTGTAATGAAATTGAATAGGCCCTCTGTCAGCCCACATCCTTAGTTCTGATCTGTGCCATTGCAGAGCATTCAAGAGAGCAGCCCCTGCAAAAAGCAGTGAAGATCATTCTGAGGAGGACGGTGACCTGGAGGAAAGTGATAGTATTGGTGATGGAGAGGAACTGGCTCAGAGTGATACTACCACTGAGGAGCAAGAGGATAAAGGTTTGTTTGGATTTTCATAAATCTCTGTAGACTTTACAGAAAGTTATTGAAGTTACAGAAATGAGCATCAGTTCTGCTTAGACCTCTTTTTAAATAGGACTCTAAGGTGTTCTAGCAAATTTATGTTAAAATGCTGAAAAGGAAACCTTTATACTCCTTTCTCGCAAAGGTTTTTTTGTTGTTTCGTTTTTGTTTGTTTTGTTTTTTAAGTGAGTTTTGGAGTGGTGTTTGAGGGTTAAGATTCTTAGGGAATTGAAAACCTAGCTTGATGCTGAGATTCTGCCTCTCTCTCTGGATCATGTAACTTGATTGAATAACCAGATAAACAGCATCTTATACAGATAATATAGATGAAATAGATGATATAACCATCTCAACACCAAGGTAGATTTTAAACAACTCCTTTGAGTTGAGATGGGGATAAAGAACTGTTTCGTCAGTTCAGACTGCCATAACAAAATACCATAGACTAGGTGGCTTAAACAGCAGAAACTTGTTTTCTCACAGCTCTGGAGACTAGAAGTTCCAGGTGCCAGCTGATTCCATTTTGGGTGAAGCTCTCTTCCCAGCTTGCAGACTGCTGCCTTCTTGCTATGTCCTTGCATCATGGCCTTTTCTTTTTATGCTTGATGAGGGGAGAGAGAGAACAAGAAACAGTGAACTCTTGTCTTTCTTTTCTTAATAAGCACAGCAATCCTATCAGATTAGGGCCCAACCTTAAGACCTCTTTTAGCTAGCCTCAGTTACTTCCCTAAAGTCTCTGTCTCCAAATATAATTACATTTGGGGTTAGGGCTTCAGTGTATAAATTTTGGTGGAACACAGTGCATTCCATAACAAGGACCTCTTTGAACATGTTGTAAAACTTCTGCCAATCCTTATTGCTACCTTTATTGAGAATAAATTCAACTTGTTTATTGAGGAAGGCAGGTTATTACAGAATGAGAAATGGCTAATAACTGGTTCTTTGATTTGTCTGGGTGGAGATTTTTATTTCAGCTGTTTTTATTCTGATTCCATTTCAGTAAGTCTGGCATGTTGTTTTGACCACATAAGAAATCTAAGGAAATAAGCTTTTTCTGTGAGGAGAGAATGGTATACACCTTAGAATCAAAGAAGCTTTTACGCTGAAGGGATTCTGAGATCCTGTATTCTACAACTCACAGTTAGCTGTCTCATGCTGTTCTTTCACCTGAAAAACTTATAGGACAGATAAATGATAATGATAAAAAGTTAATAAAAAACACACCAATACCCAGAATTCCCCAAAGTAATCACTGTTGTTTCTTGTGTATTCTTCCAGATATTTTCTTTGTATATATAAGCATATATGTCTGCTCTTGAAAACAAACAGTGCGTCTCCCTTATACGCTGATCCTGAGCTTCTTAGGGAGCTTCCCCAGAGACAACCAAGGTTATTTGTTTCTTGTGTATCTAGAGATATTTTAATACATTTATAAGCAAAATGCACACATATACACACACATATACATTCAAAATATAGTGTATTTTATAATTTGTGTGTGACTGTATGTGTATGTTTTTTCCTCAAAGTTTCCCATGTCCTATACAGTATTTCCAGAAAGTTTACACTGTTATAGTAGTATATGGGAATGTCTTTTTCCCATACCCTTACCACATTGGATTCCATCGGTCTTTTTGATTTTGCAATCTGTTGGTGAAACATAGTATCTCATTTCTTGTGCTGTGTTTTCTTTTTTGAACATCTTTTCATGTACTTAACATGTCCTTTGTCTATTTTTATTTTTATTTATTTTTTTTGAGACTGAGTTTTGCTCTTGTCACCGTGGCTGGAGTGCAATGGCTCAATCTCAGCCCACTGCAACCTCCACCTCCCGTGTTGAAGGGATTCTCCTGCCTCAGCCTCCTGAGTAGCTGGGATTATAGGCGCCTGCCACCATGCCTGGCTAATTTTTGTATTTTTAGTAGAGACGGGGTTTTGTCATGTTGGCCAGGCTGGTCTCGAACTTCTGACCTCAGGTGATCAGCCCGCCTCGGCCTTTCAAAGTGCTGGGATTACAGGCATGAGCCACTGCACCAGGCCGATCTTTATAACTTAAGAAGTTAGCTCTTTGTCATGTGGCTTACACTAATCTCTTTCAGTTTATTGTTTTTCTTCTTACCTTAGCTGTGCAAGTCTCAAACAAAAAGAAGAGGAAATTACCCTCTGATGTGAATGAAGGGAAAACTGTTTTTATCAGGTATGTCTTTCTGTCTCCAGAATTGCTTTTGCATGGTCTTCATAAATCTCTCCTCCTTCTCCTTTTCCTTCTCTTTTTGGCACTAGTTCTGTTACCTAGCCCAGAAAATTAGATCAAGCACATCTGGTCCCAGGAACATACCAAACAATGAGAAATGTAGGACAATCAGAACTATAACACAGAAGACAGATAGCATGGTCCTGACATCATGTCTTCATTTAGATTTCATGCTTTGTAATTGGGTTGACATCATTTGGAAGAAATCAGTTCAACTGTTAGAAACATCTTGCTTCCAGCCTTTATTTTAGGGGAGTGCTGGGGAGGAGTGACACTGCTTGTCTCGAATGATTTCTCTCTTTATGCCTAAATTATCTTCTGATGCAG
The DNA here is from genome assembly GCF_007565055.1 of Rhinopithecus roxellana. Taxonomy (NCBI): domain Eukaryota; kingdom Metazoa; phylum Chordata; class Mammalia; order Primates; family Cercopithecidae; genus Rhinopithecus; species Rhinopithecus roxellana. The sequence goes on from NC_044554.1 coordinate 64,911,649, forward strand.
TGTCCAGAATAAAGTAAGGCATCTCATCTGTTTCCAGGAAAACTGGGTGGGAGTGGGGGTGGAGATAGGCTTTATTTCATGTTGCTGTTGCTGTTTAGCTCTACTGACTGCAATAGATTGCTGCTTTATGAGGTCAGGATGTCTTCAGTATACCTCAGGCATGCCTTCTAGTCCTTGTTAAGTACCAGTGTACTAGGGTCATTTGCATCTGATTTTAGAGGTATATATTTTATCTTCTTGTACAATCTTTTAAAATTATTTTCTTGGGTGTGGTGGCTCAGGCCTGTAATCTCAGCACCTTGGGAGGCTGAGGCAGATGGATCACTCGGGGGCAATTCGAGACCAGCCTGGCCAACATGGTGAAACCCCGTTTCTACTAAAAATACAAAAATTCGCCGTGCATGGTGGCATGCACCTGTAATCCCAACTACTCGGGAGGCCTGAGGAACGAGAATCGCTTAAAACCCAGAGGTGGAGGCTGCAGTGAGCTGGGGTTATGCCTCGGCACTCCAGCCTGGGTGACAGAGCAAGACTCTGTCTAAAAAAAAAAATGTTTTCTTATACAATTTATGTTCATTCTAGGAAATTGATGAAATACATGAGCAAAAAGTCAAAAAAATTAACCTTAATTGCTACTCAGAGAACACCTACACTACATGCCCACATCATAAAGATTCACAGAGGTGAATTTATACATGCTATACTGAAGCCCATTTTCTCACCTAACTGCATGTCTTTTCATGTATTTTAAAATTTGTATTATTTGGAACTGCCATATAAATAATTTTGTATTTGTGGAAGATCTGTCTAACGGGAAGGAAGAAATGTCACAGTGAAGAAGAAGCCTGTGACCTCAGTACTAAGGATACCATTCCTTATACACCTTTTAATTAATAAAGAACTTAGGGAAATAAAGGGGTGGAAGAGAGAAAACCATGTCTATCATGAGGCAGATTAAAAGAAATAATGTAGCTAGGATATGTCTTATTGCAGAAAACCTTTTTTATCTGGGTTATCCATTAAATAGAATCATTCATGGGGCTGTTCAGTGCATTTAAGAGAAGTAAAATTGCAGATACTTATTAGGGACTGTTTTTCTTACCCCTGGGAGGATTTACATAGTTGGGGAAATGAGTAATCTTTATACTGTGTTGAAATTTTAGGACAACAAAATTTCCTTCCAACATTTTTTTTAATCCCATCGAGAGAAGTAAGTAGTTTTCTCTTTTTGGACTTCGTAAATTTTATTGTATTTGCTTTTGTGTTACTGTTTTGAAGGATTTTTCCGACTTCAGTAAGATTTTAACTGAAACCTGGATTTAATAGCAACACAGAGGGAAAAATGGCTAATTGAGAGACAGAATTTTACTTTTCTCACTAGTCTGCTGTGAGTCTTCTAGTTTATAGTAACAGAAATGAATTTTGGTCAATTTAAGTGAAAGAAGAGGGTTTCAGAATCAAAGTTGTCAAAGAGCAAGCCTCAGGAAGAGGCTGAAAATCTGGGCAGTTCTGGGGCCCTAGGTGATAGAGGCTGTGAGTCTTTTCTCTGGCGACACCCCTGTTTTTTTTTTTTTTTTTTTTAAAGGTATAGCATATATTCTGTAAAGTACATTAAGCATATAGCTCAGTTATAATTTTATGTGTATACATCCATGTGGCCACCACCCAGATCAAGAGGTAGAAATTTCCAGCACCTCAGAAGTTTCCCTGGCAGGGGCCACCGCTGTTTTGAAATGAATCTTTACCTGCAGTTTCTGGTCTTTGTATGTGTCTGTTTATGTTTTCAAATTCCTGAGAAAGAGAACCTCATTGACAAAGGAAAGTCAGTTGGGGCCAAGGGTCACTGGGGGCCATCCCTGTGTATTAGTGCTATTTCTGAACAAGGGAGAGTTGATATCTAACTCACTTACATTGTCCTAGAACATAGGATCTCACTTATGTAATTGACCTTTCTTGTGATCATCTGGTTATCTTCCATAGAAATCTGTCCTTTGACTCAGAAGAAGAAGAACTTGGGGAGCTTCTCCAACAGTTTGGAGAACTCAAATATGTCTGCATTGTCTTGCATCCAGACACAGAGCATTCTAAAGGTATGTGTTGTCAGCTGACCAGGCCCTAAAAGGGTTGAGACCACTGCGGTGGGCACTGACTAGGTTACGAGAGCATAATGTATGCCATTTCTAAGGTTTCACAGTCCATCCAGCCCAGGTTTCGGGGTTCTATAAAAGTACCAGGGATGCCAGGCACAGTGGCTCACGCCTGTAATCCCAGCACTTTGGGAGGCTGAGGCAGGTGGATTGCCTGAGCTCAGGAGTTCAAGACCAGCCTGGGCAACACGGTGAAACCCCATCTCTACTAAAATACAAAAAATTAGCTGGGCGTGGCAGCGTGCACCTGTAGTCCCAGCTACTCAGGAGGCTGAGACAGGAGGATTGCTTGAACCCGGGAGGTGGAGGTTGCAATGAGTCAAGATCACGCCACTGCACTCCAGTCTGGGCCACAGAGCAAGACTCTGTTTAAAAAAAAAAAAAATGTACCAGGGACATCCTGAGGTTGTCTTTAATGGTGTCAAACTCAGCCTCTTTAATGGTGCTACTAGCCATAATTTCATCTAAGCTTTTTAAGCCCTTGCTTATTTACTTTAGCGTAATGAATTCCATTTTTGCTCTTTGCATTTCAAATGTGATAGTATCTCCTGGGTACTAATCACTCCACATTGCTTGAAATTACCAGGATCTTTTTTTTCCTATTGCTTTTGTTAGAGGTAGAAGCTGATAGAGAAACTCTGTTGCAGTAGCAGTGGTTACAAGGAAAACTGTGTTGCAGGAGTGCTGCCTTAGGTTTTTTTTTCCTGAAAGCTATTTCTTTCGAGTTTTAAGGGTTGACCATTCTTCATTCTAGTATACTGTTGTTAGGTAAGCATCTTTCCAAGCCATTCATAATCTTTGATTTCACCTATTGCAGTCATTCTCCTAAAGCACTAAGTTCTTTTTTTTTTTTTTTTTTTTGAGACGGAGTCTCGCTCGCTCTGTCGCCCAGGCTGGAGTGCAGTGGCGCCATCTTGGCTCACTGCAAGCTCTGCCTCCCGGGTTCATGCCATTCTCCTGTCTCAGCCTCCTGAGTAGCTGGGACTACGGGCACCCGCCACTGTGCCCAGCTAATTTTATTTTTGTATTTTTAGTAGAGATGGGTTTTCACCATGTTAGCCAGGATGATCTCGATCTTCTGACCTTGGGATCCGCCCGCCTCAGCCTCCCAAAGTGCTAGGATTACAGGTGTGAGCCACTGTGCCTGGTCTAAGTTCTTAATTTATTGTGATTCATGATTCCTTTGAGATCTAGCAAAAGCTGTGAATCCTCTCCTTAGAAAAATGCTGCTTCAGAGGGCGTGTGGGCTCTGTTGAGCCTATCCACAGCTTAAGAACCTCCATTCTAAACCATTTTATTTTTCACATTGACAGGACCTAATCACTTTTGATTTTTACTCAGCTAAAAAAAAGTAAGACCTAGCCAGGCGCGGTGGCTCACGCCTGTAATCCCAGTACTTTGGGAGGCTGAGGCAGGTGGATCACCTGAGGTCAGGAGTTCAAGACCAGCCTGACCAACATGGAGAAACCCTGTCTCTACTAAAAATACAAAATTAGTCGGGCATGGTGGCACATGCCTGTAATCCCAGCTACTCAGGGTGCTGAGGCAGGAGAATCTCTTGAACCTGGGAGGTGGAGGTTGTGGTGAGCTGAGATCGTGCCACTGCACTCCAGTTTGGGCAACAAGAGCAAGACTCTATCTCAAAAAGAAAAAGAAAAAAAAGGAAGACTTGGTGTGGGCCGGGCGTGATGGCTCAAGCCTGTAATCTCAGCACTTTGGGAGGCAGAGACGGGCGGATCACGAGGTCAGGAGATCGAGACCATCCTGGCTAACCCGGTGAAACCCTGTCTCTACTAAAAAATACAAAAAAACTAGCCGGGCGAGGTGGCGGGCGCCTGTAGTCCCAGCTACTCTGGAGGCTGAGGCAGGAGAATAGCGTGAACCCGGGAGCCGGAGCTTGCAGTGAGCCGAGATCCGCACTGCACTCCAGTCTGGGCGGCAGAGCAAGACTCCGTCTCAAAAAAAAAAAAGACTTGGTGTGTACCTGAAATGTCAGCTACTCAGGAGGCTGTGGGGAGCCCAGGAGTTTGAGGCTTCAGTGAGCTGTGATTGCCACTGCACTCGAGACTGTGAGAAAAAGACCTCCTCCATCTCTTTAAAAAAAAAAAAAAAAAGATGTGAATAAGGCAGCACTGTGGAACAGAGTTAGGGATCTAATCCCAGCTATGCTACAGATCAACTGGGTGATTTTTGGCAAATCATTTAACTACTGTTACCTTCAGATTTTCATCTATAAAATGAGTGGGTTCGAGTAATCACTTAAGGTACCTGCAGCTCTCATGTTTAGTTATACTACTTGGATCTTTTCCATTTCTAAAATGCTTTTAGACAATTTGAATTGCATAGAATGTGCCAAGTTAGTGGTATGATATTGCTTTACTTTGACGGTAGTGTCTTTTGTCTCTTTTTTAGTGCAGTAGTATATTGGGTTAATAGTTTTAGAATTAAGTCTACAATTGACTGACTAGATATCCCTTGTGGTCTATTAATGTTAACAGAGTTCATGATCTTAATAAGCTTAGTTTTAATCATTTTTTTAAAAAATATATTGTCCTTCCCTAGCTCATTAAATTTTTCTGATACCTTTTCTGCCTACTCATGCAGCTTCGTGCTGCTCCTATAATTTATCCCTCTCAGTATGCCATTTCACTACCTGGAAGAGCTCAGTATTAACTGCAATCTTTTAGGGAAATGTTAAGACTGAACCCAGTACTGACTCTGGAAACTCCAGTAATAAAATTCTTACCCTTTCAGAGAGAAGCACCCATTTTCTTCATATTCAATCTAATTAGATTCATTTGAATCTGCCTGTTAGGAACATTTTCCCCATATTTCCTTATTTGTTTCTTTCTATTGAGTATCTATTAATGCTGTACACTATGGTAGGTGGTAGGGATATAGAAACAGACAAGAATTGTGGTCATTTTTCCTGTGGTATTCATTCTGTTTGGGAAGACGTCACCTGACTAGTGCTATAGTAAAGATGTGAGTGGAGGATAGGAGGCAGGAGGGGACACAGAAGCTCCTAGATGGTGACCTTTGTGTTGGCCTGGCACATGTGTCCTTTCAGTTAGTCTGTGCCATTCATTTTTATAGGAGGCAGAAGATCAATGCCCCAGTAGCTCTAGGAAATATGGCACTTTCTGAGAGAATATTTAAAATTTAAAGGAATACTAAACAAAATTATGAAACTTGTATTTCTTTTTTGGAATCTACTGAAAGGTAAACTTACTTTCTTTGCTTATAAAAGTTTTTTTTTTTTTTTTTTTTTTTGACTGGGTGCAGTGGCTCACACCTGTAATCCCAGCACTTTGGGAGGCCAAGACGGGCAGATCACCTGAGGTTGGGTGTTCGAGACCAGCCTGACCAACATGGAGAAACCCCATCTCTATTAAAAATGCAAAATTAGCTGGGCATGGTAGCACATGCCTATAGGCTACTCGGGAGGCTGAGGCAGGAGAATCACTTGAACCCAGGAGGCAGAGGTTGCAGCGAGCCAAGATTATGCCATTAGACACCAGCCTGGGCAACAAGAGCGAAACTCCGTCTCAAAAAAAAAATTGTTTTTTGTCAATAGCAGAAATAAGAGATGGGTTAATTGATCTGGCATCTAATTAAGGAAAGGCATGCCTTATGGAGATTCTAGAGTATGAGCCAAGAATTGAACTCCTGGCTTTCTGGTTCCCTGCTATATTCGTATAGTAGAGGACAGAGACTTTTACTCTGAGAGGCAGATCTGCCCATATCTGATGCCTCCCAAGTGACTAAGAAACCTATGAGACAGTGAGATCTGTAATTAAGTTCAGGGTTAAGTGGTTCTTGCTTTGCTTTTTAGTCCTCTAATAGGTACTTCATAAGTGATGCCGAATTAAGTGTTAGGCTGGAATTTCTCTACCATTTCAGGTGGATATTTCTTTCCTTTCTTTTTTTGTTTTTTTTTTGAGACAGAGTCTTGCTCTGTCACCCAGGCTGAAGTGCAGCAGTGTGATCTCAGCTTGCTGCAAGTTCCACCTCCCGAGTTCACACCATTCTCCTGCCTCAGCCTCCCAAGTAGCTGGGACTACAGGCGTCTGCCACCACGCCCGGCTGATTTTTTTATATTTTTAGTAGGGACGGGGTTTCACCGTGTTAGCCGGGATGGTCTCAATCTCCTGACCTTGTGATCCACCGGCCTCGGCCTCCCAGAGTACTGGGATTACAGGCATGAGCCACCGTGCCTGGCCTTTTTTTTTTTTTTTTTTGTTTTTTTTTTTTTTTGAGACAAGGTCTTGCTCTATCACCCAGGCTGGAGTGCAGTGATCATGACTTACTGCAGCCTTGACCTCCCAGGGTCAGGTCACCCTCCCACTTCAGCTTTCTGAGTAGCTGGGACTATAGGCATGCACCACCACACCCAGCCATTTTTTTTTTTTTTTCTTTCATAGAGACAGTCGTGTTGCTCAGGCTGGTCTTTAACTCTTGGGCTTAAGTGATCTTCCTGCCTTGGTCTCCCAAAGAGCTGGGATTATAGGTGTGAGCCACCACACCCAGCATTCACATGGATATTTCTTATTAAGAGAGATCATGAGACTAAAGTTCTAAGAAGAATTAGAACAGATGAAGGAAGTAATAATAAAATTTCATTAAGAGCAGTGGTATCTTCGTCTTGATTATTTGATACCTAACATAGTGCCTGTCTCAGAGTGCAGTGTGCGTCACTTACTGATGGAGATAAATTCTGCAAAGTTCATTATTTGGTGATTTTGTCATTGTGTGAATGTCATAGTGTACTTACACAAACCTAGATGGTATGGCCTACTACACACAGAGGTCATATGGTAGAGCCTGTCGCTCCCAGGCTACAAACCTGCACAACACAGCATGTTCTTATACTGAATGTTGTAGGCAGTTGTAACATAATGGTAAGTATTTGTGTATCTAAATGTTTCTAAACGTAGAAAAGGTATAGTAAAATGTGGTATAAAAGATAAAAAATGGTACAGGGCATTTTTGGTACAGTGTACCAAATGTACCTGTACCAAATGGTACAGGGATCTGCCCTGTATAGGGCAGATTCATTATAATCTTCTGGGACCACTGTTGTATATGCAGTCTGTCACTGACCAAAACATCCTTATGCAAGTACATGGCTGTACTTAATAAATGGATGCCACCTGCCCCTTCCACTCTGTGTCAGGCTGCTGCCATTTGTAGTGTTGTCTTTGGTTTATCTGTGGGGGTTTGGGATCTCACTGAATTGTGTCTCCTTGTGCAGGTTGTGCATTTGCCCAGTTCATGACTCAAGAAGCAGCTCAGAAATGCCTTCTAGCTGCTTCTCCAGAGAATGAGGTAAGGAAGATATTTCCTTTACCTTATAACACAGGAGGCAGTTTGGCTCTTAGGGGCAACATCTGATATTTACACAAAGCTTTATTATTCTTGTCAGTAATAATAAAACTAACACTTATTTAGCACTTTGTTGTGTTAGGCACTGAACTTTACTTGCATTATCTTATTTAATCATTACATCAGCCCTTTGAGGTAGGCAGAATTATGATCTCTACTTCATAGGTGAGGAAATGGGGATAATAACGTATCTGATATTTGTTGCTTGCTGTCTGTGTCAGCCTCTATCCTAGACTGATAACATGAAAGACTAGGATAAGAAGGTATTAAGGTCGTCTGTGAAGTAGAGTAGATGTTTGAGAGAGAATGTGTGTGGGTGATGGAGAATTACTCCATTTGTTCTACAATCGAGTATAATGTTATTTAATATTGCTGTTATTTCTTAAGTCCTCTAGAGTAAGTATTCTACTATTTCATTAACTTTCTTTATAATACTAGACATTTGCCTGTTTACAGATAATTTTCCTCAGTTTGGGTCTACTTTGGGACTAATCAACTCCCAGAAAATAATTTATTTACTGCTGACTGCCTGAAATACACATGTGGCCTTTTGTACAGCTATACTAAATATTGTGAGGCCCAGTGATCCATTTGTAGCTGGCTGAGCTGAAACGTCATAGGGCTTGGCTTCCATAGCATAATTGATGCTTGCCGTATCCCTTTCTGTGGTGTTCTTGTCAGGTGCTTAGTTTCTAGTTTCTACTCATTATGTGTTGTTTTTGTTTTTTTGAAACGGAGTCTCGCTCTGTTGCCCACGCTGGAGTGTAGTGTCGTGATCTCCACTCACTGCAACTCCACCTCCCGGGTTCATGCCATTCTCCTGCCTCAGCCTCCCAAGTAGCTGGGATTACAGGCACACACCACCATGCCCGGCTAATTTTTGTATTTTCAGTAGAGACGAGGTTTCACCATGTTGGCCAGGCTGGCCTTGAACTCCTGACCTCAGGTGATGCACCCACCTCAGCCTCCCAAAGTGCTAGGGTTACAGGCGTGAGCCACCGTGCTCGGCCATTATGTGTTTTAAGAAGGGGTTGTGATCTGTTACAGACTGGTGGGCTTAAACTGGATGGCCGGCAGCTCAAGGTTGACTTGGCGGTGACCCGTGATGAGGCTGCAAAGCTTCAGACAAAGAAGGTGAAGAAGCCGACTGGCACCCGGAATCTCTATCTGGCCCGAGAAGGCTGTGAGTAGGGAGATGTAACCCAGGCTTCCAAGTAGCTGGCCCTGTGCCATATCATTGATCCAGCAGTAGTATGTTTGGGAGCATGTTTCAAATTAAAAACCCAAATGTTCTTTTTAACAATTTTATATGATCATTCCACTTTAATAAATGTGGCTTTCTGTTAGTAAACCTCCACTCATTTTTGTGGATTAACCATCCCATTATCTTTTATGCCTGGTTGCCTTTTGTCTTTTTCAATAGAGGATTGGCAAGGCAGAGAGGGAGAAAGAACTCAAAATACCTTTGCTTCTTGTCATCATTTCTGATAAGAGGTTTTCATTATGACTAAAATTACTCTTTTGGATTATTCATGGATTTAAAATGTGCACCCAGTACTTTCCTTTCGTGTAAGAAAGACAATCAGAAATTAGCTTTAAATTTAAAAAAAAAAATTCTTTCTTCTAGGTCACACAGTATTTATCAGCTCACCTCCTCCATAGCTTCACAGCCTGTGCTAGTAATGTCCATTAGCCTTTGACACCAGCCCTCTATGGCAACATAACTGTTTTCGACTGGCTTATCTCACTGGTTAGTAATGGACCTCAAGTACATAAGGAACAGCAAAGTTAAGTTCCAAGGGCAGATTATAGGTGGAACATTGTGCATTCTAAATGCCCAAAATGTATTTATGTTCCATACTTCTTCCAGGCCTTTCTTTCTGACTTTGAGCATGTACGTGAAGATTCTTTGAGGGGAGAGAAGAAGAGGAATAAAATCACAAAATGTTCAGAGTTTTAGTCCTTGAGAGGCAGCTCTGAGCCCAGAACTTAGCCCTGTATCCTATTTCTGGACCTAACCAAATGCCATCGTGTCCTGGCCAACATAGTCCTCTGGGCCCTGTACAAAGAGTTTGCATCATTCAAATCACATTCCTCTTGTTGCTCAGTGAAAATTCCCTTGTTGATGTCTTGGCCTTTTTCCCTCTTTCTGCAGTGATTCGTGCTGGGACGAAGGCTGCAGAGGGTGTGAGTGCTGCTGATATGGCCAAAAGAGAACGGGTGAGTAGATTAGGCATTGACCTTCAGGTTCTGCGTGGCCTATAAATCAATCAAAAATAGTTATCGAATGCTCGATGTGCTCATAAAAGAACCAAGTATGGTCACAGACCATACTTACTGCCCTGTTAGAGAGAAAAGCACATAGGTGAGACAGCAAGTAACCCAACATTATACATAGTATTCTATCTGCTTTATATGCCAGTATAAAAGAACTGTGTCTTATTCTTTGTTTCCCTAGTGCTTGGCAGTAAATGTTTGCGAACACATGCTGCTAGATCGTGCAGTAGACAGTCAGAGGCTAGGGCTACGTGTAATTAGGTGTCAGTATAAACACAGAATAATGTAGAAGGGCAAGATCAGAGTGGTCTGGAGTTATTAGGGAAGGAAGAAGATACGGCTCTTGAAAGGGGTAGCTGTCAGTTTGGAGGAGTTGGTGTCTCCAGATTATAAAATCATTTTAGAAAAACTCCCGTCTTATGGGCATTTCCGATGTTAACCAATACCGTTATATTCCTTGGCTGCTTGGTAACGTTCCCAGTCGTTTTTGCTTTTTCCCATAGAACTTGCTTTCAAAAAGCCAAGCCAGCCTGGAATGGTAAAGATGCATAATCATGAACAGAATTAGTTATGGAACCTTAACATGCAGATGAGGAACAGGGATGAGAGTATAATGACGGCAGGAGGCAGTGTATCTTTTTTTCAGTGTGCACAGGTTCTGCGCTAGTGTTTTCAACTTTAGTAGTGAACATCTGGAAATCATAGGCTCTGGAGACCCATCCCTAACTGGAGAAATTACATAAAATTTTAAAGCCTCAATTTTATAAGAGTATTATATACCTGTGTCTGACCACAATGCAATAATGACATGTTTAGTTTAAAACTAATTTTATTAGCAAAAAGCTCATTCAGTGATAGGTATGCATTATACATTCACAGCAGGCACAGCTTTTCCTGACAGAAAAATTGTCTGTTGAACTTAAACATGATAGCCTTTTCAGATGTTCCTTTAATAGTCATTTTCCAGGGGATTTGTTTATTTTGTGATTTGTTGGTACTTTTACCAAACAAGAAACAGCAGGACTGAGAAGGCTTGACAAAAGAAAAACTTTTAATTGAAAACTTTTTTCTACCAGCTTGGTTTTGAAAAAACTAATTGGAAGAATAATGTCATCTTTCATTTCATTTTAGACACAGATCACGCAGGTACTGGGGTTTTGTGGCAGCATAATTGAGGGTATTGTTCTAAGAGCAAAGTATGTTTCTGTGGTCATGGATATTCCTTTGCCTCAGGGTGGCAGAGTTGAGACAAGACAGCATTCTGTCAAGTATTCTTTGAATAAGTTCCATTTCCTTTTGGAAGGATTAGATAATCAGTTGAGTTGGTGGGTAGATGAGGACTGGGCATAGATGTTAACCACAGTATTATCTGTTGTTTGCTCTGGGCTACATTTTGAGCTAGGGATTTTTTTCTTTTTTTTTTTTTTGAGATGGAGTTTCACTCTTGTTGCCCAGGCTGGAGTGCAATAGCGTGATCTTGGCTTACCACAACCTCCTCCTCCCAGGTTCAAGCGATTCTCCTGCCTCAGCATCCCGAGTAGCTGGGATTACAGGCATGCACTACTATGCCTGACTAATTGTTGTATTTTTAGTAGAGACAGGGCATCACCATTTTGGCCAGGCTGATCTTGAACTCCTGACCTCAGGTGATCTGCCTGCCTTGGCTTCCCAAAGTGCTCAGATTACAGGCATGAGCCACCCTGCGCAGCCTTATGTTATCTCATTTTGGCCTCACATCAGTGCTCAGAGACTGTGTTCTACTGTTCCATTTTATAGATGAAAAATTGAGGCTTTAAAATTTTATGTAATTTCTCCAGTTAGGGATGGGTCTCCAGAGCCTATGATTTTACTGTTACCCACCCACCATCTTATCCCTTTGAACTTTTCTTTCCCTATGCTGGGCATTGTAAAGCTGCAGTGTGGGCAGTTTCCATCCATTTTCTATATGTGTGGTTATGGGATGGAGATCATAATTCTTTCCTTTTGGAGAATTTTGAGCCTTGTCTTAAAAAGAGTGAGTTGTACTGTTAACCATTGGTTGTTCTTTCAGTTTGAGCTGCTGAAGCATCAGAAACTCAAGGACCAGAATATCTTTGTCTCCCAAACCAGGCTCTGCCTGCACAATCTCCCAAAGGCTGTAGATGACAAACAGCTCAGAAAGCTGCTGCTGAGTGCTACTAGTGGAGAGAAAGGGGTGCGCATCAAGGAGGTGAGGCATGGCCCTGTCCATCTGGAACTTTCATTCTGATCTGGGGTCATATCAAGCATTTCCCTCAGGCTGCGGTGCCAAATTTTGTTTGTTTTGAGACGAAGTCTCACTCTGTCGCCCAGGCTGGAGTACAGTGGTACAGTCTTGACTCACTGCAGCCTCCTCCGCCTGGGCTCAAGCAGTTCTCCTGCCTCAGCCCCTGAGTAGCTGGGACTATAGGTGTGTGCCACCGCGCCTGGCTAATTTTTGTATTTTTAGTAGAGAAGGGATTTCACCATGTTGGCCAGACTGGTCTGGAACTCCTGACCTCAAGTTATCTGCTCACCTCAGCCTCCCAAAGTGCTGGGATTACAGGCGTGAGCCACCGTGCTAGGCCATCAACAGACTTTCTTCTGGACATGTTGTCAGAGTGCATGGCTGAGTTTAGCAGTTTCTTGGTTTTGTTCTTTTTCTTCTAAAAATTGTCTTTTACATCTGAATTACAGTAGAATGCAAGGAAGTCTCTGCATGAATTAATTTAGCAAGCATTTATTAAATGCCTTTTGTGTGCTTAGCATTATACTTTGTGCTATCATGTGAATTTTCTTGCAGAGAAAATAATCTGCTTTGCTTTTTGGAGAGTATTTTACTCCTAGTTAGATTCTTACCCTATAGTCAGAGTCACCTATGCCTGTCGTCAACACAGGAAGCCATGTAGATGTTCAGCAGTTGAATTAGAAAAACACTGGGTTCATACCAACTTGGTTAGGCTCTGTGAGTACAGAACTTCTCTGCCTTCACACTCCCCTTTGCATATTTCTCTTTTCTTTTCTTTTTTTTTTTTTTTTAGGATGTGGTCTTGCTCTGTCACAGGCTGGAGGGAGTGCAGTGGCGACATCTCAGCTCACTGCAGCCTCCCCCTCCCAAGCTCAAGCAATCCCCCCACCTCAGCCTCCCAAGTAGTTGGGACTATAGTTACACACCACCATGCCTGGCTAATTTCTTTTTTCTTATTTTTATTTTTCATTTTTGAGATGGAGTCTCACTCTGTCGTTAAGCTGGAGTACAGTCACGCGATCTCAGCTCACTGCAACCTCCGCCTCCCCAGTTCAAGCGATTCTCCTGCCTCAGCCTCCGAGTAGCTGGGACTACAGGCACACACCACCATGCGCAGCTAATTTTTGTATTTTTAGTAGAGACAGGGTTTCACCATGTTTGTTAAGATGGTCTCGATCTCTTGACCTCAAGTGATCCACCCGCCTCGGCCTCCCAAAGTGCTAGGATTACAGGCATGAGCCACTGCGCCTGGCCCATGCCTGACTATTTCTTATGTTTTTGGTAGAGACAGGGTTTTGCCATGTTGCCCAGGCTGGTCTCAAATTCCTGAGCTCAGACGATCCCCCTGCTTCGGCCTCCCACAGTGCTGGGATTATAAGTGTGAACCACTGGGCCTGGCTTTGCATATCTCTGTCATACTGCTTACTATTGCCCTGGCCTCAAACTGTCAGTCAGTCACTTCTCCCCACTAGACTGAGTTTTTGAGGCAAGCGTTATCTCATTATCCCCAATCCTTGGTGTAGTACCTGCTACATAGTCATCTCTTGGTCAATACTTATTTTTAAAGTACCATTGCCAATATTTTGGGTCTGCTTTACTCTGTTTCACCACTATAAACTGTTTTCCTAATCCCTGAAAACCTCTTCAAAATGTATGGATTGGTATTTGGGACATTACATGAGAAAATGTGAATATATCAGCACATATCTGACACCACTCTTAGTAAAACTGCTCAGTGTTACTGGTTATAGGGGAGGGACAGTTGCGTAATTTCTCATATCATCTGAATACTTAGTGCCTGTACATTTAACACCTGTCATAATTTAGAGAAATTTATGTTTATTCTAAAATATTTGCCTTATGTTGAATTTTCCTCCTAATTCCTTCTTATGTGTACGTATAGTGTCTCAGTAAGATGGTAAGTATCTTGAGAACAGGATCTTCATTATATGCTTCTCTTGATTCCCTTACAGTATATGACAGTTCTAGACACAGAGTGGACACTGGACGTAAACTAAATGTGGCATCCATGTGTCCCCAATACTTAGCCGTCTCCATTACATGAGAACGACAGTTTCGGTAGTAATGGCATGTAAATGATCAATTTTCTCAAAACATCCTACTGTACTTTGGTGCCCCAGATGTTTGCTACATCTGGCTTAAGGATTTAAGGGAAAACCACACTAGAGAGGATCTGAGCTGCAGGCAAAGAGAGCTGAAACTTCTGCCTGTATTTCTGAGCCTGTATGTTGGAGAGACTTTTTCCTATGCTTGAAATGTCTTTCTTATCTAAAGCCATCAGTCCTTCCTCCTTCCCTTCTTTAATAATTTCCTTCCTGAGGGCTTTTTTCAGTGGTAAGATCTATGGACAGTATTCCATCCTCGGCAATAACTTGTTACACTCTGAAAATACCATGTACCTCTCAATTTGTATGTATCATGAACAGTTGTGTTTGTATTGTGTTTGTTTTCTAACATCCAAACCTCTTTATAAATTTTCTTTAGGAAGTTTTGTTTATGTGCTTATTTTAGGTCTCTGTTGATGTCTATAAACTAGTAGAAAGCAAGAAAATATTATTTTAATCTGTTTTATGGTGTTAGGAGGTGAATTCTAATAAGATGGACACACATAAGTGTTATTCCAGTGTGATTTTTGTGATGGTGGTATAAATGAAGATTATGTTTCAATAACCTGATTTTTTTTTTTTTTTTTTTTTTTTTTTTTGAGACAGAGTCTCACTCTGTTGCCCAGGCTGGAGTGTAGTGGTTTCATCATGGCTCACTGCAACTTCAACCTCCCCAGGCTCAGGTGATCCTCCTGCCTCAGCCTCTCGAGTAGCTGAGTGCCACCACACCAGCTAATTTTTTGTATTTTTTGCAGAGACAAGGTTTTGCCATGTTGCCCAGGCTGGTCTCAAACTCTTGGCCTCAAGCAATCCTCCTGTCTCAGCCTCCCAAAGTGCTAGGATTACAGGCATGAGCCACCATGCTCACCCAATAACCTTATTTTTTATTGACTCTATTAAAGCAGTTCATGTCAGGCAAGGCTTCTCATTCTGTAATTACTGATTTTTTTTCTTGCTCTACTCATAGTGTAGAGTGATGCGAGACCTCAAAGGAGTTCATGGGAACATGAAGGGTCAGTCCCTGGGCTACGCCTTTGCAGAGTTCCAAGAGCACGAGCATGCCTTGAAAGCCCTCCGCCTGATCAACAACAATCCAGAAATCTTTGGGCCTCTGAAGGTAAGCCTCGTCCTCTGGGGAGACTTGTTTCCCTTAGGACCACTTGCAGGAAACCAGTCTTCTCCTTTATGCCTAGTGTCCTCTGACATTTGAGGGGTGGGAAAGAGTGGCAAGTGGACAAAAAAAAAGGTGGGTTGGGGGAAGATGTGTGAAGGGGAAAAACTCAACTCATTGCCTGCACAGATTTAGAAGTCTAATGAATGACATTCTATCTCCTTCTGACAGAGACCAATAGTGGAGTTCTCTTTAGAAGATCGAAGAAAACTTAAAATGAAGGAATTAAGGATCCAGCGCAGCTTGGTACAGAAATTAAATGGTCCATATTTTTAAGGACATAATTAAACTCTTCTATTTTGTTCAGTTTGTGCTTCTGCTCTCTTAGAGTAGTTCTCCCCTCAATTAGGTTTTTTTGCTCCCAGTTCCCTTTAGTCCCTGTTCCCTAAGCCTCTCCAGGCCATCTTCTTTTCTGCTGGCCCATGTCTGATAGCTCTACAGCAGAAGGGAAAGGAAGGAGAAAGGAAGCAGACCAATGTTATTTCCAGTCAGCCGTTCTTTACAATGTTTGGTGATAGTACGTGCCAAAATTAATGGTTGAGGTTAAGGTTTCCCGTTACTTGTAGATTTCAGTTATCTCTTCCATATTTTCTTTTATTAGTTGGCTCCAGAAGTGTTAAGCCTGTTAGTTTTATACAGTTTTTAATCTGGTGTGCTATAGAGGGTGGAGCAGGGACTTCAGGAATAGGTGTACTCATGCTCATACTCTGGCTCTGCCCTTTTTGCTGCATGTTCTTTGGCAGTTATTACTGCTCTGAACTTCAGTTTGTAAAATGGGTGGACAACATCTGCCTTACATGATTGCTGAGGACTAAATGAGATAATACATGTCCATCATCTAGCATACTGCGTGGTCAACACACAGTCAGTACTCATTCTCTTACCCATCTTCCTCCAGGACATGCAGGGCCAGATTATTCTTGACTCTTATTCTTAGAGCTGTCATTGATATTGCACAGCAAAATTCACTTGCATATACAGCAAACATTTGTAGTCTTTGTGGTGTATACCAAGAGCATTACCAACAGATGAGCCATTCTGGTGGTTAATGCAATGGCCCTCAGTTGGAAAATCTGGGATCTGGTTATTGTTCAAGGCAACTTTGTTACCCTAGATAATAGAATTGCTTATTACTGTTAGCCATTGTTTCAGAGGTGATTCTGAAGCTACCAGTTTTGTTTGTTTGTGTGTTTGAGATGGAGTCTTGCTGTGTTGCTCAGGTTGGAGTGCAGTGGTGCAATCTCAGTTTGCTGCAACCTCCACCTTCTGGATTCAAGTGATTCTCCTCCCTCAGCCTCCCGAGTAGCTGGGACTACAGGTGCACCCCACCATGCCTGGCTAATTTTTGTATTTGTTTGGAAGAGACAGGGTTTCACCCTGTTGGCCAGGCTGGTCTTGAACTCCTGACTTCAAGTGATCCACCTGCCTCAGCCTCCCAAAGCGCTGGGATTACAGGTGTGAGTCACTGAGCCCAGCCTTGTTTGTTTTTTAACATCCAAATTACTTTATTTGTTGCCTGGATTTATATTCATACTGTTCTTTTGTGTAAAAATGCCTCTACTCACTTTGCATATGCAGATCAAATGATCCCTTTCAAGTAGCATTCCTTCACCTCTCTCAAAAGATAAAGGCCGTCTTTACTTGATTTTCGTGAACTTCCTTAAGCTGTGTAGTTTTTTTTATTTTGGTTTATTTGTGTATGTATCTCTTGTCTCCACCTGGCTGTGAGTCCTGAAGGGTAGACACTTTTTTTTTGTATCCTAGAAACAGACTGGCATACAATAGACATATAATAAATGTTCATTGTATCTGGATTTCTAAGGTGAAAGGGAAGAACAACACACACTTATCATTACATTAATTTCACTTGAATCTTCTGTTTCTTCCACTTCAGTGCGAATACTTCTGTAACATCCTTGATGCCTTCCTTTCCACAGCGTCTTTTCCTTGTCGTCTTCGCTTCATTTATTCCATTCCTAATGTTCTTCCTTTCTTGAAAACGATCCGAGTTTCTGACCTATGTCATTTTTCTTCTCTCTGAAGAGATTTATTTCGTATTTCTTGCAGACAGGGTTACTGGCAACAAATTCCCTCCATTTTCTTTTGTCTGAGTAGGTCTTGTCCTTAACTTTTGAAGGATAAGTTTATCAGATACAGTGTTGCAGGTTGGTGATTTTTTTTCTTTTAAAACTTTAAATATTAAATATCTCACTTCACTCCCTTCTTGCTTACATGATTTCTGAAGAGAAGTCTTGGAAATCTCTCTGAACTTACTCTGGTTTGGGAGGGTGCCTATTAAAAACAAAAGAGAGAGAAATTTGATGTAATCTCATCCTTGTTCCTCTATAGGTAAAATTTTTCCTGTGTCTGGCTTCTTTCAAGATTTTATCTTTGATTTTCTGCAGTTCGTCTATGATATGACTAGTTGTACATTGTTTAGTATTTATCTTATTTGGTCTTAGAGCTCTGAGTTCCTTGATCTGTGGTTTAGTGACTGTCATTAGTTTTGAAAAATTCTCAGCGCTTATTACTTCATTATCTTTTCTGTTGCTTGCTTTCTTCTTGTATTCTTTCTACATAGGTTACACCTTTGATAATTGTCCCACCTACTGGCTTTTGAATCTTGGGCATGCACTCTCCCTTATTTCTGTGTTATGGGAAGGGGAATGGTTATTTTGTGCCCCCCACCCAGTAACCATCTGTTACTATGGCAGGGCTTGTGAACTACATGTATTCACTTTCCTCTAGTCTCCAACTGTGTGGGGGAAGAATTCCTCTTCTTTCATCTAGCTCACATAAAGCTCATCTTCTGTTGAGTATTTGCAGCAAACAAAGCTCATCCAGAAACCAGATGGCATTTTCTTGTTTCATGCAGCAAAAAGTGAGATCCAAGCCTGCAACTGGTGAGCCTCAGAAGGGGAAACCAGAGCCTGCAAAAGACCAGCAACAGAAGGCAGCTCAACACCACACAGAGGAACAAAGCAAGGCGCCCCCAGAGCAGAAGGGGAAGGCGGGCTCTACCTTATGGACCGGGTTCCAGACCAAGGCTGAAGTGGAGCAGGTGGAGCTGCCTGATGGAAAGAAGAGAAGAAAGGTCCTGGCGCTCCCCTCACACCGAGGCCCCAAAATCAGGTGAGATGCAGGAAAGCAACAGCATAGAACAGTGGGTGGGTTCTAAGCGGGTTTGTTTTTGCTGAGTTCTTTTCTCTTTGTGGCATTTGTTTGGTTGAAAAGGATGCTTGGTGCTATGTATTCCCACACACGGGGTTAACACGTGAGTCTTCAACACCGTCAGAGATGTCACTCTTAGATCAATGGCAGAGAGACCTCCTAGGGCAGGCTTTTGTGCCCCTTTTCTCCTCTTTTAAAGAGCTTCCTGTTGTCCAGATGGCCATCTCTGCCAGCTGAGGCCACATACTTGAGGTTCAGTGGTAGTTTCTGTTTGGGGCAGCAAATTAGTGCTCTACAAAAATAAATCTTTATAAAATATTTGTTAAATAAACGAAAGTTTTTGAGATATCCATGGGATTTTATATATTTATTTATTTTATTTTATTTTTAGAGACAGTGTATTATTCATTTCTTCCACTGCTATAAAGAAGTACCTGAGACTGGGTAATTTATAAGGAAAAGAGACTTAATTGGCTCATGGTTCCACAGGCTGTATAGGAAGCATGACAGCAGCTGCTTATCTTCTAGGGAGGCCTCAGGAAACTTAACCATAGTGGAAGGTGAAGTGGGAGCCTGCACTTCACATGGCCAGGAGCAGGGGGAAGGCGCATTTTGAACAACCAGATCTTGCAGTAACTCATTCACCGTCATGAGAACAGCACTGAGGGGATGGTGCTAAACCATTCATGAAGGAGTCATCCCCATGATCCAGTCACCTCCCACCAGGCCCAGCCTCCAACATTGGGGATTACAATTCAACATGAGATTTGGGCAAGGACACAGATCCAAACCATGTCACAGGGTCTTACTCTGTTGCCCAGGCTAGAGTGCAATGGCATGATCATAGCACACTGTAACCTCGAACTCCTGGACTCAATCCACCTGCCTCAGCCTTCTGAGTAGCTGGGACTTTTAAATTTTATTTTAGTAGAGACAGGGGGTTGCTATGTTGCCTAGGCTGGTCTCAAGCTCCTGACATCAAGCAGTTCTAAGTATACAAATACTGAGCTTTCAGAGGGCTGTTGCAGTATCCCTTTTTAGAATGACTTAACATATCATGGGCTTGGGAAGGACCAGTGTACAAAGAGGAATTTTATCCCTTGAGCTAAGAGAACCTAGGGGTGTCAAATTAGAAGAAGGACTCAAGGTGACACTCAGCCATTTTATTTCAGGTTGCGGGACAAAGGCAAAGTGAAGCCCATCCATCCCAAAAAGCCAAAGCCCCAGATAAGCCAGTGGAAGCAGGAGAAACAGCAATTATCTTCTGAGCAGGTGAGTTCTGCAGGACATTCAGCTTTGGTATGGCATGGTTCTGTCAGATTGTAGCCATGTTTGTACCTTGATTAGCTGCCCCAAAAAGAAAGACTTCTGTATAGGACAGTAGCTTTTTAGAGAATGTTGAGGTATACAATATAAAAGTGGAGAGAAAAAAGTAAAATGAACCTCCATGTATCTGTTCCTCTGTTTCAGCAGTCTCCTTGTTTTACGTATTCCCCATAACATGCTTTCCCCACTAGAGTATGTTAAAGCAAAGCCCATTTCATATGTAAATATGTCTCATATGAAAATGAAACATTGCTCAGAAAAACCTCAGATTGCATCTCTAACTGATGAGGCCTTAAACACACACACCTTATGCCATTATAATATCTAATGAAACTAATAAGCCCTTTATCATCTACTACACAAATGATATATTAAAGCCATATTAAAATTTCCCCAATTGCCTGAAAAATATGTTTTTATACTTGGTTAGTATGAGTCGGGATCCGAAGTCCACACATTATACTTGGGTTTTTAATTTCTTAAATCATTTTTTTCTTCTCTAATATCCATTTTCCCTTACCACCCTTTTTTCCATGCTATTCATTTACTGGAGAAACCAGGTCATTTGTGTTATATTTTTAGCCATTTGCTTCCTTGTGGTGTCATTTAACTTGTCTCTGTGACACCCCATCTTGCCTGTCACCTGGTAGTTAGTTCGGTCTGGTAGCTTGATCAAATTCAGTTTTCTTTTTTTAAATTTTTTTTGAGATGGAGTTTTGCTCTTATTGCCTAGGCTGGAGTGCAATGGCACAATCTCGGCTCACTGCAACCTCCGCCTCCCGGAGTAGCCTCCCAAGTAGCTGAGATTACAGGCATGCACCACCATGCCCAGCTAATTTTGTATTTTTAGTAGAGATGGGGTTTCACCATGTTGACCAGGCTGGCCTCGAACTCTTGACCTCAGGTGATTCGCCTGCCTTGGCCTCCCAAAGTGCTGGGATTACAGATGTGAGCCACCATGCCTAGCCTCAAGTTCAGTTTTCTTGACTAGAGTATTTCATGGATGGTGTGTGTGTTTCTTTACATCACCTGAGGCACATACTACCTGGTTGCCCATTTTTAGTGATTCTGAGATTGATCAGTAGATTTGAGGATTGTCTGCCTTGTCCCTCCATTGATGAAGTCCCCAGTTAGCCTTTCATGTAATGGCCTTAGCAATTATTGATGAGTGTTACCAGATCCATTATTTCATTATGGGTTACAGAATGCCGATTATTTAAACTTCTATCCTTTTGCATTTTTAAATAGAACTCTTGAAAGAAAAATCTTCCTTTGTCAATTATTTGGTTACCACAAAATATCATTTGTATAGGAAAGACAGGATAAATGCTTGATTTTTTTTTTCTCTCTCTCTCTCTCTGTATTAGTTTTCAGAGTAATGAGCTGTTGCCATACCGGCTCATTTTTTAGTCTTATGAAATCCTGACTTTTCATATACTTGATGTGTTTCAAATACTGTCATTATTCTTACTCTGTCTAAGGCTGGCGGAAGCCCCTGCAGGTTGGCTTCTGAGTCTTTCTAATGTGGCCTGTTTGTCTGGTAATATCCTTGCTTTCTAGTGCAGGATGTCCAGGCTGAGCTCAGGTACCTCTTCCCCAGTCCTGACATTAGCCATTTTTCCCAAGGAGCCCTAGTTCCTTTTAGTAGTAAACGGTGGTCCTACATTCTTGAATACTTGAAGTCAAGCTTTCTTCTCCCCTTTCCTAGTCTCTTTCATTTAAGGGTAAAAGCAGCATTAGCTTCCCATCCTACTCAAGAAATCTGTGTCTGGGAAGTTTCTGACCTATACCATACTATGTTATAGATCTCTGAAATCCTGTGAGCAGTGTTCTTGGGGAGGGAATGGACAAGCAAGAATGGCCAGATTCTGTGCTGGCTTATCTGCTTGGAGGCTAAAGTGAGGCTTTGGGAGCTAGAGTGAGAGAGGCCCTTGAGCCCCCAACACAGTGTGTTAGACAGGGGAGTTAGTCAGGCCCTGCTCCCTGTGCACTGTTGGTCTAATTTCTTACCAGTGGATGATTCTGTTTGAGCCTTTCTCTCTAAGGGTCTCTCTCTAGAAACCTACCCCTTTCTGGTAGACATGATCTCTGTACACACTTTCTCTCCTGGGTGGCCTGAGGGTAAGGTGATATATAGTCTTTGAAATCAATTATATTATGTTTCTAATCCTTTCACTTGTAGGTATCTAGGAAAAAAGCGAAGGGAAATAAGACGGAAACCCGCTTCAACCAACTGGTCGAACAATATAAGCAGAAATTATTGGGACCTTCTAAAGGAGCACCTCTTGCAAAGAGGAGCAAATGGTTTGATAATTGATGATGCCAGCGGGCTGGGTAAGAAGCTGGGTTGTATACTTTCTAGTGACACTCCTGGGTTCCTCCCCATCTCCCATGTCTCTCACTGAGGGAAAGAAAATCCCCGAGGGCACTGCCACTGTGCTGGGAGGCACCCTGGACTGTGTACATCTGAACTTTGGTCCATCCTTTGATGAGTGGTTCGTTAGCCACAAAGAAATATCTGAAAGACATCATGATGCTTCTTGCATATTATCCAGATTATTGTATGAAGTTGTGTCTATAATTATTACCAATTTTTGTTCTTTATTTCTCAAATGGAAACAATTGAAAAAGCATTCTGGAGTGCTGAATTTTTAAGATGTATATTTTGTTAAGCGTATTCTCTAAATGAGATACTGTGTGGCTTTTTAGTAACAATGTCATTTCTAATATGTGTGACTCCTTTATTATGTATGAACATCCTTTGACAGTCCTAATTCAGCTCTATAGTCTTACACACTGCAGGAACTAAGTGACAGCAGAGAAAAATGCTTTCTAACCTAATCACTGCAGGCGGAGACACTTGGAAAAGAATGGGGGGAGGTGGGACCTGGCAGAGAGCAGCACTTACGTGTTTGTCAAATGAGGGGATTTCCAGTTGAATTGGTCTGCAGTGGCCTAAAGACACTAGCCTGGTTAGTGATGACCTGCATTTCTCTCATAGAGCACCTCCTTTTTCATCATACCCACTAGCTCTCTAAGGCCTCCTTAGTGAGGACACCTGATCCTCATTAAGTCTGCCCCTTAAGATGGCTTCACACCTACTAAAAAACTCCAAGGGTTTGACATCTCACTTTGATTGAAATCTTGTCTTCCTATAACATTTGATTCCCTGGGCTCTCCAGCCCTATCACCTCTGCTTGTCTTTATCCACTCTCTTCTTCATTCACTTTTGGCTACACAGTCCTTCCTTCCATCTCTTGACTCTTGACCACCTCAGAGCCTTTGTATCTGTTCCCTTTGCCTGGAGAGTTTTTCCTTTGCATCTTTTACTTGTGACTCAGATCTTCACTAGTTGTCGCCTCCTCCTGGAGCTCTTCCCAGACTATCTAAAGTGGGGCTTTTCTTCCCCTCCCCTCTATCTTGCCCCCTTACTGAATTCTGCTTCCCTGTTTCTTCTTTTTTTTTGAGTCAGTCTTGCTCTGTCACCCAGGCTGGAATGCAGTGGCACTGTCTCAGCTCATTGCAACCTCCACCTCCTGGGTTCAAGCGATTCTCCCGCCTCACCCTCCCAAGTAGCTGGGACTATAGGCGCACGCCACCATTCTTGGCTAAATTTTCTATTTTTAGTAGAGATGGGGTTTCATCTTGTTGACTAGGCTGGTCTTGAACTCCTGACCTCAGGCGATCTGCCCTCCTCGGCCTCCCAAAGTCTTGGTATTACAGGCGTGAGCCATCACATGTGGTGGCCTGCTTCCCTGTTTCTTTCTAGCACTAATCTCTATCTGAAATCATTTGTTTCTTTCTAGCACTAATCTCTATCTGAAATCATTTGTCTCTCCAGTTAGAATGTATGCTTTGTGAGAGGGACTTTATCCCTCTTATTCACTCCTGTAGACACAGTGCCTAGTACTGACCCAGGCATATAGTAAATATTGAATAAATATTTGTTGAATGAAAAAAATAAGGTAGGAAAGGAAGAAACAGTACTCGGTAGGCAAGAGACAAAGTTGGGAGTGTAACCCAAAATTCTTGATTCCTTAGTCTAGTCGAGTGTTACAAATAATGCTTTGACAGAACCACTGCTGAGCTAGAAACATGGTTATTTCTTTCTTTCTTTTTCTTTTTTTTTTTATTGAGACAGAGTGTCCCTCTGTCGCCCAGGCTGGAGTGCAATGGTGTGATCTTGGCTCACTGCGACCTCTGCCTCCTGGGTTCAAGCGATTCTCCTGCCTCAGCCTCCCAAGTAGCTGGGATTACAGGTGCTGCCACCACGTCCAGCTAATTTTTGTATTTTTAGTAGAGATGGAGTTTCACCATGTTGGCCAGGCTGGTCTCAAACTCCTAACCTTGTGATCTGCCCACCTCGGCCTCCCAAAGTGCTGGGATTATAGGCGTGAGCCACCGCACCTGGTAGAGACATGGTTATTTCATTGCAATATCTTGGGGAACCCATGAATGCTCTGAAATGCCTTTGATTGGTGTAGACATGGATGAAGGAGAGGCCATGGAAATATTTAAACCTTTTGGAGAGATCGAAAGGACAGGTGATTTATCTCCAAGTTCACCTCAAGACATGACTTGGGCTGTCAAACATTCTTACAATAGCCTGGCAACATGTCTTTCCCAGCCTGGTCTGTACAGCACGGAGGAAGTAAGGGACTTTATTAAGGGTGTCAGAATAGTTATAACCTGCCAGTCAGTTGATCCGTTTTTCCTTGGCCAGCTCTCCATCTGCTCACCACCCTTTTTTTCCTAGTACAGAAATATCTTTAACATTCAAAAATATATCTTAACTCTTAGGATAGATCAAAATTGATGTTCATTCAGATAACATTGCCAGATTCTCTTAGATCCAAATATTTCTGATAACAACTTGAGTAACTCAGTATGTTAAAACCTCATTCACTTGCTTGGAGAGCTGTTGCACAGTTCTTTAAAGAGTTCTTTATATGAGTTCTTTATATATCTTCCCTTTCTTAATAGTCAAATTCCATATATGGTGTCTTCCTTTGGAACACCTTACCATGGGTTATTTGGTCAGCTCCATTGACCCCTTGCCTTTGGAATTTTAGTGCAGTGAGAGTGGTACTCACTTCTCCTTCACTTCAGGGCCTGATGTGTCAGGAAATGGAGTTTTTTGAATTAACACAAAAGCTGAGTTACAGGCTATTTGGTTAAAAAACAACAGGTGGACACAGAGTCTCACACTTGTGATTGCAGTACTTTGGGAGGTAGGAGGATTGCTTGAGGTCAGGAGTCCGAGACCGACCTGGTCAACACAGTGAGACCCCCATCTCTATTATTTTGAAAAACAACAGCAAATTTTTTGTTAACATCCAAGACAAGGCCACCAGTCAAAACTACCAAGTTTTAGTAGTACTTTCCTGCTTGATTACATAATAGCCTGGCTTAGAGATACAACCTTTAAATAAGGAATCTTAAGATAATGTACAGCTGTTCTTTGCCTCATTTGTTTGTTGGTTGGTTTGTAGTTTCTAAGAATCTGCTCTGTTCAGCTGTATAATTCCTTCTTCTGGAGTTAACCTGTGGCAAGGATTATGTTTCACCTGTCACAAAAATGAGATCTGTGCCTTCCTCTCTTATAAAGTTAGGGCATGTGATTCATTCTTCGAAATACTTTGAAATGTACTTTGGCATGTTTTTGTCTTGAAAAGAAGTTTTCCAACTAGAAATTCGGAGCCCAGAAGGTCAAGGCTCTAGAGATCCCCTTCTCATCATCCTTCAGTTGTCTGAGGAGACAGAGGATCACATGTGTCACAGTGAGTGCTGATTCCCCAGAATCTGCAATCTTAAGCCCTCCGGCTGACCCACACAGCCAGTTCTCTGCTTCATATTTGTGTGACCCACTGTGAAGTGACAGGCAGCTACCAATTCTGTCATACAAGAAGCAGCTCTGCCCGTGCAGCTTTGAAAGTTCCTGCACTTCTCCATAGACTGCTCCTTCATGGAAATAACCACATCATCACACTGTGGGTGCCTAAGCTAAGTTTGTTTGCAGTTTGTCTCTGGTGATGCCCAACTCCTTTTCAACTCAGCCTTAATTGGCACTTTAAGGGCTAGGATGAGGTTTCTCTCAGGCCAAGTCGAGATTTCCAGATTTCCTTTTGTCCAAGGCTGACCAGTTTCGAAGTTATTTACTTCCTTGTGTTGGTTCTTTCGTTCTTGTCCTGGTACCTCTTCCTTTCCAGAATTATTTGCAGAGTCTGTGACGTCTTACTCAGTGACCAGATGTGGGGTGAGCTACTGGTATAGTCTGATTACTTTGGCATCTGATTCTGGACTGGTCATTGGCTGTACATGAGTTTTTGTGCTGATAAAGGAATATACTGGGAAGATTGGAAGGCACAGACTGGGAACCACTTCTGAGAAGAGGACTGCTGAGTCACTGAAAGACCTTTTGGACCACCCCCAAATGGAGCATCTTGATAGATGGCAAATCCAGTATTTCTTAAACTTGTCCACGCTGCCCAGAGCCCACTGCCTTTTATCAGATGTGAGACTTCACTGCCACAGTGTCTTCTCACAGTCTCCTTCCCTGGACATTTGATAAAGGGAAAATCGTTTCTTGTCCTTGAAGGCAGGGACTATTTTTTTTTCACCTTTCCACATACCCCACAATACCCAACATTGATTTACTCATAGTAGGAGTTTCATACTGCTGAACTCGCTGAAGGCCATTTGTTCCAGGGCCTAGCTGGGCTTGTGAAGGACAACAGAGTCATTTCCTAAGGACCCCAGAAGACAGGATGAAGGAAAAAATAATAATAAACTGCTGTTCACAGTGCCTTGAGTAGACCATCTATGTACTTTCTGCTATGCCTTGTCCGTTCCAATCTGGACAGTCTCTCTGCCCCTCCTTTCCACTCAAGTGCCATCCAGCACTCAAGTTCTGGCTCAAGGCCCAACATCTCCCTGGGTACGTCAGCCATCCCAGGGCTTGTGACCCCTTCCTCTAAGTCCCTGGCACACTTACTGATTGGTGTCCTCTCATTCGACAAAGCATATGCCATTGTGGCTTGTCATTTCTTTAGGTCTTGCCTTCCCAGGTAGATCATCAGCCTCCTATAAGAACTAGCTCCCATAGTCCCAGTTCCCAGGCCTGGTACATGGCTGTGCTTAGTGATTGGTGATTGAGGATAATGGTGGTAAAGGAAGTACCAGACAGTCATCTCCTGAAGAGATGCTGAACAACCTGTCCTTGTTTTATGTATTTTCTCTTTCTTGCCCAGTTTTATTCCTCATAGTAACTGCTCAAAAAATGTCAGTTCCTGTCACTCTTCTACCCCTTTTCTTCCTCTCCCCTGCACTGTGGTCTGGGCCTTGGTCCACTAGCAAGTCCCCTCAGATGTTGCTTAATCTGCCCCATGGCCAAAGCCAATCCCATTCCTGTCCTCCTGCTACCCAAAGGACTCCCAGTCTGTATGCACAGGAAGGGATCATGAAGTCTGGATGTGCAAGAAACCCAGCTGTGAGAAACAGGTTCCCTGGACTTGGCATGGTGGCTCATGCCTGTAATCCCGGCACTTTGAGAGGTCAAAGTGGGAGAATCACTTGAGCCCAGGAGTTCAGGACTAGCCTGGGCAACATAGCAAGATCCCATCTCTACCAAAAAAAAAAAAGAAAAAATTCAGATTCTCAAATGTCCCTTCATCTCCTTACTCTCGACCTATCTCCCCAGTTCTCCTCCGCCTTTTCCTCTCTCCTGGATCTGACACTCAATTGTCTGCACGCACTTTTCAACTGAAGGAGACTCCAATGCCATCCTTCTGATGAAGTTTTTGCTTTGGATACTACTGCAGAAAAAATGCTATCTTGTATTCTGGTCCATGGTGGGGAAGACCCTGTCATAGAACCTGGCACCTCAAATGGAGGGAGGGGCCAGAACATTGTTCTTATGCTATTTACAGTGAGATGACAGGATTGATGCACAACTTTCTGTCTGTCTTTTTTTTTTGAGACAGAGTTTCATTCTGTTTCCCAGGGCTAGAGTACAGTGGCACCATCTCAGCTCACTGCAGCCTCTACCCGGTAGGTTCAAGCGATTCTCCTTCATCAGCCTCCGGAGTAGCTGGGATTACAGGCATGCGCCACCACGCCCAGCTAATTTTTGTATTTTTAGTAGAGATGGGATTTCAACAGTGTTGGCCAGGCTGGTCTCGAACGCCTGACCTCAGGTGATCCACCCGCCCCAGCCTCCCAAAGTGCTGGGATTACAGGTGTGAGCCACCGCACCCGGCCATGATGCACAACTTTCTAATAACATACTTTTGAAAGTGCCCTGACATACATCCCTCCTCCAGTACTACAGTGGCCATCAGTTGCCAGAGAACATGAAGTTATCCAGCCCTCAGCTCTGCAGCAGGATTCTGTGGAGCAAAGCAGGCCTGCTGTACTTCAGAAAGGTAATGCCACAAAGTGAAGAACACCTCTCAGGGGCAGAGCCCCTCAGCCCCATCCAGGCCAGCAGTGTCCACTGGAAATCTGAAAGTAGCCTCCCTCACCAAACCATAGAGAACCTCCCCGGCTTGGCAAGTGGCCCTGGGAAGCACATGCCCCACAACCGTCAGGATAGCAGTGGAGAGGTGTCGTGCCAGTGCCGGCTCCACCCACCCAGATGGTACTCAAGACTCCAAGCCTGTCAATGGGATGGAAACTTTCTGGCATTTTCTGTCAGAAGGGTGAGTTAGCACTGAACCATCTCGTGTCTTTCCACTGACTAACAGCCCATATCCATTCCATGAAATGAGTGACTGCTTTGCTGAATCATATAGTAACAAACATTTATTTGTAGTGTGATTGTGTCATATCATGGTTGAATTGCAAACAAGTTGGATACAAGAGTCAGCAAAAATCAACAAAAACATTCTGTGAAAAGCTTTTCTAGAATTACAATAAATGGCATTGTATATTTTATTATTTATAAATTATGTGCTGTGCATCCTTTTTATCAATGAAATTTATAATAAATTTCTGTACATATGTACATTTTTATCCCAGAGAGCCAGTTGTTAAGCATTTACCAGCCATAAATGCTTTTTGTTTCCTGCTCATACAGGTTCTGGGAGTGGCCAGCCCACTCTTTGGGATGTCCCCACTTCCTTTTTCAGTTGTCCAAGTAGTGTTCTGCCCAGCCTTCCAGGCTCTCTTACCCTTCCCTCGAAACTATTCTGTTCCTTATGCTTAAATACTTTCCAGTCATGAGAGCTTTGCTGTAGGCTTTTGGCCTTTCATGGGTAGCTTCTGATATGTGCATGGGTGTTAATAGAGGAAGTTGACCCTGCCTGGTAAAAATTATGACCTATGGAGACCTGGCACTTTCTCTTATGGCTTCTCAAAGTGACAGCTGTTATGGGAAGTTCAGGCATCTTGACGTGGAAAATACATTGTTTATTTTCTTTTAATTTTTTTTCCCCTAACCACTATACCAACAGGGATGGAAAGATACTTTTAGTTGGAAGGAATTTTGAGCCCTCAAACCACACCTGGAGCAGCTGCCTGTGGGTGGGGCTTTGCACAATCTTATCCTGGCAAGAGAGGACCAGCCAAGGATCAGTTTTGCAGAATTGTCATCACGAGGCCCTGGTTGTGTGCTGGGCTGGGGCATTGCCCCTTTCCATGAGGCGAGGCCAAGGAGGACTGCCTGGCTTAGGCTTTTGCATCTTCAGCACCCTTTCCCGTCTCTTAGATGACCTTCCCAGCAAGCCTGGTGAAGGTCATTGAGAAGCAGGTGTCACCACCTAGTCTTACAGCTGATGAAAGCAGGATGTGGGGAAGTCCAGACCCTCTCCTGAAATCCCTTGGCCACCTGAGCTAGTACCAGAGCAAGGTCTCACTTGGCCCTGAATGCTGTCTCTAGGGCCTATTTCAGGAACTGTCTCATGTATAAGAACAGAACACTTTTTGCCAGCTATACCAAATGTTTTTGGGATTAAAAAAATAGTTTCTCTTTTCCAAATTAGGTAGTAAGAAAAGGAAGGGCATTTTCATTCTCACATTCTTCGAATGTTGAAATGTTTTTAAAACTTCCAGCTGGGCTTGATGGCTCATACCTGTAACCCCAACACTATGGGAGGCTGAGATGGGAGGATCCCTTGAGGCCAGGAGTTCAGGACCAGCCTGGGCAACATAGTGAAACTGCCAAAAATTTAAAAATTAGCTTTGTATGGTGGTGTACACTGTAGTCCTAGCTGCTGGGGAGGCTGGGGCAGGAGGATTGCTTGAGCCCACGAGTTTGAGGCTGCAGTGAGCTATGGTTATACCACTGCACTCCAACTCCGGCAACAGAGTGATACCCTGTCTAAAATAATAATAATAATAATAATAATAATAATAATAAATAATAATAATAAAAAGATTAAACCCTTTACTTGATCAGCTTCTTTCCCCATTACCCCAGGACAAATTAAACTAATCATTACATATTTTTGTAGTTGTTTTTTCTCTCTCCTGATCTACCACAAGCCAAATGTACTTATATACATACTAATAGGTGAAAAGAGAGTTTGAGGAGTGAATACATTTATTTTGTGATTTCCTAGGCAGTAGCTAGGACTCCCTTAGAAGTTCCTAATAGGGAAAGGGTGGGCTGGCTCTATTCAGTTTTATAACTGCTTTTCCCCGAATTCTGAAGACATCCTCATTCCCCTGGAGGTCAGATAATGGCTATTTATTTTCCATAGCCATGAAAATCTCTGGGGAGAGCCATGGCAATTTGACGAGAGCTATTAAAGGGACATTAGGATTGAAGTGGCTGCTCAGCAGTCACATACACTTGATCCTCATCTGCAGGGACAGCTGCCAGCACGAATGAGCCCAGCTCTCCTGCCCGCAGCCAGCCACCTGTGGGTGCAACTGGCGACCAGCCACTGGAGTGCGTCCCAGGGAAGGGGACAGGTTCTTAGAATCACCATTTGTCTCTGCTCTCTCCCTCTCTGCAATAGGATGGGGACTCTAAACTCACTGTAATGGTTCATAACAACAGCTAACAATTACCAAGCACCTACTATGTGTCAGGCATGTGCTGAGGATGATCTTATCAGGTAAAATGCCTGTCTCAGGCCCAGAGGCCCAGAAGAAGAGACAGAAGGGAAATCTGTGGGAGGCAAGCAGTCCCTCACCCCTCTGCTTGCAGACCTTCAGTGACAGGACACTCA
The DNA here is from genome assembly GCF_007565055.1 of Rhinopithecus roxellana. Classification (NCBI taxonomy): domain Eukaryota; kingdom Metazoa; phylum Chordata; class Mammalia; order Primates; family Cercopithecidae; genus Rhinopithecus; species Rhinopithecus roxellana. The sequence goes on from NC_044554.1 coordinate 64,942,671, forward strand.
CTATTTGCCCCAAACCTCTTGCATTTTCAGAGCTTGGGACACAGATTCAGGGACTTGCACTTCGATAGAGTACCCAGGACCCCTCTCAGGACCCCTCATCAGAGCCATGGAAAGTCTGTTTCTGGGCCCATCCTCCCTGTGGGGGTGTCTTTCCTTTTCTTGGCCACCCCCAAGGAATCCCTAGTAGCGAGCAGGCACTTAATAGCCAGTGCAGTGAAAGTAGTCTGTGATGTCTGGGCCAGGGCAAGGCCTGCCAAGTGGGCTTCCAGGTACCTGCCACAGAACCTCTGGGTTTTGAGGCCCTCAGTGACCCTTAGGCAATAGCTGGGTCTTAATGAGGGATCATGTCCTTTCCTGGGTAGTCTGGGGTAGAGGAGTGTGAACTGATCTGAGCTACTCTAGGAAGGTGAGGGACAAAAGCAGGAACCGAGAGAAAGACTGAGTCTCCTCCCAAGAGACTGCAAGTCCTGAGGGCAAGAAGCAGAGAGCCTTGTGTCAGGCCAGGTGCTGCCCCTGTCAGTGCTTACGGACAGGCAAGAGAGGCTGCTGATGCTGCAGCCCCGTGAAGCTGAAACTCACCCTTTGCCCACTTTCACAGCCATCTCCCCAGAGGCTGCAGTGACACAGGTAAAAGCCAAAGGACAGAGGATGACCCTGGACAAATCACTCAGAACCTCCAGTCCTCTTTGCTCATTTATAAAATAGAGGCAAAAAGGCCCCTAGTACTAAATGAAATAGCCATTGTAAAAGAGCACGGGAGATAGGGTCTGTGATGCCTTTTGTCCCCAGTGTCCTGAGTGAATTCACAGGAAAGGGGAGAAAGACTGGTTGCCCACTTCCAGGGTGATTGGCTAATTTCCACATCTCTTCTGCTAGGGGTGGGAACACACACCAGAATCCTGGGAAGGCTGCATGTCCTCATGTGGCACTGGCCCCACCTCCAGCCTCTGCAGGGATACCAGGATATGAGCCAGTCTCTGCTCCTGGGGTGACCCACCCTCCTTGGTGCCCCTTCTTCCCTCACAACTGCAGGCAGAAAGAGAATGTGTCTTTTCTCTCTTGAGGAGCTGGCTGTGTCATTTAAGCAGGCCCTAGGGGTGGAGCGCTGTGAGGAGATGGCACCCGGGCCCCTGTTCCTCCTTTTCCAGAGCAAACACTGCTAAGGGATCATGACAGCCCCTGCATCTGGCCCACTGGGCCTCGGGAGGCTTTTGACATCAATCCATGCAACCGCACCCAACAATTGGAGTCAGTGTGGGAGGTGAGACCCACTTGCCAATTTTGTTCTAAGGGAACAGCCTTCTTTACTAAAGCATGGCGCAGTATTGATAGCAGTTGCTTCCAGGCATCATAAAAAGCGTATAGTGGGCATTAATATCTTTGATCCTCACCACAAGGTCAGAGGTTGGATGATGTTAGCATGCTCATTGAAGGATCAGAAAAGTCAGGCTCAAGATAGGTTGCCCTTCATTCAGCCAACTGGTATTAACCGAGTATTAACTGTGCACTCCTCTGTGCCTGTGCTCCCCCAGGAGCTGCAGAGGGTCCTGAGCAGAGTGAGCTTCTGCCACTTGGGAGCTCACATTCCAGCTATCAGTGCTGACTTGTCTCAAATATTTGATCCATGCTGGGTTCTAAACCTCCCCTGCTCAGAGCCCTCAGAGTCCAGGCCAGGTAGAACCCAGAACAGAGCCTCTGGCAGGAAGGAGCTTGCATGGTCCTCAGGCTTCATGTCCAAAGATCATTCCTCCACTTTGAGCTTCTTTGTGAAAACCAATCACAGAGAGTGGGGGTGAAATGTGCCGAAGCCTCTGCCAGGGTTGTAGCAAGGAAACCTGGGCTTCTAGGGCAAGTCGAGAAAGGGCCTATATTAGTCAGCTAGCGCTACTGTAAGTACCACAGGCTGGGTGGCTTAAACAACAGAAATTTATCCCCTTACGGTTCTGGAGGCTAGAAGTCCAAAATCAAAGTGTTGGCAAGGTTGGTTCCTTCTGAGGAAATTCTTGGTGTTGCCTGGCATATAGATGCATCACTCCAGTCTCTGCCTCATTGTCACATGGCCATCTTCTCCTTGTGTCTATAGGTCTATGTCCAAATTTCCCTCTTCTTATAAATACACCAGTCATATTGGTTTAGGCCCAGCCCCATGACTTCATCTTAATTTGATTACATCTCTGCTATGGTTTGAATGTGTCCCTTCCAAAATTCAAGTTATTGCCAATGTGATAGTATTGAGATGGGGGCCTTAAAGAAGTGATTAGGCCATGAGGATGCCTCCCTCTGAAGGGAGGCTCATTAGATTTTATCAGTGTACCATAATTTACGTAACCAGTTCTTTATGTGATGGAAATCCCATTCAAATGTTTCTGACCTTTGCTATTACCAACTGCTGTGAAGAGAAACATATGTCATTATACTAATCAGGTGCTGTTGTTGTTTTTATGATGCATTATCCTGGAGAGACTGCCCCTCCCAGGGCTAGCTACTTTGGGGAGATAGTAAACAACTTGACTGAGCCTGTCTTTCGTATGTAAACTAGTCAATCCAGAGCCCATACCCCCAATCACCTCCTTTATCAAACTCTGACACACCAAGCCAGTATTCCCCTTGCCCTAAATCACTCCAGGGCCAGGCATGGGACAACTAGGGACCATCCCTATAGCCAGGGCCTGCCAAAGTTATATAGACTAGCCAATGCTAAGCCTGCTTCCCTGCCTTGCCTTGCCTTTCTGCTGGAAAGTACATTAAAGGTGCTGGGCCATGCTTTTCCCTCACCCCCTCTGCTTCCTGGCTGACCTGAGTTCTCCTGTGTGGCCCTGCAAAGCATGACATACCCCTCCTCCTGGGAACGGTGTAACAAACTCTTCTTGCAAAGAGAGTTTTCTCTGTGTCTGTCATCTTACCATACCTGATGAAAACAAATCTGGGTAAATTTTTTTTTTTGAGAGAGGGTCTCACTCTGTCTCCCAAGCTGGAGTGCAGTGGTGTGATCACAGCTCACTGCAGCCTCGACTTCCTGGGCTCTGGTGATCCTCCCACTTCAGCCTTCCAAATAGCTGAGACTACAGACACACACCACCATGCCCAGCTAATTTTTGGTGTATTTGTTATAGAGACAGAGTTTCGCTGTGTTGCCCAGGCTGGTGTCGAACTCCTGAGCTCAAGTGATCCACCCACCTTGGCCTCCCAAAGTGCTGGGATTACAAGTGTGAGCCACAGTGCCCAGCCATGGGTTCATTTTAAAGCAGGCATTTTGTTCATGCTCAGCCCTTGCTCTCAGTTAAGGGGAAAATGAGTGATCCTTTGCTTGGCTCTGAAGGAGCTGTGCTTTATATGTGAAGAATATATTCTGTATATTTAAAGAAAAGCAATAGGAGGCATTTGAAAATAAATATGTTCTTTTTTTTCTGATTATAAAAACAATACGTGCTCAGTAAAGAGAATCTGAAAAACACAGAAGTATTGGGGGAACCTGCCCCCAATATTTCAACATAGATTCTATTTTTCGTAAGTGTTGGCCAGCTGAGAAATAAAGAGAAAGAGTACAAAGAGAGGAATTTTACAACTGGGCAGCTGAGGATGACATCACATATCAGTAGGACCATGATGCCCACCTGAGGCTCAAACCAGCAAGTTTTTTATTAAGGGTTTCAAAAGGGGAGAGGGTGTAAAACAGGGAGTAGGTACAAAGATCACATGCTTCAAAGGGCAAAAAGCAGAACAAAGATCACATGCTTCTGAGGGAACAGGACAAAAGGCAAAACAGAACTTCTGATAAGGGTCTATGGTCAGCTGTGTATGTACTGTCTTGATAAACATCTTAAACAACAGAAAACAGGGTTCCAGAGCAGAGAACCAGTCTGACCACAGATTTACCAGGGCAGAGTCCCCCACCCTAATAAGCCTGAGGGTACTGCAGGAGACCAGGGTGTATCTCAGTCCTTATCTCAACCGCATAAGACAGACACTCCCAGAGTGGCCGTTTATAGCCCTCCCCCCAGGAATCCATTCCTTTCCTGGGGTATTAATATTAATATTCCTTGCTAGGAAGAGAATTTAGTGATATCTCTCCTACTTGCACGTCTACTTACAGGCTCTCTGCAAGAAGAAAAATATGACTCTTTTTGCCCGACCCCGCAGACAGTCAGACCTTATGGTTGTCTTCTCTTGTTCCCTAAAAATTGCTGTTATTCTGTTCTGTTTCAAGGTGCACTGATTTCATATTGTTCAAACACATGTTTTACAATCAATTTGTACAGAAAACACAATTATCACAATGGTCCTGAGGTGATGTACATTCTTAGCTTATGAAGATAACAGGATTAAGAGATTAAAGTAAAGACAGGCATAAGAAATTATAGAAGTATTATTTGGGAACTGATAAATGTCCATGAAATTTTCACAATTCATGTTCCTCTGCCATGGCTCCAGCTGGGTCCCTCCATTTGGGGTCCCTGACTTCCCGCAACACAGAAGAAAATTTTGAAAACTTAAAACCAACTATTCCTCAAAAAATGAAAAATAGAAATATCATATGATCCAGGAATTTCACTCTTCTAAGTATATACCCAAAAGAACTGGAAGCAGGGATGTGAACATAAACTTGTACATTACTGTTCCTGGCATTATTCACAGTAGTTAAAAAGTGGAAACAGCCCAAATGTCCATCAACAGATGAATGGATGAACAAAATGGGGTATTTAAGTTATGTAAAATGGAACATTATTCAGCCATAGAAAGGAATGAAATTCTGATACATGCTGCAACATGGATGAACCTTAAAAACACTGTGCTAAGTGAAATAAGCCAGACAAAGGTAAAATATAATATGATTCCACTTGTATGAAATACCTACACTAGGCTGATTTGTGAGAGACAGAAAGTACCATAGAGGTTACCAGAGGCTGAGGGTAAAGGGCAATGGGGAGGGAGGTATTGTTTAATGAGTACAGAGTTTCAGTGTGGGAAGATGAAAAAGTCCTGGAAGATGAAAGAAAAAATTCTGGAAAATTATAGTAGTGATGGGTTACCTAATATTGTGAATGTACTTAATGCCACTGAATTATATATTAAAAAATGGTTAAAGTGGTAAATTTTGTTATATATATTTTACTGGAATGAAAACAAAACCATCTATAAATCATGGTATCCAGAGGAAACAATAAGTATTTTGGCTATTTTAACACTTTTTTTTCCCCTGTAGATATGTGTTTTATAACATTTGGTTAATAATACTATGCATATAATACTGAGCTCTTTAATTTTACATTTTAATTGTATTTTCCATGTCATTAAATACAATGAAATCACCACCTTTAATGGTTGCATAATTTAACATTACATCGATGTTCCATGTAATATTAAATATGTGTAATGTTCCATGTCATTTAATTGTATTTTCCGTGTCATTAAATACAATGAAATCACCACCTTTAATGGTTGCATAATTTAATATCACATGGATGTGCCATGATTCCCTTTAGACATTGAGGCAGTTTCTAATTTTTCATTACTATAAATAATGAAGGGATGAACATCTTTTTGTTGTTGTTTTTTGAGATAGAGTCTTGCTCTGTCACCCAGGCTGGAGTGCAGTCATGCAATCATAGTTCATTGCCAGCCTCAAACTCTCCCACCTCAGCCTCTCGAGAAGCTAGGACCACAAGTGTGTGCTACCACGCCCAGCTAATTTTTTCATTTTTTGTAGAGATAGGGGTCTCCCTTTGTTGTCCAGGCTGGACTCAAACTCCTGGGCTCAAGTGATCCTCCTGCCTTAGCCTCCCAAAGTGCTGGGATTACAGGCATGAGTCACTGTCCAGCGATGAATATCTTTGTAGATAAACATTGGCCTAACTTTCTAATTAATTCCTTAAGATAGATTTTTAGAAGGAGAATTACTGAGTCAAAGGGTATGAATTTTAAAAAGCCTCTTTATACATAGCACCAGATTATATTCTAAATATTGTAGAAATTTATACCATGTACGGTATCATGGAGGTGGATACAAGGATATAAGTTTTACTGTACCCTATCATGATTAAGTTAATTTGAAAGGCAAAAAATTATTTATATGGATTTGATTACTAGCAAGGTTGGATCTTTTTTATGTTTATAGTCATGTATATTCTGTGTGAATTGTCTATTTTCTTCACCCAATTTTCTTTCTTTTGTTTTTTTGAGACAGAGTTTTGTTCCTGTTGTCCAGGCTGGAGTGCAATGGCATGATTTCGGCTCACTGCGACCTCTGCCTCCTAGGTCCAAGCAGTTCTCCTGCTTCAGCCTCCTGAGTAGCTGGGATTACAGGCATGTGCCACCACGCCCAGCTAATTTTGTATTTTTAGTAGAGACAGAGTTTCTCCATGTTGGTCAGGCTGGTCTCAAATTCCTGACCTCAGGTGATCCGCCCACCTCGGACTCCCAGAGTGCTGGGATTACAGGCATGAGCCACCTTGCCTAGTCTTCTTCACCCAATTTTCCAGTGGGGTTTTAAGGTTCTCCTTACTCATTAAGAATAGTGGCCATGTTGTCGGGGCCAGGTGCGGTGGCTCACGCCTGTAATCCCAGCACTTTGGGAGGCCGAGGCAGGTGGATCATGAGGTCAGGAGATCGAGACCATCCTGGCTAACATGGTGAAACCCCGTCTCTACTAAAAATACAAAAAATTAGCCAGGCGTGGTGGCGGGTGTCTGTAGTCCCAGCTACTCGGGAGGCTGAGGCAGGAGAATGGTGTGAACCCAGGAGGCGGAGCTTGCAGTGAGCCAAGATCACACCACTGCACTCCAGCCTGGGGGACAGAGCAAGACTCCGTCTCAAAGAAAAAAAAAAAAAAAGAATAGTGGCAATGTTGTCATTTTCCAAGTTTGCTGTTTACCTTTTAGTTTTGGTAAACCTATTTTTCATATAAAGTTTGATTTTCCTTTTGGATTTTTTCCATTGCCTTTATGCTTATAAAGTTCTTACTGCTTTTAAAAAATGTTTTATTTTTTAAATTTTTTAGACTCCTCTTGCTATCATTCCCAAAGTTTCTTACTGCTTTTGCAAGTACAGTATATACTTTTTTTTTTTTTTTTTTTTTTTACCTATATTTCCTCTGAATTTTTTTTTTTTTTTTTTTTTTTTGAGACGGAGTCTCGCTCTGTCGCCCGGGCTGGAGTGCAGTGGCCGGATCTCAGCTCACTGCAAGCTCCGCCTCCCGGGTTTACGCCATTCTCCTGCCTCAGCCTCCAGAGTAGCTGGGACTACAAGCGCCCGCCACCTCGCCCGGCTAGTTTTTGTATATTTAGTAGAGACGGGGTTTCACCGTGTTAGCCAGGATGGTCTCGATCTCCTGAGCTCGTGATCCGCCCGTCTCGGCCTCCCAAAGTGCTGGGATTACAGGCTTGAGCTACCGCGCCCGGCCTCCTCTGAATTTTTAACATGGTTCTATAATTAGACATTTGTATTAGTGTCCTAGGGCTGCTGTAGCAAAGTGCCACAAATTGGGTGGCTTAGAACAACAGAAATGTTGGTCTCACAGCTCTGGAGGCTGGAAGTCTGAGATCAAGGGTCAGCAGGGCCTCGACCTCTGAAACTCATAAAGGAAAGATCGCTCCTTGCCACTTCCAGCTTCTGGTAGCCCCAGACTTCCTTGGCTGGTAGCAGAGTGGAGCTCCAGTCCCTGCCTCTGTCTCCACATGCCATCTTCTTATAAGCATGTAAGTCATATTGGATTAGGGGCCCACCCTACTCTCCTATGACCGCAACTTAGCATAATTAATTGCATCTGGAATGAAACTATTTCCAAATAAGGTCACATTCTGAGGTGCTGGGGGTGAGGACTTCAACTTATCTTTTTTTTATGGGCACAGTTCAACCCATAACAGCGTTTAACTCTTTCATCCACGTGGAATGTACTTATTTGAATGTGAGATGTGAGAGTATTTCCCCCCAAATCGTTAACCAATTTTCTCTATACCACTTACCAAATAATGTCACCTCGCCTCAGAGCAGCGTGATTCCATCTTCATTAGACGCTAGCCTCTTGTACACGAACTCCTGCTTGTAGATATGACCTCACTGATGTGTCTGCTAATTCTTGCATCACGGCTACACTATTTTCATTATTTTAGCTTTATTGTATATTTAATATCTGATAAGGCAAAATTCCTCCTCATTCATCTTCACATTGTTTTTTCAGCTATTCTTGCCTATGTATTTCTTCTGAGTAAACTTTAGAATAACTGTGGCATGCTTAACAACAACAGAGCAGCAAATCTCCTTGGACTTTTAATTGGATTGTGTTCAACCTGCAGGTCAACTCTAGAGCACATGCAGCCTTTCCTTTGGGAACATGGCATGATTTCCCATCTAATTAATTGTTTCATGGGTTTTCAAAAAGTCTACAAAGTTATAAGAGATAGTTTCCATTTCTAACACTGGTGCAGTGGATCTGAGGTGTTTTTGTTATTGTTGCTGCTATCTCTGCTCGCCCGTCCACCCACCGCCATTATATCTTCTAATTGGTTATTGCTAGTTGATGAGGAAGCTATTGAATTTTGCATCCAGCCACTTTATTAAATTTGCCTGTTAGTTCTAATAGCTTTTCAATTTATTCTTGTGGGCTCTCTGGAGCTTTTTGCACAAACCAATTCAAATGAATAATTAACTCTCCAGCTCAATCAGTGAACTTCCCTAAATCAGGCCTCTTGTGAATTTAGGGAATTTGACTGCAGGAGAATGCCGTGTAAATGTGGTGTGCAAAGGGGCCTTGGAAAATCCTGGTAGCCTCAAGAATGCTCATATTCTTTAATTCATCATTTCACTCAAGCGATGAATCATTTCACTCAAAATATTTCACTAAAAAAGGAATCACAGTCAGGTGCAGTGGTGCACACCTGTAATTCCAGCTACTCAGGAGGCTGAGGCAGGAGGATTGCTTGAGTCTAGGAGCTCAAGACCAGCCTAGCAAGACCTAGTGAGACCTTGTCTCTAAAAATATGAGGGAAAAAAAGTGATCAGAGCTGTGAATGAAAGAATTTAGGTATCAGGCCATGTATTATATTTATAATAATGAAAATTGGAAACAACCGGATAATTAACATTAGCAGATTTCAGCTGGGCGCATGGCTCACACCTGTATTCCCAGCACTTTGGGAGGCCGAAGTGCGAGGATCACTTGAGGTCAGGAGTTTAAGACCAACCTGGCCAACATGGTGAAACCCCATCTCTACTAAAAATACAAAAATTAGCTGGGTGTGGTGGCGGGCACCTGTAACCCCAGCTACTCAGGAGGCTGAGGCAGGAGAATCGCTTGAACCCAGGTGGCTGAGGTTGCAGTGAGCTGAGATCATGCCATTGCACTCCAGCCTGGGCAACAAAGTGAGGCTGTGTCTCAAAAAACAAACACACAAAAAAACAAACAAACAAAAACATTAGCAGATTGTTTGAGTAAATGTTCACGTGGTTTTCACCTCAGCCTCCCGATCCCCTTACTCTACTGACTCCATCACAGGCCCAGATGTCTCCCTCAGACTCCAGCCTCCAGCCTCCCAAACCCTGCCCACTGCAGAGGCTCTGCCTATTCCAGAAGCTGTCCAACCACTACACACCCAGTCAGAGCTCAGCCCCTTGGTGGAGGTCAGATTCCTTAGCCTTGGGCAGGTTCTTGGCAAATGCTGGGAGGTGCATTTAAGTGCAGGAGATGACTGGGGAGGACTCGGGAGCAGCATCTGAAGGGAGTGAGGAAAGCAGACCAGGCAGAGGGAGAAATTGAACTTTGACACACAGAGCCATCAGCCGGTCCCACAGCCCTAGAGCTGAGATGATCCTTCAGAATGGTCCCAAAGAGACTCTGGGAGCTGGGCTCTGGTACACCCGCACCCACCGGTCACTGGATGGTGGCTCTCCTTGGAGAGGGGGTGTGACTTTAGGGGAGGACAGTTCCTGGAGAGGGACCCAGGTAACAGCAGCCAATACGCCCTCAGGGAACCAAATGCCTCCATTCTGAAGGGGCACCTAGGTGGCGCCTCACAGTGTTCACAGCACCCACTGTGGTGGGTTAAAATGACCACACGTTCTTTACTACTCCTTCCACTCAGAGATGGAGGCTGTTTCTCCTTTTCTTAAATATGGGCTGGATCAATGACTTCTTGTACCCAATAGAATGTGGCAGAATCACTTTGTGTCATTTCTGAGATTAGGACTTGGAAGATATAGAGCATCTGCTTTTGACTCTTAGAATACACCCTCTGGGAGGCCACCCCATTGAAGAAGTTCAGCTATCCTAAGACCACCATGCTGTGAGGAAGCCCAAGCTAGCCACTTGGAGAGAGAGGGGCCATGTGGAGGAGCACCAAGGTGCTGGGCATGTGAGGGACACATGGACCTTCCAGCCCAGCCATCAGCTGGGCACAGCCAAGTGAATGGCCCCAAGTAAAGTTGTGTGGAGCAAAACTGCCCCGCTGAGCCCTGCCCATTTCTTGGCCCACACAATCATGAGAAACAATAAACTGTTATTTAAGGCCACATTTTAGGGAGATTTTTAATGCAGGAATACAGGGAAATGAAACACTTTCCAGCTCACTGGAGTTTTTTCCTACATCATCTGTTCCAGTTTGTGGCACCACGATCCACAGTCATCCACAGTAGACGCTTCAGGTTGTCGGAGACTTCTCCACTCTCACCTCTATGCCATGTCACTGGCCAAGCTCTGCCGATTCTTGGGGAGGGTATAAAATGTTACTCCTAAATAATTCCTGAGACCGCCCCACCTCGACCTGCCTGTTGCCAGCGCATTTGTCCAGATTCTCAATCTCCTTGCCCTGGACAGGTGCCCTGGTTTCCACATCAGCCATCTCAAACTCCAGCCTTGGCCAGGGTCACCTCCCTAACAGGCATGTCGCCCTCTCCCTGACCTAAAGCCTCACGGTGGCTGGCCATCAACTGCGGAACAAAGGCTCAACTTTAGCCTGATGCACTAAGAGCTCTGCCCATTGGGTCCATGCTTGCTTGACCAAATTTCCCTGTTCTTCTAACTTAAAACTTCAGGCTCCAGCAACATAGAACTCTGCTAGGTTTTGCCACTCATATGCGATTTCTCCTTTCTGTGCTTCTCTCCAGAATGCCACCTTTTCTCTCCTCCTTCCAGCTGATTCTCAGCTCAGCAATCACTCTTTCTGGAAACCTTTCTCCTTTCCTCCCCCAGCATCTACCACTCTTGCTGGACTGGGGGGCCCTTTCTGGGAGTTCATTGCTATCAGATTTGTGTGTCAAAGAAACAGCCACATTGGAAAGCAGTTTTACACCCCTTCCCAAGCTAGACTCGGGCAGGGACTGGGGGACTGTGAGACGACTGCAAGGCCAAGACAAAGGCTCTCACGCAGTGGAGGCTCTAGGAAGGAGAGAGAGGCTTCTGACCTTGCATGGAATTGAATTGAATTCATCGTACATTTCTCCTTTCCTTCTCCCTCCAGCCCCAACTGACTGCAGGGCCAACAGGTGAATTCAGGGACCAAAGCTGTTATTTATTTATTTATTTATTTATTGAGATGGAGTCTGGCTCTGTCACCCAGGCTGGAGTGCAGTGGTGTGTTCTCAGCTCATGGCAACCTCCATCTCCCGGGTTCAAGTGATTCTCTTGCCTCAGCCTCCCAAGTAGCTGGGATTACAGGCATGCACCACCACGCTGGGCTAATTTTTGTATTTTTAGTAGAGACAGGGTTTTAACATGTTGGCCAAACTGGTCTCAAACTCCCGACCTCAGGTGATCCGCCTTCCTAGGCCTCCCAGGCTCCTTTACAGGCATGAGCCACCACATCCAACCAAGGCTGTTACTCTTTTAACAAAGCTACTCATTTTCCTTCAGCCCAGTGTACTGGAGTCATAACAATTAGTATTTTATGTCTGAGATGTACGTTCAGTTGCTACAGTATTCTTGGATGTAGAATTAAGTGACTGTAGTATTTAGGACAGGTAGTATTTCATGTCTGTAGTATTTAGTTATTCTAGTATTTAGTTTCAGGTATCAGCACCATAGGACTCAGTGGCTATCATATTTGGAATTGATCATATTTTGTGGTCATGTTATTTAGTGGTTGTAGAATTCAGTGGCCTCCTGAAATCCAGTGACTAAGAAAGAGTGTGCTCGAGTTTCCTTTGCTGCTGCTGAACAAACTGTCATCCCAGCAGTTCTGCCCTGTCAGTTCAGCAGCTCCCTGAGCCAGTGTCCTCTGCTCATAAGCAATTTTTCAGTCCCTTGGCATGGCTTCATTTAAAACTGCACTTCTCCACCAACACCTGAGAGATTTTTCTTCTGGTTTTCAAAGTTCAGCTATTTCTGAATCATTTTCTATACTTCTCTCCTCCCTCCAACCTTCCCTTTGCTGCAAAATGAAGTTCTTTTCGAAGTGGAATTTGTGGGTTTTTCCATGCCCTGCCTCTACCTACAGGACAAAAGAGTGATTTGGCTTTGTGACCAGAGGGGCAGGTGTTAGTCCAAAGGGATCGGTGGGCACCAGCTCCAAGCAGATGAGAAAAGGGCAACTGCTGTGACTATAGTCCATCATTTGTGGCCGGCAAGGGTGGGTGGTGGGCCCAGGCTCTCAGGATAGAAAGAAGGTTGGTGGCTCAGGCCCACCCTGGCCAGTGGTGTCACCCTGCAGCCTCTCTGTCCTGAAGGTGCTGATTTACATACGACATGGTAATAACCTCCTCTCTGAGTGCTGTGTGAGGCTGAAGCAAGTCAGCTACTTGGAAAGTGCTCAGCACGGTGCCCAGCACTCAGAGCTGTCGCAGTAGTTGAGTGAGGGCTACATGTGTGGCCAGCTGCACTTGCTGCACAGCAGGGTCAGGGGTCATTTAAGAAGCAAAGGAAGGCTCTTCCCACCTATTCTCCATGAAGATAATAGAATGCTATCCACTGGGCCAGGTGCGGTGGCTCACACCTGTAATCCCGGTACTTTGGGAGGCCAAAGCAGGGGGATCACTTGAGCCAGGAGTTTGAGACCACCCTGGGCAACACAGTAAGACACCATCTCTACAAAAAATAATAAAAATTAGCCAGTGTGGTGGCGCACGTCTGTAGACCCAGCTACTCAGGAGGCTGAGGTGGGAGGCTTGTGTGAGCCTGGGAGGTGGAGGCTGCAGTGAGCTGTGATCATGACTGCTCAAAAGTCATGGCTCTCTGTCTCAACCCCCACTCCTTAAACAAAAAACAAAACAAAACAAAACAAAACAAACAAAAAGAAGAAGAAGAAAACCATCAACTGAGAGCTGGGGGTCCTCTATTAGAGAGTTAACTGTACTGGTACCTTCTTCCTTCTCCATTTTAAGTTTTTTTTTTTTTTTTCTTTTAAGTTTTTTTTTCTATGACACAGCCCCAGGAGATCCTGAGAACATATGCCCCTTAAATTTAAAATCTGTCTGGAAGGGGAACATATCAGGTCCCCAACTGATAGGTTGAAACACACACACACTCTCCCTATTTCTTTAAAATCAATTTTGCTTAATTATACAAATATTCATTGAGGACCTGCTCTATATGAGACACTGGGCTGGGTATAGCAAATCCACATTTGAGTAAGGAAAACATGATTTCTGCCACTTGAAAGAACCTTCATCATTCTTGCACTCTCTGGGCCGACTGAGAGAATTTCTTGGGTCCCCATTTGGGTCCTTGGAGGGATCAGACTTTTTTAGTTGAGATCTGGTCCCACCCCCTGCCTTCTGGTCGACAACCCCTTTCCTCTGAAGCCTCCTCTCTCAGATTAGCCCCGTGAGCAGCCACTCAGGCCAGGAGCTGTGTGCGGCTGCCAGCTGGGTTGGGTCCTGTGAACTGTCCCAGCCACTCTTCATTTTCTTGGGTGTCCTTTGTCCTGCGATCTGGGACACCTCTGAAGAGTCTGATCATTTCAGACTCCTATGACAATTTAAGAATTGCAAATGGAGACATTTAGCCTGGTCCCTGGGGTGGTTGAGATTCTCAATCAAGTTCTTTAGCCTTATTGATTAAAATAGAGACATTTAGTATCACTAAATGATGCCCCCAAACAGCCTCAAGCCTTGACACATCCCATCCAGCTCCTGACCACTCATCTCCTTCATTCCTTTTTTTTTTTTTTGAGACGGAGTCTCGCTCTGTCGCCCAGGCTGGAGTGCAGTGGCCGGATCTCAGCTCACTGCAAGCTCCGCCTCCCGGGTTCACGCCATTCTCCTGCCTCAGCCTCCCAAGTGGCTGGGATTACAGGAGCCCGCCACCTCGCCCGGCTAGTTTTTTTGTATTTTTTAGTAGAGACGGGGTTTCACCGTGTTCACCAGGATGGTTTCGATCTCCTGACCTCGTGATCCGCCCGTCTCGGCCTCCCAAAGTGCTGGGATTACAGGCTTGAGCCACCGCGCCCGGCCATCTCCTTCATTCCTTATCCTCAGGGCCCTCTCCTCCTTCTGCCTCAGCCCATACCAGTGGCGACCATGCTGTGCACCTGGAGGGGCCACCTGCCTGCCAGGAAACAACACATTCAGCCGTGCACCTGACTGCAGCCTCCACTCTAGCAGATCAGCTCTATTACCTGTGACACACTGTTCCTCTGGCTCTTTGGGACTTTCAGCCCCTGGACACCTCCATGCTGTCCCCATCCCTCAATCCCTGTTTCTTCATATCTCTCCCTTTCCATCTCAAATCCATGCTCCAGTGCCAAGCACTAACTCTTTCCATTCTAAACTCCCTCTCCCCATTGTTCTTCCCTTACAGGCACCTGGCAAAACTCCAGTCCTCAACAAATGCAGCCAATGGCATTTGCTAATGCCAGCAGGCCTGGCCCTGTCCATCTGTGGTCTCCTTCCTCAGCTCAGCCTGCAGCAGCATCCGGCAACCCTGCTGCTCCTAGTTCAGCTCTTGCTTCCGTCCTCCTTAAAGACCACACTCCACATCCTCAGACTCTGACAAGCAGGCCAGCCCCATGGTGTGCTGGCAGATGCTTAACAACAGGCTCTAGAGGAGGTGGGGAAAGCCCTGATTTGTAGTGTTTGCCCATTCTTGTGGTATAAGTATTCCCACAAGAATATGAATATGAGGCCAGACTCAGTGGCTCACACCTGTAATCCCAGCATTTTGGGAGGCCAAGGTGAGTGGATCACTTGAGGCCAGGAGTTCAAGATTAGCCTGGCTAACATGGCAAAACTCCGTCTCTACTAAAAATACAAAAATTAGCTGGGTGTGATGGCACGTGCCTGTAATCCCAGCTACTCGGGAGGCTAAGATGGGAGGATCACTTGAACTTGGGAGGTGGAGGTTTCAGTGAGCAGAGATCGTGCCACTACACCCCAGCCTGGGTGACAGAGTGAGAACCTGTCTTAAAAAAAAAAAAAAAAGTAATTAATAGCCTGTCAACCAAAGAAAGCCCAGGACCAGACGATTCACAGCCAAATTCTACCAGAGGTACAAATAGGAGCTGAAACGATTCATTCTGTGTTGCGGGAAGTCAGGGACCCAAAATGGAGGGCCCGACTGGAGCTGCAGCAGAGGAACAGAGGAACATGAATTGTGAAGATTTCATGGACATTTATCAGTTCCCAGATAATACTTTGATAATTTCTTATGCCTGTCTTTATTTTAACTCTTAATAAGCTGAGAATGTACGTCACCTCAGGATCACTGTGATGATTGCGTTAACTGTATAAATTGATTGTAAAACATGTGTGTTTGAATAATATGAAATTGGTGCACCTTGAAAAAGAACAGAATAACAGCGATTTTAGGGAACAAGGGAAGATAGCCGTAAGGTCTGACTACGTGTGGGGTCGGGCAAAAAGAGCTATATTTTTCTTCTTGCAGAGATCCTGTGATTGGACATGCAAGTAGGAGAGACATCACTAAATTCTTTTCCTACCAAGGAATATTAATATTAAGACCCTAGGAAAAGAATTGCATTTGGGGGGCTGTCTATAAATGGCCACTCTGGGAGTGTCTGTCTCAGGTGGTTGAGGTAAGGATTGAAATACGCCCTGGTCTCCTGCAGTACCCTCAGGCTTACTAGGATTGGGAAACCCCAGCCCTGATAAATTTGAGGTTAGACTGGCTCTCTGCTGTCAAACCCTGTTTTCTGTTAAGATGTTTATCAAGACAATCTGTGCACTGCTGAACATAGACCCTTATCAGGAGTTCTGATTTTGTCCTTGCCCTGTTTCCTCAGAAGCATGTGATCTTTGCTCTGCTTTTTGCCCCTTAAAGCATGTGACCTACTCCCTGTTTGTACACACCCTCCCCTTTAGAAATCCCTAATAAAAACTTGCTGGTTTTGCAGCTCAGATGGGCATCATGGTCCTACCACTATGTGATGTCACCCCCAGCAGCCCAGCTGTAAAATTCCTCTCTTTGCACTCTTTCTCTTTATTTCTCAGACCAGCCAACACTTACGGAAAATAGAAAGAACCTACATTGAAATATTGGGGGTGGGTTTCCCCGATACTTCTGAAACTATTCCAAGCAATTGAAAAGGAGGGACACCTCCCCAACTCATTTTATGAGGCCAGCATCATCCTGATGCCAAAACCTGGCAGAGACACAACAAAAAAAAGAAAACTTCAGGCCAATATTCCTGAAGAACATCAATGTGAAAATCCTCAATAAAATACTGGCAAACTGAATCCAGCAGCACATCAAAAAGCTTATCCACCACAATGAAGTTGGCTTTATCCATGGGATGCAAGGCTGGTTCAACATATGCAGATCAATAAGTGTAATCCATCACAAAAACAGAACCAATGACAACAACACAAAAATATCAACGTGACATCAGTCAGCAACCAGATAGATACAATAGATGTAAATAATCTCGAGGACACAGACAGGAGGGAAATGTAGTGAAATAATTAAGAAGTGATGAGTTTTTAGTTTGCTTACCAAATGACCCACCAATTGCACTCTCCAACATTCATTCCAGAGAATGAAAACTTAATGTTCATTCAAAGCCTACATATGAATGTTCATAGCAGTTTTATTTGTAATAGCCAAAAATTGGAAACAACCCAGACATCCTTCAATATTTTAAATTTATTTTAATATATATGTTTAATATATTTTAAACTTACTTTAAAATACAATTTATTTATTGTAATTGTATCTAACTTTTGTGATAATTGTATGTGTACATGCCATTGTAAGAAATGACGCAGAGATCTCTTATGCCTTTTGTCCAGTGATAACATCTTGTGGTGCCATATCACAACCTGGAAATTGACATTGATACAATCCATTAGCCTTACTCAGATTTCATCAGTGTGACAGTGTGACATGTATTCATTTGTGTATGTCTCTGTGTATTTAATTCTTTGAAGCCTTATTACATGTGGGGATTCATGGTGACCACCACAGTCAAGATACAGAAGAGCTCCATCACAAGGAGGCCCCACTACATTTTTATAGCTACAGCCACGTCCCTCTACCCACTATCTAACCCCTGGGAAACTAATCTGTTCATCTCTATAATTTTGTCATTTCAAGTATGCTATATCAATGGAAACATACAGTATGAAACCTCTTTTGAATGTATTTTTAATTAAACTTTTAATTCTGGGATAATTGTAGATTTATATGGAGTTGTAAGAAATAATAGATCCCTTGTACCTCTACCCAGTTTCTCCCAATGGTAATATTTTATGCAACTCTAATACAATGTTGCAACTAGGATATTGATGTTGATACAGCCAAGATGCAGAACATTGCCATCACCACAGGGATCCCTCCTGTCACCCTTTCAAAGCTGTACCTGCCTTCTTCCCTCCTTCCGTTCCTAACACCTGGCAACCACTGATCTGTCCTCCACCTCTATAATTGTGTCTTCTCAAGAATGTTATATAAGTGAAATCAAACAGTATGTAATATTTGAGGAACTGGCTTTTTTCACTCAGCAGCATGCCCTGGAGATTCATCCAAGCTGTTGCATGTATCAACAGTTCATTTCCTTTTCTTGTTGATTAACATTCCATGGTATGGATGTACCACAGTTTGTTTAACCATTCACCCATTGAAAAACATTGGGGTTGTTTCCAGTTTTTGGCTATGACAAATAAAACTGTTGTGAATATTCATAAGCAAGGTTTCATGTGAACATTATGTTTTCGTCCTCTCAGATAAATGTCTAGTTGTACAGTTGCTGGGTCATATGGTTCGCACATGTTTAACTTTGTAAGAAACAGCCATACTCTTTTCCAGAATGGTTGTTCCATTTTGCATCCTCAGCAGCAATACACGAGTGATCCAGTTTTCCACATCCTTTTTTTGAAACAGCCTCTCACTCTTGTTGTGCAGTGGTGTCATCTCAGCTCACTGAGTGCAGTGGTGTCATCTCAGCTCACTGCAACCTCCGCCTCCCCAGTTCAAGTGATTCTCTCACCTCAGCCTCCCAAGTAGCTGGGATTACAGGTGCCTGCTACCATGCTTGGCTAATTTTTGTATTTTTAGTAGAGATGGGGTTTCACATATTGGCCAGGCTGATCTCAAACTCCTCACCTCAGGTGATCTGCCTGCCTTTGACTCCCAAAGTGCTGGGGTTACAGGAGTGAACCACCACGCCTGGCCATTTCTGGTAGAGACGGGGTTTTGCCATGCTGGCCAGGCTGGTCTTGAACACCTGACCTCAAATGATCCACCCACCTCGGCCTCCCAAAGTGCTGGAATTACAGAAGTGAGCCACCATGCTCAGCCTCAGTTTTCCACATCTTTGACAGCATTTGGTGTTATCATTATGTTTTATTTTAGTCATTCTGGTAGGTGTGCAGTGATATCTCGCTGTGAATTTCCCTAATGTCTAACAATGTTGAACATCTTTTCATGTGCATGCTATTTGCCATCTGCATATCCTCTTCAGTGAAAAGTCTGTTCATGTCTTTTGCTTATTTTAAAATTGTATTGTTTTTTCACTGTTGCGTTTGGAGAGTTCTTTATATAGTCTAGATACTGTCCTTTGTCAGAAATGTAGGTTTGCATATATTTTCTCCCAGTCTGTAGCTTGTTTTCTCATCTTCTCAACTAGATTTTTCACAGAGCAAAGTTTTTTAATTTTTATGAGGTCCAGTTGCTCCAACATTTGTTGAAAAAGCTCTCCCAGGGCCAGGTGGGTTGCTATTGATCTAAGCTGTTCTCCTGCTGGACTGTAAACTCCCTATGTTCTGTTCACTCCTGAACCCTAGGGCCTCACCCAGGCCTGGCACATGAAAGGCTAACAAATGTGCTGCATAAAAAAGTAAACCAAGATCTGCTGGAGCTTGGGCAGAGTCCACTGGGAATCCAGCACAGGCACCTCGAAGCCTCACTGTGGAGCCTCTCATGCTTCCTCTGTCTTTTTCCTCTCTGACATCGGGATGGGATTATAGGGGAATGTAGGGAAGGGCTTTGGACAAGACCCTGTGTCTCAGAGACTCTGGGATAGTGTGGGGCAGTGGGGAGTGGGAAGCTGCCAGTCCATAGCCCTGTGGAGTTTTTGTTTAGGAGAGGCAAAGCTTGAGAGACCTGAAGCCCTTGAAAGTCCTTCTGAGCTCCTGAAGGTCACCCAGGCTGCTTTTGTTCTTGTCTTCCCATCCCCAGTGCTGGAGGAGAACTGTCCAATATGTGTCTCAGAAAAGAGTCACTGGAGGCAGGCTGTAGCTTTGGGGTTTTCAATAAGAGCACCCTGACTCCACCTGTGCTTCTGCAGTACCAGGGAGGTTCACTAGTAGTGCAGAGTTTCCCTTCCCTTCCCTTCCCTTCCCTTCCCTTCCCTTCCCTTCCCTTCCCTTCCCTTCCCTTCCCTTCCCTTCCCTTCCCTTCCCTTCCCTTCCCTTCCCTTCCCTCCCCTCCCCTCCCCTCCCCTCCCCTCCCCTCCACTCCCCTCCCCTCCCCTCCCCTCCCCTCCCCTCCCCTCCCCTCCCCTCCTTCCTTCCTTTCTTTTTTGACACAGTCTCTATATTGCCCAGGCTGGAGTACAGTGGTGTGATCTCAGCTCACTGCAACCTCCACCTCCTGGGTTCAAGCGATTTTCATGCCTCAGCCCCCCATGTGGCAGGAATTACAGGTGCATGCCACCACATCCGGCTAATTTTTGTATTTTTGTAGAGATGGGGTTTCACCATGTTGGCCAGGCCAGTCTCAAACTCCTGACCTCAAGTGATCCATCCACCTCGGCCTCCCAAAGTGCTGGGATTACAGGTGTAAGCCACCGTGCCTGGCCTTACAGTGCAGAGTTTCGGTCTTTCCCACCCATGCTGGCACTGCTGGGGCTTCGTGGCGGTGTCCCAGGAGGAAGTGTGCTCCAAGGGAGACACATGCTGGGGCCCAAAGAGGAGAGTATGGAATCCTAGAGTCTGGGCTGAGGACTTCCTGAGTCCCACGAGGCAGAAGACTCAGGGGAGGTTTGCAGGATGCAGTCAATGCCAATACCTCCTGTAGAGGGGGAGGCATCTGCTCTCTGAGTCAGCAGTGGGTCAGAAAGGAAAGCTGGGGGCTTTATTTCCAGAAGGCTCAGTCTGTGGCCTGTTTGGATCTTGACCATTGTCATTCAAGACGCTATCAAATGCTCACTGGGGGGTGTTTCTACTAAGGTGTAAATGCTGTCCTACTGGAGCCTGAAGCAGACAGTGCAGGTGAGGGAGCAGAAATGTTGAGAATCTGCAGTTTTGTCCCTAATTCACTCTTGAGGCATTTGCCTGCTCTAGTCTCTCACTATAACAGTGTGAGCTGGGTGTGATGAGCCCTATGTTACAGATGAGGAAATGGAGGCTCCACATGTCTGGCGTTGCCTGAGATCCCTGGAGCCTATTCAGCTCCGGGCAGAATAAAGGTCTCTAGACTCAAGTCCTTTTCACTGCAGAATGGGGTAGAAATGAGGGCCCCCTGGGGCTCCTCCATAGCTAGGTGCTCTGTAGTTGTTCTGGAGAGGGTATTTCTAGGGAGGTGAGGCCCTGGGAATCCAACTTCATTGCTTAGGTCAATCTAGATCCAAGTTGGATGAGACCTAGTGCAGGGCCAACAGGGCTAAGATGACCATATTTAGCAAATAAAAAGAGGACACCGAGTTAAATCTGAATTTTAGATTATCCACAGATCGTTTTTCAGTGTGAATATGCCCCTGATAAACAACAGATGCATTTTTAGTATAAATATTATTGCATGGCACATACTTTCAGGCACACGCATGTAAAGTCCAGACAGCTAGACTTGTCTTCCCAAGCCTGACAAAGAACAGCTATTAATTCAAATGAAGAAATCACCACTGGTAGATTTTTAGAGCTGAGTGTAGGGTGATATTTTTGTGGGCAGGAACCTTCCAAATATTCTCTTCAAATCTTAATGCTCAGATGAAAAATTACTGGTTTGCTGGGCTTTCATCGTTATGTTATTGTTATTGCTTGACTTGGTGGCTGACGATAACAGTGTGGGATAATAACAGGACCCACTCACAGAATTGTGATGACGCAATGCTTGTTAATCGGGCAGAAATCATCCAGGTACAGTTAGCTGAGACCTGCGGGCAGCAGGAGCGCTCACGGGACCACTGGCGCCGCCATCCAGGGCCCCGCCTCCCACCCCGACCCCCTCCAATCCCCTTCGACTGGGCCCTCGAGGATGGACATTCAGTGGTCTTGGCAGAAAAGAGTCCCAGAAGCGCAGCTTGAGGCTGGCTGGGGGATTCGGAGGCCCCTGAGGCTGGGGGACCCCGGGGCGCTCCGTGTGTCTCTGCCCTTTGCCCCCTGTGCTTCACTGGGCTCAGCATTGCTGGCTCAGGGGAAGAAGGAAAAGGAAAGGGGGTAAAAGCCAACAGACAAAACCAACAATAATAAAGGGAAATTTGCTGGGCGGGTGGAATCGTCCCGCCCTAGCCGGGGGAGTCAGGGCGCAGCTCTGCGCCTGCGGACACCGACCGCCGGCGCTCGTGGCTCCCCGGCAGGAGGTGCGCGCTCAACTCCCCCGCGCCCGCGCCTCCCGCGGCCCTGGGCGGGAATCTAGGGGGAGATGGCACCTGGGGAGAGGCCCCAGACCTCCCAGACCGGGTCAGAAAGGGGCACAGGGTGGGCTTGTGAAGAGTCAGGGGCGGGGATCGTGAAGACATTTCCTGTACTGATAGATTCCTTACAGGACAAAAAGAAAAGGCACCCGAGCATCTCAGCGGTTTCCAGAGGACTGGACTGGAGTCTCCTCTCACTCGACTCCTTGTGAGAGAGATTCCAACTCCCCTTTTCTGGGAGACACTGGGCGGACAGCCAGGATGATCTTGGTGTTCCCAGCCCTCCCACGCCCACCCAGGTAGTCCTCTTGCGTGGGGATCGTGGACTCCGCCACGCTCGCGCGCGGACCTGGTGCGCATCGCTTCATTCCACTCCCACCACCCGTCCCGCGGGGCCAGCACGGTACCATGCCCCGCGCAGGGAGGGATTGAGTAACTTGCCCACGGTCACAGGGCGCTGGCACTAGAATCCAGGCGTCGGCCTCCCGGCCTCCCGGCCCAGCTGTTAACCCTGTGCTCTCCTGTCTCCCGCTGGACCCAGCTGTGGCCTCAGAGCTCGGCTGTCACCGCAAATAGAATGTGTGTTCCAAACGTGTTATGTTGACTCAGGGGCAAAAGATTGTGGCTGCTGGGGGCTCTGTCTGACTGGGTGTCATCCTACCGGACGGATACACCTACCTACGGAATCGTGGAATTGTACATGCAGAATCGACCTAAGCAAATGGGTCTAGGATGTGATTTTTCAGCTGAGGAAACAGGCCCAGAAAGGGCAAAATGCGTGCCCAGGCCACACAGCATGAGGATTAGACTTCTGGTGGCCGGCATCCCAGTGAGGGGCCCTTGTTAACTCTCCCACGTGGCTGCGCTCTTCGCCCCAGCCCGGCGTGGAAAGCCTTGACCAAGACGGCATCCCTGCCCCGGACCTTGTTTTTTGCAACCCCCATCCCTTTCGGCCGCATGAAGAGCCGGGAGGCAGAGCGGGAACACACTGCCTCTGCCCATCCTCAGCGGTTTCCCGGCTACGCAGAGAGGTCCGCGGAGAAGGTGGAGGGCGCTTTCCACATCTAGGCTTGGAGGACTAGGCTGGGCCTCTTGGCCGAGCGCCGCCTGGCGGTGGAAGCCGACGAAGGGCTTGAGGCACCGCGGCCCAGACCCGTGTGGTGGCTGAGTTTGGCGAGAGGAGCAGGGGCCAACGTTTATTGGGTAGCCACCGGGCTCTGGGCACAAACCGTGGTTCAATCAGCTCAAAGGACCGGCAAGCGCGCATTGGAGACCCACGGCCTCCCCTGCCCAGGTCCCGGGGGGCCTGGTTCCATCAAGCCTATTTTAAATGGTCCTGAGGCTGCCTTTTCAGATACTTGGCCCCTTTGGCCACAGAATGTGTGGGTCACAGAGACTCCCTCCCCACACCTCACAAGGGTCTCTTGTCTTCTTTTTTTCTTTTTTCTTTTCTTTTCTTTTCTTTTCTTTTTTTTTTTGAGACGGAGTCTCTGTCGTTCAGGCTGGAGTGTAGTGGGCACGATCTCAGCTCACTGCAACCTCTTCCTGCTGGGTTCAAGCGGTTCTCCTGCCTCAGCTTCCCGAGTAGCTGGGATTACAGGCGCATGCCACCACACCCAGTTTTTTTTTAATATTTTTGGTAGAGACAGGGTTTCACCATGTTGGCCAAGCTGGTCTCGAACTCCTGACCTCAAGTGATCCACCCACCTCGGCCTCCCAAAGTGCTGGGATTACAGGTGTGAGCCACCGTGCCTGGCCTTAAATTTTTTTTTAATTTTTAATTTTTGTGGGTACACAGTAGATGTACATATTTACGGGTTACATGAGATATTTTAATACAGGCATGCAAATGTGTACTAATCACATCAAGGTAAATAAGGTATTAATTCCCTCAAGCATTAGTTATTTTAAAATGTACAATTAAATTAGTTTTTACTATAATCTCTCTTTTATGCTAGCAAATACTAGATCTTATTTATTCTTTCAATTTTTTTTGTACCTATTAACCATCACCCCTCCCCTCACTCCCACTACCCTTCCCAGCCTCTGGTAACCATCCTTCTACTCTCTATCTCTTTGAGTTCAACTGTTTTAATTTTTAGCGCCCACAGATAGGTGCAAACATATGAAGTTTGTCTTTCTGTGCCTGGCTTATTTCACTTAACATAATGATCTCCAGTTCCATCCACGATGTTGCAAATTACAGGATCTCGTCTTTTTAAAGACTGAATAGTACTCCATTGCGTTGTGTACCACATTTTCTTTATCCATTCGTTTTTTTTTTTTTTTTTTTTTTTTTTTTTTTTTTTTGAGACAGGGTCTCACTCTGTTGCCTAGGCTGGAGTACAGTGGAGCAGTCATGGCTCACTGCAGCCTCAACCTCCTGGGCTCAATTGATCCTCCTACCTCAGCCTCCCAAGGAGCTGAGACTATAGATGCATGCCATGACATCTGGCTAGTTTTTGTATTTCTTTATAGAGACAGGGTTTCACCATGTTGCCCAGGATGATCTCAAACTCTTGGGTTAAAGTCATCCACCTGCCTTGGTCTCCCAAAGTGCTAGGATTATGGGTGTGAGCCACCATATCCAGCCCCATTTATCTATTGATGGACACTTAGGTTGCTTCCAAATCTTGGCTATTGTGAGCAGTGCTGCAGTAAACATGGGAGTGCAGATCTCATAGGGTAGCTCTATTTTTAGCTTTTTGAAAAACCTCCAAACTGTTCTCCATAGTGATTGTACTAATTTACATTTCCACCAACAGTGTATGAGGATTCCCTTTTCTCCACATCATCGCCAGCATTTGTTATTGCCTGTCTTTTGGATCATATACCTGTTTGCCATTTGTATGTCTTCTTTTGAGAAATGTCTATTCAGATCTTTTGCCAACTTTAAAAATGGGGTTATTAGATTTTTTTCCCATAGAGTTATTTGAGCTCATTGTATATCCTGGTTGTTAATCCCTTGTCAGATGGGTAGTTTGCAAATATTGCTCCCATTCTGTGGGTTTTGTCTTCACTTTGTTGATAGTTTCCTTTGCTGTGCAGAAGCGTTTCAACGTGATGTAATCTCATTTGTCCATTTTTGCTTTGGTTGTCTGTGCCTATGGGACATTGCTCAAGAAGTCTTTGCCCATTTCAGTGTCCTGGAGAGTTTCTCCAATGTTTTCTTGTAATAGTTTCACAGTGTGAGGTCTTAGATTTTAGTCTTTAATTCATTTTGATTTGATTTTTGTATATGGTGAGAGATAGGGGTCTAGCTTCATTCATCTGTGTATGGATATCTAGTTTTCTCAGCACTATTTATTAAATACTTTTCCTCAAAGTACATTCTTGAAAACTTTGTCGAAAATCAGTTTGCTGTAGATGTGTGGATTTGTTCCTGGGTTCTCTACTCTGTTCCAGTGGTTTATGCATCTGCTTTTATTAGGGCCCCTTGTCTTCTGTTTAGCCTCATAAAATATTGCATTCTTTTCAACAACTATTTACATATAAATGAATGTGAACATGACCCATAGGAAACTCAGCAGCAAGAGTGCATCCAGGGATATGAAAGGGCTACAGGGCTGCTGCAAGATGAAGACAGGGAGGCTCCAGCAGTGCATCATGCCTGGGTCTGCCCCTTCCCTGCCAATCTCAACATCTCCTCTAAGCTGCACAGAAACCTGGAAGGGAGGCTTTGAGAGCTTAGTGACTTGCCTCAGCTTACCCAGCCTAGAGTGACAGGGCGTGGACCAGGCTCCCGACATACTGACCTCAGGTCAGTGGGTGATTACTTCCTCCCCTTCCCCAGATCTAGCACGAGGCCTAGAACGTTGCCATTTTGATCCCCTGCCCTGTTACCACTGGAGGGTTTGAGGGCTTCAAGAATTTCCTCTTTAAATAAATCATCCTCGAAGTAACTCTCCATCAGCCACTAATACTGTAAAAGGATTATGGCACTTGCGGGGATGAGGAGCATGGAGGAGGGAGTGGCAGGGGCACCAGGACCCCAAAGATCACCTCCACGTGTTTCCCACAGCTCAGGGAGCTTCTGTGTCCCGCTGTGCCACTGTCTGCCCATGAAGCTAGGAGCTCCTCTATTTGTTCAGTTTTGTTTCTCTGGAGCCTGGCACAGCATTGGGCACATAGTAAGCACTCAGAAATATTTGCTCATCTCCTCAATTACCATCATTTAATCTGCATGACCCAGGACCTGCCAGAATTGGCCAAAGGGCTGCCATTTGCACTCCTCCCCCCAGCATCCCCAACCTTGGCAGCACAAGAATGAGCATGGCGGCAGGGGAGGCCACAGGATTCCTCTAGAATCCTGTTTTTCACAATCTATCCAGCAAGGGATTTGGTAATTCCTTAAACAGCCAGTGTGCATTTGTGCATACACAGTTAGCCTGCAAACTCCCCAACATGTCATGAAAGGCATCCACCAAGCAACCCTCCTGGCCAGACTGGGCTGGGCAGCCCCAGACCTGGGATGTCTGAACCCCTTAGGGCTCTCTGTTCTGTGCCAGTGCCTCATTCCTCATCCCCGGACCCCCTGGCAGCAGCAGCTGGGCCCCGAGACAGCAGCTGCCTGCCTTCCCTTCTAGGCTGGGGACTCATCTGCATTTGGCAGTGCTCAGATTAATCCCAATTACCTTCCCTGCTGACTGAGCAGGAGCTGAAGAATTTCTCTGGCCCCCGCCCCCATCCCCTGGGAAAACACAGCTGAATGTTCCTGCAGCCAATGTCCTCACCAACCAAGAAGATTATGGCCGTGTCGGGTTCTAGGAAGAGCAAGGCCAGAGTGTGTTCTTAGGAGGGCAGGAGGCACCGAGGGATCTCACAGCTCCCTAAATGGGGCAAACGGAGTGAGGCTGTGAGTAGGAGTGACGCAATACAAACAGGCGGAGACTGGGGAGATGATTAGAGAGGGAATGCAGAGGGAGGAGGATGACAGCCTCTTGCAGGAGCTTTTATTTATTTCTATTCTCTTTGAAGTTAGACATCAAGTGGAATCGGGAGGGGAAAAGCAGTAAAGAAGCAGGGAAAGAAAAAATCAAGAGTCGGGCAGCTGGTATGCGCTTCAGAGACCTGTGGGGGGACTTACTTCATGCCCAACCCCGTGCCTGGGCAGAAGGCCAGGAACCATCCCACCTTCAGGGATGCAAACATGTGACCATCAGAGAGAGGCTGCCAGGGCAACATTTTCCTAG
Source organism: Rhinopithecus roxellana (assembly GCF_007565055.1). Classification (NCBI taxonomy): domain Eukaryota; kingdom Metazoa; phylum Chordata; class Mammalia; order Primates; family Cercopithecidae; genus Rhinopithecus; species Rhinopithecus roxellana. The sequence continues at coordinate 64,969,816 of NC_044554.1, forward strand.
GAGACAGTACGATCCTGGAGGGCAAGGACCATGGCTTTCGATCACTTCTGTATCTGCAGTGCCTGGGACACAGCGTGGTATACAGTAGTTGCTGAAGAAATAATAGCTATGTGCTAGGAGCTATTGAAAGGCCTTTGAATGTTAATTCATCATGTCCTTTCACAAGGCTGTGAGACAGATACTACTATCTTCATGGTACAGAAGAGAAAATGGAAGCACAGAGAGGTTAAGTTACTTGCTCAGGGTCACACAGTTTGAAAGCAGCTGGGTTGGGATTCAAACCTGCTCAGGCTAATTTGAAAGACTGCTCTTATTCACCATTCTCTACCCTCTTGAAAAAAAGAGGGATCTTTTTCTACCCTTTTCTACAGACTCTTGAAAGAGTGAAAAGAGGCCGGGCGCGGTGGCTCAAGCCTGTAATCCCAGCACTTTGGGAGGCCAAGATGGGCGGATCACGAGGTCAGGAGATCGAGACCATCCTGGCGAACACGGTGAAACCCCGTCTCTACTAAAAAAATACAAAAAACTAGCTGGGTGAGGTGGTGGGCGCCTGTAGTCCCAGCTACTCGGGAGGCTGAGGCAGGAGAATGGCATAAACCCGGGAGGCGGAGCTTGATCGCGCCACTGCACTCCAGCCTGGGCGACAGAGCGAGACTCTGTCTCAAAAAAAAAAAAAGAAAAAAAAAAGAGTGAAAAGAAAAAAATTATGTTGGTTGTAGAATCAAAAGAGAGCATTTAAATCCAGTTTCTTATTTTATCAACTAAGGACTAGAGAGGAGAAGGGATTTGTCCAAGACCTTTGGCGCTAGCAGTTACTAGTGGAGCTAGGGTTAGAACCCAGGTCTCCCAGTGTCTACTCTCAGGAGCTTCCTACCTCACCAGTTTGTCTTGGAAGAGAGCAATCAGTGCCCTCCATGGTTTGTAAACTGACTTTTTAATGACATCAGTGTCTGCTGGGCTTGGGATCTGGTGGAAAGCAGACCTCTTCTTTACCTCCCCAGCCTTTCCTTAACCTGGTCAGGCTGGCTCCATAGGGCAGACCTGAGTTCTTCAGGCCTCGGCAGCCTGGCCCAGCAGGAAGACATTGAAGCTCACCAGGAGGCGAGCAGGGAGTGTCCCTGGGGGAAGCTGCTGAGGCCAGTGCTCAGGAACCAGGGCTCTGTCTGAGGACCAATTCCACCGGGGCCTGGTAAGGGCCATGTAGGTGTCCAGTGTGAATGTTCTGTGCTTGTATTTCCACCTAAATTCCCAGTTCTTTGGCAACCTGAATACTGAACATTTTCAGAGTAGTTTTTCTCCCAAGGCATTTGTTCTGGATCACTAATGTCTGGTATATATCATTTTTGATTCAACATATTTAAAACTCATTTTCCCCCCAGACAAGACAAATAGAATTTGTAGCTTTCCATATGGGCTTTTCAAAAAGATTGGCTACTGGGACACACTGGCTTCCCAGAGTGGTGTCATTTGATTAGCCCTGGTGTTCTTCCACTTATGGGGAGTGGGTAATTGCAGTTATTTCAAGTGGGAGATGGTGTGATTGGGTTTTTCTCCTATGGGGGAAAAACAAATGCTATCAGGTAGATGAGTTTCTGGCATTTCCTATTCTTCTTTGCTGCAGGATCTTCCAGAATAGAAGTCTTCCAGCAGTGCACATCCAGGAAGCATCCAGGCCGGGTCAGGCAGGGTTTAATAAGCACTGGGCCTTTCACCTGGATGCTGGGAAGGTGCTTGGACCTGTGAAAACCCCAGGGTGGTGTCAGGGTCCAATGCAGAGGTTTCCCAGAGAGCTCTGGGGCTGGGTCACTTCCCTGCTGGCCAGTCTGTCATGCTGAATGCCCAGGACTTCCACAATGAGTCCCAGAGGCGGGATGACAGGGTTGGAGTCAGGGCCCACTTCTGCAGGGGTTGCCATTTACCCTGTTTGTTAGGACACAGGCAGAGTGTTCGAATAGAGAGGACTGCCTGGAGGTCCCTAGGATCACAGCAAGGAGTGTTAGAGGGGTGGATTCTCGGCTTCCCAGAGGCCCTTCCATGACAGGAGGGACAGTGGAGATAGCACCTATACTGGTGACCTTGCTCTCTGCTTTTGTCCGGTAATGAGTAGACTTTATGGGTCACGTGGAAACCAAAGAAAACCACCAACCATCTCTTTAATCAGGATTTTCTGTGCGGGGTTCAGGCACGGAGAGAAAAGGCAAGAATGTGGAGGGAGAGGAGAGTCCCTGGAAGGAATGCCCGCAGCATATCAGCCTGGAGTTTCCATTCAGGAAATTTCCCCAGCCCCCCAGGCCCTACCAAACTTGCCTCCTCCCTCCTGACAAAGCCCCAGCCCTACCTGTAGCCCCAGCCACCAGCCCCTTTGAGGAGAGAAGGTGATGGGTGGGGTGAGGAGCTCCGTGGGAGGACTGAACCAAGGTGTGGGCTCCTGGGCACCTACCCATGGTCCAGGCCTGCAACTCCCAGACCTGCCTGTGGGTGAGCCTGCATGCTGACATGCTTGGCTGGGCTCTAGCCTTGGCTATTGGTGGCCCAGGGTATGTGTCTGTGTGTGTGTCCCTTTGGAGCTATGTAGTTTGTGTACCAAGATAAGAAGGGAGCTGGGGAGTTAGCCCTGATGAGCTTTGTAACAAGAAAGCCTTGTCTTGTTAAATAAATCAAGCCTTGAATAAATGCCTGCTTATTCCTTGCCAATATTTTCCTGCTACCTAAGGCAACATAGCTCTATACCTTTAACTAGTCACTTAACCTCTCTGGGCCTATTTCCATATCTATAGAAAGTGGATATAATACTATTTGTTCTCCTCAACGCTGCTTATTGTAGAGATCAAATATAATAACATGTGTGAAAGTGCTTTATAGATGGCAAGGTGCTGTTCTGCTGTAAGGAACCTTCTGATCATTATGCTTATTGTAAAGCAATCAGAACAGCCATCCCTACAACATAAGGTGTCAGCAACATGACTTCCATTATGAGGGAAGAAAAAAAGAACAAATTTCTCAGTGGAAAATAGTGACCCAGACAAAGCAGAAAGACCAGTAAAATAACCCCAATGAGAGGAATAACAATTTGGATGACTTAATATCAAGTCCCAATCCACTATAACCAATAACAAAAATGTTCTTCATTCTTATCAGAAGCAGTTGTCAGAGCCAAGGACAATCACTCCACCCTTTTCTACGTCCAGGGTCAAACATTATTTTTTATTTGATGCCGTGTGGTTGAAGTTAAGAGCCAGTCAGAGTTGGTTTTGGTTCTCAGTACAAAAGTAAAGGGTCAAAGGGAGTGAGTCTCTTCCTTCTCTCAGAAAGAAATCCAGACTGGGACGAGGTTCCAGAAAGCTGTCAGGAATCAGACAGGCCAGGAAAGAAAGGCTCAGAGCATTCCTGGAGGGAATCTGTTGTTTCTCCCTTCCCAAGACTCATTTCTCCTGCTTTTTGGTAACAGACCCTCTTTTCCTTTGGGAAACTACCCTATCCCCATTCTCATTCCAAGCACAATTGACCCCTTCCTTGCTTTGACTCAAATCTAACCAATCAGAGTACTGCATTTTCCTGGCCCCAGTGATTGCTTCAGCAATAGACATGTGATTCAAGCCAGACCAATTGAAGTCAGCTCTGGGACTTTTGCTGTAACAATTAGGAAGGAGCGCTCTTTTTCCTGGGGAGTTGCCAACCTGGAAGGTATAGGCCTGGAGTTTTTGAGGGTCGCCTTTGCCACTGTCTAAGAATAAAGCCAATGTCAAAGGAAGCAAAGCTGAGATGGAGAATTATTCCTGTTGACATGGTTTGAACACTGGTTCAACTGCATAGGAAAAGCAAGGCAAGTGAGGGTAAGCAGGTTTAGGATTGGCTAGTTTGAGTAATTTCAGTGGGCTCTGGAGCATAGAGGCTGGCTCTAGTTGTCTGGTACCTGGCCCTGGGAAGATTAGGGCAGGGGATAGTGGCCCTGAGAATGGCAGCCCAATAGAGGAGGTGGTTGGGGTGTGGGCTCTAGATTGGTTGGTCTGCATTTGAAAGATATGCACCCCTTGAGCTGTTTGGTATCTCTGGGAATTAGCTAACCCTGGGATGATTGGTCCCTGAGGTATCAGTGAGGTCCCAAGATGTCACAGCATCAGAAAATAAAGGAAAAACAAAAAAGACCAACTAATACAGCTGGGATGGCTGGGGCCTCTCTCCACAGGGTCGCTTATCCTCTTGGAGGCCAGTCTGGCTCTTTCGCATGGTGGCTGAAGACTTCCCTGCAGTGAGAGAGGACAAGCCCCCACAGGCAAGCACTTTTCCAACCTTTGCTTATGTCTTGTTTGCTGTTGTCCCACTGTGGCAAGCAGGTCACGTGGCCAAGCCCAGTGTCAGTGTTGCGGGGAGCCTACCTCGGGGGTGGACACCAGAAGGCAGGAGTCACACCTGGGCACCATTGCCACAGCCATTTGCCCACAGCCTGACCCAGTTGGCCCTTCTATCGGACAGTAGTTCTGATGGGGAGACTAAGTCAAAGCTTGCCTTCTGCCACAGTCCACCTGCTGATCCCCTAGCTCCCTTCAGTCTTGTCCACATGACAAGACTTTGGCAACCATGTCTGGCTTGCGATCCTCTAAGTCGACAGACTGCCCAGCATTCCACCTCCCCTCATACATCTTCTTTGTACCCAAATGCAAAGGGGACATGGGGCATCAGCTCTTGAGGTTAGAGACCCATTCAGCCAACAGGTTGTACCTACTTGGTGCCAGGATCTAGCCTAGGTGCTGGGGATCTAGCGGGAACAAAACAGACCAAAAGACAATCCCTGCTCGCTGGGAGCCTACATTCTTTTTTTTTTTTTTTTTTTTTTTTCCTTTTTTTTTTTTTTTGAGATGGAGTTTCGCTCTTGTTGCCCAGGCTGGAGTGCAATGGCACAATCTCGGCTCACTGCAACCTCTGCCTCCCAGGTTCAAGCGATTCTCCTGCCTCATCCTCCTGAGCAGCTGGATTACAGGCTCCCGCCAGCACGCCTGGCTAATTTTTTTGTATTTTTAGTAGAGACGGGGTTTCACCATGTTGGTCAGGCTGGTTCCGAACTCCTGACCTCGGATGATCCACCTGCCTTGGCCTCCCAAAGTGCTACGATTACAGGAGTGAGCCACTGTGCTCAGCAGAGCCTACATTCTTATTGGGGTAGATATTAATTAAACAAATGTACAAGTAAAATATATGAAAGTGAAGAAGAGTGGATGGGGTGAGGAACAGGAAAACAATGACTATGATTTTTTTTTCTTTTTTTTTTTTTTGAGATGGAGTCTCCCCGTGTCACCCAGGTTGGAGTGCAGTGGCAAGATGTTGGCTCACTATAACCTCTGCCTCCTGGGTTCAAGTGATTCTCCCACCTCAGCCTCCCAAGTAGCTGGGATTACAGGTATGCGCCACCACTCTTGGCTGATTTTTATATTTTTATTAGAGACGGGGTTTCGCCATTTGGCCAGGCTGGTCTTGAACTCCTGACCTCAGGTGATCCACCAGCCTTGCCCTCCCAAAGTGCTGAGATTACATTTGTGAGCCACCGCACCCAGCTGTCATGGTCTCCTGGAGACACCTAGAAGCCAGAGTTCCTTCCCTCAACGTAGTCCTTGCAGGAAGAGTGACCTTCAAGGCCTCAGCACCCAGGGCTGAGGTCCAGCTGCCACAGCATGTCCTGTAGAGACCCCTGCAGCCTGCTCAGGGCCACCACCTCCGTGGAGTAGAGTGAAGCTTCCAGGACACCCCCCAGGCTCTCCAAGGTCTCCAGGCCACTGGCCAAGGGCAAGTGGCAGCTCTTAGAGAAGGCCAGCAGGTGAAGAAGGTCCCGGAGGTTCTCCAAGTCGTTGGATATTTGGATCACGTTTCTGGAAGTCAGATTGATGAGGATCTGTTGGTAGATTGCCAGTGTCTGGTCCATCTGGGATAAGGTCAGGACGGGGTGGAGCCCAGGAATGAAGTCCAAACCGGTGACCCTCTGTTTGGAGGAGACCGACTGCTATGCGGGAGGAAGAGGGAGAACAAGTGCTCAGCACGCGGGAGGAATCACTCTCAGAGCCTTCCACCTTCCCGTGGGCATAGAGGGTCATTCTCTTGGCTGCCTCCTTCCACCCTCCCTCACCACTTTGGCTCAGGCCCTTGTATCCTGTGCCCAGGTGACTGCCAAGCCTCTAAGGTGGTCTCCAAGATTCCTGCTATTCCCACACCATCCTTCCCTCCGCCTCCCAACCAACTTTCTTAGGTCGTTCCTGTCTCTGCATGGCCTCTGCTGAAGAATTAGCCATGGTTTCCTGTGTCTTATTTAGTGGAGTCTGTTCCCCAGGGATCTGAGGTCCTGCATAAGCACCCCCACCCCCTGCCTTCTCTAGTCCCTTTCACCCCCAGCTGAGTCCTCTCTCCCAGTCAGCTTTTCCAGGCAGTCCCTCCTCCTTAGAGATCAAGGCTGTACCCTCAGTGAGGCCCCCAACCCTGCTCCAGTGACTCCAGTTCCGGGAGGGTTCTCCCCATCCATCTGCCCACAGCACTGAGGCTGACACCTCCGTGGTGACTACCCTGGGCTCCCGTGATATCGTGTATTGACACCACCCCAAGTTGGGGCACTCGGGAGCTATCACGTGCAGCCTTGCTGAGTGGCTAATATGCCCAGCTAATATTTTTTTTATTATTTTTGAAAGGAGACAAGAGTTTTTCTCTATAAAATGCCCAAGACTCTATCTAGTTCTGAGCCATCTTTGCTTCTGGGCACCTAACTTCTCCTTAACTGCCCAAGACCACCATGAGACACCCGCAATGACCAGGAGATGTCTCCGGAGAGCTGCATGCAGGGAGTAAGGAGGATTTACCTGCTTTAGCTAATTTAGGCCTCATAACAACTTTGTGAATAGTGTGTGATATCCCCATTATCCAGATGATGAAACCAAGGCTTAAAGGCATTAAGGAACTTGCTGAAGATCTCACAGACATCAGAAATGCAAAGATTTAAACTTAATCTTCCTAATTTCAAATACAGACCTCATCAGGAAAATGGCAGAAGGTCTAGGCCTGCTGGACCCCAGAGAAAAGACCAGGGTGGGCACTGACTGCTATTTGCAAATCAGTAGAGGGTTGAATGTGAAAAAGGGTAGACTCGCTCTTTTGGGTATCTTCGAGAGGTGGGGCCAGACATCAGCTGGAACTACAAGAACCCTAATGACAAGCACATCTAGAGATGGGATAGAAGCCCCGAGGAGACGCTGCTGGGGGTCTTGCACAGCCAATGGGCTGCAAGGAACTTCATGGCTCCCTCTAGTCATAGGCACTAAGATTTGAGGAAATGAAGTCAGGGAGGAAGGCGAGCGCAGAAGGCAGGGACAGAGGGGAGAGGAAGGAAAGAGATAGTGGCTGTGCCTGCATGTCGCTCAGCTAATCTCTGAGGCCTGGGTTTCCCCTTGGTAGAGTGAAAATAAGCACCCAAGGCCTCATGATATCAGAGAATCCTATGATTTTTTTTCTTATTTTTAATTTTTTTTTTTAAATTAAAGATAGAGGTCTTGCCATGTTGCCCAGGATGGTCTTGAACCCCTGGCCTCAACTGATCCTCCTGCCTTGGCCTCCTAAAGCTTACAGATGTGACCCATCATGCCTGATCAAATCCTAAGATTTTTATTTATTTATTTATTTTGAGACAGGGTCTTGCTCCGTCGCCCAGGCTGGAATGCGGTGGCACAATCATGGCCCACTGCAGCCTCAACCTCAGCCTCAACCTCCCAGGCTCAGGTGATCCTCCCATCTCAGCCTCCCCTAGCTGGGACCACAGGTACACACCACCATGCCCAGCTAATATTTTTTATTATTTTTGTAGAGATGGGATCTCCCTATGCTGCCCAGGCTAGTCTTGAACTCCTGGGCTCAAGTGATCCTCCTGCTTTGGCCTCCCAAAGTGCTGGGATGACAGGTACAAGCCACCACACCCAGCCCAAATCCTATGATTTTTTAAATGGAAACATGTAGCAAAGTCAAATGTTCTTGGGGTGGTTTAGAATTAGAACCACTCACCCATGGAATCCCAGCAGGCAGAGGGGCCAAAAGAAACAACCAGAAAGAGTGGAGCCCTGTGCTTTCAAATCCTACTCAACTTCCAGTAGGTGCCTGGCATTCAGGAGGCATTCAATAAATGTTTCTTGGACTATCTGGGTCCAGGCCCACCAGGAACCAGTGCTAGGCTGGCTGCAGTTCCACTTTGTCCCCGCAGACTCTCCTTACCGTGTGTGAAATGTCATTGATCCTGGTGACAATTGTCTTGATGAGGGTTTTGGTGTCACTTTGGACTTTCTGGATGGGCACAGCTTGGATGTAGAACAGATAGGGCCAAAGACACAAGAATCCACACAGGGGTCTCCAATACATTTTCCTTCCCAGGATGTGCTTCTTGGGCCTGAAAACAGAAGGAACCACACATTTCAAGGAGCTGGTATCTCAGAATACATCCATCTGACCCATTACCAACCACATTACTGGATGGGGATGAAAATCAGCTTTGCTTTTTGCCCTGGTTACCATCCCCTCAAAGTCAAAGACAATTCATTATCTACCTATGTATTAATGAAATACATCCTCTTAGGAAGAGGATTATTGTCTGGTCAATAAAACCACCATGAGGTATCCTGTAGACCACAGAGCTGTGAGGCCAGGGTGTGATCAAATGGACATGGTAGGGATGATGTAGATTTCATTGCGTGCTTCAAGGGAAAAACAACAGATTTTTAAGGCCTGGTTTGAACCCAGTCATTTACTCACTGCATAATTTTAAGCATATCACATAACCACAAAATACTCTACCTTCATCCCTGTAATATACCTATCTCTAGGCTTTTATGAGGATCAAATTAGATAATGCATGTGAAAGGGCTTGAAAGTGTTGTGAAATGTGCTCTATCATTACCCTATCATTAGCGATTATGCTACTCACCCGTCCTCTGCATTTCTCCCTCACAGCAGCCTGCTGATACTCTGTGATGTCCTTTACCACTTGCTTCCTTACTTCCTTTCTCTCCCACCCACTGGGAGCCTGAATCCCACTAGCACTTACTGACCTTCTAAATAATATGTCAGACACAGTGCTCGGCACCGAGGATGCAATATTGAACAACAGATGCTCTCTAGCCTCGAGTGGCTTACAGTTTAATAGGAGAAGCAAACAGGTCAGTGGGCCATTCTAAGCCAGGAGGAAAGAGCTTTGCCAAAAGGGCAGGTATGAGATACCACCAGAGCGCACAGGGGGCTCCCTGGAAGAAGTGTCTCCTGAGCTGGGGATTGGACTGAATATAGGCTACTAAGAGTAGAAAGTGGTTGCCATAGTAGCTGAGAAATCAGAGGGCATAAAGACATGGCAGTGGGAGAGAGCATAACACCATTCACCCAGAACGCTTGAAAATTCCAAAGTCTTGGAACTGTGAATTCTAAACTTAAAATAATACGCAGATCCTTGATTAAGCAGCAAAGTTTTAATGAGATACATGAGGCAAAAGGTAATAAAGTTAAATGTATGCAAGTCTGTGACCAGTGATCCATGCTAAGTATATGTGCATGAGCCTGAAATAATAATAAAATGTAAGTAAATATTAGGATGAAGGTTCTGGAGATGGTAGTAAAGTTAATCTCTGCTTTTCGTGTTCTTCGTCGTCTGGGTCTTGATGAAAACAGGTAATACATTTTCTGTCCATAGATGACAATATTAGTAGGTTTCATTTCTGGCAATACAATAAAAACAAGCAGTCTGTCTATATATTATTTACAATGTTTGATCAAAGCCATTTTTTTAAATCTGAATTTTAGAGAAGAGAAAAATATGGGGCTCAGGAAGAGGAGTCAACTTGCCCAAAGTCAAACAGGTCCATGACAGAGTCAGGATTCAGATCCAGAGAGCAGGAGTGCAAGCCACCCACCCCTCCAGCCCCTCAAAGATTTAAGGAAAAGCCCAAATCACACCCCAATTTCCAGTCAAGGGCATCTGCTGGGAACATGGCATTTGGAAATGAATACCCTGCTCTGGAATGAAGCTATGGTATTGTACCCCCATCTCAACTTCAAACATGAAAAGTACTATGTACCAAGTAATTTGGGAAAAGGCAAATTTATGTCTTAAAAAAGTAAAACTTCCTCTATTAACTACTTGTTACCTGAGTAATACACCAAATGTCTGTGTAACAGAGTTAAATAGTGCTCATCCCCAATACGATTTCATGAAACTCTAGCAGAGATGGGCGGGTGTAGTGATGAGGCTCCGAGGCTCCAGCTCAGGCTCCACTCTTGTTAGCTTTGTGTCTCTGGGAAAATTGCTTCCTTAAAGTGTCCTTTCCTTTCAGCAAAATGGAGCTAACACCACCACCTGGCTCAAAAGGGTAAATGAGATGAACCTGTGAAGCCCCTGGCCATCGTGTGCATGTCCAGAGCAGGGTGAGGGGAGTAAATTATTATAATTACCAGGCAGGGCTTGAAATGCTGGGCAACACTACCTGTAGCCAACTGTGAATCAAGTATTTGGCCCACTGCCTCCCACGGGCTATCTCAACAGGGCGCTGGTGTCTCTGGGTCTTCCCCATGCCGCACAAGATCAGCTTGCCTCCTTTTCTAAGATTCACATGTTGATGACACCCTCCTACTCAAGAGAATTTATTACCAGATTAACTGTGGTCATAGTCACTCTCATATAATGACCATCCTCTAATACCTAAGTGGAAAAACAGTTTTATAAGCCGCCTCTATCACCACGGATAATATGCTTCAGTGGATGCTGGAAATAAATTGTGGTTCCTTGAAAACATGGAGCTGAGAAGCTGCCGTTGAGTAAGGCTGCCTAATAGGAGAGGCCAGGTTTAGGGGAAACCCATGGGGGTCTGCAGAGAGAACTGGTAGCAGGTCCTTCTGAGAGCAAAGTGCTCGCAAGAATCTGCCCCACCAACACACAACACGTAACACAAATGCTCATACACACATCACATACACACATCAACACAGATCACCCCTTTAGTAGAGGCTGCTAGTCTTTCCCAGTATCTTGTCTTCCGTTCTTCCCCAGTCATAGAAAACTCCAAGTCTTAGGTAGGGATATGGCCATCTAGAATAACTACTTTACGTCTCAGAGTCTCCCAACTAGGTGTGGCCATGTGACTAAATTCTGGCCAGTAAAATATAAGCAGAAGTGTCCTGTGCCAGCTCTCAGGAGCCTGCCGTGTGCCTTCGTCTCTTCCTTTTTCATCCCTTGCTCCATTCTGATGCCTGGACTGTAGATATGATAGCCAACGTTCTACCACCATCTTGAACCAGGAGGATGAAGGCGTCACCTTATCAACAGCAGGGCAGAGAGCTGCAGGAGCTCGGTTCCTGAGGTTCATGGAGCTGAGATGCCATGCTGGTCTTGGACTACCTATCTCTGGACTTGTGCTGGGTGTGTGTGAGAGACATAACGTCTGCCTTCTAAAAGCCACTGTTCTTTTGGGTCTCTGCTAAATGCAGCCAAACTTAATGCTAACCGACTTAACGCATGCCAACATGGGCATCAGAAAAGAGTGGGCATTAAGTCTTCCTTGCTTCACCTGAGTCTTAGTACCTGGGTGGGGCCTGGCCATGGCCCGACAAGGGAAGGAAGAAGGATTGGGAGGAGGAGGAGCAGGGTTTAGGGACAAGGAGAGGAGGGATAATTCAAGGTAGCAAATAGTTGGTGCAAAAGTAACTGCTGTTTTTGCCATTACTCTTAAAAACCACAATTACTTTTGTACAAACCTAATACAACTTCATTGAGCATAGTGCCTGACATCCCATAATTACTCAATATAGGGTTGATGGTTGGCAGCTAACATGTATTGATCACCTACTGTGGGCCAGAAACAGACATGAAAAAGATATGGAACCACAGGAAAGTGGAATCAGGAGTGGGAAGGGATGGGGCAGAGGCTGATAGCTTTTCCAGGGAAGCCTAGGTAGCATACACAGTATTTGATTTTGTCAACTACTTACATAAGATATTTGTTTTTTTTTTTTTTTTTTTTTTTTTTTTTTTTTTTTGAGACGGAGTCTCGCTCTGTCGCCCAGGCTGGAGTGCAGTGGCCGGATCTCAGCTCACTGCAAGCTCCGCCTCCCGGGTTCACGCCATTCTCCTGCCTCAGCCTCCCTAGTAGCTGGGACTACAGGCGCCCGCCAGGTCGCCCGGCTAGTTTTTTGTATTTTTTTTAGTAGAGACGGGGTTTCAGCATGTTAGCCAGGATGGTCTTGATCTCCTGACCTCGTGATCCGCCCTGTCTCGGCCTCCCAAAGTGCTGGGATTACAGGCTTGAGCCACCACGCCCGGCCCTTACATAAGATATTTGTTAAAAATATAAGTAAAGAACAAAACTTTGCCCTTAAGCAACTGGTTTGGGAATTTACATATGTAACTTCAATGCAAGGAAGAACATTTATTTTTATTTACTTATTTTTGAGATGGAGTCTTGTTCTTTACCTAGGCTGGAGTGCAGTGGTGTGATCTCAGCTCACTGTAATCTCTGCCTTCTGCGTTCAAGCAATTCTCTTGCTTCATCCTCCTGAGTAGCTGTAATTACAGGCATGCACCACCAGGCCCGGCTAATTTTTATTTTTTTTACTATGTTTCCCTCTTGTTGCCCAGGCTGGAGTGCAGTGGTACAATCTCGGCTCACGGCAACCTCTGCCTCCCAGGTTCAAGCCATTCTCCTGCCTCAGCCTCCCAAGTAGCTGGGATTACAGGCGCCTGCAACCATGTCCAGCTAATTTTTTGTATTTTTAGTAGAGATGGGTTTTCACCATGTTGGCCAGGCTGGTCTCAAACTCCTGACCTCAGGTGATCCACCTGCCTCAGCCTCCCAAAGTGCTGGGATTACAGGTGTGAGCCACCATGCCCGGCCTCATTTTTTTGTATTTTTAATAGAGACAGGTTTCACCATGTTGGCCAGGCTGGTCTTGAACTCCTGATCTCAGATGATCTGCCCACCTCGGCCTCCCAAAGTGTTGAGATTACAGGCGTGAGCCACCGCATCGGGCCTGAGCCAATGCGCCCAGCCAAGGAAGAACATTTAAACAGAAGAAATACCTTGGGTGACTCAGCAAAGAAAGTCATGATGCTTAAACTGAGGAATGCTAGAGTTCCTCAGAGCTATGCTTGAATCAGAGCACAGGGCCCTAGGTAAGTGGCTAACCTCTCTGGGACTCAGTTTTCCTGGCTATCAGATGGGGATGATATGAATCATAATGCCACCTGTCGCTGTTATGTGGCTGAAATGAGATAAAGCAAGTAAAGTGCTAACTCCTTGCCTGGCACGTAGCCAACCCCAACGCCTTAGCTGTCATCACCATTATTTCCAGCAGAGGAATCAGGGAGGCATCATGGAGGAGGTGGCATTTGATAAGGGACCTGAGAATGGGTAGGAATTGAGTTTGTGAAGGTGGAGGAGAGGGCAGCCCTGGCAGAGGCAGAAGAACACAGGTGGGTTTAGGAGATGGTGGCTTCCAGCTGACACCAGGATGAGGAGTCGGGGAGGGCTTGGGCTGGGATCGCAGGGGCAGTGAACACCAGGTATGGAGACAAAGCTTTTCCTTCTACACCCTGAGGAGCAAGTGTTTTCAGCCTGGCTGACTAGAAGGATGGAGATGGAAACTAGGAGAGACATGAGGAGAGGTTTTGGAAAGAGGTGGCTGGGCTCCTGTTGATGTCCTAGTACTGGCTGGACATGTTGGTGAGCCTGTCCAGCTGCCGCTGGGAATTGGAAGTCTGAGCTCAGAGACAAATGGCTGCAAATGTAGGACCCAAGGGCCTGCTGCAACTGTGGCAGGAAAGCATGGGGAGAGCATAGGTTGGGGTGGAGGAAAGGCCGCGGTCAGCTGTCTGCTTGAGCTGTAAAACCTCTTTCCAGAAGTTTCCAAAGCAGTTTTGAACATTTAGGAGCTGCCATTTTCTTAGAGTTAAAAGATGAGCTGATGAAATGTTGATACAGCATCATTCTTTCCTCTGAGAGCTACTGAAGCAGATCCTGGAGAGGAGAGGGGTCTCTAGGCAGGTGGTGGGCTCGCAGTGGGCGGTGTGCTCATTTGGGACACAGCCTGCACTCTGCTGTCTCCCTCACAGCCCGCTCCTCTCTGCACTCCCTGAGCCACCTTCTCCACAGGCTGCCTTCCTTCTCCTTTAATCAAGGCCCTGCTGCCTCATCTTCTATCCTCATCCCTAGCCATGGGTGCCCTGGAGAAGAAATGAGAAAAAGTAGAACGTGGAGCCCCTGAGGCTGCATGGATGAAATGTGGCTGGGTGCGGTGGCTCAGCCTATAATCCAGGACTTTGGGAGGCCAAGGCAGGAGGATCGCTTGAGCCCAGGAGTTCAAGACCAGCCTGGGCAACACAGCAAGACCCTATCTCTAAAAAAAAAAAAATTAAAAATTAGCTGGGTGTGGTGGCAAATGCTTGTGGTCCTAGCTACTGGGGAGGCCAAGGTGGGAGGTTTGTTTGAGCCCAGGATGTCGAGGCTGCAGTGAGTTATGATCACACACTGCACTCCAGTCAGTGTGACAGAGTGAGACCCCATCTCTTAAAAACAAAAGCCAAAAAAGATAATGAAACAATCTCAGTAAACAGGGCAGCAAGAGAGGCTTATATAATGTGCCATCCACCCCACCACAAATTCTGCTGTCTGCCTCCACCTGGGTCCTCTGCACCGGCCTCACTATTACTCATCCTCAGGTGGGCCCTCAACCCCATCCCCACTTGGCGGTTGTGTGCAGGGCTTCTACCCCACCCTCCCCCTCCTGCCTCCCTAAGAAGCTGGTAGCTTCTAGATCTGAGCTCCATCACCTTCCCGCCATTGCAGGGCACAAGGCAGATAGAGGCAGACCCTCCATCCTGGGGACCTCAGTGTCAAAGTGGGAGTTGAGATGGGCAGAGATGTCTGCTGCTCTCTAGATCCAGGCTGGAGGGCCTCCTGAGCCCAAATCAGGCCTGCCCACAGCCTTCTGATAACAGCAATGGGGAGAACAAAGCGAGTCTTTGGTATGGTACTGTGAATTAAATTCAGGTAACATGGTATTTACTATTAATTATGAGGGAAAAGCTTTAGCTAGTCTGAGTCCTCTCCCTATACACATTCTCCCATGGGACCCCCTCCTGTTCTTCCCTCCTACCTTTCCTTCCTTCCTTTCTTCATAACTTCCTTTCTTCCATCTCCAAGTTGGAAGGGACTTGGGGATGAGGAAAGAACAAAGGAGGAAATAAAGACAGTAAAGTTTGGATCTTCGTTCTCCCAGTTGCTCAGAATCTGGTGGAACAGACAGAAGCTTGAACAACTCATTTTAACACAACCTGGTGGAGCTTATGAGGGAAGAAGCACAGAACCCAAAGAACAAAGGGGAAGAGGGACTTTAGGGACAGCAGAATTTGTGGTGGGGTGGATGGCATATTATATAAGCCTCTCTTGCTGCCCTGTTTACTGAGATTGTTTCATTATCTTTTTTGGCTTTTGTTTTTAAGAGATGGGGTCTCACTCTGTCACGCTGACTGGAGTGCAGTGTGTGACTTTAGGGACTTTTGAAAGGGAGGCAGTATGTGAATTGAGGCCTGAAGGACAGGCATTCCCCAGGGAAAAGAGGGGAAGCAGGGCATTCCAGTCCAAGCTCCGGAGTTGGGGAAAGCCATGGTTGGTTTGGGAGAATTCAATATGGTAGAGGGGTGGAGTGTGTGAGGCTGGAGAGCTAAAATTTGGGGGACTAAAGTCTGTTTAGTAGGGACCTGCTGGGAGATCTAACCTACCCAAGGCACACACACACAGACACACACACACACATACACAACCCTTGGTGGCTATGTTTGCATTTACACTCCAGCCCCCTTGGCTACAACTGCCAGTGGTAAGCAAGAGACGAAGAGGCTCTTCTCTCCTCCCTCTCCTCCTCCATTCCTTCTCCTGACCCTGATTGGGTCAATCAACTGCTCTCTTAGGAACTTAGAGTGGGGCTGCAGAAAGTCCAGTTCATCTCTGTTGAGGGCTCAGAAGCTCTAGGGTAGCCACATTTGGCCTCATGTGCATGGGACAGCTGAGAGATACCAGAGCCCACATAGCCACCGAGAGCCGGAGTATGGTCACCACCTGTGCTCCTTCCTAGCCTTCTTTGTGGTTCCTGGGTCCTCCTGAGGCCTGGTGGCTCTCCCTGTCCTTAGCCTTCAGGGTGAGATACTCTTTTCTTATACTCACTTGGATAGATTTCAGCTTTATAGATCTATTTTTCATTTGAGACATTAAGATACATGTAAGAGAAATAAGTGTCAGGAAATAAAATTCACCCTTACCATGGGTAATGCACTCTTGAGAGTCTCGGCTCTTTTTTCAAACGTTGATCACAATACACAATTTGAAAAACACAGGGCCAGCATGAGCGATTTTCTTTTGTTTGCAACCAAAAGCCTCATTTGAGAAATCGTGCTAACATATGTAACCCTCAGACAGGGTGTGAGTACAGGGGTTACATTCTTTCTGTTCATCAGAAAGATCTGATCTCATCAGAGATAGAGACAGGTTTCTACTCCTGTGTCAGCTCTAATCTTGTGTGTGTCTGTGTGTGTGTGTGTGTGTGTGTCAGGGTCTTGCTCTGTCATTCAGGCTGGAGTGCAGTGGTGTGATCAAGGCTCACTGGAGCCCCGACTTCCAGGGCTCAAGCAATTCTCCCACCTTTCAGCCTCCCGAGTAGCTGGGATTACAGGTGTGCACCACCACATCCAGTTAATTTTTGTTTATTTATTTTTTTATAAAGATGGGGTTTTGCCATGTTGCCCCGGCTGGTCTGGAACTCCTGGGCTCCAGTGATCCACCTGCCTTGGCCTCCCAAAGTGCTGGGATTATAGCCATGAGTCATGGTGCCTGGCCTCTGATCAGTTTTTGAGGCTCCCTCGAGCTCTGTGTGAGGGGCATCTGAAGCTCCAGCGAGACTCAGAAGGAGAGGCTGCCCTGATCAGTTAATGACATGTGTACCTGTTCCAGCATCTACCACAAGCCTGGACCACAGCAAGACTTCATTAAATATTTGTTGCATGAATAAATGAAAGATTTCCCATTCTCGATCTGCATTGGCTAACTAGGGTAACCTACCTCCTCAATGGTTCACTTGCTCCCATCTTAAAGTCACATCCTAGAATTCACTTTGACCCAGCAGGAATTCTTATGAAGTTGTCTTAATAAAGACAGAAAATGCTTCAGTGTCCAAGTCTCCCTTTCTTGGGGACCTTGGTCTGCTTCCTGCACTTCCTATGTGCCCTCTAGCACTCAGGTGGGCCAGGATTCCCTTCAGCTTCCTAAGCTCTGCTCCATCTTGACTGTCATCCCTAGGTACTCCCTCCCATGGACCCATTCGTGAGCCTGGCTCCTGCTCCTGCACTCTGGGACCCCTGCCCTTCTTAGAGACCCCTGCTCTGCCCTCCTGTCTTCTCTGCAGTTTCTCTTCTCTTCCTTGGCAACTCCCCCAGCCTGGAGCACCCCAGAGCAAATGTAATGTACACCCAGATAGAGACTAAATCTCCTATGGTATTAGTGAAATGTTGATATGGGCATTGATTATAGATTCCATTCCAGAGAGCTAAAAAACTGAGCAGGAAAGACGGTAGCATGCTGTCTGCTAAGCAACAAGGCACATCAGCCGTCACATGTGGAGTAAGTGCAAAGGAGTCTGTGAGCCCAGACACCAAGTGTGTTGTTTTCAAGCAGAAACAACCTCTCTGTTTCTCTGAGACAAGTGTGTGGACAAAGAATTTCAAGACTTTCTGCCGACTGGCCAGAATGGAGCTGCAGCTGCCAGACTCCTACCCCGGTGGGGATGGGGTAACTGCCTGCCAGAGAATTTGGCTCAATTTTCCTTTAAATCACACCAGTGCTGTTCACAGATGCACAAGACACAAGGACTCTACCTTCCTGGAGCCCCTCTTCTCTCCTTGGCTCCCACGCCCCTGGGGGTTCTAAGTGGGGGTGGGACATTGACCCAGGTTCCGTGGTGGCCACCTCCGTGCTCTGCATGGGCCACTCAGATGCGTGAGGCATCTGCCTGGGGCTGTGGGGCAGGAATTCATTGCAACTTCCCTGGCTCTGTCCTTGGCACTTGGAGCCATTTCCTGGAATGGAGGGGGAGGAAAATATTTCCCCAAATACCAAGAAGAGTTATTTTGGGCATAAAATGTACAAAATATGAGGAGGATGCTCCTTTAGCCAACATGGAAAAGTTCCCCTCAGCCCATTGTCCACAACTGCTTGGGAAGGGAAAGAACCTGAAAGCATCCGCTGTTTGTCTCTTGCTTTGTCTCCCTGCCTAAGTGAGAGAGATGATCAGTGTGGCCTTATTTCTAAGGGCATTAGAACAGGAGCACTCACGTTGCTAGAAGCCTCCATATTTGGTTCTGCAGACAATCCTAATAGGAAAGAGATTGGGAACACTCCCCAGTTCCAGCTTCCCATGGCCCAGCTCAGAATCCTACAGAACAAACACAACTCCAGCTGCCAGAGGTCATTCTGCACTGCAAAGGAAGAGCGCTTGTGTTCCTGGAACGGTATCACCAAGTCTCTGCTCTTCGCCCACCTCCCCAAAGATCACCCTTCCAACAGAAATTAATCACCTCTTCCAAGTTGCTATTCTGAAATGACAGCCAGGCTACTTGTCTCACTTGGACCTAACTGTATTTAAGGAGTCACTTTCCCAAAACACCACCATCTTTAAACTATAGAAACAGGAGTATAAAGGCGACGGTAACCACAGTGAAATCCAAACCAAGCGCAGACTGAAGGAAGGCTATAGGTGAGAGTGGTGGGCCAACAGCGCGTATTTAGTAGTCCTGGCTAGAAGTTCGCTAATAACCAGTTCTGAACCCCAGCCACACGTCATTGTATGGATTGCAAAGAAGGCAATTTGCATGGCTTTGAGGACAGATCTGGTGAGACCCTGCACAATTTCTCTGGAAGATTTTTGAGTCTTCCTGACACTTGTTTCCCCCCACCTCTACTCATCATTGCCTTCCTCCTAGGCATTGGCCTTATACAGCTTCTCCCATTCAGAAGTCAGGAACTTCCCTGGAAAATGAAGCCTGAACTCCTACTCGCAGAACAAGGCAATGCCTAGGTCTGAGACTGACCACTTGCATCTGCGTCCCTCCTACCCCCAAGTTTATCTCCTCCAGACCGGGGTGGGACATCCTGATCTTTGGGGATGTGCCCAAGGCAATTTCCAGTGCATCTTAGCTCTGCGAATGCCACGAGGTTGGTGGGTCTGACAGTCTCCCAGAGACCTGGCTGGTTCTGCAAGGTCAGAGTCCTGCCTTCTGGGCACCGGCACAGTCCAGCAGCGAATCCAACGCTCTCCCAATCCCAGTAGCCTTCTCTCTGGCTAGAACTCGGTACAAAGCTTTCATAGTCCAGAACTAAGCCATCCCTCCTGACTCAGTTTCCCCGGGATCCAGAGTGGGGTGGGGCGCTGTGGCCTGCCAAGAAAGACCAGCAGAGAAGGAGGAAGGAGCGCGCCGGGGCCTTACCTTGCAGTCGCTGGCTCCGCGATTCCTCCAGGGCTCCATGCCTGCCCGCCCCTCTTATAGCGGCCCATCACAACTTGCGCAACTGCCCTGCAGGCCCCGGGGCACTCCAAACGCCAGCTTCCGCCCCGCCCCTCAGGGTAGCGACGTGCGGGGCGGCTGCAAGCCCTGGGCCCGCAGTGTGCGCCTCGCGGGGCCTCGAGGGAGGGCCTCGGCTCGCCAGGAGCCACGCGCGCACCCTCGGGTACCTCCCAAAAATTTGGGGTTGGCTAGCAGGAGCGAGAAGTCCTCGATGTCCCGCCAGAGGCTCTGGCGCGACTATGGCGCAAGGATCGGCCCCTCGGGAAGGTGCTTCGAGCCGCGCGGTGCGCGGCCGGGGCTGGGGTGACTGTGAGGGGCTTCGCGGAGCGGGCTGGGGCATCCGGTGGCGCCCTCGCTGGCCCGGGCGCGGCTTCGGGGTGGGAGCGAACCAGGACTCAGCCCCGAGGGCCCTGGAAGCCCGGGAAGCCCAGTGTTAGAGGGAGCGGCCGGCCTGCGCCAGGTGCCCCCACCCAGAATGGGGGGTTGGGGGTTCTGCAGTCCCACCCCTTCTCTGGCACGCGGAGAATCGAGTTCCAAGCCTCAGGGCGAGTTGTCTCTGGTTGGCACCCCAGGGAGTGCGTGCTCTCTGGAGGGCTCCAGGCGGGCACTGCGGCCTTTGGGGACGCTCTGGACGCACTGTGGGTCTCCATCCTCAACCCCGTATTTCCTGTGTACAAAGTGGGGGTTGCGGGGGTGGTCCCAGATGTAGCCAGGTTTTCCTCATCATAGCCTGTGAACGGGGTGGCAGGCTTGGTTCACCTGCATCGTTTGCAGTTCCCCGCTTTACGTGATGGGTTCGTTTGTTTTGTTTTGTTTTATCCTTGGGCTTCAGGGATGAGGAAACTAAGCTCCAGGGAGGTTAAATGACTTCCCTTAGAATCTGCAGCTGGTAAGGAATAGCGATGGGCTGGGAACCCAGGCCTATTCTGGTCCCCACTGCGCAGAGCAGCTCCAAAAACAAATCTCTCCATTAAGAACCAACCCAGCAGGGCGTGGTAGCTCAGGCCAGTAATCCCAGCACTTTGGGAGGCCGAGGTGGGTGGATCACCTGAGGTCGGGAGTTCCAGACCAGCCTGGCCAACCTGGTGAAACCTCATCTCTACTAAAAATACAAAATTAGCCAGATGTGGTGGCAAGTGCCTATAGTCCCAGCTACTTGGGAGGCTGAGGCAGGAGAATGGCTTGAACCTGGGAGGAGGAGGTTGCAGTGAGCCGAGATCAGACCATTGCACTACAGCCTGAGCAACAAGAGTGAAACTCTGTCTCAAAAAAACAAACAAACAAAAAACAAAACAAAACAAAAACAAAAACAAAAGAACCAACCCATCATGTAAAGCAGGGAAGTGCAAATGATGTCGGTGAACCAAACCTGCCACTGCCGGGTTTGGTACTGCCCAGAAGCTGAGAATGGTTTTTACATTTGTAAAAGTTTGAAAACAAAAAAAATCGAAAGAAGAGGCCGGATACAGTGGCTCATGCTTGTAATCTCAGTATCCCACGTTGGGCTCCAGATATTGGGGGAACACACCCCCAATATTTCAATGTAGGTTCTATTTTCCATAAGTGTTGGCCAGCTAAGAAATAAAGAGAAAGAGTACAAAGAGGAATTTACAGCTGGGCTGCCTGGGGTGACATCACATATCGGTAGGACTGTGATGCCCACCTGAGCCTCAAACCAGCAAGTTTTTTATTAAGGATTTCAAAAGGGGAGGGAGTCTAAGAACAGGGAGTAGATCACATACTTCAAAGGGCAAAAAGGAGAATTACTGATAAGGGTCTGTGTTCAGTGGTGCATGTATTGTCTTGATAAACATCTTAAACAACAGAAAACAAAGTTCAATAGCAGAGAACTGGTCTGACCACAAATTTACCAGGGCAGAGTTTTTCCCCACCCTAAGAAGCCTGAGGGTACTGCAGGAGACCAGGGTGTATCTCAGTCCTTATCTCAACTGCATAAGACAGACGTTCTCAGAGTGGCGGTTTATAGACCTCCCCGCAGGAATGCATTCCTTTCCCAGGGTATTGATATTAATATTCCTTGCTAGGAAAAGAATTTAGTGATATCCCTCCTACTTGCACGTCCATTTGATATCTCTCCTTCTTGCACGACTCTCTGCAAGAAGAAAAATATGGCTCTTTTTGCCCGATCCCACAGGCAGTCAGACTTTATGGTTGTCTTCCCTTGTTCCCTAAAAATTGCTGTTATTCTGCTCTTTTTCAAGGTGTACTGAGTTCATATTGTTCAAACACACATGTTTTACAATCAATTTGTACAGTTAACACAATTATCACAGTGGTCCTGAGGTGACATACATCCTTAGCTTATGAAGATAACAGGATTAAGAGATTAAAGTAAAGACAGGCATATAAAATTATAAAAATATTATTTGGGAACTGACAAATGTCCATATTAAAAAGAAATCTTCACGATTCATGTTCCTCTGCCACAGCTCCAGCCAGTCCCTCTGTTTCGGGTCCCTGACTTCCTGCAACATCTCAGCACTTAGGGAGTCTGAGGCAGGAGGATTAGCACAGCCCTGTCTCAAAACAAAACAAAAGAAGAATAGTTCTCATGTGAAAATTACAGGAAATTTACATTTCTGTGTCTATAAAGTTTTGAATTCTGTCAATAAAAATTGTGGAAATTGTTTATTCTTGTTGTATAATTACCCATGTAATATCCTCGATTTTGCCTTGGCTTACAAAGCCTAAAATGTTTTCTATCTGGCCCTTTAGAGAAAGTTTGCCAGCCCTTGAACCAGGAAACACACATACATTGCACATTGGTTCCTCCAGTTCTTTTTTCTTTCCAGTCCCTCTGTGGGGATGCCCAACTACACATCCATCACTTCTCCCAGAAGAATCTCCCCATTCCACTAGGGTCTCTCCATCATTAAAGAAGCTTGTCCTGGTTACCTTTGCAGCTAATTCCTGT
The DNA here is from genome assembly GCF_007565055.1 of Rhinopithecus roxellana. NCBI lineage: Eukaryota > Metazoa > Chordata > Mammalia > Primates > Cercopithecidae > Rhinopithecus > Rhinopithecus roxellana. The sequence continues at coordinate 64,992,357 of NC_044554.1, forward strand.
CTCTCAGTCTGGGTTGGGTGACCCGTTCCATCTCCTCCCTTAGGTTTTAAGAGGACAGGGATTGAGCCATCTACTATTTAAGTCCTGGTACTTTTTCAGTGCCAAGAACACAGGGGTGCCCAGGAAAAATTTGCTGAATTGAACCCCAGGAACAACACACACCATACAGATGATTTTTATGTGTTATATTCATGTGCCACTATACAGGGATTCCTCGAGATGCAAGGCCACTGGGAGAGTAAATGTTTAAAACGGGAAAATACACCTGCAGTGATGATGTGGAGGGAACAGGAAAAGCCAGGCTTACACAGGTCCTGGAGACCCCAGTCGCGTTGCATTTGAGATTTTCTAATGGAAACATATTTCCCAAAGAATGTGCATTCTTTGAGTTGGTAGGGGTCTATTGGGTCATTGCTATGCTCCTAGCTCATAACCTGGTGTCTAGCTCAAAGTTTTTCATTTTTAAAACATATTTTTAAATGAAAATTTTAAACACACAGAAAAGTGTGCAATAACATAATGAACTGCAATATACCCAACACCTAGATTTAACAGTTATTATTTTCCATATTTGCTTCATTAATTATTTTGGCAAAAATATTTTAAAGCATATTGCACACATTATGACATTTTATCCCTACTTTTGTGCTTCCCAAAAAATAAGGAAGAATTTCTCTGTAACTGTAGGGCCATTATCACACAAAAATAACTCCCTTACATCATGAAAGCTAGTCTATACCAAATTTCCCCAAATATCTCCCTCTTCCACTATAGACCTCCTTAAATAAAATAATGAAAAATAAATAAACCACAAATTTTAGTGGATGTTTTCATACCTCCATCAACACATCAATGGCAGTATTTGAGAAGTTTCAAAAGGTGGTCTTTATGGCATCTCTTCCTCCAGTCAAAAAACACACAGTCTTATATGTTTGTGAGCTACATAACACACTATGCCTAAAGCTTAGTGACTTAACCCAACACTACTTATTTAGCTCATAATTCTGTGGGTCCAGCACTATGGCCTGACTCATGCCTATGGTGGCTGGCTGGCTATCAGCTAAGATGATGAGGGTAACTGGTCTAGCCTGGGCTTGTTTAATGGTGACAGCTGCTGGATTCCCAAGAGCATCAAAAGATGGCAAGCCAGAATGAGCAAGCACTTTTCAAGTCTCTGCTAACATCCTGTTTCTTGTTGACCAAAGCAAGTCACATGGTCAAACCCAGAGTAACTGGGAGATTACCCAACCCAGCAATAGAGGGAGGCACCACCAGATTGGGACCTTATTGTAATCCGCCCATCGCGGGAAAGGGTGCCACACTGAACTTATGACAAGCTTAGCCAGCAGCAAGCACCAGCACAGGCAGCTAAGTGGCTACACAGAGAAAAAGGCAACTCAACAAGGGCAGGAAAGGATACAGAGGGGCCAGGTCAGCTGGAACGGAGCTTTGGGGAGTGGGAGATAAAATCCTTGCAAAGAAAGGTAACAAGGGGCTGGGTTTTGAAAGGCCTTTGCAGACAGTGGGAGCCATTAAAGGCACTAGAGGAGATTCATGTGATCGAGTCACCATTTTGGAAGATTCAACTGGCAGAGACATATAGGAAGGATTGCAAGGAATAAAACAAGGATTGCAAGAAATACAGGAAGGATTACAAGAAATAAAAATCAAGGTGACAAATTATTAAAACTTGCTTATTTGCCCATTTGTTCACGCATTCATTCATTGAACCAAGAGGCATACATTGAGGGCATACTGTGCAGTGGGTACTATGCTAGATCCTAGAGATTCCAAAATGAGAAAGGTACAGCTCTGGACCTCAGCGGTGGTTCAGGAGCATGAGTGAGGCGTAGTGGTGAGACAGAAAAGACAGATTCAAAAGAAATTTTGAAGAAAAGAACACCAATCCTCTTTGCCCTAGGGAAAAAGCAGTCATATTTCCATACACTTTCCCATCTACAGCTCAATGCTGCTAGTAGAGACACAGAAGGAGTGGGTGGGACTAAGATGCTTCATGTGAACATGGTTGCCGAGGACACCTGGCTGCTGGTATTCAGCAGTTAACTGGGGCTACAGTCCAGGTAAGGGACCAAGGATAGAGACACGATCCAGGCACACTCTGCAAGGACACAAAAGATGACTTCTTATGAAATCAGGCAGGCTCGGGCCAGTGAAACATTTTGTAATCTGCAAGGTTTTGAGCAGATCAGTACATAGTGAAGGGTGTGGAAAGGACAGAGTAGAGATGGGAATTTGCTGGAGTGAAGATCAGAAAGAGCTCGGTGGAAGCCACATGCAATAGAGGGCGCATTGGAGCTTAGCAGCCCATATAAGTGTGGTAAAAGAGTCCTGCAAGGGACAGAGCAAGAACAGTGACTTTCCCCTCCCTGTAATTATTTAATTGCCCAAATAATTATGTGCATTGCAGAAAATTAGAAAAGGCAGAGAAGCAAAGCCATGAGAAAAAGTCATCCCTCATCACACCACGCTGAGATAACCCCTGTTAATATGTTTGTGCTGATCTGCCCAGACTTGGTAACAGCCTCTTACATCCTCGGTTGGAAGCCAGCCTGGAAACCCTGAAGAAACAAATGACAGCCAAGAGGTCGATGGCAACCAGCTCCCCCTCTGGGCGGCATGCTCTTTCTCTCAGTTGGTTGATCTTTCCCATTGGAGCAGAAGGACTCGAGCCATGATCTTTTGTAGAGCTGGACCCTACCCAGGTACCCAGGGCTGTGCAGGCATTTGGAGAGATGTTCTGGAGAAGCAGCAAGAAGCCTCGAGCCCTGCAGAAAGCTCTGATCTGACACATCCCGAGGCATCCCAAGTCTCCAGCCCTACATTTGTCCCTAAAGAGGTGTTTTGCCAGACTGCTTGCATAAGCACCTGTAGATAAGCCTCTAGCAGCAAGATTACGGCTCAGTAGGATTCACCACTTGCACCTGCAGGTGGAGTAGGAAAGAAGAGGGGCTTAGGAGCTGAGAACACAAGCCCCTGGGAAGGCGCTGTGCACTCAATGCTCTGCTGGGCCCTGGATGGGCCCATGGAAGTGAAAGTCACAGTTCATGCCTTCGAGGAATCCATAGTCTTCCAGCAGAAATTTGGAAACAACTCAGAATCACCATGGAAATGTGACTGTGATAGCAACTGTCTGCCAGGGGGCTGCATGGTATGGTGTCTCCTGGGCTGACCCTGGGGCCGCACTGCCTGGGTTTGAATCCTGGCTCTGCGTGGGACTTTGGGTAATCGCTTGTGCTCTCTCTGCCTCCGCTGCTTCGTTTGTCACAAAAGCATCACAGTACCCCCTCATAGTGTTGTCGTGAGGATCATTTGGGTTGTTACAAGTAAAGTACTCTCCAAGTGTTCATTATGAATTAGAGCAGGGGCTTCTGAAGCACACGGCATAGTGGAGTTAGTCCGGAAGGCTGCCTGAAGAAGGCGCCTGCTTTGCATGAGCTACGCAGTCCAGCGGGGAAGGAGTTTGAATGTGCCTGCTCAACTGGGTGGAACACAGTGACCAGAAAAATCTATCCACCCTGCTTTTATGCAACCATCGGGCCTGAGGCCTGGTTTGTTCTATTATGGCCTGTAATGGAGCTGAGGAGTCAGAGGATCTATTTGCCCAGGGCCGAGGCAGCTTGTTGCATAACCAGGGTTGCTGTATGTCACTTTGCAGAGGAGGGCATGGCTGAGAAGTGTGTCCCAGCAGCCAGGAGCTCAGGGCGACTCTCCTGGCCTAAGCAGTGCAGCTCCCCAGCACCCAGCACCCACCTCCTACCCGCATGTGCCTCAGATGGGAATCATTGTCCTGTGCCAGGAGATGCCATTTTCAAAAAATAGAGTGTTTTTTTTATTCTGATTAAACAAATAATGAACATCACAGAACACATCCAGAGAAGAGAATTAAAATTTCTTATTAATCCACTACCCTGAAATCATAAATATTTTATATTTTTGATACATGACTTTTCTCTCTCCCTTATGTCTCTACATTTGTATATATATTTTTTCTATCAGAAATAGGATCATGTAGTACACACTATTTTGCAAATGCTTTAAGTTTCTTTTCATGTCATTAAATATTCTTTCATGATGTAGTTTACAATTCCTGCATTGTGTGAATATGCCATAAATTATTTAGCCAAACTCTATGATTGAAAATTTAGATAATCTTCAATGATTTTTTCCCTTTTATAAATAAGGCTCTCACGCATAATCTTGTAGATAAATCTTTGCAAATACTCATGCTTATTTCCTTAAGATCATTTCTGAAAGCTGGGTTCACAGGCATGCAAATTTTTATGGCCTTGGATGCCCACTGCAAGGGCTCTCGGATGAGACTCTCACGGATGGCTTCCTTGCTCGATGACCTGAAAAGGCACAGCCTTGCAGGAAGCTGGGCAGACCTCTTCAAGCACCTTGGAGATTCCTCCAGTGCTGAAGTTAAATAGCTGGGACAAAGAATGTGGGAGGGAGTACAGTCAGCCAATGCGCAGCCAGGAAGCTTAGATGCCTTTTGGAGAGTCAGGGAACCCAAGGATTACTGGTGAAACCCTGTGAATAATTCCACTGAGGTGAATGAGGTGCCTCAAAGAGGGAGACTCCAGAAAGGACAAACTCCTTTCAGCTCAAAAACCTGCTTGTCAGCCAGGCTCGATGACTCACACCTGCAATCCCAGGACTTTGCAAGGCTGAGGTGGGAGGATTGGTTGAGCCCAGGAGTTTGAGACCAGCTTGGACAACACAGTGAGACCTGGTCTCTAAAAAAAAAAAAAAAAAAAAAAAGCTGGGTATGGTGGCATGAGCCTATGGTTCCAGCTACTTAGAAGTGGGAGGATTGCTTGACCCTGGGACTTTGAGGCTGCAGTGATCTGTGATCTTGCCATTGCACTCTAGCCTGGGCGACAGAGGGAGGCCGTTTCTCAAAACAAACAACACCTTCCTAAAACTTTCAAGGGAGCCCTAGATTTGCCTACACTTTTGGGCTGTGGTCTATCTCTGCCAGTAGGCTGAGCTCCCTGAGGGCAGGAATGTGTCCATTCTTCATCTCTGTACACCACGCAGACAGCGTGATGAAAGACAGGTGATGAAAAATACTTGTTGAGCTAACAGGACAAACTCCACTCCAACTCACAGCTCCTGCATCTCTCCTTCCTGCATTTTCAGACCAAGGCTCCAGGCATCTTAATGCCTGGCTAAGTGTACATTGGAGCATCCTTTCTGGAGGACACTTGGGCAATGTGCAGCAAAGACCTTAAAACATGCATACCTGTTGACCAGCTATTTCACCTCTCCTAAAAATAATCCAAGATCTCCGGGAACTGCCTCCTGCCTCCTTACATCCTGGGCCTTGGCATCCTTGACATTAGGAGAAGGGCATCACCTGCCCCATTACCCACACTCTGATCCTCCTCGATGCAGTTAAAATATTCCTTCCTCTAGCAAGCCTGCCCCAACTCCCAGCCAGACCTCTTCTCTACTGTGTGTTAGAGTTAGTTACATGCATGACCTGTCTGAACTTCCAAACCTCAATCTACTTGAGGGCAGGCAGGCAGAATCCATGTCTGTTTTATCTTTATCCCTTTCTGCACCTTGCTGAGTGCAGAACCAATAGCAGTTCAGAAAGTTTAATGAAAGGGCATACTTGGAGAAAGCCTCTCAGTCACACCCTGAAGGGTTATGAAACTGCATCTTCTGCCTGCTGATGACTGACATTAGGAATGAGCTATAGAAATGCACAGTCTTCATAGCAGCAACAGGATTTTCAACCCCACTTTTCAGAATCACAGTCTAAAATTTAGTGGAGCAAATGGAGGCTGGAAGGGGTGAGGGGTGTTAGCCAAACACACACAGATGCTCTGGAATCCACATGATCTGACAGTAAGTTCCAGGCTCAGTACCTGAGCTAACTTGCCTTTTATTTATTTTGTAATACAAATGTTATTATTTCTTAAAAAAATGCATTATTTACAATAAGATGTAGCATGCAGAACTTTGGTTTTTGGGGTTTATTTATTTATTTATTTTTTGAGGTAGAGTTTTGCTCTTGTCACCCAGGCTGGAGTGCAATGGCACGATATCGGCTCACTGCAACCTCCACCTCCTGGGTTCAAGCGAGTCTGCTGCCTCAGCCTCCCGAGTAGCTGGAATTACAGGCACCCGCCACCATGCCTGGCTAATTTTTGTATTTTTAGTAGAGACAAGGTTTCACCATGCTGGCCAGGCTGGTCTCGAACTCCTAACCTCAGGTGATCCACCCACCTTGGCCTCCCAAAATGTTGGGATTACAGGCATGAGCCATCATACCCAGCCAGTTTTTCTCTTAGAAGAGGTCTGTCTCTCTGTTACCCAGGCTGGAGTGCAGTGGCAAGATCACAACTCACTGCCTCTTCGACCTCCCAGTCTCTGTCCCTCTTCCCACCTCAGCCTCCCAAATAGCTGGGACCATATGTGTATGTCACCACGCCTAGCTATTTATTATTTATTTATCTTTGGTAGAGACGGGGGGATCTCCCTGTGTTTCCCAGGTAGTCTTGAACTCCTGGGCTCAAGCAATGCTCTCACCTTGGCCTCTTAAAGTGCTGAGATTATAGGCACAAACCTCCATGCCTGGCCAAAGGCTGTAAATATATGCAGAGTTCCTATGAAACTCCCCTGAGTTTCAGGGAGGATTTAATTAAGTACAATTTGATTCAAAAGAGTCAGCATCCTGAAACAGGATTTTATGAGAGATGGAAAAGAGCCACAGTCCTGACACTTGTCAAAGACTGGGAGGACAGGCGGGCCCTGGCATCTTCTTTTTCACATCCCCCCAAAACAGCACCTTTCTATTGATAAGAACTGAATTCTTATTGGTAATGTAGTTAATTACTGATAGTAAATGTCCACTTTCTGATAAGGAAAACTACTGAGAGAGCTAATGGAGGCCATCCTGGTGGAGGACGCCAGCTGCAGTCAACCCTGCATGGTGGGTTGCAACACTCCAATGTTGGAAATGAGAAAATTGAGGCTCAGAGAGGTGAATCAACCTGCTTACAGTCACCCAGCAGAGCCCAGACTCTAGGCTTAGTTAGTCTTACTGAGAAGTCAGGGTTCTTTCCCCTGTCCCAGTGAGTCTCATTCTGGCTACCCATTAGAGGCTCCTGGTGCCCAGGTCTCAGCCCAGCCCAATAAAACTAGAATCGCTGGGTTTTGTGACAGGCATTCAATTTTTTTTTTTTTTTTTTTTTTTTGAGGCAGTGTCTTGTTCTATTGCCCGGGCTGAATTACAGTGGCTTGATCACGGCTCACTGCAGCCCCGACCTCCTGGGCTCAGTTGATCCTCCCACCCCAGCCTCCTGTGCCACCACCCTCAGCTAATTTTTGTATTTTTTGTAGAGATGGAGTTTTACTATGTTGCCCAGGCTAGTCTTGAACTCCTGGGCTCAAGGGATCCATTCACTTCGGCCTCCCAAAGTGCTAGGATTACAGGCATGAGCCACCACGCTGGGCCAGCATTCATATTTTTAAAAAGCTCTCTCGGTGCTATATTGAGCATCTAAGGTTGAGAGGCCTTTACCTCTAGGCTTCTGAACTCACAGGGAGCGCTGACTGACAGATGTGATAGAAACTCCCACCCGGGAGCTGTTAAGGCAGATGCTGCTCTGGGCACCATCGTGCCTCAATTAAGACAGAAACGCTGGGGGTGGGATCTGCACATTCACATATATACTTTTAAGCTCCTCTGGTGATTCTGAAATGCAGCCAGTGTTGAGAATTAGAGTTCAAAGGCTTAAACCAAATTGCTTCTTCAGGCCTTCCCCTTAGGTACCAACTAGCCCCCAGCCTGACTAGGGCAGAGCCTGGGGTCCCATTAAACTGTGGGGAGTGAGGGTGGAGGAGAAAAATAATCAATATTTGACAATCCAGTATGCAAAGATGTCATCAAATGCTCAAAAACAATTCCTGATCTCAAGTCAATTGAGTGGCTCCCAGCAAGTTTGTTGATAAATTTACTTGACATCATCTTCCTTTGCAGAAAAAGCAAAATACACTTCAGTCTTTGCTTAGGAAAGTGATTTTTGAAAATGTCATGAATGGAGTCCAGATGAATGAGGTTCACTGCGGGAACAAAGGGGACTCGGCAGACAGGTAGAGGATGGAATCTTACCGTGCATCTATTACACACAGCCTCTGTCCGCAAAGCAGGCAAGAATTGCTGAAGGGAAAAACAAAAGAAGTTTAACAGTCGATGCATAAAGGAGGGCAGGTGAACCCAGGGCAGAGAGCCCGGGCAGGAAGACTGGCTGGGGGCTGGGAAGCAGGGGAACTATCCAGGATGGATTGAGCCTGTTTCTTCTGGATGATGCCCAGGTTCCGCTATACCAGCAGTGTCTGACCTTGGCAGGGCCTGCATGCCCCTCCTTTCTCCTCCCTCCCTCCTCTGTCGGTGGTGCCACCTCAGCCTCCCTCCTCCTGAAAGGCCTGGGTATCCTCTCTGTAGAAGAGCACGAGAATTGCTGGGGAACGAAAATTACAAACAAAATCTTCTCTCAACCCAGAAAACCTCTTCACAAAGGTAGAAGAGAAAGAAAACAGTTGTATTATTGCATAAGCATTCAAACAGAAAGGGACACGCATGCCAGGCGATCTGCAAAAATATTGCAAAGACAGAAAGGAGTTTTATATTTTGTCTAGCCAAGCAGCTCCAATCTGTTACATACATGTTCTCACGTTAAACAATAACTAGTTTTCAGGGGACTAGTTCTATTTGTCACACTTAGTTCATCCTAAAGTCACCTGGTTATTAATTTGCCTTTATCCAGAGGAAAAACAAACTTCTTATTTCTTTATGGCAAGAGGTAGTTTTGCAAGTTGGAGCTGAAGTTAGGCTCCTATGCTTCTCCAGAGACTAGAAGATGGGGAGCTATGTTCCTTGGTGATTACCTTTCAAAGAGATGATTCCCAGGTCCTTGGAGAAAGACATACCTGGGTCCTAAAGTTGGCAAGAGGCTTATTTAGCTTTTTAAAAAGATTTACATACATTTAAAAGAGACAGAGAAAGAATTACTAATAACAGGTTTCCAAAAGTAAAGTGCTCTAGGAAAAGGAAGTGAGATGGGCTGGGAGAGTCTCTTCTGTTATTTTCTTTTCCTTCTTTCTTTTTCTTTTTTCTTTTTTTCTTTTTTTTTCTTTTTCTTTTGAGACAGAGTCTCCCTGTGCCACCCAGGTTGGAGTGCAGTGGCCCTATCTTGGCTCACTGCAACCTCTACCTCCCTGGTTCAAGCAATTCTCCTGCCTCAGCCTCTGAGTAGCTGGAATTACAGATGCACGCCACCACGCCTGGCTAATTGTTTTTGTATTTTTAGTAGAGATGGGGTTTCACCATGTTGGCCAGACTGGTCTCGAACTCCTGACCTCAGGCAATCTACCCACCTTGACCTCCCAAAGTCCTGGGATTACAAGCATGAACCACTATGCCCGGCTCTTCTGTTATTTTCAACAGGGAAAATTAAGCCTCTACTTTGGCGGCTGGGTGCAGTGGCTCATGCCTGTAATCCCAACACTTTGGGAGGCTGAAAAGGGTGGATCACTTGAGGTCAGGAGTTCAAGACCAGCCTGGTCAATATGGTGAAACTCCATCTCTACTAAAAAATACAAAAATTAGCCAGATGTGGTGGTGCATGCCTGTAGTCCCAGCTACTCGGGAGCCTGAAGCAAGAGAATCACTTGAACTCAGGAGGCAGAGGTTGCAGTGAACCGAGATCATACCACTGCACTGCAGCCTGGGTGACAGAGCGAGACTCCATCTCCAAAGGAAAAAGTAAAATAAAAAATTAAAAAATAATTTTTTAAAAAAAGCCTCTACTTTCTTTGTTTTAGAGACAGTGTCTTGCTCTGTTGCCCAGGCTGAAGTGCAGTGGTGCGATTTTGGCTCACTGTAGCCTCGACCTCCTGGGCTCAAGTGATCCTCCTACTTCAGCCTTCCAAGTAGCTGGGACTACAGGCACTTGCCACCATGATCAGCTAATTTTTAAATTTTTTGTAGAGATGGAGTCTCACTGTGTTGACTAGGCTGGTCTCAAACTCCTGAGCTCAAGAGATCCTCCTGTTTTGGTCACCCAAAGTGCTGGGATTACAGGCGTAAGCTACCACACCACACCTGGCTGCAAACCTCTTTTTTTTTTTTTTTTTTTTTTTTTTTTTTTGAGACGGAGTCTGGCTCTGTCTCCCAGGCTGGAGTGCAGTGGCCGGATCTCAGCTCACTGCAAGCTCCGCCTCCCGGGTTTACACCATTCTCCTGCCTCAGCCTCCGGAGTAGCAGGGACTACAGGCGCCCGCCACCTTGCCCGGCTAGTTTTTTGTATTTTTAGTAGAGACAGGGTTTCACCGTGTTAGCCAGGATGGTCTCGATCTCCTGACCTCGTGATCCACCCGTCTCGGCCTCCCAAAGTGCTGGGATTACAGGCTTGAGCCACCGCGCCCGGCCTAAACCTCTTATTTTTAGTGTGAATTTATCCTTGCTGAATTTAGTTTTGGCCTTTATGGAGAGGGGATTGAATGTTTGGTCCCAGCAGTGGGCGTCAGTCCATAACATGAGAAAATCCAAGGAGTAGCCTTAAACTGGATTTGATCTTGCGACCTTGGGAGGGAACTGGGATGGTACAAGCATGGAGCAAGCACCTTTAGGAGCCTCCAGGGCTTGGATAGTTTCTGAATTTGACTGGGATGTTAGTAACGGAGGTGGTCCCTCCAACCATTGACTGGGATGTTAGTAACGGAGGTGGTCCCTCCAACCACAGAGCTCCTGACCCCTCCCCCTTCCTGCTCTTCCAGATCTCATCCCACACCCTGTGTCCCTTTCATCCCATACCTAACACTCGGTGTCATCTTTGAGCTCTCTGTAGGGAAGGAAGGCTGTTGGGGATGCTGGTCTGGTAGTGGGCCTGGGCTGTGGCTTCTTTCTTCCCTCCTCTCGGCAGCACAGCTCATGGCTTCTGCTCTACTCCAAGTAGACTCTAACCCACTGGAAACTGCAGCCAGTTCTGCAGAAAGTTCAAATCTTTAGGGACTTCATAAATTAGCCTTTACTGCTAAGTTCTCTGAAAAAAAGAATTGGGGAGTGGGGGCAGGGGGAAGGGTTGCAAAGCACAACATAATCACTGCTTCCTCTTCCCAAACTCTGAGTGTCCATGTTGCAACCAATCAGAGAAACACCATCAGGAAGGGGCCATGAGGGTGGCAGGGTTGGTGCAGGGGATGCTGACTGGCCAAGAGGCACTGGACGACCCTGCGCAGATCGGGAGTGTGGGCGGGAGGGATAGTGCTGAGGTACAGGTGCTGTGACAGCATTTGCTTTGTGTTGGCACATTCTGAGCAACACCTTGAATTTTTTCTGTTTGTAAGCATGTGAGGCATGTGCCCTTTTATGTTTATGTTAGGGAATTCAGAGCAGGCTCCTGCATTTCTGCTCATGTGTGTATCTCTTAGGATGTTTTGCTGTTGCCAGTTGTCATCAGGCCTTCAGCTAATTGGATGGAGCCCACCCCACATGGTGGAGGGTAGTCTTCTTTACTCAAAGCCCACCGGTTTAAATGTTAATCTCATCCAAAACACCCTCACAGAAACACCCAGGATAGTGTTTGACCAACTATCTGGTACTGTGGCCCAGACAGTTTGATATAAAATTAACAATCACAGTAAGGGATGTAGGGAAGGGGAGGCAGATTGCTGAGTCCCAAACACTATTTCAGCTGTCCCAGCTCCCTTCATAATGAAACAGGAGTAAAATGGAGCAATGGATGGATGGGAGGATGGAGATGGATGGGCAGATACATGGATTGGAGGATGGATGGACAGGAGGATGGGTGGATGAGAGGATGAATGGATGGATGGATGGATGGTGGATGGATGGGGGAATGGGTGGATGGATGGAAGGATGGATGGATAGAAGGATGGATGGATGAGAGGATGGAGATGGATGGAAGGATGGGTGGATGGATGCAAGGATGGATGGATAGAAGGATGGATGGATGGGAGGATGGAGATGGATGGAAGACGGGTGGATGGATGCAAGGATGGAGACAGATGGGAGGATGGATGAATAGGAGGATGGATGAATGGGAAGATGAACAAGTGGCAGGATGGATGGATGAAAGGATGGATGGATGGGAGGATGGATGGATGAAAGAATGGATGGATGGGAGGATGGAGATGGATGGAAGGATGGAGACGGATGGGAGGATGGATAATAGGAGGATGGATGGATGGATGGATAGAAGGATGGATGGATGAATGGAAGGAAGGATGGATGGGAGGATGGAGATGGATGGAAGGATGGAGATGGATGGGAGGATGGATGAATAGGAGGATGGATGAATGGGAGGTTGAATGGGTGGGAGGATGGATGGATGAAAGGATGGATGGATGGAAGGATGGATGGATGGGAGAATGGATGGATGGGAAGATGGATGGATGAAAGAATGGATGGATGGGAGGATGGAAGGATGGAAGGAAGGATGGATGAATGTGATGATGGATGGCTGGAAGGATGGATAATAGGATGGATGGATGGATGGATGGAAGGAAGGATGGATGGGAGGATGGATGGATGGGAGGATGGATGGATGGGAGGATGGAGATGGGTTGGAGGATGGATGAATAGGATGATGAATGAAGGAAAGCATGAATGGGTGGGAGGATGGATGGATGAAAGGAGGGATGAATGGAAGGATGGATGGAAGGATGGATAATGGGAGGATGAAAGAATGGATGGAAGGATGGATGGATGGGAGGACGGATAGATGGGAGGATGGATGGAAGGATGGATGGATTGGTGAATGGATGAATGGGAGGATGGATGGATGGAAGGATGGATAATGGGAGGATGGATGAACAGATGGAAGGACAGATGGATGGGAGGATGGATGGACGGGAGGATGAATGAATGGGAGGATGGATGGATGGAAGGATGGATGATGGGAGGATGGATGGATGGAAGGATGGATGGATGGAAGGATGGATGATGAGAGGATGGATGGATTGGATGGATGAACATAGACAGATGGGTGGAGGGAGAGGTGTCTAGGTAGGAAATAGGGATATACAGACACTAGTACTGGCAATTTTTCAGACACTATTAGATGGAAATTTTCAAAAATACAAAATTGGAGAATGACAGAGCAGAAAGGCCAACTGTCCCAACTCTAAATTTCCACATGAGGAAAATGACACCCAGAGAAGAGTGACTTCCTCAAGATCACACAAGAGTTAATGGCGGAGGTTCTATTGCCTCCTGGCCTGGTTAGTGAGATTAGCATAGGAATGAGGTATGTACACACCAAATCAGGTGAGGCCAAACTGCAGGAGCAAACTACCTCTGAAATCTCAGAAGCCTTGCACCTCCCAGGCTTCTTGCATGCTTTCACAATGCTTCCAAGTCAGCTTGGAGGAGGAGTTCTATTCCACATCCTGCCCTGACACCTTGGCATGTGGCCCCTGAGTGGGCATGTTAGGTGTCAGCTCCTACACACATCAGCCCAGAAGTAGCATCAGTCACTCTTCTATCAGCCACATGGCCCCCAACTAATGGGAGAGGGTCAGAAAAGTGGGTGGGTACATGGATATTTGATGAGAAATAAAAGTTGCCCCAAAAGAGTAGTTTTTCATCTCTTTGTGGGACCTCAGTGTTTCCTTTTCTACATTTTTTTTTAACCAAACAAGTTGCCCCGAAATCCAGGGGTCTCCTCTGAGCTCTTGGAACCTCCAAGGAGTCTAACTTGACTTTGCACATAATGCCTCCACCTTTCACTGTAGAATTTGGTGTGCTTTTTTGTATGTGAAGGCTAAACTATTTACTGACATTTTCACCTAAAGCACAGCAGTATCACCCCAGGGACACATTGTGTCTTGTCTCTCTCTCATGCTACTTATTCTGCTTTAGAACGTTGGCTGTCCAATTTTCAGGCTTTTAAAACTTGTTTCTCCTAGAATGTGGTTTGTTAATAAGTATTGATCAAGCGTTACGACAGTTACAAGAACCTTATAGGTTCGCATCGCTAGAACCCACAGTTTATTTCCTTTGAGTCTCCTTGCCTGTACTTGAAATAAGCTGCCACATGGAGTCAGGCAGGTTTGAATTGCTTGGCTCCCCAATGGCATTAGTAATGAAAGCATTGTTTTCTAATGGCATTGGTGTTCTCTTTTTGTTTTGTTTTGAGATGAGGTCTCACTCTGTCGCCCTGGCTTAAGAGCAATGATGTGATCAAGGTTCATGGTAGCCTCAACCTCCCAGGCTCAAGCAGTCTTCCCACCTCAGCCTCCCAAGTAGCTGAGACTACAGGGGGTGCCACCACGCCTGGCTAATTTTTGTATTTTTCTAGAGATGTGGTTCCACCATATTGGCCAGGCTGGCCTCAAACTCCTGAGTTCAAGCAATCCACCTGCCTCAGCTTCCCAAAGTGCTGGGATTACAGGCAAGAGCTACCATATCTGGCTACTGTTCTTTAAATAAATTTAAATAGAGCTTTCTATTAAAATAACAAAAAACAAAGAATAACAAATATTAATTTAAAATAGGATATACAGTTGGAGTTAGACCTAAAGAAATACAAACACCTAGGTATAAGCCAGTATCCTCATTACTGGTGCTGTCATTCTTTATTCGGTTTAATCCTCAGGCTTATGTAGAATTAACAGACTCTGAGTCTTACATTTCTTAGGTGTGTATCAAATCTGGTCAGATTTGTCAAGAGTGTCCTGGTCTCCAGCCTTGATATTCAACTTCTTTCTTTTTTTTTGAGATGGAGTATCACTCTTGTCGCCTAGGCTAGAGTGCAGTGGTGCCATCTCGGCTCACTGCAACCTCCACCTTCCGGATTCAAGTGATTCTCCTGCTTCAGCTTCCTGAGTAGCTGGGATTACAGGTGCGCACCACCACGCCTGGCTAATTTTTTATTTTTAGTAGAGAGGGGGTTTTGCTATGTTAGCCAGGCTGGTCTCGAACTCCTACCTCAGTTGATCTGCCCACCTTGGCCTCCCAAAGTGCTGGCATTATAGGCATGAGCCTCCGCGCCCTGCACGATCTTCACTTTCTAATAAAGAATTCCCTCCTGACCTCTTACAGCTTCCCCCAGGAAGGCTTTGGTTTCTTCTGGGCATCTTTATCTCCATCCTGCTGCATGCCCTGCAGATAGAAAGAGAGTAAGTAGGGAGTAAATAGAGTAACATGTGATGTTTCCAGAATGTTAGAAACTTGTGAATGCCCTTTTTCTGAATCAGCAGAGGATTTTCCTTACCTGAATTCCTTTCTGAGCCTCAGCTCTCTGCTGAGTGTGTTCTTGCAAATCTCTACAGAAAGGTCCCTTAGCCACCAGGTCTCTGATAAGGTTAGATTGCAAGTTGACCCTTTATTTTGCCTGACTCTGCAAACCCTGCTCTTTTGTACGTATGAAGCAGGCCATTCCAGAACATGACTTTTTTTTCTTTTTGATTCCTTTTTTTTTTTTTTTTTTGATAGAGTCTTGCTCTGTCACCGTGGCTGGAGTGCAGTGGCACAATCTCGGCTCATTGCAACCTCTACCCCCAGAGTTCAAGTGATTCTCGTGCTTCAACCTCCTGTGTAGCTGGGATTACAGATGCACGCTACCATACCTGACTAATTTTTTTGGTATTTTTAGTAGAGACAGGGTTTTGTCATGTTGGCCAGGCTGGCCTCGAACTCCTGACCCCAGGTGATCCACCCGCCTCAACCTCCCAAAGTGCTGGGATTACAGGCATGAGCCACCGTATATGGCCCAGAACATGACTTTTAAAGTACTTTTAATCAGAAGGTGACACAGGGACACAAAGTGACTTCTACCGGAGCCTCCTGCTCAGCAGGATCCCAGGGGATAGGAAAATAGGAAAGTGTCAAAGGAGCTTTCAATCATTGCAGACAGAAGTTCCTGGAGAGCTGGGTCCACAGCTTCATGGCCCAAATGTCACAGAGCTGACTTGATGAGACGAACTCCCAGCATCATGGGGTTCATCATTCCTGGGCTCAGACCCCTTGTGAGCCACACCCTGTTTCCTGCAGTTTATGCACATGCTGCAAGTATGAAGTCTCCTGCCAGGAGTCAGGGCTGGTGTCCACTCCCACTATCTCACTAGGTCACCAAGTGCTCTTGCTCAAGCGCAGGAAGAGAGTTGGAGCTCGGTAAAGACACAGAGCCGAGTCCTCCATCAGCCTGTGTGGTAAGGAGGATGGGAGAGTCAGGAAGGGTCACGCTGCTGGGTTGTGCTGTGTTCTGGCAGGGAGTCATTCTTGGGGGAGTTCAGGCTATTGAATCCTGGTTATTTGGGAAGGGTTTGGAGAAGCCTTTGGCATGAATGGAGCTCTCTTCCTTAGTAAGGCTGAACCAAAATGGTTAATAAAGTTACCCAATGCTGTTTCTACCAACGGTGTCCAAATTATGCCTCAATTCTGTGGTCACAGCTGCCCTGGGGGGTGGCGTGAAAACTGCTTTAGGAACTGCAGATGTAGAAATCGTTACCATGTATTGAGTGCCTGCTGAAAGCCAGGCTCTCTGTGAAACTTTTACTTGATTATCTTATTTTTTAAGACACACAATATTCTCCAAGAAGAGCATGTTCTGTGAGGGAACAACCAAAGGGAGAAAAATTCAACAGGGGGAAGGTCTTGGTCCCAGGAAGAAACTGTCCTAGTGAGGTGACCTGCTCCCCACACTACAGGTCACCTGGAGAGGAAAGACCTTGCCCTCTCAGGCACCCTCCCCATCCCCCCATGCCTCCTCCACCCACCCAGTGCTAGGGCAAGCAGAGCCATCTCTAAGTCAGGTTGTCCCCAGGCCTGCTTCACTTCAGAAGAGAGTGCTCACTGAGCACTGTGCTATGTGCTTATTCTTCCATGATCTTGTTTTATCGTCACCATAATGCTGTGAGGGAGAGTATTTTTGCCTCCATTCTACAGATAAGGACACTGAAGCACAAAGGCTTGCTCATGATTCTGCAGCTAAATGCTGGCAGAGCCAAGTTCTACACATGTTCAATCTGACTGTCACCCCCTAAGGTAACCTGCCAGGTTCTGACTCAGTCTCCACGACCCCACCCCTTGGCATCACAGTTGGGTGACTGGGCACATTGGGAATCTCAGGCAGGGTTAGGAGAGCCTGAAGAATTGTAGAGGAAGGTCAATTACCCTGTAAAACTGATCAATCAACAGACAAGAACAGAAATAAGCAATCTGAATTGCAGATGGAATTAGCCAGCTAGGACAGCCATAACAGAATACCATAGATGGGCTGGCTTAAACAACAGAAATTTACATCCTCACAGTTTTGAGGCTGAGAATCCAAGATCAAGGTGCCCACAGACTTAGTTTCTGGTGAGGCCTCTCTCTTTGGTTTTCAGACATAACCTTCTCACTGTGTCCTCATGTGGCCTTTTCTCTATGCATGCTCATCCCCAGTGTGTTTCTGTGTGTCCACATTTCCTCTTTTATAAGGACATCAGTCAGATTGGATTAGTGTCCCACCTCATTTAACCTTAATCACCTCCTTAAAGATCCTATCTCCAAACACAGTTACATTGGAGATTAGGAATTCAATATATGAATTTTAGGGGACACGGTTCAGCTCATAACAGATTATTCAAAGCTCTCTTTGTCCCTCCTGCAGCAGCCCCCACAGCGATGGGCACAGTCAGCTGCAATCCGGGTGTCAACCCCTCTCTACAAAGATTGGAGGCCAGATGCTCCCTCCCTGGAAGCCACATCAATGAGAGATCACTGCTCTACTGAGAATTCAATAAAGACTTTCTGTAGAACATTATTACAGCTCTTTTTACAGACTCTTACAGTGCTATACAACCCAACATTTACATGTAATTTTCACTTCAGCAAAATCTTTTACATTTAAAATCTCAGCATAGTCACTGAAGCCACAACTCCCTATCTAATGAAAGTTTCTGTCAATGTTAAAAGTTGGTTGTTGATTTTTTTTTTTTTTTGAGTCCTCAAAGCTGTCTGTGATTCTAGGGGGCTATGTTCTTCATATACAAAACTGATTCCCCTGATCCCATCTCTGGAATACTTTTTCCAATGAAAGAATGGTTTTGCGAGAAGACACACATACCTTGGTAAACTAGCTCTCACAAAGAGGGAGGAGGAGGAGGGGAGGAGGAAGAGAAACCTTGATTTTAGGGGTTTACCAATTTCCATGGTATAAATATTTGCACCATAATAGATTTCAAGCTACTAATGATTTTAAAAATTGGCTTACAAAGTTCCAGAATATTTTACACCTGGCTCTCACAAGCCACTATGATTCTGCTCCAACACATCACTGCTTGTGTCTCTCAGGGTCACAGAAACCCATTTTATAGATTTTAATCTGGGTCAGGGGTAAAATCTGTGATCTTGATCAAAATGAGGTCAACTAGCCCCACCAGGACTCAATCTCACGATCCGGTTTCCATTCTCGCCATACTTTAAACCCTGAGCACAAGTTACAAATCCATGTTCATCTAATACATGCTTCTGGTAAACCTCCCAGTTAAGAGGGACCACACATTTGCTGGAAATCAGAGTCACCCCACTGGCCATGGACATTTTCAAGGGATCTTGGTCGGGGTGGAAAAGTGAAGTCAGTCAGGTGCGCATGTGTGTGAATACGTGCAGGGAACTTTCATCCCAGAGGCAGAATTGAGGCCTCTGGGACAGGCCATTGAATGTTCAGAATTCCAAGTTCAAGGCTAGGATGTGGTATTTAAGAGGCAAACGATGATCTGGGAGCAGACCTTGGAGAAAACTGGGATTGGAGGTAACATACTCTACCAAATTAAATGTAAGTGGGAACTGCAGCAGGCATCTGACCTGGAACTGGAGGTTTCCAGAGCAGCTGGCATGGTGAGGAGAGGACACACAGAACTGGAACTCCTCCACCCCCTTCTCTGACTGCTCTTGCTCCTCCATCAGGCAAGGCTTATTGGGAAGCAGGAGGAGGCAAAGGACCCCTCAATCCCCTCCTGCCTTGAGGATATTCTCTTTCTCTCCCTTCCTCTGTAGTTCACTCTGCAGCTCATTTCCGGGTCCTGGGTGAGCTAGCTGAAGTGGTCATGATAATACTAATAAGCTGATTTCAGAGAAGAGTTTAGTTCATTGTGCCTTTGGGAAAGACCTTGGCTGGCACTTTGCTAGGATAACAACCTTCAGTGAAACTAACAGGACACTAACGCATTCCACTGCTATATTCTTATTTTATATGCTGAAGGTGTCAATAGTCACTACCATAAGTAGAATCTGCTTTTCCTCTGGCAGTCAAAAGGCTAAATTGTAAATGGTATCTTCAGGCCTTCTCTCCCTTCTAGGGCTTCTCTAAGTTCAGGGGCGGGTTAGCACAGATGACTTCACACCTTCCCCTACCCTTGGGGTCTCTGGTCAGTGTTCTCCATAGCGTATGATGGCATTTGAAACATCAGTAATGACTACCCTTTCTCTTACTCCCATACCCTCTCTTTACTCATAGTATTATTTTGAAGAATACATGAAATTATAATCATTATAATTGAGCATCGACTATTTGCCAAATCCTGTGCTAGATATTTTAAAATATTATTTCCGAACCTAATAAAAACATCTTGCCATTTTATAGATGAAGAAACTGGGACTCAAAGAAGCTAACAGATTTGCTCACAGTCAGTGAGTGTTTAGATTTTAGCTCATGTCTTTTAATCTCTATTTTTTAAGTTGTTATTTTATTTTTTAAAAAAGTAAAATAAAGTGGAGTCTCTATGTTGCCCAGGCTGGTCTCGAACTCCTAGGCTCAAACCATCCTCCCACCTTGGCCTCCCAAAATGCTGGGATTACAGGCGTGAGACACTGTGCCCAGCATTTTAAACTATAAAGCTCACATTTTTCTACTACACTACCATGTTATATAAAACATGCCATCGGTCAGCACAAAATTAGGTTGTGCTGCAGTTATAGGCAGCTTCAAAATCTTGGTGGCTTACAACAACAAAGTTTTACTCCATCCTCATGTGCAATGCATGATACACACACCTCACAGCTCATCTGGGAGCTCGGTTCCCTAGTATTCCAGGATTTGGGCTGGTGATGAAAGAGCCGCCAGACTGTTGCCAGTTCCCATGCTAGAGGGAGAGGAAGCTCTGGAGGGTCTAAAACTATCAGCAAAATGCCCTGGCATTGAGTTGGCACATGTCACTTCTACCCATAACCCATTGCCAGAATTTTACATTACTCTTCCAAACCACAAGAGGGAGGAAGTGTAATCCCCCTGGCCAGCTGAGAATAAAAAGTACATGGCGAGCAACACTAAAACCTGCCACGAGTGTCTGGCACTGGGCTTGGCCCCTACATGATTAATAAACGCCATTTCATGCTGCCTTTCCTTCCCCAGTTATGAACAGATTATGGTGAAATCATTCCTTTTGGACCAAGAGACAGGCATAATGAACAGGCCCTCCATTCTGTACTCTGTCGAATGCTCTCTTCCTGGTTTGCACCTGCGTCATAGGATGCTGGCTCAGATTGCTCCAGGGCCTGAGTCTCCACTACCTTGATGTCCAACCACATCTCAGGGGTTTCCATCAGTCATTCTCAAATGCTGTATTGCAGATGATGAATGACGTTCACACGCACGACACGACACCCTCCCATGGGCATCCAACAGGGTCAGGGCTACAGGCAGTCTCTGTTTGACAGCTGTAACTCCACCACTTCTTCCTCTCAGGGAGGCATATCAGAATGCAACTAAGCAGCAGGGGCATTACTCTTGGACTATATTGAATCTGTTCTAATTGATTAAAAATCAACATTTTGAGAACCTCAACAGTTCATTATCCATAGCCAACTGCCTAGGACACACCTCCTACGTGCTCCAGGCATGCGATATGTCAGGATACCACCATTGAAGAAGCACTGGTCAAGACGAAGCCGGAGCAACCAGTTGTGAAATGGAAAATGGTGCCAACTAACTGGTTGTTTTGTCTACAGCGTGCCAAAGAATTGATTGGAAGAACATTTTGTCCATACTCACTGAATTAGCTAGTGGTCTTGGTACTGTGTAGACACAGCCTGAGTATTAAGAATATGAGCATAGTATCAATGATCAAATCACAGAATGTTAGACTGGAAGGAATCTCCAGACATATTTTTCATACTTTCCCCTCATGTCACAGAAGAGGAAACTAAGGAACAGTCAGGCTAAAAGATTTGCTTAAGGACACATAGCACAATTGTCAACTGTTGTTTTAGAAAAGAGGTTAATGTGGGCACATCTTCACCCACTGCATTTTTAACATTTTCTTTAGCTATTTCAGAATCAAGATGCCCACTGAATGTCATTGCGTACTTTTTCTAAAAGTAGACAAGAATTTGAGAAACACCCCATGATGCAATGGTTCATTGCTTAAACTTGCTGCTGACTCATTTGCCCTCCATCATTTTTTTTTTACCAACTTCTCTCGTGGCATCTGGCATTTCCACTGGTTCTTTTCTCCAGCTTGTCCCATTCTCCTGGGCTGGGCTGGGCAACAGAATGCAGTGACATCACCTCCACGCGTCCTCATTGGATGGTGGGCAGGGCTCAGAGGTGAGGTCCCTTGGTGAATTGTCCTGGGCGCCTGAGTAGGCCTCCCGGCCTCCAGCCTGAAGCAAGCCACCTGCTACCCAAAGGGCAGACTGTTCTGGGCCAAAAAGAGTTTGTGGAACAAGGACACCGAGATTTTCGCAGTTTATCATTTTCCTTTTTGGGATATGGCCTCACTGTGTCTCCCAGGCTGAAGTGCAGTGGTGTGATCTTGGCTCACTGCAGCCTCATTCTCCTGGGCTCAAGAGATCCTCCCACTTTAGCCTCCTGAGTAGCTGGGACTACAGGTGTGCACCACCATGCTTTTTGTTGTTGTTGTTGATACAGGGTCTCCCTATGTTGTCCAGGCTGGTCTTAAACACCTGGCCTCAAGCAGTCCTCCTGCCTCAGCTTCCCAAAGTGCTGGGATTACAGGCAAGAAACTCACACCCAACCAGGTTTCATCTTTTTGATAAAGGACAAACGCCCCCCTCCAAACAAACAACTCCTGTAGGTCATGCTTCAAGTGTTTGCTGGGGGAGAAATCCCATCCAAAAATAGTCTTTCTGTTAGAAAGACAGAAAGGAGTAGTGGCTCACTCCTGTAATCCCAGAACTTTGGAAGGCCAAGGCAGGAGGATCGCTTGAGCCCAGCAGTTCACGACCAGCCTAGGTAACATAGCAAGATCCCATCTCTACAAAAAAAATTTAAAAATTAGCCGGGTGTGGTGGTGTGTGCTTGTGGTCCCTGCTATAGGGAGGCTGAGGCAGGAGGATTGCTTAAGCCTCAGAGGTGGAGGCTGCAGTGAGTTGTGATTGCACCACTGCACTCCAGCCTGGGTGACAGAGTGAGACCCTATTTCAAAAAACCCTAAAAAACAAATAAACAAAAAACACAAAAATAGTCTTTGGGTCAGGGCCCTCCCTACTCTCGCTTAACTGTGAATTGCACTTTTTCATTCACTTCAGGTTCCTGCCTCTTGAAATGTCTTCGGTTTGAGCCAGGCAACTTTGTGGTGGTTCGTTTAATCCCTGTCCCTACGATCCCCTTTTCTCAAGTCAACTTCAAAGGCCTTGGAGTCTCCTGCTTCAGGGCCTGTGAGGAAAGGAATGCCAGACAAGTTCTGCATGGTCCTGGGGCTGAGGGATCGGGTCAGTGGCCAAGATCTAGGCTCTCCACTGTCAATGCCCAGTCTAGGATTTTGGCAGCTCTCCCAACCCCACAGGCCCAGATGCAGGAGCAGTCTTTGGCATGGACAGAGGGCTCTTAGGCCTGGGGCCAAAAGTCAGCCCTTTACCCCAGATGAACACATGGGGCTGCCTCTCCTCTGCACAGAGCACCTCTTTCCCTCACCCCTGGGTTTACACAGCTTAGAGAAGTGTCTGGAGTCTAGTGGATTTGGGGAGCAGGGAAGATGGAGCCACAGAGTAATATCCTGGGGCAACTCCCTGTTGATCCACAACAAATAAGAGGGGGAGGAAAGGACCTATAGCTTGAAAGTAGATTCTGGGTCACACTGGTTACCCCTCTTTCCTGGGTTTGATGCATCATTTAAAAGATGCTATGGAAAGTCTTGTCCTTCCAGTTATTTCTTGTTGGCTTTGGTCCAAAGCTACAAACACAGACACACACACACACACACACACACACACACATACCCGACTCCATCCTGTAACACACATACCAGTCATTTCTTCTTGGCCACTAGGTCAAATTCTGGAAAACCCTAGTTGTAGAAGAATTTACGGCTAAAGAATTTAAGGCTTTAAGGGAAAGTAGAATTAGGAGAACAAAGGTCGGGAATGAACTAGAGAAAATCCTTATAATTGGTTTTGCATTCAGAAGAGAGCCCAGTCCAAGAGCACACTGAATAAATAACATTTTCGGTTGTTTTGTCTGCTGCTGGCACAAGTGTGAACTGGCTCAGCCAAGCTAGCGAGTAAATTGACAGCGTGTCTAATAACTGGAATGCATCTTCTCTGCGGCCCAGCAACACCACTTGTAGGGGTCTGCTCTATAGAAGCGAGTTCAAGGATGTCCACTACAGAATCATTTGTGATGGTGAAAAACTGAAAACAGCTTAAATGTCTGTCAGTAGGTGAGTGGATGGATTGTGGTATCTTTGTATAGTTTCATGTTATTCAGCAGTAAAAATGAACGGCTAGATCTTCATGCATCAACATGGATCGATCTTGGAAACACAGTGTTAGCTGAAAAAAGTAGGTTCCAATAATGGTGGGTTTAGTGTGACATCACTTGCATAAATTAAGAAGCACTCAAAGCATTGCTAGGTGTAATTTATGAGTAATACATATATGGTAAAGTATGAGCACCAGTGTGAGAATACTTACCAACTTCACGACAGTTGGAGGAAGGAAGAGAGGCACAAAGACTTCAACTGTGTCTATAAGGTTTTCTTTCTCTTTCTTTCTTTCTTTCTTTCTTTCTTTCTTTCTTTCTTTCTTTCTTTCTTTCTTTCTTTCTTTCTTTCTTTCTTTCTTTCCTTCTCTTCTCTTCTCTCCTTCTTTCCTTCCTCTCTTCCTTTCTTCCTTCTTTTCTTTCTTTCTCTCTTTCTCTTTCTTCTTTCCTCTTTTTCTTTTTTTTTTTTTTTTGACAGGGTCTCACTTTGTTGCCTAAGCTGGAGTGTAGGGGCATGATCATGGCTCACTGCAGCCTCAACCTCCCAATCTCAAGCAATCCTTCCATCTCAGCCTCCCGAGTAGCTGAAACCACAGGCGTGAACCACTACACCCCATTAATTTTTTATTTTTTGTAGAGATGGGGTCTTGCTATGTTGCCCAGGCTGGCCATAAACTCCTAGGCTCAAGCAATCCTCCTGCCTTGGCCTCCCAAGGTGCTGGGATTACAGGCATAAGCCACTGTGCCTGGCCTGTCTTATTTCTTTTAAAAAATGATCTGACATAAATGTGGCAAAATGGTAGCACTTGCTATATCTGGTGGTAGGTACAAAGCTTTTGTTATATAACTCCTTGTCTTTTTCTATATGTTTGAAATATTTCACAATTGAAAAAAGGAAAGAAAATTCCAGTGGCATTTTGCATACCTTTACATGAGTAGTAATGAGCACTTACTAAGATTTTCCATTTTCACCCTTCCCTGAAAAACACTTCGTAGGATTTCTCTTCCTTGTATCTTCAATGAAATGCTCATGGCTAGGCATAGTGGCTCACACCTGTAATCCAAGCACTTTGAGAGGCTGAGGTGGGAGAATCCTTTGAACCCAGGAATTCAAAACCAGCCTGGTCAAGATAGTAAGACCTTGTCTTACCAAAAATACAAAAGTTAGTCAGGCATGGTGGTGTGCACCTGTAGTCCCAGCTACTGGGAAGCCTGAGGCAGGAGGATTGTTTGAACCCAGGAGTTTGAGGTTGCAGTGACCCATGATCGTGCCACTGCACTCCAGCCTGGGCGACTGAGTGAGACCTTGTCTCAAACAAACACACAAAACAAATGCTCATAAATGTGTTTTTCTTTGTTACAGAAATATGCACCCAAAGGAGCATTTTTCCAGCCAATTATCCTGTGTCCTTCCAATCTCACGACTTGGAATGAGATTGGACGTCATTCCAAGATTGGACGTCATCTCCCTCATCTGGATACATGGAAAACTGACCTATTTGACATTGGCTGCATTCAACCTACTCACCAGATTCTCTCTCCTCCTTCCATTCCCTGGGGCTGCAGGTCTCATCTCCATCAGGGCCTGGTTTACTTTCTCTCTTCTTTCTTTACCTTTTCCAAAGTTTCCTTGTGAAATCCTACTCCTTGGGCACCCCCCGCATTCCTTTCTTTCTTATGATTTCACTAGATCTGGCCCATGGGAACAGCGATTCTCAAACTCGAGTGTACATCAGAATCACATGAAAAGCTTATTAAAACACAGATTGCGGGATTCTACCTTCAGGGTTCTGGTTCAGTAGGTCTGAGTAGGGTCCGGTGGTGTGCTAGAAACTGTTTAACAATGGGCTTTCAGAAAGAAAAATGAGCACGGATTTGTAATGTTCCACAGTGTAAACACTCCCACGGTGGTTGATTTCAAGCCCCCAGTGTGATTGTCACTAAATGTAGAGTTAGGGAAGAGACATGTGCAATTGGTTCTCCTCAGATGATACAAACCGTCTCCAGCCACCCTTGTCGCTGGGACCTAAGAATTTGCATTTCTGGTTTTTTGTTTTGTTTTGTTTCGTTTTGAGATGGAATCTCGCTCTGTGGCCCCGGCTGTAGTAAAGTGGCGCAACCTCGGCTCACTGCAACCTCTGCCTCCTGGGTTCAAGCGATTCTCCTGCCTCAACCTCCTGAGTAGCTGGGACTACAGATATGCACCACCATGCCCAGCTAATTTTTGTATTTTTAGTAGAGAAAGGATTTCACCATGTTGGCCAGGCTGGTTTCGAACTCCTGACCTCAAGTGATCTGCCCGCCTCGGCCTCCCAAAGTGCTGGGATTACCAGTGTGAGCTACCGCACCCGGCAGAATTTGCATTTCTAATAAGATCCCTGGTAGTGCTGAGCTGCTGGTCTTGAAGTGGTTCATACTTCGAGAATCACTGCCTTGGAGGGCTGAGCATAGGATTATGGAGTTTGGGAAGAGATTTCTGGATTGTGTGAATGATTCTGCATCTTTGACCTGAAGAATCTCATCTCCCTAGGAGCCTAGAAAGAGATTTCCTGTCTCACGGCAAAAGAGGCTTATGTCACAGGGACCAGCACAGGCTACATGGTAGATAAAACAAAACAGGACTCTATTTTGGGCTGGTGCACTGGCCTGGAAGTTCTGTGCCCTACCCTGAATGCCCCCCTGACCGCAGACCACTAACCACACAGCTGCTGCCTCAGTCCAAAGTCCACTCCCACCTTCCCTGGCTCCAGGGCCTGCAACTAAGGAGCACAGCCAGACAGGATGGGTGCACACGAATCCCAGGGGGCTTTCCCCCTTCAAGAGAACGAACCATATCTCTGAGAGTGTTCCTGGCAGAACAGAGCATAGACGCTGGGGAAGAAAGGGAAGGATACAGGAAAGGAAGAATGAGAGAGAAGGAAAGAGTTAGGGGCAGGGGTAGGTGGGGAGAGAAGAGGGTCCTGAACACAGATGTTGATGTGGGGTTGGCAACTTCCAGGGGACTTAAGATGCATCCAGATTAGGCAAAAAATGAAAGCACCAAACTACACCTGTCCATCCCCCGACTAACGCCATGCCAGCTTCATTCCTTGGGCTCTTTGACTTTCACTTCCCTGGTCACCTCCCCCAGGTCCAGCCCGATGAGGCCACCTCTGTGAAGAACAAAGGAGGCTCTGTAGGCTCTGCCGGGATGAGAAAGATCATCCCAGGAGGCAGGCAGGGTTAACATGCGGCAGTGTTGCCACACACATTTGTGATATTATCCTGTTGGTGTATAGGATTATATGTCATTAGGATTACAGGGTGTAATAACTCCAGGTGCATTTGACATTTCTATTCAAATTGTGCTTTGGGAAAAACCTATAGGTTTTCCTTGCTGGTAATTTATCTGGTTCCTTCCCCCGAGAGCCTGGTGTTCCCATCCTGCCTGCTTCCCCACCTGCCGCCCCCAAAACTCCTTCCTGTGCCCTTAGCGGCTCCCACTCTCAAGGACAGCTGTTGGGGCCCCAGTCCTTGCTTTCCTGCCAAGTGTGGGGTGGGCCTGGTGGGAGAGGAGATTGTATCTGATTCAGCACATTCCTCTCATTTTACAAATGCAGAAACCCAGGCCCAGAGCAGGATGGAGACTAGTTCAGGCCACTCTCTCCAGGTGGCCCAACTTGGATCAAATCCCGGTCTCAGCCTCCTGGGAGAGGGGACACCTTGCCGAGGTGCCCCTCCTGGCACCTCGAGCAATCAGAGAGGGTGACATCAGCCACCTGGAGAGACTTCTCATTTTGTCTTCCACGGTCCCCTCGCCACTTCCTTTTCATTCCTGCCTTTCACTTTTCTGTGCCACTTCTCCATCTGCTCCCTCCCTCTCCAAAAGGCCATGATGGCCTGCAGGTCAGGACAGCCCTTCCCGGCCTGAGCCTCTCCAGCTTTGGGAGTTCCAACCCCACTGCCAGTTCTTTGAGAGCACTGAGGGGACCTGGCTCCCCCTGGCTTTCCTAAGCCTCTCAGCCCACAAGGCCCAGGTCCTTCTCACCCGTAAGATCTCTCCCGAGACCACACAGCTAGTGCAGGAGGGACCTGAGATTAGCATCCAGCTCTGATTATTCTGAAGTCCAGTTTCTCCCTCTGCTCACTCCAGGTCTGGCAGCTGCTCCTCGCCGTGACGCACTCAGCCTTCAACGCACAGCGGCAGGCTCTTGGCAGGTGAGGAGTCTGCTTGGGAGGGGTAAAGCTGGGGGCAAAATACCATGGTTGATTTCAAACAACCGATTGCCAAGTGCCAGATGCATCCACACAACTGTGGAAAGACAGCCACTGATGAGCAGCCAAGCAGATGCCCCTCAGAGCTGATACCCCTGGACACAGAGTTGGGGGCCTTGCTTTCTGTGGTAGGGACCATCCATTGTCTCGACATTATTTCACTGACTAGGACCCACCGCCCTGTCAGAGGGGCATGATTTTCCCTGTTTTACAGATGAGGACACTGAAGCACAGAGAGGGCTAAGGACTTTCCTGAGGCCATATAGCTGGTGCAGGGACAACCTGAGATTTGAATCCAGATCGGATTGATTTTGAAGTCTGGGTTCTTTCCATTAACATTGGGAACAGGAGCCCTTTTGGAATAATGCTTCTCCCAAGTCCCTCTCCCTCTGGAGGGAATAGGTTCCCCAGGGTAGCAGGGATTTGAGTTGCAATGTGAAAGTCTTATGCAAAGAGTTAAGTCATCAAACGCCTGGGATGTGGACCCAGAAGCCACTTTGAAAGGTGCCCTAGAGCAGCCTGGCTGTAGACACGCTCACCAAGGGACTCTAGCAACCCTCCCCCTCCCACCTCCCCTCCCTCTCTCCTTCTCTTCTCCCCTTCCCCCTCAGGCTCTGCACCCCTCGGGACTGCTCCTCACAGAAACTCTGATTCTGTTAGGAAAGATCTTGCAGTCCTAGAACAGAGTCTGACACATAGACTCACAATTCCCCGAGTGCCTCCGCAGAAGGAAGCTCTTTGGAAGCTGTGAGGTGCACTACCCAACTATGACCACACGATGCCACCCTTGAGCTGTACACACATCCCCACCCGCATGCTGGCAGCAGGTGGCAGAGCAAGAGCTGCTTTCCAGCTGGGCGGGATGGGGAGGGTCGGGATAGCATCAGCGGCAGGAGCTTCCGTGGTCACACGTATCATTCAGCCCTGCCGTTTTGCCCATTGTCATCGTCCCTTCTCCCACTGCTGTCTGGCTGTCACCTGGTGGGGACTCAGTTTGCCTCACAAACCCAGTAATTGTTCCTGGACCCGTAAACCCCGCCCTTCTTCCTGAACCTCCACAGCAAACCCCAAGCCCCACTCAGGATCCTTTAGCACCTCTGAACTCGGTGCAGGTGACACACCAGCTCACATATTGCCTTAAAATGGCCTCCAACAGCTTCTGCTTAGGGAAGGAATTTCCAGGGGCCTTGTTTCTTGAGGGCTGTGGCTCTGCAGCATAAAGGCCTTGGGGAGTTCTGATGCCACGCCCCTTACCTTGGGCTGTCTCGGCACAAGTGGCCACCCCAGGGTCGAGTAGGAGGATTCCAGATAAGGAGGATCTCTGGCTCCTGGCCATTGCCTGGCCTGAGAACACCATGGCACTCAGCACTCAGCACTAGGAAGCCTGGTCATCCATCTCATTGTCAGTGGTGGACAACGAGATGGATGTCTGTGTGTTCATCCCCGACCTGCTGTGGCCTCACCATGGCTGCAGTGTCAGTCCCCCAGCTACCTGGCATGAGGAGGAGGGACTGGGAATCTACAACCACCTGTAATTGGCATAACCTGTTTTCTGCCCCATTTATTTATTTATTTAAACGGAGTCTTGTTCTCTCACACAGGTTGGGGTGAAGTGGCGCAATCTTGGCTCATTGCAACCTCTGTCTCGTGGGTTCAAGTGATTCTCCTGCCTCAGCCTCCCAAGTAGCTGCGATTACAGACGTGCACCACCATGCCCAGCTACTTTTTGTATTTTTAGTAAGAGTCAGAGTTTCACCATGTTGGCCAGGCTGGTCTTGAACTCCTGACCTCAAGTGATCTGCCCACCTTGGCTTCCCAAAGTGCTGGGATTACAGGTGCGCCTGGCCCCTGGCCCCTTTAGAGGTGAGGACCCCACTTAGCTATGTTTCAAATCTCTCCATATCATACAGGTCCTCCTCTGTCCTTTATCCCAACATTGCTCTCACCTTTGGGGAAGTTTCCTTAGGCCCCCAACCCAACTCTTGTATATGACCCCTGCTCTCAGCTCTGCCCCCTGTCAGTCCCCTGTCCCTTGGGGGCTAACACCCGTGGGGCCTCCCCCAGGGATGGTAACTCACATCTTCCTCTTCCTCAGGGTGTGCAATTCCACCTCCTCTCTCTAGAGGTCTCTGGATCCTCAGCAAGCAATATTATCAACTCTAACAAGCAATCAAGGACTTTATTTGAAGGATTTGGGGGTGGTTCACAGAATGAAAGGCGAGGTGGAAGATCCAGGCCAGGGCAGGGCAGACATTAGGCAAGTCAGTGATGCAGGCAGCGGAAGCTCGTCGTCTTCTCACCGTACAGCTGCTGGGATCAATCAGCATCAATTATTTTGTTCCCAATCTCGTATCCTTCACAGATTTCAATTCTTGTGTCTACCCAGTGGGCAGAAGAGGGCAGGACCTCTTGAGTGACAACCCACCCAGAAGTGTCCATGGTTTGGAAGGGGTCATCCCCAAAAGGATCTCAGAAGGAGATCGTCTGTATACAGAGGACAGAATGCTGGGAGAGCCGCGCGGCCTTTGTCCGCCAAAGTGGTTTTTCCTGGCCTGTAATTGAGCCTCTCTTTTATTTTTCTTATCTGTGGAGTCTCTCACTTGACATTGCCCACTGGTAAATGAAGAAAAGAGTGGCATAAGTGAGGCCCAGAGAGGCCCAGTGCTGGACTTAAGGTCACTCAGCAACTCTAAGAGAGAGCCGGGAGACCCCAGTTCCATTCACTGTTCTTGCGTTTGATGTGACTCACCTGGAGCCCTTGGGGCGGCCTCCCCTGTGGACAAGGCCTCCCGCAGATACTTTTTGGGGTAAGGGCTTCCTGACTACTGTTGAGAGGAACAGCAAGCCCAGACCGCAAAAAGATCCAAAGGAGACAGCAGCCACCCCACGGCAGGGGGCCTGGAGGGGAGGCTGTGGCCCCTCCAGGGCTCAGCTCGCACCAGGAAGACCGAGTCAGGGAGGCGGAGCCGGGACCTGCGGGGAGGAGGGCAGTGGAGGAGCAGGGGAGGGGAGGAGGAAAAGAGTCCTGGGGAGAAGAGAAAGCTGAGAGCCCCAGAGACAGGAGGCAGGCAACAGGAATCCCAGCTGTAATCCCCCTCCACCTCCCAAAGTCACAACCTCCTTCTTATGAAACAGAAGTGGCCAAGCTGTAGCGCACTCCTGGGAAGGGGCAGTTTGAACCTGTGCCTCCCCTTCATTTTCCCCTTTCATCTCCTGCATCCTGCGCCTCCTCAGAGCCCCCTGCTGTGCCTGGACTTCATTCAGATGGTCTGGCCCAGGGTCTGTCTGCGGCCTTGGCGCTTCCTTCGTTCCCCAGTGTCAGCACACCCAATTCCCACAAGGGACTCGCCCAGAGTCCCAAAATGCTAAGTGCCCCAAGAAGAAGATGCCATCCCTGGTTGAGACCTTGGGGACAGACATCTTTGAACTTGCAAGTGTGGGCTCTGCTCTGCTTTCAGCAGAATGCTGCTATCATGGAGAAGGCAGGGGTCCCAGGGCCAGGTCAACTGAGCCTGATTAAATTGTTCCTGCCCGTCTCAAATGAGCCATTTCTCCAAGGTGGCAGCTAAGCCCCACATCTCACAGTGGCCTCCTGCTTCCATAACATGAGGTCAGCAATGCTACACAGAGGTCCCTGAACCAGCTTGGCCTGGGTCTTACCTGTCTTAGAGGCTGCAGCCCTGGAAGGGGCAAGGAGATCCCAGAAGGGCCAACATTGCAGGTTTGCAGAATGGATGGTGTCCGCCTCCGGTTCCCTGCAGAGCTCAGGATGCGATGGTTTATCTCTTACTTTTCCTGAAGGTGTGGAGGAACCATCGAGACCTGCTGGAGAGGGGCCCTCGTGCCTTCCCCAGACTCCCAACATGACACAACATGGGCTTGTCAGCAGGGGCCAGCTGGAGGCAGTGTCGACAGGGGCCCTGCTCTGCAATCTGGTCCAGGGAAGAGACCCAGAATGTGAGTGTGTAGCCATGGATGGGAGGGTGTGGCTGCAGAGCAGGCTGCAGTGGAGAACTTGGGGACACAGAGACTCTAAGGGTGCCTGTGCCGGCACAGGCGTCCACCTGCCTTCCCATGGGTGGGCCTGGGTTACTCTCAGGAGTAAGACGAGAAAACCCTTTCTTGCCCATGGAGTAGGCCTCCCCTTCTTAGCTGCTCATCTTGGAGCCCAAGCCCCCTGTACCGGGCAGCAACTCTGGGGCAGCAGCCAGGTATCCCTCGAGGGGGCACTGCAGTCTCCCACGGAGTGGAGAATTGCCCACGGCCAGCTTTCCGTGCTGGCTGCCCCTGGAATCACTGGGTCCCGCTCCTACCAGCATGGTTCTCATGAAATCTCTTGGAACTCCAGTCCCTGACTGCCTCCTGCCCCACCTTCTTTGCTGCAGCCTGGGCCAGAACCAACACAGGGACAACATTGATTGGTGGTGGTGGGGCGGGGACACCCTCCTGGTGGGCTTGAGCTGAGCCACAGGGGCCAAAGAGCCTGGGCCACTAGGCAGGGCTAGTGAGGGCAGTGGGGAGCATAGCAGGTCCCTCTGGCACCCACACAGGGGCCTGCCCCTACCGAGGACGCTCTCTCCTTGGCATCCCCGGCTTCTCCTCTTCCAAGGCTTCTCCTCCATGGATTCTGTATGTCCAGCACTTCCACGTATCCAGTGCTAACTTGACGCACAGTGCTGTTTGCTTTCCCTGTGGAATCTCGCCTGTTCCTACATCAGGAAATGAAAGTCCTACTTTCAGCTTTAGGGCAAAAACCTCGGAGTCCTCCCTGGCTTCTTCCTGTCACTTTACCTCTCCTTCGTCAGCAAGTATTGTTATGTCTCTGAAAAGACTCTAACCTGCTCCTCACCCTCTCCACAAGCCACCATCTCTTACCTCCAAACAGCTCTCCCCTTTCCAGGCTTGCTCCTCACAGTCTAGTCTCCACACAGCAGAGTGATCCCTTGAAAACAGTGTCTTCACGCCTGTAATCCCAGTGACTCAGGAGTCTGAGGCAGTTGGATCGCTTGAGGCAAGGAATTTGAGATCAGCCTGGACAACATAGCAGACCCTGTCCTTGCAAAAAAATTAAAATTAAAAAGTTAGATGGGTGTGATGGCACACACCTGTGAGCCACGGTCACACCATTGCACTACAGCTTGGGTGACAGAGTGAGATCCTGTCTCTAAAATAAATAAATAAATGAAAATAAATAAAAACAATGTCAGACCCAGTCTCACCTCTGCTTAAGGCCTCCCTCTCACCCGTCACCCATCAGGTTCACTCCTCTCCAGACACACTGGCCTCCCTGCTGGGTCTCACATGGCCAAACATGCCTCTGTCTCAGGGCCTTTGCGCATGCTGTTACCACTGCTTGAATGCTCTTCTCCTATGGATCCCAATGGCTCAACCCCATGGCTCACCCCCACTCCTCACTAGGTTACTTCTCAAAGTGACACCTTCTCAGAGAAGCTGTGATGGTGAATTCTAGGTGTCAACTTGACTGGGCCACAGGGTGCCCAGGTATTTGGTCAAACATTATTCTGGGTGTGTCTCTGGGGGTGTTTTTGGATGGGATTAACATTTGAATCAGTAGACTGCATAACACAGATGGCCCTCTATATTAGTCTGTTTTCACACTGCTATAAAGATACTACCTGAGATTGGGTAACTTATAAACAAAGGAGGTTTAACTGACTCACAGTTCCGCCTGGCTAGGGAGGTCTCAGGAAAATTACAGTCACGGCGGAAGGGGAAGCAAGTATGTCTTACATGGCAGCAGGTAACAGAGAAAGAGAGACAGAGAGAACAAGAGCAGGGAAAACTGCCTTAAAAAACCATCAGATCTCTAAGAACTCCCTCACTATCAGAGAAGAGCATGGGGTAAGCCACCCCCATGTTCCAATCACCTCCCACCAGGTCTCTCCCTGGACATGTGGGGATTACAATTCGAGATAAGATTTGGGTGGGGACATGGAGCCAAACCATAACACCCTCCCTAATGTGGGTGGGCCTCACCCAATCAGTTGAAGGCCTGAACAGAGCAGAAAGGCTGAGTAAGAGAGAACTCTGTCTGCCTGGCTGCATTTGAGCTGGGACATTATTTTTTTCCAGCCTTCAGACTTGAACTGAACATCAACCCTTCCTGGGTCTTGAGCCTAGCAGCTCCTGGGACTCATTAGCCTCTATATTTGTGTGAGCCAATTCCTACAATAAATGTCTTTATACACATGTGTGCACACATGTGTGTCCTCATTCTCTATGCCCTCACCTACTTGGTTAGACTTCACAGTTCTTTTCACCAGACACTCTATTTTATAATTTTTTGCCATGAAGCAGGACCCCATCTGTCTTCATCGTTGCTACATTTTCTGTGCCTAGAAGTGTGCCTGGCACATAGTAGGTGCTTAATAAGTATTTACTGAATAAACTCACAGATGAAATGAACCTAAGGGTGAGACTGTGCTTGGCAAACACAGAGAACACTCACATGTGTGGAACAACTAAACATCAGCCTCATTCTCTCCACCCCCCACTTCTTGGACCATCCACATAGGCTGGCTCAGAAGTCAGTGGCTCACATTTCCAGCTGCATCATTAACAGAACCCAGCCCGTGTGTGGGTCTCCCTGCTGCAGAAGTCTATGCTTGTTGAAAACAATTCACAGCCTTTCCTTCCAAACCAGCAACCCTCCAGAGCTTTTCTGACCAACACTTGACCCAGTCTGGGCATTCATGGTAGGAGGGCTTCTCCCTGTAAGTGACAAGGGGGCCATAGGAAACCTCCAACTCTCACTCCTCCAAACTGCTCCCTCCCTCTTCCTCTTAATAGGGAGGAAGCTTTCCTTGCAAAGATAACAGGAAACAGAGCACGAAGCATCCTCCTATGGAGGTGAAAATGGCTGAGATGGAGCTTTTCCTCAGAACTCACTGCATGTCACTGAAGTGGGAGTGGGGAGGGGGAAACAGGCTTTGGAGCTTTGAAATAGGAGGCAGGGGAGTAGGAGGGGCAAGGTAGGGTAGGGGAGTTGGGGAGGGCAAAAAGGGGACCAAAGCAGGGCCTCACTAGCCCCAACAGAGCCTTCGTGCAAATGAGAGAAAGGGGACCCCTCTCCCAGACCTACCAGTGTGGCCAGCCCATAGCCAGAGCTGGTTTCAGTCCCAGCCTGTCCCCTTGGCAATCACCTCTGTTCAAGGACAGTGGACACAGTCACACACCTCCCAGGCTTGCTCCTGTCTGCCAACTGTGATTCCTTCCTCTGCCCCTGTTTCAGATCAGTCCTCAGGTTTTGCCTCCACAAGCCTCTCGGACCCCCTGCCACCAGTCCCACCATCCCAACCTCCCAACTGTGGCTTGTCGCCCCTCTGGGAATAAGCTGTGTACTTGGCTGAGATTCCCACCTTCCCAGTGTCCCTCCTGGGACTTGGCAAGCATAAAACATGAGCTGGCGCAAGGACAGAGGTCTTCAGCTTCCCTCTCCCGCTTTCTTCCCATGCAGGCTTTTGGACCAGGTTCTGAAAAGGACTTTCCTCATGCCACTCCCCTGCAGAGGGTAAGGGGTGAGGGACCCCGAGAAGTATCTGAGATCGCACAGGGCACAGGGTGGTGAGGTGGGATCTCCTTCTGGCTCAAATGTGTGTCCTACCCTGTCCCCCTAGCCCTTCTGCCTGGCACTCTCTGTGCAGACAGGACCACCAGATCCTGCACTGTCCCAGCTTACCTCCCACCCCTCCTCCAGAAATTCCTTCCTCCTTCCTCAGAAAGTCTTCACCATCCACCCTCCTCCTCTCTTTCCCCATCCAAACCCTTGCCTGCTGAGTGGAGATAAATCAATCTTTCCTTCTTCCTGGAACTTCCCTTGGTACCTTAATCCCTTTCCCTGAATCCTTGCAGCTGGTGCCTCTGGGCCCTACATCTGCTCCTCAGTTGCTGGCTTGGCAGACATCAGTGAGTGCCCGTGCAAGTCTTGCTCTGCGCTGGGAGCTGGGGATGTAGAGACAAGCCCACCACAGACCCTGTCCTCCAGGAGCTCCCAGATTAGAAGGGAAGTGTGGACATTTCTCCCTGGGCGCCTGGAGCCCTTCCAACTAAACATCCTGCAGCAAGCGCATCAGCCTCTCCTGGAGACTGATCTTTCTCTTGGGCCACTTCTTCCCATGGCACCAGCACAAATAATGATGGGGCAAAATCAGCGGTCATGGGGACTGGAGGGGGGTCCCAGTGCTGCAAGGCCCAGAGAAGAAGACTCTCCAGGCTGAAAGGGGTGAAGGGGAGGAGACAGGGAGCCTTCACCAAAGAGGTCATATTTGAGCTGAGCTGGGAAGGATGGGAGGGATTTTAATTTCTGAGACGAGGAGGAGGAGAGAGAATGGCAGAAGCCAAGGCTCAAGGACGAGACATACACAGAGAGGCTGGTTTGTAGTACAGGAAGGGGAGAAGTGAGAGAAAAGGTGGAAAAGGATGTTCAGGCGAAGCTTGGTGGTCCATGCCAGGCTGAAGAGCCTGCATTTCCTCTACAGGCAATGGGCAGTCTCTGAAGAATTTGGGAAAAACCTGTGAAATTGACTGGATGAGGGAGAGGCTGCTGCAGGTCGGGGAGAAAACAGAGGCTTCGCAATGCTGCTGAGAAGTAATGGATGGAGGCTGACCCCGAAGGACGGACGTAGGAGAGGAGGCAGCAAATGTATGAGAATATAAGAGACAGGAAGGGATAAGGCACAGGTCGTCCGGGAGGCGGGGAGACGGGTCCCGGAGACGAGGACGAAGGGCAGCTGCAGGAGAAGAGCGAGGTTGCTGGATCATATGCAGCATGCGGTCCAACGTAATAAATAGATGTCGGAGACCCACCACGTAATGGTTCTCTTTCTGCTCTCAAAGTGTAGGACTTGATAATGACGACGATCTGTGAAGGGCAAAATAGGGACAGAGGGAGGCAGACATAGAAGCTGGCGGAGGAAGGAGGCGCACAAGCTTGGGGGCCTCGCTGAGTCCTGCACACCTCCGCTGTGGTCCAGGCTGAGCGCTCCCTGGCACTGTACCTGCAGCCTGGCCAAGTGGCGGGGGTCAGCGGGCAGCCTGCGGGAGCGGACCCGGCAGGAGCCCCGCCCGCTTGGGAAGGAGGCGGTGCAGCGCCCGGGGGAGCCACGGAGCCACGCCCACCCCGGTGGGCCCGGGTGGGGCGTGGCCTCCAGAGGCCGCAGGGACTGGACCCCCTGCTCTGAGCCGGGAACTCCAAGCGGAGGTCAGGCGGCCGAGCGCCACCGAAGGGTGGACACCTGGCACAGGTAGAGCCCCTGTGTTCAGTCCCAACTGTGTCCGCTGCCCGGATGACTTTGGGTGGCTCAGTGCGTCTGTCTCAAAGGCCAGCGCTAACGCCTTTTAACTGTAAAACAGGAGAGTTTCAGACACAAAGGAGGGGGTGTCCCTACCTCAGTGAAGGGAGCCTCCATCCTCCTGGCTGCTCCTGCCACCGCGGCCACCTCCACTTCCTCACCCCCCCGTTTCTCAAAAGTCTCAGGTTCCAACTCCTAAACGTCTTCTGAATCTACCCGCGTGTCTCCTGCCACCCTACTGCCCTGCCCTGTAGACGACCACTGTGCTCTCGCGATCTTATTGGCCACAGTGGCATTCTTCCTGGTCACTCCAAACCCACACTTGCCCCACTAATCCATGCCCTTCTCTGCATCCTCAGTAACTTTTTAAATTCTTTTTTTTAAAGATGGGGTGGGGGTGGGGTCTCCCTATGCTGCCCAGCCTGGACTCCAACTCCTGGGCTCAAGGATCCTCCTGCTTCTCCTTCAGCCTTCTCAGTGGCTCTAATTTTTTAACGCAAATCTGCTTAAGCTGCTCCACTGCCTAAAAAACCTTTAAATCATTTCCTGCCGCTCTTAAAATTAAATCACGCCTGATCACCTGCCTACTCCTCGGCTCCTCCTGTGTCCGTCTTTCTCTGTCTCCCAGTGCTTTGGCAATGCTGGCTTCCTTCCAGCTCCTTGCCTCTGGGCCTTTGCCCTTGCTGTCCCCTCTGCCAGGAACACCCTCATTCCCACTCGGCCTGGATAACTCCCATGCAGCCTGCCACGGGGAGCTTAATTATCATTCCCCTGAGAGACATTCCCAGCACCCAGATTCAGTCCACCCTGTTAGTCGGTTACATAGCACCCTGTACTTCTTCCTAGCACTTAATCTCCTTTTGCAAATACATATGTACTACTGTGATAGTTTTGTTTGTTTAATGTCTGTCCCACTGGACTATAAATCCATGAGGACAGAAGTGTCATCTTGTTAGCTGCTATATGCCCAGTACCCATAGTTAGTGTTGATGGAATGAAAGAAGGAAGCCAGGAATTAAACAAGGAGAGAAGGATGGAAAGAAAGGAGGAGGGGAGGAAAGACGGAATGGAGGAGAGAGAGAGGGACAAAGGGAAGAGGGAGGAAGAAGGTAAGATGGAAGGACTAGAGGCAGGAAACTGGAGGTCATCTCTGGATCCAGAGTCTTCAAGTATTCTAAGATTCAGGTCAACAGAAGGCGGGAGATTGGTCAGTGTCTGTGGAAAACGGATCTTAAACAGCTCCATCAGGGGACAGAGGCAGAGCAGAGGCCCTGGGCCCAAGTTCTAATCTGGGTGCTTTCCGTCCACTCCTGCTGCTGCTTCTTTTTTGTTTTTTTTTTTTTAGGAGTCTCAGTCTGTCACCCAGGCTGGAGTGCAGTGATGCGATCTTGGCTCACAGCAACTTTGCCTCCTGGGTTCAAGTGATTCTCCAGCCTCAGCTTCCTGAGTAGCTGGGATTATAGGTGCTTGCCACCACACATGGCTAATTTTTGTATTTTTAGTAGAGATGAGGTTTCTCCATGTTGGTCAGGCTGGTCTGCAGCTCCTGACCTCAAGTGATCTGCCTGCCTCAGCCTCCCAAAGGGTGAGGCCTCATCACAAATGCTGATTTTGGACGTGCATCTTGTTCTACGAGCCACATTGCTGCCACTTACAGAGGATGACTGTTACTGCTCTTGGGCCCTCTTGAGTGGCAGTGGGTTTTGCCAGCAGTTACTGAGCTCTCCCTTTAAAGTCTCTGTATTCCTGTTATAATTGTTATGACCTCAAATGACCTTCTCTTTCCAGACATCTCTGGGAAGGGGTCTCTTCAAATGGGCATCCCACCTACTACTGCATACTACAGCTCCTATTACACAGTAGGCATTATAATACTGTGACTTTACCACCTGGTGAGTGACTTTTTACATCTTTCTTCATTTTCGTTTCATATTTCTTGATTTATCACCTGCGTGAGAACAAGCTGTCCCTGGTAATTTTCTCCATTTAGTGTTTATCATCCTTAGTTCATGTTAAAACAGAAATATTTCTCTTTTAATCTTTTTTTTGGGGGGGTAATGGAGGGACAGAGTCTCATTCTGTTGTCCAGGCTGGAGTGCAGTGGCGTGATCTCTGCTCACTGCAGGCTCAACCCCCTGGGCTCAAGTGATCCTCCCATTTCAGCCTCCTGAGTAGCTGGGACTACAGGCACACACCACCACACCCAGCTAATTTTTGCATTTTTGGTAGAGATGGGATTTTGCCATGTTTTCCAGGCCAGGCTCAAACTCCTGGGCTCAAGTGATGTGCCCGCCTTGGCCTCCCAAAGTGCTGAGATTACAGGCATGAGCCACTGTGCCCGGCAAAACAGAAATATTTCTTATTCAAGTTTTACTCAATAATTTGTAGGCCACTATTTATACTCTTTTTATCAGCTCAGTAATAATATTTTCTGGGTCTATTGTAAGTTCTTATTGTCTTCATAGTTTTATTAGCCATAAAATGAAACTAAATAGAGTAACAGTTGTTTAATTTAACATCTGAATCTTATTCTTGTTCAGGAAATAATTTAGATAAAAATAACTATTGTATACCCTGAATGGTGTATGAATCGACATATGGCTGTTTATAGAATTCCATTCTATTAATAATTTTAGAGTTTCCTGGTTTCTTTCTGATGCTAATAGAAATCCAACCTCCCACTCCCTCTCCACCCGTCTAAACTTGCTATATCTGGGAATTTGGGCTGTGAGGTAAGGGAGGGGCCTCAAAATCTGAAAGCTGTCATCCTTCACTGGGGGGATCTGACCTCAAGGAGAAACAACTTTTCTCAGAGGTCAAATATTCACACGTGCAGAAAGAACTCTTCCTTACTGCAAGTGAAGCCCAGGTCTGGAGGCATCATCCCCTGAACTCGCAGGGAGCAAGAGGCAACACAGAATGGTGCAGCTGGTGAACACACTGCACTCTAGGCGTGGCCCTGGGAGCTGTGCTATTGCATCTAGGAGTGGCCCCAGAAACTGTGCTGTTGGAATGTAGGGGTGGCCCAGGGAGTTGTGCTGTTGCATCTGGGAGTGGCCCTGGGAGCTATGCTATTGCACCCTAGGAGTGGCCCAGGGAGCTGTGCTATCGCATCCTAAGAGTGGCCCCGGAAACTATGCTGTTGGACCCTAGGAGTGGCCCAGGAAGCTGTGCTGTTGGACCTGCCTGGAGAAACCCTCAGAGATGTTCTGGAGGCTCATAACTGTGGGCAAGAGGATGGCCAGGTAGCTGGGAACTGGCTCAAACAGATGCAAGCAAAGGAGCTGGTCTGAAGAGTGTCTGGGGACAGGAAGAGGGGAGCAGAGGATCTGGGCTGATTTTCCAGCTCTGTCCAGGAGGCAGCCTGCTCTGGAGGAGGCATTCACTCTCCAGGCCCTGCCCACCACATAGTGACTTCATCTGGGCTGGCGAGAAGGCCTCCAGCGACCCACACAGCTTCCTGGGTTGTGGTTCCAGACTAAGCCATGGGCAGCTGCTGGACAAGAACGTAACAGCACCTGGAAAGTTACTCCTGATCTCCTTCTACCCACAGTCAGGAGGCAAAACCCACCTTCAGATTGTCTCTACTATTAGCCACCCAGGGCCCTGGACCCTGGCACATCCCTAGGGGAATAGATGTGAAGTCACAATTCTGTCTCTGCAAAGGTTGTACCCAGACTTGGGCCCCAAAGCACAAGCCCAAATGAAGCCCTGAAGAACAGCCACCCGCTGCCTCTCCCACCCTCTTCTGCCTCACCTCCCCGCCTGCTTCACTATTTTCCTTTGGATTTCCCTCTCTAGGTCTCTGTCTTCTTCTGTCCCTGCCTTTGTCTCTCTGCCTATCTCCCCATCAGACCCCCATTGCTCTCCAGTAGCAATCTGACTTTCTTCTTTCTAGGGCAATAAATAAAGCCCAAAGGAGGAAAAGCAATGAGAAAAGTGAAGGGGAAGGTGTTTTTCGCCCAATCCCCATGCAAAGTCTGCAGGATGGGGAGACCGAGGCACACTGGGGCAGAGACTTGAGGCAAGTGAGGCCAATGAGTGCCAGCCATTTGCTGGGTGCCACAGCACAACTGTGTCATGAGGGAAAGAGAACCTGAACTCACGGTGCGGAAAGTCCATTTGGCATTGGAAGTAATTTTTACCACTTAGCTGGGGCAGAGAAGGCAAAAAGCTACAGTTGGGCTTTCGCTGCTGGCCATGTTGGAGTCACTAGTACTGGACTTGCCCTCAAGACCTGAACAACAAAACATACAGAACAACTGTTTCCAGTCACTGGGTCATAGGCAGCACCGGACTGGAATTGGTGTTGGTTTTTGTTTTCCACACAGCAGAGCATTTCACCGAAGGACTGTAATTGTTGAGAAAGAGGAATACATGAGGTGAGGCCTGCATTTGCCTTACATTTCTACCCATAGCACTTTCTAGATGGCAGAGATCAGATTGCAGACCTGCTGAAATGGCTGGAATTTGAAAGCCAGTATACCTGTTATGGGCTGAACTGTGTCCCCCCAAAATACGTATGTTGAAGTTCTGACCCCAAGTCCCTCAGAATGGGGCTATAGTTGGAGATAAGGCCTGGAAAGAGGCTATTAAGTTAAAAATGAGATTGTCAGGGTGGGCCCTAATCTAATCTGACTTGTGTCCTTCTAAGAGGAAATTTGGACATACAGAGAGACAACTTCATTTGGTACTCCTAGCCTCTTGAACTGTGAGAAGGAAACTGTAGCATCTACAGGGGTTCCTGGTGGGCGATTGGCTAAGGGCTAGGTTGCTATGCACAGGGAAAGACTTCACAAAGCCCAGCAGAGAGTGGCTGCTGTGAGCTGAGAGCTGAACAGGGTTACCACAGTTCGTGCAGGGCCCAGAGACAAAGTTCTAGTCCAGCAAAGAGAAGTGAGACTTCAGCGAGCACTTCAAGCATCTAGGAGTAATCTCAGAAAAACCGCACCTTAGGAGTAACAACCACGCCCTACAGTAGGTGCCATACTCTGGGACTGAGGAGAAAACACATAGCAAAGAAAAAAACAAAAAAACAAAAACTAGTCTGGCAGGATCAAGATGATCCACCTGTAATTTAATGTGTACCAGAACAAAACTCGATACCTTTTAAAGAAAGAAAATATAAACTGGATTCCCTACAATGTTATCATCCATAATATTGGACATATAATAAAACATCTTTAGACATGAAAAGAAGCAGGAAAATGTGGCCCATGATAAGCAAAATAGACCCATAATTGTTTATTGTAAGCTAATAAAAACAGGCCCCCAAATAACAGAGATGTTAGAATTAGTAGATAGAGACTCTTAAACAGCTATTATAAATATGGTCAGGGATTTAAAAGAAAAAGATATACATAACGAGTGAGCAAATGTAAAATTTTAGCAGAAAATTGGAAGCTATAAAAAAGATACAAATGGAAATTCTAGAACTGAACACTATGAGATCTAAAATTAAAAATTCACTGGAAAAACTTAATATCAGATTGGAGCCTACAGAAGAAAGGACCTACAGTAACCTTGAAAACAGATCAACATAAATGATCCAGTCTGAAGACTGTAGAAAAAAATAATTTTTAAAAAATTACCAGAGACCCACTGACCCATGAAACAATATAAGTTATCGATATGGTTTGGCTGTGTCCCCACCCAAATCTCATCTTGAATTGTGGCTCCCATAATTCCTACATGTTGAAGGAGGGACCTAGTGAGATATAATTGAATCATGGGGGCGGTTTTCCCCATACTTTTCTCATGGTAGTGAACAAGTCTCAAGAGATCTGATGGTTTTGTAAGGGTTTCCCCTTTTACTTGGCTCTCATTTTCTCTCTTGCCTGCTGCCATGTAAGACATGACTTTCACCTTCCACTATGATTGTGAGGCCTCCCCAGCCACATGGAACTGTGAGTCTATTAAACCTCTTTTTCTTTATAAATTACCTAGTCTTGGGTATGTCTTTATCAGCAGCAAGTGAATAGACTAAAACAGTTATCTAACATATATAATTGGAGAATCAGAAAGAAAGGAAGAAGAGAATGAGCAGAAAAGAATATTTCCAGCAAAAAATGGCTGAAAATTCCCACACATTTGGTAAAAAACATGAATCTACAGATCTAAGAAACTCAGGGACCTCCAACCAGGGTCAATACAAAGAAAAACACACTAGCCACATCATAATCAAACTCCTGAAAACTAAAACACAAGAGAAAAATCTTAAAAACATCCAGAAGTGTTGGGAGGGCAAGAAGGACACATTAAGAACTACAAGTGACAGCTGACTTCCCATAAGAAACGATGATGAGGAGACTATGGAACAACATTCTTCACATGATAAAAGAAAATAAAACCCTGTCAACACAGAATTCTATATCCAGTGAAAATGTTTTTCAAAAATGAGGGAATACAGTTTCAAAAAGTCAAATAAAATAAAGGCTAAGAGAATTCATTGTCAGCAGATATGCATGCAAGAAATGATAAAGGAAGTTATTGAAGCTGAATGGAAATGTTACTACATGGAAACTGTGGTCTGCAGGAAGAAGAAAGAACATTGGAAAATAAATATGTGGGTAAATATAAGACTGTCTTTTTTCTTTTTTAATTATTATTTATTTATTTTTCAGAGTGAGTCTTGCTCTGTCTCCCAGGTTGGAGTGAAGTGGCACGATCTTGGCTCACCACAACTGCCACCCCCTGGGTTCAAGCAATTCTCCTGCCTTGGCCTCCCAAGTAGCTGGGATTACAGGCACCTACTACCACACCCAGCTATTTTTTTGTATTTTTAGTAGAGATGGGGTTTCACCATGTTGGTCAGGCTGGTCTTGAACTCCTGACCTCATGTGATCCACCTGTCTTGACCTCCCAGAGTGCTGGGATTACAGGTGTGAGCCACCATGCCCTGCCCTTTTTAAAAATTATTTCAAAGAAAACTGTTAAAAATATAACATCATGTTGGGTATATAACATATATAGAAGTGACATGTATGACAATAGTGGCACAAAG
This sequence comes from Rhinopithecus roxellana, assembly GCF_007565055.1. Classification (NCBI taxonomy): domain Eukaryota; kingdom Metazoa; phylum Chordata; class Mammalia; order Primates; family Cercopithecidae; genus Rhinopithecus; species Rhinopithecus roxellana. Next base: position 65,036,630 of record NC_044554.1, read on the forward strand.
GATGAGGGAGCATGGAATAATTCCATTGTAAATTCTCACATTTTTCATGAAGTAGGACAATATTAGGCGATCAGACTTGATGCATTAAGGAAGCAAATTCTACTTTCTAGAGCTCCAGTGACAGATGCATCATCGTGGAGGGATCTCAAAAGCATGCTAAGTGAAAGATGCCAGACATAAAATACTATATCCTATATGATTCAATTTATGTGAGCTTTTTAAAAGTGTAAAACCATAGTGACAGGAAGCAGATCAGTGGTGGTTTGAGGCCAGGAATCTGGAGAGGGTATCAACTACAAAGGGGTGTGATTTTTTTTTGGGAGGGGGACAGTTTTGCTCTTCTTGCTCAGGCTGGAGTGCAATGGCGTGATCTTGGCTTACTGCAACCTCTGCCTCCTGCATTCAAGTGATTCTTCTGCCTCAGCCCCCTGAGTAGCTGGGATTACAGGTGCCCACCACCATGTCCAGCTAATTTTTGTATTGTTAGTAGAAATGGGGTTTCCCCATGTTGTCCAGGCTGGTCTCAAACTCCTGACCTCAGGTGATCCACCAGCCTTTGCCTCCCAAAGTGCTGGGATTATAGGTGTGAGCCACTGCACCCAGTCAGTGTAAAGAAATTTTTTAGTGAAATGGAACAGCTCTGTATCAAGATTGTGGTTTTAAAAATGAAACATACAGCATGCATTACCAAAATTCATCAAACTGTATACCTAAAGTGAGTGGATTTTATTGTTTATAACGTGTACTTTGACAAAACTAAAATATTTCAGAAACACAAAATTTGTGTAAAAATACAAAGAACCCAGAGTATCCGATTTGGAAAAGGAACTAAAGTTGGAGAGCTTTTACTATATTATTTCAGCATTCTGGGACTTAGGACTCACCCTGGGGAGCAGTATAGTAACCAAACACTGGGAGGGGAAGCTACAGTCAGAATGAAAGGGTGAGGCCTTTCTCTCAGGCTCTCCACGTGGCATGCATCACCAGCCAGGCTCATGTTTGCAGCAATGGCTTCCTATTTTTCTCTGAGTCACACTGAAATTCTTATAATAGCCTAGAAGACCATGTTGTGCTGGCTCATGTTCTCCCCAGCCTCCTCTCCTCCATTCTTCCCCTCCATCATTCTTTTGCAACCACATTGGCCTTCTTGCTGTTCTTCAAACTCACCAGGCATGTTAAAGCCTTTGCTCTGGCTGTTCCCTCTGCCTGGAGTGCCGTTCTCCCAGATATCCCTGGGTCACTCCCTCCCTTCCTTCCAGTCTTTGCACACATCTCACCTTCTCAACAAGGCCTGTGCTGATGCCCTTATTTAATACTGCAAACCACCTTCTGTCTCACTTTCTCTACTGGCTTCTATGCCTCTATTTTTGTTTTTGCTATGCACTTTAACCTTCTAGTATACTTTACACTTTACTTATTTCTTATGTCTGTTGTTTATTGTCTGTGTTGCCGTGCTGGAAAGCAAGCTGCATGAGGACAGAGAGGTTTATTAGCTTATTTATCAATATACCCCAGGATGTAACAACACTGCACAATACACAATAGGCTTCAATAAATATATGCTGAACAATGAGCAAAATTTCATGTCTTTTGTCCATTGCTCTTTTCGTTATCTTTTTCTTATTGATTTGTAGAAGGTCTTTATATATAATTAGCTGCATTTGGCCTTTGCTGGTTTCATATGTGACTGATATTTTCTTCCAATTTGTGACTTTGACTTTTTTCACTCTCCTTATGATTCATTTGATGAACAGAAGTTCTTAATTTTAATGTAGTCTGATCTACCAGGTCTCTCCTCTATTGCTTATGTTTTTGTGTCTTGTTTAGAAACCCTTCCTTGCCTGAGATCATAAAGATAATCTCTGTTATCTTCTAAAAGTTATACAACTTTGCCTTTTAAGTTAGAGTATTGAGTATACATGGAATTGAGTTTTGTGAAGAATGTGATGTATGGGCACAGTTTTATTTTATTTTCTATATTGAAAACCAATTGTCCCCACACTAGATATTGAATAGCTCAATCTATCCCAACAAATCTGCAGTGCCCATTCTTGTCATGAATTAGATTTCCACATATGCACTTCTCTTTATGTATTTGTTTGTTCCTATATTAAGACACAGTCTTAACTACAGCATTAAAATAGTTCTTGATTTCTGGTAGCACAAATCTTCCCTTACAAGTTCATTTCCTACCTATGACATGTTTTAAAGTTTTTATCCAATGCATAAATTGCTTACATTTTTAAAATAAAATGTATAGGTATAGTAAAATATCTAACTAGGTGGAAATGTTCATGAAACATAGGTTTCAAAATCAGGTTACAAAACACTTTGCATAGATGGTTTTAATTTGAAAAAATTAAAAATTGTTTTTATATTCAGCATAAGTTTTTAAAAGAGGAAAGGCCATCTTCCTATTACTAACAGTGATTCTGTCTCTCTGGTTGGTGAAATCGTGGGTACTTTCTATTATCTTCTTTGTCTTTATCTCTATTTTCCAAATTGTCTATCACGAGCATGAGAATTCGCCATGAGAACAAAAATTAACTTTATAATTATTTTTAGGTAATGATGTGTAACAGGAAGAACAGAAACGCAATGTGCAGGAGGGGGCAGGGCTCGTCTGGGGTGGGGGCGTGTGGGCGGGCAGGAGGCCTCGCGGCCCAGATGTCCCTTGCGGTGCCTGGGAGGACAGAGCCACCGTCACAAAAAGAAACCAGAAGGAGGAGCTAATTTTGGGGCAAGGAGAAAATGTTAATCTGGTGCTTGGACTTCTTGAATTTGAGGGCCCGATAAGGCGGCAGGGGAAGAGTCCGGCCCAGAACCAGAGCCCGAGGCTGGAGCTCCCAGAGCGTCTGAGTTAGGGCGGGAGGATTTGAGGAGCTGAGAGCACAGCAAAGAGACCACTAAGGATGGAGGGGGCAGGAGAGGGGGTCCCAGGACAGCCCGCTGGGGACTGGACGGGGCCTGGGGATGAGGAGGAGCTAGAGATTGGGAGCAGGCTGGTAATCCGGGGTCAGATTAGGAGAGTGTAATGGACGCCAGGTGGGAAGAGGACGGAAGAAGAGGGGGATGGTGGGGAGGAGGGACGGTGCCAGCCAAGGAGAGACGGCTCTGAGGAAGGACGTGAGCAGCCACGGGACCACAAGACAGCAGCTTCAGGGAAATAAACCCCTGCAGAGCCCACAGTCGGGGCTTGACTAAGGGGAAAGGGGGAAGGCAAGGAGCCCAAGGGGTTTTGTTTTATTTAGAAGCTTCCTGGTCAGGGGAATGGAAGCCGGGAAGCTGCTACGTACAGCAGCTGGGAAGGGTGATGGTTGAGGAGAGCTGTTGCTGTGGGTAAGGAAGCAATGCTGGGGGAAATGATTAAAACAGAAGAAAATGCAAGATGTTTAAGGAGTCAAGTGGGTATGGGGCCCAGGGCTCAAATGAAGCACTTGGAAGCCCACTGAAAATACTGGCACACTTTGAGAAAAAACAGATTATGGTGAACGATGCTTCAACGTGGCGAGAGAGGGCTGGTGGGTTCCAACCCCAAGAAGGTGCAGTGTGAATAATACACCATTCACACAAGAGCTCACACTTACACAATAGCAGGCACTGTCCTAGACACTACTTCTGTTCCTGGGACAGCCCATGACAAAGAAGCCATTATTTTCCCCATTTTTACAGATGAAGAAACTGAGGTACAGATAGGTAAAGTAAAACATCCAGGGTTCTACAACTAGTAAGTAGCAGAGCTGGGATACGAACCCAGACAGTAAGTCTGGCTCACATGTCTCATTGTTAACCACTACACTACGACATCCAAAGGAGAATTTAGTTTGACCACTTGTGTTAGTCTGTTCTCACACTGCTCTAAAGAAATACCCGAGACTGGGTAATTTAGAAAGGAAAGAGGTTTAATTGACTCATAGCTCCACGTGGCTGGGGAGGCCTCAGGAAAATTACAATCATGGTGGGAGGTGAAGGGGAAGCAAGGACCTTCTTCACATGGCGGCAGGAGAGAGAAGAGTGAGGAGTGAAGGGGGAAGTGCCCCTTATAAAACCATCAGACCTTGTGAGAACTCACTCACTATCACTAGAACAGCATGGGGTAAACTGCCCCCATGTTCCAATCACTTCCCACCAGGTTCCTCCCTCAACACCTGGGGATTACAATTCAAGATGAGATTTGGGTGGGGACGCAAAGCCAAACCATATCACCACTCAAACCACGTGAGTTTATGAAGCTGGATATGCCTGGAGGAATGCCATTCCCCCTCCGGGAAACAGAGAATTAATCCCTGCCCTGCCCACCACACAGGGATGCGATGAGAGCCAGGTGGGAATGCCCTTTGGGAATGCTTAAGGATTCATCAGATGTAACTTGCCGTTCCTATGAATCAAGTGTTTTCTCAGGATCCTAGGAACAAGGCCACCTGCTGAGGGCTCCAGCTCCTATGTGGGGACTGCAAATGGGGAGATAGAAGAGACCCAGCTGTGAGGGCCTGTGCTGGGAGCAGCTGGACTTGAGCCATCCTGGTTTTGAGGCACTATCCAGTTATGCTCAGGTGTGCTAAGAGAGGCAGACGGGAAAGGGGAAAGGATGATTGAACCCCCAAAAGAGAATGATTTTTGTTTATGAATTACCTGCTTTACTTTACATGATGTGCAGGGCACTTCCCTCAACCATCTCACAGAATCCATCTTCAAGATGTAGCTATCACATCGGTATAATCATTTGCATTTCACAGATAAGGAGACTAAGGTTCATGGAAGTTCAGAAACTTGCCAAAGCCATGTGGATTGTGAATGGCAGGGCAGAACTGAGATCCAGACGCCAACACACAACTCTTAGGTTAGGACTGGTGTGGTGGTTACAGGATTGGAGGAGGGGCCAGAGGGAAAAGGGATTCTAGAGGATTCTAGAGGTCTGGAGGGGGGCTTCCCTGACATGGCTAGCTGGAAGAGGCAGGATGTAGAGCAGAAGGTAAAGGAAACCTCCTTCTCTATTTGAAATGTGACCCTAAAGTAATGATTCCTAAACATTAAGGTCACAGAGTCCTTTTGGAAGCTGATAAAAATTGGACTCTCACCTCAGAAAAGATATTCAGGTTTTTTTCACATGGTATTAGGGGGTTCATGGCCCCTCCAAATCAGCCAGTCCATGCAGGAGCTGAGCCCAGGACAGGCTCCGATGACCGATGCATTGGCCATCCCATCCCAGCCAAGTTCCTGCTTGTCTGTGTGCAACCATGCTAATAATAGTGTAGTTTGATGAATGCATTAGGGCGCTTTGTGATGCACAGGTCAGATCCCCTTTTACAACGGGAGGACTTAGTCCCCAGCTGCTGGGAGTGCTGCCACCCTGACAGGCCTCATCCCTTTTCAGTAACTGTCCTTGACCAAAGAAAGTCGCCTTATCCAAAGTCAAACCTTCTTCCCAGGGCAAACCACTTCAGCAGCTGACTCTGGAGAGCTCTGCAGGGCCACCTCTGCTTCAGAGCTTCCCCGGGGTCAGGGAGGTCTTCACAGGGCCGGTGCTGCAGCCTAGCCTCTTCTGCCCAATCCTGCTTCCCCTCCACAGGTGTAGATTCCGAGGGCATGCCCAGATAAACCCCCATGTGCCACTCACCCTCTCAGAGAACCCAACAGTGACACACAGACTCTGCTTTAGTCAGGAAAGTGACCGGCAAGGGAAATCTAAGTCTTGTCCCCTTTTTGCAGATGAGAAAACCGAAACTCAGAGATGGCCACTTGCCCAAGCTCACACAGCTATCAATGGTGCAGTCAGGGTTTGAACCCAGTGTTTTGGAAGCCAAACCTCACAGCCACTGTACCCTTCTGGCATCTGGAGGTGGTCAGCCCCCGAAGAACATGCCAAGAAGGGGAAGCGAGGGCTCGATTAGTGTGAAATGGGGGCAGGTCCCTTGGTCCTGGAAGGCTGCAATGTGTTCCCCTGCTGCCTGGGCACATTCAGGGTTGGACACCTTCCCCAGTCATCCAGAGGCCAGCCACAGGCAAGGAGGAATGATGGCAGCATCTGGGTTGAGCTGCACTGCAGGCCACCTGAGCCACTCTCTCATCAATGCCCTAACTGCCTGAAGTGGAAGAGCAAGAGCTCAGGTTCTAGGTCCTACAGGACAGCAGGTGCCCACAGGTCACACCCTCACCAGGAAGGCCACCTGCTGTCCTCTAAGGAGCCCCAGACCTGGGTGTGTGCCACCCTACCATTTACTAGCAGGGGGCCCTTGAGCAGGTCACTCAGGTCACACCCCATCTACTTCATGCCCCGGCATCATTTAGGGTGACCTCGGTGTCCATATGAAGGCCCGTTCCTGGGGCCAGCCTCCTGGGTCCTGTGTCTGCAGCTCCCTAAGGTACCCACACCCAAGCTGACTCCCTGCAGCCCCGTCCCCACCAGTCCTCTTGCTCCCAGCCTATCAGGCTAGTGGGGACACTCCCTGGCTGGGCCAGCCTGCTTGCCTGTTCACCTGAGCCATGCTCCTGTTGATGCCCTAACTGCCCGAAGTGGAAGCAGGGGCTCAGGCGCCCTGTGTCCCAGAATGCCCCCCACGTTAGCACACACGTTCTGTTGTCCCGTCATGATGTCCCAGCAGCACAGACGTTTTGTAACTGTCAAGAACGTGGCAGAGCATGGAATCCGTTACATAAGTGATCTAGCTTAAGCCATGGTGCATCCTGTTTGTTTTGTGACAGGGCAGAAATGGAAAATTTTGCCTCAAGGTGGAAATATAAAGCAAAGACAAACTATGAGAGCATCTTGCAGAGAGGCCTGTGTGCTGTGTGTGTCCTCTTCTGCTCCTTGCCGTTCCCTGGCTGACGTGGGACCTGCGCAACTCCCTGGCCTCGTTGTCTGCCTTCCACACTCATCCGTCAACACCCAGTCCAGATCAGCCCCACTCCCACAGCGCCTCTAGAAGGAATAATGGCATAACCTTGCAAACTGATGCCACATAAAGCCATGGTTTTTAACCTCAGTGGGGCCTCTGCACGCACCCCCTGGCAATCCTCTGGGTTGTCCCCACTTCTCTTGGCAACTCTTTTCAATGTTCATAACCTGCCTCAAGTCCTCCTCTACCAACCCTGCAGACAATCTTGCTCCCACAGCCCTGATGCCCACCAAAGCTTCCAGCTGTGCCCTGCTCTGACGTCCTTGTGCCCTCTGCAGATTTAGTCTGTGCCACCCGCCTTGTCTTCCTTCATTCCAGAACAGTCCAGGCTATGGTTCTGTCCTCTTCCTGCTGGCGGCCCCAGGACACTGGTGTGCTGGCCCCGCTGCCATCTCTCTCCCCTGATGCCTCGTTGCTCTCCTTCTCTCATATCCCCAAGTTCTTCCTCCTCCTGGCTACATCCCCAAAGCCTGTTAATATGCTCGCAATGTCCACTTACCCCACCCTGGGTCTCTCTAGAGCTCTGGCCCTCTCTTTTCTCCGCATCTCAGCTAAGCTTTTTGGAAGAGCAATCTAGACTCTCAGATACCAACATTAATGAGAACAAAAATAAAATATTACAAATACAATTCAGCAGAAGAATAATACAAACAATAACATAACGACAAAGGAAAGTTTTTTCCAGGAATTTGAAAATCGTCAACATCGGGAAATCTCTCTGTCTCTCTCTCTCTCTTTTTTTTTGAGACAGAGTTTCACTCTTGTTGCCTAGGCTGGAGTACAATGTGCGATCTCGGCTTACTGCAATCTCTCCTTCCTGGGTTCAAGCAATTCTCCTACCTCAGCCTCCTGAGTAGCTGGGATTACAGGCATGTGCCACCATGCCTGGCTAATTTTGTATTTTTGGTAGAGATGGGGTTTCTCCATGTTGGTCAGGCTGGTCTCGAACTCCCGACCTCAGGTGATCAGCCCGCCTAGGTCTCCCAAAGTGTTAACATTACAGGTGTAAGCCACTGTGCCCAGCCTTGGGAAATCTCTTAATGCAGTTTATCTCATGAATAGATGAAAGGAGAAAAAATCATATGATCATTTGATAGAAGCCCAAAGGACATTTGATAAAATCCAATATACTTAATATATATATATATTCTTACTAAACTAGCAATAAAGAGATAATCCCAAAGCAGGATAAAGAACAAATCTAAACCAAGAGCTAATGTTATACTTAAAGATAAAACTCTGAACTGTGAATGCATAAGAATTTCCTTGATGAACGCTATCATGAAATATTGTTTGGAAGTGAGTTCTAGTCAAAAGAAAAATAAGACCGGGCACGGTGGCTCACACCTGTATCCCAGCACTCTGGGAAGCCAAGGCATGAGGATCACTTGAGTTCGGGAGTTCAAGACCAGCCTGGCCAACATGGTGAAACCCCGTCTCTACTAAAATACAAAAATTAGCCAAGTGTGCTGGCACACACCTGTAATTCCAGCTACTCGGGAGGCTGAGGCCGGAGAATCGCTTGAACCCAGGAGGCGAAGGTTGCAGTGAGCCAAGATGGGGCCACTGCACTCTAGCCTGGGAGACAGATTGAGACTTGGTCTTAAAAAAGAACAAAAAAAGAGACTTTTTCTTTTTTTAAAAAAATGTGATTTAATTATTGTAAAGAGGGAGTCAAAAACCTGATTGACTTCATAGAAAATCTGAAGATCAAGTGAAAATTATAATTAATAAGAGAGTTTAATAAGGCAGTTATAAAAGAAATGTAGATAATTTTATTAGTTTTTAAATACAGTGGCAACCACCAACCTGAAAATAGAATAGGAAAGAGAATTTCATTCACAATAGCAATTAAAATATAAAATATTAGGGAAGAGTTTAAACAAGAAGAGTGCAAGCCTCCATAAAGAAAAGCCCTTATGCTTTACTGAACAATTTAAATTAAGAAGAGGCCATACTTTGTTTCAAGATGAGAAGACTTGATATTGTAAAAATGTCAATCTTGTCCAAATTCACATATGCATTTCCCATAATTGCAATCAAAACCTCAATTGAGTTTTGAGTAGAATTTGATAAAATGAATCTCACATTAATCTGGATGAATAAATATGAGGAAATTCATAAGAAAATGCCGGGGAAAAAGACTGAATTAGAACAGGGCACACTTGTCATACCAAGTATGAAAAAGGTATATTTTTAAACCTGTAGTAATTGCAGCAGTAAAATTCTGGTGTCAGAGGAAACAGACAGATCAAAGGAGCAGAATATAAAATCCAATTGGCACTTCAAGTTAGTGAGGGAAAGAAGGTGCTATTCAAGAAATGGTGCTGGGATAACACGAAGGCTGTTTTCTCCTCATTTGAGGAAAGGAAGGGAGGAAGGGAGAAAGGAAGACAGGAAGGCAGGAAAGAAGGAAGGAAGGAAGGAAGGGAGGGAGGAATACCTAAAGGGGGGGTACCTGTATGTGTCCTTTCAAAGGTACCCTATATCTATACAAAATTATTTATATAGAAAAAAGTAGTCATTTGTCTGCCATGTATGCTTGCAAATATCTTTCCCCAATTTATCATAACGTAAGATATTATATATGTGGCTTTTTTCCAGTGCAGAAGTAAGTCGTTTTTATATAGTTTATTTATTATTTATTTATTTATTTATTTTTGAGACAGGGTCTTGCTCTGTCACCCAGGCTGGAATGCAGTGGCTCAATCTCAGCTCACTGCAACCTCGGCCTCCTGGGTTCAAGAGATTCCCCTGACTCAGCCTCCCGAGTAGCTGGGATTACAGGCGCATGCCACCATATCCAGCTAATTTTTTAGGTATTTTTAGTAGAGATGAGGTTTCACCAGGCTGGTCTTGCCCAAGCTGGTCTTGAACTCCTGGCCTCAAGCAGTCCACCAGCCTCAAGCAGTCTACCCACCTTAGCTTCCTAGAGTGCTAGGATTACAGGCATGAGCCACCACGCCTGGCTGATTTAATTTTTGTGTGTGTTATGGCTTCATGAGTTTTTCTTTACTCCAAGACTTTGCGTGTGTGTGTGTGTGTGTGTGTGTGTGTGTGCGCGTGTGTGCAGGGGTGATTGTGTGTGTCTATGCTCCGTATTTTCTTCCAGTACTTTTATGACTTCAGCTTTAGCTTGAATATTTTCTCCATTATTTTGATGTAAAGAGTAAAGTGGGAATCATCTTTTCTCCTAAATGTGTCTTCAGCTGTCCCAGCCTTATATATTGCACTACCTGTCTTTTCCCATCTGATATGAGATGCCATTTTATGACACACTAAATTCCCATATTAATTTGGGTCTATTTCTGAGCTCTTCGTTCTGTTCCGTTAATCTCACCGAATATTCCCATGTACTTCTCTATTTTAATTATGTTTTCATATATGGTGAAACTGATCTCGTCTCATGGTTTTTTTTTTTTTTTTTTTAAAGAAAACTTCCTGGATATTTGTACATATTTATTTTTCTGTATAAACTTAAGAATAAGCTTGTCTGGTTGCAAGAAAAAAGTTATCTAGGTATTTAAGTGTAAAGCATAATTTAGAAGAATTAACATCTTTATAATACTTCGGATCAACATTTTCCAATTCAAGAAGGGAGTTTCTTATTTCCATTTCATGAGTTCTTCTATATGTTCCTCAATAATGTTTTAAAATTCTTCACACGAACCTTGCAAGTTCATTGTTATTACAATTGGTTTTCACCTTCCATTGTATTTTTAAACTTCCTATTGCTTTATATGGGAGTGCTATTAATTTGCCATATTAATTTTGTATCAGAAACTGTATAGAATTCTTACTATTTATATTTTTTCCCATTGACTATCTTGGGATTTCAAGTTATGAAATCACATCATTTAATATTACTGATAAGAACTTACTTCCTGTTTTCTAATTTGGTGCTTCATTTCTTTTTTCCTATTTAACTGCTTTAGTTAATAGTTCATGTAAGTGCTCCTTACTCTGGTGGGAGTTTCATCATACTTTTCTATAGTTTTATCATTAAACTAGACAATGGCTCTAGCTTTAAATAAATAGAAATAGAAAAATGATTGAAACACAAAATAGGTATTTCACAGAAGGAGAAACAAAAATGACTCAGGAATAGATGAAAAGATATTCAACCTTATCTAGAGCATTAGCTGCCCTTTAAATGCTAAAATCCGGGTTTTGTCCCCGGTCCACCATTTTTCTCACTAGCTGCTCTTTGGGCCACTGCCCCATTGCCCAGCAAAGACTGACGGCCCCTCAGTCTAGGGTTCTAGGACTGACCTTTCCCCAGGGCGTCCAATTTGTATCTTCAGCAGGCTCCTAGACATCTTCATTGTCTGAAAGCACCTCAAGCTCAACATGTTCAACACTGAACCAACATCTCAACCACCAAACCTCTACCTTATTTAGTGAGTTGCCTGGTCATCTGCCCATTCCTCCAGGTAAAGCCTCCTCATCCTGTGTGCTCAATGAATCAAGTCTTGCCATACATTTACCCTCTAAATATTTGCCTTAATTTGCTTTCTCCAACCCTCCAACCCTCCACCCTTTGTCTTGGTTCAGACCACCATATCCTCCCCTACATGGATTGCTGCAATGGCCTCCTAAATTGATTTTCCTTTTCCATTGCTGACCCATTTAGAATCAGCTTCCAGAATGATTGCTATCAAGGTGTATTTCTAAAACCCAAATTCAATCACATCCCTTTCCTTCTGGAAACCCCTAAGTGGCTCCTCACTGCCACAGGGATGGAGTCCAAGTCTCTGCCAGAGTCTACATAGCTCCTGTGACCTGGTCCCACCAGCCTTCCTTGTTTCCTGGGCAGCCCATCTTGGATATCATGCTCCAGGGATACTAAAGCCAGGTAGTAATACCACACTGGTCATGTTAACCACCAGCCAGCCTCTTGGTCCAGGCTGCCTGCATCTTCCCTCAATGCATGCTGCTTGTCATTTACCACATTTGCCTTTCTTTAAATTAAATTAAATTAAATTTTTGAGACAGAGTCTCACTCTGTCACCCAGGCTGGAGTGCAATGGCGCAATTTTGGCTCACTGCAACCTCTGCCTCACAGGTTCAAGTGATTCTCCTGCCTCAGCCTCCCGAGTAGCTGTGATTATAGGCATCCACCATCATACCCATCTAATTTCTGTATTTTTAGTAGAGACAGGGTTTCACCATGTTAGTCAGGCTGGTCTTGAACTCCTGACCTCAGGTGATTCACCCACCTCGGCCTCCCAAAGTGCTGGGATTACAGGTGTGAGCCACTGCACCTGGACCGTTTTCTAATTTAATATAGAGTTGAGGTCTTACTATGTTGCCCAGGCTGGTCAATAACTCCTGAGCTCAAGCAATCCTTCCGCCTTGGTCTCCCAAAGCACTAGGATTACAGGTATGAGCCACCACACCTGACCACTTAGCACATTTTGATTTGAGGTTTTTATATGTTTTATGCACATGGTTAAAAAAAGTCAAACTATCAAAAGATTGATAATGGATAAAATCCAACCCAGGTCCCTCTCTCCCATCCCAGGTCCACTCCCTAGAGGCAACCACTTTTGACTCTTCAGCTGTTTCTTTGGTATTTATTTTCATATCTCTAAATAATATATTTATACAGTTATTTCCTGATTGATCAAATGTGTATGTCATTTTTACATCTTACGTAAGAGAGGAGGGCTTAGTTCTGTCACGTTGCCTGTCCTATTCTATCACTATCTTTGCTTAAATCATGTTTCCATTATTGTGACTATATTAACCTTGTTGCTGCAGAATCAATTAAAGTACAAGGTTACATTTTATTTTTGTATGTAGATTTTGATTTTTTGGTTTTCCAGGGATTTCTAGTTGTTTTTATTTTACTTTTTTTCATGAGCTCCTTTAAACACTCCTCTATGCTTTCTTGAGAAGTTCTGGCACCTAGGAACTTTATCAAGTCTCTGCCTTTTCAGGGCACTCCTTGCCATGAGCCCTCTGTCCTCAGCTCCCTGTGCTCCCTGCACGGCTATCAGCCTGGGACTTCTCCCGACTGCACTGCAGAATGGAGCCATCGTCTCTAGATTTTTCAGTCTGGCTTTCTTGGCTTACTTTTTTATTTTGCTGGAACACATGATTAATAACTTCCATAAATAGGGTGCTGAGTCCTGACATATCTGAAAAGTATCTTTATTCTACCCTCATGCTTGATGATACTTTATCTGAGTGCTGAATTCTGGATTGAAATTACTTTCTCTCTGAGTTTTGAAGGCCAGGTTGCCCTGCATTCTAGGGCCTAATGTTGCCATTAAGAATTCTCTGGCAGGGGATGGTGGTACATGCCTGTAGTCTCAGCTACTTGGGAGGCTGAGGTGGAAGGATTGCTTGAGCCCAGAGTTCAAGTCTGCAGCAAGCTATAAGCTCGCCACTGCACTCCAGCCTGGGCAACAGAGTGAGACCCGATCTTAAAAACAAAACAAAACAGAATTCTCATGCCACTGTAACATTTATTGGGGATTTTATATTTTCTTTGTGGAAGTTTTTTGGTTATTCTCTTTGTTTCTGATACTCTGAAATTTTAGGTTGACATGCATTGCTGTGGATCTATTTTCATTCTTTCTGCTGGGTGGACTCAGTGGACCCTTTAAGGCTTCTAAACTTCAGGGTTGAGAATTTTCCAGTATTATGTATTTGATAACTTCCTCCCTTCAATTTTCTGTTCTTCCTGGAACTCCTATAGGCCAGTATAAACTTATCAAATTGATTCTTTTTTTCATTTTTATGATCTTTTCCTTTTGTCTTGTTACTCTGCTTTCTGGGAGATTTCTTCAACTGCATTTTCCAATTCTGCTGAAATTTTATCTTCTACTTCCTGGGGGGTTTCCTTAACTTTATCGCTAATTCTACTGGATATTTTATTTGGGCAGCAGTCATTTTTAAAGTATCTTAATTTCCAAGAGCACTTTCTTGTCCTCTGAGGTTTCCTTTTCAGTATTGTGGACATTAATTCAAGGTTTGTTTTGTTTTGTTTTCAGTTATTTTCTGTTTCTTATGTTATTTCCATTTCCTCAGGGGTTTTCTCTTTGTTTTCCTCGGTCTCAATCACACTGGACTTTCCTTGGGGGTAGATTAGCTTTGGTTATATATTTATACATTTAAGAATAAGACATTGATCATGTGGGAGCTGTGTGTTTGGGAGTGGGGTTTTCTTAGGAGCTGAGTGTGGCTTTTTGGTTTCCAGTGGGAGCTGGCTCAGTGGCATCCTCACATGCCTGTTCTCTGAGACAACTCAGTCATCCTGAGAAGAGACTTCCAATGTTCTGGCTGAGGGGTAGGGCTCTACCTGTAAATACTGCATTTGGTGTAGGGGCTGAGATAGGGCTTTGCCTGTAAATACTGCATTTGGTGTAGGGGCTGACTGCTTTATAAGTGGACTTTCAAATAATCCCCTTATTCTGGTACCAGCTGTCTCTCTCTTGCTTTCTGCCATACCTGGCCCTTAGGGAACCCCCTCCTAGGAGTTCTCCAGGGGCAAATAAGCTCCTTCTTTCCCAAACCCCCTTCTTTGAGTGCTCTAAGCTAATGCTTCCTCCTCTCTATTACACTGCTATCCCACACCTCTGCTCCACCTGCTCTTCTAGAACTTGGTAGAATCTTCATCTGCTGATGGCCTCTCTTCCTCATTGCGTGTTAATGTTTTCTTTAAAATCTCCTTCCTATAAGTCTAGAGGATGTCTTTGGAAAAAAGGGAGATGAATATGTGTTTAATTCTCCATTTTATGGGACTGTTTCACTGCTGGCTCAGCTCCCAGGGACAACAGCTGCTTCTAAATCATCTTTGTGTTCACAGAGCTGAGCACAGTGAATGGCATAGGTCAGTCAACAGTCTGTAAAATAAACATTGAACGGAATTGAACCTACTGGTCTCACCATAGTACAGTGCCTGGATTAGCCAGGATAACAAGGAGGCACAAGAATGTCACATACAGAATGGGAATGGTGAATTCTGTCTGGAGAAGAGAAGACATTAGTGGGGAGGCACGGGGTAAAGGGTCACTGATATGGTTTGGATCTGTGTCCCCACCCAAATGTCACATTCAATTGTAATCCCCCATGTTGGAGGTAGGGCCTGGTGGAAGGTGATTGGATTGTGGGGGTGCATCCTTCACGAATGGTTTAGCACCATCCCTTTGGTGCTATTCTCATGATAGAGTTCTCAGGAGATCTGGTTGTTTAAAAGTGTGTGGCACCTCCCCTCTCTCTCTTCCTCATGCTACAGCCACATAAGATGTGCCTGCTGCCCACTTCACTTTCCTCCATGTAAGTTTCCTGAGGCATCCCTAGAAGCTGAGCAGATGCTGCCACGCTTCTCGTACAGTCTGCAGAACCATGAGCCGATTAAACGTCTTTTCTTTATAAATTACCCAGTCTCAGGTATTTTATAGTAATGAAAAAATGGACTAATACAGTCATCTACAAGTACCAAGGATATCTCACGTAGAAGAGCTGACATGTTCTATGTAGCCTTGAAAGGCGTGACCAGGACCAGTCAGAGGTGGGAGATGCTCAATGACAGGTTCAGCTCCTTGTGTGCAATCACTTTCTAACAGCCAGCTCCCTATTGATGGGACAGATGACCTGGAGAGGTGATGAGTTCCCTGCCCTGAGGATGTTCAAGCAGAGCTGGACAACCAGTTATTAGAGCTGCTGTAGAGAGAATTCAACTCATTGAGTGAGAGAGCGTAATGAGATCTTTTTTTAACCGCCAGAATAAAAACATCCTCTTTTATAGGAAATATTTGATAATATCCTCTTATTATCCTGAAATAAAATAACAGAGTAAAACCCCACTTTTAAAAAACTGACATATTTTTAAAAATCAATACAATTCCCTGATATATAAAACTAAAATGACATAATTTACAAGAATATGCTTTTCAACATGTAAATGTTCAGACATGATTATGCATAACAGAATGAAATAATGACATGCTTGCGCCTATATGTAGAATCATCATGAATGCATGTGGTGCAAATGTAGACTGATACAGGGGTGTTGTTTTAATCACTCAATTACTGTTGGGAGCTTTGCCTTCAGAGATGTGATTTTCCAAAATGACACACAACTCTTAGTAAAGTTTTGACATACAATCTCTAGACTTTTCTGGGACCAACATTATGACAATTTTTTTTTGTTGTTAGAGATGGGGTCTTGCTATGTTCCCCAGGCTGGATTCAAATTCCTGGGCTCAAGCAAATCCTCTCACCTCAGCCTTGAAAGTAGCTGACACTACAGGCACACCACCATGCTCAGTACTCCTTTATTTATATACAGAAACATTCCCAGGAAATTAAACTGTTTTTCTGTTAACCATAGTTCATAGAGAGTCTGAACAAGTTTTTACTGCTTGGCAAGGCATTCAGAAGCCATGGGAGGATAGGCACAGTAGCTCACGCCTGTAATCCCAGCGCTTTGGGAGGCAGAGGTGGGGAGACTGCTTGAGGCCAGGAGTTTGAGACCACCCTGGGCAGCATAGAAAGACCTCATCTCTATTTAAAAAAAAAAATTAGCTGGGTATGGTGGCACCTGCCTATAGTTCCAGCTACCCAGGAGGTTGAGACAGGAAGATGGCTTGAGCCTAGGATTTTGAGGTTATAGTGAGCTATGATGGTGCCACTGTACTCCAGCCTGAGTGACAGAGCCAGACCCTGTCTCTCAATAAATAAATAATGAAGTAAATAAAGCCATGGGAGTAAGGGACAGAATTTACTGTGCAGGATTGAATTGTGCATTGCACAAGGCCAGGCGTACCTGGCCTATACCTACTAAATATGGATAGCATTCTTCTAACTGTTGTGCCATTTTAGACATATCCCCACATATGTCCAAAATGCCTGTAGGGGTCACCACTGCCTGAGAACCACTGGACTAGTTGATCGCTAAGGTCCTTTCCAACCCCGGGATCCCCAGATTCCTTCAGGAGCTGGAGAGTCAACCCTGGGGCAGATGAGCCTGCTGGTCTCCATTCTCTACAGCCATCTGGGCTGGAGGACACAGAGCAGAAGCTGCCTCTGGGGACATCTGTGGGGCTTCCTCCTTCCAAACAGAACCAGCCCAGCTAAGGGACCAGCAGCCCATTAGCCATCATCCCCCAGGAAGAAGGTTCATTGAGTTGGGGTGACTGCCCCTGCATTTGACCTTCCTGAGACAAAGGGCAGGGAAATCTGACCCTGAAGATGTTGGCACCAATGGTGCTCTCACAGCACCCTTGTCCTTCCTTTCTTGCCCTTCAGCTTGCCTAATCCCCAGACTTGAGGGAAACCACCCACCTTCATTCTGCTCACCTCCTGAGTCTCTGGCTGGAAAAAATACAATGCCATGCAGGCTGCTGGGGCCACTGCAGACAGGGGCCCCGCCTCCCACCTCTGTCCTACTCCCCAGAGGCCCAGCCACTGACTCAGGCCACCCAGCCCAGCATTTCCTCCCAGCTGTCAGCAGATGCCTTTGTGCCTTGTCAGAGAACACTGATGGGAACAATGTCCATCTCTGCTTTCCAAGATTCATTCCTCTCTCTGTGCTCTGAATCCCATCTTCTCCTAGCATCTGGAGAGGCAGCTCTGTAGTTACTTTCTCTCCCTCTGCATCTTTAACCACTTAACTTTTTCCTCTCAGCTCAGAAACTGGCTAATGGCCTCATTATCAAACCCTGTTGCTAGTCCCCATCTCCTGCTTACATTCTCTGCAGCACTTTACTCCACAGTCATGCTCTTTCTACTGAATGTGTTTTTGTTTTCAGGAGTTCTGTTTCATCTTCTGATCCATCCTTTCAAGTTTGTCTTCGTTGGGTCCTTCCCACTCTCCAACCTCCCTCCCCGCTTCTCCTTTTCCTCTTCCTCCGATCCCCCTTTGAATAATGCGGTCCCAGTGCCCATTCTCCTCTCCCTTTCCTGCCCTAAGTTACCCCACTCACTCCTATGGCTTCAGCAGCCCCCTGGATGCTGCTGACACCCTGATCTTCCAATCTCAGCTTCTCAGCTCCAGTCCTGAATTCACAATTTCCTGCTCCACCTGTCCAGGCTCACTCTGCCTCCAGAGTTCTTTTTTTTTTTTTTTTAGATGGAGTCTCGCTCTGTTGCCTAGGCTGGAGTGCAGTGGCGTGATCTCGGCTCACTGCAACCTCTGCCTCCCGGGTTCAAGCGATTCTCCTGCCTCAGCCTCCTGAGTTACTGGGATTACAGGCATGCACCACCACACCCAGCTAATTTTTGTATTTTTAGTAGAGACGGGGTTTCACCATGTTGGCCAGGCTGGTCTTGAACTCCTAACCTCGTGATCCGCTCGCCTTGGCCTCCCAAAGTGCTGGGATTATAGGCATGAGCCATCGTGCCTGGCGCTCCAGGGTTCTTTACTTCACTGAATGGTGCCACCTCCATGAAGTTGCCTGAACTGCACATCTGGGAGTCATGGTCATCCTCACTCCTTCTCACCCTGTATGCAATCTGCCTAAATCCTGTGGGCCTACATCCTCTCTCAGAACCATCTCCTGAACCTGGCCCTCCTCTCCACCCCCTCTGCCATCCTCCTTATCAAGAGGCCTCTGGATTTTTTTTTTGTTTCGTTTATTTTTGATTTATTTATTTATTTTTTTTTGGAGAAATGGAGTCACACTGTGTTTCTCAGGCTGGTCTTGAACTCTTTCCCTCAAGCAATCCTCCCTGCTAGGCCTCCCAAAGCACTGAGATTACAGGTGTGAGCCACCACACCCAACCAGCCTGTGGATTCTTTCTGAGTCCCAACTACTGGTGTCGATGACAACCAGGTTCTCTCTATTCCAGTTCTTCTACTTTCTCTTCTAGAGTTCTCTACCACAAAGGCCAATCTGACTCATAACATTCTTCTCCTTCTTACCTAAAGCCTCTGGAGGCGCCTCAATGTCCACAGCAAATGCCAAGGCTCCTCTGAAGGACACGGGCACCCTTCATCATCCTGCACTGCCCACCTCCCCTGCAGCTGTCCTGGGCATCTGTTACCCCTGAACATCCCAGGCCCTGTGAGACCATTCCTTTGCTCCCCACGCAGCAAAGGGCACATTCCTGTGCTCTCTCACACAGTGTGCTCTGCAAGCTTCCATAGGTGCTGGTATTACCCTTGTGTTATAACCAAGAGCTGTATGTCTGCCTCACCCCCGGTTTTGTTCCTCTTTGAATACGCAGCACCCGGTGCGTGCTAGCACAGAGCATGTACTCAGTGATTATCAGTAAAATGACTGCATAAATGAATGAGCAGAGGGATTGACTTGAAAATTACACCCTTATCTGCCTCATCATCATATCATTCCCTAGGCCACATTTTAATAGGTATACAAATCACCTGGGAATCTTGTTAAAATGCAGATTCTAGACCAGCCTGGCCAACATGGTGAAACCCCGTCTCTATTAAAAATATAAAAATTAGCTGGGCATGGTGGTGCATGTCTGTAATCCCAGCTACTCGGGAGGCTGAGGCAGGAGAATCTCTTGAACCTGGGAGGTGGTGTTGTAGTGAGCTGAGATCATGCCATTGCACTCCAGCCTGGGTGACAAGAACGAAACTCCATCTCGGGAAAAAAAAAAAAAAAAAAAAAAAAAAGAAAGAAAGAAAGAAAGAAAGACAGAAAGAGAGGGAGGGAGGAAGGAAGGAAGGAAGGAAGGAAGGAAGGAAGGAAGGAAGGAAGGAAGGAAGGATAGATAGATGCAGGTTCTGATTCAGTGGGTCCAGGGTACAGCCTGAGATTCTGCATTTCTAATAAGCTCTCAGGGGACACTGATGCTGCTGGTCTGCTGACCATACTCAGAGGAGCAAGGCCCTATCCTATGCCAGTGGTTTTCAAATTTTGCTGAACATTAGAATCATCTGAAGAACTTTTAAAAAATCTTATTTATTTATTTATTTATTTATTTATTTATTTATTTATTTAAGATGGAGTCTCACTCTGTCACCCAGGCTGGAATGTAGAGGTGTGATCTTGACTCACTGCAACCTCCACCTCCCGGGTTCAAATGATTCTCCTGCCTCAGCCTCCCAAGTAGCCGGGATTACAAGTACCGGCCACCACGTTCAGCTACTTTTTGTATTTTTAGTATAGATGGGGTTTCACCATGTTGGCCAGGCTGGTCTCAACCTCCTGATCTCAAGTGATCTGCCTACCTTGGCCTCCCACAGTCCTGGGATTACAGGCATGAGCCACTGTGCCCGGCCTTAATTTTTTTTTTTTAGAGACAGTTTCACTCTATTGCCCAGACTGGATGTGGAATGCAGTGCAGTGGTGCCATCATAGCTCACTGCATCCTATAACTCTTGGGTTCAAGAGATCCTCCTTCCTTAGTCTCCCCAGTAGCTAAGAATACAGGTGCACGCCACCATGCCTGGCTAATTTTTAATTTTTTAAAAATAGAGATGGGGATGCAGGGGATGTTACCCTGGCTGGTCTCGAACTCCTGGCCTCAAGTGATCCTCCCACCTCAGCCTTCCAAAGTGCTGGGAGCTCTTTGGAAACGTGGGGCTCGAGTCACCACATCCGGCCAAAAGCCTGATTTTTACACTAATCAAATCAGAATGTCTGGGGGAGGGAGACAGCTGTCAGTATTTTTAAAGATCCCCCATGATTCCAATGTGCAGTAAGGTCTGGGAGCCCCTGGCCTATGCCATCTCTCACTTCCTCAGTGATGACCCTTAGCCCTGTGTGCTCCTTAGAATCACCTGGGAGCCTTCACTCCCCACTGGTGCCAGGTAGCACCCAGATGAACTAAATCAGAATCTCTGCAGGTTGAACCTGAGCATTTGTAAACCTCCGTAAGTGATTCTCATATGCAGCCAGGGTGACAGCCTTTATTTTCAGACTCTACCTGTAAGGAATGGCCACAGATATGAGAGATCACTGACTCCAGAAGGAAGAGTAAGTGTGAAGTCAGGCCTGAGGCTCTTTAGCTATGCACTGTGTTGTTGGGAACAAGTCCCCCAAAATCCAGCCATAAACTGGCCCCAAGACTGGCCATAAAATCTCTGCAGCACTGTGGTGTGTCCATAATGGCCCTAACGCCCAAGCTGGAAGGTTGTGGGTTTACAGGAATGAGGGCAAGGAACACCTGGCCCGCCTAGGGTGGAAAACCGATTAAAGGCATTCTTAAGCCACAAACAAAAGCCTGAGTGATCTGTGTCTTTAAGGGTGTGTTCCTGCTGCAGTTAACTAGCCCAATCTATTCATTTAATTTGGCCCATCCCTTCGTTTCCCATAAGGGATACTTTTTAACTAATTTAATATCTATAGAAACAATGTTAATGACTGGTTTGCTGTTAATAAATATGTGGGTAAATCTCTGTTTGGGGCTCTCAGCTCTGATGGCTGTGCAACCCCTGATTTCCCACTTCACACCTCTATATTTCTGTGTCTGTGTGCGTCTTTAATTCCTCTAGTGCCGCTGGGTTAGGGTCTCCCCGACTGAGCTGGTCTCGGCACTGTGTCATCTCAGAGAAGTTAATTTAGCCTCATCTCCAAAATGAGATTTAAAATACACACTCCCACTTCCTTACCCCAATTTTAGTGGAGATGTCTGGAAGTCATCAAGCCTCAAATGGAATTTGGACGAGTGCCCACATAGGAGCCTGTCTTCACCTCCCCGAAATATGGGGGACATCACTGCATCCCAACCCATCAGGTTGGCTTCAAACGCCAAACGCTGGCAGGAAAAGTTTCTATCATGCATGAACTCCCAGCTGCAAGCCCAGCTAGGGAGCAGATGGTTCAGTAACAGCCTGGGCCACCAAAGGGAAAGTCACAAGGACTTGCATTCATCGGCAGACTGAGAGGTGGAATCAAACACAACCCCTGCAAAGCAATCTGGCCTGCAGCCTGAATGCTGCATGGTGGGCTGGTTGGCCCTGCACAGGGACAGGGCCCACCCGCTGCTCTCAGCACACACCGCAGTGCTGCCACCTGACCTATGGCAATGAGCCTGCAGGTTTGCACCAGATGCCTCTCTTGTGAGCTGACTCTGTAAATCTACCCTGGTGCTGAAGAACAAGCACAAAATGAACACAAATCTCAGGTTCAAATCTAGCCCACTCCTGGTGATATGAGCTTGGAACTCAGCTTTCTTAGCTGCTGTTATTATTTTCTGTTTTATCAGCATATACCAAGTCGCTGGGCCAAGCTGGCACACTCCTCTCCCTGGAGGCAGAAGAAACCCTGGGCCTCAAAGTGCAAGAGGGTGAGGATAGAGGAGACAGATTCCAGTATGGACAGGTTCTGGGTCCTAGGAACGGGGAATCTTGAAACATATTTATATTAAAACTTGTTTGACACTGGGTGCAGTGGCTCACACCTGTAATCCTAGCACATCCTAGCACTTTGGGAGACCAGCCTGGGCAACATGGCAAGACACTGTCTCTACATTTTTTTTTTTAATTAGCTGGGCATGGTGGTGCACTTGTAGTCCCAGCTACTCAGGAGGCTGAGGCAGGAGGATCACTTGAGCCCAGGAGTTTGTGGCTGCAATGAGCTATGATTGCACCACTGCACTCCAGCCTGGGCAACAGAGCAAGACCTTGTATCTAAAAAATAATAATTGTATTTATCTGAAATTAAAATTTCACTGAGTATTTATTTGCTAAATCCAGCAACCCTATAGGAGGGGAAGGAAGAAATTAAAAGATGTAGCAAATGCCCACGCCTGAAGAGATGGGTCTGGAGGCAAGGGTCTGCTGGGCTGAGCTGGGTTTGGGCTGACAACTTCAGGACTCCAGGGCTCTAAAAACCAGATGGCAACATTTCACAGAATTTTCTGTCCTCAGAGCATTTTCTGGAAATAGGCCTTGGCCAGCAAAGTATAGTGAATTTCTTGAGGCAGGTGAGGCTGGGCTGGGCTGGGGGCTGGGGGAAGATTCAGACTTACACTCCTACCATCTTACCGTCTATTCATCCCAAAAGACGAAGTCAACATGACTCTTCCCGACTCCACAGGAACAAAAATGTCCTCCCACCACTTGCCTTCTAATCCTCTGCCTGCATGGATAGGACCTTTTATTCCACAGGTAAAGACTCTGAGGATTCACCGCCCAGTGAAACTGAAAGGTTGCCTGGGCATGATGGCTCACACCTGTAATCGCGACACTTTAGGAGGCTGAGGTGGGAAGATGCTTGAAGCCAGGAGTTCGAGGCTGCAGTGACCTATGTTCGCACTACTGCATTCTGGTCTAAGCAACAGAGCAAGATCCCATCTCAAAACAAAACTGAAGGCGCCTTCAAGCCCATCTAGTCCCCTCTGGTTACTGCTGAGAAGTCTGAGTCCAGTGGAGGGAAGGTTGCCTGAAGCCACACAGCGAGGGAGGGGCTGGGCTAGGCTGGAACCCAGGTCTCCCCACCTATCTGGTCAGCTCAAGCCTTGACTTTCAGAATAGAAATATCATTGATTTAATATGCAAATCCATTTACCAGTTCCACAATCTGCAATCAGTAGGCACCAAAGAGGGTCTGAGGTTCTGTTCAATTATATCCCAACTAGAAACAAAGCTGCAGAGAATCCTGTTCTGAAAAGGGCAGAGAACTTCCAGGGCATCTGGAGACAGCACCACTCACTGTGCCTGCTTTGGGAAGTGGTTGCAGCTTACAGGTGTCTTCTCTGATGGACACAGACAGCATGTACTATGGAGTCCGGAGACCTGGGCACAAAGCCTGACCTGGGTGGCCTTGGTTCATACCCTGCCTCAGTTTCCTCATCTGTGAAATGTAACTCACAGGGATGTTGCAAAGGTTAGTGAGATTGGGCACAGGGCCTGAAGCATTTTATTATAAGGCCTACAGTTCAAGGGCTGTCTTGACATCTTTGAGTCCCAAAGGCCCAACCACGAATTCCCCAGCTCTCTCCAGACATGCTCGTTCCCACCCAGGGAGAAAAGCTCCCCACCTGGCTAGTTTCCTGTTGGCCAGGATAGCCGCATTGCACCTGGTCTTCAGCCTAATGGGTTTCACTACCCAGCCAGCCCACGAATTTATTCAAACAAGCCAATCACAACCTCCTGCAGGAACCGGGGATACCATATCCTTTTTCACTATAAAGCTGCCTCCCACAGCCCCTGCTGTTGGCTCAGCTCCTGGTGCCACTCCCAGCTGCAACCCTCATATGCCCTGCATGGCATGCTGCATCCTCCTCCCCCAGGCTGTGAAGGCAGGTGGTGAATAAACTGCTGCCAATCTCATCTGCCATTGTCCGGTGTTGTATGTTCAGCCATCTCATACTATTTAGGGCAGGGAATCCCTTGTTTACCAACAGGGCGGATAGGAGGTGGCCAGAACTGGTCACTTAACAAAGCTGTGGACTCTGATGCTAACACACACCTAAATCCCTCCCTCCTGGGGAGGGGACCTCCTTGTATTCTTGAATGGCAGTGCCTGGGCTTCCATTCGCAGGGAGAGGCTGAGACCCTGGCAGCAGGAAAGCTTACCAGGAAGGAATAGCATTTGGGGTCTTCTCAGGGCCAAAAGTACCTGCCTACTCCCTTGACACACTTGTCTTCACTGTATCTCATCAACTCTAACTATAGTCCCATGAAGGGCCATGGCCGGTGCTTCATTTATGTTCATGCTGTGAGAAGAAATGTTGAATCCAAGGTCACACAGCCAGGAGAGACAGGGCTAGGTTAATCCCACCCCCTCCCCACTGTCAGCACCGACCCTGCACCTTGCAGCCTCTGGGGAAGCAGAGCCACTGCCCACGGGGTGCTCTTCTATGCTGAGGGGATGCCCTCCCAGTCTCACGGACGTCACCCTCAAAAAAATGGCTCAAGGGCACTCACACTGAGTATTCCTGTGACGGGCTGCACAATCCAAACAGCGGCCTTGGGTATGAGATCTAGGTATCCTGGCAAGCTCCACTTGGGGACAAGCACACAGTTAGTTACCTATGCCAGCTCTCTCAGACCTTGGCTCAGCCCCCACTGTGCCCAGGGGTCTAGCTGCCAGACAGTGAGGTGATCAGGAGGCCTCCACATGATTTCTTATAGGAGGGAAGACCCTGAGCTTCTTGTCCCCGAGAGTAAACTTTAGAACTCTTTCCATTTTGCCATAGATCCTCCTGTCTTTGTTTCGGGGCATAGGAGCTGCCAGCTGGAGTCCTGATTGGGGGTCAGGGTGGGGTGGTTTTGGCCAGCCTGGAGCTGTTCTCCATACATGCTTCCCCTGGGCACAGTGGGTCCCCAGTTTCTGAACAGTGGGACGTGGGCTTCCATCTACAGGGAGAGGCCGAGACCCTGGCAGGAAGAGAACTTGGCCAGGAGGTGATAAAGTTACCACTGAACCTGAATCAGCCTTTCCCATACCCGAAGGCACCCTGAGCCTCTCAGGAACCCAGACATTTTAGTGAACAAAGGAGCCAGCTCTCCTGACAAGCTCTGACTTCAGATGCTAATAAAATGTTGTTCAGACACACTCAGGACAAGCCTGTGGGTACCTTCTCTGCTTCAGCTAATCCCCATTATGCAGATGGAGAAACTGAGCTCATCATAAGGACTTACTTAAGCAAACAGCATGGGGCTGAAGGGAGAATTTGGCCCTCTGTGTTGGGCATGGTGCTGCATCAGTCCAGCTCCCTGCTGAGCACCTGAGTCAGGGCACTTAAGAGACCAGAAGCTCCTCTGGCCCATGATATCTGCAATTAGACAAGGACAACTGCAGAGGCTCGGGCTCTCTCCCCGATGCCCAGTGCTGGCTTCCTGCAGGGTGGGGCCCTGCACCTTCCCTGGCTTTTGTTTCCAAGGTCCCTGCTATGCAAAACCGGAGAAACCATGCTCATATCCACAAGCAAACTTCCCTGTACCTGCCCGACCTTGGCCAGCCTTCCCCTGAGGCTGCAGCCAGATGTTACCCAGCTGAGCACAGAGGAAGGTCATGGAGCCAGGGTAGCCTGGAAAGTGGCCAGGCATGGGGCTAGGCAGACAGTGGCAGCTTTGCACTCCCAGGGGACTGAATTTGGGCTGAAAGACCCTGGGAAGGACACTGACCTTTCGTGGAAGGCTCATCCCCTTACTCTCTGTGTGTTTTGTCTACACTGCCATCTCCTTCACTGAGTCACACGCAGTTCTTTTTGTCTGAAAAGTAATTCACTTGAGAGAACAGCCATTTTCAGGCTTCAGTTGAGACCTGTGGACACTCCGAGAATGTCACAGGAGCTGGGCTTAGGCTTCTACCCTGTCAGAAGGAAGTGCCACTGGACTGGGGTGGATGCCTCTCCTTCCCTTGTCCCCAGCCTGGGGGGATTTTTCTCTCCTCACTGTGGTAGCTCAGCAGCAGGCAGAACAATGGTTGCTTCCGAGAAAAGGCCATTTCCTGCTGACAGTGTGCATGCCTCACCCCAGGTCCCAGAGCTTCTGCAAAGAGGCACCCTCCTCCCCAAGTCCAGATCTCTCCTGCCCTTTGCCTCAGTAGAACAAAGACAACACATGGATCTGCCCTGGGCCAGATCCGACAAGGCTGGCCTAGTCTCTGCTGCCTGAGAGAGAAGAATGTGGAGATAGGAAGAGTTGCCTGATTCCCTAGTAGGAGAAGGGCTCCCCATCTCCAGCTTACCAAAGTTCTCAGAAGCAGGGTAAGGCAGGATGGGGAGAGGGGACTTCTCCTTGACTTTCTTCACCCATCCCTGAATCAGTTAAGGCATCACATTGACCCTTTCTTCTCTTCCTGGAGGGTTTGGGATGACACGAAGGAGATACCTTTCTCTCTCACTAAGGAGAGGCGTCTAGGACCATATTCCAGCAACATATCTGGTGTTTGCCAGCTAAAGGAGTGGGGAGAGCCACAGGTAGAGTTGCTGTATCCCCACCCCACTTGGGGTGGGAGCTACCTCAGAGGTCTCTGGGTGACCACATCCCAGTGAAAGCAGTCTGCACTGAGCCCTGGCCCCACAAAAGTCACCTCTAGAGGCATCTTGGGGTGCCCAGGGCACATCTCTGGTGAGGATCTGCACATACATCATCCCATCCAGCGCCCCCAAAGCCATGACATCATCTGAACTCTCTCTGCTGCTGGAAATGGAGAGATGGTTGGGGTTCATTCCATCCCCTTCCACAGGAGGAGGCCTGGATTTAGAAAAAGAAAGGAAGTTGGGACTGTGAGAATGTCTGGAAGGGGGTCCCAGGGGCCACCAGTTGCGTTTGTAGAATCCAGAAAATCCTAGATCCAGCAGTGCCTTCTGAAGTCTGGCTAGCCTTTTGGGGGAAGGAACCTGGCTTTATTCACTTATTTTAATGAACTGAGGTGGGAAAGGGGAGCCTGTGGCAGGGCTGTAGCAGTCTCTCTTCAGTCACTGCCCTTTGGAGAAAGACGGGCTGCGATGTGGTGACGCCTGCTAGTCAGTTTCAGAGATTTCCCAGGCAGGTTCTGGTCCTGGGAGCTCCTGCCCACCCGACAGAGGTACGGGATGGGAAGGCAGGTTGTGTGTTTGTGTTGGGGGCAGGGAGGAGGGTCTAGGATAGGGTTCTGGAGCTAGCTGGAGCTATGAAGGCCAGGGCGGGGGCGTTCTAGGCCGGGGCAAGGAAAGAGGATCCTCAGGGCCGGGTGTGGAGCTGTCCGGACCCTGGTGCTGAAAACCGAGAGCGGCGATCAGGGGTGCAGAGAGCACCCAGCTGAGCTTGCGCTTCCGCCCTAGATGAGGGGGTCGCAGGGGATGGAAACGGATTCCTCCATCCCCTCTTCTCCTCACTCTCCAAGGAGGGAAGGGCACAACGAGTTGGGGATAGAAGGCAGGTTGAGCACTAAGAAGTGTGCAGCCGCCGGAAGCTGCGGCTGTGGGGAAAGTGGGCCGCGATCCGGCTGAGTAGGGTGCAATCTGGGCCAGCTGCAGGGATGAGCAGCGAAGAGACCCTGGAGCAGGGCCGCTCCCTCGCTGGCCTCCTACTCTCCGGGCAAGTACCAAGGTGCACGAGGTGTTCCCACGCCTATGGTACAGACACGCATGCACAGAGGACTTCCGTGGGCGCATACATACCCCGTGGACACACAGGGTACGCTCCCAGAAGTGACACACACCAAGCACACGCAGGCAGCCCCGTACACGCACCCTGCAGTGGGCACCAGCTCCCACCAGGCTGCCGAGGCTCCCGCCCCAGCCTGAGTCCTCTGGCCTGGACGCCCCTCCAGCTTTGCTTCCGACCTCAGATGGCGCCGCTGAGGGAGGCGCAGCCGGTGGGAAGCCCCAGTTCTAGCCCAAGACGAGGAAGGTGCGGGAGAGAAGCAGCCAGCCCGCTCCTACGCCCAGAAAGAGCGGGGCGACACTGGCGGAGGGGTAGGTCTCAGACACCCATTCTTCTTTCCCAGACTCCCAGTCATGGAGCCAGGACACGAGAGGAGTGTGGACGGGAGCGACTGTGCGTGTCTCCCTCCCAAACTGGGGACACCCCGAGGACCAGCGCGTACCTGTGCGTGGGAGGCCCCGCGTGGAGCCCCCTCAGCGAGTCCCGACCTGCTGGCTCCTCTGGCTGCCCCTGGATAAAGGTGGGGTGGGAGTGGGGGTTACCCGTCCTGCCCTCCACAAGCCTCCCGGATGTCCGTGGGCTACGGAGAAACTCCTGCCAGGGCGGCGGGAAGTTGCCTGGGTTCGGACGCTGGGAGGGGACGCCCTCCAGTCCCCGGGCTTGGCCGGGGCTCCCGCGCCCCCGCGCCCGCCGCCCTCGCCACCTCGCCGGCGCCCTCCCGCCCGCAGACTGCGCCGAGCCCGAAAGCCGGGAGCCCGCCCGCCCTCCCGGAGAGTCTGCTGCTGACCTGCATTGACGTCATTGCGTCATTAGGTTTCCCCTGGAAACACTGGCTCGCCCGAAATAGTAACACATTAATTCAGGCCGGGGGAGCAGGGAGAGACTGTTTGTAACCCTGCAGCTAACTCGGCTCGCGCGAGCGAGCGCGGGGCCCCCACCCCTCGCCCGGGCAGCGCCGGCCGCGCTCGCCTACTATTTTGAGAACAAAGAAAGGCAAAATATAGAACCCGGCAGAGAGGGTGCGGGGAACGCCAAGACCCTCTTGCCTCGCTCGCACGCACACCCACAGACACACGCGTGCGTGCACACCACGCCTAGGTCTGTCTACCCTCGGGCGGACTCTCGGGAACCTCTTGGGGGAGGGGGTACCCAGATCCCCGGCGCGCAAGGACAAGTCCGAGTCGGGGTTTCCTACCCAGCTGAGGTGGACAGACAAGGTCCCTCCCCCCACCCTCTACCCAGCACGGAGGCGGACACGGCCCCTCCCCACCCACACCTGCGGGCCCGAGCGGGAGGAGCTGCTCTCCCGGACGGACGGCGCGCCCCTGCCCTTTCTCCCTCGGCCGCTCGGGCTCCCGAGAGTGGGGGAAGCCCTGCAGGGGTCCAGCCGGCCGCCTGCTGTCCCTACAAGCTCCT
This sequence comes from Rhinopithecus roxellana, assembly GCF_007565055.1. NCBI lineage: Eukaryota > Metazoa > Chordata > Mammalia > Primates > Cercopithecidae > Rhinopithecus > Rhinopithecus roxellana. The sequence goes on from NC_044554.1 coordinate 65,065,910, forward strand.
CGCCTGGGGTGGGCCTAGCCCGCCTGCCCCGCCCCCGCACCTCCTCAGGCGAGGAGGATTGGGAGACCCTTGCTCTCGCCGGCTCCACAATCTTTTGGGCCGGGGAGTGACCGAATTTTCTGAGCGTCCTCTCTCTGCGGCTCTCCGCAGGCCAGGCGGGCAGAGGTCCTTTACTAGCTGTCGCTTCTTCCCAGCCTGGGCCCTTGACCCAGTCTCTCTGCGAAGGTGAGAAGAATGCGCCTCCAGATCGAAACAGTAAGCGCAGAGCCTCGGACTGTCGGCGGAGGCGGGGAGGCGGCGCGCGGAGCCGCGGAACTCCGAGGGCGGTCGAGGGCGCGCCGGCTGGGCAGAGCGGACTCCGCGGGCTCCCTAGCACACCTGAGTAGGTGCGGGAAGCAGGGAAGAGCATTTGAGAGGGCATTAGCCTTCCCCTTCCTCCCAGAAGCCGCTGCTGGGCATTGACCTTCCTCTTCCAGAGGAAGCGGGTGAAGGGCGCAGAGAGGTCCCTGTTGGTTCATTTCACCCTGGGCTTGTCTCGCCGCTTCTTTTTCTGGCGGGGGTGTGGCGGGGGATTAGAGGGTGTAAGGGTGTGCCTGGGATTTAGGGAAAGGTCCTCCAAGGTCTCTGTGCACGCGCAGAGCCTACTGGTGTCTTGCACAGCACGCCGTTCCCCCAGCCCCCCGACCCCAGGTATTCTCCTGTTGGCCTTTGTTCCTTGCTGACTACAGAGATGATGAACAGGCAACCACATACTGACCTTCGTGGACAAACAAACCCAGCTGCCCCCTCAAGTAGGAGCCCACCAAAGAACAAGTTCTGCAGAGGACAGACCTGGCCTGGCCCTCTTGGGAGCTGCCTGGCCCTCCTTCTGCATGTGCCCTGCTGGTCTCACTGGGAGCTGCAGGGCCCTCGACTGCAAAACTGGGTCATGGAGCCCACCCCACAGGCGGTTGTGAAGATGACGAGCAATAGTACCTAGAATGTGCTGAAGAAATGAGATGCCCTCTTCCTGCCCCCACCCCGCCCTTGTGCACGGTTCTCTCGGCAATGAGTGAACCAACACTTGCCACCATATGCATATTCCCTGGCGACATAGTTGGGGAAAACCTGAGCAAGGGACACTCGGGGAACAGTGACATTGAGAGGCTGGCCCCCAAAAAGATGGCATCTGTGGTCGCTCCCTCCGTATCATCAGCCTCTGCTCCAGACTTCAGAAAGCAGCTCTCCAGTGTCTTCAGATTCAGGTTCAATCAAGTGGAGATGGGGAGGGTCAGGTTGTGGCTCCACCTCCCTCTCTCTGTGCTTGTTTCCCAGCAAGACATTCACCAAGGCTGCTTTGCTGGGCTGCACCGCTGCTGCCCTTCCCTCACCTGCAGATCCTGTCCCACTCTGAGCTGCAGCCATCATCTGCCTGTTTGGCCCTCTCTCATGGCGGGGATCACATGGCACTCACCTCTGTTCCCCCAGCTACTTCTGGCACAGTCCTGGGCACAACTGACATTAATGTTGTGTCAACAAAGATTGAAAGTCCCTTTTTTCGAAAGGGACTTTCCAAAAATCCCTTTCCCATCTACCACTGCTCCCATCTACCTCTCCATGTCGAAGTCCATGCAGCCGCCAAAACCCAGGTCAAATGCTGACTCCTCTGTGCAGGCCTCTGTGATCCCCAGAGCTAAAAGTTCACCCACCATTAGTGTCTGGATCATGGGGAATGGCTCTCAAGGTTTTGATCACATTGCAGCTTGAATGTGGCATGATTAGTTCTCTAAGCTGCACATCTCCCTGCCAGGTTGTAACTTCTTAGAGCTGGATGTTGGTCTCACTCATCTCCATGTGCTCCATGCGGCTCAGCTGTGCCACTCAGGCACACAGTAGGTGCCTAGGAAGTGTAGGCATACAATAGGTGCCTAGGAAGCTCTGCAGGTCTGCTCACTGTCTCTCAGCCGAGGGCCTGTCCTGAGATGCAGAGTGGTGCTGATGTTGATATCTCTGAAGACCTGGGCTAGGAGAGGCCTGGCTATTTCGGCAGGAGATGCTAGAATCCACCCAGCTCCAAGGGGAGAGGCCCTGGATCTGCGCAATGAGCTGTTTGGCAGGAAAGCTAGTGCCTTACAATTGCAAGACAGACAGACCCCAGTCTCATCTGGGCCCACAGAAACTTCTGTTATTCAGTGAATAACAATAAACTGGAGACTCACAGTGACCAAGGGGCTCTGACCCAGCCAGCAAGGGTGTGGCAGCTGCCTGCCCAGCACACACATGCAGGCTTGTGACTCGTTCTCTGTGGCCCAGCCCTATCTTGGCCACAGTGCTGCCCCAGGTTGTCTCAGCCTTGCATCCCAGGCCTGTCAGCACATTGATGGCAGCCTGTGAGTCCCAGGGGCCTGCCGGGTCTCATGTAACACTCCCTATCCTCTAAGGTGGGAGTGAAGGAGTTCTCTGTGTGGGAGGGATAGCTGCACCCCACTTTGCCTCTGAGATGCGCTTCCCCGGTAGTGTCTGTGCTGCCACTGAGGGGACCTTTGGTAACAGGCTGCTTCAGGTAACCAGGCTCATTGTGAGGAGGCACAAGGGTAAGAGGGAATTAGGAGTCCAGGTATGTTCAGACTTGGCTGTCACTGGAATGCAGAGGGGTGGGGCCAGGGGAGAGGGGCTAGAGACTGGGAATGCTGTTTGGCATTGGGGGCTTTATTGACTCCCTGGGCTATCTTATAGCTCTGAGGCAGCAGGAGCTACAAGAAGCCAGGTTGGAGTGCTGCACCGAAGGTTGCTCATGACTCATTTGTCCCTGCCTCCTTCTGGTTTTCTTGCCACATCTCCAGTTCAAATTACTGTGAAGGGGAGAATCAGAATGACTCAGGTGGGCACCAGGTTAATGAGAGTCTCTGATTCAGGCCACTTCTAGGCTCCTGGGATGTCCAGAGATCACAGCCCTTGGGTCAGACATTCCCCACAGGCCCAGTCACCTGGGCTGGAGTAGAATTGAGGGGCGAGCGTTGTTGCCTGAACTGAAGTTGTCATGGCTCCCCCATGGCAGACCTGCAGGAATGGCCCCATTCGTGGAAAGACTCCTTTGATGTGTTGAGCACTTTGGCTGTCCTGTCCAATCCAATCATGCTCTGGAATAGGTCTTAACCTCTCCCTCTACCCACAGCCTGCTGAGATCAGGATGTTGTTGATCACATGGGCCACAGGTTTCATTGCTGAGCTGATCTCTTCACACCAGGCCTCCCATGGGGCTTGGAGGCAGCTGATCTCACTATATGATGCTGATGGCAATGGGGCCAGAAGGGCCAATGGCCTAGGGAGGACCCACAAGACTGTCTCCCCAGAGGCTGCTCTATGTCCTACATCAGCCCCCACGTAGTCTGCAAAAATAGACTCAGCCAGAGAAGACCCGGGACCTCCTGTTGAACATGGGCCAGGAAGAGAGCCCCCCAGTCCCCAACCAGAGGCCTTGTTCTGAGCCCCACAATGGCAAAGTGATTAACTTGGTCAGCAGAGTCAAGAAGAAAGAGCCTGGGCAGGGAATTAAGAGTGCTGGCTTCTGATCCCAAGACTGCCATTAGGTCATGGTGTAACTCAAGAGAAGTGATGCTCCCTCCCTGTGATTCCTTTCACCACCTCCTTCATACACTGGAGGAAAGGGATCGTCAGACAGAGTTATCAGCACAGACATGGAGACCTGGCAACGACCTCGACTGCAGTGGAAATTGGCCCAACCAAGGAGCCAATGGCCCTCAAATCCAGGGGCTACAGGTGAGCAGGTGGCAGAGTGAGATACCCTCTTGGGATTTGGCTTCTGGCTGACTGGGCCTCTGGTGACCACAGATCCTCTCCTTTCCAACAGACCCTCCATCCGACCCCTTCTTAGCCTCTCTTGTCTGGCAGTGAAGGTGCTGCAGCCCCCTAAATTCTTCCTAACAATACAACTGAAGAACCATTCATTCAGTCACTCAGCAACCTCAATTGGCCCAATGTCACTCATGCCAAAATTGTTCCTCTCTCAATTCCTCTTCCTTGACCAACAAATTCTAACCCAGGCCCTGCCCAGGCTTTTCTCTCAAAATTTCCCAGCACATGGGTACAAACAGTCCCTAGAGGCACCATCATTCCATCGTCATCCTGCCACTTTCCAAGCTTGCATCTGAGAGGCATGCAGGGCCCTCTCCACACTCCTCCACCATGCTGCTGCCCCTGCCCCTCAATCACAGTCTGTTTCCCCACATGTTTCTGGTTTCCAATCTCTAGGAAAGGAGCGCTGAGCCAAAAATACCACTTGGCAGAACCCTGAGTTCAAGTCTTGCTTTCAGACAGAGGCATGATTATGCTTGTCACTCTTTTTGGGGCAGAGGTGGAGGTAGCTGAGAAGCAAGTGACTAAATATGGAAAACCTACCAGGGATCCAGGGGCATAAAATCAAGAGCTAAATTCCAACCGAGGGGCAGAATAGGCGTCAGTTCAGCTAGGGTGGACAAGTTTTGCAACTGGCATTCAGAGAATGGAGCGCTCTGGCAGGCTGGAGAAAGCAGGCCAGGTCCACACAGGAGATAACACAGACTGAATCCCAAAGGCCAATAGGATGTGGGGTGGAGAGAGGGAACTAGAGGAAGACAGATAGATAGGAGCAACTGGATAAAGAAGTGTTCTCAGCCCCAGCTACACGTTCGAATCACTTAGGGGCAAGGCTGGGCTGACCCTAAAGCTAATGCAAAGACACTCGGGCCCCACTCCTCAGAAATTCAGATGCCATTGGTTTGGGGTGAGACCTACATAGTTATATTTTTGAAATTTTCACTCGTATTTTGTGATTTATTGTCAATTATGTGGTATGCTATCAGAAATAATTATTTTTTAACTTGTAATATAGTTCAAGAGACTACACAGTAGTGGTTTAGAGGGAAATCTTATCTCTTGAAATCCTGGCTTCCCACTCACTGGCCATCTGACCAGGAACCATGTCCTAAGCTTCCTAAGTTTCTTGTTTCCTCCTCTGTAGAATGGTGACAGTAATAGTACTACATCTCACGGGGTAGTTTTGTGGCTCATATGAGAGAATGCCTTCCAGCATTGAGTGCTAACACACAGGGCACCATCTTGAATGGCTCTGCAGCTCATTCTAATGTGCCGCCAGGGTGGAGACCCTCTAGCATGAAGCAAAGGCAAAGACATTGAATAAAATGGGCTGTGTTGGGGGCTCTCTTGGATGTTGGGGAAAGCGTGTATCAGAGGGAAGAGAAACAGAAAAGTTGGGTTAGGACTGTATTATGGAATGGTTTAATGATGTGGCAAGATGTTGGGACTCCATCCTATTAAGCGCGATAGCAACCCACATTTGAGGGGTTTAAGGTAATGCCTCAGGATGAATGGAATACCTCAGGAATCTAGGGGGTTGGCAGCCTTGACTGGACAGAGGGGAATGGAATCCAGAGAATATTGTGGGACCAGAAGGGCCATGGACATTGAAAAGCAGGGATGAGAGTGAGGTGAAGCATAAAGGAAGAATCAACAGGATTAGGGCCTTGGTGGATATAAGTGCTTAGAGAGATTGAAGGAAGACAAATAAATTTAAGTTTTCAAGTCTAGGGGGACTAAGGAAATAACACTGTGTTGGTTAGGATTATATTTAACTGTGAGTGTCAGACAACTCACATCAACAGTGGATTAAACAAAATAGAAGTCTATATCCCTATCAGTTAAAATTTCAGAAGTGTGCAGTTCAAAGCTGGCAAGGCAGTTCTGTCCCACAAATTCCCTGGAGACACAGGGCCCTGTCAGGTCGCTCATCTCCCATCCCTAGGGTGTGGTCTCTATTCTCATGGTACAAGATGGTGGCACTTGGGTTCTGGCATCCACATGGAGAAAGAAAAGAAGAACTGGCAAAAAGCAAAAGCCAGGATATCTTGAGTGAGTTTCCTCGTATTTACTCATCACATTCACTTACATCCCATTGTCCAGAAATGAATCTGACAGCTACACCTGGTTGCAAGGGAAGCTAAGAGTGGCCTTGTACTCAGCCAAAAATTCTACAGCCTTCCCTATGGTAGAGTAGATGCTGTGTCTCAAAAAGAAGAGGAATTCAGATACTGAGGGAGAGCTGTCTCTGCCATGGCCTCATTTCCTTAAACAGATGAACTTGAAACATGGAGTCAATTTGGGAACATTTTAAAAAAATATTTGAGTTTGAAAAACGAGGCAATAGGGCATAGACTCATGGGCTATATGGTAAGCAGAATTCTAAGATGGTCCCAAGAGTCCTGGCTCCTGGTGTGCACACCTGTATAACCCTTCCCCCTGGATGGGACTTGGAAATATGATGGGAACTTTCAAGGGAGCATTTAGAGTGACCTGATGGGGATGCAAGTCAAATGTAGGGAGTTCCTGAGGAAGCGGCTAATGAGAAAGGAGGCAGTCACCACCATGGAGAAGCCTTAGCACAGTACACAAAATCCTTCCTGAGCTGGCTGCTGTCTCTCTCTCCCTGCTTTTCTTCTGCCAGCATCTTCCTTCCACATCGACCCAAATGCTCTGAAGCTGCAGGCCTCCCCACTGTGCTACCTGGAATGCCCTTTGCCCATTCCCTTTGGTGTGATTAACTCCTACACAACCTCTCAAACTCAGCTCAGACATTGCCTTACCGGGAAATCTTCCCTGACCCACAGGGCAGTTAGGTGTCTCCCCAGGACACTCCCATCATGCCCCAATCCTTGCTTCACCCCTGAATTTATCACATTTTTAGAATTTTACAGTTGATTATGTATTTATCACCCTTCTGAGCTCCCGGAAGGCAAGCACAGAGCTGATTGTCTTTGTAGCCAGAAAATGTAGCACAACTCCTGGGGTGCAGTCAACTCTCAAATACGTGGGCAGCAGGTAAATAGAGAGCCCTCAAAAGCTGGGGTTAAAGGAACCTAGGACAAGGGACTTTCATTCCGGAACTGGTAGAATGAGAGGACAAATGTGGAGTGAGATGCTTTAAAGGAGGACTCTTTACAATCACATTCCACTATCACAAACTAATAAGGATGTTTCTTGGCATTCTTAATCGTCAACCTCAACGAGGGTTAGTTTAGGGAGTTAGAAACGTGATCTTGCTAAGAAGGTGGGATGGGATGGTGCAGGTGAGGCAAGGAAATCTATATCCAAAGCAAAAAGAAAACCTGAACAAGATAAAAACAAAAACAAAGAGGCAATGAGAAAGCCAACATTCAATTCATGAATTGACTACAAATCTCAACAGGAAGAAGGGGCTGTCAAATTCTGAGTAGAACCTCAGGGCTCTTTTTTCCTAGGCACCCCTTCCCCAACCCCAGTTCAATTCAATTCAGTGTAACTCGGCAACTACTACTTGATTACTTACTGTGTGCCTGAGTATTCTCTGCTGCCATAGGCCAGGCATCAGCATGTAGCCATGAAGAAAACAGGCACAGACTCTATGCTCATGAATAAAGGAAGACAAGCATTGAGCAGGTCTAGTAATTGCAAGTGCAGTGAGATAGTTGTGGGAGTTGTTTCTTTGTTTCTTTGGCTCCTCGTCTTGGATTCCCTTGACCCACTTTTTTTTTTCTTTTTTCTTTTTCTTTTTCTTTTTTTCTTTTTTTCTTTTTTTTTTTTTTTTTTTTTTTGAGGCAGAGTCTTCCTGTCTCCCAGGCTGGAGTGCAGTGGCATGATCTCGGCTCACTGCAACCTCTGCCTCCCATGTTCAAGTGATTCTCCTGCCTCAGCCTCCCGAGTAGCTGGGATAACAGGCACGCGCCACCGTGCCCAGCTAATTTTTGTATTTTTAGTGGAGACAGGGTGTCACCATCTTGGCCAGGCTGGTCCTGAACTCCTGGCCTCAAGTGATCCACTCGCCTTGGCCTCCCAAAGTGCTGGGATTACAGGCAAAAGCCACCGTGCCCGGCCATTGACCCACCTCTGATTTCAGCCATGGCTGTGGTGGACAGTCTCGCATGAGCCCAAACTCATCCCTTGCCGTAAGTCGCCCTTGAAGCTTGTGCACTGACAGGTTTTCATTTTCTGCCCCAGGTTCTTTCCCAGCATTGTGTGAGTCTTCCTGGAAATGACAGGAGAGAGTCCTGGAGTAGTCATCAGCCTCTTTGTAAACCCAGCAACCTTAGTAACACCCCTTTCCCTTCCATGGGTTTCTCCTGCATCTCTCCCCATTCTGTACTCTTGATTTCTGCACTTGTATCTCCAATACACGACCTGTTCCCAAGTCTTTAACCCATACTTTGTTTTGGAGGGACCTAACTTTAGACAATAAAATTACATGGTGCTACAAGAGGGTATGACAAGGGAATTGAACCTGGTTGGACTTCCTAAGGCCTCCTTAGTAAGGTCTTCTTAAGAGGTGATCTAAACTGAAGAGACCTGAAGAATAGCTAGGAGTTCTCCAGAGGAGGAGATGGAGGATGGATGTGCACAGAGCCTGGATGTGCAAAGGCCCAGAGTCCACACTGGGCATAGCATCTTTGAGGAGCTGAACAAAGACCATGGGGGCTGGAACGATCCATCAGGAGGAAGAGTGAAAGGAGGTGAGACCTGGGTACAGAGCAGGCCTATCCTGGGGAGCCTTGCACTGTTGAGAACTTTTGATCTCATCCTAAGACAATGGGTAGCAACTGGAGGGTTTTAAACAGGGATGAAACAGATTGATACATTTTTTAAAGATCACGTTGGCTGCAGTGTGCAGAGTGGATGGGAGCAGGGGAGAAATGAGACAATTTGAATAGTTCAAAAGCTGATCAAATAATCCAGGGACAAAAATCATGGTGGAGGGAATGGAGGGAGGGGCAGACTCAAGGAGGAAGAATTTGGAGCACTCAGTGTTGGGTTAGACGTGGCAGTGAGGGGGAGGGATGAGTCAAGGAGACTCTGGGGCTTTCAGTTTGAGAAACTGGATGGCCACGGTGGAAAATACTGGCAAAAGCATGGATCTGAGAAAGAAGACAAACAGTTCTATTTTTATTTAGTTTGAGGTGTCCCTGAGAATACCAAGTGGAGAGAGCCCTGAAACAGTTGGAACACTCCGAGGGAATGGTAAGAGACAACTCCTGCTGGCCTCAGAGGATCACTTCCCCACTTCTTATAAATCAGCCGCTTGCTGTTCAGCCCAGTGCTGAGCTTGGAGATGCTGCTTTCTAGCACGGCCACTTCCTTGACCAGGGAGCTTCCACTGTCACAGGGCTGCACAGATGTTTCTGCCCACCCCACCCCCAGCTCTATAAATAGGTACAGTAAGAGAAGAGTCCCTCCCAACCAAATGGTTCCAAGTGTCATCTTTAGACGTCTCCATCAATATCTGTGAAACAGAGTCTAGGAAAAACACTAAAAAAGCTATCTTTATTTAGCCTGGAGAAGAGAAGGAGGGAGAGCTGTGATTCTGCTAGGAATAAACTGCTGCTCTTATCTTTTCCTCCTAAGGTGGCCCGAGGAGGTGGATTTGGGATACAGTTAGAGAACTGATTCTCAAGGGTGGAAGATTTTTGCTCCCATCCACTCCCACCCCGGGACATTGGACACCGTCTGGAGGCATTTTTTGGTTATCAGAACTGATGGTGGGTGGGTGTGGGATGCTACTGGGACCTGGTGGGTAGAGGCCAGGTATGTCTGGGCATCCCGCAATTAATAGGACTGTCCTATTAATTGATAATGACAAAGATAATGACAAAGAATTATCTGGCCCCAAATGTCCATAGTGCCCAGGCTAAGATACCCTGAGTTGGAGGAATCTTAGTTCCTTAATTTCTTTTGAAACAAACAGCAAGCAGTCACTGCATCCACCTTAAGGGAAAGGGTATTTTATTTGCATGTTTGTTTAGGGTTACATGTGGTTGGGAGCTGGGATTAAGACACGACAGCCGTCAGGGACCCGGGTCTCTCAGCCATAATGTCCTTGTTTCTGTTCTGTCTTCTCACTGCTGGTTGACTAAACCATTGAAAATTCTAAAGAATGCAACCTGATAGGCTCAGCCAGTCCTCACTGCTGCCTTCAGAGACACCATCATAGGCCACCTTCTTTCGCTCTGTCCAACCGGTGGATAGAAGAATGCCTTTTGGTCAGCAGTCCACCTCTCTATCCAATTAGAGGCCACTCTTCTGCAAGGAACAGTCTAGACACCTTCCCTGGATGGGAGACTGTGAGCAGGGCAGTGTAAGTCACAAGAAAATGTTGGAACCAAACACACCAGAGCCGGCGTTTACATTGGTCTTCCTGGCACACAGCTGTCTTTTTCTTGCCATAGCAAAGATAGGGCTGAATACAAAGCTATGATTTTCCTTCTTACTCCAAAGCTGCAGTGTCCTATATGGTAGCCACTAGCCGCATGTGGCTATTTATCTTATTATTATTATTTTTTGAAACAGGATCTCACTCTGTTGCCCAGGATGGAGTGCAGTGGCGTGACCATGGTTCGCTGCAGCCTTGACCTCCTGGGCTCAAGAGATCCTCCCCTCTCAGCCTGCCAAGTAACTGGGACTACAGGCATGCACCACTATACCTGGCTGATTGTCTTGATTTTCAGCAGAGACGAGGTCTCACTATGTTTCCCAGGCTGGTCTCAAACTCCTGAGTACAAACAATCCTATCACCTCAGCCTCCCAAAGTACTGGGATTACAGGCATAAATCACCACGTCTGGCCACATGTGGCTATTTAAATTTTAATTATTTAAAATTAAATAAAATGGGCCGGGCACGGTGGCTCAAGCCTGTAATCCCAGCACTTTGGGAGGCCGAGACGGGCAGATCACGAAGTCAGGAGATCAAGACCATCCTGGCTAACACGGTGAAACCACGTCTCTACTAAAAATACAAAAAATTAGCTGGGCATGGTGATGGGTGCCTGTAGTCCCAGCTACTCGTGAGGCTGAGGCAGGAGAATGGCGTGACCCCGGGAGGTGGAGGTTGCAGTGAGCCAGGATCGCGCCACTGCACTCCAGCCTGGGTGACAGAGCGAGACTCCGTCTCAAAAAATAAATAAATAAAAATAAATAAATAAATAAATAAAATGAAAAATGCAGTGCCTCAGTGGTATTAGCCACATTTCAAGTGTTCAGTAGTCACATGTGACTAGGGGCTACCACATTAGGTGGTGCAGACAGAGAATATTGCAACTATTGCAGAAGTTTCTGTTAGACAGCACTGATGCAGACAAAGATACTGACCCAACTGGACATGGATTGAAAAGAGGTCTTAGGGTTAGCCCTGAAGAACATTGGAGTCATCTTTGACTCATTCACAGTCCTGAAAGCTACCTATGTGTGAAATGCTCTGTGCAACTGTGTTTGTTACAGAGTTCATGCCTCGGCTTGGTATGTCCCCGGCAATTGCATGCCTCTGCTCACTGAAGCAAGAGCTTGGAGGATAATTTTACCTGAAGAGGACTGCGGTAACTTACCTATTTAGAAGGCAGCTATACATGTTTAAGATCAAAGAGTAGTTGAAGAGCTGTGAATAGTGCATAATCAGCTTTTCAAATACCATGACAGTAGATGACACACAGGAATTTACAGCTCAACTGAACAAGAGCACATGACCAGATTGTTAGCCACAGTGACACAGGACTTGTGGTGGGTGGGTGTGGAAGCACCTACAAGATCTTACTTTCCCAGCCCCCATCTTTCTCGCCCTCTCCTCTCCTACCCTAGTCTTGTTTTGCCTCTAAAGGGAACACATTTTCTTTCTCCTATGTAGTTGTCATTACTGCCTTTCAAATACTCCCAGCCCTCTGCTCCCTGCTTTCCAGGCACAAGACGGGATTGCATGGCCTGTGGCTTGTGATTGGGGCTGAGCCCACATCACTGGTTCGGCTGGTGAGTGGGAATGCCCCCTGCACTCCTCCAGCTGCTGATATGAGACCACCCAGAGGTCTCTTTCCAGCACGGCAACCAGCAACATTCAAGATGCAGCTGCTCCACTGTCCTAAATCCCTGAGTGACCACTGTATCCGATGCCCCTGTCAGCCCCTGATGGAGGTGTAATGACAGCATGAAACAAACCTGGGTTGTTTTCAGACACTGAGATTTGGCTATTGTTTTGTTTTGCAGCATAATCCAGCCAATCTGGCCTGTTGACTGAGCCTTTCACATAGTCACACCCCAGCCTTACCGTGTGTATGTTGCTATCTGTTGTGTTTATTAGCTGAGGCTGTTTCCTGTTACTTAGAAAAATAGGTGAGTTGAAACTTTCTATATTTGTGACAATCACTAAACTTGGATGTTGACATGACTAGTCTTTTTTTTTAATATATAGATTGGGGCTTTTTATACTAGAACAAGGGGGCCCCCTCACCTGCTGAGAAGGGGAAACCTTTCTTCCTTACACTGGTTAAGTCACAGCTGTCTCCTTGGTTCCTTGCATAATGACCTTAAGGCTGACAACACCTTTGGAAAAGGAACTCCTGGTGGTTAATAACAGCAGTGGATGCAAGAGGAGAGTAAAACACTGAGGAGGAATTGATGGGAATTATTTTTTTTCTTTTTTTTGGGACAGAGTCCAGCTCTGTTGCCTAGGCTAGAGTGCAGTGGCATGATCACAGCTCACTGCAGACAACCTTGACTCCTGGGCACAAGTGATCCTCTCACCTCAGCCTCCCAAGTAGCTGGGACCACAGGTGCATGCTACCATGCCCAGTTATTCTTTGTATGTTTTGTAGAGACAAGGTTTCACCATGTTGCCCAAGCTGGTCTCGAACTCCTGGACTCAAGCAATCTGTACACCTCGGCCTCCCAAAGTATTGGGATTGCAGATGTGAACCACCATATCCAGGCAGAATTGATGGAAATTATGTCAATCTAAGATACAGAAGTCTCCCTTCTAGGGAAACAGATACACGACTCCTAGGCTAAGAAAGGCCCCATTCATTCATTCCTCAGCAAATATTCATTGAGCATTTAATAAATGTTCTGCCAAGATGGAGCTTATGTCCTGGTGGGGGTGTCAGGCAATAAGCACGAGGACAAAAGTGCAATGAAGGAAATAAACGGACTGAGAAAGAATGGCTGAGGGGAGGAGTGGACAGGGAAGGCCCTTCTGAATGGGTGAGGATGATCCACTTAAACCAAAACCTGGAGAGAATGATGCCTTTCTTAGCCTGGGAGTTGTGTGTCTATTTCCCTAGAAGGGAGACTTGTGTATCGTGGATTGACATAATTTCCCACAAGCACTCCAGCCAGAGAGGCAGAGGCTCAGAGGCCTGAGAGGGAAACGGCCTTCTATATAAAATCAGTAGGGAGAGAAGGTGACCCAAAGCACGAGTGTAGTGCAGTGATGCAGGGGAGAGGCGGGAGATGAGTCAGAGGGGCACAGGCCTTTAGGCCAAAGTAAGGACTTCGGGTTTCCCTGTAACAGGAACAGGAGGCCCCTGGAGGAGACTGAGAGGGGCATGCTGTCAGCAGACATTTTCTATAAAGGCCCTGACAGTAAACACTTTAGGTTTTGTAGGCCACAGCATCTCTGTTGCAACTATTCCACTCTGTGGAAGCAGACACAGACGCTATACACATAAGTAAGCGTGGCTGGCCAGGCACGGTAGCTCATATAAGCCTGTAATCCCAGCACTTCGGGAGGCCAAGGCTGGAGGATGGCTTGAGCTCAGGAGTTCAAGACCAGCCTAGGCAAAGTAGGAAGACCCCATTTCTGCAAAAAAAAAAAAAAAAAAAGCTGGGGTGTGGTGGTGCACCCCCATAGTCCCAGCTACTTAGGAGGCTGAGGTGGGAGGACTGCTTGAGCCTGGGAGGTTGAGGCTGCAGTGAGCTGTGATTGTGCCACTGCACTCCAGCCTGGGTGACAGAGTGAGATCCCACCTCAGAAAATAAAATAGAAAATAAGTGTGACTGTATTCCAATAAAACTTTACTTACAGAAAATAAAATTGGAATTTCATGCTTTCTGTGGCACAAAATATTATTATTCTGATTTTTTCAACCATTTAATAACATAAAAATAATTTTTAGCTCATGGACCATACAAAGCCAGCTGGCAGCCTGGATTTGGCCTGCAGGGTGTAGTTGGTGGAGCTCTGATTTGGATCACTCAGGCAGAATGACAGTTGGAGCAGAGAAACCGTTTAGGAGGCTTTTGCAAAAGAAACCATCAGAAGGGCATGAAGGCTTGACTTGGGTAGTTGTGGTGAAGGTGATGAGAGGATTTGAGATGTGCTTTGGGCCTAGGGCACAGGACACACTGATGTACAAGGCACGGGGGTGAGAGACAGCAGAGTCCAGGATAATTCAATGATGGTGCCATTTACTGCAAAGGACTGCTGCAAAGGAGTAGGAGTGAAGGAAGCAGGAGCTGCCACTGGACCATTTCGAGTTGGTTCCAGTTTGCATCTTGATGGACTTAACCAGGTTTGATTTGGAGTCCAGGGAGTGAGATGTCTCCACACCTGGATGTTTCCAGAGCCTGTTACTTACAAGCTGTGTGACCTCAGGCAAATCACTTCTGTTCAATCTTTTTTGTCCTCTCAATGATGGGGATTTTATTTCTTGCTCATCTCTTTCTAGATAGTGGTGAGGATCAAGTGAGATTTTACTTGAACCTGATCCGGAATTCCCACCAGACCTGGCACTTCAGCACCCACCCCCCGCTTACAATGAAATCCAACTCCAAATGGATTGATGGCTGAGTCTAGATTTTGTGGGGGAATTGTGGAGGCACATCACTCATTGCACAGCAAAACTGGAAATCCTCTTTCAACTTCTCTGTTCTTTCTGGGAAGTCTCTTTCTCTGCTCCAGGTGCCTCAATGGTCTTGCCTCATTTTCCCCATCCTCTTCTTAGTCTTCATTGTGTTGTACTAAAATTATAGATTAAATTGAGAAGAGCTGACACCTTTATAATAGTATCTTAGTGACTAATAAGAGTCGCTCACTCCAAAACCCCCGATTGGGGTTGGAGGAGGGGGAAGGGTTGTATCCTGGTGATGGTGGAACTGTCCTGTATCTTAACTGTGGTGGTGGATACAAGAACCTACACATGTGACAAAGTGCTGTGGCCCCAAACACGTGTGCACGGTGATAATGTGCTGTGGACCCAAACACGTGTGCACGGTGATAATGTGCTGTGGACCCAAACACGTGTGCACGGTGGTAAAGTGCTGTGGACCTAAACACGCGTGCACGGTGATAACGTGCTGTGGACCTAAACACACGCCACCTCACGTGCTGTGGACCCAAACACGCGTGCACGGTGGTAAAGTGCTGTGGACCTAAACACGCGTGCACGGTGATAACGTGCTGTGGACCCAAACACGCGTGCATGGTGGTAAAGTGCTGTGGACCTAAATAAACATGCATGCACGGTGGTAACGTGCTGTGGACCTAAACACACGCCACCTCACGTGCTGTGGACCTAAACACGCGTGCACGGTGATAACGTGCTGTGGACCTAAACATGCGTGCATGGTGATAACGTGCTGTGGACCCAAACACGCGTGCACGGTGATAACGTGCTGTGGACCCAAACACGCGTGCACGGTGGTAAAGTGCTGTGGACCCAAACACGCGTGCACGGTGGTAAAGTGCTGTGGACCCAAACACGCGTGCACGGTGATAACGTGCTGTGGACCCAAACACGCGTGCACGGTGATAACGTGCTGTGGACCCAAACACGCGTGCACGGTGATAACGTGCTGTGGACCCAAGCACGCGTGCACGGTGGTAAAGTGCTGTGGACCCAAGCACGCGTGCACGGTGATAACGTGCTGTGGACCCAAACACGCGTGCACGGTGATAACGTGCTGTGGACCCAAACACGCGTGCACGGTGATAACGTGCTGTGGACCCAAACACGCGTGCACGGTGATAACGTGCTGTGGACCCAAACACGCGTGCACGGTGATAACGTGCTGTGGACCCAAACACGCGTGCACGGTGATAACGTGCTGTGGACCCAAACACGCGTGCACGGTGATAACGTGCTGTGGACCCAAACACGCGTGCACGGTGATAACGTGCTGTGGACCCAAACACGCGTGCACGGTGATAACGTGCTGTGGACCCAAACACGCGTGCACGGTGATAACGTGCTGTGGACCCAAACACGCGTGCACGGTGATAACGTGCTGTGGACCCAAACACGCGTGCACGGTGATAACGTGCTGTGGACCCAAACACGCGTGCACGGTGATAACGTGCTGTGGACCCAAACACGCGTGCACGGTGATAACGTGCTGTGGACCCAAACACGCGTGCACGGTGATAACGTGCTGTGGACCCAAACACGCGTGCACGGTGATAACGTGCTGTGGACCCAAACACGCGTGCACGGTGATAACGTGCTGTGGACCTAAACACGCGTGCACGGTGATAAAGTGCTGTGGACCTAAGCACGCGTGCACGGTGATAAAGTGCTGTGGACCTAAGCACGCGTGCACGGTGATAACGTGCTGTGGACCTAAACACGCGTGCATGGTGGTAAAGTGCTGTGGACCTAAGCACGCATGCACACACATGCACACAGGAACACAGGGAGTACAAGCGAAACTGGAAAGTGGAGTAAGATTGGTAGATTGTTTCAATGTAGCTGGCCTAGTTGTGATCTTGTATCTGTGGTTTTGCAAGATGTGACCGTTGGGGGAAGTGGATAAAGGGCATGTGAAATCTCTCTGTATCATTTCTTACAAACGCCTGTGACTCTACAATGATCTCAAAATAAAAATTTTCATTGAATTAAAAAACACAGCCCAAAAACTCTGGCCGGTAAGCCCCACTCAGGAAGTTAGAAGCTAGCCTAACCTTGAGAGCAAGGTTCATTAAACAATTTTCACTGGGTTCATTAAACAATTTTCTCTGCTTTTGTCTATGTCTAAAATTGTTTATTAAATGAAAGTTAATAAGTATATACCCTTACTGGCAAAACACAATCACCTGTTTGTCAAACCTGAGGAGCTTTAATTTACCCCACCCTTGAACTAAGAAAATACTTTTAAATATTTAAAAGTGAGAGTACCAGGTGAAGAATTGTGTTAATGGTTAAACCAGCATATACTGAGCACTAACTTTGTAACAGACCCCATGTTCGGGATTTGGGGGAGAGTGCAGGAGAACCCAGGTCTCCGGGCTCTTAGACAAGTGAGGAGGGGGAGGTAGACATGGAGGTGGAGGAGATGTGAGTTGAAAAAGTTCTCTAGGTGGCTAAAACATGAGACCCCTGTTCTTCCTATCCCCATGATTAAGGATGAAATCGGGTGCTTTGGAATTGGGGTATGCTCCCACACTTAGCCCAAGGCTTGAGATAACAAAGAATGGTGAAAAAAATTGTTGGAATTGAATCATATAACTTATTTACCTAGAAATCCAATTTCCATGACAGCGTTCCTGAGACTCTAGTTCTACAGGAGACTTACAGGGGTTCTTTGAACAAGAGCGCCATAGTCAGGAAGTTTTAGGGAACTGTGGACAGTTCTCCTGTTACATTTCTCCTTGGAAATTCACAAGGTGCACAGAAGTGAGAGGTTCAGACAATTGCTGCAATAAATCTGTTTAAATTTGTTTAAATCAGCAATGTTCCAGTTTGTTAGATACCTATGCATATATTGCTTATCCAAGATTTGTAGGAGGGCACTTTTGCTGTAATCTAATGGGCACTTACAATGCACCAGGCATTGTACTATCCTGGTTCCTTTTGCTTCAGGAGTGAGAGTTCAGACGGCCTTCTCTTTGTCTCCCTTTACTGCCCTGGAAGGGTTGTAGGCTTAAACCTTCCCAGAAAGGGGAATGAGTTTTAGGCTGATTCATTCCCTGAGGTTAATGAGCTCTCAAGTATTATTATGAAATAAATGAGGAGGGAGAAGGGATTTCCTGAGAAGGCAATTTCCTAAGAGGAAGGGCCCAGCCTGAAAAGAGATCAGAGGGTAGACCTGGCAAAGACCACTAAAGAAGGATTATGTGAAGCCCAGCCCCTGATGAAAGCAGAGTTGTCACCTGGGAGGGCCTCCACTCCATTCTAACAGTTATTGCTACCACCTATTATACCCAGGTCCGCTCACTGCCCATTCTGCCAGATTCCCCCCAGCTAGATGACCACCAGCAGGGGTGATGCTTGGTGCAACCCACCATGTGGTTTTCCACACAGCCCTTCCATGTCCCCTAACCTTTCTATACCCCCTCAAACCCCAGAAAAGCAGGGGATGAAATTCTAAACTCTTAATGGGGTTGGGGCTGGGTCAGTGATTACTAGGACCTCTGCAAGGTAAGCGATATTATCCCCATTACACAGATGAGAAAACTGAGGCTCTAGCAGTTTAAATGATGTTTCAGAAATTTATATAGCTACTTAGAGGCAAAGTAAGAATTTGAACCCAAGTGGATCCTACTCAAAAAGCCTGGATTTTTTTTTTTTTTGAGACAGAGTCTTGCTGTGTTGCCCAGGCTGGAGGCTGAAATGCAGTGGCACGATCACAACTCACTGCAACCTCCGCCTCCCAGGTTCAAGCAATTCTCCTGCCTCAGGCTCCCAAGTAGCTGGTATTACAGGCATAAGCCACCATGCCTGGCTAATTTTTTTGTATTTTTAGTAGAGACGGGGTTTCACCATGTTGGCTAGACTGGTCTGGAACTCCTGACCTCAAGTGATCCACTCACCTCGGCCTCCCAAAGTGCTGGGATTACAGGCGTGAGCCACCGCACCCAGCCAGCCGTAAAGTCTGGGTTCTTGACAGCAGTCAAGCCCATTACCACCCCACCCAGAAGCCGCCTCCATCCCCATGCTCACCACACCCACCACCTCCTCCCCACCACTGTCTTCTGTAAGTCTTCACTGTAAGACTTCTCCAAAGCAGCTATTGCCACGTCTCTATCTCCACTTACTTTTTCAAATCAGCAAATATTTACTGGGGACTCTCATTATAAGGCGCGGTTCGGTCCACAGGACAGTTTATGTGTAAGATCTTAATTGATCTTCATAACCTCTATGAATAGCAAACGGTTAAGGTTTTAAGTTAAATTAATACAAAAAACTACAAAGATAAAGATGCCATTATCTGTACTCTCCTGCCCAAGAAGTTTCCTCTGTGTAATATTTTGGCATTTTTACTCTTCTGCCTTGTATTTTATGTTTATACTCTTAAAAAATACATAAATAAGAATACAATATCCCTTAACAAAAAATTTTAGTCATAATGAATAAAGCTGACCTCCACCACCTCCACTCATCTCCCCTGACCTCCACCACCTTCCCATCCTAATCCCTTCCTGCCACCAGGAGAAACACTTGTGAATTTGATGAGTTCTTTCCAGTCTTAAAAACTGCGTTTCAGGTACATAATTGTGTCCTCAGAAAATATGCAACTTTGTTCTGTGGTTTTTATTTACATAAACCAGTGTCATGCTGTACCTATCATTCAGCACCATGCTTTTTTCACTCATTATTATTTGTTGAGATCTACTCATGTTCTATATATTTTTCTAACTCATTTCCTATAACTGCTAGGTAAGGTGAGAGGCTAAACGCTGGGAATCTGCCCAGTTTCAAGGGTTGAAGAGAGGAATTTGGACTTGACTAAGTTTCCTTTCAAGGCTTCTTGATGGTGCAAATGCACAGAACTGGCTCATCCCCACACTCCATACCTGCCTCTACCCCTACCCCAGTGGGATAGGAAGGGAGTACCTGCCTTTCACAGCATCCTGTAAGGAGTGAGGATGCCATGTGGTTAGAAGATTAAAGGATTCTGGGCTCACAATTTGGAGGTGGCTGCGTCTACTCCCAACATCCAGACCCAGCATTCGAGCCTGGGGGTTTATAATCATTTGCTGCACCTTAGAAACAGACACTTTCCTGTTCTACTCCCTGTGCCATGTGTCCAGTCAGGATTCTGAGGCATCAGTCTGGCAAAGACCAAAGGCAGGTACCATTGGATGCCAACCCAAGGATGTACCTAGTCTGCTTACCCGTTCTTCTTTGGTGGGACATTGAGATTGCTGCTGCGCTGAATGTCCATTCATGGGGCTCCCTAAACATAGGTATTGATTGATTGATTGATTGATTGATTGATTGTAGAGATGGGGTCTCACTTTACCACCTAGGCTGGTTTTAAACTCCTGGCCTCACATGATCCACCTGCCTCACCCTCCCAAAGTGCTGGGATTATAAGCTTGAGCCACTGTGCCGGGCCTGCACATGGGTTTGACCAGCAGTGGAGTCACCTCTGAATTGCCAGCAAAGCCAGTGAACCAATTTATACCCAGACCAGCACTGGCAAAGGTGCTATTTCCCCACACCAATGACAACACTTGAAATTATCACTTTAAAACTGTTTACTTAGCCTCCCCTATCCACATAGTTGTTCAAGGCAAAAACGAAACAACAAACCCACATCCACGGGGCCAAATTTAAAATCCATCCTCCCTCCCTGTCCCTCCACCACCTCTCCCACCCGTCCCACTGCAAAAACCACCACGTGTTTCCCTTTCTTCACATCCATTCTCCATCAGCTGCAGAATGCTTTCTTTACATGAAACATTTCAAAACTTGAGACAAGTAAAGAGAATAATATATTAGAATGCCCATGTGCCCACTTATCAAATATTCAGCTTTTATCAATTTTTAACATGTTGTTGTATTTACTTCCCATCCAGATTTTTATACATTTCCTACACATTTATATAGTAACTATAACCATAAACAATATATAGAATTGTTTTGCATATTTTTGCATATTTTGAAACTTTTTATAAATGGCATGATACAGTATGCATTCTTCTGCCTTGCTTGATTTAGATCCTGTGGGTTTAGAGGCATCCACATTGATATATGTAGCTCTTGTTCATTTACTCTAACTGCTGCACTGTACTCTGTTATATGGCTACATCACAATTTATCCATTCTCCTGTGATTCTAGTTTTCATTATTACAAACAGTGCTGGGGGAGTATGGGCATTCCTGTACACAGTCTCTTTATGAATACGTACAATAACTTCCCTTGGGAATATGCCTACAGTGGAATTGCTGGGTGTAGGGCTATACCCCTCAGCTCTGCTAGATTTTGCTGAGTTGCTCTCGAAAGTAGTTATACCAGTTTACCCTCTTAAGAGTACAAACGTTAAAATAATATTAAATGTTTAATATCCGACAATACTATCTTGATGTGTATTTAATGTACAATTTCCCGATTACTATTGAGGTCAAGCAGTTTTTCAGGTGCTTATTGACCATTTGGGCTTCCACTTCTTTGAAATGTCTGTTTGCATCATTTGTGATGCAAATTGTTTTTTTAAAAAAAAGATTTCTAAGACTTTTTAATATATACTAGATGCTAACTTGTTGCTTATTTGCATTGCAAAATTTTCTCCAATCTGTGTCTTGCCTTTATGTTCATAGTATCTTTTGCTGTGCAAAAGTTCTAAATTTTAATGAAGTCAAATGTATCAATCATTTTTTTGAATTAAGAGCTTCTAGCTGGGCACGGTGGCCCATGACTGTAATCCTAGCACTTTGGGAGGCCAAGGTGGGTGGATCACTTGAGGTTAGGAGTTTAGACCAACCTGGCCAACGTGGTGAAACCCCGTCTCTGCTAAAAATATGAAAATTAGCCAGGCATGGTGATGTATGCCTGTAATCCCAGTTACTCAGGAGGCTGAGGCAGGAGAATCGCTTGAACCCGGGGAGGTTGGGGGACAGAGGATGCAGTGAGCTGAGATCATGCCAATGCACTCCAGCCTGGGCGACACAGTGAGACTCTGTCTCAAAAAAAAAAATAAAAAGAACTTCTGTGTCTTGTTTAAAAAATCCAAGCCAGGCACAGTGACTCACCCCTGTAATCCCAGCACTTTGGGAGGCCAAGGTGGGCAGATCGCTTGAGCCCAGGAGTTTGACGCCAGCCTGGGAAACATAGTGAAACCTCATTTCTACAAAAATTACAAACATTAGCTGGGCATTGTGGTGCATGCCTGTAGTCCCAGCTATTAGGGAGGCTGAGATGGGAGGATCGCTTGAGCCCAGGAGGTCGAGTTTGCAGTGAGCTGTTAGTGTGTCACTACATTCCAGCCTGGACAATGGAGTGAGAATGTCTCTCAAAAAAAAATAAATAAATAAAATAATTCCTTCCCCTTCCAACTTGAGGTCACAAAGATATGCTACTATATTTTCTTCCAAGAATTATAAAGTTTTGCTTTTCACATTAAAGCCCTTAATCCACACAGAGTTTTTATATCACATCTATGGAGATTTATTATCCTATAAAGATAACAATTTCTCCCAGCATTATTTATTAAACAGTCCTTCTTTCCCCCACTAATGTAATGCAGTCTCTGTCATATATCAAGTTTCCAAATATGACTAGGTTTATTTTCTGGACTCTATTTTAATCCATAGAGCTACTTTTCTGTCCCTGTGCTGAAACCACACTGTCTGAGTTAGTATAGCTTTATAATAAATCTTCATATTTTGTATAGAAAGTCCCCTTCCCACACACTTCACAATTATATTAGCACTTCTTTTCCTTTTGTTCTTCCACATTAGTATTAGAATCAGCTTGCCAAGTTCCACAAAAAATTCAACAGAAATTTTCATTTGTGTTGTATTAAAATTATAGATTAAATTGAGAAGAGCTGACACCTTTATGATAGTATCTTTCAACCCACGTGTATTACCCAGGAGCATTCAAAAATTTCCATTTATTCATATCTTCTTTTATGTCCTTTGATAATATTTTTGTGATATTTCTTCTTAAAGCTCTTGTTTATCTTTTGCTAGATTTATTCCTAAGTATCTTAAAGAGTATTATCATTATAAAGATTTTTTTTAAAATATTTTCTAACTGGCTGTTACTTGTGTTTAGAGATAATATGAATTTTTTTATGTCGACCTCTTTCAGTAAACTTGCTGAATTCTCTTACTAGCTCTGTTTGTTTTTCTGGGTGTTTCCATGGTAAAAAAAAAAAAAAATTCCTGGGACTTCCATTTCTGCAAGTAACAGCCTAGGTACCCTGACAAGTCTTGTCATGATCATGTTGGAAACAGGATTCTTTTTTTTTTTTTTTTTTTTTTTTTTTTTTTTTTTTGAGGCGGAGTCTCGCTCTGTCGCCCGGACTGGAGTGCGGTGGCCAGATCTCAGCTCACTGCAAGCTCCGCCTCCCGGGTTTACGCCATTCTCCTGCCTCAGCCTCCCGAGTAGCTGGGACTACAGGCGCCCGCCACCTCGCCCAGCTAGTTTTTGTATTTTTAGTAGAGACGGGGTTTCACCGTGTTAGCCAGGATGGTCTCAATCTCCTGACCTCGTGATTCGCCCGTCTCGGCCTCCCAAAGTGCTGGGATTACAGGCTTGAGCCACCGCGCCCGGCCGGAAACAGGATTCTTCATGCACAACTGGGATTGCAGGAAATAAGTGAAATCTCCAAGGTACCAAGTGAGCTGACACCAAGGGAAAAACCAACCATACAGGGGAAATGAGGTTGCCCTGAGTGCAGACGTCCACACATGTAAGTGCAGCAAGATAAACTTTGCAAGACTAAACTTTGGGCCAGCAGCAAGAAGCAGCTAAACCAGGACCCAGGCCGTACGTAAGCTGGGACCCGGGAAGATGCTAAAGTGAGCAGGTTGGTGCCTTGGCACCCAGAAAAAGTAAATGTAAATCTTATCTGGAGAAAGTCATCCTCAATTAAGGCCCAAAGATTCTCACAGATTAATATCTACCAGTGTGAACTCACAATTGACAATCACCAAAGGCCAGCTGCGGTGGCTCAAGCCTGTAATCCCAACGCTTTGGGAGGCCAAGGCAGGAGGATCACTTGAGGCCAGGAGATTGAGACCAGCCTGGGCAACATAGTGAGACTTTGTCTCTACAAAAAAAAAAAAAATTGTTTAATTAGCCAGGTATGGTGGCATGTGCCTGTAGTTCCTGCTACTCAGGAGGCTGATGCAGGAGAATCACTTGAACCCAGGATGTTGAGGCTGCAGTGAGTCACGGCTTGCACCACTGCACTCCAGTCTAGGTGACAGAGCAAGACCTGTCTCTTAAAAATTTTGTTTAAATCACCAAAATCACAAGGAAACAAACTTCCATGAGTGAGAGTCAGGAGAAACAATCAACAACAGAATTAGGTCTCCAAGGATATCAGATATTGGCATCATCAGGTAATGTAAAATAACTGTGTAAGGGAATATGTAAGGAAATAAAATATTAAATTGCAAAATGGACTAGCAATAAAATACTATCAAAATTTACCAATAAGAACGAACTGATGTCCACTGATAAATATGTAGAACTTTTATTTCTTTATTCTCTCTGTGTGTTTTCTTTTTGTTTTTTGTCTTGTTTTGTTCTGTTTTTTAGACAGGGCCTCACTCTGTCATGCAGGCTGGAGTGTGGTGTGATCTTTGCTCACTTCAGCCTCGACCTCCTGGGCTCAGGTGATCCTCCCACTTCAGCATCCAGAGTAGTCGGGACTACAGGCACCGCCACACCCAGCTAATTTTTTGTATTTATTGTAGAGATGGGATTTTGTCATGTTGCCCAGGCTTATGTAGAACTCTGATAAGTAAAAAATATAATTTTAAAGTAACAAGGCCAGGCTGGGTGCAGTGGCTCACACCTGTAATCCCATTACTCTGGTAGGCTGAGGCAGGTGGATCGCCTGAGCCCAAGAGTTTGAGACCAGCCTGGGCAACATAGTGAGACCTAATCTCTACAAACAAAAATTTTAAAAATTAGCTGGGTGTGGTGGCACACACCTGTGGTCATAGCTACTGGTGAGGCTGAGGCAGGAGAATAGACCTGGGAGGCCGAGGCTGATGTGAGATGTATTTGCACCACTGCACTCCAGCCTGATTGACAGAGTGAGACCCTGTCTCAAAAAAAAAAAAAAAAAAAAAAAAAAAAAAAAAAAAAAAGCCAGAATGTGGTGAATAGTATTTTAGAACCAACTGAAGACTTAGTTGAGGAGAGAATTAGTGAACTGGAAGATAAATATGAAGATACTACCAGTAGTTCAGTACAGATAGATTAAGATATAAAAATTATGAAAGAGGTTAAAATATATAAAATAATCTGATAGATGTCTAACAAGAGTTCCAGGGGAGAAAATAAGGGAGCATTAAAGAGACAGTGATTGAGAATTTTCTAAAATTGACAAAAAGATCAATCTTCATTTATCCCAAGCAGCATACCTTTTTAAAAAAATCCACTCTGAGTGTGATGTATAGAATATCCACTAATTATCTGACATTTCTCCCTCCAAAAGGTGGAGTTTAATTCCCCTCCCCTTGAATATAGCTTGGTTTAATGACTTCCATGTCTTTTAGTTTTTGTTTTCTATTTTTTGTCCTTTCCTTCTTCCTTCTTGAGGATTTCCTTATTTGACACTCCAATTCATTCCTTAGCCTATAAGTATCCTATTATGTTGTTTATTTTAACTATGATATTTTCCATGTCTAATACTGTATTTCAGCTACTATATTTTTCAAACCTAATGCTGTGCTTCTGCTAGGTTCTTTTTTATGTTTTCTTATTTTGCTTTATATTGCTTATATCTTTATCTTTCTATGTTTATAAAGCAAATTAGAAGATTTTTAGCCATCTGTTTTAATATTTAGTCTTCTGTTAGAATCTAAAATACAATATGTTGTTTTTCTTTCGAAATATTTGTGCTTCTCAGTGCTGATTTTTCCCTATGGCACTGGCTATTCTGTGAGGCAATGCTGAAGGCCAGGCCTCTGTGCTTGTTGATTGCAATTACCTCTGTGGGCATGAGGGTAGAGCAGATGAGATTTAGGGTGAAAAGCTCCAGTTATCGGAAACATCTCAGTCCTCACCCACAAAACAACTTCTTGTGTCAAGGCATCATTCTTCATACCCTTGTTCCTCTCTTTTGAGAAAAAGCAGTATTAGGAGGTGAAACTTAGATTATAATTTACCAGCCTTAGAAGGCTGTAGAATAAGGGAGAAGAAAGATACCACCCAAGGATGGTTATTCCCTATATATTTTTCTTGGCTCCTCACAAGTATGGGGCTTCTAATTTTACTCTCAATGACCCCTGGACCAAAGGTCTGAGTCACAGCAGCTGTGCACAGAGCGGGTAAGAGCAGCTCCCAAAGTAACAGCAGAGTAGAAGCAAGAGAACAACTCCAGCCATTCTCAGGGGTTCCTTAGAGCTTTCTTGGTTTCTCTAGCATTGATCTCTAGAGAAGGAGCCAGAAGCTGTGCTAGTTCAGCTTCCTGGTAAGAAACAGACTGCATCCTGTTCTCATTTCATCCATGTAAAATGTCTCTTTTACCTTTGAAGGTATATATGATAGTTCTTTTTATTTTTTAAAGCTTTCTTTTCTTTTATTGTCTGTTTCTGCCAGCTTACTCTTTATTGGCCCCTATTTTTCATGTTAGAGGCTTTCTTCAGATGTTTATAATCCTTGGTTGTCTGCTTATGACCAAGAGCGAGAAGCCACAATGCTATTTGAAAGCTCTGAGCCAATGGGAGGGGCGGGAGGTGGGGTGGGAATGTCAACTCTGAGCTTCTTTGCGGAGCCATCTGGATGGATGTTTTGGTGGAGCCCAGTGTCAGTACTTTTAGGTCTTTCTTTTTGGAAACCTAATAGCAAAGAACGCCAGACAGTTTCAGCATTCGTGAAGCATATATGAACAATTCCCTCTTTCTTGGATACAGTCACCATACCTGGATTTCTCAGTCCAGAAAAATAATCCCCCCAGCTTCTGCCAGGGTGGGAGAGGGCATTGCTTTGCAGTGTAAAACTAAGGGAGGGCTGAGATCCTGGGTCTAACTGCTTTCAACCAGTTATCCCTATTTATCCCCATCCATCAGATCCCATCCCAGCAGTGGCAGAGGCTGTGAGGATGTCGCTGGGTAGGTCAGGTGGTGTCCTACTTAACCACTGTCAGTTTGGGATATGGCGTTCTTGGACCTGCTAAGTCAGCAACTTCTTTCCCATCTGCTTCCCAGTTTCTAAAATGTTATTGCTGGTAACTTCTCTCCTGTTTTTCTTGTCCTTGTAGAGTTATGTCTATATTTTAAAATCCCTTTGCTGTAATTTTAGTGGAATATCAGGAGAAAAAAATTAGATTCATGCATTCAGTTCGTCTTTTCCTGAAAGCGTATGTTTTTTATGTAGAAAATCATTACATCTGCAACTAAGAACAGTGTTTTCTCTTTCTTTCTATTCTTACATCTTTTCTTGCTCTTTTTCTTTTTTGTCATTTTGCATAGGATCTCACATGCAATTCTGAGTAAATGTGCTAGCAGGAATTTTTGTCTTGGTTCTGATTTCTATAGGAATGATTCCAAGGGCCTCCTATGCTGCGTTTGCCACAAGTTTTTTGATAGATCCTTTTTGCCAGTTTCATTACACAAGTTTATGTTTTGATTATAAGTAACAGAAAATAGCACAAAAGAGCAGTTTAAACAAGTTAGAAGTTTATTTATTTATAGATATGGGGTCTTGCCATGCTGCCTAGACTGGGATGCACTAGCTATTTGTAGGCACAATCACTGCATACTACAGCCTTGAACTCCTGGTCTCAAGTGATCCTCTTGCCTCAGCCTCAGCTGCTGAGTAGCTGGGACTACAGGTGTGCAACCACCACACTGGGCTCAAGTTTATTTTTATCAGCAGTCCCAAGCTGGAGTGCAAGTTCCTAAATACTTAGGGATTTGGACTCTCTCCATTCTTTCTCCTCCATCTTCAATATGAGGCTCACATCTCATGGTCCAAAATGGCTGCTCTAACATTAGCCAGCAAGTCTGCATTCCAGGACACAGGAATGAGAAAAAGGAAAGGGAAGGGCATCCCTCCGCCATTCCCCTAAGGACTTTATAGAAGTTTTACGCATCATTTCTATTTACATCCCACTGGCCAGAACTGATTCATGGGACCCCCGCCTAACTGCAAGGGAGTCTGGGGAAAGTAGTTTTTAATTTTAGACTGTTATATACTTGGCTAATCTGATGAGTTTTTAGTTTTACCTTTATCTGTAGTAATACTAATACTCCTCTTCATTCTTAATATAACTTATGACTTTTATTCCTCAACCTGATTTTATGGTGTTAATCTTTTCTATTATTTGTTTTCTATTTCACTAATCTCTACTCTACGTCTTTGTTATTTCCTTCCATTTTTTTTAATTGTTGGTTTTTTCCAGCTCTTTGAAGTGAATGCTTAGCTCAATTATTATTATTTTGTTTTGTTCCTTAGTAAACTTAAGATGATAAATTTATCATTATGCACTGCTTTAACTGCATTCCATAAGTTTTGATATGTAGAACTCTCATTGTTATTCAGTTATAAATACTTTGTACATTTCATTGGATTTCTTCTTCAAACTGTAAATTACTTTAAGGTTCTCAAAATGTGAAAGTTGTATTTGTATTAGTCTGTTCCCATGTTGCTATAAAGATACTACCTGAGACTGGGTAATTTATAAAGAAAGGAGGTTTAATTGACTCGCAGTTCCACATTGCTGAGGATGCCTCAGGAAACTTATAATCGTGAGAGTAGGCAAAGGAGAAGCCAGTACCTTCTTCAGAAGGTGGTAGGAGAGAGGGAGAAGGGAAAGGAAAGAGGGAGGGAGGGAGAGAGGGAGGTAGGGAGGGAGAGAAAGAAAGACAAGGGGGGAACTGCCAAACACTTTTAAAGCATCAGATCTTGTGTGCACTCACTATCAAGATAACAGCATGTGGGAAACCGCCCCCATGATCCAGTCACCTCCCACCAGGTTGCTCCCTCCACACTTGGGGATTACAAGTCAAGATGAGATTTAAGTGGGGACACAGAGCCAAACCATATCAGTATTTGTTTGTTTGGTTTATTTTTACTACATTTAAAATTATTTAAAAATGTAATTGGCTCGGTCAGTGGCTCACACCTGTTATCTCAACACTTTGGGAGGCTGAAGCAGGCAGGTGGCTTGAGTTTAGGAGTTCAACATGGTGAACTGGGCAACACGGTGAGACTCTGTCTCTACAGAAACATTCTTTTTAAATTAGCCATTGTGGTGGCGCACACCTGTAGTCCTAGCTATTCAGGAGGCTGAGGTGGGAGGATTGCTTAAGCCTGGGAGGCCAAGGCTGCAGTGAGCCATGATCATGCCATTGTACTCCAACATGGGTGACAGAAAGAGACCCTGTCTCAAAAACAATAACAACAACAACAACAAAAAACTCAACTTTGTCTGATATCAGTATTGCTATATTAACTTCCTTTGTTTTGTATTTTTTATGATATATCTTTTCCATGTCTTTAGTTTCAATTATATTTCATGACTTTGTTTTAAGCATGTTACCTATAAACAGTATATAGATGGTTTTTAAAAAAATTCAGTCTAGTGAATTTTATCAGTTTTTATTTAATTTGATTACTGATTATTTGGACTGATTTCTACCAGCTTATTTTGTCATATATGTTTACATTCTTTTTCTTTGCTTCTTTTTTCTTCTTTCTCGCCTTCTGTTGGATTGATCAAGCTTTCTGCATTTCTTCTGCTGATTTGAAAGGATTGTATTTCTTTTCCTTTAACAATTACTTTTACATTTTTAATATGCACGCTTCACTATAAACTATTCTGACACTGTCAAAAAATTAGTATTTCTATTCTCCTCCCAAATACAAGTCCATTCATTTACTTTAATCACCAACAGAACACCACCCCTCCCTATGCTTATATTGAATTTTCATTTTACCTTTTTTAAGTCACAAAAGCTTTCTTTTCAAAGTTGGAAATTAGTTAAATTTACTAACATTTTATCAATGTCTGTGCTTACCATTGTTTATTACATCCCACGTCCTCTCTCTGGGTTCATTTCTCTTCTTGCTGAATTACTTCTTCTTGTAGTGAACCTCTGTGGGAGGTAGATCCTCTTAGTCTTTGTATGTCTGAAAATATCTCTATTTCGCCTTTGTTCCTGAATGATAATTTAGCTGCACATAAACTCAGGGCTTTAAAGATATTATTCCATTGCTTATGAGGAGTAGGCCGACAGTCTAATAGACATGCCTTTAGGTGGATTTTATCTTTTCTTGTTGATATCTTCCACTATTGTCTTGTTATCCTTTATGTTCTGCAGTTGCAGACAATGTGCTTAGGTGTAGACTTATTTTTATTTACCTTGCTTGGCACCTTAAGTGCACTTATAATCAAATAATTCATATCCTTTTCAATCCAGGAAATTCTTAGCTTTATTGTTCCAAATATTATTTCTCCATTCTCTTCTTCTGAGATTCCTGTTTTCATACATCAGAGTCTATTTTAATCAATCATTCATGTGTCTTAATTTGTTCTTATTTTAGTCTCTTCATCAGTCTGTGCTGCATTCTAAGCTAATTCTTTTTTTACCATCTTCAAGTTTACTAATATACTCTTTGGTTCTATTTTGGAATTCATCCTATAACTTTTTTTTCAACAGCCAATACTTATTTTATTTCTAAGATATCCAGTTCCTGGTTCATTTCTGCCTATTTGAATGTCTTGTTCTTTTTTTTATTTAATAGAAGTTGTTCCTTCAGTCATTTCCTTGAGCTCCTCAAACACATTTACTTACAATATTTGTCAAACTATTCTATAAAATTAATGTCATCTGCAGTGAATTCATCTTCTGATTGTAGATTTTGTTTGTCTTTCTTAGCATTAGAATTCCTCATGTATTTTATAATTTTCAGTGGGAGGTTTCAATCGTTTGTTTAGGCTTTTTTCTCTTTCTTTCTATGTCCATCTCTCTCTTTTTGGCATTTTTTGCTGTTATCGTCTCTAGCTGGTACTTCTAGGACCCCTAATCTAGAACTAGATTTTTAAATAAACCATTGTCCCTGCCTTTGTGGGGTTTAAATATTAATGGGGAAGGATAAACAATAAATAAATCAATTTGGCAGGTGGTAATACGTGCTATGGAAAAAATAAAGCAGAATAAGGAGACAAGGTTTGCAGGGGTAGGGGTTCATTTGAGCAGAGACTGGAAGGAAGTGATAGAGCCATGCAGCTATCTGGGGAAGAGCACGAAAGGCAGAAAGAAAGGTGAATCAGGAATTCCTGCAACTGTGTAGCATTTGGCATGTGCCAGGGACATATTAGTTGACCAATAAGTTTGCAAGAACCCAGAGGAGGGGCCTCTAAGCGCAGGGTTCTGTGTGATGTTTACTCATGGCTGACGTTTATGGGCCACGGCACGTGCAACTCTCCAACTCTCTATGAGGCAATGAAGGCCGCTCAAAGGGCTGGTGCCCACCTCTTATGCAAACAGAAAACTGGCAGCCGCCATTGTTACCAGCTGAGAGCTTATCCCTCTAGCTGAGCCTCCACTGGACGGGCCAGGTAAGGCCAATTCTTACATGGTTCAGGGGAGCCCCGTGTCCCAGGCCGATGTCCCAGGCCCAGCTGCCTCCTTTTCCAGACAGAATTCTCCCTTTCCAGCTGCCTCGAGCCGCTCATTTAACCCTCATAACGATTCCTGTGACAGGTGCTTTAGTTAGTCCCGTGACTCCGTATAACTGGTGAGAAAGGGGGCCCTGGAGAGTTCCCTCAGGTGGTTAACAGGAATTTGAACCTGGGGTTGTCACTGTCATCACCACAGAGGAGGGGGGCTGGTTAAGGAGAAGGGGGTCCTAACCAGCTCCCCCTGGAGCTGGAGAAGGGGGTCCTAAAGTCGCGGTGCGGCAGGGCGTACATAGCTCATGCATTCAGTCCGCTAAAACTTGATAAGGGCCTGCTGTGCTTCAGAGGCAAAGCCCACCCCTCCTACGGCTGACTTCCGCAGTGGCGCCTCCTAGAAGCACAAGCAGCCAGAGCAGTGTCTGAGCAAGGAGGGTGGGATGTGCGCTGCGGGAGGAGGGTCCCTGTCCCGGCGCCGTCTCACGTTTTCTCTGGCCAAGTCGTGCTCCTTAGCCCGGAACTCGGGGACGAGAGGTGGGAGTGGAAACGGGCACAGGGTAGGACGTTCTCTGGGGTCTGGGGCCATCCTAGCTGAGCCTCGGGCCAGAATCGGAAGCTAGGGCCGGAGGACCCGCTTCCTCCCCACCGCACCATGCCCCTTCTGTCATTTTTACCCAAATAGATGGCCTAAAGCCACCCGCGTGCGTCGCCCTCTTCCTCTGGGCTTCTTTTAATATGTCAGTGTCAGAGGGCCTGCGGGGGCGTAACTTGGGAAACCTCTAACATCTCGGTGCGGCAGGGCGTACACAACTCATGCATTCAGTCCGTGAAAACTTAGGGGCCTGCTGTGCTTCAGAGGCAAAGCCCACCCCTCCTATGGCTGCGGTTTGCTGGGAACCCACGGGACAGGGAACGCGGGCGCCCCCAAGGTACGCCCCGCCGCTCTTTGTGCCCGCAGCCTCCCGCTCCCGCCGCGGCGCAGCCGCCGCCGAGCTAGCGCGCCCCCTCGTGGGAGCTCCGGGCACTGCGCGGCGCCGCCCTAGCGGGAAGCAAGCGGAGGCTCCCGCTAGATCCCGGGGAGCAGGCGGGGTCCTGGCCAAGCCTTCCACCCGGCTCGGTCCTTTGGACCCCTTCCCACGCTCTAGAAGCCTCGCGCCTTCATCTTTCTTTTGACCCAGACCACCAGCTCGTCCCTTCCGCGCTCCCGCCGCTGTTTCCAGGTCCCTGGGAACTCCTCCGGGGCTCCAGGCGGTGCAGGCGGGAGATGGAAACGGGGGTGGGGTGCACCCAGACCCCGCATTCCAGGGAAACCTCTCACAGCCTGCTCCTAGCTTGAGGAGGTCCCAGGGGGAGCTTTTGTGGCTGCTGAAGACGGGCTTTTCCAAATATGACCCTAAAGTGAGGCTTCTGCTTTCAAGGTCTCATTCATATTCTCTCCCTTCTCCCCTCTCCTAGGAGGATCAGCGCCGGCGTGATTTCCCAGGAGAGGGGAAAGGGCCATCACCTGGCCTTTAAAGACTCACCTCGTGGATAACAGTGATGAGGGCGAAGCTCTAGGTAGGATGATTTTCACCACGGTGTTTCATCAAACGAGAATGATCTAGATAAACCAGGAGTGCAATCAACTCCAAAGAAAAAGATGATTTGAAAAACAAAAGTGTGTGTGTCTGTGTGTAGAGAGAGAGAGAGACTCTAATTCCTTAGAAAGATTCAGAAAATTGTATACCCACAAAACAAGAACAGAATGCTTTTGAAAGGGACACAAGAATTTAGAAAATTAGAAAGGTGCCTGTCAAAATAACAGGCTCTGAAATTCACGTAGACAATCCATCCAGCTCTTCCACCCCTTGATCCCTGGCCTCTTCTCCAGTGATTTCCACCCCCGCGCCGTAGCCGCTCCACTGTCATATCGTAGACGTTGTCCTTAATTCCCACATCCCTCCAATGTTTACATTTCAACCATCCCACTCGACCACCACCACCTCCTATATTTTCATCAAGCTCCCTCTGGTGTTCTGACCCACATGTTTCTAATCACTCCCTTGCATACATCCTTCACTGTCGGTGTCCCGCCCTTTCATTGTATTTTCCTAACCAAACTCCGACTTTGATTAAATCCAGAGCTTCGCGTCTTCCACACCCTCCTAAGCCACTGAAGAGAGCTGACTGTCAGCACTTCTTTTTTTTTTTTCTTTTTTTTCTTTTTTTTTTTTTTTTTTGAGACGGAGTTTCGCTCTTGTCACCCGGGTGGAGTGCAATGGCCCGATCTCAGCTCACTGCAACCTCTACCTCCTGGGTTCAAGCGATTCTCCTGCCTCAGCCTCCTGAGTAGTTGGGATTACAGACGCCCACCACCACGCCTGGCTAATTTTTGTACTTTTAGTAGAGATCGGGTTTCGCCTTTTTGGCCAGGCTGGTCTCAAACTCCTGATCTCAGGTAATCCGCTCGCCTCGGCCTCCAAAAGTGCTGGGATTACAGGCATGAGGCGCCCCGCCTGGCACTCCTTTAATTTCATGAAGGCAGCCCTCCAAAGGGGCCAGCTGATTTCTGGCATTGCTTCTGCGTTCAATTCACTCTCCACCTCTTCCTCCTTGAGCATTTCTCATCTTCTCTCCTCTCCTAAAATCTCTGGCACTCCCTCACTCTTCACTGACAGATGCCCTTGCTCCTGTCTCTCTCTCTCTCTTTTTTTTTTTTATGATAAAATATAGACCTGGAATGCCCTTCCTTCTTTTTTCACTGAGGAACCTCATTGGTTGGAAGAGAATTTCCTCACTCTCACAGCCGCCTCGACAGAGCCGCTGGCAGAGACAGGGTGGCACCTCCATTTTTTTACCCATACCCCATGCTCGCTTGCCAACTAAGGACTTCCACCTGCTATTATTCCCTCTCTTTCATTGTGCATACGTATTTTCTCTGTCCTGGATTCTCCTTATGAGCATACTAATATGGCTCAATAACAACCATTTTAAAAGAAAAAACAAAAACTCCCTTGTCCCCATATTCCATTCACCTCCAGGCATGATCCCAGTTCTCTGATGTTTTCTGCAGCAAAACTCCTCAAAAGAGCCGTCTACGGTGGCTGTCTCAACTTACGCTTTCTGCATTTATTTTTATTACAATTTTTTTTTTTTTTTTTTTTTTTTTTGAGACGGAGTCTTGCTCTGTCTCCCAGGCTGGAGTGCAATGTCATGCTCTTGGCTCACTGCAACCTCCGCCTCCTGAGCTTAAGTGATTCTCCTGCCTCAGCCTCCTGAGTAGGTGGGACTACAGGCGCCCACCGCCACGCCTGGCTAGTGTGTGTGTGTGTGTATTTTTACTATAGATGGGGTTTCACCATGTTGGTCAGGCTGGTCTCGAACTCCTGACCTCAGGTGATCTGCCCTCCTCGGCCTCCCAAAGTGCTGGAATTACAGGTGTGAGCCACCGTGCCTGGCCTATTATGAAAACCTTTATTATGAAAAATATTCATCAAAATGAGAGACTATAATAACCCCTATACACCTGTTATAGGTTAAACCGTAGCCCCTAAAATTCATGTTGAAGTCCTAACCCTCAGAACCTAAGAATGTGACTTTATTTGGAGACAGGGCGTTCAAAGAGGTAATTAAGGTAAAATGAGGTCATATGAGTGGGCCCAATTCAATAGGACTAGTGTCCTTAGAAAAAGAGATTAGGACCACAGACAATACAGACTGAGGGAGGACTGTGAGGACACAGCCAGGAGGCTGTCCTGAAGTGGACACACCTCAGGAGAAAACAAATCTGCTGGCACCTTGATCTTGGACTTCCAATCTGCACACTGAGAAATTTTAAAGTCACTCCAATAGCCTGAGCTGACTAACACAGCACTTATAATCTGGATTCAATAATGATTAAAGGTCTTTCTCTATTTGTTGTGTCTCTCCCTTTTCTGTCAAGTATTTTAAAGCCAATGCTGGACCTCATGTCCTTTTATTCCCACGTGCTTCAATATGAATCTGAAAAATACCCCCACGTGTTTTTACATAATCATAATGACTTTTTCACACTTAGAATTTAGCAAGAATAACTTGGTAATATCTCATAGCCAGTTCATATTCAGATTTCCCTGATTATCTTTAAAATGTCTTTCCAGGGCTGGTTTGTTGGAATAGGGATCTATACTGGTATGAATCTTGTTAGTCTACATCAGCCCCTCCCCATCCATCCTGCCTTTTTATTTCTCATCTCACTGGCATTTGAAGAAACCCAGCCAACCCAATTCCTGGAACTGTCTCTGGGCTTCCTCATCCATCTTTTTTTGTGTATTTGTTTTTTGTTTTATTCTTTTCATTTTAAAATATTTTAAACTTGAAAAGGTGCAAGAACAGTATTTAAAACGTTCTTTTCCTTGTACTATTTGAGAATAGGTTGCTGACATGTTGCCCTATCACTCGAGAATACTTTAATGCACATTTGCTACAAATAAGGACATTCTCCTACAATACACTAGCAAACTGAGGAAATTAACATAGCTACATCTCTGCCACCTAATTTGCACTGCCAATCAAGTTTCACCAATTTTCTCAATAATGTCTTTGCTACCAAAAGGACCCAATCCAAGATCATCATGTTTTGCTTAGTTTTCACATCACGTTTCCTTCGGTCTAGAACAGTCCCTCAGTTTTTCCTTGAATTTCATGATCTTTATATTTTTCAAGATTACAGGCCAGGTATTTTGTAGAGTGAACCCAATTCAGGTGATGCGTCTCTGGCAGGAGTATCACAGAAGTGATACTGGTGTTCCTCATTGAGTCCTGGCAGGTGTACATGATTTCAATTTGTCAAGTACTGACGTTGTTAGCCTTGATTAGTTGATTGAGGTATCGATTGCCAGGTTTCACCACTGAAAGCCTCTCTCCCTGTGGTAATCAATAAGTATTTTGAAGCTCTGTAATATCCTGTTATTCTTCAAATTTCCACTTACTAGTTTTAGAATCCATTGGTGTTTCTTGGCTGAGTAAGTTATTACTATGAGGGCTGCCAACTTTTCTAATTTCATTGTTTCTTCTATATTTATTAGTTGGCATTCTATTATAAGAAAAAGCTTTGTCATTGTGTGTCTCTCTTTCTCTGTCTCTCTCTCCCTGCCCCTGCTTCTCTCAGTATAGGCTCATGGATTCCACTTTATTTACTGGGTTATAATCTGTTATTGTTATTTAATTTGATGCTAAAATATTCCCACATTTGGCATGTGAGAGCCCTATGAGAGCCCATTCAGGCGCTCTGGCTCTCTATGTCCCTGAACCCTTCCCTACTTTCTGGTACATATTCCAGACTTATCTTGTACTGTTTCTGGTTTAGCCTCGGAATCAGCCATTTCTCCAGGAACCTGGTTCCTTTTAAGGGGCAGTGGTGTTTAGGGGCCAAGATCTGAGTGTTCAGCATGCTCCTTGCATTGGATGGTGCTGCTCCCAGGCCCTCTGAGTGGACAGTGAGAAAATTTCTCTCTCTCCACAGATTTTCATCTCAATTTCTCTATCTATCTATCTATCTATCTATCTATCTATCTATCTATCTATTTATCTATCTATCTATCTATCTATCTATCTATCTATCTATCATCTCTCCGTGTGTGTGTATGTGTGTGTGTGTGTGTGTGTGTCTGTGTCTGTGTGTGTGTAGCCATTAGTTTATACTGCCGGTTCCAATTCCAGTTGAACATCGTAGGATTCTTTCTAATTTTCCACTTTTGGTATTTATAACTCTTTTTTTCCCACCAGTGAGAAGCACAAACCCCACTATCCTCACTATACTAGCTTTTTTGACCAATCTCCATCTGTGAACAATCTACTGATACTACCAGCACACACAAACACACGGATGCCCTCTTTACCCACTCACACTCCAACATCCAGTACCAGGCTGCCCCACCCAACTCCTAGCCATAGGTACCCACCTGAACCAGCCCTACCCAATGGCTTTTGGACTGAATAATTCAGGGAGAAAAGGGGGAAGGAGGGAAGGGAAGGGGAGGGGAGGGGAGGCAGAAGGGGAAGGTTCATTTTTTTCTTGAATCCTCTCAAATCAGGAAACAATACAAGTTCACCAACCACTTTCCCACAGCCCCTTCTCCCGGTCCTGCCTCTTTGTCCTGCAGCAGCCCTGGGTGCAGCTGTCTACCCTCCGCTGCTGTGTCTACTCTGCTGGCTGTTGCTCTTAAGTCTTCTGTGCTGGATCCTCCTCATCTTCATAACTTCGAGGTGCTGAAAGGCTCCAGGACTCATGCTCAGACTTCTTCTCCTCTCTGTCCTCCCTCACTTTCTAAGTGATCTCTTCCAGTCCGGAGACTTTAAATATCATATGCTGAGGACTTCTAAATTATCTCCAGCCCTAATCTCCACCCTGCCTCCAGACTCCAACATCCAGTTGCCTTCTCTTACTGCATGTCTAATAGGAAACCCAAAGTTAACATATCCAAAACCAAACTCCACTTTTTCTCTCAAAGCTCCTCCTTCCTCAATGCTTCCCATTAAAGAAAATGACAGCTTCTTCCATCTAGTGTCCCAATTGCTTGATTTCTCTCTCTAAACCTTATATCTAATTCAATGGCATATTCTTGCAGTCACACCTTTGAAACACATCCCTAAATCACTACTTCTCACAATATTCATCATTACCCTCCAGTCCAAGCCACCAAGTTTTCTTAGGGCATCTGTAAGAGTCTCCTACCCGACCTCCTTTGTTCCTCTCTTGCTCCCAAATGCTCCATTCGCCACACAGCAGCCAGAATGATCCTGTTAAAATGTAAATCCCACTTCCAGTTCCCATAATAGAAATGACAAGAATCATTTCAGAACTTAAGACTCAAGGGCAAAAGAATGCAAAGGAGAACAGACACCCTTAAATGAGAAAATAAAACAAATAAAGTGGTTTTTTAAACTAGAGAGAAAATGACAGATGTATAAGATAGGAAAACATTGCATCATTGCATAATTATAATCCCCAGAGGAGAAAACCAAAACAATGAAACTGAAAAAGATATTTAAAATATAATTGAAAAAAATTATCCTGAAATAAGAGAAGACTTGAATCTAGATATTGAAAGGGCAAGTTGAGTCAACACAGTTAGAAACATATCCTGGGATGTTTCCCAGTACCAGAAGGAACTTCAGGACCAGAGGAGGTGGATTCTGGAGGGAAAGACCCAGAGACCCCTGACTGGAGATTGGTTGAAGCTGCCAGAATGCGAGTGCACACACGTGCACACACACATACACTGCACTTTGGGTCAGACAGGAAAATTTTGGGTATTTGTCTCAGGGGAGATGCATTAGTCCATTTTCACACTGGTATAAAGAACTTCCCTGAGACTGAGTAATTCATAAAGGGAAGAGGTTTAATTGACTCACAGTTCCATATGGCTCAGGAGGCCTCAGGAAACTTACAATCATGGTGGAAGGCGAAGGGGAAGCAAGCACCTTCTTCACAAGGTGGCAGGAGACAGCAAAGGAGGAAGAGCCTCTTATAAAACCACCAGATCTCGTGGGAACTCACTCGCTCTTATGAGAACAGCTTGGAGGAAACTGCCCCCATGATCCAATCACCAGATCCTCCCACCAGGACCCTTCCTCAACACTTGGGGATTACAATTCGAGATAAGGTTTGGGTGGGGACACAAAGCCAAACCATATCAGGAGATAATGCATATGAGCCCTATAAGTTGAGAGGAACAGGGGACCTACAAAAACATAAGTGAGATGGATACAATTAGATCTATTGGAAAGAAAGCCAGAATTAGCAACGTTAATATTAACCAAAATGGATTTCAAGATGGCAGGAATTACAACCTCTAAATAACTTTTGTTAAGAAACAGGCAAAAATGAAAATTATAAATGATTTATAACTGAATAAAAATGAGAGCACTACATAACTTGTAGAAGGTAGCCAAAATTGTACTCAGAGAAAAAATTATAGTCTTAATACATTTATTAGAAAATCAGAAAGACTAAAAAGAAATAAACTGTGCTTTTAAATTAAGCTAGAGAAAGAACAATGTAATGAAAAAAGTAGAAAGAATAATGATAAAAGCAAGATGTAAGGAAAGAAAAACAGTAGAAGAGTTGCTGAACAAAAGTAAAACATGGTTCTTTAAAACATTATCAATATAGACAAACCTTGGATAAGTATAACAAAGAGAAAAATGAGAAGGCTGAACAAACAGTATCAGGAATCAAAAATGAGTATATCCACAGACAGAAGTGACTAGTAAAATATAAAAAATACACAATTTCCTACTAATAAATGTGAAAACCTACACAAAAATAAATTTAAAAATAGAATCAAGAAGAAGTAAAATTCCTGAATAGGCTAAGAAACATGGAAAAATCCAAACTTGTGGTCAGCGACCAAATTCAAAAACTACCTGCAATAGACAGAACGCTTGTGTCTCTCCGAAAATTCATATGTT
Organism: Rhinopithecus roxellana; assembly: GCF_007565055.1. Taxonomy (NCBI): domain Eukaryota; kingdom Metazoa; phylum Chordata; class Mammalia; order Primates; family Cercopithecidae; genus Rhinopithecus; species Rhinopithecus roxellana. Next base: position 65,105,653 of record NC_044554.1, read on the forward strand.
GAAATCTGAACCCCCAACATGATGGTATTAAGAGGGGGGCCTGGGCTGGGTGCGGTGGCTCACACATATAATCCCAGCACTTTGGGAGGCCGAGGCAGGTGGATCACCTGAGGTCGGGAGTTTGAGACTAGCCTGACCAACATGGAGAAACCCCATCTCTACTAAAAATACAAAATTAGCTGGGCATGGTGGCAGATGCCTGTAATTCCAGCTACGCAGGAGGCTGAGGCAGGAGAATCACTTGAACCTGGGAAGCGGAGGTTGCGGTGAGCTGAGATCATACCATTGCACTCCAGCCTCGCAACAAGAGTGAAACTCCATCTCAAAAAAAAAAAAGAAGGGGGCCTTTGGGAGGTAATTAAGTCACAGGAGTGGAGCTCTCATGAATGGCATTAGATATCCCAGAGAGCTAGCTTGCTCCATCTACCATGTGAGAAGCTAGCTTGCTTCTATTCCAACTCATCAAAGGTGCTATTTATGAGGAAGCAGACCCTCACCAGATACTAAATCTACTGGTGCCTCGATCTTGGACTTCCCAGCCTCTAGAACTATGAGAAATAAATTTCTGTTGTTTATAAGCTGCCCAGTTTGTGGCATTTTATAATAGCTGCCCAACTAAGACAGTACCAGACCAGAGGGTATATTGAGGTGAGTTCTATGAAGCTTTTTATTGATTTATTCATTTATTTTAGATTAAAAAAATTTTTTTTAGAGATGGTTCTTGTTTTGTTGCCCAGAGTGGGATTGAACTCCTGGGCTCCAATGAGTCTCCTGCCTCAGCCTCCCAAATTCCTGGGATTACAGGTGTGAGCCACCACACCCGGCCTATTTATTTATTTTAGAGGCAGAGTCTTGCTATGTTGCCCAGGCTGGTCTTGAACTCCTGGCCCCTCAAGCAGTCCTCCTGCCTTGGTCTCTCAAAGTGTTGCAATGATAGGTGTAAGCCACTATGCCTGGCCCGAACTTTTAAATTATTACATAATACTAATTTTGGATAAACATTCAGTTTATACAGAAAAGAGATGAGAAAGTCTTAATCTAATTTTCTGATAACAGTATCACTGTGATCCTAAAAGTCGGCATGGACAGCACAAGAGGGAAAACTACAGCCACTTCCACTTATACACACAAATACAAAATTACTAATCAATCAATAACCAGGTAGGGTTGTTCCAAAAGAATATTCAAGAAAAGAGTTGAATAAATGTAAACTATATCATGTTCATGGATGGGAAGACTCCATTATAGGTATTGTACATTTTTTATTAGGTTTGTTTTAGAGTTTACATTGCCATTAAGATGCTGTGCCCAGTATATATTGGGTCCAAGAAGATAAAAGCCAAATACTGACAAAAGTAGAGAAAAAAGAAAGAAGCTCAGTTACTTGTGGACACCATGGGGTCTTTGTGTTAGCTCTGGTCTGCATCCCTTTAGATTTACCTGTTATACAAAATTTAAAATCCTATTATATTAAGTGTCTGTTTGCCTTTGTTACTAAAAGCTGATACAAATCCCAATAAAACTTTCAATAAGATTTTTCATGACACTTGACACACAAATTCTGAAATTCTTACTGAAGAACAACACACCCACATTCCAGGAAGTGAAAGACGGAAATTAGGAAAAGGCAGGGGCAGTGCCTATAGCAGAAAAACTTTCCCAGAAATTCCCCCCATAGACGTCTTCCTTTTTCTAGGCCAGAGCTAGGTCACATGGGAGTCCCTAGCTTCAAAGGAGACTAGGAAATGTAGTTATTTCTGAGACACTATTGCCACAAAAGTATACTCCAGATGAATTAAAGACCTAAATGTAAAAAAGAAGCACTTTAAAATTATTAGAATAAATTAAGAAGACCAGCTTTTTTCACTTTGGGGTAGAGAGGGCTTATTTATTTATTTATTTATTTATTTATTTATTTATTGACTTTGCGATGGAGTCTCACTTTGTCACCCAGACTAGCGTGCGGTGGTGTGATGTTGGCTTATTACAACCTCTGCCTCCCAGGTTCAAGCAATTCTCCTGCCTGAGCCTCATGAGTAGCTAGGATTACAGGAATGTTCCACCACGCCAAGCTAATTTTTGCATTTTTAGTAGGTTTCACCATGTTGGTCAGGCTGGTCTTGAACTCCTGACCTCAGGTGATCCGCCTGCCTCGCCCTCCCAAAGTGCTGGGAATACAGGAGTGAGCCACTGTGCCCAGCCAAGAGGGGCTTATTTAAACAAGACACAAAGTCTAAAAATCATAAAGAAAATTTTACAAATCAAAATTAAAAAATTTGTACAGGGTACAAAATACTATAAACACATTTAAAAGACAATCAACATTGCCTTTTAACTGGTGACTGGTGACAAACATTTTAAGTGTACAGAAAAGGAACTGAAATTCATCATTTGTAGAGCATTTACAAATCAATAGGGAAAAAAAATGACCCAAGAGAAAAGAAATGAGCAATGGATATTAATGTGTAATTCACAAAAGAGAAAATATAAATGGCCAATAAACACATGAAAAGATGCTCAAATCCAAGAGTGATCAAGAAAATGCAAATCAAAACTCCTAGGAGATACTATTTTTAATCATCAGCTTGACAAAAAATAAATTCTTTTTTAACATCAAGTGGTACTGAGGCGTGTGGAAATGAGCATGCTCATATAACTGCTGGGGGCAGGGTGTGAATTGGTGCAGCCACTCTTGAGAGTGATTTGATCGTATCTACTCAAAGCAGAAAATGTGCATTTCCTATAACCTAGTGATTAAGCTTCTGTGTGTCAGCACTAAACAAATACTCACACACGTGTATGGGGAACCATGCCCAGGAATGATCACTGAAGTATTTTTGAAATAGCAAAATTGTGGAATGGATAAGCAAAATGTGATATATTTTTAGGACAGAAGACTCTGCTGCAGCTCATTCCAAAAGGAATGGACCTGGTTTAAATCTATCTAAGATCTTTTAATCTAAGATGTAAAAAAAAAAAAATCATTAAGTTAAAAAAGAAAACAGTTGCAGAATATGCATACCATTTATATTATTTTAAAAACACATACCCCAAACAATACTATCTATTTTCTGCGGGTATATCTAATGAATTTCAAAATTTCTTTTTAATCTTTTGGATCCACACCAAAATCATAATAGTGGTCTACCTCTGGAGATAGGAGAGGGACAAAACTGTTGGGTTAATGGAGACTTTAGATTTATTTTTGATAATTTTAAAGGTGAATAGATTCATGTATTGATATATTAACTTGTAATTGAAATGAATTCAAACTTAAAATCATAAAAAAGCATGAATTTATATCAGGCTAATTTATATATTGTCCATAGTTTGTTGTGAATAACTGTGTTTAGTTCATAGCAAACCATATAGAAGTCTCATTCCTGTAGTTTTCAATGAATCCTTTTGCTGTCTTCAAAAAAGCCTCCTTCCAGCTCTCCCATGGAAAGTCTGGATCTTTCTGATCCCAGAGTAGGCAGAGCTATGAAGCGTGATCTTTAGAGACGTGTGATGTGATAAGGCCTGTCCTAAGAGGCTGCACAGACTGGGCATGGTGGCACATGCTTGTATTCCCAGCTCTTTGGGAGGCTAAGGTGGGAGGACCCCTTGAGCCCAGGAATTTGAGGTGGCAGCGTGCTATAATTGCACCAATGCACTTTAGCCTGGGTGATACAGCAAGACCTTGTCTCAATCAATCAATCAATCAATCAACCAATCAATATTATCTGGGCATGGTGGTGCATTCCTGTAATCCCAGCTATTTGGGAAGCAGAGCCCAGGAGGTGGAGGCTGCAATGAACCCTGATGGGGCCACTGCACTCCAGCCTGGGCGACAGAACCAGAGTGAGGCTACCCAGCCACTGGGGTGACCTTCAGGTGCGCACTTTCCTAAGCTCACGTAGACCAGATGCTCTCTGTGAGAGAGAGTCAGAGACTGGAACCTGGGGCCACTATGAGTGCTGCAACTCATTCCCTGCCTCCCTGGGGTGGGCTCCGTCAGGTGACCCTGGGGCTCAGCACAGGCTGACCCACCCTCTGCCAACCCTCTCACATCTGCCCCTTAAGTGGGGCCCCGAGGGGAATCAGGATCTCTGCACTCTCCCACAGCCCAGCCCTGGGCCTCCTACCCCTCTGTAAGCCCATCCTTGGCAGTCTTAATTAACTTCCAGAGACACAGAGACACGCAATAGCCTTGGGTGACAGGAGCTATAAAATTGCATAGTCTGATTAAAAATAATAATGAGAATACCTACTGCCCATTAGCCTGTGCCTGAGCCCTTAACAAGGATTAGTTAATCAGCCTGCTTGCAGCCTGAGGAGGGGCAAAGGTTATTGGTGCTCTTTTAGAAGAGGGGCCAGGGGTTAGTGACAAGGGGCTGGTGCTGCAAGGAAGGGCTTTCCATGACCTATTCTGGCCTTTCATAGCCACTGGGTCACCAGAAGAGAGAAATCAGCCCTCCAACCTGGCCATCGCTGTCTGTGTGACTTCGAGAGGTGGCTCCCCTTTCCTGGCCTCTTTGACTGTTCTCCAGGGCTTCTTCCAGCCCCGATGTTGGGGACAGCCCAGGTGACCAGAGAGCCACATCTACTGCATCTACTGCCACCTCCTTAGGGAGTAGGGCAGGTCCAGGTCTTCTTCAAGAAAAGGAGGGTCAGCCCCTGACCCTGACCCTGGCCCTGCCCCCGACTGAGACCCTGGGTGGGTAAACACGCCAGGCCACCTCTGCCCCTTGATGGCCTTGTTTGTTTGTCTCTTCAATTGTGGTAAAAGATATATAATGTAAAATGTGCCATCTCAACCACTTCCAAGCATGCAGTTCAGTGGCATTAAGTAATTCATGTTGTTGTGCAACCATCACCACCCTCCACCTCCAGAACTATTTTTCATCTTGCGAAACTGAAACTCTATACCCGTTAAACACTACGTCCTCATTCCTCTCCTGACCCCGGCCCCTGGCAAGCACAATTCTACTTTCCTTGTCTGTGAATTTCACTAATCTAAGCACCTCATCTGAGTGGAATCCCACAGTATTTGTTCTTTTGTGACCAGCTTATTTTACTTAGCACACTGTCTTCAAGGTTCACCCACGTTGTTGTAACACTGGGATTTTCCTGCCTTCTAGGAGTCCAGCCTGGGCGCTGGGGAGGCGGGTGGGGCGGGGTGCGGGGTAGAAGTGCAGCAGACCCTGTGGTTCATTTTCACCCAGGGGCTGTCAGGCCTCATGCCAGGGCCTCCCGGAAGATCCAGGATAAAGGGGCACAGCCTGTAGGCATGTTGGTTTTACTCATTGGTAAATAGTGTCGAACATTACACATTAAAATCAACATGAATACATTACCGAGCAGAAGGCAACGTGCACATAAATTTAAAAACTGGGACTTGAAAGAATTCTGTGCTTGTGGCGAATTTTCTTCTTTGAACCCTGGGGGAATTGGATGGGAAGCTGAAGGAAGCACAGCCCATGAGCCCCAGCCTGGCCTGGAATCTGGTTTCCTTTGGCCTGAAGCGTGCAGGGCACCCTAGGAGAGATGGGGCAGCCAGGGCAGCTGGGACTCCCACCTCCCCCAACTATAACTTAGGCCTTAGAAGCCCAAGGGGTCATGATCATTGTGAACCTAGTGTGTGCTCTAAGCCCCATGGCTGCCAATCAGGGTTGCACCTCCTTAAGCCAAGGGGCCCGGAGCTGGGGATTGCCAGTCGTGTGGTCATGCCCCACCGCACCGGTGGCTTCATGGTAGAAGCAGGAAGCGTGGAGAGGCGGAGGTGGGCACGGCCACCTTAAGCCTCCAGCTGCCTGTGCTCCCCACTATTTCCTCCCTGAGCTAGAAGAAGTTGCCAAAGGCAGTCGCCTCCCCAGGGCCACCCCACACGTCTGGGGGAGCCGCCAGGAAGTGCCAGAATCCACCGCCAAAGCCCTCTCCTCTGCAGCCAGAAACACTCCACAATAATTTGGCCTGAGAGATGAGCACCAGAAAGTTGCCATTTAATTTAATTTATTCCAATTTAACTTTAATTTCACTGAGTCCACATTTGCTCCCCCAGCTATCTTTTCGCTCCTGAGGTTGTTAAATTATTGTAGCTCGTGAAGATAGGGAAGATGGAAAATGGTCAGAGCCTTAAGGAGCCAGCCCAGCCCTGAGGCCCCCATGTGTCCTGTGTGTTCCCTTGGGGACTCTCAAGGCCAGATTTACTGGGGGAGGGGGGCTGGGGACAGCCACCTTTGATGCACCCAGAGCCCTCATCACCCACCCCAGAGTGAAAAAGGTATAATATTAACAATTAATCTAGCATCTGCTATGTGCCAAGATGCCTTACCTTGGTAGTAGGCATTATTCTTATCTCTCAGAAGAGCCACCTGAGGCTCTGAGGCCAAGGATACGCAGCCTCTGATGGAAGCGGGTGTGAAACCCCATCTGGCTGCAGTAAGGAGGGTGCAGCTGGGGCTGGGCTCAGCAAGGAATCCCGAGGGCCATGGCACTTGTGTCCCAGAACCCTCTCCCAGACAGAGAGGCAGTCAGGGCTAGGGCCCTCTAGACCCTCTGCCTGAATCCAAACAACAGTTCTGGAAAGGGACCCCCATCAGAAGGGACCACAGAAGGAGCACCCTGGATTTGCACATCAGCTCAATAGATACACAGCTGACTGTATGTCTTTGGGCATAGGAATTACTGTCTCTGAACCTCAGTTCTCAAATTGCAAAATGGAATAATAATCATCGTACTTCAAAAGGGCTTCACAGGTATACTGGCCCCCCAATACTAAATAAAAGCCAAGAGGCTGTCCAAGAAAGACTGAACTTAAAATGTGGGAACATTGGAAAGATTGTTCTTTCTGGATTAAAAGCAACTTCTTCCTTGAAGGGCAGAAATCTGGATTTGTCTCTGGGACTAACTTTCCCTTTGTTCTGAAATGGGGCCCTCTGGGAAGCCATTTCGTTGTTTGGTGTGAGAGAAGGAACTTGCTGGAGTCCGGGGTAGGTGGACGCCTGCCCACCCAAGAGCCTAACCCAAAGGTGGAAGCTTGGCCTCTGCTGACTGATCCTTTCTTTGCTCATTTTGGGAAAAACTTTTCCTTGCAGAGGCAGAGATAGGTTTGTTTTTGCACAAAACTTCAGGCTCTTTGCATTGGCTACTTCCCTGCCCAGAGCATCCTTCCACATATTCCCATACAGGTGCTCTCCTGCACTGCGAGACTTTGCTTAACGTCGCCTTTTCACTGAGGCCTTCCCTGACTGCCCTGTCTCAAATTGCAGCTCAACTCCCGGCCGCACATTCTCCACCCCTTTCCCTGGTATAGTTCTCCCCGGCCCGCCCATGGTACTCTGCACCTTCCAATGCAGTGGCATGTATTTATGTGGCGTCTTGTCGGTCTCCCTGACTTGGTGCAGGCTGCTGTTAACAAAATACCATACACTGGGTGGCTTGTAACCAACAGAAATGTGTTTATCACAGTTCTGGAAGCTGGAAGTCTGAGATCAGGTTCCCAGCACCTTCTGGGTTGCAGACTGCTGACTTTGTGGGCCCTCCTATGGTGGAAAGAGAGCGAGCTAGCCCTCTGGCCTCTTTTTTTTTTTTTTTTTTTGAGGCAGAGTCTCACTCTGTTGCCCAGGGTGGAGTGCAGTGGTGTGATCTCGGTTCACTGCGACCTCTGCCTCCTGGATTCAAGCGATTCTCCTGCCCCAGCCTCCCAAGTAGCTGGGATTACAGGCGCCCGCCACCACGCCTGGCTAATTTTTGTATTTTTAGTAGAGACGGGGTTTCACTATGTTGGCCAGGCTGGTCTCAACCTCCTGACCTCAGGTGATCCGCCCCCCTTGGCCTCCCAAAGTGCTGGGATTACAGGCGAGAGCCACCGCGCCAGTCTGGCCTCTTCTTGAAAGGGCACTAATCCCATGCATTAGGGCTCCCCTCATGGCCGAATCACCTCCCAGAGGCGTCCTCCAAATACCATCACCTTGGGGATTTTATTTCAACATATGAATTGGGAGGGGACACAAACATTCAGCTCATAACACTCCCCCACTAGAATGTAAGGGCCATGAGGGCAGGGATTCTGTCTGTTGTGTTTACTGCTGAATCACCAGAAGCTCGACTAGTGTCTGGCACATAGTAGATGCTCAGTAAATGTTGGATGACTGAATTAAACAGAAGCCTTTGCTCATAGGAGGTAATATGGTTGGGGAAGGGGTGAGGCAGGCCCTCTTTACCTTGCACTCAAGGAAAGACCTAGGTAAGAACTGGGATGGCCTTTGCCCAGCACAGCATGGGAAGGGTGGTTAGGGACACCACGCAGGAATGTGACTGCATAAACCAGGGCCTGGAAGGACATTGCTGGGCTATGGGGACTCTCTTGTAGGACAGATGCCAACCACAACCTACTGGAGTTGCCTTTAAAAGGCATGGCTAGGGCTAGCCCCATAGGAAATGAGACAGGCCCAGAGCTGAGAATGGGGAGGTCTTTGTTGAGCCCGGCTTGGCTCTGCTGGGAACGCTTTCAGGTTGGCGAGCTGGTCTCTGGCCTGTGCGGCAAGCTGTGCTAGTCAGGGAGCTGGCCCTACAGAGCAGGTTGGGGTGTGTGGACTATAAGGGTAGTCACTTCTAATGGCAGCTGGGAGGCCTGTCCTGGGTTTCGGAGGCTGAGCTAAAGGGGAAAGGAGTAGCCCCTGCCTGATGCTGGAGTGAGGACCTCGGTCATGGCCACCAGCAGAGGCCTGGGTATCCAGAAGGAAGATATCAAGTGGCTCTTGATAAAAGGACAAGTTTGGCCTGATTTCCTCTCTCTTTCTCCCCATCTCTCTCCCCCATGTGATGCCTTCTGCCATGTTACAATGAAGCAAGAATGCCCTCACCAGATGTGGCCCCTTGGCTTGGATGTGATGGAAGCCTCCAGATGAGTGAGCCAAGTAAACTTCTTTTCATTGTAAATTACCGCGTCTGTGATATTCTGTTGTTGTTGGGGGAAATCCAGAAGAGCGGTGACTGGAAAGAGAGGCACGAATATGTCAGAAGATGAAGTCCAGGTCAAACAGCTGTAGTGGCCTTTCCTGGTGACTCTGTGGACTGTGTGCTGGCCAGATGGTTTAAGAATATTCAGTTCTGATGTAAAACATGACAGAAGCTACTTACAGAAGCAAATAGCTGTGAAACATGCATAGTAAACACAGAGTATACCGAATATATGTACATTGAACAGAGGTTTAAGAAGAATGAAACAAGAGTACCACTGACAGGTAGGAAGGGTGGAAGAAATGATAAGGCATCAAATATCCATGATGCACTCAACACCCACCGGGCACTCAACACAGTCAATATTCATGAGATCTTAAATTGTCCACCCACAGGTGACACATTCTGGCTTCACGTGTCCTATGCCCAAGAAAATTAGTAAATTCATTACTTAAACATCCCAGATGCTAACTTCTATTAATTCTTACTGTGGAAAATGCTTTCTATAATCTAAATAAAGCACCAAATGGGTTTGAATCTTCAAAAAAGCTAATAGCTGCTCATCAGGCTAACTGGCAAGCCGGAGCTACCCATGCATCCCTCTGCTGTAGCAAGTGCATGCACGCTCTGGGCATCTTCATCTGCTGAGCCCTTTTGCCTGCCTGGCTCTGGTCGTCACAGCCCCAGCACCAGTGACACAGCTGATGCAGCAGAGAGGAACAGGTCATGGGAACCTCGTGCACCCAGTAGTCAGGGGTGTGTGTGCTCTATTCACCCCAGGGGCACCCTAGCCTGTGTGCTCACTCACCCTTCTCTTTCCCCTTGCTTCCTGCTGTGTGTTTTTAATTGGTTTAATAAGCCGTGTCATTCGAGAATCATCATTTCATCTATGAGCGTCCCTGTCTTGTGACCTCTGGGATGGCTGACGTACAGAGGCCACCATTGCATTGAGGTCATTTCCCACAGGACAACGAGACATGGAGTATCTTTGGGACACTCACAGATATACCTGGCTGCTACAATTTGAATGCCCCCTCCAAAACTCTTGTGGAAATTTCATTGCCATTGTGATGGTATTGGGAGCTGGGGCCTTTAAGAGGCCATGAGGGCTCACTCTCGTGAATATATTAATGTCATCATGTCAGGAGTAGGCTTCTGATGAAAGGATAAGTTTAGCCTGATTTCCTGTCTCTTTCTCCCCATCTCTCTCCCCGTCTCTGTCCCTTGGTGGCAACAGGACAGTGTGATGCCTTCTGCCATGTTACGACGAAGCAAGAAGGCTGTCACCAGATGTGGCCCCTTGGTCTTGGATATGGTGGAAGCCTCCAGATGAGTGAGCCAAGTAAACCTCTTTTCATTGTAGATTACCACATCTGTGGTATTCCGTTGTAGTAGCAGGAAATAGACTAAGATGCTGGAGGAAGGCATTCTGGGGACTCATGATAATTGGAACATGGAAGGAGGGGCTACCTGTCTTGTGGGCATAGCCTGGTGTGGCAGATTACACACTCCGGCGATGGCTACAATGCTATCTCCCATCTCATCTGCTCTTTTTACAGTGTGACCTTGAGTGACGTGAAGGAGTCAATGTCCTCTCCCCTCAAACCTGGGTGGCCCTTTGTGGCTGGCGAGGCCAGACAGTGGTGCTGGCTGAGGACATGGGGAGTGATGCTCTGTGACATCCAAGGCTGGCTGCCAGACAGGAGTGAGTGGGCTTGAACGGTCTCAGGACACTGTGAGGTTGGGACACAGGCTGCAGGTGCAGGCCTTAGGGTTCTGGCTTGACCTGCTACTGCCCTCCTGTCCTTCCTGGCCTTCCCCACCCCACACCAGCCACAGCTCTCAGGTGTGACAGGAGCCCGTGCCCTTGCCTTTGTGAGGCTGCAGGGCTGTGCTGGGTGGGACAGCTGTGCAAAGCCTTGCCGTTTGGGCTGCCCACCCACAGAAGGAACATTTGCCCAGGTGGTTTGAAACCCCTCGAAAATGGGCCCTGAGGTTGTGTCTATTGGTCCTGATAAAGAGAGGCATTTTGGTGGGGGGTGTCCATGGTAGGCAAGTGGCAGCCAAAACCTCAGCTCCCAGGCCTGGCCAGCAGCCCCCACTGCACTTGGCTCCTCTCACCATGAGCCTGGGCAATTCTGGTCAGGACGCGGCCCTCACTGCCCCATCCCCCACACTGCGAGTACCCCACATGCTTCCCTTCAAGCTTAGTGGCTGCGTGGTGAGAGAGCCAGGGCCCTGAGGGACAGCAGTCCCGTCTGTTGGTTCCTCTCCATCTGTCTCTCTAGGGTTCTTCTCTTCCCTAGCCTTCAGCATCATTTTCAGAAGAGCATTTCCTCCGCCTCCGTGTCCAGCCTATCTCCCCTGGCCTGGCATCTGCTGTCAGCGCCAGGTGCCTCTGTTAGTTTTAGTCCATTTGGTTTGCCTGGAGGTGTCTCTGTTTGTCTCCTTCCCAAGGCTCTCTTAGTCTTGCCTCTAATGCTCCCACCTCCAGTCACTCCTGGGGAATCTACTGAGCACCTAGCATCAGGCCTCACCACTCACCAGCTGTGTGGCCTTGGGCAAGCTACTCAACCTGTCTGTTCAGATGCCCCACCCTCCTCACCTGACAGTTTTCCAGCCCAGATGTTCTGCCATCATCCTATCTCCTCCTGCGTTTGCAGAGGTGGGCAGGAGTCCAGGGAGCTGAGGGCTTGCCCACTCATGCCAGCATCAGAGATCTACAGGAGTGATTCATCCCTCATCCCCATTTCTGGCTTTGGGGTGCTGAGATCCCTGGGAAATGGCAGCCCAGGAGGGGTCTCTCTGAGAACCATTGGCAACCCACCTTGGAAGGAGGTTGCTGGGGAGGGCTGCTCCCTCCTAGGAAGAGCCAGTGAAAGAACAGCTGCTGTGGTCCCTTGGTGGCAACAGGTGGACCATCAGGAGAAGGACAGCAGCAAGACCAGGGGAGCCCGGGCACCTCAGCCACCCTCTTCATTTCTTCAAGCCTTTGCCCTCGTGCCAGGCCTTGCAGGTGTTTCCTGGGAGATTCTGGTGTCCCTTTTTCAAGGACCCTTCTGCTGGGCAGTTTCAAGAGTCCTGTCGTACACGATGCTGTGACCCGCTCAGCTATTTCTATGTCCCTCGGGCCACCCTAGCCACACCAGAAACTTCCAGAAGGCAGGGTCTATGCCACTCCCATCCCTGAATCCCCACAGTCCCTGTTTCCTGGGAATGTGGTTAGAATGACTATCTGCTGATGTCACTGACAAGGAGGTGACTGTGGACACTTCCAGACTCTTGTCCATCTCTAGAAACTGGTGATCCTGGAAGTGGGTTCACACGGCCCATAAAAGCCAGGAGAATGAAGTCACCACTGTCACTGCTGTTCCCATCCCTTGCTTTCTGAGATGTGACTTCCTGTCCTCGCTCTATGGAGAACAGCTGGAGTCACGCTAAGCAGTTCTAGGGGAAGATAGGACAGGCCACTACCAACCCCTCGTGAAACATTGGAGTTCAGGAGGAAACATGGAAAATGAGCAGAGAAATATCACCCCCCACTTTGAGCTTCTCTCAACAGACACACACACCTTGCACAGAACTGGGCAGGGAGCAGGCAGTTTGGACAAAGGGAGGGAGGAGCCAATGACAGTCACTCCTAATGATGCATGACCCCTGAGAGCAGACACCCACTGTGTGCCAGGCACTGGACTCAGCATGGTTTCCCCTGTGTCTCACGACAACCCTGTGAGACAGATCCTTGTATTATGATTCATATTTTATAGACAAGGAAAAATGAGTTGCTGAGAGGGTAACTCGCCCAGAGACACACACACAGCAGCAAGTGGCAGTACCAGGACTTCAACCTGGGTAGTCTGACGTGACATCAGCCCTCTACCACCATGTCGAGAGCAACCTTACCTCACACCCAACACCCGCACTCAACCCCACCATGCCTTTGGAATAGCATTCTGCCAGTGCTAAGTGTGCAGTCCCATATTGCCCCAGGCTCCCTGGGCAATTTGTCTCAGTCAGCTCTTGGGTTGACAAGGCTGTGTAATAAAGCACTCTTAAAAATCTCAGTGGCTTGCAATAAAAAGCATTTGTATTACGGGTCTGCAGGTCAGCTGCTGTTTGGCTTCATTTATTAGCCACCTATTATGTGCCAGGCACTGTTTTCTGTCAGACCTTCAGGATTGGGCCATCCAGCCACGGAGATACACATGAAACTAACAATAACAAGAAATGTAGGCACTGTGACAAAGCCGTCGAAAGTGCTAGGGAGACCCAAGGAGAGGGACTGGCCAGTTCTTCTCTGAGAAGAATGGGGGCTAGAGAGTAACACACAGGCTGGGCTTTGAAAATACAGTAGAATTTCAAGAGACAATGAAGGTGGACAGGGTGTACTAGGAAGTGGGGACTGTCTTTAGCAAAGGCATGGGGGCAAGAAGAAATGAGGAGCATTGAGTGGACCCCATACAGTCTCCTTTGCTGAGGAACAAGATGTGTGAGCAGGCATGGGTGAAGCAGGAGGTTGACCACAGATTAGAAAGGGTCAAGTCCAGCAGTGGGAGAAGTTTTTGAACTTTTTTAAGCTGGAGAGTGGACTGACTAGTTCTCAAAGGGGAGGAAGACAGCTGCTGAAGGCAGGAAGATGGTGAGGAGACTTTGGTGGTTCTCCATGTAAGAGACGTTGCAAACGTGAAGCCAGCTGGACCCAGGACGTGGGGCAAGTGGGAGCTTGGGTGTGCATGATCCCAAAGTGGGGAGACAAAAGGGTCCCCCTGAGAGTTCATGCAGCATGTGACAAAAAACAATATAAGAAATATTTTTGTGAGGCTCATATTTTGACTCTATTTTGAAAGAGGCATTATTAAAATGTTTTCTCATCGATGGCAGCAGAATTGAGATAAATCCCCCTCCTAAACCCTACCCAAGGTGGGTGTTCTGCAGAATACTCACTTACACAATTCCTTACTAAAATGTTGGTTCTTTGCTTTGTTTTGCTTTAAACCAGATTCATTCTTTTTTAAAAAATTTAAAATTTTTGTGGGTATGTAGTAGGTGTATATATTTACGAGGTAAATGGGATGTTTTGATATAGGCATTTGATGTGAAATAAACACATCATGGAGAATGGGCTATCCATCTCCTCAAGCATTTATCCTTTGAGTAACAAACAATCCAATGACACTTTTTATTTTAAAATGTACAATTAAGTTATTATTGACTATAATCACCCTATTGTGCTATCAAACAGTAGGTCTTATTTATTCTTTCTATTTTTTTTTTGTACCCATTAACCATCCCCACCTCTCCCAACTCATTTTTTTGGAGGCACATGTAATACATACTGGACACACAGGCCCACCCGGGGTCTACTCTCTGTGGATCACAGACCATGCCCAGAGAGAGCTAGTCACGGCGAGAGGTCTGCACACGCCTCCCCACCAAGTGCAGACAGATGGCCCCGGGTGCCTAGCTCCGGCACCGCACTCAGAATGTCCTTCAGCAGTGACAGTCAGATGCTCAGCACAGACAGGAAGCAGCCTGGGGCTGCATGACCGAGCCAAGGCCCTGCAGGGAGCCTGGAGGAGTCAGAAGGTCCCCATACCCTTTCCCTAGGCTCATTCCGCAGCCTGTGCTCCCCGCATTGAGGCCACCCCAGCCAGACCTGAGGCAAGGCCACTGAGCAGACAGACACCTGCCTGGACATGAGAAACCCACGAGAGTCTGAGAAACCCACGTGGCCAGCTCATGTCAGGAAAGGGAGGATGCTGCTGCAGCTGGGAGAGGAGCTTATTTTTAGCCCACGTATTGGCTGGGGCTTTGCAGACTAAGATGAAGCTCCTGCTCCTTGCTGATGCTGTTATTTCTCCCCACCGGGGCCGGGAATTGGTTTATCTTTCCGGTAACCACCTCAGCAGCTGCCCGCCGCAGCGGCAGGCCCCAGGCAGGTTGCTGTGTGTCTATTATTTTTGATTGCCCATCCTATGGGGCATGAAATCACTTCTGGGAGGGTGTGAGCTTGGCACTGACCTCACTGCCACTGGAGAGGGAGCAGGAGGCAACTGTCTCCTCAGGGTGCAGCCGAGGGGGTGGTTCCAGCCAGAGGTCTGGGGCCGTGGGCACTCCTACACTGCGGTGGGCCACGCTTTCTGGCCCTGGAGGGGCTGAGTGAAAGGAGAGCACCAAAGGGAGGCCGTAGGAAGGCTTCAGCTGGGGGACAGGGCATCAGCTTCCAGCACCATCCCTAGCACCAAAGGGAGGCCGTAGGAAGGCTTCAGCTGGGGGACAGGGCATCAGCTTCCAGCACCATCCCTAGCACCAAAGGGAGGCCGTAGGAAGGCTTCAGCTGGGGGACAGGGCATCAGCTTCCAGCACCATCCCTAGCACCAAAGGGAGGCCGTAGGAAGGCTTCAGCTGGGGGACAGGGCATCAGCTTCCAGCACCATCCCTAGCACCAAAGGGAGGCCGTAGGAAGGCTTCAGCTGGGGGACAGGGCATCAGCTTCCAGCACCATCCCTAGCACCAAAGGGAGGCCGTAGGAAGGCTTCAGCTGGGGGACAGGGCATCAGCTTCCAGCACCATCCCTAGCACCAAAGGGAGGCCGTAGGAAGGCTTCAGCTGGGGGACAGGGCATCAGCTTCCAGCACCATCCCTAGCACCAAAGGGAGGCCGTAGGAAGGCTTCAGCTGGGGGACAGGGCATCAGCTTCCAGCACCATCCCTAGCACCAAAGGGAGGCCGTAGGAAGGCTTCAGCTGGGGGACAGGGCATCAGCTTCCAGCACCATCCCTAGCACCAAAGGGAGGCCGTAGGAAGGCTTCAGCTGGGGGACAGGGCATCAGCTTCCAGCACCATCCCTAGCACCAAAGGGAGGCCGTAGGAAGGCTTCAGCTGGGGGACAGGGCATCAGCTTCCAGCACCATCCCTACCCCGGCTGGTGCTGCTGTGCGCCCAGTCTCCCATGCCCAGGGAGTGCTGACGTAGTTTGGTGCCTCAGTTTCCCTTTTCTGCAAAATCAGCAGGGCCATACTGTCTTTATGGGAAAGCTCTAGGGAAGAATTGCTTACCTCTTCTAATTTTTGGTGGTTCGTGGTGTTTCTTGGCTGGGGTTGCATAACTCTAAATCTCTGCGGCTCCGCCTGCCTTCTTCAGATAGTCTTCTCCCCTGTGTCTCACATCGCCCTTTCCTTTCCCCTATAAGGACGCCAGTCTCTGAATTTAGGGCCCACCCTGGATCTCATCTTGAAATCCTTATGTCTGTGGTCTGAATGTTTTCTATACAATTCATACATTGAAACTGGATCCCCCATATGACAGTGTTAGAAGGTAGGGCCTTTGGGAGATGATGAGTTCATGGGGGCTCTGTCCTCATGGGATTAGTGCTCTTGTAAGAGGGACCCCAGAGGCCAGGCACATAGACTTATGCCTGTAATCACAGCACTTTAGGTGGCCAAGGCGGGCAGATCACCTGAGGTCAGGGGTTCAAGATCAGCCTGACCAACATGGCAAAACTCCGTCTTTACTAAAAAAATACACAAATTGTCCAGGCATGGTGGTGCATGCCTGTAGTCCCAGCTACTCGGGAGGCTGAAGCAGTAGAATTGCTTGAATCTGGGAGGCAGAGGTTGCAGTGAGCCGAGATTGGGCCACTCCAGCCTGGGTAACACAATGAGACACTGACTCAAAAAAACAAAAAAAAGGAACCCCAGGGAGCTAACTATCCCATTCTACCATGTAAAAACACAGCAAAAAAGTGCCATCCGTGAAGTAGAGAGCAAATCCAAATCCACACCAGACACTGAACCTGCTGGCACCTTGATCTTAGACTTCCCAGCCTCCAGAACTATGAGCAATACATTCTGCTGTTTATAAGCCACCCAGTTTGTGATTTTTTTTTTCTTTTAGCAGCTTGTATGGACTAAGACAAGTACTATCTTAATTACATTTGCAAAGACCCTATTTCTAAGTAAGGTCACATCCCCAGGTACTAGGGGTCTGGACTTGGACATATCTTTTGGGGGAACACTATTCAGTTCACTACAGCCAGGTGCTTGTGGAGATGCTCCTTAGTTCTGTCCCCTACCTGCAGTGTGACAAGGCCAGAGGGCACTGCGGTTGGAGGGCATGAGGCCTACAGAGGAAGCTGTTTGCCAGAGAGCTGCTTCTGTGCTGGGCTGTCCACTCTTCCTACTCCTGGTGCAAATGAGAAGTTCAGCCAGCATCTGAGCCCTCAGCTCAGAGTCAAGGTTTACACCAAGCTCTTCTCCTTCCCTCTGCAGGAAAGAGCCAGACAATAAGAAAAAATAGGAAGAAAGGAGGTTGAATGAAAGAACTCTGAGCCTTTCAGAATGTGTGCTACATGGGCAGAGAAGAAGAAACAGAGGTGACAAGTGGGAAGACCTCCAGGGCCTGAAATTCCCCATCATGCTGCAGCTCTGGACCTGCCCCGACCTGGGTGGGGAGCAGAGGGGTGAACTGACACCTTGGACCCCGGTGAGGTCCAACAAGACTCACATGCTTGTCTTCAGCAATCCTGGCTTCGTCTGGGGCCCTTTTCAAACCCAGGGCCTTCCCTGGGTAACCCAGGCCCCTAGCATCCTACCCACCTTGAGTAGTTGCCCTACACACTCTCTCTCTCTCTCTCTCTCTCTCTCTCTCTCTCTCTCTGTCTCTCCATCTCTCCTCAGACATGTGTCTCATTCCCTTAGGCCTTCTTTTATCAGCTTTTCAGGTGACAGGGAGCTAATCCTACCAACAAATTCAAACCATCTTAAGAGCCAATGGCTGAAACTGTTAATGATCACTAACAACAAAACGAGTCCTAGGGGTGGGGTGGGGTGTGTGTGTGTATATTTTGCCCTCATTTCCATGCAGAAGTATTGCGGGAAGTCAGGGACCCCGAATGGAATGACTGGCTGGAGCCGCGGCAGAGGAACATAAATTGTGAAGATTTCACGCACATTTATCAATTCCCAAATAATACTTTTATAATTTCTTATGCCTATCTTTAATCTCTTAATCCTATTACCTTTGTAAGCTGAGTATGTAGGTCACCTCAGGACCACTGTGATAATTGTGTTAACTGTACAAATTGACTGTAAAACATGTGTGATTGAACAATATGAAATCAGTGCACCTTGCAAACGAACAGAATAACAGTGATTTTAGGGAACAAGGGAAGACAACCATAAGGTCTGACTGCCTGGGGGGTTGCGCAAAAAGAGCCATATTTTTCTTCTTGCAGAAAGCCTATACATGGACATGCAAGTAGGGAAGATATTGCTAAATTCTTTTCCTAGCAAGCAATATTAATATTAATACCCCAGGGAAGGAATGTATTCCTGGAGGGAGGTCTATAAACAGCTGCTCTGGGAATGTCTGTCCTATGTGGTTGAGATAAGGACTGAGATACGCCCTGGTCTCCTGCAGTACTGTCGTGATCACACCGGTTCTCTTCTCTTCAACTCTGTTTTCTGTTGTTTAAGATGTTTATTGAGACAATATGTGCACCGCTGAACACAGACTCTTATCAGTGGTTCTCCTTTTTGCCCTTTGAAGCATGTAATCTACTCCCTGTTCTTAGACCTCCTTCCCTTTTAAAACCCTTAATAAAAAACTTGCTGGTTTGAGGCTCAGGTGGGCATCATGGTCCTACTGATATGTGATGTCACTCCTGGTGGCCCAGCTGTAAAATTCCTCTCTTTGTACTCTTTCTCTTTATTTCTCAGCCAGCCGACACTTATGGAAAATAGAACCTACATTGAAATACTGGGGGCGGGTTCCCCCAATACAGAAGAGGCTTTAGCTTAAAGAAAGGAACCCCTGATGCTGGCAGTGAGACATACTTTTGGATCAAGGGGCTTTGTCAGAGCTCCAGATGTGTTGCATATGTTGACCACATATGCACAGCTGCTGCTGGGTCACCTCCAAGCGGCCCAGGCTGCCCTTTGCCCTACACTTGTTGGGACAGAGGCCTTTGTTGACCCACCTGGGAACAGGTCTTGGTGGATCAGTGTCTCAGACAGGTCTAGCTAGGTCACATTGACATGTCTCGGGATCTATTTATTACTGTTTCCTCCTGTTCGCAAGATGAAACAACTCAGTAACACGCCTACCCAAGGTCACACACAGTACAGCTTCTTTGATGGGAGCCCAGGTGTGTTGTGCCTCTTGAGTCTAGGCTCTCTTCTTTTTATTTAGGGGGTTATTTATCCTTTTTCAATGCCATTCCTCTCCTCTCCCTCTCCTTTCAAAAGTCAACCATTCTAAAGTGTTTTGGTTTGTAAGAGTGCAAAATGGTGTGTGTGTGTGTGTGTGTGTGTGTGTGTGTGTGCATGCGTATGTGTTTGTTGCCTGTGTATGCTATTTTTAATCTATTTGAGTGCTTCAGAATTACAAATCTCACTCTCTTTCTTCCTCTGTCTACTTAGCACTGCTTTGAATTCTTGCATGTTCTATGTGAACCACAGTTTCCTTCCTGCTGCTGAGTCCCATGCTTTGCTTCTGTTGCATCTTACCTATCCAGTCTCCCCAGAGTGGGCCCTCCATCTCCCACCACCTCAAGGAATATTACCATAGATGTCCCACCCCTGTCCCCTTATGAGAGCATGTGAGGAATATTTGGGGGGTACATGCCAAAAAGAAACATGCAGGACCTCAGGGTGCGCATGGCCCGCACTTGCCTCAGGACTGCCATCTCACCTGCCTCCACCCCATCTACATGGCCTCATGGAATTCTTTTCCACCATACCATGCAGGCTCCCTGGCTGTGAAACAGAGCACAGCGTCATGTAAGATTGTCAAAGCTGACACTGAATATAGGTTGTGGTGAGCCAAAAATGTGCAATGAGAAAACCTACAAAGTTGCACTATAAGAGACATAAAAATTACAGCCATTGGTGTACTGTTCTATTTTTGCCAAATGACCAGATTGTCTGATCATTCCCAATCTGCGCCTGTGCTGGAGGCTCCTGTGTGCACATCCAGATCGGCCCTCCACTCTGCTGTCTGCCCTGCAGGCAGATCTGTCTGGGTACGGCAGCAGACTCCCTCCATCTCTGGCTATGGTGATGGCTATGGAGAGGCACTGGCAGGGGACGAGGGAGAGGCACTGGCAGGGGTGAAGGAGCAGGAGAGGAGAGCAGGGCTTTACTCCCCTGGCTCCTTTCTCCCCTCAAAACATGTCTCATTCACTTAGGCCTTCTTTGCTCAACTTTTCAGGTGACAGCAAGCCAGGTCACCTGCCTGATGGCTCTCACGCAGCTCCTCTCAAAGGGTGCCATTAACTGTGTCCACCCTCTACTACTTCAGGCCTCTGGGTGGTAACCACTGCTTTCTCTTGTTGGCCCCAGGTACTGTATCATCTCTTGCTGATTTCCCTAAACTCTTCCCATATGCTTTTGTGCATATTCCTTCATATTCCTTTATTGAATGGAATGTGTTGTGTTTCCTGCTGGACCCCTGACTGATGATATAGTGTCTGATATGTTAAAGGAATACATAAAATGATGGGCCAGGCTACATAATATTTAAGGACAGTTTTGGCACTAACATTTGATGTCTGAGGACAGCTACCGTGTCCTGTAATATGCCTGTCTCAGTGCCCCAATCGGAAACATGACCTGGGCTGGCACCTCCCCTCTAGGACACACCTGTCTTTAAACCTTCCCCTATGTCACCTGCCTACCTCCAGAGTATAGCGGCACACTCCACCCCGCCCCACACTCCTTCCCGCCCCACAATCCTCCTCCGTGGCCCTTCAGCTCTCTGGATTGACCTCTGCCAGAGCTTTTCGCTCCCCTGCCTGCCTCATGACTGTCACAAAATTGTGACAGGGTCCCAGGCTTCCAGCACAAGGCCTGGCCCGTAGCAGACCTTTGGTGTTTATGGAGCGCCTGCTGGCCCTAAGATGTTTTCTCTGAGCCCACCAGGATCCTCCCTGGCCCAATGGAGACAGTGACCAGCATCTGTCTGGTACCTCAGCCACCCTGTCCTGGACCCACGGCTTGTTCTACCTTTGGGAAGAAGCCAATGACAGGAACTGGAAGATGTGGTTGGAAGATCCCAGGGTGGGTGTGGAGGCGTGGTTGGTAGGTGGTTGGAGGGCTGATATTTTAATTGCATAATTATTTCCCCAGTGACACTGGTGCTGGGGAAGATGAGGCCTACTGCCTGCAGGATGGATGGTGTGAAGATGGGTGAGCTATATTTTCCCAGATAAAAGCACCGATTGCCTATAAACTCTGATTCTGCCTGATGTAAAAGCCACTTTATTGCACATCCAGAAATTACAACCCGTATAAAAGCACATTATTGTGATGTAAAAATAGATTTTTATATAATTTTTTCATGCCACCACCTTGTAATTCCTCATTTCCGAGCACCCTGAGATTGCACTGAGGTTTATTTTTCTCTTTTAATTGTTTGCCATGGCACGCCAATTTATGGTAAAATATTCTCCCTGAGATCAGAGTGGGGCCAGGGCATAAATATCAGCCATCACTTCATGGCAGGCAGCGTTGTGGGACACTCGAAATGCCACCAAACATCAGGTTCCATGTGATGCCACAGATTGGGGTGGGGAGGGCTCTAGTTTCATACTCACCTGACGCCCTCCAGGAGGGGCTCTATCCCCTCCCTTCCGACCTGAGGGAAGGTGCAGTGTCTCTCTAGTCTCTGGCCCCTGTCTGTGGGAATGCAGCCAAGGAAAGCTGGCTCTGGGCTCTACTTAAACTCCACTGGCCTGATCCATCTGGCTTATGTGGCTGCCCCTAGTTCCTTCGTTGTATGGGAAGGACCCCATAAAGCTTCCCTTTCAGAACGTTGACCTTTTCCACATTTAATCTCTTTGCCTTGGTTTCCTTCCAGACAGACAGCCATAGAAGCCCTTACTTTGGGAGAGAAGAATGAATTTGTTCTCCTGCAGAATGCCATGCCCCTTGGTTACCCACCCAGTCAGGATAGCTCCCTGCTGCAAAGAGCAAGATCCCATCTGTCTGGCCTTCCAGAGACTCCATCATCACTTACTGAGGGCAGAGGAGGGTCACTTTCCTGTTCTTGCAGCTTTGAAAGGTAGGAGCTTTGAGTGCAGCAGCATGGGCCAAACCAGGCAGCTTCTCCCCACTCCCCACCCCAGGGGAACCCTTGGCCACCACTAGCTAACCTTCTGGCTGGCACCTGGGGCCTTCTTTCCAGGTCCTGATTCCCAAGTCTGCACTGGACCAAGCTGGAGCACCTCTGCCTGCCATCCAAAAGCCAATGGACAGTGTTTCAGAGTGGACAGCGGTGGGGGCTCACAGCCTGGTGCTTTGCAGATGTCTCTCCAACTGGCAATGCTGGGTGGGCCGGGTGAAGAATGGATGAATGGAAAGAATGTTTAGATCAGTGGCTCCCAAACTTTAGTTTGCATGGGAATCATCTGCTGGGCTCCACAGAGCTTCTGTTAGTAGATCTGGGGTGGGACTCAAAAATTCGCATTTTAAACAAGTTCCCAAGAGATGCTGATGCTGATGCTGCTGTTCTGGGGCCGATACTTTGAGCACCACTAGCTCAGATTATTTGTGTCTCTGTCACTCGGATGGAAGGGCGCGGATTATTGAGTTGTGTGTAGTGTAGACTAACAGGAGATGGAGAGCAATCCGGTGACTGTATCACTGTTCCTGAGACAAGGGCGGGAAGTATGGGGGCAGAGGGAGAGTAAGAACAGGCAGTCAGAAGTCCCCAGAGACCTGCTGGGGGAAGAACTGGTAGAGGAACCAGGTGACTAAGCTCCGGGCTGTGAAGCAGTGGGACTCTCTGGAGCTGGGGTGACGGGAGCGCTGGCCACCCCAGGGAGTCTGGGCTTCCAGCATCCGGAGGTTGCAGTCTTGGCCTCCGCGTCTCCGAGCGCCCAAGGCGGCCCCCCGCGAAGTTAAGCGGCCTCGGGCAGGTGGGCCGCGCCGTGTCGCCCGGGACCCGCCTCCTGGACGCACCCTGAAGGGGCCCGGAGGCCTCCTGGGTCTGCTACAGTCTCCAGCTGCAGCCTGGCCCGGTCTTCGAGCGGTGAGGGGCCCACGCCGGTGCAGTGCCCCCGATCCCGGCGCTCCTCTCAGCACCACGGGGCGCGCAGGCAGCACAGGAACAGCGATCGCCCAGCCAGCAGCGGCTCCGAGCTCCGCGATTTCAGTCGCGCGTTAGGGCTCTTGAGTGTGTGCGCCGAGGGGGGCCCCTCTGCGGCTGCGCTGGGGGCCGAAGCAGGGCACAGTGGGCAGGAGGCTGCGGGCGGAGGGCGCGTTGCCGGGGGCCAGACCCCGGGTTCCAAATCCGGCCCTGCAACGAATGAGCCCTCCGACCTCGGCCAAGTCGTTTCCCTTCCTCGGCTCTCAGTTTCTTCATCTGTAAAATGGGGGTGGGGACGATGATCTCCGTTTCTTAGGCTCTGGGGATCTAGGTCGTGGAAGGCACAGAGAAGTTCCTGCACTAACCATTCCGGGATCCCCTGACCTTTGCTCGCAACCTGGAAGCGGGTGACCTTGGAAGAAACGCCTCTCGCCCTCCGTCCTTGGTTGCCTCCCCCGACAGGCAGCACCCGCAGTGCCCGCGCTAGGCTCCACCGCCGCTCTCCGCCCGGCCTCTCCTGGGCCTCAGAGGGCGCGGTTTCCGGGCCTTGGGCGTGGTTGCTGGATCGGAGTCCCACCTCGATTTGCGACCTTGGACCAGGGTACGACCCTGCACCACAGCAACCTGGCAGCAGGATACAGCGTGTGATGTGCTTGGCACAGAGCCCGGCACAAGGGAAGAGCTCCGTGGATAAGGCCAATTGGAAAACGGAGGCCTGCCCCGCCCCCACTTAGCGCAGCCGACTGATCTAGCGTTTTTAAAAAAGAACTAGTGGTCGGGTGCGGTGACTCAGCCTGTAATCCCGGCACTCTGGGATGCCGAGGCGGGAGGATCACGAGGTCAGGAGATCGAGACCATCCTGGCCAACCCCGTCGCTACTAAAATACAAAAAATTAGCCGGGCGTGGTGGCGGGCGCCTGTAGTCCCAGCTACTCAGGAGGCTGAGGCAGGGGAATCGCTTGAACTTAGGAGGCGGAGGTTGCAGTGAGCTGAGATCGCGCCACTGCACTCCAACCGGGTGACAGAGTAAGACTCCCTCTCAATAAAAGTAAAAAAATAAAAAAGAAGTAGGGAAGCATCAACCTGGAGCAACAGAGCTTAAGGACTGCTCTTTTCCAACAAGTAAAGGCTGGCCACAGGTTCTCAGGCCCCCGTTCAGATCAAGCCCTGCCTGGGCCTGGTGGGGAGGTGAGGAAGAACGGCCTCCAATCCTGGGAGTTTAACTTTATTTCTCTGCCTGTCTCTGGGTGGGACCCCATGCCCTCTGCCAGAACTCAGCTGCACTTTTAGCCATTCATTCATTCATTCACTCATAAATCACTTATTGAATACTTGCCAATCATTCATTCATTCACTCATAAATCACTTATTGAATACTTGCCAATCATGGACACTAGGCCTGTCTTCCAGAGGGTATCTGTAAAATGGAGGGGAAAGGTCCTTCCCTGATAAAGACTACCCATAAGGTGCTTAGCCCCTGTGGGAGCACACAGATCTTTAGCTGCTGCTGACATCATGATCATTTTGGGGGTGTACAGTCTATAGAGCCTACACTCCAGAGCCTAGCTCTGCCCCCACTCTTATGTTGGACCTGGAGCTCCTAGAGCAGAGATTCTTCACCAGCCTCAGCCCCAGCCCCTCCCCTCAGGCAGCTTATCCTGCAGACCGCAGAGCTGTGTCAGGGGCTGGCTCTTTCCCTTAGATTTCCGGCTTTAAGTAGCAAGAGTCTTGTGGCTCCCTGCCTCCAAACTCAGGCCTTGGTCAGATCTCCCAGGAGCCCTCTGTGGGAGCCAGGTGGGCTTCTCTACCTATACCTTCTGCTGGTAGCCTCTGGCCTGAAAGGGCTGGGGTGGGGATAGCACCTCATGGTGGTCCTCTGGACTAAAGCACCTCCTGGGAGCTGGTTAGAAATGCAGATTCTTGGCCCTGCCTCATACTTACTGAAGGAGAATGTGTATTCTGACAAGATCCCCAGATGATTCGCAAGCATGTTAAAGTTTGAGAAGCGCTGCTCCAGGGCCTCCTGGCCTGGAAGGCACCAGAGGAAAATGGAAGCTTGGTCTTCAGGAAATGCCCAAGGAACCACCTCCAGGTTCAGGACCTTAACTGTTCCTGCTTCTGGAGAACTCTCTGTCCCTGCCTTTAGGGGCCTCTCCCTCCCCACAAGAAAAGTGATCTCGCTGAAGTTGACCAGGTTCAAGTATCTGCAGATAGTATCAGGGGGCTTGACTGGCTCAGCTGTGGGTCCCTCGTGCCCAGCAGAGGGTAGGTGTTTATCTCTGTTTATGAACTGCAAAACATTATTTGCAACTGGAACATGATACCACTCATGAGGTAAGAACTGATTTGGGTGCCACTTCCTTGAGAGGCAGTTTCCAGCCCTCTCTGCAAGCCAAAGTGGATACTTGCATCAAGGATGCTGTGGAAGTGCCCCCTACGTTGATGGAGTAAGATTCCTGAACCCTCTTCCCACGAAAGCACTGACACAGTATAGCAAATATATGGGTCACACATGACCATCCCCCTTTCCCACACCCTTGGTAGACATTAATAATTGATTACAGCTGACTTTCTGGCATGACCTTAGAATCCTTGACTACAGGGCACCCCAGGGAGCCACTATCAATTGATCAGACATGGCACTATTTGTGATCTCTGCCTCGGGTCTCCCCCTGGAAATGCCCTCTACAGATTAGGCCAGATGAGACAAGGCCGCCAGGCTAGTTCCCAAGGACGTCCTCCTCCCTGCAAACCCCTAAGTGGGTGTGCTACTGCACCTTGTGGAGCCCCCTCTGGAAATGGCCCTCCCCAGCTGTTGAGTAAAGTGCAGCTTCAGACCTGTCTTTGCCCACACGGGTCCTTCTCACTAGGGGTCAAGGTCATGTAAATGGCTCATCATGGTGGTCTCTGTGCAGCTCATGCCTTATCTCCTCACACCCTGTATAGCTTGGAGTCAGGCACCCACTTTTTCTGGTTTGTCACCCTGTCAAATGGGAATGTCTTCAAAAGTCATGCACTGTGTGCCACTCACACAGTGGACATGAGGATGGCCTAGGAGGTGCCCCCACATCAGTGCTCATGCTTCCTGCCTGGCATAAGGCCCTTCGCCTGACTCTGGAGGGTTCCCTCCGCATAGCTCTGCTCTGGCTCTGCTCCCTGGGAACCTGAGACCCGTGTTTCCCTGTTCACAGCTGGCGAGACCTTTGTGCTGGAGTCCAGGAGGCAGGAGTGCAGCTGTGATACCGGCTGCTCCGCCTGCATCCAGGCCCCAATAAACTCCGTCTTGGGGCTTCCCATGGTGGGTGGGGTGTACTGCAGCATCCTGCCCCCTAGCACTGCCCCTGCTCCACCCCACTCCCTGCCCATAGTCCACTCAGCCCCAGCACAGGACTTTCTCCAGAACTACACCCACATCAGCAGGGAGGACTCATTTTCTGCTGCTGGTTTTCAGGTCTGTGTATCAGAACTGGCTCCTCCAAGAGACATCTACACACACACATCCCCCAACCCCCACCACTAACTTCCTTCTACTGTCTAAATGCAGATTTCAGGTCTGAGGCAAAGTGTCTATGTGTAAGTTTTGGCTGGGCATGGTGTCCTCCATGCCAGGTGAGGTATGGGTATATGTCCTCTCCCTAGTCCATGTAGCCAGGGGCTCTGTGCTGTTTGCTGCTGTAACTTCAGCACCCAAACAGTGCCTGGCATGACAGGTACTAAGTGCACATGGGCTGAACGCCTTAGCTACAGGACTAGTTCCATGCCAGCAAGGTGAAGGGATGGAGCCCCCTGCCCTGGGTGTGCATGACTGCCGCCTCCCATCACTCCACAACTGGGCAGCCAGAGACTCAGCCCAGTCATCTCAGCCTCCCCACCCCCCACCTCCTGACACCTTGACTCCCTTCTGGCCTCAACCCCACAAAGCTCTCCAGAGCAGAGAGGTTCTTCCATGCCTGCACCCTCTTCCCTGGGTGGTAACAGCAAACACTGAACACAGAATCTGTGCTGGGCCCTGTGTAAAGTGCTTTACAAATCTCTCCGAATTCTTTTCCTTTTTTATATTTTTTAGTTAAAAAAAAAGTAGAGCTGGGGTCTCACTATGTTACCCAGGCTGGTCTTGAATGCCTAGGCTCAAGCGATCCTCCTGCCTTGGTCTCCCAGTGCTGGGACTACAGGCGTGAGTCACCGTGCCTGGCCTCTGAATTCTTTTATTAACTTTACAATGTAGGAATTTTTATCTTTCATTCTTCAGTTTATAGATGAGGGAATTGCCTCAGAGAGGTTAGCCCACTTGGGGCACTCGGCTAATGCGTGGCACGCTGGGACTCAAGCTCAGCCCATCTGCTTTCAGAACCATACCCACTACTGGCTCCTTGAGATCAATCTCATGGCCGAGTTCTTGACCAGCACCAACTTGGCCTGATAATTACTAGTCTGCCTGACGTCTATCTATTGATTCAGTCTCTGAACTCAGCCTATGGTTCTGCCTTTTTGAAACCCAAATTCCTGACCTTCTGGTCAGGTCCTGTCCTGACCATGTGCTAGGACAGGCTGGAGGGAGGCGGCCAACTCAGGCATAGTGGTTTCTGCAGTGGGCTGGAGGGAGGGCTTGGTTCCATCAATACCATTTCCTCTATTGTGAAATCTGAGGCTGAGACACTGCTGACCACAGTTGAGTCAAGCATGTATACGCATTGTGAAGCCAAAGAGAAGTATCATTGAGAATAACCGTAAGTAGCTTTGGCTTCATCTCCTTCCACATAATTGAGAACACAAAATGTTAACACCACAGGATCTATCCTGGACCTGTGGCATTCATGTGACTGCAGGAGAGCGAAATCTGCCTGAGTGGAGGGGGAGCTGGCCTATCTCCCAGGCCCAGATGACTCCTATAGATTGAGGCTGCCTGCTCACTGAATTGCATCAGTATCACCTGATCCATGGCAGTGACTGGGCCCAGGGCCTAGAATGACTCGATTGAGCTGGGATAATTGGTCTGTATTGCCTGGCTGGACACAGCCAAGGCCCTCAGGCAGCAGGGTGAGGGACCCTTGTCTCCTGCTGGCCTTGCCCAAGGTTCTGAGGCAGCTGTGAAGAGGTGGGAGATGTGGGGCTCTGAAGCCCCATCCTACCTTGTGTCAATTCAAGCCCCAAGCGCGGGTGCTCTGGCAAAGATACCTAGAGATTGTATGGTCCCATCATGTCATCAGGACTATTTCAGGGAAAAATGTTTTCTAAAAGACCCTGGCACCAAGAACAGCCAAAACTAAGGTGATAGGGGTAAAAGATGTTGCTTTCAGGGATGCTGATGTTCTACAGTTGATCCAAATGGTAGCCTCCGGAGTATATCAATTTGCAAAAAATCCACATATGCTTAAGATCAGTGTACTTCCCGTAAGTTACACCTTAATCTGAAGTGAGCAGGGGGCCTTGAAGTCAGTGTCTCATGGAGGCCTGGTCAGCTCTCCCTGTCCTGGTTGGCTGCTTTTTCCCAAAAGGGTGGGGCTTCAGCTGGTCAGTGCCCAGGGCTGGTGAGAACAAAGTCCTTAGTTCTTTGGCCACACACTAGACTTGGAATGCAGAGAGCCTTCTGAGAAGAGCCCCACCAGCCAGGAGAGGGCTTTCCTCAGTGAGATCCCTCAACCAGACCCATTGTTTATCAGGTAAACTGTTGAAGTTGTCACCCTGTCCTCAAAACCTTCCTCAACTCCCTGGAAGAGTTTTCTCCTTTGAGTTCCTACACTTTATTAAAAATTTAATAGCCATCTATAGACACACCTCCCAGACCAAGACACAGAACATTCCCAGTCACTTATGTCTCCCCAGCATCCTTCCTTGTCTCACCCCTGGGCACCTCGTCCCACCTAGAGGTAACCACCATCCAGATTTCTGTGTTTACCATCCCTTTGCTTTTGTGTTTCATTACCTATATGTAGGGTGTCCACATGTCCCAGTTTACTGGAGATAGTGTCAGCTTAAACTTGCAGTCCAAATGTCAGAATTTGTGTTCCTTTTTGCTCGCAAAAACATCCGTATTTGGACAATAAATTAAATGATCACCTAGATACGTGTATATCTAAGCAATGTATTTTTGGTTTTGAGCTTTACAATAATAGTACTATATGATATGAAGTTCTCTGAGATGTGCTTTACTCATTCAACATTATTTCTGAGATTTATCCTTGCTTTGCGTGGTCACAGTTCATTTTCATTGCTGAGTAATATTCCATTGTGTGAATACACCTTGCCATGCCTGTAGTGTCCCATTTTTGTTTGTAGGAACAAAGCTGCAGTGCGGTGGCGTGATCTCGGCTCACTGCAAGCTCCACCTCCCACCCGGGTTCACACCATTCTCCTGCCTCAGCCTCCCAAGTAGCTGGGACTACAGGCGCCCACCACCACACCCGGCTAGTTTTTTTGTATTTTTAGTAGAGACGGGGTTTCACCGTCTTAGCCAGGAAGGTCTCGATCCTCTGACCTGGTGATCTGCCCGCCTCGGCCTCCCAAAGTGCTGGGATTACAGGCATGAGCCACTGCGCCCTGCCGGTGGGTTGTTCTTACACATGCAAATAGCCCCTGGCCACAGAACCAGGAGGAAATTGCTGGGTCATGGGGCATGGTCATTGTCAACTCGACAAGCTAAGGCCACAGCATTTGTATATACATCAATCAGGTCTTTCTATCACCAACATCTGCTCTCAGTATACTGTGAGCCCCATGAGGCTAGAGATAACTCTCCCTTTTCTCCCTAGCCGTTAGAACAGTGCCTGGAGCAGCTCAGGAAATGCTAAAGCCTGCATATTCAGGGGGCTATGGATGGCTCAGGGCAGACTCATTCCCATCCTGGGGGAAAAAAACCTCAAAGATGTTGCTGCTGGCAAAGCCACAGGAGCAGCCGCATTTTTGCATGTGCTGGTTCCTGCAATGGATCTACAGAAATCCAGTGCACTGTCAACATGCAGTGCTTAGAAATATTCTGCCTGCTTGAGGGCTCTGGGCCTGTGACAGGAGTCACTCCTCTGCCCTGTGCAATGACACCCTAGCCTCCTTCATCTGAACTGGGACCCCACCTCACCCTGCAGGTCCCCGAGGGCCAGGCCTGCTGGGATGGACACCCTCCAAGGTGAAAGCCATGATGGAGAGAAAAATCATAGGCCTGTGGCCCGGAGACCTGTTTTCTATTCCTGGCCCTGCCATTAATAAACTGGGTGACCTTGGGCAAGTCACTTTATCTCCCTTCTCATTGTATAAAATGAGTTTGGACAGTGATAGCCAATTCTTGAACTTGAGGACTCATCAGAATCACCTGTTAAAGTGGATCCCCAGGCCCCACCCCATGGGGATTGGGGCAGTAGGTCTGGAGTGGCACTTAGATACGTGTATAGTTACATGACAATAAATTTAGAAAGACCACTGGAAACACAAATGGTTAAAAAAAATTCGATAGTAGACAGAGATTATAATAAAAAGCAGCCCTTCCCACCCCAGTGTGCTTCCTACAGGCAACCACTTTTAATCATGTTTTTGATCTGATGGTTACTATCTTATTGCTAAATAATAAGCTAGTTCTTGTTTTATCAACTTCAGACATTACCCATTGTCTTCCTGCTATGATAGATGAGGACTCAGCTCACTTACCCCCCCACCACTCCTAATATAGTTCTGGCACTATTTTTGGAAGCCGTATTTTAACGAGCACCCTGGGTGATTCTAATGTAGTTGGCCTGCCAGCCACACTTAGTGCCTAGTGAGACCTGGTGGAGACACCAAAGTGCCCATGGCCCATTTTGAAGCCCCTGGTTCTGCTTGGCTTCTGGACTTGCTGGTAGGCCCTTTCCCTACCTGTGGAAGCTTAGAAAGGCTGGGCACAGGGGTCACACGGACAAGCACACTGTTCTGGGATTGCTGGGGACGGAACTGCCTTGCCCTGTCATCTTGCTTCCCCTTCTCATCTTGTGTCACCTTCTGCCCCTGGTTGCATAATTAATGTGAGCAGATTTCTCCTTTAGGGCCTGACACAGTCCTAGCAGACAGCTCAGCGTCTGACTTCTTTCTAATAATCAAGGAGTGGTGTATTCAAACAATGGACCACACAAAATGCACAAACTAAAACGAACCTAACCACGCAGATGAATCTCACAGGTGTGCTGGGTGGAAGACATCAGGCACATAAGAATACATATGGTTTGAGTCCCCTTATGTAAAATGTAAAGCTACACAAACCAAGAAAAACAAAACAAATCAACATAAAAACATAACAAACAAAATAGGCCAAAATCATCTACTGGGATAGAAGAGGGGTTACTTTTGGGGGTGAGAGTGGCTGTGGAGGGGCGCATGAGGGGCTGCTGATGCTTTTTGGTGTGTGTGCTGTTTACGTGAGTAATGTTCACTTTGTATTTGAGCGGAACCCTTTTCATTTGTGCACCTTTTCGAATGTGTCTATTTCCTTATAAATGTTATTTCCCTTAAAAGAATGAAGAAAAACCAAGCAGCTCTCCTTCCTCCCTCCTAAACTCCCCCTTAAACCAGCCCTTCCCAGGATGGAACCAGGCAGGTTGAGGAGGCCAGAAACATGCCTGTGTGGTAGAGTGGGGTTGGGGAGGTGGGTTTGGAGCTGGAGCCCAGAGACCTGATCCTGCCAGTCTTGATGTATTCCAGAGTTCCAGCATGGTGCCCCACAGCGCAAAGCTGCCTGCTGGGTCAAGGAAGTGGCTGGAAATGAAGCCTAAGCATGTTCCCTGGGAAGGATGACAAGATACTTGCCAGCTAGGACCCATGTGCCTTCTTCCCCACCTGCTTGCAGCCAAGCTGTCCAGGGAGAGGGTGGTGTATGGGCCCCCAGCCTGCCTCCTCAGGCTGCTGGCCAACCTAGTGTAAATATTATTACACGCCTACGCATCTGAAGGACGTTAATTATTAAAACACATGCCACCCAGGGTAGTGCACTGTAATTAGGTTCAAATTAAATTAGCATCCTCTTGTAATTAGGACATCAATAACCACTCTTGAGGCACCAGCTTTCTAGCCCATCCCCATTGCTTCCCAACATGGGCTAATGCAAAAAAAGGGGTCCATTGACTCTCTCCCCAGGACACAGAAATAATCAAACCAATAAATACAATGGAGGCAGTCACGGGAGCCTTTCTCTCCACTGCCCGCCTTCCCTACTGATCCTGTACACTAGCAAGAGGAGGGAGATGAGGTCGCTGTGGAGGAGTCTCAGGCACCAATACTTCCCTGGTGGCTTTCCCAAGTCCTGGCCTCTGCTGCATCCACCCTCAGAGACCAGGAGAGTCCTCAACCTGCCCAGAGATAAGCGATGCCTTCCCGCCATCTGCTAGCCCCAGTTCTTTTCCTTTCCTCTGGGAAACCTCCCAGCCACCTGGGTCAGGGCCTCTGTCCCTCAAAGTCCCAGGGCACCACCCACTATTGTGGCTTGTTATAGATAGCATGGCATCTGCTGCCTCCTCGAGAGTCCAGAGAGATGACCTTGGCACTCACTGGACCCAATACTGTGCTTGGCACTATCTGGGTCTTATTCCCTGTTTGGAGGAAGCCTAAACGGATGGATAACAGGTGCTCAAGAGACTTCACTATTCAACAGGAAAGGTGGATGGAGAAGCAGAACCCATGATCCTGAGGCCAAGGTGCAAGTTTTATAACTCAGGGGGAGTGGGAGGAACCTGTGGAGAGCTTTTTATGGCTACTGGTGCAAGGGCTGGTGCTGAGTGGACAGCTACAGATGAAAATAGAACATGCCGATGTGTGCGCACTCTGCGAGTGCCTCCTTCAAATCTGCACTCTTGGCGCGTGGCTTGCCTCACCCTGGTCCCAGCCCTATCCAGGTCACACCTCAGGAACTTGGCAGATGTGATACAGAGAGAAACACCAAGTTGGGGTCAAAACCAGATAAGCTGTGGTAGCGCCTTCCTGCCGGGTGACTGATCTGACCTTTGTCTCAACCAGCCTTGGAAGAGAAAAAAATCAGAAGTGGGAAGGCTCAGGCATAATTTCAATTGGAAAACTAAGGAGAGTTTATCCTTGGGTGCAGATGTAACCAAGGCAACTGTGAAGACCGTGAGATGATTTCAGACCCTTTCACAAAAGAGCGGGCTGGCATCTTGCCTTCTGCCGATTGTGTTCACTGTGAATACACATTGCACCCTACCAGAAGTACCTTGGAGGTCAAGAAATAGATGAGATGGGCATTCTCTTCTTGATGGATAAAAATAAAACCAGAGACCATGGTGAGAGTGTGCTTCTCTGCTGGGGGCAGGACAGCTTCTCCAGGAGTGGGGATGACGGAGAGATTCACACCAAGTAATCATCCACACCCCTCCTGACTTTCTGGGCCCCCTAAGGGGCTGCACATAGTCAAGGGAAGCACAGTTTACTGGACCATAAAGGGTCTGACTCACACAGTATAAGAACTTGTTCTGGCTAAGCTGGAGGCACTGCAAGTAGAAACTGTGAGTCCCCAAGAGGACCAAGGGAAACTAGTGTTTTCTGGAGTTGAACTGACTCAACATTTCTCCCCATGGCCCCTCCCTGGTTCTTCCCATCCTCACCTCTCTTAACTATAGTGCACCTTGAGTATAAGCAGCACACATGAGAACCCCATAAGAGCCCTGGCCAGAACAAGTGTGTGTTATGGCAGGACCTCTGGCTAAGGAATGAGATCTGGCCAGCCAGGCCCTACCACCTCCACTGACTCTCCCTGTATCCCCCAGGATCAAAGGGTCAATTTTATATGGCAGCTTGGAGTATCACCCCAGATCAAAATGTTGGTGGGATGTGGGGCTGTCAGAAAGACGTGCCGCCAAGTTTCACCGAAGTAATGTGCCAGGGAGGGGAAGGAGCACACAGGTAATGCTGTCAGTGGAGGAATAATGAGGTGCTGGACACTGTGGGCATGGGGAGTGGTGACTCTCACACTTGACTTTCTCTCCCTGGGACTCCTGGCCTCACACCACTGTGGCTCCTCCCTCATGGGCTACACGCAGTTTGAAGATTCTGAGCTCCAGGGCCAGTTCTACCTGAGCACTTCTGGGGAGAGCTTGTCAAGTCAGACATGAGCAACGGCTAACCTGGAGCGGATAGGCCTCTCACCTGGGACCTGGGTCCCTCTTGGAGAAGCCGGTTCTCCTAGCTCTGTTCTCCAGGGAGGAACCAGGGGGCCTGCGTTCTAACCCACTCTATCCCAGCCATAGCAGGAATTAGGGAAATCACCTCATTTCTCTCAGCTGATTTCCTTTTGAATCCTTTCTTGGGGATCTGGCAGCGTCTGCCTAAGGCTAGGTCCAGCAATTCACAGTGGTTAAATTGTCCTGGGTGCTGCTGGCTAAGCTGCTGTAACTCTCTAAGGTCCTTGAAAACAGCCATGTGCAATAAGTTAAAAAAGACCTGTAGCCTCCTGCATGAGGGCCACGGTGCCAAGCGGTGCCTACTGGGGCCAGCAGTTGCTTGCTCAGACTCTGAAGATCTGCCTTGCTTTCCCCAGCTGGCTCTATTTTTAGGGAGAATGTCCAGGCATTTGGATGACTATCTTGGGGGTCATTCAAGTGTCCAGGTCTCCTCCTGGCTGAAGCCGCCAAGACTCCATGCTCTGGACCACACTGTGACCAATAAGGGCTGCAGACAGCACGTACTATTTTATTGGGCCTCAAAAGCTTTAAATACAGAATGGGCTGGCCAGGGCAAAGATGTGAACACACTGGCATTTTAGAATATGCATGTATCAGAAAAATCACATAATCAACAGTTGGACAGAGAGCTGGGAGGAAGGCAGTCTGGGATAGAGGCAGGTGCCAGCTGGCAGTCGGCCTGGGTGTTAGGATTACTCCCTCCACTAGGACACAGTCTTTGATGTTCCTTCCTGATTTGAGGACTTTTTTAAAAAAACCACAAACCTCCAAATAAAACCAACTGGGAGAGACTGTGGATAGCAGTGCCCATCATCACAGAGGACAAGGGTCTGCCCCAGAAAGCCTTGGGGTCCACCCCCCCGCCAGACCCAATGCCACCCTACAAGACATTTCCACACACTGAAGCAAAGCTGGACCCAATCTACAACCCCTGTCTGGGGTTTGGAGTTGAAAACGCCCTCCCGGCAGAGGAAGAGGGAATGGCGTGAGCGGTGCTGGGGGCCAAACCCGATCCCCTCCTTAGCGGCTGTAGCCAAATTCGTCTGCATCATCAGCTCGAAAGTCTCCATAGCGCCACAGATTCAGCTGTAATAAAGAACAGAAAATAGCTCTTCAGGGATATGGGACCCACTGGAACTCAGAGGGCCAAACCCCTCAACTCAGTGCCCTCTCAGGGCTCCCAAGGCAAGAACTCACCCTGGCGCTCTTGGCTGACTCCTGGGCATTCAGGTATTCTGTGATCTGGAGGGACGAGAGAGGAAAGGGAGTGGTCACGGGGTGCCCTCAAATGATCAGCCAGCAGGACCCTGCAGAATGCTCAGGTCAGGGCCACAGCTGTCCCTTGCTCAAGCCCGTTCAATGGAGCCTAGTTCCCTCAGAGTAAAACGCAAAACACAATCACATTAGTCTCCTGGCTTATTCCCTTAACTCTTTGCACTAGCTCTTCTGTCTGCCTGGAGCGCTCCTCTGGTCACGTGCTCCTGGCTACTTCTCCCACCTGCTTCAGGTCTGTGGTAAAGTATCTCCTTCTTAATGAGGTCTCGGGCAACCCCATTTAAAATTACAACCTAGGCCAGGTGTGGTGGCTCTCGCCTATAATTGCAGCACTTTGGGAGGCCAAGGCAGGAGGATCACTTGAGCCCAGGAGTTCAAGACCAGGCTGACCCTATCTCTATAAAAAAATGAAAAAATTTAGCCAGGCATGCATGCCTGCTAGTAGTCTCAGTTACTTGGCAGGCTGAGGTGGGAGGATCACTTGAGCCAGGGAGTTGAAGGCTGCAGTGAGCCGTGATTCTGGCACTGCGCCACTATACTCCAGACCCGGTCTCAAAAGAAAGCAAACCAAACAAGAACAATACAAATACAACCTTCCCCTCCCATTCCTGACTCCCTGGATTCCACTTCTCTCTCTTTTTTCACTGCAGTTACCATCTTCTAATATCCTATTTAATTTACTTATTATGTTCATTGTAATTGTTGTCTCCTCATGCTTGAATGTAAGCTCCTCAGGGCAGGGGTGCTGTCTCTTACTCACTGATATACCATAGGCCCTCAATAAATGTCTGCTGAGAGAATGAATAAATAAATGAACCCATGTTCTGTGTTTATCTCAGGGACTTGCGGCAGAAGGAATTTTCTACATAGCAGAGGCATTATGGGCAGTTTCATATGCGGTACATTAAGATCTCCAATTCTATAGGGAGGCTGAAGCTGACCTCCTAGGAGCCAACTCCTAAGGAAAGTGGGGGTCTATCCAGAGGGGCCTAGGGGTTGGGCTTCTCTTGAGACACAGTGGGAATCCACAGGGGTGTCCTGTTCCAGTGTGTCATCAGCCTGCATAGTCACCAACACATTATATGGGCCTGCGGTGCTTGAGGAAGAGAGGAAAGGCCAGGAGGGCTGGGAGAAGGGAGAGCAGTGGGCAAATGGAAGCAAGATGAAGAGGAGGAGTGTCTGGTTTTCATGCCATGCCTTTCTTGCCCCTGTCTCTGAGGGAACACAGGGAGATGCTGGCCACATCCTGCTGCCCTCTCATCACTTTCTGCTGGGAGACAGCAGCTCTGTGGGGGGCCGAGCTTCCCTCAGTCTGGCCCTCTTGGATGGGTCACTGATTCAGCCCAGCTGGGAAGCAGGGCTGGTCTGCAACAGGGCCTCAGGGGCTGCTTGGTGAGAGGGTAGAGAGGGACTCAGCAATGTATAAGGTTGGGTGGAAGGGGCTGCCTTGTATCCAGAGCCCAAAGCTAATCACCAATGGCTGCGCAGTGCAAGCTATTTCCCAGGTATGAGCGCACTGATTGTCATGATCAGCCTTGAGAAGTGGCAAGGCAGCTAGTGTTCCCCTCACTTCATGAGCAGGGAGATGGGGCTCAGGAGGCTGGCTTCTCCTCTCAGAATGGTGGAGGCAGGACTCCAAGTTCACAGGGCTTTCCAAACAGCCGGAGGGTTGTGTGGCAGAGTCCTTCTGGGCCCTTTGGTGCTGCCTCCTCGACAGCTCTGGCTCAGGGTGGCACTGGGTATTAGGAGTTGGTTATTGCCTTGGAAGTTGTCTGTTGGAGAGTGCGACTGGGAGAGCGGGAAGGACAGGCCTTGACCCTCTCCACATCGCCCCTGGCAAAGCTTTCTCGCCTGTCACCTGGGTGTACATGGGGAGGGAAGCTTTCCGCTCTAGTTTGCAGCTGCATTCTCAGCCAAACCCGCAGCCAATTAATTTGGGATGTAATTAACTTTAAAACAAAACAAAAAAACCCCAACAAACCCAAATCCATTATCTTTCCCCAGCAGGAACAGCAGGATGGTGGATTCCCTGCTCCCTTCCTGGCTTGTGGAACAGTCCCCTTCTCTGTGAGGGTGGTGGCGCAATGCTGGGGCCGCCTCTCCACATCACGTACCACTTTCTGGAACTGTTTCTCCTTGCGCACCTCCACCATGACCAGCCCCTCCTTCACCAAGCCCAGCCCCACATCGCCCTTGGAATCTGCAAACTGCAGGGTGACATGGGGGCAGCCGGAGCTCAGGTGTTCCACGTTGAGCAGGCACTGAGTGTTCTGGATATCCCGAACCACGCTGTCCACGGCGTCCGTGCGGGCATCATCCTGGAGCAGAGACATACTCAGGTCAGAGCAAGCCAGAGAACAACCACTTGGGCCCCAGCTCCTGTCCATGGACTCCCAAGAAAGTCTGGCTAGCAGGGGCCTGTAATTCACTCCCCAGAGAACCCTAGTGAGGCTGGCCAGGCACAGTGGCTCATGCCTGTAATCCCAGCACTTTGGGAGGCTGAGGTGGGTGGACCCCTTGAGGCCAGGAGTTCAAGACCAGCCTGGCCAACACAGTGAAACCCCATCTCTACCAAAAACACAAAAATTAGCTGGGCGTGGTGGCGCATACCTGTAATCCCAGCTACTCAGGAAACTGAGGCATGAGAATCGCTTGAACTTAGAAGGCGGAGGCTGCAGTGAGCCGAGATTGCACCATTGCACTCCAGCCTGGGTGACAGAGTGAGACTCAGCCTCAAAACAAAACAGAAAGAACCCTGGTGAGGTAGAAACAGGCTCTGGATAGGCAGTCTTCCCCTTTTCTTTTCTTTTCCTTGCCCTTAGCCAGAGACTATCTGCAAGTGACCCCTTTCTTTCCTACCCTGTGCTCCTACCTGCCTGCCCTGTGTCTCCAAGGAAAAGTGACTTCTTCCCACTCAAAGCTCACTTACACTTGGTTTCCTCTCACTTCCTATCTCCTGCAGGACCTTGCTCCAGTGCACTAAGTCCATGACATCCTCTGTCTCCGTCTTTTTTTTTTTTTTTAAAAAGAGACAGGGACTAGGCCAGGTGTGATGGCTCACGCTGTAATCCCAGCACTTTGGAAGGCCAAGGTGGGTGGATCACCTGAGGTCAGGAGTTCAAGACCAGCCTGGCCAACATGGTGAAACCCTGTCTCTACTGAAAATACAAAAATTAGCTGGATGTGGTGGCGGGCACCTGTAATCCCAGCTACTCAGAAGGCTGAGGTGGGAGAATCGCTTGAAATTGGGAGGCAGAGGTTGCAGTGAGCCGAGATTGTGCCACTGCACTCCAGCCTGGGCGACAAAGCAAGACTTCATCTCAAAAAAAAAAAAAAAAAAAAAAAAAAAGGAGATAGGGACTGGCCAGAGTGCAGTGGTGCCATCATCTCACTGCAACCTTGAACTTGTGGGCTCTAGGGATCCTCTCACTGCAGTCTCCTGAATAGTTGGGACTACAGGCGTGTGCCACCACACCAAGTTAATTTTTTTTTTTTTTTTTAAAGAGACAGGGTCTTACTATGTTGCCCAGGCTGGTTTTGAACTTCTGGCCTCAAGCAATCTTCCCTGCTTGGCCTCCTAGGCTGGAATTACAGTTGTGAGCCACTGCACCTGACTCCACATGTCTGTCTTCACCGACCTGTTTTGTGATACTTGCCTTCAGCATTTTCTGTTGCTTCTCTCCTGCCCTTCAGCAACTTTGTGAAAAGGTGGAGAGTAAATGTGCTTATTCATTTGCACCTTTTATCTGGTGACAGTGCCAACCATGGTGTTCATGTAGCTCTCACTCCAGGTACCAGGCACCTTCTCAAAGCTAAAGCCAAGGGCAGCCCCTGGGAAGCCTCAACCTGCCTGAGCTCCCGGGGGATCTGGACATTGCAGACTGGCTTTCTGTTTCTGGGGATAGAGGGGATCCACGACCCACAGCATGGGTTCTCTCCTCTCTGGCTGCACATGCTGCCTCTGGGCTCCTGTTCTCAGATGGCAGGACCCCAGCACTTCCTAATACTCTCTCTCCTCCCCATCACACCTTCCACATACTCAATCTGGGCAATCTTGTACACCACCACGGTTTTAACTACACAGACCCATACATTCCAGGTCTCATCTCACTCCCCAACTGAAAACTCTAAGTCTGCCTGGAGGTCCCACTGCCCAAATTTGCTCCTTCTCATTCTCCTTGGCCAACAGCAACATATCCACACATAAGAAACCCAGCGCCACCTTCGTCTCTAGCCTGGACTGTTATGATTGTCTCCCACCCATTCCTTCTAGTCCCTCTGTTCACTGTGCCATCAGAACTAACTTTCAGAAACATTTTGGACCATGTCACACTTCTCCTAGAAACGGTGCCACATTCCTCCTGCCTATACAGCACAAAGAATAAACTCCTTGCCAGGGTAGACAAGCCCACGACATCAAGGCCTTTCCCATCTCACCTCCTGCCACTGCCCGATCATCTCCTGCCACTGCCCAAAAGCCACCTGGGATCCAGCTGTGGTGGTCTAGTCTTTGTCCAAACGCACCCTGGCCTACCTGCTTCTATGAACTAGCTGGAATGCTCTAATACTACTGCCTCGGTAGCATCTTCCTCAACTTCCCATCTCTTGAGTCCTATTACTAAGAGACCGTCATAGTTTCCATCTTCTCCTGTCAGCCCATGAGGGCTGCAGCAGCGGCTGAGTGTCAGTGGACAGTACCCTTTGGAAGGAGGAAGACTCCAGACTTACATCTTGGGGCACCTGGATGAAGGCGAAGGCATACTCCGTGGCTTGAGCTGGCAGCACCCGAGTGCTGAAGGCAGGTGGTAGGGTTCCCAGGCGGGTGGATGGCAGGACCTCTCTCTGCAGAGAAAGCAGCAGGCCAACATGTCACATACTCGCTGCCCCCTTGCTCTCTTACAGAACAGCTCTCTGTGGCCAGGCCTCTGGGAATGCTAACTCTGGGCCACCCTGTTCATCCCATGACTTGGTTCCACTTTGCCACGTACAAAGGCTCCCCAGTGGGTGAAGCCTGGGGAGAACGTGCCCTGCGGGTCCAGCAGTAGATGGAGAGCTGTGGCTCACACCCTCACTCTGGGCCTGGTGCTGGCACACCTAGTGGTTCCCATGAAAACAATCACAGTATAACT
Source organism: Rhinopithecus roxellana (assembly GCF_007565055.1). NCBI lineage: Eukaryota > Metazoa > Chordata > Mammalia > Primates > Cercopithecidae > Rhinopithecus > Rhinopithecus roxellana. The sequence continues at coordinate 65,146,234 of NC_044554.1, forward strand.
GGACTCTAATCGCTTTTCCATTTCCTCCCAATGCCCTTCTGTCTGTGACATGGGTTCCCTGACTACGTTCCCACAGGCCAGGGGGTGCTCCAGCTGCTGGCTAGGGGAGCACACCAAGACAAGTATCCCCGTGGTCACTGGGCCTGCCTGTGGTTCTGGCCCAGGCATCTCGGTTCGCCCTCGTCTGGCAGGACCTCTTCCTTTGTGTATTCCCAGGAGATGGGTTGGGAGCATGGCCCAGCTCGGGGATCTCTATTAACAGATCCTCAGTCTTAGCCCTTGAGGAAGGTATGGGAGGAATGCAGACAAGCGGAGTCATGACTCAGGAGCATCACCCTCCTGACCCTCCTGAACGACAGCTTTCTCACCAGCTTGCTGCTGTTCCTAAAGATAATCTCCCAGGAGTTGTCAGTAGACTCCCAGGTGCAGCTGGAGAGACTCTTCTCCCAAGGGTGCCAGTCACTGTCACCTTGTGACTGTCCCTTCCCAGCAAGCCTGAGTTTGGGAATGTGCTGGGGATTAGCGCATGGAACAAACACCCAGTTTGGCTTGAATACCAGGAACTGTGGGTGTAAAGGCCCTCCAAGTGCTACAAAGGCCCTGCCCCCATTCTGCAGAGACCTCAGGCAGAAGAGGAACTGTGGGTGTGGCTGGACACTCATCTGTGGGGTCTGGACGTGGGACCTATCAGTGCTTGCAGCCACTGGTCATAGACCCCAGTTTTGCTACGTCACTCAGGGGGCCTGGCCTGTTACACGCACAGCAGAGATGCCCCAATGCTCATTGTTCTATTGGTAAGCTCGGAAGGACCTTGGAGAGATCAGATGGATTTGACCCGGGGGCTGCTGTTTGATAGCCCCCCCAACACCCTGGTCCCCAACACTCACATTGCCGTAGTCAATGTAGAAGACATGTACTTTGGCAGGAGACTCGACTTTCTCTACTCGGGCACGGTACCTGCAATGGCATCATGGGCAGAGCTCAAGAGACAGCCCTGAGGAATCTGGGCTCCCAGAGCCTCAGCAATGGTGGGGCAGGGGCACAGCATTTTCCTGCCCGGGTTCAACGGGTGTCACAGGGGACAGTTACTGCACTCCATCTAGGCCCAGCCTCGGGCACTGTGGCCACCACCTAATGGAATCAGAGCATAGCCGGGAGCAGAAGAGGGAGAAAGGAGCATGTGGAGCAGATTAATGTGTCCTTGGGGCATAAAGCAACAAGACTAATGACTAGATTGATGTCTGCTGTTTAAACCCAGAGCACTAAACAGCAGCTGTAATTAGCCAGCAGATCTGTCTGGGAGGCCGCAGCAGGGAACACATCCAAGTCACTTCGTCACCCTGGGAAGGCCGTGGGCCCTCCGTTGGTAGATTACACATCAGCGACCTTCTTCTGGCCTGTGAGCACTGCTGCTCATGTCCTAGACAGCCGGGGAGGAGGGTCAGGCAGCTGGTATGGGCTTACCATGGCCCAGCCTCTACCTCAGCCCCGTGTAACATCATTCTTCCTGGGTGAGGTGAGGGGTGTGCTGGACAGCCCGGCCAGCCAGCCAGCCAGCCAGCCAGCCAGCCAGGGCTCCCACTCTGGAATCCCCCAGGAGAGAAGGAAGGCGCCACTTCTGTCTGGCAGGGGGTGCACAGGCCAGAGCGAGGCCCCAAATGGGCTGTGGGCAATGAAGAGGGACACTCAGGAGAGTTGCTGGGGGCCATCATTAACTAGCTGGGGAAACCAGACTGCTAAGGCAACGCCCAGGGCCTGAGGACAGCCTTGCTATCGTTCCTGCTCAAGACTCTGCCTTGCTTTTCCAAGTGGCTTACCATTCTCCATCTACAAATTTGGCAATGCAGAACTCTCCCCTGCGGGGTGCATAGGAGCCCTCTACAGGGGGGTGGCTGGCAATGTCATTGCGCATGTTCTCCATCAGCTTCTCCAACTGGGTGCCTGCCAGGGAGGAAGAGTGCAGTGAGACCTGGGTGCTGGGTTCCTCGAAGCCTCTGGAGAGTTTTTCTGGGAGGGGTTGGGGAGGGAGCTCAATGTGAAATTCTGGGAGGCACTGCAGCACTGGCTCTGTCCCCAACCCATGCGGGGAAGCCCTCTTGGTCCTCACTCCAGAGGTTTCATGCCATCTGCCTTCAGAAGTGGCATTGGTGACTTGCTGACACGTTGGGCCTTAAAGGCACACACAGCCTTGCCATCTCAGCTCTTCAGTCTGCTGGCCCAGGGTGTGGGAGCCCTTGGGATGTGCCTGAGCTTTGATTAAGGAGGTGGAGAAAGCAAGAAGACAGGGAGCAAGGACAATGCCAAACAGCCTCCTCCAGGGTGAGGGCTGGCCAACCTGTACTGCATTTCTACAAGGCCAGCTCCTGGCCTGGGTCACAGAGGTGGTAACTGACAGAAGCCACTGTCCACTGCCTCCCAGGGGGCAAAAGTAGGGATGAAGGATGGGGCCCACACCACTGTGGAAAAGGCCCCGGAATTGAAGCCATGGAAGATGGGGGAGGAATTCTTGGATCAGGGCCTAGAGCCTCAGTATTATTCAAACTTGGCCACTCTGACCCTTGTCACCCTGCAAGATACATGCTGAACAGGACTTCCAGTGCTGCCGGGCTGGGGCTCTACTGTCCCACCCCGCTACTCAGGGCCCCTGATCCACTGGAGGAGGGATTCCCTACCTTGTCTTTCCCTAAGCACTCTGACCTTGGGTCAGCAGTCCTACTGCTTTTGCCTGTTTTGGCAACACTTAGGGCCTACTCAGTTTCTCTCCCTGGCTCCTTAAAGAATCCTCCCACCCTGACTCTGGGAGGCATCAGCCCCCTGTGGCTTCCCTTTTTATGTCCCCTCTGGCCCTGATTCTAGCTCTGTCTCAGACCCTTTTTGCCCCTTTCCTCTCAGAAGCAAGGAGGGTGACTGTGGATGTGTAGTCTAAGTGTGGGAGTCCTCTCTTTATCTTCAGGGCCCAAGGCAGTGCTGCAAGGAGGGCGCAACATATGTCTGTTGTTACACTTGCCACAGTCAGCCTTACAAGTTACCTGCTATTACACTGTGAGCTCCTTCAGGGCATAGACCATAGCTCACTTCTTTCTGTTTACTCACGCGAGGCCTGGTAGAATCCCCAATGCATGCAAGGTGCTTAATAATTCAGTTGCATTGAAAATAAACTCTGCATAAGCATGCAGGGATGTGTGTCCACTCTTAGGCTGCTGCAGAGGCCACTGGTCCTGCATCCACAGGACAGAGGCCTGAAGGTAGCAGCTGCCCCTCCCCCTACCCAGTGGTCAGCCCTCTATAATTCTCTTTAGACAGTGTTCCTACCACAGACAGTGAAATTCCAGGGATTAAGAAGCCTTGACAGACAGCTTCCTCCCTAACTTGGTCTACTTTCATTTTTTTGCTCCAAGGCAACAGAAGCAGGATTTTGCCTCCTGCCAACAGGCAAAGCCCTCTGGGAGGTCCTTACAGAGACTCACTGGTCATTTGCAGCTAATGGCAATGTTTTTGTCAGATCCTTCTCGAAGACAGACTTTAATTGAAAGAAGGGAGACAGGGCAAGAGGATGCCCCCCGAGAGGGGATGAAAGGTTTCAGCAGAGGGGGGCTGTGGATTCTGAGGTTTATCTCCATGGATACCACGGAGCCACCAGAGGGCAGGGGCCTTCCTCTCTGGAGACCACCACAAATCCCCAGGTGGCCCGCCAGGAAGGGCCTCACTCCCTTCTCTTCCAGCATTCCAAGGACACATGGTTTTCTCTTTTCTCTCCTTTTCTGCTTCAGATTTCTGCTCCCTAAGACTTCAGGGGCTTGTTCTGAGTCAAGGCAGGTCCTCCCCAGCAGGTCCCAGCGGCTGAGTGGAGCCTGCCTGGGAGTGATTGCATCCTTTTGCTCAAGTTCTCTGGGGGACTGGTGGGGATTTCGGGGTGGTGAATTCTAGCTGGTTCCTCTGCCCAGGAACAGCTCTTGTTCCTACCTAGACCACCACTACAAGACTCCTTCCCTGTCACATGACCCAGCCCTAGAGGCTGGCCACCACCTGATTTCATTCCCAAGGCAACTGCTGGAGCAGCTTTCAGCAGGACTGTGGCTGACCTCAAGAGAACCTAATCCCAAAGGCTCATCGGCTCCATCTCTACCCCTCCCCTTTGTGTTTTTCCTTTTTAAGCACAGCCAGCCCAGGGCCAGGAATGGTCAAGTTTTTCCTGGTGAAATGACACTGCCACAAAGGCAGCTGCCTGGGAAATAGCATTAGAGGGAAGTGGCTGAGGCGGGGCTGGAGTTGGCCTGGGGTGGGCTGAGGAGGCTGGGCAGAGCTGTGTCCTGCCATCTGGGGGACTGCCTGAGTGTCACTGACACTTCCAGCTCCCTCTGCCCACCTCTGCCTACCATGATTTGTTTCCTGGGATCCAGAGGCAGCTCTAAGAGCTTTTCCTTCTGCTCCAAACTCAACTGTTTCCCTGCACAGGGTGGCCATGAGAAGAGGCAGGTCAGGATGGAAAGTATAAGCGGGTGGAGGTGGAGTCAAGCCAGCGGCTGCTAGAGCTTTCTCCTGCCCTTTGGCCTCCAGAAACCCCAGGTTTCTGCCCAGGGGACCCTGGCAACAGTGTACACCACTCAGGACGGAAGGAGGAGAAGGTCCTTCAGAGACTGCCCGGGAATGTCTTCCCTTAGAGCGCTGCCTGTTTCCATGGAAACTGGCTATCACTCAGGGCTATGTTAACCTCTACAGAAGGAGAAACCCCAGCAGAGACAAACCCAGCACCACTCCTTGCTCCCCCAGAGGGAAAGGGGCTGAGCGATGCCTGGCTGATGCCTGACACACTCTGGGGGCTACAAATCCTCCTGCCCAGCATAGTCAGGAGTGTGTGGGAACAAACAATCACCTAAGAGGCTCAGAGCTCCACCCAGATAAACCTAGTTATCTCACCTGCTCTCAGAGGACCTGCCTGGCAGCACCTCCATGCTTGAGCCCACGCCAGGGCTCATGTGAAGGTTCCTGAAATAACCCCAAGCCCAGAGGAGCAGTGGGACAAGGCAGGGGGACAGGGGCGGCAACGTGAGCTCTTCAGGGGAGGCTCCTGGACTGCCTAGGCAGCATTCCTCCCACCCACTGGGCAGAGGCCCCCTACCCCCAGGCAGCACCAGCTGGACCAAGCAAGGAACCACGAGCCAGCGGTCTGAGCACTCACCGGTCTCCACATCCTGCACGTAGAAGTGCAGGTCGTCAGTGATCTCGGTCACAAACACAGGCTTGTAGCTGGCGGATCGCTCCTTCTCCTCCAGCACTGGCATCACCTCCTCCACAGGCTGCTCCTCATAGTGGGCCCAGACCTGCATGTTCAGTCGGCAGAAGTCAGAAGAGGGTGAGGAAGTGAAGTCATAAAAGACACGGGGAGGCCAGGTGTGGTGGCTCATGCCTGAAATCCCAGCACTTTGGGAGGCTGAGGCGGGTCACGAGGTCAGGATTTCGAGATCAGCCTGGCCAATATGGTGAAATACAAAAATTTGCTGGGTGTGGTGGTGGGTGCCTGTAGTCCCAGCTACTTGGAAGGCTGGGGCAGGAGAATCGCTTGAACCCAGGAGGCACGGGTTGCAGTGAGCCGAGATAATGCCACTGCACTCCAGCCTGGGCGACAGTGCAAGACTCTGTCTCAAAAAAAGAAGAAGAAGAAGAAAAAAAGACACTGGCAAAGAGGTTTCGGGCAAATGGGATCGGCCCCAGGTGAGTGACTGTGGGGCACTGGATTCACACCAGGCTGAGCCCCTGAAGCCCTCTATCTTGGAGGGGAAAGGTGGGCTCAATAAAGTTCTCATCTAGCAGTTCTCAAATTCAGGCAGGCATCAGAACCAACAAGGGAGTTTATTAAAAATGCTGGCCCCGGATCCTACCCCAGGCTCACCAAATTACAATCTGTTCTGAGCATCCCAGAGAGAGTAAAAAAGAGCAAAACCAGACTCCCAGGCCATCTCATGCACGTCCAAGTGTGAGAGCCCTGCTTTCATGAACTCTTTGGCTCTGGGCTCCTCACACCCGCACCTCTCTTGCTCCGGCTCCCCATCTCCCTTCCCCGTGGCCCTCTGCAGGGCACCTCTGAATTCTGCAGGACCTCCTGTTGTCACAGGGCCCCTGGTGCTCCTGAGGCAGTCCAAGCCGCAGCCCTAGGCTGGGGAAGAGCTCACCAAGAATGCTTCTGCTCAGCATTTTCTCCATCCTCCTCACCTCCAGCAGGTTGCTCTGACCTCAGCCCAGAAGCTGGGCCATGCGCTCTCCACCCTTCCCTCTCTCCCTTCCTTCCCCAAGCCCTGTGCTGTCAGGGCTGCAGTGGCTCAGAAGCTGATTTGACGTGACAGTGTGTCAAGTCCAATCTTGCAGCCAGAAGATTATCCAAATGGTGAGGTCTGTCAGAGCAGGGGAGGGAGGTGGCTTTCCAGCTGAGCAGCAGGAAGGGCGGGTGGGAGAGTCCAGAGACTGGATCACGCTTGGGGTCCCAAAGACACACACAGGAATAAGGATGACTAAAAGTATTTGCCCAAAACTTATGTGCTTATTAGGTGCCAGGTACCATTCTAAACATTCTCCAAATATTAATTCATGTAGTCCTTACATCAGCCCTTTGAGTAGGTCTTGATATTATCCCTGTTTTACAAATGGGAAAACTGAGGTACACAGGCTTGCAGCTAGAAGTAGTGAAATCAGGATTCAAACATAGGCAGCCTGGCTCTAGAGCTCTTCCAGGGGCATTTGGCATTGACTAGGTATCCCTGAGAAAATACCATCAACCAGGAGGAAAAAGCTGTTTGTTGGTGAGGGGTGGAGAGGGAGATGAGGCCTCATGTCCCTGTTGTTTTTGAACTTGCTGTTTGACTTTGGTCAAACTTTTCTGGGTCCCCTTTTCTTCTCTCGCAGCTGAAATGCAGATTCCTCAGGAGCTTCAGGACACAGCAGAAGGGCAGGAATGCTGGAATTCTGGAACCACCTTGGCTCAACCCAGACCCCACACTTCTGCCTTTAATGCGGCCTGAGTGTGGGTGTGGGTTCTTCCACTAGAAGGAGCGGCTATGGTGGAATGACTGAGACATCTCCCAGGCCCAAGCTTTCTACCATCCTACACCAAGCAGTGACTTCTATGGTTGGGCTTGTGGGCCCCTGGTCTGGTGCTCTGGGCTCCTACCCAAATAGCTCCTGACCCCTTCTCATCTTCCAGGCTCCAGATACCTTAACACCTGTTCCCATCACCAGAGATCTCTGTACACGCTGCTGCTTCTAGTCCCCCAAGCCCTGGCTGGCCAGAGGGGAGGAGGCAGGCAGTAGGACTTTAATCCACAGCTTTGCCTCTAGTCAGGACAGAGGCCCTAATCCCTCAAGGGCCTCCCTGCCCATGTGGCGAAGTGGGTCTCTAGCTTGTGGGCTTCCCTGTGAAAGGGCTAGGGGTGGGAGTGGGGGCCAGTGGGGAGAGGGAGATAGCCATAAATGCTTCCGATGCCAAGCCTATATCCTGATAAGCCTGAGGCTTTCTCCCTGGGCCTCCGAAGCTGGAAGTTCACTGGTATCTACTTAGCCAGCCACTCCTATTGACACCTGGGCTCCCAGCCCTTCTGGGACCCTTGCAGCTCTGAGGATCAATGGGACTCGCTCGGTCTCAGAGATGAGACTGTCAGCACGACCTTAAGTGAGCTGGGGTGGAGCCCTCCTGTCCCAGGAGTCTGCCCCCTCATCCCCACCAGCAGGCACCCCTGCAGTCCCGAATCCCTCAGCATGCCCTCTGCATCCCACGCAGGGACCCTTCCCTCTTCCTGCCGGCTCCCTCCTTTCCCAGCACTGAGCTTGTTAACAGAGACTGGCACTCTGTGCTGGTTCCTGAGTGGACCATGGGCCCTGAGCCTGCGAGCTGTTGAGGGCTCCCATCCCAGCCCCACCCTGCTGGGGTGGGGCTGTGGGGGAAGGCAGCCCCTCAGCAGTGTTGTTGAATTAGGAACACACTGACAGGGTGAAAGCAGAGAATGCTAAAGACTCCTCAAGTAAAAGTGCCTTGGGCGACAGCATCAGGTCTCCTCCTTGGGGAGTGTGGGGTGGAGCTTCTTTCCCAGCAGGCTCAGGTGGGCAGCAGGTGTGAGGTTAAGGAAGATGCAAACCAAAGCCTTGAGGATGGTCCTCAGTCTCCAGCACTAGGGCCCGTCCTGTGACAAGGTGCCACAGCTCACTTTGTGGTGGGTGGGGCGGTGCAAACTGCCACCTGAATTGAGAAGACAGCAGAAGCAAGGTGTCTCCTTACACAAAGTGGTTGGCACCCGAGGTTGCCAAGAAGCATCTAGAGGGTAGGAGAGAGACAGCTGTCTCCTCAGATAAAGGCACTCTGTTTCTAGGAGAGGCTGACCTTTGGCCCTTCAGGCAGTGCAGCTATGACGGGTTCCTCTTTCCCTGTGGGGATGGAGGTGAGCAGCTGATCCTTGGGACTTGCAGCCACATGGGCAAGCTGGTACATGCAGGCTGGCCAGGTGGCCCCTTGGTGGGAAGGAGTCAGTCAGCTGGGAAAGGCGTGGCTGCCCTTGTCCCCATCCTTAGAACAAGGGTGCACTTGCCCATGTTGACTCGGGCTGCCCTTCTGCACAGCCGGGGTGCACGGAGGACACACACTCACTGGCAAGACACCTGCCAGACCTAGCCACTTTCCATAGCCATCCTCAGCCCTCACAGCTCAGATTTCCCACAAGAAGCTGGTTTCTGGGAATCCCCACTGTAGCTGCTCCTCTTCCTGGACCTCTGGGGAGATGACGAGGAAAACTCAAAGATCCTTTCCAGAAGGAATAGTAATTATACACCCAGACACAGAGAATTAGTGCTGTATGGCTCTACCCTAGACTCTTGAAAGATGGAGGAGCTGGGGAAGAGCCTCTATGGCCAAAGAGCTGGGCAGAGGTCCTGAGCTTGACCTAAGCAGCAGGGCCCAGGAATGCTGGGAGAGCCAACCATAGGACAGTCTGCCCTTGCTCATGGACCACCTCTGAGCACGTGGAGAGGCAGTTACTAAGCATAATGTTGTGGAGAGACTGTCCCAGCTGACTGATGGCAGGGTTTGCGGTCAGGTGGGGGAAGTGTCTCTCCAGGCCAAGGCCAGGGTGGAGCTCTGCCGATGGTGGGCACTGCTGGTACCCCCAATGGCCCTGGCTACAGAGCAAGACTGGGAAGGGTGGATGGAGGCCCCTCCTGCCTGTTCATCTGCTCTAGGCTGCTCTGCCATGCAAGTTCCTGTCTTGCTTGGGTCCCCTCTATAATCTGGGGCTTCTTGTGTTCTGTTGCTCCGGCCACCCTGAGGGAAAGAGCCCATCAAGCCAGGCACAGACCAGGCAGGTCAGGAATGGAGGCTGTCTCTCCTGTCCTCTCCCCGCCCTGGCCCTCTCTCTTCCCTGCACTTCATCCTCAGGGATGCCCGGGTCCTTCTCTTGGCAGGTGATGGGGACTGTGGACTGAGGATCCGTTGGCTGGAGTCTTTCCTTTCTAAATCCTGTTTAACATTGCTGCTTGCAAGGCTCCAGGGGTGGGGCTGGCGAGGGGCCAAGGTGGCGGAGGCCTTTGGGCCTGCAGCAGGGAAGCCAAGCTCAATAAAAGCCAATCGATGGCCAATCTAGCCCTGTGCAGGGCCCTGCTGGGCACATGTGTGAGGTAGGGTTAAGGCATGGGGACAGGCATCTGCCATCTGTGGTTCCCTCCTTGGTCCTCAGGTCTATTCAGGGCCGTTGAGGAGGAGGTGGGGGTTACCTCCTGCCAGGGAAGTGGAGGGCCCTATCACCTTCTTCACTGAGGAGGCATCCACAGGGCACAGGGAGGAATTACACTCAGCAGGGAGGCAGTTAAGCCCTCGTAGCTGGGAAACCAGCATTACCAGGTTCCCCAAGACAGACACACTCATGAATGCATGCACACATGATCACACTCCCAAAGCCTTCTGCACTTCCTGGTCTCACAAAATCCCTCAGCATTACCTTTCCTTGGTTACCTACAGGCACAAACATCCATGCATCCTGATGCTAACAGGATCTCACAACCACTGTCTCTTGACAGGTAAGGCAGCCCTTGTGGGGTCAAGTGGGACAAGGCTGGGTACACCCCAGATACTCAGGTTACTGTCCTGCAGCCGGCCACCAGATGCTCTTATCGGGGTCCAGCCAACTCTGAGAGCTGTTACAAAGCTCTGCTAGTGTTGCTCCTAGGAAACAGCTCCTCCAGGAGGAAGAAAGCCAGCCTCGGTTCCTCAGGATCCTTGATGAGCAGACCGGGATTTGCAGGAGAGGGACCCAGGAGGCGGCAGGCCCTAGCACTGAGAGTTGTGCACTGCATTTTAACTGGACTAGAATAAAAACACACAGGCCATGTAAGTAATTAATCACTGGTAATTACTCCTCAGCATCATCAAGTGGCACCAGCAAAATGGTGACTTGGGTTCTTTCAGACAAACACACTGTGCAGTAAATAACGATGCTGAATGCAGCACAGCCCCTGGCAGGGAACCCACCCTTCCATCTCAGGCCAGAGTTCCCTCCCTGTGCTCCTCTGGGTTCCTCTAGGGTCTCTACTCTCAGAGGGTAGAGGATTGCCCAGCTCTGAAAAGGTGGCTTCCGCGCTCACTGCTGAAAAGCCAGGAAGCAGGGCCAGGATGAAGACGCTTTTGGCCTCTGGGCCTTCGACTCTGGGGCTTGCCGCTCTACCCCCAGCTGCTAACTCTTCTGTGAAAGTGCCAACCTTTAAACAGGAGGCCCCAGTGCTGCCTCTCCCCACTCTCCCTGCAGCAGGCAGAGGACATGGGGGTGGCAGTCTTAAGTTCAGCTGTCACAAGCAGGAAATCCAGGAAGAAGCCATGTGACTCCTTTCCTGTAGGAGCTGAGGCTGCCTGCTTCCCCCTCATTCTGGGAGGAGGAGGCTTGATGTGAGCAGGAGGTGGGAATCTCCTCTGAGGTCTCATGGTGGCTGCCTCCTCCAGGGCACCGACCGTCCCTTTCATCTGTGCTAGGTTTGTGGTCCACCTTTCCCTGGAGTCTTTCTACCTCCACTCTCCTCTACCACCAAGGGGTTGGTTGCCTGCCCCAATCCCCAGGGGATGGGAAGAATGGATACAGAGAGATCCAGGAGGACAGTCCTGAGGGGCGAAGAGAAGCCCTGAATGAGGAGGCAGCTGCTTGGGGCTGGTGAAGAATGTGGTGCTTCTGGGGCCTCAATGCCCCTGACTCTTTTTGGCAGGTGTCTGGGCCTTGGCTCTGGGAAGTGAGTTTTGAGCCAGATGGCTGCCCCATGGGAAAGGAAGCATTTATTCCTGGAACAAATTTATGGCTCAGCATGGCTGTCCCACGAATTCTCCTCAAGCTCACAGGAGCCCTGACAAATTGGTGGCCGGCGGATTTATCCCCATTATCAGCGCCGGGCTATAAGTCAAAAGCAACAGGCTGAGTGAGCCTGGCTCCCACCTCCAAACTACTGGATTCCTCAACTGTCGATTGGTTTCCAAAAGCCGCTTTCCACCCCATCCCCTTTGTCTCTTCAATGTGGTGCCCACAGAGACTGATGGGTTATAAATCTCTTGTCTTAACAGCTGAGGCCTTTCCTGGGGTTGTTTCCCCACAGGGCAACGTGAAGGAAATTCAGATGTGGGCTTGGGCTGCACAGTCCCTCTGAGGGCACCGACAGAGAAGGGTCAGGGCTGGGAAGGGAGGGATGCCCCAGGCATTTTGTCCCATGGCTCCATGGTCACCTAGACAGCTTTCTACTTCAGGCCCACCTGAGCAGGCCTGGGATCACTGATGACATTCTGGGCTGGCAGCCCAGGCCCACCTCAGGTCTGCAACAGGCTGTGGCCGAGGACACCTCAGCTGGCAGTCTCTCCTCACCTGTGTGTGGCCCTGGTGTGGGGTCTGAGACCAACACCTTCCTGGGCTACTCAGTGTGGGGATGACAGAACGACTTCCTCCTGGAAGCAGCAGTTCTCTGGAGGCAGCAGCATTAGTGTGTGAAGAGGAGGGCAGGGAGAGCACGGCTGGGTTGCCACACGTACCTTCTCTTTCTTCTGCTTGGCAGCCTCCTCGGCAGACAGCAGGGACTTGTAGTAGGAGCTGCGTTCGGCGGTGAAGTGGACCTTGGAGAGTGCGTGCTCCACCAGGAGGACAGACAGGTTGGCGCCGTCGATGTGCAGCCAGCCGATGAAGTTGCCGGCCTTGTCCATGCTCTCCACCTCTACCTCCACCTGGGACAGAGAGACAGGCGTAAGCCTATGGGGGCCAGGCCTGAGCGTGCAGGGGCTGTGCCTGTGGGGAGGACAGCAGCGCCGAAGCCTTGGGTTCACAGGCCTTGGCAGCCGCTGCCACATTCACTCCGTGTGGCAGTAGCAGCTGGAATGGGGAAGAAGAGTGGGAGCCTGGTGCAGTGCCTGCCCTGGGAACCCCTAGAACCCTTCAATTTCAGCCTCTCACGGGAACAGACACACCCCAAAACTCGCTTCTCTTCTCAGAGCCCCTTCCCCTCCTTGTGGCAGAAAGCTACCGGGGCAAACGGGACTCTCCTTAACCTGAGACAGACAGAGAGATAGAGAGAACACGCAGTTGAAGGTCAGGAGCAAGTGAAGAAGCAGAAAGAGGTCTTGGTGCCTCCCACTCTTCAGCACCCACCCCAGCTCTGTGCTAGAAGACAGACAGGCCCTTAGGGAGCGAGGCAACCCCTGGGGAGAGAGAGGCTGCTTTTCCTGGTACAGCTGAATGAATTCATGTCTAATGAAGGTAATTAAAGTGGCTGCATGAAAAGTAGGAGAAGGGAGGAGAGGACAGGAGAGGCAGAAAGACGTAGGCAGGAAATGCATCAGCTCAAGGGCAGTGAGTGACAATCCTGCAGGAGTGGCCAGAAGGGTGTGGGCTGTGGCTGAACCCCAGGGCCCTCAAGGAATCTCCACAGGCCTCAAGGCCTCCTCCACTGACTGTCTCATCCCAAGGACCCAGGACCCCAGACTGGTGGAGCCTGGGCAAAAGTGCTGGCCCCAGTGCTGGGCTGGGCTGACCCAGTGCCTGCACTACACGACAGAGTCCAGTGCCTGTGGCTGTTAAAACTGGTTTCTCCTGTCTCTAATTTTGGCAACTAACTTACTGAAAGGACCTACTCTTGTAGGGGAGAAGGGCAGGTGGGCAAAATCTGAGGTTGCTCAGGTTTCAACACCTTGGATCCACCTTGCAAATGCCCAGGGCGCTGGAACACAGGAGAAGCCTGGCCACTGGAAGACCGAGCGCCTCCTCCAGGGGGAGGCCAGGAGTGGGGAACAGGCTGTCATGCCTGCAGGGGTTGGGGCAGGTGGTGGGGATAGTGTGGTAGGCGTGGACAAGACCTGTGAGGGGCAAAATGATACACGAGAAGACTATCTCCTGTTCATCCTAACTTGCCAAGCTTTATCAAACATGCTAAGGTCAAGAAGCCTCCTAGAGGAATTCTGGGGAAGCTGAAGGAAGAACAGCGAGGTTGCTTGCCTTGTGTGTAGGGGCTCCTGGACACATGCTGGCCAAAAGCAAATGAAGCTGGTACAGTTCCCAGCCAACACTGAGCCCAGGCCCACATCGGTTTCTGCATTCCCTGACCTCTTGTCTTCCACAAGTTTAGTAGCCAAGTGTCCTTTCCCTAAAACCAAGGATGTCTGTCCTGCTTGGACACAAGGCCTCTCTCCAGGCCTGGCAGGCCCCCAGACAGCTTGTGGTGGGCCAGTGTATCTCTTGGCACTGGGTTGCTGGGGTTGATGCAAGAACGTCGGAGATAGGCACAGAAGCAACCAGGCATGCACAGTTGCTGTCTATCCTGTGAGGTGCCCATGCTCAGACCCCAACCCACGTGGCAAAGCCCACGTTCACACCTCGCTCTCTGAGGCTGCAATCTACATGCTCACCTTTCTCCAGAGCTTATGTGAGAAGGAACCCAGCAACGAGCAGCCAGGCTCTCCTGGGCAGGCGAGCACCAACTTCACACTTAACCAGCCTGTCGTCTGCAATCGATATGCTAACTTGGGCTTGACAAGTCCCTGGGCCCAGGCAGCCGCAGAGGAAAGAAATCTCTGGCCTTGGGCACAGTGCTGCCACCGAATCCATCTTGGGTTGTAGATGGAGATAAAACTGTCGCCCATTGGGCTCTGTTCCCTTTTATTACAGCTGCCACAGCCACGGTAATTTCTCAAACAAAGGCACTTGGGGAAGGTGGGCTAGCTCCTCTCTAGCCAAACCCCATGCGGTGTCTATCCTTCTCCACAAACCTCAGCCTGGACGAAGCTGTGGAATTCGGTGTGACTCTTCTCTAACTCTGGGAGAATTACAGAGGTTGCAAGCAGAGGTTTAAGCAGGTTGTATGTACACGTGTAATCATCCTTTGATGTTTCTCTTTCACACTGACTGCCAGGAAATTATGACTTAACTGTAACATTAGGTGGGTCTATGTTTGTACAAGTATTATTTCTTTGTTCAACTCAAAGATTAAAATTTCTCTGACATTTTCTCTTAATTAAAAGATACACACATACATAGATATATACATACAGTTCAATTTTGTTATTTGTGGTAATTTTGTTCTATAAAGAGACCACTGAATTTGCAAATATTGAACCATTGCTCCTAGGGGAAATGCAGGTTTGGGTTCCTGTGAGCCTCTGGTCACAATATTTTCATCAAATCAATATATAACCTTGTTCTGTGTTTCTGTTTAAAGACACCTTGTCTAATATGTGTTGCTGGCTCATTAACATTGAACTCATGGCCAACAGGACAATGACTAATGCCTGAACGAAGCTTATCTAACACACATATCTTCTCCGTAAGGTACATCTCAGTATTTCTGCACTCAGGAACACCAGGTAACACTTCAGCTCTATGCTGGAGGCCATTTAAAACCGTGAAACCAGCAACAAAAAGCACGAAAAATGCAACAACATGATGCTAAATAGATTGTAAGAAGGACACTTGTTTATATTATCAAAGCTGAAGCAAGAAGGCAGAGTGCTGTCATCTTGTTCTACCCTGTTCCACCTAAGATGGAAATGTGCCCCGCCAGGTGACTCAATTTTTTTTGTCACTCTGTGCATGTCCACAAATGACTGCAAAAGTACCATGAGTATTGATTTTGGGGTTACAAAAATAGGTTTTGGTGAATCTGCAAATATGTAACCAGGAAATAATGAAGATTGACTGTATACTGTATAAACACAGAGTTAATTCCCACAAGTTGCCTCAAACTGGAGACTATAAGGAGACACGTCCCACAAGTTGCCTCAGACACAAGACACGTTAGGGGAGGCTCATTCCTGTAAATACACAAGAAATTTCTTCTTGTCCAACTGGCTACTGCAAGCATTCAATGAGATCCTATTGGTGGAGTGTTGTGTAATTTGCAAACTGCTATAACATAGCCACTCATCTCTTGGGCATCTTGGAGTGTTTTAGGAAGAGATCTGGACTCAATAGCTTCCACAGGAGGCCTCCTACAATGGCAGGTGACTTAGGTGACTACCACAGGCTGCTAGAAGGCTGGCAGCAGGCTTCGTATGAGAGCATGCATTGGCGTGCACACATGTGGGTGGATATGGCCTTGAAGGCACCAGAGCACGTGTGTGCATGTACACAAGCAACATTGGCGAGGGACAGATGAACGCTCTCCTCTTCATTCCCCTCTATTTAGTGCCCATGCTGAAGCTGAGACCTAGAAAGACACATGGTTCTGGGGGAGGAGGGTACCTCCCAAGAGACTACAAGAAGGTGCAGGTGGCACCACACTGAGGAAGGGGCTTGGTGGTAACTAGTTAAGAAGCAAACAGCCTAGAGGCTTGAAGGTCAGCGTGACCTTCAGATATTGACAGCCATTTCAGTCTGCCTCACTTGCAGTCCTGCTGGTCTGCCAGTATCTCTTGCTCTCTGCTCTTGATGCTGGCAGAGTGGGTGGGGATTTTGAGGTTGCTGAATACCTGGACTGCACCTTTGTCCGCTTCAATGCCACTTTCTCTGGGAAGGCTTCCCTGATCCCTGGCCTACCATGAATCACCCTCTGAATGCCTATGGGCTTATCCTCCCTTTGGCATTTATGGGGCAGTGTACAGCATGGAGGTTATGAGTGTGGACTCTGGCTCCAGACAACCTAGACCTGCATGAATTCTGGGGTGCCACTTAAGTTCTGTGTGCCTCTATTTACCGTAAAACTGGGATTGCAACAGTATCTACCTCAAGGATTCGTTATGATTAAATGAACTAATATAAATATGTTAAGCACTTAGAAAAGTGCTTGGCACATAAATGCTTCAACATGATCTTCATAAATTATTTACTTCCTGGTAGGGGCAGTTATTTCATTTCTAAATGTCTTCATTCTCCAGCTAGACTGTCAGCTCCATGGGGAATGAAGCTTGTTCCAGACTGTGAAATTTCTCCAGAGCTGAGCACACTGACTGGGCCATGAGGTGGCAGAAAAAGCATGGATTCTGGAGTCAGATATCAACTCCTAGTCCTAGCTGTGAATTTTTGGGTAAGTCACTTGACCTCTCTTAGACTGTTTCCTTAGTGGTAAAATGAGGAGGGGTCCTGTGCACTGAATGAGGTAACAAAACTGCTTCCTCTTCCCTTCAACAAATGCCAGTGATGCCAGTGATGCCCTGGTGGGATGGTTACATCCAGCAGCTGTCCTGCTTTGCTGAGCTGTGTTCACGGGACTTCTCATCAGAAACGGCCAATCCCTGCTTAAAGAGCTCCTTTATTCTTCCTGCCTCTGAAAGCTTTGGGTTTCTTACACCCGGGGAGTCCTCCCATAAAATACAGAGTGAAGGTAAGGCAAGTGGGGCTGACAGAATGAGCTCAGGTGTGTGACTGTCCCTGTACCACCTGCACAGATAGATCCCTTTCTCTTCAGTGCAGGTCTTTCCCCACAACAGGGCCAAAGCGGTGGGTGCTGCCAGCCAGCTATGCTCTGCAGGAGAGCAGCTCGACGCTGGACCTGGCCTGACTGGGGCCGGGGCAGCCAGTGGGCCCTACTGCCTCACAGTGGGACGCATCCTCTTGCTCCCAAGCGCATTAATGTGCCACTAATGAAATTGTTCTGGCTTATTTACCAAATTAATACAAACGGCACAGGCTGTTAATTTGCATGTTTCCTAATTACCGAAGAAGAGCTCCCCATGCCCGGGCAACACACACACCTCAGTGATCACCCAGCTGGGCTGTGGTCTCACCCTTCCCAGGAAGGGTGGATGAGGAAGGGGAGAAGGAGGAGAAAAGAAGAGCATGGAGCAGCCCCCAGCTCCGTGGTTGAAATCAAACAGGGAGGAAGCGGGTGGCCAGGAACTTGTTTCATTTCCTGTGGCCCCTTTCTGAGCAGTCTCAGTGCCCTGGTCCCGTCCCCACTCCAAACTGTTCCTCTTCTCCCCATTGTCTGGATTCTGTCAGCAGAAAGTACTTCAGTCAAACAGGCAGTGGGGACCAAGTCCTTCTCCTTCTCTAAGCAGTGGGGTACAATGCAGGGCTGGAGAGGCACTTGGGGTTGGCTGAGGGGTCTGGAGAAAGGAGTAAAAGTGAAAGCCAGGCAATGGATGAAGGCTTTAGAAATGTCAACATTCTCAACTTCTAGCCCTCTGCAATTAGACTTCAGATTCTGAACTCTTTCCTAAAGAAAGAAGGGTGGGGAGGGAGACAGTGAGGGTGTGCGTGCATGTGGTGAGTGTGGGGATTATTTAAAACTCAGCTTTCAAACCACAGAGGAAATTCTGACTGCCCTGGGGGGTGACTTAGCTGTGTCTATCCTTAACTCGCCTGGAGCCTGCAGCCAAGTTGGATGCCTAGTGCTTCTAAGTAGGCGCAAAGGTGAAGACCCAGGTCCCTCTCCTAAAGCCTCCTCCGGGTCATTGTGAAGTTGTGGGGAGGGTGAGGCGGGAGAAGGTGCACTGGAGGCTGGTTCTGGTAAGGCTGACTTAAATAAGGGAGCCGGGGGCACTGGGGGCAAAAGAATTAAGAAATGGAGACTAGAGAAAGACAGCAGGGGGATGCATGTTCCCCTTGATGACTCAGGGCACCCAAAGGAGAGAGTTCACACAGGGGATTTATTAGCAATGGGGGGAGGACAGGGAGACCCCACACACATAACAGCCTTTCCCTTTTTATTTTCCAGGAGGATGGAGAAGAGGTACTGTCTCCCTCAAGTACACAGGCATTACTGCGGTGCACAATGCCTGAGGCAGCACAGAAAATTACTGAGCCTCAGTCAACCTCAGAGCCCTGGGTCGTGAGGCTGCAGGTTGCCTGAAAACAGTGTGGAGGGTGCTCCTGTACCAAGGAAGGTGGACAGCCTCAGGCAGGACAGGCAGGTCCCAGGTAGAGAAGAGCCCAGCACAGGGTGCCACTGCCCTGAGGCATCTGGGAAGGAAGAGTCACTACACAAAGTGGGGTGCTGGCTGTAAGTTCCTCCAGGCAGCAGGGTGGGGGTGCTCAGGGCTACCTGTGGAAAGGTAACATCAGAGTCCCCACAGACAGGCTTTAGAGGCAGAAGTCTCCATCCTTTCCACACGCTGTCTGGCCATATTCCTGCTTTCAGTATTTCCAAAGCAACCAGCAACAAGCACAGCAAGTGGCCTGGATGGGGAGAAGGCACTGAGGAGCAGAGAAAGGCCCTGGGCTAGAACTGTGATCCAGGTGCCAACCTTGCCTCTTATGGGCTGGGCACACTGCACCTCTCTTTGGGCTTAGTTTCTCCATCTGTGAAATGAGAGTTGAACAAAGTTTCTCAGGTTCCCTCTGCTCTGCATTCTCTGAGGTCAGAGGATGGGGGCAGCAGAGCTGACAGCTGTGCCTGCAAGCCAACAGGAGAGATGAAAAGCAAGAGTTACACGGAAGAGAAGGGCAAGCAGGGAAGCCCCATTTGCTAACAATCAAGTCCTGGAGAACTTGCAGGGGGGCGGTGGGAAATGGAGAGAGGGGAACTGAATAATGACTCCGAGCACAAGATACTCCTGTCTCCTCCCAACCCACTCGTCCTAGCTGCAGCTTTTTTCAAGAATGTGAGTAGTGTTCTGGAGTAACCAGAGTGTAGCTTGGGTCCTTTCCTGCCATGCAGAGGTAGCCTTGCCCAAGGCTGGGTTTTCTGCGTGAAGGCTGTAGCATGCTGCCACAGCCAGAGCTGTGAACTTGAAGAGACACCTCACCTTAACACAGTAGCAGTTTAACACAGCCAGCTCATCACCTCCACGCCCGGTCACACACAGCCACACCAACTTCTTTCAGAGATGATGAACGTTAACAATGCAATTAATAAGGCAATGCTGTGAAAGCCGAGAGGCTGTGGCTATGCAATGCCTCCTGGGTCTCGTTACCATCCGCATCTGTGGGGAGTGGGCTGGCTAGAGGCAGGCAGCAGCATGGATTTTTCATGTGCTACTGGGGCAGTGTGGTTCTGATCCCCAGCGACACCTCTGTTCCTAATCCCTCATCACCTCCAGACCAGGTAATTCTTTCGAGCGCAGCCCACAGAGTGGATTGATTTTCTAAAGAAACCTCTTTTCTGGCGTTGGTGTGCTAGAAATGCCTGGAAATCAGGCCTGGGCTGGCACACCAGCAAGAGGGGCCAAGAGGCTCCTGGAAAGGAAAGGCCTGGGCAGTGGGTGAGCTGGCTCTAGAAGCTCAGAGTGGCTTTCTCTCCCTACTGGAATGCCTTTTCCCTACCTCAGGGATGAGGGGTGGGATGGTAGGGGTAGGGGGAGAAGGACTTGGTACCTACTGCCTGTTTGCCTTTGGTCCTGCCTGAGGCAGTGAGGCAGCAGCCACTGCCATCAGCGTCATCTGGGTCTGCTGGGAAATGCGAACCTGCTGACTCCAAGCCTTTGTGAGCGCTAACACAGTTTACAAACTGATGCAATCTGTTCCTTTGGTGCAGGCAATAAGGAAGCAGACTGTTCATCTTCCCAGGAAAACCCCGTGCTGGAGGCTGGAGGGAGATTTAACACTCTTCCCTGAGGCTGGTGCCAGGGATGTGGCTAGAATCAGTTTTGTTCTGTCCCTCGTTCTATCCCTCACCCGTCTTCCCAAAGGTCTCCCAAGCCAGAGGCAGGTTCTGGAATGCCTTCTGAGAGCAGGCATGCCTGAATGGCACAGCTCCTCCTCATGTTTCCAGTTAATGTGAAGGGCAGTCCTAGGCAAAAAACCAGGAAAGAAGGCTGCCTTCCATTCGGTGCCTCCGTTCTTTTTTTTTTTTTTCTGTTTTAAATACATTATTTTATTATTTTGTGCCCCCACCATAATCCATCTACACTTCTACAAATAGTGAACTTACTTGCTTAACTGGTTTTTTTTTTCCCCCGTGCCATGTTGGTGTGCTGCACCCATCAACTCGTCAGCACCCATCAATTCGTCATTTATATCAGGTATAACTCCCAATGCAATCCCGCCCCCCTCCCCCCTCCCCATGATAGGCCCTGGTGTGTGATGTTCCCCTTCCCGCACTGGTTTGGCCCATGGAGTCAGCTGCAGTGGCCCATGTTCTCCCAAGCCCAGTCAAAGAACCTCTATGGCTTTAGAGCTATATCCAAGCCCTAAAGGGATGGAGCTAGGGATGTGAGAAGACAGCTGGCCTCTTTTCTTGGGGAAAATCGGTATATGATCTATGGAGTAACTGCATGAGGTTATTAAATCTCTGACCTGGTCTGAAAGTAACCAAATGTTGTCCAGTCAGGTCAAGTTCACATGTCAGTTCCACTCTGCAGGTACCTGTACCTATGTTCACACGTCAGTTTCCCTCTGCAGGTACCTGTACCTACATAACTGACCTCAAGGCCTGCTGTGGGACGGTGCAGACCCCTGCCCTGTTCCCAGGCAGGAAGTAGCTGACCTGTGACCCTCCAATGGGGCCAGTTCACTCTGCTTTGTGGACCCTGATTCTCAGGCTCCTATACCTGAACCACTGTGGGTTTCCCACGGGGACTCACACTTTGCTGTTAAGAAGCATTTAGCATCCATGATTACTTCATTCCCTTCCATCCATTTTGCAGAAAAAGAAATGAACTTGGCTCCAGATCACAACCTCTTCTGCTTCCTCAGGCACCCATTTCCATCAGTTACCTATTCTGTCATCACCTTCCTGATTTCCTTTTTCACCAGCATCTAACTCTTTACCTACAAACATCTTGTCCATCTTAGCAAGCCTTGCTTTGACTCACATCCCATCAAGTCTACCTCTTTCTCTTTACCCAGAGAGTACTCTGCACATTGCCAGCCCCTTTTCACTCCTGTAGCCAATGCAGCTGGTTACCAGTCAGTACTCCAATGTCACTATTACTTCAAAGACCTGTTAATTGCCATTTAAATAATTTCTTCTCAGATTTCATCATTTTTGACCTTTTAAATATCTTTAAAAGTCAAGCACCCCCTTTCCTTTTTGAGACTTTCTTTTTTTAGGCCTCTGTGTTTCCCAGTCTTGGCTTTTTCTCCCTGCTTTCCTAGTAGCAATTGAGAATTCTTCCCCAACAACATGGCCCTTGAATGTGAATGTTCCCCAGGGGCTATTTTAAGCCGTAGACAGTCCCTGCATCCCACCACTCTCTGAATTATAGAACTCAACTTTCACCTCTAGTGCAGAGCTCACTTCAGAATTCAACTCCACCAGGCAAATCCCCAATGTTATGAGTCCCATCCTGAATCTCTCACCTTCACTATGAAAGCTGCTCTTCCACCTTCATTTCTCATCCCAGGTCTCAGCATGAGTAGCACAGGGATCACCCCTGGGCTCCATAGGTAGGTCCACACCAGTCTCCAGTACACACTGATTCTATGGATTCTTCCCCTCTTTTTTATCCTTATTGCCATGCCCAGCTTTGAGGTCCCCCACTGCTGTCCCTGTACCAGACTTGTCTCTAAGGACCCCTCCATGATACTGGAGGATGTGGTTCATCACAGGCAGTACAGCACCACGGTCAGATGCAGGCTCTGGGGCCAGACCACCTCCTTCTGGGCTTGCTCTACTACTTACTGGCTTAATCCAGAGTGGGTGTTTTTTTAACCTCTCTGGGTCTAGGTTTACCTTTTGGTCAAATGGGTATAATAATGAATGGTACCTACCTCGAAGGGCTTCAGTGAAGAGGAAGTGAACTGATTCAAGTTAAACACTTAAGGAGAGTCTGGCGAATAATAAGTGCTCAATAAATGTTGTTATTTTTTTAAAAAAAATTCCCAATCTGATCACTTCACCCTTCTGCTGAAATCCTTTCCTTGTTCTCCACTAATGTTGGAATTCCTCAGTACAGCACAGCATAAGCTCCTCAGAGCTGGGCTCTTCCTGCTCTCAAGTCCTGCCATTGTGGCCTTCATTATTTTGCTTTAGTCAGGCCACACGACTCCCAGCTCCACAGACAAGTTGCATGGTTCCAGGCTTTGGAATATGCTATTCATTTTGGCTGGAATGTTCTGTCCTATGACTTCACCTGCAAACTCCTACCCAACTTACCCCTTAGATTCTGCACAGATGTGATTTTATTCGAACCACTCCATTACTTATGTGGATAGGGCTTTTTCTCACAGCATTTTGTTCATATCACCATGATAGTATTACAATGGGTATTTATTAATGGCACCTGGTAGGCATTCAATAAATAGATGAGGAAAGGCAAAAGGTTCTAGCTTCTCTAGATGGCCAGCAGTGACGTGGGAGAAGGAAAGTCCCTGGACAGAACACTACCTTTGGGTAAATGCATGGCAGCAAACTGACTAGACAAGGCTTATTTTGAGAACTCCTCTAAGGTGAGAGGACCATCCCTCAGCTGCCCCTGCCACAACAAGTATGCTTGTGGGAGCCCAGAGGGGCAGAAACAGGCTTTAGTCAGTGAGGCCAGCAGTGATGACTCAGAGGCAGCACAGCCCCGATGCCATGAACAGAAGGGGCTGTTTTGCACTTGGCTTTGCCTGTACTGACTATAACTGGAGTGAGGATGGCCTCCTGTGTTTATCCAGGCAGGAGTGCAGGCAGCAGCCGCGTGTGCCTCCCTCCGGTCTCCCACACACCCACCACCTCCTCACCACCCATCCCTCAGCAAGGAAGGGGTGAAGAGCAGAAGTGGACATCAAAGAGCCTAGGAAGAGCTGTGAGGACAGGGCACGAGCTAACGACATTAGCAGAGGTGGGAGGTGGGGTGAGGCCACAGATGTCATGAAGCCTGGACCCCCGGAGCCCAGACCACAGTCTAGTGTGAAACCCTCCAAGCAAGGGATTAGGTGGTGCTGGTCAGGCCACAGTCACCTCAGGAAGCATCTAAGTACAAGGGCTGAGACGGCTGGAAGCTACAAGTCACCTGCTGGGTGCTGGTCTCGAGCCCTCTGGAACAAGGAAACCTTTGAGGAAAGGCAGTTGCTGTTGGGTTTGAAGGAATCCGGGTCTTAGATTGGGATGACAACCCCTAGCTCAATCCCTTCAGAATTCTCAAAACTGGGCTGTGGGCGTGGAGGCCAAAAGCTTCGAGGATAAGACAGGAGTGTCCCATGTTGGGGTGGGAACGGGATGTGGAGCACCTTCTCTTTCACCAATCTGATTTCTTGGCAAAAGGGACACAGACGCCAATCCCTCTTACAGGCCAGAAGAAGGCACCAGAGAGAAAAATCTGTTTGAACAGATAATTGAACAGAGATAATTCTATACTCTCAGCTAGGGATCAGGCAATTTACTTGTTTCATAAAACTGAATATAAGAAACGCCAAACAATTTCAATCAAACACATGCCTATCCCTCCCTGACTAATGTTTGATTAACTGCATGAGAAGCATAACTGAAAGAACCAGAGGGTGAAAGGAAGGGCCTCCCTTGCCCCTTTTCTTTCCTTTTGTCCTCATGCCTCCTTTATCATTAGGCTGGCTAAGAAGGTACCATCCCTTCTGAGGCAGTCCTATGTCCCTGTGCGCAACTCACTCCTACCTGTCCTTAAATCTACCCTGCCTCCATGTGCCAAGTAGAAAGCCTGGCACAGGCCTGCTTTTCTCACCAAGCTGTACATAGTATATGCTGAGTACAATGGCCTAGAGAGAGCAACTTTTTCTGATCCACACAAAAGCACCATTGCAGGAAGGCAGCAGCCCCGTTAACCTACACTCCAGATCGGACACAGAATAAAAAAGTCCAAGATTCTCCTCTCACCCCACTAAGGAGCTGCCTTTAGGCACAGTAGAGAGAAGATCTGGACACTGTGGGGGACTGTGCATGTTCCCAAGCTGTTTCAAACCTATTATAACCCAGCAAGGAAAGTGAAGAGGCCTTTGAGATGATGCTGAGCCCCTGAGCTTGGTCTCTGAGCTACTGCAGCGCCAGTGCTAGAGGGCTATTCTGCATTTATCCTCCTGTGTACGGGACAACTGGATTCTTGCTCGGTATGACCTGGGGGACCCAGGATTGCTCTGGCCTCTCAGTAATGCAAAGAAAAGCCTGTGAGTAAATTATAAGGTTTGAACACATACATGTGAAAAAAGGATAAATCCAGCATGTCAGAGGCTGGATCAGCCTGGTTAATGACCCTGGCCCATGCCCTCTTCTGTGTGGAGGTCAGGTTTCCTCGATGCTAAATTTTTATTGCTAATGACAATTAAAATATGGCATGGCTTACACCCTCAGAGTGGAGCTCTAATGTGCCACAGCCCTCTCAAAAGCTCCTAGTGCAGGGCTGCAGTTTGTGACCTAGAGACGTATGGGTCACAATGAGCAGTGCTGCCTCTGGCCTTCCTCATTTTGCCGTGGGCCCCAGTGGTCCTTGCCTAGTCCGGGCATCTTGACCCCACAACTTCTCTACACCGGGACCACACTCCTTCTTCCACCTTACCCATTGCCCAGGACAGGGGCTCTTGATGTTCTTTTGGGTCTTATGGGTCTTTGAGAACTCCAAAAAGTTCTCAAAGCCATGCAATGAGATCAGAGGTGAGATACGGAGAAATATTAGTGACGGGAAAGAACGAACTGTAGGATGGGTCAGCAGCATGGGTGCTGATGTGACTCTCTGCCCATCTGCTTGACAGAAGCCAGGGTCTCATTAATTTCAATTATCGTTCTCTCTCCACTTCAAACCAATGTCCCAAATACAATTCAGTGTTACAAGGTCATAGGATGCAGTGGGTAGTCCCTCAGCCCTACTATTTGCCCAGGCTGATTCTGCCCTGTTCTCAGGCATCAAGTAGCTGTCCTGTGGCCCCTCAGTGGGGCCAAGGTGGCCTCATTCTCCCTGCTCCACCTCCCAATTCTGTTGTGCTAAGCAGAATTCCACTGATACCTGTGCTGCTTTCCAGGTAGAAAGCACTCCTCCAAGGGAGGTGTGTCCTGAAATGGAGAGAGGAAATGAAGATGCTCAGTGTCTCTTGCTAATATGTCCCAGAAGTCACAATTGAACTTTTAAAGAGAATCTCTTTGACTCTGGAGAAGAACACTGACCTCTCCCTTGAATAAGAATAGCTGCCTCCTCTGATGGAGGACACCTGGATGCCGCTCTTCCCACCATGGACTTCCTGCCACAGTGCCCTTAGAAAAAGCTTTGAGACTCCTGCCACCAGCACCCCACCCCTCGGTGTAAATACCATTTAAGCAATGTGATTTCTTTGAGTGCTCTCAGGAGTTGCTCTCAACTGCCCACTGCTCCTGAGCTGCTGGCCTAGAGGCAGCAGGCAGGAAAATGCAGAGTGGGAAGGTAAGGAGTAGTGAGGAGGAAGGGAAAGGCCAAGCCTCATCCTTATTTTAAGCAGGTGCTTGTGAAGACACTGCAGAGAAGACAGGAAAAAATAAAAAAGGACTCAGAGGAGATTCTCAGCATCTTGTATCTTCTCAGAGAGAGCATATTCGATGGTGTCATGCTTCCATGTCACCAACCTCATTTCCTCTGACTCTCCTTCATGGACCATCTGTTCTGGCCCATTTGATCTGCTTGTTGTGTGAGCTGCCCAACCCATCTCCTACAGCCCTGCCAGTCTCTGATACCATGATCCTGCATCATGGCTCAAAGGCCAGACAAGCTGCAGTTCCCACATGCCAAGGAGGGAGGCAGAGCCCACTTAGAAGGAGATCTGTTCATCAACCAGTAAAGGAGTGCAAAGCCATCACCTGAATTCAGGAAGGTGTTGTCAAGGAATGCATAAAGAAAACAGTTGCAACTGCTTGCAAGCAGCAACCCACACCCACTATTTTTGTCTTCCAGGAAGCCTGCCCTGATCCACTCTTCCTAACAAGTAACTACCATCTCAGCATTCATGTTCTGTCCTATATCCACTTGCTCTTGGTAATCCATTACCTCTTGCATGTTAAGCCCTCTGAACGAGGCTATTTTCCTGTTTCTTTGAAATCCAGCCCCAGTCCCCACAGCTGGGGCATGTGCAGCAGGATTCTACAGAGTGCTTCATCAAGAGAAGGTGCTGGATTCCTGGGGGAGACTGTGCTTGGTAGGGCTCTTTTGTTTCTGAGCAGCACCTTCTGTGTGGCTATATTCCTGGTTCCTGTCCAGAGCTTTCCTAACAAAGACAGCTTCCAAGGCCACACAAACAGCACAAAATGCAGGTTAAAGCTATACCACAGTACAATGTACACTGCAAGGAAGGATACTTGTGGTTCAGCACTGCATCTCCAGAAAGACAGCAGGGCTACAGAAGCATGGGATGCCTAGTTGAGCTGATGAAACATATGAGAACATTAAAAAAATGATTAGGGTTCCTCAAAGTGAGAAGACACATGTTGAGAGAATGTGAATGTATAAAAATCATTAAGAGTATGTAGAGACCTTACACTCACTTTAACCAACTGACCAAGAAATGGGTTTTTGTTATCTTCTAAGCAGAAAAGCACTATATTGGGCACTGCAGTAAGTCTAAAAGGAGAAAGAATTCACTTCTGTCTTCAAAGAGCCTATGATTTAGATGAGAAGACACGATAAAGCCACATCCTGTCAGTCAATGACAAAATGCCATGTAAAACACATGATTGCTGAGTGGAACAGGCAGCAGGTACTAGGGGGGTTCAAGGGAGAGAGCCAGCTCTGAGCACTGAAGAGTCGGGAAACTCTTTCGGGTAGGATCGGACCTTAAAGGATGGGACTGCACAGGTGGGGAGAAAGGCAGACATGTTCCAGCATAGGGAATGTCTAGGGTCACACTTTAGAAATAGTGCATAAGTGGTAGGGTAGGAAAAGGAACGAGGGTAGAATTTTGGGACAGAAAGCCATGCTGAGGTCAGTGGAGGTGCAAGTAGACATCAGAGAAACACAGGGGATGACAGGGAAAGCGAAGCCAGGAGAAGGTGCAAGCAGCTCAGAGGAAAAGCTGGAGAGAGCTGACTTGAAGGATGGGCAAGGGGCACAGTCAGAACCCACCCACCTGCTGAGACAGATCTGAGATGGATGAATCAGGGGCTGGATTCAAGGAAGGAGGGATGGAACGAGAGGAACCTGAACAACATGTATAAAAATCCTGTGATGGCTGGGATAATGACATGGGAAGAAATGATGATGTATGTGGAAGCTTGTGAATGGACCATGCTGAACTAGAGTCAGAATGTTTGGAAGAGTGATCAAAGGAGTCAGAAAGAGGAGAAAAAGGCTGAAGGCCCAGCCTTTACCAGATGTGGTCAGTTGCACGAATTTTCGATTCCTCCCTGCATAAAAGAGAAGAAAAATGCTTTGTGCCTGGTCCTGCCTTCACCTACCTGCCTCTAGTCCAACATTTTCCTCTTGATTTCAGGGTGATATCCACTGGCAGAACTGCACAGAGGTACCCAGTGAGAGCTCTGCAGCCAGACTACCTGAGTTCAAATTTAGCCTCTGCCATTCAGGGACCTGGAGGGAGTTATTTTAAGACTTTGTGCTTCAGTTTCTTCAAGCTGTAACATGGGAGTAATAAAGCTGAACATCTCCCTTACAAGGTTTAAATGAGTTAATATACATCAAGCTCTTAGAACAACAACTAGTACACAATAAGAACTCAATAACTGTTGGCTCTTTTTATTGTGCTAAGCACATGCAGTGAGAATAGAAACGTATGTTGAGTGTACCTTGGTCACAGAGTGACTGAGCATTGCTGTTCTCTAAGGGAACACTGCAGGCCTTTGGCTGATGTATAGCCCAGCTTGTTTGCCTAGCCTTGGCAGGGGGTCAGGCCTGTATGATTTCTGGAACTACATGGGAGCTTTCCTCTGAGAGAGGGCAGGGTGTGGTGAATTAGAGGTTGTGAATCCTGGCCTGATAGCCAGGCTAAGGGACTAGCCCTTTGGCAGATGCTGCCTGTCCAGCTCTGGCCTGAGCACTGGCCACTTTCAGTACCTGAAGGGAAATGTGGATTTGCGTCTCTAGTCTCATTTCCACCACCTCCTACTTGCCTTATACTACAGGACTCTTTGATCTGGGCTGATTGATCTCTGTGTTCCCTTAACAGACACTGAAGTTTCACGTCTCTGTGCCTTTGGACACACTGTGTGTGGTAAAGATCTATCTCCCTGGCTACATTCTCTCCTTTTTCTGTTTCTTTTATTCCATGTACCAGTATGGTCAGCTGAAAGACTACGATCTCCAGTCTCGTTTCTCAATGGTCACACTAGCGAGATTTGGC
The DNA here is from genome assembly GCF_007565055.1 of Rhinopithecus roxellana. Classification (NCBI taxonomy): domain Eukaryota; kingdom Metazoa; phylum Chordata; class Mammalia; order Primates; family Cercopithecidae; genus Rhinopithecus; species Rhinopithecus roxellana. Next base: position 65,174,799 of record NC_044554.1, read on the forward strand.
AGAAATTTCTTGGTGGGACTTCTAGGAAAGCATTTGCTATCTTTGCGCTTTCTTCCTGTGTTTTGGCTTCCTGACTGGAAGGACGAGGTGAATAGCTGGAGATCCGTAGACACTTTGGACCCTGAGAATGGAAGCTGTGTGCTAAGAAATGCTAAGCAGGAGAATGAAGGGGCCTGGATCCCTGCTGATACCAGGTGCCACTGTATTAGTTTTGAACTGCCCACCTCTGGGCTTCCTTTATGAGAAAGAAGTAAACTTTAATCTTGATAAGCGAATGCTGTTTTTGGTCTATATTACCAGCGACGAAATGCAATTCCTAATGGCTGCATGTGAATCTCTCTCTGGAGTTCATGTCCTTCCTCTCCCCTTGGCTGGGCTGATGTGTAATTCTTACAGATTCAGCCTTGGCAGTCCTTCCTCCAGGAAATCTTTTCTGAAGCCCCAGTTGTGCACTACAGAGCATATAAAGGAGTCCCCTTTATCTGCAGTTTTCTTTCCACAGTCTCAGTTACCTATGATCAACCATTGTCTGAAAATATTAAATGGAGAATTCCAGAAATAAATAATTCCAAGTTTTAAATTGTGTGCCATTCTGAGTAGCTTGATGAAACCTCTTGCCCTCCTGCCTGGGACGTGAATCATCCCTCAGTCCAGCATATCCAGGCTGTAGATGCTACCCACCAGTAACTCAGTAGCCCTCTCCCTCTCTGTGACCAGATCGACTGTCATGGAATTACAGTACTTGTATTCAAGTAACCCTTATTGACTTAATACCCCAAAGCACAAGAGTAGTGAGGCTGGCATATTGTTATAATTGTTCTGTTTTATTATCATTATTGTTATTAATCTTACAATACCTTATGTATAAATTATAGGCATGCATATATAGGAAAAAAACATTGTATACGTTTAGTTTGGCACCGTCTGTGGTTTGAGGCATCCACTGAGGGTCCTGGAATGTATCCCCTGTGGATAAAGGGGGACTACTGTACCACCCTGAATTCTGATTGTTGATGAGCTCGAGTCTGCCAACTCCTTGATGGCAGGAAACAGAGCTTGATTTTGTGGCAGAAAACTATTTGATTTTGCGGCCCCAACTCCTAGCACGGTGCCTGACACACAGTAGAAGGTCAACGTATGTTTGCTAAATGAATCGAATGAAATGGAAATACAGATGCCAATCACTGGTGCTTATCTATTGATTTGTCTTTGCTTTTAAGAATGCTTGATTCAAGGAACATAAAGGGAGGATAATCTCAGAGAAACAAGGCCCTTTTTTCTTTTGTTACTGATCCAAACGCAGTCCATGGCATGTAGTATCTGGGGCAAAGGCCGGCTCATTATGGCTGTGCCCTTCCAGCTACTGCCCCTGAACATAGGTTCTTTCCAACAGCCAGGCTTGGCAGGGAATAGATTGTAAATGCTCTAGGCAAGAGGCTCTGCAGTTGTCCAATTCCACATCTGAAGAAAAGACCAGTAGCTCCTTGTTACAGGAAAGAGGAAGAGAATTAACATTTACTGAGTACCTGCTGTGTGCTACCCACTGAATTAGGTTCACAAAGACATGCATGTTATTTTACTTAATCCTTACAACCATTTTGTGAAGTGGTTAAGTCCCATTTTACTAATAAGAAAATGGAGGCTTAGAGAAGAACTTGCCCAAGGTCATTTGATAAGTGGAGAGGCTAGAATTTGAACTCAGTCCTGTAATTCGAGAGCCTGGCTCTTGTCACTAGCCAGTGGGCAGCATGATTCTGCTGACATCTGGGAGCAGCACACTCCCAGATGTCTAAGTTTCGTGAGGCAGCGGAGGTAGAGGGTCTGGCCCAGCAAGTGGCATGCTGAGAAAGGCCAGGAGGCAGACCCGGGGAGAGGCATCTGTCTTCCTGCTGGCCCTGGTTGCCCTGCTCTTGGGCTGAGGAGTGATGTGTCAGTATAAAGGAAAAAAATCATTAAGGAAGCTTCAATTTCCCTCAGCACAGAACTGCCGGAGCTCCTTTCCCCAGTGATCCCATGCAGAGCACTCCAGTTAGCAGCATTCTGGGCTCATTACCCTTTGGGGCTCATTCCATCTATTCTCTGTTGGTTGCTCAGCATGAGCCCAGCCCCAAAACTCATCATCACTTCTCTGACTGCCTGGGAGCCACTGGCTGCAACCTCTTCTTCTTGGACCTGCACTGGGAGGTGGTAAGGTTAGGGCATCCCCTTGCTGTGAGGCCAGTAGGTTCCCATTTCCTTCCTCCCCTGCTGTCATTACTCTGCAGAGGAAAGCTACAGCAGACACCCAGAGAGGGGCTCTAACCTCTGAAGCTACAGGGGCTCCTTTAGATTCCTGTGGTGGGAACATCAACCACACTGAGATGACAAGAACATGGGAAACTGTGGTCCTACAGAGCTGCCAGGGGGAGGAGCGCAGGCTGTGGAGAGGGTAAAGCTGAAAGAAGAACAGAACCTGGCCCACCTTCCTGCCTCCCAACCCCCTGACTGGATCTACCTTTTTCATGCTCTGACCGAAACAAAATCCTTCAGGCTTTCCCAACTGAAAAAAACAAAACAAAACAAAACAAAAGAAAACCCACGAAGTTTATAACTTAAAAGCCCAGAGAATTTATTGCCCTGGAGATGAGGAAATTTAAAACTCATAACCATCCTGAAGGCCAATAGATCAGGCAGATAGCCATCCTATTAGAATAACTCTACACTGCAGACATCCATCTTATTAAACTAAATCATTAAGAAAGGCTTTCCCCACATCACAGAGATGCTGTGTATGGCTTTCTGCTCACCTTCCTCAATACATTCATCAGCCCATTTTGTTTCCTCTGTTGAGATCGGCTTCAGAATTACAAACTACTGAGCAGCAGCAGCAGTTTTGAATTAAGTATTCATTGGCGTAGGTGAGCTTGGGAAATGATGCTAGGTCACAAGGCAGGCAGGGAAGATTTAGTGCCTCATGTGTAGGGAGAAAAGCTGAGGCTCATCAACAAGTCTGGATCGAGCCTGGCGATGGAGGAGCCAGGAAGAGGAAGAAGAAAAAGGGGGCTGAGGAGGAGGAATTTAAAAGCTCTTTGGTCAAAGGCCAGACACACCACATGACAAAATTAAAATTATTGGAGACTGAACCATTGCTAATGCCAGTCTCCGTGCAAGACATTCATATCTGCTATGCAGAACAATCTATGTGTGAGGTGGGGACCTTGGTAGAATAGTTAGCCAGGTGCTCATGCCTCTCTCCACTTCCCTTTGGGCATTTCCAGACTCCCCTTCTGCCAGATAGTTCTGTGTTACCAGCATTTACCATAGATATGGTATAGCCAAGGTTGTCTTTCAGAACATCAACCTCTGTTCCTGGCCACCTCTGGGGCACCACTGGGTGGGACTCCTCTCCTCCCCACTCTGGTTTGCCTTAGGAGATGAGATGCCGATCTCTGTTCTCTGCCTTCCTACCACTGGAGGGCTGTCTGCTGGAGAAGGCACTGAGGCCTGTGCTCTATAGAGGTCTGCATAAGTAAGCCTGTGTACATGCTACCGCCGCTTCATCTGATCACCGTGCAGGTCATTCACTCAGCCCCAGAAAGGAGACCTAGGGGACTGCAGATGACTTACTGACAGTGGCCTTAGCGGTGATCAGTGGTGCTGGGAAGATGGGCAGCAGCAGGCCCATTTCTCCAGGGGCCCGCCCCCTGTACCAGCCATTCCCATTACCTTGTTTTATTTTCTTTTATTGCAGAGCGGCTCCAGTGTGTGGGCAATAAAGCCTTGACTGCTGCACTCCACAGGCCTGGGGTCGGGGAAAAGCTCAGCCTGCTGAGGTAGGGCAGCGTGGAGAGTGGAGGCCCAAGCAGAGGGCTGATTCTGGCTAGTGTAACTCCAGGGAAGCAATACTAGAGACTCCTTCCCTAGTCTGAAAGGCCCTTTGAGGACCAGCAAGAAAAAGGTGCCGCTCTGAAACTAGGGCTTTTCCCTGGTCTCCCATTTATCTAGGATCCCCATCCTCTGCTTGTGGGTTTTGTAAGGCCCCCTCCACCCCAGAAAACACTCTCTCTCAGCTGCCCTCTCTCAGTCCCCCTCCACCCCAGAAAAGCCCTCTTGCTCCTGAGCTGATATCTTTCCCCCACTGCCCAGGTATTTCACTTCTGTCTTTTGAACAATTTTGTGTTCCATAGTTTTCCAGGTAGTGGGGGGAAAATATTACCTTCTAAAGTCTCTGGCCTCCTGCACCATTTTTCTTTGAACCCTGAGAGTGATTCAGACCCCTGAAGGGAGGACATGCTAAGGGGAGAGAATTAGCTCATACAGCATCTCACAGAGCTGGGAAGAGGGCAGTTCTCCACTTAAGTGCCCCAAGCCTTGGGAAATGGAAGTGCTGGAGTGGCTGAGGCTAGAGAAGGGCTTCTTGAAGTTTCAGGTACATGCTTGCATGGGATAAAAGAGGCTTTAGGGAGAGGAAAGAGAAGCAGCTTTTTGGCTTACTGCCAAGACATGGGGTGACAGAGCTTCTTGCAGCCCTAAATGGTTTACAAACATAGAACCTCTGCCAAAACTTGTCCTTGTCAATTCTGAAAGCCTTAAAAACCCCATAATTGTGTCTCTAATGAGACTCTCTAAAGAGACCCTTCCCCACCAAATGTCTATAACACACTATTTAATCTGGCTACTCCCTATTCAATATATGTAAGCAATTTATTCAATGCATTTGATTTATGCTCTATGTTTATACCAACCAGTTTAAGATAATCATGTGCCAATTCTTGTGTGCTCTAGACCTGCACTGTCCATACAGTAGGCACCAGCTCTAAACCAGAAGTTCCTAAAGGGTAGGGCTGAGTATTGGTCTTTTCGCATACTTTTCTTAACTATAATTTTTCTGCCCCAGGGGATCCATCAAAGTAACATTGAAATCCTAGAGGGAATGATTTTCAGGGCACAAAAGTAGGGTGGGATACAAGACTGGCATTGCAGACACAGCCCATCGGGCCAGGCTTTGGACAAGGAGATGGATTTCGTCTGATTTCCCTTGACGGACGAGTTGTGTTCAGCAAACAGACTGGTATGCAGCTGTCACTCTGATGCTGAGCTCTGACAGGCATCGATCAGGCTGCGGTGTGAGCATGCAGATACACACACAGGCCTCGTCAACATCCGTGACTTGGAAGACAGCTCTGTCTGGGGCGAGGATGACTACACCCCTTTGAGCGGATGCTGCTGGGAGGAGATTGCACCAATGGGGAAAAGGAGACAGGATAGAGCTTCTTCCAAATACCCTTTCCTGGGTGGGAAGACAAGCTGTGGCAATGAAGTGGAGTCACAAAGGGGAAGAAAGACAGATCCAACCTTGATGGACAAGCTGCCAGAATGGGAGCTTGTCCAGACAGCTGAGATGAGCATTAGGCTAAAGCTGGGGCACTGGGCTAGAAGGGGACATAAACGGCCTGTAATCCGTAAGTCCAGGCAGAAGAAATGGACCACTGGCAGCCCAGCCTTCCGTCCTGCCTAGCAGCTCCTCTGGGTCTGATGTTGCCCTCAGAAAGCCTGAGGGAGTTCCAGAGCACTCCAACTGAACCGAAGGTCATCTGTCCCAATGCTTCCTTCCCAATGCAAATGTCATCCTTACACCTCTGATATCAGTGTCTATCAACTTCTATCTCCTTCAAAAAAGCCCATTTCACTGTTAGAAAAGTCCTCTTTCAAGTGAATGCCCTCTAACTTGAACTTCTTTCTACTGGTCTTAGTTTTGTACTCTGGAGCAACTTGAAACAATTCTGATCTGTTTTTTTTTTCTTATTTACCACTGGGTGACTTTTAGAAAGTTCTCTGAACCCAAGTATCACTTAGTTCAGAGGACTGGTTACCTTGAGGACTAAACGAGAGAAGGTTCACCAAATAATGGGCAGAGCACTCAGCAATAGTAAGTACACAAGTGTTCGTTCCTTGCCTCCTTCCACACGACAACCATTGGTATTATCAGTGTTTGTCCTTTCTTTCCATACCGAGTGAATTCCATTACCTGGACCTGGATCCCATATTCTACACCACCCAGGTCCCTTCCTAGGAATGCCCCTCCATTTATCAGGAACCCTCTAAAAACACACCGCTCAGAACTGAACACAATATCTCAGATGCTGTTTAGGCAGTGCAGAATAATTACCTCCTTCGATCTATACGATTTCTCTATGAATGTAATTTTTATCAGTCACTTCACGCTGTTAGCTACAGTTGGTGGTAAATAAAACCCCATAGGGTAATTTTCATGTAAATTACTGTCAAGCTAGGTCACCTTCATCTTGTAATGGTGTAACTGATTTTTGAACTTAAACACGGGACTTGGCCTTCGTTACACCGATCAATTACATCTCACATTGTAAGCTGCAGCCCATCTCTTTCTCTCATACTTAAAGGAGATATTGAACTTTGATTTTTCTGTTCTAGCAGTAAAAAGTCTCGTTCATCTCAAATGTCTTTCTTGGGCCTCTGCCTTTGTCTTTGGGAGGGTGGACTCAGGGGCAGAAACATGAACTTGCACGGTGGCTCCAAGATGCCCCATGGGAAGGATTTGGTGACACTGTCCAGGAGGAAAACTGCACTGGGAAGCTGTGGGAAGCTCTGGAAGTGAGCACACAGGGCAGAACCAGAGAAGGAGCAGTCTGCACTCTACCCTCTGGAAAGCCTGAGCCCCCTCCTTCCTAGTTACTGGATCTGAGGCTTTCACTCAAGCAAGCGAAGATAATGCCACTCGCGCGGGCCCAGAGGTGGATTTGGTGGAATCTATGGTCAAAATGGAGATGACACAGAAAAGACCTCAGAGGCATCTAGGAAACGATGCTCTTCCTCAGCTTAGGAGGACTGACTTGGCCCTGCTGCCTCCCAGAACCCTTCATCATGGCAGCTCTGCCTATCTTCTTGGACTAACAATCGCTCTGTCAAATAAGTATGGAATGTTTCTGGCAAAGGGTGGCTGGGTCATAGGTAGATGGTTGTGGGAAGAGAGATTTGATTTGCAGGTGACATGATAAATGGAAGAGAGATTTGGGCCCTAAGACTGGGGGAAAATTGTGAGAGGGAAGACCAAAAAAATCAGCCAGAAACTTGAGGCTAAAGAGAGCTTTTCTCATGTACTGCTCCAATGGCAAAATTGCTGGGGATCTGAGGGACATGTGGAACTCATTTGGGGTCTAGCTCCCAGATTTTACACCAGCAATAAGGTCAGTAACTAATGAAGTCCTTGCTACAGTGCGGTGACTGAACTGCTCACATTAGTGAAACTAAACTTTCAGAGGCTTTCTTTTCTCAGTATCAGAGTCAATGCTGTGAGGATAAGTTACCTGGAGAAAAGAGGTAAGGAGAAGAACAATGAGGTATGGGATTCCTACTGTACTTTTTTCTTTAGGACCTGCTGGATCCTACTGCCTCAGTTTGTCTGCAAATGACATAAACATGCATTAAAGATGGCCAGAAAACAGTGGTTTTTGCAAATGCCTCCATAGAGGCATTCAAACAGAAAAACCATCCACATGCTAAAAAGAGGAAGGTGAGAAAGAAGAGGGAGAACTGGGTAAACTGAGTGCTCCATATCTTGTCCTGTTAGTGTCTCCTTTACACACACATACATGTTAGCGAGTGGCTGCATGTCTGGCTCAGTCTTCGTACGAAAACCCAGTGGAAACAATCACGCAGTCTCTGAGGCTACCTGCGTTAGACAGAGAATGTCACTGAGTTCACTTCTGTTTTTATTCAGAATGCAGTGCTCTCTGAGAACCCTATCCTTTGTGTGTGTTTACCCCAGCCTCCCCAATTCCAGCCAAGCTTTCATTTGATGATTCTAAGACATTAGCTCAGAATCTCTTTTACCTTCACGCTGCCCCAGAGATTCACTGTTCCCTGGACCTCATCATTCTATCCTTTCCCGCACACGTTGCTGGGACACTCTGGCCAATTTCTTCCCATAATTCTTCTTAATATTATCATCCCCATTTTATGGATGAGGACCCTAAGGTTAAAGAATTAAGTGGTTTAGGTCTAAGGCCATATAGCTAGTAAGTGGCAGGGCCAGAATTCAAACACAGGTCTCTGATTCCAAGGTCCACACTGCTGACCACAATGCCATCCTGCTGCACTGACACCACTAGACTTGAAGCTCCTCAAGTCTTCTGGTCTTATCAATGACAGGTGGTGCTTGGGGAAGTGAGTGCTCTTAGAACTATGATGGACCTGAGGGGAAAGGAAAGGAAGAGGGGGAACTGGTGGGCTCCATGTCAGAATGGCACCTAAAGAAGAAACTGTCCTTGTTGGGAGGCCTTGGAGGGATGGAGTGGGGGCAGTTTCAGGGAAAGAGCAGTTAAGAGAGGAGAGGACAGGAAGGAGAGGGGCTGGGAGGTAACAACATGGCGGAGCAGAGACTTGTTTCTTTTATCCAGAAGACAGAAAATCTTCTGGGACACTTGACGGAGTGGAATCAAGTCCCCCAGAACTTGACTTCATCAATTGTGGAGTCTTCCACGGTGTTACAAAATTCAGGCCTAGTTGGGAAGAGAAAAGTGAAAAAATCTGCAGGTTGAATTCATGCTGGTTTTGCTCCAGTAAGGGTAGAACGAGGGGTTAGGAGGGAACACTGCAAAAGGAGCAGACCTTGAAGGGGAAAGGCTCTGGCCCCATTTCTGCCTCGAGATGACTGTGGGGCCAAAATAGCCAAGGCTGCTTAGGAGCTCCAAAAGGCTCTGTAATGCTGCTAACAGTCCTGCTCTTTTGCAGACAGAAAGACAGATCAGACAAACACCCGTGTGAACAGCTGGAAGAAGGAGCTATAAACCAGAGGGAGCATTCTCTCTCTACTGGCTGAAAGTGTACTGCAAAAGAGCCAGTGGGGTAGAGAAGACACATGACACATGGTGGAGTGATGAATATTTTATTTGGAGAACTGAAGATCTCTTACAGCATCACTCAAGGGCTCACTGTGGCCCCTCTCCTAATAGCTTTCTGTTCTCTTGCCCTCCAAAACAAAAACTGGTCCCAGTAGTATTCTCCACAGCCACTGCAGCTGGACAGGCCACCACTGAGAAGCTGTTTTCAGGGGTAACACCTTCCCTCCCTCTGTTCCCAAGGCTGCGCGTTTTTCCCAGTTCATCCCACTCTTTCCAATCAGTGCTAATTGAACCACTTAACTCAAAGACAGTAACATTTATCGTTTCAAACCATTAAGAAAAGTGACTCAATTGAAGCGTCATGCATAAGGCTTGCTCTGGCATCACAACACACTCACATGCAAACATGCCCACAAATGCCCACAAGGCACACTCAATGTGTAAACATGAACACAACTAACAGAGCTTAAGGAGAAATTCTGCAAAGTGTAGTCAGCAAGTGTCAGCCTGTCTTTCTCAACAAGGTTTCCTGAACTGGAAAAAAAAAAAGAAAAAAAAGAAAAAAAAAAAATCACTGCCAGTTCCAATTTGGAGTCTGAAGCTGTGATCTCAGGGTCTCCCAGAGCTTCTGCCTCTTGCATTCTCTGAAGTCCAGGTAAGAATGAGGAAGAAGATAGTTAGGTGCGGTGGCTCATGCCCATAATCCCAGCACTTTGGGAGGCCAAGAAGGGCAGATCACAAGGTCAGAAGTTTGAGACCAGCCTGGCCAACATGGTGAAACCCTGTCTCTGCTAAAAATACAAAAATTAGCTGGGCATGGTGGTGGGCGCCTGTAGTCCCAGCTACTCAGGAGGCTAAGGCAGGAGAATTGCTTGAACCCGGGAGGCAGAGGTTGCAGTGAGCTAAGATCACACCACTGCACTCCAGCCTGGGTGACAGAGCAAGACTCTGTCTTGGTGGGGCAAGAAAACAAAACAAAAAAAAAGAATGAGGAAGAAGAGAAATGCAGACCTCACATCCCACTGCACATGTGCACATGGTGATGAGAACCTCTGAGAGGAGGTGAGAGAGAGGAAAGAAAGGAGCATTCCCCATGACCCTGCTGGGCACTGCTGCCTTCTCATCTGTCCGTATCAGAAAGGATGCCGATAAGCAACAGCATTCCAGAAAGGGAAGTCCACAGGGCACAAAGGTTTACTGTTGCCGAAAGAACACCCTCTCCTACACTTTCAACAGAAGGCCCTAAAGGGCCCAAGGAAGAAGAGAATAGAGCTCAGGAGAAGCAGAGCTACAGAGAGGATGGGAGGCTCAAGATGTTATGCTACTCTGGTCTTTATTGGCTTTGGTGCGAGAAAGAGAGGAAGAACAACAAGGAAGAAGGGGTAAAGCAATGAGAAGTGAGGACAGAAAAGAAAAGTATAGGAGAAGGCAGGAGAGTGACCCCAGATGGATTTTAACGTTGTGGACAGAAGCATGGAGTGTACTGTATTTCCCCTGACTTCATATAATCTGTGGAAATAGCTCAGGGCAGATCTCAGCTCTGCCACTCCTTTACGCCAGTGTGACTTTATGGTAGCCACTTAACTTCTCCGGGTTTATGCTGCTTCATCTCCAGATGGGGGATGGAATTAGATCTCTGCCCTTTGGGCCAGGTGCAGTGGCTCACGCCTGTAATCCCAGCACTTCGGGAGGCCAAGGTGAGCGGACTTGAGGTCAGGAGTTTGAGACCAGTCTGGCCAACATGGTGAAACCCTGTCTCTACTAAAAATACAAAAATTAGCTGGGTGTGGTGGCAGGCACCTGTAATCCTAGCTGCTTGGGAAGCTGAGGCACGAGAATCGCTTGAACCCCAGAGGCAGTTGGGGTGAGCTGAGATCGTAGCACTGCACTCTATCCTAGGAGACAGAGTGAGACGCTGTCTCAAACAAACAAACGAAAGAACGAACGAACGAACAAACAAACGAATTAGATAGCTGCCTTCCAACTCTCAAACACCCGATTCTAATCCTGGCTTTGCATCTTGAGGTTGCATCTCAGTTCTATCGCCACCCACATGTTCCCATCCTGCTGGGACCAGGGCCTAAACTGCTCTGGTGCAGCCCTCTGCCAGTTGACTTCTAGGCCCTTCACTCATCTAGTTTGCCTATTTTTGCACTCTGGGGCTATGCCAAGAGTGGCTGTCTCTTCTGCCACAGAGTTAAGACCAATGTCTTCCTCCTTAAAGTCCCCACTGAGTAATATCAAGCCTAATCAACTAACCAATAGTTGCTGGATTACAGTCTGTATGCTTTCAGGAATCACAGAGAACAGAAGAAAAGCTGTCAGGATGAAGACAGCCAAATGCTACCCTGAGCTTTAAAACATGGGGAAAAAGGAGCAAAAAGACAGTGAATTCCACGAACCACAGGTAAGAAGGCCTTAAGTGTGTCCCAGACCAAACTCCAGAACTAGTTACTAAAACATGGTTTGTGAGCTCTTACAACATGCAGGAAACAATCATTAAGAGATGATGCGGCCGGGCGCAGTGGCTCACGCCTGTAATCCCAGCACTTTGGGAGGCCAAGGCGGGTGGATCACCTGAGGTCAGGAGTTCGAGACCAGCCTGACTAACATGGAGAAACCCCGTCTCTACTAGAAATACAAAATTAGCTGGGCATAGTGGTGCATGCCTGTAATCCCAGCTACTTGGAAGGCTGAGGCAGGAGAATTGCTTGAGCTCAGGAGGAAGAGGTTGCTGTGAGTCACGATTGCACCATTGCACTCCAGCCTGGGCAGTAAGAGCGAAATTCCGTCTCCAAAAAAAAAAAAAAAAAAAAAAAAAAAAAATGCAGGTTCACAAACAATAAGTCATACAAAACTCATTTCCTTTGTAGGTGGGTCACTAGTCTGTAAGACAAGGAGTCTATCTTAAACCTGCCCAGGGACCGAATTATTTTAGCTGGGTCAATGACAGGGCACAAAATGGGAACCACAAACTAAGTTATACCCTTCTCAAAGATCTCTCAATTCTGATTATGTAAAGGAGAAAGTCTCAGTTTGTAGTTAATCCGTCTTTAGTTATTTCTTTTACAAAAGAGGAGCAGAGCCTTACAGGCAAATAGGATTTAGCCAGAATTCACTAACACTGTTCTGTATTCTATGTGTTTATTTTTAAGATTTCCTTTCATTTATGGTAAGTGGTATTTTTCCATTTAATAAAGCTTCCTTTAAGAAAGAGATTTCAGAAAGAACAGTGATTTAAAGAAAAATATTAAGGAAATAATAGGTGGTACCTGGATTTGGCTAACGCACCGGCATGGTATAAAAATATCTGAAGTTTGGAAGATCCTGCTGTAAATGGAGCTGGGCAATAGCAGGGAAGGGACCACTGAGCGACACTTAGGCTGCCTGAGTCCACAGGCACTCACTGTGGAAAGGTCCACTGGTTGCCTGATCAACAGCCATTTCCACCTCTTCCCTGCTGGCAGGTGCCCATCCTTTTTTCTCGTATGTGACTCTGGAAAATGCTGACTAGTGTAAATTATTTTCTTTGCCATGGACCCCTCTGGCAGTTGAGCATAGCCTATGGACTCCTTTAAATTATAATAATCTTTTTACATACATGAAATATTCAGGATTGCAAAGGAAACCAATTATAGTGAAAATTATGAAAATATTTATAAAAACCCATCGAAATCAGGATATAAGTACATGTGTTTCTTTATCAATAATACACTAAGAGATCTAACATCAGCTCTAAAAACTACTGTAGTTTCAAAGAAGTGATAAAAGTAAACAATATTCTGAAATTCCTATAATTACTGTAATATGATATGAATATATTCTTTATTTCTATTGGTGATGAAGTAATAGATAAATTAGTTTTACTTGGATTTGCTGCTTAATTATTCAAAGGAAATAGTAAATCTCAGCAGTTAACACAAATAAAGACACACGCTAGCTGCTGTGGCTCATGCCTGTAATCCCAGCACTTAGGGAGGCTGAGGCAGGAGGACTGCTTGAGGATGGAACTTCAAAACCAGCATGGGAGGCAGGGCACACTGGCTCACATCTGTAATCCCAGCACTTTGGGAGGTTAAGGCGGGTAGATCACCTGAGGTTAGGAGTTTGAGACTAGCCTGGTCAACATGCTGACACCCCATCTCTACTAAAAATATAAAAATGAGCTGGTGTGGTAGTGCATGTCTGTAATCCCAGCTACTTGCGAGGCTGAGGCAGGAATCACTTGAACTCGGGAGGTGGAGGTTGCAGTGAGCTGAGATCATGCCACTGCACTCTGGCCTGGGTGACGGAGTGAGTGAGATCCTGTCTCAAAAAAAAAAAAAAAAAAAAAAAAAAAAACCACCCAAAAAACCTGGTATGGGCAACATAGCAGGATTCCATCTCTAGAAAAAATAAAAACAATTAGCCTGGCATGGTGGCACACATCTGTAGTCTCAGCTAGGCAGGAGGCTGAGGTGGGAGGATTGCTTTAGCTCAGGAGTTTGAGGCTCCAGTGAGCCATGACTGTGCCACTGTACTTCAGCCTAGGTGATAGAGCAAGACCCTGGTTTCAGCCAAAAAAAAAAAGGTAACTTTTTTTCCACATCCAAATTCATGCCTCCTCCAAATCCTTAGTCTCAGCCAATCATTGGGGCGGGGGAAAAGAGTTTCCTTTCCTGGTTTCACATAGTGGTTTAGGAGTGGATGTGTCATCCAGATCTGGATAATCAGACGTAAAAGTCAGCTCAGACGCTTGTGGGGAAGGTTTTTTTTTTTTTTTTTTTTTTTTTTTTTTTTAACTTTTAAAAAGGCACAAAACAAGAAACTATGCTTTTCCTGCCTTTGGAGATTGGTGTATGAGCATGCAATGCCTGGAGCTATGGCAATCATCTTGCAGCCAAGTAAGGTACCTGCGGTCACGGGGAGAGAACGGCAGGATAGAAAGAGGGAAAGAACCAAGGTGCCTGATTCTGACACGGGGCGTATCTTAGTCAAACCAACCACCCCTCCCCTGGAGCTGTCCTACTTAGGGACTGACTTTTTATGTGAGATGATAAATCTGATTAAGCTGCTCCTACACTCTAGTGCTGCAGCATAAAACACATATAGCCTAAAGTGACCCATGAGTCTTTACCATAGTTACATATGTCTTTTTCCACTTCCAGAAAAAATTAGGTGGCTGAATCCCCCTAATATTTCTGTGTCACAGGGTTGGAGTGGCATGGGTTGCTCTGTGCTCCAAACCCATCTCTGTCCTTTATTCCAGTCTCTCAGGCTCCTCGATGTAGACCAGAAGAGCTGTCTAATGAGAACTGACAGGATAGAGGCCATAGGGACTGCTGATGACAGGAGAGAGCCCTCTTAGCAAAGGATGCCACCCAGAGGGCTGGAGCATGGCTTAGAGCTCTATTCTGGGGGCAGCCATTGGGTGGGGTGGGGAGAAGGCACAGTCAGGGTCCATGGAAAACTGTTCTGGAAAAGAGGGAACAGGCAGCCCAGCACAGCTGTGAAGTCAAGAAACAGAAAGTTGGTGTTTTCAGGTTCTTAACTGGTTCTGATCCAAATATCTGGCCTGATAACTACTCCAATTCTTTATAAGAGCTCCTTTTGCTTTTTTCTCCCATCAGCCCGTATCTGCCTTTAGTTTCCATGTTATCTATGTGCAAACTTCTCAATTCATAGCCATAAATCTGATACAAAGCTTGGAGAAGGCATCAGACAGACCCTATAATCTCTGCTAATCCTATAATCGGGAGCTAAACCCAGGACACAAATGGATTTGCAAAAATAAGGATTTTAGAAACTCAAATGGCATTAGCAGGCCTCAGAGACAAATGTATACAACTGAACACGATCCATCAACACAGAAAAGATAGAGTATGTTCCTTCCACTCCATATGAACTATCTGGAAAAATAAAGTACTAAATGAGAAAAGGCTGTTACACCTCCAGGGATGAGAGCAAAGCCATTTCAAAAATGGCTTAAACTTGAAGATTCTCTTAAGTTGTTTAGGAGTAGGAATGAGAAGAGGGATAAAAGGTGTGTGCGTATGTGTGTGTGTGTGGTGGGGCGGAGACCGGGGGGGGGGAAGAGGGGGAGAAGAAGATGAGCTCCTTTTTTATTCTAAATGCTTTTTGATTATTTTCTTTGTTGTAAAAGCAATGAATGATTTCAGCAAGGTAAGAGCAAGGAAGAAAAAATTTTCAAGGCGTGTTGTACACGTATGGGACCCATACAGGAAATTCTGTGGTAAACAGTTTTCTAGCCATTGGTTTCAGATTTTCTGCTCACCCAACCTATCCCAGGGGACAAAGGTCTCTGGAAATCAGGCAGGGCTGCATTTGTCTACAAAGCCTGATTCTTTAGGAGTCTGTCTGTCCCTTTGTGGATGCGGCCTGAATAAATCTTTCTGTGCTACATGTCAGGGCTGCAAAGCTCCTTGACCACACCGAGTACAGAAATGATAACACACAAACCACAAGTGCCATTTGCCCAAGTGTGGCGACAGGACACTTAAGATAGGAGGTGGGTCTGGAGAAAACTCTCCTTCAGCCAAATGGAAACATTTCCTTGGGTTTTCTTCTCCTCCACATACCCGGATCTGAAAGCAATGAGTCTAGAGTAAAGTCCTTGGCTGGGGCTCCATCTTTATTCCCACTCTGCTACCTTCTGTCCCCAGACACAGCCTCTCTCAGGCCCACAACCCTTCTCTCTGCACTATCCCTTTTCTAAAGGCTTCTAAAATAAAATGGAAGAAAAATATTTGTTTGGTTACATTGTCCTATTTAATAGACACTCTAAGTGTTGCCATGTTTATTATATGTGTGTGTATTTATACACATATACACACACACACATATATAAATATATATATAAAGAGATGTAATCTGAAAAGGGGCAGAGATAAGAATCCTGCTCCTGAACATCTGGTAGCTGCAAGGTAAAATTCTTTATCAAATTGAGACCAAGAGGTGTTCCTGCCTGATAAGAGACAAGGCCTGTCAACACCACTATTTATATATTTCAGATATATAAATTTATATATACAAAACAATTTTTTTTCTTTTGAGACGGAGTCTCCCTTTGTCACCCAGCTAGATGCAGTGGCACAATCTCAGCTCACTGCAGCCTCTGCTTCTGGGGTTCAAGTGATTCTCCCACCTTAGCCTCCCAAGTAGCTGGGATTACAGATGCACAGCTGGAATTACAGATGTTGGCCAAGCTGGTCTCGAACTCCTGACCTCAAGTAATCTGCCCGCCTTGGCCTTATGACATATATATTATTGATGATGGACTAAATTCAAAATAATTAGGGCAAACAAGATACAAGCAGGGTTTTAATTTGGCAAAGATGAGGCTGGTATTAAAAGAAACCAGCATCACTTAAATATGAGAGGCGAGAACTGGTGTAACCTCTGAGATGGGCACCTGATTAAACAAACTTCAGCCACCCTCTTTGGCTTTTCCCACAAAGAGATGTGGCCTAAGATGGAGATGTTTAGGGGGCGAAGACTAAGCCCAGCCTGCCATTCATGTGCCAGTGATGCTGTCTCCTAGGTTCTCAAGTATGCGTGAGCCCTCAGAAAGTTCTTCAATACCCACTTAATTCTTTTCCTTCACATAAAACAGTACATATGAGAATGGTCTTGTTCACCTAAGCAAGTGAGTCAAGGTTATGTGTTTAGAAAACTCATTAATAACGAAAAACGCTTTAAAAGAGACAGACTCAGATAGCAGCTGGCAGGAGCCAACTCCTCCAGTGGCATTAAAAACAGGACAGGGTTGGTGGTGGTGCTGACAGGCCTGGTCTCCTATCAGGCAGGAACACCTCTTGGTCTCAATTTGATAAAGAATTTTACCTTGCAGCTACCAGATGTTCTGGAGCAGAATTCTTATTTCTGCCCCTTTTCAGATAATAGAAGCAAAAGAAAGCTTTAATGGGTTAGGAAATCAAACAGGTTCAGGGTACCATAGCTCTTGCTTGGGGACAGAGGGAAGGACCAGTCTGGCAGGAAGGGCAGCAGTGCTGAGCAGAAGCTACAGCCTTCGTAGGCGTCTGAGAAGAATGACAACATCCCCAGTTTGTTGGCCGGTTAGTCTGTTCATGTTCATGTTCATCTTCCCCCTTTTCCACTTACTGTCTCTCTTACGTACATGGGCACCACCTTGAATGGATCTTGCTGACTGGCTCATGGAGGCTGACTGCCAGAAGCCAGGGCAGGAAGGATGGGGTGTAAGTTGCTCAATGCATATGGGATCCCAAGATGGTCTCCTCTTGGGGAGGGATCCCCAGGAGCTCTGTGCCAGATCCAAAGCACCAATAAGTTGCTGGGCCAGAGAGGCTGTTTTCAAGGGAAGGCGGAGAGTCCCTGTCCATCTCAGATACTGCTCACTCACACAAAGCATCCTCTCAGAGTTGCTGGCTGGCAGGGCTCCTCACGGGTTTTTTTTTCAGGGTTTGTGCACTGAATACAAATCAAGTAGCCTTACTGGGCTGCCATACAAACTGTCCCTAGTCACCAAGAAAGTGATAGAGAATGAGAGCTCTTCTAGCCAGGCTGCCAGTGTCTAGGCATCATGGTAGGAGACCCCTCAGATCCCCAGCTGGTAGTTCCACAAAGGCTGGGGATTTAGCACTCCCCATCAGAATCAGAGCCATTTCAGTCTGGTGTTCATCAGAGAAATAGTTTAAAGTAGACCAAGATGAAAGGTTCCCCAGAACACCCTGCTTAGCATTCTTGGCTGGTAGTGAGGCAAACATTGAA
Organism: Rhinopithecus roxellana; assembly: GCF_007565055.1. Classification (NCBI taxonomy): domain Eukaryota; kingdom Metazoa; phylum Chordata; class Mammalia; order Primates; family Cercopithecidae; genus Rhinopithecus; species Rhinopithecus roxellana. Next base: position 65,192,405 of record NC_044554.1, read on the forward strand.
AGATGGGGATTCATGGCTTGGAGTGGTGTTGGGATAAGGCAGAACAAGTTTCAAGGTGGTCGTGTTACCCATGGTTAAAAAGAAATAAGCAAACAAATCTACCTGTCAGTTCTAGCCAACTTCAGAGCTGTATGAGAGAAACTCAGTACGTAAATGTGAGAGAGTATGTAGTATATGAATAGACCATTTAGCCAACCAACAAACTGGGGAAATTCTCAGTCCCTTCTAAATCTGATAGAGGAGCTGAGAGTTCTAGCACCTTTAGATCATATTCACCTATCCCCAATTCCTCTAGATATAAACGTGATTTTCCACTGGAAGCACTTGCAGATAGAGTTGCATCTAAAAACATGGAGCAAGAGCAGATTGGAGGCTCGATAGATCTAACTCCTGAAGAAATTCAAGTCATAATAAAAAAGGAATGCAGCATCCAGGAACCTGGGTGTTAGCCAATTCACCCACTGGTTGTCTGATGACTCATGGGGAAGCCAGTGGTGTGGGCGCTGGGCTGGTCTCCTGGTGTTCCCAATGCTGCACTCCCCTCTACTTCTTATTTTTTAAATTGTTATTATTTTAGAGATAGGGGGTGTCACTATATTGCCCAGGCTAATCTCAAACTCCTGGGCTCAAGTGATCCTCCAGCCTTGACCTCCTGTAGTGCTAGGATTATAGACAGAAGCCCCTGCACTGGAGCCCCCTCCGCTTTTAAAGTAAAGTGCTTGTCCTTTTGCTCAAAGATGGGAAGGGGTGGGATGAAGAGTACCAGTTACAGAGAGACAAAGTTCAAGCCCACATTTCTATTATGGGTCCCGTAAGCCCACATTTCTATTATGGGTCCCGTAATCATCTCCCTGGAACTCCTTAGATGAGACAAATGAACAAGCCAAGGAACTCATGCTACTAGGCCAGTATTGAGTGGACTATTACAACAGGAAAATCCTAACCACAGCCCAAGCTGGAGGCATACAATCGAAAACAATTAGCAAACTGTGCAAGGCAACTTGATGGCCACAGATGCTGATATCTAAAGAAAATGAACAATAGATCAAGAAAGGTGGTAGAGAGGAGGCAGTGCCAATGTGGCACCACTCTACAAACCAACGGATTAGAACAGCTTGGAGGCCATGGAAGAGATACAAGAAGAAACCCCAGAAAAGGACATAATAGGTTTCAAGCCAAATTGAATAGATTTAAAACATGGAGAAAGTTCCAAGCTTAGTAAAAATCTTTAATTGAGTCAGAAATTCTGTAGGCTAAGTATAAAAAGTATGTTCCCATTTTGTTCCCACTTTACAGGTGCTAAAATTTTCTCTGGAACACAGAGTTTGCTCAGCTAAGGGGCTCTAGAATATTCCCAGGAGAAAGGTCTTAAACCATGTCACTTTTTTTTTTTTTTTTTAAGATAGGACCTTGCTCTGTTTGATGACCAGAGTTGGAGTGAGTGGTGCAATCTCGGCTCACTACAACCTCCTCCTCCCAGGCTCAAGCGAAGCGATTCCCCCACTTTGGCCTCCCAAAGTGCTGGGATTACAGGCATAAGCCACTGCACCTGGATTTTTTTTTTTTTTTTTTTTTTTTTAAATTTCTGTGACACACCTCATGTTTCAAGGAAACAAAATCACAACATGAAGAAACATCTTCCATCCAGGCAAAAGGAAAAGAAAGTCACTGACAAAGCTGGAGAAGGACCCAGGTGGTCTGGGCTCCCAGACAGACTCAACACACAGCTGTTTGCTGTCTCTCCGAGTGTTTTTAAATTAAGGGTTTGTTGATGGAATTGTTCTTCAGTCAAGCAAAATTTGGGGACTGACAGGTAACAGAGATGTGGGCCCTGGACAGAGCGGACCAGAAGCTCTGGGCTCCTCTCCTTGCCCAGCAGGTACCTGCAGACTGTCCTACAGTTCTGGCACTCAGTGGGATATTTATAGCTGCCTTTAAATTTACCCAGCTCTCCATAAAGCGAGGTAATGGGGCGCCCTTTACTGCTGCTAGTGGTGATTGTCCTAACATTCTTTAATTAGCAGAAAGTGTTGGCACAGCCATTTTCAAAGCATTTGATCTTACTGTCCTGGTGTTCCCTATTTCAGGCTCAACAGCCCCCACTCCCTTTGGAGAAAATGCACTTTAGCCAATTTGAAAATGACAGGCTTATGTGTACATGAGCACAGATAACGTGTATTTGTGCACCAATGCTCACTCCTCACATATTCACAACTGCCAAGAACCTGTGAGCCTTTATGGTACATCCATAAAACTCTCCTTCATAAATCTGCCAGCAAAGGGCTAGGAATTCTAAAAATTGAGAACTGGAGACACCTTAAGGTCACTAGGATTCTCCCTCATTTTTCTAGTATTAAAAAAAAAATCAGGCTAGCAATTTTTTACCTGCTTCTTCAAAGAATGTAAGTAGAGCAGGGTAGGGCTAGGGCTATCGATAAAATTAGGAAGGCCTGAGCTCTTACCCACATGGGACAGCAAAAACAGTCCTCATCCCTCTGAAATAATAAACTCACTGCTATGGTCTAGGTATTGGAAACAAGATGGAGGGGCCTCTGTTCTTGTGGGGATGCATAATATACAGCCCATAAACAAGACAATTTCAGATAATGGAAAATAAAATGAGACAAATAAAGCTGGGTGATATGACTGTGATGAGTGGGGCTACTCTGGACAGGACAGCCACCTGAAGATGTGGGGGAACATTTTAGGTTGAAGAAAGAGTAAAGGCTTTAACGGGGAGAACCACATAAGAGTATTCCAGGAAGAGAAAGAAGACCAGTAGAACTGAAGTGCAGGGAATGAGGAGGAAGACAATAAAACCTGAGGGCAGAGGTGCAGGCAGCAACAAAGGCTTAGGGCCTGTGGGCCATGGGAAGCAGTATGGTTGTTACTCAAACTATGAGAGGAAGACACTGGGGCATTTTAAGCAAATCAATAACATAATCTGATCTACTGTCACAAAGATCACTTTGGTTGCTATGGAGAAGAGCCTGAAGAGGGCAAGTGTAAAAATCTGTGTCTTGAATAGATTAATTTCTTAGTTTTGAATAAATGTTCTGTGGTTATGTAATATATTAACTCACATAAGAGAAAGCTGGGTGAAGCACATATGGGAACTCAGTACTATTTTTGACCTGTCTGTAAGTCTAAAATTACCTCAAAATTAAAAAAAACCAACAACCCCACCCAGTAACTGTTAAAAACAAACAATGAAAAACATCTCATACCTTAAATGAAGAATTGCAAGTTATAAATTAGGTGCAATAACAAGAGCAGGTATCTAGAAGAAAATAATTCCCTCAATAACTGACTTTGAACAAGACAGCCTCTTCTATACTGGTTTCCACATAAGAAAATAATAGATGATACCACCATCACTATTTGCTGAGATTAAGATTTCCTTTACTTGCTTCTAGTTCAACAATACCATGAAAAAAGTTATTAATACCACTTTACATGTGAAGAATCGGGGGCTTAAACAACTAACTTATATATACATGGTATGTAAGAGGCAGAACTGGGGTTTAAACTCAGGTCTGTTTGACTCCAGAGGTGCTTTGCACCTACCAGTACGCTACAATGCCCACTAGCATCCACACACACAGACATGCATGTGCTCTTATGTGGCAAATTTTGTATTAGTCCATTTGGGAAAAAATAGTTTTGTTTCCTCCAACCAAAATCTGAATAATTTTAAGAATACACTGTGTGTCTGTGAAGAGGCTAATTGTAAGCATAGGCATGGATTAATGATCACATTTATATTTGAGATGCCTGGGAAGTCTCTCTATCCACAGCTCTTAGTTCCACATCTGTACCTGCTGGCCCTGATCTGGAGGTATCCCTTAATCTCCAATGAACATGAAGCTCAAAATTTCTAAGAATTAGATACAGTGGAGCCAAATTTGGTGACAACGCAGGAGGTACTTTTGGTGTTTCTACTGGTAAATGCTTAAGTGTTCCAGTATCTTTGGGATAAAATCTAGAGATAATGTAAAGGGAAAGTGAGAAAACCATTAAGAATGGAATCAGAAAGAAACAGAAAATAAGAGAGATTTCTCCTGAGTGTGTCTTGTCAGCCTGCTCCCTTCTCTCGGCTCATGTGATGTTTCCTGATTGAGAGACTCTCTCCCTTCCCAGTGGGAAGACTCAACAGCCACACAACTCCTGTTTGGCTCCCCTACCCTTCACAGGCACAGGTGTGTGGAAGTCACCTGTTGGTTATCAGATGCATTGTCCCTTTCCCGTTCCTCTTAAATGGCACATCACAGCATCACAGTGGTTGAGTTTGGGCTCTACACTGAGACTGAAACCTGGCTCTATCACTGTAATGGGCTGAATGAGCCCCCAGAAAAATACAGGTACCTCCTCATTCCCAGAACCCTGCGACACTTAACCTATTTGAAAATTATGTCTGCAAAGACCCATTTAAATTAAGAATCTTGAGATAATGAGATCATCCTGGATTATCCAGGTAGGCCCTAAATCCGATGACAGGTGTCCTTATAAGTCACCAAGAGGAGAGAGGCAGACAGAAAAGGAGAAGGCAGTGTGACCATGGAGGCTGAGAATGAAGTGATACAGCTATAAATCAAGGAATGCTGACAGCCACCAGAAGCTGGCAGGGGCAAGAGGCAAGGAATGGTTCTCTCCTAGGACCTCTGGAGGGAGTGCAGCCCTGCACCAACTATGTGGTGATTTGTTATGGCAGCCTCAAGAAACAAATTTAGTCACTCATCAGTTCTGTGATCCTGAGAACACTTCTTAAATTCATCTGCAAAATGGGGAAATCTGATGGTACTCATCTCACAGAGCTGTTGTGAGGAGTAAATCTGTGTAACTTAACCCAGTACCAAGTACCTATCAACGCTGCAGTAAATGTTGCTATTAAAACCACTGTTACTGCTATACACGGGCAACTAAAGAGGAAAAGTCACAAGGGCCTGGAATGGGCCAGTGTACCTGCAGAAGTGCATTTTCAAGACTCCCAGCTGAACCTCTCTTTTCAATTTGAGCATGTAAGTGACTGTGGCTAGAACCCGTGCAAACTACTCCAAAAGAGGAGGCAGAGTGCTAGCTGGGAGGTTTTCCCCATCACGCGAACCTGACAGCCCACAAAGAAACTCTAAGCCCTGGAAACTCAGAGGAGTGGGAAAGGCCTTTCCATTCTATAGCTCTTTACCATTTGTATTAAGCAGTGTGTCTTTTCTTAGCCAAGGTTTTAAAAAATTGCTCTTGATGGGACCTGGAGGGAGAATGCTTTTTTATCTTTTACTGTCCACTCCCTTCTGACTTCCTTAAAGAGCTCAGTCCTTGGGGGAAAAGATTCTAAGCACACTCAGAAGAGTGGGTAACTCTAGAACAGCTGTCTTGCCTTGAATCATCAGGCTCCAGGAATAAAATCCATTCCCTTTATGACTGTGGGTAGTAATGGCACAGCCAGCCTCACTATGGGATCACAGGCAAGAAAAATAACCTTCCTTTTGCAATTCTGAATTTACTTATTAAACAGAAAATTCATGGCTAGTTGTCCCTGATGGGTGTTTGCACACGTGGGTGGAACTAAGACAGACAGACAGACACACACACACACACACACACCTGTTCATTACCTTGGAAAGAAGGCAGTGACTATTTCCATGTAGACCATTCCTTCTTTTTATTATTACTGATTCACCAATTGATATCTTTCCTTCCCTTTGTGGAGGGCAATTTCCATACTACTTTTTTCTTTCTAGTTTCCCAAATTCCTTCTATGTCTTTGCTCCGGTTCTGTTCCTACTACTGATGGACCGACCTACCCTTAAAAGGGGCCCCAAAGCCTATTTGGTGGCAAAATGATACCCAGTCAAAGACTACTCACTCCTGGAACACCCTATGAGGCATTATGGACATCTAGTGGCTGCTCAGGATAATGCCTCAGGGATGCATATCAGGTTTGGGGAGTGGTCTAGCCCTGGGCTTTACTAGGAACCCAATTATCCTGGCTGGGTGGGACAGTCCTGGGTCCTCTAGATGACCATTTCTCTCATTTTCTATTGGGGACCCAAAGTCACTAGGAAGTGCAGACAGGTGCTATTGAAGACTCTTCTTTATCCCAATCCAGCAAAGTATAGTTGCACTGGCATACAAGCCCACAGAAGACAGGTATTTGGAAATATCTTCAAGGCCCAGGTTTAAAAGCCAATTAGCCATACATTGTCATTTTGACTGAGGAACTGAGGTCAGAAAGGACAGTCTCTGATACTAATTAGTCATGTAGCTTTAGGTAAGTCACTGTGCCTCTCTGAGCTTCATTAGTGACATCTGTAAAGTGAGAGATTAAATCCAGATAATCTCCAAGGTCCATTTTAGCTTAACATTCTGTGATCTGTGTGTCTTTTTAGTAGCTGGGAAAACACAGTCCGATTTGCTCTGCTCGGCAAGGTAAGGCACTGTGCATCTCTAGATTAAATGACAAAAGCATTCTCACTTAAGTTTGTGGCCCATTTCCAAGACTTGGCTACAATCCCAAAGGATCAACCTTCTTCATAGAACTACATATCTGAGATGGGGCAGGAATCATGGACTAAGAGAATGGTAAGAAACTTTCTAATCCATTTCCTTGATTTTATAAATGGAAAAACCGATGTTTAGAGCTATTTTAAGGTTTGTCACATGTCTAATCAGTGGCAGAAAGGGGACTAGAACTCAGGTATCCCAAACTTAGCACAGGGCTCATTCTACAATACCAGGTTACTGACACAGGCCTTGCCCAATCACTGCTGGCTTTTTTAGCTCTCTCTGGCTTTATCACAGGAGTCTCCCTGTGTGAAACTGCAAGTGAAAACAATCTGAATCCAGTGTCTCTTTCTCTTAGGGTTTAAGTAGGCTTCTTCCCTTCTTATTCCTTGGTGGCACCATTCCAAATCCAAGAAGCAGTCAGAGCCAGGGGCTGTGAGGGGCAAGAAGCCATGGCTAGATGGTACTTGGGTTACCAAAATGAGAGGCTGCAGTCCCACTTACAGCTCAGAAGGGCTCTGTGCAACGATGGCCCCACAGCCTCCTCTGTAGTCCAGTTAGTAGGTTCAGTGGTGCTTTCCTGGCCCAGTTGGCTCACAGGGGCAAAGCAGCCTGGTGTAGAGCTCGACAGAGCTTGGGCATAGTCACCTTCATGGATGGCAGTCACAAATATTTACTGAGAGACAACCTCATTACTAAGTACTGGCCTGACCCAAATCGGCCCCCACTTTCATCCACCTTTACAGTGCAGGGCAGCAGCTTTCATCTGTGGAGCCTGGAGCTGAACAGACAGGGTTTGAGTTTGCCCACAGTAGCAGGGGACCAGCCCAGGCAGAGCCCCTGTTGCCTGAGGAAGGAGGGATAGTCATACTTAATCGTTGCCATCCAGACCCTGGCCAGGGGTCTCCTCAGGCAACAGACGACTCTACTAGGTTGGTGCCAGCTATAAAGGAAGAGAACCTTTCACCAGAAAGTCTGAGTGTCCTCCGCAGTCCTGTCAGGCTAGGTTCACATTTGAGTCTACTAGATGGTAGTGTCCTGCTTGAGACTGAAGATATGCAGATGGGGTTTCAATCAAGACATAAAAAGGGCTGCTAAGGAGCCCGGATGGAACTAAACCCTAGTATCAGGGTTTGACTTACCTCCATGTCTCCCGTATTCTTCTTGATGAGAGTTCATTTTCTTAGCCCATCTCCTACCCTTCATCTTACTTCTCTGACACATCCTTAACTGAACTTTCCTACAGTCTCTCCCTCCTCCCCCCTCCACTTGCCTCCACCATTTACTCTATGCAGAGTGGACACAGCGGGCATTCTTGTTAGTGATAAAAACATCGGACTCACGGTTTGAAGGCTGAATGGAAAGGTTGGCTCTGTCATTTTCTAGTATATGACCTTGGGCAAGTTATTTGCCTGCCTGAGCTAAGTGCCCTCCATCTATGAAATGGAGACAAGTGTGGCAATTACTTTCACTGGGTAAATGAAGATTAAACAAGAACAGATACAAGTACTTGGTATGGTGGATGGCACATAGTAGATAAGCATTCCAGTAAATGACGATTGAAGTGGATGAATGAAACCTGAGTTCTCATCCCACTGGGAGAATACTTTGGGGAATCACTTCCACACCCAAGTTCATTGACATCTGAGACATGCTGAGGCTCAAATCCACTATCACTTACTAGTGACCCGAGGCAACATGTTTGACCCATATAAAATTAATAATAGCGTTGCTGAGAATATTAACAGTGGAATACAGACAGAGTAAGGGTTCAATAAATAGAAACTATCAAGGTTATTATTTGACAGCAAACGATAACAGAAAGGTCTTGGTAAAGAATGGGGACTCCAACTTGCTTACAAAGGAACCGTTTCCAGGACTTCAAGTATTCCATGGCGTAATGAGGTTCAGGTTACTGGGCAGAAGACAATACTAAGAAATGGGTGTGGTAGAAACCAGAGAGCTGAGAAATCTAGGACCTCCTCATTCTGAAGCAACAGCCCACGTGCAGGTGATGAGGGTTTATCTAGCGAGCCTGCCAGAAATCACACTGGGAGAGGGGTGGGGGATGAGGAGTATGGAGGCAGCTCTTGAAGGGAAGGGATATTAAACCATGTTATATTCTACTGGACCGGCTTCCCAGGGCTCAGCTACAGATTGCCCCACCCACAGTCGGCAGAGAAAGGGGCAGTCTTTTTTCAGGGGGGTGGGAAAAAGCTGACCTAGTCCTGTTCTCCTACACTAGTCTGTCAAATGCCTTAGGGTCTCCTACCAGAAATAGGAGCAAGAATTCCACCCCCACTCCCAATCGCTACCCCTGGCTGCTACGCAGTTCTTTTCAGAGAGTCCTAGCCAAGGAGGGGCTGGCGAGCTCACCGGGTAGGGGGCTCAGCCGCCCGCCTCCCTTCCCCCAGTTCTCTGGGCACAGCGGCAAGGGGCGACTCCGGCCAGCGAAGACTGAGAAACCGCGGCTGCAGCTCCATGAATGAATGGACTGTGTCGTGGGCTCCGGGAGTTCACCTCAATCCTTCCTGCCGGCCTCTGTGCTGTCCCAGGTTGTCATTCCCCAGCTCGTCGCACTTGGTCATTCCTGCCACTGTTTCCCGCCCCCGCAACCCTCATTAAGGAAACTCTCATTTAAAGCCCCAGTGAGAACCCAAGAGGGGTGAGGCAGAGCGAAAGAGGGGCCGGCGGCAGTGCAGCAGCGAAGCCGGGGCTCTCGGTCCTGGGCGCCTCGTGGCCCCCACCGCCCTCCCCCGAGTCCCCACCACGCAGTTCCGAACTCCGAGCGCGAGTCCACGGCCCCGGCGGCGCGGCGAGGCGCCCCGTCAGCAGTCGGCGGGGGTGAGGATGACGCGGGCCGGGCGGGAGGCAGGCCAACTGCAGCGGCCCCGCTGCGGGCCGCCGGGCCCCTGAGCCCCGCTCTCCAGAGCCAGGGGGCGCTGGGTGCGGGCCAGAGGGCGGGGGCCGGTGAGGGCTCTCCCGCCGCAGCCCCGCGCCGCTCCAGCCTATCAGCGGCCACCCAACGGCTCCCTCCGACCAGCCCAAAATAGCTGCGAACGCCTGCGACTTGCGCGCGGCCCCTCACTTGACGCTCACTCCAGCTCGCTCGCCCTGGCCCCGCTCCGCTCGTCTAGAGGGGGCGGGGAGGAAGCGGCCCGGGGAGGGGGGAGGGGGGAGGGGAAGAGAGAGGAAGAGAGGAGGAAGGAAGGAGGAAGACGGACGGGCGGCCCGAGGCGCGGGGCTGCGCGGCGCCGGCCGGCGCGGCGCTGGAAGGCGCCGGCGTTAACCCCGCGAGGCAGCCGGCGGAGGGGGAGCAGCGCTAATACATAAGAGCACTGCATCACGCTAATCTTCTCCCAGAACAGTATGCGTCAGCAGTACATTCACGTTCTGACTGAAGGACAAAAGGATGAGAGAGCAGTCTGCGTGGCTGCCGCCTGCAACACCGCGAGCCCGGCGCGAGGAGGAGACGGTGGGCGCCGCGCACAGGAGCCCCGCTGTTGCCGCCGTCGCCGCTAGCCAGCGGGGACTATGTTCCCGGGCTCCGGAGCGTTTCCCGCAGCCGCGACCCCCGCTCCTCACGCCGCTGCAGCAGTCCGCTGGCGGCGCGGCCACTGAGGGCGCCGGGAGCCAAAGCCGCGAACTCGCTCCCTCCGCACAAATCCGGAGCCGGCGGCGCGCCGGGGGCCGGGCAGCGGCGGGCGGTTGCGCGCCGCCGGGGGCTGCGGCCGCCGCCGCCGGACCCGCGCCCGCCCCCGGACTCTCTGAAGGGGCCTGTGGTGCAGGCGCGACCGCGGGCGCCTCGCGCTCCTCCAGCCGGCGGACCGGGTCCGGGCGCAGCTGCCACGCCGCTGGCCCTCGGGCGCCTGACGGATCGCCGCCCCGCGCGCCGGCAGCCGGCGGACTGGAGAACTGAGCCCGGTTTTTGTCTCTTCCACCCTCCGAGAAGAGGCGAGGAGAAAGGGGGTGTGTGTCTGGGGAGGGCGAAGGCGCCGCGAACACCTCTTAACTCTCGCCGCCCCGCGAGCTCACGACCGCAATCAGCTGCCGCCGGCCCGGAGCGGCCGACGCGGGGAGAGGGAGCGCAGCATCGAGCGAGCGCGGCCTGGGCGGCTTCGGGGCGCCCCCGCACCCCCTCCGGCGGCGGCCCGGGTAGCGGGCCGGGGCCGCCGGAGCGCACTTTGGCGATGAAGCGCCTTCTCCCGCGGCTGGAGCGAGCCCGTGCCAGGGTCCAAGGACAAAGCCGGGAAACGCTGGTGGCGCCGCTCCTCGGGCGGAGGGGGGGGCATGCACCTGCATAGCCCTCCGGGCCTTGGCTCTCCCAGGCGCGCCTCAACTCCGCGGCTTCGCCGGCTCAGGCTCCGGATTTACTAGAAGCCATTTTGTCTCCCCCACCCCTTCCCTCCCCTCCCCTCCCCTCTGCCCTCCCCGCCCCCACCACTTCCCCCTTTTGTTAATTAAAACTAAGAAGTCGGAATGGGAACGAGGTGCCCAGCTCCCGTGGAGAAAGCTTAAGGACACCACACCAGTGTTTTCCTGCCTTCCTTCCGAGGTAGGTGACGGCGAACTGGGTGGGGACGGTTGCAGTGTGGGAGAGTCGTAGCTTTCGGAGGGCTTGCCTTGAGGGTGGGTTGGGAGACGAGGGGCCGCTCGAGTTTAGCAGGAATTTTTTCGGCCGATCCGCTCCGTCTCTCTAATCGCCCCCTCCCCACCTCCTTCTCCAGATGGAAAGAGGAGCTCCTAGCTCACTTAAGCCGGGGTAGGGCTGGTTCTCCTTTCCGAGCCAAAATCCCAGGCGATGGTGAATTATGAACGTGCCACACCATGAAGCTCTTGTGGCAGGTAACTGTGCACCACCACACCTGGAATGCCATCCTGCTCCCAGTCGTCTACCTCACGGCGCAAGTGTGGATTCTGTGTGCAGCCATCGCTGCTGCCGCCTCAGCCGGGCCCCAGAACTGCCCCTCTGTCTGCTCGTGCAGTAACCAGTTCAGCAAGGTGGTGTGCACCCGCCGGGGCCTCTCCGAGGTCCCGCAGGGTATTCCCTCTAACACCCGGTACCTCAACCTAATGGAGAACAACATCCAGATGATCCAGGCCGACACCTTCCGCCACCTCCACCACCTGGAGGTCCTGCAGTTGGGCAGGAACTCCATCCGGCAGATTGAGGTGGGGGCCTTCAATGGCCTGGCCAGCCTCAACACCCTGGAGCTGTTTGACAACTGGCTGACAGTCATCCCTAGCGGGGCCTTTGAATACCTGTCCAAGCTGCGGGAGCTCTGGCTTCGCAACAACCCCATCGAAAGCATCCCCTCTTACGCCTTCAACCGGGTGCCCTCCCTCATGCGCCTGGACTTGGGGGAGCTCAAGAAGCTGGAGTATATCTCTGAGGGAGCTTTTGAGGGGCTGTTCAACCTCAAATACCTGAACTTGGGCATGTGCAACATTAAAGACATGCCCAATCTCACCCCCCTGGTGGGGCTGGAGGAGCTGGAGATGTCAGGGAACCACTTCCCTGAGATCAGGCCTGGCTCCTTCCATGGCCTGAGCTCCCTCAAGAAGCTCTGGGTCATGAACTCACAGGTCAGCCTGATTGAGCGGAATGCTTTTGACGGGCTGGCTTCACTTGTGGAACTCAACTTGGCCCACAATAACCTCTCTTCTTTGCCCCATGACCTCTTTACCCCGCTGAGGTACCTGGTGGAGTTGCACCTACACCACAATCCTTGGAACTGTGATTGTGACATTCTGTGGCTAGCCTGGTGGCTTCGAGAGTATATACCCACCAATTCCACCTGCTGTGGCCGCTGTCATGCTCCCATGCACATGCGAGGCCGCTACCTCGTGGAGGTGGACCAGGCCTCTTTCCAGTGCTCTGCCCCCTTCATCATGGATGCACCTCGAGACCTCAATATTTCTGAGGGTCGGATGGCAGAACTTAAGTGTCGGACTCCCCCTATGTCCTCCGTGAAGTGGTTGCTGCCCAATGGGACAGTGCTCAGCCACGCCTCCCGCCACCCACGGATCTCTGTCCTCAACGACGGCACCTTGAACTTTTCCCACGTGCTGCTTTCAGACACTGGGGTATACACATGCATGGTGACCAATGTGGCAGGAAACTCCAACGCCTCGGCCTACCTAAATGTGAGCACGGCCGAGCTCAACACCTCCAACTACAGCTTCTTCACCACAGTAACAGTGGAGACCACAGAGATCTCGCCTGAGGACACAACGCGAAAGTACAAGCCTGTTCCTACCACGTCCACTGGTTACCAGCCGGCATATACCACCTCTACCACGGTGCTCATTCAGACCACCCGTGTTCCCAAGCAGGTGGCAGTACCCGCGACAGACACCACTGACAAGATGCAAACCAGTCTGGATGAAGTCATGAAGACCACCAAGATCATAATTGGCTGCTTTGTGGCAGTGACTCTGCTAGCTGCCGCCATGTTGATTGTCTTCTATAAACTTCGTAAGCGGCACCAGCAGCGGAGTACAGTCACAGCCGCCCGGACTGTTGAGATTATCCAGGTGGACGAAGACATCCCAGCAGCAACATCGGCAGCAGCAACAGCAGCTCCGTCCGGTGTATCAGGTGAGGGGGCAGTAGTGCTGCCCACAATTCATGACCATATTAACTACAACACCTACAAACCAGCACATGGGGCCCACTGGACAGAAAACAGCCTGGGGAACTCTCTGCACCCCACAGTCACCACTATCTCTGAACCTTATATAATTCAGACCCATACCAAGGACAAGGTACAGGAAACTCAAATATGACTCCCCTCCCCCAAAAAACTTATAAAATGCAATAGAATGCACACAAAGACAGCAACTTTTGTACAGAGTGGGGAGAGACTTTTTCTTGTATATGCTTATATATTAAATCTATGGGCTGGTTAAAACAGATTATATTAAAATTTAAAAACAAAAAGTCAAAACAAAAGTATTTTCTAACTTGTAAGTTCTATTTAAAGGGGGTGGGGGGGGAATCTTGGGAATGTTGTGGGGTACAAGCCACAAGTTAACTTGCTATGCTGCCAGAAGGGATTTCTGGTATAAGGTTGAAATTGCTGAGATAAAATAAACTAAAACAACAAACATCCCTAAAGAGGTAGGATGTGGGCTGCTGAGGGGGCAAGAGGGATAGACTGAACTTGTCATTTTTTAGAAGATGCTTCATAGGACACAGGAATACCAATTTCTACAGACATCTTTCTTAAGCCGAGAGCTGTCTTTGCAGAATTATCTTATTTAAAAAATACAAAAAAAAAGCACCATGAATTTGTACTGTGCCAAAATGTTAGTGGCAATAATATTTTTCTTCAGAGGCTAAGGGGAAGATAGATCTGTACATGTATTTTAAGCAGGAAAACCACCAAAATTCAAATGAACCCTTAAAGGGGCTGAGTCTTTGTCCATGTGCACAAGTCTTGGGGGGTCTGTGCACTGGGACACACGTGTGCCTTGCCTGACAGAATGCTTAGGAAGGAGCAGAGAAGGATGGGAGCTGGCGTAGCTCTCAGCTTAATGCTTTCACATTGCACCAGATTCCTGCAGTTGGGCTTAACCCACTCTGCAAGGCATGTGTCTATTCAGGGTTTCCCAGGAGGAGGAGGCCCCTGAAGGGGTGCGGCAGCAGGGGGGTGGGAAGGGAGGGTAAAGCAGAGAGAATGTATTCACAGGAGGCCATAAATTAGCATTGTGCCATGTCCACCTGTTGTTCCTGGAATCTGACAAATGATTGTAGACAATGACGGCATTTTATGATTTTTAAAAACATTTTGTTTGTTTTAAGGTGGAGAGGGAGGAGAAACCTGAAGTGGGGAGCTTGGGAGTGGAAGCTTTTCTCATGCTTGTGATTTGGTGACTTTTCTAAATGCTGATTCATTAGGGACTATTACAGCGGATGTCAACCGGTTGTGGTGATGGGGTGGGGGCAGAACATGAGTAGCAAAGAAAAAAGGAGAGACGAAAAGGGTACAGGCTCATGTAAAGTAATGAAGCCTTTCCCAACCAGGATGGTTCACAAAAAAGCTCTGAGAGCCACAGTTACAAGTGACACGCATGCACACATGGAGTTCCACATCGGGTCCTGTTGAATGGAGCACACTGAGGGGAAGCTTCCCTCTCCCAGGCCACCTCAGGAGAAGGTGAAAGAGAAAGGGTGGGCGTGGGTGGGGAAGGCAGAGATCTCTGTTATTCTGGTCCATTTAATGATGTAACTTCTTTCAGTTATTACTTTAGCTTTAAAAGGAAATAAGGGGTTCAGATTTGAAAGGGGGTGGTATGGGTGGGGGTGGGGTGGGGAATTGCCAACAAAAGAACACTGATTGTAATGTGAGAAAAGTGTATTTTTGTATTTTAATAAATATTGTTGAATTTTTAATTCAATGTCCCCAAAGGGTTAAATTGAATAAGACCCTGAACCTATAGATTCTTATGAGCCAATCATTTCTATTTAATAAAAAAGCGGGGAGGGGAGGGTAGAGGTATGATGGGGGAAAGACAAATGTTAAATTATTTTCAAGTATGGGAAAATGCTAAAGCTGTTAATAACCTTTCCTTAGCTTAAATAAAAGCACCCCGATTCTAGTGCACCTTCCACAAGCTAACTGTGTTAGTCCCTGGCTTTGTTGGGGGTATAACCAAATTCCCTGTGCCCTGGAAAAGCAGGGGAAATGGGTCAGCCTCAGCTCCTGGGACCTGGCCAAAAGTTAAATGCCACCTCAGCAGAAGCTGCTGGTCAGGCAGCACCAGCTCTACCCGAGGACCCTGGGGGACCTGGATTTCAGAGGTCTGTAATAATGTAGTTTGGCTTATATTTCCGACAGGCAGTGTTGCTTCTGTTCTCTGGGTGCTAAATAATCCAAATATGTCTTCGTGGTACGTGTCTGTCTCCTGATGCTTACCGAGTAATAATGTCCAGAGAGGCTGCATGAATCAGGACCCTGCACTTCTTCAGTGCTAGTATTTATACTAATGCAGGGAATTGGGACTGAGTGGGTGTGAACTCTTTGGAACTGAGGAGGGAAAGAGAAGCAGGCTCCACTTTGCAGCAGTTGGCTAAGGGCCAATTCTTGATCCTCCTGGGTATATACATCATTTCTGGGTATCAGTGTGCCAGCACATATGTATGGGCACACACTTATAAACTGCCACTCACAGTACTAGGCACCAAAGATCCATTCCTCCTGCCTCTCCTTTACCACCATACCCCCAATACAAAAGAAAACTGCAGAAGAGCAAAGGGTGGGACTTGGCTAGGACCAGGTGAAAAAGCAAGAAATTACTCCCTTTCCTAGCGCCATAAGACACAACTCAGGCTGTTTAAAACAGCTTCCTGGGTATGCATTCAGAGGAAATTGCGGAGGAAGTTGCTGTTTCAGAAATAGAGGATGAGGAGCCAATTTCCTAACACCCTTCTTTTTTTTTTTTTTTTTTTTGACAGCTATTTGAGCAGACAGGGAATTATGCAGTAACTCTGCAATGACTAAGGGTCTGTGGCTAACAGTCTGAGGAGTGAGGTACAGAAATGGGCCTAAAACAATCTTGGGAAAGAGTCCTATGGACAAATGCATTTGTCCCAAGGAAGACTATATTCAGCTCCAATCTGTGGGAGAAGGACTTTTCAAAGGATCCTCAAAGGAGTTGGGGGAAGACTAAGAATATGGATCCTAGATTTCAGTATCCTCAGAGCTGCAAGGAGAGTTCCTTACCCCAGCAGGCCTGCCCTTTGATCCATGCAGTTTCAACTTTTACAGCAGTAACCTTCCTTTGCTATCATGGTATATCCTCCTCCTGTAGCAGGCACTTGGGACAGCTTTTCAGAGAGGCATCCCGTGAGTACCAAAAATGCAGCCGTGAATGCTGTGACTCATCCTTGGCCTGGCCAAGGTTTGTTACCTAGGAATGGAACACGGGTTGGTAGCTCGTCGGGGGGTAGTTATAGCAACACGTTGGATGTAAAGACTCTTGCTGATGATATGCAGTTAGAGAATTTTCATTATAGAACTGAAAGCCATGAAAAATCATTTAGTCTAATCCTTTCACATTCTACAGTCAAAGAAACTGAGCCCCAGATAAATTAAAAGACATATCCAAGGTCACACTGCTAGTGGAGGAGGTGGGACTAAAAGCCCAGGTCTCGACCCCTAAGTCAATGTGCTTTCTCTCTGCTGTTGGCTATCAAGAACATACTTAACTAGCAAAACACAGTTAAAACGGGCCCTTCCTAAGATATGTCCATGTTCTCTTATCCCTCTTAGAGCTGTTCAATCTCTTTAGAACTGGCTCTCCTGCCCTCTAAGGCCTGACTACAGGGGCTCCACAGGTGCTAAGGGGTTAGATTATCAGGACTGTACATAACAGTTTCCTGATTCTTAGGCCCAATGGCAGACAGAAACTGCAGGATCCCACAGAGGGTGACAGCTAAAGGGGAAGGTGTGAACTAGATAAGACTTGGTGTATTACAGTGAGAAAAGGTGGCTTGGCCTCCTCCCAGCCTTGGAAACTCTGCAGTGTAGAGGAGGTCTTAAAACATCTACTGGACCACAGAGGTTCCCCATAATGGAGCGGTTTTTGCTTACCCGGCTCAACAATGAGAATAGTGGGAGGCTCTTTCACTCCTTTTCTCCACCGTATCTACCCCAGCTCTAGCTCTTTAAGTGCCATGCTGTAGCTGCCACTTCTATAACGTGCTCCAGGGCTTTTTAACACCCTTCAGCTGGATCCTATTATCAGTGGAGGTAAAGGTAGATAGGCTAGTTTCTAAGGCCTAGAGACATTAGCTTTATCATGGCTATTTAACATGTATTGAGGCCAGCAACTTGCTGGGTGCTGGGTGAAACCACCAGCAGAGAGTCCCTGGCAAGACAATTCCTATTGTTGTCTGGGAAGAGGGTCAGAGTCCATGGTCTCCGGCTTGCTTCCGTGGTAATGGTTAGAGACTGGGAGAGGGCTAAGTGGGCCTTACCCCAGGCTTCTACCTCAGGGGGCCAGGGCCTATAATTACAGCTCCATCATTTCGCTGCAACAAAGCAGCAGGGGCTTAAAATTAGAAAAAAGAGAGAGATGAACATTTATATCCAAACATATGTTTGATTTTATCTCCTCTGCTGGCACTCAGCACTCAATGCCATCGGCTAATGCAGGCACTGTTCACGCCATTTCTGAATCCTGCCTCAGCTAAACTGCAAGGCAGCTTTTGGCTCAAAGCAACTCTCTTGGTCTCACTCCCTTCAGGAAGCACCCCTCTCCCATGCAAGAGGAAGAATGGTTTGGACAGGTTAATGTTGTTTTCATCTTTGCTTTAAATTAAAACGAAGTAAATTACTTCTTGGAGTAGTGATAAGGGGTTCAGGAACTAGATCCATGTAATACACACACACACACACACACACACACACACACACAATATAGCATAGTGCTTGCATGCACAGACTCTGTAGCCAGTCTTCCTGTGTTGAATCCTAGTTCCATCACTTACTAGCTGTGTGACTTTGGGAAAAGACTCAATTTCTTCACCTAAAAAATACAGACAATATTACTATCTACCTCAGTACTTCACAGATTGTGAGAACTGAAATTTTACATATATATAATTATACATGTATATGTGTGATACAGATCTCACTGCTCCACAGCATATAGCAAAATGCTAGATAATAGTTGACAGTACACTCAAACATACAGATCAACAGAGAAGCCCCATCACCACCCCTATTCTTGAACACTGTGTATATCCAGAGACATGCCTATTGTGCTACTCCAGAGAAGAAGGATGATGATCTAGAAGTCAGAGACAATAGTATCTATAAGCCCAATCACTGTGAGAAACGTGGTTATACTTATCTTCCCAGGAAAACCTTGCCTTGTACTCTGATCCCTACACCAGCACTATAGCTGTCCCAAGGCACTGATTTAGTTAGTCCAGGAATAGATTACCTTTCCTTGTGGTGAGCCAGAAGAAAGTGAAGGTGCTGATAGTGGTGCACAAGCTGAGGGCTGGGACCTTGGGAAGCCTAGGTCCTTTACCAAGAAGGTAAACTTCCTAACGTCTTCTCCCCTACCCATGCTTCTCTGGCACAGAGCAGTCAAAGCCTTATTACTCACATCAGTGATGAAATGCTCCCTGACCATGAAGTGTTACGAGGACTGGGAGTGGGGAGGGGGGGAGGCACTAGGAGGAAGAAGGTAGCACCGAGAGGGCCCATGGAGCTTCCGAACAGTATTGCAGAGCTAGGAGAAAAGAAAGGCAGTTAAAAAGCACCATAATTGGAGCAAATGAGAGAAGAATGGAGTTCTATGGCAGATACACAGGCTAAGGGGCTGCAATGCAGTCAAGGAGGAAAGCCAGGGAGATTCCTCTGCCTTAGCAAGCAAGAGGCTGGCTGGACCCTGGATGGGGAAGGACTGTTAGTGCGAAATTCATGGCATGGAACAGAGGAGAAGAAAAGCAGGGAGATCAACTTTCCGAGAGGCGAAGAAAGAATGCATTTTGATTTCCTAATGAGAGGCTAGAATTAGATTTTAGGATGATCACAGGTTTTATCCTCTGGTACATGCCAGCTTTGCTGTCAGTACTTGGGCCAAACCACCTACCCACAATAGTCCTGTTCCCTATCCTGGAGGCTGTCCACTGCTTGGGGAAGCAACCCAGCCTTCAGGGATGTAATTTAATCCTGACCCTGACAGGCTCACTTAGGGATCTGCTCTGAACCACTTCCTCATTTCTATTAAGGCACAGTCATAGGGAGGGGGGTGGAGTGTGCTGGGGAGAAGAGAGGGAGCAACTTGGTATTTGTCCACAAAAAGAGTATTATTCCAGAGGGACAGTGTTATATAAATTGTGTTTTCCAATAAAAATAATGATATCTATGAGTTCAGTGCACATGGACCCTTGCAGTGAGTCAGAGATTTGGCCTAGGCCTGTGGGGGATATCCCTGGGAGAAACTGTCTTGTCAAAGGAAGTTAGCATTTGAGACGATGGCATGATCTTCGCTCACTTATCCCATCAAGAAGAGTTTTGAAACTGTAGCAGGGAAGCACTGATATGAGAAGCTATTCTCAAGCTAGGTGTGGGAGCTAGACGGACCAAGATAGTACTTAGCCTTTCAGGTTCATTCATTCTGTACAATCAGGAACATTAGTAGAGCAATTACTACAGTTTAAATCAATTATAGGATGCCAAAGAAACAGTATTTGATCTACTTGTTTCTTTCATACCCTCCTACCTTTTTTTTTTTTTTGAGACAGAGTCTCACTCTGTTGCCTAGACTGGAGTGCAATGGTGTGATCTCGGCTCACTGCAACCTCCGCCTCCCGGGTTCAAGTGATTCTCCTGCCTCAGCTTCCTGAGTAGCTGGGATTACAGGCGCGCACCACCATGCCCGGCTAATTTTTGTATTTTTAGTAGAGACAGGGTTTCACCATGCTGGCCAGGCTGGTCTCAAACTCCCAACCTCAGGCGATCTGTCCGCCTCGGGCTCCCAAAGTGCTGGGATTATAGCCGTCAGTCACCGTGCCCAGCCCCCACCTACCTTATAGCCCCACTAATAAAAAAAAAAAACCCTTCAATTAATTATTGTATCAGGTTTCCTGTCCCATAATCCCCATTTGAGTACACTCATCTGCCTGACAGGACCTAGGAAATCATGCATGAGGCCCTCCATTTTGAAGAATGATGGCTCTTTCCTCCTAACATTTCTCATGATATTTCCTCTTCAAGGCAACTCCTTAATTTGTAGTCTCTTTTACAGTTCCTTTAAGGTCTCAACCCTCATTTCCCTGTGTCTCTAAGTTGGTGCTGATTTAGTCACTAGATAAGTCACTCTACCTGCTCAATGAGTCAGCAAGGATGACTGAGAAGAGCTTTCACACACTAACTGTTCCCTGTGCAAAGTTTGGTTTCCTTGCCTCGGGCTACTTCTTCCCAGTCTTCAAGGCCCTGGCTTCCTCCCTTTACCTGCCCACTCATCCAGGTTCATTAAGACCATTCAGACAGCTTCTCCCACGGCAGGTGAACTGAATGAGTTATAGGCAGCTCTCCACAAAGGCAGTTCCAGTCAGGAGCCAAGTGCCAGTTCCTGGACCATGCAGCTGTGTTTGGAGGAATGCTGAGTGCATCCCTCACAATAGGCCCAGAAATGGAGCTGAGGCCTCAGATACTAACAGCCTGTTTCTGCAGCCTGCCAGCCACAGTGGTTATAAGTTATAATCTATTACCATTGCAAGAAGACTTAATTTCTGGACTTAAAGGCAAGTCAGATAATACTTTATCCTATTAGTGTCTGCCTGTGTGAATTGACAATGGCATCCTTCTGACACGACCGCATATTCTTCCAATTCATCTCTTTAAGGAAGGGCAGGGGGAAGTCTGGATGGAGTAGGAAAAGAGGGAAGAAAAAAATAACCTAAGGAAGACTGCTGAAGGAACCAGGGAAAGGGAAGAGTATTTTTTTTTTTATTAGAAACGAGGAGAGGGGATGCAGAGGGACAGGACAAGACTGTGCTGTTTCAAAGCATGTTTGCATTTCATTTTGTTTCTCTCATGAGGGGGAGAGATGGCAAGCAATGGAGGTGCTGTGTGCAAATGTGTCAGAAAAAAGGCTCTGAAGCCACAGAGAAGGATGAACACAAGAAGAATAAGGCATCGGCCCATTCTGTGCGCTTGCTGTTTCATCCATTGTGCCCGTTGGAGGTTTTCCCTTTCCTTAATCCTTCTTCCCCCTTCATGTGTAAGTCCACATCCACTCCGACTAGTGGTGTCATGTCAGCCGAGGGTGCCTTCTCATTCTGGGTGTGTTATCAAGGCTGGCTGACCTGGGGATGGCAATGGACACTGAGACAGAACACAGGTTCATGGTTCCTAACTTCCGGGATGTGGAGAGAGCAATGAGAACTTCCAAGTTAATTCAGAAAATCTAGTTGAACCCTCACATTTTATTTATGAGGAAAATGAAGCCCAGGAAGATGTGCCTTGCCCAGGTGTCACAAAGCTGGTGATGCAGAGACCCTACCTGTGGTCTCTGGGTTCCCGATCTAGCACAATTGCTGAGCACCTGCAGGGCCACCATGACTTACAACTCCAGGGGGCGCCATTTACAGAAATGGCAAAGTGATTAGTGCCCCCTGGAGTTTGCATTTTGGTGCAATCCTTTATAGTTCCCTTTTGGGATGGGGGAAGGCCTTTCCCACCAGTACTGTATCTGTGCTTAATGCTCTGAGACAGATGGTGCCCACTCACAATTTCACTCAAACAGGAAGAGCTGAGAAATCAGGCAACTTTCCTTTCTCTTCAGGGCATGTGTGTTCTGATGGCAGCCCCACAGCTAATAAACCAAAAGGGGCATGTGTTGCTTCCATGGCCTTCCCCTTCTCTCTACAAGAGTGCAGGGTAGTAAGGTAACATCTATCCCAACATGCCAGGAGGGCTTGCAGAAAGCTAAATCATGTTAGAGGTCTGTGCAAGGTCATGCAGCCCCTTGGAGAAGCAGAGAAGCCCGGAGTCCTGCTCTTCCTCCCTGGCCTTCCTAGTGTTGTGTAAGCAAAGGGACCCTCAGAGGGAAAGCTCTGGCAGCCCAGGTTGACTCAGGGGCCTACCCTGAAACCGGGGTCCAGGAAGCTAGGAAATTGTCTCCTCTTCCTTCCATCTCAACAGATCCTCTCTTGGGAACAGAGTGGCCCTGGCTATAATTTTATCACATACATTTAATTAGAATTTGTGTCCTTCATGATGGCTTCAAGTGAAGTCCCAATAGAAACATTCTAAAAGAACAGTGCTTTCAGGCAAGGATTTCTTCTAACCAAGTTAATTTAGCAGAAATTTGCTATCTTGCATTGGGTGGAGTTACCTCTCTTTTCAACTTCAAAGCTGGGAAGCAATGGGAGGTGAGGAATGCAGAGAAAATAAAGAGGAGGGCGGGGGCTTCAGGCAAATGAGTTTCCATCTATTAAGGAGCGGTAATTTCTGCTAGCTCCCCTAGAGACCAGTCCCCTCCAATAATGGCCTGACTCTAATGATTCCCACTCCTAAGCAACAGCCTGTGTTATGCTGGTGTTGAGATGAACTGTGCCAGAGAAATTCCCTTTCTCTCAGGGGTGCTGCTATCATTACACAAGAGACGTTAGCTAGCCAGGAGGATGTGCTATTGATGGGGAGAGAGAAAGATAACCAAAGAGAATGCTTTTCCCTAGCAGGCTTGGTACAGCTGACTTAGGACAGAAAAGGCGGACCGAGAGGTTACAGGTTAGCAATAAGAAAGGACTACCCATCACGGGCAGATTCTCTGGCCCAGGGGGTGACCACAGGAGAAGTGGCCTCCTGATGAGTTGACGACCTCAGTTCAAGGAGGAACTAGCTGGCTGGGAGGGAGGGGCAGGTCTTTGGAGTCTGGAGTGTGGGTTAAGCTCAGGCATAATGGACAAAACTAATGGCATTTGAGATGTGAAATGTGGTAATAAGTTCATGGGAAGTAAGGGTAAGGGATTCAATTTCAGGTCCCTAAATACTGGTCATTTCCAGGACAGAAGTACAGGGATGTGGCCTTAACAGCAATGAAGTTAGGATCATAACTGTTATTGAGGCTTCGGTGTTAGCTGAGGGTAGGGGGTTCTCTTATTGTGCCCTCTCCATTCTAAATACACTGAAATCTGTGATGAAAGCTAATATTGTGAGTTACTGCTAAAGCTGTTGCCAGCAGGTCTTGAGTAGGGGGTAGGGAGTCCCTTATTTTGCCCCTGGTGGCTTCCCCGTGATAGAGACGGACTGCTTCCAGAGGCTGCTTTGCCAGATGTGCCAGCAAGCAGCCCGGCCAGAGAGCCTGCAGTGCAGACAGATGCCCTGGGTCGTATTCAGGATGGTGACACCTTTTATGGTACTGTGGCTCGGCTCTGGGGCAGTGCCAGAGCGGCAGGGTCATGTTCCTCAGCCAGATTCATTTCCCCCCAAACCTCTTCAAATATGTGGGTCATGGAGGGAGGCAAATTCAATTAAATTACTGTGTTGTGAACTGCCCTTCCTGGGCAAAGGCTAAAAATGGGCTCATGCTGACATGCAAACCCATCTGTGTACACAGCATGTGTTTTCTTTGTGCTGGGCTGTCAGCAGCTGGATGGGGTTGGCAATGCCCAGGGTTGGACCCAGTGAGCTGGCCCTTTTGCCACAGCAAGGCAGAGTCAACAATAATCCAACCTGCACCCCATACAGCTCCGATGACCTTTTCTTTCTACTTAAAAGATGACTGGGTTGCACTCCCCCTTCCTATGTCAATTTGTTTCTCCTCAAGTGCTTCTCTTGCTGACACACAGGACTTTCCCGTAAGGCGGTGTCCTGAGCAGTACCGGGTAAGAAGGAACAAAGCTGCAATGAGGTGTGATTCAAAAGAGTGCATGGGCAGGGTTTGTTTAGCTTGGCAGGAGACAGAGGGGTCTCCCGGGTGATTCTCTAGAGTGCTACTTCAGCAGTTCCCCACTGGCAATACCAGTGCTGGATAGAAAGCCCTTGTCAGGTGCCAGAGTAAAGCAGAAAAGCTTCCTCTCCCCTGCTCCCTGCACAAATGCCACAGTGCCTATAGGACTTGACCAACAAAGGCAGGCAAGGAAGGTCAGGAGCAACTGGAAGCATTTAACATGTGGAAACCAGCAACCAAGACAAATGCTGGCTGTCCTGAACCTGTCACCCAAGGTCATTTCATTTCCCTCCTGGAAGTTCAGACCTCACTGCTGCAGTTTACAAAATACCACAATGGTAAACAGTTTGCCCCCCACTCCGCCCCCGAGTGGTGCTGCTGCTGGAGTTGGAACAGGGCTTCCCTCTGCTGGTGTGAAATGACTTGAGATGGGATCAGGTGTGGCACGGGGAGTAGTAGATGCTGAAGGCCGCAAGGCAGGCTTTTCATTCGGAACTGAGACCAGGGAAGAGTCAGCTGGGCAATCTTTTCCTGACGTGTTCCCCAGAGAGAACAGAGCCATCTCTCATGTCTAAAACTTCAGTGAATGCAACACATGAAGCCTGAGAGGTGGCCCTGTACTGGGACAACAGGAAAACATCCTCCTGGGCAATTAGTAGTTGTACTTATGCAGCCCCCTTCATGTCCTGGACATCCTGGCAGCAAGCAGCTAAATAGTTGATTTGAGCAGTCCAAGCAGCTCTGGGGTGATGAGAGCCCTCTGTAAGTCCCCATCTAGGCAGGTTTGCAGGTAAGCCACATGAGAACAGGGGGAAGAACCTCCCTACCCTAACCTCCAAGCCTCTAGCATGCTGTGTGCTCTTCTGAATCACACCTCACTGCAGGATGAGGAAGGCACGATCCCTCTTGGAGCTCTGCTGTCCCCTCTACACTGTGCTGAGCAGTTCAGGGATGTTCTCTGACATAACCGGGGGTGGGGGTGGGGGAGTGGTAGTGTATCTGCCACATTTTGTAGATGGCTAAAGTTTCTGGCAGTGAATCTGATGGTTACTTTAAGGACTAAGACAAATATTGTCAATTCAGGTCCTTGGAACCTATACCTCAAGAACCTGGACTATGCCTATAGCTGACCGTTGGTCCAGTACTTCCAAATGACTAGAATTTCTGGATCAAAAACAAAAGCAGGCAGATCACTAAGATTTGGTCAGACACAAGAAAATAATGGATCCAAGAAAGCAAGTTTCCTGTGGTTAAGAGGTTAAGTAACAATTGTAACAGGAAGAGAAAAAGACATGTAATCTGCACAAGGAGGATAGGGGCAGTTATGAAGAACAAGAAATTGACTGCTTTGGTGTGATCTATCATGTGACTTTAGAGAAAGAAAAAGGTTCCTGGGTGTTCGGCCTAGGTGCTCTACCCTTTGGTAAAGGAGCTTTCTTCCTTACCAAATTGGAGAGAAGAGGCCAGACACCAGATATAGGCTGAGGTAACAATGATATTTCAGTGGAATGAGACCCCTTGATTTTCTGCGACCCACACGGCCCCATGCACACTCCAGCGTGAGAGCTAACCAAATGACCGGTTTCAAATTCTAGAGACAGAAGCAGATGCCTCTTCAGTCCTCTTAGTCAGTATTTTATTGTTCCTTAGGTGCCAATAAAGTATTTTATCATTATTAAAGATTAAAAATATACTTATCCTGAAGAAAACACTCCAAGTTGTATAGAAAGTCCATAATGTATCTTAATCCCGATATTCCTCAATGGAAAAAAAAAGGTTTGTTGGGCAGGGTGGTGCACGTCTGTAGTCCTAGCTACTAGGGAGGCTGAGGAGGGAGAAACTCTTGAGTCCAAGAGTTGAGACCAGCCTGGGCAACGTAGCAAGACTCTGTCTCTTAAAAAAAAAAAAAAAAAAAAAGTTGTTCCTCCCTATTTAAGCAGCCTAGGGCTGGAAGAGCTTTCTCTAAGGGAGAAAAAGCCTTAAAATAATGTCAGTAATAGCAATCTAGGCATCAGAATGAACAATATAAATGTTGGTATGGCTGTATCAATGGCATTCCAACAGCTGCTGAGATCCCTTTGGTTTGCAGATGACCCAAATGTAAATACAAATGATCTATTTACATTGCATGGCCCTATCTAACGTGGAAGGGGCAGCGTGGTAGACAGCTCCCCCAGGATTCTCTCCCTTTGATAGGCTGCTGCCAGAGTGGACGGCTATGTCTGGCTCTGGCAGAGCCTGCTAGGTGGGACATCTGATTCCTGTAGAGCTCCAGATTTCTGCTGCTCACCAATAAGCCAGCAATGGGGAAAGGCAGAGTGGTGTCCTGGGGCTGCTGCAGCCATATCTTTCTCTTGAACAAGGTCACCCATGACCCCTCTCATACTTGTTACCAATCGTTTCATTTCTGTTGGAAAGAGACAAGGAAAAGGGAAACTAATTGATTATAATGGTGTATTACAGGGCACTACCTTTCAGCACCTTGAACCAGACTGAAAAACTAAGCATTGGTACTTTGAGAAGTTGCCAAAATCTATATTAAAATAAGGTAAGGGTAGGAAAAGGAAGAAAGGTGATTTCTGACACCTGCTTTTTTGACTTTCAGCTCCCAGAAATACTTAGGGAGCAAAGTGGGTGGGATTAAGGCCATCTGCAAAAACAGATTAGCTCTGATGAAAGCTGGAAAGTGTTTTCTGCAAAATATGAACTTAAACCTTGCCCTGTTTTTTGAGTTTCAGATAAATTCTTTTTATCATGTCACCCTGATTAATATGCCAGAACATGAACTAAGAGCGGTCTTCATTTTAGCCCCAGGTTGACCTGCAGGCAAGGTCTGACCTAGAGCCTTCATCTTGGGAAAGCAGGGCAGGGGAGAGGATGGGAGTGGCAGACATCCCTGGGTATGGCTGGGGCCATCTGCACTACTGTGAATCAAGGTTGGCTCAGACAGAAGGCGCGAGGGAGGAGGTGCAGCTGCTGATGGCTCAGACAGCTTGGACCTGTCCAGGCAAACAAGCCGCTCAAGTGCAAGAACAGCCAGCCAAGTAGGCAGAGCACAAATAAGGACTTAAAGCTTGAAATATCTAACAAGATATAGAGGGAGGGTAGGAAGCTGTCTGGGATTTCAACTGGTGTCTGGCCTTGCCTCTCACTGCTAAGGCAGGCTCTTCTGCTACCAATGGGTAGGATGTGATGCTTGGGAGCTGGTGGGATGGATACAGGGAAGCATTCCTTGAGCTAGAATTTAAAAAAATCTTCATCTCTGGTAACAAATTGCAGACACAGCTGTGGACTGTTCTCCCCACAACTGCCCACCAAAGCAAAACTGAATCTTGATCCACAGATATATCTTATCTCCCCTCCACAGATCTGCCCAAAGTTAAGAAGCAGTGGGCTTTGTGTGCATGTGTATGTGGGCGTGTGGGTGGGTGGGAAGCTGCACCACCAACTGCACAATATGGGAGTCCTGTCTCAGAACCAGCTAAGGAGGACGACACAGGTGCTCTGCTCTCCCACCCACCTTCGGGAAAGGGAAGGCAGCAGTAGACTGTTCAGGGGGACAAGTGCCACTCCAGCTCCTTCTAGTGAGGACTCTTGGAGACAATGCTTCTCAGTGCCAGGCTCATATTATCAGCACTGTTGCTGTAATAAATACCAGTGTAGATCAAATCTAGATGCTATATCAAATACATTGCAATCTCTAGGGGTGGTGACAGGACTTCCTTCAATGCTTAAAAAACATCCAGGAGATTCAAAGGTATACCCAGGATGAGAGCCTCTAGACTCAAATGGGAGGCAAGAAGACTTACTGATCAGACAGGTTTCTGATAGGACAGTACTACCACTGACTCTAGAAGTGCTTGTTGTACATAGCTTTGCTTAAGCTGAGTGACTGTTCCTGAAGTTTCATTCAGGTTCAGGAGGAGTAACTTCCAAAATAACTGGCTAGGTGTTAACTGACTGACTGCCCTGGAAAAACATAGGGAAACCCTCCTACAAGCAGGTCACTCTCCTCAGAGCCCCAGGCAAGGTAGGAGAGAGGATAGACTGCTCAGAGACCTATGAATATCAAGTGGGAGAAACCAATGCACAGAGAGATTATCCGTTATTCCAAAGGCAAGTAGGAAGAATATCAAATAGGTTATTTCTCTCTAGCCATTATCAGCTACAGGCTGTCCCTCATCAGTCACAGGCTGCTCTACAATCTAACTTAGGCAGGGGTCTCCCCTGATCTAGAGCCCTGCCTAAGGAGGTGAGTGGTGGGCAGGGAGCATTACTGCCAGAGCTCCGCCTCATGAGAGATCAGCAGCAGTGGCATTACATTCTCATAGGAGCTCGAACCCTATAGTGAACTGCACATGTGAGGGATCTAGGTTGTGTGCTCCTTATGCAAATGTAATGCCTGACGATCTGAGGTGCAACAGTTTCATCCCCAAACCATTGCCTCACCCGACCAGTCCACAGAAAAATTGTCTTCCACGAAACTGATCCCTAGTGCCAAAAAGGTTGGGGACTGCTGCTCTAGATCATTTCACAGTTTAGGTTCATAATCCCAAATGACTGATAAACTAATTTTTAAATGTGAGGATTCTGACCCTTAGTGTAAAGGCATTCCCTGCCATAGCCCTTCGGTGATTCACATATTCATTAGTTTGCTTATTTAGAACCAATATAGTGATCTGCACCCTGCCAGGTGCTAGGGAACAATGGAGATGAAAGACGTGGTCCTTGCCCTTGAGGCACCCAGCACTTGGGTGGAAACAATGACAATATGGTCTAAGAGTGGGACAGTGGAGGTATATAAAGGGGGGGCACTCTGGAGAGTGAGCCAGAGTCAGGAAAAGCCCCTGCCTCCTCCTGTCCAGAGTCCCATGAAGAAACACAGATGAGGCCACACAGCAGGCTTGTTCTTAGGACTGGGCTGAGGAAGCAACCCCCTCATTTGGAGTCTGGATGTAGCACTGGACAGTGTGGGACCAACGCTGACTCTGACTGTGTGAGGAAAACAAAGATGAGCCAGGCCCTCCTACAGAGGTGCAGGGGGTGACCTGTGCACTGGTAGGTACTGGCTGAAAGGGCTGTCTCAGGGGTCCGGGGGGAATGGGAAGGAGGGTGCCATGCAAACCTTTGGCTGGCTGAGTGATGTAGGCAGTCCATAGCTCTCCCTCTGCTTCAGTATTGCTTAAGAAAACATAAACTATTCATAGCTTAATGTTCAGGTGTAAATCACAAAACCCCCCAAGAAATAAGAACTAGCAGCCTGCCCCTAAATGAGGAGGTGCTCAGCTAGGGTCCTAAGCAAGGATGTGGTATGTAAATGTAGCACGGAAGCTTCCAGCCTGAGCTCCAGAGCTCCATTTAGGTTGGCTGCAACAAGCTGCTGTTTGTCCCACTTGCTGAGCAGCCAGAGCAAAATAGTGCTTGGGAGTTGGAATAGGCACTGAGGACACAAAAGAGGCCTCATACACATACAGATGCAGAGCTGAGGGCATATGGACTCCTGGGAATGGGGGGAGGTACAAGTTTCAGTCCTCTTGCCCAAGCTTTAGGCAAATACCACTTGGGAAACTGCTGAGCACACCTAAGGGATCGGGACTGTCTTGTGGCATGTGTCACAATGCAGCTGCAGCTGTCTTCCATTGCCCTGGTGTAGCCAGAGAGGTCCACAGGATGGGACATGCAGTGCTGGCAAGGGACAAGGCAGGTAAACTCCAACGTATAACAGCGCTCAGGGCGGTTACAGTGAGGTCATCCAGTGAAAGAGACAATACTGTCTAGTTGTTCACTCCTGAAGTCAGATTCCAGATATAGGTCTAATTTGATCTTTGTGCCATCCAGTCCC
Organism: Rhinopithecus roxellana; assembly: GCF_007565055.1. NCBI lineage: Eukaryota > Metazoa > Chordata > Mammalia > Primates > Cercopithecidae > Rhinopithecus > Rhinopithecus roxellana. The sequence continues at coordinate 65,222,169 of NC_044554.1, forward strand.
TCACATACCAAGAGTTCAGATTACTCATGAAAACTTATCCAGGAAGATCAGGCTTAGGTTAGACAAAGTCTAAAGACAAATCACATATTTCAGGGTATGGTGATCCAAATTTAATCTCCTAAACTAGTAGTTCTCAATCTTAGTTCTACATTAAAATTGCCTGGGGAGCTTCAACATTAATATATATTTATATAAAATATATGCATATATTTAAAACCCTTTTCTGATATGAAAAATTCAGAATACTGAAAATAGGATAGTAATGAACTTCCATATAACCACCATCCAGATCCAACAATTACCAAAGTTGTCATATTTGCTTCATCTCTATCTCCTTTTTCTTTGTGGAAGCATTTTAAAGTATATCCCAGACATGATGCCATTTTCAACCTTAAACACTTCATTCAGTATGCATCTCTAAAAAATATGTTCATTTTCTTACATAACCACAATGCCATTATTATGCCTACCAAAATTATCAAAGTTGTTCCTTGGTATCAACTAATAAATCTGGGGAAGTTAAAAAGCTGGTGCTTGATGAAGCCAGAATCTTTGGAGGGAGGCCCAGGCATTAGTAGCTTTCCTAAGCCTCCGCATTCCATGATTCCAATGTACAGCTGGGGTGAGAACCACTACCCTGATCCTGCTCCGGGATCTGAAGCAAGCTCTGCGAATGTCCTTTAGCCCCTGATCACATGCTACACAATAAAAGATCTAAGGAAAACATGACATGCCACAGACAGGATGAAGAGAAGGAAAACGAAAGCATTTAAATGTCATCAAGGCATAGAACTGAATCCTTCGTACACTACAAGGGTACTCTCTCCCCGGGAGTTGAAGCCCACTCACTTGAGCCACCAAATCCATCAAAGGTCTGAATGCCAGGAACCAGGGTCGTTACCAGCTGCCTGGGTAGCTCACAGGGCCCTTAAGCACCTCTGCACTGGGCCAGTCTGCATCATTCCTCCACTCTATTTCTAGCTATTCTTGCTTCTGTACACACTGTCTCTCTGGCCTAATATTCTGGCAAACTCTGAGCCTCAGCACCTGGTCTTAGAGAGGATTAATTATATAGGCCTGTGGTGTGTGTGTTTGGGGGGTGGGGGGGGGGTGGTGTGTGCCAAAACTTCTTGGGTGTTGGCACTGGGGTATAAGTACCACAGTCTTCAATTTTACTTATTTCATTAAAAACAAAACAAAACAAAACAAAAACTAAACAAAACGTCCTGCAAAAAGATAAGGCTGTATCATTGCAGCTAAAAATACCTCTGCTGAGGGCGTCCGCTCACCAGCTCCTCAATTAGAGATGCTACAGGGCCCTTTGTGAGCTGTGCAGTGTTGACGGCTCCACAGGGGCTCTGGGCGGCTGGGCACAATCCTTGGAGCAGTGACTAGCGACTGCTAGGTGAGGGAAGGCTGGCAAACAGCCCTCGAGCCAGCATGGAGATCTGCATACTTCAGGTAACTATCAAACCCCTCTTGCTTTATGGACCCACTGCCCAAGCCAAGGAACCTCTTGCGTTCTTACGGCAACTCTGAGGATAACCCAAAGTAATAGGGTACTGGTCTTGACTTCCCTGAGGTTCACATGAGTACAATAACCACCAGAGGCAGTAATGCCATGCAGTCTGGCTCACGGTGTCTGTGGTGCTGAACAACAACCTGTTGGTGGGGTGAGTGGTAACTAACTAGACTTGCTGGAAGCCTCTCAGTGGCCTGAGGAAAGGGCTGCTTTAAATGCAGGCTGACATCAGAAGGGGGAGGCTATGTGGAAGCACAGGCTTTGCAATAAGGGCCTCTTTCTCTGGCTCTTCTTTCTTCATCCCCTTAGTCCCCACAGGTAATTTAGTCCAACACACTCATTTTTATTGGGGAAGATGAAGCCTCAGGGAGGTGAAATGATTTTGTCAAGGTCACATAGCTAGTAAATGGAAGAAGGACTTAAACATGGGATTTCTGATTACAGGTGTAGTGCTTTGTTCCACTATACTGTGTCATCCTAATGAATGGATTCATTATAAGCATTCAACAAGTGTTGAAAGAGCTATGGGAAAAGGGATTTTCAGTTCAGGTGCCAAAAAGACCAAAGACTGTCAGGAGCGTGCTGCCTGGATGATCTGGGAATTCTGAATCCCGGCAAATTCTGGGAAACTCAAGGGTCAGACTCAGCAACTTAATCAGATGTTCAGTGGGAATAGTGACGACTCTGCAGTCTGTGATCTTCAGCCAGAGATCCAAAGCCATTCCTTTCTTTTCTCTCTGGGAGTGGAAAACACTTGGTATTAGATTGACTAGGGGGCTCTCAGGAGAAAAGGAGGCAAGGATAAGGACAAGGTTGTCTGACTTGATCTGGCATTGACTCCCTTCTCATTTCTTGGCATCACGTGTGACCCTTATGAAAAAATATGGAAGTCTTCCATATTTATACAGTTATACAGAAAACACTCACTGGCATGGGGGAAGGTGTGCTTTTTCGGAAGAACACAATGCAAACCTAACATCGCCAAAATGCCCAATGTGCAGGGGACTTGTCTAGAGTCCTGTGCTGTCTAATGAGGTGGCCACTAGCCCCATGTGGCTATTTACATTAAAATTATTTAAATTTTATAAAGAGTATTCATCAGTTGTATAAACCACATTTCAAGTGCTCAGTATCCATTATGTGGCTACTGTACTGGACAGCAGAGACAAAGAACATTTCCACCAACATAGAAAGTTCTGTTGGACAGCGCTGGTAGAATCTGGTTGTCTTTTTTCATGTCTTGCTGCCTGCAACGAGTAGTTTCTGAAACCCCTTTGAGGATAATTGAACTTGGAGAAGCTAGAGGGTCCTGTAATTCTCTCTCCAACAAACCTACTAAACCTGGGCTCCAAAGGAGCTAACAGCAGCTGGGAGCATGAATCCACCAGTGCACCAGGCTCACCAGGCCCTAACCCTTCTTTCCCCAGTGCCTTGTCTGCATGTTCACAGCCACTTTGACCTTTGCGTATTTTATTCAGTTTCTATTTTATGCTGTTTTAATTGATGTTTAATACAGCTTAACTTGTGTGGTGTTCCAAGCCCCTCACCAGGGGGCCGCTTATAGGCAGAAGCACAATTAATAGCAATCCTGAGAAAATTATGCCCTGTATCAAAGCTGTCATTGCACCATAAAAATGCTTATTATTACTATTGAATTCTCCAGTCCTGATACCTCCCCATGTTTACTAGGTAGCAGATAAACTTCTATGTTTGTGCCTTCTCTACTCTACCACACCATCAGAACTAAATATAGCCCTCATGTGTATGTTTAGCTCCATTTAGCTGTGCTTTGGAAAAGGGGAAAAAAATCAGAGTATATAAAATTAAATTGCTGGAAAATGTGACTTGTTCCTCTCCCATTTGGACAACCCCTTAAAAGACAAACAGACATCACTGCTAACAAGAAGGTAATCAGCCTCTGCTACAGCGTGGGAGAGACCTCCAGACCCTGACAGCATGGCATGGCTCCTGCATCAGCCTCGTGGGAGAGTAGAGGGAGTGGGTCCAGGGGCATGGAATACCGGAGGAAAGGGATGGCACTCATGGGCTCACCCTGTGCCCTGCCTCAACTTGACCAGAACAGAGTGCTTGAGCTGGAGTTCCACCTAGGGAGTTTGAGGGCAATCCCAGATGGGCAATTTGACCTCCCCACAACTCTCTCAATTCAAAAATCAAAACAATGCAACCCCCCTCCAAAAAAAAAAAAAAAAAAGGAAAGAAAAAGCCCCCAACTTATAAGAGTTTAGCACTCCTTGGTTTCCTCTGGGCTTATCTGAAGCTTGGATTTGGCATGAATAGACAGCAGCTTTTCTACAACTACATATCAGGGAAAGCGATGGAAAATTCCAGGTCTGTCAGACACCTGTACTCCTCCTCCTCTGGCACGAGTTCTCAATCTGTGTGCGGTTATCTCTGCAACCCTGTCTAGGAGGAGTTTCCTTACAGAAGGCCAAGGCCCTGGATGACTTCTCTGACGTAGGCTCCCATCCTTTTCTCACTGAAATAATACAATTTAAAGAGAATGCACCTGCTTACCTCTTCTGTCTGCCTCCATCACATCACCTACTCCCTTTTATATGCCACTGTCATATTCTCAAATTATTACTTGTACTTCAGGTGGATGATGAGGCTGTTGTTGTCTGTGAGGCACTGTGGGGATAAAGGTAAGAGCAATACAGTAGGAATGTGGAGACTTTAGCTCCACCATGAATTTACCATGTGAAAGTGCACATCAAGTGATAAGCTTCTTTATGCCTCAGTTTTCTCAATTACTGTGAAATGTTTGATTGGACTATATATAACCTCTAGATTCCTTCTATCTATGAAAGGCTATAATTCAGTATTACGAAGGCTGTATGCTCAAGTCCTTGGAAACTGAATGGGTCATACTCACTTCTATTTATAATTTGGTTTTTGTCTTTGCACTCAATGCTCTTTGGAGAAATGTAGATTTCCATTCCTAAATTTTTCTAACCAACAAAGGAAAAGCTCTATTTTAGTTTGTTTGACAAAGAAATGTCTATAACTAGATTGAGTTTCCCATATTATATTTGCTTTGCCTTCTTCCATCTTTGCCTAAAAAGGGAGTTTCTAAAAAACCAGAAATGCTTTCTGTACTCAGGCATAGCAGGAATGAGGCTGCCTTGGCTGAAGGAAGAAGATGGTGCATATCTGGAGCCCCAGTGGAGCAGGACTATTTGCCATCTGCTGCACTAGTTGCCTCGTCTCCATATCAGGCCTTGTCTGTAGTTTGCTGCAAATATTAGGAGCCGAGCCACTTCCCACCCATGGCAAGCCTTGAACCCTTTGTATTCTGGCTGCCGAGAAGATCTGAAAGCAGGGAGCCACTTTTCAGCTTAGGGAAAAACATGTGCATTAAATGGAATTAGATTCTTCTTTTCCCTCCCTCTCGCCACTCCCAGCCATTTTTAAAGCTTTATACTAAAAAGGAGGAAGATCTGTCTGACAAAGCTGAGGAAGATGATGGAATTGCCAGGCCAGAATGGTTTATTAATGATCCATGGGAAAAAAACAATCGTCCTGCTGGCAACTTCACATGTAATTAACCAGCTTCACAGAGAGCTGGCTGCCTTCTCCAGGCCTGGCATCCGCAGACCGCAGAGCTACCTGACACAGCAACACTGGGTTTCTAGTGAAATCTCCCTACTGGGAGAGGGGCATCCAAAATAGTGACCTCAACCCACTCGGCGCTCAGGAAACAAGACCGAGATGGCAGTGCTCCTCTGGAGAAGGCTGGCTGTGTGCTCGGGCTGACACAAAGACTGGGACCTCCATGCTGGCAACAACCAGCCCTGGGAACTGCCACTCCCACTGCTCACCATTAACTCACTCAGGTAAGTGGCTGAGCAGGGTTCTCTTCCAGGTAGCCCTCCAAATGCTGCCTCTCTGCCAAAAGTCTACATAGGCAGGAGTTTCTGGGAATTGGTTCACTTTATGCCACAGCAGCAAACTTCAGCACTGATGGGAGTTGAGAGGGCCTGATGACCACACTAGGTGTGGGGGACAATAGTTGCTTCTGTGTAAGAACCAACAACCTTCAAAATATGGTACATAAAGAAGAAGCAGTAGCTGGGTTAACCAAGCTTTGGCTTTGTAGTCAGTGCCAACTTCCCTCTTAAGAGTCCTGGGATTCAAAGAACCCTGGTCCTCCCACCAGGTCAGTGAACTAATACGTATTTGCTATTCACAATGCACAGGTTTTAAAATGTGCATGTAAGTGTGTGGCAGCTAAATGTCCTATTTGGGAGGTAGGGGGAGGATCCCGCATTACCTTTCCCCAAGTGAGAGTCAAGAGACTGTTCCCAGTGAGGCTGATCAAAACACACATGCACACCCAAACACACAAAGGAGGATCCACCATTGCCTTTCCCAAGTGAAAGTCAAGAGACCGTTCCCAGTGAGGCTGATCAATACACACACACACCCCCTTCCCATGACTGTTTCTCTAGGGCAGAAAAAGAAGCTGAGAAGAACTGTCTCCACTCTACATCACTGCTGGATACAGAACCCTCTATGAACAAGAACCCTTCCTTCACCCACAGCCCTCTTAAGGCCGGACCCTGGGCACTTCACATTCCCCCAGGGTGAGCTGAAGTTACTACCTGAAGGCTTATGAAGGGAATGACATACCTTTGCACCTTTGGCAAAAGCAAAGCCAGTTCACAGGGGTCATGGACTTTTCACTCACCACACTCAATTTACATTCTGTGGAAAAAGATAATAAAGGAAGGCTGTGTCCTTTAGAAAAAGGTCAGGGGCTAGGGGTGGGGACTTGGGAAGTGCTGGGGGAGACTGCAACTCCGTCAGCTGATGTTGTATTGCCTCTGCTAGAGAGCCCAGCACAGGTGGGGAGCTCCTCAAATAAAGAAAGCCTTGGAGTTGGAGACCAGGCTCCACAGCAATTTTCCTGTTCAGTACCTACAGTCTCCTTCTTCACCCAGCTTTGATTACAGGAGTCAAACACAGTGGTTCTCTCATTCCTATCAAAGCAGCTTGGAAAAAGAAGTAATCCCAATTGTAAATCAGCAACATAACAGGCATTGGGAGAGGTCACCGGTGGCTTGGTAGGAAATGGATAGCTCATGATAAATGAATTGGTACTGCCTGCCATTTTTTCTTGCCATCACTTGAATCAATAAGGGGAAAAGGTGAATTGCTATTGATCTCTTCAACACCTTTCAACGATACTGTACAAATTACAGAAACACAAGGGGGCGGGTAAAAGAATGAAAGAGGAAGGACAGATGAAAGACTGTCTGGGTGGTGTAAGGCTGCTATATTTCCCTGGAGGCAGTCTTCCAGTCACTGGGTGTTAGGCATGCATGGGTGCACATGTGAGTGTGGCATGAAGAGCCCTTTCTCACACCTGGAAGGGCTGAAGGGCTGGCCATGGAGGGCAGTCTCAGGGGCCCCTCTGCACCTCACTTGCTGGCAGTGCTCCAGTAGGGCTACAGGGCAGGTAGAGTCATATGACTTCTCTTGATATGAGGCTGGATTATTGAGAACTGCTGTGAATTCCAAGGCCTCATGAATTTTTGAAGTTGTCATACATTAGTGGTGCTGGGATAGGCTATCTCAACAACTGACTATAATTCTGGACAGGAAAGCAAGAATCAAAAGCTTCAAGGGCAGTCTCTAGCTATACCTTACTAACCTCACTCCCTGGCTGACATGCCAAAAAAATATAGACAGACAGTAAATAAGGCAAAACTATCTTGCTTCGTACTTGAAAATAACAAAGATCATGGCATCTAGGGCGCAGGCCTGTCCTTTGAAACACTCTGGGTAGAAGACATGGCATGAATATCAGAGGCCTGGGTCAAAATGTTAGAGGTCTGGCTGTAAACCTAGGGTGAAAGGGACACTGACCACACAGGCAAGACAACAAATTCTATGTAAATACGGCCTTATGCAGACAACCAGGAAACAAGACACAGGTTATGATGGGTGGGGATAATAACCCATAACACAAAGACGAACATCTGATGTCTGATTTTCTTCTTCAGCTCAGGAATAGTGCAACCAGAGCAGCAAAGACTGAGGAAACCCCTAAGTCCTCTGGGACAGATGCTCTTTAGGATATGCTGCTGATCAGAAGCCAAAGTCAGTATTCTACTCATGTCCAGAAAAAGGCAATGCAAAAGATTTCATGGCGTGGAGAAAAGAAAATATTGGCCAAAGTTTAGTCCATTTGTGAACATCATGGTCAGATCAGACCAACAGTTCTCCTATTCCACCAACTGGGCATAATTATTCAGTTGCTGGTGACAGAAAAAAACATTCTGATCACAGGTCCCTCTTCAGGTCACACAGCACTCTCAGTGCATCATCTGGGGTCTGGGTCTCCTTAGAAACCTCCCCACCACACCTGAGTATTCACCTTTTAGCATTCTCAAGGCAAAAGAGGGCTTAGTTCCCTCACTTTGCAGCTGGGGAAACCAAGGCAGGTAGTCACTGACGTGTGAAAACAATGAGAGCCCTTCACAATGCTCCTGGCACCCTTGCTTTTCTTCAGAAACTGACTCAGGGTGTAATTGTATCATTCTGAAATCAGTTGATATCACAGTCAGCCAGTCTACCCATCTTCCTCCCACAAATACCTCAAGGGCCAAAACATAGGGCAAAAAAAAAAAAAAAAAAAAAAAAAAAAAAAAGTAAGTTAAAAAGCTGCTGATGTGTTTAGAGTGGAAATGCTGAGATTAGGAGGAGGAAGTGGTTAAGTGCACCCTGGGTGTTTGGAAATGGCCACGTCTGCAGCCCTGGAAGCTGATGAAGAAGGAGCTCTAGCCCTCTATGCCAGGCAGGCCACGAGACCGGCCCCTCACTCCAGAGGTAGGGAGCTTGGCTGTGAAAGGGCATGACGGTAAGATACAACTATTTAGCAAACACCAGTCCCCTCCTACAAGGAATCTTCAAATTCCGAAACTGACCCTATTCTAAAATTACCAAGTGGCAGGTGGCCAGGCCAAAAATCCATATCCAATCAGTGCTAATGGACTGTTTGTTACATTTCCTCATATATGGCTGCAGCACTGCTATGAAAACCCTGGGTCAGTGGTTTGAGATTTATTTAACTGGAGAGGTAACGGCACCCCAGCACTGCAAGCACTATAGAGATGCGTGAAGTGAAATGGCACATGCAGGCTGCTGGTGGGGAATGGAGGGACCTGTTGGTCTTATTTGCATGACCTTCCACCTCTAGCTGTACACCCAATGCCAAATCCTTTTCTGGTAACCATTAAAAACAATTCGACAGCATCAAGAGAAGGGAAAGGGGAGAAGAGGAAGGCATTATGTTAAAAGCTGAAAAGGAAAACAGTACAGTGAAGCAGTTTCCAGTTCGTTCTTTCATTCCCGGTTCAAGAGGTACCTGTTCTTGCTACAGTGACCCTTCCAAACGCTTCTTCTTGGAGTCCTTTTCCTGTCCTTTTCAGTCTTGTTTAACACCTAAATCTTTTTCATTTTTCCTTTTTTTTTTTTTTTTTTGGAGTGTCTTGGCTCTGTCACCCAGGCTGGAGTGGAATGGCACGATCTCAGCTCACTGCAACCTCCGCCACCTGGGTTCAAGCGATTCTCGGCCTCAGCCTCCTGAGTAGCTGGGACTACAGGGGTGTGCCATCACACCAGGCTAACTTTTGTATTTTCATTAGAGACATGGTTTTGCCATGTTGGCCAGGCTGGTCTTGAAATCCTGACCTCAAATGATCCCCCTGCCTTGGCCTCCAAAGTGTTGGAATTACAGGCGTGAACCACTCTGCCCAGCCTGTGTTACCACCTAGATCTTTCTTTAGCGCTTCTGCTGGCACTGTGCTATGTATCTTCCAACTCTTCAACTTAATGCAGGTCAAGGACAAATCTATGGCAATCCTGGGTTGTCGTGGTCATGGCAGGAAAGTATGGAGACACAAAGGAGCACTGCTATTCTGTCAGAGGATAAGGAAGCCTGTGATGGCCAGGATCTAGATAGTTCATACCCGTATCCCTCATTTTCAAGTTGCAGTGACAATGTGAGAGAAGACCTGCATCAACAGAGAAAAAGCAGAGAGCCCTCACTGTTGGCAGATTAGTTTCCAAATACTCGCATGGCAAGTGGAGAACATGGCAAAGATGCTCAAACCATTATTCCTTAGACATCCATGAGGTATGTGTGGAGTCCTGGTGTCACCCCTCCCTTGGTGATCACCTTATCAGTCCATAGCCAAGTCTAGAAAAGGCATCTTGCATAGGTTAGGACTTGCTGGCATTACCTCCAGACCTTTGGTTTTCTACTGAACGTAATACTGCCTAATGTGTGGGACCATAAGGAATCAGAGACAGAGACCTTATGTTATTTTACTTCACGGAATAAAAGAATGGCTGATGCCCTGAGGGTACTTAAAGAAATACTCCTTTGCAAACTTAGACCAAGGATGGAAAACAGGTTTCCATTAAGTGCCAAATCCTCTCAACTGGTAGTAGTAGCAAGGATCCCTGTTTTGAGAAGGATCTGAGCCCTGAGCCAAAGCAGCGCGGTGACTGACTGGCAATATCTGCCATGGGTGGACAACCCACATAGGGGTAGCATATGCCTATGTGCCATCACTGGCTTAGACAGGCTGGGGAAGTGAAGAGCACTGGGAGGATTGTTCTTTGTTGATTCTAATCTGAATGCTGCTCACAACACACATACCTAGATCCAGCCTAGAACTCTACTAGGCTGTGCATAGGTTTTGTGCATACTGAAGTTCAAATCCTAAATTTCAGTTGAGCCCTGAGAGAATTTCTTTTTTTTTCTTTCTTTCTTTTTGAGACGGAGTTTCGCTCTTGTTGCCCAGACTGGAGTGCAGTGGCGTGATCTTGGCTCACCACAACCTCTGCCTCCTGGGTGCAAGCGATTCTCCTGCCTCAGCCTCCCAAGTAGCTGAGATTACAGGCATGCGCCACCACACCCAGCTAATTCTGTATTTTTAGTAGAGACGGGGTTTCTCCATGTTGGTCAGGTTGGTCTCAAACTCCCGATCTCAGGTGATCCGCCCACCTCGGCCTCCCAAAGTGCTGGGATTATAGGCATGAGCCACTGCACCTGGCTGAGAGAATTTCTATTAATAATAAAAATGATGCTGCAAGCTACCATTCACTGAGTGTCTAATATCTTGGGTCATGAGGAACAGTTTACATGTACACTTAATTTTCACAATAACCCTAGTGAGAAGGCACCCTCCTTACATAGGTGAGGCAATTAGGTTTAGCAGGATGGCTGCATTGCACAATGCTAGGGATAGCCTTCATATTAAATTCTAATAGGCACTGAGATTGCCCTCAGTTTAGAGAGGCTAAGGAATGTGTCCATGGTCAGACAGCAACTGGTGAAGATGGAATGAGAACCTAGGTTTGACTTTTCACATGCTAACAGAGTTTACGTTAAGAAGGAAAAGACGCCCTTAAATGTCCTGAAGAAGAGTCTTTCTCACTATGTGAAACATGTTGTTTTGACCAGGTTAGGGTATCTCTGTTCTTAATTCTCAAGCTTGCTCATAATCTTATTTCATGCACCACAGCATTTCATAACAGACCATTGGTCACTTTCATTTTCAAAATCCATTTAAGTGTAGCTGACCAGAAACCATCACGGGTGGAGTAGCAAGTGGGAAGTTCATCAATAAAGCCAGGTTTGGAACACGGAGGTTCTCTTCAAGTCCTTGGCAACAGACACAGGGAGTGGGCATGCTAATGGCAAGAACAGGGCAGGGTGAAGGTCAGCTCATTCACCAGAACAGTCACCCCTGTGTCCTTGGGGGAGTCACATGTGAAACACCACAATGTTACTACTACCTGGAGAACAAATGCAGTCTACAGTCTGCTTGTGCTTTGCTGGCGGCTCAGGTAGCCTTGCTATTATATATTAAGAGCTGTGTTCTAAAAAGATATGAGTTGAATTATGTAATTCCACAGGGGATATTCAGACAATGGGCATAGCTTGCAATGTTTCGGACAAACAGAACAGGGAGGCCTGAAGCCTAAAGACACTCCAAACATGCCACATTAAAGTTCACTTACGAGGTGCAATGACTCATGCCTGTAATCCCAGCACTCTGGGAGGCTGAGGCAGGCAGATCTCTTGAGCCCAGGAGTCTGAGACCAGCCTAGGCAACATGGCGAAACCCTCTATCTACAGAAAATACAAAACATTAGCTGGGCATGGGGACACGTGCCTGTAGTCCTACCTACTTGAGAGGCTGAGGTGGGAGGGTCACCTGAGCCTGGGAGGTTGAGACTACAGTGAGCCATGATTGTGCCACTGCATTCTAGCCTGGGCAACAGAGTGAGACCCTGTCTCAAAAAAAAAAAAAAAAAAAAAAAAAAAAAGCAAAGCAAAGCAAGCTCACACTCAAACTCAAGTCTGCATGGGTGTTGGCCAATGCGCTGGTTCAGAAGGTCTTCTGAAAACAAGTAGTGGGCAGGTCTGTGTGAGGTCATCTTTAGTTTGTCAAGAAATTATCTGCTTGTCTGTAGATACTGCCAAATTAGGCTTCCGGAAGGAAATTAATAGACTTCACAATAAGGTATTTCACCTGAAAAATAAAAATTCTGAGCTTCCTTTCTTCAGCCCTTTGTTATTAAAAATGTTAGCTTCCATCTCTTTCTTTTTTATAGAACACTCACCAAAGCTCAAGAAGCAGTGACTGTTGAGGATGATTAAAGAGGTAAGAGAAACCAGAATTGTTACTAGGAGCATCTGATATATCTAAATGAAATAAATGGCACCCAGCTCTCCTAGCACAAACCCTACCTCTTGGGGGAGTCCAGCAGTATCTTTCTCCTGATAACATTTTTCCATTTGTTCTAGGTCATAGGCCCTACATAGCTATAAGAGAGGGAGACCAGGAGAATGCATGTACCTGGCAATAGCTATCTTCCATAGGAATGGCTCATTAAGAATACCATTTCATGTCAGATGAGTGGCAAGGGTTCTGCTTAGCTAGGCTCTGTTTCAAGGACTTTCATGACCTTATGTGATCCAGTATGTGTATTCTCCAATGGCAATCACTGCCCACTATCCTCATCATCCAGCCTCAATTGAGATGAGGCATAAAGTAAGTACTATGGACCCTTCTAGCAGAAAAAACGCAAGAGGAAATCACATGTGAGGCTTTTACGTCTTTACTCTGGGCTGAGCTGGGTCAGACCTAAAGATGGAGAGGAAAAGTGAAACTGTCAGGTCTAAGGACTGTATTTCTTCCTTTTTTTTTTTTTTTTTTTTTTGATAGGAACAACATTAAGAAAAACAAATTGATCTGACAAGAAAACATAAAACTCTCTTAAGGAAGAGTTTACTATAGTAGGGACCCATTCCCTAGGGGAAGGGAAGGGAAGCGTCTGCTGAAAAGGATTTTCTTCCCTGGGCTAGAATTACATCCTTGAGGCCTTCCTACATGTTCCAAGGAGGCCAAATCTCGTGTGGTCCTGAACTATTCCTCATTCCCCTCCTAATCCCAACAGCCATCCTGGGATAGGAACACTAGCCTCTGGAGAGCAGTGAGGCCTATCAAACCTACACCAGTCACCCCGTATGACATAATTACAGATAATATAGGATCTTGGCTAAGCCAATGAAAAATTAGGCACAGTACCTATTTCAGAAGAATGGATGCAATTCTATGCTTGACTGGCTATGAAAGTTCTAAGGAGAGGAATAGGGAAACAGCTGAGCTGAGCCAGCAGCTTTGCAGAGAGGAATCCCACTGGAGCCAGCACAGCATTGGCACCTATCAGCACATGCTGCTGAGCTCACTTGGGGAAGGCCACCAGTGACTGGAGACTCGGCTCCTTCCAGACATTAAAAGCTGATAGGGGAAGCCCAGCAGTCAGGGGAAGAAAGGCAATGGGGCAGCGTCCCCCATGGTACATTTCTACCTCAACTCTTCTCCTTGTGATGCCACTTTCATTTAGGGGCTGGAATGGGATTTGAGGTCCTGCCCTCTAGGGCTTTTGGAAGCACTTCGCAAAGGGCCAGGAGCCCAGAGGTGAAGGGGCTGTAATAGACAGATAACAACCTGGTATTCAGGAAGAGCTTATAGCCCATCTCCGAACAGGAATTTGTTGACCTGAACTTCCAAATTAACTCCTCGCTCATTTAGCAGTCTAATCCACAAAACAGAAACATACCAGAGAGGGAGAGATTTGCAGACTATGTTTGGAGAGTGAAGGGACATGAATGGTTTCTATTTGAACACTAAACATTTTTCAAAACACTCATCATTATCTCATTACGTTTAAATATACTGGCTGGACAGATAGGGAGACCCAGGCAGGTGAAGGTCCTATAGTAAGTGCACAGTCATGTTTTGGCTAAGGACTTTTTCAATAAGAAGTGATAAATTAGCAGTCATGTGTCCAGCCTCAATACTTCAACAGTTTTCTTCCCACCCTGACAAATGCCGAGCCTGGAGAGCTTTCCTAAATAACCATAAAGGACAACAAAATAACAGGCCTTCTTCCCATTCTCTAGAATTAGGTCACAGGGAATCAATTAGTTGATTTGACAAATATTTATTTGTTGAGTATCTCTTATATACTAAGCACTGGAGTACAAAGACAAAACATGGTTCCTGTCTGTGAGGAGCTTACAAGCTAGCGGGGAGAGACTTGGGTCATAGATCCCTTGTATACTATTGGTAAGTACACAACAGATGTATGCTGTGGGAACTGATGGAAGGATATCTCATCTAGCCTGGGAGAGCAAAGGAAGGCTTCCAAGAAAAGGTGATGCACCTTCCAGAACAGGCGTGAACAGGTGTGAAAGCAAGCAAGGGGGATGACTGATGTGCTGGGCCGAGTGTAAGTCTACCTGAGAGATGGGAGAGACAAAATGTTGGTATATATGGCGAACTGCCAGTATAACAGGTCTATTCTGATAAGGCACAAATTATGAAGTGAGTGGGGTGGTGAGACATAAAGTTGGAGAGGTTATCAAGAATATATGTAAACTGAGATGAGACTTTATCCCAGAGGCAATGGGAAGTTATATATATATATTTTTAAACAAATGCACCTACACAGTCAGATCTGTCTTTTAAGAAAGATTAGCCGGGCGCGGTGGCTCAAGCCTGTAATCCCAGCACTTTGGGAGGCCGAGACAGGCGGATCACGAGTTCAGGAGATCGAGACCATCCTGGCTAACACGGTGAAACCCCGTCTCTACTAAAAACTACAAAAAACTAGCCGGGCGACGTGGCGGCGCCTGTAGTCCCAGCTACCCGGGAGGCTGAGACAGGAGAATGGCGTGAACCCGGGAGGCGGAGCTTGCAGTGAGCTGAGATCCGGCCACGGCACTCCAGCCTGGGTGACAGAGCGAGACTCCGTCTCAAAAAAAAAAAAAAAAAGATTAGATACAGGAATATAGACATACATGAGCAAATGGGAAAAGTAAGGCCCACAAAAATCAAACAGCAGATGAAGCAGGAATCAGACAATCAATAGACACAGGAGCTGTGGCAAGAGCAGAGTAAATATTTAGGGGAGGCATGGACATAGCCAATCCTTCAAATTCCTCGGCAGTCTTGGAAGCATTCAGGATCAGAATCCATGCCCTATAGAAGACTGACTCTTAGTCAATGTGGGACCTTCAGGGAAGTCCTTTACTATTCCTTTAACTAGTTCCAGGTATTCTATGGTTGAAAAATGGTAAAATATGGCTAAAATAATTATTGCCTTCTAAAAGCAAAACTGGCAAGATTTGAAGAGAAAAAGCATTTGATTTGGAATGCAGATATTTGAGTTTTAGTATATGTCTTACCATTAGCTCTGTGAACAGAGGCAAGTTACTGTGCATTTTGGTTTCTTGAACTGTAAAACAGGGTTAGTATTTTTCTTAAAGGTTTGCTGTGAGATTACAATGAAATATTATGCATGAAAACACTTTTAAAACGAGAAAATGCTATATAAAATTAAGGTTTGATCACTATTAAGACAGGAGTTTTTCTTACCTGAGCCTTATTCAAAGAAAATAGCCCTTAACTAAGAATAAACTGCTTGAAATTAAAGACCACTGGTGGGTGATGAACTGTCAAGCATGTGTGGGGAGGTGAGAAAGGTCTTAGCCCCCCAACAGCCTTTAAAAGCTTGTGGGATGAGAGAGCTACTTAGAAAGCTGACCATAACATGTCCCCTTTTTCCTGGGCAGTGGCTGAGATAATCTAGAATAAGGGGACTTTGTGAAAATAAATGACATTGCCAGACAGCCTGCTTGCTTTTCTAGCAGGTAATTATTAGTGGCTCAGCGAGGGTTCCCAAGGGACATGGCAATCAGGGAGAGTCAGGAGAGTAGGTTGCACTGGATTCACACTCACCAGGTGTCCTTTACTTTCTTGGAATTCCCTGTGGCTTGAACTGTCCTCATCCCTTTGATCCAGAGATATAACTTTGCTAGTGTTCCCTCTCTTGTGGGTCTCCTCGATAGGGAAGGAGCCTGCGCAGAGAGATGGAATGGGAAGGACTAACAGAGCACATACCGCAGTGCTTGTGGGGTGATGTAGGGAAAGGACGGAGGGCACAGGAAGGACACAGATTGAGATAAACTTGAAACTGCTTAGAGCAGTTTATCTATTTCAGACACGCTACAGCACACTTGGAGCTACAATGAAAGAAATGAAATAACTTTTTCTTGTATTCTAAGTTTTATTTCCCAGACGTACACCCCTTCATAAATACACACCAATATTCAAGGCTGAGGCCACATTCCCCTGAAACATAAATACATTTTTTTTCCCAATGGCAACAGTTGCTTATAATGTTTTTCTGTATATATATTTTTTCCTTTTTAAAGCAGGGAGTAAGGGGGAGAGAGGAAACCCAGGACTCTGCCCTGGTCACTGCAGCCTGCAGAATAAGCTCCCCGGGGGACATCCTCCCTTTTAATGCCAGCAGGGAGAAGGGAAATAGGTCAAGGCAGCAGCCTGAGTTTTCAGCTGGGGCTGTCCAGCATGAGGACATCATTTTTCAGGCAGCACCAAAGAGCAATTCTTATGTCTCAGAGAGGACAAAGGGGTCATCGAAAAAGGCCTTAGAAATGATCACCAAACCCACATACATTGCCCCTGTCCTCAGAAACTGTACCTCCTACAGCCTGGAACTGTGAAGAGAGTTAAACCATGACACTGATCTCTTTAAATAATACCTTATGGCCCTTTCTCTAAGAGTTCAGGTTTCTCCAACACAGCAGCGAAAACACTGCTGTGCAGGCAGCAACTGGTCAGTGAATATGTGCTGGCTAGCTGCCTTCTCGAAGAAAATGAGAAGAGATCTGAAATCACTGTTTTAGTCAGAACAAGGGCTGCAAAAAGGAAAGGATGGCTTGGGATTGCTAAATCAGTGTTTTAGACAGGAACAGCAAGGCAGAAAAGAATCACATATGCAGGACCATATAAAAACTGGAGTGTGAAAACCTAGGAGTTTACACTTTTAAGCCAGTTATTTACCCATTAGCTAATGCTATCTCTCATCACTACTACTAGGGGATACTAGTAACAGGCACAACTCCCCAACTGGGAAATCACACCAGAGCTTCCTGTCCTTGACTGTGTGGCAGAGAACTGCCTTAAAGAGTCAGCTGTATGTGGGGCATGGGTCACCAAGTACATGCTATCCAATGGGACATGGCACTCAGCTCATAGTCACAGCTACAGCCAACAGATACAATAATCTTATGCAGTCCAGCCTCAATGGCAGGGGACAGGAGAGCCAACTTAAATTTTCAGGGCTATTACAAGCCATTTAAACCCAATTCAGCATACCATATACAGCAGTAGTCAGCAAACTTTTTGGTAAATGAACAGACAGTAAATATTTTAGGTTTTGCAAGCTATATAGCCTCTGTCATAACTACACAACTCGGCTGTTATAGTGTGAAAGCAGCTATAGACAATATATGAAAGAATTAGCATGGCCAGGCCAGGCATGGTTGGCTCATGCCTGCAATCCCAGCACCTTGGGAGGCTGAGGTGGGCGGATCACAAGGTCAGGAGTTCGAGACCAGACTGGCCAATACGGTGAAACCCCATCTCTACTAAAAATACAAAAAAAAAAAAAAAAAAAAAAAAAAAAAAAAATTAGCCAAGCGTGGTGGCGCATTCCTGTAATCCTAGCTACTCGGGAGGCTGAGGCAGCAGAATTGCTTGAACCCGGAAGGTGGAGGTTGCAGTAAGCTGAGATCGTGCCCCTGCACTCCAGCCTGGGCGACAGAGCGAGACTCCATCTCAAACAAACAAACAAAACAACAACAACAACAACAACAAAACAGGATTAGCATGGCTGTGTTTCAGTGAAACTTTATTGTAAAAACTGGCAGTGGCACAGATTTGCCCACCCATTCTAAATACCAGCAGAGTCAGGCTAGAAAGAAAGACTGAATTTACTGTTTTTTGGTTTTTTTTTTTTTTTTTTTTTTTTTGAGTAAAAGTGATCGTCATTTGAGAGTTCCCTGGCTGCTTTGTGCTTCAAGGTCAGAGAAGCAGCTAATGGCACAGTGTCTCATTTACTGTTCTTTCTGTCTTGGGGCTGGCAGCACCACCAGAATGCCCAGACCACTGAGTTGGAATTGTCTTCCCAGATTTCCAACTCAGGTAAAAGAACAAAAGCCAACAGGAACCAATGGCTAAGGAGGAGCAACATGTAAAATGGTGGTGTAAAAGAAGAAATGCAATATAAGGGGGCAGAAGAGAAGTCAAGATAATGGAGCTGAGTGGTGACCAGAAATGTGAGTAGCTCTGTGCTGACTAGCGTCACTGTAAAACAAATTTAAGGAAAGCAGCATTATGAGGTCTCAAGATAATGGGAGCCACCTGAAAACAGAGATGAAAGACATGTCTAAAGCTTGAGGGCTCCACATGAAGATATGAGATGGAAAGACTATAATTCAGGCAGGAATTCCTGCACGGCCCACCTAAAGCCAGGACGATGCACTTATAAACATGGTGTCATTTTACCAGTGCCAGACACTGTGCATGCCAGCTTCCTGTTCTCTGCCTGGCAGAAGGCTGGCCTGGGGCAGTTACCGTTACACAGCTCCTCTCCCCTCTGTATCTTTCTCAGGTCAGTTTATGGTTTCACATAGGGAAGTCCAACTTGATGACGTGGCCTTTGTTGGATCACACAAAGGGGCCCAGGAAGTACTTTGAAATCCTAAAATCTGTGGGCTTCATCTTTCCTAGGATAATGCAGATTTATGGTAACCAAGGAAAGCATGCAGGGGACAGAGAAATTCTGGCCAAAGAAAAGATACAAAAACAATTTAAAACTTTAAAGGGAAAGGATGGGGCAGGGCCAAGGACAATCACATCTTCAAAATACCTGGTTATCAGAACTAAAACTCATGATCAAGGGAACAGGTAAAAGGTGCAAAAAACCAGTTTAACTGCAGCCGTCCTAGCAGTGGCTCAGCTCCAGGAGAGTTCCTGCACTGTCATGCCCTGTGGGCAAGATAGAGGCTGCCTGGAAGGTAAGAGGTGCATGAGGTGGGAGGTCATGGGCCCACACTCAGGCATCCATGCATTGCTCAGGACTTCCACTGAGGGTGGTGAGAAGGACCTCTGCATCTAGGAGTACCAACGTACTGGGACATTCCTCTTCTGCTAGATCTTTGTGGGGTGGGGGGAGTAGGACAAAGAGAAGCATTCCCCAAGACAACTTATGAAATAAAAATGGAGGTACTACATAGGTAGAAGTAAATGAATAAACTTGTAACAAAACACAAACCTCTCCATTCCTACACTGTTCAGAAAACAGTTTTCATACATAATATAAAGGAAATGTTCAGAACAGTAGGCTATGACTGGATCTTTTAGTCAGATTTTTGAATTATTCATAGTTTAGGGAATACTCACATTTTCTCAGTGTAAAGAACTTTCAAAATGGCCAGCCCAAGTAATCATATAAATAGCTAAGAAAATGCAGAAAGGTTCTTATGGAGACCCTCAACCTAGGGATATGAAAGATTGGGCCACTATAATCAAGAAAGATCAACTCTGGATCTGCAAACTCAATTACATGCCAAGAGCACCAAAGAGTTTCCACAAAGAAAACTGGAGAAAAAAAATTTTTTTTAACAGTCAAGTATTAGCAAATATAAGACAAAGGTGAGGTCGCAATAACCATGGGAGCATAAAAGAGCTTTGGGCCACTCACTCTTTTTAGTGATCAGTATTCTCTTTGACCCCCTTGTACTTCTGGATCTCATCAGTGGGCCAGAAACATGATCAAGAAGGTGGCTGGGAAAAAGACAGTTGAAAAAGAAAGGGAAAGAAACTTTAGGAGACAATGATGTAGGAAGACAAATGATGGTGAGAAGTTTGACTCAGTAAATGATGAGAATGCCACCAACCAATGCCTTGGGCAATCCAATGAAGGAATTTCTTTCCTCCATCCAAAGCACAACAGACAAAAATCTGTTGCTGCATCCTTGGCAATGTCTTTAAGTTATGAATTTGAACAGACTCGCCTGCTTTTACCAACGTAGTTACTTTGCAGTTCATTATCCAAAATTAGAGGGAAATTCTACAATATCTGCCCCATCCACTTAATCCCTGGGCCACTTCAAAAATTGCAATAGGCACTTATAGACAACTGGAGTGTTTGGATTTTTGAAATACTTCTCTTGCACGGGGTTATTTTTAATTGATAAAAATTCAGGCAGCATTGTGTAACTATAAAACGGGAGAGGGGGAAGCACCTTCCAGTCAATATAAGGATTTTTACTTTGCAAGCATCTTCATAAGCATCTTAACAAAAACATCTTCACAAAAAATGAAATGGAGGCCAATGTGAATCTGATGACACAATTAAGCCCCCCAATCCCCCAATCATTGTACGGACAGCCAACAAAGCAGATGTTGTAGCTGATGTTTGGGAACTGGAACTGAGAATTCAGGATTTGTTTGGCCACTCCACTTTCTTCTACAAAATAAGAAGGCAAGCACTAAAGAAATATCCAAGAGGTGGCAACCAACACTTGACTCTCAAGGCCAGGATAGTCCAACATAAGCATCTCGGACTGGCGTGTTCTCTTGTTCTCTCACGCATCATGTATTTCTTAGCAATTCAAATCAGCTTGAGAGGCTGAAGCTTATAAACAGGTATTTTTTATCACTAAGCATCCTAAAGAAGTCCACGCATCTGCTCTCAAAGATCTACGAAGACTCATTAGAGAGACAGCCTCTAGGACCCTAGAACCTTGTACCTCTGTGAGTATTATGAAAGCTGGAGGGACCCTATAGATGATTGTAAAAGAAATGGGGACAATGGCAGATCCAAAAATCCTAAGGCTGAGCCAAGCACACCTCCCCGCTGCTCCTTTCTTGTGCCCACCTAGCAGGACAAATGGCTGGTATACTCCTGGAAAGAAGATGGATCTGTTGACGAAGGCTTGAGCAAAATTAGCAGGTAGAAGGGCACCACAGCAGCTGAGATCCTAACTCCTGCGTGCAAGAGCCAGCCCAACAGGCAGAAACAGAAATACAATTAAATTAAGTCAGAAAACCTGCTACAGAAAATGCAATTACTCAAAGATACAAATAAATGTTCAAAGAAAATTGGCCCCTGACAGGGTTAGTCAAGCTTCTAAATCCAGCTGGAGGCAGGCAGCTCAGGCTAATTCACCAAGGAGGAAGAATGCAAAGATGTAAGCTCTCTGCATCAGGAGCCTGGCTGGGCTGGCCTCGTGTTCACCACACATCCCAGGCCACCAGTGGAGGGAAGCAATTTGGGGGTGGCTGGCCAATGAAGCAGGGCTCAGGGAAATAAGATATGGGCAGACACAAGAATGGATTATGGATGTGCAAGGCTGAGGAGTGGAAAAAGCAACAGACTGATCTCTGACATGGCAGACCAAGGGAGCCTTATTTTGTCACCCCTCCTCACAGAGAAAGCAACAGGAAGACGTCCTACCTCTCGCTGCAGCACCAGTTCCTTGGTGAAAAGTGTAGCTTCCTCGCTGAAGGGCTCTCCTTCCTGCACCAAGCCTGGGAGGTTTCGGGCTCCTCTGGGGCATTCAATGCCTGCGTCAGGAGAAAAGGAGAATCTGCGATGAAAAGGTGCCCATTAGGCTTGCTGTCCAATACAGACGGTCCCCTGACACCTCCAGTGAAGCAGGCGTTAAATCTAACTTCCATCCATTCTATCTGAGACGAAGACAGAGGTAATGGGAGAAGTGGAGGAGGGGTTTAGTTCTCTCCAGGTGGAAAAAACCAACACTATCACAGCAGAACCAATGGATAGGGGCTCTCAGCCATGGCATCCGGGAATTATCAAGAGCACATGGGGCAAGGAGCCTTCCAAGTAAGATAAGCAAGAACTCCTCATCCTGCACCGTTCCAACTGATGATTCCACAGTCTTGCAGCTTGAGCCATCTCTTACAGAAATGGCTCCCTCACCTACTGATATCCCAGCCATTCTGCCTCCTAAGTGCCATTCTCACTGACTCCTGGACATTTTCTCCTTGCTGTCTGACTTTTACACCAAATTCAAAAGTGTTAATTCGGTGTCACTTTTCAAATAAGCCACCCCTCTCAACTCTGGGTGTATTTTGCACAATAGTATCATTGGCTTTTCATTCAGAATGAGAGACAGAAAGAAAAGCAAAACACCTCAGAATACTGATGAAATATTAGGTGCCCGGAGCCAAAGAAACCCAGCTTCACATCCCAATTGTATCACTTATTAGCTGTGCGACCTTAGCCAAATTACTTAGAAAGTCTCAGTTTCCCTACTTGCAAAACAGATATTATAATATATCCACTTCTTAAGGTTGCTGTGTGAACTAGGAGAGATTATTTAGAATGATGCCTGCCACATGGAGAGGTTCACTATATCCTATTATTAATATTATCTGTATCGTCATTATCACTCTTAGCAATTGCCGTGCTCAAAACCTCAAAATCCTCTTTGACCCCCACAACCAACCTGTTCCTGAAGACAGAATCCTATCCTTCAAACTTTTTTTTTGTATCTAACCACAGGATTCTGTACAAAGTGCTCACTAACCAAGTAAGACTACCTTTTCTTTCTTTGAGTCAACCCGTTAGTTATGCAAGTATATTTACCACTAACAGTGGTCATCTGTGACAGACCATGAAATATGCTACATTTTGATACCTGAGACTTAAAATATTTCAGAAAAATTCGCACTGTAGCTATAATGACGCTATATAATTACAGACATAATTCCACAAAAAGTGGAACTGGGCTAGAGACATAGGAAACGAAAATGATGAAGATCTGGGGGAGGATGCATGGAGTATGTGTGTCTCTGAATCACTGTGATCTCTCCTGCTGCAGTAAGGCAGAACTAAGAGGTGCTACCTTTTATTTACAAACAGCCTCAAGGGAATGTACAAGAGATCTAGCATAGGGGCAGGAGAAGCAGGGTGTCTCGGTGATGGCAAACACCTGCTTGGGGGAGACAAGGTTCCACTGAAGGTACATCTCTATGTATGAATAAAGCTAGGTGCTGCTCATGTTTCTGGCCGGGGCATTGATTCAAGATGACAAAGCTCAGAAGGAAGGGAATAGGCTATATATTGGGCTTTCCGAAGATGAAGAATGGAGCTTTCTCTCTGAGCCCCAAGGCCTCACAAATGGAATACACCATATCAAATAAAATGCTAGGCCAGGAGAAAGACTGCCACAGGAGAGCAGCTTGAGGTGACAGTAAGGACCATTCTGCCACCCTTGAAAAGGTAGGACAGATGAAGACCCCACCCAAGTGTCACATGGCTAGGAAGATCACCAGGGTGCCTCATTCCTGGCACTTCAGTGCCGGCCTGCAAGGGAGGGGTGGAACGTATTTTTGTAAAAGACAGCAATAAACTCATGAGCCAAGGAGCCTGAGATTAACCCTGCAGGGAGAGATGAGGCTAGAGAAAAATGGAATGAAAGATGGCCCATGTTTTTTACATCAATAGCCAAAACACTTTTATTTTTATATCTGCAAACTAAGCAAGAACAAAATCATCAGAGAGAAAAATAAACAATTCCATTGAACAATCTTGCCACACAACCACAGAAAAAGCATTGTTGCAGAAACAGGCATAATACTAAAACAAGTGTTCAGTTTGTTTCTGACTCTTAGCAGTGATTTGGGCAGGACAGGACTGGGGCGCTGCTGGGTGGGGCTGCTATGAACTGGTGACTAGAACTGGGATGTAGCTAGGGTACCACACTGGGCAGCAGGAACTAAGGGGTTGAATTTTCACTATGAGGGCACAAAAGATTTCTGAGCTTCACTTATTGAGTATCACTCTACTCCTCTGTCACTCTCTTGATATTCTGAAATCTCACCAGGTTGGTCAGGCTACAGAGATTGCAGTAGCTCCCCTGAATCCTGGAGACCACCAAGTGATTAAATTGAGAAAACATGATGGCTCAGTGGGCCAGGGAGTTAAACAAATCAAGCAGAAATATATTCAAAACATTTTTCATGAGATAGTCCTTTGGGCCTGTGGAAACCAAATCCCAACCACTCTATGTAGACACAAAGGCAAAGAAGGGCATTTGTTATGTTGCTAATCCACTTCCCAGCAGTTGAGCTCCAGCGCACAAGAGTAGGAAGCTGAAGCAGGGTGCTTCTGTGCCCTTTTTCAAGTGGAAATAAGTAAACATCCATTCACATCCATTCCCATCAGGCAGAGGCAGAGTCTATTCCCAGACTAAGGTACAAAGTCAGGGCCAGGAGAGCAGGACAGGCTTTATGATATCTGAATGTCTGAGTATCAGAAATCTGCCGAGCCAAGCTACATCTACAGATAGAAGATACTGTAGATGGGCATTTTTCAAACTTTTTATTCTTACTATGACCCACATACATATTTGCATATGGGTACAGACACCTGTAGACAACCACTGGAATTAAGAAGCCTTCAACAGACTCCAGAGTTTCAAAATAGTCACATCAGGCAGATTCTGCCAGTGCAATTGTTTAGGCAGGAAGACCATTTCCTGATGTTTCCTTCTCTGCCATCTTGATATTACCTTTTGCAGAACAGTATTTATGTATTTATTTATTTATTTGGGGGGCTATTTTTATTGGAGGCCAGCTTAGCAATTATTATGTTTCCACAAGACAATGGTTAATCTTGACTATATATGTTATACTCACAGTCTCTCTTCTGTTCACCATTTGATTAAGGAAAAAACCAAGATGGCTATGACACTGAATTGATTTAAAACCTCTAGTGGGACAAATACCCAGTTTGAAAAACACTGGTATTGACTGAGGTGTAAAGACAGAAGGATGGAAGGATGGGGCAGGTCCTGCTGGCTTTCTTGCAGAGTTAAAAAAAAGTGCTCCAACTGAGGGTTTATCAAGTTTCTAGACTTGCTTTTGTATACTAAAGGACCAAGGAACAGAGCAAAAAATATGCTGTCCATTGATAGAAAGGAGACCACACAAATGTTAACATTCTGAAGCCAAAAAGTCAGTTATCGTTGCTGCTGAAAGCCAGGTGAAGCCACATGCTGGGAGCGAGCAGAGTTATGCTGTGCCCTCCTCTCCCAAGAGCTCAGGGAGCAAGTTAACCTAATCCATGCTGCACCTTCTCTCAAGCAATGCCTGCGCTGCTGGGCTGGTGATACAATAAAATGGACGTTAAAAAAAAGTTAAAGAAAACAGATAAAGAGAAAGAAAGTTGGGTTCTAAGAAAGCAAACCCAAGGCTGCTGATGCTCAGCTGGGAAGGCTGACAGGCAGCAATGGAGCGCTCCCAAGCCACACAGGGCCTTGGACTGTAAATATGAAGTGAGATATCACTGGAGCTGCAGAAGTTCTCCCCAGCCAGTTGAGGAAGTGCCTGGCTGGATTCTGCATGTTACCACTAATAGCTGTCTTTTCTGATAACATACCACTGCAGTGCTGCCTGCTGATAAAGATATATTAACTCAGCTGTGCCTCAAATGCCACAGGTGCAAGTGAAGTGCTAAGCTTACCTCTGATACAAGCCTTTAAGACACAAACTATTTTGTTTTAGTAAACACAAAACAAGACAAAACACTATACCTAAAAGAAAAATTCCCAAAATTCCTGAGCATTTTCCTTCCCTATTATGCGGTGTGCCAGAACAAAGACAGATCCTCCATGGTGGGACTTAACTGACTTCCACAAGGGCAGGTACAGGAGAGGCAGGTAAGACAAATGCCTGCCCCACCTCCTGCTCCATGTGGCTGCTGCTCCTGACCTCTTTCGAACACTATAGGTCCATCTGCCTATAAGCAAAAACTCATTATTTTTCGCACCTTTTCTAGACTTTCTGGGATATGAATGGTTGACCATGGCTATTTGAAACAAAACAAAACAAAACAAAATGAAATAAAATCAAGTAAGAAGAGGTTTCTGCCTGACTTTGTATAGTTTAGCTAGCCATCAGCACATCATGGTTCTAGATTCTGCTCTGCCACTGATAGAATATTAAACTTATCCAGGCCTCATCTGTTTATAAAATGAAGGATAAGGCCTTGCATTATCTGGACACAAAATCTTACCATTTTGGTTATGCCGTTTTGAGATTCCTCACCCAAGCCTTGACTCATGGAGTACAAATATCAAACTTAAAATGCTGGGCTATGGAGCAATCATTCTATTAAAAAAATTATACATTTAGAGACATAGGCTAACTAGGTCAATTAACACAAACACTCTGGTCAGTCAGCTTTGGAACAAGAATACACATTCTTGTTAATAACAAGATAATGGGCTCTGTAAGAGATTGTATTGATGGCTATGTGAAACTTATGTACTGCTCTGAGTATTTTACACTCTTTGTCGAGTTTTATGATAACTAAGCCTCAGGACTCAAAATGTGTTCACTTTTTCCTTTATTGGGCAGTGGGAGCTAAGAGAAGTGTGACAAATCGGTCTTGGCTGGAAGTATGTGACAGCTTCCCAATGGCGCTTATTCCGCCAATAAGAGACCAGGCATTAGCTGAAGGAGACAAAACTCAAGTGGAAACAAAAAACAGTTTGAAGGATTAGTCAACGGTGTCTACTGCATGCCCACTGTGTTCTCACTACTGCATCAGACATCACAGTGGCACAGGAGGCATACAAGACCTGCCTTCTGTCCACAGGGGACACTGAAAAATTCACCAGCTCACCTAGCAGACCTCCACTCTCCATTTAACTAATACTTGCCGATGTCTACTCTGGGCCAAGAAGATGAGGATTGTTGTGGAAGATGAGGATTCAATGATGAAAACACTTTGTGCTCATGAAGTTAACTACCAGCTAGGAAAAGATTATTTTCCTCTACTATTGTAAAAGGTATGTTATTGGTGACTGGATTTGCCATTTGGTCTATATGCTGCAGAATGTTAAGAAAGAGTACATGGCCGGGCGCAGTGGCTCAAGCCTGTAATCCCAGCATTCTGGGAGGCCAAGGCAGGTGGATCACTTGAAGTCAGGAGTTTGAGAACAGCCTGGCCAACATGGTGAAACCCTGCCTCTACTAAAAATATAAAAATTGGCAGGGTGTGGTGGTGCATGCCTGTAGGGCCAGCTACTCAGGAGGCTGAGGCAGGAGAATCGCTTTAATTCCAGAGGTGGAGGTTGCAGTGAGCTGAGACTGCACCACTGCACTCTAGCCTGGGCGAAAGAGCAAGACTCTTTCTCAAAAAAAAAAAAAAAAAAAAAAAAAAAAAAGAAATAGTACATGATAGATACTTGGATTATGTTAAGCAGATGCATGTGTGGCTAGGAAGCTATTGTCAGAATGTAGTGGACAAGCCAATTACGGGGCTTAACAGGACACATCTCTCACTAAGGAGACAGCCTTGGGCAGCTATGCTTTTTAGCACATGACCTCTGTTCTCTCCCCACACCACAAGCTGGGCATGGGAAGTCAGCGCAGAAGGTGGGGAATGGCAGAGAGGGAGGGAGTAGTGCTGTACCAGCTTCAAGGGTAGCAAATGTGCAGTCTTGCCAGCAATAGGAAAAACAGCTCTATTCAAACAGAAATGGCAGATGCCAGGTAAGGCAATAAGAGTCTCTTTCTGGAATCTGAACTGAGCAGTGTTTAAAACAAAAGCCCAGGAGGAGCCAGAGGAAGGAGGCAATAAGCAGAGGGGACGAACTGGCGGCATTAACACTGGAGATCTACAGTGAGGTCCCTGCAGACTCAGAATCACCCCAAGTTCCAGGATCTGTGAAACCTGACCCTACCTAGGCTCCTATTAGATTTTCATGGATACTCCTCTGCTCTCTCCCCTCACTGACACTATAAGCCAATCTGTGAGGATCTGGTACTATCAACCAAAATAAAACAAAAACCAGAACAGTGCATCTTAGGGCAGGCACTGTGTCATATTCAGATTTTAATCTTTCCAGCACCCAATATACTATGTAGCACACAGTGGCACTGGAGAACCTCAATAAATGTTGAATGCATATTCGTGAAAAATAGTTCTGAAAAATGTAAACACACAGAGAAAGAGATGGTTGATGAACTGTCAGGGTGCAGACCTGAGATGAGGTATAGTCTGAGGCACCTGGAGAACAGAGGTGTTTTATGCAAATACCAGGAAAGCGGCCAACAGAATCCATTAACTACATACATCCCACCTTCCCATGGTTATATAACTTCAAAAATTAAAAAAAATATAGCATACCTACACCCTTTTACCCCACTTGTCTTTAAATTGGCACATTTGGAGAACGTGGTTTAACTACAGAGTTGAAGTGGTCAACACTGACCAGCTATGTCAGAGAGACCTGAGCTGGAGCACAGCAGAAATGTTTAGCTTCTGACACACCAAAGGAGGAAAACAATTCTCACTCATGACCTATGTTCAGTTCTAGGAAAGTTATGTGGCCACATGGAAATGCAGAAAACTGGAGCACACTTTAAGAGAGCAGGGAAATTGACTCAGGGGCATGGAGACCTGCCTCTAAAGGGAAGACAAAAAGTGCTAAATTTGTACAGCTTGGCTAAGTGGTGACTAAGAGGGTGACATGATAACAATCTGCAAATATTTGAAAGGTGTAAACACAAGAAAGGAGGGAGGATGCCTAGCCTGAAAACAGGGGATGTAATTATTAGGGGAAAGAAAATCTGGACACCATATCGGAAAAACTTAGTGTGGGGATGACTACTGGGATATAAATAAGTTTCCCAATGGAACGGAAAATGTTATTCAGTCTTAAAGCTGAAAGATGGTCACTGAGTGCAGTCCTCTGCTTACAGTGAGGAGCCCAGGCCAGTGAATTGTGATTTTATTTTGTATATTTAGACAAATTAGTAATATTCAATATTAAATATTATTTAATATTGAATATTCAATATCTGCTTTAAATAATGGTCCCTGAAATTTCAACACAATTTTTGTTGATCAAATGATGGGGGAGACAAAATGGCAGTTTTGATGGAAATTTCACAACAAAACAGGGTTTATCTACCTAGCCACATACCTAGCTAGCAGATAAAGGGGGGCTCAGTGCAGATGTGGGGGGCGGACAGTGGGGAGAGGAACAGGAGCATCTCATCTAGTTTTCATCTTCCTTCATAGTCTTTAAGACCCCAGGCAGGAATGCTGTAAAAGTTTTCCAGATAGGAAACTATGTACACCTCTCCTTTCTATAGACTGCACTTGGTCCCCTGGAGTCAATGTCATGGGCAAGACACAGAAGGAACGCCAAAACAAGCTTCTTGTCCCACTGACTGCACTCCTATACCTCTGCCTGAGTACCTGCTGCTGGAGCTACTCGATTTACAATCCACAGGCTCCCAGCAGATTTTTACCCCTAGACTCAATTAATTCCATTTCTATACTTTCCCATACCACCTTTCTCCCCACCAAAAAAAAAAAAAAAAAAAAAAAAAAATTATAAAAAGCCCCACTACACATAGACTGTAGATACTTAAACTCCATATAAAGGCTGAGAAAAGCAACACTTTTAAGTCTGTCCAGGACGATTTCAAAAATTCTTCAGCACTAACAATATATAGATAGGTATTCCCTCCTTAAGTATCAAGAAAAAAATCAAGAACTTTTAACCACCAACATGAAAGGTAGAGTCAGACAGACCATCTGCCTAATTTTAAGGAACGTAGTTATCAGTTAAATAACATACAAAGCCAAATCAGTTCATGCCATTGCTTCTCAGACCTGTAATAGCTCATACACCAAAAACTTGTACTTCTTGCTCATAAGCTTTAAAGTAGAAATAATTTGGAGGGCTCAGGTTGCAAACGCTGTCAATGAATCAGTTCACTATTGAAAACCGCACATCATCTCACTTAGGGCGTATATTTCCATGTTCCTAAAATGGCCCAAAGAAAAAGGGAAATGGCAGACCAGTTGGTTCCTAAGAGTTCGTTCCTCATGAGGCTACGGTTTGTACTAAAAGGTTTAGAAGTAAAACAAGGATTTTGCATTTTCTCAAATTCTTTATTCTCTCCCTTGTTCTCTAAACCCCTACTTTGTTACCTCAGGGGAGGTAGCATCTTGTGGGCCAATTTTGGAACATGTCACTGCTAAAGCTCTTTCAATGATCAGAATAAAGGGATAAAAGAAGAATGAAGGGATCCTAATTAAAGGGATCAAATACCTCAGGTAATTGTAGTCAGGGGAGTCAGAACTGGGCAGAAGCTGAGACTGAAGCTGTTTTTAGTCACAGCTCCAGTTTTTTAGGATAGACTTTTATTAGGTTGTTCGGATTTTGTAATGTTTGATGCATTTGTTGAAAGACCAGGTACTGAAGTTAATTTGGAATAGGAACAAGAAAACCAAGTCTTCACAATGCAATGGAAACTGCAGCTCTCTTTGAAGAAAGGAAGGGGAAGAGAAGCGAAGCAGGAAGTGTGATGCTTGGCTGTTAAACATGCCTTGAGTTTCTGATACACGTCATAATAGTTGTTCGCCTGTTAATGGTAGATCCCTATTCTACAGTCATTTGAGGTAAGGGATATGCCAGTTCTCTCTACATCCCTGGTATTTGGCAAACAGGAGATGCTCAATAATTCAGTTTGCTACATGAATGCCAGAGAGGAGAAAATCTAGCAAAAACAGATACACCAAACCTGTTACAACAACCTGCTTTTCCAAGAGTTCTGGATGCGTATGACTTAATATGTGGAGTATTGATGAGGAATTCTAGTACTGCTTATTCTCAGGACTTAAAGGTAAATGTGTGTTAAATGCTCAGTCACTGACCACAGTCAGTAGAAGAGGCAAGGAAGGGATGACTTAGAGGCCTTATACTGAATATCTTGCTCTCAGTCTAGCCGGGCAAGGTACAAAACCAGCTTCACCAAATTTGATTTATTGTTAGTTTTAGACAACAGACAATCTCTCCCAAATGGGAAAAAAGCATTTTTAGATGGAGCTGGTACAGAAGATAACAATCAGGCCAGCATGGGAATAACCTTTTATAATTCTCCCCATTGCAGAGCAAGATCTGAAAACAATGATTTTTAAGGGGGAAAAAAAACCTCTCACTGATTAACAAGGCCTTTCCTTTCCTGTGGCATCCCAAGAGCAGGCCGTAAACCACCCTGCCAGGCTGTCTCTGGGGTGTGTTTGGGAAGGGGATTGGAGATAGCAGGCTATCTGCTTCCCAATGCCCATGTTCATTTTTGGGGATTGCTATAAGCAGCAGCTGCAGTAATGTCACCATCAGCTACTAGCAGAAAGAACAACTGGGCATGGGAGAGATCTGTGCCTTTCAAATGTTTTTTTTTTTTTTTTTTTACCCCTGGACTTCTCTTTATTATCCATACCAAAACAACCTCATACCTTCATTAACAAAGTCACAGAAAACAAAGTATCTGAGGTCAAAAGCTAGAGCCGCAGTCTTCTGAATGACAAGAAAGCTCCTATATGGCTCAAGCTTTTATGTAACACAGTGGCACTGTGCAGACAGCATCTAACAGGCACAAATGCTATGTCTGAGCAAGGAGGAGTTGGTTTCTATAAGAACCTCAACTTTTATTTCTTCTGACTTATTTGAAAGCAATAGGACTTTATCTTTAAATCAAATAAAATATATTTTCCCCCTTTTGATTTTTGGCACCAAAGGTTTCCATTCTTGGTCTTTTTAATTCCATGTTAATGGATAAAGAGAAAAATTTGAATCTACTGTCCAGGCTGCTAGAGATTTGCTACAAGGTGAAGAGAAAGCCACAGGAAATACCCCTATGGATCTTGCAAGTCTACGCTTCCATAAGGTATTCTGGCACACACCTGGCAGCCAAATGTAAAAGCTACTTACTTGCATAAATTTAGAGTGACTTTTTCTAGACCAAGCTGTTTTATTTGAACAAAATGGTTCTGAGATGTGTGGAGTGTACTTCTAAACTATTGCCTTTTTTGAGCTTTCACTCAAAATTGCTCTGAGCTCCTCCTCCTGAGGCAAGTGAATTCCAAATGTCTAGAGATTAGTATACTCAGCCTACAGTAGGATGGGGAGGAAAAAACAGCTAGTGTCAGGAATATTAACACTTAAGAAAGAACCAAAGAAAATGAATAAAAAAAAAAAACCTCTGGGCTGAGAAACTCTTAGCAAGAGCCCTTCACCTCACTAACTTTACTTTAAAGAAAAAGGAAGGAAAAAAAAAAAAAAAAAAAGCAAGCAAAAGGGAAAGGAATTGTGAAAAGTCAAGGTTCTCCAAGAGCACAGGCCAAGCTACAAACATCCTGTCCAGAGTAGTTTGGATCCTGGGCCAGCCGTGGGTCAAGAATGGCATTTGCCTTATTTATCTATTTACTTTTTACCAAACGCTATAGTTATTTTTTTACCATACCCATAGTTACCATACCCTAAAGCAGGGAACAGCAGACAACTTCCTGAAGACTAAGTCTGCCCACTGATTTTGTATAGCTCATGAGCTAAGAATGATTTTTGTATTTTTGAATGGTTAAAAAATCAAAAGAAGAATATTTGTGACATGTTGTAGGATATAATAAATTTCTCTTCAAAGGTTTTAGCCTCTAAATTGTTAAGTACAATGAGTTCTGAGATCCTCTCCAAAGAACCAATGTATCAGTATGTTCAGCTCCCCTGTTCTTTGTTCTCCATTTTAAAATTTAACTTCCTCTTTCTTTACATCTCCTTGTCCCTAGTTTCAGTAAACAACTCCCTCCTAGCCTCTATCACCTGTTCTGACCTTAGTCATCCTTGGTCACCTGCTCTGTTCTTATTCATCCAGAGTCACCTGTTCTGTAACTGCTCTTGCCACCAAACTACTCACCCCGTCACTCTGGCTCCTACCCCTACGCTCTTTAAAATGGCCAGCCAGAATTAGCTTAAGACTGTGCAGTCCAACCCTAGCCAATAGGGGAATAACACAGCAATAGGGGCTACCTGCCCCTTCCCCTCTCTTCCTCAGGTGTCCTCTCGTCATTGCTCCATCTGTGCGTCGCACCCTTCTATAGAAGTAAAATTGCCTTGCTGAGAAAATTTATGTTTGAGTGCTATTTCTTTTGCGTCACCGAAAATTTATTTCCAACAATGTGATGACTATGAAATTCAAATTTCAGTGTCAATAAATGAAGTCTTATTAGAACATGGCCACATGTATTTGCTGTCTATGACTGCTTTCATGGTACAGGGCTAGAGTTGTACCATGAGTACGTGTAACAGAGACCATAAGGCCCACAAAGACTAAGATATTTACTATGTGGCCCTTTCTAGAAAAAGTATGCCAATGTGCTCTGAAGCCTGTTGCATGGTGGTTTAAAAAAAATACAGGCGGCTGCGCGTGGTGGCTCACGTCTGTAATCCCAGCACTTTGGGAGGCCAAGGTGGGTGGATCACCTGAGGTCAGGAGTTCAAGACCAGCCTGGCCAATGTGGTGAAACCCCACCTCTACTAAAAATACAAATATTGGTCAGGTGGGTGGTGTGCACCTGTAATCCCAGCTACTCAGCAGGCTGGGGCAGGAGAATCACTTGAACCTGATAGTACAGGGTAACTCAACTTGATGTTGAGTTATCAGTACAGGTGACAGCATAAGATATGTTAAATTATAATAAATAAAAATAATACTTAAAAAACCTTATGGTCATGTGACCTAGAAGGTAAAAGGAATGAAAACATGGCTTAGGGGAAACAGCCAGAGGCAGCTGACATTAACCGCAGGTATGTGCCCTCAACCTTTCTCTCCTGAGCCCTGTTCTATGAATGTCCACTTTCCTGTACTTCTGATCATTCTATTTTATTCCCACTCTCCTCCCACAGATGCATATTTCCCCATTCAAAACATACTCTCCATAAGCTCAAACTTTGAAAATGCCACAGTTGCCACTCTTTGTTCTTCATTGTAACTGCTTCTCTCCACTTCCTGACCAATCTGTTCACCATTATACTTCTTGTGAAGAGGTCCTTTGCTCCTAAGATGTTGTCCTTAGACTTTGTCTTTCAACTAAATGATAGTTAGAAGTCCTACTAGATTGTTCTATGGTATTTATCACTGAGCGCCAACCCCTGAGATCCTTTCCTCCTTGTTGCTTCTTTCTTCTAGGTGTCCTGCCTCTCTGGCTGCTTGTTTTGTTTCTTACTGTTGCCTTCAGTCATGCACTGCGGCCCTTTTTTTCTCTCTGCACTATCCTTTGGCAGGTCTATCCATTCTCACCTTCTCTATCACCGTGATCATGCAGAACTCAGACATGTAATCCTGCCTCTATACCCAACTGCCAAACATCTAACAACTGCCCACGTCTCCCCTTGGATGTCCTGCCGAGACCTCAAACTCAACGTGTCTTAAAACCAAACTAATCTTCTTCCTCCTAAACCTCTGTCACCTCCTCCTCTTCCAGAGTTCCCCATTCTGGTTCCAGCACTACCATCCTCCTGGGCTGAAAACCTCTCTTATCTTCTTCCCTACTCTATCCCCATAAACCCAATGATTGCTACATCCTCTTGATTCCATTATTTCCCCTTCTATAGTTATTCCTCTCAATCTTCAACATACCTCTATTTGTCAGGCTCTTCTCACTTGTGGCCAAGAATCTTCTGATCTACCTGTGCCTGCCCTCAATTTTTCCCTATACTTATTCTTTATACACACAGCTACCAGATTAATCTTCCTAAGACACAATGTTCTGCTTCTTATTTTTTTTTTAAATTTGCTTCCAAAGAAAATCAGAACTCAATCTGACATTCTAGGCCTTCTAAGATCTGGTCCAATTCCTTCGGACCATACAAAACATGCATTACCCATTTGACACCTTTTCAAATATTTGAAGA
Organism: Rhinopithecus roxellana; assembly: GCF_007565055.1. Taxonomy (NCBI): domain Eukaryota; kingdom Metazoa; phylum Chordata; class Mammalia; order Primates; family Cercopithecidae; genus Rhinopithecus; species Rhinopithecus roxellana. The sequence goes on from NC_044554.1 coordinate 65,256,914, forward strand.
GACTTGCAACATCTGTTTCTTCTCATTCTCATGTCTTATTTTCTCTGGGCTGAACATTTCTAAGGTTCTCATGAGATGTGAGTTTTGACTTCCTACCATTCTACTCTTTTTCTTCTTTAAACCTACATAAGATGAAGTGAATCTTCAAACTGAAAATATCTTTCTAGTTGATTTAATTAAAAAGGTCCAATGGGGGTGGTGGAGTGTCCAACAGGGAGCATCCCTTTTTCTGCACTGTTGAAAGGGGACTCTGGAAGCGTTCGCAGTGAAATGTGCTGCTTTGTTGGATAAATGGGGGAAGGGTGTGGAGAGACTGCATATCAGTCTTCTCTCTGTGTGGCCAGGCAGAGTTGGACTTTTCCTCCAGGCAGCATGCTGCAGCAAGAGACAGCTCCGTTAGTGTGGGGCGGGCAGGGCGGAATCCCCAGAATGAAGGAAATGGGAAGCCCTCAAGACACCATGTGGGGTAGGTGGAGCCTGTCCCGGCAAAGGTTTCCTGCCTCCACAGCCTCCATTCCAGCTTTCATTCTCTGTCTCTCAGCAGCAGCCCCAGGCACTGTGGAGACCCGGGTGGTGTTGTGGCAAGCAGTCTATTCATTTCCTTCTCTCATTCACTGGGCTCTCAGGGATCAAAAGGAACAGCAAATCCAAACCACTGCCCAGAATTCACTTTGCAGAATTCAGGGAAAGATTGTTCTACTGAAGTGATGACTTTCCCTATTAGGGAGACCTGAGGGAAAGAAAAAGGACTTCTGCATCCTTTACTTTCCACTGATGCAACATTGCAGACATGACTATTTCAGTCACCACTGTGGCCAGTGGACAGGGCACAGCAGTGCACTCAATTGAGGCTTTTTAGCCCCTATCACAGTGTGGCAACAGTGCACCAAAGCACCAGGATTTCAACTGTGATGCTGGACACAGTTCACATTGCTTCAGTTGAAAACAGGGAGGGCAGTGAGGGAGCAAATCAGGTACTCAACAGACCCGCATCCGGTTTTTATTTTTGCAGCCATGCGGGAGGTATTAACCTGTGCCATCAGGCTGTGCCTGTCTTCCAGGGAGAGGAAAGCTGCTCCAGTGTGCTCCGCACGAAAGAAGGACAGCACCAGGATGGGAAGCTTGCCAGAAATCAGGATTTCTAATAAGGGTGGGGCAGGGGAGGGAGTGGCGAGGAGTGATTATGGAGAGGAGGAGGAAACTTCCTGAACACAGCTCTCCACACCATGAACATTCCCCGACCAGAGTTCCTGGTGCCTGTGACAGCCAATGGGGTGTGTGTGTGTGTGTGTGTGTGTGTGTATGTGTATGCTTGTGCACTTGTCTGTGCTCACTCACCCAAGGAAAGAGGGTGGGGAATAAGACAGGAAAGGAGAAGCGGGTGGAGGAGGAGGGGCTAAGGAAACCACAGTGGCCATCTCTGAGGGCTGAACTCTCATGTATAAGCCCATGGTGGGACATAGCAACTGTCACAATGACCCAAATCAGGAACTGGAATTTGTGAAGAATGTAGGAAGAATGCTGAATGGGGCCGGACCTGCCTACTGACAGCCATGAGCACCTCTGTGGGGGTGTCAGAGTGGAGTAGAGCAGAGAGAAGAACAGGGTAGCGTGCTCAGCACAGCACACAGAAGAAAATCTCATGCCAGGGCAAAAGAGAGGAGCCGATCCTTCTGCAGTAATCTGCCAGCTTCACACCCTTCACGTGTCTTCCAAAGCCCCAGGCTGGCTGTCTGCTCTGCTCCCTTTGTCCATCCTGCAGACTTTGGTAGATGCTGGCTTGTTTGTACCTTTCACTCACTTTGGTTCCTTGTTCCCTCTCCACTGTATCTTAGCCCTGCTCTCTGTCAGACCATTCTTGTCTAGTATCACAAGCAGAAAGAAACTTAGCTGAAGCCTTTTACTCTGCTTGCTGGCTGCTCCGGGGTGCAAGCAGAGGGGGGTCAATCCCTCTTAAACACACACACACACACACACAATCCCTCTTACACACACACACACACACACGTAATGCTTGAGTGTGTCCCTACTACATTCAACTCAATATTGGGGTGTATATAAGAGGCCTGCTCAAAAACACCTAAAATAATGGAAAAACGATGAGCTGCACGTCCTTGTAGGGAAATCTGGGGAGTCTGAAAAGCTGTATGGTTTGTGTATGCCTCTTTTGTGTAACAATATATTTTGGTTTTCATAGTTTTTATCATTAAAGTAATTATATGTCCTCTAAAAATATAAAACAAAATAAAATCAAGTGGCCAGTCACAAATAGGGCTTTTTCTCTTTGGGTAACTCCCTCGACAATTTACAAAGTGCCTGGATGCTCTCTGGCCCAAATGGATCCCCCCAGGTCAGAAGGCAATTAGATCTCCCAGCACAAGATGCTCTTCAGCAATACAACTCAAGACCCAGGGGACAAAAGAAGATGGACTTTTCTATCTCAGTTAGCCATCCTAGGGAGACACCAGTTCCTGAATGGCAAAGAGGACAGCTGTCAGCAAAAGGGCGGGGGAACAGTGAGGCAAATTTCACAGCCTAAAAGCCAAGAGAAAAACAAAAACAAGAGAAGTGTTTCATATGGAGGCTGTCTCCCCTAATGTCACTAAACTGGAAAATCCCATATTCTCGAATTCACCCACCCTTAGCAGACAGCTGTTCATGCCTGAGTCAGAAGGAAAGGTGAATGCTTTGGAAGGGGAATTCTCCTAGACAGCCTGGAATCTGAAGAAGCTCAATCACCTAAATAACGTCAGTATTTTGGACCAGCATAAAAAGTGGGTTCATTTCTGTATCTCCTTGGAAACCAACTGGCTCCCAAGGTAATGAATGAGAGAGGGCAATGAAATCGTTGCTCCAAAGGGAGCCCAGGCCAAGCCCCCAGCAAGCAACTCTGTCTTCCACTTGGTATTTCCAGGGCAGACAAGATCAAGGAAGGAGCATGAACGAATCTTCAGGTACCAAGTTTGATCCAAACCACTCCAAATTCACCTTGGAGATAACAGGCATTTATAATCTGATGGGACCCTTACATTCTTACTTCCCTTTCACCAATATTCTAGCTGAGATGCTGTATCATATTAAATCTTTGTAGATGAGTGATGTGGTTTAAAATACTGCAGGCTTTGGCTGCCATTCCCTTCCCTGGGGTCTCAAAATAACTCCACACAAATCATTTTTGCTAAACACTCACTCAGGCAGCTCTTCCCTGCCAGAACACACACATCTTATGTAAGTGAAGAAGCCACCTAGTTTGCTGGAAGACAGTAGCACTCCCAGAGAGGCAGTACTGTCTGCTGCTACTGAGACTCTGCAGAGCTAGGTTTTCAACACCCCTGTCCCCTGACAAAAGGCAGGCACCTAGCCAGGCTGTGCACAAGCTTCCTTAGCAAGACAGCCCCCATAGAGGTTCAGGTGGTCAGGCCAGGGAAGGCCACTCAATTCAGGGCTGCTTTAGAAATAAAGGCAATTTGGACATAGTGACCACTTGCTACATAAAAAGTCTGCTCTGCTAAATTTTGGAAAGGAATGAGAAGAGGGAGTAACACGGTGTCTGTCCCTCAAGAATCCACACAGGTCAGTGTGGAAGATAGGCACACACATAGATATGACACAGTACAAAGCTATCAGCAGAGCAGAACCAAAAGAATGAGGTCGGCGAACAGGAGCAGTGAATGGGGGTGGCTGGGAAGAGGAGAGATGTTAGAGACCACCTTACCTCAGGTAGCTTCAAAGCCTCCTCTTCCCAAATCATTGACATTGACAGTTCTAACCCACTCCTCTGCCCTTGGCTTGGCTGCTTTGTTCGCCCTTCCTCCGAGTGCCCTTCCTACCTCTTCTCAATCTAAATCTCTGCTGTCAGATCCGTTTTTCTGACAGTTCTGAAGCCTCCGAACATCACAACGGTCTGTTCTTAGTTGCTTCCCACTCCAAATCCAGTCCCTAGGCAATCATTTGCTCTCTGTGCTTCCAATTCCACTATAAGCTGATGACTCTCAAAGTTTTAATCTCCATTTCTGACGTTTCTATTGAATTCATCTGGACCTTCAAACACTCACAGCCATCTAACATCCAAGCTGTCAAAACTGACCTCATCAAACCTTGTGTTATTAACAAGCCAGAAAACTGACCTCTCTCTTCCTCATGCTCTACTATCAAAGCACCAACCAGGTTTAAAGCCTCCTTAAACAGGGCTGCTCCTTCCTCTTCATTCCCACTCTGCAGCCTAAGCGGGCTGCACACCTCTTCTCAGATACATGGCAACCACCTCCCAGCCAGACTTCCTTACCTCATCTGGGCCCTCTCCAATCTTGTCTCCATACTGCAGTCAAAGGGATCTTTGAAAATTATATAACGCAATGAAAAAAGATGACTTTCTGCTACATCCAGTAACATGGATGAATCTCACAGATAACAGTTGGGTAAACTGGACAGGCGCAGTGGCTCACACCTGTAATCCCAGCCCTTTGGGAGGCCGAGACAGGTGGATCTCTTGAGGTCAGGAGTTCGAGACCAGCTTGGCCAACATGGCGAAACCCTGTCTCTACTAAAAATACAAAAATTAGCCGGGTGTGGTAGTGCACGCCTGTAATCCCAGCTACTAGAGAGGCTGAGGTTGGTTAATTGCTTGAACCCAGAGGGCAGAGCTTGTGGCGAGGCCATATTGGGCCCCTGGGTGACAGAGCGAGACTCTGTCTCCAAAAAAAAAAAAAAAAAAAAAAACAGAAAGAAAGAAAGAAAGAAAGAAAGAAAAGGTAAAGGTAAATTAAGATTGTGATTCCATTTCTGAAGTTCAAAGATAGGGCCAGGTGCTGTGGCTCACACCTGTAATCCCAGCACTTCACGAGGCCAAGACAGGGCATCACTCGATCCCAGGATCTCGAGACCAGCCTGGTGAACATGGTGAAACCCCGTCTCCATAAAAAATATAAAAATTAGCATGGTGACATGAACCTATAGTCCCAGCTACTTGGGAGGCTGAGGCAGGAGGATCACTTGAGCTTGGGAGGCAGAGGCTGCGGTGAGCCGAGATTGTGCCACTGCACTCCAGCTTGGTGACAGTGTAAGGCTCTGTCTCAACAAAACAAAATAACCCTGCCACCCCCCGCAAAAAAACCCCAACAACTAGGCAAAACTAATCTATGATGAGAGAGGTTGGAAAGGATACTTGTTATCTTTGAGGGGAGCACCAAGAGGGACCCTGTGGAGTGTTAGAAATACTTCATCTCTTCATGTATGGTGGTTACTTGAAATTATGTTCATATATAAAAATTTAGCAAGCTGGCCAGGCGTGGTGGCTCACGCCTGTAATCCTAGCACTTTGGGAGGCCGAGGCGGGTGGTCTGAGCTCAGGAGTTCAAGACCAGTCTGGGCAACATGGTAAAATCTGGTCTCTACTAAAAAAAACAAAAAACAAAAAAATTAGCTGGGTGTGGTGGCATGTGCCTGTAATCCCAGTTACTTGGGAGGATGAGGCAGGAGAATCACTTGAACCCAGGAGGCAGAGGCTGAGAGGCAGTGAGCTGAGATCACACCACTGCACTCCAGCCTGGGTGATAGAGTGAGACAATAATTCAGCAAGCTGTATACTTATGACTTGTGTACTTTATTGTATATAAGTCACACCTAAAGTTATTTTAATGACAATATATCACTCATCTTTCATTGCTTCTGATAACCTACCTTAGGAGTTCCTAAACTAGGGGTCAAGACTGGGCTTGGGGGAGAGAGGCTGCTGTTTGTAAACCCAGTGAAATTATATGAACATCTTTGTATGTATTTTCTGAAGAGAAGATTACCTTGTATTCTTCAGATTCATTATTTACTGAGAATGTCTAAAACTCAACGTCACCAACAACTGATCTATGTGGTACAATCTAAACAACCTTGCACAGACATAAGGCCCTTCTAAGACTCGGGTATCTGACTTTCCAAACTTACCTTTAACCACTGTCCCTCTTCTAGCAGACATGACAGCCATAATAAAATATTTATCCTTTTGAATGACGATGCTTTTTCACAGCCCTTTCTCCTTCCTTTGCTGGTTACAAACCTTTTTCTTTCCTCATCTATCTGGCATTTTCTAGGGAGAAAGCCTATATAGCCTTCTAAGATTTGTAAAATGGTTGGTGACCACCCCTAACAGCAAAGAAACTGAGCCACAGGGAAAAGTGACATCGAAATAACTCTGTGTTGAACTCCAGCAAAACAATCTGCAAAGGGTGGCTTGGGGCTGGGATGAAGCTCACTAAAGATTGTTGAAGGAATGAATAAATCTGAGTATTTGAATTCACTGCTCTTGTGGTCCTGTGAAAATGATCAGGTGATGGCAATCCACACCAGGGCTTATCAGGATTTTTATTTTTTAAAACATTTATTTATTTATTTGTAGAGACAGGGTCTCACTTTGTTGCCCAGGCCGGTCTCAAACTCCTGGGCTCAAGTGATCCTCTCACCCAGGCCTCCCAAAGTGCTGGGATTATAGGCATGAGCCACCATACCTGGCCCTACTCAGGATTTTTATTAACAGCTGAGGTGAAGGCATTGCAGATGTATGTATTTAACACACATATTGCATGAGAGAACAAACATACAAAGATTCAATCAGGCAAGAATCAGGAGTTAAAGTTACGAAGATAAAACTGAAAAGGGATTAACAGCAAGTGCTCAACAGAAAATGAGAGACTGTGATACACTTTCATACAAGTTCATATGTAAAGGACCTGGAAAATATGTGTATTTGACTACCATTCTGTGACACACAGAACTTAAAGACATCTTCATATATCACCTAAGCATTCATAGAATCACAAAATATTACAGCTGGAGAAAGAACCTTAGAAATCGAGTCAAGACTCCTCCTTTTTACAGAGGACATTACTGGAAATAAGAGAAGTTCAATGACTTACACAAGGTCACATGACAACTTGGCAATAAAATACAGCTTATAAACCCTATCTTTTGACAGGCAATTGTTCTTTCCACTGTATCCTGTCAGTTCAGGTTGAATGCACTTTATATTACTTAGGTTACCTGATTTATCCGAAGGAATTCTGTTTTTAGATGTCTTTTCCCGAGTGAACAGATAATCTGATAGACTATGATGGACTTTTAAAAAACAGAGGAAATAGCTGTATTATCAACACTAAGTTCACATATAATTAAAAGTTTTCTAAAGTATAACAAGTGACTACAGAGACTATTGGAGAAGAAACTCACATAACAATAATGACTACAATGTGAAATTACCCTTCTGCTGCATAGGGCAGTGGATCAAGCACTTTTTAAATAAAGGCATCATGCTATTTAATACTTAGAGAAACTCTAATTTATAGAAGAGAAACTAAGGCAAAGATAGGTTAAGGAACTTGTCCTAGATGACAGGGATTATAAAGGACATATCCAGAATTTGAGTCTGTTCCTGTGATTCTAAAATTCACACGTGAAACGAATACAGTAAAGTGCATCCCTCAAAAGGGAATATATCACTGAATTTCCAAAGCTGAAGTTTTCTTTCTTTCTTTCTTTTTTTTTTTTTTTTTTTTTGAGACAGAGTCTTGCTCTGTCTCCCAGGCTAGAATGCAGTGGCGCAATCTCAGCTCACTGCAAGCTCCACCTCCCGGGTTCACGCCATTCTCCTGCTTTAGCCTCCAGAGTAGCTGGGACTACAGGCACCTGCCACCATGCCCAGCTAATTTTTTTGTATTTTTAGAAGAGACGGGGTTTCACCATGTTAGCCAGGATGGTCTTGATCTCCTGACCTCGTGATCCACCCGCCTCAGCCTCTCAAAGTGCTGGGATTATAGGCGTGAGCCATAGTGCCTGGCCTAAAGCTGGAGTTCTTAAGGGACCCTTGATTATCTTTGTACAACTTTCTCATTTTGTGTATGAGGGAATGGAGCCAGGATCAGAAATCAGGTATCTGTCTATTAAATCATTTACTTCTTCCCATACAGCACGTTACTGCACTAGTGTTAGAGGGGACAGAAAGTGGGCTAGCTGGTTCTGCTTGGACATGTGGTGGAAGCAGCTTGATATACCCTCTTCCCTTCCCAGGTTCAAGGCACTCGCAATGACTAACCAGAGAAACGTACATTCTACTGTAATCCTCTTCCTCAGGACTCAGAACCCAGCTACCCACCACCAACTAACTCCAGGCAAAGGAACAGTTACTAGGTAGTGGACAAGGCAATAACAGAGGCAGCAAAAGATGGCGGGTGAACACAGAGGAGGTAGAGAAGGACGTGCAGGAGGCAACTCTGGATGGAGCTGAGTCGTAAAGACTGAGTAAAAGCTGCTCAGAGGACCATACAATCGCCCCCAAGCACAACTGTGGGGGTGGTTGCTGATGCTGCTCCAGATGTTTACAATAGAAGGAAGCCATGGATTTGGGGGGTTGGGGACAAAAACAAACTATATGCACCCTGGCAGGGCCCTTGAGTTTCTTCTGAGAACCACAGCCCAGTTCAGGAGATGTTGGCTCCGTTGTGTTATGCTTGGGAGAGCACAGGACACAGTCTTCCTGCTACTCTTGCTTCTAAGTCAGAAAAGGAACTAGCTTTGTGAAACACAACCTGCATCTATGCGCTCTTTCCTCCAACAAATTCTGTTATAATTTCTTAGACATTGAAAAAGGTAATTATTCAGACTCTCTGTGTGCAAACTATATGAACACAACATTTCACAATATCAATCAGATTTGGTGTTAGTTTAAATTGTGATCTGAGAACCATTATCCCAGCATTCTTCTTCCCTCTGTCGATGTCTAGTCAAACCTTACAAAAAGAAACTCAATGGGAGCTAGAAGAGTAAAAAGTGGACTATTTCATAATTCATCCCCACTTTACAGAAATCTTTAACTTCCTACTATTGTGGAAATGGCTTTTCCTAACATTACATACATATATCAGACAACACGAACTGCAGATCTCTCTGTTACTGAGACAAATTTCAAAACCCAATGTAGACTCGTTGAAAGGGGACAGAGATATTTGATTGACAGGAGGTCACAATTTGCCAGCAGAAGAACAAAGAACTTGTCTCAATGGAAGACTGATATTGAAAAGCTTAAAATATTCTTTGAAAAAAAGCAACATTGTTCTGACATCTAAAGAGGACAAATCAAATTGGTCTCCTGCCTCAGTCCCTGAAAAGGAGAGAGAGGAAATGGCGGAGTGGTAAGTGCCAGGTCCATCCCTAACTAAGCTGTGTGACCCTGGCCAACTAATAACTTTACAGAGCCTTAGTGTTCTCACTTGTTAAATGGTGGTAAGAGCAACCCTTCCTACCCCACAGTATTGTAATAAGCATCCGGGGGGAAATACATATAGGAAAACACCTGAGAAGTATCTGTTATTATATAAATTAATACTTATGGAGGATAATCTTCCTGATGAGTTTTAGCATATTTAATCATGGTCCAAGCCAGGGCTTTAGGGTGTGGCCACACTGGTGATGAGAGAGCTAATGACCTCACTAACTTCAACAGATACCTCTTGGAAATATTTTTTAGGAACTATAGTTTCCTGGCAAATGCACGGTAACCGTATCCTAATGTAAAAGCAGGGTACATCAAGAAAAAGTGAATATGGATAAATATATACAACACAATTAGAGAATACTTTGGATCCTAAAGAGCATGGCAGGAGTGAGGATAAGCCAGCAGGGGTAGGGTGCTGAGTAGGAAGAAAGGGCCTGCATCTCCTAGATCTTAGGATGTGTTTCTGGCTGAAGTTTGTGAAGCATGAAGAACAGACAACAGCTGGGAAATCAGAAAAGGCGTACATCAAGCCGTACTTATTCATGCTCCCTGAAAGATACAGCATGGATGGCAACAAGTGATAGTTACATGAAAGCAGAAATTACATTCCTTGCTGATTTGCTCCATCGTGATTTCAGCGAATACATTTTTTCCCACCACCCCCATCCCTGCCACAAACTTGTGCATGAAGCATCAAAGTGGCATGAGAGTTTTCTCTCTGGATTCCATGTCAATAAATACTGATCCTACTGAGAAGGAGAGTGCTAGCTCCTAAACCAGGAGAACTATGTTTTCAGTATTGCCTCCGTTTCAACCTCCAGCACTCTCACCAACCAACAGATCTAATGACTGTGCAACACCCACTGGGAGCATGGGGAAAACTGAGGGTGACTGACTGAGGTTCTCAGTGTTTCTGATTGCAGAAGGGTGCTACAGGATTTGGGAAGGGAAGCTAAGGGGTAAACATCCTGCAATTCACGGCAAGTCCTCCACAAGGAGGAAATGTTCCACCCAGATGCCACTAGTGCCCCGTTAGAAATATGCTGCTCCAGTCTTATCTCTGGGTATTCAGCCACTATCCACATTCCATCCAAAGTGAACAACTTGCTGCACCCTGCCCATGCTTTGCATTTTCACACAGCTTAAAATAGAGCTGCTCCAATCTCCTTGTTCAGGTCAGAACATAATGATTTTGGCCAAGGGCTGTTTAACAACGTAGAGAAAAATAGATCAAACAGAATGCAATCATTACAATAAACTATAAAGTAACTGTTGATTTGACTTGAGGTTCTAAGAAGGAAGAAAATATGTTCTACTCTCAAGTTTTTTACAGACTCTAAGAGATTATGGAGTCATTTGAAGTGATGCTTAGAGAAGCTTTGGCTCTGAGAGGTGTCTGTTCAAAAAGGCAAGTTAAGAACATGTTATGCCTGATTGCAAGTTGTAGAGCTGAAAGTCCAGTGGATGAAGCCTCTGCTTTGCCACTGACACGGTCTGTAACTATGACAATGCCACTCCATTTCTTTATGCTGTTTCCTCATCTACAAAACCAGACAGTCGGATAGTTTTCAATGCCTGCTCTAGAAACGGTGTCAGAGCTGCCTGCAGAGTGGGGACGGAGAATAGACTGGGCCTGATGGTTATGACCCACACCATAACCTAACCTTCCAGATTTATATGCTAGCCAGAAAAATGATAAGAAACATAGGAAACATGGGCATTCCTAAAGACAGAAAAGCCATATACATCCTGCTTTCTGCTGCCAACAGGCGTGTCTACATTTGATAAAGCCTACGCTTTGCCATTTGGGGGAAATACACTCTTCAGTTATCTTCTTCATGGATAGATAACATATTTTGCCAAAGATGTCCACGATTAAGGGAGTGGAAATGCAACAACTCTGCACACATCCAGAGAAATATATACATATATACAAAGAACCTGGTTTTGTTCAGTCTCAACCAAGATCATGTATTCTTTAGCTAACACTCCTCTGTTTGATTTGCAGGCAGTTTGCTTACAGAGCACTATTTGGGTTTCAAGGCTTAATTTATTTGACTATATTCATTCCCTTTCCCCATCTTCCTTCCAGCACAATTCCAAGCAGAGAGAGAATACATCATACTCCCTTATGCAAAGAGTTCCTCAGCTTTATATTAGAACTCTCTGGAATTACTTTTTCTTTTTAGTAACAGCAAGAAAAGGCATAAATTATGTGTACCAATGTAGCTGTTCTACCTTTAAATTCTCTCACTCATTTCTAAGAGTTGTGCAATATGATCTTAGGATGCTTATAGCATTAGATCGTGATACGCACAGGGCAGGTGCTGAGAGCATTCAGGCCAATCAGCTAGCACAGGTAAGGATAAGAGGTGCTTCGGCCAACAAAGGGCAACTCTGTTGTTGCAGGAGGTTGTCCTGTTGATTTTCATGTAGCTTGATGAAATATACCCTTTTTCTTCCAACTAGGTCTCAAAGGTCTGGTGAGGGAGCGGACACCGGCATTTGCACTGATTTATTCTGGTTGAGAATGGACACATAGGAAATGGTAGAAAAGCTTGTTCCAACTCAGGCAATCTTTCTGCTTTCATAAGCCCATAACGATACTAAAAATGAAGCATCAGAACAAACAGAAGCTGATGACGGCAATAGAAGAAAATGAGGCTGATTAGACAATTTCACACGGCAAAAGTAGTATTTAAATTTTGGTTGTTTTGGTTTTAGGTTCTGCTTTCTTCCCTCCTCTCTTGAAAATGAGTGCTTTTGCACGTGTTTTTTTACAGTGGCAAACACTTAATCAAAGAATTTAATTTTATTTGTTGTGCTATCATTCTAGGTTTCTTCTGTTCTCAAGTTTCAGCTTGCTTTTCAAGTGGTTCAGAATGAGGATGCCTGGATCTAGATCTTACTATGATACAGCTTTATTTGTAAAGAAGAAAATATGTAAGTAAACACCATTTGTAGTTACTGTATGAAAAAAATTCTCATTGATTCTTTTAGAAAACACACTTATGTAATATATTACAACTAGATCTTCCTAAGTTAAACAAGTACTCTAGTTTTAATTTTGCGAAGCAGGTATGTATGTATTTTACATTATTTACACATTTAGTAACAATCAGGATAAAATGCTAGGGCTGTGGAAAAACCTACAGTAGACCCACATACGAGTGAATTTACACTGTCCAGAATGATAGGGCTTAAGTATTTAATTAATGCCTTCTCTTGCCAGGAAGAAGGAAAGCTGACTTTGTTAGGGTTTGAGGCACCCTCTGCCAGAGATGTGCCTACACCTCCCAAGTCCAGGTGGAGAGGAAAGGACATATTTGGTACTAAAAAACTCTTCTCCCAAGACCAAACTTCTCTTGGGATTCCCCTAAGCTTCATCCCAGGATGTTTCTGGGCAGCTGGCAGGAAAGTACTGAATCTCACAAAAGTTGAGTTTTCATTCCAATTTCACCGTAGCACTGCAGCACCTGATATAATCCCTTAAAGACTTTCAGTCTGGTCCTAATCTCTCTCCTAAAATATAACACAGAGGAGATCTGACTATAGATTGCAACCTGGTCCATTTGTTCTTCCTAATGGAGGAACACAAAGGAATCAACACAAGGAATCATGGTGGATACAGATTTAATATCTATTTTCTCAGCTACTGATGAGCCTAGGGCTGTAGAATACAGCTGAATGGAAAAACTCATATAACCAGGCTGATTGCACTTAATTAATTATTCATCATTACTTAACCTCAGGTGGAGACTCAATGCTCAGCAAAACTTCTGCACTCCACCTTTTTCTAGACGACTGTAATTCAATGCTTTCTTTCTTCTGCCAGAGATTCGTGATCCGCAAGGAGGAACAGTATCAACCTCCAAAGAGTGTTTTCTAATGTGTACGTTATGTGTGGGCTGGGTGTCATTTTTGGTTGTGGCAATAGCTGGGGTGGGACGGTGTGCTGCTAATGGCATTTAGTGAGGAAGGACCAATAAAACGAATGCGGGCAGTCCCATACAATGCACTTACTATTTGTCTTAGGTACTGCCTGTGCCCACCATGGTGCTAGGAAATTAGTAGTGAGAATCCATTCTAGAAGCTTAAGAAAAACAGGGTGTCCGTGACAGCAATGATAATATTGGCCTAGATATTGTAATGTGAGCCTGGGAAAGCAGCGACAGAAGCAGGGTGCTGCTAGATTGATCTTGCCACCCAGGAAGTTCCAGAGGATGAATGGCCAGCAGCTAGAAGAACAGATCTGTTTCCACTTCCTTCTTTTCCACCTGGGCGAGAATAGATAGCAGACGAGAGGCAACAGGGGGAACCAGACGGAACATCAACGAACTCTTCTGCTGGGTGATGTTTACCCAGTAATGAGCGAAATGAAAACGGCTACAACATAGATTTCCATATCATACGGGAATACCGTGACTACTAGAGTCCATTCATTCAACAAATATGTATCAAGTACCTACCACGTGCCAGGCATTGTTCTACATGCTGGGGAGATATACATAGCAATGAACAAAACAGACCAAAATCCTCACCTTCTCACAATTTAACATCCTGGTGGAGAGAGACAGACAAGCCAGTAAAATGTATACTATGTTAGACAGTGGACAGTGCTACGGAAGAGGGAGAGGGGATGGGGCAGTTTCGTGATTTTAAAGAGGAGGGTTAGGGAAACATTTATTGAGAAAGTAGCATTTGACCAAAGATCTGAAGTAGTAGAAGGACTGAACCATAAGGATATCCAGAAGAGAGTGCAAAGGCCCCAACACATGAGTAGAGGCAGTGAAGTGGGAGGAGCAGGAGATGAGGTCAGAGAGAGGAAACAAAAAACAGGGAAGACAGGCCACACTTGCAGGCACTTGCAGGCCACGGTAAGAACCCAGCTTGCATTCTGAGTCAAATGGAAAGCCACTGTTAGAATGGTATCTAGGGATGAAGAAATACATAGACAGCTATGTATGTGTGGGAATGTGTATATAAAAATGACTGCAATGCAGTCTGCCAGGGAAACACTCCTAAGTGGTATAGCAATGATGATAGGGATCTGGCTAGTGCACTGCAGAGTCCCAAGACTGCCAGCGGACGTCTAGCTATTGTTTATCCCATTTGTTCACAGAGTAAAGACATAGAACATGGAGCAATGCCTGGGAAAGCTCAGGAGGGAATCACCCCCACCTTCTTCTGAACTTGTGGGCTGCTGCTATTGCCATCACTACCACTCTAGGATGGTGTTAAATTAGCCAGTTTAACAACAACAACAAAAAGCCCCACAAATGTAGCTTCCAATGGTGTGTTCATTTTTATTAATTGGCTAATTTAACACTGCCTTAGAACAGCAATCAGTGAACCTGCCAGCATGCTGCGTGCTCTCATCATCCCTGTACCCTCAACTCTCATCTCAGGTCACACTTTCTATGTGTGCAGAGAATTCAGGGGACAGAGAAGTCACTGCTTCTACTTGGGTACTCATACCTAATGCCTCCCAAAAGTTATCTAGTGGTTTACTCTTCTGCAGTTCTCCTCTCTCTATGTATTCTACAGACGCCTGGGGGAAGGCAGGAGGGCCCCACTTACCTCTTTCGAAATGGAGCAGGCAGAGTTCCATAAGGGACAGCACTCTGGACATAAGCATGAATGAAAGTGAGGTAAAATGGTCAAGCTAAGATGTGTCACATTTATCCAGGGGTTTCACATACCTTCACACAGAAGCTCAAATCCCTGTGAGGAACCTGGACTCTAGCCTTACATGACTCCATTTAAACATTCTTGCCAATCCTGACACTCAAAGGTGGAGAAAAGTGGCTCAGGCTAGCCCTAGTTCTGCACATCTCAGGGCCACCATGCATGGCTATGCAGTCCAAGCCCTGAATAGTTATATGGACACAGATGACTGGACAAAGTATCCTCACCAGCAAAATAAGGGTAACAGTGAAAATAAAAATAGGGTTATTATATGTATTAAATTATATAATTTACTATGAAGCATGTAACAGCATCGGTAAACATTAAGTGCCTACTAACATAATTCAGAAGAGTGATTCATCCTAAATCACTGGGTAGCAGGGACCAGTGAGATTTGACAGGGAAGAAGCTCCCAATGGCTGACCTGAATCTCAGATCTGGGTTGGCCCTGTACTACTCAGTTTTCAGCAGATTCTACTGGCCTTTTGGTTCACATAGTTCACTTTGTATCCTCGTGCTCCCTAGCCTTCAACACGGACCCCGGCATGAGCTGAAGAAATAGCTGAACACTTGGTGATCACAGCTCAATTAACTGCAGCTAGGCCAGGCGCAGCGGCTCACGCCTGTAACCCCAGCACGTTAGGAGGCCGAGGCACGTGGATCGCTTGAGGTAAGGAGTTTGAGACCAGCCTGGTCAACATGGTGAAACCCCATTTCTACTAAAAATACAAAAAAATTAGCTGGGTGTGGTGGCTCGTGCCTGTAATCCCAGCTACTTGGGAGGCTGAGGCAGGGGAATTGCTTGAACATGGGAAGTAGAGGTTGCACTGAGCCGAGATGTAGCCACTGCACTCCAGCCTGGACGGCAAGAGTGAAACTCCATCTCACAAAAATAAATAAATAAATAAATAAATAAATAAATAAATAAATAAATAAATAAATAAAATAACTGCAGCCATCATTATCATCACACAACTCTTAGTCTAAGAATCCTGAGAAATCCTGCTCTGGAAGACCCAGAATATCTACTGTATAGCCAAGGCTAGCAAGGCAAGGGTATAACTTTTTGCTATTTAAAAGGTACATAACAAGTGGAATAGACACAACAGCCTTCCAAGAAACACAGTGTCAGACACTGAAACTCAGACGGTCATATTCTCAGTCTCTTTTGAATCAACAGGATGGCAGTTGTGGCAGCAGCAGAACAAGATGAGGGAATGAGTTTCAATTCATCAGAAACACCCCCACAATGATAGGGCCATCTAACTGGCTACAACCTACATAGGGCCAGGTTCTCATCAGCATGCTGAGAACTTCTGCAGGAGAGGACACTAGTTAGTGAAATGCCAACCAGGCTGCTCTGCTAGTTCCAAATGATGCCAACATAGTGCTAACATTGTCATTTTGCTATTCCCACGGTTCAGAAGCAGCAGGGACAACATAACAAGATACCTTTGAAGAAAAACTGTTCTTGGACCTATCTTCTTGGAGACCCAGCAACAGAAACATAGGATCATGCAACTTAATAATTTGCTGTTCTACTGGCCACAGAACATTGAATAGTAGACTGGTAAATATTAGGTTTCTTAGATGGCCTATCAGGATTTTTCTGTTTAGGGAAACAGTCTCTATTGATCAAATGCCCACTCTGATCTAGGCAGTGTTCTAGGTGCTGAGGATATGACAGGGACTGAAACAGACAAGAATCTCTGTCTCCATGAACTTTATATTCTGAAGAGGGGGAAAGATAATAAAATAAGCAAGTATATTATACAGTGTGATAGAAGATGGTAAGTAATATCCAATAAAATAAATAGGAGATAGTGTCAAGGAAGAAGGTAGCAAAAAATTATGCATATATGCACATGTGCAGATGTGTAAACACATACGAAACTACCCCAACCATAGCACTGAGGCCTGGGATAACTAAGAGATAATGTGCCCTAAACTGTAGCTTGCTCCTGTTCTTGGAACTCAGCAGTAGGCCAATAATAATCATTGACAGTGCAGGAAAGAGGCCTTAGGGGTCTGCAGAAGCTCTAGGCCCTCAGTCGAGCCTCTCCTGACCACTCCAGCCCTGTCTCTTTTTTCTCATATGAACTTCCAGAGATGTTCTGTAACCTCACCTCACCTTTATGCAGATGCTCTCTGCCTGGAGTGAGCTAAAGAGAGTTAATGAAGTATTAAAGGAGTATTTAATCTGATTTACCAAGTGCACCACCCTCCTCAACATGGACTTGCTCCTGGAGACAAAGTATCCAGATGTATCTGCCACAGTCCTGCTATAAATGCAGGGGCAATTGGAGCAAGTGACATACTAGGGCTCTGGATTTCAGGGAGCAGGTATGGTCATAGAGCAAGGAGATGGGAGCAGAGACCTGGTGGGAGATCACTACATGACAATCTCTGTTCATTCGGCATACATAGATGCAACATCTGCTACAAGTTAGGCATTGTGCTAAGGAATGGGCATATGGAGATAAACCAGGAACACAGGCTAGAGGAAGAGAGACATGTATGCTAAACTGAGGTTTCTTTGGAGCCATATACTTACTTATACCAGGTTCTGAGAAGTGATGATAAAAAGAGAGAAGGCAACAGGCATTCCAAGTAGAGAGCAGAATGGCTTAGATGCCTGAGGCCAGTAAGACTAGTTTTGGACCCTTCAGGTGCTCCTGCTCAGGAAGAGCATAAGGTGGGGGAATGTAGGTAGCAAAGCTAGAAGGATGAACAGGGTTTAGATCATGGAAGGTCATGTATGTCTTATTTGGAAGGCAAAGGAACTGATGAGAAGTTGTAAGCAGGGCATGATGTGAGCAGATGTGTGTCTTAGAATGGTCTCCTTGTACAAGGCAGACAGGCCAGAAGGGTCTTGAGAACAGAAGGCGACGACTGGTTAGGAGACAGAATCCTGTCAGAGCAGAAAGACTGGAATAAACTCATTCTATAGACCCCAAGGATTGCTGATGATATGCCTAAGAAAGGGGAATGGGGGGCAGGTTGAACAAAGCATGACGGCAAAAGGAGAGCTTATTAGGAGCTATATTTTTCTCTCTCCTGTTTTAAATCCTAGATAATTTTACCACCAAAGTCTTCCTGCATAACCACGTGCCAACCCCCCAACTCCACTGGCTAGGGGGAGAGAAGTAGCTTCCCACCCTGACAGTTCCAGTGCTCGGCAGAATGAGTTATGGGAATGCTCTCATCTCTCTCTCAAGATAAGGTGCGGCTCTCCATGGGAGATGCAGGCGGATATATATCAGTGCCCTAACCAACAGAGATAAATGTCATAACTCCAGCTCCTGTCCATAAATACACAGTGCAGGAACAACCTTAAACAGCCCAGTGTGCCCAGAAGAGGCAGGATTTAGTGGGCTTCGTTACTTGCTCATGTGCTGAAAAGCGCTTTTAGGAGGGTGTTAAATAGGCACATTACGCAAGCTCATGGACCCAAAATAAATAAGGCATTCTCTTTATGTGGACGTCGCCCACACAGAGAAGCTGCATGTGCCCTGCTCAACAAGAAAGGAGAGGAAGAGACTTTACAGAGATGCCAGATACTGCTCTTGAGGCAGTATCCTTCAAACCAGTGCCAGCAAGAGGGCAGGGAGGAGATTCTTTATTGGCAGGATCCCACTGCAGATACCAGGGACGCTCATTCTAAACAAGACATGCGTCTCAGCAAGAGAACCTGCTGCTCATCATCTCCCAGAGATCTGTGATTTCTGGAAGTGGAACTGGTGGGAGATTTCTTGGTTCAACACCCTTTATGGTTCTGGAGGCTGTGCTTTATCCACCTCCCATTACCTGCTCTTTGTCTTTAGGTCCAGGCCATCAATTTGACTTTTCATACAAAGCTCTGCTCCTAAACAAGCAACTGACTCATCTTCCCAAATGAATGAAGCTCTCCAGCTCCCTGGAGAGGGATATATTAAATATCAATCATGCATATTATTTTACAATATAATTACTTTGGCAATTAATCTGTAAGAAATATTGCTCTCCAGATCCTAACTTCTGCCAATACAAACACAAAGTTCTTGGAGAGCGGTCACACGGATGGAGCCTGAGCTTCCAGGGAAAGAGAGAGGGCTGCTCCACACAAAGCCGAAGACATAAGAAATTAAAAGATGAGATGATCTCCCCAGAGTCTCTTTCAACCCTGCTTCAAGAGACCATCGGTGCCACTATTTAATCAAGGAGAAGCAGAACTCAAGCAAAAATGGGGGAGGGACTATCTTACCAAAGCAAGTAATAATAAGGGCTCCTGCAGTCATGAGGTTTACAGTCTGCATTTTGGGGGGAGTAAAGATAGATGTTTCCACAGATAAGATCTTTAGTACAGCATCTCCATACAAAACCCCACTGTTAGCTTAATGAAGGTGGGCTTTTGTTTTGTTCCCTGCTGTGTCCCCAGAACACAGTGTGCATTCCATGAATACTTGCTGGAGTAAGTGGGGAAGGAAGGAAAGCAGGTTCTGCCAGAGTCATTTCACTAAGAGGTGCTCAGATAGCCACCCTATCTACTATCCAGTCTGCATCAATCAGCTGGTCCATCTTTGCCCACAATCCCATGAGGAGCTTGTAAGATAGCAAATATATATATATATATTTAAAGCCAATTCAATTTCCCAAATCTAAATGCAGTCCATCTCAAACCTATATACTGCCTTACAGTAATCAACTGATCAAATTAAAAAAATAAGTAGCTACACCGAATGCTGAAATTTTATTTCCCTCCTTTTCTCCTTCCTTACGGTGGAAGAGGAACCGTGAAAAGGCTAAGAGTAGCAGCAGGAGAGACCAGAGAAGGAAGTGATAATTGCCAAATTGGATAAGCAGTCACTGAATAAATGAAAATTAACAAGACTTGTTTTCCAATAGCTTCAAATCCAAGTGAAAATGATTGCTGGTGGAATGAACAAGGAAAAACATTTCTCCATCAAAAGCACTTTTCACTTTTTACTTGACATTTCTTTTACTGCCCCAATTAGTATCATTATGACAATAAACTAAATAAAGGGCAGATTGAGAGAGTTAAGGGAGATTAAGTGAGTAATCCATATAAAAGCCACAAGCACAGAGACTAACTGGTTCAGTCCATATGCACATGCAAATGTTTACTTCATATCTGCCCTCCTCTCCTATTAGAGGGAAGGAATGGGGGATAAAAAACTTAAAGGCAGGAAACATAGGAGTAGGTGGGATAAATAAAGAGGAAAAGAGATTGAAAGTAAAAAAAGACTAAAAGAGGAATTTTAGAATGAGAAGTGTGTGGGGGTGGTAAATCAGGAGGGAGGAAAAGTTCAGGGGATGGAAAAGAGATCCAGGACAAGACCTGTGCTCCCATTAGCAGATCTTGATGTTGGCAGGTGAGGAATCAAACACCCTATTACAGATGCTTTCTTCTTTTCATACACACACATACACACACACACGGTCTTGTCACCCAGGCTGGAGTGCAGTGGAGTGACCACGGCTCACTGTAGCCTTGACCTCCCAGGTTCAAGTGATCTTCCCACTTCAGCCTCCCAAGTTCAGATGCACACCACCATTTCTGGCTAATTTTTAAATTTTTTGTAGAGATGGAGTCTCACTATATCGCCAGGGCTGGTCTCGAGCTCCTGGGATCAAGCAATCCTCCTGCCTTGGCCTCCCAAAGTGCTGAGATTACAGGTGTGAGCCACTGCAGTTGGCCGCTTTCTTCTGACTGTAGGTTTCTCTTACTTGTGCTACAGTCACCCATACTATGAAAAAATGGTTGAGATTCTATTCATAAAAGATGTTTTACAGGCATCTACATTAAGTAAAAATGTTCATGTTAATTATGGCCCTCAAAATACTGGGTATCTGACACTTTCAATTTTGATAAGCAACTTCAGAAATAATCTAGATTGTTGTTAACTGTCATGTCAAAAATGAGTTACAAGCACAGAAAGCTAAAGCCAACAGCCATAAAATCTAACACAGCTGCTTTCCTCAGTGGCTGATGGATCTACTGAGGGATCTCCTGGGGCTGCTAGGCCATGGGGTCTGAAAAAATACAAGAAAGCTCAGAGTTCCTAATTTTCAGCCTACAGCTAACAGTTTCTCAGAGACGTTTGTGTCTTCCTGCTGCCTGGGCTTGTTCCATCAATTTGTATCCTCTGTGGCTGTTGTCTGCCCTTTGGAAATAGTGATGATCTGTATTTATGTGCAGTCTTCATTCCTAGAGGTAGAATAGCCTCTCAGGAGACTCTCAGAAATGCACATTGGTGCCACAAATATGACTACAAAACAAAAATCCATTAATGTCTTGGAAATGATATCCCACAGAAATCAAGATCAAAACCTGCTAAGCAATAAACTTGTATGTAGGAATATACATCGCTTTCCTGTATAGATGAAATTTCCACTTATTCAACAAACATTTACTGAGTGCCTACTATGTGACAAGGACTGCTAGGTGGGGATACAATAGAGACAAGCAACACAAAAACTTCAAGGAGTTTAGAGTCTTTCGGAGAAAGCCTCCACTAAATAGGAAATAAGTAAGGGAAGGGAACTACAGGGAGCTAGAACCTATGATGAGGGGGAAGGGCTTATTCTGCTCTGGGAAAAAGTGGTATTTAAACTGAGAAGTGAAGGATGAATAGGAACTAGCTCTTTTTATGTGGCAATGTAGATTTTGCAACATGCGGGTCCAAATAAGTCCAGGAAAAGGAAGAAAGGATCCTCAGCTAGAGAAAGTGGTTTTTTTTTTTTTTTGCTTTTGCAATGACACAAGACAACAACTAAGGTCACTAGCTAAGGCTCCCATACATACTAATAAAAGGGGGTCAGGGACCAGGATTTGTGCAATGGACCCTGATCTCATGATCTCAGGCACGTTCTTTAATCAGTTCAGCTTCATATTTCCAACCCCCATTTTGGACCACCACATTCTGCCCCCCAAAATTAGCTTTACTCACAACAAAAATTACTTTTAAGAAGCAGAATCTCTCCCTATCCCCTTCCATATAAATGTAACAATACTTAACATGTGATATACCCTCTCAACACATTTTTAAATAAAGAACTCTTACCAATAGGCACAATATTGTACAGCAGATTTCTAGAACTTACTTGTCTCACATAACCGAAATTTTAGACCTGTTGAACAGCAGCAACTCCCTGTTTCCCACTGCTCCCAGACCCAGAAAACCACCATTCACTCTATTCTCTGTTCCTATGAGTGTCACTATTTTAGTTACCTCACATAACTGGAATCATGCAGTATCTGTCCTGCGACTGGCTTGTGTCACTTAGCATAATGACCTGAAAGGTTCATCCATGTTGTCACAAATGGCAAGATCTCCTTTTTTTGCCTAAGGCTAGATAACATTCCTTTGTAGGTATATACCACATTTTCTTTATCCATTGGTTTCTAAATGGCCATTTAGGTTGTTTGAATATCTCGGCTATTGTGAATAAGTGCTGCAATGAACAGGGGACTACAGGTATCTATTCAAGATACTGATTTCATTTCCTTTGGATATATACAGAAGCAGAATTGCTGGATCCTGTGGTAATTCTATTTAATTTTTTTTTGAGAAATCTTCATATTACTTTCCATAGCAGCTGAGCCATGTTACAATCCCACAAACACTGCACAAGGGTTCCAAATCTAGATTTGTTCTGAATTGGTGCTTGCTTGCATATCAAATGTTTGGGGATTAAAAAAAATAATAAATTGGTTCTTGCTCATACTTGCTGTCTTTTAGTTTTTTGATAGTAGCCATCCTAATGGGTATGAGGTCCAGAACCTTTTTCAAGAGTCTGTAATCCTATATACATCTGAGATTTAATCTGCAACTACCATTACATCTCTGTAAGATGTGGCCACAATGACAGACCAGCCTAGTATGCACGCTAAGAGCTCTGAACCTCTTACCAAACAAGGGCGAATCTGGGCAGGAAGAAGGGAATGTAACAGGACTGTAGTTTTCATTTCATGGATGGGAGGGAAAGTCATGTACAGTATGGGTTCAAGGATATGCCCTAAAATGTCATAAGGCAAAGGCCTTCCCAGATAATAGCATTTATGTGGACAGGATTCAAATCATGTATCAAGTATTGGTTCAAAATGGCCACTTAGGGCTTTCTTTGCATCATACAAATGCTGTGTCACTGGATAAGAGGCATATCACAAGGATGATCTGCTGATCACAATGACACTATTTTTTCTCCACTTCTTTAATGCGGAAACTGAGAGTTTCACATCTAGCAAGTTAGGGAACCTAAACTTAGACTAGGTGGGGACTGGCTCCAAAACCTGTTCTCTTAGCCACTAACGTTTTGTGTATGCAATGAATATTTCATAATTCCTAAACCTAGAGACAAAAAAGGGGGAGGGAAGTCTAGACCTTTCTGCTCAAAAGAGAGATCTGCAAATCACCGGCATTGACATCGCCTGGAAACTTGCTAGAAATGCAAATTCTCTGGCCCAACTCCAGACCCATTCAATAAGTTTGGAAAGCACTATTCTAAAGCTCTTGGGATCCTAAAGCTCATGGGGTCCTGGTGACCACAGTCTCTTTACAGCTTCTACTCTAAAGGGCAAATCAAGAAGTTCTGTCCCAGCATTCCGGTTTTCTTTCAAGTACAGTGAGAGAACGAGAACTGAGAGGGAAGGGAGTGGAGGATAAGCACTCTTTATCTTCTATTCAGCATAAAGCCTGGCCCACCAAATGACAAGGGAAAGGCAAAACAAAGTGATAGAGCACAAAACACAGCTGGCCATTAGTGCTGACAAAGGCTGAGGGAAGCACCTTTTCCTTCTTCAGAGGATCTAACCCACATTTCACCCTGTGCTGGGGCCAAATCCTGAGCTGGGAGGCAGCTTCAAATAAGGCAAAGGACCTTGGATTGGAAAAGAAATTTTGCTCTCAGGTGATGTTCAAAACAAGTAAAGATGACTTCTGGTCTGCTGAGGGAAGGGTGTTTTTCAAAATGCAAGATTTCACACACAGGCACATGCTGTATGAGATGCTTTTTGCCCCCCAAATCAAACAATAACAAAAGAAACCCACACAGTTTTTTTGTTCTTAAATGCTGCTGGGAGCGTGATTCAGTTTTGAATTTAATAGTTAAAGCTGTAAGCTTACTTTCTCAGTGTGTATGCACATCTCATCTCCCTCCAAACATTAAGAGATTAAAATCCAGCTCTTCTAAACTTGGCTCATTAAAGGCAATCTTCTTGCTAAGTATTGAACTTGAACTGCTTTTAAGTTTGATGCAAATAAAGGTCAAACTATTTTACTTTTTTCTTAAGGGTTCAGGGAAAACAAACGTGTATGAGAGAGCTTGAGGTGGAAGAACAGAATAAGCACCGGGAACTTACCATTCAAAGTGATTTAAGAGCGAACAGGGCTTCATTTATTTGCCAGCTCTCTGTCTTCTCATCCCTCCCCTTCAAATCTCTTCACATTTGCATTGTTCATGTAAAATGAGTCAGGGAATGCAAAAGCTAAGGTTCTCATAGCAACTGTTAAGAATCCCACACCGCACATAAGCAGTATTGGCAATTACTAATTGGCTGTTGCTAAAGGTGAACCCTTAATATACCACATGTGTGAAGTGGGCGAAACAGCATTCTAACAGAACTTGAAACTTATTTCTCAGTTTATGTGTTTAAACCTGTAGCCTTAAAAATGAGCACCTGACAAAGAAGGACAAATCAAAGATAAATCAAATGGTTAGCACCATGATTCTATAATCCTAACAAGAAGAGAACTGGGAATGGAAGAGGGTTGGACTATGCAGGGGTCCAGATCTTGCACAAATATCTGGGAGACATCTGAGCAATGGGTGAATCCCAAACAAGCAGCTTGCCCCAAAGAAGTTGCTAGGGCCATACAACATGGCTTCTCAACTTCTCTCTGGTGCTATCACCAAACCCCAAGGTCCTCATCTCATTAGGGCCCTAATTGCTCTTCTGAGAATTGGATCGATGGCATTAGCATTAGCCCTTGGCTAGCTCACCTTTGAGCTCAGTCTACTTTAAAACTGAGCTCTGCTATCCAATTAGAGTGTTTATCTGATGAACTATGGGAAGACACAGACTGTCTTCTAAGCTGTCATCTACTCATACAGATTACATTTATGTCAGGGCAAAAATTTAATCAACTCAATTTACTGATCAGCTGACTTGATTTCAAACTCAAAATGTAAAAGAGTAAGGAGCAGGATTCATAAGATCATGCCATTTTAGCCCTTGAAAGAATATCAGCTACCATTTAATATACTCCAGGGACAATACTAGGACTATAACCTGGAGTTAACAATGGGGGGTTGAGGGGGAGGTACAGCCGATAAAGGCACAGACAATGAGAATCAGAGAAATGGGGGCAGATACCTGTGTGAGCTTCATTTTAAGGCCATACAGGAATCAGTAGAGTCTGGATGAGAAATAAGGTATTCCAATTTCTTATTCACTAAACTTTCCATTATCAACTTCCCTCTAAAGTATGTCTAACTCTTGTTTCACCTATTTCACTCCCCTTGAATTAGGTTGCCTACCTCAACCCTACTACACTGTGTGTGTCCTGCTGTACCAAAAAGTAGCAGTCCCCTTGCAGTCCTTTATAGGATCATTGATAGCAATGGGGGCAAAAGAAGTACAAAAGCTAAGAATGGTGGGGTTATTATTGGCATAATGCTTGTCATCTCTGGGGCCAATAAAACAATTGGCCATAAAATTCATACTATTCACTGATGGGTGGGCAAACAGAGCTGAGTAAGGGTCAAAGAGACATAATCGATGAGGACAAGGACACATACCAACACAGTATTCATTTCAGTGAAAATGCAGGAGGACACAAGACTCAGTGGATGGGAATCGCAAATATGGTAAGAGTGTGCAAAGTTGAAAAAAATAAGAGTCTTCCTTTTAGTCTGTGCCATGACATATTAGGCCAGCGCCCAGAGTCCTCAGGTACTAGCTGCCATTCATGCCTCTGTAGCTGGCGTCTCAGGAAGCGCCAGCCTTGAAGGCCCTCTCTGTGCTGTCCATCTGCATTCAGGAGGTTGGCATTCAGCTAATATTTATAGTTCACCAAGAAAACACTGATATTCTCATAGTGCCTGCCATTAAATAACAGAATCCAAACATGCTTCGAAGTGTGTATGAAGTGGATTATTTTGCCATACTTCTGGCTCATGATTTCCTGAAATCTGAAAGAATATAACATTATAAAGCTCCTGTCATATCTAGGGGCAGCATGAAAAACTCAGACAGCAAACATGCAAATATCCTGAGATGTACACATTTCCAGAGGCTTCTAGATGGGGCTGTAAACTACATTACTTAAATGCTATTATACTTTTAGGTTCTTTCACCCCTGAAAACATCTCAGCCTGACAGAAGCCCCAACTCAAAGCTGCTAGAATGCTAAGTTTTGATCCAAAAGATCCACTGGCCTCACAGTTGGCCTGGAATTTGAACAGAGAACTTGAAAGCAGAAGTTTCCCTGGAAAAGCCAGGATGTACAACTGCCATGAGTCGCCTTTCAAGCTGGAACAATATCGTGAAACGAGAACGGTGACCCCTTGACCTTTGAGAAAAAAGTGTTTTCTATATGAGATGGAAAAGCATTATTTTCTGTTCTTATGGATGTGAGAAGCAATCTGACCAAAATCTTCTGGTTCTAAAAATACACAAATAGCTAGTGGGGCAATATGTTAACAATGTAATAAAGGGTAAATGGAAGATCTTTGTAATTGTATTCTTGTAACTTTTCTGTAAGTATAAAATTATATCAAAATAAAGAGGCATAAGGATTATTAAAAACAAAAATAAAAAACTTGAGGCTTAAATGTTGGATCTCCTGGGACACTTACTCGCCATAGTCATGCTATTCTGCGAAAGGTGTATCAGAGGCAATAGTCCAGGAAATCTCAACAGCCACTTCCTCAGAGGAAAGCCCTTTGTTAGCAGACACTGTTAACATTTCAATGCCAGTTTCATGTGCTCTGTCTCAAAACTGTTCTTCAAGGTAGTCAATTTAACCCTTTCACCTCCATACTAGAAAAGAGGGTTCCTTGGTGGATGGCAAATATTCTATTCCTCTAACCTGTTCTCTCTAAGTTATACACTTAAGTATCACCAGAACTAGGCAAGTTGCTTGGTCTTTTATTAATAAAGCAGCTGAATAATTTATAAGGGTTGCATAGGGCCCATTAGAAGGGCCAGAGCAGTAATAACTGGCTTAGGACTTTGCTTACTCAGGGCTAAAGTTTAATTTATCCATAAATGCCCCAGCTCACAAACCCATCCCACAGGTCTGACCTGCTCTCTCTTGTTCTACGATCACATGTCCTAGCCATGCTCTCATCTTAGATGTGTTCCTATTGGTGTCATCTCTGGGGCCAATAAAACAAATCCAAACCCCCAAACAACTAAAAATGCATACCTTCATTACTACACTTACTACTTAGGGTCACTGCCACTGTCCCATTCTTAAGTTTTGGTCATCCCAAAAGAAAGGCAGTACCAGACTGATTCCTAGCCAACAAAAGAGCATACGCAGATGCAGTGAATGGAGGGAAGATTAGAAAGGTCCCTTCTTACCTGGAGGTAAGTATGTTCAATGTCAATTAGGGCATTGCGTTCTAAATGAGGAGATCAAGAAAATATGCTCTGCTATTTATTTAGTAAGGGAGTTAACTTTCCCAGGCCTCAGTTTTCTCATCTGTAAAATGGAGATTGTACTGTAATGGTGCCTGCCTCACAGGACTGTGGGTAAGGATGAAATGAGTTAATCCACAGTATGTAAGTACTTATTAAGTGAAACTATTATTAGAAACTCAGACATGGAATGAATCTTAGGGAAACCTCATCCAAACCACTTATTCTATGAAAAATATCTGAGGCCTGGCGAGGTTCTGTGACCCGTTCAAGGCTCTGTTACTTTGGAAGCAGATCTAGGCATTAATTCAGTTCTCCTGAGAGACACCCAGTTTGGTTCTGTATGTGACTGCAGGGCTGCTGTGGTTCTAGTACTCTTCCTCTGTGGCAACTACAGGGTTATTTTGTTTTCTAATTTTTTTTTTTTTTTTTTTTTTTTTTTGAGACGGGGTCTCGCTCTGTCGCCCAAGCTGGAGTGCAGTGGCTCACTGCAAGCTCTGCCTCCTGGGTTCACACCATTCTCCTGCCTCAGCCTCCCGAGTAGCTGGGACTACAGGTGCCCGCCACCAAGCCTGGCTAATTTTTTGTGTTCTTAATCGAGATGGGGTTTCAGCGTGTTAGCCAGGATGGTCTCAATCTCCTGACCTTGTGATCCGCCCACCTCGGCCTCCCAAAGTGCTGAGATTACAGGCGTGAGCCACTGCGCCCACCCTTTCTAAATTTTAAGAGAGTCAAAATGTTAGCCAAGAAACATCAGTGCTCTTTCATTTATCCAAGAACTTTCTAGTGAGTGCTGACTTGGTGAAGCACTATTCTAGGCAGTGTTATGGTGGCTTCAGTGGTAACAAGATAGACAAGGTCCTTACAAGGTCCCCTCAAGCATCTTACAATCTGATGATGAAACAGTGATGTCAGAGGGAGTGATAGAGGGGGATGTAGTTAGGAGGGTGGATGGCAGTTAATTTAGGCATTTCTTTGCAGTGTAATCTCCAGGAAGATGGTACTGTAACACTGGTTTCAGCATTGCATATATGAATATGCATGGGTATATGTGATAAGAAGAAATTATACAAAGTGGCATTACCCTCTGAAAAGTTCATTCTTGGGCACTCATATCAGAAATAAACACTACTCATTATCAGAATAGACCTTTTCTGGTCTTGGTCTTACCTCCCTGGCTATTCTGGAGCAGATGGGTGGATTAAGGCAAAAGCGCACTAGAGTAATCAATGCAGGGCTCAATTTACTCTCAGGTGAAGTTCATTTCTCTACTCTCTCAAGGTTGGATTCTTAGCCGTTGGCATTTGTGCTATGTGCCATGAAATTCTTGCCCCAAGAACCAGTTCAGGGGATCAAAGAGCTATTATTAATGTCTCAGTTTAGGCCAACTGAGAGAGGGAACGACAGTAGAGGCAGGCCACTCACCCCTCCATTCAGCCACCCTCCTCCACAACGGGGCCATTGAGCAGGCGCCACAATAGAGGGCTGAGAATAAAAGGCCGAAGGAAAGCATACAGAGTCCCCTTGCACAGACTCGGTCATTCATCACCAGGCAAGTGCCAATATCTGGCAACAGCAATCTCAATTTCTGCAAATCCTCCAACTTGCAACAGCTGCTAGTGACTCTGGTGGGCGGCTTTGCTGCTTACGCCAGTTTCCAATACCAAGCCCTGGCCCAGAGCCAAGTAGACATTACTTGGGTTAGAGACACACTGGCTGCAGAGAGCAGCAACAATGGACTTCACAGCTTATAAAGCAGCTTACAAAGAGCTCCCGTGTATTTCAAAAAGCACTTCAGATAGCTGGTGAGAGAAGCTATCTGCACAAATGCATTCAAGCAGTTTATTTCAAACCCACTTAATTCAAGGTTTCCGTCAGGAGCCAATGGCATAGTGGAGGTAGGTGCAGAGAACTGCAAGAGGGCTGGATGGCTTGGCAGCTGAGGGAACGCAGTCAAGCCACATCCGCCCTCCTCTGGAGCACCAGCTCAGCAGGATGAGGAGTGACTGGCAGCAATCAGCCCTCCAATGGGTTAACAAATGTAATGAAAAAATGAAACATATTCTGTGGGATTCCACGGCTCTTTAGTGAGTTGTCAAAACTGCTTTCATCAGCATTGTTAGGGAGCATTTCTAAACGTTACTCAATGAACGTGCCGAGTGCCATCTAGGTGCCTGATGCCACACCATCCAAATGTACCTTCATCTGATTGCACAGGTAACGCCAGCCAATGGCACCTCCTGTTCTGCCTCACCTCTCCCAAGTCTCTAGGGTTCCACTCATCTCCTCCATGAGATCTAGACTTGCCCTTGTAGGCACAGCTGACTAGTTTCTAGAGAACAACTTTGCCAGGTAACAGGCACAGAGACCAAAAGAAGCTAAAGACTGAGGCACAAAGGCCTATGTCTGGAGCCTGGATTTTATGGAAGCCACAGAAGGGCACAGCAAACAATGGGCCCAAAATGGACCATGTTCATAGGAAAAATACAGAGACAGGTAACAATTCTTAATCAATTTTGTTTTGTCCTCTTGCCCATAGATTTTTCAAAAGAATTTCATGAGTACTTTTATTTATGGAAAATAAACTAATGTGAAGATTGAGGTGAGGTGGGAACTAAGGACTCCTTCACATGACTTTGGACCCCACTTGGAGCTCTGATGTGCTGTGTATGGATTTCTTAGAAACTATGAATCAATAGATTCCAGGTAAGAAATTATTACAATAATTAATAGAATCAAAAGAAATATACAAAGCCGTATCCAACATGAAGTAGAACTGGATTGTGAAGTGGCACAGCTCAAGTGCTACTATGTTGAAGGAACCGAAGCTACCAACAACCCAGCACTTATTCCAATAGTAAGATCTATTCTTTAGGGGAATAAGGAGTTGAGTATGATATGGCAATGTTCACTGTGAGGCCAACCTCCTAGCATGAAATGGATCCACGTAAGATGCTCAGCATGTTATTACCCCATATTATTAACGTATAATATGCCATGTGCAGCAATGAGACTCCTTAAAGGGATCAGGTTCTGAATTAATGTATCATCTGTACTTGGATTATCAGCATCAAATGCAACTCTTCGTGTATTGGTTATTCCAACAGCTATAAGAAGAATAAAGATTATATCAGAGAAAACCTTTAGGGAGAAAGTGGGGAAATAAAAATAGTTTCTATCAACTGCAGAATTTGTGATTGCCTATCCACAATGCACATTTACTTCCAGTACGACTTCCCTGTATTTTTCATGTTATGTTTTAAAAGTTAGCATTCACCAACAGGAAGAAATTCTGCAACAGAACTCAGAACCCAAATTAGAGCTCACAGAGGAAAGCAAAATGGCACAAACACAGACCTAACTAACAGAGTTCGCTTTCTGCCCCCATCCTGCTGCTAGAAACCAGACACTATGTTAGGCACAGTGAGGCAAGCCTAGGAAGGCTCCAATCACAGATCCATGATCTATGACTGTGCATTTCTGATTCGGTTCTTGAGATGCAGATGCTGAAGCTACTGTACCATCTGCCAAGAGCAATGGCTGCTCCACGAGACCTGCACTCCTGGCAAATCTCACTTAAAAGACCCACCTCTAACTTGGTATTTTACACTCAATATTAATATTTAAGTATATGCAGCACTGGGGTACAATATAAATGCTTGTCAAAAATAAGATCCTTGAAAGCATACACTATTTCCTTTTTTCCTCTTGCAGTGTCAAGCAATTAACAGGTATTAAATAACCACTGACTAGTCAACTATAAAAAAGAGGGATGTGAGCAAGAATACTAGCAAGAACAAGTATCTGTTACCATGTCTTCCCACCCACCAAACTGTGGAGGAAAAAACTCCCTCTTCTCAAATCAAGGCAGGCTGCTTACAAGGAGCACCACGTGAAAGGGAAAAATGGCCACTCTACGCAATATGCCTATTTTGATGTGAAGGGCTGGTCTGTCGTTAGCACTTCCCAATCAGTAGCACTCACAAATAGGTCTAAACTTGGAAAATTAAAAAAAAAAAAAAAAAAAAAAAAAAAAAAAAAACTCCCTATCAAACAATGAGAATCAAGAGTAAAAAAGAAATAGCAGTTTGCTAAAAAAGAGACTAAAATACATCAGGGCCTTAGAAGAGTTATTTCTGCATTCCCTGCACATACGACATCATTCATGAAGAAGGCAATGGTACAAATATAGCATAAATGTCGTCTGCTCTAGCTTGTAATTTAAAATGCAAATGCTAATGAGCGAACTGGTATATCAGTGGAGTTAATAACCGCATGCCTAGCACAGGGGCTGCATCCAAAACACACACAGAGAAGAGACAGACACCATGTTCCAATTTAAAAATAAAAACACCCAAATTAACCCTAGAAAAATCACTAGCAGATGTACAAGCTCAGGAAAAGGAGGCACACAAGGGCAGGGAAATGGGAACTTCTCCACCAGCCGCAGACTAACCAGTCAATTTAAATATTTTCCTACATATAGTAAAGGTAAGCATGGGAGTTACGAGGGTTTACTGAGGAATGCTATTGTAAAAGCATTACAGAGTATAATAAGTATAATAAGGAAAAGCTACAGGGAATCCAGAAAGCTTGAATAGAAAGTTTTCTCCAAAGCCCACTTTAGAAGCCTATAAGCTAATCTTGCAGGGAGCCAAATGAGATGTAGATCTCATTTACTTCATCATAGGCAAAGGGTGA
Organism: Rhinopithecus roxellana; assembly: GCF_007565055.1. Classification (NCBI taxonomy): domain Eukaryota; kingdom Metazoa; phylum Chordata; class Mammalia; order Primates; family Cercopithecidae; genus Rhinopithecus; species Rhinopithecus roxellana. The sequence continues at coordinate 65,289,205 of NC_044554.1, forward strand.
AGAAGCTTTGGTTAAAAAAAAGCCCAAAAACTTACAAGATCTAGATTTAAAGGGTCATTTAAGTAAATTGGAAAAAGCTCTAATGATGAAATAAAATGATGGAGAGAATGCAGTTGTGTCTCAGATGCCTTCCGAACATGAAAGGAACTTCTGTGGATTGTTCTTGCTCCTCATAGGCTGGTGCCTGGCAGCCCTGCAGCAGAATCTGGGAACACTCCACAGCACTGAGATGAAGAGCAGCTCCTTGGGCTTCCTCAGAGCCCCCCACGCATGGGCAACGAGGAAGTGCATTCTGTGGTTAGTGGCTCTGTCCAGTGCCAGGACTGAAACTACGACGCCTCCTCAAGGCCAGCAGGAGAGCGAGCTTGCACATGCTGCCCACACTGGACACCTAGTGTCTTCTAGTTCCCATGTTAGTGCTATTCATTCAAATTCCACACAAAGAGCCAGGCCCAAACTCTAACAGATCCAGCCCATCTGACTGGTGAAGCCTCAGGAAAACTTTTGAAAGAAACTCAAGGTAAGCAATGACCTGGAGTTTGGGGAAGGGGGCAAATAGCTTTTCAATGATGAAGAATGGTTTTATTTATTTATTTTTAAAACCCAGTCAAATCTGTTTGAAAGGGGTGGGGGATTCCTGAGATGGTTTCCACAGCAACCAGGATTAAGTCTTACAGCAGTGTGCACTGTTCACCCTGGGGCTGCCCATTACCAGATTTCAAAGCATTAACCTTTAATTTCAAATTACCAAACCATTTACACTCCCTCTCCTGCATCCAGGTTCTGCCATTTTCTACTATTAGTCTGATAAAATGGACTCCCCCACAGGGCTGGAGTGGTGGTGAGTAGTACAGTAGCTTGTCAACATTACTACTAAGTGGCTGGTGGGAAATGCCCACAGGTTGACAAGATGGTGTTGAATAATCTATACTGAAATGTATTCCTCTGGGAAAGCCACAAGAAGGGACTTAGAACTGAAGCATTTGGGCACAACCAATGAGACAGGTGCTGTTTTTGGAAATAATCCAACAGAGAAAAGCCATCAGATTTCTGGAAACTTCCCATTCCATCCCCCAATGCCCACCAGGTGGAAGGCAAGCCAGACAACCCTAAATAGACTGAGACAGAATGAGCTTTAAAGTAGGAGGGAAGGAGAAGGGCCCGAAAAGGAACACCTGGGGAAAAGCTCACAGGACTGACCCTCTCTAACACTCCACTGGCCTCATTAGCTCTGCATAAGACAGGCCTCATCTCTATCCAGGATGTTTTCTCCCCTTGTCTCATCAGTATTAAAACATGAAAGCATAAGAGTAAAAAGCACAATAGAAGGCTTTAGAACAGAAAAGTAGAAACACTAGTCAGAGAATTCAGGAGGAAGGAATCTCCTCACTGACCTACCCATCCAAAGCCAATCCACAGGCCTATCATCTAACAGCAAGGGTAAATCAACATCTATCTTTCCTTGGCACATAAAACCCAGTAGATGGTAAGGGCTGAACACCCTAATCAGGAGGGCTGCACCATCCTCTGCAGTCCGACTGGGTCCATAGAAGGTGATGACACCACCAGGACTATCTTTTCCTAGTTATAGGAGGCCCTAGATAGGCTGGCACATAAATGCCATATGGGCCTTGCTGTCTCCCTCACCTCCAGGTCACCAGCATCACACCAAGATATGCAGGCCAGTCTGACGGAAATAATTAATTAGGAAGCAGGAGAGCAAGAATTCATCTTTAAGTGTTTTAGCTCCAAGGTCTGTGACTGCCATTAAACCAGGCCAAACAAATCTTATTTTTAGTGACTTTATTTATTACTCTGGAATGGGTACTGAACAAATCATATTTCTCCCTCTTTCATGCTGAAACACTCGATTATGTCATGGAAGTCTTTTAATTCCTACTCCCAGTCTTCAGGTATTGGCATGCTGAGGCTCTTAGCATCTTTGTTCATCCTCCTCTGATCTGACCACCTGCAGTTTCCTGATGTCCTTCCTAAAAGGATGGGCCTCAGACGGTATACCGTACACCAGGAATGCAATGACTTGGGCTGGTTCAGTACCTGGCTCCACTCCTCTCTGCATTCTGTATTTCTGAGTTCTGAACCAGCCTTTTTGACAGCAGTTACATATTTACTCTTATTGTTTTATAAAATCTGAGCTGTTTTCATTTGTATAGTATTTAAGGCATGTGTTGCTTACCCTTATGCTTTTAAAACATTTTTTTTTCTTCATGTCAATACATTCTTTACTCCAGCAGACACAATTACTTTGCTTAAAGGCTGGAACTATATCATGCATTTCTGTATTCCTAGCATTGTGCCCACTGAATATAAAAAAAAAAAATTATTAAATAACCATGTAACTGAATGACCCACAAGCATGAAGAGGCTCATTCTGGGGATGATTCATGATGTAAAGATGAAAATAATCAGGATGTAATTGGAGGTTTCATTCACATGACCAGTGGGTGACGGTGTGCCTGAAGAGATGGGGAGCTGAAGGTGCAGCAGTGAACACTCAATAGCAGGAGAGCTAAGAGGGAGATTTACACACCAATACAAAAGTGGAGAGAAAAATGATTGATGAATATGTCCATTTCTTTTAGGCAGCTCTTCCTGAGATCTGATATAGGTCAACTTTTTCTGCCTAGATAAATCAAACCCAACCTGCCCAAAGAAAATGTAGCAGACCTTGGAAATTCAAATGCCATCGCCCGGAGGAAAACTTTTCCATTCAACAATTGTTATTTGCTCTGTATTCTTATACTATGTGGCCTATGCTTTTGATAACTGCTCTTTTGTATTTCCTTGTTTACATTTTTTTGTATGGCCATCTACACAACTAGACTCAAAGATATTCGAGGGAGAAGTTATCCTACTAATTTATGTATCATCCAAAATTTAACCACTGAAGACTACCTTTCTTAATCTGTGCTTGTAAAAATCTTGGACTCATTAAAAAACACTCCCCAAATCTGTTCACTGTGTTAATTCTTTCCTGTAAGTGACTCTCCAGGATCCCCAGACATGAACATAATTCTTATAATTCCTATAATGATATCTTTAAAAGTAAAGAACTAGAGCAGCTCTAGGAAAGTCTCATGTTAAGCTGCCCATTTCTAGTAATGGGACCCAACAGAAAGTAGGCAGTGAAGACAGAATCAAACTGGGAAGTCTCAAGAGAAAGAATACCCCCCTTTACAAATATCCATTAAGTTGCAATTCAATTAAAGCATCTGAAAGGAATTCATAAGTATCAGCAGACCCTGTAATTGCTTAATTAAGGATAGAAGCCTAGCAAACACAACCACAATAACAGCCTGATTCATTAGCACCTCTGTGATAGCAGAATGGGATTTCTCACTTAAACATACATTGGTTTTAATTGTGTAATTTAGTTAGGCACTGGTAATCAATGGGGACCCACAATTCCTGGGACCAGGAGGTGAGGAGGATATTCCTGTTCACCTTCCCTTCCCTCCTCTCATTAGAAGTTTTTGGTCTATTGAAACAGGCAGTTGATATTCCAGTGAGGATTGGCTGGAGAAGAGATCTTAAAGAAAAAGAAGGAAATGAGGAACTTCATTCAAAGGCATTCAGGGTGAAAGGACACACAGGCGAAGCTTTAGTTCACCATGTACAAGCCCACTACCACTTATCAAATCCTAGACACTTAGAGCCTTTCTCAATGCGTCCCTTGTCATAATCCAGCTCCAGAAAGGGAGACAGAGAGGCGGAGGCAGAGGGAGAGGGAGAGGAGAAGGGAGAAAGGTTGGGAGAGGGAGAGGAATGGGGAGGGAAAGAAAAATGCTAAAAGGCAGGAAAAGGGAAGTCTCGTTTTCTTGTCTTATCTCATACGAATAGGTAACTGGTTAATTGTAAGTCACCTGCTGTGATCCACATGGGAACTCCCCGTCAAGTGGCTGCTGCCTTCTAGATGGTTTGTACTATGAGTTCCATGCAAGGTGACTGGCATCCATTTCCTGCCTGCCTCACCCTGTAATTCCTCAAACTTATGGCAGTACCACCTTTAACACTAAGGAAATGCAAACATGGCATGGTGGACTCACTCAGTGAGTTGGCAGAAGACTCCAAATATCTGCTATAAGGCTCCTTAGATCACTTTGCACTGAAATCTCAAATTATTATTCTCTTCCAATTCAGGAGAAAAGTATTTGGTTTGTAGGCACCATGCCTTGATACCTGCTATGCTTATCCAACAGGGCTACTTCCTGAACTGTGCCTGCAGCATGACCCTGATACTTAAGATCTAATAAGGGAATTACAATAAGGACACTCAATATAAAGGTCATAGTAATAAGACAAATACTACACACCCACTGGGGCTTTTAAGTAAAAACATGAGGTCATGTGTCATGGTTCATGCTTACAATCCTAGCACTTTGGGAGACTAAGGCAAGAGGACTGCTTGAGGCCAGGAGCCTGAGACCAGCCTGGGCAACATAGTTGAGACCCTGTCTCTACAAAAAACAAACAATATTAGCCAGGTGTGGTGGCATGCACCTGTTGTCTCAGATACTCAGGATCTGAGGGAGGATTACCTGAGCCCAGGAGTTCGGGATTACAGTGAGCTATGATGGGGCCACTGCACTGTAGCCTGGGCAACAGAGTAAGACCCTGTCTCCAAAAAAAGGAAAAAAAAGAAAAAGAAAGCAAAAAATAAAAGCATGAATTGAGAGCCAAATAGTTTCCAAATATGTGACTCAATCTCCCTCTAGGCAAAATACTAAAGTAAAATGGGACACACATGACTAGTGAAAATAAGAACTGCGTGAACCACTTTTGCTCTCATGGAAGGAAACGTGTGGGGCTCACTAAAGGCCAGATGAGGAAAAAGGATGCTTTTTAACAAATGCAGGCTGCCCAGGGATCTTGGCTTCCTTGCTAACTATGGACAAGAACTGACTGTGACTGCCTCCGAGACTGAAATCAGCACGCTAAGGAGGAGGCCACAGCAGCAGGCAGAGAGACCTTGAACAGTCTCAGTTCTGATGCTGTAAGGTCACCTGCTCACCGACCAAGCCTAAGGAAGGTGCTTAAAGGACTAGAGGGCAAGAGTGTTCAGGAGGCACTGACCTGTTGGCTACAGCTGACTTCTCTAGCCCCACCTGCTATCCCATCTGACCAAGCGATCATTCTACATACAGGGGTGCAGGAACCGTGACAGAATGGCCAGCTGGCTTGGGCCAAATGCCACTCCCTATCAAGCTGTGGGGCCGTCTGCCTGAAAAAAGGCCACATAAAAATGGAAAGTGTCCACCCTACCTTTAAGTACAGAGGGCTCTCCAAAAGGCTGGGATTAATGAGAGCAGCACATAAGGGACTGCACCCAACAATTATCTTGGCATTCCCCTTGAGAATCACAACCCAAACTCCCTCCTTACTGCAAAGACATTTCCAGCAGAATGCCACGCTTACATAATGAAGAGTGCATACGACAGGTATTTGCAAAGCTCTAGCAGGACAATCGCTGCCCAGGCGAATAATCCTACAACATGAATAGCAAACTTATACTCACTTTCAGCTTTGTAGGTAGCTTTAAAAGACCAAGGGATCTTTCTCTCTCCAAGCCTACTCCCTCAATCCACATTCTCCATGCATCTTATCCCTTCTGTTTCTTCTAGATCACTGCTCCATTCACTATCCTTGTGCAGCCTTTCCTGATTCCTTCTCTTCAGAATTCAGACCAGTGCTTCTCAACATTTCAAATCTTATGTTCCCCAGGATAATCTCTTACTTCATCTTTTTTATAACTTCATTTGCCAATATTTTGTTGAGTTTTACATTCTAAAATTGATACTATGAAAACAATAGGTGTACTGAATAGCCTTTTCAGCTATCCATACCTTCTTGATTCTTGAGTAAGAATTACAGTTCTAAAAGCACTCAAGATGCTGACATCCTTGGAATGTTACCTTCACCCTTTGGCTTTTACTTTCTACACGACTTTTCCATTCTCTGTTAGATACTAGGGAAGTGCAATCTGTACTTAATAAGTCTGTTTCTAACTTCCTACTTTTACTTCCCAGTCACCTGTAATCTACCTTTAATTGACTCAACTCTGATGAAATTGTACTGAGAGAGGTTACCTGTGACTTACTAGTAGATAAACAGCATAAAAGCACTTTCCAGTTTTTATATACTTGATGTTTTATGTAAACTCTGACACTGCTGATGCCTGGGAATTCTTTACTCCCTTGGCTTCCAGAAGAATGCTGTCTCGACTGTCTTACTGCTCTGACTGTATAATCTCAGTCCATATATAAACACTTAGCCCACTCCATGCAGGTTGGTGTCTTCCGGGGTGCCTACACTTTGTAAACCTGTCTTCTAGGCACTGTAACAGTTTTAGTTACTGCCTCTATGCTGATGTCTGCCTGACCTAAGCCTGAACATTCTCATGGATATTCCAAAACCAAACAAACAACCTGTTCCTAAAACCTATTCTTACTCTTATGTTGCCCTTAATTGTGGACATCTCAATCTATCTGATTGCTCAAACCTAGGACACTTTCACTTTCTCCCCACCACTCAACACCACCCCCTACTCCTGACCAAAAAGAAACCAGGCATTCCCAGAATCTCATCAAGTCTACCTCCTACTTTTCCAAATCTCTCCAATTTTCTCCCCAGATTTCAGACCTCTACAACTCTCTTGCCTCTTAATTGCTCTCCCAGACTCTTGCCCCTCATTTATTCCAATGTATCCACAAAAATGAACTTTCTTAACCCAAGTCTGAGCATGCTCCCCCCTTGCTTAATGCCCTCTCCAGTGACTCTGAAGGTCCACTGCGTAATCTAAAATAGAAGGACTAGCTCGTGTCTGAGTTGTCAGCCTGACTCCACGCTCTACCCTCCTCACTCTTTATACTCCACCAGTAACAACGGCTACATGGTTGCCCAGATCTACGCAGATGTTCATACCTCTAAAACTCTGCACACACTGCTATCTCTAGCTAGAATGTGCATCTTCTTCTACTCCCCCTCCCCAACACAGTAAACTCTTATATGTACTTCAAAACACAGCTCAAGATACCAGCACTTAGGGAGGTGTTCTCTGATGTCCACCTAAAGAAATAATCATTCCCTTCTCAGTGCTACTTCTAGACCTTGTCCATAATTATATTCTCTCATCTAGTACCCAACTTTACATTTTGTTTACATGTCTGTATTCCCTTGGGTGTTTCCTGAGACCTAGGACTGTGTCTTACCTGTATATTCTTTGGGATGGGGTTTTAGGACAATGCAGAGTTCCTTGCTCCAAAGTCTCAGAGGGAAAAGCCTTCCTTCCAGCAAGCTTAGTCAGAAGTAGACTGGCACAGCTCCTTTTCTTGACTTATTTCCAGTAACGGGCAGGTCACAATTTCTATGATAGAGCCATAGCTATGTGCACACATGCTGCACAATCATGCCACTCCAAATTGAGGGGCAAGGTAAACTCTAGTTATAAAAACAGTAACTCTTTGCAAGGGGAAGGAGCATATTTGTTGATGATCTGCTTTATAATGGGCTTGTTTTAGATTCAACTCATTAAACTCCAACAATCATGAGGCAGGAAGTTATAACTGATGTGTAAACTGAGGCTTGAAGAGGTAAATAACCTCGCTAAAGTCACCTGCTTATACACAGTACAGCCATGATGCAAACTGAGATCTGCTTTCTCTTAAGACTTTTCCCTGTCCTGTATTCTTGCCAGGTTTCTGAAGAAACCAAAAGATGCATAATATGACAGCATACACTATGGCAGGAGAAAAATGTAAAAGGCTTATATTTTTATCACGTATTTGCTTCTGTGTAATCTATCTTTCACAATGTAAGTTAACTCAGGCAATGCCTTTTGAATTGCTAAGCTTAAAATAATGCCAAATACACACAGAAACTGGCTGATATAGAGTCGAGTGATCAGACTGCTTGTGTCTAAGCAACGTAAAAGTAGAAGAATTCTGCAGGAAAACTCCAGCCAAGATGGTCTGTGCTCTGAGCCTGCTCCATTCAGGTAGTTTAGAGTTTAAAAGACAGAACTTCAATGTTCTCTTTCCCCTATACATTTGTGGCCAAGTTTCCCAGGAAGAATAATATGGTTTCTCTTTTTTACCTCTGGGATAAAGCTCTACATTGCCAAAACGATGCTTTTCTTTCTCAGCTGCAGAGCAGAGGATGAGTTGAAAATATACAGGCATACCTCAGAGATACTGCGGGTTCAGTTCCAGACCACTGCAGTAAAGTGAATATTGCTATAGAGCAAGTCACACAAATTTTCAGTTTTCCAGGGCATATAAAAGTGTGCACCCTATATTGTAGTTTAATAAAAGCACTTTATTGTTAAAAAGTGCTAATGATCATCTGAGCCTTCAGTGAGTCATAATCTTTTTGCTGTTGGAGGGTCTTGCTTCCATGTTCATGGCTGCTGACTGATCAGGGTGGTGCTTGCTGATGGAGGTGGTGGCTGTGGCAAAAAAACAATGAGGTCTGCTGCATCAACTGGCTCTTCCTTTCACAAAATATTTCTCTGTAGCATGGAATACTGTTGGATAGCATTTCATTCACTTTAGAACATCTTTCAAAATTAAAGTCCATTCTCTCAAACCCTGATGCTGCTTCATGAAGTTTACATAATATTCTGAATCCTTTGTTGTCATTTCTACAATATTCACAGCATCTTTGCCAGGACCAGATTCCATTTCATGAAATAACTTTCTTTGCTCATTTATAAGAAGCAGCTCCTCATCTGTTCAAATTCTTTTCATGAGATTTCAGTAACTCAGTTTTATCCCCAGGCTCTACTACTAATTCTAGTTCTTTTGCTATTTCTATCATATCTGCAGTTACTTCCTCCACTGAAGTCTTGAACTCTTTGAAGTCAACCATTAGGCTTAGAATCAACTTCCTTCAAATTTCTGTTTATGTTGGTTGCTGTTTCAACCTCCTCCCATGAATCACGAATGTTCTCAATGGCATTTAAAGTGGTGAATCCATTCCAGAAAGTTTTCAATTTGCTTTCCAGATCCATCAGAAAAATCACTAATTATGGCTGTTTTAGGTTTACAAAACATATTTCTTAAATAGTAAGGTTTGAAAATCAAAATTACTCCTTGATACACAGGCTGCAGAATGAATGCTGTGTTAGCAGGCATGTACAATCTTTGTGTACAACTCTTTCAGAGCTCTTGGGTGACCAGCTAGCTGCAGCACTGTGAATGAGCAGTAATATTTTGAAAAAAAATCTTTTTTTTCCTGAGCAGTAGGTCTCAACAATGGGCTTAAAATATTCCATAAACCAGGCTGTCACCAGATGTGCTGTCATACAGGCTTTGTTGTTCCTTTTACAGAGCACAGGCAGAGTAGATTCAGTATCATTCTTAGGGGCCTTAGGCTTTTTGGAATGGTCAATGAGCAATGGCTTTAACTTAAAAGTCACCAGCTGCATAAGGTCTTAACAACAGAGTCCACCTGTCTTTTGAAACTCGGAAGGCAGGCATTGACTTCTCTCTAGCTATGAAAATCCTGGATGGCACCTTCTTCCAGTAGAAGGCTGTTTCATCTACATTGAAAATCTGGTGTTTGGTGTAGTCACCTTCACCAGAGATCTTAGCTGGATCTTCTGGATAACTTGTTGCAGTTTCTACATTAGCACTTGCTGCTTCACCTTGTACTTTTATGTTATGAAGATGGCTTCTTTCCTTAAACCTCATGAACCAACCTCTAACAGCTTCAAACTTTTCTTCTGCAGCTTCTTTACCTCTGAGTGTTCACAGAATTGAGGAGAGTCAAATCCAGAGGGCTTTCTCTGGATTAGACTTTGGCTTAAGGAAATATTGTGACTGGTTTGATCTTCTATCCAGAACACTAAAATGTTTCCGTATCAGCAATAAGACTGTTTCAATTTCTTTTCTATTTTGAGATAGGTTCTCATTATGTGGCCCAGGCTGATCTGTAACTCCTGGGCTCAGCCTACTGAGTAGTTGAGAGTACAGGCATGCACCACTGCACCCAACTTTGTCTGGTTTTCTTATCATTCAACGGGTGGAGCAGTCAGAACATATACAACATTTATCAATTAAGTTTATTTACCATCTTATATGACTGTGGTTCATGATGACGCAAAACAGTTGAAATAGTAACATCAAAGATCACTGGTCACAGATCACCATAACAGATATAATAATAATAAAGTTTGAAATGTTGTGAAAATTACCAAATGTGACAGACACATGCTGCTGGAGAAATGGCACTGACATACTTGCTTAACATAGGGTTGCCACAATCCTCCTATCTATTAAAAAATGCAATCTGAAGTGCAATAAAAAGAAGTGCAATAAACCCGGATATGACTGTGCCTCCAACTCTCCAAACCTTAGTAAAAAGGCACAAATGACTGCATAAAAGGACTCCCTCACACACTGCCACACAGCCCTTCAGTTTACCATAACTCACATTAGCAAAAATAAAAGCACAGTCCTCCAATAAGGTATGAGTTTTTTTGCATCCCTTCTTTTGCATAGCTGCCCTGAGCTTGGTGTCACACTTCAATGAGTCCCTTCAGAAGGCCTGCAGAGTGGTGCAATGATCAAGTTTATAAGAGTACGCACAAGAGCCACAATGAGAAGTGACAGCCAAGCAGCAGCAGTGAGCTCCATAGTCATGTGTTCAGGGAGTGATTTATCTCACATAACTCAATCCATTTAGTGGGGGCCTGAGGGAGACCCTTATCCAGACAAGAAACTACCTGTGCCTTCTAGGAAAAGGAGGCCAAGGTGATCTGGCAGGAGACAGCAAGCATGACTCCTGTTTCTCTTTCCCCATAACAAATTCTATTCAATAATTCAACGTAAGAAGTGCTGAGACAACAGGACAGTAACAAAAAAGGCAAGGTGGGGACCATGTGCATCTGGGGACCATGGCAGGATATATCTTTTGCAAGTGAATGAATATTTGCGTGTGCAGGGGTGGCTGGGCAGAGTTGGGGTGGTGATGGAAGTAAAATGACAGCTTTCCCTCAAAGACTGCAGTCTCTGTGAAGTACCAACTGGAAATAAATAACGATTATTTGCCAGCAGCAAAGAAATGAAGCAGTTTGTTCCTTGAATGCATAAATGTAAATTGCTCAAAGAGCACAGTTTATACATAGCCTTCTGGCTTGTGAAATATTAAGCTACCAGAAAAGATAGGGTAAGACGCACATTAAGTCAGCAAAGAAAGGAGCATCACTTGCCTTAGCACGTCAACCTTAGCACAACAAGAAATACTATTGATGTGGGAAGAGTGTGTGAAAGCAACGTCACGGCTGGGGTTTCGTAAAGGACTGGGATCTTAATGGCATTTGAAAAGAATGAAACGGAGACAAACGGCACTGCCTGGGGAGGTACAGGTGAAGAGTGTCTCCGCTCCACTGAGACCTCCCCACAACTAACATGGCATGGGTGGTCTGTTTCAAGTGGGTAATGAATGCCAACTCTGAGAATTCCATCGTTGGTATTTTCCTAAGTCTGGAATTTCCTTTGCTTTAGCTCTATAAGGGCTGCGTGCTTTCAAGTTGCTCTACTCCTACATCCTGCGCTTGGTAGAAACGAGGAGCAGAAAGAGGGTGCAGTGCTGGGTCTGCAGTGACAGGAGGATCCAATCTAGAAACTGTGTTTGCATATCCCAACCAGAGAGGAAAAGCATGCTGGTGGGCTCTAGGGCCTACCCAGAACACAGGGGGAAAGGAGGGTATGTGGCCTCCAGGGATGACTTCTGAGCTCAGAGTAACATGTAACACATAAGACTTACCTGCAAGTAAGAAGGTGATAAGGCAAGTTTCCTTTGGCAAATAGAGTTTGAGACGAGAACCACTGAAGACGTATTCCACCACAGCTTCAGAACGACCTGCCCGCTGAAGAAAAGGCAGGAACTGCTTTGCTTTTTGGGTATCCTGATGGAGAAAAGAGGAAAAGAGTAACTGGAAAGTAATGAAACCCAACGTTTCTGTCTTTCTAGTCTAGGACAAAAAGTTTGGCAGGAAGCTAAGCAAATAACCCTATTGATAGACATTTCTGAAACCAAGACATAGACGTGATACTCATGAGGCCTCAGTAGAAGAAATATAGTTAATCGACAGTTTCCGGAACATTCTCATTGACTTAAATACTCAGTTAAAAGGGTGCTTCAAAAATGAGACATTCACACCAGAGTTCCCTGGGGCAAGAAGAGCTCATCTTCCTTTAACATAAAATTGAGGGGCCAGGTGCAGTGGCTCACGCCTGCAATCTCAGCACTTTGGGAGGCCAAGGCAGGTGGATTACCTGAGGTCAGGGGTTTGAAATTATCTTGGCCAACGTGGTAAAACCCTGTCTCTACTAAAAATAGAAAAAAATTAGCCAGGCATGGTGGCACATGCCTGTAATCCCAGCTACTTGGGAGGCTGAAGCAGGAGAATTGCTTGAACCTGGGAAGTGGAGGTTGCAGTGAGCCAAAATCGCGCCATGTGCACTACAGTCTGGGCAACAAGAGCGAAACTCCATCTCGAAAAAAAAAAAGAAAAAAAGAGGTAAGAAGACCAGTACTAACCTTCTATTTAATCTTTAATATTCATCAAAAAAAAAAAAAAGTGACACCTAGGCTATGTCACATAGTCCCTATAACCCTGTCCCAGGAAGCCAAAAGTAGTTTATCTTTAAATAGGTTATGTAAGATTCAGAGCTCACAGTTTCTTAACCTTGAGAAGAGGCCAGCCTTCTCCAGGCACTAGTACAGCAATTCCTGCTCTATGTTCATTTTGGGGATGAGATGATACCTGGGGCCTACTGTTCCTACCCAGGGAAATCTCGAACAGCAGGGTGTGGTCAATTCAGAGAAATATCACTTCATGTCAGCATGAATCATTATAGAAATAATAAAAACACATAAAACGGAATAGCAGCTTAAAAACTTTTTTTCGTGCATCAACACAAAGTCTGTGCGTTCTATCCTCCAGAGAGCCAAATCATGGACATTTCGACTCTCAGAACTCTCAGCCACAGAGAAGCGAAGGGCCTTCAAATTCTTTCAGTCTCTCAAGCTAATTAAACAGATAATAGAGTAAGCGAGCATCAAAATATCACATCGCATATGCTGGGGAAACAGTCACTGGATTTTAGAGTTTTAGGTTTTCAGCCCAGCCAACAGAACTGAAAACTCCCTCTGGGGACACCAAGTTCTGCAAACTTTCCTGACTTCTGTGACACAAGCAGTCTGTACCCAGCCAAGTTCTTCCTTTCTGACTCTTCTAGCAACAGAGCTATTTTATTTAAATTAATGCACATTAGATAATGAAAACATAACAAGCCATCAAGTATTTCAGATCAGCCAAAGGGGCTCCTCTCATTCAGAAGCAGCGAGGTAGGCTGGGATGAAAACAATATTTATAGTAACTAAGATTCATGCTTCCCATCAAATAGATTCCTAGAGAAAAAGACAGTGATCCATTCTCAGTGTCTCTAACAGCACGGTGGTAAAAGGCAAGGTAACCATGAGCTTTAGTGGGTTGGAAACTTCCCCACTGAACACTTAAGCAACACATTCTCCTACACATATACAGCATGAAAAATGCCTGTCTGGCAGCTGGCTGAAGTCCAGAACAGTCAAGCAAGATAAATGCTCCATAAGAAAGCAAGCACTACTTGATTAAAATCCTTGTGCCATACTAGTCTAAGTCTGGGACGTTATTCATGAACTGAACCAGTAAGTCAACAATAATTATCAAATTGATTATCGCAAATCATGAGGCAACCTAACATCTCGGAAGAGAAGGCCTTTTTCCTCAAGATCAGAGCAAACTATATTTTTCAGAAATAGACTGCTGCTCATCACTGTCCTTTGGATGTAGTCATCTGGAAAAAGTGCTTATAGGAATAACAACGGCACACACACAGGCATGCCTTTCATGTTTGAACTAACAAGGAGGTTGCAGCACACTCTCTTCTTTTTTTGCTAAACTCTTACTTACTTTATAAAGAGAGAAACCTACTCAGACTGAGAATAATCAAGGAGCCTCAAAGGGACCTAAGTGCTACCCATGTCATAAAAATCAATACATGTTCCTGACTCCTCCCAAGTCTCAATGCACAACTCAACAGCTCTAGTCCAGAAATGACACATGGGAAGATAGTCAAGAGGATGACGTATCATTGATTATGGCAAAGATGAGAAGTGAAAGCCAACTATGAAAATCAGGCTGGGTGCAGTGGCTCACACCTGTAATCCCAGCACTTTGGGAGGCCGAGGCAGGTGGATCACAAGGTCAGGAGATCGAGACTATCCTGGCTAACATTGTGAAACCCCATCTCTACTAAAAATACAAAAAAAAAAAAAAAAAAAGAAAAAAGAAAGAAAAAATAGCCAGGAGTGGTGGCCGACACCTGTAGTCCCAGCTACTTGGGAGGCTGAGGCAGGAGAAAGGCATGAACCTGGGAGGTAGACTTGCAGTGAGCCAAGATCACGCCACTGCACTCCAGCCCGGGCAACAGAGCGAGACTCCGACAAAAAAAAAAAAAAAAAAAAAAAAAATTCAGAATATTAAGTTGACAGAATATTAAGCTGACAGAATATTAAGTTCTTATGAAGTCAATTAAATTGATTATAAGAACCCAAAGATGTTGGCGCTTTCAAATCTCAGTCACAGCCACACAAAGGTGTGTGTCTTTCCTTGTCATCTCAAGCACTTTTTTGCTTGGCATGTTCCTTTTCAATACAAGCATTCTTGAAATCTTTAATATTTGTTTCAGTGGCTCAAATGAAAAACACTTGTTAGGAAGACTGGCAAGTTTCCTCAGGTGATATAGCTATAAATCCTCCCTGGTAATTCAGTTATGGAAATTATTTATTTTAGAAATTCTGATTATACCATTATAAAATTGACTGAATTTGCCTTCCAAAGAGAGAGTGCAAGTAGCAATGTGCTTCAGTCTCTTAGACACATTTCCAGAGTTAATAAGAGCCAGGGAGACAGAGATTTTCTGAGAAGAGAAGAGAAGAGAAGAGAAGAGAAGAGAAGAGAAGAGAAGAGAAGAGAAGAGAAGAGAAGAGAAGAGAAGAGAAGAGAAGAGAAGAGAAGAGAAGAGAAGAGAAAAAAAAAAACCTGGCCGGGCACGATGGCTCACGGCTGTAATCCCAGCACTTTGGGAAGCGGAGGCAGGCAGATCATTTGAGATCAGGAGTTCGCGACCAGCCTGGCCAACATGGTGAAACCCTAAAAATACAAAAATTAGTCGGGTGTAGCAGGGTGTGCCTGTAATCCCAGCTACTTGGGAGGCTGAGGCAGGAGAATCATTTGAACCTGGGACACGGAGGTTGCAGTGAGCCCAATCATACCATTGCACTCGAGCCTGGGTGATGAGTGAAACTCCATCTCAAAACAAAAAACAAAAAACCACCCAAAACCATATACATAAATAAAGATTAAAGACCTTAGATTTAAAGAGATAACAACTACAGGACTTGTTACACAGAATGCTCACTTCAAGGCAATATCAAATATTTCTGCTTATATATCTATATGCTAAAGCTTTCACTCTCAGTTTTCATTGCTATTGCTTACTTACATAAGGTCTGGGATTCTATTTGCCAGTTTTCTGCCACTACATTGGCTCATAGCTTTGAGAATTCAAGTAAATAAATTCGCTGTGGTTTTTTTGTTATCTACACCAATATTCTCCTCCACTGGTGTAAATAATCAGGAAGCAACTGGATTTCTGACGAGGTCTTTTTTTGTTGTTGCACTGGTAGTTTTCACATTACCTGTGCTCTACAACAAACTATAAGTAAGTTATTTTCCTGTACTCTTAGAAAAGCTAATTTAAGATTGCATTAGCTACATTTAACCTGCTATTGTGGATGGCATCTCTTTAAGGAATGTTTCTGCCTCCTCAATGCACCTTGAAATTGAGAAAGTAATGATGCAACAAATGTGCCTGGGGTGACTTCATTTCAAAGGATTTTAATATCTATATCTCAAACTTAGAGGAATAGGGTTCTGAATGACCCTCCAGAATGGCAGGATGATCCTTAGAGAGAAGCAGAGAAGCAAAGGTTATAAAAACACCTTATTTATAAATTCTCACTCCGCCCCGACTTCTGGCTGGTCAGGCCAAATCTCTTCCAAATGTGGGTACATCTATTTATGGCTATAAGACATCCCCTTCAGCAGTTAGATTGGAACTTATCTCCACAAAGTACCTTGCTGTGTATACAAACACATGTTTAAAATAATTTGGTATGATGAATTCCCAGGTTTGGGAGACTGGGAGATTTGGGTGGATAGGTGGGAGAGCAGAGGAAGCAGAATCCTTGTACAGCTGGCACAGGATAGAAGTGTCTGAAAGACCACCACCCCAGACAGCCAGGTCACCTGCTTCCTAGAGGAGCTGAACTACAGAAATCACAATTCTGTGAATTCTGGAACAGAGTTTAGGCTGTCGGTGTGCACTAGATGTATGCAGAGTGATTCCCATGATTTCTCCAACAAAAGTCCCCAAATAGTAGGCATGAAACTAGAAAGGGCTGGTGAGAGGTAAACATAACAGCACACAAAACAGCATGGGAAAATGGGAATACACTAAACCTATTAGTTAACAATTAACCACTCAGGATTGTCATGTGCAAGGCTCAAATGGGAATTGTTAATAATGAAGATCACGAATTAGTTCTCATCATCACAATCACTCTTGGATTAACATCACACGAAAATGAACTAAAAACAAATACATGCAGAACTGATGATGTTACTGGGGAAGCATATTCCACCAGCACTTGAGAAACAGCTAGAAAGAAGTCCATCAACCCTGACGGGCCTTCCTGGAGGTGCAAGCATATGCTCTACTGCCCATCCCAGGATGTTTCTTCCTATGAAGCTCTCTGTACTGCTTGGTCCCACCAGCGCTGACCTGAGGGTAAAGGACTCCAGGGCACAATGCTGTTTGGGCCTAAAGCAGCAAAATCCTTGTGAACAAAGGACAGACACAGGAAAAAAAAAAAAAGAGTGTGGAGATCAGAACGAATCGTTAAGGATAGTGAAGCAAATGTGCTCTCTCATTTTAAGGTGTATGATAATCATTCACTGTCATAGTTATCTATGTTTTTCAGGGTTGTGCAGACCAGGAGAATTACTTTTGCGGCTATGTGGAAGACAAATCACAACTACGTCTCCTGTCAGCAAGGCAAAACCATCACCTATCACTCCACACTCTTACTACTTTCCACATCTTGGGCCCTATGGCCCCAAGTGCCATTTTAATTCACAGAATGAGTTTATGATTCGATGAAGAGCCAGTTGTACAGCGTGATCATCTCTTGAAATACATGGAACCCTGCGAGGGGAGGATTCTCTGTGAATGCCCTTGAGCTCCTGTGTCACCACAAAGCACTTGCAAATTGGAAACTGTTCTTCCCTGGCTGCTCATCAATACTTTGTGGTGAGATGTGTACTAGAGAGACCAGGGAGGGCATAAACTTCAGTGAGCTGCAAGTTTAACGGGAATGAAGTGAACATAGAGGAGAACACTGACAAAAACAAACTCCCAAACAAAAAAATTACAACAGGAAAAAAAAGGTGCTAAAACTAGGCCATCAATTATCTTTCAATAATTGGGTAGCATGGCACATGCCTGTAATCCTAGCGCTTTGAGAGGCCGAGGTGGGAGCATGACATGAGGCTAGGAGTTCAAGACCCCATCTCTACAAAAAATTTGAAAATTAGTCAAGCACGGTGGCACGGGCCTGTAGTCCCAGCTGCTTGGAAGGCTAAGGCAAGAGGACTGCTTCAGCCCAGGAGTTTGAGGCTGCAGTGAGCTATAATCATACCACAACACTCTAGCCTGGGTGACAGATTGAGACCTTGTCTCTTAAAAAATTAAAAATCAGATTCTCACACAGTTTACTTGGTTGGTGAAGCACCTCACTCAGGCCTGCAGCATGTAGAACACAGGAGAAACCACAGCCCAGGCTCTGAGCTCCAGTTCTGGCAGCATGAATCAAGAGGACATTCGGACGTTTGCAGGAGCATTAAGCAGGAAGAAAGCCCTGAGCTTAGGATGTGTCATTCTAATTGGTGACACCCTCAACAGAGAGTATTACAATTATTAAAAGAAATGTCCTGGCTAAGCAAATTTTCCAAAGGGGGCAGGAATGGTATGCTTGCCCAACTGGAAGAAGGAAGCCACAGGGCAAAGCAGTGCAAGGGTAGCACTCCAATGTGTGGAAGAAAACCATTACTCTCCAATCAGACTTGCAAGGAACTGAATCGTCTACGAGTTTAAGGAGCCCTAAGAAAGTCAGACATCTACAAATATTTTTATTCGGTTGGTCCTACCCACCATTTATTTTTTCCTTTCCACAGTGTACAATTCTGAGAAATGAAACCAGAACTTGGCAAATACTTAGGAAGAGAAGACACATCTCTATGTTTAGAATGAAAATATGCAAAAGCACCATTTGGACAACCACTGCAGTCCACTAAAATAAAGTGAAATCCTGTTAGAGGAACAGATTAGGGACCCTCAGAAAATGGTCTGGGCCAGGCATGGTGGCCTCATGCCTGTAATGTTTTGCCTGAGGCAAAAACATTGCTTGAGCCGGGGAGTTTGAGATCAGCCTGGCCATCATCATGGGACCTTGCCTCACAAAAAAAAAGAAAGAAAGAAAGAAAAAAATCAGCTGGGCGTGGTGGTGCACACCTGTAGTCTTATGTACTCAGGAGGCTGATGTGGGAGGATAGCTTAAGCCTTGGAGGTAGAGGCTGCAGTGAGTAGTAATGGCACACCACTGCACTCCCAGCCTGGATGACAGAGTAAGACTTTGCCTCATTCTTTAAAAAAACAAAGCAAGGCAAAGCAAAGATAATGGCCTGAACATTATACATAAACACTAAAACTGGAAATAACCTAAATATCCCTCAACTGGGTATAAATTTTAGTATACCACACAATGGAATACTACTCTACACTAAAAAAGCCATGGGCAACAACCTGTATGAATCTCAAATACATGATTACATTTGTATGACATTTTGACAAAGGTTAAACTATAGTTAAACAGAACAACATGAGTGGTTGCCAGGGACTAGAAGTTGACTCTAAAAGGAATGGAGGAATTGGGACGATGGAACAGTTCTACTATCTTGACTGTGGTGATGATTTCATAAATATATGTTTCTCAAAATGCACATTTGCCAAAACTCACAGAATTATATGCTAAAAATGAGAACATTTTACTGTATATAAATTATACCTTTAAGAATATACACCAACACAATAAAAACAACCTGCACAGGAAGAATATACAGTATTTTAATTTTTAACTCAAGAAAACTTATGCCGTAATTAATCTGCAAGTAGTTTGGAGAGAATAGCAAATTCAAAATTAACCACCCAGTCATTATGTTTTAAATCAACTACTTTGATCACTACTTTGAATACTAGTTTATTAAAGTACTTAAAACATTTTAATAAGAAAATGGTTTAGATGAGAAAGCAAGGGGTTAGAAAAGCACAGAAAAAAAAGTCTCACTGGTTCCCCAAAAGCAGCATAAGAAAGTCTAAACTTTTAGCAATAGCTAAAAGAAAGCATCAGATGGAGCATGAGGTCATCCACATGGGCCATAAAGAGGACACATTTTGTTCAAATAAAGAAAAAAGTTCTACTAAGTACATATGCCTACTGACATTTCTTTTCTACCTTGAAATAAAATCATGTGATACAGCTTAATGTGAATAAAGTAATACCCAATTCTCAATCAAATAAAAATTCTATACAAGCTCAGAGATTGTTCTCTTACTGAATGACTTTCAGTTTCCCAAATTTAACCATATGAAATTATGCTGTGAGAAGCATTCAGTTTAACCTTTAGAAATGAAGTCATTGCCTTTTAGTGGTAAAAATCTGCATTTTATCATCAACAGGAAATACAATGCCCTTGGCTTATTCTAAAGAATCTTTTTTTTTTTTTTTTCAAGATAAGTTAGGCATAGAAAGTGCAGATGATGGTGTATCTGTGCCTCAAGTAAAAAGGGCAGAAATAAGAATATATCTAGTCAGGATAAAGTATCAAGCACACAAGCTTGCTTTCTTCCTGTCTTCAATGTTCTTTCTCTAACTTGGATGACAGGCAGCCATCAAGGCAGTGCCAAAGGTGCCAGGTGATGAGGGCTGCCAACCCACAGAACTACCTGAAAGGTATGGCTTATAATTCTTGCTGTATAGAAAAGTTTCCATGAATAAATCTGTCTCCCTACCTCATCTCAAACTGTCCCTTTTCCCCATTTTTCCATACTCTAACTTCTCAACACACTAGTCTTACAATTTTTTGTTAACTCAATACTCAGTGTTCATAATATCATGACTTTGTAAACGATAGCCCTCCAGTTAGAGAGCTTCCTCCCGAGAGTTCTTCCATCCTCCTGTTGACCTCTGCAGGGTGGCTTGCTAGGATTCCCCTTGGCCAAGACTGGCAATTCTTTTCACAACCTTTCCCAGATTGCTTCCTCGATCCATGCCTTCTGCTTTATTGGTTTGTTTCCCTTCGTTTTTGTTAAACAAACAAACAAACAAACAAACAAACAACTACAAAGTATTTCATAGAGAAAATGTCTTATCTCTCTGAGGTCAAGTAAGTAAATATACTATTGATTTTGTAGTTTTATTCGGAGAAAAACTATCCTACTCTTGAATATGTTGAATCAACAGATAAACTTCTTCCATTATTCATCAGTATAGTAATGTACTATATTTTTGAAATGACTGAATGCTTTAGTAATGATATGAAGAACATTTATTTCAGTATGCAACTTAATTGTATCTACTCAAACACAGGAATAAGAGAGAGTGGTTCAGACATACCAATTTGTAAGAAGAAAATGTTTATAGGAGAGTTTAACACACTGGGAGGTATACCTTCCAATTATTTTTAGCTAAAATATTCTACAAAAGCAGGTACTTTACTCAAATTATAAACATACAATTTATATCAAATATGCCATTAAATTGTAATGGTTAAAAGTAGCATTTCTACTTTGAACTGGTAAAAATAAACACAGAAAAAGGCCATTTAGACTTTTATCAAATCTAGAGTTACTTTTCTAAGAATTAAATGATAATGAATTTTTATAGGAAGACTACAATAAACATCTTACACATTTTCAGAATTGACACATGAGACTGGACTAAAAACATAGCTTATGCAATGGCATGTGGCACTAAGAATACGAAATAAAGCAAATCAACCACCATCTACAACTGTGCACATCAATTACAAGGCTAGGATTAAAAAATAACTTAACAGGTTTAAAATACTATTTTTTTCTTTAACAGTTTTGGATCAATTTTTATCACTTCCAAAGTCTCTATAGGCAAGAGGTAAGAACCTACTATAGAACCAGAAAATGGCTTGAGAGATAATTAAAATAAAATGTGTAGAATAAAGAATTTAAAAGACATCTGATGAGGTGCAAGTCTTCATTTCATGGGCAAATCAAGAACTTGGGCCAAGGAAATTGATGTCACACTTAACTGTGCCCCACCCAAGACAAGAATGCAACTTCAGAAAATAACAGAGAAAAAAAAAAAGTCAGCAAGTAACCTATAATATAAAAATTATCTTAAAATCAAAATAAATGTTAGTAAAGGCTAAATGGCTAAAACACTTTTAATATTTCCTAAAAGTATTTTGAACATTCATTTTTGCCTGCAGACACACCAATATAGGTTCAATAAACCTTAAGTGAAGGTTTTATTTTTATGTCTAATTAGTCTTTTAAAGCCTTACATTTTTAAAGCATTAATAAAAATAGATAATTACACAATTCAGGAGAGAAAGTTCTAGTTTTTTTTTTTTAACATGGAGAAAAATGGCAACAATTATGAGAGAAATTTATTACTAATTAAAACAGAAGGTGGTCAGTGTTTTGAAGAACAACAACAAATGCATCCAATTAAAAACCCAATCATTTTAATCAATAAAGATTTATAGGATGATGTTGTTAAAAAATACACGCTATTCTTTGGCCTAGGTTTCTACTTTATGGACATGTTCTGAGAAAATAATCATAGACTATGATTTATCTAAAGGAACAAATGTTTATGAGAGGAAAAAACAATAAAACAACTCCAATATCCAACAACAGAAGGCTGATTAAATCCATTCTAGTAGAACAATTTACAGCATTCATTCATCCAACAACATCTGCTAAGTACCTACTTGGTGCCAGATACTCTTCTAGCACCTGCCTATATAGTTAAGAATAACACAGCAAGGCTTCCCATCCTGAAAAGAGCTTACAATACTTAAAAGAAAAAGAAATAAATAAGGAAACCCACATTCTGGTGAATAGAAGAGTTAGTAGTACAGATAATTTCTATTATTTTCACTCACATTTGATGCATTTAAAAACAGAAACTTTGATAGAAAATTTGAATGAAGAAAAATATGCCTAAGGTTTTGTTTATAAAAGAAAAAAGTCATCTGGGGGCGGTGGCTTACGCCTGCAATCCCAGCACTTTGGGAGGTGGAGGCGGGCGGATGACTTGAGGTCAGGAGTTCGAGACCAGCCTGGCCAATATGGTGAACTCCCATCTCAACTAAAAAAAAAAAAAAAAAAAAAAAAATACAAAAATTAGCCGGGTATGGTGGCAGGCACCTATAATTCCACCTTCTCGGGAGACATGAGAATCACTTGAACCTGGGGGAGGCAGAGGCTGCAGTGAGCTGGGATTGTGCCATTGCACTCCAGCCTGGGCTACAAAGTGAGACTCTGTCTAAAAAATAAAAAAAAAAGAAAAAAAAGAAAAAGAAAAAATCTATTAACATTCAAGTCTGATTAAACTTTGCCTAGATAAACTTCTACATTATTAAAGGTCAGATAACTAATTGTCTCTTTAGTTTGTAAGTGTCAGCATTCAACATTCACTGCAGTGAATTAGTTCTTATAATTAATTGTTCTATATATTTTGAAACAAATAAATATTATTGATGCTATAATAAAGTCTGTATACTGATGTGGAAACAGCTTGACCTGAAGCTGCATGTGAAATCTGCTCTACGATTCCATCAAAAACAGATTGAAGCACAGTATTTTATGGTACTAATGACACCAAACTAAGTAGTCTTTTTCTAAGGACTAAGAGTTTAATGTGGCTGAGTGCAGTGGCTCACATCTGTGTTCCCAGCACTTTGGGAGGCCCAAGTGGGAGAATCACTTGATTCAGGAGTTCCAAATCAGCTCTGGCAACATAGCAGCAGATCCTATCAGAATAGGATAGAGATCCTAACTCTATAAAAAATTTTTTAAAAATTAGCTGGGTGTGGTAGCGTGCCTGAAGTCACAGCTACCTGTGTAAAAAGAGTGTGGACAATGGGTAGAAAACAAACAAAAACCATACATTAATATGATGTGAGAATAAAAATTTGTTCCTAGTAAGGACAGCAACTTGTAAAAAGCCCAACAGCCAGGATCAGAAATAGATTTAATAAAGCATACCCATGCATGCATAAAAATATGTGAAACCAAGCTTAAACAATAATGAAACTACTTTTACAGAATGATACTTTTAAAGTAGTTGGAAATGTAGTTAGTGCTTTAGGTGTATTTGGGAATTCTAATTTTTCTTAAGGAAAATACAGAATTAATCTTACCCCACCCAGCAGCTTTACAATTTTGTTATGATGTAACCACACGTGGATATTGTATTGGGGTTCTAGAATTGAGACTCTAAGGACCTTGTCTATCAGTGGAAAATGATGTACCACAGAGTGCATGAGTGATGGCAGAGAATTGAGACAGCTTTGGTGAAGATAACAGAAATTAATTTGTTCAGTTAAGGATCTCACATCATTGTCATTTCTTTCTCCATCAGTACACACGTGCTGATGGATGCTCTCAAGATTCCTCACTCATTCAAAACTACATAGACACCATCATTATGTACTTTATGCATTTCCTATTGTTAGGAAACTCCTAAAAACTACAGATCTAAAGATAAGACACAGTTTCTGCTGACAACTCAGGTGGGAAGATATCTAGCTTTTGCTGCCCCCTTGCTTTCCTTCATTCCACAAATACTGCTCTATGGTCATCAGTAACTCATGGAATTGCACTGTCCACTGGATAGTTTTCAATTTCATCTTACTTGACCTCGAAGCTGGAGACTCAATTCCTGCCTTGTGAAACTCTCTCTCCTCTTAATTTGTACATTACACTCGCCTGATTTATCTCCGACAGCTTGGGCGGCAACTTTTTAAAGTCTGTTTGTTCAAACACTCCCATTCCATAAGTAATCTTGAAATAAAGGGCTTGGCCTAGGGACTCTTCTCTCTTAATGTTCTCTGGGCATTTTTGTACACTCACATGTAGGTGTCCTATAGTCCTAAAACTAATGCATGAAGCCTAGGCCACTAATGCTCATTAGTGCCTCAATTTTAACATGTTCAGAAAGTCTTAATTTTCCTTGCAAACCTATTCTGCCATCATTTACAATATCAGAAAAGGAGCACCACCATCAACCAGATATTTGGAATGTTCATGCATGACACTTGATGTAACTTCCCTTTCTTGACCCCAATCCAAACAACCACTCAATTCTACCAGTTCTTATACCAAAATAGATCTCACATTTATCTTTCCGCCTCCATTGCCACAATCCTAGTTCCAGCCACTATTCAGCAATCACCAGGTGAACTGCAAATTCTCCCCTAACCATTGTTTCAAGTCTATCTCGAAATAACAGCCAAAATGGAAAAAAAGAAAAATTTATAGATATATACAAATTATCCCCTAACCATTGTTTCAAGTCTATCTCCAAATAACAGCCAAAATGGAAAAAAAAGAAAAATTTATAGATATATACCTAGCTAACTCTCTTTCTCTCTGTGTGTGTGTATATATATATGTACACACACACACACACACACACACACACACACACACACACACACGCTGTCCTAATTATTCTACTCCCATTTCAATGATTTCTCACTGTTCTTCAGATAAAATTCAAAATCCTTTTCAAGGACTACAATGTCCAAATTATTCAGTTATTCATTCTCCCATTACTATCCTCACATTGCAGCAATGCTGACTGGTCTTCCATTGTTAACACAAGCAAACTTCCACCTCAGGACTTTCGTATACAACATTTTATCCTTTGGCCCTGAACAAGATCTTCTGCTAACTCTTTCTTTGGGCCTCACTTTGAAATCACTTCAAGGACTTTATCAGACCACTTAGAATAAGCTATGGCCACCAGTATACACTCTCCCAGGACTCTGTACTCCCATTATGATTGTAATTATATAACAAATTGTGTATTCCCTGTAAAGACTATAGCTGTCTTGTTTAATATATTCTCAACACTCAGCATTCTGCCTGGCATATGAAAAGCTCTCGATAAATACTTATTGTTTGATCATTCATTCACTGATTCAACATGAGGAATGCGTTTAAAAAACAAGACAGAGATGGCACATGTTAAATGTCAAAAAAGAGATAAAGAGGCAGTAAAATAACTCAGGAGAGGGAGCGGTAGGATTTGGGACTGGAATTGGATGAAGAGTTTGCAATGTAAATACTATTGAGGATGATAATGACAGCTCTCATTTATAGAGGACTTTCTGTGTGCTAGGCAGAATGCTAAGCAATTTAATAATAATAAACACCAGGCTGGGAGCAGTGGCTCGCACTTGAGCCCAGGAGTTCGAGATCACCATGGGTAACATGGCAAAACCCCATCTCTACAAAAAAATAAAAACTTTGCCAGGCGTAGTGGTGCACACCCGTGGTCCCAGCTACTCGGGAGGCTAACGCAGGAGAATCACCTGAGCCTGGGAGGCAGAGGTTGCAGTGAGCTGAGATTGTGCCACTGCACTCCAGCCTGGGCAACAGAGCTGAGATCCTGTCTCAAAAAAAATAATGAACACCGGCATGTGAACCACTGCTCTCTGTTGAGCTCTTATGTCAACTGTTTAAAACAGCTACATGTATTAATTCACTCACTCACACCACAATCTAATGAGGTAAGTGCCATTATCATACCCATTTCCCACAGGGGAAAACTGAGGTACAGAAATAAAAAATAACTTCCTCAAGACGCCAAGGTTATAAGCAATTGAGGCACAACTGAACTCCAGTAATCTAATGTTAGAGCCCATGCTAATCATCGTAACTCCATACTGCCACTATATTCTAGAAGACACGCACCCCTTTGGCTACATTCTTTTACTAACTTGCCCACTTACAGTTAATAACCAGTATAACCAATCCTCTACCTTGGAGTATGGGGCACTTTTTTCCAAACACAAGTTCATGCTGTTTGAGCCCATCAGTTGGCAAACTGAATCTAAACTGGGCACTTTAATGAGATACAAAAAGATTCCCTTCTCAGGAGTTTAGAAACTAGTAAGGAAAACCAATGCACATATATTAAACAACTTACGAAATTACCAATTTATCAACAAGCACAAAATCATGGTAATATGATTATGTAAATGTTGAAGGGCAAGATCAGAAGGCAGTGGGGATAAAACGGGAGAAATTACCTGGAAGAGACATATGCCAGGGAAGAAGGCATGGCCAGCAGGGGAGAAGAGAGAGCATTGCAAAAAGAAGAAATGCGATTCAACAAATGCTAATTAACAATGAAGTCAGAGTCAGTCAACTGAGGACCTTAAGTAGTGGAGGAGATGAATACGATATAAAGAAAATAAATGGTCTCTACTGTGGGTGAAGTATCTGGGGATGTTGCAGTAATGCAAATCAATCGAACATGGGTCTTCCTCCAAATTAGAAATCTTGGTAATAGCTTACATTTTCAGGCCCCTTCCAAATTCGATATTGTATTAGGACTTCTATAATTTCTTCCTGAGAACACCATTTCCTGAACAACTGAGGCAGAAAACTACCAGGGCATTTCAAAGCAACCCTGGGCTCTAATTTCAAAATATCTGGATGTTAACACTGCAAAGAGTGTCCAAAATTCTGTACGACATATTCTGTAGGGAATATGTTGCAAGCATGCTAAATAAAGACTTAAAATACAAGTAAGCAGAATGTCTATGTTAGTAAAATTACTTACTTTGAAATGTTTACATAAGCAATAGCCACAGGACACAATGAGTTCAATCCAAGGCTAAGTAGTGTTATGATGGTAAAGTGGAGAGTGAATCTGGGGCTATGCAGAAATATTTCAAGTTTTATCACATCACTCAGCAGCCATGGGACAGATCAGACAATCCAATCACACACCTCAACCTGGGAGAAATTTTGTCAACTGCCTCCAAGATATACTTACATTCATCCCTGTAATGGGCTCATTTAACCAGTTTTGACCCATAAAATAGAATCACAGTGTTATCTACATGCACCCAGAGAATGGGAAAGAGAACAATCGAAGAGCCTGGACCAGCTATAGCCGAATCTATGGCCAGAGGAACTCTCTTTGGAAAAAGATGCTACTTTATTTGGAAAAAATGTTCCTAATTCCCTCAATTTCCTTTCTCATGTCTTTGAACAAAAAGAAAGGAAAAAATCATTATAGCTCAGTACACTTCAATGAATGCTAGGACCCTCTTGCTGAGGAGCTCATTTGCATGCACTCCTGTTTGTGAAGGCACAGTTAAACAAGGAAGCAGAAGGAAACCAGAAAAATTTATGGCAGAAAGCTTCCTGATAATAGAATCCATGACAGTGACATGCTACTGACTATACTGGGAGGAAGATATTTTTGTTATATAAGAAGGAACAAATAAAGAAGCCCTGTCTCTAACAGTGCTCCACCTCTGGGCAGCTCACCTGAGTAAACATTTTCTCAGAGGTGTTGAATTGCAGAGCTAGGACACTCACACCAATGGACAAGAAGCTGTGCCCTGCTTTCAAAGTCCAATCCTAGCTCCCTACCTCAAGGTTATCTGCTCTGGTGCCTGAATTTTCCAAGACAAGACTGTTCTAAACAAAAAGCTAAACCAAGTAAGGTACAGACTTGGAACCAGACATGATGCAGATGAAAGAGACATAATCACTTTCAAAATTTTTCTTTTTTAACGACTTTTACAGCCAAATTATTGTTCATGTTTCCAGGTACAGAGGAGGCAACAAAACCAAGATTTTCAAAGCATGTAATTCTATAATCATTTATTGCCCACCATATACATGGTTTTGTATTTCTCTTGCTTCTACAATTGTTTCCCCTGTTAAAAGATAATTTTCAGTAAGGTAAAATCTCGACTCTTATTCAAATATAAAATAAACTTCATACAGAAAATTTCATTTTAACCGCACTAATTAATAAGGGAACGAGAAAGGCTCAAAGAGACTAAAGAACAGATATAAATTAAGTTACTAGGAATACTGAGGTGAATTTGCTAAAGTTGCAAAAACAAAGTCAAACTAGGTAATAAAAATGTAAAGTTTGAAATCATTTATCTTACAGGGTGGAAATCAATTGTATCTCTTCGGGACCACATTTCTACATTTCTATCTACAAAGATGCAAAACAGCCCAATTAATAGAAGCTAAATAAAAGAAGTGAGAAACCATGTCCTAAATTTGGTGCCCTCCAAAAACAACACAACTCAGTCAAAAAGTGGACTGAAATCTATAAAAGGAGGCACTGAAACACAACCATCACTAACTGTGGCACCTGTTGCAATGAATTTTGAAAAAATTCCCATGTAAATAAAAAATGCTTTCAAATTTATTTAAGAGAAGGATGGCCCTGTAGTTCTGGCAAATATGAACAGGGGAGTTTCAAAAAACAAAGTGGTTGCACAGAACTCATATGAACAAAGAAACTATGGACAGCCAAGTGTGGTAGCTCATGCCTGTAAGTCCCAGTTACTTGGGAGGTTGAGGCAGGAGGACCTCTTGAGCCCAGGAGTTTGAGTCCAGCCTGGGCAACATAGTAAGATCTCATCTTTAAAAAGAAGTAAAGAAAAAAAGAGAAAAAGAAACAAACTATGGGCAAAAAAACTCCAACACAATAAAGCAATGCTTTCCATCACAAGGGTGAGAGCAACTGGCTGAAGCAACTCTCTGGCAGAATCAAGATCCAGGTCTTCTTAGTAACATCCAACTCTTAGCAGAGACATATTTTAGAAGAGGTGAAAAGAGAAAAGAGGGCCGAACATGGTGGCTCATGCCTGTAATCCCAGCACTTTGGGAGGCTGAGGCGGGGGGATCACCTGAGGTCGGGAGGAGTTCAAGACCAGCCTGACCAACATGGTGAAACCCTGTCTCTACCAAAAACACAAAAACTAGCTGGGTGTGGTGGCACGTGCCTGTAATCCCAGCTACTCAGGAGGCTGAGGCAGGAGAATTGCTTGAACCCGGGAGGCGGAGGTTGCAGTGAGCTGAGATGGCGCCACTGCCTTCCAGCCTGGGCAACAGAGCAAGACTCTGTCTCAACAAAAAATTAGGATATAAAATAAAATAAAATAAAAAATAAAATAAAATAAAAAATAAAATAAAATAAAATAAAATAAAATAAAATAAAATAAAAAAATAAAATAAAATACAGAGAGAGAGAAAAGAGACCAGGCATGGGGGCTCACTCCTGCAATCCCAGTACTTTGGAAGGCTGAGGTGCGAGGGTCACTTGAGCTCAGGAGTTTGAGACTGGCCTGGACAACAAGTGAGACTGCATGTCTATTTTTTTGGAAAAAAAATTAAATTAAAAATATAAGAGAAAAGAAAAAAAAAAATGGTTTGAAGTTTTTTCCAAAGTCTGGGAGAAACTTACAAGGTGGCTGCCACTTTGGCATCAGAGGTTGTGTGCCACAGAGGTGATGGCATGTTTCTGTGCAGCGAGGATCCAAGCCAGTCACCTGCACATTGTAGTCCAACCTAGAGTTCAATAAACTTTGCTTGAAGAAAGAAGAGAGAAATAGAGCAGTATCTTTTCCTAAATTAGTAACAACCTGAGCTACCAAATACAACAGGGATGCAAGAAAGCCACCAGGATAACCCAACACTCCCACCAACCATGGCTTCCAGTCAAGGGACCAAGAGAGCACACACTGCTTGCTGTGGAGAGCAAGTTCTGCAGACAGTAAGCTGGCTCTTCCAGAGTTCCTTTGGAATTTTCTCAGAGTAGCAAATGCAGAGTCCAGCAGTGGAGCCAGCAGCTACTGTGTGAATAAAGCTCCAGTGCCAGGCAACCCCTCCAGGTCACAGAAACCCACCCAACAGAGCCACAGGCCTTGATGCTGTGCCATCTGGACAGTAACTTAGACTGCAGTTGGCAAGAGAGACGTGAGAACATGGTGTAGGGCCAAGGGGGGTAAAAAAGGGAAGGGCTATTTAAAAAAAAAAAAAAAAAAAAAAACAAATACACTCTGAGAGCATTTGTGTCATCAAATACCAGAGATTAGAAAAAACAAAAAGCTGAAAGGAATTTTAGAATCACGAGAGTAAGAAAAATAAATCTAAACTAGGTGGGCCAGAAAACATATAAGACAAACTGCAATTTAACACAGACCTAACTCATAAAGCCCCTGGGTGATTTTGCTCCTTTTATCTTCTTCAGACTTAGCAGGCAAACCACTCTTTTTTCTTTTTAATTCTCTCTCTCTTTTTGAGATGGAGTCTCGCTCTGTCACCCAGGCTGGAGTGCGGTGGCACTATCTTAGCTCACTGCAACCTCTGCCTCCCAGGTTCAAGCAATTCTCCCTGCCTCAGCCTCCCAAGTAGCTGGGATGACAGGTGCCCGCCACCACGCCCAGCTAATTTTTTTGGTATTTTTTTAGGAGAGATGGGGTTTCGCCATGTTGGCCAGGCTGGTCTTGAACTCCTGACCCTCAGGAGATCTGCCCACTTCAGCCTCCCAAAGTGCTGGGATTACAGGCATGAGCCACTGTGCCTGGGCTTTTAAAAATTCTCTTTAGCCAAAAAGAATGTTATTTTTTTCTTATGCTTCCATCAAGGCCTAAACATTCAAAAAGAGCTAAGGAAAGGTAACACCTACAGAAATCTCAAAGAAAGGATGACAGTGCTACTAAAGTTTAAGAGGGCAATGAAAACCCGAAACTGAAGGCAGAGGTCAGGAGCACATGCTGGAGAAAATCCAACCCTGTCTACCAATCTATTTCTTACCTATTGATTTAATCTTATCTGTTTTAAAGGAACACTTCAATCCTTTATATTAGCAAGTCAGAATCCTACTGGTCAACTCTGTAAGACTTCGTTTCATGAATAATAGGGCCCCAAATGTCTGACCTTCTTCCCCTGTGCCCTGCACCTTCCCCAGAGCTAGTCACTGGATCACTCCAAACCATGGCTTAATTTTTATGCTAGGTGTGGTGGCTCATGCCTATAACAGCAATATTTTGGGAGGTCAAACTGGGAGGATCACTTGAGGCCAGGGGTTTCAGATTGGTCTGGACAACAGAGCAAGATCCTGCGGGTGTGATGGCATGCACCTGTAGACCCCATTACTCAGGAGGTCGAGTCAGGAGGACTGCTTGAGCCCAGGAGTGCAAAGCCACAGTGAGCTATGACTGTGCCACTGTACTTCCAGTCCAGCCCTGGTGATAAAGTGAGACTCCGTCTCCTTTAAAAAAAAAAAAAAAATCAGTAATATTATGTATTTCCAACAAAATCAGTCATGGAGAAAGGCGGTTATAAAAAAGTGCTATGTAACATGAGCATGAAACCAAGCTACGATGTGATAAACGTCCAAAGGAGCACAGCAGCAGTTAACAGATAAAAAGACCCATGGATTAAGAGAATAAATACTGTAATAGTGAAATTAACAGAGGAACTGTCAGGACTACATAATATGAAAAGGCAGAATATATTGAAAAGAAGACAACCCCTATTCTGGGACTTTCAGAAATAAGACTGAAGAGGATGCTGTCTTGTACCATCAAACAAAATCGTAACTTTTCAAGCACAGAGGACAGACACAAAAGGAAAAGGACAGAGAAGAAAACTCAGATATACACTATGACTCATTGAGTCCTATTCCCATATAAGAGGAAGATGGAGAAGTGGAGGTAAAGGTAAAAGGTAAAATCAGCACTTGCAGGGCTGGCTGCAACTTGAGGAGTGGGGAGCTCTCTCTAATCTCAGAACCATAATTGATTTGTCTGATCTACCAGAACAACAGTAAACCATGCACCAGCCCAATTTTATTGCCTGTTTTACACTCTATCTTCAGGAGATTGTATTTATTACGGAGCAGGCTACAGCAAAAACAATAATAAACCTAAGATAAAGAACAGCTGAGAAACCTGAGATAAAGAACACTGGCATGCATATTCCAACTTTTTCTGTGCTGGTGAGGGAGGGAGCTGAGACAGGATCAATGAAAAACAAAACCAACTAATAATGAAAACATGGATGTACGAAGTCAGTCACCACAGAACCCTTCTTCAAATCAAGTAAGACCTAGTACCAAGTCGGTCAAATTCTCAGCTAGTTCTACACACTCTGGAACATCCTGGCCTGAAAGGAAACCAGACTATGATAAAAATGGCAGCAGTGGCTAGTACTTCTAATAGCCTAGTTCCTACACTGTGAAAAATTGGAAATAGCAAAAAAACCAGTAACTTCTTCAGAAGCTAAAGTACCAGCTTGGGAGTATGTAATTTTCTTCCTTTAGTGGTCACCCTAAAAATAGGTATAAGAGATGCAGATAGGTCAACATACACACACACACACACACACACACACACACGTATTTATTTTTGGTAGAGATGGGGTCTCACTACATTGATCAGGCTGGTCTTGAATTCCTGACCTTAAGCAATCCTCCCACCTCGGCCTCCCAAAGTGCTGGGATTACAGGTGTGAGCCACCATCCCTGGTGTAGTAGGCCAAGTTTTTATCAAAGCCTTAGAGAAACTGGGGGTTCATTCAGTTGGTGTTATATGCAGATGTTCTGTCCATCTTACGGAAAACTCAAAACTCAGTTGACTTTGACATCAAAACCCATCTGTAATAACAAACAAGAAGGCCAGCTTATTTGGCCACTACAGAGGCTGGTATCTTACCTTCCAAGGCAAGCCATCAACCTGACACTCCTGTGCTTAGATGAGTCACTTCCAACCACATGCAATCAGCCAAGCAGGTCTTGTATTTGCTAGGTCTTCATACAAAAGCATTTTAACGCACTCTAACCCTTACTCTGTGAAATCATTTTTTAAATGGCAGGAGAAGAGATAATGGAAAAGGAGTAGAAACTCAACTCCTAAAGATGGAGGACACTAGAACAAAATTACAGGTTATCTGCCCCACCATCATGATATAATCTCTTCCATACAACACATTTCTTAACAGTGTTTAGGAGACAGAATGTGCACTTATGTATGTCTATTTTTTCACCAACGATGTGTACTGGGATGGAGAGGAGGGTGGTGAGAGGTATTATGCACAAACAGTTCATTGTAAATTATTTCGGCAGCATATTGCCTACACTGTCACCTCAACAAAAACTTCCATTTATCATGGCCTGCAACTAAGAGGGGGATCAATCTGGGGCAGTGGGTAACACAGTTAAAGATTAAAAAAAGATTAAGAAACCTCTGTGAAACCATTACGTATATGTACATTACATTGTCTTTTTCCCTGTTTATTCTTCATCTGGCTGTAAGCCGTTTGGCCCATCTGACCCCACACCTGTCCCACAGACAGCAAAATTGCCAGCATGCTTCAGGAAGCAGAAAACCCATATATCTCACTTAAATGGAACAAGGGCACCCAACATACACACAGACTTAACACTGTGATGGAAAGAAGGGAAGGTTAGAAGGTGGGAGAAGACAAAACTCCTATATTAGAGAGGGCACAAAAAAATTGCAATCTTAGGTGAATAATTTGTGATTCAGGCAGACAAGGTCATATCTGACATCCATTTAAATCCAACAGCTTTTTCACTTTCAGTCTCCCATTTGCCCAAGCTTTACTGTTTTATGTGGTGACTGAGAGAAATTTAATTGGCATTTATGTTTAACTTAAGAGCAAACCAATCCTTCAATACTGAGACAGAAAAGATAATAAAAATTGGTACAAAACTGAGCTAGACTTTAAGGGGAAGTTGGTGGGGTAGGAATAAAAGTAAATAAATAAATGAAGACAAGTTTCACAAGACCCACTGCTAATGACAGCAGAAATAAAGGAATAAAAAAAGCATCAGAAATCATCAAGGCAGGAGGCAGCGTAAGATTCAGAGACAGCAATGAAGATCGTTAGGACACTACATTGAGGGGTACGGAGAGGACAGCCCTGAGACCCGTGTGCCTGAACCTCAAAACCTCCTTAGAGTTGCTTCACCTCACTGCCGGTGTTAAATCAGAACTAGAAATGAAACCAGGTGGGCCCAAGGAGAGAGCCTATCCCTAAGGCTGAAATCAGCTTCTGGAAGGCCCTGGAGTATGGGCCCCACATAAGCTTTTGGATGGGCATATTTGGTCCTTTGTGTAGAAGGGTTTTCATCGCATTTTCCAAACCATTTGTAACTTTTTTCTCCTGCTGATGAATCGCCAAAAATTTGTCCTTTTATTACTATAACAGCTTCAACAGCTTTACCAAAAGATCAATATTAAGGAAAGCATTGTTGAGAATACCGTGCACATACATAAAAATATTAATAATATATATGCAAAGAATAACTCAGCCGGGTAAGCTACACAGAAAATAGGCCAAGTAAGATCGCACTGGGTGAGTCACACCTGTTAAAAATGAACATTAGCAGATACACCATAGTTACCTGTGGCTCAAAGGCCATTAGCTACAGGTTTCTGGGCTTCTCAGGATTCTAAGCCACAAAAAGTGCATATCACTTTACTTCACCCACTTAACAGAGGCCCCAACCTCTAGACTGAAGTCCAGTTAATGTGTTGTAGGTAACACTGTTTAACCCATAATCTGTAGTGACTGGTTATACAGAAAGAAAAGCTCAACAGAGTCCCACTGTTTAAGATGAGCAGGGGACCACTATACCTAGACAAGGGGAGCCTGCCAGACACATTTGTAGCAAGCAATCACCAGGAGCAACAGAAAAAGCCTCAGCCAGGCCTGGGCATACCACATAACAGGAAGATAATACACTCTGATTCATCACTCCTGCAGCCTAGGCTGAGCTCTAGCACTTTTGTTTATACTAGTATTTTCTTCTCGGTGCCCAAGGCAAATTCCCTGAGTGCTTAAGCTAAGATTTACTAGCTCTTCCTCCTTCCATCTCCCCTGGGCTTCATCTTCCCTGGGCATCTTCCCTATGCATGGCACAGACCTGATCCTCTCCTTAACCATTAGTGACTGTGGTGTTGAAATGGATGGTGTGTGTCTCAGCAATAGAGAGTGCCTTTCCTGGCCACCTGATCCAAATCAGCACTTACACCACTCACTATCCCCTTGGCCAGTTTTATTTCTCTTTACAGTAGTTTTCGCTACCTGACATTGCAACTGCCTCCCTTTCCCACTTGAATGTAGGGAGTTCAGCGGTTTTCTTCATTGTTATATTCCTAGTGCTTAGAGCAATTCCTGGCATACAGCAGGGACTCAATAAACACTTGTTGACTAAATGAATAAACTATCTCAACTATCAAACGGATCTATTCAGCCAAAGAGACCCTAAACACTCAAAGGTAAAGTCCTTACAGCTAAAGAATCATTTGGACACAGCCTATTGGGAGCTCTAAAATATTGGTGCCACTGATTCTTCTTTATTATCTATATGTATTATCTCAAAGGATGTTCATACATTTCTCCATTCTGTCCCACTTATAGGCAAGCAGAGGAACAAGAGGTCATGAGGAAATCATGATGAATTCATATCCTTCTCCTGAAACCTATACTTGACCTTTTGCCACTAAGACTTCCCACTCACATCAAGAACTGGACAGGGGTTTTAAAAAGAGGCAATTTTATTTTAATATAACTGAGAAGAACTACCTTCCAAACTCAAAATACAGTAATTAAAAATGAAAAAGCAACATAGAGACAGTTCAGGTAAAGAAAAAGAATGAAGTTAATTCTGCTTTTCCAGATTATAAAACAGGCTCCCTATAGATACCTAAGTAGATACCCCGGGCAGAGGGGAAAAAATGTCAGTCAGTGCCTGAAAAGAAGCGAACTAGAGAAAACACATAAGCTGAGGTCCTTCAGCAAATATGCAGACACGTTCTTGAGCCTCTGAGCCACACAGCTTGATTCAGGGACTCGACTCACCCCAGATATATCTGCGACACGGTGGATAGGCACTTCCTTCTTGCTATGCAGTCCTTTGCCATTCTTAATAGCTCTGTTAAGGAAGAGAAAAACCGATTAAAATAAGAATCACAATGGGAAGGGGTAGGAGGGTGTGAAAATGAACAGAGAAGTGAGGGTTGTTGAAGTGGGGATGTATGACTACACAAGTCACACTGTACACTGCCGAGTAGCCAGTCTGTGCAAGAGGATTTGGTGGAGGGGGGATTATAAAGCTGCTCTTCTCTTAAGCCCAGTTACCAGCATGTGGCTGCCAGTTTCCACCAACAGTGTACTTAGTAATCAGAGGGCTCCCTTACTTGTTTCCAAAGTAAAGGCATTGCTCCAGGCACAAAAGAAGAATCAGTTAGAGAAGCACACGCCTAAGAAACAGAAGTAATAACGTTTCTTTCTGTGTTTAATCGCATGAAACATTTTAAATGTAAAATATGTGGCTAGTGTTCCAATTCTAATGGAAATAAGTTCCTCCCAGGTAAAAAGATAAGTTGTCTTGAATGGAGCAATACTGTAGAGAAAAGTCATTTAACAGTAGGAAAAAAAATTAGCAAATGCTACATAACTGACATTAAGTCTCATTTTCAATCAGTCTCAGCTATAGTAAGAGGAGATTTAACAGGGAACTCTGGGACTCTGCCAACCTCAGCCATGGGTTGGTTTGCTCTAATCACCCAGTCCTCTGAGTGGCAGCTTGGGACAGAAGCCTACGCCTCACTAGGTATGATCACTGGTATAACAATGAAGGACCACAGAATAAAAACTGACTAGTGAATCACTTGGTCCGTACACTGTTGGATAAGGCCTTCTTGTATACCGCCAGCCTGCAGACATCAGCAGGGAAGAGTTCTGAGCTTAGAGATAGAGAACTAGGGATTAGGGGATGTTCCTACGAATCTTATCTATGGAGACTTGACTTTTTAGGGTTTTTGAATTCCAGAGGAAGTGTTGAGAAAGCTGCCCAGCCCCGGGCCAAATGTCAGGGACCCTCACACTGTCAGCCACATTTTCACTTCTTTCCTTTCAGGAACTCACTCAAGGAACACAGGTACAGGACACACTTCTGCAGGGGTTACTTTCAGGGTCATTATTTTCTAAAGTAAACCCTTATAAGCCAAATTGGGTGGGTGTTGCTCAGTGCTAGGTAGAACAGTCATATTTCTTTCATACTTGCGCTTTTATCACCCACCTGAGCCCCCTTCCTTCATCCCAGGTGATCTGTCCCTCACTCAACTAATTTGAAATGCTTCTGATTCAGAAACATCAAAAGTTGTCCTACTATCTAGTTTCTAATCCTTGATATGGGCAAGTACTGAGTTAATAAGAAAATAAAAATCACAGCCTGTCTCTCATTCTGATCTGAAACGCTAACTGAAAGACAGCACTTCCAAGCTCCTTGAATCCCGTAGCTCCTTCTGAATTTGAATCAAGGGCTTCAACTTTAGAAACTGCAAATGGGGCTGGGTGCAGTGGTTCACACCTGTAATCCCAGCACTTTCGGAGGCCGAGGCGGGCAGATCACTTGAGGTCAGGAGTTCGAGACCAGTCTGACCAATATGCAAAACCCTGTCTCCACTTAAAAAAAAAAAAAAAAAAAAAATCGGCTGGGTGCGGTGGCTCAAGCCTGTAATCTTAGCACTTTGGGAGGCCGAGGCAGGTGGATCCCAAGGTCAGGAGTTCAAGATCAGTCTGGCCAATATAATGAAACCCTGTCTCTACTAAAAATACAAAAAAATTAGCCGGGTGTGGTGGCAGGTACCTGTAATCCCAGCTACTCAGGAGGCTGAGGCAGAAGAACTCCTTGAACCCGGGAAGTGGTAGTTGCAGTGAGCCGAGACTGCGCAACTACACTCCAGCCTGGGCGAGAGAGACTCAATTTCAAAAAAAAAAAAAAAGTCAGCTAGGTGTGGTGGTATGCACCTGTAATCCTAGCTACTTGGGAAGCTGAGGCAGGAGAATTGCTTGAACCCAAGAGGTGGAGGTTGCAGTGAGCCGAGATCACTCCACTGCATTCTAACCTGGGTGAAAGAGCGAGACTCTGTCTCAACTAAATAAATAAACAAATACATAAATAAAATAAAATAAAAATAAAATAAATTGTAAATGGGTAAAAATATTTCCCTTTACAATTTCCTCTAGTGATTTACCATTTAAGGATCCTGTTAGTGGTCAGCAACCAAGGCCGATTCTCAAGCTTTGCCCCTCACCCCTTGGGATTTGCAAGCTACCAGTGAAAGACTAGAGGTTGGTGGCTAGAAGCCAACTAACAATCCAACTCTTCCACCTCCCAAAGCTCTGCTTACATCTTGCATGTCCTATTTCTATAACCTCCTCTGCCACCAACAGGCTCTCCTTATTTTGCTACTGCAAAGTAAGGAGCAGCCTTTAAGATCGAAGCTTCTGTGAAGCAAGACAAGTTCCTTCCCACCCTGACCGTACCTCACCTCCTTCAAGGCAAGGCCTGCAAAGCGTTCTGCAGGTCCTCTGGGGCACTAAATGCCTACAGCCTTATTCTTTAACAACAAGGACAACCAAAATAAATAGATCTGTTCTGTAAACAGACAGGTTCAAGTTAGAGCACTACTGAAATCGTGGCTTTTCCTGGGGCTGGAGAACATCTCATACGCTTTGGGAAAAAAAGAACAGGGCCTGAGCAGTAAGTTAGAAAGCAAAGATCCTCAAGGCAAAAGCAGTGAGGTGGGAAACTATAATTCTGCTTTCTTTCTGTGACCACAAAGTAGCTCTGTGCTATAAGCAGAAATCTAGGACTTAACCAAGACTAAATATGCTACCAAAGAGGAAAAAATTAACATCAGAAACTGGAATACGTGGATAATAGTGTGCATATGACATCTAAAACAATAACACCAAAACAATTCTTTAACATTGTCTTAGTATTAATATTATTCATGCTCTACCCTGTTTCTAAAAAGCATATTATTGGATACTTATTTGTGTTCTGGCATAAATTTTGGGAAAACGTCCAAAGACAATTTTTTCACACTTAAAATATTATCATTAAACTCGATCAACTTCTGGCACATTCAAGAGGCAGCAAGAAAGTAGCACTGTACCGTCATATATGAACCGAGAAGTAGTGCTTATTTTGTTAATTCTTCATAAAAGAGAAGCAAAGTTCAAAGTTAACAATAGCTAGTTAACCACTAAATTCAAATACGATCACCTAGGAAGCACTCTAGCCTCTTAGCAGCATACCAGACCCAGGCTGCAAAGTGGGAGGGATCTGTGAGAAAAGAGCAGAATAACCTGTGGCAGCACAGGTCTCCTTCCCTGTGCAGAGGCTGCTTTGCTTCTGGTTCCCACACTGCTGCAGGAATGACACTGAGTGAGCCATTTCCAGAAAACCTCCCTCTGCTTGTCACAAGTCTGATGCCACAGCAAGAGATTCTCCACGAAAGAGTATTTGGGGAAAGTAGGAATTCAGGAATCAATCTCACAGAGGAGAGGAGCAAATGCTGAGGGGAGGCCTGCCACCGCTATCTGCAAAGGGAGATTACAACTTTATTCCAGGCTACGAGGATACATGACATGGAGACCTAGGCTCTGCTGAAAACAAGGTGTACTGCCTTGCTACCCCCTCTCAGTGGGGTTCTCCTCTGCATCTCACATAACCCAGTTTCTCTGGGATAGATTTGTGGAGCTCTGTCTTTGCGACGTGGGAAGGTAGGCAGACCACAGGCTGGCTTCCACTGTATCTGCTCCACAGAGCAAACACTAACTTCCGCTCCCCACACTGCCTTTCCCTGTGGGCCTCAGCCACAGCTCTGCATCTCTTTTCATTAGGCAAGGAATGAAACTCCTGACTTCTAAACTTCTCCTGCTGTGTCTGCTTAATAGCGGCTTCTCACAAAGGCAGGCTGGTGTTCAGGCCAGCCAGGAGAAAGGAAGCAGTGGGACAGAACATAGCCTACTCCTCTCAGAAGCTTTCTTCTCCAAGATGCAGCAGTACAAAGACAGCAAAGACTACCAGTGTCAATAACGGATAAACATCATCACCAGTCAGGGAAAGTAAGTATATATCCGCACACATGCCAAGAAGTGGCAGGGCAACAGAAGGATGAAAACTCAGCTTTCTAGGTTGTTTCTAGGAGCCACAGGGCTGTATGGTACTACAGGGTGGGCAGATGAACTCTATTCAGACCACTGGAAAACTCTGCTTTCTTTAAACAGCAAAGTTTGAAATTCTCACATATTAGCTGCTGCTTTTCCTGTGGAAGAAAAAACCTACAACTTTGCAAAGGCAGATGACATTTTTGCAGGGAGATCATCTCCATGGCCTCAGCACCAGATTAGAATCTGCATACATTTCATGCCAAGGAAGAGTCTGCTCTTAGGTTTGCAGTCCCTAGTTCATCCAGAAAATTTCAAGACCAATGCTTTCCAAGCTGGATGTCTGAGCACCGCAGTCAAAGTCTCTCCCGTGCCAACGAACAGGTCTCCATCTTACTGCCAATTCAACGATGGTAGATTGTTATTCTGAACAAATATTTTTGTCAGCTTACAAAGACACTCAAAGAATTTATGGCTAGATCCGATCTTATCACAATCATAAAATAGTTATCACATCAGGAATTCTTAACCTGGGGACATAGTGAGCGTCAGCTCAGATGCTAGAAATATCTCTGATCTACCCTAAAGTATCTGTGAATTTTCTGAGGGAGCAGGCACTTTCAACAGAGTTTTACAAAAAGAACTACTTTCATATATGAAAGAGATCTAAAGAAAATAAAATGATAGAAAGCAGAAATGGCATGCAATAGGTGGCAGGGAGATGATGGGGCAAGGAGGCTACAGAGCTGAGAGAGATCAGGACCCCTGAACACGTCTCCTCATCTGTAACTTCCTTTTAACAATGCTTTCCTGGCAAGCAGGCTCCATGATGTCTCTTCACTCTGCTTTTGCTTTACCCCTATATCTAACATTCTTCTTTCATAATTATGCTTACTTGGCCCTTTTGGAACCCTCTTGGTCTAGGCCCTCACCCAGGGAGATCTTAACTACATTCATTCAATCCCTTTTGAAGCTACGCACACTTTGAATACTGCACACCATTACCACATCACTTCTCAATAAAAATTGACGTCATCATTTTCCTCCCCTACTTATACCCCAAACAAAGACAACCAACCAGCTTGTGAAATCAAGTGGAAATTCTCAGACTTGGCTTTCATGGGTCCTGACCATGTGGCCCCAGTTTACGTATCCACATGATTTCCACATTACCCCTAATCCAATTAGGCCCACTTCCTTCATGCCCCCTACATGCAAGTAATTAATTATGTGTGTCCCCTGGGCTTTTGCTTTCCCCTTGATTCCACTTGTCGTTCTAGGTCAACAATACAATGAAAAGAGTATCACCTATCTGTAGCCACAACCTCACTACAATCATAAAATAGTCGGGACAACAGAAATTTGTAACCTGGAGTCCTAGGTGAACTTCTTTGAAATGGCAGTATAATTGTGTGTGTGTGTGTGTGTGTGTGTGTGTGTCTGTGTGTGTATGTGTGTGTGTGTTGTGTTCAGCATGTAATTATAAACTGCAACATATGACTTCCAAATTGTTTCATGTGTTAATCTTTATTTCTGTATCTAGACTAGAGGTCCCTTGAGGGTTTGTATTCTGGCTTTAATGTTTATTATAGTATTTAACAGACAGCAATCTTTCCATAATTATATAAATGCAGGGCCATCTAGTTCAATTAAAGTGTGCCAAGTAAAGCTGAACAAATGCTTGGTAACTGACTGATTAATGCGGAACAGTGAAAATATTTCAAATTAGAGACAGTGACAATGCCAAAGTGACTGTAGGGCAAAAGAATGAGGTTTGTTGGCTTTCCTGGATGCAGTTTCATGATCTATGCTCAAGGGCAGAAGCAGCTAAAGACTGG
The DNA here is from genome assembly GCF_007565055.1 of Rhinopithecus roxellana. Taxonomy (NCBI): domain Eukaryota; kingdom Metazoa; phylum Chordata; class Mammalia; order Primates; family Cercopithecidae; genus Rhinopithecus; species Rhinopithecus roxellana. Next base: position 65,331,326 of record NC_044554.1, read on the forward strand.
CCTCTGAGCGGAAACAGAAGCAGAGGAGCATCCAGAACAAAAGCATCACATCCCACATCAAGTCTCCCGGAACTGCAGGAGATGGGCAAGAATCTGAGTGGCAGTGAGTGGGAGCAAAGCTTGACCACCGTAAACAATAAAACAGAACCAAGTAGCAGGATTGTAAGCAACACGTACTAAATAATTAAGGAGAAATGACTCAGTAGGAAGAAAAATTAATTCCAACAGCAAAGGTTAAAAAGCAGAACAAAGAGTAAAAAACTTGGTAAACTTCCGAAGCACTTCTCATTGTGTTTCGGGTCACATTGAGGAATATGGTTTTTCAGCATGAACCAAATACAGATATCAATGAAACATGGAAGCAATAAACAATTCTTTCGGCCTTTCTCCCGGTTCCTTGGCAGCTTGAGGAAGCGACAGGGTGGCGCCACTCAGAAAACAAGATACAGAGCAAGAGCAGGTGCAAAATGGTAGGTGTGGGCACTAAGATTATGCTGCTGCATTTTCAACAACAATGAGAATTACTGATGAGAAAGACGGAAAAGATTGAGAGTGCATAGACTGGAAATGAGGAAATTGAGTCCTACGGTCAAGGGGAGGTGGGCGGACTAATGAGTCAGTAGGTATTATGAGGCAGTGAAGCAAATAACAAAGAACTCTAGGTCATCATCTCGTCTAAAACTAATATAAGGAAGGAATGAAGACACATGCTATTGTGCTGCGTATGACAATGGATCTGCAGTGGCAGGTAAGGGGGAGGAAAGGGATTATGAACTCCAAGGCAGAGAACAACCAACTCAATGATAGAGACAAGGTGAACACAGTTGCAAACTCTACTATCCCAGATTAGGATCAAAGGAATATTAGAGCTGGGTAGTAGTGGTTATGAGCGGTCTAAAGTCTTCTTGAGAGGATAGGGCTTCAGGAAGGTAGATTACTCAAAACTGCCTCAATGACACTGATTTTATAGTTTTTGCTGTTCTGATTACAGTCTGTCAGAAAAAAATTTCAGGGAACAATGACTCATAATCTTATTTCAAGAAAAAAACACCCTTTAAGCACCACTTTTAATAGGTGCACAGGAAATCCATCATATATGAATGTATGGTTCAAAATTTTCATCAATTCCCTGCTGTTAGATATTTATGTGAATAGTTCTACTACTATAGATAATGCCGTGAGGAATAACTTCTAGAGCACCTTGCCAATTACTTCCTTAGAATAAGAAACTGCTGTCATAGGGTAAGAAACTGGCATTTGCTTTCCATCTCCCTCCACCAAGGCAAACCAAACAGAACATGCCTTCTCTCATGGACTCTACTTGTGGATAACCCATCAATTTGGGTGCTCCTTTCCCTAAGAATCCCAACTACCCACATATATTCTCCACGTTTGTAATTATATTTGTAATTATTTACTTGTTCGCTGAAATCACCACTAGATCATGTGTTTTTGTTTTTACTCCCAAAATACCTGATAAAATACTTGTTACATAACACAAACACATCAGTTACAGAAAACTTTAATGTGTCTTTTGATTGAGTCAAAAGCAACAATTCTGTGATAATGTTCAGTTTGGAAAACGATTTTCCAATGTGAGCTACATTTATTCTGACTTACTGGAAAAAATTCATTGCCATACCCCAGAGATTTGGCTCTCTGACCTTGATGTAAAAGCAAGAGCAATGGGAAGTAATCCTTCTCAACTTCTGGGACCAAAGTTGGAGGGTGCTGGCGGGGGGCAGAGTCAGAAGCAGCTTAGGATAAAACAGAAATGCACAAGGAAGTTTACAAGAAATTTAGATGTAAAGAATCCTGCAAATGAAAGAAAGCTATGAAGCAGATTTCCCATTCACAAGCAGTTATAAAATTCTGTGCGCTGATGTATCAGTGATTAATTATTCGAACTATAGTCCTCCTGAGAGATTTCTAAGGATTACAGCAGAAGCAGGATAGGGATATGCCTAATAGAGACTCAGCTCTCCGACCCACTCAGCCACCTGAAGCTGCAGATGAGCCAAAGCAAGCAAGCACTGTAACACTCAAGATGATTTCACATTAAATTAGCGGAGAGCTGGTGGAGGCTACTCAGAAGGAATCGAATTAAGGAGCCATGAACTTAGAGTTTGAGGAAGGGGGAAAGAGACAGGAGTCAAGGGGAATAAAGAGCTGGGACATACTATAGAAATCCAAACCTCGTCCATTCCATGCCTTGTTCTCTGTTACTTATAACCATGATTGTAATTCCAATTACAATGAAGATTAAATGATCAATCTTCCATGAAAGGGCATACACTTTGATTTGTTTTACAATGATCAGGGACTGATTAGGGCAGTGCTTCTCAAATTCTAGTGTGCATCAGAATCACCTAAAGAATGTGTTAGAGTGCAGCGGGCAGGGTGCTGAGAATTCACATTTCTAACAAGTTTCCAAGCAACAGTGATGTGGCTGGTCTGAGAGCCACAGATTTAGAGAAGCAAGTTTTAAGACATTCAAGAAAGTCAAGGGTCAAGTGTTATCACTTTATTGTTACAATTTATTCTGGATTGAAATGATATTCCCAGTACAAGAATTTTTCAACATATCAAATATTTTGGGTTGTGTGAAAGAAGCAAGACCCTCTTAGCCAAGAGGAGAGTGAGATGGAAGAAAACAGACAAGTGGCTCTGGACAGATAAGTGGTCATAGCTGAACCTATTTTGGGGGATGGGGGTGGGGTAAGACACAATAATGGCTAATTCATGTAGGAAGTTTAGCCTAGAACAATGTCCTCTCTGAAGGAATACAACTAGTGTAGACTAATGATTACAGAACAGAGCCAAGGAGGACTGCTTTCCAGCAGTTCATCATCAACCCATGATCTGCAGGACTACCCACAGCTTGCTAGTCAAGACAGGCGATAAAGCTAAAGGGTGCCAGCTATACTCCAGCCCCTCATGAATCATAAAGAAAAGTCTCACAACATGAGTTACGTCAGAAGGAACTAGGGGTGGGGAGGGAAGAGAAGGATGGGATGGAGGGAGTGAACAGATCCTCTTAATATCCTGAAAGAGAAAATTATTTGGAAATGGAGACATCATACAGCTCTCCAGAAGTGGCCATTTGTGCTGCCTTAAATGCAGATTGATTACTGCTATTTGGATGTTGAGTGCATCATCTTTTCTGAAGAAAGGGAAAAGCTAAATTTCCCCACATTCAGCTGCATCGTCAAATCACTTCCCAACACCAGCTCTTTTAATGCATTTTCCTGTTATCACATCTACTTGCAAAAACTGATCTTCCCTACTCCCCAACAGTGAAACCCTCCACACTGACACATAATGACATGTGCTGAACCCAATTAGCAACCTCATGACCGTGACACTTAACTGCAACCCCAAAATGTAGGGTGGGATGTGCATTTCCAAAGTTATAAAAGAAAGGAAGCCATTAGGACATTTAAGAGAAAGGCCAGTCTCTTTCTCTGTGCTGGCTTTCAACCTGTACTGGCTTGATGTAATGCAAAGAGTGAAGAGGGCAGTCGTAAGGCACCCAACTACTGCCTCCTATGATGCTTGAGCTAAAAATCCAACTGTACCCTGGTGTTACAGGAATCTACCATTAAACTTCAAGTAAGAGCTCTGTTTTTCACGGTATTCAATAGGTTCTACTTTTATTCAAAAAGAATTTTCACTTGTTGAGGTCATTAGATTGAAAGTGAGAAATCTTGGTTTATTTAAAGCCATACCATTAAACTGTTGAGAAGATAAGAACAGAGGCTGGATAGAAAAGATGAATTTCAGGAAGATACTCTCATGGGACCATTTAATAGAAATGAGAGACGGAATAAAAAAGATGTAAGGCAAGCAGTGTTAAAGAGGGAGGAAAGAGGAACGGCTAAGAAAACAGGTAAGAAAAGAGAAGAAATAGGAAAAACAGCAATATCCAGCAGTACTAATAAAAGTATTTAGTGCCTGTCCCTCTGAGACTGCATGCTTTGTAAAGAGTTGAGTCTATTATCTTTTTTGTTCACCACTATTATCGCCCATGTCTGGAACCCAGGATACACTCAAAAAACAAACAAACAAAAAGGAATAAAGAGAAGAAATGAATACAAAGCCATCACATGCAACACAGACTAGCCTTGACCACTGTTTCTGACAGAGGAAAGATATGCTTTCTTGGAGAACTGATTAACCCATATAATCTACACTCTGTGATAGGATATATCAGTTTTAAAATTTCAAAACACATAAATTCAATGCCAATTGTCTAAACAAGACTGGTATAGAAATGAAATTTGCTTATCAAAACATTTAACAAATCACAATAGTGTCAAACCAATGTACTAACCTCTTCCATTTCAGAGTCCTAAAATTGTATCTTTTAACTTAGCAACAGAAAATGCTGGCAAATAACTCTTTACATTCATTCATAACCAGTATGTGAATGCCAGTAAAACTGAAGACACAGATATGAAGGACCTGTCAACAGTTTTTTCTTTTTTCTTTTTTTTTTAAAGGCACAAGTCACTTTTTCCCTCCATTTATTGAAATTTTATGGAAAAACTTCCCTATAAATCAGAAAAAAGGGACAGCTTCTATAGCTAAGTCCAGAGTGGAAGACCAAGACCATTTCCTTCCCAGTGGTCTTAAAAGCACTTCATTCAATGGAATTGTAAAATATATGTACAAGCCACTGCTACAAACATGTAGAACTTAGAAAGCCCACTGTGGCCCCCATTAACTGCGTCACCAAAGAGATATGCAATTAATACTGAATCTCTCTTAATAATGGCCAGGGATATTGGTTTAAGAAAGAAAGAGTTTATCAATCTGTTTATAGCTTTTTGACCAAAGTCTGTGACAGAAATGCCAGCGCAGATTTCCTACAGGTTCAAACACAGAAGCCTACAATATGAGGGCACTGCCAATCTCACTAAAAAAAGCAAGAGACTGGTCCTTCTGGGGTTTGGAGTTCAGAGATTGGAGATGTAGAACACAGCAAGGCTGGAGTGCTGGTTTTTCGTTTTTTAGAAAGAGAGTTTGCTGAATCAGAAAAATGAGTCCTTCAGGGAACTGGGAAGAGAAGTAGCCAAGGCGATGCTGAGATGAGGGCAGGTTCACACTTGCCTCTCAAAGATGGATAACAACACCATGGTTTTCTAAATCTGCAGTGTGCCAGGCAAGAAATAGAATACACATGAAAAGATAAGAGAGAGCCTGCCCTTTTCTCTTCTCCTGAGATAACCCTAACCTCATTATGTATGACCAGAATGAATCTAAATTCATTTAAATCTGCTCAGACACTAGGTTGTTCAATACAATTGCTTTCCTACAGTCAAGCTGGAGCATCAATTTCTTTTCTGAATATATACATCTGATCTTGAAATTGTAAATCTTAGAATTAAAAGATACCTTAAAGGAATAAAGCCCCAACTTCTGAACTAACATAACTTCTGTGTTTTCCTGCAAAGAGCCAGATTCTAACAATTTCTAGGAATTCTTAAAATATTACATTTTAAAATAAGGCTAGTGGTAGCATCAGAAGATGTACATAGATGATATCCCCCATGTCTAAAGAAAACACAGCACACAGCCACGCTTTGATCAGACTCTAAACATTACCAACTCGTATTCAGTGTCCATAACACGCTCAACAAAAGCTCCACTTGGAAGACATCTAGCATGATGACAAAATTCACATTCTGGCCTCTCCAAAATCAAAACTTGGATGTGTTACACCAAATACATAAAATAGAGCATATGAAAGATTTTTATGACACTTCAGAAAGCAGAAAGGGTCCCGGTAGTGACTCACTATCTTGGAAATACCGCAGAAGGATATAAGAAATATTCCCTGAAGAAGTTAAAAGCTCTGCCTAAAGTTAGGAAGACTTGTCCAGACTAGGCATATGCAGCAGGCCAGCTAACTGGGAAACACCAAAACAAAAAGAGGAACTGGAAATGCTGGAAAGTCAATATGGGAATCAAACAGGATCATGCAGAACAGAAATAATGTTTCACACTCTAAGGAGTCCATATGATGCTTCTAAAAAGTGAGACCAAGTTCAGGAGTGTCACAGAGAAACTGTGGGTCAGCTGCACCTAAATTCTGAGTGGGGTAAAAAAAACAAAAAACAAAGGATACACACACTGGAACTCTCAGAACTGTAGGACAACATCAAGGGCTTTTCAACAAAGCCTACGAGATAAACAAGGCCTGAGAGTATATGAGAAAACGCCAAAACCTTATCTTGCTAAGACACAAAGTAATGAGGGAGGGGGCAGCTGATGATAGACAACGGAGCTGGAAAGGAAGGCCGAAAGGCCGCCTTTTGGGAATGTGAGGTTTATTTACCCCTTAAACAAAAAAGATGTGGCTTCCTCTAGATGGGCTATATATTTAAGACATAATGAGGGTTTCCCAGAAGCAGAGAGGCACCTGAATAAAGGAGCCCTGAAGGGTCAGCTAACTGAACAGAGCTGCTGATGTGGTAGAGTTTGTTTCTATACAGGCAGGTGGATATGCTTGAAAGCAACAGGCAAACTGCAAATTGGTATTCTTCTTTCCCCTCTGTCTCATTTGGTCTCCCAATGAGTGCCTACAGCATCACTCCCTGAGCGCCCATGAAATGATATGAAAAAGGCTGGCAGATCATATCCCTTTGCGGAGGAAGTAGGGGCTTCAGAGCCCTGAGAAAGCTCATCAACTTCTAGGCAGGCAGCAGTGCTGACCTAAGTCAGACAAGTTTAACAGGCTGCCCTTTCCCCAAAGCTTACAATGTTTCTCTGAAAGTACTAATGGCCAAGCAGTGCACTGGAAAGCAAAGTCAACAGAAGAGTACTCTGCACCACTGCGGATATCACCAGCAATAACCAGGGTCAAAGAAGTCTGTCGGAATTGACATCTTGGTGGGGAGGGACAGAGCAGAATGATGCCTTGCCACCTGACCCGTCTATTATTTACCTAAAGAGTGTCAGAACGAATGACTGATATGAATGCGGCATATGTTATGAATTTGGCCTTTGCCAAAGCATTAAACACAGTGCCTTAAGAAATTTTGCTTGAGAAATTAATTCAAACTGGCTTGGCTCAGTACACAATTGCTGAAGATTAAGAAGTGGCTGAAGGATGATAAACAAAAGACAGTTAAGTGACAGTCTGTACAGTGAGAGACCTGGGGGTCAACACCAAAGCCATTCTTGTTTAGGGGTTTTATTCAGGACCCAGAAAAGGAGTAAACAACTCACTAATGAGATCTGCAGAGGACACGAAGCTGGGAGGTAGAGAAAATGCATTGACAGGGGCATAAAATCACAAAGCAGAGTTCAGCTAGAAAAAATACGGCTAATCTATCTAGGGGAAAACAACCCTAAACTCAGATAATATTCAGTACCTGGCCGGATAAGGGGCAGAAGAAGCATGTGAAAGAGCTCTGATGTGAAAGAGCTCTGTAACGTGAGAGAGGCGAGAAGAATGCTAAGGGAACATGGGGAATGTGTCGCAGGAGAACGAGGTGCTTCAAACTAAAGGCGAACTCAAACAAGCCAGGGTCAGGACAGAGGTGGTCTTGAAAAGTGGTCAACTTTACCATTTTCAAGAAAGGGAGGCTGCAGTGAGTCATGATTGTGCCACTGCATTCCCGCCTGGACACAGAGCAAAACCCTGTCTCAAAACAACCACAGTCACTAAAACAGAACACCAGAAACAAAAGGATGGGAATTCTGCACTGAAAATCTTTTTTAATGGCTACAAAACTACCATTCCTATCTAGCAAGCATTCTGATCTCTCTTGAATCTGACTTCACCCTCCTGGGGGTTAGCATCGAGAAGATGGCACTAGGCTAGCATCCTGGGGCTCACTGACAAAACTGCTCCAAACAAAAATTCACTCACAGTTCACGCTGAGTATTTCTTCCTGTTCTGTATGAGGCCTATATTTCCTTATGGCAATGCCTCATGGGCAGAGGGAAGTGGTTAATTCTCTCCGTTTACTCAACCTGCAAAGTGCAATGACCCTGAAGCCAATTTTCTCACCATCCAGTCTGAAGGCAATTGCTCAACACAATTATCTCGAGGCAGCTCACTGCCTTAGCAAGCAAGCATCTTGTTACGTTACTTCTGCACAAAATAAGCACTGGACTAAAAAGGCTGTTTTCATCTTAAAACCTAAAACTTAAAAAATTTCACTATCTATGAATACTCATCAAGTATTATAGCACAACATGGCTATTTCTAACAGCATAATAAAAGAGCTTATTCCTGCCTCACTTTCCAGAGCAGCCCTGCAAATTATTTTCATGCTTACCTGCCTGTCAGAATTACATATTCACTGGTGGCAGTGTGAAGCCTGCGTGGAAAATACAACTATACATTCCATTATATTGCTGAGGGCTCCTGCTACTCTGGAAATGCATAACCTGTTCTTCAAGTTACCATCAGATTGGGCTGAATAAGCCCAGCATGGACCCACCCCTCAAATCCCACGGATAGTTTAGTAATTGTTCCGTTTCCTACTGGAGCTGGATGATCAAATAGTACCAAGCCTAATAATCCAATTAAAATAACGGGCAAAATATTTGAATAGACATTTCTCAAAAGAAGACATAAAAATGGCAAACGGGCATGTGAAAAGGTGTTCAACATCACTGATCATCAGAGAAATGCAAATCAAAACTACAATGAGATATCATCTCACCCCAGTTAAAATGGCTTATATCCAAAAGACAGGCAATAAATTCTGGCGAGGATGTGGAGAAAAGGGAGCCCTCGTACACTGCTGGTGGGAATATAAATTAGTACAACCACTATGGGGAAAAGTTTGGAGGATCCTCAAGAAACTAAAAATAGAGCTACCATATGATCCAGGAATCATACTGCTGGGTATATACCACCTAAAAAAGGGAAATTAGTATATCGAAGAGATATCTGTACTCCCATGTTTGCTGCAGCCCTGTTCACAACAGCCAAAACTTGGAAGTAACCTAAGTGTCCAACAACAGATGAATGGATAAACAAACTGCGGTACTCATACACAATGGAGTACTATTCAGCCATTAAAAAAGAATGAGATCCTGTCATTTGCAACAACGTGGATGGAAATGGAGGTCATAATGCCAAGTGAAATAAGCCAGGGACAGAGAGACAAAACATTGCATGTTCTGACTTATATGTGGGATCTAAAAATCGAAACAATTGAATTCATGGAGACACAGAGTAGAGAGGTTACCAAAGGTTGGGAGGGGTAGTGAGAGGGTGGAGGTGAGATAGGGATGGATAAAGGGTACAAATATATATATATATCTTGAAAGAATAAATAAGACCTAGTATTTGATTGCACAGCAGGGTCACTATAGTCAATAATAATTTAATTGTACATTAAAAAATAACTAAGAGTATAACTGGATTGTTTGTAACATGAAGGATAAATACTTGAGAGGACAGATGCCCCATTTTCCATAATGTGATTATTATGCATTGCATGCCTGTACCAAAATATCTCATGTAACCCATAAATACATATACCTGTTATATACTCACAAAAGGCAAAATTAAAAAAATTAAAAACAAAACAAAACCAAACAAAACCAGAACTAAGAAACGTGAAGTCACATTTCTCATCATGAGTTCTTTGGGACTGCCTTGCTTACTGATAATATAGGCAAGGAGAGAAGAAAGTAAGGAGGTTTGTGAGCAAACACCAGTCACGAACTACATATTTTAAATGACTATTAATGAGCCTTAAACATCCAAAGATGTGAGTATTTTCAGTGGACTCTTTGTACTGAAGAATGAGGTCCCTGACAGGGTCTATTGGGAAAAGCCCACAAGAAAGAATCCAAAAGCCACAGCAGCCTGACAGACTGATTTCTCAGCTGACATTCTGTGTGACATTCTACAGATGCTCCATCCATCAGGATGTGACATGGTGTTAGAGGTAAATGTCACATATCAGGGCAATGTTATGGGTCAAAGAGCAAGAGAAGTGATCTCAACGACAAAATCTGAAGCTGAGATTAGATAACATGTGCCCAGAATCATTCCTCCTCTAACTGTAGAAAATAACCTGACAATTATCAAACTCCTAGAACTAAATGGGTCCTAGAGGCTATGGAAAAACTGCTGAGTGAGGCAGGCCTCTGAAACCACGTTTAAACAATGGATATATTTTGGTTGAGTCCAAGCAGTCTGCTGAGCTATCCAGGGTTCAGCAATAAGTAGCTCAGTTCTTGCTCTGTTTCCCAAGAAGTCTGGGAATCACTCAACTACCAGACCACCCAGTGACAAAAGACTCCCTGAGTAAGAGCCTTGAGGGATATCAATGGCCAGAAATACTGCTGAGCAGCATGCATGTCCTTGGGGCAACCAGCCACAGGGATGAAGGACAAGAGTAAAATGTCACAGGGCTTCTTAAATGGTCTCCTGCCAGCTGTCAGAAGTATTTGAAACCAAAACTCATTTCCTAATAAATGTTTTCATTTCCTTTGTACATGACAAAAGGTCTAGAGGTGGTAAATGGGAGGGGCTAGGAGTAGAGGCCTTTGGAGGTAAGAAACAAAGGCAAATGTACTACACACATAAGTATGGCTTCACTGTTAGTCCCGGAATAATGATAAACATATCTGCTATAGTGTACTCGTTCATGCTTTCTTTTATACAGCTACACATGGAGATCATATCTAATATATACCTATTTTACATGTTTTTTAAAATGGAAGACCAAGTGCACTTAACCAAAATTAGACAGCAAGTTCAAAGTGTGTCCTTCGTTTCATGGGGAAAATCTGGAATAATAATACACGCTTTCTCAGCATATTATTTTCCAACACATTCTGCTCAGCTATAGGCACAAAACTGGGAAAGAAAAAAGTGAGGATGTGGGTTCCTATGTGTTTAGTAATGTTTGGTCTTACCTGGCCTCTGCAGCAAGCAGTTCATCATAGTGTGATGATCTCTGGTCATCATCCTGCCGGTATCTGATCACTGTGGCTAGACCTTTGCTGACAAGAGCCTCAGCAATGTTTCTGCAACAGAAAAGATAGGTCAGTGAGTACTAGAAGTGCATAAGGGGCTCAGTCAACAGAAATAATAACAGTTAGCACCTGGAGGTCTTAACGCATTCTGGCAGAGGGAGGGAGAAGCCAAGGTTTCAAGACCAATGAGTTGCTAAGCTAGAAATCCAAATAAAAGGTTAAATAACAGAGTTCCCTAGCTCAGCATTTTTCTGGTTAGCACAGTCAGATGCTATATCAATCCATATATTAAAAACTAGCAAAAAAAAAAAAAATCTGTAAAAAGCCCACATTGCACCAGGCTATTTACAGAATGTTATAAACAAGCCACAGCCCTCAAGTCTGCTATAAAATATTAGGCACATAGAGAAAAAATGGAACATATAAAAGCATGACCTAAATTTCTCAAAATCTTTCTAGCCGACAGAACAACCAGAAAATGTCTTCTTTTAGTTTGGCAACGTTAGAAACATTGGTTTTACATAACAAAGTGTTTCTCTTACAAGAACTCCTGAGAGTGGATCTTCTACCCAAAGTGGGCTTGGAAAAGATAAGACTATGAATGAAGAGAGAAGGGGCAGGCAGGAAGGAGGCATTCTATTAGAAAGGAAATTCTTTGCGCTGCGGGTCATGCCTATGATCCCAACTCTTTGGGAGGCCCAGGCACTAGGATCACTTAAGCCCGGAGTTTGTGAGCAGCCTGGACAACAAAATGAGACCCCATCTCCATAATAAAAATTTAAAAACTAGCCGATTGTGGTGGTGCATGCCTATAGTTCCAGCTACTTGGAATGCTGAGGAAAGAGGATCAGGAGTTTGAGGTTGCTGTGAGCTGTGATCACACCACTACACTGCAGCCTGGGTAACAGAATGAGGCCCTATCTCAAAAAAGAAAGAAAAAAGCAAATCAAGATGGGGAACAAAGCAAGTAAAAAGCATAAAATCTGAGATGACCAGTTTTGGTGCAATACTCCATGGGAGCTACAAAAAATCTCAGGTTAGACTCTAATGCAAAGTAATGCTCAAATGCAACAAATCTTTTTTTTTTTTTTTTTTTTTTTTGCCAGAATAAGAAAATTGCTCGCACTTGGGAATGAGAGATGTCATTCTATGTGGCCTGCATATACTAACTAGAGAAAGATGAATGGGAAATGATATGCAGACACTTAATGATATATATTTGAATGGTTCCTCCCCAATCTGGAAAGGGAACTCTGTTATGAACAATCAAACTGCAAAAACAAATTTTCAAAAATTAAGTATAATTAACTATAGCAAATACTGGAAAACAAGAGGCATGATATTATTGAGGGAGAATGGTGGTTATGTCTTTCTTTGTGTCTGTCATAATTATACCAAAGGCCCTACTCAAACCATCTGGTTTGCTGCCCTTTAGGGAGAGGCTATGGTAAGCAATAGGCTACTGTGCCATATGCTATGACTGAGTATTGTTTGAAAATGTGGTTAACTCCTAACACACCGGTCATTCTTAGAAAGTCATACCGTGGGGATGCTGGGAGCTGAACCAACCAGTATCTGTGCATGTTTACGCAATTTAATGGCTCTGTTTGTCAAAACCCAGCAGAACATGCTTTTTTTTTAAAAAGAAGAAAAAAAATAAATGTGTTGGTACAGCAAGGAGGAAAAGATGCGGTGGCTGATTATCTTCTCATTATATGCCCCTCTGATGTCTGTTTATCTACTGCCAGCACGGTATTAATATCTCCAAACCGCCACGGAATTAGCACTTCTCAAAATCCACTCCCACAAAGAGGCTGCTTTGCTGGTCACCCTGTCTCCTGAGTCACTGCATAAGCGTGCTGGCAAATGCTGTCATTATCACAGAGTTGTGTTTGGCAGCAGGGCAAAGGCAACAGCCTCAAATCAGCAGATGTAGATGTTGATACATGGTGAGGATTTAACTAAGGTTGTCACCAAGGGGCCCTAGCAGGGAACAACAGAGGCTCTACCCATCAAAGAGCTAGTAAGAAGGCTGGGGAATGGCATGGGGGACAACTCCACTTTTGATAGTTTGAGATGTCCTGTTTTAAATGCCAAGAGAACAAAGAAATACTTGTTACTGCATTTTGAATTACTGAGCATTGACATTTTACAGTCAATACATGGGGTTTGGAGGAGAAAGTGGGAATGGCAGAGCAGGGAAGGAAAAATTCACAAAACAAGCTTTGATATAAAAAGAAAGACAACACAAATGTTTAATGATCCACCCCAGTTAATTCTGCTCAAATCAATTCACAGAATTACTGAGTACCTGCCTGGCCAGGAAAAACCAAGGGCACTTTCTCTACTTTTCCTTGTCCCTGCCCTCTTTAGCCTATCAGCAAATGTCTACAAACCAGTTAAGACCTGCCATATGGAGTTCCTGAGGCCTTAGATTCCCAAATCACTCCACACCCTGCCCACTAACTTTCTTCTCTCTTTCCTTTAAAGCTCAGCATCTAAGCCATGTTCTCTTAGCTTCTTATCCCCTAATTATAGATTTCTCCTGGAGGAACAGTTGTGATGCTGGTGCTTAGCGGTAATGAGAGTAAAAATACATGAAATGATAACAACCATCATTATTGGATATTTACTACGTGCCATGCATATGAGAATCACATGTGTTCTCTTCTTGGTGGGTTCCCCATGTGATACATCATCACAGTATATGGCAATTATTCATTCATTGTTTATCTTCCTTGGTGAGTGATAAACTTTGTGAGGGCAGGGGTCATGCTTTTCTTGCTCTATATCCCAGTTCCAAGCACAGTAGTTTGCACAAAGTATAGGGTAGACTGGTTTGGTGTGTCAGAGCCCCATAGGAAGGTAAGGATGATCACTCACACAAGGTATCAGAGTCCAAGCTGGGTACAAACATCTACAGGGAAGGTGACTCCATAGCCAGGCATTAAAGACTGAGTGTCCACTTGGGAGTGGTGACATCAGTGTTACAAGATTGGTTACACTAAGCAATATCAATCCTACCAGTGAAAGTACTAAGGATAAACCAGGTTTCTCACTGTCAGAGTAGGTATTTACAAATACGGAAAGGAAGAAAACTAGAATGAACCCTGTAGTGGTGGACTGGGATTTTAGGTATTGTGTGAACTCATGGTACGTTGGTTCAGGTTCTACAAGAAGCACGTGCCAAGAAGGATTAGATGTGCAAGAGATTAATTGGAGAAAACTCATCTCAAGGAAGGTGGGAAGGAAACCCCAGGAGGCCTGGGAAGAGCTATCAGACTGCAGTGCAGGTCAAACCCCTGTGCAGATGGGAGAGAATGAAGGAAGGTTAGACAGGGAACATCTGAGCTATGGGCCTGTTCCAAAGAGTTTCGTCAACGCTTGATAAGAAGTCAAAATTGTCCATCAGAGGAACCCTATGTCCCTCAGCAATAGGCCTGCCTTAGTATCTCTGCTGCACTCCGCTATTGGCTGGGAGCAGCTGGTGGGAAGCATAGCCTTGGCTGAAGTAGCAGTGATTGATTTCAAAGCACAGCAGCTGGGCTGTCAGTCTATTATGCTTCCTGCAGTTGGAGATCCAGGAGGCACATTTTCATGACTGCCACACATGGTTTTCAATAGATATAGATAGGTTTAGAAATAAACATATAAAAATAAATATAGATGGAAATGTGGGCTCCTTAGATAAATGGCTAATTTCAGATCTGGGGAAGACAGTACAAGATAAGCCTGGAACATGTTGTACTAGAAAACAGAGAAGTGCTCAAAAAAAGACAGGAGACATGTCCAAAGGACACAGAAGTCCTGGCTCCTACTGGCCAAACTGGGAACAATTTGAGTGTCAAAGAACAGTAGTAGTGGGTTATAACTGTTTGAATAAAATGAGATTCCATGAATTCATTCTAATACAAACAAATAAAGGAATAACTTGGGAGTTTAATGAGAGGTGAAAACTATGTAGTTCAAAGTGTCTCCTCACAAAATATCTATTAATTACAAAGAGTAAAATAGTACCTTTACAGTGGAGAAGCCTGGTAGACACCACCCAAATCAAAAGATCAAGATTACCATCATCAATAAATGACAAATCAGTGCCTAACTTTATGGTCATGAAGAAACATCACACAAACCAAAATAACTGACCTGTACTCTTCAAAAGTGTCAAGGCCATAATGGTCAAAGAAAGAATGACGAACTATTCCAGACTAAAGTGACATGACCTCTAAATGCAACACCTGATTCTGAACTAGATCGTTTTCTTGAAGTATTGCATTAGAACAGTTGGCAAAATTTGAGTAGGTTTGTGGATTACATGGTAGCAATGTGTTAATATCCGAGTTCTAATTTTTTTTGAGTATTCAGGAAAATGTCCTGCCTCACAGAAAATGCACAATAAATTATCTAAGGAGAGGTACAATAGATCGGCCAGTTGCTCTTAAATAGCTGAAAGGTATGCTCTTTGTACAGTTATGTGCAATTTTTCTATAGCTTAAGTGGTTTCAAAATTAACACAAACACACATTGTGAAGTAAACTGGAAAGTTTTAGACAATTATTAATTGTCAATATATTGTTACTTCCAATATTGGTAGAGGTGGGAAGGCAGGCAAAAATATGATCAAACAATTAAGGCCTACTACAATTGAAATTTTACCCCCTAGGATTCCTGTTCTCTTGTATGGGTATGGAACACATTTTCTCCATGTTGGCATAATAATGGACCCTACGGTTTTACTACTATCTTTTTTTTTTTTTTTTTTTTTTTTTTTGAGACGGAGTCTCGCTCTGTCGCCCGGGCTGGAGTGCAGTGGCCGGTTCTCAGATCACTGCAAGCTCCGCCTCCCGGGTTTACGCCATTCTCCCGTCTCAGCCTCCGAGTAGCTGGGACTACAGGCGCCCGCCACCTCGCCTGGCTAGTTTTTTGTATTTTTTAGTAGAGACGGGGTTTCACTGTGTTAGCCAGGATGGTCTCGATCTCCTGACCTCGTGATCCGCCCGTCTCGGCCTCCCAAAGTGCTGGGATTACAGGCTTGAGCCACCGCGCCCGGCCATCAAGTTTTCTGTAATACTACTATCTTATAGTGGCTAAGTTTGAGCTTATATTACAACCTACTTGCTGCGGAAATTAACCAGAGGGGAAGATGTCAACTGCTCGTCTATCTTTTGAGCAAGCCTGCCTGTGAATCCCATGTCACTTGTGTTTGTTTATATCAGGAACCACCTGATCATGCCTAATGGAAACTGTTGACTTTCAATAGAACCCTAAACATCTCTTTTAGTTTGGAGAAGCATTTCAGTCCTAGCACTAATTCTCTTTGTGTTTCCAGCTGATATGGAGAGTGATGGCTTACTGTTAGACTTCCAAGGCTGTTAGGTCCCTTTTTAGATGCTGATTGTGAATTATCCATTCAGGCCAGACATGTATAATTGGAATAGAATTACTGATACACTCAAGAAAGCAGGATTTATAAATTTGTCTAAAGTAGCATAATGTCACGGCACACAATTTAATGTTCTCTTTTCTTACTGGGCAACTGATCAACTCAGTAGTGTCAGGTTCTGAGCCATCTTTAGCCAGGAGAAAATCTCCTGACCTTTCATTAGGAGCCTAAAGAAATGAATGAGACAGTCAAGTACATGGATCTAGGCTAATTCCACTTTCTCTCCCTCCCTTTCATTCTCTTTTTAAATTGAAGTCCCAGATAATTGAAAGGAGGAAGACAAAAGCTGGGAAAGCATGCAGAAAGTTATCGTCCTTGATTACATGCTGGGAAAACTTGGCTAGGAAAATAATGTTCCAGTGCTATATTTCCAAAATAATTAGATTTCTCTCCTCTCCTCTCCCCTCCCCTCTCTTTTCTCCTCCATCCCTCCCTCCCTCCCTCCCTCCCTTCCTGCCTTCCTCTCCTATGGGGCTCTGACACCCCAAGCCAGACTACCCCTCTGAGCACATATGCCTTTGATCTGCCTTAATTGCTTTTTCTTTTTTAATATATATAAAAGGGACGGGGTCAAGCCCTGTCACTCAGGCTACAGTGCAGTGGTATGATCATAGTTACTACAGCCTCAAACTCCTGGGCTTAAGGGATCTTACCCCAGCCTCCAAGTAGCTAGGACTACAGACACATGCCACCATGCTTGGCTCATTTTTGAACTTTTACTGTAGAGACAGAGTCTTGCTATATTGCCCAGGACGGTTGAGAACTCCTGGGCCCAAGTGATCCTCTCACCTTGGCCTCCCAAAGTGCTGAGATTACAGGCATGAGCCACTGCATCCAGCTTCTGCCCCAACTGCTTTAAGTTGAATTGTTTTGGCTGTTGTGGTGGCTCACGTCTATAATCCTAATACTTTGGGAGGGCAAGGCAGGAGGATCTCTTGAGTCCAGGAGATCAAGGCTGCAGTGAGCCGTGGTCACAACACTGCACTTCAGACTGGGTGACAGAGACTGTCTTAAAAAAAAAAAAAAAAAAATTGTTTCCATTCGACACCAAACACCAACCACTGCTAACTTTCCAGAGAGTCAAACCATGAAGAGGCAGAGGGAGCTGGTGAGATCTCTAGAAAGGGGACTTAAGACAATTGCATTTCTGTTGGAAAGAAGCTATCTTAGTCAAATAGGAAATTCCAGAAAGAGTCCCTCCCTGCGCTGTGGGAGACGGTGGGTAGCTGGGTGAGGCAGACAAAATTAGAGAACTCTCGGCATGTCAAAATGTCACCCTGTGGGGTATCACGTTCTGGGCCTCAACAGTATCACGAGAGTGGGTACAGGGAATAACACTATTATACCCACACACACACCCTCCCCTTCATTCTCCAGCTGAAAAGGATGCAGATAACTCAGTGGCTGTGTTTCATAGATTTTTATCTAGCTCTTTGAAAACATTTTTCACTTAAAAACTATCTACATTTTATCAGTCTCTGAGGTGTCCACAGAGATCAGAAAAGCCGAACATTTTCCTTAAGGTAAACACATGTGGGCACATATTCAGAATAAAGTAAACCCATAAAGAAGTGAGCCTGCAATATATTTTAGTCACAGGTAAAGGAAAGAAATGAAATACAATTAATAGGGTAGTATATCCATAATACGTAGTCCCTCCTTATCCGCAAGAAATATATGCTTCAAGACCCCTCTAAGTAAATGCCTGAAACTGCATATAGTACTGAACTCTGTATTTTTCTCCTATACATACATATCTATAATAAAGTTTAACCTACAATTTAGCACAGTAAGAGATTAACAACAATAGCTACTAATAAAATAGAACAATTATAACAATATGCAAGCATCCATA
Organism: Rhinopithecus roxellana; assembly: GCF_007565055.1. Taxonomy (NCBI): domain Eukaryota; kingdom Metazoa; phylum Chordata; class Mammalia; order Primates; family Cercopithecidae; genus Rhinopithecus; species Rhinopithecus roxellana. Next base: position 65,349,580 of record NC_044554.1, read on the forward strand.
GCCAGTCGATCTAATTACTGAGATGGCTACTAAGAGACTAAGATGTGGGTAGTGTATACAACCTTGATACAGTGGAGAAAGCCTAGGCTGGAAGGTGAGATATCTATCTCATCACTGAATGGGGCTCCTCAGAAAGGCACACAATTTAAAACTTATAAGTTGTATATTTCTAGAATTTTCCATTTAATATTTTCAGACTGTGGTTGATCATAGGTAACTAGAATTGCAGGACTTCAAAGGGAACTACTACTTCATCGATAGTAGAAGCATATATCTCATGCAGATGCCTGCATGCATGCACACACACATATTTATTACATATTCTTTACGGTAACTTCAAGGCTCTGTGATAAAATTTTATAAACTAAGCACAAAAGGCACCTCATGGCTGTTTACTGTGAGACATCAGGCATGTATCCTAGGCCTCTGTCACACATGACCCTCAAAAACTCCAATGTCTTAATGCTGGAAAACTGCCCCTACTCCCTTTACACATTGACTATATTTTTCCCACAATTACAGACATTCTCAGAAGAGCTAGGATAGAGGTTTGAAGGTGACAGAGTTCCGATCCTGACTCCTAACATACCATGTGGCTGATCTCACTTATCGTCAGCTATGCAGGGGATGTTTTACCGTGGGGCTGATCTAGAAGGGAAGCTACAGGGTGCTGATATCTTTCTTTGCAACTAGGTTAGAAACGAGAAAGGAAGGTCACCACAGGATTCAACAGGGTAGAAAGCTCAGAAGACTGAAAAACTATTTTCTTCAGATTATTAGTTTCTTTGCTCATATATATGGAGGACGTGGGCTACCTACCCCAAAAGACAGTTAGCAAGTAGGAAAAATGCTCAATGGTGAACAGGCCCAAAGCAAGGCTCTCTTTAGATCTTCCCTACAAGTTCACACTAAGATGTCTAACATCCATGTTCTTTCAAGCAGGAACTTGATCATTTCAGACTTGAGACAGATTTGGCTTTTGTAAGCTGACAAAAGAAATCTCTAAAGGGTAAGGGCAAAAATTATAGTTGAGAGAGATCTAGAGACAATGAGCAATGTGCAAATATCTTTTATTAAGTTACTATTTTCCAACTAGGTCTCCAAGGAAAAAGTCATAGAAAGTAACAGGGAACTTCCAAAAGCTAGTGTGATGGCATCTTCAAGGAGTCACACCATACCCTTCCCACCCAGTGTTTTTTATTCTCCAGTCTCCACTGGTTCAATTCCTGTGAATCTGGATCATCGATATTTTTGTCCCCATTTTTGTTCTTCATATATATCTAGGAGGCACTTCTCACATAACCAAGCTGCATCCGTAGACAGGAGATTCTGTTTTGGAAGCCTAGATAATTGGAAACATTTGAGGTGGCACACATGCTTTATAGATTTACTAAATCTCTCTCCCACCTTCTTCACTATTTTTCACTTCCCCCTTAAACTTATGTAGTTCTAAAAATGACTGAAATTGATTTTTTAAATCCGTTTACACTGATTAACAATTTAAAGCCCATTCTCTGTTTAACAAGTCCTGCCACCAAGAAAACCACCAGAGAATCAAAACAGTGGCTAGAGACTTTCCCAGAATTCATAATATAGTCTGAAAACAGAGGAAAATACAAATCCTTCGACATCCTTAGCCAGGCTTTGGTAACTAGTGTGGAGTGACGAGAAAACCAAGGGTTGTCAAGAGCTGCAGCGTCTTGGGGCAGGGCATCCTTACTCCAGTCTGTGAGAGCCAATTGTCTATACCATTTGACAACTCACCAGCACAGCTGTGGTTATATGGCAACATAAAGGCATGACCCCAAAAAATCAGACTCATGAATGAGCAGGTATGGAACTTACAGCAAATAAAGCAAAAAGAATACTCTCCTAAACAAATCTCTCTAATAAGTTTCAGTTCATATTTAAGGATCATTCAGAGTATGTACAGGTCTGTGATTGTAAATACAACTGAGAGCTGAGAGCATTTTCTAGATACTGGAGATACAAAAATCAAGAACTCATGGGAACAATGACTCTGCATTAATGAATCCTAATCATTCTTCCTTATGAGAGGAGGAAGTGGAAAGAAAACAATGAAGATTGATATGTGGACTTAGTCCTATTTTAAGAACTCAAAAGGATGCATGGTTAGAATAAAACCAAAGGACACCCATAAACAACACTGGTAGAGATGCTTCATGAAAGAAACAAGGGAGGTAGAGAAGGGGAAAGAGAAGGAGAGAAAGAGGAGAAAAAAGTCATTCCATAAAATGAAGATATGACTGCTTTGTAGACAAATACACCCTTGAATCCCTACAGCACATGCCCATTGAAAGTTCATTATTAATAAGCAGCTTACATTTGAGCCCTGACAAACACCCCTCCAGCTTCAGAGGCCACATCTCACCAAGTACCAGTAGCTCCCTTCAGTTTGGGAAGAAAAGAAATAAAACCAAAGATATCTGGGGTTTTAAAAGTGGGTGATTGGCTGGTGAGCAGTAGCTCATGCCTGTAATCCTAGCACTTTGGGAAGCTGAGGTGGGCGGATCGCTTGAGCTCAGGAGTTCGAGACCAGCCTGAGCAATATGGCAAAACCTCATCTCTTATAAATAAATAATAAATAAGAAGGGTGATAAAGAAATGTCACTTCATAATCCCCCAACCAGAAGAGCTACTGGTCTGCTCCAAGGTATCTCTGAGAAATAGCATGCCCATTACCTAATTTCCACTCATTCCCTTCCTACCTAGGTGAGCACCTACCTGAGATCTCCGGAAAGAACAACGAATGGGCAGAGGAAGATAAGATAGAAATATACATGGAAGCAGTAGATTTCAACAATCCACTTTATAAAGCTGGCGAGTAGAGAATGCAGTGTTAAAAATATGGGTCAAAGCAATTTAGAAAAAGAGAAGGAAGAAGGCATAACATCAAACAGTTATATCAAATAGTTATGCTTAGTAAATAGACAATTTTATTCTGCCCCCAGGATTTCTGCAGTACTGTAATCTTATTGCCACCTCTTATTTGATAGTTTCATTTATTCAGCAATATCATGGTTATGGCTTTATAAGACAAGTAAAACTAGTATTTGACTCCGCTATGCCAGCTCCTCTCTGAATACCACTGCACTTCCATGTCAGCAAAATATCTAGGGAAGTCAGGACACGATGAATGTTGGCTGAAGTATGTAGGGCATATTAAATATAAGTGGAAATAAAACAATGTCCATCGTCAAATATCTAATGTTTTCCCTGATCTTCAATCATCACAGTAAGAGAAGAAAAACAAGAAAAAAAACAAACAAACCTGTTTAATAGCAAGAAACTGCATAGACTTGTCTGAATCTCTTTAAATGACAGAATATGGGGTAATGTCCCCAAAGTGACACTCCTGCTATACAACAAACATACTTCTTTCCCAGAAGGAAACAAACAGATCCTTCAAAAACAATAAGATTAGATCAATCAAATACTGGATTAAGCTTGAAGAAAGTAAACTACATGCACTTCCAATCCAACTAAACTGGTCCACTCACTGCTAAATATGCCATGCATTCACATTTTCAACTATCTGCAGGACATGTGAATTTGTATGATTCATCACTGTGTAAAACTCAGCATTTCAAAAATAAAACTCACTTCCCTAGATAAAAGCGTTTTTGAATCTTACCAAATCAGCTCCTCCTCCCAACAGCCCTATCTGGAGGACCATCATACTCTCAGCACCTAGGCCTGACATCTCTCTCATTCCTGTATAAAATTTCTGAACTCAAACCTACAGTGTTTCTCCCATGAACATTTTCTTTTTTATTCTCTCTCTCTACCCCAGTTGAGACTCCTACTGCCTCTCACATGGACTACTACAACCTCCCCTACCTGGTCTCCTGGCAATGCTGACCAATTCCAAATACTGTCAGCTGAATCTTCTTAAAGGATTAGGTTGGCAAGTAATCCTCATCCTTAAACACACCACAACCACCACAGAAAACTTTTTTAGAAATTTTCTAATACGAAGACAATCATTAGCATCATATCTGAATGATGACAATGAAGGGGGAAGGAGCAAAGGACAAAGAGAAGAAGGCAGGATGGAGGGCTGGGAGACAGAGAGGGGCAAAGGGGAGCAGGAAAAGGAAATGGATAGGGGAGGGGAGGAAGACTAAAGTTTACCAAGCACTAGTCTAAACGCTGTACATTTATTAACTCATTTGATCTTCACAAAATTCTGATGAGATAGGGACTATTATTATTCCCTATTTTACAAATGAGAAAACCTGAAGCACAGAAAGGTTACAAAGCTTCTAAGTGAAAAAGAACCAAGAAGGAGGCACACACAGGCTGGAGGTAGAAACATGGCGTTTCCGTGATAAAAAGGACATTGCCAATGACCTTGTCCAACCTATAATCTGAAAACATCTGATGACACAACTCTCATCCATTTTCACTCAAAATAATATTTCAGACTTAATGAATATCTACAGGATGTCCACCATGGAACAGGCATTTAAACACACATTAACCTAATCATTCTAGTAATACAGAATACAGAGGCAGTATATATTGCTTCCAAAGAAGAGAGAAACATTGCAGTCTTGCCACATGTAATCATTTTGTAAATGGCAGAGTCATGATTAGAAGCCAGGTTTTCTGATTTCAAATCCAGTTTTCTTTTGACTCGACAGTGCCACAATTACAGGGCAACAGTTATGAAAGGTATTCTACAATCTACCCTCATATACCTCTGACCCTATTCCGTTCAATCCCTTCCAACTTTCTGCTTTAGCCTGAACAGGCTATCCTTAGCCACCAACCAAACCTGGCATTCTCCCCATGTCAGTGCCTGTAGCTGCACCACTCATCTGGCACTCAGCTTTTACTGCTGTATATTATCTTTTTTGGGTACATATTTTGTCTTCCCAACTAGATCATATTCCCTACAGATCCAAGAAGAGCAAAACACTTAGTAGGCACTCAATAAATATTTATTGGCTAGCTGATTGATTTTACTCACTGAGTTCCTAGGAGGTTCTGTGGGCTGCTGGATGAAAACAAAGTAATAACTGACTGAGTCATAGAATTTTTGAGCAAAAAGACTCCATAGAGATAAACTAATCCAAATGCCTTCATATCCAGATGAAGACAGAGCCAGAGCGAAACCAAGGAAATTTTTAAATGAGTTGTTGTCTAAAAGAAAAACAGAGTGACACCAGCACAATGGGCATCTAAGAGCCTTGATTCTTAGCCCGTTTCCCTTTATGATACTGCTGTGCTTCTATAATTCTATAAAATAGAAATAAGTATACTGTGCACATGAATTATCTAGGTTGCCCTTCATACATTAAAAATTTATTAGCATATTAAAAATAATCTATCCACATACTGTAAATTTGAACACTCTAGTACTAATATGTTAGCTAAATTATATATTAAATATTTAATTACAATAATTTGCAGGCCTTCTGGGGATTCAGAGGATTTTTTTGAGGGGTATGGGAGAAATGATTCGAAAATGTCTGATGACCTCTTCTTTTCTCTCAAGATATATTCCAACTTAATGTAGAAATGTTTATTGTAGATCTAGGTATGTTTCCTTCATTCCTTATTTTTTTTTCTGCTCCTCTATCCTTTGAGAAACAAAATTTCACAAGAAAGATCAGTATGGGGAGTGTGAATAGAGGTATCAAAAAACATCCTCAGCTTCTCTCAGTCAGTGACAGCGGGAGTAGGAATTAAGAGTTTGTGTAGTCACTCAGGGGACTTTTCTCTATTCCACCACTGTCCTAGACTCCAGACTCGTCAGTAACCACAAAGGGTCCTGATACAAAAAATGATTATAGTCATTTCAAACTTTTGTGTATAATAAGGTCTTTCAATATGTGTTGGAAAGCCAACTTTCACATGTTAAACAATGGATGTAACAGTCAACTGTCATCTCTCTTTTAACATATCACACTGTTGTACTCTTAATTGGATGCAATGCTAAGCTGTACACCACAGAAGATGAAAATCATCAGATGACTACCCTGTCCCTGTCCCTGGCAGGTGGGGCAGAGAGACACGTGAGAGAGGCTCTGCCTATTAAATGTTTCTGCGTGGAGACTAATACAACGAAGAGGTAACAGTCAGAATTCATTTACAGTGGTATCCTGCCCCTGTGACACCATAAGGGAGGGTGTCCTTGCCAGACTGCTCCTAACTAAAGACAACAATTCTGCAACTGGCTTCTTGGCCCTTTGCAGCAGCCCTGTTCCCCATCTCTTTTCCAAGCCTGATGCTCCAGTGAGTTATATCAGCTCTTCATAATGTCCCATACATCTTCCTTTTGTTTAGAATAGTCAGAGTTGTTGCTGTTTCTTGCAACCAGAAGGATCTTAGCAGTACATTATGAGGTTTGATTTCAAGAGTTAAATAATAAAAAGTACAGTGGGGTGTGGTGGCATGTGCCTGTAGTCCCAGCTACTTGGGAAGCTGAGGTGGGAAGAACAGTTGAGTCTAGGGGTTCAAGGAAGCAATGTGTTATAATCACGCCTAAGAATGGCCACTGCACTCCAGTCTGGGCAACATAGCCTGTCTCTAAAACAAAACAAAACAAAAATAAATGGTCCCTAAGCATGAGTTGCACAGGTCATGCCTTCCTCTAAACTAGGAAACACGGGAGCCCAGGCCCAGGGTGAGAGGTAGGTGACACAGGCTTCAAGAAGTCTTGAATGCCCAGGTAAGGACATACAACAGGATTTCCTTTCCCCGGGCTTGCGTGTATTACCCAATTCCCATTCCAGCTGCAGTGTCTAAGGCAGATGGTTGGGCAAATCCCACTCTAATTACAGAGTCCAGGAAAGGTGGCTGGGTAGTGCTTAATCTTTAATCTTCTGCTTAGGTACTTAGGATAGAGTAAGAGGGAAGGATTCTGTCTTGCTCTGTCACCTCACCACTAGCTGAGTAGGAACTTAATGACATGTTTTCTACTTGAACACATAAATTTCTGTGAGGTTCCCTAACCCACCTGAAACCCAACAGTTAAAAAGGAGAAAGGCAAGAGAATACTGGTGATGAAGTGAAGGTGGCTTCGAGGATACTGCCACTGGGTGAAGAATAAAAGCAAGTTTAGAAATATCCGTGAACGGCCTATTAAACGGTGGAATATATAAGAGATGAGTATCTTAAAATAAAGAACATATCAATCTCTGGTTTTCACAAAGATACTACTATATTCCAGCAAAGAGAACAATTTAGGTGCTCTTAAGAATTAATGAACAAGGTAAATGTGAGGTAGGTCTGTTGTTGGTCAAAGATATATTCGCCTAGTTATTTTCTTTACATTTCTAACCAAATATGATGCCCCAACTACATTCATTTTCCTAATAGAAAAAAAAATTGATCACAGACAGTAAACTTCTTACCAGTTAAAATAATTTCACATCTGCAGGTACCAAAAACATATTCAGCTTTTAGCTTAGCTTATTAGGTTTGTTTTCTAAAGCTTACAAAAGAGGAAACCAACATTCTAAAAAAGACAGTTCACCGCATGGCAGAGTTGTGTGTGTGTATGTGTTTTAAAGAAGGTCTAATTAATGTAAGATATTGTGTCATATCAACATTTTAATAGGAAAAAAAATCCTCACCTAAATTTTAAAAAATAGGTGAAGAGGGAGAAGAGCACAGCAAAACAAATGTATATGGCCAAACAGAAATGTTGGGAATAAACACTGATCAATTAATTCTCTATCATCCATACCAACAAAAGAAAGAAGTTACACATAGCATTGGTATTTATTCTTCAATACCGAAAGTCATGTAATCTTATGCTCTTCCTTCAGCCCTTTCAGGCCAGAGAGCAATTCTGAGCCTATTTCACAAAAGCGTACGTGGCACAGAGCAGGAATATAGAGCAGAGGATCTGGGCTTTAACTTAAGCTCTCTCTATAGCTGTTTCACCTCACATAAATGTGCTAAGCCTGTGCCAGTTTCCATACCTTATTATAAAATGAGATGCTAGATCTAAATGCTCTACAAAATAGCTTCTAGCTCAGACATATTATAATGAATTTTCTTTTTGAGACAGGGTCTCGCTTCGTTGCCCAGGCTGGAGTATGTGGCACAATCCTAGCTCACCACAGCCTTGAACTTCCGCGCTCAAGCAATCCTCCTGCTTCAGCCTCCTGATGAATTAGACTACAGGCGTGCACCACCACACCTGGCTAATCTTTTTATTTTTTTGTAGAGATGGGGTGTCACTATGCTGCCCAGGTTGGTCTCAAACTCCTGACCTCAAGCAATCTTCCTGCCTCGGTCTCCCAAAGTGTTGGGATTACAGGTTTGAGCCCCTCCTCCCAGCCTATAATTTAATTTTTAACATGAACTAGGATCTACTTATTAATAGTCATGACGTGCATGTTCAATATAGATTCAAACTTCTATCCATATCTTTATAATGACACACGATGATAATATTTGAGGCCAATAAGATTGTATATCATTTCAATGAGCATTAAGCATACCTTACACATTTCTAGTTGTGGAGCACTATGGCAGCAGGAGGAATTTCATTATTTTCAGTGATAAGATACAGTTTTCTGCATCTTATCATTGAAAATAATGAAAAACCAAACACTCATCTTCACATTTACACACAGTCATGCACTGCATAATGATGTTTTGGTCAATGATGGAGCACATATATGCATATGGATCCCATAAGATTATAATGGAGCTAAAAAACCTGCTATGGCCTAGAGACTGCATAGTCATAGCCTGCAGCACAATGCATTACTCAAACGTTTGCGGTGATGCTGGTAAAAACAAACCTACTGCACTATGAATCCTATAAAAGCATAGCCCATACAATTATGTACAGGCAGTAATGGTAATGGATAACAATAATAAATGAGTATGTTAATGGTGCATGTATTTACTACCATATTTATTACTGTTATTTTAGAGTGCACACCTTCAACTTAAAGAAATTAACTGTAAAACAGCCTCAGGTAGGTCCTTCAGGGGTTATCCAGAAGAAGGTATTGTCATCATAGGAGATGACAGCCCCATCTACATTATTGCCCCTGAAAACCTTCCAGTGGGACAAGATGCAGAGGTAGAAGACAGTGATATGGATTATCCTGACTGTGTAGGTCTAGTCTAATGTGTATGTTTGTGTCTTAGTTTTCAACAAAGGAGTTTTAAAAAGTAAAATAAATTTTAAAAATAGAAAAAAGTTTACAGAATAATGATATAAAAATATTTTTGTAGCTGTCTGATGTTTGTGTTTTAAGCTAAGTGTTATTACAAAGGAGTCAACCTTTTTTTTAAATTAAGCATTATAAAATAAAAGTTATAGTAATCTAAGGTTTACTATTGAAAATGAAAACTTTTTGAAATCAATTTAATGTAGCCTAAGTGTATAGTTTATAAAGTCTACAGTAGTGTACAGTAACGTCCTAGGCCTTCACATTCTTTTCCTATTTCATCAATGATTCACCCAAAGCAACTTCCAGTCCTGCAAGCTCCATTCACAGTAAGTACCTTTTATACTCTAATTTTACTGTACCTTTTCTATGTTTAGATGTTTACATATACAAATACATGCATTGTGTTATATAACTGCCTATAGTATTCAGTATAGCAACATGATGTACAGTTTTTAGTATAGGAAAAACAGGCTATACCATACAGCGTCTGTGTGTAGTAGATGGCTATACCATCAGGGTTCGTGTGAGTACACTCCATGATGTTCAAACAATGACAACTGCCTAAGGACACATTTCTCAGAAGGTATCTCAATTGTTAAGTAATGCATGGCTGTAGCTTGTTAAGTAGTATATTGGCCTATCAAGCTTATACTAGAAAAAGATAAGTAGCAGCAACATGTCAATAAAACCATTATGAGCTGTTTCTTGAGTGGTATGAGCTTGACAATATACTAAGGATCATAGGAGATTATTGCACAGTAAGTATTAAAAAGGCAGATAGACTTGGTGACTACTACAGTCCTCTCACCAAAAAATTATTACTGAAAGAATCTTGACTGTAATTCCTTCTTCATTTTATAGGTGGCTAAACTGAGATCCAGGGATAGTAAGTAGTATTTAGTGACGGGCAGGGGCTAGAACTCAGGTCTCAAGTCATAAAACAGGCATCCTTCCACCATGACAGCCTGTCTCCTACATTCAATACACAGATTAGAAGTCAACCAGAACAAACTACGTAAGGAGTGACTTACACAGATCTCAAGGGCATTATGCTAAATTTAAAAAGCCCATCTCACAGAATCACATATTATGATTCCATTTATGTAATGTTCATGTGAAATGACAAAACTATAGAGATGGAAAACAGTTGTCAGAGGGATGATGGGAAGGAAAAGGGGTAGAAGGGGTGGCACTAGGGAGACCTTTGTGATTACTGAATAATTTTCTACCTTCATTGGGATGGATGTGAATCGACAGTTGATAAAATGGCATAGAACTATACAAAGACGCTATATCAATGTCAACTTCCTGGTTTTGATATTGTGCTATAATTATATGAGATCTAACCACTGGTGGAAACTGGGTGAAAGGTACATGGGATACACCTCTCTCTACTACCCTTGCCACTTCTGTGAATCTATAATTACTTCCAAAAAAAAGTCAATGGGATTTTAACTTACTAAAAGGAGAGAAGAAAAGCACTAATGACTCTAAACTCCATTCTCACCTAGAATAATCAGAATAGTTCTCAACCAGAATAAATCTCTGAAGGTCAACGTAGACAAAACTTGTCACCATCCCTCTACTCCAAACTCTGTAATGGCTCCTGTCTCACTCAAAGCAAAGGCCAAGTACAGCCTATAAGTCTGCTGTCTCCATTCCCTTCTTCACTAACCCCATTTCCCACCACCCCTACCTTTGCTCCCTCTGCTCCAACCTTAAAGCCTTCTTTGCTATCCAGGACACTTGACCATAAGACCTCTGTCTCTAGCATTGCCTTTGCCTTCTGCTGTTTGCTTTTTTCCATCCTTCAGGTCCTTGCTCCTGACACCTTGCCACTGAGGCCTCCCTGACTCTTCCCTGGCTTCCCTACTAAAAAGTTTCCCCCTCCTAGCCCTGAAATATCTCCCTCGACTCTTTCATAGCTTTATTTTTCTCTATAGCACTTTTCATCACCTATATATCTTCACTGTTTCTTTATCTGATTGCCCCCACTGGAATGTAAGCGCCGCACAAAATAGATCTATTATATTCACTGATTTATCCCCAGTGCAAAGAGCTGGAGCCTGGCAACGTCATGTACTCAACTCAGTAAATAATCTGTTGACTAGAGATGGAAAAAAAAAACCCACAAACTAAAGTTAAAAAATAAAACAACCATATAATGTTCGTGTGGCCTAAGAAAACAGGTGCAATTTGGAGATTACATGTGAATGAGGTTGAGTTTCACTTACATTTGGAAACATGAGATTTTAAATTCCAAGTCTGGCTTTAGTAAGATGAAACTTGAGAAAGACATTCACCTTTTAAGTCATATTTTCTGTTCTATCATACCAAGCAGACTAACGACCTGAAGGACCTCTAGGGTGGTAGACAAAGCTAAAGATCTAAATGATGCCACGCAAGGCATCATCTGTGTTTCAGACCTTATCCAAGCCTAGAAATAAAGACATACCCCATGGGGAGCCATGGAAAGGACACGAGCTTTTAACTCAAATACCCTCTATGAGGCAGAAAAGATATTACATACTGGGAATAAAATAGATATTTGTCAACTAGTGCTGTATGTGCTATGAGTCTTTTTTGTTGTTGCTGGCAGGGTCTGGTTCTGTTACCCAGGCTGGAGTGCAGTGGTGCAATCACAGTTCCCTGCAACCTCCACCTCCTGGGCTCAAGTGAGCCTCCCACTTCAGCCTCCTGAGTACCTGGGACTATGGGCGCATGCTGCTACACCTGGCTTTTTTTTTTTATCTTTTTTTTTTTTTTTTTAAATAGAGAAAAGGGTTTCACCGTGTTGCCCACACTGGACCTGAACTCTGGGGCTCAAGTGATTCACCCACCTTGGTCTCTCAAAGTGCTGGGATTACAGGTACTTTGCCACCGTGACTGGCCTACTATGAGTCTTATTATATAAGTAAGCACCAAGTGCTGGGGGAAGACACACACAAGATGCACAATTCAGATTTTAGACAGTGTACCTACAGCAAAGCTTTCCTGAGAAATGAAGCTCTGAAGCATGAGTAAGAGCTAACCAGATGCTTTCTCCAGGTTAGAGAGCATACTAAGTTTAATAATAATGCATTTAACTTTTTTTTTTTTAAAGGAATGGTAAATGAGAACAGGGGAATGTAAATATAAACATGGAGAACGTAGGGAGGGGCCAGACCATGGCTTCGTATACTCCACTCGTAAGGCTGTGGAATGATTCTAAAAATCCGATGTGTGTTTCAAAAAGAGAATTAAAGCAGTAATGTAGAAAATGGATTGGAGGGCAGTAAGACTAGAAATAGGCTAGTAAAAAGAACTGCTGAGTTATTCTACACTGACAGCATAAACCAGGCAGTGAGGAGAGACAGGATAGGATGAACCTGATATACCAGTAGGTAATCACGTACTGGGAGTGAGGAGGAGATAAAGATGACACCACGACCTCTAGACTAAAAGACTATGTAAATGGTGACACCGTCAAAAGACAGGATCATTTGAGTAAAGGAACAACAGTTGAATATAGGTGGGAAGCCTGCTAGAGACAGGGATAGGGAAGTCAGCAGCATCGCCAGGAGATCACCCAGAGACTGAATAGTGGTAAGAAGAGGGACAAGGACAGAAGCCTAGGAAGCACAAATATTTAAGAAGCCCTCAAAGCAGATTGAGAAAAAGTTATCAGAGTTTAGAGAAGGAAATCCACAAAAGTGTGGTATACTGAAAAGATGGAAGAAAACAAGATTTTAAAAGATAAGTATTAAACACTCCAGAGAGGTCAAGTAAAAGTAAAGACTAAGAAGTGTCCTTGAGGGAGGTATTAGTGAATGACTGGGAAGGTTCAAAGCTAGAAGGTAAAGGAATTAATAGCAAATGGGACAGAATTAAAATGTCTTTTAATTCTTCTAATTAACTTGGCTATGAAGAGAAGGCAAGAAGAAGAAAAGTAGATATAATAGGATAGAAGATTGAAGGACAATTAAAAATAAAATTGGTTAAAAAGAGAACAGCCAATATCACAAAATCCCAAGGAGAACAAAAGAACTGGAATCCAGAGCATGTAGGCAGAACAATTAGTTTGGAAAGAAGAAGGTGAAACTGTCTACAGAGATGGGGAGGCAGGAGGTAAGAAAGCAAGCATAATACAGAAGGCAAACTGGAAGCTGAGAGAACAAGAAGTTAAAGGCATTTTCCCGATAACCCTATATTTACTCCATAAAGTAAGAGGTGAGACTGCTGAGAGTGATGGGAAGAGATACAGTTGAGCAGGGGGACTTGGTGGACAAAACCAGTCAAAGTCTAAAATAGCCATGGTAGTGAAATAACACCATTAAAACAGTATTTATGGAAAATTAATCCAGGAGTATAATGCAGGAAGATTTGAAGAGGGGGAAAACCTGCAGGTACAAAATGCTTGGATCTGCCTTATTGAGTGCATGGAATGGAGGGATGGCAAGAGTAGAAGGAAAGAACTGATAAGAGAATTCTTTAACATATAAATAACGAAATCACCATCTTCCTAATGAAACTGCTTTCTCTCAAAACCCCAAGGAACACCTAAGCAGGATAAAATGCCTTTAATTATTTCAGCTCCTGGTGGGAATCAAAGCTATTATTGATGGGCAGCCCCTAGCTTTTAGGTTTCCCAATCCAAAATGCTATATGCTTCTTGAACCATAGCTCATAATCCAACTTAGTAACTCATTAAATATGAATGACTATGCCTACTAAAGCACATCTGGAATATTCCCTGTACAAGTGGTGATACATTTTAATGGTTGCCCAATCAACCTGTCAGCTCTTCAAAATGAGTTGTCTAGGTTCTTGGCTTCTCTTCAAGCTCAGTGTGTCTGGCCGATATGAAAAGGAATAGACTCATTTGACAGGAGAAGAGTCTAATTTGGTGAGTACTAAAAAAGTTGGGTCTAGCCCACTGCCTAGGTTGTATTTTAATAAACTACACAGGTGATTCTTGGGCACACTGGAGTTTGAAACTTTCATTTTAATCAGCATTAGAGTTAAGCATGTTTGCTATGAAATGAGAGTAAGATACAAATGGATATGAAAAGCAGGTATGTGGTAAATTGGGAAAAGATAAGGAGAAATGAAACGTTGATAATCATCAGCACACAAAGGGTAGATAAAGTTATGATTTAACAAAATACCACATAAAATACCACAGTCTGGGCAACATAGCGATACCCTGTCTCTATAAAAAATAAATAAATAAAAATAAATAAATTAGCTGGGCATGATGGCATGCTACCCAGGAAGCTGAAGTAGGAGGATCCAGGAGGTCAAGGCTGCCATGAACCATGATCATGTCACTGCACTCCAGCCTGAGTGATAGGGCGAGACCTTGTCTCAAAAACAAAACAATAACAAAACCACAAAGGAGAAAAAAAAATTACAGAATCAAGACAGTCCCTTAGAGAATGTGAAGCCAAAGGACTTAATTAAATCTTTTTTTGTTGTTTGTTTAATCTTGTACCAAAGATAAGGTATGGCACTTAGAAAGAACACATCCAGTTCCTGCTTCTCATTTCATTTCTGGAGCTCATTTCCAAAGATGGACAAACAATGTTTTTGACATCTGTATGGCATCTTTCTTTGAAGAAAAACTGTGTGATGCAATAATGCTCTGAGCCACATTTCCTAACCTACTTCCAACCTTGATCTTCCTAAATTAACCTCAAATTCTTTATAGATAGAAGGACAGAGATCCTATAACTTAGTAAGGGCCATGGCCAAGCATATGTCAACTACAGATAATTTGAAGGAACCCACCATATGTTTAGATGCCCTCAGAGGGATACACTAATGTAATCATCAATAGTATTTCTCTCTCAATGGAATTCCTGCCTGACTGCTGATCTAGGTGCAAACTAATTTCCCCCATGGTGAATACTGCTGTTGAGATGCAGAACTCTCCACCATCTGTTACCCAGAATTAGCATAATGACAGATTATCTAATCCCTTACATAAATGGTGCTTCTATAACACCAGTTCACTCACATCCTCATTCATATGGTCTACCTCCACCCTATAAAAATTGGTCCTCCCATTCTCCTGGTGATGGATCTGGTCTGGAGTTTACCTCCAATCTTGCCAAAGAGTCCAGGTACTTTGCCAATGAGAAGCTTTCCTAACCCATTTTATTCAGGAGTGGGAATGTGGCTGTTATTCCAGATGCATCTGAAAAGGGGCACGCTGAAAATAAAGAAAAACTGACTCTAGTAGACCAGCAAAATCCATAGTGCAGGGAACTGCCTTCAATTAGATCACATTAAAAACTTTGACAATGTATACAAAGAAAAGGATTAGTCAGCACTGAACTGGTGAGAATGAAAAAAGGGAGAAAGACAACAGAAAGAAATCAGAAAATTAAATTGGCAGCAAAGTAATAAAATTCTAACAAGACAGACTGCTGTTTTACAGATTCAGAAGTGTTCTAGATAGCAATACTTAGGTAGCATTGAACAAAACACGAGAATCAGACACCCAGAAAAACAAGGACATGCTCACAAATTCAAATAACCAGGAGAAGAGCACCATCGGCAAGAAGTGGATGGATGGTTGCTGGTGTCACCAAACAGAAGTGGTGAACTGTTCTACCTCCAGTGACCAGTGTAGAGACAGCTCAACTGGAAGGAAGTGAGAAGCCATCAGATTGTATTGAAAACAACTTCCAAAACATGCTGTTTCCTCATTAACTGAGCCTTTGATAGGGGTCAAGAGAAAAAGATGCCAAGAAAATATGCTTGCATATAAAGAGCTACCTAATTTCCTGGGGTAAGGGGTGGGGGAAGACTTAGAAAAATGGGAGAAGTTTCTTATTTATCCTAAATATCTAACCATTCAAATCAATTAAGTACTTATTTATAACATTTATACATCATTAAGTATACATTTCCGAAGAGTTTTCCTCAAGCTGCACTCTGAATGGGTGTATTCAACACTGGAGTATACACCACCAATAGAGACACTTTTTGAGGTACTTTTCTCTCACTTTGAAATTTTATCATTTGTCTTATAAGTATACCACATATTCATATCTTCACAACATAACCTAGGACGGGGCAGGCAAACTCTTCTCCAGTTTTTGGAGTTAAAGTTTTATGGGGACACCACACCCATTTGCTTGCACATCATCTATGGCTGCTTTACCACTACAAAGGCAGAGCTGAATAGCTGCAAGGGAGACCATATGACTCTCAAAGCTGAAAATATTTACTATCTGGCCCTTTGAAGAAAAGTTTGCCAACTTATACCTTAGAGCACTGCTCTTTAAGGTGAGTTTTAACAGGTTACTTTCCATGGTGCTTGTAATGAGGGGGTCACACTCACAGGAATAATTACTATATTTGTGTAAAAAAAAAAAAAACTTAGCTATTGTTTTACGATTCTGCCAATATGGCCTTCATACAGCACTGGTTAATTCATATGTTCAAAACAAAGTAACTAAGGGAGCATACTGTAATACGACAGCCTCTGAGAAGAGGTAAAGCAGCCATAGATGATGTGCAAACAAATGGGTGTGGTGTCCCCATAAAACTTTAACTCCAAAAACTGGAGAAGAGTTTGCCTGCCCCTGTCCTAGGTTATGTTGTGAAGATATGAATATATGGTATACTCTAAGGATAAGGTGACTTCCTCTTTACTAAGCAGTATTTTTTTTTAGGGAAGAAAGAACATGGCATTTATTCAAGGTATTAACACTCTGGCCAAAAGACTCTACAGTAAATAAACTGGCACCTTGCTTCCAAGGAACATTCACAATGCTTCCATTAAGAGTAACGAATGCAACCAATACTGTCTTCTCCGCTTTTAAGAGCAGCAGGAGGTACAGAAAGAAGCTGTGTGGGATACTGGACTTGCTGTGCAGTGTTACCTCCTGAAGATTTTGTGGGGAAAAAATGAATTACTACATTTAGATAGTGCCTGGCACACAGTAAGCATTATATATGTTGGCGGTCACCATTGTTATTAATTTTCATTATTATTAGCATGGGCCTAGTTACGTCATTCCTCCTGGACTCAGCTGCCTTGTTTGCAAAATGAGGAAGGTGGACTAGATAGTCTTATCGATGTCTTTCTACTAAAAAATTCTATGACTTTATCAGAAGAAAAAAAAACCAAAATACAGACATCAAGGGACATGTTCTCAAAGAAAGCATCTTTTAGGAAATAGTTGAAAAGGTGAAGCCTGACTTTACAAGTCCAGAGATCTAGGAGATGAAGCTGTCAGTGCAAACTCTTGCTTCAAATGCAACTGTGCTGGGAAGAGGTCACCCTGAGCTGATAAAGATATCCCGTTCACCTCTTCAGCAGCAGTGCACAGCCTGGGAGAGCACCCATCCATCCGCAACACTCTCAATTATACATGCCACTGCAGAGGCAAGATTCATGGCTTCAGCAACAGCCCAGTGTTATCCAATATGCATGAAACCAAAGTTTCCATCATTTCCAGTGGTCAAAGGCCAGTGAGTGTTAAATCCCAGAATACCAGGATTAATGAAGGAGTCATTAAAAACCCAGCATTAAATCACTTCTGTAGCCAATGCCAAGAGTGATGTCTGTAATACATTACAAGGCTGATTTAAAAGAAACAAGTTCCAATTTAGAAATGAATTACCTGAATTTTTTTTAACTGGTTGGATGGCTATCACAGCAATTTTGTTATTACAGGGGAAAGAGAGAATGGGTAACTTACAAATTATGCTGCAAATGGTGAACTGTCCTAAGATCACAGGGCACTGGATTCCAGGGCAAAAAACCTCTTAGAGACATATTAAGAGGGAGACAAGACTCCTGGTATAAAGTCAGAATTTCTTTTGTCCCCCAAAATATTCTAGGGGGGTAGGGTGCTGTTAACTTTTCATGCTTGGGAAATAAATTTGATCTAGAAAAGTTTTAGAATAACGACAGTCTGATTCTATTTCCACAGTCCCTGTCTTTAGCAGACTAGGAAAAGTGAATGCATTCTTCAGCTCCTGCTTTTGAAGCTGCCATACACAAAAAACATGTACTTTCTAGAAAAAGACCTCTTAGGTAGTGAAATCAAAGCTAAACTGCAGAAGGTGAGGGGAATAATGTGGGGATTACCTCCTAATCCACAATGAATACTAATGTCTTATTGCTAGACATAATCTATCAATGTGAAAAAGTCTTCAACAAATGTGTTAAAGATGAAGCACGGCGAAAAAAACGTGGCACAAGTGGGCATGGCCATGCTCTGCCTATACACTCCATTCTTCCCCTGAGCTCCCGGATGGGAAAATCACAGCCTCCAGACTTCTACTTACTGTTTTAGGTTATAGCATAGAATGGTGCACTGATTAAAAAACAAATAAGGCCAGGAGCGGTCGCTCACGCCTGTAATCCCAGCACTTTGGCAGGCTGAGGCGGGTGGATCACCTAAGGTCAGGATCACCAGCCTGGCCAACATAGCGAAACTCTGTCTCTACTAAAAAAAAATAAAAAGTAGCTAGGTGTGGTGATGGGCACCTGTAATCCCAGCTATTCGGGAGGCTGAGATAGGAGAATCACTTGAACCTGGGAGTCGGAGGTTGCAGTGAGCCAAGATAGCGCCACTGCATTCCAGCCTAGTCAACAGAGTGAGACTCTGTTTCAAAAAACAAAACACAAAAACAAAACAAATGAATGACACCAGGTAGGCAGGTGAAGAGCATCCCTTCACAAGCAATGATTCTCAGCCACACTCAACACACAAATCTTAACAGTACAAGGTGAGGTATAGAAAATATTTCCAATTCAAAGGATTCAAACCAAAACGGAAATACTCATTCCTGATTCTCCCTCTTCTCTGCCAACTCATGATACAATGATTTACATCTCTCCCTGAAAAGCAGCCTTGAAGGGTTATCTAAGACCAGGTCATATAATTCTTAAAATATTATGTTATAAACATGGATGATATTCAAGATATTTAACAATTGGCACTGGCTAGTTTGTTATACCTGTGCTTACTGGCTGAATAAAAGCCCCTTTTAGAAAGGTGTGAAAGAAAACAGCTAGGGTCATAAACGGGGTTATATCTAGAAGCACATCAACATAAAACAGCAAATCTACTCCCGCATATCAGTTTGGATTAAAGGCTGCCAAATAATTATACTTTGGTCATCAAAATACACATTATTAATTTCATATACATAGGCTATCCCTCAAAATAGAACACCATAAACTCTAGGGCTTCTTGGATATTTAATTTTGGGTTTCAGTCTTTATAAACCCATCAACTGACACTGAGCCTGAAAAATGATTATACTTGAATTTATTTTATCACCCCAAATATTTATGACTTGGAGATACACAAATATTTATTACTTGGAGATACAGTTTTGGTTAGCTAGCAATAAGAGAGACAACAAAAGAGATTAACACCTTTTACTGCCTAAGGATTCCTTCTAGGAAGGTGTTTTAAAACAACAGTAATAATAAACAGTCACTGGCTAGATAAAATTGATGAATTTGAACATCAGTTACAGATAGGGTTAAAAGGAACCTTACAGGTCCAAATTCACTATACCACCATTTCACTACACCACTGCTCTCTCAGATAAGCAATTCAACTAAGGTCACATCAGTGCTAATGGCAATCAGGCCACTGAGTTAATTGGTGGGGATTACTAAGAATTAACTATTTGGGTAAAATATGATTACATTAATGAAGAACAAGCACCTTAAGCAGACTTTTGTAAATCCAGACTTCCAAGCAAATCTATTCACCTAAAATCAAGAGCCTGGGAAGGAAGAGCTACAAAAGGGAAAATCTACAACTAGATGTTACAGCCAAAAGGAAACTTGTGGCTTCATTGCTACTGCTTGTCTCACCCATAAACATTCCCACCAGTGAAATCCCCTCTACCAAGAACCTGAGAAGAGGTTTGAAGGAATTTTACATTACCAAGAAGACACATATTAAGGAAGCATAATGTTGACAGTACTGTTAATGCCACTTTCAAAAAAGACCAGCAAAGGGCCTTAGGAAAAGAGGTTAACTGACTTGCAAGGTCACACTTTAACCTGGAGGCAGAGCTAGAAATAACCATCTCACCATTGGCCCCTCCACTGCTCTGCCATCATGCACATTTTCCAAACAGAGTTGATATTGAAGAAATTAACAGAGCTGTAAAAGTGATCTGAGAACATAAACATCTGTAAGGTCTTTCTTATTCCTCCTATTACCTGTATCTATGCTGCAGACCCAATCTGAGAGCAGAAAAGATTGTTGGTTTTGGCACCTCCTGTTTCCTTTAGACTCCGCTTCTCAGTGGTTAACAATATTGAGTGCACACCAGAATCACCACTTAAAACACTAATGCCAGACCCCACCCCAGACAAATAAAGCAAGAACCTCTAGAGGTGAAGATTTACACTGATAAAACACCATGCATCAGTACTTAGATTTTAAATTTGGGCGTCACCATTTTTTGTAAGTACTCCAGGTGATTCTATCAAGTTCTGTGAAAAACTACCCAGACAGAAAACTTCAGCTAATATTACTCTCCTCAAGAAATCAAGGGCCAAGAATGATGTAATACAACCTAAGGCCCCAGAATCATAAATGTGTCGTATCACCTGGCCTTCCCAAAGAACAAGGTCCTGAGAATTCTGGGAAGGGAATAGAGCAAACTTTAGTATATTTCAGGAACAGCAAACTCATTCCTACTGGTTCTATTTAGGTCACAGGAAGCCAACCAATCAGTCACGGTAGCAACCAGAGAGAAGATTCCTCCTCTTTGTCTCTGCAGAATAGAACTGCCAACTGGCCATGCTGTACTTCCTAGGCAGCTGTGATGACAAGAGCCCCTGCAAAACGTAGACATCGTGTAGGGGTGGGGAAGGGTGGCTCTCTGCCTCTCTGGGAAACAAGGACAAATAAGCTAACTTGTGGTCATTATGACAAAACCAAGCCTACATACCCAGTTTATTATTGGCTTGACATTAAACATCACTTAACAACAAAACAAAACCACCCACCCATGCAAACACATATCCCAAAACAGAAAATTACATAATAGCATCTGGAATGATCTGCTCTGACAGTGAAAGCAGAACCAGTCAAACCAACGAGGTCTAGAAAGGTCCAAAATGGAGAAAGGCAGCCCCAGAGAGTCATTTTCACATCCTCTGTAGTTTATGTAAATGCAGGTATACATAAACAACATTTTGTTCAGAGGAAGAAACTGAAGTAATAGTCTATAATAGTCTAGATTCTAGAAGACTATCATTCTACTCAGAGAAACACCAAACCACTGCTAATTGGAAGTATAACTCTATGTTCTCCTACCAAATCTAATCATTCTAGATAAGAACAAATTTGTCAGAAGAAACTTGTTTTAGCACATGTTGCTTTTTAGGATAGAGGGTCAAAATAAGTTTTATTTCACATTGGTCAGAAAGGAAAAAGACGTCCAGGAAGAGGAATCCCACTACCTGTCCATTATGGTTTATGGCCCACATACTAGCCAGCTGGCATCACAGGAGCAGGAGAGTGGTGTTTTTGTTCCCCAGAGTCCATTAGCAACTGGACCAAACCCAATGTCACTGTTGCTAAGGTCCAGATTGTGGCAGCTGCTTTAGATTTGCACTGTATAAACAGAGTACAGAACTTCTGCAGGTAAAAGCTCTAGAAAAGAGACCCCATGCCAGGCCTCAGACATGGAAGAGGAAGACAGCTTGGGCCAGACCCCAGTGAGTACCCAAGCCCTCTTGGAGGGACTTTTGGAACTCCTATTGTCTAGAGAGACAGTGGTTGGGGCACTGAGGCGTCTGGGGGCCCAAGAAGAAGCAAAGGGAGCAGCAAGGGGCCCAGGTGACCAAGTCCCCCGCAGCACCTGGACCGGCTCTCCAAGTTGGCTGACCAGATGGTGGCCTGGGGCAACCTTGGCAGGCACCAGGAAATGAGGGAACAGTTGGCCATGCGGCTGAAGGGTTTAGAGTGCTAGGCCCTAGGGACCCCACAATCCCATATCCCCACGCTCCCTGGACATGTTCACTGAGGAAGTGGTGGAGAGGGAACTGGAGACCCCAACCCCTACCCAGAAAGAAGAAGCAGAGTTGCCGTGAGACGGTCTGGTGGATGTGATGTGGGAATATAAGTGGGTGAACCAAGGGGATGCCGAGCTGCATGGGCCCTTCACCAGCGCCCAGATGCAGACCTGGATGAGTGAAGGCTACTTTCCTGATGGTGTTTATTGCTGGAAGATGGACCCCCTTGGTGGTCAGTTCTACAACTCCAAATGCATTGACTTTGACCTCTACACCTGAGCCTGCTGGGGGCCGAGTTTGGTGGGCACTTCTTTCCTGAACTTTGTGGAGGAAGTCCAAGTGTCTCAGGCAGTGAGGAAATTGGAAGCCATTTTTCAGTCAATTTCCCTTTCCCAATAAAAGCCTTGAGTTGTGGGGCCTTGGCTGTGCTAATGGCCAGAAGCGAGGGAACTTCTCCACAGCCCCTTTGGATTCGCCTTGATCCCTGAGTGTTCGCTTCTATGAAAATCCTCCTTGGAGGTGCCTGTCGGGGTCCTGCGGCCTCCCTGCCTGGGCTCTGCTTGCCAAGTAAACACCCCTAACTGTGCTACAAAAAAAAAAAAAAAGAAAAGAAAAAAAAAAAAAAAGGAGAGACCCCACTTTCAAAACTAAGTGAAAACAAAAACTACATTTAAAAAAAAAAGTGTTGACATTTTTCCTAAGAACTGGAAACTAGAATATTTTTTAACTGAATGATTCATAGTTCTAGTACAAGCAATAAACAAGTCCAGCAAAAGTTTAAGGGCTTTGAAATTCTCTCCTTCTCTTTGGAAAGGAAGGGGTATTTTTGGTTCCTTGCTTTGAAAGACAATAAACCACTACAAAGACTCTGTGGTCACCCTTCACTCAATGATCTGATCTTTCCACAGCTGCAGAGGGTACTAAGTGACACAAGAAGCAATATAAACATTTCAGAGGGAAATTTCTGAAAAAGTGGTGACAGGAATAAATGAATTGTTTAGTTGCTTCTTGATGTAAAGAAAAAGAAAAGGTGATTTTGTAATCAATGACTAAATGATCCCTTTTTCACTGGGAAGGAAGAGGGATGGTGTAATATAGTTCCCATTGCTACTGACCTAATGCGTGATGGCTTATAAACCACATTTTGAACACAGTAGATGCTCACATTAAAGCAACAGTCTGCTGAATACCAGTTTATATGTAAGCAGATATATTAGAAATTCAGAAGACTCCATGTAAAACCAACAACGGAAACCTGATAGAACAGCCCACCTCCCTTTATGAAGTTAATGCTCTTTTTTTTTCTTTTAACTTTTTATTTTATTTTATTTTATTTTATTTTATTTTATTTTATTTTATTTTATTATACTTTAAGTTCTAGGGTACATATGCATAACGTGCAGGTTTGTTACATATGTATATTTGTGCCATGTTGGTGTGCTGCACCCATCAACTCGTCAGCACCCATCAATTCATCATTTATATCATGTAGAACTCTTCAATGCAATCCCTCCCCCCGCCCCCCTCCCCATGATAGGCCCCAGTGTGTGATGTTCCCCTTCCCGAGTCCAAGTGATCTCATTGTTCAGTTCCCACCTATGAGTGAGAACATGCGCTGTTTGGTTTTCTCTTCTTGTGATAGTTTGCTAAGAATGATGGTTTCCAGCTGCATCCATGTCCCTACAAAGGACGCAAACTCATCCTTTTTTATGGCTGCATAGTATTCCATGGTGTATATGTGCCACATTTTCTTAATCCAGTCTGTCACAGAAGGACATTTGGGTTGATTCCAAGTCTTTGCTATTGTGAATAGTGCTGCAATAAACATACGTGTGCATGTGTCTTTGTAGTAGAATAATTTATAATCCTTTGGGTATATACCCAGTAGTGGGATGGCTGGGTCATATGGTACATCTAGTTCTAGATCCTTGAGGAATTGCCATACTGTTTTCCATAAAGGTTGAACTAGTTTACAATCCCACCAACAGTGTAAAAGTGTTCCTATTTCTTCACATCCTCTCCAACACCTGTTGTTTCCTGATTTTTTAATGATTGCCATTCTAACTGGTGTGAGATGGTATCTCATTGTGGCTTTGATTTGCATTTCTCTGATGGCGAGTGATGAGCATTTTTTCATGTGTCTGTTGGCTGTATGAATGTCTTCTTTTGAGAAATGTCTGTTCATATCCTTTCCCCACTTTTTGATGGGGTTGTTTGTTTTTTTCTTGTAGATTTGTTTCAGTTCTTTGTAGATTCTGGATATTAGCCCTTTGTCAGATGAGTAGACTGCAAAAATTTTCTCCCATTCTGTAGGTTGCCTGTTCACTCTGATGGTAGTTTCTTTTGCTGTGCAGAAGCTCTTTAGTTTAATTAGATCCCATTTGTCAATTTTGGCTTTTGCTGCCGTTGCTTTTGGTGTTTTAGACATGAAGTCCTTGCCCATGCCTATGTCCTGAATGGTACTACCTAGATTTTCTTCTAGGGTTTTTATGGTATTAGGTCTAACATTTAAGTCTCTAATCCATCTTGAATTAATCTTCGTATAAGGAGTAAGGAAAGGATCCAGTTTCAGCTTTCTACTTATGGCTAGCCAATTTTCCCAGCACCATTTATTAAATAGGGAATCCTTTCCCCATTTCTTGTTTCTCTCAGGTTTGTCAAAGATCAGATGGCTGTAGATGTGTGGTATTATTTCTGAGGACTCTGTTCTGTTCCATTGGTCTATAGCTCTGTTTTGGTACCAGTACCATGCTGTTTTGGTTACTGTAGCCTTGTAGTAGAGTTTGAAGTCAGGTAGCGTGACGCCTCCAGCTTTGTCCTTTTGACTTAGGATTGTCTTGGCAATGCAGGCTCGTTTTGGTTCCATATGAACTTTAAAGCAGTTTTTTCCAATTCTGTGAAGAAACTCATTGGTAGCTTGATGGGGATGGCATTGAATCTATAAATAACCTTGGGCAGTATGTCCATTTTCACGATATTGATTCTTCCTATCCATGAGCATGGTATGTTCTTCCATTTGTTTGTGTCCTCTTTGATTTCACTGAGCAGTGGTTTGTAGCTCTCCTTGAAGAGGTCCTTTACATCCCTTGTAAGTTGGATTCCTAGGTATTTTATTCTCTTTGAAGCAATTGTGAATGGAAGTTCATTCATGATTTGGCTCTCTGCTTGTCTGTTACTGGTGTATAAGAATGCTTGTGATTTTTGCACATTAATTTTGTATCCTGAGACTTTGCTGAGGTTGCTTATCAGCTTAAGGAGATTTTGGGCTGAGACGATGGGGTTTTCTAAATATACAATCATGTCATCTGCAAACAGGGACAATTTGACTTCTTCTTTTCCTAACTTAATACCCTTGATTTCTTTCTCTTGCCTGATTGCCCTAGCCAGAACTTCCAACACTATGTTGAATAGGAGTGGTGAGAGAAGGCATCCCTGTCTTGTACCAGTTTTCAAAGAGAATTTTTCCAGTTTTTGCCCATTCAGTATGACATTAGCTGTGGGTTTGTCATAAATAGCTCTTATTATTTTGAGGTACGTTCCATCAATACCGAATTTATTGAGCGTTTTTAGCATGAAGGGCTGTTGAATTTTGTCAAAAGCCTTTTCTGCATCTATTGAGATAATCATGTGGTTCTTGACTTTGGTTCTCTTTATATGCTGGATTATGTTTATTGATTTGCGAATGTTGAACCAGCCTTGCATCCCAGGGATGAAGCTCACTTGATCATGGTGGATAAGCTTTTTGATGTGCTGCTGAATCTGGTTTGCCAGTATTTTATTGAGGATTTTTGCATCGATGTTCATAAGGGATACTGGTCTAAAATTCTCTTTTTTTGTTGTGTCTTTGCCAGGCTTTGGAATCAGGATGATGTTGGCCTCATAAAATGAGTTAGGGAGGATTCCCTCTTTTTCTATTGATTGGAATAGTTTCAGAAGGAATGGTACCAGCTCCTCCTTGTACCTCTGGTAGAATTCAGCTGTGAATCCATCTGGTCCTGGACTTTTTTTGGTGGGTAGGCTATTAATTGTTGCCTCAATTTCAGAGCCTGCTATTGGTCTATTCAGGGATTCAACTTCTTCCTGGTTTAGTCTTGGGAGAGTGTAAGTGTCCAGGAAATTATCCATTTCTTCTAGATTTTCTAGTTGATTTGCGTAGGGGTGTTTATAGTATTCTCTGATGGTAGTTTGTATTTCTGTGGGGTCGGTGGTGATATCCCCTTTATCATTTTTTATTGCATCTATTTGATTCCTCTCTCTTTTCTTCTTTATTAGTCTTGCTAGCAGTCTGTCAATTTTGTTGATCTTTTCAAAAAACCAACTCCTGGATTCATTGATTTTTTGGAGGGTTTTTTGTGTCTCTATCTCCTTCAGTTCTGCTCTGATCTTAGTTATTTCTTGCCTTCTGCTAGCTTTTGAATGTGTTTGCTCTTGCCTCTCTAGTTCTTTTAATTGTGATGTGAGAGTGTCAATTTTAGATCTTTCCTGCTTTCTCTTGTGGGCATTTAGTGCTATAAATTTCCCTCTACACACTGCTTTAAATGTGTCCCAGAGATTCTGGTATGTTGTATCTTTGTTCTCATTGGTTTCAAAGAACATCTTTATTTCTGCCTTCATTTCATTACGTACCCAGTAGTCATTCAGGAGCAGGTTATTCAGTTTCCATGTAGTTGAGCGGTTTTGATTGAGTTTCTTAGTCCTGAGTTCTAGTTTGATTGCACTGTGGTCTGAGAGACAGTTTGTTATAATTTCTGTTCTTGTACATTTGCTGAGGAGTGCTTTACTTCCAATTATGTGGTCAATTTTGGAATAAGTGCGATGTGGTGCTGAGAAGAATGTATATTCTGTTGATTTGGGGGGGAGAGTTCTATAGATGTCTATTAGGTCTGCTTGGTGCAGAGATGAGTTTAATTCCTGGATATCCTTGTTAACTTTCTGTCTCGTTGATCTGTCTAATGTTGACAGCGGAGTGTTGAAGTCTCCCATTATTATTGTATGGGAGTCTAAGTCTCTTTGTAAGTCTCTAAGGACTCGCTTTATGAATCTGGGTGCTCCTGTATTGGGTGCATATATATTTAGGAGAGTTAGCTCTTCCTGTTGAATTGATCCCTTTACCATTATGTAATGGCCTTCTTTGTCTCTTTTGATCTTTGATGGTTTAAAGTCTGTTTTATCAGAGACTAGGATTGCAACCCCTGCTTTTTTTTGTTCTCCATTTGCTTGGTAGATCTTCCTCCATCCCTTTATTTTGAGCCTATGTATGTCTCTGCATGTGAGATGGGTCTCCTGAATACAGCAGACTGATGGGTCTTGACTCTTTATCCAGTTTGCCAGTCTGTGTCTTTTAATTGGAGCATTTAGTCCATTTACATTTAAGGTTAATATTGTTATGTGTGAACTTGATCCTGCCATTATGATATTAACTGGTTATTTTGCTCGTTAGTTGATGCAGTTTCTTCCTAGCCTCGATGGTCTTTACATTTTTGCATGTTTTTGCAATGGCTGGTACCTGTAGTTCCTTTCCATGTTTAGGGCTTCCTTCAGGGTCTCTTGTAAGGCAGGCCTGGTGGTGACAAAATCTCTAAGCATTTGCTTATCTGTAAAGGATTTTATTTCTCCTTCACTTATGAAACTTAGTTTGGCTAGATATGAAATTCTGGGTTTAAAATTCTTTTCTTTAAGAACGTTGAATATTGGCCCCCACTCTCTTCTGGCTTGGAGAGTTTCTGCTGAGAGATCTGCTGTTAGTCTGATGGGCTTCCCTTTGTGGGTAACCCGACCTTTCTCTCTGGCTGCCCTTAAGATTTTTTCCTTCATTTCAACTTTGGTGAATCTGGCAATTATGTGTCTTGGAGTTGCTCTTCTGGAGGAGTATCTTTGTGGCGTTCTCTGTATTTCCTGAATTTGAATGTTGGCCTGCCCTACTAGGTTGGGGAAGTTCTCCTGGATGATATCCTGAAGAGTGTTTTCCAACTTGGTTCCATTTTCCCCCTCACTTTCAGGCACCCTAATCAGACGCAGATTTGGTCTTTTTACATAATCCCATACTTCTTGCAGGCTTTGTTCATTTCTTTTTCTTCTTTTTTCTTTTGGTTTCTCTTCTTGCTTCATTTCATTCATTTGATCCTCAATCGCTGATACTCTTTCTTCCAGTTGATCGAGTCGGTTACTGAAGCTTGTGCATTTGTCACGTATTTCTCGTGTCATGGTTTTCATCTCTGTCATTTCGTTTATGACCTTCTCTGCATTAATTAGTCTAGCTGTCAATTCTTCCACTCTTTTTTCAAGATTTTTAGTTTCTTTGCGCTGGGTACGTAATTCCTCCTTTAGCTCTGAGAAGTTTGATGGACTGAAGCCTTCTTCTCTCATCTCGTCAAAGTCATTCTCTGACCAACTTCGATCCGTTGCTGGTGATGGGCTGCGCTCCTTTGCAGGGGGAGATGCACTCTTATTTTTTGAATTTCCAGCTTTTCTGCCCTGCTTTTTCCCCATCTTTGTGGTTTTATCTGTCTCTGGTCTTTGATGATGGTGACGTACTGATGGGGTTTTGGTATAGGTGTCCTTCTTGTTTGATAGTTTTCCTTCTGACAGTCAGGACCCTCAGCTATAGGTCTGTTGGAGATTGCTTGATGTCCACTCCAGACCCTGTTTGCCTGGGTATCAGCAGCAGAGGTTGCAGAAGATAGAATATTGCTGAACAGCGAGTGTACCTGTCTGATTCTTACTTTGGAAGCTTCCTCTCAGGGGTGTACTCCACCCTGTGAGGTGTGGGGTGTCAGACTGCCCCTAGTGGGGGATGTCTCCCAGTTAGGCTACTCAGGGGTCAGTGATCCACTTGAGCAGGCAGTCTGTCTGTTCTCAGATCTCAACCTCCGTGTTGGGAGATCCACTGCTCTCTTCAAAGCTGTCAGACAGAGTCGTTCGCGTCTGCTCAGGCCTCTGCTGCTTCCCCTGTTGTTTTTTTAGCTGAGCCCTGCCCCCAGAGGTGGAGTCTATAGAGACAGGCAGGTTTCCTTGAGCTGCTGTGAGCTCCACCCAGTTCGAGCTTCCCAGCGGCTTTGTTTACCTACTTAAGCCTCAGCAATGGCGGGCGCCCCTCCCCCAGCCTCGCTGCTGCCTTGCGGTTAGATCGCCGCAGACTGCTGTGCTAGCAATGAGGGAGGCTCCGTGGGCGTGGGACCCTCCCGGCCAGGTGAAGGATATATTCTTCTCGTGTGCCCGTTTGCTTAAAGCGCGGTATTGGGGTGGGAGTTACCCGATTTTCCAGGTGTTGTGTGTCTCAGTTCCCCTGGCTGGGAAAAGGGATTCCCTTCCCCCTTGCACTTCCCAGGTGAGGCGATGCCTCGCCCTGCTTCAGCTCTCGCTGGTCAGGCTGCAGCAGCTGACCAGCACCGATTGTCCGGCACACCCTAGTGAGATGACCCCAGTACCTCAGTTGAAAATGCAGAAATCACCAGTCTTCTGTGTCGCTCGCGCTGGGAGTTGAAGACTGGAGCTGTTCCTATTCGGCCATCTTGCTAGTTAATGCTCTTAAACATCTCCCAATCCTAACACACATACTCACCTCCAAGATCGCAGTATTTGCTAAATCCTTCCAAGTTCCTTTTGTTTCCCTATTTAAAACACATTTTCACTAAAGGCAGAAAAATTAACCAAGGTATCACAGCAGGAAAGGCCATTCTAAAAGCTCCGTGGACTATGGCTTTGAGTAAGCCTTTTTAGGTGGCGATAGAGTAAAAACATTTCCAAAACCACTAATTTGGTATCCCTGTGCCTTTTCATCACCTCAGATAAACAGGTAAAGTAGATAGCTAGCTTACTAGGGAAGTAGCTGGCTAGCACATCTCTTGATTTGAAAGGTATCCAATATACTGTTTTTATTAAAGAATAAATTATGTACCTACTAAATGGTAAATACGTGTTAAGCTTCCTGAAACATTAAGCATTACTCATGCATATCCATTACTTCTACCTGCATGCAAGTACTTATCAATCATTACTGTCTTAAGGAAACATAGTATACATTCAATACTTAGGGGGAAAATGAATGCAATTCGCCATCATGAAAACTGAAAAAGTGATGTGAGGAGACTAATACAAACCAAAGTGCCTCCAACGGAACAATAAAATGGCCTAGTACCACAGAGTCCTCAACCATAATCCAATGAGGCATTTTGTTTTGTTTTGTAAATTAAACCTTGGGTAGCTACTACTTACTAAATTCATCCTTAAAATAATCTGTTGGGTAGCAATAACATTAGTGGATGAGTTGGCCACAGGAAGTGTGATGAAGAAAAAGAGAACAGAATATAAAATCAAATTTGAGCTCAAAGAAATAGCTGGACATGTGAGAGAGAAGTGGGAAAGAGGACAGAGAAAAGATGGAAGAGACTATTAGATTTTAAAATTAGGTCAATGGTGAGCAGCTCCCCAGAGGGCTTAGGGCTCACTTAAGTATTTGTTATGTCTTAGTCACTATGCTAAACATTTAAAATGCAGTATCACCTATAATCCCCACAATATCCTTATGAGGTATACTATTATTATCTCTGACTGACAGCTGGAAAAACAACAACAACAACAACAACAACAACAACTAAGGCCCATGATAACACGGTATCTAATAATAGAGCTGAGTTTTTTTTTTTTTTTTTTACCTCAGACCTATTTACTTCCAAACTCTACATTTAAAAAAATATCCAGGCCAGTGCAGTGGCTCATGATGTAATCCCAGCACTTTGGGAGGCCAAGGTGGGAGGACTGCTTGAGCCCAGGAGTTCGAGACCAGCCTGAGCAACATGGCTAAACCTCGTCTCTACAAAAATTAGCCAGGCCGGGTGGCATTCAGCTGTGGTCCTAGCGGTGGAAGGTTCACTTGAGCTGACAGAGATTGAGGCTGCAGTGAGCCATGACTGTACCACAGCACTCCAGCATGGGTGACAGAGTGAGACCCTGTCTCAAAAAAACAATTCCATAGAATCTTAATATCAACAATAGTTTGCCTTGGACTTCCTCTCAACCTTATGCCAAGTGGTCCAAGTTTTTCTGCTTCTAAATTTTATATTCTTTAAAAAAAAAAAAAAAAAAAGCACTCAGCACTCAAAAGAAGTACCCACAAAATAGGAGTTATTATATAACAGGCAATTTCCCCCTATTTTCTTTTGAAAATGTTACTACAATTTTTATTACTTTTTAAAAGATCACTCAGAATTAAAGGGAGCAAATCCCTTTTAAGCAGAATCACTACTGTGAGTTACAAGAATCTATAAGAACTCCGTTCCTATTCCCCTTAACACTGAGTGCTGTGCTGACCACAGGAATTATAAAGAGAAGGGATCTGAGAAATGGCATAGAAAAGACCCATAAGTTTTGCTTATTGGTAGCCATGTCAAATGCCCCCTCTCCTTATCACATCAATGGCACTACAAAGAAAAAAGAAAAAGAGAGAGAGAGAAAGAAAGAAAAGAGAGAGAGAGAGAAAGAAAGAAAAGAGAAAAGAAAAGAAAAGAAAAGGAAAGGAATAGAAAAGAAAAGAGAAGAGAAGAGAAGAAAAAAGAAAAGAGAGAGAATGCTAGTGGGAGGTCAGCAAGATCTACTGAGAACTCAGGTCCAAACACCATCCTTTACAAGGTCCCCCTGAAATAAAAGAAAGATAGATATGGAAAAGAATAAAGCCCTGGCCAGAGTGGTGGCTCACACCTGTAATTCCAGTACTTTGGGAGGCCAAGGCAGGCAGATCACTTGAGGTCAGGAGTTCAAGACCAGCCTGGCCAACATGGCAAAACCCCATCTCTACTCAGAATACAAAAATTAGCCAGGCATGGTGGTGGGCACCTGTAATCCCAGCTACTCAGGAGGCTGAGACAGGAGATTCGCTTGAACCTGGGAGACAGAGGTTGCAGTGAGCCGAGATCACACCCCTGCACTCCAGCCTGGGCAACAGAGTGAGACTCTGTCTCAAAACAAAACAAAACAAAACACGAACAAAGCCCTAATGATGCTAGAAAACAAGAATGTGTGTTAGCAGCACATCAGAAAGTTTGCAAACCCTGAAAGGCAGAAAGCAGATGGGGTCAGACTAGTGGAGAAATGGTAGCACAAATAGTAAGAAGTAAGAGCACTCCAAGGGCCTTTATCAATAAACACAAAGCAACCCAGTGAGTAGGCTTTAGGGTCATCATCAGAGTAATTAATTAGAAACCACACTCAGAAGAGCTTGGCCAGCCAGCCAGAATCTCCTCTACTTCAATGTTTTTATTTAGGGCAGCCTTCAAGGAAGTCTGCCTCTGATACTACCTGCCTACCTACTTGCTTTTGTGACGAAGCTGTCCAAGAGAAGTAGACCTACTTAACTGCAGAGAAACACCATGTCTACCCCAAGTAGTAAAGTTGTTCCTTCATAAATGCAGATGAAACTTTACAAATATTTAAGGATTTATCAAAGAAAAAGAACAAAATAAAGACAACATTTAATCTAAGAGGAAACAGATAATTCAGACAACAGAAGAGGGTGTCATTTCTTTTTTTCCTTTTTTTTGAGACCAAGTCTCGTTCTGTCGCCGAGGCTAGAGTACGGTGGTGTGTTTTTGGCTCACTGCAACTTCCGACTCCTGGGTTTGAGTGATTATCCCACCTCAGCCTCTCGAGCAGCTGGGACTATAGGCGTGTGGTACCACACCCAGCTAATTTTTGTACTTTTTTAGTAGAGACGAGGTTTCACCATGTTTGGCAGGCTGGTCTTGAACTCCTGACCTCAGGTGATACGCCTGCCTCAGCCTCCCAAAGTGCTGGGACTATAGGCGTGAGTCACCGCACGCAGCTTTTTCTTTTTCTTTTCTTTCTTCTTTTTTTTTTTGTTTTTTGAGAGGGAGTGTCACTTTGTCACCTAGGCTGGAGTACAGTGGTGTGATCTCGGCTCACAGCAACCTCTCCCTCTAAGGTTCAAGAGATTCTCCTGCCTCAGCCTCCCAAGTAGCTGAGATTACAGGTGTCCACACCCTGCTAATTTTCCTGTTTTTAGTACAGATGGGGTTTCATCATATTGGCTAGGCTGGTCTGAACTCCTGGCCTCAAGTGATCTGTCCGCCTCAGCCTCCCAAAGTGCTGGGATTACAGTTGTGAGCCATCTCGCCCAGCCTTTTTTTTGGAGACCGAGTCTTGCTCTGCCGCCCAGGCTGGAGTGCAGTGGCACAATCTTGGCTCACTATAACCTCCATCTCTGGGGTTCAAGCGATTCTCATGCCTCAGCCTTCCGAGCAGCTAACAGACATGCATCACTACACTCAGCTACTTTTTTTGTATTTTTAATTTCAGACAGGGGTTTTGCCATGTTGCCCAGGCTGGATTCGAACTCCTGGGCTGAAGTGATCCATCCACCTCCACCTCCTTAAGTGCTGGGATTATAGGTGTGAGCCACCGCTCCCAGCCAAGGCTGTTATTTCTTTTAATTTTAAATGTTCCCTGAGATATTAGAGACAAATTGTATTCACAAACTAAGAACAGGGTGCTATTAAGACAGAACAATTAAAGAACAAAAATTTAAATATAAATGCTGAAAGAAAAATCAATAAAATGGGCTAGATTAAAAGAACAGTCTGTAAATTTTATCAGCATAGAAATAATTTCAGTTTTAGAATTACCAATATATTCATGATGCCTAATACAGTCCTTAGTACACTCCAAGCATTCTACTAATACTTGATAAATGAACTAATGAGTGAGTGGCTAAATGAATAAGTGATATGAATAAATAAACAAGAGAGTGTGGATGAATGAAAATAAGTCAATATGCATGGCTGGCCAGCTGTCTGGCTAAGCATATAACCTGGAAGATCAAGTTGAAGACATCTCCTTGAATACAGAACAAAAAATGCAAAGGAAGTTTTAAAATATTTAGAGAAACATTACAACAAGACACGAAGCAAAAGTTACAACATAAATAGATTTGGAGAAAAGCCTCACTCTCTCCTGGGTTCTCCATGGTATGCTTTGGGAAACTGACAAGGAGGAGCTTCCCAAGGATCAGTGCAGTAAATATTCAAGTCATCCATCCACAGTTCGGCACTCGACTCAACTGATAGTATAAAAAGCAAAAAGGGGGAAATAAGAAGCTCTCACATACTTCAGTAAAGGATTGTGCTGATTTGCAGGATTCAAGGGAGCCATTTTGAAAAGCTAAATTGAACTTCCATCTAGAAATGATGGTAATAAAGTAATCTGAAACCACATTTTTAAGGGAATAAGACTTGGCAGTACGAGGTTGCCATAGATAGCCAGCCACAAAATATCTGAACAAAAGAGACAGATTTGTCTGAAACTTAACAATATTTTCCTGACTGTAATCCCAAACCCTGTGCAACAGCCAACTTCCTTCTTACAGTGTTTTATGGGACAAGTATCTTAAAATGATTGCTATGCTTGAGCTGGCAGAGGACAGGCCTAGTTATTCAACTACTTCTTTCTCAAGCATTGTTAACTAAATGCCACAGAGGTTTCTGATGTCCTCAGAATGGATACGCACACTTCTACTACTCAACATAGAAGAAGCAGCACAATTATATTAACCAAGCAGCCTATGATTTCCAGAAAACAATCTAAACTGCTCTTTTTGGGAAGAGGGAAGGTTTGGGTTGAGTTGGTTAGTAGTTTGTTACTGATTTAAGTGGAAAAAAAAAACAACCCTCATTCTAGTGTCTTGTGTTCCTTCAAAGCAGGGGAAGAAGGGGGCTCAGTAGTCCTTTTCATTGACTATAATAAAGTGTAAGTCATCAATCTGTGGGGAAAAAGGGTTGACTATAATGCAGACCCTACCTCCCGGCAGAGCCACTGTCATTATTAACACTGTCACCATACTTTCTCAAGTGCTGAAAAGAAACTTCTGGATGTTGTGGGCCTCTCTGAGTAAGACAACTAGGCCAGAAAAGAGCGATTCAAGAGGCTGCTTTTTCCCAAGTGTAGCTTGAAAGTCAGGTATTAGTAATATGTTTTAAGAATTGAAAACTCTGAGATAGGAGGTTTGGCTGACAGTGAAAAACCTAAAAGCTATAGAACTGTAGTCAGAAAAGCTGGGGGCTGTATGACACTTATTCCTACTGTGACTGAGAAAAACCAAACTAGGATTAAAAAAGGATTATTCTAGCGGAGTAAGGATAAGACCTAACCTAATGCTTCAGTCACTAATAGAACAGCTGGGAGAAAAAAAGTATCCCTGCAAATTAGAACCGAAGAAAAAGCAAAAGCAAAGGCAGTCTTTTCTTTGCAAATTTAATAGTCTGGTTCATACAAATACAATAAAGGTAAGCTCTATCCACGAAGACTCTAAACAGACAGAAAGGATGTTCATAAAAATGGTCTTGAAACTGCTGCATGGCAACCATTGGGGAAAGAGGTTATCTAAGATGTCTCAAGCCCCCACAGAACTTGGACAGTACCTCTGGTAGCAAGGTCTCATGCTCTGACAGCCATCAAGGCAGGCGGCAGGGGTGACGCATGCATCAAGAAAGAAGAGCAATGCAGGGAAGCAGCAGAATGAAAATATGAGAAAAAATAAACAAAAAACAAAGTCACCTGTCTAAAAGAGGTGACCTTGTGCAGAAAACAAACAGGACTTTTCATTTGCTCACCTTTCATAGTTCCATCTCTGTGCCATTCTTTAACTTTCACAAAATGAGCTATGTGTATTGTTTCCTATCATCATGAAATACTTCACATAATGGGAAACAACAGGGAAGTGCCTTAGTGACTGTATCTTCTGGATATGTGACAGTTTTCCATGGTTGAGGGGTAAGGTGATGGTGAAAATGACTGTGTGTATGTGTGTGGCTTACCCTAGTTATATTTTGTAGATGCCCCTTTCTAAATGTGAACACATTTTCTTCTAACACTTTTCTTTGAAAATGTGATAAGCAGAAAGGCATGAGCAAGGAGTTAATAGATTCTAAGGGTTTGCCAAATTGGAGCTCAAAGTAATTGGGAAGTCCAGCACAGGGAAAGGTCACCTCAGAAAATCTCACTCTTCAAGAAGGCTCTGGCAAGAACGAAAGAAGGAGATTTTAATCACTGTAGCTAATTACATAGACGACTAAATCACAAGAAGAGTTATTTAAGTGTCTTAAATACAATAAAAAGTAATTAACAGGAAGCGCCATCTTGACAGCTTCATGTCACAAACCAGGCCTAAAACGATCAGCTAATTCCCAACCCAGGAGCCAGAGAATGAGAAAAGACTCAAAATTTGATCTTTTTATTTTTTTATTTAAACAGTTTTGATTAACAGATAACAACTCTTGCCAACTCCACAGTGAAGTTAATCCAGAAAAAAATTTCAATCTATTAGAGGAATGATGAATCTTGTTTTCATTGATTCCTCAGGGGGAACAGATAGGAAGCTGAAGCCTATGTCACACCAGCAAGGCCCTGCCAGCATCCTATGATGTGACTCCTTCCCATACATCGAGAAGAAAAAAGGATTAGAATGAACCCTATTGAAGATACAGGCAATTCATACTCTCTGCAAGTGAAATGCATCTAAACTTCAGCTTTGAAATAACCCTTTAAGAGATACCATCTCATCTACCTCTTTCTTCTCAGTCCCCTAAAATCACTAGTTTCAGAGAAGCTCTTCTGTAGTTACAGAAGTCTGCTGTTCTCTTTAATAACAGGAAAGCCACTAGGCGCTGTGAAGGCCTAAATGTAGGTGTATCAGCTCACAGATTACAACAAACATAATTTAGACAGGATTTCTTCTTAATTTCACATTTCTTCAAGACTGAACAGAGTGCACTTTTCAGAGGCCATGCAAGCCATAGACGCTGTCTTTACTAACCCATCCCTTAAATGACTTGCACATTCTATGACCTCAGCATAAGGTACTGGCAGATGCCGGTGAGAGTGACTGAGAGCCACTGTACAACTCCTGAGCATTTCAGTCCCAACAAGATGAGCCATTTGTTTTTGTACCCAAATCTAGTTTACACTGGTTGTGCTTGTTGTTTTAATTACATACTTCATTAAATATCATTGAAATAGAAGCACACAAAGAGTGTGTATTTACTAAAACACTCACAAGCACACACAGAGTGTGTATTTACTAAAACTCTCACCACAGGGGCAGCTCAACCCAGTTTAACTCTATTGTTTAAGCACTGTTTAAGTTGTCTTGCAGATGCAGCAGAGCACAAATTGCAAATCATGGAGACAGGGCATGTGCAGCAGGAAAAGGTTTTATCTCCTACAACACTCAGAACCAATGTTTCCTCCCTGTGGAAACAAGAAGGCCAGGACAAGACCAAAACCTGAGTACCAGAATCCTTTTAGAAGTAAAGGGTCAGTTATCTAGAAAGATCTGGTGCTAAAATCCACCATTCCATATCTTATCCTAAATGGCCAAGTTTAAAGTCCTCCAGTTAAACCTGCCCTCCCAGCACTTCTGCACACCAAATTCCCCTCCGTAACCCATACAAGTTTGACCTAACACCCAGATTGGGAAGACAGAATTGAGTCCCGCCTCCTGTCTCCTTGCCAGCTGACCTCACAATAAAGCCCTTTCTTTTCCCAAAAACCAGTGCCATATTATTGGCATCTAGGCACTTCGGGCAGTGAGCCCATTGCTCGATAACACATGCTTTAAAAAATTTAATAAAGAGGAAAGGCTTTAAAGTAGCTGCAAAATAAATATGTGTGGGACAACTGTAACAGATGAGGGGGATGTAAATCACAAAAATATAAGGTTCTATAATTAGTGTTTTTCAAGTCCTCATTTCAAACAGGAAGTTATGTAATTCAACAAGATATCAAATAGGTGGTCCATGCTGCCCAGACAGCAAAGATTTACAAATATGTACACATTTTTATGTTTAAAATGAAAATAAAATATTTAAGATGTAGTGTTTTTTAAAAAAGACTCTTCTCTGGCTAGTGTTTATAAATCACCATTAAGTAAGATAAAAGGCTCTTAGTAGTATAACTTAATTCTGAAAATAAGCTAAATAGTTGGAGATTCTTATTTTATCAATACCTCAACTTTTCTATAACATTAATGGATTTTTTTTTTTGAGACAAAGTCTCACTCTGTTGCTTAGGCTGGAGTGCAGTGGCACGTTCTTGGCTCACTGCAACCCCTGCCTCTGGGGTTCAAGCAATTCTCATGCGTCAGCCTCCCAAGTAGCTAGGATTACAGGCGCCTGCCACCATGCTCAGCTAATTTCTTTTTTTTGTTTGTTTGTTTGTTTGTTTGTTTTAATTTTTAGTAGAGACGAGGTTTCACCATGTTGGTCAGAGAGCTCTCAAACTCCTGATCGCAGGTGATCCAGCTGCCTGGGCCTCCTAAAGTGCTGGGATTAGAGGCGTGAGCCACTGCACCTGGCCAAGATTTTTTAAAGTATAGAAAATTCAGAAAAAAGAGGACATATAAAAACAAAAACAAAGTAAAAGAAAAATAAACAGAAGTGGTTACTAAGATTAGAACACAGAATGTGTGCAGCTAGGTCTGTTTGCTAGAGATGGCCTCTCTGGCAGTGAGCTTCCAATTATCAAATAAAAGAATAAAATTATCTGGGAGTCTCTCTGAATCTGCTGTGATTCTGGGGGCTGCATGATAAAGAAAAATAAAAAAACAGAATAAAATGATCAGTTATAAGTTTTACAGTACTGATTAGATAAAAACAAACCTGTGGTCATGCCTTAGGTGCTACTAACATCCAAGTTATGCTTCATAAAGGTACAGTTTGCAATACAGTTAACAAATCTCTCAACAAATTCATTGAGTTCCTACCATATGCTAGATACTAGAGCTACAACAGGGAATAAGACACAAAATTCCCCATCTTCAGGGACACAACAGTCTAATGAAGAATGGTTTCAGTATCAGTAAATTCCTTACATTTCTCCTGTTTGCAGCCCACCCATTTAACTACAAAGTATAGTTCAGGATGAACAATCCTATGAAGAAACTCATAATGCTTTCCAGGTACCTGCCAGGCTGGTCTAATCCAAGGAGACAATTTAAGTATCTAGAAGAGTACTTGTAAAATTCTTCTAAACTTGTACATGCTTCTAAACTTCTAAAAAATTTACTATGGGAAATCACAAAGAAAATAATATTTCATACAATCCAATTACAAGAACTGGGAAGCAGAAAATTCAAGTTCATCATCTCTGGCACAAACCTGGAGTATAGATATTGTAGGTTGTCAATTAAGATCAACCAACCTGTGTTGTTAAACAGTCAACAGAGTTGACACCTTCTTACAAGGACTCAAGAATGTAATAGAAACCCAGACTGGAATAGACAGGTACCCCACATTTGCAGAGAGGAAAGCTGAAAGAGTAATCTCTGTCAAAGCCAAAATAAACACAGTGGAAATCTCAAGGTTTTAAGGCACAAAGCATGGCCACAACACTCTGCTCTGTAAAGTATTTAAAATTATGTCTCGAATTGTCTTAAAAATAAAAAGATTACTATAAAATACTCCCCGAATATCTCATTTTAAGCAGTGTAAACTTATTTTTAAAATATTCTTCAGTGGTAACTAAATGAAATAATCCATTCTAATAGAATGTTAAATATTTGTGGAGGCCACCTGCCAAAAGAAAAGACGTGGTTTTGTACAACGGTGAAGTTGTTTTCACCAGTACTTAAAAGCAGCAGTATCTATGGAGATGGGTTTTTGTGACAGTAAAAACATTTAGATAGAATACTAAGATTCCAGGTCTCTACAGTAGGGAAGCAGACAACTGACTCCTAAGAAGTGGTGACAAATTGGTAATAAATAACTATTGTAATTTATACAGATAGAAGAATGACCAAAATATGTCCTAGTTTTTCCCAGTTCAAAAATATTACTTGATTTGTCAAGAACCTGCTTCTAACAAAACCTGTGATGGTGTAAAGGTAAACATCAAATGCCTATACTGAACACCTCCTGGCAAAGATGAAACCTCCAATTGTTATCTGAACATAAACAATATTAATAAATATAGATAGGATCAGTAGCATTGGCTAAAAATAGTCATTTCCAAATGTGAAAGCACGAATGAGGGGAAAGAGGCTCCTGTTAGGAGACTTTCATGAAGCTAAACAGCTACAAGATGCTCATTCCTTTCAGAGGCCTACAATAGCTTGGAGGTACTTCTCCTAAGTGACTTCACTGTACTTTCAGTAACACAATCCTTGTTTTGATGACAAACCTATCCTTTTTCTTCCCCACCAATATGCCCCCTTAAAAGAAATGAAAAATAACAGTTTGGTAACAAATAGCATATAAGATTGTTAAACAGAAAAGGAGACAATTACCACACTTGTATATTTTATGCAAAGTAAGAATTGCTACTGGGGACTGGCTGACTGTTGTAATATTTCTATGGAAGCAGGGCCCAGCAGGCTTCCTCCTTCCCCTATCAGATACTTCCCCTGAAAGACTCTTCCTCAACCTCGTTGCCAAGAGACCTTGGAATCTAACCAGGTTACGGCCAGTATAGCAGAATAGGATGACCTCATCATCTACTGACTACATACAAGAGAATGTCCAATTAACCTCTCCTCTTCTTCCCTCCTTGTTACCTGCTATTCTATACCTAGACTTCCTAAACCAATATGCAGAGACCATTTTGGACAGTATCTAGGGCCTGCTTAATACTCAATAAATGGCATTATTAATAGTAATAATGTGTACTTCATAGTGCCAGGCGCACAGAGCCCAATAAATCTTCAATAACAACAACAATGAAAGTATATGATTAGCTAATGAGTGATTATAAAGTACTTACAAATATAAAGTGCTACACAGGCACATAATTATAAACCACTGAGTTAAGAGCAGGAGAAAGCAAAGCAGAGTGAAAGGAAGGAAAGACTCAAATGAGCAAAGAGCTCTTAGCTACTTGAGATGACAGCTGAGTCCCTGCCAGCCAGAACACTCACATTCCTCCAATGGTGACAGTGGCACAGGTACGCTCTGAAAAGGCAGGCACCGTCTCTGTGGCTGGGCTGGCTGGTCTAATGTAGTCCACCGTCACATTGACCTGGAAATAAAGAATCAAGGGAGTTAGGGTTGCGAGTCTGCAACATAGTTCACTAACAGCCACATGTGCCCGCTCAATTGTGAAAGATCAGCTCACTCCAGTTTGGTTTTCTGAATCTAAGATTTTAAAAACCAATTAAAAGAAATAGCTGAGCAACGAACTGGGAGAAAATGTTTGCAAAAGACATAACTAATAAAGAACAATTTATCCAAAATATACAAAAAACTCTTAAAACTCAACAATAATAAAACAACCTGATTTAAAAATGCAAGAGATCCAAACAGTTTACTAAAGAATATATACAGGTGGCAAATAAGAATAGGAAAAGATGTTCCACATTATATGTCATTAGAAAATTGCCAACTTAAACAACAATAAGATACCACTGCTCGTTGCAGCATAGTCAAAATTCAGAACACTGACAACACCAAAGGCAGGCAAGGATGTGGAGCAATAGGAACTCTAATTCATTGATGGTAGGAATGCAAAATGATACAGCCACTTTGGAAGATAGTTTAGTGGTTTCTTATAGAACTGAACATGTACTCTTACCATTTGATCCAGGAATACAGCTCCTTGAAATTTACTTGAGGAGTTGAAAATATGCTTACACAAAAGCCTCCCCATGAATGTAAACAGCGGCTTTGTTCATAACTGTCAAAATGTGGAAGGAACCCATATATCCTTCAATAGGTGAATGGATAAATTGTGGTATATCCAGATGACAGAATATTATTCAGTGATTAAAAAAACAAGCTATCAAGCCATGAAAAGACATAGAGGAAGCTTAGACATATATTACTAAGTGAAAGCAGATATTCTAAAAGGCATACTGTATGATTCCAACTATATGACATTCTAGAAAAGGTTAAACCACAAAGACAATAAAAATATCAGTGGTTGCCAGGAGTTAGAAGGAGAGAGGGAATTTTGCCAGGAGTTATAGGCAGAGAATAGGGAATTCTTAGCGCGATGAAACGATTCTGTATGACACTATAATGGTAAATACATGCCACTATACATATATCAAAGCCCACAGATGATATAACACCAAGCACAAACCCTATGGACTTTGTATGATAATGATGTGTTAAGGTAGGTTCAACAATTGTAATAAATATACCACTCTGGTGTGGAAGATTGTGTTGGGGGAGGGGGGGTGCATAAGGTATACAGGAAATCTCTGTAACTTCTGCTCAATTTTCCTGTTAATCCAAAACTGCTCTTAAAAAAAAAAGTCCATTTTAAAAAGAAAGAAAAAAGCTGACAACCAAAGATGTGAGTCAAACAACTAAACACATAGGGCCCCACAGCAATTTGACTTTACAGAGAAGAGGTCTGCAACATTCCTGTTGGACTCCTAGACATTATGATAAAGCAATGCTTTAACCTTTTCTGGGTCAGACTACA
Source organism: Rhinopithecus roxellana (assembly GCF_007565055.1). Taxonomy (NCBI): domain Eukaryota; kingdom Metazoa; phylum Chordata; class Mammalia; order Primates; family Cercopithecidae; genus Rhinopithecus; species Rhinopithecus roxellana. The sequence goes on from NC_044554.1 coordinate 65,392,174, forward strand.
TTGAAAACCTGTATTTAGAAATATGAACTGCCTCCATAGAAAAACTGCACATAATCTGTCTGTCATAGCTTCCTACGGTTAAGAGTTATTAAGAAGAACAAACAAGGTAGGCACACTAGCTTGCTCCTATAACTGCAGCACTTTGGGAGGCCCAGGTGGAAGAAATGCTTGCGGCCAGGAGTTCAAGATCAGCCTGGGAAACAAAGCAAGACCTCCATCTCTCTGAAAAATAAAAATAAATAAATAAATAAAAAGAACAAACAAGATAACAATACAAAGATGCTTGGAATTGGTTTCACAGTATGTAAATCAAAAAGATACAGCTAATTAAGCCCAACACCAACCTAGTTGAGAGTTAAGCAGTGTGGAGGTGGGGGAGATAGAATGAACTAGATGAATACTTAGGTTTTGAATTAATTTTACAGACAGGAAGTTAGAAGAATAAAATGGGAAAATGGTTTAACCCTAGAATACACTAAATAAACGGATATGGACACACTAAGCAATGCTTTTTCTTTATGAAAACTTTGAACATAAAGATGTGGTATCCTGTAGCAAACATATAGGGCATGTCTTTACAGAATGAAGGTGTAGGCTTGGTTTGGGTCAAAACCAAGGTTTATAAACCCACACTGAAGAGGTGCATGGGGAACAAGAAGACTGAAGCCATTTCCACAGTCTGGAATCCCTTTTCTAAACATATCTTCAGCTCTCACTGATCAGCTTAAAGACAGCATATTGCAGAGAAGCATGGAGTTCAGCCACACTGCTATTGAGCACCATTACAATCCTTTCAAACTGTCTTCTCTTCAAAAACTCATTTTGAAAATGAACATGGAAATCTGGAAAAGGACAGATGCCTCAAAATTCCAACTGTCAGATCACTCACTTGAACACTCCATTGAATCACGCTTTAGAAGCAGCAGAATGGAGCCATATCAGAGCCCAAGCCAATTAAGGGCTGAGGTTAAGGTAAATCATTCTTATGAGAAGTGTGGTCATAGCACAACAACACAGAAAATAAGAAGATATAAAGGTGACTCCTAAAATTAGATACCTAGCTTTAAATTACTGCAGGGTCTTAACAACTACTCTAAAACTCAGGAAATGAGTAAAAATGTGAGAAATGTGATCAGACAGGCAGATTGAACAACTAGTGCCCTCCAACAAAAAGGTTTTTAATACTTTCCTGGCATGCTGCTGGCCAGAGTTAATATAGCCCAAAGAAAGGGCAAGGAATGAGAGGGCTGCACACAGACAGGCCTGGGTAACTCAGAACCAGGGAGGGGAAGAAGTGGTCTTGATGCTGAGTTAATACACCCTGGAACTCTCCTCAGACAAGGCCTCACAACTAACTTATAGAAGCAGGTAGAGGGTTAGGAAAACAACAAGATAGCTGGAGTCATGGCAAAAATGATACAAGAAATCACAAGTGTACAGAAGGTAGACAGTGAAGGTGGCTATATCATGTAAAGTACCTCAGGGCCCATTTTAAATAGGACAAGGCCACAGGGTATGGTCCAACTTGGGGGCATTCGCTGGGAAGTTAATAAATATGTGGAAATGAGGAAAGTGGTCCATGCATCTCTTGTGCTTTCACCTAATCCATCTAACAAGCTCAAGCCCTCAATTCAACTACTGAGGGAAAAAATCAGCACTGCTTAAAAAAAAAACTAAGTGAATCTGAAGGTTACCTTGCACCTACCAATGCCAAACCTCCTCCTCAGCAGGCAGAAAGGGGTGGGACAGCAGCTCTTCAGCACAGAGGAACATTAGCTCTCAACCCAGAGAGAGGGCTAATTCATCAAGAGGGCTAATTCACCACACCACATGTGTGGGAGTAATAATAGGAGGAATAACAAACAAAAGCGAACACCTGTGCATCTCTCAGGCCAGAAGGCCAAAGTGAGGTGCTATTCCAAAACTGTCTTCCAGGGAAATCAATGGGAAGACAAAAAAATTTTAATCTTCAATAACCAAAAGAAACAACTACATTCATCTGCCAAGTAATTATTTCCTATATCGAGAGAATGAGAACTGTAAATAAGTCAGGGATTAAACAGTTATTTGTGGATGCAACATTATTAAAGAAAATCTGAAATACAAATGAGGTCCTGAGAATAGACCATAGCCAAGATATACACCTGCAAGCAGCTATGACAAATCAGGAATTAAAGTCAATGTGTAATTAGCATTTGTGTCCCTCCCCTGTGGATTCTGAGATCGCTTCCTCTACCCTGGAATTTTTCATCAAGATATTCATCACTGACCTGTCAATCACTTGAAAAAGAACCATGGTTTTAACAGCTCCAATTAAAACCACTGTAAATCTTAGCAACATCTTCGTCTAAATAAATGATAACCCGAATTTTCTGTTTGTGGGTAAGTATGTATGAAATGGCATGAGAGAAGAAACTGATTAATATAGATGGGTTCTCCTTTTTAAGATATTCCTGAAATATTTTGTATGCAGGTATTGTACGAATACATGACCAAAGGCTATATAACTGACTCAGACCCTGATCCCTGTTTATAGCAATGACTGACCACAAAGAGTCCTGAGTTCTTGCTTGGTGCTACTTGAAGCTCTCTTACAAATGAGGAACAGAACATCTTTGGGTTTCAGTTTCTCTTGACCTTAAAAATGAGGTCACTAGATTAGAACATGAGAGCATCATTTCACTCTAGAATTCTAAAAGATAATTTAGTCAGACATGGGGTACTATATACTGTTTTCTTAAACCTTTGTGTTTCCTACCTTACACTTACTACACTGTATTGGAACACACCAACTGTAAGCTCCAAGAGTGGGGAGACCATGTCTTACTCACTCAAAGAGCTGGCATGGGCTTGCAAGGTAGCAGACTATGCAGTAAATATTTGTTGCATGAGTAAATATATAATCGAGAATCTTTTCAGACATAACATTATGAAGGATACCTTTGAAGTGGGAAGCTGGGCATCCTGAGGACCATTCTGTCAAGTTCTTGACCATCCTGCTGTTTTATATAGTAAAAATATATTTATTTAAACCATGGGGGGTAGGGAGGAGGAACTGAGGGAGGGGCAATATTTTAAAACTGTGATAAAGCTCTAGTGCAAACAACCATGAAAGATGAAGCAAGCCAAATATGAAACATATATACTTTCTCATATTATTTATTTGTCAAAGAGGTTCTCAAAGACGAGGGTAGCAGGCAACCTTGGTCTATTAGATTATAGAATTTTCCTTGAAAGCAATTTCAGGGACCCTTCAGAGGAACTAAGATGGTAACTTCAAACTAAATTTATATATTAATTGCTTGTAAAGTCTGGAATAGTTTAGAACAGCTATGGGCCACACAACAGAATTCTCAGGCTCTCTGGATATTCTTCATACAATGTGTGACTAGAACAGTATCAAACCACCAAAGAACTTCACAGACTGATGCTGATGATAACAAAATGGCAAAAAGTGAACTACCTAAGCATAAAAGGTTAGAGGAGGTAGGAAGGAAAACAACTGCAGAGCCACATTTCCAGGTTGTAGCCTGAGCTTAGTTTTAATATAACTAGAGCTGTTACGTGAGGCTTTGGGGCATAATCACCACATAATCCTACCCACTATTCCACGTAGCCACTCACAAATTCACAAAGAGCTATAATAAACACCTTGTCTCTCAAAATAACCCCTTTAGAACCCCTTTCATGACAGAATTTCCAGGCTTTATGGAAAGCCTCTACACACCCCTGATATAGAAAAGATGACACCATCTGGCGTAAGTCCCACTGATGCTGCCTAGAAACAAAAGTAAAACAAAATGTTTCACATAGGCTCAATAAGAACATGGACACTTCGGAACAGCCAGGCTGCAGTGGCTGGTTCCCAGCAATTCTAGAAAGGAGCTGTGTGAACTTGGATAAGTGACCTAACTTCTCTGCTTATGTTTAACACATTAACTGTGCGTATCTCACTGCTATAGGAAGATCATTTAGAACAGTGCTTGAATCATTGTAAGCTCTATCTAAGTGTCAGTTATTTTTAGATAAACATGTACTAATTTTCTTAGGGCAGTGTCTGGCACAGAGTTAAGTGCTAAATAAGTATCTATGAGATAAATAAACACACACAAATACATACATGCATAAATTAGATACACGTTGATTTAAATCATTAGACTTTGGAAATCATCAGGCAGAAAGACTAAATTAAATACACTTTTTAAAGAGCCACAGCAAACAAAAATATGTAGTACCTCATACATATTCGTCCCAACTTAGAGCTAAGTAAGGATTATTTTAAAGAACGATACACTATTTAGTATTTATTTAGATATTTAACAGATTAATTGTGCAGTTACCAGTTACTGGATATTTTATTTACCAAAGACAATTGAAGCAGAGTGTTGTGAACCATCTCAAATAATAGGTTAACCATGGATATGTGGGGCAGGATACTTCTTGCCTTACTAAATTAGGAAGACAATGAATATCAAATAGCAACCAAATTTCCATTTGCTTGGGGTTAACAGCGTAGGATATAATACATTTCTCTTCAAAGGTTTTAGCCTATAAATTGTTAAGTATGATGAGTTCTGAGATCCTCTCCAAAGAACCAATGCATCAGTATGTTCAGCTCCCTTCTTCTCTGTTCTCCATTTTAAAGTTTAACTTCCTCATTCTCCTCGCCCCTAGTTTCAGTAAAAAACCTTTTCCACCAGTTCTAATCAGTAGTTCACATCTGTTCCCCTGGTCACCTGTTCTGTCTTGAGTCACCCCTGGTCACCTGCTCCATCCTGAGTCACCCCTGGTCACCTGCTCTGAACTGAATCACCCTGAGACACCTGTTCCGTAACAGCTCTTCCCACCAAACTACTCACCCCACCACTCCGGCTCGTACTCCTGCTCTCTTTAAAATAGTCAATTGGAATTAGCTTAGACTGTGCAGTCCCACCCTAGCCAACAGGGGAGCAACATAGCAGTAGGGGCTACCTGCTCCCTTCCCCTCCCTTGTTGAAGTGTGCTCTTGCCATTGCTCCATCCACAAGTCACACCCTTCTATAGAAGTAAAAATTGCCTTGCTGAGAAAATTAAATTTATGTTTGAGTGCTATTTCTCTTGCAGCACCGAAAATTTATAACAATAGACCTTCCACACAAAGTGCTCCTTAATATTTAAATAATGTAGTCTTAAAAGTTACATATATTTTTAAACATTTTAAAACACACATCAATCACCCATTCATCGAGGTACAGGAAGAGCTTCAAAACAAACTGCTAAGGAGCCTGTTAGTCCTGCCTCAGGGCATGCTCTGAGCTTACCTCCAAGCTAATTCAGACATAAGCCCTTGTGGAACTGTTCATCTCTCAAGAGAGGAGGTCAAACTTACCTCCTTCTAGGCAAGTACTGTGTAACGGAAATATAATAAGTGACAAATGAGACCCACATGTGTACGTTCACATTTTCCTAGTAGTAATGTTGAAACATTAAAAAGAAACAAGTGAAATTAATTTTAATATGATTTTTTATTTAATGCAAAATTTCTAAAACATCGTATCAATATATAACAAATATTATAAAAGTATTCAGATCTTTTGCTGTATTAAATCTTTACTATCTGGTGTGTACTTTACAAACATCTCAATTTGGACCAGCCACATTGCAATGCTTAAAACTCACTGGCCATTCCTAGTGTATCAGTTAAGGCACAAGTCTTAGCCTCATTCCTCTATCCTATCTGTGATTCTGATTTCTCTCTGTATTTTTCCCTGTGAACTTAAGTTTTATGAATCTTTGTAAGCATTCTTAAACCAAATATGAAAAAAAGATATAAAAACCCTATCAAAAAATAAAATATTTAGCCTTCATTTTCTTTTTCAAATCTATTATCTGACTAGATTACAAAGATAAGCTACATACATTTTTAGTTCAAAAAAGAATTTCAGGTGTGAGGATAAATTTATACACTGGGGGAAAAATCCCCTAGTCTGTACTATTGTAAAATATATTCTATTCAGTAGCTTGGTGAAGGTATTTTCAGTGCCCTCTACCAATTCAATAGCTGAATTTTATTAATTCCTGATTTGTCAACATGATTCTAGAATTCTTTACCTTAATGTTTGAAGTTTATTCTAATGGATGGATGGTGGGTAGATGGTGGCCAGAAACTCAGGTTAAGAAATATTGTTTTTGTAGTTAATAATTAAGGCTTCTGTTAATTGCTGATATTATTAAAAAGAAAACAACTGGTAGATGTAACCTACACATTTTTATAAATTTTTATAATTATAAAATGCTGAAATTTACCTCTTCCATGAGGACATCTTTGAGCTCTGCAACAACCTTTACAAATACGTTCAGAAAAAATTATACATTTTGTTGTCTCATCTATACTACAAAGATTAGGAGACATAAACCAATGTTCTCTTCCTAACTCCCCAATCCAGCCCAGATGTATTCTGTAACATCCTCTTCTAAATCATTGTAATTAGGTACTTAGGCTGGTTGTTTATTCACATGTATTTATGCTGCTTTCTCTCATCTAAAATCACCCTTCCCACCCCCAAACCCCAAAACTATTTTGAGTACATTTCATTTTCATCAATGGAATTTTAATCTATAATGCCTATAAACCTTTATAAGCACAGTTAGAAAGTGTTCTTATTTGATACATTTTTGACAAAATGAGTCTCCTACCCCAACCACTCCTCTGTCCCCAGAATGGGCAGATGCTTTTATCTGTTTTGAGGGGAAAGGTAAAATACAGCTGAATACAGCGTCTGTGGAGATGTTGAGTCTCTATCTGACATCAGGCATTCATTTAAGTGGACATCACTGCTCCCTGATAAACCTTCACTTTGGTAAATATTTAATTAGGAGCATATACAAACTCGAGATCCACAAAACATTAAAACATTTTAGGTAAGGGGCCATTAGAAAATGGCAAAGATTTCTAGAAGTAGTGATAACAATCTGAAAACAAACGTAATAAAATGATCTGAAAATATACTGACCACACAGTTTACATATGGCAGTAAATAATAGGCACATATAAACATCAAATTTTGACAAATGACAATATTTTAAATAAATCTGAGGGGTACCTTAGAGAAAGACACAGAGATCACTATTTGAAAATAGTGATCCCAGCTTCCAGCAGTTTCATTAAATCTCTTGATTCTCCAGGCCTTATAATCCTATAAACAAACTTAAAAAGTGTAATGTGTGTTTGTGCTAATGCTCCACTATCTTACTCATTATTTTATCACAGGCATAACTCATACCAATATCTACTTTTAATACAACCCTGCCTGTCCCTATGGAGGAAAGTCAAAAGGTTTCAGAGGCACTACTGGAAATCGTCCCTTGTGTTGCCTATATGTCCCTTCTTATTCCTCACCAGAGCTGCCATCTCCCATTGCCTTCCTGTGAAGGATGAAAGCTGAGGGTGGGTCTTTTTTCTCCTTTATACAAGTGTCAATCACAGTCATCCATGGCCAAAATTTCCAAGGTCACCAGCAGTCAGGAGCAATTAAATCACTTTGTCCAGAACTCTCCCTGGAGGAGTTCCAGCCACACAAGCAGCACAAATTTTAGATTGAGATACTTCTGCCTTTATATCGAATACACCCAATGTCAGCCAATCTTTAAAACAATAGCAGTGATGGAACTATGAGGAGAGGAACAGGAATATGAAGAAAGGAGACTTGCTTAATGGCTTCTAAGAATAATTAGTGGGGAGAAAGGGGATATTATTAAGAAAAGGATAAAAATAAAAGGTTACATTACATTTGCCCTGTCTATAAAGATTTTGAATGCCTGCACCCAACAAAATACCAGGGAAATCTAATCAATAAAAGTGGGGACTAAAGTATTCACCCTGCCAAGAGTTCCAATAAGCTCCTGTTTCCCTGGGGACTAGGTACTGCTTGGGTGAGCAAAACCAGAACAGAAAAGCCATCCTGCATTCACTACAATTCAGAGCACTCCCATTTATCCAGCATGCTCATGAGGTGGCATCAAGAAGTCACTCAGACAAGGAAAATATATGTTTAGGTAAATTTAAAAAAGGCCAAAGTTAGAATGGTGAGTTGACCTCAAGGATGTACATAATGATGCCAAAGGAAAATTATGAAGAAAAAACACAATAATTCTTCAGGAATGCATGCCAATGACTAAATATCCCAAGGATACGGCACTTATGTATATAAATTCTCAGTTTTGTGGCTAAGTAAGCATTTCAAGATAATCAGGTATCAACATCAACCTTTCTTCCTATAAACATACCACACCATCCCTCTATTTCACAAAGTAGAGGCCTATTAAATGAACCAAGGCTCCATGATCAAAGGCACTGCGTGCATAGAACAATGACAACTAAAGTCACAGACACTGATCAAAGACCATCCTGCATTGTATCTGTGTCTTCCTTCAAATTCAGGTCTCTTGATTTACAGTCATTGTTTCGGAAAACAGTAAACAGGCACACAACCAACTCCTTGGCCTACAATTACACACATTCACAAATTGGGCAGTTACCACTGGAGGCTAAGTCTAGATCAAACAGTGTTCCAGTTTCCACTCCTAAATTATCAGAAACATGATGCAAAAATATTACTTAGCTTTCCAAAAAAAATTAAAAATAGAATTACCATATGATCCACCAATTCCACTTCTAGGGATTATCAGCAGAATTGAAAGTAAGATCTCAAAGAGATATCTCAATACCCAGGCTAATAGCAGAATTTATTTACAACAGCCAAAGGAGGAAGAAACTGACATACCCATTGTTGGATGAATAGATAAACAAAATATGGTAGATACATATAATAGAATGTTATTCAGCTTTAAAAAGGAAGGAAATTCTCATTATCTTGAGGACATTATAAGTGAAAGCAGCCAGTCACCAAAAAAAAAAAAAAGACTTACTTACAAAAAATAATACTGTGTGATTCCATTTAAATAAGGTACCTTGAATAGTCAAATTCTTAGACCAAAAATAGGAGCGTGGTTGCCAGGGAACAGAGAAATTTGTTTAATGGGTATAGAGTTTTGATTGTGCAAGAGGAAAAAGTTCTGGGGATGGGCAGTGATGGCTGCACAACAATGTGACTAAAAGTGCTTAATGTCGGTTGGGCGCGGTGGCTCACGCCTGTAATCCCAGCACTTTGGGAGGCCGAGGCGGGCGGATCACAAGGTCAACAGATCGAGACCATCCTGGCTAACACAGTGAAACCGTCTCTACTAAAAATACAAAAAAATTAGCCAGGCGCGATGGTGGGCGCCTGTAGTCCCAGCTACTCGGGAGGCTGAGGCAGGGGAATGGCGTGAATCCGGGAGGCGGAGCTTGCAGTGCGCCGAGATGGCGCCACTGCACTCCAGCCTGGGCGGCAGAGCGAGACTCCGTCTCATAAAAAAAAAAAAAAAAAAAAAGTGCTTAATGTCACCGAACTGTACACTTAAAATTAAATAAGAAGGTAAATTTTGTTTTATGTATCTGCCTTTCTCTCTCTCTCTCCCCCAGGCTGTTCTGCCCACACATTACCTAAGTCAATAACTTAGCGGCAGGAGTCAGGCAACTCTGAACCCAAACCCAGCTAACTCCTGAATCTACTGGTTACTTCAATAAGACAGTTCAGGCTGGGTGTGGTGGCTCACGCCTGTAATCCCAGTACTCTGGGAGGCCAAGGCAGGTGGATCATTTGAGGTCAAGAGTTCAAGACCAGCCTGACCAACATGGTGAAACCCCATCTCTACCAAAAATACAAAAATTAGTCAGGCATGGTGGCATGTGCCTTTAGTCCCAGCACTCGAGAGGCTGAGACACGAGAATCACTTGAATCTTGGAGGCAGAGGTTGCAGCGAGCCAAGATGGCGCCACTGCATTCCAGCCTGGGCAACAGAGCAACACTTCATCTCATACAAAAAACAAAAAAACACAGTTCAATCACACTCCCAAGAAAATACATGGATGGTTTCCCAAAACCATAATTAGAAGTCATGTTCAATAACCACTAAATAAGGACACAGAGGTCTCCGGTTGTCACAGAAGATAAAATAGTCTCCCTTTTAGGCCACCTTTCTCAGGATATAAAATACACTTGTCTATTTTCCTACATTCCGAGAAGAGTCAACACTCTAAGGAAGTGGTCCCCCAACCTTTTTGGCACCAGGGACCAATTTTGTAGAAGACAATTTTTACACGGATGGTGGGGAGGATGATTTCAGGATGAAATGTCCCACTTTCAGATCGTCAAGCATTAGCTAGATTCTCATAAAGAGCATAAAACCTAGATCCCTCGCACGTGCAGTTCACACTAGGGTTTGCACTTCTACGAGAATCTAATGCTGCTGCTGATCTGACAGGAGGCGGAGCTCAGACAGTGATGCTGGCTGGCCTGATGCTCATGTCCTGCTGTGCAGCCTGCTTCCTAACAGTACCGGTCTGCAGTACGGGGCTTGGGGACCCTGGCTCTAAGGCACAAGCTGCACGTCTAGGTACCACAAGTCAACCCAAGTATGCCTTTCTTACCATTTTTCAGAGGCAGTTGTAGAAGGGGGATAAGAATAGTCTATGGTTCATTGACTTCCTATAAAATTGACAAATTTTGATGTCCTGCACTGTGACAGAATTTTTCTATGAAGAATCATCTGCCTTAGAGATCTATCACGTGCAGATCTACAGAATTTTCAGTGCATTCACCACCATTTTCCCACCTCTATCTACTTCTCTAGTTGCCGAACTTAATCACTGTTGTCTGTGCTTTTGTCCAATGAACTTCCAATTTCCACATGCTTCTCTAAGTGGTATTTTTCACTGCTGGCAGAAATCTAAATTATTATAACATCATTGGAGGTCAGGCTGGCAATTCTAACATTTAGTATGTGGATGTCCTTTAATCCAGCAGTTCCACTTCTGGGAATTCAGTCTACAGAAACAAAGATGTACGTACAAACATGGTGTCCTTTGCATTCATAGTAGTTTAACACAAATGTACAATTACAAGTTGAGATTTAAGTAATCTTAACTCTCATGAGTTATAAGTTGGCAGAAACCTTGCCTATCTTTTTCACCTACACATTACCAATACTTCTGAATAAATATGATGTAGCTGCTGAAAACAAGTGGGAGCTACACATTCTGCTATGGAAAGATGTCCAAATAGAAAAGCAAATGAACAATGGTAAATATGACATAATCCTATTAGGGGAACAAAAGCGAGGGAAACATGGAACAGAATCCAGAGGAACATACTTGGCACTGTAGAAGGGCTTATGTTCAAAGGTGCAATTATAAGGTACTCCCAATTTTTTACATCATACATTTCCACAGGAACTAAAATTTTTAAATTACGTTTGGAAAGGGGAAAATTTTGATTAAGTCTTAAGAAAAACAATATGGTGAACTAAGTAAATATATAAAGAAAACATCTACCTTTATAAACAAAAAACAGCAAAAAACACAAAAAAGTTGCCTCCTCACAAGCAGGGTCTTCACCTTTGAGCATCTGTTTCATCACAATAGTTCCCACACTGAGGCCATGGTCACTGCTCAGTAGTGTCTGCCAACCAGTAAGGATTATGCAGGGCAGGCTAAACACTGTTAGAAGGACACGATCATGAGGGCTTCCGGGTGCCCAGTGGTGTACTGTTGCCATGGCAGGTGGGCATCACTAGCTGCAAATGAACTGCCAATCTCACTCTGAGCTGATAATGATCCTGTCACTACCACCTGCCTGCCATATGTTTTCTCTACTTGTCACGTAACAAGGAACTGCATTTTGGCATGCTGATCGCTGACAATCTAATACTACTGGTTGATGTTTGTTATACCTAGCTGCAGCCCTTCAGAGAGAGCTGGAAAAGAGTGGAAGAAGGATATAAAATAATGCTTTGCCTACTGACCATTCACTAAGACCCAACACTTTGCAGTGGGTTAGCCAGCCAGTTCTAAGACAGTTGGTAATATGTGAAGGGCTGTGACCCATCCCCCTTATGCCCTCTGATCCTGTTTCTCATCAGCAGAGTAGAAAAGGAACCCAGACTTCCCGCTAGAACAAACTGGATTCATTCTGTCTCCCTTAACCATCACAGTACAGTCAATAAAAACCATGGAGTTTTGTTTTTTACTTTTAATACTGAGGTAAGCACAGGGTGTGACATCAGAAGTCAAGAATTCGTGCTCATGGAGCCCTTTCGCTGAGCAGCAGATCATCTGATGAAGAGAATATAATATGGAAAAATAGGGTTCATGTACAAATAAACTGCCTCCCAATTTGCCTCTTTTACTAGAACTCTAACTCATACATTTATAACTGTATATCCCAGAGAGTCTCAAAATAAATATAGGGCTTGTTATCTACTCCTAGTCAGCAAACTAGGAGCTAGTTTCTGAAAAGAGGGAGAGAAGAACAGTTTCAACAGAGTTTAGGTAAAAGATACTGAATGCATAAGAGACTGGAATCAGTCAAGCAGGTTAACCAAACCCCTCATATTCCCATTGATAATGAGAATGTAAAGATGATTATCCAACAGCACTTTCCATGAATTAAAAGGTCACTGGACACATATATCCTTCTCTTAATGAGGAGGATCATTAAGAGAAGGATATATTCTGCTATGGAAAGATGTCCAAATAGAAAAGCAAATGAACAATGGTAAATATGATGTAATCCTATTAGAGGAACAAAAGTGAGGGAAACATGGAACAGAATCCAGAGGAACATACTTGGCACTGCAGAAGGGCTTATCTTCAAAGGTACAATTATAAGGTACTTCCTCTCCCCACTCTCACCAACACTTAACCAATTGGCTAAAATGCCAACCAGCATTAGCATCGAGAAACACCAAGGCCTTCTTGGCACAATCTCGGCTCACTGCAACCTCTGCCTCCTGGGTTCAAGCAATGCTCTTGTCACAGCCCCCCAAGTAGCTGGGACTACAGGCGCCCACCACCACGCCCAGCTAATTTTTGTATTTTCAGTAGAGACAGGGTTTCACCTTGTTGGTCAGGCTGGTCTCTAACTCCTGACCTCATGTGATCCACCCACCTCGGCCTCCCAAAGTGTTGGGATTACAGGCATGAGCCACTGCACCTGGCCACCAAGGCCTTCTTGATTCAGCAACCACGCATTAACATACAGATGTACTATTTAATTAAGATCAAATTTATGTAACATGAAATCCACCATCTCAATCATTTTAAGGTGTACCAGTTCAGTGGATTTTAGCATATTCACACTGCTGTGCAACATCACGCTTATCCAATTCCCTGAAAATAAACTATATTCATGAAGCAGCCACTTCTTTTTCCCAACTTCCCCTACTCCTAGCCCCTGAAACCATCAACCACCTATAGATCCCTAAAAAATTTTCGTACAAATGGAATCACATAATATGTAGTCTTTTGTGTCTAAATTCTTTTACTTGGGACAAGTTTTCCAGGTTCATCTACGCTGAAGTATACAGCAGACTTCATTCCTTTTTAGGACAGAATGTACTGATTGTAAGGATATACCATACTTCATTTATCCACTAAGGTATGCTTTTGAGACTGCAGCTATAATAAGAGAAAGTATGCTGAGAACCACTTTAATAAAAAATCTTGTAATAATATTATTTTTAATAGTAAGAGAAAGTATGTTGAGAATCAGTTGAGAGCAATCAGTGGCCTATGGAGAAGCTTTCATTGACAAACACAAACTAAGCTATCAGAGTCAAATCACATAAAAGGAGTGTTTTAATCTCCTAATCTGTCCACTTCAGAGAACCTCAACCAAATCCATTTTTTTAAAATTAAAAGTCTCTCATAATGAGGAAGAAATCTTTCAGTGTCTCAAGGGACGGCCCAAACAATAAACCAACCTACCAATCACCTCAGAGGACATGAAACTGCCTCGCAGCAGGTCCTTTGCTCCAGATGAAGAGTACAGTCACTGTTTAGGATGCAAACAAGACACAGACATAAAATATGTAAGGGAGGGGGTAGGGGGGCGGGCTCCCTAAAGGCTTTTCCCTCACCTGCTGCATTTGCTTCCAAGATTCCTGGCACATACTCATTCAAACGAACCAGACTGTAATTCGGGTTTTAAGGACTCTCCTATCTTAGTTAATAATACCTAGTCTGTTGGAATGTATCACTAGTATACACAGCAACAAATCTCTCCCTGATGCATCACCTGCGGTATTGCCTGTGTGATGCTCTTCAGATCAGCTAACCTGACTCCTCTTCCGCCCCTACCTCTAAGAAGTCAGATGAAAAACTAATGATACATTCTTCTGCAAGACAGTAGTAAAGCAATAAACAAAAATGACCCAGGGAGCTCTGTTCCATGATTTAATATGGAAAGAATTTTTATTCTTGGGCTACTAAAGAAAAGTCTCTGTCTTTTAGTCCAGGAGATGAGTCAATACCTCAAGAATAGAAGAACTGTGTTTGCTCTAGAGGTAACATTTTGAGCTATAAATTTATTATTCTGGTTGTCAAAAGACCAGCCCAAGAAGGCAGTGATGATATTTAATAATAATTTGACACTACAGATTTTCCAAAAAATTTTAGACAACTCTACAAGAAAGAAGAACAAAGCCAAAATTTCTAGCAGTTCTAGGGAAAATGCTCAGGCAGTAAGAGAAGCATCATGATACAATAACCAAAACTATACAAAAGTACCAACCTTCAAACACTAGAAAATCCTCAAATGAGGTTTCCAACTACAGATAAGAATTTACTGTAATCACTGTCCAAGATCTTCACAGAAATCACTCTAAATGAGGGTGGTCAAACAATCCCCCAAAAAAGTAAAGGAATGATCCAAAGCCCCACCACTTAAACAATATATACATATATATATATCAAACAACCAGAAGGTATAGGAAATAGAAACGAAATTTGCGGCTGGGTGCAGTGGCTCACACCTGTAATCCCAGCACTTTGGGAGGCCAAGGCAGGCAGATCACCTGAGGTCAGGAGCTTGAGACCAGCCTGGCCAACATGGTGAAACCTCGTCTCTACTAAAAAAAAAATTAGCCGGGCATGGTGGTGGGTGCCTGTAATCCCAGCTACTTGGGAGGCTGAGGCAGAAGAATCACTTGAACCTGGGAGGCAGAGTCTTCAGTGAGCCAAGAACATGCCATTGCACTCCAGGCTGGGCAACAGAGCAAGACTGTCTCAAACAAACAAACAACAACAACAACAACAACAAAAACTCGCTACATTAGAAAAATCGTAAGAAAAATGCTAACTATATATGTTATTAAAGAAACCAAACATAAAAGTAATGCAAATAAATGTATTAAGGAACAACTACATTTCAGGTTAATTATATCTAGTATAATTACATCTGAAATATTAAAAATAGGTGCATAATATACTATTCCTTTATTTTTCTCTGTAAAAGACAAACCAAGATGCATAGGCATGTTGAGAATAAAATGATACTTATTAATAAAACCCTCACAATAAACAGTTAAAATTGACAGAAGGTTGTAAAATGAAATGCCATATCAGATCTAATAAATATTTGATTAGTGACATCATCTATAATTCCTATGAATATGCATCATGATAAACATAAGAATAGAATAAATTAAGTAATATCCAATGATAAGTCTGGGCTAAAAAGTCTAGAAAAACAATACATAGTTAACAGGGCTGGGGAGCGGTGGAAAGATACATCAATAACATCTACAATGACAATGCAAGAGTTATTAATGATTCACAGAAGTTAAACAATTTGCCCTCAAATTATGAAAAGGGGTCTTCTGAAAGAGACATGAAATAGAAATTGCCAAGTCATATAATTTGCAATTAGGTTAGGTTATAAAAGAATAAAAATAAACTATATCTGCATAGGAAAAATTAATGTTAAAAAATGATCAATATTTAAATTTTTAATGATTTAATTATTGGAAGATTTCATTTTCAATTCCAACTCTTAATTGGTTAAGTGAGCTTTTAAGGGATAAATTAAAATGAAAGTTTTACTTCAAATCAGAATGAAAAAGGCCACAGTTATCACCTAGAGCACTCGTACACTATAAGAGAAAACAGTTTCAGAAGTTATGTGGCTTCCCCAAGTTTAAACATCTAGTTAATAAAAGAGTTATAACTAAGATCCTAAATATCAGAATAATATCTGAAGCGTGAGGATAGGAAACCACAGTAAAAGGTATAGTATCAACATCATTTAAATAAAGAAAGTCTATTTTATGCCTGGATTGAACTTCAGTCTGGAAGGGCCAGCCCAAGGACCTTTCAAGTTGGAGTCATTTTAGAAGTTACCCTTTAAAAGAAATGAATGACACAGGGAGATGGCTAAGAGGGTAGTCCGCAAGAAGACTGACATACAGAGACCTCCAAATTCTGTTAATGACTCTGGCTCTCTCCAAAACTACCCACCCTATAGCTATACCTCTTGCTGATCTATATAAAAGTACATCAAAAATTTTAAAAATTTAAAAAGAGAGTAGTTGTTGCTATGTTGTTTTTAAATAAAGGAATAATAAATTAATCATTAGTACCCAGGCTCAATGTTTTTTAAGATTAAAAAGGGAATGAAATTAAAGTTTAATATGAGAGAAGTAAAATCCCAGGAAACAAAAAACGTTGACTTTTTAAATGAGATAAAATACAAGGACATAAAAGGATGGGAAAAAGCTATTAGGATTCTTAAATGACCAAATCCTACCTAAGAAAGTGCTCAACACTGTCAATAAACAGACATAGAAGATTTTTGTCTTTAACTCTTCTAACCTTTACATCCTCCCAAATCTAGATGACTATAATTTTGTAGGGCTTAGTGAATCTAGCTGATACCAATATACAGTATGGCCTGTTTATTAAAACAAAATAAAACCACATCACCATAGTTCAAATAAATAAATAAATAAGATGAACACACACCAGTTAAATAAATTATACACTCATGGAATAAAATAACATAAAGCCATTAAAATCAATACATAAAAGTTTATTTAAGGACATGGGGAGATGTTCAGACTCCACCGTCAATTTTATTTTATTTTTGAGACTGAGTTTCACTCTTGTGGCCCAGGCTGGAGTGTGGTGGCACAATCTTGGTTCACTGCAACCTCCACCTCCTGGGTTCAAGTAATTCACCTGCCTCAGCCTCCCAAGCAGCTGGGATTATGGGTGCCTGCTACCACACCCAGCTAATTTTTTTTTTTTTTTTTTTTTTTGAGACGGAGTCTCACTCTGTCACCCAGGCTGGAGTGCTGTGGCCGGATCTCAGCTCACTGCAAGCTCCGCCTCCCGGGTTCACGCCATTCTCCTGCCTCAGCCTCCTGAGTAGCTGGGACTACAGGCGCCGCCACCTCGCCCGGCTAGTTTTTTGTAGTTTTTTTTTTTTAGTAGAGACGGGGTTTCACCATGTTAGCCAGGATGGTCTCAATCTCCTGACCTCGTGATCCACCCGTCTCGGCCTCCCAAAGTGCTGGGATTACAGGCTTGAGCCACCGCGCCCGGCCAATTTTTGTGTTTTTAGTAGAGATGGGGTTTTGCCATGTTGACCAGGCTGGTCTCAAACTCCTGACCTCAGGTGATCCACATCCTCAGCTTTCCAAAATGCTGGGATTACAGCCATAAGCCACCACGCTCGGTCTCCATTGTCCATTTTTAAAAAAGGACACACAGACAGATTAGAATATAAATGTGTACGTGAAAGAAAATCTCCCAAAATGTTATTTGAATTACTTTTATTTTTCCTTTATACTTGCCAAACTTAGTATACTAAACATATATTGCTTTTATAATCAGAAAAAAATAACTACAGAAGAGACATGGAAGATATTCATGGTTCAGGTATGTTCTGGCCGAGTGCCGTGGCTCATGCCTGTAATCCCAGCACTTTGGAAGGCCGGGGTGGGCGGATCACCTAAGGTCAGGAGTTCAAGACCAGCCTGGCCAACATGGCAAAATCTCATCTCTACTAAAGTACAAAAATTAGCTGGGCATGGTGGCACACACCTGTAATCCCAGCTACTCGGGAGGTTGAGACATGAGAATTGCTTGAACCTGGGAGGCAGAGGTTGTAGTGAGCCAAGATCACACCACTTCAGCCTGGGCAACAATAAAATTCAGTTTCCAAAAAAAAAAAGGTGGCCGGGAGCAGTGGCTCATGCCTGTAATCGCAGCACTTTGGGATGCCAAGGCAAGTGGATCACTGGGTCAGGAGATCGAGACCATCCTGGCCAACATAGTGAAACCCCGTCTCTACTAAAAATACAAAAATTAGCCAGGCGTGGTGGCATGCGCCTGTAGTCCCCACTACTCAGGAGACTGAGGCAGGAGAATCACTTGAACCTGGGAGGCGGAGGTTGCAGTGAGCCAAGATCGCACCATTGCACTCCAGCCTTGGCGACAGAGCAAGACTCTGCCTCTTATTTAAAAAAAAAAAAAAAAAAAAAAGTATGTTTTAAGTTAACATTAGTAACTGTCATTCCTAAAAACCAGTGACACATGTATTACGGTCAATAAGGGAGATTAGATTCCCTACATATAATTCTCCAACAGGCTTGTAATCAACCCACCAATTTTTATTCGGTGTCCACATGTTCCTACTTCCTTTCAAGTAACAAAACTATTACAGTTGTACATACATTCCAGAAAACAGATAAAAAATTTCGCAAATACACCACCTGAGGCAGAAGACAATGGGGTTAGTCGCAAAGAAGATGAAGATTAGAGGTTTGTAAAGCTTTCCAAGGTCAGGAACTAAGAAAACAGGATAGTAAACAACAGCAAAATGGTTAGAACTACTAAAAATGATGACATCCCAACTGCTCATCAAGTATTTTTTAAAGCAAGCTTAAAAAAAAAAAAAAAAGAATTCATGAGGATTCTCATATATGTGCAAACATTAAAGGAATACTCCATCTTCTTTTTTAGCACTGGAACTGCTACTCTCGCTGAAGTGATGGAATAGAACAAAAGATAAAGTGATTGGGACAACGAAAATGGGTAAAGATCAGAATTTTCATTCCAGGCTATACAGAGCTAAAACGGATCCTAAATCTAATTGCTTTAGTCCTTAAACAGCTTATCAAGAATCAGGTATCAAGAAGGAAAACCACAGAGGTAGCCTTGAACACTTGTTATGTCTCCAGTGAACAAGGAGAGAAAAGAGATTTCATCTATATCAGGGAATATGGCTTATAAAAACAAAATAAAACCTCAATACTTTCCTAAGAATAAAGCACCAACTGCTTTTCCATGAAGAATTAAAAGAACTGGTAGATAAGTTTTCTGATATGACAAATAACACTATTGCTGAGGACATATAAAATCAGATTTTTTTCATTACCTATTGCAGTTAGTATGCACTTACTTTTAAAAGGGGTATTATTTAAAATCAGTGGAAACTTAAAGATACGACCATGGGGAAAGGATAGTATAAAAACATACCACTGTATTTGCAAAAGTAGTTGTTTATTTTTTTTAAAAGTTTGCCTATATTTTTTAATAAAGCAGCATTTCTGCTTCATTTTTGTTGTTGTCATAATCAATATTTAATACCAGGGTAAATCCTTCATTGCTTAAGTGTTGACTATGATATGAGTAAATAAAATGCATCACTCTATAACATAAATCACAACAAATCTTTCACTTTAAATGTCAAGGTCACTTTAAACAAAATATGCTAACCTATAGGATTAGAAATAAACTCACTTTATGATACTATCTAAATTTGATCAATACCTGAATTCGCCAACACGTCCTCAATTAAGTCTAACTTTTAAAAGTAAATATGTCAAAGTGAAAAAAAAAAGAAAAAAAGAACGGCTTGTAATGCTGGATTAATTAATTAAGCATTCATTTACAGAGCTCAAAAATGTTGAAGAGGCAAGGCATCCAACATTTGTTTCCAACTGATGATCAAACAAACTTATGGTTAGACCGGTAAGTTCAGGGGATTGAGAATCTTTAATTTTGAGCTTTAGTAAGTCTGAGACTTCCAGAGAAACTCGGGTTTTAAAAAACCTGCTGGTAGGGTGCATACTTTGCCCTTTCTTTTGTTTATTTTGGGTCACAGTAAATTAAGTCCCCCTCAGAGGGCCTGCCAGTTCCCATGGGAACCCTACCTGGTTGTGAAAAATGTGCCAAGAAACTCAGAAAACCAAGGAAACAAGATGTTGAGTTCTCTCACAACTCCCCCTTCCCAAGGCCATTCCCACTTCCTCCCAGACTCAGAACATCCTAGTCAGGGGAACTAAGCACCTCGGGGTGAAAAAGACTTTCTACAGAAGGACATGCAATAGACTGTAATCTTGCTGGATTGGTTTTGAAAGCAACTACAAGGTGGGGGATTTAAGGGAAATAAGGCTGGCTGCCTTCTTCCTCATAAGAACTCACTCTGTGTCTCCCCCAACCACACTGCTCACTTTGCCCATCCCCTTCTCTCTCTCACTCAGTCTTATCAGAACCCAGAACTAGTTCATTTTATTTGTCATATTGTGTACTGCTCTCTGTTCTTAATTTTCCTAAACCCTGACTCAGTAGTTTGCTGTTATCGATTACGCTCTTACAATGTGCTCAAGCACTGCACTAAATGTTTAACATATATCAACTCTTTTAATGGTCATGACGGGACTGAGTTAGGTAATGCTACTCCAGAGATTCAAACTCATGTCTATTTGGTTTCAAAACCACCACAAACAGCCAACAACAGGATATTGATTAAACATTCAACGATATTAAATGATAAAGTACCTCATGTAGAAGACTATTTAATGACATGGAAAAACTATCATATTGCAGGTTACAAAGCAGTAAGTAACATATAATTACGAGCTAAGTTGAAAATTATGCAAACACAGGTGCATTAAAAAAAGATTAGAGTAATACACACTCAAGTATTAACAGATGCTACCCTGGGTGTTAGGGGTTGTTTTCCTTTATCTTCTCTTTTTTTAAAAACAAAAAATTGTTAGAATAAACAAGTGCTGCTTTTATGATT
This sequence comes from Rhinopithecus roxellana, assembly GCF_007565055.1. Taxonomy (NCBI): domain Eukaryota; kingdom Metazoa; phylum Chordata; class Mammalia; order Primates; family Cercopithecidae; genus Rhinopithecus; species Rhinopithecus roxellana. The sequence continues at coordinate 65,413,125 of NC_044554.1, forward strand.
GAAAAAAATGAGCAGTAAATGTTATTTAAAACAAAACAGCAAAAAAATATATATATAGTATCATAAACAAAGACAGAATGAACAATATCACCAGTATTAGCAGAATTCACAGTGGCATTTTCAAGTAGGAAAATTATGGCCATAGAGAAAACTAGACTAAAATTTTACGGGAAAGTTGCAAGCTTTCTCTAAGTTGTACAGATCAAATATGACAATCCTTTACTACTTGTAAGCACATAGAATTGAAACACAAATGCAAAGACACTATTTTTGGTGGTATGTATGAAATTTAAACTGTATTTACGATGCTAGCATATGTGTAAAAAGGGAGAACACCTACCCACAAACATATCTTCCTGTGTAGGCCTAAAATAACCCTGAAAGGATTTACAAGGAAATCGTCATACTGACTGCTTCTTGGGTGGTAAAATGAACCTGTGAAGGACTAGGGCAAAAGAAAAGTCTCCAATTTATGCTCCTTATTAGCATTTGAATTTTAAACCAATTAAATGCATTATCTACTCAAAATAATAATTGAAATAAAAAATGAACACACAAGAGAAAACCTTACAATGATACTGATTTCCCCATAAATAAAAATGTCTAGAAGATAAAAGGGATGTTAAATAATTCAAATGTCTGCCTATTTTATATAATAGCTTGTCAAAAAATATCCTATGTTTCCACAGTGGCTTTCCTGCCAAATGACGTCAAAATGTCTGTTTCGGCAATAAAACAACCAAATTCATTTACTTTCTTGATTTGACTTTTAAAATCTTTAGAAGAAAATTTTTTTTAAATCACTGCTTTATCCATATATGTGCTTTCTACGCAGCTATTTTTTTTCACACATCCTTTCTACATCTATTTTTAAAATGTAAAGAACAAGTTATGTTACATAAAACAAAAATTTTTTTAAAATTGTATCTTCCTGGCAGTTTAAAAACTAAATTTAAAAAAATCCTGTAAGGAAAAGTACCTTTGCCTGACCATAGAAATCATCCCAATGTAAAAGGCAATCCCTGAAAGAAACAGAAAAAACAAAGACGCAGAGAAATCAATCCTGTACTGGTACCCATCAACCTGGAGACAACAGTTGGAGAACAGAGATGATGACATGGAGTTCAGGAAAAAACAATCCAATCCAAATGTGAATTACAGAAAGCTGGGTCATCCAAGGAAAACAACATACTCTGAAGCAGGTCAGTGTTATCCAAACAGGTATTCTTTTGCTAGCTGAAACAATGTCCAAGCACCCCGCATGCTACTTGTGCCTGGGGCAGCATCAGGCTACTGCATCATTAGAGCACCCAGCAAGGACACACATATACTGGCCCATCAACTAGAATTCCTCAGGAAGGGAAACTTGGACTAAAAGGAAAGACTGGCGCAACGTTTTCCTTGTCCATGTTTTCTTTTTTCCAAAAACAATGAAAAACGATGTTAAAGAAGGCAGAGAGTTCTAAATGTACTACATAATATCATCTTGCCGAGAACATTCTGAATGTTCATTTGGGAGGATCCAAAACCAAGAATAAACTGGAGCCATCAAGCAAAAATTTAAACGGACCTGGTTCAGAGAAAAGCTAATGCTCTGTCAACTCTGGTACTGAACCAAGCTTCATGCTGCTGAAAGGAAGAACAGAAACAAGAAAAAATAGCATTTAGCAAATCACTTTTTTCTTGTTAAGGCCAGAAAGGTCCCAGGGATCCACTACAACAGCCAAGTCAGACATAAAGGCAGACGGACCATATACATTGGAAAGTGAGTGCTACTACAAGCTTAGCATTTTGACAATTTCATGTTGGAGGCCTAAGAAACTTTGAGGAGGAGGATGGAAAATGGAAAGCAGAGGGAAAGGGGGGAAAAGGAAGGATAGAGACGGAAGAAAGAAAATGAGGTTAGAGAGAAAGAAAGGAAGGGGAAGTTTGTGTCTGTAACGTAAAAAAGACTATCAATTCTACTTTCAGCCTCCGAATGGTGAGAGAGACATCATAAATCTATCTAGACTCAGTGATCTTATTACCATTTGCCCCTTGGAAAGCTGTGATTAACTACACCAAAGCAGAAATACCGAAGAACAGCAACATGACTCATCTTTGTCTTTGATCTTCAAAAACTCTCCCATGCTGTGGAGTTCAAACTACACGCTGCTTTGCTTCCAGACTGCTGGCAGCAAGCAAACTCCACCACTGGCAATAGGAGAAACTACGGAAAAATGTGAAAAAGCACCTGGCTAATGTCAAGAAGTCAATCATTCTGATGGCATTGGATTCCTAAAGCCATTATTTCAAAATGTAGTGAACTGACAAATGACAGAAGGAAACCACCACCAGCCCTCAAATGAAAGAAAACAATTAGGAACCACACATCCTAGAAAAGGAGGAAACAATTCCTTTCCCCAATAACTAACCAAATTGTAACCCTAACCTAACCACTTAAACATTTCAGATAAAAAGATCTGCTTTGACCCTAACCTGGTAGCATGAGCAGAGGTGGAGAAAGAATGAATTCAATCTCTAGCTTGTGGGGGTTGGGAGAAGGTGGGCATAATGGGTGATTAAATTAAAGTCACTGCACAGAAATAGTAGAGATTTATATTATAGCATTCTCAGCAGACAGGCCTTTAACAATCAGTGTTCACAGTAAGTTCAAAGAATCACCCAGTGGCCACAGGACTCAGGGGTTTGTGTGTGACACATAGCCATCACGTCAGTATTCATCAAATTAACTGATATTTAAAATAAAATAATCTTTGATGACAAAAAGATTAAACTTTTGGAACCCTAAAAGTAGTCCAATCAATGCAAAACAGGACAACAAATCTTCAAACTGGGCTTTATGAACTGATTTTCAGAGCTGGTCTGCTGGTTCCTTCTGTTTTTAGAGAGGGGTTAACTAAGGGCCAACATAAAATGGGTGTGAGGTGACCAAAGACTAGATGCACTTCAGGCCAGGACTCCAGGCTCCTGAATTTTTCTACCTCCAGCCCATCCTACAAGGTGGGGCCACCTGCCTCTTTATGGTGGCCCTCCTCAGAGTCAATACTAGGGAAACTACATATTTAAAAGTAAACGTTGTTAAGTCAGAATCTGATTAGAAATACCAGGAAAACAAATTGAGTCTTTCTGGATACTTTAGTAAGATCATCTTTTTAGAGAGTAGAAAAAAGGTAACCTTTGGATTTTCCAAATTAAGAAAATGAGGAACAGTGAAAGAAATGAATTCATCCCAAGTGTAAGAATATGATGACACACAATCTTCAACTGCATGTCTTCCTGACTCTGAGGTCACAGAAATGTCTCATCTCTTCATTTTTATGTAGCCTGACAAATTTTGGACAAGGCTGCAGGTCTGCATTTGAGATGCTAGCTTCTATAGTTCCACCCTGAAGAAATAAAACAGTTCCTTCCATTCTGTCCTGCTCAAATTTACTCCTAATGTGACTGCTTACATTCTCTCCCTATACTATTACAAACCCTAGGAATTATAGGTGTCAAACATGATGTCCGTTTTATAAATGATGAAATGGAGGTGTCATGAACGCAGAGACCATCAAATTATGATTTTCTCACTCAAATGTTGAGAGATTCAATCAGAAAGCTAAAAAAGCCTCCCCAGCTCTCTAGCTGCACATGACACCATCTCACCAAAACACGGTCACCTAAACTTCTAATCAAAGACTAGGTCACCTCTGTGACTTTCTTCCTTTCTTTCTTCCATTCTTTACTTTTCCTTTCCTTGCTTTTCTTTTGGTATCTTTTTAAAATAAATGGGGGTTAAAGGTTTGGAGGTAGTGGAAACCGAGCCTGGGGGAGGAAACTCTGCTGTTTCACTGCCCACCCTGTGCATCAAACTCTACTAGGACAGGCTCTGAGGAGCTAGGCTCAGCAGCAACCTGCCAGGCAAAAAGGTACATCATACAATGCAGACACAGCAGAGTGGAGCAAGGTACCGACGTACTGACTTCCAACTCATTTGCACTATTACTGGGGAATAGGAACATTAAGAAGCCCAAGCCAGGAGCTGAGGGGGAGATGGGAACAGCAGGGTTCAGTCAAGGTCCATCAACCTTATGTTACTTAGAACTTTAAAATAATAATAGAGAATTCAAGCCAAAAAATATTAGTTTACTGCCTATTAGTCGAGTAAATCCTTCTGTGATTTTTAAGGAGAACAGGATACAAATGATGCACATTTTCAATAATGAAAAAGACACAGAAAAGACCCAAATCAGACCTACAGTATTAAGGAGTGACTGCTCAGCTTCCCTCATGAAGACTTCACACTAGGCAACAAGCATGCTGCCAATCAGATGGAGCAATATCCAACAATTTCAATTCGTACATAGCAAAACATACGAAAACATATTTATCCACCTATTTTTAAGGTCTTGGTTTGTATTTCAATCAGACAGTATTTATACCTAAAGTCTCCCTGAATTAGGACTCCAAGTCAATATTATTATATAATAGCATGAAGAAATTTAAAAAGCAGGTGACATGGAAACCATTTCCCCAGCTCAGAGCTACATGACAGGCCTTCTCCATTCCTTCTCCACATCCAAATCTTCCATATGACAAAGCACAGGACAAATCCCACCCCTTCTGTAAAGATCTATCGAGGACCTCGATCTCATTCTCAATGTTGAGCACAGTCTTAGGAACTGTGAGCTGATGAAAAGACAAGACAGGCTCTTTGTCCTGTAGGGGTGGGGAGATAGGTCAGACCTGGGAACTACTACAACAGAAAGGGTCACAAAAACATTATCAGAGGACAAAGAACATCAGACTCTACATGGGGAGCCAGGAATACAGAATACAGGTAAGATTCCTGACCAAAAAAAAAAAAAAAAAAAAATGTATGAAGGAAAGAAGTTGTGAAATGGCTTGGCATGTCCCCATGGAAAGGTGAGAAGTTCTTTGTGACATATTATGTGGACAGCAATGCCAGAAGTCAGACTGGAAATGGAAGCAAGATGCTCACTTGAAGTTACAATATTTTATATACAGCTGCTTTTCCTTTGCTTTTTATTATATAATCATTTAGGGAGTCAGATTGTTTTCTGCGGGCAAATGGGTCTCAGCAGAGTTGGTGACATGGTCAGACCTACGCATTTTGAAAGCAATTGTGACAGTAATCTGCAAGATGGCATAGACAGAAGAAACAGGGCAAGTAGTTAAGGTGAAATTCCAATAATTAAAATGAGAGATAAGGAAGACACAGACTAAGAGATTCACCAAAAACAAACAAACAAACAAACAAACCAAAAAAACCATGAAAAAGAGGGGTAATGATGAATTTGGTTATGGAAAAGATCGGGTTAGGGGCTGGGTGACTACTGGTTTTAACATCTGGCAAAATGGATGGGAGATGACATTTAGAAAGATCAATAGCAAAGCCAAGGCAGTTTGTGGGCAGGAGAAAAAAATCATATGGAAACTCTGAACTATATTTTGGACATGACAGATGTCAATTACCCACTGGACCCTGCAGTTGGGTATCCACTAGTCAGCAGCTGGAAGCAGAAATCTACAAGCAGAGAAAGAAATTAGGAGGGGAAATATTCCTAAGAGTCAGGATTATGACTGGAAGCTGGGGCCATTAAATACATAAGGTCACCCAGCAAGTGAGAACTCTCCTATCTGTGAAAGATAACCACAATCAGTACACTTCGCATTAATATTTATCAAATACCACCAAGTGATACATTTCTGTTATCTTACCAGTTACTCAAATCTGTTCTTATTCAACTTCTCATATGACGGATGTCACCTTACTCTAGTTAGAGTGTAAGCAACTTGCAACAGAGATGGTATTTTATTCATCTTTACTGCACCTCTACAAAGGTACCCAACAACTATGTGTCTTTTCTAAAATATTAGTACTATAAAAATAGGCTCTATCCCCAGTATCTAGAACAAAGCTTGACACAGAGTAGTCGTCCAAAAAATATTTCCTGAATGAATAACAGAAATGAATTGGCTAGGCGGAGTGGCTCATGCCTGTAATCCCAGCACTCTGGGAGGCCGAAGCAGACAGATCACCTGAGATCGGGAGTTCGAGATCAGCTTGGCCAACATGATGAAACCCTATCTCTACTAAAAATACAAAAATTAGCTGGGCTTGGTGGTACATGTCCCTAGTCCAACTACTCAGAAGGCTGGGGCATGAGAATCGCTTGAACCCAGGAGGCGGAGGTTGCAGTGAGCCAAGATCACGTCACTGCACTCCAGCCTGGGCGACCGAGTGAGACACTGTCACAAAAAAAAAAAAAAAAAAAAAAAAAGATTTTGAGAAATGAATTGGTATTACTAGGCTACTCGTTAACATATTAAGGCCTTCTTAACACAGCAAGTGTTTACACATGACCAAAGCTGCTTCAGGGACTGAGTCCCAAAGAAAATAAACACACCAACTATTGACCTTAGTTTTCAGAGACTACTTGCTGTTCAGCCCAGCCCACTTGTTGAAGCCAGAAGAGGTGAGAAGGCAAAGCTGCAGAAAAAAATACCTTATCCAAAAAGGCCAGATTAAGGAGAAAACCTGGGATTCCTATAGTTACTGAAGAAAATTCCTGCACAGTGCCACATAATGCTCTATGTAAAAGAGACAGTGTTCCAGAAGACAGTCTTGTGCTAATTATTCCTAATGTTCTATTCATCAACCTTGAATGGGATGAGCACGGCTCATCAAGAGCTACTGCCAGGAATGATTTCTCCCAGGGTGCATCATATTTCAAAATGCTGCTAATTACTAAGTAGAAGTGATGGAGGTCCTGTGACTAGGATGGCCATGAGACAGGGCAGCCTTCTTAAGTGTACATCAGTGTTCATGCTTCAAGGAAAGAAAACAGGACAACGGTTTGGAGGTAAGCCTATGGACAACACTGGAAATTTGCTTGGGTGTATCAATTCCTCCACACCAACTGTCAGCTGGTCTGCAGGAGGGAAGGCATTACCACCCAGGAGGAGTATTGACAGAAAGAATAAACATAAATAAAGGAAGCAAGACAAAATAGGCAGGAAATCGGAGACGAAAGAATGCTGACATTATCAAACCCTGTCTCACAGATTACTTGGCAAAGAAACTAACTACTGAAGTAGAAACCCAGAAACAAGAGGTTCGGCCAAGAGTCAGGTGACCAGATATAAGAAGCTAAATTGCTTTCCCAGGGCTGCCATAACAAAGTACCGCAAACTACCCTCTCAAAGTTCCGAAAGCTCCAAGTTGAAAATCAAGGTGTAGGCAGGGTCATTATACCTCTAAAGGCCCCAGGGAGGTATCCTTCCTTGCCTCTTCCTAGCTGGTGCACCCTGGCAACTGGCAGCATTTCCTGGCTTGTAGCTAAAACCACTCCAATTTCTATCTCCACTGTCACATGGTCTCTTTCTCTCTGTGCCCAATACTAGTCCTCCTCCTCCTCCCCATTCTCTCCATCCCCCTCCTCCTTTTCCGTCTTCTTCTAGAGTTGGGGTCTCACTCTATTGCGCAGACTAGAGTGCAGTGGCATGATCATGGTTCACTGAGGCCTCCAACTCCTAGGCTCAAGCAATCCTTCCATCTCAGCCTTCTGAGTAGCTGGGACTACAGGTGCAGTCCACCACGTCTGGCTATAGATCCTCTTCTTATTAGGAGACTGGTCATTGAATTTAGGGTCCATCATAATCCAGTATCACTTCATTTTAACTTAATTAATTACATCTGCAAAGACCTTATTTCCAAATAAGGTCACATTCTAAGGTTCGAGATGGATGGGTATTCTGGGGAGATGCTGTGCAACCCACTACACATATCATCATGAAAACATCAGGAAGGACTGTCCAAGCTAGCAATACTCATGGGATAGAACTGTTACACTTTAGGGATACCTAAAGCTTTGCCAGAAGAAGGTAACTGCTCAGGTAAAAGTAAAAAAAGGCAATTCTAGGTATCAATAAAAATAATTTCTTTCACATAAGAGCAGAAAGTATCACTCAGATTTTAAATACATTAAAACAAGGGGCTCATTTTTTAACTTACAACTACATGACCTCAATTATGAAGATGTAGCCTTTAAAATATCACTTCTACCACCCAACTATAAAAAGGCGACAAATTTCAACCTTAGAACTAACAGATACTTGTGCATCCTACCTTCTCACACATAAACAAATTGTTCATACCCTTGGGAAAGAAATATTCAAGCAAACTAAACAATTAGCCCAACTTTACACAGCGTAACAAAAAGAGATGCCACATACATAGAAACCCTGGAATGCTGGTGCTTTCCAATTGGACTCTTTCTGAATGATATGGGTTCTTTTGCAGATACACAAGCAAACTTATTTCTCATTAGAAAATTTATATCTAGGATCCCTATATAGATCCTTATAAGTGGACAAAACTGCTCGTATGCTGGAGAAAAAAATACTGAAAAAAGACAGCAATAGTCAGGTTTCCTTTCCAAATGAACACATCTGCATCCAGCCTCACTTTACACTCGTCTACAACATAAGATATTCTGCACAGTATCATCAAGCCCAAGCTCAGAAGAATCTATTCTCTGTAAACCAGGAGGTATAGGAAGTTGGAAGATTTGCAATTCAGCACATTTTATAGGGTTTTTTGGCACATAAGGGTTATTTTTAAAGTGGGAAAAAAAGCCTGTCCTCTCCCTACCCCCAAACACAGCTGAGCTGATTCAGCACAAATCTCCCCTAAAATAAAATCTTGGTTTGCAGAGAGTAAGCATGGAAAGTTCCAGCCCCAAGGACGACATTTCAGAAACCTAGCTGAAAAGATCAGGAGTGGGTGGCTTAAGACAAGCCGACCACAAATCATGTTATAAATATAGGAAAATTCACCAGAAAACTATGAGCAACTTGGGAGTCCAAGTAAGAAAGTCTTTAATAATAAGCAAATTAATACAAGAGTATTACCCAGAGATATGAGAATCTCGAGGATTCTGGTAGCTAACAAATCATTTCCCTCAGGTGAGCATACAGAATAAATTTCCAGGAATGCAGTTGAAAACTCTAGTTTCTTCATTTAACTTAGAGATGCTTTTTGAAGAGGATATTACAATATATATCATACAAATAACACACTTCAAGGCTGAGCGCGGTGGCTCACGCCTGTAATCCCAGCACTTTGGGAGGCCAAGGCAGGTGGATCACCTGAGGTCAGGAGTTCGAGACCTGCCTGGCCAACGTGGTGAAACCCCATCTCTACTAAAAATACAAAAAATTAGCCAGGTGTGGTAGCAGGCGCCTATAATCCCAGCTACTTGGGAGGCTAAGGCAGGTGAATCACTTGAACCTGGGAGGTGGAAGTTGCAGTAAGCCAAGATCCTGCCATTGCTTGCACTCCAGCCTGGGCTATAAGAGCAAAACTCTGTCACAAGAAACAACAACAACAACAAATAACACACTTCACTAAAGAACTGTGTGCTCAGCTCAACACCCTGATGATCCTCAAAGCACAGGGGTACTTTTCAGAATCTGCAGGAAAAACAACAACAACAAAAGACAACCAAACACTCATTATTGAAAAGACCATTTAGGTGGCAGCAGGAAGAAAGCTACCTTGTTGAGCTTCCAGAAACAGGCAACTCCGGTCATTTCTGTTAATCAACCTTCTCTAGACAAGAGAGCTAAAAAATCAAGGGGTAAAAGATTAGGATCCTTCCCAAAACCCACAGGGTAAAGGGCATCTAAAATGAACATGGTCTCCAATGCATGTTGACACATTACTACCACTTCCAAGTGGGAGAACTCTTCCTAGAAAAATGCATGGTCGGAAATTACAAGTCATTCAAAACAGCTTTCAATTTGGCAAATATCTTCAGTCATTTGTTCAAAAAATTTACAGCCACATTGAACAGCTGGCACTGAGGAGGCAAGGACAAGCAACCTTGTATAAACCTGTCAATTTAAATCACAATGCATTCACAACCTTAGGGCCTGCTTTGATCATTAATGTAAAGGACTTTCCATAGCATGGATGAATCAAATGAATATGAGGTGAAAAATGTGGAGATGACAAAAGAAATGTTTATAAAATCCAAACTTAAATGGAGGTAATTAGGAACAAGAATCCCCAGACTACCAGCTTTTTGTACTTAACACAGCTGATTAGGTAACACACTGCAATAGACAGAACATACAAGTGTTTTTAAGGAAAAGGACAACATTGATAAATAGCCAGGGAGAAGGGTGGAACCCTCCTCAGGAAAGATCTGTGCCCTTGAAGAGCTCTCACTAGCAGACTGAAAAACTGCTCCTGCTAAGGAATGTTACTCCCGGTACCTTCGGAGATCTATTCTCGTATGGTGGAACAAGCACCTACAGTGCCCCTCAACTTCTCCGTGACCCTGTCCCAAGATAAAGCAACACCTGTCCTTCCTTTCTCCCTGATGCTCCCAGAAGTTGCACTTATGCCAAGGGAACGAAGAGAAAGAGAAATCAAGCTTCAAAATTGGCTTAGCAATGTTATCGAGGACTTCACATTGCTGTATATCCTAGGCAAAGAACATGTAATCTGACACTGCTTTTCTCTGAAGAACGACTTGATAAAACACAATTTCACAGGGACATCTCAAAGACTAATGAGATAATGTCTAGAGGGCTAAAGGCACTCTGAAGGCCGATATATAGTGCCATTACCACCTCCTGATAGCTACAGACTACCTGAAGAATCTACTTTCTTGCAGCATGTAAAGTATGTATTATATACAAGAACAGACATTATTCCAAAAATACCACGACCCTGTCTACATCTGAGTCAGTATACACAACAGAGAAATAAACATTTCCAAAAGTCTTCAATTCAGCATAGCAACTAAAAGCATTGGCATCTGAGTAAAGTCTTTTCTGTGGGCTCCAGTTTCTTTACCTGTAAAGACCAGAACAGCATGTAGATCTTGCAGGGTGGAGGCGAAAATTAAGAGTGAAAACAAAGCTCTTAGAGTTCAGTGCTTACTACGAAGAGGGAACCCAATAAACAGCAGTCCTAACCCTTGAAGATATAATCGGCATTCTATCAAATGCTTTACCAAAAAAAGTCTGTCTACTTCACAGAAGAAATTTCAACGGCATGAAAATCATAAAATGGTAGCCACCAAATTACAAATGAGCCACATTTCCAAAACTCTGCTTAGACATTTAGAATATTTTATTTTATTCCATAGAAACAAGGCTATAAACAGTAGTTGGGTTGCCAACCTACCTCACAGAAGCACATTTACCCAGAATAGAGATAATATCATTACATATATTAACCATTTCCAGATTGATTTTGGATTACTGATATGAGGAGGCAGTCTAACACTCTGATTCTTGTGGCAAAACCAGTAGGAAGGTCACATAGGAGTCCAGGCTAGACGAGATATAAGCAAGGTAGGAGCAGTGCACTGGAAAGGAGGCATCATTCAGATATATATCCAGCAGAACTGGGTGAGGGACTGGAATAAGAGGGTGTCAAAGATGTCTGACAGCCATAGATAATGGGGTAACTCCCATAACACTGGAGGAGAGCCAGTTGTCTGACAGAAGATCAAGAGATTAGCCTTGGAAATTCTGGATTTTTAAGTCTGATACACATGGAGATCATTTCCAATCTGGTACACATGAAGATCATGTACATCTAAAAGTACATACCTCAAGACAGACAGATTTTGAAAAGAGAACAATCTAAGGCAATCTGGATTTGAAATAACTCACTAAATGATTTATAGCCCCATAACTTCCCAAATGTCTGCACTGATCAAGAAAAATGCCCAATTTTAAGTGCCTAAAATGAGCTGGGTTAGTTCATATAACAAATTTCAATGGCATGAAAACCACACAAAGACCACTGCTAGTTTACAAATGAGGCTCATCCCCAATATTTGCTCATTCAAAATAAATAGTAAAAGAGACATTAAAGGAATAGGCATATATCTTCAGGATAGTCTCTGGTAATAGGACAGTTTACAATGAGCATCTACTGTCAGCACTGAAGCTTCAATGCATGCTGGCTTCTTGCAATTCCATCTTTTCCATCATTTTTGAAACTCCAGTTGTCCAAACAAATTCCAAGTTTAAATACAATGATTCGCATGGTGATAGAAATTCTGCAATTAAGGGACAGGAGCTATAGAAATGACTCATATGTCATTTAAAAAAAACTGTATCACATGGATAAACCATATTGAGTCTCAACTTTAGATATTTTACAAGATAACTGGAGGGAAATCCCAATGAAGATCTCAGTTACTACCTTATTCTCCTGAAAGCAAAATGACTAGGGCAATGCAAACTGATCTCTAAGCATTAAGGAAAAAAAAAATTATAAACACAGAAAAAGATTGCCCCTGTTATCAGAAGAGGACCACAGCCTAAGGACACCAGTCTCACCATCTTATTCACACAGTGAGAAAATCATTCTGGAGAACCAGAAAACATGTTAAAGTTATTACAAATTCCATTTCAACTGAGCCCGTGAAGAAATTAACACAAAACTCTTTGCTGTGAATATTCCTTAGTCAAGATTTTAGTGAAAGAGGGCAGATGGTAAACAGGAGATGGGAAGGGAGTTCTACTAGGCAGTATGGCAACTGAGGGAGTTTCCAAAATGCTTCAAGGATACATACGTATTCTTCTACCACTCTCTCAATTAGAAACACACACACACACACCCTTTAGCACCAGCACATACTCATCTTCTGAAAGCGAAAGCCCTCATGCATATCTAATTAAATAACACTGAAATTCATGCAATGGGTTGAAAAGGCAATAAAGTCAGCAGAACCAACAAAGAAAGGGAAAAACACTCCTCATGATGTCAGATTAGTTGCACACTGATGCACTTCCCATAATCTCAGAACCAGGAATATATCATAACTGAAAAAGTAGTGCTATGATAGATTCTATATAAAAACAGTATTAAGCAAAATCAAACCATATACTTTACTGGCATCTGGACAAACATGAAATACTACTATCATCCTAGATTCTCATAACTCAACTTCATGAGAGAAGGAAGGCAAGTAATGGCCCCAGTTCACAAATTACAAAACAAAGCCTCCAAGAGAAGTATGGGTAATTTAATTAAAGGCATTAATTCAGAATTAAATCTAGGAAGTGAATCCATTTCCAAAAACTAGGAAGGAGGTCATCAAAGCCAACAAAACACCTTAGCAGTTTACCTTCAATCTTATTTCTCTGCATTCTAGCAACTCCTCAAAATTGTCATATTATCGACTCCCTGAGAAGGTCAAATAATAGTCTAGGCAGAGAAGATGATTTTACCTCCACTAGCTTTCTTAAGCTGTGACAGGCTGCCCTAATCAGCTTTCATGCACACAGGCACATAGACACACATGCTCCCTCGTGGTGCCTCTTAATCACCACGTGCCATGCTGAACAGCTGCAGAGGTCTGAAGGGAATTGGCAGAAATGTGCAATGATGTGCTAGCCACTCCCCTGAGGCAGCAACTGCCCTGCCTGCTCCCAGAGGCCAGAGCACATGGGTGTTCACGGTGGCAAGTGATAGGCCCAGAAGACAGGCAAGTGGTTTCAGGTGGTGAGTGAGGAAAAGCAGTTTGCATCAGGAATGTTCCAGCCCAGCAGAACTGAGTTGCATCCTACTCACTACTCAGGGATACAATATTCATCATTTATACAATGTCACTCTGGGGAACAAAAATTGAGCTCAGCACAAATAGAATACAATCAACTCTGCTGCACAGGAACCAATAAAGGAGGCTTCTCTCACCAAGAGGGAACCTAATTGATTAAGAATTGACTCCATATCTGACACTGGAGGTCAGTCCTTTTATCCTGTGACAGAACACTTTATAATGGCCTGACATACAGTCCTTGAGAGCAGAGCCTGGGTCTAACCTTCCGAGACCATTCAGCAGCTACTGCAATAAGCTATGATCTATGGTCCCAGGGATGAAACAGAATCGGGTTAGGGCAATATTCAAAGAAACCAGGTGAATGCCATAATACATGCCACACAACTGGCTGCACACAAATCAGATATGTGCTGCCACTCCTTTCAATGTGATTTCAGATAAATTTCAATAGAAACCCAAACTTGTGAAGAAATTCCTTGGCTATCTATAAGCAATTGTTTATGAGCCAGTAAATGAGTGAAATGATATCAACTTGGTGGAACAGAGATGTTAGACATTTGATCAGAAAACAGGAGATCTAGAAATTGAAAGAAGCTTAAAGCCATCATTCGCACTCCACTTCACGAATGAATACAGCATGTTGTCAAGTTTTGTACAATGACAAATGAGCCTATTCTCTGAAGAAACCTGAGTAGATTTAATACTCATTTCAAGAATCCAGTTTGGTTTCTCTTCCTCAAAATTAGCAATTTTACCTTATGTCCAACTTCAAAATCTCTTACTATAATTATCATCCTAGTGACTATGATATACAATAAAAATGGCTGTATTTATAATTAGGATACAACATTTTGGTATTAGTACAAAAGTCAGAGCCTTATTAAACCTGTCACAAGGCCAGGTACGGTGGCCCATGCCTGTAATCCCAGCACTTTGGGAGGCCAAGGTGGGTGGATCACGAGGTTAGGAGTTCAAGACCAGCCCGGCCAACATAGGGAAACCCCATCTCTACTAAAACTACAAAAATTAGCCAGCCACGGTGGCACGCGCCTATAGTCCCAGCTACTTGCAAGGCTGAGGCAGGAGAATTCCTTGAATTCGGGAGGCAGAGGTTGTGGTGAGCCGAGATCGTACCACGGCACTCCAGCCTGGGCAACAGAGCGAGACTCCGGCTCAAGAAAACAAAAACAAAAACAAAACCTATCACAGTATCAGTGGTTCAGTTAAGGAAAGCTAATATGGCTTTAGTGTGTTATGGCCAGATTTTAAAAAAATGGTTTTGCCTTTCTGAAGTTACAATAAAAACTGACCCAAAATATATTTCTCCAAACTGAAACTAAGTGAGGAAACTAAATCCAAACTGAAACTAAGTGAGGAAAAGATGAATCACGGTACCTCCTTGAATAGCATTCTTTCAATTACTATCATAGGAACCATCCCATTCATGTTCTTTGTTGATCCAGGACATAAGAAACTACCCAGGACTCTTAGGGTTGGGACATGAGGAAAAATGAGGGGATGCTCAAAGGCTCACTATCAGATTCCCAGAATGCAAATTCTGTGGCCAGTCACAGAATATTATGCTCTAACAAAGAACACAAAGAAATGAAATCTATGGCCTCCGAATTGTTACATTAGAAATACAAAGTCAACATGTGGCCGGGCATGATGGCTCATGCCTGTAATCCCAGCACTTTGGAAGGCTGAGGCGGATGGATCACCTTAGGTCAGGAGTTCGAGATCAGCCTGGCCAACATGGTGAAACTCCATCTCTACCAAAAAATACAAAAATTAGCCAGGCGTGGTGGTGCACACCTGTAGTCCCAGCTACTCAGGAGGCTGAGGTGGTAGAAATGCTTGAAATCAGGGAGCAGAGGTTGCAGTGAGCCGAGATCACACCACTGCACTCCAGACTAGGCAACAGAGTAAGATCTTGTCTCCCCAAAAAAAAAAAAAAAAAAAAAGTCATCAAGCTACACAAAAATCTGCACATGAACTATCAGGAAGCCATATACCCCTTCCTGAAAAAAAAAACTCTTACAGGGGACAGAAAACTCTGCCAGTCAGAAGAATAGAGGGAGCATTGATGCCACAGTGCATTACAATAGGCGTGCTCATAGTCCAGGTCATCCCCCTTCCCCTTATAGCCAGCCTATCCCTCAGAAGTAGCGGAAGCATGAAAAAGGAGCAAGCTTCCCTCACTAGTAAATCCCATAGCCCTGAACATTTAATGAAGGTGGCTGGAGAGAACAAGAGAGCCAACTGAATGGAGCTCAGGGCAATATGCAATTATTAAAACTGGAATTGAGCCCGGACCCTGCTGTGAGACTACTGGCAATCAAACTGTGGTCAAGGCCCCAATTTTAAACCTCTCCCATTGGGTACCGTTTCTGACACATAAACATGCCTCTCTTCATATCAAAGTAATTCCACTTGACTTGATGGAGGAGTGTCATCTGCTGGTAAAGGGCCCGGCTTACAACAATTGCCTCCAAAAGATTAGCTTAAGCCCAACCACTTGCAAATATACTTCTGTCATCAATTTCTTACCTTCTTCCCAATAAGCTTCTTTCGAAGAAATTCCCGGGCCTCAAACATGTAAGGAATGTCATACAGGGGACGCAGTTTCTTGTTCTTATCCTAAAAGGAAAATAAAACATGACATCAGGAATGAACAAAATCAAATGAACACGTCCAACAGCACAAGATATAGGAATGTGTCTGAAATTGGTTACCTCTTAGTATCGCAAATATTAAATGTTAAGACATATAATAAATGATTAAAAAGTATTTGGTTGAAATGCTTTATTGAGAATAGGGCTACCTTTTTCACACAACAGGCTCACAAATAAGAAAATAACGTGTTTGTAATCACCCAAACTGGAAACAAGTGTTCTTTAAAAGAGACATAGTAGCATAAACTGTATTACAGAAGAAGCTCAATAAGTATTAGGACACTTCAAATATTTACAGATATTTTAAATCCAATTCTATTACTCAAAAAATCTTTATTGAGCACCTACCAACTGTTAGTTCCATACAAAGCGTTCTATAAATACATGTATAATCCTGGACTCAAAAATTATGAAACTTAAAATAGGAATAGAAGAAATCCTACAGATATGAAATAGCAACACAAAGCAGTTTTTTTCTTCTTCTTTTTTTTAAGACAGAGTCTCGCTTTGTTGACAGGCTGGAGAGCAAGGGCATGATCTTGGCTCACTGCAACCTCCACCTCCTGGGTTCAAGTAATTCTTGTGCCTTAGCCTCCAGAGTACTGGGGATTACAGGCATGTGCCACCACGCCCAGCTAATTTTTGTATTTTTAGTAGAGATGAGGTTTCACCATATTGGCCAGGCTGGTCTCAAACTCCTGACCTCAAGTGACCCGCCTGCCTTGGCCTCCCACCCAAAGTGCTGGGATTACAGGCATGAGCCATCACACCTGGCCAACGGTTTTGATTAAGTGCTATGCTAATACATGTGATATAGACTAGGGACTAAATGCTATAAGAGTTCAGGGAAGTGGAAAGAAGTAATCAGGAAATGTTTCATTGACAAGGTCAGATTTAATATGAGTTTGCAGGATAGTAAAGAAATAGGAGGAAAATTAAAGTTGGAAAAAACAGAAAAACCAAAAGAGGAGAGGCAGAAAGGAACAGTATGTCAACACATACACACTTACTTCATTATCTCATGGGCCCCAGATTCTTCCTAAAAAAGGTGGCTATTCTAAGCAATGTCATTTTTAGATGGTATAAGAGGGTCTATCTAGATGAAGGTAACAGAAGTAGGAAAGGACAGGAGCCCGAGAAATAATGAGAACCACTTGAAGAAATGAATTAACGGGAACTGAAAATGGTGTAGAAAGGGAGGATAAAGGAGTAGGAATCCAATGTGGAGTCATGATGACATGCATAAGTCAAGAGACTTTTGTCTTTGTATAAGAGATCTTGACTACACCAGTTGGTATACTTCACTTTAATGTTTCCCTCCCAGAAGCCTGTAAGTTCCAAGACAAAAAAGACCCATCCTTTGTTTTTCTGTAACTCCCCAGAACCAAGTACAGTACCTCCCTCATTAGTACATACTCAATAATTACAGTTAGTCTTAAGTAGCTCCAAAGAAACACACAGACTGATACACAAAGATCAAATGTGGCACCTGTTATCTTCTGTCTGGCAAGGATTCTTAGGTATGATTGACTGCCATCACCAATTCTGCTTCACGTCTTATGTTATACTTGGCTCCTTAAGAGATCTCTATTTGTAATCTATTTTTATAAAATATCCATAATCCTGTACATGTGTCCCTTGTGTTAACCAGCATTCCCCTAACCCAGGCATACATACAAAGTATGCTAGGAGAACAGGATTGCTTTGCAGAGTTGAGAATCTCCAGGAAAATATTTGCAAAAAGTATAGAAAGAAAGGAGAAAATCAAGGACCAACCCCTACCCTAGATGTACACCATTGATTCCACATCCTCTATGCTTATCCAACCTGGCCGAACCTTTGCCATCTATTATGCACCTGACAAAACAAGACACCTCTGTGTAGTCCAAACTGTACTCAAAGAAAATATTACGTTTTTTCCTAAGTAGCCACTACTCTTAAGTAAAGAGCCTTCATTATTTTAATGCCCCATTTAAAAATCATCCTAAGGTCGATATTATGGTTAAGGGGATCTATGAAATAGATGTTTCCTCCTAGATGCAAACTGAGCCTCTATGCCTCCAGCACATAATACCAACATTTCAATTCATTGACTATGACCAAGAAAATCTCTTATGAGAATGCAGATAACACTTTCAGTGTCAAGGAAATTTGAGTTTCATATTCACTATCCAACTGTTTTCTACTTCCTGTTAAAAAAAAAAGTGGGGGCAGAGGGCACAATTATCATCATTCCAGTGCTCTTCTAAAAAGTTAAGGTAGCTCCTTCTCCCAGATCATATGTGGAAGTCAACATACTCCAAACAGAAGCCTCTGGGGTGGCTGAGCTCTGATCAAGGCCCAGGTGTGTCATGACCACTGTCTAATGGGAAGAAAATGACCATGAACACGAGAATCTTTAGAGGAACAAAATAACATTGAGGTTTTCTTATAGAAAATAAAGAAAATGGGATGCGTAGAAATTGCCTGGGTTAGAGGAATGCTGGTTAACACAAGGGACACATGTACAGGATTATGGATATTTTATAAAAATAGATTACAAATTAGAGATCTCTTAAGGAGCCAAGTATAACATACAAGCCTTAAAGCAGAGTTGGTGATGGCACTCAATCATACCTAAGAATGCTTGCCAGACAGAAGATACCAGTTGCCAGTAATAAACAGGATTTTTAATAAAGACAAAATCAATGGTTATCAGAATCAGCCCTCAGGAATAAAGAAGTGTCAGCGTATTCATATTCACCAAGCAACAGTGGACATTCTATTTTCTGCGGGTAGCTACATGATTACTAAAGTGAACATTTTCAAAAATGAATTGAACAAAATAACAACACTGACCTTACATAGCCTTATGATTTGCCTCAGAACCCAAAATCCTGCACCTTACCCTCTCTCTGTCTCTGTCTCTCTGTCTCTCTCTCTCTCTCTATATATATATATACATTTTTTATTTTTTTAAGATATAGGGTCTTACTATGTTCCTCAGGCTAGTCTTGAACTTCTGGCTTCAGGCAGTCCTCCCACCTCAGCCTCCTGAGGGGCTAGGACTACAGGCATGTGCCACTACACCTGTCTCCCTACATATTCTGAAACAGCATAGAGATAGACGGGAATGTCAGTTGGCTGTAATTCCAAAACTAGGAATAAAAGGTAAGAAACACTGTTCCAATGGGCCTTCAAATGAAAATTATGGGATGAGGTACAACTAAATGTTTGAAAATGGCTGTCTAAATAAGAATCTTGCTTTTAAGACACTCCACAGGATAAAATACCCTCAAAAGAATGAAGGAAAATAAAGAGTGTATCAACAAACACCCCAATAAGAAACACGGCACCTTCAGAGTCTGATTATATGTCTCTCATGAAGCTAGAAAGAACTAATAGCACAAGCAGAAAACAAGATACCACAGAATGATCTTGTTACTCTAACCCCTCAGAGCTAGTAGTTATTGACATCTGCAGACATCTTACAAGAGAGATATTAGAAGTCCCTGAGAAACCACAAAATAAAAGCAATTCCTGCAAATTACCAGGTATATAAAAGCCTTTGAAATCTCCAAGAGGCAACTGAGGTATGGAATGTATTCTCAGAAAACAGGACTTTAGCTGAATCTTACCTGCTTAAAAAGAACTGTCTAGTTTAGATTCTAATTTACATGGAAATATTTTTAAAAAAATAAAAATAGGAAAAAATGCTTGCTTTATAAACTCGTGGGCAGACAATATACAAACCAATAGGTGCTGTAATCACTGTTCATCCTGAGAAACGACATTGCATGGAGGCCCTGCAATGACTCACATTAGAGATGGAAGAGGTAACGTCAGTCATCTGTACCTCTTACCAGTTCGGGAAGGAGGCCCAATACCCACATCTCAGCATCTGAAGATATAGCTACCATTTTTTCAGAAAGGTATTTTTGGCTGGTTGCCAAAATTGGGAGTCTGGTCAATGTCCATTAGGAGGGAATGAAAGAGAACTTGAATCAAGTCCTTATTCACAACCCCCATTCAGGCCTAATTTTACCTAGCCCATTCTTAAACATTGTACCCACAAAACTAAATGACCTTGGGATACTGCAGGATTTTTATAAATGAGGGAGAAATGAAGGCAGAAAAAAGAATATAAATTTATTACCACTGATATACACTCAAAATGGTGAAGATGGTAAATTTTTTATGTATATTTGATCTCATTTTTTAAAGCGTAAAAAACAAAAAAAATTTAAGTCACAAATTATATATTTAAAAAAAGGTTGAAATGTGTGGCTTCATTAAAATTTTTAAAGTTCTGTACCAAAAAGACATAATGAATGAAGTGAAAAGTCAAAGAAAGCACTGACAGTGGGGATAAGTGAAATGGAAGAAAGAACATGGAGAGCAGGAGAGAGAACAGGGGTGCAGGGCCACAGCTGTAATGAGATCAGGGCAGGCCTCACTAAGATTACATTTTATCAAAAACTCAAAGAGGTATGGGATGCCCAGTCATCCGAAGAAAGGCAAAGATAACAGCCAATGCATGTTAGCAACAAAGGCACTACCACTGCAGCTAGAGCAGAATGCAGGAGGGGGAGGCAGCAGGAGATGAAGACACAGAGCTGACTTCACATTTGAAAGAATTATTTTGCCTTTTGTGTTGAGAACAGACACTGTGACAAGAAATGGATGGAGCAGAGGAGACAAATTAGGAGATTATGATAGTAATCTGGGCAGGAAATCATGGGAGATTACATCAAGGCAGCAGCAGTGAGGAAGGCAAGAAGTGGTCAGAACTGGAAACATTCTGAAAGAAGACAGATGGAACGTTAGGAATGAAAGAAAAGGAATCAAGAACGACTCCTTTTTTATCTGAGCAAATGGAAAGATGGCTGGGGTCATGAAATAAAATGGGGAGGATCACCAGTAGAATAGATGAAGGGAGAAGGGTAAGACCAGGAGACATGCTAAGCTTCAGCTATTAGATACCTGAGTGGAGATGTTGAATGGGCAGTTGGGTATACAAACACGGAGTTTGGTCTGAACCAGCAAAACACGTTTGGGAGTTGTTGGCATATAGGTAGTATCTTCTAACATTAAAAGGTCATGAATATGCAACAGGAGACTGAGAATGAGCAACCAGTAAGCAGGGTGGGAGGAAAATAGCAGAATGCTGTGTTCTGGAATCCAAGAAATGAAAACGAATGGACAAGAAGGAATCATCAACTGTGTCAAATGCCACAAACTAAGGCAAGCAAAATGGGAAGTAAGATTTGCACTTTGGATCTAGCTAAGTGTGGGTCATTGGTAGTTTGATGAGGATAGTTTTGGTAGAGCACTAGGGGTACAAGCCTGGTTGAAACTACAAATGGGTGCACAAGAGAATGGTAAGAAAAAAACCTGAGGACAGCAAGAACAGGTGATCCTTGAATGACATGGGTTTAAACTGTGCAGGTCCACTTATATGTGGATTTACTCCTGCCCCTGCCATTCCTGGGACAGCAAGACCAACCTCTCCTGTTCTGGTCAACAGTAGGCAATTAATAGTTGAATTCTGGGGGGAATAAAAAGTTCTAGGGCTGGGCGCGGTGGCTCATACCTGTCCAGAACTTCGGGAGGCCAAGGCAGGTATATCACGAGGTCAGGAGATCGAGACCATCCTGGCTAACATGGTGAAACCCTGTCTCTACTAAAAATACAAAATTAGCTGGGCGTGGTGGTGGGTGCCTGTAGTCCCAGCTACTCAGGAGGCTGAGGCAGGAGAATGGTGTGAACCCGGGAGGCGGAGCCTGCAGTGAGCTGAGATAGCGCCCACTGCACTCCAGCCTGGGCGACAGAGGGAGACTCCCTCTCAAAAAAAAAAAAGTTCTATATACGAATTTTTGATCATGTGGAGGCTGCCACTCCTAAATCCCACACTATTCAAGGGTCAACTGTATATACAGTCCTTCCAAAAGCTGTGTCATGAAGGAGTACGAAGAGACTATGGTGGCATGCGTCTTCCCTGGCAGGGAAGCGGCAGAGCGAAGATAAGGAGTTTGTTTTTGATTTCAGATTGGAGAAATAACAGGCAATGGTCTAGTGGTGAGCAAAGAAGAGAGAGAAGAGAACTGCTAAAGCAATGTCCATGCCATGGACAGAATGGCTTTCCACAGAGCACCAGTAGTTCATCTGCAGGTGTATGGATGGATGCAGATTCCAGTAGGTGGGTGGACAGATGTGGTACTCAGAGCTGGTGGGGGTTCTCTTCTGATTACTTTGATTTACTCAGTAAATAACTAACAATAAGAAAAAGAGAAATAAACCCATAGATGGATTGGCAAAAGATATAAACAGGTATTTCACTAAAGAATTCCAAGTACACATTAAGTATGCAAAAAAGTATAACCTGATAATTGTCAGAAAAATGTAAATTGAGATACAGTACCTCTATCATATTGGCAAATATTTTAAAGAATGTGGGGAAACAGGAATGCCCCTTAACCACTGATGGGACTACAAATAGTTTAAATACTTTTATATGGTGCTATGTGGCACTGTTTGGTTAAAGGTGGTAACACACATACCTCTAACTACGAAATGCTACTTACAGGTAGGTATATGCCCCAGAAAATTCTCGTATGTGCAAGACAAGTGTAACAACATCCATATTAACACTGGATATAGTATAGTCAAGCAATGGAATACACAGTAGTTTGGCTGATTTAGAGCAACACAGCAAATGGACAGATTAAAAAAAAACAAAATTGAGCTGGAAAAGCAAGATGTAGACTGATATAGTAAAATCCCATATAAAAGGAGACTAAAAACAGATACAAACAATAGTATATTATTCATAGAGCTATGTAAGCAGCAAAAGAATAAAAATGCACAATGGTTACTGATGTGGAACGGGTGGGGAGAGAAAGAGAAAAGGAGAAGGGAAAAAAATGGGGTTGAGGACAAGTACACAGGGACTTTCAACTGTGTCTGTAATACACAACAGTAAAAAGGAAAAATACAAGGCTCTGAAGCACACAGGGAAGAATATCAAGGCTGAAAAAGGAACCCAGATGTTTGTTATGTTATTCTATAAACTTAGATTTCTTTTTTAAGACAAAAGTGTTGAGGGAGAGAAAATCTCCAAAGCTTTTTTGATCGCCCTTTCCCATTTCTCCCAATATTTCATGCTTTTATTCCTCTCTTCAGCAGAATAACTGGCCATTCTTTTCCTCATAAGAAATGCACTAAATTCCATTTATTTCCTCAAAAAACAGGATACTCTTCCACAGATATATCCTTCTGTGAGGCAGTGGAAATAATTTAACTACAAACGTTCTATAGACAGGGTCAAAATCAAGTTTGATTTTTATTTTTAAAAGGAGACTCAACTATAATATATGAATTAATGTGCCCAAGAGGAATTATACTCCATGACGATCTTAAAACTGACTGTTGAATTAAAATAAGAACTACAGACATGATCAGATTAAAATGGATAAGATTTCAAACAGTAAAGAATGGACCAGTCCCAGTTGCCCTGCCACACATGCTATTTTAATAAACAAAGGCTGCAATTTCCATTTCAATTATAACTTAAAATAGGAGCATTACCACATGCCCTGGGCATATTTACAATTAAGGACCTTTCAATTCCCTTGGCATCCAGGAGACAGAACACACAGGGATAGCCACTGTTTTATGGTCCTTAACACATAGAGTAGCAAGCACATTTCTATAAAAGGCAGGTCTGATAACTAGAAAGCTACAAGCTAGCAGCAGGAGGAAGGTTTAAAATTGTAACCACCTTGGCCGAATGGAAGGTATCTTTTATCTTCCTAAGGTACCTAACTATTCCTAAAGGACCATACACAGAAGCCTCACAGATCCAAACACCTCAAGTGTTGTTTCAAAGAAAAAGCAGCTTTATTTCCAACCAGCTCTATTTCATTCTCTCCACTCAAAATACTTCTTAAAAGTAAATACAGTCTATAACAGAGACATGATCTGAGCAAGTGTCAAATTCACAGCAATGCAATACATTTAGCCTATCTTCCAGGAAGCAAAGACGAAATAGAAAACAATAGAAACTGAAATCAAACTTTTAAAAAAACTGGAATCTACGTGAGTGTACAGGTGTGAGGTTACAAGGAGGTGATTATGAAGATAACTACCTCCCTTAAGTGTTTCATTGCTTGTGTAGGACCCTCCAATTTCTCAATCTTTCTGACAACCCTATTTGATTCTGCTGATCCCATCTTTAAGGCTCTATTAGCACATGTGAAAAGCACCAGAACTTAAAGAATAATAATAGTTATAGATAACCCTATCAAATAGGCTTAATGCTAATAGCAGTCCTACCTGGTAAAGATCATGATCCCCCTTCTACCAGAAGGCAATTAAGGCTTACAGTTTAAGTAATTTGCCTGATGTCACATAACTAGTAATGGCAAAGCTGGGATTTTGATCCCAGGTACCCCAGAGGCTCATGGCTTGTGAGCCAGGCACTACAGCTCTTGGTTTTTGACTGCCAAAAGACAATCACCACCTGTCGGTGGTTGTCAGGTTTCAGTGTGCCTAAGAATCTCATGGGAGCTTATAACCCTGCAGACTATCAAGCCCACACCAGATAATCTGATTCAGTAGTTCTGGTGTGATTCCCACAAACGTGCTTTTTAATTTTTGTTCTTTAACACAGTCTCGCTATGTTGTTGCTCCTGGTGCAATGGCGTGACAAGGGCTCATTGCAACCTTGACGTTCCAGGCTCACGTGATCCTTCCACCTCAGCCTCCCAAGTAGCTGGGACTATAGGTATGCACCACCACACCCAGCTAATTATTTTAAATTTTTGTAGAGACAGGGTCTTGCTGTGTTACCAGGGCTGATATCAAATTCCTGGGTTCAAGTCATCCTCCCGCCTCAGCCTTTCAAAGAGCTAGGATTATAGGCATGAGCCACTGCATCTGGCCACATGAAATTTTAAATAAGTAGCAAGGAGGTCTCTGGGCCACAAAAATGTCTATATTTTAGGCACTTGGCCCCATGACTTTTAAATCAAAGGCAATAAAACAAAGAGGAGGTTAGAGTTTTATTAAAGGCAGAAAGCCACCCTGGGGAACTTGATTAATGCTAAAATAGTCCAATAAAAATAAAAGAAAAAGTAAGCAGGTTAGTAACAACGGGAGAATTCAATACCCCTCCAACTTTTATACAAATAAGACACCAAGAAACATTGTAGTAACAGTGACGAAACAAAATTTCCAAATATTCCTTAGTTCCAGCTACTGGAAGCCTGGGTGTGGGATCTGAGAATCCAACCAACCTGGCCATGACAGGAATGGCAAGAGTAGGCACGTCTTGTCTCCTTTCCTGCCCAAGTCCACAAAGCCACCCAGGGGTCTGGACCTACACTAGCCATGGTGATAGCAGAAAAGAAGAGGCAGTGGCAATTCCAAGAAACAGTCCTGGTTACAGATATCTCCTGGCAACTTGCCAGTAGGAGAAGAAGCGTTTCACAGGACCAAAAGTGGGAAGAAGTAAAGCAAATTTAGGCAGCCTCATGTCCTTAAAGAGACTGACCTGTTATCTCCAGCGCACAGTATATGATTATATCCACAAGAACCTGCACATCCTGAAATTAAGGTACCATTTTCAAGACCATCACGTAAGAAAAAAAATCGGCCTCTAAAGAGTGTTCTTCTACTCAATGACATTAGCCAACTAAGAGTATTTCAGAAGCACTTGCTATTTACTGCTCAGACACAGTAAGGATGAGAGAGGAAAAAGGACAGAGAGAAGGATAGGGAGGAAATAACAGGAGCCAAGCATGAAGTCTTTGTTCCCCCAAGACCCTGTCAGGACTTCAAATAGCTTACAGGCTCCAGGGGCTCCCAAACAATTATCCAAGTAGCAAACCATATGTGGTGCCTTCACTTAGCTACAAATACTACTACAAGGGGCGGGGGAGGGGAAGGTGAAATAAAAGAACAGCATCGCCCCTCACAAACCTAAATGTGAAAGGACATGAAGGCTCACAAGAAGGTGGGCCACCAGCCGCAAAGTGGCTCCCACACCCACTGAAGAAAATTGAAAACAAAAAAGATGCTGGGGTCCTGCCTCATCTTCCTTTCCCTGTGCAGGCATGGCTTTCAACATGTAACCGGACACAAACATTTCCCACCCTCGAAGTGCTCTGAAAGTAAAACTCTGCTCCAAGAGGGAATGAAGTCTGTGCTACTTTTCCTAGAGGAACAGTGAGGATTCAGCCAGTAAGCCTGGGATAATGAGGCAGAAAGGGCATCAAATTCTTCAAGAGAACAAGGCTTGAGTTCAGTTCTCTGGAAGGCAATGAGGAAAAGAGCTGCCCTCGACCTTGAAATCAAACATTCCCTGAATATTTCATGGCAACCAAATGACTAAGAGTAGCAGCTTGATGCTGATCTATTGGGCTCTTGACAGTGATTATGGCCCAACCACTGGCCTCCTACTTGGTGGCTTGCCTCGGTTTCCTCTTAAGAATCAGCAAAACAGCCCGGGCACAGTGGCTCATGCCTGTAATCCCAGCACCTATTGGGAGGCTGAGGTGGGTGGATCACCTGAGGTCAGGAGTTCAAGACCAGCCTGACCAACACGGTGAAACCCTGTCTCCACTAAAAATACAAACTAGCCCAGCATGGTGGCATGCATGTGTAATCCCAGCTACATGGGAGGCTGAGATAGGAGAATCGCTTGAACCCAGGAGGTGGAGGTTGGGGTGAGCTGAGATCATGCCAATGCACTCCAGCCTGGGTGACAGAGTGAGCCTCCATAGCAAAAAAAAGAAAAAAAAGAAAAAAAAAAAAAGACTCAGCAAAATAAAACTTATCTGGACTTACTTATGACTTTGTGGTGAAAACCAAGCAAAATTATTTCAAAACTGTAAAAAAATCAGAAACAGGCTAATTAGTACAAATTAAGGCAAGTCTAAGTTCACACTCAAGGAACATTTTGGCAAATATAAACTCCGTGAGAAAACCAAATCTATACTTTTACTGCTGCTAAGAAGCAAAGCTACTTAGCTAAGTTTTACGGCATCTAACATGGATGTTAACAAGAGCAAAAATGTCAAGGGACAGAAGATGAGATAAGCCAAAGTTACAGCACTAATCACTTTCTGCCTTGTATTATTGTAATTTAATTACTTCATACAGGTCTTAGAGCCTCTGCCAGACTACATGAGGGAAGATCCATGAAAGAGAAAAAAGCTGTTCATGGTACCTAGAAAGTGCCCAGCATAGTGCCACATTCCTAGAAATATCAAAATACTGAGGGAATATAATGGGGAATTCAGAAAGACCTATCTAAAAAATTTATTTTTGACAACTCAAACTCTATTTCTTGTGATTATGGGATTTAATAAATCTGGTTAGTAAATCTCAAAGTGAACTTTAAAGCGGGGGCAGCTGTATCACTGCAGCTTCATACCATCGTTAGCAAATGCATAGAATGAAGGGTGCTTATACTACACTAGTTGAATACAAACTGTTCCTCAACCTTCTGGCTACTATTACTAAATATAATTTTATACTATACAAAGATAAGTCCGTTAATGAATAAAAATCAGAAAAATTTAACTAGATATCTCCTTGTACAACTGCAAAACCTAGACCCTTTGTAATCGCTAATGAAAAAGTAGTACTCTTGGCAGCCTGTGTCTAATGTTAGAGAAAACCCAAATTTACAAAATCCAAATAATCACTATGCTCTCTTTTGACCTGGCTAAGACTTTAAAACAATTTTCTATTCTCTCTACACCTAACAAGTTTGACATAATGAATTATATTACTTACGATCCTGAAAAAACACACCCTCAATTTATTATTAGCTAAGTTAGCAGAAATCCTTACAGAACACATATAATACCAGAGTTCAAGTAAAGCTGAACTGATACACTAAAAATATTTCAAGTGTGACAGTTCAACGCTAAAATAAATATGATAGTAAACTACCATATAAAGAGGAATATTTTCCTAATTTGGAATCAAAAGAACTAGCTTCCTCAAAAAAACTCATGAAGCTGAGATTAACCCTAAGTAAACACGGTTGCTGGGGTTGGTATATTTTGAGGTTAAACTGGAAGAAAAGAAGGAAAGGGTAGTGAAAGATCATAGAGCTCTTCCTTTGTTCTGGAAAGACTCCTCTGCAGCAATACAGGCATGAAGTTTTGGTGAATGAAATGTACTCTTTCTGTGCTGTTTAAATGAGCAAGCAGAGCTGAGAAGAAATAAAATATAATTAGTGTCTCTGTAGAAGAGCCTCTTTCTACCTAGCTAATAGTTGTGAACATCAACTAGAAACATGAATGAACATTAAAAGCGGGAAATTCCTTAATTGGAAATGACATTTAAAAAAATCTACAAATAAGAAGACAGAATTTAAAAGCAGTAGAGGAAAACGAGCAGAGAGAAAGAAGCCTTCAAAGACAAAAGCAGGCCTGAAGGTTTTCAAGGTAATGGAAACCGGTACGGTAACTGGTGGCAGCAGGGACCAGTATATCACAACTGGCTATGCCCTTCTGGCACTACTTTCCTTTTCATTGGAAGCTCATAATTAACCAGTTGGCCCCAGATCATGTTTTCTAGTAATGGAGAAATCTTCTCCCACATTTCTTACTGTTCATACCCAGGCTAAAAATGGAGAGCCAATGCCCTCAGTAGAGACAACCCCGTTACTTAAAGTACAGGCACCAAGCCAGATGAAACCCATCCAGCACAGGGATGTGCCACAAACCCTCCCACAGTTATAGAAGAGGGGAAAAGAACAGGAGGAAAAGAAAATAAATCTCTGACAACAGGAAACCAATTTTCTCTGTAACAGACAGCAGGAGCGGGTGAGCCCATTCAGAGGATAATATCATTTTGTTAGAAAAATGCTTCTTTGTGAATGTCTTCCTTTCTTCATCATATTAAAAAACAATAATTATTATTAAAGTTTCTTCCTGGAAGAACACAGAAGGGAAAATGAGGCTGAATAGACACCATTATTTAGCCGGTACCAGTGGAACCTTCGATTGAGCCAGATTTCCAGTCAAATTTGTGCAATGAATTGTTGTGCATTTCAAAACACAAGACTGAATTATGTAAGTGCACACAGAAAGGTCTCCCTTTTAGACACTGGGTTTCTGCTTGGTTGCTGCATCTCTTCAAGGTCTAAATCAGGATGCCAAGTCTAGTGCCACATATTTTATCCACTAAATTCAAAGTATTCTAAGCCTGTGCATAAATATTCAGTAAAATGAGGCCTGTACCTTTTTAGGACAGGTATCAGTCTAACCTTACAGAAGGAAGATGACTTTCTTTTACTGTACAGTCTACTTGACATCAACCAGAAAACTTCAACATTTATCACTCACTACTACCATGGAGAAATATGGGCAAATAAACTTAAAAGAACTATGAACAGCACAGACATGTAGATGCAATACCCAGCTGGCATAGCAATTTCATTATATATATATATATAGCTTGCCTTGCCCTACTGTGTGAAGGGACCGTTACAAACTTGAAGCCACACTCAGGAATTTGTTGGGGTTCTTTTCTCCAGCTGGTTGCACCTAGTGAACAGGCAGGCAAGTCACAGCACACAGAACAGTCAGGTGAGGATAGAGGGGCGGAGGGCAAGAATGGGGAACTTCTCCATCTATAACTGCGGTTGCTGTTCACAGCTGTTCCGTCTGTGGGGAATGACATGGGACGTGAGACTGGTGCCTTGATCTGTGAGAATGCAGTTTTATCTCCTCCTTCCAATGTCACCCTAAATACCCTTGTCCTTCCAGCCATAAAAGAACTGAAATGGTGCCTATTTAACAAAGTTTTTATGTCAATCCTATCGCCATCGCATTGTGACAATGACACCCTTACCTTTCCTACTGCTGGCACCCTAACTCCCTTAACACAAAGGGTTGGCACCACTCTAAATTTCTACAATTCATTAAAAAACAAAACAAACACCACTAACTATCTGAGTGGTGCTATGTGCTTGCACGTTAAACATGTTAATTCTAATCCTCACAATAGCAAAAAAAGCTGGAATTATGATGGCTTTACTTCACAGAGACCTGAGAAGTTAGGTGCCCAGAGAAATAACATGCCCAAATCACATATGTCAGAGCAAAAAGCTCCCACAAAGATCTGTCTGTCCCAGAAACCATCACAGTTTCTATCATCTGCTTCCCAGTTGCTGTGGTAGCAAGAATTGGCAGATTACCCACTGGCTTTTCACTCACTACACACAATGTCCCCTAGACCTGAAAAGGTCAATTACTTTCAACACGTAATACATGCTTGCCCACCCTGGGAAGCTCACCAAACTGGAAAAAGTTGGATCTAGTAGTTATGCCACTTACGAAGCTATTGTCATGCAGTTTCAAAACTCATCATTCTAAACTTTTCCTTGGTGACGCTGGGGCAGGGAACCTGCAAACTCTGTTTCTGCCTTGCCAGCTGGCTTCCTTAGGCTCTGCCAATAGGGGGTGCCAGAGGGAGCTGGGACAGGAAGAAGGGGCAGATCTTTCCTATTCCTGCCAGTGGCTCCAGAGCACAACTTCTTCCTCCCAGCAATGGTAGCTTGTTCCAGTAGTAGCAAGCGAGTTCAGCTTGCTGTTTTCCCAACACTCCTAGAAATAGGTTATCACACCTCCTCAGATTCACAAGAACCAATCAACTGGCAGCACTCCTAGGAGGTCTGGGTCCCAAGATCTTGGAGTCCCAGTCCTAGTCTCCAAGCTTAGAGACACAAGCATCAGTTAACAGCAGTCTATGTCCCCAGCTTCACAGTCTCCCTCTAAATTTCGATGTTTTTATATGTTTTCTTTTCTTATCCCCCCAACCTTAGAGGGCAGGAGGTACATCTTGTAGTTATTACCTCCATGCTACCCTTAGGGTTCTTTCTTTCACCTTGTTAGTATTCCCACATCTAGCTAATCATTTCTTACATTATGTTCTCTCTGTTAAAATAACTGGCGTGCTTTCCGTCTCCTTACTGGATCCTGACACCGTAGCTAAAAGCACCCTCTCTTGCAGGTCACAACTGGACAAAGAAAAGTGACCATCAGATAGCAGCAGTCCACCTCTCTTGATAAACAACACTCTGCAGAGAAAATTCCCTCTTACCTATTCCATACCACCAGCTTCACCCTGCCTGCCCCCACATACCATGACCACCTACACTGTGCAAATATGCACAAAAGATCCAATAAAAAAGGAACTCGTACTCATAAAGAGCTTCCACAGTTAAAATATGTGATGACCGATAAATGCTTACAAGATTCAACAACTGGTAACAAAGAGAAGACTTTCAAGTCACAGTACATGTCTAATCCATGGAATGTGTAAGATATAAAAATTACACAAGAGAACAAAATAACCTATAATTTTTTCTACCTATAATATGCTGTTGAACACTCTGATGGATAGTGAATCATTTTGTGGTTTTCAAGCCCAACCACAGGAAAGCTGCATTCATGGCTTTGTAAATTGCAATCGTGATAGAAACGGAAGACTAAAGTTAGCTTAAATGTGTCAGCGTGGTTACTATATTGCATAAAATGGTATGTAAATAAAGTAAGGGTTAAAGGAGATGACAAATCAAGGGAGGCCCAAAATACCAGCAAAATGTCATTTTTCTACTATAGCAAGATGAAAAAAATCCCAGA
This sequence comes from Rhinopithecus roxellana, assembly GCF_007565055.1. Lineage (NCBI taxonomy): Eukaryota > Metazoa > Chordata > Mammalia > Primates > Cercopithecidae > Rhinopithecus > Rhinopithecus roxellana. The sequence goes on from NC_044554.1 coordinate 65,445,048, forward strand.
TTTGTTATCACATATTTTATCATGCAATGTTTCTGAATGAAGTCTAGGAACTTCTCTTAAGCCAGCTGTCAAAAATAAGTGGAGCTGGGTGCATACCCAGGGCTAGGAGAAGGGGAAAAGGGAAACTACTGTTTAATGGGGACAGAGTTTCAGTTTTGTAAGATGAAAATGTTCTATAGGTATGTTTCACAATAATGTGAATATACTTCACATTTCTGAGCAGTAAATAAAAATGGTAAAGATGGTAAATTTTATGTTATATATGTGTTACTACAATTAAAAAAAAAAAAAAAAGTAATGCTGGGCATGGTGGCTCATGCCTTTAATCCCAGCAGTTTGTGAAGCCAAGGCACGTGAATCACTTGAGCCCAAGAGTTAGAGACCAGCCTCGGCAAAAGAGTGAGACTCTGTCTCTGCAAAAAATAAAAACAAAAATAGTTGGGTGTGGTGGCATGTGCCTGTAGTTATAGCTGTCTGGGAGGCTGAGGTAGGAGAACTGCTTGAGCCCAGGAGGTTGAAAGCCCAGGGAGTGGAGATAGCACCACTGCACTCCAGCCTGGGGACAGAGTGAGACTCCGCCTCAAAAAAAACAAAAAAGAAAAAAGAAAAAGAAAGGTAAAGCTCATTTCATTCAGTACTCTGCTGATCTCTTTAATCTGGAGAAGCATCAGGAACGCTATCAAATTCAATTTTCACATTAATATAAGAATACTCAGATATAAAACACTGATCTTTGGTTAACTGCAAAGATACTTAGTTACTATTTAACAATCAAGCATGCTAGCCCAGTTCTGCTCCTGACAACTATATTCCAAACTGCTTGCGGAACAAGCTCCACGAATGGATCTTATGGTCCTCTTTTGATGCTGTTTCTCCTGCCTAGATGTGACTGCCACAGCACTGTGAAATATTTTGTTGACTCAGATGCCAAATATTCTTCAAGACATGCTCGAATGCTGCTTACCGACTCCAGGAAGCCTTCTGTGAATTTTCTAATAAAATATCCTGTATTCTCATATACATCTAACCCAACTCAGTATGTATGCATCTGACATCCCACAGGTGATTACAAGCTACCTGAAATTAAAAACAGCATCTTGTTCACCTTTTTGATACCACTATGCTCATTTAACCCTCAAAGCAATTCAAAAGAGTCAGCAAATATTACCTATATTTTCACTTATGAAGAAAAAGAGGCTCAAAGAAATTGGGAGACCCTTGGCCACACCACTGAAAATAGCAGGAGCAAAAGTTGAACTCGAATTTAACTAATGCCAAAATCCATGGCCAATGGATGCTATCACAGGGCATCAAACAATATTATGATTCCTCTCTAACAGCTTAGACTTTGAGCAGCTTAGACTTCCTCTCTAACAACTTAGACAGTCCTTTTCCTCTCCCCCAAGCACTCAGCTCCTTGTCCTAGAAGAGCAGATTGTGTGTAAGGAGAAGGGAAGCCAGGGAGCCTGAGCATCCCCCACACAGCACCACCCTCTACTCCAGAGATATGTACAAGGTGACCTCCTCACCCGAACCCAAACTCTGCCTCACCACTCGATGACAAGGATGCTGGGCGGCTCCAAACAAATGTTGCTGAATGCGAGAAATCTCTCCAGGGTCACTGCTAATGAGAAGCCAGAACATCACGCCACTTAGCTACAGAATGTTCACCTAATAAATCTTACAGATTTGAACAAAACCCAAGACCAGGAGGTTATAAGAAAAAACAAACAAACAAACAATTCAGAACCACCAGCCTAACAACCTAAGTCACCACCTCTATATTTCTAAATATATGAGGTTTGACATTGAAACTAATTAGAAATAAAAGGCTGTAATTTTAAAACACAAATATTTCTTTCTGAATGGTTTAATGGTAATACATGGCCACCACTATTTCTTTTGAGGATACTCCTCTTTTTCCCTTGATTTAGTTCTATTCAGCTAATTTTGATCCAATAAAAGTGCACAGCAAAGGACGAAGGATCAACAACCTAAACAAAATGAGGAATCCAGAGAAACACATTCTACCTCGGCAAATGAATCAGCATGCTATTAGGCCTGAAAGAACTATCGTGGCCATGTAACAAGTGGAAGATGAGGCTTTAGGGAGAACCAACCTGCATGCCTTTTAATTGCAGTGTGCTAGATTTCCTTAAAAGTAGATACGTGTCTTCGCCTGTTTGGGTGCTGCCAGCATGCTGAAGCCCATGAATGTTTAGGTTACAATTAAATACAGAAACAATGCCATTATGTAGGATAGTCTTTCTACCGCAGTGAGAAACATGATATTTTAGCTATAAAAGTTCAATTATTTGTCTCACATTAATTATGAACTCAGATTTAATCAGACAGGGCTAGGCTCACATTTATACACGTGTAATTTATGAATTTTTTAAAAAGGTTTGGCAATCGATTTGAGTGTAACTAAGGGTTACGTTTAAGCTTCTTACCTGGGTTAAAATACTGACAGACAATTGATAGAACTATAAATCTACCATTAACAGTGAATCATCACAGGCTGTTTCTTGGCAGCAATACACTGGCCTACCTCAGAGAATCCAGTAGAGGGGGGAGACAGACAGAGACCACTGCTGGGGGCAGCGTGGAGGGGCAGATGGTAGGCAGAGAGGCCTGCATACATATTTGCCTAAGCAAGTGTGAAGTCTTTCTGAGTAAATCTACATTTGTTAAAATGTATGTGCCAATCACTGGACATGCTGGTTCTCAAGAGAGAAAAATTACAAGACACAGCCTAACATATAGACAAAAGCCTTGTAGGATGAGGAAATATACACAAGGTACTATAAGAACAGAGGAAAAGAAGTGCTTAAATTCTTGAAAAGGTCAGATTTGCTTCATGAGATGATACTGAGCTAAGTCTTAAGGATGGACGACCACTGGCTAAAGACATGTGCAAAAGTATGGCCCATTTAAGAAATAAGCGGGCAGTTGATACTCTAACGAAAATGAAAACAAAAAAGGAAAAGAGCCAGGAGAATCAGGGCACCAGTGATCCAAAAGAGAAGAGAATTTGAAGAAGGAAGATACGACAACAGACTTAAAACATTCAAAGCAATTTCTGAAGACCAAAACATGCCCACTGGAAGTTCAGTAAGAGCAGTTTCAGTCAGATTTTAGTGGGTTGCGTGGTTGATAAAATGTACATGATTAATGTGCACAAAATCTTTCAACAAAGAATGGAAGCTAACGGCGGGTACTGGGTCAAGAGAGAACAAGGATTCTGTTTAAAAAGTGAAAATCAACTTTATTAAGTGAGTAAATTAAAAGGTAGAAAAAAGGGCAGCTGAGAGCATTTCTGTCACAATACAGAAAGACTGGATTATGAATGATTCATAAATACTCTATTCCCTAATCTGCTAATTACAAACTGTATGATCTAGGAACCATGTATTTATCTCCAACAGGGACTCAAACTTATTCACCTCTGTAGCCTCCAGCATCTAGTACTGAGTCTGATACATGGTACACACTCAATTAATGTTTGTTGAATAAAATTACTTAATCTCTCTGGACTTTCATTTCCTTCTCTATTTAAAAAAAAAAAGAGAGAGAGAGAGAGAGAAAGGGTTGACTAGATCTAAATGATGTTCCTTCTAACCTAAATGCCCATCGGCCTGTAAATGTTACATAAAATGGGTCAATTCCCTATGATTCCTGGAAAACATGCCACATTGTAACATTCACATTCAACCAAGGGTGTGAGAACATCAAAGCAGCACACATTTCGCCTACTAGTGAGAATATATGCATTCTTGAAATCCTCCTTTGAGGTGGAAATGTCTCCATTAAATCAGGTCATAGAAAGGAAATCGAAGTTAGATCCCTTCAGAAAATAATGTTTTGATAAATGTAACTTTTTCCCCTCCCTTCCCCCAGTGCTAGCTGTCAGTCTGTACAGACACTGGTATAACTTGAAAACCTTAAAAAATAGAAAAGAAGCCTTTGAAAGTTTTCAAAAATTCAAAGGTAATAAATCTACAGTTGTGTAAATGTCTTATGTCTTCTAGGCCTCTCACTCGTTAAGTTTTAATCCAAATTGGGAGCTAGGGAGGAAGGAAAGGAAGAACAGAGAGACAAGGAAAAGGAACAAAGAGCCAAATTTCAAAAGTCCTCTGTATCTGCAGGCAGCTAACAGGAAATACTTGCGGTACATTAAAACATTAACACAAATCAACAGATTCTCAGAGGAGCAAATGAAAAACCAACTTCCCATGATTATCAGGAAAGCTACACAGCCTTAAGAATTGGAAGGCAACTGCCTTGAGCCTAAGAGTTCAAGACCAGCCTGGGCAACATAGTGAGACCTTGACTTTACAATGAAAATGTAAATATTAGGCAGGCATGGTAGTACACAGCTGTAGACCTAGGTACTTGGGAGGCTGAGGCAGGAGGATAGCTTGAGCCCAGGAATTTGAGGTTGCAGTGAGGTAGGATAGAGCCACTGTACTGTAAAGCCTGGGTAACACAGCAAGGCCCTGCACCCCTCAAAAACAAACAAATGAAAAACAATAAAAACCAACAAACAAAAAGCATAAAAAGACAGAAGAAAAGGTGTTCCAATGAGCAGATGACAATGATGAGAAGTTTGAAGTGTGTACCAGAAGTTCCATCACAAGGAATATGCAATCTGGGCCAGTCACAAGGGGATTTCTTATTCAGAGAGCCACTAAAAAACGGGTAATGTACAGGATATCACATCCATTAATCATTCCAAACTTCCTTGTAGTTTAACTCATATGCTCATTTCTTTCTTAAGATAAAAAGAAAAAAGGAAAAACACCATGCAGCAAAGAAACCTATAGCAAAAGGGATAAGGAAAACCAAGAGCCAGTCAAGGAAAAAGTGGAGTAAAGAAACTAATAGTCCTTGTCTTGAGGGGAGGGCTGTTACCCCAAATCACGATCTCCATGGCTTAACTCTTTAGAACAGTTAAGTTCTGCATACCAGCAGAATATATGGTTAACAAGGAGTGGGCAGAGAAATTGTTCCTAATGATATTTTAAGTGAGTCATGCTCAGTAACCCAGATGACTTCTTTACTTATCTAACTGAACAATGTATTTTATCCAAGAAGCCATTAAAAGGGCAATGCACATGCCTAAAATACACAGCAATCAATTTAAAATGAAATTCAAGAGAAAAATGATACGGCTATAAAACAGGTAATCTTTTAAGGAGCTCAAGATTTACCAAATTTACCCTCAAATTCTAAGTTGCAATGTGGTAAAACCCTGGGTCTTGAAGGATAATTGAAGAAGCAGGCATTAGAAAAGGGAAAAGAAAAAAAAAAAAAAAGGATGTCAACAAATCACATAAAACTCGTCCAGGCTTCAGGAAGTGTCCACAAAAATGTCCCTCAAATTTTTTTTAAGACATCTTTCCTGATGCAAGCAGATGTTAAGATAGAAACCAAAAAATTGTTTTATTTTCTTCTGTACATGCTTAGAAAGCAGAAGCCACAGGAAGGAACCAGGACTAAATAAACATGCAGCATAGCTGGGGTTATTAAGGCAGGCAGATCTTCTGCAATCTCAGTATAACTTAAATTCAATGATCTGTGCCAAGAGTCAGATAATAGAAAAATTTAAGTATCCAATACATATTATTCTTAAACACTAGCCTGTCAGCCACCATTAAATACCATTTTGGTGGCCTGTAAAATTGATATTTCACATCTACTGAGTGTACAATGAATAACTCTGAGAAAGTATTCAAGGCTTTAGATACACATTTGAGGTTTTGCAAATAAACCCTAAGAATCAATTCAACAGCAAGAATGCTAACTAAATCTCATGACTATTGAATATCTAGCAACTACAGTCACCCACAAAGATACTGAATTGTTAGATTACTTTTAGGCCAAAAGGCTTAAATGGCTTAAGTTCCCCAATGGCCATCAAGGATGGTATTTGTTAAAGAATGTTATCTCACCACTAATAAACTTGTATAAGATTTTTCTCTTTCCTTCTGTGAATAACATGTATCAGAATTCACAAGATGAATCAATATCACTTCTGTCTCTGCATACTCAGGAATCATCCTACAAAACTCAAGCAGTTATTAAAGAATCTTGGAGGAGGGCTTCATGACTTGCCCTTGTTTCTCTATGCTGTTCATCTTCCAATTAATTTCTACTTTGACTTCCCTTCCTTCTTTCCTTCCACTGTTCAATCTAAATGCATTCCTGGCCGGGCACAGTATCTTACGCCTGTAATCCCAGCACTGTGGAGGCCAAGGTGGAAGGACTGCTTGAGGCCAGAACTTCTTGACCAGCCTAGGCAGCATAAGTGAGATATCATCTCTACCAGAAAAGGTATGGAGATGTGTCCCTGTAGTACCAGCTACTCGGGAGGCTGAGGCAGGAGGATCACTTGAGCTGAGGAGGTCAAGAGGCTACAGTAAGCCGTGACTGGGTCACTGCACTCCAGCATGTGCAAAAGAGCAAGACTCTGTCTCACCAAAAAACAAAAACAAAAACAAAACAAAACAAAACAAAACAAAAAACAACACAGCAATCCTTTAGGCCGGCCCCCACTTTCATGATCATGAGGTTTCCTCATGCCTTTCTGCTCTCATACTACCCATGCCTTTCTCTAAATACTATTCTCTTCCAAAATATTCTATATTTCAATAAATAAAACCTTTTTTTTTTTTTTAATTTTTCCTGCTTCACTCACATTCTCCCAATTCCAGCCTCTCTACCACTTTCACTACGTATACAAGAGGCTCAAAAACACAGGTCTGTGAACAAGGGAGAGCCTGTGGTGAAGTTTTCCCCAGTTCTCACAAAATGAAAAAAGGGAGAACGACGTGGTGAGAATGGGTCTGGATGAATTTACTGTAAATTACTCCAGGTTGAAGGACTGTCCATTATTCTGAAATTATACCTTTTCCATGTTTCAGAATTACTTGTTCTTTCTTTTAAGAAATAAGGATGTCAGAAGTAGGAGAGGGGTGAGCTTTCAAACTTGAAGAAGAGTTAAGAGTTTTCCAGAGGCAGGTAAGAAGGATAGGCAGTAGAAAAGAATGGAGAGTTCAAAAAGGAATACGACAGGAGGAGGTCATGCTGGAGAGGGAGTCAGGGGACAAGTCAGCAGGGGCCTCACTGTTTGCCTGGCAGAGACGTTAACCTGTAGAATACAAAAACGAGAAAACTTTTAGGAAGGGAAGTGATGTGATCTGAATTTTACAAAAAAGAAATGAATAGTCATACTTGAAACAGTGAGCCAAAAAGCTGTGTAATAAATGAGACAAGAGGTAAAGGCCTTAATGGTAGGGGGAGGCAGAACTGTGAGATAACATCCAGAAGTTTAAATCAGTTAATACATATAAAGCACCTATCACAATATAACCCATATGTAGAAACTCAACAAAAGTTAGTAATTTCCCGTTTACTTTTTCTTTATACCTTGGAATATCCATTAGATGTGGTAACATTAATCCATGGTATCTAATAACCCAAGGATTTCCATTTAACATGTTTCCTATCAACACAATGAAAATGTCAATATAAAGTAACTGGTATAGGTCCCCACCTTAAGGAACATTAATTATCCAAGTCTAAACCATACTATTTTATACATGACCAAAGTCGCCACCAAACTAGTAGAAAATTTTTTAAGTCTTCAAGACAGAACATAAAAAGATCTGGTACAGTAAGTGCTCAATAAGTGCTTGATTAAAGAGAATTTTTCTTTCTCATAAAATTTCACATGAAGCAAAAGAGCAAAGAAAACCTCAAGTTAAACTCCAAGCACAGTTGCTACAAGGATCCTCAGCAATGTGTGGGTATGATTGGCCTATAACCACCCCCTTTAACATGGCAATCTTAATTATCAATGTGTTAAGAGCATGCAGCCTCTCTAATCATAGGTATTAACATAAGCAGATAAAAGCTAAAGTGAAAGGAAATCCATCTTCCTATGACATCATACGAATCTGCTGTAGCACAAAGCTGCTATAGTCTGTTAACACAATATTCATCAGGGGAAAAAGAGAATCACAGAATTCTGCTAATCACTGTCTGCTGACCAGTATCCTGTCAATCACCAAAAAGGGAAAGCCTGTTCCCCATGGGCAAAAATTGTTGCATCTAATACGGCTTCAAAAATCAAAACAGGCTGAAGTAGATAGAATAAGGGCCACTGAAGAGTTTAGGTAACAGCTGTCAGATTTCACTTCTGTAATAGCAGGCACATCTGGTTCAATGTCTGCTGGGAACAGTAACCATGGCTCTACATATCCAAATGAAAAGGGGTGCCACACTAGATGGTGACTCATGCAATCCTCAGAAGGCATGTGATAACTACCCTTTAAAGGAAATAAATCCAGAATTGATTTCTGTCCCCAATTTCCAATGTGCAGAATCTTACCATGAGTCCCCATTCTCCTGCAGCATGTTTGCTGAATTAAAGAGGAAATCACTGCCAGTGAAGAACACATTACTTCACTAGGTGCTGCAACAGGTCTATTTCCTACTTAGCAAAATGGGGAGGAAGGTAATGCTTCACCTGCTGGGCAGTTGTAGTCTTCAGCATTTCTATAACAAATACATATATGGCAGTTGAAAAACTCAGTCCAGGCCACTGGGAAAGGTCAGTGGTGAAGCAGACAACCTTCACTCTCCCTGCCCCCACTACAGCTACTCATGGTGGTCAGAAGCTCCAGTGTGCCCAACCCACAATCACACACAGAGGTCTACAGCCCTGCTTTGCAGAGGGAGGAGCCAAGTGCTCCAGGTAAGGTTTGGTTACTTTCTTTAACTTCCATATAACTTTAAAGACCGAATAGGCTGATTGAATCATGACTCTCTTGCCAAATTAAAAATCATTACTCTGTAGAATAACCAATTAAATTCTATTTTCAGGGAACCAACAACACATCTCTGCCCCGCAAAAGGATTGTAACCTATGACAGAATGAGGCTTAAATAGAAAAGCTCCCCAGGCTATTGAATGATGCCTTAACATGAAAAGAAATACATTCCTCATTTGAAGACCAGTTTACTTTGTTTTCTTTATTCCTATTGCTAAATAGGAAATAGACCTATTGCAGCACCTAGTGAAGTAATGTATGTCGCAGTGATTTCCTCTTTAATTCAGCAAACATGCTGCAAGAGCATGGGGACACATGGCAAGATTCTGCACATTGGAAATTGGGGACACTCATGCACACATATCATAGAAACCACTATCGTGATTGGGATCCTATTAAATTAACTTCCCTTTTCCACCTGGAAAACAACCAGATCAACTGTGATCATCCTCAACAACCACGAAGGAGGTCAGTGTGTTTAGATTAATCTCCCCTGCTTAGGAGAGACAATCAAGAAACAATAGGAAGTCAGACAGGTAAATAAGGCACCGGACTAAGAATAGTTACTGAGAATCCAGCCAGGCAGGGCATGAAACTACTCTCTGCCTCCTCAAAGACGTGCAACCTAAGTAGGATCAGATATTACATCTTGATCATGAAGAAACTGGTCACCACTCAGATTAATTGTATATAACCCAAACAAAAATTTTATGGGATGCTGTCTTAAGTCAAAAGGGGGAATCTGGACTAAGCACTGCAAATAATTTACCTAAATTCAGTATCTTGGGCTTCCCCTCTATGAAACGATCACTGGGAATAATCCAGGTAATTATTCCCATGTATTCTACGAGATTACAAATCTGAACATGCTTTGGAACATTTTCATTATTACTGAATCTACCATTTCATTATGATTGCTTTTACTTTATTAATAAGAGAAGGAAAAGCTCTATCAAATATATAAGCATGTAGCTAATTTGCTCTAAGGTTAGCAAAAAGATATTCCTTGGATAAAAGGAAGGACTTATAAATCAAACCATGAAATAAGGTTCAGACCTGGATTTCTATTCCAAGTGAAAAAGAAAATCAGATGAACAAAAAAGTTTATTCTTCCTTTCTTAACGCCTATGGAGCCAAAGCGCTGCTATTATCTCTGCCCCAGTAACTTGGCATAACTGGGCTGAGTTACAATTATAAAAGAAATTCAGTATCACAAGGCAATAAATCAGTTTCCATTTTTCTCGATGAATTCTGTGTTCAATTACATAAATTAGTATAATGAAGGGGGGGGAAGGAAGGATGATTGCCACATAGTGAAGGCAGCTTCGACAAGAACCAGCTAAGTCACTTGCAAACAATGTGTGGAAATACTAATAATGTATTATTTCTATGGTGATCTAATTGGTCTCTTCGTTTTTATAAGATCACAGCATCAATAGGGTCTGTGGGTTGGATGAGAACTTCAAAGTCTTTTAAGTTCAGCTTCCCATGTACTGTAAAATCTTCTCCATGTTCCTACCTTCTCCTGAAGCAACTCACTCTCTTCTACCAGATACTTTTCTTAGAAAGTTATTTTCTTCACACTGAGCAGAAATATGTTCCCATGTATCTGATCCTACTTTTATTCTTTAATGTCCCGCAGAACAAACCTAGTAACCTTTCTCACTGACTAGGCAATATTACAGTGTCTCTGCAATGCAGCCTAACAAAGAGGTCATAAAACTTGAGTTTTCTGTAGCTCAGTAGAATTCAAAATCATAAAGAACTCACTTTTCAGCCATACGACACCTTAGGCAACTAAATCCCCAGTGCACTGTGAAACCCGTTCTTCAGGAGATAGACAGCCTGTTGCTCTAAATGACCAAATAGGATAAAAAGGGATCTAAAATAAAAAATTTCTTCTTCTCATTGTCTAATTTGCCTGTGAAGGCACTGAAGCAATTCTAGCAAAAGAGGTAAGAATATGGTGTCATTATGATCTGTGAACAAAACCCTAAACAGAGAACACTGGGACAGGCTTTCATTATGTCAAGAAGAAAATTACAAAGGAAGCTCTCTTTGAAGAGGTAGGTGATTGTAAGTCCAAATCTTAGGTGTCAAAGAAAACAGAAATTATTTCTGATGGGATCCATACCTTGGACAAGTTAGCCTCACTGGGCCTCATACTCATACTCATATTATCTGTAATATCAGGACATAGGACACAGGTACTTTAAAAGTCCATGACAATTTTGATACTCCATTATTCTAACTGAAGAAAGGAATTCTGACTCAGGCACCCATCTCACTGCTTCCTCCAAAGAAGATCCTACTTACCATGAGATCTTCTAGCTGTTTGACACGTTGACTAGATTTCACAACTAGAAGTTAACCATACTTTAGTCAGTGTGATGTGAAAGTTATTCCGAAACATATAAAACATGTGAGAAACCAAAACTAACATAAACGATTCAGTCCCGTTGGTGGGGGTTTTCAGGCAACAAACAACAATTCCTGAACTTGCTATTGCTTCAAGGTAGGAATGGACCTCTTCATCCACTCAAAACAAGGTCTCTGATCTTTAAGGAATCATCTGCATGCTAAGGATACAAAAACGAATCAAACATGAATCTTACCTTCAAAGGAGCTAAAAGTCCAGTAAGGGAGATGAGATGTCCCCACAGTGCAAAAATAGAAAAACAACGCCATAAAACAAGACATGGATAAAGTACTCTGGCCGCTCAGTAGGAAAGATTACTTCTGACACAAAGGACCAGAGAAGCCTCACAGAGATGGTCCCGACTGCTTGAATACTGAAGAGTGGGTAACACTTGCACACAAATGATGAGAAAGCAATCCAGGCAGGAGGCAAATCAGGAAAAGCAAAAAGGACAGAGTGCATGAAGCATATACAGAAAACCACAATCTAGTTCGGCGAACTTGTGCTGTACTGCTCAGTGGGTGTGCCAGTGCCATTTGGTCAAATCTGCAGTAGGGAGGACTGTTCCATGGAGCACTTTTGACCCCTAACCATTAAGTGTTCCCAGTGACCTGTATAGAAACATTTCTACACATTTCCAAAGGCCCCTTGTTAAGAACCATTCTAAATTGGAGCAAACAGTATATAAAGGTCATTATAAGAAATGTTTGGAAGCTTAGGCCACATCATGGGAATATGGTCACTGTCTCTATGAAATGAGATGCTGTTTAAAAGTTGAGAATAAGGAGAGTGGCAGAATCAGAGGTATATTTCAGGATTAATGTAGCAGCCATACATATAACTGGATTAGAGAAGCGGAACAACTGGAAATAAGGAGGCCAGTTAGGACTGGCTGTTACAGCAGTCAAGGAAACACGTATTTAGGACCAGAACTACTCAGCTCTAGTGTAATATGTCACTACCATTCAGGTCAGAAGAAAAAAAGAGATTTCTCTATGTGCTGCAACAATCCCCCACCTAGTGCAACATGGAACTAAGGGTTTTTTGCCTAGAAAATGTGGTATTCAAGTATGCAGGTAGGTATCTTGCCTTATTATGTATGGACTAATTAGGAAACACAGTATTTGTTAAGGCATCAGCATAACAAATCAACTAAAAATGACACCTGAGAATAGGCAACTCAAAATGAAAGCCAAGATTACTAGTCTAAGTCTTTCAGACCAAAGGGAATCCATCAGAGACCCAGGAGGCAGCCAGCAGCTCCCAGCTAGGTGAGGTGGATGGGTAGTAAATGAAAAGCTAGAGGCTCCTTATAGGTGCCTTCTTAGTTAGGGATCTAAAGTGAACTCTGAGCCACTAAGTAAGCTCGAGTGACAGTAATAACTACTAAATAACTATGTACCACTCAAATGTCTATTATGCATAAGCATTATTTGAGACCCATTTAATATTCACATAAACTAAGAATTCAACAATATTACCGTTTTACAGACAAGACAACCAGAGCTCAAAGATGTTAAATAACTCATCCAAAGTTAGTCACTCCTAAGTCACAGAAACCCAGGTCAGTCTGACTACAAACTGTCCTCTTTCTATGGTATTCAATTCAGAAATTACTATAGGATGACAAGAAAAGCAGTTAGAAGACACGAATAGGCTGGGCACGGGGGCTCACGCCTGTAATCCCAGCACTTTGGGAGGCCAAGGAGGGCAGATCACAAGGTCAGGAGATCAAGACCATCCTGGCCAACATGGTGAAACCCTGTCTCTACTAAAAATATGAAAAGCTAGCCAGGTGTGGTGGCATGCGCCTGTAGTCCCAGCTACTCAGCGGGCTGAGGCCGGGGAATTGCTTGAACCTGGGAAACGGAGGTTGCAGTGAGCCAAGATCACATCACTGCACTCCAGCCTGGCGACAGAGCGAGACTCCATCTCAAAAAAAAAAAAAAAAAAAAAAAAAAGACAAATAAATGGGACTGGCAAGGAGGTAGACAAACATGAACAGTTATGGTTAAGAAACTCTAGATGGAAGGTAAGGGGCATAATGTAAAACAGAGTGCTAACTTCCGAGAAAGTCCAACAGAGTCACTAGTATAAACCAGTGTAGCTGTGAATAAAGAAGGGCACCTCATTTTAGCAAGGTCTTTGGGCTATCCTCCAGGTAAAAGGTAGAGGTAACAGATAACACACAACAAAAACACAGCATCTTTCTCCTTTCATTCATGAACTATATGAATATTTGCTTAAAAACAACTTCTCTTCTATAGTCCAAAAAAAATAAAATCAAAATCAGAGACAGGTGCAGGTGGCGCAGGCCTGTAATTCCAGCTATTCAAGCGGCTGAGGCAGAAAGATTGCTTGAACCCAGGAGCTGGACACCAGACTGGTCCAAATAGGGAGACCCCCTTCTCAATCAATCATAAATATCTCAAAACCAACTGATTCTCTTTAGTAAACTGACAAATAGTATGTCACATTTTCCCTTTGCATACTTTCCACACTAAAGTATGTCGTGGTTCTGTGTTTTGGAAATCAATAATGTAATATCTCATCTCATCCAGTAACATTTAATAGTTGCTATCATGTCCAACTGTCCATTCTTGATCTTGTCTCCATCCCCAAATATGGACAACCAAACTTCCTCTTCAATTTATCCAATTAAGACAGAAGTAGGCCGGGCGCGATGGCTCAAGCCTGTAATCCCAGCACTTTGGGAGGCCAAGACGGGCGGATCACGAGGTCAGGAGATCGAGACCATCCTGGCTAACACCTAACACCATGAAACCCCGTCTCTACTAAAAAATACAAAAAACTAGCCGGGCGAGGTGGCGGGCGCCTGTAGTCCCAGCTACTCGGGAGGCTGAGGCAGGAGAATGGCGTAAACCCGGGAGGCGGAGCTTGCAGTGAGCTGAGATCTGGCCACTGCACTCCAGCCTGGGTGACAGAGCAAGACTCCGTCTCAACAAAAAAAAAAAAAAGACAGAAGTCTAGACACCCAAATCTGTGTTATAAAGCTGAAACAATCTCTTTCCTCTACCAAATCCTCCCTAATGTTTTACAACTTTATCAACTCTTCCTGAGTTTTCCAACATTTACAGCTGCCAACTCTGACAATATTTTGCATATAACATTAATATCTAAGTTTCACAAGAGTTAGGAAAAATTGATATTTTTTCCTACTGCCAAAAGAAGGCTTCATTTCCTCTGTTCAGTGATTTCTTTCCACTCGTTATGGGGAGGTAGACAGGGGAGTGCAGCAAGTGCCTTGATCATAAAATGCAGTGGAACAGCTTTGCCTTTCCTCTTAACGAGCTGGGTCACTGGATAACTTCTTAACCTAATAGTTACAAAATTCACTATTTGTGAATGAGGATGAAAAGGGCCCAAGTGACTAAAAACCAAGAGGTGAGCATGCAGCAGTCTACAGGAGAAATGTATCACAATTCTGTGGGTGAACCCAAGAGTGAAGAGGAATGTGCTTTCCCTGAACTCACAGATCCCAAAGGTAAAAGGCTATGACATTCTTTTTTTTTTTTTTTGAGACGGAGTCTTGCTCTGTCGCCCAGGCTGGAGTGTAGTGGCCAGATCTCAGCTCACTGCAAGCTCCGCCTCCCGGGTTGCCACCATTCTCCTGCCTCAGCCTCCCGAGTAGCTGGGACTACAGGCGCCCGCCACATCGCCCGGCTAGTTTTTTGTATTTTTTAGTAGAGACGGGGTTTCACCATGTTAGCCAGGATGGTCTCGATCTCCTGACCTCGTGATCCGCCCGTCTCGGCCTCCCAAAGTGCTGGGATTACAGGCTTGAGCCACCGCGCCTGGCCTGACATTCTTAAAACTAATTGGTCCCCTAGCAGAATGTCCCCTAGCAGAAATTTCTGTTCTGAGTTGCAGTTAAATTGGAGCCTTGTCTACATGAGCTTTAGCCTGGGCGAGTGAATGCAACCCGAGCACCTTCACTCCTGTTGCTGGCCATTAACATAAGGGCTTTGAACCTTTGGTTATAAGAAATACCCCGTGTTTTGTACCACCCCTGTACTTGGATGTCTAAGTGACACAGTAACTGGAATCGCACAAACAAAAGGCTCTCTTCTCCTTAATTTCTTAACTATACCTATATATACAGGTACTATCATGTTCACATGTGTAAATATCTACCTCCTTCGATTAGTTTTAAATAAGAGGAATTATTTTATTGGCTATCAAGTTGTATCTTTCTTAGGACTTTTGTATGGGTTTTTCATTATTTACTTTTCTATATTTGTACATTTTATTTTAAAGACACATTTCATTTTGCAGAACACATTTCATTTTTATATTCTAGAATATTAGTCTTGTCTCTGATGACACACACCATTTTACATCATAAATTTATTGTTTTTTCACAGCTGGACTTACGTCTTTCTTAAATCTTCCTTTTTCCACCCTGGCCCTCATTGATTTATCTATTTAATGCTCAAGTCTGTGATAACCAGTGGAAGTTTATCATAATGCCATAAAACAATCAACATTCTTTTTAGAAACCTACTCTTGATATTGTTGTGATTGGTGCTGCATCTCATTTAGTTCATCCCAAACCATCCTTCTAAAACTGCTAGATGAAAGCCTATTTTTTCACTCAACAAACTGCTTTTCTGAACAGTCACATGTTCATGAAGCCTACTGAACTTCAAAAACTACCCAGTCACAAAACACTTGGTGCCCAGTGTTGTTTAGTGCAGAAGTTTAATCATCTCTAAAAATGAAAATTGGGTTTAACATGGACGTTGGTGGGTACTTCATGATGTGTGAAAGATCTGGGTAGAGTCTCGCTGAAGGTTGATTCTTTTGTTAATAAATAAATACATATGCAAAGTGTGTGTGAACATAGGTTTGAATGGCAGTGACAGACATTTGTTGATAGCTCCCAAGGTGGCAGACACTGCTTCTAAGTTGTCTTAGTCCATTTTATATTGCTATATATAACAGAATACTGAGGGTGGGTGATCCTGCTTGAGCCCAGGAGTTTAGGGCAGCTGAGTTACACAGCAAGACCCCATCTCAAAAAGAAGTCTCACTAGCACCAACATGAGAAAACACACTTAGAACAAGATGTTTGGAAAAGGGCAGATACTTAGGAAGAGACACAAGAACATAGGGTAGAGAAATGTTTTCCTAATTTCACTAGGGGAACCAGGGTGCTCCCAGGTGTAAAGTATGAAGGGAAACATACAACAATGTTTGGAAATTGGCCCATCTAGCAATTTCCAGAAATGCCAGTTCTTTTATGATCTATTGAAACATTCAAAGCAACATTTTGGAAATCCAAATGAATACCCTTGATATATGTGATATTTGCTTAAAAACTCTGTGTGATTTTTTTTTGTTTGTTTATTATGTTTGTTATTATAAAAAGGAAAGTCATTCTTAATCACCAAATAGAAACTATTTAAAAAGAAAAAAAAAGGTGGGGGTGGGGGAGTGTGCCACACAAATTACCATAAAGTCTCTGGCTTAAAACAATAGGAATTTATTCTTTCACAGTTCAGAGCCAGAAGTCAGAGATTAAGATACTAACAGGGCCATGCTCCCTCTAAAGGCTCTAAGGAACAATCCGTCTTTGCCTCTCCAAGCTTCTGGTCCTTGTTGACAATCCCTGGTATTCGTTGGCTTACAGTTGGATCATCCTCCATTATCACAAGCTCTCTTCCCTCTGTGTACATCTATGTCCTAACTTATTCTTATCAGAACACCAGCCACTGAATTTAGGGCCCACTCTAAGCCAGTATGATAGCATCTAACTTGATTACAACTGCAAAGACTCTACAGTACTGAATAGTGTAGGCAACTGTAATACAATGGTGAATATTTGTGTATCTAAACATAGAAAAGGTACAGTGAAAAACGCAGTATAAAAGACAAAACATGGGCCGGGCACAGTGGCTCATGCCTGTAATCCCGGCACTTTGCGAGGCCGAGGCGGGCAGATCACCTGAGGTCAGGAGTTCAAGACCAGCCTGGCCAACATGGCAAAACCCTGTCTCTACTAAAAATATAAAAATTAGCCGGGCATGGTGGCACGTGCCTGTAATCCTAGCTTCTCAAGAGGCTGAGACAGGAGAAATGCTGGAACCCAGGAGGCGGAGGTTGCAGTGAGCCAAGCTTGCGCCACTGCACTCCAGCCTGGGCGACAGAGAAAGACTTTGTCTCAAAAAAAAAAAAAAAAAAAAGATGAAAAATGATATGCTTGTATGGTGAACTTACCATGACTAGAGCATGTTCCATGACTGGGGCAACAAGGGAAGTTAATTTGGGTGAGCTGGTGAGAAAGTGGCGAATGAACGTGAAGGCCTAAGACATTAACTATACACTACTATAGATTTCATAAACATTGTACACTTAAGCTACACTATATCGGTTTTTAAAAATCATTCTTCAATAATAGATTAACCTTGGCTTACTGTAACTTTTTTACTTTATAAACTTTCAATTTTAAAGTTTTATTTTCTTGCTTTTTAAAGTTTTTTGTTTAAAACTTAAACACAAACATACACATTAGCCTAGGCTTACACAGGGTAAAGAGCATTTATATCACTGTCTTGAACCTCCACATCTTGTCCCACTTAGAAGGAAGGTCTTCAGGGTCAGTAACACACATAGAGCTGTCATCTCCTAGGATAACAATGTATTCTTCTGAAATACCTACTGGCTGAGACTGTTTTACAGCTAACTTTTCAAAAAAAAATAAGCAGGAAGAGTATACTCTAAAACGACGATAGAAAGGATGGTATAGTAAATACATAAACTAGTCATGTAGTCATTTATTATCATTATATGACTGGAAGTGCAGTAGGCTTGTTTACACCAGCATCACCTCCAACATGTGAGTAATTCACTGTGCTATGATGTTACAAAGGCTACATCAGTAGGCAATAGGAATTTTTCAGCTCCAATATAATCTTATGGAACCACCATCAGAAAAGAGTGTATGTGGTCTGTCCTTGACCGAAATGTTATGTGTCCCAAATAATGTCACCTTCATTAAAGTAGATCATTAAATATGACTTCAAAAAAGTAGATTTTTTTTTTTTTTTTTTTTTTTTTTTTTTTTTTTTTTTTGAGACGGAGTCTCGCTCTGTCGCCCAGGCTGGAGTCTGGAGTGCAGTGACCAGATCTCAGCTCACTGCAAGCTCCGCCTCCCGGGTTCCTGCCATTCTCCTGCCTCAGCCTCCCGAGTAGCTGGGACTATAGGCGCCCGCCACCGCGCCCGGCTAGTTTTTTGTATTTTTTTAGTAGAGACGGGGTTTCACCGTATTAGCCAGGATGGTCTCGATCTCCTGACCTCGTGATCCGCCCGTCTCGGCCTCCCAAAGTGCTGGGATTACAGGCTTGAGCCACCGCGCCCGGCCGCAAAAAAGTAGAATTTTAAGATCTCTTTCGGGAGGGCACAATTCAACCCACAACAGATTTTTTTCAAGGAGACAGTAAAGAAAAAAGAGGGCTAAGTTAACACAGCAAGAAGTATCTACTCTTCTACGTACCCAGTGATGGCCATTTCAAATTGAATCCAAAAACCTCAATGGCTGACAAAATGCAAAAAAATAGTTTCCTTTTCTTTTTTTCCCTAATTTCAAAATATATTTGCAACAAACATCCCAAACCATTATTCTAACCTGATTCCTTCTCATTAATAAGAATTTTTTTTTTTTTTTTTTTTTTTTTTTTGAGACCACGTCTTGCTGTGTCACCCAGGCTAGAGTGCAGCAGCACGATCTTGACTCACTGCAACCCCCAACTCCTGGGTTCACGTGATTCCCCTACCTCAGCCTCCCGAGTAGCTGGGACTACAGGCATGCGTCACCACACCTGGCTAATATTTTGCATTTTAGTAGAGACAGGGTTTTACCATGTTGGACAGGATGGTCTAGATCTCCTGACGCTGTGATCCATCCGCCTCAGCCTCTCAAAAGTGCTGGGATTACAGGCATGAACCACCACACCTGGCCAAGAATTTTCATTCTCAAGGAGACAGACACTCCTTTTGTATATACACTTACTTACATATCATAGACAACACTACTGTTAGAACAAACTCTTAACTCAGTACTAAAACGAAAAAGCTTTCACTATGGCTTCTCCATTCAGTGTGTGGTGTATGCCAATCAAATAAGATTAGCATAACCTGGAAAATAAAAACTTGGTGACTATCACCCAAATTGTCAAATGGAAAACCAAGTAAGTTTCATTATTAGAAAGTGAAATATATTTGTTAAGTGAAATTAAATAACTATACCTATTATATCAGAAAGGAAGAAACTGAAATAAATTCTAAGACTGACACTTTGGTGACAGATGATTGCTGGTTCATTCTGCTACCAAGGCAAATGTATCAAACAAATTTCACTGTTTCATAAGATTTGTTTGCAAGATAGTAGCTGGAAATGTTTGTTTAGGATATTCTTTGGTAATTAAAAAAAAGAACTTACATGTTTCATAATTTGTTTATTTTTAGGCAGCATGTAAACAAGTATCAAAATGGCCCTCTGACACATATCCTTTCAACATTCTGCATTGTGGCAGCAAAGATGAGATCCTGGGGGCCTGGGGGGATATTTTTTGATGGTTTCTGACAATGAGCAAAATATGGTTATGTTTTAGGAGTAGAGCTAGAGATTGTATAAATAAACACCAGATTTGAGAGACTCCATTTCTTCCAACCCTGAAAATTACCATGTATAAGGGAACAAATCACAGACATTACTTCTGTTTTTGGGGTGTGTGTGTGTGTGTTTTAAAGATCGCAAAGAAGCATCTCTCTAGGACTGAAGGGACAACCACTATTTACAGTAAGGGTTTTGTGAGCACGGGCAAATATTCTTACCGAATTAGTGAGGAAATACTAAGCCCTTGTTCACATGGAACAAGGAATGGAAAAGGACCATTCATCTGAGTACTTAAATCTAATTTTGACTAGTGAGAAAAGACACATACTCTCAGAGCCTCTTCCAGGTCTAAGCCTGTAAGATTCAAGGACACAGTGACTGCTCCTTCTTTATTTTGGTGAATGTAAACAGCATTAATCTAAATGAGTTTTCACTGACATATATGTTCCACTCCCCACCTCTAAAGCCCCTCTGCATTTAAATTAACGTCTTTTCTACCACTCACAATTCTCAAATGTTACATAAACTCTGAAGTGTTGCATACATTATCTGATGGATAGGAAAGTACCAGTGATGAACAGTGAATAACACACATCTTTTTAAATAGATGGCCCAGCCGGCAGTGAAACCGCCGAGGTGATCCAAATCTGCTGGGTAATTTACCAAGCCGACAGAAATAGAGATGAGAGTGGGGGATTAAAACCAAATAATGATGCATAATAGAGGTATCATAGTTAAGGTTCTACTTTTTGTAAGACACAATATCAAATTTAAGATTATACTTGTAAGACACAGTATTATTTTATATACCACCATCAACTGTGACTAAGTTTCATCTTCAATTCAAATATGTTAAGCTATGTGTGTGTATGTGTATGGGGGGGGTGCTTTTTAAGACTTTTAAGAAAACTGATATACCTCCAATAAGGACAAGAAGGCAGGATATACTTCATGAATACACTACAAAGCTTTTTTTTTTAAATCTGTCACAGATGGAAAATCTATTGGCAAAAACTACTTTATAGTTAATCCTACCTTTTACATTTATTCTGTATGATTCATATTAAGTATAATCAATCTACCTGCAAGTAGACCTCAATGAGTTAAGAGTATACTGTGCCAACTATTTGGAAAAACATGAACATGTAAGGCACCTGAGTAGCTCACAGCTTGGCCAAACATCACCCATTCATGTCACTTACACCAATCTATGGAAAACAAAAACCTTAAATTTGGTCTCTTGGGAAACCAATAAAATATGTATGCCAAGAATTAGCCTGTGGTCCCCAAGCTGATCATTTTCTCTGCATTAACTCAGGGTGAATAATGATCAGAAGGCAATTGGCAGAGGCACACACCCCCTAGCTCTGTTTGATGTATGATCCTGTGACAACACGATTAGCAAGAACTATTTCTCTTACATGAAAATACTGAGTCCAGATGTCATCCTGGTGCCTGGAAAAGATGCTACGCAGTGACAGCTGTTTGATGTTTCCATGCTGAACAGTTGCATTATGACCAGTCACATGCTTTGACCAACGAGATATCAGTGTACTCATAAAGAAAACATTACCAAAAAGAACTCTGGCCACCCAAATTAAAAATTAGCACACTCTCTTGCTTTTTGGTCTGCCTAAATCACAGTCAATGTGGGGCATTTTTAGAGAAACATTATAAAGGGACTACTGCATTTTATGTAATTAAGCAATAAGCATATAGAAGCAATTAAGTGTATGGCATGAAATAGCAATAAGCATTCAGCACAACACAAATTACTCAACACATTCATTCCACCACTTTTTTTTTTTTAATTGAAAGAACTGGTGACCTAGATAAAGCACTGAATTGAAACCTGAGAAAATTTAAAGAGTAAGGCACAGTGGTGACAAGTTGGGTCGGGTCTAGGTTCTAGTCCCAAAGATTCCACTTACCAGCTATTTGACTTGTACAAGTAACTTAACCTGTCCAAGCCACAGTTTCCTTACATGAAAAATAAAGCTTTTAAAAGCCCTCACATTGTGGGGCTTTGACTTTGTCAGCAACCAATTAGTGCAGGTAAAGTGATCTAATTAGCGCATGTATGCAAAATGATACTGCTATTTATCTTAGTACCAGTTACAGCAATATCAGGCTATGTAATTCCAAGCCTCAAATTTCTTTCATCTTTTGAATGTTATTTTACTTTTGTGCCTCTCTTAAAGTACTTTTATTCTATAATACATTGTATTTATTTGTATTTCACCCTGACTCAGCCACCCACCATCCCCATTTACTTTCAGAAACATTTTCGTGTCTCCACTCCCTGGCAGCTAACACGATACTAAAAAATATTTAAGTTCTATAGTTGTGCTAAAGAAATATCTGAACAATGAGTGCACACAATTCTGCAGGTTTAAGACCTTCTGGGCCCTGGTATCGACTGCCTGCTACCCTGCACACTGGTGACGGTGAGTGGCACAAAGCTGGAAGGTTAGGCAGCAGCAAGATCCCAAAGCACTCCCATTTCCCTCCATTCAGAAGGATGCCTCACATGAAACTATCAAAAGAGACACTAATGTGCTACTATGGAATTCTGCCACCCTGACCCATAAATATCCTTATCAGGAAGGGTAAAAAACTATTTAATTCATTACAGGCTGAGAGTTAAAAAGCAATAGAGGATTAAGCAATGCACACTCCAGCAGTGGGCTACAAAAAGGGCACTGTTCTGGTTCATACAGTTGCCTTTCTAATGGAAAAGGAAAGGGAATATAAACATATATATGCAATTCATCAGTAAATACATCTATCTATATATTTATATATATACACATATACAACACACAAACACCCAGATTTTTTTAAAAAGCTTCCATCAACATTATACAAGGAAAAGAAAAGATATTTCGAAGAAGCCCACTCAGGAACAAGATGCATGGAATAAACAGATCTGGACAAGGAATGGACAAGTTGGTCAAAACATAAGTAACAGAGAGAAACCAGGGAGGGACTGCCAGAAAAAGAGGTGACCAGAATTATTTGGACAGGTTGCTAGAGAGAAATAGCAATTTAAGTTCAATCCTCTAAATTCAGCAGAACTCAATACTCTAGGTAGGAGAAATCACCAAGCCATAGCACAAAGAATTCAACAGGGCTGGCAAACATGTTTACATCCTGCCCTTTGGCAAAGATGAGCATCCATCTCCCTGACCTGGGGACAGACAGCCCAGGCTTCTGATTACTTAGCACCCTGAGGAAGCAGAATTTACTACTGCCACTTCTTAAAAAAACACTCTACCTAATACTTTTGGGCTTCCAGAAACAAACCCAAGCTCTCTCTTGACCACTCTTAATTCTGCGCCAACAGCTAACATTTTTACCAGCAGTATCAAGACCTCACTATCCCCAGTTCAGTCTCCTAATACACAAATCACATGGCATGAACTTATCCAGGAGCAATTCATTTATAAACTCCAGAGACGCCATGAAGACAAAGAATTTGTCATATACACATACTTAACTTATTGGTATATAACTATATTCTCTGAGATAAAGGTAGGAGAGGAGTCAGGGAGGTGGGAAATAACTTTAAATATTGATGGTTATCTATCCAGCCCTGTCCCCTCCCAACTGTACTCAAAAGAGAAAGGACTTGACTACAAACTGTTCCTGATCCTAGACAATGCATCTGACCATCCTGAAGCACTTCAGTTTGAGCAAAATGACAATAAACAGATTTTCAAGAATAATTTTCACTATATACAATTTTCATCTCATACTCTGACCTTAGATTCTACCCCCGAGTAAGATATAATTCTATTGTAATTTGTCATTCTGATATCTAAATAAAAACCACAATTCTGCTATTTGATTAGCTACAGAAAATATGAGTACCATCTATACAAGCTGGAAACCTGAGAAAAACGGCTCTTCCAACCACAGGGATGTTCACACAAAGACTCATCGTCTCTAAATTTTTAGTCAGTTTTATCTTTTCATTTGAAAACATTCCTCAACTATCAAGATTATAGAAAACATCTCTGTTCCATAAAAGCCCCCAGTGATTCACATGGCTATACTGACAAAGCCACAGTTATAAATGGAAATTATGAACTTACATAACAAAGCAAGTTTAGTGGCCATTCTGAGTCACTGAGCATACCCAAAACAGGTATTTGCCACTCTAATCCCTTCGTAATCCTCTCCTACTTGTAATTCTGCCTCACAAGTTTGTTATAAGGGAAAAGTATAAGGCCCTTTGAGAATGAACAGTGAACAAGATAGAAAAATAGTCAGTTAAAAGACAGATTTTGATTAAAATCAGAGAACACAAACATTGCCTCTAATAAGGAAAGATGGAAGGTGACAGGCTGCTAATGAGGTGGTGAGAGATAACCATGGCAGACCACCCCCACCAACCTATTCTATGTCCCAGATTACGCTGGCTAAAGAGCTGCGGCATATTCAATTATCCAGCCTAGTTTTACCAGGGCCTGACGGGTACATGTGGAAAGGGGTTGAACAGAATGAACGTTCTAAAAATTAGGCTTCAGATGGGGCCTAGTCTTCTTCTGTGAATGTGTTTATTCTGCAGCCCCTCTTTCCACCCCAAAACCAATGCTTCAAGGTCTAATATAAATTGCAGGGTTCGAGGGCAATTCCTAACATGAGTACTGATATATCATTTATGTTTGCCTCTACTCAGGGTAAGATGTATCTACATAAGATTACAGAATTTAAGGAAATAAACATTTGCTCCTATTGATTCTTTAGAATGAAGGAGAAAGGGAAATGAATGACATTTACAACCTTATATGACACTACCATCCAGAGACTGTGTTCTGGTCCCCAGCATTGATCAATGAAGAGAATTAATAGATTTGTTAGAATCATTATTAGAACCTAAGAGTTATTAGAACCTCATTAGCAGGGTCCAATTATAGACAAAAAGCCAAGTTATTTTAGCTGAACAATCATACCAATGGAAGAAAATGGAACCTTCTTAATCACTTTCATTATCAAAACAGACTCCCTGCTGGAGCCTTTTAATTGGAAGTCTACCATTTCAAAGACATTCTCATTTTATCAAACTATATTGACAGGGCTAATAGAAATAGCTTCAAGTGCCTAGCTTCACATCTCCCACATATAAGAAGGCAGCTGTGGTGAGCTATTGAAACAAAACAGGACGACCAGGATAGGAAGCTGAGCCCCCAGCATGCAAGCATCTGGTTGGAAATCTCACCACACTGTGAACCAGCTCTTCTCCTCTTCATGTCTACTACATTAAACAATGGGAAGAGATGGGGGAAGGGATAGTGAGAAGAGGAGAACAGCACCACACCTAGTCATTATGCATAAAATGTCCCAAAGATAAAGGAATGTCATCAACAAATGAACAAAAATGAGAAGTAGGATAGATGAGTAAGTAACGATTAATGGTTTTGCAAGCTAGCCACTTTGTACCCTAGATATCTCTCTCTTCCCATGTTTCTAACACACGCTATATCTAAACATCTCGGGTGCCACAGTGTGATTGCCATGAGCTGTATTTTGTTATTTATAGAGGCTATAAAAGTACATAGCACTCACAAACCACAAAATGCAGGCACCAGAGCCTGGAGGAACTCAGCCTAAATTATACACAAACAGTGGTGGGAAAAACAGAAAAATACATAGCTGCACCAAATTTTGGCAATAACAATTCTGGGAGACAGTAAGATAAGAAAATAATTTTTTTTTTTTTTTTTTTTTTTTTTGGAGACAGTCTGTCGCTCTGTCACCAAGGCTGGAGCGCAGTGGCACAATCTCAGCTTGCTGCAAGCTCCACCTCCCAGGTTCACACCATTCTCCTGCCTCAGCCTCCCAAGTAGCTGGAACTACAGGCGCCCACCACCACACTCGGCTAATTATTTGTATTTTTTAGTAGAGATGGGGTTTCACCGTGTTAGCCAGGATGGTCTCAATCTCCTGACCTCATGATCCGCCCGCCTTGGCCTCCCAAAGTGCTGGGATTACAGGCGTGGGCCACTGCACCCGGCCTAAGATAAGAAAAGAACTACTGAATAGCAACCAGTACAAGGGTCCACACAAAAGAAAATCAACCCATCAGAATTCAAAGCTTTAACTCCTGGAAAGCAAAGAGTCGATATCATCATAGCAGATCTACGGCAAGTGCCACCTTTGGCATTGTCTTAGTCCGTTTATGCTGCTATAATACAATACCTGAGACTTGGTAATTTATAAAGAACAGAAACTCACTTCCTCACAGTTCTGTAGGCTGAGTCCAAGATCAGGGCACCAATGGGTTCGACGTGCGGTAAGAGCCTAGTCTTTGCTTCCAAGATGGCACCTGGTTTGTTGCATCCTCCAGAGGGGAGGTGTGCGGCGTCCACACATGGCAGAACGGATGGAAGGGACAACAAAGAGCCCAAACTCCCTCCAACAAGCCCTTATATATGGGCATTCATCCATTATACTTTCCCAAAGCCCCTACCTCTCAGCACGGTTAACAGCACATGAATTTTAGAGGACACGATCTGACCACAACAGCCATCAAAAATGAATTTTGGTTTTCTAATCATATGATGCCATGTTCATCCAGGGAATAGTAAAATGTGAATGCCACATAAACATCTAAATGCTTATAAAGAAGAAATGAAAAATGGGTCAAAATATGATCTTATAATGGGTGTGGGAGTGCTGCAAACCTATTAATTATATTAAGTTCATCCCATTCAATTGATGATTACACAATGCTCATCAGCTAAGGGAGCCGTCAGTTCCTTTATCTTTCTTAATTGGAGGTCTTAATCTTCTAAAACTTCTATAAAGGAAGAATTTCCAAGAGTCATAGGGAGCTAAAATACAAGAAATTCTCTCCAGGCCTCAGCCTTGAAATATTTAATGGAAGTATTTAAAGCTTGGTCCTTACTTCAGTACTCTCAGCACTTACAAGAGATTGAGAAAAATGGACAGACAGATGTTGTTAGTATCAAGTTTTACCAATTACAAAGGACCTAATGTTGCCACATGATTCTGTGATACTTTACTATTCTCACTGTGCACAGAGCTTAAGGGGCTTCCTCAAACACAAAGTAGATGTCTAAGTGAGACATATGTCTGAGTGAGACACGCCAATCACAAATACTTGCATGAGGATCTGTATTCTAACATATCACCACAAACAGTCAAAACCAGCCAGGTTCATTTTTTTTTAATGCAAATCAGAAATGCTCAGTGGTTGACTGTTAAATCAAAATTTGCAAGATTCTGGGCAATTCCTCAACCTCTGAGCTCACTGAGGGTAAACATCACAAAGTCTCTTATTGCTACTTTTCTAATAAAGACCACTACAGAGTCCAGTGGCATCATGGTGTGTTCCTAGATGTCATTTGTAGTCAAAATTGAAAATAATCACCTAACTGATTCTGATGGTCTTCTCATAAATTCCTCTTTAGTCTCCCAAAGAGCATGTCACCGACTCATTGCAAAAATCAGGCTTTAATCTCTTCCCATTCATCAACAGCGACACCAACCCCCATCTCTATTCAAGGGGGAAACCATCTGCAATAGTTCTGCCTGATTTCCCCTGAAATTTTAGCTTCCACTGCCTGGTTTCTGAACCCTCAGCAATGGGAGCAATTTACCTCGATCAACTTCACCAGTCACTGTTACAATTTAGCTAAGACATTTCCCAGGGGCCCATTAGAAAAGATTCCAATTTGAAAAACTCACATCTGATCCTTCAAACCAGTCCTGGAAACATCATTTGGTACCAAGTTAGACATTATTCTTTTTCAGATTCCAAATCCTTCTCTTTGACACAGAAATGCAAATGGGAAATTTAAAAAGACAGGATTTCTGCAAATCAGCTCAACAAAAACTCAAATACACAAACATTAAAAGATATTCTGATAATAAGCACAGCGTGCCACATCGGTGTCAAAGTTCTGATTCGGTTTGGTTTTGTTACTCTACTCTATGCAGGCAAACTAAAGATGGCAGCCCAGGGCAAAGGAAGCCTTCAGCAGCATCTGCAATACAGCAACATTACAAACTTAATGAGTATGGAGTTCCTTCCAGAGTTAAGGACCATGAAAAGCCAAACTGCACTATTAAAATACTTCACATTCACACACACACTGTACCTACTCAGTGGAGCTAACCAAAAGAGATGTGGAAGTACACATAATGTGTGGGAATGGCCACAGGGTAGGAGACAGCTCCTATGGCAAAAGAAACAAAAAGTGTTTTATATTATCAATAAGTAAAAAGTCAACGGCAACTTTCAGTTTGTTCTTATGAGATCCCTAATACTCAGTTTAGAATTATATGCGATCCCATAAAAAAACTGTATCATTATTTGAAATTAACAGGCCTTGGCAATGTATTTCAGTAGGTCTCATTTTAGTTTTGTCTTTTCTTTTCTTTTCTTTTTTTGCAACATGGTATTGCTCTGTCACCCCAGCTAGAGTGCAGTGGCTCAATCATAGCTCACTGCAACCACCTCAGCCTCCAAAGTAGCTGGGACTGCAAGCATGCACCATCACATCCAGCTGATTTGTTTTAATCTTGAGTAGAGACAGTGTCTCACTATGTTGCTTAGGTTGGTTTTGAACTCCTGAGCTCAGGCAATCCTCCTGCCTCAGCCTCCCCAAATACTGAGATTATAGGCATTAGCCACCATGCCTGCCTGGCCCTACCCTTTTCTAGAATACTACTGCTTCTGAAACATAATGTAGAAAAAGTATCCTCATAACTACTTAAAATAAAAATGATATCAAAAAATAAGTTAGTAAATAGAATAGTCCTGGGTTTTTTTCCATAAGCTTTTCCTTAAAAAAAAAAAAAAAAAAAAAAAAAAGACCACTTGCTCTCAATTATCAATAAATAAATTAACAAGTATCAAATTACTATTAATAGAAATAACTGGAAACAAAAACCATGCTCAATTTGAGACCAGCCTAGGCAACAAAGTGAGACGCTATCTGTTCAAAAAATAAAAAATTAGCTGGGCATAGTAGTGTGCACCCATAGTCCTAACTACTTGAAAGGTTGAGGACCTCCTGAGCCCGGAACATCAAGGCTGCAATGAGCTGTGATTTTGCCACTGCACTCCAGCCTGGACAACAGAGCAAGACTCTGTCTCAAAACAAAACAAAACAAAACAAAAAACCTTAATTTGACTGAGTATATATATACGTTGTGCACATATGCTTGATTTTATGAGACGGGTCTCACTATGTTACCTGGGCTGGTCTCGAACTTCTGAGCTCAAGAGAACTCGAGTAGCTACGACTGCAAGTGTGCACTAACACGCCCAGCCTCACATGCTTGATTTTAAGTAACTTTCATATATATTTTATAATAGAATTATTCCACATTAGAATGAGGGCATTACATATTCCTACGTGACATGAGTTCTAGGAGTTTTGTCACGTGAATGTGTTCACTATTCCCCCATTTCTGGCTATTTAGACTGTTTCTACCTTTTCTGAGAGACCACGTTACAGTAAACATCTTTAGGCACAAAGCTTGGCTCTTCCTTTAAATCTTTTCCTTAGAGCTTTCAGAGGTGGACTACTCTGATACAGACTATGTACATTTGATGAAGTCACCTACATATTTAGCCAGCTTGACTGCATGGTCCCAAATAGCAAAGCATGATGCCATTGCATATACAATTTCTTTTATAATTATTCCTTAAAAATAAAATCCAGAGAATTTTACAAACCTGTAACAGCTACTAACTGAATTTAGAAGTTACTTAAGAGTGTCACGCTTGCTTCCGACACTCTGAGACCTGTAACAGTCAGCATCACATATCAAGACAAACTTGAGTTTCAGTCATAGTTGCAGAAATAAAGACAAGGGCAAAGTATTCTCTCCACTAGACTAAGCTGCCTACTATGTTTAGGTAACTATCATAGACTGAACTATGCTCCTCCAAAATTCATACGTTGAAGCCCTAACCCCAAGCAAGTATTTGAGAATGTGACTGTATTTGGAGATGGGGCTTTAAAAAGGTGATTACGTTTAAATGAAGCCATTACGGTGGGTCCTAATCTGGTGCTCCCATAAGGGGAGATTAGGTCAGAGAGATGTAGGGGGTGCATGTGTAGAGAGGACGTGAAGAGACAGCAAGGGAGCAGTCATCTGCAAACCAGTTAGAGAGGTCTCAGACGAAACCAAACCTGAGACCAAGGGACAAGAGACGCTTTAATCTTGGATTTCCAGCCTCCCAAACTGTGAGAAAATGAATTTCTGTTGTATAACCCATTGACTCTATGGTATTTCGTTATCATAGGCCTAGCAAGCTAATAAAGTTATCAATCTGAGCCCTAAGGACATTTCCATGTGTTCCCCCCAGTCTACTATAAACTTTTTCATTTATAGATATAAAATCAAGCTCGATCTGGCTGTTTTCACCTGTGCCCACAAAGCACGTAAATGGAAGATCAAGGAAGAAAATCTGGATCTCTTTCTCTCACACTAAAACTCCTTCCACCATATTACTAGAATAATTATAAATGAGATCCTTAGGTATTTCCAAGCATCAATATGAAAGACCTACAATTTAATCTTACATCAATTAATTTCTGGAATACAGTTCTTGAGCATACTGAAAAACAGCCAGTAGTTTTGAACAAAAATGTACCAATGTAGAAACCTCTGGAATATCCTGTAACAATCATACTGCTATACGGAAGAGGCGCCTTCAAAGGAAAACTAAAACATCGTAATTTTAAAAATCAAGGGCTATGAGCAAATAAGAGGAGAAACTTGATTTTGGCTGAGGGAGGAATCTAATTTTAGCAGGTTTCAAGGAAAGATGGGTATAAAGAATGGGGCCAAATGACCAATAATAATATCAGATGAATGCTAGCTTCAAACCATGGAAAATAGAAGTTCAAACAACTTTCAGGTTTTCAAAACTAAAAATTCTAGGAAAAAACAGAAGAGACAAGTGTTACAGAACAGGGTGTATACGACTATGTGTTAAAAGTCTCTGTAAATCTCCTTCTCATCATATTCATTTTTTTGGTGTTACATGGCTTTCTTCCCTTGGTTGATACTTTCTCAGCTAACTGAGGGGGTAAAATACCCCAATATACTTGATGACATGCTGACCACAGCTCTTTCACCTTGAATTCTACGAATTCATCAAACTATAACTGAGAAAATGATAACCACGGACAGCTTTTGAATCTTGGGGTTTCCTTTATAAAGGAATTGACATATAGATATTTGAAAGTGCTGTCCTCCCCAAAACCCTTATACAAAAAGAAACTTTTGCGATGTGGGGAAGATTAACTTAGCTGAAGTCAGAGAAGTTGAATTGTAACGAGATGCAGGCAAAATACTCAAAATTCTTCAGCATGCTAATTTTGTACTTGATGGCCAAGATGATAGAGGTAGGTGGCCTAGAAAACCATATGGAGATGTGATGAAAACTATGCTTTCCAGAAGTCCTAGTTAAGGTATATATGGAGAGCAATATACCACTTGAAATCTATTTCTGAAATCTTTTTATACGGTTTAAATGTTCTCTAAAGATTATGATATAAACGAGAATTCTGAGGATCTAGAATTTTGTTGAGAATATAGTTTGCGATTACTATGTAGTTTCTGGTCCATCAGGACTGCATCCTTGCAAAATCAGCAACTACCAAATGGCCCAGCACTTAGTAGGGCCTCAGTGCTTGAAGGCATGAGTAAGCAATTTAAGAAAGGGAAAGTCAGATGAAAAGTTAATACTAAAGGGCTACTGGATATAAAGATAATTAGATTAAGGAAAAAAAAAGTTTGTGGAGGCTCTTCCCTTAATGTTGGCAAAGAGAAGGCAGAAAGGCAAAATGCATGGTAGAGAGGTGCCTTTTTAGACTCTTGCAAAGTTACACATTAACTTCATAACTAATCTTTCTTATTGACATCAAGGCACATAATGATTTTCCTAGGCAAAGCTAGGAAAGTTCAAAATTAATAGTGTCACTAAAGTCAAACAAAATACTTTGCCCTTAAGGGGCTATGAGCAGGTGATTAGATTCCTCTTGAAAGCAAACAAAAAGACAGTAATGTTTGTTAAATGTCTTCTATGTATTATCTTATTCAACTTCATTTACCAAGCAACAACCATGACAAGTCTCAGAACTAGTGATGGAGCTGGTTTCAGACACAATTAGCCCACCTTTTAAAGTACATTCCTTTTCCATTCCTCATCCGGTCTCTCACATAATAAACAAACAAGACAGATTAATGATTAAGGAATGAAATAAGTCAAAGAAGTGCAAATCCAAATCACGAGGGGACTAAGATAACATTTCCAGAGCAAGTCTGGCATGTCAGTGCCAGAGCCCAAGTGGACTGAGGGGAGTCCATAGGGAGGGCAGCCTGTCATGAGGAGTCTGAACCCAAGCCAGGTAAGAGAGACACATAGGGGAGACAGGAGCCCAAGTATATTGAGCAGGTTGCCCACTTGGGAAGAGAAGGAAGGTGCTGATTGGGGCGCTATAGGGTACATTCCTAGAGAAGAGGTTGGCAGCAGAAATGGGACAGTTTGTTACACACAGGGGAAATAATAAAATCAGTAAATACATTAAAGGTAACAGAAGCAAGGCTTCTCACTGTTGGAGAAGGGAGTTACAAATGCAGAAAGGGAGAAAACTACCTGAACCCTGTGGTGTTGGATTGGAACTGGAGGTGCTGATGTGGATACATGGTGTGCAACATAAATATGGAGTTACAGAAATACATATAGACATAAATAGATGTATGGATGTATATCCGTCTATGTATTCTCTAGAGCTTATCAATTGAGATGGTCTGGGGGCAGCAACACTCCAGTAGCAATGAGCATACCTGATGGCAAGGTCTTGACTTTTAGATACCATTTTCTACTAAAAGGAACAAGATTCCTTGGGAAAATGGCTGACTCTAGGGCTGACCTGTAGACAGTTTAAGATAAGCCTCATCCCACAAAGCAAGAAATGGATCAAAGAAGGATGGGGACACATCAAAAGGACACAAGAACCAGCTTTAAGAGCTCTCACTGGCCAAATCAGGGACAATTTAAGTATGAAAACAAAAACAAGTTAATGTATTATAACTCACTGAATAAAGTATCAAACCAAGAGTCCATACTGATAAAAGTTAATTTGATTTTATAGAGTTTCAAGGCACCTCCCCACAAAATGTTTATTATTTGATTAGAGAACATTCTGTTACAGTAAAAAAGCCTGACAGACACCATCTTAAGTCACATACTACATTCTGACGACTGTTATCTATTCATTTGACTTGACTGCAAGTTGTCCACTAGGCAGTATGTATCCGCTACCACCTATCTGCCTGCCTGCCTATCTCTCTATCTATCTATCTATCTCTCTCTCTATCTATCTATCTATCTATTTTTGAGACAGTATCTTGCTATGTCGCCCAGGCCAGACTACAGTGCCACAATCACAGCTCACTGTAGCCTCAACCTCCTGGGCTCAAGTGGTGCTCCCATTTTTGTCTCCCGAGGAGCCAGGATCACAGGCACGCACCACCATGCCCAGCTAATTTTTAAATTTTTTGTAGAGACAGGGTTTCCCTACATTTCTAGGCTGGCCTCAAATTTCTGGGCTTAAGTGATCCTCCTGCCTCAGCCTCCCAAAGTGCTGAGATCACAGGCATAAGCCACTGTGCCTAGCCTGTTACTTTAAAAATCTGAAACAAATGTGTTTCTTTCTTTTGAAAATTACTATGTCAATTTTTCACTAAATCAAAATGGATTACATATTAGTTTAAAATATTATCAAGGTTCTATAAAAATTTAAACATCAAAACCACATGATCAGGTAGTAGTAAATGCTGAAATCAAACCAAGGTCTCAACATAGTTGCCATATACATCAGATATTTTATAATGAAACTGTTATAGCAACAAAAAAAAACCCTATTCATATATGCAAAAATCCCCCGATATACTATCAACCTTTTAACTAAACGGAGGCAATTTACAGGATAGGACATGGAATTCCATGAGGATAGGGGACGTGTCTTTTCTAACGGACTTTCTACAGATATGCTTTGCACATAGTAAAATCTCACTAAAGTAAGTAGGGAGAACAGACCCCCAGCTGTGAATGAAATAAGGACATAATGTTGCAAAATCAACAAAACCACCCCTGGTATTCTATCCACAGGAGACCTCTGTGAGCTTTAATTTCCTTGTTTGTCAAATGGGGATAGTACTAGAAGTACATAATCAACAATACTGTTTTATGACTTAAATGAATACGTGTTTTAAAATGCTTAGACTTTGCACACTAAGTTCCCAATAACATGGCAACTATGATCACTTCTATGTAATAACATTAATTTAACTTTCTCCAAAGTAAATTTTGTGTGGGTGCCTTACAAGGAAACCTGGTATTCCCCTGAGAGTCAGGAAGAACTTGCAGCATAGCAATTGCTTACATTTATATTGATACTTATATTCCAGCATGGCAGGAGTATCAACAACAGGGAAGCTTTCAAAAATAAAGTGAAGAGAAGAAATGAATGTCTTCTCAAACACAAAGTAAGAACATAGGAAACATTTTCAGAAACATTTAAGAAACACTGTCAGCCATTAAGAGAGTAGAAAGGGCAACCACAAATTAGAAGATATTCACAAAACACTCAACTAAGAAGTCACATTTAGAATATACAAACAGCTCCTAACAGTAAGAAAATGATGAACAACCCAATTCCAAAAACTAAAATCTTCAAAAGACCCGAACAAGCATTTCACAAAAGATATCCAAATGCCTGAAAACCTTATGAAAAGTTGCTCCACGTGAGAAATGGAAATTAAAGCCAACTGAGATGCCACTACAAACAGATCTGAATAGCTAAAACTAAAAACATAAAAACACCAAGTGTTGGCATGGATGTGGAACAACTTTGCATATAGTAACACTGGAAAAGTGTTTGGCAGCACTAACCGCCGCTAAACAT
The DNA here is from genome assembly GCF_007565055.1 of Rhinopithecus roxellana. NCBI lineage: Eukaryota > Metazoa > Chordata > Mammalia > Primates > Cercopithecidae > Rhinopithecus > Rhinopithecus roxellana. The sequence goes on from NC_044554.1 coordinate 65,479,905, forward strand.
TCATCTACCGGATGACCCAACAATATCACTGCTAGATATACACAAACGAATGAATGTACACATCCACCAAAAGGCATACACAAGAAAGTTCATTAGCAGCTTTATCAGAATAGACCCAGGCTGGAAACAATCTAAATGATCACTAACAAGAGAATAAACTGTAGTTTATTGAAACAATGGAATACCATACAGAAAAGAACCACTAGTGATAAAAATAATAGCATAGATAAATCTCACAGACATTACATTGCATGAAAAAAGCCAGATATTAAAGGCTGCCTACTGTATGATTGCACTTACTGAAGTTCGAGAATAGGCACAACTAATTGACGTGGAATAATGGCTATTTCAAGGCATAAAAAATGCCATCTGGGAATGGACATGAGGGAAACTTTCGGGATGCTAACAATTTTCTATGTCTTGATTTGGGTGGTAGATACACCGGTTTATGCACATATATATATATTTAATTGTACATATATTTACATTTAAGATTATTGCACAATATACAAATGACTGGATATTGACCTCAATTTAAAAAGTATTTTTAAAAAACTTTCAGAAACTAGAAAAATGGCAAAGATATACACAGTAATACCATTTACATTTAAACAAATAATATTTTTATTAGTTTTAGGAGAGAACCTGAAAATTCTTAAAAATATGTACTGTTATGCAAATATATGCAAATTATTCCTGGTGGCATCTGGCAATTTTACCTCTCAAGAAATGAAGACGCTGTATATCTAATTTGTTTGGGGACAGGTACGTGATTCAGAGAAACTCGGATTGTAAGTCACCACATATCCTAGCAGAAGATAAGCCTTGGAGAGCAAGATCCCAGAAGAATGGCCAAAGCAGAGGCTGGTGGGAAAAAGGAATTCTACATATTCAGGAAGATACAAGAAGAAGCAGAGTTAAGGACAGTGGAAAGCCTAAAGGCACTGCATTCTACAACACAGCTTCTGCTTCACAAGAATGAAGATAAAAAGGAAAACATACCCCCACCATATTATTTTCTAGTTTGTGATCATTTTAATTACACAAAATGCACTTACAAAGTTTGTCTCCAGTCCCCTCCCTGTTCCTCTGCCCCGATATGCTTTAAAATAACACACAGGTCTGAAGTATATAAGGTACTGCACTAAAGGGGATGTTGTGAGGGATGTACCAGGGAAAAAGGAAAGGAGGGCTAATAGGCAAAAACATCATAATTGCTGGGGAGCAATTAGTGCACCTATGGTTCCAAGATATGATGATAGAGCTGATACTACCAAGGCTGAGGCTTCACTCACAACAAAGAAAGTGACTTTTAAAATGTCTGTGCCTTAAATTCTTGATTGCCTGCGGCATTAACTTGGCACAGGTTATATAGCCCACACTCTCTAAGCGTCTGCATGTTGGTCAGTCACACAAGAGACAAGAGCCTGCTACACTCTTTATCCAGTGTCCTCAAAGGAGAAATCCCGTTACCGCCTCTGAAATATAACCAGTCTTACTGAAATTACCCAACATTTGTTAAGTCTTACAGGTTCTGAAGCTGCCTAGTGCTTATGCTGGGTCATTTTCCCTGCTGGGCATACATCTCTCAGATACCAGAATCAGATTACAAAGAACTCACAGAAAACCCCTTTCTTATCTACCTGGACTAGCCCAGTTTATCTTAGATGATAAATTCCTTTCATAAGCATAATCAGTCCTAGTCGACAATTCAAGATTCAACTACCTCAAATTATCAAGTTTATAAGAACATGAGATGATTCGAAAAAAATACTGCAGATCAAAGGCCACAAACCGAATATAGAATCCATGTCCCCACAGGCCCTAACACTCTCCCAACTGACAACCAAATTCTAGACCCACTGAAGACAAAGCTCCTCTAGTGTAATTGGTTTAGAACAACCAAAAGTTTATCTACTGCCCACTGGCATTTATCAGCTCTAATACTTCAAAGGCTGATAGTCCAAGCTAATTTTATTTAAGTTCCATAAATCCCCAAACATTCATAAATATTTTTCAATTCAAATCCAACTGAATTTTCTTTTTCTGAAAACAAACGGAAACACTGAACATTGTTTAAAAAAATTAATAGACTATTCCCATTATCAAACCCAGACTACAAGTATTTGTAGAGTAGCATACTCTTGTATTTGTGTATAATACTCCCACATTCATATAGCACTGCAATCCCATTAGCAGCAGGCTTAAATTAATAAAATTGTTTGTCTTGTCAGCTTGTGTTACACGTTGTACAAACTTGTTAGATAATCAGCAGAGGCATGACAATTCATTATCCTACAGGGAGTCAGTCTGAAACCAGCAGCTTCCGCTTTCAAACGGAGCCGCCACGTCAAATTAGCCCATCATTTGCAGCCGGCTGCTGCATATTCTGAAGGGCACAGACAAAGAAACTCTGCATCCATCCTATCATTCACCAGCAGCAAGAGATTTTTAAATTTCACTCCCAAATGCCAAAGCACCTATGGCTGCCCAGCATCAGCAGAATTGTATTTTGAGAGGTCTCTGAAACAAGACAGATTTGACTTTTTCAAGTCCTCGGTTTGGCTGGCAAGGGTAAAAGATGTGGTCCGATTTTATACCAGGTTTTAGCATCAGCACTTGGCTCCTACCAAACCAGCAAATGTTATTCTTCTCCAGCAAGGAGGGAGAAAGGAGAAAGAAAAATGAATTCTTCCTGAACAGAACTTCCTCGTTTGAGCTTTAATCAGATGCCTCACACTACAATTGCACAGAGGTAGAGGCAGTTAGTTGCCACTCCACTGGCTATGGAAGAACAACACGTCGCTTTCTTCTTGGGCTCCTTGCTAACCAACAGTTAAGTAATGATACGGTGAAGAGTTAGCATGAATCTACTCAGGTATTTCGGGCAACAGGAAGTAGATGTCAATTATAAGATATACTTCTTGGCATCATTTACCCAAAATACAAATTGGTGATAGGTGGAAGATCATATGCCAAATGTTTCTGCAGGTTGCAGAGATCACTCCTACAACCTGGCCCCTGAACTAAGTAGAGCCATGCAAATCAGAACAACACATGGACCCAAAGTAATTTATTTAGGTCTAAAATAAATAAGACTTTTGGAAACATGAAAATACTAATGAAAATAAGACCCACAACTTGAATACTACATACACTCTGTTAGACTTTTAATGCTGGTTAATATCAGACCGGTGAAATATTTGCAAGCCAAAAGTTGTTTTTTAAACAACCAGTGCTCCAAAAGAATATGGGTTCCCCAGTTGAGACTGCATAAATCTGGCCAATCTTCAAGTCTGTGGTATTATTTCAAAATTCTGTCTGTCCCTGTCTGGGAGAGAATAATAACCTCCCAACCCACTGCTGGTCTTGGCCATGTAGCTTTCAGTACCCTTCCCTGGGGAAAGACCATCAGCACTTCCCTGGCCTGGTGGATTTCGGAGTGGCCAGTGAAATTACAGTGAGTCAGCTCTTGATTGCCACATCTCTCTTTCCCTCCACTGTGATAAGGGTAAAATGCCATATAACATACAAATGATCTATCAATCTGGATCCCAAAGTGAAGGAAACATGAAGCAGAACCACAGCCTACCGATGATGGACATATGAGTGAGAAATAAACCTTTATTGTTATAAAGCCACTGAGTTTTTGTTACTGCAACATGCCCTTAGTGGACTACATAAAGCCTATAGGAAATTTGGTTCTGTCAAGGATACTGATGCTATAGTGAAAAGCAACAAAACATCCAATCAGAGAGGCACAATAGGATCTCTCAAAGCATGATGGCCCACTTTAAGAAAGAAAAATTATTTTATTCTATCTGACCTCCTCAATCTGAGCCCTATTTTCACTCAAGAAGATAATCTATACAATTCCAACAGAGAAATCATTTTCTATTCTCCAAATAGAAAATACTGTGACACAAAATGACACATCACATTCAGAGAGTCTAATATCTGTTTTATCTTTCTCTGCTTCCTATTTTGCTATCAGGATGCTAGCTCTAATTCACTTCTAATTGATAATCTACTCTGGGCTAAATGTGAAAAAAATACTAATAAATAGGCTCTGAGTGTTCAAGGGGACTCTAGTGAAAGCTAATTTTTGGGAAGGGATCTATTTTGGTTCTTTAGGTTCTTACTTCCTCACTGAGATGTGGATGGGTATAGTATTGACAAAGACAGGCAACCATTTTAGCGGTAATCAATTATTACAAAATTGTATTAGCTGGGCAGGGTTCAGTAGTAAAGACAAATTTCAGTGCTAAAAATATTCTTCAGAGCCCAAATAAAGCAGGAAATAATAGACAGTGCTCTAATGAACACAATAAAGGGGGAAGGAAAATCTACAACACCAGACTGCTCTACCTTACTTTGTTCACACATTCTGGATTTTCTGCCAAAGTATCAAAATATTTGTCAGAAATGAAAGTTCCACTACACACCTAGGCACCCTAGGAGCCTCTCTTGCTTACTTTGGTCTCAGTTGTGCTATGCAACCAATAAGAACAGAATAAGCAAGGATCTGATTGGGGAATGGCATTTCACCTTTGGTGGCAGGGGAAAAGGAAAGGCCTTTCAATTTAAAAAAAAAAAAAAAGTTTAGAAAAAAACAAAAATCAACATCTCAATTTTCATGCCACACACACCTACAAACAACATCTGGCTCCTAGCATCCAAGGCTCCAATGGATCTATTCTGCACTGTCCCTGCTTTTTAAGACATAAAAGTACACTGTTTTCTATTATCATTGTCGCTGTTGGTAAAAATTTCCATTCAGATCATCCCCCCAAAGCATAAGCCACTCCAGTAAGAATTTAAAACACCTCTGCCTGAACCCAGTCTCTTCTACAGGAGTCAAACAGGACACTTGACAGGAATTCATTATCCAAGAGCAGGCACTGAAATTCTGGCACTCCTGCAGCTCTGATGGGGGACACTATTTGTCCCTAAAAAAACTGGGAGCGAGTTAAGATCACTGGGTCAATACCATGTTTATCTCCATGCTGCCAAACCACACAAACCAGAGTTCAGAAAAACAGTACCTGATCAATGCTAAGCCAGCTGTCTTCAACCAGATATTCCTTAGACGACGATGGAAGAAAAGGAGGCAGAGTTGGTATAAAGGCCAATGCTCAACAAAGGCATTATACCAGGGGTCAGTAAACATCATCTGGCCTTTCTGTGCAGTCTATAAGCTGAAAACGGTTTTTGCATTTTTTAATGGTTTGAAAGAAAATCAAAAGAACAATATTTGGAGATGTGAAAACCTTATGAAATTCAGATTTCAGCATTTGAAAATAAAGTTTCATTGAAACACAGCCAACCCATTCATTCAGGCAGTTAGTGTACACGGTTGATTTCAGCTACAATGGCAGAGTTGAATAGTTGTGACAAAGAGTGCATGGTCCACAAATCTCAATATTTGCTTACATATTATCATTTGGCCCTTTATCGAAAATCAAGTGTCCTGGCCCCTGCCTTATACTTTTTAAATTCCTCTTTCGCTTACCCAAAGGAAACAGAGCCTAAAATTCCAGGACTACCACTGGAACAACCAAGCAGCCCAGATGCGCAGCCTGTCCAGCAGTGAAAGGCTCGCTGGGTCTCCGAAGAAAAGTGACCATATTCGTCTTTCTATTTCCAATAGCTGGCACACAATAGGTGTTTAATAAATGTGTTTTGTTGAACTGCTGATGAACATAAGCATTATGATGGCTGCAAAACAAAGTTCACCACACAGGGTTTACCAATACACCCACCCCTCCAAATTTCCACCTGCTCACTTTTTGAAACCATAGATAGTGAAATAAAAAACACTCTTATCATTTATATGGAGACCAGCATGTCAAGTACAATTCCCACTGGAATAAACTCTCCAGTTCTATTAGGAAGACAATATCCTAGGATGTGACAAAATGGAAAAGATGAGAAGGGGAGAGGCAGAAATGCTACATCTAACAACATGACTGGCTTAGCTGGATCCCAGCCAACAACTGGCCCCATCGATCAGATATTCACAGAGCAACAAGGAAAAAGGATGGGAAGAGGCAAGCGTGCCAGCCTTACACCTGGATGCTACTTGAGATTCAGGCAACAGCTGCACACCAGGTAATGCTCCCACGATCAGTCAGCTGGGGAAGCATCGTGCCTCATCCTCACTAAGAGCTCCGGCTGCAGACCAGTCCACGCTATTTGGACAGCCAATTGCCCATTACTAGGCCAGTGTCCAGAGGGTGCTGAGTAACCAGGGAATGCAATAGGGCCATTTGTACACAACAACAGTCTTGCAAAACTGCAAGGACTCTCCTTATTTTCCAAACCCTGCCCAGTCCACAGATTTGCTGGAACAGGAAGGTGGCTATGAGTCACACAGAACCCCACATCACTATCTTTCAAACAACTGAGGACACTGAGGCCTGTCTCTCTGCAAGGAAGGTCCCTAGGCCAAATGAAGGCTATAACCTAAGACTCTCTCTCTAGCCAACCTACTTTTTTAACTGGTAAGCTTATCTGCCTCAGAAAAACTTCCTCACTCTAAACCATGGCTCAATTCATCTATGTAGTATAAAACCAGAGAGTCAGCTATATGGGCAATGCAAAGGCAGAAAAGCCACTGCTCACCTGACATTCTAAACAATGCATACCACTCTACCATGGAAACAGCCAGGACTCAGCTCTTGACACTACACTGTTCTAATTCATGGACTACAATATCAAATGACTCAAGTATCAGAGACAAGCCAAAATCTGCAAAAGTCCTCTAGCAATGCTAAGAATGCTTCTTTTGAACCAAGTCTGGTCATCCATAACCTGCAGTCTAGCGAGGCTTTTACACCATTCAACAAGAGGGGGAAGACTGAATGGATTTCAGCACACACACACACCCCCACCATGGAAACAAAACAACACCACCACTTAAAACAGAGCTGTTTGCTTATACTAATTTTCTAGATTTGCTTCAGTAACATCAATAAAGTATATTCTACCTCTTCAGAGTCATCAGGAAACCAAAAAAATTCTACCACCAAAACAGACAAGATACAGGTTATCATTACATGCATCCCAGAGTGAAGACTAGGTTAAATGGAAGGGAAGAATGTGCGAAACATTTATTTTAGACTAGTTTAAACAGACTAGTATAAACTCAACCTTATGATTTTTTATAATACATTTAGTGGTAAAACTTAACCTAACCTGAAATTATTTGCCGCAAAACAGATGTGAGGTTACTTTAAAGCCCTCATCCCAGTTAGTGTGAATACAAGTTGAATATCCTTAATCCAAAAATCCAAAATCTAAAAGGATCCAAAATCTGAAACGTTTGGGCATCGACATGACACTGGAAGGAAATGCTCATTTAAACATTTCACATTTTTGGATTAGGGATGCTGAACAAGGAAATACAATGCAAATATTCCAAAATCCAAAAAAATCCAAAACACTTCTGGTACCAATCATTTCAGATAAGGAATACTCAACCTGTACTCATATATTTCATTGAATAAATTTTAATGTGTTTAATTATCCATAACCCCACTGAGGGTAAGTAATTAACATACCACACACGTACCATATAACCTTTCTAAAATTCATAAACTTCTGAATTCAATCCCTAAGGATTTGTGAAAAGAGACTGTGGACCTACATTACCTAATCTTCCTCAGTACTCCCACCAGCAGTCCAGCTCTGAAACTTTCCACTCATAAGAACCAGTATAGGGAGAACCTACAAATCCTCCAACTCAACCTTCAGCCCTTCTCAATACTTAGGCTATGACCTATCTGCAGTCTGTGCAACCAGTTACTGAATGAACAACGAATCTTTACACAGCCAAATCAAAATTGTTGTTGCCATACAAAACTGAATTTAGGTTAAACTTCACTTACTCGTTTTTTTGTTTGTTTTTGTTTTTGAGACAGGATCTCATTCTGTCACCCAGGCTAGAGTGCAATAGCATGATTATGGCTCACTGCAGCCTTCACCTCCTGGGCTCAAATGACCCTCCCACCTCAGGCTTCCAAATAGCTGGGACCAAAGGCACATGCTACGAAGCCTGGCGTCTATGTGTGTGGAAATGGGGTCTCACTATGCTGTCCAAGTTGGTCTAGAATTCCTGGCCTCAACTGATCCTCCCATCTTGGCCTCCCAAATTATTGGGATTGCAGGCTTGAGCCACCGCACCCAGATTTAACTTCTTGTTTGAAGGTTCCCAACTGGAGGCTATACCTCCCACTCTACATGTTTGAAGCTGAACTTCTTATGGTTTCCCAGAGTCTCCTAAACCAGTTCTACCGATTTTTATGAACTAAATTCCTGTCCTCCTGGATTAAAACTTTATTTTTTTTTTTATTTTATTTATTTATTTATTTATTTTTTGGAGACGGAGTCTCGCTCTGTCGCCCAGGCTGGAGTGCAGTGGCCGGATCTCAGCTCACTGCAAGCTCCGCCTCCCAGGTTCACGCCATTCTCCTGCCTCAGCCTCCCAAGTAGCTGGGACTACAGGTGCCCACCACCTCGCCCAGCTAGCTTTTTGTATTTTTTTTTTTAATAGAGACGGAGTTTCACCGTGTTAGCCAGGATGGTCTCGATCTCCTGACCTTGTGATCCGCCCATCTCAGCCTCCCAAAGTGCTGGGATTACAGGCTTGAGCCACCGCGCCCGGCCTAGGATTAAAACTTTAAATCTCTATTGATAAATTTGCATCCACTAATCTACAACTTAACCACCCCATTCCAAATTTCAGCAATCAACAAACCTTGTTAACTCCTCCCGGTGTGAACGTTCTTGTATCTTTTCCTTCCTTTCCATGTACACTGCCTAATTAAACCTCTTCTCACCTCATTATTAATACCACCAACAGCCTCTTCACCACAGACAGATATTCCTAACGTAACACTGTAATCACCTCAAATCCCTGCTCAAAAGCCTTCAATGACAGCCCACAGAAGGAAGCCAAAGCTATCCTTAGGATAGATAGCTTTCAAGACTGTTCCATTTTGGATCCAAGCTACTTCCAGGCCTATCTTCTTAAGGCTAGAAATGCATCTGAATCAGGAAAGCTTTCAGAAATATATCCCACTTTGAGGATCGCTTGAGTCCAGGAGTTCAAGACCAGCTTGGGCAACATGGTGAGACTCCATCTCTACAAAAAATTGCTGGGCGTGGTGGCTCATGCCTATAATCCCAGCTATTGGGAAGCTGAGGCAGAAGGATCACCTGAACCTGGCAGTTCACCTGAGCCTGCAGTGAGCCATGACTGCACCACCTGGGTGACAGAGTAAGAACCTGTCTCAAAAATAAAGGAAAGAAAAAAAATATATTAATATATCCATGTCTGCATATCCCCCTCCTACACAGATAACTCTGACTTCATGGGGGGCGCACAGCAGGAATCTGGTTGTTATTGTTGCTATTTCTTGGTTTTGGGTGTTGTTTTTTAAAGCTTCTCTGTGAGTCTATACTCAAGGTTTGGAGGCTACTAGTCTAAAAAACCTGTTTACTTCCAGCACCCACATACGCCTGCACCTTCCATTCAGCTACCCTTCACGACCTGCTTGAATGCCATTTCTTCTACTAAACCATCCTGTTCCACCCCATCCTGAAACACTTTCTCCAGCCTCTTAACAATTATAGCAATTTCTAACAGATCAACTCATGTAGTTTTGTTCACTTTTTACTGAAGTAGGAATATGATTTCTTTTTCTTTTTCTTTTTTTTTTTTGAGACGGAGTCTTGCTCTGTCGCTCAGGCTGGAGTGCAGTGGCCGGATCTCAGCTCACTGCAAGCTCCGCCTCCCGGGTTCACGCCATTCTCCTGCCTCAGCCTCCCGAGTAGCTGGGACTACAGGCGCCCGCCACCTCGCCCGGCTAATTTTTTGTATTTTTAGTAGAGACGGGGTTTCACTGTGTTAGCCGGGATGGTCTCGATCTCCTGACCTCGTGATCCGCCCGTCTCGGCCTCCCAAAGTGCTGGGATTACAGGCTTGAGCCACCGCGCCCGGCCCAGGAATATGATTTCTAATGCGTATTTTCTTCTTACTTTTAAAAACACTTTGTGTGTTTAAGCTTATTGCTCAGTTAGGTTATAAATTCCTTTAGGGGAAGAAGAAATATTTCATCTCTTTCCTACTCTTACCAGTTTCCTAGTCTTACTTAGCCCAATTCTCACTCACACTATTAGGCTATCTTGATTTTAAAATTATATCAGATTGATGATGCAATTCCGATCCAGACAATTAGACTTCATGGCTACCAATTCAGACACGCAACTACCAGCACCAGAACCCAAAGGGGATGAGCGTGTTCTGAAAGGACAGTACCTTGCACACAAGCATCCTAGGAAAAAGTGAAAGACCCAGTCTGAGTGAGCATACTATGGTATCATCGTTTGTGTGGAATCAAAAGGCAGGAAACAAGCTGTCAAGAGGAAGATACAGGAGACAAGGACAGGCAAGCAAAACAAAGAATCGCAGGCACAGCGCAGACAACATGGAATGATTCCCATGAGTGTTAGATTCTCACTTCAATATCCTATTTTCATGCAAGTTTGTGTTTCCACTGGGCCAGAAACAAGGCCAACACTGACTTGGTCAGTTGGTAACCAAACACAAGAGAAAGACAGAAAAAAACCAAGATGTTTCTTGATCCAAAGCAATAACACATACACAGAGTAAAAGGGGTGGGAAGGGGGGACACTGACTACATTTGAGCCAACATCATACACAAACATACTAATCCTACAAGAATCAAGAAACCCTGTTCTCCCTTGTTGTCTTCAATAGTCTATCCCTATATTAGACAAATGAAAAGCAAAGGAAGGAGAGAAAACCCAAGTAAGTAACAATATGACATGGTGACATTGACAATGGAAAGGCACAAGTCACCTTTAGCTAAAGCACTGCTAAAAATTATTATAGTGGCATATCCTGAAAAATTAATTCTTCTAAGAAAATACCATACTGTGGGCCTATACCTGCAAGAGTCATTTCCTTAAAGCACTGATGTTCAGTCTTGTCAAACATGTCACAACCAGGTGCTGATAACTACTGTCAGCAGAAAAAAACAATTTTTTCTAAAGGATCTTCCAGGCTGGACATGAAGTTTTTGGAGTATCTGACTGCAATTTTCCTTCAAGACTGTAGCTAGAGAAACCATTCGTATCCAGAGAACTCACCCTCACAGAAATGTCCCTCAATACCCAATGCCAATTCCTTACAATACCATCTGAACCTTGGGGAAAAAAAAAAAACAATGTAAAGCAGAAGCAGAAAGTACTCCAAGTCCATGATTCCTCAGACAGACAAGGGCAGGAATTGCATAGGCAACCCTACACTGAACAAAGTCCTTTCCACAGCCACATGTGCTATTTATATCCAAACCACAGGATCCAGGACTTTTGACAGTTCATTTAATGAGAGGGCACACCAGCGTCTCTGTAATTTTCAAAGGAACAGAGATGTTTGTAACTTTGAAGAACCTGGTCGACCTGGAAAGTAGCCCTGCAAATCACATTTTTCCTTCATTTCTATATACACATTCTAGCTCTGCCACCCAAGCAACAACCTCCCTATACACAGGCAAAATACATCTCATGCATGCTGAATGCAAAGGCATTTATTCTCAATTATTCCCAATGTTAATTTTAAAAAAAAAATAGTAACAGTAATAACAGAAAACCAAAACATGCTAGTAAAGAATACCTTTCCTCCAAGTTATACTGAATACAAACATTACTAGCATAGGCTGACTACTTAAATGGCTAAGACTGAATGCTAGCAGCCTTACTTAGTCACATCTGCAGCTCACTACCATATGTTCAAAGTGGCTATGGACTGAAGGGGACCAGAGACTAGGCATCATGTAAGCCAGGTATAAATAGGTATTTATACCTACAAAGGCCAGACATCAGTTTTCTAGCCTAAGACACCACCATACCCAAAAGATGAATGTTCACAGGAAGAAAGGAATTAGTAAGAAGAGGACACCCACATAAAGTCAATCAAAATATCTCCCAATGAAATAAGGCACAGAAAATTGGAAAAGAGGGACATTTTCACTGTACCAGCAGATGTCTGTGGCGTTTCCATTCTTCCTTCCCTTCTCGAATGCCCTCCTCTGATGAGTCTGTGACATTACTAACAGATTTCTCATTTAAGCATTCATTGGTTCCTGCTATTCACTCCCACCTCAAATCATAATCCCTGGAGTTTGAGGCTCAACAACAGTTGTTATGGAAATGAATGTAAGGACACATGAGCTAGGGTTCAAAACGCTGGTGTAGTTGGCAAGAAAGCAGAATGAAATCTTCAAGCTTGCTTCTGTAACAGAATTAAGACCTCTGCCTGTTGCTATAAGATAATGATTACAGTCAAAGCTATCTATTTTTTAAAAGAACTTCTAAAATTATAATGTATCATACTGGCAGGCAGAGACTATGCTATGAAATAAAGCAAAAAAAGGAGTTCTAAGATGACCATTCCCTCCATGTACTCCCTACTGTTTCCCCACAGGTGTTTATAGGCAACACACAACACTGACACACACAAGTCACATCTCTGTGCGTCCTGTGACACTGTTCTGTGTTGCCAAAAATCTGAACTGTGACACACACAGGTCACAGCTTCCTCAGCAGATAAAGGAGCTGATTACCCCAAAATGGGCTCAACGGTTTCTAAACATCAGCATAAGCAGTGTAAGCAACCAGGCAGAGGGCAGCTGAAGTTAGGGTCTCTATTGGAGATGCCTTGGCATGATCGCTACCTCAACGATACAGACCCTTAAATGGCCCAGGCCACCCAGGACTATTGTTTATAGTCAGTATTCAATCAGACTGTACAAAGTTTTGGAAGTTCAGGGGAATGGGTTCACAAACCTACTACGTCTATGATCAAGCCACTCAGTGATGAAAAGAAGATAAAATCACTTGTAAGTAACTTTGTGGCAGCCCTTAGAAAAAGAGCAGGAAGCTTGTACCAATCATAACCTCACACAAAGTCAAATGCACCTAATCTGATCTCACTTTCCCCTGATGCTAACAAGATGTCTCGCTACCATCATTAGTCATTGATGGCATGCTATGGTAGGCATTTTAATCAGGGAAGATTCTGGTAACTCAAGTAGTAGAATTCTGAAAATAAGAAACAGCAAGATTCTTAAAGCTGTCTACAAAACAAAAAACAAAACAAAACAAAATCTGAATCAAGCCCCTTATTTCTATTCCTTTCCCAGTTGTCACACAGTTGAGTAGTCATGCGTCACATAACGACATTTCAGTCAATAATGAACCACTTATCCAACGGTGGTCCCATAAAATTTCCTGTACCTTTTCTATGTTTAGATACACAAATACCACTACGCTACAACGCCTACGGTATTCAGCACTGCAACATGCTGTACAGGTTTACAGCCTGGAGCAACAGGCTATACCATATTGCCTAGGTGTGTAGTAAGCTATACTACCTAGGTTTGTGTGAGTACGCGCTACGACACTTCTGCATCGAAATCACCTAATGACCCATTTCTCAAGAACATATTCCCATCATTGGATAATGCATAACTGTATCTCTTCCCATGAGTATCTTTATACTTACCAAGGATGTTTACGGAATTCAGGGTATTATTTTTATAGTTTAAGGTTCTTGGGATTAAACTTCCTATCAGTTTATGAATGTAATGGAAGTTTTAAAAAAGAAACTTTGCTCAGGGATTACATAATTTGCAAGATGCAAGTGAGACAATACTTAGAATAATCAGTTGCAGTCATGGTCATCTTAGAGTTTGCTTCAAGTGGCAATCTAAACATTCAGGGGAGTTGTGAGTGTGTCTTTACAAACAGGACTATTTGTTGTATCTCTAACCTCTTCCTTCCCTCTATTTGCACTCCTCCAAAATCATTTCCCTTTTTGCACCTGTATTTCTGCATTTAGGGCAAAAGGACCAAGATTAAAGGTTATCATCTGACAAGGGACTTTAGCAAGTACATTATCTTCTTAAACACAAAAAAGGGAAAATATGATCACACACAGGTGATTCCTTTGAGAAAAAGCATAGGGCAGCTAAGGAGAAATGAGCATATCATCATGTAATGATAGCCCAGTTCAAAATGTCTCTTATACAGGATAGGCCAAGAAACATAGAAAGAAGTGCCCGATCAGGCAACAGCATTTACTTCCACCCACTGTACACGCAACAACTTCAACCTTGGTATTGCATGGATGTACAAGAATAAAAACTGTGACGTACCTAGCGAGTAAGTGTTTCATCATAAAGTACCCTGCTTTTTAAAATAAATAATCACAGTATATATACACAAAGGGAAGTATACATAAGCAGGTCATCTGGGTGGTCTCTAAGTTGACCCAAAAAGGACAAAATGAATGAAAAGAACGTGGAAAAAACGGGGGGGGGGGGGGGGGGGGGGGGGGGGCGGGGTGGGAACCAGGAGCCTAAATATATTTAGCACACCTTCAATATCTATTAATTATAAATATAGATCTTCCCTAAATCAGTGTTAATTGCAAAGAGAATATTCATGATCATTTTGCTAAATAAACAGATGTTTGACTAAACTTACAACTTAATCACCATCATGAAAGATATATTATAATCTACTATCATTAAAAATCACCAAATACAAACTTAATTTAAGAGATTTTTACAGCAACTCTAGGTTCTTCATTAGAACTAGCATCATTACACATTTGAAAAATATTTGTATCTATGTGCAGTTTATATGCCAGTCAATAAAATACAGGTGGAAGGCCTGGGAAGCAGAATGTGATGTCACCAGCAGACAAGACTTCTACCAAGTCATGATTGCCTTGGCCAATTTCAACAGGAAAAGTACTCTAAATTACAATATGCTCAAACTGTGAAATAACGCAAGCCTGATAGGCGTACACAGTTCAAGCCAAAAACATTCCCCTTATAACACACACATATACACACACAACCACTTTCTTCCAAGAGCCAGAAACCATGAACTTCCTCCTAAGGAACAAGGTGACCATCTCAAGTTCACCATCAACACTAGCACCTTCAGACTTACTGAATCCAATCACTTTAAAACACAGCTTCAATGTTTTTTCAAAAACAACTTTCAGAAGGGACAGGTTATAAAGATGACAGTGAGGTCAGAGGAGGCAAGAGAAGGAGAGAGAGGGTGGTGACCTTCAAATGTAGTGCTACCAAAATGTCGGGGGCTATTTTGCTAAAAAGTAAAAGCATCACCTTCCTCCCTGACATGAGAGCAGTGACAGTAAATGTTTGCTGACATTCAGCAAAATGACAAGGGCTGCTTAAGGAGTGGCCTTCACAAAATGTCTAGGTAAGAGGCAAAGAAAGCTTCAAGGGAAAACAACTTGCACACCAAGGTTCCCACAGACTGTAAAGGAATCTCTTCAAATGGAAAACATTTAAACATGTACCTAATGATCAACACCTGGCAGGTTCATGGGATTTGGACCCTCTTACAATTCAGTTCCATCCCTTGTAACAGGCTCACCATCAATCTCCACCAAAAAAGTAAAGTTTGTTTGTCTGGATAGGAGATTGGCTTCTATAACACTGGGGATGGCAAAAGAGTTTACAAGGAGAAAACAGACAAAAATTTCTGAAGCAAGGATAAAATGGGGGTGGGGGGTTAACATGTTACCTCCATAACCATGCCCAGTGACAAAACAGTCTCTGAATGCCCTGTACTTTGGTTTCTACCTCACAAGAGATAAACCAAAAACACCACTAGAATCCAAGTGGTAAATGACAAGTCAAAGGTGATTTCTTTCTCCTTTGAATCCCCATACCACTCGGGGTGTGTCCCTCTTACATCTTATCGCATGCTGCCTTGATTAGCATGTGCTTGAGTCATTCCCACCACCACACAGCAGGGATTTCATCTCGCATACCTTTGTACCCCTCCTCATGCCTAACACAACACGACGCTCAGAGGAAAGAAAGACAAAGAAGCCACCCGATGAACCAAACTTTTAGAAAATGACTAGACAGTTAAAACACTCCCATGGGCCATTCTTTGTGGAGTACTTTCATACAAGAAAAGGGACATGGTACTTGCTGCCATCCCACTACCCCACGCCTGTATCTTCTAGCCTATGAGTATGACAGACAAGCATTAATAGGAAGTTTTTCCTAATCTAGATTTAAAAAAAAAAAAGTATTGCCAGGAAAAATGAAGCTGAGTAGGGTTCAGAGGATCTAGAATAATAATTCTCCAAAGAAGTCAACCAACAGAGAGGTTTCTGGCCTCTTCAGAATGTAAGTTACTATCTCTAGTGACCCTCAGGGAGACAGACAGTTGCAGAGGCTCAAAGCTACTGAAAATGACACTAATTTTGCCCTTTGGTGACACCACAATGGAAAATGAGAAATACCCTTTAATTTGATGCAATTTAAACATCAGCCAGACACACATCTTGGTGGCACACGTTGTCCTCTTGACTCATCGGTTCTGGCTTGGATCAGTCCAGTGTTCATGCACACTTTCATACTAACGCTAACACTACAACATCCTTCTAAGAATACCTAGGCCCAGCTACCAGCTGCCCATCAAGTAGATCTCTTCACTAAAGATTAGAAAGAACACCTTTCTGAAGTCCCTGCAAGACTTACCTTCTGGCTAAGAAAAGCTAGATGGTAAATCTAGCTCCGTTACCAGAAAGGCATTCTGGGAAACTGTCCAACCTGATAGGGAGAGCATTCAAGTTGAGAACAATTGAGAACAAGATAACAGAGCCCAGCAATTTCAGGGTATTAGATTTAATAACAAGGAAACCCTTACCTGACTCTCGGGAAACACTGAGGGGATTAACAATAAGGCTTTTAAGGAGATCTGAGCTACCCAAAAAGAACATTAAATAAGCACATAGTGTCATCATTTATTAAAAGCAAAGTTCAAATAAAGGAATCTACTGTGTTCCATTCTAACAAGTGGGCCTTTTAAGTTGCCTGCAGGAGTGAAATGATTAGGTCTCCTAAGGGCCACAACAGGTACACAACTGAAGGCAACATTAGCAAAGAGTGAGGAAGAAGAAGAAACAGCCAGCAGAGAGGCACCTCACCAAGCAACAGTCAACACAGGGGCTTGCAAGTCTCTTTCAGAATTAGAATCACCTGCAGTACAACAAGGTTTGCACTCCACTCCCAGAGATTTGCTTTAATTATTCTAGCTGAGGCCTGGGCAGTGGTTGTTTTGTTTTCAAGTTCCCCCAGGCAATTTTAAGGTAAAGCAACAAGCACACAAACAAAAAACAAACAGGTAAAGGACAAAGGAGGAAAGGGGCATTTCAAGGAGCCATCTTATAAAATCACATTCAATATTTAAGAGTCATTTTAGGTTTTACTTCTTGAGAAAGTTAATTATATATAGGGCAAATCAAGCCTGGAATGAAATTTACCCACCTAAGTATCCTGATTATGTTACAGGTATTCTTATGGGAGAATAAAAGTTTCCCAGGTAAGTTTCATAAATCAGGCCACATTATGGCTCTTAAGGAAACTACTGACACAAACCATACGACAGAGAAGATAAGTCAGACACTATTACTATGTTAATGATTTTCTCTCCCTACTTCCAGAGGAGGCAGATAAGTAATAAACCTTTTCAAGGAAAGAGCTTTCCAGATGGGAAATATTTAAACTCATCGTTTAAGAAATGAGTGGCTATGACATCTTTATTATGGAATAAGTAAAAATTCTCCAAAGTGTAAAAGAATATGATTACTTTATATAAGTCTTAAAGCAGGCTAAACAACATCTGCATCTACAAGATTTGATTTGGTTTTGATGTTATCACTTTCAAGCTTAAGACTCCCATCCAGAATCAATCTCACCAGATCTCCACTTCTACCACAGACACCCAGGACACACTAAAAAGTGGTTCTCAATCCTAGCTGCACATCAGAAGCATCTGAGGAGCTTTGGAGTGTAGAGGGAAGAAAAGTTACTAGACCAACCCCCATCCCCTTGGAAATTCAGTAGACCTAGGGCATGTATGCTAATTAAGAGCTACCTGGGTGATTTCTGATGCGCAGCCCAGGATTGAGAGCTGCATTAAAAGCACCTATTCTTAACATTTTTCCTCTGCGTTATTCTGCTGATTGAGCCATGTTGCTACAGAGTCAGATCCAAAGGAGGCAATAATCGGTTCTGCTGCTTGATACACAGACAAGTTACTCTGATTCTTTGGGGACTCTAATTTAGTAGAGTTGAGACACTGATGAGTTCATGGCTTTGTTTCTCATTAGTCTTTTATTGCATTTCAAGTTGTGTGTGCTTTTTATTCCAAATCAACACATGAAAAATAAATGTTTAAAAAAATACCCAGGCTACTTGCTAAAGAAAATGGTTTTACAAACCTTATCCATTCAATAGATGCCTGATGAATGAAAGAAAGGTAGTCCACACAAACACACACACAGCCAGACATGTGTCCATTACAAACAAATATAGCCAGTTACCCTTACAGCAGGAGAGATTACAGAAACCTGTTTTGCCCTGAACCTTAAAACAATACCTGAGATCTGAGCTTGCAGGCAGCGATAATTTAATCATGGACAGCAACCTAACCACAGACTTAGTAAGGGCGAATCTGCCAGCCAGAAGTGCAACTGCTTTATGCTGGCAATAAGAAGGAGGAGAAGACTGTGCATAGGATGTCTCTCCACTCAGAGGCTCTCTTCTAGTTAATCTTTTACCACCATGACTTTAAGACTTGGGCCAAAATAATTTCAAGAGCAACATATCAGAGACCATTCTCATCAGCCCCTGCCTGATTCCTTGTCCAGACAGAGACAGGTGCTAAAGAATGTCTGGGGCACCTTGGCCAGCAATTTAACCATGTACTAAACCCTCAGACCTAAGACAAGAAATAGGCTTCCAGGGCAAGAGGACCAAGTCCAACTCGGAATGTGGCATTTTACTTCTACATCTCTTCCATGGCTGTCCCTGGGAATCAAGAATCAGGATGCTGAGTCTTAGTCAGTAATGTGCCATATGCCCTAAAATGAGTTACATTCTCCCTTGGTGGGCATTTTGGTTAGATTTATTACCACCCACCCAGGGGGCGGAACAGCTAGAGGCTTCATTAAAGCTAAGAAAGCTCCAAGTGATCCCCTGAGGATGCAGGCCAGGGGAGGGCAAAAGATTATCACCAAAGAAATCATGATGGTTGTCTGGGCCTCAGAAAGCACCCAGCACTAGGGAGAAGCAGGTTATTTAAAAAGACAATAAAATAAATAAAACAGCCTTCTGGGTTCACATAAATATTTCACTGATCAGTAGAAGGACAGTAAAGGGAATATAGAAAGAGTGCCTAACATTTAATGGGATTTGGGTAAAAACACTATACTTTCCAAAAGTTACTCAAGTGTGACAGGAAGTCTACGAGCTAAAATTACTTTTTCAAATGACCAAGATACTAATTTATTCTTCAGAACCACAGGGAAGGGCCCATACAAATGACACAGTATCACTGAATGATCACCAGCCCTGAACCCCTTCTTTCCCTTACTGAAACTGCAGACACATTTCAGCACAAATCCACTGCTCTGTTTCATCAGAACTGAACCAGAGGGAGCCATTGTCGCTCCAAGCTACACACCTGTGCACAAATTAAAATATCTCCACTCACACTTCCTGTGCATCACACAAACACACCCTGCAAGTGTCCTTCCAAAGCCCTCTACTGGCTCTTAAGGCTAGCTCTCCAGAGCCAGTAAGAGAGGAGGAACAGGAGGAAAGTATACAAGTGGAGGCAGAAAGGTAGGAAGAATGAGTGGGAGACCACCCTGGAGGGTCATACAGGGTGACCCCCTAAAGCAAGTCAGAAACTTGTAACTTAGCTCTTATCTCCCCCCATCCTCCCCTGGTTTTCCAGGTTCCTTGGAGCCTGTTTACCTGAAGAGATGATCCTCTCTGAGAGGAAGGGAGATAAGAAAAAGACCTCAGGAAAAGAGCAGCAAATAGATACAACTTTCATTTGGGCCTTCTCCCCTCCTACCAATGGACTTCTCCCAGATAAAGAGGTGAGCCTTAAAAAAACAACTTTCAGGGCCGGAAACAGTGGCTCACACCTGTAACCCTAGCACTTTGGGGAGTCTGAGGCCGGTGGATCACCTGAGGTCAGGAGTCCAAGACCAGCCTGGCCAATGTGGTGAAACCCCATCTCTACTAAAAATACAAAAAATTAGACAAGAGTGGTGGCAGGTGTCTATAATACCAGTTACTCAGGAGGCTGAGGCAGGAGAATCCATTGAACCTGGGAGGCGGAGGTTGCAGTGAGTCGAGATCGTGCCATTGCACTCCAGCCTGGGCAACAAGAGCGAAACTCCATCTCAAAAAAAATAAAAAAAGAAAAGAAAAAAGAAGAAACAGAAAAAGAAAAAAGAAACACCTTTTAGGAAGGCCAAGCGCCACTTCCAGTGACTGACAGAATGCACTAGGAGTAATCAATGTACCAGTCCTTGGGGCTGGGAGAAGCTGCCCACAGTGAGAAGGGACACATGAAAAATAATTAGAGAAGATACAAAGCTGAGCGTGTGAACACTCTAGAGGATCTGAGAGTGTTTTCTCATTATACCACAAACGTTAACCATATAGAGTTATGGTCACTTCTGGGTTGGAGTATTGTAATATTCTCTATGCTTTCAAGGCATCAAACCAAATATTAAGCCAGTAAAAAACGAGCAGCTCAATTGTTGAGTGACATGGAACACAGACAGTACACTGTCCCTGGGTCTGCATTTGTCAAAGGTTGCCTTCTTGCCTTCAAGTGTATTTGAGAGGCAGACTGTAGGTTATACAGGATGAGTATCCCTAATTCAAAAATCAAAATGCTCAACTGCTGAAACTCTTTGAATGCCAACATAATACTCAAAAGAAATGCTCATGGGAACATTTCAGATTTCAGATTTTCCTACTACGGATCCTCACCTAGTGAGCACATTTCAAATACTCCAAAATTCAAAATCTGAATCACTTCTGGTACCAACCACTTCAGATAGGGGATACTAAACCTGTAGAGATCTCAACAATGTGTGCTGTAACCCCCTATACATACCATACCACTTTTTTTTTTTTTGAGACGGAGTCTCATTCTTACCGCCCAGGCTGGAGAGCAATGTCGGGATCTCGGTTCATTGCAACCTCTGCCTCCCAGGTTCAAGTGATTCTCCTGCCTCAGTCTCCCAAGTAGCTGGGATTACAGGTGTCTGTCACCACACCCAGCTAACTTTCGTATTTTCAGAAGAGACGGGGTTTCGCCGTATTGGCCAGGCTGGTCTCGAAGTCCTGACCTCAGGTGATCCACCTGCCTTGGCCTCCCAAAGTGCTGGAATTATAGGCATTAGCTACCGTGCCCAGTTACCATACCACTTCTTGAGAACAAACAAGACTAGGTTGACAGTGCTCAGACTTCATGCACAGTAGACAGAACTGCTGGGGAGAACCCTCATTTGTCTAATTTCTTGCCAACCCTGAACTGGCATGGCAGCATCATCCTCCTCAAAGTGAGGGTGTGGTATATTTCTTTAGCAACAGTGATTTTAATTATCTACTGGTCACCTATGCTCTTATATTTTAATTACATATAATTGCTTTACATACACTTACTTGGGGGTGATTGTTTTTATCACAATAGGGTGCAATTTAATAATCTGTAATGATTGTGCAAATACTCACAAGTGCACTGTAGAAGTACCTGACAGAGCGGCTTATCGGCCAAAACAAGTAAATACCACAGGCTGCATGCATGAACTGCCATGGGAGCCTTTGTGTTCCCATAAAGCATCTCACCGGTTCCCAGCCAGGGCAACAGAAAAGAGCAGTGGTCCCCAGGAGAAGATGTACCTATCCACTCTACTCTTTATTTCAGAAGCAGCAAGTTCAGCTGTTTGGGGGGATGGGCATTCTGGCAACAAAACACAAAGGGCCTGGATCACAGCCTGCTTCTAAATAACACAAATAGATAAGGAATTAGGTGATTAGAGAGTGTACTGCCAGCAGGACTAAATATCAGCCCCTCTGGGAACATGTATCTGTGGTAAAAACTGTATACATTGTACTACAGCACAACTTACCTAAGAGCTACCTCTGATCTGAATGGACCATTTAATGCTTTGTACTTGAAGGCAAATTTTCATTTTAAGAATGAAGATATAATCATCAAAATTGGAAATAACTGATATATCCAAAAATAGGTAAATGCTGGGGCGGGCGCGGTGGCTCACGTCTGTAATCCCAGCACTTTGGGAGGCCGAGGTGGGTGGATCACAAGGTCAGGAGTTCAAGATCAGCCTGGCCAACATGGTGAAACCCCGTCTCTACTAAAAATACAAAAAAAATAGCCAGGCGTGGTGGCGGGTGCCTGTAATCCCAGCTACTCGGAGGCTGAGGCAGAGAACTGCTTGAACCTGGGAGGTGGAGGTTGTAGTGAGCCAAGATCGTGCCACTGCACTCTAGCCTGGGCGACAGAGTGAGACTCTGTCTCAAAAAAATAAATAAATAAAAAATAAAAAAATAGGTGAATGCTGGTTAAATTATGACACGTCCACATTAACAACTGCATAGCCATTAAAAATCATGTTTTAGGGAATTATTTAAAGGCCAGAAGAAATTCTCAGTAATAAAACATGAACAGAGAAGCTACTGAGAAGGCCATGAGATTATTAACAGTTGTGACATTGCCTCTGGGCAGTGAAATTTAAGTAATTTGTGTTTTCTTCTTTAAATTTTCCCAAATTTATAAAGTGATTATGTCACATTTATAATCAGGAAAATTTTCTAGGGTAGAGAAGATGAAAGCAGAAATGCAAGCCATCTATCTAATGGGGTTAATGTATGAAAATAATGAATGAAAATTAAAATGACAATGAACTATCTAGAAACAGGTGCTCTCAGGGCTCAGAAACTATACAAAAATGACTAGTATTGAGACTCTGTATTAAAAAGGGAGAATTCAGTCTCTTCTCAGAGTTGACCTGACTCTTTTAAGCCATGAGATCATTGCCAGGAAAACTTCAGAAAGGAGACAAGACAATTTAAAAGATATAGGTCAGGCTGGGCGCGGTGGCTCACAACCGTAATCCTAGCACTTTGGGAGGCCGAAGCGGGCACGGGATCACCTGAGGTCAGGAGTTTGAGACCAGCCTGGCCAACACAGTGAAACCCATCTCTACTAAAAATACAAAAATTAGCCGGGCGTGGTGGCACATGCCTGTAATCCCAGCTACTCGGGAGGCTGAGGCACAAAAATCACTTGAACCCAGGAGATGGAAGTTGTAGTGAGCCAAGATCGTGCCACTGCACTCCAGTCTGGGCACAGAGTGAGACTCTGTTTCAAAAAGAAAACAAAAACAAAAACAGGTCACCCTTTAGAAATATAAGTTACAGACTTTTTTAAAATTAAAGGTATTTTTTTCTTTTTTATAGAGATGGGGGTCTCACTATGTTGCCAGGGCTGGCCTGGAACTCCTAGCCTGAAGCAATCCTACTGCCTTGGCCTCCCAAAGTGCTAGGATTACAGGCATGAGCCACCATGCCCAGCCCTAGAGCCTCTCTTGATATAAATTATGGTGCCTCCAAAAATGGTTGTAGGAAATATTTTCATTTGTAAAAATATGTTGAAATAAGAAAGCATGTGTTACAGTAACAAAGACAGCCAGTTACAGCTTCTGGTAGATAGTGGAAATCCTGAAAAACCGGAGCTCAGGAAGAAGTCCAGTCAACACTAACGGAGAAGGCCACTAACCCACCCAACCAACCTCCAGGTCCAGGCGGTACTTTTGGAGGCAAATAGAATCCTGGTTCCTCCACTTACCAGAGAAGGAACCCTGAACAAGTTGTCATTATTTTCCCAAGGACAGGGTAGAGGAGTCAACAAAATAGTGCATGCCCAGCACCTCACACTCTGCCTGAGCCAGGCACATACTTAGGGTCACCTCAGTTTTCCTCAGTATCCAGCAACCTCCTTTACTCAGACTCTGTAAGTAATAAGCAAACTTCCTCCACAAGAAAGAACGCCCTTGGCCCATCAAAACATTTTGGTCTGTTTGGCAGCTGGAAATTGCATCATAAATTAATAAACCCCAAAACTGACTTTTAAATCACATCTGTGCATTTATTTAGCATAAATCAGATAATTAGTCTAACAGACAGCATTTCTCATCCTGTAATGCTCAGAGCTGAGTCCTGAAAAGAACTCAGCAGAAGACTACTGTAAGGCCTCAAAACAAGGACAAGATTTCCTCCATTAGTCCTAATACAGATCGTCTGCTAACACTAAACCTGCACACTGTGTTAGGGTGCCAGTCGCAGTTCCAAAGGCACTTGAGGATTTTGCTGTGCTGTATCCTGAAGCACCATCAAGCTCCTACCTTCTCTGTATGTACCATAAAGCACCTATATTTTCTTCCAACCATTTGAGGGCTGCCTGCACACGCCAGAGGCAAACACGTTCTTTAACCTGCATCCTTTTCTCTGCCACACCGAGTTCAGCTAATATAATCGCACATGAAGTGTGACCCCAGATCTAACAAGGAACCACTTCATAAACCTTTTCTCTTTTTGTCATGAAGTAAAACTCACCCTGAAACCGTAAATAGCAGGCCCCACCTAAACATAAGCTCAAATAGTATGTTACAAACCCTAAGAAACTCTACTATTCCCTAGAGAACTCTGTTCTCTGAAGCAGATAAATTTCTTCAGGCAGAACTCTTATATCTCCTTTCGCTGGAATCCTCAGGAGATATTCTAAGCTAAGAGGGACATGTCTGCTTAGCATCTGGCTCTGAGACCTGGAGCAGAGAATCTCACACAAGAAATTGCAGAGATATTACTGCACTGAAGTCTGGCTCAAAAAAGAAAAATTGCATTGTCAGAGACCAAAATCCTGGAGAGAGAGCTTTACTAAGCCCTCACTCTTCCGCTGCTACGAGCAACAATCTAGAACAGTGGTTCTCAAGCTGAAGTGCAATAGAGATACCTGGCAATTGTGAAAAATGAACATTCTGATCAGAGATTTTAACACAAGTAGCTTACGAACTACATTTTAAGAAAAACTGATCTGGCCTCTACTCTAGGGGAAAAGCTCAACTAGATTTCACCGTGAGAGTCAACGGGGCACGCACCTGTACCTCTCAGCTAGGGCTTAGAGGGAGGAGAGGGAGAGAAACCATGAAAAGTGGCAGGCCCCAAATACAAACTGCGACTCTGCTGTGCAATCAAAACATATGGCATCAACAGAAATCCACTTAATCTTTGTCCTCAGAGCAGTCCTGTGTAAACCCAGAAGACTTGGAGCTCATTTGTAGCAAATGAGAAGCAATAATGTTGGGCAGCCATATTTGCAGTGAATCTAACAGTTAACAATCAAATGATTTGCCCTTGTAAAGCTTTGCATCAGGGGATACCTTAGAACCATACACATGGACATAATTTCCCTAGCAAGGAAGGGGACCTAGGTAAAAGACAGATGTACCAAAGTCAAATTGCAGCCAGAAATAACAAACAGTCCCTACTCCTCAGCTTCAGAACTGCTCAAAAATTACTTTAGGGACACCACGATCACTGAAAGATACACAAAGCATGGGGGTGGGAGAGTCAAAACTGCTTCTTTAGATTTTACATCTTCCCAGTCCTCTACTGCATTAAAATCAGTAACCTCAAATACCACGAGGGACTTTCCATCCCTCGATTATCCATGGCAGTAGGTTACAATTAGGCAGAAAACTGAGTCAGTGTGGACTTAAGGTAAAGGGAGAAAAGGGAAAATAAAACTAACCTCTTCATTCCTCACTCCCTTATATTAATCCTGACCAACACCAAGATAGTAAAAATGAAGACCAAGCTAGGGGGAGAGAAGAGAGAGAGAGAAAGTTAAAGATCGATGTGAAAAAGGAAATGAGAAAGAAGCTGAAAAAAGTATTTTGAACCACAGCTATCTGAAGCCTGGTTCCTTCCATAGGCATCAAGGAAGTAAATCTTACAGCCTCTAAACAACTGGAGTTTTGAAACCTCCTGCCACTATTTACAAACACCAAAGTTGAAACCTGACATTACAAATAAGCCAGAATGAGGAACACTGTGCCATACCAGAAGCATGCTGCATCCACTCACTCGTTTCTGTGATCAGTGAGGTGTCTTCTTGAAATCAATACCTACAAGCTACAGATTTAGAGATTTTACCAATTAAGATATAAATTTATTTAACTTCTTCTAGGAGCAAAAGAACATTGGTCTTGCTTAAACTGTACAAATGTAGTTTTCTAGAATATAAAATTGTATTTAATAAGCAGCTCAAATGTGGTTGCTCAATAAAGCTAGAATACAGTTTCGTTGTTGTCCATGTTTCAAAAAGTGACTCAGGTTAAAGATGCCACTCTTTCTGGCTGAACCCAAAGCCAAACAGCTAAAGGGCAGCAATTTGAACAATGCTAAGCATTCATTTGCAGGCTCATGTAGCATCCAAAGCATAGCACAGAGGATTTCTGAATAACACAAGACAAGGGCATATAAGAACAGCAACACACTCCTTTGTAAGGTCTGCAGGAACAACTAATAGAACGACCAAATTGTGTTGGTCAGAAATGACCTCATCATTCAAACCCAAGTTTACAAATTCCCTCTGCACTCCAAGAGGGAGGGTAGCAGGTGGAAATGGAAGGCACAACAGTGTGGCACGGGGGAGGTAATTCAAAGAAATCCAGATGAAAACTAAAGTAGCAAAAGCACATACCTACACTCTTTATTCAGATACTTCTATATAGTAAGTATCTATATTCAGATACTTCTATATAGTAAGTATCTATATTCAGATACTTCCAGAAACATTGACAAGTCAAAACACTAAAGCAAACAAACAAACAAAACTTTTGAGAACCATGAGGTGAGGAAGACAATGTGCTTGGCCAAAAGGGCCAAAGTCTCCAGATCCTCCATCTCTGGGGTGGGCACAAGGGCAAGGAGAGAGTGTATTCCCACTAGAGCACATTTCACTATACTGCTAGACAAAGAGACGAGAGAGACATTCAACACCATCAGCTTCTGCCCTGAGAATGTATTTCTTGCTGGGTGATGGGGGTGAGAGATGAAAGGCATAGGATTTTATTTCACTGAGTTTCCAGTTTGTCAGTTTCCATCTACGATATCAGGTACTCTGGTACTAATTTGTGTCTTTTAGGATTGAGACATATCTCTCCAGCAGAGCCCCAATGACGATTCTCTACCAGGCAGATTTTATGGATATCTAATAATAAGAACAATGGACCCAAACGTTGTTATGACTGGCTTCTCACTGGAGGAGGTTATGTTTTCCTGAACTCTGACAGTGCTGAAGCTATGCACCTCCGGAAGAAGGGTAACTTGGCAGGCAAACAGGAGTGTCTAGGCTGAAAGAACCAGTCAGTCCTCTGAGGGAAAACTGGGAGGGGTGAAGGAAGAAAAGTAAAGCCAAAAAGCTTTAGGAGAGTGAAGAGGCAGGCACCACAGGGCAATCTGCAAAGGAAGGACAGAGCCTGGCTCAAGCAGGTGGAAGGAACCTGCATGTTTTCCCAAGGAAAACTCTGAGCCGGCTACATTGAAAGGAACAGTGAAGGGCTGGGCTAGCTTCTTTCCCCTTTATTAGAAATAAATAAAATAAGCTGCTTTGAGGGATGTCAAGGCTCCCTCCTCTTAAAGTACAAACTGGCCTAATAATCCTGGATGTCCCAATGGCCAAAACCAGCATGTGGAACTGTCTGCCAATTCTCCCGTGCAGAACACAGTGCACTCGCTCAAAGCAGCTGCAGTATGAAGTAGAGGAAAGGGGGTGCAATCAGAATCGGGCGGGCAGTGCAGTCTGTACCCTCAACCATGGGGACCAGGCCTCAGGCCAGAAAGAGCCTAAGGGAGACGGGAGGCTGGAAAGGGAGCCCTGGGTACACAGCCCCTCCCAGACCTCCACCTACCGCTTCCGCATGCCAGTCGTTCTAAAACAAGCCTCTCCAGCTGGAGAAGCAGATGCTGCTAAAGGCAGCTCCATACGAATATGAATGTGGCTTTCTCCTAATTGTGGCCCACCTTACAAGAGACAACAGCATGTGAAAAAAGTCCAGCGTTCCCACTAGTGATGAGGAACATGTCCTAGGAAAGGCAGAGTGGTAGAATCAGAAAGCCAGGTGTCAGCATATTCTGCCCATCCCTATATCCCCAAATTATGAATAATGAGTACAGACCCCCAATGAGAATGCAATGAGACACTATATATATAAAACACCTGAGTATCAACTATGTGCTAGGCAGTTAGTTAGCAACAGATTTGAAGAAATGACAAATTTACATGACCCAAAAAAATCAAACTGAGTAGGGAAGGAGAAAAAAATGCAGAAAAAAAATGAAAAAGTATTTTACAGCAAAACTACAGGCGTCCATCATGTGGGCTATCCAGAACCAGCAGAACAGCAGAGGTAAGCAGATTCTGAGACCAATGTCTGAACACACACAAAGGGGATATTTCTGCTTATCCACACTAATTGCCTAATAAAGTGAAACAAGGAATTGAAGGCTATTACATCAGTGGCTTCTAACAGAGAAATGAAAAGGCAAGGAACACAAAGTCTCCAGAATGCCTTCACAGCTAAACTGAATAGAGACCCTACTGTGAAACAGCAATACTCCTTGGTGGCCACCAATATACTACTGAACCAGGCAAAGGTATTTGCCAAAAACAGACAGGTATCAGAGTAGATGGTGAGACTAAGAGCTGTCCAATGCAAGCCAAGCGCGGTGGCTCACGCCTGTAAACCCAGTACTTTGGGAGGCTGGGGCGGGCAGATCATCTGAGGTCAGGGTTTGAGACCAGCCTAACCAACCTGGAGAAACACCATCTCTACTTAAAATACAAAATGAGCCGGGCATGGTGGTGCATGCCTGTAATCCCATTTACTCGGAAGGCTGAGACAGGAGAATCGCTTGAAGACGAGGCAGAGATCGCCACACTGCACTCCAGCCTGGGCAACAAACGCGAGACTTCGTCTCAAATAAATAAATAAATAAATAAATAAATAAATAAATAAATAAATAAATAGCTGTCCAATGTGAACAGCCCATAAACTGACCGTAGATTTTCAGAGGAAGGCTAAAATGAAAAGTGACATCAAAAACATGCCTAAGCAATTGGCCTGTCATTTGGTAGGGGAAAAAAAAGCAATCATTTGTGTCTTTAAGCTTCCCATTCCACTCTCAGTTCTGAAAAGCCTTTTTTTAGAACAGTGACAGAAATGATGCTGCTTCATCCATAATCCATCATCAGTCTAAAGTCTACCTGGTGACCGACCACAACACATACACATACTTGTCAGGATTAGAGATATGGATCCTAAAATTATAAACACCTTATTCATAAAAGTAATTTCCCAGACCCACAGTGACTAAAGTACACAAGGAACTTAAATATTTGGTTTCTGAACTGCACAAAATTTTCCCAGTACAAAGCTAATTAGCCCACCAAGGAATGAAACCTACAGCCCTGGCCTGCAAAAATGCAAAGCACTGGATGACTGCACTAAACTTGCCTTGAATATAAATGTTATACAAAAAAAAAAAAGTAATTTATCTAAACACAGTGTAGGTAGCTCTGCAATCAGTATCTCATAAATAAAGAGAGAAAGATGAAGGGAAAGATCTCTAATTGATTTTAAAATTAGTTCCAAGCAAAGAAATAATCTGACAACCAACAAGGTCGACAACAGTAAAATATATATATACACCCCTCAGTAAAAACTGCAACTATAAACTTCAACGAATCAAGATACCTGACCTAATATGAAAGGAAGATATTCAGAAAAGCCTGAATCAGAGTATAGGTGTTGAAAGAAAGTCAATTGGGGACCAATCTTCAAAAGCAGTTAAAATCCTGAAATTAACCCCTCTGGTAGACTAAACTCAATCTACACTGTGCTAATGGAATATACATTATGAGGAAAACCACCACACAGAGAGAGGCAGGGCGAGTCAACCCAGTGGCAGCAACTAGATTTAAACTGGGAGTGTAGAAGAGGAAGTGCCTACAGAAAACAGCCATGTGTGACCTAGCCAGCAAAACAAGCAATCCAATTAGGAAGCAGTAAAAAACAGGAGTGCAAAACCTCCCTCCTGAGATAGTTGGGTACCAGCACATTGGTATCCAACGTGGCTGTAAGAGCAGTCAAGGGGGTTGGGATTGGGAGGTGGTAAAAATGATGGCCACTCACAAGCAATATATGGAATTAGGTCTATGCCTCAGAAGATATTCTGATTCAAACGTTTATTAAATGTTTATTTATTCACTGCACTCTATAAGATTCTGGAAGAAGGGATATAAAGCTGGGAAGACCCTTCCATTCCTGGCCTTGGAAGAGGTTAGACTTCACAACGGAAAGTAGGGATGTATACAAATAAACAGTACAGGATGCTACAGAGAAGGGAAAGATGGTGTGTATGGAAGTCTCTGGCCTAAAGGGGCCTTCAAGAACTAGGTCAAGAAAGAGGGTTACCTCAGCACAGCAGGTATAGTAAATGCTCACAGGTCAGTGAACATGATGGTGCTGTCAACTCTAGAAGCAACACAGAATTACTGCAGCTCACAAGATTGAGAAGAGACAAGAAATATGAACATACCAGCACTAGAAAGATTTAGATAAATTGAAAATGTAGAACTGTGTGATAGCAATGATTAAAGGAAGAGAGAGATATGGATTGATAGAAGTAAATGCACCCAGTTCAGGGATAAACCACCAAGACCCTCCAGGAGACTGTTAAAATCCCAAAAAAATTATTTGAAGGAGATAACCAAGATCCTGGGAAAGGGAATACATAACTAAAGGAAATGAAAGAAAATATAATTTGTAATGGGGAGAAGAAAGGAAATCAAAGGCAACAAGACAGGCACATGCTGCCTTCTCCAGTTTAAAATTCACTTAGAGAGATCAGTAAAATGTGCACTTCAGCAACGTCTGCTATCTACCCAGATACCAAATGTCTTGACCTCATCACGAGGAGGCAGGCTTGTCTCCCTACTCCCTGACCTCTACTGCTCAGGAATAGGTCACGGGGATGTTTTAAGTGGTGGTACCCAGATATTAATCTTAAAAATCAGGACACATATATCCTGGAATCTTAAATAGATGAGCTAAGACCCACCCACAGTCTTCTAATAGTAATTTTTTTTCAGTCTTCTAACAAAGAAGATTTCAAGCATTCTTCTCAAAAATGCCCAGATCAAACAAATTTGAAACTCGTACAGAATGCCTCGCCAGACTCTGACACATTCTGCATCTTTTGATCACATTGCTGCAGTCCCAAAATCTCTCCATTGGAGACTGGTGAAATGCTATATCCATTTCAAAGAGCTTTTGCTTTTCTCCAAGGTCCTTAACGCCAAGCTGGAGTCCCTCTCTAATTTGCTATTTGCCTTATGTCACAAGCAGTCACAAGCAGATCACAGTGAGTGGGTTTACTGGCCTGCTCCAATTTCACTTAGGGTCTCTAACCCCACAGCTTTCTGTTGGCATACATCTCAGAGTCGGCAAAGTCGGCTTGAGGGTCCAGAGGGTCCAGTCATTTTGCCTTTAGAAATCTAAACTGGAGGGAATAGGTTGAAAATCGCTTTTAATGGCAAAGCACTCCAGAGCCCCGTATAATGAATGGAGTTATCAGTGCCTTACATGACCCTTCCTCTGACAAAAAGCCCTTAAGAATCCCAGGGCATCACTAATGCACCTATCTCAGCTCCTCTCTCCTACCTGCCTGCCCTGGAGAGCCAGGAGGCCAGGTCTGGGAGATGGACTCCCCAAAAGAAGGCAACAAGGACACTGGGAGGTTCAGCAGATGGCAGCTTTAATAAAACTGATCTTTTAGTGCCCAGGTCTGAATATTTGGAGGCTCTGGTGTGAACAAATCTTTATGTGGTAAATGAATTCACAGGGAGGATGCTAAAAGACAGGGTGATGGAAATGAATAGAAGCTGGTAGCAGGGGGTGACTACCAGCTGAGGGAAAGACTCCACCTTTGGGTTTCCACACTTCCTTCCCAACATACTAAGCAGGAGCGCTGGGAGTGGGGGCTGTCAGAGACAGAGAAACAGATACAAAGACAGAGAATGGAAGAGACAAACAGCTAAGAAAAGGAATCTGAGAAAAAGGCCCAGCAACCTAAAGCAAACTTTATACACATAACACCTGGGGATTAGGTAAATTATGTTACCTGTTTTCAAGGTAAATTTCAGCTCTGTATCTCTTAGTCAACTACAACAGCATCGCAAGAATAGACTTCAGGGAGAATAAGTCAGCCCCTTCATCGGATGCCTGGGGGCTGTTTCCTTTGTCATTAACACTCCAAGTGTAAAACAAAACCCACAGCAGCCCTGGGCAATAGAGCACTAGGCTTTCCAGTTTCAGATCAAAGCCAAGCGCTCTCCAGGAAGTCCTGAGATCTGCACAACGTGTTATCTCCTCTAAGGCACCAGCTCAGAAAACCCACAGCCTTTCTCCAAGATTTAGCACATTTCTTTATAGCAAACAAATGGATAAAACAAACTATCCCTTTAGAGAAACCCTGATACATGGCCAGGTTCACAACAGCATCACATGTCAGCTTTCTTAACTGGCTCTCAGCCTGGAAGAGTTAATGTCTCCTACGACTTGACACTGGATTAATCCAGAAGCAGGGTGCCACAGAAACACCATCAACAACATCTGACATATCCACCTAGAATCCTATAGAGGGAAATATTGCACATCCCTCCTTTTAACTCTCCCATAATACTATCTAGCAACAAACCTAGCTCCAACCAAAATCCAGAAGTGGCTACCCATGAATTCCTGGGTAACACTGGAGAGCCTAGAGTGAAAACAGTTCCTTTGATCACAATGTTTGTCCAAGTACTTCCTCTGGCTCCAATTAGAAAGTAACCAAATTAAGGGAGCGGAAATACGGTTAGCAATAGGCAAAAAGCTCATCTTCCAGTATAATTTAAGAGAAATGAACTTGTCTCTGTGTACAAAACAGAAAAAAACAATTTGCCTTACTATCCTCCAAATGTAGAGTTGTCTCGGAGGAAGAAAATATTAAAAGAACCTCCCCCATGCTTCCTTGAAGGTAAAGTCCCACTGAGTCCTCATCTGGGAGCTAGCAGTGGAGGCCTGCACTAGAGCAGGAATGTCTGCCCTCATCTGCCTGTCCTTGAGGGAGCCCATGCCACAGACTTTCCCTCTTCACCCACTCATCTAGTTCCTTATTCTGCACCCTCTCCTGCTTTGTTCTTTGGTTTAGAAAAGGCTCTGGTACCATAAGCTATCAGGTTATCCTTTCCATGCCAAAGCCACTGACCCCCAGGCAGAGTCCTATAATTAGAGAGAAGGTAATGTCCTTAGTGTTTCTTTCAAGGCCCTCCATAGTCCATCCATCGCAGACCTTCATCTCTTAACAATCCTCAAGCACTCCATGTTTCTGCAACTACAAAACCACTCCTCAATTCCCAAAAAAATGCCCTTGATGTTTTCCTTGGAGATTCTACCAGCCTGTTCTAACTAGGGCAGGCCGATATTTTTGCCTTGCAGAAATGGCTGTGCCATTTGCCTTGCCAATATGCTGTGCCTTGCAGAAGTATACCTGGCAAAGGGGACAAAGGGCGAACAGAAGCCAAAATTTAGCTTCCATTCTGCTTGCCAAGCCATGGCCCCTGGCATGATAGTGACAGGAAGAAGCAGTACCCTTCTCTAAATTTCCACAAAGATGCCATATGAGCTAACAGAGGTCCTGGCCTCAACATCTATGTCATGAATACTTGACTGGGCTTCATTTGTGACTGTAACAACAGCTGGTATGTAGTAAAGGAAATCAGAAACCTAAGACTCCAAGAGGATGCCTGTTGCTCAGTCTTTAAACACATAAAGTTACAGTCACACTAGGATTCCCAGGTGACGTTTCTTACCACACCCATATTGTAAATCTCTGGTAACTTTAAGATAAGCATAGAGCAGGATCTTGTACACTTTATAAGACCTCTGGGGAATTCTTTTTTCTTCTTCTTCTTTTTCTTTTTTATTTTAGTAATCCCAGGCCAAGGAAAGGGGCAGGGGTTGGGGGTGGGGGGATTCTTTAAGTCGAAAGGCAAGTATAAAGAAAGACTGCTGGAGACTGGGCACAGTGGTTCACGCCTGTAATCCCAGCACTTTGGGAGGCCGAGGCAGGCAGATCATGAGGTAAGGAGATTGAGACCATCCTGGCTAACATGGTGAAACTCCGTCTCTACTAAATATACAAAAAATTAGCCGGGCGAGGTGGCGGGCGCCTGTAGTCCCAGCTACTCAGGAGGCTGAGGCAGGAGAATGGCATGAACCCAGGAGGCGAAGGCAGCAATGAGCTGAGATCACGCCACGGCACTCCAGCCTGGGCGACAGAGCAAGACTCCGTCTCAAAAAAAAAAAAAAAAAAGAAAGAAAGACTGCTGCAGCAGCATCCACAGTTCTCACTCATCAGCCTGAAAGAGTTAACATTTCCTAAGACATTAACTCTTCATCATGTCATTGTCCAAGTCTTTGGTCAACTGAGGCTTACCAAAAGAAAATCCAGAGTTCCTTGCTAAATAAGTTTTTACCAGGCATAATATTCTCTTTATATGCAAATTGTTTTCATATCTTGTAAATTCAAACAACCAAAACAAGAGTATTTAAATTCAAACATGCCATTCACCAGTTCAAAATTCTTCAAGACAAAACCTAAAATGCATGGCATATAAGCCTTCAACAAGTGGCACCTGTCTAACTTCCAGGCCCATTTCTCAACACTCCCCTGAAATTTATCCTCTGTTGCAGTCATACAAAATCACTAGCAGTTCATCATATGCCCCATTTTCTCTCTCCCTTCCTGAGTATCCTGAGATGTTCACAGGACATGTTTGATCTGGCGCTGCCTATGGTTTCGTACCACACAGGTGTCACACCACTCATGCACCATCCACAAGAGCCATCCATTCTCTAGTCCCCAAAACTCCCCTAATTCTTGTCATTGCTGCTCTCCAGGTCAGAAACTGTCTTCTCCCACTTTTTATCTAGCTAATTCCTAATCTCCCTTCAGGCCTTAAATGTCACTTCCTCAAAGTAGCCTTTCCAGACTATGCACTCTCCTGAACTCTAAGCTTCTCTTTCGTACCACTTAACATAAATGAAATTACTTGTGTATTTCCCCTACTAGACTTTAAAGTTCCATGAGGCAGAGATAGGACATCTGTTTATTCCCTGCTGCACTCCCAGCACAGTATCTGGCACAAAATAAGCATCTGTAAATATACATCAACGACGACTACCTGTTTATGCAAATTTCTAAAGCTGCACTAATCATAATGGTAGCCACTACCCTCGTGTGCCTACTGAGTCCTTGAAATATGCTACAATGAATTAAAATGTAGTGCCAATGTACAGTACATACCATATTTCAAATATTTAGTTTTAAAAAGGGGGAGAATGTCTCCTTTATTTTTTATATTCATTAAATGTTGAAATGATATAATAATTTGGATATGTCAAATTTTAAAATTACAATTAATGTTTCTTTTTAGTTTTTTAACTTAACTACGTACTAATTTAAAATAACAAATAGAGTTCACATGTGTGGCTCACATTTATGTATCTGACAGTGTTGGCCTAGAGAGCCATTCCTCCTGTTGACTCACTTCTCATCTTTGACACTCACAATGTACAGCAGTTGACCTGGGAAGATCACCCAGACCACCCATCAAAACCAGCTACTCTTCAAGGTGCCTTCCACCACTACACTCAAGGTTCATTATATTAACTTATTTCTTATGTGGCCCTTCACTAAACTCTTCCAAAGGACTTTAACAGACAAATAATGGAAATCATTGCTCCATCTTCCTCATAAGCCATATGTTGTAGATTGTTGCAGCTAAGCCTTACTTAGAACTGTCTTAAAATGGAGTAAGATCTCAGGAGTGAACAGGAAGAAAAAGAAAGAATAAAGAAAAAAGAAGAAAAAAAAGAGGTAACAGGCCTTGTAAGAGACAAAAAATTCTACAATCAGGATTCTGCCTAAACTAAGAAATACTCCAATTCCAATAATTTCCCATCAGCCGTTAGGCTAAGGAAAATGCATCTTTTACCCACTGACGAGTTCCAAAGGATCCTGGGAAAACTAAAAATACTCAGTAGTAGGTTAGTGCTTACTTCAGAAAACCTGCTATCATCCTACCTAAGCTATAACACCCCCATCCCCCTAAAAACTGCTTAAAATTCAGCTATATAGTCTACATTAACATAATGCACTGGCTGATGATACAGGCACAAAAATTAACGTTCAAGAATTTCAAAGTTGTGGTTGCTGTGGGAACCTTAATTCCAACTGTACAGCACAGATGCAGAATTGTGGACTACTCCCAATACTGATAAAATTGGAGATGTGTATTTACTCTGTGCAATGAGGCAGAGCTACACTTACTGAGAGAACCTTATTTTGGCATTTCTAAGCTTTCATGCATTTAAATTCTCAACCTTACCATAATACTGTTTGCTGCATTAAACTGCCTTCTCTAACGGAAAAAAAGAGAGAGAAAAAACTGATTGGTCAGACATTCAAATCACCAATCCCATATGTGTTTTTTATGCATGAACTGACTCAAAAGACAATCATATTTTTATTTTACTCTTATGTGCTGTCTTTAAACCCTCACACAAATGAAAACAATGCATGAATTTCAACTTGTGAAAGCAACCAAGATATGTATATGTGCAAAACATCAGAAAAGCAAATTTCACACCTTTAGAACCACTGCATCCAACTTATCTACCTTTTTTTATTTATCCCTTTATACAGAAGGGATTTTTTTATCCCATCCCTTTTGTATAAAGGGATAAATTAAAAAAAGGTAGATAAGTTGGGTGCAGTGGTTCACACCTATAGACCTAGCTATTCAGGAGGCTGAGACAGGACTGTTTGAGCCCAGGAGTTTGAAGCTGTAGTGTGCAATGATCACACCTGTGAATAGCCACTGCACTCCAGTGTGGGCAAAATAACAAGACTCTGTTTCTTTTATTTAAAAAAAAAAAAAAAAAAAGCAGACGATAGTACACACAGCACTAAACTTCAATCCACAATAGTTAATTTCTGAAAACTGTCCAAATATTTGCCTTTGGCGCTGGCTCTCATTAAGGAACTAGCTCTATAACTAGTCAACACAAGTCACACACTTTAGTTATCAGTGGACAAAAACAGAAGAGGGAAAGATGTCTGTAAAAATATGACATAACCAAAACCCCAAAAATGTTCAGCCTTAATCCCTATTCCCAACTCTCATAACTCTTATGGCTATGTAACTGTCATGACTACAAAAAAAAAAAAATTACACTATCTGTACGTGTAATACCAACTCTTATTAGAGTTTTCATACAAAGCATTTCTCAAAATTGATATACCTGAGTCATACACCAACCTATCTGCCAAAAGATCCAAAAAATAGCAAACAGTTTAACTACCAATTAGTTACTAACTGCAAAAAATGAGTAGGTGACCCCAGTGAATATATATACCAAGATTCATTTCTTCCTAGAACAAAAACGTAAAGAACTATCAAATCAAAATGACCAGCAGAAACGGGTCCTATTACAATGTACACGAGATACAGACCTCCTCCTCTCCTTATTCACAGAAAAATAAGATATTGTTAATAAACTCATCCACCATCTCACATATCCCAACCCTCACTGCACTCAAGTCCCCTGGGGAGAAGTGCCAACAGTGCCCATGTGAAATGCGGCAGAGCAGTGGGTGTGGGCCACAAGACACTGAGACCTGCCCAATGGTAGTCAGGCTATAAATATTAGAAAATAATACTGTGGTGATTTAAAATACTTGTCCCTTTGCATTCCCACATGTACGTATCATATATTAATTAATTCTCCAACTTTTTCCTTTTGGTTTATGCAAAAAGGCATGCCTGCTTCCCTATTCTCACCTGGGTGTTCTCCCCCTCCAGCCTCGGTGGTCGGATGCTGGACAGGTGAATAGTCTTGTAATC
Source organism: Rhinopithecus roxellana (assembly GCF_007565055.1). Taxonomy (NCBI): domain Eukaryota; kingdom Metazoa; phylum Chordata; class Mammalia; order Primates; family Cercopithecidae; genus Rhinopithecus; species Rhinopithecus roxellana. Next base: position 65,517,960 of record NC_044554.1, read on the forward strand.
GCCTGAGTTCAGCTTCACAACAATGGCATCAGCATTCAGAACCTGCATCACCTGTGAGCAAAAAGGAACATGCTTAAACCTGCTTCTATGTCCCCCATCACATGTCCAAGAGCAAGGCCCACCACCCTCACAGGTAGAAAGTGAGATCAATAGCCATTTGTGGGAGAAACAGTATCATCCTTCATGGTGCAACAATGCCAGAGAAAACTATGCTATAATTATCAGTTCCCAGAGACCTTATTATGATTTCTCAATGAGACAAAATCTGTATCATTCATAAAGATGGTCAATCTTTTTTTATTTTTGCCCTGACCAAGATGTGTGGTTAACTACAAAGCTTAAGAACTGGAAATCCTGTTTCTACATGTAATTGAAGATTCTCCTTGAAACAGCTTGTAAACTAAAATCAAAATCTCAATGTGAATCTAGAAAAAGAGGCAAGGGTTGGATTTGAAGAAGGTACCAGCACTAGATGAGAAAGAACCAAAATAGGATGCCCCAATGGAGAGCAGAAAAATCAAAGGCAAGTGAAGGGCAGAAAGAATTGTCATCTCAGCATGGGAAAGGAGATGCTCAGCTGTTAATCTCACAGGCAGAAACATGAAATTACTGAGATATTACCTCAGATACTCTGAAAGCCACCTTTTCAGAGCACTACTACTATGGACATCTTTGTTTTGGAACCCAAGATCAGCAACACAGGACCCCACACTCAGAAGAAAAAGAACTAGTCTGGGATAAATTACAAGGATATGTAGTCAAAGGACAAAAGCATAAACATTCCTCTGTGAAGGTTATTAGAACATTATACAATGTGTACAGAATAAAACTCCATTCAAACTGGGATCTTACCACATCAGTGTTATAACTAGAACGCATAATACAGCCAGCACTCTAAAATTCACCCAATTATATTCGATGCCTTTTTTTTTTCTTTCAAGCAACACTTTATTACAAGGTAGCTGTAGACTACAAAACACTGTCACCATCTACTTCATCTGCAGAATCAAAATCAAACTCTTCTAGGCTTCAATCAGGCCTCTTTAAGAGCTACCAGACTGAACAAACTTACAGGGTCAGCTGCCACACAGCGAGGGTGGACTGGCAAAATTTCCCTCCTCTTTTATGCGTGAAACAAAAGGAAGTAGACTCTTTTTTGCCATCATGGATGTCACACTGATAAGTATCTTAAAGGAGGCCTCCCTAACTATTTCTTGAAAGGCCTTAGATCTTCTAGCACAGAATGTATCCATTTACTTGCAGCTTCCTCTGAAAACAGCAATTCTCTACCTTTTCCAAAGAACCAGCCAGCCACACACCAGAAGCACAAAGAACCAGCCAACCACACACCAAAGAGTAAGGAATGCCTTAAGAAACAATCCGAAGAAGGATATAAAACATAAATGAGAAATTATGTATGACAGAAAACAGGACGAGTTAAGTGCCATCAAACAGAATGAATGAAAAAAGAAAGATGACAGCTGGAATCAATTTGTAAGTCCACAGAAGGTTTACTATGGCTGGTGGATGGGAAGATATCCCTGGGTTTTACCACTGTAAGCAATGAAAGCAGATTAGAGAAGAACAGCCCAGTAATCAGAAAAGTAATGAAAGTTCTAAGAAAGAACTGAGAAGCTCAGAAAGAGAAATTTTTAATTTTCTACTATACTTAAGATTAACTTACAACCCTGAAAACAGCAAAACAACAACCTCGAATAACCATAACCATTCTCCTGTAACCTTGTTGACAGATCTGGGAATCATAGGCTAAACACTAAAACCCAGAGAGCCAGAACCAAAAATTCATCTGGCCAGAAAAACGTGAAGATTAATGGTAATCAAAGGCAGGATGAGTGATCATACCAGGACCAAGGTCAGGGCTGGTTACCCCAAACCAAACAGCCCCTTAAGGCCAGTCCAATCACAAAAACACACACTCATGAGTTTAGAACTTAAAAACTGTCTAGACAGTATACCCAAAAATACAGATTCAGTCACTGAAAGAAAAAATAGAGTACATCTTATTCCCATTACCATCTAAACACACTAACGCCAACTAAAAATGTCCACAGTAATGGAATTCCAGTAGTGGGTTGGACAAAACTGACCAAAAAGAAAGACCCCAGCTAATGATTTCCCTGTTGTTCAAAATCCCACATTTGGATGAAGAGAAAGATATTATAAAATGGATGACAGAACATTTTGCGGGGCGGCGGGCGGAGGGAAGGTGTTCCCATGATATCTGCTATTCCGGTATCCTAATTTCAAGCTAAAGAAAAGAAAAAAAATTCCACTGAGCCATACTAAGCAAAACAGCTACTATAGCAAATCAATATAACTCCTCCTCCAAATGGATACTCAAAGGATAGAGGGTAATTGTCAGATGTATCAAAGGCACATACATCACAGGATTTCCCAAATCTTAATGCTGGACAGATCTACACCTTCTCTCAAACCAAAACGAATTCTTATTGTGAATTCCCAAAAACATAGGGAAATTCCTATAAGCAAGACACGAGAAATATCTAGAGGTTTTCTGCTCCCTAGTCATTCTTAGAGAGTAATAAAACCAAAGAAAGTATCATAGTCCTCACATCTTTACCCCCTGATTACAGAACATGAAGATCTAAGGATGTCCTGTAACACGTTACTGGGATTAGGCACCCCTTGTAATATGTCAGCAGCAGTGGCAGCTATGAATTCTTGGAGCTGTAAATTTTAGGCCCCAGCAGCAGACTCTCTCTGCTGCTCAGCATCTCCCTGATTAGAAACCTCCTCTTCAGGAACTGCGCACTCTGCCACTGCCAGCTAAGCAAGGTTTAGCTTGCTGGTGAAGGTAGGAAGGGTGAGTGAATGTGTGCGTGTCCGTGTGTGTGTATAAGTGGGGTTCATGGTTTTTTATTCCTCTGTAAATTGTATCATTACTGTCCAGAGAACAAGTAGCTCCTGAGCAGAGACATGGAATCGGCAATAAAATACTGGTTACAGCCACGCACTGTGCAGTAAGTGAGATGCAGAGTGGATTACTATCTGAAGCCAGCTCATCAGCACCATTACCGACCACATTTTAACAGTGATATTTCTTCTGGTGCTTTTCATCAGGATAATTGAAGTATGCCCACACTGCCCACTTTCTCTGCTAGCTATGGATCCCTAATCAAGCCAATCCCATGTATACTCACACCCCACACATCAAGAGATAACCTAAGGCACTGGAGCAGAAATCTACATGGAAAAAGTCACTATCTGGACTCAAATACATGCACCAAATCCAATTCCCTCCTCATTTCTTGAAGCCCAATTACAAGAGGAAAAAATGGTTTAATGACAACAAGGTGTAGGCTAAGGGCTGCCATGAGTCAAGAAAACTACAGAGTTCTGTCAGGGGAACATCCATGCCTATCTTCAGCCTCTGTCACACTCTCTCATCTGTGCAGCCTGTCCACAGTGCTTACTGGGTGCAATAGGCTGCTGTTGTTCAGATTCTGAAAACCCTGAAGCACACATAAAACAAACAAAAAAGCCTCCTTTTTGTTCAACAGCCTTCTGAGTTGTGGATATAACCACCAATAGTCCCAGTACTGCCAAAATTTCCAGTACCAGATAGAAACAAAGGATTCTCTGCCCAAAAGGGCCTTCTACAGGCATGACCAGAGACTGTGCTTTGATGAGGCCACTGAGAATGACAATACACACCTCTTCTCCTCTCTGAAATCATGACATCTGGCTGTTTTTCCCACTCCCTAAGGTTATATGCTATGTCTCTTCTCCCCAGTCCCCCAGAAGAATACAGTTGCCACCCTTGTCCTCAACAAAAACAAACCACAGCAATATCCTGATAGAGGCACCTCCAGGCACCTAAGCACAACCAAAGCAGATACTCTTAGGATGTAATTACATGGAAATCAGGCATCAGACAACTTTCAACAGAGGGACATCCTACACACTACCTGAGCAGTACTTCTCAAGATTGTCAAAATCATCAAAAACAAAAAAAAGTCTGAGAAACTGACATATCCAAAAGGAACCTAAGGAGATATGACAACTAAATGCAATGTGGTATCCTGGAACAGAAATAAAGTATAAATAAATGAATACCTGAATAAAACATAAACTTTAGTCAATAACAATGTATCTATATTGATATACTAACTATAACAAATATACAGTACTCCCATAAAATATTAATGATAGGGGAAACTGGGCTGAGGGTGGATGAGTAATGTAAGAACTCTGTACTACCTGCTTAATTTTTCTGTAAATCTAAAGAGTGACCTAAATGAAGTCTCTAATAATAATTTTTAAAGCCAGGTTAATATTCTTTCAATCTTTTCTAACTCAATCACTTTCTTTTTCTTAGCAGCACACTGGTTTACTAGTATAAGCTGCAAACCAAGTCTTGACCCCTTTTTGGTTCAGCAGAGCCCACCTTTCTGGTGAGACAATCTCCAGAACTTCCTTTTCAACTGAAAGTCAAATGGCAAAAGGCAAGGAAGTGGCAGGTATTTTTTGTTTCTCTCCATGTTACCACATGGGAATACACTGGAGAAATCCAGATAATGCCAAAAATATTCAGCTGCATCCTCGCTTAAAAACCATGTCAGAGAGCCACTTCCATTTAACATACTACTGACAGTCCTAGCCAAAGAAGTTCAGCAAGAAAAAGAAACAAAAGGCATCTAAATTGGAAGGGAAGAAATAAAATTATCACTGTTCCCAGATGATGTATACGTAAAAAACCCTAATAATTCCGCAAAAACTGTTAGAATAAATGAATTCGCAAAGTAGCAGGATATAAAGTCAACACACAGAATCAGCTGCATTTCTACAAACAATAAACAATCCAAAAAAGAAAACTAAGAAAATAGTTCCTTTTCCAGTATCATCAAAAAAGAACAAAACACTTAGGAATTAAGCAAGGAAGTGAAAAACTTGTACAAAGAAAACTACAAAACAGTGTTGAAAGAAATTAGAGACATAAATAAATGGAAACATGTCTCATGATCATGGACTGGAAGACAATACTGTCAAGATGTCAATACAACCCAAAAGTGATTTACAGATGTAATGCAACCCCTATTAAAATCCCAATGATTATTTTTATGGAAACAGAACAGCTCATCCTAAAATTCACATGAAATCTCAAGAGACCCTGAATAGCCAAAACAATCCGGAAAAAGGACAAAGCAGGAAAATTCACATTTCTTGATTTCAAAGCTTACTACAAAGCTACAGTAATCAATACCATATGGCACTGGCATAAAAATCAGACATACAGACCAATGAAACAGAATGAAATCCAGAAATAAACCCTTGCATATATAGACAAATGATTTTCGAGATGGGTGCAAAGACCAGTCAATGAGGAAATGATAGTCTTCAACAAATGGTCCTAAGAAAACTAGATATCCACATGCAAAAAAATGAAGTTGAACCCTTATGTAACACCAAAACTAAAAATGAACTCAAAATGGATTCATTACTTAAATATAAGAGCTATAAAACTACAAAACTCTTAGAAGAAAACACAGGGCAGAAACTTTGCAACACTGGATTTGGCAATGATTTCTCAAATATGACACCAAAGGAACAGGCAATGATAGTACAAGTTAGATTTCATGAAAATTTTGTGCAACAAAGTAAAAGGCAACCACACAATGGGAAAAAATATTTGCCAATCATATATCCAACAAAAGATTAACATCCAGGCCGGGCGCGGTGGCTCAAGCCTGTAATCCCAGCACTTTGGGAGGCCGAGATGGGCGGATCACGAGGTCAGGAGATCGAGACCACCCTGGCTAACCTGGTGAAACCCCGTCTCTACTAAAAAATACAAAAAACTAGCCGGGCGAGGTGGCAGGCGCCTGTAGTCCCAGCTACTCGGGAGGCTGAGGCAGGAGAATGGCGTAAACACGGGAGGCGGAGCTTGCAGTGAGCTGAGATCTGGCCACTGCACTCCAGCCTGGGCGACAGAGCGAGACTCTGTCTCAAAAAAAAAAAAAAAAAAAATTAACATCCAGAATATATAGAGAACTCCTAAAACTCAACCACAAAAAAACAAAAACCTCAATTATAAAACAGGCAAAGAGGCGTATAAGTGGGAGCTAAGCATTGGGTACACATGGACTAAAGACAGGACCAATAGACACTGGTGACTTCTAGAGCTCGCAGAGAGTAAGGGAAGGAGCCAGAGCTGAAAAAACTTCCTATTGGGAACTATGCTCACGACCTGGGTGACTGGATCCTATTCCAGACAATATACCCGCATAACAAACCTGCACATGTACACCCGAATCTAAAAGAAAAGTTGAAATTTCTTTTTTAAATGTGCAAAGGACTTGAATAGACATTTCTCCGAAGAAGATACACAAATGTACAGGAAAAGATGCTCAACATTACTAATCATTAAGGAAATACAAATCAAAACCACAATGAGACATCACCTCACACCCATTAGGGTGGCCACTATTAAAAAAAAAAAGAAAAAAAAAACCCAAAAACCAGAAAATAACAAATGTTGGTGAGGATGTACAGAAAGTAGAATCCTCATTCACCAATGTAAAATGGTACAGTATAGTAATTCCCTCAACAACTTAAAAATACAATTACCATATAATCCAGCAATTCCACTTTTGGGTACAAACTTGAAATAATTGAAAACAGGGTCTTAAAGAGATATTTGTATAACCATGTTGATAGCAGCATTGTTCATAATAGTTAAACTGTAGAAGCAACCCAAGTGTGTCCCCATGGACAGATGAACAGGTTGTAAGCAAAATGTATACACATACAATGGAATATTTTTCACCCTTAAAAAGGAAGAAAATTCTGACTCATCCTACAACATGGATGAACCCTGAGGACACTATGCTAAATGAAATAAGCTAGTCACAAAGACACAAAGACTGTCTGATTTCACTTATATAATTACTTAGAGTAGTCAAAATCACAGAAGCAAAAAGTAGAATTGTGGTTGCCAGGGCCAGAAAGAGGGGAAACAGAGGGATGTAGAATTATTGTTATTGAGTATAGTTTCAAAGGAAGAGTTGTAGAGATAGGTGGTGGTGATAGCTACATAACAATATGAATATAAATACCACTGAACTGTACACTTAGAAATGGTTAAGATATTACATATGTTATGAATTTTGTCATTATAAAAAAATTGAGGAAAAAAATTTTCAGAGACATGATAATGAACTCCATCTAGAGCTATGACCGGAAGCACAGCAAAAAACTACCAGGACAAAAGCAAATACATTCTAAAATCTACTGTACCCATGGATAGTTTATACCCTGATCTCCAAAATTGGACTTGGCCACCAATGCCAGTTAACCACTTAGCGCTCCTAGACAAAGCCCTAGCAGGTAAGCTCCTTGAAGGCAGGAACCACTTCTAGTTCTTTTACATCTTTTCAAAGCACCTAGTTCAGGGCTCTGTTTGCTTGATCTATATATAGGTACAGAGAACCAAGCAAGAAGCCTCTAACCAGGCAGGGTGGTAAGGAGATACCTCTTGAGGACATGCTTCCACTCCATCCCTCTCCCATCCCCCACAACAACGTTATTCAGGTCTGTGAAATCTGCAATGCCCAAGGATCCAGCAGCAGGAACAGGGAAGCCAAGCCACGTGCTCAGGGGACCATATGGCTACAAACAGCACAGATCAGCTAAAACGCCACAGGGAAGGCAGGGAGGGAACTGGCAGGCCACGACAGGCACAAAAGTCTTGGGCAAGCTCAGCTAATCGCTGTGAAGTGAACATGCTTCTCTGCTAACCTGAAGAGACAAGGAGAGCCCTTCCTTTGCATTCCATTCCTCAAGAAGTAAAACTGCTTAAGCAGACAAAGGGAACCAGTCTTTCAATAGGCTACATGTATCAGAGAATACTTCGTCGAGTTTCACATTTCTGAGACTTAAGCCTCTTGGCACTCTGACTTACAGCTTTGCCTCAGTTCCAGAAATCAACTGTAGAGCCCCAGAGGCACCCAGTTAGAGGCCATAGGTTACCCTGTGCAGGCTTTTCGGGCTTTTAGCGAGGCCCTGTACAATCAATTCCTAAAAAACAGCGTGACTGTTGAAGAGGGAATCACTATTTGTTAGAGCTTTACAATCACATGATCTTTACAAGCAGAATCATTCAGGGAAGACTTGCAGGACTTTCAGACTATGTGAGGGTCCCATGTACCTTAGAACCTTTTTAGGATTCCCTGAGGAAAACTGTTTGCCACTAACAGATATTTTAAATCACGTAAAATGATATATAACTGCTGTTGAGTTCCAGGTTATAAAAAGTAATACGTATATTTTTTTCATTTTTAACTTAATGTCGATATCCAGTGTTCTACAACAAAGGCTGGCAAACTATGGCCCAAGGGCCATCCAGCCCACTTCATATTGTTATAAAGTTTTCCTGGAATATTGCCACAACCATTTGTTTACACACTATCCATGTCTGTTTTCCTGCTACCATGGCAGAGTTCAGTAGTTGCAACAGAGACCATATGGCTACCAAGCCTAAAATATTTACAATGTGGTCCTTTAAGAAAAAGCTGGCCAATCTCTGTTTTACAACGTATTAGAAAATGAACACACTTAGTGGTATATACTGGTTAACATTTCTATAGACATACTTGGCAAATGTGAGCCAAATCATTTCTAAGGAAGTAACTGCCAATTAGTTGGAGATTTCTTCCACTTTCTAAATAATGAAAAAAATTCTCAACTACATGAATATAAACCTACTGGGGACTGGTTTAAAATATTATGGTGCAGCCTGCGATGAAATATTACACATCAATTAAAGAAGTAAGCTCTTTATTTTGGTTCCCTCTCTAAACACCTCTAGATAAAAGGGATCTGAGGCCGGGTGCGGTGGCTCACACCTGTAATCCCAGCACTTTGGGAGGCTGAGGCAGGCAGATCACAAGGTCAGGAGATTGAGACCACAGTGAAACCCCATCTCTACTAAAAACACAAAAAATTAGCCAGGCACGGCAGCAGGCACCTGTAGTCCCAGCTACTCGGGAGGCTGAGGCAGGAGAATGGCATGAACTTGGGAGGTGGAGCTTACAGTGAGCCGAGATCACACCACTGCACTCCAGCCTGGGTGACAGAGCGAGACTCTGTCTCAAAAAAAAAAGGGGGGGGGGGGTCTGTATAACCTATCTATACATAAGCCCAAAAGGAAAAAGATAATGAGAGAGAACACTGCAACAAAACTCTGGAAGCTGGAAAGCAGATGGATGAGTAGTAACTTACTCCACTGACTCACAAAAGCTAAATCCTGAGACAGTGGCGAGAAAACACAATAGCCAATCTGATTTATACTGCAGTCCCACTCTCCCTAATCTGCCAAGACTCAGAAACTGTCAAATCAAGCATCTCAATTGCAAACGAAAATGAGACCAAAAAAGATGAACAGTTTCAAATCTTTGTAAGAAGCAGATGGATTTCAAGATGTATACCCTGGCCAGGCATGGTGGCTCACACCTGTAATCCCTGCACTTTGGGAGGCCAAGGTGGGAGGATCGCTTGAGCCCAGGAGTTCAAGACAAGCCTGGGTAACATAGGGAGACCCCGTCTCTACAAAAAATTTAAAAATTAGTCAGGTGTGTTAGCGTGCACCTGTGTTAGCGTGAACCTCCCAGTTATTCGGGAGGCTGAAGCAGGAGGATCACTTAAGCCCATGAGGTTGAAGCTGCAGTGAACTGTGATGGCACCACTGCACTCCAGTCTGGGTGACGGAGCAAGACCCTGTCTCAAAAACAAACAAACAAATATGTATACCCTACATCCCACACTAGGGTCATTGCTTCTAAACTCAGTGTTTTAATATCTCATTATCAAATAAGACAGAAAACCAAGGCTCAGCAAATATCTGAGGAAAGCCTGTAATATGAAAAATAAGGGACCAAAATAACCCAAAGAGGGGAGAGGAGAGGCTTGAAGAACATAGCGAGTATGGAGGAAAAATGAAACTTAAAAAAAAAAAAAAAATCAATTTTGCAGAAAGTTAAGAGATGATTTTTATCTCTGAAGTATTAAACTTTATTTTTTATAATAGTAAAAGAAAAACATGCAGAGAACAAATAAAGCTCTTAAAAAATAAAACAGTATCATGTCAATAAAACTACTGAAAAATAACTATAAAGAAATCTAAAAAGAATAGAAGATGAGATAGAAAATAGGAGAAAAAAACTGGAAGACGAGCCCACAAAATCCAATAACCAAATAACAGGAGTTCTAGAAAAAAAGAGAACAAAGATTCTAGATGGAAACCAACAAAAGAGTTGAGAGAAAAAGTCTCAGAACAAAACAACTAAACATTGAGGCATAATATGCTCACATATAGATAAATAAAAGTGCATTGCTATGAAATGTTAGAACACTGGGATCAAAAAGAATTTGCTAAAACCTTTCAGAAAGAAAAAACACATATAAGGATGAGAAATCAGGAAGGTTTCAGATCCATTAAAAAAAAGAAATCAAAAAAATTTCTGATAACTACTGACAGTGGAGCAATACTGATAGATACAATTCTAATGGAAAATGACTTCTAAAATAATTCTATATCCAGCTAAACTATCAAGTGTATGTAGAGAATGGACACGAAACGTCTCAGAAAATTTACCTCCCAAGCATTCTTTGCCATGAAGTTAGAGAATGTGTGCCATTAAAACAAAGAAGCAAATTATAGAGGAAGCTGTGAGATCCAGCAATCCTAGCTCCAATCCAAGAGTAAGGCAAAGAAATCCCCCAGGACAATGGTGAAGAAATCCAAAAATGACAACTCTAAAACAGGCAAAAAGAGAAACCAGTCCAGATTGATGCAGGCTGCAAGGCTCCAAGATAGTGTTAGCAGACTGAATGAAGCTCCTCTTGGGAGGAGATTTAGACAGAGTTTGGAGGCTGAATTAATAATAAGTATATAAAAAATGTAAATTTTAAAAATTATTAACTCCAGGGAAAACAAAAAAATTGTGCAGAAAACTAAAAGTAGCCATAATATGCTATATAGCAAGTGGTGATTATCATTTAAAATAAATACTGAATATTAACTAAATTATGACATAATCATATTGGAAGAACTGGGTAAGAGCACTGTGCGCCCACATGAGTAGGCGTGCTTATGTGAAAAAACTAAGCCCTCCTCTTCCATGGTATGAAGGAAAGGAGTTGTACCTAAAACTGAAAAATTAAGAAATAGCCATGTAAATGTTTTATTCAGAGATGAATTAGCCAAGAGTTGAAAGTGACTGCCTCAAGGAAGAGTTAGGTAAGCCTATAAAAAAATGTTTAATTTTCTGTATTAAAAATAAAAACGTGCAAACTTAAAAATTACACACAAAAGAGTACAGATCAGTGCTATTCAAAGTGGCTGCCAGTCTGCAGTAAGATAAGGAACTTGTACTAGAACATTAATCAACTACATCACTAAGAACATTGCTGACTTTTTTTTTTTTTTTTTTTTGTAGTAAGCTTTTCTTGATGAAGGAAGCAATGCCTTGATTTACATTCTGGCCCAAGCTCCTTAAGTCACTTTATCAAGGCATTTTGAGTAGGACTGGTATAGATCAGAGATCATCAAACTATTAAGTAAAAAGCCAGATAACAAATATTTAAGGCTTTGCAGGCCACACAGTTTTATCACAACTACTCACCTCTGCCATTATGGCACAAGAACAGACACAGACAATACACAAGCAAACATATATAGCTACGTTCCAATTTATTTACGATACTGACATTGAATTTCACATAATTTTCACATGCCATGATATATTTTTTATTAACACAAAATCCTTTTTTTTTTAATGTAAAATCCACAGATCATGCAAAAACAAGTGCCCAGCCAAATTCAGCCCATGGGCCATAGTTTGCCAACCTTGAGACAGACACTATGATCAACTTTGTTTTAAAAAAAAAAAAATTAAAAAACAAGGCCAAGATAGTGTTTCATGTAGTATGGGTATTTATGCTTATCTTCTTTATGTTTTTTCCTGTTTTAAAAGCAAAACTAATGCCAAAGAATTTTAAAAAGTCAGTAAGTTTTAAAAACTCTTTACCTATTTCTCTCTACCCTCTAAGCAGACATATACCCAAATAGCCTCAATTTATGTTTCAATTTCTATAGAAGATTGGTTATTCCTCACAATCCTCAATCAGATGATTCCTAGGGACAATCTCCTCTACTTTGACACTGTAATGAATAAAACTTCATTGTCATGACAAAAGCCTCGCTCTCTTTTAAAGAAAAAACAGATTCTAGGATCCTAGATTTTTTTTTTTTTTCTTTTTTTTTTTTGAGACGGAGTCTCGCTCTGTCGTCCAGGCTGGAGTCCAGTGGCGCGATCTCGGCTCACTGCAAGCTCCGCCTCTTCGGTTCACACCATTCTCCTGCCTCAGTCTCCCGAGTAGCTGGGACTACAGGCGCCCGCCACCACATCTGGCTAATTTTTTTGCATTTTTAGTAGAGACGGGGTTTCACTGTGTTAGCCAGGATGGTCTCGATCTCCTGACCTCATGATCCGCCAGCCTCGGCCTCCCAAAATGCTAGGATTACAGGTGTGAGCCACCGCACGCAGCCAGATCCTAGATTTTTAAAAGTGGAAAAAATTCTCCTACAGGTAGGTCTCCCTTTTTTAATTATCAGTAAAGTCATATTTAAGATAAATGCAAAGCTCAATAATCGAAATCCTTTGAATTTTGTTCTTATGCAGTGCATTAGTTAACTCCCCAACCAGCCAAGGCCCAAAACTCTTCAAAATATTCTAGGTTTTTCTACAAACTCAGTTTTAATCGAGGAAAGGCTGGTAGGAACACAATAGGGTTTTAAGATCCTCACATGCCTCATCTACATCAGTAATGTCACAGACTCTCAAAGTGAAGATGGCAAAAAATTGAAGGCCTGTCTCCCTTTTTGGGTGAAAAATCATCCTTTCATTGTGTAGCTATGTTAACACAGAACACACTACGGGAAGCATAAGCACAACTGAGTGAGTTCCAAGTAGGCAGAGCAACCCATATCCAAGTGTCCACACAGGTACACGCCTCATGCAGTCTGCATCAAGACCTGGAGGATGCCAGGATATCCCACCAGGGGCAACTCCCACCCATGCCTACCAAAAGGAATGATTATGGCTAACCTCACAGCTGCCTGGACATCACCTACAAAAAGAGGGAAAGAGGCCACTAGACCACTCTGTGACCTATTACTTTGGGCATCGTAAAAAAGAGTGAAGAAATTTAGCCAATTCCTCAGAGGTTGCTAAAATTTTACCATTCTAAGACAGTCTCAGGATTTCTCAGGCTCACAGTGCCACCTAGTGGCTTTCCATACTAAACTCATGGTTAGTTGACAGGGAGACAGCACCTCTCAGTCCAAGAATTTGGCACTTAACCACTTTTAGCCCATAAAAACAAAACTTCTAGCATCTCTTGGCAAAAGTAAAAATAGGCTGGAAAACATTACAGCATTTTGGGAAGACACAGATAACAGATCTGCTACTCAAGTTACAAAACCATGCAAATAAGAAAAAACATTTTTACAGCACTGCTGATACCACCAAGGATAATAGCTCCAGTTTCCTTCAAAGCAGTCTATCCCAAAACACATCAATGGAGAACTCCCTGGGAAAAACAAAACAAAACAAAAAAACCAAGAGCTCCAAAACAGAAAGAAGAGAAACAGGGTTAACTCCTGATAAACCCATCATAAGCTGAAAATACTGTAAGTTGAAAATGCATTTAACTCTCTTCAGGCAGGGAGGCAGGGAGGCAGGAAGGAAGTGCACTTAATACAACCTACCAAACATCATAGCTTGGCCTAACCTACCTTAAACATACTTGGAACATTTACATAAGTTTACAATTGGGCAAAATAATCTAACACAAAGTCTATTTTATAATCAAGTGTTAAATATCTCATTTGATTAATTTACTGAATACTAGACCAAAAGTGATAAACAGAATGGCTGTATGGATACTCCAAATGTGGGTCCTACTGAATATCTATTGCTTTCACACCACTGTAAAGTCAAAATATCTTAAGTCAACCCAGCATAAGTCAGGGACCATCTGTACTTGGACATAGGAAATCTTAAGACAATGCTATTTGCTAAGCAGATAAAAAAGAAGTCCTAAAATATGAGAGATATTTCAAGCTAGTTTGAAGTTAGCTAATTTACAAAGAAATTTAAATAGTCTAATGGTTTCTAAGCCCCCTACAATAAAACACACACACACACACACACACACACACACACACACACACACCCCTAGTGGTTTGCCTCGAAATTTTCAAGAACTTCAGCATTTCTAATTGTTCAAATCCTTGTATTATTACTCGCCTGGCAGTGTCCACTATGCATATCAAGATGCTGAGAATGACTCACCTTGGCAACAAACTGCTTGTCCTTTTGGTCCAAATTAGCAGTGGGAGCCACATAGTCTCTCCATATTCTCAGCCTGCGCTCTTTGGCAAACCTGGCAACAAAGCAAGGATGCAAGATCATTCAGATAGACTAAGTCAGCAAATGGAATCCACCACTACCATGGGAGCACAGTTGGTGCAACATCCTACTCTATCCTATAGACATATCCAGAAGAAAGACCTGTAAATGAGGTAAATGAAAACACGCAAGATACACATATATACTGTAAACCCACAGCTCGGAGACTATGGTCCAGGACTATGGTCCAGGCATACAATTTTTTGAGCCTAGATAGTTCGAGTCCACCTTCATTATTAACACTGGTTTATCCAATATCTCCTGGGTGGCTACTACAAAAATTAGGCTGACAAACAGAGAGTAACTGCTCTCTTAAATGGGAAGAACCCACATATCTAAACAAACATACTTCTTAAAAAGCACAGACATGCTCAATTTCTATCTGAATTATAAAAAGGTTACCAGCTACCAAATCCTATATGTAAGAACAAAACTGTCACGACAGTGCATCTATAGAATAATTAGAAAATGAACAAAATCCTTATAAAGTTCATTGACAAGAGTTTTAAAAAAAAAAAAATAAAAAAACCTATGTAGCCAGAAATTTATCTTGAAGTATTCTGCCCAGTAGATATTTTCTGAGCCAGACTATGAATGGAATATGTGCAAAGATCAAAAAAAAAAAAAAAAAAAATCAATGAACAGCTGTCTTAAACCACTTACAAATAAGTGAATACATGTGCAGTGAAATACATGGATACATGTTTCTGAAAACAGTATTGCAATCTTTTGTTTTAGAGAAGCAGTAAAATGAGAAAAACAAAAAGTAGGATATAGTAGTTGTAAAATGCATGAAGCAATTAAATATAGAAGATGCAATTTTACCTACAATTCAAGTAGCTCAAGTATAGCATGCAGAACAGCAGACAAGTAATCACATATTATCGAAATATGATTTGCATTCTCTGGTCTAAGCCTGTTTTTTAATGATGAGCACTCCGCCCAAAAATCCATAAAATCTACTGATGTCATATAACATGTAGATATTATTTTCAATGCATTCACTTTCTTCAAAGAAAGGCAAGATACTGGGCCAGGCGCAGTGGCTCACGCCTGTAATCCCAGCACTTTGGGAGGCCAAGGCGGCGGATCATGAGGTCAGGAGATCGAGACCATCCTGACCAACATGGTGAAACCCAGTCTCTACTAAAATACAAAAAAAAAAAAAATTAGCCGGGTGTGGTGGTGTGCTCCTGTAGTCACAGCTACTGGGGAGACTGAGGCAGGAGAATTGCTTGAACCAGGGAGGTGGAGGTTGCAGTGAGTGGAGATCGCGCCACTGCACTCCAGCCTGGCGACAGAGCAAGACTCCGTCTCAGCAACAAAAAGGGCAAGAAATTAAAGAATGCAAAAAAAAAAAATAAATCAAATTAATTTAGAATACTAATGAACATAACAGGATTCTCTGAACCAAACAAAAGAAATTGAGCATTGTAGAATAATCAGAAGTATTTGGAACACTGTACTTGATACGGTTATTTTAACTTTCTAAACTGTAGAACAACATTAAAAAAATTCTAAGCAATCACTGTTTTTTTCCATCAGACAATACACATGTCAGATGTGCCATATCAAATGGCCTAGATTAATATCTACTTTTATAAAAACTTGCAAATACTTCCGCTTATAGATACTGAAGGATGAAAAAGACCTGAGAAATGGAACAAATATTACAGTTATTCATTCATGTCGTTGCACATTTCTTAGCTGTATATCTCAGTCACAAAAAAGTAGTTATCAAGACCATTATAACTTCAAGATTTCGAAACAAGTCATACAGCAAGCAAGCCTTGAGAGTGGACTATTGTCATCAGCTGTGTGTTGTCTTTGCTTAAATGTATCATAGAAGGTAGTGATTCAGACTTTCCTGAGCATCATTTCCATTCATCTACTGTTGCTACCTGCTTTATTTTCTTCCATCTACCCCATCAAATGGAGAAAGTTCACCTACATCTATATCTTGACCTTGACAGTTGAAATGGCAACTAATATTTGGAATTTCTACATGCAGTTTTTTAGAAACAAGTTATTCCTATATTTGCTTTAATGATAGGCAACAAGTCAAAAACAGACCAATAACATCTCAGGATTATATTAGCATTTATAACTGAAACATACTTTTAAATAAGTTAGGGCATAGGCCTCACAAGAATATTGAATGGTCCTGGTTTAAAACCCACAGGCTCTGTCTTCCCATCATACCCCTGCTCCTGTCTATCTGTTTGGGAGCAGCTGATAAGCAACTTCATCTTTCTCAAATAAGCTTCACGTTTATTACATTTCAAATGTGTAACACCCAGAACCTAAGCAAGGGGCTTGGGAAAAAATGACCTGAAAACATTTAAAAAGCAAATCAAGTGAAGAAAAATGTCTAACTGAAGACTCTAAGTCCTTACCATCCAGCATTCAATTAGACTGAACCTGAAGACCAATATTTAAGTTACTCCTCTATAAGGAACTGCCCTACTCCTTTACTGAAGTAAAATGAACACTGACACACAGGTGTGTGAGAAAAATCACCAGATTTCTTTCCCTAAAGATCCTTAACAAGATCCATAGCTGGAAGGCCTCTAGGACAGACCTTACCTTTCTGCCGCCCTCAGCTTTTCTGCGCCCCGGGTGTAAACTGCAATCGACCAATCCACACAGCGTGCGAAACCTTCCTTCAGGAGGAGCTCTGTGATGTTGCCGTTCTGAAAAACAAGATACAGGAGAGGCAGGCACAGATTAGACTCTGTTGCAAAAGAATCCATTTCTCTAGACTTCTGACACAATTAACATAGTCACAATCTAGTCTGCAGTTTGTTTGTTTGTTTGTTTGTTTACAGTAGGGTAGCTTCTCTCACTAGGAAACCACTCCTAAGATGGGAGAGATGCCACTCTGAGACTCCTTTCAACAGCCTTGGCTTCGTATCCCCACAACGTCCACCATAATAACTCACTTAATAGGAGTAGGATAAATGCTAGTGGCATTGAAGGGAATTGACATTTCAATAGCTCTTCTTGTGGGCAGAGGAGGATGTTAATCTTTAAGAGAGATTACACCTTATTCTTCCTTCCCTTAAGATCAGCACTTCCTCCCCCTTTCATAAGAGCTGAAGAACAGGCTGAGCGGGGAATAACGGAAGCTACACTGTGCCCAGTGAATTAAAATTCACACTCTACCGTGACACAGAGCCATCTGGCAGGGCACAGCCAGACAGCACTCCAGAAGAAACAGACATGACCTTGGCACACCCCAAACCAAGCCTCTCAACCTTCCACAAATGCCATCATGGAAGAATTATCTAGCCAAAGAATAAGTAGCTTAACTCTGTATTGGACACAGGTTATAATAATGAAAATCCATTCAAATTTAGGTGTTAAAAAGAAGGTCATCTTATGTCTAAGAATAACCCAACTATCAAAGTGCACAATAGGGCAAAACATCCAATAATGGCAACTATAAGAACATAACCTATTCCCTGCTAAAAGCAGAGTTAGGAGGTACCTGGATAAAGCCTGGAATACAAAAAATAATTTTTCCATACCTCAGTTTCCTCATCATTGATCTACCAATACTTCAGCTAGCTAACTTCTAGACCTCATCAACCCTATTCTACAAATTTCAGTTCTACTTCTAAGGAATGTAGCAACCCCTAGGACCAAACAGTTAGATAAATATGTGATCAAGTTCCTCTTCCTCTTATGAACCCACTAACCCTTGAGATTAATTTCCTAAAGGTGAGAAAATTGTCCAATTCTGTAAGACAAATGATAACTCCCTAGAAAATGCCTCAAAAATCACCAGATATTAATAATAATCCTGCCTTTTTTTTTTTTGGAGACAAGTCTCGCTCTGTCACCCAGGCTGGAGTACAGTGGCATGATCTTGGCTCACTGCAACCTCCACCTCCCAAGTTCAAGCGATTCTCCTGCCTCAGCCTCCTGGATAGCTGGAACTACAGGCACATGCCACCACGCCAGGCTAATTTTTATATTTTTAGTAGAAACAGGGTTTCACATGTTGGCCAGATGGTCTCGATCTCCTGACCTCATGATCCATCCACCTTGGCCTCCCAAAGTGCTGGGATTACAGGCGTGAGCCACCGCACCCAGTCAACATTTTAATGGATGTTAAATACAGAGAAAAAGAAGAGATAGAGAAGCAAACTCCTGTTTTTCAAACCCCAAATGATCCCTAGCCCATCACCACCCAGTCTGCACAGACACACTCACTGGATGAAGGATGGTACCCAGAATGTTCTGGTTGTGGCAGCTCTCCAGAATGATCTGAACATCTCTCTGAAGCAATCGCGACTCGGTGAAAAATTTGGCTTCTGCAGCAAAAGGCTCTGGAGTTTCACTGCCATCTGCTTCCCGTCGAAAAGTTGGGCACTAAAGCAAAGGCAAGGTAAGTGAGTAATGCAGCCTAAATGTGAGTGCTAGGCACTCTCACCCCACATTAAGCCTTCCAAAAAACACACATGCCATGAAGCTAAACTCAGGAAGGTCTTAAATCAGCCCTTCTAATTTAAAACACACTGGTAAAAATGGACTGGAAATATCATCATCTCAGACTTCTTGGCAAAGATAGATAATAAAACTCACATTATCGTGAGGACAATAATTTTAATTACAGTAAAAAGTGGCCCCTTACCAAGAAAAGACTTGCCAGTGCTTAGCTTTTAATCTCAGATTTTTTAAAAACCAAAATGAATATTTTACATCAACGCTTAATGCAAGTCATATTCAGCAAACTTCATAGCCTCTCATTGATCCATTTCTCTAGGTTTACATACTCAACAACCCTAAGCACAGTCCATTCCAGACCCAGAATACTTTAAAAAATAAATAAATAAAGTTATTTGATCCAATTAGAACTGTCACACTACAAACTTTAAACTAAAACAAGTATAAAGTCAATGTTAATGGCCCACATTAGGAAGAAACAGCAGATCCAAAGTCCCCAAGTAGAAGAATCCATCACTGAACATCCACAAACTCTATACCCACCACGTAGCCAAGAGTATGGTCTGACCTTGATGCCTGACAGCATGACTGTAACCAGGTAGTAATCTGGGAGGAGCAGGGCCCTGACCACACTGCCATCCCGCACATGCTCGATGATAGCTGCATGACAGAATAAACAGCTTAAGTCCTTAGCAAACGTCCTAACAAGGATAACCACTGCCCAATCAAACTGCATTTAACACAGTTTCCTCTCCCCAAAATCCCTGAGAAAGCCTCCCTCTGAAAAGTAAGGATGCACTGGCAGATCATGAGGGTTTACACAGCAGACTCTTGCACAAAGGATTCCTGAGGAATGCAGATTAGGCCTGCTTCTCTGTCTTCTGAACCTTCTGGAACCTCGTGGCTCACACTGAAGGTTTGTTATCCATAAGCTAGGATGGTCACCTGAGTACTAGGTGCCCAACAAAAAACAATTAGTAACTTAAGATTGGTAAAAATCTTATTTTACTGAGTCTGCAATTAGCAAGGTCTCAAAACCGGGCCAAAAACTATATAGCACATAAATACACATAACAGTCAGCCCTCTGTATCCATCGGTTCCACATCCATGGATTCAACCAACCACAGGTCAAAAATACTCAGAAGAAAGAAAAAATTCCACAGAGTTCCAAAAAGCAAAACATGAATTTGCCACACACCATTATGTTGAGTCCACACAAATGAAGTGGTGTGTAGGCACTGTAATAGTTATTGTAAGTAACCTAGCGATGATTTAAAGTATACGGAAGGATGTGAGTGGGTTATAGGCAAATACTGCACCATTTTATATAAAAGACTTGAGCATCTTTGATTCTGGTATTCCCGGGAGGAAGAGCAGGGCAGGGTCCTGGAATCAATCCCCAACGAAGGGTAACTGGATCTGTTTAGATGTATACAGAAAACATGTTGCTACCTCTAAGTTTCAGGGTTGCTATTTAAGCAGCCTTCTTTTTGAGACTAGACCATAATCAATGTGCAAAACACCAGCAATTTACTACCCTGCATGCAACAGCACAGGACTAGCCTCTGCAGAAGTATCCGATGTGACCCACATGAACTGAATCCAAATTCCGTTCTGAAATACTAAGGTGCTGTTTTAACCTTAAGGATTTCCCAAGGATACTAAATAAGTATAAGAAAGGCTTACTAGATTTTACAAACCTCAAGCAGCAAAGAGTGCAAACAGAAAGAAATCACCCTGAGTTGTATCTGTCTGTTCCCGCCAGCCTCACCATTAACAGGCTTCTGGTGGTGTGAGTCCACAAAGTGCCTTGGGTTTTCAATGGTATACTTGAGGTCCCGAATAGTATGTGAACCATTCCCCTCACTCCACATCCCTTTCTTGGCTGCCTTTGCTTGTTCTTCACATTCTGAAAGCCGGTTCTGCTCAGGACTGGGACATAAAATATAAACAAGAGTGGTTAGTGAGTTCACAAACAGAAATATGAGGTTCTCTGACACACATTTTCTTTAACATCTTCACCCCTTGAAGACACCAAAGGTCTGTTTCAGATCCATGGCTTAAGATATAACCAGAAAATCACCATGATTGCAATTTCTAGATTCCAGACTTGTCCCTTCAAACAAAAGGTTAAATAGTAAGAGCACTTAATGAGACGATCTAAAGAACACACTCTCAGTACTGCCACCATCACCAATGAGAAGAGAACAAGTTAGTGGCTCAGAGCTTCATTTAACCATCCCAGATTCAGGAACCGGAATCCCAGGCACAGCTCAGTAGTGCAGAGAAGCCGACTAAGAATCACTCTTTCTCTCTCTCAGTTTACAGAACAAGGCTGAGGAATGTGGAATGAACACTGCTATCACAGATAATGTTACCCCCAAACTACTTACACATTCAATAAGGCAAGCTAGACAAAAGCAGCTTGAAAATGGAAGCCTCCTCCTTCATCAGGCAAGAAACCAAACTATGTACTAGAGCAGCCAAAATATCAGTAGACAAACCAAATCAAGTTTTTTAAAAAAGGCTAGAAATGGCTCCTCTTTCTCTGTTATATCTGAGCTAAAGGAAGCATGGAATTGCATGGCTTTTGCATAATCTCAGACACCCAGTGCTGTATGCATAAACTGAATCTCTTCTCATCTTCAGCAAGAGGGATTCCTAAGCAAGGGTGACCTACCAATTTCTCAAGCCAGAAGTCTTCACCTCTCTTCCCTTCCCTACCCCAAAAGGCAACCACACTCTTAGGGATCCAAATTCACAGTCAAAATTAGATGAAGAAATGTAGTATAAGAGATTGAACCAAACACAAAACTGGGAAAAAGTGACTTAAAGTCAAAATAATTTTGGAGGAAAAAGGACTGGTATTCCAGGGGAGATTTATTTGTTAAGATGGTCCAATACTGCTGTAAGATTTTTTTTATTATTCATTCTAATTGCAAACTGAATTCCCAAAAAATACTGAAATGGTAATCAAGCCAATAATTATCCTTAAGATACAGATTTGGCATACATCCAAAACCACCACCAAAACAAGTATCTTAATTCAACAAATTCCCACTGGCACACCCCAATTATAGAGTCCAGCAAATGTCTCCTCACAGTCAGAAAGGACCATAGAAGTCTATGGTGAAAGACCTGGCCCCTATGTCTGTGAAGGCAGAAAGAATGCGAAAGGCGCATATTTGCCTTTGCTCATCCTCATCATTGGTATACCTCATGCAAATGTTTCTCTAAAGCCTTTCCTATAGCTATGACAGTCATATAAGACAGCAGGGACTTAATGATATAAAACAGCATTATTATAGCCTCCAAATTACAGATGTAGCACTTTTCAGAGACTGAAGCGTTAATGAAAGCCAGCCGCAATCCATCCTACTGAGAGCCAACACTAGAGAACTTGAACACGATATATGTACTATAAACCTGACATACACACAACCCCTTTCTAACAGGTTCACACTGACATTGGCTAAACAAATACATTTTACCTATTAAGCAACTACAGATACATAAACCACACGGACTTGAAAGACTTTGAAGACACATAAATTTTTCCTGACTCTCAAAACAGAACAAGGGAGGCCTTGTCAGTTTCTCCAGATTCAAAACAACAGATTTTGCTTTGTATTCTATTTATTCACCCACTTAATTTTGACTGTACTTACTCCTTGCACTGATTGTATATCTACTTGTTTACTGCTTGTCTCCCCATTAAAATGTCAGCAGAAGCAGTCTGTTCACACTATATTCTCAGTACCTAGAAAACTGCCTGGCACATAGTAAGTGCTCAGTAAATATTTGGGACTGGCCAGATAGACAGATAAATACTCTGGAACTGAGTATCTATGGTCTAAGACTTGTTAACTCTTATGAATATGAAGAATAGAACTGCCTAATCTCAAAGGCTGTGTTTAAAAGAGTCATACACTTCAAACACCATTAATGAATGCTGAGTGACTTCCTAGCTCAGAATAATCCATACTACCTGGGCAAGAATGTCCTCGAAGCTGTGAAAGCCCCTGCAGTTACCCATGTCTGGGGGCAAGAATGAAAAAAATGCAGCAAAGCCAATTTACAGCTGACTACCCAACCTCCCTTGATATCTCAAGTAAATCAGAGAGACAGAGGAGTAATGAATACTTACTTATTAGCTCTCATGCCTTCTCTCCGGGTGGCTAAGCCCTCTGCAACCAGTGATTCTGCAATGTTTTCCCCATTGGTATCTGAGGAGGAAAAGGGGGGATTTAAAAACAAGATTCAAACCTGCCTCCAACAGCAACAGAGCACAAATAGGACTACTTTCACGCTTAGCTCCTAAAGGAGACTAATGCTGCCAGAGAAATGGACAAGGCAGCAATATAGCATTGGGTTTTTCAGAAAACCTCTTTTCCCATAATATCTAGTCTCTAGGACCCAAAGGTCTATCAGTCTTCTTCTCTGGACTTTGTTTTTAATTTTCCAGTGTATCTTTCGGGCCAAAGGCAATCTCAGGAACCCTGGGAGATGGACAAGAAAGCAAGACACACACAGCTGGCAGCTCAAGAGAGTATAAAGTGGTGACTAGAGGAATAGAGGCCTGGAGCTGAACACAAATCTGGCTGCCTAATAGCTTCGACAAGCTCTCCCAGCATCTTAATTTACTCATCTCTAAAGTGGGGAGAGCACTTGCCTTGATGGGTTCTTGTGAGAATTAAATAGTAATGTAATGTGTGTAAATCACCAAGCACAGTGCCAAGTGCATGGTAAGAATTAGAAAAAGTTAGTCCCTTCACCGTGTACAATCAGAGAGATGGATTCATTTAGGGCTGCCTATCACACATTATGCCAGAAGGTCCAATTCCTCTCAGGGATGTCCTATTCTCTACTTCAAGAGGACACCAAGACAAGCTACAACATTTGACAAAGACTTTCTCTTGCTCTCACAGAGATACTGAGAGAACACTGGCTAGATTTCTCATCTCTCACAAAGCAGCCATCAGACCTAGCAAGAAAAATGAAGTTAAACACAAAACCCAATCTGATTAGGTTCTACCCAGGCACTTGAAACATTAATTGTAGTTCGATGCTATTGAAAAAGCTTTCAGGCTCAGTGTTTTCTCTTAAATCTCTACTTGTCGGCCAAAACCATAAAGGAAGACATCTATGAGGGAATAATCACATAAAAATCTTTAATATGGCAGAGAACAAGCTCCAAGATAACCTGGAACAAAGCAGTCTAACTGATAGGTAATGTCAGCACAGAATAAAAATGTGTAAGATTTATATTCAGCAAACTACACATCGACTTCTGCAAGCAGTAATGGGTACATACACTGCCCCCAAGCCCAACCTAATTGCCTTGCCATTATCACGCCCAAATTTCTGCAGGGGCAAATCTTAAGGCTCTTTTCCTACCAAGAAAAGTTGAACTGAGAAATTTATACAAAGAAGGTTCAGGTTCTGAGGGTGAGTGTGGATCACCTGAGCCTTTCCATTGAGGTTACTGCTGAGGCCAGCCAAAGACATATTAGTAAATTTTATATTGGTTCTTCCAAGCAACAGGAATCCCAAAGAGTGAAAAGTCAAAAGGAAAGACTCAATGATGAAGGGAAAACTGAGCAGTGAAGTGCCAGGAGATCTGGGGGTGGAAAGAATGAAGCCCTGGTACAAACAAGGTGCGTGACCACAACATGAGCCTATCGACAGCACACCCAATAAGCCAGACATTTTCTTGGCACACAGCATGCTGAAATGGCCCACTCTGAAATGCCCAATTCTAAAAAGTGAGTTCTGAATGCACCTGCAAAAAGGAGAAACGTATCTTCCCCTGGGGTGAACCCTCAACGGAGGCAACGAAATGTGGCAGATAGGAAAGTGAAACAGGAATTTGTAGGCCAAGGATCTCATTCTTGCTTCTTACTTACCAAATTCTGAATTTGACCAAGTCACATCTGGAGACAGTATTTAGAGCAGGTGGGTGACTATACTGTCTTCAGAAGTCAGAAGACTAATCATCTTTTTTTTAGTAAGTTCTAGGTTAACCACAAAGTCTCAAATTTTACCATTCTCTCCCATCATAAAAAAACTGGGTAGCAATAAAATAAATACACAAATGCTAATTATCTAAGTCACTGTTTTCTTTCATTATAATAGAATTGGCATTAGTTAAAATACCTTAGTGAAAATATTAAACATTAAACCATTCCTTTATCTTTAAAATGTAAAGATATAGGTAATTCCAATCATTATTTAAGGGCATATTTATTGATCACCTACTATGTACCAGTTCTTATTCTAAACACTAATGTGTTAACACACTAAATTAAATTATATCCAGTTTGTAATGTGAGTCAGTTTAAACAGCAAACTTTTAAAAAAACAACTCTACAGATAATTTTAAAAATCGGCTTCTCTTAAACAATTTGGCCATTTTGGTTGAAGACCAAGGGCATTAAAATGAACTCTTAGGGGTAGGATATTAAAATGAACTCTTAGGGGTGATCTACTTATAGAAATATCTGTGCCCACAATTATCTATGGTCCAGTAGGGTCTCTTGTGGGGTAACAGAAGACTGACCAGCTGTTAGGGAATTGAAATTTTTTAGGTAATGAAATCCTTGAACAATTGCATTTTGAAGATATACACTTCTTTTCCTCTTACATTCTTTCTAACCAGTAACCACTCAATAATTATCTTTAAGCATTTTATTTCTTACTATATTATAATAATTATGGGTAAAAAGCAAACTTATTTACTTATTTCCCTTTTTGAAAAGAGGCCTTATGTTTCTAGAATTTCTCATTCAAACAAGAAGCAGGTAGCCGTTTTTCAGGAGGCTAAAAAGAAGTGTTTCTCTACTAGGTAGGAAATTGAACAAGATGCCTCCAAGGTCATTCCCAACTCATTTTTCTAAGACCTCTATCATTAAAAACAGTCTTAGAAGAATACTGTTAGCACTGTCATTCTACCCTGCTTATTGCTAGCACTGACTATCCAACTCAAATAGATTATCCAAATCAACTCTGTTACATGAGCTATCTCAAAGGTTTCTAATCAAGAATCACAGGAAACTTAAAAAAAACTCTGCTCCACAAATAGTTCAATGAACATAACTTCATGTTCATCTGGCTGCTTTCTGGAGAACATTCCTCTTTCAATGTCCTATTTCTGTTCCAACTCCATTCCTCAATCTTATTCTATTACTACTTAATCCAAAAAGCCCAGAACATCCAATATCCCATGAGCCATCCAGCCCAGCTAAACAATATGCACACACACAAATATCCAGAGTGAGGTGCCTTACATATACTGTCTATTTTTTTGTTTTTTGACCAGGGTCTCATTCAGTCACTCAGGCTAGAGTGCAGTGGCATGATCATGGCTCACTACAGACTCGACCTCCCAGACTCAGGTGATCCTCCCACCTCAGCCTCCCCAGTAGCTGGGACTACAGGCGTGCACCACCACGCCTAGCTAGTTTTTCCATAGAAACAGGGTTTCACCATGTTGCCGCAGGCCGGTCTCGAACTCCTGTGTTCAAGAGATCCTCCTGCCTTGCTCCCAAAGTGCTGGGATTACAGGTGTGAGCCACTGCACCTGGCCTATACTATCTCTTTCAACTTTCCCGATAACTTACAAATGAAGAAACAAGGGCTTACAGAGGTTAAGGGTTAAGTAAGGGCACATGGTAGGAAATCAGAATTCTAACCTACATCTATGCAACTCCGACATCTGTGTTCCTTCCATTCCATAACAAAACATGTAGGCAGCAAAAAACCACAGGCCCTCAACAAATCTTCCTTTCCGAAAGAGTTCCCAAGAGAAGAAGAAAAGCCACAAGATAGATAAAAGAAATAGAAGATGCAAAAGGAAATCTATACGAATTCAATTAGCATTCTGACCTAGAAGCACAGAGCCATTAAGTTCCATGAGCTAATGGCCTTAACACGAGGAAGAATGCAACTCCATACTACATGCACCTAAACCAAGCCAGGAAAGCAGGAAAAGGGGTACACAAGGAACAGGAACACTGAGGGTGTGCCTCTGTACCTATATATTCCATGTGGTCAGGGCCCAAAGCATTTCCATCTACGCCTTCAGCCAACTGTCCTAGAGCTTCCTCCACCAGAACCCACATTGGCCTTCCACCACAAGAAAACTGATCTTTAAAGGAACTTTAGACTTGAGAGAAATGAGTCCTTTCCCTGCAGCTCACCTTTTCCAAGGTAGATCATGCCATATTCTCGCCCCTGGGGAGTCTTATTTTCTATCGTGAAACAGACTTCCTTCCCAATCAGCTTCTTTCGAAGGAACTCTCGAGCTGGAAATGCCCAGGGCTGAAAGACAAAATAAATATGTCACATGAGAACTGCCTAGTTTCAGATGCCAATCAGCATTCAAGCAACTTCATTCTTTGAGTAAATGTCTGAGTACCTACCATGGTCCTGGCCCTGCACTGGACCTTGAGAATATAAAAATGAAATGCACACAATGCAGATCGCACACTTAGGGGGCTCATAAAAAAGGAGGGTCCAGCAGTCGGTTTAACTAGCACAGGCATTAAAAACAGGCCTCAGAGTTTTCCAGACACTGGCAGCAGGACTTTTTCCCTATCACTGTCTGTTCAGAGTTATAGCTTACTTTGTGAATAACATTTGCCAATGCTTTTATAGCACATACCATGTGCCAGCCACTGCTCTAAATGCCGTATATATATCAACCCACTCCTTCAAATGGGAAGTCCAGGCTCCAGGAACACACCTAGGCAGAGGGAAGTCATAAATAACAACTGCCACCTCCATTTCTCCGCCTCTTTCCAGTTTCTAAAACACTTTCACTGCCTATTAAACTACCCTGAAACCAGTTAAAGCCATGTTGGAAGAGGGACATGATTCGAGTGTTCTTATTTCAGAGTGAACCCCCTGCTCAAGTAAGAGCCTTATTTAAGTCATCTCCACCCTCCTCTTCGAAGATCAGCAATAGTAAGAAGATATCCCCCAAAATGTCTCTTCTACTTCTGCTCTAGTCTAAAGCCTTTACAGGTCCCAACACCCTTGGGAGGACACCAGTAACAGCCCCTGACAAAGGATCACCTTGATAATGGTGATTCCTTCCTCTCACCGTTCCATGCACAGACACGAGGACTGAGCCACACATCCACACAATGGAAGCAGAGTCTCCATGTCATCTCAAGATAATACACAAAGGGGTGGTTTTGCCCCTCCCCATCTTATCACTCCTGGGATGGTTCAGACAAACAGAGATTCTCCTCCGAAGCCATTGGCACAGTGGCCACTGGCACTTGAATTTACAGTCTGGACCTGGTTTAATGTCCCAAGTTCACTTAGAGCCGAAATGGGGAGGGATGGGGTAGGTGTTCAAGGAGCATATGATCAGTAGGAACTCACAGGCTGAAAAAAAAAAAAAGCAAAACATAAAAGGGAAAAGTGATACACAATAGCATACATTGTCTATTATAATCTCTTCAAACCACAGAACTCATGCTACACACAGTAAAGGCAAAACAGTAAACTGGTGGCCCGAAAGGAAGCCTCTGCTAACCTCTTTGGTCCATGCTAATTATTCCATGAAGTCACCCAACAAGCTTTTCTAGAAGAAAAATTTCCATATGACTTCTAAGAAATCAGAAACCAATCAAAAGGTGGCAGGTCCACCAACCTGTTGGGCTGGTATTTATAAAAACAGTACTGTTACATAACATAAATCATGAGATTCTAGAGAACTGATTCTGAGTAAGGGTTCTTAAAGACACAAAAATGAACGGATACTCGCTCACATCATGCCCTCTCTTCAAAGCACCAGCCAACAAAGGAGCAATTCACTCAATGACGATATCGAGTTCACCTTGATTTTATGTCTCACTTCTAACCCCCGCCCCAATCTCCAAAAATAAAATCAGATACCAGTCACCAAACAGTCTGACTGACAAATGATCCCAATTATCAACCACATCACAGAAACAGCACTGAACCAATGAACAAAGCCTCCCACATTTTTATTACCTTAGGGATCAACTTACTCTAAAAACACACCAAGCTATAGATAAGTTTAAGATGTAGTCCTGAGTACTGTTATTAATATTTAAAATTCAGTAACATACAGCTTTCCTAAATACTTGCAAAAGCTCTGACAAGACCAGTGCTCCTAAAGCAGGCCAAGACTTTGGTGAAAACTCACTTACAAAGGGTCAGTTCACAAGAAAATATCTAGCCCCTGCAGGGAAACCTCCAACTTCTACCAACCGGGTAGAACTTTTCTAAAAAACTTTTAAGGCTCGCTGAAGAAACATCTTCCCCTTAGGACCTCATGTTTTCCAGCTGGCTAGTTACTGGTCAATAAGAGAAAACCACACTGGAGGTCTTGCAAAGGACATATGCCTAACTGTGTAAGAAAAAATAACCTAGTTTCTGCAATCTTCCTTTCCTAAATAAGCCTTCTCAAGTTGTGTTCCATCCAGAGTTGGGCAAATTCAATAACTGGATAAGATATTAGATAAGAAGAGAGGCAATCAAGAGACTCCAAGAGCTATGCAGGAGAGCAACTGATCACATTACTCCTCCCGAGGGCAAGACAGTGCTCTGGGACAGAACCCTTGTGGAATTGAGGCCAGTGTTATCCATGTGTCCACACAAAGGACAGTCAGGCAGAGGGCTATCTGATGGAGAAGTCTATCCTAACAGAAGCTTGCAGAACAACTCTAAAAGTCAGGTATAAGGAAATTTGCTCAAAGCATTTATTCAAATAAGGGCCAGAATGGTCTAACAGGAAGAATAACTGTGGTCTATTCAAATGATGCCCCAGAGTCCTATCTAAGAAGCAAGTGGCTTTTAAGTAGTTGAGACTCAAAATACTCTTTCCTTTAGAATGCCCAACTGCAGGCAATCTGGCAGCCTGTTCAGCACTTCCAGACCCAAGCAAGGCTGTCATGTCTACCACAATGAAACTGAGCTTTTAATTCTAATCTTCTCTTTGACCAGACAGACTCTTAAAACTACCAGGACAAGATGAAACCCCACGATGTAAAACCTTAACTACTTACTATGTACATGGCCCAACACTCAATACTTTTTGTCCCTCTTTCTCTTCCAACCATCCCACTGTATCATCTGGATATGTAACTTACAATCCTGCTCTGCCGTCTTTCCCCAGCTAACCCAGTCCTCAACAGCTCCAATGAATGCAGGATTGTGACAGTTCTTTTTTTTTTTTTTTTTAATAATAGCAAAATATGGCCAGGCCTATAATCCCAGCACTTTGGGAGGCTCACGCCTGTAATCCCAACATTCTGGGAAGCCAAGACAGGCAGGACACCTGAGGTCAGGTGTTCGAGACCAGCCTGGCCAA
Source organism: Rhinopithecus roxellana (assembly GCF_007565055.1). Classification (NCBI taxonomy): domain Eukaryota; kingdom Metazoa; phylum Chordata; class Mammalia; order Primates; family Cercopithecidae; genus Rhinopithecus; species Rhinopithecus roxellana. The sequence goes on from NC_044554.1 coordinate 65,548,273, forward strand.
CATGGTGAAACCCCGTCCCTACTAAAAATACAAAAAAAAAAAAAAAATTAGCCAGGCATGTTGCCACACACCTGTAATACCATCTACTTGGAAAGCTGAGACAGGAGAATCACTTGAACCTGGGAGGTGGAGGTTGCAGTGAGCCAAGATTGCACCACTGCACTCCAGCCTGGGAGACAAAGTGAGACTCCATCTCAAAAACAAACAAACAAAAATAGCAAAATATTTACTTTTTTATTTTTTACCTTTTTTTATTTTGTTTTATTTATTTATTTATTTATTATTTATTTATTTATTCATTCATTCATTCATTCATTTTTGAGACGAGTCTCACTCTGTTGCCAGGCTGGAGTGCAATGGTGTAATATTGGCTCACTGCAACCTCTGCCTCCTGGGTTCAAGCGATTCTCCTGCCTCAGCCTCCCAAGTAGCTGGGATTACACGCACAGGCCACCACGTCCAGCTAATTTTTTTGGTATTTTTAGTAGGGACAATGTTTCACCATGTTGGCCAGGCTGGTCTCAAACTCGTGACCTCGTGATCCGCCCACCTCAGACTCCCAAAGTGCTGGCATTACAGGCATGAGCCACTGCGCCCAGACAGTTTTATTATTTTTTAAAGATAGTATTTCTTATTTTTTTTTTATTTCAATAGGTTTTGTGGAATAGGTGGTGTTTAGTTAAATGAGTAAGTTCTTCAGAGGTTGTGACATTCATTTCTATATTTCTCATGAAACCATAAACAACTTTACCCACAACAGGAGCTCAATAAATCTGTGGGAAATAAATATATAATTCCCATGGTGCCCATCAATGCAGTATCTAGGCTGCCTGGAGTAGCTAGGCAACACTGGGGATTAGCTTGGAACAGGGAAGGGATGGCTGGGGCATACAGTGGAGCTGCTTTCATTGCCACAGGACTTAGGAGACAGATGAGTTTCTTTGAACGACGATTTCATGACAGAAGGCAAAGAATAATCACGTGAAGATATTTGGGACAGTGATACAAAGGGATGCAAATGAGCAATAAGATCCTTGATTATTCCTGAATGTGAAAAAGCTAAACATGCTCCAAAGAAATAGAAAGCCAGAGAGAAAGGGTAGTGCCACACTGCACAATCTTTCAACCCCCAAAAAGGAGATGCTCAGGTTCTTTTCCTCATTATTCACTTAAATGTTTATTCACTGCTTACCTATATTGTGTCAGGTACCAGCTAGGCACAAAGACAGAGATGAGAGAAAGGTTCTCTTCTTTGGAAAGCTTGCAATCCAGTAGAGAAAGATACATAAACTTGTAAACATGCAATGAAATGTTGTGAATGCTATGACAGCACAAAGATGGGATGATGAAAGGAAATGTCAGGTGTGATTTCTTAAGTGGCTGAATCTTAAAAGCCAGCAGGTGCTCATCAGCCACAGAGGTGGCGAAGGAACTACTGATGGAGGAGCAGCATGAGCTGAGGGCAGAAGGCAGGACTCCAGCCTGGAAGAAGACCTAAGTTCTTCAGCATGCTGGGGGCTTGGCATTCCAGAGGGGTTTCAGTAAGAGTAGTTTAAAAGTCAAATCACAAATGGGCTTGTAACCCAGGCTAAGGCATTTAGATTTGTCACAAAGGTAATGAGGAATCACTAAAGTGTCTTGGAATATGAGGAACCACTGAAGAGTCTGGGAAAAAATAAAATCATGTTTCAAAAAAATCTGACAGCATATGGAGAAAGGATTAGAGGGAAGGAGAATGAGGGCAAAGAGACTATTATTTCAACATCCAAGCACTCTATCAGAGATGAACAAAGAATAGCAGTATTAATCAAATGTCAAGGATGGATAAGAGAGGTTTTAAGGAGGCACAATCTCTAGGCCTTGTTAAAGGCCTAGATGTCAGCATTGGGGTGGGGGGTGGGGGAGTCAAAATGAGAGCAGGGAAATCAGGTTTTTCAATCAGTTGGCATTACTGGTAACTTGTGTTGATGCAGCTTTGAGGGCACAGTAGGAGGAAAACCAAATCACAGCAGGGTGAGGAGACACTGAATTATTAGGAAGGAGAAATGATGACTATGGGCTAGGAAAAGATGAAATCTGCAGCTATTAAATACTTCATCTCACAGGGATCTTTGAAGAGTTACCAGGAGAAACAGTGAGACTGAGTTACTCTGGGAGAGGTAAAAAGCACTAGACTGTATAAATATATGGAACTATAACAGAATGCTAGGATCAGATTACACAGTATCCTTTCACCTAGGATAGTTCTGATAAGATTCCACTGTCCTGTTAACATCGGGCACAGTCATGATATTTTAGAACAAGTTCCAACTGGCCTTGTGTTTCTCTGCCCAAGATTCTCATCCACAAAACAGGAAATTAAAATCCAACCCTTCTTTCTTAGAGGCTACACTACTTCTTCCTTCTGGGCAAATGAACTTGGTCAGCTCCAAGAAGGGTTCAACACTCTTCACTTGGAAGCAATCAAGCTGTTACACAATAGGAAAATAAACTATTCGAAATGTTGGTTCACTCATTTGTTAATGCCCAAAATGCAAAAAATGCTGAAACACATTTAATCTTCAGTGGTTGATCTAATAGTACTAGGAGTATCTATAGTAAGAGAAATTAGCAAGCAGCAGTAGTGATTACCACACTAACACTTATTAAGTATTTTATAAGCATGCACTAAGCACTTCATGTTATCTTGTTTAATCCTCATTAAACAACCCTGAGGTATACACTAATATTCTCAATATTTGTGGTCCCTAATGGAGGACCAATGAAAAAGAACTGATTTTAATCTACTTAAATTTATTTTAATCTATTTAGTCTGACTGCTATTGGTAGCAGAATTATGGGAGTTTTTCTCTATCTCCATTATCTATATCATTGCTTCACTAACTTCTTAATTAAAACAAAATGCCCTTTATTATAATTTTAAAAACTGAATGCTTTCCTTAAGTGTTAACAAAAGATCCACATGAACTCTTGCTTTTTCTTCTTTACCTCCCTGGCAGGGAATAGCACACAAAAGCTGGGGTACCAACTTGCCCAACATCATCAAGTTGGGGCAAAGGACAAATACTTAAAATCCAGAAATTTTGCTTTTTTTTTTTTTTTTAATTTTTTGTGAGACAGGGTCTTACACTGTCACCCAGGCTGCAGTGCAGTGGCACAACCATGATGCATTGCAGACTTGAACTCCCAGGTTCAAGTGATCCTTTCACCTCCACCTCCCAATTACCTGAGACTACAGATGTGCACCACCATGCCCGGCTAATTTTTTTTTTTTTTTTGAGATGGGGTCTTGCTATGTTGTCAGTTGTCAGGACTGGTCTTGAACTCCTGGGCTCAAGCAATCCTCCCCAATCAGCCTCCCAAAGTGCTTGGATTACAGGTATGAGTCACCACGGCCAGCCCAGAAATTTCATTTCTGATAGCCAAAGCATTGCTAAAGGATAGCAAAGCACCAATGTTTCAAAGTATAGAAGCCAAAAAGACTAAACAATGCCAAATTGGTACGCATACCAGCTGCTGAAGAGCAGAAACTTAAGGGGTCAAAGGCAGACCACAAAGAAGGCAAGGGGGTCGGGCATTAGAGGCTGAGGGGTGTGGGGGAAGGATGGAGGAGATGATGGGACACAGGCACACAAGGTTCTCAAATCACCATAAAACAATGGTTCTTAACTACTTTTGAGGCACAAGCTCCCTTAAGAAACTGATTTTAAAAACTCCCTCTCTAAAACAATTCATGTTTACACAAAATTTTGCAATTTCATAGGATTAGTATATGCCTTCAGAGGTGCATGGATCCCAGATTAAGAATCTGTAACAGGCCAGGCACAGTGGCTCGAGCCTGTAATCCTAGTACTTTAGGGCAAGGCAGAAGGATTGCTTGAATTCAGGAACTCAAGGCTGGGCAAACTAGTGAGACCTCGTTTCTACTAAAAAAAAAATAAAAATAAAAATTAGCCAGGTATGATAGCACACGCCTGGAGTCCCAGCTACTCCCAGGAGGCTGAGGTGGGAGGATCACTTGAGCCTGGAAGATTAAGACTACGGTGAGCCATGATTACAGCACTGCACTCCAGCCTAGGCAAGAGAGACCTTGTTGTGGAACAAAACAAAACAGATCAGTAATAAAGTATGGACAGCCATAAAAAGACTGAAATCATGCCCTTTGCAGCAACATGGATGGAGCTAGAGGCTAGTATCCTAAGCGAACCAACTCAGAAGCAGACAATCAAACATCACATGTTCTCACTTTTATAAGTGGGAACTAAACAATGGGTACATATGTACATAAAGATAGAAATAATAGACACTGAGGACTCCAAAAGAGAAGGAGTGAGGGGGGTGAGAATTAAAAGAGTATCTATTGGATACAATGTTCAATATTTTGGTGATGGACATACTAGAAGCCCAATCCCAAACATTACACAATATACCCATGTAACAAACATGCAAAGGTACCCTCTGAACCTTAAAGAAAAAGAATCTTTAATAAAATATGGGCTTAGCATTTATAGCATGCTACCATTTATGAAAATGAAAGCGTCTGATCATATAGGTTTTAACTATCTCTGGAAGGAGACACAAGACCCTAGTAACATCAGCTGTCTCAGGGGAAGTACTTGATTTTTCACTATATATCCTTCTGCATTTTGAACAATGTAAATGAATGAAGAATTCAAAAATAAATTAATAAAAGTGCTCTGCCATAACCAATGGTGATTTCAAATGCCTGAGGCTACCCAGGAAATGTTCCTAACCTATTCTAAGAAAAGTAGTAGTGAAAACACGAGAAATCTAAGTCTATGGCAAAAGGTACAAGAAAAAGCTCTAAGACTTCGACTGTCACTAAAGGTAGTAAACATACAAACAACAGATACAAGTTGCTTGTGGGCACATCCAGAATCAGCAGTTCTATGATATAAAAATACTCAAAATACAAAGAAAGAGTACATCAAAATGGCATCAGCCACAGAAGACAGTGGGCTATTACCTAAGTCCACAGGCTCACGATGGCCTCAGGAAACACCTACCTCATCAGGGGTATCCTTTGCATCAGGTTGTGTGGCGGCCGCCCGGCGGGCAAGATTTCCAGCACGGATGTTGCTAAGGTTGATCTGCCGCTCAGGAGGAGGCCCACCACGCGGTTGACCTCGTACAATGATGGCACATCCTGAGAGGACCTAAGGAAGGGGAAGAAAGAAAATGAATGGTCCAGAGGCCATATCACCATAATGCAGGTTGTGTACCACCGTATCCCCCAACATTTCAAATAGCACTTGCACTTCAAAGGCATGCAAAGTCATCTGCTGAATGACTAAATGAACAGAATTGTTTTTAATTTTATAAGAGAAATACCTACATAAAGCCTTGGGCCAAATTCTGAAATGATCAACCCAGAAATCCAACAATAGAAAAGTCATAGAATAAACAGACCAGGGTAAAAAGGCATGTGAGACATGCAGATTAATGACCTCTATAATTTCATCCTAGCAAGTACCACCTCTTGCATTCTTCCCAATTATTAAGGAATTAATATCTCCATCAACACTTTCCATTCTCAGATTGAAGCGAACAATGAAAGGCTTAAGAAAAGGGGAAGCTGGGGCCACGCACAGTGGCTTACACCTGTAATCCCAGCACTGTGGGAGACCGAGGCGGGCAGATCACCCGAGGTCGGGAGTTCAAGAGCAGCCTGACCAACATGGATAAACCCCATATCTACTAAAACTACCAAAGCAGCTGGGAGTGGTGGCGCATGCCTGTAGTTCCAGCTACTTAGGAGGCTGAGGCAGGAGAATCACTTGAACCCGGGAGGCGGAGGTTGCGGTGAGCCAAGATCGCGCCATTGCACTCCAGTCTGGGCAACAAAAGCAAAACTGTCTCAAACAAAAAAAGGAAAAATAGGAGAAGCTGAAGGAAGTCCCTACACACCCTTGGGAGGAACTGAGCATGCTCAAGGCTAAGGTGGATGTAATACTTAGAGTTTCCCTTGTGGACAGTATAAGAGAGAAATACAGAAGTAATCTAGAAAACCCATGCCCTACATGATTAAAACATAAGAATCTAATAAGCACCTTAAGGCTCCCAAGTGCAGTCAGTGGCTCCTTTCATGGCTCTAATCAAAGATGCCACGCATAGAACCCACTTGCAACTGTGACAAGAGCTCTGAAACTCACCGGCATTAACCTTAAAATATTTGCAGAGGAGAAGAAGAAAGGATTTCAAGTGAAAGAAGGGAAGAAGAGGCATAAAGGAAAAATGACCCAAGTGATTCAAATTGTCTTTGCGAAGAGACGCATAATAGAACAAACAGGTGGGGGCTCATGCCCTGGCTTCACTAGATCTGAAAGACTCTCAATTCCACGCTTCATAAAAAATAGCTTCTGAAAGGTTAGTAGTGAGAAGGTTGGAGGGTTCTGTCAACACAGAACACTGTTCAGATAAGACCATGGAGTTCTCAGTAAAGGAATAATCCTTGTGAGGAAGTTGAATCAAAGGAAGAGAAAAAGGAGAATGAAAGGAAGCTGCTCCTTTCACTTAGAGTGCATTGCTCCCCACCTCTCCACCTTAACTAATGCTTTCAAGTGTTAAATATTGATATAAATACACAAATGAATTTAAACTCACATGTACAAATTAAAGAATAAGAAAAGTAAACATCTGAGCAACCACCACCCAAGTTAAGAACTGAAATATTGCACATCGCCAGAACCTTGGATTCCATGTGCCCCTCTCTACCTTCAGCCCCTTCTCCCGAACCCCACCATTACCCTGACCAAGGATTTTGTACGAATATATCACAATTCATTTATCCATACTACCTTTTTATGGAAATTCTATCAAACAATATTGTACATTCCAATATATAATATTTAATTGTACATTAAATTAGTATTCTGATAATGTCTCAGTATCTCCAACACCTTAAGCACATAGACTTTGGCCTAAGTCACTTTAATCCCTGGTTATATACCATGGCACACACATACAAAAAGACTACTTCCTAATCCTGTTATCAGCAATTAAACCCTAACACTTCTAGCCACATAACCGTGCTAACACCCTATCCTGAGAATTCATGTCCTAGGCATCATCCCAGGGAACTGACATTCCAAAAGATACGCTCTCAAACCAAACAAAGCCAGGAAGGAATAGGTATACTACAGTAGAGGCTGCTTGAAGTTCCTGAATAAGAAGGGCCAAAGAAGAAAAGGAGAGCTTGGATCTGACTCATTTATATTCAATTCTTTCTCACAAGCGGTAGAAACAAAACACACAGCAAGAAGAGCATAGTGTAGAATACCTGCACTTGAAATCATTCGGGCACAAATTCCAAATAAGGCTGAGGACAGCCAAGCTACATACCAGCACACAAACTAGAACATCTGTCTCTAGTGCTTGCTGCTCAATTTTGGTCAAGTTTTCACACACACACACACAAAAAAAGTAGTAACGCATTCTCAGGAGACCTCTTGGTAAAGCCCAGTCGTAAAAGCTAAGGCCTGTTTACAAGAAAACTCATCCTCTCGGACGTAGGTCAACTCTGGTAAGCAAGCATTGACCTAGCCTAGGAAATCATCTTCGTTTCTCAAACCTGACAAATGCAACTGAGAAGCTCAAGAACAGAGGGACTGATGAGAAGAGCCCCTCATCTCTAAATATCAGAAAGGTATTACCTTTCTAATGCCTCTGCCTAGTAAACCGGATCCCTGGGGACAATGGGTCTACAACTATTACCCTGGCCCTATTAAGGGCTTTGACAAACAACTTGTACACAGTAATCGTGCAAAACTCCTTTGTATGCCCTCTCCTCTCCCTGAATGCTAAAGGCTGCTGTCAGAACTTCCTTGCATTGTTGCACCAAAAATGCCATTCAGACAACAGTTAACGCTTGAATCAACGTTACAGAGATAATTTTTACTCTATAGGCTCTCTACACCTTTTAAACCATTGAATATATGAATTCAAGCAGCAGTCACCAATTCAACTTCCTAAGCAAAAGAAATAGATTCACTGTGGCAGGTACTGCTATTCCTACTCCTCTAGGAGGAGAGGAATGGTATGTGTGCACCCTTCCTCTGAAACTCTCTTCTCCTCATTTGGCTATTGCCTTGGTGCAGACGTAAGAAGAGACTGACTGGACACCATTATGGAAGTAAGAGAACTACTTCTACTAGGGAAGAACTAGTTTCCCTCCTACTACTCACAGAAACTGAAATCATTCAAAACACACTACAGGCCGGGTACAATGGCTCAAGCCTGTAATCTCAGCACTTCGGGAGGCCGAGGCAAGAGGGCTGCTTGAACTTAGAAGTTCAAAACCAGCCTGGCCAACACAGAAAGACCTCATCTCTACTGAAAATCAAAAAAATTAGCCGGGTGTGGTGGTGCACATCAGTAGTCCCAGCTACTTGGGAGGCTGAGGTAGGAGAATTGCTTGAGACTGGGAGGTCAAGGTTGCAGTGAGCCATGGTTGTGCCACTGCACTCCAGCCTGGGTGACAGAGCAAGACTGTCTCAAAAAACAAATAAACAAATAAACAAAAACACACTATACCTCCTTTTTGCTATTTCCATTTCACCTGCCAACCACTGTTAAACTCTCTCACCTGTCTTACTTGCCAACAGTCTTCATTCAAGTTCTCCCTCAATGAAAACATTATAATGGCCTTCTTGTAGCTAACAGTCTCCACCAAATAAAACCAAGGAGAAATACCTTCTGGGGGAAAAATACTTTAAATGTCCAGGTAAGATATGAAAAAGGCCAAGGGTCTATATGCTCGACAATTTGTATCTCATATGGCACCAAAACAAGCCATTTTTCTTCTCAGAAAGACCTGCCAAGTAATTATTGTTATAATTTTATTCCTTGATTTATTCACTTATTAATTCACTACAAACTTACTGAGCGCCTACTATGTGCCAGGCATTGTTCTAGGCAAGTGGCATGTTTCAGTGAAACAAAGCAGACAAAAATCTCTGCTCTTGGGGAGCTGACATTCTAGTAGGGTGAGACTGACAAACAATAAACATCACATCTAAGTATAATATGTTGTTTACCAGAATTTCAATTTCAGGAGAATAATGTTAAGATTGAGAAGAAACTGTCATGGGTAATTAGTCTGCCAAAGCTGTGCTGATTCATGTTGCAAACTTTCATGGATGCAGTAATTATCCTTAATTGCTAATTTATAGAGCATAGAAAGTCAAATGGTTACTGCTTTATCCAATTACATTAATAAAATGACATTCTAGAAAAATGATCTTAGAACTACCTGATACAGCAGGAGGTTTGTGAAACCAGGTGTCACAATGAATCAGTTTGATTGAGGTTATGGATTAGACATTTCTCAGTTCTGCCAATAAAGGTTGCAGAGGGACGTGGTGTGATTCAAAGGACCTGCCTTCAGGGCACAAGTCACATGGTTACAAAGGCTGAAACAACGCAGCTGAGAAGGAAAATTGGGGACTCAAACTGCTCAAACCCACTTACAGGTTTACTGGGAGATTTACCTGCAGTGAAACACTATATGGGCAGCCACTAAAATGTTGCCCAGCAACAGGAACACCACATTAAATCTTCACTAGATTCTGATAAATGACTTGGTTTGTTTAACTCTTTAACTCCTGGGCCAACGACACAAGAAGACAGAAAACTTCTTACACAAAAACCCAGCCACACTAAGGGCAAAAAAAGGGAGGGTACAGAAATTGTATGTCAATGAAGCCAATATTTTTTCCCAGCCCAAGAGCAAAAATCACTTTGGTCTGAGAATGGCATTTTATCAGCTCTGCAAAGAGGACTGGCTTAACGGGCATATCCGCTGGTTAAGATAGTATAACAGGTATACTATTACAGCAATATCTACCTGTATGAAGAACCAACATAAAGAAAGAGGGCAGACATCTGATGACAAATATTACAAAAAGAAGGCCCAATACAAATCCATACATTTATGGCCCACTGATTTTCCACAAGGGTGCCAGGATAATTCAATGGGGAAAGAGTAGTCCTTTCAACAAAAACATGTTGAGACAACTAGATCCCCATGTGCAAAAGAATGAAGTTGGCCCTCTACGTCATACCATATACAAAAGATAACTCAAAAAGAACCAGAGACCTAAATTTAACAGTTAAACTATAAAAGTCTTAGAAGAAAACAAACGTGTAAATTTACATGACCTTGCATTAGGTGATGGTTTCTTAGGTGACACCAAAAACAGAAGCAACTTAAAAATAAGTAAATTGGACTTCATAAAAATTAAAAACAGTGTGCTTCAATGGACAATATCAAGAAAGAAAAAAATAGGAGTATTTGCAAATTCTGAATACTAGACTCTTATCTCATATATCTGACAAGGGTCTAGCATCTAGAATAAAGAGCTATTATAATTTGATCAGAAAACAACAACCCAATTAAAGTAAGTTGGAGACATTTATCCAAAAAATAAATATAAATGTCCAAAAAGCACATGAAAAGATACTCTTCATCATTAGTCATCAGAGAAATGCAAATCAAAACTACAATGACATATCACTTCACCACTACTAGGAGAGCTAAAATCAATAAGACAGGAAATAACAAGTGTTGACAAGGATGTATAAGGGACCCCTCATATCTTATGGCTAGTGTAGCTGCTTTGGAAAACAGTCTGGAGGTTTCTCAAAAGTTAAACAGTTATCATATGACCCTGCGATTATATATCCAAGAGAAATACAAACATATGCGCACACAGAAACATGTACACCAATGCTCATTGCAACATCATTAATAATAGCCAAAAAAACAGAGAAAACAACGAATGTTCCTCAACAGCTGTCAACTTGTGATAAAATGTCGCATATCCATACAATTGGAATATCATTCAGAAATAAAAAGAGCTTAAGTACTGATAGATGTGACAACATGGGTGAACCTTGAAAATGTCATGCTAAGTCTTTTACTAAGCCACACACAAAAGGCCACATACTGAATTGTTCCCGTTATATGAAATGTCCAGAATAGGGAAATCCATAGACAGAACATAGACTAGTGGTTCCCAGGGACTGATAGGAGGGGAGGGTAGGGAATATACTAATGGATACAGATTTCTTTGGAGGTGATGAAAATATTCCAAATTAGTACTGATTGTTATACGACTGTAGTAAAAAAGCCACTGAATTATATATTTTTAAAGTGTCAACTTTATGGTATGTTAATTATATCTAAAAAAAAAAAAAAATCTTAGGGTCCAATACAGAAGTACAAAAACATGGGGACATAAAATGTGTATTTCACTATAGAGACTTCCATATTCTTGCAGGAAGATTAGATGCTAGCTGAAAAACATTAACAAATTTTTTTTTTAAATGGCAGCAGACTGAGAAGCAAAAGTCAGGCATGGTGACTCACCCCAGAAGAGGCTCTAAGTATAAACCTTCAAATCCTCTAGAAATAACTAGGTAGGAAGCCACAGGAAAAAGACAGATCTTCATTGAAATCTACAAAGCTCTAAAAAGGATGAAAATGGCCAGAAGCAATACAAGCTTCTTCTCAGAAACAATATAGCGAGCATCCTGTGTGTCACACAGAAGGGAGAACCAGGAAAGGCATTGAGCTGAAGGGTCCATGATGCCATTCTTCAACTGTCACAACCCAAAGGGTGCACATGCAGGGACTCTACGTCAGAGTGGCAAAGAAGCAGGCCAGGGACTTACCTCTGGACAAGGTGTTTTCTACACCTAAAAATACCATCAGGGGATGGGGAAGGAGCTGCTGTAAAAAGAGGAGGCAAAGTTTGATCCTATTGGATCCGCTTTAACGAAATGAAAACATCTAAAGAAACTGAATGAAAGCAAGAGTAACTAAAAGGAAACTCAATTGGGGAATATTTCAAAAAGCATATCAGGAAAAAGCTTCCTGGCAGCCAGAGCTGTTGCCTCCACAGGAAGAATCATCTCTTGAAAATTAAAAAGTCATTTAGACAAAGCAAGCAATCCCAAAACAACATAAGCTGTGTGGTCTGGGAGGCCTTTCCCAGAATACTCACCAACACAGCCAGTTTTTTGTTTGTTTTGTGTGTGTGTGTTTTGTTTTGTTTTTTGTTTTTTTTTTCCTGGCAAGAACAAGAGGCAAAGCTAAATTAGAGGGCCCAACATTCAAACCTAATGAACCAGAAGCCCAGGAGCTCATGGCAGCGCTGACTCACTGGCTCTGGATACACTTGCAGACCCAGCAGATACAAGCACAAGTTGCTGCTCCCGAGCCAACTGTGCCAAAAATTGGGCCTCAGCTTACATATAGGGAGTTTAAATCTCAGGAGGACCATAATAATCATCTACAGAGAGACTTCAGATAAAGACAGCATCTAATCTGGGCCCTTTTATTTTACAGCTGAGAAATCTGAGAGCAAGACAGGTAAAGTAACTTTTGCCTAAAATAACCAGGATTGACAGTAGAGCAAGGATTGGGGTTGAAGTTTCCCAATTCCGATATTCCACTATGCCACACACACAAATAAGCATTTGGGAGCTGATTTCTGTTAAAATGGTATCTGAGGTTACCTACTGATTAAATCTTTTTCCCAATTAAAATCTCTGTTTACATGTGCCAGTAGAACAGGTGTTGGACATCAAATCACTAAGCAAGTAAAGCTTCCATTGAGTTGACTGTCCCAAATCATACCAACATTTATTAAACCGTACCATCTGCAAGGCAAGCTGACTTAGAGTCCAATATTACAAAAGAACACCCAAAAAGGAGACGCAAAGAAGAAAACTTCAAAACGATAAAATGCAGGATCGGCAAACTACAGCCACTAGCCAAATCCAGCCTACAGCCTGTTTTTGTACAGTCCATGAGCTAAAAATGGTTTTTACATTTTTAAAAGGTTGGAAAAACATCAAAAGAAGATTATGTAACATGCAAAGAGTATGAAAGTCAAATTTCAGTGTCCATAAATAAAGTTTTATTGGAACACGTCAAGCTCATTCATTTATGTATTGTCTAGGGCTGCTTTCGCACTAGAATGGCAGAGTTGAGTAGTTGCGACAGGGACCATATGGCTGGCAAAGCCTAAAATATTTATTACCTGGCCCTTTACAGAGTAAGTTTGCCAACCCCTGATATAAAGCATTATGACAAGCGAGTGAGATGAAAACTAGTTTTATGGTCGTCTGAATAGCAAGTGCATGGCAAAAATAAATTCTGAACCAATTCAAGTTACACAAACTGCTTGTTTTTATAATCAGAGAAGGAGCTGCAGTATATGGCAATAAGAATTTAGTTTCAGAATCAAATCAATGTCAGCAGTGACCTTTGAAAGTTATTTAATTGGCTCCATTAGCTTCCGTTTCATCATTTATAAAATAAATACATAAGAATATATATAAGTTGTTATGATCCAGTTTGTCAATCTGTTGCTGAAATAAAAATAAAATGAAGAGTTGTTATGAAACCTAAACAAAATAAAAGCACTTAGCACGGAGCCCAACCCAGGGACACAATAAATATAGCCAACATTGTTGTTATAAGAAATGGCTCAAAGTGTGGTCTGCTATAAAGATTGGAAGAGTATGTACAATAGAAAAAGATGGACATTCCTCTAGGGATATAAAAGAAAATATCACGGCCAGGCGCAGTGGCTTACGCCTGTAAACCCAACACTTTGGGAGGCCAAGGCAGGTGGATCACCTGAGGTCAGGAGTTTGAGACCAGCCTGGCCAACATGGTGAAACCCCGTCTCTACTAAAAATACAAAAATTAGCTAGATGTGATGGTAGGCATTTGTAATCCCAGCTACTCAGGAGGCTGAAGCAGGAGAATCGCTTGAACCCAAGAGGCAGAGGTTACAGTGAGCCGAGATCAGGCTATTGAACTCCAGACTGGGCAACAAGAGCGAAACTGCGTCTCAAAAATAAAGAAAGAAAATATCAAAGTCACAGAAATTCTCTCACCACTGAATTCAGTCAGATTTAGACTTATAACCTGTAATCTAATTCCCCTGATGTATCAGTTAAGATACCCACTCATTGGAAAGTAGATTTAAGTACCTATTTCCAAATCTCTATCCTCTGGGGTGACAGTAATAAGTATCATCCCTTTAGTTTGTACTGAACTTCATACTTGACAAACTGTATTGGCAATCACAGCCGCAGATGGTGTGGCTAATTGGAACAACCATGAGCTCTGAAATTATATAGCCTTGAGTTTGAACACAAACTCAAGTGAAAATCATTCTGCACACTGTGATATTCCTTCATCTATAAATGAAGATAATACCACTATCTCCTCTGGGTTATTTGGATTATTACATAAGATCCCTGACTCCCTGAAATCAAGAAGGTAAGTCAATAAATGTTAAAGGAACATTAATCTCTCTTCCCTTCCTTCCCTGCTCTCCTCCCCTTCTCATCCTCACATCAATGCCCTGAGAAAGTAGGACAGTGACCCTTATCCTCATTTTACAGATGAGAAAACTATGGCACAGTAAGATGGCATCAGGGCTAGAACACAGGTTTTCCCAGTGTACTTGCTAATAAACCCCAAATACTAAATCTGTGATATGAGAACCATGAGCCAAAATATTGATGACTTACATAAAAGAACACAACCAAGACTGTAGCTTAGCCTTCACAGTCGAAGCCTTAACCATGAAGGAACTCATTCAATCTCCTGGAAACCAGTGTCAGGACTGTTTCCAGGACAATGGTTCTCTGCAAAGCCAAGTCTTCTGTACCTCATGCTGAGCTCTGCTGTTGCCAAGGACCTGGGAGATCAAGACTTATTTACTCAGAAATAAGACAGAACAACTCAGGAAGAACTAACCACACATAGCAGACAAATGTGAAGTGTCATTTAAGAGAAGCCTACCCCAGGTGTCGAAAGAAAATCTTTCAGGATAGGTAACAGTTATGTGTTAACTTGCCAGAGGAGGAACCAAAAATTAACTGTCTCCAGGACATAAAAAAAAGAGTATCACTATATAGAGGGGACTTTCTCCTCTATCAAATGGCGAGGGTCAAGTACTCAGGCTATTAAAGGTAAAGGAAAGTTACTGCAGTGATCAGTGTTCGTTATTCTCTTCCCATGTTCCCCTTCAGAAAGGAGCTTTTCTGAATTTCCTTAAGTGTTATAATCTGAGAAAACAAAGCATAAAGACAGACTAGAGCACCAAACCACTCAATAAGATTAACTACTACATACTATTTTATTGAATAATGATTCTAGCAGGTCAGAGAAACCAGAATTTCTGAAGCGTGCATCTAAACATATACACTAAAAATCAAGAAGTTTGATACTGAACAGCCACTGAGAATTTAGGTCTAACAGTTATCACGACTCCTAAAAATAACATTCTGATGGGAAAAAGGAATCAAACATATACTACTGGGGTAAATGTATAAACCTCTAGTGAAGAAAAATGTTTTAATAAGAAAAAAAAAATGAAGGTTTTTTGTTTTTTTGAGATGGAGTCTCACTCTGTTGCCCAGGCTGGAGTGCAATGGCCTGATCTCGGCTCACTGCAACCTCCACCTCTCAGGCTCAAGTAATTCTCATGCCTCACCCTCCCAAGTAGCTGAGACCACAGGTATGTGCCACCAAGTGCAGCTAATTTTTGTATTTTTAACAGAAATGGGGTTTCACCATGTTGGCCAGACTGGTCTCAAACTCCTGACCTCAGGTGATCTGCCTGCCTTGGCCTCCCAAAGTGCTGGGATTAAGGCATGAGCCACTGCACCCGGCCAAAATAAGGTGTTTGTTTTAAACACTAAATATATCACAGAAAAACTGGGATCATTTTTAAAAGTACTTTATTTCAATTCCAGACAAATACCAAAAGCACATTAAATTTGGAGGAAAAAAATAAACCCAGCTCAAGCCTTCCAAGAAGTTTAAAAGGAAGCTGGAAATATTTCAAAGAAAAAAGCCTAAAAGCAAAGCATTTTTTTTCTCCAAAAACAAAAGAGATGCTAATTTTCTGCTATGATGCTAGGTAGTCTTTATTTTAAGGGTGACTAATCCTATGGCTAAATCACCTTAAGCTACCAACAGGTCAAAAAAGCTATAAAGACTCCCCTTGGTCAGCGCAAGCTGGCAGGATACTAGGACCTGAAGATTAAACCAGCACTTGCTGGCAGGTCACAGAAAGCTGAAGACTCAGCTAGTGTGAGCAGATTTGTCACCTACAGGGGAACTGAGCAAATCATACCTAGAGGATAATGAGAGCTAAGTTTCTCAGAGGGGAGTTACAAATACAGAAAGGCCAGGAAAAAAAATCCTGTTAGATTAGAAGTAAATCCTTGCTTTTTAATATATACAGATAAATATAAAAATAGAGAGATATATGTGTGTTGTTTACATACACAAATACTTCCTGGCTCCATCCACTAAGGAAGAGGGCCCAAAAACTATGATACCCCAGTAGCAATGGGCACAGCTAGTACCCAGATCTTGGCTAAACATTCCTGTTTCTTGGAGGGAATGCAGGAATGCAGGTGGGGATGGAAGGAGGGAGGAGGGTAAGAAGGGACAGAGGAAGGCAGGAAAGGAGAGAGCAAGACAGGAAGACAGGAAGACAGGAAGACAGAGAGACAGGGAGGCAGGCAGGCAGGCAGGCAGGGAGGGAGGGAGGAAGGGAGTGAGGAAGGAAGGGAGGACAGAGGAGGAAGGGAGGAAGGAAAAGGAGAAGGAAGGAGAAGGAAGGAGAAGGAAGGAGAAGGAAGGGGAAGGAAAGGGAAGAAAAGGGAAGGAAGGAAAACTCTTCTATGCTAAATAGAACCAAGGCTTCTTGAAGAAACAGCTGATTCCAGGGTTGGGGCAGGGAAAGCACAGTATGAGCCTGGAATACCTTGCTGTGTCAGAAGAAAAGAAAGTGTTCAAAGAATAATGGGGACATAACAAAATGACATAAGAACCAGTTTACAAGAGCTCTCATTAGCCAAAACTGGGACAACTTGAAAATCAACATAATTAATAGTAATAGGTTATAATCCATTGAATAAATACATGAATAAAAAATGTGGAAGAGAAAGTTCTCTATTACAGTTGAACAACAACTAATAAATGTAGAATTGATAATGGAATTAGAAAATAATTGTGTGCCAACAAATCACACTAATAAGAATCATTAATGGAGGCCGGGCACAGTGGCTCACACCTGTAATCCCAGCACTTTGGGAGGCTGAGGCAGGCAGATCACCTGAGGTCAGGAGTTGGTTATCAGTCTGGCCAACACGGCAAAACCCCGTCTCTACTAAAAATACAAAAATTAGCCGGGCAGGGGGCGTGTGTCTATAGTCCCAGCTACTCGGGAGACTAAGGCAGGAGAATTGCTTAAACCCAGGAGGCAAAGGCTGCAGAGAGCTGAGATCGCACCACTGTAAGCCAGCCTGGGCAACAGAGTGAGACTCCGTCTCAAAAAAAAAAAAAAGAAAAAGAAAAGATATGTGTAGAATCTCAAAATAGCTTCTCACAAAGTACTAGTTACATATTATTTATATACACTATATAATATAGTTAATATATCATATATAATAAACATTACATGATATCTATTACATATATATTATAATATACTATGTTTATATATGACATATACTATGTATCATACATCATAAATATTTTAGCTATCTCCTACCGAAGAATATATATTACTAAATAATGAATAGGTTAAAATATGTATTACTTACTATATAAAATAGATTACTTATTACATAAAATACTTATACCTAAAACTACACTGAGGAAACCTGACAGACACCATCTCAATCAAGTAATTACAGTTATCAACACTAGTAATGTGACAATGATATGGTGTGCCTCACTGATATGGTGCACTGAGGAGAACTTAGCATCATTTATATGGTATTTCTGCCAAAATGACAGTCTTAAATTCAATCATAAGGAAGCAACAGACAAACTCATGACAAGGCACATTCTATAAAGTAACTCTTGGAAAAAAATGTCAGGATCATGAAAATCAAGGAAAGACTGAGGAATTATTCCTGAATGAAGGAAACAAGAGACATGACAGCTAATAGGTGACCCTGGGGTAACCGGCAAAATCTGAAGGGAGTTTGCCAGTTGGATGGCAGTATTGTATCCATGTTAATCTTTTTCTTTTTTTTCTTTTTTTTCTTTTTTGGGATGGAGTCTTGCTCTGTCACCCAGGCTGGAGTGCAGTGGTGCGATCTCGGCTCACTGCAACCTCCGCCTCCTGGGTTCAAGGGATTCTCCAGTCTCGGGCCCCCGAGTAGCTGGACTACAGATGCATGCCAGCACGCTCAGCTACTTTTTTGTATTTTTAGTAGAGACAGGATTTTGTCATGTTGAACAGGTTGGTCGAACTCCTGACCTCAAGTAATCCGCCTGCCTCCTGCCTCAGCCTCCCAAAGTGCTAGGATTACAGGCATGAGCCACTGCACCCTGCCATAACCATGTTAATATCTGATCTTGATGGTTTTATTGTGTTCATATAGATGAGTATCCTCGGTTTTAAGACAATATTTAGAAGTACTAAAGTATTAAAGGGATATGGTATACGGGATACCATATCTGCAGATTACTTTCAAATAATTCAGAAAAAAATAATACAGAAGATCCTCACTGTTCAGATTCTGAATTTTCAAATTTGCCTACTCACTATATTTGTAACCCCCAAATCAATACTCTAGGCACTGTTACTGTCATTTACGGTCATGTACATGCACAAAGTGGTAAAAACTTGAGTTGCCTGATGTCCTCGTTCCCAGCAGGGAAATGCTCTGCCTTCTTGTTTCAGCTTTCACACAGTAAACCAGTGTTCTTTATGTGGTCTATTTAGTGCCACATGTTTTACATTTTAGTGCTATTGTTGACTTCACTGTTTAAAATAGCCCTGAAGGGTAGTTCTGACTTGCTGTCTAGTATTCCTAGCACAAGAAAGCTGTTGTGATATACCTTACAGAGGAAATAGATAAGTGACAGATAAACTTCATTCAGTCGTGAGTTACGGTGCTATTGGCTCTGAGTTCCAAGTTAAAGTATCAAAAAAATATATTAAACAAAGTGTCTTTAAACAGAGGCACACAAATAGCCAAGCACAGTGGCACCTGCAAGTAGTTTCAGCTACTTGGGAGGCTGAGGCAGGAGAATCACTTGAAGCCAGGAGTTCAAGGCTACAGTGTACTATGATGATTCAGCCTGTGAAGAGCCACTCACTCCAGCCTGGGCAACATAGAAAGACTCCACCTCCAAACAAACAAACAAACAAACAAACCAGGAGCGCGCACATAGAACAAGGGCAAGTATTGATCAGTTGATGAAAATGCGACCAGAAGCTTGAAGGGACCTAAACATTAATACTCATAGATTCACATTGTTTGCAACTTTATAGAATATAACTACTGTGAATGAATAATGATTGGATGTAATAAACACAGAGAGGATGATAAGGCAGTTTAGGACTCTTGGTAAAGGGAATACAGGAGTTATCTCTATTATTCTAACTTTTCTCAAAGTTTAAAATTATTTCACAATAAGAAGTTTTTTTAAACACCTTTCAAGATACTTGAAAGGGGCCGGGCGCGGTGGCTCAAGCCTGTAATCCCAGCACTTTGGGAGGCCGAGACGGGCGGATCACGAGGTCAGGAGATCGAGACCATCCTGGCTAACACGGTGAAACCCCGTCTCTACTAAAAAATACAAAAAACTAGCCGGGCGATGTGGCGGGCGCCTGTAGTCCCAGCTACTCTTAAGGCTGAGGCAGGAGAATGGCGTAAACCCGGGAGGCAGAGCTTGCAGTGAGCTGAGATCCGGCCACTGCACTCCAGCCTGGGCGGCAGAGCGAGACTCCCTCTCAAAAAAAAAAAAGATACTTGAAAGGTGTTTAAGGCCAGTCCTTCCTCTCTCCATGCACATACAGCTTCTAAGAATTTCAATATCAAACTATTATGATGTTGCATGGACCACACATCTTCCTGTGTGACCCATGCACTGTTTCATTATCTTTTCCAAATGAAATAAAATGATAGACGCTTTCAAATCACAGAATTCAAACTTTCTGAGTGTGCTGTTCAAAAAGACTACTGCCCCAAAAAAGATCTTGGGTTTTAGAGATATCCCTTTTCCTTCCTATGCCAATTATCTCATGGTTTTTTTTTTTCCTTTTAATTGCGTATAAACGTGATCTATGGTTGAGTGCAATGGCTCACGCCTATAATCCCAGCACTTTAGGAGGTCAAGGCAAGAAGATCTCTTGGAGCCAGGATTTCAACACCAGCTAAGTCAACAAAGTGAGACCCATTACAACAGCAAAATTAAAAATAAAAATAAATAAATAAATGTGATCTAATTAGGTGTTATATTCAGAAAAGCTAGAAACCCCTTAGTGTGTCAAAAGATTTGAGAAACAAGTCATGGAAGTTCAGAGTTAAAGTAACTGAGAACTTTCTATAAGAGGCAAGACCATTAAATCTATTTTTGGTTTAAGTGAAGTTTTCTAATCTAGCTGCAAACCCTTTACTCTTGAGAGTTGGCTGTCTTTATTTTCAAAAAAGAATCATATTATCAAAAACAATGTGTGAGAACCAGGAGCAGTGGCTCACATTTGTAATCCCAGCTACTCTGGAGGCTGAGGTGGGAGGGTGGCTTGAGCCAAGGAGTTCAAGATCAGCCTGGGCAACACAGGCATCTTAAAAAAAAAAAAAATTAAAATTAGGCTAGGCATGGTAGCTCATGCCTGTAATCCCAGCACTTTGGGAGGCTGAGGCAGGCAGATAACCTGAGATCAGGAGTTCAAGGCCAGCCTGGCCAACATGGTGAAACTGTCTCTACTACAAATACAAAAATTTGCCAGATGCAGTGGCACATGCCTGTGATCCCAGCTACTCAGAAGGGTGAGACACAAGAATCACTTGAACCCAGGAGGCAGAGGTTGCAGTGAGCCAAGATCACGCCACTGCACTCCAGCCTGGGTGACAGACTCTGTCTCAAAAAAAAAAAAAAAAAAAATTAGAATTAGTTAAATAAATAAATAACAATGTCTAAGTCCTCCAGTCTAAACTAGAAACAAAGAGAAAAGATGCTTTGAGAATGCCAAGAGAAATTCTCTATGTTAATCTTCAAGATGCTGAATTTTATTTCCCTTTTTCCTTATCAAATCCTAAGACTTCCTCCTCCTGTCCCTATACCTTTGATCTTCTCTAAAATATAGGCTGTCTGGATCAAAACGCAAAGGTAATAGAGTAATATTTTTAGCCAGCACAATACATGGAGGGGACAGGAAGGAAATACTATTACACTGTCATTGCTAGCAGTGTAGGCATTTAGATGTATTTTTGTTACCATGGTATTGGATATAGGCTTTGGGGTAAATCTACTGAGAGAATCTTGCCTAGGAAGCAAGAACAAATATGAGACTTGTGGAGAATATAATCATAGAAGAGATTATAGCATTTGCTCAGACACCAAGTACCCCTTTGGAGCATATAGGTAGTGACTGAGGAAAGTGGGAAGACAATTGAATATTGAACAGTTAATTAAGAGATTCTCCGAAGTGCTCAGGGATATCGTATAGATTTGAGTGGTTTTGGTTGAGAACAGAGTAGGCTTGACAGCTCACAGGAAATAATCAATTGAGTGGTTAGAAATGAGTTAGGTAAAACATTACTGAAGTGGGTAACAAGAGAAATTTGACATACTGTCAAAAGGGAACCGCTGGCCGAGCGTGGTGGCTCACACCTGTAATCCCAGCACTTTGGGAGGCCAAGGTGGGTGGATCACCTGAGCTCAAGAGTTCGAGACGAGCCTGGCCAACATGGTGAAACCCCATCTCTACTAAAAATACAAAAATGAGCTGGTCGTGGTGGTGGGCGCCTGTAGTCCCAGCTACTTGGGAGGCTAAGGCAGGAGAATCACTTGAACCCGTAAGGCAGAGGTTGCAGCGAGCCGGGACTGTGCCACTGCACTCCAACCTGGGCAACAGAGCAAGACTCCATCTCAAAAAAAAAAAAAAAAAAAGGAGGGAGGCACTGCTGAGGGAAGCAGACTGGAGCAAATGTTGTCAAAGATAACAAACTACTGAGGGGAGAATGCAGTGATGCGGCGACAAGTTGGAGTTGCATTAAAGAGGGCAGAGGGAGAAGGTGGGACAGGGTACTGCACTATGAAAATGGAGAATCCAAATGAGGGGAGAAAGAGGTGAGGGCATGCTTGTCTAGAGATCATGCCGTGGGAGTGGAAGGTCCCAGAGACATTTGGGCCACCTCTTGTCATTTGGCAGAGAAATAGGTAAAGCAGCTGTGAGTGCAGCACATGATCTTAGCGGTTCAGCTTTCATTCACTTGAGCAAAAATCCACTAAGCTATGAGCTGTGGTAAGGACAAGAATTGTTTTTGTCGTCTCCTGAGTCTAGCACTGTACTCGACATACAGTAGAGCCATTTATTTATTCAAAAACTACTTATTTGTTCCTGGTCTTGTTCTGGGCTCTGGATTTACCATGGTGAATAAGACAGATATGATCTTTGCCCTTACAGAGCACCCAGCATAAAGAGGAAGACTGATACTAAACAATTATTCTCTTATGTAATATTGTCACAAGTTCTATGGGAGAGAAGTACGGTGTTCGTACAGCATGGCAATCTGATCTACTCTAGGGTTTAGGCAGTCCTCTTTGAGGAAGGCCAAAGTTAAGGCAGAATTTGCTGGAGAACATACGTTCCTGAATGAGGAAGTTAGAGTGGGGAATAGAGGCAGGGAATTAATGGACAGCACTTCTCAGACTTTACCCTGCAAACATCAGTCACCCGGAGATCTTGTAAAAATGCAGATTCTGATTCATTAGGTTTGGGGTAGGGTCTGAGGGTCTGCATTTCTAACAAGTTCTCAGGTGATTACTGTTCTACAGTCTCCTTCAGAAGATCTCTGCACATGCCTCTCTTCAATTCTGCCTTTTTCTTTTGTTTCTATTGAAAGATGATGGGATTTAACTGAGTCATTTTTCTTCCCCTGAGTCTGCAGCCATGTTGACTAGCAGTCATATAACTTAACTCTTCAGTGCTTTCAAAGTATAGTTGATCAACAGCATTTTACATACTGGAAAACAATGCAGTCACTCAAAACACCAAATTCTACACTCTCTGATTTTGACATAAAGACCTATTCTAAGCACTGTATGTGCCTATGTCTGTAACACAGATGTCTTCTTGTGCCTGTCACAAGTGGGATTAACAATTCCAAGGACTGTGCTTTCTGAATATTTTTTGACGACTGATCTGTAATATTGTTTACCAAACAATGATGGACTCGGCCCTAGTCTAAAGATTTACTTTGGGCACCACCAGAAATCCGTTAAGTCCAACAACCCTTTCCTTTAACTGGGACCCTTTCCTCCTCCACAGTTCCAAGGCCCAGAGAAAGGAGAGAAGCACAACAGCTACTGTTCCTGGTCCAGGGACAGAGGAGAGCAGCTACTGCGTTACTAGCCACAGTGGCAAGGCTGCTGTCATCTCATCTCTCCTCCTCACAGCACTGCCATCACTGTGTGCCTGAGTGAAATATACTGTACAAAATATCAAATCATAATAAAACGATAAAACGTGGTAGGGGACCTGTATACCAGATACAACTAAAAGAAAGCCGACCAGAAATATCTTAGAGAAACGAAAATGACTGCATTTACTCTTCCTCAGGTTTGTCCCTGTAAAGTCATGCACACTTTTCCCTAAACTTGACCTAGAGAAATAGTGATATTAAGCATAATACTCAGTATTACTCAGAATGAATCATCTCTAAAGAATGTCTAATATACTTACTCGGGTTTATATACACAGCTGACCACAGAGCTTGAGGAAATAAGTCAGCTTCTATGATACTCATGAGAAGCATGACTTTTCCCCATTTATTTTCCAAACTCAAACAGGAAATTCTTCCTATTTGAAAAACTGATAGTCAATTTTAGATGTCAAAATCAAGTACAAATCACAAGTCTACCATAAATGTTTTAAAGTCATTTATTGCTGAATTAAGGTACCATCCTAGGATTTGCCTCATTATTAAAATCCTAGGGAGGTTATCATAAAGGAATAAAAACTCAAGACCCTGGTCATCTAACACAGCTGGCGATGACAAGAGAACTGGTCATTCCTTCCCCACCACGATGTCAGTGTCCCTGCCCCTTCCCACCCTCTGTCATCAAACACAGATCTGCACACATCAAGATATTAAACAGGCAGCTATATCAGCACAATCTGGAACTTGCTTATGATCCCAGCACTGCATAAAAGAGACTGCTCATCCATTTTTATTAAAAACATTCAGAATATTCTACCTTCCCTATGCTATCACTAAAGCGCAGCTCTGTGATTGTCCACACCTTTTTTTTTTTTTCTTTTTTGAGGGGGGCACTCTTTCCAATGAATAACAGATAATTAAATTATTTAACATATAAAGCAGAGATTTCAAATAAAGTTTATGGACAGCTCAGACTCAGGGGCCACCTTTACTGTATGCTTAGTGTGCCATCAACCACTTCCAAGAATCAATTTTCTGAGGCCCTTTTCCTCAGATAATCAGAGTACTGAGCTGATTATTCTCTCTACATTGCCTTTCAGCTCTCCTCCTGTTGATAATCAAAGAAATACATTTTCTCCTACAAACTCTCATTAAGAACACCAATATGGGAACTCTTAAGGATTAAATGGAAACCAAGCAGTCCGGGCTAGCAGGCCCACACCGCCTCACTTGTAATATAATGGCAAGTTATTATCCAGAGCTACAGTTCAGGGGCCGAATACAAGAGCAGGGTGGGCTTAGCCAGGAGCTGGACCTGTGTCCCGCTGAGAGCTTGTGGGGAGGTCTCAGGAGATTCTAAAGCCCTCACAAGAGAGCAGCTTAACAAGGTAACTCAGCTTTTAAGTGATAGAGGCAGCCTCTTGGCCTCTGGGCTGTGAAAGGGCTCACCTGCCAAGAGCAATAATTCAAGTAATTACCACACACAATAATATATCACCATGGGATTTCAGGACCCAGGTATTTGGGAGTGTCCCTCTACCTTACACATGGGGAGGAATAGAATGCACCACTTTTCTCATTAAAACCTGTGACAGAGTCCTGATAGGCAAGCAGATAAATTTCACTTGGCACAGTGATTCTGCTTTGGGTTATTACCAAAAATTTTTTTAATGTCCTTGTATTAAAGGCTATAAAACAGTGATTTCCCCTCTCCTGGAACAGAATTCCTAAGACTGAAAATAACATCACATTAGTTATTTCAGAGACTGGACACAAATATCTCTAAATCGCTCCCTCCCACCACAAGACTCCACTGCAGTGGTCCCTATACCTATCACCACGGCCCTCCTTGAATAAAGTCTGCCTTACCATCTTTAACAAGTGTCATGAGTATTTTTTCTTTCATAGTGACTTTCCATTTTCAATAGTGAAATTTAAGTTGCCTTTAAAAATAAAATTACTTAAATCTTAAAAATTGTTGACTGTCAGCCGGGCACGGTGACTCACGCCTATAATCCCAGTACTTCGGGAGGCCAAGGCGGGCGGATCACGAGGTCAGGAGATTGACACCATCCTGGCTAACATGGTGAAACCCTATCTCTACTAAAAATACAAAAAAATTAGCCAGGTGTGGTGGCGGGCACCTGTAGTCCCAGTTACTCGGGAGGCTGAGGCAGGAGAATGGCGTGAACCCAGGAGACAGAGCTTGCAGTGAGCCAAGATTGCGCCACTGCACTCCAGCCTGGGCAACAGAGAGAGACTCCACCTCAAAAAAAAAAAAAAAAAAAAAAACAATTGTTGACTGTCAAAAAGATTTCCAAAACTCAATGAAGTGATATGTCAAAGCCATTGTCGGAGTACAGAAACATGTGAAGCCTGGGAAACTTTGGGTAAACCAATACCAGGATTAGGATGAGCACTTCCCAATACCCAGAAAGGCTGCAAACCAGATCCCCTGGTCCAGTGACATCTCCTCAAACAACTCTAAAAAACAAGTGTTCTCCATGCCAGATAGTGTCATTCTTACTACCACCTACCACCCTGAAAAGGACAAACAACTGTTTTGTTTTTCTTCTCTAGTCACATAAACATTTCTGATACCAACTGTGTGAGGGTTTTTTCCCACATCAAGCAATCCTCTAATTCTCTGCAGACACCAACTGGGTGTTCTACAACTCAATTCAATTCAATTCAGACACTGTCTTCCTGGAATTCGTGTCAGATCCCACAAGCTAAAGGGGCCATCACACAAGACTCCCCCCACTGCAGATGCCAAGTTCAAGCCACCCTTAATGACTGACCAGCTATAAATTAGGGGTTCTCATGAGCCTCTTCTCAAGTTCATTAATTTGCTAGAATAGCTCACAGAACTCTAGAAAACAGCTTACTTACTAGTAAGTAGATTTATAAAAGTATACAACTCAGGAACAGCCAGATGGAAGAGATACCTAAGGTAATATATGGGGGGCGGAGTGCACAGCCTCCATAACATCTCTGGGCACAACACCCTCTCAGCACCTCCCCCTTTTCCCCAACCCCAAAGCTCTCCAAACCCCATCATTTAAGGAGGTAACACAGGCATGATTTATTAAATCATTGGCCATCAGTGATTGAACACAATCTCTAGCAACCAGGCCCCACTCACACTTAGGAGCTTCCCAGAGTCACTCATTAACTCAAGTGTGGTTCAAAGGGGGCTTGTTTGCTGGGCAGAATGGCTCACGCCTGTAATCCCAACACTTTGGGAGGTGAAGGGACAAGGATCACTTGAGCCCAGGAGTTCAAGACCAGCCTGGGCAGCATAGAGAGACCCCCGTCTCTACCAAAAATACAAAAACTAGCCAGAGGATCCCTTAAGCCCGGCAGGCTGAGGCTGCAATGAGTTGTGATCGCACCACTGCACTCCAGCCTGAGCAAAAGAGTGTGACCTTG
Source organism: Rhinopithecus roxellana (assembly GCF_007565055.1). Taxonomy (NCBI): domain Eukaryota; kingdom Metazoa; phylum Chordata; class Mammalia; order Primates; family Cercopithecidae; genus Rhinopithecus; species Rhinopithecus roxellana. Next base: position 65,575,174 of record NC_044554.1, read on the forward strand.
TCTCCAAAAAAGCAAAAAAGAAATGACTAGAGTTTTAGGAGCTCTGTGCCAAGAAGACCACAACCAGATATATATTTCTTTTTACATCACAATATCACATACCACCTTCTTATCCAAGAAGAAAAAGGAAAAAGAGGAAAAGCTATGAGCCTGCAAATAGGAAAAAAGTCAGACTTCTCTCACGTGACTTTGCCTCTCAACTCCACCTGTCATCTGCACTTTAGGAAGTCAAAAATGTCCTTAGTCATGGAACTCTCCAGAACCCAGAGAAAACAGACAAAAAGCCAAAAAGGACCTACTCCATCTGTCAGTACTAAGACCTTAAGACACCTGGGGTTGGCAGGGGCGGGCAACCAATTACTAAGTACAGTAAGGCCAGGTGTGGTGGTTCACGCCTGTAATTCCAACATTTTGGGAGGCCGAGGTGGGCGGATCACAAGGTAAGGAGATTGAGACCATCCTGGCCAACATGGTGAAACCCCATCTCTACTAAAATACAAAAAAAAAAAAAAAACATTAGCTGGGCATGGTGGCATGCACCTGTAGTCCCAGCTACTTGGGAAGCTGAGGCAGGGGAATCGCTTGAACCTGAGAGGTGGAGGTTTCAGTGAGCCAAGATGGTGCCACTGCACTCCAGCCTGGAGACAGAGAGAGACTCCATCTCAAAAAAAAAAAAAAAAAAGAAAGAAAAGAAAAAAAAAGAAGTACAGTAGGCCCTCACATCCGTGGATTCAACCAACCATGGGTCAAAAATATTCAGGAAAAAAACAGTAAGAGTAACAATGCAACAACAAAAAAAATTTAAAAACAATAAAATATAGCAATTATCTACATAGCATTTACACTGCATTAGGTATTATTAGTAACACAGACATGATTTAAAGCATACAGGAGCCTGGGCACAGTGGCTCACACCTGTAATTCCAACACTTTTGGAGGCTGAGGTGGGAGGATCATTTTCAGCCCAGGAGTTCAACAACAGCCTGGGCAAGATAGGGAGACCCCATCTCCACAAAAAATGTATTAGCCAGGTGTGGTGGCATGTACCTGTAGTCCCAGCTACTGAGGGGGCTGTGGTGGGAGGATCACTTGAGCCCAGAAGGTTGAGGCTGCAGTAAGCCATGATTGTGCCACTGTACTCTAGCCTGGGTGACAGAGAGATTCTGTCTCAAAAAATAACATAACATAACATAACATAACATAACATAACATAACATAACATAACATAAAATAAAATAAAATAAAATAGGTTGTGCACGGGTTATGTGCAAATACTATCCCATTTTATACAAGGGACTTGAGCATCTCCAGATTTTGGTATTGGGGGCTTGGGGAAGTCTTGGAACCAAATACCAAGGGACAACTGTAATTATTTACCAAGGCCCAGGTGCTGGGTGGGCCCTGTGCTCCATAGAAAAGGCAAAGTGACTTTCAGGAATAGTCTTATCGGGGAAATAAAACTACCAAGCATAAAAAAACTACTGAGTAATGAACTATTAAGCAGTATTTTACCCTAAATTTTATCTAACATGACACCTGTAAGAAATAAACAGGTAAGGTACAAGTAAAGCACCCCAACCACCACTAAAAACAAAAAAGGTTACAAAAAAAGTACCAGTGGCTGCACTTTTAGAATCTATCTTATACAAATGCTAGCATCAGAGCACAGAGATATACAGTTCTGTCAGTGCAATAGTGCTTAGAATTATGAAAAGCTAAAAACAACATACATCAACAGAAAAATAGATAATATACATCCAAACTGTGGAATACCGCTCAACCATTAAAAAAGAATGAGGTAGATCTATGACAGAAAGATAGTCATGACAACTTACTAAAATAAGAAAATTGCCAAACACACAGAGATTGACCCTATTTCAGTTTCTTCTAAAAAGCAGGAGAGGGTGTGTATCTGCATGAAACATTCTGGAAGCAAATATACTGTTGACATTTGCTGGGAGTATGAGAATGAATGGTAGAAAACTGAGGGGCAAGGAGGGCAGACAGAGAGACTTTTTTTTTTTTTTTTTTTTGAGACTGTGTCTCCCTCTGCTGCCCAGGCTGTAGTGCAGTGGCGTGATCTTGGCTCACTGAAACCTCCACCTCCCGAGTTCAAGAGATTCTTATCCCTCAGCCTCCTGAGTAACTGGGATTACAGGCACGCACCACCATGCCCGGCTACTTTTTGTATTTTTAGTAGAGATGGGGTCTTGCCATGTTGGCCAAGCTGGTATCGAACTCCTAGCCTCAAGTGATCTAACCACCTCGGGTTCCCAAAGTGCTGAGATTACATGCGTGGGCCACCATGCCCAGCCAGGGATTTTTGTTTTTGACTTCATACCTCTCTACTGCTTGAAATTTTAACAGCAAGTTGAGTATAGAAATACCAATTATTCAATTACTAATACTGGATGACACACACCCACCTGAACGTTTTGAAGAAATTCCAGAATAAACTGGAAAACTATTGACCAAAATGAAAAAAGGCCATCAAGGGAACTGTAAATGTGACCCCTAATCATAAGGACTTCATAAGACCTGAGAATTATTTTTACTTCCATATTAGACAAGCTAGTGAAATATAAAGACTAAGACCACTGAGTAGATCATTTGCGGTTTTAGTGCTGTTAAGAATGGGGCCTATGAATAAGAAACAGGAGAGATCCAAAAGGCCTAAGGATGAGGCTCCTCAGGATTGCAAGAACAGAAAGTGAGGAATGTAAAATCTTAGTTTTGTAAATGACACTAAAGACTTCCACTGAAATAATGTGCCAAGTTATTGGTGCCAAATTATAGGAAGATCCTGGGAATCTATGCAAACAGAAGGAAAAGTGGCAGATAAGTGTTAAAATGAGCATATGGCCTACATCAGGCATATAAAACAACTTCTCAGCTGTCAGCTGTGACCTAGGAATAGGATCTGCGTCACTATAAGTGGACCCTGAGGACCCCAGCCCAATATTGAGCCACAAATTAAAAACAAAGTGTCCTGGGAACCATCAAGACAAATGCGAAGAGAGAGAAACCACTATCCTCCTCTCATAAAATTCTGGTGCACCCACCCCCACATACATACATTTCATTTATCATTCATGTCCTGCTCCTTCAACTACAAACAGTACAGAAGACAAGATCAGTGGATCTCACATGCCAGCCCGAGATCAATCCCAAACTGATTCTTTCAGAATAGCCTAGGAGTGGCTTTTTTTGAAAATGACCTTTCCAGGCCAGTCCCAGAGCTTCTAATTCAATGCCTGGGAAAAGTCTTCTAGGTTGTCCTGATGTGATGACCTGTTTAGGAAATCACTGGGCTCCTTTCTCTCACTCTGAATCTACTCCCAAAAAGGATTTAAGGTTTACCATTAAAAAAAACTCAAAAGTAAAGAAACCATGTGAGCAACTGCCAAGAATTGATTTAAATGATTCCTATACAGGTTGAGCATCCCTAATCCAAAAATCCAAAATCTGAAATGTTTTGAACACTAACATAATATTCAAAGGAAATGCTCATTGGAGCATTTTGAATATCAGATGTTCTGGCTCCAAGCAAGAACAGAGCTCAGGACCCTATTAGCCTGCACACTCCCAATGAAGAGCAGGAAAAGATAGACTCTCCCTATGAGCCAGGGGCTCCCTAAGTTCCCTCCTCTCCCCTTCCTTTCTCAATTCAAGATCTGCTGCACCAGGAAAATGTCAGGGTGTTCTGAAGCAGAGATAGGACTAGGTGAATAAAACCCACCAGAACCATGTTCCTCTGGGTCTCAAGCAACACTCCCACTAGTTTATCCTAATACACTACTGAAAGGAAACCAAGGACTCCCCTTACTTCTATCTACCTTCTATCCACTCCACCATTCAATTATTTAGTCTCATTCTAACTCACTGGTCTTCCACACCAGAAAACCATATTTCCACTAACCCACTTTCTCAAAATGAAGATTTTTAAAAAAAAGAATAGGAACAGAAAACCTGCTTTATGCAAGATAAGCAGCAATTCAAAGTCAAGCCGTTAAGGTATGAGATTTCTCAGCTTTGTTTCAGCATGCCTAAATGAAATGTAACACAGGGTTTCTTATAAAATCACAGCCTTATGGGACTGGAAGATGCTTAGAGACAATGCATCCAGTAACCTAATGTTAGGACAGTTTGAGGCAGAATATCTTACCCAACATTACCCAAATGGCAGCACCCAGGCCAGAACTTGTGTCCCCTGACTTCTGGCCCAATGGTCTCTTCTCTCTGCCACGCTGCTTCCCAGGGACAAAGTTAATAAATTAGATTACTAACTTTAAGCACAGATTCCTTAAATCTCCTTTATTCCTCTTGTTACACATGAAGTTGGTGCTACAAGACCATCCCAAGCAGACTACTGGCCAAATAAACAGAACTGAGAACTCAAGGAGCCTCAAAATTTGTTGAGGAATAGGGAGGAGATGGTACCTTAAATCACACATGATAAGCATATAAGTGAAGAAAATGTGCCAAGCCAGTTTATATCATAGATTACACATTTCAAAAACGGCATCTGAAAATGACATCAACATTTTAATTAGTTTTATTTTTCCCATAAGTTGCTTAACTTCCTAACTTTTAAAAAACACCAACTGAAACCACTGTTCATTTTCTCTTAAACATTAGAGTGAATAAAAAGATTATTAATTTATCATATTGAGTCTAATGAAAATAAGTGAAATCCCGTAACATTCCATCTATATCAAATGTTCACAACCTGTGATTCCACATAAATTTCTGCTGTAAAAGCAAAAAGCCTATGTCAGTCTCCCAAGAGAGGAAGTAGCAACAGAAACCAAGTGTGTACCCATCTCCCAGCAAGAAATAAGAGGAAAAGCCAGATAAGCCCAGTAACACTTGAATCCCTTTATTGCATTTCTTTTCCCTGATACACCACAAAATTTCCTACAGTATGTACCTATGTTCTTCTTGGAGAAATGAAATAAATCCAAAGACCAGACTCCCAAGGATATCTACCATGCCCCTGTTAGAACCATATCTGTCAGATGGGTAGCTAGCCTATGCTCAGAAGTGAGTTGACAACAGGCCTTAGATAACCTTGTTACCTCAGTTCAAAAACCTGGCCAATTTTCTCTGCTAAACCTACAAACGGAAACCACAATTTTCACTTGCTCCCCAAATTTCATCCTCGAAGTAAACTGGGGCATAGACTTCACCAAATCATTTGCCCACTATTGCCAGAACGAGTCACTGGCCTCAGAAGTTCCCACCCATGTTAATGAGCCACAGGGTATGTGAGCCAGTTCTTACCTGATAGTTTTGATCCCTGATGCATGCTACTTTGTTTTTCACTAACTAGGCAAAAAAGTACTGCCAGAGGCTACAGCCGCAGTAAATTCCACCTAGTAACAAAATGCTAACAGAAACATAAACAACAACAAGTTCTAGATGCTATTTAGCTCTTATTAAGCCTACTCTTGGCATTTTTTTTCATCCATGTTTTTCCCTCAATTAGAAGAAAAATAGTGACTTTGGGAATACACAGGACTAGCTGATAGTCAGAAGATCTTAGTGTTAATCCTATTAGAAACAAGCCTATGACTAAGTATTTTTTCTTATCAGTCTCCCATTCTTTTTTTTTTTTTTTTTTTAGACAGAGTCTCACTCTGTCACCCAGGCTGGAGTGCAATGGCCCGATCTCAGTTCACTGCAACCTCCACCTCCCAGGTACAAGTGATTCTCCTGCCTCAGCCTCCTGAGTACCTGGGACTACAGGTACACGCCACCATGCCTGGCTAATTTTTTGTGTATTTTTAGTAGAGACGGGGTTTCATCATGTTGGTCGGGCTAGTCTCAAACTCCTGAACTCAGGTGGTCTGCCTGCTTCGGCCTCCCAAAGTGCTGGGATTACAGGCATGAGCCACTGTGCCCAGCCTCCCATTCTTAACATTTATTCAGTGTACTTCATGTCACTGATTAGCCAGGTATGGTAGCACGCACCTGTAGTCCTAGCTACTCAGGAGGCTGAGGCAGGAGGATCCCTTGAGCCCAGGAGTTCAAGGCTGCAATAAGCCATGATTGTGCCACTGCATTCCAGCCTGGCAACTAAGTGAAATTCTGACTGAAAAAAAAAAAAAAAGAAGAAGAAGAAGAAATCATCAATGGTGGAAACCCCAGGGGCTTTGCGCTTGCTGTTCCTTTGGCCAGGAACGCACTTCCTTTATGGTTAGTATTTGATGTCCCTCAGATCTCAGCACAAATGCCATCTTCTGAGAATTCTTTCCTAAACACAGTATCTAAAGGACCCACCCTCTCCCTTACTACCAACCACTCTGTCCCAGTTCCCTACCTGGTTTCACTATCTTGTATGATCATGCTTATTTCTTGTTAACTTCTTTATTGTCTGACTCCTCCATAAGCCATAAGGACAGAAATTTGATCTACTTTTTAAATTCTGTTTCTCCAATGCCCAGAGAGAGCTTGACAGATAGCAGATGATCAATAAATATTTGTTCAGGAAAGAAAGGAAGTATAATTGCTTCTGATTCTGTTTCATTAGTTACCATACTGCTAACATAACTAGAGCCAGATCGGTGCTTCCTTTTGACAGAAAAATGACAGAAAACCTTTAAGACACAGTAAAAATTTAGTGTTCCTTTACTTACAATCTTGATTAAAAGCTACCAGGCTTACCTGCTGGGAAATGGGCATTTTAAGACCTACAGGGAAAAGCCTTCCATACTGGCCTATCTACTTCTTTATAAATGGCCCTTCTAAAATATTGTTATTCAGCTACCTTACCCTTTGGAATAGTAGAAGGATATTTCAAGTAGCTTAGGAAAGGTGGGTTTTGTTTGTTTGTTTTTTCCTGAATTGGGGGAACCCACCCCCAATATTTCAACATAGCCGGTCCCTCTGTTCGGGGTCCCTGACTTCCCGCAACATTCCTGCATGAGCTAAGTACACGTAGGAAAGAGCAGGTCAACAAACTACTCTACCCCCACTGAACTTTTCTTTTTTTTTTTTTTGAGACGGAGTCTCGCTCTGTCGCCCAGGCTGGAGTGCAGTGGCCAGATCTCAGCTCACTGCAAGCTCCGCCTCCCGGGTTTACACCATTCTCCTGCCTCAGCCTCCCGAGTAGCTGGGACTACAGGCACCCGCCACCTCGCCCCGCTAGTTTTTTTGTATTTTTTAGTAGAGACGGGGTTTCACTGTATTAGCCAGGATGGTCTCGATCTCCTGACCTCGTGATCCGCCCGTCTCGGCCTCCCAAAGTGCTGGGATTATAGGCTTGAGCCACCGCGACCGGCCTGAACTTTTCAAAGACACACATTTCATAGTTCAGAAACCCAAGGGGCCAGGCACAGTGGCTCACATCTGTAATCCCAGTACTTTGGGAGGCCAAGGCGGGCAGACAGCTTGAGGCCAGGAGTTCAAGACCAGCCAACATGGTAAAACCATGTCTCTACTAAAAATTCAAAAATTAGCTAGGCATGCTGACGCACACCTGTAATCCCAGCTACTCAGGAGGCTGAGGCAGGAGAACGGCTTGAACCCAAGAGGTGGAGGTTGCAGTGAGCCAAGACAGTGCCACTGCACTCCAGCCTGGGCGACAGAGCGAGACTCTGTCTTAAGAAAAAGAAAAAAAGAAAAGAAAAAGAAAGAAACCTAAGAAACATTTAGCTATAATGAACTAAATTATAGGGAGCATTTCCTAGAGGCTGTACACTGAAGGAATCTCCACTAAGTTACCCAGCAAGAAGTCTACATCTTGCTTTACAAAAACCTGACAGCACAGCCGGGCGTGGTGGCTCAAGCCTGTAATCCCAGCACTTTGGGAGGCCGAGACGGGCGGATCACGAGGTCAGGAGATCGAGACCATCCTGGCTAACACGGTGAAACCCCGTCTCTACTAAAAAATACAAAAAACTAGCCGGGCGAGGTGGCGGGCGCCTGTAGTCCCAGCTACTCAGGAGGCTGAGGCAGGAGCATGGCGTAAACCTGGGAGGCAGAGCTTGCAGTGAGCTGAGATCCGGCCACTGCACTCCAGCCTGGGCGACAGAGCGAGACTCTGTCTCAAAAAAAAAAAAAAAAAAACAAACAAACAAAAAAAAAAAACAAAAACAAAAACAAAAAAACAAAAAAAAAAAACCTGACAGCACAAGTCCCACTGAAGGAGAAAATTATGGCCCTTTCCTCCCTTGTGTCAATTTGCCTTGGTCACCCAGTGAGAATCATGGTTCTTAGTATAAAACAAAAGACTGGCAGAGGCATTCCTTTCCCCTTCTGAGGCAATTAAGTGGGTGGGGGAGGGTAAGTGGAAATGGGAACTGGGATTTGGCACTGTCCGTCCTCCCTTTAGCCTTCCACACCATAAGCAGGATAAGATATGCTGCCTCCATGACTGCTTTCGATAAGCATATAAGATTCAAGAATTCAAGATTCATTCTGCTGTTGCAAACGCTTGACAAGAAATGTGAACATATCCAAAGAGAAAAGAACAGAGAGTAAACCAGGTCAGTAAAACCAGAGAAAATAGCCATCTCTAAGCTAAGCGGGGGTGACTCGATTATACTAAGTACCCCAACACTTCTCCCAACCTCATCTACTTAACATCTGCTGACAATATTCTGTTGCAGTTAAAGAATATCAAGCAAATTATTCAAAGAAACCCAGATTTTAAATCCTTCAGGGTTTTGAGAAAATAAGATCTGATTTGATAGAAGACACATATTTATCCAGGTTATATTTTGGCCACCCACATATTTCGGAGTCTCATCCCAACTCAGAAAATACAAATCCATCTTCAGTTTTTCCATCATCCTTACTGATTTTTTCTGTAACAGAACAACTCCAAAATATCTGTATCAACTTACTGTCTACTTCCTCCTTAAATATTCCAGAACCAACTCTGTTCCTTCACCCCCACTCTCAAGAGCAGACACAGGTGTTAACATCACCCTCGTTTTTTAAAAATTAGTCAAAGTGTTTTACAACTGGATTCCCAAGTTCTTCAACCTTAAACAAAATAATGTAGGACTTAATAGCATAGCAAAGCAAGAGACCAGAAGAAACTTGTACCTCTCACGGCCCTACAACACTTTCTTCTGCCAAAAAAGAGGAAGGACTATTCCTCTTTACAGCAGCAAACTTCAACCCTAGACAATTTCAGACCTTCAGCTCAGCCTGAGTCCAGATAAATCCAAAGAGTTCACAATGAAAAGCGTAGGTCAGTGTTCCAATTTCTACCTCTCTCCCAAAAGGCAGAAAAGTAGTGTCTCCTGTTTTCCTATTCATCAAACTATTTCTTTTTCACTTTCATCTGTCACAGAGCTCCATCTTCCTTTGTAGAGTTCTTGCAAAGCAGTTCCTAGTAGCAATGGAAACTATTACTCTCCAGGAAAATACAACTTTGCTTAGCAGAAGAGCTTCACACAGAGCAATTTGCCAGTGGTCAATTTTTCATTCCAGACAAGGCTTCTAAGCCTGGCACAAATCTGCCTGTCACTCTGCAGTTCACTCAGCTTCCCTCCCCTAATCCCTGCCTGTAACTCACCCATCCCCTGTAGTGTGGTCAGAGAAGGCAGTGCAATCTATACTCAGTATGGATGGCTCAAATCACTGAATTGTATATGCCACTTCCCAGACTCAACCATCTTCCACACCGTACTCCTATGCGAAGACCATAAGCACCAAATGAAGTCACTTACCATAACAGCGGCTCCGGGACAAAACAAAGAATAACATCTCATCTTTTCTCAATTATAGACAGCTTCACTTTCCTGCAATTTGCGGCTATGCATCACTGGCCCCACCCTCCATGTTATAAAGTAATACCCTGGAGTCATGAAGTCAGAGACATCATGCATGATATTGAAGAGCATGTGCCATGGCAGACAGACTCAGGTTCAAGTCTCAGCTCTGCCTCTTATTACCAATATAAGGTACCTATCCTTGGGTAAACTATTCTTTCTAAACCTCAAATTACACATCTGTAAAATGTACCTGACAATCGTTATTTACTTGTTAGGTATTATAAGTGAGACAGTATGAGCAGAATACTCAGCACAAGACATGACAATAAACACGTAACTGGTGATATTCAGTATCCCTGGGGGTAATCTGTGGGCAGTCACTGTACAGAACCCAGATGCCCTAAAAGCCTCCAGCACTGGCAGAAACAAAACTATGTTCAGCCTCATTCTATTCCCATTCCACAAATGAGACCTTTAAGAACAATTTAAACCTCAGCAAGGAGAAATCTCAGAAAGATCTACTCTTTCTTACTGCCAAACCCAACATGGGACAGCCAAGAGATGTTTTTGTTCCTATGGTGAAGGGAAGATCAGTGCAAATGAAAAAGCTAATGACAGAAGAGCCACTTTAGGATAATCCTTTCATGAGTCAGGTCAGTATTTCAGAGGAAATATACATGCGGATCTTGGAAATTCTCTTCTCATTCAGTTTCTGATCAGTTATGACCCTCCATTATACATAAACAAAAGGAAAAGGCAGTATTGAAAATCCCAAGAATCGTGGCTGGTAGCAGACTATTACCTTAAGAAATGAGCACATGGAAATTGGGAGAGGGGATCTTAAAATCGGCTTTACACACACATAAGCTGCAGAACATTTTAATCTTGTGAAAGATCATGGGGTAATTAAATGAATTTTTTTAAAAACTGGGTCTTGCTATGTTGCCCAGGCTGGTCTCCAACTTCTGGCCTCAAGCGATCCTCCTATCTCGGCCTCCTAAGTGCTGGGATTACCAGCATGAGCCACCACACCGGGCCTGAAATAGAATTTTTCTAAACTTTCTACAACAGCTAAACTTGTGGAGCTTTGAGAGAAAGCATCACACAGGATATTTGCTGTTGCAGATGGAAATGTCAGAACCGCAGTGTGAAACGACATCTAAAAGTTTACAGTCATCATAAACCAGAAAATTTGGTAAAACCAAGAAATGTCAGGTTCCAAAAGTTGGGAGGGTTTTGGGGAGGACAACTGGGAGCTGGTGATAAACTGAATTGATATTATCAAATTATCATGGAGCTAGGAGTAAACTGTAAAAATAAACTTTGCAGGTTCAAATTCAAAATTTAAGAATTTTCAAAAAGTTGACGGTATATAAAATCAGGCAGAATCTATAGTGCTATGAGCACTAGACTAGGAATCTAAACACTTAGGCTCTTGTTCTGGCTCCAACCCAAACCACCATGTGACCTTAAGCAAGTCACTTGCCTTCTTCAAGCCTATCTCCTTATCTTTAAGGGACGGGAGAACAATAATGATTACTAAGATTCTTGCCGGCCTAACCTTTTAAAAGTCAAAGGCACACAAAGATCATGAGCTTTCAGGTCTACACAAAAGGTGGAGGGAAAGAGAGGAAAAGAGGGCCACAGAGTGAGAAAACTTGGGAGTCAAGTAACAGCGTTTGTGGGAACAGAAAAGTTTCATGATGGCCAAGTACTCGTAGAGAAGAGCCGATGTCAGGATCTCGAAAAACTGCTAACTACTCAGCATATGTCAAAATGAACAGAAAGACGGGGGATGGAAGGACAGATATCAACGAATTGTCTCTGTCAATCAATCAGTAATCGATCTGTCCTGGTAAACAGCCAGGAGATCCGAATGCGGCAACCTCGGAAATCACTGTGACCCCTGATGTCAAGGTGTCCGGGAGGCAAGGAACAAGGGGACTCCGTGTCTGCTTCCGTCTAGTGAGAGGATTCGGAGAATCGATGAAAAGTGAGGAAGGGGGCAGAGGAAAGGGGATCTGGGACACGGAGCAGGCTGGCGGGAGGTGGAGTCAATGCCTGACTCCCGCCCGAAGGCAGGCAGAGGGGTCGGTGTCCGGGGCCCGTTCTCACCATCTTGACGATGCCCCGCTGCACGGTGGGGACCGCGGGTCCCCCGGAGGAGCCGCCGCTCTGCGCGGAGGACGCCATGTGTGGAGATGCAAAGGCAACGAGTGGAGCGGCTGGCCGGACTGGAGGTGTCAATGTGGGTGTCGGTGTTGGTGAAAGGGAGTCGAGGCGAGGGGCAGGCTGGCTACCAGCTGCGGAGGGTGGACGGGACGGACTCGCCGGGCGCTCACAGGAGCAGCAGCAGGACTCGGAACGAAAGAGACGCGATCTCCGCAGCCGCCACACGTTCTACTCGCCGCGCAAGCGTGCCAGAGCGCCACCGCCCACCGGCCAATTAGCGCCCAAAGCCCGCCGGACCTCAGGCCAATAGGCACCCTGGTCGCTGGAGCCCCGCCCCTTGGTCCCCAAAACGGTGGCGAGTTCCAGGAAGCGCTGAAAGAGTTGATTTGCGAGGATGGGCTAAGTATGGGGCGGGACTTCCGGGGCAGCCGGCGTAGGTAATGTCGGGAGGTGTAGTGGGAAGGAAAGGACACGTCAGCATCTGGCCGCGGGGCGCGGGGGGCCATGGGAGCCCCAGGGGCGGAGTCAGTTGCGCCCAGGGGCGGAGTCAGCTGCGCCCTCTGGCCTGACCCCGCCCATGATGCCCCTCCCTGCCGGCCGCAGGGGCGCACATTTTTATGCCCACCTAGGTGGGCACTGCTGTACCCGGAAATGCGGCCTGGGAGGGTGGAGCCACGCAGGCAGAGTCCTGGAGGAATCTCCGTACCTGCTCCACTCGACTTCCGACATTTTAGCTTGGCTAAAAGTATGGAGAGAACTTGGAAAATTCAGAGCTTTGTGGAACCTCCTACCGATGTGCGCTTTGACCCGCCACGCGGCCGAGCGCCCTGCTTGCAATCGGGAGTGTGTCTCGCTCTTGTTTGTGTCGCTGGGGTCTAGCGCTTGTGAGGCGTTCCATTGATGTTTGTTAGTGGGAGGAATAAATGTCTCTTAGAGGAAGGACGTGCCCCGTATACAGGGGAGAATGACCCTCGTTCTTCGGTCTCTTCCCAGCTGCTCCCGTGACGTTAGGGGAAAGCCTCGCTTGGCGCTCTCCCCCTACCCAGTGTGAAGCTCCTGCAGCCACCAGACACCCTCCCTAGCCCCAGTAAAGAGGTGGGGGAAGGAACGGGAGAGCCAGGGCCTACAAATACTTAAGTGACTGTTTAGCGAGAACTAATATTCGTTGAATGCCCACTATGTGGAACCAAGGACCTTGAATGTGTTATGTCATTTAATCGTAAAACTTGGCTCTACACTGAAGACGTACTGCCCCTGCAGTTCTTTTTGTTTTCTTTGGTTTTGTTGTTTTTTTGAGACAAAGTCTCGCTCTGTTGCTCAGGCTGGAGTGCAGAGGCACGATAACAGCTCACTGCAGCCTGACATTCCCGTGCTCAAGCGATCCTCCTGCCTCAGTCTCCTGTGTAGCTAGAGCTGGAACCACGGGTCCGCGCCACCGTGCCCAGCAGATTGTGTGTGTGTGTGTGTGTGTGTGTGTGTGTGTGTGTGTGTGTAGAGATGAGATCTCACTTTGTTACCCAGGCTGGTCTCCTGGGCTCAAGTTATCCTCCTGCTTTGGCCTCCTAAAGTGCTGGGATTACATGCATTATCCACAGTGCTCGGCACCCTGCTCTCTTAAAAGATTGTAAGTTAATTCTCCCGCACTAAACATATCCCAGGGTCAAGTTTTGAGGTCACCTTCTTAGATCCCTAATTTGCCACCCTTTTCCAAAAAAAATTAAAAAATAAATAAAATAACCTCTGTGGAGGTTCGTTTCATCTGATTATACCCCTCTCCATCTCGTGGCTTTTTATCTAACCTACCCCTATTCCTACCCTGTCCTTCATTGAAATTGTTAACAGTTGGTGCACACTCTTCAGCCAATAATCCTGAAATACTTCAATATCTATGAGCATGACTTATTCCATACCCTGGCCTCTTTGCTTCTTGATCTCATCTTCAGTAAACTTGATCTCTGCACCAATTTAGGACGTTCTCCAGTACAGATAAAACACCATAACTTCATAGATACGATTGTAAACTCAAACACTTTGTTCTTTGATCGTAACTGCTGTCCTCTCTCCCTTCTCACTCAGTTAATTGTCTTATATCTTGTATTAGTTGCATAACAATGTGCCCCAAAACTTAAATAATAAAGAAAACAATAAGCATTTATATCACAGTTTTTGTGGGTAAAGAATCTGGGCTGGTTGCCTGCCTTTTCCTCCAGGTCTTCTCTTATAAAGCTGCAGTCAAGGTGTCAAGGGGAGTTAGGAGGGGACTGTGGTCTCATCTGAAGGTCCTCCTCTGACTGAAGGTAGATTGCTTTCCAAGCTCACTCATAGTTGCTGGCAGAATTCAATTCCTCAAGATGCTGGACTAAGAACCTCAGTTTTTCAGTGGTTCAGTTTCCTTCTACGTGCGTCATGGGTCTCTCCAAAGGGCAGCTCACAACTTAACAGCTGGTTTCCATCAGAGCAAGCAAGTGAGACACAACAGAGGACAAGCTTTAACTAGAATTTAAAGTCCCTGAACTCACTACCCTCACTTTACCAGCTCCCCCCTGCCTTCTCCTGGATCCTTGGCTAGACTCCATGCACTGTCCATCGTTTTAGCCCCTTTCCTACCGATATCTTCATCTATTATTCCCATTGTCTTTCCTTGGGCCCACCTGTCAAAACTCAACTCTAGGCCCTCTGTAGCTCTGTACTTTCTTCAAACCTACCACTTACCTGGAGAAAACACTCAATTCTGCAGGTTGGTGCCACAGTGAATTAATTAATGGGTCCTCACACAGTGCCTGGAATTTCTTCTCTTTATTCAGTCAGCTCAGCCTTGAACTCTACTGAGTTTGTTTTAACTGACTCCACCGTCTCCCACACTCTAAAATAGTGGTAAGGCCTCCTACTTGGAAGAGAAAATCATCAAGAACTCCCTCCATTTCCCACTACCAAATCTAAAATCTTCCTTCTCATATCCTCTCTTCTCCCTTGTTACTGTCAGCTAAAGAAGAAAAATAAAATCAAGCTTTTAAAAAATAAAAGTTAGTTTTATCCAGAAGTCTTACTGAGGCCCAAGGACTACATATTGCCCAGGAGCAGTTGCCAGACTGCTCCTGCACAGTGTTTCAGCCCTTTGCTTGTATACAGGAGGTGGAGGTTCAGTACATGCAAAATCACATCAAAGCTTGGGTGTCAAGAGTATATCTGGTTATAGAACTCTAAAGTACATATGGTTATAGATTGTAGAAGCAGAACCACTAACTCTGTCAGATGTTATCTTATGTGCAGGGAAAGGCAAGGACTAAGGTCATTTATCTTTTATGGACTATATTGACTCAGGCAACAGACATTGGGGGCCGTGTGCTTTATACTGTTTTGTCTTCAGAGCATCTTTCAGGATAGCGGTTGTCATCATCACAGTCAGGTGCTTTGTGAAATTCTGCTGAGAAGCAGAAATGAGGAAATGGCTTATTACATTTGCTACCTTGTCTCACATTACAAAGAAAAAACTCCCTCCTGCCCTTCAGGCTAAACTCTTCATCTTAGTTCTTGATCTGCCCCCTCCACATTTCCAATCATTCCCTCTCCGGTTTTTACAGCTTCTCAGTTTATCCTAGGTTCTTCTCATTAGCATTAAAAAAAATTTTTTTTAATCTTAAAAAAGAGTAGAACAAGGAGTTCAGTCTGTAACTGGCAGTGAACAATCAGTTGATGTAAAACGACCTTCAGACCAGCCTCATTAGCATTTAAATATTCTCAAATTTCTTGCTTTGTAAAAGTCAATTAATTAAATAAATTTTTCCTTCATTCCACATCCGTCTCCAGATACCTCTCCTCCCTTCACAGGCAAATCTCCTTGGTAGAATTCTCTTTGTTGCCTTCACATCGTCACACTACATTCAATCCTTAGCCCTCCTCATTCTGACTATTGCGCTTACCAATTTACCAAAACAGTTCTCTCCAAGGTCACTGATGACCTCCTTGTTACTACATTCAGTGGACACTTTTCAGACCTCAATTTGCTGAGGTCTCCGTAGCATTTGACACTGTTTGCACCTTGAAATGCCTTTCTCCTGAGATACTATACCTGTGTATCCCTCCCATCTCCTAGCTGTTCCCTCTCATCTCCATTGTGATGACTCCTTTGCCTGCCCCTTAGTATTGATGTTCCTCGGGGTGCTTCTGAAGGCATCTTCTTTTCCAATTCTAAACATTCTTCTTAAGACATCGTATCTACTCCCATGACTGCATATCAATGACTCCCAAATATATACAACTCCTGTTAAAATCTCTCTTAAGCTCCAGACCCATCTGTCCAGCGACATTCTAAAGATCTGCTCATGGCTGGGCCAGGCGCGGTGATTCACACCTGTAATCCCAGTACTTTGGGAGGCCGAAGCCGGGGGATCACCTGAGGTTGGGAGTTCCAGACCAGCATGAGAAAACATGGAGAAACCCCGTCTTTACTAAAAATACAAAATTAGCCAGGCGTGGTGGTGCATGCCTGTAATCCCAGCTACTTGGGAGGCTGAGGCAGGAGAATCCCTTGAACCCAGGAGGCGGAGGTTGTGGTGAGCCAAGATCACGCCATTGCACTCTAACCTAGGCAACAAGAGCGAAACTCCATCTCAAAAAAAAAAAAAAAAAAAGATCTGCTCATGGCTATCACCTGAAGAATTCAAATTCAACATGTCTCACAAGGAACTAATTCTCTTTCCTCCCAAATCTGCTCTGCCTTAATATTTGTCTCAGGCCTAAAGCTACCCAGTTGCAAGCCTAAAGCCTTTGTGTCATCTGTGATTCCTCCTTCTTCCTTCTTTCCCATTCCTTAGTCAATCTTGGCAATCTCTTGGATCTACAGCAGCACACTTGAACAAACACACAGGCCCTGGAACCAGACTGCATGGGTTCACATCCCCACACTGTATACCTTGACCAGGCTATGTAGTAGCTCTGTGCCTTAGGTTTCTTGTCTGTAGAATAAAAATGATAATAGGACCTACCTCATAGGATTGCTTTGGTTTGCAGGATCGTATGAATCAGTAAATGTCGAAGACTTAGAACATTGCCTAGATCTTTGTGTTAATTTTTTAATGAATGCTAGCAAAGAAGGGATTTGACACTAGTTCTTATGACTCTGAAGGTCATGATCTTTCCCCTGTGCCTTTACAGGAAGGAAAGGGACTTTGAAATCCTCAAAGAAGACTTTTTTTTTGTGCAATGGAGAACAAACACAGAATGTAGTCTGAAGATGCACAAGATTCACTGAAACAAACAAAGCACCCTATTTCTTGAACTTCCTTGAAAATAAATTTAGGAAATATGTTCCTCTCAGTAATAATGGCCTGAATATATTGAGCACTAAACATATGCGCTAAGCAGACTCTGTGCTACATGCTTTTACCTACATTACATAATTTAACCCTTAGAAGAATCCTATGAAGTAGATATAGTCAATCTCTTTCCACAAAGGAGGACATTAGTGCTTAGAAAAGGTGACCAACCAACTCTAGGTCAACAGCTAATAAGGATGGAGTCAAGATTTGAACCTAGAACTTTCTACCATAAATAGTCTTCTCTGAGCTATTTGACTAGCCTGCTTCCAAGATATCCAAGCATGTTCCTCTCATCCTAGGCCTGCACCTGTAGAATTCAGAAGCTGAGCAAAGAAAGAGTTTTCAACTCTCCAGTAAGTTTCCTTTGGGAAAACAGGAGAAAACTCAACACTGGAATAACTTTCTGCCTCCATTCTTCCAAGCCCATCTCCAGCTTCAACCCATTCCCCATATTACTAACCCGATGTTCTTTCTAAAATGCAATTTTCAGCTAGGTGCGGAGGCTCACACCTGTAATCCCAGTACTTTGGGAGGCCAAGGCAGGCAGATCACCTGAGGTCAGGAGTTCGAGACCAGCCTAGCCAAAATGGCGAAACCCTGTCTCTACTAAAAATACAAAAATTAGTCGGGTATGGTGGCGCACACCTATAATCCCAGCTACTAGGGAGGCTGAGGCAGGAGACCTGCTTGTACCCGAGAGGCGGAGGTTGCAGTGAGCCGAGATGGTGCCACTACACTCCAGCCTGTATGACAGAGCAAGACTCTGTCTCAAAAAAAAAAAAAAAAAATTTCAATCACATCAACTCCTTCCTTAAAATTGCAGTGCCTTCCCCACCCCACTACCCCCCACCCTACATAGCATAGCATCCCTCACCACCTGGCCCTGACCTGCTTTTCAGCTTCTCCTTTCACCCTCCTCCTCTTTTTTTTTTTTTTTTAGACCAACCCTATGAAGTAGATATAATCAATCTCTTTCCACAAAGGAGGACGTTAGTGCTTAGAAAAGGTGACCAACCAACTCTAGGTCAACAACTAATAAGGACGGAGTCAAGATACACTGTATATTTTTTTTAAAAGTAAAGCCTCACAAACTCAAGTTGTCTAAACCAGCGCTGTCTAAAAGAACATTCTGCAATGACGAAAATGTCATATATATGCTCTGTCCAACACAGTAGCCACCAGCTAATGAGCCCTTGAAATGTGGCTAGTGCAACTGACGAAGTAGATTTTTAATGTTATTTAATTTTAATTAATGTAACACATATGGCTGGTGACTATTTATTGCATAGCATCAGATTAGGTGATTAAATTTGAATATTGCTGTCATATCTGTTACCATAATCTTCTATGTAGGTTTAAAAAATATTTCTGTATGCTTTGTGTAGCCTAAACTTGGTTAAAATGCTTAATAGCATAACCCATCATTTTTTAAAATGTTTTAAGAAACAAGAAAGTTTACTTTGTAACATTAAAAGTGGAATACAAACACTGTTAAGAAAAAGAAAAAAAAAAATCCTGTGCTTTAGGCTTAGACATTATTTCTCAAACCTCATAGTAGAAAAAAAATGATTTCATTATAAGGATAATAATGTGCTCATCCTAATTTGCCCTATCTACATAATAACTCAATGTAAAGGACTTACGAAAGTGTAATATGCATTTATATAAGTCTACGATTGGGTAACAATTACAAAACTTTTAGTTAATGGATCAACTTTGTACCCTGTCCTGTTGTCATTTAATAGCAAGGCCAACCTTCATTCTGTTCTCCCAAATGTCATTTATCAATGCCTCTGGGTTCTCAGTAGCCTTAGATAATTGCATATTAATTCGCTCCTGCTACAGCTGTTGGCTTTGACCACTGTCAAGCTGTATCATTCCTAACCTTGCTTGCTACACAAATTTCTAAGAAAAAAGGCATAAAAAAAACTTCATGTAATTGTACCACTTTTATTATAAGGTAGCATGTTGTTCTGAGACTCTGTAAACTGAGATGATCAACATATCATGAAGATTCCAGCCGGGAGCAGTGGCTCAGGCCTGTAATCCCAGCACTTTGGGAGGCAGAGGTGGGTGGATCCTGAGGTCAGGAGATCTAGACCATCCGGGCTAACACGGTGAAACCCCGTCTCTATTAAAAATACAAAAAATTAGCCGGGCACGGTGGCAGGTGCCTGTAGTCCCAGCTAACTCTGGAGGCTGAGGCAGGAGAATGGCGTGAACCCCGGAGGCAGAGTTTGCAGTGAGCCCATCGTGCCACTGTACTCCAGCCTGGGAGATAGAGGGAGACTCCGTCTAAAAAAGAAAAAAAGAAAAGATCCCTAGGCCGGGGGCAGTGGTTCAGGCCTGTAATCCCAGCACTTTGGGAGGCCGAGGCGGGCGGATCACGAGATCCAGACCATCCTGGCTAACATGGTGAAACCCTGTCTCCACTAAAAATAGAAAAAATTAGCCAGGTGTGGTGGTGGGCACCAGTAGTCGCAGCTACTCCAGAGCCTGAGGTGGGAGAATGGCATGAACCCCGGAGGCGGAGCTTGCAGTGAGCTGAGATCGCACCACTGCACTCCAGCCTGGGCAACAGAGCGGACTCCGTCTCAAAAAAAAAAAAAAAAGATTCCTTTCCCTCCCCAGAATCCTGAAGTCAATCCTGAAGTCAGCAAACTCACTTAAAGTTTCAGCAAGTAACAGCAAACTAGATTAACCATGGCATAAACATACAGAAGTCCCCCTTTATCTGAAGGGTATATGTTCCAAGACCCCCAGCAGATGCCTGACCTGAAACTGCAGATATATATTGTTTTTTCCTATGCATATATACATACCTATGTATGTTTAATTTATAAATTAGGCACAGTAAGAGATTAACAATAACTAACAAGAAAACAGAACAATTATAACAATATACTATAATAAATGTTATATGAATGATTCTCTCTTACTCTCTGAAAATATCTCAATGTTTTGAACCACAATTGACTGTGGGTAACTGAAACTGCAGAAAGCAAAACTGCAGATCACAGTGGACACTACTATACATTTTTCTCTTACAGATCAAGAAGCTGGAGGTATTTGTTTAAAAGTTCAACCATCTCAGTGCAGGCATCTCTGCAATTTCCTTGGCTTTTCCTTTGTGGTTGCGAAATAGCTGCTTCAGCTCCAGACACTGGAACAAGAAGGAAAAGGAGGAGGAAGAGGAGAAGGAGGCAGCAAAGAGAAGAGGGAAAAGATTAATGCCAGGAACATCTGCTCATTTTTATCAGGAGAGCAAGTTTTCCCAGAAGTACCTATGCTAAGGCCTAAAGCCTCTCCTTGTTGCAGGGGAGGCTGGGAAGGCATTTCGATTGACAAGAAAGAGGGAATCAGAAATGGGTATTAGGGTGGCCTAAACCTTGGGCCTCTTTTCTTCTGGCCATTCTGCCCTTCTAGAACTCTGGCCTATTCCCAAGCTCCATTCTCTCTTTTTTTTTTTTTTTTTCTTTTCTTTTTTTGAGACGGAGTCTCGCTCTGTTTGTCACCAGGCTGGAGTGCACTGGCACGATCTCTGCTCGCTGCAACCTCCACCTCACAAGTTCAAGCAATTCTCCTGCCTCAGCCTCCAGAGTAGCTGGGACTACAGGCGCATGCCGCCATGCCCAGCTAATTTTTGTATTTTTAGTAGAAACGGGGTTTCACCATGTTGGCTGGGATGGTCTCGATCTCTTGACCTCATGATCTGTCCACCTCAGCCTCTCAAAGTGCTGGGATTACAGGCGTGAGCCACCACGTCCGACCTCCATTCTCTCTTTCAAGGCAGAATCCTGGCCCCTCATTCTCTCCAGACCCAAAAAGCCAAAAGCAGTAAGCCTGTGTTTCATGGTTGCTGTCTCTGTCCAGGGCTCCCAGTACTAAAGGCCTGCCTCAGGGAACGTGCAGGCCTGGGACCATTGGCTTCCTCCACTTCTCTGCTATCTCGTGCCTGCAGAAAGGCCTCCTGTCCACTGAAGGACATAACCCTGTGTACATTGCCCTCTGTTGCTTACTGTGGCTCCAGCAGCAATAGCCACACTAAAAATCTCAGCCCAAATACACCCAGAACTTTCCGTCCCTGGTTTTTTGCTTACATCCAATTCCCTCCACTTGGAATGCTGTTCTACAGCTCAGTTCAGGCACAGCTTATCCCATAAAGTTATCTGAGAGGCCTCCAATCAGAAATGACCCTTCACTCCCCTATATCCCCAGACCTTCTGGATAATGCCTTTCTGGTGGTGTGCACTGCACTCTCCTTGTGTCATACTTGTTTGTGTAACAGTTGAACTGACCAGTAAACTTTTTGGCAATAAGCTCCTATGAATCTTGTTAACTTTTGTGTTCTCCATAGGCCTGGTACTGCCTTATAAAGAATAGGCACTCAGTAAGTGTATTTTGAACTAAATTGAAGTATTCAGTCTGTTTGAATGTCTGAGATGACTTATTTACCTTTACCTTCTCTTTGCATTCCTTATATCTGTTATATATCCTTTGTGTTTTCTGGAAATTGAACCTAACAATGTCAGGGATAGTTAGGGTGAAAGTTGGGGATCCTAGTGGGGGTTACTATCATTGGACAGATCCCAATATAGTATAGTTCATGGAATCATAAATATTATTTAACTTCTGCCAACAATAGAATGTGTCTCCACCTCTTCCTATACCCACACATACCTTAACTTTAGCCTGCTCCTGTATATTAGATAAGGGAGGCCGGCTGTGGGAACAAAAGAACAGACAATTATTCAGTGACCTAAATAATACAAAGGTGTATTTCCTTCTCACACAGCAGCCCAAGATGATGACTTTCCTCATGTAATCATCCAAAGACTGAGGCTGGTGGCAGCTCTCCCATCTACTAACAGGAATTCTTTCTTTTTTTTTTTTGAGACGGAGTCTTGCTCTGTCACCCAGTCTGGAGTGCCGTGGCGTGATCTCCACTCACTGCAAGCTCTGATTTCCGGGTTCACACCATTCTCCTGCCTCAGCCTCCTGTATAGCTGGGACTACAGGTGCCTGCCACCACGCCCGGCTCATTTTTTTAAATGTACTTTTAGTAGAGACGGGGTTTCACTGTGTTAGCCAGGATGGTCTCGATCTCCTGACCTCGTGATCCGCCCGTCTCGGCCTCCCAAAGTGCTGGGATTACAGGTGTGAGCCACCACGCCCGGCCTACTAACAGGAATTCTAATAGCAAAACAGTTCTCGTTTAAAGTCAAGAGCAGGCCAGGCGCGGTGGCTCACGCCTGGAATCCCAGCACTTTGGGAGGCTGAGGTGGGTGGATCACCTGAGGTCAGCAGTTCGAGACCAGCCTGACCAACATGGAGAAACCCCGTCTCTACTAAAAATACAAAATTAGCTGGGCGTGGTGGCGCATGCCTGTAATCCCAGCTACTTGGGAGGCTGAAGCAGGAGACTCGCTTGAACCCCGGAGGCGGAGGTTGCAGTGAGCTGAGATCGAACCATTGCACTTCAGCCTGGGCAGTAAGAGGGAAACTACATGTCAAAAAAATAAATAAATAAATGAAATAAAGTCAAGAGTAAAGGAAGAGATGTCATGTAATGATGCAGAAACATTTTGAGGAAAAGATAGATGTTGAGATAGTCGCATTAGATGTTCTCGATCTTCTAAATAAAGTGGGATGACTTGGGAATCAGAAGACAGGATGAATTTCTATAGAATCAGTGACCCCAAGACTACAGATGAGGCCCTGCCAGGGAAGGCAGGCCCTGGAATCACCAGGAGCAGATCCGGACTGAAGCCAGACCTCTGGACTGGGTGGGCATGGTCCCCACCAGGAAAACTGGTGTCAGCTGTCAGAGCTTAGGGACCAGAGCAATGAAGATGAAGCAAAGAAAGAGGTCAGGATCTGGGTGAATGGTAAGGGTCAGGAGTGCGCAGGGGCAAGCCCAGAAGTGAGAGAATGGGCCCCAGGGCCTGTGAATAGAGACAGGGTAACTGAAATGCTGAGGGTGGAGCTACCAAGAAGACAGATTTGTCATTGCTGGGAGTCAACGGATAGGGGCAGGAGCTGAGGCAAGAGGCCAGGGTTCAGGTGGCAGCTGAAGGGGCACAGTCAACTCAGTGGATTTCAGGATGGTCCATGCATTTTTTTCAGGTGCCTTTTTCTGGCTCTCCTCCATATTAATTCTCCCGAAGGATAACTATTCAGGTAGAATAATGATCTATTTCAGCCACATGCCACACAAATATCACAGATACCAAAAGGTGGAAAATCACCTCTTTCCTCTTTACTCCAAGTCTTTGTTTCATGCATCTGAGAGTTGCATAAATTCCAATATGAAACGATTTTGTAAAAGCAAAGTATATTTGCTATTTATACCATAGTCTGTTGTTCAGTGGAGAGCAGTTAATAGAGTTTGCTCTCTTAAGAGTGCTTCAGAGGATAGGATGTTGCTTTATGAGCAACTGAAACAGGCTAAACTACCAATGAGTTATGTAACGTTTACATTTTCTTTCTTTTTTTTAGAGAGACAGAGTCTTACTCTGTCACCCAGGCTGGAGTGCAGTGGCATGATCTCAGCTCACTGCAACCTCTGCTTCCTGGGTTCAAGCAATTCTCCTGCCTCAGCCCGCTGAGTAACTGGGACTACAGGCGCTCGCCGCCATGCCTGGCTAACACTTTTTTGTTTTTTAGTAGAGGCGGGGGTTTCACCGTGTTGCCCAGGCTGGTCTCGAACTCCTGAGCTCAGGCAATCTGCCCGCCTTGGGCTCCCAAAGTGCTAGGATTACAGGCATGAGCCACCGTGCCCAGCCTTTTACTTTTTTTTTTTTTTTTTTTTTGAGACAGAGTCTCACTCTGTTGCCCAGGCTGGAGTGCAGTGGCACGATCTCGGCTCACTGCAACCTCCGCCTCCCCTATTGAAGCGATTCTCCTGCCTCAACCTCCCAAGTAGCTGGGACTACAGGCGCCCGCCACCACGCCTGACTAATTTTTGTATTTTTAGCTGACATGAGGTTTTACCATATTGAGCAGGCTGATCTCAAACTGCTGATCTTGTGATCCTCCTATCTCAGCCTCCCAGTGTGCTGGGATTACAGGCATGAGCCACTGCACCCCGCGTTTTGTTTTTTTTTTTTTTTTAGCTCTCAATACAGAGCCTTTGAGCTGTTTCCCTCTGCCTGGAGCTCTGTCGCTGGAACAGGGAACAAAAATGGACAAAATCTCTGCATTCTGGGAGCTCACATTCTAATATCAGAAACCCAGGGTGAGATCATTGTAATGGTTAAACTTTAAATTTGAATTAGAAGTACTTGTAACCAAGGCAATAACAAAGAAGACACATTAAGGTTATATAATTCTCACTGATCAAACAAAGTAAGCATATTATTTAATGGGAAGAGACAAACATTTCCCTTGACATTGAATTCTAGAAGCCTTTCATTACATGCCTCTTTGTTTAAAGAACAATGACTAATATAATGGGCAATGTTTTTTGGTTTTTGTTTTTTCTCAGATTTTAATTTCTATGGGTACATAATAGGTGAATGTATTTATGGGGTATGTGTGATACTTTGATAGAGGTGTACAAGTGTAATAATCACATCAGGGGAAATGGGGTATCCATCACTTCAAACATTGATCATTTCTTTGTATTATAGACGTTCCAATTATACCCTTTTAGTTGTTTTTAAATGTATAATAAATTCTTGTTTACTGTAGTCACCCTGTTGTGCTATCAAATACTAGCTCCTATTCATTCTATCTAACTATGTTTTTGTACCCTTAACCATCCCCACCTGCTCCAATCCCACATGCCACTACCCTTCCCAGCCTCTAGTAACCATCATTCTATCTCTGTGATTTCAATTTTTAGCTCCCACAATTAAGTGAGAACATGTGAAGTTTGCCTTTCTGTGCCTGGCTTATTTCACTTAACATAATGTCCTCCAGTTCCATCCACGTTGTTGCAAATGACAGGATCTTATTCTTTTTTATGGCTGAACAGTATTCCACTGTGTGTATGCACCACCGTTTCTTTATTCATTCATCTATTAATGGACACTTAGGTTGCTTCCAAATCTTGGCTATTGTGAATAGTGCTGCAGTAAACACCGGAGTGCATATATCTCTTTCACAGACTGATTTCCTTTATTGCGGGTGTATATCTAGCAGTGAGATTGCTAGATCATGTGGTAGCTCTATTTTAATTTTTGGTGTTGTTATTACTCATACAGGGTCTTGCTCTGTCACCCAAGCTGGAGTGCAGTGGAACAACCATGGCTCACTGCAGCCTAGAACTCTTGGGCTGAAGTGATCCTCCTGCCTTCAGTCCTCCCCAGTAGCTGGGACTACAGGTATGTGCCACCACAATCAACTAATTGTTTAACTTAATTTTTATTTTGTAGAGATGAAGTCTCACTGCGTTGCCCAAGCTGGTCTCAAACTCCTGGACTCAGAAATGAACCTCCTCTCTTGGCCTCCCAAAGTGCTGGGATTGTAGGCATGGGCCACCATACCCAGCCTATTTTTAATTTTTCGAGGAATCTCCATACTGTCCTCCATGGTGGTTGTACTAATTTATATTCCTATCAACAGTGTGTACAGGTTCCATTTTCTTCACATCTTTGCCAGCATTTGTTATTGCCTGTCTTTTGGATAAAAGCCATTTTAACTGGGGTGAGATGATAGCTCCAATGGGCAATGTTTTTTTAACAGAGGTAAGAGGTGGAGAAATGTGGCTATTTCTCACAAAAGTTCACATAAAACCTATAGGAATTTGCTGAATTGTGACTCAGTGAAAGATTCTGTGGTAAGAAACAGCAATCACTATAAAAGCAAAAGCTCTACTTAAAAATAAAAGGGTCAAGGCCAGGTGCAGTGGCTCAAGCCTGTAATCCCAGCACTTTGGGAGGCCAAGGTAGGCAGATCACCTGAGTTCAGGAGTTCGAGACCCGCCTGGCCAACAGAGTGAAACCCCCCCTCTCTACTAAAAATACAAAAACTAGCTGGGCATGGTGGCATATGCCTGTAATCCCAGCTACTCGGGAGACTGAGGCAGGAGAATTGCTTAAACCTGGGAGGCAGAGGTTGCAGTGAGCCATGCCACTGTACTCCAGCCTGGGCAACAGAGTGAGACTCTATCTCAAAATAAATAAATAAATAAAAGGGCCAAAATATCTAATTCTCTCTTACTAGGTACTGACAGTCAAACAAAACATGTAATAAAGGGAAAACAAGATCTTCTAAAATATTTTAAGAGGGTCAAATGACGAGGGTAATATTTAGGCATTCGTCAGCACACACCATCTTAGTGAGGGAAGTTGTACAGAGAGACCCTAAAGTTGGGTTTCTTTTTTTTTTTTTTTTTTTTTTTTTTTTTTTTTGAGACGGTGTCTTGCTCTGCCACCCAGGCTGGAGTGCAGTGGCCGGCTCTCAGCTCACTGCAAGCTCCGCCTCCTGGGTTCACACCATTCTCCTGTCTCAGCCTCCCGAGTAGCTGGGACTACAGGCACCCGCCTCGTCGCCCGGCTAGTTTTTTGTATTTTTTAGTAGAGACGGGGTTTCACCGTATTAGCCAGGATGGTCTCGATCTCCTGACCTCATGATCCGCCCATCTCAGCCTCCCAAAGTGCTGGGATTACAGGCTTGAGCCACCGCGCCCGGCCATAAAGTTGGGTTTCCTACACTTGACATGACTCTGAGCCTTCACATAAATCTTCCTGATGTCATTGAGAATTGGTTCAGAGTAGCTGGAGAAGAAACTGGAATATGCATGAGAGCCTTCAAATATTGTTCAAGTCTTTTGACCTGGCAATTCCACTTTGGGAACTTTAAGGGAAAAAAAAAAAAAAATTACCAGGGAAGAACAGAGGAGTTCAAAGCAAATGTTATGACATAGGGGTTGAGAGTAAGGACAATGGAATGTGTTTGTCAGGGTAAGAATTGTTTGTGAAAGTTCCTTATGAAACTTGCAATTTACTTCATCTCTCCAAATCTCAGTTTCCTCATCTGTAAAATGGGAAGAAAACTAGTGCCTGGCTCACAGGGTTCGTCTCCAATGTGGATAAAATAATGAATGAAAAGTTCTACTTAGAGTAACTGGGATCTAGGGAGTTCTTAATAAGGTTAGTGATATGATGATGATCTTAAGAAGCTGAAACCACTCAAAGCCCCAAAGACATGAAAATAGCTAAGAAAACTTATGGTACGTAAACACAATGAAATACTAGGTAACTATTTAAATGACATGTATGTAAGCTATATTTATGTAAATCAAGTGCAATATAAAAAGCCAGGACACAAAATAGTTTTGCATACCAATTGCAACACAGTGATAAGACACGTGCACATTAGAAATAACCTAACAGAATTCTTAGAGACAGAAGCAAAGTTTAACGTTCTGTTGGTTTGCTGGGTAATGTTTCTAGGGTTCATAGTGAATTCTTTTTCTTTCTTTCTTTCTTTTTTTTCTTTCTTTCTTTCTTTTTTTTTTTTTTTTTTTTTTTCGAGAGGGAGTTTCGCTCTTGTTGCCCAGGCTGGAGTGCAATGGGGCTCACCGCAACCTCTGCCTCCCAGGTTCAAGCGATTATCCTGCCTCAGCCTCCTGAGTAGCTGGGATTACAGGCATGTGCCACCTCACTTGGCTAATTTTGTATTTTTATATATGAGAATTTTAGTTCTGCATCCTCACCAATATTTGATATTGTCAGTCTTTTTAAATTTCAGTCATTCTGGTGGATGCATAGCAGTATCTTACTGTGGTCTTAATTTGCATTTCCCTGATTTCTTTTTTTTTCCTTTTCTGTTCTTTTTTTTTTTTTCGAGGCGGGTCTTGCTCTGTTGCCCACACTGGAATGCAATGGCATGATCTTGGCTCACTGCAACCTCCCCTTCCTGAGTTCAAGTGATTCTCATGCCTAAGCCTCCTAAGTAGCTGGGATTACAGGCGTGTGCCACCACACCCAGCTACTTTTTGTATTTTCAGTAGAGACAGGGTTTCACCATATTGGCCAGGCTGCTCTTTAACTCCTGACCTCAAATGATCCACCCGCCTCGGCCTCCCAAAATTAATATCAGCTGGGATTACAGGCCTGAGCCTCTGGACCCGGCCTGTATTTCCCTGATTTCTAATCAGGGTTGAGCATTTTACAATAGATGTATCTGGCATATGGTCATAAAGATATTCTCTTATATCTTCTAGAAGCTTTATTATTTTGCCTTTCACATTAATAGCAATAATTCCAAGAGGTACTGTAATATCATTTTGTTTGTCTTCCTTCAAGTCATCTTCTGAAACTGTAGCCATTTATGTCCTATTCTAATCCAAAATGAAGTAGGAGAGAAAGAAAGCATCTGACCCTCAAATATTCTCCTGCTCCTAGAGCTTAGAAGTTCTTAATTACAAATCAAATGATAAAATCAAAATCCTAAGGCCCTAGAAGATTCAAACTCTATATTCTTCAAGAAGCCTAATTCGACTAAGTCATTTGGGACCCAACTTCTACAGAAGAGGTCTGCGCATACTTACGTTGTCTACTCACTACAATCTCCCCAGCCCAGACCTCTCCTCCAGACCAAGCTCCACTTGAAGCTGTGGTTCTCCACCTCTTTCACCATGATAGCCAAACAAACATAAACTTTCCCCTCCCATCTGGCCCTTGGAGCGAGGACAAGGTGATTAAGAGGAATGTCTCTTCTGAACTCTGGATCCCTAGATTCAGGAGCAAACACAAGGATGTTCATTCTTTTTAACTATAACTTTAAACATTTCCATCTTGGTATTTGAGTTCCCCTGGAAAGATTAGAATGGATTCTCTTCCTGGAGGTTGCTACTCTTGGAATTTCAAGGAAGTTAGATTTCTAGCTTGCTGTTCCCTAAGATGTGAGACCATTTACATCTTCCTAGCCAGGACAGACAAATGGGAAAATCTGTTCAATTACCCTAAAGTTTACAGGTACACAGACTCCACTAGTCATTCACTTCCCTTCTTCTTTCTGTTTTCTTCCCATTCATCTTATTTCTTGCTTATGCCTTTTCCATGTTGTTAAATGGCTTTGTCTCTTCCCCCAAACTGAAAATAAACAAATTATAACTAAACAGCACCCCACAAAAATATATTCCACCTTAATACATAATTTTCCTTAAAGATTTTCAGCCTGCATCTCATATTAATGTGAAGACTTTCTGGGACCAGGAAATGCAAGAGAGAGAAAAGGAGTCAAAACGTAGTGGGAGCATAATAAATGCTCACAGAAAAGATTGTAATTGGTTAGAAAGTAGGAGGCACTGATGAACTTTTCCCCAATAAGGTGGCCCTGAACTGCTTCAGTACTCACAGAGGCCCTCACCTGCCTCCCACCCCAGTCTCCAAAGAGAGGGAGGGCATTTCTCAGGGTCAATTCCCCACAGGGGAAGAAGGAGGGAGTGCTGATTGTATAATGCTAGAGAAAAGCCCAAAAGCTCAGTTTTAATCACGCATTCGGGGAATAGTGTCACTGCTACACTGCAGGCCTTGGTCCTACCAGTTCTGTCTACTGGCCAAAACAATCCAGAGTGCACCCTGGAAGGACAGCAAATTGCTTCTCTTCAGTGACAGCATGATTGATGTTTATACTGTTCTAGTCTCCAGATAGAATTCACCTAGGTGAGAAGAATGAATAGGAGTGAATCCCATGTGACCATAAAACAGCAGCCTAGAAAAGCAGCAAAAGACTTTTTGCTATTGAGTTTTTTGCTTAGCCTTGTTTTGCTGTGCACTATTTCAGTGTAGCTGTGTAAACCCTATGCTTGTGATATTTGATACCTACGAATTCTCTTGTTGCTTTCTATTGGTGCTTCAGTAAATTATAAAAACTACCATTTATTCAATCTCTACAATGGGACAGGCATATTACTAGATATTTTATATATATTATCATGTTATCTCTTGAAATTACTATAATTATCTCATAGAAGACATGTTTCCGTTATAAAGACAATAAAACTGAGGCTCAGGAGGTCAGGATTCCAACCCACTTTATTTGACTCCTAAATTCAAGTCCATAGTCCTTCTACCAGTTAAACTATACATGAGTCATTGTCTTTGGAAGTCTCTTAGAGGCCATCCCCCACTTCCCCCCACCCCCTGCCCCGCACAGCGGCCTGGGGCATTGCCAAAGACCTCTTCGTTTCATAATATTCACCACATATGCCCATTTTTTCTTATCCCACAAGGCCTCTTGCTCACCCATCTTTGTTTTTTCCATTAGGCTGGATGAGTCATTGCTTCAAGTCACTGTGGCAATTCTCTATGTTCCTCCTACGGAAACTTTTATTCAGCACCTTGGGTAATTTTTTTCCCTTTTACCCAACTTGTTTGTCCTTTATCTTTCAAGAAAATTTCTGATCCTACAATTTAGAGATTAGAGGGAGTCCAGTCTACTCTAATCTTGTTCTTGGGTTAAGACAGAGATGACAATATCTGAGAAATTTCAGAAGTCCTAGGAGTGCTTTTTAAGAAGGGAATGTACTTTCATAGTCCTTGATTGTCTCAACCCTATCGTCATTATCAGAGCTTTTGCCCCCTTTTAGAGGTTTCTTCCCTCTAGGTCAAATGCTAGAGGCCAAATGCTGCCCTTGGGCTGCCCAACAGAAGCCTTGCCAGCATGCATACCCAGTGCTCTGGCCTCTTCCTCTACCCCATACATCCTGGTCCCATTGTCAGGTATCTCCAGGAGGCAGCAAGTAACTTGAAGACTGTGTTTGTCAGATGGACTCTGAACAGCTCCTGGTCTTCTCCTCACCCTGAGGCCTAGAACTTTCAGGGAAAGAGAGGATGAATCTAAACTGAAATCTAAAAGCACCACCAAGAACATGATGATGGTAGAAAGTGGTGTTGACCCCATGTCTGCCCCATGGAGTGGCCCCAAAATAAGTGCTTGTGGTGAGGGTGAAAGGATAAATGGCATGTTGGTGAGAACCAGGAGAATTATTGCCTTGCTGGGCACTCACTCTACAGTCCTTGCCTTGGAAGCAGGGTAGGACCTCATCTTTGGGGCCAGGCAGGAAAGAAGAGAACAGAAGATGCCTGGTTCTTGGGGACGTGGTTTAGAAGGGGCCTGGCAATCTCTCTCCAGGCCTCAGTGCTAAGGAGTTACTGTAAGAGAGGTGCTAATTAAAACAATGGAATCATTTCTGTTATGGGTTAAATTGTGTCTTCCCAAAATTCACATGTCGAAGTCCTCACTTCCCAGTACTTCATAATGTGACTGTGTTTGGAGCTAGGGTCATTGCAGGTGTAATTAGTTAAGATGAGGGCATACTGGCATAGGATGGGACCTAATCCAACATGACTGCTGATACGGTTTGGCTGTGTCCCCACTCAAATCTCATTTTGAATTGTAGCTCCCATAATTCCCATGTGCTTGTGGGAGGGACCCAGTGGGAGATAATTGAATCATGCGGGCAGTTTTCCCCATACTGTTCCCGTGGTAGGGAATAAGTCTCATGAGATCTGATGGTTTTATAAGGGGTTTCCCCTTCCACTTGGCTCTCATTCTTTCTTGTCTGCTTGGGAAGCTTCCCCAGCCATGTGAAACTGTGAGTCCATTAAGCCTCTTTATCTTTATAAATTACCCAGTCTCAGGTATGTCTTTATCAGCAGCATGAAAATGGAGTAATAAAATTGGTGTCCTTAGGAAAAGAATGGAGAGACACAGGGAAGAGATACACATGCGCACGTACACACACACACACACACACACAGAGAGAGAGAGAGAGAGAGAACAGCACGTGAGGATTTCAGTTATGCTTACGCAAGCCAGGGAACTACCAGAAGCTAGTAGAAAGGCCTGGAGCAGATCCTTCCCTGGTGCCTTCAGAGGAAGCATGGCCCTGCCAACATCTGGATCTCAGGCTTCTAGCCCCCAGAACTGTGAGGCAATATAAATGTATGTAGTCTGAGTCCCTCAGTTTGTAGTACTTTGTTAGGCAGCTGTATAGCAAATGAACACAATTCCCTTTGATGAAAATAAAAAGATGAACTAGGGTTAGTTTATTCATAGAAAGCTGAAGTTTCACGGCAAAAAGAAGCAGCAGAGTTTGGCCTAAATCTCAGTTTTTCTAGGCAATGTCCTCCCCTCTACACACTTGACAACGGTGTCTTCCCACTGTCTCTGGAAGGGCAGGACAGAAGAAACCAGAAGTCCAGAAGAGGGAGTTTCCCATGCTTTCTTTTTCTCCCTTCCCCTCCACATGCTCCGTCTTCCCACTTCAAACTTTCTCCCTTTGTTTCCTACTCCATGAATTTTTAAGATTACAGCTTTAGTGTCTTCTAAAAAATGAGACTGGATTGGGAGAGAAAGAACTAGGAGGCAGGACTCACTCTAGGACCTTAATTCCTCTGTTTTGCCGCTAACTCTTTATTGCCTCACTAACTAGATCAGAGCTCAAGGTGTCTTACTCTTCAGTTCAGAGAAATCCAAGCATCTGAGGTGCTGTGTCCCCTAGTTACCCCCACTTTCTTTCTGTGTCCAGACCAAAAATCACAGAGTGCCTTGACCACTCTGTGATCCAGCCAGCTCCAGGTTTTCCCCAGCAGGCTTCAACCCACCCTGGGGCCTTGAACATTCCCGGGCACTAATAAAGGTACCTAGGCTGTTGCCTAAAACACTGAAAGAAACCGACCCCAGCCCTGAGCCAAATTCCTCATATAGACTCCATATCCTGACACCCTCGATGTGGACATACCTAGGTAGACCTTCTCTTTTCTCTCACGCTCCACTGCAAGCATTGCTGCAGGCAACTCTGTATATATTTCCCCTAATAGATGCGTTGGACTCATCATCCTGGGGTTTAGTGCTTCTTTCTTTGGAATCCCTACCAGCCCCATCTCAGGATGGCTTGTGCCTTCCCTTGTGGGAATTCACCTGCTGTGATGCTTGGGGCAACTCCAGCCCAGGTTTGGCCAGAAGAAACATAGGGAGAGAGGCAAGCTGCCATTTCTTGTTTGAGTTGCTTGGTATCTCTGTGGGCTGATGAATTTCTCTTGCCATGCCTTCTCTCTCATGTGGGGCTCTGCCAGAACTCACAATACGTAAACTCTGGCTGGATGTGACCGCTCGTGCCTGTAATCCCAGCACTTCAGGTGAGAGGATTGCTTGAGTTCAGGAGTTTGAGACCAACCTGTGCAACATAGTGAGACTTCATCTTTACTAAAAATCAAAATATTAGCCTGGTGTGGTGGTACATGCCTGTAGTCCCAGCTAAGTAGGCTAAAGCAGGAGGATCGCTTGAGTCCGGAAGGTTGAGGTTGCGGTAAGCCAAGATCATGCCATTGCACTCTAGCCTGTGTAACAGAGCAAGACCCTGCCTCAAAAACAAAACAAACAAACAGAAAAAACCAGATAGATATGTAAACTCTAAGGGAGTCTGTTCTTCATAGACCAACACCTTTGCACACTTGCTTTACCTTTACCCTTCATCTTCATAGACTGACATCTTCATTATTGCCCAAGGCTCTACCAATAGCTCCAAAAGCAGTTTTCTTTCTTTCTTTTTCTTTTTTTTTTTTCAGATGGAGTCTCGCTCTTTTGCCAGGCTGGAGTGCAGTGGCACAATCTCGGCTCACTGCAACCTATGCCTCCTGGGTTCAAGCGATTCTCCCGCCTCAGCCTCCCAAGTAGCTGGGACTACAGGCGTGTGCCATCATGCCCAGCTATGTTTTGTATTTTTAGTAGAGACAGGGTTTCACCATGTTGGCCAGGATGGTCTCGATCTCTTGACCTCGTGATCTGCCCACCTCGGCCTCCAAAAGTGCTGGGATTACAGGTGTGAGCCACTGTGCCCGGCCAAGCTTTCATTTTTCACTGAGGTAAGGGTGATAAGGAGGAGGGAAGAGAAAGCATGCATAAGAAATCTATTCTCATGAACATCATGTGAAGTGAAATAAGCCTCACACAAAAGGACACATATTGTATGGTTTCATGCATATGTGGTACCTAGAATAGGCAAATTCACATAGACAGAGAGTAGAATAGAGTTTACGAAGGGCTGAGTGGAGGAAGAGTTGGGGAGTTACTGTTCAATGGGTACAGAGTGTCTGCTTGGAATGATGAAACACTTCTGGAGATGGATGGTGGTGATGGTTGTACAACATTGTGAATGCACTTAATAGCAATGAATTGTACCTGTAAAAAATGGTTAAAGAGGCAAGTTTTATGTTATGTATATTTTACCACAATTTAAAAGAAAAAAGGGGCCAGGCATGGTGGCTCATGCCTGTAGTCCCAGCACTTTGGGAGGCCGAGGTGGGCGGATCATGAGGTGGGGAGTTCGAGACCAGCCTGGCCAACATGGTGAAACCCCATCTCTACTAAAAATATGAAAATTAGCCAGGCATGGTGGTGGGCACCTGTAATCCCAGCTACTCTGGAGGCTGAGGCAGGAGAATAGCTTGAGCCCAGGAGGCGGAGGTTGCAGTGAGCCAAGATTGCACCATTGCATTCCAGCCTGGGCGACAGAGCAAGACTCCATCTCAAAAAAAAAAAAAGAAAAAAGAAGAAAAGAAAATTCCAGAAATAAAATTATTATTATTATTATTGTTATTATTTTGAGACAGGGTCTCATTCTGTCACCCAGGCTGGAGTGCAGTGATGCCATCCCAGCTCACTGCAGCCTTGACCTCCTGGGCTCTAGTGATTCTCCTACCTTAGCCTCCCAAGTAGCTGGTACTACAGGTGTGCACCAACACTCTCAGCTGATTTTTTGTTTTTAGTTTTTTGTTGTTGTTGTTGTTGTTTCTTGGCTTTTTTTTTTTTTTTTTTTTTTGGTATTTTGTGTAGAGACGGGTCTCCCTAGGTTGCTCAGGCTGGTCTCAAACTCCTGGGCTCAAGCGAAAATTAGCATTATTTACTACTGATCCAACATAATTGTTATTCCGAGTTACTAAGATTAGCAACTTTGGGACGGGCACGGTGTCTCATGCCTGTAATCCCAGCACTTTGGGAGGCTGAGGCGGGTGGATCTCTTGAGGTCAGGAGTTCAAGACCAGCCTGGCCAACATGGTAAAACCCGGTCTCTGCTAAAAATACAAAACAATTAACCAGGTGTGGTGGTGCATGCCTGTAGTCCCAGCTACTCGGGAGGCTGAGGCAGAAGAATCACTTGAACCCGGGAGGCGGAGGTTGCAGTGAGCTAAGATTTCGCTACTGCACTCCAGCCTAGGGGACAGAGAGAGATTCATCTTAAAAAAAAAAAAGGTTTAGCACCTTTGGACAATCACGTTACATCATTTGATTGATCTTTTTTATCAGTTGTTTTAAAATAAATTCCTCATTTTTTCAAGAAAAAGAAGAAGCATTCCATTCTCAGACCCAGCTTCCTCCAACACCCAGAGAATCTAACTCTGTTGGATTCCGGAGCCTGTCTTTTCAGTTCCATCCCTAAAGAAAGTCAGACACACAGTGCAGGGTGGGGGTGTCCAGAGATCCAGTGCCCGAGGGGAACTGGGACTTCAGCGCACTCACTAAAGCCACCTCTTTCCCAAGTCTGCACATCCTCTTGCCCTATCTCCCCTCCTGTCACACACTGCTAAGGCTCTCAGCAATGAAGGGAGCCTGGGTTGCTGACAATTACTCTCAGGCTGTGTCCCTGCAAATGCAGAGCACTGGGCAGGCTGCAGGGGGAGCCACGGTGCTGACCTGGTAGGGATCAGCCAGAACCCCAGGTGACTTACCCAGGTGTCTGAGGTCAAGCAGCTCTACAGAGCTTTCTTTCCAAACACTGGTTGAGACAATTATAATTATGCATTCAGTTATAAAAGTAGGATGCTGAAGAGAAACAGCATAGGAGGTAAAGAAAGGGTTGCCATGAAAGGTGTAAATGCTGGAGAGTGGGAGAAGGCAATACAATCAGAGAGTAAAAAGAAGTTTCCTCTAAACATTAGCGTTGGGCTGTCTTCTAGAAAAAAAAAGAGAAATGTGGAGCAGGCCAGGGAGGGCTAACATCATTGATTTCAGGTATCGGAGACTTCAGAGAGTAAGAGCTGTTTTGATTCAGAACCAAGAAGTGAACCTGAGGAGCAGTGAAGAGGAATTGGATGAGTGAGGATTAGCAGTGGAGGAGATGCCAGCTAGACTGATAATGAAACCTGGGACAATGGTTCCTTTCAAGTGTGGCTATTGCATTCAATGGTTCCCAGCCGAAGATAGTGATGAGACTCAATTTATAATCACCTATCTTTACATTGCTTGTTCTCTGGGTAGTGTAATTCTTTTGTTGGGCTGAGCAGGTGTTGCTTTGGGGGCGTTTGTGGGCAGAATAAGCTGAAGAGCTCTGGATTCCTGGCAGAGCGGTAGGACCCTTATCCTTAGGGAGTGAATTTTCTTTCCCATTTTCTCTGGGTCTTGCTAAGCAATGGAATACTGAGTTTTCCTATGTGGGGCTTGACACAGCCTGATTTTCAGTGATGACTACAAAGAGTACAGTGCCCCCCGCCACTGTAACCTAGGTCAGGCCAAGACTCCACAACCTTCAGAAAGCACATAGGCAAAGACCTGGACTATTGGTGGCTTATGCTTCTTATTCCCTTCCCTTTAAAAAATGCAAAAGTTTGGGTATTTTTCTTTTCTTTTTATTTTTTTAGAGACAGGGTCTCACTCTATCATCCACGCTAGAGTTCTGTGGTGCAAGCATTGTTAACTGCAGCCCCGACTTCCTAGGCTCAAGGAATCCTACCTCCTCAACCTCGTTGGGAGGGGAGCTGGTACTACAAGTGTGTGCCACCATGCCTGGCTAATTTTTATAGAGATGGGGTCTCACTATGTTGCCCAGGCTGGTCTTGAACTCCTGGGCTCAAGTGATCCTCCAGCCTCAGCCTCCTAAAGTGCTGGGATTACAGGCATGAGCCACTGTGCTCAGTCATTTTTTAAAAAGCTTTACTGCAAGTAGACTGGCAAGGAGACCGGAGGCTAACGCTTAAATCTGTCTTCCTGATCTGGGGATGGGTCAAGCTTTTATGGCATTTCTAACTCGTCCAGGGTGATGCCAATGCAGCTGGTCTGCCAGGCTGCTGGTATTACAATTATCAGGGTTTTTTTGTTGTCTTCTTCTCCTTCTCCTTCTCTTTCTCCTTCTCCTCCTTCCTCCCCTCCTCCTCCTCCTCTTCCTCCTCCTCCTCCTCTTCCTCCTCCTCCTCTTCCTCCTCCTCCTCCTCCTCCTCCTCCTCCTCCTTCTTCTTCTTCTTCTTCTTCTTCTTCTTCTTCTTCTTCTTCCTACTCCTCCTCCTTCTTTTCGTTTCTTTTCTTTTCTTTTCTTTTCTTTCTAGATGGAGTCTCGCTCTGTTGCCCAGGCTGGAGTGCAGTGACGCGATCTCGGCTCACTGCAAGCTCTGCCTCCCAGGTTCACGCCATTCTCCTGCCTCAACCTCCCAGGTAGCTGAGACTACAGGTGCCCACCACCACTCCCGGCTAATTTTTTTTTGTATTTTTAGTAGAGACAGGGTTTCACCGTGTTCTCCAGGATGGTCTTGATCTCCTGACCTCGTGATCCGCCTGCCTCGGCCTCCCAAAGTGCTGAGATTACAGGCGTGAGCCACTGCTCCCGGTCTCTTTCTTTCCCCTTCCTTCCTTCCCCCCTTCCTTCCTTCCTTCCTTCCTTCCTTCCTTCCTTCCTTCCTTCCTTCCTTCCTTCCTTCCTTCCTTCCTTCCTTCCTTCCTTCCTTCCTTTTCTCTCTCTCTCTCTCTGTCTCTCTTTTTTGTGATGGGGGTTTCTACCAAAAAACTATGTTGCCCAGGCTGGTCTCGAACTCTTGCCCTTAAACAATCCTTCTGCCATAACCTCTTAAAATGCTGGGATTATGGGAATGAGCCACCACGCCTGTTAAAGTTTTGGTAGTTTTCAAAAGCAGCAGAAAGATAGCCACCCACCTATCTCCTAGGCAAGATAAATCTAGGCCAGAGAAGACGTTTCATATAATAGGCTGGTGACCCCAAAGATAAAAAAGGCCAACTGAAGAAGCAGAGAGACAGAAATAACAGGAGCACAGAGTAGGAGCAGGGAGGATGGCCTGGGAGTCTCCTAGACTATAACTACAGAACTCAGTCAATAGATAATAATATTAACTGCCAGTGCACAATAGTAATATTAATAGTAATAACATACAACACTCATATAGCATGTTCTACATTTATTAATTTATATAACATTCACAACAGTCCTATGATGTAGCTACTATTATCATTTTTATTTTATATATGCAGAAAAATGAAGCACAGAAAGTTTTAAAATGTAAGCTTAAAAAAAGGATGTAGGCTCCAAGAGGGCAGAGATTTCTGTGCTTTTTATTCACAGTGCCTGGCACATGTTCAATAATTATTTGTTGAATTAACAGTTAACTGATCCAAAATCATGCAGATGGCATGACAGGGCTGGGATAAGAACTGAGGTTTGATGTCTCTAGAATTCCCATTGTTAATTACTGAGCCATACTCTCCCAGATGCTGTTACAGGAGATGAACTTCATGTGTCTCTCAGCCTGAACTACGTCTGCTTGATAAATCCTTACCCTCAAAGCTGGCTAGCTGAGGAAACACGTCCTAACTTGATTTATGAGGCCAATATCACCCTAATTCCAAGAGATAAAGACATTGCAAAAAAGGAAAACACAGACCAACATTGCTTATGAACCTAGATGCAAAAACTCTCAACAAAATATTAGCACATCAAATCCAACACTGTATACACCATGATCAAGTGGGATTTATTTTAGGTTTCTAAGCTGGTTCCACATTAAAAATCAATCAATGTAATTCACCACATCAACAAGCTAAAGAAGAAAAAAAATCATATAATCATATCAGCTGACGTAAAGAAAGCATTTAACAAAACCTAATACCCACTCATGATAAAAATGCTCAGCAACTAGGAATGGAGGAGAACTTCCTCAATTTGATAAAGAAATCTACAAAAATCCCACAGCTTAAGTTCATCAGTTGTAACAAATGTACTACTCTGGTTGGGGATATTGATAACATGGGGAGTTATGCAGGTGTGGGACAAAGGGTAGATGGGAAATCTCTGCACCTTGCATTTAATTTTGTTGTGAACCAAAAACTGCTCTAAAAAGTAAAGTCTGTTAAAAAATACATATTGCCTTGGATAGGGAGATTTGATATTGTGAAGATGACATTTCTTTCTAAATTAATTATTATACCATCCAATTTTGTTTTTTTTTTTTTTGAGACAGAGTCTCATTCTGTCGCCCAGACTGGAGTGCAGTGACATGATGATGGCTCACTGCAGTCTCAACCTCTGGGGCTCAAGTGATCCTCCCACCTCAGCCTCCTGAGTAACTGGGACTACAGGCAGGCTCCACCATGCCCTGCTAGTTTTTTTTTTTTTTTTTTTTTTTTTTTGTATTTTTGAGAGATGGGGTTTGCCATGTTGCCCAGTCTGGTCTTTAACTTTAAACAACCCACCCACTTTGGCCTCCCAAATTGCTAGGATTACAGGTGTGAGCCACTGCTCCTGGCTCAAAGTTTTTAATTTGACAAAATGATACTATCGCTCAACTGAAAAATAAACTTGAGCGGATGAATAAGAAAAGTTCTGAATAGCCGGACGCGGTGGCTCAAGCCTGTAATCCCAGCACTTTGGGAGGCTAAGGCGGGCGGATCACGAGGTCAGGAGATCGAGACCCTCCTGGCTAACACGGTGAAACCCCCGTCTCTACTAAAAATACAAAAAACTAGCCGGGCGCGGTGGCGGGCGCCTGTAGTCCCAGCTACTCGGAGGCTGAGGCGGGAGAATGGCGGGAACCCGGGAGGCGGAGCTTGCAGTGAGCCGAGATCGCGCCACTGCACTCCAGCCTGGGCGACACAGCGAGACTCCGTCTCAAAAAAAAAAAAAAAAAAAAAA
The DNA here is from genome assembly GCF_007565055.1 of Rhinopithecus roxellana. Lineage (NCBI taxonomy): Eukaryota > Metazoa > Chordata > Mammalia > Primates > Cercopithecidae > Rhinopithecus > Rhinopithecus roxellana. The sequence continues at coordinate 65,615,259 of NC_044554.1, forward strand.
GAAAAGAAAAGAAAAGTTCTGAATAAAGAGTAATGAAAAGGGTACTAACTCTTCCAGCTATTATATTAAAATGCATCATAAGCAGAGTGTAGTGGCTTAGGCCTGTAATCTCAACATTTTGGGAGGTTGATGCAGGAAGATCACTTGAGGCCAGCAGTTTGAGACGAATCTGATCAATATAGTGAGACCCCCATCTCTACAAAAAATCAAAAAGAAATAAAAATAAATATAAAAAAAGATGAAAAAATAAAAAATAAAAAACCGAAAGAGGTAAAATAAAAATAAACAAGTAAATAAGAGAAAGAATAAAGAATAAAATGCATTATAGCACAATTACAAGTTTGAAAGGGCAGTAGTCACACGGAAATTAGCAATGAGCAGAATAAAATTTCCAGAAGATAAAAAAGTAAAACTAAACTAAAGCTAGCATCATACTTGATGGTGAGTAACTGGACATTTACCCAAGATTGAGAACAAGGGAAAGATGTTCTCTCTCACCACTCCTATTCAACATCATATTGGAAGTCCTAGCTGGTGCAACAAGACAAGAAAGGGAAACGAAAGATACATAGATGGGGAAGGAAGAAATACAACTGTCTTTGTTGACATGATTGCTTGTATGTAAAATTCCAAAGAACCAACCAACCAAACAAAAACCTCCAGGAATTAATTAATAGTACTTCTCAGGATATAAGGTTAACTTATAAAAGCCAGTTGCTTTCCTTTATACCAGCAATAAACAATTGGAATTGGAATTTTTTAAATGATAGCATTTATCAAAATGAAGCACCACAAAAGTAAAATATTTAGATATAAATCTAACAAAATATACACAGGATCTTTATGGGGAAAACTATAAAACTCTGATGAAATAAATCAAAGAAGACCTAAATAAATGAAGAGATAGTTCATGTTCATGGATTGGAAAACTCGATATTATTAAAATGTCAATTCTTCCCAACTTGATCTGTAGACTCAATGAAATCCCAATCAAAATCCCAGCAAACTATTTTATAGATATTGACAAATTGATTCTAAAGTTTATATGAAAAGGCAAGGACACAGATTCCAATACAATGTGGAAGAAGAATAAAGTTAGAGGATGTACTTTACCCAATTTCAAGACTTACTTTAAAGCTACGTAATCAAGACAGTATGGTGTTGGTGAAAGAACAGACACATAGATCAAAGGAACAGAATAGAGAGCCCAGAAATTGATCAACACAAATACAACCAGTTAATCTTTGATAAAGGAGCAAAGGCAATTCAATGGAGAAAGGATGGTCTTTTCAACAAACGTTCAACAATTGGAACATAAGCTAAGAAATGAACTTAGACACAGACCTTACACATTTCATAAAATTAACTCAAAATGGTTTATAAATCTAGACGTAAAATGCAAAACCATAAAACTTCTAGAAGGGAACACAGAAGAAAATCTAGATGACCTCACATTTGGTGATGAGTTTTTAGATATAAACCGAAAGCATGATGAATGAAAAAAATTGATAAATTGGACTTTATTAAAATTAAAATTTTCTGCTCTGCAAAAGACACTGTTAAGAAAATCAAAAGACAAACCGCAGACTTGGAGAAAACACTTGCAAAACATATATCTGATAAAAGACTTGCATCCAAAATATACAAAGAACTCTTAAATCCATTTAAAAAGTGGGCACGCCTGGCACGGTGGCTCACACCTCTAATCCCAGCACTTTGGGAGGCCGAGGTGGGCAGATCATGAGGTCAGGAGATCGAGACCATCCTGGAGAACACGGTGAAACTCTGTGTCTACTAAAACTACAAAAAATTATCTGGGCGTGGTGGCGGGCACCTGTAGTCCCAGTTACTTGGGAGGCTGAGGCAGGAGAATGACGTGAACCCGGGAGGCGGAGCTTGCAGTGAGCCGAGATGGCGCCACTGCACTCCAGCCTGGACAACAGAGCAAGACTACGTCTAAAAAAAAAAAAAATACGGGCAAAGTTGGGCACAGTGGAGTATGTGTACTTCTAATCCCAGCTACCTGGGAAGCTGAGGTGGGAGGATCACTTGAGCCCAGAAGTTTGAATCCAACCTGGACAACATAGTAAGACTCCACCTCTTAAAAACAAACAAAAAAATGGGTTAAAGGTCTAAACTGAAACTTTACCAGAGAATGTGTACAGATGGCAAATAAGCATATGGAAAGATGCCCAACATCATTTTTTGTTAGAGAATTACAAATTAAAACAAGAATGAAATTCCATTATATCTATTAAGATAGCTGAAATACAAAAAACTGGCAAAACCAATTGCTGGCAAGGATGCAAAGTAACAGGAACTATCATCCACTGTGGCTAGGAATGCAAAATGGTGCAGTCACTTTGGAAAACACTTTGGCAGTTTATTTTTATTTTTATTTATTTTTATTTTTTTAGCAAAGCTAAACGTAGCCTTACCATACAACACATGTGCTCCTTTGTATTTAATTGAATGGGTTGAAAATGTATGTTCACACAAGAACTTGCACAGCTGCACATAAATGTTTGTAGTAACCTTATTTGTAATTGCCAGAACTTGGAAGAAACCAAGGTGTCCTTCAATAGGTGAATGGATAAACTGTGGTGCATCCATACAATAAAACATTACCCATTACTAAAAAGAAATGAGCTCTCAAGTCATGAATAGACATAGATAAACTTAAACACATATTGCTAAGTGAAAGACGCCAGTCTGGAAATGCTATGTGCTCTCTAATTCCGTTATATGACGTTCTGGAAAAGGCAAAACAAAAAACAAACAAACAAAACACAAAATATCAGCAATGGTAAAAAGATCATGGTTACCAGGTGAAGCACCAGGGTTTCTCACAATGGTGAAACTATTCTGTATGATACTATAGTGGTGGATACATAACATTATGCATTTGTCAAAAACTATAGAACTTTACAGCACAGTGAACCCTAATGTATGTAAATTTTTAAAAGTCATGTCGAAGGTCAGGGGATCCTAAAATACAATGCAGAATGTGACAAAATAATCTAACTGTATTACAAGTGTATGAAACCACCTAATTGAAGGGAGTGGGAGTAAAGCTACTGATTTAAGTAACTTTGGGAATGAACAGAGTCTGTAAAATTAAAGGCAAAATAAATTGTACAAAAGCATTGTACTGTAGTTGATAAAGTTGTTTCATTTTTCTATATGGCTTGTGTTAAGAATTCAGATGCCACAATAATATATACTGGAACTGGGCAATTAAGTAAATAGATGGTGGATTATCGGAGCCGGATTTCTCACTGTTGGTGTGGGAGCTTACAGATAAGCAGGGTGGAAACCAGAATGATCCATGTAATAATGGATTAGAGTTGGAGACATCAGTATGAACTCATATTTAGTTTAATTTAGATACAGGTGGTGACATATAAAAATATTAAAGATATGTGTATATATGTGGGACAGTATACACACATATATTTCTTTGCTCTGTCAGCCAAGAGAACAGAAAAGCACTAACACCCCAGTAGCAACAAGCATACCTAGGGTCCAGATCTTGGTTTCTCATACCATTCTTCAATAAAAGGAACCAGGACTCCTTGGAGAAATGGTTGATTCTAGGGCTGGGGCAGGGAATATACAAGATAACCTGAAGCATCTTGCAGTTGCAGAGAGTAAAGAAGTGAAAAAAAAAAAAAAAAAATCCCCCAAAGACACCAAACTCAAGAAACAAACAAAAAATTCAAACCCTACCATAATGGGGGCATGCCAAAGGACACAGGAGTCAACTGAAAGGGTTCCCAATTGTCAAACCTGGAATAATTTGATCAACAAAATAAAGTAATACATTGTATTATAACACCCCAAAATAAAACACAGTTCTTTAGAATAAAAGAAGTCCATATTGATATAAATAAATGAGAGAAAAAAAGGGAAATCTCTCCAGTAGAAGAAATCCAAATGATTTATGCAGACACTCCACTGTCAAGTAAGTGGAGCATAACTCCTCACTCCTTAAGTGTGAGCTGTGCACAATGACTTCCTTCAGAAAAGTACCATTAGGAAAAGGGGGCATAGTAAGGTTAGTGGACAGATCTGAAAAACACTACCTGAGCCAGGTGCTCAAGGTCACCATCAACAGTGATAGATATACCATGTTGACAATATGTACCCTTAACATGATGTGATGACTCAGGGGTTGACCCCAAAGCCCCAGGTATGATGTGATGAAAATGGTACTTTACCTCTTCAATCTTCTTCTCCCAAATCCATAACCCCAGCCTAATCATGAGAAAAGCACAGATCCCCGTTGAGGGACATTCCACAAAATACCTGACTCCTCAAAACTGTCCAAGTCATCAAAAACAAGCCAAGTCTGAGAAACTGTCACAGCCAAGAGGAGCCCCAGACATGACGGTTAATGGAAAGCAGACTCCTGGATGGGATCCTGGAATAGAAAAAGAACATTTGGGTAAAACAGAAAATCTGAAGATAGAATGGGCTTTAGGTAATAATAACATATTTACCATTCGTTTATTAATTGTAATAAACGTACCATACCAATGTAAGACGTTAATAATAAAGGGAATCCGGTGTGGGGCATATGGGAACTGTCTGTACTATCTTTGAAGTGTCTCTGTAAATCTAAAACTGTCCTAAAAAATAAGATTCATTGAAGTAATGTTTACTTAAAAACAAACATACTAGAGTCAAACCATAGAGGTCTTAAAAAAAAAAAGAAAGAAAAAGAAAAAAGAAAGAAAATGAAAGAAGAACAAACTGCAGCTGCCTCCCCAGATCTTCCACCCCATGCAAAGTAGGGCACAGTGGGGTGAGGAAAGCTTCTGGGAGCAGAGCTGGCAGATCTCACGGAACAGACGAACTTCAGGTTTCCAGTTTCCAGTTATCAGCGTGAGTGTGAACACTGCAGCCCTGAAGCAGCACCTTCCCTACACTGGCAGGGTTGATGCACAGGCCGACCCGAGGAGGAACTCTCCAGGGGCGGTCAGAGGTGCACGGTGGCTGCAGGTCCTGGTGGCTCTGGGCTGGGCTCTGCACAGCCTGCCCTTCGCTTCCCCACAGACTTCCTCCCGGCCTCCTTAGGCCCTAGGCTCCAGCCCCTGAACAACCTAGCTCTGTTTGGAGTTAGTCTGGGGAAGTGCAGATTCAGCATCCCGCCTCATCTACCCTAGTCCTGAGAGAAATATGAGGCAAGATTGAGCTCAGAGTTTAGAGACTCATGGTGAAAAAGAGGGGAAAAGGGAGGGCTGTTCTGTGCCCCCAGTTCAAAGTCACTGTTGGGAGGGTGTGCGCCTTCCTCCCTCCCTGGGGCGTTCCGAGGGAGGGATCCGGGTGCCAGCCTCCCAGAAGCTGAGCAGGAGACTGCAGGGATTTGCGGGGAGGGAGTTTTGGTGTCAGAGCAGAGGCTGGGCTGGGAGAGTAGGGTAACTGCATAAAGCTTTACGGGGGTGGCGCGACTTTAGCGTGAGGGTCTGAAGTTCAGAATTTTCAGGGAACTCGAAGAGCCCCGGTGTTTTTGTAGCAAGGAAATCACTTTGACTTTAAGGTGGGAGGCACAGGCCGCCAGAGAGCTGTTTTGGACAGGTGGCGCGTGCGCTCTGGAAAGCTGAGGGCTGGCAGGAGACCGGGCTTTGCGGATGCAGAGAAGAAGGGGCCCAGGATCCCACAGCCTACGAAAATGCACCATAGGGAGGGGTGGAAACAGCCTAGAGCTGGTGTTACCTCCCACAGCAGGTGCCTAGAGCCCAAGACAAGGTGTCAGACCAACGACAACGGGTCTCTGCGCTGGCCGCGCCCAGTCCTCTCCAGCTTTACGCACGGGCTTGACTCGCCCTCTGGTCCCTTGAGGAAGGCAGGGGAACTCCAGCCGCCTCTCCTGAGGACAGGACTTTCCCTACAGACACGGGACTTTCTATCAGGGACTCCTAAGGGCAGAAGAAGCCAGCGATCAGGGCTCTACATCAGGGCGAGGGAAAGGCCGGAATGGCCATGGCTGGCCCCGGAGAGGGGCGCACAGCCTGTTGGCGGGTGGCAAGACCTTTGAGTTAATGTATAATTGTGAGCAGATGGCGGGGGCTGGCGGCAGCCTGGGGCCTGGGCCCAGCTAATGAGGGACAATTAGCCCCAAACCCGGTGGGGGTGGTTGAGAGAGTCAGACAGTGAAGGCAGATATTTGCTCCTCAAACAGTCTAGCGCGCTGGGCAGAGGGCTGAGTGGCAGAGCCTTTGGGCTCGCTAGGCCCCCCTGCCAGGGCCCTTTACCACTTTTCCCTCCCCCATCACCTCTGGGTTGAAAGCCTCTGTTTGTTCAGACCCAAGAGCGCGTCATAAAGGCGGAGGGAGAGGGTAGTTTATGGGGTAAATCGCTGCCACCACCATCTGCCAGGGCTTGTCCTTGCTCCCCCTGATCCCCCTATCTCCACCCTCATGCAGCTGTCTATAGGAATAGCTGGTCAGGACATGAGCCTTGAGCCCCTAGATGCAGGGGCAGATCTAGGGGGGAGGGATGAGGCAGGAATGGGGGAGTAAGAGCAGGGCTACCACAGGTCTTCCTGGGGACCTCTTCCCACCCAGGCATGGCTAAGTAGAGTGACCAGCAGTTCCCAGCTGCCCAGGAATGGAATGGACTGTAAGGACACTTGGGCAAATGCTGTCCTGCCCGAGGTCCTGAAATCACCCTCTGCAGTCTCCCCTGTACCCCAAGACCAGCCTGAGGATGTCGGAGGAGGGTGGAAGAGGAAGAGAGTATGTGTCAGGGTAAAGTGGAAAACTCACTTATGAGATATTTGGCCTTTGAGAGCAAGAGTTCCCAACCTTAGGATCAAGCTGAATGCACAACAACCACTTTCACCCCTAGAACTTCAAAACATTTACCCATGAAATAAGTCTTCCATTCTCTGATTTCTGGGTCTAGTCCTATTGCCCTACACCCTGCTTACTTCCAGTCTGACTTTTGCAATGGCTTCACAGACTCTGAGGTGTGGAATGGACCCAAAGACCATCTGCCCAAGACCCTGATAACTGGCAACAAAACTTCCATGCACTAGAGGCTGTGTTTCACTTCCAGCATCCCACTCCACAGGCACCACCTGCCCAGCTACCGATGCCTCTTGCCTCGCCAATGACCCAGATAACCTGTGGTGTCTTTTGTGGAAACAGCAGTGCCATTACTAACTTAGAGTGTAAAAGCATCAAATCCCTAACAGAATGGAGTCTGATAACATCTAAAGATGAAATAAGGAAAATCCTGCTGCAAGGCTCCTTATAAACACCCATATGTATCTCTGAATATCCTGAGTCTCATTTCCACCACCACTACCATTGTCAGTGTTCTGAAGTCCAGGATCCTTCCATTTCCAGGCAAGAATTCACCCTTGGTGTCACCTCAGTCAAGGAGTCAATTGGAGAATTGGTGAGGATACTCTCTGGGGACAGCTGGCGCTAAGTGACACACACTCTTCTCCATTCACTCTCATTATCTAAGAGTGCTAGGAGCCAACTCAGTCAGTATTTAGGCAACAGTCTGTATACTCATTTATCTTTTATAACAACACACATAACTCAGGAGTTGACCCCAAAGTCCAGGCATGTGCATTCTGGCTGGGAAGGTGTGTTGGTGTTTTGGGAAGGCATCTTTTGTTTCTGTGCATTCAAAGCCTTAAGGACACAACCTGAAGTTCCCCATCTTCCATGCTCAGCATACCCTTCAGGAGTACTGGTGCTTGTGTGGGTGCACTTTTGCCTGCATGAGAATGGCTCTGTCCCTGCTGCAGGGTGGTAGATGGACACAAAGTAGGCTCTGAGGATTCCCCATGGAAGGACACAGTGGGTCATTGGCTATGGTTTGCCCTGCCTCAGGGCTGGTGTCAGTCAGCCCATGCACACCTCCCTCCTCCTCTCTCCTCTGCTCATGGCCTGTGACATCATTGGCTACTCCCAGAAGGCTGCCCTCTGCTCTTGAGCACAGGCTTTCTGTAGCTCTGGACCCCCTGGCAGGACTGAAACAGGAGCAGAGTGGAGGCTGTGACCAAGACCAGACCATCACCACCCCTGAAGCCTGCAGGGGTCTCAGAAGCTGAGACTCCCACTGAAGCTCCCACCTCATTTCCTCCACACAGGTAGCTCACCTGCAGGCTCATTGTCTGCCCTGCCTCTTATACTGTCTCCATGCCTCTGTGTGGCCAAACCCAACTTCTCTCCCACTCTGTCTTTGTGGCTACCACCCTCCTGCCCCTTCCACCAGCTTTCCTGTTTTTCCATCTTGCAAGCACCAGTTATTTTTTCAGACATGTTAGTATGAATGTTGGGAATGTGTGGTGTGGCTATTGGGAATGGGGTTTCTGTTTGTGAGTTGGGGCATAATGATTTAGGTTTGGAGATTATTTAGGTTTGGATACTGAACCTGCATCCCTACTGCTCCTTTGAACTCTGGTCATGTAGGAGAACTGAGTCCTATCAAGGATTTAGGGTTTGGCTGATATTTCGAGCTCCTTCATCCTGTCTTGCCACAGCCCTTTACAGTCCCTGCTTGACTCTCCTCTCTCCATTGTTTTTGTGGCAATTGCACAAACATGAAGTAGGGGCGGGAGCAGAGAAAGAGAGCCCAGGATTAGGAGCCAGAAATTGTAGCCTCTGGTGAGGAACTGACTTCTGAACCTTGAGTTGTATTCTCTGGAGAGCCCCTGACTTGTGGGAATGCCAATCTGTGCCTCAGTTTTCTCTTTGGAAAACCTCTGCCTTACTTCCCAACTTTTTGGAAAGATGAGAATTTGAAGGGGTCTGTACCTCTACCTACCTAGAAACAAGTGAGTAAAAGCCAATTTAGCTACTGAACTTAATAAGTAGACTCTAGATTCCAAACTCCTTGTAATTCTTTGTTTCACCGGAGCTGGTCTCCTTTCTCCAGTTGCTCTGTAATCTGTTGGAGAGCAAAGACTTTACACTTTTCTGTTTACTGCCTTCATCCTGAACAACCAGCAGTGTGCTCATGCTTAATATCTTATTCAGCATATACCTGCAGATGAATTAACTGAGCTCAGATGGCACACTTATTACAAGAAAGTTCTATGCATAAGTTGTTCCTTGGGGTGACCTCCAGCACTACCAGGGTTCAGGCATGAAAGGAGGCATCTTCAACTCCCATTAATTACTGATGAAAGTAGAAGAGGTATGGTGGCCTGTGGGACCTGTGTCCCTTGCTGCTAAGAAACTCTCTTGGGCTCATGACGGTTTCTGTATTCATCAGCAGACAGTCCTCTCCTGCTTCCCATTCCCTTCAATATGTCTTTGATAAATGTTAGTTGAATGAATGAGTGTCTGATACCATAAAGGTGGTCTCTGAAATTGAAGCTTCACTTTGAGATCTAGAACTCTTCAGAGTTAACAGGAATGAAGAGTCTCAGCAGGTTAGAGATGCTCAGAGATGTGTCTCCTAGGAGAAGCCGGCTCTTCATGCGTGTTCATCTCTATGCCCAGTGTGTAGGACGAGAGCCTCAATGCCTTGGTGGGGTAGAGCTGAGTCCCAGTTTCTTCAGAGCTTCCTGGAGAGTATAAAAAACAGGAGCACGTCTTTCTGAAGTGCAGCATTTGGCTGGGCATTTTGGAGAGCCCAACTGAGGACTGCATAATAGTGAAGGTGGACCCCTGAACTTGAGGACCCCAGAACCTCTGGCTCAGGTGTGTCATCCAGGGCTGAGAAACTTAGGAGCAGTTGGAGACAACAGCTGTCCATTTGGAAAGTGGAAAGCTTGAGCATTTGAAAGCATCATCCCTTTCTACCTCCCCAACCTTTTGTAATGAATGTGTGGGAAATGGGAACCCTCTCAATCCTCCCAGCCCCTTATCAGGACTTCAAGAAAGATCCACTCCTCAGCCAACCTGCAGTGTTTTAGTTTTTATCACACAAAGGTTTAAATTAAAGGAATTAGAATTTTCTAATTTTAGCCAACTCACTGGCAAATTTTAGAAACCTGACCCTCTATCACAAAACACTACATCCCAGGACCATTTCAAGCAAAAGACCTCACCCAAACAACCCCCCCGTTATTGCAGAGAGCCCCCAAGCTGAAAAAGGAGCTCCTAGAAGGAACTTCCCTTCCAAGGCTACTCTGCTGGAGTCTCATCCTTCTGAGGAGGGTTAGCCTGGAGCATGCAGCAGGATGGTGAGGAGCCTAGGGGAAGTGGGAAGACACGGAGGACTACAGAGACAGGGGAAGACCTCAGGGCTTTGCTTCCATCAACTGTTTCATCTGCTGTTGGCCAATGTTCTGGAGAAGTTTTTTCCAGCCCCTCACTTCCTGCCCTGTCCTGCTTCCCTTAGATCAGGAGAGTCAGAGGGTATGGGCAAGGAACAAAGACTCACCCATGAGCCAGCTCTCAAAGAAAGTGGCTTGCGTTGACAGCCTGGGGGCAGCAAGGATGCAGTCTCCCAGGAGAGGATGCACTCAGTGTTGGGAAGCCAGGCTGAAGGGGCCTGAGTGACCCTCTCCATATGTGGGCAGGGCAGTGGGAGGTGGTGTGTGGATACCTCTCTCTCATGCCCAGGGATCAGCAGCATGAACCAGCTTGGGGGGCTCTTTGTGAATGGCCGGCCCCTGCCTCTGGATACCCGGCAGCAGATTGTGCGGCTAGCAGTCAGTGGAATGCGGCCCTGTGACATCTCACGGAGCCTTAAGGTAATGGGCCAGCATCTTTACCCAGTGATGGGGACAGGAAGCAGGGAGAAAGGGCTCCTCTGAAGGCAAGAGCCTGGGGCTGTTGCAGGCTCTGAGGGCTTTTGGGACTTGGGTCACTTCCTGGGAGACCCTCTTGGAGGTTGAAAAGGGGAGCTTCAGACCCTCAAAGGTGAGGCTGGACTCCCAACTCCATGGCCTGGTCCAGTAAGTCTTGGCTTTGTCTTGTAGCCTCCTCCTGTCCCAGGGACACTCTCCCTCCTTCTGCCCATTGTGCCTCACCTGTCCCTGCTTCTCACCTGACTCAGGTATCTAACGGCTGTGTGAGCAAGATCCTAGGGCGTTATTACCGCACGGGTGTCTTGGAGCCCAAGGGCATTGGGGGAAGCAAGCCACGGCTGGCTACACCCCCTGTGGTGGCTCGAATTGCTCAGCTGAAGGGTGAGTGTCCAGCTCTCTTTGCCTGGGAAATCCAACGCCAGCTTTGTGCTGAAGGGCTTTGCACCCAGGACAAGACTCCCAGTGTAAGTACCCTTCCCTTCCAACACTGGGGCTGGAAAACAGGCTTTCTGGGGAGACAAATAGCCTTTCTTATTTGGCAATGTGGGCATCCCAGGCTGGTGACAGGGCTCCTGGGCTCTTCTCACCCATAAGTTTTTCTTTTGAAAAGTGGTGGTAATAAGAGAATTGGGGAGGAGAAAGCACAGAGAGAGAGGAGGCTGCCCTTGGGAACAATGTGTGGGTGGAGACAGACAGGAAAAAGGATATTAAGGGGAATGTTCTCAGGGTATAGCCCTGGGTCTGAGCACCATCTCTCCACTCAACACCCCGACACTCCTAGGTCTCCTCCATCAACCGAGTCCTGCGGGCACTACAGGAGGACCAGGGACTACCGTGGACACAGCTCAGGTCACCAGGTGGGTCTTGGAGTTGTCCCCAGGGCTAATCAGAGCCAAATCTCCAACATTTTGTAGTTCTCAAAGCCTTTTCTCATTCTTTCTTGGATCATCTTCACAACAACCCAATAAGGAGGACCAGGCAGTGAGTCTTATTCTCTCCTAGCAGAAGAAAATTGACATCCAGAAAAGTGAAGTGACTTACCCAAGGTCACCAGCTGGTTGATGGCAGGCCCTGGAACAGAACCCAGGTCCCCCAGCCCCTGGATTCACAGGATCTATTGAAGAAGAGGCAGGACTGAGTCTCATACCCTCCCTCTGCTCTGTGCATAGCTTCTTAGAGCATCATTCATGTTCTTTGGGACCACACACACCTGGACCAAGCCTGCTGCTGGTCCCTCCAAAGCCCCGCACGTTAAGCATGCACCCCACCATGGTATTGAGAACCCTTTCCACCAAGTGACCCTGCAGTGACCTCTAAGTAACTGTGAATGCCCCACCAGCTTGGCTCTGCTCTTCTACCCATGGTGAGACACCCAGCTGCAACCCCAGGGACTTAGGGACCCCATCTGACCAGAGGAATCACCATCACAAACCACCACAGACTGTTGTCTTCCCTTTCAGCTGTTTTGGCTCCAGCTCTCCTCACTCCCCACAGTGGCTCTGAGACTCCCCGGGGTCCCTACCCAGGGACTGGCCACCGGAATCGGACTATCTTCTCCCCAAGCCAAGCAGAGGCACTGGAGAAAGGTGCTGGGCTGGGGCAGATGGAGGGTCAGAGAGTCATCAGTGTGACACAGGGACAGTGGCCCTGAGGCCTGTGGGCAAAGGCTGAGAGGTACAGGCTGTGAGTGCCCCTGCCTTGAGGAGGAAGGTAGTTTGGGGTTGTAGCAGGTGGGGAGTGTTGCCTGAGGGGAGACCCATGTCTTGCTCCTCTCCCGGTGCTCTTACTTTGTGAGCCTCAATCTCCACAGAGTTCCAGCGTGGGCAGTATCCTGATTCAGTGGCCCGTGGAAGGCTGGCTGCTGCCACCTCTCTGCCTGAGGACACTGTGAGGGTGAGTGAGCTCTGCAACACTGTGCACAAACCACAAGGAAGAAGAGTCTGTGCTGGCCAGGGCTTTGGGTTCCAATGAGGTGAAGAGGGGAGGTGAGAAGGTGGAAACAAACTTGTTTGGAGCAACAGAGACGAGACCCTCCTTGTTCACCTTCTGCTGATTGCTCTCCTCTCTTCCCCAACCCAAACCTTTGAGTTGAGGAAGGGGCCAGAGAACAAAAGCTAGAGCATGGAGGGAGGATGTCAGGCCCAAGGAAGGGCCAACATTCTGAGTTCAGGCTAGGAACATGTGGTGAGATCAGCAGGTGACAGGCAGCATAAAGTATAGCCAGCTGCATTGTCCCTGTCCTCGCTCAGGTCTGGTTTTCCAACAGAAGAGCCAAATGGCGCCGGCAAGAGAAGCTCAAGTGGGAAATGCAACTGCCAGGTGATTTCTCTGCACCATCATCCATCTGCCTGCTCATTCATCCATCATCCATCCATCCATCCATCCATCCATCCCCCATTCATCCATCCATTTATCCATCCACCCATGTATCCATCCATCCATCTATCCATCCATCCATCCATCCATCCATCCATCCATCCATCCATCCATCTGTCTATCCATCCATCCATTCATCCATGCATCATCCACCCAACCATCCACCCAGGTACCCATTTATCCACCCATCTATCCATGCATCCATCCATCCATCCATCCATCCATCCATCCATCCATTTATCCATCCACCATCCATGCATCCATCCAACCAGCCAACCAGTCACCCACCCACCTGCTCACCCACCTATCTACCTATCCATTTATCCATCCATCAATCCACCCCATTCATCCATGCATCTCCCCATGCATCCATCCATGCATCTCCCCATGCATTCATCCATCCATCCACCCATGCATCCATCCACCCACCCATGCATCCATGCATCCATCCATTCATCTTTCCATTAATCTATGTATCCATCCACCCATCCATCCAACATTTACTCAGCATCTCCCAAGTGCCAGACCCTGTGCCAGATGCTGGGCACACACAGTTCCCGTTCTTAAGGCTGCACTGTCCCCAGTACCATCACTGGAATTTAATCATTCTTCTCCAGTTTCCCAAGGACCTGTCTTGGGGAAGAGGACAGTTTTGGGTTAAAATATCCATCTCCTCCCACCCCTTCTAGAAGTGGTTGTTTCCTGGAACCTCCTTGCATCCAACCTTCCTGCCTCTCACCACACTCCTCCCATCCCCGGCCCCAATTCCTCCTTCTGAGTGGATTCACTCTTATTTTATAGGTGCTTCCCAGGGGCTGACTGTACCAAGAGTTGCCCCAGGAATCATCTCTGCACAGGTACTTGGGAGGAGAGGGGAGTCTGTGCCGTGGGAAGACTGAAGGGCTCACGGGCTCTCCCGTTTCTGGCCTGAGTCAGGATCTCTGGCTCTCTAGGGCCCCACAGAGTCCATGTTGAGAAAGTACTATCCCCAAAGTCTACTATGTGAACGGTGCCCTCTGCAGTTGTGCAGGATACAACCTGGGTGGCAGGCAGCTCTGGGGTCCCAGCGTTCTCTACTGGAGGCATCACTGGAAGCTAAGGTTCTTCTCTTGTTTTTTTTCAGCAGTCCCCTGGCAGCGTGCCCACAGCAGCCCTGCCTGCCCTGGAACCGCTGGGTCCTTCCTGCTATCAGCTGTGCTGGGCAACAGCACCAGACAGGTGTCTGAGTGACACCCCACCTAAAGCCTGTCTCAAGCCCTGCTTGGGTAAGAATTCAGGCCAGGCCTCCGTTCTGCAGAATGTGGGGGAGGGCTGACTGATCCAGCCTCCACGAGAGCATGGATCTCCACTGGGGGTCATCAAAGGAACCTCAATACAGCTTTCCTCATTATATGCATGGTCCACAAAGTTAAGGAGACTAGTAATCCCTGAGTCTATGGTATCACTGACAGCCATAGCAGGTAAGGGTGTGAGATTGGGATTCAAGTGTGTATATGCAGGGTGGGAAACTGATGTCTCAGTCTCTCTCCCACAGTGACTTTGAGAGGTGGGATGGGAACAATAACCCCAAGCTCTCTCTATTTGTCCCCACAGGCCACTTGCCCCCGCAGCCGAATTCCCTGGACTCAGGACTGCTTTGCCTTCCTTGCCCTTCCTCCCACTGTCCCCTGGCCAGTCTTAGTGGCTGTGAGGCCCTGCTCTGGCCTGGCTGCCCACTACTGTATGGCTTGGAATGAGGCAGGAGTGGGAAGGAGATGGCATAGGGAAGATCTAATACCATCCTGCCCATTGTCCTTACCATCTTTCCCATATAGACTGTGGCTCCTTCCTCCTTCCTGTGATTGCTCCCTCCTGTGTGGACCTTGCCTGGCCCTGCCTCGATGCCTCTCCGGCACATTACCTGATTGGAGGGGCTGGTGAAGCAACACCCACCCACTTCTCACACTGGCCTTAAGAGGCCTCCACTCAGCAGTAATAAAAGCAGTTTTTATTAGCAGTAGTTCTGTTGTCCATCATGTTTTCCCTATGAGCACCCCTATGCCCACTCTAATATTTAACAATTATAGACAGTTTGCCCTATCATTTATTTACATCTATGTATCTTACCCTCTAATCTATGCATGTATGTATGTATGTGTGTAGGCTATATATGTATCTAAACAATGTATTTGTCAATGCATCAATTTATCTACTCTATGTATTATGTATGTATCTTTATGTGTATTATGTATGTATCTATCTTGGTGTTTGGGGGTTCATATGTCTACATGTATGCACATGTGTGTGTGTGTGCACACACACACACTGATATTATATCATGGCATTTTATTCCTAAATCTTCCAGCATGCATCCCCAAAAAACAAGAAACTTGTCTTACATAATCACAATATTATATCCACATCTAAGAAAGTTTACTGTAACTCCTCAATCTAAGAAAGTAGACATTCATTCCCTAATTGCATATGTATTTTTGTCATAGCAGCAAGCAGAGTGAAATGCCATTTTTCATATTTTGCTTTCCATTTATATGTGCTTTATTTATACATGCTCCAGGGGCATGTTTGCTTCGTTCTTTGGGCAGTGAGTTCTAAATCTTCTCAATTCTGTCCCTTCAAATAAAGGTCTAGGCCCTTCCTGAGAAGTCTCAGGATGTGGAGAAACAGAGGAATATGGGGGAAAGGAGGTGAAGAATGGGATATTCGAAAGGAGGATAGGCTTATCCTTCCAAATTCTTTCCCTTTTGAAAAGCAGGGAATGGATAATGATGGTGCAATGCTGGTGGGGATTGGGGGGTGTTGTTTACTCCTATCTGGGATGGTTACTGATCCAGAAGATGTCATTCAAGAGGCCTCTTCATTATCAAATACCGTGCTGTGCTGAGCTGTGCTGTTCTGAGCTGTGCTGTTAAATAAGTAGCCACCAACCACATGTGGCTATTTAAATGTAATTCACATTAAAAAAAAGAAGAAGAAGAAGAACAATGCAGTTCTTCACTCACACTAGCCACATTTCAAATGCCCAGTAGTTACATGTGGCTCGTAAGGACTATAGAGCATTTCAGTCATTGCAGAAAGTTCTATGGGACTGCACAGCTCTAGAATGAAATTTTGAGGGTAATAGAGCACATCCTGCTCCTGCCTTGCCTTCTCTACTTTCCAGCTGGAGGTCCTGCTAGGCAGAACAGAAACAGATGAGGTTGACAATCTACACAGTGCAGTCTGAGAACAAGCATTCATTCACTTCAGCAACAGGACCGACATCGGTCACTGAAGGAGCTGTCTCAACTAAGGCCTCATGGTTGTGATGGTAGTGGCAGCCCATCTTGAGTCACTGCTGTGAAGATGCTGGCTTTAAAGGGGGAGGCACGGCTGGGGTTGTGCGCTTTGCAGGGACAGTGGGAACCCGGAACAGGCAGGAGCCATGCCCCCAACAAAGTTGGCAGGGTGGGAGCCCAGTGCTCCTGGACACAGCTGCAGCTGCCTAGCCGTGGCTCCAAACCCAGGCATCCCTGCATTCTCAGGGACCCAGGAAGCCCCTGCCCCACAGGCTCAGAAGTGTCTGCTCCCACTCCCCAACTTCTCCTTGCCCCCAGAGCCCACTCGGGTGTGGAGTAAATTTGTGGCTGCACCTGGGTGCTGTCACGACCTGGCTGGGTGTGTGCATGCTCTGGGTGGTACAGAGACACACCAGCCTCCCTACCACCTTGGCCCCCTCCAGACTTTGGGTGCCAACAAGTGCAGGAGAAAGGCCAGAGGGAGGGGACCGAGGGCATCTTGGTGTGGGCCTGCAGGCATCTCTTAGGACAAACAGCCTGGGTGCCATGGATAGCATGTTGATAGTGGGAGGCAGGCAGGTTCCTAGATGGAAAGGGGCAAGTCCCCAGTGAAACCCCACCTTTAAGCCAGGAATAGCCTGAAGCCTGGGGGCCAGGCTGCCAGTTCTGGGTGAAGTAGGAGGCCCAGAGTGAGGACTTCACTGATGACCCTTTGGCCAATCGGATGGTGCTCTTTCCAGACCTACCCATGGCCACCTATGGACCAGTCAGCACACACTCCTCTCTTCTGAGCCCATAAAAACCCCAAGACTCAGCCAGAGTCACACAGACATTGGGACTACCAGCTATGGGAAGGAGCTACCCATCTCAGGCATCCTCAACTATTTGGAATGACCTGCCGGCAGAAAGGAGCTAACTACTTCCTGTTCTGGAAAGGAGCTGTTCTGTTGCTCAGAGAAGCTCCTCTTTACCTTGCTTACCCTCCAGTTGGCCACATACCTCATTCTTCCTGGACATGGGACAAAAAACTCCACATCCACCAAATGGTGGGACTGAAAGAGCTGTGACACAGACAGAACTGAAACACCCACACACACACTCTCACCATGTTGTGGGTGATGAGAAAGAGAGAAGAGCTGTGGCCCTTCATGGACTCCAGACCTAGGGGCTCCCCAAGCCAGGGCTCTGGTACCCTCTTTGGGGCCCTGCGGTTCCTGGCATCTCCAAGCCTCCAGGCACCACTGCATTCTCCAGCATCTCCAGTGGATGCTGCTTGTGGTCCTGCTGAAGCCTTGCACAGAGCCGGCATCTGTACCAGCACCTGGAGCTGCCTGCCCCCGACAGCCGGGATGTCTGACTGTGCACAGTGGCTACACCCCCCACTTGTTCACACACCCCTCACTGCTCCACTCCTGGCTTGCTCTGGGCAGGTATGGGATCCAGGACAGTAGCACAAGCTGAGTGCAGCCTGCCACGCCGAGTTTGTGGAATGAGCCCAGCAGCCTGAGCAAAACTCAGGCAAAGGCACCACCAGCCACAGAGGTTTCCAGCCAGAAAAGCAACACCTGAAGGATCCCATGACAGTTGGCCATGTGGGGAACAGGGCATAAGATTGTGTGTGTGTGTGTGTGTGTGTGCCCATGCATCTGAGTGTGTGCAGTATTCCCCCCTTTATCCATGGTTTTGCTTTTTGGGTTTCAGTTACTTGTGATTAACGGCAGTCTGAAGATATTAAATGGAAAATTCCAGAAATAAGCAACCCATTGATTTTAAGTTGCATGTCATTCTGAGTAGCTTGAGAAGTCTTGCGTCTCCATGTTGTCTATGCTACCTGCTCACTAGTCAGTAGCAGTCTTGATTATCAGATAATTGTCTTGGCATTGCAGTGCTTGTGTTCATGTAACCCTTATTTTACTTAATAATGGCCCCAAAGTGCAAGAGTAGTGATAGTGGCATTTGTGATAATCATTCTATTTTATTATCAGTTATTGTTTACTTCTTACTGTGCCTAATTTACAAATTAAACTTTACCCTAGGTGTGTATGTATAGGAAGAAAGAATATATGTATGATATGGTACTATCTGTGGTTTCAGGTATATGCTGGAAGTCTTAGAACACATCCCCTTCAGGTAGCTGGGGGGATTAGAATGCTGAGGGAGAGATTCGGCATTAAATGACCTCCAAGGTCCTATCTCTCTGAAAAGTGTATCCCACTGCACATATGTGGATATGAAATTTCAAGGTTAATAGAGCACTATCTTTTTTTTTTTTGAAAAAGGTTATTTCTCTGTTGCCCAGGCTGGAGTGCAGTGGGGCAACCTCGGTTCACTGCAGCCTCAACCTCCGGGCTCAAGCAATCCTTCTGTCTCAGCCTCCCAAGTAGCTGGGAGTATAGGAGCACACCACCATGCCCAGCTAATTGTTTTGTTTTTAGTAGAGACAAAGTCTCCCTGTGTTGCCCAGGCTGGTCTTGAACTCCTGGGCTCTAGTGATCCTCCTGCCTTGGCCTCCCAAGGATTAAAGGCATGAGCCACTGCACCCAGCAAGTGGCCTATTCTTAATGCTTTCTAGGAAAGGAAATGCCCTGAACTCCAGTGTTCTACTTTTCACTTACCTCACCTATTACTGGACTGAAATTTTTAAAAAATTCTTTTATATCTCTTGAGGGGTGATATACTTATAAAAAATAAAGTCATTTTCCTCTATCCAAACTGAATCTCTCTCATGTTCCAGTTTCAGCCTTTTGTTGTCAACAGATTTAAAAATCAGACATTCATTATGGTATGGGGCAAATTTTCCAAAGTGGGGAATAGGCAGCACTGTTGGTATTTAAGAACACTTCAGGCGGCGTGTGTATGTTGATTCAAATAATATTGAGTCAGAAGTGAGAAAATTATTCCCTTTTCAACTCCCTTTCAATTCTGATTGTATCAAGGAGAAAGTTTCATTTTGGTCCTAGTCTTTGGTGTCACTTTAACAGTTGTTGGCCGGGTGCGGTGGCTCATACCTGTAATCCCAACACTTTGGGAGGCTGAAGCAGGCTGATCACTTGAGGTCAAGAATTTGAGACCAGCCTGGCCAACATGGTGAAACCCCATCTCTACTGAAAATACAAAAATTACCTGGGCATGGTGGCAGGAGCCTGTGGTCCCAGCTACTTGGGAGGCTGAGGCAGAAGAATTGCTTGAACCCGGGAGGCGAAGGTTGTAGTGAGCCCAGATCGTGTCACGGCACTCCAGCCTGGGCAGAGTCAAAAAAAATAAAAATAAAAAAGTTCTTCATCTCCTTTATTAGTAAAGGGTAAAGGGAAAAGGAACCTCAGGCTCTGAGCCTTGGGCAGGGAAGAAAAGTTTAACTAGGATTTGGTATCATCACTTTATTTTCATTATACAGGTGCACCTTCATTATTTTAGTGCACTTTGACTTTGCTTTAGTGCATTTCACAGATACTGCTTTTTTATTTTTTGTTAAACAAATTGAAGGTTTGAGGCAAGTCTGTTGGTACCGCTTTCCTAAGAGCATGTGCTCACTTTGTGTCTCCATGTCACATTTTGGTAAGTTGGTAATTCTTGCAGTATTTCAAACTTTTTCATTGTTATCTGTTACGGTAATCTGTGATTAATGATCTTTGATGTTACTATTGTAATTGTTTTGGGGCGCCACAACTCACACCCATATAAAATGGTGAACTTGGCTGGGTTGGTGGTTCACGCCTGTAACCTAGTACTTTGGGAGGCTGAGGCAGGTGGATCACCTGAAGTCAGGAGTTTGAGACCAACCTGGCCAACATGGTGAAACCCCGTCTCTACTAAAAATACAAAAATTAGCTGGGTGTGTTGGCACGTGCCTATAATCCCAGCTACTTGGGAGGCTGAGGCAGGAGAATCCCTCGAACCCAGGAGATGGAGGTTGCAGTGAGCTGAGATTGCACCACTGTACTCCAGTCTGGGTGACAGAGCGAGACTTTGCCTAAAATAAAATAAAATAAAATAAAATAAAATAAAATAAAATAAAATGGTGAGCTTAACTGATAAATGTGATGTGTGTTCTGACTGCTCCACGGACTGGTCCTTCCCACTTCTCACTCCCCCTCCTCGGGCCTCCCTCATCCCTAAGACAACAATATTGAAATTAGGCCAATGAATAACCCCACAATTCCCTCTTAGCGTTCAAGAAACGACAGCCACACGTCTCTCACTTTAAAGCAAAATCTACAAATGATGAAACTTAGTGAGGAAGACCTGCTGAGAGCTGAGATAGGTGGAAAGCGAGGCCTCCTTTGCCAAACAGTTATTAGCAAATTGTGAATGCAAAAGAAAAGTTCTTGAAGGAAATTAAAAGGGCTACTCCAGTGAACACACAAATGATAAGGAAGTGAAATAGCGTTATTGCTGACAGGAGAAAGTTTTAGTGGCCTGGATAGATCAAACCAGCCACAACACTCTCTTAAGCCAAAGCCTAATCCAGAGCAAGGCCCTAAACTCTCTTCAATTCTATGAAGCTGAGAGAAGTGAGGAAGCTGCAGAACAAAAGTTTGAAGCTAACAGAGGTTGGCTCATGAGGCTTAAGGGAAGAAGCCATCTTCATAACATAAAAGTGCAAAGTGAAGCAGCAAATGTTGATATATTATAGAAGCTGCAGCAAGAGCCAGAAGATCCAGCTAAGATCACTGATGAAGGTGGCTAAATGAAACAACAGATTTCAATATAGATAAAACAGGCTTCTATTAGAGGATGCCATCTGAACTTTTACAACTACACAGAAGTCAATGCTTGTTTCAAAGTTTCAACAGACAGCTGTTGACTCTCTTGTGAGCGGCTACTGCAGCTGGTGACTTTAAGTGGAAGCCAGTGCTCATTTATCATTCCGAACATCCTAGGGCCCTGCAGAATAATGCTAAATCTACTCTGCCTGTGCTCTGTAAATAGAACAACAAAGCTTGGATGACAGCACATCTGTTCACAGTGTGGTTTATGGAATATTTTAAGCCAGCTATTGAGACCTACTGCTCAGAAAAAAGTATTTATTTTAAAATATTACTGCTCATTGACAATGCCTTAACTGAGAGGTCACCTAAGAGCTCTGATGGCGATATACAAGGAGACTAATGTTGTTTTCGTGCCTGGTATCCTAACATCCATCCTGCAGCCTGCAGATCAAGGAGTAATTTTGACTTTCAAGTCTTATTATTTAAGAAATACACTTTATACGGTTATACCTGCCTTATATTAGTGATTCCTCTGATGGATCCAAGCAAAGTCAATTGAAAACCTTCTGAAATGGATTCACCACTCTAGATGCCCATTAAGAACATTCATGATTCATGGGAGAAGGTCAAAATATTAATAGTAACAGGAGTTTGGAAGAAGTTTATTCCAACCCTTATGGATGACTTTGAAGAAGACAGCACTTCATTGGAGGAAATCACTGCAGATGTGGTGAAACAGCAAGAGAACTAGAATTAGAATTGGAGCCTGAAGATAAGACTGAATTGCTATAATCTTGTGATAAAACTTGAACCGGTAAGGAGTTGTTTCTTATGGATGAACAAAGAAAGTGTTTTTTTTTTTGTTTTTTTGTTTTTTTTTTTGAGGCAGAGTCTCTTGCTCTGTCACCCAGGCTGGAGTGCAGTGGTGCGATCCCAGCTCACTGCAAGCTCCATCTCCTGCGTTCACACCATTCTCCTGCCTCAGCCTCCCGGGTAGCTGGGACTATAGGCGCCCGCCACCATGCCTGGCTAATTTTTCATATTTTTAGTAGACACAGGGTTTCACCATGTTTGCCAGGATGGTCTGGATCTCCTGACCTCGTGATCCACCCACCTTGGCCTCCCAAAGTGTGAGGATTACAGGTGTGAGCCACCGCACCTGGCCAGAAAGTGGTTTCTTGAGATGGAATCTACTCCTGGTGAAGATGCTGTGAACATTGCTGAAACGACAATGGAAGATTTAGAACATTACATAAACTTAATTGATAAAACAGCAACAGGGTTTGAGAGGATTTATTCCGATTTTTAAAGAAGTTCTGCTGTGGGCCAAATGCTATCAAACAGCATCACATGCTACAGAGAAATCTTCCGTGAAAGAAAGAATCAATCAATGCAGCAAACTTTATTGTCGTATTTTAAGAAATCACCACAACTACCCCAACCTTCAGCAACCATCACCTTGATCAGTCAGCAACCATCAACATAAAGGCAAGATCCTCCACTGGCAAAAAGATTATGACTCACTGAAGGTTCAAATGATCATTAGCCTTTTTTTTTTGAGATGGAGTCTCGCTCTTTTGCCCAGGTTGGAGTGCAATGGCGCCATCTCAGCTCACTGCAACCTCTGCCTCCTGGGTTCAAGTGATTCTCTTGCCACAGCCTCCCAAGTAGCTGGGGTTACAGGCATCTGCCACCACACCCAGCTAATTTTTTGTATTTTTAGTAGAGACGGGATTTCAACCATGTTGGCCAGGCTGGTTTTGAACTCCTGACCTTAAGGAGATCTGCCTGCCTAGGTCTCCCTAACGCCTAACGCTAGGATTACAGGCATGAGCCACTGTGCCCAATCACTAGCATTTTTTAGCAATAAAGTACTTTAAAATTAAGGTATGTACATTGTTTTTAAGACATAATGCTATTGCATACTTAATAGACTACAGTATAGTGTAAGCATAATTTATACATGTCTGGGGAAACCAAAAAATTTGTGTGACTTGTTTTATTGCCATATTTGCTTTATCACAGTGGTCTTGAACTGAACCCACAATATCTCTGAGGTATACTTGTATTTATTTTTATACTCATTTTCCACTTCTTAAGGTAAGTGATTCTGATTTTCCATTTTATGATAGTGAAAAAATATTCCTTTCTAAAAAAATGTATTTGAGTCTATGTCAATAAGAACATTAATAGGGCAGATGGTAGGTAGATAAAGGCCAAAATCACAAAGACAGTGTAAGAATGACAGACATCTTGGAAATCCTGCTTTGATTGAAAGAATGGTGGACATTAGAGTTAGATTTGAGTCAGAAGTCTAGCTGTGTTGTGATTAGTCATGAGACCTTGGGCAAATAACTTTCGCTGTCTGTGAAAGTTAAGAAGTCTGCCGGGTGTGGTGGCTTATGCCTATAATCCCAGCACTTTGGGAGGCCGAGGCAGGTGGATCACCTGAGGTCAAGAGTTTGAGACCAGGTTGGCTAACACGACGAAACCCTATCTCTACTAAAAATACAACCAAGCAAAGTAGCTGGATGTGGTGGCAGGTGCCTGTAATCCCAGCTACTTGGGAGACTGAGGCAGGAGAATTGCTGGAACCCGGGAGGCAGAGGTTGCAGTGGGCCAAGATCATGCCACTGCCACTGCACTCCAGCCTGGGCGACTGAGCAAGACTTTGTCTCAAAAAAAAAAAAAAAAAAAAAAAAAAAAAGGTAAGAAGTGATGGAGGAAGTACCCACTTCACTGGAAAAAAGGTAATGATGGGTGGGGAAGGTGGATAGATCGTGGTAGGAGGAGGTAAAGCGGCCTATACAGGCATAAGGTGTTATTACCATTATCCTGTGCCCACAGGATTAAGTCTTTCCTTTTTTATAAACCAAAAAGATATTTAAAGTCATAACTGGATTCTAAACCCTTCAGGGCAATGCTGGCTACTCATGGGTTCACTGGAAAAAATCTAGCAGTTCTGGACAGGGACGGGAAGGATCAGTGGAAGAACTGCTTGCCATTTGGTCTCTCCTGGATAGAACTTAGAGCAGCCTGGGGCCTCTGTTTCAACCCTCATCCAGACCCCTACTCTATACTGAGTCAGATGCACACAAGGATCTTGGGGGTGGCCTGTTGTGATGTATTGTTGCATAAAACAGGTGTTTTGCTAAACTGGGTAGGAAGAGTTGTAACAGATATTCTTCTCTTGGATCTTGACTCTGGGGTTCCTGTTCCATTTAGCGTAGTTGTTTTTCTTGGAGGATTTGGATTTTGGTAGGTGACATCCCATTGACCTGGAGAGGAAAGAGGAAATATAAATGGTTCAGCAATCAAGTTAGTCATTTGCTGATCTCTGGCTTTTAGAATACTGGGTAAGATCCTGTGGGAGGAAAGAGAATAAAGTGATTTATCCCATTCTTGATGAGGGATCCACCCTAGACATATGTGAAGTTAACTTACAAGAAGCAGCTCTTGATTCCAGGTCTGCGTGATGTCAAAAACAAAGCACTTTGCACAATAAGTCAGGAAAGTGAGGTCCATTAGGAAGGGACAAGACCAAGAGCAACAAGGTGCCCTGAAGAGTGTGAACAGGGAATGATGGAAGGGAAGCAGCATGTTATAAAAGCAAACAGAGTGGAAATGAGATTGGATGTTAGAGATGAGATTGGATGGATGGATCTGGCAGCAGGAGATGCTTCGGGGGAGCCAGTAGAAGCAGTGCTTCTGGAAAAAAGCCTGGAGCCAAGCGGTGGCAAGTAATAATTAAGAAGGAGCAAGCATGCAAGAGGCATTGTTAAAGAAGTAGCCAAGAATTTCCAGGGTTTGATGAAGGAAGTGAAAGAAAGTGTGGAGAGATGGTGCTGAGCTCTTGAGCCTGAGCATTTGGGAGGAGGAAATGCCCAAGATGGTCCTGGGGAAGGCAGGAAAACAGGATCATCTTAGGAAGGGAAGATGAGCAGGTTGATATCAACTATGATGATTTTTAGGAACTGTCAGGATGAAGTCAAGTCAACTGTCTATCAGGAGGTTGGAGAGACATGACATTAGAGGTCAGGAGAAGGGTAGGAACTGAGGACAAATATTCAAGAATATTTGTAGTCAAGTCCAAGAGGTAGGGATAGAAAGTGCAAAGGATAGAAAGCACATCTTTTTTTACCTACACATATGATCAAAGTCGTCCATTTTCCCTAAAAATAGAGTGAAATTCTGCATCTTAATGAAGATAGAGATGTACAAGAATACCTCACTCTGTCCCCTCCAGGCAAGCCCACGAGTCAGTGTGGCATAGCAGTGGGAAACTGTCTCCCCTCTCTAGCAAGCCCAGGTTTATAAACTCTCAAGAAATGGCACAGATTTGGAATAAATGTCTGGAGTTGATCAAATTATAGGACAGAAGTCAGCCTGGGAGTGCATTTTGGTCTTCCCATCATATGCCTCCCACCCACCTCCCTTCTCCTCTTGCCCCATGGCTTCTGCTCCCCTAGCCCCTTACCTCTTCTTCTCCCTTACCTAAAATTCCCAGATACACTCTTTGGTAATGTCTTCGCTGTCTGCCAACAGGGTGCCGCTTTGGTCGGCTCGCATGTAGAAGCCATTGGGGGCCAGTACAGTGAGTAAGTTGCTCCCCTGAAGCTCGATACAGAAGTTGAGGGCAAACTTGCCCCAAGGGCGAAAGGTGCCAAAGGATGTTATTGACCAGAAGGATCCCCCCTGTGCTGGAGAAGGAAGAGCTCAGGTTGGTGGGCCATTCATAGGGGAGTCCTCCAGCAATCTAGCCTTGGAGGGGCTTTGTGGAGGCATGCCATCCTCCCCTGGCTGCCCCATCCTGCCTGCATTGGCAGGTCCTTCTATGGAAATGCAGGAGGGCCAATAGGGATTCCACTGCTGTCTGTTTTGCCAACCCACCCTGGGGCTTTGAAGTGTGAAAACAAACAGAGATCCTGTTTTTCCTTTTTTTTTTTTTTTTTATTTTTTGAGATGGAGTCTTGCTCTCTGCCCAGGCTGGAGTGCAGTGGTGCAATTTCGGCTTACTGCAAGCTCCACCTCTGCCATTCCTCCTGCCTCAGCCTCCCGAGTAGCTGGCACTACAGGCGCCCACCACCACACCCAGCTAATTTTTTGTAATTTTAGCAGAGATGGGGTTTCACCATGTTAGCCAGGATGGTCTGGATCTCCTGACCTCATGATCCACCCGCCTTGGCCTCCCAAAGTGCTGGGATTACAGGCGTGAGCCACCGTGCCCAGCCTGTTTTTCCTTTTATAATGAGCAGGCCCTGGGTGGCAGTCCCTGAAGTCTGAGCTGGGGCTAAGGCAGGGACTAGACTGTGAACCCTCACGCGGGGAAGAGGAGCCACTCACCCTGGAAGTGGTAGATACCCTGTCGGCAGGGTAGTAGGTGAATGCAGTCGGGCTGATCCTGGTTGCACTGTATGAGGTCATGGCCCGATGAGGAGCCTACATAGCCATAACGACCTCGCAATACAAGGAAGGGGCGATTGGCAAATAAAATCCCAAATTCCTCATTTGGGCCTGAAAGAAATAGGAAGGATTATCTGGATGGGCTGCCTTTAGGTGTTTTTCCCAAATGGAAGCAGGAGGGGGGGACACTAATTGCAGAAGGATGTGGTCAATATTTTAACATTGAATGAACACCTACTATGTGTCAGGTCTTACACTAGGTGCTTGTGAAATGCTTGTGAGAGTACCTAGCACATGCGAAACCCAAGAAGCTTTAATATTCTTCCTTCCTTTGAGGTATGTTGACGTGTTTAATCCTTACAACAATTCTGTGAGGCCGCAGAGTTGTAGACAATGAAATGTCCATTTTTATAGATGACAAAACTGAGGCTCAAG
Organism: Rhinopithecus roxellana; assembly: GCF_007565055.1. Taxonomy (NCBI): domain Eukaryota; kingdom Metazoa; phylum Chordata; class Mammalia; order Primates; family Cercopithecidae; genus Rhinopithecus; species Rhinopithecus roxellana. The sequence goes on from NC_044554.1 coordinate 65,642,183, forward strand.
GAGGTGCTTTGCTCAAGTGATGACAAAAATTCAGTGACTGAACGAGTACAGACCCAAATCTTCTGACCCCGACTCCAGCGTTTTGTTTTTTTGTTTTTGTTTTTTTCCTTTTTTGAGATGGAGTCTCGCTCTGTTGCTCAGGCTGGAATGCAGTGGCACGATCTTGGCTCACTGCAACCTCCACCTCCCAGGTTCAAGCGATTCTCCTGCCTCAGCCTCCTGAGTAGCTGGGATTACAGGTACACGCCACCACGTCTGGCTAGTTTTTGTATTTTCAGTAGAGATAGGGTTTCACCATGTTGGTCAGGCTGGTCTCAAACTTCTAACCTTGTGATCCACCCACCTCAGCCTCCCATAGTGCTGGGATTACAAGCGTGAGCCACCACGCCCAGCCTTCAGTGTTCTTTTTAACAATCATATTCCACCTCCCTCTAAAGTTCTCCCTGACTTGGAATCATCTGGCAGGAAGGCTGCTCCACTCACCTGGAAGGGTAGCATTGGCCATCAGCAGGCCGTTGGGTGCAATGCCCAGGAAGCGCCCCCTGCAGGACTGCAGGATGATCCTGCCACAGTTCCAGTGCATTCGGAAGAACGTGTCAGACTCCAGGGGGTGCCCATCAGCCATCACTGCCCTGTGGCGCCTCTGGAAAGAATGTCAGGAACAAAGATGAGGAGTAAGGACCGACAATCTCAGCTTTCTAGGAATAAAACCAGTTTTATTCCTAGACCCTCTTTCCCACATCCCACCCATCAGCCTTTTTCATGCTCCCAGAGTTGATGAGAACCCTTTTGGAAGATGTGCTGTGGCCTCAGCTCTCCCGGTTCCCCCAGTCTGTGCTGTATCCCAGAGCACAGCATAAAAACTAGGTCAGGATATCATAGGGAGAGAAATAAACCTCAGTCTTGACTCCAAAATCATTTTGAAGTAGATCATAGGCATAAAAGTGAAAGGTAAACTATGAAACATCTAGAAGAAAATGTAAGAGAAGTTCTTTGCAAGTTTGGGGTAGGCAATGATTTCTTGGGACAAGAAAAGCAGTAACCATTTAAAAAAACCGATAAACTGAACTTCACTGAAATTAAAAACTTGCTTCTTAAAATAACCATTAAACAAATAAAAAGGCAAGCCCCAGGTTGGGAGAAAACTTTTGCAATACATATATTTGGCAAAGGACTTGGATTTAGAACACATAAAGAACTCTTACAGATGGACATTTGGGTTGATTCCAAGTCTTTGCTATTGTGAATAGTGCCACAATAAACATACGTGTGCATGTGTCTTTATAGCAGCATGATTTATAATCCTTTGGGTATATACCCAGTAGTGGGATGGCTGGGTCATATGGTACATCTAGTTCTAGATCCTTGAGGAATTGCCATACTGTTTTCCATAATGGTTGAACTAGTTACAATCCCACCAACAGTGTAAAAGTGTTCCTATTTCTCCACATCCTCTCCAACACCTGTTGTTTCCTGACTTTTTAATGATTGCCATTCTAACTGGTGTGAGATGGTATCTCATTGTGGTTTTGATTTGATCTCTTCTGATCAAATCTGATGGCCAGTGATGATGAGCATTTTTTCATGTGTCTGTTGGCTGTATGAATGTCTTCTTTTGACCATCTGTGACAGACTGGATTAAGAAAATGTGGCACATATACACCATGGAATACTATGCAGCCATAAAAAAGGATGAGTTTGCATCCTTTGTAGGGACATGGATGCAGCTGGAAACCATAATTCTTAGCAAACTATCACAAGAACAGAAAACCAAACACCGCATGTTCTCACTCATAGGTGGGAACTGAACAATGAGATCACTTGGACTCAGGAAGGGGAACATCACACATTGGGGCCTATCATGGGGAGGGGGGAGGGGGGAGGGGGGAGGGGGAGGGGGGAGGGATTGCATTGGGAGTTATACATGATATAAATGATGAATTGATGGGTGCTGACGAGTTGATGGGTGCAGCACACCAACATGGCACAAGTATACATATGTAACAAACCTGCACGTTATGCACGTGTACCCTAGAACTTAAAGTACAAAAAAAAAAAAAAAAAAGAACTCTTACAACTCATTAATAAGACAAACAACCCAGTAACAAATAGCAAAGGATCTGAACGGATACGTCGCAGAGAAGATGTACAAATGGCCAATGAGCACATGAAAATGGGCACGGTGGCTTATGCCTGTTATCCCAGCACTTTGGGAAGCTGAGGTGGGCAGATCATGAGGTCAGGAGTTTGAGACCAGCCTGGCCAACGTAGTGAAACCCCATCTCTACTAAAAATACAAAAAATTAGCCGGGCATGGTTGTGCATGCCTATAGTCCCAGCTACTTGGGAGGTTGAGGTAGAAGAATCTCTTGAACCTGGGAGGCGGAGGTTGTGGTGAGCTGAGACTGAGCCACTGTACTCCAGTCCAGGTGACAGAGTGAGACTTTGTCTCAAAAAAAAAAAAAAAAAAAAATTCTAAACCTTACTAATTATAAGGTAAATGTGAATTAAATCCATAAATTACACACCCACTAGAGTGGCTAAAATAGAAAAGATAGATAATCCAAAAGCCAACTTTACTGCTGGTGAGGATATGGAATTCTTAGAACCCTCACACATTATTGACAAGAATGTTAAATAGTATAGTCACTTTAGAAAACTGACATTTTCTTATAAAGTTAAGCACATATCTATTATACAACCTAGTAATTCCACTCCTACATATTTACCCAAGATAAATGAAAATGTATGTTCACAAAAAGACTTGTACATGAATGCTTATAGCAACTTTATTCATAATAGCCCAGACTAGAAACAACCAAAGTGTTCATCAACAAGTGAATAAACAAATCATGTTAATCATGTTTATGAGCAGCATTATAGAATACCACTCGGCAATAAAAAGGAATGAACTACTGATACACAAACATTATGAACGAATCTTAAAAACATCGTGCCAAGCAGAAGAAACATATGTACCATACATACCGTATGTTTCCATTTATCAGAAATGCTAAAGTAGGTAGGCAAATCTAATTCACAGACACAGAACACAGATCAGTGGTAGCTGGGAGAAGGGAGGGTAAGGGTGGAGGGAAACTGCAAAGAAGCAAGAGGAAATTCTGTGGTGTTGGAAATATTCTCTCACTTGTGATATGCTTATGGCATGGTTGCATGGATGGATACATTTGTCAAAACTTACTGAATTTTACACTTAATAGGTGTATTTTATTTATAAAACATACATAATATACATATTTGTATACAATATACATAATTTATACGTATGTGTATTATATAATTTATATACATTCAAATTATACCTTAATACAGTTGATTTTTGTTTTTTTTTTTTTTAAAAGGAGGCCCCATTGGGTGATAATGAATGTTTATTGACACGTGCCTCCACAGCCCACATCATCCTCTCACCATTTGCCTTGAAAAAGGAGAAGGAAGTCTAGGCAGGGAGAGCTCAGAGCTTAAGGTTTCTCTTGCTCAGGAAGCCAAGGTCTCACCTGGGCTAGGTAGTAGCCATTGGCTGAACGAAGCTGCACAGTGGGGCTCTCACTGTCGCATTCAAACTGGAACAAGGACATTGGGGTTAAGCGCTCAGAAGCAGCACGCACCTCATCATCTGCAGAGGAAGCGCATGTCAGTAAAAGCCTCACTCTCAGTCTCGGCCCCTTCTCCAAGTTTTATGACTAGGGCTTCTGTCCCTCCTCTTTCCCTTCTCAACCTTCATCACTTTCTGTTGGACCATGGTAGGTCTGCAGAAGACCCAGGCAACTTTCCCCTAAATTCCATACCCATGCTTTTCTGTCCTTCTCGACGGCACAAAAGATCCCCTTGGAACCCCAGTATCTTCCTTATTAGCAGACTCAAAAATCTGTGCTGATCCCAAACACATTTTCCTCTTTTCAACAGCCAGCCCTTCCTCTCTCCATCGCTGTGTTGGGCCCAGCACTTACCGTAGATGACTGAGATGAACCGCCGAGTCTTTGACCTGAGGCTCACCCAGGTTGGGCAGTGCTGTAGGATGAACCACTCCTCACCCCTCACGGGGTTGCAGCCCAGGCCCAAGAGCAGATGTGTGCCCTGTGGATATAACATGCCTCCTTCTCCATCACACAGTGCCACAAGCCCTCCAGGCCGCACTTGCATGTGAAAAGCTGTCTGTGATGAGGGTTGGGAGAACAGCCGGTCTACATGGGACAAAAAGTGGTGTGTAGAGGTCTCCAGGTGGTAGCATCCATCTCGAAAATGCAACAGGAAGCCACACTCCTCCCGGCAGGGAACTGCTGCATCCACCCAGATGCGGCCCATAGTGGGGTCAGCCCGGGCATAGCAGCGGTGGATGGGGCTGTAGAGGATCACGTGGACATGGAGGGCTGGTCGGGGGGTCCACATGTGGTAAGCTGAGAGGACCCGGGAAGTACAAAACACGTCCTTGCCATTGGACTCCAGATAACGACCTGAAATTAGGCACTGGAGGGTCCACTTGCTGTTCCGGTGGAAACGCAACAGAAAGCACCCATGGTGGCTGGTCCTTGGGCGGCCATAACACATGGTGCCATCACACTCACACAGCAGGTAGAGGCCCTGCACACTCTTTAGTCGTACCACGGCCTGTGTCTCATGCTCATTGCTCACCAGGATCTCCCAGGTCTGGAGGCATCAGGAGGGAGAGGAGGGAAATCAGTGTCACTAAGTTACCAGACCAAGAAGCCCTGCAACTGTCATGGCTGGCATCATCCTGGCACCTTCATCAGCACCAACCACCTCCCCTTCCACATCAGCCCTGGTGTCTCCTTGCTGTCAGCTCTTCCACTTCCCCACTCTCCCCTCATCAAAAGATCTCTGGGCCCTTCTACCGCTGCAGCCAGATGGCAAGATCCAAAGATAAGTTCTAGATGTCCACCTCCTTCAGCTAACAGAAGGTAAACCTCCCTCCTTTCTTAATCCCGCTCTTCAATACCTAATTTTTAAAGAAATGCTTTGGTATAAGTCTTACTTTTCTTCCTCACTGTTGTCCGCAGAGAGCACCCTTAGCCAATAACTCCATCCCCAAAGGTTGTCTTCCAGCATAGCAAGACAGAAGCAAAAGCTCTTATAGGCAGGCCCTGGCTCCAGGGATGAAGATGGGAGCACGAACAGTTCAGATGCAACTGCCTGGTTCAGCTGTGATCAACCTTGTTATAAAAGGAAGAACTTCTCCCCTGCCTCACTCTGGCACCCATCCCGGAGGTACCTACATTCCTCTCTAGAATGAAGACCAACACTGCTAGGGCTTCTGGAGTTCCCCTTTCTCAAACCACAACCAGAACAGAAACATAGGATTTGCAATAACTCCACTGGTCCAACTTCCCCTGGATGCCCACATGTCTGCTTTCCCACCTGGGCTCTCCACTTCTCTTCTTTATGACACAACCACCGTGTGCTGGGATGGGGAATAGGGGACAGTTAGAGCAGGACAAGGCAGCGAGGGCAAGGCTGAGGCTTCTTCTTGTGGAATAAGTTGAGAGGTGGGAGATGGGGCAATGGGGTCTGTAAACAAAAGCCTGGAGTAGAAAAGTCTCAGGGCTGGAGATGGCAGAACCTAGGAAAGTGATTAGGTTGAGAGTACATCCCACTTTCATATACAGGTAAGTGCATACACACACACACACACACACACACACAGCTTGGCCAGTCAGAAAATTGGTTCCAGTATAGGTTTGCTTTGTCACCTGTCTCCTGCCCAAACTCTTCGCAGTTGCAGTAACTGTATTCTTGCATGCTTCAAAGGTGAGGTAGGTTCCTGCCCAGCTGATGAGCCCAACCCTTAGGTCCTCAGCCTTGGGATGTCTGTGTATCCACTCCATCTCATCCATGGGGCCGACACCACAGGTGATGACTCCGTCTGGCCTAGCCCTCCCCCCTGTAGTGAGGTTCCACAGGCCATAGGGCCTGTAGTACCCACCAGATGTTCCCAGAGAGAACTTCCCAGGCAGAGGCTGGCCTGGGGCCCAGCACCTCTGTGACCCGGGAGCATTGTGACTGTGAGGGCAGCCTCTTATCCCACCGTAGTGGGGAAAGGGCCCTTGCCCAGCAGCATTAATCCATGGCCTAGAGGAGGCGGGTCCAGAGCCTCTGGTGTTTGCCTTCCTATTCCCCTCTGGGCACTGAGGTAGGCTGAGCTGAGACCAGGATCCGGAACTTCAACCTGTGAATTTAGGCAAGTTTTCCCCTTTCTTTACCTCTGTTTCTCATTCTAATAACAGGATAGAAATCAGCCTCTTTCCTCCCAAGGAAGTGGGTTCTGCCTGGCTCCCTTGCAGCTCAGGTATGTTGTTAAGTTCAAGATATCCAAGAAAAATCTATCAACTTTTATGGCCCTTAAGAGGATGAGGTCAAAATGTTCCAGATGTTGCTTTGCAGGGAGTATGAGAAAACCCTAATCAGCTGACATCAAATAACTCATATTCATCATGAAGGCTGGCTCAGGACCTGGGTAAGGAGAAGCGCATAGGTGGAGAGAGCAGCAAGCAGCCCTCCTCAACCCCAGCTGCTCTGCTGGTGGGTAGGACAGCTGGCTGGGCAGACAGTCAGAGCTCCTGCAAGGATATCTTTCCCCTTCAAAGAATCTCTGAGTTATAGTCTCTTGGACTCACTTCCTACAAAGCTTGAGGAGAAAACCCAGCTCAGAACCTGGAAAAAGTGACATGAAGGAAAAAGTGACATGAAAGAAAAAGAAAGGCAAAAAGAAGTGATGATGAGTTCTGCCTAAGCCTGGCTAGGATCCAAGGAAAAATGGGCAGTCAATCACACTTGGGGAATAGGCCACTCTATTGGTTCCTTTTTTTGAGACAGGGTCTTGCTCTGCTAGTTAGGTTGGAGTGCATCTCAGTTGACCGCAGCCTTGATCTCCCAAGCTCAAGCGATCCTCCCGCCTCAGCCTCCCAAAGTGCTAGAATTACAGGCATGAGCCACAGTGCCCAGCCACCCCTGGTTCCTTACACCTGCTTTCATATTTCCCATAGGTGGGGTCTTCCCAAGTAGCAAGAATCTCTGTGGCGAGCAGCAAGGAACTACAAGCCCCAGACCCCACCAATGTTTTATAAAATAAGGATAATAGACTATTAGTGGCAGAATCCTCTGGGTAATTTTATTTTTTATTTTTTTGAGATGGAGTCTTGCTCTGTCACCCTGGAGTGCAGTGGTGTGATCTCAACTCACTGCAAGCTCTGCCTCTGGGTTCACGCCATTCTGCCTCAGCCTCCCGAGTAGCTGGGACTACAGGCAGCCACCACCACGCCCGGCTAATTTTTTGTATTTTTTTTTTAATAGAGACGGAGTTTCACTGTGGTCTCAATCTTCTGACCTCATGATCCACCCGCCTCAGCCTCCCAGTGCTGGGATTACAGGCGTGAGCCACCGCGCCTGGCTTCCTCTGGGTAATTTTAAAGATGCATATTGTTGGGCATCAGACTAGTCCTGACGAATCACATTTTCTGAAATGTACCTCAGGATTCGCATTATTAACGCACATTCTCTCCCCCTCTAATTTTAATGTGCAAAGCAAACATTAAGAACTGCTCTAAGTAGCTACGAGAACGATGGGAAGAGTTACGTGGTTCATGGAACTATGAAGGGAGATCCTGTAATCTTCAGCAAAGGGTCCTTGGAGCTGGGAAGGAATGAGACTTCCACCACTGGAAACCCTACAGTATTTCCAGCTCAATAAGGAGGGAGAAGCTGAGCTGAAGGTATGTGTGGGTGGGGTTGCCCTGCAGCCTTAGCTGCTTTGATCCTCTCCCATGTTGTCTCTTGGTACCCAGTAACCCAGCCTCCCCGTTGCAGGCTATAGACAACACCGTGTACAAACCACAGCAAATTTATTACTCAAGATCCAGTGCCACATTATAGCACCACCCGGAACCCTCACCTTCCCCCCCAACCTGGCCCCTAGAGTACACCCAAAACAGAAAAAAAAGGAAACCCAGATCCCTGCTCCTCCTCTGGAAGAGGGGGCCTTGGCCAGGAAGCCCCTTCCATAGGTCCCAGCAGGCAAGAGAGTGGACCCCTCTGTGCCCAGAGAGCAAGGCTCCAGGCTCCAACAACAGAGAGAACATGCAGGCAGGAGCAGGAGCAGAGGCCTGTGGCTGTGGGGGAGGAAGAGTGGGAGGAAAGGGCACTGCCTGAGGAGTCCGGGAGTCTGGTCATCCCGGGGATGCACGCAGGAGCTTCCGGGCATCAGGGGCCTGCCCCTGGCTGGTTAGCGCTTTGACAGCTCGTGGGACAGCCAGTCCAGACCATCATAGAGACCTGTGCCTTGGGTGGCACAGGTGGCCTGGACATACCACTGTGGAGAAAAGGAAAGAAAGAGGTCAGCAACCAGAACAAAAGGGCCTTTGTATCCCTGTCCCAGCCTGTGGCTTCCCTAAAGAGGAAGGATTCAGCAGCAGGTGGGCAGGACACTTACCGTGCGGCTGCGCAAGTGCTGTAGCCCCAGCTTGTCAGTCAGCTCGCTCACGGGCATGGCGTTGGGCATGTCTTGCTTGTTGGCAAATACCAGCAGCACTGCATCCCGCAGCTCGTCCTCCTGCAGCTGAGAGGGGAGAAGAGAAGGTGGGACCCAGGCTGCGTCTTCTTTACTGTGTTGGGGAATTCCCTCTCTACCTCCTAGGCTCTTGATTGGAAAAAAAAATATTGTGTAGTCTGCCACTGAAGACAAGACATAGTTGTAAATGAGCTTGAGGTGACCTGAGCCTAAGTCCAGAAAAGAAAGACCTTCTCCTAATTTGAGTACTTGCCTAGGCAAAATGACAACATTTCCAAATGGAAAAGGTAAGAATGTAAAATGTTTCTCTTTACCACATATAAGTCCCATCTCCCCTGCAACTTCTCAGACTCAGATGTAAAGACATGAGAATGCGGCCGGGCGCGGTGGCTCACGCCTGTAATCCCAGCACTTTGGGAGGCTGGGGCAGGTGGATCACCTGAGGTTGGGAGTTCGAGACCAACCCGGCCAACATGGTGAAACTCCATCTCTACTAAAAATACAAAAATTAGCTGGGCATGGCAGAAGGCGCCCGTAATCCCAAGCTACTCGGGAGGCTGAGGCAGGAGAATCGCTTGAACCCGGGAGGCGGAGGTTGCGGTGAGCCGAGATTGTGCCTTTGCACTCCAGCCTGGGCAACAAGAGCAAAACTCCATCTCAAAAAAAAAAAAAAAAAAAAAAAAGACACGAGAATGCACAGAAAAAGTCAGTCCCATCCAAAACAGGGTGAGAGACACAATGTGTCTGTCCATAAAGAAAAACTTGTATTTCTGGTCTTCAATGCTTGTTGGGGGCTCCCTGACTTCTATAGCACTAGAGAGATCATTCTGTCCCCAACCTGAGGGTTCAGTTCCCAGGGCTCTGGGTACTCACCATCTTCTGGAGTTCATCAGCAGATTCTTGGACCCGCTCCCGGTCATTACTGTCCACCACAAAGATGAGGCCCTGGGCAAGAAGAAAGAAAGGAGAAGCAATCACTCCTGCCTGGGACATACTGTAGTGTGGCCCTTTCTCTTTTCTTGCCATCTGTAATTGTGTCAATCCTTCTCATCTAGTAAACGCTACAGAAGTTTACAGAACTCCATAGAAGCTCTACAGAAGTCCCAGCACAAACTAGAGACTCCACTGCAAAGAAGTAGTAGTTTATCTAAAGAAGTGCAAGGAAATAAAGACATGTGATGAGGGCTAAATCAGGCAGCCTGGCCCCAGAATCCTGCTTCTAAAGAGAAGTTCAAGCTGGGGAAGACTAAGGTGAGTTCTGAAGAGTGAGTAGAGGGTAGCCAAACAGAGGGGGTAGAAGCGGGGAAGGGTTTTTTCCTTGGCCTGGGGGCCCAGCCCAGGCCAACAATTCTGTTCTCCCAGCCCTAACACCTTTTCCCGTGGGGTTAGAGAGTCCCCTCCCAACACTCCACCTGAGTGTTCTGGAAGTAGTGCCGCCACAGAGGCCGAATCTTGTCCTGGCCTCCCACGTCCCAGACTGTGAAACAGATGTTCTTATATTCCACTGTTTCTACATTGAAGCCTGCAGATAATTGGGAAAAAAAAATATGAGAAAAACTCCTGAAAGGAAGGAACTCACTGAAACTACTTAGATCTCAGCAGGGACACAAAACCAGAAGGCAATGATCAAGGCCCAAGGGAACAGAACCCTAGAACTGCCGGTCAACAGGGCGGGGCTAGGTCACATCCACCCCGCCTCCGGTATCCACGTAGAGATACCCTGACCCACTTCTCAAATAGCTGTATCTGGTGTCAGGGTCAGCTCCAGAAAAGTGGCATAACTGGGAGCAGACCCCGAGAGGGCCCGCCTCGGCGCTCCCGCTCCCTGCTTCGTCCCCGGGCTCACCTATGGTTGGGATGGTGGTGACAATCTCCCCCAACTTCAGTTTGTACAGGATTGTGGTCTTGCCAGCCGCATCCAAGCCAACTGCAACGGAGAGGGGCACAGGGATGGAGATGGGAGCGAGGGAGCCCCCTAGAGACAAGGGAAAATGAGAGGCCACAACAGCTGATGGTGACGGGGGCGGAGAGCGGGAGCGCCTCCAGGTGCGCGTCGTTATCTACCTTCGGGGCCTGGAGGGCAGTCGGGTGGCGTGAGCCAACTCCAAAGAGGGCGCGGCGCGGGAGAGGGCTGGGAGGCAAGGGGCACGGGGGGTAGGCCGCGCTCCTTTTAAAAGTCGTCTCCAAGGGCGGAATCCTCCCTTCTTATCAGCCGGGCAGGGGCGGAGGGAGCTTCACCCCACCCAGGCCCACAGCTCCGGGTGTCAGGCCCCGGGGTCGGCGCTGCAGACCGGGACCCGCCCGAGAGCAGAGGCCCCGGGGCGTTAGGAGGTGGGTGACTCGGGGCCAGAGACCCAGGTGAGCGGGGCTGGAGGGACGCGGGGGCGGAAGGGCTGCGCCGGGGCCGGCGCCCCGGTCCGGGCCGCGCGCTCGATCTGCCTCACCCATGAGAATCCGCATCTGCTTCTTCCCGAAGATCCGCGAAAAGAGCGCGGACACGGTGAGGCCCATGGCGGGGCCCGGGGAGGGGGCGCGGGCACCGACGCGGGGTGCGGGCTGGAACTGGCCGGCCGCGGGGGGATGGGGCGCAGCAGCAGCAGGAGGAGGCTCCGCCACCGCCTCCGCGCGTCGCTGCCCTCCCGACGTCACCGCGGGCCCGCCCCCACCCGGGCCCCGCCCCCGGCTCTGGGCCCCGCCCCACCCCAGCTCTGGCTCCTGGGGAAGCCGAAACTACGCTAGTAGCCGCCTCTGGCCTGGGTCCCCTGCCGCCGTTATTTGGGAACGGGTCTGGGTCTCCAACGCGCCTGTCAGGCCTGTGGCCGCCAAACCGGCAGCGCGAGCGCGGCTGAGGAAAGGCTTCATCGCTCCGCATTGGCCTCTCCCCTCATTTTCAGTGGCCGGCCGCTGAGGTTGGGTTTGTGGCGTCCAGGCCGCTAGGGCTCCGGTTTTAGCTCTTGGGAACCAGTAGCACTGAACGTGCGCACCACTCTTCTTTGGGGAGCGGAAGCTGCGCTTAGGGGTCTTGGTCCTCCCTTTACCGCCTCATCTTCCACTGAGGGTTTTGCGCGTAGGAGGTGGTCGTGTGAGGAGTGCGCCGGAGGTAGGGGTAGGTGCCCAAGTGCTAGCTAGCTTCCATGGTTCCTCAAAACGCCTACTTCATAATTCCCAATCAGCAGAACCAGTGTAAGATTCCCGGCCTTGGGCGGCGTGGTCGCAGACCCACTCCTGGGCTGTTGGAGAAGTCCACCTTCGCTTAGATCGCCCTGCGGGCCCCGCCTCTCAGTCCAGGCGCTGGCCGCTTTGCTGAAGTTCCTCACTTTGCCACAGACTGGTGGACCTGGCTTATTCTTGCACACCCATTCAGGATTTTGTGAGAATCTTGACTCCCTAGACCCAAAGAGCTTCACATGTCATTTCCTTGCCTCATTTTAGCATCTGAGAGGAAAATAGCAAAATAGGAATGAAATTCTTCGGTGGAGACTGGCTCAATGCCATGCATTTAATATAGGCCTAACAAATGCTTGTTCAGTTGAACTGGACTGATGGATTCTCAATGGAGCAAGGGCAGGTGTTATGCCTACTCTTGGTTCCCAGTGGGCTTCTAGGATCAATTGTTTATGGACTCGAGGTAAACTGAGCTGGGAATAAAAAAACCTTCACTCATTCATTTGCTTTTTCAGCAGATATTTACTGAGCACCCACCACATGCCAGCACGTGGTTTCAGGCTTTAGTTCAAATCTTAATTCTGCCATTTCTTGAGGATTTGGTTTCAACACTCCTCATAACTCTTCTGTTATTTTGTCATCTATAAAAGGAGACTTGTTCTAACTTAAGGGGTTATGGTGAATATTAAAATGATGAGATAATGTTGACTGAGTGTTATGTATAATACAGCTTGATGTTATTTGGGCCACTGAGAAACGGGGTCTGAACAGACCTCCAGGTCCTGCCCCATCCTGACCTGCAAAGTCTGTACCGAGGACAGACTTTGGGAAACGGATAGGAGTGAGTGCATGACTTTCCTTTTTTCTTCAGTCATAGATTTGCATCCCTAAGAAGGCTTTTATGAGGCTGAAGAGTACATTTTAGAGAGTTCCAATATAATAACAGAACGAGTGTTCACCAAGTTAGATCAATTCTACATTTAGCTCTTTTATCAGCCTCTTTATTTCCATCTCTGTTGTCACTACCTTCTCTTTCCCCATGACAGAAAGAGTCTCCTCACAGGTCTCCTGCCCCTTGTTCCCTCCAACATGTCATACAAGTCTTGATGACATCCCACTGAAATCCATTTAGGGCCTTACTATAACCCAAGATAAAATTTAAATGCTGTAAGTTGGGCCCCTACCTATTGTGCCAGCCCCTCTGTTGTCATCTCCTTCACATACCCTAAGCTACTGAATGCTTTCTGGGTGAGTCAAACTCTGATACCCTACAGGTCTTTGCATTTTTTCCACCTGCCTGGAATGCTAGTTTCCCTGATCTCTGGTTAGGTGGACAATCAGGACTCATTCTTAAAATCCCAAAGTATTATTCCCAAGAGCCTTCTATGCCTCACCTAGACAGGCCTCTTTCCTCTTAACTTTCATGCCACTCTGAATATACTCAGACATACTGGTGTGATAGCAGGACATATTTGTATATCCGGTTCCTCACTAGATTGTGAGCTCCCTGAGGGCAAGGTTGTGTCTCTTAATGGTGTTACCATCTGGCACAGCACGTGATATGTTGAGAATCAGACCGATTAGGATAGAACTCCTAAACTTACTAGCTGTGTGACTTTGGGCATGTAACGTATAACCTTTCTGCCTCATGTTTTCATATCTGTAAAACATTGCTAATGAGTATAGTGCTTACAAGATTTATTGTAAAGACTAAATAGCAAAACTCTTGTGAGCTTCTGGTATATAGCTGGCACTCAGGATAGACATGGCTATAGAGTGCCGTCCACAAATATTTGTTGAATCAACTCAGCAGAACTAAGGAAGGGTACTATTACGCTGTATGCCTACTAGGTACCAAGCACTGTGCTAGAGAGGAGTGCAGTTTTCGTGGTCTAAATGGGAGTCTTAATTGTTGCCTTTTAGGCATATGGGTCCTGAGCTCCCAAATCGTTGGATGCGTGGTTCACCTGGGTGTTTGTTAAGAATGCAGTGCGACGTTGCCCTCTGTCGCTCGCTGATCGTAGCCCGAGGTCAAGCTTGGGCGCCCTCACAAAACCAGTACCACTCTGGTGTCTTCGACTTTGCTGCCTTCACCCTTCCCAAGCCTGTTCTTTGCCGCTCGCGGCCCCACTGCATTCTCAACAGGCCGACGTGGCCCCGCCTACCTCGCGCCCACTGTGGGCGGAGCCTGCGGAGCCTCGTGACGTCACTTCCAGCGGACACGGAAGCGCGGTTGTCAGCAGGCAGATGTAGTTAGGAAGTCGTGATGGGACCGCGCTCAGCGTAAGCTTCTGGCCGACGTGGGCCGAGGGGGCCGGCCCGGGCTTCTGTGGCCCAGACGAGCGGAGAGTGCGGAGCGGCTTCTGGGCCAGCGCTAACGAGCCCTGGCAGTGCGCGAGCCTCTGGTGCCAGTGTCGCTCCGCCTCCGGGGTAGAATCCGCCGCAGCCCTCTGGGCCTGGGACCCGGCGGCCGCTTTCTCCAGTCCGTCCCGCCGATCCGCATTAGGTCCGGGATAACTGGGTGGAGTAGGTGTGCGGCCCGCCGCCGGACAGCCCGCTCGCTGTTTCTTTAAGTGCCCCTCTGCGTCTTCGCGGCCCTCTCCCGTTCTGCCGGAAAGCTGACGTGGGGCAATCCGTTCAGAACCTACATGGAGAAGTTTGGGATGAATTTCGGAGGCGGCCCGAGCAAGAAAGACTTGCTGGAGACTATAGAGACGCAGAAGAAGCAGCTTCTCCAGTATCAGGCACGGCTCAAGGATGTGGTCCGTGCCTATAAAAGCCTGCTGAAGGAGAAAGAGGCGCTAGAGGCCAGCATCAAGGTGCTGTCGGTATCCCACGAGACAGATGTGGGTCTCACAGATGTCCAGCTTCCAGGCCTCACCTTTCCTGACTCTGTGGATGACCGGTGCTCCACTCACAGCGAAGATAGCACTGGGACCGCCACTAGCTTGGATACTGCGGCCAGTCTCACCAGCACCAAGGGTGAGTTTGGGGTGGAAGATGACAGACCGGCCCGGGGACCACCACCTCCAAAGTCCGAAGAGGCCAGTGGGTCCGAAAGTGGCGTTAGCAGTAGCAGTGGGGATGGGCCATTTGCAGGTGGGGAGGTGGACAAAAGACTGCACCAGCTGAAGACTCAGTTGGCTACTTTGACCAGTTCTTTGGCCACCGTCACTCAGGAGAAGTCCCGCATGGAGGCTTCTTACCAGGCTGACAAAAAGAAGATGAAACAGGACTTAGAGGATGCCAGTAACAAGGCGGAGGAGGAGAGGGCCCGCCTGGAGGGAGAATTGAAGGGGCTGCAGGAGCAAATAGCAGAAACCAAAGCCCGGCTTATCACGCAGCAGCATGATCGGGCCCAAGAGCAGAGTGACCATGCCGTGATGCTGCGGGAGCTCCAGAAGCTGCTGCAGGAGGAGAGGACCCAGCGCCAGGACTTGGAGCTTAGGTTAGAAGAGACCCGAGAAGCCCTGGCAGGACGAGCATATGCAGCTGAACAAATGGAAGGATTTGAACTGCAGACCAAGCAGCTGACCCGTGAGGTGGAGGAGCTGAAAAGTGAACTGCAGGTCATTCGAGATGAGAAGAATCAGCCAGACCCCCGGCTGCAAGAACTTCAGGAAGAGGCTGCCCGCCTTAAGAGCCATTTCCAGGCTCAGTTACAGCAGGAAATGAGAAAGGTAGTTATCCACATCTCTTTCAAACATCAGTCATTGACCTGAAGTGAGAACTATTAGGGTTTTTTTCCTCCTTTGCTAGTTAGAGCTAAGTGTCTACAGTGTCATTTTTGATGGTACCTGAGAAGTTCCACTAGAGAACCTGGGAAGTCCTGTTCTATGTGCTGTTGACCTGTGTGCTTCCAGGAGGATGTGGAGCTTCTCAGTGGAGACTGGGTCGAAGCCAGACAGCTCTGCACTTCTGGGCATTGGCATCTTACCAGCTGTGCTCTATGAATATAGAGCTCTATGAATATAGAGTATAGCAGCAGCTGTACAGTAAAAGGTAGTGTGTCTTCTGTTGGTATGTGCCTCTAGGGAGGATGGCTGAAGGCAAAGGGGATTTTCTCCGAAGTAACCTCTTGTCATTGCCTTTACTCAAGATTTGCCTGTTTTGGAGAAGTGCTATACCAGAACAGGTATTGAAAGGGTGCCTCCTTTCAATGTGGAGAGGGAAATCAAGCTCAGTTTTGAACTTCCAGGAATATTGGATAAGGAAAAGAATGTTGTATGATTTCTTAATAGGATTTGAGGAAGCACCATGAAAAACAGTAACACACATTATATGTGAGTTGGGTGGAAAGCAGAACAATAGCAGGTATACCAAGGTGCTTAATATTGTTCAGTATAATATGTGTTTTGCAGAACCCAAGCAGGTAATAGGAACTTTTGTTAGCTCCAGAATCAACCGAAAAATCCCTAGTTCACATTCTTGCCAGGCCATCCCAAACCTGTGACCCTTTTGCTCCCCTCTCCTGGTTTCATGAAGTTTGCTATGGGGCTTTTGTGTATGCATTTTTGTCTGTTCCTTTGTTTTCCAGACAGCTCTTGCAGAGGATCAACTCCGCCAGCAATCTCAGGTGGAAGAACAGAGGGTGGCAGCCCTGGAAAATCAAATATCCGAGGTGTCTGAGCTGCTAGGCACCTACGAGAAAGCCAAGCAGAAGGACCAGCTGGCCATTCAGAAGCTGAAGGAGCGCATTCTGCAGCTGGACCTGGAGAACAAGACACTGGCTCTAGCAGCCTCCAGCAGGTCCCCTTTAGACAGCCATGGAGAGGAGTCCAGTCTGGATGTCAATGTCCTGAAGGATAAGATGGAGAAGCTGAAGAGGTTGCTGCAAGTTGCAGCCAGGAAAAGCCAGGTGACCCTGGATGTGGAGAAGCTTTGTGACCTGGAGATAATGCCTAGCTCGGAGGCTGCTGATGGGGAGAAGGCTACTGCACTCTATTACCAACAGGAGCTGAAACAGCTGAAGGAAGAGTTTGAGAGGTACAAGATGAGGGCCCAGGTCGTCCTCAAAAGCAAGAATACCAAAGATGGTAACCTGGGAAGGGAACTGGAGGCAGCCCAGGAACAGCTTGCAGAGCTGAAGGAGAAGTATATCTCCCTGCGGCTCTTCTGTGAGGAGCTGGAACAACAACACCAGCAGGAGGCTGAAGACTGGAAGCAGGAACTGGCCCGGCTGCAGCAGCTCCACCGGCAGGAGCTGGAGCGGTGCCAGCTGGACTTCAGGGACCGTACACTGAAACTGGAGGAGGAGCTGCACAAGCAGCGGGATCGTGCCCTGGCTGTTCTCACTGAGAAGGACTTGGAACTGGAGCAACTGCGTTCTGTGGCCTTGGCCTCTGGGCTGCCAGGACGCAGAAGTCCTGTGGGTGGTGGTGGTCCTGGGGACCCAGCTGACACATCATCCCCTGATAGCCTGACCCAAGCATTACAACTTGCAGCGGCCAATGAACCCACTTTCTTTCTGTATGCTGAGCAGCTGGCCCGCAAGGAGGTGGAGATCACATCACTGCGGAAGCAGAAGCACAGGCTGGAGGTCGAGGTACATCAGCTGCAGGATCGGCTGCTGGAGGAGGGTGAACGGCATCGCGAGGAGGTTGCAACCCTGCAAAGCCACATCGAAAAGAACATCAGGGACCAGAGCAGGGAGGGAGCCAATCTGGAGTACCTCAAGAACATCATCTACCGCTTCCTAACCTTACCTGACTCCCTGGGCCGCCAGCAGACTCTCACAGCCATACTGACTATCTTGCACTTCAGTCCGGAGGAGAAACAAGTGATAATGCGACTCCCAGCCAGTGCCAGCTGGTGGCCTTCTGGCATGAGATGATGCCATTTTCATGAACTCCTGGAATTTCTGTGCCTCTTTTATGTGGGAAAGGGCAGGTTCTGGTTTCTGCTGCCTCTTTTACATTATCGTTTATTTCTTCACTGTGTTGAGCTGGGAGGAGTCTTTAATGTGGGATGGGATTTTCTGCCAAATGCCATTAATGCTGCTTTATCCTTAGGCCCTAGAGATAACTGAAAGTGCTGGGGCAGTATCTTCTGATGGTGTGCATGTGAGGAGAAGATGAGGTTAGGACTGAGAAGTGCAAAAGTTGGAACAGTGGTAAGGCTGTTTTAAAATAAGATGTTTTGTTTTAATAATATGCTCCTGGCACAAAGCTAGGAGTAAATGTGACTCCAAAGGGAGTTCAGTTAATCTCTGAAATGCACAAAACCCAGCTATTTTCTCCCTCTCATCACAATCTGAGTCTGGTCCATTGCTGCCCCAATTCTCTGGGGACATAGAGCCAGGCTGGAAAGGGACCAGGAAGTTTGAAATAGTGCCACATCATCCACTAGTCCCAAGGGCTAAGGAATAGTGAGTTTATTCTGAAAGGAACTGGGAAGCTTAATCTAGTTAGTGCCTGGGAATGACCTACGCAATCACACTGCTTATGACCATCCTAGAGAGGGCCCTGAGCACCAGCTTGATCTTAGGGTGTTCCTGAGTAACCTGCTTTTGGCCTGGATAGGGTTAAAATAGACCTCTCTTGCCTATCCCTGCCTTCACCTGTCTGCCTGAGGTTGGCCTGAGATTGTGAGTCAACAACTTTGCTATCTTTTCCTCAGTGTTGAACTTTCATTAAGAAATAAAGTCCTAGCTTTTTAGAGAGAGGGTTCCAAATGGTGAACATTCATCCTGCCTGGATAAAAGGAATTAGCGCAGAGATTGGCCTGTAGCTTTTCTGCTTTTGTAGGGACAAAAGCAGCAAAAGGGGAAAACTTGCTGCAGAAAATTCTGAAAGGTTGCTATAGCTGTCACAGGGGAGTGATAAAGATCAGCTAAAGTTGGGTTGGGGTGCTTTCTGCCCAGTGGGTCTTGGCATAAGTAGATTAATCCTGCTCTTATAAGGAAAGGCAGCTTATTCAGGCAGTCTGGAAAGGGGGTTCTCAGAAAACTCAGTTTCTCTATTCTTTCTTTTCTCTCATCTACTCTTACTGGTTATAGAGGTCTTTGGACTCTAAAGACCAATGTTTGGCCACTAACTAGACTAATATGTATCTTTCTGTGATTTCGTCATAGAGGTCTGTTTTGTGAGGGTTTGGGGTGCAGAAAACTTTGATTAAATCTTCTTAATGGGAGGCTGGGTGACCTGGATTATCTACAGTGAGCAGACGTAAATGGAACAGAAGTTTATGTGTCCAAATGATGGAATCATTAAACCTGAGTGACTTGACCTGTGTGGTTCCTTAATGGTACCTATATATCTAGACAAAAATAGATTGTGAATGTAAATGGTGAATGAAAAGGATGGAAATAATGTTTTCATATGTTAATCCATGAGCTTGAATCCAGGGAGGAATACCTCAGTGCTTTAACCGTCTTAGTTATAACACGTGTTTCTTAGCCTGGAATTGTGTGTGTATGTGTTTGTGTGTGACCACCTATGCTGGAAAATCCTTTCTTATGGGTTTAGTGGGCAGGCTTAAAACTTCCATAATTACACTTCAAACTCTATAAATAATCTGTTTATGAATGCTTTATTATCCTTAAAATCAGGATTCATAGTATCCTGAGAAAGTGTCTCAGGACATCAAGCTAAACTAAAAAATAGTAATAAACTTGCTTAATTTTCTTACCTTATTCTCTCTAAATGTAGGATGTCTTGTAATTGTTATTTCTAGGTAGCTGTGGACAGAGTAGAAAGATCCATAGTCACCGTTGCTTTCCTAGGACTAATAATCACTGTGCTTTTGACTTTTGAGAAGATACCAACAGGAAAAGAAGCAAATCAATTTCTGATTAATAATTTTAAGAATCTGGAGATACGTGAAGCTGTGAGGGCTCCCAGCTGAAATGAAAAGACTCTCTTCCTACCCTTGACACAGCTTAGAAACAGACAAAATCAATGCAGGCATGCCAAATTCAAAATTCCTTATCTTCCCACACCCTTCCCTGAGACAAGTTTTCCAGTTATTTGGCTGGTTTGCCTGTGACAGATACTCTTAAGGAAGGAAAGGGAGAGCGAGGGTGAAAGAATTGAAATCAGAATTAGAGAAAAATATGTTTTCCTTGGGCCCTGGTCCCAGAATATCAGACAGTATATGAGATGTGTCAGTAAGGTAATGAGACTGAGCCTTACGTGATTAACCATTACCACACAAGTCAGAGAAGGATTGCTGTGAAGAAGAGATAGATGGAGAATGTGGAGGGAAGGCAGTCTGACCCCTTCTTGGGCACCTCCCATCTGGGGAATAAACATGTCCCTATATCATGCCCTGGATGTTGTTGAATCCCTGTTACCTAGAACTCGGGCTCTCAACCTTGTTTTGAGAAGCTACTGCTACTCATTTTTGCTCATTCTTGTAGAGGGTCCTGGTGTCATGTTGAGCCATTTACACCCATTTTTATGATTTACTCCTCCCAGGGACTATTATCCCCCCATCTTACAGAAGTTAAATTTGTGGAAGATCATGTAACTAGTAAATGTCTGTGTCAGGTCTGATTAGCCCCAAAACCTGCTTAATCTGGGTATGCTCCTGCCTCCTCAGCCCTTGAGGGGTGACCCCCCATCCTAGATTTCTAGGGATGGGGAGACTGCTCTAGTAGGCTGGACTGGACTGGCTCAAGTGGAGAGAACGTCTCCAGCTATAAGTTGAAGCCAAGCAAAGTTGCTACGCTGTAGGGTTGAACAGAGAACAGTGGTTCTTCATAAGAGCCCTAAAGCTGCTCTGTCCCCAGTTTCTAGATCATTGCTAACTTTAGAACTTGGGTAATTCTAACACAATAAAAGAGGACTGGGTACTAGCTGGTGTTACAGTATGTTCCAACTATCACCTCTGGAAAACTTGGGGAAACAGTTTTGGGAATTGGAAATAGAATCCTAATGAATGAGTCACTTTACTCTCCCCTTCCCACCTCATGCCCCTTTTCCCCCTGGCAGTCTGGTGACCTCAGATGGATGGTTTTTGGAGCAAAAGAACCCCTAATTACATAAAAAGCCAGCATAGTGTCTGAAACATGGTAGGTGCTAAAACACTCTTTTTATCTCCACCAGGAATGTTAAATAGCAGAATTAGAAAGCAGACTGAGACTTTCTGGATTTAAATCCAGTATTTCTTAGTCACAAGCGTGGCTGTAAACGAAAGGAAAAATGACGACTGTCTTTTATCCAAGTGTCTGCTATGAGGGAGACTACTAACATTTCCCCTACCTTATTTAAATCACACAACAATCTGAAGCATCTGTTTTGCAGATGAGTGAGTGGAGACTTGGCAAGATGGGATGAGTTGGCCAAGGCCCAGAGCCAGTCATGGCAGAATCAGGAATCAGACATGTTTGTATGGACCAAAAGGCCCAGGCCCTTTCCGATGTCTATGCTGTCTCCCAGCAGAGGGCAACGTGGAGCACTGAAGAAGTATTGCCTCCTGAGAAATTTAGGGGGCTGGGTTGCTGGCATGGACTAAGGAAGAAGGGGTCCTTGTTCAGGTGGTCCTCTCTGCAGTGCCAAATGACTGCCTCCTAATTTCTTGGAAACCTACTTTCCTAGCAGCAGAGCTATTACACAGTGAAATTTATGAAATGGACTCTAGTTACAAGTCAGTTTTATGAGAGTTTGAATAGTGACAGACTTTTTCCTGGGATCCAGATCTCCTGGATAACCTAAATATTGAAGGTGCTGACAAACTCACACTGCAGGGAGCCCATAAAAGCAAAGGGTGCCTGGAAGAAATGACCCTCCTAAGAAGAAATGCCCCGTCCCTTAACTTTAGCAAAGAAAGCATCTCTGGTTCAGTATAAATTCATCCATTGCCATGATCTACTTCTATATCTCACAGAAGGAATCTGAATCCTGATACCACTTTACATGAATGAGTTTTTAAATGTAGGTTTACACATACATTTCATACTTTTTTTTTTTTTTTTTTTTGAGACAGAGTCTCCCTCTGTTGCTCAGGCTGGAGTACAGCGGCACAATCTCAGCTCTTAGCTCACTGCAACCTCCGCCTCCCATGTTCAAATGATTCTCCTGCCTCAGCCTCCCGAGTAGCTGGGATTACAGGCATGCACCACCACGCGTGGCTAATTTTTGTATTTTTAGTAGAGACGGGGTTTCATCGTGTTGGCCAGGCTGTTCTCGAACTCCTGACGCCAAATGATCCACCTGCCTCAGCCTCCCAAAATGCAGGGATTACAGGCGTGAACCACCACTCCTGGCCCATACATTTTATATTAACTGAGGCTGTGCTGTCCACAGTCGAAATATATGAAGGGGTTGTATTTAGAGTAGAGTCCATTGTCTTTCCCTTAGTTCAACAGCTACCTGGCTTTTGAGCATGAGGGAAGTCTCAGTCTAAGCAATTTCACAGGCCCCTTGCGGGTATTCTGCCCTGGTATCCTGTTGACTCCACTAGAATAGCTGCTCAAATGGAACCTGAGCCAGCTGAGATGAGATTTGAGCTAAGTCTGGAGGCCAAGCTTCTTTGGTGTTTTTGAGTGCCTGCATTGTATTACCTGGCAAGTTTAAATTTTTCACATCTAGAGTCCTCAGGCACACTGTTCCCTCTGCCTTCAAAGTCCTTCCCCACCCCATCCCAAACCTTTGTAGTGTGATCTTATCCTTTAAGACTCACCTGAAATGTCACTTCCTCCATCCTGACTTTTCTGATACCCAGGGACTTCATCCTGTGAGGTCCTCCAGCACTTTGTTCATGTTGACCTTAGACACAGAAGTGATTTCTTGTGCTTTCATTTTTCGAGTTACTTCTCTGTCTCCTTGACTGCCCTATAAATCCCTCAAGGTCACTCCCATGCCCCATTCATCTTTGTGCTCTCAGGACTTTTCATATCTTGGCACATAGTAAGTGCTCAATAAATAGCTGAATGAATCAAGAGACTGAAAAATATTAACCTTGTGCCTTCAGAATGAGAGATTTAGTTTTTGCTAGTATTGCTTTCTCCTACTGGGCTGCTTTCCTGCTAGTTTTTTCGTTAACCATATTAGTGAATGTGCTTTGTTAATAATGTAGGTCTCTGGGAATATGACTAGAATTGATGTTAAGTAAAATAGTTTCCTTTGGTTGTTAGAGGACTTGGGGAGCTAGTCCTGGTCCCATCAGGGAATTCTCTTCAGAGCTAATTGGAAGATCACTAAGAGAAGGAGAAAATAAGATGTGGCAAGGACTCTAGGCTTAGGCACATAGCCAAACGTTGGGTCTCAGGTCTTACTATTTTTTAAATTTAAATTTTTTATCCTCATACCTAGAGGATGATTTTTTTTTTTTTTTCCTGAGGCAGGGTCTTGCTCTGTTGCCCAAGCTGGAGTGCGGTGGCATGACCATAGCTTACTGCAGTCTTGAACTCTTGGGTTCATGTGATCCTCCTGCCTCAACTCAGTCTTTTAGTAGAGACAGGGTTTCGCCATTTTGGCCAGACTGGTCTCGAACTCCTGACCTCAAGTGATCTGCCCACCTTGGCCTCCCAAAGTGCTAGAATTACAGGTGTGAGCCACCACGCCCAGCCTTTGCCTGGCTAATTTTATTTTTTAGAGATGGCGTCTCGCTACATTCCCCAGGCTGCTCTAGAACTCCTGGGCTCAAGCAATCCTCCCACCTTGGCCTCCCATAGGGCTGGCATTACAAGTGTGAGCCACTGCACCTCGCCTCTCAGGTCTTACCCTTGATGAGGACTCCAACAATAAGCTTTCCTAATGGGGAACCTGTATATCAGAGGCCCCTGGACTTGAGGACTGTGTAGAATAAGCACCTCCATTACCTGATCTCTCAAGGGATTAGGGATTGTCTTTTCTTGGCTTTCTATGACTGTGGCAAACTTCTTGACAAATGGAATTTTGTTCTCTCTCTGATACCTAGGCTCAGTCATAGACAAAAAAAGTTGATATTTTTCTGTGAGCTGACACTTGCTCCTTCAGACCAGTACCCAACTTCTGGAGAGGGACCAGGTGAGATACGCTTCTCTGGCATGAGGTAAGAGTCAACCGTGGTGTGCCCTTTCTCTTCCAAGTCTTACCAGTGCACTTTCTGGGAGCCCTTCTAGTGCCTTGGTCAGTATTTGTGAATGGTTGGTGGTCAGTGAGTTCCCTGGGTACGGAAGGAAATGGTATTTTCAGTGGTTAGTGAACCATACTTTTGAGACACCTCGGGCCCAAATCACTCAAGGCAGCAGCCCCTGGTCATTCAGCCCTGAGGTTGACTCTGGCTATATCTGGATGTATCTTTCAAGTTGTGGTGGCTGACTTGGCCAACAGCCCCAGGGAATCAGAGCCTGATTTCCCAATGAGAGGAGATTTGCAAACCCAGTATGAGTGATGCTGCTGTACCCGTCTCTCCTCCTCTCTCCATTTCAACCGTGTTGCTTCTCCAATATAAATCATAATGCCTTCCCTGAAGTTGTTTACAGTCTGTCGAGAGTCACAGCATGTGCCTCCAGGCTGCAATCCCAGGAGGACTCTGTATGCTGAGAGTGGTTGATCAATGGATCATAGGAGGGTGAAGAGGCAGGGAGTGATCCAGGGTGATGAAGAAAGGCTTCAGGACGTGAAGTGATGTGGCTGTGAGTGATGATCTGATCTGCATAATATGGCTTAGATGGGGAAGTGCATCCACCACAGTGGAAAAGCATGGACCAAAGGCCCAGACAGTGCAAGCCCATTGTATTAATAGATTGGATATTAAGGGAGAATAACATTTATGGAATCACAGGATGTTAGATCTGAAAGGGATATTAGAGCATGTTTGGTCATGCCCCTCTTTTAATAAAAGAGGAAACCAAGACTCACACAGAACAAATTGGCTGTATCACTGATCTGGCTTAGGAGTAAAGTAGAAACTCTTGTCCAGAGTGATGGGTTGTGGCTGGATAGCTAGCAGAGTAGGATGCCAGGTTCATGAGGGGGTTTGTGCACTGTCAGCCTGGGTGAGCAGAGCAGCAGTAGGCACAGAGGGAGGGGGGCAGCAAGGCAGCAGCTCCATTGATGTGCAAGCCTTCCCTTTCCTCCCCTGCCACTGCTCCTGGGACTCTTAATGAGATACAAGAAGAGAGGCCAGGTGTGGTGGCTCACACCTGTAAATCCCACCACATAGGGAGGTGGAGGTGGGTGGATCACTTGAGGGCAGGCATTCAAGACCAGCCTGGCCAACATGGTGAAACCTCATCTCTACTAAAACTACAAAATTTAGCTGGGCGTGGTGGTGTGCACCTGTAGTTTCAGCTACTTGGGTGGCTGAGGCAGGAGAATCGCTTGAACTGGGGAAGTGGTGTGAGCCAAGATCATGCCACTGCACTGCAGCCTGGGTGACAGAACGAGACTCCATCTAAAAAAAAAAGAAAAAAGCAAAGAAGAGAAAGGAGAAAGGGGAGACACCAGAAGGATGATGCTATTGATCTGGCCAACTAAGGGTAACCTACCCAGGAACTCCCACCTGTGAGGGCTAGTGTTTGTGGGCCAAAATTTTAACCCTATAGGTGGAGCCTGGAACATTTAGGTTATATAGTCATGTGTTGCCGAACGACTGGAATGTGTTCTGAGAAATGTGTTGTTAGCCGATTTTATCGTTGTGTGAACATCATAGAGTGTACTTACACAGCCTAGATGGCATAGGCTACTGCACACCTAGACTATATGGACAACCTGGTGCTCCTAGGCTCCAAGCCTACATGGCATGTTACTGTACTAGATACTGTATGCAATTGTAACACAAGTCTAAGTATTTGTATATCTAAACTTGGAGAAGGTATGGTAAAAAACACAGTACTAAAGGAAAAAAATGTTATAAGATAAAAATGGTACATGTGTATTGGGTACTCACCATGAATGGAGTTTATAGGACTGGAAGTTGCTCTGGGTGAGTGAGTGAGTGAGTGAGTGAGTGAATATGAAGGCCTAGGAATTATTGTACACTTTATAAACACTGTATACTTAGGCTACTCTTAATTTATAAAAATTATTATTATATATATTTTTTGAGATGGAGTCTCCCTTTGTGGCACAGGCTGGAGTGCAGTGGCATGATCTTGGCTCACTGCAACCTCTGCCTCCTGAGGTCAAGCAATTCTCCTGCCTCAGCCTCCCGAGTAGCTGGGATTACAGATACATGCCACCATGTCCGGCTAATTTTTGTATTTTTAGTAGAGACGGGATTTCATCATGTTGACCAGGCTGGTCTGGAACTCCTGACCTCAAGTGATCTGCTCACCTCAGCCTCCCAAAGTGCTGGGATTACAGGCGTGAGCCACCATGCCTAGCCTATTCTTTCTTTAATAATAAATTAACCTTAGTTTACTGTAACTTTTTTACTTTATGAACTTTTACATTTTAAAAACTTTTTGACTTTTTTATAATAATACTTAGCTTAAAACACAAACCCATTGTAGAGCTATACAAAAACATTTTATTTATTTTTAGAGACAGGGTCTTGCTGTGTTGCACAGGCTGGACTCAAATTCCTGTGCTCAAGCAATCCTTCCAAGTAGCTGGGACTACAGGTGTCTACCACTACACCTGGCCTTTTGTTTCTTTATATCCTTATTCTAAGAGCTTTATTTTAAAGCTCTTATTTTAAAATTTACTTATTTTAAAAATTACTTTTTTTTTACTTTTTAAATGTTCTTGTTTAAAACTAAGACACAGGCCAGGTGCTGTGGCTTATGCATGTAGTCTTGGCACTTTGGGAGGCTGAAGCAGGCGGATCACTTGAGGTCAGGCGTTTGAGACCAGCCTGGCAACATGGTGAAACCCTGTCTCTACTAAAAATACAAAAATTAGCCAGGCCTGGTGGCAGGTGCCTGTAATCCCAGCTACTCGGGAGGCTGAGGCAGGAGAATAGCCTGTACCTGGGAGGCAGAGGTTGCAGTGAGCTGAGATCACGCCACTGCACTCCAGCCTGGGTGACAGAGCGAGACTCTGTCTTAAAAAAACAATAAAAAAGACAAACACGCACATTAGCCTAGGCCTATACAGGGTAAGGATCATCAAGATTACTGTCTTCCACCTCTGCATCTTTTCCCACTAGAAGGTCTTTGGAACAGCAACACGCCTGGAGCTGTCATCTCCTATGATAACAATGCCTTCTTCTGGAATATTACTTAAAGAATTGCTGGAGGCTGTTTTACAGTTAACTTAAAAAAAATTTAAGTAGAAGGGGTATACTCTAAAATAATGATAAAAAGTGTAGCATAATAAATACATCAACCAGTAACGTAGTAATTTATTATTGTTATTCAGTTATTCAGTACTATGTACAGTACGTAATTGTGTGTGCTGTACTTTTATATGACTGGCAGCACAGTGAGTTTGTTTATACCAGCATCACCACAAACATACATGGTGGTCTGGCATTGCAATGTCTGTGACATCACCGGGCAACAGGAATTTTTCAGCTCCATTGTAATCTTATGGGACCACTGTTGTATAAGTGGTCTGTGGTTGACTGAAATGTCCTTATGTGGCACATGACTGTGTTACTATTTATTCATCCTATTCTATCCCAGGCACTATTCTAGTCACTAGAAATGCATCCTGTCAATGTTTAGCCCAGGATATAGTCTCAAAGAGTAAGGATATAATTCAATGTGGCAAGTGCTATAATGGAGGAATACAAAGAAGGGACAGTACATGAAATTCATTCGGCAAGGAATCAAGAAACTCAAGTGAAAGTTACACTCCATTTTGCAAGCTTTGCAAGACTAGGTCCAGCTGGCATTAGCCACATGGACAGGCAGAGGTGGTGACAATGGGCAGGGGGGAATGTAGCAGATGGAGTAGATTAGCTCTTCCGTTTGTTCCAGTCTCTTGTGATTCTGTTTTCCTGGATTGCAGAGACTAGCACATCAAGAACAATATCAGTTGCTCTTGCAACTCGGATTCCTGAGGTAATTGAAGCTACATTGGAGATTAGAATCAGGAACTGATTTGAGTGGGAGAGAGTGGGTCACAAGCGAGGCTTCCATTTTTCTGGTGTGGCTCCAGTGTCTTCCTGTTCCCCAGACTGTGGCAAAGAGAGTGCAGCTCTCTTTGAGGAACCCAAGCAGCTGGGAGAAGAATGGTGCCCATTTCATAGAAGAAAGAAGATGCCTTTAGGATGGGGGTATGTTTCACCCAGGGCACATTTGGGTGGAAATGTCTAGAAGTGAGTTGAAAATAGAGTTTGGGAATTCAAGAGCACAGGTTGGAGTAGAGATAAAGATAGTTGTAGTGTGTGATGTAGGCATTAGCATGGGTGAGATTACTCAAGGAATGTGTAGCATCTGGAGACAAGAGGGCCAAGAGTGACATCTGCCCCCTTTGAGAAAAACTTTTTGGAAGTAATTTCACATTGATTGCAAAGTTTCAAAATACTACAAAGAACACTCATATATTCTTTACTCAGATTCATCTATTGTTAAAATTTTGTTCCATTTGCTGTATCGTTTGCTCCCTCTGTGCACATATATATATTTTTCTGAACCATTTGATAATAAATTATATATGTCATGGCTCTCTGCCCTTTAAATCTTCAGTGAGTATTTCCTAAGAACAAAGATATTCTCTTACATAACCACAGTATAGTTATCAACTTCAGTAAATTTAATATCTACAATTGTATTGTAGCAGGACAAGCCGCAGACAAGAACCCCTCAGACACCAAGTTGTGGCAGGAAAGGGCTTTATTCAGCTGGGAGTGTCGGCAGACTCAAGTCTCCAAAACCGAGCTCCCCGAGTGAGAAATTCTTGTCCCTTTTAAGGGCTTACAACTCTAAGGGGTCTGTGTGAAAGGGCAATTGAGCAAGCAGGGGTATGTGACTGGGGACTACATGCACTGGTAGTCAGAACAGAACAGAACAGAACAGAACAGGACGGGATGTTCACGATGCTTTTCCAGACAATGTCTGAAATCTATAGATAACACAAGCAGTTAGGTCAGGGGCTGATATTTAACAACAAGGCCCAGGGTGCTGTGCTGGGCTATCTGCCTGTGGATTCCATTTCTGCCTTTTAGTTTTTACTTCTTTCTTTGGAGGCAGAAATTGGGTATAAGACAATATGAGGGGTGGTCTTCTCCCTTATTCGTATGATCTAATCTACCATCTGCATTCTAATTTGTTAATTAACCCAATAATGTCCTTTGCAGGATTATTTCCCTCTCTAGTACAGAATCCTGTCTAGGATTACATATCGCTTTTAGTTGTCATGTCTCTTTAGTTGCATTTAATGTGGAATAGTTTCTCACTTTTTCACTGTCTTTTATGATATTGACATTTTAAAAATAATACAGCTTACCCCCTCCCTTTTAATAGAAGGTTCTTGATTTTGGGTTTGTCAGATGTTTCCTCATGATTAGATTCAGGTTATGTATTCCCTGCTGGAGACACTGTGATCTTCTTAAGGTATCACATCCAGAGGCAAAGTATATCCATCTGCTTCTCATTGGTGATATTAATTTTGATCACTTGAACAAGATGTCTGATTTCTTGACTGTAGTTAATATAGTCTGTTTTGCTACTAATAAGTAATCTATGGGGAGACACTTAACTCCATGCAAATATTCTGCTCCTCATCAAAGTTCCCCCCCTAAATTTAGCATCTACTGATGATAATCCAATCTTTGCTATGATGGTTGCAAAATGATGATTTTTCGTCTTTAGCATTGCACTGCATTGACCTTTTAGTCCTTGACATCCTCTAAGCAAGAGCTCTGCCCTCTCTACCATCCATCCATCCATCCGTCCGTCCGTCCGTCCGTCCGTCATCCGTCCATCCATCCATCCATCCATCCATCATAAGTGTGGACTAATAGTTTCTCAATGGTTTGCAGTTTGTTATTTTACTTAATTATTTTGTGCTCATATTTCCCTTTAAAATTGCATTTGGAGAACAAGAGTCCCTTCAAACTCTTATGTTCTTGTGATATACCTCCATCATTTTTTGGAGTACTGTCTTACTTTCTTACATAAAAGCATGTTTCTGGGGCCAGGTGCAGTGGCTCACTCCTGTAATCCCAGCACTTGGGGAAGGAGAGACAGTTGGATCACCTGAGGTCGGGAGTTCAAGACCAGCCTGGCCAATATGGTGCAACCCCATCTCTACTAAAAAATATACAAAATTAGCCAGGCATGGTGGCAGGTACCTGTAATCCCAGCTACTCAGGGCGCTGAGGCAGGAGAATTTCTTGAACCCAGGAGGCAGAGGTTGCAGTGAGCCGAGATCATGCCATTGTACTCCAGCCTGGGCAAAACTCCATCCAAAACCAAAAAACAAAAACAACAACAACAACAAAAACCCAAACAAACAAAAACATGTTTCTGGCTCATCTTACGCCTTCTGTGTCCCAGCCCTAGAATCAGCTCTTTGCCCACAGATTTCTGCTTCCTTTTAGTGGTGACTAGTATTAGAGACCAATATCTGGATGGTTATGTGAGCTCATGGCTACTGGGGTGTCTTGTTCCTAGGTTCCTATAGCAGACAGAGGTAGGAAATGTCTGTGTGTATTGTATATAAGTATATAATACATATGTACACATGTAACTACATATACACATACATATACACATTTTAGAAATCACGAATTTATACCAATATCTCTAATTCCAGTTCATGTTCACAGGGTTTTTCCTTACCACCTCCCATTCCATATTTGTATTTCTTTTCTTCTATGTCAAGAACCCTGGGATGGAGCTCTTTCAATCTTTCATTAGTGTTAAATGTCTCATTAACATTTGAAAAGTAGGCAGTGAGAAGAGCACACAGAGACAGATAAGAAACAACAAGGACCAACCAGAAAAGGAAGAGAAAATCAGAAGAAGGATATTAAAGAAGTCCAGGGAGAAATGCATTTCAGCCCTATCAAATTTTATTTCCATTAAAATAAGGGACAGAGGAAGAAGGACATATTTTGGGGGAAGATTTTGGCCATACTGAGATCAATTTTGGATGTATCAAGTTTGAGAATACTGAATTTGAGACCACTGTGGGGATCCAGGTAAAGTTGTCTAGAAATAATGCTTAAGGATAGATTTGAACTCAGGAGAGAACTCATGGCCATGAATGGAAATTTTGGAGCCTTCAGTCATTCTTTTCTTTTTCTTTTCTTTCTTTCTTTCTTTTTTTTTTTTAAGATAGAGTCTTGCTCTGTCACCCAGGCTGGAGTGCAGTGACACGATCATGGCTCACTGAAGCCTCAACTTCCTGCACTCAAGCAGTCCTCCTATCTCAGCCTCCCAAGTAGCTAGGACTTCAGGCAAAATCATCACTCCTGGCTAATTTTTAAGTTTTTTGTAAAGACATGGTCTCACTATTTTGCTCAGGCTGGTTTCAAACTCCAGCCTGGAACAGAAACAGGCCTCAAGTGATCCTTCTGTATTGGCCTTCCAAAGTGCTAGGATTACAGGCATGAGCCACCATTCCCAGCCTTTATTCCTTCATTGGTCAAATATTTATTAAATATTCACTCTGAAGCCGCTGTACTGGACCTTTGTGACATGTTGAGGGGTAAGTAAGGCAAAGACACTGGCTGTCATGGAGTTAATCTATTGCAAGGGTTGGTGGTGGGATAGGAAGGGAAACAGACTATAAACGTATAGGTAAATATGTGAGATATAACTTCAGACGGTGATACTGTGAAGACAATAAAAAAGAACATTTAGTAAGGGATAAATTAGGGATAAATGGGAGGATTGGGTATTTACTTGGTTAAGGAAAAATTATTTTTTGAAAAAATTTTTTGTTTTTTACTGCTTTGTATCCTGCCGTGTGTGTGTGTGTGTGTGTGTGTGTGTGTGTGTATTAGTACCATAGTTATTGAAAAAAATACTGAGTATCTATCCTGTGCCAAAATTGTGCTGGGCACTGGGCATAGAGCAGTGAAAAAAGGAGACAGAGTCTCTCTCAAGATGACCGTACAGTGTTATGGGAGACACATATATTAAACAAATTATACATAAGTGTATAATTATCATAGTGCTATTAAAGAGGACAGGTTGTTATGCAAACATTTAGTTAAGAAATTCCTGGTGGACATTTGTTGTTTGCCTCTCCAGGATTCATCCTCAGACTTCCTGTAATTCTGGTTGGGGTTTGGCAACCTCACCCCACACATAATCTATCCATCAGTGTCAGGGAAGACTCAGTCCTGTTTGGTCAATCAGATCATTACTTTTCCACAGCACCAATGGTTGATTCTAAAACAAGACTATGCCCAGAGTGAAGTCACCCAAGCTAGTAAGAATAAGCTGTGGAGCTTTTTTTGGAACCCTCTTGGAGAAATAAATCCATTCTTCATGTTAGATTTGAATGTGAAGGAGAAAGCTGGAGTCATGGCATCATCTTACCACTATGGAGGGTGAGCTTCTCTGAGGATGGAGCCAACACAGAGGAAATGGGGCCAAGAGATGGAGAGATGAGTAGTCCTGGTAACACTTCTTGAGGACTGGATCAAGCCAGAAGCTAAGTCTGGACTTTACAGTTACCTGAACCAGTTTGAGCTCTCACTTGTGAACAAGGCAATTTGGAACATAAATGAGTCAGGGAAGGTTTCCCTAGGGAAGGCATGTATAATCTGAGACCTGAGGGATGAGTAGGAATTAAGCTGGTCTGGAGCATGAGCAGAGAATCAAAGCAGAGGAAACAGTACCACATGCCCAACAACAGGCATGAGCAGGTGAAGCAGCAGAAAGTAAGAGGAGCAAAGAGAGAGCCTGAGTGCAGGGAGAGGATGGATCCCTTAGAAGCCTTTTTATACAGAAAACTTCAAATGTATTTAAAATAAAGAGAACAGAATAATGAACATCCACATATCCATCATCCATCATTGACCATTATTATCTTAGGGCAGCTCGTTGTTTCATTTACACCTGCATCTCTTACCCCTCCCTGATTCTGGATGGATTATTTTTAAGTAAAATGGATTATGTTTTTGAGAACATGACAACTGAATTAAAATGTAAATATTTGATTAGAAGGAAGCAGCCCTTTGAAGATTTTCAGGAAGGAAAGATTTCCAGGCAGAAGAAAAAGTTGTTACAAAACCTTTGATATTGGAACAGACTTGATTTTTTTGTTGTTGTTGAGACAGATCTTGCTTTGTCACCCAGGCTGGAGTGCAGTGGTATGAACATGGCTCACTGCAACCTCAACCTCCTGGGCTCAAGCACTCCTCTAACCTCAGCGTCCTGAGTAGCTTGGATTATAGGTATGTGCCACCACACCAGGCTAATTTTTGTATTTTTTGTAGAGATGGGGTTTCACCATGTTGCCCAGGCTGTTCTAGAGCTCCTGAGCTCAAGGGATCCACCCGCCTTGGCCTTCCAAAGTGCCAGGATTACAAGCATGAGCCACCATGCCTAGCCGAATTCTTTGACAGACACAAAATTGGACCAGACTGGCCATAGTGGAAGGAAAGAAGAGGAAGGAAATAAGAGATGAGTCATATAAGTAGACTGTGTCAGATCATGGAGGCCTTGGGGTCATGGTAAGGAGTTTGGATTTTATTCAAATTTCTGTATGAAGCCCTTTAAAACAGAGGAGGCTGTATTCTGGTTTATCCTTTGAGAGGTCCTCTCTGGCTGCTATTTGGAGGATGGAGTGGAAGGAGTCCAACAGTGGAAGAAGGGTGGCCAGTTAAGACACTATTGTAACAGTCATGGGAGGAGTTGATGATGGTGTGAAATGGGGTTTTAGCAATGGAAGTCATGAGACTTGGGATATATTTTGGAGGGAGCCTATATGATTGGCTGAGTGTTTGGATGTCAACTGTGAGGGAGACAGAAAAAACAGTAATGACTCCCAAGGTTTTGGCTTGAGTAAGTAGGTGATGGTAGTACTATTTACAGAGATGGAGAAAACTAAGGAAAAAAAGCAGGTGTGAGGATGGACAGTGAATGTAGGGGGCAGCAAACCAAAAGTTTTGATTGTCAAAAGTTAAGTTTGAGATGCTCTTAGATAGGCCAAGTTCGGGAGTTGGGTTAAAAGTTGGTCATAGGAGTCTGACCTCAGGTGAGAGGTCAAGACCAGAGACAGATCTGGGAGTTGTGCTGTGTGTCTTCAATTTGCCCTTCAGAACCACTCTCTACTCTTTTTTACCCTGAACTGAACCCTAATAATCTGACCTGTATATATTCAACAGGCTCTCCTGTGGCTTCCCATTGTGTTTGGCCAATAAAGAGCCCTGGAAGAAGATCTGGACGAAGGGAGGGAGGAGAGTGAGGTTGGGCTATTTATTCCTCTAGCCCCCTGTTTATGTAGTATCACTTAGGGCTGACTGTGTCGTTCAACTGAAGATCACAGCTCCTGTCTCCAGGTTTCAGAAACTACTCCCTCCATTCCCCATCAAGCCTAGGGGTGATAATGTATCTCACTGTTTTTAGCCCAGTAGGGCTGAACTGTCCTTTGTGGTTTCCCTAAATCCCGCCTTTTATTAACCTTGTCTCATGACCCAGGGAGGGTGCCATACACTTCTTGCTAGGATCCTGACTTACACTGGAGCTGTTGGCATATACCTGATGATAAAGCTGTGAGCCTGAATGAAAGCCACTAAGGAGATCAGAGGACAGAGCTTGAGGCATATCAGCTTTTAGAGGTGGGCAGGGAAGGAGGAGCTGGCATAGGAGGTATGAGGGGGGAGGCCCATTAATTAGAGATTAAACCAGGTGAGCATGGAGTCACCAAAGCCCAAACAAGAAAGCAATCAAGAGGCAGGGGTTGCTGTGTCAAAAGCTACCTGCTGAGGGGTCAGGAGATGTGGAAACAGAGAACCCACCATCAGATTTGGCTATCAGTGAACTTTAATGTGAATGGTATAGACTTTGCAGAGCTCAGCTGCTTAAATTTGTCAGAGTCCCACAGATTTGGCCATCAGTGAACTTTAATGTGAATGGTATAGACTTCGTGGAGCTCAGCTGCTTAAATTTGTGAGTCCCACACCTTCAATCGGATTTATGGGTTCTTGTGTGGTTGGCCCTTAGTTTAGTCCTCCTGCCTCTCCTCCTCCAAATCCCTGCCAATCACACTGCTCCTCAGCCCCTCAAAGCCTCTGCTCTGGCTGAGGCCTCCAGGGCTTTGTTCTTGCTGTATCTTCTACCTGGGACACTCTTCCTTCCCCCCATCTGTCACTTCCCCTGGCTCACTCCTACCTCGGGTCTCTTAGAACCCTCCTGACCCTTGAGTCAGGGGGAAGTGACCTCCTAAGTACAGTTGATTATCATTATCCACAGTAGTTACATTCTAGAAAGTTGCCATGAGCACTGCATTAGCAAATACTGAGCCATGGTTCTTAGAGGTAATACAGAGTTAGGTTCCTGCAAGCTTCTGGTCAATGCATTGTCATCAACTGATTAAAGCATAACCTGTTCTACATGTGTTTCTGTTTAAAGGCATAACCTAGTTCTGTGTGTATTTCTTTTTTAATATGTTGTTGATTCATTAACATTGAACCCATAGCCAACAGCACCATGAGTCACACCTGAATGAAGCTTATCCAAACACCTGTTTTTCTCCACAGGGCACATCACAGTTTTCTCATTCTTAGGAACACTAGACAGTGCTTCAGCACTAAGCTGGGGGCCATTATAAACAGTGAAATCAACAAGGAAAAGCACAAGGGTACAAAAAAATGTGGCACTAAATGGACCTTGGAAAGGACACTTGTTTATAGTGTGAGAGTGGAAATAAAAAGTCAAAATGTCACCTCGTTCAATCTCATTGGGAACACACACATGGGGTGACTCACATTTTTACTGACACTTTGTACATGTTTGTGAATGACCTTGACAGCACCGAGAGTATGGACTTGGGGGTTACAAATACATGTTAGCAAGTAGGAGAATTTGCAAATACAGAGTCCATGGATGAGGATAGGCTATTTTCAGTGCATCTGTTAATTATCTCACTAAGACCCTTTCTACACTATAATAGCAAAAAATTCATTACTTACTAGCTGTGTGACTTTGGGCTAGTTCACCTCTCTGTGCCTCAACAGTATAATCAATAGTATGACAGTAATAATAATACTTAGCTCTTAGAGTTGTTACAAGAATTAAATTAGTAAGGCTGGGTGCAGTGGCTCATGCCTCTAATCCCAGTACTTTGGGAGGCCAAGGTGGAAGGATGACTTGAGGCTAGGATGGCCTGGGCAACACAGCAAGACCCTGTTTCTACAAAAAATTTACATGATCTGGGCATGGTGGTGCACACCTGTAGTCCCAGCTGCTTGGGAGGCTGAGGTGGGAGGATCACCTGAGCCCAGGAGTTTGAGGCTATGGTGAGCTATGATTGTGCTACCTCACTCCAGCCAGGGCAATAGAGTGAGTCCCTATCTCTTAAAAAAGAAAAGAGAAGAATTAAATGAGTGAATTCCTAGGAATAACTTAATAAGTATGTGATACATAGTAAGCACTTAGTGTTAGGTGTTATTATTACTGTCATATGTTTGTCTCTCTCATTGGATTATAAGCCCAGTGATGTGTTCCAAGACATTGCTCTTTTGCTAGTTGCTGGGAATGATAACACTAAAAGCTCACACTATATGTCAGGCACTGCTCTAAGTGTTTTACATTATTACTTCAGTTAGTATTTATGAGAGCCTTTAGTGGTGGTAGTTTCTATTTGTGATGGTGAATATTAGGTGTCAACTTGATTGGATTGAAGGATGCCTAGATAGCTGGTAAAATATTGTTTCTTGGTGTGAGGATGTTGCCAGAGGTGGTTAACATTTGAGTCGGTGGACTAGGAGAGGAAGACCCACCCTCCATGTGGGTGGGCACCATCCAATCAGCTGCCAGCATGGCTAGAACAAAGCAGGTGCTAGAAGGTGGGTTAAGCTGGCTTACTGAGCCTTCTGGTTTTCATTTTTCTCCCATGCTGGATGCCTCCATCTGTTTCTCTTGCCCCTGGACATCAGACTCCAGGTTCTTTGACCTTTGGACTCTAGGACTTACGCTAGTGGTTTACTGGGGGCTCTTGGGCCTTCAGCCACAGACTGAAGGCTGCACTGTCAGTTCCCCTACTTATTGAGGCTTTTGGACTCTGACTGAGTCAGTACTGGCTTCTTTCTTCCCCAGCTTGCAGATGGCCTATCGTGGGACTTCACCTTGTGACTGTCTGAGCCAATTCTCCTTAATAAACTCCCTTTTATATATACATACATCCTATTAGTTCTGTCCCACTGGAGAACCCTGACTAATACACTTTTCTTATCTTCAAGAATAGGAAGCTGAAGCACAGAGAGGTAAGTTACTTGCTGAAGGTCACACAG
Organism: Rhinopithecus roxellana; assembly: GCF_007565055.1. Lineage (NCBI taxonomy): Eukaryota > Metazoa > Chordata > Mammalia > Primates > Cercopithecidae > Rhinopithecus > Rhinopithecus roxellana. The sequence continues at coordinate 65,679,120 of NC_044554.1, forward strand.
ATATGCAGCCCCAGAGCTGGGATTTGCACTCAGGCTTTCTAACTTCAGAATAAAGAGCAACTGGTTCTTGCCCACACAGAGCATTGACAGACTCCAGTTCCTCAGCCTATGCTTGCCTTGTTTTCATGAACACACTACTTTTAAAAAAAGGCTATTTAAACCAGTTTACAACAGTATTGTAAAAAGCTTTTAAACATTTTCCCATATTACTGGCATCTAATTCAGCGATTGTTTTTGTTTCGATGTTCCCTTCCAATGTCTGTCCATAGAATACTTTTCTTGATGCTAATTGTAGCATTATGCATTATAACTGGGTGTTTTGCTTTTTACCTGAGATTATCTTGTAACGTGTTCATTTTCCACTTTTCTGTGTCCCTTTCATTCTGGCCTGTTTTAATGGTTTTACCGATTAAAGAAAGGGAGGAGAACTTCTTCTTCCTGCTTCTTATGGCCTCACTAGCTACTCATACCTTTGCTTCTTGCATCTGTTCGCTCCCCCACCACCCTACTGAAAAGCCAGTGATGAACATTTATATAGTGTTTGCTAAGATTAAAACATGGAGTTGCAGATGTTGCTGTCAATCACTGACAACAGCAATTTCATGTGATTTTCAATCCAATATATGTTAGGTACTGCATTTACATATATTAACTAAATCATCAAAAACATCTAAAGTGTTGAGTATTATTATCATCATCCCCATTTACATATGAAGAAACTGAGGCAAAGAGAAGTTAAATAACTTGCCCAAGATCACATAGCTAGCAACTGGTAGATTCAGGATTTGGTCCCAAGAAGTGTGGCTTTGGAGACTGGGTCCTTCAACCACTGCCTCCCTGGAATGGCATCACTGAGCTCAAAATAACCAAATCCAATGTTGTTAAGGGAGTGGGAGCCACTTCCCTGTTAAGTGAATACCAGTGCCCGGTGCTTCTTCCTTTTAGAATGTATTATTTTACATATAAATGCATTCAATAGCTGTATGGCCCAAAGGCTAGGGAGTGGGCCTGTTCCTCACCACAACATCCCTAATTCACTGTACAGTGCCTAAAATAAATATGCTCCTCAATATTTATTGATGGAAGAAAAGAAAGAGGGAAAGTGGAAGGTGGAAGGTGGGGGATTGAGGACTGAGATGGCAGGTGAGATAAATTGTATTATAGAATGTGTCTGTTTGACTTGTATGGGAATTAGGCTTTGAGGGGCCACAAACAGGGTTGTATCTTCTATTTCAGGGGTCCAGAGTAGGGTGGACTACAGGAATGAGTTCAAGTCAGACATACTTTTTTTTTTTTTTTTTTTTTTGAGACAGAGTCTTACTCTGCAACCTTCGCCTCCTGGGTTCAAGTGATTCTCCTGCCTCAGCCGTCCCAAGTAGCTGGGATTACAGGTGCCCGTCACCATGCCTGGCTAATTTTTGTATTTTTAATAGAGATGCAGTTTCGCCATGTTGGCCATGCTGGTCTCAAATTCCTGATCTCAGGTGACCCACCCGCCTCTGCCTCCCGAAGTGCTGGAATTACCGTGCCTGGCTTCAAGCCAGAGATTCTTGATGTCAGTCAAATGGTGAAGCTCCTGCCTACAGGGCTGGGACCAGAGTTCAGAAGAAGGTGGAGGCTGGGTGGAAGGAGAGGGAGAGTGAGGAGTAAATCCCTGCAGGAGAGAGTCTTTGGGTCTGACAGTTCCCTTCTGTCCTGGGAAGCATGTGTGGTGCAAATCTATGTCTGGAATATGTAAGCCCTGCCTTTCTACCTGATTTCAGGCCATTGTCTAGAAGCCAGGTGGTTAATACTTTATGTTAATTTGATGTCTTGGAACTCTTTCCCTAAGTGTCAGATATGGCAGCAGAATACCTACAAATATACAAATGTCCTCAGGAAGGTGGACTTTTTGTTTCTTGTGCTCTGGGACCCAAGTTCTTTGAAAGAGTAAGAGATAAAAGGCTAAGACAAGTCCTGAAAGAGATAAAAACAAGGTGCTGATTCTGTCATCACCTGTCTCAGGGACCTTCTTTGTGACTCATTGTTTTCTACCTGTCAAAATGGGAAGCAGTGTGTCTACATAGCTTCTCAAAGTTATTGTCGTGATTGAATGAAACAATATGTTGAAAGTCTTTGGGAAAGTGTAAAATACCATAAAATGCAATTATTATTAATGCCTGACATAATTCACATTAGATAACATAATACAATTAACTATGTTGGTGAACTGTCACCTAACCCCCACCTCCACCCCGATTCCCCCATCTCACCATCTCCCTAAGAAGTAGGTTTCACACTTTCAAAATGAAATGGGAAAAACATTATTAGTATATGTATTAATTTTCTATTGCTGCCATAGCAATTATCACAAACTTAGTGGCTTTAAAACAATATACATTTATTATCTTCCAATTCTGGAGGAAAGAAGTATGAAAGGGGTCTGATTGGGCTAAAATCAAGGTGTTGACAGGGCTGGATTTCATTCTAGAAGCCCCTTGCCTTTTCCAGCATCCAGAGACCACCTGCATTTCTTTCCTCATGGTCCCCTTCCTCCATCTTCAAAGCCATCCACGTGACATTGCTCTGTGCCTTTCTTCTGTGGTCACATCTTTCCCTCTCTTCTGCCTCTCTCTTCCGCTTTTAAGGACCCTTGTGATTACATTAGTGTATTAGTCTGTTTGCATGCTCCTAATAAAGACATACTTGAGACTGGGCAATTGACAAAGGAAAGAGGTTTAATGGACTCACAGTTCTACATGGCTGGGGAGGCCTCACAATCATGGAGGAAGGTAAAGGAGAAGCAAAGGTACCTCTTACTTGGCAGCAGACAAGAGGGCTTGTGCAGTGGAACTTCCATTCATAAAACCATCAGATCTCATGAGACTTATTCACTATCACGAGAACAGTATTTGGAAAGACTTTCCCCTATGATTCAATTACTTCCCAGTGAGTCTCTCCCATGACGTACGTGGGAATTATGGGAGCTACAATTCATGATGAGATTTGAGTGGGAGCATAGCCAAACCATATCAATTAGACTCACCCAGATCATCCAACATAATCTCCCTATTTTAAAATCAGCCAATTAGCAACTTTAATTCCCCTTTGCCCAGTAACCTAACGTAGTTGTAGGTTCTTGGGATTAGGACATGGACATCTGTAACAGGCCATTAGTCTAACTACCTCAATATATATTTTTTGCACTTTCTATCCGGAAAGAACTTTGGCAAAATCACAATAGAAAGCCAAAATTCTTCCTAATTTGCTTCAGGTACTGCTGAATGAATCCTGACAATATCCTTCTCATGGGTAACCAGCAACACCTAGTGTCTCTCCAAATAAATTTCAACAGCAAGCTTGTTTAAAGTGTTCTGTAATTAAGCTCAGTGACTGATGGTGGAGAAAAGAAATTCTCACTATTCAAAGAGAGAGAAGGCTAGCACTTCTCTATTCTGTATGTCCTTTTGATTTATTTTGAGCCCCCACATCCATGCATCCATCCAGAAGTATTTAAATTAATTCTTTTTGGGGCATGGCACCACACTGGGCTCTGTGGAAGATATGGAAAGATAAAAATGTAATCCCTGTCCTCAAATTGCTTCCAGTCTTATTGGGCAGACGAGACACACTCTAGTAATTAAAGCATATGTACTCATTTACAAAGCACTGAAGACTTAAGGGCCAAGTGTGCTAGTTATAATTAGGTTCAGTTGTACATACAGCAACTGTACAACAGTGAAACCCCAAAGAATAGTGAATTAAAGAGCAGACAAATTTATTTCTTGCTCTTGTGAAAGAACTGATGCAGCTACTTTGGAAAACAGTTTGGTAGTTCCTCAAAAAGTTAAATATAGAGTTAACTATGTGACCCAGGAATTCTACTCCTAGGTATATATTCAGGAGAATTGAAAATGTATGTCCACACAAAAACTTGTACATTAATGTTCATAGTTGCATTATTCATAAAGTCCAAAAAGTAGAAACAACCCAAATGCCGATCAACTGATAAATGGATAAGCAAAATGTGGTGTATACATACAATAAAATATTATTCAATCATAAAAAGAAATAAAGTTTGATACATGATGCAACATGGATGAAAGTTGAAAACACTATACTAAATGGAAAACGTCAGTCATTAAAGGCCACATATTATATTAATCAATTTGTGTGAAATGTCCAGAATAGGCAAAACCATAGAGACAGAAAGCAGATTAGTGGATACTAGGGCCTGGGAACTGGGGAAGGGAAAATTGGGAATAACTGCTAATGGGTACAGGGTTTACTTTAGGGTGATGACAAAGTTCTGATATTAGATGGTGGTGGTTATTAGTCTGTTCTCACATTGCTAATAAAGATATACTCAAGACTGGGTAATTTATAAAGAAAAAGAGGTTTAATGGACTCACAGTTCTACATGGCTGGAGAGGCCTAACAATCATGGTGGAAGGCAAAGGAGGAGCAAAGGCACATCTTACATGGTGGCAGGCCAGAGAGCATGTGCAGGGCAACTCCCCTTTATAAACCCATCAGATCTCATGAGACTTATTCACTCTCACGAGAACAGCATGGGAAAGAACCTTTTCCTTGATTCAGTTACCTCCCATTGAATTCCTCCCATGACACATGGGAATTATGGGAGCTACAATTCAAGATGAGATTTGGGTGGGGACACAGTCAAACTATATCAGTGGTGATGTTTGCACAACTTTGTAGATGCAATAGGAACCCTAAAAACCATTTAATTGTACACTTTAAATGGGTGAATTGTTTTATATGTGAATTTTATCTCAATGAAATTAGTAAAAAATACCAAAAGGATCAGGGAAACAAAAAGAGTGATAAGTAATTAGAGGACATGAAGGAGAGATTAGAAAAGTCCCTCCGATTAGTTTTTTGATCCTTGGGTTCCTTCTTCAGATCTCAGAGTGATCCCTTTTTTTTTCCCATGTATTTCTTTCCCTCTCCTACACCCCTACTACAATCAGCAGAATGTTTACTATGTGAAGCTGACTCTGACCCCAGACAAGGAGAGAGATGGCAGTTCTATTCCTTATGCAGAGAAAATGGAGAATGTGCTGATGAAAACAGAATGGAACAGGATTCACGCCCCTTATTCTTGAGGGCATTCCTACATGAGAGGTACCTCTGGCTTTGGGGAGCAAATGCCCTTGGGATACCAGGTCCTGTGAGCCTGCTACACAGTTTACCTGTCTGTTTGGAGAGTGAGGAATCTTGGGGCGGGGAATGCTCAAAGCTAACTGTGTTCCTAATCTCCACAATGGAGAGCTAGTAGTGTCTGTCCTTGCTCCCTAGCTGGCCTGCACTCAGGGCCCGCCAGCTGTCTACCTTCTCTCTGTCTCCTTTGATAGAGCAGTTATTCATTAACACACATTCTGATGTCTCCTTCCCAGCCATGTGGCTTTTTTCTTGATCTGTTTTCTGTTTCTCATCTTGTGCTGTAGAAACCAAAGTACTGTTTCTTACAGGACAAGATACGACTCTTAACACCATTGTAAAAGTTATTTCACTTGTTCTGGGAGGCCTTTAGAAGCTGTAGTTTGGATCAGGCTCCATGCATCACCCCGAGTGACTTATCTTCCTCTATGACCTTCCTCCCTGTGCTCATGGGTTCCTGGGGTCTAGGTGGTATGGAGATGCTTGGAGGTTGAGTTTGAGATGGCAGAGACATTCTAAAGGATAGTGTCCCAACTGTTCCAGCTAAGAGAGGCCCAAGGAGACATGATGATTAAATGTATTATAGTATCTGAGGACAGAAAAAGAACATTGGGTAAAAACTAATGATATTTCAGGGCTGGATATTTGTATCAGTAAAGTATGGACTTTAATGAATAATAATGTTATCAACATTAATTGTGACAATGTACTATACTATTGTTAGACGTTCATCATGGGGAAAACTGGGCTTGGGTATATGGGCACTGTGTGCATTGTCTTTGAGTTTTTTCTGTAAATCTAAAATTATTCTAAAGTATAAAATAAGCACTTCATTAGCTTCCTAGTCACCAACAAAAAGAATGTCCTCACCCACATCATAGCATTCATCTCTGCCCTGGCTGGACTGTTGAAAAGATGAGTGTCATTCAATATGCCTTTCTTGATGGGTAGTAATCAGACATCACCTGTATCATCAGTGCTTTCTGGAAAGATTATATCCCCCTTGGGAGAGCCTTCACTGTAGGAAGTGGAAGGAAGGAGTAACCTATTTTATTACCTATACTAATTACTCATTGATTTTTGGACCATATCAGCACCCACAAGTATGAGGCACAAGCTCTAGGCCTCAGATCTTACAGGGAAGAGGAATGCCCATAATCTCTGGCTCTCAAAAGGACATATGCAGCTAAGTACCCCATACCCTTCCAGCATCATCCTCATCAAATGTATTAGTTTCCCAGGGCTGCCATAACAAAGTACCAGAAACTAGGTGTCTTAAAACAACAGAAATTCATTCTCACAAAATTCTGGAGGTTAGAAATCCAAGATCAAGAAGTTGGCAGAGCCACCTTCCTCTAAAGGCATAGGGAGGCTTCTTCCTAGCACGGGTAGCTCCCAGCTATCCTTGGTGTTCTTTGACTCACAGCTGCATCACTCCAACCTCTGCATCACTCCAATCTTTGCCTCTGTCTTCACATGGCTTTCTTCCCTGTCAGTGTCCATGTCCTCTCCTCTTATAAGGACAGCAGTCATTGGATTAAGGTCCATTCTGATCCAGCACAACCTCATCTTAACTGATTATATCTGCAAGACCGTAATTCCAAAAAAGGTCACATTCTGAGGTCTTGGTAGACACAAATGTTGAGGGACACGATTCAATCTGCTAGACTGAATGTGTAAGCACCTCCTGGGAAAACCAGTCACAGCTTGAAGAGTAGGACTGGCTGCCAAGTCATCTCCTTCCACCTCTTCAATCCCTCTTTTTTCTCATCTATGCCCCGTTAGGCCGGGGAATAGTTCCAGAGGCATCTTGTTCAGCCTCGCTGCCTGTCTTTAACAGTGTGTCATGGGAAGTGTGCTACCCATTGTGCTCAGAATCAGAGTCCTGGGACTCAGGGCTCCAGAATTCACTCCTGATTGACTCAGTTGCTCTGGCTTGTATAGCCTTAGCTCCTGCTCATTTTCAGACTAACTCTCATATTTGACAGAAGTGTGGGGACACCTTCAGTTCCTGATATTTGGCTGTGTGTTCTGGATGCAAACCTTACCTCGACTCTCTGAGATGATGTCTTCATGGATCAATCATTCCCCAACAGCTATTTGGACATGGGCCAGGTTGACTGCAGGCTCACTCATTGCCACTCATTGTCCTTAAGGGCTTCACTCACTCTAGAACCAGAATGTGTACTTCTGCTCCATCACTTCCATCTTCCTAGCCACCCACCCAGGACTTTAAAACTCTATTCTTTCTGGACAGGTAAATATAATCTTTCCAGAAAGCACTGATGATACAGGTGATGTCTGATTACTACCCATCAAGAAAGGCATATTGAATGACACTCATCTTTTCAACAGTCCAGCCAGGGCAGAGATGAATGCTATGATGTGGGTGAGGACATTCTTTTTGTTGGTGACTAGGGAGCTAATGAAGTGCTTATTTTATACTTTAGAATAATTTTAGATTTACAGAAAAAACTCAAAGACAATGCACACAGTGCCCATATACCCAAGCCCAGTTTTCCCCATGATGAACGTCTTACAATAGTATAGTACATTGCCACAATTAATGTTGATAACATTATTATTCATTAAAGTCCATACTTTACTGATACAAATATCCAGCCCTGAAATATCATTAGTTTTTACCCAATGTTCTTTTTCTGTCCTCAGATACTATAATACATTTAATCATCATGTCTCCTTGGGCCTCTCTTAGCTGGAACAGTTGGGACACTATCCTTTAGAATGTCTCTGCCATCTCAAACTCAACCTCCAAGCATCTCCATACCACCTAGACCCCAGGAACCCATGAGCACAGGGAGGAAGGTCATAGAGGAAGATAAGTCACTCGGGGTGATGCATGGAGCCTGATCCAAACTACAGCTTCTAAAGGCCTCCCAGAACAAGTGAAATAACTTTTACAATGGTGTTAAGAGTCGTATCTTGTCCTGTAAGAAACAGTACTTTGGTACTGTCCTTGCTTTAATTGTCACCCACCACATGACTCCCAAATCTCTGCTCCAGTTCAGAGCTTTCTCTTAAGCTTCATCTTCAGGGAGTCAATGCAATGTCTCCATCTAGGAGTGCCAGGCACTTCAAACTCAGTGTGTTCCAAGCCATTTACCAATTTAACTCTTCCCTTGGTTAAAATTATAGACTTCCCTCTTTCCAGAATGAATTCATGCAGAGTTTTAAATTAAGATTAAATAGAGGGATATTGGGCAGTTTTGGAGAAAGTAAAAAAGAACAAAACCCCCCAAACCACACAAAGAATTACGGTTGGTGGCAGTGCAGGAATTACCCAATCAATAGACTGTCAAAGCTTATCTGTACAAACTTTCAATATGATACGAGGGGATTTTGGGACACAAAATATACATAGTTGAGGAAATTGAGGTCAAAGTGTAACACATTTCATACCTCCTTCCAGATCTTTTCATCTTTCTCCTTTTTGATTCCCAGACCTGAATTAGGGGCCACTCTTTTTGGCCACGTTGTTTCACCCTCAGGCCAGGCTGAGCTCTTTGAAGTCTTCTGATGAGAAAGCATTCTTTTCCTGTCCCCTCCTCAACCCTGAAGCTAGTTTCTGCCCGTCCTCTGTAATGACACATTCCCAGCCTTGCCTTTGGTACATACCAGCAGGTGGATGAACCTAGAACTTCTTATCTGATCATTTATCCTGAGTCCTGTGCCTCAAGGCTACCACACTTCTCTCTCCGCCCTCTTGCATCAGAGTCCAGACCAGCAAACATGTTCAGGAAATCATAAGAAAGATAAAAAGCCTACAGTGCTCCAAGGACCAGATTTTCTTTTTTCTTTTTTTTTTTTTTGAGATGGAGTCTCACTCTGTCACCCAGGCTGGAGTGCAGTGGTGCCATCTCGGTTCACTGCAAGCTCTGCCTCCCAGGTTCATGCCATTCTCCTGCCTCAGCCTCCTGAGTAGCTGGGACTACAGGCGCCCGCCACCACGCCTGGCTAATTTTTTGTATTTTTAGTAGAGACGGGGTTTCACCAGGTTAGCCAGGATGGTCTCAATCTCCTGACCTCATGATCCGCCCACCTTGGCCTCCTAAAGTGCTGAGATTACAGACATGAACCACCGCACCCAGTCCAGTTTTTCTTTTTAGATTGCTTATGGATCCAGAATTGAACTGGAGAGTTGAGTGGTGGGATCATTAGGGAAGCAGGAGCCTAGGAGAGTGACAAGTTCAGCATCATCTTGAAACTATCTAGACACATTCCTTGCCAGTCACCACCAATGGTCCTAAGATGTTTATAGTTGAGGAAGACCTACAAGGACACATTCCTACAACAACAGAAAGTCCAGATGTCCTGATACCCATAACAATATATGCTTTCAAGATAATTATATTTATGCTTTGATGTACTCACACAGTAAAATGTCAAGGATAGTTTTCTTTAAATCGATATAATAATACATTTTGTTATGCTCTCTGCTCACCTGCATGTAGTCACAGCTTAGTTTAGTCTCTACATAGACAAGACGCCCAAAAAGAAAAACTTAAAACAGAGATGTTGTGTTCCTTGGCCTGCTTTCTGGAGATGCCCTACTCTGCAATGGAGTAGTTTCTAATAAATTTGCTTCTTTCACTGTGCTCTGAAACTAGCCTTGAATTTCTTCCTCTGTGAGATCCAAGAACCCTCTCTTAGGGTCTGGATCAAGACCGCTTTTTCCCGTAACTGGATGGACACCCACATAATAAAATTTATTTCCAAATATGGTGTAAAGTTATCTAATTCCAGCATTTCACTGCTAAATATGTTAAGGTTCTGACATTAGAGGCTCGGGAATGTACTGATGAAGATACTCAGATGTATAACACTGGCTGTTTCCCCTGGTATATTAAGCACAGTTTGTTTTTGAGATATCCAGTAATGAAGTGTGCCCATGAGCAGCTTTGGGCTCAATTCTGGCATTCATGTCTTAATTAGGTGGGTTTTGACTCATCATCATTTAGTTACCCATTTTTCTTTAACAGAGTGCCTTATTTATTTTATGCAATTAGAAGGGAAATGACAGAAAAGACCATTAACTCTACCTTACTGTACAAATCCCAGAAGTAATTAGGGACTTACATAAACAGCACATCTTAAATTATTTATTTGACAATCTCTAATAACAATGCCAGCAGTGTCGTATACTTTATTCTTCATTAAAGCAAAAGTGATTATCCTGCTATATAACTCAATCATCTGAAAAATTTAATTCCCATAACAACATTTGTTATTACTGTTGTGTAAAAAGGCAGATTAAAGACAGAATTTTGACACATCAAATTGGACTGCAGCACAAAAGCCAAAATAAGTGTTTCTTCCACTAGAGGACTGGTGCTTGGTCTGTTTTGGAAAGTCCTTCCCCTGGATGGTAGCAGGTGATGGAGTTGGGCAGAATCTAATTTTCAGCAAGTTTTAATTTTTTCACTGCCTGGATGAATTCTAGAAATCAATGTTGCATAAGCTAATTTTGGTGGGGTTGGAGGGTAGTCCTAGAAAAGTGATTGATTTGATAAGATAATTTGGGAGGATTTTTAAACTTCCATTGAGCAAACAATTCAACATTTACTGGAATTCTTGGACCTGTGAGGATGTGGGATAGATGATAGATACCAAGTTAATAAGACATTGTTTCTGGCCTCATTGAGCCTGGGCTACTAGTCATTAATGTTTCCAGATCTCCTTGGGCACTTGGTCACCTGCCTGAAGTTAGGCGTGGTTATGTCTTTTGCTTTGACTTATGGGAACTGTTATGGGCTGAATGTTGGTGTTTCCCCACCTTAAATTCATATGTTGAAATCCTAACACTCAATATGAGGAGGTAGAGCCTTTAGGAGGTAATTAGGTCATGAGGGTGGAGTCTTCATGAATGGGAGTAGTGCCCTTATAAGAAGAGTCACAAGACACCTGACTTCTTCAACCCTCCACCTTTCTCCCTGCCATGTGGGGATACAACAAGAAGGCAACTGTCTCTAAACCAGGAAGAGAGCCCTCACCAGACATTAGATCTGCTGGCACCTTAATCTTGGACTTCTAGCTTCCAGAACTGTGAGCAATACATATTTGTTATTTAAGTCACCTAGGCTATGGTATTCTGTTATTGCAGCCTAAACTAAGACAGGGACCCTGGGGAAGATTCCCCTTCCTTCTTATCTGTCTCCTAACAAGTAACCAGTGAGTTTTCTTTTTACTGTATCAAATCTAGCCCATCCTACTTATCACAGAAAGTAAGTTAGACTTCCCATCAAACCTGGTGATAGACAATCAGTGAGATGACAGATGCAAAGCACAATGATCAGCATGTAACAGGCCTCAGCAAAGGGTATTTTTCTTCCCACTTTCATTTAAAACAAAAATCTAATGAATTTTTTAAAAAGCTGAATCTGTGTGTATTTTTCCTACAGCAATGTCTAGAAATGTTTACACGAGAGAGTTCTTCATTTTAGGGTTGGGTAACTTAGAGTCTGCTAATTGTTTCCCAATATTTATTCTCCTCTTCTCCCTTAGCAATAGCATCTCAGGATGTAAATGGGCATACTGCTGCCTCAAGCTAGAAGGCATTTGCCATGCTCCTTTGCATTACCGGGTGACTGTTAGACAAGGAGAGATTGAAACAAAGTGTTGTATGGGATTTCCATGAAGCCTCTTTTTAAGAGAGGTGGTACCTCTGTTTTTCCTTTTGCTCTCTTCTCTTGCCTGGGATGTAGATGCGGTGGCTGAAGCTCTAGTAGCTGTTTTGGACCATGAGGACGAGGGCCCCATATGAGGGATGGTGGAGAGTAAGCCAGAAGGTTCCTGGGTCCTTGGTCACTTAGTGGAGTGCCTTACAAGTCATGGACTGTCTACTTGTGGATTTCTTTGATGTAAGATAAATAAATTTCTAATTTATTTCAGCCACTGTTTTTTAATTAAAAATTTTAATTTTATTAAATTTATTTTTTATAGTAAAAATAATATACAATTTACCATCTTAACCATTTTAAGTGTACAGTTCAGCAGTGTTAACTATATTCATACAAACTACTGTAGTTTTAATTTTTTAATTATATGGAACCAAACTTAATCCTAACTAAAACACAGTGGGTATTTTAACTGATCTTCAATAGACTAGTTAAATTAACAGACTCTCCATCTCCTTAGTAAAGTATGCTTGCTAATCATGGCCATCACATGCATACTCCCAGCTATTAAACTGTTCTCTAGGACAGTGGATCTCAATTTACGTGTGCATCAGAATTATCTCAAGATTTTCTGATTCTGTGGGTCTGGAGTGTGGCCTGAGAACTTGACATTTCTGATAAGTTCTCAGGACCTTGATGCTGCTGGTCTGGGGACGTACCTGGGGAACTACTGATCTAGGACACCATAGCCTTTGGTTTTTATCAGCAGTGCTGAATGTTAATAGGAAGCAATTGTATTTGTTCTTACACTGATTATGTGTATTATATTTCTGATTGTCATTGTGTAATTTAAATACTACCTTCATCTATGAGAATTTAGTTGAAAAAATTGTTGTTTATATGAAAACTAAATCAAATACTTCGTAACAACTTAATGTAGGTATTCATTAAAATAAAGCTACGAAGTGAGATTGGTGGGCCACTGTTAAATATCAGAATATCTATCTATCTATCTATCTATCTATCTATCTATCTATCTATCTATCTATCTGTCTGTCTTGTCTATCTAGATATATGTATATATCTATATCTAAAACAATTATATATTCAAGTTGCTTTGAAAAGTCTTTAATTTATTGTTTTACTTTAAATAAATTAAGTCTATAAATTGTAAATGATGTGTTAATGCTGGAATGAGTTAAAACTTTGGTGAACTGTTGGGAAGGCATGATTGATTTTTGAAATGTGAAATGGAGATGAGATTTGGGAGGGGCCAGGGGCAGAATGATATGATTTAGTCAATAAAGACAATATAAAACTTTAATCAGTGGATCCAATCTTTAAAAAAAACCCTTTGGAAAGTTGGCAAATGAGTGCATACTTAAACATTTTAAATTAACATTCTAAGTTAAAATAAAATGTTTAAATTAAAATATGCCTGGTGTGTTCTTTGCTTCCTTACTTTTTCAGTTAACTGATTGCTTAGCCTGGGTTACTATAGTGAAAATGCAGAGCATATGAAAATGGCTTATGTGCTTTTACTTTAATGAGGAACGCTATTTAAGCAGAATGAAGAAAAGGGGAGGGAGAGCTAACAGAATGCTGAATTGCTCTGGACTGCACTTAGATTCACATGACTGATTTACTGATCTTGTACAACTGTTTCTGATGTGGTTTGGCTCTGTGTCCCCAACTAAATATCATCTTGAATTGTAATCTGAATTATAATCCCCAGGTGTAGAGGGACGAACCTGGTGGGAAGTGATGGGATCATTAGGGTGGTTTTCCCCATGCTGTTCTCATGACAGTGAGTTCTCATGGGATCTGATGGTTTTATAAGTGTTTGGAAGTTCCTTCTTCATTGCTGTCTCTCCTGCCTTCTTGTGAAGAAGGTGCCTACTTCCCCTTCTGCCATGATTGTAAGTTGTCTGAGACCTCCCCAGTCATGTGGAATTGTGAGTCAATTAAACCTCTTTCCTTTATAAAGTATCCAGTCTCAGGGAAGTTCTTTATAGCAGTGTGAGAACAGACTAATATAGTAAATTGGTATCTCAGAGAGTGGGGTACTGCTATAAAGATACTTGAAAATGTGGAAGAGACTTTGGAACTGGGTAACAGGCAGATGTTGGAACAGCTTGGAGGGCTTAGAAGACAGGAAAATGTGGGAGAGTTTGGAGCTTCCTAGAGACTTGTTGATTGTTTTGACCATAATGCTGATAGTGATATGGACAATGAAGTCCAAACTCAGATGGAGATGAGGAATCTCTTGGGAGCTAGAGCAAAGGTCAGTCTTGCTGTGCTTTAGCAAAGAGACTGGCAGCATTTTGCCCTTGCCCTAGAGATCTTTGGAACTTTGAACTTGAGAGAGATGATCTGAAACTGGAACTTACATTTGAAAGGGAAGCAGAGCATAAAAGTTTGGAAAATTTTCAGCCTGATGATACAATAGAAAAGAAAAATCCATTTTCTGAGGAGAAATTCAAGCCAGCTACAGAAATTTGTATAAGTGAGAAGGAACCAAATGTTAATAACCAAGATAATGGGGAAAATTTCTCCAGGGCATGTCAAAAATCTTGGCAGCAGCCCCTCCCACCATAGGCCCAGAGGCCTAGGAGGAAAAAATGGTTTCATGGGCTGGGCCCAGGGCCCTGCCACTGTATGCATCATCAGTACTTGGTGCCCTGTGTTCCAGATGCTCCAGCTCCAGATGTGGCTAAAAGGAGCCAAGGTACAGCTCAGGCCATTGCATCAGAGGGTGCAAGCCCCAAGCCTTGGTGACTTCCACGTGGTGTTGGGCCTACAGGTGCCCGGAAGTCAAGAACTGAGGATTGGAAATCTCTACCTAGATTTCGGAGGATGAATGGAAATGCCTAGATGTCCAGGAAGTCTGCTTCAGGGGCAGAGCCATTGTGAAGAACCTCTGCTAGGGCAGTGTTGAAGGAAAATGTGGGTTTGAAGCCCCATACAGAGTCACCACTGGGGCACTGCCTAGTGGAGCTGTGAGAAGAGGGCCACCATCCTCAGATCCCAGAATGGTAGATCCATGGACAGCTTGCACCATGCACCTGGAAAAGCAGCAGACACTCAATGCTAGCCTGTGAGAGCAGCTGCAGGGGCTGAACCCTGAAAAGAACAGGAGTGGAGCTGTCCAAGGCTGTGGGAATCCACCCTTTGAATCAGCATGCCCTGGATGTGAGATATGGAGACAAAGGAGATTATTTTGGAGCTTTAAGATTTAATGACTGCCCCACTGATTTCATACTCGCATGGGACCTGTAGCCCCTTTGTTTTGGTCAATTTCTCTCATTTAGAATGGGAGAATTTATCCAATTCCTGTACCCCCATTATATCTTGGAAGTAACTAACTTACTTTTGATTTTACAGGCTCATAGGTCAAAGGGACTTGCCTTGTCTCAGATGAGACTTTGGACTTGGACTTTTGGGTTAATGCTGGAATGAGTTAAAACTTTGAAGGACTGTTGAGAAGGCATGATTGATTTTTGAAATGTGAAATGGAGATGAGATTTGGGAGGGACCAGGGGCAGAATGATATGGTTTGGCTCTGTGTCCCCACCCAAATCTCATTTTGAATTGTCATCCAAATTGTAATCTCCAGGTGTAGAGAGAGGCAACTGGTGGGAGGTAATTGGATCATGGAGGCAGCTTTCACCATACTGTTCTCATGATAGTGAGTGAGTTCTCACAAGATCTGATGGTTTTATCAGTGTTTGGAAGTTCCTCCTTTGTTGCTGTCCTTCCTGCTGCCCTGTGAAGAAGGTGCCTGCTTGCCCTTCCACCATGATTGTGAGTTTCCTGAGGCCTTTTCATCCATGTGGAAATTTGAGTCAATTAAACCTCTTTCCTTTATAAATTACTGAGACCAAGGGAAGTTCTTTACAGCAGTGTGAAAATGGACTAATACTGTTTCCAAGAGGCTATGTAAATGAGTGCTTCTTAAGATGGTACATACAGTAAGAAGAAAGAAGCATTTACTTGCAGGCATCCATCTCCCATTGGTTAAAAGTTTGCTCCATGGGGCATTAATTCCCTTACACTCACAGTTGGGCATGCATGAGGACCAGTGTCAGCTTCATGGGTGCTGGCCTGTGGAGTCATATGGGGCCCTGGGATCAGAAGAGGTCCCACTCTTGGGGTTTAATGCTTTGCAGTCACTGTTTTGAAATTCTTAATAATTTTATCTTTGAATTTGTGTTTTGTAAGTGAAGTCTGAGGGACAAGAAAGTATGTGTTGGTGGGTTGGAGCCTGGGCTCACAGGTAGTCCTGTCTCCCCCGCTTCTCCCTGCCTTTCAGGAGGGTGTGTTCTCAGCAGCCTGCTCCCTTACTCATACTGCCTCAGCCCCCTTCCTCTGTGGGGGTGTGGATTCCAGCATGAGGAGGGCTGTATTGTATATGCTCAGTCATGAGGAGGGATCCTTGACTTCTGGGAGTGTTTGCACTCATCCTGTGCTCCAGGGAGTGTAACACTAAATAGAAAAATAAGATAGACCATGAGAGGTCAAGAGAGACACTGTGGAAGAAAGGAAAAAGCTTTCTCCTGCTTTTTGAACAAATGACCTCACATTTTTAGTTTGTACTGGGACCTGAAAGTCATGCAGCTGGCTCTAATGGGCACTAAGTGGGTCTGTTTGTATCATGTCTTGGTATCAATAGGGATGCACTGAGGCAAGTGGTAGGAGTGCACAGCACAGGCAGGGGGCAAGATATTACCAGGTTTTCTTTGACTGAAGTGGGTCAGAGGCCACATGGAGAAGGTCATTACAGTTGCAGCTATGTCTGAAACAAGTGGCCAAAGGCCCAGGGATGAGGGAAGGCCAAGATCTGAACTGGCACATAGGAGATACTGATAAAATTCTCCTCTTGCATCACTCAAATCAGCTCTGTACCCCGCCCCTCCCTGCGTCATATCTGGCTTTCACACTATAATATGTGGCCTTTATTTTTGTGATGTGAAGATGTCTTTATGTCTTCCCTGAGAAATGAGGTACAAGGTCAGTAATTCAGTCATCTTCAAAAGTGTGGCCAGCTGCAGTTTCTGAAAAGATTTTTAGTGAGAGAGTAAAATGAACTATAGCCCCATCATCTGTTTCTCTACCACTTATTCCAGATTTCCCTCTTCCTTGGCTAAAACTTTGACCAGTGTGTGGGTTTCTTTGCTGGTAGAGTGACCCAGACCATCCTTGAGGGGCCTCGTCCTTAGTTGCCTTAGCTTGGTCAGGCACTGGTTGTTCAATGGTCTATTTACTGATATCACTGGGCATGGAAGCACCAGGAAATACTCCAATGAGTCCCCTGGGGTTTCTGACATACTCCTTCTTGATCCCATTGTATAGCATCACCTAGCTTTTCATGACAATTAGAAATAAACTCATGCATCTGCCTGTTGATCTACTGGAAGAAATGAAAGTGAGCAATGAGGAGTTGAGGCTTCAAGGCAGTAGAAATCTTACTGTATTCCCTGATGGAAGTATCCCCACCCAGGACCAGGCCTCCTAGTGCAAGCAGAGCCTAAGGCTTAGGGAATGGGAAGCACACATTATGTGAGTCACTGGGAATTATGATGAAAAAGGTTAATCCTTCTTCTACCCACTGGTTCTTGGACTTGGATATTCTAGTTATTGGAGACACAGAACCATGTACTACTGCTTGCTGGTTCAATGCCTAGATCACAAACTGGAAAAGAGCACAGTAAGTTTGCAGAGTGTTATTCTAGCACATTAAATGAATCCTAACAGGCTATTACACTGTCTTATTGGCCTGAATGTTTCAGGGCAATGAAATGTGTGGTAAGACAGTGGAGCTCATGGTCACATGTCCATCATCACCTTCCTTTAATGTAAAATGGGTCCCTCACACCAGGCAATATTATGTGTGATACAATGTCAACAGAATAGGCATGTGTAAATCTTGGATGGCTTGGATGGTGGAGGCATTATGGAGAGGAAAGGCAAACCTAATCTAAAGCAGGTATCAAACCTGAAAACATCTCTTCTATCTGAGGCAGAAGGTGATATAAGTGTAATTCTCTAGGAGTGGTCCCATATCAATGTCTCAGTGTCAGTCTCAGCTGTTGAAAAGTTGGGCACTCAGCAGTAGTATTAGCTATGCTGACCTTACTGAGGAGCAATTTATGATATTGGGTGCATCCTTGGCATGACAACATGGATGGAGCCTATGTATGAGCCAAATGGCATGGGTCTATTGCACCAGCACTGTGGTGACCAAAAATGTTCATAAACAAGTCACCCTGTTCATCCAGATGTTGAGAGCCTTGTCTAGGAGGGATGCTCTCTGGTGGGACACAAAGATCTAGGCACTTAGTACCTATATCCATATGTCCAGCCACATGCCTCTTCCCCAGACCTCATTTCCAATTTTCTAATCTTGTTTTTTTCAGGACTCTGACCAAATAATTAAACCATTTTTGCCACTTCCTAGGAATCAATATATATCTTTACTTCAGACCATTCCATATAGAGTGAATCACCAAGTATACTGCTTACAGCTATGCCTACTGGGAGAATTTTCCTTATCACTGTCCTTAAGGCTTGCTCCTGGGTAATGCAGCTGCAGCATAGTTTATTGTATTTTACCACCAATGTATTATATTGACCCACCTATTATATGAATCATGGCTGAGTTTTTCCTTCCCCTGTTAATTGGTATTAGGAAACCCTTTACAAGGCTGTGAGAGTGAATTGAGGAAGAGGTGTTAGTGCAATGGAGTTAGGTGAATGGGAATCTGGGCTACCTATTCATGTGATTTATTCATTCCTTCTGGACTTGCTTAGGCCCAATCCTGAATATACCATTTTCATCGTACAGTGAATTGCTGCTGTGCTTGCCTGAACTCGTGATTCTGTGAGTCTGCTCATATCCAGCTTGATGGGCAATTTCAGTTGCATAGTCATTTGGTGCCCCAAGGTCAGGTGCTCAGTCTCTACTAGGTCTCAGTGGTATGCCAGCAGCTGTTTTACAAATGGAAAATAGCTGTTGGCCACAGAAGCTGTGGCCTTGCTTTAGAACCCTAGCTAACACTCCTATTAAGGATTTCCAGATGCTTCATGAATTATTCTTATCCACCACAGATACTAGATACTTTCAGCACCACCAGATCTGCTAAGTGATAAAGTGGCAGAGCAGCTTGCACCCATGAGTGGATTGCTGCCTTTTGAGTGCAATCATGGGGAGAAGGGTGAGGGAAAAGTGGGAGTGAGGTGGGAGAAGAGAGTGAGAAAAGATAAACATGTTATTATCCAACTGGTCACTACTGATATTTGAGAATGACAGACTTCTCAGTCTCGAGAGATTTTTTTTTTTTTGGGGGGGCAGTACATATGGAGGTGGAAGGGAGAAGAATTTATCTGTCAGCTGTCATCATACCTCAAACATGCACGCCACAGCGCATGAATTTTCTTGCACTTCCCAAATGTAACTAGGTGGGGCTGAGCAGGGCTACCTTAGCAGGAGGTCTTTGGCATATTAATAGGGAGGATCCCTGGAAAACTTGGGTGTTGGATGTGACAGATGTGGGATAAGGGCACAAAGGTAAGTGCTGTTGGGTTGGCAGCTGGGTACAAAGCAAGTGACCAGAATCCCTGGATTCAAGTGAGACTGAGAGCCCTGAAGCAGCACAGAAGAGATGTCTGGCTTATCCATCAACTAGAGGTCCTAGGTGAATCGGATCAGAGGGTTTCTATGTCTTAATTAGAATTGACTGTGAGAATCATTCACCCTATCCTAATGACACACAAATCTCATCTGCAACCCTGACTTGTCCTTGAAACTTCAAACTCATGTGTCCAACGGCCTACTTAATCTCTCTCTATGGACATTTAATAGGACATCTCAAACTTAACATGGCCATAATGGAACTCATTATTTCTGCCACTGCATCAGGCTTGCTTCTTCCCCACTGAGTTGCTCAATTCCAACATCTACAAGTTAACACTTGTTCTTCTCTTTCCCTTGGCATCCCTCACCCCCTATACTTACCCCCATTACTCCAGCAAAACATCTTCCAAGATATATCTTGACTCTGTTTGCTTTTCTCCATCCTTATGACTGCTTCCCAGACAAAGCCATGTTCCTTTACTTGTGCTGTTGCAGTAACTTCCCAATACTTCTCATTCCTTCTACACTTGCTCTGCTTAGAATCTATTCTTCACATAGCAGCAGGAGTAATGTTCTAAAAATGTGAAGTCGGCCGGACGCGGTGGCTCATGCCTGTAATCCCAGCACTTTGGGAGGCCAAGGTGGGTGGTTCACAAGGTCAGGAGATCAAGACCATCCTGGCTAACACGGTGAAACCCTGTCTTTACTAAAAATACAAAAAATAAATTAGTCGGGCATGGTGGTAGGTGCCTGTAGTCCCAGCTACTCAGGAGGCTGAGGCAGGAGAATGGCATGAACCCAGGAGGCGGAGCTTGCAGTGAGCTGAGATGGCGCCACCGCACTCCAGCCTGGGTGACAGAGCGAGACTCCGTCTAAACAAAAAACAAAAACAAAAACAAAACTAAAGTAGATCATGTCACTGTCCTGCTTAAAACTCTCTAATATGCTCCCTCTTGTAGTTAGCGGAAAATTGAGTGATGGACAGAGTCTGATTCCTGCTGTGCTCTCTAGCCACACTGGATTTCTGTCTTTTTTTTTTTTTTAGGATTTTGTGAAGTGGTGGGGTAAATACTCGGAGTTTGTCCTCTTGTGCCAAGAAGGTTAAGGACATGGACACACACAGGAAGTGAATTTAGGAGCAGAGGTTTAATAGGCAAAAGAAAGAAAAGGAAGAACAGCTCTCTCTCTTGCAAGAGAGAGGGGCGCCCAAAAGGGAAATCTGGTCCAAGGCAGTTGCACACCAGATTTTATAGGCAGGCTTGAGGAGATGGTGTCTGATTTATGTAGGGCCTACAGATTGGTTGGACCAGGTGGGATGTTTACATAGCAGGAGGGAAGGCTGGCCATCCCACCCTAATTTTATTATACAAATGGACTTTCCACTTGGTCAGTGCCATCTTATCTGCTCCTTACTGTACATGTGGCTGGCAAAGAGAAGGGAACATGGAGCTGCCATTTTGAAGATGCCTAGTCCCAGGACTTGTGCCTAGTCCTGTTGGCACAAATGCCGGCATTCATCCATGCAGGCTTCCAGCTTGCTTGTCTATGTCTGCAGTTCGATTTTACAGGCTGCTCTTGTTAGAAAAGAAAATGATTTTGGGGCTGCTTTTCATTAAAAGGAAAACCTTACCAAGGACTCCCATACCCACACTATCTGCCTAAATAATTTCTTTTTAAATCTTATATCATTTGCACTAGCTGTTCCCTCTGCCCAGAATGCTCTTCTCCCCGATGTGTGCATGCTGGTTCTTGTGATGTGTAGCTTAGCCTAAAGGTCATCTCAAAGAGTCCACCCAGTGTCTATCACATCTCCCTATCTCTAATTTTATCTTTTCTTGTTTGTTTTCCTTGCCTCGCCCCATTAGAGCGTGAGCTCCATGAGAGCAGAGAACTTGTCATTCTTTTTTGCTCTTATATTTCCTGACCTATAAATATAAGAAGAATGATTGGCACAAACTAGGCACTCAATAATAAATATTTATTGGCTGGGCATGGTGGCTCATGCCACCCAGCACTTTGGGAGGCCGGGATGGGTGAATCACCTGATGTCAGGAGTTCGAGATCAGCTGGGCCAACATGGTGAAGCCCCATCTCTACTAAAATTACAAAAATTAGCCAGGCATGGTGACATGTACCTGTAATCCCAGCTACTCGGGAGCCTGGAACAAGAGAATAGCTTGAACCCAGGAGGCGGAGTTTGCAGTGAGCTGAGACTGCACCATTGCACTCCAGCCTGGGTGACAAGATCGAAACTCCATCTCAAAAATAAATAAATAAATATTTCTTGAATGAGTTCATGGGTACTGATACTGGTAATGGAAGTATTTATAACTAAAGACTTCTTCTTTATAAATACAAAATGCCCAATAGATGTATTTGTCAAATAATTTTTTTTTAATGGCATCCTGTTTTCCCATTTGACAGAAGAAGACATAAAGGCTGTTTCTGGAGGACTAACAGTTAGAGGCCAGTGGCCCTGATAGGTAATGCAGGATTTCCTAAGGAGGATTTGGATTTTGGGTCATTTGGTTCAGTTAGTCGTGACTAACTGGCTGAAAATTTTAAATTGACCACATTCATGTTCATTCATTTGTGTAGCATAGAGAGAACTGGAGCCTCTAAGAGGCTAAGAGAAAACCTTCAAATCTCCTTACTGGGCCAGGAAGTTGCTTCTGATATGTAGAAAGCACACAATACAAGAAGCATATTCTAGAACCATTAATGGTTTAGCATATTCTAAACCATTACAATTATATGCACTCTCCAGAGGAATGCCCTCATCATTCTTTGATGTTATTTTTGCTACTG
This sequence comes from Rhinopithecus roxellana, assembly GCF_007565055.1. Taxonomy (NCBI): domain Eukaryota; kingdom Metazoa; phylum Chordata; class Mammalia; order Primates; family Cercopithecidae; genus Rhinopithecus; species Rhinopithecus roxellana. The sequence continues at coordinate 65,701,356 of NC_044554.1, forward strand.
CCCTTGGAAATCATCTAGTTTAGCTTTCTCATTTTATAGATGAGGAAAGTAATGACTAGAGAGATAAAGTGACTAGTTCAAGGTCATTCTGTTACTTAGAGGCAGAGCCAGGACTAGAATTCAGAGCTCCTAACAAGACTTTTACAATATACCATGGAATCTTTTCTCTTATTCTCGCATTCCCATGGAAAAAAAACAAAACCAAAAAACAAACTCGCTTAGATTTGTTTTAAACAATGTCCTTATGAGTGCTGGTGGAATCACCTTGGTCTCTGATGCCTGCAGTGGCGGTAATGAGGAAGGCGCTGATCTTCCTTTCTCATTTTGCCTAGAATATTCTTTTTTTTTTTTTTTTTTTTTTTTTTTTTTTTTTTTTTTTTTTTGAGGCGGAGTCTCGCTCTGTCGCCCGGATTGGAGTGCAGTGGCCGGATCTCAGCTCACTGCAAGCTCCGCCTCCCGGGTTTACGCCATTCTCCTGCCTCAGCCTCCCGAGTAGCTAGGGACTACAGGCACCCGCCACCTCGCCCGGCTAGTTTTTTTTTTTTTTTATTTTTAGTAGAGACGGGGTTTCACCGTGTTAGCCAGGATGGTCTCGATCTCCTGACCTCGTGATCCGCCCGTCTCGGCCTCCCAAAGTGCTGGGATTACAGGCTTGAGCCACCGCGCCCGGCCAGAATATTCTTGACTCGTCATCAAACAAGTATTTATCATCAAAAGGAAGTCATTGTATTTTCATCTAGGACTCCAGTGAGACTTAAAAGTCACAGCAAACATTCTCATTCTGACCAGTTAACACTCTATTGAAACTCACTAGAAATAAATTCCTTGGAGTGTATTTTCTCACAGTGACATAGTTTGTCTCCTCAGGAATCAACACAGGTGATTGCCTTTCTACCTTTCCTTGACAGATTTAGGTTTACAGAATTTCAGTAAGTTTATACAGCTGTCAAAAAATCAGAACTCTTTTTCTTTGTACTGTATTGCTGTAATTAATAGGACTATCAGGACTGCAAATAATTTAGAAGATTTGGGGGAAAACTGAATATCTTCCATTGCTGAAAACAATTCAATTCCATATGCTCTTTCCTGTGTATGTGCTCACCATTGACTTCTTTCCCTGTCTTCCTGACTCCAGGGGTGGAGATGGGGTAACATTTTCAGTTTGCAGTTTTGCATCCATATTTGTTTTCTGTAGATAATTCTCAAGATGATTAGAAGGATTTGGTAGCTGGGGGTGGTGAACACTTATGAGAAATTTGAATATCTTATTAGCTCTGTCAATATCTAGCTAAGCATATGACCAAGAAGTTTGGATCAGGGTATTACGGTTGGAGCCCCTTGTAACAGCGCCCTTTCTAAATATTTTGTGCGATGATTAGAGCAGCATGATGGTCTTTTGTTTCCAGAGTGGGTTTGGGGAGTAGCAGACAGTCCAGAATTTTGAGTTCATTTCTTCTGGAGCAAAAGATTGAGCCCAAACAACTGGCAAAAATCATCCCCGGTTGCTCCTTCCTGCAGGTGACTTTCATATTTGCTGGAGCTGCCTGTTTTCAGTGCTTTCTGAGTCCTGCTCAGTCCCTGAAGAGGCAATTGCACATCTTGCTGCACATGCCCTGTAGCCCTACCTTTGTGCAGCCGTTCCCTCCTCAGTAAAATGTTCTCAGCACACAAAAGCAGCCGTTGAAGGGAACAGCTTCAGTGCAGCATGCCGGCTGCAGCGCGCCGCTGCACCATCTCCAGTGGTAACAGACGCTGCTAACCCTGCCTAGGAAACTAATGGAGCGTCCCTAAGAAATCCAAACTCCAGCTTGGCTCACCCCAGCCTTCTCCCCCACCTTCAGACCCCCAGGTGAGACTAAAACAAACCAGTACACCATGCGACCAGCAGACAGCCCGGTCAGCCTTCCTGTATGGACCTGGGCTTGCAGCACGCGGATCATCGCGGAATTCGACCTGAATCCTAGCATGTTTTGTTTTGCGGAAAGAAATGGTGTCATCATTGTTTTCCTTTGTTTTCCAGCAATTTATTTTCTGGTGGTAACGTAAAACATTTCCTCTGGGATGGGCTGAGAAAAGTCAGATAGACATTTTTACAAGTGCAAAGTACTTTGGCTTGATTCAGAGTGTGAGATTTCAGAAATGCCTCGTACTAACCAGGTTACCCAGGCAGGGCTTCAAGCTGCCTCCCGAGAATGGTGGCTGAAAGCCAATGGTACAAATGGGATGCTGCAATTTGTGGGGATCTGTTTCAGCATTTATATTTAAATACATTTCCCTCAAAGAATTTTTAATTGGAGATTTCGCCTTGAGATGCTCAAATCAATCGGGGAGCCAAACCTAGTTATTTCGCTTCGTAACCAAGCTTTATTTCAGGACTTTCTTTCCGCTGCGGTTCTTGCCCCAAAGCGATCTGTAAAGCGAACCCACTCTGATACAGTTTGAAAAGTGCATTTTGTACTTGGCTCTTTCTTTGATCGAATTAATCTGGGCTTTTTTGTCGTTCTAAATGAGGCCTATGGGCTGACAATGTAGCTGTTTAAAGGGGATTTTAGGGGATAATAGCCAATGCAAATAGTGCCATGAGAATGGCAACTTGCTTTTGCACTTTCAATCACATAATAACAGCAAAGAAAGCTTTTAAAATGAATTGAAATTTTGTGGCATGCCATCTGGGATTATTTGGGGAAACAGTTCTGAATACTGCAGTTGGGCAAAAGAATGGAGGTATGGTCTGCTCTTAAGCTGACATGTTTCAGATGGCAACCTTATGCTGACTGGTGCAAAGTTGGCTAGCATTTTTTTTTTTTTATTTTCTTTCTCTTGGATTATCTGCAAAAATTCTCTTTGATTGCTGGTATTTGGGTCTGAAAAACTTTTCTATTGTTGAAGAATTCAATTCAACTCCTTGCAGCTGCTGATCCCTTTATTGTTCTACTCGTTATGTGTATGCGTCTCAGATGAATGTAGCCAAGCCTTTTAGTGCCTTAATAGGTGTCTACATAAAGGTCATTTATTCTGTCGTACTTGTTTCAACAAAAGTTTATACACAAACAACAACCACAGCTAAAACATTCACATTAATCAATTTCCTCCTGATGCAGAATGCAAAAACTGCCTCAAGCCATGTCTAGGCAAGAAAAATGTTTTCCGTATATGATGTTGTAAAGCAGCAAATAGTTTAAGCAATTTCATTATGAGCAAAGCATAATTGTTTCAGCACAGTTCCTACCCGAGAGAGCCCATTCTGGTGCTTCTGTGTCTCTGCTACCACACTCAGGTTAGGGTGGAGGGCAGAGAGGGACTTAGGATGAAGTTTGTTGAGGTTTTCTCTCTTTCATCGATGTTTACCCTGGTTTTGGAGCTGTTTTCTATAAACTTGTGGTGGGCATAAGCTATCGTCTCTGCAGGAAGGGATGCATAGGTAATACTAGAATCTAGAGAAAATTACATAAAGGAGTACAATCAGGTATCTAGATTTTGCAAAAAATAAATGATTTCCTTGCAGGTGTAAGTGCCCCTGATGTACAAAATGACCATAGCCATCCCTTTTCATCATCAAACTCCGGCAATGGCTGCTTTTAGAAAGAAGTAAGTGATGAAAATAATAAGCTCCCAATCATTAACACTGTTGAGGATGCCGACATGCTAACTAAAATGCTGGACGGGACAGAGACAAGCAAGGGTTTCTAGGGGGCCTTGTGCTGTGAGGGGACTGCCCAGCACAGTGGACGTCATGTGGGAATTACAAAACTCTGGCCACGTGCGGGAGGGAGCGAGGAGGCCCACCCACTCTGCCTCCCACAGCAACTCCAGGGAGCTTGCCTCCGCTGCTGGGTAATTCAGAGACACTGCCACGTTCTCCAATTCATCTCAGGATGATACTTAGTCCTGTCATCACCCAAATCCTTCAGGAAATCAAAAACACATGACACGGCATCCGCAGGTTCTTCTCTGCTGCGTCGGTTTGCTCATTCATGAATCTTCCAAGCTCAAGGCTTAGACTTGAAAGGTTAAAGATTCAAGTCCCAAGATGCCTCACAGGATTTTGTGAAGGCCAATAACGCTGTGATTTGACCTCTGTGTGGTTGGAGCGAGGGATGTGGTGTCATTGTTCTCCCAGGACAGCTACCTGATTTTCTCCCACGATCACTTCTCAGTCATTTGTTTGGATGGGTGCTTCCCAAATTTTAATGAGCATGTGGATGACTGGGGCTCTTGTTAAAATAGATTCTAATTCAGTTGGTCTGGAATGGGGCCTGACGATCTGCATCTCTAGCCAGCTCCCTGGTGAGGCTGATGCTGCCAGGGGCTCTGGATTCTAACTCACCTGGAGACGAGGTGCACTCTCACTGTCCCAGAGCCAAATATCCATTTGTAACATGATGGGAATAAAAATGCCCATTGATACAATGAGGAATTTCTTGACTTTTCAACTCCACTAGCTTTTTTGGGAGATTAGGAAGGGTATGGGGACAGCCTAGTTTTAGGTAGGCTTATCTTATGGTTTATCTTGCACCTGATTTGATTCTTCAGTTTCAAGAAGCAGAGACAAAGTAAGTGGTATTTGATCTCCGTCTTTGATCATTTCTGTATTATTCACTCATTTAAAAAATTACCAAATATATATCAGAAGCCTACTATAGGTGGGTGCTGTACCAGGTGCTGTGGCTACAGTGGTAGCAGACAGATCTCATCCCTGCTCCCCTTTGGTTTACACTCCTAGAGCCTGGAGCAGGGAGGCTCAACCCTAGCCACACCCTGGAATCACTTGGGGATTTTTTACAATTGATAAATGCCTGGGCCCCACTCCCACTCCCAGGGAATCAAATTTAATTGGTTGGGGAGGAAGCTCAGTCATCAGCATTTTTGCAGAGCTACTCAGGGGATTCTGGTGTGTAGCCAAGATAGAGGATTGAACTACATGGGGGAGGATGTGGGTGGGAATTGGGAGAAGAGCTGTCTCAGATCCCAGACTCCAGAATGGGGGGCGCAGGATCTAAGGGATGAGCATGTAAGTGAAGCTCTCTGTTTCCCTGCCAGCCCACCTTTCTAGAGCATGAAGCCCATTATAGCAAAGAAGGAAATGGCAAAGTTACCATTGCACATGGCGTAACCTTGTAGCATCACAATATACTCATGTGTAATGACCTCACGTACTGGTTCTAAGTCACAGTATATGCTGTCTTCCTGTTCCTAAAAGTGAACTAGCCCCTTCACTGTTGCTTTGGTGCAAAAGAGGGGCAGGTTCTAGTTTGGGTGACCGTCGTGGTTTCTCTGGAACTGAAGGGCTTCCCAGAATGTGAAACTTTCAGTGCTAAAATCAGGAAAGTCCTGGGGAAACCTGGATGAATAGGTCACCCTAGTTCCAGTGTGATGACTGTTACTATGGGGTTCTAAATTTGACATCAAAAGCATAATTCATAAAAGGAAAAGTTGATAAATGGATCTTAAAAACTTTGGCTTTGAGAAAGTCAATGTCAAGGGGATCAAAAGATAAGCTACAGACTGGAAGAAGATATTTTCAAACCACATATCTGATAAGGGACCAGTATTTAGAATATATAAAGAATTTTCAAAACTTAGCAATAAAAACCAAATAATTCAATTAGAAAATGGGCAAAAGGCATGAACAAGTATTCACTGAAGAGACTACACAGATGTCAAATCAGCACATGGAAAGATGTTCAACATAACAAGGTATTAGAGGTATGCAAATTAAAAACCACAATGAGATATCTCTACATGCCTATCAGAATGGCTAAAATGAAAAATCACAATGATGAATGCTGGTGAGGATGTGGACAAAATGAATCACTCATACATTGCTAGTGACAATGTAAAATAGTAAATCCTCCCTCCCTCCCTTCCTCCCTTCCTTTCTTCCTTCCTTGGTCTTGTTCTGTTGTTCAGGCTGGAGTGCAATGGTGCAATCATAGCTCATAGAAACTTCGAACTCCTGGGCTCAAGTGATCCTCCTGTCTCAGCCCCCTGAGTAGCTAGAACTACAGATGTGCACCACCATACTTAGCTAATTAAAAAAAAAACCAACTTTCTTTTTTGTTTGTATAGATGGGGTCTTGGTATGTTGCCCAGACTGGTCTTGAGCTCCTGGCCTCAAATAATTCTTCTGCCTTGGCCTCCCAAAGCACTGGGATTACATGCATGAGCCACTGGTACCCAGCCAAGTTGTTATCTTTCTATGCATGCCTGTATCTCTATAATATAGTGATAACTATATTAGGCTGTTCTGGCATTGCTATAAAGAATTACCCAAGACTGGGTAATATATAAAGAAAAAAGGTTTAATTGGCTCCCTGTTCCACAGGCTGTACAGGAAGCATGGCTGGGGAGGTCTCAGGAAACTTAAAATTATGACGGAAGGCGAAGAGGAAGGAGGCACATCTTACATGGCCGCAGCAGGAGGTAGAGAGAGAAGGGGGGGCATACACTTTTAAACAACCAGATCTCGTGAGAACTCACTCACTATCATGAGAACAGCAAGGGGGAAATCTGTCCCCATGAACAAATCACCTGCCACGAGGCCCCTTCTCTAACACTGGGGACTATAATCTGACATGAGATTTGGGCAGGGACACAAATCCAAACCTTATCAGTAACTAATGCTCATAACAACAGTTCTGAAATATTGAATCTTGAAGTGCTTTTCAATTATCAAAAATGTTTTATAAGTGTTATTATAGGTAGACTCTACTGTATCACTCTTTTCTGCAAAGTGGTATCCATAGTTAGTCTCCTAATGGTGTCTCTTCATTAATTACTAGCTGCTGATCCAGAGCACCTGGATCTGCTCTTCTCTAGCACCTGAATGTTTAGGGTTGAAGACATTTGGAGGAAAGAGAACTCCAAGCTCATTATGTTGCTAATAGAAGGGCTCATCTGTTAGTCTAGATCATTAGCCCAGTTGGATCTTCAGGTTCAGGAATCCTGAAGTGCCAAGCCATGGGACTCGTTTGTATTGGTCATGCTAAAATGGCATCCTACTGGAGCGCCTACCTCTAGTACCTGAGAAGTAAAAACAGCTGATTCCCATATAGTACTTACTATGTGCCAGACACTATTCTAAGTGTTTTACATATGTTAACTTACTTTTAGTTCTCCTTACAACCCTATGATATGTACTACTCCTATCCCCACTTTGCTAATGAAAAGTGGGTCAAAGCTTAGCAGAACTTAGTTCATCTGGCTCTGGAGTCTAGTCCCTTTCAAAAAGTATACAAATGTCTAGGCTTTATAACAGGTCCTCTATTTGAATGCCAAATATTTTAACATGCCCTGAATTTTCTGGAATTTGTTTTGGTTCCCTTTTTAAAATCGATTTGTCCATTAAGTATCTACATCACAAAGCCTTTGGACCTACACGCAATATTCCAATTTGACAAAATAGTAAAGTTACAGCAGGATGCACTAATTGTAGAGTCTTACAGATGGCAAAATGGTGTCCAGATAGAGTAATATGATTCTAAATGTCATTGTGCATGTTATCTGTTTTGAGGAATCCTGCATAATTTACTGGTACTATGGAATATATATATTTTTTTCAACTTTTATTTTAGATTCAGGGATACCTGTGCAGGTTTGTTGCCTGGATATAATGCATGATGCTGAGGTTTGGGGTGAGAATGATCCTGTCACCCAGGTACTGAATATGGTACCCAACAGTTAGTTTTTCAACCCTTCTCCCCGTTTTTCCCTTCCTGCTCCAGTAGTCACCAGTGTCTATATTGTTGTCATCTTTATGTTCGCGAGTACCCAATGTTTAGCTCCTATTTATAAGTGAGAACATGTAGTATTTGGTTTTCTATTGCTATGTTAATTTGCTTAGGAAAATGGCCTCCAGCTGCATCCATATTGCTGCAGATGCTGCAGATGAAATACTTTCATTCTTCTGTACAGCTGTGTAGTATTCTATGGTATATATATAAAACACATTTTCTTTATCCAATCCACCACTGAGGGGCATCTATGTTGATTCCCTGTCTTTGCTATTGTGAATAGTGCTGTGATGAACATGCAAGTACATGTGTCCTTTTGGTAGGATGATTTGTTTTCCTTTGGGTATATGCCCAGTAATGGGATTGCTGGATCAAATGGAAGTTCTGTTTCAAGTTCTTTGAGAAATCTCCAAACTGCTTTCCATGGTGACTTAATTTGTATTCCCATCAACAGTGTGTAAGCATTCCCTTTTCTCCACAACCTTGCCAACATCTGTTGTTTTTTTTGATGTTAATAGTAACTACGCTTACTGGTGTGAGATGATATCTCATTGTGGTTTTGATTTGCATTTCTCTGATGATTACTGATGTGGAGCATTTTTTCATGTTTGTTGGTGGCTTGTATGTCTTCTTTTGAGAAGTGTCTGTTCATATCCTTTGCCCATTTTTATATGGGGTTTTCTGTTTTTTTCCTTGTTGAATTAAGTTCCTTATAGATTCTGGATAGTAGACCTTTGTTAGATGCATAGTTTGCAAATATTTTCTCCTATTCTGTAGGTTGTCTTTTTATTCTGTTGATAGTTTTTTTTTTTTTTTCTGTGCAGAAGCTCTTTAGTTTAATTAGGTCCCACTTGTCAATAATTTTTTTCTATTGCTTTTGAGGACTTAATCATAAATTCTTTCCTAAAGTCAATGTTCAGAATGGTGTTTCCTAGGTTTTCTTCTAGGATTCTTATAGTTTGAGGTCTTACATTTAAATCTTTAATTCATTTTAAGTTAATTTTTGTATATGGTGGAGGTGAAAGTCCAGTTTCATTCTTCTGCATATGGCTAACCAGTTATCCCAGTATCATTTATTCAATAGGCAGTCCTTTCCTCATTGCTTGTTTTTGTCAACTTCATCAAAGAGCAGATGGCTGTAGGTATGTGGCTTTACTTTTTGGTTCTCATTTCTGTTCCACTGGTCTATGTGTCTGTTTTTGTATCAGTACCATGCTGTTTTGTTTACTGTAGCCTTATAGTATAGTTTGAAGGTGGGTAAAGTGATGCCTCTGGCTTTGTTTTTTTTTTTTTTGCTTAAAATTGCTTTGGCTATCTAGGCTCTTTTGGTTCCGTATAAATTTTAGCATAGCTTTTTTTGTTTTTCCGATTCTGTGAGAAATGACATTGGCAGTCTTATAGAGATAGCTTTGAATCTGTAGATTGTTTTGGGCAGTATGGCCATTTTAATAATATTGGTTCTCCCAATTCATGAGCATGGAATGTCTTTCCATTTGTTTGTATCATCTATGATTTCTTTTAGCAGAGCTTCGTAGTTCTCCTTGTTGAGTTATTTCACCCCCTTGGCTAGATGTATTTGTAGGTATTCATGTGTGTGTGTGTGTGTGTGTGTGTGTGTGTGTGTTGGCAGGAGGCACTATTGTAATTGGGTTTGCATTGTGGCTATTGTAAATGGGTTTGCATTCTTGATTTGATTCTCAACTTGAACATTATTGGTGTATAGAAATGCTACTGATTTTTGTACATTAATTTTATATCCTGAAACCTTGCTAAAATGATCAGTTCTAATAGCCTTTTGGCAGAGTCCTTAGGGTTTTCTAAGTATAGAATTATATCGTCAGTGAAGAGAGATAATTTGACTTTTTATTTTCTTATTTGGATGCCTTTTATTTCTTTCTCTTGCTCAATTGCTCTCACCAGCACTTCCGGTACTATGTTGAATACAAGTGGTGAGAGTGGGCATCCTTGCCTTGTTCCAGTTCTAATGGGAAATACTTCTAGTTTTTGCCTATTTGGTGTGATGTTGGCTGTGAGTTTGTCATAGATGGTTCTTATTATTTTGAGGTATGTTCCTTTGATGCCTAGTTTCTGGAGGGGTTTTGTCATGAAGAAATGTGGGATTTATCAAAAGCTTTTTCTGCATCTCTTGAGATGATTTTATGGTTTTTGTTTTTAATTCTGTTTAAATAAATGTCAATCACATTTATTGATTTGCATATGTTGAACCAACCTTGCATCCCAGGAAACAAGCCTACTTGATCATGGTGAATTAACCTTTTGATGTGTTTTTGAATTCAGTTTGCTAGTATTTTGTTGAGGCTTTTTATGTCTATATTCATCAGGAATATTGGCCTGTAGTTTTCTTTTTTCATTGTGTCTTTGCCAGATTTTGGTATCAGGGTGATGCTGGCTTTGTGGAATGAATTAGGGAGGAGTCCCTCCTATTTGTTTTTTTGGAATGGTTTCAGTAGAATTGGTACCAGCTCTTCTTTGTATGTCTGGTAGAATTCAGCAGTGAATCTGTCTGGTCCAGGGCTTTTTATGATTGGTAGGTTTTTTTATACTGATTCAATTTCGGAACTCAACATTAGTCTGTTCAGTGTTTCAATTTCTTCCTTATTCAATCTTGGGACATTATGTGTTTTCAGAAATTTATCTATTTTCTCTAGATTTTCTAGTTTGTGTGCATAGAGGTGTTCATAATAGTCTCTGAGGATCTTTTGTATTTCTGAGGGATGAGTTGTAATGCCACTTTTGTCATTTCTGATAGTGTTTGATTGGACCTTCTCTCTTTTTCTTTGTTAATCTAGCCAGTGGTCTGTCAATCCTGTTTATCCTTTCATAGAACCAACTTTTGGTTTTGTTGATTCTTTTTATGGATGTTTGGGTCTCGATTTCATTCACCTCAGCTCTGATTTTAGTTATTTCTTTTATCCTGCCAGCTTTCAGATTAATTAGTTCTTGTTTTTTCGCCAAGGAGAAACTGCGGCTGTAGTAGCCTCTTCCTGCCCCTTGTGACTGGAGAGAGCCCAATTCTAGCCCTTCTGTTGAGGCACTTTCCACAGTTCTGGCTGTGGAAACCCCTTCCATAGTTCAGAGTAGGTGCTTGAGACTAAAATGCCTGCGTGGCCATGCTGCCGGGCTGCCTAAGAGTGGCTGATTGTTATGAGCTTGGATTAAGAATGGCATCTTGCTCTCAGTCCTGGGTCTAGAAAAATGTCTGCAGCTTTTCCTGGTGTCTTTCCTTCACAGCATCTCCAAGCCTCTCCCCAACTTAGCTCCAGGGCTTGGGAGAAACAAAGTGGTCTCCCTCGGTCTGGGTTGCTCAGAGCCCCAATGGAAAGGTGGGTCACAGAGAAGGGGGTTTCTGCCTCCTCATGTACTGGGGCTTCACTTGTTTTTATCAACCAGACATTGTCACAGGGGCTGTTTACTGACGTTCTCCTCTTGGGGATCTGGGGTATCTTTTATAATTCTGGTGGATTCCCTTTTCCTTCTTGAATTAAAGCTCACAGACTTGATCTTTATTTACTGTCTTATTATTTGCAAGTGGCTAAGGCATGATGAAAGTCTGTAATCCACCATCTTAGGGAAACAATGGGAATAATTTGTTGAATTGTGTCATTTTCATTTATTTGACATTTTGATTCATTAGAATGTGTCATTTGTTTATGTTTACTGATTGTTATTTTCCCATGGGACCTTTGATGATGAAGGACAAGCTTGATGTGGAAATCCTAATACATTTTAGAGGAATTATCTGAAGCATGTGTCTGTTCTCTCTCTTCCCTAGGTTAGCAAATTCACTACAGATGTGCATACCTATGAATACCAGAGTGTTTTTTTATTTTATGGTATGTTTGTAGGCTTGGAGGGATTTGAATGGCTCTAGATTTAACCACAGGCTGCTGTTTCTTCATGTGGCATGTATTCATTTAAAAATAAAATGAGGCTTCATTATCTCACAACTAAGTCTAAGGGAGTTTTTTTCTTTTTTTTTTTTTGCAGGATTTGTTATTGTTGGCATTATTATTATTAATGAAATTAATAGTGATTTATCCTTTAGTCATTTCTGTTTCTCTATTTTCCGAGAAAAATTGGTGCCTGCACTGGGGGTAAGTTATATGATTTTCCTCTTTTTTCGCTCTTAATTTAGACTACTGGGCTAGGTCCATGTGGGAACTAATGATCGGTAACTACCTTTTTTTTTTTTTTTTTTTCTTGCATTTGCGTTTAATTCACAGGCATTTGCCTAATTATATTTCTGGTTTTACAATTAACATTACATTTTTGCAATTTTTTAAAGCATAAACGTACATTGATCTCCTCCTAGCAAAGCATACAATTTTTAAATCCCACCTTCCCAGCATATTAGTAATGGAACAAAGTGAAACTCTACCTCTCCTGATATGCTATGTTGAAAAGGATAACTTTTTTTTTTTTTTTTTTTGGGTTACACAAAGATTTTTTATTTATTTATATTTTTTATTTATATTTTTTATTATACTTTAAGTTCTAGGGTACATGTGCATAACGTGCAGGCTTGTTACATATGTATACTTGTGCCATGTTTGTGTGCTGCACCCATCAACTCGTCAGCACCCATCAATTCATCATTTATATCAGGTATAACTCCCAATGCAATCCCTCCCCCCTCCCCCCTCCCCATGATAGGCCCCGATGTGTGATGTTCCCCTTCCCAAGTCCAATTGATCTCATTGTTCAGTTCCCACCTATGAGTGAGAACATGCGGTGTTTGGTTTTCTGTTCTTATGATAGTTTGCTAAGAATGATGGTTTCCAGCTGCATCCATGTCCCTACAAAGGACGCAAACTCATCCTTTTTTATGGCTGCATAGTATTCCATGGTGTATATGTGCCACATTTTCTTAATCCAGTCTGTCACAGATGGACATTTGGGTTGATTCCAAGTGTTTGCTATTGTGAATAGTGCCACAATAAACATACGTGTGCATGTGTCTTTATAGCAGCATGATTTATAATCCTTTGGGTATATACCCAGTAGTGGGATGGCTGGGTCATATGGTACATCTAGTTCTAGATCCTTGAGGAATTGCCATACTGTTTTCCATAATGGTTGAACTAGTTTACAATCCCACCAACAGTGTAAAAGTGTTCCTATTTCTCCACATCCTCTCCAACACCTGTTGTTTCCTGACTTTTTAATGATTGCCATTCTAACTGGTGTGAGATGGTATCTCATTGTGGTTTTGATTTGCATCTCTCTGATGGTGAGTGATGATGAGCATTTTTTCATGTGTCTGTTGGCTGTATGAATGTCCTCTTTTGAGAAATGTCTGTTCATATCCTTTGCCCACTTTTTGATGGGGTTGTTTGTTTTTTTCTTGTATATTTGTTTGAGTTCTTTGTAGATTCTGGATATTAGCCCTTTATCGGATGAGTAGATTGCAAAAATTTTCTCCCATTCTGTAGGTTGCCTGTTCTCTCTGATGGTAGTTTCTTTTGCTGTGCAGAAGCTCTTTAGTTTAATTAGATCCCATTTGTCAATTTTGGCTTTTGCTACCATTGCTTTTGGTGTTTTAGACATGAAGTCCTTGCCCATGCCTATGTCCTGAATGGTATTTACCTAGGTTTTCTTCTAGGGTTTTTATGGTATTAGGTCTAACATTTAAGTCTCTAATCCATCTTGAATTAATCTTCGTATAAGGAGTAAGGAAAGGATCCAGTTTCAGCTTTCTACTTATGGCTAGCCAATTTTCCCAGCACCATTTATTAAATAGGGAATCCTTTCCCCATTCTTGTTTCTCTCAGGTTTGTCAAAGATCAGATGGCTGTAGATGTGTGGTATTATTTCTGAGGACTCTGTTCTGTTCCATTGGTCTATATCTCTGTTTTGGTACCAGTACCATGCTGTTTTGGTTACTGTAGCCTTGTAGTATAGTTTGAAGTCAGGTAGCGTGATGCCTCCAGCTTTGTCCTTTTGACTTAGGATTGTCTTGGCAATGTGGGCTCTTTTTTGTTTCCATATGAACTTTAAAGCCTTTTTTTCCAATTCTGTGAAGAAACTCATTGGTAGCTTGATGGGGATGGCATTGAATCTATAAATAACCTTGGGTAGTATGGCCATTTTCATGATATTGATTCTTCCTATCCATGAGCATGGTATGTTCTTCCATTTGTTTGTGTCCTCTTTGATTTCACTGAGCAGTGGTTTGTAGTTCTCCTTGAAGAGGTCCTTTACATCCCTTGTAAGTTGGATTCCTAGGTATTTTATTCTCTTTGAAGCAATTGTGAATGGAAGTTCATTCATGATTTGGCTCTCTGTTTGTCTGTTATTGGTGTATAAGAATGCTTGTGATTTTTGCACATTAATTTTGTATCCTGAGACTTTGCTGAAGTTGCTTATCAGCTTAAGGAGATTCTGGGCTGAGACAATGGGGTTTTCTAAATATACAATCATGTCATCTGCAAACAGGGACAATTTGACTTCTTCTTTTCCTAACTGGATACCCTTGATTTCTTTCTCTTGCCTGATTGCCCTAGCCAGAACTTCCAACACTATGTTGAATAGGAGTGGTGAGAGAGGGCATCCCTGTCTTGTGCCAGTTTTCAAAGGGAATTTTTCCAGTTTTTGCCCGTTCAGTATGATATTAGCTGTGGGTTTGTCATAAATAGCTTTTATTATTTTGAGGTACGTTCCATCAATACCGAATTTACTGAGCATTTTTAGCATGAAGGGCTATTGAATTTTGTCAAAAGCCTTTTCTGCATCTATTGAGATAATCATGTGGTTCTTTTCTTTGGTTCTGTTTATATGCTGGATTATGTTTATTGATTTGCGAATGTTGAACCAGCCTTGCATCCCAGGGATGAAGCCCACTTGATCATGGTGGATAAGCTTTTTGATGTGCTGCTGGATTTGGTTTGCCAGTATTTTATTGAGGATTTTTGCATCGATGTTCATCAGGAATATTGGTCTAAAATTCTCTTTTTTTGTGTGTGTCTCTGTCAGGCTTTGGTATCAGGATGATGTCGGCCTCATAAAATGAGTTAGGGAGGATTCCCTCTTTTTCTATTGATTGGAATAGTTTCAGAAGGAATGGTACCAGCTCCTCCTTGTACCTCTGGTAGAATTCAGCTGTGAATCCATCTGGTCCTGGACTTTTTTTGGTTGGTAGGCTATTAATTATTGACTCAATATCAGAGCCTGCTATTGGTCTATTCAGGGATTCAACTTCTTCCTGGTTTAGTCTTGGAAGAGTGTAAGTGTCCAGGAAATTATCCATTTCTTCTAGATTTTCTAGTTGATTTGTGTAGAGGTGTTTATAGTATTCTCTGATGGTAGTTTGTATTTCTGTGGGGTCGGTGGTGATATCCCCTTTATCATTTTTTATTGCGTCTATTTGATTCCTCTCTCTTTTCTTCTTTATTAGTCTTGCTAGCAGTCTGTCAATTTTGTTGATCTTTTCAAAAAACCAACTCCTGGATTCATTGATTTTTTGGAGGGTTTTTTGTGTCTCTATCTCCTTCAATTCTGCTCTGATCTTAGTTATTTCTTGCCTTCTGCTAGCTTTTGAATGTGTTTGCTCTTGCCTCTCTAGTTCTTTTAATTGTGATGTTAGAGTGTCAATTTTAGATCTTTCCTGCTTTCTCTTGTGGGCATTTAGTGCTATAAATTTCCCTCTACACACTGCTTTAAATGTGTCCCAGAGATTCTGGTATGTTGTATCTTTGTTCTCATTGGTTTCAAAGAACATCTTTACTTCTGCCTTCATTTCGTTATGTACCCAGTAGTCATTCAGGAGCAAGTTGTTCAGTTTCCATGTAGTTGAGTGGTTTTGATTGAGTTTCTTAGTCCTGAGTTCTAGTTTGATTGCACTGTGGTCTGAGAGACAGTTTGTTATAATTTCTGTTCTTGTACATTTGCTGAGGAGTGCTTTACTTCCAATTATGTGGTCAATTTTGGAATAAGTGTGATGTGGTGCTGAGAAGAATGTATATTCTGTTGATTTGGGGTGGAGAGTTCTATAGATGTCTATTAGGTCCGCTTGGTGCAGAGATGAGTTCAATTCCTGGATATCCTTGTTAACTTTCTGTCTCGTTGATCTGTTTAATGTTGACAGTGAAGTGTTGAAGTCTCCAATTATTATTGTATTGGAGTCTAAGTCTCTTTGTAAGTCTCTAAGAACTTGCTTTATGAATCTGGGTGCTCCTGTATTGGGTGCATATATATTTAGGAGAGTTAGCTCTTCCTGTTGAATTGATCCCTTTACCATTATGTAATGGCCTTCTTTGTCTCTTTTGATCTTTGATGGTTTAAAGTGTGTTTTATCAGAGACTAGGATTGCAACCCCTGCTTTTTTTTGTTCTCCATTTACTTGGTAGATCTTCCTGCATCCCTTTATTTTGAGCCTATGTATGTCTCTGCATGTGAGATGGGTCTCCTGAATACAGCAGACTGATGGGTCTTGACTCTTTATCCAGTTTGCCAGTCTGTGTCTTTTAATTGGAGCATTTAGTCCATTTACATTTAAGGTTAATATTGTTATGTGTGACCTTGATCCAGCCATTATGATATTAACTGGTTATTTTGCTCGTTAGTTGATGCAGTTTCTTCCTAGCCTTGATGGTCTTTACATTTTGGCATGTTTTTGCAATGGCTGGTACCGGTTGTTCCTTTCCATGTTTAGGGCTTCCTTCAGGGTCTCTTGTAAGGCAGGCCTGGTGGTGACAAAATCTCTAAGCATTTGCTTATCTGTAAAGGATTTTATTTCTCCTTCACTTATGAAACTTAGTTTGGCTAGATATGAAATTCTGGGTTTAAAATTCTTTTCTTTAAGAATGTTGAATATTGGCCCCCACTCTCTTCTGGCTTGGAGAGTTTCTGCTGAGAGATCTGCTGTTAGTCTGATGGGCTTCCCTTTGTGGGTAACCCGACCTTTCTCTCTGGCTGCCCTTAAGATTCTTTCCTTCATTTCAACTTTGGTGAATCTGGCAATGATGTGTCTTGGAGTTGCTCTTCTGGAGGAGTATCTTTGTGGCGTTCTCTGTATTTCCTGAATTTGAATGTTGGCCTGCCCTGCTAGGTTGGGGAAGTTCTCCTGGATGATATCCTGAAGAGTGTTTTCCAACTTGGTTCCATTTTCCCCCTCACTTTCAGGCACCCCAATCAGACGTAGATTTGGTCTTTTTACATAATCCCATACTTCTTGCAGGCTTTGTTCATTTCTTTTTCTTTTTTTTTTCTTTTGGTTTCTCTTCTCGCTTCATTTCATTCATTTGATCCTCAATCGCTGATACTCTTTCTTCCAGCTGATCGAGTCGGTTACTGAAGCTTGTGCATTTGTCACATATTTCTCGTGTCACGGTTTTCATCTCTGTCATTTCGTTTATGACCTTCTCTGCATTAATTAGTCTAGCTGTCAATTCTTCCACTCTTTTTTCAAGATTTTTAGTTTCTTTGCGCTGGGTACGTAATTCCTCCTTTAGCTCTGAGAAGTTTGATGGACTGAAGCCTTCTTCTCTCATCTCGTCAAAGTCATTCTCTGACCAGCTTTGATCCGTTGCGGGTGATGGGCTGCGCTCCTTTGCAGAGGGAGATGCGCTCTTATTTTTTGAATTTCCAACTTTTCTGCCCTGCTTTTTCCCCATCTTTGTGGTTTTATCTGCCTCTGGTCTTTGATGATGGTGACGTACTGATGGGGTTTTGGTATAGGTGTCCTTCCTGTTTGATAATTTTCCTTCTAACAGTCAGGACCCTCAGCTATAGGTCTGTTGGAGATTGCTTGAGGTCCACTCCAGACCCTGTTTGCCTGGGTATCAGCAGCAGAGGTTGCAGAAGATAGAATATTGCTGAACAGCGAGTGTACCTGTCTGATTCTTACTTTGGAAGCTTCCTTTCAGGGGTGTACTCCACCCTGTGAGGTGTGGGGTGTCAGACTGCCCCTAGTGGGGGATGTCTCCCAGTTAGGCTACTCAGGGGTCAGGGACCCACATGAGCAGGCAGTCTGTCCCTTCTCAGATCTCAACCTCTGTGTTGGGAGATCCACTGCTCTCTTCAAAGCTGTCAGACAGAGTCGTTTGCGTCTGCAAAGGTTTCTGCTGCTTTTGTTGTTGTTGTTGTTAACTGTGCCCTGTCTCCAGAGGTGGAGTCTACAGAGACAGGCAGGTTTCCTTGAGCTGCTGTGAGCTCCACCCAGTTTGAGCTTCCTAGCGGCTTTGTTTACCTACTTAAGCCTCAGCAATGGCGGGCACCCCTCCCCCAGCCTCGCTGCTGCCTTGCAGTTAGATCGCAGACTGCTGTGTTAGCAATGAGGGAGGCTCCGTGGGCGTGGGACCCTCCCAGCCAGGTGTGGGATATATTCTCCTGGTGTGCCCGTTTGCTTAAAGCACAGTATTGGGGTGGGAGTTACCCAACCTTCCAGGTTTTGTGTGTCTCAGTTCCCCTGGCTAGGAAAAGGGATTCCCTTCCCCCTTGCACTTCCCAGGTGAGGCGATGCCTCACCCCGCTTCAGCTCTCCCTGGTCGGGCTGCAGCAACTGACCAGCACTGATTGTCCGGCACTCCCCAGTGAGATGACCCCAGTACCTCAGTTGAAAATGCAGAAATCACCGGTCTTCTGTGTCGCTCATGCTGGGAGCTGGAGACTGGAGCTGTTCCTATTCGGCCATCTTGCTCCGCCCCCCAGTAACTAACATTTTGGTAAATTACCGCTTGAAGAAAAGGGGAGACACTTTGAGAACAAGAAGTCAGTCTGTCAAACCTGTAAATAGAGACATCCCTGTAATTTTGTCATTTTTCAAATGATGCCAGTAATGTTTGCTTGATGATGTAAGAAATAGCATCTCAAGCACACAGCCACCAAAATTAGCTGGAAGAAAACCCCGCTAGGCCATCATTAAAGTGTCTTCTGTCTGACTCGGAACATAAAGGGCAGAGACAACAGTGTCTGTTGCTGTGACTTGCCATAGACTTACATGTGCACATCCATCAATTTTGTGACCCACAAGAGCAATAAGAGAGTCATGGCCCAGAATTTAGCTGCATTATAGAAAGAAAATATTTGTGTATTCAGGGACAACTGAACTACACATCAAACCTTATTAGGCATTCTTTCTCATCTGAGAAATCTGGCAACTGGCAAAAGGTGGAAAAAAGTATTTGAGTACACACTGTCATAATGGAAGTGTTTGTGCAAAATGATCAGAAGACTTCTTTCACATTTTATTGTTATTTTAAGCTCTGTATTATGTCATCATAAGCTATTATTCTATGCTGATTACTATTTTTGTAATATATATGACTTAAATATAGTTCTATTAGACATCTCAGAGAATTTTAGAACTGGAAGGGGACTCTGAGATAATGGCTGTAATTACAGAGTGTTCACTCCCTGTCAAGACCCCAATTAGTGCTCTGTAGATTGTTTCATTCTCTACAATCTGTGAGGTGGGTATAATTATCCGTCACTTTACAGTGAGCATAAGTGAGGCTGGCAAGGTTAAATAACATGACCAGAGTCTCCCAGCTGGGTGAACTGAGATTAAAAAAGTAGCCCTGCTGAGTCCAGTGTGTGTGCTTAATATCTAGGTTATGACTCCCATGGGTGAATACTTTAGAAAAGAAAACTGAGGTCAGAAGAAGTTAATTTACCTAAAGTAACATCAACACACCACTGATTTTCTGAATTAAAGAGAGAAAGAGAGGGAAAGGCCAGGGTCAAGAACCTGGTGTTCTGAGAGGAATGAAATTCTAACCCCTCCAGGGGTTAGGAGTCCCACTCCCATCTCTTCCTGAAGACTCTTTCACTGATTAGAGCACAATCCTCTTCCTATCAACAAGCATTTGCAGAGAAATAACAGCTTTTTTTGAGGTAATATTGACATACTATAATGTTCACACTTTTAAGGTATACAATCCAGTTGTTTTTAGTATATTCATGGAGTTGTGCAACCATCACTGAGTATTTTGATTGCTCCAAAAAGAAACTCCACACCCATTAGCAGTCAGTTTGCATTACCCTGCTTCCCCATCCCCAGGCAACTACTTTCTGTCTCTATGAATTTGTCTATTCTGGACATTTTTTGTAAGTGGAATCACATAATATGCAGGTTCTTTTGTGTCTGGCTTCTTTCACTTAGCATATTTTCAAGGTTTACCTATGTTGCAGCACAAATCAGTTGCTTTTTAAAGCTGAATAACATTCCATTGAATACACCACACTTTATGTATTCATCAATCAGTGGACATTTTTGGGTTATTTCCACTTTTTAGCTATTGTGAATGTGCTGCTATGAACATTCATGTACAAGTTTCTGTGTGGATGTGTGTTTTCAAAATTTTTTTTGTACATATATCTATATATCTGGGATCGGAATAGCTGGGTTGTATGTAACTCTGTGTTTAGCTTTTGAGGAGCTTTCAGACTGTTTTCCACAGTGGCTGAACCATTTTACATTCTTACCAGCAATTTATGAAGTTTCCAGTTTTTCTGTATCCTTGCCAACACTTGTTATCATCTATCTTTTTTATTGTAACCATCATACTGGATGTGAAGTCGTATCTCATAAAGGTTTTGATTTGCATTTTCCTTTATTAGGAAAATACAGTTGATGTTGAGCATCTTTTTGTGTGCTTGTTGCTCTTTGCATATCATCTTTGGAGCTATATCTATTCAAATCATTTGCCCATTGTTAATTGGGTTCGCTTCTGAGAGTTCTTTATATATTCTGGATACTAGACCCTTATCAGTTATGATTTACAAATATTTCTCCCATTCTGTGGGTTGTCTTTTCACTTTCTTGATAGTGTCTTTTAAAGCACAAAGTTTTTAATATTGATGAGGTCCAATTTATCTATTTTTTTCTTTTGTCACTTGCACTTTTAAAGTCATATCTAAGAAAATATTACCTAAAGTCACAAAGATTTATTCTTCTGTTTTCTTCTAAGAGTTTTGTAGTTTTAATTCTTAGATTTAGGTCTATAATCCATTTTGAGCTAGTTTTTGTATATGATATGAGGTAATGAGCATTTTCTCTATACACACTTTTTTTTTTTTTTTTGAGACAGAGTCTCATTCTGTTGCCCAGGCTAGAGTGCAGTGGCATCATCTCTTCTCACTGCAACCTCCACCTCCCAGGTTCAAGCGATTCTCCTGCCTCAGCCTCTCAAGTAGCTGAGATAACAGGCACATGCCACCACACTGGCTAATTTTTGAATTTTTAGTAGAGACAGGGTTTTGCCATCTTGGCCAAGCTGGTCTGAAACTCCTGACCTCAGGCAATCCTCCCCTCTCAGCCTCCCAAAGTGCTGGGATTACAGGTGTGAGCCACCGTGCCCAGCACCTCTGTACAAATTTATGGTAGTTAATCATGCTGGCAGATATCACTTTGATTACTAAACTGATGTATATTAAACAATATAGTCAATTACTTGCAATTATGTTAATCTATTAATCTGATTGTTTAAAAAATAGAATTTTGGCTCCAAATTTAGGATTGATCCTAGCTCTGTCTTTTTTAACTTTATTTTTTTCTAAAGCCAATAATAGTAAGTGTTCTGATTCTTTGATTCACATCTGTTAAGCCATTACGTTGGGGTGGGAAATAATTTCTATCAAGGAGCTTTTGCTAATTCACGGGGGGGGGGGGGAAGAGAGATTTGGAAGCCACAGAAATAAAATGTAACTTTATCATTTTATTATATTTTCCTACAAAAGACTCATTTTTTTTCAAATTATTTTATCTTTTCAACTTTTATTTTAGGTTCGGGGGTACATGGGCAGGTTTGTTACATGGGTAAATTGTTGCCGAGGTTTGGTATGTGAATGATCCCGTTACCCTCATAGTGAGCAGAGCACCCAATAGGTAGTTTTTCAATACTCAGCCCCCTTCCCCCTCCCACCTCTAGTAGTCCCCAGTATGTATTGTTGCCAACTTTATGTCTGTGTGTACTCAATGTTTAGCTGCCACTTATAAGTGAGAACATGTGGTATTTGTTCTTCTGTTTCTGCATTAATTGGCTTAGGATAATGGCCTCTGGTTATCCTAAGGTGCATCCATGTTGCTGCAAAGGATAGGCTTTTATTATTTTTTATGGCTATGTAGTAGTCCATGGTGTGTATGGACCACATTTCCTTTATCTCCTCCACCATTGATGGGCATGTCAGAATGGCTATTAAAAAGTAAAAAAACACAGCTGTTGATGAGGTTGCAGAGAAAAGGGAATGCTTATACACTGTTGGTGGGAATGTAAATTAGTTCAGCTACTATAGAAAGCAGTTTGGAAATTTCTCGAAGAACTTAAAACAGAACTGCCATTTGACCCAGTAATCCAATCACTGGATATATGCCCAAAGGAAAATAAATTGTCCTACCAAAAAGACACACAAACTCATATGTTCATTGCAGCACTACTCATAATAGCAGAGATATGGAATCAACTTAATTATAATTTAAAACAGGATAAGATTGAAAAAAAGACGAATCCACCAATCTAGTTCTTGCATTAGGAACAGGCAATTGAAATAGCTAAGTACTTAAGTATTAAGTACTTTATTATTATTTTTTAACTTTTATGTTAGGTTCAGGGGTACACTTGCAGGTTTGTTGTATAGGTAAACTTGTGTCACAGGGGCTTATGGTACAGATTATCTAATCACCCAGGTACTAAGCCTCATAACCAATGGTTGTTTTTCCTGTTCCTCTCCCTCCTCCTATCCTCCACCCTCAAGTAGGCCCCAGTGTCTGCTGTTTCTTTCATTTATACATGTATTTTCATCATTTAGCTCCCACTTATAAATGAGAACATGCGGTATTTGGTTTTCTGTTCCTGTGTTAGTTTGCTAAGGATGATGGCCTCCAGCTCCATGTTCCATATTCCTGAAAGGACATGATCTCATTCTTTTTTATGGCTATGTAGTATTCCAGAGTGTATATATACCACATTTTCTTTATCCAGTCTGCCATTGATGGGCATTTAGGTCGATTCCATGTCTTTGTTATTGTGAATAGTGCTGTAGTGAACATATGTGTGGATGTGTCCTTACGATGGAATCATTTATATACCTTTGGTATATACCCAGTAATGGGATTGCTGGATCGAATGGTAGCTCTGTTTTTAGCTCTTTGAGAAACCATTACACTGCTTTCCACAATGGTTGAACTAATTTACATTTCCACCAGTAGTATATAAGTGTTCCCTTTCTCTGCAACCTTGCCAGCATCTGTTATTTTTTGACTTTTTATTAATAGTTATTCTGACTGGTGTGAGATGGTATCTCATTGTGGTTTTGATTTGCATTTCTCTAATGACAAGTGATACTGAGATTTTTTTCATATGCTTTTTAGTTGAATGTCTTCTTTTGAAAAGTGTCTGTTCTTGTCCTTTGCCCACTTTTTAATGGGGTTGTTTGTTTTTATCTTGTAAATTTATTTAAGTTCCTTATAGATGCTGGATATTAGACCTTTGTCAGATGCATTGTTTGTGAATATTTTCTCCCATTCTGTAGGTTATTTACACTGTTGATAGTTTCTTTTTTTTTTAAATTATACTTTAAGTTCTGGGATACATGTACAGAACATGCAGGTTTATTACATAGGTATACACGTGCCATGGTGGTTTGCTGCACCCATCAACGTGTCATCTACATTAGGTATTTCTCCTAATGCTATTCCTCCCCTTGCCTCCAACCCCACTGACAGGCCCTGGTGTGTGATGTTCCCCACCCCGAGTCCATGTGTTCTCGTTGTTCAACTCCTACTTATGAGTGAGAACATGTGGTGTTTGATTTCCTGTTCCTGTGTTAGTTTGCTGAGAATGATAGTTTCCAGCTTCATCCATGTCCCTGCAAAGGACTTGAACTCATCCTTTTTTATGGCTGCATAGTATTCCGTGGTGTATATGTGCCACATTTCCTTTATCTAGTCTATCATTGATGGGCATTTGGGTTGGTTCCAAGTCTTTGCTATTGTGAATAGTGCTGCAATAAACATATGTGTGCATGTGTCAGAATAGTAGAATGATTTATAATCCTTTGGATATATACCCAGGAATACAACTTATAAGGGATGTGAAAGACCTCTTCAAGGAGAACTACAAATCATTGCTCAAGGAAATAAGAGGACACAAACAAGTGGAAAAACACTCCATGCTCATGGATAGGAAGATTCAATATCGTGAAAATGACCATGCTGCCCAAAGTAATTTATAGATTCAATGCTATCTCCATCAAGCTACCACTGACTTTCTTCACAGAATTAGAAAAAAATACTTTAAATTTCCTATGGAACGAAAAAAGAGCTCATATAGCCAAGACAATTTTAAGTAAAAAGAACAAAGCTGGGGGCATCACGCTACCTGACTTCAAACTATGCTACAAGGCTACAGCAACCAAAACAGCATGATACTGGTACCAAAACGGATATATAGACCAGTGGAACAGAAAAGAGGCCTCAGAAATAATGCCACACATCTACAACCATCTGATCTTTGAGAAACCTGACAAAAACAAGCAATGGGGAAAGGATTCCCTATTTAATAAATGGTGCTGGGAAAACTGCTAGCCATAAGCAGAAAACTGAAACAGGACCCCTTCCTTACACCTTATACAAAAAATTAACTCAAGATGGATTAAAGACTTAAATGTAAGACCTAAAACCATAAAAACCCAAGAAGAAAACCTAGGCAATACCATTCAGGAAATAGGCATGGGCAGAAACTTCATGACTAAAACACCAAAAGCAATGGTAAAAAAAGCCAAATTTGACAAATGGGGTCTAATTAAACTAAGTGCTTCTGCACAGCAAAAGAAACTGTCATCAGAGTGAACAGGCAACCTACAGAAGGGGAGAACATTTTTGCAATCTATCCATCTGACAAAGGGCTAATATCCAGAATCTACAAGAAACTTAAACAAATTTGCAAGAAAAAAACAACCCCATCAAAAAGTGGGCAAAGGATATGAACAGACACTTCTCAAAAGAAGACATTTCTGGGGCCAACAAACATATGAAGAAAAGCTCATCATCACTGGTCATTAGAGAAATGCAAATCAAAACCACAATGAGATACCATCTCGTGCCAATTACAATAGTGATCATTAAAAAGTCAGGAAACAATAGACAGTGGAGAGAATGTGGCGAAATAGGAATACTTTCACACTGTTGGTGGGAGTGTAAATTAGTTCAACCATCATGGAAGACAGTGTGGCGATTCCTCAAGGATCTAGAACTAGAAATACCATTTGACCCAGCAATCCCATTACTGGGTATATATCCAAAGGATAGTTTCTTTTTCTGTGCAGAAGCTCTTAAGGTTAATTAGATCTTAACTGTCAATTTTTGCTTTTGTTGCGATTGCTTTTGGCATCTTTGTCAAGAAATCATTACCGTTTCCTAAGTCCAGGATGTATTGCCTAGTTTGTCTTCCAGAGTTTTAATAGTTTTGGGTTTTACATTTAAGTCATTAACCCATCTTGAGTTGATTTTTGCATCTGGTGCAAGGAAGGGGTCCAGTTTCAATCTTCTGCATATGGCTAATATGGCTAGTCAGTTATCCCAGCACTATTTATTGAATAGGGAGTCTTTTTCCCATTGCTTGTTTTTGTCAGCTTTGTTGAAGATCAGATGACTATAGATGTGCAGCCTTATTTCTGGGCTCTCTATTCCATTCTTTTGGTCTATTTGTCTGTTTTTGTAGCAGTACCATGCTGCTTTGGTGACTGTGGCCCTGTAGTGTAGTTTGAAGTCAGGTAACATGATTCCTGAAGCTTTGTTCTTTTTGCTTGGGATTGCTTTGGGTATTCGGGCTTTTTTGGTTCCATCTAAATTTCAAAATAATTTTTTTCTGGTTCTGTGAAGAATGTCATTGGTGTTTGATAGGAATAGCATTGAATCTGTAAATTGCTTTGGACAGTATGGCCGTTTTAATGATATTTTCTATCCATGAGCATGGAATGTTTTTCCATGTGTTTGTGTCATCTCTGATTTCTTTGAGCAGTGTTTTGTAGCTCTTCTTGTAGAGGTCTTTCACCTCCCTGCTTAGCTGTATTCCTAGGTTTTGGCAATTGTGAATGGGATTGTGTTCCTGATTTGGCTCTGGGCTTGGCTGTTGTTGGTGTACAGGAATGCTAGTGATTTTTGTACATAGATTTTTGTATCCTGCAACTTTACTGAAGTTGTTTGTCAGCTGGAGGAGCTTTTGGGCTTAGATGATGGTGTTTTCTTTTCTTTCTTTCTTTTTTTTTTTTTGAGACAGAGTCTTGCTCTGTTGCCCAGGCTGGAGTGCAATGGCATGATCTCGGCTCACTGCAAGCTCTGCCTCCTGGGTTCATGCCATTCTCCTGCCTCAGCCTCCTGAGTAGCTGGGAATACAGGTGTGTGCCACCCAGCCTGGCTAATTGTTTTTTTTTTTTTTTTTTTTTAGTAGAAATGGGGTTTCACGGTGTTAGCCAGGATGGTCTCGATCTCCCGACCTTGTGATCTGCCCACCTCAGCCTCCCAACATGCTGGGATTACAGGCATGAGCCACCACACCCGGCACCATGGTGTTTTCTAGATATAGAATAATGTCATCTGCAAACAGGGATAATTTGATTTCTTCTCTTCCTATTTGGATGCCCTTCATTGAAGTGGTTCTATATATTGACCAACTGCTGAGAAAAGAAGGATAGAAGGGATTGGGAGGGAAGGATGAGGTAAAATGAAGAAGAAGAGTGATGAATAGTCATTCCTGTCATGCAGATGGCAGTGCACATGGTTTGGGAGGCAACACAGGGGTAAGCAATAGGGTGTGGGGGACTGTGGACCCATCCTGATGAGTGGCACTTGATGACAAACATGTAAACATTCCTGTGCTATTAAAAATGCAAAGGTAGAATACAAGAGAAAAGAAAGAGACTGGAATAAACATAGGAATTATATGTAGTGGTGAATAGAAAACCAAGTTTCATGAATAATTAGCATTTTGGCATTTTAAAGGAGGGTTGGTTCCCTTTATACAGTCAAAAGCATAATTAAAGATATCCTATTTGGGTCCTGCCACCGTGGGTAGAATGATACTAAGAGCCAGGTTCAGCTCCATGCCATGCCTTTATCCTGGAAAGATCTCTCTCTTGCATAACAGCTAGACCACAGTGCAGAGGATAGAATTTCATCTAGCTTTTAGGCATTATGGTTGTACATTATTCCACTTATTTAATATATTTCATGCAGCCTTAGCACATGAGGCACTTAGGATCTTATGTAAATAACCCCCCATCCTTTTTTTTTTTTTTTTTTTTTTTTTTGCTTTCAAGAAACTCACAGTTATAATGCAGGTCAGCAGGCAAAAGATTCTAGGTCTTCAACACTTGTGCAGCTGTAAACATGTAATATTACCATTGCAAACACTAATTCAGATTGTAAACTTACTATAATTCCATTGTACTGAATTGGTTTGGACTGCAAGCTCTGCAATTTGACAAAGAGTTTGAAATGATTAAAACAAAATGTTGATAAATACTCAACAATGTGAGACTCTATCAGTGTGTGACAAGTTTTTAATTTAAGAACATTACATTCTTTTGTATCAAGTCCTTAGATAATATTAATTTTCAAGAACATTAAATTCTGCCTAGTGTAGTGAAGCTGATAATTATAATGCATAAAAATAGCTGAATAACCAGGGTGGTGCCAATTATTCTGTCACTCATGAGTAATCAATTATTTTTGTGCAGTACAATATAGATAATGCCTGCACACAAAGTAATAATGTACAGCACATAAATGAAAAATAATTTTTCAAAAGCAGAGAAAGGCATGCCTGAAAGCTTTAACAAATTTTCTTGAGAGCTAGGTTACATCTCTTTGAGGAGGGCTAAGTTGAATAGTTTGAAGACATTTTGGTCCTGGGCTGGCCTGTGTGTCAACGTCCCAGGAATGTGGGGTGCACAGCTTCTGTGTGGTTAAGATGACCCGTGACCATTGGGAAGACCGAATGTCAGACACTGGTGTATAGAGTTGTGTGATGAGTGAAGCACAGGGACTGGGTGGATGGCAGTGGTGATGATGATAGCGGTATTAGGAACAGGTCTCACACTGCCAGGATTTCCTTGCTGCCTCAGCAGCTACCCTACAAAGACAGAAGCATCTTCTCTGAGGCTGATCCCAGGTGCCTCTTCTTCAGCTGTTTTCTGGCATACTCTTATCTTGGGAAGCCCTAGGCAGTGAGCCTTTCAGATGTCTTAAATGCAGCCCCCTTCCCTAGTGATGAGCTCTTTCAAGAAAGCAAGCCCGGGAAAAGGCAGACAAAATTCAGGCTAGAAGGAAGACCATTTTACAGGGTTGTTGTTGGAATTAAATGAGATGTTTATAGAGTATTTACTATGTGCTAGACACTGATTTAATAGACATTAAATTGTTGTCATGAATATTAATTATTATTAACTATTAATAATAATTATACAGTATACCTAATTGCTTATTTCATGCTCTAACAATTGATTTCCCCTTTGTGGAAAACTACATACCCACAAAGGAGGTAATAGAAAGATCCCTTTCTTTGTAAATACGGTGTTTCATTTTAGATTTATGTATATTTTCCACTAAAATCCCTCACATTGAAGTATATTAAGAAAAGGTTGGACTCAGAGGTACTCCAGAAGATGCCAGATAGAATAGTACACAAAGCGAAGTATTGGATTTAGTGGGTGACATTTATTGAGCATTCACAGAAGAGCTCTATAAAGAGTGAACCTTGATGCTTTCCTCTGTGAGTGTGTAATACAGTGAGGGAGGAAAGAACACACACCAGGCAAAAAGGACTTATCACAAAAGTAAGGAGAAGCCTAGGACAAGGTACATAAGGCAATGGGATAACTCAGTGTTAGAATAATCAGTTTTGGACGAAGTCAGGGAAAAATTTATGGGCCTTGATAGGAAGGAATGAGAGGGGACGGGATGTGAGGGAATCACCAGCAACTGGGACTGGAAAGAGGGCTTGAGTCAACCCGCCATGAATGTGTGTGTGTGTGCGTGCGTGTGTGTGTGTGTGTCTGCTGGGATAAGAGATAGGGAGAGAAACATTAGGTAGTAAAATCCAAGAGTGAAGGATATGAGCTAGGGAGTAATTGGGAAGAAAGATCCTGAAGATCCTGGTTATTTTTATTGTGTATTAGCCTCTGTGCTGCATGATGGGGGTACTTGGTGAACAAGGCAGATCCAGCCTCTGCCTTTCTAGAATTTACAATCTAGAGGAGGACATAGATAAGGACCAAAGGCACAGAGACCTTGCCTGGGACCACCTGCAATCGTCTAGGGGAGAATGACAGTGGCCTGAACTAGGTAGTGTCAGAGTGTTGTAGGCACCGTAACAAGTAAGCCCCAAATTCTCCATGGCTTCTTTAGTACAAAGTAGTGCAAGTAACATCAGCTATGCTCCATGAGCAAGAAGTACTCATATGCCCCGTTCTCCACCCCAGACACTAGTGGTTTCCATGTAACAATTCCACACTACAGAAGAGGAGCACAAA
The DNA here is from genome assembly GCF_007565055.1 of Rhinopithecus roxellana. NCBI lineage: Eukaryota > Metazoa > Chordata > Mammalia > Primates > Cercopithecidae > Rhinopithecus > Rhinopithecus roxellana. The sequence continues at coordinate 65,730,578 of NC_044554.1, forward strand.
TCTTGGATGGTCAGACAACAGTCTCTGCTACAGTTGGGTTTTTGAGCCATGAATGAAATTAAGTTACTCAGGAGCCAGAATCAACAGGCACATTAAACTTCTGTGATTGATTGGATATGATATCTGAAGGACAGGCAGGAGTTGTAGATGACTCCCAGGTTTCCAGCTTGGACAATAAATCACTGGTCCTTCCATTTACAGAGATAAAGAATGGGGATGGGGGTGGGGGGTGGGGAGGCAGGTGTGGAGGGGAAAGGGGAGAATAGAAATTTGATTCTGGATATGTAGAATTTGAGATATCTTGAGGTTATCCAAGAAAGGATGACCAATAACTGTTTGGATTACGTAGGTCTGACAGTTAGGTGAGAGGTCTGGGCTGGAGATAGGGATTTGGGAGTCATCAGTACATCGTGATTGGTTTCCTGAAAGAAGAGCACTCCATTATTTCTGTCTAGGTGAAAGGCAGAGGGATTTGAGATTAGCACTCTATTTTTTTTTTTTTTTTTTTGAGACGGAGTTTCGCTCTGCCGCCCAGGCTGGAGTGCAGTGGTGCAATCTCGGCTCACTGCAAGCTCCGCCTCCCGGGTTCATGCCATTCTCTTGCCTCAGCCTCCCTAGTAGCTGGGACTTAGTTGGGACTATAGGCGCCCGCCACCACTCCCGGCTAATTTTTTGTATTGTTAGTAGAGACGGGGTTTCACCGTGTTAGTCAGGATGGTCTCGATCTCCTGACCTTGTGATGTGCCCGCCTCGGCCTCCCAAAGTGCTGGGATTACAGGCGTGAGCCACTACGCCTGGCCGATTAGAACTCTTACTGTAGGAAGGGGTACAGGGGAAGAGAGGAGCCAGTCATAGTATCCATGACAAGGCTGGGAAGGTTATGCTGCATTTGATGAAATAGGGGAGTTAGAAAGGGGTGATGATTCAGTAGGGAGACAATTCTTAATTTTTAGCCTATTAAAGCAATAGATATTAATAGGGTATAAAATTATCGCATCAAAGAAGGGACTGTGAAGGTAATCCTCTTATTTTAAGGCTTTTAAACATCAGGAGATATTGACTAGGTGAGAGAAGGGAAGGTCAGGACTGCAGGTATTGATTTGTGCATTCAGATTATGCAAATTAAACCGTGTACTTAGACGCAGTCCCCTGGATACTAAGTATTGGAAGGGAACCTCTGAAGGGCTGGATAGGGAGTCTTTCTGCATCCCCAGAGTTAGTAGGCAGAGGAAAAAAAGGAATGTAAGGTCACAGAGAGGAGAAGAACACTTAGTGGAGGATAGGGTAAAGAAAGAAGAATTAGAGGAAAGTCAAGGAGGAGAAAGTAGTTAGCAGCACGAATGGCAGGAAGTATTTACATGGGAACATGTGATGTTTCAAAAAACGTGTGTGTAATCTATCTCATAGGTTACCTTTTATAATTCTATCAGTAAAATGACAGTTCTCATTTGTGTAGCTTGTGCCTGAGTTAATGGAGCTGTTGCATAAATGGGTGTTTGATTTTGGTTTAGAAAAGAATTAACATGGCATAAAATCTTGTTTCCTAAGAAAGTGAAAGGCTAACATGAGAAACCACGAATATGAGTTTGCAATCTTTTAGGAATGAAGGACATAACACACATTAAATGGTTTAGGGTCAGTAGGATATTTGATTTAGAAGGAGCTGTGAAAACTGCGGAGAAAGAAGGGAGAGGACACAAGGAGGATTCAGTACACTTGTAGCCAACAGATGTCAGTGTTGTGATACAATACACAGCAAGATTTGGGAGTCTCCTCTCATGCCATACTTTAGGCTCTGATTTAATGTATGAATTTTGTCAGCTACCTCTCCCCCTTAAAAAGTGTCAACACAAGTTCACTATAATGAAAGCTTTTCTATATACAGAGAATAGCTTCTTACATTCTGGAAATTTCATCATCTGATCATGAGAACGCAGGAGAGTTGATGCCATTCAATACATCTTTTTGCAACAAACTGCAGCATGATAGCAGTTGGGTGAAATTGTCTGATAATGAAGGCCTTGCAATGGCCCAAGGTTTTGTGCAGGAAGGGGCTAGTTAACGGTAAAGAATAAATTGGCTAAATGTTAGCAAATGTATATTTTTTGGACACAGTCACTGGCTCTTAAGAATGCCATATTTACCCTTTCATCAGGTTCCATTGTGTCCTTTGAAAATTTATGCTGACTTAAGAGGTGCAATAGATCTATGGTATGTTCCATTCTTCTTGCCTCATGCCTAGGTGTTACAGATCCTTGGGCCCAATGGTTTTGTGGGATTTGTCCAGCTCTGAGAGTACCAAGAGTGGGACAAGCAGTTGATTTCTTCTAGTTCTGACTGCCTGATACTGTGACCAAAAGCACGTGTTGTTAGAGGCTGATCTACATGTATCACTAGGCTCCTGTTTTTTAGACCATTATGCACAGTGGCAACCTGGATATTAAACTTTTTTTTTTTTTTTTTTCTGAGGCGGAGTCTCACTCTTTCTCCCAGGCTGGAGTGCAATGGTATGATCTCAGCTCACTGCAACCTCCACCTCCTGGGTTCAAGCGATTCTCCTGCCTCAGCCTCCCGAGTAGCTGGGATTACAGGCATGCACCACCATGCCCAGATAACTTGTATTTTTAGTAGAGATGGGGTTTCACCATGTTGGCCAGGCTGGTCTCGAACTCCTGACCTCATGATCCGCCTGCCTCGGCCTCCCAAAGTGCTGGGATTACAGGCTTGAGCCACCTCACTCGGCAGATATTAAACTTTTAATTGAATGACGATAAGCTTGCAGACAGAATTATTTTTGGCTAAGTCCAGTTTCTTTTAGGCTTTGTTCCTGTGGCTATTGCTGACAGCATAAGAAACTGTGAAAGTGCAGGAAAGAATTCAAGGACGAGCTGGTAGTGCTAGCAACTCTTATTGAAGCAGCAGTGTACAGCAGCAGCAGCAGCAGAGGTACTGCTCCTTGCACAGCAGGGCTACCCCACAGGCAGTGTGCCCAGAGTAGCAGTTCAGAGGCATTTCTGCACTCATATTTATACCCACTTCTAATTTTTAATTTTTAAATTTATTCTCTTTTCCCTGTAACTTTATTTGTAATAAATAATCCAGCACCCTCACCCCTCATGTGGGAGAACTCTGAGTCATGTTCTTCTCTCTCTCCCAGAGGTCCCCAGTGGGATTGAGCCCCAGTTGCTCACACTCCTAATCTGCTCATTTTTCCTTTCTTGTCTCCCTTCCCCTATTCCCCTACTAGTTCTTTTTTTTAAATTACACTTTTAGGTTCGGGTACATGTGGAGAACATGCAGGTTTGTTACATAGGTATACATGGTGCCATGATGGTTTGCTGCACCCATCAACCCGTTATCTACATTAGGTATTTCTCCTAATGCTATCTTTCCCCTAGTCCCCCACCCAACGACAGGCCCTGGTGTGTGATGTTCCCCTCCCTGTGTCCATGCGTTCTCATTGTTCAACTCCCACTTATGAATGAGAACATGCTGTGTTTATACCCACTTTTAAAAATATGTAAATTAAAGGACAGATTATGCAGAAATTTCTAGGAAAGGGGTGGTAACCTCTGGGTTGTCAGGTCATTGTCATGGAAAGGGGTGGTAACTCCCAGGTGTTGCCATGGCAATGGTAAACTGACACGGCACCATGGTAGGCATGTCTTATGGTAAGCTGCTTCCACCCTGTCCCTGTTTCAGCGAGTCCTCAATTTGATCCAAGCCCTGCCTAGAGTTGAATCCCACTTCCTACTTCATTTTGGCCAACATTCGCCCAACTTTTGGTTGGAAGAAGGTCTACTCTCTGCTTCTGTGAGTTCATCTTTTTTAGATTCCACATATAGGTGAGATCATGCCATATCTGTGTCTGGCTTATTGCACTTAACACAATGTCTTCCAGGTTAATCTAGGTTGTTGCAAATGACAGGACTTCCTTTTCAATAAATGTCTCTTTTAATTGAAATTTTGAGATAATTATACATTCACATACAGTTGTAAGAAATAATATAGAGAAATCCCATTTACCTTTTATTCAGTTTTCTCCAATGGTAGCATGCTGCAAAAGTATAGTACAATATCACAACTAAGACGCTGACATTGATAAAACCTACCTTTTAAAATTTTAATTTTTTCTTTTTTAGAGACAAAGCTTTACTAGGTCACTCTGGCTGGAGTGCAGTGTTGCAATCACAGGTCGCTGCAACCTCAAGCTCCCAGACTCAAGCAATCCTGCTGCCTCAGCATCCTGAGTAGCCAGGACTATAGGCATGTGCCATGACACCTGGCTAATTAAAAATATATATTTTTTTTGTAGAGATGGGGTCTCGCTATGTTGTCCAGGCTGGTCTCAAACTCCTGGCTTTAAATGACCCTTCCACATTGATATCTCAAAGCACTGGGGTTACAGGTGCAAGCCATTGTGCTTGGCCCTTCCTTTCTTTTTCAGATTTCTCCAGTGTTTATTTATACTTGTGTATGTGTGTGTTTTGTTCTATATGATTTTATCATGTGTTAGTTCACATACCCACCACTGCAGTCAAGATTCTGAACAATTCCATCACTGCAAAGATCCTTCATGTTGACCTTTTATAACCACGCCCACCTTTCTCCCTCCTGCCATACCTTCTGTTCCTAATCTGTTATCCATTTCTATAATTTGTAATTTCAAGAATGACAAATGGAATTATACAGTCTGTAAGCTTCTGGGATTGGCCTTTTTCACTCAGCATAATTTTCTTGAGGTTCATTCAAGTTGCTGCATGTATCAATAGTTCATTCCTTTTTATTGCTGAGTAATATTCTCAGCAATAAAAGGTATGTAGGCATGATGTATGTATGTACCGCTGTTTGTTTAACCTACCTGTTAAATGACATCTGAACTGTTTGCACCTTTGACTATTACAAAAAAGGCTGCCGTAACAATTTGTGCAAACGTAAGTTTTTCATTTCTCTGGGATAAATGCCCAAGAGTAAAATTACTGCGCTGTATGGGAGTTGTATATTTAGTTTTGTAAGAACCTGCCTGTATTACTTTCCCATTGTTGCTGCAAACTTGATGGCTTAAAGAAAACACAAATTTGTTCTCTTGAAGTTCTAGAGGTCAGAAGTCTGCAATGAGCCTTACAGGGTCAGTAGGGGCTAATTTTTTTTCTGGAGGCTCCAGGGGAGAATCTATTCCTCACCTCCTTTAGCTTCTAGAGGCTGTTTGTGGTTCCTTTCTCCAAGTTTAAAGCCAGGTTTGTAGCATCTCCTCCTCTCTCAGACCTGCTGCCTTCCTCTTAGAAGGACTCTTGTGATTATATTGCACTTATATATCTATCTAGATAATCCAGAATAATCCAGTCATCTCAGGATTTTAACTTAATTACATCTACAAAGTCTGGCCATATAAGGAAACATTTTCAAAGGTATAGGAGATTAGGACATGGACATCTTTGGGGGTGGGGGAAACCATTCAGCCTCCCACACTGCCAAACTATTTTCCAGAGTAACCAAACCATTCTACATTTCCAACAGCAAGATATGAGTGATTTTTTTTTTCTGAATTTTCACTAGCATTATTTGATGTTGCCACCAGTTTTCACTGTAGCCATTCTGATTAGGTATGTAGTGATGTCACATTGTGGTTGGCTCTTATTTGCATTTTCCTGATGGCTAATGACATTAAACATTTTTTCATGCTCTTATTTACCACTGTGTGTCCTTTTCATTGAAATATCCATTCATGGCTTTTGCCCATTTTCTAACAGATTTTTAAAAAACAGAATTCAGAGAATTCTTTACAATTTTAAATACTAACCTTTTGTCAGATATGTGGTTTGCAAATCTTTTCTCCAAGACTGTATTTCATCCTCTTCACATTATCTTTTGAAAGCAAAAGTTCTTAATTGGATAAAGTTCAATTTATCACATTTTCCTTATATACATCATGCTTTTTTGTGTCAAGTCTGAGAACTTTTTGCCTAGCCCTAGACTTGAAGTTTTTCTTCAATGTTCTTGTTTCTAAAGTTTTATAGTTTTATGTTTACGTGGAAGTCCATAATCAATTTTGAGCTAATTTTTGTAGAAGAAATAGATACTTTTAATAGAAAAATTTAGGTGATATGTGCTGATTTTAATATCTTTTGGGTCCTGAAGACTGTGACTGATGGCAGGGTTTTTTTTTTTTTTTTTACGGAGTCACACTCTGTCGCCCAGGCTGGCGTGCAGTGGTATGATCTCGGCTCATTGCAACCTCTGCCCCCCAGATTCAGGTGATTATCCTGCCTCAGCCTCTGGAGTAGCTGGGACTACAGGTGCACACCACCACGCCTGGCTAATTTTTGTATTTTTAGTAGAGACTGAGTGTCACCATATTGGCCAGGCTGGTCTCGAACTCCTGACCTTGTGATCTGCCTGCCTCGGCCTCCCAAAGTGCTGATGGCAGGTTTTGACAGCAGAAAGAAATCCAAAATGTTCCTGATTACCCTGGGCATAGTTCTGGGCCCTTTTTCACGTGTACCTGTAACTTTGTAGTTCTTTTCTGAAGAAAAATTATGAAAAAGATTCTGTGACATTTTGAATCTGTGACATCCTACTTTATTTGGCTATGGGCTTGAGTAATTTTAACTGATGCCTTATGAGAAAGCTCTGTGAACTGGTTTAATTTTCTTGGTACTGGTTGTTTCAGTACCCATTCTTCTGGTTTTGAAAGTGGGAAGTGCCCTTTTCAGTGGTTAAGCATCTAAGTTCCATGTCATATTGTTGGACTATGGCTAGAAGGTACTGCTGAGGCATGTGATAGAATAAATTTTGGAAAGGGATCAGGAGGAGATTGTAAAAGCTTAAAGATATCATCTTGAGGGATGAGACAAAAATGTAAGGTTTACATATATTAATGCATATCAATATTAATGCTGAATGGTAATAACAGACTGGTAGAGGGAACAATCCGATGTCTTTGACTCCATCCCAGGTTACATAATAAAGAAGTAAACATAAACTTGTATCTTCCTCTGAAATATTTAGGAGCATTCACTGTCATCAATTCAGACAAATTCTTTTTCTGGTTATTTTATATTACAGATTTCATGATGGATTTTACATTCTGCATATGGGAGAAACAAATCCAATAGAATAAAATGTATGCATTCTGAGTTTCAAAAAGCCAGTATGGAAAGTGGAGTGGCTTTTGTAATAAATATAGCAACTGTATTGGTAAAGATAATTATGGAGTGATTCTACCCTTGGCCCTTGAAGATAGATTCCACTGAAATCAATGAAATTACATGCATGGATCAAAGATAGAATGTTGATTAATTTTCACATGTCAGATTAAATCAGCTCACAAACTAGAAGCTACACGTGCTGGAAGAGCTGTTTTAAGATACTGTATGTAATCAGATCTTTATATTTTTGCAAAAATTATCAGTTTTAAAAATAATATTTTACACGTTATTTTGTTGTCAAAAATATGATAAAATAGTATGAATATCATTGCACACATATCTTGAAAACTATGAATGTATAATTTCAAGAACCTTAGTAATGTATCTATTCTCCATAATTGTAGCTTGATTGTAGATCACCAAACAGGAATAAGCCTCCAAAAGTAAAGAAGATACTTTATAGTTAGCGTTTTTCTTTCAAAGCAAAGAGGGGAATGAAGGCAGAAAACCTCAGTCTTCTTGAGCAAACTGAAGTTTCCTCCTTTCACTTGATCTCAACTTAATGTGCTAGTCATTCCTCATTCTCAGTCTTAGAGAGAGCACAGAAATGTTATACGACATGCAGACTCCTTCATTAGATGACAGCTCCCTAACACTATGTGTCCAGATTAGGTGGGACCAGATCACACCTTCTGAATATCCTACTTAAGACGTGAATCTAGAGCTAAAGAAGCCCAAATAAAATATCCTGTGTGACGTTAATTACTCCACCAGGGTCTCTGCTTTTGTCTTTTTGGATAACTTGATCATATTTTCTGAACTTGCCTCACCATCTTTTGCTTGTAGACATTTCCAGGATAGACATACCCTTATAATTTTATTTTTGGATAGTTTCTGCAAGCAGAGTTTGCATGAATGAAGTGGGACTGCATCCCTGCCCAGTGATTGAGTGTGACAAATGTTCATGTTAACCTTACAGGGCCCTTCCTATGGCTGTGTATGGCCATTTGGTTGGGGGCAGTGTTTGACTTCCCCAGTCCCTCCTTGCAAAAGTAGTAGCTCTCTTCTGTGAATTTCCTCAGCACTTTGATTCTCTCTTGGAGATTTTCTGAAGTTACCTTGATATAATAGCCATCTATACACCAGTCATCTTTCTTAGTAGACTGGAAACTTCTGAAGGGCTCATGCCTTGTCACAGTTACTTTTGCATCCTCACATGGCATCTGGTTGGGGCCTAGAGCAGATTGGGCGCAGGATAACTGTGGACAGGTTGTGTTTATGTTTTCTACATATTCTGAAGTCTGAGTGTGGCATGTATGCTACTTAGCTGAGCTGTGCATGTTGTAACTTTTTAATGATAAAAATTTTATCAGTCTAGATTATGGCTTTTAGATCAGTGTGTCTGCTATCCTTTTGACTAAATTCTCTGCATTTATGCCTTCGAAAAGAGAAATGCCTATCTTCTCTCTGCTCTCTTTTTTTTTATTTCTTAGGATACAAAGCATGCTAATTGGTCCTCTTCTTGCTAATCACCACTTTGTGACTAATCATCAGAGACCTTAAATTTAGAAGAAAATGTGTAAAATTCATGCCCTGAGTTTGTTTTGAGGAGGTCACTCGGGTATTTTCCTAAAAAAAGAAAATTGCAGTCTTAATCCTTTTATTATTAATATTAGATGATCCTTAGAATCAACAGATTATATAGTGAGCATGAAGAAACAGTATAATATTCTTACAGATAAATTATCTTACAAAAAAGAATGCCTCCAGTTTTCGTGCACAAGTGTTGTATAAATGCAAAGTATGATTATTATTATTTTATGTTTTTAATTATTATTAAAAGTGGGTCTATAAAGCCAGGAAGTTTTATGTTTTCCAGGAAAACAGGAAACAAATCTGGTTTTACTAGTCATACCTAGTAGAAAGCTACTAATTTTCTTCCAAAAATAAAACAGAATTGCAAGTGGGTATTTAAAAAATGCATTAAAATGGCAATGTGCACATAATTTAAATGAGCCAAGAGCCTGCTAATTATTCTGGCATGTGTTCAGTTACTTTTGTACCATTTCTCCTCTATTGTAAACAAGAGAATTCCTCCTAATTGCCCAAAATAGCTTTTAGTAGATATTGGTTTTTTTCTATTTTTGTATAAAAACTGCAGTTTGCATGTTTAATAACTAGACATGAAGTGTGATTATTTAGAATTTTTTTTCTAAAAAGAATACACTATTACCTATATTTTCAGCCTTTAAAATCAAATTAAGGTGCTAATTAAGCTATTAATTTACTAGAGCAGAAAATAACTATACAATGTGTATCTGGAGGAATAAATGGCCTCATGTGCATCCAAATGAGGTAAAAGTGGGCTCAGACATACTCATGTAACAGTATATGAAGCACAATGTGTAATGAAGAAACCAGGCCCTTCTCTATAGTATTCTTGATCATTATTTTCTGGACATGACATTGGTTTATGGCTACACTCTTCTTCACAGCTCAGGGCCTTTAGTATAAAACTAAATTAACACTGCAGCCTTATTCCTTATTTTTAAGTTTTTTATTTTTTTGAGATGGAGTCCTGCTCTGTTGCCAGGCTGGAGTGCAGTGGCGCAATCTTGACTCACTGCAACCTCCACCTCCCAGGTTCAAGCGATTCACCTGCCTCAGCCTCCCTAGTAGCTGGGACTACAGGCACACACCACCAGTCCTGACTAATTTTTTGTATTTTTAGTAGAGATGGGGTTTCACCATGTTGGCCAGGATGGTCTTGATCTCCTGACCTCATGATCCGCCCACCTCGGCCTCCCAAAGTCCTTATTTTTAAACCAGTTTATTATGAAATGTAAATGAGTTATTTCACATCAAGCTTATTAAAACAGTCTTCTGCTTCCTCCAGTATGTTGAACTAAATACACAGCTAGAGCATGGATAACATATTTATGATGAGTAACAGGATGTTGGACTGAAATCCTTCCCTTTGAGGTTGACTGAAAAACTGATATGATAGATACCAAAGAGAATGTGAATATTTGGAGAACACACTCCATGACATGGTACACCAATAATATGAAATGGGGTTAGAACAAGGAGAGAGGAAAAGCATTTAGTGAGGAAGTATCTTTGGAGAAAACAGTAAAGTCCCACTTCCTCCCCTGACACAGAGGGAGATACTTTCTTCTTCATCTGAGGTCTGCTGAGGAGGACTACCATGGTACCTGGAGAGCTTTGATATATGTGGGCTGGGGCTTGACTCTGATGTTAGAAATCTAGAGGGCAAGAAAAGAGCAGACTAACCACTCTCTTGGCAGACGTGGGAAGAGGTTGGCCTAGGGTTTCTTGTGTTTTGTGTTTTAGCAAAGCCTGTCTCATTGTTTCAAAGGGACTACATGTGGGTACTGAGAGCCAGAGTGGGTTCTCTTAGAGACTGCCACCTGGAAAAAAGGAGTGATTTCTGAAGATGGAAGCTGATTACGTACTGCTGATGTACAAAAACAAAGAGAGAAATCATGAATGATCACTCAGGCTAGAAATGCACCTACCTGGGGCTAGAAGTTGCAGGAGAAAGGTGTACAGTGATAGGAACCTTTGAGGAGCTCATGACCCTCAGAGCATGAAGACACCTCAGAGCATGAAGACATAGAATATTTTGTCCTTTTCCTGTCTACCATCTTCCTGCTTTGACTTTGAGGACACGAAAACAGCTGGGAGAGGGAAAGGGAAGGGGGAGAAGAGAAGCACAAGGCAGTAAATCAAGGAAGAAGCTAATCAGGCACTCTTTTTCATTGTAGGCTTTCAGCCTGAAGCAGAACCAAGCTAGGGGAGGAGGAGTTTTATGGTAAGTCAAGCCCAGAGTTATAATTATTATACAGAATTGGACAATCTAGTTTCTGAATCAAGATTGTTTTTCATCCAGGCTCAGGGAAACATTACTCCTGCTAAATAAAGCCTAATGGAACAGTGGGAGGAAAAAATAAAGTTGTATTTTGATTACATTATATCTGCTTGAGTAACATTGTAATTTCAAATGCAGTGCTAGGTTTGTAAGAAATGAGAGAAATATCCAAGGGTGTTAAAAAAAAAGAGAGAGAGAATACTTTGTTGAAATCTGAAAAGGAGATGCAGTGAGCAGTAAGCAAATGCAATCAGAAGACTAAGCTTTGGGCTCAACCCAAGGCCAGTGAATGGAACCTGGAAGGGAATAAGGCAGCTCAGGTCTGGTGCCCCTTGGCCCCCAGTGGAAACAAGGATAAAGCTGCTGTGGAGGAAGTCAACCTGAATTAGCCGCTCAGGATTCCATAGATGAAGATCTACCAACTATGGGCTCACCATTGAAGATCACCAACATGACAGAAGAAAAAGCCTCTGTCTCACCATGGGGAAAGTCAGCAGAAACAGTAAACGAAGGATTTAGAGTCTTCATGAATTCTGATTTTGGAATGATCAAGATGTAGAATATCAAACAATTATGTATAAAATGTTTAAAGATATACCCACGTATCTCACAGAAATGAAAAGCAATAATGAACTACCCAAATAAGCAGGAATATATAAAAGAAACCACACAGAATTTGCAAAATAGAAACAAGCCTGTTTGTGATAAATTGTCTCTCACTTTTTCCATCTCCTTGTTTTCTTTGCTGTTTTTTGAGTACTTTTTAAAAAATCCATATATCAATAATTCTCTCTTCAACTGTTTACTGTTTAATTAACCCATTAATTTAAAAAATTTTAACAATGATATTTTTCTGTTTTGAAAATATTGATTCATTGAGTTAGGTAGATCTTCCAAACATTTACGCAAGAATTACATTCGTTAACATCACCACTGATCTCATTAGAAAAGTCCAAGTATTGGGAAGCTGTCAGACCCATGGTGGCAAATACAAGTTTTCTAAAATTCTAATTTTTGCTTAAAAACTTGAATTTTATCATTGGCAACAAGTTCTGTTGGTTGTTTTCCCTGAAGTAACAGGCTCACTTCGTTCCATTTTGAGAAAATGTCTGCCAATTATCCAAGTCTGAATAGCCATAGTTCGTCTGTCAGTCATCCTTTTAAATAAAGATAGTGTTCCATGAAAAAACCGGTTACGTCAATCACAGAAGTGTTTTTCCTTGAGAAAACGATCATACTTTGGTATTCAGAAGAAATGCCTTTTGTAATTCCCATTTGGTCACAGAGAATATTAAAAAGACATTGCTTAAAGGTCAAGATTTAATAAAATTAATATATATATTTTTTGCTTCACCAAGCACATTGTTAAGCACGATCGACATTTTGGAAATTTACTGTGAGTGTGCGGCAGTGAAGAATGCAAGATTCCCAGCATCGTTTGGTGCCACTGTCTTGATTCATGCTAAGGCACCAGAGGTTTGAACCCACTGTTGCTTCTGCACTGCCAGTGTACGCGTCAACACAGTGAAAAAGACTAATAACATCTTGGTATTATTAGGAAAGTAATTTTGACCTTGTGGGCCCCAGAAAGGGTCTCAGGGTCCCTATGGGTTCATAAACTGCACCTTGAGACTGCGATTCTGAAGGAATAAGAAGAATGCCTCCGGAAGTAAGGTCTGAAATAGAAGAAGGTCCAGTGGGCAAAAAAAGTTGGTAATCTAACAAATCTTATCTAAAACAATAATATCTTCTGTGGGGATTAAAAAATTAAAGTTAAATGATAGACAACAGTGACATAAATTATAAAGGATAAAAATAGCATGCAAGTTGGCGGGTGTGTGTGTGTCTGGGAGTGACACTTTAGAATTTAACTTAAATATGCAGGAAAAATTTTAAGGATGGAAAATGTCCAGTTAAAGATTATGGATTGAATGTATGCATTCATTTCACTCCCTCCCCCAAATTACAAAAATGGCAACCAATGATATAAACCTATAAGAAAAGTGAGGAGACAATAGCAGTCAAAAGTAGGAAGGTGGAAAGCCGTTGGATGAGTGGTAACTGATTTTGACAGCCTGGGAAAACTGAGCTCCAAGCTTGCATGAGAAGTCAGCAGAAAACATATGACAAATTCAAAACCCATTCATAATTTTAAAAATTGGCATGAAGCTAAATATTGAAGGACAATTCCTTAACCAGGTAAAGGGTATCTAAACCAAACCAAATCAAACCTACAGTGAACATTATTCTTTTTTTCTTTTTTAACTTTTTCTTTAGGTTTGGGGTACACATGCAGGTTTGTTATACAGGTAAACTCATGTCACAGGAATTTGTCATAGAGATTATTTTGTTACCCAGGTACTAAGCCCGGTGCCCAATTATTTTTTTTGCCTCTCTCCCTCCTCCAACTTTCTCCCCGCTCAAGTAGGCCCCATAGTCTGTTGTTCTCTTCTTTGTGTCCATGTGTTCTCATCATTTAGCTCCCACTTATAAGTGAGAACATCTGGTATTTGGTTTTCTGTTCCTGTGTTAGTTTGCTAAGGATAATGGCCTCCAGCTCCATACATTTTCCTGGGAAAGGCATGATCTGGTTTTTTTTTTATGGTGACGTAGTATTCCATGGTGTATGTGTACCACATTTTCTTTATCCCATCTGTTATCAATGGGCATTTAGGTTGATTTTTGTCTTTGCTATTGTGAATAGTGCTGCAATGAACATTTGCATGCATATGTTTTTATGGCAGAATAATTTATATCCCTCTGGGTATACTCTATAATGGGATTGCTGGATCAAATGGTATTTCTGATTTTAGCTCTCTGAGGAATCACCACACTGCTTTCTACAATGGTTGAAGTAATTTACACTTCCACCAATAGTGTATAAGTTTTCCCTTTTCTCTGAAACCTTGCCAGCATGTGTTATTTTTTGACTTTGTAATAACAATCATTCTGGCTGGTGTGAGATGGTATCTTGTTGTGGTTTTCATTTGCATTTCTCTAATGATCAGTGTTATTTGAGCTTTCTTTCACATGCTTTTTGGCTGCATGTATGTCTTCTTTTGAAAAGTGTCTGCTCATGTTTTTCACCCACTTTTTAATGAGGTTCTTTGTTTTTACCTTGTAAATTTGTTTAAGTTCTTTATAGGTACTGGATTAGATATTTGTCAGATGTATAGTTTGCAAATATTTTCTCCCATTCTCTATTAATTAATTAAATTAATTAGTACATTAATTAAATAATTAATTAACATATCCCATGTTTGTTGATACTTTCTTTTGCTGTGCAGAAGCTCTTAAGTTTAATTAGCTCCCATTTGTTAATTTTTGTTCTTGTCGCGATTGCTTTTGGCATCTTTGTCATGAAATCGTTGCCAGTTCCTATGTCCAGGATGGTATTGCCTAGTTTATTTCCAGGGTTTTTATGGTTTTGGGTTTTACATTTAAGTAATTAATCCATCTTGAGTTGACTTTGTATATGGTGTAAGGAAGGGGTCTAGTTTCAGTCTTCTGAGGGAGTCCTTTCCCCATTGCTTGTTTTTGTCAGCTTGGTTGAAGATTAGGTGGTTGTAGGTGTGCAGCCTTCTTTCTGGGCTTTCTGTTCTGTTCCATTGGTCTATGTGTTTGTTTTTGTAGCAGTACCATGCTGTTTTGGTTATACCCTGTTGTATAGTTTGAAGTCAGGTAACATGATTCCTGAAGCTTTGTTCTTTTTGCTTAGGATTGCTTTGGGTATTCGGGCTCTTTTTTTTGGTTCCATCTAAATTTTAAAATAATTTTTTTCTATTTCTGTGAAGAATGTCATTGGTCGTTTGATAGGAATAGCATTGAATCTGTAAATTGCTTTGGGCAATATGGACATTTTAATGATACTGATTCTTCCTATCTTTGAGCATGGGGGATGTTTTTCCCTTTGTTTGTGTTATCTCTGATTTCTTTGAGCAGTGTTTTGTAATTCTCATTGTAGAGATCTTTCACCTGCCTGGTTAGCTGTATTCCTAGGTATTTTATTCTTTTTGTGGCAATTGTGATTAGGATTGTGTTCCTGATTTGGCTTTCAGCTTGGGTGTTGTTGGTGTATAGGAGTGCAAGTGATTGTTGTACATTGATTTTTGTGTCCTGAAACTTGCTGAAGTTGTTTATCAGCTGAAGGAGGATTTGGGCCACCACTACGGGGTTTTCTAGATATAGAATCATGTCATCTGCAAACACGGATAGTTTGACTTCTTATCTTCCTATTTGGATTCACTTTATTTCTTTCTCCTGCCTGATTGCTCTGGCCAGGACTTCCAATACTAGAGCATTATTCTTAGTGAATAATAGAACATTATTCTTGGTTAAATTTTAGAAGCATTCTTTGAAGACCAGGAAAAGGTAAAAGCGTCCACCATTGTCAGTTTTCATCAACATTTTATTGGATTTTCAGTAAGGCAAGAAATAAATGAGTCACAAAATGGTCATTGCAGATAACATGACTGTCTACCAAGAAAGTTCAAAGAATCTATAGGCTTCTTATGGAATTAATGAGAGGATGGTTGGATATCATATTGTTGTATAAAGTTTTTTGCCATCAACAAATAGAAAGTGCAACAGAAGAAAGAAAATCTCATTTACAATAGCAACAAAAAATATGGTACTTAGGAATAAATCTACCAGAAATTGTATATGACCCCTTTGAAATAAATTATAAAACTTTGTAGAAAGACATTAAAGAAGTTCTAAATGAGTGGAGAGATATACTATGTTGATGTATTAGAAGACTCACTATCATGAGACATTGATTCCTTCCACAGTGATTTATAAGTTCGCTGGAATTTTAGTAAAAATTTTCAACACGGGTTTTTTTTTTGTTTGTTTCATTTCTGGTGGAACTGAAAAAACTGATCATAGACTGGGCACAGTGGCTCACGCTTGTAATTCCAGCACTCTGGGAGGCCAAGGCGGGAGGATTGCTTGAGTCCAGGAGTTAGAGACCAGCCTGGGCAACATGGTGAAACCCTATTTCTACAAAATTAAAAAAATAGCTGGGCTTGGTGGCATGCGTGGTGGTGTATGGTGGTGGCACACACTTGTGGCTTCAGCTACTTGGGAGGCTGAAGCAGGAGGATTACTTGAAATCAGGAGGTTGAGGCTGCAGTGAGCCATGTTCATGCCATTACACTCCAGTCTAAGCAACAGAGTGAGATTCTTTCTAAAAAAAAGAGAGAAAAAGAAAAAGGAAAACTGAATGCAAAGTTTATATGAAAGAGCCACAAACCAAAAGCAGCCATGATACTATTGAAGAACAGCAAGATGAGGGACTTGTCCTATCAGATATCAGGACCATTTATAATGGTATAGTACAATTACAATTATTTAGAACAGGAGCTGATCCAGATTCAGTGCTCAATACATGTTATTATTATTATGTTGTTCACATATTTTCAATATTTATTTCCTTTGCAACATTCTAAGGATTGCTTATTTTCCCAGTGCTAGAATTTCAAAACGCATCCCCTAGAAATTTTTAGATTATTTATAAGGCCTGGAGTATATATAGCTACTGTCCAAATTACATGGCTCCTATCAGTTATGGAACTAAGTTTCCTATTTCCTTTGCCTTTCCTGCCTGCTTCTTCCTCTTTTTTGAGTCTGAATGAAGAGGGAGTGTATTGGGATGATGTCTATCTGCAAAGGAATAAGGAGGTAAGAAGTAGTATCCAGAGAACTGTTATCAAAAAGGGAAAGAATAAACTTGGATTCCTTGGGTGGTGGAAGAGGCATACATAGTGGACCAAGCAAGACTGGTCAAAAGTGATAAACTGCTGAAAAAAGTCACACCATTTATTCAACAAAACTCTACTTATCTCCAATGTTTCAAACACTGGCTGGCACAAGAGATACAGACAGATGTAAGAGATGCATCAGACAGATTCCTAACTATGAGACACTCATAAACTAGAGAGCAGGACATACCTGGAAATTATTAAGATATAGTATGTCAACTACTAGAATACAGTAGGTACCAAGCCTAGTGCTGCTAGAACAAGAAGAGCTGAAACACACACTCTGTAAGAGGAAGTGGAGGTCGTTTTTTCAAAGGAGGCATCATTTATGCTTGGTCTTGGTCATCTGTGGTGTTGATGGAGGAGATGGCAGAGGTATATGCCATAGAGATGGAGACACAATTTTCCAAGTGTGCTTTAGTAATTAGACTCAACCTCCATCCTCTAAGCACAGTTAAAAGTTTATAATGATTGTTTACACCAAAAAGTACACTGATTATGAGTTTTTAAATCCTGACTTTCTTTCCTCCTACTTGTTTCAATAATTTGTAGCCAAATGACTAAAACTTGGGCCATAATGGTGAAGAGGGGGAGGACCAGGGCCCCTGGTGATAGGCTGGCTCCTGGATGTGGAGTAAAGAAGAATTCAGTATTACAGCTTCATTGATTTGTACCATGTAAATGTTTAGGGAATGACATAATTTTGTAATTCTGTGATTCTGTGACTTAGGGTGAGTTCATTTATTTATTTATTTATTTTTATTGTTGTTGTTAAACTATATATGTCAGAGTATAGCAGCCTGAAAATTAGTACAAATTTTATAAGTGACTTTTTGTGAATTCTACTCTGGTTGGCATAGTTTTTCCTCGTCTGATCATACACTCAACAGAGTGGAACTGAGAAAGAGCAAGTGAATTATGTGGATGCAAATAGCACTGCTATGAAAGAAACTTAATGATGAAAGGTAGAATCCTGAGATTTGAGTAAGCTCCATTTCTGGAAGGGGCTGCTTTTACAGGGAGTGTTATAGGACATCGGAAGTGTGGGAAATAGGCTTTGGGGCAGGAAAAATTGGGGGAAGGAGAGTCTAGGGGCACATGTACAAAGTAAGCATAGTGCTTAAAGCCAAATGTTGAGAACTTAATGAAAGAGATTTCTCTCTTAGCTGTCTAATTCCATAAAGTCAAGAGTATCTCTCTAAGGCAAACACCTTCCACCTGAAATTTAGGATGCTCATACATTTTGATGATATGGACAGAGTGCTAAAACTTTAGATGCTCAGGGGTTCACCTGAGTTTCCCCACAGGTATGTTCTACAAAGTGCACTTATTCTCTCTATCAGCTCGAGTTCCTGCCTGGAGAATACAACATGTGTGATGTTTCATTGTATTTGAGATCTCTAGACTTTGGAAGCAGTTGGCTTGGTGAGCTATGGCTCAGTTCAGGTTGTGATGTTTGCTTCAAAACTTGTGATAGCTTTTAATGATAACTGAGTCTCCTAGAGTTAAATGAAGAGACAGAAACCATATGGGAATAAGTAGAAAAATTTAACAGAAAGAGCTGTAAGTATGCAAATACATTTTTATGAAAGTTGTTGAAGTATTTTAAAATTTCCTCTTATATCCCTCTATGAAATCCTTCAGTCTCACTCCCACATTATTGATCTACAAGCCCCCCAATGTGTGTGATAGTGGTCACATGAA
Source organism: Rhinopithecus roxellana (assembly GCF_007565055.1). Lineage (NCBI taxonomy): Eukaryota > Metazoa > Chordata > Mammalia > Primates > Cercopithecidae > Rhinopithecus > Rhinopithecus roxellana. The sequence continues at coordinate 65,749,084 of NC_044554.1, forward strand.
TCACTGTTGGTTTACAATCACCTTCACTGTCTTGGGGAATTCATCCACTCATTGGTTTATGTACTAGCTTACATAAATAAATTGTATTTCTACATCTCTTGCCCCAATATCTCATATTCTCTGCCGACCAAGGATTCTGGATCTCTAAAGGACATTTCTACATGATTAAAATTCTGTTAAGTAAAATAAAAAAGTTATGTTGCCTTTTCCTATCAAAGAAATTGTACCAACAGGTCCCCAGTGCTGTAGAACCATCCCACTGTGGAACTTTTAACTGACTTTATGTCTTCCTGATAATTCTTCATCTAGAACTGTACTGCCTACTATTATAGCCACTAAATAGCCACATGTGACTATTTCAATTTAAATTGAAATCAATGCAATTAAAATTTAAGTTTCTCTGTCATACTAGCCACATTTCAAATGTTCAATAGCCTCATGTGTCTAGTGGCTACTGAATTGGATAGGGCAGATATAGAACACTTTCATCATTGGAGGGAGTTCACTTGGACGGTGCTGATTTAAAACATTTCTCATATTTATCTTGAGCTTTTAATTTTCTCCACCAACTAACCTAGGCAATACTCACATTACATCTAGACTTTGCAACAAACACTTTATGGTTTCTCTCTGATTCCTCAGTCCTTGCATCTACTTCCATGAATCATCCAGAATCTCAGGGTCATACCTGGGCTTGTCATCATCCAGAATCACTGCCTCTGACACTTTAAATCTAAGAACTAGTTCTCAGCTCTTTTTTTCCTTCTAATACCTGCTACACCTATTCTTCAGTTACACTGAGACCTGCAGTTCCTGGGCCTATCCCGTTGTTCTCATTTGACTTCTTTCTTATTCAGCCAGTGTCCATCTTTGTACATTTCTTTTGCCATTATCCTAGAATATATAAACCTTTGTCCTTCTAATACATCCTTCTTTAGATCTCTGGTCCTATGTCAGGTAAGTGGATCAGGAAAACTGAGAAAATTATATGCAACTGAAGTTAGGTGCTCTATACTAGTGTTTTTTGAACTTTGGATCGCAGCCCATTGATGGATCATGAACTAAATTTAGTGAATTTTCAAGAATTAACATTATTTTCAATTGACAAATCATACTTGTATACATTTATGGGGTACAATATAATGCTTTGATATATGTGTACAATGTGGAATAATTAAGTCAAACTAATTAACATATCCATCACCTTGCATACCTATTCTTTTTTATGGTGAGGCATTTGAAATTTACTCTCTTTGTTATTTTGAAATATACAATGCACTATTATTGACTGTAGTCACCCTGCTGTGCAATAGATCTAAAAAATTATTCCTTGTATCTTTCTGAAACTTTATATCCTTTGATAAAAATTCCCCATGCCTTCCCTCTCCAATCCCTTAGCCTCTGGTAACCATTTTTCTACTCTCTACTTCTGTGAGTTCAGCTTTTTTAGATTTCATATAAAAGTGGCATTTGTCTTTCCATGCCTGGCTTATTTCATTTAGAATAATGTCCTCCAGGTTCATCCATGTTGTCACAAATGACAGAATTTCTTTTGTTTTTAAAGTGGATAGCATTCCATTGTGTATATATACCACATTTTCTTTATCCATTCATCCACTAATGGACACTTAGGTTGATACCATATCTTGGCTATTGTGAACAGTGCTGCAGTAAATATGGGAGGGCAGATATCCGTTTGAGATACAGATTTCAATTCCTTGGGATATATATGCAGAAGTAGGATTAGTGGATCATATGGTAGATCTATTTTTAGTTGTCTGAGAAACCTTTATACCGTTTTTCATAATGGCTGTGCTAATTCACATTCCCACCGATAATGTACAAGAGTTCCCTTTTCTTCACATCCTTGCCAATACTTGTTATCTTTCATCATTTTGATGAAAGCTACTCTCACAGGTGAGAGGTGATATCTCATTGTGGTCTTAGTTTGCATTTCCCTAATGATTAGTGATACTGAGCAATTGGCTCTTTGCATGTATTGTTTTGTTTTCTTTTTTTTAGTAGGAGTTTCACTCTTGTTGCCCAGGCTGGAGAGCAATGGTGCGATTTCGGCTCACTGCAACCTCCGCCTCCTGGGTTCAAGCGATTCTGCTGCCTCAGCTTCCCAAGTAGCTGGGATTACAGGAGTGTATCACCACACCTAGCTAATTTTATTTTATTTTATTTTTGTATTTTTAGTAGAGGTGGAGTTTCACCATATTGGTCAGGCTGGTCTCAAATTCCTGACCTCAAGTGATCCACCTGCCTTGGCCTCTTAAAGTGTTGGGATTACAGGTGTGAGCCACCAGTGCCTGGTCTATATGTATTCTTTTGAGAAATATCTATTCAGGCCTTTTGCCCATTTTTAATTGGGCTTTTTGTTTTCTTGCTAATGAGTTGTTTTAGTTCTTTATATGTTTTGGATATTAACCCCTTACTAGATATATGATTTACACATATTTTCTCTCATTATGTTGGTTGTCTCTTCACTCTGTTAATAGTTTCTCTTGCTGTGCAGAAGCTTTTTAGTTTGATTCCATCCCATTTGTCTACTTTTGGTTTTGTTTCCTGTGCTTTTAGGGTCATATACAAAAAATCATTGCCCAGGCCAATGTTATGGAACTTTTTTGCCTATGTTGTCTTCTGCTAGTTTTACAGCTCAGGTCTTATATTTAAGTATAATTCATTTTGAGTTGATTTTTATATATGGTGTGAAATATAATCTAATTTTATTCTTTTGCATGTGGATAGCCAGTTTTCCCAACACCATTTATTGACGAGAGTGTCCTTTCCTCATTGTGTGTTCTTGGCACCTTTGTTGAAACTCAATTGATCATAACTATGTGGATTTATTTCTGGACTTTCTTTCCTGTTCCATTGGTCGATGTGTCTGTTTTTATGCCAGTACCATGCTGTTTTGATTACAATTGCTTTATAGTAGGTTTTGATATCAGAGAGTGTGATGCCTCAATCTTAGTTCTTTATGCTCAAGATTATTTGGATATTAGGAGTCTTTTGTACAAATTTAAGGACTGTTTTTTCCTACTTCTATAAATTTCCTACTTCTATTGAAATTTTGATAGAGATTGCATTGAATCTGTAGAAAGCTTTGGTAGTATGTATATTTTCACAATGTTAATTCTTTCAATCCATAAACATGGGATATTTTTCTATTTAGTTGTGTTTTACAAATTTTCTTTCATTAGTGTCTTATAGTTTTCAATATACAAGACTTTTACCTCCTTGATTAAATTTACACTTAACTATTTTTGTTGTTGTTTTTGATATTGTAAATTGTTGCTATTGTAAATTGTTTTCTTAATTTCATTTTTAGATAGTTTATTATTAGTATATAGAAATGCTACTGATTTTTGTGTACAGATTTTGTATTGTGCAACTTTACTGAATTCATTTTTCCATTCTAATGGTTTTTGTGGTGGAGTCTTAGGGTTTTGTACATATAACATCATATCATCAGCAAATAGAGACGATTTCACTTTTTTCCTTTCCTATTAGGATGCCTTTGTTTCCTTCTCTTGACTAATTGCTCTGGCTAAAACTTCTAGTACTATGTTGAAAGGAAGTGGCAAGAGTGGGCTTCCTTATCTTTTTGCTGATCTTACAGGAAAAACTTCCAACGTTTGACTTTTGAAAATCATGTTAGCTATGGTTTTGTCATATGTGATCTTTATTGTGTGGAGATACATTCCCTCTATCCCTAATCTGTTGAGGGTTTTTATCCTGAATAGTGAATTTTTTAAAAAGTAAATAGAATAGAGTAGAAAATATTCATTTCAGAAATTAAGTGTAAGTATTGTTTCATAATTTTAAAAATTAGTTATATACATACATATGTATGTGTGTGCTGGGCCATAACATAAAATGTATTTCTTAATGCAGAATAAAAATGTTTGACAACTAATGCTCTATATTGTCTAGCAATTCTTCAATGTGCCCAATGCCTTCCACAGCTATTTAAAAATTTCCCTTCAGTCTTCGACTCTGTTCTCTATTGCCTCCTTCATGACTTTTGGAGGGTTTGCCTTCATCTTGCATTGCAAATAGAGGCTATCAGGTGAAAACTCCCTGGGAAAATTCTTCTCCTTCACCAAGAAATACACATCAGTCTGCCCTTGTTTTTTCTTCTTTTCTGTCTTAATGGGAGAGATGGTACCATTCTCCTATTGACTTGGAGCTCACCCTTTCCTTTTCCTTGGTGATTACTATGGTATCAATATTTATGTCCCCTTGAAATTGATGTGTTGAAATCCTAACCCTAAAGGTGATGGTGTTAGGAGGCGCGGCCTTTGGGGAGTGATTAGATGACAATGGTGGAGACCTCATACATGGCATTGGTGCCTTTATAAAAGAAGCTTGAGAGAGAGACCCCTTGCTTTTTCCACCATGTAAGGACACAGCCAGAAGATGGCCATCTGTGAACCAGAGAGTGGGTCATCATCAGATACTGAGTATCCTGATACTTTGATCTTGGACTTCCCAGCCTTGCAGAACCGTGAGCAATGCATGCATGTTGTTTATAAGCTACCTATTTTATTATAGCAGCCATAACAAACTAAGGCAGGAATCCTGTTGTTGCCCTCTTCACAGCCATCCCCTTGAAAGCCTCTGTGGTCTGGTGTCAGCTCCTCCCTTTCACTGAAGCTGATCCTGTCCCTTACTAGGGACTTCTACATTTTCTGGTTCTTGCTCTTCCTCTTGGTGATAAGACCTGTTGACCATTTCTCCCTTGTTCAAATTCTCCCCTCAATTAACTTCTGTGACACTATTTTTCCTCAATTTTTCTTCATCCTCCACGGTCATGCCATCTCAGTGTTCCTCATGATTTCCTCTTCCTTTGGTTACCCCTTAAAGGTTAGTGTTTTCTTGGGCATTCTGCTTGGATTTCTTCTCATTCTGTGAAGTTTGTGGGACATGTCATTTAGACCTGTAGCTTCAGGCACCATTTGCACACTAATTATTTGTGTCTATACCTCCAACCTAATGTTTGAGAAACATCTCCACTTGAGTTCTCCACAGCATCCCAAAATATGACTAAAACTGAACTCATTATATTTTTCTCTAAACCTGCTTCTCTTCCAGGGCTTTCCTTTTCAGTATATGGTACCCTCCACCAATTAAGTCACTTACATATCTTTTAGCATTCCTCCCTCTTCATGCCCACACCTGAATAGTCACCATTTCCACTTTCTTGTCTCTCTTGAATCCATGTCCTCTTTATCCCAGTGCCACTCCCACCCTGGGCTCCCATCTTTTCCTGTTTGTATAATGACAGCATCCTTCTCATTGGTCTCCCTGTTTCTAATCTTGCTCCTCTTTAGTTTTTCCTACTCTGCCATTGGAATAATTTTTATTTTTTGAAATTTATAATAGGATCATACAAATAGACACTAGCATATTTTTGTGTAAAAATGTTAAACAAAACAGTTGAGTAAGAAATTAAAGTCTCTTTTCCCCAATCCTGCTCTTCTCCAGAGGCAATCAGCATGAACAATTTGGTGTGCATCTTTCCAGTCCTTTTTGTATGCATTTACATACACTTATTTCATAAACAAAAATACAGGATTAGATTTTACATAAATGGGATTATACTGTTCACTCAAGTTCACTTTTTCTCTTAATATATCATAGTACACTTTCCATATCAGTATAAACATATCCACATAATTCTTTCAAATGGCTGCGTTTTACATAGCATAGGCTTAATTTTCTTTCTCCTATGAATGGACATTTATTTTCTTTTTTTGGACATTACAGACAGTGCTGATATAAAAATATTTGTACATATATTGTATCAAAATTGAGAATGTATTTCTGTTGGGTAGATACTTAGAAATGGAATTGCTAGGTCAAAGAGCATATGCATTTAAAATTTCAGTAGATACTGCCAAATTGACTGCCAAAAAGCTGTAGTCATTTTGTATTTCCATAAAGACTATTTTGTGAAATTTTATACCAACACCAGATATTTAACATTTGCAAATCCAATTGTAAAAATATTAAATTGTTGCTTTTATTTGCATTCTTTTGATCAACAGTAATATTAAACATCTTTTCACATGTGTAGTGTGAAATATTTTGGTAAAATTCTTGTTTTATCCTTTGCCTATTTTAAAATTGGTTTGTCTTTTTCTTACCGATTTTTAGGAACTCTTACAGATACTTTCTCACAGTCTGTTGCCCCTTTCCCCACTTTTTAAAAGTGCCTTTTATTATATAAAAGTTTAAAATTTTAATATAGTCAGATGGTCAATATATGGCCTCTGGGTTTGATAAAAACTTTCCACTTCAAGATTATATTAAAATTATCTTGTATAGTTTTGATTTTACATTTAGCTCTTTAATCTATGTATATTTATTTTCCTGGAACATAGGTTGTAGGGATCTAATTTTGTTTCCAAATGGTCAGCCAATTTTACCAATGCCATTTGATTCACAATGGAAATTATGAATATGTGACTATTTCTAGAATCTCTCTTGTCCTCTGTTGTCTATACTACATATTTTAAATATTAAAGCTTTAGCTTTGAAGCCTGGTATGGAAAATGCTGCATGAATGTTCTTTTTCAAATGTATTCTTGTGTGTTTTCTCTTCCAGATGAACTTTGTAAAAAGCTTATAAGTTTCGTAAAATAATTATGCTTGCATCTTCATTGAGATTTATTGGATTTATAGATTTATAGGGTAGCTTTACAGTGTTGAGTTTTCCCATTCAGAAGCATGGTATATTTCATTTACTTAGGCCTTCTTCAGAGTGTCCTTCAGCAAATTTTAATATTTTCATTTAGATGAGTTGTATGCATTTCTTCTTAAGATTGTTTCTGAGGGGCGTGCCCAAGATGGCCGAATAAGAATAGCTCCAGCCTCCAGCTCCCAGCTTGAGCGACATAGAAGACAGGTGATTTCTGCATTTTCAACTGAGCCTCTGCTGCTGATACCCAGGCAAACAGGGTCTGGAGTGGACCTCAAGCAAACTCCAACAGACCTGCAGCTGAAGGTCCTGACTGTTAGAAGGAAAACTAACAAACAGAAAGGGCACCCACACCAAAACCCCATCAGTACATCACCATCATCAAAGACCAAAGGCAGATAAAACCACAAAGATGGGGAAAAAGCAGTGCAGAAAAGCTGGAAATTCAAAAAATCAGAGCACAACTCTCCCTCCAAAGGAACGCAACTCATTGCCATCAACGGAACGAAGCTGGACGGAGAATGACTTTGACAACTCGAGAGAAGAAGGCTTCAGTTGATTAAACTTCTCAGAGCTAAAGGAGGAACTATGTAACCAGCGCAAAGAAACTAAAAACCTTGAAAAAAGATTTAACGAATGGCTAACTAGAATAACCAAAGTAGAGAAGTCCTTAAAAGAACTGATAGAGATGAAAACCATAACACGAGAACTACGTGACAAATGCACAAGCTTCAGTAACCGACTCGATCATCTGGAAGAAAGTATCAGCGATTGAAGATCAAATGAATGAACTGAAGCGAGAAGAGAAGTGTGGAGAAAAAAGAGTAAAAAGAAATGAACAAGGCTCCAAGAAATATGGGATTATGTGAAAAGACCAAATCTATGTCTGATTGGTGTGCCTGAAAGTGATGGGGAAAATGGAACCAAGTTGGAAAACACTCTGCAATATATCATCCAGGAGAACTTCCCCAACCTAGTAAGGCAGGCCAACATTCAAATTCAGGAAATACAGAGAATGCCACAGAGATACTCCTCCAGAAGAGCAACTCCAAGACACATAATTGTCAGATTCACCAAAGTTGAAATGAAGGAAAAAATGTTAAGGGCAGCCAGAGAGAAAGGTCGGGTTACACACAAAGGGAAGCCCATCAGACTAACAGCAGATCTCTTGGCAGAAACTCTCCAAGCCAGAAGAGAGTGGTGACCAATATTCAACATTCTTTTTTTTTTTTTTTTTTTTTTTGAGGCGGAGTCTCGCTCTGTCGCCCGGACTGGAGTGCAGTGGCCAGATCTCAGCTCACTGCAAGCTCTGCCTCCCGGGTTTTACGCCATTCTCCTGCCTCAGCCTCCCGAGTAGCTGGGACTACAGGCGCCCGCCGCCTCGCCCGGGTAGTTTTGTATTTTTAGTAGAGACAGGGTTTCACCATTTTAGCCAGGATGGTCTCGATCTCCTGACCTCGTGATCTGCCCGTCTCAGCCTCCCAAAGTGCTGGGATTACAGGCTTGAGCCACTGCGCCCAGCCTCAACATTCTTAAAGAAAAGAATTTTCGACCCAGAATTTCATATCCAGCCAAACTAAGTTTCATCAGTGAAGGAGAAATAAAATCCTTTACAGACAAGCAAATGCTTAGAGATTTTGTCACCACCAGGCCTGCCCTGCAAGAGATCCTGAAGGAAGCAGTAAACATGGAAAGGAACAACAGGTACCAGCCATTGCAAAAACATATCAAAATGTAAAGTCTATCGATGCTAGAAAGAAACTGCATCAACTAGCGAGCGAAATAACCAGCTAATATCATAATGACAGGATCAAGTTCACACATAAAAATATTAACCTTAAATGTAAATGGACTAAATCGTCCGATTAAAAGACACAGACTGGCAAATTGGATAAAGAGTCAAGACCCGGCCGGGCGCGGTGGCTCAAGCCTGTAATCCCAGCACTTTGGGAGGCCGAGACGGGCGGATCACGAGGTCAGGAGATCGAGACCATCCTGGCTAACATGGTGAAACCCCGTCTCTACTAAAAATACAAAAAACTAGCCGGGCGACCTGGCGGGCGCCTGTAGTCCCAGCTACTCGGGAGGCTGAGGCAGGAGAATGGCGTGAACCCGGGAGGCAGAGCTTGCAGTGAGCTAAGATCCGGCCACTGCACTCCAGCCTGGGCGACAGAGCGAGACTCCGTCTCAAAAAAAAAAAAAAAAAAAAAAAAAAAAAAAAAAAAAAAAGAGTCAAGACCCATCAGTTTGCTGTATTCAGGAGACCCATCTCACATGCAGAGACACACATAGGCTCAAAATAAAGGGATGGAGGAAGATCTACCAAGCAAATGGAAAACAAACAAAAAAAAAGCAGGGATTGCAATCCTAGTCTCTGATAAAACAGATTTTAAACCATCAAAGATCAAAAGAGACACAGAAGGCCATTACATAATGATAAAGGGATCAATTCATCAGGAAGAGCTAACTATCCTAAATATATATGCACCCAATACAGGAGCACCCAGATTCATGAAGCAAGTCCTTAAGAGACTTACAAAGAGACTTAGACTCTCATACAATAATAATGGGAGACTTTAACACCCCACTGTCAACATTAGACAGATCAATGAGACAGAAAGTCAGCAAGGATATCCAGGAATTGAACTCAACTCTGCACCAAGTGGACCTAATAGACATCTACAGAGGTTTCCACCCCAAATCAACAGAATATACATTCTTCTCAGCACCACATTGCACTTATTCCAAAATTGACCACATAGTTGGAAGTAAAGCACTCCTCAGCAAATGTAAAAGAACAGAAATTATAACAAACTGTCTCTCAGACCCCAGTGTAATCAAACTAGAACTCAGGATTAAGAAACTCAATCAAAACCGCTCAACTACATGGAAACTGAACAATCTGCTCCTGAATGACTACTGGGTACATAATGAAATGAAGGCAGAAATAAAGATGTTCTTTGAAATCAGTGAGAACAAAGATACAACATACCAGAATCTCTGGGACACATTTAAAGTAGTGTGTAGAGGGAAATTTATAGCACTAAATGCCACACTCTAACATCACAATTAAAAGAACTAGAGAGGCAAGAGCAAACACATTCAAAAGCTAGCAGAAGGCAAGAAATAAGTAAGATCAGAGCGGAACTGAAGGAGATAGAGACACAAAAACCCTCCAAAAAATCCGTGAATCCAGGAGCTGTTTTTTTGAAAAGATCAACAAAATTGATAGACTGCTAGCAAGACTAATTAAGAAGAAAAGAGAGAAGAATCAAATAGATGCAATAAAAAATGATAAAGGGGATATCACCACGACCCCACAGAAATACAACCTACCATCAGAGAATACTATAAACACCTCTATGCAAATAAACTAGAAAATCTAGAAGAAACGGATAATTACCTGGACACTTCCACTCTCCCAAGACTAAACCAGGAAGAAGTTGAATCCCTGAATAGACCAATAGCAGGCTCTGAAATTGAGGCAATAATTAATAGCCTACCAACCCAAAAAGTCCAGGACCAGATGGATTCATAGCCGAATTCTACCAGAGGTACAAGGAGGAGTTGGTACCATTCCTTCTGACACTATTCCAATCAATAGAAATAGAGGGAATCCTCCCTAACTCATTTTACGAGGCCAACATCATCCTGATACCAAAGCCTGACAGAGATGCAACAAAAAAAGAGAATTTTAGACCAATATCCCTGATGAACATCGATGCAAAAATCCTCAATAAAATACTGGCAAACCAAATCCAGCAGCACATCAAAAAGCTTATCCACCATGATCAAGTGGGCTTCATCCCTGGGATGCAAGGCTGGTTCAACATATGGAAATCAATAAATGTAATCCAGCATATAAACAGAACCAAAGACAAAAGTCACATGATTATCTCAATAGATGCAGAAAAGGCCGTTGACAAAATTCAGCAGCTCTTCATGCTAAAAACTCTCAATAAATTCGGTATTGATGGAACATATCTCAAAATAATAAGAGCTATTTATGACAAACCCATAGCCAATATCATACTGAATGGGCAAAACCTGGAAGCATTCCCTTTGAAAACTGGCACAAGACAGGGATGCCCTCTCTCACCACTCCTATTCAACATAGTGTTGGAAGTTCTGGCTAGGGCAATCAGGCAAGAGAAAGAAATCAAGGGTATCCAGTTAGGAAAAGAAGAAGTCAAATTGTCCCTGTTTGCAGATGACATGATTGTATATTTAGAAAACCCCATTGTCTCAGCCCAGAATCTCCTTAAGCTGAAAAGCAACTTCAGCAAAGTCTCAGGATACAAAATTAATGTGCAAAAATCACAAGCATTCTTATACACCAGTAACACACAAACAGAGAGCCAAATCATGAATGAACTCCCATTCACAATAGCTTCAAAGAGAATAAAATACCTAGGAATCCAACTTACAAGGGATGTAAAGGACCTCTTCAAGGAGAACTACAAAACACTGCTCAATGAAATCAAAGAGGACACAAACAAATGGAAGAACATACCATGCTCATGGATAGGAAGAATCAATATTGTGAAAATGGCCACACTGCCCAAGGTAATTTATAGATTCAATGCCATCCCCATTAAGCTACCAATGAGTTTCTTCACAGAATTGGAAAAAACTGCTTTAAAGTTCATATGGAACCAAAAAAGACCCTGCATTGCCACGACAATCCTAAGCCAAAAGAACAAAGCTGGAGGCATCACGCTACCTGACTTCAAACTATACTACAAGGCTACAGTAACCAAAACAGCATGGTACTGGTACCAAAACAGAGATATAGACCAATGGAATGGAACAGAGCCCTCAGAAATAATACCACACATCTACAGCCATCTGATTTTTGACAAACCTGACAAAAACAAGAAATAGGGAAGGGATTCCCTATTTAATAAATGGTGCTGGGAAAATTGGCTAGCCGTAAGTAGAAAGCTGAAACTGGATCCTTTCCTTACTCCTTATATGAAAATTAATTCAAGATGGATTAGAGACTTAAATGTTAGACCTAAAACTATAAAAAACCCTAGAAGAAAACCTAGGTAATACCATTCAGGACATAGGCACGGGCAAGGATTTCGTATCTAAAACACCAAAAGCAACGGCAACAAAAGCCAAAATTGACAAATGGGATCTAACTAAACTAAAGAGCTTCTGCACAGCAAAAGAAACTACCATCAAAGTGAACTGGCAACCTACAGAATGGGAGAAAATGTTTGCAATCTACCTCATCTGACAAAGGGCTAATATCCAGAACCTATAAAGAACTCAATCAAATTTACAAGAAAAAAACAACCCCATCAAAAAGTGGGCAAAGGATATGTCTTCTCAAAAGAAGACATTCTTACAGCCAACAGACACATGAAAAAATGCTCATCATCGGCCGGGCGCGGTGGCTCAAGCCTGTAATCCCAGCACTTTGGGAGGCCGAGACGGGCGGATCACGAGGTCAGGAGATCGAGACCATCCTGGCTAACATGGTGAAACCCCGTCTCTACTAAAAATACAAAAAACTAGCCGGGCGACCTGGCGGGCGCCTGTAGTCCCAGCTACTCGGGAGGCTGAGGCAGGAGAATGGCGTGAACCCGGGAGGCGGAGCTTGCAGTGAGCTGAGATCCGGCCACTGCACTCCAGCCTGGGCGACAGAGCAAGACTCCGTCTCAAAAAAAAAAAAAAAAAAAACAAAAAAAAAAAACGCTCATCATCACTCGCCACCAGAGAAATGCAAATCAAAACCACAATGAGATACCATCTCACACCAGTTAGAATGGCAATCATTAAAAAAATCGGGAAACAACCAGTGCTGGAGAGGAGGTGGAGAAATGGGAACACTTTTACACTGTTGGTGGGACTGTAAACTAGTTCAACCATTGTGGAAAATAGTGTGGCGATTCCTCAAGGATCTAGGACTAGAAATACCATTTGACCTAGCCATCCCATTACTGAGGATATACCCAAAGGATTATGTCATGCTGCTGTAAAGACACATGCACACATATGTTTATTGCAGCACTATTCACAATAGCAAAGACTTGGAATCAACTCAAATGTCCATCAGTAACAGAGTGGATTAAGAAAATGTGGCACATCTACACCATGGAATACTATGCAGCCATAAAAAAGGATGAGTTCATGTCCTTTGTAGGGACATGGATGCAGCTGGAAACCATCATTCTCAGCAAACTATCGCAAGAACAGAAAACCAAACACTGCATGTTCTCACTCATAGGTGGGAATTGAACAATGAGATCACTTGGACACAGGAAGGGGAACATCACACACCGGGTCCTATTGTGGGGAAGGCGGAGGGGGAAGGGATAGCATTAGGAGATATACCTAATGTAAATGACGTGTTAATGGGTGCAGCACACCAACATGGCACATGTATACATTTGTAACAAATCTGCACGTTGTGCACATGTACCCTAGAACTTAAAGTATAATAAAAAAAAAAAGAAAAAAGATTGTTTCTGAGTATTGCCTAGGTTTTGCTGTTTCTGTAAATGGGTTTTTTTCCCATTACATTTTCTACTTGGTAATTGCTGGTATATAAGAAATTTATTGATTTTTTTGGTTTGATTTTGGATTCAGCCACTTTAGTGTGCTTGTGCTAATTATGAATATGTTAATAATTTTCAGTTTATTCTATTAGAATTTCCAACTTGACTATTATCTTCAAATAATGAATGTTTAATTTATTCTCTTGAGATATTTACCACTTATTTCCTTTTTCTTTCTCTCTCTACCCTTCCCCCCCCCCTTTTTTTTGCCTTATGAGACAGGCTACGAAGTTGTGCAAGAATTTTTGTTTGTTTGTTTGTATCCCAGCATCCTACAGTGCTTCGACCAATTGATTGATTATTTTTGTGAAATTATCTCTCCTCTATTGTAGGCAGTCATTGAAGAAAGGTAGATCCAGGGGACCCTGTTTTCCTATCATGGAAGGAAGGGATCTTGGACTTTTCCTTCATAAAACCTTTTCCATCAGTGGTTCTGCACATCCAAAGGGAAGGCCCATGATCTAAGCTTAGTCAGTTGGAGTTACTGTCCTAGGACTTTGAGTTTTGAAGAAAGTAACTCATGTGTAAGCAAGCAAGAAAAACTAGAATTTATTATTTCCAGAAACCAAGTAATTCCGTGTCTGTTTTTGAACCTTTTCTCCAGCCTTCTGGTTGATTTTGTGAGCTTTCTAAAAGCTTTCCAATAAGTCCTCCTTTTTGGGGGATTAAATTAGAATTGATTTCTGTTGCTTGCAACCCAAGAACTCTTATTTGATATGTTTTCTTTGTCCTGTTCAATTAGAATGCCTCCAATATTTCACCATCTGAAGTGATTTATGTGTTTCTGATAGTTATTTAGCTTCTATCCAGAAACAAAATTTTCTTTCCATTCCTACCTTATAAAAAGTTTTTTTAAATGTAGAATGTGATTTTTAGGTTGAAAAGGTTGCTATATTCGCAATGCATTTTGAATGTTAATTATTATTAAAATGGGGAAATCCTGATATTTTCTCCTTTGTTAATGAGATTTCTTAATGTTGAATCATCTTTGCATTCCTGCAATAAGCCTTTTTTGGTTATGATATATTTTCCCTCCTTCCCTCCCTCCCATCTTCCTTTCTCTCTCTCTGGATTGCACTCTGTTGCCCAGGCTGGAATGCAGTGGTGTGATCCTGGCTTATTGCAGCCTGACCTCCAGGGCTCAAGTGATACTCCCACCTCAGCTTCCAGAGTAGGTGGGACAACAGGCATGTGCTACCATGCCCAGCTAATTTTTTGTATTTTTTGTAGAGATGGAGTTTCACCATGTTTCCCAGGCTGATCTCAAACTCCTGGTCTCAAGCAGTCCACCCACCTTAGCCCCCCAAAGTGCTGGGATTGTAGATATCTTTATTTTCTTAATCATTATCTTTAAAATTTTTATCCCATATATTTAAACAAAAATTGCCTTCAACCTGCCTCTAGAGGAGCAACATTGTCCAATAGAAATTTCTGCAATGATGAAAATGTTCTATATCTCTGACACTGTCTTATACGGTAACCACTAGCTACATGTGGCTATTAAGTACTTGATGTGTGGCTAATATGAGGGAGAAACTGAAGTTTTACCTTTATTTAATTTTAATTAATGTAAATTAAATAGCCACATGTAGCCACTGACTACTGTTGTATTAATTTTCTTGGGCTACCATAACAAAATACTATAGACTGGATGGCTTAAACACCAGAAATTAGTTTTCTCACAGTTCTGGAGACTGGAAGTCCAAGATCAAGGTGTCAGCAGGTCTGGTTTCTTCTGAAGCCTCTCTACCTGCCTTGCAGATGCCTCCTTCTCGCGCGTCCTCACATGGTCTTTCCTCTGTGTGCTTGCATTCCCTGATATCTCCTTGTGAGTCTTAATCTCTTCTTCTGAGGACATCAGTCAGATTAGATCAGGGCTTATCCTAAGGGCCTCGTTTTAACATAATCAGCCTTTTAAAGGTCCTGTCTCCAAATCGCTCACATTCTGAGATGTAGAGAGTTAGGACTTCAACATAGGAATTTTGTGGGGACACAATTCATGCCATAACAACCATATTGGACAGCACCACAGCATATTAGTCCAGAATTAATCTGTATTTATTGCTTTCTCACCAGATACACTGCTACTAATGTTAGGACACTTTGATTTTTCTCTTTCCCATCTTTGACCACCATCTGCCATATTGTAATCATCTGGGATTTTAGTTCCCCAATTTTTCTTGCATTCTGCATTATGCATTATTGGACTTCACTAGAAATTTTTCACATTTCTTTTTCATCATTTTTTCTTTTACGCCATACAGTCCTCTTTCTCACATTCATGTATCTTGTTGCCACAGTAGTGCCCTCCAGTAGTTCTTTCAGAGATGGGCTTGAGGGCTAGGTATAGGATTCTGAGTTCAAAGTAACCTGTCTTAATAATTTGAAGACATTTTATACACTGCTGGTGCCCCAGTCAGATCCCCTTTACCACCCTAGGTCATCCATCCTTCAACTGTTGTGAGCATTGACTCACTCTTGCCCCTCTAAAGAATCGCAGTGAGAGCTAACTCATTTGGTAAATTATTCACCTATTTCCCCTAGGGGCAGGCTCCAGCCAGTTGCTGGCTGATAGAAGAGTTCAAAAGGCTTTTCCCTTTGCTTCAACGTGGGAACTAACTGGGAGAATGTTCATGCTCTAGAGCTCTCTGTGGGATACAGTGAAGCCAGACACCTGCAGATACCACTTACTTACTTCCCCTGCCGTATTCCATTTTCCTTATTCTCTCTCTCTTAGAGTACTGCCTTAATAGCCATGTATACCCAAATTCCTGTCTCAGGCTCTGCTTCTAGGGAAGATGACTCAAGACAACATTATTTCATTGTCAGTTCTATTATTTCATTATTTGATTGACAGTTTCTATTGTCCCATGCCCTCATGCTTAGCCCAGGACACAAAGCCTACTGTGCCTTCAGAAAATGTTCACCAAATGAACAAATGAAGTCATCTTTCTTGGGCAGCATGCTGATCATGTTACACTTTCTCTCCAATCCTAACTTCTAGTTATGAAATTAAAATTCCTGATTTTGGCTTTAAATCTTATTCCAGTGGTTGTTCATATCAAGCCCATCTGTTTTTGTTTGTATACTTTGATTTTTTTTTTTTTACTGCTTTTATGATCTCAAACACAAATTTTTATACCCAAATTACATATGAACAGTAACATACTGCTTGTACATTGTGTCATGTGTCTTATTTCCTTAGCTAAAATACAATTTCATAGTCTTTATCTTCTCTGTTTTGATTAGGACCTAGCACCTTTCTAGTTGCACTGTGCTCAACCAATAATTGCATAATTTTATATGACAGCTTAACTAAAAGGGATTATATTTGGAAACAAATTTTCTTTTAGAGAATACCTTTTTTCTTTCTTTATTATGCCTGGATCATTAATCCCTATTTCCATAGCAACAGATTATAAAAGAAAGAGGATGATATAGTCTT
Source organism: Rhinopithecus roxellana (assembly GCF_007565055.1). NCBI lineage: Eukaryota > Metazoa > Chordata > Mammalia > Primates > Cercopithecidae > Rhinopithecus > Rhinopithecus roxellana. The sequence goes on from NC_044554.1 coordinate 65,765,807, forward strand.
TACTTTTAACAATGGGAAAGAGAAGGATTCTGAGAAGAAAACTTGTAATTGCAAAATTATAAATAAAATGAATGAATCAAGCAGAGGGTAACAGCACAGAGAAAAATAAATCATTTCTAACAATGTTAATAGTATTATTTTACTTCAAGATGATTAAACTAGCCAGCTGGATTAGAGACTCAAACATTAGTAATGTGATAAGCTTCAGAAGCTGAAGGCAAAAAGCATTAGGTCAGTCCCATGGGTCCTTGCTGGCTTCAAAGCAGTGGCCTCTATTTGATCAGTGAGGGCAGGGGTACAGAACCTAAGTTCTTTAATGATTTGCAGTATCATCAAGTCCCCAATAAGCCTCTATTTGAAAGTTGCCTGAGGTGACTTTCTCTTTAATTTGCAAGAAGTGTTCAATATCCAAGTAGTGACAAATTGAATCTGGCCCATAAAAAGGGGAGATTTTTGTGACATAAAACAAGCTTGTCTTTGGAGACCATAAGGAAAGGGCAGGACAACCTTCAGCAGTTGGAATTCAGTGGGTGTTCCTTTAAGCTTTATATGGTAAGGTTTATGCTTTATGTGGCAAATTTACAGATTACCATCAAACAGACTTTCTCATCATTGAACACGCTCATCTTCTTTTTGAAGCTGAGAACTTTTGGTTGGAATAAAGAAGTGCCAAAGGGATGAGACCACGCCTGAAACTCAAAACTGAACCAGACTTGGGGATGCAGAGATTCAGAAGAGGAAGCAGTGCAGTTGGGGCACAGGGCATGCTGTGCAGTCTGCTCTGGGCTCCTTGGGTCTTGGCGTGCTCAGCTGTGAAATAAAGAGATTGGGTAGTTAGCATGATGATCTCTAAAGAGCACTGAGTTCAGCAATTCCACAGTTCTAATAAAATCAAAAGCTATTATTCTTCATATTGCTAGTTGGAATTTTGCTTAATTTCATTATTCTTCCTGTCAACTATAGTGCTTTGTATATTCTGGATACTAGTCCTTCGCTGATGATGCAAATATCTTTTCCTGCTCTGTGGCTGCTTTTATTTTTTATGGTGTCTTTCGTGAACAGGAGTTCTTATTTAATGTAGTATGATTTATTAGTCTCTATTGTTACAGTTTCTGCTTTTTATGTCTTGTTTAAGAAATACTTCTTTATCCTGAGATCATAAATATATTCTCCTTTGTTACTTGTATGATGTTATGGGTTTTTTCCTTACCACATTTAGATCTTTAATCCATCTGGAATTGATTCTTATATATCATGTGATATAGAGGTGCAACTTAATATTTTTCATTTGAATAACTTACTGTCCCATTTATTGAAGACCTACTTGTCTTTTCCTAATTAAACTGCCATACTACCTCTCTTCATTATAAATTGTCTATATATTAGTGTATCCTTTTCTAGACTCTCTCATTTTTTCTATTTGGCTATTTCTGTGCAAATACTACATCATTTTTGTATTAGTCCATTTTTACACTGCTGATAAAGACATACCTGAGACTGGATCATTTATAAAGAAAAAGAGGTTTAATGGACTCACAGTTGCATGTGACTGGGGAGGCCTTACACTCATGACGGAAGGCACATCTTATGTAGTGGCAGACAAGAGAGAATGAGAATCAACAGAAAGTGGTTTCCTCTTATAAAACCATCAGATCTTGTGAGACTTATTCACTACCACCAGAACAGTATGGGGAAAACTGCCCCCATGATTCAATTATCTCCCACCAGATCCCTCCCACAACACGTGGGAATTATGGGAGCTACAATTCAAGATGAAATTTGGCTGTGTGGGAACACAGCCAAACCATATCAATCTGATTTGCTATAGTTTCATAATAGGTACACATCTGTTGGAGCAAGCTCTGCTAGTCCTAATTTTTTTAACCATCACAAATGAATGTTAAATGTTATCGAATGATATTTTTCGGTACTTACTGAGATGTTCACATTGTTTCTTTTACTCTAATCATATAGTAAATTATACCAATAGATTTTTTTTTTTGATGGAGTCTTGCTATGTCACCCAGGCTGGAGTGCAGTGGTGCGATCTTGGCTCACTGCAACCTCCAGGTTCAAGTAATTCTTGTGCCTTGGCCTCCTGAGTAACTGGGACTACAGGTGTGTGCCACCATGCCTGGCTAATTTTTCGTTGTTGTTTTTTTTTAAGTAGAGACAGGGTTTTGCCATATTGCCCAGGCTGGTCTCGAACTCCTGAGCTCAGGCAATCCGCCCGCCTCTGCCTCCCAAAGTGCCAGGATTACAGGCCTGAGCCACCACAATCAGACCAATTAATTTTTCTAAGGTTAAAATAAATTTTCTTCCTGCAATAATCTAACTTTGTCATTGTATCAGTTACTTATTGCAGCAAAATAGACAACCCCGAATCTCAATGTCATGTGCATCTGTATTTATTCGCAGGAATCTTGAGTCATCAAGGTGCTGACTGATCTAAGCTAGGTGGTTTTGTTTCAGGCTGTGGCAGCAGGGGCAGCTCAGCCTCTCTGTATACATGTGGCTGTACTGGGGCAACTGTACTCTGCATGTCCCTCACCCTTCTTGGATCAGGAGACTAGAAAGGGTACATGCTTCTTATGGCATGGTGAGGCACTATCAGGAAATATACACTGATCTAGTACTATTACCTAATATTCAAACTTTGTCTAAATATCACCATTGGCTCTCTAGTAGCCTGTATTTCAAAGGAAAAATATTTTTCTGGTCTAGGATCCAATTTAGGACTTGGTATTACATTTACTTGTCATATTTCTTTAGTCTCTTTGACCAGGAACATTTGCTCAGTCTTTCTTTCATGTTCTTAATATTTATGAAGGGTACATGCTATTCCTTTTGTGGATATCTTGTAGATATCCATTTATTTCGTAAATATGTAAAAAAATCCTTTAAATTTTTTAAACAATCTATTCAGGTTTTAAAAATACAGTTGAAAAAATATGTTTCTTCCACTTACATATCTCATCCATTTACATTTGTTTTTGTAGTTATAAATATGTTTGGATTTATTTCTACCATCTTATCATGGGCTTTTTATTTGTCCTACCTTTTCTGTTTCTTTTTCATTTTTTTCCTTGGATTCTCTTGGATTGAGTATTTGTTTTTCTCATTCTATGTTCCTCTTTTACTAATTTAGAAGTTATATACTTTGTTTCTATTCTTTTAATTGTCATGCTAGACATTTTAGCATATATATTTGGCTTCTCAAGTGCTAAAGTCAGTCATATTGTCACCCTCTTTTCTAGCAATACAATTATCTTAAAATGCGTGAACTCTATTCCATTCCTGAAATGTACTATTTTTGTCATGCATTTTAGGTTTATTTTATCTTTATTTTAATCCCACCAGATAATAATATTGTTATTTTTCTCTATATTTATTTTAGCTATATATTTATCTCAATGTTTATTTAGTTTTATCTATATACTTACTGTTTTCTTTATTGATCATTTCTTTTTGCATCTTAGTTCTTTCATCTGGGATCAATTTCCTTCTGCATAAAATATATTCCTTAGAATTTCCCTTACTGAGTATCTATTTATAGCAGTCTATTAGGATATTTTTGTTTAAATATAGCTTTCCTTGTCCTACTTTTTGAAAGGTGTTTAAAATAATTTAAAAAAAATTTTTTTTCCCTCAGCCCTTTGAATATACTGCTTTGCTTTCTTCTGGCTTTCATTGTGTCTGTCTTTGTCCTTCAGCTGAAGTTTAGTTGTCTTTTCTCTCTGGCTGTTTTTCAGATATTTCTTTTGTCTTTTTTATTTACAGATTCCCTGTGATGTGTTTAGCCATGAGTTTCTTTTTATTATTAAGCTTAGAATTCACTGGGCTTCTTCAATCTGTGGAGAAGTGTTCTATTATTTCTGAAAAATTTGCAGTAACCATCAATCCAAATATTATTTCACTTATCCTTTTTCTCTCTTGTCCTTTTAGAGCTCTGGTTTGACGTCTCTTTCGATCTCTGTTTTATCATTTCTATCATGATCATTCTATGCTGCATTCTGGATAATTTATTTGGATCTATCTTTCAAATTCACATGTCAGCTTTTCTAATCTGTCTATTGAGTTTTAAGCTTTCTTTATTGTATTTTTAAATTTTTAGAATTATATATATATATTTTAAATCTGCTTCATTTCTATGGTGTCTTTCCCTTTCCTTATATTTTAAATCACTTTTAAATTTATTTAGACATAAAGCCTTTTAGAAATTTTTAAAAAGATCTGTTCTATTGGCTTTTGCTCTTCACACTGTACTCTCTCTCTCTCTCTCTCTCTGTGTGTGTGTGTACAGATATGGTTTGGCGGTGCCCCACCCAAATCTAATCTTGAATTGTAGCTCTCACAATTCCCAGGTATTGTGGGAGGGACCTGAGGGGAGGTAGTTAAATCATGGGAGTGGGTCTTTGCCATGCTGCTCATGATAGTGAATAAGTCTCATGAGATCTGATGGTTTTATAGAGAGGAGTTCCCTTGCACGTGCTCTCATCTTGCCTGCTGCCATGTAGACATCCTTGCTCTTCTGCCATGATTGTGAGGCTTCCCCAGCAATATGGAACTATGAGTCCATTAAGCCTCTTTTCTTTATAAATTACCCAGTATGAGGTATGTCTTTATTAGCAGCATAAGAACAAATACAGTGTTTACTGTGGCCTCATATTTTTGTGAACTTATTTTTGCATGAATTCTTTCAGACTGTGATAAAACTAATACTCCAAAGAGGATTGAATTTGTTTCTGCCAGGAACCTGGAAAACTACCAGTCCAGGACAACTTTAACTGACTTCTTGGCTTGAGATTTCTTGGCCAAGAAGTGTGAATTTGGCATGCAAAACTGCATGAAGACTGACTTATGGTTAGTATTTTTAGGGATGAGTCCTGCTCTTTCCAGTGCTAAATTTTTAATTAGGCAATCTTGCTTTTGGTGTGTTGGGTGGCAGAATGTTTTTCTGCTTCACTGTTATGATGGAAGTGTGACCGTTTGCAGTCTTAGTTTTATAAAGGGGGACCTTGAGTGAATGTTGGGTTTTGTTTTCTCCATTCTATAGCTTTATAGAGATGGAAAACACAAAGGTGAAGTACAGTCAGTTTGAAAAATGGTCCACAAGGCCCAAGATGGCTTTATTTCTCTGATTACCTCTTCGGGTCTACTTTCATCAAGGTCCCTTTACTAATTAGCCAGGTAAGTAATGTATTAAAATCTTTTTATTGTATTGTACCCAGTATTTTGATTTGTTTTCTGCAGGAGGACCAAGCAGGTACTTTATTCATCACACTGATGGAAATAGAAGTCCAGACACCAATTTGAAATTATACTGGGGAAAACTTTACTAATTACTAGTTAGCAATTGACAATCAGAATGTGAAATGTCTGATAATACTTTTGATGGGGTTAGGGCTAGGGTTAGTAATAACTGTAGGATTAATAATAACTATAGCAAACACAAATATTATAAATATGTAAGAAAAAGAGCAAAGCAGTACCCAGTCATTTTTTTTTTTTTTGAAATGGAGTCTCACTCTGTTGCCCAGGCTGGAGTACAGTGGAGTGATCTCGGCTCACTGCAACCTCCACCTCCCAGGTTCAAGCAATTCTCTGCCTCAGCCTCCCAAGTAGCTGGGAAAAATGTGTGGCTTATATGTAAACAGGATTTAGAAGCCTTGTACTATGCAGAAGAAAGAGAATCATTATTCAGAAAGTGGATAAAAAAATCATTGATTCATTATTGTTAACCTTGTGCCTAAGTCTTTGTTTTTTTTGTTTTTGTTTTTTTTTTTTTTTGGCTGAGCACAGGGGATTTTATTGATGGTACACGACAAAGTGGGGCTCCCTAGGCCCCTCCCCTCTTCAAGGGGTCTACATGGAAACTGTGAGGGGAGATTCAGTGTGGCGGGGGACTGAGTGTGGCAGGGACTCCCCAGCAGTGAGGGCCTCTCTCTTCCTCTTGTGCTCTCGCTGGGGCTGGTGGTCCAGGGGTCTTACTCCTTGGAGGCCATGTGGGCCATGAGGTCCACCACCCTGTTGCTGTAGCCAAATTCGTTGTCATACCAGGAAATGAGCTTGACGAAGTGGTCGTTGAGGGCAATGCCAGCCCCAGCGTCGAAGGTGGAAGAGTGGGTGTCGCTGTTGAAGTCGGAGGAGACCACCTGGTGCTCAGTGTAGCCCAGGATGCCCTTGAGGGGGCCCTCCGACGCCTGCTTCACCACCTTCTTGATGTCATCATATTTGGCAGGTTTTTCCAGACGGCAGGTCAGGTCCACCACTGACACGTTGGCAGTGGGGACACAGAAGGCCATGCCAGTGAGCTTCCCGTTCAGCTCAGGGATGACCTTGCCCACAGCCTTGGCAGCGCCAGTAGAGGCAGGGATGATGTTCTGGAGAGCACCGCGGCCATCACGCCACAGTTTCCCGGAGGGGCCATCCACAGTCTTCTGGGTGGCAGTGATGGCATGGACTGTGGTCATGAGTCCTTCCACGATACCAAAGTTGTCATGGATGACCTTGGCCAGGGGTGCTAAGCAGTTGGTGGTGCAGGAGGCGTTGCTGACGATCTTGAGGCTGTTGTCGTACTTCTCATGGTTCACACCCATGACGAACATGGGGGCGTCCGCAGAGGGGGCGGAGATGATGACTCTTTTGGCTCCCCCCTGCAAATGAGCCCCAGCCTTCTCCGTGGTGGTGAAGACGCCAGTGGACTCCACGACGTACTCAGCGCCAGCATCGCCCCACTTGATTTTGGAGGGATCTCGCTCCTGGAAGATGGTGATGGGGCTTCCATTGATGACAAGCTTCCCGTTCTCAGCCTTCATGGTGCCATGGAACTTGCCGTGGGTGGAATCGTACTGGAACATGTAAACCATGTAGTTGAGATCAATGAAGGGGTCATTGATGGCAACAATATCCACTTTACCAGAGTTAAAAGCAGCCCTGGTGACCAGGCGCCCAATACGACCAAATCCGTTGACTCCGACCTTCACCTTCCCCATGGTGTCTCAGGGATGCGCTGGCGATGCAAAAGAAGATGCGGCTGACTCTCGAACAGGAGGAGCAGAGAGCCGTGCCTAAGTCTTTGTAAATGGAGTTAAATTAAATTTTGCAAGATTATTGTCATGAAAGAGAGTTCAAGGAATTCTTCTAGGACAGAGTTACTCATGGGCTACGTGCAAATTTCATAGTTTGAAGTCACCCAAGAGCAGCTTAAATTTAACATGGCAATTTCTCAAAATATTATTTTCTTATGTGAAGACCCCAGACTAAACACAATCATTTTTGCAAACAGCATGTCTTTTCATTTCTGCTCTCTGTTAAGTCTTTGTGTTTTAAAATGCCTTTGCTTTCATGTGAGACATCACCAGCAGCCTTGTGGCTGGGTGGTAGAATTGCTGCTGCTACATCACAGATTCTGCCTTTTTATACTCTTCTTCAAGTATAAAGTACCTTGTATTTACACAGCTGTTTTAACTTTTTCAAAGTCTGTTTACATCTTTTATGCTTACACCTCTGTGAAGTAGGAAGCACGGGTTTTTCTACCCACCTTGTAGAGATAAGAACAGTGAGCCACACAGAGGTCAAGTGATGGGTTAAAGGCTGCAGCATCCTCCCACTATCCCATGCTGTTTTCCTTCCTAGCGTGAAATTACGTGGGCACACAAGTTCTCCTGAAACAAACACTGAGCAAGGCTATGCATGGCTGCTTGATTCACTTGTGTGATTGCTCTCTTTGGCATGGATGGAGGGCTGCAGGAAAGCCAATTAATTTGTTCAGAGAAAGCTTGTGTATGAGTTCATGTGTTTTATCTATTCTGTCATTCAAACTCTGTGGACAAGTCAGTTTTCATAATGACTTTAGATCACTGCACTAAGACTTACTTGTTTTCCAAATGATTTGGTGATCTGTTCACTTAATTTATGCCAGATGCTTTCTTACTGTTTAACTGCCACCTGCAAAATAACATTTAATATGAAGATTTTAGTTTTAAAATTGTTTTGGGCTCTCAAATAAAAAACTTGCAAGACTGGTTAAGTTGCTTTTTGTTCATAGCAAACATACCTCTAGCTGAGAAGCAGGGACTTTCACAAGTCATTTGCTTCATTTAGAATAAACTCTGTGAATTATCCCAATGGTTATGATGATGTGATTAAAAAATTGGGGGAAGAAATAAAGGATAACCTGTTCGCATCTTCTTTCTCTTTTGATAATTCCTATACAAATATCTTAAAAGATGAGATTTTTCACTGTACATTTGGCAGAGCCTTATTCCTTCTATTTTATCCGAAATTTCCATTTAAATTTTTTATCCAGTTTTCTAGCATGTGTTCACAATTTTGTCATTTGAATCAATTTCATTCCTCAGGAATTAACATAAACCATAACATTTTCTATGAATAAGAACTTCAATTCTAAAATCTATTTTTGACTAATGATTAACTTCTCTTAATCCTTTGATAATTCTTATTGTTTTCCTCCAGACCATGTAAGTTTTTCCCATTTTTCTCCATTATGATGTTCTAAATCAAGATGCAAACCAGAATATTAATTTTTCATATAAAATAGGTCTTTTTATGTTTCTACTAGCTTATTCAATTGATTCACTGAAAATGATTCCTGGCTTTAGTTTTTGCAGAAAGAAAGTAACAAGGTGAACTCACTAGCAGGCCAGGAAGGAGCTGGCAGGAGACTCTTTCTCAATAAAGGGGTGCTGGAGGTCGGTAACTAGGTCAGCAAATAGGATCTGGGAGGACTAGGATTATCAGTGACCTTTTACTAGTTGAGTGGAGGTTGTGTAAATGCAGCCTAGTGTAGTGCAGAAGTGCTGAACCTGGGGACAGATCTGAAGTTCTGGGCCTCTTTTTGCTGCTTTCTATTTCTAGAACCTTGGATAAATTTCCTAATATCTCTGAACTTCACATTCCTAACTCATGGATAGGAATAATAATACTATGTCTCAGAGTCATTTTGTATATAAGTTATCCGGTGCTAAGTAATAAACAATCTCAAAACTTGGTGGCTTAACACACAATAATTTATTTGCTTACATTTGGGCTGGATTCAGCTGGGTAGTTCTTTTGTTGGTCCTTCCTGGGGCCCCTTATATAGACACAGTGATCTGGGGGTTTGACTGGAATTGGATGATCCAAGCTGGCCTTACTCTCATATGGCAGTCAACTGGGACTGTCAGCAGAATACGTCAGTTCTTTGTGTGGCTGCTTCTGCAGTGGAGACAAAATTTCTTACATGACAATGACAGTGATTTCAAGAAGGCAAATCCCAATGTGCAAGTGTTTACCTATGCTCTCCTTGTGTCATATTTGCTGATATCTTGTTAGCCAAAGTAAGTCACGTGGCCAAGCCCAGGGTCAATGAAAGAAGGAACGATGCTGAGGGTAGGGGCTTCGTTTATGTGGGACCATTAGTGTAATAATCTATATACTCTGTCAGTCAAATGTGACAATACATGGGAAATTATTTTTGAAGTGTTACATCAGTGTAAATGTTGTATGGTGTGTGTCTGTGTGTGTATGGGTGGTGGCAGTTGGGGAATGGTGATGGGGAGGCATGTACCTGAAAACCTTAATAGACATTGAATTTACGGTCATGGAAATAATTGTTTAGTTTTACCTCTGGCTTTCATAATTACATTAAACATATTTATCTCAGGTGCACTCAGGAGTATAGCATGCTGGGACCTGGGTAACGGGATCAGTTGGGAGGGGAAGAGATGTGAAGCTTGGAGAAATGGACTCAGCTACAGAGAACTGGGAATCCAACGCTCAGTATTTCAAAAATTTACCAAATTGATGGATAAATTGGTCACTCTTCTAGGTGAGTTAATTTGAAAGTCAGAAGGGTAGAGGTCATGAGAGCTTTTCACACATCCTGACCATGGAGGGAGATTATGGAGATGAGGATCCATCTGAGGCAGAGGAATGGGAACTAGCCCTAGAACTGAGGGGATTAAGGTGAGGACAGGAGGCTTAAGAAGGCAGACACCAAGGCAAATGCCTATTTCTTTGGACTAGACAAAAATACAGGAAGAGGAGGACAAACAGCATATGAATTTGGGAGTACTGTGCTCAGGGCAGTGTTAGTCAGGTGTGTAGACTTTACCTGTCACAAGTGCCCTTAAAGTTGGTCTTCAAGGAATCTTGGAATGCAGGCGGAGGGGGTGGGGGTGGGTTGTGGAAGCTTTGCAACCATCCTGAGCCACTGGGTCTCAGGTTTGAAGGCAAGGCCGACAGTAAGGCTGAGGCTATTAAACATGCTAAGTTGGGATGAACCTGAGGACGAGGTGAAAGCATCAGGCATTAGTGGGCACAGGTAGGGACTTTTAGAAGGCTGACACAAATGCCTGGTAGGATATTGGTTCTCAAATATCAATAAGCACAGGAACTTCCTGGTTAAAAATGCCCATAGCTGAGCTTACCTCAGAGATTCTGATTTTAGTGTATCTTACATGGTACCCAAGAATTTGTGTTTTCAGTAAACAGCTGAGTATTGATGATCTAACCTGTGCTGTCTAATATGGTACACATGTGGTTTTTTCAATATAAATTAGCTAAAGTTGAATAAACTTAAACAATTAGTTGTCTACTGGTCAAATTTCAAGAGCTTAATAGCCACATGTAGCTAGTAGCTACTGTATTAGACAGTACAGAATTAGAATACTGCCATCATTGCAGAAAGTTCTACTGGGCAGTGCTGTTTAAGCCATCAACTCTGTGCTTCAGTTTCCTTTGATCACATCTGGTTCTGCTAGGTCTGGTGTCCCTATTCCAGGTCCATAGCCACATCTACTTCCTAGAGAAGCAATCCATAATGTGCATGCTGTTTCAGGACCATGGACAATAGCACACATGGCTATCCCTCCCCTCAAATAGTTTTGCTCACACTGTACTCGAGTCTAAGCAAGTAAGAAGCCAAGAATGGGTGGCTAAAGAAGGAATCCAAGGCAGCAAGCAAAGTAGACATGAGAGACTTTGACCTATACTGAAAACTTCACTCCACAATCCCATAACCCAGTTGCATTGACTTTGGTCTCTACCCACATCAGCTCTTCTCTTTAAAGAGAAGTAGGGGGAAGGGAAGTTTGAGCTGCTATTTAAAATATATCACTAAGAAACAGCATACATGTGTAGGGCAGTGAGGTAGAAGATAAACATAGGAAGAATCAAGCAGGATTAGATTCTGAGCTACCATTTACTTGGGTGCAACCATGGGAATGTTACTTAATCTCTCCAAGTCACAGTTTTCCAATCTGTAAATGGCTATAATAATATTATGATAATATGGAATGAGCCAGGCACAGAAAAGCAAATATTGCATATTCTCACTCTTATGTGGGAGTTAAAAAATTTGATCTCATGGAGGTAGAGTAGAATGATGATTATCAAAGGTTGGGAAGGGTAGGGGGAGGGCATGATGAAGAGAGGTTAGTTAATGGCTACAAAAATACAGTTAGATAGAAGGAATAAATTCTAGTCCTTAATAGTATAATGGGGTAACTATAATTATCAATAACTTATTGTATATGACAAGATCACTACTAATAGAGAAGATGTGTAAAGTTCTCAGCACAAAGAAATGGTAAATGTTTGAGGTGATGAGTGTACTATAACCATGATTTGCTTAACAAGAGATGCATACAACATATGCATGCATTGAAATATCCCAAGTGCCTTATAACTATGTAAAATTATGTACCAATAAAATAAAAGTAATATTATGATAATAATGTAATAATAATACAAGTGACAAAATATATGTAAAGCACTGAACATAAGACCAGAAACCTAGTAGGCATTCAACAAATATTAGTTCTATTTCCACTCTTGGTAAGTTGAACTTCATACTCTTTTTTTTTTTTTTTTTTTTTTTTTTTTATTTTTTTATTATACTTTAAGTTCTAGGGTACATGTGCATAACGTGCAGGTTTGTTACATATGTATACTTATGCCATGTTGGTGTGCTGCACCCATCAACTCGTCAGCACCCATCAATCCATCATTTATATCATGTATAACTCCCCAATGCAATCCCTCCCTCCTCCCCCCTCCCCCCTCCCCATGATAGACCCCAGTGTGCGATGTTCCCCTTCCCGAGTCCAAGTGATCTCATTGTTCAGTTCCCACCTATGAGTGAGAACATGCGGTGTTTGGTTTTCTCTTCTTGTGATAGTTTGCTAAGAATGATGGTTTCCAGCTGCATCCATGTCCCTACAAAGGACGCAAACTCATCCTTTTTTATGGCTGCATAGTATTCCATGGTGTATATGTGCCACATTTTCTTAATCCAGTCTGTCACAGATGGACATTTGGGTTGATTCCAAGTCTTTGCTATTGTGAATAGTGCCGCAATAAACATACGTGTACATGTGTCTTTGTAGTAGACTAATTTATAATCCTTTGGGTATATACCCAGTAGTGGGATGGCTGGGTCATATGGTACATCTAGTTCTAGATCCTTGAGGAATTGCCATACTCTTTTCCATAATGGTTGAACTAGTTTACAATCCCACCAACAGTGTAAAAGTGTTCCTATTTCTCCACATCCTCTCCAACACCTGTTGTTTCCTGACTTCTTAATGATTGCCATTCTAACTGGTGTGAGATGGTATCTCATTGTGGTTTTGATTTGCATTTCTCTGATGGCCAGTGATGATGAGCATTTTTTCATGTGTCTGTTGGCTGTATGAATATCTTCTTTTGAGAAATGTCTGTTCATATCCTTTCCCCACTTTTTGATGGGGTTGTTTGTTTTTTTCTCGTATATTTGTTTGAGTTCTTTGTAGATTCTGGATATTAGCCCTTTGTCAGATGAGTAGGTTGCAAAAATTTTCTCCCATTCTGTAGGTTGCCTGTTCACTCTGATGGTAGTTTCTTTTGCTGTGCAAAAGCTCTTTAGTTTAATTAGATCCCATTTGTCAATTATGGCTTTTGCTGCCGTTGCTTTTGGTGTTTTAGACATGAAGTCCTTGCCCATGCCTATGTCCTGAATGGTACTACCTAGATTTTCTTCTAGGGTTTTTATGGTATTAGGTCTAACATTTAAGTCTCTAATCCATCTTGAATTAATCTTCGTATAAGGGGTAAGGAAAGGATCCAGTTTCAGCTTTCTACTTATGGCTAGCCAATTTTCCCAGCACCATTTATTAAATAGGGAATCCTTTCCCCATTTCTTGTTTCTCTCAGGTTTGTCAAAGATCAGATGGCTGTAGATGTGCGGTATTATTTCTGAGGACTCTGTTCTGTTCCATTGGTCTATATCTCTGTTTTGGTACCAGTACCATGCTGTTTTGGTTACTGTAGCCTTGTAGTATAGTTTGAAGTCAGGTAGCGTGACGCCTCCAGCTTTGTCCTTTTGACTTAGGATTGTCTTGGCAATGCGGGCTCTTTTTTGGTTCCATATGAACTTTAAAGCAGTTTTTTCCAATTCTGTGAAGAAACTCATTGGTAGCTTGATGGGGATGGCATTGAATCTATAAATAACCTTGGGGAGTATGGCCATTTTCACGATATTGATTCTTCCTATCCATGAGCATGGTATGTTCTTCCATTTGTTAGTGTCCTCTTTGATTTCACTGAGCAGTGGTTTGTAGTTCTCCTTGAAGAGGTCCTTTACATCCCTTGTAAGCTGGATTCCTAGGTATTTTATTCTCTTTGAAGCAATTGTGAATGGAAGTTCATTCCTGATTTGGCTCTCTGCTTGTCTGTTGCTGGTGTATAAGAATGCTTGTGATTTTTGCACATTAATTTTGTATCCTGAGACTTTGCTGAAGTTGCTTATCAGCTTAAGGAGATTTTGGGCTGAGATGATGGGGTTTTCTAAATATACAATCATGTCATCTGCAAACAGGGACAATTTGACTTCTTCTTTTCCTAACTGGATACCCTTGATTTCTTTCTCTTGCCTGATTGCCCTAGCCAGAACTTCCAACACTATGTTGAATAGGAGTGGTGAGAGAGGGCATCCCTGTCTTGTGCCAGTTTTCAAAGGGAATTTTTCCAGTTTTTGCCCATTCAGTATGATATTAGCTGTGGGTTTGTCATAAATAGCTCTTATTATTTTGAGGTACGTTCCATCAATACCGAATTTATTGAGCGTTTTTAGCATGAAGGGCTGTTGAATTTTGTCAAAAGCCTTTTCTGCATCTATTGAGACAATCATGTGGTTCTTGTCTTTGGTTCTGTTTATATGCTGGATTACGTTTATTGATTTGCGAATGTTGAACCAGCCTTGCATCCCAGGGATGAAGCCCACTTGATCATGGTGGATAAGCTTTTTGATGTGCTGCTGAATCCGGTTTGCCAGTATTTTATTGAGGATTTTTGCATCAATGTTCATCAGGGATATTGGTCTAAAATTCTCTTTTTTTGTTGTGTCTCTGCCAGGCTTTGGTATCAGGATGATGTTGGCCTCATAAAATGAGTTAGGGAGGATTCCCTCTTTTTCTATTGATTGGAATAGTTTCAGAAGGAATGGTACCAGCTCCTCCTTGTACCTCTGGTAGAATTCAGCTGTGAATCCATCTGGTCCTGGACTTTTTTTGGTGGGTAGGCTATTAATTGTTGCCTCAATTTCAGAGCCTGCTATTGGTCTATTCAGGGATTCAACTTCTTCCTGGTTTAGCCTTGGGAGAGTGTAAGTGTCCAGGAAATTATCCATTTCTTCTAGATTTTCTAGTTGATTTGCGTAGAGGCGTTTATAGTATTCTCTGATGGTAGTTTGTATTTCTGTGGGGTCAGTGGTGATATCCCCTTTATCATTTTTTATTGCATCTATTTGATTCCTCTCTCTTTTTTTCTTTATTAGCCTTGCTAGCGGTCTGTCAATTTTGTTGATCTTTTCAAAAAACCAACTCCTGGATTCATTGATTTTTTGGAGGGTTTTTTGTGTCTCTATCTCCTTCAGTTCTGCTCTGATCTTAGTTATTTCTTGCCTTCTGCTAGCTTTTGAATGTGATTGCTCTTGCCTCTCTAGTTCTTTTAATTGTGATGTTAGAGTGTCAATTTTAGATCTTTCCTGCTTTCTCTTGTGGGCATTTAGTGCTATAAATTTCCCTCTACATACTGCTTTAAATGTGTCCCAGAGATTCTGGTATGTTGTATCTTTGTTCTCATTGGTTTCAAAGAACATCTTTATTTCCGCTTTCATTTCGTTATGTACCCAGTAGTCATTCAGGAGCAGGTTGTTCAGTTTCCATGTAGTTGAGCGGTTTTGATTGAGTTTCTTAGTCCTGAGTTCTAGTTTGATTGCACTGTGGTCTGAGAGACAGTTTGTTATAATTTCTGTTCTTTTACATTTGCTGAGGAGTACTTTACTTCCAATTATGTGGTCAATTTTGGAATAAGTGCGATGTGGTGCTGAGAAGAATGTATATTCTGTTGATTTGGGGTGGAGAGTTCTATAGATGTCTATTAGGTCCGCTTGGTGCAGAGATGAGTTCAATTCCTGGATATCCTTGTTAACTTTCTGTCTCGTTGATCTGTCTAATGTTGACAGCGGAGTGTTGAAGTCCCCCATTATTATTGTATGGGAGTCTAAGTCTCTTTGTAAGTCTCTAAGGACTTGCTTTATGAATCTGGGTGCTCCTGTATTGGGTGCATATATATTTAGGAGAGTTAGCTCTTCCTGTTGAATTGATCCCTTTACCATTATGTAATGGCCTTCTTTGTCTCTTTTGATCTTTGATGGTTTAAAGTCTGTTTTATCAGAGACTAGGATTGCAACCCCTGCTTTTTTTTGTTCTCCATTTGCTTGGTAGATCTTCCTCCATCCCTTTATTTTGAGCCTATGTATGTCTCTGCATGTGAGATGGGTCTCCTGAATACAGCAGACTGATGGGTCTTGACTCTTTATCCAGTTTGCCAGTCTGTGTCTTTTAATTGGAGCATTTAGTCCATTAACATTTAAGGTTAATATTGTTATGTGTGAACTTGATCCTGCCATTATGATATTAACTGGTTATTTTGCTCGTTAGTTGATGCAGTTTCTTCCTAGCCTCGATGGTCTTTACATTTTGCCAAGTTTTTGCGATGGCTGGTACCGGTTGTTCCTTTCCATGTTTAGGGCTTCCTTCAGGGTCTCTTGTAAGGCAGGCCTGGTGGTGACAAAATCTCTAAGCATTTGCTTATCTGTAAAGGATTTTATTTCTCCTTCACTTATGAAACTTAGTTTGGCTGGATATGAAATTCTGGGTTTAAAATTCTTTTCTTTAAGAACGTTGAATATTGGCCCCCACTCTCTTCTGGCTTGTAGAGTTTCTGCCGAGAGATCTGCTGTTAGTCTGATGGGCTTCCCTTTGTGGGTGACCCGACCTTTCTCTCTGGCTGCCCTTAAGATTTTTTCCTTCATTTCAACTTTGGTGAATCTGGCAATGATGTGTCTTGGAGTTGCTCTTCTGGAGGAGTATCTTTGTGGCGTTCTCTGTATTTCCTGAATTTGAATGTTGGCCTGCCCTACTAGGTTGGGGAAGTTCTCCTGGATGATATCCTGAAGAGTGTTTTCCAACTTGGTTCCATTTTCCCCCTCACTTTCAGGCACCCCAATCAGACGTAGATTTGGTCTTTTTACGTAATCCCATACTTCTTGCAGGCTTTGCTCATTTCTTTTTCTTCTTTTTTCTTTTGGTTTCTCTTCTCGCTTCATTTCATTCATTTGATCTTCAATCGCTGATACTCTTTCTTCCAGTTGATCGAGTCGGTTACTGAAGCTTGTGCATTTGTCACGTATTTCTCGTGTCATGGTTTTCATCTCTGTCATTTCGTTTATGATCTTCTCTGCATTAATGAGTCTAGCTGTCAATTCTTCCACTCTTTTTTCAAGATTTTTAGTTTCTTTGCGCTGGGTACGTAATTCCTCCTTTAGCTCTGAGAAGTTTGATGGACTGAAGCCTTCTTCTCTCCTCTCGTCCAAGTCATTCTCTGACCAGCTTTGATCCGTTGCTGGTGATGGGCTACGCTCCTTTGCAGGGGGAGATGCGCTCTTATTTTTTGAATTTCCAGCTTTTCTGCCCTGCTTCTTCCCCATCTTTGTGGTTTTATCTGTCTCTGGTCTTTGATGGTGGTGACGAACTGATGGGGTTTTGGTATAGGTGTCCTTCCTGTTTGATAGTTTTCCTTCTGACAGTCAGAAGGACTCTCTGTTGGTCTGTTGGAGATTGCTTGAGGTCCACTCCAGACCCTGTTTGCCTGGGTATCAGCAGCAGAGGTTGCCGAAGATAGAATATTGCTGAACAGCGAGTGTACCTGTCTGATTCTTCCTTTGGAAGTGTCCTCTCAGGGGTGTACTCCACCCTGTGAGGTGTGGGGTGTCAGACTGCCCCTAGTGGGGGATTTCTCCCAGCTAGGCTACTCAGGGGTCAGGGACACACCTGAGCAGGCAGTCTGTCCGTTCTCAGATCTCAACCTCCGCGTTGGGAGATCCGCGGCTCTCCCCAAAGCTGTCAGACAGAGTCGTTCGCGTCTGCACCGGCTCCCGCTACTTCCCCTGTTGGTCTTCAGCTGTGCGCTGTCCCCAGAGGTGGAGACTACAGAGACAGGCAGGCTTCCTTGAGCTGCTGTGAGCTCCACCCAGTTCGAGCTTCCCAGCGGCTTTGTTTACCTACTTAAGCCTCAGCAATGGCGGGCGCCCCTCCCCCAGCCTCGCTGCTGCCTTGCGGATAGATCGCGGCAGACTGCTGTGTTAGCAGTGACGGAGGCTTCGTGGGCGTGGGACCCTCCCGGCCAGGTGTGGGATATATTCTCCTGGAATGCCTGTATGCTTACAGCGCAGTATTGGGGTGGGAGTTACCCGATTTTCCAGGTGTTGTGTGTCTCAGTTCCCCTGGCTAGGAAAACGGATCCCCTTCCCCCTTGCGCTTCCAGGTGAGGCGATGCCTCGCCCTGCTTCAGCTCTCGCTGGTTAGGCTGCAGCAGCTGACCAGCACCGATTGTCCGGCACTCCCTAGTGAGATGACCCCAGTACCTCAGTTGAAAATGCAGAAATCACCGGTCTTCTGTGTCGCTCGCGCTGGGAGTTGGAGACTGGAGTTGTTCCTATTCGGCCATCTTGCTCCGCCCCCATGAACTTCATACTCTTAATGAGGCCAGCCCAAACTTATTGTACATAGTCTGCTCTCTGGTGGCAGTGTCTATATTTAGTGACAGAGATGACTTAGTAATTATTATTATTATTTTTTTGGTCTGGCCTCAAGTAGGGTCTAGTAAAGCGATGTAAATCAAGTACTCAGAAAAACGTGGAGGTGTTCCAAAGATCTGCGAACAGAATTCCAAATGGTTATCTGGAGTTAGACTATCATAGCAGATTCTCATTCTCCTCCCTGTTTTCTTCTTCTTTCTTCTCCTCTTCCTCTTCTTCCATCATTCCTTTTCTTCTTCTGTTACCTCTTCCTCTTCTTCCTTTTCCTTTTCCTCATTCTTCAATTTTTTTCTTTCCACATCCTTCCCCTCTCTCTGCCTTAGTTTTATTCTCTTCTTCTTTTTTTTCCCCTTCTGCTCCTGCTATGAGAACTGCAGTATGTACAGAATTAGAATCTTGTTTGTTACTGGTACACAAGGAGTTTTTTCACTGCAGTGTTTTTCAAAATCTCAAACAGTAATGTGCAAATCTATTTGAAAATACAGTTGGTTATATTATTTTCCAAAGATGTCTCTTTTATATAGGATTCTGTGTTTAAACTCATCAAGTAAAGATCAGTTTAAAATTGTGCTTTGAGTTTTAGTGGATATATAATATCTTTATTGAATATTGTGTTTCTAGTTAACTGTCAGCAAGAATATTTACAACTGACTGCTACTCTAGAACATTCACCTCCATCAACCTTTGTGTTATTGTAAGGGTACTAGCTATATGGATGAATCTATGTTCTAATCAAGTTTCAAATAGCAGAACACACTCCTTGAGAGTCAAAACTTTTAAAATGATGGTCTTTTGGAAACATTACAAATGTTCTCATCTGTGGCAGGCATTGTTGTGTTAAAGTTGTTATAATCAAATATATATATACACACACACACACATGCACACATACATATATATTTATTTTTTGAGATGGAGTCTCGTTCTGTCACCCAGGCTGGAGTGCAGTGGTGTGATGTCAGCTCACTGCAACCTCTGTCTCCCGGATTCCAGCAATTCTCCTGCCTCAGCCTTCCAAGTAGCTGGGATTACAGGTGCCCACCACCACGCCCAGCTAAGTTTTTTGTACTTTTAGTAGAGACACTGTTTCACCATGATGGCCAGGCTGGTTTCGAACTCCTGACCTCAAGTGATCTGCCTGCCTCGGCCTCCAAAAGTGTTAGGATTATAGGCGTGAGCCACCGCGCCTGGCCCAAAACCTATATTTTAACTGACGTAAGTATAAATAAAGCTCTTGGATTATAACAACTCTAACACATTCCATAATAATATGGGAGCAATGGAAGATCTGAACTCAAATCCCCATCAGGTCATTTGCCAGCAATGCAATGTTGAGCAAGTTGTTCAACTTCTCTAAGCCTCAGTGTCCTCATGTGTAAAGTAGGAATAGTTCAACCTTGCATGGATGTTCTAAGGATTAGAGATAATATACAAGGCTTAGCACAAAATGGTAGCATTGATTTTATATTACTTAAGTTCTCTATGGTCTAGGAAAGATTTAGGAAATCTAGTATTATATTAGTAATGATAATGAGTGTCACTAGGGAATCCTATTTAATACTACTAAAGGCAAGCATAAACACTCATCATATATCTTGATTTTGTTCTTTACTTCGAAAATAGTTATCTTAAGCATATGTAATAGAAAATCACATGATTTGGGAATGTATTTTTTATAAAATTAAAAAGAAATGGAATATGTCAAAAATATGTCAAACCACCAATTTTTTAAATTTTATTTTTGAGATGGAATCTTGCTGTGTCACAAGGCTGAAGTGCAGTGATGCGATCTCAGCTCACTGCAACCTCCGCCTCCTGGGTTCGAGAGATTCTCCTGGGAGGCTGAGGCAGGAGAATGGCGTAAACCCGGGAGGCAGAGCTTGCAGTGAGCTGAGATCCGGCCACTGCACTCCAGCCTGGGCGACAGAGCGAGACTCCGTCTCAAAAAAAAAAAAAAAAAAAAGAGATTCTCCTGCCTCAGCCTCCCGCATAGCTGGGACTATAAGCATGTACCACCACTCCCAGCTAATTTTTGTATTTTTAGTAGGGACGGGGGTTTCACCGTTTAGCCAGGATGTTCGCCCACCTTGGACTCCCAAAGTGCTGAGATTGCAGGCTTGAGCCACCGAACCCAGCCAAACTACCAATTTTTTGTTCTTTGTTTATCTATTTTCGTAGAAAAAACAGCATGATTAGATCTGAGTTCTAAAACATAACTTTGAGGAAAGTGTTTAAAAAAACAAAAAAGCACAGTTTGGGAGAGAGTTCCTAGAGATTCAAAGGTCATTTATTTAGAAGGTTGTCTCAGAATTAACAGAGATTGTGAGCTCTGGACATAAGACACATTTAAAAAAAATAGTATTTCAGAAGTATCATCAATAAGACTTAGTGAATCATTGCACATTGGGACGAGGTAAAGAAAAGTTGATGCCACTAATCTAAAAGGAGGCTCACAAAGAAGGTGAGGTTTTCATTTGGGAATGTATTGATTTTAGGACATTCAGGTGACTGTCCAGTGAACTGTAAGCTCTGGGCCAATAGGTTCTTGGTAAATATAAGACACAGGGTTCCTGTGGGGATAAATGAAAGCTCCCAAGAATGTACAGAGAAGAGAAGAGGGCACAGGACCAAACCCTGAGAAGATTCATCCTTTGTGACCTGTAGAAGAGGAGCTCACAAGGGAAACCAGATGAGGAAGAGCAGAGAGGGAAGCTGGAGAAGGTAAGCACAGATTTTACCCACTTCCAGCTCTGTAGAGGCTGATAGTAGTCTCATGTGGCTTCTAAGATTTACTTTTTCCCTTTTTTTTTCACTTTCTCCATTGCTTGTTTTTTTTATTTTTATTTTTATTTTTATTTTTTTTTGAGACGGAGTCTCGCTCTGTCGCCCAGGCTGGAGTGCAGTGGCCGGATCTCAGCTCACTGCAAGCTCCGCCTCCCGGGTTTATGCCATTCTCCTGCCTCAGCCTCCCGAGTAGCTGGGACTACAGGTGCCCGCCACCTCGCCTGGCTAATTTTTTGTATTTTTTTAGTAGAGACGGGGTTTCACCGTGTTAGCCAGGATGGTCTCGATCTCCTGACCTTGTGATCCGCCCATCTCGGCCTCCCAAAGTGCTGGGATTACAGGCTTGAGCCACCGCGCCCGGCCTGTTTTTGTTTTTAATTTACACATTTTATTTTTATAAATTGGCAAAAACTAATTGCATGTATTCATGGGTGCACAGTGATGTTTTGAGGTATATAATGTGTAGCGGTCAGATCAGAGTGATGAGCACATCCATCATCTCAAACATTTATCATTCGTTTGTGTTAGGAACATTCAATATCCTCCTTTCAGTTATTTGAAGCTATATAATGTATTCTTGTTAGCTGTAGTCATCTTACAGCACTAGAGAACCCTAGAGCTTCTTCTTCCTATCTAGCCGTAGTTTTGTACACTTTAACAAATCTCTCCCTATCCCTTCCTTCCCTTACCCTTCCCAGTCTCTAGTATCCTCTCCTCTACTTTTTACTTCTATGAAATCCACTTTTTAAAGCTCCCACGTGATTGAGAACATGCTGTGTTTAACTTTCTGTTCCTGGCTTATTTAACTTAACACAATATCTTCCATTCATGTTGCTGCAAGTGACAAGATTTCGTTCTTTTTTTTATGGCTGAATAGTATTTCATTGTGTTTGTGTATATACACCACATTTTCTTTATGCATTCATCTATTGTTGGACACCTAGGTTGATTCCATATAATGGCTAGTGTAAATGCTGCTACAATAATCATGGGGGTTTAGATATTTCTTCAATATAATGATTTCCTTTTCTTTGGATAAATCCCCAGTAGTGGGATTGCTGAATCATATAGTAGATCTATTTGTGTTTTTTTGAGGAACTGCCGCACTGTTCTTCATAGTGGCTGTGCTAGTTTACCAACAGTGAAAACTGCCAATTTTTAAAAGTTTCACAAGTGGAGAAAAATACTTTCTTATTAAATTGCTGTAGAAGCATAATTTTTCTTACCTGATGCATAACCACTGTCTCATTTTAATCTGGTAAAAGTATGACCCCCAGGGAATAGATTTTAATTTGCTTTGTTTTGACTTAATAGTTACCTGTTGAACTAAGAACTATTAGGGCCTTGATATGAGGGAGAGAGAGTTGTAATGTTAAATTCTTCAGTTATTTTGACATTAACTTATTGTTAAGGGGGGGAAAAACCCCCAAGAAGTTTTTCTGCTTTGCTTTTATGCCAACAAGCAGAAATAAAATATATCTCACTTGGATTTTTCTAGTTACCATATTTATTTCCTTTGTGAATGCAGAAAACTGATAATTTTAGAAATCTTTATTTGCTCTAGCATATCTATTAGCAAAATAGAATGCATTATTTACATGCATTGTTTACTTTTCTAATGATTTTGTTTTTCTACACAGGGGCAGTGAAATTTCCCATCCTCTTTCATTACATCTATCTGCAATATCAAGCTATAAACGTGTTTTTCCTGTTCTTTGTACATGACAAATACAGACACATTTACTTACAATGGAGACCATGGTTACTTTTTCTATATAGATATGATGAATCTTTTGCTTCTAAAGTAACATATCTCACAGTGGCATGTGGTGGCGGTTTAAAAAGTGAGATGCAAAGGAAAACTTGAGAATAATATATTTTAGCAAAATTAGTTAAAAAATAAAAATGTTCTTTCATGGAGATTTAATAGAAAAACAATAACCTATCTTTTTGTGTGACAGATCTTCAAACACATATTAAAGCACATTGCCCTGGTGTATTAATGGACCTTCAGTAGGAGCTGGCCAGTGTAGGAGCAGGGACATCAATCACGGTAGTTCATCCTGCCCAGTCATGCTGGGATGAATGACGGGAAAGCAATCGACAGATAGCTGCAGTGTGGCTAAGTAGCTGTGAGTATTGAAACGTGGTAGGAGAACAACTGAGATAGTTAGCTGTGTAAAGAATGAACTTTTAGTCAGAAGAAAAACAGTGAAATAACTCCCACCTAGGTCAAGAGATAAAATGCTGTCGTATTCTGGATGCCCCTGTGTGTTCCTGTCACATCACACCCCTCTTCTTCCTGGCTGAATTCCACGTTTGATCACGTTACTTCTTCATGGTTTTATCCTCTATGTTGCATTTAAACTACTATATTATTATTTTTTTCCTATTTTTATGCTTTATGCAAATGGAATCCTAGCTTGGGATTCGTCTTTGGCTTACTCCAGTGTCTCGGTATTAGATTTCATTTTTTTCTTTTCAGATTTTTTCATGTTGCTATTTATTTATTTTTTCTAGATTCAGGGGTACATGTTCAGGTTTGTTACATGGATATGTAACAGATAAACACCTATGATTCCATCTGTATAAAGCTTAAAAACATAAAAAAATGAACAATATGTTAGTTAAAATACAACATTGAGGAAAAACTATGAAGAAGTAAGGTGATAAAACATAAAACACAAAATTCAGCCGATATACAGGATATATTGCATGACGGTGACGTTTGGGCTTCTAGTGTACCCATCACCTAAATAGTGAACATTGTGCCTAATAGGTACTTTAGCCCTCTCCTCTCTCTTTCCCCTTTGGAGTCCCCAGTGTCTATTATTATTGGATTTTCAAGATTCATCCTTGTGGATGCATGCTGTTCCACATGTTTCATTTTCACCTCTGCATATTCCAGTGTATGAACACATTACCACTTAACTATCTGTTCTACTATTGATTGACATTTCTGTTGTTTCCTGTTTCTTTGGTGTTACTAACAATGAAGTTACAAATACATGTACACGTGCATGAGTGTCCCCAGGAAATTTATCTGGTATTGGAAATACTGGGTCACCCAAGATATGATTTTGAATAAGTGTGTTCCAAACTGGTTGTAATGACTGCAGCAATGTATGCTTTCCTCAGCTGTGTAGGAGAGTTCCTATTGCTTCAAATTCTTGCCAGTACTTATTTCTCTACTATGTTTGTAATGTGACTGTAGGCTTTAGAGTCATAATGAACCTGGCTTCAAATTCAGGTCATGGTTTGTGATGCTAGGCTAATAATGTCTGCTTGCCAAGTTCTTGTAATGATTATGTAATGCAAGGTATTAAGAGATGCCTCTGTTAGTCTATTTGGGCTGCTATACCAAAATGCCATAAACTAGGTAGCTTATAAAAAACACAAATTTATTTTGCACGGTTCTGGAGGCTGAGAAGTCCAAGATTAAGTCACCAGCAGATTTGGTGTCTCATGAAGGCCTATGTTCTGGCTCACAGATGACACCTTCTTGTGTCCTCACATAGCAGAAGGGGTGAGGGGTCTCTCAGGCTTCTTTTATAAGGCACCAGTCCTATTCATGAAGGCCTTCATGACTCAATCACCTCATGAAAGCTCACTAGTACACGTCTTTCGCGGCCCGGGGGAGTAGCTCACTAGAAGAGAATAATCTCATACTCCTTATCCTCCTCCTCCGCCTCTCCTCCTCCTCCCCGTCGTCTTCTTCTCTTCTCCTTCTCTTTCTTATCTTCCTCTTCCTCTCCTCTTCTCTTCCTCTTCCTCTTCCTTCTTCCTCTTCCTCTTCCTCTTCCTCTGCTTCTCTTCGCTTCTCTTTTCTTCTTCTTTCTTCTTTTCTTCTTCTTCTTGCTTGCCTGAGTTCGTCTTTTTGAGATGGATTGCTTGCTCTGTCGCCCAGGCTGGAGTGCAGTGACATGATCTTGGCTCACTGCAACCTCCCGCTCCTGGGTTCAAGTGATTCTCCTGCCTCAGCCTCCCAAGTAGCTGGGACCACAGGTGCCTGCCACCACGCCTGGCTAAATTTGTATTTTTAGTGGAGATGGAGTTTTGCCGTGTTGACCAGGCTGGTCACCATCACCTTAGGGGTGAGAATTTCAACACGTGAATATGATGAATGCATATTCCATATGATACATATACATGCGTACATATGGGTGAACTGAGGAACAGAACACTTCAATATGTGCCTGGGAATATTCTTTTTGTTGGGTTAAGAACAGGAATATTAAGGTATGTAGAATTAGTTATCTTTTTTTTTTTTTTTTTTTTTGTATTTTTAGTAGAAACAGGGTTTCACCATGTTGGCCAGACTGGTCTCGAATTCCTGACCTCAGGCAATCTGCGCATCTCAGCCTCCCAAAGTGCTGGGATTACAGGCATGAGCCACTACTCCCAGCCACAAGTTTTCTTTTTTTTAAACACATGGTAAGGTCATGTCTATGAAGCATAAGTTAGTGTGGCTCAAACCTGTCCCATTTCACTTCTGAACAGCCTGGAAACTTCTTCTGAGTCTTTTTAAATTTTTTTTCTGAGACAGAGTTTCACTCTGTCGCCTAGGCTGGAGTGCAGTGGCATGATCTCAGCTCATGGCAACCTCTGCCTCCAAGGTTCAGGTGATTTTCCTGCCTCAGCCTCCTGAGTAGCTGGGAATACAGGCGTGCACCACCATGCCTGGCTAATTTTTTGTATTTTTATTAGAGATGGGTTTTCACCATGTTGGCCAGGCTGGTCTCGAACTCCTGACCTCAAGTGATCTGCCGGTCTTGGCTTCCCAAAGTGCTGGGATTACAGGTGTAAGCCACCATGCCCAGCCTAGTTATCTTTTTTGATTGAAAAAGAATTTAGTCCAGAAAAATTTCGTTCTGGCTTTCCTTAAATGCAGATGGGGATATCTTTCAGTTCCTGACAGTTTTTTTTTTTTTTTAAGGGCATCTGTGGTGAATTAGAGATGGCCTCAAGTTATTTAAAATTCCTGCCATTGAGAGACCCATTTCTTCTCCCTTTGAATCTAAGCTGGCCTGGATTACTTTGATCAGCAGAGTACAACAGAAGTGACATGATGCCAGTAGTGAGCCTGAATTTTAAGAGATCTGACAGCTTCCTCTGTTCCTGGCACCTGATCTTTAGTCAGCCATCAGATAAGAAGTCTAACTACTCTGCTGAAGTAAACATGTGGAGAGACCCTGATATTACACAGTGAGGGAGAGGGGCTCAGCAGAACCCAGCCTTTTGCAATCTCTGCAGAGACATCAGGTGCATGAAAGAAGCATCATGGACACTCTGGCCTAGCCCAGCCACCAGCTGAATAGCACGAGTGACCCCAGTTGAGACATGGAGCAGAAGAATCACCTAGTTGAGCCCTTCTCAAATTTGTGACTTGTAAAATTATGAAACAAAGTGGATGCTGTTTTAAGGCTCTACATTTTATAGTAGCTGTTACATAGTTACATAGCTAGAAGGGCAGGTTTTCAGGCGATGGTGGCTGGGATGGCAAAATGCCCCATAATTCTGCTCCTGGCTAAAGTGTATTCTCATGTCTAACTCTAGAAATGGAGACCCCTTGTATATACAAGGACCAATAGCCATTCTAGCAGTGACTTGTGGGTTTTATTCACATCTTGAAAACTTAAGAACTGCAGTATTTGGCGGACACAGATGATCTTTCCAACTTAGCCTGGGAAGCAGTGCCAATGGATACATAGTAAAAAGCTTAGACGACTTCCATGATGTCAGCCTCAAAATGTTTAGGATTTTTTTTCTCAAACACCCTATCTTACTTTAATTATATTTTATTATTTGGTAGTTAAACCCTGCATGGGCATTTTCCTGTTTTTAGCTAAAATGTTCTTATAGAGTAGTACTTCCTTTCACTGAGATAAAACTACATCTTTTAAGCTTTGAGTTGCATCCTCTAGGTCTGGGATATTAGGATGTAGTGAAAAAGTCTATATTACCATATTTACATTTCTATGAATTTACAGCCTTCAAATCTCCAAAATTGCCATATTTTGGTCTCTTGTTGTCATAGATTTTCATTGGCTTTCTAATACTTTCTAGTGAAATAATTAGTTTTACTTCTCTAATTTTTCTTTAATTTTTAATATGTATTTTTTTGAGGCTTGGCAGTTAATGTATGGGATGGAATAATTTTGTGTTCCATGTTCTGTCTGATCCTAGCATTCTGTTGGGTTTATGATTCACAGCAGCCTGTTGGACCGATGTGGTGACCCTCTCCCTTCCCATTGATTATGGATATTCCCAAAATATTTCTCATTGGCAGGGATCCTACAAGTCTACATAACCCTTTCCTTTCCCCAGGGGTTTGAATACTGTCTTTTAAAGTCTCAGTTTTTGCACTGGGACCCAGTTCAAATAGCACAGAACCAGATTAGTTCAGAACCATAAACCTGTATCCATCAGACTTTGAGTGTCACCTCTGCCAGGTGATACCTGCTGAACTTGCCACCCAATCAAATTAAATCCTCTGGAGAGACCCTCGGCATAGAATAGATGAGCACCCCTGGTGATTCTGCTGTCTAACCCATTCCCTTGATCTAAAAACACACTTTAGAGAGCCTAGTTTTAAGTTATTTTTACTTCCTTATGGACCATGTAGTTGAGTCCAGGGTGATTCCAAAGCTCATCTAAGTGAAGACAGATTTTTTTTCCCCCAGAAAACTAAAAAGCAAACAGTCAACCCATTGTGATGGAAATGTTCAAGCATACACTGTTTTAGTCTTAGTCCGTTTTCTGCTGCTTATAACAGAATACCTGAAAGTGAGTAATTGATATAAAAAAGGAATTTATTTCTTACAGTTATGGAGGCTGAGAAGTCCAAGTTCAGGGGAGCCACATCTGGTGAGGGTCTTCTTGTTGACTGGGACTTTCTAGAGTCTGGAGGCTGCACAGGTTATCACATGGCAAGGAGGTTGAGCATGCTGACATGCTAGCTCAGGTCTCTCCTCTTCTTATAAAGCCACCAGTTCCTCTCCCATGATAACCCATTGATCCATTAACCCGTTAATCCATCAGTTCCATTACCTTTCAATAGCCCCACTTCTCAATACTGCCACATTGGGGATTGTTTCAACATGAGTTTTGGAGGGGACAAATATTCAAACCATAGCATACACAGAATAAAGAGAATAGAAAAGTAAATGTCATGTACCCATCACTCAGCTTTAACAATTATCAGTATATATCTAATCTTATTTCACCCATGTTCCTAGCCACTCCCACCCCTAACTTCTCCCCACAACCCCACTGAATTATTTAAAGCAAACCAAGATATCCTATAACTTCATTTATAAGTACTTCAGTATTTACCTCTAAAAGATAACAGATTCTTTTTTAACCAGAATACTGTATCATGTCTACAATAGTTATTAATATTTTCAGGAAACAGTTTAAAGTATTCCAATAAAATAACTTGAACTCCTATAATGGTATTAATGTAGGCTTAAATGACTTTTCCTAAAATGCATTACCTATCTTTATGCACTTGGTATGAAATCATCCAGCAATTCATCTTCATCCACTTGACGTACACTATTTTTTTTTTTTGAGACAGAGTCTTGCTCTGTTGCCCAGGCTGGAGTGCAATGGCGCACTCTTGGCTCACTGCAAGTGCCACCTCCCGGGTTCACGCCATTCTCCTGCCTCAGCCTCCCGAGCAGCTGGAACTACAGGCACCCACCACCACACCCGGCTAATTTTTTTGTCTTTTTTAGTAGAGATGGGGTTTCACCAGGTTAGCCAGGATGGTCTCGATCTTCTGACCTTGTGATCCACCCACCTCGGCCTCCCAAAGTGCTGGGATTACAGGCGTGAGCCACCACGCCTGGCCAACATACACTATTGAAGAAAGTTTAAAACTTATCTACAAACTCTGCTTTCTACACTGTCACCTTTCTTTATATTAGCATTAAATAAGATCAATTTGAGCACTAATCTCTAGGAGAAATGTTCTCGACACATCTCCACCCAGGGAAAGTTGTACTCAGTATTTACCTTGTCATCTCCCATCCTTATAAAGCCAATTCCCCATCCGCCTCAAAACATTCGCGTCAGAATATTTCTTTCATCCCCTATTTAAAAAAATAAAAGAGAAACTATTATTATTTAGAGGATTTTCAATCAGCTTTATTGAGGTATAATTTACATACAATAAAATCCACCTATTTGATGTGGACAATTCAATGAGCTTTGAAAAATATGTGCAGTCATGTAACAGCCACTACTATCAAGATATAGAATAATTATATCATTCCAAAGAGTTCTCACATGTGTCCACTAATACTCTACAGCATGGCCTATGGTAATGTCCAATCTGCTTTGTATCACTATAGTTTTGCTATTTCTAGGATTTCATAGAAATGAAATATTTTGTGTCTGGCTTCTTTCACTTAGCCTAATATTTTTTAAGTTCATTCCTGTATCAGTAGTTTGTTCCTTTTTATTGCAGAGTAGTATTGCATTAGATGAATATACCACAATTTGTCTATCCATTCATCAGTTGATGAATACCTATGTTTGGGTTGTTTCCAATTTTGGGCTATTATGACTATATCTCCTATGAACATTTGAATATAAGTCTTTGTGTAGATCTATGTTTTCATTTATCTTGGGTGAATACCTAGGAGTGGAAGTACTGAGTCATATTCTAAGGATATATTTAACTTTATAAGAATCTGCCAAATTGTTTTGCATAGTAGCTGAACTAATTTGCATTCCCACCAGAAAAGTATGAAAGTTCCAGTCTCTCCATATCCTTGACAATTGTCAATATTTAATTTTAGCCATTCTAAGGATTTTGTATTAGTATCTCACGATTTTCCAATTAGTAATTATGTTGAACATCTTTTCAGATACTTATTTATGTATCTTTTATAAACTTTTTATTGTATCTTTTGCTCATTTAAAAAATCGGATTGTTCATCATCTTATTGTTGAGCTATAAATTATTTTTCTTCTGGACACAGTCCCTTATAAAATATAAATATTATGAATATTTCCCTAAGTTTGTGGCTTATCTTTTCATTTACCAGTTATTTTTGAAAAGCAAAAGTTTTAAATTTTGATGGAGTTCAGTTCATCAGCTTTTTCTTTTAGAATTTATATTTTTGTGTTGTATTAAAAAAATCTTTGCCTAACCCAAGATCAGTAAGATTTTGTTTTTTATTTTTAAAATTTTTGTGGGTACATGGTAGATATATATATTTACAGAATACGTGAGGGGGTTTTGGACTTTTTTTTTC
This sequence comes from Rhinopithecus roxellana, assembly GCF_007565055.1. NCBI lineage: Eukaryota > Metazoa > Chordata > Mammalia > Primates > Cercopithecidae > Rhinopithecus > Rhinopithecus roxellana. The sequence continues at coordinate 65,796,002 of NC_044554.1, forward strand.
TTTTGGTGGAGAACAGCGTTTTGCTATATCGTCCAGGCAGGTTTAGAACTCCTGGATTCAAGCTGTCCTCCTGCCTCTGCCTCCCTAAGTGCTGAGATTAAAGACGTGAGCCATTATGCCTGACTACATGAGATATTTTGAAACAGGCATACAATGAGTAATAATTGCATCAGGGTAAATGGTATATCCATCATCTCAAGCATTTATCATTTACTTGTGTTACAAACAATTCAGTTATACTTTTTTAGTTGTTTTTAAATGTACAATAAATTATTGTTGATGGGTCATTCTGTTGTGCTATCAAATACTAGATCTTCTTCATTCTATGTATATTTTTGTACCTATTAATAATCCCTCTCTCACTATCCTTCCTAGCCTCTAGTAACTATCATTCTGCTCTCTATCTCCATGAGTTCAATTGTTTTAAATTTTAGCTCCTGCAAATAAGTGAGAGCATGAGAAGTTTGTCTTTCTGTGCATGGCTTATTACACTTAACATAATGACCTGTAGCTCCATCCATGTTGTTGCAAATGACAGGATCTTATCATTTTTATGGCTGACTAGTACCGCATTGTGTATATGCACCACATTTTCTTTGTCTGTTTGTCTGTTAATGGATACTTAGGTTGCTTCCAAATCTTGGCTATTGTGAATAGTGCTGGAATAAACACTATCTCTTTGATATACTGATTTCCTTTCTTTTGGGTATATACCCAGAAGTGGGATTCCTGGATCATTTGATAGCTCAAATTTTAGTTTTTATGAGGAGCCTCCAAACTGTTCGTAGTTGTTGTACTAATTTACATTCCCACCAAAAGGGTTCCCTTTTCTCCACATCTTCTCTAGTATTTGTTATTGCCTGTCTTTCGGATAAAAACCATTTAACTGGGGTGAGATGAGATCTCACTGTAGTTTTGATTTACATTTCTCTGATGATCAATCATGTTGAGCACCTTTTCATATACTTTTTGCCATTTGTATGTCTTCTTTTGAGAAATGTCTATTCAAATCTTTTGCCCATTTTTTGATTGGATAATTAGATATTTTTCTGAAGAGCTGTTTAAAGTCCTTGTGTATTGTGGTTATTAATCCCTTGTCAGATGGGTAGTTTGCAAATATTTTCTCCCAGTCTCTGAGTTGTCTCTTCCCTTTGTTGATTGTATCCTTTGCTGTGCAGAAGCATTTTAACTTGATGTGATCCCATTTGCCCATTTTTGCTTTGGTTGCCTATCCTTATGGGGTACTGCTCAGGAAATTTCTGCCAGACCAATTTCTTAGAGATTTTTCCCAATGTTTTATTGTAGTAGTTTCATAGTTTGAGGTCTTAGATTTAAGTCTTTAATCCATTTCAATTTGATTTTTGTGTATGGTAAGAGATAGAGGTCTAGTCTCATTCTTCTGCATATGGATAGCCAGTTTTCCCAGCACTATTTATTGAAGAGATTGTCTTTTCCTCAGCGTATGTTCTTGGGATCTTTGTCAAAAATGAGTTCACTCTAGGTAGGTGGGTTTGTTTCCAGGCTCTGTATTCTGTTCCCCTGGTCTATGTGTCTATTTTTGTGCTAGTACCATGCTGTTTTGGTTACTATCGCTCTGTAGTATAATTTGAAGTCAGGTAATGTGATTCCTCCAGTTTGGTTGTTTTTGCTTAGGAAAACTTTGGCTATTTTGGGTCTTTTGTTATTCTATATGAATTTTAGGTTTGTTTTTTCTATTTATGTGAAGAATGTCATTGGTATTTTGATAGGGATTGCATTGAATCTGTAGATTGCTTTGGGTGGTAATCACATTTTAACAATATTGATTCTTCCAATCCATGATCATGGAATATTTTTCCATTTTTGGTGTCCTCTTCAATGTCTTTCATCAGTGTTTTATAGTTTTTGTTATGAGATCTTTCACTTCTTTGGATTAAGCTGATTCCTAGGTATTTAATTTTTTGTGCGGCTATTGTAAATGTGATTACTTTTAAAATTTCTTTTTCACATTGTTCATTGTTGGTATGTATAAACACTATTGATTTTTGTATGTTGATTTTGTATCCTAAAACTTTGTTGAATTTATCAGTTCTAATAGTTTTCTTGTGGAAAACTTGGGTTTTTCCAAACATAGTATCATATCATGTGCAAACAAAGATAATTTGACTTCTTCCTTTCCAATTTGGAAGGAAAGGAAGTGTGTCTTTATAGCTTACTCTTGTCTGACTGCTCTAGTGAAGACTTCCAGTACTATGTTGAATAACAATGGTGAAAGTGGGCCTGCTTGTCTTGTCCAGATCTTAGAGGAAAGTCTTTTAGTTTTTTCCCAGTCAGTATGATACTAGCTGTGGGTCTGTCATATATCCCTTTTATTTTGGTGAGATGTGTTCCTTCTATACACAGTTTTTTATCATATACTGAATTTTGTTAAATGCTTTTTCAGCATCAGTTGAAATGATTGTGTGATTTTGTCCTTCATTCTGTTGATATGATGTATCAAAATTGATTTACATACGTTGAACCATCCGTGTATTCCTGAAATTAATCCCATTTGGTCATGATGAATGATGCTTTTAATGAGTTGTTGAATTTGGTGTGCTAGTTTTTTGTTGAGAATTTTTGCATCAATGTTCCTCAAAGATATTGGCCTGTAGTTTTCTTTCTTTGGTGTGTCTTTGCCTGGTTTTGGTATTAGAGTAATACCCATAGAATGAGTTTGAAAACATTCCTTCCTCCTCTGTTTTTCTGAAATAGTTTGAGTAGAGTTACTATTAGTTCTTCTTTAAATGTTTGGTAGAGTTCAGCAGTGAAGCCATTGGGTCCCATGCTTTTCTTTGCTGGGAGACATTTTATTACAGTTTCAATTTTATTACTTGTTATTGATGTCTGTTCAGGTTTTTGATTTCTTCTTGGTTCAATCTTGGTAGATTGTATGTGTCTAGGAATTTGTCCATTGGTTATCGGTTTTTCAGTTTATCGGTAGATGGTGGCTTTTAGTAGCCTAGAAATTCAGAGGATCCCCTGAATTTCTGTGGTATTTGTTGTAATGTCTCCTTTTTCATCTCTGGTGTTATTTATTTGAGTCTTCTCTTTTTTTTTCTTTGTTAGTCTGGCTAAAGGTTTGTTGATTTTGTTTATCTTTTCAAAAAACCAAGTTTTTGCTTCATTGATCCTTTGTATTTTCTTCATTTCAGTTTCACTTATTCCTGCTCTGATCATTATTTCTTTTCTTCTACTAATTATGAGTTTGGCTTGCTCTTGCTTTTCTAGTTTTTAAAGATGTATTGATAGGTTGTTTGCTTGAGGTTTTTCTACCTTTTCAACATAGGTGTTTATAGCTATAAACATTCCTGTTAGTACTGCTTTTGCTCTATCCCATAGATTTTGGTATGTTTTATTTCCATTATCATTCGTTTCAAGAAAGTTTTCAATTTCCATCTTAATTTCTTCATTGACTCACTGGCCACTCAGGAGCATATTGTTTAATTTCTATGCATTCATATGGTTTCTAAAATTCCTCCTGTTATTGAGGGTTTTTTTGTTTTTTTTTTCTTTTTTTCTATTTTGTGTTACTGATTTTTAATTTTATTCCATTGTAATCCAAAAAGATACTTGATAGAATTTTATTTATTTGAATGTTTTATGACTTATTCTGTGGTCTAACATGTGGTCTATCCTTGAGAATGATCTACGTGCTAAGGAGAAGAGTGTATATTCTGCAGCCAGTGAATGAAAAGTTCTGTAAATATATATTAGATCCATATATAGTGCAGATTAAGTCCAGTGTTTGTTGATTTTCTTTCTGGATGATCTGTCTAATACTGAAAGTGGAGGATTGAAATATCCAGTTATTATTATATTGGGGTCTTTGTCTTTCTTTAGCTCTGGTAACATTTGCTTTATATATCTGAGTGCTCCAGTGCTGGGTACATATATATTTAAAATTGTTATATCCTCTTGCTTAATTGACCCATTTATCATTATATGATGACCGTCTTTGTCTTTTCTTACAGTTTTTGTCTTGAAATATGCTTTGATAAAAGTATGGCTACTCTGCTTTTTTTTTTGGTTTCCATTTGCATGGAATGTTTTTCCATCCCTTTATTTTCAATCAATGTGTGTCTTTATAGGTAAAGTGTGTTTTTTTGTGGGAAACAGATTGTTGGGTCCTGGTTTTTTTTTTTTTTTTTTTTTTAATCTATTCAGCCATTCTTTCTTTTGATTGGAGAGGTAGTCTGTTTACATTCAATGTTATTATTGATAAGTAAGGACTTACTCCTGCCATTTAGTTATTTGTTTTCTGGTTGTGTTGTGGTCTTCTCTTCCTTCTTTCCTTCCTTCTGGTCTTCCTTTCAGTGAAGATGATTTTCTTCGGTAGTATTAATATGGATTGGCTGTATCCCCACCCGAATATCATCTTGAATTGTAGCTCCCGTAATTCCCACGTGTAGTGGGAGGGACCTGGTGGGAGATAATTGAATCATGTCAGCAGTTTCCCTCATACTGTTCTCATGGTAGTGAATAAGTCTCATGAGATCTAATGATTTTATAAGGAGTTTCCCCTTTTGTTTGGTTCTCATTCTTTCTTGCCCGCCACCATGTAAAATGTCCTTTGCTCTTTCATCATGACTGTGAGGCCTCCCCAGCCATGTGCAACTGTGAGTCAATTAAACTTTTCCTTTATAAATTACCCAGTCTCAGGTATGTCTTTATTAACAGTGTGAGAACAGACTGATACAAGTATGTTTTAATTTCTTGCCTTTTATTTTGTGTGTGTCTGTCATATGTTTTTTGATTTGAGGTTACCATGAGGCTTGCAAATAATATCTTAAAATCCATTATTTTAAACTGATGACAACTTAACACTGATTGTATAAATAATCAAAGGGAAAACTAACAAAAACTCTACACTTTAGCTTCATCTCCACTCTTTTTTGGTTGTTTCTATTTATAGATTATTGTACTATTACTTGAAAAGTTGTTGTAGTCATTATTATTATTATTCTGAGACAGGGTTTTGGTCTGTTGCCCAGGCTGGAGTGTAGTGGTGTGATATGGCTCACTGCAGACTTGACCTACCAGGCTCGAACAATCTTCCCACCTCAGCCTCCTGAGTAGCTGGGACTACAGGCACTTGCCACCACACCTAGCTAATTAAAAAAATTTTTTTTGTTAGGAATAGGGTCTTACTGTATTGCCTAAGCTGGTCTCAAACTTCTGGGTTCAAGGGATCAGCCCGCCTCAGCCTCCCAAAATGCTGGGATTATAAGAGTGAGCCGCCAAGCCTGGCCTGTAGTTATTGTTTTTGATAGATTCATCTTTAGTCTTTCTACTCAAGATATGAGTAGTTTACATGCCACAGTTACAGTGTTATAATATACTATGTTTTTCTGTGTATTTATTATTGCCAGTGAGTTTTGTTCCTTTAGATGATTTCTTATTGGTCATTAATATCCTTTTCTTTCAGATTGAAGAACTCCCATTAGAATTTTCTTGTAGGACAGGCCTGCTGTTGATGAAATCTCTCAACTTTTGTTTGTCTGGGAAATACTTTATTTCTCCTTAATTTTTTTTTTTTCAATAGAGATGGGATCTCTCTGTGTTGCCCAGGCTGGTCTTGAACTCCTGGGTTCAAGTGATCCACCCACCTCAGCATCCCAAAGTGCTAGGATTACAGGCGTGAGCCACCAGACTTGGCCTCCCCTTCACTTTTAAAGGATATTTTCGCTGGATACACTTGTCTAGGAAACCTTCTCTTTAATGCCAGGAACTCTTAGTTGCCCTTTTGAGTTTATTTTTTAGATTTCCTAGGTATGTTTCATTCTTTTAAATACTTTTTCTTTTGTCTCTTGTGACTGTATATTTTCAAATAACATGTCTTCAGACTTACTAATTCTTCCTTCTTCTTCGTCAATTCTGCTTTTAAGAGACTCTGGTGCATTTTTCAGTAGGTTAATTGCATTTTCAACTCCAGAATTTCTGCTTGATTCTTTTTAATCATTTCTATCTCTTTGTCAAATTTTTCTGAGAGGATTCTGAATTCCTTCTCCGTTTTATCTTAAATTTCACTGGGTTTTCTAAAAACAGCTACTTTGAATTCTCTGTCTGAAAGATTATATATCTCTGTCTGTCCAGGATTGGTCCCTGGTGCCTTATTGAGTTTGTTTGGTGAGATTGTATTTCCCTGGATAGTCTTGGTGCTTGTGGATGTTTGTTGGTGTCTGTGCATTGAAGAGTTAGGTATTTATTGTAGTCTTCATCATCTGGGCTTGTTTGTAATCATCCTTCCAGATATTGAAGGGTCTTGGGTATTGTGATATAAATTTTGTCATTGCAACCATATCTGCATTAGGGGGCACCCCAAGTCCAGTAATGCTGTGGCTTGTGCAGACTCATAGAGGTACCACATGGATGGTATTGGATAAGATCCCAAAGAATTCCCTGGATTACTAGGGGAAGATTCTTGTTTTCATCACTAACTTTCTCCCAAACAAATGTAATCTCTCTGTGCTCAGCTGCCTAAAACTGGGGGAAGGGGTGACACAAATACCCTGTGGCCACACCACTAGGACTGCACTGGGTCAGACCTGAGACCAGCACAGCGGTTGATATTACATAAGGCCCATGGCTACTGCCTATGTTCCATCAAGGCCCTAGGGCTCGAAAATCAGCAGGTGGTGAAGCCAGTCAGGCTTGTGTTCTTCTTTTCAGGGTAGTGAGTTCTTCCTGGCCTTGGGTGGGTCCAGTGATTCTGTCCAGGAGCCAGAGCCTTGAGTCAGACATCTTAGGAATCTACCTGGTGCTCTATTCTACTGTGGCTGAGCTGGCACCAATGCAAAAAGACAAAGTTCTTCCCACTCTTTCCTCCTCTTTCCACAAGAAGAGGAGTTTATCCCTGTGGCTGCCACCATCCCAGGCCCATGGCATGTACTGTTTGGCTCCCACTGATGTTCACTCAAGGCCCAAGGGTTCTTCAATCAGCATGTGGTGAATGCTACCAGGCCGGGGACTCTCCTTTCAGGCAGTGGGCTCCTCTCTGGCCCAGGGCAGGTCCAGAAATGTCTTCTAAGGGCCAACACCTGGAATTGGGGATCCCAAGAGTCTGCTTGGTGCTCTGACCCTACTCCATTAAGCCATTTTTGCATTGCTATGAAGAAATACCTGAGACTGGATAATTTGTAAAGAAAAGAGGTTTACTTAGCCCACAGTTCTGCAGGCTTTGCAGGAAGCATGGTACCCACATCTACACAGTTTCTAAGGAGGCCTTAGGAGGCTTCCAATCATGGCAGAAAGCAAAGGGGAAGCAGGCATGTCACATTGCAAAAGCAGGAACAAGCGAGACAGAAAGTGGGGAGGGGGATGCCATACACTTTAAACCATCCAGATCTCATGTGAACTCAGAGTGAGAACTCACTTACCACCAAGGGGATGGCTGAAGCCATTCATGAAGGATCTACAACCATGATTCAAACACCTCCCACCAGGCCCCACCTCCAGCATTGGGGATTACATTTCAACATGAGATTTGGGTGGGGACAAATACCCAAACTACATCAACCACTGTGGCTGAGCTGGTACCTAGGCTGCAAGACAAAGTCCTCTTTACTTGTACCTCTCCTTTTCTCAAGCAGAAGGAGTCTCTCCCTGTAGTGACCACAGCTGGGAAGCCAGTATGTCTCTGAATCTCACCCAAGGCCAACGGTGAGCACTGCCTGGTGCTTATTCATCAGTGCTACCACTGATGATTATTCAGTGCCCAGGATGTCTTTAGTCAGCAGGTGATACATTTTGCCAGGACTAGGTCTTTCCCTTCAAGGGAGTGGGTACCCTTCTGGCCAACAATATGGCTAAACATTTCATCCAGGAGCAAGGGCCTGGAATGGGACCTCAAATCTCTGCCTGGTGCTCTATCCTACTGTAACTGAGCTGGTTGGTATCCATGTTGCAAGGAAAAGTCCTTTTTACTCTTCCTGCTCTGCCTCTCAAGTAGAAGGAAGGAGTCTCCTGAAGCTGTGAGCTGTACTGCCTGGGGTAGGGAAAGGGGTGGCATATATACTCCCTTGGCTGCCCTGGCTAATGTCTCACTAGGTCACATTCCCCACAAGTCCATTGACTCTGAGCCCAGCACAGCACCAGGCCTTGCCCAGGCATTTCAGTCCTTATGGCATAGACTGCCTTTCAAGCTTATTTAGAACAACAGAGCATTTTACCTCATGGTGGCAGGACTTGCTGGAATTCAGGTTTTGACTGCTGGGATGGGCTATTACTCTCTGGCTAGGGCTGGTCTAAATCCTCCCTCTGTGAGTGCTGGGTGAATTCTGCTTGGTGTTCCTTTCTGCTGTGACAACAGTGTTGCTAGGGCAACACTGAGTTCCAAAGTCCCACAATTACTATGTTCTCCCTCCCCTAAACACCCTGATTCTTTCTCGGTGCCACATGGTTGCAGCTGGGGGTGGAGGAGGGGTGGGGCTGACAATTAAAGACCATCTTTCCAAGTCTCTTTAGTGCCTCTTTTAGTGATAAGAAGTAAAAACCAGGTACTGTCACCACTCACCTGATTTTTTTTCTTATGAAGGTGCATTTTTTTTTTTGTAAGGATAGTTTTTCAGTTTGGTATTCTAGGGTGAACCATTGATAGAGGCTTCTATTGGGCCATTTTACTGCCAGATTTTCAGTTTTCTTCTAGATATTTTATAGTTTTAGCTTTTACATTTAGGTGTATGATCCATTTTGAGTTACTTTTTGTAAAGGGTTGAAGTTCATTTTTTATTTTTATCTTTTTTTTTTTTTATTATACTTTAAGTTCTAGGGTACGTGTGTACAACATGCAGGTTTGTTACGTAGGTATACATGTGCCGTGTTGGTTTGCTGCACCCATTAACTCATCATTTATATTAGGTATTTCTCCTAATACTATCTCTCCCCCTGCCCCCCATCCCACAACAGGCCCCTGTGTGTGATGTACCCCGCCCTGTGTTCAAGTGATCTCATTGTTCATTTACCACCTATGAGTGAGAACATGTGGTGTTTGGTTTTCTGTCCTTGTGATAGTTTGCTCACAGTGATGGTTTCCAGCTTCACCCATGTCCCTGTAAAGGACATGAACTCATCCTTTTTAATGGCTGCATAGTATTCTATGGTGTATATGTGCCACATTTTCTTAATCCAGTCTGTCATTGATGAACATTTGGGTTGGTTCCAAGTCTTTGCTATTGTGAATAGTGCTGCAGTAAACATATGTGTGCGTGGGTCTTTATAGTAGCATGATTTATAATCCTTTGGGTATATACCCAGTAATGGGATTGCTGGGTCAAATGGTATTTCTAGTTCTAGATCCTTGAGGAAATGCCACACTGTCTTCACAATGATTGAACTAGTTTACACTCGCACTAACAGTGTAAAAGTGTGCCTATTTCTCCACATCCTCTCCAGCATCTGTTGCTTCCTGACTTTTTAATGATCGCCATTCTAACTGGTGTGAGATGGTATCTCATTGCGGTTTTGATTTGCATTTCTCTAATGACCAGTGATGATGAGCATTTTTTCATGTGTCTGTTGGCTACATAAATGTCTTCTTTTGAGAAGTGTCTGTTCATATCCTTTGCCTACTTTTTGATGGGGTTGTTTTTTTCCTTGTAAATTTGTTTAAGTTCTTTGTAGATTCTGAATATTAGCCCTTTGTCAGATGGATAGATTGCAAAAATTTTCTCCCCTTCTCTACGTTGCCTGTTCACTCTGATGGTAGTTTCTTTTGCTGTGCAGAAGCTCTTTAGTTTAATTAGATCCCATTTGTCAATTTTGGCTTTTGTTGCCATTGCTTTTGGTGTTTTAGTCATGAAGTCCTTGTCCATGCCTATTTCCTGAATGGTATTGCCCAGGTTTTCTTCTTGGGTCTTTATGGTCTTAGGTCTAACATTTAAGTCTTTAACCCATCTTGAATTAATTTTTGAATAAGGTGTAAGGAAGGGATACAGTTTCAGCTTTCTACATATGGCTAGCCAGTTTCCCCAGCACCATTTATTAAATAGGGAATCCCTTCCCCATTTCTTATTTTTGTCAGGCTTGTCAAAGATCAGACAGTTGTAGATGTGTAGTGTTATTTCTGAGGTCTCTGTTCTGTTCCATTTGTCTATATATCTGTTTTGGTCCTGGTACCATGCTGTTTTGGTTACTGTAGCCGTGTAGTATAGTTTGGAGTCAGGTAGCATGATGCCTCCAGTTTTGTTCTTTTTGCTTAGGATTGTCTTGGCAATTTGAGCTCTTTTTTGGTTCCATATGAACTTTAAAGTAGTTTTTTCCAATTCTGTGAAGAAAGTCATTGGTAGCTTGATGGGGATTGCATTAAATCTATAAATTTCCTTGGGCAGTATGGCCATTTTCACAATATTGATTCTTCCTATCCATGAGCATGGAATGTTCTTCCATTTGTTTGTGTCCTCTTTTATTTCATTGAGCAGTGGTTTGTGGTTCTCCTCGAAGAGGTCCTTCACATCTCTTGTGAGATGGATTACTAGGTATTTTATTTTCTTTGTAGCAATTGTGAATGGGAGTTCACTCATGATTTGGCTCTCTGTTTGACTGTTAATGGTGTATAGGAATGCTTGTGATTTTTGCACGTTGATTTTGTATCTTGACATTTTGCTGAAGTTGCTTATCAGCTCAGATTTGAGCTGAGATGATAGGGCTTTCTAAATATACAATCATGTCATCTGCAAACAGGGACAATTTGCCTTCCTCATTTCCTAATTGAATACACTTTATTTCCTTTTCTTGCCTGATTGCTCTGGCCAGAACTTCCAACACTATGTTGAATAGGAGTGGTGAGAGAGAGGGCATCCCTGTCTTGTGCCAGTTTTCAAAGGGAATGCTTCCAGTTTTTGCCCATTCAGTATGATATTGGCTTTGGGTTTGTCATAAATAGCTCTGATTATTTTGAGATATGTTCCATCAGTACCTAGTTTATTGAGAGTTTTTAGCATGAAGAGCTGTTGAATTTTGTTGAAGGCCTTTTCTGCATCTATTGAGATAATCGTATAGTTTTTGTCATTGGTTCTGTTTATGTGATGGATTACGTTTACTGATTTGCATATGTTGAACCAGACTTGCATCCCAGGGCTGAAGCTGACTTGATTGTGGTAGATAAGCTTTTTGATGCACTGCTGGATTCAGTTTGCCAGTATTTTATTGAGGATTTTTGCATCGATGTTCATCAGGAATATTGGTCTAAAATTCTTTTTTTTTGCTGTGTCTCTGCCAGGCTTTGGTTTCAGGATGATGTTGGCCTCATAAAATGAGTTAGGGAGGATTCCCTCTTTTTCTATTGATTGGAATAGTTTCAGAAAGAATGGTACCAGCTCCTCTTTGTACCTCTGGCAGAATTTGACTGTGAATCTGTCTGGTCCTGGACTTTTTTTGGTTGGTACACTATTAATTATTGCCTCAATTTCAGAGCCTGTTATTGAATCTCTATTCAGAGATTCAAATTCTTCCTGGTTTAGTCTTGGGAGGGTGTATGTGTCCAGGAATTTATCCATTTCTTCTAGATTTTCTAGTTTATTTGCATAGAGGTATTTATAGTATTCTCTGATGGTAGTTTGTATTTCTGTGGGATTGGTGGTGATATGCTCTTTATCATTTTTTATTGCATCTATTTGATTATTTTCTCTTTTCTTCTTTATTAGTCTTGCTAATAGTCTATCAATTTTGTTGACCTTTTCAAAAATCCAGCTCCTGGGGTTATTGATTTTTTAAGGGTTTTTTGTGTCTCTTATCTCCTTCAGTTCTGCTCTGATCTTAGTTGTTTCTTGCCTTCTGTTAGCTTTTGAATTTGTTTGCTCTTGCTTCTCTAGTTCTTTTAATTGTGATGTTAGGGTGTCGATTTTAGATCTTTCCTGCTTTCTCTTGTGGGCATTTAGTGCTATAAATGTCTCTCTACACACGGCTTTAAATGTGTCCCACAGATTCTGGTACATTATGTATTTGTTCTCATTGGTTTCAAAGAACTTATTTATTTCTGCCTTCATTTTGTTATTTACCCAGCAGTCATTCACGAGTTGTTCAGTTTCCATGCAGTTGTGCAGTTTTGAGTGAGTTTCTTAATCCTGCGTTCTAATTTGATTGCACTGTGGTCTGAGAGACAGTTTGTTGTGATTTCTGTTCTTTGACATTTGCTGAGGAGCGCTTTACTTCCCATTATGTGCTCAATTTTAGAATAAGTGTGATGTGGTGCTGAGAAGAATGTATATTCTGTTGATTTGGGGTGGCGAGGTCTGTAGATTTCTATTAGGTCTGCTTGGTGCAGAGCTGAGTTCAAGTCCTGGATACCCTTGTTAACCTTCTGTCTCATTGATCTGTCTAGTATTGACAGTGGGGTGTTAAAGTCTCCCATTATTATTGTGTGGGAGTCTAAGTCTGTTTGTAGGTCTTTAAGGACTTGATGAATCTGGGTGCTCCTGTGTTGGGTGCATATATATTTTGGATAGTTAGCTCTTCTTGTTGAACTGATCCCTTTACCATTATGTAACAGCCTTGTCTCTTTTGGTTTTGTTAGTTTAAAGTCTGCTTTATCAGAGACTAGGATTGCAACCCCTGCTTGTCTTTGCTTTCCATTTGCTTGGTAGATCGCCCATGCCTTTATTTTGAGCCTATGTGCATCTTTGCACGTGAGATGTGTCTCCTGAATCCAGCACACTGATGGGTCTTCACTCTATGCAATTTGCCAATCTGTGTCTTTTAATTGGAGCATTTAGCCCATTTACATTTAAGGTTAATATTGTTATGTTTGAATTTGATCCTGTCATTATGACATTAGCTGGTTATTTTGCCCATTAATTGATGCAGTTTCTTCCTAGCATTGATCGTCTTTACAGTTTGGCGTGTTTTTGCAGTGGCTTGTTCTGATTGTTTCTTTCCATATTTAGTGCTTCCCTCAGGAGCTCTTGTGAGATAGGCCTGGTGGTGACAAAATCTCTCAGCATTTGCCTGTCTGTAAAGGATTTTATTTCTCTTTCACTTATGAAGCTTAGTTTGGCTGGATATGAAATTCTGGGTTGAAAATTCTTTTCTTTGAGAATGTTGAATATTGGCTCCCACTCTCTTCTGGCTTATAGGGTTTCTGCAGAGATATCTGCTGTTAATCTGATGGGCTTTCCTTTGTGGGCAACCCGTCCTTTCTCTCTGGCTGCCCTTAACACTTTTTCCTTCATTTCAACGTTGGTGAATCTGACAATTATGTGTGTTGGGGTTGCTCTTCTCGAGGAGTATGTTTGTGGTGTTCTCTGTATTTCCTGAATTTGAATGTTGGCCTGTCTTGCTAGGTTGGGAAAGTTCTCCTGGATAATATCCTGCAGAGTGTTTTCCAACTTGGTTCCATTCTCCCCATCACTTTCAGGTACACCGTCAAACGTAGATTTGGTCTTTTCACATAGGCCCATATTTCTTGGAGGCTTTGTTCATTTTTTTCACTCTTTTTTCTCTAACCTTGTCTTCTCACTTTATTTCATTAATTTGATCTTCAATCACTGATACCCTTTCTTCCACTTTGTCAAATCAGCTATTGAAGCTTGTGCATACGTCACGAAGTTCTCATGCAATGGTTTTCATCTCCATCGGATCATTTAAGGTCTTCTCTACACTATTTATTCTCTACACTATTTATTCTCTTTTCAAAGTTTTTAACTTCTTTATGATGGGTTCAAACATCCTCCTTCAGCTCGGAGACATTTGTTATTACTGACCTTCTGAAGTCTACTTCTCTCAACTTGTCAAAGTCATTCTCAGTCCAGCTTTGTTCCGTTGCTGGTGAAGAGCTGCCATCCTTTGGAGGAGAAGAGGTGCTCTGGTTTTTAGAATTTTCAGCTTTTCTGCTCTGGTTTCTCCCCATCTTTGTGGTTTTATCTACCTTTGGCCTTTGATGCTGGTGATCCACAGATGGGGTTTTGGTGTAGAGTACCTTTTTGTTGATGTTGATGCTATTCCTTTCTGTTTGTTGGTTTTCCTTCAAACACTTAGGTCCCTCAGCTGCAGGTCTGTTGGGGTTTGCTGGAGGTCCACTCCAGACAGACCTTGTTTGCCTGTGTATCACCAGTGAAGGCTGCAGAACAACAAATATTGCAGAACAGCAAATATTGCTGCCTGACCCTTCCTCTAGAAGCTTCGTCCCAGAAGCTGCCTATATGAGCTGTCTGTTGGCCCCTGCTGGGAGGTGTCTCCTAGTTAGGCTACATGGGGGTCAGGGACCCACTTGAGGAGGCAGTCTGTCCATTCTCAGAGCTCAAATGCCATGCTGGGAGAACCACTGCTCTCTTCAAAGCTGTTAGACAGGGACGTTTAAGGACATTTAAGTCTGCAGAAGTTGCCTGCTGCCTTTTGTTCAGCTCTGCCATGCCCACAGAGGTGGTAGGCCTTGTAGAGCTATGGTGGGCTCTGCCCAGTTTGAGCTTCCTGGCTGCTTTGTTTACCTACTCAAGCCTCAGCAATGGCAGACGCCCCTTCCTCAGCCAGGCTGCCACCTCACAGTTCCATCTCAGACTGCTGTGCTAGCAGTGTGCAAGTCTCTGTGGGCGTGGGACCCTCCGAGCGAGGCACGGGAGAGAATCTCCTTGTCTCTTTGCTAAGACCTTGGGAAAAGCACAGTATTTTGGTGGGAGTTTCCTGTTTTTCCAGGTAGTCTGTCACGGCTTCCCTTGGCTAGGAAAGGGAAATCCCCTGAACGCTTGCACTTCCTGGGTGAGGCGACGCCTTGTCCTGCTTCAGCTTGCCCTCCATGGGCTGCACCCACTGTCCAACCAGTCTCAGTGAGATGAGCCAGGTACCTCAGTTGGAATTGCAGAAATCACCCATCTTCTGTGTCGATCACACTGGGAGCTGCAGACTGGAGTTGTTCCTATTCAGTCATCTTCTGTACCTTATTTTCTTTATCCAGCCCACCATTGATGGGCACCTAGGTTGATTTCATGTCTTTTATATTGTGACTAATGCTGTGTTTAACATGCAAGTGCATGTATCTTTTTGGTAAAGTTATTTATTTTCTTTTTTATATATAACCAGTAATAAAATTGCTGGGTTGAATGGTAGTTCTGGTTTAAGTTATTTGAGAAATCTCCAAACTGCTCTTCACAGTGGTTGAACTAATTTACATTCCCACCAACAGTGTATAAGTGTTCTCTTTTCTCTGCAGCCTCACTGACAACTTTTGTTTTTTGACTTTCTAATAGTACCCATTCTGACTGGTGTGAGATAGTATCTCCTTGTGGTTTTGATTTGCATGTCTCTGATGATTAGGGATGTTGAGCATTTTTTTTTTTTTCATATTTTTGGTGGCTGCTTGTATGTCTTCTTTTAAGAAGTGTCTATTCATATCTCTTGCCCATTTTAAATGGGATTATTTGTTTTTTGCTTTTTGAATTGTTTAAGTTCCTTATAGATTATGGATATTAGACCTTTGTTATATGCATAGTTTATTAACATTTTCTCCAATTTTTTTGGTTGTCTTTTTACTCTGTTCATAGTTTCTTATGTGGAGAAGAATCTCTTTAGTTTAATTAGGTCTCACTTGTGAATTTGTTTTTGTTGTAATTGCTTTTGAGGACTTAGCCATAAATTCTTTCCAAAAGCTGATGTCCAGAATGGTGTTTCCTAGGTTTTTTTCTAGGATTCTTATAGGTTGAAGTCTTATATTTAAATCTCCAATTTACCCTGAGGTAATTTTCATGTATGGTGAGAGGTAGGAGTCCAGTTTCATTCTTCTGCATAATGACTAATGAGCTATCCCAGCACCATTTGTTGAACAGGGAGTTGTTCCCCATTGCTTATTTTTGTTGACTTTGTTGAAGATCAGATGGCTGTAGGATATGGCTTTATTTCTTTGTTCTCTATTCTGTTCCACTGGTTTATGTGCCTGCTTTTATACCATCCTGTTTTGGTTACTGTAGCCTTATAGTGTAGTTTGAAGATGGGTAATGTGATGCCTCCAGCTTTGTTGTTTTTGCTTAGAATAGCTTTGGCTATTTGAGCTCTTTTTTGGTCTATATGAAGTTTAGAATAGTTTTTTCTAGTTCTTTGTAAAACGACACTGATAGTTTGATAGGAATAGCTTTAACTCTGTAGATTGCTTTGGGAAGTGTGGACATTTTAATGATGTTGATTCTAATCCATGAGCATGGCATGTTTTTCCATTTGTTTGTGTCATCTGTGATTTCTTTCAGCAGTGTGTTGTAGTTCTCCTTTTAGAGATCTTTCATCTCCTTATTTAGTTTTTTTTTTTTTTTTTTTTTTTTTTTTGAGATGGAGTCTTGCTCATCACCCAGGCTAGAGTGCAGTGGCGTGATCTCGGTTCACTGCAAGCTCCACCTCCCAGGTTCACGCCATTCTCCTGTCTCAGCCTCCCGAGTAGCTGGGACTACAGGCGCCTGCCAATGCGCCCGGCTAATTTTTTGTATTTTTAGCAGAGACGGGGTTTCACCGTCTTAGCCAGGATGGTCTCGATCTCCTGACCTTGTGATCCACCCGCCTCGGCCTCCCAAAGTGTTGGGATTACAGGCGTGAGCCACCGTGCCCGGCCTCATCTCCTTATTTAGATATATTCCTAGGTATTTTATTATTTTGTGGCTATTGTAAATGGGTTTGCATTCTTGATTTGGCTCTCAGTTTGAACATTATTGGTTTATAGAAATGCTACTGATTTTTTACATGAATTCTGTTTCCTGAAACTTTACTGAAGTTGTATATCAGTTCCAGAAACCTTTTGGTGGAGTGTTTAGGGTTTTCTAAATATAGAATGATATCATCCATGAAAAGAGATAGTTTTACTTCTTCTTTTGCTATCTGGATCACTTTTATTTCTTTCTCTTATCTGATTGCTCTGGCTGGCACTTTCAGTACTATGTTGAATAAGAATGGTGAGAGTGGGTTTTTAAAATTTTGAGGTATGTTCCTTCAATACCTAGTTTGTTGAGGGCTTTTGTCATGAAAGGATATTAGATTTTATTGTAAGCTTTTTCTGTGTCTATTGAGATCACCATATAGCTTCTTTTAAAATTTGGTTCATGTGATGAATCACATTTTTTGATGAGCTTGCATCCCAGGAAAGAAGCCTGCTTGATTGTGGTGAATTAACTTTTTGATGTCTGTTGGATTTGGTTTGCTAGTATTTTGTGAAAGATTTTTGTATCTATTTTCATCAGGGATATTGGCATGTAGTTTTCTATTTTTATTGTGTCGTTGGCAGGTTTTGGTATCAAGGTGATGTTGGCTTTGTAGAACAAGATAGGGAGTAGTCCCTCCTCCTCAATTTTTTGGAACAGTTTTGGTAACTGGTATCAGCTCCTCTTTGTATGTCTGGTAGAATTCAGCTGTGAATCCATGTGGTTCAGGGTTTTTTTTGGTTGGTAGGTTTTTTATTCCTGATTCAATTATGGAACTCAAATATTTGTCGTTCAGCATTTCAGTTTCTTCCTGATTCAGTCTTGGGAGATTGTATGTTTTCAGGAATTTAGCCATTTCCCCTGGATTTTCTAGTTTGTGTTCATAGAGGTGTTCATAATAGCCTCTGAGGATCTTTTGTATTTCTATGGGATTGGTTGTAATACCACCTTTGTCATTTCTGATAGTGTTTATTTGGATGTTCACTTTTTTTCTTTGTTAATCTAGTTAGTGATCTATTGATCTTGTTTATCCTTTCACAGAACCAACTTATGGTTTTGTTGATTTTTTGTATGGATCTTTGGGTCTCAACTTCATTCAGTTCTACTTTGATTTTAGTTATTTCTTTTTTTCTTTTTCTTTCTTTGTTTCCTTTTTTTTTTGAGACAGAATGCTTTGTCGCTCAGGCTGGAGTGCAGCGGCACCATCTCGGCTTACTGCAACCTCTGCTTCCTGGGTTCAAATGATTCTCATGCCTCAGCCTCTTGAGTAGCTGGGATTATAGGCACATGCAACCATACCTCACTAATTTTTGTATTTTCAGTAGAGATGGGGTTTTGCCATGTTGGCCAGGCTGATCTCGAACTCCTGACCTCAGGTGATCCATTGGCATCGGCCTCCCAAAGTGCTGGGATTACAGGTGTGAGCCACTGCTCCTAGCCTGATATTATTATTTCTTCTGCTAGCTTTGGGGTTAGCTTGTTCTTGTTTTTTCAGTTCCTCTGGGTGTGATGTTAGGTCATTAATTTGAGATCTTTCTAACTTTTCAAGATAAGCTTTTCGCACTATGAACTTTCTTAACACTGGTTTTGCTGCATTCCAGAGTTTTTGGTATGTTGTGTCTGTTTTCATTCATTTCAAAGAAATGAGAGACCTTCTTGTTATTGATGTCTATTTTTATTTCACTGTGGTCCAAGAATATGGTGGATGTGAATTTAACTTTTAAAAATGTATTGAGACCTCCTTTATGGCCAAACCTGTGGTTGTTCTTCAAATATGTTCTGTGGGCTTATGAGACAAATGTTTATTCTGTGGTGGATGGGTGGAGTATTCTAAAGATGTCTATTAGACCCAACTGGTGAAGTGCTGAATTTAAGTCCAGAATTTCTTTGTTAGTTTTCTGCCTCAGTGATCTGTCTAATGCTATCTGTGGAGTGTTGAAGTCTCCCAGTACTATTTTGTGGCTGTTTAAATCTTTTTGTAGACCTAGAAATACTTGGTTTATTAATCTGGGTGCTCCAATGTTGGGTGTATATATATTTAGAGTAATTAAGTTTTCTTGTCGAATTGAACTCTTTACCATTATGTAATGCCCTTTTTTGTCCCTTTTTGCTGTTGTTGATTTAAAGTCTATTTCATCTGATATAAGAATAGAGATCCCAGCTCTATTTTGTTTTCCATTTGCATGGTAGATCTTTCTCTAACCCTTTACTTTGAACCTGTAGGTGTCATTACATGAGATAGGTCTGTCAAAGATAGCAGATAGAGGGGTCTTGCTTTTTATAATTCAATTTGCCCCTCTGTGCTTTTTAGGTGGGGTGTTTAGACCATTTTACATTCAAGGTTAATATTGATATGTGAAGTTTTGATCCTATCATGAAGTTGTTAGTTGATTTCTTTGTAGTTTCTATTATGTGGTTGGTTTATGGGTTCTTTGGGCTATGTACTTCAGTGTGTTTTTGTGATAGCAGGTATTCTTTTTTCCCCATGTTTATGACTCCCTTAAGGATCTCTTTTAAGGTTGGTCTACTGGTAACAAATTCCCTTAGCACTTGCTTGTCTGGAAAAGTTTTCCTTTCTCTTTTGCTCACGAAGATTCATTTGGCAGAATATGACATTCTTACTTGGAATTTCTTTTAACAATGCTGAACATAGTTCCCCCCACCCCGCTCATCTCTGCTAGCTTGTAAAGTTTCTACTAAGAAGTCCACTATTAGCCTAATGAGGTTCCCTTTGTTTGTGACCTGACCTTTTTCTGTAGCTGACTTTAAGATTTTTTTATTTACCATTGACCTTGGACAGTCTGATGACTATATGCCTTGTTGATGTTCATTTTGTATGGTATCTTTCACGTGTTCTCTGGATTTCTTGTATTTGGATGTTTATCTCTCTTGCAAGATTAGTAAAGTTTTCTTGAATTATTTCCTTAAATATGTTTTCCAGGTTGTTTACTTTTTCTCCTTCTCTCTTAGGAATGCCAGTAGTTGATAGGCTTGGCTGCTTTACATAATCCCATATTTCTCAAAGACTTTGTTCATTTTTAAAAATTCTTTTCTATTTTTGTCTGCCTGGGTTCATTCAAAGGACCAATCTTCAAGCTCTGAAATTTTTTTCCCCTGCTTGGTGCAGTGTAATGATAAAGCTTTCCATTGTATTTTTAAATTCCTTAAGTGTGTATTTCAATTCCAGAAGCTCTGATTGATTTCTTTTTAAGATATTTATCTCTTTCTTCATTTTTTGGATTCCTATAGAAGTTTCTTTGGGTTGATTTTCAACTGTGTCTTGGATCTCATTGAGCTTCCTTGTAATCCATGCTTTCATTTCTCTGTCATTTCTGAGTTTCCATTTTGATTAAAGACAATTGCTGGAGAGCTAGTGTGACCCTTTGGTGGTGTCACTACATTCAGATTTTTCATGGTGCCAGAATTCTTGTGCTGGTTCCTTCTCATCTGGAGATACTGTCATATCTAATTTTTGTAATTATTTCCATGTGGGTAGGGTTTTTTTCTTTTCTTTCTTCCCCTATAATAATAGTATTATTTTTTTCTTTCATTTCCTTTCCCTCAACCCCAGGGGTGTGACTGTAGAGAATGTTGGGTAGGGTCTTTTGGTTTTGCTTCTATAGCCCTACGTGCTTCTTTGAGCAGGTTTTATATTGGACAGTGCAGTTTGACCTACAGGCCAGTAGATGGCAGTTATAGGTAAGAGCTGCTATGGCTAGTGTGGCTGGGTATACACTTGATCCTTGTTTAGCGGCAGAAGCTCTCTGTTGCCCTCTGTTGCCTGGGATGAGCAGTGGTCTGAGCTACTTGCTCAGCCCTGGAGAGGCAGGGTCCATGAAGGGTGGGGCTGGACTCAGCAGGTCCACCTATAGATCTCCTGATGACAGGCAGAAGCACCAACACCATGGGAGAATCCAGTAGGCAGCCACCAAGCACCTAGAGGTGTGCCTAGGCATGGAGCAGGGAAACCTCTTCAGTCCTAAGTTCTCTGTGTGGGGATGGGGGGAGTTTAAATTCCTAATCCGGGAGAGTGGGTGCTTCAGTTGCCTGAAGATCTGCCTGGGTGTAGAGTAGAGAGGGCCCCTCCTTCACCAAAGTCTGCACAGGAAGGCTGGGGTGACTCAGGCTGCTGAACCAGGCAAGCAGGTGCTCTGAATGCCTGGAGACCTACTGGGGCGTGGAGTGGAGAGTCACTCACTCTACCACTATCTATGTCCAGGAAGGGTATGTGTGTGGCTCAGGCTGCTGAACCAGATGAGCAGGTGCTCTGAATGCCTGTAGATCTGCCTTGGCATGAAGCAGAGAAAGTAGAGAGGGCCCCCCCAAACTAGGATCTCTGCATAGGAACAGTGGAGCAGGTCAGGCCGCTGATCCAGGTGAGCAGGATCCAAATGCCTAGAGATCTGTCTGGGTGTGGAGTGGAGAGAGCTCTGCTGCACCATGATCTATGCCTGAGAAGGGTGAGGCGACTCAGGCTGCTGAACCAGGTGAATGGGTGCTCTGAATGCTAGGAAATCTGCCTTGAGGTGGAGCAGAGAGGGCCCCACTGCACCACAATCTCAAGGGAGCAGTCTAGGGTACTCAGCAATGGCACATGCAGATCAGTTCCAGGTCATCAAGCTAGCCCTGGCTGCAAGACTGGTTGCTGAGGGGAAACTGCAGCTGTAGCTGCTCTCCTCCGGCTCCAGGCTTACAATAGGGGAGAGCACAATTGTAGCACCTACTGCTGAGGTGGTTTTCACAGTTCTGGCTGTGGAGGCCCCTACCCTTTTCCAGAGCAGGCACTCCAATCTCTGGCTTGAGACTAAAATGCCTGCACAGCCATGCTGCTGAATTGCCTAAGAATGGCTGCCTTTGTATGCACCTGGATTAAAAATGGCATCCTGCTCTTGGTCCCAGGTCTGAGAAAATGTCTGCAGCTTTGCCCACTGTCTTTCCATCACAGAGTCTCCAAGCCTCTCCCTAAGTTAGCTCCCAGGCTTGGGAGAAACAAAGCTTCTCCTCGACTGAGTTGCTTGGATTCCCAGTGGAAAGCTGAGTCACAGAGAGGGACTCTCTGTCTCCTCACATACTGGGGCTTCACTCACTTTTATCAGCCAGATGCTGTTATAGAGGCTGTTCCCACATTCTTCTCCCCAGAATCTAAGGTGTCCTTTATAGTTCTGGTGGATTCCCATTTTCCTTCTTAAATTAAAGCTCACAGAGTTGCTCTTTATAGACTATCTTGCTATTTCCAAGTGGTGGAGCCACACTAAAAGCCTCCAATCCACCATCTTGGAAAAAAAATACTATCTCTTTTAAAACTCAAGGATAGAATGTGTGGATGGGTCTGTCCAAATTTCATATCTGCACATGGTATATTTTCACCAAGTGCTAATGAGCCTCCAGCCATTCTTAATAAGACAGGGTGAGATGTCTTCCCAGAAGTTTATAAGGGCAAGTGTCAACATTTGTACATATATGACTATTGTTCAATCATTAACTCTACAAATATTTATTAAGGGCATACTATGTACCAAGTATTGTTCAGATGCTGTGGTTGCTGCTGTTAACAAAGCAGATGACAAAAATTCCAGCCCTAAGAGAGCCCATCTTCTTGCCTTATGGAGAACTACCACTCTATAGGCTTGATTAAAAGTAGAACCTTAAAAATTATTCTTCTATTTCTGACCTTCTACAATCTCTTCTAAGAATTTAAACAAAGAAAATATCAGAAATTTATTTTAAATGTTCATTGCAGCATTTATGATGGCATTCTCTAGAAAAATTATAAATATTAAATGATAGGGGAATAATTAAATTATTATTTAATTATCTGATTATGCATCTGATGAAATATTAGGTAATCATTAAAAATTTAAATAAAAAATTGTAACACCATAGCATAGATAATTTAAAATGCCAAATTGTTTTCTAGTAAGATTGAACCAAGTTATATGTCTACCCATGGTGTTTGAGAGTATCCACCTAACCTTAACCTTGTTGCAGTGAGTACTTTTAAAAAACAGAACATGGTATAATCCTATGTGTGTGTGATATAATTAGGTAACAAAGCCAGTT
This sequence comes from Rhinopithecus roxellana, assembly GCF_007565055.1. Lineage (NCBI taxonomy): Eukaryota > Metazoa > Chordata > Mammalia > Primates > Cercopithecidae > Rhinopithecus > Rhinopithecus roxellana. The sequence goes on from NC_044554.1 coordinate 65,818,684, forward strand.
TGGATGGCCGAAATGGTATTTCACTTTAATTTATAAATATTTGATTTTTGTCAACTGTTTCATAAGGGAATTTGGATGAAGTTAGGGTTTGATTTATTGAGAGCATACCTGGTTAGTGAGGTTTTGGTATTTTCTTAAGAAGTTTACTTATTGTGCCACACTGTGGTTTACAAAAGATACTATAATTTTTTTTTTTTTTTTTTGAGACGGAGTCTCCCTCTGTTTCCCAGACTGGAGTGCAGTGGTGCAATCTTGGCTCACTTGTTCAAGCAATTCTCTTGCCTCAGCCTCCTGAGTAGCTAGGATTACAAGCATGTGCCACCACCCCAGGCTAATTTTTGTATTTTTAGCAGAGACAGGGTTTCACCATGTTGGCCAGGCTGGTCTTGAACTCCTGACTTCATGACCCAACCGCCTCAGACTCCCAAAGTGTTGGGATTACAGGCATGAGCCATTGTGCCCAGCCTACTTTAAATTTTTACTTTAAAATTCTTGAAAGTTTTTACGTATTCTTTAGGTTTACTGGGAAAATCACTAACTTACTTTAAATACTTTTAATTTGAGGAAGTTCACATCCAAACTAACTTGAACAGTAAGTATTCATTATTCTTTACCCATATTTCTTTGTTGTTTAAACGGCCTGTTATTAGGTAAGGCATTGGTTGTTGCATTGTTGATTTTGCTTATTATTTTAGATAGTTAAAAATACATATTTCTTGCATATTTGAGTACTATATATTTAACTGCTTAATTCTTCCTGTTCTTGGGAGCATCTGCTTCTATAACTTTTGACATTAAATTTTTGATTGGAGGAATAAAAAATAAAACTAGTAAGCTAGGGCCAAAAGAAAATTGTTAAGTGTATAGCTAAGAAATGGAAAGCATTCACCATCTGTTACTACATTGCTTTTCTAAAATATAATGACAGGATGTAGAAACATACTACATTATTGAGTTTAAGCACTGAGTTTGGGCATAGCTTCTTGATTTCCCAACTCAGTCATTTGCCAGGAGCTTGAGTTGCAACATAATTTGAAAAAGCAGAGGGCGGGGGAAGGGGAATCTGTTTAGAGGGAGAAAAAGGCAGATAACTCCAGCAAATGCAGAGTTGGGAGTTAGTATAACACATGTGGGAGGCAGGAGAGATGGATATCAGGAAGGGTGTTGGTACTGAAAAAAGTTGAGGGAAATCTGGGTAGAAATGTGGAACTAGATCACAGGAGTCATAGACATCATGCTGAAGAGCTTGAAGTTCTTTCTGTAGGTGATTGATAGCAGTAGAAGCATACAAGTTTAGATATAATGGATAAATATATAAATGTTTTATTGGTAGTCTTGGTTTTATTTACAGCTAGACAGTGGAGTGTTCTTCCTTTAATATCTGGGTCACTCCCTTCCTCTCCAGACCACTTATGTTTTTTCCAGTTAGTCTAAGCAAAGCAAATAGAATGAGTCCAAGCACCACTCACTTAAGCAAAAGAAGATTTGCTTTTTTTTTTTTTCCAAAAAGAATCGTGTTATAACCCCAAAAATGAGGGGGTCAGAAGTCAGCAAAGAAGAGTTCTGGTTTGTGGTGTCTTTGGTGGATCATCACACCAGTCTTGTATGATCCTTGATGAACTGGCATCCATCTTCAAGATGAAGATAATTCAAAAACTATTGAATTATACACTTTATTTATTTATTTTATTTATTTGTTTTGAGATGGAGTCTCGCCGTGGCTCCATAACCTAGGCTGGAGTGCAGTGGTGTGATCTCAGCTTGCTGCAACCTCCACCTCCTGGGTTCAAGTGATTCTCCTGCCTCAGCCTCCCGAGTTGCTGGGACTGGTGTGCACCACCTCACTCAGCTAATTTTTGTATTTTTAGTAGAGAGAGGGTTTCACCATATTGGCCAGGCTGGTCTAGAACTCCCAAGTGATCCACCCGCCTTGGCTTCCCAAAGTTTTGGGATTACAGGCATAAGCCTCCATGCTTGGCTGAATTATACACTTTAAATGGCTGTATTGTATCTCGGTAAAGCTGGTGTGTGTGTGTGTGTGTGTGTGGGTGTGTGTGTATTTGTATATTAAATAAGTCCCAGAGGAAAGGAATAAAGAAGGGAAGAAAGAGAAAAGCAAAGAAAATAAAGAAGGGAGGCAAAGAAGAAAAGAGAGAAGGAAAAAAAAAAAAAGAATCCAGTGGGGAGGGCATTACAATGGGAACAAAGAGGAAGAGATGGCAGTGATAAAATATATACAAAGAAACCAGTGGATTCAGTGTCCATTAGTGTTCAATTCTCTGTTTCTAGAATGATGTTGATTGATATAATTAGGAAAAGTTTGAAAAGAAAGTTTGTTTGAGTAGAAAAGCTAATGGTTTTAATTTTGGATAATAACAAGCAAGGGGAGTCATCCTGTTGGAAGCTGGAAATGTGTGAATAAGCATGGGTGAAAAATTGGCCATGGAGATAGGGATTTATGCCTTATTAGCAAGGAGATGGTGGGTTAAATCATTGCAGTCAGATTGGCTGAACAGAGAACACAGAGTGGAAAGCTCAAAGGTTAAGGACATGCACCTTGAGGAATAAACACTGTCAGGCAGTGGGAGTAGAAGCCAGCAGAGAAGGAAGGCAGAGAAATAGGTGAAGGCAAAGTGTCAAGAAATCCGAGAGAGAATTTCAAGGAAAGGGATGATTGACTTTATTAAATGCTGCAGAAAATTAGGAAGAAATAATTGAGGAAAGGCCATCGCATTTTGTGAGCAGGAGTCAATTATGATCTTTCAGAATGTGTTTTGTAGAGTGGTAAGGATGCTGACTAATTGTTATCCTTTCCCTATGAGCTGGATCCTTGCCATTAGAATTTAAATACATTCCAGTAGCTTCTGAATTGAAAAGTCACACATTGACTTCCATCTCTCCATAGCTACTTCTCTGCCTCTCCCTTGTTGCTGTCACTCCCAAACTTTTCTGAATTTACGCTGGTCTCTACCTCTTCACCTAATATTCACTCCCCAGTCAGGTATTCTCTGACTTCTATACTGACACTTCACTGAATATGCTGGAGCCAGGGTCACCAATTGTCCTGGTCAGTTTGGTCTACTTATAATAAAGATGCCATAGATGGGAAGCTTAATCAACAAACACTTATTTCTCATTGTGCTAGAGACTGGGAGTCCAAGATCAGGGTGCCAGCATAGTTGGGTTCTTGGGGAAGGCCCCTTTCTGGATTGTAGACAGCTACCTTACTGAATCTTCATATGGCAGATAGAGGGGAAGGGAGAAGGAAGGAAAGAGGGAAAGAGGGAGGGAGGGAGAGAGAGAGAGAGAGAGAGAGAGAATCTCTCACATCTCTTCTTATAAGGACACTAATCTATTTATGAGAGCTCCGTCCTCATGACCTAATCACCCCCCAAAGTCCCACCTCTGAATCTTCATTTTGGGGATTAGAGCTTCAACATACGAATTTTGGGGGACACTTTCAGTCTATAGCACCAACGATCATTTTGTTGCTAAATGCAGTAAATAGTTGTATTAGTTCATTTTCATGCTGCTGTTAAAGACATACATGAGACTGGGTAATTTATGAAGAAAAAGAGGTTTAATGGACTCACAGTTCCATATGGCTGGGGAGGCCTCACAATCATGGTGGAAGGTGAAAGCCATGTCTTACATGGCAGCCAACAAGAGAGAAGTGAGAATCAAGTGAAAGGGGTTTCCTCTTATCAAACCATCCGATCTCATGAGACTTATTCACCATCATGAGAACAGTATGGGAGAACTGCTCCCATGATTCAATTATCTCCCACCAGATCCCTCCCACAACACATGGGAATTATGGGAGCCACAATTCAAGATGAGCTTTAGGTGAGGACCACAACCCAAAGGGGAACAGCATGGCATGGTGTCACCATTGCCATGGGAAGAGAAGAATGGACTGGCAGACCGTGACACAAGTGGCAGAGATGCCTTCTGCTTCTGTCTTTCAGGGGTGCCTCTGTTTCTCTTTGCAAGTCAATGTTTTTCTTAGTTCTGAACTTGCATCACTTCTCTTCTTATTTACAAATATTTCCAAGGTGATCTCAACTAGATCAGTTGCTTCATTGACCACCAATAGGCTGATGACTCCCAAATCTCTATATTCAATCCAGATGGCTTTGTTAAACTATAGATGCTGAAATGTTGATTAAGGGATTATATTGTTGGAAAGGTGCTAGGCAAGGGTCTTGCTGGGATGAAATGTGATATTTTGGCTAAAATATGTATCTATTTTAATGTGTGTGTATATTTAAACTGCAGTTATCTAAAATCCATGATAATCATGTGAGACTGTTCTAAAGGCTCTGGGAATTACTTTAATTTATACCAGTAACACATAAATACATTCTTGCTGCAAATCCTCCCCCCTCCAATTCAACACAGTTTGCCCACAGTAAGCAACATGGGGGAGTTGGATGTGTATCCTTCACAGATTTTTGTATACATGTCCATCTATTCCATATGTACATATTGAATTATATCACTAGGTGAGTCACTAGGACTGGGAGAATATAACCATCAAATTACACAGTAGCCTCTAAAGGCAAGTGGTAAGAGATGGGCCAATGACACCATTTAACAACTTTTATAACAAGTGTTTTCAGTTCTTAATGTATTTAATCCCATTATTCTTAGTTCTGGGCTAAACATTTTCTCTTTCTTCTTGGCATTAATATCTTTTACATATTTTTGTAACTTTATCTCTTTATTCTGTCATCTCTTGGCAGGTTCTGCATATTTACTTTCTTTTATTATTATTTTTTTAATGAATGAATCCCTGAAGGCTCCTATTTATATGCTTTGCTAGACCTACTGTTTTCAGGTGTCTTGTGTCTCCAGTTTGAACATGCATAGGACTGGATGGTCTCAGCAGGCAATCTTTTGCCTCTATACCTAGTCCAAATCAGCACTGACCTGTTTTTCACTTACGTCACTGGAAACTGATCTCAAACTTGGTATTCATTATCATCCAAAGATCTTACCCTGTTTCTCCATTGTTTTTCCTCCTTGCCATTTGTTGCTTTCCAGGCTTCTCTATTGTTGAATAACTATGTGAAAAGAATTTCCCCAGAGATATTGGATTAAATTTTTTCAAGATTTAAAAAATGTCAATGTTTATTAATGAATAATGTGGGAAGTTTGTGTCTGGGTTGGCCTGTTTTTGTAGCAGTCCCTATTGCCTTGCTAGGATACTATTTGAAATATGACTTAATATTCCTTGAACTTCCTTTTGGAAACTGTTAATATATTAAATAATGTCAGGCAGGGTGTGGTGGCTCACACCTGTAATCTCAGCACTCTGGGAGGCCAAGGTGAGCAGATTGCTTGAGTCCAGGAGTTTGAGATCAGCATGGGCAACATAGTGAAACCCTGTCTCTACTGAAAATACAAAAAATTAGCCAGGAGTGGTGGCATGCGCCTGTAATCCCAGCTACTTGGGAGGCTGAGGTGGGGCCATCACCTGAGCCCAGGAGGTCAAGGCTGCAGTGAGCTGTGATTGCACCACTGCACTCCAGCCTGGGCAACCAGAGTGAAACCCTCCATGTCTCAAAATAAATAAATAAATAAATAAAAATAAATAAAAACAAAAAATAATATCAGAACCAAAGCAACAACAGCCCGTATCACAATTGCCTTAAACGGATAGAATTAAGGCTTTTTATTTTTTCACATTCAATTCTACCCAATGCCTGCATTTTCTTTTCTTACCTTTTCTGATTATAAAAATAGCATATCATAATTAAGGCAAAATTGAAAATTACAGAATTTTTTTCTATAAAAATCAAATTTATTTTTCAGCATGTTTTAAATTTAATTTAATTTTTCTTTTTTTTTGAGACAGAGTCTTGCTCTGTCACCCAGGCTGGAGTGCAGTGACACTATCCCGGCTCACTGCAGCCTCGAACTCCCTGGCTCAAGCAATCGTCCTGCTTTAGCCTCCCTCCCAAAGTGTTGGGATTATGGGTATAAGCCACTGGGTGCAACCTGTATTTTTGTTTTAATGAAGTCTTTGGTGAAGTATGCACCAATTTGGATATATACATAAAACTGTTCACCCACTTATTCAGCATATTTTCAGTGATTACGATAGTAGTTATTTGCTTTTTACCTTCTATTTTCTTAAATTATACTTCTATATAAATATCACTTATACTTTTAAATTATTTTGAATTGAATATGATTTTTTTGTGTTGATCTAATACACTTAAATTAGACTTTTCTGGAAAGTGCAATATCTCTATAGAATTTACCGAGCTTTCAGAAATTTATAGCAAAATTTCCTTTTAAACTGATGACATTGACTCTCTGTACTTAGTAGAAAAATATAAGCTGTCAACAATATAATTTCATTAAAGTCCTCAGTATAAAAAGGTTTAAGTGGTTGTAGTATGAACTTTTGAAAATGATTTTATTTTTATCATAAGAAGTTTAAATATATGTGTAGAAAAAACTATACCCAATATACCAAAATATTCACAGTAGCTACTTCAGCATAATTATAGGCAATTTCCCTCCTGATTTAAAAAATGTGTTTTTTAAAGGAACCAGGATACAATCAAGTATGGCCATTAGGTTGTTATGTTCCTTTAGTCTCTTTTCATGACATTGACATTTGAAAAGGCCAGTCTTATATAATGCCCTACATTCTGGTGGGTGACTATTTCCTCAAGGTGACATTTACCTGGTTTTTCTGCTCCCTGAATTTCTTAGCAATGAAGTAGATAAAAAGCCTTATTTATATTTAGAATAACGTTTTTGGCAAGACCGTTTCATAGATGATGCCTCAAGCAATCCTCCTGCCTTGGCCTCCTAACGTGTTGGGATTACAGGTGTGAGCCACCACTCCTGACCTATACTTCTTTTTAATTAGTATACTAGAGTTAGTGTTTTCTCATACTTGGGAAATACTGACTCATACTGATTTGTAAATTTCTTCTTTAATGACTGCATATAATTTTCCCATAGTGTTGCACCAAAATTTTCTTTACTGTTCTTTTCTAGTAAATATTTAGAATGTTTTCAGTTGGTCAATGCCACAAATAATGTTCTAGAACATTTTGTGACTGAATCTTTAAGTGCTGACTTACTTCCACAGGATAGAATCTTTCTATTTTCTTAAAATTCCAATTAAGCATGTAACTACATAAAGTACCCTGGTTAGTGACTGGCTCATAGACATATAATAGGTTTTAATTAAATGCTAGCTTCTTTTTCTTTATGTCTAATGCCCATCTAGTGCTATAGTTTGCCTCATGCTACCTTATATTTTACTTCACTTTTTAATGTATATGCTCTTTTTTTTTCATCAGCCTTAAAAGCTCTTTGAGGTCAGATATTGTGTTTTATTTGTGTATCCCTACAGCACTGATATGGTTTGACTCTATATCCCCACTCAAATCTTATCTTGAATTGTAATCCCCCTAATTCCCATATGTCATGGAGGAACCTGGTGGGAGGTGATTGGGTTATGGAAGTGGTTCTCCTATGCTGTTCTTGTGACAGTGAGTGAGTTCTCACAAGATCTAATAGTTTTATACATGTTTGGAAAGTTTCTCCTTCCCTCGTCTCTTTTCTCTCCTGCCACCAGGTGAAGAGGTCCTTGCTTCCCTTTTGCCTTCTGCCATGATTGTTAGTTTCCTGAGGCCTCCCTAGCCATGTGGAACTGTGAGTTAATTAAACTTGTTTTCTTTATTAATTACCCAGTCTTGGGTATTTCTTTATAGAAGTGTGATGGACTAATACAAGCATGTATTATGTTTTAGTCATCATAGATACTACAGAAATGTTTGTTGATAATAGTGATTTAGTGATATTTAACTTTGTTGTGGCAAATTTAGTAGCTTTAAAGTGAGCTTTAAAGTGATTAGGCCCAAGTGCAGTGTCTCACGTCTGTAATCCTAGCACTTTCGGAGGCCAAGACAGGTGGATCGCTTGAGCTCAGGAGTTCAAGACCAGTGTAGGCAACATGGCAAAACCCTGTCTCTATTAAAAAAAAAAAAAATTAGAGTGATAAGAACTACCTCTGATTTGGGGGGCTTATGTCTAATGGAAGGCTTGCTTAGGTCTATTCCTCCTGTTAAAAGGCTTCATCATTTTGTATGTATACAGTGGGATTGGGGAGGATGCTACTAATGTGTTTCTTAAATCAGTTCCATGTCATGGATAAGATATTGTTAACTTTGGTGGTCATAATTATTTTATTTTAACCACAATCTACCATATATTTTGTGGTATGCTGGTGAGAGGCCCTTGGTGTGGACCAATGAGTAAGTAATGTGGCTGGATGTCACCCTCCAGAATGTGGCAGTGTCTTTTCTTGGGAAGATTTCATTGACAGATGAGTCTGCACAAAAGTAGTTAACATGCATATTGGGACAGCGAAATTAGGGGATGTAAAATCTTTATTAATCTAGAACAGTTATTTATTTGATATTGATAGATGTTAATGATACCCTAAAACAAATACTTTAAAAACTTTTTGTATGTTTAATTTTTTGTAGAGACGGGATCTCTCTATGTTGCCCAGGCTGGTCTCAAACTCCTGGGCTCAAGTGATCCTCCTGCCTCAACCTCCCAAAGTGCTGGGTTACAGGCGTGAGCCACCATGCCCAACCCCAAACAACTACTTTTTAATGCCTTATTTTTATGAAATGAGGGTGGACCAGTGGTAAATCTTTCTCTTTGAAGGTCCTTTGGTATTACTTCAATTGAATTAAAGTTGATATTTAATACAATATTATTACTTATAATCTATTAAGTAATTTTTCTTGGTTATAGTTCACATCTTTTTTTTTTTTATAACAGTTTACAGTTTACAGTTTTTAAAATGCTTCTTTTAGTTTGAAACATTTTATATTCAGAAATGTTTAGACCAAAAATTACAAATTGTCTTTCACATTAAAACTGACATTCTGCTCCATGAGGAAACTATATTTTTGTGCATAGACCATAGAATAAACTTTGAAATGGATGATTACATTTAATTTTTACAATTATTTTAGAATGGAAGAGTATTTTTGAAAATACACTTAATCTATATGGGTAACAGGAATCATATGTTATTAATAAATAGAACTACAAATAAATAATAAATGTTTCTTGAGTAAATGAATTTTTTTCTCTGCTGCTATTGGTAAGGCCTAATGAAAGAACAAGCACACAGTCTATGAATAACATAAAATCTTTTGCAGTCTTTAGAGTAGAGGGTAATAATACCTCCTTTTAACTTAAAATAAAGAAGCATTTAATTTGCCTTTTGGGCCTACAAGATGAATATTGTCATTTTTCTTTTCAAGATGAGAAACATTCACAAAACTTCCTCTTCTCTGCCCCCATTATGGAAAAACTCGTCAAAGTGAATTAACCTTCAGTATTTTCAGTGTTATAAGCATTAGCCCCACTCACCATCATAACATCCTTGTAAAATAAGTATTATTTTTTTTTGTGCGCATAGGTAGATAAATTGAGGGATTATGTCTCAATATGAATGCATTGTGTTATTTAGTGTCATAAGAGTTTTCTCATTCTTATATTCTTATATTAGGTACACAGAATCCATGCATAATTTTGATGGAATGCTGTTTTCCACTGTTATTAATTGTAGTTAGTACAAACCAATTTCTCATTCTGCAAAAATACCAAAAGATCTTAGAAAGTAAATCAAGTATCTTCCAATGGACAAATGCTTTAATTAACTGGGGGAAATAATACAATGAAATAGAAAGACTAAGCACTAAATTGCATCCCTTCCTGTATTTGTACTTACCACCAACTACATCAAGTTCATTTCAAACTCCTATATTAGTGGCCTAGGATTATTACTTTTGTTACCATTCTCTCAGACCTCCCCACATACATGTTTCTATTTGATTTGACAAACTCCTAGAAGTTGCTCTGGGACCACAACTCTCACACATTTCATAAAGTTCATTTGTTCCTTACCTTCTAGTACTCCACTTGATCTCCATAAGACTAAGTGACCCTATGCATATCTAAATACATACATGCAAAGCCATGCATCAGCTTTTATTTCTATCTCAAAATCCACATCTATCCCCAACCTGGCTTGAGGAGAGAATGTGGCAGTGATTTCTGGAGGAGAAATAGATAGGTTGGACAGATGGTGGCAGTGCTAGGGTGCATTTAAATTTTGCTTTCTTCTGGGATTTTTTTACTGCCAGCACTCAACCTCATCCTAGAAGCTCTTCAGTTTAGAAGATCTTCCCAGTCCTGGTTAAAAACTTCAAGAAAGCCACCTGAAAAAGATCACAAGCTGAAAAAAAGATAAAGTACATGTAAAGTAAGTCCAGGGTGTATATATGGAAATGAAAATGTGTGAATGACAAATTCTAAGTGCTATTCTGAAGGCAGATTTTATTTCCTTTGAATTATACTCTTTCTATTCCCTTTACTTCATGCTACCTGGGGCACTTGAGTCAGGACAGAAAACAATAAAATTAATCACTCTAAAATTTTACACCATTACTAGTATATTATTTGTTTTTATAACCTCTGTGATGTTAATATGACTCCCATTTTACAGCTGAGAAAAGTGGAGTTCAGAGAAGTTAAGTGATTCATAGAATCAGTAAGTGGTGGAACTTGGAGTTAACCCAGGGCTTTTGACTCTACTTCTGTGCTTTCTTTAGGAAGTCATAATAGGAAGACAATAGTACAGTATTTGGGAATTGCCAAAAATGAACATAAGAAAAAAGACCATATTTGGAATTTCAAAAGTTATTCTAACAACATTACATACAGAATCATTATTTGGGTAGGGAATTGTAGAGAAATAGAATGCCAAACTTTCTTCTAGCTCACTAGATTGTTACAAGGCAACCCTGTAAAAGGCTATGCTTTATTGGTTTCAGAAGTGACAACCACAACAATAATAAGAATGGAGGCCCATAAAATTCACAGGAAGTGCCTAAAAGAAATCTAAATGAAAAACATTTAAAAATGAAAACAATAGATCCATGTAAAACAAAACATCTTAAAGAATCAAAGTGAGGAAAATAAAAAACTTCAATCTCGGTTGCAGCAATAAAAAGCAAGCAGCTAAAATATGAACTCCCTTTTATTACAGTATAACTGCCAAGCAACCAAAGAGAGAAACAGCCCATGCATGACAAGGGATTATAGGCAGTGACTCTGTGTATTATAGGAAGAATTTCTCTATAGATTCCAAAGCATATTCTTTATTTGGAGTAGGAAATATTTCAATATTTTAACAAATTCAGTTATAATTAAAATAAATCTATTTGGACTTCTCTAGAATAATTTCTACCTAATTCTCACCTAATATTATCAGCCCCTCCATCACATATTAGAAGGCAAAAAAAAAGAAAGGTAATGGAAAATAATGTGTTTGTTCAATTTAGTTTATTAAAAATGCTTTTTATGTCAATTTAAAAAGCCTGGGGTAGCTGGCAAGGTGGCCAAATAGGAACAGCTCCGGTCTGCATCTCCCAGAGAGGTCAATGCAGAAAGTGGGTGATTTCTGCATTTCCAACTGGGGTACCCAGCTCCTCTCACTGGGACTGGTTAGACAGTGGGTGCAGCCCACAGAGAGCAAGCAGAAACAGGGTGGGGCGTTTCCTCACCCGGGAAGTGTAAGGGGTCAGGGAACTCCCTTCCCTAGCGAAGGGAAGCCGTGAGGGACCATGCCTTGAGGAACGGTGCATTCCGTGAGGAACGGTGCATTCCGGCCCAGATACTACGCTTTTCCCACAGTCCTCACAACCCATAGAGGGGAGATTCCCTCAGGTGCCTACACCACAAGGGCCCTGGGTTTGAAGCACAAAACTGGGTGGCCGTTTGGGTAGACACCAAACTAGCTGCAGGAGTTTTTGTTTTTTCATACTCCAGAATGCCAGTGAGACAGAACTGTTCTCTCCTCTGGAAAGGGGGTTGAAGCCAGGGAGCCATGTGGTCTAGCTCAGCTGATCCAACCCTCATGGAGCCCAGAAAGCTAAGATCCACTGGCTTGAAATTCTCGCTGCCAGCACAGCAGTCTGAAGTCCACTTGGGATGCTCCAGCTTGGTGGGGGGAGGGGCATCCGATATTATGGAGGCTTGAGTAGGCGGTTTTCCCCTCACAGTGTAAACAGAGCCTCCTGGAAGTTCAGACTGGGTGGAGTCCACTGCAGCACCACAAAGCAGCTGTAACCAGACTACCTCTATTTTTTTTGAGACAGAGTCTCCCTCTGTTGCCCAGGCTGGAGTGCAGTGGCATGAGGCATGATCTGGGCTCACTACAAGCTCTGCCTCCCGGGTTCACGCCATTCTCCTGCCTCAGCCTCCTGAGTAGCTGGGACTACAGGCGCCCACCACCACGCCCGGCTAATTTTTTTATTTATTTTTTAGTAGAGATGGGGTTTCACCGTGTTGGTCAGGATGGTCTCGATCTCCTGACCTTGTGATCTGCCTGCCTTGGCCTCCCAAAGTGCTGGGATTACAGCAGTGAGCCACCGCGCCGCCTAGCCAGACTACTTCTCTAGATTCCTCCTCGCTGGGCAGGGCATTTCTGAAAGAAAGGCAGCAGCCCCAGTCAGGGGCTTACAGATAAAACTCCCGTCTCCCTGGGACAGAGCACCTGGGAGAAGGGGCGGCTGTGGGCACAGCTTCAGCAGACTTAAACGTCCCTGCCTCCTGGCTCTGAAGACAGCAGCAGATTTCCCAGCACAGCACTCAAGCATTCCTAAGGGACAGACTGCCTCCTCAAGTGGGTCCTGACCCCCGTGCCTCCGGACTGGGAGATACCTCCCAGCAGGGGTCGACAGACACCTCATGCAGGAGAGCTCTGGCTGGCATCTGGTGGTTAACCCTCTGGGACAATGCTTCCAGAGGAAGGAATAGGCAGCAATCTTTCCTGTTCTGCAGCGTCTGGTGGTGATACCCAAGCAAACAGGGTCTGGAGTGGACCTCCAGCAAACTCCAATAGATCTGAAAAAGAGGGGCCTGACTGTTAGAAGGAAAACAAACAGGAAGAAATAGCATCAACATCAACAAAAAGGGCGTTGACACAAAAACCCCATCCAAAGGTCACCAACATCAAAGACCAAAGGTAGATAAACCCATAAAGATGAGGAAAAACCAGCGCAAAAAGCCTGAAAATTTCAAAAACCATAACGTCTCTTCTCCTCGAAAGGATCACAATTCCTCGCCAGCAAGGGAACAGAACTGGACGGAGAATGAGTTTGACGAATTGAGAGAAGTAGGCTCCAGAAGGTGGGTAGAACAAACTCCTCCCAGCTAAAGGAGCCTGTTCTAACCCAATGCAAGGAAACTAAGAACCTCAAAGAAAGGTTAGGGGAACCGCTAACTAGAATAACCAGTTTAGAGATGAACATAAATGACCTGATGGAGCTGAAAAACACAGCACGAGAACTTCGTGAAGCATACACAAGTATTACTAGCTGAATCGATCAAGCAGAAGAAAGGATATCAGAGACTGAAGATCAACTTAATGAAATAAAGTGTGAAGATAAGATTGGAAAAGAAATAATGAAAAGGAATGAGCAAAGCCTCCAAGAAATATGGGGCTATGTGAAAAGACCAAACCTACGTTTGATTGGTGTACCTTAAAGTTATGGGGAGAATGGAACCAAGCTGGAAAACACAGTTCAGGATATTATCCAGGAGAACATCCCCAACCTAGCAAGACAGGCCAACATTCAAATTCAGGAAATACAGAGAACACCACAAAGATACTCCTCGAGAAAAGGAACCCCAAGACATATAATCATCAAATTCACCAAGGTTGAAATGAAGGAAAAAATGTTAAGGGCAGCCAGAGAGAACAGTTGGGTCACCCACAAAGGCAAGCCCATCAGACTAACAGCAGATCTCTCTGCAAAACCCTACAAGCCAGAAGAGAGTGGGGGCCAATATGCAGCATTTTTAAAGAAAAGAATTTTCAACCCAGAATTTCATATCCAGCCAAACTAAGCTTCATAAGCAAAGGAGAAATAAAATCCTTTACAGACAAGCAAATGCTAAGAGATTTTGTCACCACCAGGCCTGCATTACAAGAGCTCCTGAGGGAAGCACTAAATATGGAAAGAAATAATCGGAACAAGCCACTGCAAAAACATGCCAAATTGTAAAGACAATCAATGCTAGGAAGAAACTGCATCAATTAACAGGCGAAATAACCAGCTAACGTCATAATGACAGGATCAAATTCACACATAACAATGTTAACCTTAAATGTAAAGGGGCTAAATGTCCCAATTAAAAGACACAGACTAGTCAAGGCCCAGGCTGGGCTCAGTAGCTCACACCTGTAATCCCAGCACTTTGGAAGGCTGAGGCGGGCAGATCACAAGGTCAGGAGATTGAGACCAGCTTGGCTAACATGGTGAAACCCTGTCTCTACTAAAAATACAAAAAATTAGCCAGGTGTGGTGGCATGCATTTGTAGTCCCACCTACTTGGTAGGCTGAGGCAGGAGAATTGCTTGAACCCGGGAGGCAGAGATTGCAGTGATCCAAGATCACGCCACTGCACTCCAGCCTGGGGGAAAGAGCAAGACTCCGTCTCAAAAAAAACCAAAAAACAAAAAGACAAAACAAAAGTCGAGGCCCATCAGTGCGCTGTATTCAGGAGATCCATCTCAAGTGCAAAAGCAAACAGGCTTAAAATAAAGGGATGGAGGATCATCTGCCAAGCAAATGGAAAGAAAAAAAAAGCAGTGCTTTCAATCCTAGTCTCTGATGAAACAGACTTTAAACCAACAAAGATAAAAAAAGACAAAGAAGGGCATTACATAATGGTAGAGGGATCAAAGCAACAAGAAGAGCTAACTGTCCTAAATATATATGCATCAATACAGAAGCACCAAGATTCATAAAGCAAGTTCTTAGAGACCTAGAAAGAAACTTAGACTCCCACACAATAATAGTGGGAGACTTTAACACCCCACTATCAATATTAGATAGATCAATGAGACAGAAAATTAACAAGGCTATTCAGAACTAGAACTCAGCTCTGGACAAAGTGGACTTAATACACATCTACAGAACTCTCCACCCCAAATCAACAGGATATACATTCTTCTCAACACCACATTGCACTTATTCTAAAATTGACCACATAATTGGAGGTAAAACACTCCTCAGCAAATGCAAAAGAACAGGAATCATAACAAACAGTATCTCAGACCACAGTGCAATCAAATTAGAACTCAGGATTAAGAAACTCACTCAAAACTGCACAACTGCATGGAAACTGAACAACTCGTGAATGACTGCTGGGTAAATAGCAAAATGAAGGCAGAAATAAATAAGTTCTTTGAAACCAATAGCAACAAAGACACAATATACCAGAATCTCTAGGACACAGCTAAAGGAGTGTTTAAAGGGAAATTTATAGCACTAAATGCCCACAGGAGAAAGTGGGAAGGATCTAAAATCGACACCCTAACATCACAATTAAAAGAACTAGAGAAGCAAGAGCAAACAAATTCAAAAGCTAGCAGAAGACAAGAAATAAATAAGATCAGAGCAGAACTGAAGGAGATAGAGACACGAAAAACCCTTGAAAAAAATCAATGAATCCAGGAGCTGGTTTTTTGTAAAGGTTAACAAAATAGACCGCTAGCCACACTAATAAAGAAGAAGAACAGAAGAATCAAATAGACACAATAAAAAATGATAAAGGGGATAGTACCACTGATCCCACAGTAATACAAGTTACCATCAGAGAATACTTCAAACACCTGTATGCAAATAAACTAGAAAATCTAGAAGAAATGGATAAATTCCTGGACACATAAACCTCCCAACACTAAACCAGGAAGAGGCCAAATCCCTGAATGAACCAATAACAAGTTCTGATATTGAGGCAGTAATTAATAGCCTACCAACCAAAAAAAGCCCAGGACCGGATGGATTCACAGCCAAATTCTCCCAAATATACAAAGAGGAGCTGGTACCATTCCTTCTGAAACAATTCTAAACAATAGAAAAAGAGGGAATCCTCCCTAACTCATTTTTTGAGGCCAGCATCATCCTGATACCAAAACCTGGCAGAGACACAACAAAAAAAAGAAAATTTTAGGCCATTATTCCTGATGAACACTGATGTGAAAATCCTCAATAAAATACTGGCAAACTGAATACAGCAGCACATCAAAAAGCTTATCCACCATGATCAAGTCAGCTTCATCCCTGGGATGCAAGGCTGGTTCAACATATGCAAATCAATAAATGTAATCCATCACATAAACAGAACAAATTACAAAAACCACGTGATTATCTCAATAGATGCAGTAAAAACTTTCAATAACATTCAACACCCCTTCATGCTAAAAACTCTCAATAAATTAGGTATTGATGGAACGTATCTCAAAATAATAAGAGCTGTTTATGACAAACCCACAGCCAATATGATTCTGAATGGGCAAACACTGGAAGCATTTCCTTTGACAAGACAAGGATGCCCTCTCTTACCACTCATATTCATAGTATTGGAAGTTCTGGCAAAGGCAATCAGGCAAGAGAAAGAAATGAAGCATATTGAAATAGGAAGAGCAGAAGTCAAATTGTCCCTGTTTGCAGATGACATGATTGTATATTTAGAAAACCCCATCGTCTCAGCTCCAAATCTCCTTAAGCTAATAAGCAACTTCAGCAAATTCTCAGGATACAAAATCAATGTGCAAAAATCACAAGCATTCCTATACACCAATAATAGACAAAGAGCCAAATCATGAATGAACTCCCATTCACAATTGCTACAAAGAGAATAAAATACCTAGGAATACAATTTACAAGGGATGTGAAGGACGTCTTCAAGGAGAACTACAAACCACTGCCCAAGGAAATAACAGAGGACAGAAACAAATGGAAGAACATTCCATGCTCATGGATAGGAGGAATCAATTTGTAAAAATGGCCATACTGCCCAAAGTAATTTATAGATTCAGTGCTATCTCCATCAAGCTACCAATGACTTTCTTCACAGAGTTAGAAAAAACTACTTTAAATTTCATATAGAACCAAAAAAGAGCCCATATAGCCAAGACAATCCTAAGCAAAAATAAAAAACCTGGAGGCATCACGCTACCTGACTTCAAACTATACTACAGGGCTACAGTAACCAAAACAGTATGGTACTGGTACCAAAACAGTTATGTAGACCAATGGAACAGGACAGAGGGCTCAGCCATAATACCACACATCTACAACCATCTGATCTTTGACAAGCCTGACAAAAGCAAGAAATAGGGAAGGGATTCCCTATTTAATAAATGGTGCTGGGAAAACTGGCTTAGCCATATGTAGAAAGCTGAAACTGGATCCCTTCCTTACACCTTATACAAAAATTAACTCAAGATGAATTAAAAACTTAAATGTTAGATCTAAAACCATAGAAACCCAAAGAGAAAATCTAGGCAATACCATTCAGGACATAGGCATGGGCAAGGACTTCATGACTAAAACACCAAAAGGAATGATAACAAAAGTCAAAATTGACAAATGGGACCTAATTAAACTAAAGAGCTTCTGCACAGCAAAAGAAACTATCGTCAGAATGAACAGGCAACCTACAGAATGGGAGAAAATTTCTGCAATCTATCCATCTGACAAAGGGCTAATATCCAGAATCTACAAGGAACTTAAACAAATTTTCAAGAAAAAACCAAACAGCCCCATCAAGAAGTGGGCAAAGGATATGAACAGACATTTCTCAGAAGAAGACATTTATGCAGCCAACAAGCGTATGAAACAAAGCTCATCATCACTAGTCATTAGAGAAATGCAAATCAAAACCACGATGCGATACCATCTCAGGCCAGTTAGAATAGCAATCATTAAAAAGTCAGGAAACAACAGATGCTGGAGGATGTGGAGAAATAGGAATGCTTTTACACAGTTGGTGGGAATATAAATTAGTTTAACCATTGTGGAAGATAATGTGGCAATTCCTCAAGGATCTAGAACCAGAAATACCATTTGACCCAGCAATCCCATTACTAGGTATATACCAAAAGGATTATAAATCATTCTACTATAAAGACAAATGCACACGTATGTTTATTGCAGCACTATTCACAATAGCAAAGACTTGGAACCAACCCAAATCCCTATCAATGTTAGACTGGATAAAGAAAATGTGGCACATATACACCATGGAATACTATGTAGCCATAAAAAGGAATGAGTTCATGTCCTTTGCACGGACATGGATGAAGCTGGAAACCATCATTCTCAGCAAACTAACACAGGAACAGAAAACCAAATACTGCATGTTCTCACTCATAAGTGGGAGCTGAACAGTGAGAACGCATGGACACAGGGAGGGGAACTTCACACACTGGGGCCTGTTGTGGGGTGGGAGGCTTGGGGAGGGATAGCATTAGGAGAAATACGTAATGTAGATGATGGGTTGATGGGTGTAGCAAACTACCATGGCAAGTGTATACCTATGTAACAAACCTGCACGTTCTGCATATGTATTCCAGAACTTAAAGTATAAGTTTCTTTAGCTATTTGGGACCTTTTGTGGTTCTATATATATTTTGGAGTTTTTTTATTTCTGTGAAAAATGCCATTGGAATTTTGATGGTGATGGAATTAACTCTGTAAATCGCTTTGGGTGGCATGGGCATTTTAATATTAGTTCTTCCAATTCATGAACACGGGATACAATTTTACTTGTGTGTTCTACATTTTCTGTCATTAATGTTTTATAGTTTTCAATGTGGAGATAGTTCATCTCCGTGGTTAAACTTATTTGTAAAAATTTTGTTCTTCATTAAGAAGCAAACAACAGACACTGGGTTCTACTTGAGTGAGCAGGGTGAAAGCAGGGAAAGGAGTAGAAAACATAAAAATTGGGTACTGGGCTTAGTATCTGCATGATGAAATAATATGTTCAACAAAACCCCAATATATGTGTTTAGCTAATGTAACACACCTTCACATATACCTTCAAATGTAAAATAAAAGTTAGAAAAAAAACCCCTTTCTCTACTATTAAAAGTGGATCTGGCTAGAGCCATTATGAATAATGGCTTTTTATTGAGTTTGATAGACCCTCATATTGCTTATTTAACCTTACCTTAATATTTTTAAGAAAAAATATTTATGTAAAATATTAAGATGAGAATAAAACTCACCCATAATTCCCTTGCTCAGAGATAACCATTGTTAATATCTTGGTGTATTCCTTAGATTTCAGAATACTTAATGGAACAGATAATGTTCCAGAAGGATATTTTTGTAGGAATATCAAAAATTTAAGAAAATTAAGTGCCAATGATTTATAATTACACAATTATTTTTGTGTATTTTTCTTCCTCAATGCTCACAGACTCTTGGTGTTCAAGGGCACCTAAAAGGCCAACATATAGGAATCACTTCCAGAGATGGTGTTGCATCTTTGACAGAACATGATTTAACAATTGGTAAAGGTCATTCTGACAACTTTCCCTTTAAAAGCACTTATTAAAGATTTTGGAGTTCGGTATTTCAAGACTTTTAAAAACAATTTAGTACCTACGGAGGAGTGTTTCTAAGACATATATGTGCGTCAGAATCACCTGGAAGGCTTATTAAAGCACAGATTGCGGAGTTTGTCATTCAATACGCCCAGGAGAGGGGCTTGAGCCTTTGTGTTTCTAAGTTTTCACCTGAGTGATACTGATGCTGCTGGCCCGGGAACTACACTTTGAAGACTTCTGACAGATGAACACAGTTTAGAGGTGGCAATTTCTCCTGCAAACCTAGTTTCATTTTTCATTTGCGATACTTCACACCACAGTCATAAACTGTAGGTTTTATTTTGGATTTTTAAAATGAAATTTTATAATCCAGCTTTAATGAGAATGTCAAGAACAAGCTTGAATGTAGACTATAGGAGTTCAATTTAAAGTGGAGTTCAACTTAAAGCTCTATAAGCATGACAGAGGAAAAGCAATTCCTTCAAAAGAAACTCTCCTAAATCCCAGAATTTCCTATTTAGGTACCAATTGTATAAAAGCATTTAGGGTATATGTGAGCTTATGAATCTGCAGGTATGGTGAAAACTGTTCCTCATCTTCTAAATTCCACTACTTGAATATCACTCTTCAAACCTTAAACCTTGTCGGCATGGCCTCTCCCACTTCTGTTACGTTTGATCAGTGTCCAGACACTCTTACACATGTCCCTAGTCCTCAGAAACTTCACACACTTTCCAACGTACTCATCCTCGGATACTCACTGAAATATTTGTAAAGATATTGTAGAGCGTGAGGCATGTCCAGTGGGTCTCACAGTTTTACCAGGCAACGTGTTTCAGCCCATTCACTTTATAAAACTTTGTATTTAAAAAAGTCCTTATAGTAATTGAGGCAATATATGGTTTGGGAGTTAGGTGACCTCCATTCTAGGTCTAGTTCTGCTGTGACTTAGTTGTTAAATTTATGCAAATTGCTTAACTCATTTCTACGTAGTGTTCCAGAGTTCAGGAACTTCGTGTCAAGCAAATCAGAGTTTGAATCCAAGTTTCTGGTGTTCACTGGCTCTGGGAATCTGTAAAAACGGGGATGACAGTAAATACACAGCAGAGATGATGTAAATATCAGAATATATTATATGTCCCTTACAGTGTCTGTCACACTAAGAACTCAATATTGCTAGTTATTATTACTATACATAAAATGATAGGTTGGACTGAATAATGGATGCTTGGGCACTTTCCAGCTCTACAGCGCCATGATTTTAAGTGAAAATAAGTTGAAAAATAATGATGGCCTGTACTAGTTTGCTAGGGCTGTTCTGGTGAAGTACCCACAAACTGGGTAGTTTAACAACCAACATTTATTTTCTCACAGTTATGGAGGCTAGAAGTCTGAAATTAGGATATGAGCAGGATTTGTTTCTCCTGAGGCCCCTCTTCTTGGCTTGTAGATGGCCGTCTTCTTCCTGTGTCTTCACATGGTCTTTTCCCTGTATGTGTCCATGTCCAAATTTTCATTTCCTATAAGGACAGCAGTCTTTTGGGATTAGGGCCCAGCTCAATGACCTCATTTTACCTTAATTACCTTTTTAAAGACTCTATCTCCAAATACAAGCACATTCTTAAGTACTGAGAGCTAAGACTTCAACATATGAATCTGGGAGAACACAGTTTAACCCGTAACAATGGCAAAGCATGCAATTTTGGCCCTTTTCTTCTTACTGGGGTTGATGAAGGATTATGATAAAGTTATCCTTAACTTTTTTTTTCAGTTTCTGTTTTGGCAAGTCATTTCATGATGAACTTTTCTCTATACAAGAGCAAAAAAAAAACAAACCAAACCAAACCAAAACAAAAAAATACCAAAACACCACCACCACCACCACCACCACCACCATCAAAACCCACAGGGAAGCATCTGGTTGTGACTTTGCTTTTGATACTAATATATGTCTCAGAACAGATGTCCTTGTTTTCCGCAAATGAATACTGATCATCCACTAATTAAATGCATTAGTGGCAAGAAGCAATGTTCACATCCCACGTTTTCTGCTGTGTGGGCATTCATTAACCAACAAGGTAATGCCCTGATGAGTAGTTCCCTGGCAAAGCTCTGAGATCCACTGGACCACTCGTTCCTGCCTCGTGCTCTTAATTTATGAGGCAATAATGATTGCCTGACCAGTGACTGTGCTTGTTAAGACACATTTACACATAGTCCATTGGTAAACCAATTATTTTATCATTAGAATTGGGAAGAATTCATTGGCTTACCTTGGCTTGGAAGCTGTTACAACAAGGAGGTTCTCCTGGATGTGAAAGAGATCATGTTTAAATGAATGCCAGCCTTAAATTGCTTGAGATATACTTGGTGCTCAGCGAATGTCAACTTATTGAATTTATTATTCATTCTATCAAAAAGTCCCAATTCGTTGTGGGTATAAACATGAAATGATTTTATTTTTTCAAGTGGTGCTCTGTCTTTGGGTAATGGACTCCTTTGAGGCATAGTAGTGTGCTTCCACAACTTTGAAGACGCACATTTGGTAAGACAGTTTATTAAACATGTTTTAAGATTCAGTGGTATTAGTTTTTAAGTATTAAACTCATGCTAGGCCCAAATCTCTATCCACCCACTAACATGTACCAGTAAGACCTCTGACCCTAGGCTGCTTGGTACTGATAGCGATGGTGGGGACAGTGGTGGTGGTGGTATGGTAGTAGTGGTAGTGATGTGGTGGTGGTGGTGGTGCTGGTAGTAAGGGTGGCAATGGTGTAGTGGTGGTGGTGATAGTAGTGGTGGTAGTGGTGGTGGTGATGGTAGTGATGGTGGCAATGGTGTAGTGGTGGTGGTGGTGGTAATAGTGGTGGTGATAATGGTGGTAGTGATGGTACTGATAGTGTCAATAGTGTAGTGATGGTGGTGGTGGTGATGGTAGTGGTAATGGTGGTGGTTGTGGCAGCTGTGGTGGTGGCAGGAGCTGGAGTGGTGATTTGGGCATGGCTGGCAGGAGTGTGGAGAGAGCACACACAGTGGACACTATCTGAGACACCTCTCTTCATCCCTCCTTTCTCACTGCTTCCCCTCTGGTACTGGGGTGGGAAGTAAGTGAGAAAGGTAGAAGCTGAGGTCTCCTTACAGAATGACTTATGGTAAGGTAGTAGTTTCCACTCTGTTGTGACTGAGTTACTGATTCTCTAACACTGACTGGTGCTTAACACATTTGCATTTTCGGATTCTCTGAGGTGTGTTTGTTGGTTCTTGTAAGGGTGCTAATAGGGACCTCGTCTTTGCATAGTCTCTGGCACTGGCGATCTGGCTTGGACTCCACAGCTATCATGTCTGCAACCCCTGCCCCAATTGGTTCCTGCCACTTGCCTCTTGCTGTTGGGGTCTCATTGGCTCTTTGGCCATTGTTCAGTGGAGTAGATCGCTGAGGATCAGGCTCCGTTAGCAGTGTCATCTTGGCCCACAGGCATTCAAGAATCCTTGTTGCTGCCGATAGTGGAAATGCAGGTTGCCCCTCACAGGCAAACCTCTAAGATCTATCATCAGTCTTTGAAGCAGCATCAGGCCCTTTGCTAATCCAGTTCTTGATCCACTCTTACATAAGATGCTAGCTCTAGTCCCTAGCTTAGTTGAGGTGGGGGGAGTTTGGGAATCCTCAGTCTCTCTGATGAACTTTCTTTGGCTTTCCAGAGGTAAAGGAAGATAATACCCTCATTTCAATAAGTGTAGCCTCCTAAATTGTGACCTCTCCTATCCCAGATCTTTCCTCCTTAGTTCTTCCAGAATGTTGGAGCCCTGTGGGATGGTATCTTGGCCTTCAGCAGCTGCAGCTGTGACTCAAAATGTGGGGATTTTCTGGATCTTCTTTTTCAGCAGTGGCTCTGAACTGCCAGTTCTGTCACTCAGAAGAAAGCCATGCACTTGCTTTCATTTTGTTACACTAAGGAGAAATAGAAAATGAAAGGGTTGGATCAGATGGTCTTGAATATCTCAGCTAACTCTGAGATATGAAAATCCCTTGCTAAAAAAAGAGGATGAAACCTCGAGAAATAGTTTTGCTAAAGAAAGTGTAATATTAGATTTTATAGGGCTGGGACTACCAATACATTAAGTAATGCTCCAAATATAATCAGAGTAGGTAGCTACTTGAATAACAGCTTTTCATTTGTTGGGTGCTCTAGGCTAAGATTTATGCAGTCTCTCATCTTTACAACATACTGCAAGGGGGTGCAGTGGGGAGGGCGGTTACTATCAGCTCCATTCATTCCATGGATGGGGAAATTGAGGTTCAGAGAAGTTAAGTGGTTGTCCAAATTATGCAAACTTTTTGACTAACAGCATCAGGAGCATGAATATTCTCATTCCAACATTTGCATTATGTTGTACAAAATACTTTTCCTAAATGTGTAAGGGTAGTCTAAGTTTATTTGGTAGCAAATAAACTCAAACACACAAACTCAGCACAATAGAAGTTGATTTCTTTCTCACATGACAGCCCTGAGCAGTTGTTCAGGTCAGTGGGTGGCTCTCCTTGAAGACATCATGCCAGCTCCTTTAATCTTTAATCTTGTGACCCTGCTATCTCCTAGCAGGGCGTTTTTTTGTTGTTGTTGTTGTTTGTTTGTTTGTTTGTTTTTTAAAGTTACATTTACAAAACTTAGGTAAAATTTAGATATATTAAAATTCTCTTTTTTTAGGTGTACAGTTCAATGAATTCTGACAAATGTATACAGTTGTGTAACTGCCATCACAGTCAAGATATACAATATTTCCATTGCTTCAAAAAGTACTCTTGTGTCTCTTTGTAGACAGTCTCCTTCCTTCCTCACCAATTTCTGTACTGATAAGTTTGCCTTTTCCACAGTGTCATTTAGATGGAATCACATAGTAAATAACCTTTTTTTTTTCTTTTTCTGTGTAGAATTTTTCTCCTTAGCGTAATCCTATCAGGGTTTCTAAACTTTTTTTGTCATGGGCCATGTAAGGAGGTCTGGTCAAGCCTCAAGACTTCCTTCTTAGAATAATGTTTACAAGTGCATAAAATTAAATATTAAGATGACAAAATGAAAACTATGTTGAAATAGTTTTAAAATATTAAAAGATCTAATTTGTCATATATAGTATATGTACTTTTTATTCATGCTTAAATAATTAACAGTGGATCTAATTATTACTATAATATTACAGTAGTGATGAGAATACATTGTATTTTGAGATGTCTGCAGCAACTGTAATAAAATATGACAGCACTGATGATTTTTATTGGTTAAAGAGTCAGTTACTGGTCATCACACTGTGCTTTGTTGCCTATATTAATAGTGAAAAGAAATGCTACATCCCAAATAGAGGTCAGTGAAATAAAAATTTAAAGGTTTTTCTCATCTAAATCACAGAGTCTGTGAATTCTATCTAGAGAATTTCTGGGGTTCCATGTACCCCTAGTTAAGAATTCCTCTTTCTAGGGCCCCGCTATCACCTACAACCAGTCTAAGAAGGGCACAGAGAAGCAGCTGTGGGAGATTTTTCTGGGCCTGGCCTGGAAGTAGCATATGTCATTTCCGGTCACATTCTGTTGGACGGAAGTCAGTCATAGGACTCCACCTATCTGTAAGAAAGTCTGGGAAATCTAGTCTATCCTGTACTCAAAGATGAGATGAATAAATTTCGGTAGCTAGCTCATGGTTTCTGTGACACTAACCTTATTCAGTTTAGCTGTTAGAGGATACCACCTAATATGAGACCATCATAATGTGGAAAAGGCATGGTTTTGTGCAGTTTAATGATAATATCATTTCTTTAATGATAAAGTAAGTCTGAAACTCAGGACACAAATTTGGATCTTCTCACTCCAAATCCTATACTAATTGCAGGATGTTTTGGTGTCTCTTACGATGACACATGATTGAAGAAATACCCTGAAGGTCTACTTGTATGAAAACATTGTTCCCTTTTCTGTGGAGTCCCTGCACTTGGGGTTTAATGCTCTGTGGCTGCTGTCTTAAAACTTCAATAATTTTATTTTTGATTTTGTGTTTTGTGAGTGAAGTCTGATAGGACAAAGGAGCATTTGCTGGAGACATGGGGCCCAGACTTACACAAAGTGCTGCCTCCCTACCTCCCCTGGACAGGTTCTCTGGCTGCCTGCCCTCTGGCCCCTGGTGCCCTGGGCCTGCCCTGCTATCTCCTGCCCAGTCTCACCTGATGACCAGTGCCACCCTCTGCCTGGGCCAGGAACCAGGTCCTGGGTGCAGGTGCAAGGAGGGCCAGAATCTGGTACATGCCCTATGGTATCTCAGGGCAGGACAAGGTAGCAGCTGTCTCCATCACAAGCTTGACACCATTTCACATTGTGAAATGCCACAACCCATTTCACAGGTGACTTCATGGAAGCCTCTCGAACACCACCCGATCCAGGCACTGAGTATATATTGACATGGAAGTGACAGTCTTTTGGAGTTGCCTGTTGCCCCGGGGCTGGGATGCTGACCATGGGGCCCCGCGTTTTCATTTTGCACTAGACCTTGCACATTATGTAGCTGACCTTGCCTGAGATTCCCAACTAAAGGCACTATACTGAATTATATAACAGGGTCATCCCCATTTTCTCCAGAAGTTTTTTTCTTTTTTTTTTTTTTTGACACATGGATTTACCTAGAAGGTATGCATAACTCCTTTATCTGTCTTCCACTACCACATTAGTATGGATCAATTCATGAGTTTTGCTAATTGTGATCAAAGAAGGCATCTTAGTCTGATCCTAAAGAAATCCAGAGCTGTCAGATTTCTGCAAGTAAACTCATGATAAGAAATCCTGTGGTAGAGGGAGGCTGGGCCAAATTGCAAGGCTGAGGCAGAATAGCTAGAGGACCTCAGAGGATCCTGGCCGGGAAAGGCAAATGAGACACAGTGAAGTGCCCCAGGCATGCTGTGCAAGGAGAGGAGATGCAACAGTGGAGGGAAAGGGGATAGGCGAAAAGGAAATTCTCCTTTGCCTGACAAATTTTCTTGGGTTGAGCTTGGCTTTGAAGATTCTTAACCTTGAGGAAAATGGCAGCCGGAAGGTGAGGTGTGTATCAGCAGTGTTTATATGCACAAATCTAAAAGAATCTTTGAAGTTTGGCTGGTAATTTTGCATATTCTTCTATGACAAGTAGTTGTAGCTCTATTGGTATTATGTTACCTCTCACACAAAAACAAGCCACTCAGAGTAACTTATAGACATATAATTGTGCCAGACTTCTGGTGTTTTTCTACTTCAGTATCAAGAAGAAAAATAAGCAGGAGGACTAGAAATTGAAACTAGAAGTTGTGGTTGCTATACCACTATTCAAAACCACTATTTGACTTCCTTTTGTATAGCCATACTTTCTCAGATAAGTCATTACTGTTTTTAACAAAAAAGTGTTTTGGGTTGGACTGTGTTTCCACCCCCAAGAAATTTGTATGTTGCATTGTGAACTCACAGTATCTGAGAATGTAACATTATCTGGAGATAGGGTCATGGCAGAGTAATTGCTTAAGATGAGGTTATACTGGAGTAGGGTGTATCCCTAATTTAACACTGGTGTCCTTATAAAACTGGGAAATTTGGACACAGAGATACATACACACAGGGGAAATACCATGGGAATATTGGAGTTCTGTTCCCACAGCAAAGAAACTACCAGAGGCTAGGAGAGAGGACTGTAACAGATCCTTCCTTAGTGCCTTCAGAGGGAGTATGGCCATGCTGAGGCCTTGGTTTTGTACTCCCAGTGCCCAAAACTATGAGACAATACATTTCTGTTGTTTAAGCCACTCAATCTGTTTGGCGTGTTGTATTGCAGCCCGAGAAAACTAATACAGTAGGCAGAAGTAGTTCTGAATCTGTAAGATAAGAAGTAATATTTCATAAAGATTCCCCATTTTATTAGGAAGTGACTGATTCAAACAAGAGAAAAGAAACAGGAACCATGTGTCACTAAGGTATACAGAATAAACCAGCAATTTCAATAATATAATCCACCAGTAGATGACTCAAAGAACCCTAAATCTTTCTATTTTAGTTACAGTTCTTAAAGAATCACAGAATCCTCTGTCTGAAAGGGACAAAGAAATCCAGTACTCCTGTCCTCTGTATTTCCAATAGACATAAATATTATTGAATATTTCTCATGAAAAGATTCTATGATCCTTCTCAGAAATTTTTCTTGCCGGTCATTTGGACTTAGTTATTCCATATCTACAGTTTATACCCACTTTCTCCCCAAAATGATTCAAGGCAGTTGCTGACCCTATTTCTGTCTAGTCTGGAAAGTCACAGCCATGTTGGTGGCTGGATCAATAATACAATCTTCGTTAAACCATTTACAGGGATCAATGTGACTCTTCTTGCTATAAAACCATGTAATAATTATAGGAGATGTTTTGATATTGGATTTAATTCAACTTTATTAAATCATATATTAAAACAAACACAATGGGAAGACTCAGGGAGAGAAGGCAAGATGCATAAAGTCTCTGTATTTTCCAGTTCATGCAGCAGCAACTAGACTCCCATTCGAGTCATTCCCTTTATTAGTGAGAAATGCAGAGCCCCAGACTACAGCTGAGCAACTATGTTACTTGAAGATAAAATCAATATATAAAGTTAGGATATAAAGGAGCTAGATTCTTAATATCATTCCTTCACAGCAGCTGGAGATTATCGTTGCTTCCCATCCTGCTTAAAACATTTATAGCTAGCAATCATTAAAATAATACATTTGAATCTGTCCCTTAAATCATGAGTTTTATTGTCTTCCCTTCTGAAGCTGAGCCTTGAGACTCACTGCAGTGGGAATGAGAGAATAGTTACTTGACTTCTTTCATCATGAAACTAGGCTTGGGCTAGAGTTGGTTATCTAAATTCCTTTAGCATATCAAGTACCAAGCCTACTCACCGGAGATCATCGTGCCTGCCATAGTGCAGAGAAAATGTCCTTTTCTTGCGTGACAGCCAGCCCATGAAGCTTGTAGCCCTGGCTTGGATAAAAATACAATGTAGACCAGTGATTTTTAACCCAGAGTCCCATTTTCATAATTAATGTTTTGTAATACCTCCTTTCTAATTCTGAAATGAAAGTCATAGGTAACAGAAATTATCTCTACATATAATTTCCAAAAATCAATATAATAACCTAAGCCTAATATAAAAGAGACATAGAAGGAAAGCAATTTGTTATAAAATAATAAGTCTTTCAATGTGTAAATACCTGGGCATGTCTAGACTAGAAGATATAATGAAGCAGTTAGATGCTTCTCTCTTGTTATAATGAAAAAGTTTGAATTTAAGAGAAGTAAAAAACTCTTGTGTATAAGAAATACAA
Organism: Rhinopithecus roxellana; assembly: GCF_007565055.1. Classification (NCBI taxonomy): domain Eukaryota; kingdom Metazoa; phylum Chordata; class Mammalia; order Primates; family Cercopithecidae; genus Rhinopithecus; species Rhinopithecus roxellana. Next base: position 65,847,508 of record NC_044554.1, read on the forward strand.
GAAAATGAAGAGCAGAAGCGCAATGGAAATGAAAATGTAAACTAGAATAATAAAAGATCAGACTTATTTGTGTGTGATAAGAGAAAGAGGAGAAATAACCATAATTGAAGTGTGGATAACAGCCGAGACAAATTACAGAGAGTTGAAAAGGAGAAAATGAGGAAGTATGACATTTGTACAAATGAGTTTGGTCTTGTTTGTTAGTACAATGTAAAATGAGTCTCTTTATTATGACATTGGACAGATTGTAGCACACACACAGAAAACATATCTCCTGTCTTAAAATCCTGCTGCATTCCATTTTTGGTATTTAAAAAGACCTTGGATACTATGTCCTTAGATAGGCAAAGAGGATGAAGGCAGATTGAAAAAGAAAATAACATCAGAAGAGGCATCCAAAAGGGTTGCTTGGCAGGCTTCTGGGAACAGAGTCAAAGAAAGATTGAAAACCAACAGACCATTAAATTACTTAATTTTTGTAATTAAGTAACTTTCACAACATAGATAACATTTTATACAACATTAAAATATGTAAGTTGGAAATTATATAAAATATTTTTAAACAACCCTTATTGTTAGCATTCAATTATAGTTCTGGGTTTCTAAGTCTGTTAAAAGGAGTCTCAAATTCCATCTGATACATATTTGCATCTCACAGCAACAAATGCAGACTGATAAAGAAAAGCATGTTGCACCAGCAATTCAAATACCATGAGGGCACTGCCACTAGTGATGAGATATTCTGAAATAACTAACAAACCTTACTAAGCTTCCAAATAAAACAAGGTATAATTGGCACACAATTTAGATGGTGGTTGCATTCCTTGAATTCACTGCATATTAAAACCATGCAAAAATACTTCATGATTCCATGTAAACTGGAGTTAGATTCTAGGCTCAGAAAATGATAAGCAATGTTTTCACCTCTATGAAAGTCTAGTGAGATATTCAAAAGTCAGCCATGATATTTCTTGAGAGAAGGTATACAAATGGCCAATAAACACATGAAATGGTGCTCAACATAATTAGCCACCAGGGAAATGCAAATCAAATCACAATGAAAAAAAATCACAATGAGGTACCACTTCATACCAAGTAGGTTGGCTATAATAGAAAAGACAGACAACAACAAGTATTGACAAAGATGTGGAGAAACTGGAACCCTCATATGCTGCTGGCAAGACTGTAAAATGGTACAGCTACTTTGAAAAACAGTCTGGCTTTTCCTTAAAAGGTTAAGCATAGAGTTGCGATATGACCCAGGATTATACACCTAGGAATATACCCAAGAGAAGTGAAAAGACATGTCCACTCAAACACTTGTACATGAATGTTCATAGCAGCATTGTTCACAATAACCAAAAGTGAAAACAACCCAAATTTACCAATGGATGAATGGATAAATAAAATGTGGTATGTCAATACAATGGTGTATTATCCAACATAAAAATGAATGAAACACAACACGGATGAACCTTGAAAACATGCTAAGTAAAAGAAGTCAGACATGAAAGGTCATATATTGTGTGATTCCATTTATATGCAATATACAACATAGGTCATAAAGGTAGAGAGTAGATTTTTGGTTGCCCAGGGATAGAGTTCGGGGGAAATAGGGAGTGATTGCTAATAGGTACGGGATTCATTTGGGGGTGACGAATGTTCTGAGATTCTGGTGATGGCTGTGTAACTCTGTGAATACGCTAAAAACCGTTGAATAATACTTTAAATAGATGAATTTCCTGGTATGTGAAATGCATCTTGATAAAACTGTTGCCGAAAAAGCATAAGGTACAATGTTGCAAGGGATGGTCCTAAACACTGCCAGATATCTGGTATTCCTGAGCCTGTTCAACTAAGTGCTAGTCACACTTCCCAATCATTGTGCCAACTAATAATACCTCCACAGAGTTCCAAAACATTCCCTAGTGAGAATCATTGAATTGTGTAAGACGTAAAAAAATTCTACCAATTTTGGTGGACTAGAAAGGAGGAGACAGAAATGAGGGTGGGAAGATTGTTAAACAAATTCTCATCTTTGTTCTGAGGCCTTGAAACTCTAAATGGAGAAGAGACATGCTGGCCTTTTCCTAACCTCACCAATTGTGGAAAAATATATTAGATAAATTGAGGAAAGTATCACAATTGGATGAATTATCCTTTCACTCACTGTTTGGGATCCCGGGAGGAAACCGTAGTGCAGGACAGTCCTGCACCCACGTGGGGGAGTGCATACCATAGTTAAAAGGGTTATGTGGCGTATTCAGTAATGGTGTGTTCAGTAAGAGAGAGGTTTAGTTTGCATTCCTGATTCTCTCTCAGTTCCTGTGTGGCCTGGATGCTGAGTTTAGAGTTGGCAGGCCTGCTATGTACAGTCTGGGCCGGGAGCTGGATAGAGTATGTGGCAAACACACAGATGCCAGCATGATCCCAGGGGAGGCTGAGCCTGGACCATGGGACAGTAATGGACTCTAAGCAGAGTGAAGAACAGGCCAGAAATTCATCTAACATAGATGTTAATAGTGAACACTAGCAAAAGATCCACATGACCCAAAAATTTCACTCCTAGCTATACACCCTAGAGAAATTAATATATACATCCACATAAAAACTGATGCACAATGTTCATGCCAACATTATTGGCATGCCAAATAATGGAAAGAGCCAAAAAGTGGAAACAACCCAAATGTTCATCAATGGATGAAGAGATTAAAAAATGTGATATGTTAGTACCATACACTATTATTTGGCATTCAAAAGAAATGAAGTATTGATGCATGCTACAACATGGGTGAATCTTGAAGGCATTAGGCTAAGAAGCCAGACACAAAACGCCACATATTCTATGATTCCATTTATATGAAATGTCCAGAATAGGTGAACTGATAGAGCTAGAAATCAGATTAATGTTTGCTAGAGACTAAAGGAAGAGGGTAATAGAAAGCAACTACTAATGAGTACAGGATTTCCTTCTGGGGTAATTAAAAGGTTCTGAAATTAGATAGTGGTGATGGTTGCACAATTCTATAAATGTACTAAACCCCACTGAATTGTTCATTTTAAAAGGGTAACTTTTATTATATGTTAGTGGTATCTCAATCAAAAAGTGCACACATACATAACAACTCATTTTGTGTGCACATTTGAGTGTAGTGAGCACATCTATATATTTGCTACATACTCTGATGTTTTTACTTTGGTGTTAAATGACCCCTGTATATGGCCTATAAGGGTCTTCTTGATCTCATCCTATACCATGCCCACTGTGCAGCAGCCACACTAGCTCTCATTCTTTCATGAAGACTTTTGCACTTGCCAGACCCTCTGCCTAAAACATTCTTTCCACTACACTTTAATTGGGCAATTCCATATTTCCTTAAGCAAGGCTTCCCTGACCTCCCTGGCAGGGTCAAATCTCTCTGTTATACACTCTTCTAGCACCATATTTCTTACCACACCACTGATCGTATTATGCATATTATATTTGGTGATTTTGAGTTAATATCTGTCTCTTCAATTAGACTGTAAACTCCTTGAGGGCCAGTGTAGTCATGTCTGATTTTGTTTACCCATACATACCCTAGAACAGTATCTGACACACAGTGCCTAATCTATGTGTAGAAATCAGTCAGTATTTATTAAATGAGTCAATGAGTGAGTCATTTTTCTCCTTAGTCCCTGTTATGCCATTTCTGAGTTTACTTCCACTTCTGTCCATTTGTGCCTTCACTCAAAAATGTTCATTGAGGCTGGGCACAGTGGCTCACACCTGTAATCCCAGCACTTTGGGAGGCCAAGGCGGGAGGACTGCTTGATCAGTCTGGGCAACATAATGAGACCTGTCCCTACAAAAGAAAAAAGAAATTAGTAGGTGTGGTGGTGCATCCCTGTAGTCCCAGGTACTCAGGAGGCTGAGGTGGGAGGATCATTTGAATATAGGGAGTCAAGGCTGCCATGATTGTGCCACTGCACTCCAACCTCTGGGTGACAGAGCAAGTCTCTGTCTCTAGAATATATATATATATATATATATGCCAGAAACTTAAGGCTTCATGGACTATCCCTATGGACTCTTCAATATATTATTTTTGATAATGTTAGTCAACTAAATTATCTAATTTAACCTTGAAAGTTTTTTTTTAGCTCCTAACCTAATCCTACTTCCAGATTTCTTGCTCAACTGCAAATTTAGTTTTGTAGCAAATCAAACTATCAGTATGTGTAAGAACCAGACATAATAACCACAAATGTTTCAAATCCTGACCTAGTCATGTATTACCTATATGAAGACTGCAAAAAGCCAGCTGATTAACTTTCATCAGTGACTTTTGATTATACAAGTAATTGTATTCTCTTAATGAAATAATATTTTAGGCAAATGACGTAGTCTGTATAAGTTAGCCATAGCAAAACAGATTTTTACATATTATGCATATTTATACAAACTTCATTAGTATAAGCAGTAAGGTATTTTCGGTAGAAGTAGAGTTTCTCAAATTATGTAAATTGGACACTTCTGGGTTGACAATCATGAATTTTCTGCTGAGTGTTTAATAGAAGGAAAATGCTTTTTTCTTTTAACAATCATTTTGAAAAAGATTTTTTTAATCAGAAAGTAAATTAATGAAAACCTATGCTAAAAAAGTAGACTTCGTATCACTTGTAGGAGAAAGCAATTATACTAGACTATAAATGCCATGAAGGTGGAGATCACGTTTTTTTGTTGTTGTTGTTCACCATTATATCCCCCAAACTTTAGTACCGTGATTGGCATATAGTAGGTGCTCAATCGATTGAATTGTGTGGCTGATATTTATAGAGAATAAACTAACAATGCTTGATCTTGGTGTTGGTGTTAATAGGTCAAGTTGCTGGCTTGTGTCTCAGTGTATGAAAGAAACCACAGTAAAAAGTATATTCTAACTTTGAATTAGGAAGGTCAAAACAGTAAGTCTGACTTCTTATTGCATGGTTCATGTGAGAAAAGTTTATTCAGATTTGTTATATTTCTACATATATGAGTTCAGAGGCATGAAGGTTTGGTTCAATTACCAGTCTTATCCCTTTCATTTTTGTTCACTGTCAGGGTGGGAATTAATTTTAAAACTACCCTTTTTACTCCAAGTTTCCATCAAGTGTTTGAATCCCTTTCACCATACATCTACTAATGTCCTGGCCAAAGTCTGAACATTTCCTAGGGGTGGGAAACTTAACACCTCCTGAGGCAATCCATTCAATTATAGGATAGCTTGGTCAGAAAATTCTTTATTCTGTTGCATTGGAATTAGCATTCCTGTGCTTCTCACACCCCAGCAAGGATGAGTATATAGAACACATTCCTTTTCCATTCAACACTCTCATATAGAGCTGAATACTTTGCTGGCAAGGCAAAATCTCCCCACTTCATGTGAACATTCCATGCAGGACATGGTTTCAATTCTCCCTCTCCAGATCCTCTCCCAGTGTGAATGTGTATCCATTTGTTTATATCTCTTTTAAAGTTGGTGTTCAGACAGATCTCAGTATTTTAGATGTGGTTTATTTGCAGTAACCATGATCCTGCCAAAATACTGGGTTTGTAGATAGCCATGTGTCTCATTTTCTTCTGGGTGTATAGTGACAATTTCTAAGAATCTGCAACAACCTCCTGTGTAAGTAAAGCTAAAGAAAGATTGGAGAAAGTGATTCTTTCCTAGGTCACATAAAACACTAGTGGAGAGAATATGTAACTCCTTTTATCTACATGCTTAGGGAACATATGAAGGCTAAAATAAAGCTAGTTAATGCTTTTGCTTTGTTTTGGTTCATATTTCTCTAAGTAAGATAATGGATATAAAGTGCCTGGTGTCTCATACAGAGTAGTGATTCAACAAATGTTAATTAGCTTTTTCTTTCTCTTAATCTCATATGTCTATATATGTATACATCATATATGTACATATACACATATGTACATATCAGTACACATCATATATGTACATATAGGTACACGTATATTAATATGTAAATATCACATACCTGTACATATGTATTTTTTGAGATCCTCAAAAAAAGAGTCTACAGAAGATATTTTATAGTCCACTTGAACAACTGGGCACAGGTGATTCTCCCACCTCAGCTTTCTAAGTAGCTGGGACTACAGGAAAATGCCAGCATGCCTATCTAATTTTTAAATTTTTTATGTAGAAATGAGGTTTTCCCTATGTTGCCCAGGCTGGTTTCAAACTTCTGGCCTCAAGCAATCCTCCAGCCTTGGCCCCCAAAAGTGTTGGGATTATAGGTGTGAGCCAATACACCCAGCCTGTCTTCATATTTTTTCTTGGCATTTTTCTGTCCCTTTTAAGCACAAGGATAATGTAGGGATGAACAAGTGGACTATAAAATATCTTCTGTAGACTCTTTTAATTATTTGAAGACAAGAGTTCTTGGTCTTTTTTTAAGTGAAATCCTAAGGAACAGTTAAATGAAATACAAGTCTAGATATGTTTCAAACATTTCCAAATAAGATATAGCACTTTCACAATATTTATTTTTATTTGTATAAATTTAAGGGGTACAAGTGTACTTTCGTTATATGGATATATTGTGTAGTCTTGAAGTCTGGCTTTTAGTGAGTAATGTTTAAGACATTAATTCTACTTACCTAGCTGACTTGAGCGTTATTTTGTATCTTTATTCATTTGGCTGGGTTGTATGTTTAAAATGAATTTCTTAAGACTAGAAAGACAAGAGTTTAAAAAAATGAGGGGTTTCAATGATATCTTTTTGCACCTTCTTGAATTATAGTTGTCAGTTTAATAAATGATTAAGAGAACGAACATTGATGGGGAAATTTTTAAATATCCTATAATAGTTGTTCCTTAAAAAAAAAATCTTCTGAGAAACGTAAAGCTATTTCGTTCCCATAAATGTAACTGCCACTAATGACAGCTAGGGCACATGGTCTCTTCTAGCAATGAGATCATTATAAACACATTGAACTTCGACCCACTTTTTTCCAAAGGCATTTATTTTATAAACGAGAGTGACACTAGATTTAGGTATTCAGCCACAAAGAACCAAGAAAAAAATGTAATTCTATGCCATTGAAAACAGTGCTATTAACTCCAGCATCTAGGTGTTAACGGGATAATGTAGTACTGCCTGGCATCACAGGTCTTGCCAAGAATGTGGACACTATGGATTCTGTGGGGCTTTTCCCTAACTAGATAAAAACAAGTCTGCCTGAGTGGAGGGAGTAATTTCTTGTTGTTCTTTTTAAAAATGCTCAGCAATATACCTTTTCTTTACTCTGTATATGAAGATCACAACACTGAAAATTGCTTTCTAGTCTGTTGACTGTCTATAGCTGATGACTTGAATGTAGAAGTAACACTCACTAAGCTCCCTGACTTTTTGTAAAGTACCTTCGTGTGCTCTGACTCTAGAGATTTCTCAGATTCAAGATATACAACTTTCATCTGAATAGAATATAGAGTTTGAGAAAATGAATGTCAGCTGAAAAAGATAAAAAAATGATCAGTTTTGTAAATCGGGGTGCTATTTTAGAAATTACTTAAAATATTAGAGAGAGCATCTATGCAAATACCAGACATCTAACTAACATTTTAATTTTGTTGTAGGTTATGGTCTGGTACACAGTAGTCTGTGTGTTCAACTAGAATTAAGACTTGAGATATGGGTACGAACTTTTAACTTTTTACTCAATTCCTATATGCCAAAAGTGAGTTTTTTTTTTTTTCTGACATTTTGTCATTAGAGATGAGACATCATCTCACTTTTCCAGATTTGGATTTGCTGGTTGAGAACAGGATGTGACTGAAGTTAGAGTAGCAGATTCATGCATATAAAAGAGCTAACTTCATTCTATTCCACAATCTTGAACTACAGGCTTTTTCTCAGTCTTGCAAGTAAGTCCCCTTGGCCATAAGGAGGAGCAGTTGAGAGAATCAATGAAAAACCCCAAATGCCTTTTGATGATATAATATCAAATACAAAGCTCTCCAATAATTACCTATTCAAATAGAATCACATATCATTTACATCTTATGATTTAGGATAAATTACCCTGCTTACATGTAACAATAGATAATCTATCAGTCAGGTGTCTTTAAGAAGTTAAGTCTTGGTAACATGATACTATTTACTTGGAAACAAACCCATATTATTATCATCAATTATTATTATCTCCTCCCTAATTCAAGTGAGTTTACAAACTGATGCTGCAAACACTCCTTCCTTGTGTCCAAAAGCTGCTGTTGTCTATTTAGGTGCCTTACAAATTCCATGGTTTCGATAATCTCTTGTGCCTGACTTATGTGATCATCATGAAAAAATATACCCCTTGCATGCCTCCACTGTTAGATTGGGAGCACTTCAGTAAATAGACTAGAAACCCCAGGAGCACAGGAACTTCCTGTCTTATTTATGGATTTATTCCTAGGACCTAGCACATAGACACTAAGTAAATTTTTGTTGAATAAAGGGAAAAGACCTTGTCTTACTCATCAGTTTCGAATGATGTTTGGAATATAGCAGATACTCAGAAATATTGTTTGAATGGATTTACTGATAACTATCACAAGGTAATGGTATGCTTTTTCTAACTTCATCTTACATATGAGTATACCAAAAGGTAGTTTCCAGTTACACAATTGATCATTAGTTTCTAATTATATTACAGATTCAATTCAATTCAGTTTACTCTTTTACTTTTGCTTTGACCCTGATAATTTCTAAAACCTAAGTAAGATTATCAATATCATTATTTAAAAGGAGTTTCTGTGATAAAGCCATTGTTTCCTCCTCACAAATTACTTGTTAATAACAAAAGGAAAAATAGTAACTATGCAGTGGAGACACTAAATAACCCCTTAAGCCAGTGATGAAGATTAATATCAAATAGACATCGCATGCCTCTGGATGTGATACCCTGTGAAAGATACCAGTTCTTTTAAATATGCTGTCAATATTTTTTTATTATCCCAATAGAAATGGAAAGTCATTCACTCAGGCCCATGCAGTAACTTTTAATGATTGCCTGTTATGTGCCAGCTACTGTGCTAGATGGTGGCAAAACAAAGGGGAATATGTTTATTGAGGAAATTGAGACTAATGGGAGAGTCAGATATTTAATCAGAATGAGGAGAAATTAGTTATCTGTGGGAGCTAGTTTCACAGGAGTCACATCTGAGGTGGATCCTGAAGGCTGGAATAAGAGTTCTCCAGATGGAGAGGAAGGATATCTCCAGGCAGGAGGAGCAGCATGTGTAAAGGAATAAAGCCTTGAAAAATTCAATAATCATGTCTAATTTTATGCCAGATGTAGTTCAGAGGCATTAAAACTGAGTTCAGCTACTTAAAAATACTTTCACTATGAAATATTACACGCATAATAAAAGTGCATAAAACAACTATCAGCTTATTGAATTATTATGAAGAAAATATGCATGTAACAATCATTGAGGTCAAAATCTACAAAATGTCCGGTAACCCCAAAGTCAGTACCCCTCCATTCAATACCACTTCTCTTCCTCCAAAGGTAACTATTCTTCTATTATTTTAACAGTTGCTTTAGAGTTAATAGAAGGTAGACTTTTCATAGTCTACCTTCTAGTGATATACCACTTTGCATGTGGTATAAGACACTATTCTGATTTATCCATGTCTTTACATTTATTTAGTTTGAGATGGAGCTTGCTCTGCCACCCAGTCTGGAGTACAGTGGCGCAATTTCAGCTCACTGCAACCTCCGCCTCCTGGGTTCGAGCCATTCTCTTGCCTCAACCTCTGGAGTAGCTGAGATTACAGGCACCCACCACCATCTCCCTGGCTAATTTTTGTATTTTTAGTAGAGACAGAGTTTCATCATGTTGGTCAGGTTGGTTGTGAACTCCTGAACTCAAGTGATCCACCTGCCTCAGCCTCCCAAAGTGTTGGGATTACAGGTGTAAGCCACCGTGCTCGGCCCAATTCATGTCTTTACTATTTAGAAATGCATTTCTATGCAAATCAAAACCACAATGAGATACCATCTCACACCATTTAGAATTGTGATCATTAAAAAGTCAGGAAACAACAGATGCTGGAGGATGTAGAGAAATAGGAATGCTTTTACACTGTTGGTGGGAGTGTAAATTAGTACAACCATTGTGTAAGACAGTGTGGTGATTCCTCAAGGATCTAAAACTAGAAATACCATTTGACCCAGCAATCCCATATACCCAAAGGATTATAAATCATTCTACTATAAAGACAAATCCACACCTATGTTTATTGTGGCACTATTCACAATAGCAAAGACTTGGAACCAACCCAAATGCCTATCAGTGTTAGATCAGATAAAGAAAATGTGGCACATATACACCATGGAATACCATGCAGCCATAAAGAGAATGAGTTCATGTCCTTTGCAGGGACATGGATGAAGCTGGAAACCATCATTCTCAGCAAACTAGCACAGAAACAGAAAACCAAACACTGCATGTTCTCGCTCATAAGTGGGAGTTGAACAATGAGAACCGATGGGCACAGGGAGGTGAACATCACATACTGGGGCCTGTCAGGAGGTGGAGGGCAAGGGGAGGGATAGCATTAGGAGAAATACCCAATGTTGATGATGGGTTGATGGGTGCAGCAAACCACCATGGCACATGTATACCTACATAACAAACCTGCATGTTCTGCACATGTATCCCAGAAGTTAAAGTATAATTTTAAAAAATGCATTTCTAAACACTATTTACTTAAAAATTTTAACAGGTGTAAAATATACAGAGAATTATGCACAATCACATATGACAGCTCAATGATTTACCATAAAAGAAACATAGCACCATCACACAGCTATTGGAGTAGAACATCAACAATTGCCCAGAAGCATTTCTTGTGATCTTTTCCAATCAATTACTGCCACTGTCTTCTTCCTCACAGGAATAAAACCATTCATTAGTTTTGTGGAATCATATAGTCTATGTGTAGAATTATACATTATCTGTATATTTTGTGTTTAAGTTCTTTTATTCCACATTGTTTTTTTTGATTTCATCTATTGTTTTGTGTAGCCATACTCTTGCATTTTCACTGATCATATTCCAGTGTATAAACTTAACGTAATTCATCCATTCAGTTGATGAACGTTTGAATTGCTAAAAAGTTTTTGGATGTCACGAATAAAGCTTCTGTCAAGGTTATTGTACCTGTTTTTTGGTGTTTATGTGCATACATTTCTGGTGTGACATATACCTTAGGAGTAAAATTACTGGGTCAAAAGACAGTGGCATCTTCAAATTTAGTAGATAATGTCAAAACAGTTTTGTACACTCTCATCAGCAATTTATGAGTGTTCCCATTGCTCCACACCCTCTCAATGGGAATTCCAAATCAGCATTTGGAATTGTCTTTACTTTTAGCCATTCTGCTGGGTGTACAGTGGTATCTCATTGTGATTTTAATTTCCATTTTTTTGTTAGTATTAACATATTTTCATATTTTTTAACTTACAGAAAATTTTAAACATATGCAAAATAAACATAATGGTATAATAAATCTTCCTGTACTTATCACACAGCTTCAACTGTTATCAACATTCTGCCATTCATTTTTTTTTTGAGATGGAGTCTCGCTCTGTCGCCCAGGCTGGAGTGCAGTGGCGCCATCTCGGCTCACTGCAAGCTCTGCCTCCCGGGTTCAACGCCATTCTCCTGCCTCAGCCTCCCGGTAGCTGGAACCACAGGCACCCACCACCACGCCCGGCTATTTTTTTTTTTTTTTTTTTTTTTGTATTTTTAGTAGAGACAGGGTTTCACTGTGTTAGCCAGATGGTCTCGATCTCCTGACCTTGTGATCCTCCCACCTCGGCTTCCCAAAGTGCTGGGATTACAGGCGTGAGCCACCGTGCCTGGTCAACATTCTGCCATTCTTGTATCATCTATATAGCCACTCATATCCACTTCCACTCTATTACTTTTTACATTTTTAAAGCTAAATTTGCATACATTGAAAAATGTTAGTGGTCCAGTTTTAACAAACGGATACACTTATGTAATCAACAGCTCTATTATCTTCCCCTAAAATTCCCCTGTGTCCCATACTCCCTCCCCACCCCGTTTAATTAATTTTTGCTTTGTTGAATTTCTGCACAGGGTAAGAAATCTAGTGTGTTGGAAACACAAAGTGTGTGAGGTTATGGCAGGACCAGGTATAATAGTATTTTTTTGTGTACTGTATTTTAGATCCTGCTGAGTGCTTTTTTCATTAACTGATTTCTCAAGAGAGGGTCTCACTAGAGTCATAAAACTTGTGATGGAGATAGGATGCTCAGATTTTTTCTGACTCCAAAATACAATCTTTGTACTAATGCTTTTTGTTGATTTGACTTATTAGTCTATGCAGTTGGCTGTCAAAAGGGATTTTGAAACGCAGAGTAACGTCGGGTTTGTTTGGACTATAATTCTGTTGATAGTGTGGAATATTGGAGTGAGGCTGAGATCAGTGGTAGTAAGAGCACAGAGGTGTTTATGGCAATGGTTCAGAGGTGAGGTTTGGGACTAGAAGACTGATGGTGCATATGGAGAGAGGAAACTGTATTTCTTAGGTCTTTCTGAAGTATAACCAATAGCTTATGGTTCCAGGTTAGGTGTTGGGGATAAGTGAGAAGAGAAACCTTGTAAACAGGTAATTCATTACTTTGCATCTTTCCAGATGCTCCTCTCTATAACTCCAAGGTTTGGTGCCCAAACCGATAGCAACACTGTTATTAAAATCTGGAAGAGGAAGAACAGGTTTGGTGAGAAGATAAATTCAGTTTTGGTCTGGCTAATTTTGACATGCCTGGGGAAATTTAGATGGTCTGTCTTACGGGCAGTTACAAATAGAATTGAGAGGCTCTAGAAACAGGTCTGACCAGGAGATAAAACTTTAGGAATCATCAGAATATGTATGTAACTGGAAGCACAGGCCCTGGACTCAGATAGATTTAGGTTTAAAGATCTAGGTCTAGCTCAGACACCCATTGTCTGTTTCCTTATTGGTAAAATGGGATAATATCTAACCCAGGATCTTTGTAAGGATTTGATGGAAAAATAAACAGCACTTAGCATGTTGAGTTCAGTAAGTGACAAAATTATCATTAGCTATTATTAGATTGCAATACAGCTAATATTTTTATTATTATTGTAATAGCTAACTTACTATAACAAAAACCCTTTTTTCCCCATGGAATTCGCTTAAATGCTACATGAAATGCATTTAAATGAAAGATCTGTAAGATATGGTTTGATAGCCACAAGGCAGCATGGTACATGCATCATTGTGTCATTTGGTCGGCAAGACCTATGAGTGCCTTTAGCACAGGGAATGGAAGATACGAAGCTATGTCAGCAGTTCTCCAGTAGGCAGCTTACCTCCAGGGTAGCAACCCAGTTATATCTACTCCCCACCCTCCTTAAAACAAGCATTTTAGGGAAAGGATTATCTTCATTTTTCATGTTATGTTATTTGCAAAATACTTAGGTGTTATGTTCTACATAATTGATAACAGATCAACAATTTAATATTTGTCCCTCTAAATCAATTTTTCTATGACCTTTCTACAATCTCAGACTCTATCTTGGCTCATAATTTGATTTCTGCATCATTTTGGATTTAGTTATGTGTGGTAAAATGCCACATCATAATCAAAGCTGTCAAAATCTGGACCAGAGTACACAGGTCCTTTAGGAACTATAATTGCTTCTAGATGTTAGGTTCTTATGCTGTGTTTTAGTGGGATCTGCTTAGAATAGATGGAAAACTAAGAATGAATCTTAAAACATTTGATGAGAAAAACAAGTTCAGCAAGAAAACTTAAGGAATCACCAAAATGTATTTATAGAAGGCCACCAGACTGACTCAGTCAGTTGTAAGAATAAGTCTGACTAGTGTTTCCTTGTTTTACTGTTCTTAAAAAAGCATTAAAAAAAATCAGCAGCTTTAATTAGCTAGTATTATTTTCAAAATAATTATATATTGTGAGAGATTAAATGTGAAAATCATCACAATAATTCTTCCTATTCCTGAATGCATATCCTTTTGCAATTTGATTTTGCTGCTTCGGCAAGTCTGAGTGTCTACTTCCTGAATTTAGGCTGGCTCTTTGACTTGACTAACAAAATGTAGTGAAAGTGTTGTCATATAAATTCTGAACTGAGGGCCTCAAGAAATCTTGTAATTTCTACTCTCTACTGGCTTGGCATGCTGCCACTGTATGAGGAAACCCAGGCTAGTCTCCTTGAGGTTGAAAGGCTACAAGAAGAGAGGTCCAGCCAACAGCCAACACCAAATACCATGTGACTGTACCCAGTCAAGCCGCTAGATGATGGTAGCATCTACGTGGGTCACCCTAGACAAGGCCAGCCCAAATTATTTATCTTCAGAATTGAGAGCACATAAAATGACTTTAAGCTACCAATTCTGGGTGGCTATACAGCAATAATATACTGTATATGTGTATGTTTGAGAGAGAGAGAGAGTGTTCTCACACCTTGAGGACGAGAGAATTTTAAACTATAAAATGGATTTACATTAACGATTACAATGTACTTCTACACTTTTAGGATAAAAAAGTAATGTGTCACCTAGGTTGCTGCAGTGAACAATGAAAGGGAAGGCAGATCATTGTTTTGGGATGGTTTGTGTGCATTGTTTTTAGAGGTAGGGTGATAATTCCAGATGATGTCTAAGGTTCCCTTAAGCTCTAGAGCCCTGTGAAATTTCAATTAAATTCTTGTAATTTAGCAACTCATTTCCACTTCATGAACTTGCACATAGCATTTTAATACGCAATACCTTTCACAACTGGCAGGATCTACTGGCTTGTCTTTCACATACAATGTGAACCAAAACAGCTATGGCATAGTGAAGGTAGCATAGTATAGACAGTACAGTGTGATGGCTAAGTTCACGAGTTCCAGAGCTAAACTGCTTGCGGTCAAATGATGGCTCAGCTACCTATCAGCTGTAACCTTGGTGTATTAGTCCATTCTCACATTGCTATAAGGAAATACCTGAGACTGGGTAGTTTATAAAGAAAAGAGGTTTAATTGACTCACAGTTCTGCATGGCTGGGGAGGCCTCACTTACAATCATGGCAGAAAGCACCTCTTCACAGGGCAGCAGGAGAGAGAATGAGTGCCAGCAGGGGAAATGCCACATGCTTATAAAACCATCAGATCTCATGAGAACTCACTAGCAGGAGAACAGCATGAGGGAAACCACCTCCATGATTCAGTTACCTCTCACTGAGTCCCTCCCACAACACGTGGGGATTACAGGGACTACAATTCAAGATGAGATTTGGGTGGGAACACAGACAAATCATACCACTTGTTAAGTCATCTAAACTCTCTTTACCCCAGTTTTCCCACCTGTAGAATGGAAGGATAGCAACACCTCATTAAATTGTTGATAGGATTAAATGAGCTAATATTGAGTTTAAAACATATTAACTACTCAATACATGTCAAATAGTAGTACTGTTAATTATAGTAGGGAGTAATCTAGGTCCTGACCCCAAGTTCCTACTGACTGGCACATTACTTAATCTCTCTGGGTCTCAATTTTTGATTCTTTCTTTCTTTTCTTTTTTTTTTTGAGACGGAGTCTCACTCTGTTGCCAGGCTGGAATGCGATGGCACGATCTCGGCTCACTGCAACCTCCGCCTCCGGGGTTCAAGCGGATTATTTCATTTTTATAGATATGTTTAATATTTGTTTTACCCACACGCACATTTAATCTTGACTCTAATTCTAATCTTTCAAAGATTGTCTAAACTTACTCTGTTAGCAAGCAATTTTGAGGACTCTCTAGTACTGATCACTTTGCATTAGAATATAACACTACATTTGCTCACGAAACATACTGTTGTGTTTTTTTTTTTCTCACACCTGGTCAGCAAACAACTGATATATCTGAAGCAAAGCTTTTTCAGGGTTAGGGCAATTTAGACTTGCATATTCATTTTTAAGCCTATGACAAATATGTTTATTAAAAGTAGGAAAAGATCCTCTGAAAATGCAGAAAATATTTTACCTCACATTTTACCACTCAAAGATCTCCAAGATAGATATTTTTATGTTTCTTTCCGTCTTTTTTCACTGCATTTTTTGGAGTGACATTGCGCTTTATTATTGTATACCGTTTTTCATGATTACAGCCTTCTTACTGCGTTTCAAAATCAATTCTTCTCCTTATTAAAGTTTTATATACTTAATTTACAAGTTTTGCAAAGTATACAGAATAAAGAAAATAAAAATCGTTCATAATTGCACTGTTACAGCCCACTGTTAAAGTATCACACTTCAAAATACTTCCTTTTTGTTGCTTAAGCATATCCTTTACAACCAAATTTTATACAAAATGTGATTTTTATTGGTTGCATAACAAACACTATCACAGAAGTTATCATAACTTATTTTACATTAATTTATGAACTGTGGCATTTCATATTTTAGTTTCACGTTAAGTGATGCCTCTCGACTATTGGACCGATATATATGATCATACCGCTTATGGGACTGGTTAATGTGTGTTTAAGATCATCTTTCTATCCCTTTCTTGTCATCCCCTATAATCAAACTGCTGCAATCCCCGGAGACCTAATGCAAACGCTTCACCTCCTGGACCCAAGCCATCCACCACCGTCCCCCACCCTCTGCCTCAGCCTCTCATGTAGCTGGGACCACAGGCACGCGCCATCCTGCCCGGCTTTTTTTTTTTTTAAATTTGGTTGAGAGGGGGTTTTGCCATGTTGCCAGGCTGGTCTTTAACTCCTGGGCTTAAGCGATCCTCCCGCTTTGACCTCCCGAAGTGCTGGGATGACAAGCACCAGCCACTGCGCCTGGTTTTTAAAGTAACAAATGTATTAATTTACAAACTTTCCTTTGGATTTTGAAAACTAAACTTTTTCTCTTCTAAACAAAGTCTATCTACTAAACTTCAGTTTTTCTAGGACCCCGCACAATGGCAGCTTAAGTTGGACCAACTGGAAAGGTTTTCAGTGGATCTTGGGGAAGATCGGAGATAAGGCGAATGGGCTTTATTCTCTTAAAATTTCCTGACCGACAGTGGACACATATTTGCTTGATGTCACCAAGAGCAAGAATTAGGTTCCAGGAGCTGGGAGGAAAACGACGGGGGCGGTTCCCTCGCCCCCAAGAAGCGGTCCTCGGTTGGCAGAATTTGACAGATGACTGGGATCTTCGGGGATTTTCCAAGCAGGATACGGGCGCAGAAGAGGAGGGAAAGGGCGTGAGCTAACGTGACCCAACTCCACTTTCAGGTTTGAGAAGCGGAGCTGCCGGGATAAATACCCATCTGCTACCAATAGATGCTTTCCCTCCCTTGGGCCTGATAAAACAACCCCCAAGTTCCGGGAGGCACGCTTCGAAAATTGTTGGCAAGAAAAAAATAAGTTCAACTTTTGCCATTTAGCAATGCACTGACAGCCTTTTGGGGATCATCACTACTTACGGCTCATACATCTGCTCACCGCTTCCTAACCCCTCTCCTAACCCTCCCCGAGTTTCAGTTCCACGGAACAGAGAACGCCGAGAGCAACAGTTTGGTGGCGGAGCAACCCGTCTCCGTGGGCGCGCACGCCGCACCGCAAACCTCACACCTCACCCTGGGCTTCGGCTCTCGGTCGGCCCGAGACTCCGGCCGCGGCCCTGGTGTCCCCTGCCCCGGTTTCCTCCTTTTGGACACGGCCCTCGCGCCCGCGGACCCTGTCCCCTCCCCACCGGCGGCAGCGGGTACAGCGCGTCGCCTCCGCACAAGCGGGGGCGCCAACCGGGCGCATGCGCGCGGCGCTCCCGGGCGTGCCGGCCACACTACCCCCACCCACTCAGTGAGCTTGTCACTTCCTGCCCTCGCCCCATCTCCGTCCGGGGTCAGTCAGTCGCTCCCTGTCGCTGCCGGAGAGTCTCTGCTTCCCCCTTCCTACGCGCTCCGCGGCGGTAGCTCGGGCTCTCCGGAGGAGTGGACGACAGAGAAAAAGAGAGACTGACTTAATAAAGTTTCCTGAAACAACAACTACCACCGAAAAGGCCCAAGGTGGGGGGAGATCCCCATTCTTCCCCGCCCCTCTCCTAAAGCCTGAGGGACCGTTGCAGGTGGAGCGGCGCTGGAAGGACCCGGGCTGCGGCGGCAGCCGTTGCCCCAGCGAGGGGAGCCTCAGGTCCTACCCGCTCCGGTTCCGGCTCCTTCGGTGGCAGCGGCGCCTGCTGCCGGGCGGTTCCTCCTGTCAACTGCCTCCGCCCGCGCGCCACCCGCCTAGCCACACAGCGCGGAGGACGCCGTAAGCCGCCGCCGCCGCAGTCGCCTCGGCCCGCGGAGGGACGTGGTGAGCTGTGGCGCTTCCGCGTCAGCGCCGGCGGGGACTCTTTGGGAACGCGTCGGGCCCGAGTCCCGGTTCCCTCGCGTGGTCAGCAGAGGCTGCGCCAGGTGGGGCCCGCAGCTGCCTCCCACGCCAGGCTGTCCCCGCGGCTGCCCGGCCTGCCTGCCTTCCTTCCGCCCGCCGGCCCGCCCTAGGAGTTGAGTAAGTTGGGCGCACTTGGTTGTGGGAACGGGATCTCCGCCAGGGAGACCCCAACGCACGTGCGTAGCGGGAGGGCGCGGCGTGAGCCCGCGGTCGGCGGGAGCGGCACCTCCGTAGTCCCAGAGCCCGGCGGTCCCCGCCGCGCTCCGCGCTCCTTCTCCGCGCGCCTGCCCGGGACGGCGAGGCCGCAGCCGCCCGCGCAGCTGGCCAGGCCTTCGCCCTGCGCTGCGCACCCGAGGCTGCGTTTCCGGGTAGGGCGATGAACCTGTGTAGGGTGTTTGGGCTGCAGGAGGGTTTGTGCGTCTTTCTGTTTTCTTTTCGAGAGGGAGGTGCGGGTCCGTGGAGGGAAGACGGATGGCTTATGGTGGGAACGTATCTGGAAAATGCAACCAGTACCCCCCAGGAAGTTCAGGGCGAGTGACGGGTTTGTGCTTCTTTCAACAGCCACGCCGCAATGAAGAGCTTCTTACAGTGAAAGGAAAGTAGGTCGAGTCCACTGAAAATGCCTTTAAGGGACAAATACTGTCAGACTGACCACCATCATCACGGATGCTGTGAACCAGGTAGACCCCTCTTCGTCCCCAGTTGCTTTGCCCTCCATCAGAGCCACTCTGCCTTCTCTTTCTTTCTAGTTTTTTTTCCCTCCTGCCCCAGTAGTTATTCTTAGGCAGGCTATAATATTCCCCAGCATAAGCCAGTTATGAAGCTAAAAGCTTGTACAAACAAGAGGTCTCCCCTGCTTGATCCCTTAAAAAAAAGTACTACAAGTGTCACCTTAAATCATTTCCACAAGATCAGTCGCTCAGTCTTTTTTCTTTCTCTTTCAAGGCATCCTCCAGTTAATATACTCCTATGGTCTGTAAGTGTTTAAAACTGAGGAGAAAGGAAAACGTAGAATACTAGATTTATTGTCCTGAAATTGTTTCACTGAAACTTTAAAAATTAAAAGTTTCTTAGGCATTTTTATTAACAAGTAGTTCGGAAAGTCTAAAAGTGAGTTTAGTTTGGGTTTTAAAAGTTTGTTGAACTCATTGGGAGAATCAGGTTTTGCTAAGTGCAACCTTTAAAAAAATTTCTTGGGCAGAACATATTATATTGCAAAATAAAAGAGAAATCTCTTTTTTTATTTGGGTAGAATACATAATTATTTCCAGGGTATTTTATGGAATGAAACTTGCTTTAGTTGAATTTATCATGTGAAAAAGTTGTTTTTCGGAGTCTCATAAGGAGTACTAGCAAACTTTAATTTGATAAACTTGATATACTGTTGACAAGTTTTTTCTGCCTAGAACTTTGATATGCTTTATGGCAATCATTAAAAGGTATAACTTAAAAGGGAATCATTGAATGCATACCATCACTAAATCAAATAAAGACTGTGCTCTCCTAGTTTAAAGGCAGATGTTTATCATTACTTTTGACCTAAAAGTTATCAGATTTTTAATACATTTGCTTGCTTTTTGTTGGAATATTTTAGCTTCACTTATATGCTTGGATTTTATCACAGTAGAGTTCATTTTAGGTAATTTTCTGATTAATGGAAAAAAATATCAGTAGAAGGGAAGAGCTTCCTTTTTAAGAAAACTTTGCTACAGATGAGGATAAAATTCGTACTGCAACCCTATCTCTACTGTACTTTGCTGAGATCAGTTATAACTTACCTCTACTAATAAAACAGGCAATCCTTGGATGGGATCCAGTTTCTTTTGAACTGCTTTAACGTGTTTAACTTTCAGGACCCTTTCACACTGCATATTTTGTGTATTTGAACTGCAGATATATCACTTATGTTTTACTGATGTTGAATGGAGTTTGCTAGTTTTGAACTATACAGATGTGAATGCCATTTAACCTCATATTCCACTGACCTTTTCGTCTAGATTTTTTTTTCTTTTTTCTGAGAACACTTCTAATCATTGAAATTGAATTAGTTAATGAAACCATCTTATTTAGGAAGAAATTTATTTGATCATTCATTTCTTTAACAAATTGTTATTGAACACCCGTTGAGAGCTAGGCACTGTCGAAGGCAATGGGGATATCAGTGGTGAACCAGACAGATAAGGTCCTTTTTTTATAAAATGTTTGAGTGGGAAGAGTTAGACATAAAGAAGTAAACAAAGAAGCTAATTTGTGATTATACCTTTTTTAGTATGTTCTGGTAGTGGAAGTTTTCTGAAGACTTTAATGTCTTTTAAAGATATTTTCTAGACTTGAACTTTTTAATGTGTATTGAAATGTTTTTGCTTTTTTTTTTTTCTCCCCAACTAGCAGGAACTCGGATAAAATTGTATTAGTTTAAAATTTTCATCATCTTTTACTAGAAACTTTTTCCATGCAGGTTAATTCTCAGACTTATCACATCAACAGTAGTTACTGTTTCCTTGCCTTCTTAACTTGAATCAAACTTTCTGAGAATTTTGTTGAATGAAAAGCTAGAAGTTTGTTAACTTATAGGGTAGTTCACTGTCATTATTTCAGGGGAAGGCATATGCTGAGTGGGTAGGATATTTCCACAACTGAAAGAAATACGTTGTAGTGTGATAGCTTTTAAAAGAGCATGTCCACAGATGGAGGGAAGATGACATAATGTTTAATAAAAATCTGTCCACATTTGGATTATGAATACTGGGTGAGTCTCCAGAGGAGATCGGTATATTCCTGATGAGACCATTCTGCCTTGAAGAGATAGGTCAATTTATAGTGAAGGGTGGCACTATAACTCTGACGGTGTATGTTTTCTTAGTTATGTTTTAAGATTTTATTAATAGAAATTTCCAAACCTTCAAAACTAGATGATATGAGGAACTTGATGTAACCATCACACAACTCCATCAGTTGTTGTTACATGGACAATCTCTTTTCTTCTATGTTCTTTCCTCCCCTCCTCCCCCAATCACACTCACTACCTTCCACCTACTCTCTCTCCCCCTAGTATTTGTAAGCAAGTCCCACACGTCGTAAGTAGAAGAATCTTTTAAGGGCCTTGTTTTAAGGGAGGAGAGACTCTTACAAAAGTCAGTGTTACATTCTGGGAAGTGTGTTTTTGAAAGAGTATAAGGAAAAATGTTCTGAGGATTTGGGTTGTTTGGTTGGAGAAAGTTTGTTTTTTTTTCCCTAAATGGTCATGTAACCTGGGTGGGTCTGATCTTGGGAGGATGATAGGATATGTAAGAAGCAATTTTATAAAGTATTAATATAATAAAGTTTTCTAGAGTTGAGTATGTTTTCAAGTGAAGGAAGAATTGTTTCTTTAGAGTGGGAGCTACACAGATGTGTATTACCAAGTGGTTGTGTCCAGGCACAGCTAAGCTAATCCCGGGCTTATTTTGAATGTTATCTCAGGATGTGTATGTGTTCTGGTGGCAGTAGTGTTCTGAGGGTGATGGGTAAGAATATTTTGCTTTAGCTTTAAAATGAGGTACTGTCATGTGGAAGTGGAAGTTGGTGTATTTTATATAGAAGGTTTTCTGGAACACATTTGTAAATGAAGGAGGTCTAAGGAGAAGAGTATGTTTTTCCCAGTATCCATCCCTAATTTATTTCGGTTTTTTCATTCTCCAATTCTAGAATTCTTGTAACTGATAGAGGGAGACTTTGAAGCATTTAGTTTTTTACATTTGTGTGGGTTTTCACCCTCTTTTTTGTAGTTATCATTTCTTTTTTGTAAGTAGTTACCAGTTGCTATAATGTACAAATAGGAGAAATCAATTTATTCAAGTAGATGATACTGGTCTGTTTACAAACTTCTGTTTTCCTAAGAGGTTTAATTCTCTTTGATTTTGAAAAAAGATTTTTTAGTTTTTGTTGTCAGGAAAGCAACTGATGGATGCATGTTGATGATAGTGATGGTAGAATGTTTATTGAGCACTTCCTATGTCCCAGGTTCTGTTTTAAGCAGTTGACCTGCAGTAGCTTATTTAACCCCTATACAACCCTGTAATTTAAGTACTTCGAAAATCTCTATTTTAAATCTGAGAAAAGAGAAATCAGAGAGTTTAATTTGCCCTAATTGTATCTAGTAAATGGCAGAAAAAGAATTTAAACACAGACAGTCCAGGTCTGGATTCTTGTGTTCTTAATCACTGCAGTTAGTGCCAATGTCAGACATTCTCAAAATGAGTGTGTGTGTGTGTGTGTGTGTGTTCTTAATTAATCAAAAATACACCTAAATTAATTAATTAATTAATTTAGAGATTTGCTGTGTTGCCCAGGCTGGAGTGCAGTGGCATGATCACAGCTCACTGCAACCTCTCTGCCTCCCGGGCTCAAGCGATCCTCCCAGCTCAGCCTCCCAAGTAGCTGGGAGTACAGGCATGAGCCACCACACCTGGCTAAGTTTTGTATTTTTTGTGGAGATGGGGTCTTGCCATTTTGCCGGGCTGGTCTTGAACTGCTGGGCTCAAGTAATCCTCCTCCCTCAGCCTCCCAAAGTGCTGGGATTACAGGCCTGAGCCACTGCACCAGGCCACGTGTCTCTTAAAATTGGGGAAAATTTGTTTGATGAAATGAGTTGGTCCAAAACATCATTCTTCTTGTTTGTGTACACTGAGCACTAAATTTGAAGCATAAAGGAGAATCTAAGCCTGTATCTATATACATAATACAGTAGGCTAGTTTAGCCCCCTTATCAGAAAGCTAAGTACTGTCCAAGACTAAACCCTGAAGCAAGAGTAGCACACATTGTTGGAATGACCCTTCATTTCTCCTCACCCTAAGTGGATGATCCTGCGTTACAATGGTCATAGTTGAGTACAACATTATAGCATATTTAAAAAAGAGATAATTAAAATGGTCAGTTTTTCTCCATCACAACCGTCTCTATTTGATAGCTGATGAAGAAACCCAGTTTTCCTTTTCTTTTGCCTTTATTCATATTACTGTAATTTATTATGTATCTATACTACTAATCTGAGAATCTTGGGAATTAGGGATATATAAACCTCTTTATGTAAAAATGAAATTTTTAATTTTTAAAATGGAAAGATTATTTTTACTTATTGTAAAAATGTGTCCTTTCTAAAATGCATACTTCTAAAAACCAGACTCTGAGGCAGCATTGAAGTGTGAGGCAGAAAGCAAACATTATCCCTGAAAATCCACCCTAACAGCATTTGTACATATATACAAATATATATTAAATTTATATATTTCTGCATGTACCTATGTACTAATGTAAATAGGATCATATTCTATAACCTGTGTTTGTTGCTTAACAATTATTGCTATGCTTTGTTGTGAATACACATAGAACTAGCTCATCCTTTCTAACAGTCATGAAAAAGTCTGTTTCATGGACATTTCATAGTTTGTTTAATCTGGTCACTATTAAGAAACTTTTAAGTTGTTTGAAATTTCTCTCAATTATATACAGTGCTGCAGAGCACTACAGTGAACATTATTCTGCATCCATCATTGTGCACTTGTTCAGTTATTTCTTTAGGCAGTGATTTTTGACATTTTGCTCATAAATATCCAGAGTTATACCAGATTATCCAAAGGATTTTGGAATGGTTAAGTGTGGCTAGGCCACCATTGCCTTAGAATTTTGATTAAATGTAGTGGTTCCTCTTTAAGGGGAATAAAAAGGCAAACATGAAGAATGTGTACTAAATAATACCAAAATAGTAAGGTCTTTGTATTGAAACCTAATATCTAGCCTTAAGTAGCCTTAATTTAGCCTTTAATGGAGAATAGTTTTAGTTTTTTTCTCCATTGTTTCATTTTGCCTTACAAAGATGATGGTTAATTATATGTATATCTACATATTATATATATGTGTGTGTGTGCGGGCACAAGTGTGATTATCCTTAATGTAATTGTAGAAAGCCATTGTTTTACTTTAATAGTAAATGATTTAAATAACCCTTTTTTTGTGGGGATTGGGGTGGGTGTTTGTCTTCCATGTAGTTTATATCCTGGAACCTGGAGATCCTCCTTTGTTACAGCAACCACTACAGACATCCAAATCTGGTATTCAACAAATAATTGAGTGCTTTCGATCAGGTATGAATGTTTTAGGATATATTTTTCAATCTTCACATAGTAGTTAAAAACTACCTAGAAGTCCTTAGAAGTAATTTTTAAAAAACATTAAAATGTATATGTTGGCTTTCTTTATAGAATATTTAAAATTTTCATATTTTAAAAAAGTGGATGTATAAATATTGACTTGATCTAGAGATTATTCTTTAGTACTATATATGGTATATTAATTTTAAAATATATTTGTTTAGTATGATTTAAAGAGATATATTATGTGGTGTATTTTCTGGTAAAGCACAGTTCTTAAAGATCCATTGATATCTTGTGGCACGTTTTGTGTAAACTCTCAAAAGGCAGTAAATTATTCTGGGTGTTCATGAGCTTTGGTACAGTAGATTACTCAGAATGTCTGAGATGTCAGTTGTTCTAGATTAATTACCTTATTTATGTTTATGTGATTCGCCTTCTTCTCCCTAACCCTTGAGTTTGTGGAGTTTTGGTATCTTTAATAGAGCACAAGATAGAAGAAAGACAGTATTCCCGCCCTGGTATCTTCAGATACATTTGCTTAGATTTTATTTTCGTTAGCTGATAATAAGAATTAATTTTATAATAAATATAATTGTGTAATTGCAATCCAGTGTTTTAAAATAGGTGTTACTTACAACGTGTAAAATGATTGGGAACTGTTAGCACCCCTGTGTTATCAGTAAGATGTTAGGTTGCTGTGATTCCTATAATCCACTTGGCCACCCCTTGTATATTTGGCTTCTCTGACATTGCAGACTATTCACTCAAATGTGAACAAGGAAATAAATATGACTGATGAACACTTAGAGGATTAGAATACCTCATCGTTATTTTAAATCTTAACTACCTTAATGAAAAATCTCTGAGGTTCAAAGGAAAAAATGATTCATATGTAACTACTTGTTTTGTATTCATGAGAAATTTTTTGAGATGCTTGTTTCTAAATTGTTATAAAGGGGGAATCATACATTTGCTTTACTTTAGGATTCTAAGAAATAGAATCTAAATTAAAACATTTATTTTTTCTCTGACTCTCCAAAAGATCCATTTCTTAGACTTTTCATCTGTAGTACTCATGGCATTGCTTTTATCTATATTTAATTTAGGAAGTATTGAGTGTATACCAAGTGCCTATCCTTATATTGGATGGTGGTATAAACTATTTTAGGGATTTTTTTGTTGTTTGATTTTTACTTTTGATAATTGTGCTCGACTAACGGATAATTTATAGGTCAAATTTTCTTGTGATAAGTTCAATTAAAATAGAATTTTACTTATTAGGGACAGTATTTATATTTCTGGCTTAACAGAAAAAATTGTTTGTTTTAGCTACTTTTAGAATAGTGTTTTAAAGGGTTTTTTTGGTTCTTTCTCATACCATGGAAATGAGAGCAATAGCTTTTCATATTTAGTAATATTACTTGTTATAGGTTTATTTTTTAAAATTCTTAATTTGGAATTAATGAAGTTATACTGTATTAGTTTATTATAGTTTTTTTTTATTAAGAAGTTAGAATTAGTTAAGTCATAAGTGCTTTGACTTGTTAAAAAACTGTCTTTTCGACAAGAACCTGTACCCAAAAATCTGTGTGGGTACAGAATTAAAAAAGATTTTTGGAATCTTTTTTAGAAGGCTGATATTTAAAAATTAAATTAATTATTTTCTTATTGTGTTGTGATCATATCTGTTCTCTGTTTTCTGTCATATTTTTACTCCCTTAGCTAAAGAAGTGAGGCAGTGAAACAGGTAATTTGAAATGGTACAATTACAAAGCCATTTTATGTTGATGTTTTGAATTGCATTCCTTTTAAAATGATATCAGCAAATTTGCCTTTTGCATTATGTTTTATTCAGGCAAATTCTGAAAATACTATTATTTTAATTTTCTGAGTACACAACAGTTTAAGTTAGAGGTGATTTAGAAATATGCTGAGTGGTACAAAGAAACTAATTTTGGATTAAAAAAAGAATTATTTTACTTCATTACTGTATCCTGTAACTAAGAAATTTTAATATCTTCAAGATAGTAATCTCTTGCATTTCTGATTAATCTAATATCTACTATGGTAACCCTTCTTTAGCACTAAGGCATTTAAGTTGATACTAAAACCTTGGGAGAATGGTACGGAAGTCTGGACTGTATAATTTGGGGACAAAGATCCCTTCTAGCTCTGAGGCTCTGTTCTTCCTATTCCACTCTACTCCCAAGTACACCCTCAATGACTCATCTATTTCTAGACTCTTTCCATTACAATTAGGTCACATACATTGCATTTAAAGAACTATCCTGGTGGTGCTAATATATCTTTGACAGATATTTGAAGATAGAACCCTGAAGTCCATGCTTCTGCTCTTGTTAACCTATAGAGTATAAATCAGTTAAGTCATAACAGGGTATAAATCAGGTTGAACAGTAGTAACATGTTAGGTTATCTACCTTTATCTTCAAGCTCAGATAGTTATCTTCAGCTGCTGTATCATCTCCTTTTATGTCTCACCTTCTGCCTACACTGGGCTGTCTATGACCAGGTATTAATTCCTATGTAAGCTGGAAGTTCATAAAAGGTTCTGTCTTATGAAGGAGTTGACTCATTTTTAATGTCCACCACTCCATGTGTGCTATACTGACTGCTTGACCGGTTTTAACCCATCCTGTTTGCCTGACACATGAGCTTTTGCTTTGAACTGTTTTCTTGGATTGAAATGACAAATTCTTATGGACTTCTGGTATCCCTTTATTAGTCTGCTTAACTTGCAAAGTTAAATTAAATGGGATTTTCTTTTTATAATAAGTAATACATGTCTGTGATTTTAAATAGTAAAGTACAGAAGGGTATAGAGGAAAAAATAAGTTTCTGTACTATTCTGTTCTTCAGTTCCCCTTTGCTCAGGCAACACTGCTACATGGTTTATGTGTCTTCTTCCAGAGACCTTTTATACATATACAAACCTATATCCCTCATTTTCTTCTTAACACGAATGGTAGCTCACTCTGCATACTCTTGTGTACCTTTGCTTTATTAACTGTAGAGTCAACTATTGTTGATATCAGTCCATAGACAGATGCCTCATTTTTAAAGAAGCCTGTGTGTTTTGCAGCTACAGGTTTTCCTGTTGGAAATTCCTGATGATTGGCTGACTTGAGACCTGCTGTTTGCTCTGAACCACTGGTTTCTTGTGCTACCTTGACTGTGCCTTACCCTTTGTGTAGTCTTGCTTTGGCTGTGTTGTCCTGCTAGGATCATGTTTGTAATTTGATGTCTTCAAATTTCCCTCCTCTCTATAACACTTTCGGTTTATCTTCCTTCCTCTTTGACCTCTCTCCCCAAACCAAAACAAAATTTTAAATAGCAGATAAAAAGTGTACTACCTTTACATGTCTATTAAATGTCTTTTATGTGTTTATTAAATTGGTTTAGTTGAGTTCAGTATTCTTTCAGAATCTCTTAGTTGTCTGCTAGAGGCAAAGGAACTATGGAATGCCCCTATGGTTAGACAGAGAAAAATGGGGAAAAGAGAAGGATAATAATTTTGTCTGGTATTCAAGACAGGTCTTTAATATGAAGCTGACATCTTCTTTTTAAATTCTTGAAATATATAATATTGTAAGAAGAGAAATATATAATTTGTAGAAAAAAGATTCTACATGTAGAATATGTTAGAGCAGTACATGCGGGGAACTCTTTTTTTGACTCAGGGAGGAATAAATTGTAACTTTAATAGTATGGTAATGAAAAATGAGAATTAGCTTCATGTGATGTTTGCTGTCATTATCTTTCTGAATTTGGGTTTGGTCATTTAACTTAGGCTTTTTTTTTTTCTCCTTGAAACAACTTTAATTGCAATTAGTTTAATCTCTGACTGAATGGTGATACTTCAGTCCTGATTCTGAAGGCAAAGCGTAGGGTGGACATGATTTTTCTGAGGTACATGGGAGAGTGCAATACTTATGATGGCTTTTATTTTTTTGTTGTTACATAGCAGTTACAGGAAATTTAAAATGGGGCTAGTTTTTTTTTTTTTTAATAAGAAAAAAGTAGATTTGGTTTTCCTTACATTCATTTTCAAAGCATGTCATCTGGTGTTACGTTCCCAAGACAACAGCTGTTTGTATTAGTCTGTGAGTTTCTCAGTGGGGGAAAGACTGTATCTTTCATATTTCCAGTGAGTAACAGTGTACCTGGTATTTAATTTGTGCTCAATAAGTGTTTGTTAGATTAAACTAAAAGATTCCCAAAGTAGGCGCTACCCTAAGATAATTTTATTCTACTTATAAGTTTATTGTGGTATGTGGCAGTGCTCTATAATGAACACATATATATATTTTTAACCAACCCTTACAGGTGATAGTTTTAGGACAAAAGTTTCAATTTCTTAAGTTTTCTTTGTATCTTTGAATCCTTATGTTAAGGATGATCAGTAAGAAATTTCCTTCAGGAGTTGTGATGAGGAACGTACATTTATTTGCTTGCAGTGTTCGGATGATATTGTAATTAAGTGGTCATCCTAAAGAAGATTGAGTTTATGTTTGAGCCAATAGTAAGCAAGCAGTATACCATTTAAGAAGCATTCTTTTCATCACTTAAAATGGGCATTGACCAAAATGTCAGTGCATTAAGAAAATGAAACCTTATCTTTGTCTAGCATAGAAGAGTTAGAATTAATGTTATCATATTGTAATGTGACTGCCATCCAACCTAATGTAAAGTTGAATACTGATTCCTTTTGAAAACATATTTTAAACATTTTCATCAGTACATGCAGTGCACTTGCTATTAAAGAATAACACAAGATAAACCCTTGATGAAGTTTAAGTAGTTTTTGTTGAGCACCTATTATGTGTGAAAATCTGGAATATACAGTCATTAATCTTTAGCTATCAAAAGCCTTTCCTTTGGAGGGCTGGATGTTTGAAAGGTACTGATCTATGTAAGCAGTAAGTGGTGATTTCTAAGATAATTTAAAACCCTAAGGCAAGAAAGAGAGCAATATAGGAAAAGAAGAAGGAAGTCAGCACGGCTGTCTGTTTCTCAACATCAAGAGCTGTGGAGGAACTTTATGTTGCTGTCTAGATGACCATGTCTGTTGTCTCAGGTGACAGGAAGTTTTAGCTATTGACAGAGGCACTTACAGTTGGCTGTGTCCAATTGTAAGTGAGCAGAGCAATCAGAAAATTGTAGCTGACTTTGAATAAAGTCATTCCGTCTCCATGGGGAAAAAATAACAAAATCTTAAATGGTGACTGAAACTAAGGGAAAAACTTTTATTATCTCTGTTTGTGGACTGAGACACACCTTATTTTTCTCATTTGTTAAATATATAAGTGGAATTAGAAAAGTTTTAAAGTCTCATTTTTGACTTCTCAGTTAACATAGATTATAAAAATCTTATTTTTAGAGAAGGTTTTTTTATACATAGAGCTCTATAGTATTTCATTTAGCAAATGTCAGTCATACATTATCCTGAGGGCTGGAGTAACGGTGAGCATCAGAGATATCTTCTCTGTTCTAATCTTCCAGTTTAATGGGGATATGGAAAAGTAATTAATTACAAAATTGTGGATAAGCTAGTATAGATGTCTAGGGTGCTATGAGAGTGTAGGTGAAGGATTTTTAACAAACAACAACAACAAAAAAAAAAAAAACAGAAGAAGTTGATTATTGAAGGCTTCCTGGAGGAAGTGACATCTATACTGGGATCTGAAGGATTATTAGAAGTGAATCAGATCAGGAAAGTGGGAGAACGTTATAGTCAGAGAGGATAAAACATAGGTGAAGGCCTGAAAAGTGAGGGAAAGGGAACATTTGGTGTATCTGTGGACCTGAAAGAAATCTGGACTGCTTGGATCAACAATAACACATACTTTCTCTCCCTCTCCTTCTCCCTTTCTCTCTCTCTCTCTCTCTCTCTCTCTCTCTTCTCTCTCTCTCTCTCTCTCTCTCTCTCTCTCTCTCTCTCTCTCTCTCTCTCTCTCTCTCTGTGTGTGGAGAGAGGGTGGCGGGGGTAAGGGGAAGCATTTGTGATTGATAATTAAGATTGATTAGTTAAGGTTAGAGGCAAATACTTTTTTTGGATGTTTATTGAGAATAAATATACAGTCCCTACTGAATATAACTAACTGTATAATTAGGACTAGTTAAGAAATTGATAGCCTCTTTATTTTTCTGTGATTGAGAAGCTGGTAGGCAAAGTGATATGTCTGATATAGGGATGCAGTCTTATATTTTACACTTGACTATTTTGTATGTATAACCTCATGTTGTTTACAGACTGATTATGCTTTAAATTTGCAGCCATGTACATGTATCCTGTTTAAATCTTAAGTTGAATTATTAAGTTAAACCTAGTTGACATATTTTGGTGTTCCTCTTCAATCTTTTTTGACTATCCTTAAAGGCAGAATTGAATCTGTATTATGGGTCTAGCAGGTTTTGTAGTTTAGAATCAGTGTACAAAAGTTTCCTGTTTTCTTCCCACTGCTACTATACTCACCTACACTTCCTGAGAACTATATATAGGTCAGTTAGAGAGGCTGAGCCAAAGCATTTTCTAAAATCAGTCTACCTCTCATAGTTTGTCACTCACTTATGAAGTTAACTATGAACTAAAGATATTAGCAGTCCGTTGCCAGGATATTTTGTAATGTGAAATGGACTTCAGAAATATATATATGAGTATTTACTTTTATGTAAATAAAAACACTCAGGCTATTCTCTGAATCTTTTTAAATTTATATTTTTAGAGTTTGTGGTAATAAGGACTAGTGGAGTAAACATAGATTTGGATTTGGGAAATGGTAGAAATTATTTTATTCTATACATTTTTTTCCAGTAGATACTCAAGTATATAATTTCCCTGGGATTTAGGTTCATATTTTCTTTAATAATTCTTCAACTTAGGTTTGGTTAGGTTTGTTCTATTTTACAACATGAGTAAACCAAAGTACAAAGATTATAAAGCTTTTTAAGGTCACAGAAGTAGATAATATCAGATTTGGAATCTCTCAAGACTTAGTAAAGTTGTGATAACCTGGTAACTTTTTTGCAGTAGAATTTTGAATGCTTGAATCAACAATAATTCTCTCCCCTCCCCCGCCGTGTGTATGTTGGGGTAGGGGAAATGATTTATCATCGTTTTCAAAATGATAAAATACACTTCAAAGATTAAATGTAAACATTGCAAAAGATTGAATCCGATCTATTTAACTTTTATAGACCCTACTATATTAATTATTCTTCTAAGATAGTTGATACTCTTTAGTAGTCCCAGTGCTTATTAAATGGTTAAATGCTTCTTAAATGACACAACACTTTGCACCTTGACAGTCTTAAGGATATTTTTCAGGGTACTTGGGTCTTTTTCTGTTCAAGTCAATATATTGTCATTTAAAAAAAATTTTTAATTTGAGGAAAGTAAAGGTACATTAATTAGTAAAGTACTGCAGATCAGTTTTGCCACCTTACCTGTGGCAAAGAGCTGTAGGAAAATAGTGACTAAAGACCTTCCGTTTGTATTTTATTTCTGATGGATGTTTTTATTTTAAAGATCGGGTGCTTTTTGCCATTTATTTTTTCTCTGCCTAAAGATATTCTTTCATAGTACTTAGATTCCCTAGATTAATAGCGTTTCTTCAACAAATAGTTTTTGAGCATTGTAAGAACTGAATACTTTACGCTTATAAATAAGGCTTATTCTTGGCTGCTTTGGAGTGTATAATCTAGTAGATAAGATAGGCATTAAACTAGTAATTACATCAATAATTAATTGTAATTGGGATGTTTTAAGGGAGAAAGGCTTTGAATGAATTTGTAGTGCCGTCAAGAGGCGTAAGCAAAGTTCAAAATTATGTCTCACTATGGACAAAGATTCTCTACTTTGTAGAGAATCACGCTAAATAGCCATAATCCCATGCTGGCCCAGAACCTGAAGTAATTTGAACTGAATTTAAAAAGAAAAGTCACAGGCAATCCTGTCATACAGTTTTGACTTTCTTTAAGGAATCGGGAAAATGTATTGAAAAACTCCTTGCTTACTTCCTTATACAGAAAAGAGCTTGAAAGAACCAGCCAAAAAGTTTGCCAGGGAATAATGGGGGAACGTTTAATTTTTCTGCCCTACTCCAAATCTGTTAAATCAGAACCTCTAGGGGAGGGCTATGTACATCTTTATTCCCAGCTCATTGTAATGATTAACCTTATGTCGGAACCACTGCCTTGGGATATATCAAGAATTAATTGGCTGCTGAAGTGGGAACGAAGCATCAATTTTAGTTGTCCTGATTTCCAAGTGATAGTAGAGTTTTGCTTAGAATTTAGTCTATAACGTAGTTCTACATATACTGTGGTAGAAATTGGCAATGCCTATATTTTGTTTTCAAAGACAAAATACACTTTGGTCTGTCAACAGTGGTTGTCCAGTTTAAAAGTGCATGTTAAAGTTACCTTTTGTGTTAAGTTTTTCTTTTCTTTTTTCTCTCAGGAACTAAACAACTTAAGCATATTTTATTAAAAGATGTGGACACTATTTTTGAATGTAAGTTATGCCGCAGTCTCTTCAGAGGATTACCAAATTTAATTACCCATAAAAAATTCTACTGCCCACCAAGTCTCCAGATGGATGACAGTAAGTTTTTTTCAT
Source organism: Rhinopithecus roxellana (assembly GCF_007565055.1). Classification (NCBI taxonomy): domain Eukaryota; kingdom Metazoa; phylum Chordata; class Mammalia; order Primates; family Cercopithecidae; genus Rhinopithecus; species Rhinopithecus roxellana. The sequence goes on from NC_044554.1 coordinate 65,880,736, forward strand.
ATATTCAGTTATGCATTTTACAGCTAAGTATTCTTATACTGCAACTATACATTTGCATTAAAATGGTGTCTAGTTACTGATAATTTGATAATGATGTCTAGTTACAGATAATTTTTAGGTGGAGATGGAGAATAAAATTAAATACTTGACTCAGTGTTACATTCAGTTTCTTAGGTACTTTGATATCAATAGTTTCCACTTGGGTTTTCCTAAAGATGACATTTGAGAGGATATTTTTTTGTATTAAAATATTGGATATTGTTTTAGAATGTTTATATGGGCCATAAATAGATATTTCTTTTTACTCCTTTTTTCTTTAACAATTTGCAACTAGATGTGATTGATCACTTATTTAGATTTCCCTTAAGTAAATGAGAAGGTTGGGAATAAAGAACAAAGAATGAGGTAAATTTGTTCATTTCTTGGGAATGGTGGAGAGCATCAAAAAGTCTTTATTAATCTTCCTAGTGTTTTCTAGGTCTTGATTTGAAGATCAGGTTTGTTCTCAGAAAAATTTATATAAGTCATTTTCTCAGAAATTACATTATGTTACAGGCTAACTTGAGATCCAGTATAACTTTATGTGATAAAGGCAGATAGCAGACTAATATAAAGTCTTTCTGGAATAGAATCTTTGTTTTGAATGTAGTATATTGTCTTTGTGTGATTAAGCTGGCAATATATCTAATGGTATTTTTTTTCTTTAAAGAATTAATGTAAATTAAAAAAATTCAATATTGGGTTACCTTATTATTTCTTGTTTAGGGATTTAACTCTTTGTTGATTTACAAAATATAGAACTTACTTTGTCAGTCTGATACCATAGATGCATTGTGGATTCTGTGCATTTTTCAACTTAACCTTTTTGGGATCGGTATGAAATGCAATCTCCAAATAAGTATGGCTTTAATTATAACGAAGCTGGCTTAAAGTATATTATAGAGCATTGATTAAATAAAAATTTTATATTTACCTGGAAATTTTTCCTACTACTATTTGATCTTACTGTTCTCTCATTGAGATATAAATTAAAAAGCAGTCTGTAGAGATTCATTCCAAATCTAAACTTTAAATTAAAATACTAGTAGAAAATTAGTTTGACTTTAGGTAGTTATTTATTTTTTAGTTGTAGAGTTAACTTATAGAGTGAAATGGATAAATTGGATTTGCTAGATTATTGTGCACTTGTCTTGGCAATACTCATTCTAGAAATACTTTTGTGAAAGTATTTTTCTTATAGACACTACTTTATTCATCTTAAAAAACAGATGAATAGACTAGAAGAGCTATAATGAATCACTTCCTGATTGGTATAGATACCAGATTTGGTACTAAATTTGTAGCTAGATTTTAGAGTAGTAATACGTGGAATCCTAACCAGTGTTAGACAACTCTGTTACGATAGAACAATTGATTGCTTGTAGAGGGTGTAATTATTATACAAGGAAATAAAATTACCTATGGTTTTTAAATAAATCTGTATAGTTTTAATCATTTGTTTTAGTAAAATTGAGTCATGTTAAGAAGACGTGTAATAGGACTGAGTTTAGCAAATACTTCTACACATCATCCCATTTATGTTTACGTGTTTGCTTACAAATCTTTCATTTTCATAAGATGCTCAAATAGATTAGATTAGACTATTATGGATTAAGCTAATAGGAATGCTGTTATGTTTTCTAAAAAATACCATTTTTGTTTATGTAGTAACATTTTTCATGCTGTTTTATCAATCTTGAGTTATGAGAATTTGAGTTGCCTTTGCTAGTCTAAAACGTTCAGACTAACTATGAAATATCATTATTTAGGACACTTAAGTGCTTATATATTTTGTATTAAGTGCATTTGAAGCAAAAGTAGTCCTTCAGATTATATATGTTCCTTAACGTTTTTGTGTATCCTGATGAGAATTTAAATTAAAGGAAATTTTAGTTTAATACTAGTTTTTGTCTTTGTAGAATATTGAAAAGTAGATAATGCTCTTATAAAAATAAACTGGTAATATAATAGATTCTGAGATAAAGGTTCATATATCTTAAAATATTAGAGGGCTAGAGCAGGCTAATTACTTCAGATTAAAATGTTGTTTTTTCCTTAACAGACCTTCCTGATGTAAATGATAAACAAAGTCAAGCCATAAATGATCTCCTAGAAGCCATATATCCAAGTGTGGACAAACGAGAATATATTATTAAGCTAGAACCCATAGAAACTAATCAAAATGCAGTGTTTCAATATATTTCAAGGACTGATAATCCTATTGAAGTCACAGAGTCAAGCAGTACTCCTGAACAAACCGAAGTTCAAATACAGGAAACTAGCACTGAACAGTCAAAAACAGTACCGGTTACAGATACAGAGGTGGAAACTGTAGAGCCCCCTCCTGTTGAGATTGTTACAGATGAAGTTGCACCTACATGTGATGAACAACCTCAGGAGTCGCAGGCTGACTTGGAAACTTCTGACAATTCTGATTTTGGTCACCAGTTGATATGTTGTCTTTGTAGAAAAGAATTCAATTCTAGACGAGGTGTTCGCCGTCACATTCGAAAAGTACACAAGAAAAAGATGGAAGAACTAAAAAAGTACATTGAAACACGAAAGAATCCAAACCAGTCCTCTAAAGGACGCAGTAAGAATGTTCTAGTTCCATTAAGTAGGAGTTGTCCAGTATGTTGTAAATCATTTGCTACAAAAGCGAATGTAAGGAGGCATTTTGATGAAGTTCATAGAGGACTAAGGAGGGATTCAATTACTCCTGATATAGCAACAAAGCCTGGGCAACCTTTGTTCCTGGATTCTATTTCTCCTAAAAAATCTTTTAAGACTCGAAAACAAAAGTCGTCTTCAAAGGCTGAATACAATTTAACTGCATGCAAATGCCTCCTTTGCAAGAGGAAATATAGTTCACAAATAATGCTTAAAAGACATATGCAAATTGTCCACAAGATAACTCTTTCTGGAACAAACTCTAAAAGAGAGAAAGGCCCTAATAATACTGCCAACAGTTCAGAAATAAAAGTTAAAGTTGAACCAGCAGATTCTGTAGAATCTTCACCCCCTTCCATTACCCATTCTCCACAGAATGAATTAAAGGGAACAAATCATTCAAATGAAAAAAAGAACACACCGGCAGCACAGAAAAATAAAGTTAAACAAGACTCTGAAAGCCCTAAATCAACTAGTCCGTCAGCTGCAGGTGGCCAGCAAAAAACCAGGAAACCAAAACTTTCAGCTGGCTTTGACTTTAAGCAACTTTACTGTAAACTTTGTAAACGTCAGTTTACTTCCAAACAGAACTTGACTAAACACATCGAGTTGCACACAGATGGAAATAACATTTATGTTAAATTCTACAAGTGTCCTCTTTGCACTTATGAAACTCGTCGGAAACGCGATGTGATACGACATATAACTGTGGTTCATAAAAAGTCATCTCGTTATCTTGGGAAAATAACAGCCAGTTTAGAGATCAGAGCTATAAAAAAGCCTATTGATTTTGTTCTAAATAAAGTGGCAAAAAGAGGCCCTTCGAGGGATGAAGCAAAACATAGTGATTCAAAACATGATGGCACTTCTAACTCTCCTAGTAAAAAGTATGAAGTAGCTGACGTCGGTATTGAAGTAAAAGTCACAAAAAACTTTTCTCTTCACAGATGCAATAAATGTGGAAAGGCGTTTGCCAAAAAGACTTATCTTGAACATCATAAGAAAACTCATAAGGCAAATGCTTCCAATTCACCTGAAGGAAACAAAACCAAAGGCCGAAGTACAAGATCTAAGGCTCTTGTCTGGTGAGGAACAGTTACAGAGTTTTGCTTTTTTCCCCCCATCGAACTAAAAAAAAATCATTTGACCATAATTTATAGCTGGTTCCATTTTAACACGTTTGCTTCCATATATCTCATGGCAGTGGGAACTGCAAGAGTAATGTGCATATTGCATTTACCTCTTCAGTGACCTTTATTCCAGTGGCTTGGGAACAAAAGTTAACTTCAGAACTTATCTTCCACAGGACAATGCAATTAGTTATAGGTAGATGGCACAGGGTCAGTGCTTTCCTTTTAATGTTGTAAAATATATACGTTTATATTGGCTTATGTTTACAATAGAAGTCTTCTGTTTAACTAACTTTGCACAGGTTTAATTTGATTCAGTGACTTAGTCTACTAATTAATGAATTGTAGGAAAGTTAAATATATTAGAATGAACTTGTGAAGGTGATAATTATAGGAAAAAATATTTTGAGGCACTGTAATTATTGTAAAAATTATCTGTGACGGCTAAATAAAGTGCTGCACTCAGAAAAAAAAATCCCCAAATTGAATTAAAAATGATTAGCATTTATCATTTACTTTTAACATAGTGCTTCCAGGCAAAGGGGGAAAGTTGGTAAATAGAAGTTTGGATTTTTTTTCCTTCTCCTTGGGAGTGTGTGTTAGTTACTGTTCTTTAGTTTTGATCTATGGAAACAATGCTTATTTAGGTTTCAGATGCTCTTATTTTTCCCTCTCTTTTTAATAAACTTTTTGGTGATAATTTTAACATAGTTAATATTGTTAACTAGGGTTTTTTTTTGTGGTTGTGCATTGTAAGAAAAGTAAAATTAAAATTCATATTTGGAAGAAAGAAAAATACTGCTTTTTGGTTTTTTGTTTTTGTTTTTGTTTTTTTGAGATGGAGTATTGCTCTTGTTGCCCAGGCTGGAGTGTAGTGGTGCGATCTCGGCTCACTGCCTCCTCCGCCTCCTGGGTTCATGCAATTCTCCTGCCTCAGCCTCCCGAGTAGCTGGGATTACAGGCATGAGCCACCAGGCCTGGCTAATTTTGTATTTTTAGTGGAGATGGGGTTTCATCATGTTGGTCAGGCTGGTCTCAAACTCCTGACCTCAGGTGATCTGCCCACCTCAGCCTCCCGAAGTGCTGGGGTTATAGGCATGAGCCACCGCGCCCTGCCAAAAACTACTTTTAAAAGAAGGTTTGGAACAAACGTAGATTTTTTAAAAATGCAATATAAAATGAGTAGACTCGCTATACTTGTTTTCGCAAGTCTATATATATTTTAAAAGCTCACCTTCTGTACCTGTGTCCCTTGTATTAAGGCATTTAATGTATTTAATGAGTATTAGTTTCAGATTCAGGTTCTAAAGCAAAATACTAGTTTGAGTGCTGTGTAGGTTAAATGTTGTGGTTTGATTATCACACATTTTTTTATTTGTGTGGAAAACTTGAGATGAAACCATCTTTTAGAAGTAATTTACTGTTGCATAATTTTAAAAACAAGGTTTTATTAGTAAACTCAAAAGTGTTCATTTATTCCCATTTCTCCTCAGATAACTTCAAGTGATGTACGAAAAGGTTTGGAGTTCATTTTTGTGGAAAGACTTTAAATTGGTGTTAGAACCACTAAACATCTTCAAATGGTACTAAGAGGAAAAAAAAGAAACATTTTTCTAAATATTCAACTATAACTGCTGTTTTCTGACTAAAATAATAACCATCTAACCACTTGTTTCTAAGGCACTGCCTATTCCAGCACTTTCAAGTAGCTGTGACATTACATGTTGTCATCACAGTCCATCAGCTAACCACCCTTGACCTTGTGCATTTGGTCTACAATTTCTACAAAAATGTTACAAATTTTGTTTTCTAAACAATTTGTTGATTAAGTGTTCAACAACCTGAAGAAAATATCAATTTTTAATTGACAAAGACTTTATATCTTAGTGATTTTAGTTTTATTTCACTTTATTTGGCAACATTTTCATCTGAATTGTATAGATATATGATTTTCTAGTGAGTGTATGTTAGGAACAAAAGAAAATAGTATCAGCTACATTATAAATATTTAGCTTACTAAATATTTGTAATTATTTTTACATCCATTTATTTCTAGCTTGTTCTCCAGCACTTAAGTGTTTGAAAGTTTCATCCTAAAGTATACACTATAGGAAAGTTCCAGTTCATTTTCATGCATGGATTATTACATTTTTCACTTGTAAACGTAGGTTTTTATGAAAATTAAACATTCCCCTATTTTTCTTTAAATTTTATACAAAGCACTTTAATGATAGATGCAACCTTATTTTTCAGTTCCTATTTTTTTAAAGACCACACATTTACTAATGTTAATATAAAGGTAATAAATAGCTTACTGATATTTTATGGATGCAGACAATCCATGCACAACCACTTCTTATGATACTAGTTTATTTCCTTAAATATTGCTACAAAAGGAAGATGCGGGTGTAAGCCCTGTTTTTTTTTCTCCCAAGAAAAATCTTAAAGGACCACTTTAGATAATATTTGATTCCTCCTGTAAAATTTAGAAAATGATTAATTCTTGTCCATTTTTGTAATCAAGATTTTAGGAAAAACAGAAATACATCTATCTTTATGAAATTTTGGGCAGGTTTTTGTGTATCAATATTTTGTACTTTTTAGGGAATATTTTATTTTTTAGTTATTTGTGTCAAATTATAATTATAAAAGGTACAGCAGAAAATATACCATGTTTTTATATAGGTTCACACCTGTACTTAGGAGGGACCCTGTCCATCTATATACTTTTTGTATAAAATTTTAAAATGTTAAAGATCCACAAGGTCTTAATAAAATGATTCTATAGCTAGAAAAACATTTACCTTCCCAGTGCTTTGCACTAAAATATACTGTGAAAGGAAACTAGAAAGACTGTAACTATTGCTGGAAATGTTCTATATTGAATGTACATGCTCTTGTTGGAAAAATGTACTATATGTGATGGAAATAAACCAGACTCGAAGTTATTTCAGCTAAATGTGCTTCAGCAAAGGTGCATTGGTTGAAACTTAAATGTTTTATTATCAAATTTAAACTTATTCAGTGACTATGAGCAGCTACACTTGAATTATATTCTGATAGTTTTATTTCTAAGAAATAGAGTAATAATTTCTCTTTAATTTAAAAACAGATTTACTTTCCAAGATATTGAAAATTTGTACTTATAGATCTAACTTTAATAACTAATAGTATAATATATTTAGGGAACTAAATGTGTAGGTGGGTATTTCATTTATAAGCCATCTTCATTAGTTGCACATTATTAAACCTATATGTTTGACTTTTGCAAGGTGTTATCTTTTATGCATTCCTACACACAAGACATATTCCAAAGAGATTTTCCAGATAAATGCCAATAACCCCTGAAAAGATATGAGGATTCCTAAAAAGCTTGGGGTTGCTCTTTGCAGCATCCTCTCATTTGTGTGCCAGCCTTTCCCTCTCTGCTTGCTTCTTAAATACTATAGAGAAGAAAGAAAAATTGATGTTGGAGGTGGGGAGCCCATTGCTAGAATTCCCTTACTCTACCCACCTGTTTCTACAGGACCATTCACAGTATGTCTCCTCTGTAGTAATTCTGGGGCCACAGAATAGGAATCTACAGGAGGAAATAAATGAGAGTTCTAGAGCTGTCAAAAGATTTCATCTGGGTCATGTAGGAAAAATAGCACTGTGTCAGTACTTGCCTAAATTAGAGAGATTGGAAACATCATAATAGCTGGATTAATTGATAATGGCATATGTAAGAGAAGCTGAACTAGGACCAGTTTAGAAAGGTAGAACAAACAAGTGACCAGAAAGTATTGTTCTTTGTATTCCTTTCTGGTCTTCATCTTTCCTGATTTGACTTGAGCTCTGTCGTTTCAGGGGCTCAGGCTTAAGGCTCTTGAGAAGAGGCCTAAGAAGTTTGTGCCAGAAGCTTTTCTGCATGTAGACTACATAAACACATATTTAGGTGACTTTTTATTGTTATAGTGAGGATTAAAGCACACAAAGAGCCATCATAAACTGCTTATTTTATATAAGACTTATCTGGCTATAAATTATATCTACCTTTGCTGCTATTTGATCAGTTAAGAGTTTTCCTATAGAATTCAACTTACCATCCTTCCTAGAGATGCCTTCCATTCCTAAGTGTGGTGGAAGAGGAGAAACAACAGGTACAGGTTGCACTTCAACTTCATAAGTTTGAATAGTACAAATGAGAGCTGAAGTATAGCTGACATTGGGCAGGTGTTCACTAGACATGCCTTGAATACACAACAACCTTTTTTGTTTGTTTGTTTATGTCTCCATTCCCTCCCCCTCCCCTTTACTCTTTAAGAAGAAAACCTTTGAAGAATGTATGCATTACCCATTCTTAGGTTTTAGTTTTTTGCCTAGTTTTGTATATATGAATTAAGTTTTTGATTGACACAGGTTGCTTTAGTTGTTGAAATGTACCTTCAGATTTTTTAGGAACATATTATATTACTTTATGGTCAATAAATAGTCTGTTGTACTCAGTTTGCATTAAAGAGCCTATGGATGCGGTAGTGGGGAGTTAATGATTTTGCTATGGCATGAGGCTGTGGGTATAGAAAGAGGAGTTTCCCTGTAGGTGTTATGGTAAATACATGTGGAGATAGGTACAAGTGGCTATCATTTCCTGTTGTGAAGTTGCAAAAGATCTCTTCAAACAGCGTGACTTCTGAAAATAAGATAGAGATGCTTCAAAAATTTTGGAAATTATGTTTCCAGGTTTCCTGCAGTGACCCATTGAAGTATTCTAGATCCCTAGTTTGGAGTTGGAGAAGTTATTTTTCTAATGGAATCCATAGATTATCAGGATTATGATTTAGCCATGGCTTTCAGTTGATCTGAAGCCAAGCTCTAAGATATATGCGGCAGGATATTGGCTGTGCTGTTAGACAAAATCCTCCTGTACTCTGTGCTATGCCTTTTGTCTCTCTTTGACTTTAAGAGCTAAAGGGATCCTTGGTAAAATTGAAAAGGAATAAGGATCAGCAATTTCAGGAATAGCTGTTCTGTGGTTTTTAAGGTGTTAAACACATGGTAGAATGCAGATTCAAAACATGTCTCACTTAAAACCTACAATTATTTTGGCTTTTCTAACTTTCTGGATTCATTTCTCTCCTCCTAATTTGTTTCTATACCCTATTCCTCTGAGCTTCCAACTCCTACCTTGCGTTTATTTCTTCTAGTTTAATAGAAATCATTAGTACCAAGATAGCTAACGTGTTTTTTGGAAGGGTAAGAGTGTGGAAAATGCAGCTTATTTCCTCCTGAATCTTTATTGCTCCACACCAAATTTGGGAGGCTTATTATTTTCAAGCCTCTTCCTCTACATATTTTCACCACTACAACACCACAAACCAAAAGGGACCTAGCATACCATAGGTGCATCTGCTTGAGAAAATGCCCAGAGTTGGAGGTTTTGATGTTTGTGTCCACTCAGCAGAATTAATTTGCTTGATTGTCCATTTTTGATGTCAGGGACTGTCTTGATAATTTTGTATGGTGCCTAGCACATTTTCATGTATACCAAGACACTTTAAATAAATATTTGATAATGGCGTTAAGGCAAGGAAGCCTTTTCCATCTCCAAATTGTACTATCATGTATTTTGAGACTTCGAGTCTTAAAATTAATCTTCTCAATATTGATGAATTTCACTTATTTTTAGGAAATTTTTACCAGTGTTAAGTGTTTATAAAAAAGAAAGATAATTCTTAGTAATAGCTAATAATAATGAACATTTATGGTGTGCTTGTTATATGCCAAGCACTCTGCTAAATCTTTACACACATAATGTCCCTAATCCTACCAACAACTCTATGAAGTAAAACCTATTCTTTCATTATCCCTATTTTATGGAACAGAAAACAGAAACTTAGAGAAGTTCTGTGATTTACTTAGGTTCACATAGCTGGTAAGAAACTTACACTAGATCTGACAAAACCTGCGCCCTTAGTGCAGCCTTACATTTGCACATTTTAATATTTGCAAAGCACATTTACTACATTATCATTTTGTCAGCTTAATGTAATGATCTGCAACTTTAGTTGGTGAAATTTTTGGATCCATAAATTGTTTCCTATGTGAGACCTTGTGCAAGTTTACTTAAACCTTCCGTGCCTTAATTACCTATAAGGGGGATTATAGTTACCTATAATGGGGCTATTATTTCTTATCTCATAGGTTTTTCTGAGGATAAAATGAAAAATACCTATAATGTACTTAGAATAGTTCCTGGCATATCACAATAAATGTTATATAATATTGCTGTAAGTGACTTGCACAAACTCAAGTATGGAATTTTTTTACCTATTTGTGGATAGAAATTTATGCATTAGATGAGAGAATTTTATTGCTACACATTCATTTTTATCTGCTGATTTTGTATTGGGACAGTGAAGGCAACCAACTGTATTATTTGCTACTAATTCTCTTCTAGTCAGATACTAGTAGTTTATCATTCTCATACATTTTTCATTTACTTTGAAAAAGACATTAGGGAGTTTTAAGCACATTGATTTTAAGTTAGGCTTTGTTTTTATGGTTTCTTCCCAAAATAATACATATATCTCAACCTTTGCATTAGTTATTTGTCTCATCACACAACTGTTTTACTTTTGGTCATGTGTAAGATACTGACATGAAGCAAATATTAATTGGATAACATGCTAAAATATTTTGATGAAACAAAACTTGTAGCAATGTAGTACTACTTGAAAGGAAGCATTCAATTATGGAAATAAAAGATTCTTCAGGAGAGCACGATTTGGGCTGAATCAGAAATTTCTTTGGTGAATGTGTCATGAAGAGATAAAAAGAGAATAGCAATTATTAAAAGTCCTGTCAGTGGTTGTCATTTGTGGCAGTACTCCACATTTTAGCTAAGGCCCTAGTACTGTTACATTATCTGCTGAGAGAGTTTACTCTCACACCTGACTGTTTTTGATCTGACTTTTTAAATGATAAGGTGATGATTTTAGAAATGTCAGTGTTCAGGGACTAGTATAATTTGCATCTCCAGAGAACCTTTGAGTCCCTAGATTTGGATGACTCTTTACATCCTGAACTTCAGATCAGATGCTGGTATTCTTATACCTGTGCAGCTTCTTTATGTTTCTGATACTCAAGTGCTTGTGTCAGGTAGCGAGAACATATTCCTGGGATGCAAAACATTGTAATGTTTAAACAGTAGAATGTTGTGATTGAAAAAATAACCAAAATAAACAAAACAACCTGTCTTTGGATGCTTGAGCATCCTATCTGGCTGTCCTGCTCTGTATAATCTGGCAACATTTTCAGTACAAGAGTATGTAATGATGTTATGTTCAGATGAGAAATTATACCAAAATGAATCTTAGGTGCATTTAGCTTTCATTACAAGTTAGGGTTTGAAAATTGGATTTTAATCCCATCTGTTTGTGGGACTGTCCTGAAAATAAATTAGCTCTGAGAAATAGAACTGTGGCTTTTAGTCAGACTTTCACAGCTGTGCAAAAGTGTTTTTAAAAACAATTGAAACTCTTCTTACTTTGGTGTACCCAAACCCTGAAGTACCTGCTAGTTGTGACTAGTAGCTTTTATTTTAGATGGACAGAAAAAGCAAAGAATACTTTTCTTCTAAGAAAAAAATAGTGAAGTATTAGGAACATAGTGTGCACAAAGGATTGAATTACATGAACCACCCAGGACTTTTAGGGAAATAATTTTTATGTAGTTTCCTTCAGTTTTGACATAGAAGTTGTTAGGGAGTAAGATGTTAGGGTAGTTTTATGTAAACTTCTCTAGGAGAGTAGCCATGTTATTTGCATGCCTCTTGCTTATTAGATATATATCAAATTCCTTGTGATGCAGTGCACTGGGCATTTGTAGATGTTTGGGAATTTTTTAGCCTCATTCTCCTTTCTTTGTGTAGGTAGGCTTTGAGAGGATGATAGGGTAATGAGGCCCATAGAGATAAACAAGAACACATTTAGTGAAACTTACAAATAATTTTCCGGACTTAGAAGTTATACTTTCCACAAAATGTCTTCCCAATTTTCCGATTTTTCCTTTCTTTACCTGGCCATCTTGACTAATCAGCTATTGTTTATTGTGATTCTAAGAGAACAACTTCACTTATTTCCCATAAAATTCAGCCACAAACAGATTTACACATACATAAGGGCAAGAAATTTTTAAAGGAGTTTTTGGTTTTGTTTTGGTTTTGTTTATTTAACTGCCCTGGATATCTTTTTAATTTCAAAGTGCACAATTGTAATGGTAGGAGGTGTTAATTTTTAAGGTTCAGGATAGAGACCCTTCTCTCTAGAACAGTTAATTAGGGGTAAGTAACACTGTTCAAACCACAAATGCTGCAAGATGGAAGTCAGACCTACAATGCTTGGATTGCCAGCCATCATCCAGCTTGCCATGTCATCTAATTGGAGGTGTGTGAGTGCATATGTACCCATATATACAAATGTTATGTTATGCTCTTTTTTTGAGTTGCAAGCACAGAATTTTACTTGGTAACTTCTAAGGGGAATTTTATTAGAAGACTTTATTTGGGGTAATATGGGAGATGTGAGTGACCAGGCCTTATAGGAATCCAAGGGTAATTGTACAACTTGGCTTCACCATTCAGATTTCAACTAGGTAGGTGTTACAGAAATTAGAAAAAAAGAAATCAGTGCAACTCTAGTGTGTGGATGTTGCCCTCGAGCAGCAGAAGTATTGCTTCTCTGCTGCTATTAGTCCTTTTCAGACTGCTTTATTTTTTTTTAAATGAATTACCTTACCCTGTGTCTTCTCAATATGGTCATAACTGCCTCGTTCTGCCCTCTGCTCTGTGTCTTTCAGCTACTTTCCCCTTCCGTACAGCTTGAGTTCAGTCTCCCATAAGAGGAAATCTAATTAGTCCAGTTAGATACATTGCCTGTTGGGCAAATCTCACATGTCAGGCCCCTTCATAGGTTGCTGGTCAGTCTGTAGATTGGCTGCTCTTGGGACAGTTGCTCTCTCTTGGTCCTGTCACTTGTGATCATGGTGGCAGAGTCAGTGGCATAAAACATGGCCCTGGGCCCCATAGTAGGAATCTTTTGGTGGGAATCTTTTAAAAGACGATAGTCCTAAAATGTGATGAGCTTTCCAGTATACATGTTTTTCTTTCTTTTGAAAGGTGACAGAATGAAAGGCAAGTTGTGATCTTGACTGTTATGTCAATGCAATATCAGCAGTCCTTTCCATACTGAGAAAACGTCTTTTGATCAGTATCTGCCTTTCCTTTTCTAAACTGCCTGATGATGATTCCTTCTTTGGCTTTGTAGATTCATAGACAGCCTAAAGTTTTCACTCAGAAAGAGCCATCACATTTTTTGTAGCAGCGTATTAGGCCACTGTGTCAGTTGCTGCTATTTTCCAGACATCCACAATTATGCTGCACAGTTTGAGCTGGTGATTTAGTGAATCCTCAGAGTATTGTTTCTGCTTTTCTATTTGTGCTTTCCACATTGGGGCTTACTGTGCAATGGCTGCTTTATATCCTGGCATTCATTCCTTCAATGACAGACACTATCCAGCATCCATCATATGCCTAGCATCATTCCATTCTTTTGGGGAAACAATCATACAATGGTTAAAGCACAGATTTTTTGAGTCAAGAAGACCTGAGTTCAAGTCCTGGCTTCTTTGCTTACTAGTTCTGTATTGTGGGCAAGTTACCAAATCTTTCTAAGCTTCAATTTTCCTGTCTGTAAAATGATTATATTAGAAACTACCTTATAGGTATGTTTATTGTGGGAGTTTATAAAAGCTTAATGATGTATATAATGTACTTAGCACAATACCTGGCTCAGGGAAGAGCTCAGTAAATATTGCTGTTGTAGTGATCACTGAACTTGTATCAGTTTCTTTCTGAAATGCTTTCTAACACTTAGCTTCTGGTTATCTTGCTTTGCCATTTGATATTCGTTGCCTTCTTGTTGGCAGTAATCCAAACGTTAAATGAAAAGTCAAATGTAACATCTGTGATAAAGCCAAGATACACAGAAGTTTATTAAGTTAGAGCACTTCGTTATTTTATGGGCCTTTATGCTGGAGTTTGATGCCATTTTTTCGTGGCATCTTTTGCTAATTGTTCAAGAATTTGCTGATCTTTTATGATATTTTGCTTCTTCATGATTAATGTCTTATTGAACAATATGTAGTTTTGAATAGCAATACTCAGGACACTTTTTTTTTTTTTTGTAAACATTAGGCTGTGGGTACAGGAATGTATTTTGAGTTTACAAGCAAGAATTGTCTTCTTTGTATCACCAATGCCTTATAGTGTACCTAGCACACAACAGTTGCTAAGAGAATGTTGGAGGAAGAAAGAAGGAAGGCAGGAACAACACTTTAGTTATCTTCAGGCGTATCATTAGTCAATAGTCTGTCTTGGCTTTTACTTCTTTTCCCATCACATGATCTAATCTGTATAGCTTCTCTACATGTGAGATTCCTCTTCATTTCTGGTTACTTATAGTTTCTGTTGCCTGCCTTCATCGTGTGAACCTTCTGGATTCTGTCATTGCTACTAAGTAATAGTGACAGGTTCAAACTCATGGTATGCTACATGGGCTGTATTAGTATTAGCCCATATATAATTGCATGCTATATAGGTGTGCATTTAGTGATTTTTCTTGATAATTCTTAATATTTACCTTTGTTTAATTCATACTTAATCTAATTCCATGAAATGCAGCTCACCTTTCACTTCGTGTTCCACTTCCAGATCCAAACAAAGCATGCCTACAATTGTTGATTGATGGTGCTTTCTCTCATTTACATAATCTTAAGAAGTGGAGTTGATTGGTTATCATTTCATTTATCCTTGCCTGTTTCAAACTTTTCACACTGTTCTTAAGCCTTCAGCCCCGTCTTTGCTTCCTTTATAAAAGTCAGATCTTGCTTATATCATGACAAAAAGTAGAGGACATTTGTTTACGCTCTCTTTGCACATCAGGACTATTTTTTATCTGCTGTCCCTTCTTTGGAGGAAGAGCTGTTCTTCTGTTCCAAGTCCAGCACTTCCACCCTTGCCTGTCTACTTCACTGGACTTTCTTCCAACAATTCCTCCTCTTTACCCCTCCCCAGCTTCTGTTTCCCTGTCCACTAGCTCGTCTTCCTCAACCTACAAACATGTTCAAATTCCTTTCAGTCAAAAAATAAACTTCTGTACTACCTTGAACCTAGTTACTGCCATCTAGTCTGTCAAACTTCCATGTTCTCTCATACTACCCTGTGTTAGTACTGATTCTGTCACACTGTAATTGTTTATTTCCTTCTTTTCCTTCTACATCAGACTGTAAGCGTCTGAGAAATCTGTCTCTTGATCATGGTTGATTCACGAAAGCCCACGCTAGTTCCTAGTGCATCATAGGCATTCAGTAAATATTTTTTTGAATGAATGGATGAACAATGTTAGAGCCATGCCTATGCCATTCACTTTGTGAACCATCTGTAATTTTTTTCTACCCCTACATTTCAGTTGAAAGTTCACTTGAAGGTCACCATATAAATGTGAAATCTAGTGACTTCTCTCTTTACATCATGCTTGACCTCTGCAACCATTAGTGCTTACAAATTTACCTTTTTCACATATTCATGGTCACGTATAACTGGGTCACTTTGGGCCAGTTCCAGTATGCATTCAGAAGAAGCAGACAAGCCCCAAACCTTTGGAAAGTAATGAACTTCTGTAATATTTTAGTGAAATCTTCTAATGAGATAGAATTATACAATTACATAAAGCTCAGCAAACTTCAAATAAGTTCTCTTTACCCACCTTTCTTCCCAAATCCTTACACAGCTTGGCACCTTCAATCTCTCTTTTGTAACAGTTCACCCAAAACTTGTACACTTTTGGTCAAAAACCCCTTGTCCCTTGTCCCCTTTTTTCATATTCTATGTTTATTTTCTTCCAAGAACAGATTATTCTTTCCAGTTTAAATCACTTTAGCCTCTTTTGACTCCTTGCAACCAAGTTCTTTCATAAACCAGTTATCTTACTCAGTATTTTAGAAGTCCAGGAGCATTGTCTTGGTTTCATTTGGTTTGCCCTTACGAACTTTCTTTGCATAGTTTTATTTAATCTCAATGCCTCACATCAGTGAGTTTTCCCTGACCTCCTGGGTGTCTCCCTTCTGTGTCTCTGTGGTGCCCCATTTATAACTCTCTTGAAATAATCTATTTCTATCTCTTCTCTAAGCTATACATTTCTTAAGGGTAGGGGTCCTGTCTTTTTTTTTTTATACCCCTGTATCTAGCATAGTACCTGGAACATGGTGGGTGTTGACAAATGTTTACTGGACTGATGTTTCTGTGAAATTTAATACTTTCTCTTTTGCCACTGACTTTTGTTTTGTTACTAGGTCTTCAAACATGGATTAAGATTTCCTTAATGTCTTTTTTTCTTTTTTTTTTTTTGAGACAGAGTCTTGCTCTGTCACCGGGGCTGGAGTGCAGTGGCCAGATCTCAGCTCACTGCAAGCTCCGCCTCCCGGGTTCACGCCATTCTCCTGCCTCAGCCTCCGGAGTAGCTGGGACTACAGGCGCCCGCCACATCGCCCGGCTAGTTTTTTGTATTTTTAGTAGAGACGGGACGGGGTTTCACCGATTTAGCCAGGATGGTCTCGATATCCCGACCTTGTGATCCGCCCATCTCGGCCTCCCAAAGTGCTGGGATTACAGGCTTGAGCCACCGCGCCCGGCCTCTTTTTTTCTTTTTATATACTCTTAGTGATTCCTCTATTCCTAACATATCACTTACCACTTCTATAAAGATGACTCCAGGTCCGTTTTCTAGTCTGGCCATTCTCCTTAAGACCATTTGTTTTCAAAGCTGCATATCAGACATCTCCACATGAATGTGTCACCGGTATCTTAAATGCAACAAAAAACTCAGTAATCCAAACTTATCTTCCTTTTAAAATTTGTTCCTCCCTATGTGCTCCTTGTCTCAGTTATTCTAACCCCTACCCTTCCGGTTACCTATGCTAGTTGGAATCCTGGCAAATGCCTTAACTTCTTTCTTTTATACTCTCCCTAATCTGTGATCAATGCCTATCCATCCTGCCTCTGCATGTTTGTCACATTTGCTTCCCCTTCCCATCTCTACTCTTAGTAGTTTTGTTATCGCTTACCTTCACTATTGCAGTAGTCTCTTAACTGACCTCTTCTCTAATCTGTCTTCCATGCTGTTGTTAGAAATATCTTCCTAAAACACAGATCTGTTGTTACTGTATGTTCATCACTTGACTAATTTACTTATCTTTGAGGTCTCTGCCAAATGTCACTTCTAAATAAAGATAAAGTATGTCTGCCTTCCTTGTTTGTTTCATGTTCCTTTCCTACTGTCATCTAATCCCATTTGTAATTATGTTTATATTTGTGCATTGATTTGTTTAATGTCTTTCTTCCCACTGGAGAGATTTATGTAAGGGATTAGGGAGAGTTATGTAGACCCTGAGGCCTAGCACATGCTTGGGACATAGTAACACTTAAAACATATCTGTTGAATGAGTGAATGGATAATAGCAAAGTACAGGCAAACAGATACCAAGAAGCAAAGGCATGGAAATTACAGGGTCCTAGACTCTTACTACATTCTCACAGACCTTAATCTGTAGTTTAAAATAGCAATGGGTTTCTCCCTTTTGCTTTTTGCATTTATTTCCCTAAGGATGAGAGTGAACACCTTAACTCCTCCACACTGACACTTTAGTGAGGGCACTGTGGAACCTTTTTAATCAGAAGATGGAACCAGGCTTGATGATGATTCAATCAAAGCAGTTTTAGTGTCACACTTGTCTGATGGAAGCAATTTGTATTTCTGAGGAAATTCCAATCAAATAACAGATCACTAGATTTTTTTCCTGGTCTAAATATTATTTTTGGGCATTTCCGCAAAAAGCTTTTTGGGAAAGGTAGTCCTTACACTGGGGCTTGAATAATTGTATCTCTGTGCTTGGTCTTGGAATAATTCTGTCTCTGTTGGAATTGTGCACACGTTGAGGCCTGAGGCCTCATCTTATATAGGGCCTTCACTGTGTGGCTTTTATCTATTCAGCATCTTAGGAGAGAATCATATTCAACATAGTTTTGCTTTAAGCTTTTTCCTTGGTAACAGCAGTTTTGCCTTAAGTTCTAAAGCTTAATAACGAAACTGTGTTGAATGAGAGAACCTTTCCAAACAATACACTTTTCGATGTAAGCTGAGTTTGTTCATCCAAAGTCATCAAGAATAGGTTATGTTTAGAACACATGGAATGAATAAATATTAGTGAATTCATGAATATAGTTCATGGGCTAAACTTTATTGGATTTTAAATTTCTTTATATGTAATTCCATTTACCCATTTATTCAGCCATCTACACTTGAGCAACTACTTTATGCCAAGGACTGTACTAAACATTTAGGATTTGAAGAAAAATACGACTTGATTACTCTCAAGAATTTTATAAGTCTAGGCTTTTTTCATGTCTGAGGCCAGAGTGATCTTTCTTTTCCTTTTTTTCACTCAGGATGAAGTACATAGTGGTGTAATCCTAGTTGACTGCAGCCTCCAACTCCTAGGCTCAGGTGATTCTCCTTCCTCAGCTTCCTGAGTAGCTGGGATACAAGCCTGTACCACCACACCTAGCTAATTTTTATTATTTATTTTTTGTAGAGATGGGGTCTTTCTGTGTTGCTCAGGCTGGTCTTGAATCCTGACCTCAAGCAATCCTCCTGACTTGGCCTCACAAAGTGATGGGATTACAGGCATGCACCACCACACCTGGCCTTAGAGTGATTTTTAAAGTGCAAATTCATGCTCTTTTTTTCCAAGGCCTCAGCTTGGAATGTCCTCTTGTATTACCCACCTCTCTCCTTTCAGGACTCATTTCTTAGGAAACCTCCCTGTCTCTCCAAGGCAGCTGAGTACCCTTCAATATACTCATCCCACCCTCTCCCTCTCCTGTTGTGGCAGTTAGTGCCGTGTTTTGTAACTACCTGTTTATTTGGGTCTCCTCAGCTAGACTGAAAAAGGCCCTTGAAGGCAGGGCTGTGTCCTTGTGTCCTGAGTGCTGAACACAGTACCGAGTACACAGTTTGTGACCAATAGAATTTGTGGAGGGAATGCATTTTGGATGGAGGCTGTTGGTTAAGTGACCTGCAAAACTGCTCCAGTATCATGCCAGGATCAGTCTTCTTTGCTCATTATTGATGAGAAGCAACACTAACTTATGTCTTTATTCCTAACTTAATTATACTCCCAAGTACACATTTGCATGCTTCATTACATACCTGTAGTTAGTGACACTGATAAAGTATTTTTTCATATTTTAGTTCTCATATTTTTGACTCTTTATTTTAACTTTGTTGTTGATTGAATTGAGTATTTGAGTTGCTGTTAGTATAAATAAAGTTTTCCTCTTGGATGACTTACCATGTTAATAAAAAAAAAAAAATCACAAGTAATATTATGCGCTAGTGATACCTTGTGATTTCAAATTTATTTTGTTCCAGCAAAGAACCAGTTTGGGTCTCTTTGGAGAAGGGCATACATCTGAGTTGACCTCAACTTTTCTGTAGGAGAGATTATTGAATCTCCTATAAAGGATTATATGTAAATATATAAATTAACATTTTACAAAGTAGAGTGCCTGAAACATGAATATATAAAATGTTATTTTCAATGTACTAGAGTAGAGGAGTTTGATATTTAAAGGAGTTCTGTACTTTGGTAAAGCCACAATTCTTTTGATTACACTAGTGGTTGGTTATTTAATCAGGATATGAATTCAAATAGCTGACAAAATTTTGAAAAAAATGCAGATGTCTGGCTGACTCTGGCTAACATCTATCAGATTGCAATTTCTAGTGGTAGTGTCCAAGCTCCTATATATTTTGTACCAACTACACAGGTAATTTGATGGGATAACCAGAACTACTCAACTATATAAACCAGAGAACCTCGAACCTTAACATATGATCATGTGGGACCTTGTTAAAATGCAGATTCTGAGTCAGGAACTCTGGGTGTGACCTTTTTTCCAGTTCCAGCGAGCTCCATGTGATGTTCATGCTGATGGTGCGTGATCCACACTTTGAACAATAAGGCTATAAATAATAACCATCTACATTTTAAAAGATTTCCTTTTTTTTTCATTTAAGTGTGGTGTATCTGTTCCTACTCTTGCTTATTCTATAAGACAAGTGTAATGGGCTTTAGATCCAGTCTAAAATAGTTTTGTTTTGGATATTGCCTTCCATTAAAGTTTCAGTATGCAGAGGATGAAACTTTGTCCTTTTTTTCCAATGACCATCAGATAAATGATAAACCTGAATCTAAAAGTAATTTCTCATTTCCGATCCTCCTGTCAGTGATGGTCCTTTGAGGTCAAATAAAAGTAGAGGAAGCAAGTCATCTGTTCAGAGACTCTGTTGCCTCTTAAAAATAAAACTCAACTCTGAAGATTACATGTGCTTAATTTTCGTTATGATATTGTTAGGACTAGGTGTGTTTATTGTTTTTAAGGCATTAACTGACAAGTTTGTTTTTGAATAAGCCCTATTTTAAAAATAACTTTAATTTTTTACTTAAAAATATTTTGCTTTCAGGTCCTCTTTGTTAGATTTTGATTTGGTATGTTCCATACAGAGACGGAAATAATGTTATAGCTTCTAAATAACTAAATTAACTTTGTTGCTAAGAATTAAAAATAACCCAAACCTTACTGGATTGATCATAGGAAGCTGAAGGGATACTGGGGCATACGTGACAGATTTACCGATGTGACTGTAGTTGATTTGGGGGCTGTGGGGTGGTGACAGCTAGATTTGTTTACATGCTACTGATGCGTAGATGGTGTCCTAGATATGCAGGCAAACAGGTATTTGCTGGGTTGAATTAACCCAAATTCCTTTTAGTCTCTTGAGTAATGTGAGCCTTTGTATTACATGTTAATTAAAGAGTTTATTACTTGTAAGACTAGTTGTGTTTGAAATGAGGTATTTGCCTTTTAAAGGTTGAAGATTTCAACTTAGCGCGCTTTATTGAATAGAAGATGAAAAATTATTTAAAAATATGATAGGGGACAGATTAGTAATAATAAGCAAATTATACAATTTTTTTTGGCAGAGCTTGTTCAGTATCAAATGTTAAAGCATTCCATGAGTATTCTTCAGATTTCACTGTCTTACATTGACTTATTTCATTCAGTCAGTAAACAGATAAGCTCCTGCTTCATATGAGGCACTGAGTAAGGTACAGAGATAAGCAGTGCAGTTCCTCTTCAAGTATGATGGAAGAGGAATACATTTTAAGGACACAGAAGTGGAATATTAAGGCACACTGAAGAGTTAGGAAAGACTTATAATTCCTAAATTCTTGAGTTTTGAAAGAGAGGCAGAAAAAGTAGGTACAGAGGCATGAAATCACTTGTAGATTAAGGGAAGGAATATGAGACAGGGAAATGGACAAATCAAGAAGGCTTTTATGTACCAAGTAAATAGTTTGAACTGTATTTCAAGATTAGGAGTACTGTTGAAAGATTATAAGCAGGGACATATAATAGTACCGAGGGAACTGAATTGGAGTGGAGGTGGGGATGTAGGACTGTGTGAGGGAAATCAATTAGGAGACTATTTCAGAAGTCTACGTAAGAGTGATAGGACGTAAATTCAGGTTTTGGCAATGAGACTATAGAAAAGGATACAGGTGAAATAATTATTTCAGAAATGAAATTTTCCAGGCAGTGGAGACGAAGAAAGAATCTAGTATGATTCAGTTTCAGGCATTCTAGTTGTGCAGGTGGGTGACACCATGCTTCAAGGCAAAGAATACAGGAGGAAGAAGAACACTTTTCCAGGGGGAAATGCTGAATTAAATTTTAGATATGTTGAGTTTGAGGTGGTAGTGGGACATCTAATTGGAGATGCTTAATAGAAGTAGGATATACAGGTTAGAGGTCAGGATCGAAATTGTCCAGGGGCTAGAGATTTAGAAGTTATTAGTGTTCATGTGGTTGTTGAAGCCATAGACTTTGAAGGGATTGCCAGGAAGAATAAATAGAATCAACATATTATAATAGTACATGGATTCTTTTCATTTATTATGTAATTTATGATAATACCTACCTATTTTAGTTTTTCATTTGGGAGCAGGTATTTGGGTAGCTCTGGTTCACTCTCTCTGTGTTACCCCCACCCCCATATAAAATATGTAATATAACATGTATTTGATGTTACTCTGAGAAGTACTGAATAATTAAATTGTAATGGTATTAGGCAATATGAATTAATTTATGTGTTGTATTCAGAGAGGTTTTAAGATAAAATCTGTAAGACCTATTTTAAAAGATTATTTCTTGAAAAAGGAAAAATCTTATTTTAAAAATAAAGCAATTTATTAGTGTTCTTAGACCAAATAAGATTTATTTGTTGAGTCCCATAGCTTTGATCTGTCCAGGAATTTTCATGATTTACTTCCCATGCCTCTGATCTAGGCAGGTACTATGTCTGTGTGCCTAATCTAGTCAAGGAAAACTAGGAGAAAGCCAGCCAGCTGATCCTGATAGAATTTGACATAATCCATATGAGAAACCTAAGCAATTTAGTATCCATAGCCAGAGTCTAAGGGAATAAAGGTACTATTAAAGGTTGAACAGATGATTTAAATATATTAATTATACTTTGCAAAGCTGCACTTTTTGGACTGGTGAATATTTAATGAAATGTAGATCCTACATCGTCATCCTGTGGCTCTCACTGGTTTTTCCCTTTTCCATCTCCTTTCGGGAGGAAGAGCATAACAATAAAACTGTTTCTGATCTTGCCATCTAGAAAACACTAGTATTAAAGTGGAAATTTTTGTCTCCTTAAAAGTGAAATGAAGCAGCCTATTTACCACCACGCATCCCCAGGCCAGTGGGTACTTACGAGGATATGCAAGATGACTTTTCAGAAATCAGCCCTGCTTGGGATGAAACCATTGATTTAATAAATAAAGCATAGGTCTGTATACCACTCAAGATGCCATTGATCTGTATCCAACTTCTTTGGCATTAACTTTTAAAATATGCCTTTAAAGGAAAGAGTTCCCAGGAGACTGTCAAGTTTCAATACAGTAAATGTTATGGCTGAGTTATAACTCCTAAAAACTGAAGTTAATAATAGAAACGACAGATCTGAATTAGAAGAGGATAGCTATAATAAAACAATTTTTGTTATTCCCTTATGATCTATAGTAAACACACGCGCGTGCGCACACACACACACACACACATTCTTAAAGTTTTTTGTTTTAATGCTTTGAAAATGGTTTCTCTTTCTTGTTATTTATACTTTAATCAATGATGGGTATTAGCATTAAAGCCTAATATCCACATCAAATAATACAAGGCACACTGCTGTAACACACCATTATATTAACCATAAACTTTTACCTGTTTCAAGTCTCTCTTTTTAAATAAATTTGCTTAAACATCAGTTTTTTTTTTTTTCCTGGCAAGGCTCTATATTCTCATTCACACCCCAGTAAATCACTAAGAGATTATTGATGAAGATATGTGTATTTGGGTGTTTGAAGGATTGTAACAAAAATAAAAAGTAGAATAGAATTTTAGAATATATGCTTTCTGCATTGAGGACTTCATTTGCTTTATAGCCTTCTTTATATTTGTTGATATTCTTTCTTGCCCTATGCCAGCATTTTAGAAATACATTTTTAGAAATTTCTTACGAGGTTTATCAGTATGCTACCAATAACAACACTCTCTCTCTCTCTCTCACACACACACACACACACACCCCTACCTTTTTATCAATGTAATAACAAATATCTCGAGTTTATAGTGTGTATTTTGCCAGAAGTTAAGTGGTTATACATCATTGCTTTAGCTTTACAAAATCACTAGATCACTGACAGATGGTTTTTTTAAATTTATTTTGTTTCGACATTTTTTCATATAGTTAAAACCCACAGCACTCAATTTCATCACCCAGGCCCAATTCACAAACTTAATCAATGGCAAAGTAAAACTGGCACCTCTTGATTTCCTGGTTTGTGTTTTTTGGGTGGAGTTGATTCCTGAGTATGAAAGTTGTGTTAGGAAATAATATTAGGTAGCTGCAAGAAAATACTGGAAGATGGTTACCAAACATCCTGTATAAGTGTGATTTTCTCATACCTCAGGGTGCTGCCTATTAAAAAGTTGGATCTAGATATGTGTTGATCTTGCCTAGTCAGCCAGTTTTGATATACTACTAGCATGTCACCATTCCTATGTAGTATTCTATAAAGAAAATTTGGCAACCCAACATTTGAAAAAATTTTTAACATTTTTAGCCAAGTTACTATTTAGAATCAAACTATGTCTAAAACTAAATTCATCACCCTGTTATCTACGATTACTGCTCCCATCCTACTAGAACTGACTCTCCTTGCTTGACTTCTTCATTTTATCCATGCTGCCACCACCACTTTGCTTATTACACAGGCTTCAAAGTCTTATTTCTTCTATGAATCTGTTCTTGACAGTTCCAACTCATGGAGACCTCTTCAGATAAACTCACATTTACCTTACCATTTATTTTTTACTTCTATCCTTTGTGTTATTATTGCATTATTAATTATATTGCCCCCCCATGATTAGACTCTAAGCCCTTTGAGACCCAAGGCTAGTAGTTTTACCCTGCAGCATGTAGAATTATGAAAGAATGGGTCACCAGGCCTGTCCCCATTCTCCCTGTCCTGTAAGGTATCAATAACTTTTGATTTCTTTTTTGTAGTGTTTTCTTCATGTCCTACTTTTCCTGGTCTAAGCTTTCTATTGCTCTACTCTTGGCCTTCTCTGGTTCTTTTAATATCTTCTGTTTATAAAGATTATGGATGATTTTTAGAAGATTCTTGGCATAATTTTTTGGAGATATATGGGTGATTTTCAGCTTTTTCCTATCTCAGGTTCAATTTTGAAACTCTACCACAAAAATTCTACCTCTTTATACTTACATTTAATATAATAATTGAAATGTTTTGAGAGTGTGTATCTCAGAAGCAATAGTTTGGATATGTTAAAAAGGTGGGTTAACCACACTTTTACTTTCAATATAGAATACAAAGAAGAGTAAGTATTTGCAAATTAAGGCTAATAGTTATTTTATTTCACCACTTGATATTTTGTATATACCTTCGATTGAGCCATAATTCTGTTGAGTTGTACATGGAGAATCTAGAGATTTAGTATTTTAAAATGGAGAAAATTGAGGTAAGTGATTGCACAAGGTCAAATGTGTAGCTGATGAAGAAGTCAGGAATAGAAGCCAGCTATCTCTTAAAGATTATTTTAATATGTAATAACATGTTTTTAAAAAGTACAAAAAGGAATACTGTGAAAGGTAAGTTTTTTCCCTACCTCATCTCTCAGTTCTTCCATTACCTTCCCCAGAGGCAAGAAGTTACCAATTTCTTGGACTTTCAAGAGCTATTTCATGTATGTAAAATCAAGGAAATGTATACATTGTCCTTCACACAAATGGTAGCATCTTATACATACCTTTCTGCACCTTGCCTTTTTTTATTTAACAATGCCTGAAAATTGTAGAGCCTGGGATTTTTTTGTTCCTTAGTCTATGAACTTTCCATTTTACTATACCACTTATTATTTTTAAACAACTTTTTTGTTAATATGAGTGGACAGAGTTATTAAATTATTATTTATTTCTAGCATATTGAGTACCTCACATGCAACATGATGTAGTATTTCACATTTCTTTCAGGAAGAGAGGGTCACTGATTTATGATAAATAATGTTGAAAGTTAAAAAATAATAAGGGAAATTTATAAATAGCTGTTACTGCTGGTTACCAAAAATAGCTAATTGTACATTTACTTTTCCATTTGAGAAAGAATTGGCAGATGACGTTTTCAGGGAAATCATTTACCTTCAGACTTGTGTAAAAATTTGTATGGTTTGTACAAACAGTTTATCTCAAGGCCAGTGAGAAGCAATGATGTTATAAATGTCAAACCACAAATGTTTGTTTCATTTTCTAAATTTTAAAATCTCCAACCTCAAATGCATATCACAGAAATAGTTTTTCATTTGTTTCTCAAAACAGTTTGTAACTATATATTTTTATCTTGATATGATTCATGATCATCTATATAAAAATACACCATTAATTTTTATCATTCTGGGTTTTTTTTTTTTTTTTTTTTTTTGGCCAACTTATCTATCAGCGCAATTATTGCTTTAATTTTCAGAGAAATATAGAGCCTGCCAGAACTGTTTGATTTTAGATCTTATGGACCAAACTGTATCACAAAAGACAAATCCATTAAAAAATGTGTCTCATGCCAAATGTCCATGATAATATTCATAAAGGTTGAGTACTTATATTTGAACTTCATGTTAGATAATTAGTCAGTAATTCTGCTTTCTTCCTAAAGATGGCAGGCCTTCTCAATGTATTGTTTACTTGGTAATTCTGTTTGAAACTAGTATTAGACTCCAACCATTGTTGATTGGAAAAAAAGTTAATTAGACTAAAAATATATGTTCATAACACCATCATCATAGTTAAAATTCAGTAGTTGAATAAGTAAGATCGTATTATTGATGTTCATAGCTTTCGTGCAGCTTTTACATGTGTTGTCCTCAACCCTGAACACAGGGTCCTAATGGTTCTTATTGCATTTTGACTTTGGAATTCTTGATGTAAGATAATGAACTAAAAGTCTTGTCAAGAATTGTGATAAGTCATGTTAGGATCCTGCTATATTTATAAGTTTCTCTCCTATGGAGATGATATCAGGAAACAAAAACTGATCAACAAAACATCCCAAAAGGAAACAATACCCTTAAGTAATGATGTGTTGCATATATTTGTGAACAACTGAGATATTTTTATATTTATTCTTTGGTAAAAGTTTATATGTCCAAATTCTACTTGAACTTTTTCTTTTTGCTTAGGTGACTGATTCTTTTAATACGCAAAATAAGTACTTATCGGTGCCATTGGAAAAAAAAAACACTTTGGCCTTATCTGCTGTAAAAACTAAGCTCACAAGGTAGTGCTCTAGAGCATGGACAAACACTGTATTTTGTTCCTCCTTTTCCCATCATTTCCGTTTCTAATTAAAATGGTGTGTGTGTGTGTGTGTGTGTGTGTGTGTGTGTGTGTGTGTGTTTAATCATGTGGGAGTTTGCTGTTCAAAGAAGGCAGACAGCAGGACAGTGGGCAGGCTGGCCTCCCTGCCAGGTCTCACAGGTAACTTTGATGTGGCCACCACTTACTAAGGCTGACCCTGATTATTGGTTCATCTAGAGAGGTAACTAGGTACTAGAAGACTGCACCACTTTAATCAGCTTCATAGATAGTAGTGTATAAATACCACAATTCAGTTCTTTAATTTGTGATGCGAAGTGTCAGGCACAGTGGTTTCTCATGTTTATGGTTCAGTGCATTTTCTCCCAATAGGCAAATTTACATGGAAAAATAAATTATAATCAGAAGGTTGCTTGGTGAGCATTGAATCAGCTCTCAGCAACCAGCGTCAGCAAGCTCTGGTAGTGCAACACACTCATCTTCCCCATAGGAATGCAACTGCCACTCAGACCAGATATTGTTCAATATGCAGAGCATCTTTTCTACTAGTCCAGGCCGCAGATGCATGGCCAGCTTTTGCTTTCTTCATTTCTTTTCCTACAGAGGTATTGTAGACTTTCTCTTTTGATACTTTTTTCAATTAGAATTTAATACAGTTGAACTGATTAATGTATGTAAAACGCTTAGCCCAATCCCTGGTATACAGTAAGTACATGATAACTATTATTATGAATAAGCATAACTGGTTTTGAGTCCAAGTCATCCTGTTACTTATAATATCAAAGAGTCTTTTAGGCCATTTTTATAGATGAGTGTGATCCATCTTTTGCATTTTGAGTTATTTTCATCCTTTAATTCTTTTCATTTAATTCTTCAATTTTATTTATCCTTAATGTTGAATCCATGAGCTAATTAGGACAGTGCCTTTGACTGTACGTGATTTTGCTACTGTTTTAACTTTAAGATTTTTATTCTTTTAAATTTCAGTTTCTTGCTCTGAAATACCCCATTCTCCACATTTCCCCCATCTGTAATGTGAATCTGTTGGAAGAGATGACCTTGAAATTGCTGCTCAGTTCCAGAATACATTTGATTTTATATCTTATTTGAGTATATGATGTCAGTTGTAGCCATGTCCATCTAACTGTGCTTGCCTTCATTTTAAGTTCTGCTTAAATTGTTTCTCATAGAGTGTGAAGTTATTTTGAAAATGGTAGCAGCACTGAATCCTTAGAAGGATGGCCATGACACTGGGAGGTTGTGATGGAAAAATCCATGGGTAAATGTAGGATTTCAGCAGTCAGCAATGACACTACAGACCTGACAGATACACAACTGACAAATCAAAATATTTTGTGTGAAAATGAGTACAGAAAGGAATGATTCAGATGAGTCAGTTGGTCACCCCAGCAAAAACAATCATTGTTAGTCTTCTCTCCATCCATCTGGGAAGTGAGTTTTTCTTTTAAGAGTCGCAAAGAAGATTCAGGAAAACGGTAGAAATTACCACAGCTCTTTCTGGTGCTTGTAAAAAACATTATGGTGCATTTTTGAAGGTGGTGGTCTCAGAACCACATTTTGAGAACTGTCAAAGATAGGAACCATTGTCAGAGTTCAGAAGAGAGATAGATCATTTCAGGCTGCAGTAATCATGGAAAGCTTAATGAAAGAGACTGGCTGTGGTCTGGGTCTTGAGAGACGGACAGGATTTGAATAGATGAGAGCAGGGAGAAAACATTTTTCAGTGGGTGAAATGCCAAGAACAAAAGTACAGAGATGGGAAACAATAGTGTAAGGGGAGTGCGGAATCAAATAGTTTGACTCAAAGGTTCTTAAATGTGGTCCATGAAAGAAAATTGAGGCCCTACTTCTGCCAAATGACATCACTCACTTCAGACTTGGAAGAAATGGGCATCTCTGCGTATTTCTCTTCAGCATGCAACTGGATGAAACTGTTGATGCCTCTCAGTGCATCCAGCTTCACATTTTCGTGTGCTTGCTGATGTCATCAAAAGAGAACTCCATTTTAGAACACCTTTTGGAAACTAGAAAGATTGTCAACATCTTCAAAATAATCTTTCTCAATAAATATTCAAATGGAAGAAGAAAAATTGCACTCTGGGGGAAGCTGGTGCACCTGTGATGTCAGGAACACAGCATGGTTTTCCTGCTTGATGAGGAAAGGATTGCCGCATGTTATTGTGTCTCGGTACTTTCCATATCAGCAGCTGTCACCACCTTTCCAAAAGGTGTTGCCAAGAAATAGGAGCAGGTTAAGACGTTTTTCTCTAACCAGACAGAAATCTGCTGACTTTCCAGAAGTCTAATTGAACTTGAAGGCAGAGGAAATAATGTGACTTGAGTCTAACTTGAAAGTCTTGGAGGAATTTGGTGTTACAGTATGCAGGCCACCTTAACCTGGCAAATTCCATTCTATGTGATTCTGCTTTCATTCTATTAAATATGTACCTTTGTGAGTCAAGGATTTCAGCACTTGTTGCCATAGGGAAGCAGTTGTAATGGATTATCAAAGATGAAGCATATGTTGCTATGTCAAAAGCCAAAGCACAATTTCAACTCATTTAAACTAAATCTCGTTGAGATGTACTGCTGAATAGTCAGCATTTTCTAAATTTTTTTTTTTCCAGGAAACAGTCATTTTTCTTTCAAAAGAGAAAGGAGGCATAACCCTTTAAAATATTGCTTATGTTCAGGAAATCAGCTTCCAGTGCAGTGAAACAAAGTATATGGTGTATGCGTTTCTGCACATGTTTCTGGAGGAGGAGGTCCATATCTTTAGTTAGAATCTCATAGTAGTCATTGACTTTCCTGAATGGCTAATAACTATTGATTTAGCTATTGTGGAGGCAGTGGGTTGCTCTGGATAAATCGGAGCATAGGAATGAGAGAAAATCAGCTCATTTGGAGAATATGGGATGCGAAGCTTTGGCACGACAGTGGCGGGTAATGTAGGGATTCAGGTTATCCCCCGCATCTGAGTAATCTGAAGGTAATTTTCTAGATAGAGCTTCTCAAAGGTAGGAACCTTGTGTTATCTTTTTTGTTCATACTGTCTGAGCACAGTGCAGGAGACATAATAGGGACTCCAAAATTGTTGAGTTAAATTGAAATCACTGTATGAATAGTGAAAGCTGGACTGTAGCACCAATAATAAATGCTCTTCTGTCTTATCTGTATGTAACGCTGTTTGGTTACATCATTTGGTGAATACTAAGGTTTTTGAGAGAAAATGTTTTATAAAAAGCTCCTATAACCTTCATTTTATTCAGGAGCAGTTGGTTAACACAAACTTTTGGCCTTAAGAGGATTTGTTCTCTTTGGACATTTTATTTATTTCTGATAATTTTTACCAAAAGTATGCTTCCAGACACAATAATTGTATCCAGTACCTTCAGAGTGCAGGAAACTTACAGGATGGTGTGATTACTTATGTCATCATCTGTTTAAACAACAAAGCAACATTCCAATAAATATCTAATACTGGATTTGCTCATCATTAAATAAAATCAGCCTGACAACTCTGAGCTCACTTTAGCTTAAAATATATTGGAAACTTATAATGGATCTTCTATCAATCTAATAACAAAGCCCTGGAACCCCTCTCCTGTGTTATATTATAATTTCATTATCACTTTTATGTGTGTTCCCGGAACAAGGTTTAGCAAACAGACTCCCTAGGTATTCACTTAAAATTTTAAATTAATTTATGATTGGGAGACCGGGATGTTAAGCTTAGATTCTAGTTCATTGTCATATTTTTTAAATTAAAGAGAGATTCCAAACTATTCAATTATTCCAAACTAAAGAGAGATTCATTGAATCTAAAACATTGGTATGATCTAAAACATTTACCTCACATTTTTCTGTTTTTAGCAAACTTTGTGTTCCCAAGTCTGGAAATTACAAATCAAATTACATTTCTCATTTCTCAAAAGCCCAGAATTTTTTTTCTAAAGTGGAAATTATTACTAGAGTTAAATAAGGTATAACGTCACAGAAGACAGTGGCTTTGATTAACTGCAAAATGTTTAAGCAATAAACTCTTCTGTAATACTGTAATTTATGCAGAACTTTTGAGGAAGATAAACTACTTTTGTGGACTCTCTATTCATTTTTAAAAATCTTTTGATTTCTACCACTTTGCTACACAATAGAAGAGAAAGATTTTCACAAATATGAATTGAGATAAATACAGAATGGATACACAAGAATGGAGTAAAATTCCTTGTATTATATTTTTTACTATAAAACATACTTCTATGACATTTGGGAAACATAAGTTAAAAAAGGGTTACCTGCAGCTTTATCACCTGGAGATAACTGCTTAACATTTTGGTGTGTTTCTCTCCATTATTACATATGTGATGTGTCATGTGTACACACATGTACACATAAGTATACACTCACACATGGTACAAATGGGGATGAAACTGACTTTTTTCATTGCATATAGTATCAAGTCTTTTCCATATCATTACGTATTATTTCACAGCATTATTTTAATAGCAGTTTAGTATTCGCTGTAAGAAAAAGACTATAACCATTACCTTGTTGGGTATAGGACATTCCCAATTTCCTTTTTGCCATTTTTTTTTCTGGCTTTTTTTTTTTTTTTTTTTTTTTTTTTGCTATTATAGATACTGCACTGAACACCCTGTATGAAAAGCTTGTGGTATTCATAATTATTCATTAAGGGAAAATTCTCAAGCTACACTTTCTGGGTCAAACTATTCAGACATTTAAGGGTTTTGATACATTTTCCTAAATTGCCACTAAGTTGTTGCATGAGACCTGAATTGGATCTGTTTTCCTATGACCAGCGCAGTTTTCTCTCGTGGCACCCTGTTGGGCGAAAGTGGCACCGCACTGCCCGTGGGTCTGCAGCTCTTGCGGGGCTGAAAGGCGTCGGCGCGATTTCCTTGGTTTCTAACCCGCATATCTTTGTCTTTCCTCCCTGGGGACCGCTGCCACCCGTGCGGGCCGAAGCCTTGCGAAGCCGTCGCCCCGCAGCGCTGCCGCCCTGTGCCCGGCCGCCCCCGGGAGCCGCTGCCCGCCCGCGGGCGCCGTCACCACGCGCCAGGCCGCTGCCAGCTGCCGCGCCAAGCTCCGCGGCGGCGCCGCCCGAGAGCGCCAGCACGCGGCCCGGGTCCTGGGGAAGCTCGCGGCCCCGTGAGCGCCGCCGCCTGGCCGCCGGCGGGACCTCGCCCTCGCTCCGCACCGCGGTACCTCAGGCGCCTCGCCGCGTCGGTCTCCACCGGGCGACCGGTCGTCCGCAGACCCCTGAGTCCTCTGCCTCGCCTCAAACCCCTTTCACTCCTTGCCCTCGTCGGCCCTGGGTCGAGCCAGAACTCTCCCGTGAAGCCCTCTAGAGGACCATGTGCCTTAGGGACAGGCTGGGGGCGACCTCCGTGCGAGTCGTGGCTGCTCGCAGAGCAGCACGTCCTCTGCCTGCCAAAATCCTGGCTTCTTTGAGAATCTTGTTACTGGACAATACCATCCTTTTTCTTTCAGCCTGTAATTTATAGATTTCCTATTCCTAGTGAGTTTTGTCATAATTAGTTATTCAAAGACTAGCTCCTACTTGAACTTTCACCTCAGATCCTGGCATCAACAAGCTAGTTTCCCCTGCCCCCCGCCACAACCCCAAATATTGCCATCTGCCAGAAGATTGTTTTAATAACTGTCCAAATCCTCAGTGACTGTGGGGTGCTTGACACAACTTGGAGTTGTGTTATGCACAACTGTGGTTAAAGTTGAACTCCAACATCCAGTCCCCTCCTTCCTGTAACTTCATCTCCAGTGATTATTCCTCCCCTTCAGAATCAGTCCTTGCTACCACAGTTCTAGACCGTGTCATTATAAGAATCCGCATCCTCTCTACAGTCTTGTCTGTGGTGACCATGATCTCTCAGATCTCCTGCTCCAGGGAGCGGAAGTGACTGACAGGTCCGCCTGCCTTCCCAAGGCATCCACTGCTGGTTTTGCACTTGAGGCCATGCTTCTTCAGCATTACTCCCAGTCAGTGAGCGGGCACAGCACGGGATGTTGGTGGTGGCACGTTCATGGAAGATGTAGGACTCCTCTGATAAGCAAGTTTGGCTTTGGAACACCTGAGCGGCCTGGTTGAAACTTTCTGAGAACTATGCTGCATGCAGCCTGAGGCTCTTGGGCCCAGTTCCCCTTTCCTTTCATAGGTGTCATACCTGTATTATGGTATGAAGGCTCCCTTCCCCTCTCCTGCTTCCTTCCCTTTATCCTTCACAGGAGTTCCCTCAATAAAACTCTTGCACACTGAACCCTGTCTTGGTGTCTGCTTCTAAGAGGACCTGAACTAGCACATCATCAGACATTCCATGCTCTGATCACCATCTTCCTATCCTAGATTCCTTGCTCACTGACAGCTAATTCGTTTGCTTCATTTTTTCCCACTGTTTATCAGCCCCTGTCTTGCATTCTCGTCCTTGGTTAGTCTAGATTCTGTGATCCATTATCATGATCATTCTCCTTGAAATGCATTGCTTTCAGCACTCTTGAACCGCAATTTCTTCCAATTTACTTTCCTGACAAAATCCCAACTCTGGATAAATCTTACCATCTGCCTTTCATGGGCCTTACTGGGACACTGAACATTTTCTTTGAGAAAAACACACAATTCAGCCAATTCATTTTTACTTCCAATTCATTAACTCAAACCTCAAGTTGGTGCTGTTTTTCCTACTGTAGTCTCAGTTCTCCACATCTGAGACTACTCTTCATACCTTTTCATCTCCTCAAAATGTTCCGATCTTTTCCTCCCTGTTTACTTCACATTTCCCTGAGAAAACAGAATTTACTACATACAGACTTCCTCATCTTGTCACCACAAGACCCTCCAACCCAGTTACCTTGGTAACCTTCCTTTTTGTGATAATAGAGGGAGCTTCACAGATCAGCCCCTCCTCTCATGCCCGGAATCCCAGCCCCTTTGCCTTTTCAAGGACTTCCTCCTTAGGTTTTCCCCTTTCTCTCTTTCGCTTCATCAATCCCGCCTCCTCTCAATGGATTATTCCCCGCACACATGCTCCAATGTCTTTCATCTTAACCACACCTTCCCTCGTGCACGTCTTCTCCATCTGTGAACCATTTCTCAGCTTTCCTTTAGAACCAAACTTTTTAATGGAGTTGTCTATTCTTTCCTATCGGGATATTGTGACACCAGTTCCACCTGGTCTCTCTGCTACCACTCTTAACCACTCCAATACCTTTTTGATAGAGGGGTAGCAACAACCTTTCTCACAAATTGAATTAAGCAAATTGCTGCTTTTAGGATAAAATCTAAACCCCTTTACCATGGCTCACATAGGCTTGCACAATCTGACCCTTACCTATCCTTTCTCCCCCATCTATGCTCCTCTCTTTATTGCCCACTCGAATGCAGCCACACTGGTTCTTCCAATGTGCCAAGATATTTTCTGCACCTCAGGGGCCTAGGTAATGCTGTTTTCTCTGTTTAAGCTGCTTTTCACAGCCACTCTCTCTCCCACCACAACCGTATCCTTTAGATAACTGATTAAATATAACATCTTGAGAAAGACCTGCACGGAGCACTCTATTGAAAGTAGACCCTACCTTTCTGTCCTCCCATTTGCTGTATCAGTCCTTTGTTTCCTTCATCACTCTTAATCTGTATCTCAACTTGTAGTGTTATTTATTTGTTTATTTACCTTTGGGGGATCTATTTCCCATACTAGAATGTATAAGGGAAGAGACCATGTTTGGATGTCTAGATTCTTCAACGTTGTATTCTCTGCCTGTAGCACAATATTTGACACATATTAGGCGCACGAAAAAATATCTGTTGAAGGAATGAATGAACATATTTGATACTTTTTCCGTTGAGGTTTCACTTTTTGTTGATTTGTAAGAACTTTTTATATATTGAAACCACTAACCATTTGTTTGTTCTGCATGCTGCAGACATTTTGCTCTTTGTCAGATATCTATCAATTTAGTCTGTGATGTCTTTGATAAACAGAAATATTGCATTTTTTTATTTAGATAAATCTGTCTTTCATGATTTCTGCTTTTGGTGTTATGTTTAAAAATGTCTTCTCTTTCCCAGTGTTATATAAATATCTGTCTATGTTTTTTATTTTTTTTTTAGATTTGAATTTTTACTCCAAATGGAATTTATTTTTGATATAGGTGTGATTAAAGGTCTAAATATTTATTTAGTTGTTGCATCATCATTTATTGAAAACTCCCTTTTTTGCTGTTTTAAAAATTCCACATTTATCAAATATTAAATTCTTACACACACTTGGAGTGGTTTCTGAATTTATTGTTTGTTTAATTTTTTTATATCCTCTATTCCTGAACCATGCTGTTTTAATTATTGCCATTTTATCATTTGTTTTACTGTGTGTTTAGTTTCTCAATTAATGGGGTAAATGTTACTCTTCTTTTAAAAAATATTTTTGGCTATATTTTTGCATGTATTCGCGCAGATAAGCTTTAGATATATTTTGGTCATGTTCCAAAAGAAATTCTATTGCCATTTTGTTTGGAATTGCTTTAACAGTACAGACTACTTTGGGGAGAATTACCAACTTTGTAATATTAAATTTCTCATTCAGGAACTTGTCATGTGTTAAGGTTACTGAAGACAATCTCCAAATATTCTTTAGTAATTTTGTATGTCTTGCATATTTTTATTAATTGTATTGTTAGATATTTCATTTCTTCGTTGCATTTGAATGGGATCATTTTTCATTATTTTTTATTACTGGCTGCTCCTTCTGGGGTCAAGCTATTGATTTTTGTATTTGATAACTTTTTTGAACTCTTTCATTAATACTCCCTAGTTGATTCTCTTCTAAGTAGCCAATCATTTTAAGTATAATTAATGGTGATTTTTCTCTCTTTCTTTATAATATTTATACCTCATGTGTTAAATAAATGATGGTAATAATTTTGCCCTTATTCCTGACTTGTTAGGTATGCCATTAAATTTTACCAGCTTTTAAATGTTAGCTCTTAGACTGAAATTCAGGTCTTTATCAGGTTAAAGATATCATATTAATATATGCTAAGCATTTTATTAGAAGTTGTTCAATTATATTAAACATACCCTAGGTAACTAGAAATGATCATGTGGCTTTACTTCTCTGGCCTATTATCACAATAAATTATGTTAATAGTTTCTCAATATTGGATTATTTCTGTATGAGATGTATCCTGTTAAATAATGGTGTTCCCCCCCCCCTTTTTCATATAACAATGTTGAACTCAATTTCTTACATTTTATTTGGATTATTGCATTTATATTTATGATTAAGATTGGGTTGTAGTTTTACATTTTTGAATTCTACCTTTATCAGCTTCAAAATCTAGATTGGTGCATAGCATATGAATTGCCTATTCTTTGGGGTCTGGGGAAACTCACCCATAATATTGTTTAGGCCTCAATGTCTTTAAGGGAGGATGAGTAGAAGACAATTCTCTGAAAACTTAAAAAACCTTTTCTATGGTTTTAACTATCTCTTCTTGAGTATCAATTTTTTTAAAAAAATCATATTTTTAAAGGAAAACATGCATTTTCATAGAATTTAAAAATTTTTTGTCTATATATAATTATAATTAAAAATATTTTTATCTGTATCTCTGGTTATGGCTTCTTTCTCATTTCTGGTCTTTTTAATTACTTTTTTCCTTCTTTTATTAGACTTGCCAGTCTTTTTAAGGAACCAACACTTGAGTATTTAATCAGGTCTATTTTTTCTATTTGATGTAATATTAATATAACTTTTCGTCTTTAATTCCTTCCTTTTTATGTTTATTTTGTTGTTTTATGAATATTTTGACTAATTGATGGCTTAGTTCATTTATTTTCATGTTTTTATTTAAAAATAGGACACATAAGACTATAACTTTACCTCTGGGCACAGCTTTGACTGCATCTCAAACGTTTTGGTATGTAGTCTCTTAATTGTTGCTATTTAAAAATAATGGATTATAATTGCTGGTTTTATTTTATTTTTGACATATTATTTAGGATAATGTTGTGAGGTTTTTGTCATTGTTAATCCTACTTTCTTTTTATTAAAGAATAAATTTATTAATATTTATGTTGCTGCTTTAATAGATAGCTGATTTTGTTTGGAAAAAGTGAAATTATCTATGAAGTGGTCTCATCTGAAGTTGTATACGAGCACCGTGGAGAGTTCCTTGTTACACGAATCTACCAATAGCACCAGCTAGTGGCAGTTATACCAATTACTGACAGCAGGGACTTGGTGTACCACTAATGCCAATAATTTACAGGAATTCTGATTTTATAAAGTCCTATTTATCCATATAAAAGTTAAGAAAGAACTTTAAAAATGTTTATTGCACCAGAATTCCTCAAGTATGGTAAAACTTAAAAGGTCATCTGATAACTAGAGCAACTCATCAAAGTTTATGAAATCGGGAAGGATTTGAATATTGTGAAAATGGACTTAGTCTCAAAATTTTGGCATTAGAACAATTTTTCTTTTAGACTTGGCAAAAGTAGTTTGAAAAATATTTGTTTTTTATAATTACAGATGTAATTTATGAACATAAATAAAATAAAAATACCCTGTAACTTCATTACCCAGGGAAAAGCATGGCTAACATTCTGTTGTATTTCCTACTAAGATTGTTCCTGTAAATCTTTCTCTCTTTCTTTTTGTTGAATTGGGCTCATATTCTTTTTGCTTTTTCTTTTTCACTTATTATTTGTGAGCATCTCCCTGTGATGTTGGAAATGGAGATGATTGGGAACTCATTGATCTCAGTAACTATAGCTGTAGGGCAGGGCTTTTCTTGCTGTGGTTTCTACTGTCCAAGCTGCTTGCTTTTCAAACTGGAGCCTTGAAGGCTCCCTGATACCCTTCCGCTTAATTCCTTTTTTCTTTTAACTGGTTATAAGTAGTTTCTATCCTGTGTACTCAAGAACTCTGATACAGTGATTTTTTTTTTTTATTTGATTGATAGCATTTTCAGAATTCTACTGCCAAGAGATATATTATGCATACATGTGCAGGCATGTGTGCATACACACGCACACACACATACATGCACGCACACACATACGCACACATCATACAAGTCTGGGAAATATAACTTAATTTATTTGTCCATTTGGGGATTCACAAAAGGCTCCCAGACAGGTGCGGTGGCTCACACCTGTAATCCCAGCACTTTGGGAGGCTGAGGCAGGCGGATCACTTAGGTCAGGAGTTTGAGACCAGCCTGGCCAACATGGTGAAACCTCATCTCTACTAAAAATACAAAAAAAACAAAACAAAACAAAACAAAAGCCAGGCATGATGGCACACACCTGTAATCCCAGCTACTTGGGTGGCTGAGGCAGGAGAATCGCTTGAATCTGGGAGACAGAGGTTGAAGTGAACCGAGATTGCGCCATTGCACTCCACA
This sequence comes from Rhinopithecus roxellana, assembly GCF_007565055.1. Classification (NCBI taxonomy): domain Eukaryota; kingdom Metazoa; phylum Chordata; class Mammalia; order Primates; family Cercopithecidae; genus Rhinopithecus; species Rhinopithecus roxellana. The sequence goes on from NC_044554.1 coordinate 65,919,149, forward strand.
CTCCAGCCTGAGTTACAGAGCAAGACACTGTCAAAAATAAAAAAAAAAAAAAAGGGCTCCTAGAAGTTCTGCATTAAAGAAAAAATGCTTGCTTCAAAATATGTATTTCTTTCAAACATTTTGTTATTGAATACTTTCTTCTAATAAGACCTGTTAATAATTTTGATACAACTTTGGAAACAGTGAGTTTGTTGAGTTTGTTTATTGGCTTACCAACATACTCATGGGCCTTTAGCTTTGTTTCCACATATCAGTGTCAATTAAATTAGCATTAATGGTCAACTCTCAATTGATTTATCATATGGAGAAAGTTTACTTTCTTTGTTTTTGAGATGGAGTTTCACTCTTGTCACACAGACTGAAGTGCAATGGCGCCATCTCAGCTCACTGCAACCTCTGCCTCTCAGATTCAAACGATTCTACCACTTCAGCCTCCCAAGTAGCTGGGATTACAGTCATGCACCACCTAAATTTTGTATTTTTAGTAGAGACAGAGTTTCACCATGTTGGCCAGGCTGGTATTGAACTCCTGACCTCAGGTGATCCACCCACCTTGGCCTCCCAAATTGCTGGGATTACAGGTGTGAGCCACTGCGCCCGGCCGGAGAAAGTTTACTTTCTGATGCCTCTTGTTGCTTACTGATTAGTTGGTTCCAACAGAGCTGTAGGATGTGATTTCAGGATTGCAGTCAGACTCAGGCAAGACAGGCCCTGCTTTGGACTCATACTTTACAGGGCTCTGCTCTGGCCCTTCTTTGGGTACTCCCGCTTTGCCACGGCAAAGCATCTGTGCAGCCAAGTGAATATGTCCACCTGGAACCTAAGCCTTCTTCTTTAGGCTACTTTCTGGGCTCCTGGAGCCCAGAACTCTCAATCCAAACAGCCCTACCTTCAGGTCCATCCTATCGTGCCACCAGTTGAGTACCCCAAGACCAAAGGGACGCCAAAGGATGGCCATTTGCAGGGGTGTGGACACAGCCTGGTTCTGCAGGCTGAAAAACCACACACAGGCATGCGAGGCCCTTTGGTGAGATGCAGTGGGGGTGTGGGATCAGGACCTGTACTTACGAGGCCACCATATTCTAGCATGGGACTCCAAGGAATCTAAAAATTCTTAATTTGAATGTAGCCTTTTAGGAAATTATGTAGGTATATTTGTCAGCATACAGCAATAGAACACATTTTATTTAACAATTCATTGGCTTGGTTTGCAATTTTGAAAATATTTGAGGCTGGGTGCAGTGGCTCATGCCTGTAGTCCCAGCTACTGAAGTGGCTGACGCAGGAGGATCTCTTGAACCCAGAAGATGGAAGCTGCAGTGAGCCATGATGGAGACGAAAGAAAAAGGGAAGGAAGGGAGGGAGGGAGGGAGGGAGGGAGGGGGGGGAAAGAAAAGAAAAAGAAGAACATATTTGGCCATATGGTATATAAGCTTCCATTTTACTCTGCAAATATTAGGGGTGAGATTGGTGCTTGGAGGTTACAAGCAAAAGTTGCAATCACAACGGCACTGTGAAGTCTTGGGACCTCAGGGAAAAGCTGGCTACAGGGTGCAACTTGAGGGAGAACCCTGGGTGTCAGTCACAACACTCAGCCTGATGGAGCCCTAAAGCTTGGCATGAAGCACTAGAGCCTTCAGTCTTTGAATAGACCATACACTGAACAATGAGTACTTCAGCAGGGACCTCTGACCACAGTGGACTGAAGACTAGAGACCCTTACCCCAGGTCCTAGGCACTACAGAAGCCTCCAGAATTCTGTGCTTTTGAAGGCCTGCCAAAACATGACTGATTTTTTTTTTCCTACAATGGCGAGTGAGAAGCTCAGAAATCAGATTGAATTTTATTTAGAAAATTAAAGTATAAAACACCAAAAGCAATGGCAACAAAAGCCAAAATTGACAAATGGGATCTAATTAAACTAAAGAGCTTCTGCACAGCAAAAGAAACTACCATCAGAGTGAACAGGCAACCTACAGAATGGGAGAAAATTTTTGCAATCTACTCATCTGACAAAGGGCTAATATCCAGAACCTACAAAGAACTCAAACAAATTTACAAGAAAAAAAACAACCCCATCAAAAAGTGGGCAAAGGATATGAACAGACATTTCTCAAAAGAAGACATTCATACAGCCAACAGACATGTGAAAAAATGCTCGTCATCACTGGCCATCAGAGAAATGCAAATCAAAACCACAATGAGATACCATCTCACACCAGTTAGAATGGCAATCATTAAAAAGTCAGGAAACAACAGGTGCTGGAGAGGATGTGGAGAAATAGGAACACTTTTACACTGCTGGTGGGATTGTAAACTAGTTCAACCATTATGGAAAACAGTATGGCGATTCCTCAAGGATCTAGAACTAGAAGTACCATATGACCCAGCCATCCCATTACTGGGTATATACCCAAAGGATTATAAATCAGTGCTGCTATAAAGACACATTCACACGTATGTTTATTGCGGCACTATTCACAATAGCAAAGACTTGGAATCAACCTAAATGTCCATTAGTGACAGACTGGATTAAGAAAATGTGGCACATATACACCATGGTATACTATGCAACCATAAAAAAGGATGAGTTTATGTCCTTTGTAGGGACATGGATGCAAGCTGGAAACCATCATTCTCAGCAAACTATCGCAATAACAGAAAACCAAACACTGCAGGTTCTCACTCATAGGTGGGAACTGAGCAATGAGATCACTTGGACTTGGGAAGGGGAACCTCACACACCGGGGCCTATCACGGGGAGCGGGGAGAGGGGAGGGATTGCATTGCATTGGGAGTTATACCTGATGTAAATGACGAGTTGATGGGTGCTGACGAGTTGATGGGTGCAGCACACCAACATGGCACAAGTATACATATGTAACAAACCTGCACGTTATGCACATGTACCCTAGAACTTAAAGTATAATAATAAAAAAAAAAGAAAATTAAAGTAATAGCACATCTGTTAAACCCAAGTGTAATGGTATGAGAGTCACAGTAGCCAACTTGTAGTAAGTACAGAATAGTACAAAACGAAGCACAGGATGTCTTGGAAGAGTGAAACAGAGGGAGCCCTCTTGGTCTGGAAGTTCAGGGAAAGTTCCTAGAAAGGGCGACATTTAGCTAAAAGGTGGAAAATGAGCAGAGTTTTCAGAGACAGTGTTAACAGTAAGAAAAGAAGAAGAGCATAGCAAATAAGAGAGAAGACCATATGGGGAGGTTGGAGGTGGGAGAGAGCAGGATGAATTAGAACTGAATGGAGGCCTGCAGGGTTTGAGAGTTGAAAGCAAGACAGAGAGTGGATGGATGAGACGAATAGGAGTGACACAATGATGCTCTGTCACATCACGGTGCTCTATAAACCACATCATGAACTTCTCTAGGAAAATAACCAGACCACAATTTTTACCTTCAATGAATGAGTTCATGGTTTAGTGGAGACAAAATTCTAATATGAAAATAATTCAAAGAGGTAAGTGCTGCACTAAAGATCTACTCACTGTTATCTGAGAGCATGGAAAAAGGAGCACTTCAATATTGCTGAGTGAATCAGAGAAGGATTTTCAAGAACTTGAGTGCTTAAGTTGAGCCTGGAAGTTGAATGGGAGTTTTCCAGGACACAAATGGGTGCTGAAGGAAAGAGAAAGGGAAAGGGAAGAGCAACAACAAAATCTTAGGGGATAGAACAATGCAGTATGGATGGAGGCTGAGGTCCATGTCTCGCTAAAGAGCTTGAATGTTTTCATCTGGGTGATGGCAAATCTTTAAAGACTTTATGAGAAAGATCGTTCCTAGAAAAATGCAGAGGATGAGTTTGAGGGATCTGAAACTGGTGCAGGGGGACATGGTGAAAATTGCCATTATATAGGTGAGAGGTGGGGTCCCTGAATGAGAGAATTGGTGCGGGGGCGCCGTTGGGGAGAAGATGGTCTCAAGAGATGTTTCACCAGTGGAAGAAACCAACAGGCTTCCCCAGATCTTTGTGCCTCACTCAGCTTGGCTTCATACAGCTGGTAAGTTATTAATGGGCCAATCTGTAAGAGAGAAATCTGATTATCCCATTCACACTAACCTATCAATAACAGCTCAATGTCATTTCTCAGAGGATGTTGAATTAAAAACAGTATTTCTGGAATGGGCAAAGAGTGTGTTGAATGATGGAATTTCAGATGCTTTGGCGCTTGAAAGGAAGGTAATTACTGGATTTGGGAAGGACAGGAAGAAGAGACACTGCTTCCCTTAAATCAGTGCTTCTCGACTAGGGGCAATTTAGTCCCCCAGTGGACATTTGGCTGTCTGGAGGCACTTCTGGCTGCCATAAACTTGGAGTGGATGTTCTAGAGGTCATTGTCCTTGCAATGCATGGGACAGCTTCCTCACAGCAAAGAATTATCAAGCCCAATATGGCAATAGTGCTGAGGTTGAGAAACCCTGCCCTAAATTATACTTTGAGTGGCTCTACATGAAGACTTGCCCTATATCTGAGTAATGTAATTATTAGGTTAAACAATCATAACCTGTGGGACAAAACCAGAAAGTAACTTCTGATAAGAACAGATACTACACTTGATCTTTGCCAAAAGGCCGACAAGCGATCAGAAAGTAGCTTCTATTCTGGTCTTCAGCCATTCCTTTAAAATGATTCTCTGGGGTTTGTTCTTGACCTGTTATTGCCTGAAAACTTGGACAGGCCTCATGAATTTTCTGGTCACTACTACACAATGAAAAAAAGCCCTACATTCACTTGAAACCACAGAGTACATTCTCAGTTCAGTAATTACATGTCTAGTCTCTTATAATAATAATAAACTTGATTTAAAGCGGAGCCTTTCCCTTCCCCTGGCATGGGGAAGGCTGCACTGGAGGAAGCGGGAGTGGCAGGCTTTTTCTCCCTTTTTATGCCCAATGCTCCAGCTCCTCCCCAGCTTGCCAAGCCTCTGGGGTTGGAGAATGGGGCAGGAGTGGGGGAAAGGGCACGAGGAAAGTTCTTCATAGACTGATAGTGTAGTGAGTTGGCACGGAACTCTGTGCCTGGCAGGTATTTAAAGCTGATTCCATCCTCTTGGATATTTTGGGGGACCTTTATTACCTAGAGTTCCCTTTTGTGAATGATACACTCTCTCCTAGCTTGGGGCTTCTTGAAAAAACCATCTGTGGTAAAGAACCAAGGGATTTTGTTTTTGTTTTGTTTTAATTTCTGTTCTGCCATGGATTGATACTTTTGAAAACACACAGTAAAAATGAATTACTGCGAAGATAAAATGAAAAAAAGTAGCACAAAATAGAAGCCTACATTTTAAATCATCACATTGAATAGACATAAAATTACTGTCAAGTTGCTATAAAATTTTCTAAAAGCTTATTTTCGAGGGCGGGCGCAGTGGCTCATGCCTATAATTCCAGCACTTTGGGAGGCCGAGGCGGACAGATCACTTGAGCTCAGAAATTTGAGACTAGCCTGGCCAACATAGCAAAACGCCTGTCTTTACTAAAAATACAAAAATTAGCCAGGTATGGTAGCCTGTGACTGTGGTCCCAGCTACTCAGGAGGCTGAGGCAGGAGGATCACTTGATCCCTGGAGGTGGAGGCTGCAGTGGGCTAGGATCACACCACTGTACTCCAGCCTGGACGACAGAGTGAGACCCTGTCTCAACCATGACAACAAAGCAAAGCTTACTTTCAATTTCTGTACTATTCCCACCATAGAGCAGTAACAGTCAGTGGACCAGCCCTGAGTCTCATGCCCCACATGAAGAGCACCGATCTGACTCATTGCTCCTTCCCTTGTTTCCTAATACCTGGGAGATGGTGATATTTGGCTTCTCTCCTCTGAAGCTTGTCTGCTCTCACAGTGACTGAATCTCTCTCTTTCTCTCTCTCTCTCTCTCTCTCTCTCTCTCTCTCTCTCTCTCTCTCTCTCTCTCTCTCTCTCTCTCTCTCTCTCATTGTCCACTTCTGGTCCATGGAAAACAGTAAGGCATCTTCTGCCCTGATGTGACCTTGGAGCACAGGTCGCCCAATGAGACTTCCTCCCATGGCTCACTGCCCAGCTGCTAGCCAGTGGGTGCTCCTCAGAAGTGGTTGGATAGAACAATCGTTCCCTGCAAAGATGTCCATGTCTAGTCCCCAGAACCAATGAACACATGTTGCTTTACATCGCAAAAAAGACTCTGTGATAGGGACATGATTAAGGGTCTTAAAACAGGGAGATAATCTCAGATTATCCAGATGGTCCCAAATGTAATCATAAAGGTTCCTCTAAGTAAAAGAGGAGCCAGGAGAAATCAGAAACGAAGATGTGGACAACAGAAGCTGAGGCTGGAGGGAGACACCAAGGAATGCCAGCGGCCTCAGAAGCTGGGCAAGGAAGGGAGGTGATTCTCCTCTAGAGCTCCCAGAAGGAACACAGCCCTGCTGACGCCATGATCTTATCTACAGATGAACGGAGACTTTTGACCTCCGGAACTGTTTGTTTTGAGACAGAGTCTTGCTCTGTCACCCAGGCTGGAGTGCAGTGGTGCGATCTTGGCTCACTGCAACCTCTGCCTCCCAGGTTCAAGCAAGTCTCCTGCCTCAGCTTCCCGAGTAGCTGGGATTATAGGCGTGTGCCACCACATCTGGCTAATTTTTGTATTTTTAGTAGAGATGGAGTTTCATCATGTTGGCCAGGCTGGTGTTAAACTCCTGACCTCAGGTGATCTGCCTGCCTCGGCCTCCCAAAGTGCTTTGACCTCCAGAACGTTAAGGTGACAAAAATGTGACTCCAGCCTGGGGGGACACAGCAAGACACGGTCTCAAAAAAATATAGATAATAAACCCACTAAAATTGTGGCAATTTGTTGTAGCAGTAGTGGGAAACTAATCCAAGCAGCACTAAGACCAAAGTTCACTATAGCCTCAAACTTGAAGGAACACATAACTAATCCGAGTCGTCCTTGAAAGTCCCTCTACTTTGACTTGTTGTAAGTCAGATTTCAGTTTCATTTTTAAACTGCATGGTGTTTGGAACCTTGGCATAACTCCCTCTTAAGCAGCTTCATAGCTCTTTGTGGAAAAAGAAATAAAGCCTCAAACTTAACTGCCAGTCCTTAATGAGCAGTTTACCAATGTTGAACTGAATGAAAAAGCTTCCCAAAATTACAAGCCTTACATCTGCAGTTTTACTTCTATGTCTTTTTTTTTTACTGATACAGAATATCTGTGCATATTTTGGGGATACATGTGATATTTGCATACATGCATAAAAGTGATGATCGAATCAGGGTAATTGGAATATTGATCACCTCAAGCATTTATCTTTTCTTTTTTGGGGAGCATTTTAATTCTTCTCTTCTAGCTAGTTTGAACTATACAATATGTTATTATTAACTATGGTCACCCTACTGTCTTATCAAATACTAGATATTACTCCTTCTATCTAATTATATTTTTGTACCTGTTAACCAACCTCACTTTATTCCTCCACCCCCTATTCCTTCCCTAGCCTCTGGTAACCACCAGTCAACTCTCTCTCTCCCTGAGATCTACTTTTTTAGCTCCCATTTATGAGTGAGAACGTGCAATATTTGTCTTTCTGTCCCTGGATTATTGCACTTAATATAATGACCTCCAGCTCTATCCATATTGCTGTAAATGACAGGATTTCATTCTTTTTATGGCCAAATAATATTCCATTGTGTGTATATAGCACATTTTCTTTATCCATTCATCTGTCATTGGACACTTAGGTTGATTCTATATCTTGGCATTGCGAATAGTGCTGTGATACACATGAGAGTGCAGATATCTCTTCAATATTTTGACTTCCTTTCTTTTGGATATATACTCAGCAGTGAGATTGCTGGATGATGTGGCGGTTCTATTTTTAGTCTTTTGAGAAACTTCCGTACTCTTTTCTATAGTGGCTGTACTAATTTACATTCACAACAACAGTGTGTGAGCCTTCCTCTTTCTCTGCATCTTCACAAGCATCTGTTATTTTTTGTCTTTTTGATAAGCCATTTTAACTTGAGTGAAATGATATTTCATTGTGGTTTTAATTTGTATTTCTCTGGTGATTAGTGGTGTTGAGCACTTTTTCATATATCTGTTGGCTATTTGTATGTCTTCTTTTGAGAAATGGTTCTTCAGACCTTTTGCACATTTAAATTAAATTAAATTAAATTAAATTAATTAGTTAATTTTTTTGGAGACAGAGGGTCTTGTTCTGTCACCAGGCTGTAGTGCAGTGGCACGATCTTGGCTCACTGTAAACCCCACCTCCCTAGTTCAAGGAATTCTCGTGCCTCAAACTTTTGAGTATCTGGGATTACAGGCATGCACCACCACGCCTGGCTACTTTTAAAATATTTTTAGTAGAGATGGGTTTTTGCCATGTTGGCCAGGCTGGTCTGGAACTTCTGCCTTTTGCCCATTTTTAAATCAGATTATTTGTTTTTTAGTGAGTTGTTATTGTTCCTTATATAGTCTGGCTATTAGTCTCTTGTCTGGTGAAATATTTTCTCTCATTCTGTAGGTTGTGTCTTCATTTTGTTGATTGTTTCCTCTGCTGTGTAGAATTTTCTTAGGTTGATACAATCTCATTCGTCTATTTTAGCTTTTGTTGCCTATGCCTTTAAGATCTTATCCAAAAAGTCTTTGTTCTGATCAGTTTCCTGAAACATTTCCCGTATATTGCTTTCCAATAGTTTCTTAGTTTCAGATTTTAGATTTAAGTCTTTAATCCATTTTGATTTGATTTTTTTTTTTTTTTTGTACAGTGAGAGATAAGGGTCTAGGTTCATTCTTCTGCATATGGTTATTATGTTTTCCCAGCACCGTTTATTAAAGAGACTGTCCTTTCTTTAGCATGTGTTCTTGGCACTTTTGTGGAAAATGAGTTGGCTGTTAATGTGTGGATTTATTTTTGGGTTGTCTATTCTGTTCCACTGGTCTATGTGTCTGTTTTTTATGCCAGTATCATGCTTTTTCTGTTTACTATGGCTTTGTAGTATATTTTGAAGTCACGTAGTGTGATACCTTCAGCTTTATTCTTGTTTCTCAGGACTGCTTTGGCTATTCAGGGTCTTTTGTGGTTTCAAATGAATTTTAGGACTGTTTTTCTCTATTTCTGTAAAGAATGTCATTGGTATTGCATTGAATCTGCAGATCACTTTGGGTAGTATGGATATTTTAACAATGTTAATTCTTCTAATCTTTGAGCATGGATATTCTATGTCATTCTTTAACATCATTGTTTCTAAGTAAAAGGGATATGCAGTTAGTAATCCCACTTCTTTGATGGTTTTAATTATTTTCTCTGACACTTTTAAAATCCAAATATTGTGAAGTGCCTTGTAGAAATTAGATTTCATGCAAATAATGTCATTTATCTGTCTTTGTTGGTTTTTGTTAGCAGAAATCTGAAAATGATATATGCAAACCTAAGTTTTTTAGGATAAAGCAACACTCAAAGGAAAATACAGTTTGCTATTGTTTTACTCAACTGACTCTCACTACTCCATAATATATGATGCTTTATCATTGTGCATAATACATCAAATACAATGGCCTAATGCTAATCTCCTGAAAGCACTTCAGCTATTATAATGGAGATTCCACTTCTTTAAAGTCAGTAGAAATTATGTATTTAATAAGGGTAGGCTGAGGTTCAGAAAGAAAGAACAGTGAGGGCAAGACTTAAAGTTCACAGCTCTCAGAAATGTTCCTATTCATACTTCATAATGTAGCTATTTGCTGACTAGTTAAAATGTAAAATAGCATATTAAATTCAATAGAATGTCAGAAGTTATTTCTCTAGATTAATTGCCCAGGAAATATCTCCACATAATAGAATGATTATCCTCCTCCATATAACCATTTCTAGTAGTTGTCCACATCAGCACCATATCATATACAGAAGATCAAAGGAACCAAATGAGGAACTAGAGATATGTTACTTGAGAAAATCCGTTTTGAAAGGACTGATTTTCTGGCTGAAGCAACTGCTTTAGGATAATCACATTTTAAAAATATGTTACGCTTTATTTATTTATTTTTTCGTTTAGACCTCTGCATTTTCATGTAAGTTGAAAAAGATGACAAAGGAACCAAAAAGAGGAGAAATGATTTGCTTTCGAGCTGTCATCATTCTGGAGTCCCCATCCAAAGAACTCAGTTCATTTTGATTGAATGAGTTAATGGAAATGAATACAGAGAACTGAAGTACAAATTGAAAAAGAGTGTGACTTAATAGGATAAGCAGGGCATTGGGACACGGATCTGACATCTAATCGTTTTTGGTCACAGACACTATTCTATCTTTTGATGCTGACTTCTAGGTTTTGAATAAAGTGGAATCCATGGAACTCATTTAACTCAGTGCTCCTGGAAAACATAAGTGAATAAAACTGAAATGCTCTTAAAACATAATGAGGCATAGAAGGTTCAACTCTTTTATGTATATGGTTAAAGCCTGAAAGAAGGCTTTAGCCTTCACAGTTGGGAAAAGAAAAAGGAAACCTTGAATCTACTAGTTAAGGTACTGTTTATACTTTGTTTTCAACACTAATCTTTTTTAAAGAAACTTTTAAGTTCAAGGGTACATGTGCAGGTTTGTTACATAGGTAAACTTGTGTCATGGGAGTTTATTGTACAGCTTATTTCATCACCCAGGTACTAAGCTTAGTACCCATTAGTTATTTTTCCTGATCCTCTCCTTCTTCCCACCCTCCACCCTCTGATAGGCTCCACTGTATGTTGTTCCCTTCTATGTGTCTGTGTGTTCTCATCATTTAGCTCCCACTTATAAGTGAGAATATGCAGTATTTGGTTTTCTGTTCCTCAGTTAGTTTGCTAAAAATAATGGCCTCAATTTCTATCCATGCCCTTGCAAAGGACATGATCTTGTTCTTTTTTAAGGCTGCATGGTATTCCATGGTGTATATATACCACATTTTCTTTATCCAGTCCATTATTGATGGGCATTTATATTGATTCCATGTCTTTGCTGTTGTGAATAGTGCTGCAATGAACATACACATGCATGTGTCTTTATAATAGAACAATTTATATTCCTTTGGTTATATACCCAGTAATTGGATTGCTGGGTCGAATGGTATTTCTGTCTTCAGGTCCTTGAGGAATTGCCACACTGTCTTCCACAATGATTGAACTAATATACACTCCTACCAACAATATGTAATGTTCCTTTTTCTCTACAACCTTGCAAAAATCTGTTATTTTTTGAATTTTTGATAATAGCCATTCTGACTGGTGTGAGATGGTATCTCATTGTGGTTTTGATTTGCATTTCTCTAATGATCAGTGATTTCAACAGTAATTTTTTTACTTGTCTTAGGTAAGGCTTTTTCCCCCTTAATTGCTTGGAAACTTGAAATAATTTATTTTGTATTTAAATGTCTACTTATAGATTTCAGTTTCACACTTTTGTATTGTGGAAATGCAAGTCATCAGTACTTTTCCAGGCTGCCCCTGGAAACCACATTTTACATAGTCCTTTAAGTTAAAAAAAGTCCTCTTTCTTGTTAGAAGAATAAGCATAACCCTAATTATGGCCCACTGTTATTTCTAGCAATGCACATTGGTATTCATCTTTAAGCTCCACCTATATTAAATGTATTCTCATTTTAGTTATATAACAGAAAGAGAAAATTTTAAAGATAATTTTCACTTATGTGTAAAAATGATTCCTGAAATGAAAGCTGAATCCTTTCAGAGTACTCAGAGGAATTAAGCCCTGGTATGAATACTTCTGAAATCAGGGCTGTGCCTTACCTTAGTTTTCCAATTTTAGATGGGTTGTTTTTTACTTTTACATTTAAGATTCCTGACACTGGTGGCAGTGGTGATTCTTTTGTCTCAGTGCTACTACAAGAGAGAATCCAGTCTCTAACAAGATACTTAAAGCTTAAAAAGAAGGTAGACTTGTCCTAAATTCTGTCTTATCTGGAATAAAGATCAGGTTGTTCAGAAGGTAGCCAGTTCCTCAGAGTTCAGGTAAAGGCCGAAACTGGCCAATACAATCCCAAGTCTCCATGAAAATTTTTTTGTAAACTCACTGATTGAGAAAAAAAGTCTTCAGAAATGATACATTATGGTTCAGCATTGAAAAGTTATTATGTACAAGGAAAGGCACAGAAACAGAGCAATAGGACATACATTTGATACTGGTGAATCGGATATTCATCGTTGAAACAACAATTTCAATTCTGTACTTTATTTCAAAACCAAGTGCTTTAAGGTACCTAAGAAAGGAAGTCTCTACAAGCAAAGGAAGGTGTGGTATTTTTCATTCCTGAGATATAGGTAAAAGGGCAGCCTGTTTCAGCCCAACTAAAACCTCTGAAAGCAGAAGAACTTGCCACATCTCTCAGAATAGGTAATAGAAGTTTTTAAAGCAAAGAGAGAAGCAGGTGGGATCAATCCATGCCTGGTGTAACTCTATCGTTAAGGCATCAAACATGAATTTATTGCAGACTTTCTGCTTACCTTTGACTAGACGCTCCTTAGCATCAAGCGACATGTGATTTCATTGAGGAAGAAAATTGAACTATGAGTTTAGTCAAAGTGGCAATGCTTGTAAAACCTAGGTGTTTTACAGTCTAAGTGGTACCTTAGAGTCCATGGCTTGTTCTGGAATCCTATGTCTAGCACAGCACCATCATCCTGGGGGAGCTCAGTTAGAGGTTATTGACGGGCTGGCAGAATGAATGGCACAGTGCACCCTGGAATTGGATGCTTTTTACATGGGCACTCAGGAAGTTTGCAAAGAACACCTAGGTTTTATTAGCATTGCCACTTTGACTAAGCTCATAGTTTTAATTTTTTTCCCTCAACTCAGGTGGGTTATCTCTGGCTGTATGGATTCCTATTATGCTTGGAATGTGCTCCCATTATTCCACATACTAACCAAAGAGGACATGTGTGTCACATTGGAAGATACTTTAGTTATGTAGAAGAAAGGAGAGGCAGTAGCTCTAGATGTGAATTCTTCTCTGTCTTAGCACCAGCTTTAGAATGGGGTGTAGCAGACAGACTAAGACCACGGGCTTTGGAGGAGTCAGGTAGGGACAGGTGGTACCACTGACTTGACAAGTGGCTTTCATGAAGTTGTTATCTAAGTCTCAGTAGCTTCCTCTGTGAAAGGATAATAATAAAATAGCTCCCACACTAATGAAGGGTGTGTGCTTAGCACGGTATCTGGCACATAAATGTCCAATGAATGTTGTAATGATTGTTAAAATAAATATAGAAGGAGTCAGTTTTCCCTCTCTAAATTATGGGAGACGAAAATAGATGAAAAGTTACATGAATGAATTTTAGCCACTAGACTGGCTAAAATTATAAAAAACTGGCAACACCAAATGTTGGCAAGCATATGGAGCAACTAGACTCTCCTATATTCATTGTTGCTGGGAGTGAAAAGTGGCACAATTACTTTGGAAAAATTTCTGGAAGGTTCTTGTGAAATTAAATGTGTGTCTCTCTGATGACTCAGAAATTGTGGCCAGGCTCACACCTGTAATCCCAGCACTTTGGGAGGTCAGGAGTTCAAGACCAGCCTGGCCAACATGGCAAAACCCCGTGTCTACTAAAAATACAAAAATTAGCCGGGCATGGTGGTGCATGCCTGTAGTCCCAGCTATTTGGGAGGCTGAGGCAGGAGAATTGTTTGAATCCTGGAGGCAGAGGTTGCAGTGAGCCGAGATCGTGCCACTGTACTCCGGCCTGGGCGACAGAGCAAGACTCCGTCAAAAAAAAAAGAAAAAAAAATTGTGTCATTAAGTATTTATCTAAGGGAAATAAGTGCATATGCCCACTCAAAGACTTGTACAATATATTCATATCAGGTTTATTTCTAATAGCTAGCTGGATACTGGCAACATCTGAGGTGTTCTTCAAGAGGAGAATGGACCAACTGTGGTGTATCCATACAATGGAATACTACTCAGCAATAAAAAGAATGGACCTCTGGCACTCCAAAAAACATGGATCAATCTCAAAACACAATGCTGAGTAAAGGAAGCTTTACACTAAGAAGTATATAATGTGTGATTTTATTTCAACAGTTTTAGAATGGGCAAAATTGATCTATAGTAAAAAAAAAAAAAAAAAGAGAGAGCAGTGGTTATATCTGGTGTGGGAGATAGGGATTGACTGGAGAGGGACCTGCGGGAACTTTCTAGAATTATTATAATGTTCGAAACTTTGATAGAAGCTTGGATTAGATAGGTGAGTGCATTTGTCAAAACATAATGAATGACTTAAAATGTGTGCATTTCACTGTATGTAAATTTAATCTCAAAAAGAGGAAAGAGTTATAGACAAATATTGAACTCTAGCTGATGATATGCATGCTGATGTGTTCAGGAGTGACAGGTACTAATGTCTGCAACCTACTTTGTGATGCAGCAGAAATAAGATGAATGGAAGGATGAATAGATGGATGGTAAATATGTTATAAAGAAATTATAGTAAAGTGTAAGGTGTAAATGTAGTAAAATGTAAAAGATCAAAAAAGATCACTAGAGGGATAGATAGATGGATAAATATATTATAAAGCAAATGTAGTAAAATATTAACTGTCAGATTTAGGTGGGAGAATTCAGGGTGCATAGTACAATTCTTCCTACTTTCCTGTATATTTGAAAACTTCTATAGTAAAAAGACAGGGAAATATGGCATATTTGCACTTGTCTAGTGGTGTGTTCCTCTTCCTAAAGTTGAGAGCTCAGGTCATGCAACTCCCAGTTAGGCCTGCTCCTCCTCAGTTTTCCTTCTTCCCACACAGTTCTATTCTATTTCCATTTCTTTGTTTTTGGGGTTTGATTTCTAGTTCTTCCTACACATTAGGCAGAACTTGAATGTTCTGTCTTGGCCTCTCTGCTTCTCAGCTGTTATTGATGACAGTTTCTTAGGCCACTCAAATTCCTGTCCTCACCTAATCTCACCTGTGTTTCCTGAAGTCTTCTGAATTCTCCCAGGGATTCTCTGCCTGGGACGGTTCTGCCTCCACAACCCATAGACACCACCTAAGATGGCACACGGAGGGAAGAACGAGGTACTCACCTGGTGGCCTGGTCTATCCAATGCCACTTCTTCATGGATGTATATGTATGTGCTTGATAGTGCTGGGTGCTTTTTTTTTTTTTTTTTTTTTTTTTTTTAACTCTAGGGAATTGGAATATTTATCCCACAAGAGATAAGGGCTGTTATATTAACCTTCTATAGTGTCAAGGACAACTCACTCAGAAGCCAGGAGACCTGTTTTCTTGCCCTGCTCTTCCACTAACTCTAGTCACACAACCCTGGATGAATCATTTGCACTCTAGGCCTTATCCCCTAAATCTGGCAAATGAGAGATTGGAGTAGAGACTGTGTAAGTACTGTTTTAGTCTTAAAAATCTGAAGCCAGGTGTTTAGATCAGTTCTGGGTTCAAATCCTGTTTTATTGCTTTTTAAGTATTGGTCTCAGCAAAGTTATTCATAGTTTTTGAAAACCTAGTTTTTATCTGCAAAATGGGAATAATACTAACAATGTAGTATTTGTGTCTTAGGGTTTTCTTATGGGTTATAAGAAACAAAGCATGTAAAAACCTCAGCACAGGCTCTGGCACACAGTGAGTATGCTCCCAATGCTAGCTGCTACCAGTGTTACTAATATTGCTGCTGCTGCTTCTGCTACGGCTACTCCTACCATGAGAATAAACTGGAAAGGCTATTGTGAATATATTTAGCTGTAGAAGTCCTCCAAGGGCTTCATGTTTCTTTCTCTCTCTTGGAGAGACCTTTATTGTTATTCTTTTTCCATTTAAATAAAGTGAACTTAAGTATTTGCTCTCTGATTATTAGAATTGCTTAGATGTATTTTCAGTAACTTTAGGGAGTGTGCTTTTTAAAAAACCATATTGATTTTTCAGGAAGGATATCATGTTAAAAATAAGGATCCATTTTAATTCCCCATTCTTTTCATGATCTTTCATCTTCGAAAGGCAACAATCTTCATATACTTTGTTCTGCAAATCATAAGGACTAAACTGAAAAATCAATTCTTCCTAAGAAAGGAGAAAAGAACTGTTATTAAGAAGTAAAGAATAGTCTGAGGATGGTGTGAGCAGAAGATCAATGGAACCATCGGAGATGTCGTTAGTTCCTTACTAAAAACTAAACCATCACCTCGGGCTGTTGATGATGAACGTCTAATCCCACTGGAATCAATCCATGGACATACAGGCAAATACCCATCAGCTTCAGGTCTCAGGATCTCTGCCTTTTTCTTTTCACTCTTAAAAATAAAAACAAAACCAAAAGTCACAACAATTCAGAACATTAATTCCGTTAGATAAATGCAATATTAAAAAAATGATTTTAGCATAAGACACAGGATGCTTTTAGCGATCTAATATCCTCTACTAATTCGAAGCATTTAATTAGAACTTGTAGAAGCCAGAGAGTACAACTTTTAACCCCAAAGTTGAGTTATATTTATAACATAAACAATAACACAGTATTTCAGAATGCTAGGAATCTAGAATCATGATTACACACAAGACAGGAGTATTTGATCAGAAGTCCTGTATGTATATATATGTGTATATATATACATATATATATATATATATATATATACCTTTGTCTTGAAGCATCTTGCCATCCCTTTGAGGGTCTTATGGGAAACACGGCGCAGAGGACATAACCTGCAAATGTACACTTGTTAGCACTGTGGCTCCAAATCCTAATGTAAAACCTTAGAGTGGAGAATTCCTTTGCTGCTACAAGAAGCATCTGTGAAGTGTGTACTAAGGCAGGCAGAAAGACCGCTCTTTCTTTTAAGCTCATTTTAAAATCTCAGGTCTCACCACTAATGGCAAGGAAAGGCCAGTTTAAAGCAAACCAACTCCTGGGCCCCTACCTAGGTCTTCTCAGGCTGGCACAGAAGTTCCTTGGCTGAGAGAGAGTTTGTATTTCAACTTGGGAGATACCCAGACCCTGAGGCTCCCTGAACACAGGAGATCCAGTTGAGTAGAAAGAAAGCATGGGGAGGAGAAGGAGGTGAAGATGGCACCCAAGAACCTAGCAGTTGCATCCAGGCTGCCAAATCCTTAGTTCCATGCTCCAGTGGATAGAGAATGGTTGCAGCATCTTTTCTGAGGAGACTGAACAGGTGTAAGTTATATTCCTCAGTTGCTCCATCTGTACAATGAGAATAATAATGGTAATGGTCACATAGGGTTGCAAGAATTAAATGAGCTAATTTATATAGTTATTTCTATCTCCTGACATAATTATATCTTCAGTAAATGTTAGCAATTATTATTATGCACAATGCCACAGAGCATGATTCAGTGCTAGATTGTATGAAAGAATAAAGGTGATATGAAAGGTGCTGAATTGTGTCAAAGCCACTGCTTGGGTAGAATAAGGAGTTAAAGTCATTTTCAGAAAGAATCTAAATTTTGAAGTTGTTAAAATTAAATATAGTTGTTGATATTAAATGTTGCCTGTGAAAGAAAACATTTCATCTTTTATTCCTTAAGTTAAACAGTACACACTATAAACTCCATACTTTATCCAAATCACCATCACTGTTGGAAAAGTACATTCAGTGGAGAAGTTCATCCTAGCACCATTAAGATTTCCAGGGTTTTGAGCTCCAGAATGTTGTGATAAAGATGCCCTCCCGTGCATGCCTGACTCTTCCTCACTGCCACATTGGGCATGTGGCTGGGAAAAGATTCTCTCTTGTCCACTTTAGATCAGGAATGTTAACTTGATTACTAATCCCTTTTATTCCAATTTCCTAAAGAACCATGTTATTTCCAAAAATTTTTACCACCAGTTACTCTATGAGAATGAACAGGATAAAATAAATGGGAGAAGCCCACAGTTAAAATGCAAATGTCTGAAGTTTTACAAAGTTAAATGTTCCTCTTGGGGCTAACTATGAAATTCGAATTCTGAGCCTGCAGCAGCAGGAGAGGTGAAAAGTGAAGAGAAGGAGACACCTGATAAATACAGAATGAGTGTTTTGTTTGTGGCAGGCATGATGTTCACATAGTCACAAAATTCAAGTGGTCAACACAAAATAATTGTCTTTAATCTAAAACAAAGTAATTAGAAAAAATATATATTCTTGCCAATTCAAAGTAGTGCAATCACTGTCAAACAGGGTCCTCCTTCCTCCTCTCCTTGCCTGCTCCCTGGCTGTGATCTAAGTCCATGGGATGTCTTACCCATCACCTGTAGGGACTTAGCTCACCGCCAGGGAGCAGGGGAGGAGAAGAGGAAGGAGAACTCTGTTTGACAATGATGGGGTCTTACCCATCACCCCTAGGGACTTAGATCACAGCCATGGAGCAGGGGAGGAGAAGAGGAAGGAGGACTCTGTCTGACAGTGATGGGGTCTTACCCATCAGTCCCAAGGACTTAGATCTCTTAGGTCTGTGCCTAAGAGAACAGATACCACAGGGGAGCAAGACAGCCCAGATTCTCTCCCCGGACACCAGGGCTGTCTTGCTTCCCTGTGGCATCTGTTCTCTTAGGCACAGACCACACATGGCAAGTTTTCCTCAGAAGCTCAGCATTTTCCTCTCCAGATTTCGTCCTAACCATAGCTCTGGTTGGCACTTGCCATTCTGAGGGTCAGCAACATCCTCCCAGGCCCTACTGGTCCATATGCAGCCTCAGCTATCAGTCTGCTCATCTGGAACCAGTCACTCCTTAGTAGCTTTGCTGACTTTCGATCATCGGCTGCCATTCAATGCCTCTCTGGATTTCTTGGAGGCCTCAAGAATCGAGGTGGGAGAGGGATGTTCATCTCTGACCTAGTTCTGCTTACAGGGCCAGCTGCCAGAGTCCATGCTACTGCAGCTGCATGCTGGTGGGGAGTGCACGGAGGCTGCCTCCTTCCTGAGATCTCTGATGGCAAGCAGGGCACAGTTCCCCTCTGGTCTCAAACCCCAAGTCTACCAAAAATTTTCAACTCCCTCCCCTCTACAGTGGAGAGGGAGCAGGCAAGGAACAGTGTGTGCCCGTAGGGCCTTCATGAAATTATTATGCACCGCAGGACAGCGGCACACCTGAGGGAGCCCTACTTACATCATAGACACCATTGATTTGTACATTTATTCTGATGATTTTCTGGAAAATAGAAGTTACATATCTTGAGGAAGGAGTGCCTTTTTAATTTTTCCCCCTAATTCACACAAAGATATTACATAGACAAATGGTAGCCCAGGTGTCCTGGCCAGTATGGAAACCCTTCTCCTCCTCTCCAAGCTCCTCTCCCCAGCCCAGAATCTGCTCTTCTTGTGTTGGAAACTTGTCACTTACATCAACACACACCATTTCCCACTCTCTGGATTGTTGTTGAAATGCTGTGCTTGTAGTTCTCTTGGCCTAGTTCTTGGTATTCAAGCAAAGATCTGGAAATCCACCCCATCTGACCACTTCCCCTAAGTATTTCCTTTTACAAACACCTGGCTCTTAAAATGAAAAGTCAGAGCTATCAAGGCTCTAATTGGGAACTCAAAGCTGGGAATTTGACTCCATTCATGCTGGGCATGATGTTTCAGCACAGACAAAAGAGATCTTGGTGATGAAAAGATGAGGAACCACCTCATCTTGGCTGATGAGCTCTTGGCTCAGGGGAGATAGATAAAGAAACCAGCATAATTCTCCACACTTGTTGGATGAGCAGAGCAGGGAGAGAGGCACTGAGAGAATCGCCATCTAGGGATAAAGGTAAAGTGCCATTGGCTGGTGGGATGGCAGGAGGGGCGTCCGTTGTGCTAAGTCTCACAAATGTGTTCAGAATGGACAGATTTGGATCAAGAGTGAAAAACTATCACAATGGTCCTATCTCAGCTGAAGTTCTGTATAAGCCTATCAAGCCTTGGGACGTGACCATTGGCTTCTGGGAAGCAGCCCTGTAGAAGAAACATGCCGTAGGATGCAGGCTTTTTCTGGGCACAGGTATGAGCTGTGTGAGATTCATGGAGGAACAGCCATCAACAGAGATAGACGGGGTCTGTTACAGCTTCCGAGGCTCACTAAGGGATGCATTAAAAGTGCAAACAGGATAGGGCAGGCAGCAGGCTACTTGCAACCTTTGATCTCCTTCTTACCTATTAGAAACCACATTGCCAGATGTTTCTTTTTCAAACGGGAGGGTGATGCGATATAATCACCTTTCTACAAAACCTCTGCGAAAGCACCTGAGCTCAGCACTGCTCAGCTTGCAGCCTGGGTTTGTGAAAAGCACGGCCCTGTTCTCTTCATATTTGTTTTTTTCTGCTTTGTTCATCACCTCCTACCTTACCACCAACTCACACAGCTAAGCTCCCTCCCCTGGCCATGTCAGCTCCACACCAGCCTGGGAGGAAAGTGAAGTTTCGGAGTTTCATTATTACCTATAAGTCAGAGAACTACAAAAACCCTGCTGTGCTGCTCCTAAGGTTTGCTGTATGTACTAACAGTTTTTTAAGAAGATAAAAATTTAAAAACAAGAAAGGAACAGTAGAAAGGCTATACAATTTTAACTATTCTTTCTACAATTTTGATTTCTATTAATCTGTGGAAACAGAGCACTAATCATATGACTTTAAAGTTATGTTTTTTAAAAGAGTAGCTAGGAGGTCGACATTAACCTTCTCGTCTACTTAAAAAAAGGAATGAGAAATGTATAATGAATCCTTGCAAGTCCAACTTCCACATATTGCTAACATCTGAGTTGATGTCAATGGAGTCCTTTATGTGAGAGTGAGAGATGCCATCATTTGGGCTTTATTTTTATTCTGGTGATGTGGCTACTTGCATGGGGGAGAGAGAAGAGAACTGTCATGTGTGCCTAATATGAACTGAGCTCTGTGCTAGGTGCTCAGTATTTGTCATCTCATTTATTACCCCCAATAGTTTTGTAGAATATGTGTCTGTATCCCCATTTTATAGGTGAGTAGAAGGAGACTCTGAGAAACTATGTAATTGGATTAAGTGAACATAGCTGGTAAGTAGGATCTGAATCAGGACCTTCTAATCTAGGATCTTCTGACTCCAAAGTCCATGATATTTTTATTACATCTATGACCTTGGATGACCCAAATGGTCTTATCTTGTACTAGATTCCAGTGCATAGAAATATTTTACCATTTCTGCAGAAAAAACTATTTTCCCCAGTTCTACTTGGTTCACAAGATTCATGCTAGCCCCATTCTATTAAATGCCATTACCTATCCATCCTCTTAGACCTTCTGACCAACTCCTAATTTTCTAAATGCTAATCTAAGCCTCTGTGTATGGTAAATACAAGTGTTCCCATCAAACAGATTTATGTAAATATCTATAAACATCACCCAAAGAAAGCTATTCACACTTCTTTTTAGGTTTGTTTTTTTCATTGGGTCACTGATGTTTCGATATTAATGGCCAGATTTACTTCAGTAATACTCGTTACACAGTAGAGACACACTTAATTTCTTTAGTCCAACATTTATAATGCTTCCCCCATTACTCACTTTTGAATCTTGTCGATTTTTTTCATGAAGAATGGTCAGCTTTGAACCATTACATCATAAAGGGCACCCACAGTTATATTGCTCAAGGGACAAATGCTACCCAGGTAAATAAACCATGATATCTTGTATCTTAACATGAGTAATGCTGCTTGTAAATGACAGCACCTCCAGACATCTTTGTTAAAGTGAATGGTAAATTGTCAGCAATTTTGATGCATGATCTGTACATTTCAAGTTTATTTGTTCATTCATTCTTTTATTCATTCAGTTTGCTTTCAAAAGACAATTGTGGTCTGGAATTTTGGGCAGAAGTATAGGAGAAACTTCAGTTAAACAAGCAGGCAAAATATCAGGACTTTTCTAATGAAGTGCATTGACCGTTAAATGACTGGTTCATTGGGTGGAAAGACAATGCTGCCACTAAGCACTCCCTCTGCATGATTTTTTTTTTTTTTTTTTTTTTTTTTTTTTTTTTTGAGATGGAGTCTTGCTCTGTTGCCTAGGCTGGAGTGCAGTGGCACAATCTCAGCTCACCGCAACCTCCTCCTCCCAGGTTCAAGCGATTCTTCTGCCTCAACCTCCCAAGTAGCTGGGACAACAGGCACGTGCCACCACACCCAGCTAATTTTTTTTTTTTTTTTTTTTTTTTTTTTTTTAGTAGAGACGGGGTTTCACCATGTTAGCCACGATGGTCTCCATCTCCTGACCTCGTGATCCTCCCCCCTCAGCCTGCCAAAGTGCTGGGATTACAGGCACTTGATCTGCATGATCTTGAAGTGAATGCTTTGGACCAAACTTGAAAAACTCTGTTTTAAGCATTTAGTCTCCAAAGCTGGAGAAGTCCAGAGGCTGGTTTCCTGAGGTCTAGATCCTGCTTCTTCTACTTTCTGTATGACTTTGAGCAAGTTATACAACCATTCTGTGCTTCAGTTTCCCAAATAAAAAGGAGTTAATCTAATTCATGGAGTGAGAATTAAACGTGTTAATCCATTTAAAGCACTTTGAAGAATGCTTGGCACACAGTTGATGCTTGATAAAAGTTAATTATTGTTGAGAACTGAAAGCAGAATTCATTGAGAATTCTTCAAAACTTCTTTGGACTTCTACTCTGGGACTTATCGGCCTAGAATGAACCCGAGATCAGGCCACATAATGAGGTTCATACCTATTCACAGCTGTGACTCTACTACCATTTGAGTGCTTCTAAAGTTTTGTTTTTCTTTAGTTCAAGTCCATCAGGGAGAGAAGTAAAAAGCGGTGAGGTTACCCTGTGGTGAAATGCTCTTCACTGAGCTGACAGAAACATTTCCCAAATGCATTATTTGGGCAAAGTGAAACATTAAACAAATACATACAGAACAAGTTACTGCAAAGAGAATCTTGAAACAGTGTCAGGTTAACACAATCTGAAGAAGCACATTTTGTCTCTTCACTTTTCAGAGTCTTCTTGTGTTTGTTTTATAAGTCTGGGCATTTCATAGTCCTCACTGGAGAAACGGGGAAAAGTATGTCTACTACATATTCCCAGCAGCAGAAGTCTCCTAAAAACTATCTTTAGCACAGAAAAGTATTATACTTAATGCACTGAATGACTACCATATGCTAGGGAGTGAAAAGTACTGTTTTCTGACAAGAAGGCCAATAATCACACAGCTTTTCACAGAGCAGTAAAATATCCATAACAAGGCACTTCATTAAAAAAATGCTAAATACTTACATGGTATGATGGTTAATGCTATCAACTTGCTTGGATTGAAGGATGCAAAGTATTGATCTTGGGGGTGTCTGTGAGGGTGTTGCCAAAAGAGATTAACGTTTGAGTCAGTGGTCTGGGAAAGGGAGACTCACCCTTAATCTGCGTGGGCACCATCTAGTCAGCTGCCAGCATGCCCAGAATATAAAGCAGGCAGAAAAATATGAAAAGACTAGACTGGCTTAGCCTCCCAACCTACATTTTTTTCCCTGTGCTGGATGCTTCCTGCCCTCAAGCATCAGACTCCAAGTTCTTCAGCTTTGGGACTTGGACTGGTGTCCTTGCTCCTCAGCTTGCAGACAGCCTATTGAGGGACCTTGTGAACGTGTGAGTTAATACCACTTAATAGGATAGGATATATATATATATATATATCCTATTAGTTCTGTTTCTCTGGATACAAGTGATTTCTTGCTTTATTTAAGTAATTGACATATAGCTATAGTCCATCTTGAAAACACTGTTGGCATCTACTTTTAACATTATTATTTATCTTTTTTCTTGTAACAGGAGGAAAGAGCTTCTGCTCTTCAGTTTCCATAAATGTGAAGCCCTAGAGTAGGGTAAAGTCCCCACTTTGTCTGCATCCTCCCCACTCATACTCCATACTCTGACTCTAACAGAGAGTACCCTACTCCTACTCTGTGAAAGCCCCATCACATGGGGGGTTGCCTCTTTAGCTTCCCCCATAAGAGGAAATGAAAGCTTAAAAAGAATCCATTATTCTTGGTTTTCCTGTCCATCTACATGGCCCTAGAATTATGGAATCAATAGGTCCTGAATTTGCAATGTTCTGGAAAGAAACTTCTCCTTCTGTCCTCCTACTATTCTCTATCTCCAAAAAAAAGGTTAGGGGGTATGGCTGAATTTTTCTAAAAGTCTCAGAATACAGGATAGAGTTGAGAGCTGGTAAGGAAACTGTTATTATTTTTTCTAATGTGCTTTTCAAAATTGTGATAAAATATACAAAACAAAACATAATATGTATCATCTTAACCATTGGTAAGTATGCAAGTCAATGACATGAAATACATTCACAGTGTAGTCATCACCACTTTCCATGCTTAAAACTTTCATCATTCCCAAAGAAAATTCAATATCCGTTAAGCAATAACTCCCCTTTCTCCTCTTCCTCCTCCAGCCTCTGGCAACCACCATTCTACTTTCTGTCTCTGAATTTGCCTATTCTAGGGGCTTCATATAAGTGGAACCACACAATATTTACTCTTCTGTGTCTGACTCATTTCACAATCTGTAATGTGTTCAAGGTCCATGTTTGTTGTAGCATGTGTCATAATTTTATTTATTTTTATGTCTGAATAATATAACATCATGTGTGTGGACACATTTTGTTTTTCTGTGTATCTGTTGATGGACACTTGTGCTGTTTCCACATTTTAGCTCTTGTGAATCATGCTGCTATGAACATTGTGTGCAACCATTTCCTTGAGACTCTGCTTTCAGTTCTTTTGTATATACACTCTGAAGTGGAACTGCTGAATCATATGGCAATTCTGTATTTAACCTTTTGAGAAACTGCCATACTGTTTTCCACAACACTGCCCTATTTTATAGTCCCACCAGCAATGCGTAAGCATGAGCATTCCAATTTCTACACAATATTGTCAACATTGTTATTTTCTTTTTATCATTGTTGTAGCCATCCTAGTAGGTATAAGGTGATATCTCATTATTATTTTTGAATTTTTAATTTATTTTAAAATTTTATTTTAGGTTCAGGGGTACATATGCAAGTTTATTATATAGAAAATTCATGTCACAGGGGTTTGTTGTGCAGATTATTTCATCACCCAGGTACTGATCCTAGTACTTATTAGTTATTTTTTCTGATCCTCTCCCTCCTCCCACTCTCAACCCTCAAGTAGGCCCCAGTAACTGTTGTTCCCCTCCTAGTATCCATGTGTTCTCATTGTTTAGCTCCCACTTATAAGTGAGAACTTGAGATATTTGGTTTTCTGTTCCTGTGTTAGTTTGCTAAGGATGATGGCCTCCAGCTCCATTCATGTCCCTGCAAAGGATATGATCTTGTTCTTTTTCATGGCCACATAGTATTCCATGTTGTATATATGCCACATTTTCTTTATGCAGCCTACCATTGATGGGCATTTAGGTTGATTTCGTATCTTTGCTATTGTGAATAGTGCTGCAATGAACATATTTGTGCATGTATCTTTGTGGTAGAATGATTTATATTCCTTTAGGTACATATCCAATAATGAGATTGCTGGGTTGAATGATAGTTCTGTTTTTAACTCTTTGAGGAATCGCCAGACTGCTTTTCACAATGAGTGGACTAATTTACACTCCCGTCAGCAATGTATAAGCATTCCCTTTTCTCCACAACCTCACCAGCGTCTATCTTTTCATTTTTTAATAATAGCTATTCTGACTAGTATGAGATGGTATCTCATTGTGGTTTTGATTTACATTTCTCTAGTGCTCAGTATTGTGAGCTTTTATTCGTATGCTTTTTGGCCACATGTATGTCTTCTTTAGAAAATTGTCTGTTCATGTCCTTTGCCCACTGTTTATTTATTTATTTATTTTTTGTAAATTTAAGTTCGTTATAGATTCTGGATATTAGACCTTTGTCAGATGCATAGTTTGCAAATATTTTCTCCCATTCTGTAGGCTGTCTGTTTACTCTGATAGTTTCCTTTGCTATGCAGAAACTCTTTAGTTTAATTAGATCTCATTTGTCAATTTTTGCTTTTGCTGCCATTGCTTTTAGTGTCTTTGGCATAAAATCTTTGCCAGTTCCTATGTCCAGAATGGTATTACCTAGGTTATCTTCCAGGATTTTTATAATTTTGGATTTTACGTGTAAATCTTTAATGCATCTTGATTTGATTTCTGTATGTGGTATAAGGAAGGGGTCCAGTTTCAATCTACTGCATAAGGCTAGCCAGTTATCCCAGCACCATTTATTGACTAAGGATTCCCTTCCTCATTGCTTGTTTTTGTCGGTTTTGTTGACGGTCACATGATCATAGGTGTGTGGCCTTATTTCTGGGTTCTGTATTCTGTTCCATTGGTCTATGTGTCTGTTTTTGTAGCAGTACCATGCTTTTTTGGTTACTGTAGCCTTGTAGTATAATCTGCAGTTTGGTAGTGTGATGTCTCCAGCTTTGTTCTTTATGCTTAAAATTGCCTTGGCTCTTCAACGTCTTTTTTTTTTTTGGTTCTATATGAATCTTAAGATAGTGTTTTTTCTAGTTCTATGAAGAATGTCACTGGTAGTTTGATAGAAACTGTAAATTGTTTTGAGCAGTATGGCCATTTTAATAATATTGATTCTTCCTCTCCATGAGCATGAAATGTTTTTCTATTTGTTTGTGTCATCTTTGATTTCTTTGAGTAGTATTTTGTAATTCTCATTGCAGAGATCTTTCTGCTCCCTGGTCAGTTGTCTTTCTAGGCATTTTATTCTTTTTTGTGGTACTTATGAATGGGTCCAAATTCCTGATTTTGCTCTTGGCTTGGCTGTTTTTGGTGGGTGGAGAGGTCTGTAGAGGTCTATCAGATCCACTTGGTTCGCTGAGTTCAGGTCCTGGATATCTTCGTTGATTTTCTGTCTCAATGATCTGATATGTCAGTGGAGTGTTAAAGTCTCCCATTATTATTGTGTGGGAGAATATGTCTTTTTGTAGGTCTCTAAGTACTTGCTTTAGGATTCTGGGTGCTCTTGTTTTGGGTGTGTATATATTTAGAATAGTTAGGTCTTCTTTTGGAATTGAAACCTTTACCATTATGTAATGAATGCCCTTCTTTGTCTTTTTTTGATTTTTGTCAGTTGAAAGTCTGTTTTGTCTGAAATTAGGATTGTAACCCTTTCTTTATTCTGAATCCATTTGCTTGGTAGATTTTCTTCCATCCCTTCATTTTGAACATATGGATGTCACTGCCTGTGAGATGGGTCTTTTGAAAAGTATGCCATTGGGTCTTGCTTTTTTCATCCAGCTTGCCATTCTGTGCCTTTTAAATGGGGCATTAGCAAGGTTTGGCTGTGTCCCCATCCAAATCTCATCTTGAATTGTAGTTCCTATAATCCCCACATGTCATGGGAGGGACCAGGTGGAGATAATTGAATCTTGGGGCTGGTTTCCTCCATTCTATTCTTGTGATTCTTCCCCCTTCACTGGACACTCACTCTCTCTCCTGCAACCCTGTTAAGAGGTGCCTTCCACTATGACTGTAAGTTTCCTGAGGCCTCCCCAGTCATGCGGGACTGTGAGTAAATTAAACCTCTTTCTTTTATAAATTACTCAGTCTTGGGTTTGTCTTTATTAGCAGCCTGAGAATGGACTAATACAGGCATATAGCCTGTTTACATTCAAAGTTAGTATTAATATGTGTGGAGTTGAGCCTGTCATTGCGTTGTTAGTTGGTTGTTATAACAATTTATTTATGTGGTTGCTTTATAGTGTCCTGGTCTGTGTACTTAATTGTGGTTTTGTATTGGCTGGTAATAGTCTTTCCTTTCCATATTTAATGCTCTTTTCAAGATTTCTTGCAAGGTGACTCTAGTGGTAACAAACTCCCTCAGCCTTTCTTTACTTATTTCTCCTTCAAAAATGAAGCTTAGTTTGGCTGAATATGAAATTCTTGGTTGAAGATTTTTTTCATTAAGAATGTTAAATATATGCCCCCAATCTTTTCTGGGTTGTAGGGATGGTTTCGCTGGGAGGTCCACTATTAGCTTGATGGGGTTCTGTTTGTAGGTGACATACCCTTTCTCTCTAGCTATCTTGAACATTCTTTCTTTTATTTCAACCTTGGAAAATCTGATGATCATGTATCTTGTAGGTGGTTTTATTGTGTACAGTCTTGCAGGGGTTCTCTACATCTCCTGAATTTGACTCTTGGCCTCTCTAGTGAAGTTAGGAACATTTTAATGGACAATATCCTAAAATATGTTTTCTAAGTTGTTTGCTTTATCCATGTCCCTTTCAGGGATGCCAGTGATTCATAGATTTGGCCTCTTTACATGATCCTATATTTCTTTGAGGTTTTGTTTGTTCCTTTTCATTTTTTTTCCTTTATTTTTATCTGACTGTCTTATTTCAGAAAGCCAGTCTTCAAGTTCTGAGATTCTTTCTTCAGCTTGGTCTATTCTGCTGTTAATACTTGTGATTGCATTGTGAAATTCTTGTAGTGTGTTTTTCAGCTTTGTCAGATCAGTTAGGTTCTTTTTTATACTGACTATTTTGTCTCTCAACTCTTGTATCGTTTTATTGTGATTCTTAGTTTCCTTGGATTGGGTTTTACTTTTCTCCTGAACCTTGAGGATTTTCATTTCTCAATTCTATTTCTGTCATTCCAGCCAACTGAAAGCCAGCTGGTTATGAACCCTTGTTGGAGTGCTAGAGCAGTCATCTGCAGGACATAAGCCACTCTGGATAGTTGAGTTGCTGGAGTTCTTGCATTGGTTCCTTCTCATCTCTGCATGTGGATGTTCCTTTAACTGCAGTGTAGATTGAGTATAGTCAGTAGACTTCTTTTCTGGATGTTTTCACTGGCCTGAGGCTTTGTGCATGTCTTTATTTGTAGTTGACTTCTTATTTTCACAGGGGTGTGTTAGCAAGATATTTTTGGTGTTGAAGCTTTGGGCTGTGATCCAGTAGGTGCTACTTAAGTGTAGTAGTCAGTTGGTAGGCTCTTGCTCATTGTGTTCCTCCCCTATATTTCCTTACAGTTGCAGTTGTGCTCCCTTTCAATTCTCTGGAAGTGTGGGTTCTTCTCCCACTTGAGTGCTGGCTGTAGACTGCAGCTTGGCACTCCCAGGCTGCCTACCACAGCTCTGGGGTGATCTTGGGATTTAAGTTTTCTCCCCACCTTGGAGGTAAGAGAGGAAAGGACTTTTGCAGTGCTTGTGGCTGAGGGTCTTTTACTTGTCTCTTAAGGCTTCACCCCAGAGAGATGCAGGTCAGCAACTGCTTAGTACAGTCATCCCAGGATGGGGTGTCTGTGCTGTGGGCCCAAGCTGGGGGTTCCTTGCCTGGTGATGAACAAGGAGGGTGGATGGGATTCATAGGAGATGGACTGGGGATCTCCTTTCCTTGGGCTGACTGCTGCTTGTTGGAGGTGTGGATAAAGCACTTAAGGTTTTTGCTCCTTTGTTAGTCTGAGGGTAACAGGGGCAGAGGGTTGTCAGATGCCTCTGGGAGTCTCTCCCCAGGGAAACTCAGGGCCATTACCAGTGGGTATGCTCAGCCATGGGTGGGGTGACTGTTCTGTGGTCATAATCCAGGAACTCTGCTTGGGGAAGAGTAGGGGTGGGGGTTCCAGGGAATAAGGGCTGGACTCCCTTCCATATAGTGGTTATGATGTTCTGGAGGTGCCAACATGGTGACTAGGCCCTTTGTTATTTTCCCAGTCCAAGGGCTGTTAGGGCTGTGCCACTGCAACTGCAGTGGTGAAGAAGTTGTGGGTTGACTCTGGGATTTTCTCCTCAGAGAAATGCGAAGTTGCTTCTGATTGAAGTGGTCAGGCAGGGGCAGGGTGGTTGGGCTGAAATCCCAGGTCAGGCGGCCCTGCCCAGTGAGGAAAAATGAGGACTGGGATCTGTGTGAAGAACAGTCTGGTCACTTTTCTGTGAAGTGGGTGCTCTGTGCTGGAGTTCTGTCCAGCCCCTGGTTCGCACGGACTCTCCAGGGCCCGTCTCCAGAGCCTGTCTTCTTGCTCTCTCCAGAGCTTGGAGACACCAAGGGTGAGGGCTGCAAGACAGCAAAGATGGCAACCCATCACTTCCACTGGGAGCTCTGTCCCAGGGAGTTGCAGAGCCTCTACTTGCTCCATAGCCCCAAAAGGCGGTAACTGGAGGCCCAGGCATGGAGGACCTGCCCAGTAAGGAAACATGGGATGAGGGACCTATGTAACAGATAGTCTGGCCACTTTTCCATAAGGATGCTGCAGTGTGCTGGGAGTTAGCTCCAGTCCCTAGTCACCTCGGCTTTTGCAGTACCTAAAGATATCAACAGTGAAGGCTATGAAACAGCAAAGATGGTGGCCTGCCCCTCCCACTCAGAGCTCTATCCCAAGGAGGTACGGACCTGTTGCTGAACCAAACACACTGGCTGGGATGACAGGAGACCCTGGTTGGGAGGTTCTGCCCAGTGAGGGGGAATAGAATTGTGAACTTGCATAAAAAAGCGGTCTGGCCACATTTCTGTAGAGCAGCTGTGCTGTGTTGGGGGTCTACTCAGCCCTTAATTGCCTTGGCCTCTCCAAAGCCTGAAGGCAACAGCAGCTAGGACTGTGAAACAGCAAAGATGGAAGACTGCCCCTCTCTCTGGGAACTCCGTCTTAGGGAGGTGCACAGCTGCTACCCAAAGCTTACTGGAATTCTAAGCCAGTGGGTCTTATCCTGCAAGGTGCAGTGGAAGTGGGGCCTGCAGACCATTGCTGCTCAGCTCCCTGGATTCAGCCTCTTTCCTAGGGGTATGTTTAGGGGTCTAACCTCTTGCTTTGACAGAGTTGCAGCCACTTTTGCTGGGAAGCCCAGAAATCTAAAGTTTTTAGGTATTTGCATGTGCCTGAGTGGCTGCTCTGCTGAGACTCCATGTAGCTCTGTGTGTCAGACTGAAGGCCCTGGAGAAGAGGGTACACAAGGATGACTCGAGGCTTGCAAAGACTGTGGGAGAAGCATGAGTCCCTGGGGTTGCTCGCTTACTCACCTCTTCCCTGGGTTGGGCAGGCTCCCCTGGCTCTGGTGGCCTCCCAGGTGTGTAGTTGTCCTGCATTGCTTTTCTCCATTCTGAATGGGTCAATTTGTTTTCTTGGTGAATTCCAATGCGTGCACATGGGTGCATCAGTTGGAGGTGTGTATTTACTTGCTTCTTCTGTTTTTCTCCATGAGAGTGGCACACACTAGCTGCTTCCAGTCAGCCATCTTGGCCAGCCCCCTCTGTAATTTGTTTTAATATTGAATTTAAAATGGGGTGTTGTGTCCTGTTCTTTCCCTCTCCCTGTTAACAAGTAAGCTGTCTGCTATATTGGTTTATCAGTGGTTATGTTCCAAATTACATTTCTATAATAAGAAAGTTTATCAGATAATATAGTCTTTTAAGATTGTAAACTCCTCAAGTCTTGTAGTTTAATCCAGTAAGCACTTATTTAGTATCTATAATGGGTTACAGGGTAACAAGGATAAAAGATGAACAAGGTTTATCCTTTCCCTCTAGGCATTCAGAGTCTGTTAGGCAAGAGAGATGTGCAGCTATAAAATGGTTCTGCTACAATGGAAGTTTGGTAAAGGCCATAATGGAGGTAAAAATTACAGTACAAAAAATATATGGTTTACTGGAAAAAATGTTTACAAATGTTTCTGATTAATCCAAGACGTTATCATCTCAAAATTGTAAAGTTAGAAAGATGTTTGGAAGTCATCGAATTCAAATCCCTGTTTTGACCAAGATGTGGAACCTGAGATGCATGCAGGCAGAGTAATCTGCCCAAAGTCACATATCATGAGTTGTTAGTCTCAGATCTACTTCCACAGTCATGTTCTTCCCATGACGCCAAATTGTTTTTGGAGTTAGTTTCCTAGCACAGTGAGGCACACAAGAAGTGCTTCTTGATGAGGATGATGATTTAACCCAGAATCTATACACCACTCCTAACTTTTCTTCATTTAGAAAAAAGATTCTCTCTAGAAAATACTGTAATTAAGGTAAATTTTGTTGCAACTATCGCCCAAATATATCCCCCCTACTCAAAGAAGACAGTCATTAAGAAAGAGAGGGACCCTGGGGTTGAAGTTGTGCATGTACACCCTGCACACAAGTGTGTGTGGAAGGAGGTAGAGAGAGAGAAAGATAACTTGTCTTCATTGTCTATTTCTTGGGCTTTGCTTCTTTTCAGATATGGCTCTCCTTATATCCTTATATATTTCAGTGGAATCTGAAACATATATATCCTGTTGACATTTCGGGTTAATTTTTTGGAGCACTGATAATGTGCTGGGCTCTATGTGGAAAGATAAGTGAATCTGTTAAAATACTTTTGCTGAGCACCTGTGATATATACCAGGTCCTATCCTAGGTGTAGGAATCCAGGGGTGAACAAAACAGACAGTTCTTTCTTCAAAGAGGCTTAAATTATAATGGGAGAAGGTAAACAATGAACATGTAAATGAGATAACCTCAGTTATTGTACAGGCTGTGGAAGATAAAACTAGATAGTGTGGTAGAGGGTGGGTGGGGTTGGAGTTGGAGAGGCTTCAGCTAGCATGCTGGGGCATGGAATTTGAATGATGACAGGGCTGCGGACTCATGAAGATGTATAAGAGAAGTATTCCAATCAGAAAAACTGCAGGGGGAATGTGCTTTGCATGATCAAGGAACAACAAAAAGGGATGGCTGGTCAGGGTGCAATGAACAAGAGAGAGAGTAGTAGGATAAATATGTAAAGGTGATACATCATATAGAACCTGTGTGAAACACTAAAGAATTTGTTTTGTTTAAGTGTGATGAAAAACACACTTTGGAAAGATCATTTGCTTTGGCTGCTGCATGAGAGAAAGACTTCAGGAGTCAAAAGCCAGAAGGGAGATTATGGGGATGCATCAGATGAGAGACAATGATGGCAAATGAACTCAGGCGTAACAATTAAGAAGCTGAGAAGTAGTCAGATGGGAAAATATTTGAATGGAGGAATTGACAGGAATTATTTATGGATTAGAGATAGAGTTTAAGGGTAAGAAAGGATGAAACTTAGGTTTCATGTCTCAAAGAACTAAGGGAGAGGTGATGTGGTTTCCTAATATGAGGAAAGATTTGTTCAAAAGGGGAGAACTTTTGGATTAGGTGAGGAAAAGGTAAAATCAATAGTTCTGGCCATGTTAAATTTAAGATTTTCTATTAGACATCTACATGAAACTGGTGAGCACGAAAATTTTGCTAAACTAGATAAATAGTCCACCTTGGAGAGAGAAATTTGGAAATCATCATCATATTGGGGGTGCTGAAATCATAGAGTGGGTGAAATCATTTAGGAGGAGAGTGCTTAGGGAAGATAATAAAATAGGTCTGTGGAAAAAGTTCTGAGTCACTTCATCATTTCATAGTTTTAAGAAAAGGACAAGCCAACAAGGGAGACAGAAAAGCAACCACTGAGGTAGGAAGAAAACCAGGTGAGTGTGGGTCACAGAAGTCTAGAAAAGCAAGATTTTCTAGCATCATGGAGTGATCACTATGTCCAACAATCCCACTGTTTAGATGTCAGTCATTTATGGCCTTGATGAAAATCATTTCAGTGGTTCAGTGCGGACAAAGCTGTATGAAAGTGGGTTGAGTAGAGAACAAGAGGCAGAAATGAAAAACAAAACAAAACAAAACAAAAAACAACAAAACAGTGAGTGAAGAACTTGCTCCTGAAGTTTTGCTATGAAGAGGAACCAAGAATCAAGGTGGTAATTGTGGAAATAGTTTTTTTTTTTAAATGATTTTTTTTTTAAGCCATTACAGTTTTAAGTCATTTTAAGTTTTGTTTTCCAGTAGTTTTTTAAAAAGTCATATTTATATGGCGCTAGGAATCACCCAGGAGAGAGAGAGGGAGAAAAAAAAAGAGAAGACTATGCTGAAGAGAAAGAGAAAAATCTAGAGGGATATTCTGGGGAAGTGCTAAGGAATGAATCCAGGCTATTTTTCTGCATGTTGGGATTATCTGGCGGAGTTGACGACCCATCTGAGATTTGTGGTCATTTTGGGTATTTTAGAAGTCCAATAACATCCTTCCTTCTCTCCCAAAATTATAGCCAATTGAGAAAAATGCAGATTTATTTTCCTCTGCTAGCCTTCTAATCCTTTCAGGAAGATTAAGACAAATTTTTATTTGTTCAATGTATTTTATAAGTTTCCATCTTTCCTATTTGTGGCCCAGTTCTTTCTGGGTCTTTTTTCCTTTTTCTTTCCATGTTCTGTCTGCCAGAGATTCTTAAAAATATGCTTCTTTGTATTTTGCCCTTTAGATTGTCCAATAGTGAGTTCTGAGTTTGTCCAAATAATCTGTTGCTAAAACAAATATTGTCTACTACATTACTGCATTGGATTATTCCTTCTAGGAGCAATACTGCCACCATATCATTATCTGGCTTTTATATTTTTGTCTTTCTTAGCTTCACTTTAGTCTAGTCTCACCTTTGTTGATACTTTCCTCAGAGTCATAATTTTATAAATTTTTCAGACATACGTTTTTTGGGTACTGACTACAAAAAAAAAAAAAAACTATTGCCTGGAAATGCACCTAATAATTCTTCAAGATTTTATCTAATCTTTCAGATTATTCCTTTTAAATTTTGTTTAAATATATGCAACCATAGCAGGCCGGGTGCAGTGGCTCACGCTTGTAATCCCAGCACTTTGGGAGGCCGAGATGGGCGGATCACAAGGTCAGGAGATCAAGACCATCCTGGTTAACACGGTGAAACCCCGTCTCTACTAAAAATACAAAAAAATTAGCCGGGTGTAGTGGTGGGCGCCTGTAGTCCCAGCTACTCGGGAGGCTGAGGCAGGAGAATGGCGTGAACCTGGGAGTCGGAGCTTACAGTGAGCTGAGATCGCACCACCGCACTCCAGCCTGGGCCTCTAGCAAGACTCCATCTCAAAAAAACAAACAAACAAACAAACAAACAAACAAACAAATATATATATATATATAAGCATTTCTTTTACAGCTTCTTACAGCTTCTTAGTCCATTTTATGCTGCTATAGCAGAATACCACAGACTAGGTAATTTATAATGAACAGAAATTTTTTTGGCCATGATTCTGGAGGCTGAGAGGTCCAATAGCTTGGCACTGGCATCTGGTGAGGGCCTTAGTACTGCATCATCCTATGTAGAAGGTGGAAGGGCAAGAGAGGGGGAGAGTGAGAGAGCATGATGGGACTGAACTCGCTTTTATAACCAACATACTTTCAGAATAACTATCCCACTCCTCTGATAATGACTTTAATTCACTAATGAAGGCAGAGCCCTTGTGACCTAATCACCTTTTATTAGGTCCCACCTCCCAACACTGTTGCATTGGAGACTAACTTCCCAACACATAAACTTTGGGGAACTTGTTCAAACCATAGCAGAAATTTTACATTAAAATGAGCAAAAACATTTTGTGGTCTAATTTCATACAAAGTTATTATATTTAAAAAAAGAAATAGAATAACATTATCACATAAAAGAAAATTATCTCAGAAAGATATGCTCATTAACTGGATTAAAATGCTAAACTACCATTTAAAACAAGCTAAAAGACATTTTTAAATGATACAAGATAGAATTGGAAAGACTCAAGCTGACAGATAATTGAATAAAAATATTATAAATTAAAACAGTGATTGTAGGAAGAAAAACATCACTAGAAGCATCATAATATGAATAAACATAAAAAATAATGCCAAAAAAGAAAGTGTAAAAGTTTAAACATTTATAAAAATTCATAAAAAAAGATTTAAGAGAAAAATGACAAATAGTGAAGATGGGTCAAGAAGATCCAACATATGGATAATAGAAGTTTTTGAAGAAAAAATTCCAAGGTAGCAAACAGAATAAATACTAGAAATTATACTTTAAGAAAACGCTCCTAAAACAATTAAAATGGCAAATTGAAAGAACACACTTAAAATTTGTATGCAGAAAGATCAACACCAAGGCACATGCTCCTGGAATTTAAAGGAAAGGAAGAATCCTTTATGCATGCAAACAAAACCTATCCAATCAACCAACAAAGTCCAAACATAT
Source organism: Rhinopithecus roxellana (assembly GCF_007565055.1). Taxonomy (NCBI): domain Eukaryota; kingdom Metazoa; phylum Chordata; class Mammalia; order Primates; family Cercopithecidae; genus Rhinopithecus; species Rhinopithecus roxellana. The sequence goes on from NC_044554.1 coordinate 65,955,178, forward strand.
GCACTATAAGAGAAAGAACATTAAACTTTTAACGGTAGAACTTTATGACAGAAGAAAATTGAGCAGTGTATTTAAGCTACTCAAAGAAAGAAAAAGTAGACAAGGAATTTTGTATCCAGAAAAACTGACTTTCAAGTGTAAAAGGCTTAGACAAACATAGCAGTACTAAAAAATCACAGGAAATATTGAACATTTCCTACGGAATCCAGTAGACAGCAAGCTTCAGCCAAACAACACGATTAGAGAAACACTGATATAAATACAAGTGGTAATGATAATTGGTCCTGTTGTTATTCAGAGGACTGTTGTGTTTGTAATATGGGCTAAAGTAAATGAGTAGTCATGGGTTATATCAATCCTTTTATTTCATGTGTCTATCCTTGAGAACTAGGAGTCTCAATATGGAAGAAAGAATTTTTAGATGTAATACAGGAGAGGTTAAGTAAAAACCCATAATATTACTTTTGAATTGTGCTTCTTAACATTTCTGTGCCAGGGGTATGGTCTTGAAATACCTTTTCCCACTAAAAGACACCAGGAATGATTGAGGAAATAACTGATTCCAGGTCTGGGACAGGAAATGAGTAAGATGAGTCTAGAATATCTTCTTATAACAGCTAATAAGATGGCTATCAAACTGGAAGAGGTTCCCATTGGCTAAAGATGGGACAATCTAGCTTTATTAAAGACAGAAAGCTCAATGGATTGAAGCCCATAAAATATGTTTAAGTTAATGAGTTCATAATGATATATAATTATTGATAATATTCAGAAGATGACAGGAAATTAATTCATTATCTTGGAACCACCCACCCCATTTTTTAAAATGAAAGAATAAAGCATTTACTATATGAACAATACAAGTGGGTACACTGGGTAACTAAATAGTAGATAAAATAAAACATCTACTTATAAAAAATATTCCAGCTAACAAATAAAGACAAAATGTAGAAATAGAATTTTACTACTCCCAATGAATTCATGAATCTGAATGACGTGCATTAATGGCTGCTAACATCACATGAGAGACACAATAATTGCCTCCAGACTTGCCAAAGGGATTTAACCTGAGTCTAATCAAGAGTCTGTTCCCAGCTGCTAATTTGCAGGAAGCACAAAGGACAGAATAATATATTGAACCATGAGTCCGCACCATGAATCTGCAACCAGTGATATCCAGAGTGTGGGAAACCAAGTCAAATGATATATGACATCAAATAGATAAAATGTAAGAAAAAGAAAAAGATGGAAGGGAAAATCTGTAGATTAAAAGAGACTTAAAATAGCTAATAAAATATTCAAAATGGGCAAGACTAATCTATTGAGTCCAAAGATCCATGCATGCATGGGCAATAAAACAAACAAAATAAAAGACAGCGATTATTATAATATGGAGGTTACTTCTGGAGGGAGGGAGGAAGCTGTGATTGGGATTAGGATATGTGAAGGCTTCTGGAATGGTTGGCAAAGGGCAATTTCTTTTAAAAAATATTTTGCTTTTAATTCTTGTGGGTACATAGTAGGTGTATACATTTGTGGAGTACATGAGATATTTTGATACAGGTATGCAATGTGTAATAATCACATCATGGAAAAAGAAGTATCCATTCCTTCTACTATTTATCCTTTGCGTTACAAACCATCCAATTATACCGTTTTTATCATTTTAAAATGTACAATTTAATTATTATTGACTATAATCCCCCTGTTGTGCTATCAAATACTGGGTCTCTTTCATTCTGTGTTTTTTGTTACTCATTAGCCATTCCCACATTTCTACCCCACTCCACTGCTACCCTCCTCAGCCTCTGGTAACGATCCTTCTACTGTCTATCTCCATGAGTTCAATTGTTTTGATTTTTAGATCCCACAAATAAGTGAGAACATGCAATGTTTGTCTTTCTGGGGTGGCTTATTTTAGTTACCTTAATGGCCTCCGGGTCCATCCATGTTGTTGCAGATGACAAGATCTCATTTTTTCTTATGGCTGAATGGTACTCCATTGTGTATATGTACCACATTTTCTTTATCCATTCATCTGTTGATGGACACTTAGGTTGCATCCAAATCTTGGCTATTGTGAACAGTGCTGCAACAAACATGGGGGTGCAGATATCCCTTCAATACTCTGATTTCCTTTCTTTTGATTATATACCCAGCTATGGGATGCTGGATCACGTGGTAGCTCTATTTTTAGTTTTTTGAGGAACAAAAAGCCAAAAAAACCCTGTTTTCCATAGTGGTTATGCTAATTTACATTCCCACCAACAGTGTGCGAGGGTTCCCTCTCTCTACATCTTCTCTAACATTTTTATTGTCTATCTTTTGGATAAAAGCTATTTTAACTGGAGTGAGATGATATGTAGTTTTGATTTGCATTTCTCTGATGGTCAATAATGTTGAGCACCTTTTCATATGCCTGTTTGCCATTTGTATGTCTTCTTTTGAGGAGTATGTATTTAAATCTTTTGTATATTTTTAAATTGGATTATTAGACTTTTTTCCCTACAGAGTTGTTTGAGCTCCTTGTATATTCTTGTTATTAATCCCTTGTAAGATGGGTAGTTTGCAAATATTTTCTCCCATTCTGTGGGTTGTCTCTACTTTGTTGATGTTTTCTTTGCTGTGCAGGAGATTTTTGACTTGATGTGATCCCATTTGTCCATTTTTGATTTGGTTGTCTGTGTTTGTGGGATATTACTCAAGAAATATTTGCGCATTCCAATGTCCTTGAGAGTTTCTTCAATGTTTTATTGTAGTAATTTCATAGGTTGAGGCCTTAGATGTAAGTCTTTAATCCCTTTTGTTTGGTTTTTGTGTATGGTGAGAGATAGGGGTCTACTTTCATTCTTCTGAATATGGATATCCAGTTTTCCCAGCACCATCTATTGAAGAGATTGTCTTTTGCCCCAGTGTACGTTCTTGGCTCCTTTGTTAAAAATGAGTTCACCATAGATATGTGCATTTGTTTCTGGGTTATCTATTCTATTCCATTGGTCTATGTGTCTGTTTTTATGCCAGCACCATGCTTCCTGTATCTGTTTTGCTTCCTATATCTCTGTAGTATAATTTGAATCCAATAGTGTAATTCCTCCAGTTTTGTTTTGTTTTGTTTTGTTTTTTGTTTGTTTTGCTCAGGATGGCTTTGGCTATTCTGGGTCTTTTTGGTTCCATGTAAATTTTACATTTTTTTTCTATTTCTGTGAAGAATGTCATTGGCATTTTAATAGGGATTTTATTGAATCTGTAGATTGCTTTGGGCAATAAGGACATTTTAACAATATTTATTCTTCCAACCTATGAACATGGAATAGCTTTCTTTTTTTGGTGTCCTCTTCAATTTCTTTCATCAGTATTTTATAGTTTTCATTATAGAGATCTTTCACTCCTTTGTGTGATTCCTAGGTATTGCATTTTTATTTGTGGCTATTGTTTTTGATTTCTTTTTCATGTTGTTCACCGTTGGCGTATAGAAATGCCACTGATTTTTGTATGTTGATTTTGTATCGTGCACCTTTACTGATTTTATTGATCAGTGCTAACCATTTTTTTTGGTTGAGTCTTTAGGTTTTTTCAAATATAAGATCGTATCATCTGCAAACAAGGATAATTTGACGTCTTCCTTTCCAACTTGGATGCCTGCTATGTCTTTTTCTTGTCTTATTGCTCTAGCTAGGACTTCCAGTACTATGATGAATAACAGTGGTTACAGTGGGTATCCTTGTTGTGTTCCAGATCTTAGAGGAAAGGTTTTCAGTTTTTTCCCCATTCAGTATGATACTAGCTGTGGGTCTGTCATACATGGCTTTTATTATGTTGAGATATGTTCCTTCTATACAGTTTTTTTTTGGCAGTTTTTTTTCTTTAAATCTTAAAGAGATGTTGGATTTTATCAAATGCCTTTTCAGCATCAATTGAAATGATTATAAAGTTGTCATTCTTCATTCTCTTGATATAATGTACCATATTGATTGGTTTGTATATGTTGAACCATTATTGCATTCCTGGGGAGAAATCCCACTTGGTCATGATGAAAGCTCTATGTAATGCAATGTTGAATTAAGTTTGTTAGTATTTTGTTGAGGATTTTTACATCAATATTCATCAGAGATATTGGCCAGTAGTTTTCTTTCTTTGATGTGTCTTTGCCTAGTTTTGGTATAAGGGTAATACTGGCCTCACAGAATGAGTTTGAAAGTATTCTCTCCTCTATTTTTTGAAATAATTTGAGTAGGGTTGATATTAGCTTTTTAAATATTTGGTAGAATTCAGCAGCGAACATTAGGTCCTGGGTTGGGTTGGGTTGGGATGGTTTGGGTTGGTTTGGGTTTTTTTTTCTTTTGTTTGTTTGTTTTTTACCGGGAGACGTTTTATTATGGCTTTGATCTCATTACTTGGTTATTGGTCTGTTCAGGTTTTGGATTTCTTCATAGTTCAATCTTGGTAGGTTGTATGTCTCTATGAATTTATCCATTTCCTCTTGATTTTCTAATTTATTGGCATATAGTTGCTCATAGTAGCCACTAATAATCCTTTGATTTTCTGTGGTACCAATTGTAATTTCTCCTTTTTATAAATCTCTTTTTAAAATTTTGAATCTTCTCTCTTTTTTTTTTTTTTTTTTTTTTTGAGACGGATTTTCACCCTGTCAGCCAGGCTGGAGTGCAGGGGCACAATCTCCGCCCACTGCAAGCTCCGCCTCCCAGGTTCACGCCATTCTCCTACCTCAGCCTCCCGAGTAGCTGGAACTACAGGTACTCGCCAATTTTTTGTATTTTTAGTAGAGATGGGTTTTCACCGTGTTAGCCAGTATGGTCTCGATCTCCTGACCTCGTGATCTGCCCGCCTCAGCCACCCAAGTGCTGGGATTACAGGCATGAGCCACCAAGCCCGGCCGAGTCTTCTGTATTTTTCTTAGTATGCCTGAAGGTTTATAAAAATTTTTTTCAACTTTTCACTGGTTTCAGTCAATATCTTCTATATATATATTTTTATATTTCATTTTCATGTATTTCTGCTCTGATCTTTATTATTTCTTTTCTTCTATTAACTGTGGGTTTGATTTGCACTTGCTTTTCTAATTCCTTAAAATGTATCATTAAGTAATTTATTTGAAGTTTTTCTTCTTTTTGATGTTGGCACTTATAGATGTAAATTTCTCTCTTAATACTGCTTTTGCTGTATCCCATAGGCTTTGGTATTTTGTGTCTCCATTGTCATTTGTTTCAAGGAAGTTTTAAATTTTCTTCTTAATTTCTTCATCAACCCAGTGTTCATTCAGGAGTATATGTTTAATTTCTGCATGTTTGTATAATTTCCGAAATTCTTCTTGTGTGGCAAGTTCTTGAGCTGTGTCATGGTTGGTTGTAAGAGTGTTTGCTTTATAATATTCACTAAGCTATATATTTGTTATGTGCTATTTTCTGTGTCTGTTTTATTTCATAATATAATGGTAAAGGAAATTCCATGTGGCTATGCTTTCTAAAGTCTAACCTACCCTATCAAATTTCACCAGGAGCCTCTGATGCAGGACAGGCAAGCCCCAAATTTGAGGCTTATCAAGTGAAGTTTCTTGGCTTTGCCCAGGAAAGAATGTAAGGGTTAGCCAGTGGTGGTAAACAGCAACTTTTGGTGAAGTGATAGTGTATAGCAGCAGCAGAAGCGCTGCTCCTTGTGGAGCAGAGCTACCTTATAGGCAGTAGATACCCAGGGTAGCAGCTCAGAGGCAGTTCTGCACTCATATTTATACCCCCTTTTAATTATAAGCAAATTAAGGAGCATTTTATGCAATTTCTAGGATGAGGGTGGTAACTTCCAGGTTGCTGGGCCCTTACCATGGAAAGGAGCAGTAACTTCTGGGTGTTGTCATGGCAATGGGAAACTGACATGGCACAGTAACAGGTGTATCTATGGGGAGGTGCTTCCACCCTGGGTCCGTTTTAGTTAATCCTCAACTTGGTTCAGTGTCTGAGCCCCACTTCCAGAGTCTAGTCCTGTCTCTTACCTCACCTCAATCTCAAAGTGTTACTTTTTCCTCAAATCCCATTCTTTATTTGGTTTTCAAGATCTCAGCTCAGGCACAAGCCTAATACATCCTGGTTTGCTAGGGGACAAGTCCTAATTTTCCTGGAGTGTTCCCTTTCTTTCTTGAAAGTGTTTCTGATTGGGCAATGAAGTGTATGGTATAGCCACCCTCCTAATAAATAATGCTATCTCCTTTCTGTCTGGATTCAGACTTATTGAGATATAGCCCAGAAACCCAACTGAAAGAAAGCAAAATTTCAGCTTCATAACTGATACAGCTGGTGGAGAATGAAGCTCTAGGTCTTGTTAACGTCTTACCCCAAAATTAGGCAGATGTGCCACCTAGACACAAGCAGCACTGAACAGCATACCACCACTGCCCCTCCACCCAGTCTGCAGTGGGGCCACCTCATAGAACAGCAGAGGAATGAGTAAGGGAGGGTGGGGGGCAAGAAAGGCCAATAGTGTTGCTCTGCAGTGCTTCCCCTGCATGGAAGCGTGAATCTGTGGAGAAGAGGTTTCCTCTGCAACTGTCACACATTTAAAATGAGGGCAGTTATGTGTATGGTTTTCTACAGCTCCGATCCACAGGTCACTTGGGTGCATTGAGTAAGTGCACAGGTTGGTTTAACTTGGACTGGGATTTTGTTAGGTGACTGCTAAGGTCTAATACCAACCAACCATAACCTATAAATTTATTTGTATCAAACCAATCAACCCTATAAAATACAAACCAAGGCGGGGGGAAAGTCAAACATTGGCCTTTTTTCAAAGTGATAGTGGTATTGTGGTTATGTTAAAAAGATATACTATCTTTAGAGATGTATAAGGAAACAGTTACGAATGAAATGGTAGCTTGTCTGGGATTGTCTTTGAAATAATCTAGTGGGTGGCCACATGGTGGCTCACGTCTATAATATCAGCACTTTGTGAGGCTGAGGTGGGGGAATCACTTGAACCCAGGAGTTTGAAACCAGCCTGGGCAGCATAGTGAGACCCCCCATCTCTACAAAAACAAAAATCTAGTGGGAATGGGACTAGGTAAAACAAGATGGTCCACGAGTTAATAATTGTTGACATACCTTTTATATTTTTAAAAGCAGTCATCCATATTGTCACATTGCTGAAGCACAATAAGGATGGTGAAGGCTAAGAAATACCCTTGGACTGAGTTGCTAGGAAGTCACTAGTGACCCTTAAGAGAGAAGTTTTGTAGATTTGTGAAGAGTCAAGAGAATGGAAGTGTAACTTGTATTTCAAGTCTTGAGGGAGCGAGAAATTAGGAAGTCAAAGAGCGAAGAACTGCTGACAATAGAAAAAAATAATGTGCACTGTCTTTCTTCTTTATTTCACAAATGTACACAAAACAAATTTAGGATTATTTTTAATAGTAGGATCAAATTATACATTATTACAGAGGGAAATACACAATTAGTAAAATGAATAAATATTTAAATACTAAAAGTACTTCAGAGTTTACTAGGGTTTTAACAATCATTGTTCATTTCTTTAACTTTTCACTTAAAAATAATTTCACACTTACAAAAAAGTTGTAAAAACAGTACAAAGGATATCTGCAAGCCCTTTGCCCAGATTCCCAAAAGCTTATACCTTACCCAAGGATAGTAAAATTATCAGAATCAAGAAATTAACATTGATACAGTACTATTAATTAGTGCATATCAAACTTCAGCAACCATTCCATGAATTTCCTTTCTGGTACAAGACCTAACCCAGGATTCCATGATGGATTTAGGTATCATGTATCCTTGGGTCTTTTAATCTGTGCTAGTTCCTTGGTCTTTTTTGTTTATTTGTCTTCCATCAACTTTGACACTTTTTGAAGAGTATTGACTGACTAGTTATTTTGAAGAATGTCACTCAGTTTGAATTTTTCTGATGTTTCTTCATGATTCAAATTAGGTTATGTGCCCTTTGGCAAGAAGACCATAAAATTGATATTCAGTGCATTATTTCGAGAAGCACATGATATCAACTTATTCCATTACTGCCGATAACTTTTAATCACTTAAGAGGATGTCTACCAGGCTTTTCCAACAAGTTATTCTTTTTCCATGGTGATTAATATGCATCTTACGAAAAGATACTTTGTGACTCAGTAAACTATTCTGTATCTCATCAAATTTTCACTCAGAAATTTAAGAATTTATCAATTATTCTTGTCTGAAGAAAAATGATTACTGTGATGTTTGCCAAATTGATTTTCCATTTTCGTCATTCCTTTGTCTAACATCTATAAGTTGGAAGCCTACTGTGAGAAGATTTTACTTGTTTATTTATATCATTGTGGGCCCTTGGTTTTTTATTTTAGTCTATGGGTCATAATCCATTACTATAATTTTTTCTTATTGTTACTTAAATTTTCTCAAATCCGACCATTGAGAGCCCCTCTAAGTTGATTGCTGTGTCCTTTTGACATATTTTAAGTTGTTCCCACTTGAAATAAAGACACGCTAAAAATATTGGCTTAGATGCTGAGAAGATAAAATCCAGAGACTTCCGGAGGCTCATCCCTTCCGCTTTTTCACGAGCTTGGAAAGAAGCTGATTCTTCAGAAGAGTAGACTATCCAGAGGCTGACCTCAGGACACTTCCCCTTTCTAAGAAGGCCATCTCCTTTCCATGAAGTTCCCACTGTTTTACAGGTGTCTAGAGCTTTCCTGGCCCCTTTCTGTGCTTTGTTAACTACGTAAAGTGGCACAGGCGTGGGGTCCTTCCTCCAGTGTGCTTTCCATGGTATCCTGGATGTTCACGACTCGAGATTGCCTCACTGCAGGAGAGCAAGAGGATGGAGCTCATAACCTCTGATGCTTTTTTGACTGCTTTTTCCTAAAAATCTTATTTTATATTTATATCTTGTGGTGTTCATGTCCTGTTTTCACAACAGATCACAGAATTATATAAATCTATAATTTAGATTATACTCATGTAATAATTTTAAAGAATATTATAATTTTCCCCATGATGAAATTAATTATTGTGAGTACCACATAGACTAATACATACACTTACTCTATGTAAGTTTTAACAAAATTACATGTGTCATTTTACACTGATTTACAGTATTTCTATATTTTAATGGTATAAAAATGAACTACTACTTAAACATGATATTATGAATGATTAGAAAATGGATGAAAGTGACAGTAAGTTAACAATTATTCTAAGTATAATGTTCAATGAAAAATTAGCAAGTCCAAATTAAGTTTTTGGGGTATTTTACATTAGATTGCAATTATACATTGCTTAATGACAGAGATATCCTCTTCTGAGAAATGCATCATTAGAAGATTTTGTCATAGTGCAAACATCATAGCATGTACATACACAAACCTAGGTGGTACAGCCTGCTACACACCCAGGCTGCATAGCTTATTGTTCCTAGGCTACAAACCTGTATAGCATATTAGTGTATTGAACACTGTAGGACACTGGAACACAGTGTTAAGTGTTTATGTCTTCATCCACATCTAAACATAGAAAAGACAGTAAAAATACAATATAAAAGATAAAGAAATGGTACACCTGCCTAAGGCACGTGCCATGAACAGAACTTACAGAACTCAAAGTTACTCTGGGTGTCAGTGAGTGAGTGGTGAATGAATGTGAAGACCTAGGACATTGCTGTACACTACTGTGGACTTTATAAACACTGTATGCTTAGGCTACACTAAATTTATAAAAATTATTTTTCTTTCTTCAATAACAAGTTAACCTATTGTAACGTGTTTTACTTCATACATTTAAAATTTTTTCTAACTTTTTGACTTTTGCAATAACACTTAGGTTAGAACACAAACATATTGTATAGCTGTACAGAAATATTTTCTTTCTTTATACCTTATTCTATAAACTGTTTTCTATTTTTTAAAATGTTAGGGGTCCAGTGTGGCAGTTTGCATTGTAATCCCAGTACTTTGGCAGACGAAGGTGGGAGGATTGCTTGAGCCCAGAAGTTTGAGGCTGCAGCGAGAGCTATGCTTGTACCATTGCACTCCAACTTGGACAAAAACATACTGTAGCCTAGGCCTACACAGCATCAAGATCATCAGTATGACTGTCTTCCACCTCCACACCTTGCTCCACCAGAAGGTCTTCAGGGGCAATAGTACACATGGAGCTACCATCTCCTATGATAGCAACGCCTTCTTCTGGAATACACCTGAAGGATCTGCCTGAGGCTGTTTTGCAGTCAACTTTTTAAAAAACAAGTAGACATAGTACACTCTAAAATGATAATAAAAAGTGTTGTCTAATAAATACATAACCCAGTAGCGTAGTCATTTATTATCGTTATCAAGTGTTATATACTATACACAATTGCATGTGCTATACTTTCATAGACTGGCAGTGTGGCCCATTGCTGAATGAAATATCATCATGTGGTGCATGACTGTAAGTTCAGGTATGGGCTATAAAGAAGCAAATATCAGTACAAATTTAAACATTTTTATGACAAAATATTTCGTTCAGTTTAATTGCTTTTAATTTTTTAAGAATTGAGAATGATCATATTTTCTGAGGTCTTACTTTAATTTTTTGAGTGACTTCTAGACCCTAATGGATATGTTGTGTTACTGCAGGGGCATTCTGTGAGGGTGGAGCTTGAGACTCTTGGCGTTTAAACGGGGGCAGGGATTTAAGGTGAAAGGAGGCAAAGAGATATGCTAAAAGGGAAAGAAGGAAAAAAGGAAAGACAATTCAAGGAGGAAATTTTAACCTCTATTCAGAATCAAAATCATATTTGGCTCTGATGTGGCAGCTGAAAATAGAGAATCTCAATTTTTGATTAAATTATGTAGTATATGCGTAGGATGGGCTGGTGGGGTCAAGAGTTGATGCTCTGAAATCAGACCAACCTGGGTTTAGTTCCAGTGCCACCACTTACGAGTTGTGTGACATTAGACAAGTTCCTGAACATTCCTGAGGCTTGTGTAAAATGACAATGTTTGTTGTAAAGAACTTAGCACAGTGAATAGACCATAATAAACCCTCTGTTAAGTGTGAGCTATTACCATTGTCTGAGATCAAACAATGGGGCCGTCATTTAATTATACACTTAATATCAGTCTGAGACTATTAGGATGAAAGTGATGCCAATGAAAATGATCAATAATTTTGTGGTTTTACAGAAACATGGAACAGGCTCCATTTATGTACATAAATGAATCTGAGACTTTAAAAGCTCCCTGCCTGGGGCATTCTCAAGGATCCTGCCTCTCATATATCATAATTAAATCCATTGTAACCACTGAGCTGAAGCTGTGGATTCATTAGTTCCTGAAAGTTGACATTTAAAAACTGTGGATGGAGCTAATCTGAGGGTGGAAGAACACTGTATGGAGGTAGTACATGACTATTGAGAAAAAGGTGTTACCTTTTCTCACACAAAGTTTGACCAGTTGAAGTTCAAATGAATGTGGGTTGATTGAAAATGCCTAGTGGTGTCATTTAGCTGTTTCTTAAAAAGGTTTTTGAAGACTTTAAGCTGTAACATTTGAGCCTGTGGAGCTAAACAGATGCTTTCAGGGACTTGGTGTGAATAATGTTCTCCTATTATAGCCTGGGTCATAATTCATCAAATATTGCTGTAGTGGCCTGGAAGAGGCAGTATATCTCTTGAGTGTGCACAGGGGATGTATTCTAATGCTGGAAGATCTGGTTCAGTAAACAAAAACATATTTAGAGCTAAAAATGAAAATTCCAATGGGAAATTCCATTATTTAAATAAACGTTTGGGCTGGGCGCAGTGGCTCATGCCTGTAATCTTAGGCGTAGGGAGGCTGAGGTGAGAGAGTTGCTTGAGGCCAGGAGTTCAAGATATGCCTGGGCAGCACAGAAAGACCCTATATCTACAAAAATGAAGAAATTATCTGGGCATATGGTGCATGCCTGCAGACCCAGCTACTTGGGAGGCTGAGGCGGGAGGATCACTTGAGCCCAGGATGTCGAGGCTCTAGTGAGCTATGATTGCACAACTGCGTTCCAGCCTGGGTGACAAAGCAAGACCCTGTCTCTAAAATAAATACATAAACAAATAAATTTCTAGAGGATCTGCTTCAGGTTAGCTAATCATCAGCTCCCAAGATGTTGATGCCATTTGTGCTCAGAACAGAACAAAGCTCTTGTGGGAACAGAATTATTACTAATTTTAATTTTTCAGTATAACCATTAGCATCTTTGCTCCAATCGTAGAGCAGCCGAGTCCTGGTGATATAGGTTGTTTTTGTGCTGTTGGAGATGACAATGTCACACTTGTTTTAGTGTATTTTTCACATTTTTCCATGAGTTGCCTGAAGTCATTCATTTAGTGGGTTATTGCCTTGGATTGTGTTTAACTGCTCTCAAGACTTCTGGAAATATTTGAAGCATGGGACAGGTGTGGCCAGCCTAGCCACCTTCTTATTCTTATCCCCACAAATGATCAGACTAGCAGTTCCATTAAGAGAAAATGCTTCCTAGCAAACTACTAGCCTGTTTGCTGAATGAGGTACTGTGGCATGGAAAATGGGGCCAGCCCTTGCAGTATTTTAGTTGAATTCACCTGCCTAATATTAAATAAAATCTCCACTTGTCATCATTGGAAAGTAGAGAGAAGAGGGCAAAAGCAGAAAGAAGATGTCGAAAACACACCAATAAGCAAGCCCTATTCTCTAACTTCTGACCCAAGGACCATCACTTCGCTAACAAGAATTTTCAATGGATTGCAGCAATTCTTCCTTCTTGTTCTATTTTCTTGTTTTTTTCTTTCAACTTTCATTTTAGGTTCAGTAGGTACGTGTGCAGGTTTGTTACAAGGGTAAATTGCATGTTACTGGAGTTTGGTGTACAAATGATCCCATCACCCAGGTAGGGAGCATAGTACTGGATGGTTTTTCAACCTTTACTTCCTCTCACCCTCTCATCCTCCCCTCTCTAGTAGTCTCAGGTTTCCATTGTTCTCATGTTTATGCCCATGTGTACTCAATATTAGCTCCTACTTATGAGTGAGAACATGTGATATTTAATTTTCTGTTCCTGACTTAGTTTGCTTATGATAATGGCCTCCAGCTTCATCTAAGTTATTGCAAGGACACAATTTCATTCTTTTTTATGGTTGCATAGTATTCCATAGTGGGTATATACCACATTTTCTTTATTCAGTCCACCATTGATGAGCATCTAGGTTGATTCTATGTCTTTGCTATTGTGAATAGTGCTGTAATGAACATTTGTGTGTGTGTGTGTCTTTTTGGTAGAATGATTTATTTTCCTTTGGGTAAGATTGCAGTGTCAAATGCTAGTCCTGTTTTAAGTTCTTTGAGAAATCTCCAAACTGCTTTCCACAGAGGCTGAACTAATTTACATAACAACCAATAGTGTATAAGTGTTCCCTTTTCTCTGCAACCTTACCAGAACGTGTTATTTTTAGACTTTTTAATAATAGCCATTCTAACTGGCATAAGATGGTATTTCATTGTGGTTTTGATTTGCATTTTTCTAATGATTACTGATGTTGAGCTTTTTTCATGTATTTGTTGGCCACATGAATGTCTTCTTTTGAGAAGTGTCTGTTCATGTCCTTTGCCTATTTTTAAATGAGATCATTTGTTTTTTGATCATTGAATTTTTAAGTTTCTTATAGATTTTGGATATTAGACATTTGTCAGATGCATAGTTTGTGAATATTTTCTCCCATTCTGTACGTTGTCTGTTTACTCTATTGATAATTTCTTTTGCTGTGCAGAAGCTCTTTAATTTAATTAGTTTCTACTTGTCAATTTTTGGTTTTGTTGCAAATGCTTTTGTGGACTTAGACATAAATTATTTCCCAAGGTCCATGTCTGGAATGGTATTTTCTAGTTTTTCTTCTAGAATTTTAATAGCTTTACATTTTATACTTGAGTTTTTAATCCATCTTGAGTTAATTTTTGTATATGGTGAGAGGTAGGGGTCCAGATTCAATCTTCTGCATATGCCTACCAAGTTATCCCTGAACAATTTGTTGAATAAATAACAGAAGTCAATTTACCATTGCTTTTTATTGTCAATTTTGTTGAAGATCAGGTGGTTATAGGTGTGGCTTTATATCTGGGTTTTCTGTCCTGTTCCATTGGTCTATGTGTCTGTCTTTTTACCAGTACCATGCTGTTTTGGTTACTGTAGTCTTATAGTATAGTTTGAAATCTTGTAGTAAGATGCTGACAGCGTTGCTCTTTTTGCTTATAATTGCTTTGGCTATTTGGACTCTTTTATGGTTCCATATGAATTTTAGAATCATTTTTTCTAACTCTGTGAAAAATGACATTGGTAGATAGGAATAACATTGAATTTGTAAGCTTTGGGCTTATGGCCATTATAACAATATCGATTCCTCTAATCCATGAGCATGTAATGTTTTTTCATTTGTTTGTGTTATCTCTGATTTATTTCAACAGAATTTTGTAATTCTCATTGTAGAGATCTTTCACCTCCTTGGATAGCTGTATTCCTAAGTTTTATTAAAAAATCATTTTTCTGGTTATTATATATGGGATTATGTTCTAGATTTGGCTCTCAGCTTGAACGTTATTGGTGTATAGAAATGTTACTGAGTTTTGTACATTGATTTTGCAACCTGAACCTTTAGTGAAGTCATTTATCAGTTCTAGGAGCCTTTTGGCAGATTTCTTGAGAGTTTTCTAGGTATAGTATTGCATTGTCAGTAAAGAGAGATAATTTGATTTCTTCTTTTCCTATCTGGATGCTTTTTATTTCTTTCTTTTGCCTGATTGCTCTGGCTAGAACTTTCAGTACTATCTTGAATAGGAATAGTGAGAATAGGCATCCTTGTCTTGTTCCAGTTCTCAAGGGGAATACTTCCAGTTTTTGCCCATTCAGTATGATGTTGGCTGTGGGTTTGTCATAGATGGCTCTTATTATTTTGAAGTATGTTTCTTTGATGCCTAGTTTGTTGAGGGTTTTTAACATGAAGGGGTGTTGAATTTTATTGTAAGTCTTTTCTGCATTTATTGATATGATCATATGATTTTTGTTTTTAATTCTCTTCACATGGTGAATCACACTGATTAATTTGTGTATGTTGATCTAACCTTGCATCCTGGGGATAAAGCGCACTTGATCATGATGAATTAACTTGTTGATATGCTGCTGGATTCAGTTTGCTAGTATTTTGTTGGGCCAGGTTTTGGTAACAGAATGATGCTGGCCTTGTAGAATGAGTTAGGGAGAAGTCCCCCTCTCCCTGATTTCTTGGAATAATTTTAGTAGGATTTGTACTAGTTCTTTGTTGTATGTCTGGTAGAATTCAACTGTGAATCTGGTCCAGGACTTTTTTAGCTGTTAGGTTTTTTAAATTACTGATTCAGTTTTGGAACTTGTTATTGGTCTGTTCAGGGTTTCAGTTTCTTTCTGGTTTATTCTTGGGAGGTTGTGTGTTTCCAGGAATTTGTCCAATTCTTCTAGGTTTTCTAGTTTATGTGCATAGAGGTGTTAGTAATGGTCTCTGAGGACTTTTTGTTTGGTGGGGTCAGTTGTAATGTCATCTTTGTCATTTCTGATTGTGCTTATTTGGATCTTCTCTTGTTCTTTCTTTGTTAACCTAGCTAGTGGTGTATCATCCTTATTTATTATTTGAAAAAACCAAACTTTTGGTTTCATTGATCTTTTTAATAGATTTTTGAGTCTCAATTTCATTCAGTTCTACCTGATTTTGGTTATTTCTTTTTTCCTGCTAGCTTTGGGGTTAATTTGCTCTTGTTTTTCTGGTTCCTCTAGATATGATGTTAGGTTGTTAATTTGAGATCTTTCTAACTACTTGATGTATGCATTTAGTACTATAAACTTTCCTTTTAACACTGTTTTAATGGTTTTCTAAAGACTTTGGTGTATTGTATCATTGTTTTCATTAGTTTCAAAAAGTTTTTTATTTCTGTCTTAATTTTGTTCGTTACCCAAAAGCTATTCAGGATCAAACTGTTTAATTTCCGTATAATTGTATTGTTTTGAGAGATCTTGTTATTGATTTCTGGTTTTTTTTGCACTGTCATTTAAGAGGGTGGTTAGTATGATTTCAGTTTTTTAACAATTTATTGAGACTTGCTTTACAGCCGAGCATGTGGTTGATATTGAGTATGTGCCATATGCAGATAAGAAAAATGTAATTCTGCTGTTGTTTGGTGGAGTATTCGGTAGATGTCTATTAAATCCAATTAGTCAAGTGTTGAGTTTAAGTCCAGAATATCTTTGTTAGTTTTCTGCCTTGATGATGTGTCTAATGCTGTCAGTGGGGCTGTTGAAGTCTGCCACTATTATCGTGTGGCTAAGTCTCTTTTTAAGTCTCTAAGAACTTGTCTTATGAATCTGCGTGCTCCAGTGTTGGGTGCGTGTATATTTAGGATAGTTGAGTCTTCCTGTAGGACCATTTATCATTATGTAATGCCCTTCTTTGTCTTTTTTGATCATTTTGGTTTAAGGTCTTTTTGATCTGACATAAGACTAGCAATCCCTGCTCTTTTTTTGTTTTCTATTTGCATGATAGATCTTTCTCCATCCCTTTGCTTTGAGCCTATGGGTGTTATGTGTGAGACGGATCTCTTGAAGACTGCAGACAGTTGGGTCTTTGTTCTTTATCCAACTTGCTACTCTATGTCTTTTTAATGGGGCATTTAGCCTGTTTACATTCAAGGTTAATATTGATAGATGAGGGTTTCATCCTATCATTATGTTGTTGGCTGGTCGTTAGGTAAGCTTGATTGTATAGTTGCTTGCTAGTGTCAGTGGGCTACGTAGTTAAGTGTGCTTTTCTTTTTCACTTAAAAGAAAGTTTTTATTAACAAAAGTTTTTCTGAATCTACTTTTCAACTTTAGTATTAAATAGTCTGAAGGTTTCATTTATGAACACTTATTCCAGTTTAATCCTCTTTAATACATTTGCTTGCTGTGTATTTATGTTTAACAGGTAAAAGCTATCAATTACCAGCTATTTCAAGAAAGGTAACTAACTACACTGGAAAATGAAAATTTATAGAATTTTATCATTAGATCAGAGTTTAAAAGATCAAAAGATAAGGATTTGTTTAAAAATCTCTTATCTTTAGAGCATTACACCTTTTTCAGAACAGGTATAATTTGCAGAAAGTATACAAGGCAGATTTTCACCAAATATCAATTATTTAGTGATTTTTTTTAGCTGAAATGTTATTTCACTTGTAAAAACTATCTCTGGTTACAAAAAAGAATCAGAAACCTTATTAAATTTAACCTGCTTTTACAAATGTCTTAAGAATTCTTAAGCTAAACAATTTTTAAGTAGAAAAATGATAGTTTAAAAATAGTTTGTTATACTATTGCTGTGGTTTATGTATATATATTAACTGGTTTCTTTGATAGGAAACATGACTAGAAGTTTATCACACATTAAGCACAGTAAAATAAAGGCAAGAGTTAATCATCTTGTAGCAAAAATACTCTCTATGCAACAATTGCAAATGTCAAAGCTATTATTTAGTGGTTGATAATTGCCTGCTATAAAATATAAAACTAAGTACATTTACTGAATTGTTTTTCAATTTGAAGTTGCCCTCTGACATCCCAAATAAGGAATCCCCATAAATAAAAGCTGCAGTACAATTCACTTAGTGGTTAGTTTCAGGCCAAGCCTCCCCCCACCATTATCCTTGTTCTTCCCCACCACCCCCAAATCCTGCAGTGGCACTGTATTATTAAAAACATTAAGTACCTGGGGTTTATGCTTCACAGCAAGACATCATTTGAGTAATTTCAAATGATGTGCAGCTCCTTCATGTAAAAAAGATGTTTTTTGGTCACAATTACTTCAAAAAGTGATTATATTCAAATAATCTGACATATCATACCTTAGCAATTACAAAACCATGATTTTGACACATGAAAAATTTTAAGTTAGGCAAATGTGAAATGCTAAAAGATGTGAACAGCTGTTCTTCTCTTTAAGTTAGAGCACTGCAAAACCCAGGTAATGACTTTATTTTTTTTTCAGTAAACATAACCAGCCCATGATACAGCATACTAAATCACAAAGTACAAATCCAAGGAAGTTAATACCTTTACTAAGATACAAAACTTTGGCAAATCAATACAGTACTCTGTAATGAAACCATACTTTTGTTGGAGTCTTGTTACTTTAGTGATAATTTTCACTCCAAAAATATTTAAGTACCAAATCAAAACACTGGTTTTGAATGGTGGTTTATAGCACAGCAAGTTATTTTACACAAAATATATTATAAAACTACACAATTTGTCCTTTTAAGTGAGTTCCCTTGTACAAGCTGTTGAAGTGTACAGCAGCAGGGCAATGGGCATCTATAGGAGGTGGCTCTGCTCTGTTCTGGGGTTGGTCCAAAGTCAGGTAGAGTTCCAATATATGAAAAGCTTGAAAATTCTACCTTAAGGAGATTCAATATCAATACCAATTTCCAAGGAGTTCTTGTTGAATTTTCACAGAAAGACTGGAACCCTCAAAATCAGATAGTAATTTCAAACAACATTAATTTCAGATGATCCCTTTTATTTAGAGGTCCTGAATCCATTTTGATCAAAAATCACATAGACTTACACCAGCTTATCAAAAAAAAAAAAAAAAAAACTACCTAAAATATAGTTGTATTTTTAAAATAACAAATAAATATACAGTCAGCTTGGAGAGACCTGGGCTACCCAACATTGTCTACCAACTGTCATGATCACTTCTCTGCAAATGCTGCTGCCGCCATTGGAGTCCTTATGCTTCCTTTTGCTGAGGCTGTCAGTTCCTCAGTCTCAGCACTTAATTTATATATTGCCCATTCTATTGCTTCTCGACCTTTACTAGCATTTGAGGATATCATACTTGCCATCAGTTCTTCAAAGTAACTGCTGAGGCTAATTCTTTTCATGGTGAGAATGGCTTCTTGAGTCAAAATAGTTTATTCTGGGTCCTGAGGATGTGCTTTGTATATAAGTCTCTCATCTACTGAAACCATATTTGTAAATGAAATATTAGTAGATTTAAGTTTCATTGTTTTCTCTACAGGGTCAACTACAGAATGTTCTTGCGTTTATGTTTTCATTCTTGTTGCACCAATAAGAGACTTCACAATGGAAGGTAGTCCCCACTCTGTGCTGAGAAGTCTGTGGCTGTGTAACTTTCCAGAGGGATCTATATGTCTGTCCAACACATCAACTCCAATCACAGTTGGTTCATAGGGTTTGGGTATTTCTGCATTGCAGCTGTTGTAACAGTTTCCCACGGATGGTCAAAGACGTGCTCCAAAGTCCAGATCTTCATGGTGCTGGCGGCCTGAGTGATGTATGGGTGATGCCAGGGACAACGAGGCACAGAGGCTACACTGGCCCCTGCCCCCTGACACCCGTAAGTGTGTGTGTGTGTGTTTTTTTTTGATGGCAGAAATCTTTCTTTTGTTGTCATATTTAGCACTTCCTTAAGGACCTTATGTAAGGCAGGCTTAGTGGTAAAACATTTCCTTATTATTTGCTTGTTTGAAAAGGATTTTATTTCTCCCTTGCTTATGAAGCTTAGTTTGGCTGGATACGAAATTCTTGGTTGGAAGTTCTTTTCTTTAAGGACACTGAAAATAGGCCCCCAATCTCTTCTAGCTTGTAAGGTTTCTGCTGAAAGGTCCAGTGTTAACCTGATGGGGTTTTCTTTTTAAGTGACTGGCCCCTTTTCTCTACCTTTAAGATTTTTTCCTTTCCCATTGGTCTTGGACAATCTGATGACTGTGTCTTGGAAATGGTCATCCTGTATAGTATCTTGCAGGGAGGGGTTTTCTGAATTTTTTGAATTTGCATGTCAACCTCTCTAGCATGATTGGGAAAATTTTTGTAAATTATATACTGAAATATGTTTTCCAAGCTGCTAACTTTCTTTCCTTCTCTTTCAGGAATGTCAATGAGTCATAGGTTTGGTCTCCTTACATAATCCCATATTTCCCAGAGGTTTTATTCATTTTTAAAAATTCTTTTTTCTATATTTTTGTCTGCTTGCATTGATTTGAAGGAGCAATCTTCAAGCTCTGAGATTTTTTTCCTCAGCTTGGACTATTCTGTTTTTAATACTTCCATTGTATTCCAAAATTGCTGTAGTGAATTCTTCAATTCTAGAAGTTCAGTTTGAATCTTTCTTAAAATGGTTATATCATCTTTCAATTCATGGATCATTTATGTTGAATATGGTTGATTGACTTCAACTATAAGTTGGAGTTATGGATGTTTTCAGATGGACAAGCCTTAGTATAGCACTCCTGAGCTGTGTCCTCTAGCCCTAGGTGTCTGGGACCATCCCCACGCCTTTGCCCTCTGGCCCTTCTAGGTTGAGCACTGGCTGTATGGAGGTTGGAGGGTTGAGGTGCTCCTAGGTCACTGGCAAAAGTGCTCTGTTGGTGGCTGCTGGCTAAAGTGCTGCATCAGGAATTGCCAGCAAAAGCACTCCAGCAAGACAGCTGGGGGACCATTGGTGAAAGTGCTCCAGTAGAGCAGTGGGGGCCACAAGTGAAAGTGCTATGGTGGGGTGGCAGGGGCCACCAGTAATAGCACTATGGCGTCGGTGATTGGCAAAAGTGCTCTGGCAGAGCAGGGGAGGCTTTACTGTGTGCCTGATTTCATGGAAGTGGCTAGGCAGGGACCCTGGGAGGGACCAGTGGATGGGGGTGTGTGTGTGTACATCACAGTTATCTTGGTCCCATGAGAAAGACAGCCCTGCTTGCCAGGTCAAGCAGTTGACAAAGGTCAGAGCCACCTAGAGGAGTATGGAGAGCCTTGTGGTATGTCCGTATTCCTCTGCACCTCTTTGTTCACCAAATTCCCCAGGTTCCGTGCAGACTGGATCTCTGTCTCTACTGACTCTCCTGGTAGTTTTCCCTGCCAACTTAAATGCTCGTAGGGGCCATGCGATCTCCTGCAGCTAGGATACCAGCCATCCATGGTAAGAGTTGGCCACTCTGCAATTCCCTCACTCACCCCTTCCTTGGGAGCTTTCAGGGGCAGGAATGAGACCCAGCACTTAGCAACCTTGTGCAGGGTTCCCAGCTTCCTCCCCCTTCAGCCCCAGTATCTGCATCATTTCTCCATCCACTTTCAGTGCATTCTCTCATAAGATCTGTTTGGAGTATGCCATACTACTCTTAGTCGGAGAAGCTACTCTGGCCTCTCTTAGTCGGAGAAGCTCTTCCTGGTTGGATTTAGTCAGCCATCCTGTCCTTCTCCATTTTTATCCCCATAGTATCCTATTTTCTATCTCTCTTTCTTCTGAAGTTTTCTGATGGCTGTAAAAGGAATAAAAAGAAAAAGATAATTGGATGGAAACTTAATTTTTTCATCCCCCCCCAAAAAAGAGAGGGAAATGCTAACTTTGTAACTTACAGTCTTTCCCCTGATCAGGGAGATCAGGGTTATTACCTTAGGGGAGAGACAAGTGAAGAAGACAAATTCTTGACTTTTAATTTCCAATAGTTTAATAGTTTCTTGATGTCTATGGCAGAGTCAAAGACTTAAATTGGGTAAGTTCAGGTTTTTGAAAGAGAAAAGGTATTTTGATTTTCCAAAGCTTAAGAGACTGAAGGATTCAGAGCATAATGTTTATACAATAGACATTAGAATGGGAAGACAGTGTGAAGTGACAACTAATTCTTCCCCTCAACGGGCCTGGAGGTAGATGCTGATATGGATCTGAGAGAAGTGCTCCACCCTCAGCCTCCACCATGGACCAGCAGCAATAATCATATCCAACCCATGTAGTACTTACTATATGCCAACCAGTATTCCAAGTGGACATATTTTAATCCATGTACTCTTCTCAACAACCTTATGATGTAGATCCCATTTTGTAGATGAGAAAGCTGAGGCACAAAGGAGTCAAGAGACAGGCCCAAAGTCTCATAGCTAGTAAGTGGCAGAGCCAGTGTTTGCACTCAGGAAGTTTGACTCTAGACTCCTTGTTTAGCAGTGACCAATCCCTGGGTGAGGTTGAGAGAAGGCTCAGATTGACTTGGAGGGTTCCAAGAGCAGGGAAGAATTGTGCTTGCTTTGTGGGTAAGGCCTGAGGGCGCAGCGAACCTCATGGGCACACTGAAGCAGTAGCAAAGCAGAGAGGACAATGAGGCAAATCTAGGTGAGAAGGGCTCTGGCAATTCTGAGCCTTCTGCAGCTTAGAGAAGAGCCCACAAGAATTTTCAATGTCCCTAGTGGGTTGTGGACATGGCTGAGAGAGGTTGTGACAAGGGTTTCCAGTCAGGAGCAGCATGGAAAAGCCAGAGGACACGGTGGACCCAAGCACACCGGCAGAGGATGCTATGGAGATACAGACTATTGACCAAAGACCAGCAGGTGAAAGTGCTGTCATCAGATGCCAGTGGAGAAGCTGCCTCGCTTCTCAGCACCATGATGCATGCAGTTCCCACAGAACTACACTGACATCCCAAAACAATGAAAGGGAAAGCAGGAAACCCTGAATTTGTCTAATTTTATCCTTGAAGTGACTGAAGAACCACTAATTTGAATTAATTTAAATTGGGGGTGTTTAACTTTCCTGTTACAGAGAAGACTCAGAGCTTGAGATAGAAGTTAAGCTTGATTACAGAAAAAAGTAAAGGTTCTATTTTTGCACTTCTGGTTATTGGCTTGTGAAAACTGTATTCAGTACATAATTCTACTTAAACCATATAAATTCAGCATGAGAAGCCACCATATGAACTTTCTGTTAAGTTTTCAAATATAAAAGTGCTTGGTAGCTGGCCTGCGGAGATGAGATGGACTCTCAATCCTTTGTTTCATGGTTCTAGTGCAGACACAACTCCTTGAAAAGCAATTTCCACTCAATTACATTCATGTTGCCTAGGTTGGAAGCAGTAAAGGGAAATGAAGGACATTTCAGTGCCAGTATTACATTGGTTACTGATACCAAATTATCTCTGGATTAGAAACATCATGGTCCATATTGTGGCAGTAAAAGAACTTCATACCCTAGCTATGGATGAGGCTAATGGGTGGGTTTATAGACCTTGTATTCCCCAGAGTGCCTTATAAATCTGTGAGTTTTTCCCAAGTGCTCCATTTTACATTTGGATCCTTGAAAGAGCTGGAAAATCAGATGAATAAACACGCACACATGCTAAGAGCTACCTGGTTCATTATGCATGGCAGGAACTATACTTGTTCCATTTCTTTTTTCTGTTTATTTCATAAAGTTTTTAAAACATTTTTTGTCAGAGAAACACTTTCTGATGCAAAAGGGGCTTCTATTTTTTGAATAGAGGGGGACAAAAACCCCTCAATAAGAATTTATTAGCCTTGAAAATAAGTTTAAATGGCCAAAGTGGGTTTGCAATCGGCTCCTAAACAAAGAACAAGCAGATTCTTATTGTTGCTGCAGTCATTTAATATTTTTTGTGAATCATCAATGCAAAGAGCTCTATTTCAGACTCACCACATAATTATTTCTTAGTTTTGTTGCTAATAGATAAGTATGTTTGAAGTCTTTTCCAACAAAATGTTCTTCATTGAGTCCAGGCATGGTGGCTTATGCCTGTATTACCAGCGCTTTGGGAGGCTGAGGCAGGAGGATCACTTAAGGCCATGAGTTCAAGACCAGCCTGCCCAACATAGAAAGACCCCAATTCTTTAAAAAATTTTAGTTGGACATGGTAGTGCACACCTGTAGTCTCAGCTACTTGGGAGGCTGAAGTGGGAGAACAGCTTGAGCCCAGGAGTTTGAGGTTATAATGAATTATGACTGCACCACTGCACTCCAGCCTGGCAACAGAGCAAGACCTTGTCTCAAAGCAAAATGATCTTCATTGAATGTACTTGCAAGCTTCTTTGCTAAATCAGCCTGCTGGCTGGGAGCCAGGGGAGGCTCTAAGTTGTTCTATGACTCTCTATGACTCTATGCTCCCATTTCTTCTTTATTGCTAAAACGAAGATAATATCTGCTGCAGACATGTATCATAGAGATGTTAGGGTAATTTTGAGTTATTACCTGAAAAGCACTTTAAGTAGCTTAGGAGAAAAGAATCATAAAGTATAAACCAGCATTACTTTCACATTGCCAAGGACAGTTCTCACCACATAACAGGTTGCCCCAAGAACATCCACTTAGGGCAGAAAGTAGCAATTCAGAAGTCTCTAAATGCACCTCACATTTTTCTACATCTCCTCATCCCAACACATGGAGCTGTAGGACCCAAGAGGCACAGGCCCTCAGCCTGTGCCACAGTCTCAGCATTTTAGTTCCCTTGTCTCTCAACTTTGAAAACGCCATTCACAGGATTGCCTTAGAGAGTAAGTCACCAGAGTAATTAGAAAGTGCTTTACAAATAAAAAGTGCTATATATAATGAAGAATAATACTCAAGCACATGCATTTTGAGTACAGAGATATGGGTATTTGTTCAACTTTTTATTTGCAGGAAATGAGTATGTTGGCTGAACTAAAGCTGTCTACAGCTTTTAAGACGACAGCTGTGAGATACTTAAAAACATATGCTGTTCCACGTTTTGTCTGCTTGACATTGCCAGATTGAAGATTTAAAATGAGTTTCAAAGAATTTCCATCGTATTGCATATTTTGAAAGCTTTTTCATAAAGAGCACAATTATTAACAGTCTATTATACTAAGTCATATCTCTGATGGGCCTGCTGTGGTAAATCCCACCAAAAGAATGGTGTGTCCAGTGGGTGAGCAGAGTTTTCTTGGACATATCAGAACTCCTTCAGTCTACAGCAGGGTCGACTGGAGTCCAAGATTGGCAACAGGCCCCCCAACAGTAGCACAAATCTGAACATTGTTAGTTTGGTGGACCATGGCTCACTTTCAATCCCTTTATGGTGATATAAACACAACAATATTTTCTCCATTATGCTTCTTTTGAATTGGGGGCACACATTGTCTGCATTCTGGATAGCTAGTCAATGCTCGAACATTATGGTTGCCTGGTAAATCCTGAATAGCATGCCACCGTTGATGAAGAGCAGACACAAATAAGTATTTTGTCTCTTTCATATTTTCCAAATTCCCCTGAAGTAGAGTTCAATGCCATTATGAAGGTATTTTTTGTTCTCCAATTCTGAATTAGGAGTATGTATGACACATACTCCTTAGAATTCCAAGAGAATTCTTTTTTTCGGGGGGCGGGGGGGGTGTTGTGTGTTACATGGAGGTTCCCTGACAGCAGATTCTGGGAAGCCAAAGGCCTCCTGGAAGATCCAGGCTATTCCTGCAGGTTGCCCTTGTTCGAGAACTGCAGCCCTGAGCCTAGCAGGGTGATTACTGATTGGTCAGTCATGGAAACATCAAGCCAGCAGGGAAGGAAATGGTGAGTGAGGAGGTAGAGGCACAGACAACCCAGGGTGCCAAAGCTAACATCAGGGCATGACCATATGTGAAGATGGGGAGAAGACTCTGGAGAGTGGGTACCATGATTAGGGGGAGGTTTGAGTACAGAATAAGGGTGGTCCTATAAAAGAAAAATATATCAAACACTTGAGAAATGAAGCCAGTTGTGGGAGGGGGAGATAGAAAAGGAACAGGAGGTAGTACAAAATTCAAAAGTAAAATAAAAGAGAGACTTTCCTAGGACCAAGTAAAGCAATGTGCCATGAGTTAGTTATGGAAGTCAATTAGCTCAATCCTCTGCTACTGCTGCTCAGCGAAGAAGGAGGACAAAAACAAAAGCTAGATTCCAGCTCCTGCATCCTTTGTCCATGAAGCAAGGAGTGTTCCCCTGAACGGGCTTTAACATTTTGCATTCCCCTGATGTGCATGAGGAAGACGCAACCCCCCTGGGACTGAGTCTTACATGCCACTTCTAAGATAAGATGGCTGTGAAATAGGAGAATGGTGTGAACCCGGGAGGCGGAGCTTGCAGTGAGCCGAGGTCATGCCACTGCACTCCAGCCTGGGCGACAGAGCGAGACTCCATCTCAAAAAAAAAAAAAAAAAAAAAAAATAGTGACTGTGTTTTGTTCCATTAAATATTTTAAACTTGCTGGGTGCAGTAACCCCAGCACTTTGGGAGGCTGAGGCGGGAGGACTACTTGAGGCCAAGAGTTCAAGATCAGCCTGGGAAACATCAAAAGACTTCATCACTACTAAAAATAAAAATAAAAAAGAAATCAGCCAGGTGTGCTGGCACATGCCAGCTACTCAGGAGGCTGAGGCTGGAGGATCACTTGAGCCTGGCAGATTGAGGCTGCAGTGAGCTATGATGGAGCCACTGTACTCCAGCCAGAACCAAATAGACCCAAGTAGGATTGAGACTAAATGACTAGAGTAACTGTTGTATTATTTTAAAGTTTCAGGCAATACCCTTTTTGAAGATGCCTTAGATTTAGGAATAGAAGTGTAAACATTAATTAAAGTAGATAAAACCAGATAGAGCAACTCTGTTAAAAGGATTTCAAATGGCAAATGAAGACCCATTAAATAACACCTTATATTAATATAACTAGTGAGCATAGAAATCATGCTCGTGTTGGAGCAAAAACGTACAATTTTATTCTGCTATTTCATTTGAAGTTCTGAATCCTTTTCCTAATTTTTAGTGTCTCCCAAGATTCTTGGAGGACAATTTTATTCATCCTCTACCTTCTTTTCCTTTTACCTCTTCCTATTATTCTCCCTAGAATGCTTTGGGTCATAGACAGAGGTGAATGGGCAGGGGGAATCAGAGTAATGTAAGAACTTTTTTTGGTGCCTAATTTGGCTTTTAAAAGTTCCTTTCCATTTCAAACTTTTTTTTTTTTTTTTTTTTTTTTTTTTTTAAAGAAACAGTGAAATCCACCTAGGTAGTAAATGGACAATATTATCTTTTCTTATTCATGTGATAGTCTCTTCATTTTTGGGTTTTATTCCATGAAAAGTTGACATTTTAACATAAAGTGATATTTCCTCCCACTCCCTGCCATACAACTGGGAAAAGGCACCCTTTTGCAAGTAGTGTGATATGCAAGATTTTGTGAAAGGAGATTGTATCTAATACAGCCACAAATTTTAGGTATGTATCCATGTCTTTCTAAATCTGTGAGCAGCTAAAAGTAGCAACATTTATGTTTGAAAATCATAAGAAATCAAAATTTAAACATAGAAAGAGTGATTCATAACCATTTCAGTCCTGGGAAGATGGAAATAGTTGCTTCAGCTTGAGAAGACCACCAGAGCAACTCATCAGGTTCAGTGTAAGCCTGTATCAGTGCTGTCTTTCTTTGGACAAAGATTTAAGGCATGATATGTAGCAAGTTCAGACTACCTGTTACACAGCCCTCTTGGGTGCAAGAGTTGCATAAGATGAGTTAGTTTTTGTGCCTAATTGTTATCATCTTTGTCTCACTGACAGGTAGTAAACTTTATCGACTTGTCCCATGTTCGAATTTTTGATAAAGAGTCAAAAACCTATTTGAACTTTTATATGAGAAGGAGTTTTGTGGAGCCCACAAGTGGTTCTCCATTGGGAGCTGAAGGCTTCCTCCTCCATCTACTGGGGAGCCTTGTGATGTGGGTCAGGACTGTAAAACACATGGATGGATTAGTGAGAGGAGTAATGCAGGAAATGTAACCAAGGTGTCCCAGACCACATTTGTCATTAGGGAGTAAGCCATGGTAGCATGAGCCCCCACCTGTCTGACTCTGGTGGCCTCTCAGGGTCACTTGCATTATTTCCAGGTATTGTTTTTAGGGTGCTTTATTCACATCTGTGTACCAGACTGGCAGCAGTGATTAGTGCATCCTCGATTCAGATTATATTCTAACTCCCATGTGGTAATGTCACTTGGTGATTTCTCCTTGCGGTCCAGCACAAGAATTCCTGTGACAAGTCTGGGCTGATTCCACGTTTCCAATGCTTCCAGAGTTCAGGTGTTCCTGTCTTCTTTAAGGGGCTGGGAGAACAGCCCTGCTGCCCTGCACTTTATTCCTCCAGCCAAGAGGTGGCTCTGCTACTCTGGAGCTACACTAAATCTCTCGAACGCTTCAGTTTCAGAGTGAGGGACAGAGATAGAGTAGTTACCTTACCCGTTGCCCCTTCCTCTATGTTTGTCTTCTTAATCCTCCTCCCCTTTCATTACACCCACCCCAGTCTCTCCCAGGTAGAAGACGTAATGCTATGCATATGCCTGTGAGTGTAGAGATACAGGTGCTGGGGTGGGGACACAGCTTATGAGAAGGGGGAAGGGAGGTTTGGCTGTCCTCAGTATTTGAGGCTCCACTCAGCCAGGTGAAAATATTGTGAAAATTAATTGGCACATAGTTGGATAGCTGGAGAAAATTGCGGGATTCCATCACTCCCCTCTTTCTCTCACTGCTTCTCTTATTTTGTCCCTAGTGACCTCTGGGCCAAGATGGGCTTGCAAGGTCCCCTTGCATAGGGTTCCTTAAATTTCTGAAGTGGAGGGAAAAGTCTGGCTAGCAGATTGAGCCATCTGCTCACTGAACCTGAGAAAAGAAGGTCTTTATCTCTTCTGCTTAAGCCCAGGCCTTGAGTGAGAGGAAGGGTGTCTGAGGCTCTCACACAGTCAAGGGCAGCCCCACAGGCAGCTGCAGGGACTTGGGTTTTTGAGAAAACAGAGTGGACATTTGCCTTGTGGGTCTCAGCACCACCTTACCCAGAGGCTGGCGGCTGCAAAAGTGCTCGGGGCACCTTGTTGAGCACTGGCAGGTATAATAATATTTCAGAGAGTATGTTAAGACTACTTAAATAAATAAACTTCTCCAGCATCTAAGCAATGCTCATTTACAGAAAGTCAATAGGCTAATTATCCTTAGCTATTTATAGAAAGAAGTCTCCCAAGGACAGAGAGTGACTTGACAACATTTTGTTTACTTTATTACATTTACTTAACAATAAAGAAAACAAAATTTCTTTTAAAAATACCTTAGAACTTTAATTGCCCTTCCCTCAAAAGGAGAAAAACTGAATGGCTGGAATTAACAGCTCTATCTTACTTCTGTAGAAATATATGGTTGGCAAAGCACTTTCCAATACACAACCTTGTTTAATCTTTACGACTGTACTGTTTGATGATGAGGAACAGGGCCACTAAGGGCTTTGCCCAGGGTCATATGGCCAGCAGGGAGCAGAGCAGGATCATCAGCTTTCAAATCTTGTTTCATGGTTCTTTAGTGCATCTTAAACTTAGAGTGAACTTGAACAAGGTGAATGCAAAGTCCTTAGCACTTCCAAGGCTATTTCAACCCCTTCAAAAGTCTTTCCCTTTCTTTGGGAAACCCCTCAACTTTCTCTCTCTCTCTCTCTCCCCCCCCTCATTTTTTTTCTGTGAAAATATTTGAGAGATATTTATGATTTTCCTTTTGAGTTCTTTGGCTATGAATACTCATTTTATTTAAAGTTTGGCTGAGATGTCTTTCTTAGCAAGCACAGTGAATACTCAGGAATCCTTGCAAGTGAGAAAAATCTATTCTACAAGTTGTTTTCAGATGTAATAAAGACTTTACATACATTACATTCAATAACTAATAGAACCTATATAAAGTTATGTATGGTAGACATTTTATTAAGCATTTGTTTTGATTTTACAGCTTGCTTTTCATATCTTTTTAGGGATTATATCTGTTCACAGGTCTTCAAAAAGCACATTTTCAGTTTTCCCATCTATAAACTGGATATAATAATAGCACCTACTTCATAAGGTTGTTATGAAGATTAAATCCCTTTTAGTTAATAAACCTAAAGCTCTCAGAATAGCAGCTAGCACATGGTACTCAATAATCATTAGCTATTATTATTCCTGTTAGTCAAAAGAGCTTTTATTATGCACCTCGCCACAGAACAAATTTGTAGGAAGCCAGCAATTCAACCATTGAATCCCAGTACAATCCATCTATTTATGCTAAATATCAAAATATTTTTGGAATATAGCTCTTAGGAATGACATGGTTTAAGAGAATAGACTATATGGTGTAATTTTAGTCAACTATAGCAAAGACATTAATGAGAATGTTTTAGTGAGAAGCAAAAATCAGTTTTTTCCAGTAGAGTAGAATACAATAGAGTAGAATAAAAGAGTATAAAGTGATTACCAGTTAGAATGGCAATCATTAAAAAGTCAGGAAACAACAGGTGCTGGAGAGGATGTGGAGAAATAGGAACACTTTTACACTGTTGGTGGGATTGTAAACTAGTTCAACCATTGTGGAAAACAGTATGGTGATTCTTCAAGGATCTAGAACTAGAAGTACCATATGACCCAGACATCCCATTACTGGGTATATACCCAAAGGATTATAAATCATGCTGCTATAAAGACACATGCACACATATGTTTATTGCAGCACTATTCACAATAGCAAAGACTTGGAATCAACCCAAACGTCCATCAGTGACAGATTGGATTAAGAAAATGTGGCACATCTACACCATGGAATACTATGCAGCCATAAAAAAGGATGAGTTTATGTCCTTTGTAGGGACATGAATGCAGCTGGAAACCATCATTCTCAGCAAACTATTGCAAGAACAGAAAACCAAACACCACATGTTCTCACTCATAGGTGGGAGCTGAACAATGAGATCACTTGGACTCAGGAAGGGGAACATCACACACCGGGGCCTATTATGGGGAGGGGGAGGGGGGAGGGATGGCATTGGGAGTTATACCTAATGTAAATGATGAGTTGATGGGTGCTGATGAGTTGATGGGTGCAGCACACCAACATGGCACAAGTATATATATGTAACAAACCTGCACGTTGTGCACATGTACCCTAGAACTTAAAGTATAATAATAAAAAAGAAAGAAAGAAAAAAAAAAGAGTATGAAGTGATTAAAAGCATTGATGTCCTGGCCGGGTGCGGTGGCTCACGCCTGTAATCCCAGCACTTTGGGAGGCCCTGGCGGGCGGATCATGAGGTCAGGAGATCCAGACCATCCTGGCTAACACTGTGAAACCCTGTCTTTACTGAAAATACAAAAAAAAAAAAAAAAAAAAAAAAAAAAAAAAGAAAAGGAAAAAAACAACCGGGTGTGGTGGCAGGTGCCTGTAGTCCCAGCTACTTCGGAGACTGAGGCAGGAGAATGGCGTGAACCCAGGAGGCGGAGCTTGCAGTGAGCTGAGATTGCGCCACTGCACTCCATCCTGGGCAACAGAGCGAGACTCCATCTCAAAAACAAACAAACAAAACAAAAAACACTGATGTTCTGTTTCAAATCTTGACTTTGAGTTTACTGTTGGTGTGATCTTGGTAAGTTACTTGAGCTCTCGAGGCATCTGTTTCTTCATCCATAAAATAGAGGTATTAACAGTGTGTATATGAAGGTCAGAGAAGGATAAAATGAGGTGGTGCTTAGTCCAGTGCCTGGCGCTCACAGGGATGGCCAAAAAGTGCTGGCTATTAGAATCGTGAATACGAACTT
Source organism: Rhinopithecus roxellana (assembly GCF_007565055.1). Taxonomy (NCBI): domain Eukaryota; kingdom Metazoa; phylum Chordata; class Mammalia; order Primates; family Cercopithecidae; genus Rhinopithecus; species Rhinopithecus roxellana. The sequence continues at coordinate 65,986,604 of NC_044554.1, forward strand.
AGGGCCAGAGTTCAAACAGAAACTGGTTCTTTCTTTAGTCCAAGCAGTTCTATAGTCACTTACCCTCTTTCTATCTTCCACATACCCATGTTTTGAAACTCTTCAGATTTCTTGCCTATAGTGGAAAAAAAAATTTTGCATCTTTCCCTTTTTATTTTTTGAGATTTCAGTACCTCCCCAGATGTAAACCTCAATTTGGGGATCACTATACATTCTGCATATTTCTTCCAGCCAAGAAAATATTGTCAAGTATTGATTTGCTTTCTGTAGTTTTTATTATGAAAAATACACACACGTACTTCTATTTTTGTATGTATATATAGTTTCTGTATTTGAAAACATAATATTGAATAAATTTTTCTAAAAAAACTTCTACAGCTACATTTTCTCATTCTTCTGTTCAATTTGTCTGTCTGAAATATAGCCTATTAGTGGTAGAAGACAAAGTTCCAAGGATGCTATTCAGTTCAGTTGGCCATAGGTTGCAGAAGAACCTGTTTTCCAAGGAAATGTACTGTTGTCTGTGCATACACACACACACACACACACACACACACACATGCATTTATATTTACATGTATAACTAATATTGTCACGAGCCACTTGTTTGAACTCTTTTATCAAAAGTAATCTGTTTTTCTTTTAAGAGAAATATTGATCATTCATTTCTATTAAGTATTTTTCTTTTTTCCTTGTGTAACAGCTTTTTATTTCAACCCCAGCTTCTTTTATTTAAATGTGAAATTTGTAAGTCAAATATGGCAAATGGTACACAATGCAAAATTACCTTTAATTCATTACTTTACAGTTTTATTCATTTCCATAATAGGCTTCATAGTAGGAAAGTATTGACTTTTAAGTCAATTAATTTAGAAATGATTCCTATTTCTAAGACACAGCACTGGTCATAACCTATTCTATGGTTCATCACATTTAGCTATGGGTGAGCCTCAAAGAGATTTTCTAAGAGCTGAAAATTTGAAAATGGGAGTAAAAAGAAGCAAGTAGATATTTGTGTTGGGCATTTGTACATTACCCCTGGGATGTGAGATAAGACAAGTAAAATAAAATGTTCTAGAAAGAAGGAAAGGCAGAAGTCATGGCTTCATGCAGTTGAGTGGGTAGAAAATAAAGGAATGTTAGCATTAGAGGCCCAAACAGCGTAACTAGATATGGATCACATAGGATATGAAGATTTTTAACCCATGTGTGTAAGTCATTCCAAAAAACTATTAAAGGATAAAAATGCTTAATTTGTTACCAGAATCCCTCTGTGTTTAAAAATCACATTCACACTAATGTTAAATATAAAAATACCACATATCCTATGTTGATACAATATGTTCCTGAGCCTTCTCCTCATATATCCCATGCCATAGAAAGGTTATCTGCTCATGAAGTTATCTGTAGATTTTACATTTATTTGCTTTATGTAACACATAGTATTCTAAAAAATGAGTTGATATATATATTTATATATGTATAAATATACATATATTTTATATACACACACACACACATATATATATATATATATATATATATATATATTTTTTTTTTTGAAACAGTCTCACTCTTGTGGCCCAGGCTGGAGTGCAGTGGCACGATCTCAGCTCACCACAACTTCCGCCTCCCGGGTTCAAGCGAGTCTCCTGCTTCAGTCTCCCAAGTAGCTGGGATTATAGGCACGCACCACCATGCCCGGCTAATTTTTATATTTTTAGTAGAGACGGGGTTTCACCATGTTGGCCAGGCTGGTCTCAAACTCCTGACCTCAAGTGTTCTGCTCACCTTGGCCTCCCAAAGTGCTGGGATTACAGGTGTGAGCCACTGCACCTGGCTCAAAATAAATTTTTATAAACAAGATGACTTTCAAACATTAGAGGAGCTCTCATTTTATTTTACTTATTTATTTTAAATTAAAACATTTCTATATCAGGGATACAGGTGCATTTTTGTTACATGAATATATTGTGTATGGGTGAAGTCTGGCCTTCTAGTGTACCCCTCATCCAAATAATGAACAGTGTACTCAATAGGAAATTTTTCAGCCCCCATTGCTCCTATCCTCCCATGTTTTGGAGTCTCCAGTGTCCATTATTTCACCTGTATGTTCATGTGTACCTATTGTTTAGCTCCCGTTTGTAAGAGAGGACATGTGGTGTTTGACATGAGGCCATTATTCACAGTGAAATAGCTCTCATTTTAAAGAACTTGAATAATTATCATTTGATTTGGTAATTCTCTAAGCTCAACTATATTAGGTGTTCAAAACAGACAAAATACAAAGCAAAGACAGAAGAGCTCTGGGAAGAAACAGACAATAAAGATTGTTTAAAATAGTTATAAATGGGGAGGGGAGGGCATACTATACATATATATATGTATGGCTATAGAGGTATGTCTATACACATACACACATAGTGGTTGACAAAAGGAAGATATCTATGAACACACAAAAAATTCACAACATCAGTTGTATCTAGGAGGAGAACAGGATGAATGAGGGACAGGAATATAGATGACTTTTCACTGTACATTATTTTGTACTACCTGAATTTTGAACCACATGTGTATGTTAACTCTTCTATCCCCTCAAAAGAAAGTGACAAAGACTGTCTTTTGACTTTGTAGCTTTTTGGCTAGATGCTGTTTGACTTTGTGAAAACACAGATCATTCATTCATATTTGATGTAAACACCCTTACACAAATAATAATTTAACAATACTGAGTGCCAGCGTTTAGATTATATGACAGTTAGAAGGGAGATGGAGAAGAAAGTTTATTGGCTTGCATGTTCCACCAGAAGATTTGAATTGGTTTAATTCAATTTTCTAGGTACATTTTTAAAAAGGAATTGATATGGGGTAATATTGCACTCCTCTCTTATTAGATAAATATGTTAATAGAGTGTCTTTTGGATGTCAAAGTTTAATAGTTAAAGGATCTGTTAAGCTTATTATAGAGGCACCTTGGAACAGCAAACAAAGGGTGGTAAGCTCAAGGTCCCTATTCAATAACCTCACGTTTATCTGTTCCGTGGGACAAATTCTACCTTATTGCACCATTACATTTTATTCAGGCAATATTAGCAAGTACAACGACCTGTAAAGAAAAATTAACTTTCGGGGGGCGGAGCAAGATGGCCGAATAGGAACAACTCCAGTCTCCAACTCCCAGCGCGAGCGACACAGAAGACCGGTGATTTCTGCATTTTCAACTGAGGTACTGGGGTCATCTCACTAGGGAGTGCCGGACAATCGGTGCTGGTCAGCTGCTGCAGCCTGACCAGCGAGAGCTGAAGCAGGGCGAGGCATCGCCTCACCTGGAAGCGCAAGGGGGAAGGGGATCCGTTTTCCTAGCCAGGGGAACTGAGACACACAACACCTGGAAAATCGGGTAACTCCCACCCCAATACTGCGCTGTAAGCATACAGGCATTCCAGGAGAATATATCCCACACCTGGCCGGGAGGGTCCCACGCCCACGAAGCCTCCCTCACTGCTAACACAGCAGTCTGCCGCGATCTATCCGCAAGGCAGCAGCGAGGCTGGGGGAGGGGCGCCCGCCATTGCTGAGGCTTAAGTAGGTAAACAAAGCCGCTGGGAAGCTCGAACTGGGTGGAGCTCACAGCAGCTCAAGGAAGCCTGCCTGTCTCTGTAGTCTCCACCTCTGGGGACAGCGCACAGCTGAAGACCAACAGGGGAAGTAGCGGGAGCCGGTGCAGACGCGAACGACTCTGTCTGACAGCTTTGGGGAGAGCCGCGGATCTCCCAACGCGGAGGTTGAGATCTGAGAACGGACAGACTGCCTGCTCAGGTGTGTCCCTGACCCCTGAGTAGCCTAGCTGGGAGAAATCCCCCACTAGGGGCAGTCTGACACCCCACACCTCACAGGGTGGAGTACACCCCTGAGAGGAAACTTCCAAAGGAAGAATCAGACAGGTACACTCGCTGTTCAGCAATATTCTATCTTCGGCAACCTCTGCTGCTGATACCCAGGCAAACAGGGTCTGGAGTGGACCTTAAGCAATCTCCAACAGACCAACAGAGAGTCCTTCTGACTGTCAGAAGGAAAACTATCAAACAGGAAGGACACCTATACCAAAACCCCATCAGTTCGTCACCACCATCAAAGACCAGAGACAGATAAAACCACAAAGATGGGGAAGAAGCAGGGCAGAAAAGCTGGAAATTCAAAAAATTAGAGCGCATCTCCCCCTGCAAAGGAGCGCAGCCCATCACCAGCAACGGATCAAAGCTGGCCAGAGAATGACTTGGACGAGAGGAGAGAAGAAGGCTTCAGTCCATCAAACTTATCAGAGCTAAAGGAGGAATTACGTACCCAGCGCAAAGAAACTAAAAATCTTGAAAAAAGAGTGGAAGAATTGACAGCTAGACTCATTAATGCAGAGAAGATCATAAACGAAATGACAGAGATGAAAACCATGACACGAGAAATACGTGACAAATGCACAAGCTTCAGTAACCGACTCGATCAACTGGAAGAAAGAGTATCAGCGATTGAAGATCAAATGAATGAAATGAAGCGAGAAGAGAAACCAAAAGAAAAAAGAAGAAAAAGAAATGAGCAAAGCCTGCAAGAAGTATGGGATTACGTAAAAAGACCAAATCTACGTCTGATTGGGGTGCCTGAAAGTGAGGGGGAAAATGGAACCAAGTTGGAAAACACTCTTCAGGATATCATCCAGGAGAACTTCCCCAACCTAGTAGGGCAGGCCAACATTCAAATTCAGGAAATACAGAGAACGCCACAAAGATACTCCTCCAGAAGAGCAACTCCAAGACACATAATTGCCAGATTCACCAAAGTTGAAATGAAGGAAAAAATCTTAAGGGCAGCCAGAGAGAAAGGTCGGGTCACCCACAAAGGGAAGCCCATCAGACTAACAGCAGATCTCTCGGCAGAAACTCTACAAGCCAGAAGAGAGTGGGGGCCAATATTCAACGTTCTTAAAGAAAAGAATTTTAAACCCAGAATTTCATATCCAGCCAAACTAAGTTTCATAAGTGAAGGAGAAATAAAATCCTTTACAGATAAGCAAATGCTTAGAGATTTTGTCACCACCAGGCCTGCCTTACAAGAGACCCTGAAGGAAGCCCTAAACATGGAAAGGAACAACCGGTACCAGCCATCGCAAAAACTTGGCAAAATGTAAAGACCATCGAGGCTAGGAAGAAACTGCATCAACTAACGAGCAAAATAACCAGTTAATATCATAATGGCAGGATCAAGTTCACACATAACAATATTAACCTTAAATGTTAATGGACTAAATGCTCCAATTAAAAGACACAGACTGGCAAACTGGATAAAGAGTCAAGACCCATCAGTCTGCTGTATTCAGGAGACCCATCTCACATGCAGAGACATACATAGGCTCAAAATAAAGGGATGGAGGAAGATCTACCAAGCAAATGGAGAACAAAAAAAAGCAGGGGTTGCAATCCTAGTCTCTGATAAAACAGACTTTAAACCATCAAAGATCAAAAGAGACAAAGAAGGCCATTACATAATGGTAAAGGGATCAATTCAACAGGAAGAGCTAACTCTCCTAAATATATATGCACCCAATACAGGAGCACCCAGATTCATAAAGCAAGTCCTTAGAGACTTACAAAGAGACTTAGACTCCCATACAATAATAATGGGAGACTTCAACACTCCGCTGTCAACATTAGACAGATCAACGAGACAGAAAGTTAACAAGGATATCCAGGAATTGAACTCATCTCTGCACCAAGCGGACCTAATAGACATCTATAGAACTCTCCACCCCAAATCAACAGAATATACATTCTTCTCAGCACCACATCGCACTTATTCCAAAATCGACCACATAATTGGAAGTAAAGTACTCCTCAGCAAATGTAAAAGAACAGAAATTATAACAAACTGTCTCTCAGACCACAGTGCAATCAAACTAGAACTCAGGACTAAGAAACTCAATCAAAACCGCTCAACTACATGGAAACTGAACAACCTGCTCCTGAATGACTACTGGGTACATAACGAAATGAAAGCGGAAATAAAGATGTTCTTTGAAACCAATGAGAACAAAGATACAACATACCAGAATCTCTGGGACACATTTAAAGCAGTGTGTAGAGGGAAATTTATAGCACTAAATGCCCACAAGAGAAAGCAGGAAAGATCTAAAATTGACACTCTAACATCACAATTAAAAGAACTAGAGAGGCAAGAGCAATCACATTCAAAAGCTAGCAGAAGGCAAGAAATAACTAAGATCAGAGCAGAACTGAAGGAGATAGAGACACAAAAAACCCTCCAAAAAATCAATGAATCCAGGAGTTGGTTTTTTGAAAAGATCAACAAAATTGACAGACCGCTAGCAAGGCTAATAAAGAAAAAAAGAGAGAGGAATCAAATAGATGCAATAAAAAATGATAAAGGGGATATCACCACTGACCCCACAGAAATACAAACTACCATCAGAGAATACTATAAACGCCTCTACGCAAATCAACTAGAAAATCTAGAAGAAATGGATAATTTCCTGGACACTTACACTCTCCCAAGGCTAAACCAGGAAGAAGTTGAATCCCTGAATAGACCAATAGCAGGCTCTGAAATTGAGGCAACAATTAATAGCCTACCCACCAAAAAAAGTCCAGGACCAGATGGATTCACAGCTGAATTCTACCAGAGGTACAAGGAGGAGCTGGTACCATTCCTTCTGAAACTATTCCAATCAATAGAAAAAGAGGGAATCCTCCCTAACTCATTTTATGAGGCCAACATCATCCTGATACCAAAGCCTGGCAGAGACACAACAAAAAAAGAGAATTTTAGACCAATATCCCTGATGAACATTGATGCAAAAATCCTCAATAAAATACTGGCAAACCGGATTCAGCAGCACATCAAAAAGCTTATCCACCATGATCAAGTGGGCTTCATCCCTGGGATGCAAGGCTGGTTCAACATTCGCAAATCAATAAACGTAATCCAGCATATAAACAGAACCAAAGACAAGAACCACATGATTGTCTCAATAGATGCAGAAAAGGCTTTTGACAAAATTCAACAGCCCTTCATGCTAAAATCGCTCAATAAATTCGGTATTGATGGAACGTACCTCAAAATAATAAGAGCTATTTATGACAAACCCACAGCTAATATCATACTGAATGGGCAAAAACTGGAAAAATTCCCTTTGAAAACTGGCACAAGACAGGGATGCCCTCTCTCACCACTCCTATTCAACATAGTGTTGGAAGTTCTGGCTAGGGCAATCAGGCAAGAGAAAGAAATCAAGGGTATCCAGTTAGGAAAAGAAGAAGTCAAATTGTCCCTGTTTGCAGATGACATGATTGTATATTTAGAAAACCCCATCGTCTCAGCCCAAAATCTCCTTAAGCTGATAAGCAACTTCAGCAAAGTCTCAGGATACAAAATTAATGTGCAAAAATCACAAGCATTCTTATACACCAGCAACAGACAAGCAGAGAGCCAAATCAGGAATGAACTTCCATTCACAATTGCCTCAAAGAGAATAAAATACCTAGGAATCCAGCTTACAAGGGATGTAAAGGACCTCTTCAAGGAGAACTACAAACCACTGCTCAGTGAAATCAAAGAGGACACAAACAAATGGAAGAACATACCATGCTCATGGATAGGAAGAATCAATATCGTGAAAATGGCCATACTCCCCAAGGTTATTTATAGATTCAATGCCATCCCCATCAAGCTACCAATGAGTTTCTTCACAGAATTGGAAAAAACTGCTTTAAAGTTCATATGGAACCAAAAAAGAGCCCGCATTGCCAAGACAATCCTAAGTCAAAAGGACAAAGCTGGAGGCGTCACGCTACCTGACTTCAAACTATACTACAAGGCTACAGTAACCAAAACAGCATGGTACTGGTACCAAAACAGAGATATAGACCAATGGAACAGAACAGAGTCCTCAGAAATAATACCGCACATCTACAGCCATCTGATCTTTGACAAACCTGAGAGAAACAAGAAATGGGGAAAGGATTCCCTATTTAATAAATGGTGCTGGGAAAATTGGCTAGCCATAAGTAGAAAGCTGAAACTGGATCCTTTCCTTACCCCTTATACGAAGATTAATTCAAGATGGATTAGAGACTTAAATGTTAGACCTAATACCATAAAAACCCTAGAAGAAAATCTAGGTAGTACCATTCAGGACATAGGCATGGGCAAGGACTTCATGTCTAAAACACCAAAAGCAACGGCAGCAAAAGCCAAAATTGACAAATGGGATCTAATTAAACTAAAGAGCTTTTGCACAGCAAAAGAAACTACCATCAGAGTGAACAGGCAACCTACAGAATGGGAGAAAATTTTTGCAACCTACTCATCTGACAAAGGGCTAATATCCAGAATCTACAAAGAACTCAAACAAATATACGAGAAAAAAACAAACAACCCCATCAAAAAGTGGGGAAAGGATATGAACAGACATTTCTCAAAAGAAATATTCATACAGCCAACAGACACATGAAAAAATGCTCATCATCACTGGCCATCAGAGAAATGCAAATCAAAACCACAATGAGATACCATCTCACACCAGTTAGAATGGCAATCATTAAGAAGTCAGGAAACAACAGGTGTTGGAGAGGATGTGGAGAAATAGGAACACTTTTACACTGTTGGTGGGATTGTAAACTAGTTCAACCATTATGGAAAACAGTATGGCAATTCCTCAAGGATCTAGAACTAGATGTACCATATGACCCAGCCATCCCACTACTGGGTATATACCCAAAGGATTATAAATTAGTCTACTACAAAGACACATGCACACGTATGTTTATTGCGGCACTATTCACAATAGCAAAGACTTGGAATCAACTCAAATGTCCATCTGTGACAGACTGGATTAAGAAAATGTGGCACATATACACCATGGAATACTATGCAGCCATAAAAAAGGATGAGTTTGCGTCCTTTGTAGGGACATGGATGCAGCTGGAAACCATCATTCTTAGCAAACTATCACAAGAAGAGAAAACCAAACACCGCATGTTCTCACTCATAGGTGGGAACTGAACAATGAGATCATTTGGACTCGGGAAGGGGAACATCACACACTGGGGTCTATCATGGGGAGGGGGGAGGAGGGAGGGATTGCATTGGGGAGTTATACATGATATAAATGATGAATTGATGGGTGCTGACGAGTTGATGGGTGCAGCACACCAACATGGCATAAGTATACATATGTAACAAACCTGCACGTTATGCACATGTACCCTAGAACTTAAAGTATAATAAAAAAAAAAAAAAAAAAAAAAAATTAAAAAAAAAAAAAAAAAAAAAAAAAAAAAAAGAAAAATTAACTTTCAATAAAGATATCAGGAATGAAGTAAAATATGATAAGTTAATGCCCTTGCTGCTAGAAACCCTAAAATGTACCACAAAGTTCTAGCAGTAAAATTTCTTTGAAATACGTGGTGCCTGGTGACAGGGCTTTTGTGGAAAAATACAATGTGAAAGAATACTCTTCTGCCCTTGCTAGCTGTTTCCCAACCAATTGAAGATGATGTGGTTCCTTCTAAATGCCTGCACGAGATCTAACATTGTATCTGTCATCTCTCATTTAATTATACAGCATGGAGAAAATGCATAATTTACAACATCTTTCACTCACATGTCAAGTTGCCCTAGCTGTGTGTATCTAGAGCTGAAGTTTCATTTCTTGCAGAGGCATACTGGCCCATGACTACAGGTTTAGAGATCCTGCTTTTTCTTAGACTCTGCTCCACACCCAGAAACACAGGATTGCACCTAAAATATCAGAGTGGGATGGGACTTGGCATGAGTCCAGTAGGATGGCAGCAGCATTCAGGCATTAGCTTGGGAGTGTGTGAGTGTGTGCCTGCACATACATGTACGCACCAAGCCCCCCACATACATGTCTGTACACCCTCACCACCACACCCATGCATTCACACACATACACACTTGGACACATTCACACAAACACACGTGCACACTCCTCTCCAGAGATGTCATATTTAAAGGTGGTTTTGTGAACATGGAAGAGGCCCTTGGCAAATTTAGTCCTATTTTAAAGTCCCGTTGTAAAATATAATCCCTGTAAACCCGAGCAGAATATTTGAAAAAAGACTAATCTACTAAAAAGTTTTTTGGACTTAAGGTAAGATCACAGAATGTATATAATTGAAGCACATCATCTTTAATGATAGGTATGTAGTCATAATGCTAATGTCACGCCTCTGTTCAAAATCCTGCATTGTGTCCCTAATCCTCCCATTGTTCAAGGGTCAAAACCAAAATTGATCCTTGAACAATGGGAGGATTAGGGGCATGGATGCACCAGGCAGTGAAAAATTCATGTATAACTTTTGACTTCCCCCAAACCTAACTACTAATAGCCTACTGTTGAGTGGAAGCTTCACTGACAGCATAAGAAATTAATGCATATTTTGTATGTGACATGTATTATATACTATATTCCTATAATAAAATAAGCTAGATAAAAGAAAATATTATTAAGAAATCCTAAGGAAGAGAAAATGTATTTACTATTCATTAAGTAGAAGTGAATCATCATAAAGACTTTTATCTTTCTTGTCTTCACATTGAGCAGACTGAGGAGGAGGAGGAAGAAGGGGGTTGGTCTTGCTATCTGAGGGATGGCAGAGGTGCAAGTGGAGGAGGTGGAAGAGGGGGCAGCAGAGGCAGGCACAGTTGGTATAACTTTAGGAAAATATGTGGTAATTTATCTGACTTTTTTGCTTTTTCATGTCTCTCAAAATGTTTCTATATAGTACCAATTCTTCCACCATTTGCTTTAGTTTCAGTGCCCATATATAGAAAGCCCATGTCATAAAAGAAGTCAAAAGCAATCTTGGATAGTCTGAGCCCTTCTCCCAGATTGTCTAATGTCAATTTGTTTTCTGGCACTACTTCTTCCATATCTTCTTCCTCACTGTCTAGCACTGGTTCAGAAGCACTCACCTCCATCAAGTCATCTTCTGTTAATTCCTCTGGCATGGTATCTATTAGCACTTGAATATTTCCAAGATTCATATCTTGAAACTCTTCACTCCCCAACTTTTTTGCCATATCCACAATCTCTTGAATAATTTCCTCGATTGGCTCTTCTGTAAATTCTGGGAAGTCATGAACAACTTCTGGATACAGTATTCTCTAGCAGGAATTTATTGTTTTGGGCTTGATGGCTTGCATGAGCTTTTCTATAAAAACAGTGGCATCTTCAACGGTGTACTCCTTCCAGACTTTCATGATGTTCTCCCTGTCAGGTTCTCTTCCATAGCATTGACAGTCTTTTCCATAGAGTACCATGTGTAATGAGTCTTAAAGGTCCTTATGATCCCTTGATTTGGAAGTTGAATTAGAGACATTGTGTTTGGGGACAAGTAGACCACTTTGACGCCTTTGGCATTGACCTCATGGGGTTCTGGGTGGCCAGGGACATTGTTCAATATCAAAAGAAGCTTCAAAGGCACTTCTTTATTAGCAAGGTACTTCCTGATTTCAGGGACAAAGCACTGATGGAATCAATTCAGAAAAAAGTGTTCTCGCTATCCAGGCTTACTTGTACAACCAAAAGACTGGCTGTTGGTGCTTATCTTTTTCCTTCAAGGCTCAGGGGTTAGCCGCTTTATAGATATGGGCAGTCCTGAGCATAAACCCAAATGCATTTGCATAATACAGTAGAATTAGCCTGTCCCTTTCTGCCTTAAATCCTGATGCTTACATCTCTTCCTTACTAATAAATGTCTTTTGTGGCATTTCTCCCCACCAGAACATGGCACTTTCATCTGCATGAAAAACCTGTTCAGGCAGATATCCTTTCTCATCATGATTTTCTTAATGATGTCTATTACCTCTTGGTTGGCAGAAGCTGCTTCTCCTGTTATCTTGACATTTTTAAAGCCAAAAATCTCTTTCTAAAATTATCAAGTCATCTTTTGCTGGCATTAAATTCTCTAGCTTTGGATTCTTCACTTTTCTTTTGCTTTAAGTTTTCATATAATGACTTTGCTTTTTCTTGAATCATATTGGAGTCTATAGGTATACCTTTATTACAGAAATCCTGCACCCACATAAAAGCTGCATTTTCAATGTGAGATAAAAAGGTATTTTGCAAAACATGCAAAGTTTCCGTGCCTGCTTGCATAGCTGCAGCAATGTGTTCACAGATTTTGTTTCTTTTTTCTTTTTTTACAACGGTACTTATGCTGGATCATTTATCTTGCAATGTTGAGCACCTGCAACTGCAGAACTCAGTGTAGGGTGCATATCAAGCAGATGTAATGGCATGGCTTTTCTCTGCTTCTTGGGGGCACTTCCAGCATCACTAGTGGCACTTTGTGTGGGCCTCATGATGTTATTCAAGGTTTATGGTATTGCACTAAACACAATAAAAAATATGCAAGAACTGCATGAGATAACTTTTTACTGAGATATGCAATTTTCTAGAGAGATGAACTGCTTACATGGAGATGATTAGTGTCACATTTTAAGCATAATACTTGAGCTCACCAATAGCAATAGAAGGTGGCTACAAAATTATTACAGTGTATACTACAGTTAATTTCTTGCAGTTATGATATAATACTGCATCTTTATGTTGGTTTACATTGATCTCAACTGTGAATAGTACCACATAGTGTCTTTGTGTTGTGTGCATACATTCAGATAAATTTTAACTTCCTATAATAAGTGTGTGTAAATTTTATGATAGTAAATGATAACATAAGCTAGTATCTACATATATTTTACATATTAATGACTTACCTAACATATTGTTAACTATTTTTTTGAGAGCATCTCACTCTGTCACCTAAGCTAGAGTGTAGTGGTGTGAACACAGCTCACTGCAGCCTCGACCTCCTGGGCTCAAGTGATCCTCCTGCCTCAGCCTCCCAAGCAGCTGGGACTACAGGGGTGCACCACCACACCTGGCTAATTTTTAATTTTTTTCTAGATACAGGGCCTCACTATATAGTCCAGGCTGATTTTCAATTTTTTGTGGATATTTCTAGGCTGTGTGGTTTGTCTGCAAGTTTTTTCAATTTGTCTCAAATCTCCAAAATTTGTTTCAATGTTTATTGAAAAAATCCTGTCTTCCCAAAAATTGGACCTGCACAGTTCAGACACATTTTGTTCAAGGGTCCACTCTACTTCCCATTTCCCCCAGTGTAGAAGCCAAAGTCCTCACAGTGCCTTTCAAGGCTTCCTCCTACCTCCCTTTTTCTTGAGGCCCTCGCGTCAGCTGTTCCCTTGCCTGGAATGCTCGTCCCCTGGCTCATTCTCTCCCCATTCAAGTTAACTACAATCTCACTGTCTCAAAGAAGCCCACTTTGTTCTGCTTTTCCACCCTGCTATCCTGATCTCATTTACCCGGTTCCCCCTTTTCTTCATTGTATTTAACACTTCTAACCTATGGTATAATTTACTTACTGATTTTATTTATTGTTTACCATTTAGCTCCTCTTTCTAAAATTTTAAGCTCCATGGGGACAGGATCTTTGTTTTGCTCACTGATGGGTCCTAAGGGACCAGAAAAAAGTCCTAAGTGAACAGTGGCATTCAGTAAGTATTTACTGAATGCATGGTTGAATTAATTGAACAATCACATTACAGTTATGATCTTTAATCCTTTTAACAATCCTAAGCACTATGATTCCCATTTACTAGGTGAGAAAACTGGAGCTCAGCTAGATTATCTTATCCAAAGAAAAAGGGGTTACCAAGAACGAATGACAGGATTTATACCCAGGTCTGCCTTTCACCAAAGCCAGTGTGCTTTCTTCAGTGCTGGTCTCACATCTTCTCAAGTAGTATTATCATAGATAAAAACAGACTGAGTTATGTTTTGTCATAACATGACAGAGGAGACCCCATACAAACCAAGGGAAGCCTGTGTTTTTTGTGATTCTGGGCTTGACCATGACCCTTCCTATAGTTTGGAGGTTTTAGGATAGGTGATTGAGGATCAGAGAGAGTGTGCTATGGTCTGAAGGCTTACGTCTTCCCGAAAATTCATTTGTGGAAATTCTAAGATCCAAAGTATTAAAAGGTGGGGTCTTTGGGAGATGATTAGATCATGGGAGTGGAGCCCTAAGGGATGGGATTGGTGGTGTCCTTCCTTTAAAAGAGACCCATGGAGTGTTCATACCTGCACTCCCAGCACTTTGGGAGACCAAGGTGGGTGGATCACTTGAGGTCAGGAGTTCAAGACCAGCCTGACCGACTAGGTGAAACCTTGTCTCTACTAAAAACACAAACATTAGCCACGCATGGTGGTGGGTGCCTGTAATCCCAGCTACTCGGGAGGCTGAGGCAGGGGAATTGCTTGAGCCCAGGAGGCAGAAGTTGCAGTGAGCCAAGACTGTACCACTGCACTCCAGCTTGGGCAATAGAGTAAGACTCTATCAAACAAACAAACAAACAAACAAACAAACAAAAAAAAAAAAACCTTACAGAATTTGTTCACTCTTCCACCACATGAAGATACATCTAGAAGGAACCATCTATGAACCAGAAAGCCCCCATTGAATACTGTAATGAATCTTCCAGCACCTTGTTCTTGAACTTCCCAGCCTCCAGAACTGTGAGAAATAAATTTCTATTGTTTAGAAACCACTCAGTTTAGGATAGTTTGTTATAGCAGCCTGAAGGCACTAAGATGAAGGAGATGACTCCAGAAGGCTGAATTACACATTCTTGAATTTACACGTAAAACACACTAATCTAAAGAGGAAGGGAGAGAGTAGACATGGGTCCAAAAGGATCTGCAGTAAGCAATATTGCATTCTGTTTGGTTTTGATTTTTAGGTTCCTATTCAGTAAACATCACTTAAGATAGTGTCTCTCAAACTGAAGTGTGTTTAGAAATTTCCTGCGCATGGCCAGTACAGTGGCTCACCCCTGTAATCTCAGCACATTGGGAGGCCAAGGTGGGTGGATCATTTGAGGTCAGGAGTTCGAGACCAGCCTAGCCAACACAGTGAAACCCTATCTCTACTAAAGACACAAAAATTAGTCGGGCATGGTGGCCCGCACCTGTAGTCCCAGCAACTGGGGATGCTGAGGCAGGAGAATTGCTTGAATCTGGGAGATGGAGGTTGCAGTGAGCCAAGATTGTGCCCCTGCACTCCAGACTGGGCAACAGAGCAAGACTCTGTCACAAAAAAAAAAAAAAAAAGAAAAAAGAAAAAGAAAAAGAAAAAAGAAAAGAAAATTCCTGGGCAGGATATTAAAAATACAGATTCCTAAGCTCCACTCCAGAAGTGCTGGTTTAGTAATCCTGTGAAGCAGAAGTCTGCATTCTCAAGAAGCTCTTCAGCAGTTTCCAAGCAGATGGCCCAGAGATCACACCAGAAATCTGCCCCTGAGATTCGCAAGTGAAAAAAAAAAGTAAGTGACTTTAGGGACTTGTCAATTTCTTAAGATGTTCAATCTTTCAGCTTTTATCTTTTTCCTTAATAATGGAGGATTGTGTCATATTAAGACATTGAAATTGGCTTAACTGCTCCCTCTAAGGAACCTTTGTCATTTGGCTGGTTAGTGATTGGAACCTACTGACGGGGTGGCCATTGGAATGCACAGTCCCTGCATGCAACATGCTTCATGGAAATATTTGTTGACTTAAAATCCAAGTGCTTTGCAACTTCTCCTGAAGAGCTCAATAAATGGAATACAGCAATTATTCTCATGACTACAGTTAAGTTTAGTTGTTAACATCCTAAGTACTTGTGTCCCTAAGCTGTTCTCCCGAGTTCCACAATTTATGAGGTAGCTGGAAAAGTGGAAGTATTGAATCAATGCCTTTCATAGTGTAGAAAATTCTTCCTTTTTCTTGACATCTCTTTCTTGTTACCATGTAGTTGGGAGATGTGCCTCCACAAATACATGACTAAAGGGAAGCCTACACAATGAGTTTGCTAATAGCATTTTCCCTGTTTACAACTAACTTCTGATTAAAGTCCTACACATGTACTCTCATTGGAGGTAAGAGTATAGCTGACTGACTGTTTCAAGTAGAACCTTAGTGATTACAGTTTTAGAAAGACATCCATCTCAAGGTGAGAGCCTCATTTTTTAAAGTCATGAAATTAAATTTGTCACTTCATGAAGTTTAACTTTTCTTAGGGTTAATTAAATCAACACACATTCATAGAATGCTTTCTTAAATAGGAATCCCAGTGTACCCAATTGCAATGGAAGGACCACCTCTCCCAGCTGGTTGGATGAGCAGTCCATTCTTGGATGGTTTGTCAGCTGTTGCTGAGAATGCTGCCTGGGGACCACCAAGTAAGAGTGAGGAAATACGGTGTTGCTAAAATTATATTTAGTTTAGCCTTATATATTGCCGTGTTAGCTTTCTACAGCTTAGGACTATTTTTATCTAAATAAGTTTTGGTTAACTATATTTAGGGTCCTCTCTTCTTTCTTCTAAACTGAAGTTACATGGATAGTCAGGAGCTACCCAACATTTTGGTCAACAATGGACGACATAAGTGGTCCCGTAAGACTGTAATGGAGCAAATTTCCTATAGGAATGTTCTATACAGTGAAAGACTTAGTGACACTATGGCTCAGTGACATCTTAATGTCATAGTGCAATGTATTACTCACCTGTTTGTGGTGATGCTGGTGTAAACAAGCCTACTCTGTTGACAGTTATATAAAAGTATGACACATTCAATTATGTATAGTATATAATATTAATACTTACATTGCATTTATTATTATAATAATAATAAATGACTGTGTTACTGGTTTATGTATTTACTGTCTTTTTAAGTGTTATCTCACAGGATACTCCTTTTGCCCATTTTAAAAAAGTTAACTGTAAAGCAGCTTTAGGCAGGTCTTCAGGGGGGATTCCAGAAGGCATTGTTATCCTAGGAGATGCAGCATCTCCACGGGTGTTATCGCCCCTGAAGACCTTCGGTGATATTGATGATGCTGACCCTGTGTAGGCTTAGGCTACTGTCTGTGTTTGTGTCTTAGTTTAAAATAAAAAAAAGTTTAAAAAGTAAGAAACAATTAAAAATAGAAAAAAACATATACGATAAAGATTAAAGAAAATTTTTGTACAGCTATATGATGTGTTTCAAGAAATGTATTATTACAAAAGAGTAAAAAAGTTTCTAAAAAAAATTTAAAAGTTTATAAAATGAAAATGTTATGGTTGGAGAAAGAAAAAATTTAAAATAAAATTAGCATAGCCGAAGTGTAAGGTTTATAAAGTCTACAGTGGTGTAATGTCCTAGGCCTTCACGTTTACTCGCCACTTACTCACTGATTCACCCAAAGCAACTTTTCTTGTTGCTCCATTCATGGAATCAGCTCTATCCATGGTAAGTGACCTAGACAGGTATACCAGTTTTTAATTTTTTATACTGTGTTTTTACTGTACCTTTTCTATATTTAGATAAATAAATACTTAACATTGTGGTATAATTGCCTACAGTATTCAGTACAGTAACATTCTGTACAGGTTTGTAGCTTAGAAACAATAGGCTATACCATATAGTCTAGGTGCACAGTGGACTATACTCTCTAGGTTTGTGTAAGTACACAGTTTGATGTTAACACAACAATGAAATCATCTAATGACACATTTCTCAGAATGTATCCCTATCGTTAGGTGGTATGCGACTGTGTTTATTTTGGTAATCCTGTTGCTTTTGACCCATTTATCAATTACCCTGAACTTTTATTATAACATTACTTAAACAACATTTAGTAATTCATCTTTTCACTACATTTTATCAAGTTACTTTCCGACTCCTAATTTTATCTTCAAACTGTCTAAATTAAATATAGTAATAATGACAACATGTGCTCCATTAGGGACCTCATCTTGAGGATGATTCTGAGGATCAGAGTGACTTATCTAAGGTCATCTAGCCCACGAGTGGTAAGATCTTGAGTAAAAATCCCAGTCCTTTGGCCTTCTAGCTATGGACACGACCTCACATTCCTATGGCTAACAGGAGACATGGGAACTGTTTTCAGCTGTAGAACTGACAACTAACTAGCTTCCCTGGGAGGACAATCTATTATCCTGGTCTCTTTAACACAGCATTCTAACCAATAGAACCAGTCTGTGGGGGTTATCCCAGATGATCGGCCCCTTTCATCATCATGACTAGAGGGATAATGAAGCAATGCTTCCTTTGTGTAGATCTCAATCTAATTAGTCCAGCTAGTGAAATTTGTCTATGAATTTCCAAAAGTTTTCATTACCTCTATTTTATTGAAATGTTCAAATATTTGTGATAGGGTTTTGAAATTATTTCCTGTTTTAGAAAAGCATTAGCCCCTCTGAAGCCATATTTTTACTGTAAGTATGAAATTTCACAGTTTAAACAGAATAAATATCCTTCTCATTATTACATGGCACATACTCCAAAACTGACTACACAATCAGTTAAAACAATACTCAGCAAATTCAAAAAACTGAAATCATATCAATCACACTCTTGGACCACAGCACAATAAAAGTAGAAATCAATACTAAGAAAATCACTCAAAACCGTATAATTACATTGAAATTAAACAACCTGCTCCTGAATGACTTTTGCGTAAACAATGATATTAAGGCAGAAATCAGGAAATTACTTGAAGCTAATGAGAACAAAGATACAACATAACAGAATCTTTGGGATATGGCTAAGACAGTGTTAAGATGGAAGTTTATAGCACTAAAAACTCACGTTGAAAAGTTAGAAATATCACAAATTAACAACCTAACACCACAATTAAAAGAACTAGAGAAGCAAGAGCAAAACAACTCCAAAGCTAGCAGAAGACAAGAAATAACCAAAATCAGAGCTGAACTGAAGAAAATTGAGACATGAAAATCCATACAAAAGAACATGAGTCCAGAATTTGGTTCTTTGAAAAAATTAGTAAGATAGACCCCTAGCTAGACTAATGAAGAAAAAAGAGAGAAGATCCAAATACACACAGTTGGAAATGACAAAGGGGATGTTACCACTGATACCACAGAAATTTTTTTAAAAAACAAATTGGAGACTACTATAAATACCTCTATGCACACAAATTAGAAAATCTAGAAGAAATGAATGAATTTCTGAACACATAAAACCTCCCAAAACTGAACCAGGAAGAAACTGAATCATTGAATAGAGCAATAATGAGTTTCAAAATTGAATTAGTAATAAAAAGCATACAAACCCAAGAAAGAAAAAAAAAAAAGCCTAGGACCAGATGGATTCACAGCCAAATTCTACCAGGATATATAAAGAAGAATTGGTACCATTCCTATTGAAATTATTCCAAAAATTTGAGGAAGAGGGACTCCTTCCTAACTAATTCTATGGGGCTGCATCATCCTAATACCAAAACATGGCAGAGACACAACTGAAAAATAAAACTTCAGGCCAATATCCTTGATGAACATAGATGCAGGAATCCTCAGTAAAATACTAGCAAATTGAGTCCAGCAGCACAGAAAAAAGCTAATTCACCATAATAAAGTAGACTTCATTGCTGGGATGCAAGGTTGGTTCAACATAAGCAAATCAATAAATGTAATTCATCACGTAAACAGAACTAAAAACAAAAACCACATGATTATTTCAATAGATGCAGAAAAGGCTTTCAATAAAGTTCAGCATCACTTCATGTTAAGAAGCCCTCAGTAAACTAGATATTGAAGGAACATACCTGAAAATGATAAGAGCCATCTATGACAAACCTACAGCCAACATCAGAATCAATGGATAAAAGCTGGAAGCATTCTCTTTGAAAACCAGCACAAGACAAGGTTGCTGTCTCTCACATCCTATTCAACATAGCATTAGAAGTTCTGGCCAGAGCAATCAGGCAATGGAAAGAAATAAAAGGCATCCAAATATGAAGAGAGGAAGTCAAGCTATCACTGTTTGCAGCTGACATGATTCTATAACTAGAAAACCCCATAGACTTGGCCCAAAATTTCTTCAGCTGATAAACAACTTCAGCAAACTTTTAGAATACAAAATAAACAATAAAAAATCACTAGGATTCTTATTCACCAACAACAAAAGGCTGAGAATTAAATCAGGAATGCAATGCCATTCACAATGACAACAAAAAGAGTAAAATACCGAGGAATACAGCTAATTAGGGAGTAAAAGATCTCTACCGCAGGAACTATAAAACACTCCTCAAAGAAATCAGAGATGATACAAACAGAAAATCATTCCAACTCATGGATATAAAGAATCAATGTTAAAATGGCCATAGTGCCCCAAACAAGTTACAGGTTCAATGCTATTTCTATCAAACTACCAATGACATTCTTCATAGAAGTAGAAAAAACTATTTTAAATTTCCTATGGAACTGAAAAAAGAGTTTGGATAGCCAAGGCAATCCTAAGCAAAAAGAACAAAGCTGGAAGCATCACATTGGCCAACTTTAAACTATACTAGGGGGTTACCATAACCAAAAAAGTATGGTACTGCCACAAAAATGGAGACATAGACCAATTGGACCTGAGTAGAGAGTTCAGAAATAAGGCCACACACCTACAATGTGTGCTACAATGATTTGACCTTCAACAAAGCTGACAAAAACAAGCAATAGGGAAAGGGTTCCCTAGTTCCAACGTAACTGGATAGCCATCTGCAGAAGACTGAAACTGGACTGTTACCTCATACCACATAAAAAAATCTACTCAAGATGGATTAAAGACTTTTAAATGTACAACCAAAATCTGTAAAAACTCTGGAAGATAACCTAAGAAATATCATTCTGGATATAGGACTTGGCCAAGATTTCGGGATGAAGATGCCAAAAGTAATTGCAACAAAAATAAAAATGGACAAATGGGATCTAATTCAACTAAAGAGTTTCTGCCCAGCAAAAGAAACTATCAACAGATAGATAACCTACAGAATGGGAGAAAATATTTACAAACTATGCATCTGACCAAGGCCTAGTATCTAAAATCTTTAAGGAACTTAAACAAATTTACAAGCAAACAAACAACTCCTTTAAAAAATGGGCAAAGGACATGCACAGACACTTCTCAAAAGAAGACATACATACATCCAACAAATATGTGAAAAAGTGTTAAATACCACTAATCACTAGAGAAATGCAAATCAAAACCACAATGAAATACCATGTCATACCAGTCAGAATGACTATTATTAAAAGTAAAAAAATAACACATGCTGGCCAGGTTGCAGAGAAAAGAGAATACTTATACATTGCTGGTGGGAGTGTAAATTAGTTCAACCATTGCAGAAAGCAGTGTAGCTATTCCTCAAAGAACTTAAAGTAGAATCCAGCAATCCCGTTTGACCCAGCAATCCCGTTATTAGTTATATGCCTGAAGGAATGTAAATCATTCTGCCATAAAGACACATGCATGTGTATGTTCATTGCAGCACTATTCACAATAGCAAGACATGGAATCTACCTAGATGCCCATTGACAGTAGAATGAACAAAGAAAATGCATATATATATATATGTATGTCATGGAATACTTTGTAGCCATAAAAAGAACAAATTCAAATTCTTTGCAGCAAAATGGATAGAATTAGAGGCCATTATGCTAAGCAAACTAACACAGGAACAGAAAACCAAATACCACATGTTCTCACTGATATGTAGGAAGTAAATAGTGAAAACATATGGCTACTAGGAGGGAAACAACAGACACTGGGCCTACTTGAGGGTTAAGAATGGAGGAGGAAGAGGATCAGAAAAAAATACCTGTTTGGTACTACGCTTATTACCTGGGTGATGAAATTATCTGTACACCAAATCCCCATGACACACAGTTTACCTATGTAGCAAACACGAATATGCACCCTGCACCTAAAATAAAAGTTAAAAATAAAAGAATAAATAACAAATTTCAAACTTTAGTTACTTTCAAACAGAAAGAAAATCACTATTCTTTTCATTTGGTGAAACACTGCAATGACTTTTTATGTCTCTATTTTATCCAAAAGTACATTGAATTTTTCAAAAAGTACATTTTCCCATATTTCTTAGTACAGAAATGTGTAATATAGGTACTGAATACATATAGTGAAAAGGATGCACAACTATTTGCTTTGGTCATTAAGATTTTCACAGAGAGAAGCCAAACTGCAAGGGACTAGCCAAATGTCTTCATGTATTTTTGGGGTCAGAGAACCAGGTAGAACCACAGTTGAAAGTTCTATTTGCTAAATAACCTAATGTTTCTCTAATGATGTGTTGTGAAGACCCTTGATAAATTTTGTAAAGAGAAAATCATGACTCTCATGCAAATATAGAATGAACAATTGTCAAAGATTTTATTCAATTCACTAATTAATGAGGAATCTTGAAAGACATTTAAAACTGGTTCCAAGAGCATTTTGAGTTGCTAGGAATTTATAGACAATGCTAAAATAAGATGGAGGGATTAGATACAAAAGTGGTTAATATTCAATAGAACCATAAACCATAACTTCTCTGCTTATCCATTCCAGTAAGCAAAAATCTACAGGTTAACCACTGTCTCTGCAGAATTGTAAAACGGCCTGGGCAATAAAATGCCAACCAAGCTCAGCACTTGACTGAAAAGGTTCCCAGTAATCCCCTTTTGCCTATTTCCAAGTTTCAGATGATTTTCTGACACCTTGGTGTGCTAAAGTTTGCTTATCATCATGAATCTCTTACTTCCAGATCTACTTCTTGCACTGATCCCTTTCTTCATCCTTTTATTACCCTTTTTCTGTCTTTAATATGTATTTTCCCTTCTAGTTGAAACTACACTTAATTTTTGTCTTGGGTGAAAATGAATTGTGGCATTTAATCTGTGACTTCCCTTTTAGT
Source organism: Rhinopithecus roxellana (assembly GCF_007565055.1). NCBI lineage: Eukaryota > Metazoa > Chordata > Mammalia > Primates > Cercopithecidae > Rhinopithecus > Rhinopithecus roxellana. The sequence continues at coordinate 66,009,461 of NC_044554.1, forward strand.
CAACGAGTACTCTCCTCTTTTGTTTCATCCATCCGTCTGTCCTTCCACCATCCATCCATGCATCCATCTTTCCATCCATTCAATTTTCTTTTCTTTTCTTTTTTTATTATACTTTAAGTTCTAGGGTACATGTGCACAACGTGCAGGTTTGTTACATATGTATACTTGTGCCATGTTGGTGTGCTGCACCCATCAACTCGTCAGCACCCATCAACTCGTCATTTACATCAGGTATAACTCCCAATGCAATCCCTCCCCCATGATAGGCCCCGGTGTGTGATGTTCCTCTTCCCGACTCCAAGTGATCTCATTGTTCAGTTCCCACCTATGAGTGAGAACATGCGGTGTTTGGTTTTCTGTTCTTGTGATAGTTTGCTAAGAATGTCCATCCATTCAATTTTCTATCAATTTTTATTCATTTGTTTTCACATTTATTCAGCAAGTATCTACTGAACCCTGACTACAGGCAAAGCATGTGATAGGTGATGTGGAGAATAAATCCTTAACACATAATATTCATACCTTCTCTGAATTCAAGTTTGTAAACTAGTTGGTATGACAAACCATTCATGAAAATTATGAATTTTTTTCACCACTACTAAAATAATGAAATTTTTCATTGTCACAATCCAATAGTTTTTTTGAATACCTACCTGGTCAACCAAGATTGGCCCCCTCCAAAGTGAATTATTATCAATAGAGTTATCCCTCCAGAAGCAGAGTTTGATTGGGAAATTTTTAAATTTGTCCACTGAACCATATGCCAATTCGACAAAAATTTAGAGTCTGTTGTGCCCTGGGAACTGGATGGGCACTGGGAATACAACCTCACAGAACTTTGCTAAAAGACAAGATCTTCCCTGGGAGATGTTATCTTTCTACACTGCTGGTAGTAACTTAAATATTAATGTAGGAGTTTTCAAGAGTAGATTTTTGTTTGGGATAGACTGGGAAGGCATTTGAAACTCAAGGGGTAAGAAGAGAAACCCTCTTGAATGAAGGAATGAAGAAAAAGGACGATGGAGTTTCAGTCATTTTAGGAATATATGAGAGAGTTGAGAGAGTTGTGAAGTTGTTTAGCTTTGTATTTTGTTTGTTTGTTTGTTTTGGACAGAAGAGGATTGGTTGGTTATTTGTTTGTTGGTTGATTGGTTGGTTAAGGAGGGACAGAAGAGAATTGAAGGGAGAAAAGGACGTCAAAGAAATACCATCTGGGTCCTGATTGGGGGAGTGAGAGCAGAGTAGGTGGAAAAAACAAGTTTTAGAAATGCAGAGTTCTTCATCATCTTAGTACGTATAGGCACTCAACATGCCGCCAAGGTTGCACGGTAAGACACTTAGAAACACTTCTTGAGAAGCCAAGTAGGTTAACCCTAGTTGAATTCAAAATCTAGACAATCATACATCTTTGTCTCTCTAATTAATTATATATATAGCTGCTTTCAGCATTTAGTTATTTGGTTTCACACAGTTTAGTGAACTGTCCTCTTTAATATGCAGAAGAAATAGTCTGCGTATGTTAAGCATTAAGAGTTTCCATGGGCCGGGCGCGGTGGCTCAAGCCTGTAAGCCCAGCACTTTGGGAGGCCGAGACGGGCGGATCACGAGGTCAGAAGATCGAGACCATCCTGGCTAACACGGTGAAACCCCGTCTCTACAAAAAAAATACAAAAAAAAAAAAAAAAAAAAAAAACTAGCCAGGCGAGGTGGTGGGCGCCTGCAGTCCCAGCTACTCCGGAGGCTGAGGCAGGAGAATGGCGTAAACCCGGGAGGCGGAGCTTGCAGTGAGCTGAGATCCAGCCACTGTGCTCCGGCCTGGGCGACAGAGCGAGACTCCGTCTCAAAAAAAACAAAAAACAAAAAACAAAAAAACAACAACAAAAAAACAAGAGTTTCCATGATGCCCCTGTGTGAAAATGTTCATAATTTCACTCATGGGGGACAGGGTATGAGGGATTGGCAAGAGGAAGACTGAGAACTAAGGTCACATTAGCGGAGGAAGAGGAGCTTTAGCAGTCTTTGTCAGTTTGTTGGCATTGCCTAGAATTAATCCTGTTCTCAGGGAAGAGTCAAAGTTGTTATAGGATCCATCCCTTTTATTCACATGTCTTGAAAATAAGATTGAAATAAAAGCTGTTGCTAGGATAATGCTGTGCTAAAATGGAGGTAATGTTTAACATGTGCTTTTGGAAAATGTAAATAAATTGCCATATTTGCTTTCTTTATCTGTCTCCTCCATTTGAATGTACTTGTGGGTAAAGACTTTTGGTCAGGTGAGTTAAAAATCTCAGTAAACTTTAGAGCATGGTTTAGTAGAAAACATATTATAGCTTCTATTTAAAGTATATCTTACATAGAATAATCTACAAATACAAAGAAATGTGTAATACTGTAAACGTATAAGTATGTATACATACTTAGCTATAGTTAAAATTTACATTATATATATACATATATATATATTTATTTTTCTGTATATGCATAAGACTCAACCCGTTGCCATAACTCCCAGAAAAGAGTCCAACTACAGTCATAGCTAATGCCAAGTCCAATAACCATGGGCTCTTTTAAGAGTCCTTGTGTGTGTGAAGGATGTGTCCAACATCAAAAAGTCAGTCTTCTATTCCCATCTTTTTCTTTAACTCACCAGGGGACTCTGAGCAAATTGCTTCCTTGCTCTGGGCATCATCGCTTTTCTCATCATGACATGAAGGGTAGGACAGGATCACTCAACAGTTTTTCTAGCTTGTGGACTCTAGATCTGACCAAAATTTAAGTTCGTTAGAAACAATGCTTCGATTTTCCGGGTGACTTTCATTCTGTTCCTTCATTCCAAAGCAACCTTCTGGCTTCCCTTCCTGCCTTAGCTGCCCATCCTTTCTTCTCCCCTTTCTGTTTTCTTCTCTTTCATCTTCTTCCAAGCCTAGTTGGAAGTTGTAGTCCTCATTGATAGAGGGAAGATTCAGACTTCCTCCCCTCACACTTTTGAACTCTTATAAAAAAGAATCTGAGACCTTATGTGGTTAATTTTAGCTTCATAAATGTATGTGCTTGAATGCGTTTATCTGACAACAATTCTTCTGAGAGAACCATGCTGGCAAAATGGTTGGTCTTGTGAGATGGTTAGATGACAGCCTATGACTCTGCTGGTTGTGCACAGTGCAGTCTCTGAAGACACGATAGTATTGCTCATTTGTTTACTCGGGAGTTTACAAAATCTTCACCTGATTTAGACTTGCACACAATGTATTATCTAAATGTCTTTATGGTAGGACACTGGGTTTGCCTGAAATATTCACCAATGTGAGGGATGGTTTTGGCCCTGTCTGGCAGTGGGGAAGGGTGCAGCCCCACCTTGTGGTGGCTGGAGCACCATCCAGGGACACGCAGGTGTCTCTGGGAGTTTTTCTAGTCAAGGCACTGCTATGAACAGTCCTTAAGCTGTGACAGTGACAGGATCACATCTCAGAGTGCAGCAGCTGGAGGCCCTCCACATGCTGCTAAAACAGTATCAGAATTGAGGTGAAAGGTTTAATTTTAGGCTTTTAAGAGCCAGGCCTTTTTTCTCCACAAAGCCTAAGATCAAATTGTTGCTTATCATCTTCATTTTCTTTGCTGGCAATAAAGTTCTTGACCATCATTCGTCAAGAATGGATGCAGCAACAGATTTGCAATATAGACTATTTAAACCAGTTTAACACTGAAAGCCTCTCTTTTTACTGACTTCCTATGGTAAGAAATCTTCAATCCACAGGTCACCTGCAGAGATTTTAAATTTAGTTCAGATTTGACAGTTTCCAATTGGAAACCTTGAACTTTTATTTTTGAAAATATCTCTTTCATCAAGGAAGGATTTGTTAAAAAGGTGCTCTTTTATCCTAATAGCCAAGCACGTGATACAGACACTCAATCCAACCATTATAGTTTGAGCAGGGATGTGAAAATTCTTTTTCATCAAGAGTCACAGGAGATAAAAATCTATTGAGGGTCACACAAATGAAAAATAACTTAATGGAGTTAGAACATAAGGATTTATAACAAATAACCATCTGTCAAGGTTTTAAATTTAGAACAGGGAACAGGAAATTCTATTCTGGAAGTAAAACATACAATAAATATCTTTCTATCCTATAATTAGTTCACTTAAGGAGTGAGGGCTGAAATACATGGAGAAAGGAAGATCGAATAAAGGAAAATGGAAAGAGAAAGGGTAGAGTTAGGAGATAAGGGGAGAAGAACCTGAAGAAGGAGGTAGAGAGAAGTAAGCAGGCACAGAATACAGAAATGGGGCCTTTCTGTGGGCCAGCCTAAAGACCCCTCCCAATTTTGATCATCCAGTACCATGTCTTTGGGGAAAGATTTCCAGCTTTCATTCAAGTCTTCATATTTCATAACTCATAATCTGGACCCAAATCTGCCCTCCAGTTGCTGTTCTGGGCACAGTTCCTTTTCCTCCCTTATGGGTCCACTGCCCTGTGATCTCACTGCTCCCCATGCTGTTAGGCAACTTTTTCTGCCTGCAGCCCCTAGCGTTCCCACCAGCCTACACCTGCCTCAGCTCTACCACCACTTTCCCACTCCAAAAACTGCACCCAGAACTTGCTCCTGGCAATCCTCCTGGATTCTGCTTTTCTAGCTCAGAGAATGGAGCTGGGAATTCCTCCCTCACTTCTAATTTAAGGCAACAAAAACACAGATGGCTAGAGTCTTCTCTGTAGCCTTCATTTTCTCTCCTCTTTCTCCGTTCCTTCCTCCTTCTTTGATTCTCTTGCTTCTTCTCTTTCTTTCTCCTCTCAGCTTGAAATGCGTGGAAAATTAACAAGTGCAATAACTCCTCCAAATTATTTTCTCTTTCACTCTTCTTCCCTTCAATGAAGTCACAGCTAAGTATGAATATGGAAGGAGTGTGAAGGAAAGAGGAAGAGGAGAAGAAAGGTAAAAATAAGACTGATGTCAGGTACTGCAGGAGAAATCCTTTAGAGTGTTTTGTGACCGCCCAGAAGTAAAAGAATAAAATTAAAGCTGTTAAAAAGCAGTGGGACCCCTGCCCACTGTTACTTCTTCACCTCACACACTTATTTTTCCCTGTTTGAAAAAATGCAATAACATATTAACTCTCCATTAACTAGAGTGCTTTATAAATGGTATATGCCATTCCTTGCTCAAGAGATCTAACCGTAGGTGGGCATGTTAAAAGCTTTACAAGTCCCCTTGTAACAGAGCCTTCCAAGTACCAACTGTAGACCCACCTGTGGTAGGCAGACTTCTAAGGTGGGGCCCAATAAGCCCTGCTTCCTGGCATTCATGTCCTTGTGTAGTGTAATCGCTTCCTTTCCATTGAGTGTGAGCTGGACCTAGACACTTATTTCTAATGAATAGGATATGGGCAAATATGATGGGAATATGGCAAATCTTCCAAGATTAGATTATAAAAGGTGGTGACTTTCATCTTGCTGATATTCTTTTGCTCTTTCTCACTTGCTCACTCTAATGAAGGCAGTTACTGTGTTATGAGCTGCCTTAGAGAGAGGCCCATGTGGCAAGGAACTAGGATGACCTCCAGCCAACAGCCAGCAAAGAACTAAATCCTGCCAACAACCATTGAGTGTGCTTGGAAGCAGATTCCACCCCAGCCCATTGTCAACACTCATCTTGAAATGACTGAGGCCTCGGGTAACATCCTGATTGCAGCCTTATGAGAAAACCTGAGCTGAAAACCTAGGTAAGCCATGCCTGGATTCCTGACCAATAGAAACTATAAGATCATAAATATGTACAGTGTAAAACTGTTAGTTATGGGTGTACTTTGTTATGTGGCAGTAGATAATTAATATGTTGCCTTTTAGGTGAACTATTCCTTTAGCAGAATCCTTTTTGGCATCTCAATACCCTTAGGTGGAATTCATGATTTGCTTACCATAATTCACATTTTGCATCTAGAAGATATTTTAGTAAGATGTTTTTGAACTATCTGGGAAGGGGAAAACTGTTTCTCACACGCACTGAAACACACTCATTGTTTCTTCTCTACCAATCCTTCCTAGACCAGCTTGATCCTATCTTCTCAAAACTTTCCCAAACTCGTAGAGCACCCTGATCTGGCTTATATAATTTAGCTGTTGGTTGTGTATTTTCCTATATTTTCTCTTTGTTATTGTACATCTGTCAGGCTAAATTGGACTGTCTGATAATGTAGTGGCTATGACCTCATTTGGGTCCCTGAGCCAAACGGGTGTTCAAGAGTAAAAGAATCAAATAGCTTGGCTGGACTCATTATTGAGTTCATGCTCATTTATTTCCTTTTGTTTGGCTATTACTACCTGGTCAGATGAAAGGCAGTAGCAAAACAAGCCAAAGAATTCTATCACTAGAAGTCTCATGAAATTATTCCTCATTTCTGACATCAAGATAATCACAAGATGGTTTTGTTATGAACTTAAACTCATATGAAATGTAATGTAGATTGTTTTCTGGACAATATCAGCTAGCAGCTAACGTTTATGTTCTATTTGCCAAACATTGTCCTAATTGTTTTTCTTACTCAGGTTTCTGAGACTCTGATTAAAAATCTAATGAAATATAAAATAATGTAAGGTTTAAATAATTTTTAAACCTAAAGAGATGAAATAAATGTATGAATCAAAGTCACATTAAGGATTAAGTGACATCCAGCAATTTTTACCAAGTGATTTTAAAATGTGATGTATAGTAAGCTTTCTTTAGTGTCACCTTTTGGCCTTAAAGGGAAGTACACTGTGTTTGTGAAGGGTGGTAGTGGTGACGGTGGTGGTGATGGTGACAATGGTAGCAATGATGGTGATTGTGGTGGTAGAAAGAATGGTGGTGATGGTGGTCATGGTGGTTGTGGTCATGGTTGTGGTGATGATGGTGGTAGTGGTGGTGATGGTGGTGGTGGTGATGGTGGTAGTGATGGTGATGATTGTGGTGAAGGTGGTGGTGGTAGTGGTGGTGGTGATGGTGGTGGTGGTAGTGGTGGTGGTGATGATGGTGGTGATGGTAGTGGTTGTGGTGAAGCTGGTTGTGGTGATGGCGGTGGGAATGGTGGTAGTGGTGGTGATGGTTGTGGTAGTGGTAGTGATGGTAGTAGTGATTGTGGTGGTGATGGTGGCAGTGGTGGTGGTGATGGTGGTCCTGGTGGTGGTTGTGATGGTCATGGTGATGGTGGTGATGGTGGTGGTGGTTTTGGTGATTATAGTAGTTGTGATGGTGATGGTGGTTGTATTAGCCCATTCTCAAGCTGCTGCAAGGACATACCTGAAACTGGGTAATTTATAAAGAGGTTTAATTGACTCATAGTTCCTCAAGCCTGGGGAGGCCTCAGGAAGCTTGCAATCATGGTGGACGGGGAAGCAAACATGTCCTTCACATGGTGGAAGGTAGGAGAAGTGCAGAGTGAAATGGGGGAAAATCCCCTTATAAAACCATCAGGTCTCATGAGGACTCACTCACTATCACAAGAACAGCATGGAGGTAACTGTCCCCATGATTCAATTATCTCCCACTGGGTCCCTCCCACAACACGTGGGGATTTTGGGAATTAAAATTCAAGATGAGATTTGGGTGGGAACACAGCCAAACCATATCATTGGTGGTGGCGATGGCAGTAGTTGTGGTGACAGCAGTGGTGGTGGGGTGGTTATTTGACTCTTTCCAGGTAAATCATCAGATAACTCATAATTACCTACTATGTGCCCAGGTACCCAAATGAAGTCACAGCCAGTACACCATAAGACAGTCTAGTTCAGCCTGACAGATGTGCAGTAATATAGAGAAATGTAGGAAAATAAACAACCAACAGCTGAACTGTGTGGGTATGATTAGGATGCTCTAGAAGTTTGGGAAGTTTTCTGAGGAGAACATAGGACTAAACTGGTCTGAGAAGGATGGGTACAGAAGAAAGTAAGTGTGTTTCAGAGCTTGGGGGAAACACAACTTCCTTTTCTCAGGTAGTTCAAAAGAATCTTTTTTTTTTTTTGATACTTGAGGGAGGTGATAAAAGAAGAGATGAAAAGCAGTTCTCTGCTTTGGCCTGAAGATGTCCCCAGTCCCAGTGAATGGCTATTCAGTGAAGAGGCAAACACTACAGTGAGGAAGAGGAGCTGCCTTATCTTAGGCCATGCCAGTGATAGGGAGGACTGGGCTCAGGAAGGAGACAAATGTGGCCCTGTTCCTCTGAGTCATAAATGTTGCCAAGGAAGGGCACGTGATTATGATCAAAGCTTGACCTCAATTGGTTCTTTGAGAAGCAAGAACGTCTTCCCCTTTGTTTCCTACATTAGCGGAGACAGATGTTACCATGTCCATGTTATTAATAAGAATACTAGGTGCTATAACAATTGAATTCCCAAATTTCAGTAACTCGACACAGTGAAAGTTTCTCTTCCACCTAAAAATTCAATGTGGATGTTTCTGGTAGGAAGGCAGCATTCCTCAGCTTGGAAATTTGAGGACCCAGGCCCTTGCATCTTGAGCTGCTAATCTCTGTCTCCATTGGCGGAAGGAAAAAGAAAGGGTGAGGTGTCTGCTTTTTGACTTCCTTGGCCCAGAAGGGACATTCATCGCTTCTGTTCATACTGTAAGTAAGAAGTAGATATTTGACTCCATCTGGATGCAAGGGAGGAAAGGGATATGTAGTTCCTGAGTGTGTGTGGCCAAAGGGACAGCCTCTTTCTGGTAAAAACTCTATACTATTGAAAGGGGAACATGAACCTTGGCTGGACAGGAATCTTTTTGCCACCCACATGTTATAGATCAGGGATTGCAGTATAGAAATGTGAAAGGGTCAAGATAATATGACTTATTAATGGCAAAGTTAGGGGTGGAACTCAGCCTCTTTTCCCCCCCAGAAAATACTTGATGGAACCTTCTCAGTGTTAAACTCCATCTAAAGGGAGAATGGAGTAAAGAGAGAAAAGAGAGCTTCTGTGGCCATGAACAGATATGAGGAGATAGGTAACCCCTCCCTGGGCACCTCATTTCTCAGGTCTGTCTCCTTAGGCATTCCAAGCAAGTATTCATATATTGAAATGTGCTGCCTGCTGGCTGCCTATGAGGGGAATGATTTCCTGAATGTAGTACATTTTACATTTTAGTGAACGTCATTTCCTGGAATGTTTGCAAAATGTGCAGCTTCCCAGGTCCCCTCCCAGCAAGTCTGATTCAAACAGCTCTGGGTTAGGGCCCAGAAATCTGTGCTTACAATCAGCACCCCAGTGATTTTTGGGGCAGGTGGTCCTTGCAACACACAGAGAGAGGCATAGACTTGATTAATATTAAGTTTTATGAGGTTTGCCTAAGCAGGTGTTGCAGACTGTGACCTGCCCTTATTGTCTTGCCCTTGACCCCTGATTACACATCACCTGCCTACTAACTACCAGCCTCTGCATTTTTTTCCAGAGGTCTTTACATGACCTCTGGAGGCTGCTTTGCCATCCATGTGATAGGCTAGAATTGCCAGACAATGAACATCATCTGGCAGCAGTTCTTAACTAACACCTTATAAGTGTTGGTGTGTAGATACCCCAGCTCCCTCATCCCTCAGTTGGACCCACTCTCTGCTGTGTGTTACACGATACCCCAGCTCCCTCATCCCTCAGTTGGACCCACGCTCTGCTGTGTGTTTTACACTGACTTCCAGAGTTCCCCACTGGGATCAGGTACCAGGTGCCCACAGTGGTACCTAGCTTGACAATGCACCCTTTATTGGCTCACTTCCCCACTTGACTACCGGGATTCCCTTCACCTTTTAAACTACCTACTCTTGAATCCTTGTTTCAGGTTGTGCTTCTAGAGAAACCCAAATGAAAGCAGTAGAGATGCACATATACTGTATGTCAGAAATTCTTAAAGAATCTTTTCCATGACTCCTGTATGCAGGTATGAGTTGACTGTGGAAGTACAAAACACCCTCATTCATGACATTGGTGTCATGAACCTCATTGGCTCTATCTGACTGTCAGTCTAACATGTCTGATCTTGCTTCTAGCAGCCAGTGTCTAATAAACTGAGCAAAACCCACATGGTACACTCACTGCCACGTGCAGATGGTCTAGCAAGAAAAATATTGTCTTCGTTTCCAAAAGAAACAAATCCCATTCCCACTTTCCCCTGTCAGCTTTGCTCCATGTGGGAGCATCATGCTGTCGATATTTCTCTTGGGTGAGTAGCCTGCAAAGGTTCTCAGCCTTAATGATTACCCCAAAGCAGGAATTGTAGCATAAATCTCCATGTGTGGAATATATATCACAGCTTGAGTTAAATGGACCCCAAACATATGGCATTGTTTTTTGCATTTTCTAACACATGGGCAGTTTCTCACATTTTAAATCAACTGAAAATGAGAAGATTATAGGCAAATCTTCTTGGAGGATTAACTACTAGGAAATATACTTGGTTTGAATAAACATTTGGGGTGGGATGGAGGATGAGGTCAGACACTTTCCAAAGACAGATTGTATATTGCAGAAGGTGGGAGCCCAAGGGGAAGCAAGGTGGATGACTCTAGAATAACCTGCATGTCCAGACGGCCTGGTCTTCAGACACTCTCCCCTGACTCAGATTGCAGCAATGAGCAAGCAGTGTCATGGTGTTTGGCCCTGATGAATAGAGGTTGTACAACCGATGACTTTTTCCTGTGAATGTTACTGATAGGGACCAGTCCCTCCTGGAGACAATCTTTCCTCCTGTGTCCCAATGTTGCTATCGGTCTGGGCGAATTATAACCTGTACATGGGCAAATTATAATCTGTACATAAGCCTATGTCACTTGCTCAGGGGCTACTAGATAAAGCCATTGGAAACACTGAAGAATATATAGAAGGGCTCTATTCCTTATTGACCAGATTCCATGTAGGATTTGAGTGATGGTTCTATTTTGAGTATCAAGAGTTAAAGATGATGCAAAAGCAAGCACTGGACTTGTACTTTCCTTAGAAGAGATCAAGTCTAGTTTTCTCACAGAAGGCTGCACCAAAAAGGGCAGCGATGTGCCTGTAAGACATCAGTTTTCTGCAGGTAATGATCAATAGGGAAAGGAGAAAAGTAGCTCTTTAGGCATTTCTTCCCCAAGCGGCTCACTGAGCCTCCTTAGGCCTCCAAAGCCACAGCCAGCCTTATTGTCCTTATTTTCAAAATGGGCCTGCTAGAGCACCAGGCTGCTACCCTCTTGGCTCATGCCAGGCAATGACCCTACTGGCCCCGCAGCTGGCCTCTCGCCTACCCTGAAGACAATGTTCGGTCAGCAGCTGCAGATGCCCAACATATTTGAGGGCCTCCTCTGCCTTTCCTCTCTGTCATGTTTCTCTCCCCCTCAAATTTATTAATGCACATGTAATAAAGGGTCTAACACGGACTTATTTATACCTCTACGTTATACCTATACTGACAGTATATGTCATACCTATACTAACATACAGTATATGTGCATCTCTACTGGCTTCATTTGGGTTTCCCTAGAAGCACAACCTGAAACAAGGATTCGAGTTTAAGAGGTGAAGGGAATCTCAGTAGTCAGGTGGGGAAGTGAGCCAATAAAGGGTACATTTTCAAGCTAGGTACCACTGTGGGCACCTGGTACCTAATCCCAGTGGGGAACTCTGGAAGTCAGTGTAAAGCACACAGCAGAGAGTGGGTCCAACTGAGGGATGAGGGAGCTGGGGTATTTACATACCAACACTTACATGGTGTTAGTTAAGAACTGCTGCCAGATGATGTTCATTGTCTGGCAATTCTAGCCTATCACATGGATGGCAAAGCAGCCTCCAGAGGTCACGTAAAGACCTGTGGAAAAAAATGCAATAATATTGCTCAGACCGGGATCATGGGTCTGGAATTTGGGGTGGAGTGGGCTTCCTGCTATAGAAATCAGGCCACTGCACTTACTTTACACTTCTGGGGGAGGAGGGATCTCTTCCAGTCCCGGAGAAAAGAAAATCTTTAAAGCTTCTTACAGGCGGGCATGAAACCAGGAAGTCCACCCAGTCCCATCTGCGCATAAATCAGGAGCTCTTCCCTTTTCCCACCTTCCTTGTCCCGAGTGGCACTGGCCACTGATCACCCTCTTCAGAGCTGCACCAGACATTCACAGGGAATTGAGGTTCCCTATGCAGAAAGGTTTTCAGACAGAGGACCCAGCCCATTTTCTGTTTCCAAATCCTCCTCTCTCTCTCTTTTGTGGTTGCTGCTATAAAATAATGATTCAACAATCAAAGAGCCTCTCATGAGGAGATGGGAGAAGGAAGGGAACGAAGGGGGAAGAGGTGCCCTGGGCTGAAAACCTGTATTTTTTTCTAAGTGACAAAGGGCAAGGGTCCTTTTTTGAAATTAGGAGAGAGACAGCTGTCTCCTCAATGGAAACTTTGCACATTAAAACCAGCCTTGGGAAAAGGCAACACCACCAGGGAGGAAGTGCTATAGGGTTTCGAAGCCAGACAGCTGTGATTTCTGGCTCTAATATTTTCCAGCCGTATCTCTAAGCCTCGGTTTCTTCTTCCATCTGTAGAGTGGGCTTAATAATTTTGATCATCTCACAGAGTTGATGTGAAAATTAAAATAACCCGAACAGAATAGGCCATATATACAGGAATTAATGCAAGATTCCTGACATGATGCTTATAAGTTCATGATGCTTAGGAAGATGAAATTCATTGTAGAGATGCCGAACGGGGGTCTAGAGCCTGCCTTTTCGGGGTCTCTCCGGTCCTTCTCCATCCTCTTTATCTCCTGGGCTGCTCCCTCTTCCCCCGCGCCCCGCCCTCCCTGGCTCGCCCGGGCCTAGGGCGCCGCCTGCAGTTGCGCGCGGCCGCCTCTAGATGGAACTTTCTCACCAACGCAAGGCCGGACCGGAGCAGCTACCCGGGCGCTGGGCGGCGAGGGGCTCCTTTCATTCCGGCGGGTGCGGGGTCTGGGGACCTGGGCGGTAACTAGTGGGGAGGAGCGCTGGACTGTGCACGACGAACCCAGCAGGTTTCCACAGGCGGCATGTGAAGGGAATCCCGAGGTTTCCCTGCAGAACCCGAGCACAGCTTTCCCGGAGTTTCCTGCCCCGCGTCTGCGGCTACTTGAATCATCTCAATAAAATGACCGTCCCGGTAGCCACCCACGCCCCGTCCTGCGCAGTGTCCTCAGCGGACCGCGTTGTGTGGTACCGCGAGCCCTGGGGACTCTGTAGCACGCGTTCCCCAGACCCTCGGGGGCGGGGAGTGGGGAGACAATCGTCCGAGTCGCGGGCCCGGACAAATGGCGGAACCGCCGCGCGGCGCCAGGCAAACTTTGCAGGGGAACCGTGCCCCTTGCGGGCTCTACTTTAAGCATCCCCGAAAAGAAAGCATGTGGCGGGACACTTGTCATCTACCATGTGTTATTCTCGGTGACGCTTTCTGGAGCTGTGTTCACGGGGGACCCGGGCTCGCGGGTGCTGCCTGTTGTGCTCGGGCGGGCGTCGCGCCTCCCCGCGCCGGTCCCGGGCTCGCCAGGCAGCCGGAGCCGCTGGGCTCTTCCACAGCCATATTCCTCCTTCTGCCGCTCCCGCTTCTTCCCACCCTCCAACTCTGTCGTTGGGTCCTCCCTTTTTTCTTGGGGGCGGGGAAGGTGGGGGTGATTTTTAAAAATCAGAACTATTGACATTTCTGGTCTCCTCGTCGCTTCGTGCTGAAGCGCGGAGGGGGATCCGCGGGCCGAGGGTCCCCCTCCCTGCCCTCGCCAGGGTCGCTGGGTGACACCGAAATCCAGAAGCTCCCGCCCCTCGGGGGTTCCTCCTCTTGCTTCCCGAGGTGACTGGTTGGCGCGAAGCGATTGGCGATCCCGGGCGCGATCCCGGCCGCGGCTCCCCGCGCCGCGCGGGGTGAATGGCCGCGGGCGGAGGATCGGGAGGCGCCGGGCGCAGACCAATCGCGGCCGCCGGTGGGAGTATTTGTTATTCACATGGAAGAGACTTGGCGCCGGCTCGGCCAGCTCAGCCCCCTCAGCTCGGAGATCAGCTACAAGTGCGGCCGCTGTGCTCGCCTCACGCGGCGGCGGAGGCGGCGGCGGCGCTGACATGGAGCTGCGGGCCCCCGGCGGGCTTCCTCACCGCGCCCTCTGCGGGGAGCAGGGTAAGACTCGCCGCCCGGCAGCAGAAAGCTGCTCCAAGCAAAGCAAGTGCGGAACCACGGGACAAAAAGCCCCCGGCCCCCAAACTTCCCCGAAACGCCCTGCTTGTTGGAAAAGGAGAATCCCCCCGTTTTATTCCCCTTTCCGTTTTCTTCCCTAAAACCGTTCAGCGGACAGCCAGGTGCACCATTCCTTCCCAGATCACTCTAGTGATTTGCTTTTCCTGAGCACAAGTAGATGGCCCTGCACGCCTGTAGTCTGTGAGAGAACTGGCGGGCGGAGGTGACGGGAATGGGGGGAGAGGGAGAGTGGGCACCAGGGGGCGAGGGGCTGGCCGGGCATTGGAGCTTGATTGGGTGTCTGTTGATTTTACGTTGCAAAGAACAAGGCAGCCACCCCTCTTGTCTGCCCGTGATTACATTACAGTAAAGAGGTTCAGAAAAGAGGGAGACTTCATCCGGAACTCCCAAGGCTTGGAGGTGTGATCCCCCAAAAGTTTAGTCGGCGAATGGGAGACTGAAGGGTGACGGGAAAGGGGCAGGCGCGCTCGGCGCTCTGACGGGGCGTGCGGCGGCAGGATTTTAAAGCGCTCTGCCTCGGATCGCCTGCCCCGGGTGACCTCCCGGACCTGCCCTGGTGGAATCTGGACTTGCCCCGCCGAGATGACGAGGTACCTTCGTTTCGCGAACCTAACGGGAGGGATTTCCGAAGTTAGCGGCTTCCAGGATGAGTCGGGGTAATACCCCCGCCGTCTGAGCGTGGGCTGGATGGATGTCTAACCCGGATCTAGGGAGGATGGGGGTCGCGGGGGAAGCCGGGGGCTTCGGAGTCCTAGACACCCGCATCCCCGCACGGCGCACGCTCTGTCTAGAGTTTGCGTTCTCCGAGTTAGCACCGCGAGCTTGGGATTTCCGTGCCTCTCTTTTGTGGCTTTCGGGAAACGCCGGAGTTCCGTGTCCTGTTGGGGGTTGGGGGATGGAGAAAAGGTCTCGGGGATCTTGTTTAAAAAGCAAAAGCTAACGCGCCCCAATAGCTCCTCGGCAGCTCTCGCACCCGGCGCGGCCCCAGTTTCGGGCGGCCCAGTGCGGGGCGGGGCGTGGGCACTTGGGCGGCCAGGTGCTGCGGGGGCGCAGGCTGCACTCCCAGCGCGCGGCGGCACTGGGGCGGCGCCGGAATGCCCCGGGGCGCGGGAAAGGCAAGAGTAGCCTGGCACTCCCCCCACGGCCCTAGTCTCTATCCACCCCAGAGCCCGGCTTCAACAGCCCAAGGAACTGAGAAGAAAAAGGAATGTGCGCGGGGAAACAGGGGATCCGGGCGGGCTGAGTGGCTGCTGTTATGGTAGAGATAGAAACAGAGGTAGAGAGATAGACAGCTCAGCCACGCCAAGCGCGAAGCCCATCTGCCCAGCTAGAAAGCTCGGAGATCCCTTGAGCTTCGTACAGTTGGTGAAAATATAACAGAATCACCAAAAAAGAAAAAAAAAATTTCCTTTCGTCTGATACGCGCTCCCTTGGTGCACATGAAATGCGGAGGGACACGCAAGTCACCCAGTTGCGCAAAACGGCACCCCCGCGGTTCCCTGGGGAATTACTTCCCCCGTGGCCCAAATTGAGAAGCCTGGGGTCAGAGGGTCTCTGCGCACCCTGGATAGCGGGGGTGAAAACAGATCCCCTCGCCGGTTGCAGAAATCCTTAAGTCCCCTACGCAAGTCCCGCCCCCGGGAAGGAATGCCTAATTTGCCATTTGAGGGATCCTTTCCCACAAACCTGAAGGTGCGGGAGTCTCTGGAACACCCAAGAATACACTAGAGTCCAGGCTACTACCGCGATTGAATACAAATCCTGCCAACTGACAACTGGAAAACAGGGTTGGTGGTGGAGATACAAGAAAAATCATGAACGGGAGAAATACATTCCTATGATAGCTTGTATTTTGCTTGAAAGAAAAATAGAGAAAAAGAGCCACCAGCAGGTAGATCGTGGATAAACAGCTTATTGCACTTGCCTGTAATTTCCATTTTCCGTTATGAAATTGTTTGTCAATAATTGCAAATGGCTACAGAAACCACTTTAGTTTACCTTGGTCACTTGTTTGTGAATAATACCGTGAAAGATCTCTGTAGGAGGCACAGTCAGCTGTGTGCAATTCATTCTCTGGTTCTTGAAAATGTGTGCCTTGATAATTTTGAAAAGAAAAGCTTTCTCCATCAGGGAAAACGAACCAAGATTTTTTAAAATGCTATTTTCCCATTTTAGAGTCAACTACAGGTTGTACCATGTCTAAGATAGAGAATTCTTGCTTCTGAATAAGGGATGCGGGGAGAAATAGATGACGGGAGGCTTTGTAGGAGACAATTGACCCGGAATAAAGAAGAAGATACTGAGAACACAGCTCTCTACACTGTCATTTAGGCTCAATTTGTTCTGTTTGGATTGTGCTAGCTAGTTCTGCCCTCTTATGCACCCTTCGAAAGTTATGGCTGCTTGAATAATTCTAAAAACATCTACATCCGAAAGGAATAGAGAAAAGGAGGAGCTGAGCACCAATAAGTGCAGGGGAAAGTTAGAGGTCTGGAGAGATGTGCTCTTTTCAAAGTTGGCTGAGCAGGTTGAAGCTGCTGCGGGGCTTGTTTAATTGGTATTTATGCAGCAAATAACCCGTCTGACATTCACATTGGCAATTGCGTGCCAATCTTTGTGTATGAATGTTCCATTGTCTTCAGGGCACGATGCACAGCACACTACACACATGTTTTTTTCCTTCCGAGTTTCCTTCCTACCACCTTCCTCAGGTAGTTAGAATGCCCATCATAAAGATGACCTTGCTTTAGTTGCGGGGAGTGGAGTTGCTCTGTCACAGTGTCTTAAAAGAAGAGGCTGCTTGAATTTCTCTCTTCGTGGAGCCACAGCCAAGACCTGTCCACATCTGCATGCTTGTCAAGTTGGCTGGCTTGCGGAGGTTCAGGAAACTTGCTGTTTTCTTGATAGACTCTGCCTGGGCATCCCCAGACTGACAAAGGTGGTTCATTCAGTAGGGACGGCCACTTCATGTTGTTCGCAGGAGAGGCTATGAGCTGAGAGTTGGCTGGCTTATTGTTTTCATTTCAAGAGAGGGTTTTCTTTCTGCTGGGAATTGGAATTTAGATTTGGGCTTTCTCTCTTTCTTCTTTTTTTCTTTAATTTTCATTTCTTCTTGGTACTTTGACAAATTGTGACAAACCCACTCACTGGGAGGGACTCTGAGCATAATATCGCCTCATCCCAGGACACCCTTTCTGAGTGGTGGGCATTGCTGTTGGAGTGATTTGAGAGGTACTATTGAGAGGCTCCTGACTCCTAGCTCCCTGCTCTGGCTTGTTACATTGCCAGCCTTAACCGTTATTAATGGTGATATTTCTTTGGTAAAGAAATTATGGCTCTCCTAGGAATCATTTTGAGAATGCAGATGTTCCATTTGGGGATGACAGTAATGCATCTTCAGTCTTTGATACCTGCTAATGAATCCACTCACTCCCTGGGGAGGGCCAAGGTAAGGAAAGAACAAAGGCACTGAGGGAAGGAAGAGACCTAGTTCTGGGGAGGGCAGGGCAGGGCAGGGCAGGGCAGGGCAGGAGGTGAGCAGAAGTGGGAAGATCTAGGAGAGGCCTCAGAGGAGTATAGATTGTTGGACACATGTGTTGCCAATTTCATACTTTTCCAGGCAGGGTTATGCCTAAAGCTAGAAAGCTGCTGGCTATTTATTGGCTGACTTTTCCAGTGGTCATGACCCAGCAGTAGAAGCATTATATTCTGCCTACAACTTAGGAAGGTTTCCAGTTCTCCTGTTTTCACAACAGGAGATTATCTTGTCACCGCTTTCTTCAGAATAGCGATTTAGATGCTCAGTGACCATGACCTTTAGTTCTCCAGGTCAGTTATGGTACTTCCACTGACTTCTTGCATCCTTTCCAGTTTTCCTTCAAGCTCTGTGCTCTCCATATAGGCTTGTCAGGGTTGACTTTTTTGGAGCTGTGACCCTTGTTAAGGTCTGACTAGCCCCAAGTATGATGAGAAAGTGGTTTTCTTAGATCTTCTAAGTACAATACACCAATAACATATTTTAGTTCTAGGATGGATTGTTAAACTAATAGTATCCCTGTGCATTCTTATAGTACTTGGCAGTTTATAAAGTACTTCGACACACATTATATTGTTTGATTTCACAAACTGGGAGATGGGGGAGAATCATTCCCCATTTTAGAAACAAAGAAACTGAGATCTCGTTAAGTGACTTGCTCAGTGCTATACAGTGAGTACTGGGGGAAGTAAGACTAGATTCAGTGTCTCCTAGGACTCTAGAACATCCCACTCACAGTCCTCATTATCAAATCAGAGTTAGTTTGAGATCCAGCATGGCCTCCGGCCAGGGGACATGGAATAAGGGAAGGAACAAAATGGCAGTCCTGCATTTGAATCCTGGCCTGAGACTTTAGACACAGTCATATAATCTTTCTGTTTTCAGGTTCCTTAGATCTTGAATGGAGGCTGTGATACCAACCTCATAGTTGTATTTTAAGAGGGAAATGAAATAATGTGTCTGCAGCTCCAGGCACACTGCAGGCATTCAGTAAGTGTTGATGTCACCCACTTTCTCTCTTCTTATCTGATACATATTATAAAAAGTAGCTTCTCATTACTTTAAATATGGTCTTTTTGTGTAATAGCTGTGTTATTGGAAAAATAAGGGCACAAATTGAATTCTCTTAAATCAGATTTTTTTTAAACGCCTGGGATTTAGCTATTTAAAGGAAACCTGTGGTGAATTCTTTTGTAATGCAAATAATTACTTTCTAATTTATCTGTTTAGTAAGTCGAGCTTCTCCTGTATCAGATTTTTTTAAATATGAGGCTGGCTTGTGTAGAAGAGCTTTCACAATCCTCTCACTGATGAAAAAGTCACTCAACTTGCAAACAAAATCAGTTATTGTGTTCAGTTGGCAAAGCCTTGCTCTGATGTTTGAGCATACTCTCATATTCCCTTATTATGAAATAATAGAAATCTCGGAATAGGAAGCTGGAAGACACCTTAGAGATCATGTGGTCCATCTCACTCATTTCACAGATGAGGAAATGGAAGCACATAGAGGTGAGGGGACATGTCACCTCTATGTGCTTGGGAGTGTCACCAGCCAGTGACTGTCAGACAAAGATCCGATTCCAGGCCTCTGTTGCCAGGGGAAAGCTCTGTCTGCCCCATCCTCACTCTGCCCCACCAAGAATCCACAGACATGCATACATATTGCAGCATGGGAGATGACACAGAAATATGATGCATTTTCTAAAACAACCCAAAGAGCTGCAAGTGTGAGCAGTCATAGGAATTGATGAGAATATTCAGCTTAACCTTTCTGTTAAAGAGCTGAATGGAGGCCGGGCGTGGTGGCTCAAGCCTGTAATCCCAGCACTTTGGGAGGCCGAGACGGGAGGATCACTAGGTCAGGAGATCGAGACCATCCTAGCTAACACGGTGAAACCCCGTCTCTACTAAAAAATACAAAAAACTAGCCGGGCGAGGTGGTGGGCGCCTGTAGTCCCAGGTACTCGGGAGGCTGAGGCAGGAGAATGGCGTGAACCCGGGAGGCGGAGCTTGCAGTGAGCTGAGATCCGGCCACTGCACTCCAGTCTGGGCGACAGAGCGAGACTCTGCCTCAAAAAAAAAAAAAAAAAAAGAGCTGAATGGAATGATGGAATGCAGCCTACGAATGCTGCTTTGGCCTTTTTATGAGAAAAAAAATTACAATTCTTGGATAATGGTATTCCTCAGCGAGGATTTTACACTATCATATTCTAATCGTACCTGCTAAATGGCCAAGGAAGACGTGATGGCAGACCCAGAGAGGCCCTGCATGCATTGGTGGGTGTGTTCTCATTGACATCAACGTGACCAGGAGACCTCATTTGGAGCAGAAGTGTTTGGACAAACTGCATTGGATCTTCTCAGCCCTTTGAGAGATTCAGAAATCACCTCCCTGGAAATGCCCCCAGATTGTCCCTTCCTAATTAGTACATTATTGTTCTTCCAGAGCTAAGCATCAAAGATGTGCACCTTTCTGAAAGATTGCAGTGGAGGGGCAGGGCCGTTCCCTTCTCTCGTGCTGCCACAGCGAGTCCCTGTAGCACTGGGGGCTTTCTCCAATGACAGACCCACCTTTTGGGACAGATGACTTTGGTGGCACTGCCACTCATCAGCTCACCAGCTCAGGGGCTGGGGCCATATTCAATCCCTCTGAGCCTTCTTTTCTCATTTGTACAAGAGCCTGGGGTATGAAAATTTGTGGAGATACTGTGTTAGGTACTTGACACTGGTACAGAGAAGGTGTGTAGAAAATAAAGCAGAATTCTGGGCTCTGGCCAGTGAGGAGCTGTCCTTCTGGCCTTTTAGGAAACAGAGCACATTTTGGGGGCCACAGGCTTAGGGTCCAGCCAGGGTGCCTGCTCCCAGGAGCCTTAGGCCAGGGGACTGCCCATGGAGGGCCCAATGATGTATGATGTGCCCTGTAAGTAAGGGTGGGCAGGCGGGGGAGTGCACAGGAAGGGCTATGAGGGTTCATAGTTAAGCCTCCCCAAAGGGTTGCACGGCCCCTCCCTGTGGGCCCAGACAGTGCTGAGAGGATTTCTTCCCCTCTGAGATTGGTTTTGGGAGTCTAGACCTCACACCTCCTTGAAACAGTCCAGCACGGGCCAGGCTTCTGCCACATATCAGAGGCAGGTCAGTTTGAGAGAGGAGCTGTTTATACTTTAAATCAAACACAAAACATAAGATAGAGGTATTAGAATCTATAGCTCTGAAAGATTGTGATTTCTTTAAAACTCATAGACCAAACTAGGATGAGTTTGGACTAAAGCTCACAAGAATTGTACAAGAGCAAGATAAGTAATTTAAGATTGTACAATGAAATCTAACTGATGTAGTTTCTCACAAACTTTCAAACACATTTTTCCTTAGGTTTCTTAAAAGGGGAAACTAAACCTTCTGGCAGTGGAGTCTGATTTTTATGACAGTGTATCAGATTTTAAAATAACTGCAAGATTTAAATATTTTATAAGTAGCTCTGATTTTATTTTTTAAAGTGACAAACGAAATTCAGTAAAAGCTCACCAACTGGGCAAATACAGAAAGAGGTGCTCTGCTCTAGTAGAAAATGAATTACAGACTAAGTTAGCAACAATAACTCCTGTTTACTGAGCCAGATACTATGCTTTCCATGTGCGCTGTGTGGCAGATTCTATCGCCCCTTTAAAGACAAGAAAAACAAGCTTCAGAGAGGTTACATGCAATTAATTCTATGACCCAGAGATGGAAACTCCAGCAAAAATTCAAGTGAGCTGTTCAATAAATGAAACTGAAATGAAACCAAAACTGAACCTCTCGTTTACCATTTCAGTGCATTCAACCACTAAACAAAACTGATTCCTGCCTCACTGCTATTCATCCCCCAACCTTTTTTTTAAAAATTAAAGCTCCAAAGCTCCAAATAAAGCTATGAGATACCAAAGAGAGTAAACAATATTGCAATCACCAATAATTTTAAAAGCGACTCAATTTTATTACTTTCTGGACTGTACAGCAACTGGAACTAGGTTAATGCCACATGGATAGGTAAGGATGCATTGTGATGAACAGATGGGCTGTTTGTATGTTCGTCTATAATTGAAAGCCATTTATTCTCAAAAGTGTTTTAAGTACTTGGGGGACAGCTTGGTGTAAAGAGGAAAGGCGGGCCTTTGGAGAAAATCAAGACCCATCCACTCCCCCTAGACATTTCTTTTTCACCTTATTTATTCATTTAGTCTGTACTGTCAGAACAAGGGTCAGCCCAGCCACGTGGAATTGGTCTCAAATTCTCAACTAGTGATCGGAGTTAATGAGGTTTTACTATCATGTGACTGGTTTTCTTTGTGAAACTGTAAAACACAATCTTATTTCTCTCAATGGGTGGCCAGTGTAATTTATGGCCTATCACTTAAATGGTTTCATCTAGAAAGTCAGGTTGACTTTCTGAGTGTTTCCTTTTGTGGAATGCCCGAGGTCAGGCTGTTATTGAATTACAGATTTTCTGAGGGAAAAGCAGCTGCTAGGAGAATCGAGTGTGAGGGACTAACAGTTAAGTGGTGAGAAAAATCAGAAAGGATGAAGTATTTTGGGGGCAGCACGTAGGAAATCTAAGGCTTAATATGTGCCGGGAGGCAGTGAATACTTATCTTAGGCTGCACAGAACTATCTCAGCCGAGTGGGCCATTGGCTGGCTAGGCTACCAGGTGTTTGCTCAGAAATATGGGGCAGTGGGCTGCTATGAGCCCTCTTTTCTAATCTGAAAGTGCAAAAAGTGCAGCTTTCTTCGAAGACGTTTGGGCATATGTTCACATATCCCCCAGGGAAGCACCATCTTTCCTTTTGAGACAAGAAAGATAAAAAGAAAATTTTATGAACTGGAACTTGAACAAGTGAATGGAAAATACAAGCAGATGTTGGTTGGCTAGGGTACAGGAGAACTGTCCAAATTTCAGGTTTCAAACCCATACATAAATAGGTTAGAAATGAGCATTAGATTAACCATCCTGCCAAAGTAAATTGGTGCTGTTTATTCTCTTAATTAGCTGTGCATTACAACTCTCAGATTCCCTGTGTTAAGTCAGTTCTCATTTTCAATCACATCTCTTCGAAAGTCATTTGAAAAAAGTCTTATGGAATTAAGAGTGAAGGCCGTAGGAAAAAACTTTGTAGATTTGCCTATAGACACTTTCATTCCAAGTTATTTCTAGTCTCGATGAAATAACTGTTTTCCCCACCGAGTCAGACAGAATTAAGCAGCTCTTCATTTGATCACCAACTCTGATTTGCTCCTAGTGATTCTGGGATCAAGGCATGTTTCCCTCAGAACTGTTAATATACACATTGCTCCCACCCCGACAAATTAACTGGAAACCCTGACAATGGTAATAGGAATATCTTCACATGTCACCTTCCCTGTGTGTTTCATTTTCAAGTCTTTGTTTTCTTACCAGAGAAGAATAAGACAATTTATACGAAATAGCTGACTTTCTATGTTAATTTTTTTCACAAGCTACAAAACTTACACATTTTTTAGCTCTTTGGGTGGATTTCTTTCTCTCACTTTTTGTAATTGAATAATCACTTTTTTCCTACTGGGTAATTTGAGGCAATAAAAATAAAAGGCATTAACAGATGACTGGCTTGTTGAATACATCGCAGAAAATAATATTTTATTATGATTTTGTTGACAAAATTAGAATGCTAAATTCAGATAGCTGCAAAAACAAAAAAACAAAACAAACAAACAACCCCCCCCCCCCCACACAAAAAAAAACAGATTTGAAAAGAAATGGTGCCATCAGTTGCAGGATTTTTACCTTCATGGAAATAAGGTTTATTGAAATAAAATGATAAATAAAAATGCTTTCTGGCTTGGGAGAATCAACCTAGTTCCTAATACTGTTCTGTTTCCCTTGCTCCAAAAGTGTCATCAATCTCCCTATTTAGATGCAGTGCAGCCAGGTGTTCAGAATCACGGGGGACAAAAAGAATTAGTTTCTTACTGAATAGGGATTTTTTTTAAGAGGCTGGCATAAACAGGGCTGCAGAATGTGAAACATGTAGACCCACTGAACTGAACCCCCTTTTTTCCCCTCTTCCCAGGAGTAATTCTGCTACAAGGCTGATTTCAAGGACATGAATTGTTGACCTCATCCCAACATCAGAACCTCAGATGTTCTAATTTTTGCACCATTCCAGGCAAGTTGATCGTATAAGGAAATAAAATTGAACCTTAGGGGTCTGATGGAAACTCACTGTGACATTCAAATCAAGAAAACTTGCTGATGCCCACAGAGCCTTTTCCCCATGGGCCCTGATGGTAGCCTCCAGAAGGTACAGCCTCAGGTGGTCCCCCTTCTTCTGTGGCAAGAATAAACTTTGGGTCTTGGATTGCAATACCACCTGTGGAGAAAATGGTATGCGAGGGAAAGCGATCAGCCTCTTGCCCTTGTTTCTTCCTCTTGACCGCCAAGTTCTACTGGATCCTCACAATGATGCAAAGAACTCACAGCCAAGAGTATGCCCATTCCATACGGGTGGATGGGGACATTATTTTGGGGGGTCTCTTCCCTGTCCATGCAAAGGGAGAGAGAGGGGTGCCTTGTGGGGAACTGAAGAAGGAAAAGGGGATTCACAGACTGGAGGCCATGCTTTATGCAATTGACCAGATTAACAAGGACCCTGATCTCCTTTCCAACATCACTCTGGGTGTCCGCATCCTCGACACGTGCTCTAGGGACACCTATGCTTTGGAGCAGTCTCTAACATTCGTGCAGGCATTAATAGAGAAAGACGCTTCGGATGTGAAGTGTGCTAATGGAGATCCACCCATTTTCACCAAGCCTGACAAGATTTCTGGTGTCATAGGTGCTGCAGCAAGCTCCGTGTCCATCATGGTTGCTAACATTTTAAGACTTTTTAAGGTAGGTAAAGGCATTGTCTTTCTGACCATTGTGAAAGGACAATGAAATGCTATGTCTCCAACTGCAGGTTTAAGAAGAAATTGAAGATGGTGAAGGTGCTCATAGACCCTTTCTGTGTCACCAGGTTCCTCAAATGGGGCATTTTGTATGGGGCATTCTACATGTATTGGTTTAGTTCCATTATTTACAATTAACTGGATTAATTTTGACTCTGTTTTTTTTTTTTTTTTTTTTTTTTTTTTTTTCCTGAACAAAGAGAAAGGTGAAAAGTTCTGTGGTATATTGGGTCTTTGTCATCTTGGGATAACCTCCTTATTAGGCTCATTTTAAATCAAAGCATTTTAAAAGAGAATAATGAACTCTTAGCACATTTATCATGGAAAACATTTCTGTGGTATTTGAGCTATTTAATTTACTGGGTGAAACTTCTTTAAGGTGGGATGCTCTGTTATGACAAAAGTTTGTTCATGAAGAAACAGTATTTATTACTAATGTGTAGATGGGAGTGACACTGGGAGATGAGATGGCCATAAAATTGTCAGGCTTATTATAACTACAATAGAACAGAACCTCATTAATTCAGACTGCTCTGATACAGACTTGGAATAATTATATATAATTCTTATTGCATTGAAAGTTCAAATTTAGCAGGATAAATTCGACTTTTTGATTTAGGTTTGGTGATCTATTACCCATATGTTGCATTTATATATTGAATAAAATTGGAAATATGGAATAATATATGTAAAAATACTTTGAAAAGTATAAAGTGCCGTAAAAATAAAGTTATTGTTAACTCACCATTTTCATTAACTTTCTCATTTTATTTATTAATAACCAATATGTAGTCTTTTGTAATAGACATAATTTGTTTAATTGAAAATACTTTCACTCTGGTTTCTTACTCAGTGGGACATGAATTTTTCAACTTAATCTGAATTAATGAGCCTTTGTTTTATATTGTGAAAAATGGTTCCTGGCTGGGTGCAGTGACTCATGCCTGTAATCCCAGCACTTTGGGAGGCCAAGATGGGCAGATCATGAGGTCAGGAGATTGAGACCATCCTGGCTAACATGGCGAAACCCTGTCTCTACTAAAAAAATACAAAAAATTAGCCGGGCGTGGTGGCACATGCCTGTAGTCCCAGCTACTTGGGAGGCTGAGGGCGGAGAATCGCTTGAACCTGGGAGGTAGAGGTTGCAGTGAGCTGAGATCGTGCCACTCCACTCCAGCCTGGGTGACAAAGCAAGATGCCGTCTCAAAAAAAAAAAAAAAAAAAAAAAAAAAATTCCTATGCACATTAAATTTAGAAATATTAAAAGAATATGGAGAAATTGAGCAGATGACAGGTATTGTGACAAATGTGAGCAAAGTGATGGGAAATGTCACACAAACGATGAAAGGAATTGAATCAAAGGATTTCTGGCTTGGCAGATATCTTGGAGGCACATCTAGTCTGGCCCACTCATGGCACTGGAATCCTCTTTGTAACATCCCCTTGAGTGGCTGTGCAGCCTCTGTATGGATTTCCCTAGTTCAGAAGAGAAAATGCTGTGAGTCAACTTAATGGCTATTTTCAGATAGATGAAATTTTCTCAAATAAGGAGGATGCTAAGCAGAAGCTCTCTGTGTCTAAGGAGTACTGAAGAGGCACAAACAGGCTTCAGGGTGTGCTGGAGACTTTTGAGCAGGACATTAAGAAGCACCTCTTGACAGTGAGAAGGACACAATTAAGACATATAGCCAGAGTTGCTCTAGTTCTCCATTTCTGGAAACCTTCAAGGGAAACTAGGCAGTTGTTTACCATTTCTCTTAGAGGGACTCCTTGCTTAGAGGCAAGATGTGGAACCAGAATTCTCCAGGTTTCCTCCCACATCTTGGGATCTAGGATTCCTCCCAGCTACTCCAGTTCTGTGCCATGTGGCATTTTCTGCTCTGGGGTGGTGTCCAGCTCAGACATTTCTATAACTCTTCTCTCTGATTTGAACTCCCTCCTCACCTGCTCCAAGGCATCTCTTTTCTATGTTTAACTTAGCAGCTATGGTTCAAAAACATCACTTTTAGAGGAGAGGAAAAGATTCCTAAGAATCTACTCCTTTTGGTTTCCCTCCCCTTATAAACCAGTTCGGGTTCCTGCCAATACCACTGTAACTCCTGTGAATCCTGGCTGTTTCCTGTAGCCTAGTGCCCAGACAAAAGTGGGCAAGCATTTGAGGAGTGTGGTGGAGGAGATAAAGTGTTCATATGAAGTTTTCCAAGCTTGTTTGCATTGTTTTTTTTTTGGCCATAGAATCAGCTTATCTGCAAAATGGGAGTAATAAGATTGTTAGATTGTTGGGTATATTTAATGAGAAAATGCAGGAAGGCTTCCATCAGGACCTGGTCATGTCCTTTGGTATTTTGGGCTATTGAAGGAAACTCCAGGCCACTTGAAGGCAAGAGGGGGTTTTGTTTTTATGCAGCGGGCATCTGGCTTCTCTCTTCTCTATTCTTTCCTCACTGACTGGTCAGTTCTCTTAATTTCTTTTCTTTTCTTTTCTTTTCTTTTTTTTTTTTTTTTTTTGAGAAGGAGTCTCGCTCTGTCACCCAGGCTGGAGTGCAGTGGCCAGATCTCAGCTCACTGCAAACTCCGCCTCCTGGGTTTACGCCATTCTCCTGCCTCAGCCTCCCGAGTAGCTGGGACTACAGGCGCCCGCCACCTCGCGCGGCTAGTTTTTTGTATTTTTTTAGTAGAGACGGGGTTTCACCGTGTTAGCCAGGATGGTCTCGATCTCCTGACCTCGTGATCCGCCCGCCTCGGCCTCCCAAAGTGCTGGGATTACAGGCTTGAGCCACCGCGCCCGGCCGTTCTCTTAATTTCTTGTGTAATCCTGGAGGGACCCCATCTGACTGGGTGAGAGGGTTACTACTGACCCTCTGGACAGAGTCCAATGCCCCAGGCCATCTCTTGAGACACGGACCAACACATGAAAGGGCAGCTCTTGACGCCCTTAACTGAAGTGCAGGGAGTGGGTCACTTATCACCAGGAGGGGGCGCTGTTATGGTAATCGTCATGACTAACATGATCAGTTCACTGGCCCAGAGTGAGCGTTTAACCTACAGAAGCAAATCTAGTTATTAACCAAGTTATTGGACTTGAAACTTGTCTGTAATTCAAAAGTCCATCAGTGAGAGGATGTAGGTGCCTAGCCCATCTTACAGGTGATTCTGAAACCATAAGAATGTGAATTAGATAATAGCAACTTATGCTACTTTACTTTGATTTTTATGTGACTTTCAGCTAGCACTCCATTTGTAATATTAATTATAAAACAATTGGCACAGAAAATTGTCCACTCTATGTATGGATGACTTCTGTTTATACATATATGCTAGTACAGACATGAAATATTACAATAGTTATCAGAGGAATGATTAGCAGTTAATGCATTGGAGATTGGCATATAGCTCCTTTTTGAAAAATAATACTTTTCTTAAATACTAATTTTCCAAAGGCTATGACTTGAGTAAAATTAAGTTTTATGACAGTTTTCTCAAGCTTAGGCCTTTTCAGGGTAGCAAAAGACCCACAGAATCTAAAAATATGCCCATAAATAATCTAAAAATTAATGTATTGCTAGTTATTCCCAGATAATGGAGTTGAAGAAGGTAGAGCATCTCCACTGAAGACATGCAATGAACCTTGATCATAAGGAATACAAACGGGGTCTTAATTCATAAACTTACTCACTGTCCTGCTCAACAATAAACATAAATTGGGGTTTTAAGAATATGGTTGTGATGTGTTTAAAAATTTTATGGAAAATATTTGGGCCATATTTGGAAGTGATCCCTAAATGTCTGTTTTCTTTTTTTGGACAACTTTGGGAAGGCCATGTATTTTATCTGCAGCATCTTCCTGGACTAAAATGTGAAGGAGACAATGTCTCCCACGCAGCCCCACTTACCACTTTCTTCAGTCTTGCTCCTCCTGTGTCAACCTTTCCAGTCCTTCTATTCCCAAGTGTTCTCCTAATCAAAACCTGATGCAAGAGATCTATGTGTTGTCAGCTATCTGCATGTTAGTGTGCCTATGTTTAAGTAAGAGGAGGATTTTATTTCCTTCAGGATCACTAATTGTGGAATGAAATGGGATTTGTCTTTGTAAAGGAGATGCCGGCATCAGCTGGGGAGGTTCATTTAGCCCCAGCAGAGACTGCACTTAGTGGATAGCCACCGCCTCTGCTGGAATACAGATGGCTCTGCTTATCTGATCTAGAGGGAAGTGGTATCATCCTATCTTTGTTTCTCTTCTTATCCAAGCTTAGAAGCAAAGGAACAAAATGAGCCTCTTTAACTTCAGAAGAGGGTTGAATAAGGGCCTGGAGCTGGACACAACCTGGGAACAGAAGATGCCATGTGGCATAGGTCCATAGGATACTGAATGCTTTACTAGATTAGTGATATTCAACCCTCAGTGTATGGTGGGGTTCATACTGCTGTTGCCTCACCCACAAGGGGTATGGGCTGCATTATTAAAACTACCTGGGAGGGTTTTTGAATGACAGGATCCAGTGAATGATGTGTGCCTCCCAAGCCCCTCTCTGGGAACTATTTTTTATTGAGATGAGTGTCCCATTTCCCTCAGGTGTGTTGGGAGTGGAAGCAAATTTGAGAGTTACAGAACAAGAATTTAATGATCTGAACTTTTTAGATGCACTAGTGTACCCTAACACACACACACACATACACACGTGCACACACACGTCGTATATCAGCTAACATGAGGCAGAGCAGACCTAGGTGATTGCTTCACTCATATAGCATGTTAATGGCTTTAGATAACAGAAGTATCAATTAGGATAATGTGACATGTAACTGCAGAATAGCAGACCCAGGACAGCTCCATCCTATACAGAGGTCTAAATGACACCTCAGGGGCTTTTGTATTGCAGATAACCCAATGAAAAGAGGGGCCCAGGTCCCCATAAGAGATTGTGTAGTTTGGAAAGAATTTAAAAAGCAGAGGGTCTTTGGAAATGTTTGAGAAGCCCATAAATTTGTGTTTTATAAAGAGCTCAAATTTTTTCCCCATTCTAGAACATTTCCACTCCTCTCCTTTAAATTAAAGCAAATCGATTCCTCCAAACACTAATCATATGTCTTACTTTGAGCAAAGACTGAATATTCTAAGTTAAAAATAGCACATTGATGCTGGAGGTAACTCACATTAATGTCCACAAAGATACATTGGGTCATAAGAGGACACTGTCAAATATAATTCCTCTCTCTTTTGTTTTTCTAGTTAATTTTACCTGGGTTGTTAATTTTCTACCCTTAAAGGATAGGGGTTAGATAGTCTGCAGTGTATCCTTCCCAAAGCAATCAAATGAGACTTTTAAATAGAAATCCATTTGTGGGTGGGCTAGATAATTTCACCCTATAGGGAAGTGTGCTGGTTGTAAATGGCTAAAATTGATCTTCATGTGAAGTCAATGAAATACTGAGAAGCATCTTGTTTCCCTGGCAGTCTTCGCCTACCCTGCTATGTTTATGAAGATACATTTTCTTCCAAGACACTCTACCAATTGTAGCAACCACTTCCATAAAGCCAAGCAGTTTTTGAGTTCTTTAGTGCATACAGTGTGTTTTATTAGCTTCAAAACTTTGAAAAGGTAAATCTGCCATATCCGGGCTCATCTAGAGATGAACTCATAAATGAGTGCAGTCAGTAAACTCAGTAGGAGGTAAATTTCATGTTCAATCTCATTTGATGGCAAATAGATAATGAAAATTGGGAGGTGAACTTCTTCAGTCAACTCTTTGGTACTGTAGCAAGGTTTCATTTAACTTTGAAAAGAGCTCACTCTCCTTAGATGAGAGATGACTGGTAAGTAGCACTTACGCTCCCACCTACAGAGATCTTTCAAAACGGAGACTTGTTAATGTCTTTCCCCTTCTTAAAACTCTTTAATGGCTAGGGTTTTCCCCAGGATGAAGGTCCACCTCCACTTTGGGGATCTTTTTCTCACTTTCCTTGACTAGATTGTCTCTTTGTTACAAGTAACAAAGAAGCAGCCTGTGCTTCTTCTTCTTAGTGTCTCTCTCACTGTGTTGTGGTTGTTTACCTACTTGTCTGCATCCCTCACTAGACTGTAAGCACCATGTGGGCAGGAGCCATGTCTATCTAGTTTGTTGCCATATTCCTAGTGCCTAGCATGGGCCTGTCAGAGAAATAATGAATGAATGAATACATCGAATCTCTCTACTCTCTCCTTTATCCCAATCTCAATGTTAGAAATATGTGTTGAATAGATGGGAAAGAAGTATAATTTTGTTTATTTTTCTTGTATACTCCTTTAGAAAAGAAGGAGGGTGATATGTTTAGGCTTTGTGTCCCCACCCAAATCTCATTTTGAAATGTGATCCCTATAATCCCCACAGGTCAAAGGAGAGACCAGGTGGAGGTAATTGAATCATGGGGGTGGTTTTCTCCATGATGGTGGTTCTCGTGATAGTGAGTGAGTTCTCATGAGATCTGATGGTTTTATAAGGGGCTCTTCCCACTTTGCTTGGCACTTCTGTTTCCTGCCACCTTGTGGAGAAGGTGTCTTGCTTCTCCTTTGCCTTCTGCCGTGATTATGAGTTTCCTGAGGCCTCCTCAGCCATGCTGAACTGTAAGTCAATTAAACCTCTTTCCTTTATAAATTACCCAGTATCTGGCAGTTCTTTATAGCAGTGTGAAAGCAGACTAATATAGAGGGAGAAGCGGAGAAAGAAGGAAACATGATTATATTTTGAGAATTCCTATTTTCATGTGCTTTCTCTTTTTCCTACAAATTTCCATTTAAACGTATTGTTAACATTAAGAAATTGCATTGTATATTTCAAAATTGTTAAAAGAGTAGATCTTAAATGTTTTCACCATACACTAAAAAAGTGTGAGGGGATGGATTTGTTAATTAGCCAATGTAATCACCCCATATTTTAAACATAAACCATCATATTGTGCTCCATAAATACATATAAATTGTCAATCAAAAAGAAAATAAGTAAAACACATGAACACATTCTCATTTTGAAAGGTTTAAGCAATAAATAGTATAAAAGGAAAGTCCACTTCCAAATGCATAAATCCGTTAATAACACAGGAACACATGATTTTGTTAATAGGTATGTGACTTATGACTTTCTTTTTCACTTAATATATTTGGGAAAAATTTCCATGTTGGTTAATATAGACGTACTGCAGTAATTCTCAACCCCGGCTGTATGTTAGCATTGCCAGCATAGCTTTTAAAAATTTTGGATACCCAAACCCTAGCCAGGACCAGTTAAATTGGTTGGGGTAGAGCCCTGCATTGGTATGTTTTAAAAGATCACCAGGTGATTCTGATGTTTGGTCAAGAATGAGAACTGCAAGACTTTATTTTTTTAATAGTTGTTTGGTTTTTAATCATATGGATGGACCATACTTTATTTTACAAATCTCTGATAAACAAGTTACTTTCCTTTGCTCTCCAAATTTGTTATTTGAAAAACAGTTGAAACAATGCTAGAGCCTCATCTGAATACTATTAGCTCTAGAATGAATTTTGGTGGTATAGGACCCTTTCTTGGATCAACAAAGGGGCCAGATGAGTGAATTGCCAAAAGCATCTTGCTGTAAGACAGGGTCACAGGACACAGACATTCCAAGCCATGTCTCTTCGAAACATGCAGTAACTTAGAATCAGCATTGTGGTCATATGCTCAGACAGTTCAGAGAGCACCATGACTCCTGGGCGGAGCACATTTTAAACTTGGTGAATTTAAATTAAATTTCTTTTCTTTCTCCTAGCCTCAAATGGCCTGAAATCCTGCAGTGAATACTGAAGACATCTTAAGAGCATACTTAGTGATAAATGCCTATGTTTGCGGTGTTTTAAATAATGAGGTTGTTTGAAAAGTAGTGAGAAGTCTTTCCGTAAGAATGGTTTGTGACTGGATGTTATATATTTTGGTTTACAAAATTGTCTGAAAACCTTTCTAGAATAAGTCAGGGTCTATGTAAATAAATCTGCATAAGGAAAGTACGGTGCTCTTTCTACCCATGCACCCTAGAGACTGCGGGTTTTTTATATTTTATAGACTTCACTTCATAGCGGTTTTAGGTTCACAGCACAATTGAAGATTGCAGTGGTTTTAACACAGGTGTCTCCCTGGGCTCTTCTGAAAGCTGTTTGCCACCAAAGGTAATGCCTTCCTAGGAAGACTTGAAATCTGAAGTCTGTCTTGTGCCCAGTCCAATGGTTATCACACTGTAGCATGCGAGAAATCACCCAGAATGCTTGTTGAAACACGCATTCCTGAGCCCACTTGCAGAGTTTCTGATTCAGTGGGTCGGGGGAGGCCCAGGGTGGGGGCTGAGAATTGCCATTGCTAATGGTTCCCAGGTGATGCTGATGCTGCTCTTTTGCATATCACACTTTGAGAAGCACTGCTCCATACAAATTGCTTGCTGGCTGACTTAGCAAGTCAAAGTGTGCAAAACAAAAGTGAGATCTAACAATGTTCTGTCTGACAGCAGCTTTTGACACACACCTGGTTGGATTTCTGTTCATGTGGGTCATAATCACAGCAGGTGTTGTGTGGCTTTATCTTTAATTGTGTGCATTTTTGGAAGTTGTGTTCCTTATTAAGTAATGCATAGCTCAGAATAATGATCAGTGCAGTGGTCACTTAAACACTATTTCTTAAAGTAGGGTCAGGCAGATTACCATTTTACGCATTTTTACTACTTGAGACAGTAGAGCAGACTGATTTAAGAAACTTAGATTGTAAGATACGTATTAATTGGGAATTGAGAACAGTAAAAGGTGAAGGAGGCTATGATATGTCTCAGCTACCAGCAATTTGTCTTCAGAAGAAACCATGACAGCTACTTCCTGATTTCCATTATGCAATGCGATTGCAAATAACATTCCACAGCAGTCTTAATCAATAGAGGGTCACAAGAGGCCTTTGTTTCCTCAAAGTGGGGAAAGGGCTTATTTACCCATTTAATTGATATAACACACTTTCTGGCAAAAGAGACATCTCTTTTAGCTGTAATTGGGGACTTTTTCTATCCCCAAACACTGTCCTCACAACCTGCATCTATACATCTAATCTTTATGTATCTTGAATACATAAGGAACACCACGCTGGCAAGGTGTAGGGGTCTACGCATAGCATTGTGCACAGCCACTTTTATCTGTTTCTAGAATGAGGCCAGTCTCTGCTGTATTACTTCATTAGGCTCAGCAAGCTAATAAACATGTGTTCTCAATGTTGGCCATTAGTCTCCCTCTAAGACTCTTCAAGGCTCCCTCTGGGATTAGGGAGACTGGTTTCCTTGGTGTATAATTCAGTCCCAGTTTCAGGGACATCATGGATCTCTCTCTGTATCCCCTGCAGTGCCACTGAGCTCCCTTGGGACTTGTGGATGGTGACTTATTCTTGCTGTAGTGTCTTACTCTTGCTTCCTTTCACATGGATTGAGAGTGACCTCTAGCTTCGCCTAGTGCTTGTACTATTTCTTTATGTGGTGGCAATTCTATTTATCAGTTTTTGGAGTGATTTATCATCTCATCTCAGAGTGTTTGAACTCATATTACTTCTAGAACAAATACCATGCCATACTCATGTAAATTTCTTAGATATTTGTGGCTTATAGATATTATGTTTGTTATCAAGAGATGTCTGTTCAAGTTATAGATTATTTTAATGTATTTAGTGGTGCTGATGCTCTTGAGTAAAATAGATTAGTATGAATTATATGAAATAGGTTGGGCTCTGTAGTCACACTGCCCAAGTTCAAATTTTGACATAATGCTTGTTAACTGTGTTACCTTAAGAAAGACGGTTAATCTCTCCAAATCTTAAACTTCCTTATCTGTTAAAAAAACAGCAACCCAGGCCAGGCACGATGGCTCACACCTGTAATCCCAGCACTTTGGGAGGCCAAGACGGATGGATCACCAGGTCAGGAGTTCAAGACAAGCCTGACAAACATGATGAAACCCCGTCTCTAATGAAAATACAAAAATTAGCCGGGCGTGGTGGCATGCGCTTGTAATCCCAGCTACTCAGGAGGCTGAGGCAGGAGAATCACTTGAACTTGGGAGACAGGGGTTGCAGTGAGCTGAGATCGCCCCTCTGCACTCCAGCCTGAGTGACAGAGCGAGATTGTCTCAAAAACAAAACAAACAAAAAACCCCAGTTAATAATAGTACTTTTTTCATAAGGTTTTTAATGAAGACAAGTAAGATACATTTCAGAGTCCTAAGCAAAATCCCTGGTCCGTAGGAGGCACCACGATGTTTGTTATGATGATGATAATGAGGAGGAAGATATTTATGTCTGCTATTAAGAGGATATTCATTTTGAGTGGTACCTCTCCTCCAGTTTCTCAGCCATTCATACTGACTTGCCCTATTTTGTGAACAAAGGCAGATTAGCATTAAAGGTGTAATTGGTCAAGAAACAGAACTGATGGGCCAGGTGTGGTTGCACACACTTGTAATCTCAGCACTGTGGGAAGCTGAGGTGGATGGATTACTTGAGCCTAGGAGTTCAAGACCAACTTGGGCATCTGAGACCAGCCTGAGCAACATGACAAGATCCTGTATTTATAAAAAATACAAAAATTCCCTTGTAGTTCCAGCTACTCTGGAGGCTGAGGTGGGAGGATTACTTGGGCCTGGGTGGTTGAGGCTACAGTGAGCCATGATGATACCACTGCACTCCAGCCTGGGAAACAGAGTGAGACCCTGTCTGTCTCTCTCACTCACTCGCACACACACACACACGAAAAAAGAAACAGAACTGATGGCAGGTCTAGATTGGCTCCGGCATAGGGCAAGGCTATCTAGTTTTCTCGAAGGCTGAACTTGAGACTGGGACTTCATCAGCTTATGTTCCAGCCAAATGAGCTAAGAAGGTGGTGTACTGCTATCCTTCCAAATCCATGTGTTGGATGGTAAGAGTCCGTTTTATTAAAAAAGTAGAAAACCCAGAGAAACATTGGTTTTCTATTTTTTTAAATAAAGTTGCACTACGTTTTTATGTTTCAGTGCCAAAGAAAAATACCCTTAGGATTCAATTGTTAAACAAACAAACAAACAAAAAAAAAAAAACAAAACAAAACAAGAAAAAATCACCAATTCTGGCTCACATAGGCTACGGGTTTGATGATGGAGTTGTGGTTGAGCATGAGCAGCTGAATAACCCCAGGCGTGGGTGGCAGCCCTCAATGCTGTCCTTTGGGTTGGAATTCCCTTTCTTTTCCATGTGTGGTAAGGACAGAAACACAGGCCTGCTTCGGACGAAGAATGTTAACTTTTGTTGAGGGAAGATTTTTTTTTCTGCCAGAGATGGCTGACATGACACTAATTCCTATCATCTCTGATACAAATGTCAGAAATGAAAGCACTAAAGGCTTCAGAAGTACTTGTTCTAGAAGTCACATTCATTTTAGGACAATCAGAAAAACAGTGGAACTAAATGTATTGTATTCTGATTCACCCTGTGACCTATCTTGTGCCACCTGTTTAAAATGTGACTAATTCAGTCAAACATATCAATTATGTCTTATTAAATTCTCATTTTAATCAAATATGGATAATTTACTCAAATGTAAAAGGACTTCACAGGGAAAGAAATCAATGCAGAGTTAATGTGGTCAAGTCCTATCCTAGCATTGTGAGACAGTGTTGAACAGTGCCTGGTGTAGCTTCTAAACCCAGTAAGTGCTAAATCTTTTTTTTTTTTTTCCCCATCAAGAGAAGTAGAATAGTGTAAGAGACACTAGCATTTAACCCACGTGTTCTTCTGTAACTTAGTAATACGGGTAAGCAGGTAATATTCAATCAACCCACCAACAGGTCTATGCAGCATCCAACAGGTATATGCAGCGCGTTTGACATTGTAGTGGATAATATGAAGAAAAGAAGACCCTAAGCTATCAATATTGCTTACATTTTTTTTTTTCCCCCTCACATTTCTGGAAGCTGGAATTCTGAGATCAGGGTACTCGCTTGGTGGGTTCTTGGTGAAGTCCCTCTCCCTGGTTTACAGATGCTGTCTCCTTGTTGCATCCTCACATGGTGCTGAGAGAGACAAGAAAAGCACTCTCCTGTCTCTTCTTATAAGGGCACTTACAAGGGCTCCATGCTTATGAGTTAATTACCTCTTAAAGATGTTATCTTTAAATACCATCACATTAGGGGTTAGGATTTCAACATGAATTCTTGTGGGGGATATACATTCATTCCATAGCACAAGGCTTCATGCAGTACTGTGGGATTGGGCTGGGCTTAGAGGAATAGGTAGGAGTATGCAAACTGAGGCCGGGAGAGAAGGAAGAGTCTTCCAAGACTGGGAATCCTGTGAACCTTTTACCTGATGCCAGCTCATGTTCAGCTATGTGGGGGTGGGAGTACGTGGAAACCTTTCCCCCTCTCACAGCATCTCTCTGCTATGACAAAACTTCAAATTATTATTTTAGGAGTCTCTAGAAGGATTAAAAATGAGGAAGGTTGGAGTCAAAACTGGGGGTCCCAGTAGAAACCCAAACCAGTGGGCACAGAACACCCAGAGGGCACAATGCTGTACCCTCTTAATCAGCATTGTAGAACAGCTAAACAGGTTAATTGCTGTTGAATTTAAGGAAAGTATTTTCAAACCTAGGAGAATCCCTCCCCTGACCCTTTCCCCATCCTTTGCACTCTGGGAATCCATGTAACTTAAGACAAAACATTTTGCTTTATTTTTCATTTGCCACATGCGTATCTTGACTGTTTACACTGTTATTCAATGTAGATACACAATTAATTGCTGAGAGAGAAATTAAATGCATTGCCAATGAATTGATTTTATTTGCTTCATTCCAATAAGAAAAGCCACCATTCTTGAGGGACTGATGGTTCTTTTCCATTTTCCTAACCACAGGGAGTAATCATACCTACACTGTCTCTGTTTCCAAAGGTGGTCATAGATCTCAGCAAGGTAAAAATTGGAGATTTGACAATATTCCAAGTGTAAAGAGTTTTGATGATTTGGAAATAGGTTTTGTAATGAAAATGGCATAAATGATTATTTTTCTTCTTTATGCTGCAGCACTTTAACTTGTAATTTCTACCCTGGTAACCCCACCTATTTGAATGAGAGCTCAATATGAGATCTTTTGTTGTCTTTGAAACCACTGGTATAAAATTTTAAATTCTTGGATATTTTTCCTCTGCCTGAGAAAGGAAGATACAGGAAATTTCATTTTTTAGTTTGGATAGCTTTATTTCATTTATATTCATGTAGCTCAAGCATCTAGTGAGTTTTGCTGGTATATAAATTAATATTTACAGGTAAAACCTTGCTGAAAATAAAATAGATTAAGTGGAGAATATTTTTCCCACAGCTTTCATCTCTAACAAAAATGAAAAAACCCGGCACCACTCCTTTACTGAATGCCCCATCTGTCGGCTCCTTGCTGCTCTGAGCCAACATCCTCTTGGGATTGTTTGGGGCCAAGGGTCTGCATGTGAAGCAGGGTAGGTTTAGCACATGCTGGGAGAATAGGGATTTTGATTAAGACTTATATTTACCCTTAACTATTTCTCTGAATTATGGAGAACTAAAATTAAAAAATGTATTTTTGGATTGAAGTTACAGTAAAATTTCAGCCTCTACTGATCAGTGTTATGCATAGTATGTGATAATTTTTTTCAGATATTAAATCACTGATCTAAAATATTGTAATGGTACAGGATTGATGAATAAATATTTAACACCTTATTTTTAAAAGATGTTATGATGTTTAATAGCATTAATAATTCATTGCAGTTAAGTGGTACAAGTTTAGATTTTGATGTAAAATATCTGCATAATAAGAATTCCCCCAAAGAATCTATGGCCATCTAGAAAATGGTTTTATGAAAGAAAAGTAGATAGTTTTGCATTGTACTTTGTCTTAAACAACTTAGAATGAAGTTCGGTAGTAGAGTTCCATGGTTTTCAAATAAAATGGATAATACCGTATGATTCATGGATATTTGGACATTTTAAAGATGTTTCAGGAAGCTTGGCACAAAATAGTTTTTTTTTTTTTTAAAGTGATTATTTTTCCTCATTCTCCAAATGCTTGGAATTATGAAACCTTAGAATTGGAAGAGATTTTTGAGGTTTTCTGTTATGCCTCTCAGCCAAACCAAAATCTATTGAAGTAAGACCCTTGATAGGTGGTGATTCAATGCTGTCTTTGTTCTTCGATTTGATTTAAACATCTTTCTGCTCAATTCTCCTGTCTTGTGCATGTCTTTTTCACGAGACAGTCCTTCAGGTGTTTGAAGACCCTGTTCTTCCTGAGCCTTCAGTTCTCCAGGCTAAACATCACCTGCTCCCTATAACAGAAACAGTGCAAGAGGTAATGTTTATTGACAGCTTCCCATATGCCAGGCACTATGCTAAACACATAACATGCCTGATCTTATTGGATCCTTACCACAATTCTGTCAGATAGGTATGGTGTTCAGATGAGGAACTGAGGCTTATCTGAGGTTACCTGGAAAGTAAGTGGCCATATGATATTCAAACCTGTGTGTCTGATGGACTCAAAAGTTCATGCTTTCAAGCATTGCTTTTTGCTGCCTTTTAGATGGTATATTTTCAAATTATTTCTGTATGGTTTCCTTTCTCTAAACACAGTCCTGCTGTTAGTTTAACCCCATTCTAAGTTAAAATAATTTTTCCTTGCCATTCTAAAAGACTGCCTTTGAGCAGGAAAATTAAGCCTTTTAATGCAGAGGACTTCAGCTCTGTAAGCCTCATACTCTCAGTATATCGCTGGCTGGAATGGCAGATGGGCTGGCCAGCACATCCATGGTGGGCAGTGGCCTCAGTACAAGGATGGAGTCTGACTGCCCATGACCCCATGTATCTTCCCTGCTGCCAGAATGATCACATGGCTTCCAGAAACATTGTATTCCTTTAGCAGCATTGATGGAGCTTCCTATTGTTCCAGATGTTTTCTGAAGAGGATACTGGATAAGAGTTTGTGTTATTACAGATGGTCAGAGCAGTTTATGAATCAGGAAGTTTTCCATGGAAGAAAGAATATATCCAAAATTCTATTTTGAATCTGATGGCAGGATGTGGTGAAATTATTTGGATGTTAGGAAAACACTGTAAACGCCGAAATAAATACTTGTGGTTTGTACTTACTCCTTTCCCAAACTAAAATAGGACCTGTGACAGCATTTCCTGAACACATGGGATCAAGCTCTAGATCAAATGATGAGTTGATAAAATGAACATATTCGTATTAAGTTTCTTTCATTTACTTCTCATTTCCATGTCTAGAATCTAGAGTCTAGAATGGTTGGATGGATGTATTAGGACCAGAGTGTGTGTGATATTATTAATGTCAGAAAAACAAACTACTCATTTCCACCTCTGTGGGGAGAGACTGGAGTTCAAACCATGTCTCCTGTACCTTGGCAGAGTGAGAGTGTTGGGTTCTTTCAGCCACTGTTTTGGGGTGGACTTGGTCAGCAGCCCGACCCTGTCCCAGCCTCAGAGCCTCCCAGTGGTGCTGCTGAGCTTTCTCCCATCACTATACAGCCCGCCTCCTTCCTCTGTTAACCTGCCTTGAGATTCCTTTCCAAGGCTCCTTTAGCCTAAACTATAATGTATTTGACTCTACCTTTACTTTGAAAACACTTTTGATCTTTTTTAGAGTTCCTCTAGGTTTTCCTTTAGATAAAAACAGCTTTTTATACCTTTTGTTTCCATGGTAATGAATTCCAGGACTGCTTTAGAAAACCACTAGCTTTGTGTACCAGTGGAAAGTTGCAGCATTATGTTACTAACACAATAAACATCAGCCTACCTGTAAGAAGCGTGCAAGCCGGTAGAAACACTGTAGCACCATGGCCACGAAATGATGTGAGCATACTATCTTTTACTGCAATAAGCAGAATTTGGAACATGAGCCCTGCATTGCAGACAAATGGCTTGGGAGCTGTAGCATGAATTCTAGTGTTCACTAATCAGCTCAAGGCAGGAAGAGCCAATTAACTTGAGGCATTAATTTTCAAATTTAACATTATATTGAAACCGTGGAACCCCATTTCCAAATTTTTTGCAACCTTCCTGAGTTTTTACAAGTGCCAGTTCTGCTCTTAGGAAGTCCTAGGTGGGAGGAGAGTCTTCCTTGGGCAATTTACTTTTTGGTGTAAGGAAGATTGTTTCCAAAAATTCTGGGAAATCTTCATGGTATTGTCTGCAAATATACCTCTTAAGAATCTCAGGTACAGATCAGAACTCAACAGAAAAATCTATTAGAGTTGGCTCAAGACAGGGCAAACATAAAAAGTAGATATCCTGGGAAAAAATAGAACTGTTTTCGTAAAAGGCTATAGGTTTCTGAATATGTGGAAGAAGGAATAATTGGAATTTGTTTTTTGTCAACCCTGACTCTGCCCTCTACAGCCTTCTCTTTGTTATATCATGAGTTGGGGGAGTGAGAAGCAAGGGAAAAGGCAGAAAGAACATGAGAGGTTGGACAGAAAGATTGGAGGTATGTGCCAAGTTGATTGTGCTAATTTGAAAAGAGACAATGAATCAAAGCTCCTTTTTCCCTACTGTAGATTTTAATATTTAAAGTTACCAGTGCCATTACTGATTATATTAAGATGGTTTTATGTTGATCTGATTAAAATTACATGTGAAATAATGAATGACAGGTAATGTACAAATACCCTTACATTTGGAATAATGAATGACATATAGAAATACCTTCCCAGATATATATCTATATATAGATAGATATTTAAAGTATAAACATTATAAGCAACTGTAATGGAAAGTTTTTAGAAACATTCTTCTAGGAGATACAAAGTTAAGGGGCCAGAAACACAGTACAGCACGCAGTTTACTACAAGACTGTGGGGCTACCTTCTTGCCTGGAAAGATTCAGGACTCCTATCCCTAATAAAATTAAAGGGAGGTTCAACTACTCTGGAACTTAGTGTCTGTTTTATCTTAGTATTTCTAAGTCAGAAAATGTCTATTTTAAAATAGGTCTTTTTGTCTTTTTATCCTTTTACTCTATAGGTAGAGTTTACCAAGGCCGACTGATTTGTACCCAGCTCATTTAAGTGTTTGGGGCACTGCTCCAAATTGTTGCGTTTCTTTCTTCCGCCTGCCCTAGCTGCATCAGATCATTCTCAAAGCTACCTTAGTTCCTTTTTTTTTTTTTTTTTTTCAGCCGATAGGTTGCACACAAAGCGTAGCTTTTGGCTTTTTGTAAACAGAATGCAAATGTACCGTTCTCCCCCAGGAGGGACCTCCGCCATGCTGAAGGTGAGCTGAGACCCTGCGCCTTGATAAGGAGCCCCTTTCGGTGTGCTGGCAGGTCAGCCTGAGGGCTTTGAGAAAAGCCTTCCATGAGCACCAGGGCACACATTCACCAATGCAAGACAAAGCTCTGTGGAAAAGACTGGTGGGTTCATCCCTGTCCCACCCGAGAGGTACCCCCAGAACAGCAGAAATGACTGTGCTCCCCGCCTTGTGAAAAGGGTCTAGTTTTAAAGTGACCCTGGCAGAAGAGGGGCAGATGCCTTCATTCCTCCTCTTCAGTTTCTCCTTGGACCTTTTCCTGCTGTTCTGTGGGTTCCTTGAACATGTTATAGAATCCAATTTTGATTTATCTATATTGCTTTAGAGTATATCTTTTGACATAGCTTTTTAAACATGTAGACATACATGATTTATCGTTGCCTACTATTATTGTCATTTTATTAGATCCAGTGAAGTATAGAAACCTAGACATGGGCCAGGCACGGGCTCACACCTGTAATCCCAGCACTTTAGGAGACTGAGGCGGGCAGGTTGCTTGAGTTCAGGAGTTCAGACCAGCCTAGGCAACATGGCAAGACCTTGTTTTTGCAAAAGGAAAATATTACCTCCCTTTACCCTTACAATTATATGATTATCTTGG
This sequence comes from Rhinopithecus roxellana, assembly GCF_007565055.1. Lineage (NCBI taxonomy): Eukaryota > Metazoa > Chordata > Mammalia > Primates > Cercopithecidae > Rhinopithecus > Rhinopithecus roxellana. The sequence continues at coordinate 66,052,084 of NC_044554.1, forward strand.
ATATTTCTTTTGCATACCTTGAGAACCACATTAGATGGTGTTATGATTTTATCATCAACTGAATCTAGCAAACTCAACAGGAGAAGCAAACTTGATTGTATTTATCTATATTTTTGCCATGTTTTTTTCTTCCTTCCTAATGTTCCAAGACATTTCTTCTTTTATCTTTTCCTTTTTTGTTTTGAGAACTTCCTTTAGTCATTATTTTAGGGCAGGTCTGCTAGTGACAAATCCTCTTCGTTTTACTTCATCTGAGAATGTCATCCCTGAAGAATATTTTCTCTGGTTATAGAATTTTGGATTGATAGTTCCTTTCTTTCAGCACTTAAAAAATGTTGCACTGCTTCCTACTGACCTCCTTGGTTTCTCCTGCGAAATCTTCTTTCATTCAAATTGTTCTTCCCCTATGGCTTCATGCATCATTTCTCTCTGGCTACTGTCAAGGCTTTTTCCTTTGTCTTTTTGTGTGACTGTGATGCATCTTGGTGTGGATTTCTTTGGGTTTATCCTGTTTGGTGCTCAGATTCTTGATTCTGTCTTTTGCCACCTTTGAAAAGTTTTTAGCCATTATTTCTTCAAATACTTTTCTAGCCCCCCTCTTTTTCCTGTCTTTCTGGGAGTCAGATGACCTACCTTTAACATCTTTTTGTAGTTCAACACCTCTCTGAGGCTTAGTTCATTTTTTCCCCAGTCTAATTTATTTTGATTGTTTATGGGTAACTGTTTTATCTATAAGTTCACAGATTTTTTTGGCCTCTGTTCTCTTTATCTTTATTCTGCTGTTGAACCCATCCACTGAGTTGTTTTTTTTTTTTTTTTTTTTTTTCACATTTCATTTATAATATATTTTAGTTCCAGAGTTTCTACTTGGTTCTTCTATCTTCTGTTTCTTTGCTGATACTTCTCATTACTTTGCTAGTTCTTTGTAGTTTTTTGTTTCAAGAACATTTGCAGTTGCTCTTTGAAACCAATATCCATCTGGCTGCCAGGAGGAGGGGTCCTGTTACGGTTCTCCATGTGACCTCCACTCCTACTGTTGGAATGGCTTCATTACTGCTGAGTGGTGGCGGGTAAGACCTGATTCTCTACCAGCCTCTTCTGACACCTTTGCAGCCAAGTTGCCACCCAGCAGAGATGAAAGTCCAGCCTCCACACTCAGTCTCTCAGAAACTATCCTGGTGGGGGTGTTGGGGCTCCTCACTACTGTCTAGGTTCCCCACTAGGTCTTTGCTTGTGTGGGTGGGTCCACAGGTTTTGTGTGTGTGTGTGTGTGTGTGTGTGTGTGTGTGTGTGTGTGTGTGTGTGTGGTGTGTTTGGAGTAGAGTGGTTATTATCTAAAAGTTTCCATTTTTTTTCTTCAGTCTAAAAGGAGCTAGGCTGCCCCTTTCCTGGTTCTTTGGACAAAGAGAGGAGGTTTTTTGCTTATTTTTTTTTTTGCTCTGTGTGTATTGGTGTTTCCAGGTTGCTGGCTTTTCAAGTATAGATGAGGAAATACATGAGGGAAAAACAAAATTCAGGAACTTGTTGTCATGTCATTCCCTGGGTCCTGAGGTCCTTAACCCGCTTGGCAGCTCCCCACCTTTCAATGTCTTCTTACTCTTGTTTTAGATCTAATGCTCAGTTTTTAGCTAGACCTATGGGAGAAACAGGGATGAGAACGTTCACTCTGCCTTCCTGTCAAAGCCCCTCTTGATCCTTACGTTTGTCTACACCAGATGCTGTTCTTCTTGTTCCACTCTCAAGGTCAGAGAACAGGGTGTGCTTTCGAGTACATCCGGTCCGGTAATTCTTGTACAAAGCTTAACTTGGAGCAGGAACTGCTGCAGGGTAGAACCAGTCTCAAGCACTGGAGAACACGAGGTATAGGCAGTGAAGTAGCCTAGTCACTTGCTTTGTGGGTAGACAGATCTGGGTTCAAATCCTGTTTCTACCAGGTATTTGTTACTTAACCTCGATCAAGTTATTTAATTTCTCTGACCAATATTGTCCCTACCTGTTGTGAGGATTAGAATAGACATATTTCTGGTGCCTGGAACATATCAGGCACTATACATGAATAACCATTATTGTTACAAAGCAGGTTATAAGTTATCCAGATATTTTGTCCATGATCTGATCTCTACTGTGAAAGAAACCAGTGCAAACTCATTTTCTAGGATGCTGTTTTATGTAAACAAGTCATAGTTAAATAATTCCTCCACAGTGACAAGCCTTTTTATCCCAAATTTTGTATCCAGATAAGAATATCAGTTAGAACAAGTAGCAAGAACAATGATTCATCTGAGAAAGTAGGGTAGAGTATTTTCAAAAGCAATGGGTGGCTTGTTGGTGATTTGTGTTTTGAGACAGGGTCTTACCCTGTCACCCAGGCTGGCGTGCAGTAACATGATCTCAGCTCACTGCAGTCTCCGCCTCCTGGGTCCAAGGGATTCTCATGCCTCAGCCTCCTGAATAATTGGGACCATAGGTATGTGCCACCATGCCCAGCTACTTTTTGTATATTTTTTGCAAAGATGGGATTTTGCCATGTTGGCCAGGCTGGTCTCGAACTCCTGGCCTCAAGTGATCCACCTGCCTTGGCCTCCCAAAGTGTTGGGATTACAGGCATGAGCCACTGCATGTTGGTGATGTGAATGCTGTAATGAAAACCCTCATTCTCTGTTTAAAAGATTTCACCATGTAAGAAGCAAATTAAGGGACACTGGGGGGCATTTGTCTGCTTCCTAAGGAGCACCGAAGACTAAATATTTTAGGGAATGCTGCCGATAATGATTCACTGATTTCAGAGTTTCTTTCAGCTCCTAACTACAAGTCAGGTGAGAGTAGAGAGGGCAGGAGGGAAGGACTCGGTGCTTCTCCCAGGAGGAAGAGTGGACTTCTAGGCTGGAAGGGACAAGGGGGGTATTCCTGACTGAGGGACTGGATTGAATGTTGATGGGCTGTGGATAAAGATCGTCATGCAGGCCATTTGAGCACTGTGCGGCCTGGACCAGTATACTTGCTTGGAATGCTCATAGAAAACCCCAGTGTCAGGTTACATTCCCTAGAAGCAGAGCTGAATATAGGAGAATCTTAGCAAAATGAGTTATTAACAAGCATTCTCAGGAGAAAGGATGCACTTTCAGGTGAGGTCCATCCTAAGCCTGATCCTGTGGATGCTCTGAAGCATCAATCACAGCAGGATGTGTTCTGCCTTGAGGGAAGAAAGTAGGAATTTTGTATCCTTACATCAACCAGTCTTGAGCTACAGACAACCTGGTCCTAAGTGATAATTCCCAGGCACACTTGGGCAAGGTGGCTCCATCACCCAAGAGTGGTTCTCTGAAGAAGGTTAGAGGTCTGAGGTTAGCAGTAGCACTGGTGACAGGTGGAAAAGGAATCCTGGGCAGGGCTCAAAGGGGTCTACAGCCCCAGGCTTCATCAGTGGTACCATGTGAAAACCACTGGCCTGGGTAACAGGAGGGTTGGCTTGTACTCCTTAATTTTCTTTATGACCTTGAGCAAGTCGTTCAGCCTTTCTGCCTTACATGTAAATGACAGGATTGGCATAGGTAGACTTTTAAGGGCTGTTTGACTCAGGTGAGTTGATTGAGAACACTTGGTTTAGTAAGACCAGGGCTTCTTGGCCTATGGTTGGACCATAGAAACCTTCAAGAAGAGCAAAGGAGGGAAGTATGAAGTTACTGCTGCATGGCTAGTGGCCCAGGCAGGTGCCTTTGGGGACCTGGAAGTGAAGAGGCTTCCTTACCTTGGGGGCTAGGGACCAGAATTATACCTTCATGGGCAAATGGTGGAAGGGCTACATGGCTTGGTGACCAAGGGGACAGTGAGGAAGACCACGTGAAGGACTGAGCCTGGAAAGCAGATTCTGGGAGGAGCCAAGCTTGCCTAAGTGGTTACAATGGGATTTACTCTGGTGAGAAGTTTGGCTAAATATGTTCAGCGGCTGGGCACAGTGGCTGACAACTGTAATCTCAGCTATTTGGGAGGCCAAGGTACGGGGAGTACTTGAGCAAGGAGTTTGAGACCAGCCTGGGAAACATATTGAGACATTGTTTCTACAATTTTTTTTTTTTAAAGTTAACTGGGCGTGGTGGCATGCACTTATAGTCCCAGCTACTTGGGAGACTGAGATGGGAGGATCATTTGGGCCTGGGAGGTAGAGGCTATAGTGAACCATGATTGCGCCACTGCACTCCAGCTTGGGCAACAGAGTGAGACCCTGTCTCTAAATAAATAAATAAATAAATAAATAAATAAATAAATAAATAAATAAATAAAACATTAAAAGAATGTGTTCAGTGTCTGAACTTCAGCTTTTTGTATTCTGTCAACATTTTTTCTTGATTTTCATCCTATCCTTCATTAGATGGAAGGCTTATTAAAGATCCTTTTTTTTTTTTGGAATTTGTTAATGTTATTAGTAACATTTTAAGATAATTCCTTGACTTGATAGTTCTTTTACTATTACTGCAGCTTTTGCCTTGGTCAGTGGAGGAGGCATATGTTTTTGTATTTTCATATATGTCCATGTGCAGGAACTGGACAGCTCTAGGGACTAGTGAGAGAAGGTAAAGTTGGGAAGACCTTGGCAATGTCAGTCCTGGAGCTCTCCGAAGATAGTGGAGCTCCTCGCTCTACTGCAGACAGTTTCCTTCTCTAGGATAGAGTTTCTGATGAGAATATTTCATTGTTCTCTAACACAAGTGGTCAATGTTTTGCTCAGTTTCTCTTGCTGAAATAGTGGTATCGATTCAGTACATTGGGGCAGAGGGAAGGTTCCACTTTGGTGAAGCAAAAGGAAAGTCTTACCAAGGAGTGAGGTGTTTGTTTGCTGGGTCCTGCCAAGTTCAGGTATTGCTGAGTGGGTGGAGGAGTCTGTTTGCTCCCAGGTCAGCAGATCCATGGTGGTCTGCTCGGGCTTGTGCCCCCTCAGATGCCTTGTCTCCCCTGGGTGGAGCTTTTGGGATGGGTATAGTGGTTCATGGCTGCATCGCTGAATTTACATAAGGCTAGTGTGGCAATGGACTCTCAAAATATCTGTGGTCATAAATAGGGACTTACTTAAAATTTTAGGCCTAGGCAGGAACATCACTTGAGGCCAGGAGTTTGAGAGCAATCTGGGCAAACTGTGAGACCACCACCTCTACAAAAAAATAATAAAAAATTAGCTGGGTTTGGTGGTGCATTCCTGTAGTTCAGTTGATCAGAAGGTTGAGGTGGGAGGACCATGGGAACAGGATTTCAAGGCTATAGTGAGCTAGGATCATGCCACTGTACTCCAGCCTGGGTGACAGAGCGAGACCCTGTCTCAAAAATAAAAGAATAAAATATGCATGACTCTAAAACTAGTTTTATTTACAATAAAAAATTAATAATTTTAAGTACCTCAGAAGATTTAGTAAAAATAGGACTTATGGAATAATTTCTGTCATGAAAGATAAAAGTTCTTTACTGTATTTTGGTCTTGAGGTAACTTTCTGTATTTCAGTCTTGAGGTAACAGCTGACATTCTCAGGATGTGGCTTCCTTCCTTGGCTGAGATGTCACCTGGACAGATACAGATATCACCATTTGCTACTAATGATGATTGATGTTAGTAAAAAAATGTTCTTCTGTGTCAAGAGGGCACTTGGAAAGCAGACCATAAAGAGCAGTTCTCACCATCGGAAGGCATTTGTTATCACTCATGCTTTGATGTGGCAAACACATTGCAGTTCTTGGCATAATGAGAGGCAGGTTTCAGGAGTTACTGCTGCAACCAACTCTTACCTGCCAAACTATAAAGACAAACTATTTTGAGGATTAAAGGATGGGATCCCTCTGTGCTTTGTGGAAGCAGAGCTGAAAGGTTCATAATGACAGACAGAACCATTAGGAGGCATGAAAGAAAAAGAAGCAGCAAGGCTGAAACTGTTCTGTGCTAGAAAGGAGTTGATGCCCTTTGAACATTTAAGTTCAAATAATATGCCATACTTTATCTCCAAAGACAACACTACTGACCCACTGTCAGTAGACCATGGGCTGTGGGTTGCTTTCCAGCAGAGAGGATGGATTTTCTTCAGTTCCGTCTGCTCATGCTTGGCAGAGATTTCCTTTGGGACCACTACCAGGCCCCAGCGAGCCCAAGCCTGGAGAAAGGGAGGCTGGATCATTATGGCTGATGCTCACTATGCACCAGTTTCCCTTCTCAGCATTTTACTGGAGTCACCTCAGTTGTCCTTCACAACCAAGCACCCTATGAAATAGCAATGCTTATTATCCTCACCTTACATTGAGGAAACTGAGGCTGAAGGAGGCAAAATAACTTGCCCAAGGCCACACAGCTAGTAAATGGTGCAGCTGGGATTTGAACTCATCAAGTCCGACGCTAGAGCTGAATGAAGCTCTTAAGCATTGTACCCTGCTGTGGTGTAGTTAGCTGTTGGCTACATGGATGCTGGAGTCCAAAGAACATGGACTCAAATCCTGATTCCCCAGCTGGTTGCTATGTGAACCTGGGCAAATAATTCAACACCGTTGGGGCAAGAGAGGGAGTCAGAAGCCTGGGACAAATCACCACACATAAGAAGCACTCAATGCGTGCTGGCCACTGTTAGTGTTTTGGTTATTGTTTTGTTTTTATCCTGGAACAGAGTGAAGCTAAGAGGTAGTGATTCTCTCCTTGAGGGTGAATAAGAAGGAATTAACTGGGCATTACCAATGTTGACAATGTAGATTTCTGGGCCCCATTCATGAGGGATGCTAATTCAGTGGCTGTGGGGGGTTGGATGGTAAATGGTTGGACCCAGTCACCTGCATTCTAAAGAAGGTCTTTCAGTGATATGGAGCAGTGGACTTCAGACTGGCCAGAGGTGGCATGTGCAAGGCTTTGGGCTTTTCCAAAATTCAGAGCTTAATTTTACAGTTGATTTGTTTAGCTATAACTGAGTGACAGAGTGGAACACAGATATTCTGTAGACTATCTCTTAATCATTAAAAAACAAAAACCAGCACAAAAGAAATCACTAAAAGGAGTCAATACATTTTACAGTTCCAGTACTGGCCAATTCAGAATGTGTGCTGGAGCAAACACAGGAGTATCTAACAGACCTGCAGAGACAGAAGGGATTTGAGAGACCCACGAGCCACATCTTGTTTTTACAGCTGCTGAAGATGGGGGTCCTCAGGGGGTAGAATGACTCTTAGAAACCATATGATTAGTTGATGGGAAAGTCTGAAACAGGACTTCGATATTTGGCCACCTGGCCATCTCGACAAGGGACCAAAACTGGAACCTTTGGGAAGTTCTGTATTCCCTGAATTCGGGGTGACAGCATGAAGTAAGGAGGAATCTCACACCTGCTTGTTGCTGCGTGTGCTTTTTCTGTCTGGATGCTTTTCTGCACCATGCTTGCCAGTAACTTCCAGCTTTTCTTTAGGGCCTTTGATAAGCTGCCTTTTCAGGGACAGTTTCCCTGCCTGTGTCCTACACTTGCTCCCAACAGTTCATTATGCCCCCTTTGGTCACTCCTGAACCTAATGCCAGTTTTTGCACTTAGTTGACATTTTTTGCTACTGTCACCTTTCCTCTGATGCACTTAGGTAGTACAAGTAGAGCCACTCTATTTTGCATGCTTGCAGACATCATTGACCATTTATCCATTTATTTATATTCATCCATATGTATACCACAGAGCACCCACTACATATGCCAGGTACATTTAGAGAATATAGAGAAAAGTAAAGAATAAATGAGAAAATATACAAATAACTTGATAATTCAAGATACTGATATGGACGATGAAGAAAATTTAAAAAGGGTGTGACGTGACAGATAAATGATATGGTGGGAGAGATCCTTTTCACGGGGTCTCTAGGGAGGCACCCTCTCAAAGTGTATCTCATTTAAGCTGAGACTCAGACGATGAGATGTGGGACCCATGTAATAGAACTAAGAATATTCTAGGTGGGAGGAGGAATATGTGCAAAAGAGTTCAAGTGAGATTGAACTAGGCACCTTTGAAGAGCAGAAGGAAGCTAGTATGGTTAGAATGGAGTGAACAAGAGGAAGACTAGGAGATGGGCAGGGCCACATCTAGGAGGATTACAACCTAGGAGTAATGGGAAGCTGTTAGAGGTGCTTCAACAAGGAAATGGCATAGTGTGGTTTGTATTTTAACAGATCACTCACTTTTAATTACTGAGTCTAGGCTTGTCCTCAGATTTTTTTTTTTTTTTTTCCTTGAGACGGAGTCTTGCCCTGTCGCCCAGGCTGGAGTGCAATGGTGCGATCTTGGCTCGCTGCAACTTCTGCCTCCTGGTTCAGGAAATTCTCCTGCCTCAGCCTCCTGAGTAGCTGGGATTACAGGTGCATGTCACCATGCCCAGCTAAGTTTTTGTAGTTTTTGTAGAGATGGGGTTTCACCGTACTGGCCGGAATGGTCTCAATCTCCTGACCTCGTGATCCGCCCCCCTCGGCCTCCCAAAGTGCTGAGATTACAGGCGTGAGCCACCACGCCCAGCCTCAGATTCTTAATACAATGCTCCAGGCAATCTCTACTTATTGATCAATTTGCACTTAAGGCAAGAAAATTTTTAGGCATCTTAGCTAAACTGTTTGAGGGCCAAGTTCATGTTTTAATCACTTTTGTTTGCCTAGCACTTTGTACCTTGCAAAGAGCAGATTCTTGGTGAATATTTATTGTATGAATGAATGGTTTCTGCATTATTTGATCCTTTGGCATAAAAAAGTGGCAAGGCTCTCTCTGGGTGGGTGACTTTTTAGCAAGTCCACTGAATGGTAGGTGGTAGCATATTGTGAAAATTGATTGGTTCACACCTCACCTCACCTCTGCTCATGTTAAACATTTGTTTTAGTTCTAGAAAATTCAGTTGTAATTAAGCTGGAAGGTAACAGAGTAGGACCTCTTCAAAGCCCCTGAAATGGCTGCCTCACTACCTGTTAAACATCAGGTAGAGAAGGCCTGTTGAACTTTTGCTTCTAGTGTTATGAAGAATGGATATTTGGAGAAACTCTCCCAATTACACACACTGAGAAATGCTGAATGTAATATAACAAACAACTTTTTAAATATGTAGCTAAGCTCATAAAAATTGAATGTAAATCTCTACAGAGGCAAAAATGGAGAGAGAGCTGACACCAGGGTGGTGAGTGAGGATCTAAGATATGGGCTGCCTTGGGGGTGTGTGCAGACAAACTGAAAGCTTTGGTTTTAATTGCCATACAACAGGGATGAATAGGGGTGCACTGTGGAATGGAAGGTGAGGACTTGGGCACTACAAGGTCAATGGAACTGATTAAGAGTCTGCAAAAGCCAGGAATCTTGAACATCTACACCCTCAATGAAAAGATGGACTAGAAAAATCCATTTGGCAAAGAAAAATTGCTATGAGAAATTGTTCTGGCCTTGGCTGGGGATGGGGAAATGTCTCTCCTGAGAATTCTGAACTCATGAAGGTTTAGGACTTAAACTCACATTATCCACATATGCTGTCCAGGAAAACTGAAACAAAAGAATTGTTAAGATAATTCCAGTTTGAGAGAGACTCAGGATTCCAGCACAATAGGAAGAGAATCCGCTTTGTAGGAATGTTCCCACAGCTGGGGCTCTTTAGAATTCTCACAGATTAAAATCAACCACATATGACTTCACAATGAAAAGTTTCCAGTTACACAGAGTAAACAAGCCATCAGTGGAAACAACAAACAGTAGAATTAGACTTCCCAAGAACTTGAATTTAAGAATTATCAGTCAGAATATAAATGAAATGTCCTTAAAATGTTTCTAGAAATAAAAGATGGATTTGAAAACATGAGCAAAAAGCTATTAAAAATGACTAGGCAGAATTTGAAAAGGAAACAAAATGAAATTTTGGAAATAAAATTATGTTCAAAACTGACAACTCAAAAAGGAAAAAAAAAAAAAAAAGGTTTTAACATTTGATGTGCTTTGACTCTGTGTCCCTGCCCAAATCTCATCTCCAATTGTAATCCCCCACCTGTCAGGGGAGGGACCTGGTAGGAGGTGATTGGATCATGGGGGCAGATTTTCCCCATGCTGTTCTTGTGATAGTGAGATCTCACGAGATCTGATGTTTAAAATTGCGGCACTTTCCCCAGCACTCTCCTGCTGCTGCCATGTAAGACGTGCCTTGCTTCTCTTTCATCTTCTGCCATGATTGTAAGTTTCCTCAGGCTTCCCCAGCCACTTGGATCTGTGAGTCTATTAAACCTCTTTTCTTCATAAATTACCCTCTCTCAGGTAATTCTTTATAGCAGTGTGAAAACAGACTCATACAACATCCAAATATATTTTTCTGAAAACCACTGATAAGAGTTTGAGTTTATTATACTGTTAAATTATATGCACAGTTTAAAAATCATAAGGATATACCATGATAACTTTCCATAAATTAATGTACTATGTAACCAGCATTCAGATCAAGGAACAGGACATTACCAGTATCTCATAAACCCCCTTTCCATTCCCTTCATGTAATCTTTTACTCCAAGGTCAACCAGTATTACTCCAAGGTCAACCAGTATCCAAAATAGGGGTGTGACTATTATACAAGTATCCTGAATTCTAAGACCATTTTAATTTTGCCTGTTAAAAACATTTTATTCATGGATTTATATACTATATAATCTTTTGTATATGACCTTTGTCTCTCAACATATAAAAAAGGATAAACGAACATCATATTTTTCCATATAGTTATACTTTTCTTATTTAATTTAGTATTCTATTGTGTGAATATGCCACAATTTATTCCCTTCTACAGCTGTTGGGCATTTGGGTAATTTTCAGTTTTGGGCTATCATTTATTCCTGTTGGGTTTATTCTTAGGAATAGAATTGCTGGTGACAGAGTATGCATGTATTCAGCATTAGTAGAAATTACCTAATGGTTTCCAATATTTTTCTAAACCAGATGAAATCTTGTGTGGAAGTTCAATAAACAAAACCATATTCAAGACATCAAAACAAAGTAAACATAAAACCTAATGGGGTGGATGGATGGATTAACAATAGATTAGACCTAGTGAAGAAAGAATCAATGATTTGGAAGATAAATATGAGATATTACCCAGAATGCAGCACAGAAAAAACAAAAGGATAGGAAAGGAGACTAAGAGATAAAGGATAAAATTAGAAGACCCAATTTATGTGTTAATTGAAGAAAGCTCAGTAGAATGGAGTCAGGGAAAGAGAACCTAAAATTAGCCAACTCAGTGTTATCCAATAATGTGAGCTACACACATAATTTAAAACTTTCCAGTGTATAATATATGTTTTTATTTAACTTGATATATGCAAATTATTTCAGCAGGTTGATATAAAATTACTGAGGTATTTACATTTGTCATACTAAGTCTTCAAAATCTAGTAGGTAATTTTGTACTTAGCACATCTCAGTAGTTTAGGCTAGCCACATGTCAAGTGCTCAGTAGCCACATATGGCTAGTGGCTACCATAACAGTGCACATCTAAGGTGCACATCTAGGGTGTATAAGGGAAGGTAAATTGAGTGAAGGTCCAGGTATTTGGAGAAGAGGGCTGTGTCATGAGGATAGGAGGAATGTGGATAAGTGTATCACCATAGAGACAGCACTGGGCTTTGAGTTTACGTACATTTGTATCCCTCAGTACAATTATTATACCCTTCAACATCCAGTGGGTTGCAGAATTGCAGCTGTTGAGTAGCTCAGAACAATAGCAAACAAGAGCATCGTACAAGAAGAGAAATCTATCTGTTGAATTTACAGAGGAGATTCAGGACCTCGGAATTTAATTGTCCTCATGCAAATTTGACTAAAGTGAGCATGTGTGACATTTACATCAAAGATCACTGTGTGTATTAGTAGAAGCAGGCTGGTTGGGAGTGGTTTTCATTTCTTTGGCTATAATGATATGAAAACTTGACAATGAATACAAGTAGATTGTTACTTTTGTTTTTATGTCTCAGTTAAAAAATAACACTGTGTCCTAGTGTGCTCATACAGCACAAAAGCTATATTATCAGGCTGTAGATCAAATACCATAGAAACTTGACCCAAATAACCTCAGACTTCCTGGGAAATTCTATGTTTGGGTTAGATACGTGACTGTAGTCAGTTGATTCATTTTTTTTGACAGCTCAAAAACAGCGAAGCAGGGCACTTGGAATCTGTTTAGTCTCAGCTGTTTGAAAAATAGTAATAGAATTGAAAATATATTTCTGTCCTTAAAAACACCTCTAAAGTGCTGTATTTGTTTGTGTAATGATAACACTTTTTATGCTGGCTCTGCCGGTCCAAAAATAGGGGTATGACTATTATGTAAGGGCGAGCATTATGTAAGGTTGTGACCTTTATAATGGAACAATTCTTATTCCCATACTCTAAGTATGAAACCGACTCAGCCAAATAAATGCTACCATTATTTTTGATTATGGGGTAATAGTGAAATTATTAGTTTAATCCAATTATCCCCAATACTGAAATATAGCGTTGTATTAGTCTATTCCCATTGCTATAACAAAATACCTTAGACCAAGTAATTTGTAAATGATAGAAAATTATTTCTCACAGTTTTTGAGATTGGTAAGTCCAGGATCAAGGTGTCAACAGACTTGGTGTCTGGTAAAGACTTGCCCTCTGCTCCACAGATGGTGCCTGGTTGCTGCGTCTTCACAGGGTGGAAGGAGCCGAAGTGGGCTAAACTTGTTCCCTCAACCTATTTAAAAGTGCAATAATCCCAGCCATGAAGGTGGGGCCTCCCAGAGTCCTCACCTCTTAATAACATCATCTGGGGGTTAAGTTCTGTGATGGTTAATACTGAGTGTCAACTTGATTGAAGGATGCAAAGTACTGTTCCTGGGTGTGTCTTTGAGGGTGTTGCCAAAGGAGATTAACATTTGAGTCAGTGGACTGGGAGAGGCAGACCCACCCTCCATCTGGGTGGGCATAATCTAATCAGCTGCTATCACAGCTAGAATAAAGCAGGCAAAAGAATGTGGAATGACTAGACTGGCTGAGTGTTCCTGCCTTCATCTTTCTCCCATGCTGGATGCTTCCTGCCCTCGAACATCGGACTCCAACTTCTTCAGCTTTTGGACTCACACTAGTGGTTTGCCAGGGGCTCTCAGGCTTTCGACCACATACTGAAGGCTGCACTGTCAGCTTCCCTACCTTTGAGGTTTTGGGACTCAGACTCGCTTCCTTGCTCCTCAGCTTGCAAATGGCTTGTTGTGGGACCTCACCTTGTAGTTGAATGAGTCAATACTCTTTGATAAACTTCCCTTCATATATACATCTATCCTATTAGCCCTGTCCCTCTAGAGAACCCTAATACAAGTTCCAATATATGCATTCTGGAGGGACATGAAGATTCAGGCCATGACAAGTGTTCTGGAAGGTTCTACCATACTAACTCCGAGATGTTCTTTGTATCGGCTTTCAGAAGTTTACAAAACAGTCTCAGTCTAATATACCTATATGGTATTAAATTGATCATCTTATAAAATATGTGAAAGCCTGTCTGTCAGATGTTGAATCTTTTATTTGGGCTCATTTTCTATGAAACCAAAGGGACAGTGCCAGTGTTTCCCTGGTGTCTTGGGGCTGAGCACTAGTGGTGTTGAAGACCATCCAGTGGAAAGAGTAGTAGGCTAGAAGCTAGAGGGGCTGGTTGTGTGACTAAGGAAAGTCACTGGTTACTTTCTGTTAGGGTGCTTTTTCCATAGAAAAAATTTACCATATATGCTAAGATTGGAAGACATCTTAGAGATTATTTATTCCCATCTCACACCTAAATTATTAGAACTCTTTAAAGCATCTGCAACAAATAATGATCCAGTTTTGGCTTGAATGGGCCATAGGCTACTCCCTTACAACACCACTGCTCCATTGTTTGGTGTTTCACAGGCGTGGAACATTCTTCTTTGTACTGAGCCAAAACCTTTTTAACCAATGCCCAGCTCATAAGGGGCTTGGGAAGTAAAACATTATTAAATGTGAATTTACAAAAACCAGTATGCAAATCTGTATCACTGTTTACTGGTGTGGTGTGGACCTAATGAATGGATCTAGTCTGAATTGTAATGCCTGAATTCTTTCTTTCAGCAACTCCCCAAACTGAAAAAACCAACATCTTTGTGATGTGGCCTCATAATCCAGGCATCTTGAGCTACTGTGGGTTTGTCTTGGTAGGAGAGAAAAGAATTCTGCCTCTCTAGGTTAACTAGGAATGCTCACATTTTTTAAAGCTGGTTTTCAGGCCTATCTTTAGAGTTTAACATTCCAACTCTTAACAGGGTTAGGAATTCTCCCACTTCTACTTAACAGCTTGCTACCCAGGACACGAGAGCCTCCTAGATTTCTCTTATATGGGGTAGTAGGTGAATTATATGTTGTGGGGATGCTGCCGGTCCAAGAGCTCTCATTGAGACATGGGGTCATGGATTGGGGGGGTGGGGCTAGTCCCTGATTTGTTGCTTGTTTTTATAGGATATTCGTTCATTCTTAATTCACTCACTAGTATTTGCTGACTTCCTGGTTAGTGTTTAGCACTTTGTCTCAGGAAGCCCTAAATATCCTCTTCAACATGACGTGTTATCACCAGAGGAACTTCAGTGAAGATGGAACTACACCAGGCTAGCTGGGGAGGCCCAGAGGACTGGACCTGGATCTCTGGGATTTCCCCTTGGGTGCATTACAATCCCCAAAGGACCTGCCCCTTTTCCCCGCCAGTCTTAGTCCCTACATTTGAGGAGGATGCTGGGATCCCCCTGCTTCACTCCACTCCTGCTACTCTGGAAACTCTGATTCTAGCTTTGAAGGTGTGGAATTTAGACTGGAGCAGTGAAGGGGGTGGCGAGTCATGGAGCTGGAGACCAGGCAAGGGCTGCTGGATTCTCAGGGTTTCTGGAATGAATGTCCTTCTGTCACTTTCGTGTTCCTCTTTCACTGAACAGTCAACAGCTGAGATCTTGGCTGGGTTTCATACTGGACAGTGTATTCTTGACTTTACAAAAGGTGGTGGGGTGTTAACGAGCTTCCTTTCTGAGTTAGCACTTGAGTAATTTCTTTTCAGCCGCTGCTATGTATCCCTGCTCCTTATCCAGTACGGTTTCCAGGTGGATTTACTTCCTAGCAATCTCAGAGTGCAAACGAAAGGTGTAGTGTCTTGTTCTAGGTGCTAAATCTTGTTGAGGTAGAGAGAAGGGAGAAACCTGAACTATATTTAAACAAATACAGTAAGTCCCTCAGCCCATGATTGGCTGGCCCTCAGTTCTTGCAGCCGTGCAGCAGCACCAAGCAGAACTTCATTTTATGTATTTATATCCCTGATGTGGAAACAAACACACACTATTAGACATTCCAGAGTAAAGCTCCTGTGGGAAATGGAATTAGGAACTATGTTTCCCCAAGGAAAAGCTAGACATTCAAGGCAAAAGCTCAACGGGAAAAGAAAGAAATTTGGGTTGCTTATAAACTGGAAAACTCAATGCTGCTCTGTAATGATATGACCGAAAACAAGTGACTGCTATGATTACAGGCAGCATGAGCTGGAGGAGAGACTGGTAATGCTAGATCACATCAAGTGTACTGAATCAAGTGGTTAGAGGCCTGGAGAAGGCGGCAGATCTGCGAGATTTGAGATGAACAAGCAAGGTGATCACTGTAAATGCTTTCTAAGGACATGTATGGTCTGCCTCGCAAGAGGATCCTGACTTCCTTGAAGGAAGAGGACGGCAGAGACTGGCTCTAGAGTCCCAGGGTTTGGCACAAACTTTGGTTTCAAACTCATTAGCCAAGTTACTCAACATGTTGCTGTGTCAGTTTCATCATGGAAGAAAACCACAAGATCTATAAATCTATGAAGGAAACTTTATTTCTTATAAAGGGTTATAGCCTGCAGGCTGGCCATTTTGCAGGCTGGGAAGTGCAGCCTCTGGCAGAGGCTAATAACAGACACTTTGAGGGAGGAGGGGGTGGAACAGGAATTTGTGCTGAGGTTGGCCAAGTAACATATTCAACAGGTTACAGGAGGAGCTATGAATATTCATGAAGTGGGAGAGGTACATGTGTGATAAGCAAACATAAATATTACCTGCATCCCGTATTCACTTTTGGGTAGAAACTTAACGTTTAAGTGTCGTACAATTAGGCCTTATATATCAAAAGGTAAGGCAGGGGACATGAAGGCCCTCAAGTTTACAGCCTCTGTAAACCAGCCAGAATCAGTCCATGGTCCATGGTCTCTTATTAGGAGAAAGTTACTGAAGCACAGCTGTCTCTTTTCCAATCAAAGCTGTGGGTATGGCTTGTGGAATGGGCTGGGGGTCAGTGGCTGGTGGTGAAAGTGCTGCAGTTGTTTCAATAGTGCTTATCTTGAGGCCAGTGCTAGTTTAACTGCTAGAGAAAAAAACCTTGTGGCAGTTGGAACATAATTTATTCTTTAAGTGTAGAGGGTACATGACTTAACCCTTGCCTGGCATGGCCTTAGGTAATCTTTATAATTTGGTATCTTATTGCCACAGAGTCCATTTTGTTAGTCTTAGGATCTCTATGTTAACATTAATGCTGGTCAGTTGTTGTGTCTAAACCACAAAAAGGAGGGGATGTAATGAGATGTGTCTGGCTTCCTATCACACCATGGCCAGGAACTCAGTTTCTGAGATTTCCCTGGGGTCCCCTTAACCAAGAGGCGGTTTGTTCAGCCAGTTGGGGGCTTAGAATTCTAGTTTTAGTTATCATCTATGGAATAGTCATTGTAATAACACCTTCCTAGCGGGATTGTGGTGGGGACTGTCAATGGCAGATGATGTGCTTAGCATGATGGCTGGCACTCCTTATATGTTCAGTATCGTTATTATCTATATTTCTCTAGTTTGCGTTGGTACTTGGCTCATTGCCAACATTCAGTAAGTGTTGAATAAGTAAATGAGCATTTAAGTGTTTTGATAAAAATTTCATCTTCACTTAATTACTTCCCTCCCTTGCTGGTTAATATTATTTGATGTATTACTGATATATATAGAAAACTTGGGAATAAGCGTCCTGAAAATAAGGGTTCTGATGGTTTAAATGTATAGATATTAAACACAAATATTTCCTCTTAACATAATCAGCAATTTAATAAAAATAAAAAAATTGCTGTCCATATGCTTCATCATTTAGCAAATATAAATTAGTGTACAGTTAACCATATTTCTCCCCAGGTCTGCTGTTCCTCCTGTGTTTAATAAAAGGTGGCTGTATCCTCTCAAATATCTAAGCCAGAAACCTGGGAAATCATTGCTGGCTCTTATTTTTCCTTCACTCCTCACACGCACTCATGTTTGTGGTCATACAAGCCATATCCAATTTCATCTCCTGATTAGCCTCTGAACCTGCCTTGTGTGTCTATCTCTGCTATTACTGTCTTAGACCAGCTACTGTCAACTCTTGCCTGCATTAATGACATAGTGCTCTGGCTGATAATTGAGGAAAAGTCTTCTAGGAATGTCCAAGGCAACTAGTGGTTGAATTTCCTGCTGGCAATCTCTTTAGAGTTTTTGCACAGAGGATTTATGAAGGATTTAAGCAGCTTGCATTACTGTGGGTCTGCAGAACACTGGAGACTTGAGAACACTTGCTTCCTCCCTGGGTGAATTACATATGAGAAGATTGCTGTGGAAGCCTATTGGACGTGCATTTGACATGCACGTGCCTGGGAGTTTTCTGAAATTTTCTGTTATGGAGGCATATTAATTCTTAGGAAATAAAACTTCTCATGAGTACAGGAAATGTAGCTGTGGAAAAGTCCAACATAGAAAGATGAGAAAACCATTTTCATATATATCAGAAAAATGTTACTTATTTTATCAAAGTTTATTTAGCAAAGCCCACAAATATCTTGAGGCTAACCTACTCAGGGCAGTTGATAGCCAGGGAATGTCATACAGGAGTATGGAATCAATCCATCAGAATTCAGAGGTGAAACGTTTCCATATTGATTAGGAAAACCCAGGTTAAATGGATTAATATACTCAAATCGGCTGTTCTGAGAGGGGTCTTCACCGCATTTAGGCAAGCTTATTGATAGGCTTACCAGAATGCTTAGGGAATCCAGCCTGGCAAGGAATCACAAAGCACATTGCTGGACTAGTGTGACTGCACCTCACCTACAAGAGTTGATCAGCCTTTCTGTAGGTAGAGGCTGAGGAAGAGCTTGGGATGGACAGCATTTGGGTGGAGAAATACATTCGTCAGGAAATAAAACTGAATAGTTCAAAGACTGGTTCTGGTGCCGGTGTCCTTGATGCTGGTAGCTCAGTTCTCCCATCTATACCTGGCAGGGCTTCCTAGCGGGGTCGAAGGTGGATTGTGGCTCTTTGAGCATCAGGTTAGTCATCCCTATGGGGATGTAGTTGCAAGAGATAATGGTCATATACATTTCTGCTTCTGGTGAAAAAAGGGGAACCTATTCTGTGGATAGCTGCTTGGAGAGAGATGAGGGAAAGAGATGAGAATACAAGGGAATATGTGGAGCCTGAGTGGAGAGAGAGGTGAAGGTCAGAAGAGGAAAAAGTCGTGTTTGTGAAAGACAATGTGAAAGTTTGGACACAAACAGAACCACAGGGCCCAGATAACCAACTGTAATATTAGCAAGTGGGGGAGCCTCCAGCTTTCTCTCTCCACTCTGCCATAGACCCCAGGTGAGGTTTCACACCCTGGACCCTTCTGGTGGCCTCCGCAGAGCGGTAGAGAGTGGTGAACAGTGATGGAGATGCTGACTCTGATGTCAGTGACCTGGTGGTAGCCCTGTAGATATGGCAATGTGCCAGGTCTCTACCTGCCCCACAAGGAGACAACTATCAAGAAGGCCAAAGTGGAGGAAAATGAGTGGTTAGTTTTGTGCACATGACATAGGATGTCTGATAGTACCCTCAAATTGGTTGGGGAAGGCTTTGAAGAAAGCCCGAGTCCTGGTAATTCAGGCATTAATGGAAATGTGACTACATTTGTTTTCATGGGTTGGTGGCTCCTCCCATCTCACTGCCTTGAATGAAAGTTCTATGAGGCCAGAGGTTGTTTTGTTCACTGTTATATGCTTGGCACTTAGTCGGGACTCCATTCATATAGATTGAATGAATGACTCCATTACTGTTACGAGAAAAATGGCACTTAATCGGGACTCCATTCATACAGATTGAATGAATGACTCCATTACTGTTACTAGAAAAAAATAACATACAGGGCCAGCTGTCTCAGTGGCGCGTCTGTTCTCACTGAAAAAGAAACCAAGGCAAAAGCACCTGGTAAAATAGAATGGCAGGATTTTCTTGTCTCACACAGTCAGGATCAGCACAATTTTGTTTTTCAGCAAACCAACAAATGAAAAAGGCGAAGGCTGTTAAAACGAGTGGGTACTACCTGTGTGACAGCTGTCAGCGTCATCCTCTAGCTCCTGTAACTGGTTCTTGAGGCCCCCACGGCGAAGGGGAATGGAAATGAAGCCATTTGTACCTAAGCTACATTTGGTGAAGAGTAACAACTTATTGATTCAGGCTGTCCAGGAAGGCCATGTTTCTTCTCCATGCCTTTTCATTTCTCGTCTGGGTTGCATTGAAAACACAAATTGTACTCAAATGTATTAATAGCTTTCTAATGTGAGCTCTCAGTCACAAAGAAATGAAAAGAATTATTTGAAGCACTAAGAAAGGCCAGGGTTTCAAGCTGGTTTATTTTACCTGATATGTTATAAAAAGAAAAAAAAGAGCAACCCGACAGTAATGTCAAATTGGAGATGCC
The DNA here is from genome assembly GCF_007565055.1 of Rhinopithecus roxellana. Lineage (NCBI taxonomy): Eukaryota > Metazoa > Chordata > Mammalia > Primates > Cercopithecidae > Rhinopithecus > Rhinopithecus roxellana. The sequence continues at coordinate 66,071,869 of NC_044554.1, forward strand.
TCAGTATGGTTTTCTCAATAGAACTGAATAATATATTAGTGAGTGCATCTAACTAGCAAATGGGATCAGGACCATTGTGGAAATAAAGACAGAAAAGTGCCTTAACAGCTTTAAAATTCACAGATGGCAAATCAAGTAAAAGATCTGTTTATCAACCTCTGAATACTCTGTAAAATGCACATTGGAGGGCTAGGAAGTTTCTAATGGCACCTGCTGAGCTTTGGGAAACCTCGGTGGAACCCTTGGCTCTCTGACATTTAGCTGCTGCAGAATGGGGAAGCTGCTTTCCTGACCACATTGCTTTGGTAAAGTAAAGTTGTGAAGCTGTTGTGCTTTGCTGGGAGTATCCGAAGGCAAAAGTTAGAGAGTTAGATATGTATAATAATGCACTGGAGATTGTTAAGCTGTGTGCTGTGTTTCATAAAGTCTTGCACAAACAGCTTGATAAAGAACATTACAGGATATTAAAAGCTGCTTTCTAGTGTTTGGGCTCTTTGTGTCTACAATTCAGTGAATGTTGTGTACATTAACTGCATGGCTTGAATCCTGCTATTTTTATGCCATGAAAATGTAAATTAATTAATGAACTCCAGTCAATTAGATTCTGTAATACATTTTGACTACAACTCTTACATTTAGCATATTTCATAAACATCTCGATTTGACCTGTCTTTATTTGCATTCCATACGTTTATATAACTTTATGAAAATCATATTTAAGAAGTTCTACGATGCATATATCTTTTCTAGCTGTGGAGCTTTTCTTTTTCTTATTCTGCCTCTCCCACTCCCTTTTTCTTCCTTCGGTAAACCAATTCATGCAAAGTTCCCCGCTACTCCCCTAACCCCCCACCCCCCGTTTTTTGAGGTTTTGACAATGGGTTCTTATTTTTTCAATTTTATTTTATTTTATTTTTATTTTTATTTTTTATTTTATTTTATTTTTTTTGAGACGGAGTCTCGCTCTGCCGCCCAGGCTGGAGTGCAGTGGCCGGATCTCAGCTCAGTGCAAGCTCCGCCTCCCAGGTTTACGCCATTCTCCTGCCTCAGCCTCCCGAGTAGCTGGGACTACAGGCACCCGCCACCTCGCCCGGCTAGTTTTTTTTGGATTTTTTTTAGTAGAGACGGGGTTTCACCGTGTTAGCCAGGATGGTCTCGATCTCCTGACCTCGTGATCCGCCCGTCTAGGCCTCCCAAAGTGCCGGGATTACAGGCTTGAGCCACCGCGCCCGGCCTATTTTAATTTTAATTTTAATTTTATTTTATTTTGAGACAGAGTCTTGCTCTGTCACCCAGGCTGGAGTGCAGTGGCACGATCTTGGATCACTGCAACCTTCTCTCGGATTCAAGTAATTCTCCTGAGTCAGCCTCCCAAGTAGCTAGGTTTACAGGCTTGTACCACCACCCCTGGCTAATTTTTGTATTTTTAGTAGAGACAGGGTATCACCATGTTGGCCAGGTGAGTCTCAAACTCCTCACCTCAGGTTATCCACCCACCTCAGCCTCCCAAGTTGCTGGGATTATAGGCGTGAGCCACTACACCTGGCCTCAACTTTTAGATTCAGGGTGTATATGTGCAAGTTTGTTTCAAGAGTGTATTGTGTGATGCTGAAGTTTTGGGTGTGATTGAATCTGTTATCCAGGTAGTGAGCATAGCACCCAATAGGTAGTTTTCAGCCTTATTCCCTCACCCCTTATAGCCCCCAGTGTCTGTTTCCATTTTTACATATATGTGTACCCCATCAAAACCCCAAATTTAATGCTGTTGCTGGCTTCTTAACAATTTGCTAGCTAATATAAAAATGTAAACATATACTTGATAATATTTACCCATCCATAAATTAAATCATAGTTTCATTTATAACGTGATCTCTGTTAGATATCCGGTATTAATATGGAATCAACCATGTTCTCCTGAAACATAATTCATGGTGAAAAGCTGATATGTAGCATATGGCCTCAAAGACAAATCTTAGGTCTGTCTTCCAATTGAATGTGAGGAAATTGTCTACATAGTATAGGCCCCAACACTGGCTTTATCAAGCTCAGAAGACAAATGTATTTGGAAGATGAGGATTCTTGATCCTACTATCTCTGTGAATCACCCTTAGGTCAGAGGGACTTCAAAAGATGTGAATGACTAAATTTTTAAAGGGTTAGGATGAAACAGGCATATTTGAGGAGGTCCACAATCTTATATAAATGAATAAATGGATATTTTCCTTGTGTGGTGGCAGGCTTTGGAGTTATGTGAACTTGAGTCCAAATTCTGGCTTACCCATCTAGTAGGTTTTGAATGACATTAAGTTTAATGTCATCTTAGTCTCAGAGTCTTTACCAGTAAAATGAGGATCAGTAAAATGTACCATGTAGGATTACTGTAAGGACTAGGAATATGTACAGTAAGTGCTTAGCTGCCTGGCACACAGTAGGTATTCAATAGATGGTAGCTATTAGCAATATTTATTTGTAAATATGTAGAATGCATTAAGAATCTGAAAAGAGTCTGGGTGAGGTGGCTCATGCCTGTAATACCAGCACTTTGGGAGGCTGAGGCAGGCAGATCACTTGAGTCCAGGAGTTTGAGACCACCCTGGCCAATATGGTGAAACCCTGTTTCTACTAAAAATACAGAAATTAGCCATGTGTGGTGGCACACACGGGTAATCCCAGCTACTTGGGAGATCGAGGCATGATAATTGCTTGAACCTGGGAGGCAGAGGTCATAGTGAGCAGAGATGGCATCACTGCACTGCAGCCTGGGCAACAGAGTGAGACTGTCAAAAAAAAATTCTGAAAAGAAAGTTTTGTTATCGTGGTATATTTATAATATAAGGTGGAACCGATGGTGTTAAGTATAATCACATACACAAGTGTATACACGCACATTCTACATCCGAGTTTGTTTCTGAGGCAGATTCAAGACGGAATCTTTCAGCAGTGAATTCTGGCTTCTCTGAAGATACAACTTTTTAAAGGCAACATCAGAATAGTTCATTTTCTCCAGTGGTTCATACGTAGGTAGAGTATGCTTAACAAGTATACTCTCCTTGCTGATTTGAAACGTTAAAGTGTCTTCAAGGCCACATTTGGAACAATGGTTTTTCTCACTTATTCTTTAAGGTTATGATAACTTCTTTTCCTTCTTTCTCATGATTTGGGGCATCCACAGAATGGTGGAGTCATTTTTTGACTTTACTCTGTTGGTACTCACAGAGAAGAATGAATGAAAGTCCCAGAGGGTTACTCTATTTGAGGTTATTCCAAAAGTGGGTAAATTTTTGACAATTCTTACCACCACAATTCTTCCTCTATTTTCAAAGTTAGGAAAATTTTGCATTTTATTGCAACATGAAGAATAACTACAAAAGCATAGTCGCCTATATGTGTCATGTTAAGTGGCCTAGATCTCTCTGGTTGATCCTTTAATGAGATCACTGAGTGTGTCATGACTTTCAACCACCAAACATATGTTAGCAAATTCTAACCCTGGATAAAGTTAAAGACCTGTTAGGAAGAAGGCTTACTTGAGAAGGAAGAGTGGAAACATGATGGACTTAGAACACAGGTGCATTTGAGCGGCGGCCCCAGATCTATCACTTACTAGCTGTGTGTGACCTTGGGTAAGTTATTTAGTGCTATTTTATGCTATACTGTACTTCAGAATTGGAATACTACTACTTACAGTAACCTTGGAGTTTTTTATATAGATCAAATAAGACAACTCATGAAGCACTAGTAACAGTATCTAGCACAGAGTAGTTATTTGATAAAAGGTAAGCTTCCTTCCCTTCTCCCTCACTTTATCTATAAAAAGAGACCAGTCACCCTGCCTACTTGTGAGAATGAGTATTTGTACTTGTGAGTATTGTGCTTGTGAGTATCAAATGAAGCAATATGAAAACACTTTGTGAAAAGCACAATATCAACATAAGCTAGGAAAATGACAGATTTTGTGATCTTGGATATAATAAAGCTGTGCATCTGTTGAGAAGTTGGTGAAGATTTTAAATTAGACTCCCTTAGAAATTCCTTGGTAACGGAAAGGTGAGTAGTTTTGCACTCCATATGTACAGGGTTAAATAGTGTTCCCCCAAATTTATGTCCACGTGGAATCTGAGAATGTGACTTTATTTTGAAATAGGCTCTTTACATATTCAATTAGATAAGTTAAGGTGAGATCATACCACATTAAGATGGGCTATAATCCAATGACTTGTGTCCTTATAAGAAGAGAAAACAGACACACAGGGGCAAAAGCCATGTGAAGATGGAGGCAGAGATTGGAGTGATACATCCAGGAGGCAAGGATTGCCAGTGACCACCAGACACTGGAAGAGGCAAGGAAGGGTCCTCTCTAGAGCCTGCAGAGAGCATGGGCCTGCTGACGCCTTGCTTGCAGACTTCCAGCCTCCAGGACTGTGAGAGAACAAATTGCTGTTGCTTTAGGCCACCCAAGGTCCTTCATTATGGCAGCCCAAGGAAACAAATACAAACCATACTTCCCCTGTTTTTATTGGTTAGAAGTTTGTATAATGTGATGTGATGCAAAGATGTTGCTTTAACTTAGACAAAAAGTATATGAGGTCTTATAACTTTACTGAAATCCTGCCACAAGTGGAAATTCATTCTGACGTTATCTACATGTAAGAGTTCCCAAAATATTGGTTTTTCTTTGTTCTTTAAAAAAAATCTAAATAAGCTGGGATGAACTCAGAGTTGAGGAAAGCTTTGAGAGTCCAATTAGTCAGTCCCATCCCTTTGCTATACAGGTGAACTTACATAGACCAGAAAAGGTATGTGTGGGGATGAGCCTGAGAAAACTTGGTAGATTTTTATGACGACATTCTCCTTTTTAAAATTAAAATCATGTTGGGTGTCTTGATAATTGCCACATAACTGTTCTGAAAGTTTTGTTTTACCTCCCAATTTTGGGTTAGTTCATACTAAAGCTTTGTTTCTCTTCTCTAAGAAAAAATATATATGATAAATACTTCTACAAGCAACTTAAAGCACTGCTGGTTATTTGACATACATCCACAAAAAAGCAAAGCTGAAGAGTATTCTAAAAATCAATAGTATAATGAGCTGAATAGTAATTTTATCTGCAGCCTTTTATGTTTTTCCCTTTAGAGCATCCTTCTGCTTAAAATGGCCATTGCCATCATCGTGTTCCTCTAGCTAACCAAGGTCCTGTACGGTTTTTGGACTGGGGGAAAACAGGAGAATGGTTTGTACTTTTCTAAAAGGAGGCACAATTTGCATCATTTTAAATAACAGTCAGAGTGGTTTCAGATGAGGCTGCTGAAAGGTGAAATGAAAAGAAATCCTTTCCTTATGTGCCTCTGTTCTCTCGTGATATAGCACAAACAATGCAGGGAACTGGGGTGGTTGTAATCCTGAAGGGGCAGTCAGCATCCAAGCCAGTGGAACCTGACTTTTATCACGTGCCATCTCTGCAAAGATTTGAAAAGGCCCTTGCTGCTTTTGTCACACAGATGGGTACATCTGTAAAAGAAGGGACTAACTAGTCACAGTGGCTGAAACGTACTTTGTCTTTTATTTGTAAACTTGCAATAGGACCAACTCTTTATCTGTGATGTATGTTATTATTATTTGAAAGCAAGTTTAATTTCTACTTAATAAGCATTCAATTGGTTGTGTATTAGCAACCATCTTTAAACAGAGTTGACAATCCATTCTGGGAAATGTGCAGTGGCCCATGCCTGTGATCTCTGCACTTTGGGAGGTTGAGGCAGGAGGATCACTTGAGGTCAGACTGGGGACAACATAGTGAGACTCCTCTCTCTTAAAAAAAAAAAAAAAAGACGGATGCAGTGTCTCATGCCTGTAGTCCCAGCACTTTGGGAGGCTGAGGCGGATGGATCACCTGAGGTCAGGAGTTCGAGACCAGTCTGACCTACATGGAGAAACCCCATCTCTACTAAAAATACAAAATTAGCTGGGCATGGTGGAGCATGCCTATAATCCCAGCTACTCAGGAAGGCTGAGGCAGGAGAATTGCTGAATTGCTTGAACTTGGGAGGTGGCGGAGGTTGCTGTGAGCCGAGATTGCACCATTGCACTCCAGCCTGGGCAACAAGGGCAAAACTCCGTTTCAAAAAAAAAAAAAAAAACAAAAAAAAAACAAAAAAACTAGGCATGGTGGTGCTTGCCTGTAGTCTCAGCTGCTTAGGAAGCTGCGGCAGGAGGGTCACTGAGCCCTGGAGTTTGAGGTTACAGTGAGATAGTAAGCTATGATCCTACCACTGCACTCCAGACTTCCGCCTGGGTGACAGAGCAAAACCCTGTCTCTCATTAAAAATAATAATAATAATAATAATAATAATAATAATAATCCTTTCTAAGAAAAAGAGCACTGGACAATACTAGCCAGAGGTCATATTCTGACTTGGCTAATGGACAAACAAAACAAAAAAACAAAAACCCACCACAAAACACCTGTCAATGAAAGAAACAATAACAATAGTAGCTAGCATTTATTGAGGGCTTACTACGTATAGGGTGCTTTGTAAGAATTACCTCATTTGGCCTTCCCAGCAGCTATATAAGGAGATGTACCACAATTGCTGTCATTTTCATTTCATACGAAACTGTCTCTCCGGTGAGTTCAGTAACTTGCCTAAGGCCACAGAGCAGATTTGGGATTAAATTCGGTACGTACCTGTGCTCGTGGTGACATAAAGACTTTTGTCTAGTTTGCATCATATTGTGATTTGTGCCTAGTATTCAATAGCACAGTAAGGAAATTACGGTTTATAATAATTTATTGTAATTTAAAAATAGCTAAAAGAAAATTTGTAATGTTCCCAACACAGATAAATGAGGTGATGGATATCCTAGTTATCATGATTTGATCATTATGTATTGTATACATGTATCAAAATATCACATGTATTCTCCAGATTTGTACAATTATATCAGAAATACAAAAGTATGAATATTGGTTAAACAAATGAACTATTTGATAATCAAGAATAGAAGAAACTTCATTAGGCCTAGATAAACCAAACGGTCCTTTTTTTTTGATTCCACGTCTAGAAAGCAAAAGACATATAGTATGAACATGATTTGGGGTTTGCATTTCAAATGCATTTTGCTAAAAAAAAAAAAATGACACTGGGTCTACATGTAGTATTAGCCAGAGGAGGTAAGTTTACAGAGTATAAGTGTTTCCTTTAGCCACTTCTGTGCCCCACATCATTTAGTAGTAGATGCCTCTGAGATAAGAACAATGAAGAAAAATGTTCTCCCTTTTTACTTACACCTAATCTATACTTGGTTCTCCCTCAGTGTTTGGTATTTTGTTCTCACAAATAAATGGGCAATATCAAAGAAATCCCTGGTTTGTTTACCTTTTTATTGTTCACTCCCTTCTCTGAGGGATGTTTTCCCTTTGCTGTTTTACCCTTTTTTTCTGACAGACATGTTTCCTTTCGTTGAAAGAGATGAAAGAAACTAGGATTGTTTAGTCACAACAGAACAAAAAAAAGTACACATGCAAATCAATGAATTTTGAGTTGTGAAGTACATTAGGAAAAAGTATTGTTTCTTTGGTCACAACCCTCTCCCTCCTGCTAGGATGTGCATAGAGACAGCTAATTAGCAACTCCTCTAAGATGAAAATCTTCAAGTACAAACTAAAATGTTGGGCCCTTCCAACTTCTTTGACAATTGTCTATCTGTAGGTTGTCGAGATTTTGTGAAGTATCTTCTTAAAAAGCAGTTTACACACCTAAAATTAAATAATTTTTACATGTGAGCATTTAAAAAGTGGATTAGAAGCCCTTTTGGAAATGAGTTAGAAATCTTGAGAATTTGAAACAAAACCAACTACCCAAAAAACCATCCTCAAATCCATATGCTTAAATGTGCTACTGTGGTGCAAATAATATAGAAACAACCTAGACCAATATTAGTGAATTCACAATTACAATACAAATAATTATGTAACTAATAGTTATAGCGCATGTACCGTGTATCAAGAACTCTTCAAGATGGCCTCCCTGTAATCCCAGATGCTTGAGAGGCTGAGGTGGGATGATTGCTTGAGCCCAGAAGTTTGAGACCAACTGGTCTGAGACCAGATGGGGCAACATAGCGAGACTCAGTCTCAAAACAAAACCACCTCTTATCATCACTTTAAATGTATTAGCTCATTTAGTATTCACCAAAACCATATGCTAGCACTCTTATTATCATCTCTGTGTTACAAGATGAGGAAACTGAAGCACAAAGAAGTTAAGTGACTTGTTCAAGATCAAACACCTGCAAAGTGAGAGAGTCCAGATTTAAACTCAGGCAGCCTTGTTCAAGGCTCCGCTTTATTGCCTTCAAATTATGAATAAAGTAACAGGTTATTTGGCAAGACTAGAGATAATTATTAAGGAAGTGTAACAATGTGGAAGCATGTACAGAATAATGTTATCTAAAGGATACTTGGCTGGTATGGGCATGTGTTTTTTTGTTCTTTTTTTTTTGAGATGGAGTCTTACTCTGTTGCCGAGGCTGGAGTGCAATGGTGCAATCTTGGCTCACTGCAACCTTTGCCTCCTGGGTTCATGTGATTCTCCCACCTTAGCCTCCAAGTAGCTGGGACTACAGGGATGCATCACCACACTCAGCTAATTTTTATATTTTGAGTAGAGATGAAGTTTCACTATGTTGACCAGGCTGGTCTCGAACTCCTGACCTCGAGTAATCTGCCCTGCCTCAGTCTCCCCAAGTACTGGGATTATAGGCATGAGCCACTGTGCCCAGCTGGGCATGTGTTCTTATTATATAATGACTATGTAGATAGAGACCAAAAACTATTATGTAATAATGGTAGATACGAGGGTGTAGGAATCCCCCCAAACTTGAATGTCACATTATCTCTTCATAAATTAATAAAAACACATTAAAGTACTTATTTTCTATGTTTTTGTTTTGCTATTAATACCTATATCCTTCACTAATTAAGAGATTATAATGTAGAGAGAGACTTAAGCTTTTTGTTTACTTTTCCATCCATTCATTTATTCATTTGACATTTATTAAATGCTGGTAGTTTACACCAGATGGTATTTGGGTCCCGGGGAAGACAGATGTATAAGGAAAAACAAATACCTACCTTCAAAGATAAAAACCAGGCATTTTGTGGGAGAGGGGTGGATAGGCAAGTATACAAGTAGCCTCAAAACAGTGGCATGAATACTATGAAGAGAGACGCTCAGAGTTTGGTGCGAGCAGAGGGAAGAACACCTCACTTTTCTGGATAGGCTCATAAAGGAGGCCCAGAGAAGTCACCTGAGTTAAGTCTGGAAGGAAGAGTAGGAAGTGTTCCTGGGAAGATGGTGGGGAAGGGCCTTTTAAGTTGACAGGAGAGGGAGGTGGAAGTACATAGGTCTGGAGGGGATAGAACTGGCCACATTGAGGACTTTAAGTAATTCAACAAGTCTGAAATGGATGATTAGGGTTGCTGAATCTAAAAGGCCTGACTTGACAGGGTAGAATTCTATAAAGTGCGTGGCTTAACTAGTTTTGTTCATTCTGAGCTCTAACAATTATTAGCTAATTTTAAACTTAATGATTAGTTAAGGTTTTCCCCCATTCAGGTAGTCATTAATAACAATATCTAGACTCTGGAATTTTTGAAGATGACAAAATTATTTGTTTTGAATGACTGATCCCATGTTCCATAAAGAAAACTATATATAAAATGGTGTAAGCATGTGTCTGTATGTTTTTCTCTCTATATCTAAATTAAAATAGTAATAGAAGATAAACTAATTTAAAGAATAGATAGTACATTTAAAATTTTTAAAAATTTATTTTTAATCAACAGAATTTGTACATATGTATTGGGTACAATGAGTGGAATGAAGGTTGAAGCACCCATGGTGGGAAGGATGGCAAAGAGAAATGGGCAAGGACCAAGCTGCTGTGGGAGTGATCTACAATAAAATCACTATTTGATCCCTATACATATCCCGACAAAACTAGAGAAGTCAACGTGAAACTTTATTTTGACATTTTAATATTCTACTTGATATTTCACCTGGAATCTGGGGTGGGGGAAGGAGGATTTAGATGCCTGTTTGTAAATCACTATGTGACCTGGAAGTCCTTGAAAAATGTGACTTGACTGGTATTTATTAATCCTTTTGATATAAAGTCTCTTAAAATGATTTTCCTATGTAAGTGTGACTAAGGAGTAATTTATGCTGATTTCCCTGATGTCTTGCCAAAATCAGTCTCATTACTTGGTATTCACATTTTCCATGTCCCATACGATCAGTCCATCAGGAAAGCTAGTTAAATGAGAGTTCAGATGACTTCTTACGGATTAAACATTAAGGGTTTTGTTGGAATGGGGCCATTTTCCAAGTATTATTTATTTTCTTAATTTTAAAAAGTATTTGGTGCTTGAACAGATATGCCCCAGGATCCGCAAGGTACCTTATCCTTTCATTATTATGCAGAAGGGGCAAATTAATCTTTAGGATTATTAAAGGTTGAATGGGGGCTTTCTTCAAAATATTCTATTTTATAAGCCTTGGAAGTAGAATGGATATTTAGAAGATAACCTAATCTGGCACCCTGATAATAACAATACTCATAATGATAATAGCTAACGTTTACTCTCACCTGTGTATTAGCTTATTTAATTTATACTGCAGTCCTGCAAACATTGTTCTTATTTTACAGATAAAGAAACTAAAGAGAGATTGATGAAGTTATCCAGGGTCATACGGCAAGTCAGTGTCAGAGATGTTTAACCTTGGTTTGTTGGACTCCAACTCTAAAGCCGACATTTTTCTATTATCCTCTACCGTTTTGTTGTATGCTCGAGGATGCTGAGGCAGAGAAAAGCTAGTTATTGAAAACATAGGACTAGTTTTGAAAGAGTGGGAGGAAGCTACATCTTTGGACTCACTCATTGGAGGAGCTCAGAGCCTGTGGGTCAGCTGGTGGTAAATGAGGGTCTTGCTTCTCTCTGGGTACCCTCTATCACCAGTAGGGGTGGTTCATCTTTGAGATAGGGCCTCATGTGTCTTGCTCATGCTTCAAGTATAATTCATGTAATGACAGTGATTGAATGCTAGTGCTCTTGGAATCTTATGTTGTATTTTTGTGTTTGTTTTTGTTTTCTCATGCTCGGATCAATGATGAAAATGTTTCCTGAAAATAGATACTGCAGAAAGAGCTCTTTGGATGGGCTGGAATCTAACTTTTAGAGATGCCAAAGCTTATGAAAGCAGGTTCCTAAACTACGAGAGTATTTTTTTCCCATATTTTTCTGCTACTTGCAAGACTCTATAATATTTGAGAAGGTGATTATTAGGATATGTTCCTTGGCCACCGTTGTTGACCGAAAGTATTACCAATTGCTCAGGAGAAGCTACTACCTCACTCTTTAAGCCTCATGAAGACTCAAAGCCTCTTGAAATGCCAAGGGAGTCTTGCTGCAAATTAGAGTTGATATAAGAATTAACCCACCTCACATTCACTTTGAAGTTTTGTCCTGTGGAGTTGACCTACCTGCTCGGGGATTCACTCCAATAAAGAAGAATAGGTTTTGACCTAATTGGGTCATCCAGCAAATAAATGATATGAAAATTTCAAGCTTCACCACAGCCTGAAACATATGCCTGGGTCAATGGTGTAAACTCTGTCTTCCATTGGCCAGCACTTTGATTGGACTTTGATGGGGGTATGGCTTTTACATTCTCATTTATGTTTGAAGGTTGAATGTATGAAGATATTGTATTATCTTGGTGAGAAGAAAAATACTAAAAATACCAACATGTACTAAAGGCATAAAAACAAATTTGTGTTATGTGTTTACTTTGAGTAAGGCTCAATGTTAGCCACTTAGGAGCATAATTGGGCATTCTAATATGGTTTTATCCTTAGAAAATGTGTAATCTATTAGGGAAACAGTGAATACTTATGTAAGTCGTGTGGTAGCTATATGGACAGTAGAGAAAATAAAAGCTATTGTTTCTCTGTGGAGATCACACTGACTTTGGATTTGGAATACTCTGAGAAAGTGGGAAATTGGACCTTAAAAGATGAGTAAAATATAGGCGTGGAGAGGCTTGAAGGTGGGAAACATGAGGTGCCCTTAGGGGAAGGGGATAAATAGGTCAGTCTGACCAGAGCAGGGTCAGAGTATGCATACAGAAAGTGGGAGTGGGTGAAAGCAGAGGTGTGTTCTGGCTGTGCTCCAGCTTGATACCTCTTCTGCAACAAGGCTTTGGGCAGCTTCAAGCATGATTAGACATTTTGTTTTAATAACGTGAAGAATGTGAGGATGGCAGCCCAGTCCTTGTACTTGTGCAGAACATGACCTTCATGTTCAGTGGTACCAGAGGGTTGCTTTGCTGTGTACAACATAAAGTGCTCCCTGACTTGGAGTCATATATTTTTTATGTGTCTCAGACTTCTTTCCTTTGTAAGCCCTGATGGGCTCCCTGAGACTCGTGATAAAGCACAAACCTATCGGGTGAGAGAAGATATGTCATAAATTAACACACAGGAGCTCAGAGAGCTTTCTTTGGAGCAGTCTAGAATCTGAGACCACAAATTGCAGTATCTCCCAGAAACAGACATTAGAGTTCAGCTCCCTGGAGAAGTCACTTCCTCCACTCACACCCCTGCCTGAGGAATTTTAAACAACAATGACAAGCCACAAATGGACTCAAATGTAAATGAAGCTTTAGTATCTGTAACAAACTTTGGTTAGCTATTCAAAATAGTGATGCATAATTTGGTAGCATAAAACATATGTTCTTCTTTTATGCATTTGCTCCATTTACTTCCTCCAAGTTTTTATTTGAAAAGGTATTTCACATATATTCTGTGCCCCAGGTAGAATTTCTTAATCAGAATATTATGCAGATCTCTTCATGTTGAGTTTACTTATGAGGTGGCAATACATTAATGGGAGTAGCAGTTGTTAAACACTATTTTACAAAAAAAGGGGAGAAACGTGTTTCATCAGTTTGCTACCACAAATTGAAACATACATGCAAAACCATGAGTTTTAATAAATGTGACATAAATTAACAGAGCATGGAAGATAGAAGAATGGAGAATCGTGTCCCTAAATCAATTTAATGCAGTAGCAGCCCCAAATAAACAACAGATTGGGCCTCTTCAGCAAAACACCCTAGAAAAACGAAGCTTGTCAGAAATTCTTCACAGTATATTCTTCATCATATTGCGGCAGAGATTATCTGACAGAATTGAGCAGAAAGTCAGTTATGAGAAATTTGTCCTCTTGGTAGCTAATGTTGAAAATATTATTTATATCAACAGGCAAAATAGGCTGGTGGTACACAAGCAATTATCTAAATTTTATGGATGTGGTTCTGCCCATAAATCTATGTAATGATGGCATATCTCTTATGAGACTACATTACCTTTCAGGTTACCATAATTGCACTGAATGAAGAGAATGTCCACTTGAAGATGAAGGCATTAGAGTGATAGTCACTAGTAGATAGACAGGCAAAAAGGTCCTGGTCTTCAGCAACAAAAGAAACTTTCCAATTAGCTATAAATGAATATAATTTGAACACTGACCCCGTTTATATTCATTATATTCTCTGGAACTATTTCATTGCTAGAAGGTTAAGGGATGTGAAATTAAAACACTCTCCTTTTTTATATGATAAAAACAATGTAGATAGTTAAACTGTCAAATGCAGTGAACCCAGAAAGAGAGATTCTGATTTTTGTAGAGATGAAATGTAATTTCATTTCAGCATTCTTTCAGTGTGACGCTTCTTCTGATACTGCAGAGTTATTTAGTCTTGGCCTTGAGGTAAAGGAGTTCGTATTTCTAAAATATAAACTTCCATAATTGAATCAGGTGAGAAATACAAATCTAGGAATCAGAATGTCATACTTTTCATTTTGTCAAACCTATTAAATGAGAGTATTAAATTTAAAATACTGAAATAATTTTTTAATCTGTTCATAATCCTTGTTATATCAGATAGGATATTTCAATTATCCTCTCTAAAAATTGGAAAAAAGGAATTTTGTCATAGACTTATATAAACGTTCAAAGCTTTTAGTAGCTCATAAAAATGTTTTACCAGACCACTTGACTAAAGAATACCCATAGAAGAAAGCAATTCATTCACAGCATGATTTTTTTTTACCTCAAGCTAATATTTAACTAATTATAATGGCAATAAGACTGAGTTCAAACAATAATGTCTGATCTAGATATTTATTAGAAAAAAATAAGCACTGTCTTAGTTTGGTTACTTCAGTATCTATAAATATGTGTGGGTTCCATCTTTGCAATTCATAATACTGTGCTTTTTATTTTTATGTAAATATACTTGGGGTAGACTGCATCACTGGCCTTAATTCTCCATCTCTCCCTGTACCACTTCCTTTGCCATTTAACTTTTCCACTGAGGGCAGGACTTTTTTTTTTTTTTTTTTTAGACAGAGTCTCTCTCTGTCGCCCAGGCTGGAGTGCAATGGCATGATCCTGGCTCACTGCAACCTCCACCTCCTGGGTTCAAGCGATTCTCCTGCCTCAGCCTCCTGAGTAGCTGGGATTACAGGTGTGTACTACCACACCTGGCTAATTTTTGTATTTTTAGTAGAGATGGGGTTTCACCATGTTGGTCAGGCTGGTCTCGAACTCCAAGGGCAGGACATATTAACAGTTCTGTCCCTGGGCTCCGCTGTGTGGCTTGGTTTGGCTACTAGAATCAGGTAGAGATGAGGGTATACCAGCTCCGAGCTTAGACCTCAAGAGCCATTGTGTATTTCTAGTGGCAAGCTTCTCTTCCATTGCCATGACAATATGTCTGCATAGCCTGCTGGAGGATGAGAGACATGTGGACAGAGCAGAGGAATCCCAGTTGCCCCAGCCAAGGCCAGCTGATACCAGCTAACTGCCAGCTGACTGCAGACGTGAACAAGTCTGGCCAAGATTAGCAGAGTCATCTAGCCAGCCGTCAGCTGACCCAGGCATAAACAATACATGCTTATTGCTGAATGCTACTGAGGTTTTTGTGGCTTTTTGTTATGCAGTACTATTATGGAAGTAGATATCTGATACATTACTTTTGCGGCTCTACCGTCAGAGGTCAAAATGTTGACTTGTATTTTTCCAGCAGTGAGGATGAGTTGCTATAAGCTGGTTGCTTTCTTTCGAAAGGTTCTCCTAATAGTATAAATTTGAGGGGGCTGACTGGCTGCAGGGGGTCGCAGAATAGTTTTAACCCTGTAAGGCCCGATAGTTCATGAACCAGACAGAGATGCAGGTTTTGACCTTGACTTCTTTTCACCCGCAGTTGTCAGTTTTACCTCCTTTCCTTTGTTTCTATTTTTTTCCTTTTTTAAAATTGTTCAGCAAATATTAACTAAACATTTAATGCCTCCTATGTCAGACAGTCATTGGACCACATGGACTAGACTGAGGGAGGATTTGCAAAATGCACTTAATTTGAATCAATTAAGAAACAATTTAGGTAAAATATCAATTTGGGGATATTTGTTGAATATTTAGGCATACAGTTCTTCTATCAGGAGAAAGAAAAATAAACTGGACCTGCTGTATAGGGCAATGAAACAGAATTCTGCAGATCCTCTATCAAACTGAATATAATGATGCCCATCCCCCTCTGACCAGTCCTAAATAAAGCCACTTCTCTGCACTGGAGATGACTCATCACATTCACAATAAGGCACTTGAGAATTACTGTTTACAGAAGGCATCACCAGCAGCAGGGTTTAAGAATACCCCACAATGAAAACACAAACACATTTGTAATGATGAGTGATGGAAAAGGAGCTCAAACCTGCTTAGGTCTGCAGGTCTTCCTAGCATACTGTGTATACTTGTGTTAGGTGGTAGGGAGGAAATGCCACACTGGAAAGAGAACACTGAGGGTAGATGTTTGACTACAATCCAAATTCCTATAAAAGATACTTCTGAAGCTTCTAACTTTTATGGCAGTTTTGGATTTACGATACAATAGAAGAAGCTAGGCGATGGAAACCATGAGAAAATAAAAGTTCTTTCACTGCTTTGGAGGCTCAGTGCTTATATGATCATTTAGTACAAGATAAAAGTCACAGGGATAGGAGTGTGGAGAACTGATTGGAGGAGAATTGTTGTCAACTCAGCCCTCGTGGATTGATGGGGGAGGCTCTGCCAGGTCAAGGTGAGTGAATGTCATCAAACTTGTCTGGAGGGTTTGGATTTGACTCCCTGGATAAAGTGAACTACTTGATTTATTAACAAGTTTTGCTTGCTATTTGATAAGCACTGTGCCAGGCTTGGCTGGAGGTGCTCTTGATAGATGGGTTGGGGAGATTAAGCATGGCATGAGAACAAGTTAAAAAAATTATGGCAAATGTAGTATATGTACAAAGTAACAATCTTATGTACAAAATAATAAAGCACAGATGGCAGTCTATTCATTGAAGATGGCTTTTTTTCAAGGTGAGTGTTGGTCTTTTGCACAATGCTTGAGATGGAAGTGACTTGGCTGAGACTATGTGATGAGTGTTCCAGATGGGGCATGGCATTGGCATGGGGTAGGGGTGGAAAGCTTCTTGGAGCTCAAGTAGCCCTTCATCCTAGAAACTGCAGCAAAGCTAAGATCTTCCTGTTCAGTATTTTATTAATGTCTTTAAGAACTTTTCACTGTAATTATTTAAGAGGCACAGTCATTTAGAACCAATGACACTGGGCTTAGTCACTTACTAGTTATGTGGCTTGGGCCACGTAGTGACCTCTGTGTTTCAGTTTTCTCATCTATAAAGTGGAGTTATCAATAATGCTTCTGTCATAAGGTTATTGTGAGGATACAATGAGCCCTCCTGAAATACCCCATGTAGAAGTGCTCAGAAATGATAACTGCTATTGCATGTCAAAGGTAGGAATGTTTTTAATGTCTAGAACCTAGCACTGTATTCTTCCATTGTAGGCACTCAGTAAATTTTGTTAGTTGAATGTGTGAAGAGTGGCTGACACCAAGGGGCCATCCACAAAAAAGATTGTTACATGAGATCAAATGAGTTCAGTGGAGGAATAATGAGATCAGAGATAAAAGAGAACTTTGATTTTTTTCAGCCCCATTCTAGTATCATTTTGACAGATGAGAAAACAGGTCTGAGTACATTCAGTCATTTGAACGTGGTGAACAGGATGATGATATAAAGATATTGTAGTGGAGAAAAATTATTCTTGGGTGGAAAGATGAAAGGAGTCAAGGAAGTGAGAACAGGAACCATGGGCTCCAAGGTCTATAATGGTAGACCTGACACAGCAGCAGAGGCTGTGATGGAGGGACATGCCCAAAAATCATGCAGAGAAAGAGCCAGGAGTTAGTGATTGAGAGGAGAACAGAGAACACCAAATGCATATATGTGACAAAGGAGTTAGTGCCAGTTATGGCCTATTAGCTGGTAGCTTTGGAGGTTATCTGGGTGAACTTCTGTTTGCTATTTGTATGAAAAACCCTGAATTTAATGTTCTGACTTCAGGGATTGGAGACTCACTTAAACTATGCAGACAGACATGCAATTCTTATTTCAATTTAGATGTTAAAAAACCACTCTTGCTTGCTTTGACATGAGAATTCTTTAAAAAAGTAAATCCTCTCTCAAGATAGTTTGGTTTTGGCACTGGAACAAAAAAACATATACATATAGCATCTCAAGGTATGTAGTGTTTGGGTTATCATAACCTAGATGTTTAGATATTAAACGATGTTCTTTGAAACAGCTTGTACTTGTCTTTGTCATGGAATACCACTTGGAAGAAGGCAGTTCTGAGCTCATTAATAAACACTGTGTTCTTATTGTGTATTCTCAACTAGAGTAGGAGATCTACAGATGTGTATCTTGCTCTCACTGTCTGACTGAGGAGATGGATGCATTGAAGGTAAGAGGGGCCTCACTGAATTGCGCATTTCTTGCTCTCTCTTGGTTGTGCACAACTGTGGAAGCCAACTACAGGTGACTGAGTTCATAGAACTCCAACTGCCAGAATTTTAGGGATTCCTTTATTTCTCAGATCCCTCACCTCATGAAACACTTCCCAAATGGGGTCCCCTTGACTAAGGTCTTTCAGGCCCACCACAATCCTACAATAATGATGTGCTATGTGTAAAGGGCAAGGAGAACAAAGAAGGCATAACTAACTTCTGGGGTTCAGAGTAGGCTCCACAGAGCAGGTGCATCCTATTTACACTACTTTTCCCATAAGTAAGAGCTCTTGCATTACAACTGAAAAGCCCTTATCAGGAAATTAATACGTTTTATATTCTCTTTTTGTGTACATGTTTTATGCCTTTATCAGTAAGAGTTTAGGCAGGTGACAGATGAAGATAAATAAACTAAGGAACGGTTTCAAAGATGTGGGCAAGGTCAAGAAAAGCTAATGAGGGGTAGTGCAAGAGTTGAAGGCAGCTGGGGAGAGGCTATCTACTAGGAACTTGGGGAAGGAACCGAGCCATCATCCACCACAGCACAGAAGGGAGGGAGTTTAGAAGATAAATACTCTTGCTTCACTCTCCTCCTGCCTTCTGCTTTCCTGCCACTTGGCCTTCCTGGGATGCCAGAGTGAAGGGATCTCTTAAGGTAGACCATAAAGGCCAGACTGCTGGGGCAGATTGGACACAAGGTAGAAGGTGTTATCTAAAGAGGCAATGGAGAATATCTAGCACAATACCTGCTTCAAGTCTTGGTTTGAATATTCATATGTATCCATGTCTAATCAAAATATAAGGTCATTTTCCCCTCACCACACCAAGACATCAATAGTTAAATATATTTGATTTACAACTGATCTAACTGGTTTTTCTTGCCTAGGTATCTTCCCTAGTTATCTCTTTAGCCATGGTTTATACAATGTCCGTGTCTCTGTTCTTCATATCACCTCCTTCATCTGTCTGTCCTAAAGCTCTTTTTGTTTTATACTGTTATTGCATATTTATCATGATTCTGTATTCTCCGTAGTACAAATATATACATAAAGAATTTTGTTTAGCTCTTTCCCCTGTTAAGGCTCAAATCAGTGCACAGTATTAAGTCACAAAATACCCTAGTGAAATGATAGTAATGCATACTTAAAGAGGATGAGAGACAGACATTTATTCATATGATTAAGTGGGTAAAATTTTTTGTGTCCAAGTGAAAGATTACTCACACCAAATTGTATTAGATTATTGCTGGGATCACCTGTTTCTTCGATACTACATTGCCAGGGATCCTGGATCTCTTCCTTCTTAATCTCCCAAATGCAACAAGTTCTCTTAAACAATATTGACACCTGAGCTGATGAACTTAGCTGAGCCCAGTGCTTGGGCGGTCATTTGGGTAAGGAATGAACTTTTTCATAAAATCCAACTTACCGTTTTTTTATTTCATAGATTATGCTTTGGTGTTGTATCTAAAAATTTGTTTTCAAACTCAAGGTCACCTAAATTTTCTCCTACATTTTCTTCTAGAAATCTTATAATTTTGCATTTTATATTTTAGTTTATGGTCTGTTTTGAGTTAATTTTTGTTAAAGGTATAAGGTCTATGTCTGTTATTTTTCTTGTATTTGCATATAAACATCCAAATATTCCCATGGCATTTGTTGAAAAGACTGTCTTTCTCCATTGAATTGCCATTGCTTCTATGTCAAAGAGCAGTTGATTATATTTGTTTGGGTCTATTTCTGAGCTCAGTATTCTGTTCCATTTATCTAGTAATATATGTCTATTCTTTTGCTAATACCACATTGCCTTGATTACTGTGCCTTTATAGTAAGTTTTGAAATTGCCTATTATGTGTCCTCCAAGCTTACTTTATAGTATTCTGTTGGTTATTCTAGGTTTAAAGCTTAAATGGATAAACTTTAGAATCAGGTAATTTATAAAATAGCATGCTGGGACTTTGGTTTGGATTGCTTTGAATTTATAGACCAAGTTGGGAAGAGCTGACATCTTAACAATATTGAGTCTCCCTATCCTTGAACATGGAGTATCACTTCATTTATTTAGATTTTGTTTTATTTCTTTATCAGTTTTGTAGTTTCCTCTTATAGATCTTACACATATTTTCTGAGATTTTATACCTGAGTATTTCATTTTTGGGGTGCCATTGCAAATGTATTTTTTCTCATTTCAAATACAAATTGGTCATTTTTGGTATATAGAAAAGCAATTGACTTTTGTATATTAACCTTTTATTCTTCTGTAGTGACCTTACTATACTCACTTACCAGGAACTTTTTCCCCTATCCTTTGGGATTTTGCACAGAGAAAATTGTGAATAAAGACAATTTAATTTTGTCCTTCCCAATCTGTATACCTTTTATTTCCTTTTCTTGTTTTATTTAATTAGGACTTCCAGTATGATGTTAACTAGGAATGTTGAGAGGGGACAGCCTTGCCTTGTTCATGATCTTAGAGTTACTGGTTTCTCACTATTAAGTCAGGAGGTATATTGTAGCTGTTCTTTATCAAGTTGAAGAACCTTCCTTGCATTCCTAGTTTGCTGATAATTTTTATTATATACGGATATTGGATTTTGTCAAATGCCTTTTCTGTACCAAGTAATGTAATATTGCTTTTTTCTTTCTTAACCTGTTAATGTGGTGAATTATATTCATTGGTTTTTAAATATTAAAACAGCCTTGACTAGCTAGAGTAAATCTCACTTGGTCATGATGTATAATTCTTTTTATATATTGTTGTATTTGATTTGCTAATATGTTGAGGATTTTTACATTTATGTTCATGACAGAGATTGATCTATAGTTTTCCTTTCTTGTAATATTCTTATCTGCTTCTGGTGTTAGGGTAATGCTGGGCTCATAGAATTAGTTAGGAATTGTTTCTATTTTCTGTAAGAGAGAGTGGAAATTGTATCATTTTTTCCTTAAATTTTTGGTAGAATTCACCAGTGAAACCTTTTGAGCCTGGTGCTTTTGTTCTGGTGGTTGTTAATTATTGATTCAATTTCATTGGTAGATACGGCCCTTTTTAGAGTATCCGCTTTTCCTTTTGTGACTTTTGGTAGTTGTGTCTTGGAAGAATTGGTTCATTTTATCTAATTTGTGGGCAGAGAGTTGTTTGTACTATTTCTTTATTATCCTTTTAATGTCCGTGTGATCGGTAGTGATGACCTCTCTTTCATTTCTGATATTAGTAATTTGTGTCTTCTGTTTTTCTTGGTTAGCCTAACTAGAGGTTTGTAAATTTTACTGAGCTTTTCAAAGAACTGCTTTTGATTTCATTGATTTTTCTCTATTGTTTGCTGTTTAAAATTTTATTGATTTATGGTCTGATTTTTATTATGTTTCTTCTCTTGACTACAGGCTTCCAAATTGTTCTTTTTCTCTAGTTTTTTATGGTGAAAGCTTAGACTATTGATTTTATGGCTTTCTGCTTTTCTAACATATGCATTTAATGCCATAATTTTCCTTTAGATCTACTTTACTGAATACCATACATTTTGTTGCTATATTTTCATTTTTGTTCAGAATATTTTAAATTTCTCTTGAGACTTCTACTTTGAGCCATGTGTCATTTAGAAGTGTTATTGTTTAATCTTCATTTTTTTTCTATTTTCCAGTTGTCTTTCTGATTTTGATCTACAGTTTACTTCTGCTGTGATCTGAAAACATACTTAGTATGATTTCTATTCTTTTAAATTTGTTAATGTGTTTTTTGGTCCATAATATGTTCTGTCTTGGTTAGTATTCCATGTGAGCTTTAGAAGATGTGCATACATGTTAAGGATTATTATTGTTATTTTTTGAGACAGAGTCTCGCTGAGTTGCCCAGGCTGGAGTGCAGTGGCGCGATCTCGGCTTACTGCAAGCTCCGCCTCCCGGATTCACGCCATTCTCCTGCCTCAGCCTCCTGAACAGCTGGGACTACAGGCACCTGCCACCGCCCCTGGCTAATTTTTTGTATTTTTGGTAGAGATGGGGTTTCACAGTGGTCTGGATCTCCTGACCTCGTGATCCGCCCGCCTCCGCCTCCCAAAGTGCTGGGATTACAGGCGTGAGCCACCGCACCCGGCCAAGGATTATTAGGTCTTTGTGGATACTTGTCTACCTTATGTAATGCCTTTATTTATTTTTTCTGAAGTTCAATTTGTCTAAAATTAATATAGCTATTCCAGCTTCCTTTTGGTCAGCATTAGAATGGTATGTGCTCTATCTCTATCCATTTACTTTTAACATATTTGAACTTTTATTTATTTTTATTTTTCCATAAGTTATAGGAGTACAGGTGGTATTTGGTTACATGAGTAAGTTCTTAAGCAGTAATTTGCGAGATTTTGGTGCATCCATCACCTGAGCAGTATACACTGCACCATATTTGTAGACTTTTATCCCCAGCCCCCCTCCCACTCTTTCCCCCAAGTCCCTAAAGTCCACTGTGTCATTGTTATGCCTTTGCGTCCTCATAGCTTAGCTCCCACATGTTGGTGAGAACATACGATGTTTGGTTTTCCATTCCTGAGTTACTTCATTTAGAATAATAGTCTCCAGTCTCATCCAAGTTACTGCAAGTGCTGTTATTTATCCCTTTTTATGGCTACATAGTATTCCATCTATCTATCTATCTATCTATCTATCTATCTATCTATCTATCTATCTATCTATCTGCACACACACACACACACACACACCACACTTTCTTTATCTACTCGTTGATTTATGGGTATTTGGGTTGGTTCCACAATTTTATTATTGTGGATTGTGCCACTGTAAATATGCATGTGCAAGTATCTTTTTCCAATAATTACTTCCTTTCCTCTGGCTAGATACCCAGTAGTGGGATTGCTGGGTCAAATGGTAGTTCTACTTTAAATTCTTTAAGGAACCTCCACACTGTTTTCCATGGTGGCTATACTAGTTTGCATTCCCACCAGCAGTGTAGAAGTGTTCCCTGTTCACTGCATCCATGCCAGCATCTACTGTTTTTGATTTTTTGATTATGACCATTCTTGCAGAAGTAAGATGATATCACATTGTGGTTTTGGTTTGCGTTTTCCTGATCATTAGTGATGTTGAGCATTTTTTAATGTGTTTGTTGGCCATTTGTATATCTTGTTTTGAGAATTGTCTATTTATGTCCTTAGCCCACTTTTTGATGGGATTGTTTTTTTCTTACTGATTTGTTTGAGTTAGTTGTAGATCTTGGATATTAGTCCTTTGTCAGATGTATAGATTGTGAAGATTTTCTCCCCCTCTGTGGGTTGTCTGTTTACTCTGCTGACAGTTCCTTTTGCCATGCAAAAGCTCTTTACTTTAATTAGGTCCTAGCTATTTATCTTTGTTTTTATTACATTTACTTTTGGGTTCTTGGTCATGAAATCCTTGCCTAAGCCAGTATCTAGATGGGTTTTTCCAATGTTATCATCTAGAATTTTTATAGTTTCAGGTTTTAGGTTTAAGTCCTTAATCCATCTTGAGTTGATTTTTGTATAAGGTGAGAGATGAGGATCCAGTTTCATTCTCCTCCATGTGGCTAGCCAATTATCCAGCATCATTTGTTGAAAAGCGTGTCCTTTCCCACTTGATGTTTTTGCTTGCTTTGTTGAAGGTCAGTTGGCTATGAGTATTTGGGTTTCTTTCTGGGTTCTCTATCCTGTTTCACTGGTCTATGTGCCTGTTTTTATACCAGTACCATGCTGTTTGGGTGACTATGGCCTTATAGTATAGTTTGAAATTAGGTAGTGTGATGCCTCCAGATTTGCTCTTTTTGCTTAGTCTTACTTTGGCTATGTGGGCTCTTTTTTGGTTCTATATGAATTTTAGAATTGTTTTTCTAATTCTGTGAAGAATGATGGTGGTATTTTGATGGAGACTGTGTTGAATATGTAGCTGGCTTTTGGCAGTATGGTCATTTTCACAATATTGATTCTATCCATCCCATGAGCATGGGATGTGTTTCCATTTGTTTGTGTCATCTATGATTTCTTTCAGCAGTGTTTTGTAGTTTTCTTGTAGAGGTCTTTTGACTCCTTGGTTAGGTGTCTTCCTAAGTATTTTCTTTTTTTGCAGCTATTGTAAAAGGGGTCGAGTTATTGATTTGATAATCTGCTTGGTTGCTGTCGGTGTATAGAAGAGCTACTGATTTTTGTACATTAATCTTGTATGTGGAAACTTTGCTGAATTCTTTGATGGGTTCTAGGAGATTTCTGGAGGAGTTCTTAGGGTTTTCAAGGTAAGCGATATCATCAGCAAACAGTGACAGTTTGACTTTCTCTTTACTGATTTGGATGCCATTTATTTATTTTTGTCTGATTAGCTCTGACTAGGACTTCCAGTACTATGTTGAGGAGGAGTGGTGAGAGTGGGCATCCTTGTCTTGTTCCAGTTCTTAGAGTGAATGCTTTCAACTTTTCCCCATTCAGTATTATGTTGGCTGTGGGTTTGTCATAGATGGCTTTTGTTACATTAAGGTATGTCCCTTGTATGCTGATTTTGCTGAGAGTTTTAATCATAAAGCAATGCTGGATTTTGTCAAATGCTTTTTCTGCATCTATTGAGATGAATATGTGATTTTTGTTTTTAATTCTGTTTATGTGGTGTTTTTATTGACTTGCATATGTTAAACCATCCCTGCATGCCTGGTATGAAACCCACTTGATCATCGTGGGTTATCTTTTTGGTATGTTGTTGGATTCGGTTAGCTAGTATTCTGTTAAGGATTTTAGCATCAGTGTTCTTCAAGGATATCCATCTGTAGTTTTCTTTTTTGGTTATGTGCTTTTCTGATTTTGGTATTAGGGTGATGCTGGCTTCATAAGATGAATTAAGGAGGAGTCCTTCTTTCTCTATCTTGTGTAATTGTGTCAAAAGGATTGGTAACAATTCTTTTTTGGATGCCTGATAGAATTCTGCTGTGAATCTGTCTGGTCCTAGACTTTTTTTGTTGGTAATTTTTAAATTACCATTTCAATCTCACTGCTTGTTATTGATCTATTCAGGGTATCTAATTCTTACTGATTTAAGCTAGAAGGGTTGTATCTTTACAACAATTTGTCCATCTCTTCTAGGTTTTCTAGCTATGTGCGTAAATGTGTCATAGTAGCCTTGAATGATCTTTTGTATTTCAGTGGTGTCAGTTGTAATATCTCCTGTTTTGTTTCTTAGTGAGGTTATTTGGATTTTCTCTCTTCTTTTCTTGATTAATTTTGCTAATGGTCTATCAATTTTATTTATCTTTTTAAAGAACTAGCTTTTTGTTTCATTTATCATTGTTTTTTTGTTTGTTTCAATTCCATGTAGTTCTGCTCTGATCTCTCGTGGTAACTTCCTTTCTTCTGCTGGGTTTGGGTTTGTTCTTGTTTCTCTAGCTCCTTGAGATATGACCTTACAATGTCAGTTTGTGCTCTTTCAATCTTTTTGATATAGGTGCTTAGGGTTATGAGCTTTCCTCTTAGCACCGCCTTTGCTTTATCCCAGAGGTTTTGATAGGTTGTGACATTGTTGTCATTCAGTTTGAAGAATTTTTTAATTTCCTTCTTGATTTTGTTTTTGACCCAGTGCTCATTCAGGAACAGGTTATTTAATTTCCATGTATTTGCATGGTTCTGAAGGTTCCTTTTGGAGTTGATTTCCAGTTTTATTCCACTGTGTTCTGAGAGAGTGCTTGATATAATTTCAACTTTCTTAAATTTGTTGAGGCTCATTTTATGGCCTGTCATAGGGTCTATCTTGGAGAAAGTTCCATGCGCTATTGAATAGAATATGTATTTTGCAGTTGTTGGATGAAATGTTCTCTATATATCTGTTAGGTCCATTTGTTCCAAGGTATAGTTTAAATCCATTGTTTCTTTGTTGACTTTCTGTCTTGATGACCTGTGTAGTGCTGTCAGTGGAGTATTGAAGTCTCCACTATTATTGTGTTGCTATCTCATGTCTTAGGTCTCTTAGTAATTGTTTTATAAATTTGGGAGCTCCAGTGTCAGGTGCATATGTATTTAGGATTGTGGTATTTTTCTGTTGGACAAGGCCTTTTACCATTATATAATATCCCTCTTTGTCTCTTTTAGCTGCTGTTGCTTTAAAGTTTGTTTTCTCTGATATAAGAATAGCTACCCTGCTCACTTTTGGTGTCTATTTGCATGAAATGCCTTTTTCTACCCCTATAAGTTTATGTGTGTCTGTATGTGGTAGGTGAGTCTTCTGAAGGCAGTAGATGGTTGGTGAGTTCTTATCCATTTTGTGGTTCTGTATCTTTTAAGTGGAACATTTAGGCCATTTACATTCAATGTAGTATTGAGGTGTGAGGTACCCTTACATTCATCTTGCTCTTTATTGCCTGTTTACTTTGATTTTTTTGCTTTTTGTTTTGCTTTTTAACATGTATTTTTGTTTTATAGGTCCTGTGTGATTTATGCTTTAAAGAGTTTCTGTTTTGATAGGTTTCCAGGATTTGTTTCAAGATTGAGAGTTCCTTTTAGCAGTTCTTGTAGTGATGGCTTGGTAATGGTGAATTCTCTCAGCATTTGTGTGTCTGAAAACAACAGTGTCTTTCCTTCATATATGATGCTTAGTTTTGCTGGATACAAAATTCTTGGCTGCTAACTGTTTTGTTTGAGGAGACTGAATCCCTTCTAGCTTGTAGGGTTTCTCCAGAGAAATCTGCTGTTAATCTGATAGGTTTTTCTTTACAGGTTATCTGGTGCTTCTGTCTCACAGCTCTTAAGTTTCTTTCCTTCCTCTTAACTTTGGATAACCTGATGACAATGTGCCTAGGCAAAGATCTTTTTGTGATGAATTTTCCAGGTGTTCTTTGTGCTTCTTATATTTGGATGTCTAGGTCTCCAGCAAGGCCAAGGAAATTTTCCTTGATTATTCCCCCAAATACGTTTTCCAAACTTTTAGAATTCTATTCTTCCTCAGGAACACCAATTATTCTTAAGTTTGGTTGTTTAACATAATCCCAGACTTCTTGGAGGCTTTATTCATATTTTCTTACTCTTTTTCTTTGTCTTTGTTGGATTGGGTTAATTTGAAGACCTTGTCTTCAAGCTCTGAATTTCTTTCTTCTACTTGCTCAATTATATTGCTGAGACTTTCTGGAGCATTTCACATTTTTGAAAGAGTGTCTAAAGATTCCTGAATTTCTGATTCCTTTTTCTTTAAGCTATCTACTTCCTTGAATAATTTTCCCTTCACTTCTTGTGTCATTTTTTAGATTTCTGGGCATTGGGTTTCGCCTTTCTCTGGTCCCTCCCTGATTAGTTTAATAACTAACATCCTGAGTTCTTTTTCAGGTAAATCAGGGATTTATTCTTGGTTTGGATCCATTGCTGGTGAACTAGTATGATTTTTTGTGGGTGCTGAAGAGCCTTGTTTTGTCATATTACCAGGGTTGGTTTTCTGGTTCCTTCTCATTTGGGTGGCCTCTGTCAGAGGGAAGATCTAGGGCTGAAGGCTGTTGTTCAGATTCTTTTGTCCCACAGGTGTTCCCCTGATGTAGTACTCTCCCCCTTTTCCTATGGTTGTGGCGTCCTGACAGCTGAACTGCAGTGATTTTTGTCTCTCTTCTGGGTTTAGACACCTAGTGAGACTACCCGGCTCTGGACTGGTACTGGAGGTTGTCTGCACAGAGCCCTGTGATGTGAACTATCTATGAGTCTCTCAGTCGTCGATACCAGTGCTTGTTCCAGTGGAGGTGGCAGGGGTGTTCAATGGATTCTGAGGATTCTTAGCTTTGGTGGTTTAATGCTCTGTTTTTGTGCTGATTGGCCTCTTGCCAAGAGGTGGCACTTTCCAGAAAGCATCAGCTGTAGTAGTATGGAGAGGGACTGGCAGTGGGCAGCACCCTAGAACTCCCAAGATTAATGCCCTTTGTCTTCTGCTTCCAGGGTGGATAGGGAAGAACCATCAAGCGCAGGCAGGGCTAGGCATGTCTTGAGCTCCGACTCACCTTTGGCAGGTCTTGCTGCAGCTGATGTGGAGGACGGGGATGAGATTTCCAGGTCACTGGAGTTGTGTACCTAGGAGGATTATGGCCGCCTCTCCTGAGTCATGCAGGTTGTCAGGGAAGTGGGGGAAAGCCAGCAGTCACAGACCTCACCCAGCTCCCACATAAACTGAAGATCTCACTCCCACCATGCCCCCACCCCCAATAGTCCCAAGTCTGTTTCCTGGTGGAGGGTGTGACAGGCTTGAAAACTTGCTCTGGGCTACCCACCTCCCAGCTGCGAAAGAAAAGGGCTTGGTTCTTCTCCTGCCTGTGGAGTCTGCACACCGGATTTGCGCCCTCCCCTGAGTTCTGGGCAGGAGGCTTCCCACCCTTCAGATTGTTACAAAGTTCAGCTAGAGATTTTCTTCCTCCTGTGGAGTTTTACTCCCTGCTCCTCTGGTCACTCTCCCAATGGATCCCTGTGGTGCCAGGCAGGAATGGGCTGCTAGGGGACAAAGCAAGCTCTCAGGGCCTTTCTGCTGCTTCCTCTCCCCTGTATTTCACTTGGCTCTCTAAACTGACACAGCTCCAGGTAAAGTTAGAAACTTCTCCCACAACAGACCTTCAGCTTCTGAAGGTCACAGAGCCCTGTGAGAGGACAGTCTCCTCTTCCCACTTCTGCAGTTAGGGCACTCACAGTATTTGGGGTGTCTCCCAGGTCCTGCAGGAGCAGTCCACTTCCTTCAGAGGGTCTGTGGGTCCTCTTGGGATTGCTGGTTTGTTCTTGCAGTCGTTCTGGAGCTAAAATTCACAGTGTGAGCTTCTGTATGCTGCTCTCTCTGGAGCTGTAATCTAGTCCTACCTCCTATCCACCATGATCCCACTTGAGTTTTTAATATTTAGTTTATTTTAGGCAACGTATATTTGGGCCTTGTTTTTTCAATCTACTCTGACAACCTTTTTGTTTACCTTGTGCATTTAAACAATTAACATTTAAAGTGATTATTGGTATAGTTGTGTAACTATCTACCATGTTCATATGTGTTTTATAATTGCACTCGTTTCTTTTTCTTCCAGTATTTTCCTGCCTTCTCTGTTTTTAATTGAGCACTTCATGTGATTTTATTTTATCTTCTTTCCTAGCAATTATATTTCTTAAAAATTTTTTTAATAGTGGTCTGAAGTGTGCATTATAAATTTTTAACTTATCTATATCCAGCTTCTAATAACACTCTACCATTGCATCTTTATATACTTTCTGCAGTACATGTGAAGAATGTGCAGGTTTGTTACACAGGTATACACATGCCATGGTGGTTTGCTGCACCCATCAACCCATCATCTGCATTAGGTATTTCTCCTAATGCTATCCCTCCCCTAGGCCCCCCATCCCCCAACAGGCCCTGGTGTGTGATGTTCCCCTCCCTGTGTCCATGTGTTCTCATGGTTCAACTCCCACTTATGAGTGAGAACATGCAGTGTTTGGTTTTCTGTTTGCTGAGTTGGTTTAGTTTGCTGAGAATGATGGTTTCCAGCTCCATCCATGTCCCTGCAAAGGACATTAACTCATACTTTTTATGGCTCTGTAGTATTCCATGGTGTATATGTGTCACATTTTCTGTATCCAGTCTATCATTGATGGGCATTTGGGTTGGTTCCAAGTCTTTGGTATTATGAACAGTGCTGCAGTAAACATATGTGTGCATGTACATGTGTCTTTATAGTAAAATGATTAATAATCCTTTGGGTATGTACCCAGTAATGGGATTGCTGGGTCAAATGGTATTTCTACTTCTAGATCCTTAAGGAATCACCACACTGACTTCCACAATGTTGAGCTAATTTACACTCCCATCAACAGTGTAAAAGCATTTGTATTTTTCCACATCCTTTCCAGCATCTGTTGTTTCCTGACTTTTTAGTGATCACCATTCTAACTGGTGTGAGATGGTATCTCATTGTGGTTTTGATTTGCATTTCTGTAATGACCAGTGATGATGAGCTTTTTAAAATATGTTTGTTGGCTGCATAAATGTCTTCTTTTGAGAAGTGTCTGTTCATATCCTTTGCCCACTTTTTGATGGGGTTGTTTTTTTCTTGCAAATTTGTTTAACTTCTTTGTAGATTCTGGATATTAGCTCTTTGTCAGATGGATAGATTGCAAAAATTTTCTGCCATTCTGTAGGCTGCCTGTTCACTCTGCTGTGAAGAAGCTCTTTAGTTTAATTAGATCCCATTTGTCTATTTTGGCTTTTGTTGCCAGTTGCTTTTGGTGTTTTAGTCATGAAGGCTTTGCCCACGCCTATGTCCTAAATGGTACTGCCTAGGTTTTCTTCTAGGGTTTTCATGGGTTTAGGTCTTTCATTAAGTTTAGTTTTTGATTTATAGTGAGAGGCTTCCTTTCACTTGAACACTTAGAAGCCATTGTATGGTTACTAATTGGTCTAATTTTAATCTTGTGTCTGAGGGAATAGGAAGGTCTGAGAAGGAGGAGGGAGATGGAGGAATGGCTGATCAGTGGAGCAGTGATGACACACATACAAAACTTATTGATTAAATTTGCCATTTTATATGGGCATAGTTCGTGGTACACTAAAACAATTACAATAATTACATCAAAGGTCACTGATCACAGATCACCATAAAGGATATAATAATAATGAAAAAGTTTGAAGTGTTGCAAGGATGACCAAAATGTGACACAGAGACACAAGTGAGTACGTGCTGCTGGAAAAATGACAGCAATAGACTTGTTTGATGAAAGGTTGCCACAAATCTTAAATTTGTGAAAAATGGAATATCTGTAAAGTGCAATAAAACGTATGCCTGTATAAAAGGATGAGTCGTAAAAATGCTAATTTAAAGTTTGCATATATATTATTAAAACCCAACCAGTAACCACAGCAATTGTTAGAACTTATACAACAAAGTTTTGGTGGGGAAGGAGCAGTATTTTATCACTTAACATTAGTTACAATTGTTGGCATATACATGATAAGAAGCAGACTGGTGTTTGGTCGGTTTCATTATTAAAACATTATTACTTGTATAAAGTGTTTGTTATGTTTGTAAATTCTCTACAGACAGGGTGCCTCCTTTTTGCCTACAGATTGCCCCTACTTTCTACCTTCAGCCACACTGGAAAACCATACTCTAAATCTTCTGTGCCCAGACTTTAAAAGGATGTTTTAGAGTTAGTGATTTCCTACTCTTAGTGAAGAAACTTTCAATTTAATTCAACTCATGCTTGCAGATCATAATTCTTAATCCAAACACAAAAGGAGCAAAAAAAGAATCCTTTCCTTTGATCAGGGTAAAGTATTGTCTGGAAGATTAAAATAAGTTTACACCAGAGGGCACTTGAAGGTGAACCAATACTAGTTTAAACAGGTTATTTAAGAACAAATATTCAGATCCTTTAAAAAATTTAAACTAGAACAATCCAGGAT
Organism: Rhinopithecus roxellana; assembly: GCF_007565055.1. Lineage (NCBI taxonomy): Eukaryota > Metazoa > Chordata > Mammalia > Primates > Cercopithecidae > Rhinopithecus > Rhinopithecus roxellana. The sequence goes on from NC_044554.1 coordinate 66,103,238, forward strand.
ATTTTCATAAGGGGTCTCCATAAGGATGTGAGAGTGCAAAAAGCTAGCATTTTCAGGTATCTTTTCTTCTCTGTAATATTTTAACTTGTGAGATAAGATTGAGTTTTTGTTATAAGAAAGCAACGTTCTCTCTCATATTTGTTCTAATATTTAAAACATTCATTGCTGCACATACTAGAGAGCTTTGTGTTCAGTCCCATCGCCACCTTTCCTGGCTCCTGGAATGTTTTGTGCATGAGCCAATCTTTGGCTCATGGCTCCATCCCAGCACTCATGTGGACCCTGCAACAAGATGAAAACCTGGCAGATTTTGTGTGGCCCTCATTTATCACAACTTCAGAAAGCAAGTTTATTAATCTGAGTTGCCGAGTTCCTGGCTGGCAAAGAAAGGCTCTAAATTTATGTGGCTTAAGTGAATTCCTTAATCTTAAGAATTTAATTTCTGAGCCTTTTATGTTTTCTAATCTTGAGTGATTTTAGGCCTTGTGCATAAAGAAGAAGGAAAATAATCACCAGAGAAAAGAAGCAGGAGGTAAAGAGGAATGTTAAGCCCAGATATTTGTTTATATTTATTGCTTCACAGGGGGAAAAGTCCAGGATCTCAGGTTTAAAATATCCTGTATTATTTTATATAGCTAGAGCTGAATGTGTGTTTTAAAATCATTCCATTAACCCACTTACAAAGGACTCATTGGTGATTTTCATTAGTAGAAATTTTTTCCTTTGGGACAAACCATCATATTTATCTTCCTGATTCTCCCGATACTTTCTAATGTAAATCCTTATTTTATTCTCAGGTTTTGAAATTGTCAGAAAACTGATGTCAGAGCTCTTGGATCATGTTACTTTTACTCTCTCATGCTCAGATTTCTCTGATTACCCCACTCCTACCAGTGTAGCCTCTCCTTTCCCTTCACTCCAAAAACACACCTCCCTTGAAGTTAGCAGCTTCTTTTGGGATCTCCTTTCACTTTGGCTATATATGGCAGCAAAGAGAATAAAGAAGAGGGAGTAAAGAAGTGGATTAATTCAGTGACAGTGACTCTGATATAAAAGGAAAACAGCTGAACAGTGGCATGAAACCAGTTTAAAGGTATAAGGCAGGCTGTGGGCAATTTCTTAGGAAACAAAGGTGGAGAAAGTAAAAGGCCACGTTTGTGAAATGGCAGCAAGAGAAGACTCTGTCAACAGTGTGAAGAGGTTGCGATGACAAAGCACTGTGTTTGAAAAATTAGGTCAGTATTAGAAAGACAACACGAGGAAGATAGCATTTAAAATGAAAGGAAAATGCAGGTTTGGAATGCATGCTGAAGATTTATGATGTGAACTTATCCACTGATGAGTCTGCCAACCCAGGTTGGGATGCTGGATTATCACAACTACTGAGTTGGAAAATATGTCATTCCCAAATATTTGAAAGCTTTTGATATATATTTAAGAGGGGTTTTTTTTTTTTTTTGGGCAGTAAAATGAGTTTAAAAACTAATTTCAATATGTGCTTTATCATCAAAATGTCACCTTTTTAGAAAGGGCATCCCAGTCCACTTTACCAAAAATCATATTTTCCATCATTTTTACTGTTTTAGTTTCACCATAGCATTTAGCACTAGTTGAAACCTGAATATATATATATATATATATATATATATCTGTTTACATGTTTATTATCTGCCTCTCCTGCTAGAAAGGAAGCTCCATGAGGGCAGGGGCTTTATGTTTTTCACCGTTACATCCTCAGGACTTAGAAAAAACCAGATATAGTGGAATATTTGCTGAATAAATGGTAATAATAGTACCTAACATTGATTGAATGCCTAGTATAGCCAATCTCAGACTCATTCAATACTGATATAAATCCTAATAAATAAGTACTGTTATTAATCCCGTTTTGCAGATGATAAAACTGAGGTCTGAGAGGTTAAGTAACTTGCCCAAGGTCACCTAGGGATTGGTGGAGCTGAGATAGTAATTTCTAAGAAGAGTTCCTTTTGGGTTAATATGGTTAAGACAGACTTTAAAGGAGAGGTGGAACAAGCTGAGTTTTGAGATGAGTGTTTTGAAGTGGAGAGAGGACCAGGTACTCTATGATAGTGTGAGGAAAAGCTGCCTACGATGGCTGTGAAAGAGGTTTTTATAAAGATTCCCAACAAGGTGTGCTGAGAGATAAGATTGGAACTCTCCAAAGTCTGTGTGTGTGAAGGCCAGTCCAAACTGAGTGAATACATTGTTCAATTTTCAAAAGAATTTAAGAAGTAGTTTACAACACAGATCTTTTCTTAGTCAGATTGAATTGTTCTCCTAATTACAGTGAATTATTGAGATTTTACTGTCTAGTCACAGTTCAGAAAGGACCACAAACACATCATTTGTAGCCTTTACTTTTAGGGCTAGCTCCAGGCAAAATTATAAAGTAGGCCATGGTAATTGTATTAGTCATTCTTGCACTGCTATAAAGAAATACCTGACTCTGGGTAATTTATAAAGAAAAGAGATTTAATTGGCTCATGGTTCTGCAGGCTGTACAAGAAGCATGATGCTGGCATCTGCTCAGCTTCTGGGGAGGCTTCAGGAAACTTACAATCATGATAGAAGGCAAAGGGGGAGCAGGCACATCACATGGCCAGAGCAGGAGCAAGAGAATGAGGGGGGAGTTACTACATCCTTTTAAATGATCAGATCTCAAAAGAACTCACTCCCTATCCTGAGGACAGTGTCCAGGGGATGGTGCTAAACCATTCATGAGAAATTCGTCCCCAGATCTAATCACCTCCTGCCAGGCCTCACTTCCAACATTGGGGATTACAATTCAACATGAGATTTGGGCAGGGACAATTATCCAAGCTATATCATTCATCTTGCTGATATTCTCTGCTCATTCTTCCTCTGCTTCTGTGTCAGTCCAGGTCCCTATGGGAAAGAGCATCTCCCAAAGGGGTGCTTAACATTTTTTTTTATCATTAAAAAATTTCTTTATGATGGAAAATTTTAAACATGTGCAAAAGTAGAGAGAAAATTATAAAGACCCTGAACCCTTTTACTTTGACAGTTACCAAGTCATGGATCTCTTAGCTTTGACAATTATCAAATCATGACCAAACACGCTTCATTTAAATGTCACTTTGTCCCTAAATATTTCAGGATGTATCTCTAAAAGGTAAAGCCCACTTGGAAAAATAATCACAGTATCATTGTTACACATGGAGAAATAATGATTCTGAGGAAAGTGGTTATTTATAAAAGGAATGAAGGGAATTCGACATAGTATGGTGAAGCACCCATGCCCTAGTTACAGGGGGAACTTCCTATGACCTAGGATTGAAGAAGCTGCTGAAACCCGTGGAGGCTGTATTTGTAGGAGGGTTCTGCCAGGCAGGAGCTGTGGCCTTCAGCAGAGAGACAGTCACTGCCAACCCAGCAGGGAAAGAGGATGTTATACATAACTCAACTTGATTCTCCTCCTACCTTCTCATCCCTGGCAAGTCCTTTGCATTGATTAAACTCAGCAAGAAGCCAGAGAGAAGGGCAGGCTGTTATGGTTCCTGCCTGATAACCTTCCTGACGTCTCACCAGAAACAGATGCCAGGGCTATGCTCCCTGTACAGCCTGCAGAACTGAGAGCCAATTAAACCTCTTTATAAATTACCCAGTCTCAGATCTCTCTTTATAGCAATACAAGAACAGCTTACTACAACCCCTATCCCTTTGTTACATACCTTTTTCTGAAGATGTCTTTTCAGGCTTGCATTTACCACACTACCCAGACCCCGGATCTATTTCTTTGGGCTCCACCCATCATCCACATAATTAAATACAATAATCTACTCTGCAAACAGTGATAAGGAGTAGAGTTAGATATCTTGGTAAAGAAAGCCCCTTCCCTTCCAAAGGCATTCCTATTTTCAGCCAACCTTGATGGTACAAAACAAGAGCTATATTTTAATATGCTAGCCTTAGACATTGATAAATTATGGCATAGGGAAGCTACTCTGACTGCCTTTCAAACTTGTTTTGCTTTGCTGTGTTCCAATTAGGTTTACAATAATAGATGAGAAAAAGTAGTTCTGGTTCATTTAAGACAAGCCTCCAGTAAAAGGCAGTTTGGAGTTTGCTGTTGGAAGCCAGCAGGGGTTACAAAATCCAGAGCCTAGTTAAATAAGTCCTTTTGCTATTAACTCTGTACTCAGACAGGAGGGAGAAACCGGAATGGTTAGTCTAGCCAAAAGAGAGAAGGGGAGATCCTTATAGTTAATACTCAGTTACCCAGGCAACCATTCCCTGACTGCCAGAAAGCCATCCTGAAGTCTTGATTAGATGGAAGAAAAAGGCCTGGGGTCTTCCTTTCTGCTGCTTTCTCTTCTGGCCTGGGAACAGAGGAACCAAGAAATAGGAATAAGTGGGAAAAAGCCCTGAACGGAGGTATTGGTAAGAGAGAGGCGGTGGCTGAGGGAGGAAGGCTGTCTTTTCACTGGTGCCTTCTTGTTGGAGCTGAGGAGGAGGCTGCCCCAAAGGCTTGGAACCCCTTAGTCTTTCCAAACCACAGAACCCACCTGTAGCCCCTGTTCTTTGTGGACTGGCAGGCCCAGGGCTCCAAAATGTCTTAGTTCAGGGAGAAAACCAGAGACCTGGAAGCACAGAATTTTCAGAACATAAGAGGATCTTACAAATGCTAGACAGTTCAACATTCTATAACTAGAAGAGTTAAAGGATCCATCAAGGATCACACATCTTGACACGTGTGTGAGCAATGAATAATATTGCACTGTACTTAACATCCCTGTGATCAGAATGTGTCTTGCAGTTGATGTGATGAGGAAATACTGAGTTATAATTTACTTGATAATTTTTTTCTCTCATAGTGGCAGATAAATTAAGGGTACATCGTATAATCAGTGATCCTTAAATCCACTGAAATAGGGTAAACAGTGACAGAATAGTGCATCTTTCTGCTGATGCACCCTTTAAATCTTGCTTGTCATTAAAGTTGTCTTTATTCATGTCTTATAGAAATTAGTTATTTAATTTAAATTAATGGATTTTTTGGTAGAAAAAGTGCATTCTAGTAAAGAACAGTGTATTTTCTTTCAGATGTCATCTGTTCATTTTTGGAGTAAGTCTGTTTAGCAGCTCTACTGTACACATGCATGTGCACACGTAAGCGTATGCATGGACACACATGCACTAAAGTAATGCAATTCTCACGTCAGCCCCCTGCAATTGCTTCCCTCGCTAGAGCTGACTGAGACTGAGTGTCAGGGTTTGGTGGTGACTGGATGATGGGAGAATCAATTTGCAGGAGTATAGGCTGGAAATGGGAGGGAAAATCTAGTACTGGAAGAAAGATTCCATCTCTCCAGCTGTTCCAGTAGAGCCTGGACCTCCCTCTCTCAGATCAGCTTCCTCCTTTGTGCTTCTCGTTTTTTCTAAATCCTGATGTTTCCCTCCTCTTTTCCTTCTCTTCTCCTCTGAAAGATCAAAGGGCCACACAGGTGGGATTTATCTGATGAAGACAGGAACATTATGTGGTGTTTTGTTTTCCTACCCAAGGTTCATGGTTCTTAAAAATTTGTATGGTTGCATTTCTTCTTTCAATTAAAATTCTTCTTGATGTATGTAAAAATTTTAAGTGTATGATAAAGAATATTTAAGCAACTCAGAAGAGTACACAGCAGAAAGTAAAAAGAATGACCTCTAATCCCATCATCTGAAATAACCATCGTCCTTGACTGTCTCCCTCCTCTGATCTGAGAACTGCTTGTTTCTACTAAGAAAAGACAACTCAGGCTCAGCTTTTTGTTGTTTGATCCCTTTTCCATTTTCTGGGAATAGGATGGGAGCCAGAGAGCTCAGTTGAGGTGGGTGCAGGAGTTAATCTGGATTCTCACCTCTGAGAGACGTAATGCTAAATGTTCTCTCAACAGGGGAGGGAGGGTGACCTCTATCCCAGGAGGCATCCCCATGTGCTTCTGATCCTCCCTCAATTCATCCTGTAGTCTAGAGGCTTCTCTTTTACCAGAAAACTGCTTTTTTCTCCCTAGCATCCTCCCCACAGCTCCCCAGAAAAGGGAAAAAAGGCCCAACCTACTAAGTTCGCCTTTTTCCAGATCCATTATTGATGTGAGGGTGCAGGATTTTGCAGTTCTGCTTGTTTAACTTGTGAGGTTGTGAGGGATGTGTGTGTGTGTGTGTGTGTGATGGAACCTCCTTACACTCTTACAGAGGCCACCCTGCTCTGCTCTGGAATCTTCTCTTTTTTTCCTCACCCGTTATTTTCTGAGGTAATGGCCTTGCCTTGTGGCTTTTTCTTTGTTTGCTATTTGTTGGTGAGTTTTTGTTTTAATTTTTATTTGCTAGTTTTTGTTTGTTTTATTAAATTTGGATAGAGGGACATGACACGAGTGAGTTTCTTCTATCCTGCAACCCTGCAAGTCCCACTGGCAGGTTTCCACTCCTAGTTAATGCGAATTTGGTAAACTCACTAATCAAATACCCTCCTTTTTTGCAAGGAGGGGTTATAAGGACCTGAGAGTGTATATTGGTGGCTAGGGTTTTATCTAAGTAGGTGTATATATGCTACCTCTCCTTTGATATAGTACTAGTGTTTTCTTGAAAGAGATGTATGTTAATAGTCTTTAAAATACCATTTTCCAGTTTTCTCATGCTTAGGTAATGCTTTTATAAAACCTCTCTATTAAACATGTTCTTTTACATTCCATTAGAGTATTTATTCTTCAGTTTTGCTTTCTACTGTAGAAGTAAAGTCAATTTTCAGAATCACCTTTTATTTGTGAAAATAAAGTAGGATGCTTCAGTTTTGTGAGCATGTTTTTTTGCAATTTATGTCAGTTTTTCAGGGAGGAGTTCAACATTTGGATTATTTTGTTTAAATTTTAGAATGCTGTAATTTAATAAAAACCAAGTCTTTGTCTTTGGTTTATTTGCCATTTAATAACCGTAACTCTTATGAGAAACAGTGTAAGGCTCAGTGGCGCTGTACACATGTACAGCTAGGGAAGAAAAGCCTGTGGCAAAATGACTGTAAATCTGATTTACTAAATGAGGATTATCTTAAGGAGACACACACAATTTAAAAATTACATTTTTTTTTGAAGTTCAATTTTCAGTCCTGTCATTTTTTTTCTCCCAGAAACTTAAATGGCTTTCTGTTGCCATGTATTCATTCTGGCATGTTTGACAACTGTGTTGAAATCATGCTGCAAGCTTTTGTAGAGCTGTTTCAGCAGTGCCATACTTTTAAAGTTAGTAGTTGCCTCGTCTAAAAGGTTTACCAGTGTTTCTTTTCTCCTGACGTTCTATGTAACAATTAATTAGATCATCTTTAAAAATAGATGCTGGTGGCTAAACTCAACATACGCTCAGTGTTTTCTTTCTATTAATTTTCTGGGCTCACAAGTACTTTACCTTGCATTTTATTATCAAACAGTGACTAAAATGCTTAATTTGGATGAGTAATTTTAGACAAGAAGAGCTGTATGTAGATCAGATCTGTTATTATTAGTTCACACACAACAAAAGTGATGTGAAGAATACCCGGGAGAGCTGAAAGCAAAGCCTTCATTTTCCTTTTCCGTGGCCTGGTCCACTGAGCAGCTGTAAGCTTTTGCACACAGCCTGCTCTTACCAAACCTGAATGCTAGGAGGAATGCGTCAGCATAATTTCCATACAGGCTTTCTCCTGGGGAGCGTGCTTCATGGCATGCTGGGAGACCAAGAGGACTTGCTTGGAGAGTTTTGTATGCTGTCACTCCAACTTAAGTTAGGGCCCTCCTGGAGGTGGTGAGGCAGATACAGACAGAATGAAAACAACTAGTTGTTTATTGCTGCCACCTACAGCTAGGGGGCAGTAAAAAGACCAGGAGAGCATATTCAGCCTTTTATTTTTTTTGGTATAGATAGATGGTGTGATGATCTGAATGTTTGTGTTCCCCCCTGTGAATTCACATGTTAGAGCCTAATACCCGATGTAATAGTATTAAGAGGTGGAGTCTTTGGGAAATGATTAAGTCATGAGGGCTCCACTATCATGAATAAGATTAGTGCCCTTATAAAAGGGCTCCCTTGCTCCTTTTCCACCATGTGGTGACACTTTAGCAAGGTGCCATCTTTGAAGCACAATCAAGCCCTCACTAGTCACTGAATGTACTGGTGCCTTGATCTTGGACATCCCTGCCTTTGAAACTGTGAGAAATAAGTTTCTGTTGTTTATAAATTACCCAGACTAAGGTATTTTTATTATAGTGGCAGTAATGATCAAAGACAAATGGGATGTCATGTCTTCACCCACATGTCTGTACAACCATTGGATTCCTAAGTTTTTTCTGGCTCCACTGACAAGAGAGTGGATGGTGAGGATGTCCTTTGTCTGAACTGGAAAAGGCAATTTGTGGCTGGTCTTTCAGAGTAGGACAGTTCTGAGAGCTATTCCATGTCCTCTCTGGGCTGACAGGCTTTTATCCCTGACCTGGCCTCTGGTGTACTCTCTTGAGAATGGGTAAGGACATCTCTGAAAACAGCAATTTTAGGGCTACTAGAGCTGACAAAGTCTGGGTTTACTTGTATAAAATCTTTAGTTGCTATCTTGTAATATTTTTCTATTTATTCTCTCAAATGCCAATAATGTCTTTCAGCCTCCACCCATCTTTGATGGGGTTGTTTGTTTTAATCAGATCTCAGGTACTGAGAGTTAAGTTAATCATTATCCTTAGTTTAGAGCATGTTGCCATCATTGATTGGTGCAAAGCCGCCTTCTTGTCTTATTTTCTTTCCCTTTCATCTTCCCTGATCACTGCTCCAATTCCCTTCTCTCCCTTAGCATTCACTCTGGTGTCTTCGATGGATTGTTTTATATGTGTGTGTATTCTTGTTAAGTCTGTGGGCATTGTTTTGCATGTGAATGTGTTTTTAATTTTTATCAGTGGTATTGTACTATAAATCTTGCTTTGTTTTCTACTTTTATCCATGTAGCTATGTTTATCATTAATGCTTGGTTAGGCTGCAGTCACAACCAACTTAAGTTTCTGTGTCAGCAGCAATGTATGCTTTTTTCATCCTTGATAAAATGGGTTGGCTGTGGCTCATCAATATTACAGTATTAGACCATCCACTAAGTCTTGTCATGTTCTCATTAACAAAGGAGAACACCTATTACTATATCATAAATTTGGTTTTTGAAAAATATTTTGGTAACTATTTTTCAACATAAATGGTTTTATTTATAATCTTATGTATTTTGTGTTATGCATTGAATAACAATTTTTAAAATTTTTTCATTTTAGAATGAGTCCATAGAATTCACCACTTGCCAGAGTGATTCATGGCACCAAAACAAGTTAAGAACCTTCAGTGTAGACTGTTAGTCCTTGATTATTTTCTATACATTTGAACTCTTTTTTTCCCTCACTTCTCTCCTGTCCTCTTTTGTCCTCTTCTCTCTTTTCCCCTCCCCATCCTCTTTTCTTTCTGTTTCTTTCTCTTCTTTCCTTATGTTTTCTCATTTCCTTGTTCTTTCCCCTCCTTCCCTCCCTCTCTCCCTTCCTCTCTTCCTTCTTTTCCTTGTTAGATCTTTAATGTATAGTTTTTCACCTTTCTTTAATTCATAGAAATTTTCAGGAGTTATTTCCTCAACTACTTTCTTCTATTATCCTCTCCTCTAAGACTCTTGTTAAAAAGGTGTGGATACTTGTATACTCCACAGATCTTAACTATTACACTTTATATCTTTTTTCTTTCCCAATGACATATGAGACAATTTCTGCATCTGCTCTCAGTCATTCTTTAGTTGTATCCATCTTATTTATTCCATCTAGGAAGTTGTTTCAACATGTTTATTCCATCTAGGAAGATATTCTTCATATCTTGTATTTCTTTTCAGATTTTTATAACTTCTTGTTCCAGCTTCATGTTGTCAATAATCTCTCTTCCCTCTTTGATGACATTTATTTTGCTTATTTTAACTTCTTCATTTCTCATTTTCATTAGTTCTGATTTATTGGGTGTAAGTTGTTGAGTGTATTGCCTCTCATCATGACTGCTGCCTTGAACCCTATCCCACTTTGTCTGCTTCAGGTATCAGTCATGTAGAGGAAGAGCCAAAGCCAGACCCTAGTCTTTATCATTCCTGGTGAGTTTAAAAAGAGGAGGGTGATGGAGTGCCCCAGGACACAGAGTTCATATCACCAAGGCCTGTACTTGAGGTTAGCATTTGCTGCCTCTTTATAAGAAACTCTGCTCTTGCATAAAACTGTCTATGCCTCTGCTCTGAGCCTGCTCCCTTTTTGCACCTTAGTTTGCTACTTTGTTGTCAAGTCCTAAGTTTTGGGCTGTGGAGAGGGACAGTGAGGTGGAAGAACCATTTAGAGGTAGGCTAATCTTCTCCCAACACAGCCCAGATTCCAGCTATGCCCCAAATATACCCCATAACTGCTACAAAGGTGGGCTGGTGCTGCTATTCTTCCACCCCAGTGGTAAGAGGGCAAGTGAAGTTGTACAGAGCAAAGAGAACACAACTCACATGAATAGCCCCCGCCTATCCACTCACATACTGCCCCTCTTTCCTCCACACTGGCTGCCACTTTTCTTCCACACTTGCTTACGACCAATCTCTTTCTCCTCAGTTTCTTCATAGTCTTTATCTTAGGTTTCCAGATTTATACCCTTCTCTTTTATTAGTAACCACTGCTAGAATTAGCCACGTCTTACAACAATGGGCTCTGGGGGTTATTAAACATTGAGAGTTATCAAGAGGGCCTCAATTCCAGGTTTTCTACCACTCTCTCTCTCTCTTGTGCTGAGCCACAAGGTTAGCCTTCTATTGTTTCCCATGTTAAGATGTTCCTTGATTTTCTTCCATGAGCATAGATCCCTATAGACATTAAATCAAAATCAGCATAAGGAGGACAGGACTGATTTCGTTATCTTTCTCTACTTCTGAAATAATGCTGACACGTGCTTCCAGCCTGTTTGTGTGCTTATTTTTTATAAACATTATGTTTATTGAGTGGAATTTTAAGGTCTTCACATGGAAAAACTTGTGAATAAAACTTTTGTGAACTGAACTTGCCATTTGGTTCCAGATAAGTTCTTTCTGTGCTTTTCTTTTTGTTTCCTGCATGGTTCAATATGGTTCCAATGACCACATATCCACTTCAGTCCACTTGGTAACTCAGCCTTTCCCTTCTCAAGGCTTGATGGTTTAGAAAGACATTCAGCATGTTTAGAAAGACATTCAGATGGGTGGAGTATGCAATATACCCCTTTGACCTCCCTCATGTATTTGTTCAATGAAGTAAATATTTTGGAAGATATTTTATTTTAAAAGATCGATGACAGTTACATTGGATGAATCAAATAACTGCATCCTATTTCAAGAAAATAAATTTCTCCAAACAACAAACCTATGATTCTAGAGAGTATAAAAGCACCAGAAATGCTGGGCTGAGTTACGTCAGACCAACTGGGTGTATCTTGCTCAGTGTTCCAGCTATGGTGGCAAAGATACAGGCGGCACTTTGTGAGTAAGTGTGGGGCGGGCATGCCCTGCTGACAAAGTAAATAGCTCTAATTTCCACCCAGTGACATGCTGGAACCATCATCCTAGATTATAGCTAAGTCCTCCTTGGAACGTACTTATACTTTCAAGTCTGTACCACTTTTTAGAATAAAACGTTTCATGTTTGCCACCTGCTGTGTAAAGTGGCACTCCCTTTTATTTATTCTACAGCCACCTTCTTCAGGCTTTCAGGGGTGCCTTTAATTCTAATATTCGTGAATTTGGAGAACGAACAGTGTTATTTCCATAACCCCTGTGTCTTTTGTTATATTTTATACATCTTTAAATCAGTATGAACCTTCTTGTGTCTAAGACAGTTTGAGTTCAAAAACTGATAGAATAAAGAAATCAGTGTTCATTTAAATTATTTCTACTTTTTAGAAATTTTATTCAGACTCCAGTAGTGCATACATCATATGTGTTCCTGAAATTAGTTAAAAAAAAGGTATAGTCCCTGGGTTGGAAAAAGGAAATAATCAAAATGAATTGATATCTAAGGAATGTCATTTGTCTGCAAGGTAGATGAACAGTAAAACTCAATTCAACAGACATGCATTGAGAATCTACAATGTTCCAGTTGCTTTTCAAGTTATGGGGAACAAAGGTTAAATGTGGTTTCTTCCATGCCTAAAGCTATGTTCAGGGACACAGTAGGGGTGGGTTCCTTTACTCTGTGAAAGGGGCGGGACAGGCTTTGTAGAAGAAGAGACATCTGAGAAGGAGGAGTGGGAATTTATAATGGATGGAGTTGGGGATAGAAAGGACTCCAGTGAGACAGAACATCCCTTACAAAGCTTGGGACTTACAACATCACTTGGTGTTTTAAGCCAGGAAGTACATTGGAATAGCTGCAGCATAAGTTGCAGGGATGGAAGTAGCAGGAAGCAGCTGGAGGGAACTGCAGGTGGGGAACAGGGACTGGATCCTGAGCAAGAGAGCTAGGCATGATTATTTTTCTGCCTGAGTTCCAAGGAAAAGTGCCTTTTGCAAAGTTGGAAGGCTGGAGTATCAGAATGACAGGTTTCCTTTCAAGCTTTTCCCCAAACTCCAGGCTGACAAGCACAGTTTTCTTACAGAGGCAGTGATATATAGTGCTACACTGATTCTTTTGATCCTGTTTCTAGAACCCTGCTACTCTCAAGGTGGTTTTCAGCAGGGGTGACTTGGCAGCCATCTCATACTCACCACCCCTGCTCCTCATGTCCCCTCACTTGTACCTCCTCAACTGGCTTCCCATGTGCCAGTGACCTACCTTGAATGCAAAATCGAGGCCTCTGGTTTTTCTTTATGTGTATGTTGGCCTTCACTATCAAATCAATTGTGTTTTGCAAATCTAAAAAAAGGCCAGTATTTAGTTACCACTTACTGTTTATGTTCAGACAATTCAGATATTTGCCATTTCTAATTGAGTCAAATATGAGCATCTACCTTGTGCCAGGAGCTGTGCTAGGTGCTGGTGACACAAAATGAATTAAAACATTCAGTAAAGGATAAATTGACAAATGGATTGAGAGATTTGATGCTTCTCATAGTTCATAGTCACCAACTTCAAATTGCCTAACTATCCTCTATTTCCCAGTGAACTTGCTCTACCATATCCCATAGTGACTCTTTCAAATCACCACTCTCTCCACCTCCCCTTTCTCAAAAAATGACTTTCTACTACTACTCAGAGGAAGTGGAAGATATCTGACCCATACCATCACAACCAAACCTTTCAGCCTACAGCCTAATTCATCATGTGTCCCTCCTATCAAGGTTTCAGCTGTGGTCTGGATTTGATCTTCTTCCACATTCTCATACTCCTTGTGCTATCAATTTTTTATAAATTTTTTTCCCCTTTACTACATTTGTGACTGCCAGGGACACCAGGATTGGACTTGCCCTAGCTTGGTATAGCATTTGGATTAGCTGTAACTTCTTGCCTGCAGAAGTGCTTCTGATGGCTGTGAAATATGCCTTTCCCATGGACTATAAATAAAATGAGCTTCACACTTCATTAATGAATCCTTCCTCTCAATGTCCCAAGCGGTCCAAATGCTAAAGATACAGTATTTCACGGCAGGTTGTGTGATCATTTATATAATATACCCTTTAAGTAATTGGGTTATGATCTTGTGATTAATGTACCCTGATATTCACATTGAGAAAATGGGGAGGGTGTTAAATGAGAATTTTGTGATTCATGCAAATAAGATTGACGAATTTGTTATTCTACAAATGGAATGCCTACGATTTAATTTTGACTGACAAGTGGTTCCAGACTATTAAGAACATACGTAGTATTTAACAGTTGAACTGTAGTCCTATGAAACATGTCTGGAAATTATTTTTATTCATGGTTTTACTTTTTGGTAAATTCTTTTGGTGATCTTTAGATGGTTTTCTCCAAGTGTCATCAGATGCATCTGCAATTTAAAGAAGTAATCTCTGTATCATAATGCCTACACTCTTTTATAAAGAGAGCTCAAAACAAATTAGCAAAGGAAAAGTCACCTAAGGACACTAGGCTGACCTTCCCCTGGGATCAATTATTGATTACGGTGGAGTTTCAATGTGGAGATAAACTGAAATGAAATAAGCTAGTCTAATGATCCTCATGGAATTTTCAATCCAGGTTGTGTGTCTTTCAAAGCAGAATGAAGTTGTTAATCAGGTTAGTGGAATATTTCCTTTGTCAAAGGTACTCTCAATCAAGCTTATATTTGGATTTTAGGGAAAACCGTATTTAGTGTTTCTTTCTAACTTTGCTACCTTCAGCTTCTCTGCCCTGTCTTGCCACTTTTGCCTGTTACCACCACCACCACCACCACCACCATCCTGTTTGTCAGTTTGGATTTCTGTATTGTGCCAAGTGCTTTTACCTGCGTTACTATATACCCTTAGACCAGCTCCTGCAAAGTGGTGATTGCAATGAGGAAAACGAGCTTCAAAGAGGTTAATGAACTTGTTTAACTTTACTCACTAAGTGATACAACTCACATGGGAACTGGGCCTGAATGACTTAAAACATCTGCTCTGGCCCCTTCCCACTCTGTCTCGCTGTCTTCCCTGTTCCTATAGTTTCTATACTCTTTGTTTACTTTTCCCTAAGGTGACAGGAAGCGAAGGAGAGATAGCAGTTTCCCTATTTCAAGACTAAAAATAAACATGAAAATTCAACAATTGGCAAGTGAGAAATCATAAGTAACTTTAAAGGGGACTAGGAACACCTAATATTAACTTTTTAAAAAAATCTACAGAATTAAAGCCTTTGGAATGCAAGAGAGAAACCTACAGAACCTCAGAATATAGAATATAATCTACATTCAGTAGTTCCAAGAGAAGAGAAGTGCAGCATCGAGCTTTCTGACAAGCTCTCAAGGCACATAATATCTCTTCTTTGGATTTGTATTCTGTCAAGTACATGGATGCAGCTTTTTTCCCCCTAGGCCTTGTATCATACTGAAGAGAATTTCCTCTGAGATTCTCTGTAAATACACAGGTTCAGCTTTTGATACATCTCTGTGTATTTCTTAAAATCCCAGCAGAAAGCTATAAACTCGGGCTCAAGAACTCCGTGATGACGATGATGATGATGAAAGGCAGAAGTTGCAGCATGACTGAATAGCATCCCGATCGCCTCCTATGTGAACTGTCGAAAATGTTGTTGATGATCCCCTGGGTTTGATGTGGCTTTTCACAACCATCCATAATTGGGTTTTGGGGTGTTTTTGCTTTTATGACACAAACAGATCTTTGGAAGAAATAAGAGATCCTTGGATAAGAAATAGTAGAAATCTGAGGAAGATCCATGGAAGAGATAAGTTGCTTTTTGCTAATGGGAGATTTGCTGGAGGTGATCACTCTGTATGGTCAAGAACCACAAGAACCCTCAGGTGGTTGAGTTTATTGAAGTGTGTGATACGATTTTCTCTATGGAGATCAAGACTGGAGAAGGATCTAGAATAGCATAACCTGTGAGGACTAAAAACATACCCTCTAGGCCAGGCAGAGAGACTTTCAGAGTATAGAGTCTACAATACTGGCCTAAGGAGGCCTGTCCTCCCACAGAGTCCTTGTGTACCAAGGAGCCAGGTAGCCACACACTTAGCGATGCCAGCATATGTTGTTCCCCAAGGAAGGAAAAGTGCTTCATTTCTGCTAAAACCCAATGTGTATAGCTAAAACCTGTTGTTCTGCTAAAACCCGATGTATATAGCTAAAACCTGATGTTCTGCTAAAACCCGATGTATATAGCTAAAACCTGATGTTCTGCTAAAACCTGATGGGTACAAACTGCAAAAAAACAAAAAAACAACTACCTTCTTAAGACAGCGTTTCATAGACTCGCCATGATGGCAATCTTGTTTTTGAGGCAGGGCTTACCTACTTCAGATATAGGTATGTGCTAACATCTGGAGGGTTTCTTTAATTCTGGGCTTTGTGAAGCCAGCGCAAGGGTTGGCTGAGAATGGTGGGCCCACACTGTGTAACAAGACCCATACAGACTCTACTCTCCTTGAACAGGAGGAGGCAGTAGAGCATGGAGGTTAAGGACAGGCCCGTGGAGTGTGGGATTCATTTTGAATCCCATGCCATCATTTTAAGTGGTGTGTTTGGGATGTGACTTTAACAGTCTTTCTGTTTTTTTCAGTTGTCCCATCTGTAAAATGGGAATAATAATACTTATGGTCTATTATAGTAATTGTCGATGAGGTAGGTAGAGTGCTTTGTGTAGCACTGGGCACCACCAACCAGTGCAAAAGAGAGCCAGCGGGGCTCTGATTTACATTAGATCTCTAGACTTCTTCATTCTATGTATCTGCTATTTTGTATCCTCTGACATACATTTCTTCATCCCCCTATGCTGACCCCATAACCACTGTTTTGTTCTCTATCTCTGATTTTTTTAGATTCCACGTGTAAGTGAGGTCATGAGATTTTTTTTTGTTCCCTCCTGTGTCTATCTTATGTCACTTTGTCCTCTGGTCTCATCCATGTTGTGGCAAGTAGAATCTTGTTCTTTTTAAGGCTGAACAATATTCCATTGTATATTTGTACCATGGTTTCTTAAGCCATTTGTCCATTAGCTGACACTTAGATTGTTTCGTTGTCTCGGCTATTGGGAATAATGCTGCAATAAACATGGGAGTGCAGATGTCTTTACAAAGTGGTGATTTTATTTCCTTTGGGCATATGCTTAGAAGAGGGATTGTTAAGTCATATAGTAGCTCTATTTTTAATTTCTTTAGAAACCTCAATATTCTTTTCCATAATGGCTATACCAGTCTCCATTCCCATCAATAGTGTATGAGTTCTGTTTTTCCACACCTTTGCCAACATTGGTTGTCTTCTGACTTTTTGATAATAACCATTCTAGTGAGTGTGAAGTGGTATATCATGGTGGTTTTGATTTGCATTTCTCCGATGACTAATGGCATTAAGTACCTTTTGATCTACCTATTGGCCATTTTTATGTCTTCTTTGGAGAATGTCTATTCAGGTCTTTTTAAAATTGAGTTATTTGTTTTCTACTATTAATATATGAATTCTTTATACATTTTAGATATTAACTCCTTATCAGATACATAGTTTGCAAATATTTTTTCCCAATCTATAGGCTGTCATTTCATCTTGTTGATTGTTTTCTTTGCAGTGCAGAAGCTTTTTAGTTCGATACAGTCTCATTTATTTATTTTTGTTTTTGTGGCCTGAACTCTTCCTGTGATATCCAAAAAGTCATCAAGGCCAATGTCCAGAAGCCATTCCTCTTTCTCTTCTAGAAGTTTTATAGTTTCTGGTCTTATCTTTAGGCCTTTTATTTATTTTGAGTTGATTTTTGTGTGTGGTGTAAGATAAAGGTCTAATTTCATTATTTTACATGTGGAAATCCAGTTTTCCCTGCACCATTTATTGAAGACTAACCTTTCTCCATTGTTTTCCCTTGGTGTCCTTGACAAAAATTACTATGCTGTGTTTGCATTGTCATTTGTCCTAAGTTATTTTTAAATTTTCCTTTTGCTTTCTTCTTTGACCAGTTGGTTGTTCAGGAGCATGTTGTTTAATTTCCACATATCTGTGTAAATTTTCCAAGATTCTTCCTGTTACTGATTTCTAGGTTCATACCATTGTGGCC
This sequence comes from Rhinopithecus roxellana, assembly GCF_007565055.1. Classification (NCBI taxonomy): domain Eukaryota; kingdom Metazoa; phylum Chordata; class Mammalia; order Primates; family Cercopithecidae; genus Rhinopithecus; species Rhinopithecus roxellana. Next base: position 66,120,922 of record NC_044554.1, read on the forward strand.
TGAAACAATATGAGTACAGTATTCTTAAATTTGTTAAGATTGTTTTGTGGCCTAACATATGGTTTATCCTGGAGAATGTTCCATGTGTGTTGGAGAAAAATGTGCATGTATTATGCTGCTGTTGGATAGAAATTTCTGTCTATGTCTCCTAGGCCCATTTGGTCAAAAGTGCTATTCAAGTCCAGTATTTCCTTATTAATTTTTTGCTTGGTTGATCTATCTATTGTTGAAAGCAGGGTGTTGAAGTCCCCTACTGTCATTGTATTGATATGTTTCCCCATGTCCATTATTTGCTTTATGTATTTAGGTGCTCTGGTGTGGGGTGCATATATATTTACAATAGCCATGTCTTCTTGATGAATTGATCCCTTAAACTTATTTAGTGGAAAAGTTGCTTTCTAATTGGTGGATTGGATTGAGCAGAAGTAGAGATACCTGAATTGACTCTGTTGCACCCATTTAAGAGAGATTCTTTGTAGAATATTTCACGCCTAGTGCGGGAAAGGTCAAGGCTTCTCAAACTTTATTGTGCCTACAAATCACTGGGGGCATCTTGTTAAAATACAGAATCTGATTCAGTGGGTCTAGGGTGGGGCCTGAGACAGTATCTTCAATAAGTTTCCAGATGATGCTGGTTCATGGGCAAGGGGGTGGGCCACATTAATGTGTTGAAGAGTTGAGTTCCAAGATGGGCAATAGTAGATACATTATCTCTTCAAACAACAAAGCTTACCGTGTTCTTCTATACTAATTTTTATTTAACTCCTTTTAAAGCTACATTTGAGGCGTCAATAATTTTACAAAGCTCTAATATTCTTTCTCTGGGTAAACAACAGAAAAATATATGATAAAGTCTTGACATGTAAGTGTAAAATGATTCAGGCATTATAAATAAAAGGAGAAAACAGCAAAATTGGGTTGCATTAGTTCATTCTGAAGAGCTTCTAAAAGGAGATGTTTTGAACCCAGCTTGAAAGATATGGCAAAAGTGGATTAGAGGATATTAGAAATATACTATGTTAGTATACTCATAAAGGGCAGAAGGTGGAATTAATCTTTAGGGACAGCTGAAGTGAGGTAAGTGGGGGGATAGGAGGGAACTTGTCCAAAGCAGAGACCAAGAGAAAACTGCAGCTTAGTAGTAGTTAGCAGAGAAGTAGCCAGCCAAGCTTGCATAGAGCATTACAAAAGGGTTTAACAATATGTATTAAGAAACAAGGTCCTTTAAGGTAAACTTGAGCTTCCCATTCTCTATCAGTGGGGCCTGTCAGAAGACCCTTATTCACAGCTGTAGGAAGGTAGCATTTTTACTTTCTGTACTTTGGCTGGAACGTGTTTACTTTCAGCTTTGCTTGGTTTGGTGGTGGGGTTCAGACTTCTTGGAAAACATTGATTAGCTCTCTGAGGCTTTCTGTGACTGCCCAACTTTCATTCATCGGACCATTCATTTGTAAATTCAATATTGTTGAATTGAATGCCTCTATGTCTACTGAACCTCATGCTAAAGGTGTGATAATTGCATATTTGCAGTTAAATAGCAACAGCAGTAATAGCACACACAAAAATACCGTCTAACTCAGGGAGAGATGCTTTCCTAATGCCTACCAAAGAGCTTCCTACACTGCGAATAGACAATGGTTTTAGGTGATTAGTTTCTGTTCCCCTTTTATTTCCCTGAGCAAACCCCTTTTTAAGTTGGAGACCCTTTCTTTGAGTTGAAGAGCTGGCAGAGGCCATCTTTTAGGTCATGGAAGATCCTTTCAAGAGGTATGGGATTGTAGAGGTGAGGGTGGTATACAGAGTTACTGTAAGATTGCCAAGTTTTAATAAGATTTTTGAGTAAGTGGAGGTGAACAGAGGGATGTTTGTGAAGGGGAGGGGATTAGTAGCCTTAGCTGTGCCCTACTAAAACTGATACTTATTTTTGGTGAAATATCTGGATAACTGAACTAAAATATTCAGTTTTGATCTTGCAGGTTAAAACAGGAATTTCAAGAAGACTATATGTCCTGGTTCTCATATTCTTCAAAACTGTCAGTTGGGAAAAAACACTTACATGTCCAAAAGTTGGAATTTGTTGTCCCTGGGTTTCCCTTGTTTCCCTGTTCCTCTGTCTCCTGGAGCCATGAGACTCCCGCACTGTTTTTTTTTCTAAGTTTCACTTTTGCTGTGGAGAGCAGTTGTGAGTCTCTTCAAGCCACAGCTCTGGGAACCACAGTTTTCAGGAATTGCCATGCAAGGGACCATGGAATGCCACAAGCATCTCCTATACTCTCTTCAGCAGCAGAGTGCCCCCCCCACCCCAATGTGAGTTGTATTTCCTTAGGGTCTGCATGGCTTTTCTGATTCATTCTGAAGGGGAAAATATAACAGGTTGGCTACTCTATGAGACCTATCTATTACAGTTAAAAAGCAATTAAAGCAGAGTAGATTAAACAATAGATCAATAACTTTTTTTTTTTTTTTTTTTGTTGAGACGGAGTCTCGCTCTGTCGCCCAGGCTGGAGTGCAGTGGCCAGATCTCAGCTCACTGCAAGCTCCGCCTCCCAGGTTTACGCCATTCTCCTGCCTCAGCCTCCCGAGTAGCTGGGACTACAGGCGCCCGCCACCTCACCCGGCTAGTTTTTTTTTTTGTATTTTTAGTAGAGACGGGGTTTCACCGTGTTAGCCAGGATGGTCTCGATCTCCTGACCTCGTGATCCGCCCATCTCGGCCTCCCAAAGTGCTGGGATTACAGGCTTGAGCCACCGCGCCCGGTCAGATCAATAACTTTTTAAACTTCAAATCTGACTTACAAAATACAGAGTATTTGTCTCCTGGACATACTGTGTCAATATTGGCTGCGGCTCATCTTAGTACCTACCCTCTCAGGGCCCCAGAGAGGCCCAGAGCATCCTCTACCACCAGATTGCTCCCATTTTGCCATAGCCCACTTTGCACCAGAGACCAAAAAAAAAAGTTTCTCAAGGTGAAGTTATCTTACAGATACTGCTCTTGTAAAAGTAGGGTTGCCAGATAAAGTGACGCCAATTAAACTTGAATTTCAGATAAACAATGAATAATCTTTTAGTGTAAGTATGTTGCATGCAATATAGAAAACAAAAACACAAACTTATTTATGTTTTTGTTCTGTTTGTTTTGCGAAATCCAGTAATCCTCAGAGCAGGGTTTGTTCTATTTTCTTGATAATTCACTGACTAAATATCCTAGGCATCATTTTCAATACTATTATGCCACTCTGCTTCGAAGTGTTGAATGGCCCATATTTATTTTCAAAAATAAAGTGAATTATATCTGATTTTGCCTTGAGAAGTTAATAATGCTGTTTGACACAATTAGCTACCCCTAGTGTATTACAAAATCAGAGATGGGTATTACAGATGTTCAGTAATATGAAAACTTGATATTATGGAATTGGGTTGCTAAGCTTGACAAAATTGTTAATTTGGATTTAACAGCCAAGCATGAATTTTTAATTGTAGAAGGACTTTAAATATTTTAGTATACTGTGCTTTTTCACAAGACATATATAAGTGCCTTGAAACACTTAATTATTATACAATTATGCTATCACTTGCATCCTATATAAAGAAAATATGGTTCATAACACTGAGAAACTTGAAAAACTTATTTGCGAATATGACATTATGACTGTGTAAGTGCATAAAAGGGAAATGTGTCTGATCATGATTAGTTTGGGGTTACCATGTTTGCAAGGAGAGATATTTAACTAGAATTAGATTTAACAATTTTCATCAGGCGTTTACAGTTGAGAAAATTAATTAAAATGTCATCTGTTTAATTACTATTTATTATCCTTAATTAAAATGTTAATTGAGTACATTTGTGTGTGCAACATACTTAATATGTTGACTTTTTGACAAAAGCCATGACAATGTTTTCTACCTTTTACATTCAGATGTTTAATTGTTGACTTAATGTAAAGATGTATATATTAAAGAAACATAAGAGCATAGTTTGAAAGATCATTTTTTTCTGCTAGAACTGTAGATAACAGATCTATAGGAAATTAGCACCTTAATCAGCAGAAAGGAAATCTACCAGAAGTGTGCATTTTAGTCTTGTATTTGCATATGAAAAAGAGGGACAGAAATTAATCAGCTGTAAAATGTCCATCCAGAATGACATTTCTAAGTAAAGAAATTGATTTTGCGGAGATGCACTTTAAACATGTTCTTGCCTCACTGACAGTGAGAACAGACTAAAGGATAATGAAAACCTTTATATTCTTTGATGTATACTTAACCTTTTCATTTGAGCAACATTTGAAATAGTTGTTTAAAACAACATATAGAACCATGCTGAAAAATTGGTTTGGATTTTCTTTTAACAATGGTCATGATTTTTCTTTTTCACGCAAACCTGTGGTACTGACCTCTTTTTAGTAAATAAACATACCCTGATTGTGTTTTGAAAAGCAAAGATATCTCATAGATCAGCATAAAAGCAGAATGGTTCCTTTTCAAATAATTTTTGAAGGGTAGTGCTTTCCCAAAACAGCACTGGTTAGCAATAGCATCCGCTGTGCCCTACCAGCCATGCAAGTCATTGGGGATTGAAAAGACACATGGTGGAATAGACATAGCTCTTCGCTCCTACTGAGCTTCGAGTTTAAAGAACTTACTCTTTTCTTTTTCTTCTTGATAAGCTTTATGACTTTAATGTCTAGTGGAATGAGATGAGCCAGTGCTGCTTAAGAAGTAATAATGAGAATAACAATTATGTAGTTTTATTTAGTGCCTACACTGTTCCAAGTACATGTCTTTTAATCCTCAAAACAATCCTGTATATGTGCTATCATTATTCCCATTTTGCAGATGAGGACATGAGGCACAGCCTTCTCAAGGCTACACAGCAAATAAGCAGTGAGGCTGGGAGTTGAGGCCAGATATTCTAGACATAATCTATCTTCTTATTCTCCTACTATATTTACGGGTATTGAAAGGGTTTTGTGCAAGAGATATCAAAATATTTTTAGCAGCCACACATTTATACCTGTTGCAGTAAAAGAAGGAAAAATGCTTGTGTTAACTCTTCAGTTCTAAACTTAGTGGTTTATTTATAGTTTTTTAATGACCATTAAATATTAAAGAATGATTAAAAGCAAACAAGGGGAAACATAGACCTGTAAAATAAGTTTTCTGAGAATAATTTATAATTTTTTCCATACATAATAAGCCTTTGCCTTTAATGGGGATACCATCAGTAATTTTGTGGAGCTACATGGCCTTTGTCAAAATTTTAGCTCTGCCACTTAGTCAAGTGATCATGGGCACATTTTTTAACCTCTGTAAGCTTTAGTATCTTTTTTTACAAAATGCAGTTAATGATTTCTCCCTCACAGGGTCATCATGAAGATTAAAGGTAAAGTACATAGCATGCAATGATGGGCTTATGCTTATACTAGACACCCACTACATGTGAGCTAAAGCTGTTAAAAATTAAATAAGCAAATTATGATGTTGAGAGGTATCACACTGGATATTAGTTAATACCTATTAGGATATCTCTGAAGAGATTTAGTAACAACAGAGCAGAGGTAGATGTGTGGTTTAACTGGCTTAAGACAATAGGCTATCACAATTTCAATGGTTTGCCCATTATTAGAAGTGACTATTAAGGATGAAAATGAAACCTCTCCATCTGTTACACTACTAGGAACAGTAGGAAATATCCACACTACTACTACACTTGCCTGCATGTACTTGGAACAGTGTGGGCACTAAATAAAAGTACATATTTGTTACTCTCATTGTTACTTCTTAAGCAGCACTGGCTCATCTCATTCCACTAGACATTAAAGCCATAAAACTTATCAAGAAGAAAAAGAAAAGAGTAAGTTCTTTTTAAACTTGAAGCTCAGTAGGGGTAAGTGTGGATATTCCTACTACAGTAGGAAATATACACTACTAGGAAATATCCACCAAGAGCTCGTTCGTTTTGCTGTTTTCCTTCCCTTCCAACAGACTTACCTTTTAGAACTGTAGGAAAAAGGCAAAATTAAAGGGGAAGATGCAAAACAGAGCAAAGAGGGCTTGGCTTCAGGAAGCCATGCTTAACCTTAAGGGCCAGCTTGAAAGGGGAGAAGGGGAATGACTTGGACTGTCCCTTTCACTTCACCCTTCTACGGTTTTCCACTGTGGAAGGACGATTATTGGTTGGTTCTCTCCTCAGAGTGATGGAAAGATGCATGGGCATCTCCTTACTCTCTTTTTTTGTTGTTGTTTTTTTTTTTTTGAGACGGAGTCTCGCTCTGTCGCCCAGGCTGGAGTGCAGTGGCGCGATCTCAGCTCACTGCAAGCTCCACCTCCCGGGTTCATGCCATTCTCCTGCCTCAGCCTCCTGAGTAGCTGGGACTATAGGCACCCGCCACTGCGCCTGGCTAATTTTTTGTATTTTTAGTAGAGACGGGGTTTCACCGTGGTCTCAATCTCCTGACCTTGTGATCCGCCCTCCTCGGCATCCCAAAGTGCGGGGACTACAGGCGTGAGCCACCGCACCAGGTCTCCTTACTCTCAACAGTGGCTTTCAAATGGTTATTTTTTTAAAAATCATGACTACACTAATAAATATATTTTACTTTGCTGTCTATTCTACTAAACATCATAAGTGCAGGAATTTTTATCTTTGTCACTAATGTATTCAAGTGTCTAGAGAAGTACTTGGCACATGGTAAATGCTCAATAAATAGTTGTTGAATCAATCTATATCTCTATCTGTCCATCCATCCATCATCCATCCATCCATCCATCCATCCATCCATCCATCCATCCATCCATCCAGTCTATCAGTCATCTATCATATATCTATACATTTATCTGGAAAAATATTTCATCAAACATTCTTATACTTACTACTTGCTTACAGTGCATTCTCAAATACTCATAAAAAGAAAAAAATAATTAATTCGAGTACATTTATTGATTAAGAGAACCTTAATAGGTCATTCTTTGCAATACTCAGGGTTATGATCTGCAATTTGAAAAGTACTACTTATCATTGGGAGCAGTTGGCTTTGTGTGTAAATTGGCTTGTGTCATTGGGACTTCTCTTTCTTGCTGTCACAGTGCCTCATTTAGCTTGTGTATTTCCCCAGTCCATGTGCTAGCTTGTGCACTCACATTACCCTAACAAGCTGCATGCCAGTAAAAAAAGTCAGCTAGTATAAGCTGGATATGATGGCTTATGCTTGTAATCTCAGGACTTTTGGAGGCTGAGGTGAGAGGATCATTTGAAGCCAGGAGTTTGAGACCAGACTGGATGACAAAGTGAGACCCCGTCTCTACAAAATTAAAAAAAAAAAAAAAATTAGCTGCACATGGTGGTACATACCTGTAACTTGGGAGGCTGAGGCAGGAGGATTGCTTGAGCCCAGGATGTCCAGACTGTAGTGAGGTATGATCACAGCGCTGTACTCCAGGCTGAGTGATAGACCAAGTCCCGGTCTCTTAAAAAACAAACAAACAAAACCAGACAAGTCAACTAATATTAGGAGTTCTTGGCCAGCTTCTGGGAAGTTCTAAAAGCATTTGCTGCACTCCAGTGGGTCCTGTTTTTGTGAAGCCCCAGGCTGATGATTAATTGTTGGATAGTGCCATGGTCTAGTCTTGGTCTGTGCCTGAGCTGGTTTGGATGTAGCTCTCCATAAAGGCAGAGGATTGCAAACAGTAACCTGTTTTAAAGTTCTCTCTATAATGAGCATACTTTTCCTCCATACAAATCCTGAAATAAAATTATTAATGGATTTTAACACTTCTAAAGTCTTTTTCTTTTTTTTTCTTTTTGAGGTATCTGTACTTAAATTTTATGCTCACTGTAGCTATGAAGAAGGAAGAAGATGAGGTAGAGAAATTGATGGAATTAAGTGTTTTGATAGGTGTGAGAACTGTGAAAGTCTTTCATTTCCTGAGAAAATATGTAAGAGTAAAAAGGATAATGTATTCAAATGTTACGTTCATTGTGAAGTAGGACTGGGGATCCTGTTTCTGTTCGTTTTCTAATCTTCACCAATTTTTTGGATTATCTGACTAGAAAAAGCAATATTCTGGTTTAAGTCTTGGTAAAATTAGGGTAAACTATCTAGAATAATTAATTGAATATGAATTCTAGCATCTACTCAGGTCTGAGTGCCATAGCTTTGCCAGGGTATCTAGAATGTCATGAGCCAAGATCTGGACCTGGAAACCCCTCGATTGTGTGGGTGGGATGGGCACTGGGGAGGGCGTAGGTTTACAGAAAGAGATTGGCAGGCTAAGGATGAGAGCTGCAGGGTTGGTGAGAAGGCAGCTGGTTGTGGCCTAATATAGCCATTGGCACCATATAGGTGCAGCAAGGTCTAATGAGCAAGGGTTGACAGATTGTGGAAGCTCAGTGATGGTCACCTCCGAAGCAGGTAATATTTGGAATTCCAAGGAGCAGACAAAATAACATTGAGTTAACATTGCTGTCAGCATGCGGACAGTCCCAAATTCTGAGTTGGGACTGGTAAGAATAATTCAGGGTCCTAATCCTAGAGGATCATACGTCATGAGACCAATGATGAAAGTGTAGAAAAAAAAAAAAACAAAACACAACTTACATTATCAACATGGAGTGATAAATACAGACTTTGTCTCCAGCTCAAGGCACATGCCTGGCTTTCAAAAGTGAGTCACAAGGATGGGTTTAATGACAAACAGCAGGAGTAACTTGACACTGACTACCAGAACATGAGGATCGTGTTCCTCGTTGCCAAATCAAGATCAGTCCTTGAGAGACAAAATCGGAGGTGACCCTAAAGCTGGGTGGCGTTCAAGGGCTCCAGGTGTTCAGAAAAGGAAATGGAGAGATGGAAATCAGTCAGGGCACTGGCAGTGGGCCCCTCATACTCCACCCAAGGGCATTTTAAGTGCGGGTAACAGCACCAGAATAAGAAGGCAGAGCACTTGAAGTTAACACAGAATAAGTCAGAATCACTGAGACTCATAGTAACCTGGGGTGTGAAATATCTTTTAAATAGTTATATTGTAGTGTAGAAATATTATCTTTGCCTTTCAAGACCATTGATAGGGGACAATTGAGAAAATAGAACAGTGTTTCTCAACTGGGAGAGATTTGCTGTTCAGGGCATTTGGCAATGTCTGGAGACATTTTCTGGTTGTCACAACTGTGGGGTTGGGGACAGGGTTTGCTACTGTCTAATGAATAGAGGCCAGGGATGTCACTAAACCTCTTACAATGCACTGGATGGCCCTTCACATCAAAGAATTAACTAGTCTAAGATGTCAATAGTGCTGAGATTGAGAAAAGCTGAAATAGAGTAAGATTACTGCTGCATAGTCTTGATTGAATATTGAATTTATATGAGCAATGCAATATATTTCTGGGTGCACATAAATTAGTTTTGACTTTGTTGTTGGCAAAACATGACTCGACTAGAGAGTAAATAGCATAGGCATATGCTGCCCTGGAGATGCAGAGCAACCCAGTCAGCAAGCAGAGTGGAGTTGCCCTGGAAAACATTGATCTATGGGCTGTGAGGGAACCTGTGCTTCTAGCATGAGTGGCACATTGTCCCCAGTTGTGACCTGGCTTCCATGGGATTCTGTGTAAGGTTTATTATATTTACTAGGGATCACTTGGCCTTTCCAGCTACTCTGACTTTTTTGCTGTATATAACTTCAGATAGAAAGAGCTTAAGGACTCGTGTATTTCTTTTTTTTCCATGAATTTCTGCCCGCTGCCTGGTCTTGGTCTACTCTGACACAGGCTTTCCATGAGCTACAGAGATCTAGTGCAGATAAAGCAAAGCGATCGTAATGATGTCCTTGCGGTGGATGGTGCTGATGAGAGGTTGATGATTATCTTGAGGAGGTTTGATGACTAAAAATGTAACTGATTCCAAAGCTGAAACTTAAAGTCTTTGCTCTAGTGTAAGTGAATATTGCTTGAAGGATATATGCCAGGATTATTTTTCAAACAATAGGTCTACTTACTTGATTACCAGGCAGTTTGCTCACTGCTTTTTTCTTTCTGAGATTTTTTGCTTTCATGGCTCCATTTTTCAAGATGGTACCACACTAACGTGACTACTGTGAGTTACTGTGACTGTCATAGTTTGCCTCAAGGTTAGATGTACTCAGGTTACATTTTGTTACTTCTTTTCTGGGGCAGGAAGAACTTGAGGCCCTCAATAGGTGTGTGAGGTGTTCCAGATACTGTCAAATTTCATGTACAAATGCAGTGTCCTGGTTCATGGGAGAAGTTTCTGGATAATTTACAATCATGAAACTATGAGAACACATTGTTCTTTCCACTGCCCACCCTATCTAAGCTGATGGGCTGGAAGTCAGCACGACAAAGTAGTTAGATTTTGTGGGCTCAGAGGTCAGACTTAAGTTGGAGTTCCACCTCTGCCAGTTTTTATTACAGAAGACCTTGACATGTTGCATATATGTCTGCTTAAATTTCCTGATCTGTGAAATGAGGAATATTGTTGTGAGGATTAAGTAATATATATGGCTCATTTGACAGAGTGCCAGTGTCAGTAAGGACAGAATAAATGTTTTCATTATTATCACTGCTGTTGTTAATTGCATTGGACTCTGTTTTCTTTGTTTTGATTTTCTTTTTGTTTAAGATAGAGAGGGTGAGCTGAAAGTTGGGTTTCAGGTAGGTTGCAATTTTGGGTGCTCTTCAGTGCTTTTCCTCACTAAAGAGAGTTGTTTTGTCTCTTTCCTTTGGGTTTTTCCTTTTTCCAAGGTTGCCTTGGCATATGTGTGTATGTGTGTGTTACAAATACAATGTTACAAATACAATTTTTAAAATTTCTAATGATGCAGGTCAAATTCCAAGAGAAAAACGCTTTATTAACCCAAATACTACTTATAATGAAATGGAAATGCTGCGATCCCATTAAACTCCAAGTCATTCATATCCTGACCCTGGGATCAGTCAGATGACAGGAACTTTCAGCTTGTTTGTACAAATGAGAAGCCATGAAGAAAATCTGCCTGCCTGGGCTGCATATTCTCCAAGTGAAGGGCTAGAGTGGTATTTCTTGTATGAAGATCATTTGGAGTGCTTGTGAAAATACAGGTTTCTGGACTCTGTGTGGGGGATGGAAAGGTTCTACAGATTGCTAACTGATTTGATTATCTAAGAGATGATGTGTATAGGGAATATTCAAGCCTCTGGGTATACAGGCCCAATTATATAAAATTAACAAAAAAATAATATTTCAAAAGAAGAATGCAATGGGTGGGGAGGAGGATTCGATCATATGATTTTCTTTCTTTTTTTTATTATTATACTTTAAGTTCTAGGGTACATGTGCATAACATGCAGGTTTGTTACATATGTATACTTGTGCCATGTTGGTGTGCTGCACCCATCAACTCGTCAGCACCCATCAATTCATCATTTATATCATGTATAACTCCCAATGCAATCCCTTCCCCCTTCCCCCTCCCCATGATAGGCCCCGGTGTGTGATGTTCCCCTTCCCGAGTCCAAGTGATCTCATTGTTCAGTTCCCACCTATGAGTGAGAACATGCGGTGTTTGGTTTTCTGTTCTTGTGATAGTTTGCTAAGAATGATGGTTTCGGCCGGGCGCGGTGGCTCAAGCCTGTAATCCCAGCACTTTGGGAGGCCGAGACGGGCGGATCACGAGGTCAGGAGATCGAGACCATCCTGGCTAACACAGTGAAACCCCGTCTCTACTAAAAAATACAAAAACTAGCCAGGGCGAGGTGGCGGGCACCTGTAGTCCCAGCTACTCGGAGTCTGAGGCAGGAGAATGGCATAAACCCGGGAGGCAGAGTTTGCAGTGAGCTGAGAACCGGCCACTGCACTCCAGCCCAGGCAACAGAGCGAGACTCCGCCTCAAAAAAAAAAAAAAAAAAAAAAAGAATGATGGTTTCCAGCTGCATCCATGTCCCTACAAAGGACGCAAACTCATCCTTTTTTATGGCTGCATAGTATTCCATGGTGTATATGTGCCACATTTTCTTAATCCAGTCTGTCACAGATGGACATTTGGGTTGATTCCAAGTCTTGGCTATTGTGAATAGTGCCGCAATAAACATACGTGTGCATGTGTCTTTGTAGTAGAATAATTTATAATCCTTTGGGTATATACCCAGTAGTGGGATGGCTGGGTCATATGGTACATCTAGTTCTAGATCCTTGAGGAATTGCCATACTGTTTTCCATAATGGTTGAACTAGTTTACAATCCCACCAACAGTGTAACAGTGTTCCTATTTCTCCACATCCTCTCCAACACCTGTTGTTTCCTGATTTTTTAATGATTGCCATTCTAACTGGTGTGAGATGGTATCTTATTGTGGTTTTGATTTGCATTTCTCTGATGGTGAGTGATGATGAGCATTTTTTCATGTGTCTGTTGGCTGTATGAATGTCTTCTTTTGAGAAATGTCTGTTCATATCCTTTCCCCACTTTTTGATGGGGTTGTTTGTTTTTTTCTTGTATATTTGTTTGAGTTCTTTGTAGATTCTGGATATTAGCCCTTTGTCAGATGAGTAGATTGCAAAAATTTTCTCCCATTCTGTAGGTCGCCTGTTCACTCTGATGGTAGTTTCTTTTGCTGTGCAGAAGCTCTTTAGTTTCATTAGATCCCATTTGTCAATTTTGGCTTTTGATGCCATTGCTTTTGGTGTTTTAGACATGAAGTCCTAGCCCATGCCTATGTCCTGAATGGTACTACCTAGATTTTCTTCTAGGGTTTTTATGGTATTAGGTCTAACATTTAAATCTCTAATCCACCTTGAATCAATCTTCGTATAAGGAGTAAGGAAAGGATCCAGTTTCAGCTTTCTACTTATGGCTAGCCAATTTTCCTAGCACCATTTATTAAATAGGGAATCCTTTCCCCCTTTCTTGTTTCTCTCAGGTTTGTCAAAGATCAGATGGTTGTAGATGTGTGGTATTATTTCTGAGGACTCTGTTCTGTTCCATTGGTCTATATCTCTGTTTTGGTACCAGTACCATGCTGTTTTGGTTACTGTAGCCTTGTAGTATAGTTTGAAGTCAGGTAGTGTGACGCCTCCAGCTTTGTCCTTTTGACTTAAGATTGTCTTGGCAATGCGGGCTCTTTTTTGGTTCCATATGAACTTTAAAGCAGTTTTTTCCAATTCTGTGAAGAAAGTCATTGGTAGCTTGATGGGGATGGCATTGAATCTATAAATAACCTTGGGCAGTATGTCCATTTTCACAATATTGATTCTTCCTCTCCATGAACATGGTATGTTCTTCCATTTGTTTGTGTCCTCTTTTATTTCACTCAGCAGTGGTTTGTAGTTCTCCTTGAAGAGGTCCTTTACATCCCTTGTAAGTTGGATTCCTAGGTATTTTATTCTCTTTGAAGCAATTGTGAATGGAAGTTCCTTCATGATTTGGCTCTCTGTTTGTCTGTTACTGGTGTATAAGAATGCTTGTGATTTTTGCACATTAATTTTGTATCCTGAGACTTTGCTGAAGTTGCTTATCAGCTTAAGGAGATTTTGGGCTGAGACAAAGGGGTTTTCTAAATATACAATCATGTCATCTGCAAACAGGGACAAATTAACTTCTTCTTTTCCTAACTGAATACCCTTGATTTCTTTCTCTTGCCTGATTGCCCTAGCCAGAACTTCCAACACTATGTTGAATAGGAGTGGTGAGAGAGGGCATCCCTGTCTTGTGCCAGTTTTCAAAGGGAATTTTTCCAGTTTTTCCCATTCAGTATGATATTAGCTGTAGGTTTGTCATAAATAGCTCTTATTATTTTGAGGTACGGTCCATCAATACCGAATTTATTGAGCGTTTTTAGCATGAAGGGCTGTTGAATTTTGTCAAAAGCCTTTTCTGCATCTATTGAGATAATCATGTGGTTCTTGTCTTTGGTTCTGTTTATATGCTGGATTACATTTATTGATTTGCGAATGTTGAACCAGCCTTGCATCTCAGGGATGAAGCCCACTTGATCATGGTGGATAAGCTTTTTGATGTGCTGCTGAATCCGGTTTGCCAGTATTTTATTGAGGATTTTTGCATTGATGTTCATCAGGGATATTGGTCTAAAATTCTCTTTTTTTGTTGTGTCTCTGCAGGCTTTGGTATCAGGATGATGTTGGCCTCATAAAATGAGTTAGGGAGGATTCCCTCTTTTTCTATTGATTGGAATAGTTTCAGAAGGAATGGTACCAGCTCCTCCTTGTACCTCTGGTAGAATTCAGCTGTGAATCCATCTGGTCCTGGACTTTTTTTGGTGGGTAGGCTATTAATTGTTGCCTCAATTTCAGAGCCTGCTATTGGTCTATTCAGGGATTCAACTTCTTCCTGGTTTAGTCTTGGGAGAGTGTAAGTGTCCAGGAAATTATCCATTTCTTCTAGATTTTCTAGTTGATTTGCGTAGAGGTGTTTATAGTATTCTCTGATGGTAGTTTGTATTTCTGTGGGGTCGGTGGTGATATCCCCTTTATCATTTTTTATTGCGTCTATTTGATTCCTCTCTCTTTTCTTCTTTATTAGTCTTGCTAGCGGTCTGTCAATTTTGTTGATCTTTTCAAAAAACCAACTCCTGGATTCATTGATTTTTGGAGGGATTTTTGTGTCTCTATCTCCTTTAGTTCTGCTCTGATCTTAGTTATTTCTTGCCTTCTGCTAGCTTTTGAATGTGTTTGCTCTTGCCTCTCTAGTTCCTTTAATTGTGATGTTAGAGTGTCAATTTTAGATCTTTCCTGCTTTCTCTTGTGGGCATTTAGTGCTATAAATTTCCCTCTACACACTGCTTTAAATGTGTCCCAGAGATTCTGGTATGTTGTATCTTTGTTCTCATTGGTTTCAGAGACCATCTTTATTTCTGCTTTCATTTCATTATGTACCCAGTAGTCATTCAGGAGCAGGTTGTTCAGTTTCCATGTAGTTGAGCAGTTTTGATTGAGTTTCTTAGTCCTGAGTTCTAGTTTGATTGCACTGTGGTCTGAGAGACAGTTTGTTATAATTTCTGTTCTTTCACATTTGCTGAGGAGTGCTTTACTTCCAATTATGTGGTCAATTTTGGAATAAGTGCGATGTGGTGCTGAGAAGAATGTATATTCTGTTGATTTGGGGTGGAGAGTTCTATAGATGTCTATTAGGTCCGCTTGGTGCAGAGATGAGTTCAATTCCTGGATATCCTTGTTAACTTTCTGTCTCGTTGATCTGTCTAATGTTGACAGTGGAGTGTTGAAGTCTCCCATTATTATTGTATGGGAGTCTAAGTCTCTTTGTAAGTCTCTAAGGACTTGCTTTATGAATCTGGGTGCTCCTGCATTGGGTGCATATATATTTACGATAGTTAGCTCTTCCTGTTGAATTGATCCCTTTACCATTATGTAATGGCCTTCTTTGTCTCTTTTGATCTTTGATGGTTTAAAGTCTGTTTTATCAGAGACTAGGATTGCAACCCCTGCTTTTTTTTGTTCTCCATTTGCTTGGTAGATCTTCCTCCATCCCTGTATTTTGAGCCTATGTATGTCTCTGCATGTGAGATGGGTCTCCTGAATACAGCAGACTGATGGGTCTTGACTCTTTATCCAGTTTGCCAGTCTGTGTCTTTTAATTGGAGCATTTAGTCCATTTACATTTAAGGTTAATATTGTTATGTGTGAACTGGATCCTGCCATTATGATATTAACTGGTTATTTTGCTCGTTAGTTGATGCAGTTTCTTCCTAGCCTCGATGGTCTTTACATTTTGGCATGTTTTTGCAATGGCTGGTACCGGTTGTTCCTTTCCATGTTTAGGGCTTCCTTCAGGGTCTCTTGTAAGGCAGGCCTGGTGGTGACAAAATCTCGAAGCATTTGCTTCTCTGTAAAAGATTTTATTTCTCCTTCACTTATGAAACTTAGTTTGGCTGGATATGAAATTCTGGGTTGAAAATTCTTTTCTTTAAGAACGTTGAATATTGGCCCCCACTCTCTTCTGGCTTGTAGAGTTTCTGCTGAGAGGTCTGCTGTTAGTCTGCTGGGCTTCCCTTTGTGGGTAACCCGACCTTTCTCTCTGGCTGTCCTTAAGATTTTTTCCTTCATTTCAACTTTGGTGAATCTGGCAATTATGTGTCCTGGAGTTGCTCTTCTGGAGGAGTATCTTTGTGGTGTTCTCTGTATTTCCTGAATTTGAATGTTGGCCTGCCCTACTAGATTGGGGAAGTTCTCCTGGATGATATCCTGAAGAGTGTTTTCCAACTTGGTTCCATTTTCCCCCTCACTTTCAGGCACCCCAATCAGACGTAGATTTGGTCTTTTTACATAATCCCATATTTCTTGCAGGCTTTGTTCATTTCTTTTACTTCTTTTTTCTTTTGGTTTCCCTTCTCACTTCATTTCATTCATTTGATCCTCAATCGCTAATACTTTTTCTTCCAGTTGATCGAGTTGGTTACTGAAGCTTGTGCATTTGTCACGTATTTCTTGTGTCATGGTTTTCATCTCTGTCATTTCATTTATGACCTTCTCTGCCTTAATTAGTCTAGCTGTCATTCTTCCACTCTTTTTTCAAGATTTTTAGTTTCTTTGTGCTGGGTATGTAATTCCTCCTTTAGCTCTGAGAAGTTTGATGGACTGAAGCCTTCTTCTCTCATCTCGTCAAAGTCATTCTCTGACCAGCTTTGATCCGTTGCTGGCGATGGGCTGCGCTCCTTTGCAGGGGGAGATGCGCTCTTATTTTTTGAATTTCCAGCTTTTCTGCCCTGCTTTTTCCCCATCTTTGTGGTTTTATCTGTCTCTGGTCTTTGATGATGGTGACGGTACTGATGGGGTTTTGGTATAGGTGTCCTTCCTGTTTGATAGTTTTCCTTCTGACAGGACCCTCAGCTGTAGGTCTGTTGGAGATTGCTTGAGGTCCACTCCAGACCCTGTTTGCCTGGGTATCAGCAGCGGAGGTTGCAGAAGATAGAATATTGCTGAACAGCGAGTATACCTGTCTGATTCTTACTTTGGAAGCTTCCTCTCAGGGGTGTAATCCACCCTGTGAGGTGTGGGGTGTCAGACTGCCCCTAGTGGGGGATGTCTCCCAGCTAGGCTACTCAGGGGTCAGGGACCCACTTGAGCAGGCAGTCTGTCCCTTCTCAGATCTCAACCTCCGTGTTGAGAGATCCACTGCTCTCTTCAAAGCTGTCAGACAGAGTCGTTTGCATCTGCAGAGGTTCGGCTGCTTTTTTGTTGTTGTTATTTATCTGTGCCCTGTCCCCAGGGGTGGAGTCTACAGAGACAGTCAGGTTTCCTTGAGCTGCTGTGAGCTCCGCCCAGTTCGAGCTTCCCAGCGGCTTTGTTTACCTACTTAAGCCTCAGCAATGGCAGGCGCCCCTCCCCCAGCCTCGCTGCTGCTTTGTGGTTAGATCGCAGACTGCTGTGTTAGCAATGAGGGAGGCTCTGTGGGTGTGGGACCCTCCCTGCCAGGTGTGGGATATATTCTCCTGGTGTGCCCGTTTGCTTAAAGCTCAGTATTGGGGTGGGAGTTACCTGATTTTCCAGGTGTTGTGTGTCTCAGTTCCCCTGGCTAGGAAAAGCGATTCCCTTCCCCCTTGCGCTTCCCAGGTGAGGTGATGCCTCGCCCTGCTTCAGCTCTTGCTGGTCAGGCTACAGCAGCTGACCAGCACCGATTGTCCGGCACTCCCTAGTGAGATGACCCCAGTACCTCAGTTGAAAATGCAGAAATCATCAATCTTCTGTGTTGCTCGCGCTGGGAATTGGAGACTGGAGCTGTTCCTATTCGGCCATCTTGCTCCGCCCCCGATCATATGATTTTCTTGTTTGGAAGAGGTAGATTGAAGACAGGGCTTTGCAGCTGTGCACTGAACCTTTGAGGACTGTGGAACCTCTCTGGTGCTGTGTGTTTTCAACATTCTTTGTGAAGCGGGAATTGGAGGTGCTGCTTGTATACTTTTGATTGGGACTGGAGAACCAGTTTAGAGGAGAGAGAGAGAGAGAGAGTGAGAAAGTAAATATCTGATTTGTGGCAAACAGGCTGGCTGCAATCTTGGCAAGTTGTTAAAAAATTAGGATCTCATTTTTAAAAGGAATGAGCTTAAGCAATTAGTACAAACTCTAAATTGAAACTTTCCTATGGGTTTAGAGTCAGGTAAAAAAAAAAAATTAATTTCTTTTTTACACAGGATTGTAAATGAAGATTGCCTCTAGGCAAAACTCAGTTATTTAACTTTTTACTCAGAAATTTTATTGCATTTTGAATCAAAAAAGAAATTCACCTGGTATTCAACATTCATGGTTCTGTTTTTATTTTTATTTTTTTGATAGCAAAGCAAATTAAATTTTGGAAAGGGACCCAGACAAACTCAAAGATGGTAAAACAATGGAAGAATTTTAAATTTTAACGTTAAGTAGAAAAACAGCAGCTCATTGTCATAGGTAAGTAACCTACCTAAGTTTTAAAAAGGAGAAAATTTAATAGGTTAAGAATGAACGCTCTTCATTTTATGTTTGATTTACTTGGTAAAATCTATTCACATATAGGAAGAGCCAACTGCTATTACCAAATATAAGTAGCAGTTTATTAGTTTCTATTATACTGCTATGTGTTGTGTTAGATCTTGGGATTACAGAGTTGGATATGACATAGTTCCTGTCTGTAATGGCCCATAATGTAGTGAGGTGGTGAGAACACGAGCAGATAGTGCCTATGCAACTTAGAGGTATCCACATTACTAGGCATTTATAGCTCTAGTTTGCAAAGTGCCTACTCTGTGGCATTGTGCTAATGACCTGACTATATGGAATGTGTGTATGTGTGTATGTGTGTGTGTGTATGTTTATGCATGTGTATGTATGTAAACTCCAACTCCTAGAACAGTCCTGCTTTTATCTTCATTTTACAGATGAGATAATCAAGGCTTACATAGATTAAGTCATCCAAGATCACATAGCTAGTTTTTAATGGAATTCAGACTTGAACTTGAAGGTCTGAATGACCATAAAACCTATGCTCTTTGCAGGATAATGTGACTTTTACCGTTTAATCTAATTCTTGCATACATTCTGTCAAGCTAATATGCAATTCTTCATTTTTTTTCAGAAATGTATATAAATATCCTTACATTGAAAATCTTTTAGAAACTCCCTATATCTGACAGGGAATTTTCTCCCAAGTGGAATATTTAAAAAGCGAGCTTGAGCTCTTAGCAATCTCGAGCCCTTCTGCTTGGTATAAATTCCTCTCGGAAAAAGAAGTGTAAGTATCCAAAACATCCTCAAATGCTGACACATCCTCCTTGTTAAGTGAACAATAAATTGACTCTTTGTAGAGATGTCTATTGCCTGTGTACATCCATGTTTATAGAAATAGTGAGTTGAGTATCAAAGTACAGCACAGATGCTGACACGTTTTTCCAGTCTTGGGTACATTTGTAGCTGAGTTTCGGTACTAGGATTTGAAAGATCTGAATCAAAAAATATGTCCCTTCAGTAGAAAGAGAGAAGTCTCTGATCTGTCACGACCTACTAAATTTATGTTTTAAATATCTTCACATTTTATGTTATAAAAGTTCTGCTGGTTTGTGCTTTATAACACAGAGTTGAACGGTACTATTATGGATGCTAGCTTCCTTCCAGGAGGTAGAATGAATACAACATAATCCATTCTGCCATAACATGAGCTATTAGAAGTGATGCTTCTGGCTATTAGGGATAAATCATATCTGTGGAATGAGTTGAGAGTTAGACTATTTGTAGTGTATTGGATTTGCCTGTTTCATAACTGCATTCATTAAATTCAAATTTGATGAGAGCTGTTCATATTAAATTTGATAACCCTAATTCTAGCAAGTTACACTTATTATAAAGCTTCTTTGAAAATTCTATGACATTCATGTTATTTTTGTCCTTTAATAACTAAGCCATTTTAAAATTAGGTGCCCATATGTAGCCAGTGTGTTACTGAAAATACTTCATAATTTATGACTTGCATTGAATTAGTTCAGAATTCATTGCTCTTGTCTGATTTTATCTTAATGCTTTGGTATTGAAGAATCTAAGATTACTGAATAATTTTAGTCTTTCAATTGAATTTGACGAACTTTTGTGCTACTCCTACAATATCCAGAGCATTGTGTAAGATGTAGTTGGTTTGAAGAGGAAAAATAATTCTCAGTTTTTAGAAATTACTATCTAATGAAATAATAACAGGTAAGATCTATTTGCCAGAAATCAACCTCCTTGGAGTAAGCCAAATGGAGAAAATGACCTATCTTACATTTAAATTTTTATTAAGAATAAGAACAACAATTGTAGATGAATGTAAATATAATCTCTCTGCCCAATTGCATGTAACAGTTTCATGCCTGGTTTATGAAAAAATTTACTCATTAATTCTTAATCTGTCAACTCTGACTTTCTAACTAAACTCTTCTCACCTATTCCCATCCTGAACTACAGAACAATGTTAAATCTGGAGGGAAGGTGGGAAAAGATCAGTTGGAATTAGTAAAATGTCTTTATTATAAAATTTTAAATTTTAGTTCTATTATTTTCAAATATCTATAATAGCTCAAGCAGTACTTAAAATTTGGAACATTTTTAGATTTCTGTACACCTGCTTTAGTGAACAGTGAAAAAAGAGATTTATAAGTAGTTTTATACAATGCTCAGATTTATTTATATGGAAATGGGCATTCTTAGATTTCACAAAATAGTTTCTTTTGAATGGGTTAAATATTTTTTTTTCCTGAAAATCTTTTCATCCTAGGATTTACTGAGTAAACTTCCTTTTTGAATGGATGGTAAAAACATAAACCCTGACTCAACCCAAAACTTCTCTAATTCGAAATTAGTAAAGTCTAAATCATTGATCTAAAAAAAATGACAGGTAGTCATATTTTTACCATTAGAATTATTTAACACATCATTTTTAGTAATGATGTGTTAAACATAAAAATCTTTTTGCCTATATTTTCATCGTGTTAAATTTCTGTTATTCATATGTTTAATACATTTATTAAAATTGTTTATGAAGTTCGCAGAAGTGTTAGCTGTTTTAAACGTCTTTGTGAAAGTTGCAGACTTATGTTCAGAGCTCAGGGGGAAGCTAGATGAAATTTTGATAGACTTTTCACTTAACTAAAATTTTTTTTATGTCCAGAAGATGTATGTCTTGTCTACATTTTATGTTAAGACCTTAATTTTGTTTGTATATAAGAACATGCCTATCAGTTAACAGACGAGGAAATATATGGGCACTGCTCTGATATTTATAATGTTTTAAAATATTATGGTGGCAAGATGAACAATGCTGCATTTTAATTTTAATTTTTTTCTCTTTAAAATATGTTTTGCCTTTCCTACAATTCAAATTCTATTAATATTTTGGCCACCCACCATTGATATCAAAATGTTTTAGTTCATGCTTGAAATAATCCCAGTTGGTTCTCACACTTTCTTCATTGAATCATTACAGATTTTAAGATAAATCAGGCCCATTGGAATTTATGTAACAGTGATTTAACAAGTTGAGGTGGTATTTCATGGAGGTGAGATCTGTAACAAGATGTGACTGTGTTTAAATTGATCTTTGAAGTGTTGAACAACTTTATTGCAGCATAGTAGATATTTTCTCAACTTTACTTTAGTAATTTTTGCCATTTTTTTCTCAATGAAGGAAACTTTCTGAGCACAAATGTACTTAGCAACAAGTTGTTGATTTGCCCGGAAGTTAAATCTTAATAGAGTGCCTGATAGAGTAGATGATAATATCATGAAATTATAATGATAGCAGCTAATGCCTAGTCAGTACTTTTATGTACTAGGTTCTGTATTAAACGCTTTACATGTATTATTTAGTCTCATAGTTAGGCCTACTTTTTGGAAGAGGAAGCTGAGGGATAAACCTATGAGGATGAATAGAAATAATATCCAACTCACAGAGATAAATAAGGTGGAAGTGGTGTACACACCCAGAATTTGCCTGGATGACAAAGTTCATGTGCTTAATGAGTGCATCTGTCTCAATAAAGATACCTTTCTTGGCAGCCCGCCTCCTTTAGTCAGCTAGAACTTTTAGGAAGATAATACTTTTTGACTACTTTGTTATTCAGTAGCATAGGCATTATAGAGACTTAAGAAAAAAAAAAAAAAACCAAGAAGGGTGAAAAAATGCCAGTTTACCTTGTTATTTGTATTTATGAATTTTTTGTTTGTTTTTTTAGAGACAGGGTTTTTTGTTGTTGTTGTTTTGTTTTCTTTCTTTTTTTTTTTTTTTTTTGAGACAGACTGTCACTTTGTTGCCCATGCTGGAGTGCAATGGTGTGACCTCGGCTCACTGCAGTGTCCACCTCCCAGGTTCAAGTGATTCTCCTGCCTTAGCCTCCTGAGTAGCTGGGGTTACAGGCACATATGCCACCATGCCTGGCTAATTTTTGTATTTGTAGTAGAGATGGGGTCTCACCATGTTGGTCAGACTGGTCTCAAACTCCTGACCTCGTGATCCACCCACCTCGGCCTCCCAAAGTGCTGGGATTACAGGCATGAGCCACCGTGTCAGGCCCGAGACAGGGTCTTCTTATGCTGCCCAGGCTGGCCTGCAGTGCCTGTGAACAGGCACAATTATAGTTTGCACTACTGGCTTTGAACTTTTGGGTACAAGCAATCCTCCTGCTTCTTGAGTAGCTGGGACTATTGGCATGTGCCACTGTGCCCAGCTTGTTATTTGCTTTTTAAAATGTTGGTAGAGATTTATGGGACTAATTCAATTCTTGAAACATCCCAGCTATTACTCTACCAAGGGCCTTACTTCGGGAATGTGGGTCTGAGGACTGATCATGCTATATGCCCTGCTTTTGCCAGTGAATATCTAGGACTTCTCTTGTCCATTCATCCACTCCAGCCACAGAAGCATGTCTTAGAGTGCCCAGACCCTTTCATTTCTTGGCATAATTACATCAGCTCTTCCCATGCTTGGAAACCTCTTCCTTAGGTATTTGCAAGGTCAGAAGGCCAGGCTCCCTCCTGTCTTTCAAATCTCAGCTTAAATGCCATGTTCTCAGAAAGTTCCTATCTGACCTTCCAAATAAAGTGAGATTCCTCCTCACTTTCATCTCTCCCACACACTCTTTATTTCCAATGTACTGCTTTCATTAGCTTCTGTCAATTTATTGTCTGTATCACCTACTAGATCCTAAGCTTCTTGAACCATGTCTGTCTTATCATGTTTCTAGCACTGAACAGAATGGCATGTGATAGATACTCAGTAAATATTAGAGAAATGAATGAATAAAAGACTGGGTGACTCAGAGAGCTTGGAAAAGGAGAATAAATAATTAAAAGGAACACAATGCAGTA
Source organism: Rhinopithecus roxellana (assembly GCF_007565055.1). Classification (NCBI taxonomy): domain Eukaryota; kingdom Metazoa; phylum Chordata; class Mammalia; order Primates; family Cercopithecidae; genus Rhinopithecus; species Rhinopithecus roxellana. The sequence continues at coordinate 66,144,253 of NC_044554.1, forward strand.
AAAGTAACTTTCTTATTATAGCTTAAGCAAAGGAATTGGGATGAGTAGCAGGAAGCGAGAGGGGAAAGCATTTTCTGTTAGTGTGTGAATCTCAGATTTGCCTGACCACTTTGAAAGTGAACAAGGGTGTCCCAACTTCATCTTCTGAGAAACAGCTGTGTCTCTGGTCACTTTTTTTCTAATAAAGCAAGACCCTGATTCCAAATCCAGGCCTCAGATTTGCTGTATCCCAGAGAAGGCTGACTGTGGCTTGCTATAGATAATGAAGACTGGTCTGTGGTGCATAATGGATTCTAGTTTGTCCCTATTTTTTTTCCTTAAGACTGCCAAATTCATAATAAATGACATGTTTTAAATGACTACTCTTTATTTTGAAAAATGTTATCATTAGAGTTAAAAATTAAGTTCATGCTGTTCAGATTACTCTTTTGCATTCAGGAGTTCAGAGCTGCATAGGTTTAGGGAAGAGAACCTAATTAAGTATAAATAACAGATTCCAGGAAACAAAGGATAAAAAGAGGAAATGTTAAATTATAAGAGTAGTATAGTAAGAAATAAGAGACATGCAGCAAGTCTCCCGCCACAAAATTACGGTAGATGGGTTCAGTGAATTCTGTCTTTATAGCCTGGTTGAAAAAAACACAGAAATGAGAATTATGGAAAATTGACTGCCTAAAAATATGTAAGTCATATTATTTTAATAAAATAAGAAAATTAGGAACTTGGGACTGTGAGATACCCTAAACCAGTGTCCCCACAGGCAGAGAAGAATTGAGACAGTGATGTAAGGAAGCCTTCATTATCTGACAGTCCCTGGCCCTGAAATATGGCACTTGCATGTGATTCTACTTAGAATGGGAATAAACTTTTCCGGATAAATAGTTTAAAAAATTGATTGAGGCCTTATATTAAAAATCAAAACAAAATTATGAAACTACTTTCCTCTGAAAACTTTATGTTGTCTGTCCCTTGGTCTAATCATCCCAAAGGTCATATGTCCATGACTTTGCACATGATTCTGGCAAGTTTTCAATACTGCTTCCAATGACTTTCTATAACTCTGGATCTTTTATAAGATTTCCAATTTCATTTTGCGGTTGTTTTGCATTTTACTTTTGGCTATTGTAAGCAATCAACAAGAAGTTGATTAAAAAATTTGGACTGGAACAAAAGTGAAGGTTGGGAGGGAGCCTGTTTCAGAGGTCAGTGGCTTAGTGAATATTTTCAGTTATGAAAACTTGAGTCTCCATGCAACTCCTGCACTAAGGGTTCTTGGCAAACACATGCTCAGACAATTAAGAGCTCTTGTAATTCTGCTCTCAAACAAAAACCCCTTTGTATTAGTCTGTTATCACTGCTACAAAATTATTACCTGAGACTGGGTAATCTATAAAGACAGGAGGTTTAATTGACTCAAGTTCTGCACGGCTGGAAAGACCTCAGGAAACTTACAGTCATGGCAGAAGATGAAGGGAAAGCAAGGCATGTCTTACATGGCAGCAGGAGAAAGCCATCAGATCTCATGAGAACTCCCCCACTATCATAAAAACGGCATGTGGGAAACCGCCATGATCCCATCACCTTCCACTAGGTCCCTCCCTCACTCTTGGGGATTACAATGTCAGATGAAATTTGGGTGGGCACACAGAGCTAAACCATATAATTCCACCCCGGCTCCTCCCAAATCTCATGGCTTTTTTCACATTTCAAAACCAATAATGCCAGAAATTTCTTCTGTCAGATACACTAAATCATCTTTCTCAAGTTCAAAGTTTCACATATCTCTAGGGCAGGGGAAGAATGCTGCCAGTCTCTTTTCAAAAGCATAACATGAGTGACCTGTACTCCAGTTCTCAATAAGTTCCTTATTTCCATCTGAGACCACCTCACCCTGGACTTCATTGTCCATATCACCATCAGCATTTTGGTCAAAACCATTGAACAAGTCTATAGGAAGTTGTAAACATTTTTTCTGTCTCCTGAGCCCTCCAAACTGTTCCAACCTCTGCCTGTTACCCAGATCGAAAGTCACTTCCACATTTTCAGATGATCTTTATAGCAGTGCCCTACTCCCTGTACCAAGTACCTGCATTAGTCTTTTCTCATGCTGCTATAAAGATACTACCTGAGACTGGGTAATTTATAAGAAAAGAGGTTTAATTGACTCACGTTCCACATGGCTAGGGAGACCTCAGGAAACTTACAATCATGATGCTTCTATGATTGGGAGGGGAAGGAAGGTATGTCATACATGGCAGCAGGAGACAGAGGAGGGGAAACAGCCACTTTTAAACCGTTAGATCTCATGAGAACTGTCTATCATGAGAACAGCATGTGGGAAACTGTCCCCATGATTCAATCATCTCCCACCAGGTCTCTCCCTCACACATGGGGATTACAATCCCAGATAAGATTTGGGTGGGGACGTAGAGACAAACCATATCATTCCTCCTGACCTGCCACAAATTCTGTTACTGAGAAATGACTCAGAAATTGAATAGCTTCAAAATTATCTTGATTGGCTGCAACAGCAGTCCAAATTCAGAAAATTATGGTTTGACCCATGTATTAGTTTCTAGGACAAACTGGAAAGAGTAAAGACTCTCTACCATGACTTTGGCTTAAGGGAAAATAACTACATTCATGATTGGGCTGCCACGGGCAGTCTTTTGGATTGATTTTTCTCATTGGTTTAGCTTTCCATGGTCTGGGAATTAAATCCCCTACTGTGTGCAATTTACACTTATTGAGAAGGGTAGTATCATGGCAAGCTGTTCTGTGGCATGTCTAGATGAGGATGAAAAATCAAATTTTTAGCACTTTTGCACAAGTGTTTGGGAATTTGACTTTTGGCTATTTTGAATATTTAACTTACCTAAGTACATGTATATTTTCAGTATATAATAAAGTGATGATTAAAATTATACAAACAAACAAGAAATTTGGTTTTATGCCCAACAGTTTAGTTTCTCAAAGATATTGAGTACTTTTGCCTTGATGTGGGGAAAGCAGTTCAAAGGAAATAAATATCTTTTCATAAAGTAAGGCTATTAGCTAATAGCTTCAGCAAGGAATGGTAAATAAAAGTGTTCAGTCTTATTTATACCTCAACTGAAAGGCTAATAATTTTTTGGTTTATACCTTTGATTTTATAGATTTATTTAAAATGTCAGGATATGAAAATGTTGACTTTAGCTGGGTTTCTGCTATGAAATTCATGATGCATGAAATTTTGACATACTTATCGACATTCCTACATATCATTTATTCATAGGAAGAAATAATTCCAATTTATCAGGTTGCATATGGTGAATAAGGAGTCATTCTGAAGTCATATGATTAATATTGATAATGCAGTTGCCATAGGACCTTAATTCATGTGGTTTTATTTTTTGTCCTGTCAGTTTTCTTCCTTGTTATAATCAAATATTAGCTATTGTTCAGTCCTTTGCTGGGCCTTCTGCTGCAGCAGCTGCCATCCAAAAACTAACTGGAGAAGAACAAATTCAGAAGGTAGTTATAAAGGAAGCAGTGCATATGACAGGGAACATATTTTTTCCTGCTTATTCCTAGGGAAACTATATAGTATCATAGAAAGAATGTGGTCTTTGGAATCTGACAGATTCTGGCTTAAACCTTACCCCTTATTCATTAGCTGTATGTAAGCAAAGGACACTGACTTTGAAGTCTCAGTTTTCTTACCTATAAAGTATATATAATGATATCTGCTTTATAAGATAGTTGCAAAAGTTATAGTATACATAAAAGGGCTTAGAAAGTTTATAGTAATTAGTATTACAATAACTACTACTAATACTTTGCCACTTTGAAGGGAGCTTTCAGAAAAATGCAGATCACTTTGGTAAGAGTGAGTGGTAAACCTGGTACTTGGTGGGCAGGTTTCCTAGTGGATAACTGCCAGGCTGTATGGAAACAGTGGTATAAATGAAACAACTCAGCTTGATGGTCTTGGCCTGAGACTTAACCTTCCAGTAACTCCATTGACATCAGAGTAGTATGATCCTCAAAACTAGATGATTATCAGGATACTTGGAGAAAGTGCCTGGTGTCATCCTCAAACTGGATTAGAATCTCCATATGAGGTTAATAAATCTGATTTTTAAAAATCCACCCAGGTAATTCTGATACTCAGTTTTGGAAACCACTTCTTAAGATTCAGACCCAGATTTTTCAAACCAACTTTGAGCATCATTGGGTGAGTAGCTACACATTATTTTTAAGACCCTTTATCTTTTATATTTTTTTATAACTGTTACTGTTTTCAACTGTGAACAAAATTAATATAATTCCTTAATATCATCTAAAACCCAGTCTGTATTCACTTTGTATAAATTACCTCAAAAATGTCTTTTTATAGTTGGTTTGTCTGAATCGTTATTAAAAAAAAGTCCACACATCACATTTGGCTGATACATTCCTTAAGTCTTTCTTCTTTTTTTTATATCATTGATTTGTTGGAAACACTGTGTCATTTACACTGTAGAATGTTCCAAATTTTGGATTTGACTGTCTTCTCATGGTGTCATTTAACTTGTAGCTCCATTCTTGTATTTTATATAAATTTACATAATTTGACATTGAGACTTGATTAGATTCAGGTTCAATTTATTTTGGGATTATAATATTTTTAATGTGTTCCAGTTCATTGCAGTAGTTATTTTTTAATGCATATTGTCCCTTTTTAGGTCAGTGGGAACTCCTTCATATTGACTGTGGTGTTTTTGACACAACATGGTATCCTTGATAATGTCCTTGCTCTCTGGCACAATAAGCTGTCCCAGGTTCATTTTGCTATGTATCTAGAGGGCTGATTATTAAAAGTACTTTGCTTCATTTCAGTAGGGGAATGGTATTTAGAGACCATAATCTGAATGCCAGGAGAGCTCCTGGCAACTGCATTGTCCTTGCATTTAGCTTTTTCAGAAGATAGAGCTGGGAAATGCACACTTGAAAATAAAATAAATCATGAGTTTAGACTGACATTTACAACTCAAATTTAAGATTACAGAATTTTTACTGAATTTGCTTGATTTTATACTAGTATCTCTTTAGTCTTATGCTGAAAATGTGAAATCTTTCATCCTAACCTGTACAGTTGTGCTGGCCCTCAGTCTATTTGCTCTTATATCCACTCTCCATCCTCTGGTTTACCCTATAATGTAGCAGGGATGACCCCTGAAGTTTTCATTTCTCTGGTTCCCCTGTCAACTGGCTTATAACTGGTCTTTGTCTTAGTAGGAGATTAGCAGATGGGAAGGAGAGATATTTCAAATTATTTCTTTTCTTCCATCTCTGCCTATGAATCATCTCAGGCAGCAGCTGTGTCTCCCCTGAAGTCTCAGCTCCCACTGTAATGGCTTGTGATGCTTTCAGCTTTCACTGGGTGACCCTGGCCGCCCTGGCTCTAGTTGTACCACCTTCTCTCTTTCTCTCTGGTTTAGGCATGGTAGTAGCTTCCTTTTGGTACTAATGTCTAGGTTTCCTCACTGTCCTTTGAATTTTAGTTCTTTTGCCACCCGTGTAACTAATTCTTTATACTATGAGTCTTTCTGTTTTATTATCTTCAAGTGGTTTCTATTACTTGATTAGACTGATGCAGTAGTATTGCTTAGTTATTTCACATTTTATTTTACCAACAGAATGTTGTGAATCTTTAACTGTTAAGAACTTGTAAACTGAATCCTGACGGTCATTATTATCATGTCATTTATCAATCATCAGTCATCACACTGTGATACCATTTCATACATATACGCTTTTCCTTTTTTAATTTCAGCTGTTAGATTTTGTCTAGTTGTACTTCCCTTCTGGCTTCTGAATTTGCCATTCCAACTATCACCCCACTTCAGGCCATTATGACAGCCTCCTTAAATATTGTAATAACTTCACAACTCTTTCTCCACCTCTGGTCCCTCTACTCTACAGTCTATTTTAATATTTGCTGTCAGATTTATTTTTATAAAGTACAGATCCAATAATGTTGCACCATTAGTAAGAGAGAAAATCTGTGGCTCTCCACCACCTACCAAATTCAGCACAAAATTTGTGCTGGCCTTCAACATTCTCCACAAAATATCCCCAAACCTACCTCTATGTTATGACTCTCTTCATACATACTTCAGCCTATTTATTGACATGCAAAATCTTTGGAAGTAAGGAAGACATCTCTGACTTTGCCATGGAGGAAGTGTTGTTTGAAATGTCTTGCGGAGAGACGCAGTCAAATGAGGCTTAAATATAGTAAGCAAATTTGTCGCCATCAGAGAAATGATTCCCTGTGCATTTATTAGAATTATTTTGATTACTCCAAACTCCTGAAAAGGCATATTAAATATTTGATTTTTTTACATGTTTATTATCAGTTTTCAGGGTAATTGGTGCCCAAGCAAATTCCAGTGGTGATCAGTGTGTTTTTAGTATTATTATGAATTCATGAATCATTGTATATTTTATACATTTGTATTCATTTAAGTTATTCTAGATGCACGTTGTCCCATCCTAGGTAATAAGTCTGTCTCTTTCAGATTTTAAAACAGAGATTACAGTGAGTAAGTCCTTAAAGATAAAATGACATTCATATTTTATAGGCTTGTTTATTCAAGGCTGAGTCCTGGGTCTCTCTGGACTCATTTTAGAAGCAAAATGTTAGTGATTAAAGAAGCTACTTACTCTCAGAGAAGGTCTTTGTTGACTGTTTTATTGTCTCTGTGGGCTCACTAGGTTCTTTGTTATAGGCTATATTAATTCATTCATTCATGTTTGTTGAACCTTTTAATGCTAGTTACTCGAAATATGGTAGTAAATAAGATGGACAGGGCCACTGTCTTGCAAAGTTTAAATCCAACAGGAGCTACAGACATTTAAGTTACAATCCCAATGAAAGCAGATACTGTGAAGGAGAGATTTGGAGTACTATGAAAGCCTGTGTCACAAGGCTTTGACTTGCTGTGGGAGTGGAGCAGGGAAGGCTTTCCTGGGGAAGTGATGTTGAAGAAGAAATCGGAAGGATTAGCAAGAGTTTGGGTGGGTGGATATATGAGCAGGGAAGATGGCAATTGAGAAGGTCTTAAAGAGAGAAGAAACACAGTCTCTTTAAGGACTGAAAAGCCACTGTGCTGAAGTGTGGAGACCTAGAGGATAACTGAAAGAGATTGGAGAGGCATGCAGGGGCCGGGCCACATGAGGCTTTCTTTGATCATGGTATGGATTGCACAGTTTTTAGAGGGTTGTCATAATGAGATCTGCACTTGGCTGAGGGTGGGAAATAGATGGGAAGGACACGAGAGTGCCTGCTGAGATGTCACAAGAGATGTGAGTAAGAGCTAATGGGGCATAGGCCTAAAGGTGCCAGTGGAGATAAGATATATCAAGACGCTGAGATGTTTTGGAAGTAAACAGAATACAGTGATACATGAACATGAGTATTGAGGGATATGGAAGTAGGAAAACATGATACCAAGATTTCAGAGAACTTAAGGAGGACTTGGTTTCAAAGAGTATGTGCTGGGGTGGAAGGAGAGACCAGGCGTTAATTATTTAAAAAAATCTTTACTAAAGAATAACTTATATATAATAATATGCACCTATTGTAAATGAGTATTTGATGAGTTTTGACAAATATATAAACCTGTATATCACAGTCACAATCAAGATATAGCATTTTTCCATCACCTAAAAAGTTTCCTTGTGCCATTTACAGTCCCCTCACCCTGCTCTGGCCCCAGGAAATCACTGATCTGTTTTCTCACTATAGGTTAGATTTGCCTTTTCTGGAATTTCAATAAATAGAATCACGCTGTATGTAATCTTTTGGGATTGGCTTTTATTGCTCAGTATAAAAGTTTTGAGATTCATTCATATTACTGTGTTCCTCAGTAGTTTATTTTTATTGCCAAGTTGTATTTTCTTCTATTGCTACATCCACGATTTGTTTATTGAGTCACCTATTGATGGATATTTAGGTTGTTTTCAATTTTGGTCTACTATAATAAAATTGCAGTGAACATTTGAGTACAAGTCTTTGTATGAACATATGTTTTTATATCTCTTGGGTAAGTATACCTAGTAGTAGAATTGCTGGATTATATGGTAGATGCATATATTTACATTTTATAAGTATACATACATATGTACGTATGTGAGTGTGTGTATACCCCCCACACACATAAGGGATATATATATCTGCCAAATTATTTCAAAAGTGGTTGTAGCAATTTGCCTTCTCAACAGCAACGTAGGAGAGTTTAAGTTGCTTCACATCATTGTCCACACTTGGTATTGTCAGTTTCTACCTTTAGGTATTCTAGTAACTATGGAGTTATATCTCATTGATTTTAATTTTAATTTCCCTGAAGATTAATGTGATTTAGCATCTTTTTATTTATCCATTTGTATATCTTCTCTTCTGAATTAAAATTTGGACTGTCTGTATTGTTATGAGTTGTCAGAGATCTTTAAAAATTCTAGGTAAAAGTCTTCAATCAGATATATCTCCCAAATATTTTCTCCTCAATCTGTGACTTGACTTATATTCTATTAATAATGATATGTGAAGAGGTTTCTTATTTTGGTGAATTCCAATTTGTTAATTTACTTTATGAACTGTGCCTTTTGTGTCTTAACATCTTTGTTTACCTCAGTTTTGTGAAAAATTTCACTTAAGTTTGTCTAATAGTTTTATTGGTATTATTTAAATACATTTAAGGAGTACAGCGCAATTTTGTTACATGGACATATTGTATAGTGGTGAAGTCTTGGTTTTTAGTGTATCCATCACCTGAATAATGTTCATTGTACCCATTAAGTAATTTTTCATCACCCATCCCGTTTCTCTCCCCAACCCTTCTGAGTGTACTAGACCTACCATTCTATACTCTGTGTGTACACATTATTTAACTCATAAGTGGGAGCATAGCATATTTGACTTTCTGTTTCTGAGTAATTTCATTTAAGACAATGGCTTCCAGCTCCATTCATGTTGCTGCAAAAGACATACTTCATTGTTTTTACAGTTGAATGGTATTCCGTTGTCCATATATACCCCATTTCCTTTATCCAGTCATCCATTGATGGACACTTAGGTTGATTCCATATCTTTAGCAAAGATTGTGAATAGTGCTGTGATAAACATGTGAGTACAGGTATCTTTTTGATATAGTTATTTCTTTTCCTTTGGGTAGATACCCAGTAGTGGGATTGTTGGATCAAATGATAGTTTTAGTTTTGAGAAATCTCTTTACTGTTTTCCATAGAGATTGTAAAAATTTACATTTCTACCAACAGTGTATAAGCATCCCCTTTTCTCTGCATCCTTGCCAACATCTGTTTTTTTTTTTTTTTTTTACTTTTTAATAGTAGTGGTTCTGACTAGTGTAAGATGGTATCTCATTGTGGTTTTAATGTGCATCTCTCTGATGATTAGTGATGTAAAGTATTTTTTCAAGTGTGTGTTGGCCATTTGTATATCTTCTTTTGAAAACCATCTTTTGATCACTTTTTAATAGAGTTATTTGTGTATTTTTTTTAGTTGTTTGAGTTCTGTGTGCATTCTGGATATTGGTCCCTTGATGGATGTATAGTTTTCCAATATTTTCTCTAATTATGCAGGTAATGTATTCACTCTGTTATTTCTTTTGCTGTGTTAAGGTTTTTTAGTTTAATTAAGTACTAATTTATCTAGTTTTGTTTTGGTTTCTTGTGCAGTTGAGGTCTTAGTCATGAATTCATTGTCCAGAAGAGTTTTGTCCTGAAGAGTTTTCCCTAGGTTTTCTTCTAGTATTTTTGTATCCTTGCATGTACGGCTGCATAGTTTTATTATTTATATTTGGGTCAGTTGTCCACTTTGACTAATTTTTATGCATGGTGTGAGAATTAAGTATCTTTTTTCTTCATACAGATATTTGGTTCTAGCACCATTTATTGAGAAGTTATCCTTTCCCCTTTGAATTTTCTTGGCATCTTTATAGAAATTCAACCTACCATTTCTAAACTCTTCACTTTATTCCATTAATCTCTATATCTAGCTTTATACCAATCCTTTGCTTTGTTGATTACTGTAGTTTTATAGTTTGTTTACAAAATATTTAATGAGTTCTTCAGATTTGTTCTTATTCTTCAAAATTATTGTAGGTATTGTAAATTCTTTGCATTTCCATACAAATTTTAGAATCAGCTTGCCAATTTCCAGTGAAATGGACAGTCTTGCGTTTTGCAGACTCTTAGGGGAAAAGCATTGAACCTTTCACCACTAGGTATGATTTTAGATGTGTTTTTTTCAACAGATATCCATTGTCATGTTGAGGATATTTCTATATAGTCTTAATAATCTGAGACTTTACTTGTTTGTTTATTTTGTGAATGGATTTGGAATTTTTTTCAAATGCTTTTTCTACATCAGGTAAAATGATTATATGGTTTTGCATTTATTCTGTTAAGATGGTGAATTTATTGCATTCCTTGTTTATTATTTTTTATATACTCCTAAGGTTGATTTCCTAATATTTTGTTAAAGGGTAGAAGTTACATCTGGTTCCAGTTATTTCATTTTGGCCAGAAGCACAAGTCTGTTCAATCAGTTTCGATCATGTTGAATTTAAGGTAAATTTAAAATTTCTAAGTGGAGGTTCATTATCCAATTGGTAGTAGGTTTGCATTTTAGAGAAGTCTGAGTTGATTTCTTCAGAGATAAATTTGGGCGTTGTAGTTATACTGACAGTGATCAAAGTCATAAACTTGTTGGATGTTGTCATCTTGTGAGAATGAAAGGGTGCAAAAAAACTGGGGCTCAGTTCAGGCCTCAGGGAACCTCACTTTTAAATTGTAAGCAAATAAAGATGAACTAGAGGAGATGACAAAAAAGGAATATCTAGATGGGTAGGAGAAAACCAAGAGAGCGTGTTGTAGAAGCCAAGGAAAATAGTGTCAAGATTTTAATGCTGCTGATTCAAGTGAAATGAGGACAGAAAATTGACCATGGGATTTTGTGACATGAAAAGTTTTATGATCTTGCTCAGAGCAGTTTGAATACAGCCCTGGGACAGAAGCCAGTCTCAATGCTGAAACTGAGTGGGAAGTAAGACAACGGAGAGGGTATTTAGTTGAATTTTTAAAGTTTGGTTGTAAAAGGTAGACAAATATTAGCTTGACAGCTGGAATTGGATGAGGATTTGAGTAATGGTTTATTTTCTTTTCTAAAAATGTTTTCTTTTTAAATTAGAGAGGCTTGAGTATATACAAATGCCAGTAGAAAGGACCCAGTTGAAAGTATGAGGTTAATGACTTGAAAGAGAGAGGCAATAATCTATAGTATGAAGCTCAAAAAGGCTGCTGCATGTGCAATTCAGAGCAGAGTTGAGGCTTCACCTTAGATAGCAAAGGTGACATTTCTTCTCGTAACAGAAAGAAGGAAGGAAGGGAGGGAGGGAGGGAGGGAGAGAGGGAGAGACAAAGGGACAAAGGATGCCCAGGAAGCCAGGTTTGTCATTTGATGGTGGGAAATTAAGAGCTATATTTAACTGATGGCTTCTATTTCTTTTTTTTTATTTTATTGTTGTTGTTGTTTTTTGGTTTTTTGTTTGTTTTTTTTTTTTTTTTTTTTTTTTTTTTTTGAGACGGAGTCTCGCTCTGTCACCCAGGCTGGAGTGCAGTGGCCGGATCTCAGCTCACTGCAAGCTCCACCTCCCGGGTTTACGCCATTCTCCTGGCTCAGCCTCCCAAGTAGCTGGGACTACAGGCACCCGCCACCTCACCCGGCTAGTTTTTTGTATTTTTTAGTAGAGACGGGGTTTCACCGTGTTAGCCAGGATGGTCTCGATCTCCTGACCTCGTGATCTGCCCGTCTCGGACTCCCAAAGTGCTGAGATTACAGGCTTGAGCCACCGCGCCCGATGGCCTCTATTTCTTATGGGGAAGAAAAAGATACATTCTACAAAATGTTTGAAAAATATTTGACCCATATTGAAACAGATCTGAGGAATTTTTGAAGAAAATTTGGTAATGTTTTATTAGAAACCATGAGCAGAATAATAAAGTTGTCTTAGTTCATTTTGTGTTGCTATAAAGGAATACCTGAGGCTAAGAGTAATTTATGAAGAAAAAAGGTTTATTTGGCTCACAGTTCTGATGGCTGGAAAGTTTAAGATTGGGCATCTGCATCTGATGAGGGCCTGAGGCTGCCTCCACTCATGGCTGAAGGCAGAAAGGGAGCTGGAGTGTGCAGAGGTCATACACAGAGAGGAAATGTGAGACAGAGGGAAGGTTCCAGGCTCTTTTAAACAACTAGCTATTGAGGGAACTAACAGAGTGAGAACTCACTCCCCCAACCTTGGAAGGGCATTAACGTATTCAGGAAGGATTCCCCCCAGGACCCAAACACCTCCCATTATGTCCCACCTGCAACACTGGGGATGAAATTTCAACGTGAGATTTGGAGGGGACAAACATTCAAACCATAGCAGTTGTATAGGCACAGACATGTTTGATTGCAACATCTGGCTGATTACTGGTTTTGAAGGAACTCAGTAACCCTGACGACTATTATATGGTCGTCACCTATGAGACACCCTAAACCAAGGCTATGCCAGTCCAGAATGATGACTTACAGATGATTAATTCAATGGTAACCACTTAGCAAGGATGGAAGGCTGGAGGGAAAACAGTGACTTCTTTACTTATTCCATCTCCTGCTACAGGGCATTAAAAGTCCTTCTTTTTCTCTTTCCCATCTTCTTCTCCTGTTCCTGAAGTTCAACGTTGACTCAAGCCACACTGCCTTCTCCACTCATCCTCTTACCCTTAGTCCCTAGTCTTACTTCTCTAATGCTGGTTTCTTAACCAGTATATTTAATCTACCCCCTACTCTTCTCAGTCCCTCTACTGAAAAGTCTTTTTATGACGTGTTGAATTTTTTTTAATCTCAGTATTTCCATTTTCTCTTCAAGTGTGTTTCCTCCTGCATTTTTTGAGCTACCTTGAATTCCACTTGTTGTCCTATTTATTTATTTACAAAAGAAAAAGTCTACGTTTGCAGTATTCTCAATCCTAATTTAAGTTAGATTATTTTCTTAAATGCCATCTTAAACTACTTTAAATCTCCCCAATTTTTTCTTAGAATTAAAAAACATTAAAGGGCATCCAAAAAGCAATGTGTGTGTCTCATCAAATTTGAGGTTGAAATGGTATTTTATTTTAAAGACAGAAGTGCCTAAAAGGTTTTGTTTTGTTTTGTTTGTTTTTTTAAATAGAAAGTCTAATGATATTTACATACAGTCTCTGGCAAAGTATTATGGAGACATTTACATATTTAGATTATTTAGAAAATTAGAATTGAAAAGACAATAAATGTCTTTGTATATTTAAGTTATGGTCTATGCAAAAGGATTCAGTTACTCATAAAAAAAGAAAAGTATATTTTCATTTAAGCACCGAAAATGTGGGAAGCTTTTGGGAAGCAGTTTTACTAGGTAGACTGTAGATATTAAAAGTCAGGAATCCTGAGTCGTTATACTGTCACTAGTAGGCAGTTAATCAACAATGTCCATGTGTTACCTGCTATGTACAAAGTGCTTTCCTAGGATCTGCTGAAGAATAGCAGTGTATCCCAGCACTTCAGCTCATAAGCCTACTCTCTAAAGTAGGTGTAAGAAATGAATTTGCTCTTCAAAACTGAAGTGAAAGGAACTTTTTTCTTTCTTTCTTTTTTTTTTTTTTGAGACGGAGTCTCGCTCTGTTGCCCAGGCTGGAGTGCAGTGGCCGGATCTCAGCTCACTGCAAGCTCTGCCTCCCAGGTTCATGCCATTCTCCTGCCTCAGCCTCCCGAGTAGCTGGGACTACAGGCGCCCGCCACCTCGCCCGGCTAGTGTTTTTTTTTTTGTATTTTTTAGTAGAGACGGGGTTTCACCATGTTAGCCAGGATGGTCTCGATCTCCTGACCTCGTGATCCACCCATCTCGGCCTCCCAAAGTGCTAGGATTACAGGCTTGAGGAACTTTCTTCTTTGATATCAAATAACTCTGACATTGAACCACATTCACTAGGGTGTCAACAATTCAATCATGTTCATAGTTTGGAGACCCAGCCTTCAGTTTCCAAGGCCACTAATATGGTTTGGCTCTGTGTCCCCACCCAAATCCCATGTGGAATTGTAGTCCACATGTGTTGAAGGTGGGACCTGGTAGGAGGTGAGTGGATCATGGGGGTGGTTTCTGATGGTTTAGGACCATCCCCCTGATGCTGTCTCCTGATAGAATTCTCACAAGATGTGGTTGTTTAAAAGTGTGTGGCACTTCCTCCTTTGCAGGCACTTTCTCTCCCTCACCCCTGCTGTGCTTGCTTCCCCTTTGTCTTCTACTATGATTGTAAGTTTCCTGAGGTCTCCCAGCCATCCTTCCTGTATAGCCGGCAGAACTGTGAATCAATTAAACCAATTTTTCATAAATTACCCAGTCTTAGGTAGTTCTTTAGAGCAGTGTGAGAGTGGACTAATATGGCTACAGAGGAGTTAACCACAGAGATGCTCACTGTAGCCCCTGTGGGCTATTAAAAGGAGGGGGATTCCATTCCTTCTATGGCAAGCATGGGAAATGAGCTTCTTTGAGGATTCCTGGGTTCTCAGGCACTACCAGGGAAGAAACTGAAGATCTCCCTCATTCCCAAGTCTCTGGTGAAGTACTATTCTCTCCCTCCATTTCCATTTCCTCCTCTTCAAACCTTGGGGGATGCCCCTCCTCTAGTAATTAAGCTGTATAACCTCTATAGGCCAAGTCTCCTGAAAATGAGCCTAATTCTCCAAGACATGCAGGCTTGATTGCTCATGTGGAGGGCACGAAGGAAAAGAAATCTTTTCATCAGTCTCCTAAAGCAGTAACAATCAGACAGAAATGAATATCTTACTAAATTATCCTGCTGCATACGAATGCTATAGAAAATGTATTGATGACAAGGTACATTACATCTTTTATTTGGCATTTCATCATGCAGGCTTTGTGAAATTTTTATTTTTCAGAAACTCATCTGTTATTTTCAAATAAGTAAGAAATATATTTAAAAAGCTTTTACTGACTCAACACTTGATATGATATATTCACTGGTCTATAGATTATCATGACACTAAAAATAAACTCCATGCTAGCATTTGATGCAAGAACTGAAACATAATACTCTTAAAAATAGAAATTTGAATGCAGAATATTTTTGAAAAGAATTTTCTAATGTTCAGGAGATGTTCACCCTAGGATAAGTGAACATAATGTTCAAGGCATCAACTTCTTCATAAAGTGAATTAGAGGGAGCTTTTATATCTCCTCATGATGACAACATCAGAGCTACCAAAATAATCTGCAATGAATGTGTTTAAATCCCTTTGAGCGTGATATGGAAAAATTTCAAAAGGAAACACAGGACTCTTGAGTACACATTCAATGTTTTATACTATAGCAGAGCTTTTCCAATTTTATTGTGAACACGAATCCCCTGGAGATCTTGCTAAAATTCAAAGTCTCATTCAGTAGGACTGGGGTGGGGCCTGAGTTTCTACATTTCTAAGAAGCTCCCAGGTGATGCTGATGCTGTAGGTTTGCCGTCAGCACTGAGTAGCCAGATTGTAGAGAAAACTTAGTGCCACAGTTACTGTAGTCAATACTGTTGAATTTATCTTTTGCAATGTGAACATATCTTTTATACCAAAACATATGAGCATATGTTTTCCTCTAGAGGAAATTTGGACCTTAAATTTAATTTTTAGAGAGTCTTCATTTCTGGTGGCCAACTGACCACTGAGGGTATAAAAAAGAGAGGGCTAAACAAGGCAGACCAAACCCATACATAGATGACAGCTGCATAGCTGGAAACTTCATAGTTGGAAAGTATGTGGCACTCACGTAATTCTGGAACCCAGCCAATTGCCCCAGCTATGACTTGAGGACCCCTGGTGTACCAGATGATCTTCAGTTTATGCTGGGATTGGTGTGTGTGACAAGTTTTGGGCAAGTTGTTTTGAGATACCTGTTGAACACTTAAGAGAGAGGTCCAATAGGTAACACATGGTTCTGGAACTCACTGAAGAGATTTAGACTGCATGTATAGGTTTGGAGTGGGTATGAAGTGAAAACAAAAGAGAGTCTAGGCCATATCCTAAAGAATGCTAACTCATAAAGGATGAAACAGCAGAAGAATAGCCAACAAAGGAGATAGAGATTTAAGAGGAAAATTGGAGAGTGAGCGCTCATTTAGGCCAAGTAAGAGAGTGTTGGCATATAGCAAGTGCTAAACAAATTCTTGTTGAAATGAAAAACAAGAACAAGCAAACAGAAGGCAGACTGAACTGAGCTCATGAACACCTTTCACCAAGAATACTGAATTGTTAGCTTTTCCTAAGCTATCTATAGCCTTTCATAGGTTTGTTTCTATCCGATGCTGTCCCCTCTGCCTGGAACACCTTTCGGTCATTTCCCCTCCCCTCCCCTCCCCTCCCCTCCCCTCCTCTTCCATTCACTCCCCTTCCCTCCCCTTCCCTTCCCTTTTTTTTTTTGAAACAGGGTCTCGCTCTGTCACCCAGGCTGGAGTGCAATGGCACAGTCTTGGCTCACTGCAAACTCTGCCTCCTGGGTTCAAATGATTCTCATACCTCAGCATCTTGAGTAGCTAGGACTACAGGCACATGCCACCATGCCTGGCTAATTTTTGTATTTTTGGTAGAGCTGGGGTTTCACCATGTTGGCCAGGTTGGTCTTGAACTCCTGACCTCAAGTGATGCACCCGCCTCAGCCTCCCAAAGTGCTGGGATTACAGGTGTGAGTCACCACACCTGGCCCCATTTCTTGGTTCTTGCCTCTGCTGCCCATCGCCTGTTGTGTTTAGATGTGTTCTCGTGGAACGTGGGAACTTGGCTAGTCCTTTTTGCACTTACCTTCCCCTGTTGACCTACGTGATTGCGTCCAACCTGCCCCCAAACTTGTCTCAGACCATTTTTTTGGTACCCAACTGGGCCAGGAGGCCCCCCTCCCCAGAAGGAACTGTAGCAATTGGGGTTGATGAAAACCAAAGGAGGCAGATAATATTTAGCCGATCATAGATGCTAGTATCTCCTACTCACTGATACCATATATGGCGATGGCTGCTGATGTCCAAGCTCCAGCCAAGCCATGACTTATGACTCCAAAGGAGTTGCAGATGTGAACAGAAGTGGAAACAGGGAGGAAGCTGAACAACTGTGGGTAAAAAAAGCTACTGAAGAATTAATATCAGATTTAAAAATGGACCCAAAGTAGTGGAGGGCAGAGGTGTTTAAGAAATGAATCCGAGGTGGGACTACCTGGATTTGAATCTTACTCTGTCATTTACAAATTACTTGGTTTTGGGCAAATTACTTCTCCAGATTATGGTTTAGTCATTCATGAAATGAAGCTAGAGCACTAAGCACAGTTCTTGGCCAATATAACATGTTAAATAAATGTTGGCAAAATGAACATGTACATATGTGTATGCACACACACACGCACACATTAGGTGTGTAGATGGAATATGACACATAAAGAGGCTTATAGGGGACAGTAAGCTAGGCTTCTCAAAAATGTCGATAGAATGAAAGGGCTAATCAATTTGTTTAGGGGAAACTTAATGTATTGCCCTTTGGATACCGAGATGATGCCTTCTCAGAGGAACATATCCTTCCATTCTGTAGTATGTAGTGGAATAAAGGACTCTGAGTTGTTCACATCTTTTAATCAACTTTTCCTGTTACCAATGATGGCCATTTATGAAATCAGCTATTTGGTCTTTGGAAATGGAGTGGGTTTTCCCACTGTGTAAATGGAGCTCGAATGAAAACCTTTAACCTCATATGGACCTTCTTCAAACCTACTAAGTTTACTAACTTAGGTAACAGAAAATAAATGAGAATTACCAGTGCTATTAGGTGTTCAGAATCAGTACCTGAATGCTAGTTGGGAGATAATGACTTGAAGACCAAGATTTTGTGAATGTGGATAATCACTAAAAATCCATGAAGTTGCCAGCCAGGAAACTTACTTGCACAAACAAACGTTCTTATCCATGTTCTTCTTTATTTGCAGGAGTCAAATCATGTATTATTGGGTGGCAGAATGCCAGTCTAAATTGAATATTTGCCAGCTTAAAGTTTATTGACTTCAATTTGTTAGTTATAATTACTAACTTTTTATTTTATAATGTTCTAGTGCTGACATGCTTGGGGGGAAAATTGAACCCCAGCAGTGATTGCGCAGTAAGGAAATCATCAGAAGAGGAAAATTAAATGCTAGGTGATAGTTTGAAGTCAGCAGTGATGGGAATGAGTGGGTGGAAGAGTTACATTTTTAAGTAACTTAGCAAATGATGCTAAGAAAGTGCCATGGCATCATTTTGGTTTTTCTATTATAACAAAATGTAATTTATTATTTTTTGGTACTCATGTAAGAAAATCACTTTATAGAAAACTTTCACTGTCCTAAGCAGCTTGTTTCGAAACTTCCCCTACTTTTTGTTTTAAAGAATATTCAGTGATTTCACCTTGAAATTCCAAACTGCTTGAAAACTTTACCAAGAAGATGTCAAAGAAACTTGCAGAAATAGTGAAATAGAATAGAATGAAATCAGGGAATGCAATTTTCCGTGTCTCCTTGGGATGCTGCCTCACTGAGCAGAGTTTCCAGAGGTGGACAGATCCATGTATTTCTCTTTCCTCCTCTTGAGAGGTGCAGAAAATGTATGTTACCTTGTAAAGAAACAAAGCAAAGCAAAGCCAAATTATCTTTTAGGATTAGTTCTAACCTGCTTCTCATACAGCTTGAAGTCCTATCCCAAAACCTTTACTGCCTGAGTACAAAGAAGAGTTTCCTCGTACTTTTCAATCACTTATTTTTTACTTTCTTTTTTTTTTTTTTTTTTTTTTTTTTTTTTGAGGCGAAGTCTCGCTCTGTCGCCCGGACTGGAGTGCAGTGGCCGGATCTCAGCTCACTGCAAGCTCCGCCTCCCGGGTTTGCGCCATTCTCCCGCCTCAGCCTCCCGAGTAGCTGGGACTACAGGCGCCCGCCACCTCGCCCGGCTAGTTTTTTTTTTTTTGTATTTTTTAGTAGAGACGGGGTTTCACTGTGTTAGTCAGGATGGTCTCGATCTCCTGACCTCGTGATCCGCCCGTCTCGGCCTCCCAAAGTGCTGGGATTACAGGCTTGAGCCACCGCGCCCGGCCATTTTTTACTTTCTTAAGGAAGGAAACAAATATTAGAGCTTATAAGTAATATAAGTATACGTTTATTTTTTTTCTTGGCTCTTAAAGTTGCTTGTTAATGTCTTCTGTTTTCATTCATCTGTTTACCTTTCATCTATCCATTCATTTATTTATTCATGCCTTACCCTTACAAGCCTCAGGACTCAGAGATCTGTGAGAATGTAATGCAAGTCCCTGCTGATAAATTACGTAGCATTTTCTTGATAGTCCTGGCATAAGAACCCCAGTTATGCATATAGTATTTGAAAACATTATTTGTAATAAGCATGGGAGATGGTGGTCTATGGTTGAATATTTTTCAGCCTGTGGCAAGTTTTCTAAAATTAAGTACCTGTCAGTAGACTGCCTGTCCTCTTCATTTCTGCAAATTGGGTGGTGAACACATCTGAAGGAGATCTCAAGTGAGAGGCAATCTGTGGCTGGTGTCCAGTGTTCATTCCTTTTTCTTCTTCATTTTTCAATGTGTCAACTTAATGTCACTTCATCAGGGAAGCTTGCCCTGTCCTTTGCAGACCAGGTGAGTGGCCCTGCAACTCTTAGTGGCAGGTACATAGCTTTCACAACAACCATTACAATTGGGGTTAAATGTTTATTTGGTTGATTATTTATTGAATGCCTGCTTTTTCCATTTGACCATATGCTCCATGGGGCTGGGAGGACCATGTGTTGTTTATAGTCCTGTCTCCAGGGCCTGTCATCGTGTCTGGCACATAGTGGGAGCTAATTTGTTGAATGAATTAATAAAAAAGTAACCATTAAAAAACATTTAATTTAACTATTAGGATAAGTGTATGTATTGGTTTAGCCTTTTAAATTTCTGTGTAATTTTGCATATGTACTGATTATTATTTTTTAGAATCACAGAGTACTGAAATATATGGAAATTTAAATAAAACTATTCAATTTTTTGAAAATTGAAGATAAGGAGATGCTATAAACCAGAGAAACTATAAAATTAGTTGGAATATTCTTCTTTTTAATTTTTTAAGTGACAGTGTCTTTCTCTGTCACCCAGGCTGGAGTACGGTGGTGCAATTGTAACTCATTGTCACCTTGAATTCCTGGGCTCAAGTGATCTTGCAGCCTCAGCCCAGCCTCAGCTGGGGCTACAGGTGCACCACCTTGCCTGGCGAATGTTTTAATGTTTTATAGAGATGGAGGTCTCACTATGTTGCCCAGGATGGTCTCAAACTCCTGGCCTCAGGGATCCTACAGCCTCAGCCTCCCAAAAGGATGGGATTACAGATGAAAGTCATTGGACCCAGCCTAAAGTCCCTTTCTTTGAAAGTGAAGGTTTTAAATCCAACTTGCGAGTAAAACTTTTAGGGTAGTTAGGCTTAAAAATCCCCACACTACTAGTAACTTGATGGATTAGAACAATTCTTTCCCTAAGGAGCTGTTGTGCTTTCGCATTGTAAAATGTAATTAGCAGATGTAAAAAAAGGTTTATTAATCTTGAAAGGTATAATTATGGTTGCTTATATATGAATTATTTCATGTTCATGGATTGCTTCTCTTTCATTTTAAATAAACAGGTTAGGAAGTCAAAACGCCATTACGAATTTGATTAAAATCATTCCATTTCTTTCTAAAACATGATATTAGTTATTTTATTTTCCGTAAGAAATCCAAACGTCATTGGTCTGATTTTAGGATTGGGATTTTCAATATCCAAATCAGAATGTCTTCGTGTAGATTTTCTGTCAAAAATATTTGAAAGCATCAAATTATGAAAAAGTAATATAACGTAGAAAACTGAAAACCTGCACAGCTATCCATAAATTTAGTTCACGTGTCCAGTGAGCAATGATTAATGGTGCCTGGGCTAGATAGCTTCTGCTTGGCCTGCCACAACCACTTTCTCTCTTTCGCTGTCTGTTGGCTGCCCTGGAAGGTTCCTTTGTGCAGGCAAAGTCAGGTTCTCTTGCTTTCTGGCTTCCAATAGGTTTGGTCAGAGAGAGACTCAGCAAGTGTGTATGAGGGAATGGTCAGAATGTAATTTCTTTTTGAGGTTACCAGGGGCGCTGGCTGTGTCCTTTTAGAAAGGTTACTGCTCCCCTCAAGGTGGCTTCCTTTCATGACTCTGTAACTGCTCTCTCTCTTAGGGCTCATGGGTAACAACTGCCATCCTCAACCTCTGACTCCTTCTGGGTTATGGCTTTCCACTGCCTTCCCTATATGCTGCTCCTGCCTTGAAAATAGTCCCTTTATTTAGTCTCCTTGAGTCATTTGTTTTCTTTGCCTCTATGACTCATACAATACCCTTGAAAAGGCGGTGAGAAAATGTACCCTTTTACAATTCAATGGTCTATTCAAATGAATTATCTGAAATCAACATATGACTTTATAAGTGTAACATATATTTATACTTTCAGGCAGATATAGATACAAAACATACTCTATGTTTCGAAGAAAGTATGTCTCTCATGATTTGCTGCTAAAATTTTAGGTTCACCATTAGTAACAAACCATCTTTGAATTATTCATCTGGCAGTGAGAATGGATTGATCTTGTCTCTCTTCTCTCTGGTTGACTTTGTTGGTGTGCTCTGTATTTGTGAAGAGGAAGGTTCTGGTGAGGGGTGTGGTATTGATCCTGGCCCATAATGGAATTCAACTCATGACCTTAAACCTACTGTGTTACACTCAGCAGTGTTAACTAACCACAAGCCCCTTTGGTGCAGGTGTGTGTGTAAAGCTTTGTTTGGTCTTAATGAGCTCATGTTGGGGAGACAGATAAAAATGTGGTGCAATATAGTGTACTCCTGGCTCTCTCTGACCCCACAATTTCCCATTTCAATAGACTTCCTCTTGTTTGCTTTTGCTAAGCTCCATTGTGCATCAAAACCCAAAGGCTCACATCCTCCTCTGAATCAACTATGGGAACTCAACTGGGAAAAAAAGGGCAGAGACTGAATGTCCTATTTGACACCAACTTTACAAACAGGAATCTTAGTAACTGTCCACTACGTGGACAGAATTATTCTGAGCCAGTCCTGATTTGGGGAAGGAATACTACTACTTCATGGTTTTGGATGCAAACTTGGGGCAATCATCCATGTTCTTTTTTGTTTCACTCTCTGGCTTTACATTTCCTTTCTTCTTTTCCCTCTCCTTAGCCTGTTTTCATGAAGGTGGGAGGAGCATGAAAGCTCAGGGCAATGTTGGGAGAGTTGGGCCAGTGCTGGACACTGACTTCTAGCCCTAACTCCTCATTTATATCTAATTTCTGATTATATACTGATGTTTTGCCACAAGCAACTAGTAGTTTTAATACTAGAGAGCAGTCAAGTATAAAAAGACAAAGTTAATGGCTATAATAATTATGATTTTTCTGACCTGGGTTTTGCAGCAAAAACAAATCTACCCTGAGGCCAGGTGGCAAGAAGCTATCATCCTGATGGCCACTGTTGCTAACCACCATCACTGGAAAAGTGCTCAGGCAAGCACTACCCCCTAAGGGAAGATGCAGCTTCAAGCTGATCTTTCACTGGAAAAAACCAATGATGTTATTGAGTAGCACAAATAACCCACCCCGCAAACCTTCTCGACCAATTAAGTTCCACTATCAATGGACAAGGTTGTTTGCAGAGAACAAAAACTTTTTCTTGGCAGGGGGAGAACAAAACCAGAAAAAAAAAAAAAAAAAAAAAAACTCTTTTTGATGGTGAAAATGTATGTGATTCAGGTCTTAAATTGTCTTCTGTTTGCAAACCTGTACTCAGATGTGTGCAAGTTTCTTGCAGAAAGATTGAAATTTCCTAGAATCAGGAGGGGCTTCCTCTAAGCTGTTCTTTAGGTGGCTTTTTGCTAGCCTTGTCAGGGATGTCTTGGCTTCCTTGGGATCTTTAGCAAACCAGTAACTGTGATGAACAGATGCAGAACTTATGGCATTCTGAATAGACAAGGGAAGTTTCAAGCTTATTGCAATATTTTGATGTGCAAGCAGTGGGAAACCGTAAGGCAGCTGAAGTTATAACTTCCTTGGGCCACAAAAAGAGTATTTCTGGTATCTAAAAGTCTCTGAGCCCCTTGGAGCCTCAGAAATCCTTTATTTCATCACTCAGTCACGTACAGTAAGGCTCAGTGAAGGCAACATGGAGAGACACAGTTGGTTTGGGGGAGATGTAAGCACTTTTTTCCCTGTCTGGAATATCCGTCTTACAGATAAAGATAAGCTAGAAGGGGTAAATGATGAAATAATCTATGATGTTGGCCTTTGATTAGAAATATAATTTTTATTCTTCTTTAATGACACACTGAAGTCCATGGACTGTCAATGTGTTTGCCAAGATAGTAATGAAGCTTTCATGGCCATTTTTTGGCATTTCAAAAAGCAAAATGGCAGTTGTACACTTCCCTACGAGGAGACTGCACAGACTACAACTGAAGCGGCACTTCGGTGATTTGAACTGGAATTCTATCACTTCAGCTTGGTTAAAAAAAAAAAAAAAAACAGGTACCTTGTGCTGATCAGAAGTTTTGCGGCTTAACAGATCTTTGATTTAAAAAGAATATGGGAAATGAGTGGTCTTTTAACTTAAATAGTTTTGTAGTAAAATCTTTCAGAGTTAGGATATATGGAAGAAAATAATAAAAGGAGTTCTTGATTAATGGATGGATGGGTTCATTTTACTTTCAATGAATATTTATTGAACACCTACTATCTCCTAGGATCTCATCTTATATCTGTAAACAATGCAGAAAATAACCCTGTGGAGTCTACATGTTAGTAGGGGAAACAGAATGCACACATTAATGCAAGTTGTGAAAGAGGAAGGAAATAAGTAGTGTGATGAGATCATAATGGAAGATAAAGAGACAACACTACACGAGGTGGTCAGGGAAGGTCTGTTGAGCTGAGGCTGAAAGATGAGAAAGGCAAGGAAGGACTTGCTTGGGAAAATGTATGTAGTGATATGTGTGAGTGCTGGAGGTGAAACAAAAAGGAAGCCAGTGTGGTTGGATCAGGTGAGTGAGGATAGGTGGTCAGTTGCTAGTTCAAAGGATCCTGTGACAAGAGGTTTGGGCTGTATTCTAAGGGCAATGGGGAAATGATTGAAGGACCCTAAGCAAGATTTTTCTAAGATCAATTTTTTTTTTTTTTTTGAGATGGAGTTTCACTCTTGTTGCCCAGGCTGGATTGCAATGGTGTGATTTCAACTCACTGCAACCTCTGCCTTCTGGGTTCAAGCGATTCTCCTGTCTCAGCCTCCTGAGTAGCTGGGATTACAGGCACCCACCACTACACCTGGCTAATTTTTGGTATTTTTAGTAGAGACGGGGTTTCACCATGTTGACCAGGCTGGTCTCGAACTCCTGACCTCAGGTGATCTGCTCACCTCAGCCTCCCAATGTGCTGGGATTACAGGCATGAGCCACTGCACCCAGTTTCTAAGATCTATTTTTGTAAAATATCAGTTTTCTTGCTGGTGTAGCCTAGATTTGAGAAGGGCATGAATGGAAGCAGGAAGAAGAGTCAAGTGGCTTTAGGAATCCAGATATCACAGTGGCTTGGAGTAGGGTGTGACTTTTTGCTCCAGCATTGCTAGCTCATAGCCCAAGATAGCTAATGGAGCTCCATGCATTATGTCCAAATTCTTGCCAGCAAGAAAGAGGGAGGAGCATGAAAAACGCATGCCTTTTCCCTTTAAAGATCCTTTTCAGAAGCTTCACTTACCATTGCATGGAAGGCTAGGAAGTATAGTCATGTTCTGGGTGGCTAGGTAAAAATTGGAGGTTTCATCTAGAAGGAGAACAGACACTAGAAGACAATAATCTCTGCTAATTTCTGTTAATAATATATGTAAATAAATCTCTTTTGAAATATAATTTTAATCTCCAGCTCTAAGTCAAATGTTTGGAATTTCTTAGAGTTTGCAAGTGCAATATTCACAGAATAGCTAGTTAAATGAAGATCAAGTAATTAGCTTTATTAACAGCGGGCAAGCACCAGATAACTCCCCAGGCACATGACTTTCTGTTAAGAGCTACATTGCAGATAATACAGCTTGAACCTGTGCCTCCTACTCTTGCCCCATATCTCAACCTTGGGACCCACTTCTGCCTGCACAGAAGACTTAAAGTTCACTTGCAATGAGTAGCATGGACTTCAAGTATTTCTCAAATGTCTGGTTGCCAGTGGAATATGGAGAGAAGAGGGTGGGCTTCCTTTCCAAGAATTGAGGCCCTGCATGGTCTCTTGACATTATAGAGAAAAGAAGCCTGAGATGTATGTGGACAGGTCAGAGAATAAAGGGAGAGCCTGCTATCCCCTTTTGCCCAATAAACGTAGAACTCTGGCTTCAGTTTCTTTCCCCCTCCATGTTGGGGAAAGTCAGTAAAGGAATGGAGAGTGAGAGTGGAAATATTTGTTCTGGAACTCCCAAAGAGGGTGGGGTTGGGGGGTAGGAATCTCCTCTTCTGTGGGCTGAAGTGAGAATGTAGTGAGAGAAGAAAAAGGGTTTTTCCTAACCAAAATAATTATTAGAAAAGTGGAATCTAAAACAATTTTTTTGAAAAAAAGAGGATGATGAGTGTCCTGAGTTGTATAATTAATTGACTCAAATATGCTTTATTTGAGTAATAGAAATATGGCCTTATTTAAGCACATATGATATTTTTATGAAGCCTCAGCCCAAAGAAAATAAGAAATGAAGAAAAGTAAAATGGCAGGTGTTTTCAAATATGCAATAGGATGCCTTAGGGAAATGAAGGAGAATGCCACATAAGGACAGTGGTAGAGAAGGCTGGAAGGGCAGGTGACTGGAGAAGGGCTAAGAGGTTAGGGTAGGGCTGAGGTTTGGGAGCCACAGCAGTGTTGTCTTCTACAGAGACTTGTCATAGGGGAGTGTTCATCAGGCTTCTGGCACACCCAGAGGTAATGGAAGAGCAGTTCACAAAAAGACTATTTTAAGTGTGGGCACAGTTAGAAAAAACAAGGGATGTTGAAGTGCTCAGAAGCCAACAACAGTGGGGAGACCCTACAGGAGCAATGGTACAGAGTAGTCACTGGAATCTGGCAAAAGCTTTAGCTGTTGGTGAGGGGTTAGGTGGAGAATCACTGAGTCAGTGGAAGAAGAAGCTGGGGGGTAAATACTCTAACTTCTTTCTGTCTCCCCTCACCCTCCCATGTTCTGCTGGTGCCTCCAGGACAAACTCAACTAGAAGCCAGAGGCAAGGAAGCCCAGTCAGTATGGTCATAGAGAGCAACCTCCTAGGGTCTTTGGCGGGATAGGGAAGGATCAGGAAGGTCAAATGGAGAATAGCCTGCACAATATTTTGGTGGAATGCAAGGGAGGAAGTGGTGGGGAAGAAGCTGTATTAAATTTCCTGCAGCAGTTTAATAAATTAATTGCCCTCAAACATTCATTGAGCAATTGCTCTGCCTGGTGTTGGGGATACCAAATAAACAGAGACCCTGTTTAGTCTTGAGAGGATCATAAGCCAGCAGAGTCGTGATTCTAATGTTAGATGGTGGAGACTTTGGAAGACAGGAATAGCAAAAGACAGCTTTGCCTGATGGAGTCAGCGAAACTGTCCCCAGAAGGAGATGACTTTTGAGCTGGATATTGAGTTTGTATAGAGGATCATTAGGTAGAGGAGAGTATTAAATCTCCCTGGTATGGGGAAGGGTGCAGATGCTGTGAGAATATGGAGAGAAGGTACAGGTCAGGGGAGGAAGATGAGACAGAATCTGATGATCTTTGCGAACCAGATCGAAGAGTTTGGATTTTATCCTTTACATTGGCAATGGGAGTTAACAGAGGCTTATAAAAGACACTACTTTTTTTTAAAGGATGGGGGAACTGATAATGGGTGCTTTTCTTAGCAACTTCTTCTCTTGGTATGCTTTCCTTCTTTTTCCTCTCATTTTTTTTCTTCACTTCTCTTCACCATTCACCACATTTCTTTCCATTGTGTTTCTGGTAGGTGAAACCTCCAAGGTTAAGGGGGTAGTTAGAGTGGATTTGATGTAGGGAAAAGAAAAGGAAACATTCCAGGTCTTTAAAAAATTTCTACTTCAGTTGCCAGTAGGGGTTTAATTTGCGGATGGTAGAAATACTGGGGATGCTGGCACAGAAATTAAAATGCTTAATGAACCAATGCTTAGTGGTCTGCCACAACAAAATAAAAATGAGATGTGACACATGAAAACTTGAAAACTTGTCTTGAAATACTATGCATGTACCCTGATGTGTATTATTGTAGACTGAAAAAATAAAAATACAAGCACATACTCTCACATTACTTTCCCACACATTGATCTGCAAAGAGAAAACTCTTCAAGACTTTGGGGAGAAAGTCCATTACTGAATCAAACAACCATCTTCTATCTGCGCTTTTATTTTATATACCCTTTACACCTGTTTAATTAATTCTAAACATGAGGCTGACTGCTAATTAAACAGCCTGGAAGTGACTGACTGAAGGTAGTAATTTGAGATAATTAGTTTTGGTTTCAAACACTCAATTTTCACACTTTCTGCTCATTTTTAGAAAGGGTGGCTCATTATTATAGGCAGGGTGGGAGTTGCGCAAGTCATTTTACTGCTGGACTCTTAGTGGCTACGACAAACAAATGGTATAGTGCTATAGAATTTGCTATAGAATGCTCCCCTATTCCCTTCCCCCCACACAACCCATACTTGCACATACACAGAATTTCTTCTAAAGTGAAAGTCAGATGGCTAACTCACTTTCATTAGAATATAGGAATGCACATGCTTTTGATATTTGGGAAATGTTTACCTAGTAAGACTTAGATCTCTCTAAGTTATTTATGGTTTCCTTCCCAGGTCCTCTGAAAACAAACAGGAAAAGGTGAAAAAGGGCAAGATTTGGTGTGTGGTTTGAGATTTGGAGGGGTGTCCTTGAGAGTAGTTATGTACTATGGAGGCACAAAATCTAACCAGAAGAGGCTGGGCGCGGTGGCTCACACCTGTAATCCCAGCACTTTGGGAGGCTGAGGCGGGTGGATCACGAGATCAGGAGATCGAGACCATCCTGGCTAACATGGTGAAACTCTGTCTCTCCTAAAAATACAAAAAATTAGCTGCGTGTGGTGGCGGGCGCCTGCAGTCCCAGCTACTTGGAAGGCTGAGGCAGGAGAATGGTGTGAACCTGGGAGGCAGAGCTTGCAGTGAGCCGAGATTGCACCATTGCACTCCAGCCTGGGTGACAGAGCGAGACTCCTTCTCAAAAAAAAAAAAAAAAAATCTCTAACCAGGGGAAAAATTTGTCAAGATAAGGCCAGTATATCTGGCAGAGAAGGCAAAGGGCAAGATGAGATGGGTCAGATGGTTTTCACGGTCCCACAGTGTTAACAAGTAAGTTAACAAGGTCCCCACTAGGAGAACAGAACCAGAAAGAATTTGGGGTTAAATGGGCCACGCTATTCTGGGTACTCACTGTTATGGCCAATGTAGGTGGATCCAAGTTACACGGAAGCCGAATGAATAGTCAGCACCCTGGACAGCTCCAAGCACATTGCTCTGCTGCGGCTCCCGGGGTGACTTTTATGTTTTAGGGACCTCACTGTCATTTCACTGGCCACCATTATGGAATAGGACTCTCTAGACTTAGGAAGGTTATTTAGATGTTGAGAGCTTTACAAATATATCAAGGGTAGAGTTGAAATGTCTATTTAGATTGGGAATCCTTTGTCTAGACTGTGGTGGAGACTATTGGATCCCAGAGTGTGCAGCCCTGTGGGGAAAGATGGAACTGCAACCTCTGACATCCTCTGTGCACTGACGTTAGCTGCAGCAAGTGATGTAGCACAAAGTTAATTTTTTTATGTACAAGTCAAGCCTGCATCTTCAACCAAGCTACCTGAATTAGGGCGTCTTGGAGTCATTTTGACCTCTGAACTTTCACTCATACCACGGCATGGAAGCAGAGGGGTTACTAGACACAACCACATAGCTCACTCTCCTACATTATTGAGAAATGACATAAGATTCCTCGTTTTGAAAAATTTCTGGCAATTCACCCCATTAAAAGAAAAATAGTCTCTTCTAAAGAATTTATGGTCTGGATTCCCTTTTCTGTGATGTTTTGGATGGGGTTAGAAAGATGTTTCTATGAGAGGATATGTGGTTGCTGGCAATTCTCAAATCTTTTTGTGGCACTCTGATTATATCAATAAACAGTCAATAGACTTGCAAAACTTTATATTTAAAATAATTTACTAAAAATGTAGTCTTAAGACTGAAATGGCATCAAGAGTAAAAAAATCTCATATTAAATTCCCTGTTAGTCATTGTATAGCATTCATGTCCTATAAAGCCAAAGCCAGTTTCAGAGGTGACCTTTTCTGATGCATATACCTTTGTTTTTCTCTCGTTTCTGCACCAGAGCTTATCATGTACAGACTAAAAAAGCAACATCAACACAAAGCACAAATGTTTTGCTTTGGCTCCAGAAACAATGGAAACTAAAGCAAACTGAAATTCTTTCTCATTTTTTAGAACTTTTCTCAATGTTTAGAAATATTGTGCATTGAGAGAAAGTAAGCCTATGGATCATTCAGAAATACTTTCTAATTAAATTGGTAGTCATAAAACTGTATTTTGGCTTCAGGCTGATACATCTAGGTTTCTGGTATAGCTTTGGCTGTTTAGCTCGTATGACAATCCATCATTCTTCAAGATTCTTTATGGGTTGAAATGACCCATCATTTGTTTTGCAGATACCTCAAATCAGCTATGCATCCACAGCCCCAGAGCTAAGTGATAACACCAGGTATGACTTTTTCTCTCGAGTGGTCCCGCCTGACTCCTACCAAGCCCAAGCCATGGTGGACATCGTGACAGCACTGGGATGGAATTATGTGTCGACACTGGCTTCTGAGGGGAACTATGGTGAGAGCGGTGTGGAGGCCTTCACTCAGATCTCGAGGGAGATTGGTAAGCATATATTTATTGGATGATTGTATTTGGAGGCGACAGGTTGCTGATGCCTGAGCATCTCCAAGTGCTCTCTTATCTGTAGGGAATAATTAGAACTCCTACAGATGCATGAACTAGGCTGTCCACTCTAGAGGGAAGCTGGGTTTATTATAAATGATTTTGTTGTTCATAGGCCTATCAAGGTGACATTTTGGTGCTAATTTAGGCAGTAGGGCTCCTGACTCACGTGAACATTTTTTAAAGTTGTCTGTTTTGAAAAGGGAGTTTGCTGGCACATTAGAGGCACTGTAAATTTGAATAAATGACATACTATTTGATTGTTCTAGATGGAAGTTTACATTAGCAAGTCATTAAATTAAAAAAAAAAGTCAGTGGAATTTAACATCCAACACTAGAGGGATTAAGTCTAGTAATCATCTTAAAACAATGCTGAAGTAGCCCCCAAGGCTATACTTAAGCAATATTCTTATTGTCATGTTTGACTTTTTTGCATTTTTATTCTTAATGAAAACTCTGAAGCTTAGGGTGTGGTGAAGGGCAAGATGTAAAAACTTGTTTACAACAAGGTACTGCTGACCTCCATCCTGGGCTTTTTTTCAAGGTGCTTATTCAAGTGTCTAGGCATTTCACCATCTTGTATATGTACCAATGAGGTTATAAATCCATTCCGCTACTTTGAAAACACAGAGCAAAACAAAGGAACAACTTAGATCACAGATCTTAACTGCTGATTTGTCAACAACGTATCTTTGTGAATGAAATATGTTATTGTTACTTAAGTACTATTATTCTTATTAAGAATGAATGAATTTTTCCATAAGAGTAATAATATTTTGTTGAAAGATTAAAGTGTCCATTGATTGTTTCTCAGTAATTTTGAGCCTGTAGAAAGACATTATGTTGATAAATTTATTGTTTTTCTTAGAGGCCTCGACTCAGAAAAAGATCATGGGAGTGATTTGGGCTTAACCATAATTACCAAGGACAAAAAGTCTGATGTTATTGAAATAGGATTTTCACTTGAGAGATTTGCAGATGACTGCAAGCTTTTCTGTACATAGTAGGGCATAGAAAATTATAATACACAATATTTAGTATCTTTAACGTTTGTTCTACATTTATGCTATTGCAGAAAATGTATAAAAGGCCTGGTCTTGTTGGACAGATTGGGCTAATTGATTTAATTGGACAACTGTTCACACCTGCTGTAAGTGTGCATGATGCCATAATCTTTGCTCTCTGGGAATTTATATCATTACTGCTATAAAACAGAGTCAAAACATTCAATTGATCTTTAAATTATGACAAATTATATTATCTTCTTGGATAAAAATCTAAAGTTTGTCTTTAGAGGAAATGCCCACTCAAATGAAAACAATAGCTTCTGGAAATAGCGTTAATGTATTATTGAAGCAACTGATGTCAGTTCTTGCCAGAGTGATAATTCAACAAGAGAAGGAAACTAATAGAGTATGTATTGAAATAAGTTTTCTGCAGTGATCCTGGACATTCTGCAACTTGAGGACACATTTTGTGTGCATGAGATAGATTCCTATAAAAAATTCAAAACAGGACATTGTCTGCCAGTTGTCGCAGAAACTGACAAAATACATTGTTCTAAAAGTTAAGTGAAACCACAGTTTTATTCTTTTGACTAAAATAAGAAATACTTAGTTTTTATTTTTTTAGGGAGCGTTGCTATGCTTTGGTAATACTGTCACATAAAAGGATTTAGATGGTGCCATTCATTATTCCTGTTTCTATCATAGTCATTAGCATGGGAGAAAATAATTTTGGTGCCTTGTATATGCTCTTGATTAGAGCAACACATTTCTTCTGTGTTGATCTTTTCAGTATTCTGTGACTTGATTGGTTGTCCATTCTATTTCAGTTCTTACTTATCTGGGGAATGGAGGAGGGATGGATTGTCAATTAATATGCAGAATACTGAAAAGGCCAAATTAGTGCCACACTGGAGTATGCCATGGAATATATTAAATATCAAAATCATCCCTCATTTTAATGACAAAGATTTTTATCTGGAACAAAAATAGCTGAAAATTAAACCTTTTATATGACAATGATATTAATGGGAATGGCAAATGGTAGCAACTTAACCCATTCTGAAATTATCTGATGTCTCTAATGAAAATTCATTAGTTCTGTAACATTTGCAGCTCTTACTACAACACTGATGACATCTGTCACCATGTTAGTAGTGTGTTTTTAAAAAAAAAACCTCAGTAGCTTGACTGAAGGAGATGTATACATTAATTTATTTTGGAGTGTCTGCCCATTAATAAAATTGTATATTTCCCCAACTCATAGTGTTCTCTGTACTTTATTCTGAATTTCTCTTTAGCAACATCGATTGCTAAGAAATTTCAGTGTAAATTGAGGCTTCCTCTGTCTTACCTCGATTAACTCAAGCAGATCATAATGGAGTGATGGTGAAATGAAAATTGGTTTAGTGATAAATTGCTTCTATGGTTTGATTAGAATGTTTTTCATTTTAACAAAATCAGACTTGGGGCAGTCTCCTTTGTTAATCTGGGAGAATGAAGTTTATGAGTGTATGGTGGTCATGATCAGACCTCAGTGATGGCTTTTCCCTAGTTGAGATCTTTCTGAAGGGGAGAGGGCAAGGAGACACTTGATAAAGACAAATAGCCCCTTGATATCCCAGCTGTTGTAGTGTCATCCCAAGGCATCTCTTGACTATAGGATTATTGCTGGAGAAGGAAAAAAAACATATTTGGTATCACCAAATAACACAGTTTTACTGACTGGAGCATAGTTTGTCTAGTGAAGTATGGGAGACAAAATTGGAAGGCTTGACATAGACACATGATTATTTCAAATCATAGGTTGTTTATTTTATCCTTAGTTTTCTAGACAATGGAGGTGTGCTAGGCCATTCTGCATTGCTATAAAGAAATCCCTGAAAGTGAGTAATTTATGAGAAAAGAGGTTTAATTGGCTCATGGTTCTGTGGGCTATACAGGAAGCATAGTGGCATCCACTTCTGGGGAGGCTTCAGGAGACTTACAATCGTGGCAGAAGGTGAAGCAGGAGCAAAGGAAGGAGATGCAACACACTTTTAAATGACCAAATTTTGTGAGAACTCACTATCTTGAAGACAGCACCAGGTGACAAGAGATCCGCCACATGACCCAAACACCTTCCGCCAGGCCCTGCCTCCATCACTGGGGATTACATTTCGACGTGAGATTTGGGTGGCGATAAATATCCAAACTATATCATTCCACCCTGGCTCCTCTCAAATCTCATGTCCTTTTCACATTGCAAAATACAATTATGCCTTCCCAATAGTCCCCCCAAATGTCAACTCATTGTAGCATTACCTCAAAAGTCCATGCTGGGTGTGATGGCTCATGCCTGTAATCCCAGCACTTTGGGAGGCTGAGGTGGAGTTAGAGACCAGCCTGGCCAACATGGTGAAACCCAGTCTCTACTAAAAATTAGCCAGGCATGGAGGCATGTACCTGCTGTCCCAGCTACTTGGGAGGTTGAGGCAGAGAATTGCTTGAACCTGGGAGGTGGAGGTTACAGTGAGCTGACATTACACCAATGCACTTCAACCTGGGTTACAGACCAAGACTTCATCTCAAAAAAAAAAAAGATGTCCAAGTTCAAAGTCTCATCTGAGACAAAGCAAGTCCTTTCCACCTATGAGCCTGTAAAATAAAAAACAAGTTATTTACTCCTAAGATACAATGTGAGTAGAGGCATTGGATAAACATTCCTGTTCCAAAAGGAAGAAATTGCCAAAAGAAGGGGGCTGTAGGCTCCATGCAAGTTCAAAACTTCAAAACACAGCAGGGAAGTTATTACATCTTAAAGCTCCAAAATGGTTTCCTTTGACTCCATGTCCCACATCCAGGGCACAGTGTTGTGAGGGGTGGGCTCCCAAGGCCTTAGGCAGCTCTACCCCTGTGGCTTTTCAGGGTTCAGCCCTTGTGTCTTCTCTCATAAGTTGTTGAGTACCTGCAGCTATTCCAGACACCGAGTGCAAACTGCTGGTGGATCTACTATTCTGGAGTCTGGAAGATGGCCTCTTTCTAACAGCTCCATTTGGCAGTGTCCCACTGAGGACTCTGTGTGGGGGCTCCAACCCCACATTTCCCCTTGGCACTGCCCTTGTAGAGGTTTTCTGTGAGGGCTCTGCCCCATCAGCAGGCTTCTGCCTGGGTGCCTAGGCTTTTCCATACATCCTCTGAAATGTAGGCAGAGGGTGCCAAGACTCATCACTCTTGCACTCTGTGCACTTGCAAGCTTAATGCCACATGGGGGCTGCCAAGGTTTATAGTGGCTCATACTCTCCAGAGCACTGGCATGAGCAATATCTGAGGCCCTTTGAGCCAAGGCTAGAGCTGGAGTGGCTGGGATGTGGGTAACAGTGTCCTGAGGCTGCACAGGGCAATGGGGCCCTGGACCTGGCCCATGAAAGGACTCTTCCCTCCTATGCCTCTAGGCTGTGATAGGAGGGACTGCTATGAAGGTCTCTGAAATGCCATGGAGGCCTTTCCCCCATTGTCTTAGATATTGTTTTAGTTATGCAAATATCTCTAGCAAGTGGTTGCTCCACAGCCTGCTTGAATTCCTCTCTTGAAAAAGCTTTTTCTTTTTCTGCCCCATGGCTATGGTATAAATTTTCCAAACTTTTATACCCTGCTTCCCTTTTAAATATAAGTTGCAGCTTTAAGTCATTCCTTTGCTCCCACATCTGAGTGTAGGTTATTAAAAGCAGCCAGGCCACATTTTGAAAGATTTGCTGCATAGAAATTTCTTCTACCGTATACCCTAGGTCATTACTTTCAAGTTCAAACTTCCACAGAGCCCTAAGGCATGAAGAGAATGCAGCCAAGTTATTTGCTAAGGCATAACACAGGTAACCTTTGCTCCAGATTCCAGTAAGTCCCACATTTCCATCTGAGACCTCAATAGCCAGGATTTCACTGTCCATATCACTATTACCATTTTGGTGAAAACCATTTAACTGGTCTCTAAGAAGGTACAAACTTTCCCTCATCTTCCTATCTTCTTCTGAGCCCTCCAAACTCTTCCAACCTCTGCCTGTTACCCAGTTTCAAAGTCACTTCCACATTTTCAGGTATCTTTATAGCAATGCACCACCCCTCAGCACCAAACTTCTGTATTAGGCTGTTCTTGCATTTCTCTAAAGAAACACCCAAGACTGGGTAATTTATGAGAAAAGGGGTTTAATTGGCTCATGGTTCTGCAGGCTGTACAGGAAGCATAGCAGCATCTGCTCCTGGGGAGGCCTTTTGAGGTTTACAGTCATCATAGAAGGTAAAGCAGGAACAAACACACCACATAATGAAAGCAAGAGCAAGAGACAGTTGGGAAAGGGGGAGATGCAACACACATTTCAGCCACCAGATCTTGTGGGAACTCACCATCCTGAAGATAGCACCAAGCCATGAGGGCTCTGCCGCCATGACCCAGCACCTCCCACCAGGCCCCACCTTCAGCATTGGGGATTACAATTGCACATGAGCTTTGGGCAGGGACAAATATTCAAATTATATTAGGAGGAAACTGCTGAGGAGAGGGGGATCTATCAGAATGTATATTTAAGGTTGTACTATGAGAAGTAAAAGACAAGGAGACCAGTTCAGGGGCCATTCCAATAAAAATCTTGGCCTGATACAGAGCAGTGATAACAGAAATGGAAGAGGAGACAGACTTGGGGGTCATTTGTGAGGTGAAGTCTATGCAATTTTGTAACTGATTGGATGCAGAGCTTCAAGGTATGAAAGAAGTTAAAGTTGAACTTGAAATTGTATACCTGGGCAACTAGGAAAAGGCAGGTACCGTAAACAGAAAAGAGACAGTAAAATGAACACAGTGAACTTTAGGTAATAGTACATAGCTTTGTGGAGAAGAATAGGAAGGAACATTGATCTAGAGCCAAGCAGGAACTGAGATATAGATCAAAGTTCATTCTCATAAAATTGAGGATGGAAAGGTGGTTGCTAAGGTGAGAAGTAAAGGGGAATGAGGATGGACTCATGGAGAGAAGTTTTCATATAAAGGTGTGTGATATGGTTTGGCTGTGTCCCCACCCAAATCTCACCTTGACTTATAATAATCCCCATGTGTCAAGGGTGGGGCAAGGTGGAGATCATTGAATCATGGGGGTGGTTTCCCCCATACTGTTCTCATGGTAATGAATAAGTCTCGTGAGATTTGATGGTTTAATAAATGGGAGTTCCCCTGCACAAGCATTCTTGCCTGCCACCATGTAAGACATGACTTTGTCCCTCATTTGCCTTCCACTGTGATTGTGAGGCCACCCCCAGCCATGTGGAATTGTGAGTCAGTTAAACCTCTTTCCT
Source organism: Rhinopithecus roxellana (assembly GCF_007565055.1). Taxonomy (NCBI): domain Eukaryota; kingdom Metazoa; phylum Chordata; class Mammalia; order Primates; family Cercopithecidae; genus Rhinopithecus; species Rhinopithecus roxellana. The sequence continues at coordinate 66,180,809 of NC_044554.1, forward strand.
TTATAAATTACTCAGTCTTGGGTATGCCTTTATTAGCATTGTGAGAACAGACTAATACAGTGTGGGAATAATGGCCTAGACATTGCAATGGGGAGGTAACAGTATGGTGGAGTGTTCTGTTTTCATGGGTTTATGGTCATGGGAGGGCTCTCAGTGTCCTTTGAAGAAGACTTCAATTATTGGAGATGATAAAAGGAGCTCCTCAGAAAAAAAATTTAACAATGTTGAGCAGTGCTTCATAAGAAAACAGGAATGTTTGCCAGAATGCATAGCTGAACATGCACAGTAGGGTTGGGGTTAGGGCTAGAGTTCCTACATGAAGTGAAGTCCTTGAAAGGAGGTATTTTATAGTAAAATATAGTAAACTAGGTGGCTTAAAATAATAGAAGTTTGTCATCTCACAGTTCTGGAGACTAGAAATAAAAAATTAAGCTGTCAGCTGGGCCATGCTGCTTCTGAAACTTGTGAGAGAGAATCCCTCCTTGCCTGTGTTAGCTTCTGGTGTTTGCTGACAATCCATAGTATTCCTTGACTTGTAGATGCATCACTACAGTCTCTGCCTCTACCATCACATGACTATCTTCTTCCTTCTTGTGTTTGTCTCTGCGTCTTCTCTTCTTATAATAATGCAGACCTATTGGAATAAAGGCCCACACTACTCCAGTATGACCTCATCTTAACTAACTACATTTGCAATGACCCTCTTTCCAAATAAGGTCACATTCTGAGGTACTGGGATTAGGATTTCAATGTATTTTTCTTGGGAGATAATTCATTTTTTAACAGAGGGTAAAGGAAGGTATACTCAGAAAGTTAGCTTCCAGTGATAGAGATGGGAGGTGGGCCAGGAGGACAACATGTTGGTAATAAGGATGAGAGGGGCTTAAGCAGACAGAATTTAGTTAATGGAGAAGCCTGTAATATAGCGGTTTCACAAGTTCCTTTTGGAATGTTATGGAATTCTACTCTCCCAATACTGACTCTTGGGTAAATGAGGTAACCTAATGGATAATTCAGGGTTCCAGACTGGGATAAGTGATGGGATCCCAGTGTCTGTCTGGCTTTCCTAGGTAGTTGACAGCTTCCCAATAGGATCACAATAGACACTGCCAACACAGGTGTGTACCTGCTGTTCACCTGTCCCGCTTTGTGTAATTCCAATAAACTTCTCGTTGATGACACCTGGAAAATTACATAAATCCAGAGAAGTTTTTCTGGCCTAATTTATTTTTATTTCCCTCTTTGGTCTTTTGGTTTGAGGGAAGAGAATAGCTTAGTTGCTGCTGGTTAAGACCTACATGTTACACAACCCTTAGCTGTTAGGTCCACAGTCATCTATTTCTGTCTTGTTTAAATTCCTTGATATAATGTTTCATTGATATTATAACAAAGGAGTTGATAATATTCACTCATGCTTTTCCATCATAAGCTCTGGGCCTGGTGGCTCATGACTCAATACATGACTTCCTTTAGTCTTTTGACAGGTTCCTTCTCTTCTTTGTCTTACATTGTTTTATTATTTTAAAAAGAAGACAGGATAATAAATGTTAATGCTACTGCTATCATTGTAAGGGGCAAGGAAGCTAAAGTTTTATCTCTGAAGATAAAAGGAATATGTGAAAACATATCTTTTCATTGTAGATTTGCACAGTATGGCGGCACACCTTCTTTAATCAGTCATCATGTTTATGAATGGCTTATTGAAGATGACAGGTCTTCAAGTCGTCATTGCATACATTACAGGGGGCAGAATAGACCTGATTCTGTCAAATATTCTACTATATGTGTCTTTCTCCCCTAAATTTGCAAATGCTGGAAGCTTCTGACTATTGTTTGACATGTTCAGAATATTAACGTCTTAGAGTTGGAAGAGACCAGAGAGTTGTTGGGATGGAAGATTCTGTTTGAAATGTTAATGTAATGAACCAATTTAATTAGTTCATTTTTGGTGTGTATAAAATGACAGTTGCCAAAAAGTTTGATGGAGTTTTTTTTTTTTTTTTTGGTGAGGGTCAAGCAATACAGTAAGGAAAATTTCATCCCTAGTGTACAATCGAAACGTGTTCACTGATCATATTTTTAACGTATCTTTGTACAGTTTTAAAAGAAAGTATTTTCCCCTCTTGGATTATAAACAAGAAACAAGTTTCTGTTAACTGAAATGGATTCACTTTAAGATTAAAACAAAGTATTTTCAATGACAGAAAGGAAAGAATAGATAAAGAGCAGCGTTTCCCCTCAGATGTTCATTGCTTTGGAAAAATGACTTCCAGCAGGCAAAAATCAATTTGACAAAAGTATTAATGTTGTAAAATACTATGAATGAAAGGAAACAATTTAATTCAATTGAAAATTGTACTTTATATTCATACAGCTGAGTTCCATTGATAACACCACATTTTGAGTTACAAATCACATTTAATTAATATTAACACCAGGTAATTGGCAAGAATAACTTCAAAGGAGGGCTGAGAAAATTGCAAATTGGAACTGCAGGTGCAGTGATACTGTAGAAGCTTTATAGGGATCCAAAGGACGTGCATATGATTTTAACAATTATTGCAGAACCTGATCAAATAGAGTGTCATTTCAAAGCTGTTCTTCACCCCAGCCATTCCTAATATTTAGGGCCTAGTAACTGCCAAGTAGCAACAGCTGCTGTTAATATGAAACAGCATTCAAATAAGTGCTTTAAAACCTATGATTCTTATGCTGTAGTTAAGTTGTTAGTAAACAATGGCAGTTTGATGTAGTAGAACCAACCATGGAGTCAGAAGCACTTCTTTAAATCCTTATTTTTCAATTATGAGATTTTGTTAACAAGCTTCTCTGAGAATTAATTTCCTTGTCTGTAAAATGGAGGCCGTTTCTGCTCAGTAATAATCCAGTGATAGAATTCTTGTGAATGTTCTTTATGAACTCAAAAGTGCTATTTAATATCAGATATTACTAGTGAAAGGAACGGGGATAATACAGATTTTCCCCTCAAAGGCATAACAAAGCTGTATATTATCATAAAGATGGTAGGTATGTTGCCTGGCATGTAGGATATTTGAAATGGCAGAGTGTTTTTGCTTGATCTGTTAATTACCTTCAATCTTAGCTACATGTGGTTAAGATTCTACATGAAAGACCAGAGAGGAGGATTTCAAATGACTCCTGACCACCTCCTCTCTCTTTTCTCTCTTCCAGTTCTCAATGCCATCCGCCCACTTCTGGGCTAAGTATTCTACCATCCTATTCTTGTCATCCTTGGTTATTGAATATTATTTACCGTGTCGCCTAACAGTTGTTTCTGCTTAAATATGACCATTCAGTTGCCACTTTAAAAGGGTTGAGATTTGAGGACAAATTTGGGGTATTTTGCCTCATCCTTAGCAAAGTGCTTCCAGAGTCCCTGTGCGTAACTCTGTGGTACCACTTGCCACTCTGATTGTAGTGCCGATTTCTCTGTCAATCTCTTCTATCAGGACATGTTTTATCTTAGTGGAAAGATCCCCATTATCCAGTACAGTACCTGGCATGTAACAGGTGCTTCATGAATTTCTGTTGAATGACCATTGTCACCAGATTCATGGTTGTGTTAGTAATGTGAGTCTGAGGGTAAGGTTTGCTCAGCCTCTGGGAACCAAAGGGCAGAGCTACTTCCAACCATGCTTTATGCATTATCTTTGATAATACATGGGAACCTTCAGGGGTTACTGTAATGTTAAGTCACGTTTTTATTGCTGGCAAATACCAAAGCCGATAATCTGTAGGTTCATCCCAACTCTAATCTCTTAGGCAGCACTGGGGAGTGGTTAAGAACTTCTCACTGGCTGGGTTTATGTTCCAGATTTGTCATATTGTAGCAAAGGGATCTGGGTAACTTACTTAATCATGTTGTACCCCAATTTATTCAGGTGTAGAATGGGGATAAAAATTGTATAAGAATTGAGTGAGATCATACGTAACAATGTGTGGCTCATGGCTAGTGTTCAACAATGGTCAATTTGTACTTTTTCTTTTTCTTTTTTTTTTTTTGAGACCCAGTCTCACTCTGTCACTCAGGCTGAAGTGCAGTGGCATGATCTCGGCTCACTGCACCCTCTGCCTTCTGGGTTCAAGCGAGTCTCCTGCCTCAGTCTCCCAAGTAGCTGGGATTACAGGTGCATGCCCCCACGTCTGACTGGTTTTTATATTTTTAGGAGAGATAGGGTTTCACCATGTTGGCCAGGCTGGTCTTGAACTCCTGACCTCATGTAATTCATCTGCCTTGGCCTCCCAAAGTGCTGGAATTACAGGCACGAACCACCACGCCCAGCCTCAATTTGTATCTTGTAAGGAGCCCATCTACACCAGCAGGTAGCCTATGAGTGTTCTTACTGCCCTGAATATGTATCCAATTTGCTCAATGAGCAAAAGGCAGCAGAGAGGCTAAGTGCTCAATTAAATGCAGCCCATTCTTGCCATTCCTGAAACTTGCTCCGTACCTTAGCAGTGATAAATCTTATTGTTTCTTCACATGACTAATGTACTACCTAGCATAGTGCTGGCCATAGTTAAATACATGAATTCATGAAATACCAGTCACAAATGGCTCACCAAATCTGCTTGCTTCTTTTTCATTTTGAATCTTCTTAAGAATGAATCAATTCAGTGAGCATTTATAGTGCATGTGTCAGGTGATACTTGTGCTAAGCTTTGAGGATACAGAGACAAATCATGGTCTTTGCTTTCCAGCAGGTGACTGTGTTTCAGAGGAGGTGGAGATGCAAACAGTTACAAATTCATGTGATCTTTGCCTTAATGGAGGCATCATTTAGAGGCATTGCCTCCAAAACACTGCCTGAGAGAGAGCATCCTGCAGTTCATATAATGAAAAGACCTGGCATGAGACAGTGGAACAGGACAGCTTATGGACCCCAAGCTCGAAGGAAGTGCACAGTGGCATATGAGTTAAATTAATTCAGACAACTTGAGTAGAAACCCAGTTTCCTAAGAAAAAGAGTGCAAAAAGTTGAATGTAGAATATTATGCCAACTTTGTAATGTAATAAATATATGAGAAATGTTTAATATGTATAAAATATCTAGTGTTTGACGGTTCTTATTTCTTCATCTATTGCTGATTACTCTCATGTATCCTCTTACGTGCAATCAGTGTGTGGCTTTACCTGACAGTATTAGTCCCTGTTTTTCATGATCACCCCTACCCAGCAGCAATTTCAGTTTTGTTCCGTTCCTGAGTCTTAGCCAGGGCCAAGAGCTTCTACCCAGCATCAACCCACAAGTTGCCAGGGTTTGGAATGGTTTTGTCATGATGAACCCTGTATTTGGTTGTCCTGGAGTGAACCCTGAGCCCCTCTCTGTCACTGCAAACTCACAGTGATGTCCCACCAGACATTTGACTTACACTTCAGATCCTTGGAGATGGACCTGTCCCCAGATTCTGGCCTGCTGGTTTTGGACCATGACACACTACCTATTCCTTGTCAACTTTACCTGACTGGGTTGAAGTGTCTCCTCCTCTGCCTTTATTCTGTCACAGCTGGTAAGGTCTGACTATGCATGAAGTCATCAAGCAGAATCCTGGCTCTCGTATGGGGCCCTGACCCCCTCTAGCTTGTTGTCTTTATATTTATCATGTTCTTTTAGTGTCATACGAATGAATAAATGTGAATTCCCAAGTGTAAGAGAATTTAGCCTCAAGTGATACTTTGAACCTCTTTCCCAGAGATTCCTGTGCAAATGCTTCAAAAGGGCCAGGAGCTTCACATGAACTGTGTGGTCCCTGTTTTCGGTTATTTGTTTTCCTGCTACCTTACTCCCACTGCCAACTGTATTAGTTTGCTGTAACAAAGTCCCATAAACTGGGTGGCTTGAGCAACAGAAATTTGGCCTCCACAGTTTGGGGGCCAGAAACTTGAGATCAAGGTGTCAGCAGACTTGGATCCTCCTGAGGCTATGAGGAGGAATCTCTTCCAGCCTCTGTCCTTGCTTCTTGTGGTTTGCCGGTGATATTTGGCATTCCTTGGCAAGTAGAAGCATCACTTCAATCTCTGCTTTCCTTTTTACATGGCATCTCCTCAATCATGGCTGCCGGATTGAGCCTGATTAATGAAGTTCTCTCTGACCTAAGCCCATATTTGTTCTGGTTCTTTGGGTGAATTTTGGCCCTGGGATTACCCATTTTCTCCTAAGGGATTAGCTTCTGTGATCAGAGCCTTGCCAGCTGGTCTCTGCATGCCTCGCAAGTCATGACAAGAAGTGTGCTTCTCTCCCATGCTTAGCCCCAAAGAAATCACATTCTTTTATTTTCCTTTCCAAAGTGATTTCCTTGTTAAAGCCATTGTGTTTGGCAACTCCAGCACTAGATGAGAGCTTTAGGATGCAATTTGTACTTACTGTGTTGATAGAACATAATGTAGAAACACCCTTCTGCAGAAATGAAGCAACATCAGAATCTATTTATGTCATTTTTTATAGGCCCTAAAAGAGTTGGCCTGAGAATTAGGAGTGTGTTTTCTGAGTTTACTTCATCATGTATCAACTAAGCAACAAATATAGTTTCCTTGAAAAGAAATGGCTTCATAATTAATAAAATCAGAAGGCTATCAGATGAATAGTTGATTGAAATAGGTGCCAATTATTTCAGGGGTTACATCTGTTGATAGAACTTGGCTGCAGTCTCTGTCCTCTAGGATCTGCAGGTTTGACAGACTGGGCTGCTTTGCTTTTTTCACTCTTACCTGACCAAAGCCGTTTCATGATTCATTGGGGGTCCCACAAGAGGAAGGCAGAGGAATGGAAATAAAGTGAAACTCAAGTCAGCACATTTTGTTTCTTGTTAACAGCTCTGGGAAGAGGTTTGGTTGGGAAAGGAATTTCAAGTAATGATTTACACATATCTTCTGGCAGTTGTAGCAGTGAGGAAAAAAAAATAATGCCTCTTGTACCAGCTCAGATACACTTCCAAGGCATTGGTACTTACGGTCATACGACTCTAGAGTTACATTTGCATCGTGAATCATGGCTGGCATGTGCATAATGGGCTATTAAGGGAAATAGGGATGTTTAGAGTGCATTGCTAGCCTTGTGTGTTTCATATTGTGGAGGGCAACCACTGTTTTCCCCTTTAAAATGTTGCTTGATGATAGTGTCAGAGGAAACCCTGTGATAGATGGAATTATTCACTTGAGCTGATATGACATTTTATTTAACAAATATTTGAGCCCCTACTGTGTGTTGGGGCCTTGTTCTAGGTGGTAGGGATATGATGCTGAGTGAATCCAGCCAAGCTTACTCTCTTTGCATTTTTCATGTCCTTGTAGTCTCAGATCTCTCTAGGCTACAGGAATTTTGCCTAAGCCTACAGAGTGAGATGCCATGAACAGAGAGTCCATGAAAAGTTAGAGATGGCCTACATCTATATGAATAACTACTTGACCCCTTGGGTGTTCTGGAGATGCTGGAGTTCACTTGAGGTGTCCATGGCATGCTGGGGGTAGGGGTCACACATTTGAATGAGAAAGAACATGTGTGCATGTGTTTTTGTGGGCACACACAGAGGAATAGGCCTGGACCGAGGAAGGAGCTAGGCCAGCTTGTCAGGTGCAGTGTTTGGGAGCATTGCCAGATGCAGGTGGCATGAAGAAATGCATTCAGGCTCACGGAGCACAGATCAGAGATGGTGGTCTTGGTGAGGACCTAAACATACTACCACATGGCAAAAGAGTCACACATACCACGCTGCAACCTGGAATCCCTGCGTGTCTTCCATGTTAGTTTTCTTTTAACATTTTCTTTTCCTTCTTTTTTTTTTTTTTTTCTGAGACAGAATCTCACTCTGTTACCCAGGCTGTAGTGCAGTGGCACAACCTTGGCTCACTGAAACATCCGTTTCCTGGATTCAAGCGATTCTCCCACCTCAGCCTCCCAAGTAGCTGAGATTACAGTCATGCACCACCACGTCCAGCTATCTTTTTGTATTATTATTATTATTTTAGTAGAGACAAGATTTCACCATGTTACCCAGGCTCATCTAAACTCCTAGCCTCAAGGGATCCACCCGCCTTGGCCTCCTAAAGTGCTGGGATCATAGGCGTGGGCCACTGTGCCCAGCTAATGTTTTATTTTCCTTCTGTTCTCAGTTTATTTCCAGGAAGCCTTCTCTAAACTTCATCCCCTCCTCTTCCCACCTAAGTTAGATTTCTCTTCTATGTATTCTGTCAGTGAAAACAAATCCAGACTTAGATAAGGAGGGATTTTATTCAGAAGAGAGACCATTGCCAGAGAGAATGCTGCAACCTCAGAAATTGACAAGTGTCACAAAATCAAAAAGAAAGAGGCTTCTCTTATATAGGGTAGGGAGAGATAACAGAAGCTTGATTAAAATTATAAAAGGGGAGCAAGCAATGGAGGGATGATCAGTGGGATGGCAGGGGGATGATCAGTGGGGCATGGGGGGATGACCAGTGGGACGGGGGGTTGACCAGTGGGATGGTGATGGTGGGGGCGGGGGTGATCAGTGGGATGGGGGATGACCAGTGGGAGTGGGGGATGGTCAGTGGGATGGGAAATAATCAGTGGGATGAGGGGATGACCAGTGGGAGGGGGGATGACCAGTGGGGCAGGGGGGATGATCAGTGGGATGTTGGAGGGGGGTGATCAGTGGGATGGGGGAATGATCAGTGGGATGGCAGAGGAGGGGTCATCAGTGGGACTGGGGAATGATCAGTGAGACAGGACGATGACCAGTGGGGTGGGCGGGTGATCGGTGGGATGGGGAATGATCAGTGGGATGGTGGGGGGTCATCAGTGGAATGGGGGAATGACCGGTAGGACAGGGGGTGACCAGTGGGATGTGGGGGGAGGTGGGATGATCAGTGAGATGGTGGTTGGGGGATGACCAGTGGGATGGGGGGGTGATCGGTGGGATGGGGAATGATCAGTGAGATGGTGGGGGGTCATCAGTGGAATGGGGGAATGACCAGTAGGACAGGGGGTGACCAGTGGGATGGGGGGGGAGGTGGGATGATCAGTGAGATGGTGGTTGGGGGATGACCAGTGGGATGGGGGGGTGATCGGTGGGATGGGGAATGATCAGTGAGATGGTGGGGGGTCATCAGTGGAATGGGGGAATGACCAGTAGGACAGGGGGTGACCAGTGGGATGGGGGGGAGGTGGGATGATCATTGAGATGGTGGTTGGGGGATGACCAGTGGGATGGGGGGATGATCGGTGGGACGGGGGAAGTGATTGGTGGGCCGGGGGTTGACCGGTGGGATGGGGGATGATCAGTGGGATGGTAGGGGGTCATCAGTGAGACAGGGGAGATGATCAGTGGGATGGCGGGGGGCGGGGAATGATCAGTGAGATGGTGGTGGGGGGGTGACCAGTGGGACGGGGGGATGACCAGTGGGATGGGGGGGTGACCAGTGGGATGGGGGGTGACCAGTGGGACGGCGGCATGACCAGTGGTACGGGTACATGACCAGTGGGACAGGGGATGATCAGTGGGATGGTATGGAGGGGGTGATCAGTGGGATGGGGGGATGATCAGTGGGGTCTGACAGGAATTGTCCTGCTGTGGCCAGCTGATTCTCAGTGCAAGCTAAAAAGGGGGCCACGTTCCAGTGTTTAGTGCTTACTCAGGCTTGTGGCCAAGTAGAATTCAGGGACCTGTAGGAAGGAGAGAATCCTGACTAAAGTTCTGTCAAGGCAAAATAAGAGGTGAACCACTGTGAACACCTGGTCAGTTTCTGAGGTCCCATGCAGACATCTTACCACTTTTTAAATTACTCCCTTCTCTTTCTTCAGAGGTGGAGAGCATACCACAGTCATCTTTCATTAGCACTGTAGCTGTACCGTCTAGAAGATAATCCGAGAGTGCTTGAATGAATGAATAAATGGACATGGCAGGTGAGTGCATACTGGAGACAGGACATCAGGAAGTAGGTAGCTTGGAGAAAGTCAGATAGCGTGGCTAACGGTTCACATAAAAAGTGTTCTGTAGCAGAGGATGGGACCCTGCTCTAGGGTCAGGGCTCAGCATCTCATCCTGTTTAGCAGCAGTTGAGAGACATGGGATCTGGGTTCTGGGGCATGCCTGTGCCTGCAACAGGAGGGCACATGGGAAGGAAGGAGAGCCGGGAAACAGAATTAGGGCCAGGTTTCAGTTGGGAAACAGAAGCAGTAGCTTAAGTTGATAATAGGAGGATTGACACCTACGTTGCTAAACTTGAGTCTGAAAACCAGAACCAGGTATTAAATCTACCATTCTTAGGTTAAGAACCAGAGATCTGCTAGTCAGACAAATAGAATGGATGCAAAATCAGAAGTAGATAAATCTGATGAATATATTATTACTCTTTCAATTGGTTTGGAATGTTCCAGGTATGTAACATGAGATGTGAATCATGACTGCAAGATGTCCTGAGGTCTAAAGCTTCTGCTATTGAGTCATGACTCCAGGCCCTGATGAACTTGCTTATTCACCATTCATTCAACACATAATTGGTACCCAAATGAAGTTCCAAGAACTTGTTAGGTGCTGGGAATTTACAGATCTGGTAAAAGCCTTTGAAGGGATTTGGTTTGGAGAGTGATATGGTACAGTTGAGGCTTTAGGAAGATGATGTGCAGAAACTGGATTGCAGGATCAAGATAGAAGCAGAAGCAGAAGATTTGTTAGAAATGTATTGCATGTCTCCAGGCAAGAGCTGGGATTGTCTTGGACTGGAGTGGGAATGAGGGCAGGAAGCAAGCTGGTATTGGCACAAGTGGTCACAAGGTCCCAGGCATGAAGGACGGAAATGACTTGATGCTGTGGGGATCTATGCCATTGAAACAAAACTAATTTAAGACATCTTGGCCAACCGCAGTATGTGTCCTGGAGCCCTTAGATTGGGACGGGCGTGTGCAGAATGACTATGTGGCTCCGCAGAAAGAATCCCACAGAGAATGATGCAGAGATGGGACATCAGATGAATTATTTCCTGGCAAAATTCCACTCCAGCTGATACTTATGTGAAAAAGAGCTGAAAAGAAAAGTGCCCTCCCCTCCCGCCCCCCCGCCTCCACACCCCCACCAGGTTGTTGTTAAGTTTTTCTTTGACCAAATTCATTTAGAGATTTTATTGCTATTTTTTCCTGCGCACTAGGGAGAACTGAAATTTGGAGTGTTCTTAATAGTTCTAAGTGTTTTCCCCTTAACTCATGTTTCTTGTTGCCTTTTTAACTGTCTTGTGTTTTTATTAATTTATTTTAAGGCTTGTTAGTCATTATGTAGTTTTCTGCAAATTTTTGTTCTCTCATCCTACAGTAGTGATCCTGGAAACACTTCGGCGTCTACATAGTCAAGGGTCGTAGGGGTGAATGATTTGAGATTTTGGTTTCTAAAAATTAAGTTGAGTTCATCTTTCATTTAAAGAATGGAAACTATTATTTGACCAAACTCCTTTTGATTTATAAATTCTAACACAGACCATATTCTGTTCCATGTGGATTATTTGCTTACTAAAGTCTTAGAAAGGCTTCAGTGAAGGATGGAGGCTCTCTTGGGTCTTCTTCTTTCTCTGTCCTATTGTCTCCAAATTCAGGATTCTCCTTAGATAATTCACTGAAAGGAGAGGGAACTAATATTTATTAGAACCTACTTGATATGTACCATCTAGTTGAGTTTTTACTATGCTATGATGGTGATATTATCCTTGTTTTATAGATGGGAAAACCAAGGCTCAAAAAAGCATGGAACAGCCCAAGATAACCTAGTCAGTAAGTAGTAGCATGGGCTAAAAACCCGGGGCTTTCTGACTCCACAGCACATGTCCTTTTTACTACCTCTTGTTATTTCTCTTCTGAGGTTTCAGATTTTGGCTTCTACAATAGTATTTCTCATCCTTGCTTTGTCAATCTCAGGGAGGACACAGAAACAGTGCTTCTCAAGCAGCCTAATTTTGTGCTTTGTCTTCTTCTTCCCCTCACCCACTGTGCTCTTGGGCTGCACCTTATGACCTGAGCATTTTCTAATGTGCCTAGGTTGACCCTCTTCCATCTGCTGGACATGCTGGATCTGCCTGGAGTAATTTTCATTTAAGACTCGGCATCAATGATACTTCCTTAGTGAAGCCTTCCTGGATTCCCTTAAGTGTGTTAGATAAGCTCTATTCTGTGATCGCAACATTGTGTGTGTACCTTTAGTAAAGAAAACATTTATTTCACTGTCTCAGACAGGACTCAAATGTATGTAAGCCTATGAGGGAATTTAGAACAGAGAATTCCAGAAACTTAAAACAGTATAGGAGTAAATCTAACTTCTAAGGCAGGGTTAGCTCCACATTTTAAAATGAAGTCTACAGGAATGTATCTTGCTTCAGCTCTGGGCTCTGCTTTCTGGTGTGCTGGCTGTATGCTTGGGTTTTGCCCACATGGTGGGAAGATGGCCACCAGCAGCTGTAGGCTTGCATACTGCCAGCTTAGTAACTGTATTCATTTCCCAGAGCTGCCTTAACAAATCACCACACACTGGGTGGCTCAAAACAACAGAAATTTATTCCCCCACAATTGTGGAGCCAGAAGTCTGAAATCAAGGTGCTGGCAGGGCTGGCTCCTTACAGAGGCTCTGAGGGAGGATATGCTCCATGCCTCTCTCCTCGCTTTTGGTGGCTGCCAACAATTCTTGGCATTCCTGGCTTGTAGCTGCATAACTCCAGTCTCTGGCTCCATTGTCACATCACCTTTCTCTCTGTGTATTTGTAGTTTCTCCTTTTCTGTCTCTTAAAAGGATACTTGTCATTGGAGTTAGGGCTCACTGTATTCTAGGATGATCTTATCTCGAATTCCCTACTACAAATATGTTTGCAAACACCTTGTTCCAGAAAATATCACATTCTGAGGCTCCAGGTGGACATACCTTCTGGGGTGATATAATTCAACCCAATACAGTACCTTTAGTGGAAAGGATGTGCTTCACTTCCATTTGTGCCAGCAGAAGTCTGAGGCTTGGCCCCCACTGTACAAGAAGTGACAGTTCATCACTCAAGCAATCACTGTGGCTTGGGGAAGGTGCTATTCACTTTGGCCATGCATGGGACATATGCCCATTTCTGGAGCTGGGGAGAGAAAACTGGGGTGAGCTCCACTTGAAACATATGGTCAAAGCCACAGAGAGGGGTCATTTCTTAAAGCTAAAGTGCGATGCTCTCCTAGAAGAAGAAGAAGAGCTGCCTGGCAGGTGAACCACACAGATGTCCATTGCACATGCTGTATGGTGTCAGTCCATTGACATCTCTGCGTTCTACATAGACTGTAACTTTCTTGGGGGAATTAGCAACCTGGTCTTATTCATCAGTGCCTGGGGCATGAAAGACCTTTATCAACATATGTTTAATTCAGTTACAGTAGCCACAATTCCCATGAAAAATAGAATCTAAATGTAACCATGCATCATAATATTTGTCAAAAATAGTTTTGGCCTTCATCTAAATGACAACAAAGCAGTTTCAAGGACAAGAAAAAGCTTCTGTTGGAGCATTCTCCCCAGCTTTGAAAAGACTCTCCATTTTGTGCTGTCTTCACCAGCCCTAGTGTGTTGGCAACCAAAGGAATTAACCCAGGGCCTTCATGGTTATTGAGAGGATCCAAAGAGAGGAAGACAGGACCTGCATGGTTATTGAGAGGAACCATGTCTACCTACACAATAGTTATCTGTGGCAGAATACAGACTTCACTCACTACCATCACCACGACCACTTGAGTCCAGTCAGTGAAAATAGCACATATCGCATACCAGCCAAAGAGCTCCCTTATTAGGGCTTCTCAGCAATGGGTCGGCTCTGACCACTAGCTAATTGGATGGAAATCAGAGGAGCCCTGGTAAAAAGGAGAGAAATAGACATTTTGTTTTACTGTCATAAACGTGGCTGAGTCCTCTATTTTCAAAGAAAATATTTTATTTCTTTTTATGGTTTCTAAATTACTTTTCATTTCTTCATTAAAAAATGGAATTCCCTGTGTGATAGTCAGGAAGCACGGTAGCCCCCCTTATGTGTTCTGTGAATTATGAAGCAGGCAAGGCAGTCTGGGGGAGTCCTATTATTGAGCATTGATTTTTAAAATGTCAGTGTAACTGGCATATGTAACAGGTGAGACTCCATAGTACCACTTCTTTATTTTAAAATTTTAAATTTTCAGATTCTTCATTTTCTTTTATTTACTTCATTTTATTATGGTAAAAAGTCTTAAACATAAGCTCTATTCTCAACAAATTTTTAAGAGCATGCTGCATTAGTGTTTACTGTGGGTGCAGTGTTGTACAGTAGGTATCTACAGCTTATTCATCTTGCTTGACTGAAACTTTTTGCCCATTGATTAAATAACTCCCCATTTTTCTCTTTCCATAGTTCCTGGCAACCACCATTCCACATTTTGATTCTATTAACTATTTTTGATACCTCATTTAAATGGAGTCATGCGGTATTTGTCTTTCTGTAATGGGCTGATTTCACTTAGTGTAATGTCCTCAAGGTTCGACTTTTGTTTTCAGAAACTTCTTAATTTTGCCTCTTCCTACTGATTTTATACCTGTGAAGGTCTGGGATTCTCCCACCCCCATCTGGAAGATATCTGTGGTCTCATACTCTTAGTTCTCTAGTTACTTCTAAATATATGAAAAGTCTCATTTCAGTTATTAAAATGTCCAATCCTGTGTAATAAAACTGAAATTCAGCCAAACTGAAAGTTTCTCCCCTCCTATAGCTTAGGGTTGCTCTAGGCTGGAACCCTGCAGTGGAGAAGGGCCCAGGGCTGAGGCTGGCTGCTTCTCTGCTGCCCCTTTCTCTCTTTTTCTCCTGCCCCAGCTGCAGGTCCTGTGTTAATGTCCTGTCACAGTTCAGGAAGCACCTAGCAGCAAAGGCCTTCCTGGTGTCAGGTGTCATAGTACCTGTCCTTAACTGGAAGTGCTCTCCTTTCCACCCCTATTTATTTTTTCCTTGGAGAAACTTTAGTTTTCTCCCCAACTTTTGGCATCAAGCCTTCCCTGTGGGCCAACATATGCTTCAGGTCTTGATCTCAGCAGCAGGAACTTGTGAGTTCAGCTTTTCTCCCCCTTGCTGGTAAACAACAAGCTGGAGGTAGGACTTGATTAATGAAGGTGTAACAAGAGCAGAACTCTGGTTTCTTTTATTTGTGCTAAAACAGGAGATGTCCCTTGGTCACATTCCATAAGATGCACTGCACCCTGGCTATGGGCACGGCGCTGTGATAGGCACTGGAGAGGCACACAACAGTTGCCCTTCAAAGTTTAGAGCCAAGACGAGAAAATAATTGCTAGATATACAGACATAACCTATGCAGGTGCAGAGGATGAGGTGACTGGTTCCAACCAGGGACATTATGGGAGGGCTTTATGGAAGGGAAGCTTGAGCTAGGTACTGAAGGAAGGGGAGGTGCATGTAGACAGAGACCAGGGAAAGAGAGAAAGGCATTGAAGACAATGTGTGCTTTATTGAGTTAAAGACTTTCGTTGATGACTGCTCAAGATTGCTTCAGAATTTGGATACATAGCTTTCTCAATTATTTAAAAAAAAAACTGGGCCAGGTGTGGTGGCTCACGCCTGTAATCTCAGCACTTTTGGAGGCCGAGGCAGGTGGATCACGAGGTCAGGAGATCTAGACCATCCTGGCTAATACGGTGAAACCCAGCCTCTACTAAAAATACAAAAAATTAGATGGACGTGGTGGTGTGTGCCTGTGGTCCCAGCTACTTGGGATGCTGAGGCAGGAGAATCGCTCGAACCCAGAAGGTGGAGGTTGCAGTGAGCCGAGATCATGCCACTACAGTCCAGCCTGGGTAACAGAGTGAGATTCCGTCTCAAAAAGCAAAACAAACAAACGAAACACCCAAAAAACTTTGCTTCCTCTGGCATGAATGCCTTTGTTTTCTCCTCCCTTCGATTTTATGATCCAGAGGGCCCACTCTATTGACAATATGTGTGTTTCCAATATTCTTGGTATGCATTGTTTTATCCCACCATATTTTCTTCCTGTTCATGGTGATAGAGAATGGTCACTCTATTCTCACCCTGAAACATTAAGTAGTCTGAATGCCACTGTCATTAGAACTGTGGTCTTTTCTAAAAACAAGCAATGGGAAAAGGATTCCCTATTTAATAAGTGCTGGGAAAACTGGCTAACCATATGTAGAAAGCTGAAACTGGATTCCTTCCTTACACCCTATACAAAAATTAACTCAAGATAGATGAAGGCTTACATTTAAGACCTAACACCATAAAAACCCTAGAAGAAAATCTAGGCAATAACATTCAGGACATAGGCATGGGCAAAGACTTCATGACTAAAACACCAAAAGCAATGGCAACAAAAGTCAAAATAGACAAATGGGATCTAATTAAACTAAAGTGCTGCTGCAAGGTAAAAGAAACTATCATCAGAATGAACAGCCAGCCCACAGAATGGGAGAAAATTTTTGCAATCTACCCATCTGACAAAGGGCAAATATCCAGAATCTACAAAGAACTTAAACAAGTTTGCAAGAAAAAAAAAAAAAAAAAAAAAAAACCATCAAAAAATGGGTAAAGAATATGAGCTGACACTTCTCAAAAGAACACATTTATGCAGCCAATAGACACATGAAAAAATGTTCATCATCACTGGTCATCAGAGACATGCAAATCAAAACCACAATGAGATACCATCTGACACCAGTTAGAATGGCGATCATTAAAAAGTCAGGAAACAACGGGTGCTGGAGAGGATGTGGAGAAACAGGAATGCCTTTACACTGTTGGTGGGAGTGTAAATTAGTTCAACCGTTGTGGAAGACAGTATGGCGATTCCTCAAGGATCTAGAACTAGAAATACCATTTGACCTAGCAATTCTATTACTGGGTATACACCCAAAGGATTATAAATCATGCTACTACAAAGACACATGCACACGTATGTTTATTGCGGCACTATTCACAATAGCAAAGACTTGGAACCAACCCAAATATCCATCAATGGCAGACTGGATTAAGAAAATGTGGAGGGGCGGAGCAAGATGGCTGAATAGGAACAGCTCCAGTCTCCAACTCCCAGCGTGAGCAACACAGAAGACTGGTGATTTCTACATTTTCAACTGAGGTACTGGGGTCATCTCACTGGGGAGTGCTGGACAATCGGTGCTGGTCAGCTGCTGCAGCCCAACCAGCGAGAGCTGAAGCAGGGCGAGGCATCGCCTCACCTGGGAAGCGCAAGGGGGAAGGGAGTCCCTTTTCCTAGCCAGGGGAACTGAGACACACAACACCTGGAAAATCGGGTGACTCCCACCCCAATACTGCACTTTGAGCATACGGGCACACCAGGAGATTGTATCCCACACCTGGCCTGGAGGGTCCAACGCCCACGGAGCCTCCCTCATTGCTAGCACAGCAGTCTGTGATCTAACCCCAAGGCAGCAGCGAGGCTGGGGGAGGGGCGCCCGCCATTGCTGAGGCTTAAGTAGGTAAACAAAGCCGCTGGGAAGCTCGAACTGGGTGGAGCTCAGAGCAGCTCAAGGAAACCTGCCTGTCTCTGTAGACGCCACCTCTGGGGAGAGGGCACAGCTAAACAACAACAACAAAAAAAGCAGCAGGAACCTCTGCAGATGCAAATGACTCTGTCTGACACTTTGAAGAGAGCAGTGGATCTCCCCACACAGAGGTTGAGATCTAAGAAGGGACAGACTGCCTGCTCAAGTGGGTCCCTGACCCCTGAGTAGCCTAACTGGGAGACATCCCCCACTAGGGGCAGTCTGACACCCCACACCTCACACGGTGGAGTACACCCCTGAGAGGAAGCTTCCAAAGTAAGAATCAGACAGGTACACTCGCTGTTCAGCAATATTCTATCTTCTGCAACCTCTGCTGCTGATACCCAGGCAAACAGGGTCTGGAGTGGACCTCAAGCAATCTCCAACAGACCTGCAGCGGAGGGTCCTCACTGCTAGAAGGAAAACTATCAAACAGGAAGGACACCTATACCAAAACCCCATCAGTACGTCACCATCATCAAAGACCAGAGGCAGATAAAACCACAAAGATGGGGAAAAAGCAGGGCAGAAAAGCTGGAAATTCAAAAAATAAGAGCGCATCTCCCCCTGCAAAGGAGCGCAGCTCATCGCCACCAACGGATCAAAGCTGGTCAGAGAATGACTTTGACGAGATGAGAGAAGAAGGCTTCAGGCCATCAAACTTCTCAGAGCTAAAGGAGGAATTACATACCCAGCACAAAGAAACTAAAAATCTTGAAAAAAGAGTGGAAGAATTGACAGCTAGAATAATTAATGCAGAGAAGGTCATAAACGAAATGACAGAGATAAAAACCATGACACGAGAAATACGTGACAAATGCACAAGCTTCAGTAACCGACTCGATCAACTGGAAGAAAGAGTATCAGCGATTGAGGATCAAATGAATGAAATGAAGCAAGAAGAGAAACCAAAAGAAAAAAGAAGAAAAAGAAATGAACAGTATGGGATTATGTAAAAAGACCAAATCTACGTCTGATTGGGGTGCCTGAAAGTGAGGGGGAAAATGGAACCAAGTTGGAAAACACTCTTCAGGATATCATCCAGGAGAACTTCCCCAACCTAGCAGGGCAGGCCAACATTCAAATTCAGGAAATACAGAGAACACCACAAAGATACTCCTCCAGAAGAGCAACTCCAGGACACATAATTGGCAGATTCATCAAAGTTGAAATGAAGGAAAAAATCTTAAGGACAGCCAGAGAGAAAGGTCGGGTTACCCACAAAGGGAAGCCCAGCAGACTAACAGCAGATCTCTCGGCAGAAACTCTTCAAGCCAGAAGAGAGTGGGGGCCAATATTCAACGTGCTTAAAGAAAAGAATTTTCAACCCAGAGTTTCATATCCAGCCAAACTAAGTTTCATAAGTGAAGGAGAAATAAAATCCTTTACAGATAAGCAAATGCTTAGAGATTTTGTCACCACCAGGCCTGCCTTACAAGAGACCCTGAAGGAAGTCCTAAACATGGAAAGGAACAACCGGTACCAGCCATTGCAAAAACATGCCAAAATGTAAAGACCATCGAGGCTAGGAAGAAACTGCATCAAATAACGAGCAAAATAACCAGTTAATATCATAATGGCAGGATCCAGTTCACACATAACAATATTAACCTTAAATGTTAATGGACTAAATGCTCCAATGAAAAGACACAGACTGGCAAACTGGATAAAGAGTCAAGACCCATCAGTCTGCTGTATTCAGGAGACCCATCTCACATGCAGAGACATACATAGGCTCCAAATAAAGGGATGGAGGAAGATCTACCAAGCAAATGGAGAACAAAAAAAAAGCAGGGGTTGCAATACTAGTCTCTGATAAAACAGCTTTAAACCATCAAAGATCAAAAGAGACAAAGAAGGCCATTAGATAATGGTAAAGGGATCAATTCAACAGGAAGAGCTAACTATCCTAAATATATATGCACCCAATACAGGAGCACCCAGATTCATAAAGCAAGTCCTTAGAGACTTACAAAGAGACTTAGACTCCCATACAATAATAATGGGAGGCTTCAACACTCCACTGTCAACATTAGACAGATCAATGAGACAGAAAGTTAACAAGGATATCCAGGAATTGAACTCATCTCTGCACCAAGCAGACCTAATAGACATCTATAGAACTCTCCACCCCAAATCAACAGAATATACATTCTTCTCAGCACCACATCGCACTTATTCCAAAATTGACCACATAATTGGAAGTAAAGCATTTCTCAGCAAATGTAAAAGAACAGAAATTATAACAAACTGTCTCTCAGACCACAGTGCAATCAAACTAGGACGCAGGACTAAGAAACTCAATCAAAACCACTCAGCTACATTGAAACTGAACAACCTGCTCCTGAATGACTACTGGGTACATAATGAAATGAAGGCAGAAATAAAGATGTTCTTTGAAACCAATGAGAACAAAGATACAACATACCAGAATCTCTGGGACACATTTAAAGCAGTGTGTAGAGGGAAATTTATAGCACTAAATGCCCACAAGAGAAAGCAGGAAAGATCTAAAATTGACACTCTAACATCACAATTAAAAGAACTAGAGAGGCAAGAGCAAACACATTCAAAAGCTAGCAGAAGGCAAGAAATAACTAAGATCAGAGCAGAACTGAAGGCGATAGAGACACAAAAAACCCTCCAAAAAATCAATGAATCCAGGAGTTGGTTTTTTGAAAAGATCAACAAAATTGACAGACCGCTAGCAAGACTAATAAAGAAGAAAAGAGAGAAGAATCAAATAGACACAATAAAAAATGATAAAGGGGATATCACCACCGACCCCACAGAAATACAAACTACCATCAGAGAATACTATAAACACCTCTACGCAAATCAACTAGAAAATCTGGAAGAAATGGATAATTTCCTGGACAGTTACACTCTTCCAAGACTAAACCAGGAAGAAGTTGAATCCCTGAATAGACCAATAGCAGGCTCTGAAATTGAGGCAATAATTAATAGCCTACCAACGAAAAAAAGTCCAGGACCAGATGGATTCACAGCTGAATTCTACCAGAGGTACAAGGAGGAGCTGGTACCATTCCTTCTGAAACTATTCCAATCAATAGAAAAAGAGGGAATCCTCCCTAACTCATTTTATGAGGCCAACATCATCCTGATACCAAAGCCTGCAGAGACACAACAAAAAAAGAGAATTTTAGACCAATATCCCTGATGAACATTGATGCAAAAATCCTCAATAAAATACTGGCGAACCGGATTCAGCAGCACATCAAAAACTTATCCACCATGATCAAGTGGACTTCATCCCTGGGATGCAAGGCTGGTTCAACATTCACAAATCAATAAACGTAATCCAGCATATAAACAGAACCAAAGACAAGAACCACATGATTATCTCAATAGATGCAGAAAAGGCTTTTGACAAAATTCAACAGCCTTCATGCTAAAAACGCTCAATAAATTCGGTATTGATGGAACATGACTCAAAATAATAAGAGCTATTTATGACAAAACCCACAGCCAATATCATACTGAATGGGCAAAAACTGGAAAAATTCCCTTTGAAAACTGGCACAAGACAGGGATGCCCTTTCTCACCGCTCCTATTCAACATAGTGTTGGAAGTTCTGGCTAGGGCAATCAGGCAAGAGAAAGAAATCAAGTGTATTCAGTTAGGAAAAGAAGAAGTCAAATTGTCCCTGTTTGCAGATGACATGATTGTATATTTAGAAAACCCCATTGTCTCAGCCCAAAATCTCCTTAAGCTGATAAGCAACTTCAGCAAATTCTCAGGATACAAAATTAATGTGCAAAAATCACAAGCATTCTTATACACCAGTAACAGACAAACAGAGAGCCAAATCATGAAGGAACTTCCATTCACAATTGCTTCAAAGAGAATAAAATACCTAGGAATCCAACTTACAAGGGATGTAAAGGACCTCTTCAAGGAGAACTACAAACCACTGCTGAGTGAAATAAAAGAGGACACAAACAAATGGAAGAACATACCATGCTCATGGATAGGAAGAATCAATATCGTGAAAATGGACATACTGCCCAAGGTTATTTATAGATTCAATGCCATCCCCATTAAGCTACCAATGAGTTTCTTCGCAGAATTGGAAAAAACTGCTTTAAAGTTCATATGGAACCAAAAAAGAGCCCGCATTGCCAAGACAATCCTAAGTCAAAAGGACAAAGCTGGAGGCATCACGCTACCTGACTTCAAACTATACTACAAGGCTACAGTAACCAAAACAGCATGGTACTGGTACCAAAACAGAGATATAGACCAATGGAACAGAACAGAGTCCTCAGAAATAATACCACACATCTACAGCCATCTGATCTTTGACAAACCTGAGAGAAACAAGAAATGGGGAAAGGATTCCCTATTTAATAAATGGTGCTGGGAAAATTGGCTAGCCATAAGTAGAAAGTTGAAACTGGATCCTTTCCTTACTCCTTATACAAAAATTAATTCAAGATGGATTAGAGACTTAAATGTTAGACCTAATACCTTAAAAACCCTAGAAGAAAACCTAGGTAATACCTTTCAGGACATAGTCTTGGGCAAGGTCTTCATGTCTAAAACACCAAAAGCAACGGCAGCAAAAGCAAAAATTGACAAATGGGATCTAATTAAACTAAAGAGCTTCTGCACAGCAAAAGAAACTACCATCAGAGTGAACAGGCAACCTACAGAATGGGAGAAAATTTTTGCAATCTACTCATCTGACAAAGGGCTAATATCCAGAATCTACAAAGAACTCAAACAAATTTACAGGAAAAAAACAAACAACCCCATCAAAAAGTGGGCAAAGGATATGAACAGACATTTCTCAAAAGAGGACATTCATACAGCCAACAGACACATGAAAAAATGCTCATCATCACTGGCCATCAGAGAGATGCAAATCAAAACCACAATGAGATACCATCTCACACCAGTTAGAATGGCAATCATTAAAAAGTCAGGAAACAACAGGTGTTGGAGAGGATGTGGAGAAATAGGAACACTTTTACACTGTTGGTGGGATTGTAAACTAGTTCAACCATTATGGAAAACAGTATGGCAATTCCTCAAGGATCTAGAACTAGATGTACCATATGACCCAGCCATCCCACTACTGGGTATATACCCAAAGGATTATAAATCATGCTCCTATAAAGACACATGCACACGTATGTTTATTGTGTCACTATTCACAATAGCAAAGACTTGGAGTCAACCCAAATGTCCATCTGTGACAGACTGGATTAAGAAAATGTGTCATATATACACCATGGAATACTATGGAGCCATAAAAAAGGTTGAGTTTGCATCCTTTGTAGGGACATGGATGCAGCTGGAAACCATCATTCTTAGCAAACTATCACAAGAACAGAAAACCAAACACCGCATGTTCTCACTCATAGGTGGGAACTGAACAATGACGTCACTTGGATTCGGGAATGGGAACATCACACACCGGGGCCTATCATGGGGAGGGGGTACAGGGGAGGGATTGCATTGGGAGTTATACCTGATATAAATGACGAATTGATGGATGCTGACAAGTTGATGGGTGCAGCACACCAACATGGCACACGTATACATATGTAACAAACCTGCACGTTACGCACATGTACCCTAGAACTTAAAGTATAATAATAAAAAAAAAAAGAAAAAGAAAATGTGGCAGGTGTACACCATGGAATACTATGCAGGCATAAAAAAGGATGAGTTCATGTCCTTTGCAGGGACGTGGATGAAGTTGGAAGCCATCACTCTAAGCAAACTATGACAAGGACAGAAAACCAAACACTGTATATTCTCACTCATAGGTGGGAGTTGAACAGTGAGAACACTTGGACACAGGGCGGGGAACGTCACACACCAGGGTCTGTCAGTGGGTGGGGTTTGGGGGAGTGATCACATTAGGAGAAATAACTAATGTAAATGAGTGCAGCAAACCAACATGGCACATGTATACCTATGTAACAAACCTGCACGTTGTGCACATGTACCCTAGAACTTAAAGTGTTAAAACAACAACAACAACAACAAAAACTGTGGTCTTTCCTTGTGGTCTAGCACCAGCCCTCAGTAGCAGTGAGTCCTGCACTAACACCACCAGTATGAGTGGGTAAGTTAGTGATGGGACAGAAACACTTCTCAAGATCTTCAGGCTTGGCCAAGGTGAGTGAGGCTTAGAATCACTGTGATGATCCGCTCTTCCTTTCTGTAGATGTGACATAATTGTACCATGGCTTAATTTTATTGACTTATGGAATCTAAGGCTTATTACAACCTCATGTCCCTCGTGTTATCAATGGTCTTGTGTCCACAGAGAACTGTAGCATTAATCTCCTGTATAATGAAGGCGCTCTGTGGTTTTATGTGTTATTTACCATAACCAGCATGGTTCATAGTGTATCTAATGTCCTAAGGGATGTTATTATGTCTACTATGTCTACTCCCACATTTCAGGTACTCAAATGCATAGATGTTGGAGATAGCAAGAGGACTACATTTTTACTTATTTTCTTAAAATATTCCAATTCCTGTTTTGTGTTTTAAAATTCTAGTGTTTGCAAATATCTTGAAGGAAGAGCCCAGCCTCACTCTATTTTTAATATTCTACCAATCCTTTCTCCCTTGGCCACCAACTCTCTTTAGAGGTTGAGAAACATCTTTTTAACTCCTAAAATATCAAAAATATCTCATTAAAACCCTTCCCAAGGAAAAGTAGACCTACTTGCTATTTTTAGGCATCTTCAATGATTTTTAAGTCCCGTATTACATTGTGAGATACTAAGTACTTTTTTTTTTCTTTCCCTCACTAAAGGAGCAGAGAAACCACAAATGTATTCTCTGGAAGTTTGTATCTCTGCTAAGGTCTCCAATACGTGTATTAAGTACTTGTTCTCATATTTCCAGGTACTAGGTGGTCAGGTGTTCAGGTTCCCATATGAACAGAACGTAACACTATCTCCCAGGGATTTATAGTCTAGAGGAGGTGTTACTTACAGTGGTTGGTAAATTCTGTATTGAAGCTCTGGGAGGACAAGGATGAAGGTACTTTATTTTGCCCAGAGACATCAGGAAACACTTTCAGACAATAATGGTGTTTGAGCCAATTTTGGTGGAAAAAGGGAGTAGCATTCCTTTTGAGAAAGAGTTTAGAACCAAGGAAGTGTTATGGCAATTTCAAGGAAGCAGATTTTGTTGTTGTTGTTGTTGTTGTTGTTGTTGTTGTTTGGTAGGATGCAAGGAGTATGGGGGCTTAGGAAAGGGATGATGGGGGCACCTTTTTTTTAAACCAAACTAAGGAGATAGGGCTGTTGAAGAATTATATAGAGGGCAGCAGCATGACCAGATTTGTGTTTGAGGGAGTTCCTTCTGATGGTAGGCTGAAAGATGGATGGAGCGATTCAATCCATCTGTAGGCAGCAGGTTGAGTTAGTAGAGTGTTGCAATAGTCCAAGCAATGAATAACAAGGTCCTACATAAAGCTGTGGTTGCAAGGATGGAGGTGAGGTGACTAGTAGGAGAACCTTAGGAAGTTGAATCAAACAATTGCAAGCAATGGGGTGTACAGAGTGAGCGAGAAGGAAGAGACAGGGATGGTGCTCAAACTTTTGGCTTTGGCACCTAGGTGAATAATTATATTGTCAACTAAAGTGAGGAAAACAAAAAGAAATGCTTTGAGGTTAATATTTTAAGAAATATTATTGAGTACTTTGTTAAGTGCACAAGTGTGATGGTTAATTTTATGTGTCAACTTAGCTACGCCAAGTTGCACAAGATATGTGGACAAATATTATTTTGGATGTTTCTGTGGTTTTCATCCCATCAGCTGAAGGACTGAACAGAACAGAAGTTTGACCTTCCCCGAGCAAGAGGGAATTCCTCTTGGTTGTGTTTCTGTGGAGAACCCTGACTAAAGTAACAGGCTTTGGGGCCATGCTGCCTGGGTTCGGATCCTACTCTGGCACTTGCCTGGTGACATCACTGTGTGACAATGTTAGACAAATGATTTCTCCAAGCCCCACCTGTCACATCTGTAAACAAGGTTAACAATGTTCTTGACCTCCTGTGGTTTTTGTAATGATTAAAAGAGAAAACCCATGTAAAGTTATAAGCTTAGGATCCAGCATGCAATAAGCTTTTAAGAAATGTTTGCCATTATTATTATAATCGAGGAAACATTTACACAGTAGTGTTAATGACTAATAACAGCTAAGATTGTTACTTTCCCAGGAGAGATTTATGTCATAACAGGGATCAGAGTTTTCCATTAGAAGAATTAGCCTCTTAACTTAATGCTTTGTACATTGAACTAATAGGTAAATATTCATTGACTGGTCAAATTATTTCCTAGTATCATTCAATGGGATTGAGAACTAAAGCAGGTTAAGAAGGGAGAAACCGAGGCCCAGAGACATGAATAACTTAATAAATATCACAGAGGGAGTTGCAAGGAAAGACTAGCACCAGGGACTCAGGTTTCCTTGCTCCTGGTCTATTGGAGCAAGGAAGTCCACCCCTGAATCCATACCACATAACCAATCTGTCACACCAGCCCTGGCAGAGTGGACTACATTTTATATCCTCTTTGGCAAAATCCCTAAAGAGCTTATTCCTGAACAGACCAAAATATATAAAGGCATTGTATTTTTTAATTAAATAAAAATGTTTTCAGGATTATCAGCCCATATGAATATGGAATGAAAGAAGGCAAAGAGTGGTATAGTTTGTTCTCTTCCTTTTCTGGTGAGCATCTGCAGGAGCAGTGTGGACTCAGTGTGTACCCACAGACTCTGTGTTCACTCTCCCCTGAATCCCCTGCCACGAGACTTCCTCTCTACTCACTCTGGTGAAATTACTATTACTTTCTTAGAGGTTCTCTCTCAGAGGCCAAGTCCAAGGCCTTTTCCTGGCCCCCTTCCTTCTTGACCCTTTTGCATCCTCCAGCACTGTTGATACCTTCAGAAATTATCTCCTTTATCAGCACTCAGAATTCCTTCTTCCATGCTTCCCTCTCTGCCCCTTTACCTCCTCCCACCCCTGATGGCAAATGTTTCTAAAGGGACTGTTCTTGGCAATCTCGCCCAAGCTTTCAGTTTCAATTGTCATCTGTATGCTGATGACTCCCCAAATGATATCTTCAGTTCGGATGTCTCATCTGAGCTCCAGACTTACGCTCTCTCATTCATATTCATCTGCTCTCCCTTTTTCCCTCTACCTCCTCCCTCCCCTTCTGGCCCAGTCACAGTACTAGGTGTGGGGGTTTACCCATGAAGGCCACAGTTTCTACCTTCGGGGTCCAGGTTAGTGGGAGAGAGAATGCATTGACTCACCCAGTTACAGCACTTCTGACAATTTGAAAAATACAGGGCAAAGATGCACCTAAGGTTCTGTGGGAACACAGGTAAAGTAAGGTTACTAATGTTTCACTCTCTCTGGGTAGGGGTGATGCCAGGTGTGGCTCCGTGAAGCCAATATCTGCATTGCATTGTGAAGAATGAGAAGGTGTTAGGTAAAAGGGCTCTAGGGACCATCCTGCTCTACTGCACAGGGATGGAGAAAGCAAGCATGTGTTTGCAATGACAAGCTGTTCAGTGTGACGGGGCACAGGATACATGGAGTTCAGGGTGGAGGCAGGTGGGGGAAATGGAGTATGAGAGAACAGGCTGTTCTGGGCAAAGGCTAGCCCAGAAAGGACCTGTCGTGCTATTCTAGGGATTAACTGTCTACTAAACATCTCTAATTAGAATCTCATTCCTATATTCTCTGACACTGAAATCTTCTCCCTTAAATATCTCTGTTGACCATATTAAATTTGAGCTAACAAGGGGATACGGAGTGATGAATGTTTTGTTTACAGAATGCATTTATTTTTGGTAAAGGGAAGAAATGTTGCTTTTGATGGCAAGCAGGAAAGACCCATCCCAAAACTAGCTTAAATAATGAGTTCATTTTTCTTCCTATATAGCAAGAAGTCTGGAAGTGTGTTAGCTAGTTGTGTCCCTCTGCAAACGAAAGCAGCAAGGACCCAGCTCCTTCCAACTGTTCTCTGCTTCTACCCTTAGCATGTGACCTTTCTTATCAGTCAGCCCTCATTGTCTCCTAGTAGCAGGTCCAGGGATCACAAGTAAATGGTGACATCTATGGAAAAACAAAGGGAAGTTTGTCTTAAAATACTGAATCTCTCCATCTTTTTTAAAGAGTCAAAAAGCCTCCAGAAACTTCCAGGAGACCCTTCCTTATATCTCCTTGGCCAGAATTCAGTCGCATGCCTATTTTTAAATTAGTACTTGGGGAAGAAGTGAGATTACAATAACTGAGTCGAACTATACATCTCAGTGGTGGCAGAATTGCCACTGTGATGACCAAAATGACCTGTCTTGGGGACAGGGAATGTACTAGTTTCCTATGCTGCCATTACAGATGACCACAAATCTAGTGGCTTTAAACAAGATAGATTTATTATCTTTCATTTCTGGATGTTAGAAGCCCAATAATTAAGGGCTGTAATTAAGGTGTGTTAATTATTCAGCAGAGCTGTGCTCCTTTCTTAATCTATTTCTCTGTGTTTTCCAGCTTCTAGAAGCTGCCAGCATTCCTTGGCTATGGTCCCCTTCTATCTTCAAAGCCAGCAATGATCGAATCTTTTTTATGATGACATTTCTCATTTATGACTCCTCTGCCTCCCACTTCCCCATTTAAGGACCCTTGTGGTTACAATGGGCCCACCAGAATCATCTGGGATCATCTTCCTGTCTCAAATTCAGCTGGATAGCTACCTTAATTCTATTTGCAACCTTAATTTTCCTTTGCAGTGTAACCTACCATATTCACAGGTTCCAGAAGTTAGAATGTGGATGTCTTTGTAGGGATGTTTTTCTACGTACCACAGGGACAAAAATAATCTTAGATGTTACAATGGTTTATGTTCCTCCAAAGGATATTGTATCTGTGGAATTAAACTTTTACAGGATGGGGAAGGAGGTTTGAGAATACTTAAGGAAAAAAAATACCTACAAAGTCTCCACTGGGGACTTTTTGGTTTGATAAACATTGGGCATAACTAACTAAACTGAGATTCACCAGTTGGGCTCTGGCAGGACCAATGTACCCCGAGGCATATGGTCACTGCCAACCGGTAGTCCATGAGGAAGGAAAATGGAGAAACAACTACTGGGTCTACAGTAGGTAGGATTTGCTCTAGGGGAGTTGTTTGAAGCTGAGGCAGGGTAGAGAAAGGGTAATCGGCTGGCATGAACTTTGGCAGGGAAGATGTCATGCAAAATCCAGATGGTTTCTGTAGCTGTTAGCTCTTCCTCACTACTATTTTCTATTTGTTTTTATTTTATCTTTAAATAAAGGAAATGATGAAATATCTATCCTTAGAAGGCATCAAAGTTTGATTGTCATTAACTTTAAAAAATACATGACTGGGCATGGTGGCTCACACCTGTAATCCCAGCACTTTGGGAGGCCGAGGTGGGTGAATCATCTGGGGTCAGGAGTTTGAGACCATCCTGGCCAACATGAAACCTTGTCTCTACTGAAAACACAAAATTAGCCAGGCATGGTGGCGGGTGCCTGTAATCCTATCTACTCAGGAGGCTGAGGCAGGAGAATAACTTGAACCTGGGAGGCAGGGGTTGCAGTGAGCAGAGATCACACCACTGCACTTCAGTCTGGGAGACAGAGCAAGACTCTGTCTCAGGAAAAAAAAAAAAAAAAAAAAGAAAGGAAAAAATCCCATTTAAAAAAAGCCCACATGTGTATATAAATAAATGACATTGCCTAATACTTCACTTATGCTTATATATCATGGTTGGATGGCTTGATGTAACAATATCTGGAAGATGAGATCAAAATAATTGATTAGATGATTGTTAAATTGTTAAATTGAAATTTCCTATTTCTTTCATACATCCTTTTCCTTATAGATGAATGTCAATTTTTCTTTCTTACCAACCAATTGTTTATCCAGAAGTTACTATTTGAAATTCCATTACTTAATGAAGTGCTTACAAAGCTTTGGAAAATTACTGCTAATTCTAAAATAATTATACCATGTATCCTTAGTCAAGAAAAATGGGCATTTATGTGTGCTTTGGCAATATTTAGATAGGCTGTTACATCTCTTCCTTTAAAATAGCCCTGATTGCAATGCAAATTGAAAGCTGTGATGCCATCACTGAAAACTGGGATGGGGACCATCTTGTTGGGTTGATATCCTCTGTCGACAATGGGTGTTTCTGAGAGCCATGTTGAGTCATCCTTGGATCTTCACACTAAGTGTGGTCTTTTCAACCAAGGCTGTACCATGCATCATCATATAGTCATCCCCATGATATTTGTACCTTCTCTAACAAGAGTTATGATTACTCTCAGCTACCAAGATAATCTCCACTCTTCTGCCAGGCTTGATACTAAGATTGGAGGAGCTGCTCTGTGAAGATTCAGTTTCATTCTACAAGCATTATTAAATACCAATTCTATGCCAGGAACTGTGCTAGAGGAGCTAAAAGGGAATGATATATGCTGCTAAGCAGCTATAGTCTAACAAAGTGGATGGATGGTAGGACGGTGGTATGTAAAAAGTATCGTGAAAGCACAGATGGAGGAGTGGAAAGAGGGACCAGGAAAGGCTGCCAGGGGAGGTGACATTTCATCTGGATCTTGTTAGTGCAACTGAAGTAAGAAAATGATATTTTAAACTATTGCCATGTTCTAAGGAGGATGGAAAGAATCTGGATATGCCTAGGACTGTAGTTGGTATTTGAATAGATATGGCTATAGCAAAGTCACTACAGATCAGGGTTTCCCAACCTACAGCCTTCTCAACCCCGTGACATTTGAGGCCAGATAATTTGCTGTTGTAGGAGCTGTCCTGTGCATTGTAGGATGTTTACCAGCATCCCTGGCCTCTACCTACTACATGCCAATTTCCAGCACCTCCTCACTGAAACAACCAAAAATGTCTTGAGATATTGTTAAATGTTCCCCAGTGAACAAAATCCCCTCCAGTTGAGAGTCACCACTTCTTTTTACTTTATTTTATTTTATTTTTATTTTTTATTATACTTTAAGTTCTAGGGTACATGTGCATAATGTGCAGGTTTATTACATATGTACACTTGTGCCATGTTGGTGTGCTGCACCCATCAACTCGTCAGCACCCATCAATTCGTCATTTATATCAGGTGTAACTCCCAATGCAATCCCTCCCCCTTCCCCCCTCCCCATGATAGGCCCCAGTGTGTGATGTTCCCCTTCCCGAGTCCAAGTGATGTCATTGTTCAGTTCCCACCTATGAGTGAGAACATGCGGTGTTTGGTTTTCTCTTCTTGTGATAGTTTGCTAAGAATGATGGTTTCCAGCTGCATCCATGTCCCTACAAAGGACGCAAACTCATCCTTTTTTATGGCTGCATAATATTCCATGGTGTATATGTGCCACATTTTCTTAATCCAGTCTGTCACAGATGGACATTTGGGTTGATTCCAAGTCTTTGCTATTGTGAATAGTGCCGCAATAAACATATGTGTGCATGTGTCTTTATAGCAGCATGATTTACAATCCTTTGGGTATATACCCAGTAGTGGGATGGCTGGGTCATATGGTACAGCTAGTTCTAGATCCTTGAGGAATCGCCATACTGTTTTCCATAATGGTTGAACTAGTTTACAATCCCACCAACAGTATAAAAGTGTTCCTATTTCTCCACATCCTCTCCAGCACCTGTTGTTTCCTGACTTTTTAATGATTGCCATTCTAACTGGTGTGAGATGGTATCTCATTGTGGTTTTGATTTGCATCTCTCTGATGGCGAGTGATGATGAGCATTTTTTCATGTGTCTGTTGGCTGTATGAATGTCCTCTTTTGAGAAATGTCTGTTCATATCCTTTGCCCACTTTTTGATGGGGTTGCTTGTTTTGTTCTTGTAAATTTGTTTGAGTTCTTTGTAGGTTCTGCATATTAGCCCTTTGTCAGATGAGTAGATTGCAAAAGTTTTCTCCCATTCTGTAGGTTGCCTGTTCACTCTGATGGTAGTTTCTTTTGCTGTGCAGAAGCTCTTTAGTTTCATTAGATCCCATTTGTCAATTTTTGCTTTTGCTGCCGTTGCTTTTGGTGTTTTAGACATGAAGTCCTTCTCCATGCCTATGTCCTGAATGGTACTACCTAGGTTTTCTTCTAGGGTTTTTATGGTATTAGGTCTCACATTTAAGTCTCTAATCCATCTTGAATTAATTTTCATATAAGGAGTAAGGAAAGGATCCAGTGTCAACTTTCTACTTATGGCTAGCCAATTTTCCCAGCACCATTTATTAAATAGGGAATCCTTTCCCCCTTTCTTGTTTCTCTCAAGTTTGTCAAAGATCAGATGGCTGTAGATGTGTGGTATTATTTCTGAGGACTCTGTTCTGTTCCATTGGTCTATATCTCTGTTTTGGTACCAGTACCATGCTGTTTGGTTACTGTAGCCTTGTAGTATAGTTTGAAGTCAGGTAGTGTGACGCCTCCAGCTTTGTTCTTTTGACTTAGGATTGTCTTGGCAATGCGGGCTCTTTTTTGGTTCCATATGAACTTTAAAGCAGTTTTTTCCAATTCTGTGAAGAAAGTCATTGGTAGCTTGATGGGGATGGCATTGAATCTATAAATAACCTTGGGCAGTATGTCCATTTTCATGATATTGATTCTTCCTATCCGTGAGCATGGTATGTTCTTCCATTTGTTTGTGTCCTCTTTTATTTCACTCAGCAGTGGTTTGTAGTTCTCCTTGAAGAGGTCCTTTACATCCCTTGTTAAGTTGGATTCCTAGGTATTTTATTCTCTTTGAAGCAATTGTGAATGGAAGTTCATTCACGATTTGGCTCTCTGCTTGTCTGTTACTGGTGTATAAGAATGCTTGTGATTTTTGCACCTTAATTTTGTATCCTGAGACTTTGCTGAAGTTGCTTATCAGCTTAAGGAGATTTTGGGCTGAGACAATGGGGTTTTCTAAATATACAATCATGTCATCTGCAAACAGGGACAATTTGACTTCTTCTTTTCCTTTTCTTTATTTTCTTTTTTTTTTTTTTATTATACTTTTAGTTCTAGGGTACATGTGCATAACGTGCAGGGTTGTTACATATGTATACTTGTGCCATGTTGGTGTTCTGCACCCATCAACTCGTCAGCACCCATCAATTCATCATTTATATCATGTATAACTCCCAATGCAATCCCTCCCCCTTCCCCCCTCCCCATGATAGGCCCCAGTGTGTGATGTTCCCCTTCCCGAGTCCAAGTGATGTCATTGTTCAGTTCCCACCTATGAGTGAGAACATGCAGTGTTTGGTTTTCTGTTCTTGTGATAGTTTGCTAAGAATGATGGTTTCCAGCTGCATCCATGTCCCTACAAAGGACGCAAACTCATCCTTTTTTATGGCTGCATAGTATTCCATGGTGTATATGTGCCACATTTTCTTAATCCAGTCTGTCAGAGATGGACATTTGGGTTGATTCCAAGTCTTTGCTATTATGAATAGTGCTGCAATAAACATACGTGTGCATGTGTCTTTGTAGTAGAATAATTTATAATCCTTTGGGTATATACCCAGTAGTGGGATGGCTGGGTCATATGGTACAGCTAGTTCTAGATCCTTGAGGAATCGCCATACTGTTTTCCATAATGGTTGAACTAGTTTACAATCCCACCAACAGTATAAAAGTGTTCCTATTTCTCCACATCCTCTCCAGCACCTGTTGTTTCCTGACTTTTTAATGATTGCCATTCTAACTGGTGTGAGATGGTATCTCATTGTGGTTTTGATTTGCATCTCTCTGATGGCGAGTGATGATGAGCATTTTTTCATGTGTCTGTTGGCTGTATGAATGTCCTCTTTTGAGAAATGTCTGTTCATATCCTTTCCCCACTTTTTGATGGGGTTGTTTTTTTTTTTTCTTGTATGTTTGTTTGAGTTCTTTGTAGATTCTGGATATTAGCCCTTTGTCAGATGAGTAGATTGCAAAAATTTTCTCCCATTCTGTAGGTTGCCTGTTCACTCTGATGGTAGTTTCTTTTGCTGTGCAGAAGCTCTTTAGTTTCATTAGATCCCATTTGTCAATTTTTGCTTTTGCTGCCGTTGCTTTTGGTGTTTTAGGCATGAAGTCCTTGCCCATGCCTATGTCCTGAATGGTACTACCTAGGTTTTCTTCTAGGGTTTTTATGGTATTAGGTCTAACATTTAAGTCTCTAATCCACCTTGAATTAATCTTCATAAAGGAGTAAGGAAAGGATCCAGTTTCAGCTTTCTACTTATGGCTAGCCAATTTTCCCAGCACCATTTATTAAATAGGGAATCCTTTCCCCCTTTCTTGTTTCTCTCAGGTTTGTCAATGATCAGATGGCTGTAGATGTGTGGTATTATTTCTGAGGACTCTGTTCTGTTCCATTGGTCTATATCTCTGTTTTGGTACCAGTACCATGCTGTTTTGGTTACTGTAGCCTTGTAGTATAGTTTGAAGTCAGGTAGCGTGACGCCTCCAGCTTTGTCCTTTTCACTTAGGATTGTCTTGGCAATGCGGGCTCTTTTTTGGTTCCATATGAACTTTAAAGCAGTTTTTTCCAATTCTGTGAAGAAAGTCATTGGTAGCTTGATGGGGATGGCATTGAATCTGTAAATAACCTTGGGCAGTATGTCCATTTTCACAATATTGATTCTTCCTATCCATGAGCATGGTATGTTCTTCCATTTGTTTGTGTCCTTTTTTATTTCACTCAGCAGTGGTTTGTAGTTCTCCTTGAAGAGGTCCTTTACATCCCTTGTAAGTTGGATTCCTAGGTATTTTATTCTCTTTGAAGCAATTGTGAATGGAATTTCATTCATGATTTGGCTCTCTGTCTGTTACTGGTGTATAAGAATGCTTGTGATTTTTGCACATTAATTTTGTATCCTGAGACTTTGCTGAAGTTGCTTATCAGCTTAAGGAGATTTTGGGCTGAGACAATGGGGTTTTCTAAATATACAATCATGTCATCTGCAAACAGGGACAATTTGACTTCTTCTCCTAACTGAATACCCTTGATTTCTTTCTCTTGCCTGATTGCCCTAGCCAGAACTTCCAACACTATGTTGAATAGGAGTGGTGAGAGAGGGCATCCCTGTCTTGTACCAGTTTTCAAAGGGAATTTTTCCAGTTTATGCCCATTCAGTATGATATTAACTGTGGGTTTGTCATAAATAGCTCTTATTATTTTGAGGTACGTTCCATCAATACCGAATTTATTGAGCGATTTTAGCATGAAGGGCTGTTGAATTTTGTCAAAAGCCTTTTCTGCATCTATTGAGATAATCATGTGGTTCTTGTCTTTGGTTCTGTTTATATGCTGGATTACGTTTATTGATTTGCGAATGTTGAACCAGCCTTGCCTCCCAGGGATGAAGTCCACTTGATCATGGTGGATAAGCTTTTTGATATGCTGCTGAATCCGGTTTGCCAGTATTTTATTGAGGATTTTTGCATCAATGTTCATCAGGGATATTGGTCTAAAATTCTCTTTTTTTTGTTGTGTCTCTGCCAGGCTTTGGTATCAGGATGATGTTGGCCTCATAAAATGAGTTAGGGAGGATTCCCTCTTTTTCTATTGATTGGAATAGTTTCAGAAGGAATGGTACCAGCTCCTCCTTGTACCTCTGGTAGAATTCAGCTGTGAATCCATCTGGTCCTGGACTTTTTTTGGTTGGTAGGCTATTAATTATTGCATCAATTTCAGAGCCTGCTATTGGTCTATTCAGGGATTCAACTTCTTCCTGGTTTAGTCTTGGAAGAGTGTAAGTGTCCAGGAAATTATCCATTTCTTCCAGATTTTCTAGTTGATTTGTGTAGAGGTGTTTATGGTATTCTCTGATGGTAGTTTGTATTTCTGTGGGGTCAGTGGTGATATCCCCTTTATCATTTTTTATTGCATCTATTTGATTCCTCTCTCTTTTCTTCTTTATTAGTCTTGCTAGCGGTCTGTCAATTTTGTTGATCTTTTCAGAAAACCAACTCCTGGATTCATTGATTTTTTGGAGGGTTTTTTGTGTCTCTATCGCCTTCAGTTCTGCTCTGATCTTAGTTATTTCTTGCCTTCTGCTAGCTTTTGAATGTGTTTGCTCTTGCCTCTCTAGTTCTTTTAATTGTGATGTTAGAGTGTCAATTTTAGATCTTTCCTGCTTTCTCTTGTGGGCATTTAGTGCTATAAATTTCCCTCTACACACTGCTTTAAATGTGTCCCAGAGATTCTGGTATGTTGTATCTTTGTTCTCATTGGTTTCAAAGAACATCTTTATTTCTGCTTTCATTTCGTTATGTACCCAGTAGTCATTCAGGAGCAGGTTGTTCAGTATCCATGTAGTTGAGCGGTTTTGAGTGAGTTTCTTAGTCCTGAGTTCTAGTTTGATTGCACTGTGGTCTGAGAGAGAGTTTGTTATAATTTCTGTTCTTTTACATTTGCTGAGGAGTGCTTTACTTCCAATTATGTGGTCAATTTTGGAATAAGTGCGATGTGGTGCTGAGAAGAATGTATATTCTGTTGATTTGGGGTGGAGAGTTCTATAGATGTCTATTAGGTCCGCTTGGTGCAGAGATGAGTTCAATTCCTGGATATCCTTGTTAACTTTCTGTCTCGTTGATCTGTCTAATGTTGACAGTGGAGTGTTGAATTCTCCCATTATTATTGTATGGGAGTCTAAGTCTCTTTTTAACTCTCTAAGGACTTGCTTTATGAATCTGGGTGCTCCTGTATTGGGTGCATATATATTTAGGATAGTTAGCTCTTCCTGTTGAATTGATCCCTTTACCATTGTGTAATGGCCTTCTTTGTCTCTTTTGATCTTTGATGGTTTAAAGTCTGTTTTATCAGAGACTAGGATTGCAACCCCTGCTTTTTTTTGTTCTCCATTTGCTTGGTAGATCTTCCTCCATCCCTTTATTTGGAGCCTATGTATGTCTCTGCATGTGAGATGGGTCTCCTGAATACAGCAGACTGATGGGTCTTGACTCTTTATCCAGTTTGCCAGTCTGTGTCTTTTCATTGGAGCATTTAGTCCATTAACATTTAAGGTTAATATTGTTATGTGTGAACTGGATCCTGCCATTATGATATTAACTGGTTATTTTGCTCATTATTTGATGCAGTTTCTTCCTAGCCTCGATGGTCTTTACATTTTGGCATGTTTTTGCAATGGCTGATACTGGTTGTTCCTTTCCATGTTTAGGGCTTCCTTCAGGGTCTCTTGTAAGGCAGGCCTGGTGGTGACAAAATCTCTAAGCATTTGCTTATCTGTAAAGGATTTTATTTCTCCTTCACTTATGAAACTTAGTTTGGCTGGATATGAAATTCTGGGTTGAAAATTCTTTTCTTTAAGAAGGTTGAATATTGGCCCCCACTCTCTTCTGGCTTGTAGAGTTTCTGCCGAGAGGTCTGCTGTTAGTCTGCTGGGCTGCCCTTTGTGGGTAACCCGACCTTTCTCTCTGGCTGCCCTTAAGATTTTTTCCTTCATTTCAACTTTGGTGAATCTGGCAATCATGTGTCTTGGAGTTGCTCTTCTGGAGGAGTATCTTTGTGGCGTTCTCTGTATTTCCTGAATTTGAATGTTGGCCTGCCCTACTAGGTTGGGGAAGTTCTCCTGGATGATATCCTGAAGAGTGTTTTCCAACTTGGTTCCATTTTCCCCCTCACTTTCAGGCACCCCAATCAGACGTAGATTTGGTCTTTTTACATAATCCCATACTGTTCATTTCTTTTTCTTCTTTTTTCTTTTGGTTTCTCTTCTCGCTTCATTTCATTCATTTGATCCTCAATCGCTGATACTCTTTCTTCCAGTTGATCGAGATGGTTACTGAAGCTTGTGGATTTGTCACGTATTTCTCGTGTCATGGTTTTCATCTCTGTCATTTCATTTATGAGCTTCTCTGCATTAATTATTCTAGCTATCAATTCTTCCACTCTTTTTTCAAGATGTTTAGTTTCTTTGCACTGGGTATGTAATTCCTCCTTTAGCTCTGAGAAGTTTGATGGACTGAAGCCTTCTTCTCTCATTTTGTCAAAGTCATTCTCTGACCAGCTTTGATCCGTTGCTGGAGATGGGCTGCGCTCCTTTGCAGGGGGAGATGGGCTCTTATTTCTTGAATTTCAAGCTTTTCTGCCCTGCTTCTTCCCTATATTCATGGTTTTATCTGCCTCTGGTCTTTGATGATGGTGACGTACTGATGAGATTTTTATATAGGTGTTCTTCCTGTTTGATAGTTTTCCTTCTAACAGTCAGGACCCTCAGCTGTAGGTCTGTTGGAGATTGCTTGAGGTCCACTCCAGACCCTGTTTGCCTGGGTATCAGCAGCAGAGGTTGCAGAAGATAGAATATTGCTGAACAGCGAGTGTACCTGTCTGATTCTTCCTTTGGAAGCTTCCTTTCAGGGGTGTACTCCACCCTGTGAGGTGTGGGGTGTCAGACTGCCCCTAGTGGGGGATGTCTCCCAGTTAGGCTACTCAGGGGTCAGGGACCCACTTGAGCAGGCAGTCTGTCTGTTCTCAGATCTCAACCTCTGTGTTGGGAGATCCACTGTTCTCTTCAAAGCTGTCAGCCAGAGTGGTTTGCGTCTGCACAGGCCTCTGCTGCTTCCCCTATTGTTGTTTAGCTGTGCCCTGTCCCCAGAGGTGGAGTCTATAGAGATAGGCAGGTTTCCTTGAGCTGCTGTGAGCTCCACCCAGTTCGAGCTTCCCAGCAGCTTTGTTTACCTACTTAAGCCTCAGCAATGGCGGGCGCCCCCCCCCCCGCCCCCCGCCCCAGCGTGGCTGCTGCCGTTTCGGTTAGATCACAGACTGCTGTGCTAGCACTGAGGGAGGCTCCGTGGGCGTGGGACCCTCCTGGCCAGGTGTGGGTATAATCTCCTGGTGTGCCCGTTTGCTTAAAGCACAGTATTGGGGTGGGAATTACCTGATTTTTCAGGTGTTGTGTGTCTCAGTTCCCCTGGCTAGGAAAAGGGATTCCCTTCCCCCTTGCACTTCCCAGGTGAGGCAATGCCTCACCCTGCTTCAGCTCTCGCTGGTCGGGCTGCAGCAGCTGACCAACACTGATTGTCCGGCACTCCCCAGTGAGATGATCCCAGTACCTCAGTTAAAAATGCAGAAATCACCGGTCTTCTGTGTCGCTTGCGCTGGGAGTTGGAGACTGGAGCTGTTCCTATTCGGCCATCTTGCTCCGCCCTCCCTGAGAGTCACTACTTCTAAGTAGTAGAAGAATAAGAATATAGAATCTCAAGCGATCTTGAAAGGAGGAGAAAGGGGGATCATGAGAATGAGAAAGAAGAATAAAAGTGAGTTAAGAGGATGGTAAAACTTGACTTACCAAAAGGGTTGTTACCTTGCAGAGAGCATAATTAAAAAATGAGCATGTCTACTGGGGCCAGTTCGAAGTGGTTTGTTTTAATGCAAACTGCCTCTATATCTCATACTTTCATATTCGCAGTGGCCCTGTGTGGGTGGTTTTTGTTTTGTTTTGGGTAGGAGTCTTTGTAAGGGGTTTGATTTTCACATATGATATAGGACAGAGAATGTCATCTTCACCCCAGTAGCTAGTCTGTAAGTAGAACTTGTGTTAGAAAAGGAGCTAGAAGCACAAGGCTGGAACCAGCTCTGGAAATCACAGCAATTTGGGGGAAGTCCATGAATGCACATGAAGAACAAATGAAGGTTTAGGCTAATACAGTTTAAATGTCAAGGAGGGAAGCGATTCTGGTTGAGATCTGGGTTATGTGGGAAAGAACATTCCAGTTAGAGGAATATTACTTATGAAAAGTCCTGATATTTGCTTGGCTGAATACCAGAGAGAGGGCTAGAGTGAATACCTGGGCTCACTGAAGACCTCTTGAAGCTCTTATTCCAGCACAGTTGCCCTGCTCAGCACAGATACAGACACATACTCACACAGACACACATCTGCACACACACTCCATTGAAGACCTGGACTTAGGAAAATAATATGGAAATAGTACGGGACACAGAGTAATGAAGGCCATAAAGGGAGCACAGCACATACATATGGGGTGCAGATAGTGGTCGAAGGATTGGACTGGCTTACCCTCCAGCTATTTGTGTGACCCTGGAAGTCATTCCGTCTCTCTGGACTTCAGTTTCTTCCTCAATTAATGGCTTTGATTGGCCTAAATTGTCCACTGTTTAACCACAGACATCTCTAAAATACAGTGAATCTCTGAGAACGATAAGGCATAACTGATGTTACTTCTGTTCTCCACTTGGGCAGGCCTTACTTAGAAGGGCATTTGTTTAATGAGCTTGAGCCAGACCAGCTCAATGGATGCCAAAGTCAGGTTTGGAATGGACACAATGACCAAGCGCAGAGGAATTGGCCTTGTTACAACTTGGGGCTCTAATCAGCCACCAGATCCCTGGAGGGTCCCTACCAGGTCTTGCTCTTCAGGCACCTCTTAAAGGGCCTTAAGATCTAGGTGTTGTCATTGGAGGAGACTTAAGGAGTAAAAGAGAAGAATGGAGGAAACTTAAGGAATAAAAGAGAAGAATGGAAACCACTTCCACGTCAGGCACTAATCCTCCTGCACAGCTTCCTGCCTCATCCCAGTCTTGGGGATTCTCTCTGTTCTTTCTGCTTTCCTGGGCTCAAAGCCTCACTCCTTTTAGTAACTATTCATTGCTGATAATAATGAATGAAAACTAGCCTTCTCCCCCAGATACTCTGAGTGTTTTCTGTGCTCTTGAGATGGATCTGAACATGGAACAGAAATAGAGGGCTTCCATTTAATGTATATTACAGCATTAAAAGTCTATTTGCCTATTTTTTTTTCCTTTGTCCTCAGGTTATCCATCCCTGTTTGGGATTCAGGGCTGCCTTCATGAATTTTTTGCTATACTATGTCAAGTTGTTTACCAATTTCTGCTTCTAATGCAGCTGTCGGATGCTCAAACTGTATTAGTCAAAGTGGCTCTCTACTGACCACCTTTCTCAGGATTCTGGTTCTTATATACAATGTTTTTTGACAAGACTAAGCATATCAAACCATCTTTTAACAATTGTAAAGCCTAATATTGGCCAGCATACAATTCAATTCATTAAAGATTGTAGCACTGTCTCTGTGTCAGGCCTTCTGCTGTGTGCTCTTGGGTGGTATGAAGGTGAATAAGGTAGGGAGTCACTCCCCTAACTAATGCTACCATTGTCAGTGAAACTGGTGGGAGCTTGCGAGGCAGGTATCGGTGAGCAGGCTGTTTTGCCCACTTTCTTTCAGAATCCCAGTGAACATTAGCCCAACCAGGTGATCAGTGCTGGCCATTCACATGCCTTCCTCTCCCTCCCCCAATAATGAGGAGAATCCCCTTGGCAAGTCGCTCAAAAACAGATCTGGACTATGGTCATAAATTAGATTCAACTGCTTCTTGGCAGGCCTCATAGGCCACTACTACTCCCTCCACAGTATCCCACTGAAAACCAAAGAAGGTAGATTTATCTCATGGATAATAAGACAAATGTCCTTATTTATTCCTGATTTGTCTGTTGTCAGATATACCGCCCCCCACCTCCTGCCCCACATATACTTTGCCCTGACTAAAAGTTTAAAATTCCAACTAAAACCAGTTTATGAATACATTTATCAAGTAAATATTTTACTGTATTTCTATCTAGTT
The DNA here is from genome assembly GCF_007565055.1 of Rhinopithecus roxellana. Lineage (NCBI taxonomy): Eukaryota > Metazoa > Chordata > Mammalia > Primates > Cercopithecidae > Rhinopithecus > Rhinopithecus roxellana. The sequence continues at coordinate 66,222,029 of NC_044554.1, forward strand.
TTTGTAATCACTTCCATTTTACCAAACTATGAATGCAGCCAAATTTTCTGTAGTGGTCCATTAGCTAAGTAATTATGGGAAATATATAATTATAAAGGACTTAAAGTAATGCTACATTTTGTGGAAAACACTATTTGTTACCTGTGATTAACTGGGTAACCTATAGATTGAGTTTAAAGCCTCACCTGGTGAACCTATAAGATCCTGGTTGCTACCATCCCATCTCCCACCTTTACCCCTGAGGTCTTTACTAGGAACTTGACTATGGACAGCATTTTTTAACACAGAAATCTCTGGGAAAATAAAATAAGCCTTTATACAAAACAAGCAAGACTCCTACATAAAATGTGGCTGTCTATAGGAAGGAAACACACCTATAACTCTGAGTGAAATTAATTTCAAGAATACACAAAGGATGAGGCCGGTCTTCTGTTGGAATAATCTGCTTGGGAGACTTCTTGTAAATGAGACACTGATGAACACCTGAGGAGTATCTTAAGCTCCAAAGTTTTCAATCAAGAGATCAGGGTGAGCCCTAGACGGGGCTTGACTGTATCAGTGAATCCAACTGTGGCAGGGTAAAGGCACTAACTTATCCAAGAGGAGAAGGTGCCAGCAAGAGATATTATCAGTCTAGCATTTAAAAGGGGGAGTGGTGAGCATGTAGAAGGCAGTTGATCAATATCCAGCACTGTTAGGAGAGAGGGCCAGGAGACTGGATGAAATATTTTGGTCTTACGGGCAAGGCAACTTGTATAATGGGGAACGATGCTTTGTGTTATCTCGAGAGGCATGTCTGAAAATCATCTTCTCATTTCAAATGATAGTGTGGGTTATTGTGAGCCAGTTCCAAGATGTCTAGCAAAATTGAATTGCTGGATGCACAAAGCTGAGAGTCATCACCTAGAACAGGGCAAGTGGGGACATCTCAGAAGTTCTGTCCCCAGAGAAGAAGCAGCACCCTGCCTCATTCTCTTCCAGTACACACATTGTGACCCTCTGCTGTCCTTGTCCTTTGCCTGTATTGCACAATTTCATGCTCAGACATCTCAGAAGTTCTGTCCCCAGAGAAGAAGCAGCACCCTGCCTCATTCTCTTCCAGTACACACATTGTGACCCTCTGCTGTCCTTGTCCTTTGCCTGTATTGCACAATTTCATGCTCAGATGTGATGTGTGAATGAAAATTGGAAATGTGAAACATTGACTATGTGGAATTAAATTTTCATGAATGGCAAAAAGGCTGAGTTTTACATTGAAGTCCCCAGTAGCCACCCCTACCCCAATAATGTTGCCCATATTCTAGATTATAATAAACAGAATACTATTTTATTGCTACCTTCTATTATTTAAAAGTTTAATATTGTTTGGAATATCAGATTAATTCAGGATACTATTGTGTTGCCATCTGGGCTTATCAGTAGCAACTACTTCCATTTCCAAGTCTTATTAAACAAAACACATTACAGCAATTTGTATGTGAAACATTCCAGCATTACTAAAACTTCCATAATGCTGAAAACACAAGTTAAATGAAAGCATATTCCTTTGGTTACCTAAGGTTTGATTAATGTTTCAATTTTGTCTGTAGAAGGATTTTCAAGGACAAAAACTCCTTACAAAAACTTCAAACTATTTAATAGCTAATGACTCATATTCAACAGGACTTTCTGTCTAGTTGGAGGAGCACAGTCTTATTATATACATAAAAATGTCTGAAGAAAGCTGGTTGCAACCTAGAGGATCCTCTGGGGCTGGGTCTCTCCTCGTGCCCTCCATCTGGTGGCTTGCTCCCACCTCATGATTCGTGAGAACCTGAGTGGCTCATAAAGCTTGAACTCCAAATGACTCATGCTGTTTCTGTTAATTTGCTGGGTCAGTTTTAGTTTCACAGACTTTGGGAAAACCAAGCCAATCAGCCCGCGGAATCAGACAAAATAATAATCATTCCCCTGACTAATAAAGGTCCCCATACCATTGGGGAGTAATAAAGGAGTCTTGTGGGTGATGCAGAGAACAGAGCCTATACTTTCATTTTCCTGAAAGAGTAGGTGGAAGCTTCTCAGATAATAATCCCTGAGCCCCTCTAAAAGTATCTGTCTTCTCAAAGCCTGCCCCCATTATAAGCATCCTGAAGGATCATCTTCAGGGTTTCACTGATGGGGCGCAGACCATCTGTCTCTGTACTTACTCATCTGCCCACTTTGCAGTCATGGACCATTACTCTGCTCTTCTGTTCATGGGTTCAGAGTGACCCGGAGGCACTGGCTTTCCACCCTCCATGCCTTTTGTGTGGCTGATCCTTCCTGGCATTTAAGCAATTTTCTAGGTCCCTCTAGTGCTTAGAAGTCTGATCCCTCGCAAAGGTCTGCTCAGTGGGCTGGAATGTGGTGTTTGTTCCTGCCTTCTGGGCAGAGGAAGGCATTCTTCCTACAGCTGTGACAGTGATGACTGACTCTCCTTCTCATTTCCCCTTCACTTCTTTCCCCTCCTCTGAGAGTTGTTTCTGTAGAATACTACTCTTTGAAGAAAAAGGGGAAAAGAAAAAGGAAGAGAGGATGGCCTTTTTTGAAGAAAGAAAAAAAAAAAAAAAGGGAGGTGGGCTAGCTTTGCCTCCCCTGGTCCCTTGTCAAAATAAAAAATGTGAACTAGAACAGTGTCTGACCTTATCTTGCCCATCTTCAAGAACTCCCTAAAAATAATGTTTAAGATGTATCATGTGGGTTGGAAAAACACCTACAGCTTTCTCTCCCCAAATTGTATTTTTTACCTGCTTATGAACATCCTTTGTGTTTCTCTGTTTCTAGGTAGCACTCTATTTTCAGTCATTCACTCATTCCATCTTACTGAATTAATATTTTTAAGTGCCCCTGATTTGTGTGTTGTTGAGCCAGATGTTGCAAAAATAAAAGTATTATATGAGGGTTCAGCATTTAGTGCTGGCAGGATGGGCAAGAAACACACATACAATTCTTATGAAACAGTGGAAGAAAGCATATAACCAGTTTGAGAACAAATGATGCAGATATAAATGCTAAAAAGTTTCAGAGAAGATCAATATAATCTGAAGCGGTTGGGGAAAAAAATCCACAAACACAGTGAGACCTTGGAGAGCCTCAAAGGCCAGGCTGAAGATCATACTTTATTCTACAGATAATGGGAAACTTTTAGGAAGTATGTTAGCAGTCTCAGAGATCCTGTGGAAGAGGGGAGCAAATAACTCTTTGTGGGTATGAAAGAACTGGCTCAGTAAAATGTGAATGAAAAGTTTGTGCAGATAGGGAGAACTTCTGACACCCTGAAATGCAAGTATGAGGAAAACAAAGGAAGGGAGAATGCTTGCTGAGCTGAGACTACAGGGTAGTTGGGGGAAGCATAGATTGTACAGGGTGATTTTTGGATGAACCAGGTATTGAGCAGGTGTGCACAGGCAAGGAGGCACGATATATTACACAGAATGGTGGAAGCTAGTTGTCTCTGCCTGAAAACAGCTTAAACCTCACCATGTCTCAGTGGGAAGAAGAGCAACAGTGAAGACAACTTGAGTAAGAACTGAGCAATCAAAGGGAATGGAGAGAAATTGGAGTACGGGGGTAATTTCAGTGGTATTAGTGGCATTCCACATAGCAAAGCTGGGCACGTGGGAGTAGAGAGGGAAAATACTGAAAGCAAAGATGCATATTTCTATTTTTACCCTACTGAATTTCAGCTGGGGGTCTGATATTCAGTTTGAAAATCTTGAATGGAGAAGAGGCTTTATTTCTGGCAAAAAAAAAAAAAAAAAAAAAAAAAAAGTATAGAAAAGATCAACCATGAACCTCAACTATGTCACCATATTTTTAATCTATTAATTTGATTTGCATTCAGAGACCACATTATCTTTTGAGTTGCAATGTTTCCTATTATCTCTGAACTGACCTCTACAAATAAGAAGAGAAATAGGAGAAACGTCCAAGTTGTCAGGAAGGGTTATTTCTACCTAGCTTTTGATCCAGTCCAGCTAACTAATGAATCCCCGGTCAGGGGCTAATAAAGGAGGCTTGTTGTGAGTAATGCAGAGAACGTAGCTCTAAATGGTCTTAAATTAATGTCTGTTCACCTTCATGCTTGACTTTGAGTCTAATGACATCCACGCACAAAGAAGGCAGGGTGAGGTGGTCTTAAATCATTATCTGAAAACCAAGTCTGTAGAAAAAAAGTCCAGTTTTAAGCTCATTAAGGGATCCTGCTGAATACTCTAGGATATCAAATTAACCATTTGAAAAAACCTTTTAAAGTTGAGTTGAAAAACTAGGACATTTTTTCAAATCTTTTGAGATTCCGTTTTTGAAGTGAATAAAACTCAGAGCTTTTTAGTTTTTTTTTTCCCCCCAGCCATGATGAAGAGAACATTAAAGGACATTTGCTTAAACTACTTACGTCAAGTCTAAGAAGTTACTTTGGAGAAATAACTTCTTTGGCAGTGATGTTATTTTCTGTGAAATAGTAAGGATTATCTGGAGCCTGGGACTCAGAAAATGCAGTTTGCAGACCCTGATATTTGGACTAGCTAGACAATTTGGAAGGTAAAACCCAGGTACCTATTCTGGTCCATTATTTAATGCTGTTAGAAACTGAAGATGAAATGAACTGTTTCAGAATTTTTCTTAGGAAGAATTATAATATTTCCAAAAAGAAAAATTACCTTTCCTCTCTTACCCAGTTTAATGGCTAGAGAGTATGGGCTTTGAATTCAGAAAGGGACAGGTTCCAGTCTTACCTTTGTTGTCACCAGTTCTAGAACCCCGGGTTATTTTCCAAGTTTCACCATCTTTAACATGAGGATAATCTTAGTCTCTTCAGTACAGAATTATTATGAGAGTTAAACCAATTTATTTATACATATAATGTGCTTGCAAGAATATACATGGTGATAGCTCTTAATTTTCACTAGTAAAAAAAAGTCAAAATTGAGGAAAATAATCCCTGTGCTAGCTCATTGTTTTCAACAAGCTTCTGAGAGTCATCCTGGTTTATAGTGACTTGAAGGGTCTTTACTGGGACAAGGTTTAGGAAGTGTTATTGGCTGTATTGACGTCTATGCGTTATTACAGAAAGAACTCACAATTTCTGTCATTTTTATTGTTCAAAGATGGTGGTGAACTTTATGTCATCTTCCATTTGATACTTGTGTTTGTGATATAAGTAAAAATTAACTTCAGAGGTTTTAAAGTGTAGTATTCACTCTTCCAACTGGAAATCATGATTTTATTTAGAAAACAATCAAACACAGTGAGGGATTCAGAATGGGGCTTGTATATAATGATCCTTATGTAGAAACAAGCACACTTATCGACAGATACACACACAAGTGAGTGGATGAATTGACTGTCCAAGTGCATTTTAGAACATTTCAAGTACAAATATCAGGTTGTCTCTATCAGATATCCACTTATTTTAGTGAATGGTATTTTAAAAAGACAAGTTAGAACTTGAAAGCTAAGGTAAATTTAAAAGAAAATGAACGAAATATGTCCATCATAGTGTTACTGAGATTGAAAATAAATAGTGATGACAAATAATTTTTCAAACTTGATAGTGACCTATTTGTTTTCAGATAGGATATTGACAGGGAAAAAGGAAGGAAAAGAATTAACATTTGTTGAACACTTACTAATGTTGGGCATGCTATTCTGCATTTGCTATTTTATGACTTCTCACAAAATCCCTGCCGGTTGTGGGTTATAGTACCCGTTTATCAGATGAGGAAAGTTTGTCTCAGAGAGGTTACAAACTAGGATCATACACTTAACCAGTGGAATAAACAAATGCCCTTAATCATGACACCATATTGCTGCTTCATTTTTAAAGGAATATTTATCTCCTTTAGTAAAATAAATCAGTGTATAGAATATCACTAACTTTTAGTTCTGAGAGAGGAGCCTTCTGGTGGGAAGAGGTGAATGTCAACAGTTGTCTACTTTCCTCTTGGGGTTCTCTCATCTGCTTTGTCCTAAGTGTACAGTCCTCACCCTGGCAGCAAGTCATAGTCATGAATCCCTGTCTTTACAAAAGAATTTCCTACCCAGAAAGGGGTTCTTTTCTTTAAAAAAAAATTAAAATATTTGTTATTGGCCAGGCACAGTGGGGCTCATGCCTGTAACCCCAGCACTTTGGAAGGCCAAGGCAGGTGGATCACTTGAGGCCAGGAGTCAGAGACTAGCCTGGCTAACATGGCAAAACTTCATCTCTACTAAAAATACAAAAAATTAGCTGGACATGGTGGTGCACTCCTGTAATCCCAGCTACTCGGGTGGCTGAGACACGAGAATTGCTTGAACCCATGGGGTGGAGGTTGTAGTGAGCTGAGAGCATGCCACGGCACTCCTGCCTGGGCAGCAGAGTGAGACTCTGTCTCTAAATAATAAATAAATAAAAATAAAATATTGGTTATAATGGAGACAACAATGTGTACTGACTGCCTGTGGAAAGAGTGGAGAGAAACTGTCTTCCAATGAAAATGGTTCAATATAACAGAAACCCCAACCTGAGTACCATATATTATGTTTATAATAACATTAAAGACTTTTCCTTCACAAAAGCAGGGAAGCCCTATAATTCTGGTGTGAACCTCGTCTCTTTATGTCAGTGTTTTAGTGGGAGCTTTTCTCTGTCCACATACGCTCAATTATAAAGTGATGCATCCTGGCATAAAAGAAAGCAAGAGAACAGCTGACTGGATTCAGCCAACAGGAGAGCACAAAGAGAAGACAGGCCAGGAGGATAAGGTCTTCTTATCCTCTCAGTAAATATGGGTATTTTATTCCCATATTCCTCCTCACTGTGTGGTGTAACCATCTCTACTCCAAGATTCAGCCTGTCTCCTGCTCTGGGCCCAATCTTGTCTTCAGTCGGGAGTTGGTAAAAAGCTTTAATTGAATACTCCTGTTGCCCTTGCATCAAGGTCTTGAGTCCAGTTCTGACCTTGTGTTCTGGCTCCAGCAAGGCAGCTTTTCTCCTGTTTCTAGGAGGAAATCCTTCTCCATGTGTGCCCCAGTTGTAGTTGAAGGTTTTCCCTCAACCTGACCCTACAGTGACTAACCTGGTTTGTCTAGGACTGTCTTGGGTTTAGCACCAAAAGTCCCATGTCTCAGGATATGTTGCTGTCCCATGCATCCACAGATGGTCAGTTACACTGCAAGCCCCCATTCTGATAATGTGCCTGGAATCCCCTTAGCACTAGGCATGACATTCTTATTGTCTCTTGCTACGTTTGAAACCTTTGAATAAATTGCCAAAATACTCTCTGGCTGTTGACAAGGGAGTTAATAAATTGAACTTGGAATGCTGGCTACAAGTTCCCCTAAATAATGTGATTTTGACAATCAAACCACCCACATCTTTTGAGCACAAATTCTAAATGATTACAATTTTGATTCATAAAAGAGTTTCATTAGTACTAGATATTTCAGGAAATTATCCTTGACTAATACGAGGGATGGAAGGAATGGGGGAAAACTCAAAGCTCACCATATTATGGTAAATTGTTTATTTAGTGGGAAAGGGTCTGCTCTGTTGTGTGCTTTCACTGGTCTAACGGGATTTGGCACAGTTACCTAACTAGGTGCAATTATAAACCATATCTCCCTTTGCTGTTTTCCCTGAATCACCAGCCACCTTTCCCAGAACTTTGTTTAAATTGAAGTTTTACATGATCCTTGGAGTGCTGTTATTTGTAAGTAAAAAATTTAAATAATAATAATAAGATCAAAATGAAGATCATTGTAACTATGATTTATCTAACAAGTAAAGGTGGGACCTGACATACTATTCTAAATTGGATTGAGTTTACTTTTGCTATAAAAGAAATGTCAGTTTTATCTAATGACACTTTTAATTGCTTGCATTGAATGCAGGATAATACCCTTTAAAACAAAGGGGAGACATTTAAGCATAATGAGGAACTCTCAAGAGCAGATTGTAGAAATAAAGCATTGCTTTTATCCATCATCTCAGAGAGAGAAATAGACAAACCCAGTAAAGACTGTTTCAGATAGTTTCTGAAATCAAGCTAAATATTGAATGGGCAAAACAAACTTTCACAAAATTAGCTTACAGCAAGGCAAGTCTCCTTTAAGAATTTTAAATAAAGAGTAATTCTTGATTGGGTAGAATTCTGTGTGCTGTTTACATGAACTGTCACATGGCAGGAATCATTTAAAAAAAGAATACAGCAACTGTTACTACCAGATGTGTGGCTTCCTTTGCTACAGGATGATGGGTATATGTTGCAGAAATGCTCATGTGTGATTTGGTTCCTGAGAAACAAGCATTTTTTTTTGCTCTAGAAATGGTAGTTTATTATGCTTCCCTTGAAGGGTCTCATGTGAGAACTCTTGGCCACCAGAGGAAGGTGGCCAACAAAGATGAAGGGCAACAGGGCCCTCACATGGGTAGGCTGTTGGTGCTGTGTGGAATGGACAGAGCCTACTTTAGAAAGCCTGTTGGCATTTGGGCCTTTATCACATCAGAGTGCATACTGGTAGAAGAGACAGCACAGACTGTTGGGGGAGAATCTCAGCTCTGTCACTTAATAACTAGGCAGTTTTAGGCAAACCACTTGGCCTCTCTGTGCCCTGTTGTCCTCACTTATAAAATAATACCTCATTACGTTAAGTGAAATAAGCCAAGAACAAAACGTTAAACGCCACATGTTCTCACTCATATGTGGAAGCTAAATAGTTAATCTCATTGAAGAAAAAAGTAGAGCAGAGACTAGCAAAGGCTGAGAAGGGTAGGAGGAAAGGAGACATAGGGAGAGATTTGTTAAAGCTTACAAAATTACAGCTAGCTAGGAGAAAAAGTTCGTGTTCTCTAGCACTGTAGGATGACTACTCTTAATAATATACAGTTTCTTTTTTTTTTTTTTTTTTTTTTTTTTTTAAGACGGAGTCTCACTCTGTCGCCGGGGCTGGAGTGCAGTGGCCGGATCTCAGCTCACTGCAAGCTCTGCCTCCCGGGTTCACGCCATTCTCCTGCCTCAGCCTCCCGAGTAGCTGGGACTACAGGCGCCCGCCACCTCGCCCGGCTAGTTTTTTGTATTTTTTAGTAGAGACGGGGTTTCACAGTGTTAGCCAGGATGGTCTCGATCTCCTGACCTTGTGATCCGCCCGTCTTGGCCTCCCAAAGTGCTGGGATTACAGGCTTGAGCCACCGCGCCCGGCCAATAATACACAGTTTCAAACAGAAGCAGGATATTGATTGTTTCCAATACAAAGAAATGATAAATATTTGAGTTGATAGATATGCTAATTACCCAGATCTCATCACTATATATTCTATGTATCACAACATCATTGTATAACTCATAAATACGTGCAATTATGTGTCAATTAAAACATTTAAAAAACAGAATAAAAAAGCATACCTTTCTCACAGGATTGATTTGAGCATCAGATGAGATAATGTTCGAGAAAGTACCTTGTAAATTCTTAAATGCTACACAAAGGTTAACTGTTTTCCCATAATGTGGTTTATAATTGCATGCATTTAGGTATTCCATGAGTCACAATGTTACCTTCAAAACCCAAGGCCTGATATCAGTTATTCTGTGACACAGATATTAGTCCTCTCCCCAGGTATAAGCATTATAAAAGGTTAGCACTATATTAAGTAATAGATCTATTGCTCTACTAAATTATTCATGATTATGTGTTCAGTGAGTGATCGGTTTGATTGAAATAATCATCAGGTGTTCTCAGGGCTCTGGAGAAGAAGCTGATAAATGACAAAAGGTTTCTTCAATGTGATGACTTTGCTACCATTAAACCTTAAGAAAAACCAATTAATTGAATCACTGTGGGAAGAAAAGTCATCAAATTCCAGTCTGGAGTGTTAAAGGAATCTGTTTTTTGAAGTAATTATTCTTTTTAATAAATCAAAGCTTTTTGGCAAAAGTTTCAGAATCGTGAATGATTTAATGATTTTCTGAAGATCAGTTTTTGAGTAAGAAAGAGAAAAATTCATTTCTTTTTTACAGGGAAAGACATGTTAATTTTTTAAAATGAAAGAATGAATAGGTTTGGTTCATTTTGACCAGGAATTTTAGTAGTTGTTGAAAAGGTTTGTGCTGGGAAATGGGTGCCTCTGCCATCTCTGTCCCAGACTTCTCTAGTGGGCTCTGCAACTGTAGCGATCACAAAAGAATGAGAATTCCACTTGAGCAGTCTGTTGTGATCTTGACTTGCTCACATCTAAATTAAACCACTTTCCACCTCCACCACCACAGTCCCCTGACATCCTCATTTTTGTCGGTAGCCCAATATTCTTCTTATCTTTCATCCTTAAATTATTCAGAGTTGTGCTTGTCTTTTTTGCTTTCCAGCATTTCTTTTTTTAAAACATTTAATTTGTTTTAGGTTTGGGGGTACATGTGAATGTTTGTTGCACAGGTAAACATGTGTCATGGGGGTTCGTTGTACATACAATTTCATCACCCAGGTATTAAGCCCAGTACCCAGTAGTTATATTTTCAGCACCTGTCCTTCCTCCCACTCTTCCACCTTATGTGGACTCTAGTGTCTGTTGTTCCCTTCTTTGTGTTCATAAATTCTTATCATTTAACTTCCATTTATAAGTGAAAAGATGTGGTATTTGGTTTTCCATTCCTCCATCAGTTTGCCTAAGGATAATGGCCTCCAGTCATTCCATATTCCTGCAAAAAACATGGTCTGGTTCTTTTTTATGGCTGTGTAGAATTCAATGGTGTATATGTACTACATTTCCTTTGTTCAATCTGTCATTGATGGGCATTTAGATTGATTCCATGCCTTTGCTATTGTGAATAGTTCTGCAATGAACATTTATTATATGCAAGTGTCTTTATAGTAGAATGATTTATATTCCTCTGGGTATTGCTGGGATAGAATGGTAGCTTTACTTTTAGCTCTGAGGGGTAAAAGTAATGGGATTGCTGGTTAGAATGGTAGCTCTACTTTTAGCTCTGAGGAATTGCCACACTGCTTTCCACAATGGTTGAACTAATTTGCACTCCCACCAACAGTGTATAAGTGTTCCCTTTCCTCTGCAACCTTGCCAGCCTCTTATTTTTTGACTTTTTAGTAATAGCCATTCTGACTGGTATGAGATGGTATTTCACTGTGGTTTTGATTAGTAATTCTCTAATGATCAGGGGTACTGAGCTTTTTTTTTTCATATCCTTGTTGGCCACATTTATGTCTTCTTTTGAGAACGGTCTGTTCATGTCCTTTGCCCACTTTTCAATGGGGTTGTTTTTCTCTTATAAATCTGTAAGTTCCTTATAGATGTGAGATATTGTCAGATACTAACCTTGAATAGCTAAATACCCCACTTAAAAGGCACAGAGTGGCAAGTTGGATAAAAAGCAAGATGCAGTTGTATGCTGTCTTCAAGAAACCCATCTCATGTGTAATGACACTCATAGGCTCAAAATAAAGAGATGGAGGAAAATCTACCAAGCAAATAGAAAACAGAAAAAAAGCAGGGGTTGTAATCTCAATTTCAAACAAAAAAGATTTCAAACCAACAAAGATTAAAAAAGGCAAAGAAGTACCTTTACAAAATGGTAAAGGGTTCAATTCACCAAAAAGACCTAACCCAAATATATATGCACTCAACACAGGAGCACCCAGATTCATGAAGCAAGTTTTTAGAGACCCACAGAGACATAGACTTCTGTGCAATAATAGTGGAAGACTTCAACATTTTACTGACAGTATTAGAGAGATCATAAAGGCAGAAAATTAATAAAGATATTCAGGACCTAAAGTCAACATTGGACCAAATGTATATGATAGACCTTCACAGAACTTTCCACCTAAAACAATAGAATATACATTCTTCTCATTGCCAAATGGCACATACTCTAAAATCAATCACATAATTGGACATAAAACAATCCTCAACAAATGTAAAAGAACTGAAATCATACCAAATTCTCTCAGACCACAGCACAATAAAAATAGAAAGTCAAGACTTTGAAAATCACTCAAAGCCATCCAATTAAATGGAATTAAACAACATGCTCCTGAATGACTTTTGGGTAAATAATGAAATTAAGGCAGAAATCAGGAAGTTCTTTGAAAATAATGAGAACAAACATAAAACATACTGGAATCTCTGGGGCACAGCTAAGGTAGTTTTAAGAGGGAAATTCATAGCACTAAATGCCCACGTCAAAAAGATCTCAAATTAAAAACTTAATTTCACATCTGTAAGAATTAGAGAAAGAATAAACCCCAAAGCTAGCAGAAGATGAGAAATAACAAAAATCAGAGCTGAACTGAAGAAAATCGAGACATGAGAAACCATGAGTTTATTTATTTATTTTTTCTTTTTGTTTGTTTTCGAGACAGAGTCTCACTCTGTCACCCAGGTTGGAGTGCAGTGGTGCAATCTCTGCTCTCTGCAATCTCCGCCTCCCTGGTTGAAGTGATCCTATTGCCTCAGCCTCCCATGTACCTGGAATTACAAGTGCCTGCCACCACAAGTGGCTAATTTTTGTATTTTTAATAGAGACAGTGTTTCACCATGTTGGCTGGGCTGCTCTCAAACTCCTTAAGTGATATACCCACCTTGGCCTCCCTAAGTGCTGGGATTACAGGCATGAGCCACAGCACCTAGCCTGACCTAGGAGTTGTTTTTTTTTTGGTTGTTGTTTGTTTGTTTGTTTTTGATGGAGTCTTGCTCTGTTGTCCAGGCTGGAGTGCAGTGGCACGATCTCAGCTCACTGCAAGCTCTGCCTCCTGGGTTCACACCATTCTTCTGCCTCAGCCTCCCCAGTAGCTGGGACTACAGGTGCTAGCCACTATGCCTGGCTAATTTTTTGTATTTTATTTATTTATTTATTTATTTTTTTGTAGAGACAGGTTTTCACTGTGTTATCCAGGATGGTCTTGATCTCCCGACCTTGTGATCCGTCTGCCTCAGCCTCCCAAAGTGCTGGGATTACAGGCATGAGCTGCTGCGCCCAGCAGGAGTTGGTTTTGTGAAAAATAAAATAAATAGGCCACTAGCTAGAGTAATAAAGAAAAAAAAGAAGATCCAAATAAGCACAATTGGAAATGATGAAGGGAATATTACTACTCATCCCCACAGATATAAAAACAACCATCAGAAACTACTATGAACACCTCTACACACGCAAACTACAAAACCTAGAAGAGACGGGTAAATTTCTGGATACATACACCGTCCCAAGACTGATCTAGGAAGAAAATGATTCCCTGAACAGACCAATAACCAGCTCCAAAATTGAATCAGTAATAAATAGGCTACCAACCAAAAAAAACCCAGGACCTGATAGATTCACTGCCAAATTCTACCAGATACAGTAAAGAAAGGTACCACCCATTCCTACAGTATTTCTTATATGCAGTGTGTTCACAAGTCCTGACATTTATTTTGCTGAAAATATCTCTGGCTGGACTCTCACACCCCCATGTCCCCTGATACCAGCTGAACCCCAGCTTTCATGCTTGCAGTGTCATGGTGGCTCTGACTCCTGGAATTCCTCTAATTCCTCCTGAATCTTTCTACAGTACTGCTTTTATTACACCCATTCCTTCTTCTATAAATGGCAGTGACTCCCTATCACATGCTGTGTCAAGCCAGCTCCTCTCTTGGTGTATCCTTTTTAGTCATGTATGTTTCCCCAGATTTGCTGGGATCCTCCTGCACACCTGGCTTCACCAGCTTAGCTATCTACCTTTTCCCCACATCATCTATTTGCCTAAATTCCCTGGGATTAACCTTTCTTCTTCTTTTCTTTCTTTCTCTCTCTGGCTCTTTTTTTTTTTTTTTTTTTTTTTCTGACAGAGTCTCGCTCTGTTGCCCAGACTGGAGTGCAGTGGTGTGATATCAGCTCACCACAACCTCTGCCTCCTGGGTTCAAGCGATTTTCCTGCCTCAGCCTCCTGAGTAGCTGGGATTACAGGCACATGCCACCACGTCTGGCAGTATTTCTTCTGTAGGGAATTTTGGATGGTCCAGCATGAAGGAGGTCAAGAAGCTGCTTTGAAAATTGAGATTCACCAATTTCAATTTAGGATTCTTTAGTTAATCAGTCTGGGGCTCTCCTGTACTGTGAAAAATCAAGAACATCTAGTATGAAAGTACAGTAGACTATTTCCATTCTGGTGGGAAAAGTATCCTCCCCAACTTTAGCATCTGCCGGCCTGAATCGAGCAGTGACCAGGTAGACACTGAGATGACAGAAATAAAGTCTGTCAGTCAACATCCCAGATGGTAGAGGAAGATCTGGAAACACAGTAGAACTTGAGCTTCTGCAAGCATCAGCAGGGGGAGGAAGGATGTGGGGGAAAGAAAGATAGATGTGGAGATGAATATTCTGCTGCAGGAGCCCCAAAGCCAGAAATTATTGATTAAATCGATAGCTTGATTTGTGCCCATTCACCTAGTAACCATGGGAAAATAAGTTGTGTTAATTTTAAAATAATAATGCCCAGTTCATAGAGACACTTGAAAATGTTAATGTATTTTTTTGGTTAAAAATGGTGAGCTATCAGATTAATTCAAACAGCTGAATTTTGTATTAGTATTTTGTATTAATTTTGTATTAACTAATTTATATTAGTTAATAATTGTGCTCCTCTTCAAGATCATTAAAAAAGTGACTGAACTAAATGAGATAACATATGTAAACCACCTAGCACAATTTCTAGTAGCTAGCATAGTCCTTAATAAGCGGGAATAATTTTGCCCCTTCCTTTCTCTGAATTCAATGATTTAAAGAAAATTATTCATGTTTGTAAATAAAATTTAATGTCTCTCTGTGGCTATTTTGCTTCAGTTCATGTGAGTCTTAAGAGTCCTGAATAAGTAGAAGAAATGATATGGGGACAGAAAGAATAAGTACAGTTGTTTGTTACACCTGTCTCAGGTATACAAGGTAGGTGTGCAACATGGAGGCAGGCAAGTTTCATATGAACATGTTCAGTCCCACTTTCAGGGCCACCCTATCACTATATAACTGGACATATTTGCACAAATGAGTCCCTGTTTGAAAAAGCCAATATGTGGAACCCTAAACTTGCCAAGTAGGCACATTATGGGTGATTATTCTACTACAAAGGATTCTTTGCTCTGAAAGACACAAAATGAGTTGAATTTTTTTTTTTTTTTTTTTTGGCTACATGCATCTGTTGCTTAAATTAAATTCTGTCTAGATGAAAAGTACATTAATATACAGCTGAATAAATCTGCAAAAACTAGGAATTTCTGATGTTGCTATTCTTGTTTATCTTCTGGATTTGGAATTAAAAAAAGACATACCATACTTACAATTCTTAAAGAAACAAATCTTAAGAAGTTCACTAACTCCATATTCTACTGTTATATATCATTGGGTTCCCTTTTTTAGCAGGTATTTTGCCTATATTTTCTGTATTCCATTTACTAAATGTATCACTTATTCAAGCAAATTTCATGTTATATCTCGTTTCTTACTATCCTATTCATGATACAGTTTTGTATAAACTATCAGTGAAAGAGAATTGTTATTTGAAAACTTTTTCTCTCTTTCTCTAACCAAATTATTACATATTGCATGTCTTTTGGAGTGTAGGTACTAGTACTCTTGTTTGTATCATTTTATAAAAGAGATACGTTAATGTATATATATGTATATATATTATATATGAGTATTTATTTGGCCATACATTAAAGATTCAAAGCCATACATTAAAGATTTTATCAAGTTTAAATAGTTGCTCTCTCCATTAATCTCATAAAATGAGTTAGGGAGGATTCCCTCTTTTTCAATTGATGTTAGACCTAATACCATAAGAACCCTAGAAGAAAATCTAGGTAGTACCATTCAGGACATAGGCATGGGCAAGGACTTCATGTCTAAAATACCAAAAGCAACGGCAGCAAAAGCCATAATTGACAAATGGGATCTAATTAAACTAAAGAGCTTCTGCACAGCAAAAGAAACTACCATCAGAGTGAACAGGCAACCTACACAATGGGAGAAAATTTTTGCAATCTACTCATCTGACAAAGGGCTAATATCCAGAATCTACAAAGAACTCAAACAAATATACAAGAAAAAAACAAACAACCCCATCAAAAAGTGGGGAAAGGATATGAACAGACATTTCTCAAAAGAAGACATTCATACAGCCGACAGACACATGAAAAAATGCTCATCATCACTCGCCATCAGAGAAATGCAAATCAAAACCACAATGAGATATCATCTCACACCAGTTAGAATGGCAATCATTAAAAAATCAGGAAACAACAGGTGTTGGAGAGGATGTGGAGAAATAGGAACACTTTTACACTGTTGGTGGGATTGTAAACTAGTTCAACCATTATGGAAAACAGTATGGCAATTCCTCAAGGATCTAGAACTAGATGTACCATATAACCCAGCCATCCCACTACTGGGTATATACCCAAAGGATTATAAATTATTCTACTACAAAGACACATGCACACGTATGTTTATTGCAGCACTATTCACAATAGCAAAGACTTGGAATCAACCCAAATGTCCATCTGTGACAGACTGGATTAAGAAAATGTGGCACATATACACCATGGAATACTATGCAGCCATAAAAAAGGATGAGTTTGCGTCCTTTGTAGGGACATGGATGCAGCTGGAAACCATCATTCTTAGCAAACTATCACAAGAAGAGAAAACCAAACACCGCATGTTCTCACTCATAGGTGGGAACTGAACAATGAGATCACTTGGACTCGGGAAGGGGAACATCACACACTGTGGCCTATCATGGGGAGGGGGGAGGGGGGAGGGGGGAGGGATTGCATTGGCAGTTATACATGATATAAATGATGAATTGATGGGTGCTGACGAGTTGATGGGTGCAGCACACCAACATGGCACAAATATACATATGTAACAAACCTGCACGTTATGCACATGTACCCTAGAACTTAAAGTATAATAAAAAAATGAAAAAAAAATACAAATAAACAAAAAGAAAAAATAAAATGGTTCTTACACTTATAACTTTTGATCTTCTACAGTACTAAATAAAATGCTGTAAGTAAAATGAAATTATTCATAGTAAAAATGTGTTTGCACATTTTGAATGAACACTATGAACATAAATATTAAAATACTATGTAATGAGCTGCCTTATTTATTACTTTATCTAATCTAGATAACAATGGTACAGCAGCTGATACTGTATAGCCAGTTTCTATGTCTTATTTTTTCACTACTTGTAGGATAAACCAATCTGAAAAAGTATATTAATGAAAATAGAAGAAAAACATGTAAAGCAATTTCAGTAAGCTCAGGAAATTCTTTTTAAACTTTTACCCAAATTGAAAGAAATCATAGTATAGATGCAAAATTTATTTTCAATTTTTCATCAATAGCCAGTATCAACAATTTATATTATAAACTATAGAATAAATAATGATTTGTTAAAAAATAAATAAATAAATAAATAATAAATAGTTGCTCTCATAACTTCCAAAAGGACATGTGTTTGTCTAGCTTAAAAGCGACATTTTAGAAACTTGTTTGAAAACTTGCCTCTCAATATCATGTAGTTCTCAGAAAGATGAAGTCTTTTGGGACTGAAATCCCTCGAATTTTTATTCTTTTGTCATGTCTAGTTTTTAAATCTCTTGAGGATTATGGTAGCTGTAGAAAATGTCTACCAGTGACTTTCATGTGGGGCTTAATGACAGAATATATAACCACTTATCATTGGCTAGGCTGAAGTGTTTCTTCAGTGCTTGTTTTAAAAGGTGAATCATCAGCAGGGATATTCCTAATCCATCTTTATGTATACACCAGAAGAGAAGTTGCCAAGGTTTTTATGGCTAGTCAGATGCTTTCAAGAAAGTACAAGTGGCTTTGATTTTCAGGTTTTATTTGGTTACAAAGAGAGAAGGAACATATTTGGTCTCATGGATGGAAAATGCTCCTACAAGATAACTCCGCTGCATTGATGTAGCGTAGTCATGAGTTATCTAGAGACTGTTTGTAATTATGATGAAGGATTATGGTAATGTAAGTGTGAGTCAGTACCTCTTAAAAGTCATTTATATGGGCCGGGTGTGGTGGCAACCGCCTGTCATCCCAGCACTTTGGGAGGCCAAGGCGGGCCCATCACAAGGTCAGGAGTTCGAGACCAGCCTGACCAACATGGTGAACTCCAGTCTCTACTAAAAATACAAAAATTAGCCTGGTGTGGTGGCATGCACCTGTAATTCCAGCTACTCAGGAGGCTGAGGCAGGAGAATCGCTTGAACCCAGGAGGTGGAGGTTGCAGTGAGCTGAGATTGCGCCACTGCACTGCAGCCTGGGTAACAGAGCAAGACCCCATCTCAAAAAAAAAAAAAAAAAAAAAAAAAAAAAAAAATCATTTATATAAACCAATCTTTTTGAGAAAACATCTACAAAATGATGACGTTACTCTAATACTTGGGGGTCTCCCACATGTTCAAGTTGTCCAATTCTTGCATTTGAATCTGGAATTTTTTTCTCCTCTGCCTATTCATTTTTCAAGGTACAAAAATATGTTCTCGCCCCTACAGGATCTTCCTGGCAACCCTAGATTATCCTTTCCTTTTCTGAGTCCTCAGAACACTCTGTCATATCATTAGAGCCCATAGCAGATTGTCTTGAAATCTGTTGCTCACCTGTCTCCCTTATTGCTCTGTGAGCACCTCAAGGTGACACTGTTTCTTCTGTTTCATCTGAGCCCTTGTACCTAGAGCAGTGTCTGGCACACAGCAAATGAACTAATGAAAGAGGTCACACACTGACAGTCTGCACAAACCTCCCATTATGTTTAATGAACTGGTAACTACATATTTTTGGAAGAGTTCATAAGTTAATTCAGATAATATTCAGATAAATGTCTCATCCAAATGCCCAGGTTTATCATGGTTGCTAACACGGAGACTCTGCTTGTCACCAAGCCTGTGATGGCAAAAGGCCCTCTCTCACAGCTTTCAATGCCTCCTCCAGCCTTATATAAATGTCTCTAGTCAAAATTATTGACTGGATCTGCCTCCTATCCTCCATTACTTGCTATTCAGAATGTTATAGAAGAGGTATGTTGTGGTGAAGGAGAACAATTTGAGGAAGGTGGACATTGAGGGCAGGAAATTAGAAACAAAATAACTGAGTTTTTTTTTTTTTTCCACCAGCCTAAATATGATCCTATTTTAGGGCCTGAGAAAAAAAGGAGGAACTAACATTTATAAATGTTTATCTTTAAAATGGGATTCAAGTGTAACTAGTTATGGGGCAAAGTAAGTAATAAGCCATGAAATCTATCCCCATGAAAACTATCTCTTCCAGCTCTAACCTGTAACTTTCAAATTCTCCTTCTAATTTGAGATCTGGGAAGTTTTAATAGACCAGGAAATGATTTGTCCAGTTGCTGTTCTCTTACCCACCAGGAGTGCGTTGACAAGAACAAAGAGAAACTTTAAAGCTCTCTTGCCCTTCCTGGGGCCAGGCTGTGGGGAGTGCTGATGAATTTAATTTGATGATATTATGCCATGACATTGTGTCAATATGCGATGATGTGTTGTGATGGCACAGCGTCATCACGTGGTGACGCAACATCATGACGTAAGACGTCACAACGCCAGTTAAAGACGTGGTTCCAGGAGGGTTTTTAAACTGAGCGACAGATCTACAATTATTTAACTAAAAGCTTGAGATTTTAGGCAGCTGAACTATAAATTACAGGTTAGAAAATGTTTCTTTGCATGAATTATGGCTCATTTTAAATTTGTATATGGCTCCTTCTAGAAATTGTAACCTCTGTTCTTGCAAGGTAGTTTTAGAAATCAAAATATAATTTCATTTAACAGACTGTTTCTATCACAAGTTTTCCCTATATTAGGTTTTTTTGGGGGATACGAGCTGGTGCTAAATTTAAGCATAATTTCACAATGAGATTTAGAAAATATAATCTTTTAATTTGCATATTTGTTAAAAATGAGTACCTCATAGAGCTACAGGTAAAATGATTTATAATTGAAATTACATTGTAACTAATATCTTTTATAGGCATATATTTTATAATAATAATCTTGCACTGAGGTTTTAATAATAGTGATGTGTTAAAAAGGAGAAATGATTTGAAAATACATTTTACTTTGTTTGTGTGTGAAATCTTGGGAAAACCTTTATATGTTTTGTGCCTCAGTTCTACCATCTTTAAAATGGATGAGGATGCTTTTATTTTTCTTGTTTTTATAGGGATATTGTATGGACAAACTATGTGATGTATGTCAATGTTCTTTGTGGTTTTTTTTTTTTTTTTGTATTTTTAGTAGAGACGGGGTTTCACCGTGTTAGCCAGGATGGTCTCGATCTCCTGACCTCATGATTCGCCCGTCTCGGCCTCCCAAAGTGCTGGGATTACAGGCTTGAGCCACCGCGCCGGGCGAGGTGGCAGGCGCCTGTAGTCCCAGCTACTCGGGAGGCTGAGGCAGGAGAATGGTGTAAACCCGGGAGGCGGAGCTTGCAGTGAGCTGAGATCCGGCCACTGCACTCCAGTCCGGGCGACAGAGCGAGACTCCGCCTCAAAAAAAAAAAAAAAAAAAAAAAAAAAAAAAAAATGTTCTTTGTGTTCTTTGGAACAAATGTTGTTATATAAATCTAGGGTACTATTAAATACCTTCTTCAGAGCTACATAGTCTCTATTCATGAACTTGAAATCCAGTGGGGAAACATTTGTTCAGTTGGAACCAAGATGGGTTTTATGTTTGATTCTTCATCTTAACTTTTCCCTCTGTTTGCTTCATTTCTAGATTTACATGTTTAGAAATGAGTTATGCTGAAGTATAGAAGACAGTGGCATAAAAATATTTTTGATGTTTAAAGTTTTGGTAATTCTGTTCTGTAAATGTAGATATAAAGGTGTATGTTTTTCACTGGTGAAAAGAACTTTACAATCCACATTAGGGTGAATATAGTTTGAGCAAAAGTTCAAATTTTTTTTCACTCATATGTAACTTTGTCAGTTCACAATCCAGAGAAAACTGGAAAAGCCTGAAGTGTCATAAAGCTTCTTCGCTACATTTAATTTTCCCTGGTGAAGTGAGGAGATTGCTTTGTTGTTTTAAAATTCACTTCTGCTTTATCATTCCTTCTGCAACTCCAGTAAAAATGTACCAAAATTTCATGTCTTCTGAAAGTGATACATGACTTTTTGATGGAATTTGAAATGGTGGCTGATTACTTTTGAATACTTAAGCTCCACCAGTTGGCAGCTCACATCTGCAGAAAAGCAATTAACAAATTTGTGAATTATCATTGGTTTACACATTAAACAAGCAAAGTAATTCTTTATAACGTTAACCAACAGGCTGTGTCTTGATTACAGGATATTGTTGATCATTAATAAATTGAGCTATTTTTAGATTTTGCTGGTGTATACACATTTTACTTGCTTGCCTTTCATATCTCAGTCACCATTATACGCCAGTCTCTGGGACCACCTGCATCATCTGTGGGGGGCCCAGTGTTCAAAAATTATTGACACCTTTAAGATATTGACAGTAGATCATTAGCTAAGTGCACATCCCTTCTAAGTACAGGCCCTGGGCAGCTGCTCAGTTTGTACACCCGTGCAGACCTGCCAGGCATGTCATGCATTTGGCAGCTTTGGATTTAATGTGCTTCTATAGTTTATGGGCTGCTTGTGTGATCTCCTGCTCCTGTAAGGTGAGTTTTGGACTACTTACTTTTATCTCTTTCTAGATGATAGTTTACTTATAATGCTTATTTTTATCTCTTTCTAGATAATAATTACTTTTTGTTGGCTGGGAATGATCTATGGCCATTTCTTGCTTATCTGTACTCAAGAATAATGTAGAGCAACATATCATCAAAAATTTCCTGAAATAATGTGAATTAATGAAACCTGATTTAAACTTGGGGAATGCCTAGTTCAAATGAAAGCTGAATTAAATAAAATTTTAATAACTTTATTATTTTCAAGTTTGTACAGTGTTCAGTAAGGACTGCGAGCAAGGACTTATAACTGTTCAGTCCTACCTGAGCTGAGTTAAAGAATGGATCATTAAGAAATTGGGAAGATTTATTTGTACAGAAATTGTAAGCTACTTATTTTTAATGGTGTGTTTTTTTGACTTTGGTTGTAAGGTCAATCTTCCTCCCAGAATCTTGTTTACACTAACAATTTACTTCGCAAACATTTTTTTCCCCCTTAGAGATAGCAAACCTTGATCCTATTTTCTTCTGAATTATTGCACATTTCAAATGGTGGAATCTGAGCTAATGAGGCTTTGGTGTTTTTCCACCTTGATAAGAAGCATATATGTGTTGTGTGAGTGTGTGTGTGTGTATACGTATTTGGGGATGGGTAGCAGATTGGGCTTCATACCACAGATTGGACTTCACACCATATCTTGCTGGGACCGTTAGTAATGTGAATAAGTCTTTTGCAATCACCTTTCTTTTAAGCAATTTGTAGATTTTGGATTTATTTTCTTTCAGGTTTGCAAGAGACCTCAAAATTCATTCAGACAAAGCTCCCACTAGTGACTTAATTCCCTATACAATATTCTACTAATTGGTTGTTCAGCCTTTGTCCCTCTACCCAACATGGGAGAACTCATATTCTGCTAAGTTCATACCATGTATTTCTTTATCGTGCCAAGTCACAGTCTCCTTTATTTGAGCCTAGTAATTCTCATTTGACCTCTTTGGATCCTTCAGAGGAAGACTATTTTCATTCCATAGACTACCTAAAAAATATTTGAAGATAGATGCCATGTCCTTCCTTAGTTTTCTTTTCTGTAGACGAATTAAAAAATGTTCTCTTGTCTGTCATGGGGAAGTTTCTTCTGGTAAAAGAAATTGAATATCCAGTTTGTCTATTTAAGGTTCAACACCAAAATCCATCTGCAGCCTGGAATGAAGTTATCATTGGCAAGGAGAGCAGGCCTATAACCTCACCTCTCTGAGAAACTTTTATTTCTATTATTACAGAAATTTCTTGTTTCTATTATTGTATCTAAAGGTAGTATAGCTTATGGGCAGTCATGTCATATTGTTGGTTCATGTTGAATTTATTGACAACCAAAGTTTCTATGTTTCTGTCTAGGTAGCTGCCAACTATTATTTTTTGTTTTAGGATTCTGCACTTGAGAATTATGATTTTTGATCTTATGATTATCTCTGTTAAATTTCGATTTGTTCAACTTGACCTGTATCTGTACACTATCATTATCTATTTTGGTTTATACGACCTATTTATTATCCCACTCAATGTTTTGTCTTAACATTTTTAGGACCTTGTTGTCTATCTAAGCCATTGATAATATTTGGGAACAGAAAGAGGTCCAGAACAGAATCCTGTGGCTCAATTCTTTTTCCAGGTTGAGGTTCTTATCTTATTCACTAGCCTTTTGGGTACAAATGTTCAACTAGTTACTAGTTGCCCTAACATCCACTCTACATTTTTCCATCTTTTCTGTTTGGGTATGTTGTTTTCTGTTTCCTGTCAGATGTTTTGCTGTAATGCAATGCGTATTATTGACTGCATTTCATAACCAAACAGACTAATAACCCCCTCAAAGAAAGTTACGAGGTTAATGTACGTAATATGATATATTAAGCAGTTTAGTGGAGATAAAATAGGTACCACAAATAATTTCCAAAGTCAGTCATTCACAGGTAGTAAAGTCAACTGTATTTATCTAAATAAGAATAAGGTCTGGATGGATCCCACTAAGTAATTCTCATTTTAGGCCCTCGTTATTTTAGTTTTGAGTTAGTTTTTTAATCAGCAGCGAGGCACATCATAACAGTGAACAATAGAAAATTTCAGCAGAGTACTAAGGAAGAAATATAAAGCTGTAGTCAATGTCGAATGCCAGTTAGAAGTAATTAGATATACAAGGGTGAAACTCTTATAAAGCTAATTTGCAAAGCATATGTCTATCTTTTGGATATTAATATTATCACTGAGATGGGCCAAGTCAGTCTTAGAATCCTGACTGATATTTAGTAGTACTGTAAACCTATACCAGTTAAGAAGTATCTACTTCTCAGAGTTACTGTAAGGATTAAAAGAAAAATGGTCATTTAATGTCCCTAGCATAGTGTATCAAGTAGTATGAACTTAAAATTAATCCTGTTAATTCAGTAAGCATTAACTGTATGCTGTTATGTATCAGATATTGGGAATGTTTTGTATAATAACCAAGATGCAATGTATACTTTCCCCCCCCCTTTTTTTTTGAGACAGAGTTTTGCTGTCACTCATGTTAGAGTGCAATGGCGTGGTATCAGCTCATTGCAACCTCTGCCTCCCAGGCTCAAGTGATTCTCCCGCCTTAGCCTCCTGAGTAGCTGGGACTACAGGCACCCACGACCACACCTGGCTAATTTTTGTATTTTTGGTGGAGACGGGGGTTTCTCCATGTTGGTCAGGCTGGTCTTGAACTCCTGACCTTGTGATCCGCCCACCATGGTCTCCCAAAGGTACTGGGATTACAAGCGTGAGCCACCGCATCCGGCCCCTTCTGTTAAATGAAATACACATGTATGCATATAATCAATAGAAGTAAGTATAAACACACACATATACACACTGCATTGAATCTAGCTTGGATCTCATTAATGAGTTTATCATTTCTCAACCAAAAGAGTTCAAAACTTAGACTGAGACTGGCTGCAATGCCAGATCAGTGTATTTGTTAGGTCATTCCATAGAACCAAGGCATTTCAAAGATGGGGAGACCTTATAAATAACAAAGTCCATTTTGTCTATATCATAGATTAGGAAACTGAAGCCAAGAGATGTTGAACTGATTTCCTAAAACCACTTAGTGCATTTTAGAGCTAAAACCATACATTAAATGTGTTTCCTACCATATCACATTCACCAAGTGCCTAAAAAGGAGCATGGAACCCTCAAGCTTGTGATATTGGTGTCACAAATCACAAGGTAGAAAATGACATTTTAACTTTGCCTGCTGATTTGAGTGTGCAAATTAGTAAAACTTAAAAAGATAACACGTATTGATGATGAGTATATTTTTTGTACATTGGAAATATTTTGTAGTAAATAATAGTCAAAATCAGTCACCCTTTGTAGGTATAGTTCATCAATATTATGATGTTAATGTTTTTGAAATGACTGAGCACATTCAAATACAGAATCTACAAAGTAACCTATTTGGAAAGGGAATTGCCTATGTAAGGCATAACTTGAGGGAAGATCAAAGGAATCAATTCCTAAAAATGAGAGGCAAAGTTTTCCTTCATTGAAAAAGTCAGCTAGTTAGTTGTACTGAATCATATCTAATGTTAGGGTGAGAGATAAGGAGATAGAGGTGATGCATAAAGAGTAGGAATAAAGTAGTGAACATTGCTGTAATGTTGATTTGGAATTCTCTTCCACTTAGTGAAATTCATTGCTAAGGGAAAAGATTCTCCTTCAAGGAAAGGTTGCTTGCAAATTCAAGGTCATTTTCTAAATCGCACACTGCTTGTCTATGTGCCAAACTTTTCTGGTTTTATTTTTATTCTTTTTGCCTTAAAAGATATCTTCGAATTCAGGTTCTACAATTCCTGCTTTGTGATGTGTTATTAGTCCCCAGCCCATTTGCTGGGGCTATTGTAAACAAGGGGCTATTAGGGTGGACAGCTGGACAGGGAACAACTACTGAGAAGGTTGTTGCCTGTGCATAGAGGGGATAAAGAGAAGGGGCTGAAGTTATATCTATTTGAGCACCAAAATATATTGAAGAGGGTGCAAGAGGCAGAGAACTTCAGAGGTCACTGAACTCAGCCCCTTCTGTTTTGCAAATGGGAAATGAAGGCCCAGAGAGAGAAAGTAATCTGCCCAACACCAAAGAGCTAATACAAAATTGGGCTTACAACTCGGGTAAATTGATAATAGATTCCAACTGATTTTTTTTTCTTATCAAAAATGTCCATGAAACATTTTAACTATACAGAAAAATGCATAAAGTAATATAAGAAACCCATGTGTACCTATTCCCTTTCTCCCCAAGTCACATCTTAACCAATTGCTATATTTTCTTTAGATATTTTAAGAAATAAAATGGGTGTGAAGCCCCATGAATACACATCCCTGATTCCCCCTCTTCTCCCTTTCCTAAGGCATGTGGGCATGCCACAAACAATATTCAGTATTGTTCAGCATGTTATAAATACTATGTAAATATTAGCAAAATGTATGCGTTGTTTTACAACCTGCCTTTTTTTTTTTCCTCAACGTTATGTTTTTGAGATTTCTCTGTGTTGATACATGGAACTCCAGTTTATTCATTTTAACTGTGAGTAGTATTTCCATGCACAAATACATCACAATTTGTTAATTTGTATTTGGATAATTTTTCATTGTTGGAAATGGTGTCATAGTGAACAAAAATAATGTATATATAGTTCTTTTTGCACTGGTGTGAGTTTCTTCAGATCTGAGTTTTTCTGCTGGTGGATCATGAAAAGGTTATGGTCAACTGCTCAGGCCAACACAAACAGGGCCTGGGGCAAGCCTCTGGCAGCCTTATCCACTTAACATGTGGTATTGTACAAATGCCATCATTTTCTGTTTTTTTAAAACTTTTATTTCAGGTTCGGGGTACATGTGCAGTTTTTTTGCCACAAAGGGAAAGGTTGGGAAACACTGTGCTGAAGAAGTGGTTCTCAATCTTAACATGTATCATAATCAACTGGAAGGCTCATTAAAAAGATTGTTGAGTTTCACTCCCTGAATTTCTGATTCTGTACACCCAGAGTGGGGCCCAAGTGTTTGCATTTTAACAAATCCCAAGTAGGGACCACCTTTGAGAGCCACTAAGGCATCTATCTAGGAGTTGACTTGTGGGTTCCAACTGATTATTCAAATACATTTTCGTTATTGCAAATATTGTATTATAATTAGTATATCGTGTAATAAATCAAGAATATAATTTAAAAATAGAAGTGATAGGATTCAATAATCTACTAGCTTGGAATTTGCAAGCTTTTGTGTGAGAGAAAGATGGAGAGCATTTAATTATGTTCAGAAATAACTTCCCTATAATTGTAAATTCTGTGTTCCTTTTTGAGTGTGCAAACCGGGACAAGGACTTTAAAAAGATAATTTTATGAGAAAAGCAGTCCTTCATTCTTTCCCCTCTTATCTTTATGGTGTAATCAATAGGTCTACCACCATTCACCAGGGAAGAAAAAGTAAAAAGGGAAATGTTACAATTAGAACGTCGTCGGCCCTCAGCAAAAGTTGCAGAGTTATCAGAATGTGTCTTTGATGCACACCTCTTTTGGGTCAGTGTGTGTCTATTGAAGTTCACTCTCACTGCTGTGCCTCCCATTGCATGCTTCAGCTTCTCTGGAACCTGTGCCTTCAGAACTTTCCTTCCCCTTTCGTCTCCCCTTCTCAAAGGGCATCTGTTTCTCTCTCCTTGAAAATATGATACTCCATTTATACCTTCAGTAAAAGGAGACCAATAAAATAAAATCTTTTGCAACCAACAATTCAGGTTGATAGGGAGAACTGGTGCTGAAATGGACCTCCACTCCTACCTACACCTCTAAAACACACTTGAAATGGATTCGTACCTGGTGTGAAGTAGCACCTCCTCCATGGTTCCAGTCTTGTGAATGGTCTTGGTATCCTCCCTGTCAGAAAATGAGGGCTCCTTATCAGCTCCTGCTGTTCACACATCCCCCATGCACAGTCAGTCCCTGTTGACTTGAATCTGTTCACCTTCATCCACCCTGTCTCTGCCTCTGTTCAGATCACTGCACTTCCCATCTGGGTGATTGCAATGGCCTTCTAAATGTGCTCCATTCTTGTTCCCTTCCAGTCCATTCTTCACATAGTGGCCAGACTGACCTTTAAAAAATAAGAGCTAACTATGTCATTCCACTGCTAAAAATCCTCTCTAAGTGGCATCTCATTGCCCTCAAAGTTAAATCCACATCTTTCTGCCCGACCTGACCTGGCCCTTGCCTGTCTCCAGCATCACTTTACATGGCACCCACCTTGTGCTGCTTTCCACCATGCACACCAGACTCCCCTACTTCTTTTTTCCTAAGGCATTGGATTCTCCTCTGTATCAAGCACAAGCCCTTCTCTTTACTTGACAAGTTCTTTCCTCCCTCACTGCTTTGCTCTTCTGCTTGCTAACCTATACCCGTCCTTCAAGTGGAGCTTAAGCATCACTTCCACGGGGCTGTCTTCCGGGGCCATCATACCTCCACCACGCTGGCCTGGCTTTGCTCCCATGTTAAGAACAGCTCTACATCTTCCCTCCTTCTCATGGCTCTCCTGATACGTCTACGTATTTATTATTTGATTTCCCTACTAGGCTATAAGCTTAATGAGGATGGGAATCCTTGCCCATTTATTCTTAGCACTGAATCCCCAAGTCCTAAGATTGTGCCTAGGGGCCACTTGATAATTGCAATAAATATCTGTGGCTGGTTGATATAAATTATTGACTGCATTTTCACATATGGATTGCACACACATATGTATGCGTTTGAATTTGTCAACATCATTTACTTGTAAACCTGTGTCAGTGTGCATGGTTTACAAACTCAACACGAATAAACTGGAGATCAAATTTGTATGACCTACTTTTATGTTGTTTAACATGGAGCCACCCAGTTTGTCACTGAAGAATATACAGAAATATTTCATTAGCAAATCCTTCTATATATATTATCATTCTTGCCAGTAATGTTGCTACTCTCTCTGTGTGTGTATGTGTATGTTTGAAAGGGAGAGAGACAGAGAGAGAGAGATGGTTTTTCTAGACCTACTAAAATTATGATGGAAGACATTTACAGTGTGCAAGATGAGATTTGAACTTGGGATCTAACTATCGGTCAGCAGGCTTAAAAAAGAAGATTCAACACTCAAGTCATGAAGTGTCTTTTAAAGAATATAATTTGTGACTCTATGGGAGAATAAGAATATAATGGTGAGCCTCTAGTTTCGAGGGCTAGAGTAAATAAATTCCTAAGTCTATAGGTTTATTTGAAGCAAATCTAATAAGTGAAAACTTACGGGCTTTTTTCCATGAGTGATTCAAGAACAAAATTCAGGAGTCTGGATCTATAGCATCCAACTAATTTTTATTTTAAAAGTATGATTTATCTAAAAATTCATAAAATATAAACTATGCATGATTAGTCTAAAATCATGAAACTCTTAAAATAATTATAATATCATACATTAAATAGTTTATTTATGAAGCATTTTCACAAGGTGAAATCCATACTGGTCTAATTTCAGATACCAATCTTTGACCTTGGATAGACTCTAGGTTTAAAACCAGCTCTGCTTTATATTAGTTGTGTGGCTTGGCAGGTTATTTAAACTTTCCTCATCTTAGTTTCCACATCTGGAAGAAGGGCATAGTATATATCTTATCCAACTGCTGAGAGATTAAATGACGTGAATTCTCCCTCAATTCTGCCATGGACTGTTGAATGACTTTGCAGCTTCTGTAAACTGTCCTCACCACAATAGCCAAAGTAAGCCTTTAAAAATCTGCCAGATCACCTTATTCCTCTGTTTAAAATCTTTCAGTGACTTCTCATTTTGGTCAGAGTAAAGCCCACCAGGGCCTTTGCAATGTCGTCTCTATAACCTCTCTGATCTCACCTCCTATTCTCTCTGTTTCATCTGTCTCAGCTACATCAATCTCCCTGCCATTGCCTGGGCACACCAGGAATGCTCCTGCCATGGGCTTGGGGGTTCATGCTCTCATCTCTTTGAAATCTTTGTTTAGATGGCACCTTTCCAAAGAGGCCTGCTGGATATCCTTTACAAAATTGTAGTTCTTTCCCCTCCCCCCCCGCTTACCATTTTCTCTGTGTTCCTTTTTTCATCACTTACTATTTGCTCTATTTTTATTGTTCATTTCCCTCAATTAGAATGTAAGCTTCCCAAGGGTAGGAATCATTGTTTGTTCACTGTTATATTTCAGACACCTAGAACGGTGCCTTGCAAATAGCATTCAATAGATGTTTGTTGAGCAAATGAATTTTAAACAAAGTAACTTAGTAAAGCACCTAGCTATATATTGGCTATCACTAGATATTGAAAAAATGTTGGACAGTTTTATTGTTTATTTAATCAGAGGAAGATATTTTGCATTGCTTTTTTATTTTTTGAGATAGGGTCTCACTTTGTCACCCAGGCTGTGTGTAGTGGTGTGATCACTGCTCACTATAGCCTTAACCTCAACCTCTAGGGCTCACATGATTCTCCTACCTCAGCCACTCCAGTAGCTGGAACTATAGGTATGAATCACCATGCCTGGCTAAGTGTTTCTGTTTTTTGTAGAGATGAGATTTCACTATGTTGTTCAGGCTGGTCTCAGACTGCTGGGCTCAATCTGATACTCCTTGAGAGTATAAATTCATTTGCAACTTTTAAAAAATAAAAACATCTGAAGCAAATATGACAAAATGTCATTTTTAAATTTTGGGTGGTGGGTATGTAGGTGTTGCTATATTTTCCTTTGTACTGTTTTGTGTACTAAAGAAAAAGATTGGAGAAAAGAATACACTTAAAGCACTTAGCATGTTGTTGCCTGACCCACTGGAAGTGGTCAGTATGTGTTAGCAGTTGCTGCTATAATTGCTGTTAAGTCCCTATTTAATTCAAAATCATATAGCCCTCAGCCTGCCTGACACCATCCCTGGATGGACATTCCCTCTAAATTAGCTCTGCTGTCCTGCTTGACATGGAGGGATTTGAAGTTTCAAGGCAAACTTTTGTACTTAAATTCCTTGGTGATTGTTTGCTTTTTTTCTTTAGCTAAACTGTAGTTCGAAAGAGTACCTACTGAGAAACATTGTGTGCATAATTTAGGTAAATTGCTAGTAAAAGATTTATTTTAATTACTTTCAATATCTAAATTGTGCCAGAACTTTTAAATAGACTCAATTTCACGTCCCATGTGGAAAAGTAGATGCATCTTTCTAATCGTGGTTACTCTAGGGCAAGGTGTATTAGCCACCCAGATTGATCTTCCTTCTCTGTAGGCAGGTGGAGTAGGGAGAGTGGGCTGTCCACCTGATGGTGGGGAACAGGAAATCTCCAGCCCTTGAGCTTGGTTCTGCTTCGGAGAGAGGGTGCATGTGTGTGTGTGTGTGTGTGTGTGTGCTCATGATTTCTGAAGAGAGTTAATTATTCTGGAACAGTAACTTCCTCTCAGATGCCCTCCTGGGCAGCTGCTGTTGGCAGTATCTGGTGAGCTCTGAGCTTCCACTCCACAGATGCCCCCGCTTCATCAGAGAGCCAGCTCAGTGCTGCTGACGGAGCTCCTTCCTCTGCTTACCTCTCCCTTCTGAGCAAGGGATTAGTCAAGACTTGAGAAAATTAGGTCCTAAGAAGAGGTTTTAAAAATATGGAACTTGTGTGAAAAGGGTAAAACAAATCAAGTCTGTCTATGGTATTCTCCAGCTCCTCCTTTAGGACTCCTGTCCCCTTAATCTCTAGAAACCTCTTGGCCACTGTTCTTCCAGAAGTCTATTGCCTTACCATGCCCCTGGCTACCCAACCATCTCCTGCAGGTGACTCCAGAGCCACCTATCTGCAAAGAGTTTTATCTTTAAAATTCTTTTTCCATATCTTGTTAAAACCTTATCACCTATTGCACCTCCCCACTTCATCTTAATCAAAACCATGACCCCTTGGCCCCTGCCATTTCTTTGCTCTTCTGTCTAGATATATAATCCATTTCCTTTCTCTCTGGTGCTCTACTTGGCCCAGTTCAAATGCTAACCTGTTGCAATCCTGTTACTTACCCTGCAGACAGGTATTTTTCCCTGTCTCTGCTCTGCAGGCCCTTTGAACTGTTAAAGTATTCCCCTGGTATACAGAAAATGGAATCTTTGAGGCTAACTGAGGCTCTCAAAGTTAAAACAGAACCAGGTGGTCCTAGCTGGGGGAAGGAATGGTAATTGTGTTCTCAGAAAGATGAAAAAGTATCATAGGACTGCTCTTTCTACAATCAAGCTAAACCAGTTCCTGTTGTTAGTGCCAAGATGAATGATGGCCCAATCCCCCTTCCTCTCACCAGAAAGAAACATCTGCCAAGACTCCTGGTTTTGGGTTTGGAAATCAAACAGAACTCAGTCATAGCTCAACCAGTCAGAGCTCCCTTGACTAGACTGGATGAAACAGGGCTCAGCTGTATCAACCAACCAGGGCTAAGCTGTATTGATCAATCAAAACTCAGCTGCACCAGCCAACCAGAACTAAGCTAGTTTCTATCGTTCATTTGTATAAACCAACCTGACTGGCAACCTGGGTAGGAGGTTTTGCTGTGAAACAGAACACTCTCTTTGTTCTCCGGAACGTAACTTCATTTTACACAGTAGGCTGTGTCTCTCTGATTTCCAAGCTGTTCACTGGAATAAAGTCCCTTTCCTCCATATTCCTCTAGAGAACTTTTGCTCATAGAACATAATCTCTGTCAGCATATCTCATACATTGTATTATAATTGCCTGTTGGTACATTTATCTTCCTTTTAAATGGTAGAGAATACATTTTGTTAATTTGTGTTTCCCCAAATAGCATAGCGTCTGATCATCGGCACCAAGTGAATGAATGAATTAATGAGTGAATGGAAATTTCCATTTTATCAGTACAAGGAAGACACTGATTTTTGAGTTGAGGTGATGATGATTGTGGGAGCCCATATGTCATATGTTTCAGCCTTTCTCTGCCTAAATGTTACCCTGCACCGGCATTGTAAAGGAAGTAAAATGAAGCACCTCAGCCTCCTCTCTCCTACAGATGCAACCCTGCCCTGAAACCTGCTGATCCCACTGTCTACGCCCCATTTTGTTCCCCTGATTTTGGGACTGGCCCTTTTTCAATATCTAACTTGGGATCAAGCTCCCAATACCACTTTTGATCTTCCCATTCTGGGCTTAGAAAACTGGGCCTTGCTTTGGACAATCCTCAGTGGGTTCATCACTGTCCTTATTTACATTATTAATTTGGGTAGCCAGTCTCTCTCTCTCTCTTTTTTTTTCCACAAAGAATACAGAAGTAACTTGCAGGACAGTTATATTCTATGTAGCTATAATTCTTCAGTCAGTGGGATTTGGCTACACTAGTTTTACTCTTACAGAGCATGAAATATTTGTGCTTGAGAGAAAATAAGACAATTCTGTAGTTTCATGTTGGTAACTGAATAGGAAACGTGGTTCATTCAGTGGAAATTTGGATGGGCATTTGTGGCATCTGAGCGTAAATTCCTTGCTGGGCACTGTCCAGAGTGATGGAGGTCTTCCAGTGTGTGGCCATGAGAATGTGCCTCTCAGATTTCGAAATGTAATAAACGGACAAACCCAACAGCTCTGCTCTGAAATCCATCACCGATGCTGCCCATGAACTCTTCTTGGCTGGTGGCTCAGCATGGCAGGGAGACTAAAGCAGCTGATTACTGGAGATACGGGACTTCTCTACAGTCTTGCAAAACTTGCCTTAGATCTGGACTAGAGTATCCCTCCTCCCCCACCCATCTCCCCTCCTTCCCTCCTTCTCTCCTTCCCTCTCCCCTTTCCTCCCGTTACTCCCCTTCTTCCAGTTCTTCCCTCCCTCCCCAACCTCCCTTCCTCCCTTTCCTCCTTTCCCTCCCTTCCCTCCTTTCCCTCCCTTCCCTCCATTTCCCAGCCTCCACCAGCTTTCTCCTTATTTCCTCCCACAGGAGTTTCCCCAAATAAATTAGTCTGCTGGGACTACCACAACAAATACCACAGACTCAGTGGCTTAAGGAACTGAAATTTGTTTTCCCAAAACTCTGGATGTTAAAAGCCTGAGATCAAGGTGTTGGCTGGGTTGCTTTTTTCTGAGGCCTCCCTCTTTGGCTTTTCGATAGCTCTTTTCTTCCCGTGTCTTTGGTTGGTCTTCTGTCTGTGTCTGTGTCCTAATTTCCTGTTCTTATAAGAACACCAGTCCTATTGGACTGGGCCCATCATAATGACTGCATTTTAACTCAGAAGTCCTTTAACCTTTCTAAAGACCTTGTCACTAAATACAGCCACATTCTGAGCTACTGGAGGTTGGGACTTCAACATACAAATGTTTAGTGCATCCCATAACACCTACTAAACTTCTTTCATGTTTAATCCTGTATTAACCTTTACTTTTTAGAGGAAGTGGGCCAATACACCCAGCCTCCCTAATGGGTCCCTCTGATTTCAGATTGCAGTGCTGTGAGTTTGCTAAGCCTCAAACACAACTGTGGGGTGAGGGCTCTCTTTGACCTCCTGTCTGTTTTGAAGGGTTCCCAAAGTCTTTAGCTTTAACTTTGTCTTTCATACATTTCACTTTATATGCTATAATAAGTTTTGCTATGGTTACCATGATTAAATGAATTTACTATCCACTGTCATTATTTCTAGTTGTTAGTTGGTCAAATATAGCCATTTTTTTATTAGGTTCAAACCAAGAAGATACAGAAATACCACTCCATTTTAGCGGATAATATAAAGTTTTGTGTGTCATCCACTGGTGGCGATTTTATTTTTCCACTTTTACAATGGATTATTTTTATTATTTAAGTTTTATAGGTAGCTTTCTGGCTTCTGAATTTATTTGCTCTTTCTTTTAAGTGACAGTCAAGATAAGAATACATATTCTTGTAGGTAAATAAATTTAAAAAATAATCTTTTTAAGTTCTTTATATGAGTTCACTCAAAGCTTATTATAATGTAATGAGCACATTAATATGACATAAAGAGTTCTTTAAGATCTTAAATATCTTCTGTGTCAGAGAAAACAGTTTTTCTGCCTGGACTGGAATGTCCTTTTACCAAATTTATATCCTATATTTTCTTTAAGGCTAAGTTCAAAGCTCACTTTCTTCACGCTGGTTTCTTACTTTAGTCCATCCTCTCCTCTCATATTTTTCTATAAATCATGTGTACTGTAACTTTCTTACATATTGTCTTATATTTTTCTTCGGTGGCTTCAGGTATGTGTACAAACTCTGGTCCCCAGAGCTAGACTATCAATTTCTAGGCATATGTTGCTATGTTATTTAGATGCTAAGGGAAAAAATAAAAGGAGTATAAGATATGGTTCCTGTCAATGGCTGCTTTAGAGTTGGAAATTGTAAGCAGCAAATTTTGAGGCTCAACTGACAGAAAACAACATTCAGCATGCAAATCAAGTGCAATTTATAAAAAAAATTAGTGATAGATATGTATACTGCCATACGAATTATTTTGCATCTGGTAATAGTTAAAAGTGGTACATGTATTTCATATGTAACTGTAATTGGCATTTCTTTTACATCATCAAACCATGTTTTCAGTTTTTCTTCATTAATTCTGAGGTATATATTAAAAGCATCCGAGTTGGCAGTTTTTTCCTGATGCTATATATAGTGTAACTAAACACACACACACACACACACACACACACACACACACACACACACACACGGATGCTCATGCACGCACATGCACATGTCTGGAACTCAGCATCTGACTAGCTATGACTCCTTGTGATCCTGTGTTCTGCAGGGCTGAGATATCTCCGCTATGGTTTGTGGTTCTGCAGGCTCCTCTTTTCACCTCTTTGTCCTCTAATTTAAAAGGTCCTCGTAGCCCCCACTCCTTGCTCCCTCTATCCTCCTTTGAAATTGCGAGACAGCAAAACTTTGGGGTTTGCAGCCTGGGCTGATGGATGCAGCAGGATGGTAATACTTTGAGAGAAAGGAAGCAGATGAGTGTCCAGAATGCCAGGTAAGTTGTGGCATAAAGTGGGGGCAAGAACAGAGCAAGAGGGACCAGCATGTCACAGTCTTTGGTCAGACAGGAAAGAAGTGAGGTTGGGGGAGGGAGAGGCTCAGACAGGTGAAAGACCTGCGCTCTACCTTGGTGACAGTAGCTTGGAAATTTCCTCCAAGTCTACTGGACTTGGAGCAAGTCCTGGGAGGCAAATTGAGGATTCCAGAAGCCTTGTATATTCACCCAAGCAATGGTTCGTTCTCTGGAATCCATGGACATGACCAGCCTCAGAGATATATGAGTTCTGGAAAGATTTTGGATAGGATTGTATATTTTTTTTTTCCTAGTGAGAAGATCTATACCCTTAACAAAGGGATCTATGATTCAAACATTGGTTAAAAAACATTTCACCATCATGTAAAATGATTTTCTTAAATCAGTTTTTTGAGCTGATTATGTGGGAGGAAGTGTGGGGTTGAGCACAGGCACTGAGAGAAGCTGAGTGGTAAGCGGTATTCTGTCTCTCTGGCTCTTATCCTTCTGTTTGTCTATTTTAAATTAAAAAGTGGGGAAAATTAAAAGGAAAGGTAAATGTGAGTCATTAAAGAGAATCAGGAGCAAGATTAAGGTGACTATAAAACCTGTTTACTTGCTTAGGGTAGGTCATAAATTTGGCTCTAACCAAAAAGAGAAACCTGGTTAATTTCTCTTGCCGTAGGATCCAGAAGAAAAGACAGAACAATTGCTTTGGGAAAAGTCTGTCCTTAGTACCAAAACCAGACAGTGCTCTCTCCCCAGAATCATAACGAAGGACACTCTGTGCAGTGTAACAAGCAGTGTCCTTACAATCTCCTAGCCACGGGCCCATGGTCAAACCCCACAGACTTGGCTCTATGATTGACCAAACCAAATGGCAACTTTCAAAGTAGCAACTCAATACAAGCAATCCTATTAGGGCCAATACTATGGGGATCCAAGGGTGGGGAATCTGCTGCTCTTCCTTGCAAAATGGGCATTAGAGTTCTGAGTATTTGGGCAATATATATGTGCTCCAGGCAGGCTATCAAATACAAAGGATTCCTTCCACCTAGTTGAGGATACAGATTGGGTAGCCATGAGTTTGCATTAAAATAGGTGGGAACTGAACAATGAGAACACTTCCACACAGGAAGGGGAACATCACACACCGGGGCCTCTTGTGGGATGGGGGGAGGGGAGAGGGATAGCATTAGGAGATATACCTAATGTAAATGACAAGTTAATGGGTTCGGCACACCAACATGGCACGTGTATACATATGTAAAAAACCTGAACGTTGTGCACATGTACCCTAGAACTTAAAGTATAATAATAAAAAAAAAATTGTGGATTCTGTGTTAACACTCATGTGCCTTAACAATAATGCTGGAGAAAGGGTAGATATCCTTGCAGGAAAACTGAAGAGTTTTTGTTAGGATATGTGCCTGAACAGAAAGATACCCCACTTCCATTAAGAAGGGTACAAGGGAGATTTACTAGTTGTATCATAAGCAGATTCCTTAATTCCTCTATACCTCAATTTTTTTTTTAATATGGTAGGTATAAGAATTAGAAATGCACTTATATCAATTGAGTGAAATAAAGTATAGAACACTGGACAACTGATAGTTATGACTTGTTAATCAATTTTCACAAGAAAGCCAACTGGAATTAGCTTAACAAATATGCTGGTCCAAATCTCAAAGGGCTTCATAATCTTTGATGTGAGTGACATGCAATAATACTGATAAATATAGAGCAAACCAGTAGTTTGTAATTAAAAGCCCAAATATTGGGGGCAAGTACCAGTGGAAGTCAGAAGAGAGAAATACCTGTCATATTGTCAGGGAATGCTTGGTGGAAGGTGTGACATGTGGAATTAGAAGAGGGAGAGGCTCAAGAGGAGAACAGTGAAAAAAGCCTTCTGAGAGGGAAGCAGTATGGGGATGGGAGCCTGTGTGGCTCCTCTACGGGAAGAATTAACTAACGTTTTTAATAGGTCCCTCTAGGCATGATGAAATCTTTGGGGGTAAAGAAACATCACAGATTCCCATGATGTCAAAAGGCAGCTTGTAAATTACCACACCAAGGCAGCTTGTAAATTACCACACCATTGACTGATTTCTCACACTATGTAGACTCCGATGCTTATCAACGTGCTGAAAGTGGAAGATGGAGAGGAAGCTGCCCCTGCCTTTTGAGGAGCTCAGTATTTAGTTAGAGATAAAAGCTGAGAAACAAGTAATAACCCTGTGGAGAGTGGAATTGGGAAGAGGGTACTGTAGCTGGGTGCTCCAAGTGGCTGAAGTGGATGTGGGAGAGCAGTCAGTTGAAGTCCAGCCAAGTGTCCAACCAATCAAACAACCCAGTCAATCACTTGGTTAATTTATGCAAACTACACAGACCTGAGTAAATGTTTCAGGAAATTGACTGGCTGCTTGAGTGAATCAACCTAATCAAGTGTTTGCTGGCACTGTATAGACCCAGCCTTAACAATGCAAATATCACTGTAATCTTTTGCCTTTGAAATGATGCTGTGGTGTTTTCCAGGGCATTTGGGCTAGTGGTCTTGTCATGTTTTAACATTCTGCCCCACAGTGGGAAAAGAAGTGTTTTGTTTATGGAGTATCATTTATTGTCTAAAATACAGCTCTGCAAATATTTTCAAATATTTCCAACATTGACATTATTTCAGTGATACAAAGATGTATTTGAATCTCTTTTTAAAGGCTAAAGTTTTTTTTCTGGCCATTTGCTGGCAACCAATCTAAACTGAGCTGCTTTCATTTATGACCATGCTCACTTTCCTAGCTTTTAAAAATATTTGCTTTTAAAGCTTTACAGATTTTTTTTTTCATGCCCACCCCAACCAATCACTTTTGAAATGGCTTGAGTGAAAGTTCAGAGTTTTATGAGCTTTCCTACAGTAGTGCTATTTTTGGGAAGGAAAGAATGATATTTAGGTCTTTTCTTTCCCAAAAAACCAATTTTGTCTCCATGATCTACTCTACAGCAATGTTCAGAGTTATTTGAGGGATAAAGTGAGTACAGTTTTGCTTTTATCCCCTGGAGCTTGTACTAGTGAAAACACTGAATTTGTGCAAGGTCAGGGATGTATCTCTGTGACATAGATTGTATAACCAATTTTGTAATCTGACTCTGCAGCCTCTTAGTCTTAACTTTAGTCAACAACAAGCACAAAGATAAACTTTGCCATTTAAGTGTGGGTATGAAGAGGGAAAAGGGAAGGAACAGGGAGAATAAGGTTAGTATAGCAGAGCAGAGCAACTGTGGTTTTTTGTACAGTAGATTAGCTACTTTACCTCTTAAGCTTATTTTGGGGCAGTGTACCTGTAGTACAGATAATGAGGTCTATAATATGGGCTTTTGTCCTACTGTCTATAGTCATTTGATCTGTTCAAGGGTCATAAACTCAAATGCCTATAGTGGTTGGTCCAAGCTACATGAACATATCATAACAGGCCAGCTGTGACACAATAGGGAATAGTATTGCCAATGGCAAACTGGAGACTGTCCATGAATTTGTGTAAGACAATTAAGGCTTTTCTGCAGACTGAATTTGGCCACTTAGCATGGTTGGTTTGCAACTCCTAAATTTAAAGTACATGAGAAGAAAATATATTTATACGTAACTGAGAGATGTGCCAATTAATTATGCAGTGGTATCACTGTGTAGTTTGTCTTGTGTGTCCTTCTCCAATTTGATAAACAGGATAAAGAAACAGTGGATGCGGACATTCCATCTTGGGGGAGATTCAGAATTTTCATTCCTTTAGAAAACTGTTCCATTAGAGCATGACAATGAATCTTCCCAGCTTTAACTCTTGTGGTATGTCTTCTAGACAGCATAATTTGTGATGCACAGTTAGTGCTTATGGGGAAATAATTGAATAGATTAATAGCGATGTGTTTACACATGTGATTTTTGCTTTCATTATTAATGGAGTCTATTCTTTTTAATGTATGTGTCCAGAATTTATATGAGGGTTATTATTTTCTATACCTCTTAAAACATAGGAGTTGTGATTTAATACTTAGGAAAGTCCCTTCTATCTAAAGGTTTGTAAGAGAAGTGTGTATAGTGTTTTGCATAATCAATAGAAAGCCACGGTGAGGTAAATGAGATTTGGAGACAGAACCCAGCTTCCCAGGTTTGAATTCTGGTTCTAACATACATGATTTCTATAACTTTGAGCAAACTACTTAACCTTTTAAATCTTCAGTTTTCTGATCTGTCAAATAAGGTTTTTGTAAGGCTTAAATGAAGTGGTACAGGTAAAATGAACTGATCAATTCATGGTGCACAGGTGCTCAATAAATGTTTAGATATTTCTACTACTTACAATTATAATTAATATCATTACTAGAGATATAGGTGTTCAAATCTGACGTAGGGGCCATGGAGATTATTTGGAGTAAGTCTCAAGAATAATGTAAGGCTTGTAATATACAATGTTAGGAAAAACTTGAAAAAAATTAAAAGTTGAAGATTTTTAGGCTGGAGAAATGAGCCTAAGAAAGAGAATATTGCTATTCAATCTGATTAAAGCATATGTTACTTAGGTCTATAGACCAAAAAATTAGAAGTTAACATAGAAGAAGATTTTTATAATTTTTAAGTGGAGAAAATATTGTAAAAAAAGTTAAAAAAATAAAGCAACAGACCCGGAGACAAAAATCACATCTGAAAAAATTGTTGTCACTATACTCAAGAAAATATTATTAAAAGAAGATACCATGTTTGGAGAAAAAAAAAAGGAAAGAAATGAAAGGCCTCAGGGTAGTTTCTGGAGAGCCACTGATTAAGGATATATAGAATGGCCTTTGGGAGAAGTTTTAGATAGAAGCTCTTCTCTCTAGATTGTAACGCAAAAGATGCTTTTCAAGTCAGTATTTAGTAGAAATAACAACAACAAAAAGCAAAAATAAAATTTAAAAATAGAAAACTTTTATCCTTCTTATCTTATAGAAAAAAACCACAAGCTCTTAGTCATCCCCTCTTGTATCCAAATCTGGAGGAGATCCATACTGGGGAGAGCTGGAGTTCTGTGAAGGGAATGGGTGATTTGAGGGCTAAGTGGTCTTTTTATATTTTCTTAAATTTCCTATGTTCATGCATAAAGGTTTGGGCTATTTATCTCCGGTGGGAATTAAGATTGCTATTGATTTTTTAAGTACCCCAAATTGAGGCAGTAAATGAACCTTTACAAAGTACAGGGCTTCAGTTTTCTGTAAGGAGCAGAGCATTGCTAGAAAGATGGTTGGAACAGTCTTCTTTGGTGGTAGACTACACAATTTGAGTGTCCCAGGAGTACGGCCTGACGGAGGTGGGGAGGGATGGGCAAAAAGAGCTCACTCCTCTGAAATGCTGCTAGACGCCAGTCACTCCACCAGTGAAAGTAAGTTGAATGTGACAGTGTCATGGAACAGGAGTCGTGAGGGAAATAGTGATGCCCAGTTACAGGAAATGCTAAAGTAGAAAGTATGAGAGCTATTGGAGCATGTCTGTGAGGATTAAGTTCCTGGGATAAGCACAGTGGTGTCATCGGGGCTCACAAAGAGAACAAACTGTAGCTCTGAAAAGTGCTGAACCGTGAAATATATTTTAAATCTACATTTGGAATAAGAGGAATCACAAAAGAATAGGTTCACTGCTTGGACATGATGGTGTAATAGGATAGATATGGAGAAAAGAAAGACCAATTCACATCTTCATTTACTTCTATATTTTGCTTTCTAGAAGAGCTAATAATCTTCAGATGGGGACAGGGGAGGACAAGAAATATGAATATGAACAACGAATTAATTCCTAAGATAGATGAGGAGAAAATAGAAGGTCTAGGCACTGTCACTGCCCCAGGCCCAGATGTAGAACTTCTTAGGTATTAAAGGAATGTGAAGATTTGGCCCTGGAAATGGTGGAGTTCTGCAGGCACTTAAGGATCTTAAGAAGAATCTGAAGATGGAGAGATATTGAGATTTTCAACAATGGTACAAAGATTTTTGGTAGTTCAGAACAACAGTATTGATGTTAGGATAGTTTATAGTGCTTTAGCAGATAACTGAGTGATTTTTTATGAAATAAGTGAGCTATATACATATATTACACTAACATAAACATACCTTTGAGAATAAGGTGATCTTATTAATTTGTTGATGTACTGTCTTTTTATTTCAACAGAGTATTTCTTAAAAGCTTTAGGGTTTATAACAGAGAGAGAGATACAACAAGAATGTGAACTTCATGAGGGCACCATTAGATGGGTTTAGGTGGATTTGCAGTGGGAGGAGCAGCCATGCTCAAAAAGGGCCAATCCAGGTAGAGGTCTCTAGAACATTTCAGGGCTCTTAATTGGCTCCATTCTCTTCAGGTCATTGAAAATAAATAGTTTTTAAAAAGTAGTATAAGTGGAGATATAGAAAAATATGTCAAATTTGCAGATAATGACAAATTAAATATTTCAATATGATATTAACATTTAAAGCCTCTAGATACTGAAACAAGAGGGGAAAAAACAAAAGGAATAAATGTAGTAGAGCTAAGTATAAGATTCAGCATTTATATTTCAAGAAGTGACTTGAACCAATACAGGATGTGGAGGTCTGATCTGACAGTAGTCTACATAAAGAAAACCTGGGGTTTGTGTTTACCACACAGTTGGCTTGATGTGAAGCAATTGTGTGCTTCCTCTGCTGAAGAAATTAATCCTATATAACAAATGCCCCAAACCTAATGCAAGTGTAACCTGCATTAACAGAAGAGGATTGTCCATCTCTTAGGAAGTTATAGTCCACTGCTCTTCACTGGTAGACTACATCTTAAAAGTAATATTAATGCTTCAGAGAGGGTCAGCCAAGACAGTCAGTGGGTCTGGAAACCATGTAACATTAGAAGTCTGGGGAAGAAGAAGAGTCAGGGACATCCTTTCTATCCAAGAATATTTAAAAGCGATGTCATGCAGGAAAAAAGTAGTTTTCCTATTGTGAAGTTGGCAGATATAGGATAAATAGATGCACATTTCAGCTAAATAGACACAAGATTCTTTTTATTTTGAACTACTAGTGCTATTCAGCGTATTATGGGTTTCATTAGGATGTAGTTAATTCCCTGGTTTAGAAGTGTTCCAAATATAATTAATTTAACCGATCTTTAATGAGTACCTATTATGTGTCAGACACTGTTCTAGGTGCTGAGGGTAGACTGAGATGGTGAAGATTAAGAAAAGAATGAGTTGACATAAACGGAGAGTAAACTGATACATATCAATGGCATTTCCCCCGTTAGTCCTAGAACTGGGACTTTGGCGCAAAGCTGAAGACCAGAAAATTAAGTGCCCCTTTTTCTAAGTTGAAGGTGCTACTGGCCCCTGGAATAGGGGCCTCTGGAATACTCTCGAAATACTTATTGAGAGGCACTGGGTAAGAACCAACCTTACCACTAAACCCACCTGCACCAGTCAGTATAAGGAGACTGGGAGGAGTGAACCTTCTGGGGAGTGCTTTTTCAGAGCTGAGCTATCCTCTCTTCTCCCATGAGGGAGAAGACCTCAGGTGTTAGAGCAGCTCCACTTGCAGGCATCTGGGGAATGGCCAAGGTGCAGGAGCTGTACCAAGGTGTAGGAGCAGGAGTTTGAAGTGCTCAACTTGAGGAAAGGCAAAAGTATCATGGCCACCCCCCTGGCAGGGTAGCAGAGAGGGTGCTGCCTTCAGAAAACCCCACTCCTCACCTGGGCAGATTTCCTAGTCAAGACTATACTGACTCAGCATAAAACCTTGAACACCTTTTATTTGCCAGGCACATAAAAAGAATCTCTTGAGTGTTGATAATGGGGGAGGCTGTGTGTATGTTGTATGGTGAGGTTGGGGGGCAGAGGGCATATAAGAACTCTGTACTTTTTGCTCAATTGTGCTGTAAAACTAAAACTCTAAAAAATAAAGTCTATTAAAAATGGAACTTTATCTAACAAGGAGGCTCCCTATCTCTCAGACTGGCAAACTGGATAAAGAGTCAAGACCTATTGGTGTGCTGTATTCAGGAGACCCATCTCAAATGAAAAGACAAACATAGGCTCAAAATAAAGGGATGGAGCAAGATCTACCAAGCAAATGGAAAGCAAAAAACAAAAAACAAAAAACCCCAAAAACAGAACAACAACAACAAAAAACCAGGAGTTGCAATCCTGGTCTCTGATAAAACAGACTTTAAACCAACACAGATCAAAAGAGGCAAAGAAGGGCATTATATAATGGTAAAAGGATCCATTCAAAAGAAGAGCTAACTATCCTAAATATATATACACCCAATACAGGAGCACCCAGATTCATAAAGCAAGTCCTTAGAGACCTACAAGGAGACTTAGACTTCCACACTATAATAATGGGAAACTTTAGCACTCAATGTTAGACAGATCGATGAGACAGAAAATCAACAAGGATATCCAGGACTTGAACTCAGCTCTTAACCAAGCATACCTAATAGACATCTACAGACCTCTCCACCTCAAATCAACAGAATATACATTCTCAGCACCACATCGCACTTATTCTAAAATTGGCCACATAATTGGAAGTAAAACTCCTCAGTAAATGCAAAAGAAGAGAAATCACAACAAACTGTCTCTCAGACCACAGTGCAATCAAATTAGAACTCAGGATTAAGAAACTCACTCAAAACCACACAGATACATGGAAACTGGACACCTGCTCCAGAATGACTACTGGGTAAATCATGAAATGAAGGCAGAAATAAAGATGTTCTTTGAAACTAATGAGAACAAAGATATAACGTACCCGATTCTCTAGGACAAATTTAAAGCAGTGTGTAGAGGGAAATTTATAGCACTAAATGCCCACAAGAGAAAGCAGGAAAGATCTAAAATTGACACTCTAACATCACAGAAGAACTAGAGAAGCAAGAGCAAACAAATTCAAAAGCTAGCAGAAGACAAGAAATAACTAAGATCA
The DNA here is from genome assembly GCF_007565055.1 of Rhinopithecus roxellana. Taxonomy (NCBI): domain Eukaryota; kingdom Metazoa; phylum Chordata; class Mammalia; order Primates; family Cercopithecidae; genus Rhinopithecus; species Rhinopithecus roxellana. The sequence continues at coordinate 66,266,798 of NC_044554.1, forward strand.
GAGCAGAACTGAAGGAGATAGAGACACAAAAAAACCCTTCAAAAAATCAGTGAATCCAGGAGCTGGTTTTTTGAAAAGATCACAAAATGGATAGACCATTAGCAAGACTAATAAAGAAGAAAACAGAGAAGAATCAAGTAGATGCAATAAAAAATGATAAAGGGGATATCACCACTGATCCCACAGAAATACAAACTACCATCAGAGAATACTATAAATATCTCTATCCAAATAAACTAGAAAATCTAGAAGAAATGGATAAATTCCTGGACACATACACCCTCCCAAGACTAAACCAGGAAGAAGTTGGGTCTCTGAATAGACCAATAACAAGTTCTGAAATTGAGGCAATAATTTATAGTCTACCAACCAAAAAAAAGTCCAGGACCAGACAGATTCACAGCTGAATTCCACCAGAGGTACAAAGAGGAGCTGGTACCACTCCTTCTGAAACTATTCCAATCAATAGAAAAAGAGGGAATCCTCCCTAACTCATTTTATGAGGCCAGCATCATCCTGATACCAAAGCCTGGCAGAGACACAACAAAAAAAGAGAATTTTAGGCCGATATCCCTGATGAACATCGATGCGAAAATCCTTAATAAAATACTGGCAAACTGAATCCAGCAGCACGTCAAAAAGCTTATCCACCATGATCAACTTGGCTTCATCCCTGGGATGCAAGGCTGGTTCAACATTCACGAATCAATAAATATAGTCTATCACATAAACAGAACCAATGACAAAAACCACATGATTATCTCAATAGATGCAGAAAAGGCCTTCAACAAAATTATACAGCCTTTTATGCTAAAAACTCTCAATATACTAGCTATTGAGGTAATATATCTCAAAATAATAAGAGCTATTTATGACAAACCCACAGCCAATATTGTAGTGAATGGGCAAAAACTGGAAGTATTCCTTTTGAAAACTGGTACAAGACAAGGATGATCTCTCTCACCACTCCTATTCAGCATAGTGTTGGAAGTTCTGGCCAGAGCAATCAAGCAAGAGAAAGAAATAAAGGGTATTCAATTAGGAAAAGAGGAAATTAAATTGTCTCTGTTTGTAGATTGATTTGTGAATGTTGAACTAGCCTTGCATCCCAGGGATGAAGCCAACTTGATCATGGTGGATAAGCTTTTTGATGTGCTGCTGGATTCAGTTTGCCAGTATTTTATTAAGGATTTTTGCATTGATGTTCATTAGGGATATTGGCCTAAAATTCTCTTTTTTTGTTGTGTCTCTGTTTGTATATTTAGAAAACCCCATCATCTCAGCCCAAAATCTCTTTAAGCTGATATGCAACTTCAGCAAAGTCTCAGGATACAAAATCAATGTGAAAAATCACAAGCATTCCTATACACCAATAACAGACAGAGAGCCAAATCATGAGTGAACTCCCATTCACAATTGCTTCAAAGAGAATAAAATACCTAGGAATCCAGCTTACAAGGCATGTGAAGGGCCTCTTCGAGGAGAATTACCACTGCTCAATGAAATAAGAGAGGATACAAACAAATGGAGGAACATTCCATGCTCATAGATAGGAAGAATCAATATTGTGAAAATGGCCATACTGCCCAAGGTAATTTATAGATTCAATGATATCCCCGTCAAGCTACCACTGACTTTCTTCAGATAACTGTAAAAACTACTTTAAATTTCATATGGAACCAAAAAAGAACCTGCATTGCCAAGACAATCCTAAGCAAAAAGAACAAAGCTGGAGGCATCACGCTACCTGACTTCAAACTATACTACAAGGCTACAGTAACCAAAACAGCATGGTACAGGTATCAAAACAGATATATAGACCAATGGAACAGAACAGAGGCCTCAGAAATAACACCACACATCTACAACCATCTGATCTTTGACAAACCTGACAAAAGCAATGGGGAAAGGATTCCCTATTTAATAAATGGTACTGGGAAAACTGGCTAGCCATATGTAGAAAGCTGAAACTGGATTCCTTCCTTACACCTTATACAAAAATTAACTCAAGATGGATTAAAGTCTTAAATGTAAGACCCAAAAACCATGAAAACCCTAGAAGAAAACCTAGACAATACCATTCAGGACATAGGCATGGGCAAAGACTTCATAACTAGAACACCAAAAGCAATGGCAACAAAAGCCAAAATTGACAAATGGGATCTAATTGAACTAAAGAGCTTCTGCACAGCAAAAGAAACTACCATCAGAGTGAACAGGCAACCTACAGAATGGGAGAAAATTTTTTCAATCCATCCATCTGACAAAGGGCTAATATCCAGAATCTACAAAGAACTTAAACAATTTTACAAGAAAAAAAAACCCATCAAAAATTGGGCAAAGGATATGAACAGACACTTCTCAAAAGAAGACATTTATGCAGTCAACAGACATATAAAAAAATGCTCATCACCACTGGTCATCAGAGAAAGGCAAATCAAAACTACAATGAAATACCATATCACACCAGTTAGAATGGCAATCATTAAAAAGTCAGGAAACAACAGGTGCTGGAGAGGATGTGGAGAAATAGGAACGCTTTTACACTGGTGGGGGTAAGTATAATTATTAGTCAACATTGTGGAAGGAAGGAGTGGTGGTGATTCCTTATGGATCTAGAGCTAGAAATACCATTTGACCCAGCAATCCCATTATTGGGTATATACCCAAAGGATTATAAATCATTCTAGTATAAAGACACATGCACATATATGTTTATTGTGGCACTATTCACAATAGCAAAGACTTGGGACCAACCCAAATACCCATCGATGATAGACTGGATAAAGAAAATGTGGCACATATACACCATGGAATACTATGCAGCCATATAAAAGGATGAATTCATGTCCTTTGCAGGGACATGGATGGAGCTGGAAACCATGATTCTCAGCAAAATATCACAAGGACAGAAAACCAAACACCACATTTTCTCACTCATAAGTGGGAGTTGAACAATGAGAACACAAGGGCACAGGGAGGAGAACATCACACACCTGGGTCTGTCTGGGGATAGGGGGTTGGGGGAGGGATAACGTTAGGAGAAATACCTAATATAAATGATGAGTTGATGGATGCAGCAAACCAACATGGCACATGTATACCTATGTAACAAACCTGCACGTTGTGCACATGTACCCTAGAACTTAAAGTATGTACATATAAAAAAAGATCACCTAGAAATGATATGATTCTAATTGTTGAAGTAGCTCTAGCTGCTTCTACTGAGAGCAAGCCTAGCTCCTCTATTTTTCAGAATTGCAAAGATTTAGCTAATAGAGACAATAGAGCTTGCTTTTGACCAGCTCCCTTGTGGACTGTCTCTGGACAGGATATTGAGTTGTATACAACTTGAAAAAAATGTAAATATTGAATATACAGGAAACTCCAAGAAATGTTTGTTCCTGCACCTAGCACAGCACCTGGCACATAGGAAGCATCCAGTACATGTTTGTTCATATGGATAAATGAACAAATGGACTGTTGGACTAAAAGAGAGGCAGCTCCCAATCTCTAAACTAGCACATAGTGGAGCTAAAACACTGCACTTTGGCAAGGAGGAGGATGGGGGACAATATTGTTGTTTCATAACAGTCAAGCAAAATAGAAAATAAAGAGAGAAAGAGAGTCTCTTCCTTCATGCAGCTTTTCTCCTGGTTATGGTGGCTGGTAATGATGGTCCCGAAGGGTCTAGTGTCTGAGGAAAGAAGAGTAAGAAGTTTTAAGGAGATAATGAAAAGAAGCGTGTAAAAGGAGAGATTTCACTCCACTCTCTGTCGAAAGACCCTGTAGTCTAACTTGTTCTGGGAACAGAAAGAGCCTAGATTTGAATCAATTTTGAGATGGATATTTTAAAATGAATAGGGCCAAGTCTTAAATGTCAAAGTGGGACTGCTCTTAGGCTCAAGTGGCTGAAAAGCTATAGAATTTGGCCAAGTTTCTACAAAGGAGCTGATTCCCCTCAAGAAGGGGGAGTTGACATGGCACTGTTAGGGGAGTGGCTTTATGTTTCTGTCTTCGCAAGTGGAGAGTTTTTCTATAAAATTATTACATAAAGAAAACAACAAAAGCATAGGAGGAAGTGAAGGAAATAAAATGGAATTGGTGAGATGGTATGAAGGGGAGGGCAGTGGAGTGGGAGGGATGAGGCTTTTCTAGGTAGGGTGTGGTGGGATTGCCCCAAGGAGGTGGCCTTGGAGCTGATGTCTGCTTGGAAAGAAGGACCCAGCCATGTGAAAACATAAGTGAGCTCTGCAGGCAAAGGCAACAGCAGGTACTAAAACCAGGAACATGAAGTCCAGTGTGACTTGAAGGAGGGAAGACCTGGTATGTGTTGAGGTCAGGGATCAGTTTCTGGGAGGCTTAGTGGGCTACAGGAAAGTTTGGATTTTATTTTATTCTCAGTGTGAAGTCTCTGGAGGGTTTCAGTCAGAAAAGGGATGTCGTTTCTTGTGTATGCTTTTGAGTGATGTTTGAAGAATGGAGAGGACAGGATGAGCGTGGAAACAGGCAGACCCAGTTCCACTGTAACTAGCTCTATTTTCTGACTATCGTATTAACATCTCAATTGTTGTTGTCATCATTAATGATGAATACAGAATAGCCCCCAGAAAACAGTGGAAACTCCTGATGGTGAATGCTAGACAAGTCTCTTTCTGTCTCCCTTAGCTTCATAGCAATTGTGAAAAATTGCTATTAAAATATTAACAGCTGTCATGTCCTTAGTGCTCAGTAAGTGCTGTGCCCTGAGCCAGGCATATTAATTAGTCTTACCTTATTTAATCCTAATAAGACTATGCACCAGCAATGCTGTAGAAGAGGTGGCAGTTGTGAATAGCCAAATACAAGACTTGACAAGCTATCAATTTTGTCAAGCAAATTATTAGCAGTGCAGTGATTTAAAACCAATTCCATATTTGACTAAATTCCATCTTTTAAAAAAAGCAACTTTATTACTTTATTTACAGGCCTAGCCTTGGAGAAAATACTTTAATATCAAAAGGAACATGTGAAATAGTCCTCCCTACATGCAGAGATAGTTTGAAGTTACAGGCAGTGTCAGGAATACATCTCGTAAAAATTACTGATCATTTTCTAAAATGCCCTTCAGATGTTATGGCTTTTAATATTTAGAAATTATATGTTACACAGAAAAGCTACATTGGAACCCACTATTTATGGAGGGCCTCACTTTAATGAGCAAACAAGATTCCATGGAACTGTGCAAACACTGAATGAAGAATGAGCGTGGATTTGAAATTGGAAATTTTTGCCAGCCAAGGAGATTTTTTAGGGGTTTGTCTCCATGAATTCAGTTTTACAGTTTTTACTTGATGAAATGATCAAAGCCTTTTGGTTCTAAGCTAACATCCCTTTGAAATGTAAAATTAATAGTTTAAAACTTAAAGGAGAAATAATCTTGGTTTTAGGTTTTAGAATATGACTAGCTGTTGTGACTATTTGGAGACAAATTTTCTCCTTTAATACCACTGTCCAGGTTTGAAAATTAACCTCTTTTATGTACAGTTGGAAAGTATTTTCAGTATTTGTCCCTTTCGCATACTGTGTGGTTCTATGAATAACAGGAGGGTTGTTGGCACTAATTGATAACAAAGACTTAAAAATAGGTTTTGCCATGATAATAAACTATAAACAATGGATGAATAAAGAACATTTTATAATTGCTTAAATTTTATTCTGAGAGTGGGTGGCATTAATTGATAACAAAGCCTTAAAAATAGGTTTTGCCATAATAATAAACTATAAATAATGGATGAATAAACAACGTTTTATAATTGTTTAAATTTTGTTCTACATAAAGAAAAAATACCTGTGATAAAAGCAGAGAAAACCTGTTATGAAGAAAACAGTTTGGAAAACCAAAGTACTACTGAAAACATAAAAGTATCATTTCAGGGTATTAGAGAGATAAAACACCCTGTAAGTGGAAGTGTGCAGTTACTTCACACCCATGCTAGACCACACAAGACTAAGGGGGTCACAGCTGGGTTTCTAGAAAGTCACCTACTCCGAATTATTATGTTACTGCCGTCAATTGAGCATTTTGCTAGGCATTTAAAAACGTTCTCATAATATAGATCTTACTCTCATTTTATAGATGCAGAAGCTGAAGCTTAGAGAAATTAAGTGGGAGAATTGGGTTTTGAATTGAAGTCACTATGCTACACTGCCTTTTAGTTATTGTAAAAAGGTGTAACATTTAGGTGATTGGTGAAACAATGTACAGAAAAGTATAATACTCTTGCAGTACAATTAATGAGATTTTTTTTGATTAGTAAAAAGTATTCTCTTTCTGTCTCTGATGTCTTTCTTTCCTGATTCACATGCTTCTTCCTACAAGTCATGATCTTGGAAGCTGTGGACTCAACCTATTCTTATTCACCTTTTGGCCTGAAATGAAATCCCTTATTCTCCCTTTGTTCCCCACCCTGTTCCTCCCGCTACCCCCATGCCTCTCCATCTCTCTTCCCCTGTCAGGGTTGGATGCATGAGTGGTCTGTGGTACTTTGGGTAGGGTAAAGAATTATTATAGTCATTAAATTTAAAAAATAATATTTTTTATTATAAGTTGACATTTGCAATTGAAACCGATTTATATATTTAATTGCATCTCCATTTTTAAATGAATTAAGTCTTGGACAAATCCTTCAAACATCTAGAAGATCCTTATAGACCACATTGGAACTATACTTGAAGAACCACTGCTTCCAGGGTTACTTACAGTTCAGACAATTAACACACAATGACCTGTGTTGCCATAATAAAATTTGTATTGGAAAAAACCATTATCAGTTCAAAGGAAGAAACTAAGTGGTGTTATTCTAATAACATCCAAAGGCAGTTTTAACTGTGGCTTACTAGCATGTTTGGGCTGTGAGCCGGCTAGTTTCTAGCCAGAAAAGTTAGAACTGGTAAGAGCAGTTTTAATATTGTTGTCAATTATTAATCACCTACAACATAGGACTTAGGTTTGGATGACATATTGTTTCATCAGCATTCAACTCAATTATAAAACTGAAATGGAAGGACACAAATTGTTAAAAAAAAATCCTCTAAAGTCAGAGACCTAAAAATTGCTCATATCTTTTCATTGTATTTTGTAGTATCCTTTCTAATCTGAATCTAATCTTATATATTTACCACCTTAAAAATGATTGGATTCAGTGTAACAAACTTAATAACTATTATTTGTTGTATGGCTAAATTAATCTTGTTTTCTAAAAATGTTTTTATGTCAATAGCTGAGGTCCCTGTTTTAAAAGACCATGGCAAGTAGATTTTCTAGTGACATCATAGATGTATATTGTATTTTTCTGAATAAAGTCTACTAGGGATATTTAATTTAGGTGTAATTTAACAGAGGTAGAAGATCTACCAGTTTGAGTCATTGGTTGATTGAACTGTCCAAACTGGATTGACTCACCTTTTTATACCACCTACAGCGACACAGCTGTAATGATTACATTGAGGAGTAATATAGAGTTAACTTGCTGGAAGTTAGTATCATCACTTAGTAGCCACCTTTATTGTTAGAAAAATTATCAAGGAGAGAAAACAACAGTTTAGGCTTGGGCTTATTGTATTTCTGAGAAGTTGGTTTCTTTAAAAAAATTTTCCCTCTGTAGTACCTTTCTGGCTTCAGTTCCTTAAAGGAAACAGCTGGGAAGGTGTAGGATAGTAGTGAGGGCAGGGTTTCAGCGGAAAACATTCCTGGCCAAATTCCTCCACAGTGTGGAAGCCAAGACTTTAGAGTCTTTCTGTTTCTTTTGGTCTCTGTCTCTCTTCCTCTCTCTTCTTTAAATAATAATTGCTGTATTTGCAATACTTGTGAATGTAAGTGAGTGTAAGTGGCTTTCTCCTGTAGCAGCCTTTTGAAAAATGTGAAGACGTTATTCCTCGTAAGCATTTAAAACTAAAGTTGAAAGAATAGAAAGTGTTGGCAATTGTACATCACACAATCGCTTATCTCTTCTTCAATAATGTAGTGTTCAGCACAGTATCCATTCCCTTAGCCAGGGCAAGCTCTGTGGAATTGCCCTTTCTCCCACTTAAAAAGAGCTTTAGTTTCCTTCCTGTACCTACTCTGAATAGTAATTGGACATTGACATTCTTGTTTCCTGATTTATGATGATGATTACGGCAACAGAAGAATAATACAAATTTGGCCACTGTCACATAAAATAAAATGAAACATACTCTGAATAATTACAAGGCTAGATGATGATGGTTCTTCCACCCACCTTCTTAGGAGGGAACCAGTGAGGCAACACATTTGTATTAAATGAACGGGCATTTTTGAGCTTGGTCAAGATGATGATACCATTCACACCTAGTTCCTACAGGAAAATATGAATTCTAAGTATCCCTAAATGTGGCTACTGTTTTATCACTAGAGTTATAAACATTTTGTTCTTACTGTTCCTTGCTTGCCAGACTGCCCTAAAAGAAGTGAAATAGTCAGAAAGACAACTCATCAGGGAGGTGATGCTTTGTAAGGGGCTTCCGGCTGCTCTCCTAGGGGAGATGTTTGTTTTCTTTATTTCTGTGCTGGTTCAAGGTGAGAGAGAGAGATAGCTGTGAATGTGAGGGGTCACAGAAAGATGAGAGCAGGGTGAATTCATCAGGGAGCATTACCCCATGTGCAACCTCTCTCTGCTCAGGACTGTGCCCAAGCATATGACCCACACTGTATTTTTAGGAAAAGAAGAGTGACTGCGGAAAGTTCTTTTCTAGTATAGCTTTGTGATTACATAATACTAACTTATTAGCCTTTTGAAAATGGAAACAATCCTTAAAATATTCTTTTTATGGTCTGCATGCTATTCTGATAATAGGCACAATTGCCACATTTGGGCTTCTGTGTATTTATAATCTTTGCCTCAGAATTTAAGTAGAAACCCTCTTTTCATGTTACACTTAATTAGGTTGGGATCCGTTCTGTAGGAATGAATTTTACTAGCTTTTACTTCTGTTTCTTTTAATGAAAATTCCTTAAATGCAGTTCAGTGTAGAGAAAGGGCAAAAGAGAAAGGGGATAATGTTTGCAGAGAGCTTGCAGTGGTGTAGATAGGCCTTTGTGCTCATTGTGTTTGTTTATAAAGGATCTCATTTAATACTAACAAAATATAGGTATTCAGGAAACCAAAGCTCAGACAGACTGGGTGACTTGCTTTGGGTAACATAATTAGCATTCAATAGAGATAAGATTCAAATCCTAAGGATTTTGGCTTCAAAGCTATATCAGATTGGACACACCTTACAGTGAAATTTGTGTGGCAGTGGACAATGTTACAGAGTGTAATGATTCTTGGTGTTTATAATACTTGTTCAAGCTGGCCAGAGCTGATTTTTACATATCCTGTAAAATGGCAGTGTCATGACAAATCAATGTGTATAATTAGGAAAAGGAAAATGTTAGAAATCTATTTATGCTTTAATAATTAAAAAGGCACTGGTCTCCTGCCAAATTGACATACATTTTGGAATCAGACTGTAAGATAATTGTTTCATGTTGCTTATGATAAATAATGCCATTTAAATGTCTAACCATTTGCTGTAGCACCTGGCTGAGCTCTCAGAACAACACTCCCATTACTTCCTCAGATGGTCTTGAGTCATATATGACAATGGAGAAAGTTTGTTTTTAAGGAGAATGTTATGATGTGACAACTGTGTCTTTCAATGTACCAGTTTTAAGCTTCCAAAAGATAACTTTTACAATTCCAAAGCATTATCCTAAATAAGGTAACACATTCATTGTATGATTTGATTATCCCATGTGTTTGTGTAGTGGCTGTGTCTATATTGTAAAAAGGGACTTGAAATGGTTTCTATTTTTGTTTCTGTATATGTCATCCCTACTTTGATCACTTCCTTAACAATAATAACTCCTCCTCTCACCCCTGTGTCAACTAGGGATGGTATTTGATTTCAAGTAAAAGAAACTGGTCTACATTGGCTTAAACATATAGGAGTCTGCTTTTCTCACGTAACAAAGTTATAGCTAGACAGTCTATGCAGTCTGATGCAGTGGCTGCAGGATGCCCTCAGAGCTCTAGTGTCATCTGTTTTTCCCTTGTGTCTTCCTTAGTACATGGCTTTCATTCTTATGGTTGCCTCATGTTACAAGATGACTGATCCACTTCCAACCTGTTGTTCAAGGAAAGAAAAAGAAAATCAGGTGTCAAGCAGGAAGGGGCTGTGTTACCACTGGGAAAGCAAAACTTCCTGGTAATCCTTAGCAGCCTCCTGCATATGTCTTATTGGTCCGAATTGTCATAGTCAACCCTAGCTACAAGGCAGTCTGGCAAAATCAGTAATTTATCTAGGCACATAGCTACCCGAAAACAATGTGGGGTTCTGTTAGTAGGTAGAACTGGTGAATGTGTATTGGGTAACAAGTGAGCAGTGTCCACCCTGACCCAAACCCCAGCCCTGAACTGCCTGCTTACACTTGGCTTTGGGACTAGGATGGAAAATCGAGGAGGAAATGAAAAAAAAAAAAAAAAAAAAAAAAGAAAGCCCGCTTTAAGATTTTTAGGGGGCTCTTTATTGCTTTCCATTGTGTGTTTTCCTCTTCTCTTCCTTGGTGTTTGCTGTCTCTGCTCCCTCTGACTTTGGCAATCACTTTTCCTTATTATTATTTTTTGTTACTCACTTGCCAGGTATGTCATTTTCTTAGTGTAACCTTCTCTAACACTCCAGGCAAAGTTAGGCAGCTGCCTTTTATATATGCCCAGCACCTGGACCTTGTTATTGTGTTTGATTTTTTCTTTTTTGCATATTTATTACAAGTGTAGTTATTGGTGTGTGAGTGGGTGCGCGCGCACGCGTGTGTATTTGTCCAGTGCTTTGCTCTGTTCTTCACTAGGCTATAAATTCCTTGAGGCCAGAGGCCATATTTACTTTGTGTCTGTATATTCCTCCTTGCCCCAGTGTCTAACACAGTGCCTAGGATAAAGTGGATTCTCAATAAACATTTGAATAAATTAATAATGAATGTATTTTGTTGGCTTTTCTTTTCTTTTTTTGAAAAAATGCATTTCTTTTCATCCTCTTACTCTGTTCTCACTTTAAGCATTATTTAAGTATTTTCATTAATATTAATCCATTCATTTATATTTCTTTTTCTCTGTCCCTGCTTTTCTCTCTCTGGATTAATCTTCCCCTCTCTCAGACGAGTATTATCTTTACATTTCCATCCCAGTTTTCTTACTCAGGTTTCAGTTATCACACATCTGACTGCCTACTGCTTTTTAACTGGAATGCCTCTCCGTTACCTCACACTCAACAAGTTCCAAATGACATGCATCAACTTCCCATCTCAATTTTCTAGCCTCTGAGAAAGATGACACCTTCTTCTTTGAAAATGATGACACCTTCTTCTAGCTACTTAAGCTTGAGAACTTGGTGTCATTTATGATATCATTTATTGATATCACTAAGGGCTATTTCTGCAGCCAATAGCTAGAGCTATTCTGTATTCTTATTGCCATAACCTAGGAGTACAACGTGTAGGGTTGTAGGTGCTGGTACATGTGGAATGGCAAGATCAAGGGTGACAGGAGTCAGCTGACCAATGTTCCCCATTAAGCACTGGACACAGGCTTTGACAATTCACCACCCCAGTACACTGACTTACACACCATGTTTTGGTGCTCATGACTCATGGAATAATCAATTTAGATAATTTTGGATTACTTTGTAGTAAAATTTAAGAGGACTTAGCTACTTAAAATAGGTAGTGAATTTTATGATGGTAGATATGGACAACTTTTGCAGTATTGATGAAAAGATCAGAAAACAGTATTAAAATCTACAGATTATAGTTGCAGTAATAAAGGGTTTGTAAAGACAGATTACATGTTCCCACTCAATCAATCTTACGCAGAAATTAGTGGAAATTTTTTGAAATTAATAGGTATGAAATTTAGGAAAGTTAGCGCAATTGCTTCATAGATGATCTCATTAATCAAGATGTGCACTTTTATAGAAAATAGTGAATTATCTGAATATATTGAATGAATAAATGAATAAGGCAGTGTCTCTGTGATACTAAGATGATTGTTTGAAAAGTGAAAAATTTTAATAAACTTTCAGTATTTATAGTCAGAACTACCAGTTGTAAAAAAACTATGAGCAAAGCCCCATTTAATATGAATCTTCTAAAAGCATCTTGTGAATGTATAACTTTTGCATGCCTTTAGATTCGTGACTTATGTAGTATTTCAGAAATTGAAAGAACATATCATACATTACCCTAGTTATTTATTATAAATAATGCAGGTTTCTTTAGGAACTTTTTTCTGTTTGGATTGAGAAAGAGCAATGGTTTATGATACAGTTTGTTTTTCAGTTTGGTGCATTTGTCAAATTGAAATTTATCTCTGTCACCATGTTCCGTGGGAGAGGTTTTTTTGATAGATACATATTTGGATATATAGGGCACAGAGGCAGTAACATGATTACGTTGTTCTTAATTTCCCTGATTTTATATCATTTTTCTTGCTTTGTCATTCAAGCATTAATTTGATTATGGGGATTACACACAGAGAAAAGTGTTGTTTTTGGAATGCATAAAGACTTTGTTTCCCTTTAAGTTTACTTCACCTAGTTCTGGTCCTTTCAGTGTATCTAGGATTGGAATGTAGGAATTAGGGCCATGCTTAGATTTCTGCTACAGTCTAACTCCCGTGGGAGGAATAGTGCCTCAGAAAGGAGATCAGAGACCATGATTCTATTCCCCTTTATTGGTGGATGTATTTCATTTATTATTTTTAGAGATGCTTCTCCTCTGGACATTTTCATGTGTTTTCCAATAGGATAGAATAAATGTTATTTGGGTTTTCATCTATCATAATAGAAAGCTACTGTCATGAAGAGAAACTTGAGGTTTGAGAACTAGGGCAGTGTTAAGTCAAATATCCAAGCTTGTTTGTATGGCAAAAACAGTGAATAAAAGATATTCAAGGAATTTTTAAAAATATGTCTAATCTTTTTCTTTGGACCTCATTTTCTCAAATGTCTTAAAGCAAGAGGTTATAATTTAATGTCAGTTCAACTAAAATCATTCAAATTGATTGTCACTATTCAGCAATAAATTAAGTTTCTCCTCTTTCAGCTGGTTGGGCTTATTTCTTTTTCATACATCAACCTTCTGTGTGTTGATATGTCACTCTAATGAAACAGGAAAATCAGCTCTATCAAAAACATACAGTAACAACCAGTCCTGGAGCTAGTAAAGCTCAGGTATTCTGTATATAAGGAATGTTCTCTTAATCATTTTATGGAGATGGAAAATCCAAGGGTAAGCAGCCAGATTCATGTTTTAGATGTGATAGTAGTGGTCAGAATTGCAAACAAAGTACAAATCATGCCTGTTGTTGAATGGCCTGTACCTTACGGTTTAAGGTCAACAGTTGAATACAGAAAATGGCTTTAAAACTACAGTGGCCATTTGTAGGTTAACAGCCTAGTATCCATCCCCTTACCTTTTTCTCTTCCCACTTGAACCTCTATTTGCCCAAACAGACATTCCAGCTCCATCGTATCGGCATATCACAAATCTCTGGACACAGTGATTTGGCCTATGTGATATAATAAGAGGACACATATATTGGAAGATCAGAATGACTCTTCCTCTTTCTTCTTTGGTTCATGTTCTCTCTCTCTCTCTCCTTCTCCCTCTCCCTCCCTCCCTCCCTCTTTCTCCTTCTGTCCTCTCTGCTTCTCTCTTCTTTTTCCCCTCCTGTGTTGGATGTGCATGAAGTATGAAGCAGTTCTTGCTACTGGTCAACTGACTTTCCTTCACAGGAAGGCCACACTTAAGTTGAAGTTGGCACTCTAAGTGGCAGAAAGAAAGCATCCTAGCCAATTTAGAACCATTTAAAGACATGTGGCAAAACTAATTTAATTGTCTATAATTTATTTACCATTTAAGAATTTTAAGCCAAATTTTGAATGTTATACTCTTAAAATCAATACTAATAATATCTATCAGCTATAGAGTTCTTACTATGTGCTAGGCATTGTCCCAGGTAATTTATATTTATGCTTGTTTAATGTGCACAACCGTATTATGAGTTAAATATTACCATCTCCATTTACAGATGAGGAAACTGAGGCACTGAGAATTTAAGTTACACAAGGCACACAGCTAGCAAGTGGCAGAGTCAGAATTCGGTCCCAAAGGCCATGCTGCTAACCTACTAAGCCATAATGAGACACTGAATTTGTGGAAGGCTATTCTGAAGATCATTTAGGTCTTCATCCTGAATATCCTAAAAGCAGTCCCTTGAAGACACTTTCACAGATGGAGCTTTTGAGTCCTAGATAAGTTAAAGTCTTGGTCATGGTTATATAATAAATGGGATGAAAAAGGCAGCCATGGTGTACTGGAAAATAATTTGGATCAGTGAACACAATTTACTCCACTTCTTTGAGGTCAGCAGCCCCTGTTTGCTTCTCTCTCTTCTCAGTATCCCCAGGCATTCTGCCTTTCCATCTTTGACCTTGTCATTATCAATTACCATGTTCTGGGAATCCAGATGGTGCCTTGTCTGATTAGCCTCACTGCACACCAAGAGGAATGATCCTTTACATTTCTGCTGTGGCCCATAACTCACCAAGAGTCTTCTCATCTACAATCTCATTTGGGCCTTTCAGCCACCTTATGAGATGGGCTGATGCACTTTGTCTTAGGTGCTTATCTGTCAATTTGCTTTATGTTAATTTGCATTTGTAAGTATCTTATCTTATAAGGAAGTGATTTTTGCTTCTGTCTTGCATGTTGCTAAACTTGCAGCTGGACTATAAGCTCCATGAAGAGAGGATTTGATTATAGGTTTTATGCTTGACATTCCTTCAATAGAGTTCCCTCTTAGTTCACAGGATTCTCTCAAAAACAAAAAGAGCCCCCGAAAAAGAACTCATTAAATTAATACCTGGCTTTCCAGAGTCAATAGGTAAATGTTCAGGAATATTGTCAGCAGGTTATTAATCTGTTAGCAGTGTGACATCTATGGTAAGATTACTTATACCACAAAACTTGGGACAGGCTACACATCAGGGTAACTCTTCATCCTTGCCCACTGCCTCCATCCCCACCAGAAAGCCAGTTAGCCAGGACACTCCCGTTTATAGCATTTCCATAGGAAACGTGGTCCACAGGCACCTGCCTTTCTTTTTCCTTTGTGGATCAGCTAGTGGCCATGGGTCAAGTGTTTACACAGGGGAGAAGGTGGAGGTGAGGTCACTCTGTTGGTCTCCATGCCTCTGCTGTCATGAGTCTCTGAGCAAAGGATGACAGTTTATGTTCACTGTACAAAACCAAACTACAGAAAACAGCTCAGAGAAAACTGGATTGGGAAGCCCAGAATGGGCATCACTTGAAATTGGACGCCTCTCTGCTCCAGACTGTGAGTCCTTCCACCCATCCTTGATTGAACTAGTTAACTGATCAAGCTGTGTTTATAGGGATATCAGGGTAAATTTGGGTATCAGGTAAAAGCATTCCGATTAAAAGTGGTTTCAACCACAAGGATCGTTATCATTTACTTAACAGCAAGTCTAGAAATAAAAGGTCCAGAGTTGGTTCACTGTCTTAGCAATGGCCTCGATGGTCCCAAGCTGTTTCTCATCCCCTCTCTGCCACCCTCCATGTGTGGATAGTGTTTCCACTTCTGGCTGCAAGAAGGCTGCAGTGGGACTAAACAGTAAGATGCTAACACACCTTCTAAACTCTTGAGAATATTTTGGATTTGTGGTAGAAACAACGGAAATCTTCTCTTTTTTCTTTTTCCTGAAGCAATGATACTATTTTCTCCTTAAATAAGGTGTAAAGGGAATAAAAGGGAAGTGACAAATCTTACAGAATATTTAAAATAGCTTCATGGTAAAATAATTTTGAAGTATTTATTTCCAGTTAGCGGGAAACTCCAGTGATTCTGTATGATGAGCCGTTAAAGAAGCCAGCAACCCAAGACCATCATAGAAGCTGTGATGTGAACTGAAGGAAAAACATTGCAAGAAAAATAAGCAAACACTTTCATTATGACATCCAAGGCAGTAAAAATGCTATTTAAGTAGAGCAGAAGGCCCAAATGCCTGCAATTATGGAGTATTTAAATTTTTTTCACATTGCAAAAAATTACAATATTTATACTTTTATGGGAAGGAAAATTAGATAAAGCTGTCACATGAGACAAGCTACTGAAATCCTAGGAATTAGTGAGCACCCCTGTTCTGAGAGACTTGCTCTTCTTTGTTTCTTATTGCTAGCACAGTGTTGGGCACACCAGGTATACAGAATGAGAAGAAAAGACAGTAAAGGATGCATGTAGTAGAACTATAGTACTGAGTAGAAATCGGTCTTGTCAGAAGGAAACCTAGGCCTGGGTTATGGGAACACGGCTGGATTGGCTTCAGGTGGATTGGAGAGGTGTTTCAGGTGTTTGGATCTCATATGTTTTTCATTTTCTGCAGTAGAAACAGAATTAGCCCAGAATCCAGGTGAGTTGACAGTTAAGCACAGAGTGCCTCACAGCTTGGATCGTTACACTCACATTTCCTTAGAGCCAGTTTTCTGGTTCAGTCTCTTTGACACCAAATGTTATTTTTCCTTCAATACTGTTGGTGACAATTAAGTTATGAAATGATTAAGGTCGATTCACAGGTGGCTGATATTAGTATTTGCCAGCTCAAGTAACTCTTTTATAAGCTTTTTGGTGTGGAAGGTACAAAGTTAATCCAAATGAGAGACTGGATTAGTGAGCCGCTGTGGCATTCATGCCCGTTGCATCATCCACTTAAAATGCAGAAGGAAGGCATTCTAGGCTGAGAAGGTAAGAAAGTTCTGTCTCACAAAGTTTGGGGTATGAAGGAAGTCTTGTAATCTTTCTGTAAGATTTTGATTTTTAAAAATAGTGATATGTGAGTACATATGGTATAAAGCTTTTGTTGGAAATCTGTCTTCAGTAAATCAGAAATGAAAATTTGCTTTAAGTGTTGAACATCACAATCTATTTTCATACTTTAAAAAACTACAACTATTCCTTAGAACACAATAGGTTTTGTCTTTTTCTGTAGAAGTCTTCATTAGGCTTCAGGCACCGAGTAAAGAGGAAGAAGAGAAGGCTGTATATGCAAATAGTTTAATAAACATTATATATCATGATCACAACTCCACATCCCAAGTGAGATGTATAAATTTAGTAAAAATTGGAAGCACTATATTTGTGAAGGATAACAGCTTAGAACAATTTTAATTTATGTAGTTAAACCTCAAGTTATGCTTTGCATGTGGATTCTCATATTAAATGCATATGTTCAAGTTAGCACAGTGACTTTATTTTACTGAATGTTGACTCCTTTTTCTGGGGCAGCATCTCCCTTTTCACAAAGAATATGTGAAAGGCCAAGACTGTCCAATTTCAGAAGTATTGCTGTGAGTTTTAAGGTTGTGCTATTTTGTATTCCATGAATTTGTTATTGAGTTTCATAGAATCTGATGGTCAAAAGAAATGTCTTCTAAATATTACCACAGACTGAGTAATACATGGATTTTTAAAAAAGAGATAATATATGAGAAAATGATATAGTACAGTAAGTAAAACTCAAGGACAGTAATACGTAATAATGAACCAGATGGTAATCTCTTTGCGCTCAGGACCCGTATTTAATAATTACTTTCCTACTCCTTCTCTTCCTCCTTCTGCTTCTCTTTCTCTTCCTGTCATTAAATCCTATGCAACAAGTGTCTTTGAATATCATATCTACTCGAAAACAGCTTTTGAATTAATGAGTGGATACCTAAATGTTTTTATCCCTCCTCAAATCTGGCTCACTATGTTGGGTATACTGAGTGACTGATAAGCATTATTCAATGAAGTTTCTGAATTGCAGAATTTTTTCACTAAAGAGCTGAATTTTACAGTTTTTGAGTTTATATTGTACTGAGTGAGAAACTATCACAATGTTGTTGGGTAAAGGTTGTAATGGTCCCACTTTAATAAATACATCATTTAGAATTAAACATGATGTTATGCAAATACTGGGAAAAGGATTGAAATTAATTTGTTCAAATAGATGGTTTTCTCTTTACAGTTTTGTACATAATTTTTCTTGTTTTGGTTTTATATATAGTTACTTCCTGACGTCCAGCCATTTTTACCAGTTTCATGATTTTCTGACATACTTGCTTACCACCTGTACAGTTATTTCCCAATATTCTCTTTAAATTGATTCACTTTGCAATCTAAATTCATTTAAGAGAAGACTTATATGAGTACCATGAACAGAAAACCAGTATTCTCTGTTGCAAACAGAAGGCAACTATAAAAATAAATATATTGTGATAAAAATGACATTATTAAATTTTGGCCAGTTCTGTTGCCTTGAGGGAGATTGAGCCTGAGATAAATTTTCTTAAAGAGAGTTTGGCAAATATTAGAGAAGTATTAATATAAAAGACATATAGGCCAGGTGTGGTGACTCATGGCTGTAATCCCAGCACTTTGGGAGGCTGAGGCACTCGGATCACTTCAGGTCAGGAGTTTGAGACCAGCCTGCCCAACATGCTGAAACCCTGTCACTACTAAAAATACAAAAATTAGTTAGGTGTGGTGGTGCATGCCTGTAGTCCCAGCTACTTGGGAGGCTGAGGCAGGGGGATCCCTTGAACCCAGGAGGCAGAGGTTGCAGTGAGCCAAGATCATACCACTGCACTCCACCCTGGGTGACAGAGTGAGACTCCATGGCAAAAAGAAAAAAAAAAAAAAGACATATAGACACTAAACTAAGCCTTATTTCTGACTATGCTATAAAGGTTGAAAAGAATTTAAAGGAGAATGACTTCTTTCTGTACTGGATCAAATACAAACTTCAACAAAGAAAAAAAAATTCTAGATTTTTCACAATTCCAAATCAGTAGGGCTGTAATTTGTGACATTTTAGCACTCTGTAATTTTTGTGATAAAGTAAACATTTTCTGTTCATTTTTACTTTTCTTTAGAACATACTCAAAATTAAGAACATAGGTTAGAGTGAAGCTTCCATTTTCCGGCGGTGCATTTATTTCCTGCTCAGTGGGTTACATGATGTTTAGGTTTTCTATGAGGTATCACTTACGGAGTCAGGTTTATACTTTTTGTAACATTAATGCTTCATAAAGAATGTCATTCTAAGCAGTGCCCACATAGTTACAATACACATGTGAGTAAAGTGTTTCATTAACACTTTAGCATCTTATAGAACAAACTCAGGAGAGCATAGGTATAAATGATCAAAATTCCAAATTAATGTAAACATAGCTAATGAGTTTTTCTGCCATTTAAAAAATACTTTAGCTATTGCCTTGGACTGGTTCTCTCAACATTGATGAAGATCATTCTAGGTCATAGTTGAAACACAATCTGTTTGACTCTCAGCTGAAAGAATTGATTTCTTAACAAGTAAAGTAATAGTTAATTTAGTCAAGCCCCCAGTGGTGTCACATTAATACAAGTCAAACTGACTTTGTGCAGAGATGGAAAAACAAAACAAAACTGGATCGTTGGTTTCCCCTGTCACTTGAGGAAAAGTTATGTGGCTCAACACAGCCTGGCAAACTAAAAGAAGAAAGAATGCAAATGAAGTGTATGATTTAGAAATGTTAGATAAGATGGTGGCATGTGTTATGTAATGCTTCTTAGTGATAATTTTATAAATGATTTATTACAGTGATTCAGGTAAAAATATATTTGAAAGCAGAAAAGTCAAAGCAGTTGACATCTTCGATGAGCAACGGATATATATTTTTTACTTTCACTATATAGAGAGCAGCCTTCAAATATATGAAATATACTGCCATGACCAATGATTGATGCTTTATAATCCTGGGAACAGAGGCTGTTTTTAAAATGGCCATGGAATTTTTGAATATTGTTTTTGTACTACTAATTGACTTAAAAATAACAGATTTAAATTAAATCAAGCAGAAATGCCATTACAAGACAAAAACAAGGCTTAGGTAAATGTTTTACTTTTAATAGTTTGTCAGAACAAACACTTAGAGATTAAATTTCAACATAAAAACATAAATAGTTAGAAATAATTTAGAGAACAGTACATACTTTTCACAAATGCATTGCAAACAATTTAGTACGCGGTCCTGAGGCATGAGGGAGAATTTTAATAGTGTGTATTTATAAGCATGAATTTACTTTAAAATATAGATGGTTGAAGTTTGGCCTGTTCTCTTCTTCTTTCATATTCTTATATCCAAATGTTTCTAAGATTTTCTAAAAGGAAGCTCATTATTTGAATCAGTCAGATGCTCAGTGGTGCAACATGAGGGTTATGGTTAAAATTCTACCTATCATGTTAATGTTGGAAAAGATTGTGTTCAACCCTGGCTGGATATTTGGGTCTACATGAGAAATTCTAGAAAGAACCCTTTACTCTTTCTATCATATAATCAAATACATCTTTAAAGCCTCTGCCAGAAAGATAAAAATGGAGACAACTGGTAGAGACTGTACCTCTTAGTCTGACTTTCCTCTGCTTGCCTGTCTTTCTTTGTTTCATTGTTTTTACACTTTCATATCAAAGCCAAAGAAACATTTAATCCTGACAAGCAGTGTGGGTGATTTTCAGGATCTGGGTGCCTTTGATAATTTTAAGAGGATTTTGTAAAGTGACTCTTTTAGGTATAAATACAGTGTTTTATGGCAATATAGAAGCTTGGCAATGCACTCAACATTGTTAAATCTGCAATAGCTGCTGGAAGTTAGGAGCTTTAACAGGAGTTCTGTTACAATGACTTCTAGAGTGGGGCATCTTTGACTTCTGAGTCCTAAAATTCTGTTGGAGTTCTTAAGCAACAGCTATGTGTATTGGTTTAAGTTAAGGAGATACTTCATAACATATTTTAAGATAGAGTTTCACTTGGCATCTTTATAAAAGATAAAAGCCAGGTGTAAAAGCTTTCCATAACTATGATTATATGAAAAATATCTTGGCCTTGCACTTCCAAATAATGCAAAAAAAGTTATTCTCTTTTATGAAGTGTTAATCCTTACCACATTACCCTATGGTGGTCTGAAACAATCCACTAATGATAAAACATTGCTAGAAGTCAAAAGTTAATAGTAAAAATTAATGAAAGAAGTTATTAATATAAAGTAAAGCAGAGTGATGGGAAGAATCAGGGATTTTTTCCTAAGGGGTAACATGTTTTCTTACGGAAGAATTAAAATTTTTAAAGAAGTAGAGCATAAAACAGACTAGAAACCCTTATATTTTTATCCCCCATATTAAGACGAAATCTCTCCTACAGTCATGAGTGATAAATGTATTCTCTAGTTTTAAATAGGTGACGGGTAATTCAACAAAAATGGCAACTGATTACCATAAGTGAAAACAAGTACTATATCCACCATGCCAACCAGCAACTTGTATTAATTTTATATATAAATAGTTCTGAGATTATCTGGGAAAAATGGTGGCCCTGAGAGAGAGGCATAAAGAGTTTGCAGCTCTTTGCCTTTGCTAGAGGGAGGAATTGGAATTGTTTCTCTCCAACACAGAATCTTAGGGAAAGACGGGTTCCACCTTCCACCAAGGATCCCAGTGTCTGCTCGACTTCATTTGACAGACTGAGGCTGGCTACGTAAAATGAAGGAGTATTAATAAGAAAGAAGGAAAGGATTGACTTTGGTGAGACATCTTCCACACTGAGTTGATTCCAGAGCTCCATAGGAGGCAAAGAGGAAAGGTTATTATATTAGTGAGGGCTCTTCAGGGAAACAGATCAAATAAGGGATGCATATGTATCATATAATACAATGGAACTTGAGATTATCTGGTGAGAACTAAGTGAAAAGAAGAGAAGATGCTCAAGGACTGAACTCTGGAGAATATTGAGAGGAGGATCCAGCCATGGAAACTGAGGGGAAAAAAAAAAAACTGTCAGAGAATGAAGAGGAAAACCAGTAAAGCACTCTTCACTGGAAGTCAAGCAAAGCTAGTGTTTGTCAACGATGCTATTCTCCATCAAGTTAATACTCTTGAGAGACTGAATAATTGAGACAAATATGGCAAGATAGAGGTTGTTAATGACCTTGATTTGAACAGTTCCATGGGAGTAGTGGAGACAGACATCTGATTGGAGTGGATTAAAGAAAAAGCAGGTGGAGTAGATACTCTTCGCCAAAGACGAAGCAGATAAATGGACGGAAGCTGAAGGGGCAAATAGAATTAAGGACGTTTGCTTTGTTTGTTTGTTTGCTTTTCAAGGTGAGAGGCTTTTTATAACATGTTTACATGCAAATGGAAATGATCCAATTGAGAGAGGAAAACTGAAGAGGAAGCAGCAAAGAAGGGGAAAATTCCAGTTGGAAAGTTCTTAAATGTGGGTGCTGGAATTCAGCACACTGTTAAGAGTTGGTTTAGATGGACCAAGGAGATTTCATCCCTCATATCAGGAGGAAAAATAAAGTGAATGGGTCAGTTATGAGTAAGTTAGAAGATTTGGTGATGGGAAATCAGGAGATTTTCTTCTGATTGCTTTTAGTTTTTCGATTAAACAGAAGTTAAGGTCATCATCTGAGAGTGAAGGACAGTGAAAGGAGGGAGTATTGAGGGAGGGTTTGAGGCCAGAGGAAAATATGTAAAACAAATTTTTGAGAGAGTGGGAAAATGCATTTATTATGGAAACATAGAAGCATGCTGGGTGGTTGGGAGGTCTTTCTAAGATTTGTGGTCATAAATTTAAGAAAATAAAGGCATTTCTTAAAATTCTTTCTTTTTCTTTTACTTTTTCTTTTTTTTTTTTGAGACGGAGTCTTGCTCTGTCGCCCAGGCTGGAGTGCAGTGACCGGATCTCAGCTCACTGCCAGCTCCGCCTCCCGGGTTTATGCCATTCTCCTGCCTCAGCCTCCCGTGTAGCTGGGACTACAGGCGCCCGCCACCTCGCCCGGCTAGTTTTTCTTCGTATTTTTAGTAGAGACGGGGTTTCACCGCATTAGCCAGGATGGTCTCGATCTCCTGACCTCGTGATCCGCCTGTCTCGGCCTCCCAAAGTGCTGGGATTACAGACTTGAGCCACCGCGCCCGGCCTTAAAATTCTTTCTTAAAAGTTTACATAAAATCAGTTAATTCAAATGAATGTTTTTCTTTGACTACTTCCAGCTGCTGAGGTGCAGGTAGGGAGCAGATAGAAAGTTGGGTTTTAACAGAGTTTGAGTTTGCTAGGTGAACACAGGAGAAAAAGAGGATAAGGAATATTGGAATTACTAAAGCTAGTGCATGGAGTAGTGGTGGAGAGGTATACAGTGAACTAGTTGCTAAACCTTAAATGCAAGGGAGTGACTGAGAAAATAGTAGATAACTGTAAAAGACTTATTACAAATAGAATCATGCTTGGCAGTCACTCAGATCTACAACTTTGTGGAGAATATGTCTGGTTGAAATAGTTCACAGCCTGGTCTTAGGTGGATTGAAACAATGTATCATAACCATCAATTAGCTTAGCATTTTATTTTTCATTTTTCAGTACTTCCACCCTAAAAAGACACATATTGTCTGGAACAAAGCAAAAGCACAGTCTGTGTCTTTAGGGAATTGACATTCTACCGGAGACCTGGTAGAAAAGATACAAGATGTAGAAAAATGATTCACAATTAATTTTTTGTTTAATTGGGAACAACAGGCACATCAAGTTGTTTCTCAGCTCTTGTAGAGCAGAATGTAAATATTTATGGAATATAAACTCCTTTTAATCAGTAGCACAGTTGGGCCTCTACAAATATGGAGTTCTTTTTCAGATACTTCAATTAGAGACAAATATCAGTCAGAAAAAAAAAAGTCCCTGGCTGCCTGGCTGTAAAATTGTAATATGTTAGGCACAAGCAGAAATTCCCAAGACTTCACATATATAATCTGTGATCAGCACAAAATGATGGTTTTTTTTTTTTTTTTTTTTTTTTTTTTTTTTTTTTTTTTTTTTTGAGACGGAGTCTTCCTCTGCTGCCCAGGCTGGAGTACAGTGGCCGGCTCTCAGCTCACTGCAAGCTCCGCCTCCCGGGTTCACGCCATTCTCCTGTCTCAGCCTCCCGAGTAGCTGGGACTACAGGCGCCCGCCTCGTCGCCCGGCTAGTTTTTTGTATTTTTTAGTAGAGACGGGGTTTCACCGTATTAGCCAGGATGGTCTCGATCTCCTGACCTCATGATCCGCCCGTCTCGGCCTCCCAAAGTGCTGGGATTACAGGCTTGAGCCACCGCGCCCGGCCTAAAATGATGGTTTTTTTCCTCTTTATCTTCTTCTTCTTTCTCTTCCTTTTCTTTCTCTTTTGTAATGATTAGGTAACTAGGAAAGTGATAAAATAGTATCTTGGCAAATCAGTAATAGTCTTTCCTTCTTTTCTTCTTCATCCTTTTCTTTCCTTCTTAATTTTTTAAATATTAATGACTGCATTGCTTTTGTAAAAGTAACATATGTCCATTATAAATATACAAGCAATAGAGGAAAGTCCAAAGAAACATGTAATAACTCAAATTTCACCTACTAGACATAATCATTATAATTTTGAAGGTTATGATTCTGGAAATCTCTCTGTGTTTATATGTATAGATAAAAGGATAGATAGCAAGAACTGATAGCCAAGTTATTTTTCTTCATCATTAAAGTTGGGGAAAACAATTTCACTAAAGCACTTTCTTACAGATGATCATTTATAAATTTTTCCAGGAATTTCACATGTCCTTTCAATATACAGGTTTATTTTTTACCTTAATATCAGTGAGGCTTTGTTGCATCGTATCTTTTAATACATTTCCTGTCACATTTATTGTGTTACCTATCTTTTCTATTTTCTGTATATATTACTTTTAAATAATTGTTTTAGTTTCTGTGTCTTTTATCTGCATTACTGTGATTTTCTCAAATGTTTCCTCTAGTGAGTAATTCAGTTTTCAACCTTGTCTATTCATTTCTTTGATCTTATTATTTTATTAATGATATTCTTTTGCCACTCACTTTGTTTTATTACTTCTGCAATCTTTCTGATTCATTTTGTTGTTTCATCACCTGGTTCTAGAGCTATAGTAATTGAATTCATATCCATACAACTCATTTTATTAAAATAAAGTATTCATGGTGAATTTTCATAAAAATATTTTTAAAAGGCAAGAGCCACTATTTAAATAAGTGCTCTTATCTGATCATAATTGCAACTATTGATTGGATTCGCCTAGTTTGAGTACTTTTTATTAATAATGTATGTGTTTATAAAGTCCTTAAAAAGATTTACTGAGAATGAAGGGCTCTACTCAGCAAAATGAACTGTTAAAATTGAACTAAACAATTAATTAATGTATACATATATATACCTATATACTTATATATATACTTATATACATATATATATACTTATATACAGAAAATTTCATAAACAGATTGTATACAGTTATACCTACATGTTGATTTGGAGTTAATTGTCAAGGTGTTGGTAAAACCCTTAACCACAAGATTCTGAGAGAGTATCTCTAGCTGGTTGTAGTCGGATTATCTCTCTGTTATGGTCTTGGTTCCCATTTGTTTACTAATCTTCTGTATCCTATGCTGACCCATGTTGGCTCATGTTGGATTGGTCATTTTCAAAACTAAAAGCAGATATAACTGTAGAAATCAATCAGTCTGTCTACCATTGTTCAAGTTTAGACTTTGACATATTACTTCTTCATTAACTCAATTTCTGTAGTTTAGTGTCTGTTCTATTTGACACTACACAGCTACACATAATACGGAGTGCTCCAGAGAGTTGTAGTATTCTTCTAGTGCACAAATTGCAAAAATTTATTGGCACAAAATGTCCTCCCTTTCTTCTTCTGGTATGGAAGAGGTTTTATAGACTTTCTTCATGTGGGTGAGAAGGGACTAATTCTCCATCTGGATGCCACCTGTAAAAGTTCACACTTTTTCTCAGAATAAATTTAATCTATAGCAGCAAACTATTTCATGTTCTTTTAAGCAGTCCTTGTCACCATTCTCTAGGAGCTAAGTGTGGAGATTCTTTACAGGTTGTTTTCCTAAGATGTTGCTGTTTATAGAATCAATGCCACTTGTATTTCAAATTCATTTGACAGAAGTAAACGTCAACTATCAGTTGTAAAGTGTCCCATGCAAAAATAATCATGCTATGTCTTCATGAGGGACAACCTGTAGAAAGTGCATTATGATACATTTGATTTTGATTATATTTTTGGTTATTATCTAGTCTGTCAGTCAACTCACTCCCACTTAACTGGAGGACTAAAAATTTAAGTGTCGTGGTAGAGCAAAGAAACAGTGAACCCATTAGTGCAGTGTTTCTCAAATTGTTTGAAGGCTGTCTGTGCTAGGATCACCAGAGAGAGGTTAAAATGCAGATCTTAGACCCCCATTCCCCAGACCTCTGGGGATTTGACTTCAGAACATGCAGTGTTTGAGAACCATAGTATTAGTATTAATGTTAGTAGTAGTAGTAGTAGTAGTATTAGAAGTTTCCTGTAAGATCACCAGAGACAATGAACTTTATTAAACAGCATAGAAAAACTGCACAATAGATTTATATCTGTGCAAAGAAGAATATATACATCATCACTTGGTTATGCTTTCAATGTTTTAAAATCATTCCTGGCTGAAACCTAGGGTCTCTGAACAAATTCTTAAGGGACTGCCTTGGAGGTGGAGGACTGAGTATTAGTGGACTGTCCTGGTCAAGGAGGCAATGGCAGTAACAAAAATGCACAAAATCTTTTTTTTGTTGTTGTTGTTGAGACGGAGTCTCGCTCTGTCGCCCAGGCTGGAGTGCAGTGGCCAGATCTCAGCTCACTGCAAGCTCCGCCTCCCGGGTTTACGCCATTCTCCTGCCTCAGCCTCCCGAGTAGCTGGGACTACAGGCGCCCGCTACCTCGCCCGGCTAGTTTTTTTTTTTTTTGTATTTTTAGTAGAGATGGGGTTTCACCGTGTTAGCCAGGATGGTCTCGATCTCCTGACCTCGTGATCCGCCCGTCTCAGCCTCCCAAAGTGCTGGGATTACAGGCTTGAGCCACCGCGCCCGGCCCAAAAATGCACAAAATCTTATTATCACTCCCAGATAAAGTGGTTTACTAATGAATATACTTCTTGAGAGCTAGCCATGGCAGAGATTTCCTCAATTCTGTCTTAAATACCCACTGCCAAGAGCAATTGTCATCTTTTAGGAGGAAGATGCCACATAGTGTTCTCCCACCTCTCAAACTATTTAATCTGGAATATGTACATTGTAGCAGAAAAGACTGTGTGTACTTCCCTGCTGGGTATGAGGAACAGATTTTTTTCTGGTGCTGCCAGTTACCTGGTATTCTGCTTATCCTTAAACTTAATTTATACCCACATTCCAGCTTACTTGTGGGTAAGCTTAGCCATATTGCATTGATGATGCATTCTGTCACAGCCTCAGCAAATATATAATGTAGAGTCGGTAATGGGTATAGATCCTTATTTCTATTCTTAAAATCTTCTTTACTGAGGCACGATTTACATTTAACAACATGCATCCATTCTAAGTATAGTTTGATGAGTTTTGACAAATGTATAAGCTTATGTAACCACCACCACTGTAAAGATATAGACCCTTTTTATTATCCAAAAATGTTCCTTCTGCCACTTTGTAGTCACACCTCTCTCCTACTAGCCACGACCCCAGGCAAACAATGATGTGTGCTCTGTCATTACAGATTAGTTTTGCTTATTTTACAGTTTCATATAAATGCAGTGATACAGTGTGCCCATTTTCTTTTGCTCAGAAGAATGTTTTTGAAATTCATTCACGTAGTTGCATGTAATGATAATAATACTCTATTCTCTTATCATTGCCTAGTAGTATTCCATTGAATGGATGTATCACAATTGGGCTATCCATTGACATATTGGTGGATAGTTGGGTTATTTTCCAGTTTTATGGCTACTGTGAATAAATCTGATGTGGTTATTGTTGCAGGGTAGGCATATGATTATTACCCTTGGAATTGTTGGGTCATATGGCAGACATATGTTTAACATTGTAAGAATCTGCTAAACAGATTTACAAAGTAGTGGCAATATTTTACTTTGCAACTAGCATTGTATGAGAATTCCACTCGTTCTAGCCTTTTATTTTTAGCCATTCTAATGACTTTGTAATGGTAACTAAATGTGGTTTAAATTTGCATTTTTTGATGTATTTGGTGGCCATTGTATTTTTGGGAAGTGTCTCTTCAAATCTCTTTACAGTTTTTTAAATGAGTTTTTGTCTTCTTGTTGCTAAGATTCAAGTTATTAAGTTATGGACACCTGTATGTCTACACACACACACACATATAACTATAGTCTATATTTTTATATTAATGAATTGATATAATTTATCACTTTTGGGTTTTTTTGCAAAGTTTTCTCCTTTTAGGAGATTTTTTTACATTTAGGTCTGTAATTGATAAGTTAATTTTGTATATGATCTGAGGAAAGGTCAGAGTTCATGTATTCATGTGCATATCTCGATGTTCCATACAATTTGTTAGAAACATTTTTCTTCCTATTAAATTATCTTGGCACTTTGTCAGAAACTAATTGATCATGTATGTGTCTATTTCTGCCATTCTGTCATCTATCGATCTATATATCTAAAGTTACACCAATACTATGCTGTCTTGATTATTGTAGCGTTTCAATGAGTCTTCAGATCAGATAATGGGAAATCAGCCAACTTAGTTCTTTTCAAAATGATTTTGGCTATTGTGGATCCTTTACATTTTAATATGTATTTCACAATCAATTTGTAGATTTCATAAAAAACACCATCCTAGGATTTTGTTTTGTAAATAAAGGTGTTTTATTATAGTAAAAAATATATAATATAAAATTTGCCATTTTAACCATTTTTCAGTATTCAATTCAATAGCATTAATTACATTTGCATTGTCATGTCACCAATATTTCCAGAATTTTCCATCACCCCATATAGAAACTCTGTATAATATTAAGCAATAACTCCTCATTCCCTCCAGCCCCTGGTAATCTGTAATCTACTTTATTTCTGTGAATGAGCCTATTCTAGGGAAATTTTCCAATTCTAGGTATTTAGGCACCATATAAGTGGAATCATACAATATTTTCTTTTTGCATCTGGCTTATGTCGCTGAGTGTAATAGTTTTTAAAATGTTTTTCATTTTTAATTTTTGTAGGTACCTAGTGTATATATTTATAGAGCACATGAAATCCTTTGATACAAGTATGCAATGTATAATAATCACATCATGGTAAATGGGGATATCCATCCGTTAAGATTTATCCTTTGTGTTAGAAACAATTCAATTATATTCTTTTAGTTATTTAAAAATGTACAATTAAGTTATTAACTATCATCACCCTTTTATGCTATCAAATACTGGGTCTTATTCATTGTTTCTAATTATTTTTTTCACCCATTAACAATTCCCACTCCCTGCCCTACCACATCCCCACTACTGTTCCCAGTTTCTGGTAACCATCCTTCTGCTATCTCCATGTGTTCAATTGTTTTAATTTTTAGTTCCTACAAATAAGTGAGAACATTCAAAGTTTATATTTCTGTGCCAGGCTTATTTCACTTAACATAATTACCTCCAGTCTCATCCATGTTGCTGCAAATGACAGGATCTTATTCTTTCTTATGGCTCTAGTACTCCATTGTGTATATGTACATTTTCTTTATCCATTCATCTGTTGATGGACACATAGTTTGCTTCCAGATATTGGCTACTGTGAACAGTGCTACAACAAACATGGGAGTGAAGCTATCCCTTTGATATACTGATTTCTTTTCTTTTGGGTATATACCCAGGGGTGGGATTTCTTGATCGTACAGTAGCTCTATTTTTAGTTTTTGGGGAACTTCCACACTGTTCTCCATAGTGCTTATACTAATTCAGATTCTCACCAGCAGTGTACCAGGGCTCCCTTTTCTCAACATTCTCTCCAGCATTTGTCACTGCTTGTCTTTTGGATATAAGCCATTTTAACTGGGGTGAGATGATATATCATTGCAATTTTGATGTACATTTGTCAGATGATCAGTGACATTGAACACCTTTTCATATGCCTGTCTGCCATTTGTCTTCTTCTGAGAAATGTCTGTTCAGATATTTTGCCCATTTCAAAATCAGATTATTATAGTTTTTCCTATAGAGTTTTTATAGCTACTGCTATATTTTGGTTATTAGTTTCTCATCAGATGGGTAGTTTACAAATATTTTCTCCTATTCTGTGGGTTGTCTTTTCACTTTGTTGATTGTTTCCTTTACTATGCAGAAGCTTTTTAACTGATGTGATCTCATTTGCCTGTTTTTGCTTTGGTTGCCTGTGTTTGTGCAGTATTATTCAAAAAATCTTTGCCTAGTCCAATGTGCTGAATATTTTCCCCAATGTTTTCTTGTAGTAATTTCATGGTTTGAGTTCTTAGATTTAAGTTTTTAATCTGTTTTGATTTGATTTTTGTATATGGCAAGAGATAGGGATCTAGCTTCATTCTTCTGCATATGGATGTCATTTTCCTAGCATCATTTATTGAAGAGATGATTTTTCTCCAATGTATGTTCTTGGCAGCTTTGTTGAAAATGAGGATTTGTTTCTGGGTTATCTATTCTGTTCCATTGGTCTAGGTATCTGTTTTTATGCCAGTACCCTGCTGTTTTTTTTTTTTTTTTTTGTTATTGCCCTGTAGTATAATTTAAAGTCAGGTAATGTGGTTTCTCCAGTTTGTTTTTTTTGCTCAGGACATCTTTGGCTAGTTGGGGTCTTTTGTAGTTCTATATAAATTGTAGGATTACTTTTTCTATTTCTGTAAATAATATCATTGGTATTTTGACAAGAATTATATTGAATCTGTAGATTGCTTTGGGTAGTATGGACATTTTAACAATATTGATTCCTTCAATGCTTTAACATGCAATGTCTTCTTTTTTTGTATCTTCAATGTCTTTCATCAGTGTTTTATAATTTTCATTGTAAGTTTTTTTCACTTCTTTCATTAAGTTAATTCCTTTGTATTTCATTTTATTTGTAGCTATATTAAATGGAATAACTTTTTTGATTTCTTTTTCAGATTGTTTCATGTTGGCATACACAAATGCTACTAACTTTTTTTTTTTTTTTTTTTTTTTGAGACGGAGTCTCGCTCTAGCCCGGGCTGGAGTGCAGTGGCCGGATCTCGGCTCACTGCAAGCTCCGCCTCCCGGGTTGCCATTCTCCTGCCTCAGCCTGCCGAGTAGCTGGGACTACAGGCGCCCGCCACCTCGCCCGGCTAGTTTTTTGTATTTTTTAGTAGAGACGGGGTTTCACCGTGTTAGCCAGGATGGTCTCGATCTCCTGACCTCGTGATCCGCCCGTCTCGGCCTCCCAAAGTGCTGGGATTACAGGCTTGAGCCACCGCGCCCGGCCTACTAACTTTTTATATTGATTTTTTATGCTGTATCTTTACTGAATTTATCAGTTCTAACAGTTTTATGGTGGAGTGTTTAGGCTTAACCAAATATAATATAATATCATCTGCAGATAATGATAATTTGATTTTTTCCTTTCCAATTTGGATGTCGTGTATTTCTTTCTCTTGTCTGTTTGCTCTAGCTAGGACTTCAGTACTATGTTGAATACCAGTGGTGACATTGGGGTTCTTTGTTGTGTTCTAGAGCTTAGAGGAAAGGCTTTCAGTTTTTCCCCATTCTGTATAACACTTAACTGTGGGTCTGTTATATATGGATTTTATTCTGTTGAGTTGTGTTCTTTCTATATACAGTTCTTGAGGGTTTTTATCATAAGAACACGTTAAATTTTATCAAAAGGGATTTCAGCATCAATCGACATTATCATATAGTTTTTATCCTTCATTCTGTTGATATAATATATCACATTGATTGGTATATGTTGAAACTGGGATAAACCCCACTTGGTCATGATGAATGATCTTTTTAATGCATTATTGAATTCAGCTTGCTAGTATTTTGTGAGGATTTTTGTATCAATATTCATCAGGGATATTGGCCTATAGTTTTCTTTTCTGATGTGTCTTTGTCTGGTTTTGGTATCAGGATAATACCGGCTTTATAGAATGAATTTGGAAGTATTTATTACTCCATTTTTGTAATAGTTTGAGTAAGATTGGTATTAGTTCTTTACATGTCTGGTGGAATTCAGCACTGAAACCATTGGTTCCCAGGCTTTTCTTTACTGGCAGGCTTTTTATTACAGCTTCGATCTTGTTACTTTGTTATTGATCTGTTCCGTTTTTGGGTTTCCTCATGGTTCAATCTGGGTAGGTTGTTTGTGTCTAGGAATTTATCCATTTCCTCCACATGTTCCAATTTATTAGCATATAGTCACTCCTAGTAGTCACTAATGATCCTCTAAATTTCTGTTGTATCAGTTGTAATGTCTCCTTTTTTCTCTCTGATTTGATTTATTTGGATTGCCTCTTTTTTTTCTTAGTCTGGCTAAAGGTTTGCCAATTTGGCTTCTCTTAAAAAAAACAAACTTTTGGTTTTATTTATCTTTATGTTGTTTTCTTCATTTCAATTTCATTTATTTCTGCTCTGATGTTTATTTTTTTCTACTAATAATTTTGGGTTTGGTTTGCTTTAGCTTTTCTAATGTTTTAGATGCATCATTAGGCTGTTTATTTTAAGTTTTTCTTTTTTTTGATATAGGCACTTAAAACTATATATTTTCCTCTTAGTACGGCTTTTGCTGTATCTTATGAGTCGTGGTATGTTGTGTTTCCATTATCATTTATTTCAAGAAATTTTTCAGTTTTCCTTCTTTATTGACCCACTGGTCATTCTGGAGTATATGATTCAATTTTCATGTGTTATTTTTAGTGTACAAAATTCCTCTTGTTACTGATGGGTAGTTTAATTTCATGTGGTTAGAGATGATGTTTTATATTATTTCAATTTCAATCGTTTTTGAATGTTTTAAGACTTACTTTTTAGCCTGACATATGGTCTTTCTGTGAAAATGATGCTGAGTTGAAGAATTTGTATTCTGTAGCCATTGGATGAAACATTCCGTAAACATCTATGAGATGCATTTGTTCTATAGTCCAGATTAAGTCTGATGTTTCTTTGTTGATTTTCTGCCTGGAAAATCTGTCCAATGTTGAAAGTAGGGTGTTGAAATCTCCGGCTACTATTGTACTGAGATCTGTCTCTCTTCTTAGCTCTAATAATATTTACTTTATATATCTGGGTGTTCAAGTGTTAGGTACATATCTATTTACAATTGTTATATCCTCTTGCTGAATTGACCCATTTGCCATTATATAATAATGTAATTTAATGTCTCTCCTTAGAGATTTTGTCTTTAAATTTATTTTGTGTGATACAAGTATAGCTACTCCTGTTCTTTTTTGGTTTGCATTGACATGAAATATCCTATTCCATTTCTTTATTTTTAGTCTATGTGTATCTTTGTAGTTGAAGCAACAGATCACTGGGTCTTTTTTTTTCAAATTCATTCAGCCATTCTGTGTTTTTGATTACAGAGTTTAGTTCATTTACATTTTATGTTATTATTGACAAGTAAGAACTTACTCCTGCCATTTTATTATTTGTTTTCTGATTGTTTTGTGGTCTTCTTTTTCCTCTTTATCTCCTTTCTGCTTTCCTTGTCAAGGTGATTTTCTCTAGTGTTATGATTTAATTTCTTGCTTTTTACTTTTTGTGTATTTTTTTATTTGAGGTTATTATGAGGCTTGCAAATACTATCTTGTAACCCATTATATAAAACTAATGACAACTTAATTCTGATTGCATAAACAAACATGCAAAAAGAAACATCTAATAAAAATTCTACACTTTAACTTTGTAATATGGTTTGTCTGTGTCCCCACTCAAATCTCATTTTGAATTGTAATTCCCACAATTCCCATGTGTCATTGGAAGAACTTGGTAGGAAATAATTGAATCATGGAGCTAAGTCTTTCCTGTGCTGTTCTTGTATAGTGAATAAGTCTCACGAGATCTGATGGTTTTAAAAATGGGAGTTTCCCTGCACAAGCTCTCTTCTCTTGTCTGCTGTCATGTGAGACTTGCCTTTCACCTTCCACCATAATTGTGAGGCCTCCCCAGCCATGTGGAACTGTAAGTCCATTAGACCTCTTTCTTTTGTAATTGCCCGGTCTCGGGTATGTCTTTATCAGCAGCGTGAAAATGGACTAATACACTTTGACCCTCTGTCTTTTAACTTTCTGTTGTTTTTCTTTGTCTTGTTGTACTGTCTGTGTCTTGAAAAGTTGTAGTTATTTTTGATTGATTCATCAGTCTTTTGACTTAAGATAAACATA
The DNA here is from genome assembly GCF_007565055.1 of Rhinopithecus roxellana. Taxonomy (NCBI): domain Eukaryota; kingdom Metazoa; phylum Chordata; class Mammalia; order Primates; family Cercopithecidae; genus Rhinopithecus; species Rhinopithecus roxellana. Next base: position 66,301,169 of record NC_044554.1, read on the forward strand.
GTTTACACACCACAATTACAGTGTTATAGTATTCTGTGTTTTTCTGTCTGCTTTCTACTATCTGATTTCTTATTGCTTATTGTCCTTCTCTTTCAGATTGAAGAACTCCCATTAGCCTTTCTTTTAGGACAGGTCTGGAACTGATGAAATCCTTCAGCTTTTGTTTGTCTAGGAAAGTCTTTATTTCTCCTTCATGCTTGAAGGATATTTTCACAGAATATACTATTCTAGGGTAAAACGTTTTTATCCTTTTGTACTTTAAGTATGTCATGCCACTCTCTTCTGGACAGTAAAGTTTCTACTGAAAAGTCTGCTTACAGATGTATTAAAGTTCTATTGTGTGTTGTTATTTTTTTCTCTTGCTGCTTTTAAGATTCTTTATCTTTGAATTTGATTATTAAGTGCCTTTAGGTAGTCTCCTTTGGGTAAAATCTGCTTGGTGTTCTATAACCTTCTTGTACTTGAATATTTATATATTTCTCTAAGTTTGGAAGTTCTTTGATGTAATGCCATGGAATAAACTTGCTACCCTCATCTCTTTCTCTACTTCCTCTTAAAGGCCAAGAACTCGCAGATTTGCCCTTTTGAAGCTATTGTCTAGATTCCGTAGGCTTACTTTGTTATTTTTTATTCTTTTTTGTCTCTTCTGACAGTGTATTATCAAGTAACCTGTCTTCAAGCTCATTAATTCTTTATTCTTGTTGATCAGTTATGTTATTAAGAGACTCTAATGCATTCAATACATCCATTGCATTTTCAACTCTAGAATTTCTGCTTATTTTTAATTATTTCAATTTCTTTGTTAAATTTATCTGATAGAATTCTGAATTCTTCTTTGTGTTTTCTTGAATTTCTTTGAGTTTCCTCAAAAGAGCTATTTTGAATTCTCTGCCTGAAAAGCCACATATCTCTGTTTCTCCAGGATTGGTCCCTGGTCCCTTATGGTGAGGTCATGTTTTCCTAGATGGTCTTGATGCTTCTGGATGTTTGTCTGTATATGGGCATTAAAAAGTGAGGTGTTTATTGTAGTCTTCTCAGTCTGAGCTTGTCTGTGCTCTATGCTCATTCTTCTTGGGAAGGCTCTCTAGATGTTCAAAAGAGACTTGGGTTCCAAGCCCAGTAATGCAGATTCGTAGAGATAACACCTAAGTGGTCTTAGATAAGGTCTGAAAGAATTCCCTGGATTACAGGAAGAAATTCTCGTTATCTTCTCCTACTTTCTTCTAAACAAATGAAGTCTTTCTTTCTGTGCTGAACCATCTGGAGCTGGGGATGGTATGATGCAAGCACCACCACTGGGACTATCCCAGGTCAGACCTGAAGCCAGCACAGTACTGAGTCTCACACAAGGTCCTCTATATTTGCTACCTGACTACCACCGATGTTCTCTCAAGGTTCTAGGGATCTGCAGTCAGTAGGTGGGGAAGCCAGCCAGGTTTTATCATTTCCTTCAGGGCAGTAAGTTTCCCCAGAACCCAGGCAGGTCTAGAGATGCTCTCTGGGAGCCAGGGATTAGAATTAAAAAAATTTAGAAGTCTACTTGCTGTTCTGTTGCATGGTGGCTAAGCTGGTACTCAGACCACAAGACAAAGCTCTTTCCATTCTTCCTTCCCCTTTCCACAGGCACAGGAGCCTTTCCCTGTTTCCACCACCACCACTACCAGCCCATAGGGAGTTTTTCCAGGCCACCGCTAAGGTTCACTTAAGGCCCAGGGGCTCTTTGGTTAGCTTGTGGTGAATGCTACCAGGGCTGGGGCTCACTCTTCAGGGAAGTGGGCTCCCCTTTGGTCTAGGGCAGGTCTAAAAGTGCCATCCAAGAGCCTATTCCTGGATTCAGGGATCCCCAAGAGCCCACTTGGTGCTCTGCCCTACTGGGGCTGAGCTGGTACCTGAAGCCAGCATGTCTCAGAGTAAGGCCCATGGTATACCACCTGGGTATTGCTGTTGGTGATTCAGGGTTTGGGGGCTCTTTAGTCAGAAGGTGATGAATTCTGCCAGTACTGGTTCATTCCCTTCAAGGAAGAAGTTTCCCTTCTGGCCAAGAGTGTGTCTAGAAATGTCATCTGGGAGGTAGGGCCTACGATGCAGGCCTCACTACTGTGCCCACTGACCTACCCTATGTTGGTTTAGCTGGCATCCAAGGTGCAAGACAAAGTCTTCTTTGCTCTTCTGTCACCTCTCCTTAAGTAGAAGGAAGGAGTCCATTTATTGCTGCAAGCTTTGCTGCCTGCGGTTGTGGGAGGAGTTGCACAAGCACTCCCCTAGCTGGCCCATCTGGTGTCTTACTAGGTCGTGTGCCACCCCAATCCACTGGCTCTAAGTCCAGCAGAGCATCAGGACTTCCCTAAGAATTGCAGTCCTTGTGTCCTAGACTGCCTTTCAAGTTCACCTAGGATCCCAGAGCAGTTTAGCCTGCAGTAGCAAGGCTTGCAGAGAAACTCAGGTTCAGACCATTGAGAAGGGCACTTCTTTTCTGGTTAGGTCTGGTCCAAATGCTCCCTTCATGTGTGGGCAGTGGCTGAGTTCATCATGCTTTTGCTTTCCACTGTGACAGGGCAGCACTCAGTTCAATACAAAGTTCCCCGGTCACTGTGCTGTCCCTCCCCCGAGTGTACAGATTCTCTTTCTATGCCGTCTAATCATTTCTGGGGAATGTGAGAAGGGTGCTCTCAGTGATTTAAGCCTATCTTTCCTACCCATTCAGTTCCTCTTTCAGCAATGTAAAGTTAAAACCAGGTACTGTGATTGCTTACCTGGTTTTTGTTTTTTATGAAGGTGCTTTCATTGTGTGCAGTCAGTTGTTAAAATTTGGTGTTCCTTTTAGGTGAGACAATTTGTGGAGACTTCTATTTGGTCATCTTGCTCCACCCTCAGCATAATGTTTTCAAGATTCATCTATGTTGTAGCATATGTCAGAACTCCGTTCCTTTTCATGGCTGAGTAATATTCTATTGTACATGTATACCACATTTTGTTTATCCATTCATCTGTTGATTGACTCTTGGGTTGTTTTTAACTTTTGGCTATTGCAAATTACCCAGCAATGATAGAAATATCTGCATGAGTCCCTGTTTTATATTATATTGTATATGCCTACAAGTAGGGTCATATAGGTCATATAGGCCTGGTGGGATTTTATTCCTGATTATACTGAGTTTATAGAAAAATTTGGAGTGAATTGGTATCTTAAATTTTAACCTCAAGTCTTCTGATCCTGTTAGCACTGTATATCTCTTAGTCAGCTTGGGATGCCATAACAAAATATCATAGACTGGGTAGCTCAAATAATAGAAATTTATTTTCTCATAGTTATGGATGTTGAGAAGTCCAAGATAAAGGTGCTGGGAAGGTAAGTTTTATTTTGAAGTCCCTTCTCTTGGGTTGCAGGTGGCCACCATCTCACTGTGTGTTCACATGACCTCTTCTTTTGTGTACACACACACACACGGAGAGAGAGAGATGGCATGCTCTCTGGTGTCTCTTTTTATCAGGACACTAATTAAATTATGAGGGTCCATCCTCATGGCCTCATGTAAACCCAATTACCTATCAAAGTACCCATTTATAATACTGTCACATTGAGTGTTAGGGCTTCAACGTATAAACTGAAGTAGAGAAGGGGACAAAATTCATTCCATAGAAATGTCCTTATTTAATTTTTCTTGGTAATAATTTGTGATTTTTAATGAATTGCCTGTGCACACATGTTGTTAGATTTAATCCTTAGTTTTACATGATTTTTGATGCTATTGTGAATATATTTTGTTTTATTTCCAATTGCCTGTGAATATATAGAAATACAAATGATTGTTGTCTATTGATCTTGTATCCTGCAATCTTGCTCAATTAACTTATTAGATTTAGTGGCTTTCTTTTTGTAGATTTTTAAGATTTTCTACATGCACAATACACTCTTTCTGAATAAAGGCAGTTTTATTTCTTCCTTTCCTGTCTGGCTTCCTCATGTATCATTTTTTCTTTTTGCTTTATTGAACTGGGACTTGCAGTATAATGTTCAGTAATAGCAATGAGAGTAGACATTCTAGCCTCATCCCCAACCTTATCAGGAGAGTGTAAGAGCTTAGGACATTGTATTTGCATTTTTATATGTGTAACTAAGCAAAGCACTGTGATCAGTTTATTGGCTACAGTTTTTTTCCTTACTCAGATTCTATAATCACTGGTTATGGTAGTTTTAGGCACTTTAACTATGTTTCAATTAGAGAAGTTCTTATTTATCTATAATTTTATATATTCAGCTGCTGCTTATTTTTTTTTTTTTTTTCAGATTCCATAGCTTAAAATCATTTTAAAATTACTGGTATAATGTCATGCTATTGACTTTTATTAAAGTTCAAAGCAGCCACTGAACCTCACTGATGCAAACACTGTGTATTATGGAACTTAATTTTTCTTGGGGAAGGGCCATGAGACAAATTCCTACTGAAATTTAGTACAAAGGCCACACTCAGTATCAGCATATAAAAATATAGATCATAAACCTTCCTTCTAAAATAATGAGATTTTTAAAATCAAGTGTTGCCGTTTTTGCTTTAGTAGAAGCTCACAGTTAAGTGTTTTGCATAATTGTGTCCATGATGATTTTTGTATTTGCATCCTTTTTTTCCCAGTATTTGCATATGTTTTGACTTATTTTAACATCTTAATCTATTTATGTCTTTAATTGTAAGTCAACTCAAATCCTTTTTTAAAAAGCTTAGATTAAAAATTATAATCTCTTTGAATTAATAAAAAAGCTATTTCATAAAAAGGCCCTACCTTTTAAATAATTAATTGGTATAAATACCTACTTTTAAGAGGCTTAATGGAAAGCTATAAATGGAAAGTCTCTAGGCTTGGGAACACAATCTTTTACTGGCCTTGTAAGATAAGCTGCTAAAGAGAAACGATTGGAATGATGATCTTGTTGAAGTGAAGCTAAAATGCTTCTGACTAAAACAAAGCAAAACAACAAACAGAGATCTGCTGTTTCCTTCAGTGATTAAAGAGAAATGATTGAATGTCCTGAAAATAACCTAATAAGTGGAACAGTAAAGAGTCACATGTCTCAGGTTTCTGGGTGGTATGGCAACAAGAAGTTGTGAGGTTACTGCCAGTCATTTCAGTCTATCTTGTGCTGGAGGAAATGGCTTATTTTGTATCACAATAATTAGAATAATATAAAAAATTTAAATAAACTACATAGCAATTATAAGTTGACGTTTGTGCTACCTAATTTAATCACACAAATTTTAATTTTACATTAGACATCTTAATGCTTATTGTAAATTGTCTTCAGTTAAACTATATATAATGATGATTTTAAAAATGAAGAATTGACTTCTATAACACCCTAAATGTATAATTTTTATGTGTAATTATTTGGAGAAAAAAGAAGCCACATGTATTTTTAAAACATTTATTTTTGTATTTACTATTAAAGTGTGCCTTTAATGTTTGAGAAAAATACTTTGTGCCAAATTCAATGCCAAGTACTTTAAATGCATTATTGTACATTTTTCACAACAATGCTATTGTGGCAATTTCACTTATGCCCATTTACAGATGAGAAATGGAGGCTTGGAAAAGTTTGTTAACTTGCCCAAGGTCACACAGTAAAAGGCAGAACCAGGATTTAAACCATAGCTATCTTAAGGTAGCATCTCCATTGGAAAGCATTTGTCTGTAAGTAACAGTAACTTCAACAATCTTTTATTCCCACATCAAGCTATCTGAAAATAGGGGATTGTTTGCACAGGTTTAGTTGCTTAATAATCCTATTTAATCCCCTGTTCCACTATTCCCATTGAGTTTGCTTTTCATTTTCATGCGTTTTGTTTCATGGTTGCAAAATATATAATGCAAGCCTAGGTATTACATGTTCAGGATACAATGAAGGGAGAAGTGGCAATGCCAGCCATATTTCTCCTTTTTTTTTCATCAAGAAAGCAAAATCTTTTCAAGAAACCCTCTGGTGGGTTTTGCTTATATCTCATCAGCCAGAACTGTGTCCAGAGCAATACTTGGCTGCAAGAGAAGCAGGAAAAGTAAGCATTTAGTGTTCCTAGCCACAGAAGGAGGTGGCTGGGGGCTGGGAATGACTCTGGTTGGCCAAACAACAGTGTCTGAGGCAATGGATATTACATAATGCTGATTCTGTTAGGTTAGCGCTAGTGGAATATATGTGTGAATTTTAAAGGCAATGACTGAAATGGAGACAGTAAAGGAGAATATTTTACTTCTCTTTAAAGTTTTAATCCAATTTTCCACCAGAGGATTTTGGGATGCTTTTCTCCGCCTTCCCATCCCCCATTTTTTTTTTTTTTTTTTTTTTTTTTTTTTTTTGAGTCAGGGTCTCGCTCTGTCACCACCCAGGCTGGAGTGCAGTGGCTGGATCTCAGCTCACTGCAACCTCTACCTCCTGGGCTCAGGTGATCCTCCCACCTCAGCCTCCTGAGTAGCTGGGACCACAGGCACGCACCCCCATGCCTGGCTATTTATTTTTAATTTTATTTTCTGTACATTTTGTAAAGATGGGGTTTTGCCATGTTGCCCAGGCTGTTCTCAAACATCTGGGTTCAAGCAATCTGCCTGCCTTGGCCTCCCAAAGTGCTGGGATCATAGGCACGAGCCACTGTGCCCAGCCCCAATACCCCATTTTTGCAGTACTATATTATCTTTCCTGAACGTGCCCTTGAAGTGGATACAGTAGTGCGTGTCAGGGTGAGAGGATGGCAAGAAAGAGGAACAAGAACCTGACCCCTGCTCCAGCTTAGGATTTATGGAAGACAAGCAAACATGTAGTTGAAAGGGTACAGGACACTGTGATTAGAGGTACAGATTTCAGCTTATTAACAAAGTTATTAAAAGGAGATAACCTCGAATAATCAGGCATTGTTAATAGAATTTAAGCTGGTAAACTTCGAAGCAGAGTTATAATTTATTATCTTGTTAACCTTTAATTAATAATCAGAGTAATTTAAAAGATAAAAAAGTTTTTAAAAAAAGATTCAGTGATAAAAGATTAAGATAATTCAGGAAATTTAACTGCAAATAATAGCTGCTGGTAAAGTTATAACTTCTGTTGGTTAATTAATGTAATTATGTTTGATTTATTGTACCCTAAGAGCCTCTATGGGATCTCTGTACTTAGGAAGGTTAATATTAATAAGGATAATGACCAAATGACCATCTTTATGTCTGGTCACTCTGGAAATGTTTACAGATGGGATATAGTTTTACATGTTTGAGAGAAATTTAGTGAGGTCATTCTTTCATTCAAGCAATCATATGTTAATGCATAGTCTGTGCCAAGAAATACATTTAGCCCCAGTACTATAGAAGTCACGGTTCTTGTTCTTGGGAACTTGTGATCTAGGAGGGAGTTTGTCTTCCAGTGCCCATTTGACTCTCTCACTTTATGGACCTACTGGTCCTACCTAAGTGCCAAAGCCAACTTGACTATCTGAGTGAATTGACTGGTCAAATTGGACAGAAATGCAAAATGAACAGTTATAAGAATACTCAGGTTGTATGTATATAGTTTGTGTGTTGCTGTCATCCAAAATAAAATGTAGAATTACTTATGTCAACTAAAATTCTGCTCTTCCTTACTGTACATGCAAAGAACTCATTGCATAATGCTGTTGAATTTGACAAAAATCTGGGAATTACTAACTCAAAAAATATGGCTTTGCTGGCAGAAAAATGATTTGTACAAGAACACCCAATAGAGTACTTAGCACATAATAGGCACATAATTAACAAATTGACAAGCGAATGCTGCTGAATGAAAGCAAATGAATCACCATGCCTCTGTAGATTATTTTCCAAGAGTTAGTAGGACTTTTATAACTAAATTCTTCCACTTATGAAAATAGGAGACATTTTAGAAAAGTAGTTTGTGTTGGTTACTAACTCAAGTTAGGTTTAAATTATTGTGCCTTAAGAACTTCTGTAGCAATTTTGCTAGAAATATGTAAAGTGGTACATGAAAGTTTTCTCATGGTATATCTAAATCCTCTGTTTAACTGACAAGTTCTTTTGATATCCTTTTGCACAAAAGGACGCATGTCATTTCTCATGAAGAGCAATGTGCTAGCTGGCAATTGTTTGCTTTCTGTAGGGTTTTGATGGAAGTGTTTTGTGATAGTAGCTTGGTATATATTCCTGACTTTTAGTTTGAAAAGCTCAGTACATCTGTGTTGCCATTTTTTTTAAACGAAGAGCTTTAGTGTCTTTACTTTTGAAACACCCAGATTTTAAATCTCTATACCAAGATGGGGAGGACCATTCATTAATGTATTTTTCTGCATTGTCATTTTCTTTAAATCACAAGATTATTTCCACACACATGCTAATTTTAAAATTGGAATGAGTACCTACTCCCATAGGTAAAGGGAAGAACTCTATTTATTTTAGGTGTTGTAATTTGATAAGAAGTTAGTTTAACTCTCCGGCTGTTGAATAATTTTTAATCATGCTTTGTCTGCTCAGGTCCACGTTTTGGAGATAAAACTGTGAACAAGATGGCCGGGTGTGGTGGCTCACGCCTGTAATCCCAGCACTTTGGGAGGCGGAGGCGGGCGGATCACGAGGTCAGGAGACCGAGACCATCCTGGCTAACATGGTGAAACCCCATCTCTACTAAAAAAAAATACAAAAAATTAGCTGGGCGTGGTGGCGGGCGCCTGTAGTCCCAGCTACTCGGGAGGCTGAGGCAGGAGAATGGCGTGAACCCGGGAGGCGGAGCTTGCAGTGAGCTGAGATCGCAACACTGCACTCCAGCCTGGGCGACAGAGCAAGACTCCATCTCAAAACAAACAAACAAACAAAAACAAAAAAACAAAACAACTGTGAACAAGATACGCTTCTTGCCCTTAAAGAACGTAACACTTAATATGCAAATATTGTGGTAGGTGTTGCTATAGGAGAAAACATAGAGTTTGGTGGATGCAGAGCAGGAGGGTACCTGAGCTAGTGGGATGAGAGTCAAGGAGATGTTGGGTGTTTGCGTGGGAGCAGCCACATAGTAAAATCACTTTCAGATCTCTACCAGCACGTCTCCTTAGGTGTTTGAGACCTGAAGTCACTTTCAGATCTCAAAAAGAAAAGTTTTTTACATGACTAAAAGCTATAACATCTTTATATTAAGTTAGATTCCAAATATGGAAATGATTTAGAATATTGAGAGGTAGCCTAATGGAGTGCTTAAAAGCTCAGACTTTGGAGCCAGACTCATAGGTTCAAATTCTGACTTTCCATTTATTGATTCTAGGGACTTAGGAAAGATACTTCTTTTACGCTGCAGTTTTCCCATTTGAAAAATAGGGATGATATTACCTAACTCTTAAGGTTGTTATGAGGATTAAATGAATTAATATTTATAAAGAAGCTTGTGACATTGCCTGATGTAGCAAGTGCTACATCAGTGTTTGTTAAACAAATATTGTCATACAAATATTGAAGCACTAAACACAATTAAACATTTGCCTGTTGTCTTTGATATGACTTGTGTCTTCTGTACTTTTCTAAGTCAATGGAGGTAATTCTAGTGGCCTGAAGCTCATGTTAAATGGTATTGGGAAATGGGTTAAACATTGATTCCCTATGATCTAGTCTCCTCTAGTGAGAGGAAATTATTTCTGTATATTAATGTATAAGGATATTTTCTATACATTTATGTATATTAATAACTTTGAACATTTTTCAAGAGGTCTGAGTAACAAATATAAAAGTGCACAGCAGCTGGGTGCAGTGGCTCACGCCTGTAATCCCAGCACTTTGGGAGGCTGAGGAGGGTGGATCTTGAGGTCAGGAGATGGAGACCATCCTGGCTAACATAGTGAAACCCCGTCTCTACTAAAAATACTAAAAAAATTAGCCGGATGTGGTGGCGGGCGCCTGTAGCCCCAGCTACTCGGGAAGCTGAGGCAGGAGAATGGCGTGAACCTGGGAGGCGGAGCTTACAGTGAGCCAAGATCGTGCCACTGCACTCCAGCCTGGGTGACTGAGCAAAACTCCGTCTCAAAACAAAAAAGAAAAAAAAAGTGCATAGCTTCTCAGACACCACTACATTTATGATAACAGAAACAGAGATTATTACGAAGAAAAGAAAAGTAAAAATAATTTGGGCTTTAGTGACTTTAAGCATCAGTTAACTTCTTTAATTGTATTTAGGATGTACTCTAACTACAAGAATTAATTCAGCCGTAATAAAATATGACATAAGGATAAAAAGAATTTTCTTGCTCTTAATGACTAAAGCAGGTTATGGTAATAATAAAAGTGACTTGGGATTACAGGCTGTGTGTGGTGACTCAAGCAAAGGCAGAGGATCATTTGAGCTTAGAAGTGTGAGACCAGGGTTGAAAGACTTTGTCTCTACAAAAAATGTTTTAACAAACTTAGTCAGGGGTGGTGGCACATGCTTTTAGTCCCAGCTACTCAGGAAACTGAGGTGGGAGGATTGCTTGAGCCAAGGAGGTGGAGGCTGCAGAGACTGATGAGTGTACCCCTGGATTCCAGCTGGGATGATAGATTAAGACCCTGTCTTAAAAAAAAATGACTTGAATTTTTGAATTTTTATACATTTAACCCTCATGAAAAAGGAATTATATATTTTTGAAAAGGCGATTAGAACCTTTTAACAATCTTTTAGTAGTTCTGCTTCAGTTACTGCTATGATTTAAATGTACCCTCCAAAATTTATGTTGAAACTTAATCCCTAGTATGGCAGTATTGAGAGGTGGGGTCTTTAAGAGATGATTGGATAATGAGGAACCTGCCTTTATGAACTGATTAATGTATTCATGGCTTAATAGATAAATGAGTTATCATCAGAAGTGACTGGTGGTTTCATCAGAAGAGGAAGAGAGACCTGAGTAAGCATGCTCAGCTTCCTGCCCATGTGATGCCAGGCCCTGCACTGCCTGGGGACCCCACAGAGAGTCCCTGCCAGCAAGATGACTCTCACCAGATGTGGTCCCTTGACTTTGGAGACTTCTCAGCCTCCATAACTGTAAGAAATAAATGATTTTCCATATAAATTAACCAGTTTCAGGTATTCTGTTATAAGCAACAGAAAGTGGACTCAGATAGTTACTAATAAACTCAAATTGTAATTTTGCTTCTCAGATCTTTAAAATACATAAGAGAAAAGCATTTAGTTTGAGATCATAATAAATTAATGAGTTTTCTTTTTATTTTTTATCATTCTGTCCAGTGGTGAGGTTCTTAATGATAACCAGATTTTTTAGTTTGAGGCTGAGCTGATTTTAGTTTGTGGATGTCAATCAAAAAGTTTCCAACAGAAAGTCATTCTGTGACTAATTCAAGCTATTGAGCATGGGGCCCTATGCCCTGTGGAAAAAAGACATAATATGGGCTTCATGCACATGACAAGGAAACGGGAAATATTAATATATATAAAGTTGGCCAAAATATGCTAAAATAGTTTGCTTGTGCTTCTTAAAACTCTCATTTGTGTCAATAAGCTCAGTAAATGATCTCTAAAAAGTTTTCTTCTACTGTGTGTGTGTGGTGGAAGAATTTATTGGAAACTGTGGGAACATAATTATCAGGAAACTTTTAATTACATAAAATGAGGCATACGCAGGTATATATCACATGAAGCAAAAGGTGCATCAGCCTGAAAAATCTAAAATCATTTTCAGAACCAAATAGGTTATAATTCTTACTCCTAAGTAAAATGGTATTTTAATAACAAAATTATTCAATTTTAGGGTTATCTTTTCAAGGCAATAACTTCATGAAAAAGAAACTTGATTCCATAGATAATAGGGAGTCATAATGGATTACTGAGTAGGATAATGACAAAATCTATATTAGGCAGGGTTCTCTAGAGTGACAGAACTAATAGGATATATTTATATCTATCTATCTATCTATCTATCTATCTATCTATCTATCTATCTATCTATCTATCTATCTATCTATAAAGGGGAGTTTATTCATTAGTATTAACTCACATGATCACAAGGGCTCACAACAGGCTGCCTGCAAGCTGAAGATCAAGGAAGCCAGTCCGAGTCCCAAAGCTGAAGAATTTGGAGTCCAATGTTCAAGGGCAGGAAGCATCTAGCACTGGAGAAAGATGTAGGCTGGGAGCCTAGGCCAATCTAGCCTTTTGGCGTTTTTCTGCCTACTTTATATTCTGACCACACTGGCAGCTGATTAGGTGGCATCCCCCTGATTAAGGGTGGGTCTGCCTTTCCCAGCCCACTGACTCAAACGTTAATCTCCTTTGGCAACACCCTCACAGACACACCCAGGATCAAAACTTTGTATCCTTCAATCCAATCAAGTTGACACTCAGTATTAACCATCACAAGTCCACCTTGTCAACTTGAACCTCTACACATCTCCTGAGATCACACATAATCTTCAAATAAAGACAATAATAAAGTCATAATTACACCTAACATAATACAGCTATCCTTTATACAATTGGAAACGCACCAATCCCCAACCCAAATGCTGTTCCATGGAGTTAACAATACTCAAATACTGACATGGATATGAAATCAATAAATCTTATGTCACATGATAAAGGAAAAAGGAAATAAAATGAAGGTATTTTCTATATATGTGCACAAACATGTTTTTTAACAAAAGGAGGAGGAAATACTCATGACAATTACAGTTCTTGTTTCTGCAACTGGTCACGTGGTCATAGCTGGTATTGATGACTACCTTCTTCTCCTACCCATTCTGTATTCCCTTTGCCTTTAGCAAGCACCTCAGCAGGCCGTGGTTTTTTTCCTGGTGGAGTGACCCAAACCTTTATTCCTGAAGGGTCTGGGCCATTTGTAGTCCTGCCTGGATTGGACTATTATAGTTTCTCCTTAACCTTAATCAGAGGGCATGGTAATACTAAGAGATGTCCCTAATGGATCTCCTGTATTCCGTGCATACTCTTCTTTACCTCTGTTGTGGAGTAGTAGACTGCTTTTATCTTGATAGTCTGGGTCAGTCACCCCAGCCAACATTGTAACTCCCTTCTTAGCATGTTGACTTAAATGTAGGACCCCCCCCAAGTTTCCAGGTGGCAAAAATTTTGCTAGTGGGTCACTAGGGGTGATAATAAGAGGTGCCACTTCCACTTCCACCCCTGATTCCTGGATCCTGCATATCCTGGCTATGGGAGAAACAATACTATATATTGGATGCTGGTTCAGAGTATACACGGCCTTCTGGAGAACTTTGCCCCAGCCCTGCAAAGTATTGTCACCTAGTTGGCATTTTAATTCTGACTTCCAAAGGCAATTCTACCATCCTTTCAATCCAGCTGCTTCAGGATGGCCTTTTGATGGCACCACTCACCATCACCCCTAGTGACCCACTAGCAAAATTTTGCTTCCTGTTCCCACAATATTATGTTCTGCTGGCCTAGAGGTCTTAGTTCCAGAGGGAGGAACACCAGGAGACACACCAACCATTCCTTTAAAATGGAAGTTATGATTACCACCTGGACACTTTGGGCTCCTCCTACCTTTAAGTCAACAGGCTAATAAGGGAGTTACAGTGTTGGCTGGGGTGATTGACCCAGACTATCAAGATAAAATCAGTCTACTACTCCACAACAGAGGTAAGGAATAGTATGCATGGAATATAGGAGATCCATTAGGGCGTCTCTTAGTATTACCATGCCCTCTGATTAAGGTAAATGGGAAACTGCAACAGCCCAATCCAGGCAAGACTACAGATGGCTCAGACCCTTCAGGAATGGATTGGATCACTCCACCAGGAAAAAAACCTATGACCTGCTGAGGTGCTTGCCAAAGGCAAAGGGCATACAGAATGGGTAGGAGAAGAAGGTAGTCATCAATACCAGCTACGATTACGTGACCAGTTGCAGAAATGAAGACTGTAATTGTCATGAGTATTTCTTCCTTCTTTTATTAAAAACATGTTTGTGCACTTATACACTTGTACTAAGAAAATATCTTCATTTTATTTCCTTTTTCCTTTATCATGTGACATAAGATTTATTAACTTTATATCAGTATCAGTATTTAAGTATTGTTAACTCTATGGAATAGCATTTGGGTTGGGGATTGGTACATTTCCAGTTGTGTGAAGGATTGTCGTATTATGTTAGGTGTAATTATGACCTTATTATTGTCTTTATTTGAAGATTATGTATGATCTCAGGAGATGTGTATGGGTTCAAGTTGTCAAAGGGTGGACTTGTGATGGTTAATACTGAGTGTCAACTTGATTGGATTGAAGGACTCAGAGTATTGATCCTGGATATGTCTGTGAGGGTGTTGCCAAAGGAGATTAACGTTTGAGTCAGTGGGCTGGAAAAGGCAGACCCACCCGTAATCTGGATAGGCACCACCTAATCAGCTGCCAGCATGGCCAGAATATAAAGTGGGCAGAAAAACATGAAAAGGTTATACTGGCTTAGCCTCCCAGCCTACATCTTTCTCGCATACTGGGTGCTTCCTGCCCTTGAACATTGGACTCCAAATTCTTCAGCTTTGGGACTCGGATTGGCTTCCTTGATTCTCAGCTTGCAGACAGCCTATTGTGGGACCTTGTGATCATGTGAGTTAATACCACTTAATATACTCCCTAGATAGAGAAATAGATAGATATAGATATAGATATATTTATCCTATTAGTTTTGTCACTCTAGAGAACCCTGACTAATAAGATGCAATATTTATTTGTCTTCCTTCTGTCAAACCTTGAGTCAACCACTTTTCTCAGATTGCCTGAGAAGGTATAGGGAAAAGAACATACAAGATAGATGAGACATGTAGGAAAGAACTATTAGTAGTGGAGACAGCTTCTTTACATGGTGAAGAGGATGAGAAAAGCCACCCTTAGGCAAAAGAACTCCATGATCTCTAAGAGGATGCTATGGTTTAAATATTTTTTCCTTCCAAAGTTGATACTTAATGCCCAGTGTGTCAGTATTGAGAAGTAGGGACTTTAAGAGGTGATTGGTTCATGAGAGATCTGTCCATATGAATAGATTAGTCTATCTATGGATTAATGAGTCAATAGATTAACTGGTGGCATTATAAGAAGAGGAAGAGTGACTTGAGCTAGCACTTTAGGATGCTCAACTTCCTCATTATGTCATACCTTGTACTACCTTAGGACTGTAGAGAGTGTCCACCAGCAAAAAGGCTCTCACCAGATATGGTCTCTTAACTTTGGACTTCAAGGTCTCCAAAACTGTAAGAAATAAATTATTTAAAAATAACCCTTTTTCAGATGTTTTAAGCAGCAAAAAACTGACTTATATATGGAGTGCAAAGCTCCAGAATGGCATAGGAGAAGACTTGTTGCTTCAGACAGGGTTCTTGGCACAATCAATGGTGAGGCTCCTAAACACAGCTGCAATTTTAGCCCCAGATCCAGCTGTCATGACTTTGGAAGTCCTAGCCCCAATGAACTTGGCTGCTGTGCCAATGTCCCTTGAAGTGCTGCTGGTTTGGAAGCTGTGACCAGGGTTAAGTGAGGTCAAGGGATGTGGGGCTGCCAAACTGCTGAAGTTCTCATCTGTTAGTGTCTCTGTTTATTTGAGAACCACTGCAGAGTGGTGGGATTAGCACCTGACAGGTGCTCTCAAACAGAGAAAGGTGGGAACACACTTGGCACAGATGTACATTTTCGGGGGTGAAAGATTATGGCAAGGGAGCTTCTCTAGTGCAGAGAAGATTGAGAGAGGCAGTGACTGGCTCTTTTAAAAGTAGTTTTTAAAGTAGTTGAGATTTAGTGTGCATGACCAATTGTAAGGAAACAAAATTGAGACAATAAATCTTTTTGGGAGGTTGTTTTTGAGATTCATGTATAAGAAATGACAGCTTAGTTGTATGGCCCACTGGGAATGAAAGAAAGGTAATAGTTCAAGAGAAATTCTGAAGATCTAATGCCAAGGTTAAAGAGCTGAGGAGGTGGGGTCTTCTAAGGGTGAATGCCTAGTAGTTTGTTGTACTATTTGAAAATATAAATAGTTAAGAGTCACATTTAAAACTGATGATTGAAAAGTTAAAGTCTGGAGAAACTTGCAAGACAGAATCAAGGACAGAGGCAAGAATTAAGCTTTGAGAAAGTTCTGAAGAAACAAAGGTTGAAGAAACTCTAGATTAAAGTAAATATTAGAACCATTAGTGACTATCATCTGAAGAAAATCAAGAGAAAACAGGCCAGCTGCTGTGGGGATGGATCCACTTGAAGGAAACCAAAATATCTTGTTACCATGAAGCTAAAAAAGATATAAACTAATACTGAAATTCATAACTGAAAGAATCATTTCCATTAGGTGTTGACTTGTTTATCGTTAGTTTCTTCCCACCAGAATGTAAGCTCCATGAGAGTAGGTGTCATGTCTGTTTTACTCATGGTTATATTTCAGTAGCTAGACAAGGGATTGACAAATATTTGTTGGATGAATAAATGAATAAACCATTGCATACTCTGACCTTAAGTGGGAGATAAAGTCTGCCCAAGTCCAAGAACAATGTTTGCCCAAATTGAGAGCAAAATGGAATCCTAGGGCACACTGTCCAGTAGTGCATGATGAAATGTTCTGTATACTAGCCACATGTGGCTATGGAGCAGTTGAAATGTGGCTTGTACAACTGAGGAACTAATTGCCACATGCAGCTTGTGGCCACTGTGTTGGGCAATGCAGATGTGTAGAATTACTTTACCAGTTAGGAAATCTGCCTCTTCTGGGCAGATGTAACCTGTGCCAGGGCAGTGGCTTTGCCAGGGGCCAGAAGCAGTGTGGGACTTGGGAAGGAAATAAAAGATTTACTGCTGGGGCTGGTTTTATTTATCCTTCGTCCAAGGGACAGGAGCTGTCTGCCAAGCTTATGTGAGATCCAGGTTACTTCACCAGGGAAAGAGACCAGAGAGGTATTTGGGTCCAAAGCCCTAGTTAGCGGTAAAAATGAGTTTACTCTGAAGATCTTTGTGAAAATACCTGTTAAAGAACTAGAGTCTTTCATAGATGACTAGAAAAACTTCAAGATTTAGGGATTCTGGTCACCTTTCTTTGTACCACATGAATGATAATTGCATTCGATCATTAAAAGATGGACTAGGCTCATATAAATGTTTAACAAACAGTCAGACACCCAGGAATTCACAGTTGGGGAAAGCATGTATAGCAGATACTTAAAAATACTTCTATTGTGGTTTTTGTTTTAGCAGATTTACCTGGTTAGTTATAGCTTGCTTAGGCAAGTATTAGAATTATTCTGATTTCCTTGAGCTCTCTGCAGCTTGGCCGGGAGAGGAGGAGGGAATTGTTCAGGAGTATGCTAAATTGGCCTTGTATTTAGAATTCACCCAGTGATAATACATATCAATATCATGTATTGAGCTGCATGTAGGAGCAGATGTTTGGCATGTTTCGGGCTACTTCTGGGAATAGTCTGTATTAAAGAAAGGAAAGTATGCTTCAGATCTTTAGACATAATTTATGCAAGTGAATAAGGATTTCTCACAAAGGAAGAATGCCCGACAGACTATTATATTTAGCAAGATAAAGCGTGCTGTGTGCAAATTCCCAAAGTCGGCCAGTATAGCAGAGGACAAAGAAATATTAATACATTCCTGTTTTATAGGAGATTAGTTCTCTAACGAGCAAACAAGCAAGAAAACAGGAGAGTCTCTTAGGGTTTCCTGAAGATTCGTTCACTTCCCTTAGGCTAACCATTTGTTTTCATTGTCTTTATGAGCGAATGTCTTTTGTAAGGATTTAATTTGCACCACAGGAAAATGTTTACATATTGGAATCTTGAGTTTTGGAGGGACTTTCACAGATCATCTAATCCTGCCACCTATCTAATGCTTGACTTGGTTTTGCAAAAATCTTTCCAAGGATCATCCAATCAGGGTGTCAGCATCTTTAGGAGAGACAGTGAGTGGTCAGTAGCTCCCAAGCTGAGCCATTCTGTCCTTAGAGGATGTTGACACCGAGGTAGCCTTAGAAAGTCTAATTCCTCTGTCCTCCTTGTAACCACTGGGGTCAACCACAACACCTCCAATTCTTTTTCCCATTGAAGTTATTAGGATATTTGAGCATGCTGATCAGATCTCCAGGGTAAATATGCTCAAGTGCTTTGAGAAATTCTTGGATATTAATGATTTGATTGTTTGTACATCTCAGGTCACTCTTGAATGTGCTCAGTTTCTCCGTGGTTGTACTGCAGTACTTCCTGGGTGGTCTGGGCTATATGGAGATAAGTAGCCCTCCTCTCCCGGCCAAGCTGCAGAGAGCTCAAGGAAATCAGAATAATTCTAATACTTGCCTAAGCAAGCTATAACTAACCAGGTAAATCTGCTAAAACAAAAACCACAATAGAATATTTCAAAATCTAATAAAAATTAGATATACATGATAAATATAAATGTTCATCTAATTCAGTACATAGCTAAATACATAGAAGTATTTTTAAGTATCTGCTATATGTGCTTTCCCCAACTGTGAATCCTTTTATACAGATTCTCTCCTCCTTTTCCTCTCTTTCCTCTCTTCTCCTGTCTTTTCCTCCCCTCCACTCCCCTAGTCTTTTTCTTATTCCTTCCCTCCTCTCCCCTCCTATGATACGTTACATTTATTTATTCACCCAAAAAACATTCCATTTACTGTTGATTCACATTAACCTTTCTCTAGACTAAAATTTCTAAGCCTTAGTTGCATGTATTGCTACTATGCCACATCTTCTCCATTCTATACAAAACAATTGTCCTTTTGGACTTAATCACATCATTTTAAATTTACTTCTATTTCTTTTCAATTTATTTCTATTATCACTTTTCATTTGTGGATAATTCATTTCTATAAGTACTTTAAACTTTATTTTTATTAATTTCAGATATAGTCCTTGTCTCCAACCTATCAGCTTCCAACCACATTCAGTCATCCACATGGCCACTCTCCCTTCTACAAATTTTATGATGTCCACTCTATTATCTTCCAGGACATTGAGTAACATGGTGAAACAAGTGGAACCCAGAAAAGAATTCTATGATTTTGAAATTTAGAACTAGGTTGATGTTGATCCACTAGTTAACACCATTTGGATATAGCTGTTGAAACTGTTACTGGTCTGCCTCACTGTCTGGGCACTCAGCTTCTGTAATCCATTTTATTCACAAGGCTAAGTTAAAAGACCTTCCTCTCTTCTCTTTGGAGGTGATATGTGCTAAGTTATCTTCAATTTCTATAATCTTAGGAATTGTATCAAAGAAGGAAAGGGCATTTAATGATTCTTATTTCCTTCTGCAGATGTTGTACTGTCCTCTCTTTAGCATATTTCTTAGACAAGCAGTACCCTTTGATTCTCTAACAGACATGTAGGACTGAGAGGAGGATACTGGAAACAAATTGAATATTCAGGTAATTACTATAAATTGTGATGCATTTTATGGTAGCACAAAACATAATAAGTTGCTTTGCCGTATCAAATAAAATCCATTATTTTCTAATCAGCAGAGAACTTGAAATAATTGATGTTTTTGTTAAAACACATCAGAACCTCTGAACGATGGCTAATTCTTATTTCTTAAGAATAGATTTTTGTATTTCTTAAGAATTGTTTTTGTATTTTCAAGGAACTGAAAATATTGAAAATTTTTAGCCACATCAGTGTCATGAAAATTCAGGAGATTTATATACATTTTGGTCAAAATAGAAAAGGCACACAAAGAATGCCCCAGTAAAGATAAAACCCTTGCAGCAAGGTGTATGCTAATGAGTCAGTTGGATACGACAGTGATGGACAGAATTGAAAAATTTCAAATCAGTCTTTATCTTCTTATGTGGAAAATAGGTGTTGCATTCATTATGCAACTAAATCAAGGTAAAATCTGTAAAAAAAATGAAAAATAAAATAACTAAATAAATAAAACCCGAAACCCCTGTCATCTCTATAGTAAAACAGGAACTAGTTTCCTATAAAGACATGGCTGCTTCCTTCTCATTCAAGTCAGCAGATATTCTCTATGACCAGTGTGACTGATTCTAAGTTATCATTATTCAGGTGACTGAGTTTTATATTAAATTTTAGTCCACATGTGCAGTCATTTAAATTATGTAGACATTTTAATAAAATCAGTGTTATCCTTTTGGAAAGATAAGACCATTTTTTGTTAAATTTCATGATACTTTATATTTTCGTGGGTTTGCTGTTGTTGTTGTTGTTGTTTAAGACAGTCTTACTCTGTTGCCCAGGCTGGAGCGCAGTGGTGCCATCTCAGCTCACTGCAACCTCTACCTGCTGGGTTCAAGTGATTCTCCTGCCTCAGCCTCCCAGGTAGCTGGGACTACAGGCGCCCACCACCATGCTCAGCTAAGTTTTTGCATTTTTAGTAGAGACGGGGTTTCACCATATTAGCCAGGATGGTCTTAATCTCCTGACCTTGTGATCCGCCCCCCTCGGCCTCCCAGAGTGCTGGGATTATAGGTGTGAGCCACCGTGCCCGGCCAATACTTTGTATTTTCCATTCTCCAATCAGAATCATAAAAATTTAAGAACATCATAGTTTTAAAAATAGTATTATGATAAAGCTTTAATTTCTGATTTTAGAAAGGAATTCAATATGGACCAGGACCAGAAGAGGTTTCTAAGGTATGAAAATATATTTTTAGAAGTATAGATTTCATTGATAGTGTGGGTGTGTGTTTTCAATACAGTGAGAAAATGAGAAAGTCATCCATATCCATATGTTTTTCAACTTCATTATCACTATAATTTGTCACTATTTGGACCTTGAAGAAATGTCCTTGGCAGTCCCTGATTTAAACATTTCATGTTTGTTTGTCCATCTGAGTTAAGCCCTGGTTAGAAAATTAATAATAATTAAATGAATATTAACATAAGTAATAATAAAGGGGGGACTGGGTGGTCATGAGGTAGGCAGGAGTTAAAATGAAATTTTCTTAGTGGAAAGTTTGTAAAAACAGCTATGTATTATTTCAACATTTCATTAGAGATTTACATTGTTAGAATTTTTAGAAGCTGAAATAGGTATTATTTTATTTTCTGGTTATAATTAACTCATGTGCATGGAGACTACCAGAGATAATTACTGAAGTTGTTAGAAATTCTGAGCTCCCTAATAAAACTGTCATAAGATCTTGTCCTGTTCTGTGATGGCTTACAGAATTAATACATTTCCTATGGGCAGGAGTGTTAGTATAAAGTTGAGAGTAGGCCCATGCCTTCCCCACCTTCATCCAAGATTCCCAGAGTGAAGACAAATGGGAGTGGCCATAAACTTGATAGGACAATCAGATTATACAAAATCTACTTTGTTTTGAGATAAATTACAAACTGCAATTTAAAACTCAAGATGGAAAATAAAAGCCTTCTAGGGCCAAGTCCTGGTAACATGTGTGACCTTCATCATCTTCTCTTCTCCCTGAAATGTACATCATGTTTTGTCTCCCTAAATAATCCTCACATCTCAAGATTGGAATTCATGTTTACAAAGAAAAATGTATCTTGGTCTAACACCTTGACACCTTCCTGCTAACTGTGCTGTACTCTCCTTTGATCTGACTGACTGATATGTTCTGGCCATGAACGTGACCAGTTCATGTGGGTAATTGCTACTCAGTGGGAGGAGTCTTCTTCTAAGTTTAGAGGGTGGGTGCTCTTACACCAAGAGGAAATATTTTCTGTTTTGTAAACAGTCTATGGAATTAGGTGGTTGATTATGATACTGGGTGATATTCTTGTTCTAAGAATGGGGATTCCAACCTTTGAGCTCTCTCAGCTTTGAGGCATCTGAACTTTGAGTCCCACTTGCAGCTGTCACATGGACTGTTAGTGTTGTTGTTTTTTTTTTTTTTTTTGAGACAGAGTCTCACTCTGTTGCCCAGGCTGGAGTGCAGTGGCGTGATCTCGGCTCACTGCAAGCTCTGCCTCCCAGATTCACACTGTTCTCCTGCCTCAGCCTTCTGCGTAGCTGGGACTACAGTGCCCACCACCACGCCTGGCTATTTTTTTTTTTTTTTTTTTTTTTTTTGGTGTTTTTAGTAGAGACAGGGTTTCACCGTGTTAGCCAGGATGGTCTTGATCTCCTGACCTTGTGATCCACCTGTCTCAGCCTCCCAAAGTGCTGGGATTAATTACAGGCGTGAGCCACCACGGCCAGCCAAGTTAGTGGTTTTTAATCAGAATTGCACATCACAATAACCTGGGAAGCAAGCCCAAACTTACATCTCAAGCTACCTTATTTCATCAGTTCCAGTATGCACTTTTTTCCCCATATTTTCTCATTTCTGAAATCTGGATGTGCTTTACATTAGTTTAATCAAATTTTTTAAGATAAATTTTGTTGTGCATATGTGAGGCTTACAACATGATGTTATGGGATACATGTAGACAGTAAGGTATTTACTATAGTCAAGCAAACTAACATCTCTATCATCTCATGGAGTTACTTTTTTGGTGACAAAAGCAGGCAACTAAATCTACTTATTTAATGCCAATGCCCAATACAATATAATTTTATTAACTACAGGTTGTGTATCTTTTATCCAAAATACTTGGGGTCAGAAGTGTTTCAGATGTGGGCCTTTTTATGGATTTTGGAATATTTACACATACATAATGAGATATCTGGGGGATGGGATCTGAGCCTAAACACAAAATTTATGTTTTATTACACCGTATACATATAGCCTAAAAGTAATTTTATTCAATATCTTAAATAATTTTGTTCATGAAACAAAGTTTGTGTATGTTGAATGATCAGAAAGCAATGTTTTCACTATCTCAGGTACCCGTGTAGCATCATGTCTGTGTTCAGAAAGTTCCAGATTTTGGAGCATTTTAGATTTTAAATCTTTGGATTAGGGATACTCAACCTACAGATTCCTCATGTCGTTCATTATATTTCTGGACCGATGCACCCTAAGTAACTGCTATTCTGTATCCTTTTATTCTCTATCTCTGTATAGTTGACATTTTATTTAGACTCCACATATAAGAGAGGTTATGCAGTATTTTTCTATGTCTCATTTATTTCACTTAGAATAATCATGGTTTAATTTTTGCCTTATCTTTCTTAGTGATACATAAAATAATGGTGCATCTTATGATCAGTGGCATCTTAGAATCAATGAAATATTGATTGCATCAACATCTGTGAGGGGGACAGTGTCTCACTGCGTGAATTTTACAAAAGCTCTACAGTTGAGTCTGATGCACACCATTGGTTATAAATATGTTGACCTAGATCTTTCCATATTTTTCAAATTAACAACAATAATAAACTTATCACTGACATTCATTGGTTTCTCTCTTGCCAGCACCTCGGCTAAGCACTTTCCATACTTTTATCTTATTTAATTATCCCAATGAGCTTATTGGAAAGGTGTTATTATCCCTACTATATAGATTAAGATACAGGCTTAGAGAGATGAAGTAACCTGTCCAAAGACATGTACATGTTAGTAGAAGAGCAAGTACATGAGCCCAGGTGAGTTTCACTCCAAAGCTCTAACCACTATGTTATATTGCAAAGCAATGGTTTGTAAAGTGTGGTCTACAGACCAGCAGCATCAGCATCCCCTGGGAGTGTGTTACAAATGCAAATTTTGGAGCCCCACCGCAGACCTAAGGTATGAGAAACTCTGAGAGTGGGGCCCAGTAATATGTTTTAACAAGCTTTTCCAGGTGGTTCTGGTGCATCCTAAACTATTAGAACTATTAGGACCACTGTTGTATAGCATACAATGCTCCTGCAGTAGGAATAGAAGACATAGCTAATAAAGATAGGACCTAATAAAGTTTATTGGATAACTGTCTGGCTTATATTGTAATCTTAAGATAATGCCATATTTGCAAGGTTGACTAAGCTTTTAGTTGCTTAATAACAAATAAAATTGCATTTGCTCAAATGTGCTTTAATTATAGTTCCCAGTAGGCAGAACTATGGTAACAAAATATACTAGGCTCTAATGTTTTTTGCATAATAAGCATAGTCAAAGCATTTAGCACAAATGGATTACAATTCCCCATACTAGATGGGAAGTCTTTAGAAGGACCACATGCTTTTCTTTCCTTTGACATCCTCTTGTCCTCAATCTTAGTCTAATCCTATTATTTCCTTTCTTTTAAAGTCCAAAGTATGGCATCTTTGTTCCTAAGAGGAAAGGACGAACTGACAAGATCCTTCCATGTATTATCCTGGTTTGATAGATTGGTTAAATCTAGCATTTGTAATGCAGATATAAATAAACAGTTTCTGAACAAAAGCTGATTAAAGAATTTAGTTGAAAAATAAAGAACCTGCTTACTTAGTTAAAAAAAAAAAAAGGTGAATGACATTAAGGAATTAAGCATCCCCAAAGGGTAACTAAATTTGATTCCAAGAAGAGAAAAGGCAGTGTAAAAAATAATATACCAGAGTGACAGTGTAGAGATGCCTGGTGAATATGATTGTGTCATACTCAACACCAGTACAACTATTTGAAAAGCACAACATTCAAATAGTAATTTTTTTGCTCTGCATGATGCAAAATAAGCAATTTGATTTTTCTTTTTTCACCAAATTGACTGGTTCTTGAATGTGTTATTTGACCCACAGTACCATATTATCCACAGCATTTCCCGGATGACTGAACTAAGTAGATGTCTTATTGTTGTTTTTTCCTAATAGACATGTATGGGGATGAAGATAGTGATAATTGGAAAAGGGGAAAGCATAGCATTTGGAACTTGGAAGTGGAAGTTTTAGAAGCATGAGCAGTACTCCCCCTAGAGACCTGTTTTTCGGCTACAGTTACCTGCAGACCCTGTCTCTACCTCCACGGAATTGTGCATACTTATTAATGCAGATTGGTGTCTTATAAACAGGGCAGAGGGGTTGAGGGCCTTGTTGCAGATCTTGAAATGCTTTCTTTGTGATACCTGTTTCTGATGTGTGGCTTGAATTTCAAAATGTTACCTGATTTATACCCGAAAGCTATTTCCTCCTGGGTCTTTCTGCCTTGAATATAAATCTTTGGACTTTTGCCCTATACACCTGGATCTTATTGCTGCCTGTGCTCTTGTTGCTATTTGGTCTCTATACTGGGAGTCCAAACTACCTGTCCAAACCCCAAAATCTGCCGACAACCTCCATTTTAACTAATCGATTGTAAATGGATAGTAGCTCTATGGAGCTACTACTATGGACTCATAGTCCTCCTAGAAAATTCAGCTAAGATCATTGATGAAGCTGGCTACCCTTGTAGTGTAATAGTTGAGTGCATTCATAAGACTGGCCTTTAATTGAAGCCCCTATCAACAATTCAGTGATTTGAAATCTGGAGTAACTTTCTGGGCTTCAGTTTCCTTATCTACTTTATGTTCAGTGAGATGTATATGAATATATTTGAATGAATGAAATGCTGACAAGCATAAAATAGAATATGTTTAAGGCAAATAGCAAAGCCTAATGCAAGGATAGAGTTTAATATGTTTTTACAATTGTTATTATTATTTCCCTCCTATTCTTTGGTTATTTGTTTTTAACATTGTTACTACCCAGTCCCTGTACATATAAACTGGTCATGATCTCTAAAAATTGTATGTTTATGATGTACAACATGATGTTTATATGTACAGGCATACCTTGCTTTATTGCACTTTACAGATACCGTTTCAGTTTTTTACAAATTGAAAGTTTGTGGCAACCCTGCATTGAGCAAGTCTATTGGTGACATTTTTCCAACAGCGTGTGTTCACTTAGTGTTTATGTGCCACATTTTGGTGATTTTCCTGATATTTCAAATTATTTTTATTATTATTGTATCTGTTATGGTGATCTTTCATGTTACTATTGTGATTGTTTAGATAGCGAACTTAATTGAACAATATTACGTGCTTTCTTACTACTACACTGACCAGGCATTCCCTTATCTCTGTCCTTCTTTTTGGACCTCCCTATGCCCCGAAACACAACAATATTGGAATTAGGTCAATTAATAACCCTACAATGGTCCCTATGTTATCAAGTGGAAGGAGGATTCACATCTCTGTCTTTCAATTAAAAGCTAGAAATGATGAAGCTTAGCGAGGAAAGCAGGTCGAAAGCTGAGACAGACTGAAAGCTAAGCCTCTTTTGCCAAACAGTTAGCCAAATTGTGAATGCAACTGGAAAGTTATTGAAGAAAATTGAAAATGCTACTCCAGTGAACACATGAATGATAAGAAAGCAAAACAACCTTACTGCTGATACAAAGTTTTTGTGGTTTGGATAGAAGATCAAACCAGCCACACCATTCTCATAAGCCAAAACCTAA
Source organism: Rhinopithecus roxellana (assembly GCF_007565055.1). Classification (NCBI taxonomy): domain Eukaryota; kingdom Metazoa; phylum Chordata; class Mammalia; order Primates; family Cercopithecidae; genus Rhinopithecus; species Rhinopithecus roxellana. The sequence goes on from NC_044554.1 coordinate 66,327,462, forward strand.
TCCAGAGCAAGGCCCTGACTCTCCTCAATTCTATAAAGGCTGAGAGAGGTGAAGATGCTGCAGAAAAACAATCTGAGGTGTCAGGAAAGAAGCTGTTTCCATAACAGAAGTGCCGGGTAAAGCAGAAGTTGCTAATGTGGAAGCTGAAGCAACTTACCTAGGAGATTTAGTGAAGAGTGTTGATGAAGGCGGCTACATTAAAGAAGAGATTTTCGGCCGGGCGCGGTGGCTCAAGCCTGTAATCCCAGCACTTTGGGAGGCCGAGACGGGCGGATCATGAGGTCAGGAGATCGAGACCATCCTGGCTAATGCGGTGAAACCCCGTCTCTACTAAAAAATACAAAAAACTAGCCGGGCGACGAGGCGGGCGCCTGTAGTCCCAGCTACTCGGGAGGCTGAGACAGGAGAATGGCGTGAACCCGGGAGGCGGAGCTTGCAGTGAGCTGAGAGCCGGCCACTGCACTCCAGCCTGGGCGGCAGAGCAAGACTCCGTCTCAAAAAAAAAAAAAAAAAAAAAAAAAGAACTAAAAAAAGAAGAGATTTTCAGTGTAGACAAAGCGGCCTTCTATTGGAAGAAGATGTTGTCTAGGACTTTGATACATAGGGAGGAGAAGTCAATGCCTGGCTTCACAGGACAGGCTGACTCTCTTGTTAGGTGCTAATGCAGCTGATGACTTTAAGTGGAAACCGATGCTCATTTACCATCTTGAAAACCCTAGGACCCTTAAGAAGAATGTCAAATCTACTCTGTTTATGCTCTATAATTAGAACAACAAAGCTTGGATTACAGTACATGTCTTTATAGCATGGTTTAATGAATATTTTATGCTCACTCTTGAGACCTACTGCTCAGAAAAAAAGATTCCTTTCAAAATAGTACTGCTCATTGACAACGCACCTAGTCTTCCAAGGGCTCAGATGGACATACACAAGGAAATTAATGTTTTTATGCTAACTAACACAACATCCATTCTGCAGCCCATGGATCAAGGAGTAACTTAACCTCTTGAGTCTCATTATTTAGGAAATACATTTTTTTTTAAGGATATAGCTTTCTTAGATAGTGATACCTATATGTATCTGGGCAAAGTAAATGAAGATTCCTGGAAAAAATTCCTCATTCTAAATGCCAGTAAGAACATTTGTGATTCATGGAAGGAGGTAAAAATATCAACATTAACAGGAAGTTTGGAAGAAGTTGATGCCAACCCTTAGGGATGGCTTTGAGGGGTTCAAGACTGTAGTAGAGGAAGTAACTACAGATGTGGTGGAAATAAGAAGAGAACTAGAATTAGAAGTGGAATTTGATGATGTGACTGAATTGCTTCAATCTCCTCATAAATCGTGAAAGGAGGAAGGGTCATTTCTTATGGATGAGCAAAGAAAATACTTTCTTGAGGTGGAATTTCCTCCTGGTGAAGATGCTGTGAACATTGTTGAAATAATAAAGGATTTAGAATATTACGTAAACTTAGTTGATAAAACAGTGGCAGGGTCTGAAAGGAGTGATTCCAATTTTGAAAGAACTTTTACTGTGGATAAAATGCTATAACAGCATCGCATGCTACCAAGAAATCTCTTGTGAAAGGAAGAGTCAATCAATGAAGTAAGCTTTATTGTTGTTTTATTTTACAAAATTGCCACAACCACTCCATTTATCAGCAACTACCACCCTGATCAGTCAGCAGCTGTCATCATCGGGCCAAGACCCTCCACCAGCAAAAATATTATGATTTGCTGAAGGTTCAGATGATCATTTGCATTTTTAGCAATAAAACATTTTAAAATTAATGTATGTACTTTTTTTTAATACAGTGCTGTTGCACACTCAGTGGACTACAATGTAGCCTAAACATGACTTTTATATGCACTAGGAAATAAAAAAGTTCACATGACTCACTTTATTGCAATATTCACTTAATTGCAGTAGTCTGGAATAGAACCTGTGACATCTCCGAGCTATGCCTCTATACATTGTGGGGTGACTAAATCAAGCTATTTAGCATACGCATTCCCTTATACACTTAACAGTTTCCCTGTTGGCTAGTCTCGGCTACTTCCATCCCACAACCATCCATATCCTGCCATTTATAAGACTGATGCAAATTAGTATGAATCGAATTATTTCTTTGGAGAGTTTATTATTATCTGCTAAAGCTTATCAGCATTGAGTCTTTGAATCAAATGGTTTCCTTAATCTTATGCAATAAGAAAAAGCTTTATAGGAATGTTTCTCCTAAAATTTTGTGATGATTTTTATGGAAGAAACTGCATCAAAATACAAATGTTTAATTCCATGGTCCTGACTTCCTAAGTTGAGTAAATAGCCGAACTAAGTTGAGTAAATAGCCGAAATAAAGCTTAACCATTTAATGCTTAGGATTGCTTCCTTGTTAATTAGGGCAACTTTATAAATATAATCATTGGTTTGGCTTCAAAGCTTGGCTGCTACTTGGCCTTACAGTGGCAGTCAACTAATCTAAGCAATTTACCATTCTTATAACAAGGATGCAGAGGAAGAGGCAAAAGTAGTCAAGTGGGGTTTGGAAATCATTGCAGTTAAGCCTTGATGGAGTCAGATGATTAGACAATGACTGGCATAGAAATATTTTATTGACCATGATTTAATAGCTTCACAATTTTCTTTTCATTTTAAGAGCATTTACATACTTCTGAGTTGTTTAATAGATAAATCTTAGACAATGGCATTATAACATGATGGTGATACAATGATAAACTCATATATTACATCTAATGGATATCAAAGTGATAGTTTCTCCAAGACCAACAGATAAGACATTTTCATAAGCTGAAGTCATAAAATGCATTTACATCTACATATGTATCTTGTACATTTATAGGTGCACATTTAACTGTGCATGAATATTTATGTAGTCACACATATGAATTGGGATTTATTATTAGTGCTCAACACGGAATTATAAAGTCATGGAGGCTTAAGGCAGTTTCCTCAAAACCTACTTTTGCTTCATTATGACTTATTAGTTTAAACTTAACCAGTTGTATATTAATAGTACTGTTCTCTTTGAAGAGAGGACTATTCTTTTCAAAGCTTATTAGGGCTGTATATGAATTTTGGACCTTTAAGATTTGATGAATTGGATTAAAGAAATAACATATGAAGCCTTGTAAGTTTCTAATCATGAAGGCTGCTTTCTGTTTTATGTGATTGAACATTTTAAAGTGTTTTTGAAGAAGCATTTGCATTTGGGGGCAAATAGAAGAGATGATTTCCTAATGAAAGTCAAAAATGAAGAAGCAAGGTCCTTGTAATGCATCTGAGAGTGCTGTACTTTTTTTTTTCTCAAGGGATGTAGATTTAAGAGGTTTTCACATAATCCAAGCTTGTGAGACATTTATTCTAGCACAGAATACTGTTATCCATTGAACTTTACAGAAATAAAGTGTGGGTTATTTTCCCTTTGAAAAATGTGTGTTAATATGTAGCTTTGATGATGTGAGACATAGGAGGAAGTCTTGATAATTCAGTGGTATCTCTGAATTGACATGAACAAAGTAAAAAGTAAAAGAACTTCATCTTTCATTGATGCTAAATGGATTTGGAATTTAAGTCAAGTTTATAAGTTTATTCAAATCTTTCCTGGTCAAACCATGTATTTGATCAAATTCAATAATCTTGATACATGATATATAAAGGGAGAAAGGTATACACACACACAAACACACACACACACACACACACACAGAGTAAACAAAGCAGTGTCAACAACTACCAGAAACCCATCTGTCTGTCACCCATGATCCCAATATAGGTTATGTTATGGTCTAGGCATTCTATCTCTCAGGATGGATAAATCTAACAATAGATGCAGAGTGAGGGAGCCTCATGGAACAGGACTCCATGTTATAAATCCTTACCTTTTTCTGTCCTGGGGAGATCAGAGGAGGTAGGGTTGGGCCTAAAGGGAACATTAAAATGTTATATTACAGAGCTAGCAGCCCCAGTTTGTGAACAATGGGTGCTTCACCTTCCCTCTCTACCGCTGTTCCTGCCCCCTGACTCTTGTCGATCAGACCAGACCAGAATCACAATCCTGATCTATCACCATCCTTTCCAAATACAATTGTATTTTGCATTGACTTATTTTTTTCCGAAGATCTAGGAGTGAGTTGGGTAGCAAATGATTTCTGTTGGCCCAATTGCTTTGTTTCATTGAGAAGATAAGTTTAGTAAATAAAAAGTTTTCTGGCTGGGTCATGCTGACCAGTATAACAGTATCTTTAATTATTTTGCTATTAGAATAAAACATGTCTACTCCCTAAGTATAGAAATCATTATATATATATCACTATATATATATTTTTTTCATTATATATCACTATATACATACATGTGACTATATAACTATATGTATATTTCTCTCTTTCTCTCTTTCATGGGAAGGTCATCAAAATATTATTCTGTATGAAGATTTCCAGCATGCAAGCTGATGCCTACTATTGTTTTCTTTTCTTTTAAGGTGAAATAATTGCAAACAACTTTAGGAAATCTCTGGCCGAGCACAGTGGCTTATGACTGTAATCCCAGCACTTTGGGAGGCCGAGGCAGGCGGATCACTTGAACTCATGAGTGCTAGACCAGCCTGGACAACATAGTGAGGTCCCGTCTCTACTAAAAATACAAAAATTAACTGGGTGTGGTGGTACATGCCTGTAGTCCCAGATAGTTGTGGGGCTGAGGTGGGAGGATGGCTTGAACCCAGGAGGCAGAAGTTGCAGTGAACCAAGATCATGCCACTGCACTCCAGCCTGGGAGATAGAGCCAGACTTTGCCTCAAAACAAAAAAGTAAAGAAAACAAAACAAAACAAAAGAACAACAACAAAAGAAATCTCTGTACCTCCTCCTATATCCATAAATCCTTTCTTATATTCTTATGGAGATATATTTTGGCTCTACTTTGATTTTAGAGAGTGCTGTTTCCTGTTTTTATATAAATTGAATGATATTTTTTGAACACTTTCTATGGTCACACATTGTGCTAGGGACTAGAGACGGGATGAAGAAAAGACATGGACTTTCCTTTAGGTAGCTCACAGTCTGGCAAGAAAAAAAAAACCACTCAATTTTCTGCTTATTTATTTATATGCATAAATGTAATGAGAAACTAATTACACTTATGTGTAATTACTAATGTCCACAGTGTGCCAAGTGACTCAGAGTGTGGGGTCAGTGGGGATGCCAGTGGTCAGGGAAGGCTTCATGGAGGAGGAGTATACTGAACTTTACTGAATTTTTTTGAGAAAATAAGGGAATAAGGATATATTAGGAAAAAACCCTTATGGTGGGGAGGGTGTGGGAACTCCAGTCAATAATAGTTTCATAATTATTACATATTAAAGTGATATTTCAGGTATCTTGGGCCAAATAAAATAACTTTATTAAAATTTTAAATAATAACGAAAACTTTTAACCTTTTTAAAAAAACTTTTTAAATGTGGCTACTAGGAAATATAAAGTTACAAACATGACTTGTATCAGATTGCTATTGAGGAACACTAATCTAGATATATTTTTAATGGAGAGGACAGTGTTTAACAAAATAAATACTTAACAAATACTTTCTGACAAATTAATTGATAGTGTCTATGTTTTGTATAATATTTGGTACAAATGTTTCTTCTTTCTGTTTTTAAAATTTAAGGTCTGGGTTCATGTGCAGAATGTGCAGGTTTGTAATATAGGTATACTCGTGTCATGATGGTTTGCTGCACCCATCAACCTGTCATCTCAATTAGGTATTTTTCCTAATGCTATCCCTCCTCTGGCCCCCCCACCCCCTGACAGGCTCTGGTGTGTGATGTTCCCTTCCCTGTATCCATGTGTTCTCATTGTTCTACTTCCACTTACGAGTGAGAACTTGTGGTGTTTGGTTTTCTGTTCTTGTGTTAGTTTGCTGAGAATGATGGTTTCCAGCTATATCCATGTCCCTGCAAAAGACATGAACTCATCCTTTTTTATGGCTGCATAGTATTTCATGGTGTATATGTGCCACATTTTCTTAATCCAGTCTGTCATTGATGGGCATTTGGGTTGGTTCCAAGTCTTTGCTATTGGGAATAGTGCCGCAGTAAACACATGTGTGAATGTGTCTTTATAGTAGAATCATTTATAATTCTTTGGGTGTATACCCAGTAATGGGATTGCTGGGTCAAATGATATTTCTGGTTCTAGATCCTCGAGGAATCGCCACACTATCTTCCATAATGGTTGAACTAATTTACACTCCCACCAACAGTGTAAAAGCATTCCTATTTCTTCACATCCTTTCCAGCATCCATTTTTTCCTGGCTTTTTAATGATCGCCATTCTAACTGGCATGAAATGGTATCTCATTTTGGTTTTGGTTTACATTTCTCTAATGACCAGTGATGATGAGCTTTTTTTCATGTTTGTTGGCTGCATAAATGTCGTCTTTTGAGAATTGTCTGTTCGTATCCTTTGCCCACTTTTTGATGGGGTTGTTTTTTGTTCTTGTAAATTTGTTAAGTTCTTTGTAGATTCTGGATATTAGCCCTTTGTCAGATGGATAGATTGCAACAATTTTCTCCCATTCTGTAGGTTGCCTGTTCACTCTGATGATAGTTTCTTTTGCTGCGCAGAAACTCTTGAGTTTAATTAGATCTCATTTGCATTTGTCAATTTTGGCTTTCATTGCCATTGTTTTTGGTGTTTTAGTCATGAAGTCTTTGCCCATGCTATGTCCTGAATGGTATTGCCTAGGTTTTCTTCTAGAGTTTTTATGGTTTTAGGTCTTACATTTAAGTCTTTAATCCATCTTGAGTTAATTTTTGTATAAGGTGTAAGGAAGGAATCCAGTTTCAGTTTTCTGCATATGGCTATCCAGTTTTCCCTACACCATTTATTAAATAGGGAATCCTTTCGCCATTGCTTGTTTTTGTCAGGTTCGTCAAAGATCTGATGGTCGTAGATGTGTGGTGTTATTTCTGAGGCCTCTGTTCCATTGGTCTATATATCTGTTCTAGTACTAGTACCATGTTTTTTTGGTTCCTGTATCCTTGTAGTATAGTTTGAAGTCAGGTAGTGTGATGCCTCTAGCTTTGTTCTTTTTGCTTTGGATTGTCTTGGCTATGTGGGCTCTTTTTTGGTTCCATATGAAATTAACAGTATTTTTTTTCCAATTCTGTGAAGAAAGTAAATGATAGCTTAATGGGCATAGCATTGAATATATAAAGTACTTTGGGCAGTATGACCATTTCCATGATACTGATTCTTCCTATCCATGAGCATGGACTGTCTTTTCATTTGTGTTCTCTCTTATTTCCTTGAGCATTGGTTTTTAGTTCTTGAAGAGGTTCTTCGCATCCCTTGTAAGTTGTATTCCTAGGTATTTTATTCTCTTTGTAGCAATTGTGAGTGGGAGTTTCCTCATGATTTGGCTCTCTGTTATTGGTGTATAGGAATGCTTGTGATTTTTGCACACTGATTTTGTATCCTGAGACTTTGCTGAAGTTGCTTATCAGCTTCAGGAGATTTTGGGCTGAGACGAAGGGATTTTCTAAATAATACAATCATGTCATCTCTTTCTAGTTATGTATATTTAAAATAATTCAGATTCAATTGATAGTTATTGATTGCATGTATTGGGGAAATTACTGTGCTAAGAAGAGAAATAATGTTCATGTGGGAAACAGAAATTGGTGATTGTATGGTATCAGATATGCAAAAATGAAATAGAAAAAGCAATTGGAAATGAATAGTCACTTGAAACTGGCCAAAATAAAGAGAAATTGATAATATAGAGGGCCTTATTTTTGTCATTAAGTGAAGGGGTGGCCTGCCCCTCCACACCTGTGGGTGTTTCTGGTTAGATGGAATAAGACACTTGAGAAAAGAAGTGAAACACAGATACAAAGTATAGAGAAAGAAGTAGGCCCAGGGGACTCGCTCTCAGCATACAGAGGACCCGAGCTGGCACCGGTCTCTGAGTTCCCTCAGTATTTATTGATCATTATCTTTACCATCTTAGAAAAGGGAAGTGGCAGGATAATAGGATCATAGTAGGGAGAAGGTCAGCAGTAAGACATATGAATAAAGATCTCTGTGACATGAATAAGTTTAAGGAAAAGTGCTGTGCCTTGATATGCATATGCAAACATCTCCATAAACCTTTTTAGTGCATAAAGAGCAGCATTGCCGCTAGCACGTCCCACCTTCAGCCCTAAGGTGGTTTTCTCCCATCTCAGTAAATAGAACACACAATCGGGCTTTACATGGAGAGATTCCATTGCCCAGCGAAGGGCAGGAGACAGATGCCTTTCTCTATCTCAACTGCCAAGAGGCCTTCTTTCCTCTTATATTAATCCTCCTCAGTCGCAGACCCTTCATGGGTGTCAGGCTGGGGGACGATCAGGTCTTTCCCTTCCCACGAGGCCACATTTCAGACTATCACATGGGAAAAAACCTTGGACAATACCTAGCTTCCCTAGGCAGAGGTCCCTGAGACCTTCCGCAGTGTCCGTGTCCCTGGGTACTTGAGATTAAGAGAATGGTGATGACTTTTCATGAGCAAACTGCCTTCAGGCACTTGTTTAACAAAGCACACCCTGCACAGCCCCAAATCTGTTAAACCTTGAGTCACCACAGCACATGTCTCTTACAAGGACAGGATTGGGGATAGGGTCACAGATTAACAGCATCTCAAATACAGAATAAAATGGAGTCTCCTATGTCTACTTCTTTCTATATAGACACAGTAACTGTCTGATCTCTCTTTCTTTTCCCCACAATTATGGTCTCATGATAAGGCAAGTAAAAATATTTTTTTCTAAACTAGAGTCTACCCTGTCTTGAAAAACAAACAAAACTCAGTGAGTTATTTGGTTTGCATGCAGAATAGATGAATAAATTCATTGATTTAAACATAGGTAATATATATGTATATTTACAAAGGTTGGACAGAGACATATAGGAAGAGAAGTTAGGGTCAAAGATCTCTATGTTTTCATTAGTGGAGAGGTGACTACAGAATTAAAGACTTTAGAGAACATAGCCATCTTGAGTACTAAGCACAAGACTTAGTTTTTGAGGGTAAGTTCATGAGAACAATCTGACCTATAGGGCAAACCACTGGCCAGAGCAAATATGTGGGTTGTGGTAGTAAAACATTTACTGTGGGCTTAGCTGATCCTGTTGTCATGGTGGGCAACATTTGCTCTAGCTGTAGGGATTCAATGAAAACAATGTTAAGTGTTTTGAGCAAGCTCTTATTGAAGAGGATTGGTTAAAATTGGAAATTGCTAACTGAGCTATTAAGAGGCACAGTATCCTTAAATCAATTAAGGTGCATTATATTCTACTCCATTGCCAGTATTCATTTAAACAAACTTCTGTATATTCTACTCACAGTAATACAGATCAAATGTTTAGGCTACTTTAACTAATTTTACAGTGTTTGTTTTTTGTTGAAATAAAGTGAAATAATTTTCTGATAAGCTTGAAGGGAAGCACATGTGTATTCAACAAATTCCTGGTGCTATAATCTTATTTTTGCTTTGCTTTTCACATCTTGACCATATGCAGCAGCACTGGGGCAATGTAAAAGGCTGGGCTTTGGTATTCGGACAGACCTGGTCTGATAATGTCTCTACTACTGATTGTTTGACTTTGGCCAAGTCACTTAATCTATGCGAGCCTCAATTTGCTTGGCCCTACTACCCACCCTTGCAGGGCTGTTAGGGGAGAAAATATAAATGTATTGCTTAGCACATAATTGTTGTTTTATTACTATCACAACGTTGAAATGCATTCTGAGCAGGACAGTTAGTTATGTGTAATAAAAAATGTAATTAGAATGAACATTGTATATATGAACAGTATTATTCTTCTGGTCCCAGGGTTTGGAAGGAGGAGAGAAAGAGTATAGGGAAAAAGGTTAGGAGAGCGGAGAAGGGAGCCCATGGCAACAGCAAAGAAAGCTGCTTCATTTCTAGATGGAGCCGTTGGATGGATCAAGTCTCCTCTATGCTGGATACAGAGAAATACTTAGAACCAGGTTAGATGAGAGAGGAGGAACAGCAGTACTGGGTGATTCTCCTCTGACTGGAGAACAGGCCTCAGCTATGCCTGACTAGCAGATGTCCAAGCAAAAAGGGCATGAAGAAATAAGCACTTCTCTCTCTCCTCCCACGAGGCTTATGATGGGGACAAGTGCTTTCCTTCAGGCTCCTGGGCCTCTACTCATATGCTACCGGAGAGATAGTATGAAAACAGAACATGTACAAAGCATCCATTCTTGGGATCTGCTGTGTCTGAGAGTACCTGCTCTGTGGTGAGGCAGGAGTAGAGCCAACCTAAGCAGAGTGTGGCACATAGTAGGGATCCCATGGTGTTGACAGGACTAGAATGAATGCACACATCCCACAGTTTACAGACCCCATGAGTATCTGCAGCATAAACAATTCAAACTTTATTCTAGACAAATGAGACTCTTGCTATATTCACTTACACACGGTGATGGTATAAGAGAAAAAAGAGAATGGAAATCAATGGTAAATTAAGCAAAGGGTGTTAACTTCCAAAAGAAAAGCCCTTTAAATGCCTCTCAAAATTCTGCATTTACTTGTTTTACAAAACACTTTGATCAATTAAATGCAGTAGGTGAGGAGTTTCACACTTAGCAATTCTTTCTCCAAAGCCTATTTAGGATGAACCAGAAAATCTTCCACTTTTTTCCCTAAGTTTAACCTTTTTACATAGAGAAAGGATTTCTGTTATCTTCATTTAAAGTAAGACTTAGATAACTAAGATCAATTGAATTTTGAGAGCTATACACTTTGTCCTTTAGCTATGATAATATGGTCAGAACTGTCTTTATGAAAATAAGGAAATAATTGTTTGATGTATGAACATTTTCAAGAGCAGAACTGACTCCAATTCTGGGCATCACATTTGTTTATATGTCAGTTATCCATAATGATGGAGAGGTGCCTCCTGGAGATGGGAATGTTCTTTGCTGAATTTTAAGTATTGCTAAACCATTTAGCAAGGGGATCTGAGATCCCACTCAATTCATATAGAAAGTGGGAATAACAAGAAAAGAACAAAATTAAATGGCACTGCTTTCAAGACAGGAATAGTCTGGATTTTTAAAAGTTATCTGCTTGAAAATGATATAGTCCAATACCATTTGCATATTTGAATTCAGTTCCTTTTTTTAACATGTATTTGGGGAAAAAGCATCCAAAAATAGTTTTTCTGGGTCTAGAACAAAGCCAAATCTAGGTATTAGTCTAAGGCTCCAAAATTGTTTTCTTATGTCTGCCCAAAATAAAGATGATTGCCTCTCCTTCTCCCCTGATAGGATCTCCTTTGAACATATGACTTTATACAATAAGTTTTCTTCAATTCTAAACCAACATTCTAAGAATACTATAGTCTTCAGGCCATAATGTTAGTTTATTTTTGTTTGTTCATTGTTGTTGAAACAAAACATTGTCTACTTTTTGATAATGAAAATGATTTTTCTGTTTTCTGCATGTTTTCAAAACCCGTCATCTGAATTGTGTTTTTTAGGGGGGGTAATTTTTCCTCTGGATCTTTGAAGAACTTGAATAAAACAGTATTGCATTAGTAAGTTAGTCTTCATTTGTAAAGACTTCTGCTAATTGTGACTTTACCTGAGTCTGTTTTGATGACAAAGATGATATATGTTTGCAGATTTCTTTTTTTTCCCTCACCACTAGTTGCCAGAATCTTGTCAGAGTAGAAAAATTGAAAGGTTGATTGGTGTCCTTTTCTTTTTCGTTGATTTACCTGGGTTTCTGGCTGGCTGATGAATGTGTAGCATCAGGTGCTATGGATTATGTGTGTGTGAAGAAAAAATAAAGAGCTCAATAACAAATAATAAATTCTACCCTTTTTTAATGCTTACAGTTTGATAGGCATTGTAATAACTACTTCATACACATTATCCCTTTTAATCTTTGCAACAACTGGCTCTTATAGATGAGGAAGCTGAGTTTAGAGAGGATCATTAATTTATTCAGTGCCACGCAGCTAACAAGTGATGAAGCTGATTTTGCCTTAGGTTTATCTAACTTCAGAACCCAGGCCAGATGGCTTCTGATAAAATTATGACTTAGAATCAAATTAAATTCAAGATATCTGAGCCTACTGCTTTACTAGGAATCATGGAGGATGCAAAGACCACAAGGAATTTAAAGTCCTTTAAAGGAAAAAATAAATGGTGCAAATAATTAAGTAATAATTGGTAAGCAAATTTTTGCAGGTGAGCTTTAGATTTTTTCCCTTGAAAGTAGCCCTTTTTGCTTGAAATCTCTGCACCTTTCAACCCCAGAAAGTGTACATTTTCCTTGCAAAAGCTGAGTCCCATTTCTATTGTTCAAGCTGAATACAATGAGTATATAAATTTCCATGACTTTCTTCTAATCCCTGTACAATGTTATTATCTCTAAAACAAGAAATCAAAAATAGCCTTTAAATCATCTCCTTTATTCCTCAAGTTCACTGTTGCTAAATTTTGCTTCTAAACACTTCCTCTGTCCCTCTCTTCTAGTTCTCTAATGTGGCTTTAGCTCGGAGACGTTCCATGTCTGGTTTGGTCAACTGTAGTTTTCTTTCTGTAGTATTGTAGTATTGGGCACTACTGTCTGTAGACTGTCCTTATTGCCTCTTATTATTGTGGTGTTTTTCTTTCAATTATAGGTCCTACCAAGTCAGTCCTTAAAATTTTTGTGGATTCACAAGACCCTGTGAATTAGAGCTAATAGCCTTCACTCTCTGCTTCAAAGTCTTTTTCCCAGGGTTAGTCTTATAAAGCTCTTTGGCCTCATATCCTTTTATCTTCCAGATTTCTCCTTCCTTCTACCCAGGTTAAATTTTTTCAATGTTTCTGAAGCTTATTAGGGAGTCAACAAAATGAAATTTGGTTTAAGTATATCCTCTGTGATGGTTAGTCCCTCACAGTTTTGATAACATTGGGCAGCTTTACTGAATATACTTATATATGAAATAAACTGGGTAGAGTGTTGATTATTTGGTATATCTGCGCATGAGGTTGAGAGCAGGGAAGAAGCAGAGAAAACCCTTAATATAATAATAGATCTAGATCTTTCCCATATAGATTATTCTTTAAGGGAATGTCACAGGATCCTGGGGGTGTCACTTTGCCAGCCGGAAGCCTCAGTGGTGGGTGGCGCCTTCTGCCTGAATATTGCTCGCACCCACAGGGTCTGTTACGCCCACTTGTCCTGACAAGCTGAGCTCAGCCAACTCTATCAGTCCGGATCCCACATCTGCTAAAGGCGGGCCAGGCGAGGAGTGGCAGGGGTTGTGTGAACAAGCGAGCATTGGGTCCAGCCACTGCACACAGCCAGGCGCGCTGGCTGCTGCAGTGGGGCAGGCAGCTCCAGGCGCCAGCTCTGTGCAAGGCTGCGCCTGGACCAGACATACTGCAAGCGGCTTCTTCTGTGGGCACTGGTATTTGGGCAAGTGGAATGTGGTGTAACCTGAAAGCTTGGAGACACTAGGAACTGCAGAGCCCTGAGCCAGGAACTGCAGAGTCCCTGGCTCAGGTAGCCCCTAGGTCTGGGCTCCCTGAAGGGCTGCAGCTCTTCTCACCTTCTCATTGCCTGCAACATGGTGAGTGTGGGGCGTTTTTCAGCCCTGTTTGTGGTACAGCTCTTTCAGTCCCACATCCAGCTCTTTCAGTCCCACATCCAGGAAGAATGAGGTATGTGGACTACTGGAGGATGAGCAAGACAGAGAGGAGCTTCATTGAGCAGCAAAACAGCTCTCAGAAGGGTAGCTCCTTTCTGCCAGCATGTCATCCCAACAAGTTGAGGTGACCCCTGAGACCTGAGACACCAAGTAGGTGGCTCCTTCCTGCAGTTGGTAATCCCAATTTCTGTCTGAGACTGGCTGAGTCCAGGAGTTTTTATGGGCTCAGAAAGGAGGAAGTGTGTGCTGATTGGTCCATCAGTGGCCATGGGTGGGCCCGGAAAAAGCACGTAAGTTCTCACTTCTGGTTGCGGACTCCACCCAGAATGAGCAGCCTTGCTCCTGGGCTTCAGGCCATCCCTGGCTTGTAAGTGGGCGAGGACCCACCCCTTTCTGCTCTCAGCCTGACTGCTTCCTGCCTCTGTTCATGGTGTCCAGGCTATTCATGCCGAGGGGTGCCTGCAGGCCCACACTGAGCCACCCCCATCTCCCAGCCTCCCTTCTATGCTTGTTGGTGCCCAAAGTCCAGAGGGGGCTGAGGCAGCAGGGGCCTGGCATGTCAGTGCTGCTTTGAGTGCGCACATACCTAGCTGAATTGCGACAGTGCCGGGGCTCAGCTGCAACTTTACTCTGCACTGGAATGGGCACCAGGAGCAGAGAGAGGCCAGGGATCAGGAGTAGGCACTTCTGAGCCTGCGGGGGCAGTGGGGGATTCCCACGCCCCTGAGAGAGCAGGGTTGCACAGTCTGGAGCTGCAGCTGAGTGACTGCAGCTGCGCCCAGAAGCTTGGCACTCCAACTCGGTAGGGGGTGGGGCTCCCACCTATTCCTGTGGAGCCTTCCCCACTGCAGCTGGTGTCCCTGCCACAGCTGCTCCAGACAGGTTGCTGCTGCCATCTGGAAGAGACCTCAAGGTTATCTAATTGTTGGGGGGAAGTGAAAGAGACTTTTATATTACAGGTGTTTGACTTTTTTTTTTTAGTTACCATGCTTTAGTGCTTATTAATTTTTTTTCAACTCTCTGATTGAGATCTTCCTTATCTTCCAGGCACAAGCTCCCTGTACCTCAATGTAGTAGATATATTGCAGCATCTATGGATGCACCAATGTAGTAGTCTAACTTTGTTAGGCTCCAGAATCAGCTGTGGAACTTTAAAAAAGTGTTCATACCATGGTCCTGTCCCTGGGCTTCTGATTTGTTATCCAGAGTTGAAAAACCTTCATGTACTCATTATAAAGTCTTTCATTCCATAGATTATATTTCTTTTTCTAGGTCTGTCTTTATAACTCATTCATGGTAATAGCGGGCTCTGTATTGAGTGAAATACTCCATTATCAGAGAGAAGAAAAGATAAATTTTATAAGTTGAAAGAATAAAGTTTGCTCCTCATGTGTTCTATGGTGAATTCTGACAAGATTCATGTCTTCTCATCACAAGCTATTGATCTCTTCCTATTATGTGCTTATTGTTTTTCCCTGTTCATGTTCCTGTCAGGTTAATAACGAAAGTATTAGAAAGTAATAAAGAAATCAACTTGTGGCCTCTTCAGTTCTCTCTTCATTTTAAAAGGGAATGTTGAAAAAAAGCAAATTGAGACTTAGAATTTATTGAACACCTACTAGCTGTCAGACACTATTTTTATTCACAATGCTGTGTGTAATCAAAACCGGTGAAATAGGCTTGGTTATTTGCTTTTTTCCAATGAAACTGAGGCTCAGAGAAATAAAATAATGGTAAGTTATATAGTGGATCCTTCTAATTCCACCATACATTATCTTTTTTCTCATCATTGCCTCTTCAGAAACCTTCAAACATTAAAGGTGGTCATATATGCTTGTTTCTTCTCCTTTTTCTTAAAATTGACAATATCCAAATTTTAGAGTGATAAACGTAGATTAAAATATTTTACATATACATTTTTGTTCCCAAGGCTTTAAAGTGCTGTTTATATTTTAGGTAGTTGATAATATACCAAAATTGGTCCCTCTCTGTTGGACATGTCAAATTGGTGCTCTCTGTTGGACACGTCACATATATATGTGCAAAGGGTGCCGTTTAATATACTCAGTCTTGAACTTGACCATCCAAGTTCCTTTTTTTAAAAAAAACATTTGAAATGGGAATATAATCTCTAGAAAAGAAGTCCTATAATCACTAGAACAATCCCCCATAGCAAACATCAGTGTGTACTCATTAAGTTGACAAAGTTGTCAGGCTGTTCTCTTATTAAGGAAATAAAAAAAAAAAAACTCCTATTGAGATCCACACATTCTTTAAAAGCTATACAATTAAGCAGCACTGTAATGCAGACAAAAAAAATCATTAAAATGTTAGAATCTGGAGTTTATCTGATTGAGTAGGGGAAAGGACCCATTGGGATTTGTTAACAGGAAGATAGAGTCGAATTGACAGGAATAATTAATCTCTTGAGGCCAGATAAAGAAAAGGAGCCCATTTGAGTCTATGGAGCACCCTCAAATACCTATAAGTACTAGTTATAAAGAAAATGAATCATTTATGTTGACCCTTGCTCCTGGGAAGGAGAGAATAGTTTTTGGAAACTGCTGGCATAACTGGTGACTTGGAGTCCCTTTTATTTATTTATTTAACTTCCTAGTCAGCAGAAAGAATGAGTTGATAGTGATTCAAACAATTTTTTATTGAGAACTTTTCTGCAGTTCTAGTTTTTGCATCCAGCCAAGAGGAAAATGTTATTTTACAGCCTTTGTATTGGTGTTGATGGGTTCGTAGCTGACTTCTTGAGGAAAAGAAGGTGGGAGAGGTAGATAGGACACTTCTAAGAGCAGGGCTTAAACATTGGCCGTTACCCAGGCATGGGTAATCTTGCCTCCAGACAGAAACATTTTACTAGAGGTCACTGTCATTCCTTCTTGAAAAGAGGCTAGGAATAAGTGTGTTCTTAATTTACATATACACCTTTTCCTCATTTTTGTTTGGGCTTATCTTAGTTGTTTCACTCATTCTTTTGCCTTTTATTCTGAGTTGAAATGAAAAATGTGTAAAACACGCAAGAAAATTCTGTAAGCTCTCCTCATTCTGAAGCCTGACAGTAATTATTATTTGGGGATCACAGGAAAATCTTACAGTGTAATTTAGAGATTCTTAATTTATTCACAGACTCTTCTTCTTTTTCTACCTTGCTTAGCAAAGATACTGTCTTTCTGGTAAAATTTAATCTTTGTTTATTAACCTGTTTCCTCTTTCAACAAATATTTTTAATGCAAACAGTAATACTAAAGTAATTACAATAAAAGCAAACATGTATTGAATACATAGTATATTCCAGGTACTGTATAGATTATTTGATTTACTCTTCACAACTACTCTATGAGAAAGTTATTGTTATTATTATCTCAGTTGACAGATGAGGAAATGTACAGTAAGGACATTAAATTGCTTCAGTAGCACAGTTAGAAAGTAATGAATCTATATAAAAGTCCAGGTCTGGAATTTAAATTGTAGCATTACTTACCTATTTCTCAGAAGGGGGAAGGGAACTACCAATTAAAATACAGGTTAAAGTTGAATTTCAGATAAACAACAAATAATTTTTGGTATAAGTATGTCCCAAATATCGCCTGGAACATGGACATCCTATATTGCTATTTGCTAGATTTAGCAACCCTAGGAACACATTGGATTATTTGCAGAGTCAGTTTTGAGCCAGAAGTTCTTTTGAGGGCATGTAGCCCTACTGTCTTAGGATCCAGCTGAGGAAAGGCTTAGGGGGCTTCAGATTTTCATGTCCCCATGACTGGAATTAAGGGAGATTTATGACCTTGCCATGCTGCCTTTTTAATTCCTCAGCAGTTTTTCAGTTTGCCTTTGGTATTTCTAAGGGTGTGTGTGTCTCCTACCTGTTTTCTGAATTGTTATCTGGAAAGTACATCTTAGGAAACAGTTTACCAATAACAACATGAAGAAAAGGTAGAGGCAGGGAAGAAGAAAGCCACAAGGAAAAGTTCCTGGCTGCTCTGTATGCCAGCAGTGTGCAACATTCTTTTCATATGGCATCTAATTTGGTAGAAACAAGAGGCATGAGTATATAATAGTGTATATTAAAAATCTTCTAGTCCTAGTCAGGGTTCTCTTAGACCTTGGCCAGGGAGTTCAATTTGAATGGCTACTGATGTTGTCAGTAAATGAATAAGTAGAAATGCATATTATAAAGTAGTCATCCATTTAGCAGATAGTAAATTAAAATGTTGTATAATCCACTGGAGTTCAATATTGGGTCATTTTCTTCAAAGAAGAGAGAGGTATTAATTAGTTTGTTGCTTGGAGGCTTCATTGTATATGCTTCATTCCCTTTGCTATTGTAACAAACAGTTCCTGGGCACTCTGGGGCCCTGAATGATTAACTTGCATAGCTTCCTCTTGATAACTCTCCTTCTGACAGACACAGTTAAATAGGAGAGAATGAGGTGGAGGAGTAGAAAAAGAAAAAGAAAAAAAAAAAAAAAACCTGGCTCTTTTCATGATGAGTGAAAGCAAATAAATGCAACACATGAGCAAACAAAAGTGAAATATACTGTCCAAGTTGTCCGTCTTAGCGATGGAGTTCCTTTAAGCCAAGAATCAAATGTCGTGGCGATGTTTCACTGTTGGAGTTGCAAACAACTGAGAAATGACAACAGCTTTTTAAGGCTGCAATCTTTGCAAGAGAGAAAGATGTCTTTCTGTCAAAGGCATCTTTGAAAAATTTCTGAAAAATTAAGATTTCTGAAAAATTAAGATTGCTTATAGCTGAGGAATAAAACCTCAGTGTATTGAATTCAAGGGACAGAATTGCTGCTATAGATTCTTAAGTCATGATAAGTATCAAAAAGTGGAAACTTAACGAAATGTAGTTTCCCTGGTATAATTTTCACATCAGTGGTTTTTTTCTCCCCTCAACCCGGTCTTTCTCTTCAAAGGAGATTTACTTTTCCAAAAACATTTTTAATTCTGTTGAAGTAAAGGCAGTACCTTTTCTTTTAACTTTAAATTTCAAACTACTTTTAAAGAAAAGTTGCAAAAATGGAACAGAGAATTTTTACATATCCCTGCCCTATGTAGCCTCCCTCAATATTAAAATCTTACTTAACCAGAGTGCAATTATCAGAACCAAGAAATTAACATCGATATAATACCAATAATAAAACAAAAATCTTATTCATATTCTACCCGTTTTTTCATCAATGTTCCGTTGTTATTATTTTCCGGGATTCTGTTCAGGATCCCATGTTGCATTTTGTTATTTCTCCTTAGTCTCCTGAAATCTGTAGCAGTTTCTCATCTTTCCTTAACTTTTAAGACCTTAATATTTTTGAAGAGTACAGAATACTTATTTTGCCAAATGTCCCTCAGTTTGGGCTTGTCTTGTGTTTTCTCATGTTTGGTTTGAGGTTATGTGTTTTTGGCAAGAATTCCGCAGAAATGATGTGGTCTTCTCAGTGCATCATGTCATGGAATTTGTGATGCCAATATGTTTTATTAGTGGTGGTGTTGACCATGACACTTGCATAAGGTGGTTTTTGCTGGGTTCTCCACTTTATAGTTACTATTTTTTCTCTTATTGTTAAGAAAGATCTTGGGGGACATGCTTTAAGACTGTGCAAATCCTGTTTCTCTTTAGACTGTGAACCAATGATTACAGCATACATCCGTGGATCTTGGTTCTAGTTACAATTGTTATTATGGTGTTTGCTTACTGGTGATTTTCCACTTTCCTCTTTCTTTCAACATTTTTAAATTGGAATTCTACAACCAAGGAAGAGCTGTCTTTCCTATTTAGATAATAGATTATTTATATCCATGAGTATGAACTTATAGATATTTACTTGGTTTTATGTGTTATATTCTAACATTATCATTTAACTTGTTCAATTTGTTCCAGCTTTGGCTGTTAGGAGCTTCTTTTCATTCAGTATTGGTGCTCTCTTGGTAAGCCCTTATTTAGTTTTTTGAACACTTTCTTACTTTTTTGCTTCACGATATATTCTAAGCTTATTTTTTCCTCCTGTTCTAGTCCTGAAATCAATCACTTGTCCAAGTTTCTTTTTTTCTTTAATCAGAGAATGGTGTTTAGAAACTGAGATCTTCATGCTAGATGTGCTTATTACTACTGGGATGTCATTGCTCTAAGCCTTCTCAGCAGGCAAAGACAGGAAATATATGTGTGTATATAACCTGCACATATACACACCTCTGTATTTCTATATCTGTCTGTCTATATAGATATTTAAAGCCATTTGTACCATACAATTTATACTAAATACTGTAAACTCAGGGTTCACTTTTAGCTTTTTCCTGTCTTTATTTGTAATTTATTTCTCAAATAGTGAGAAATCTGCTTATTTTCCATGATATGTTTACTTCTTTGTTTGATTCTAGTGAACACACAGTTTCAGAATTGCTATCCCGTGCCCCTGTGAGGAACATATTTACTGACTAAATTATAGCATTTATACATTTATATTTGTCTTTAGCTTCATGGTATCCAGTCAAGATCCTATTTTCTGTAGTTATTTAGGTTAGCGTTACTATTCCCCATCCTTTCAGTGTAGTTGTGCAACTCACTTGCAATAGGCTTATTTGTTAATTTTATATTGCATTTTGGATCCCCATCATGGTTAGTTTTAGTTGTTGATTGCTTAGGGGCATGTGAAAAATATTGCTTAGGGGCATGTGAAAAACCATAACTGTGGTTCTAAGAGCCAGAGCTTTACAAAATGATACACCCTGGGCAGTATCTGTCACTCCATCCTGTCTTGATACACACAACCATTTCCCTCTTCTTTCTAGCTCTTTGACACCTGCCCTCTGTAGATAGACAGTTTCTTTAGTTTCTGGTGAGTTCCTTCCATGTTTTCTTTGTACAAATGGGCAGTTACACATGTGTTTTCTTATAATCAATTTTCTTATACAAAGAGTAACATAATATAGATACTCTTTTGCACTTAGCTTTTTTGCTTTAACAGTACATCCTGGAATTTAGCCTGTATCAATTCAAAGAGATCTTCATTAATCTTTTATATAGCATTATTGTACTCCATTTTGTAGATGTATGACAATATCTTCTTTATGTACCACTTTCCCTTGCAGAAAGGCGTGCCAGTTAACAGACTAAGGAAGTTTAATATTATTATAAAAGAAGCAAGTATAAGACAGTTAAAAAAAAGATCTGGACAAAGCTGCTACATGTAGCTGCTGCATTTAGGATCAATCCAGGTAGAACAAAATAGAAGTTAATCAGGTGGTCTGTACCACCAAAAGTTTTTGACTTTTACAACTTATTAGTACTGTGAATTTGGGTAAGTTATTTAACATCCTTATGCCTCAGTTTCTCTAATTTATACAATAGGAATGATAAGAATACCTATCTTATAGGGTTACAGATAAGCCATGGGAAATGCTTAGCATGGGATATGGAACATGGAAGCTAAAGCTGGCTATAATCATTATTGTGTTGCCAATTGCTCTTAAATGTACAAATTTTTACTCTAAGCTGAAGTTTTTGATGGTTTGGTTTATGTATACAATTGAAAATACTTGGTATTAAAAAATAACTGTCTTTATATCAAAGCAATACTGAAAGAGAGAGAGAGAGAGAGAAATAGATAAAAATAAATGAAAATTATCCCAAATTTTACTAACCAGAGAAAGTTGCTGTTAATATACTAGCATCAATTCTTCCAGATAATTTTCTATACTTATTTACAAAGTATGTATCTTTTGACAACAGATGTATAATTTAAACATAATGTTATATTCCACATACCTGAATCATTCATCTCAATTTTTATTGTGAATATTTTTTCTGCAGTATTATTCTTGTTACCAGAAAGCTCTATCAGATCATTTGATTATTTCAACCTAAGGTCTGATTAATCAAGTGTGAAGCTAAACTGAATAAGCAGACAGGCAAACTAAGCAGAAATCTCAGTAAATTCTAATGTTTGAATCACCTGGGTCCTCAACCAGCTATCTATTTTGTAAATGCAGTGTTTTCCAAGTGCTTACCTAGAAAAGATAGAGTTAAATTCAAGGAATTTATGCTGAAAAGCCTTTGCTTTTCAGGCTTTGTTTGTGATGTTCATTTTAGTAGTACTGCAAAGTGAGGGAATTAACCTCAACTTCAAACCCACGTCTTTGATCTAAAATACTCGACAGAAGCCTACAGGCTTCCTCTAAGGCTGCAATTTTAAAGGAGGCATTTTCATCATGACTATGGTTTTTAGAAATTGTAAGTTTCACAGTTTTGAAGAAGAATTAGTCAGGGAAATTCTCCCAAAGCTCTCCTCTGCTCCTTTCCTCCTCCCCACCCTTCCTTATTCCTCTGGCTCCATCATGTGAGAAGTATTGCCGGTCTCTTAATATTGCCAACATTTTGGATGGTGCTGAGACATATGAAAATTTCCGGTGATGTAAAAGATCTAGATTTATTCTCATTTTTAAACCCATGTGGGCAAGAAATGAGGGGATGAAACTTCAGCAAAGTTTCCATCTAAAGGGACATTCTTAACTCCAATTCTTAACTCACAAAACCATGGAGATATTCGAGGATAGAGATAGACATACTGCTTTTGCCATATGAAAAATAAACCTGTAATATATATTTTGATTCTGGTACTCATTGCACCTTTTAAAAGAGGATCTTCTTAGAGGTAGAAGGAATAAAATCACTTTAAAATTTTTTTATTAGCTACTCCAAGGGTAGATCTGATATTTTATTTATCTTAATCTAAATATGCTTCATAAGAATCTAAGAAATGCTGCTGTGGATCAGGGAAGAAGCCTTTAAATGTAGTGTTTTGTCTTCGAGGTCTCTGGAGGGGAGAGAATGGGAGTGTGATATTGAGGAGAGTTCTTTTAGGACCATGTCTCAGGTTCTAAGCTTCTCTGGAAATAGACAAGGTGCTTGACTGCATGATGCTGAATATTAATAATTATAATTATGAATTACTGAGTATTTGCTATGTTCCAGAAGTGCACAAATGAAACAGAATTAATTGCATAGTTTCTTTGAATAAATCCAGGATACAAGGTAGGTATTAGTGTTATCTCCATTTGATAGGTGAGGACTCTCAGGCTTGGAGAAGTCAAATAACCTTGCTGAAGTCACACAGTTACCAACTTAGTAAACCACCTGTTGAAATTTAACCCATGTCTGTTAGAATTTTTACTACCTTATGTCACTCAACCACACTCATCTGTGGTTGAGTCTTATTGTGGGACTCTGGGGTTCCCCCAAGTTCATGCTTCTCTTGGGTTCAGGACAGCCTTTATGCACTGAGCCAGCCATGAGTGGCAGTAGGCTGTGGTCCTTGGGCTGGTCCATCTGAGAATCCCGAGTGTCTCCAGTGCCTTCCCCAGGGGATGGGGTCATTGATGATGAATGGCACATTGAGGCTGGAGTGAAGGAAATCCAGCAGAGAGAAAGAGCAGCAGGCACGAACTAGCCTCCCACTGCTGTCCTTCCTTTCCTAACTGGGCCCTCTCAATCTTCTCTTCTTTAGGCGCATGCTGTCTGTTGAAAGCAAGGATAGCCATGCCCCTTACCTGTCATTTAGTGGCTCCTTCCTTATCTCCCTAGACAAAAGTCAAAACTCCTTTCCTTGGCATCATCTGTTCTTGCCTGTTTCTTCCTTTATGCCTCCTGACATTCCCAGCCTGTATCCTCGGTGGAAGCATATCCAGCCACTTACAGTCTCCCAAACACATCTGTGTGTGCATTTGTGTGTTTAAATGCTTTTGCATATCCTCTGTTCTGTGCCCTTTCCTCTCATGTCTTGTGTGCCTCAAAACTCCTTATTTTTCAAAATGCAGCTCAATTGTATCCTCCTCCATGAAAAATTTCCTGTCTCTTCATGCAGAGTAAGGTACTCCTTCCTCTGGATTCTCAGAGCATCCCATAAATTCCTGTCAAATCATGTGTGACAAGATTCAATAGTATTTCTCTTATTTTTCACTTCCACCGGGCTATGAGCTCCCTGAGGGCAACTGGTTTGTCTTGGTACTGTGGATCCCTAGTGCCTAGTATAATGTCTGTAAGTGTTTGATAAATCTTACATGAGTGGATTAGTGGATGCATCTGGAATCACAAAACTTAAAAGTAGAACTTATCCACCTTGCTAGGATGCTGTCTGACATTTAGCAAATCCCAGGACCTTTCAAGATCTTAGATTCCTCATCCTCGAGATGAAGATCTTGACCATTTCCTCTAATGGTTCATCCTTAGAGCACCATTAGTCAGTTTAACTATAGGGTATTAAGGAGTCTCTGATGGCAACTACTTTTCAGCTTTCTTTTGGCTAAAATCTTGATTTTAGTCCAAGTTTTTGAAGTGAGTGATTTGGACCAAGAGAAAGGACACTGAAATCTATGGAGACCAAAATGTAATGAAAAGGTTGTTTTTATAATAGGAAGTCCTCAGGGCTTGTTTCACTGTCACAGGCTCTTGGAATGTTCATATTGGGAGGAACCTAAGAAATAAGTCCAATAGCCTCTTTATTTCATATATACATATATATATGTGTGTGTGCATATATATATGATATATATAAATTAAGATAAACAAGTTATACTTAAAATATAAATTAAGTTACTTGCTCAAAATCCCAGCACTGGTCTGAAGCAGAGTGCAGGCTCTGGAGTCTCCAGTTTGTACACTTCTGCTGCACCAAGCATTTGATCTCTACAACTAAATCAATATGTTGAATAATATTGTCTGGTAATATGTACAAGGGGCAAAGTATTAATGTTATTCTTCAAGCTTCTATTTCATAGTTGGCTCAGTATGGAGAAGACTTAATGACATATTAAACACCTTTGATTTCTCTTTATGTTCATATTAGCTTGGACTTTCCTGCCAAATGCAGCACAAATTAATGAATAATTTGTTTTTTGTTGTCTTTTTTCCTACATCAATTTGAATAGCATCACAAAGGGTAAATGAAGAGTAAATGAAGCCTCATAAAGGGCACTTGACATGACACATCATGCTAGAAGATATGCTAAAATAACCCACTTAAGCCTCAGTTAGTGGGGCTCCAGCTTCATGGAAGACGAAGTACACATCTTCCAGATAAGAAACTGGACAGTGTGTGGGCAATATAGAGCAAGTTCTGATGTCAAACTCTATTGATGACATTAATCATAAAGGCTTGGAATTGTTATATATTGTGTCTAGGTATGAATCAGCAGGTCACCTTTTCTCAAATGGATGGACCTGTTATCCACTCTTAAAAATTTTACATCTGATGAATGTTTGTATCAATTAACTATTGAGGCATAACAAAACCATCCCAAAACTTAATGGCTTAACATAATAAGCATTTACTATTGCTCATGAGTTTATAGGTCTGCTGGATATTTCTCTGGTCTCAGTTTGGGTCTGTAGTCACTGTGGGTCAGGTATGCAGATCTGTTGATCATGACTTGGCACTCTTGTATCCATAGGTTGGTATAGAATAGCTTTGGCTAGGATAACTAGCCTCTCCTGAACATGGTTTATCACTATCCAGCTGGCAAGTCCTGGTCTTTCATTCCTTTCTTTTGACTTTTTCTTTCCTTTTTCCCCTCCCCTCCCCTCCCCTCCCTTTCTGAGTTTTGCTCTGTCACTTGGGCTGGAGTACAGTGGCACACAGCTCAGGCTCATTGGAGCCTCAATCTATTAGGCCCAAGCGTTCCTCTGATCTCAGTCTCCCAAGTAGCTCCGACCACAGGTGGCACCACACTGGGCTACATTTGTAATATTTTGTAGAGATGGGGGGGGGGGGTCTCACTATGCTTCTCAGGCTGATCTCGAACTCCTGACCTCAGGTGATCCTCCTGCCTTGGCCTCCCGATGTGCTGGGATTACAGGCATGAGCCACTGTGCCTAGCCAAGTCCAGGCTTTCTCTAAGAGTGTTTAAGTCTAACTACAAGAGGGAGATCAAAGAGAACCACGACAGTCTCTTAAGACCTAACCTTGTAGTTGGCACATCATCATTTCATTTGCATTCTGTAGGCCAGACCAACTCACAGGGTCAGCCAGAATCAGAAGGAAGAAGGCACAGTTACAGGGCAAAGAGCGTAGATGTAGGAAGGACATTAATTGAGGCTTCATTGCAATCACATTGAACACGTGCATATGTGTTCATAAATATGTGAAAAACACAGAATTAGGCAGAGTAAAGGGAAAATTTCCTCTTTGGTCTTCTACTCTTCTACTTTTTTCCCTAAGTTACACTAGTAACAATTCTGTGTATTCTTCCAGGACTTTATGTGTGTGTCTCTACATAGGGATGGGGAGATATAACTTCCCTTGACAAAATGTATAGCTCTGGGTAGACTTTATAATATATTTTTATTTAAATGTTATTTATAGGTTGTATATCTCTTATCCGAAATGCCTGGGACCAGAAGTGTTTTGGATTTCAATTTCTTTCACATGTTGGAATATTTACATATACATAATGACATATCTTGGGGATGGGGACACAAGTATAAACATGAAATTCATTTGTTTCATGTTCACCTTATATGTATAGACTGAAGGCAATTTTATACAACATGTTTTAACAATTGTGGGCATGAAACAAAGTTTTGACTGTGTTCTGACTACAACCAGTCACATGTCAGGTGTGGAATTTTCTACTTGTGGCACCATGATGGCAATCAAAAAGTTTTGCATTTTGAAGAATTTTGGATCTCAAACTTTCAGATAAGCGATGCTCAACCTGTATAAAATAATGTTTTAAAATACAGAAAACACAAATAAAAACTTCTATATCCATCACTCTGATTAAGTAATAGAAACATTTATAACATAATTTAGAGATTTTCCTTTTATAAAGAAATAAAATGCTATACATTGGAATATACCACCATGTATTTATTAATTGCTTATTTATTGATATTTAGATTTTGTATTTTCTGCCATTGTGAATATTTCTGCAGAGAACATTCTTGCATGGCTCCCTGTGTACATATGTTAGGGTTTCCCTAGAGTAAACATCAACACATGTAATTTATGGATCTAGGGCCTCTGCAACTTCACCTTTACTAGACATTTTCATTCTTTCCCCCAAAAGGTTGGTACCAACTTCCGCACCCACCAGCAGGATATAAAAGTTTCCCCATATCTTAACTCACAATTGGTATTAATACTTCTTAACCTGATGGGTGTGAAATGACATCACATTATTAGTCATTTTACATT
The DNA here is from genome assembly GCF_007565055.1 of Rhinopithecus roxellana. Classification (NCBI taxonomy): domain Eukaryota; kingdom Metazoa; phylum Chordata; class Mammalia; order Primates; family Cercopithecidae; genus Rhinopithecus; species Rhinopithecus roxellana. Next base: position 66,354,412 of record NC_044554.1, read on the forward strand.
TCTGTGATTATTTTTGAAGTTGAGCATCTTTTAATATACTTACTAGATTTTGGAATCATTTTGGTAGTGAAGTATTAATATATGTCCTTTGTTCATTTTTATATGGGATTGCTTGGCTTTCTTTTCCTGACTTTTGTAAGTCCTTTATGTATTTTGGACTAATTATCTAAGACACAGACTAATTATCTGTGTCTTACGCTTATCCTCTTTCAGTCTGTGATTTGTCTTTTTGCTTAGTTTATGTTCTCTTTTGGTTATCGAGATCATAATAGAAACTTTGGTAATTTGTTTTTCTATTTTCTGCAACAGTTGAAATTTAAGATGGATTCTGGCAAATCTCACTTCTAAATCTCTTTTTGACTACTGTTTAACATCTTTAGTAATTTCTATATTTACAGTAGAAACTAAGCTTTGCTTCAGCCCCTTGGGCTGCGTTGGGGGTTTTCCAGTCCTCTCCTCAAAGCCTGTGCAGACCTCATGGACCAAGTATCTAGTTTAAGTTCTCTGCTGGGCCACGGCCCAAGGCCAGGACTCCAGGCCCAGCCTTGAAGGCCTGTATTCTTGAAAAATACACCTTTAGGATGTCATATGCAGCCCAGGTCCACCTCATATTCCTGCCTTTTACTTCTGTATTTATTCATGGCTTCTGAGAACCTCCTATCTTTCTCTTAATTTCAGATCATATTATAAGATTTATTTTGGATATGTTTGATCCTGTTTTCCAGTATTGATAGTCAGAGGAATGCCCATGTCAGCTTAGTCTCTCGGGTTGCCAGGAGCTCTCTGGAGAGGCTTAACATCTGATTCTGATGGGTACTATTAGTGTCTCTTGGCTACAGTACTGATCTAAGGACCTCAGCTTTATTTGTTTGTTAATAGATTTAGCACAAGAAGGAGGTCAACAGATCTACCTGGAAAGACAGAAAATATTAATACACATTTTCATCTCAGGCATTTTATATTTAAACTTTCATCAAGCACGTGGGTGAAACGAGTCCTTTAGAAAGAAAGAAAAATATTAAGGCTATGCCTTCCTTAGACAAGTGAAAAGCTCTTTTAGCAAATATTTGACAAATGTCTAAATCAATCCATATATGAATGTAAATTTGTCTGTTTACTCTCGATTGAGCTCAAGGCTGACTCACACCCATTTGCAGCGCTTGTTCTGTGAACATGAAGGACTCTATAGTCCTAATTTCAGCTGCCTCACCACCTTGCACATACAAGGCGTCAATGAGAGAGAGGGAAGAAATGGATAAGGTTTCACCTTGAATCACCCCAACAGCTATTCCTTCCTGTTAAAGACAAATGGAGTCTGGGCCAATGATTTCATGGATTTGATATGGAGAAGATGTCCCACAAGGCCCCAAGCATATACCAAGTTTTGTATAAAATGATCTGTAAGTTTTGTGCCGGCCTTTGATCTTACCCTTAAGACAGGGATCTGAGATTGGAGGACCTTGGCTTCCTAGCCTCCTGTTGGTACCTACCACACCTGTCTCTTTAGCATCCTCTGCAGCCAGCTACTTTGATCTGCCCATGCCCAAAAGACCAGGGCTCTGCCACGTGTCCCACGGTCCCTGACTGTTTGCTCTGGGTAGTGGAGACAGAGAAACAAGGGACTTAGGAGCCCAGGGCACTGGTTGGGACTGAATTCTGGCATCTTTTGAGTGATTGTGACTGGTCTGATCTCTGGATTCCTGAAAACTTGGTGACTCTGACCATTTAGTAATTTGTCAATTTCTTCAGATGTTTCTGAACCTCCAGTTTCATGAGGTCCAGGATTCCCATACACAGGCCAATCTGGTAAAAATCTAGAATCTCGCTTTTCGAAGTGAGAGCTAAAGGCCCGGCAGCTTTGGCATCACTTGGGAGCTTATTATTGAGGTCCCACCTGAGACATATGGAACAGAATTTGTATTATAATAAGATCCCCAAGTGATTCATATGTGCTGCTCTACTTGACTGAATTTCAACTCAGTATTGGGTATCAGTATCAGGATCCTTTTGTCAAAACATGCACCCCTCACAATAATGGACACATCCCCCTTTACCTGCCCAATGGGAGTACTCTCTTGTTTAATGACCAGTCCTCATGAGTCTGTGCTACTGATGGAAGTATGGCTGTCACTTGGGTGTGTTAGCAAAGGAAACAAAGGTTAGAGCCAGTGCATCTCATCTTTACTCTGCCTGCTTCTGACCTGGACCACACCCTGATTCTTCTGGACTGAGCAATATTTGATTATACTTCTCCAATCCTAGTTGCTCTGCGGACTTGGACTAGGACATTCACATACTCCTCATGCTCCGCACCTCCCTGCTGCATGCCGGGTGAGCAGTATCACAGACCAAGGTATTTGGCTTATTGTCATGGAGCAGAGCGAACGTCCACATCCACCCATGTCAGGTCTAGGACCTTGGCCTTGTTAGCACTGACCTCTAAACTGAGCTTGTTATTGCGACGTTCCTTGTCAGGTAATGAGTGCTTAAGCACCCACTGCTTCCAATTATAATGAATTATTGACAATATGGGCTCAGCCCTCAAGCAACTTTCACAGTCTGAAGTGGGGAAATGATATAAAGAAGAGAGGACAAAAGACATGCAGAATGGAAAAAAAAAAAAAATAATAGCATGTAGGCCTGCCAGGTGGTTATCTTGGACCACATGGTGAGTATTTCATTATCAGGCGGTTTTGACACTTAAAAAATAGACACGCTCTCAATATAGTAACGACGGCCTTCCATACTATCGCTTGATTATTGGGAGTGTAGATGCTTGGAAATTTGCTGGCTCATGTAATCAAAACATCCAGAAGGTAATTTTCCTGCCTGATTCTTTTTGAAAATCTGGAGAAGTCACCTCACCAAATTCACTACCCAGAAAACAATTCATGAGGTTAACAGGCTTTACTAATTCTCTCAAATTTTTACTCCAACTCAAGTGAGGAAAATATTGCAGAAAGATATGCCAAAGTGCATTTTAATTATAAACCGATTTTTGTTGTTTAAAGAAAGAGAAAGGTTTTGGTTATCCTATATATTTGGAAGAAAATATTTATGGCCCACCTGAGGTAAGAGTGGAGGGACTTGCCAGCAGATTTTTTAAAAGAAATGTTTCTAGGTAGATGTGATTTTTGTTTATAATATTGATTATTTGTAAATCTGTCAGACTTTTGGGTTTATAGATTCTGCAACAATGGTTGCATTTGAGCATTTGAGTATTATCTTGTTTGCTATTTTTCTGGAAGTAAAAATTAACTATTTAAAAAAATGACACGAATTGGTCCTGCTAATGAAACACTTTTTTTTTTTTTTTGAGACAGAGTCTTGCTCTGTCACCCAAGCTGGAGTGTAGTGGCGCGATCTCCACTCACTCAAGCTCCGCCTCCCGGGTTCACTCCATTCTCCTGCCTCAGCCTCCCGAGTAGCTGGGACTACAGGTTCCCCACCACCATGCCTGACTAATTTTTTGTATTTTTTTTAGTAGAGACGGGGTTTCACCGTGTTAGCCAGGATGGTCTCGATCTCCTGACCTCGTGATCCGCCCGCCTCAGCCTCCCAAAATGCTGGGATTACAGGCATGAGCCACCACGCCTGGCCTGAAACACTTTCAAATAAATATATTTTATTTCTAGGAAGGGATTTAATTTTCTTGCTTTGATTATGGCAAGATTTCATTTCAGGAAGTGCAGAATTAGAACTGTTTCTGCTCAGATTGAAGATGTCCACTGGATAGATGTCCTTTGACCCAGTATTTCCTAAGCACATGGTCCAAACAGTGCAGGGCACTGGGAAGTCCCCATGTCTAATGACAAATGCTCATGACTAATGAGTCAGTGTGGGCGGATTGGTAGAATTTCAACATTGATCACAATCCTATATAAAAACCTGCTGCAGAGATGATTAACTAAAATGTATAAAACTCTGTCCCTCATTATCAGCACCTTTATATCAAGGTAGATGCAAACAGATAGCTAAAAAGTGGCCAACTAAGCAAACAATGCTCCACGGAGTCCCTTTTTCAACAATGTCATCTGCATTGCTTACACAGTGGGCACTGGCTCCAGGCTGGGCTCTTAGCCGGGACAATCAGCCAAAGACCAAACAATCTAGCTGGACAAATCCAAAAGCATCCTCAAAGGAAGAGAAGGAACAACAAAAACAACAAATTGACCCAAAATGACAATCATAGAAGACAGCCAAAACTTTGCAAGGGATATTATAGCATAACCAGGAGTTCTGGAATAAGTCTGTGCCTATGTAAGGTTACCAGTAGAACACTTCAATTGGGAGCTCATCTTTAATTTTGTTTTGAGTGATGGAGGATCAAGGGCCCTTGTCTACATGGTGACAACAAAGTTGATGGATTCTGGTCTTAGATCTAACACCGCTGAGCAGTGTGACTTGGGCCTACATACTCCTCTGGGGCCTCAGTGAAGAGGGTAGCAATATTAACCATTCCAGTGAGTGCCCACCATATGCAGCCAAGATGGTCTCAGGGACCATGGCTTTAGGGAATGGAAGCAGATGAACTGTGAAGTCACTCAGCAAGAAGCTCCATGGTTGAGAAAAATCAGCTTAGAAAATTGGGTCAGACCTGGGTGGTGACTATATCAGAAACCTGCGAGAGGAAACACTGTAAATGCATTAGCCAGGGCAAAATTGATCATTTAAAAAATAAAGATAAGACAATGGATTAGATAAGCCATGCTAAATAGCTTATGCCCTGATAGAAATGGGATAAATAATTGGAATTGTAGGTGGGGGTTAGGGGGAAAGTTCTATTTTAATCCAGAAAAGAAAAGACTCATTTTCCCTTCAGTGTCAAGCATGTGCTTTAGTTTCAGATTCATCTTCATGTTACAGGTGAAAGATAAAGGCCCCTGGTCCACCCTGGATGTTGGGTAAAATGATTACACTAATTGTCCCAATCAGCTCCCTGAAGGTTAAGATGGCATTTTCTTTGCAGACACACTTTTAGTTTGTAAAATCATTAAGTTTTGGAGGATACTGGATGACACACATTGCTGCAATTATCCCTTAGCCTGGAGTGGTCAACTTAGTTGAACAGAATGTGACACTAATAAGAAACAATGTTATGGATAAAATCTCATGCAAGCTATATGACTTCACAGAGTGGGGAAAGTCCGTGTTTCATGAATACATCCCATCTCTGGACAACAGGCTTGCAAAAATAATGGTTTGGTATCGATCAAGATTGGAAGTGAGTGAATATGTGTGGTCAGCGTGGGCCATCAGTATGATGAGACAGATAGCACAAAGCAGTTACCCTACAACCATTGGGTCTCAAATACATGCAGGTACACTTTTCTTATGATAAGGTATTTTACTATTTTATGTAGCCATAACTATAGCAGTAATAAAGTTTCCATCATCCATTATCTGAATGCTTACTCGTTCTAGGCATAGTAGTAACCAGGTGCTTGAATTTTCTCATTTAATACCCATAGCGATCCATGAGGGAGATATTGTTTCTCCATGTTATAGATGAGGAAACCTAGTCTCAAAGATGTGTGGAGACTTGTCCAATTTAGCTGTCTATCCAGCTAAATAAGGATGACATGGGAATTGGCTTCTTAAACCTAGAAGTATATTTTTATTTTATCACGTTGATTGTGCTTTTCATGCTAAGATATCAACACACGTAGTAAATGGATGAATGCCCTGACTGAGTTGGTGTCTTTCCTTAAAACCTAAGGCATGGGGCATTTTGTGGCTTGCCAACCTCAGAAAGAAGTCAGTCTTATAGAACACTGATGGTTAAGATGCCTGTCTTCTGATTGATAGAGATATTTTTACTATCAGGTGGCAATGATTTTAGACAAAATTAATTGAAATCATACTATGAACTGGGCATTGCCCCAAGTGCTTTGTACATTATCTCATTTGATCCATAGGAAACTAAAGCACAGACAACTGAGGCTTAGAGAATCTAGGTAAGTAGCTGAAGGTCAGGTAGCCTGTAATTGGGAGAATTAGGATGTATAAACGATCCATCTATTTTCAGGATCAGAGCACTTAACTGCCTCTATACTATGTGATTTTATTTTCTGATATTTGTTACTAAATATTTGTACATGTAACCATTTATCAATTTAGATAGCTTTCCTTTATGGGATTCTTTCTTGAGTTGATCAAGGGATATTTTATTATTAGCTTTAAATTATTGAAAAAGAAGAAAATTGCCTTAATTTTACAATTTTTTAAAGATAAGGTGTTTTCAAATTGAATATGGTTTTACTTATTCGAATGAGTTTTCTTAGCTGTGATTTGGTGAGGGATGCTGGATTTTAATGCACTTACTACTTTATCTTATAACCACCTCTTTCTAAAGTGACAGTTTCTAGGTCCTCACCTTTAGCTCATGCATATGTATACACAATATATAGACTTTGTACTCAAACCACTTTGCTTTCCAATTTTCTCCTATATTAATTAGGGTACAGGTTTGGCAGCTGTAAAAATTAGATGTCAAAATGTAATACTTCAAACAACATAGACTTTGTTTAGGAAGGCATTTCAGGGAGAGTAGGCAGCTTGGCTCCATGAAGTCACCCAGACACTCAGGTTCTTTCTGTCTTATTGCTCTGCACCCCTAGGGAACTGTCCCCATCCAGGTGCTCAGTGGTGGCACCCTCCTTCACATCTGCATTCTGGCCCATGGGAAGGGGAAAGGGACAGAGAAAGTTAAGGACAAAAAATGTCCTTTATAAACATGTATGCCATTGGCTAAAATTCATATTTTATTGGCCCAAATCTAGTTATATGGCCGTGTCTAGTTAGCTACAAGAGGGGGTTGTGAAATGTAGACTCTGGCTGAGCCACCTTTCCGGTAGTTCCTTACCTAAAAGGACAAGAGAAGAATGGACATGGGAAATAAGGAACAGTCTCTGTTTACAGCTTGTCCTTCTAGTATCCAAGTATCCCTTCCTACCCTTCATCCCACACAGAGGATACGCCCCCTTCTTCCCAAAGAGGCAAACCAAAGTCCATTTATTTACTGCACCAACTGAGAGTCCAGGCCTCTGGGATACGTTCAGGCCTCTCTATCAGAGTAGATGTGCCTCCAGTGACCCTGGCACTAAAGGATGAGTTATCTGCTCTGAAATCCCTGTTTGGAAAGGGAAAATAGGAAGCAAACAGCAGAATCTAGTCAGTAGGAGTTAGCACTTTGTTGTTGCCACATTTCTCTGGGCAAGAACTGCTTGGCAGTCTTCATTAGGTCATCTCAGCCACTCCAGACTCACTCTCTGGGTATAACTCCCTGTCCATTGTCCTGGATGGCCTCTGTCTTTTGTAGCCACATCTGTGGTGGGTGTTGGAGAATATGCCCTCATTGGTAGCTTCCCCCCTTGTACAGCTTGCTTTCTACTGGTGCAGGTTTGGGAACCTGAGATTTAGTTTAGTGATTAAACAGTCATAACTCTGTCAGCCAGGTTTTTGTTTTCTTTGGCAATGTAATACCTGCAAAAATTCCAGTCTGTCTGCTTCCAGTTCCACATTGAAGTAGCCTTTGGCTATAGTTTTTAGCTACCTTTTGATTTATTGGCTTCGTAGCTTATTTATTGGCTTGGTAGCCCACTCCTAACTCCCTCAGTTTCAGGGCTTCTTCCTTGAGGTCATCTGAAGCAATAGACTCGAATGGGAAATCCAGGCCTGCCCCACCTGAATGTCTGCAGCTGAACTGGCTCCCATTGTGTGGCCTGGGAGAATATAGGAGGTTCTTGAAGGATGCTCTGAGCAACAGTATTACCTTCTGCTTGGGGAACAGAAAAAGTTGGCTTTTCTAGCAAGAGTCTTCACTTTCCAGCCGTCAATATCTGTATCTCTGTCCTTACAGCATGTGACCTGGTCTCAGATATTTTTGGTTTTGTTATGGCAATATCCGCCTCTAGGTAGCAACTCTATGTTAGAATTCAGGCTAAACTGCTGTAACAAAGAGGTTTGTGAAAGTAGCTTAAACAAGCTAAAAATTTCTTTCTTTTTTACCCAGTGGTCTCAATCAAGGCAGGTAGGCAACCCAGGATGGGTCGGTACTTCCGCTGTGCAACATTCACTAGAGAAAGCCCCGATTCCTTCTGTGTGTTACTCTGCTGAGTCCCCTGGGGTTGCTCTCAGCTGCAGCACTGAAACTGGCTCCCATAAGCCTGCTCACATTCCAGTCTGCAGGAAGGGGCAGGTGGGAGAGAAAGTGGAGGGTGAACATTGTCCTTAGGAAACATGAGCTGAAAGGTATGCACATCCTTCCTGGTTGTACCTTATTGGCCAAAGCTTAGTCCTTTAACCACTCCGAGGTACAAAGGAGGCTGGTGGAAGTAGGGAGATATAGTCTCTAGTGGGATAGCCATTTGCCTAAATAGAATTCAGGGAAATCTATAACCAAAAGGAAGAGTGAAGAGTAGATAGTGGGGGGAGTCAGATAGTCTCTAACAAATCCTGCTGACGGATTATAAAATGAGGTTAAAACATGACTGGAGTTGTGGCAGGCCCTTAAATATTTTTTCTTTCCTAAGGAGCCTATCCATCATGAAAAGTGATAGGAAAGAAAAATCTCCTCTTGGTTCTGTTACTCAGCTCTCTCCCTGTGTTCTTACAAATACAATGTGAATTGAGTTTTAAGAAAAAAAATCACAGGACAAGTGGTCAAATGTTTTAAGTTCAAATATCCATCATTTTCTGAGTTCCTTTCAGCCAACCACATTATAATTTCATCATGAAAATTCTGTGTCTGGAAAGGTGCTTATAACTAGTTCCAAGCAGCATGATTTAGATGGTTTTTTATCTTTTCTTAATACTGCTATCATTGCCAGCCCAGATAGAGTAATTCAGACTTGGTAGCAGTAATGTGTGCCTGAGAGCAAGCACACTTATGCTGGTGAATGAAGAAGTAAAAATCATGAGCTGAGCGGCCAGCTTACCCTGTCTGAATCTCTGCTGCCCCTGAAAACACTGAACCTGTAGACAAAACTGCTTTCTGAGTTTATACTGAGGAACAAGGTTTATTTAGGTTAGAGGAGGAGGAAAACACAGAGGAGACATCAAGCCTGGGAAAGTGAGTAGCGTTGGAAAATGTGGTTTGAAAGGTATACATATGTATTGTTTTCTGATGTGCTAAGTTCATGTGGACATCTATAAGCAATTTCCTTGCTATCTCAGTTGAACTGTTATCATCTCTAACACACAGTTGTCAAAATTCACTTCTGAACCTTGTGAGTGTGCACACCTGTGCCTTTGCATCCCTCACCATTTGGTGAGTTGACAAGTAACTGCAGTTCTGATGCTCTGGCCTTTGTCTCATTCCAACCTTGAAATTGTTGTGCTCCTTCCCCATGCCCACATAGCATCTCCTCAACTCTGGTAACATACTTTTCTAGTGTTTTGTGAGCTTTAGTTGCTGCCATCCTGCGTGGGTGTTGAAGGTTGCCGGTTCTAGTAAGTTTGCGTTTCGCAGTCTCTACCACGGTATCTCTGTCACCTTTGCTGTTAGTAGTTCTGAGGTAAGGAGTTCTGGGTCTCAGCCACAACAGTGAACTGTGTCTTTGTGTCCTTCACTTCCTTTCCCTCTTGTTTTTGCATCTTTGCCATTGAAGTTTCCCTCTTCAACCCAAAGCCCTAGGTAGCCTAAAGTGATCTACACAAGCATGATGCCTCTCTGTAGTTTCATGCTTTGTTTTAAAAATGCATGGAAATCTTGCATTCTACAGCACAATTTATTCATTTGTTACATAAACGAAAGATCTAAATTACTACCAGTTAAAACGTTCATCTCCATATGCTTCCAATACTTAAGAAAAACATGATTTGCAGGAAAATAAGCTATGTTTATCCTGTGGCTTTGCACAATCTTTTGACACATGGCTCCAAACCTCCAAGGAGTCGAAGTATTCCTTTGAGAACTATATACTATCTTAGTCAAAGAAATTAAGCTCTAACTCTGAGATTTATGCTAAGGAATATTGTTTTCTCTCAGAAAGCTAGAAATCATATCACAAAAAAGACTACCTCCTTTAGATCCAGTCCTACCAACGAACCATTCTGGTTTCTGCCCATGTCTTGTTTGACCCATGTAAGTGTTTACTGTCTCTCTTTTGACCCTAACCGAAGGCACAAAGTATCTGAGATTTCTGTCTCTGACCCTTAAGTGTAACTTCATACTATTTAGTGTTTTTTGACTTCAATATTGCCAGTCATTTGAAGATATATTTTATTCATTTGCCTTTCAATTTTTTTGTATTGCTATTTCTCTGGCTTAGATATTACCAGTGTGTTCACTTTTAACTCTGTGGTTTAACCTCCATGTACACCATTATTAAAATCAATTTTAAAAAGTCATAAGCATGCTGTGGAGACCCATCACTGAACATTTTTATGAATGATTTAGAGTGGGGCTAAATAAGTACATTTTGTGGCTGAAAGACTCTCAGTTGATAAGTTAGGGGAATAAACCATTTCTTTGCCTTCTAAAATATATGCTAGAACTATGTGTTTTTATATCCATTTTATAATGTAGAAGCATCTTGATAGCATAGTTGAGAACTCTGGGGGATTTTGCCTCCATCCACATTTCTTTAAATTTGACTCCTTAAGTATTTGGGCAAGTACTTGGTTAAGTTTAAGTATCAACGTCATGAAGAGTTGTATGCGTCATACAAAAGGAATAATGTCTTACCCCTAGCAACTGGGGAATAAGGGGACACAGTAAATATGTATCAACAAATATATCAAGGGCTTAATGGGTAGCAAAGAATGAAGTGATTAAGTATTCATGCCCTCCACATGTATTCACCAAGCTCTGCTGCTTCCCAAACACTGTGCTAGCCCCAGAGAGGTGGTAGAGAATGAAACAGACATGGTTCCTGCTCTCATGGGTCCATGGATGTTACCCTATATTTATTGAGCCCATATCACATGACAGACATTTTTCTGCATCCTTTACATGTACTGGTTGTTAATCTTTACAATAACATTATGAGGTGTGAAATACATTTATGTATAGCTAGGAATTGTTGGAACCAAAATTTGAACCCTAGCATTTCTCCCCACAGCACAGAGCCCTTGACTTCCCCACTGTCCTCTTACATAATCAGCTGGTATGTCCAGCGTTATCAACCTGTAAGCTGTGATTAGTGCTAAGAATACCAAGTGCTGTGAGAATTTAATTGGGATTGGTAAATATGGGTTCAGAGAAGGCTACATAGAGAATAGTTAAAAGTAGCCAGTAAAGTGTGAGTGGAACAGAGACTGGACCAAGTCACAGAGCTTGGTGTGTTCAGCTTTTACCTGACTAGAGGAAATTTCCAGATAACATTCATCCAATCCTTCATCTGTGTTCCTAACTCTTTCCAGGATGTACTATTCACCTGCATTGCTCTTCTCACCTGACTGTACAACCTAAAGGAGCCCTCCCATTGCTTTTCTGTAGCTTTGAATCCAGTCCGTTTAAAATTATTCTCTGGAGAAGAGGAAGATAAATGTGTTTCTGTCAATTGCATTCTGCTGGAGGCTAAGCCATATTGCAGCTGTGTTTGTGAGGCTGAAGGCGTCATTCTTGTAACTGTGAGAGGATGGGTCTTTCTAGGAGTGAGCACACATAATTCCTTAGAGAAAGAATTTTGGGCTTTTCACTATCAGAGTCATCCTCATTCTGGTTTTAGCCTTTCCTGGATAGGAATAGGTTTCAGCCACTAGAACTCTGACAGCTCAGTTAACTTATTACTTCTTGATATGATATAACTCCACAACCTGAGATCTTCTGTACTTCATTACATAGCCAATGTGGTCTTAATCAGACATTTGAGGGAATCCATTTGTCTCTATTTTTCTTGCCTCCACAATCTGAATCGCACAAATTCATTTCTGACAGTTCTTTTGAATTTTTCTTCTTTATGTAACCTGATAATATTCACTCCTGCCTGGTTGTAAGGGACTATTATTCTTTTGTCACATGTCCTAATTTATAAGACCTGTACCTCTCCAAGAAAGTGGAGAGAAGAAAGTGCTTAAGTCATTTCATTAAACTTAATTTGTAGTCTCCAGGCATATTTGTATATTATCTACCTGCTATCCTTTGAATGCAATAATATGCCTTAATATGTATGTCTGTTTATTTTCTCTAGCAAGATAGTGTACTCTTTAAGGGTGAACACTATGCTTTTATAAAATTATTTTTCACAGAATCCTGTATGTTGATCAACCATGGATACACAAGAACGTGTCTTAAATAACTAACACTGTGGTAATTCTTTATTCGGTTGTCTGTGATTATTTTTGTGTAATGCCAACCTTGAATTTAGTTTGTCAGCTAAAAATACATCCTTTATTTTATATTAACTAAGGGTAAACAAGTTAATCATTGACTGACCTTTCTTAGCTTTCTTACTTTTGGCATTGAAGAGTATTAGCCTTTACATACTTTGGTTTCTACTGCCCTTTAAATAAATGTCCGAATGCCGCAATTAACTTAATAGATTCTTAAGAAAGACTCATAGCAAAGGCAAACTAAACAAAGTAATCAACCTACCAACCAACATAAAACATATTCTATTCTTGAGGAGGATAGAAAAAATCATTTATGGCCATCTTTTAGAGATGCTAGTGAGACTCCTGCATTGGTAAGTTTGACCCAACATTACCCTTAAGTTTCTTTCTAAGATGCTATTTTAAAATTTCCAGGAGAAATTAAAGATTAAAAGGAATGTTAGTTAGCAAAGTAAGTAGAAAAATGAGGGCTTTGGAATTTGTCGTGAGGAGGGCAATAGTTATTTTGAGTTAGATGCTAAGTGCTGTGTGATGCCCTCAAAGCAACCATGATAAATTATTAAGTATTTGTAATTTATTGTACACATCAGAAAATATATTGCAATGTGAGCTGATGTCACTAAATAGCACTGGCTGAGGCATTTGTCTAGAATGTTGTGTGAGATTGAGGAAGCAGTGGACTCATTAGTAACTCAGATTGTTGCAGGAGACTGTGTTTTTCTTCCTATGAGGTTTTTTTTTTTTTACAACTTCAAACTAGAAAATAAAGAATTATAAAGACATATTTACATTGTTCAGTTGTCTTGGTGAGACTTCTGCCCTCTGAAATTATTGAGATAATACCAGTATTTTCCAAAACATGAAGGATAGAACTTGACTTCTATTTGAAGCAATGTTTTATAAATTCTCGATTACTATTTTGGGCTTTTGACTTTTTAGTTATCTATGAGTGACATGAAATGCTATTAATCTATTGTTTGTTAACCTAGTTACAAGCTACATGTCCTATTATGCTCAGTGCAATTTTATAAAGAATAATTTATACTAAGCATGCAAAAGCATGCCTTGGGTAAGGATTAATCCATAAGTCCCTAGAGATTACTATTTTTCACAGAATCTTTGCAACCTGAGTGTTTTCATGTACTGATTCAAAGCACATCATTGAATTTGTGTTTGGAAGAGAATAAAATATACTCTTGTATTTTCTTTCTTAGCAATTATAGGAGCTCTTGTCGTATACTGTGGCTCGTTAGCTCTGGCACACCTTGAAAATCTTTATTTCCCATTACTCCTGATAATTATTTTAAAAATCATCCTCTATTTTAACTAATGCCTTTTTTTCCCTTGGATATTCTAAATTTTACTTCCATTCCAAGGCATTCAGTATCAGCTCTGCTTACAGACAAATTGCTTCATTGCCCTTGAGAGCATTTTCTGGAAACTTCAAAAGTATCTCTCCATCCGTACCAAGCAGTGAACCTGCTGGAGAGAGGTGGAAGGAGAGGTGAGGCGGGTATATGAGTGCCAGATGGATGGGGACAGAGGAGACTTGGAAAAGCAGAGAAAGAGAGAGTTCAGGAACAGGCCAGGGTATAACAAAGAGCAAAGATTATGAATACAAAATACCCCTCAGCTGCAAGGTGAAAAGTAGGGGTCTCCAAGAATTCTGACTCTGAATGTCACTTATAATACTCGGCTTACATGAAACATTTAATAATTGATAGGAATTATCAGGCTCATAATCTTAACTATATTTTGTAACCCATTAGAAGTTAAAAGGAAAAGTGGCCATGAAAACTAAATAGGATAACAGTTAGGCTGATAGGATGATGGAACTGGATTATCAGAGGAAATGAAAACTTGGTTGAAGACCCATCATTATCATTTGTTTAATATTGTGCTTTCCCTTGTCTAGAACCTTGTCTGAGACCTCATCTGACATTCCTGAGGCAAAAACATATCACAGTCAGGAGGAGGACTGGGCAAGACCAGAGCACTGTGTCCCTCCTAAAGAGGTTTTCTCACGCATTTGTAGGACTACCGATCCCTTAGTTAATTTCTAACCTACACTGAGCAATTTATTTTGTATGCCAGCCACTGTTCTCGCTGTTCTGCATGTGCTAGCTCATATAGCTTGTATCAACTCTCTGAGGTCAGTACTACTACTATTGCCATTAAAATAAGGAGAAAACAGGCACAGAGAAGTTAAGTAGCTTCAGTAAGATCACACAGCCAGGAAATACGAACTGGGTTTTGAGCACAGGCAGTCTGGCTCTAGAGTCTTCATTCTTAATCACTGCTGTCTCCTTCCTATCTAATATAGTTCGGTAAGGGCTTTGCTCCGTGAGAATCACATTCTAATTGGTGAAGACACAGGGCTATGATTCCTTTCTTATGGCCTCTGTTGATGGAGACTCCACATTCATCTTATCTTCTGTATTCTTACTAATTCAATGCATGAAAGTACAGTATAAATTGCAAAAAACAATGTAAATATTATTTAATTATCTCCCAAACAGGGGAATTTGTCCCTTAGGTCTTCCTTAAATGTAAGTTTCTTTATATTTTAAATCTTGTGTGAGTACAGAATTCTGCTCTACCAAAAAGGGTAGACACTAACAACATGTGGCTATTTACATTTAAATTAAAGACTGGACATGGTGGCTCATGCCTGTAGTTCCAGCACTTTGGGAGGCTGAGGGGGGTGGATCACCTGAGGTCAGGAGTTCAAGACCAGCCTGGCCAATATGGCGAAACCCCATCTCTACTGAAAATATAAAATTATCCAGGCATGGTGCCATGTGCCTGCAGTCCCAGCTATGTGGGAGGCTGAGGCAGGAGAATTGCTTGAACCTGGGAGGCAGAGCTTGCAGTGAGCCAAGGTCACGCCACTGCATTCCAGCCTGAGTGACAGAGTGAGACTCTGTCTCAAAAATAAATAAAATAAAATAAAAAATTAAAAAATTAAATTTGAAACTCAGTTTCTTATTCACTCTAGCCACATTTCATATGCTCAATTGTCCTATGTCGCTAGTGACTGCTGTCTTCAATAGCACAGCTATAGAATGTGCTTGTCACAGCAGTAAGTTCCACTGGCCAGCACTAGACAGATTACAAAAGGCAGTATTTCCTTTGAAAAGAGGCAACATAATAATTAAATCACATTAGCATTGGGCTATCTTATTTTTAAGCTTTTTTATGCTTATATAATTAATATGATATAATGTCTCTTCCCCTTGGTCTTCTTCCTTATTAATTCCTTTACTTTAAGCAAATTTCTTTGTTCTTGTTCCTTTTGTTTTCTTCCATTTTTCTACTTCAACTCCTTCTTCTATACTGAATGTATATGAAAGTAGCTGCCAGAGCCCATTAAATGCATCAACACCTTTGCCTGTGGGCAGTCTGCTTCCAGCCTTGCTTCCTCAGACAACCTTTTCTGACCTGCAAGAGGATTCTCTCATACAGCCAGATTGGACCTGAGGTTCTGCATCACCTTAAATATGTATTTTTTTTTCCTTAAAAGTGTTCACACTTTCTTTTTAAAATAATTTTGTAGTTCCTCCTATTAAGGGTAGACCTCATATTTAAGGTACATGTCAAAGATGTTATCCATATTATATTTAGTAAGTCACACAAGATGAACAATTTTATGTATCTTTTAGGCCAGCAAATGCTGGCCTAAAAAAAAAAAGTCTTGCACTTTTTTTTTTTTTTTTTTTTTTTTTGAGTCAGGGTCTAACTGTGTTGTCCATGCTGGAGTGCACTGGCATGATCTTGGCTCACTGCAATCTCCACCTCCTGGGCTCAAGTGATCCTCCCACTTCAGCCCCCGCAAGTATCTGGTACTACAGGTGCAAGCCACCATACCCGGCTAATTTTTGTGTTTTTTGTAGAGATGGGGTTTCATCACGTTGCCCAGGCTGGTCTCGAACCCCTGAGCTAAAGCCTTCCACCGCTTGGCTTCCCAAAGTGCTAGGATTACAGGTGTGAGCTACTATGCCTGGCCACCTTGCACATTATTATTATTTTATACTTTAAGTTTGGGTATATGTGCAGAATGTGCAGCTTTGTTACATAGGTATACATGTGCCATGGTGGTTTGCTGCACCCATCAAGTCATCATCTGCATTAGGTATTTCTCCTAATGCTATCCCTCCCCTAGTCCCCCACCCCCCGACAGGCCCTGGTGTGTGATGTTCCCCTCCCTGTGTCCATGTGTTCTCATTGTTCAACTCCCACTTATGAGTGAGAACATGCAGTGTTTGGTTTTCTGTTCTTGTGATAGTTTGCTGAGAATGATGGTTTCCAGCATCATCCATGTCCCTGCAAATGACGTGAACTCATCCTTTTATATGGCTGCATAGTATTCCATGGTGTATATGTGCCACATTTTCTTTATCCAGTCTATCATTGATGGGCATTTCGGTTGGTCCCAAGTCTTTGCTATTGTGAATATTGCCACAATAAACATACATGTGCATGTGTCTTTATAGTAGAATGATTTATAATCCTTTGGGAGTATACCCAGTAATGGGATTGCTGCGTCAAATGCTATTTCTAGATATAGATCCTTGAGGAATCACCACACTGTCTTCCATAATGGTTGAACTAATTTACACTCCCACAGTGTAAAAGCGCTGCTATTTCTCCACATCTTTTCCAGCATCTGTTGTTTCCTGACTTTTTAATGATCACCATTCTAACTGGCGTGAGATGGTACCTCATTGTGGTTTTGATTTGCATTTCTCTAATGACCAGTGATGATGAGCTTTTTTTCATATGCTTGTTGGCTACATAAATGTCTTCTTTTGAGAAGTGTCTGTTCATATCCTTCTCCCACTTTTTGATGAGTTTTTTTTTCTTGTAAATTTGTTTAACAGACCATTTGCCCAGTCACAGGTAGCAGAAATTTAAAAGAGGCCCTCTGATTGTTAAAGTCACAATAAACAGGGCTGGGCATGGTGGCTCACACCTATAATCCCACCACTTTGGGAGCCTGAGTAGGGAGGATTACTTGAAGCCAGGAGTTCAAAACCAGCCTGGTCAATATAGTGAGACCTTGCCTCTAAAGAGAAAACAAACAAAGAAACAAACGAAAAAAACATACTGCCGAGTGTGATGGCATATGGCTGTAGTCGTAGCTACTTGGGAAGCTGATGTGGTAAGATCAGTTGAGCCCAGGAGTATGAGGTTACAGTGAGCTATGAAAGCACCACTGCATTCCAGCCTGGTGACAGAGTGAGATCTTGCTTCTAAAAATTTTTGTTTTAAAATATAATAAAAATAAAAAGTGGGATGGCCTGTTTGACAAGATACTACCACTGGAAGACACTGAACAGAGACTGGAGCATTCATTTATTTATTTGTTAATCCAACAAACATGTATTTACCACTATTAAGGGCTCACACTGTATAGGACACTGAAGATACAGAGTTAAAAGCATATTTCTCACCTTAAAGAACCAATAGGCTGGTTGGAAAAACGTGGAACTAGACAAACACAGTGCAATGGAATAAATGCTCCAATTAGAGGTTTATAATCTGTTTGAATGAGATTATGAATGTCCAATCAATGCTGGGAAGACAAGAAGCTGGGAAGGTCTCCTGGAGGAGTGGACCCTTGAAATGCATCTTGCAGGACATGTCCAGATGAAGGTTTGTAAGAGCATGAAATTAGTTGTTGGCAGATGGTTGTGGAGTTACTGATATAAGACTGAAGTCTGAGCTAAATTATGAAGAGCCTTGTGTGCTGTGCCATGAAGTTCAGATTTTGTCCTGGAAGAGAATAACATGCTATTGAAGTATTTAAATAGAGAAGTAGTGTTCACCATCAGATTGAAATTTTAGACCACATGCAGTATGCCAATTATTGAACTAGAGGCAGAAATACCAGCAAAGAGGTTATTATAGTAACCCAAGTGAGAGGTAAGGAGGGCTTGAACTAAGGCCATGGTGGTGATGAGAAAGAAATGATGGCTGGAGTAGATTTGAGAGGGATTTGGGTTTGAAACAGTAGGACTTAGTGACTCATTGAGTGGGGGAAATTAAGCACAATGAGGAGTGTAAGATAATTATCAGGTCTCCATCAAAGATATTGCTGCAAAAATTTCTCCATGGGTGAAAGACTAGGTTAAATAATATCTATAGTCTTTTACAAGTCTATAAGCTATAATTTAAAATTTTATTAACTTTCAGAACTCCTGACAGCTTATACTAATAATCATAAAATGTAATAAAGCTAACATTGAAACTTATATAATATGATGGGATATCATTTTCCATATATTACATTAAGAGAACATTAACCATACAGTATTCAATATTGGCAAGGCTGCTGTATAATCATTATTTCTAATAAAAGTATAAATTGGTATAAATACTTTGGAAAACAATTTGGTACTATGTACCAAAAGCTATAAATGCATTCAACCTGCTGTGAATTTATATCAAGGATATAGAAAACAGAATATAAGAAGAAAGCTGTATCAGGGAAGTATGTGTTGCAGTGATATTTAGACCTGTGAAATATTGGTCATGACCTAAATGTCCAAGAAAAAGGAGAAGAGTAAGTATAATTGGTTACATCAATTCTGTGGGATATTAGGTAGCTAAGAAAATGATGACTATCAGGACTATACGAGGAATGACTGTGTGCCAAGACTTAAACCACATCTTAGGTTAAAAATCAAGTGTTCTTTCTGTTGCTTCTCTTGTAATAGCATGATAATGCTCAGTGGGAAACGAAACACAAAAAGTACATGCATATTCATAATTTATGGATTTGTGTGGATAAAGACTGAAACAAATAATAATTTTTAATGCTGGGATGATAGGAATATGGACAATATTTTTTCTCAGAAATTTTTCTTTATGTCTTTGTGCTATGACTCCACAATGTTGTTTAACAATTAAAAAAGCAAAAAATACCAAATCAGTTTTATTTTGGTTTCAGAATTGTATTGTTTAGATCTTCAGCTTTCCCACAGATTGCTTGTTATTATCCTTCCCAATTTAGAAGAGTTAGATATTTAATAATAGAACACATGTGCAGCAATTCTAGTACAGCATTTTGCTTTCTAAAAATTCATAAAGCACAAATTTCACAGAAGCCCACCTACACTTTTTTGAGCTATTTAATTTTTCACAGTTTTATGCCCATGTTGTGCTATGGCACCCATGCAAAAATAACTGAAATGTTAACCATTCTGCAGAAAAATAGAAGAAATCTTTGTGATAGCTCTGAAAATGATGAATCAAGTGCTATTTTGGGGAGTTTTCCATGCTGAATAATAATAAATTGAAAACATGAAGAAAAAAATCCTGTTTTGAGATCTTGCTCTCTTCTGTCACATTCTACCTGAAGTCATTAACCACCATCTCCCTTCCCTTCATTTCTATATCTTTTTTTCCTTTCTCTCTCTCTGTGTCTCTTCTTTGCCTGTTTTTCTCCTGGTCTCACATAAATTGTGGTCTTGCATGCTGAGTTTCCAGGACATTCACTGGGGACTTGTTTTCCTGGAGTATTGTGAAGCAGCATTTATTTGCCTATGGATTTGGTTCTTATAAGGGTCAGTGACTTCCTTCTCCTTCATTTTCCTCATTCAACTTCTTATATATATTGTAAGCTTGGAGAGGCTCCCAAGTTCATTAATTTCTTTCGCATGATGCTGTGTACAATTAGAACCAGATAAGAGCCGGATTCTTATTGACATAATCAGCTTCTAAGATTAGTACTTTTTTCTATAAAGAGAGAGAGAGTCAGAAGGAAGGGAGACAGGAAGGAAGGAAAGAAGGAAGAAAGGATAAAGGAAGGAAAGAAAGGAGGAAGGAAAGAAAGAAAAGCAAAAAGGCAGGCAGCATCACCCACATGAGGACTGTGGCTATGAGCTGGTGGAGGGTGAGAAAAACCTGTTACTAGAAGGCAATGTGCCAACCTGGTATCACGTGAGTTACTATATCTGGGACATCCATGAGATCCTGAGGGATTGTGCCGTCTAATCCCTGTGGTGGAATGACATAATGCAGGAAACTAACATTTTTTTGAGTTACATGATTGTTCCCAAGTTTATGCCCAAGTGGTGTTTGAAATCCACAAGATTTAAAATGAATGGTTATTATTTGGTATTAAAATGAAGGAATGCCTTATGAATCCAACACCTTTTCTTTCTTTCATCACTTGGATCCCAAATTCTCTGTCCGTTGGGATCCAGTCCCCTTGCCTGGCATGGGCCTCAGCGTGAGACCTTTCCCCCTATTGCGGATGTTTGATTCTCCTTTCTCTTGTGTAAGTGATGAGGAGCAAGGAGTCTCTTCAATCAACAAAGAGTCTAGACGTAGGTGGCTCATTTGCCATTGGAAAAGAAACCACTCCAGATCCTTTCTGGAGAACTGTGAGGTAATTAATTCCAGAGCCTCAATGTCGACCATATATTAAAAAAATACATGTAGATGTATTTGAATCACAGATTAATGGAATCTGTGATTTATTTCTCAAATAGAACTCATCTAGTTTCAATCTGAATGGGTTAGCTCAGACTTTGCCAAGAAGCTTTCTCAAACCTCTTCTCTTTCTAAAAGCACTCATGCCAGAGTTTCAAGCTCTATCTGGAGGGGTTGGAAGACAGCCACTGATAGATTTCACACTCCACTCTATTTTCTTATGAAACACTACTGAACACCTACCAAAGTTATAAACTCACATACCTCATAGCTAGGACACTAAACTCTGCCAAGGCACATGACTGCAAATACCTACCTCTGGGTTCTCATGTGTTTCCCTGTTCTCTGAAGCCATTTTGCCCACTGAACTTCATTTTCTTGTGGCCCTTGAAGTGCTTAAAAAAGATTACTTGGGTAATAACTATGTCTTTATGTGAGAGGACTCTTGTTTTCTTTATTATAGCAACAAACATAGTATTATATTGCAAACAACATCCAGAAAAAGTGTCAGTAGTGGTTTTGATTAAATGATAGGTCTTATTTGTTATTAAAACCAATTACTGATATGTCTGAAAAGAACCTTTGACATTTGGATATCAGACCAATTAGGGACAGTTTAGTAGTTTAGTGTTGACTTACATGAAAAGCAGATGCTTTAAACCCAGGCAACATGGATTTTTATGTGGTTCTTATTTTAGTCAATACATGTTATTTTCTGGATTTCGTTCCTAAAAATATTAAACAAGCACCTGTTATGCCACCAGAACAAACAAACAAATAAACAATCTGTGTAAGATAATACAGGCACAGGCATAAAGGTGCAGAAAAGTTTTAAAGAGAAACCTGGTTACAGAAGATGCTTCCCTAACATATAGGACTAAAAGTATCTTGCTGTCTTTAAACTCTTTTTCCTCTGTATTAGTTTATTCTTGTACTGGTATAAAGAAATACGTGAGAGTGGGTACTTTATAAAGACAAGAGGTTTAATTGACTCATGATTCTGCAGGCTGAATAGGAAGCATAGTGGCATCTGCTTCTGGGGAGGCCTTGGAGCTTTTACTCATGGTGGAAGGCAAAGTGGGAACAGTCTTACATGGCGGGAGCAGGACCAAGAGAGGGAGGGGGAGGTGCTATACACTTTTAAACAACCAGATCTTGTGAGAGCTCACTTACTGTACAGTAGCAAGGGTGAATGGTGCTAAACCATTCATGAGAACTCTGACCTCGTGATCCAATCACCTCCCACCAGGCCCCACCTCCAGCATTGGGGATTACATTTCAATATGAGATTTGGGTGATGACACATCCAAACCATATCATCCCCACTCCCACTTAATGCCCTTAAAAATCAGGGCCCCAAACGTGTATTGTACCCAAGTGATATTGTATACAGTGCTACTGGACTTAACAGAAACCCACTGCCCTCCCCCTACTTTTGAATCTTTATCTCCAAGAACAATTGTTTCCAACCCCTTTAGCTCTTTTTCTGGTTATTTGTCTCCACTTTTCACATAACATTTGTATGTTGCTATTTCTTGATTTTTTTTAACTTTCATTTTGATTGTCTGTCTACTACGGAAGATGATGACTTAACTCCCCACAATACACACATTGCATATGGATATGCGTATGAACACACATACACTTCCTTTCCTCCAATCTTTCCAGTAGGATTGTGTCATAATTCTGATTTAATTAGTATTCAGTGCTTGTATTATGATTCTGCACTTGAAGTTACAGTTAGTCTAGATAGTGTACTAAAATACCATTTCTATTCTTAAACATTTTGTTTTTCCTGAAATTAATCATTTCTTGCTTTGTCATATGCTTAGATTTCTATATAACTTACCAATTCATCCTCAAACTTTGACAGAACTGTACATATGCTTTCAGTATATCCAAACACCTCAAACAGCCCATCCATTCAGTTTCTTTTCTTTTCTTCTTGGAGAGTCTTCTGGAGACTTCCATTTCCCTCCTCTAATCTGGGTGGGATGATCTTTGGACCTTTGATGGCTGTTAACTCTGCTTCTCTTCATCATTACTTTGAGAAATCCCCTTTCTTTCTCCTGTGCTGAATTCCCTGCTACTTGGATTCTGGGTCTCGTTCGTTCTTGTTTCCATCCTTGATTGGAAAGCTTCCTTCCATCCCTGAGGAGCTTCCTAAAAAAGGTGTGCATGGAAGGTAAACGATTTTTTGAGCTTTCTTCATATTTGAAATAGATTTTATTCTACCCACACACTTGATATATAGTTTGGCTTGCTTTCTTTTCATTTCAAATAAAACTCATTTTTTCTTATCATTTTGAAGGTGTTGCCCCATTTTCTTCTGACTTCACATTATTGCTGTGAAAATCCTGAAACCATTGTGAGCCTTAATCCTTTTCTGTAATCTTTTACTCATGAGTGTTTTAAAATTTTGTGTTAATGTTCCTTCATACAGGGTTTTCTTCCCTCCCCTTCCTTCCCTTTTCATTTTGCTGGCATTTTGTAAATATTTTCAATCCAAAAATTCTTGTCCTTCAGTTCTCAGAAATATTCTTAAATTTTTCTTTGGTAATGGCCTCTCTTTATTTTCTCTTTTGGGGATTTCAAAATTGGAAAGTTAAGCCTCTCGAATGAATTCTCTAATTTTATGATCATTTTCCTTTGTTTTACTTTCTGAAATATTTTCTCAACTTGCTCTTATACCTAATCTATTGAGATATTTCTATCTATCTTTTCCTTTTTCATTTCTAGGAGCTCTTTCTTGCCCTCTGAATGTTTGTATTTTTAGCCTCCTATTCTTGTTGCATGGACACACTTCTTTTCTCTGAGGATATTAATATTCTTGAAGTTATCTATGTATGTCTTATTTCTGTGTCCTTTGAGTTTATCTCTTCTGTTTGTTTTGGTTTCTGACTTTCACAGTAGAGGCTCCTCTCAAATGTCTGCTGTGAAATTAAGAGTAAGGTGCTGACATGGTGTTTGTGAGCCCTGGAAGCGAGGACAAAGTCATTGGCCAGTGGGCTTTACTTTAGCTTGAGCAGGTAGAACTGGTTATTTAGTTGGGAGACATCCATAGATGAGTATCAGTATGTCATCACCCTTGGGCCAGATTCTCCAGAGAAGACTCTTCCAATTTTCTGTATGGGGTTTAGTGGGGGCAGGGGTGGGTGGGTGGAGGTAAGTTAGGCTACTGCAGTCTGGATGCTAAACAGGGAGAGTGGACCAGGGACTATCTATTCAGTGTGCAGACTTTTGTTCTATAGAAACTCGCTATGTCTTTAGCTGTGTTTGATGTCCCTGAGTTCATCCTTTACAGAAAATGACTCTCCGATCTTCTGTGCAGAGGGACTGGAGTTGAGGGAAGGGACTTGAGAGATTTTCAACCAAATCCATTTTCAACCCCACCTTCTGGAGTCTCTGGTACCTCCACTCTAGGGCCTTCATCATGTTAAGTGGAACACTAGCTTTGTTTCTGTTGGCCTCAGCCCCAGTCCTGCTCCTTGTGGGCTCTCACTGAGCTTTTTCTATTCTGTTAAGTCAATGCGACTTGGTAATCATCTGCTTTTCAGCTTTCAAAACATTGATGACATTTCTCTCCTCTTTTCCCCACTTTTTTTATACTAGACAATTTAGTTGGGTATTTGGAGGAATTAGAGTGTCTTAGCTCAGGTTGCTAAATCAAAATACCATAAACTGAGTGGCTTAAACAAGAGACATTTATTTATCACAATTCTGGAGGCTGGAAAGTCTGAGATTAGGATGTTAGCCTGGTTGGGTTCTTGGTGAAAGCTGTCTTCCTGGCTTGCAGACGATGGCCTTCTCACTGTGTTCTCACATGGTGAATGGAGACAGAGATATAGAGAGAGAGAGACAGAGAGAGAGAGAGAGAGATCGATCAGCCTGATCTTTCCTCTTCTATTAAGGACATTAATCCCATGTGGGAATCTTACTCTCATGACTTCATCTAAACCTCATTATCTCCTAAAGGTAATACTATCACATCAGAGGGGTAGGGCTTCAACATGTCAATTTTATGGGTATACAGACATTCAGTTCATAACATGGAGGTAAATGAATGTGTTCTGTTTTCCATGCTCAACAAGAGGCCAGGCCATGCAACAGTCTTTTCTTTTTTTGCTGCTGCTATTAGTGAGTCTCAGGGTAACAGGACGGAAGTAATTGAAAGGGTGCTGTATCAGGTGACTCATCTCCATTTTCAGGTTTTTAAAATGGGAAAGACAGAGTAAGAGAAGGAAAAGCAAGGGAGAGAAAGGGAAAGTTGAGCAGGATCAATAAATAGGAGCAAGAAATGGATGAGGAGAGGAAAAGCGAGGCTATTATTGAATAGTAAAATGGAAGCCATTGTTGTCTTCATCTTCAGCCTATTCCCCCACACTCCTTCCATTTTTTCTTTGAACTGACAAGAGAACTATAGTGCTCCAATGAACTGGTCATCAGACCCCTAGCACCTGACCAAGGCTGCAATACTCTTACAGAAAATATGTTTGTAAGATCCCCAGTCATGCTTTGACTTGTGAAGTCAGGATTTATAATTTTGAATTGGAAAAGTTTTCTGATGTACCCTCTAGTTCATCTCCTCTAGGCTTTTCAAAAAGCAATTTATTGTATTTTACATGATGTTCTATTCCCATATTAGAACTTACATAATTCACAGTACTCATGGGAGGCAGCTATGTGGTATATTCATAGAAACACAAAATGTTGAAATCCAAAGGCATCTTGAGATCATCCTGTCAAGCACCCTTCTTTTCACAGATGAAGGAACTGATAGCCACAAAGTTATATATCTTGCCCAGGGTCATGCAGAGGGAACATGGGTGTGCTCCACTGCAGGGATGAGAAGAGGATAGCATGCCATAAGTGAACTCGAATGAGTGCTTCTGTTACTCTGTTTATATTCCAGGATCTTTTTTTTTTTTTTTTTTTTTTTTTTTTTTTTTTTTTTTAACAAGCTAAGCTTCTTTTCATTTGTAGATATTTACATGTTACATATGGTTAGGCTATAATGCATTTGCAAGGAGAATGAGTTTTATCTGGAAGTCACTGCATGAACGGAAATTATAGAAATTATATCACAGAAATTTATGAAGTAACAAATTGTTATCCTTTTGTTATTTGCAGTTCTGATCGGTTTTCATTTTTGCTCTTGGATGATGTTGGGATTGTTGAAAGCTTAATGTTCTTTTCTAAGAACCCCCTTAGATAAACAATACCATTTAATGCAGAATGTTATAAAACACCTGCTCTATTTCCTATAACACTGAGAATGTAGATGTTTTTGGTTTCAGTAAAAGATTGTTTGAAAGTGCATCTTTAAATTATGCAATATTGACCTGGCTTGCACATTTTCAGAATTTCCAGTAATAGGAATAAATTTTTAAAAACCTATTCTCACAAGTTCTGATGTGTTTTAACATTGAAATAAAGCCTTGTAGATAGCTGTTTGTTTAGTTGTGATTACATTTTACTGAGTCCAGCTGAAATCCTTTATTCTTAGGATTGATATGTTCCTGTTTCCTCTTCCAGTGGTCATTTTAATGGTTAACGTAATTTTTTTTTTCTGTATTCCTTCTACAGTAACATGAGTTGTCTGCTTCTTATTGTGGAAAAGTAAGATTAAATCTCCTTTTGTACAGAAAACAGGGTGTTTATTACATCATATTTAATGACAACACTGTCAAAGGAAATATGCATCTCTGTGGACTGGTAGTATCCATTAGAAATAGATTTTGCTGCTTTTTGGCTGGCTGAATCAAGCATAATCTCACTTCTGAAATGTTTTCTGACTTGTTGATTCTGACGCATATCAGTGTATCATACAACTATTCTTTTGCTTCTCTGACTGTGTAATTCCAAGGTCTCTGGCAAGAGCCAGTGAATCTTACTTACAGTTGCCAAATTCCATTTTCTTGGTCTTTTGTCCCTAGGCTGCCCTATATTATAGCATTTCTCACATCAAATTGTAATATCTGCTTACATATTGTGTTGTTTACTGTTATCTCCTGAAGATGAGGGACTGTGTTTTCTTATTCATTCATGTAACTCCAGATTCTAACAGAGAGCTCAGCATGTAGCAAGAGCTCAGCTAATGCTCCATGAGGGATGACAGGCAGACCCGGGTTTATGGAGAAAATAGCTTGCAATAGGCTCTTTTGAGAGGATGTCAGTCAATGAAATTTCTGTCCAACTTGAACCAGACCAAAAAACATTTATCTAAACTATGCAGCCTTGATGATGTAAAACTTTGAAGTTCACATTTTGAATATACCACCTTACCTGTTGATGTTGTATTTAATTATGTACATTGAGGCGACCTAATGACCAAGGAGACAATTATTGAGAGATAACAGCAAAGTGCGGTAATTATTCGCTATTAGGATTAGGTTCACAAGGTTTGCATTTGACTCCTCAATAGCCATGTGATTTTGGGGACAGTTTTTTCCATGTAAAAAGAAATTTAAAATGTTTACCCTACTAACCTGATAGCATTAGGATATTATGAGGCTGAAATTAGATATTAAAACATTAGTGAAATAGTGTTTTTCTGTTCAAATATATTATTATTTTCTATTTGTTCTAAAAGTAGATCTTTCATTAAGGAAAAGGTAATAGAATTGTGTGTGTGTGTGTGTGTGTGTGTGTGTGTGTGTGTGTGGTTGGAGGATGTTCTTGCCTCTCAAGCTACTAATTGTCTTCTATTTTGAATAAAATCTAGTCCAAAATGTATTTTGACAAGAGTTCTTCAAAGAATTATGCTGGGCATGGTGGCTCCCACCTGTAATCCCAGCACTTTGTGAGGCAGAGACAGTAGTATTGCTTGAGGCCAGGAGTTCAAGACCAGCTGGCCAACATAGCGAGACCCCTATATCCACAAAAAACAAAAACATTAGCCGGGCATGGTGGCACGCACCTGTAGTCCTAGCTACTTGGGAGGCCAGGATAGGATTGTCCCTGGAGCCCAAGAAAATGTTAGAGGGCTTGCTATCTAAGACATATCTATTCACGATCCTTTCTTTTTAGTAGTATCCAAAAAGTTAAAAACATAACTGCATTTTTAACCCTTTTATGTACTAAGCACATGGATCAAATCCTCCGGTAGGGAATGATCTTGCATTACCTAGGGAAACACTACGTGTTACCTGCATTTCCTTGAAAGACTGAGTTTTTAACTGCTTTGGGTGCTGATGTTTGTTCTCTGAAGTTCATTTCATAGTTTGGTTACTGCCATACATTGGTCATTGTACAACCCTTGCTCAGAAGGGTTATTTGGCTAAAATAAGAATGACCTTTCTGCTATCAGTTTCTTCTTTCTTAAATTGAGAATCTCAGTCCTTGTATCTGTTGAAAAGGACCCCTCACTGTTTGAAAGCTAATACATAGCAAAATACAGGTAATGCTGATAAGTAGAATCAGATATTACTTGGTGCTGAGTAGAACAGTGCACATAGATTTCAAGCTCTAATAGCTGCTGTTGATGTACTGTTGAGAATGTCCTATCTGCAGAAGGTATTTGGAAATACCTTTATGACTTGGAAATGACTTTATGATATGTACACATATAACACAGATACCAAGATACTTTGCCTTTTTCTGAATGATGTTGGTTTTAAAACATGGATATGCTTATCTATTAGATAATTTCACTATATCAGGAAACAGTGGCTTCTCATTTATTCATGTATTTGTCACACATCCAGTGAGTGTTCACAGATATCAGGCTTCACTAGACTTAGAGATACACTGGGGTATTTAATTGGTACAGTTCTGTAATGAAATTATTAATTCTGTAATGAGCTTAATTCAAAGTCTAATGCTGGTTTTTTGTTTTTGTTTTTTTTTTTAAAGTCCAGAACAGGTAAGAAATTTAAACAGTGCTCACTTTGATTTCAATATTGTCTTTGTCAAAATGGTTTTTCCAGGCAATGGGCTGGAAAATATGTCCGAGAGTCTGTTCATATTGGTCATTTGAGCATTTAGAGGGAGTTAATTTTCTCTTCTGAAACTTTCCTGTCATATTTTTCACTCCAGAATCTGGGAACCTAATTTGAAATGGCAAAAACAAATAAACAGACAGAACAAAATAAAGATCACAAATTACTCACCAAAAATAATCCAAAAAAATACAAATGCACATAACACATTAATGAAATTCATTTAAACCTAGTCAAGTGCTCCTTCTCCAATTGTTCCTCACCTCGCAATTGCTTTCTTGACCCTACAGAGAATTCCTTTTCTGCCCAGTTCCATAGATACCTCTGGACTGGGTGTTCTCTCTCAGCTCTCCTCTTTCTACTCTTGTTCTCTTTCATTCTCCCCTGACACCATTTCTCTTCTCCCCTTTCCCCTTCCTGGTTCTCTTCTTTCATATTTCTTTCTTTGTTTCTCTGAATCTTTCCAAGTTCCTATACCTATGTCTCCTTAGACATTTCTAACTCAAAGGAAGAGGTAAGAAGAGGCAACATATCAGACATTCCTTTCTATTGTGGTGAGCGTAAGTTTTTCTTCTAACTATGCAGCTTTCTGCAGCTGACTCTATATCCCCCTTGAGGAATCTCTAGTATGAGATGTGATTCTGTGTATACTTGGGGAATGAAATTTGAGGTTTCTAGAAGTAATGCAGGTGAATATCACTTGATGAAAGACAGTCACTGTTTCTGTGTGGGGGCTGTTGATTTTAATTTTAAACAATTTACAACTAACAGGTGTTTTCTGAGGAAAACATAATGTGTTGAGTGTCTATTGAGTCTCTTCACAAAGCCCATTTGGGTGGCATCCTCTCAATCTTCAGATGAGGGACAGAGGTACAAAGAAGCCACCTCACTTACCCAGTCTCACATAGCTAAGAAGAGAAGGGTCAGGATTTGGACCTAGGAAGTTTGACCCCAGAGATGAGATTCATATTCACCCCACTCCTCTGTTCCTCTGAGCAGACCTCCGGATCTGTGGTGAGTTGTGGCTGAGTGAGAGCCCAGTGTGAACCTGCCTAGACCCAATCCACCTCCAGATCACAGCATCTCTCTCAGAGTACATCTGCAGACAGCAGGAAAGGGGCTCTCTGTGCCAAGGTCCTTTCTTTACTTTTTAATTATGATTTTATTTTTTTAAAAAGTATCTATTTTTATTGTAGATTTGGGGGGTGTATGTGCAGGTTTGTTACAAGAGTATATTGTGTGATGCTGAGGATTGGGTTTCTGTTGATCCTATCACCCAGATGATGAACATAGTACCCAATAGGAAGTTTTCAGCCCTTGCCCCACTCCCTCCATCCTTTTGGAGTTCCCAGTGTCTATTGTTCCCATCTTTATGTCTGTGTGTACCCAAGATTTAGCTCACACTTACAAGTAAGAACATGAAGTATTTTGTTTTCTGTTTCTGCATTAATTTGCTTAGGATTATGGCCTCTAGCTGCATCCACGTTGCTGCAAAGGACAAGATTTCATTCTTTTTTCTGGCTGTATAGCATTACACAGTGTATATCTACCACATTTTCTTTATCCAGTCCACTGCTGATGGGCACCTAGGTTGATTCCACATCTTTGCTACTGTAATAGTGCTATGAGGAATATACAGGTGCATGTGTCTTTTTGGTAGAACAATTTCTTTTCCTTTGGGTAGATACCAAGTAATGGGGTTGCTGGGTTGAATGGTAGTTCTGTTGTTGGTTCTTTGAGAAATCTTCATACTGCTTTCCACAGTGGCTGAACTAATTTACATTCCCACCAACACTGTGTAAGTGCTCCTTTTTCTCTGTAGCCTCATCAACATGTTATTTTTTGACTTTTAATAATAGTCATTCTGACTGGTGTATGATGATGTCTCATTGTGGTTTTGACTTGCATTTCTCTGTGACCAGTGATGTTGAGCACTTTTTTCATGGGTTTGTTAGCCAGCTGTATGTCTTCTTTTGAGAAGTGTCTGCTTCTGTTGCAGTCCCATTGCATAGTGGATTGTCTTTACTTCCCCATGCATGGTAGTGCATGCCTCTTCTGTATCATTCCTTCATTGCATTGCTTTTCAGAGTCCCCTTAAGATTCCACATGGCATTTGATAGAGGAAAAAGTATAAAATGTTTGAAAGTGAGAAAGAGAAAATGAACATAAATATAAGTGCAGTTTTGCTCTTTTAATCCATGTTGTTAGAGATAACACTTTTTCTTTACAGTGATGTGCGAGATAAATCTTCTCTTTTGCAAAGTACACTTTAAGCTGATAAACTTACAGTTTCATGTTGTGCACTTTGCTGCTAAGTCCCAGTTTTACACCACATGAGGAGGTGAAAATATTGTTACAGGAGGCGTGATTACACTTATTTAAACCATAGAACAAATTTTACTCAACTACCACTAAAGGACCAATTACTTTAGGTCAAATTGTTAGTTTACTTATGTCTTCAGAAAGATGGAAATATAAATGATGCTAAGGATATTTAGGGCAGAGAGCTTATATGTTTCTGTTGCCTTAAAAAAAACACCTGGTTATTTTGTTTTGCTCATTGCTATTATCTGAAGGCATGTTCATAAGAAATAAATAATGGTGGATGGGCTGTATCACATTTTTATTAGATCAAAAAATGTTTAATTCTAGGCAAAATTCTTATGGGCAAACTGTAAGTCTAATCATTTTTAACCAATATTCTAGTCATTCTCTTTAACAATTGATAAAATGGTAATTTTGTTGGCTTATTTGTACTCCAAAACCAAAGTCTGCCATGTGGCTAACAAATTGTATAACCAGAGACTTGAGTTGATTTATGTAGAATTTAATTTGATGGAAATTGTGAACCAACTTGAGATACTGATAATACTGTACTCATGTTGTTTTTTTAAAAAGCACACAGTATTCTATACAGAGCTTTGTAAGTAATTTCATCACAATAAGTTAATCCTCAATTTCCATCACAGTTGGAACTTGGTGCCGTGACATTGTTTCTTGTTTTATTTTTCTCCTGCTCTATTATTAATAGAGATTTTTGTCTTATAAATGAGCAACAACTAAAAACATAGTTCTTTATCCTTTTAGATTGTTTTAACAAAACTTCTTTATTGAAATACCAGAAAGGTCCTATTTCTCCTATTTTTGCTGGCTACAATTCCAGTTTTCTACCGTTTGTATAGATTGCCTTTCTTTGTGCAACAAGACGTCTCTGAAAGGGAGTTTTAACATTAAAAAATAGCATTCTATTAATTATTTGCCTTATAAGGCAAACAATAGTATGCTATTGTTTCAGAAAAATGGTATCTTCATTTTTGTATGCATTTCAATTATACATTATTAACACTAATGTACATATGGTGAATTGACCTTCAGAATCCCATCAGTGCAGGACCTGTTATTCCTATTTCTGGGAGTGCTATAGATAGGCAGTCTTCAGCTCTGAACCCCGTGTGGGACTGCCCTGGCTAGAGGCCTTGCCCAAGGTCACCTTCCCCTCTTCCAGAGTGGCCCAGATCTGATGACTCATTGTATTGGTCAGGGTTCTCCAGAGAAACAGAACCAAAAAGATTTGTTGTCAGATACTGGCTCACACAATTATGGAGCCTGAAAAGTTTCACAATCTGCTGTCTGCAAATTGGAGACCCAAGAAAGCCAGTGGTATAGTTTGAATGCGGGAGAGCCAGAGGCACTGAGGGCAGGAGAAGATCAATGTCCCAGCTCAAGCAGTCAGGTTGAGTTCATTCAACCTTGGTCTACATTTTTGTTCCATTTAGGCCCTCAATTATCCCAGCCTGCATTGGAGAAGGTAATCTGCTTTATTCAGTCCACTAATTCAAGTGCTAATCTTTTCTCTTTTTTTTTCTTGTTTGTTTTTGAGACGGAGTCTCGCTCAGTTGCCCAGGCTGGAGTGCAGGGGTGCCATCTAGGCTCACTACAAGCTCCGCCTCCCGGGTTCACGCCATTCTCCTGCCTCAGTCTCCTGAGTAGCTGGGACTACAGGCACCTGCCACCACTCCTGGCTCATTTTTTAAAATATTTTTAGTAGAGACGGGGTTTTACCGTGTTAGCCAGGATGGTCTCGACCTCCTGACCTCGTGATCCACCCGTCTCAGCCTCCCAAAGTGCTGGGATTACAGGCATGAGCCACCGCTCCAGCCAATCTTTTCTGAAAACAACCTCACAGACACACCTAGAAATAATGTTTAACAAGCTATGTGGGCAGCCTGTGGCCCAGTCAAACTGATGCATAAAATGAATCATCACGCTGATTGATGTGGAGGTATAATGGCCTGGCCTTTGTGGCCTGTTTTAAAGCAACTCTGAGGGCCATTCTAGCCTCAGAGCTTGTGGTGTCAGCAGCCTGTCACTGGGCCATAGCCAGCTGGATTTCTCTGCCTGGATTTCTCTGCTTCCCTGGAGCCCTCCATCAGGTAGATGCCAAGAGCAAATTTTGTGCATTTCAAACTCCTTCTGAGGTCTACTTCTAGGAGAGTCCAACAGTATTATCTCAACACATTAGATTCCAACCTCTTAAAAACGTAGCACACATGTTTGAATGAAACAACATGTGCTTGTTTCCATAACAACTTTTGCTTAACCCAATTAGCACCATTAATATTTTAATAGTTTTAACCATTTTATTAAAGAGTTAAATTCTAATTTCAACTCAGATATTTGAGCCAAATCTTTACTACTTATGGAATCCATTTGAAAGGAGAATTAATTCTTGGAGGTAGGAACTGGGGGATGGGAGAAGAATATAAATAACTTTTCCCATTCTCTCACCTTAAAATTGTCCCAATCACATTGTAATCAACAATGAAATCAACAGTGAAACCTAGTCATTTCATCTATTGGCACAGGCAGGTGAGCAAGGATCACTTTTGAGAATTTAGGATATTTGATAATACTACATATAAAATGGTGAAGGGTTCAAAAATATGATCTGTTGAAAAACCAGTGTTTTAGGGCTGAATATCAAGTCTCTCAGTATTGGTGATGATTATTGTCTGGTTATGATTATTACTGTTATTAACACTGATAATAATGTGCCACATTAGCATAGAAATTTACCGTTTATAAATGAACTCTCACAGTATACCTGAGAGATAGTTATTATGAACCTCATTACAGAGATGAGGAAACTGAGAAATGAGAGACTTTTCAAGATTACATGGGGCCACCCTCAGGTCTTCTGACAAATATGTTTTCTTTCTCATTCCACCATCTCTCTGCACTAGCAAATCAATACATATAAGCCTTTTATCTCTCATATCTGAGACACCTGACCACTCACCCACAAGTCTCAGCCTTCTACAGAGGTAAAAATTCTGAAATGGCATTGTTTACAAATTTGCCTTTGTATCAATATGAGGAAATTCTAATGCCGCCGTACAGATGAATACACTAAGGCCTAGGTAGTATTCTAATTCATGGTACCCTAATAGAAACTATTTTGGGAGGCAGATCCCATTTCAGTGACAACTTCCTCTGCATAGTCATGACCCATATGTATAATTTGTTTACTTCTTTTAATGACATCTACTTTTAAACATATATTTACATATAGCTATTTGTTCCCCTACTTGATGGAGAAGTCTTTGAAAGCAGGACTGTCTCATTTCTATTTCTCTATCCTAGAAGTACCTATCACAAGTCTTGCATTTATTCATTCAACAAATATTTGTTGAAGTCTGTGTACCAAACACAGTGATACGTGTTGGGGTATACTGATAAATTTGAAAGATAAGGTTCAATACTCATAGATTTCTAATTGAAGAAGAAAAGGAAAAAGAAGTAACAAAAAAAAGTAAAATTAAAATTATTATGATTGCTGCAGTACAAAAGAAGTAGGAGACAAGAACCTCAGAAAAATCTTCCTGAGAACACGCATCAACAGAAACAGCTGGGAAGTTTGGAGGGTAGACTGGCTATATGCTGGAGAGCTTTAAGTCACTTCTATAATCTGCATGAATTCCAAGTATCTTAATTAAGCTCTTATTACTCAACAGAAGGATTGTATTTATGTAGCTGTCAATTAGATTTACAAGGGACAACTGGCAGCGTTTTAAAAAACAAGTCTTTAAATATGTTTTATCTTATGCATCAATCATTTGCAGTCACTAAACCATAAAGCCACAGGTATAGTCAATTGTGGATGGGCAAGATGATGGAAGAAATCTAGATGTAGAGGCAGACAAATCTGGTTTTGAACCTGGATTTCAGTATCTTGCAAGCTGTTGGTACCCCTGTTTCTCATTTTCCTTGTCAGAAAGATGGTCATGATACAAACCTTCAAGTTCTGCCATTAGGAATAGAGATGGTGTCATTGAGTAAATGAGACTGGAAAGGAGTGATCATGTGTATTGTAAAGTGTACATGAAGTGCTAAATCCAATAAATGATCTTTAAATTATTGTTAAGTAACCAGAAGGAAAAAAATACACAGGCTTCAAGGAAACTAGCCAGGAAATTTTAGAAAACACCCAATTATAAATTCCTTAATATAACATTTTCCCTGTAAGTACTAAGCTTTAAAAATTATAGAACAGGAACATCCCTGCAGAATAGGAAAGTTAATGTCCCTTGAATTGTATACAATTAGTAATCTTTCAGAGTGAGACATGGAAGAGTAGATGTGGTGGATAAATTATTTGATGAAGGGCAACTTCTCTTCCACCCACCCACCCCAGGAATTTAAATCAAGATAGAGAGTCTCTTTAAAAAGTCAAGCAATGGATGTGGAGTATTGTATGGAAAACGTATCTTTGATGAGGTCTGAATCTTTGAATTTCATTGGATTTTTAAAACCAAATTCTAACAGTATGTAATGACCCCTTCCTCTTATGAAGTCATAGGACTATTTTAGGGGATGACCTATTTGTCATTTATGACTGAACTGTGGTATATCTTATGCTGTTATCTGTGTTACCTAATTTACACCCTTGTCTGATGTTTCTTATGTGTACGCATTGTCATTCAATTATATCATAACTGCTGAAGACTGGCAGTCTTTGTCTGTAACTCCTGAAACATAGTAGACCATGAGTGCTTACGAATAGATTAGCTGTCTGACTTTTTGACTGATAGGAAGAAAGAAAGTGTGAATGGGTATCAGGGTTCAGGAAATAATCCCAGTCTTCTAACTATAATCATTTGATAAATAATCAATCTACACTTTAATAAAATATCTACAGGCACCAAACAGCACAATGCCATGTGAAACAGGTTCTCTACAAGCATTTGTTCAGCTTAAATAGATTAATACTCCAGTGCCTCTTTCCAGGAAAATACAAACTGACCAGGTTGAAAGATATGAGGTGTGGTATGGGAATAGTAAAAAGTGAAATGGGTTTAAGCTATGTTAAAATTCAACTCAGCGAACTCAGCTCTTTACAAACAAAAATGTTTAATAGGTCCATCGTGAATAAATAAATCAATGAATTCAGACTAAACTATGTTTGGATTGCTTGTTTGCTTCTTCTGAAACAGTCATAATAAAAATTTTTAGAACTTAATTTTTTATGGCTACAGAGTCAGTAACAGTCTCAGAATGATACTCAGCATATAACATGCCTTTAATGGGATGTTTAAGTAATCATGGCAATTTAATTAAAAGGGCAGTCATCTTTTGAAACAGATATTGTTCCCTGGAGAGTGTTACTTAGTGTTACATTTTTGCAGTTATCTAATGTTTCCACTCACAGAGGTTTGTTTGTTTGCATTTTAAAGAAATTATACACAGTCTTCAACTTACCTCTAGACTTCATTCCAAAAGTTTTCTCAAAATACGTAATCACTCCTTTCCTCCTCCAAACCTGGTGATTTTTTTCAGAGTTCTAGAATTCACCTTTGCTATTGCTGATTTAAATATTCTCTCTCAGTGACCTCTTTGCCCCACAACACTTCAGTTACCTAACCTATCAGCCCCTAACAAAAGTATTACATTTCCCTTCTCTCTCTTTAGCTCCAGATTCACTTTTTCAGTTTGACATTCCATGCATACTTTGAAGACAGCCTGCCTCCAATCAAAATCATTATTTTCTCCTCCTTATCCTCCTGGATTTCCCACTTGTTTAATGATACCATCACATAACTGGTCACAAAGACCAAATCCTTGGAGTCATACTTCGTGGTTTCCTGTTGCTTCGCTACTTACATCAAATCAGTACAAAGCTCCATTGACTCGAACTCAGAGATTCTGCCTTAGCTCCAGCTGCTCCTCCCCAGCACCAGTAGCACTGGCTCAGTCATCATTTCCCACTGCTTATTCCAATACCTCCTGCCTGGGTTCATTGCCTCCTGTTCATCCCACTTCAGGCTGCAGTCTGTATCAGTGATCCTCATCTGTTTTTCTTCCATGGAGTGCAATGCTCATACATGAGATATATTCTTATGGGCCACTTAAAGATCGAAGAAATATAAACATTTAGTGAGAAAGTTAAGCATTTAATTATTCCTAGTCTTCCACAGGCCCTTGCAATCTGACCCTTATGTCCATCTCATTTTTGTTGCCCACCCCTCTCGCCCTCATTCGTTGACTCCATTGGCCCTTTCCTGCCCTTTCCCATGCTCTTATCCTTTTGATCTCGACTATATTACACCACTTTAGGGTGCCTTTCCCTGAGCAGTCCTCAATCTAAATTAAATTCGTTTGCTCTTCCTCACAGGGCCCATTATACTTTATAATTATGTATTATTTCTTCTTCTGCT
Source organism: Rhinopithecus roxellana (assembly GCF_007565055.1). Classification (NCBI taxonomy): domain Eukaryota; kingdom Metazoa; phylum Chordata; class Mammalia; order Primates; family Cercopithecidae; genus Rhinopithecus; species Rhinopithecus roxellana. The sequence goes on from NC_044554.1 coordinate 66,391,784, forward strand.
TCTGCTTCTACTACTTCTGCTTCCTTCTTCTCCTCCTCCTCCTTCCTCCTCCTCCTTCCTCCTCTTTCTTCTTCCTCTTCATCCTCCTCCTCCTTTTTTCTCTTCCTCTTCCTCCTCCATCTCTTCCTCCTCCTTCCACTTGCTCCTCCTCCTTCCATTTCCTCCTCTTCCACTCCCTCCTCCTCCTCCTCCTCCTTCCTCTTCCTCTTTCTCCTCCTCCTCCTGCTCCTCTTCTTTCTCCTCTCCCTTCTTTTTCTCTTCTTCTTCTTTCTTTTTATTTTGCATTAGGCCTGATTTACCCATAATATTTCTGAATTCTGTGAACTTAGAGAATTTCTTTTATTCACCATTGTGTCCACAGCACCCACACAGTATCTGGCAGATACTGGGCACTCAAGAAATATTTACTGAAGGAATGAATCAATTATCACCACTAGTAGTGGTGTATCAGTAGACTAGCTAACTGCAGGCAGTGACACAGCCCAATCTGTGTATTATGGACAATTCCCACCCCTGGAATGTGTATTATAAGGTTACTAAGAGTCCTGCTATTATAGGCATAATTTTGAATGTTCTCTAACTTATAAGAAAAATAGTTTTATGTGCTAGCACTAGTTAATCATACATCTGCTGTACGTGTTAGGTTTGATCACAGAGCCCTGGAAATCTATCATTTGGCTACCAGACTTTTCTTCTTTGAAAGTCTACCTAAAGCATAAAGCTCAGCACGTACTTCTCCTGCTGATGAACCTAATGGATTCCCCTTGTTTTCAGAATAAAGTCCAAGTTATTTGATGTCTTAGTCTCTTTGGGCTGCCATAATAAATTATTATAGGAGACTGGTGCGGTTTTGGTGGCATGTGCCTGTAATCCTAGTTACTCCGGAGGATGAGGTGAGCAAATCACTGGAGCCTAGGGCTTTGAGGCTACAGTGAGCTATGATCTGGCCACTGCACTGCAGCCTGGGTGACAGAGTGATACCCCCATATCTAAAAAAATAAAAATAAAAATTATCATATACTGGATGGCTTAATCAATAGTAATTTATTTTTATAGTTCTGGAGGCTGAAGGTCTGAGATCAAGGTGCCAGCATGGTCAAGAGCTGATGAGGGCCCTCTTCTTGGTTCAGGGTCTTTTTGCGGTGTCCTCACATGGCAGATGGTGCAAGAAATATCTCTGGAGTCTTTATTATAAGGACACTAATCCCATTCATAAGGACTCCACTTTCATGACCTGGTCACCTCTCAACAGTCCCATCTCCTAATACTTTCACACTGGGGATTAAGTTTTAACATATTAACATTCAGACTACAGAATATGGCACGTCTAACAAAGCCATTCTCAAGCTGGACCTGGTCATTGTTTCCAACTTCAGACCCAGCCAGTCTCTACCATAGGCCATGATTGTGCTAGGTTTTTACATACTGTGGCCTCCACCAGACATGTTCCACTTTGTCCCCACATGGATGTATATTTGCTCTTTAAAATTCAGCTCTCTCAAGCACTTTAGTTACTCCTTCTTCTGTGTTCTGATTATATTGAATATCCTATTAATTATATACTTTATTATCTATTCCATGGTAACTTATTCAAATGCCTATTTCCCAGACTAGATGGTAACTCCTGGATTAGACTGTGCATTTCCAATGTTGAGCCCAGTGCATAGAGTATAATGGCATGCAATAACAGTTGGATGACTGAGTGCATTGTCAATTGTTTGGAAGTAAAAATGCCTTTGCCTACTGAAGCAATGCTATAAATGGCGATTTAATTCTTAGCTGACTTCAAAAAATACTGTTTATACCATAATGCAATTGAAACCTATTGCTAGTATTGCTTTCTCATCTAGTTTCAGAATGTTATCTCTCTGTTTCACTGCAATTGGGGGAACCTCTTTCTTCTGCTCCTACCCCAGCTCAGAGGCAGAGATCTTTTCTATACTTTTCTCTTTTGTCCCTCATTGCCTAAGAAGGAGAGGCCAAAATAAGGTTCTTTCTTTTTATTTACAGTGAAAATGAGATAGTATTTCTGCCATTTTCATAGTGGAGATGTACGTCAATCAAGAGTTGGCATCTTTGGGGTTTGCCTGTGTCTTATATAGTCTTGAAGAACACTTGTCTCATAAGACATTGTTATGCTGATGCATGAGGATCTTGCTGCAGTTCTATTAGCTATACAATGAAATTAACTTTAATTAACTTTAAGAGAAGTCTACTAGTAAATAAAAGTAGCAAAAGGACCTTGCTACTTAATAAGGGTCTCAACTATAAGACATACTCATACTTTTATTAATTCTGTCACTTGTCCTTTGGCTTATGTTGCATAAATCATAACAGCCCTTCCTCTTTCCACCTTTTGACTCTCATCACACATCTTATACATCTTGGTTTTCTTAGACATATCCACAAAAATAATGTTTAAATTTTGGGAAAGAAACCCATGTCTGATTAATAATTATTGTCATTTATTTGGTGAATATATTATAATGCAAACAAACACAATTTGCTCTTAATAGGTGAGAGTGACACATATTTTGAGAAATAATATTCATACAGAATTATGTGCTTTTATAAAGTAGCTAATTGAGTTTGCTAATTAAATAAATGCTCTTCCTGAATCACCCCCTCCCCCCGCCCTTTTTTTTTTTAAATAGGTGGTGTTTGCATTGCTCAGTCACAGAAAATCCCACGTGAACCAAGACCTGGAGAATTTGAAAAAATTATCAAACGCCTGCTAGAAACACCTAATGCTCGAGCAGTGATTATGTTTGCCAATGAGGATGACATCAGGTGCTGATTACTTTTCTTCTGTATGTAGGGTCAGATTTGTGTCCCATATCCTCTTTCTAACATATTTCATGTTCAACATAAAAGCTTGTAATTCCCTTCCAATAACAGACTGCCTTCTGCTGCCTTGTAGTTTGTAAATCTGAAATACCTACAGAGTAAAACTTGGGGACTGAATGAGATAAGACAAACAAGGGTGATAGAGAGAATGATGTGAATGAGGTTAAGCGTAAGGCTAATTAACATGTGTTGGAGTTAGTCTCTGCTATATTGCCTTTAGGAGATGATAAGATGTGGGCAGTTAGAATGATCATCTTAATTGTTCAACAGTGACCTACTGAGTGTATACAACTTTCCAAAGCTGTTCTTGTAATATTCATAATTGTGGTATTTTTAATACATGTGATATGCATTATTTTTATTCCTATAGGAGGATATTGGAAGCAGCAAAAAAACTAAACCAAAGTGGGCATTTTCTCTGGATTGGCTCAGATAGTTGGGGATCCAAAATAGCACCTGTCTATCAGCAAGAGGAGATTGCAGAAGGGGCTGTGACAATTTTGCCCAAACGAACATCAATTGATGGTAAGGATGCACCATAGAGAGTTTGTTTCATTGCAGTTGGATCTAAACTCAAAGGCAAAATTGGAGTATCATAATATGAGGAAAGCACTCATTACTGATGGCTTGATACAAATTTTAGCTTTGGTGGCAGAATTGTCAAGACCAGTATTTAAACCAGCATGCACATGCATATATATATACACACACACACATATGTATTATATATATACACACATATATTTATTATATTTATATAGTGTGTATGTGTATTTAGGAAAGAGTCCCCATTAGATTTTTTTTTAAGAAAAAGGCCATAGTCAGTTACTTCCATTATGTTAGTAATTGCACTTTGAGTTTGAGTTTACTTATTTCCATGGGCATTTATGGTAATCATAGCATTGTTGGAGGGAAGATGCTTGATTTATAGAAAATGAATATATGATGCTGGGCCTATCCTATGGATAAATAAATGCAACAGGAAAGACTTGGAGCATCCTGAGAGGCAGTCTATCTTCTAAACATATTTTCCAATCAGTTTGACAGTAATTGAAATTCTCACTTTTAACATTATCCTTTGGAGTAAGGCATTATTTCCAGGGGGTCTCCCTTCAATAAAGTGGTTACCTGAGCAAACTGACACTTGAGTTCTCTTACCCATGACTCCATAAGGTGACATTAACATGATTGCTTTATTGAATTAACTGAAAACAGAACATATAGGAGAGAGAAATTTTGAAGTATGTGGAAACACAGGGAAGTCTGGAACATTGATCCCTGCTTGGAAAGAGGAAAGAATGAAGGAAGTTTAAGTTGGGTTCTGAGTATCCAGGATTCAGCATGAAGTCACTGGTTCCTGCCTCTGGGAGAAGTAGAGTAGGGGAGGGTATAAGAAGGACACTGATACCAGGCTTTCCTGTTGTACTTATTCATAGATCCAGGTGCTTGAGTAGTGGTGATGGTGCGGGGGGATTGTCCATTGACCCTCCTTGGCTTTTGCCATAAGAGAAGCCTTGTTTATGGGCTACTGGCTTTTCTCTCATTTGTTGTATGTGTGTGTGTGTTTCTTTTCATACAATGATCACAATATAACATCCGTTCGAAAGTTCTGACAATATTTAATTTTGAAAGAATATTAAAATCTTACCTTTCTCCTTTGAAATAGGATTTGATCGATACTTTAGAAGCCGAACTCTTGCCAACAATCGAAGAAATGTGTGGTTTGCAGAATTTTGGGAGGAGAATTTTGGCTGCAAGTTAGGGTCACATGGGAAAAGGAACAGTCATATAAAGAAATGCACAGGTAACCACTCAAATGTTTTCTGTGGTGCATTTGTTTCAGCATTACCTGATAAATGATGTTTATGGATAACGATGAGTGTATTTTCTATTTTTTTGTATGTCTTCTTGTTATAGTGTCTCAGCAGGGCTGAGCATACACTGATCATTCAACAAACTTAAATTTGTTTATTGGTTCTTTCAATCGATCAGCAAGATTTTATTGAACATATACCATGCATATAGTACTGGGGTATCTGGAAAACTTTTATTGTCTACTTTGGAAAATGTACTTTATTAGGATTGCTAGAATACAGACAAATAAACAAGACATGGTATTGTTCTCCAAGAGTTCAAAATGTAATATGCATCATAATAAGTTGCTATAAGACAGTATTTTTCAACTATTTTAATCCCTGTCCCCTATAATACTATTATTTTCTTAAATCCTGCATAGTAGCTATCCTGAAACATGCATGATTTTTTGATGCCTTACTTTCCATAGCTTGTGCTTAAGAATAATAATGATATTGAATAAGCATTTTTGAATATATGATTAAAACTATATTTTCAGATGATTGTGCACATAGGAACAAACTGCAGGTTTTTTTTGTTTTTGTTTTTGTTTTTTTTTGAGACGGAGTTTTGCTCTTTTGCCCAGGCTGGAGTGGACTGCAGTGGCGCGATCTCGGCTCACTGCAACCTTCGCCTTCTGGTTTCAAGATTCTCCTGCCTCAGCCTCCTGACTAGCTGGGACTACAGGCGCGTGCCACTACGCCTGGCTAATTTGTGTATTTTTGGTAGAGATGGGGTTTCACCATATTGGCCAGGCTGGTCTCAAACTCCTGACCTTGTGATCCGCCCACCTCAGCCTCCCAAAGTGCTGAGATTACAGGCATGAGCCACTGTGCCTGGCCCAAAACCACATAATTTTAAAAGTTACCTAGAACTGAGTAGTAAATTTAGCAAGGTTACAGCTATGAGGTCAATATACACATTCATTTTTCATACATATATTAGAAACTAGCACGTAGAAAATGAAATTTAAAGAATGCTTCTTATAGCAGAATCAAAAACATGCAACATTTGGGTCAATTTTAACAAAAATGCACAAATCCTTTACACTGAAAACTACACAACTTGAATGTGTGTTTCAGAAATGATTCATTCCTTCTTGTACCCCGCCACCCCTAGACTTTGATATGTCCTTCTTTCCCTCCTCCTCACTTTCTTTGGAAATAGCTGTTCAAATAAAAGATGTAATGTGCTAAAAACTAGCACAGACATATAAACAGAGACAGAATAAGGAGGTGGAAATGAGTGCCACGCTGTGGAGGAATCTGATTTCAGGCTTCTGTGTGCCAAGCACTTTTCCAGGAGCTGGGCTGAGTGAAGAAAGGCAATATTCATGCGCATGGGGCTTACATTTGAGTGTGTGGAGACGGACACTCTGTAATAAACATAAATGAACAGATGCATTCAGATGCTGAGATGTGCTTAGAAGAAATACAACAGATTAACTGTGAAAGACTCACCTGGGTATTAGGAGGAGGAAGGTAATTAGATTGTGTGGTCCGAGTATGCTTTGCCAGAGGAGGTGACATTTGAGGTAAAACCTGAGTGACAAGAAGTGGTCAGCTGTGTAAAGATATGACAGGAGTGCATGACAAGCTCTAGCGCCGGAGAAAGGCTCTTTTGTTCAAAGTACAGGAAAAAAAAAATAGTTCAGGGAGGTTGGAGCCGGAGTGAATATCGCAAGAGGAAGCATGATGCCAGCCGAGGCTATGGTGATAGTCTGCAACCAGGTCATGCACGGCCTTGAAGTTCTTTCTAGAAGTTCCAGAGTTGAGGAATTTGGGCTTTATTCTACCAGTAGGACACAATGTCTTGAGGCTCTTCATCTAGAGAACTGCTCAGACACTTGGTTCAAGAAGATTTGCCTGGCAGAAGTGTCAGGAGGATTGGGGTTCAGGGGAGAAAATGGAGGCAGGTCAGTGAGGTCTCATCCAGTATGCTGGGGACAGGCAGTCATGGTCTAAGAAGAGCTAACTAGGGGCCGGGCACGGTGGTGCACGCCTATAATCCTAGCACTTTGGCAGGCCGAGGTGGGCGGATTGCCTGAGCTCAGGAGTTCGAGACCAGCCTGGGCAACACGGTGAAAACCCGTCTCTACTAAAAATACAAAAAATTAGCCGGCGTGGTGGCGGGCGCCTTGTAGTCCCAGCTGCTTGGGAGGCTGAGGCAGGAGAATTGCTTGAACTGGGGAGGTGGAGGTTGCAGTGAGCCGAGATCGCGCCACTGCACTCCAGCCTGGGCGACAGAGTGAGACTGGATCACACACACACACACACACACACACACACACACACACACACACAAAGCTAGGTAGGGATATAACACAGAGGACAGACGCTCTGGAAGGTAACGTTATATTTGTAGTACACGCTGAGTGGTTGATGCTGGGGGCGAAGATCGTTAAGTCATGGAGGATGCTGATGTTAAACCTCTATCAGGGAGGTCTAGGGAAATGGTGATGTGATTAGTTAACAGAGGAAAAATAAAGTAAATAGTATGGTTAGGTGTTTGGGAATAAACTTGAATTTTGTTCTGAGATAGCCCCATGGAACTGTCCAGCAGGTGGCAGCATAAGGTCTGGGACCCCACAGAGAGTTCACTAAAATTTGAGATTAGGGAGTCTTGGAGATTTCGAAGTTAAAGACAAAAGCAGAGATGCAATTGCCATGGGAGACTGAGGAAAGATGAGGAGTGATGACTGAGAATTCAAGGGCAGGAACCAGGAAAGAACACAGAGAATGCTGGGCTTGGGGGAAGGAGATGATCCGGGAGTCAAGGTTGTCCCAGTCTCCAGGAGAAAGACGGTGCATGAGGATTCAGTGCTGCAGGGATCTGTGGCTGAGAGAGAAGGGTGTGCCTGGGTAACCAAATTGGAGGGGTTGAGAGAGAACAGAATAGAAGTGGAGGAAGGGATGCTGTTTCAAGAAGTTTTGAGGGAAAGAAAGTAGATATGGTGGGAGAGCTTGAGAAAGAATTGAGGAGATTTCTTCAGGATAGGGTGCATTTAAGCATGTTTTCAAAAAATGAAAAGAGAAGCGATAACTAGTGAAAGAGATTAAATGCAGAGTAGGATCTTGATGGAAACTTTAAGAAGAGGCATTAAAGACCAGTGTTACCTTTAAATCATGTGATTTGGTTGAGGGAAAAAAGGTACACACAAACATATATGTAATCAGAGAGGAGAGTTCTATGATTAAATGCTAAATTTGGATATAGATAATTAGGGAAGTTCAGAAAATATGTGTAAGTTAACAATGTAAAATCCAAAGCTCTGTGGAGGAGATGAGTGTTTGATGACAAGAAGGATCCAAGATGAGAGGAAAGGGGGAGTGAGCAGGACAAAGGCATAGAGTAGGGCATGACATGGAGGTACGTGAACAGCAGTAAAAAGGTCCAGCTTCTTGGAGAGGATGATACATGTAAAGGGATAATGGAAAACACAGAGTTTATAGAAGGGTTTGGAAGGAGAATTTAGACACTTACGTGCTTTCCACTGAGATATATTTTACACTATGCTTAACTTTGAGTTCTGAATGTTATTGTTTGATTCTCTATAAATTCATTTCCTGTTATTTAGACTGTATTAGTGAAAATACCCCAGTTAATGCAATGGATGAACTCATACACACACACACACACACACACACACACACACACACACACACACAGAGTTAACCAGTCACATAACTTTTCAATAGGCTGTTTTCAGAACAACCAGTTTCTCTGAACTCATATTTTCTTTCTTTTTTTTTTAAACTTGTAAGTGGGAGTTGAACAATGAGAACATATGGACACAGGGAGGGGAACATCACATACTGGGGCCTGTCGGGTTTGGGGCAAGGGGAGGGAGAGAATTAGGCCAAATACCTAATGCATTGGGGGCTTAAAACCTGGATGACAGGTTGATAGGTGCAGCAAACCACAATGGCACATGTATACCTATGTAACAAACCTGCATGTTCTGCATGTGTATCCCAGAGCTTAAAGTACAATTAAAACATTTTTTTTCTAAGTTCAGTCAAGGTATGTAGCTGTTCCTTTAGCATCTGTAGATGGTATATGACTAGACTTTTATTTCAGGCACAAATACTGAACTGGTTTGTGATCGAATCCAGATTCTGTGGCATGTCTGCTTCCAATTCCTTTGATTTATTTGGGTGTTGCTGAAATTATAACAATTTGTCCAATTAGAACTATTTCTAGTGCAATGAAAATGGTGTTTACTCCAAGTGCTAGGGCAAATGTACCCCTAGGGAACTGGGTCAATAAACAGATTTTCATGCAAATTCCATTGTGGGTGATACCAAAATAACTTGTCTCTGGGTAGAAAACAAATAACACTAATTTAATTTTTTAAAAAAGCAACATATAACAATTTTCAGATGATGAGAGAAGATATTTGCCCCCCAAATTACCACTATACCCAGTTTTCATCTCTATTTTAGGGGAGCAGGGAAGATGATCTGGCATGTTAGTGGTCAAATGTACTTGAAAAATTTACAGGATGTTCATGAGTAGAGGTGTCCAGCATTTGCAAAGTGTTTTAAAATGTGGCCTTAAAAAGTTTACATTTTAACTACCTGCAATGAGTTAAAAAGTTAAGACACTCTCTGAAAGTGAGATATCCATGGGCCCCTTTTTGTGCATTCAGAACATCATTGATAGGTTATATACGTTGAGTAAAATTTTACATTAGGCGACGGTAATCTGCGAATGTAATTATTTGCTTCCACTGGGGGCAATATTGGCAATGTATTTACATGGATGAGAGAGTGCTTCCCAGCAGGGAGGGGCTTCTGTCTTACCAGTTTTCCAGAGACAGAACATCTTCAAGCAGTGAGGAGCATTTCTTCCTGAAATTTACTCAGTAGAAACAGTCTTCTGAGATAATTTTCCCCTCTAGAATCTCAGGAAAGCTTTCAAAAAGATGTGATATTACTGCTAACTTTTGATTTGCTGGCCAAATTCCAAGTGAGGTAATTCCTACCATCCACTTAGCTATTTATGTAGTTATTATTGCTTCTGAGAGCTGCTGAGTTCTGAAAGCTACTACTACTTAATCCTACTTAAAATTCCCTTTGTCTTTCTCGAGAAGAGAAAAGGACTCTTTTATACTTGTTATCAGTGGTGATGGGTGTTATTTTATAGACTTTTATCTGACCTCTCCCTCCCTCTCTTCCTCCCTCATTGTACTCTCAGGCTTAATGTCTTTCCACTCTCCAAAACCCAGACACCCACAGACTCTCTTGAGAATTGCGTCTTCATCCTCTCCCTGTCTTTACACATTTTTCACACACTTACTCCCCACTCAGGGCTCTGCCACAATTCCTCTCCCTTCATCACCTCATTTTTTCTCATTCTTATCTTTTCTCTGATCAGTCCCTTACTTGACCTTGTTTTGTCCAGCAATATTCTCATTGGCAGTAGAGAGTCTTTCTTCAGAGGTTTTGCTTTACTTTTTAAATGACTGTCATTCTGATTTCTTGTATTCTATAGTGAGGACCCGATAGTGAATATTGCAGATACCTGAGTATGTGGGTTAAGCTGCTAAACAATAGCCAGCTCCCTCTGGACTCAGGCCGGGTCTTTTCCTTCCTTTCTCCATCAAGAATTGTTAATAACTGGCCGGGCGCGGTGGCTCAAGCCTATAATCCCAGCACTTTGGGAGGCCGAGACGGGCGGATCACGAGGTCAGGAGATCGAGACCATCCTGGCTAACACAGTTAAACCCCGTCTCTACTAAAAAATACAAAAACCTAGCTGGGTGCCTGTAGTCCCAGCTACTTGGGAGGCTGAGCCAGGGGAATGGCGTAAACCTGGGAGGCGGAGCTTGCAGTGAGCTGAGATCCCGCCACTGCGCTCCAGCTCCAGCCTGGGCGACAGAGCGAGACTCCGTCTCAAAAAAAAAAAAAAAAAAAAAAAGAATTGTAAATAGCTCTGCCCTTATCAAAACAACATCCCTTGACTGACCCAGTAAGTACAGTTGATTCCACATCCTATCTTAAAATATTCCTTTGTTTCATCCATCCATCCATTCATTCATTATTCATTTAGTTGTTTACACATTTCGAAGCCCACCATGTGCCAGGCACTGTGCTTCAGATAGAGGAGACAAACTCCTCCCTTGCTCTCAAGGAGCTCACAAAGACATATACACTGTCTTGTGGAATTTGAGGTGTTTTCTTTGTTAGGTTTTAATTCTCAGTCAGGAGGCTGGGGCACTGCTGCTTAGCCTGCATACAACTGACACTCAGATACTAAATAGTGGTGAGCATATGCTATGCAAAATGGCCTATTGATTCTTATTTATGATGATAGAAATAGCGGTAATGGAAAAAGCAATGCACAAATATGTTTCTTCCCACAAACTGTCAGTGAACCAAAATAGTAGGCTCAATAATTAGCTCCCTGAAAGACCTGTCAGTTTATTTTCTGGTGCTAGATTAGCTAGGTAACTTTTCAGGTATAACTACCTCTCAGCAGTCCTCTGTTTGTTTTGCGAAGTCATGAAAGGTATAAGCTCTCCTGTATTCACTCAGGACTCATAGAGACCATATGAAGGAAGTAGGTAGTCATCAAGGGGGATGAATTTACATAATCTGATTTGGTGATTCAGAGTGAAAGATAACCCAGGTAGGTTCCCCTGAATTAAAATGTGTTCTTCCACCCCCTTTTTCCCCTTGCCTAGAGTAAAACTCTGTCGCGGAGAATGCATTTACATTAGCACGAGGAGGTGGCCATCCATATGCTCTTGTTCTTCGCAAGTAAAAATAGCAGAAATCCAAGGATGACTTGTTTTTGCTGTTTCTGATATTTCATGTTGAATTTCAATAGATCCATCTGAGATGACAAAACAGGCATTGATTTCAGACATACTAGATTTCAGAATTTAGAGCTGGGATGTAAAATAAGAATCAATCTCTTGTTTTCTAGTGAAGAAACTAGAACCCAGAGAAGTAAAGTGAACTATTGACAAACCACAGTGTTAATCTTGGAGCTGCAGCCAGGATCCTGGTTTCTTTTATTTGGATTTGTCCTTGACATTTATATCCTCTATTGATTATTTACTTATATTAGACATTTTACCACAAAGTTGAAAAATATTTTTCTGTTTTTGCTCTTTATGATACTTTATGTATGATGCAATACATTTTGGAATTTTAATCACCAACTATAAAGTGAAGCAAAAATAACATATTGGTTATTACCTAATCCTTTATAAAGTAGTAAATTTTTAAATATTCTTCACATTGATTTTCAATGATATATGTAGTCTTTGCTAGTGGGTCTTAAACAGCATAAACCTTTACATCCAGTTCCCTGGCCCCTTGCCTTGCATTAGAGTAGACCTATGACTACATTAAGCAAAAAGCAAAATAGGAGAAACTATATCAACTAGAAGTTTCTATACCTGTAAGTCCAATGACATTGAATTATAGCAGTTCATGTTGCTAAATTACAGTTAGTTTACTCATTTGTTCATTCTCTTAAAGAAAAAAAAATCTATTTTAAACTATTTTAAAGCAATATGGGAAATACTATGTCTAACAGCATTCTAGAACATTAGTGTGCACAAAATCACTTGAGCACCTTGTTAACATGCAGATTTTGATTTTGTAGCTCTGGAGGTAGGCATTCTGCATTTCTGACCAGTTCCCAGGTGACATGGATCCTGGTGAGCTCTAGGGTATACTTTGAGTAATAGAGAATATTAGAGTTAGTTTATAATGATAACCATAGCACCTGAAGCTAAATTAGCAAAATAAACATTCATCTGTGCTAAAGGTTACTGATAAACTCAAGGTGTCTTACAGAAGACAGTCTAAATAAGACTTGATGTATACGTTGTCAATACAAAAAACATGTAATCAGTAGCCTGCTTTATATACTTACTCTACTGATGTATTCAAATCAGTAAAGTATAATGACGGAGTAATATGTATATGTGTGTGTGCGCGTGTTTTTCTCATTAGTAAATTTGAAAGTGGGAAGCTTAATTACTAAATTACTAAATTTAAAGAAATGTACACAGATGTACCTGTATCTTCAAAATCTGCAAAGCAGATTGTAAAGTTTGCCATGTCAGAAACAAAAAATATTCTGAAAACTTAAAACACTGTACTGTCAATCATAAATATACATAGAGTGGAGGAGTTGAAGAGGTCTTTAGAGATTATTTTGCTCAGTTTCCTCACTTTGCAGAAAGGGAAATTGAGGCTCATCTAGTCAAGTTAGTTGTCTAAAGCCCTGTAGCTACCTAACGATGATAGGACTGAAGTCTGATTTGATACTTGCTTCTTTCCTTCATCCTTTCCTGCTCTGAAGACCTTTCCCAAAGTGGGGCTGAGTTGTACTGACCCATTCTACTATTTTTCCTGGTATGTGGGCCAGTATGTTTTTTCGATGGCCATCTAAGCTTATGTATTCCCTCTTTGTGAAGTGCCTGACTTCTAAGGGGGTCAGATTGATGCATTTGGTCTGAGAAACTAACATTTTTAGAAGTGAAGCAATTCTAGTTAAAATTTCAAGAGTACATAAATGCTCACATTTTTTCAGACAATAATTTAAAACAGAAAAGTGCTCATCCTACAGAGAGAAAAAAATGAATTCAGGAGTCTAGGAAATCCTTTCTGCAAAACCCACAGCAGAAGCTGGCATTAGCTTGATCGATTGAAAGATGAACGCATCTGAATAAACACAATCTCTGGAATACTACACTGAAGAACTCAGAAATGGAAAAGAGAATATAGGCAAACAGGTGACAGGTCAGCATTTTTGATCGCCAATTATTTGAAAAACTATGGTAAGGCTTGGGCCAGAGAGGATGATAAAGTTTAGAAAAATACAGAAATATTAGGAGAAACTGTCTTCCTTTAAATGGTTATTACACTTCAGTTGAGGGAACCAATTCGTTAAAACCAAACAAAATTTAAAAAAGGAACAATGTATATAGATGATTCAATATTAGGATAACTTGATTTTTCCTCTTTTCCAAAAATGATACAAAGCACATAAATACAGGAGACTATTTATATTTCAGAAATAATATTTATTCTCTGTTTTATCTTGGGATTCCTTTTAACTCAGGGGATTTGAGAGAGTCTCATAGATATGATTTGTTGAAATACAAGAGAATTACCACAAACTCTTAAGAACATAGCTAAACAAAAGAACTAACTAGCAGAACAAAGGATCGGATACAGTAGGGCAAAGGAGACATAAAATGTGATTAGAGCTTACTAAGGCTAATTGAGAAAACCTACTGAAGAGTCTTGATTATTTTTTGATTACTTATGACATTTGTTAAACTCTATGTTGTGCTAAACATCTGCCCTCAAGGAGCTTATATTTAGTGGGGAAGATAATAATCAGACAATAGTTTGTAAGTTGCTAGTAAGCAGGGTCTGTATCCTCAGGACTTAGCATATGCTTAGCATTATATGTCTGTTAAGTTAATTAATTGGTCTATATCGTATGGCCAAATAGTCCTCCTGTTATTTTTTAAAGCGATGTAGATATGATGCATGGTGCCTAGCTTGCATGCATTTGATAAATATTTTAATTGTTAGAATAATATTTTTTAATAAAAGAAAAAGCTCAACATAGTTATACAAGGGCTTTTACTGGAATTTAAGAAGAAAAAGAACTATTCTGATAGTTTGTCTTTAAATTCCTGACTGCGATGCTAATTTACATGGGAATATGATTCCAGAAACACATATAGGCCTGTGTCCTATAAAATCAGTCAAATTTTAATTGGAATATTTGTTTACCTGAATAATTGGAGTATTTGGTTACCTGAATATTTAATTGGAATATTTGGTTACCTCTTTATAAATGCCATGGCTCCGTAGTGTTTTGTTTTTCTTAAAAAAATTACATTTTTACTCTTTGAGGGGAAAGTACTTTATTTCCATACTACCTCTAATGAGATAACAGAATAATGAAAAGACAACTTGGAGTACATAATGGAAAATGTCATTTAAAAAGGTTTCATTTATACAATTTTAAAAATGTAAAAAGTTATACAAATGTTAAAACTGTATTTATTTATACAATTTAAGCATTTTCTAAAAAATTATTAGTTTATTGGGTTTTTTTGCCCTGCAAGAACATGAGCAAGAGATTTTGTTTCATTCACAGCTGCATCTCGGTGCCTTGGGTGGCATCTGGCACAAATAGACTTCCTTAAAATACTTGTGGAATAAATGAAAGAATTAAATTCGGCTTATTTTCTGCTCTTTGTCAAGCACTATCTATTAGATGTCAAGGACATTTTGGTGAGCAAAACGAAAATGGTTCTTGTCCTCATGGGGCTTACAGTCTAATTGGGAAGGTGAATAATTTAGCCCAGTTCCTGCAATGCAATGTGTTATGTTAAGTGAATAGACTGCATATAGCAGGGAGAACTGATGTACCCTAAGGGAGAAGATTGATGTCATTGAAGTTGAGACTAAAATATGAGCAGAATTAAAATAAAATAAAAACAGGTGATCAGTAGTATTATTATTTTAACCAGAGAGAGGCACAAAGATCAGTGGGCAAGAGAAGGAATGGCAGTTGTAGAGACTAGGAGAGGGGGATAGTAAGAGAGTAAGGATAGAGACCCAGGCAAGGGATAGATCATATAAGACTTTATATGCCTCAAGTGGCAGTTGAAAAATGTTTTGAAAGTCAACGAATGGGCACCAGAAGGTTTTGAGCAGAATAGAATCACCATCTTAGAAAGATTATTCTGGCTGTAATGTGGTTAATGTATTGGTGAGGCATAACACTGGAGGAAGGGAGACCCATGAGATATTACAGTAATTCTCCAGAAATGATAGTGGCCTAGCCTATGATGGTTGCACTGTACTAGGAATGGACAGAAGTAGATGGATATATTAATAAAAAGACATTTTAGGGATATATATGTAGGGCTTGGCAATTAATTGGATTTTTAAAGAGAGGACAAATCATGGTTGATGCCTTGATTCTTGGAATGGGAAATTTAGTCATTGATTGAAAGAGCATTCCTGATATAATGAATGATTGGGCAAGGGAGGATGATGAATTTTGTGGGATATACTGAGTTTAAGGAGCCTATGAAATATATAGCTGCAGATGTCTGGGAAGGGGTTAGTTGGTTATGTGAGTCTGAAGCTAAGAATACAAGGTCTTGCTGAGACAGAATTGGGGGCTCGCTAGTATGTTAATGGGACTTGGCGAGACAGACCCAGAAGGTATGTGGAGTGGAAATTGCAGAGGGCCTGAGATAGAGCCTTGAGTACTCAGAAATGTGTTGAAGGAGAGGACCCTGGCATTCCAGTTTCTCTAGAAATTGTTTCCCTGTCCATAAGTGGAGCCCCTCTGGCCATATCTCTCTTCTACAACCCTGATCCTCTCGCCAGGGTCTCTTCAGCCACAACTGATTGATTTAACACTGAGCTCTTCACCAAAGGTAAATTAACAGAGTCCTTCCAGGTAATGTCTCAAATGGGAATGAAAGGAGGAGGATCATTCTCTCTCAGGGGGTGGGTGGCAGTAGTTTGACACTGTGAGATATGAGGGTGGGAAGTTTCCACCACAAGGGGGAAGCTGACCTGGAGGGATAATATTGACTTGTGCAACAGAATAAAGGTGACAGATGGAAATAATTCTGATGGTGATGAGGACCTTAACCAGGTTCTTTTTGTAGGTATGTGAGATAGTTCAAGGTTCTCCTAATTATGCTTTCCCATTTTTAGCTAGCAACCTACAGTCCAGACTAATACATTATAATAATACTTGTCGCATAGAGTGGTTGGGATGTTAAAGGAAATAATATGCATAAAAATTATTGCCTGCTACATAGGGAATTTAACAGATACTGTTGCTTACTGATTTAACAACTTCCTTTTCTTTGAAGTTCTATCTAATAGAACTTACTGAGGTGAAGAAGATTTTTCCATATCTGCATTGTTCAATAGAGTAGCCATTAGTGACATGTGGCCATTGGTCACTTGATGGAATACGGCTAGTGCAAACTGAAAAAAACCAAATTTCAAATTGTATTTAACTTTAATTACTTTTCATTTAAATGTAAATGCAACTTTAATTTCTTGACCTTTAAATGTGGCTAATGACTATCATATTGGACAGCAGAAGTCTAGGGTGATAGACCTATAGAACAACAATTTTTAAAGCTATTTTGGATTGGATTGTCTATCGTTTTCAACTGGAAGCATCCTAACTAATACAATGTATTATAAATAAATGGAAATTATTTATTTAACATGGCATGAACATCCCTCATTTTAAGATGATATTAAAGAATTAAATTTTTGTTTTTATGTAAAAATTCTGAATTAAGTCAGGAGGTGAATATTTGCAATATACACAAATTATTTATATTAAACTAATATCTCACAGATTTCCTAAATACTGACTTCCTAGTCAGTGAATATAAAATGTGATTTGATTTATTAAAATTAAAATGATATACAGCTTTTCAACAATATGTCATTCAGATATATTTCTACATAAGTTGCAGAATTATAAAACACACATATTAGAGAGTGTCCCTAACTTTATCAAAATAATTCTCCTTTGGGTTCCTTTGACAACATGCCCTCTAGTCTACCAAAATATTATTTTACAGATGGTGGGGTTGTGCTACTTGCCACCCAGATAGACAGTAATAGAGCTAAGCATTTTTCTTTGCAGTAAGTGAAAATCTGTTCAAAGTGCTGGCAGGTTTATCAACTGGACCAAAAGACCCAAGAGGAACTAAATGTTTCTGTTATGCTTTCTGTGTCTAATAATTCCCAGCGTTGTTAGTAGACACTCAAACACTGCTCCCTAGCTCTGGAATCTTGGGTAGGTAACTTAATCTCTGAGAAATATTGATAAATGCTAACTTTCCGTGTTTTTAGATTTTGGTGGTGAGAGTGGTGGTTGCTACCTTTATGCCTGTCTTTCACAAAGGTCACTCAAATTGCTCTGGTTTCTTTTTTTGTTACCAACATGCTCTATAGCTAAACTATTGAGCTTAAATGTCAAACTTGCATTATGTTTAGAAATGGGTACTAACCTGTTCATGCACGTTTCCCTTACACCCCAACGGTGGGCTGACATAGGATGTGGTAGAGGAGTTAGTATTCTGACAAGTAGGTGATGTCATTCCACCCATGTATCACTTTCCATTAAATCTCTGACCCATATATAACCTTTAGCTGCAAGTTTGTTTGCTTACATCACTGTGATCAAATGGTTAGAATTATGGATTTTCATTTGGGAAAATGATTATTATTTTTCATTAAGGATATTATTACTGGTTTGAATTATCCTTTTGTTCATGGTTCATGAACAACAAAGCTTTCCCTAGCTCTTCTGTGGGAGGTGGAAAGATGCTCTGCACCTGCCTCCTACCCAGAGCTCTTTCAGAAAGAAAATAGGCAGTGCTACTTAAGCTGTTGGATGAGAGCAATATTCAGTTCTTTGCCAAGAGAGATCCTAGACTCCAGATATGCCAATTCAGCAAACCACAGGGAGATTACCTAAAACTGAAAAAGGGCTCAGGAATCCATCAGAATATGAGATAATTTAAAGAAAATTTAAATCTTGCTGGCCAACAGAGAACCAGAGGACATTAGAGAAGGAAGGAAACTTAGAGGTCATCGTGTCCGATATTTTGCCGAGTGTCACCTCTCAGGCTGATGTAAAATGAGGACAGGGAGTACATAGAAACATTTCGGTTTTTCTGATTCAGTAGTACTCTTGAAGGCCTTTATTGGTGGTGCAAAAGGAGGCTTTCTCATTGACTCTAAATAGGCTTATTAGCAGCATGCAGAAGGATCTCCACTGTGATCTTTTCTTTGTCCCTAGTCAGAGTGAAGGCATAGGTCTGAAGCAGGCTGATAGCTTTGGAAGTGAAAAGTACTGGCAGACTGAGGGCACAGAACGGGCTGGCTGCCAGTGTTGGGATCAGCACCCTGAGGAGTGTCATTTGTCGGAGTCGCTTTTATGAAACAGAAGCCCTCTTTTGTGTATTTGTACCTGTGAAAGAGAGCAGCAGTGTAGCTGATCCAAAGTAGCAGAAAAACACAAAGTTCATATTGACTTAGGATGCTCACCTACCCCGTCTTTTGCAGGAGTGTTAGTTTACATGTCAATACATGGCCAGCTTCCTTGGATTCTGGCATGATGCTTTCCATAGGGGTTTCATTAATTGGTGCGAAAGTTTCAGTAGAGTCCAGGAACCTGTTAGCTTTTTGTTCTCTACCTAATGACAGAAACTGTCCCTGTTACTGATTTCTTTGTGGGACCAGTCTGCATCATTCTTAAGTCTGACACAAAGCCCCACTTGCGCGTGTGGGATGAACGGCATGACTCACACGTTCCCCTGGAGGACTGCAGGTTTGATTAAATGTTTAAACGACCTTTAGGACAGATGATTATGAGGATGGGCAAACAATTTGTTCTTTCAATTCTTAATAACTTCAGTGTGTATTTGAGGGGGAGGTAGATGTAGACAGAGTTGAGAGGAGTGTGAACAAGAGACTTGGGTAATCACTGGAGATGAGGGTGATGATGGTGGTAATTTGATATAAATAAGCAGAGAGTAAGATTTGTCAAAAAGGGGCAAACTCATCATTATCACCATCTCCCTCCCTTCACTTCAAACACAGACACTCACAGCATGTTCTGTTTCTGGTAACTTCCTAATCACACAGGAGCTCCAGGATTTCTCAAGGACCACAACCCTATGGACAAAAATCTTTTTTCCTTGACTGCCCTCTGGACAGCTCAGTAGTATCTTTAACATGGCAAATATAAAGATAGTAGATTCACTACAAGGACACCTCCAGAAAAATACTGCCTGCATTTGTAAACCATACACAGTATTATTCTTCAATTTGTCTTTATGGAAGCTATCAGTTAGCTACAGGTTTCCCTTCCTATGTCTGATGTACCTATCTCTAGTTGATTCTTTAACTCAAGTTCTTCAAACACTCTCTGCTGGTTTGATTTTCAGGTGCATTCATTCTCTTTTCAGATTCCAGAATGAAAACTTATTTTTTGAGACACCCAGATAGACTACCTCTTCCTTAGGCCACCTGGCCCTTACCCATGTCCCTTGAATCAGTTCTCTTTGTCTGGACACATTTCCGAAGTAATGCTTCTCTGCACTCCTAAAATGCAGCCCTTCCTTTTTCTGGCCTTTTGCTGTGTTCTATTCCGTTATTTCATTGCTGCTCAGAATAAGCACTAGATAGACATCTAAGGTTCAACTTTATATTTTTATATATTTTATTATATCAAAAACTGGTCACATATAAACTATAGTACTTGGGAATTGAAGGTATTACTTTCTTGAGTATTACTCAAGAAAACATTACTTTCTTCAGAAGATATTATTCAAAATATATATACATTTTGGATAATGAAGTTTTGACAGTATAAGATGAATTAGCAATGATATTTTTCAGAAAACATGTATGCAGTAACTTCATTTATATGACTATGTTATTAATCTGTAGGCATTAATGGATTTATGTAGCCTGTTCAGAAATTAATGAAGCCTGTTTATTCTATGGATTTTCTTATTAGCTCATTCTCTCTTCTTTTGTCTCCTTGGCATCACTGTTGACATCGCTGATGGGAATCCCACTGTTGCAGCCATGCAAGTGCTTTTGGTGTTTATTATTCATTTAGGCACTTTGTGCACTGGATCTCTGATCAAATTATTTTGAAATTTTAATATGAAATACATAAGAGAAAAAATTGAAAATGTGTAGAAGTAGACAAGCTTTCCTTTGTAAAAAAAAAAAAAAAGTGTAATTAAATAGAGTAAGAGGTGTGAAATATGTCAGGAATTTTACTAACATAAAATTTCATCATTTGTCCAGTTGTGTGGTTAATGGATTCATCTTAAGTATGCAGTAATTCCTAGAAATAATGTGGGGAAGCTCAGATTTACTTTTGAGTGCATATTAGTATGTAAAATGACCCCTGTCTTCAATATCTCTATGTTGTAACACCTGCTTTGTTTTTACAATAGAGGCCCTCGTTTGGAACAAAGCCACTTAAGTTAAGCTGAACATCATTGTACCTGCACAGTTACCTGGGTTATCTGTGGTTATATAAAATGTGATGAAAATTACACCACCACAATCACCCCAGGCTACTTACAAGGCACCTTCACAGAAATGATACTGTGCCAAGTGCCACAAAGAATATCAGAATGCAGCCCCTGCATCAGGCGCTTATGTTTGCAAGGGGAAAAAAAACTGGCCTTTGGATTCAGATGGGAAACTTTATTGTGATTACAAATTGGATTTCCTGTTTTTATTTCAGGAAAGCTATATTTGAAGGTAGAAGATAGCTAGAATTGCCCTTTCTCTCACCCCCTGAGGGTTTGAAGCCATTCTTGAATAAGTAAATGTATTCAAAAATTTAAAATTAAATCAGATTTGTTATATGGAATCATTTAAACCTAATTTCTAAATTAAAGGCATTTTAAGTTCACTTTCTGTTCCTTAGGCATCAACATCTCCTGCTACGAAAAACAAGAATAGATTCCAGTGCTGGAGTGAAGAGTCACG
This sequence comes from Rhinopithecus roxellana, assembly GCF_007565055.1. Lineage (NCBI taxonomy): Eukaryota > Metazoa > Chordata > Mammalia > Primates > Cercopithecidae > Rhinopithecus > Rhinopithecus roxellana. The sequence goes on from NC_044554.1 coordinate 66,413,050, forward strand.
ACTTTTCTTCCTGCGCTCTGTTTCCCAGGCCTATCAAAGACATTTAAGTACTGAGTTAGTTTTGGCTAGGGAACTCCTCTGACTACTTTAGGGGCACAGATGATAGGGAAGAAAAGGGTAGACTGTGAGATTAGTACTGGATTGATTTCTGTACCCCTCTTTGATGTTGATAGCTGCTTCCTGTTAGGAACCTCTGGTTGGAAGCATACTTCTTACCTGAAGAAAGTTCTGGGTTTATACAGTTCTACCTTGACTTACTTACTAAGGCTCCTAAACCATATAGCACATCACTATGAATACGTTCAGGGTGGGGCAATGGATCCTACCCAGATCCCTGTAAAGCCAGAGTGGTTCTGCAACCATCATTCATGAATAAGGACCAAGACTGAGTTGCTGTGGTTGAAGAAGCTGTTGGATGATATGGGGTTCGTGCCAGAGTATGATGAATTCACTTTCCGTGATATGCTGGGCTCACTCTCAGCAAGGCCAGCTGAAAGCTGAGTCTGCTTTGGATGCAGAGGTACGTAGTCAGTGGCTGTGCACAGGATAGGACAGGACTTTGGGGTGTACAGAAAGATATACTATTCTTACAAATACTTCCTTCACCTGTTTGCTGATGAGCAAGACTCCAGGAATAGGATACAAGGCCCCTAACTTGTCTTAACTCTGTGATTAGGTCGGATCTCCCTACTGTATGCTCATAGTGCACCATGCTCATTTTAGCTTTTATTACAGTTACAGTTGTACATTTATTTGTGGGGGTGTTTGATGGATATTTATCTCTTATTAAATCATAAGCTCCATGAAGATAAGGAGCATATCTTTTTGCTTACCTTTTTGGCCACTGTACCTGCCACATAAAGGGCACTGGATAATCCTTTGTTAAATGAATAACTAAACCTAAAAATCACTTCAAGTTAGGTGATGCAGTCATTAAGTTCACACTACAGTGAAAGACAGTTCTTCCCAATAGGACATTATATGTTTTTTCTACTATCACTTCTATTTGCTAAATTGACTTTGAGGTTGAGAAATCGGGCTATAACTCAGTATGTGCATAAAATCTTCAATAAATACTGTGTTCCATTTTTTTTAAAGCAAGGATAAGGATGAAAAAAAAAGATGAAAGAGTTTATTTAAGCTGCGGATATCCAGTTGTTGGTTGAAAAAAATATGTGGCTGTTTGCATTTTGTTTAGTGATGGAACTCCCATATAAACATTTCTATCTTTGACAAAGGTTTATGCAATTGATCTGGCTGCTCATTTCCCCCACCTTGATTTCCTTTATTTAATTCACAGGTGAATGACAGTTAGTTCTCGGTTGTAGAAAATGCTCTCATGCCTCCATCTTTTAAGGAAATGTTCCTATAGCTCAGTCACCACTTTGAATATAGTTTTTCACTTTGCTTTTAACTTATGGCATCAGCAAATGATTTACACCATAGTGTTAACCAGTGCTCATGAGGATGCTGATTTTAGCAGAATCCTGGGGAATTAACAGAAAAAAATCACCGCTAATTTTAGTATTTGTAGGGCCTTATGACAGATATATCTGAATGCTATTATTCACCCTTGATAACTTCTTCCTAAATTATCTGTATTGTCTCCTGTCTAATTTTATTTCTTTCATTGAATACACATATTTTATATATTTGATATTTTAGAAAATGTGCTTGAAAAAAATGTCTGTCTTCCCATTTCTCCATTGATTACCAATTTATCTAATCTACGTATCTATCATCCATCTCTAAACATAATTTTGAATACATATACAACCAATAGATGTGGGACATACTAACAATACAATTGCATGATAGTCTTAGTTAAAAAGCTTACTCTGTCTCTGTGAATCTGATTCTTCTGCTTTGCATGATTCTGGCGGAGTCCTTTCATCTGGTGCTAGTTTTTGAACACATATTAGGCTGCTTCCAGACCATCTGAAATGCAGTCTCATGAGAACATAGGTCTACAATCTAAAAACATATACTTTGATTATTCCTGATACATAAAACAATAGCTATTTTTATAGCGTTAGAAGGAATATTAGAGATTATTTATCTTATATCCCAGTTTTACAGATTGAAAAGCTGGAATCAATTGGAGTAAGTAACTTACAAAAGGGACAAAGAAAAGAACCAGGATGAGAAATTCCATACGTCTTCTTATTATGCAATTCAATCCTGTGAATTGCTGATTATTTGCTTTACTACTCTGAATGACTTATGCATGGCGTTTTATTTGCCTTTCTAGCATCAAAATAAAAGAAGGCCTATTTCTTCTTCTTCTACCAGTTGCATAAAGTTAAAATGAGGCTGAACATTCTCTTGTAAATTGAGGGTGTTTACCTAGCCCAGGAAAATCAGGCCTAAGCAGATGAAGGAGACTTGCAATGATTTATCTAAACACCTAAATTAGTTACATCATTATTTATCTGCGAAGCTTCTCAAGTTTTGTTGTCATACTCTGGATGGAGGCCAATCAGAAATGACCCTTAAGTTCTGACGCTGTCTAGCCAGTCTCCCCTTGACCAAGGAGAACATTCGGGCATGAACTGTAGTTTTCATTGTCCTCTGAGCGACTCATATTAGAAATAGCTACCTGAGGCCAGCCTTTAGTTCTATTTTGATCAAACTGTCTTACAGGTACAGCCTTTAGTGTTCTCTGTGACCTTTCAAAACTGCCCCAGGGTAAAGGCGAATTACAAATACTATTAAGGTTGATGAGTAATCAACTCAGTAATGAGGATACTATTTCACATTCTTAGGGGTAGATGCTTTTTCTCTGTGGGATGCCTGAGTAGGAAATTTTGATGGCTCCAAATGTGGCCACAACAAACATCAGGGGACTCTCCTATTGTAGAGATTTCCCTGAAATTGAACTCTGGAGGATGAAACATTTGGCGTAGATACTTGACCTTCTAAGAATAAAACTTTATGTATGTATGTATTTATTTTTCTAATAGCAGCAATTAGTCTAGAATCTAATGCCTTGTCAGTGAACATAACAATTTTTGTAAATGTTTTCCTCTTAGCTTTTAAGTTTTTTGTTTTGTTTTGTTTTTTGTTTTTTTAGTGATGAGTCAAATTATACTCAGATTTTTATAGGTTATCCCTAGTATTCTTGTTATTGAAGATATTCAAATGTTAATATATTGTAATAAGGAGAAGCTCAAAAAGAGAGGAATGATCTCTTCCTTACCCCCTTAGTGATACATACAAATAGAATATTTGTTCATGTTTTATTTTGCTTTTTATTTTTAAATCAAGGAGGTTGAATTAGAGACAGAACAAAATAAGCAAAAACCTGAAGCTATAAATTTCTAGGTCAATCCAAATACATAAAGCATTACAAAATGTCAGATGTGAAGCTAGATGCAAACTGACAGGGGGAAAAAAAAACCTGTTTGTGTACGTAAAGCCCCAAACCAAAAGCAAAATTAAAATTTGTGCTGACCCTTCTCGCTTGGGGCTGCAGATGTCACTGCTGTCCACAGCACCGTCTGTTACCGAGTGGAAGGAAGAGGAATGGCATCCGAGTCACTAGTGTAAGATAAAATTGTCTGCCTGCCAAGTCCTGAAGATGTCCTGCCATATTTTTTAAGGCCAGGGGATGTAGGATAGAGGTGAGCAACAAAGGTGACCATTAACACTCATTGATTCTTGTCTTTTATGATTCATTCTTTTATTATTACATGTTTTGTAAGAGGTTTTATATTTATACATATATAATTTTTATTTAATCAGTAACAGCAGTAGTTACAATTTATTTAGCACTTATTGGACAAGGTATTTTATACACATTTTTTCATTCAATGTCCAGGACTATTATTCAAACTGAGTATTATTCTTATATTAAAGATAAGGAAATAACTTCTAACTAAGCAAAGTTGCTCAAAGTGACACACAGAGTGAGGTCTGTGGCTGTTCTCTTACTCCAAATGTGGGGTATCTCAGAAATTCCCACCCTCCCGAAGGCTCCAGTGTAGCTCAGGCTATGCAAATTGTGCTTCCATTTGTCATGCACCCATGCACTCAACACTATTCCATGTCTTCCCTGTGCTCTGGGAAGCTGACCCTTGTCACTTTCATGACTGGGACTCTCTGCTCTCTGTGTTTATCGTGAGTCAGGCCTATGGAAGGCTCTCACAGGATATTGGAGGGCAGGAAGAGAAAGAAGTCAGGATATTTCTTCTTCATGTCCTACTTCGGCCCTGTGCACTGGCAGTGACCACGTCCTTTCAGGATATAACTCCCTTCACCCTGCTCTCCTCTGTACCTCTTCTGATGCAGGGCTCCTAAGGAAACACTGTTTCTTTTCCTTGACTATTTATCCCTAGGGATAGTATTATATTCTCACCTTTGGGTGCCCTGCCATCTTGTTTGCTCCTTAAGTCTGTCTACAATTTATGCAAATAACTCCTTTATTAAAATCTCTTCATTTGAACACTCTGGGATGAATTATGTATTTTTTTTTCTGGGACCTTAACTAATACAGAGGCTGATACTACACCCATATGAAAATATATCAAAGATAATTTGCAAAGCATGTTTGAAAGCTCTACATTAGGATCACTAGCATGCCAAAAGGCACAGATAAGAAAATACAGGGCATAGCAAAATATTGTTTCTTCCCAATAGAGAACCTGCCTCAGGGAGAGACTAGGCTGGTGAGAAGGGGGAAAGACTTTAAGAGTCTTATAGACCAGGCATTAGAGAATTGTGATAGGTTTTTGAACCTGTGATAAAAGCTGTGTTTGGGGAAGAATTTTCTAGCAGCCATTTGTAGGAACAGTGGAATTAGGAAAAAAGGGTGACAGTAAGGAGAACAGTTAAAAGGCTTTTAAAATAAGCCAGTGTAAAGTGATTGGAGGCAGGTTCACAAAGTGGCAACAAGTATGAAAAATAAGGAATGAAATAAATAGTGAAAGAAACATTATTACTATTGGAATTTGCATTATTGCCCATGTGATGCATTTGCTTTAAATCGGTGTAAGCTCTTCACATGCAGAGGGCCCATATGTCTTGATGTAACATTAGACCAAGTGGCAGAAGCTAAATGTAGAATTAAGGCAATATTTGGTTGTAGAGAACATCATTCTCGTTTCTAGCTCTTAGACTTTATGTGGAAGCACTTTAAGTCCTAAGAGGCTAATTTTAGTTCAATCTATTTAGTTAACAATATTTTAGATCCTTAATTTTTAGTTTCCAGCTGATCAGACTCCTCAGCTTGAAATCCAAGGGCATTATAGACTTCAAGCAAATTGCATGTGCATTAAGACTATTGAACTTGGGACGAGTAATCCTGTAAAAGCGAAATCATTGCTGAAGCATTTTTGTAATCACGTATTCCTCCTGCATGTTTATTTGAAAATGTTCTCTTTTGGTGTGGAGGCAAATGAGCTGATGTTTATTGAGCTCCATCCACCAATTTATTTATTCATCTAATAAACATTTTAATGAGTGGGTATCAGGCACGTTTATGTTTTACCCAAGAGACTTAGTTAACAGTCATTCAACCATTTGGTCATTAATAGCGAAAAGGTCACAGGCTTTGGCATGAGGCAGGCCTGGGTTTGAAACAGATCTTCACCACTTCCTAGAAGGGTTGTCTTAAGGCAAATTATTTTTTAGACACCTTTTCAGTTTTTCTGAAGGAAAAAGTGTTTGTAAAGACTGCATTGTGACTGAGAAAGGGCACACAAACTAGATGAGTTTAATCCTCCTATCTCTCACCCGTGATGAACCTTATATGTATACACAAATACACAATGCTCCAAGTTGGATGGGAAACAAATGGAAGTATAATACTCACCCTTAAATATAATTGCAGATAGCCATAAAATACAAAACCATTTAAGGATGTGAGAAAATTAGTATAATAAATAAGAAAATACAGAATAACTTTTTCTTCTGTTATTTAACTGGTGTAAAATTAATTCCTTGACTCTCACATTTTGTCAACAAATATGATAATGTATGTGGTGATGTACTGCTTTGCCTTGAGAAGGAAAAAATAATTATAGCCGTAAAATATTTAAGAAAATTCTGGAAATAAGAGTAATAGAATTAATTTTTTCAAACATTTCCCAAATGTGTTTTAAATGGCTTTCCTGAAGGAGAAAGAGAGGGAGAGAAAAAAAGAGAACATTTAGATATAATTACAGATAAGACCTATGCATAATATTAGTGGCCTTAAAAATAATCATGCATATTCATAGCTAAATTGCTAATTAACATTCCCAGAATTTTGTTTAATGTAAGCAAGTTATCCTAATAGGGTTAGGGCAAAAACAATATGATAAAGATTGAAATATGTGGCTATTTAAAAGCACTGAAAACTTGACTATCAATTGCCTCTCCCCTTCCATTAGACATAAACAATTAAGCCTCATTATGTTTTTTATTTTTTTTCTTCCTCCCCCGCCCCCCACCCACCCCACCCTGAGACAGAGTCTCACTACTCTGTGGCCCAGGCTGGAGTGCAATGGCCCCATCTTGGCTCACTGCAACCTCCGCCTTCTGAGTTCAAGCAATTCTCCTGCCTCAGCCTCCCGAGTAGCTGAGATTACAGGGGCCTGCCACTGCACCCCGCTAATTTTTGTATTTTTAGTAGAGGCGGAGTTTCGCCATGTTGGCCAGGCTGGTCTCGAACTCCTAACCTCAAGTGATTCGCGCAACGCTGCCTCCCAACGTGCTGGGATTACAGGCGTGAGACACTGTGCCTGGCCTCATCAAGTTTTTTAAACAATAAAAAGGGCAAGTTTTAGAAAACAGTATCTTAAGGCTGGGTGCGGTGGCTCATGCCTGTAATCCCAGCACATTGGGAGGCCAAAATGGGTGGATAACTTGAGGTCAGGAGTTCAAAAACAGCCTGACCAACATGGTGAAACCCTATCCCATCTCTGCTAAAAGTACAAATAAATTAGCCAGGCATGATGGCCGGTGCCCGTAATCCCAGCTATTCGGTGGGGCTGAGACTGGAGAATCGCTTGAACCCGGGAAGCGGAGGTTGCAGTGAGCCAAGATGGCGCCACTGCACTCCAGCCTGTGCGACAGAGTAAGACTCTTGTCTCAAAAAAAAAAAAAAAAAAAAAAGGAAGACAATACATTAAGATACAACAACTTTGAGCCTTTGCTGATTGTTGAGTTTCAAACTCACAGAGGATTTCAAAGAAAGGCTGGCAGAGCTTGAAGGCAGAACACACTTCTGAGCTGAAGTCCTGTCTATCTCTGTTACTAAATAGCAATGTGAGCTTCTGGAGGACTCTGAACTCTCTCAGCCTCTGTGAAATGGAGATAACATTTCCTGTGGAGCTGCCTCAGAGATGTTGGGGAAATCATGTGGAAATCAAGTATGGCTGTCAACAAGTTTTATGAATTGTAAATGACCTTAAGTATATAAAGTATTAGTCATCTATTCACTCATTGGTGCCTAGCATTAGGAGGCACATGGTAGGGCCAGGGGTCCGGGGGACATTAATATGGTGAATGAGATCTGGAGAAGCAGTGTGTTCCCCGGGTAAGGGCATGGGCTTTGGAGTTATTTGGAGTTAGACCCACCTAGAGTAAGTCAGGGCTCACCACTCTGTGACCTCCTGTCCTGAGACAGTCCATGTCTTTAACGTGGATATGAAAGAACATCATATATTTCACAGGGGAGTTATGAGGATGTGAGAACTATGATCAAGCACTTAATCACATGTTCAAAGTGCTCAATGACAGTTGGCAACTATCAATCAACTCTTCAAACATTGTATCTCTAATCAAGGAAAGCAGGCATTTGCACCAATAATAACAGAAGGAAACAACATGGGGAACAGTAGCATTATAAACAACTTTGAGAGTTCGTAGGTGGGCTGCCATACTTTCAGCTAGAGTGATAAGTAAAGATTTTAGAGACGTAAATATTCAGAATAAATCTTAAAGAACAAGTTATATCTCAATAGGAGGAGATATGGTTGGTGGACAGCATTTCAGGTAGAGAACAGAATGAGCTTAAATGTAGAGATGAGAAATTTGAGTAATCACGTTGTCTAGACTAGCACTGTCCAGTAGAACTTTTTCCGTGAAGGCAATGTTGTGTGAACGTTGTGTCCAATATGGTAACCACTAGCTGCATGTGGCTATTGAACATTTGACTGTGGATAGTGTGACTGAGGAATTGAATTTTTCATTTTATTTAATTTTAATTAGTATACATTTTAAAACCACATCTGACGAGTGCTGGCTCAAACCATAGGATACATGGAGAAGAGTTTAGTGTGATAAGATCCAAACAGCCTGGCAAATTTTGAAGAACTCAACTGCTAGGCCAACAAGTTTAGATTCCAAAATAGAACAAACATATTTAGAAGCAGGCAAAACAAAAGAACACGTTTATGAAGGAGACCAAGAAGCTGCAGAGAGAGAGAGAAATAGGAAAGCCAGGAATCCAACAAGGAATGGGCATTGAAGAAAGATTTGCCTCGTATTCTTAGTTAGAAGCCAATGGGTATGGGAAAAAAATTTGTTAGATTTGGTAATTCAGAGCTTCTTCGTGACTTTCAGAAAAAAGTTTCCCCTGAGTGGTAGAGGTGAAAAGAATATTGCAGTAAATTAGGAGTAAGGTATGCTGAGTAGAGGCAACATGGAACACAGCCTTTTTTTTTTTTTTTTTTTTTTTTTTTAAAGTTTATATTCCTAGAGTTATAGGATAAAGTGTTACACACTAAGTCTCAGCAAGTACTGCATATTAGCCAAGTAAGTGGAGTTCTTGCAGGCAAACTAGGTAGTTTCAATGCCAGGTGTGAAATTATAGTGGTTTAGATAAAATTTTGAAGCAATTCTACAAATAAGTACTCTGAGTCATGACATTTTTAGGCCACATTGAAAACACTAGCTGAAAGAATACAAACAATGTTGAAATCAAAAGTAAGCCCCTTGCTGAGTTTATATTCTGAGCTAAGGATAGATTACCCTCATGCCCTTATTATGATGAAAAACTGTTTTGTTTTTCTTGCACAGCACAGTTAGGTATCAGATGAAGGGGGAGGAGTATCCTCATGGATACCTCAAAGACAAGTAACCCATGGACAGAGGACAGAGAAATTTCATGCAAAGACAGATTTTCCTATCTCTCATGATTAAATTATCTCAGTTTCCTCATTATGAAAATCATTTGGGATACTTGATAAATGTACAAAATCTTCTGCCTCAATTCATACTGGTCAATATGAATCTTAAATTGGGGATCTGAATTTTTAATTAGCACCTGAGCGATTCTTAATATCAGGCAATTTTAGGAAATACCGATTTATTTGTTTATTCATATTTTCAACAAACACCAATGGAACGTTTTCCATATTGCAGACATTCAGATACTAGGACACAAAGATAATTAAGACATGGTTTCTAGCCTCAAGAAATTGTTCTGGGAGAGGAGGCAGTAAATGCTGTGTAAGAAATGGGTTGGTAGCTGTTGCAAAAGGAGCACAGGGAAGGGCAGCTCAGCATTGAGGAGATCATGGGAAGCTGTGCTTGGGTAAGGTAAAGTTTGAATAGGATGTTCAAGGATAAGCCAACCAGATGATAAAGGGAGTGAGAGAGAAAAGCACTCTTTTCAGGAAAAACATCACATTAAAGGCAAGAAGAGATTGTGTTGGGTCTATTAATACTACTGAATTCAACATAGCTGGAAAACAGGTTTGCCATGAGATAATGGCCTGTATGGCAACAGACAAAGGCATTTTTGTACCAGAGCACAAAATAAGTGCCTAGTTATTTTCAAGATAATGTTAAATCATTAAAGGGTAATCTAGGGTTGGTGAGATTGGACATAGGGAGACCCATTAAAACTTCATACATTAATTCAGGTGAGAGGTGATGGTGTCTGAGCTGAGACAGTAACCCCAGAGGTAGAATGGAAAGGACACTTTTTGATAAATAGTTGGTGATTTATTATGCACGACAGAATCAGACAATAGTTCTTTCGATCCTTTTATTAAGATTGTCTCAATGAAATGAACTGAATTGCTAATAATTGATTTTGTAGATGGCTCATATATGGCTCACATGATACATTTAGCCATGATGGGGAACATGTAATTGTTTGCTATTTATACCTATGGTGACTTCTTAAATTGGATTGCTGTTGGACATGATTTTCAGTATTTATCCCATTGATTTAAGGAGACACCAATGCAGAGGATGCTCTAAGAGGTTTTTGCAGTCACTTCTCTGGGTATCCCAAACTCTTTGATGTTATTCAGTTGAGGAAGTATGTATTGCTTACTACCTATTTAAGTTCTTCCTAGTATTCTGACCCTTTAACAATTTATTCCGTTTGTTTTTTTCCCCCTCTTTGATTACTTACAGTTGTAATACTTTTAAAAGATGTTTTATATATCTTCCTTGACTTATTCCAAATTCAAATTAATATATAGAATATATATATTTACAAAATATGTTTACTAAATGAATTATTTTTGAATTATTTGTGAGACTTTCTAAAATAGTTTAAAGTGTCTTGAGTTGTCATGAAACTCAGTTTGAAAGGTGCTGATTTATAGTGACAATATTTGTGACCATGCAGGAAAAGAGGCACTGGACATTTTAATAAGCAGTTTAATAGAATTTAAATATATGACATCCAATTACTGACAGAATACAAAGTGTCATAAAGTAAGTTGACCACCTTATGATTAGTAGACATATTTTATAAGTTGGAACACCTTAAGGATTCATAGCATTTGTGTAAAATGTATGGTCATTAACACATTTTAATACATTGATTCTATTGTGGAAGGTCCTGTGACATGGAGTGTTAAACAATTAAAATGGTCAAATGTACTTCCATGTTTATGCAATTTGCATTCATAGGAAGAAAATGGGTAATGCAGAAGGAACATTGGCCTAGAGAAGCTTACTGAAGCAAGGGAATTTGGAGTGAGACAGACACGGTTTGGGATTCTGACTCTTCTAGCCTTGTGAGCCTGAATGAATGGGTTCACCTCCCATAGCTTCCCTTTCCTCAACTGTAATATGGGAATAAAAATGCTTACTTACAGGGTGGTGTTGAGGATTAAATGAGATAATGAAAGTAAAATGTCAGTATGGCATCTGAGTCATGGTATGCCCAGTGGAAAAATAACAGCAATCATTATTATTATTATTTTAAAAAATCAGAATTCAAGATTCTAGTTGCATTTCAGTTACAAATTCATGATGATCTTGAACAAGTCATGGTTTCTCTCAGGATCTGAGTCTCTTCGTTTGTAAAATGAAGCTAGTAGACTGGATGAATTCCATATTTGATGACTGAGGTTAGGATTCAGTGACTTATGAGTCACATCTGAATTTGTGTCAGAAAATTTATTATTTGAGAAGTTTTATTTTACCCCAGTCATGAACCTTCTTTATAATCATTGAGAATGCCTTTAATCCAAAATGATTTAGAGGCTGCAATAATGTTGATTCTGAAAGCGTGATGGGTATCCAGGTGAAGAATTCCATCAGGCAGTTAGAGAAGAAACTCAGGAAAGAGGACAGAGCTAAAAAACATGGGAATTTGACAACACAAATGATATTTAAAGAATGAAAGTGACTAACACTTCCTCAGAAACAAAAATGTATACAGGCAAATTTTACATTTATGTATATTTTTCCTAATATTCATAGCAGGGGTAACTCATTAAGAATAACACTACTGGCCGGGTGCGGTGGCTCAAGCCTGTAATCCCAGCACTTTGGGAGGCCGAGACGGGTGGATCGCGAGGTCAGGAGATCGAGACCATCCTGGCTAACACGGCGAAACCCCGTCTCTACTAAAAAAAAATACGAAAAAAAAAAAAAAAAAAAAAAAAAAACTAGCCGGGCGAGTTGGCGGGCGCTTGTAGTCCCAGCTACTCGGGAGGCTGAGGCAGGAGAATGGCGTAAACCCGGGAGGCGGAGCTTGCAGTGAGCTGAGATCCGGCCACTGCACTCCAGCCTGGGCGACAGAGCGAGACTCCGTCTCAAAAAAAAAAGAATAACACTACTTATTAATTCCAAAATGTTTACAAAATATTGACTTGGAATATAAAATTTAAAAAACAATTTGAATGTCCACATAATTCTGTCATGATAATTAGCAGATTTTTGATGCATTCGGGATAGGTGAGGCCAATTACTTTTTGAGATCATGGATGCATTTTCTATATGTCTCAGCCCAATAGGTTGCCATGTTGAGAGCCTGAACACAGAATATGGCTCAAGACAAAGAAAACTCTAGAAAAGATAAAGCCAGGAACTTAGAGATTCATATTTTTGGCTTATTCACCCTCAGTCACATCCAGTTGGTTTGAACTAATGATACTTTTCTGCTTATCTGCCTCTACATGTGCTCATTCTCAAGAGATTGTGTAGGATAGGGATTGGGCGTTTGATTTTGGAGCTAGGTTTCCTGGGTTCAGGTAACTTTAGGGAAGTTATTTTACTCTGAATGGTCGGTTCCTTAGGCAGGAATTAGTATTAGTACCTACTATCTAAGGGTTGGTGAGAGTTAAATTAGACAATATAGATATGGAACACTTAGACCAAAATCTGATACAGTTTGTAAGCATCAACCATTTTTTTCCCTCAGTTATTAAAATAAGTTTTGCTTCTCTCAAGCCTAAATTTTAGAAAGTTCTTTAGTTTTAAGGGAAACTAATATGCTCAGTGGATTTGCTCATGTTCGGAATATCAAAAAATTGCAATGAATATGGTTGTTTTTGAATTGACCTGTCAATTTCATCAGCAAGCCAAATTGAGTGTACTGTGCAGACACAATTTAAGTTGAAAAGTGCTCCCCAGTGAAAGGTATCAAAGGTGAAGCAATAGTAGCACATTCCAGGAGAGGAAAAATGCATCTGTAAAACTGTATGTGTGTGTATGTATGTGCGGGTGTGTGTTTTAAACTGTAGTAGGGCGTATGAACATCTAGCGTAATACTGGGAATTTGCTAAATTATTTTTATTAATATAAAATAAGTGTTACTTGTAAGTTGAATGTTTTATAATTGTGTTTATAGAAAAAAGATATTTCCAAAAGTTATCTTCTTTTTCTTACTCTGAAACTATGACATATGCCTGATGGATATAGATTTTCATTTTAAAAATTAAAGAGCGGCTCAGATGAGTTTAGTTATTTTCTTCGATGATGAAATGCTCCCCGGAGGTGGATCAAGAGGAGTGATAAATCTTTGATGCACCTGTGTAATATATGCAGTACACTGCTGAGAGTATCTGGTTTTGAGGTTTCAGTGGCAGAACACCAACTGCAGGGAATCTGGATATTCTAGTATAGTTCTGACCTTAAATGTATTATCTACTGGAAAGAATAATGCACAGTTTCAAAAATGTTAACATGGTCTCAAGGTGAGTGTTATTTTCCATACTTTACAAACACTGTACCAAACAGCTTAAAGTGCTAGTGTCCCTTTAATTTTAAAATAGAGGCTTCATTTATTTAGATGACTGCATTTAGGGTACCCTAAGCAACACCTTAGCAGCTGAAATAATTAATACTCCTCATATTCATTTTGGTGCTGGGAAATGGCCTCTGGGTAAGACAAAGAGGTCTGGACTGATGACACAATAGAATGTGAATGGCTTTTTCCCTATGGTTCTAAGCATGAGACCTCCAGCTTCCCAAACTTTCTTAGCACTTCAAAATGAAGAGGAAAATGGGGAAAGGTTAGGAAGGCAGAAAATAAGAGATAGGGCAGAACAGCCCTTTGAAGAGTTTGCTCATCCTCAAAAGCAAAGACATAGAGTTGAAGTTCTCCCAAGAATAGCAGAGTCCCTTCCCTTCCTTCCATCCTATGCACACGCAAAGATCAAGAGCAGAAGTAGCTTTCATGCCAAGACACAAGCCAAACACCCAGGTCACTTACAGACATACACAAGTTTACTCTGTGAGGGTCCTTGGGTGTGGGCTAGCAATATCTGCACATTCTTCATGCAAATGAGAAAATATAAAGGATGTTTTGAACCCATAAAGGTAACACATCTTATGAACCACCTGTATTGAAAGTATTTTAGTTTATCATGATCGACCACAAAGTTGTCTCTTTTATTTAACACTTTCCTTTTAACACTTCTAGTATTTACTGTGTGTACAAGTAGAAGCATCTATAATGCTTAGAGATGGATTTAATTTCATGTCCTCAAGTTGTTTTCAGAAGACAGTCTTTACTACATAATGCAAAATGTACAAAATAGTTCACAAATTCTACTTTTGTCATATATTGGCAGGCTCTTTAACAACTAGAAAGAAAAGATGTTGTAAAATTGACTCATTTGTTCATTGTATATACCATATACAGAACAAAGTAAAATGCACAGAACATTTAGGATAAGACAGCTAATCTTGGCTTACTGTAAAATGGCTGGTATGGAACCCTTTCCTCTTCTTTCTTCTGCCTTGTTTCCTGAACCACTGCACACATACAACGTATACTGCTGAAAAAAGGTGATTCGGTTATTTCATTTGAAAAAGACAAATGTCATATGAATTTTATCAAGGATATTTATAAAACAACAGTAACTCTCTTGTGCCAAACAGAGAGCCAAGCCATAGATGCAAAGGGAAAATTATTGAAAATTAGAAGGAACAGGCAAATGATAAGCAAGTGAACCATGCTTACCTGCTGATATGGAGAAAGTCTGAGTGGTCTGGATAGAAGATCAAACAAGCCACAACGTTCCCTTAAGGCACAGCGTAATCAAGAGTAAGACCCTAATTCTCTCCAGATTCTTGAGGGCTGATAGAGGTGAGGAAGCTGCTGAAGACAGTAACTAACTAGTAGAAGTTACTTCATGAAGTTTAAGAAGTTGTCTACATAACAGAAAAGCACAAGGTGAAGCAGTAAGTGCTGATGTACAGACTGCAGCAAGTTATCCAGAAGATCTAGCCAGGAGCATTGATCAAGGTGGATATACTAAAGATTAGATTTTCAATGTAGAAGAAGATGCCATCTAGGACTTTCTTTTTTTTTAATCTGTGAGAAAAAGTCAATACCTGGCTTCAGAGCTTCAAAGCACAAGCTGACCTCCTTGTTAGGGGCTAATGCGGCTGGTGACTTTAAGTGAAAGTGTATGCTCATTGACCATTCTGAAAATCATAGGGCCCTTAAGAATTATGCTAAATCTCCTCTGCCTGTGCTCTGTAAATGGAACAGACAAAGCCTGGATGACAGCACATCTGCTTACAGCAATGTTTACTGCATACTTTAAGCCCACTATTGAAATCTATTGCCCAGAAAAAAAGGTTTCTTTCAAAGTTTGACTGCTCTTTGACAATGTACCTGGTCCCTCAAGAGCTCTGATGGAAGTGTACGAAATGATTAATGCTGTTTTCATATCTGCTAACACAGCATCCATTCCGCAACCCATGGATCAAGGAGTGATTTTGACTTTCAAACCTGATTATTACAAAAGTATATTTCATAAGGCTGTAGCTCCCATACATAGTGACTTCTCTGATGGATCTGGGAAAAGTACATTGAAAACATTCTAGAAAAAATTCATAATTCTAGATGCCATTAAAAACAATCATGATTCATGGAAATAAGTCAATATATCATGGGAGGAGGGCAAAATAGTCTTAGAAGAAATTGATATCATCTCTTATAAATGTCTTTGAGGGATTCAAGATTTCAGGGGAAGAAGTAACTGCAGATGTGGTAGAACTAGCAAGAGAACTAGAATTAGAAATAGAGTCTGAAGATGTGACTGGATTGCTGCAATATCGTTTTCAAGCTTGAACAGATGAGGAGTTGCTTCTTATGGATGAGCAAAGAAAGTTGTTTCTTGACATGGAATCTATTTCTTATGAAGATGCTGTGAACATTGTTGAGATGTCAACAAAGATATAATTTCATATAAACTCAGTTGATAAAGCAGTGGCAAGATTTGAGAGGATTGAACTCCAGTTTTGAAAAGTTTTTCTGTAGGTAAAATGCTATCAAACAGCATCACATACTGCAGAGAAATCTTCTGTGAAAGGAAGAGTCAATCAATGCAACAAACTTCATTGTTGTCTTATTTTAATAAATTGCCACAGCCACCCCAACCTTCAGCAACCACCACCCAGATGATTCAGCTTCCGTCAGCATGAAGGCAGGAACCTCCACCAGCAGAAAGGTGACTTGCTGAAGCTCATGCTGAAAGCATTTTTAGCAAGAAAGTATTTTTAAATTCAGGTATGTACATTGTTTTTCTGATATAATGCTATCACATACTAATATAGTACAGTGTAAACATAACTCATATGCACACTGGGAAACCAAAAATTTCATGTGTCTCACTTTATTGTGGTAGTCTAGAACAAAACATGCAATATCTCTGAGGTATTTGTATATAAC
The DNA here is from genome assembly GCF_007565055.1 of Rhinopithecus roxellana. Lineage (NCBI taxonomy): Eukaryota > Metazoa > Chordata > Mammalia > Primates > Cercopithecidae > Rhinopithecus > Rhinopithecus roxellana. Next base: position 66,429,413 of record NC_044554.1, read on the forward strand.
CTGGTCTTCTATTAATGGCTACTTACTTTTCCCAAAGGATGGCAGACACATCCTGTTGGCCAAATGTGGCAGCATATTGTTCTACCATTTCTCTCTTCTGACATCAAGGTCTGGTGCTGATTACTCTAACCAACTTTTCTAGCCTCAGCTCATTTTCCAGGCCCCTTAAGGGACAGTATGGAGTGGCATCTTGTTCACTAGGGACACAGTGATCACCTCAGATCTGTGATCTGCACAGCTCTTTAGCCTGCGGCTGAGTAGCTTGAGCTCGAGTCCACACTGGCCCACCCTTTCAACTCCTGATGCCCCTCTTGTGTTGGGGTTGCCGTGTTCCTCCCAGCCTTCCATGCCCTTCACACAGTGGTGTTGTTTACTCTGGGCATGGTGGGGGCTCAGCTGTGACCTGCAGAGCTGGGGCCCAGTGGGTCTGGCTTGGAGAGCTCACAGGCAGGATAGGGATTGCTGCCATCAGGGCCTAAGCCTGGCCCTGTGCCTGAGAGCACTCAGCTCACCCACCAGCCTGAGAGCTAGGGGCCCAGAGGGTGCCAGCCAAGCTCTATGTCTTACCATGCTCTCTGCTGGAATTCACACCTTTATTTTCATACTTAATTTTTCCTCTGATTAACATTTTATGATGGAAAGTATCCTTAGGTCCTGATCATATATTTTTTTCTGCTGTAAGCTGTTACTAATATTGAGGTACTTTATAAATACTTTTAGATTCATTATTGATTTATTGCTTTGCTTGAATCCCACTTAAGACCTTGGCTCTGGTTCAAACACTGCACACTTTTTAAAACAGGTAGATGACAACATCTTTTCCTGGGTTTCTTGTCTTCTCTCCTCCTTTCACCTCAGTTTCCACCTCTGTCCTCTCATTTCTCTTCTTCTCTGGCTTTCCTCTGCTTTTTTCACTCCTCTCGTTTCTCTGTTGGCATTATTGTTATTCTTTGTTCCAACTGACTCTTTTGATAGGATTGTTTTCTCTCTTCCTCCTTTTATGTCTCATTTTTTGATATTGCAATGTAGAAAGAAATACAGACAAGAATTAGTGGGATTTTTTTATAATGCATCCCTGCTTTTTATTCTTTGCTGGTGATTCATTACTTGAAAATATTGACATCAATTTCCAGAAATTTATAAAAGTCTCCAGTCAATACAACAAATTTCAAATAAACCTACAGTGGTTTGGGTAGGAAAGTACCCAATTTACTACTTGTTTTCTTTTCTTGTAAATCACAACAGTGAATGTTTGAAACAAGGCTGCATCAGGGCACTGTAAGAAATCAGCCTATGTAAATGAGTTTATTTCCTCAGAGCCCTTCATATTAGTGACTCAGGTTGGTGAGAACTCGCTGAACTGTTTAGTTCTTAGTGGGACAGCACTACCTCCTTATATCAAAATGGCCACAATAATGCCTCCTTTTAGTTCTGTTGACCACAGGAAAATACACACCTGGGAATATGTAGGAGACCAATGACTTTGAACTAAGATTTTATAATTCCATGCTTTTTAAAGAGATAGAAGTATCAGGAAGGCTGATGTCTCATCTCCCCTAATTTTGCTGTGATAGCAATTATGCATAGTATGCCCCAAATCATATCATTTTCTTGTCAGATATTTAATTTAGAGAAGACTGTTACAGGTGGTAACCACTTTAAAAATTACCACTGTGCTCAAACCATACAAAAATTGAGTCAAGGCCGGGCGCGGTAGCTCACCCCTGAAATCCCAGCAACTGGGGAGACCGAGGCGGGTGGGTGAATCATGAGGTCAGACCAGCCTGACCAATATGGTGAAACCCTGTCTCTACTCAAAATATAAAAATTAGCCAGGCATGGTGGCATGCGCCTGTAATCCCAGCTACTCAGGAGGCTAAAGCAGGAGAATTGCTTCAACCGGGGAGGCGGAGGTTGCAGTGAGCCAAGATTGCACCAGAGCACTCCAGCCTGGGTGACAGAGAAAGACTGTGTCTCAAAAAAAAAAAAAAAAAAAAAAAAAAAAGAGTCAAAATATCTTAAAGACTTAAATGTAACATCTGGAGCCATAAAGCTCTTAGAAAAAAAAGTATAAATCTTTGTGATGTTGGATTAGGCAATGGTTTCTTAGACATGCCACCAAAAAGCATAAGAAATAAAAGGAAAAAATAGATAAATGGGACATTGAAATAAAAAACTTACATGCTTCAAAGGAAATCACCAAGAAAGTAAAAGAACAACTCACAGAATAGGAGAAGATATTTGCAAATCACGTATCTGATAAGACATTTGTAGCTAAAATATAAAGAACTATTACAACTCAATAAAAGACAACCCAATTAAAAATGGATAAAGGATTTGAACAGACATTTCTCCAAAGAAAAGTATAGAAATGGCCAATGAGAACCTGAAAAGATGCTCGACACCATTAGTCACCAGGGAGCTGAAAATCAAAACCATAATTAGATACCACTTCACACCCACCAGGATGGCTGTTATAAAAAAGATAGATCACGAGTTTTGGCAATGATGTGGAAAATTGGAAATGTCCTATATTGCTGGCAGGAATAGAAGATGGTATAGCCACTTTGAAAAACATTCTGGCAATTTCTCAAACAGTTAAGTAAAGTTACCGTATATTCCACCAGTTCTACTCTTAGCTATGTACCTAAGAGAAATGAAACCACACATACACATAAAAACTTGTATATGAATATTCATGACAGCATCATTTATATTAGCCAAAAAGTGGAAACAAGTCAAATATCCGTCAACTGATGAACAGGTAAATAAAATGTGGCATACCCATACAATGGAATATTATTTGGCAATAAAAATAAAAAGTACTCATAGATGCTACACCATTGATAACCCTTGAAAGCATGATGCTAAGTGAAAGCAAACAGTTGCAAAGGACCACCTATTATGAGTTTGTTTATATGGAATATCCAGAATGGGTGCATCTATAAAGAGAAAAAGTAAATTAGTGATCGCCTGGGGTTGGGTGGTGAAGGAAGGGGAATGGGATAATTGAAGAGTGGTGTGTAAGGGGAATAGGGCTTCTTTTTAGAGTAATACAAATGTTCTAAAATTGGTTATGTTGATAGATGAGCTGTGCTATGTATATATTAAAAGCCATTGAATTGTTCATTTTAAATGGGTGAATTGTGTGACATGTGAAGTATATCTCGATAAAACTGTTACCAAAATAAAACAAAAGTTATTTCATGATTAGAGGAATAAAACCTAAGGAAGATCTTCAGAAACACCAAAAGTGATATGAAGAAATGAGGCAACATCAGAGGTTCTTTGTTCCATGCCAAAATTATATAAACACTGGAAAAAGGAAAATTTTAAAAATTCCTATACCAAGAAAGTCTGAAACTAAGAGAAATCACCAAGTTTTATAAACAAAGAAGAAACTCAGTGAAGAGAGCTCAGGAAGTATCAAAACTTGACATGAGAAATCAATACTGGATGCTGAAGCCTGGTTTGGAATCGGAGCCAAGCTCCCTGAACAAATCTTGGAGCTGGGAGTCTACTTAGCTCACAAACAAAGTACTAAAAAGTCTCCACAGCCTTAGGAAGCTGAAAGAAAACTGGTTATTTGTCCAGGGCCGTGGGTTGGCAAGACCGCACCTGTGCCTTGTACCAGAGTAGGCTCTGAATTTACACTATGCTCACAGTAGTGCGTTGGAATCCCAAGCAGAGAAAATAATGCCAAAATTGGCCTATAACCTCTAACGTATATGGGATCGCAGCAGAAGGAACCACTGATTGTACTATAGAAATGGTTTCTTGTAGGAATGGTTTCATGCAAAACAACTGCCAAAACAAAAACACAACAACTCATATTAAAAAAATTGCAATATCAGAAAATGAATCAGCCTGAAGTAGAATCAGCAAATAATCAAGTCTAGAAATATAGAATAATCTGAGACATTAAAAACTAAACTTGATATCTTAAAGGTTTAGACTTAAAACTATATAGGCATATAGATATATAGGTATGTATACATAGGTATATATGTATATAAGTGTAGATTTAAAGGTTCATAGGCAGTTATGAAGAACTAAAATGAAATTTCTAGAAATTATCAATAGATTGGATAAACAATGGACCAGACAACTAATTAAATAATTAATGAGTTTGAAGTTAATTATAAAGAAATCGCTCATGATGGAATATATAGACATAGAAATATGGAAACAGAAAAGTCAAGGATAGAATGAAAAAAAATCTAAAGCAGAAATTCCAGAATAAGAGTATGGAAAGAATGAAGGAGAGGCAATAGCCAAGTAGGTAACTGTATATAGTAGAGAAGTGAATCCCCAGACTGAAGGAACGACTAGGCCCACTTAGAAACATCACAGTGAAACTGTGAAATGGATAGGAATGAAATGGAAAGGAAATCTTTAAAGATACTGATATCCTGGACATAGTGGCTCATACCTGTAATCCCAACACTTTGGGAGGCTGAGGCAGGAGGATTGCTTGAGGCCAGGTATTCAAGAACAGCCTGGAAAACATAACAAGTCTTTGTCTCTACAAAACACACACACACACACACACACACACACACACACACATGGCAAGATAAAGTAACTTAACCAAGTATATATTTGTATATGTTTATATAATAATTGAAAAATGATATACCAGATAAATTAGAACAAAAAGAAAAAATAGTGGTATAGTGAATTAATAGACAAATAGAATTTATAGTTAACCATTGGTAAAGATAAAGAGAAATATTAATAAAGATATTCATCAAAATATGCATTATGAACCAAAATGAGTTTACAAAGCCAAACATTAACAAAATAAGATGAAATGAAATTATCCAAATAGGAGATGTTAACACATTACCTCAGAAATTAGTAAATTAATCAGATGAAAATATTTAGAAAAAAGATAGAAGACTTCAATAACTCGCTGAAGGTGATATGACAGATGCATGTATGACTTCATGCTCTGCAAATGCAAATATTTATTTTCTCAAGCACACTAAATTCAGAGGCAGGTTTTTTTTTGTGTGGTGGTTATAAGAGCAGACTATGGAGTTTGACTAAGCTTGTCTTAGCACTGCCGCTTACCAGCTGCATTACTCAGTTAAGATACCTTGTCTTGCTATGGCTTAGATGCCTCACTCGTAAATTACTGATCACCATAGTACCTTGTGCCTTTGTGAGCTTTAAAAAGTTAAGACATATTAGCTGTTTAGATTAGTGCCTAACACATGGTAAATACTTGAAAAAATGTGAGTTGATATTACTCTAGATGACTGCAAAAGAGGAAGCACAAAATTCCGTGAAATAAATTTAATAAAATGTGGCACCAACTATAAAAAATAGCTCCAACTTCCCCATATAGCTGGAAATTGAAAAATAGACTTCTAAATAATTAATGAGTTAATGAAGAAAGTTAAATAGCTATCATACAACATTTGTAACTAAATCAGTGAACATAGTATATATAAAAACTTGTGGCATACATTGATCAATTAAATTGAAGTTTCCAAAAATGAATGTACGTATCAGAGAATAAGTCATTTGGAACTAAATGAAAGAAGGTTCAACCCAAGCAGTTAGAGGAGGAAATAGCAGAGAACCTCTAATGAAAGTGGGAAGGGAAACAGCATACAAGAAGAAGCATAAAGTAATAAAATAGCAAACAGAAAGAATGGAGAAATTACTAACAAAATACAAAGGATGGATTTTTGAAAAGGATGTTAAAATAGACAAACCCATGATAAAATCGATCAATTTAAAAAGCACACATTAACACATACAGGCAATATGAGAAATAAAAAATGATATTTCAGATCTAGTGAAGATTTTTAAATTCTGAGAGAAGAATTTGAACATGTTATGCTAAATAACCTGCAATCTTAGACTAACTGAACAATTTTCTAAATATAAATTTTCAATGTCAACATGGGAAGAGAACATCTAAATATACTAATATTATAATTTAAAGCATTAAATGAATAGTAAAAATGCTGCTTTCTTCCCCAAGGATGCATGCTGTCAGTTAATATTTATAATAGCTAGGTCCTAGCCTATGGAATAAAGTAAGAAATATATGTAGAGAATGGAAAATAAATAACAAAATGTTTGGTTGCATAAGTATGTACATAGAAAATCCAAGAGCACTTACTGACAGAATTTTGTTGTATAAAAGAATCATTTAAGAATATTTTGTAATCCAGAAACAAATAAAAATATTACATTTAAAAAATCAAAGTAGCAATAATAGCCATAAAATGCCTATAAGGTATCTAATTATTATTTTTGTACCTTTATTACAAAACAGAATAGAGATCTCAGAAACTGACCATATAAAACATCAAATTAATGGGATGGCATTAAAAATTAGTGAGGAGAGGATAGATTATTGATGACATTGAAGTAATAAGTTACACAAATACAAAGATAAATCGGGTTTGTAGCTGACAACTAAGCTAAAATGTAGACAAATTTAAACACATAGATATTGAAGGGAAAAAAGCTTAAATTTTGTAGAAAATATAGTGGAATCTATACATATACATTCTGCCTTGGAATAGCAAGTGATTTCTTTTTTTTTTTTTTATTATACTTTAAGTTCTAGGGTACATGTGCATAACGTGCAGGTTTGTTACATATGTATACTTATGCCATGTTGGTGTGCTGCACCCATCAACTCGTCAGCACCCATCAATTCATCATTTATATCATGTATAACTCCCCAGTGCAATCCCTCCCTCCTCCCCCCTCCCCCCTCCCCATGATAGGCCCCAGTGCGTGATGTTCCCCTTCCCGAGTCCAAGTGATCTCATTGTTCAGTTCCCACCTATGAGTGAGAACATGCGGTGTTTGGTTTTCTCTTCTTGTGATAGTTTGCTAAGAATGATGGTTTCCAGCTGCATCCATGTCCCTACAAAGGACGCAAACTCATCCTTCTTTATGGCTGCATAGTATTCCATGGTGTATATGTGCCACATTTTCTTAATCCAGTCTGTCACAGATGGACATTTGGGTTGATTCCAAGTCTTTGCTATTGTGAATAGTGCTGCAACAAACATACGTGTACATGTGTCTTTGTAGTAGAATAATTTATAATCCTTTGGGTATATACCCAGTAGTGGGATGGCTGGGTCATATGGTACATCTAGTTCTAGATCCTTGAGGAATTGCCATACTGTTTTCCATAATGGTTGAACTAGTTTACAATCCCACCAACAGTGTAAAAGTGTTCCTATTTCTCCACATCCTCTCGAACACCTGTTGTTTCCTGACTTCTTAATGATTGCCATTCTAACTGGTGTGAGATGGTATCTCATTGTGGTTTTGATTTGCATTTCTCTGATGGCGAGTGATGATGAGCATTTTTTCATGTGTCTGTTGGCTGTATGAATGTCTTCTTTTGAGAAATGTCTGTTCATATCCTTTCCCCACTTTTTGATGGGGTTGTTTGTTTTTTTCTCGTATATTTGTTTGAGTTCTTTGTAGATTCTGGATATTAGCCCTTTGTCAGATGAGTAGGTTGCAAAAATTTTCTCCCATTCTGTAGGTTGCCTGTTCACTCTGATGGTAGTTTCTTTTGCTGTGCAAAAGCTCTTTAGTTTAATTAGATCCCATTTGTCAATTTTTGCTTTTGCTGCCATTGCTTTTGGTGTTTTAGACATGAAGTCCTTGCCCATGCCTATGTCCTGAATGGTACTACCTAGATTTTCTTCTAGGGTTTTTATGGTATTAGGTCTAACATTTAAGTCTCTAATCTATCTTGAATTAATCTTCGTATAAGGGGTAAGGAAAGGATCCAGTTTCAGCTTTCTACTTATGGCTAGCCACTTTTCCCAGCACCATTTATTAAATAGGGAATCCTTTCCCCATTTCTTGTTTCTCTCAGGTTTGTCAAAGATCAGATGGCTGTAGATGTGCGGTATTATTTCTGAGGACTCTGTTCTGTTCCATTGATCTATAGCTCTGTTTTGGTACCAGTACCATGCTGTTTTGGTTACTGTAGCCTTGTAGTATAGTTTGAAGTCAGGTAGCGTGACGCCTCCAGCTTTGTCCTTTTGACTTAGGATTGTCTTGGCAATGCGGGCTCTTTTTGGTTCCATATGAACTTTAAAGCAGTTTTTTCCAATTCTGTGAAGAAACTCATTGGTAGCTTGATGGGGATGGCATTGAATCTATAAATAACCTTGGGGAGTATGGCCATTTTCACGATATTGATTCTTCCTATCCATGAGCATGGTATGTTCTTCCATTTGTTTGTGTCCTCTTTGATTTCACTGAGCAGTGGTTTGTAGTTCTCCTTGAAGAGGTCCTTTACATCCCTTGTAAGCTGGATTCCTAGGTATTTGATTCTCTTTGAAGCAATTGTGAATGGAAGTTCATTCCTGATTTGGCTCTCTGCTTGTCTGTTACTGGTGTATAAGAATGCTTGTGATTTTTGCACATTAATTTTGTATCCTGAGACTTTGCTGAAGTTGCTTATCAGCTTAAGGAGATTTTGGGCTGAGACGATGGGGTTTTCTAAATATACAATCCTGTCCTCTGCAAACAGGGACAATTTGCCTTCTTCTTTTCCTAACTGGATACCCTTGATTTCTTTCTCTTGCCTGATTGTCCTATTCAACACTATGTTGAATAGGAGTGGTGAGAGAGGGCATCCCTGTCTTGTGCCAGTTTTCAAAGGGAATTTTTCCAGTTTTTGCCCATTCAGTATGATATTAGCTGTGGGTTTGTCATAAATAGCTCTTATTATTTTGAGGTACGTTCCATCAATACCGAATTTATTGAGCGTTTTTAGCATGAAGGGCTGTTGAATTTTGTCAAAAGCCTTTTCTGCATCTATTGAGACAATCATGTGGTTCTTGTCTTTGGTTCTGTTTATATGCTGGATTACGTTTATTGATTTGCGAATGTTGAACCAGCCTTGCATCCCAGGGATGAAGCCCACTTGATCATGGTGGATAAGCTTTTTGATGTGCTGCTGAATCCGGTTTGCCAGTATTTTATTGAGAATTTTTGCATCAATGTTCATCAGGGATATTGGTCTAAAATTCTCTTTTTTTGTTGTGTCTCTGCCAGGCTTTGGTATCAGGATGATGTTGGCCTCATAAAATGAGTTAGGGAGGATTCCCTCTTTTTCTATTGATTGGAATAGTTTCAGAAGGAATGGTACCAGCTCCTCCTTGTACCTCTGGTAGAATTCAGCTGTGAATCCATCTGGTCCTGGACTTTTTTTAGTGGGTAGGCTATTAATTGTTGCCTCAATTTCAGAGCCTGCTCTTGGTCTATTCAGGGATTCAACTTCTTCCTGGTTTAGCCTTGGGAGAGTGTAAGTGTCCAGGAAATTATCCATTTCTTCTAGATTTTCTAGTTGATTTGCGTAGAGGCGTTTATAGTATTCTCTGATGGTAGTTTGTATTTCTGTGGGGTCAGTGGTGATATCCCCTTTATCATTTTTTATTGCATCTATTTGATTCCTCTCTCTTTTCTTCTTTATTAGCCTTGCTAGCGGTCTGTCAATTTTGTTGATCTTTTCAAAAAACCAACTCCTGGATTCATTGATTTTTTGGAGGGTTTTTTGTGTCTCTATCTCCTTCAGTTCTGCTCTGATCTTAGTTATTTCTTGCCTTCTGCTAGCTTTTGAATGTGTTTGCTCTTGCCTCTCTAGTTCTTTTAATTGTGATGTTAGAGTGTCAATTTTAGATCTTTCCTGCTTTCTCTTGTGGGCATTTAGTGCTATAAATTTCCCTCTACACACTGCTTTAAATGTGTCCCAGAGATTCTGGTATGTTGTATCTTTGTTCTCATTGGTTTCAAAGAACATCTTTATTTCCGCTTTCATTTCGTTATGTACCCAGTAGTCATTCAGGAGCAGGTTGTTCAGTTTCCATGTAGTTGAGCGGTTTTGATTGAGTTTCTTAGTCCTGAGTTCTAGTTTGATTGCACTGTGGTCTGAGAGACAGTTTGTTATAATTTCTGTTCTTTTACATTTGCTGAGGAGTGCTTTACTTCCAATTATGTGGTCAATTTTGGAATAAGTGCGATGTGGTGCTGAGAAGAATGTATATTCTGTTGATTTGGGGTGGAGAGTTCTATAGATGTCTATTAGGTCCGCTTGGTGCAGAGATGAGTTCAATTCCTGGATATCCTTGTTAACTTTCTGTCTCGTTGATCTGTCTAATGTTGACAGCGGAGTGTTGAAGTCTCCCATTATTATTGTATGGGAATCTAAGTCTCTTTGTAAGTCTCTAAGGACTTGCTTGATGAATCTGGGTGCTCCTGTATTGGGTGCATATATATTTAGGAGAGTTAGCTCTTCCTGTTGAATTGATCCCTTTACCATTATGTAATGGCCTTCTTTGTCTCTTTTGATCTTTGATGGTTTAAAGTGTGTTTTATCAGAGACTAGGATTGCAACCCCTGCTTTTTTTTGTTCTCCATTTGCTTGGTAGATCTTCCTCCATCCCTTTATTTGGAGCCTATGTATGTCTCTGCATGTGAGATGGGTCTCCTGAATACAGCAGACTGATGGGTCTTGACTCTTTATCCAGTTTGCCTGTCTGTGTCTTTTAATTGGAGCATTTAGTCCATTAACATTTAAGGTTAATATTGTTATGTGTGAACTGGATCCTGCCATTATGATATTAACTGGTTATTTTGCTCGTTAGTTGATGCAGTTTCTTCCTAGCCTCGATGGTCTTTACATTTTGGCATGTTTTTGCGATGGCTGGTACCGGTTGTTCCTTTCCATGTTTAGGGCTTCCTTCAGGGTCTCTTGTAAGGCAGGCCTGGTGGTGACAAAATCTCTAAGCATTTGCTTATCTGTAAAGGATTTTATTTGTCCTTCACTTATGAAACTTAGTTTGGCTGGATATGAAATTCTGGGTTTAAAATTCTTTTCTTTAAGAACGTTGAATATTGGCCCCCACTCTCTTCTGGCTTGTAGAGTTTCTGCCGAGAGATCTGCTGTTAGTCTGATGGGCTTCCCTTTGTGGGTAACCCGACCTTTCTCTCTGGCTGCCCTTAAGATTTTTTCCTTCATTTCAACTTTGGTGAATCTGGCAATTATGTGTCTTGGAGTTGCTCTTCTGGAGGAGTATCTTTGTGGCGTTCTCTGTATTTCCTGAATTTGAATGTTGTCCTGCCCTACTAGGTTGGGGAAGTTCTCCTGGATGATATCCTGAAGAGTGTTTTCCAACTTGGTTCCATTTTCCCCCTCACTTTCAGGCACCCCAATCAGACGTAGATTTGGTCTTTTTACATAATCCCATACTTCTTGCAGGCTTTGCTCATTTCTTTTTCTTCTTTTTTCTTTTGGTTTCTTTTCTCGCTTCATTTCATTCATTTGATCTTCAATCGCTGATACTCTTTCTTCCAGTTGATCGAGTCGGTTACTGAAGCTTGTGCATTTGTCACGTATTTCTCGTGTCATGGTTTTCATCTCTGTCATTTCGTTTATGATCTTCTCTGCATTAATTAGTCTAGCTGTCAATTCTTTCACTCTTTTTTCAAGACTTTTAGTTTCTTTGCGCTGGGTACGTAATTCCTCCTTTAGCTCTGATAAGTTTGATGGACTGAAGCCTTCTTCTCTCCTCTCGTCCAAGTCATTCTCTGACCAGCTTTGATCCGTTGCTGGCGATGGGCTGCACTCCTTTGCAGGGGGAGATGCGCTCTTATTTTTTGAATTTCCAGCTTTTCTGCCCTGCTTCTTCCCCATCTTTGTGGTTTTATCTGTCTCTGGTCTTTGATGGTGGTGACGTACTGATGGGGTTTTGGTATAGGTGTCCTTCCTGTTTGATAGTTTTCCTTCTGACAGTCAGAAGGACTGTCTGTTGGTCTGTTGGAGATTGCTTGAGGTCCACTTCAGACCCTGTTTGCCTGGGTATCAGCAGCCGAGGTTGCCGAAGATAGAATATTGCTGAACAGCGAGTGTACCTGTCTGATTCTTCCTTTGGAAGTTTCCTCTCAGGGGTGTACTCCACCCTGTGAGGTGTGGGGTGTCAGACTGCCCCTAGTGGGGGATTTCTCCCAGCTAGGCTACTCAGGGGTCAGGGACACACCTGAGCAGGCAGTCTGTCCGTTCTCAGATCTCAACCTCCGCGTTGGGAGATCCACGGCTCTCCCCAAAGCTGTCAGACAGAGTCGTTCGCGTCTGCACCGGCTCCCGCTACTTCCCCTGTTGGTCTTCAGCTGTGCGCTGTCCCCAGAGGTGGAGACTACAGAGACAGGCAGGCTTCCTTGAGCTGCTGTGAGCTCCACCCAGTTCGAGCTTCCCAGCGGCTTTGTTTACCTACTTAAGCCTCAGCAATGGCGGGCGCCCCTCCCCCAGCCTCGCTGCTGCCTTGCGGATAGATCGCGGCCGACTGCTGTGTTAGCAGTGAGGGAGGCTTCGTGGGCGTGGGACCCTCCCGGCCAGGTGTGGGATATATTCTCCTGGTGTGCCTGTATGCTTACAGCGCAGTATTGGGGTGGGAGTTACCCGATTTTCCAGGTGTTGTGTGTCTCAGTTCCCCTGGCTAGGAAAACGGATCCCCTTCCCCCTTGCGCTTCCAGGTGAGGCGATGCCTCGCCCTGCTTCAGCTCTCGCTGGTCAGGCTGCAGCAGCTGACCAGCACCGATTGTCCGGCACTCCCTAGTGGGATGACCCCAGTACCTCAGTTGAAAATGCAGAAATCACCGGTCTTCTGTGTCGCTCGCGCTGGGAGTTGGAGACTGGAGCTGTTCCTATTCGGCCATCTTGCTCCGCCACAATCAGCAAGTGATTTCTTTAAAAGCATACTAAAAAAAATAAATAAACAAAAGGGAGAAGACAGATCAATTTACACCACAATACTTAAAAGCTATAGTATATCAAAAGGAAGAGCTAAAAGGCCACTTACAGATCAAAAAATGATAATTGTGTTATATATACTTGAGTCTTTTTATATAACTAAACAAAAAAAGATTAGGTTCCAGGCCTGTAACTCTAACCAATTAGTAAGAAATGAAAACCAATTTATTGAGTAGAATAAAAACCCAAGAATGGGAACAAGTAGTTTATAAAAAGGCATAAGAAAATAGCCAATAACTGAGAAAACACTCAACCTCACCGGTAATCAAGATCATACAAGTTTTTAAAAAAATCAAGCATATATAATTTTATGTCTCATTGGGTAAGGAAAAAAAATTGAAAATATCTGCAGTACCAAATACGGGAGAAGTTATAGGGAATTGGAAATTAACAAATACTAGTGGTGGGAGAATAAATTGGTAAAACTACTTCAGAGGGCAATTTAGCAAATCTAGTAATGTTGAAAATTTGCGTTCTATACTAGTAATAGTAGGGAAATTCTCATGTATGTGCCATGGATGTTAATAGCTGCATTGATTTTAATAGTGAAAAATTGGAAACAATGTAGATTACCATTTATATATGACATATAAGAGTTACAATAAATGAACTATATCTTCGTGTACTAACATTGGCCAAATATTGAGAACATAATGATGATAGAAACAAATAAAATCATGGTATAATATGCTCTTTATGAATAGATACATATAAGGGAAAATAAAAATATGGATGGGGAAGGATTCACACTAACTTCAGTATTGTAATAATGTCTGGGTAGGAAAATTAATATTTGGTGGTATGTGATCTAACAGCAGGAGAAGAGCTGGCTGGTATGGAATGGGAAGGGTATGTCTGAGCATGGCTGCAGGCCACAGAGGAAAATTCACCCATGAAAGATTTAGAGTGATTGCGGGAGTCACAAACCATAGAACAATTTTGTATGTTCACCATATCAAATGGAGTCTTCATTATTTATAAGTCTTCTCAGTTATATACTAATATTCACAGGTCAAGAGAGTGATTTTATCTCCAGAAAAGCAACAGAACACGAATATATAAAAAGTATATTTTAAAAAGCAAAAGGACATGAATATATAAAAAATGTGCAGTGTTTTTCCAATATTCCCAATTTAAAATTCATGTTTTGGCCAGTAAATGTTTTATGTAGAATGTAGTAGAATATTTGAACTCATTATGCTTGTGGCTTCCATAAATAAATCTGCCTCTGTTTAAAATAATTGGAGTTAATATCTACAAACTGTATAAAATATTAGCACATTTTAATGAGATTTTGTTTATGCTTTTGTAAAACTATTTCTGTAACATTTTAATTAGTAACTGTTTCTTTATAATGGATAATATGCTTTAATTTCACAAATATATCTATATTGAAAGTATCTTAGCAGAGGCAATCATCTTCTAAATAATTTTTAGCAAACTACATTTCTTAAGAAGGTATGGATTCTTATTCATATGAATAATTATATTTTGCAGACTCACCACCAATAGTCTATTAATAGCTTCTATAGCAGACTTTTCCTTAAGGATATTAGATTAAGGAATAGCAAGGAAGCCGATAGCCGATGTGGCTTGGATAAAAGTAGCAAAGGGAAGAGTAATAGAAGATGAAGTCAGAGAATTAAAGAGGGGGTGTCCAGATCATTAAAGGAAAGAATGAATCAGCCACTTTTAAAATATGAATATGTGGTATAAGATTGAGAAAATGAATTTATAATCTGGATAGGAATCTAGGCTCCATCATAAACTTCTTATTTGGAAGTTATTTGTCCTTTTATTCCCTCAGTTTTTCAGTCTGCAAAAATGGGACTCACAGTCTTACTGGACTGTTTTGATAGTTAAATATGATAACTTAATTCTGTAATAAATGAATATGAGAATTAAATTTGAGAAATAATTCTTCAGAATTTATATTGCAGAGTGCCGGATACATATTCGTGTCTAACACATATGAGTATTCCTTCCTTTCAGTCTTCCCAATTAACATATTCTCTTCAAACCATGAGGGCAGTGGGGAAGTTCAAATTGCTTTAGGAAGAGCTATAAACAAAATCAGTGACCCAGGATTTACCATGAAAGAAAGTGGAATCTTGTTCACGTAGTAAAATAGAAGGATGATTTGTTTAGGATCTTCAGGATGCATAATGGATAGGCTTCTGGAGGCCCATGCACCACTCAAATTGTATGTAATTATCTTTATGTATATGCATTTCATTTAGATTTCTGTCTAAACTTGCATCAGACTCTCAAAGTACCCATCTCCTCTGAAATATTAACATGCACTGGCTCTTAAATGTGAATGGTACATCCTTTATAAAACAGAATGTTACTGAGGATCATCTAGGCTACTTTTCACACTTGGATAAGTGCATTTGCTTCACTTTCAAAATATGAATTGCACATACACAAAAAATTCTTGTTCCTTTCTCCTTCCCTCTCCATTAAATTGCAAATAGCTTGGGGAAAGTGCAACAGATCTGATCTGGGTCCATCATACCCCATGATGAGTTAATTCCCTGGGAATCTGAGGTGGCGTGATAAAGGACTTCTGACATAGAGTTGGCTTCACTTTGTCAAGTTTAGTAGAGGCAAGCCAAGCTTTTTTCTATTCACGTTTAATACATTGAAAAACCTACTGTGTACTACAAGCTGTGCCAGGTACTGGAGCTGCCATGGTGAACCAGAGCGGGAGGTAAGCAAACAAAGCAGCAAGGAGATTTTAAATTACAGGAGCAGGGGACTGGGGTTGGGGACAGGGGTGTGGGGGTGTGTAGGGAGAGGTGTGTGTGTGCCCTGATGGAAACCAACCCTGCTGTCTTTAGGGAGGCTGTTTATAATGCAGTGGTCTGGGAAGGCCTCTCTTGAAGGGTGTGTGTGTGGTGTGGGGGGTGTGGGGTGGGGGGACATATTAGACTGGGACTGCCAAAAAAAGAGCAAGGAAAACCAATCCAAGGCAGAGACCTCAGGTAAGTGGGAAAAGGTAAGGCCTATTCAAGAACAGAAAGGAGTGTCAAAAGACAAAATTACAACAAATTTGAAGACCTCAGTTGGCTTTATTTGCGAATCTAGAATCCATAAAATGTAAGTGTTCCAATGAGTTGATCAGAGGGGGTTAGTTTTAACAGAAAGGACTGGAAAAAAGCAGAAACAAGGAACGTGAAGTAGAGGGTCATTTAAGCATTACTTTTCTTGTAGGGCGGGAGTAGGGAGACAGAACAGTGGAAACGTAACTTAAAGCAGAGGAAACTTCATTATCATGCCGATGGAAGATTGAAACTGGCCTGTTTGGGAAATTGGTTGTTTAGTGACAGAACTTTGGTGTGAGTTTTTATCTTTAGTCAGCCCTGTTAGAGCCGAGTGCAGGAGCTTAGTTCAAACAATGGCCTTCGCCGGGCGCGGTGGCTCAAGCCTGTAATCCCAGCACTTTGGGAGGCCGAGACGGGCGGATCACGAGGTCAGGAGATCGAGACCATCCTGGCTAACCCAGTGAAACCCCGTCTCTACTAAAAAATACAAAAAACTAGCCGTCGAGGTGGCGGGCGCCTGTGGTCCCAGCTACTCGGCAGGCTGAGGCAGGAGAATGGCGTAAACCCGGGAGGCGGAGCTTGCAGTGAGCTGAGATCTGGCCACTGCACTCCAGCCTGGGCGACAGAGCGAGACTCCGTCTCAAAAAAAAAAAAAAAAAAAAACAAAAAAACAAAAAACAAAAAAAAAAAAAAAACAAAAAAAAAAACAAAAAAAAAAAAACAAAAACAAACAAACAAACAAAAAAAACTCAAAACAATGGCCTTCTATAATTTTATTTAACAGAAGCCAGTGTGGTTTGAGCATCCCTTGTGAGGGAGACAGTAAGCAGTAAGGTTGGAGGGGCGGGCAGATCATACCAATGCTTATAGGCCAGGGTTGGGAATTTGGTATTTTCTGTAAGAGAAATGGAGTAAATTTAAAAATTCTGAGAAGAGGGAGAGACCTGATTTAAGTGTTTAGACTATGACTCCAGTGATCCTTGGAAAGGGACTGTAGGGGTCAATGTAGATATAGGGAGTCCCCCCAGATCCAAACCACCAAGATATCTTGCAAGTTCTATCACTTCCAAATGTATATCTCATATCTAGCCTCTTCTTTGGCAGTGTGGGGTTGAGGGACGGGGTTAATTACCAAGTTCTTGGCTTGAATAACTGGATGAATGGGGTTATTATTTTCTTTGATGAGAAAGACTAGGAAGTTTCATATTTTAGTGTGTGGTGAGTGGAGAATTGTTTCTTCTCCTCTGTCCCTCCCTCCCTCTCTTCCTCTCTTCCTTCCTTTCTTTTTTCCTTCCTTCCCCTTCTTTTGACAGGTTCTCACTGTTTGCCCAGGCTGGAGATGTAGTTGCAAGATCAAAGGTCACTGCAGCCTTGAACTTCTGGGCTCGAGAGATCCTCCCACCTCAGTCTCCTAAGTGGCTGGGACTATAGGCATCTTCCACCACAGATGTTCTCTATTTTCAATATGTCAAGTTTTAGGTACTTAGTAAACATCCAGTAATATAATAGAATATAGGAGTCTAAAGTACAGAGAAACTGTCCAGCCTTGAGATGAAGATTGAGAATCAACAGTATACAAAGGCTGTTTTGACTGCAGGATGAATAAGAGAACTAAAGAAGACCTGGATAGGCAGTCCGTCTCACCTGACACATGTTGCTCCAAGAGAAAGCATAGAAATGATTTTGCAGGTGCAGGTGGGAGTTGAGTCAAGCCTGAGAGGGTTTCTTTTTTTTTTTTTTTAATTAAGATGAACTTTTTTAGAACACATTTGCTTATGAATGGAAGTGATCCAGTTTTAGGGAGTAAATGATGATGCCAAGAGAAGATGGCTCACTGGAATTGTGAGTGTTAAGGGTTGAGACATGTCTTCTACACATAGGTCAGATATTCAACTTCCTTTCTTTATCTGGGTAACTCAGTGGAAAATGGTTGCTTATAAATGCAGCTGCCACCTCTGCCTGCAGAATCACAGGCAATAACACCATTTGGTTAAGAGGTTTTATAAAGCTTAGACAGACTCCTCTAGGCATTAATAAAAGCAAAGATACCCTCCTGTGTAGTTGTTGTGGTTGTACACAGAATTTTCACTATTATTTGAATTTCTCCCTTGTCCCTTCTAGAATAAACGTAGTTTCTCTAGTGAGTGATTAGGTCAATTTTTAAGATCCTTTGAATAAAGATCTTCCTACTCAAGGAAAAGAAAGTTTATTTTGCTTTTACCACAGAGTAAATGTACCATGCAATTACAAAGAACTTCTTCTTTATCAATAAGACATTTGCATCGAGAATCTAGTCTCGGACAACTTTCTCAAAGGACTGGAAGAAAGGTACACTAATTCCCCAAATGCCACAGAACAAGAAGTAATTGTCCCAGCCAAGAAGTCTGCCACCTACAGGACAGAAGGAAAGAATGCACGAATCTTAGAGTGGATAGTACGTCACTTTGATGGGTATTCCCCATAACAAGAATTAAACAGCAACGTGTAACTTACTAACTTTTCCCTGGCCTAAGGGCTTCAAAATTTCATCATTGTTTGGTTTAGGTGATGACTTAGCATTGTTGTATATTTGCTTTCATTTCCAATTCCTTGCATCAAGAAGTCTCCCACAAGTGAATCAGCTAAAATATTTCCTGCTTTATCTACATCATGGGACTAGATATTGTGAATTTATTCAGTGGTCTGATTGACCTCTAAACTTAGTTATATAAAGGAAGATATCACCATGTAACAGAACTCATCCCCAAGGCTACTCCAGACAAAATTAGGAGAATAACAAATAAATGCAAATGAAAGTCATGTAGAAATAGTACTGTTTCCCCTATAAATTCTAATCACTCAAACTGTATGTCCATTTTTCAACTGCATCTACTCAGATCCTTCAGAACAGATTGTTGAAAAAATAAATGTGGTGATGTTATTTTTGTTATTTGATTTTTTAATTTACAAGCATTCCCTGCAGATATCACCATGACAGCAAATTTATAGAGTGCTAATAAAAAGGATGCACTGGATGGAAATATTTTAAGATATGATATTTCTTCGAGTAATTACTCAAATCAGTAAGGTCTGTAGTTGTAACATTTTGCATATAAGCCTATTCTTTTATTAATTATTTGAGTTCAGGAAAAAAAAAAGATGTAATTTACTTTTGGAAAAAATGTAGATTTTTGGCAATATGTGAGAACAAGTACAAAAAGCTGATGAAAGTTCATGCTTCTTAATCATTGAGGCCATTTTTCTCCTTTAAAGAAAGACTCTCCATTCTTAGAATCCAGCATCTGGCACAGAGCTTCACAAGGCAAATGGCATCAGGAAGCCAGGAGTGTTTTCCTGGCAGCTTGGTTGGGTCGCCTTCTCCTGGACATCTGCTGTGTTGCAGGCATTTTATCACCTTTTGATTGCTGATGGTTCACTTCATGATCAGTGTTAAGTATTTTCTCCATGGGAAGGAAGTGTGGGATATAAAAAAATCATAAGAGGGCTGGGTGTGGTGGCTCACACCTGTAATTCCAGCACTGTGGGAGACCAAGGCAGGTGGATTGCTTCAGGGCAGGAGTTCGAGACCAGCCTTGCCAACACGGTGAAACCCCATCTCTACTAAAAATACAAAAATTAGCCAGGCTTGGTGGTACATGCCTGTAATCCCAGCCTCTGAGGGGGCTGAGACAGGCTAATCCCTTGAACCTGAGAGGCAGAGGTTGCAGTGAGCCAGGATCACGCCATTGCACTCCATCCCGGGGGACAGAGTGAGAGTGTCTCAAAAATAAATAAATAAGATAAATCATAAGGGCTGCCCTTTACAAATTCTGGTTCTGCTGACTTCCTAGTGTGACTTTGGGCAAGTTTCTTAGCTGTACTGAGACTTAGTTTTATCATCTGTAGAATGAGATTAACAGTATTTATCTTCAGGGTTGCTGACAGAATTTAAAATAAAATATGCAAGTTAGCTAGCACAATGTAGATGATCCAAAAGTGGTAGCCACTCAACTCTTCACAAATGGTAGTTCATGGACCATGTAAGTCAAGAATTAAGGTACAACTATTATGAGTAAGAAAAAAAAAAAAAAGAAACACTCTCCAGTTTCTTATGAAAGGATTCATATTTCTTGAGGTTATAGTCGACATCGGTAATTAAAATATATAGAAAATATTCTTAATGTAATAAAAGCCATCTATGACAAACCCACAGCCACCATTATACTGAACAAGGAAAAATTGAAAACATTCCCACTGAGAACTGGAACAAGACAAGGATGCCCACTTTCACCACTTCTATTCAACATAGTACTGGAAGTGCTAGTCAGAGCAATCAGACAAGAGAAAGAAATAAAGGGCATCCAAATCAGTAAAGAGAAAGTCAGAACTGTTGCTGTTCACTGATGATATACCTAGAAAATATTTTTTGACATGCACTATGCATAATGCAAAAATAGGTAAGTTATTATCATTACCCATAAGGAATATTCACTTACAAATTAATTGTAATGCAAGGTAGGTAATGGTTTAAGAGAATTCGAACTAGCTACAGAAGCACAGTGAAGACAGAAATTACTTTTGGTTTAACAACTAAGGAAGGCAAAATAAGACATAACAGCTAAGAATGAAGTAAGCTTAACATTTGCATAAATGTAGATGTGTGGAAGAGCGCTCCTGAGAAATTAAAGATTCTCAAAGCATGATCCCAGCACCAGCTGCTTCTGCATCACCTGGGAATTTGTGAGAAATGTAGAATTTTGCGTTCCACCCAGACCTAGTGAGTCAGAAATTCTGTGGATTCTTCCAATGACGTGTGTTTTAACAAGTCTTCCAGGTGATTCTGATGCATATTAAAATTATATCCACTAGATTAAACCATCCAAGTGAAAGCAAGAGCTGGGAAAGATAAAGCCATTTCAGGGGATGGAAGATAGTTCAAGTTTTCTGGACTTTATGGTGTAAGAGAGGCAGTGGCAAAAGAAAAAGCTAGGTTGATGTAATCTAAATGAAGCGTTTCCCTGTTACATTTAATCTAGTTTTAGCTTTATTCCATTGGTGGAGGGGAACCATGGAAAAGGCTGTTGAGGGAACGGGGACAAAGGCACTGTGAGCACTTTTAAAACTTGGGAACAACTAATTTTGTGCCCACTAAAAGCTCACTGAACCAGAAAGAATTACAGTAGACACATTAAATGGTTTGCCCAGTTCTCTTTCTGAGAAGCATCCACACTCCACCCCCAGTTCTGTCACCCTGATGTTCACTTACCAATCTTTACAGCTGTGAGCCTCCTTCCAGCTATGTTTACCCAGTTGACCACAACTCCACTGATGGGCAAGCATGGGTACCTGACTCAGCCAGAGCCAATAAGGATCCATTCCTTTTTACTGCATAGTGAAAAGGATATTTTATAACTGAGAGAAAGCAAAGGAGAGA
Organism: Rhinopithecus roxellana; assembly: GCF_007565055.1. Classification (NCBI taxonomy): domain Eukaryota; kingdom Metazoa; phylum Chordata; class Mammalia; order Primates; family Cercopithecidae; genus Rhinopithecus; species Rhinopithecus roxellana. Next base: position 66,450,687 of record NC_044554.1, read on the forward strand.
GGGGAAAGAGGAAAAGCAAATAACGGAGAAGTTGGAGAGCAAGTGAAGAAAGGAGTGGGAGAGAACAGGAGCACAGCTGCAGGCATATGGCCCCTGGGTCCTGCCCATTCCTGAGACCCAAACACCATTCATAGGTGCCTTAGGTTCCAGGTACTGCCACTGCATCCTTACAGTAAAGTCCCTTTTTTGCTTAGGCTACTTGCTGCTCATCAAGGTGCCATGATATCAAATTTAAGTCTATATGTATACGTCATTTTGTGTCAGAGATTACTTACGTAGAATGGGTCATGCATAAAAGGACTTGGTTAACTTGTATGTTTTCCTGGGTCCAGAAAGAGTCCTAACTGCTTCATAGGTCAAGTCAGAAACCAGGCCTCCTGTCTCTAGAAGGTAGCCTTTGCAAGACTCGTCCATCAGAGGCTCACATATTCTATGACCTGGAGCCTCTTAAAGTAAGTGCAAAATTTAACACAGCAAAGTAAAGAGAACAAAGACTAAAAAAAAAAAAAAAAAAAAAAAAAAAAAAAAAAACCTTGTGACCTCCATCATCAATTCAGCATGCGCTGTCTCCAGTGATCTGATTCTTTCATCCTCTAAGGCCAGTCAAGTAACATCACTGTTAACATAAAACATCTGAAAGAAATGGAGGAGGCAAGTAGTACTGGTATTACTCCATCTGATGCATCCTTCTTCGAAAACCCTGGACTTGTGGCCTATATGTATGAAACATTCCATCCATCACAAAATTGTTTTCTCTGAACTTCGAAAATAATGTGGATGCCAGCAAAGTTACTGTTTACTTCTAAACTGCTTGGAGTAACACTAGGTCATTTGAACAAAACTAAATTAAAAATGTTAGTCTATCATGATCAAGGACAACCCAAAACTTCAAAATACTAAAAAAGGTGAAATTTTATTCATTTTTTATAAATACATATATGTAAGTATACAAATATATGAAAATAAATATACAGAAATATATGTAAAAGTATATAACATACACATATCTTGATCAAAGATTAATTACACAGGCTGGATTATGTGAGGAATAAGTCACACATCACTAGATTTTGCAAATACAACACTTGAAAATTCTCTTAAAGAAAGTACTCTCAATACATTTTAAGATTTCTAAGAAGGTTTATTAAATGTTCCAATTTGGCAAAAAACAATTTCTAATCTTTCTAGTTCAGTTCTTTTTTTTTTTTTTTTTTTTTTTTTTTTTTTGGCTGAGCTTGTTTGTTTATTTATTTATTTATTTATTTGTCTGAATTGTTTAGATAAATTCCTTCATCCCTAATGTTTGAGGCTCTTTAAGTGAGAAACCATAGTGATTAATGCAATAATTCTCAGGGTAAACTTCAATAATTATCACATGAGCCTGATGCAGAAATAATACTTATTTGAGTTATTTGGTTGATGCAATATTGACTGCAAAAGGGTCTATTATATATAATATTAGGTGATAGCTTAGTAATCTTGATATCTAAGTGATCTCTATATCTCTATCAATTTGGGAAATATGAAGAATATAAGGTCATAACATTGATAACTATTAGCATGATAGGACATATCAACAGCTCAATTAACCCAGAACATATGTTCTAACTATAGGATTGAACTATTAGCAGTAGAATGATCTATACCAAAATATCAACATGGGTTCTCAAACTGGGGACCAGTAAAAGCATTTTATGTCTCATCTTGTTGCAAATACTGCCCTGTTCTTCGCCTTTTAAAGACATGCTTCAAGACTGGGGCTTAGCCCAGGAGGGTTCTTGGTTTTGCCTAGGTAAGAATTTAAGGATAAACTGGTGGTATTAGACAGAATCTTTTTTTAAATGATACTGCTTCTTGTGAGGCAGGGCTAAGTCAAAGGCAGTGTGCCCAGAGTACACAACATACTGGCTATTGTTAATTTTGTTTATATCCACCTAAACTCACTTTCATTTACATGCAAATTAAGAAGTGGGTCAATGCAAATTGTGCGACTGGTTATTTAGAACATTCTTGGAAGGGGATGATAACTTCCAGGTTGTTGCCATGAAAAGGGGTGTAACTTCTGGGTTGTTAGGGCATTTGTAAACTGTCATGGCACTGGCAGTAGTGTCTTATGCTAAAAAGCAATGAGGGCAGCTAGTTATCCCTTTTGTCACCATCTACTGGTGCCTGCTGATTTCTTTACTTTATCCTGTCTGGACCAGATCCTACTTTGCATCTACCCATTCCAGCAGGAACCAGTAGATCATGCACTCTTATCAGTATCACTTTCCCATATATTATGTATACACACATATTTTATTTTTAAATTTCATACTTGTGCCAATGTTCCATTGTACTGTTAATTACAAAATATATGCAAATATTAGAAATGTAAAAGTTTTGAAATTAAGATCAAATAAGCAGTATTTCCACAAAGATGTTTTGCAAGAGTGTTCAGCCAGGCTAAACTTCATTAGATTCTGACTTTGAAATTCTTAACTTCTTTTTTTTTTTTTTTTTTTTTTTTATTATTATACTTTAAGTTCTAGGGTACATGTGCATAACGTGCAGGTTTGTTACATATGTATACCTATGCCATGTTGGTGTGCTGCACCCATCAACTCGTCAGCACCCATCAATTCATCATCTACATCATGTATAACTCCCCAATGCAATCCCTCCCTCCTCCCCCCTCCCCCCTCCCCACGATAGACCCCAGTGTGTGATGTTCCCCTTCCCGAGTCCAAGTGATCTCATTGTTCAGTTCCCACCTATGAGTGAGAACATGCGGTGTTTGGTTTTCTCTTCTTGTGATAGTTTGCTAAGAATGATGGTTTCCAGCTGCATCCATGTCCCTACAAAGGACGCAAACTCATCCTTTTTTATGGCTGCATAGTATTCCATGGTGTATATGTGCCACATTTTCTTAATCCAGTCTGTCACAGATGGACATTTGGGTTGATTCCAAGTCTTTGCTATTGTGAATAGTGCCGCAATAAACATACGTGTACATGTGTCTTTGTAGTAGAATAATTTATAATCCTTTGGGTATATACCCAGTAGTGGGATGGCTGGGTCATATGGTACATCTAGTTCTAGATCCTTGAGGAATTGCCATACTGTTTTCCATAATGGTTGAACTAGTTTACAATCCCACCAACAGTGTAAAAGTGTTCCTATTTCTCCACATCCTCTCCAACACCTGTTGTTTCCTGACTTCTTAATGATTGCCATTCTAACTGGTGTGAGATGGTATCTCATTGTGGTTTTGATTTGCATTTCTCTGATGGCGAGTGATGATGAGCATTTTTTCATGTGTCTGTTGGCTGTATGAATATCTTCTTTTGAGAAATGTCTGTTCATATCCTTTCCCCACTTTTTGATGGGGTTGTTTGTTTTTTTCTCGTATATTTGTTTGAGTTCTTTGTAGATTCTGGATATTAGCCCTTTGTCAGATGAGTAGGTTGCAAAAATTTTCTCCCATTCTGTAGGTTGCCTGTTCACTCTGATGGTAGTTTCTTTTGCTGTGCAAAAGCTCTTTAGTTTAATTAGATCCCATTTGTCAATTATGGCTTTTGCTGCCGTTGCTTTTGGTGTTTTAGACATGAAGTCCTTGCCCATGCCTATGTCCTGAATGGTACTACCTAGATTTTCTTCTAGGGTTTTTATGGTATTAGGTCTAACATTTAAGTCTCTAATCCATCTTGAATTAATCTTCGTATAAGGGGTAAGGAAAGGATCCAGTTTCAGCTTTCTACTTATGGCTAGCCAATTTTCCCAGCACCATTTATTAAATAGGGAATCCTTTCCCCATTTCTTGTTTCTCTCAGGTTTGTCAAAGATCAGATGGCTGTAGATGTGCGGTATTATTTCTGAGGACTCTGTTCTGTTCCATTGGTCTATAGCTCTGTTTTGGTACCAGTACCATGCTGTTTTGGTTACTGTAGCCTTGTAGTATAGTTTGAAGTCAGGTAGCGTGACGCCTCCAGCTTTGTCCTTTTGACTTAGGATTGTCTTGGCAATGCGGGCTCTTTTTTGGTTCCATATGAACTTTAAAGCAGTTTTTTTCCAATTCTGTGAAGAAAGTCATTGGTAGCTTGATGGGGATGGCATTGAATCTATAAATAACCTTGGGGAGTATGGCCATTTTCACGATATTGATTCTTCCTATCCATGAGCATGGTATGTTCTTCCATTTGTTTGTGTCCTCTTTGATTTCACTGAGCAGTGGTTTGTAGTTCTCCTTGAAGAGGTCCTTTACATCCCTTGTAAGCTGGATTCCTAGGTATTTTATTCTCTTTGAAGCAATTGTGAATGGAAGTTCATTCCTGATTTGGCTCTCTGCTTGTCTGTTACTGGTGTATAAGAATGCTTGTGATTTTTGCACATTAATTTTGTATCCTGAGACTTTGCTGAAGTTGCTTATCAGCTTAAGGAGATTTTGGGCTGAGACGATGGGGTTTTCTAAATATACAATCATGTCATCTGCAAACAGGGACAATTTGACTTCTTCTTTTCCTAACTGGATACCCTTGATTTCTTTCTCTTGCCTGATTGCCCTAGCCAGAACTTCCAACACTATGTTGAATAGGAGTGGTGAGAGAGGGCATCCCTGTCTTGTGCCAGTTTTCAAAGGGAATTTTTCCAGTTTTTGCCCATTCAGTATGATATTAGCTGTGGGTTTGTCATAAATAGCTCTTATTATTTTGAGGTACGTTCCATCAATACCGAATTTATTGAGCGTTTTTAGCATGAAGGGCTGTTGAATTTTGTCAAAAGCCTTTTCTGCATCTATTGAGACAATCATGTGGTTCTTGTCTTTGGTTCTGTTTATATGCTGGATTACGTTTATTGATTTGCGAATGTTGAACCAGCCTTGCATCCCAGGGATGAAGCCCACTTGATCATGGTGGATAAGCTTTTTGATGTGCTGCTGAATCCGGTTTGCCAGTATTTTATTGAGGATTTTTGCATCAATGTTCATCAGGGATATTGGTCTAAAATTCTCTTTTTTTGTTGTGTCTCTGCCAGGCTTTGGTATCAGGATGATGTTGGCCTCATAAAATGAGTTAGGGAGGATTCCCTCTTTTTCTATTGATTGGAATAGTTTCAGAAGGAATGGTACCAGCTCCTCCTTGTACCTCTGGTAGAATTCAGCTGTGAATCCATCTGGTCCTGGACTTTTTTTGGTGGGTAGGCTATTAATTGTTGCCTCAATTTCAGAGCCTGCTATTGGTCTATTCAGGGATTCAACTTCTTCCTGGTTTAGCCTTGGGAGAGTGTAAGTGTCCAGGAAATTATCCATTTCTTCTAGATTTTCTAGTTGATTTGCGTAGAGGCGTTTATAGTATTCTCTGATGGTAGTTTGTATTTCTGTGGGGTCAGTGGTGATATCCCCTTTATCATTTTTTATTGCATCTATTTGATTCCTCTCTCTTTTTTTCTTTATTAGCCTTGCTAGCGGTCTGTCAATTTTGTTGATCTTTTCAAAAAACCAACTCCTGGATTCATTGATTTTTTGGAGGGTTTTTTGTGTCTCTATCTCCTTCAGTTCTGCTCTGATCTTAGTTATTTCTTGCCTTCTGCTAGCTTTTGAATGTGATTGCTCTTGCCTCTCTAGTTCTTTTAATTGTGATGTTAGAGTGTCAATTTTAGATCTTTCCTGCTTTCTCTTGTGGGCATTTAGTGCTATAAATTTCCCTCTACACACTGCTTTAAATGTGTCCCAGAGATTCTGGTATGTTGTATCTTTGTTCTCATTGGTTTCAAAGAACATCTTTATTTCCGCTTTCATTTCGTTATGTACCCAGTAGTCATTCAGGAGCAGGTTGTTCAGTTTCCAGGTAGTTGAGCGGTTTTGATTGAGTTTCTTAGTCCTGAGTTCTAGTTTGATTGCACTGTGGTCTGAGAGACAGTTTGTTATAATTTCTGTTCTTTTACATTTGCTGAGGAGTACTTTACTTCCAATTATGTGGTCAATTTTGGAATAAGTGCGATGTGGTGCTGAGAAGAATGTATATTCTGTTGATTTGGGGTGGAGAGTTCTATAGATGTCTATTAGGTCCGCTTGGTGCAGAGATGAGTTCAATTCCTGGATATCCTTGTTAACTTTCTGTCTCGTTGATCTGTCTAATGTTGACAGCGGAGTGTTGAAGTCCCCCATTATTATTGTATGGGAGTCTAAGTCTCTTTGTAAGTCTCTAAGGACTTGCTTGATGAATCTGGGTGCTCCTGTATTGGGTGCATATATATTTAGGAGAGTTAGCTCTTCCTGTTGAATTGATCCCTTTACCATTATGTAATGGCCTTCTTTGTCTCTTTTGATCTTTGATGGTTTAAAGTCTGTTTTATCAGAGACTAGGATTGCAACCCCTGCTTTTTTTTGTTCCCCATTTGCTTGGTAGATCTTCCTCCATCCCTTTATTTTGAGCCTATGTATGTCTCTGCATGTGAGATGGGTCTCCTGAATACAGCAGACTGATGGGTCTTGACTCTTTATCCAGTTTGCCAGTCTGTGTCTTTTAATTGGAGCATTTAGTCCATTAACATTTAAGGTTAATATTGTTATGTGTGAACTTGATCCTGCCATTATGATATTAACTGGTTATTTTGCTCGTTAGTTGATGCAGTTTCTTCCTAGCCTCGATGGTCTTTACATTTTGCCAAGTTTTTGCGATGGCTGGTACCGGTTGTTCCTTTCCATGTTTAGGGCTTCCTTCAGGGTCTCTTGTAAGGCAGGCCTGGTGGTGACAAAATCTCTAAGCATTTGCTTATCTGTAAAGGATTTTATTTCTCCTTCACTTATGAAACTTAGTTTGGCTGGATATGAAATTCTGGGTTTAAAATTCTTTTCTTTAAGAACGTTGAATATTGGCCCCCACTCTCTTCTGGCTTGTAGAGTTTCTGCCGAGAGATCTGCTGTTAGTCTGATGGGCTTCCCTTTGTGGGTGACCCGACCTTTCTCTCTGGCTGCCCTTAAGATTTTTTCCTTCATTTCAACTTTGGTGAATCTGGCAATTATGTGTCTTGGAGTTGCTCTTCTGGAGGAGTATCTTTGTGGCGTTCTCTGTATTTCCTGAATTTGAATGTTGGCCTGCCCTACTAGGTTGGGGAAGTTCTCCTGGATGATATCCTGAAGAGTGTTTTCCAACTTGGTTCCATTTTCCCCCTCACTTTCAGGCACCCCAATCAGACGTAGATTTGGTCTTTTTACGTAATCCCATACTTCTTGCAGGCTTTGCTCATTTCTTTTTCTTCTTTTTTCTTTTGGTTTCTCTTCTCGCTTCATTTCATTCATTTGATCTTCAATCGCTGATACTCTTTCTTCCAGTTGATCGAGTCGGTTACTGAAGCTTGTGCATTTGTCACGTATTTCTCGTGTCATGGTTTTCATCTCTGTCATTTCGTTTATGATCTTCTCTGCATTAATGAGTCTAGCTGTCAATTCTTCCACTCTTTTTTCAAGATTTTTAGTTTCTTTGCGCTGGGTACGTAATTCCTCCTTTAGCTCTGATAAGATTGATGGACTGAAGCCTTCTTCTCTCCTCTCGTCAAAGTCATTCTCTGACCAGCTTTGATCCGTTGCTGGTGATGGGCTGCGCTCCTTTGCAGGGGGAGATGCGCTCTTATTTTTTGAATTTCCAGCTTTTCTGCCCTGCTTCTTCCCCATCTTTGTGGTTTTATCTGTCTCTGGTCTTTGATGGTGGTGACGAACTGATGGGGTTTTGGTATAGGTGTCCTTCCTGTTTGATAGTTTTCCTTCTGACAGTCAGAAGGACTCTCTGTTGGTCTGTTGGAGATTGCTTGAGGTCCACTCCAGACCCTGTTTGCCTGGGTATCAGCAGCAGAGGTTGCCGAAGATAGAATATTGCTGAACAGCGAGTGTACCTGTCTGATTCTTCCTTTGGAAGTGTCCTCTCAGGGGTGTACTCCACCCTGTGAGGTGTGGGGTGTCAGACTGCCCCTAGTGGGGGATTTCTCCCAGCTAGGCTACTCAGGGGTCAGGGACACACCTGAGCAGGCAGTCTGTCCGTTCTCAGATCTCAACCTCCGCGTTGGGAGATCCGCGGCTCTCCCCAAAGCTGTCAGACAGAGTCGTTCGCGTCTGCACCGGCTCCCGCTACTTCCCCTGTTGGTCTTCAGCTGTGCGCTGTCCCCAGAGGTGGAGACTACAGAGACAGGCAGGCTTCCTTGAGCTGCTGTGAGCTCCACCCAGTTCGAGCTTCCCAGCGGCTTTGTTTACCTACTTAAGCCTCAGCAATGGCGGGCGCCCCTCCCCCAGCCTCGCTGCTGCCTTGTGGATAGATCGCGGCAGACTGCTGTGTTAGCAGTGAGGGAGGCTTCGTGGGCGTGGGACCCTCCCGGCCAGGTGTGGGATATATTCTCCTGGAATGCCTGTATGCTTACAGCGCAGTATTGGGGTGGGAGTTACCCGATTTTCCAGGTGTTGTGTGTCTCAGTTCCCCTGGCTAGGAAAACGGATCCCCTTCCCCCTTGCGCTTCCAGGTGAGGCGATGCCTCGCCCTGCTTCAGCTCTCGCTGGTCAGGCTGCAGCAGCTGACCAGCACCGATTGTCCGGCACTCCCTAGTGAGATGACCCCAGTACCTCAGTTGAAAATGCAGAAATCACCGGTCTTCTGTGTCGCTCGCGCTGGGAGTTGGAGACTGGAGTTGTTCCTATTCGGCCATCTTGCTCCGCCCCTCTCTAGTTCAGTTCTATAAACCTATTTAGTGTCAGCTTTTTCTTTTCATTTATTCCTTTTGTTAGGACTAGAATAATTTAGGATAAAAGAGAAGGGTAATGATTACTGAATACCGTCCTGCTATTGACAACCTGTGGCCCTTCCAGCTACTAACTGAGGAACTGCTACTGTCTTAGATTTTTTGTTTGCTTGTTTCTAATGATACATTCCACCAACTCCCTTGCTAAGGTTTTGTCTAATGATATCTGAGAAAGGAAAAACAACATGTCAGACACTGCTTTCTAGCTCAAGCACAATGTTATGGGTCATGCTGGGCCTGGCTGCCTAAGATCTGGGATACACAGAAACAGGCACACAGAATGGCTGGAGCAGGGCACTCTCCAGGCAGGGTGGGATGACTCAGATGGATACAGTGCCAATGGCTTGAGCATATGTGAGAGGTAGACATCTCCATCCACGAAGGAGGTCGAAATCAGAAACAGCATCACACCTATGCATATTTAACACCAACCCCTCCAGTGAGTGGAGATGTGGGCCAGACTGCTCTGCCAGGCAGCCATTCTCCTCAATCTCCTCGGTAGCTTTCAGTATCTACTGTCTCTGGCATGGCAATACAGCACTCATGCAACAAGTACTTACTGAGGACTCTCTATACAGCTGTAAAAAAACCAAAAATCCTGCCCCTATGGAGGTTAGGAGAGAAACAATTAACTAAAAAGGTAAATGTATAGTATATTAGCTAGAGAGTAATAAAATAAGTGCTAAGGGGAAAAATAAAGCAGGGAAATGTGGAGGGGAAATGTCAGGTGTGGGAGGTTACCATTTTAGACAGAAAGGCTGGGGAGGAACACCCTGAGATGACATTGGAGTAAAACCCTGGGGGAAGGGAGAAAGGAATATATGGAGATAGCTGGGGAATGAGTTTTCTGGGCAGAGAAGACCATTGCAAAGGCTCTGAACAGTCATCTGGGCAGCGAAGACCATTGCAAATAGGTGATTTTCTATGTGTTCAAAGGACAATGACGAGGCTGGTATAGCTGAACCAGAGTGGATTAGGGTGGGGGTACCAGGAGATGAGGTCAGATCGAAGATCCAGACCAAGCACATCATAGAAAGGCTCTTGACTCTTTTACTTTGAGATGGGAATTTATGTGAGGGTTTTCCACAGCTGGGTGGCATGAGCTGACTTATTTTCTAACGGGATCATTCTGGCTGCTGAGTTGAGAATCGACTTAAGTGGAGAAAGGGTAGAATCAGAGTGGGGGCAGTTAGGAGTTATTCCAGTAGTCCAGGAGGGGCATGATGGTGATTTGGAACAGAGGGATAGCCTTGGAGAGGTGACAAGTTCTCAAATTCTGGGTACATTTCCTAAGTGTAGCCATCAGGATTTGCCAAATATCAGATGTATGATAGAAAGATAAAGTATGTACGAGTCAAGAAAGGTTTGCGGTCTGAGTAACTGGAAAGGATGGAGTTATCTAAACAAAGATGGGGAAATCTACCCCAATAAGCAGATTGGGAGGGGACCATCAGGACACTAGATTCAGATGTGTTCAGTATGAAAAGCCTTGTAGGTGAAGACTTTTTGGTTGTCATGGCAATTCATGGCTATAAGAACTAGGGATATACATTATAGTATATTCAGCATATTGATGGAATTTGAAGTCATGGGATTAAATGAGATTAGACAAAAGCAACCACTGACATTCAGGAACCCATCTTGCACTATCACCTAAGCCCTGGTGTTCCCCTGTTGCCCACAGACAATTGCATTGAACACCGACATTGGGCAAGGCCACTCTGACCACAATGGATCAAGAAAAAATAGACACAGACAAAACATGAACATTTTTAAAAGAAGATCAACTATCTTCCTATTTCAATTATTGACTATTGCTTCTTTGCTAGTTATAGTTGTAACTTTGCTCTAGTCTTCCTTTCTCTATAGATAAGATTTATTGAGATAATCAGAAGTTTCTGGCAGCACTCAATCCAAAGTGAAACTTCACTTCCTTGGACTCTCTCCAAAATCACCCAACCAAATCCCAAACCTTGTAATAATCATTTCTAACCTCATCTTACTAAAACCGTCACGGTTTGCTATGTATGAGTATGTGTTCTCCCTGTTGTAGTGAGTAATAAACCCAACTTTCTCGACTACAGGTGTGTTCCAGGTGTGTTTGGATGAAAGGGATTGACTTAGAAAATACATAAACAATATAAGAGCTCTAAGGACTGAGCCCTGAAGCACTCCAACACATAAAGGACAGGGAGATGGAAAGGGGCCAATCAAGGATACTGAAAAGTACAGCCAGGGGCATAGAAGGTAAACCAGGAATGTATGCTGTTTTGGAAGCCAAGTGGAGATGAAAATGACCAACTACATCAATTGCTTTAGAGCAGTCAAGTAAGACAAGGACTGAGAGCCAATTTGGCAACTTATTAATGACCTTGACAAGGACAGCTGGATGGTGGAAATTATGATTGATGTAGATTCAGGAGAGAATAAGGAAGAGAAACTGGAGGCAGCGTGCATAGACAACTCTTTCAAAATATCTTGATGCAAAGGGAAGAAGAGAAAAAGCAATAACTGGAGGGTGAAGTGGGATCAAAAGAGGGCTGCATTAAGATGGGAGAAATAGCACTTTTTTATACTGATTGGACAAACAATCCAGTAGAGAGAGGACATTATGGTGCAGGAGAAAAAGTACTATTGGAGCCATGTTCTTTTCTGAATGGAGCTGGGACCTATTGTACAAGTGGAAGGGTTGGCTAAGCAGCAGCATGGTAAAGGGAGAAGAGATGGGTATGAAGGTATGCAGACCAGATGAGGTGGGTGGGAGCAAAGCTTAGGGAAGAGGTTCCTTCCCTTGTAATTGCTTCTGGTTCTCAGAGAATGGGGATGCAAGATCATCAGCTGACAGTGAGGACAGGAGAGGAAATATTTGAGGTTCAAGGTTTGAGGAGATGGAAGGAAATAGTTGTTTAGGAGAATGAAAGTAGATGGGGGTTTAGGGAAATAAAGAATGATAGCTGAGCAGCATGAAGAACTCTCTTAAGCAAACATTAATTCATTTTCCATGTACTTATTCTTTCATTAACTATTTACATAAACTTAACATATAATAGGAAATGTAGGAGATGAAGCTATGAACTACTCTGCTTATTACCTTCTCTCCTCTCTGATTGTGAGAATTCCTAATGTTATCTTCTCAGTTCCTCTTTTTTCCCTTTTAAAATTCCCTCCTTTGAGACATCATTCAATCCCATGCTTTCAGGTGTAGTGTAGAGCTAGGGCAAAGCATTCCCAAATATATGCTTTCTCATCAAAACTATAGACCAACTGTCCAGTAAAATTATAATGGGATAAGTATTTATCATTTTAAATTTTCTTTTCTTTCTGTTTTTTTCTTTAGAGACAGGGTGATATGGTTTGGCTGTGCCCCCACCCAAATCTCATCTTGAATTCCCATGTGTTGTGGGAAGGACCTGATGGGAGGTAACTGAATCATAGGGGCAGGTCATTCTTATGCTGTTCTCATAATAGTGAAGAAGTCTCATGAGATCTTATGGTTTTATAAGGGGGAATTTCCCTGCATAAGCTCTCTGTGCCTGCTTCCATCCATGTAAGATGTGACTTGCTCCTTCTTGCCTTCCACCATGATTGTGAGGCTTTCCCCAGTCATATGGAACTGTAAGTCCATTAAACCTCTTTCTTTTGTAAATTGCCCAGTCTTGGGTATATCTTTATCAGCAGTGTGAAAACAGACTAATACACAGGGTTTTGTTCTCTTGCCCAGGCTGGAGTACAGTGGTGCAATCTTGATTCATGGCAGCCTCGACCTCCTGGGCTCAAGTGATCCTCCTATCTCAGCTTCCCATGTAGCTGGGACTACAGGCATGCACCACCATGCCCAGATAATTTTGTATTTTTTTGTAGAGATCGAGTTTCGCCATGTTGCCCAGGCTGGTCTCGAATTTCTGGCCTCAAGTGATCTTCCACCTTGGCCTACCAAAGTGCTGGGATTAAGTGTTCAAAATTCAGTGTGTACTTTTTCTTAGAGCACCTCTCAATTCAAACCAGCCACATTTCAATAATGCAATAGGCGTATGTGGTCTTAATAACAGTACAGCTCTAGACTCACATTTTCCAATGACCACTGGACACTTCTGCCTCAATATCCCACAAGAACAACTGAAAATGTTCTAAGCCAAATTAATGCTATCTGCTCAAATCTGTTCCTCTTTCTGTCTTTTATTAAATTTCTATTTTATTTTCTCCTCTCTCTCATTTTCCATTGAGAAAAGAGTTAGAACAAGTGCTCTTGGAAGTCTCCTTTCTGTTCCTATCTTCACACTAGTTCTCACCATGATAATTTCTACCTTGACAATTGCAATAACCTCCTAACTGGTCTCTCCATTTGTAATCTCCTCTCCATTTTATGCTTTGCTTCAGGAGAAATCCCTCTTGATGTCAGGTTTCATGATGTCACTTTAAGTCTTGCTGGAAGGGCATTGGTGCAGATTGTAGTTTCCAAAGTGGATCCACCAATATATTTATTCCACATTTTCTCTTCATACAATGTACAGTTGATACTTGTCTATGTGGAGAAGAGGTCTATATTCTCTCCCCTTGAATCTGGGAAGGCTTGTGATCAAAACAGATGCAATGTTGCATAACTTCTGAGGTCATAAAAAGCTTTCACGTGATTCTCTCTCTTGGGCTCATGTCTTGGGATCCCTGAGCCAAAATGTAAAAAACTCAGCACTTCTGAAGCTACCATGTAGGAGAAATCATGTGGAGAGACCACATGGAGACAGAGATGTCTAGGGATCCCCAACTCCAATACTATTTGTTTGGTACTTCAGAGGACACCAGCTCCTATACCTCAAGGGGCATCAGTGGATGCTGAGTGGAACAGGGATGAGCTGTCTACTTTACATCCTAATCAGATTGCAGGGTCATATGCAAAATAAATTTTGCTGTTGCCCCTTAAGTTTGGGACATTTTGTTACACAGCATTAGATATCTAGAACACTTGTCACTTCTCACTTTTTTTCTTTGTATATCATCCACCTGCCTAATCCTAGGAGGTTCATTATGTACTTAAGGTGCTAAGAATAAGTCTTTGGTACACACATACAAAAACTGGAAAAAGCTAGTGTTGTTCTATAAGGACAAATTGATTAGCAGTTGCCTTTCACCTCATTCTAGTCTCTTACTTGTGTTGCATAGAAAATGAGGCTTTGGATATGTTAGACAAAGTAAGGATAGCTTCTGTGAATGTCAACTGAACTGTGAAATATGCTATCAATTTTATATTATTTACTTTAATCAACCACACATCCAAAGTAAACTCGTTTTAAAAAATAAAGAATGCTGCAAATTAATTGTGTAGAGATAATTTTAAGAACAGGCATAAGTCATGCCTTTCTTATGATTATATTTAATAAATGGAGAATATGGTTTATTGCATTTTATACTGTGGTGCAATAGGAAAAATACCAGGGTAGGAATTGTGTTTTTGATGTGTGTTCTGGCCCTGGCCCACACTGGGTAACATGAGAGAGTGAACTCAATAATTGATAAAACTCTCCCTCTCTTTTAGAACTAAACTACTGTAGTCTTTTTTGTTTCTACTCTCTTTTATTTTAACCTTCTTTCTTTTTCCTCTCTTCCCTCTTCTTCTTCTTCTTCTTTTTTTCTTTTTTGCTTTATAACATATTTGTGGATTTTTATATTTTTTGTTAATAAATAGTTGGGAAGTCAAATGTCATGATATTAATGTCCATACAGCTGAATCTCTTATTCAATTTTTTGAATATCAGCTATGTACAAATGGGATGTATTATTCAACTCCAGGGTTACAAAGGCCTGTGCTTACCAGAAAACTCATTACAGAAAATGTTGTTCTTTTCTTAGAATAACATAGCCCTTTGGGCTATATCTTTCAGTAACCAAAGTTTCCCTCCTATAATGTTGCTTAGACAACTTTCTAAAGATAAAATACCGTTACCCTTAAGTTCACACTGTGTGATTATTTTGTGGAGGAAATGATTTTGTCATCCCAAGTAGGAATTTGCAGTGGATGAGAGGGGATCATCTTCTCCTACATTTGGTTTTATGGATAAATGCTTTTGCATCTTATGTAGTTACATTTTTTGAGTGAAAGAGTTTGATTTTTAGTTTGAGTTTTAACTGTAGATTTCCAAAGTTTCCTTGACAAACTCTTAAATCTAGAGTGTCATATTCTACTTCTCCTGAATTTGCTGCATTTACTGGCTCCACAGTTAGTATCTATATGACTTGTGTAACTGAACTGATCTTACCGAGCCCTAAGTATGTGTCCAATACTCAGGATTTTTATGAAAGATATATTTCATACTATTATATATATTTTATATTGCTGGCAATATAGTAGTAATTAATTATTATTTCCATTTTTTTATGTGAGTAATAGAATCGGCGATGATAATCTACCCTCCCTAACATCCATCTAGCCCCACTCCCCTGCACAATTTTTTCCTGTCTCCTTCTCTACATTACTCTGAGGTACTCACCCTGACCCTCTCTCTCACACATGCCTTCCCTGACATGATACTTGGACTTCAAATCCTAGGACAGGAACTCATCCTTACAAAAAGATATTAGTTCCTTGTTTTAATGGAATTTCCTTCTCTCCATGATCCTATGTGAATAATATAATTTTTGTATTGTATATTATTTTTGAATATATAAGTTCCCAACAAAGATACAAGTATTTATACATTCACAAGAAATGATTCTTTAAATATATGCTTTTTTGACTTGACTTTGCCTGGCTATTGGTATGAGATTGTACAAATGTGTTTTGATATTTTTCTTTAAGCTTTATTTGTTTTCTCATCAGGCTATGGTATGTAAAGGAAGTTTAGTAATGAATGATTCATTTCTGTGCAGATTGTGAGATGGAAAAATGCTGATAAGTATACTTTATTTTTACTCCTTTGGGATAAGAAAAAGGATAAGACTAAGTTGGCCTGGGTCAAGCTAAGGCATCTAGCATTGAAAGGGAAGATGGTAGAGCTGCTCATAGAAGCAAATGTAACCTCCTCAGCTTTGTCCAATACCCTCTCTTAAACTGCTGAATATCCTTGTCTGGAAGGGATTTCTTGAACTATTTTTCTCTATGAGCACAAATATGTCACTAGTAATAAAGCTGCAGGAATAAAATAGTCATAGTCACCAGATATAAGGTGGACTTTAAAGTTTAATGAAGTGATCTGATTACATTAAAGTCAATTCTCAGTTAATGAAAGACTGAATATTCATCTAACCAACCTCCATGCCTCTGTTGCTGAGTGGCCCATACTAATTCTTGCCAATGGCCCAGAGGGCAAAAGGGGCAAGGTAAGGTAGAGATGGTGTGGGCTTGGAGTCAGGGCAATTAGGGTGCAAACCCTGGATCCCACTTACTAGTTGTGATAGGCAAGTGCTAAGGACTAAGTTCCACCCCCTCTCACAAATAAGTTCATATGTTGGATCCCTAACCTCCAATGTGACTGTTTGGAGATAGGGCTTTTAGGAGCTTATTAAGGTTAAATGACAGTATAAGAGTGAAGTGCTAATCCAATGATTTTGGTGGCTTTATAAGAAGAAGAGAGGCCAGGCGCGGTGGCTCAAGCCTGTAATCCCAGCACTTTGGGATGCCGAGGCGGGCGGATCATGAGGTCAGGAGATCGAGACCATCCTGGCTAACACGGTGAAACCCCATCTCTACTAAAAAAAATACAAAAACTAGCCGGGCGAGGTGGCGGGTGCCTGTAGTCCCAGCTCCTCGGGAGGCTGAGGCAGGTGAATGGCGTAAACCCGGGAGGCGGAGCTTGCAGTGAGCTGAGATCCGGCCACTGCACTCCAGTCCAGGCGACAGAGCGAGACTCCGCCTCAAAAAAAAAAAAAAAAAAAAAAAAAAAAAAAAAAGAAGAAGAAGAGAAAGAGAGATCATTCTCTCTATCTCTCCATGCATGTACAGAGGAAATGCCATGTGAGCATACAGCAAGAAGGCAGTCATTTGCAAACTGGAAAGAGAGCTCTCCCCAGAACCTGACCATGCTGGCATACTGATGTTGGATTTCCAGCCTCCAAACTGTTAGAGAATACACTACTGTTCTTAAGCCACTCAATCTATAGTATTTTATTATGGCAGCCTGAGTAAACAAAGACAGCAAGTGACTTAACCCTTTGCCTCTGTTACAATAGAAATAATAACACCTACCTCACAAGATGATTGTGAGGACTAAAAGAGATCATGTACATAAGGAGTTGGACATTTAAAGAAAATAAGAAAAGTTTCATCAAAAATATTGTCCGTATTTATATATGATTGCAAAACAAGTTTGGTTACATACCCCTTGCCCCATGGCTCAGACACTTTCAGAATGCTTGTTAAAAATACAGATTCTTGGACCCACATTAGACCTGAAGAATTAGAATCTCTGTGAAAGGGCTAAATAATTTGGATTTAACAAATTCCAGATGATCTTTTGTACACTAGAATTTAGGGGCACTGCCCCAAAGGAATACTACATTAATCAGTGTCTCAAAATGTTGTTCTATAAATGCTTAATGCCAGGAATTCAGATTAAAGCAATTTATGTCAGTAGATTCCAATTGACAAGGAGAAGATTAACAGAAGTTCTTATCTGAAAGCTACTATCTGAGTCTGCTTGGCTATTGTTAATCAGCGCAAGACTTCTTTAGATGTACTATAAAGGACAGTGGGTGAGTGTTGGTTGTAAAATTAATTAAGATAATGTAATAAGATCCCTGTGCAATTTTATAAATTGCCACCCTATTTAAATATCACTTTCTGATCAATAATATATGAGAACACAGTGTATTCAGGAAAAAAAAAAAGAACTGAAAACAGTTACTGCTCATGATTCTTTATCTGTGCTGTCTTGAATAAAAAAGTAGCAGGTGAAGTTGTCTTTCTGTAGGCACACGTAACAGCTGAGCAGAAGGAAAACAGCAGCGCTGTTCCTCCCCGGCTCACAGAAATATTGACTCCTTTTTTAGTGATACTAAGTCTCATCTAAATGAATAAATCTTTAAAAAGAATGCCAAATACCCAGCAAATGGTAATTACAATGCCTAATCCACCTCCTCACTTCTTCGTGCAAGACAATATTTACTCTGGGTTATGTGTTTGCCAGAACAATCACAGCCCAGCTTCAGCTGGTGGGTGTTCAGCTGTATCTTTGCCATGCATTTTTGCAGGATGCTATGAAGACCCAACTGAAAACTAAGAAGCTTCGTCAATGGTTAAAAATGTCTCACTAGAAATGTATTTGCATTTCACTTGGATCTCAATTTGATTTCTTTTTTTATTCCAAATAATTTTAGCTCTCTTCTCTCTTCCTTCCTTTGCTATGTGCCTAATCTCACAAGCCATATGTGATAATGAGTTTTTTTTCTATTTTATAGTCCCCTTTAGTTTATATAATGTATTTTGTCCTTATGAGCTTCTACCATGTACTATGCACACTGCTAGTTACTGAAGTCCAGATCTGCCAAAACTGACATGAAACAAAACAGGAGGCTGAAAATCCCAACACTTCATGGAGCACATTTGTCATGACCCTCACAGGATTATGTCAATCATTATGTGTTATGGATAGTTACCTTCTTTCAGGAAAGTTATCTTCTTTAATAATACATTTGTAAGTCTCATGATCATTGTTATCATGTTTGAACAATTGTTTGCAAATTAAATGCTTTAATTTTTTTTCCTTCCAATTCCTCTCAAACATTTTTCACACTTGTATTAGTTCCCTATTGCTGCTGTAACAAATTACCACAAATTTAGTGTCTTAAAAGAACACAGGTGTATTGTCTTACAGTTCTGGAGGTTACATGTTTGAAATATGTCTCTCTGGACGAAAATCAAGGTGGCAGCAGGACTGCATTATTTTCTGAAGGCTCTAGGGAGAATCTGTTTTCTTGCACTTTTCAGCTTCTAGAACGTCAGCATTCTAGAAGTTCTCTAGAATGCAAGAATCTGTTTTCTTACATTCATTGGCTTATGGCCACCTTCTATCTTTAAAGCCAGTGATGACCAATGGGGTCTTTCTGATTATGCCTTCTCTCTTGTCTGGCTCTTCTGCCTCCCTCTTCCTCATTAAAGGAGCTTTGTGATCATATTGAGTCTTCTAAGATAATCCAGGATAATCTTCTTATTTTAAATCCAACTGATCAGCCATCTTAATTCCATCCCCAACCTTTATTCTCCTGTGCAACATAATACATTCACACGTTCAGTGGGGAAAGAGATGAACAGCTTTGGTGGCAGGCATTAGTCTGCCTATCACAAATATGTAGTGATTCTTTCCTGTTTCAGAAGTTAAACGGTATTTAGTAAGTCTTTTTCTTCTTACTATGTAGTTTTGGGTGGGAGTTCCTCTTCTCTTCAGCAGTTTGTGACTTAGAAATCACTTAGTTTCAGGATCAGCTAAACAAACTATAAAAGACTCATCTGGTTTGCAGTATCCTGTAGCCTCTTAAAACATCCCTTTCTGGTATCCTTCTGCTCAAGTCCATTCCGTTGTCCTCCTGGATCTACAGCTCGTTGTGCCTTTGTATTTTTCCCTTGCTATTTGACCTTTGTTCTCTTTGGTAAGTATTCTCTTCTCTATTCCATTTTATTATAGGCAGATAAACCACATTTAAAATTTTTCTTCAAATTATTGTGTTCTTTCTTTGGCAGAAACGTTAAATGGTTTAACAATTTATTGATCATATCTAACTTTTTCTGCCAATGTAGGTTTGTCAGCTTCTGTTTTATTCCACACTATCATATTTATTCCTCCCAACAACATTTGTTTGAAAATAAAGGCCAGGGCTGGTCATGGTGGCTCACACCTGTAATCCCAGCACTTTAGGAGGCCAAGGCGGGGGGATCATGAGGTCAGGAGATTGAGACCATCCTGGCTAACATGGTGAAACCCCGTCTCTAGTAAAAATACAAAAATAAATAAATAAATAAATAAATTAGCCAGGCGTGGTGGCAGGTGCCTGTAATCCTAGCTACTCAGGAGGCTGAGGCAGGAGAATGGGGTGAATCCAGGAGGCAGAGCTTGCAGTGAGCCGAGATTGCACCACTGCACTCCAGTCTGGACGACAGAGCAAGAGTCCATCTCAAATAATAATAATAATAATAATAATAAATAAATAAATAAATAAAGGCCAGACTTCATTCAGATTTCTTTGATTTTTACCTAATGCATGTTCATTTTCTTTCCTGGGATCTATGTTACATTTAGTCAGTAAATGCAGTGGCAATGACATTCTGGGACTTGTGATGCTAAGTCAGAAGAAGACTTATACCTTCTATCTAAGACTCTATCAAAAGATACCCCACTCTCTAAGACCACCATCTCAGAGGGGCCAACATAGGTGCTATGGTCAATTGTCCAGCTGAGCCCATTCTTCTAGCCATTACCACTAAGACTGCAGAAATGTACGTAAAGCTGACTTGAGCTCTCTGGAGCAGCCCAACCACTAGCTGAGTACCACCAAGTGACTTCTGTCAATGCCGTATGACACAGATAATTTCTCAGGCAGGCCCTTCCTGAATTCTTGAGTCACACATTTATAACAGATGATAAGATGGTTGTTGTTATTATAAGCGACAAAATTTGGGGGTTGTTTGTTATATAGCAAGAGAAGACAAGCATTACTGAATGGCTTTCTGGTCCTGATAGTGAATCTTGCAGGAGAAGTTAAGGCTCATTTTGTGTCAATTTTAAAGCTGGCATAATGCCAATGCATGCATTTTTCCAGTACATGAAATAAAGGACTTCATTTTTAGGCTCTGCTAGAGCCTTTAATCTTTATATACATATCTATTTGCACAAAAATGAAATATATGCTGTTTGTTACATTTTCAGATCTTCCTCTGATAGGGGTGAGAGTAATCTAACAAACATTGATTATGAAAACAAGCTCTAACCTCTTTCGTGACATAAAATTGGTGTATACTTTCTACCATTAAAATGAAAGTTTTATAGGAGATTATCTTTCTTTCAAAAGTAAGTATTCCCTTTTATTTATATTAGAAATTTATACAAAGTTCATTTTATTTTCTTGGTGTAAATATATTCATTACAAGTCACGCTATGGTGTGGAATTTGCAAAAGTTTTCACAATAAAAAACACATAGTCAACAATTCATTTTTAAATAGAAAGCCCAAAGACATAAGTATTGATAAAACACGAGTGTCTGCATATCTTCATAAGCCACATAGTTACGATAACACAATATAATGAACAAGAAAAAACTGTGCTTGAAAGTAGCAATAAATTCTTTTCCAATAAAAGATGAAAATACTGTATCATCAAGGTGTTAAAAAATTTTAGAGCAGATACTATGAAAGTCAGTTATGAAATACTGTATTGCAAAAGGAAGGAAAAATAGTAGTATCCAGTTAGTTTTTAAATAAAAAGGCAATAGAGCTAAACCTAATTAATTATGATAACTTGATTCATGAATGACCTGCAGTTTACCTTTCTATTATGGGAACAAAAATATTTGCTTGGAAATTTGGATAATTTAAGACTTCAGAGAAATGTTTAACCAATTTAAGGTTAAGGGAAACTTTTCAAGATCAGATGCAATTTGCATGGAAATAACATATTTTAATTACTTATCAGGCTTGAATACCATCAAAACTGATCCCAGATGGATACCTGATGGATTAATATAGTTTGGTTTATTATGTATGTTGGTGAACAAACAACTAAAATTGCATTAAAAAAATTCACCTATACAGATGTTTTCATTGATCAGACTTAGTGAAGCAGTTAGTATCTCTAGAAAGCTCCATATTGGGCTGATTGATGTAAGAACTTGAGGAATAAGTATGTACATTCAGCAAAGGGATGTCTGGATATGGAGTGGTTGGTTCATGAGAAAGTGATCTTGTGAATAATTCAATTAAGCACTCTCGTGCTCCCCAGTAAGGTTGTCTGATGTCAAGCACTACTTCAGGTGAGCTGAGAGTTTTGAGAACAGAGTCAACACTGTGTTCAGTTTGGCTAAGAACTCCCTTAACCAAACTGAAGTGGACAAACCGAAATGGACAAAGTGTGTTTTTAGCCCAATTTCTTTTTCCAGTGGTTCTCTTCTACTCCCCCACCAGGTATCTCCTTCCTCTATTATTCCCAGTTCATCGTTTTCTCCTCTCAAGTTTGTAATTCTCAGGATCAGATTTTGTCAGCTGATGAAAAAGTTGGTCCTAAATGTGAATGTATTCAATGTTTTACATTCTTTAGATGTCTTGCAGCATCAGGCAGAGCTGACTATTTTAATATCTGGATCTTTGAGCTAGAGATCCCCGAGTTTGAATCTGAGTGATTCCATTTACCTAAAGCATTGCTTCTCAATATTTATGTGCATATAAATCACTTGAATATCTTATTAAAATCCAGATCCTAATTCATTACATCAGGGACTTGAGCCTGAAATTCTGCGTTTCAGACAAGCTCTCAGGTGATGTTGTAGCTGCTATTCCATGGACCATGTTTTGCTTAGCAGAAGCCTAGAACATCTTACCTGCCTCTGTTTTCTATCAACTGAATATAATAGTGCCCCTACTTCCTACAGTTGATGCAGGTGTTACATGTGTGTCTTATGTAAAGCATCTGGTATAGTTCCTAGCCAAGAATCATGCAACATATGGTGGTAGTGGTGGTAGTAGTAAGTAGTGTGGAAATAATAAGAGTTTTAATAATATATTGGGAAATTTCAGGCTGAAGACCTTGCAAGTAATTTTTAGGTATAGGAACTTACTCTGATACCAAATGCTGTTCTTCAGAAGCAGCCATTCAGTTACCTGCACCTAGGGCTTTCCCTGATGGGCAAAGCATACACCTGAATAGTTCCTTAGTTGTCCTCCAGTAGTTTAAGACTACAGAGGCTTCTGAGAGTCCATGGTAATCTTCTAGGTTTTGTGATCTGGTCGCTTATAGGACATGAGCCATGAGTTAGCGTTTTCGTTCACAGCCTGACATAGATGTTTTAAATGGCAAATTCAGGAGGGAACAATGTAAGAGTCTGTGTTGCAATTTTTTTGTTAGTAACTACAGATCTGGAAGAATCTTCACTGAGTGTTTCAGAAAGCAGAGAATTCAAAGGCAACATTACAGTGCTTCTCAGCATTAATAAAATAGTTTGTAGAATATAGAAGTAAAGCATGATTTTCATCTCACCTTTATCTCTAGGGGTCTTCAAGAACTTGAAATAAAACACCTTCCCCTTGATAAAGGGTGGTAGCTGGGGAAGGTTATAAATCGCTTCTTTAATGTCTTTGGTTGCTTACATTACTCTTTAATTCCAGGAAACTCTGCATGTAAGTGCAAAAAACCCGGAGTTTCAGTACCTCAGTGCTGAATAAGCACAGCAGAGAAACAAAAGAAGGAAGGTGATATTACCAATACTTGGCTATGTCACTGGAGTCTTACTGCCCATGTTTTATTGGCTGATGTTTCAAGAAAACACTTTTTTTTCCCTTGGGTCTTTTTTTTTCCCCCCCAAGATACTATTTCTAAAAGGTCAGTTATTTGTCATATAACTATTACTGCATATTAAAATGCACAATGCATCAAATTAGAATAAGCTAAAAATACTCTAGCAGTTCATGCAGTACATATTTTAATGATATTATTTTTAACATTAGTGTGTTTAAGGGCACAGGTAGTATTTACAATGGAGTATCTATCAAGATTTTCAGACTTGAGGCAATGGTTATCTTTCATAATCCATTTGAAACAGCCTTCACGGTCTCTTTAACTTTAAGAGGATATGTTTTCCTTCTCAGATTTTTTAAGGGAAGCACTACACATCTTTGATTTTCTGCAGTACTGCTTGAAAGATGAAGATGTCAAGATGGATGACAGCTAATGAACTGAATGCTCAATAGTTCATCACCTTGGTTTTTCCTGAAACCATTTCTTGTCCTTGCCTGGTAAATTGAAATCACTTGACTTTGTTGCAATACCTGACAGGAGTCAAATCCCTAAAATATCCAGGCAGAAGTAAATTCTTTTAGCATCACAAATCTTCTGCTGTCTGGGCCTGTTAGGCCAGTGGGTTAAGGTGAAAAAAGATGAGACCACAGTCATGTTCATCTGGCACTTGTTGGCTCCTTTCACCTAGAGAAAAAGTGCTCTAGACATAGATCCTCTCACCTTGTCATTGGAAGAGGGAATGAAGTGAGAATTGTGCATATCACCATGAATGAATTTCCACTCTTGGGAAAAATAACTCAGACAGTAAGTCCACTCATAATTGGCCATTTGTATCATCTTGACTTTTATAGTATATTTACAGTTTTCATGTTTATTCATACAGTTGTCAAACTATATTTGCATATAAAGTAGCATGTACCCTACATCTTTTCTAAATTGCTAAAATAGTCCACATAAATAGAACAACTAAATAATACCAATTGATTCGTTTTTATGTGACACGGTACCATAAACTGTATTAAAGGAAATAGTCTTAACAAAGATTTTGATATACCTGATGTGACATCAACTTCAGTTGTAAATTATAAGTAATCATTATTCATTGTCTATAATATTCCTTAAACACCAAAATTTATTAGTACTAAATGTGAGGCCTTTCTGGATATGCCTATGCTGACTAAATGAAGACTATGATGATCAATTAAAAAGTTCTTTGGTTCATAATCTTGATGTAAGAAAGAAAATAATGTCTTAAATCTGAGTGGTGCTTTCCAATTTGCAAAATAAAATATATTCCTATTATGTTAAAATATATAAAATTATTAGATTAATGCCCATATTTATAGATAAGGAAATAAAGCTCAGAGAAATTGGGTGACTTGCCTAAGATAATATAATTGTCAGAACTGGGATTTCATTAATTTAATATTATTTGTTTAGTTTTTACTACATGCTAGTTACCATGTATAAGACTTCAGAAATCTTATGGTCTAATGAGGGAAAGAGAAATTAGATGAATAATTACACAAATATATAATCATCTATGTTGGTAAATGTTTCAAAGGAAGAATAGAGCATGCTCTGAAAGAAAACAGAGCACCTGATTAAGAATGTGGGGCAGGCAACAACTGAATTTAAGGCGTGACATGCAGTCTGAGACCTGAAAGATGAGCAGGAGACAGCAGGTGAGTACGAGGCAGGGGAGGAACCAGAGAGTGCTAGATAAGTAGGATGAAGCTTGCTGAACAGGAGAGATTGAAGGGAGGCCAGTGTGATTGAGGAGAAGAGAATAGGTGATGAGACTGAAAAGAGAGGCAGGGGCAGCTCAGCAGAATATTGTGGGCTATGTTATGGAATTTGAATTTCATGTAAGTGACACAGAAGGTAGGAGAATGGCGTGATCCACCTTGAACCAGGTATTCGGCTGCAAGTTTAGTGGCTATCACATACATCATCATTCTTCTGGTGGTGCTCCCATGAAATTTTTGTTTTCTTGTCTTTATTTATTTATTGAATGTTTAAATACACCATTTTCTTATATACAGTGAGTATATGAGTGTTTGCTCTGTTGGCTGCCATACTGGTGAGTCTTGCAATTTTTTTTTAACCTTTAAGAGAACTTAATTTTGGTCAAGGAATTAATATAAGGTTCTAGAAAACAGTATTTCATTCTCTGTGAGCTTCAGTAATGTGGCATTCATCTTATACTTTGAGATAATTTTTTTCTTATGTTAAACAAGTGGTTGCATGATACTTTTGATCAAAATGGAATGAACTGACCAAAGAAGGAATTTTTTAAAAATATGGGATGATGCCCTTGACTGGTTGTCAGTTTTTTCTCTTACTTCCATTCTCATTCATCAGCCCTAGGAGCCTATATCTAGATGTTGTTCGAACAAGTATTCTGCCCTTGAAGATGGCCTGACCCTTTTAGAGTTTGCGTGTGTATTTTAAAGGAGAGAAACGTACTTACTTTGAAGTTGTTTGCTTCAAAACAACCTACATTTCTGTCCTTTGAATTAATTTTCTAAAGTTTTTGAGAGATAGGACATAGAGATGGGATTATCCACATAATTTTTGTTTTCCCGAGGGAATCAATTTGTGTGCCAAATGACATTCTGAGGCTAGTACTTACAAATCACCTGAAAACAAAATCCACAGTAAACCTTAACTTTGAAAAACCTTATGGCTTTAAAGAAATTAAATTGACTTTAAAGATATAAGGATTCAATTTAATTTCAACAGTAGTTAATCATTTATCACTAAACTTTTTTTATGCTTATCAAACTGCTCTACAGTGTGCCAGTGATGACAATTTCCTAGGCACTTGGAACTTGGCTGACAGATTTTTATTATATTTCCTGAGTCCCATCTTTACTGAGGCACATTTCACCAGAATCATTGACATAAGCAATTTCAGTTGGTATCAAGAAAGTCCTTATCTTTAAAGAAGAGTGGCCTGTAGGAATTATATGTTATTTTCTACTTGCTTATTCTTTTACTTAAACATAGCTTGTATAAATCTAGTATAGAAATAGCTTAATAATAAACAGTGCTATGAAGACATTCATTTTTATTTTACTTGAAACATCAGTAGTTCCATGTGTTTGTATTTAAAGGACAATTTGAACTTTTGTAGGGAAATATGCTACATAGTACAGGTAATTTTAATTCTCAGTGTTATAATTCTGTTTCATTTTACTTTCTTTGTTTCTTTTCTTTTTTTTTTTTTTTTTGAGATAGGGTTTTGCTCTGTTGCCCAGACTGGAGTGCAGTGGTGCAATCATGGCTCACTGAAGCTTCAACCTCCTGGGCTCAAGCAATCCTTCCACCTCAGCCTCCCAAGTAGCTGGGACTACAGGCACACACCACCACACCTAGCTAATTTTTTAGTTATTTTGTAGAGACAGGATCTCAAACTCCTAAGCTCAAGCAATCCTCTCAGCTTGGCCTCCCAACGTGCTGGGATTACAGTGTGAGCCCCAAACCAGCCTTTAATTCTGTTTCTTTTGGTGCTTCCCTTTTAAGTTTATAAACACTAATCATTTTTAAAATTATCATTATATGTGTATTGCAAAATACTTCGAAACTGTTGAAGTTTGTGATTTCAGTATTTTAAAAAGTAAGTCCCAGAAGTTTAATCTATTAAAGCCTTTTCCATTCAGGGTTTTTAATCTGACTATGCTGCATTATCTTTAGGGCAACTGAAAAATCAGTCCTCTTTATGACTGTTTTCTGAATGTTATTATTGATTTGTTAGTTGGAACCATTTACAACCATACATTTTCTTTCATGTTTGTCACAGAAGACAAAATGAACTGATAAATTGAAAACTATTACATGGACTTCAATATAGTCCTCATAGGGTTGTTATTGTTATTATTACTATTATTATTGTTTATTTCAAGAGACTTTTCCTTGTTATCATATTGTAGGGGAGATGCCCTCTTTCTCAGGGTGAGCTCCCATTGGCCAGAGGGACTCCACTGGGATATGCACAATTAAATTACCATGTATTGTTCCCCCTTAAAATCTATCTTAAAATCTCATTTTTAGATTGGATATGAGGATTCTAGCCAGGTGTCTTCTTTTTGTGTTCTCCCTATCAAAGATAGTTTTCCAAAGGCCATGGCAATGGGGGAGAGGATGGGAATCGGACAGTGAGTACATCTATATTACCTAGCACCATTTGGTTGACATTTGTGTGGGAGCACCTCTGTTGGTACCTCCTGGTTCTGGCTTTTACCTTCCATAGGACAGTCTGAATATACCTCTCTTAGTCATTGAGGCACAGCACAGGCACTTGCAAGCAATCCCTTCTGCTTGAAGCTAAGCCAGGACAGAATTTCTCACAATGTGGCCAGTGGACCTTTACATCAGAATATCCTGGACTGCTTTTGAAAGTGTTTTCTGTCCACCTCCCAGATGGAATGAATCAGAATCACAAATGTTGAAGAATTTGTAATCTGCATTTTTCCTAAATCTCCCCAAGTGGTTCTTAGGCACCCTAAAGCTTGATGACCATTGCTATGTACTGAATGTTTATGTCCTCCCTGATCCCAAATTTGTATGTTGAAGCCATAATCCTCAATGTGATAGGATTAGGAGGGAGGGTCTTTGGGAGGTTTAGGTTTAGCTGAAGTCATGAAGGTGGAGCTCCGTGATGGGATTAGTGCCCTTATAAGACGAGAAAGAAACACACGAGCTTCCTCTGTCTCTCATGTGATAAAGCAAGAAGGCAGCCATCTGCGAGCTAGAAAGAGCAGGTCAGGGTTAGTGCCTGACTATACTGGCACCCTGATCGTGCATTTCCCAACCTCCAGGACTGTAAGAAATATATGTCTGTTATTTAAGCCATCTGATCTATGACATTTTGTTACAGCAGACTGAACAAACTAAGATAACTATTATCCTAGGCAAAACTACCTGTATTTATTTGGACATAGCTGGAGTTAACTTTATTCTTGAGGGTGGGAATAAAGACCTGGGGTGCAAAGAATGATTACTCAGATTATAAGTTCTTACAAATAGTTGTCCAAATTTTTCTACTGCTGTGACTGTTGCCTTTTATCAGGTATCTTTGTACCACGTCTTCCTTACTCTTTGAGTATCTCTTTCCACCAGCTGCATTTGGTGCAGAAAAGTTTTCAAAGCACCCTCAGGTGTTGGATTTAAACTTGTAAGTGTCTTCATTCCTAATTTGCCCTTGGCTAGCCAAGAGACTGATTGTGCAAGACTCCTTATGTTTCTGCAGAGTTAACTAAATTTGCTTTACCATTAAATTTGAGAATACCATGTGACCTCCCAGTACACATTAAAATTGACAACATCCCCTTAGTCTTCAACATAAAATCATGTCATTATTTTTGAGATTCTGCAAAATTCATGAACTGTCATTGCATTATCTGAAATTAAAACAGCATGTTAACAAATGGCAGTAAATGTGATTTATGCTGTAATACAGCTATTCAACATATGCTGTAGCTTTTAATTCTTGGTTATTACTATTAGCCAGGGAATAACTGCAAAATGCTTTAGAAAAACAAACTAATAGAACATGTTTTATATACAATAAAAGTACCAAAAGTGCAGGTTTCTACATTTTGTTGAGAAGGGTAGTCACGTGGTTTAGCAAATTGAAAGTCTGCAGCTACTCTCTCATCCCTTTTTGTAACAGTAGTTTTATATTGAATATCTTCTTAGTACTATGACTATGTTTGATGACATAATGTGTAAGTCTAGGTTAAACAATTTTTTAAAAGTAGGCAAACTAATTATAGTACAGAAAAAAGTTGCTATTTTAACTCAACTTTATAGTGTTTTATTGTGTATATTGGGGTTTTTTTTGGCTTTATCTGAATAGAGAGTGAGTTTAGATACAGAATATATACATAGGTTTAAGTATTGCTTCAACAAATTCAAAGAAAAGGCATTTACAATGAATTGCTAAGACGAGTAAGACAATGTTTGAATGTACATTCCTAGCCTTATAAAATTGATATCATAAAACCATCAGTGCTTCCAGTGTGTACTGTTGTCATTCTGGATCACAGATCTGAGTAGGTAAGGGATCGAGTCCACTATGGTACTTCTTTCTTTCTTTTTCTTTTCTTTTTTCTTTTTTTGGAAGATGGCATTGTGTTGCATACTAACTCTTGGACAATGATCTGCATTCTAATCATGATTCTGCTCCCAAGCTTGAGGCTCACGGAGCTTTTGGCACATAGTAGGTACACAGAAAATGCTTGAAGATGCATTTTTGCAGTTATGTAAGTCTGCACCTATTTATTGATATGGCTGTCACACTTGAAAATGAAAATAGAGGATATATTCTACCAAACTTTCAGAGATGTAAACTCTTAAAATGAAACAGAAAACAAGTTTAACAGTTTGAATGTGTAACATTCAAGAAATTAATTTACTTATAGACATGTTATTTGCCTGTAAGAGTTTCATGGTTTCCTTTTTTTTAACCAACATTTAGGTTTTTCATATTATAAGTTGTCAATTAAAGTTACAACTTTTTTCTTGATATGCTTATCTTATTTTACCTAGTCCTTTAACAGTATTAAGAACTGTCCCCAAAGCATAGCCTTTTGCAATATTCTGAGGCTATTCATGGTGGAAACTCTAGACTTGAATTGAGAAATCTTGGTAATCTGCCACTTATTAGCTTTTGACCCTGGACAAGTCATTTAATGTCTCTACACCTTAGATTTCCTCATTGTTAGTTAGGTATAACAATAGTAATAAGGAAAATAACAATCATTGAGTTTTTATGCATTTTTAAAAAGTACATGTTTGGGGCCAGGCGTAATGGCTCACGCCTGTAATCCCAGCACTTTGGGAGGCCAAGGCAGGCGGATCATGAGGTCAGGAGATTGAGACCATCCTGGCTAACGCAGTGAAACCCTGTCTCCACTAAAAATACAAAAAATTAGCCAGGCGTGGTGGCCCGCATCTGTAGTCCCAGCTACTTGGGAGGCTGGGGCAGGAGAATCGTTTGAACCCAGGAGGCGGAGGTTGCAGTGAGCTGAGATCACGCCACTGCACTCCAGCCTGGGTGACAGAGTGAGACTGTGTCTCAAAAAAAATTAAAAAAAAAAAAAAAAGTACATGTTTGGATACTCACTTTGTAAACGCAGGTGCAGCGACAGACACCAAAGATTATCCCAAGTACCCTTCCCAAATTTTCTGTTTTCAAACTACTTTCCTGAGGAAGAGAGGCTCTTTGAGAGAGTTTTGGAACATGGAGGTTTTCATGACTGATGGTCATTCAGCCTCCTTGCTGCCTTCTTTAATTTTATCGCATATGAGTTAGGGAGGAAAAAGCCAATATAATGTGACTGCTAACAGTTCAGGAAGGCCAAAAGATTCCAAAAAATTTATTAGTCACTAACCAAGAAAGTGAAGAAAAATCTTATATTCTTATTTTTGCTTAAAAAGGTACTTCCATTGGTATATCAAGCTGTATTTCCTGAAGAATCATATGCTTTTGGGATGGGTGCCATTAGTGGTTGTGATTGTGACCTGACAAATAGAAAGAGAAAATGACCCACACCTTGGAGCCTGCCAGGGACTTAGCCACAGTTGGTGGGACACTGTAAGTATGCCAACACTATGAGCACGATTCTGTAGGTGGCATATCCTCTTCTCCACTCACGAGGCTGTCTTCCCCTAGTCAACAGGAATGGGCAGTGGGGAGAAACCTGCCATTATTAGACAGTAATGACTTCCTGGGAAGTGGATCAACAAACTTTTAAAGCACAGTACATTTTGTTTATTAGTTTCTTATTTGCCATTGATTTTGGCTCTTTTTTTCTCATGTGCACTTTGAAACATACATAAAAATATATACTTTTCTGTGACACAGTGCTAAGGTAGTAATTGAAACAAACTTGGCAACACCCCATTGCTATAAATTCACGCAGACTGTCTGCCACTGGAGAATATGAAATGACTAATTGAGGGATAAACAATGTGTACCCCAACCTAAGAAATAATAACAGTAACAGTGGTGACCATATTTTAATATGAATAACAGTTTCTTCAGTTTTATGTAAAAATGAATAAAATAATTTTTAGATATCCTGTATTTATTGACTGGTAACATGCAAGCTAAACAAAAATGTTACTTTTATGCAAATACAGATTTAAGAGAGATTCTCTTCCCTCTCCTCCAACCTCTGTTCTGACATGCACACACACACACACACACACATCCACAATAATTATCTTATATATAGAAATCCTGGAAATTCACCAGCCATCAAATTTGCAGATAGGAGAGAAAGCAAATTTAGGACCTAGAATGTGGTTGCTTGTTCAACTCTTGTGTACACTGAGTTAAGGTTTAAGCTGCTGTACCAGAGAATCCAAAATATAAGTAGTTTCCTTTTAAGCAAATCGAGTGTAATGAAGTGTAAGTTGCAAGTGTAACTTATATTCATCTTACATTGGCAAGAACATGGCTGCACCTTGCTGGGAAATGCAGTCTCTCTACCTCTAAACTATCTTTCTACCTCTAAACTATTCAAATGAGACTACTGAGCCCTTGAAATACAGCTGCTCTGGATTAAGATATGTTCTGAGTGTAACATATACATTGATTGCAGAGACTTAGAATGAAAAAAAGAATGCATGATATTTTTAACATTGATAACATTTTAATATTGATAGCATTTTTAAATGATAATATTTTGGATGTATTGGCTAAACCAGATATGTAACTGAAGTTAATTTCACCTCTTTTTACTTCATGTGGCAATCAAAAATTTTAAAATCACATATGCGGCCCCTATTATATTTCTCTTAGACAGTGTCACATCTAGCTAATTGCCAGGGACCTAGATTAAACTGCAATACTATGGATAAAGAGAAGAATGGATTGAAGGGACAGCTAATACTTTGCCTCACTTCTGTATTTCTAGTAGTGTTTGCTCAGTGTATCTTGATTTAACAGCTAGTTGGATTACTGCGTTTGGATCCCAAATTATGTCAGACTGGAGTGAGGACCAAATTAAACAGAGTGACGTAGCATGTCCTAAATTTTACCCATACAATTACAGGATTGGGAAAACAGCTATGGCTATATATTTATTTTAAAAATAGAAGCTTTTCTTTTGTGGTCAGCTTATGTGTCAGTTATACGATGTGACTACCACAAAATCTAATTGCAGGCTTTGACTGCATTAATAAAATCTTATTTCAAAGACCAAATGACATTCTTTACCTACTGTCTACTTTGTTGTGTTTATATGTATAGTAGCTTAGTAGGTCTGGTGGCATAAAATCGTATTTCAGAAGGCTCAACTTTAGGATCATGGTAGAGTCTATTGGGGGATCTGTTCCATTTGTAATTCCTGTAGGATATGCCTTAGAGATGTTTGGAATACAGTTGTGTATATGGGATGAAGACTAGGAGAGAGAAATGTGTTAAAGACATTGATGTAGGAATTGTCTGCATCTGGATAGCAAGCAAAACCAGATATGTAGATACATTAATCTAGGAAGAGTGTGTAGTCAGAGATAAGTACTGTCAACGTTTGGAGGTAGTTTATCATAAAATAAGCCAGGAAAGGGTACTGAGGAAAGCACTAAGAGACAGGAGCCTATAGTTCCAGATACTCTGAGGCTGAGGCAGGAGGATCACTTGAGCTGCAGAAGTCTGAGGCTATAGTGTGCTATGATCATGCCTGTGAATAGCCACTGCAGTCCAGCCTGGGCAACATAGTGAGATCCCATCTCTAAAGAAAGTGAGAGAGCAAAGGAGGGAAAGAGAGAGAGAAAAAGAGAGAGAAGGAAGGAAGGAAAGAAGGAAGGAAGAAAGGAAGGAAGAAAGGAAGGAAGAAAGGAAGGAAGAAAGGAAGGAAGGAAGGAAAGAAGGAAGGAAGGAAGGAGAGAAGGAGAAAGACAGATAGAGGAAAAGAAAGAAAAATAAAAGAGGAAGGAAGGAAAGGAAGGAAGGGCCTGAGTGCAGGCAAGCACTCAGAAAATAAAAAATCAGTGGTAAATCTTACAAATGTGTTGTGACAGCTCAGTGCATGTGTAAAGAAGATACTCCTCAGCAGTGTCAAAGCTACCATGTGGTCTAGGAGTAAAGGGTTGATAAGTTTCTTTTAAAGAAACTTTAAATAACAAGAGGGTTCTTGGTGTCCTCAACCAGAGCAGTTTCAACGGACTGATAGAGACTGAAGCCAGTGAACAGTAGATTGAGAAGCAAGAGGAAAAGAAATGGAGTCAGTGAGAGGATATAATTCTTACAAAACACTTTCCTCTGACATACTGCTATCATGATCTCTTGATAAGATGCCTTGAGAAGGACACAGTATCAGCTCTGTGGCATTTTTACTAAAAAATGTAAGAAGGTTTCAAAATTTAGTAATGAAAAAATATCAGGCAAACCCCCAATGAAGAGCAATCTACCAAATAACTGATTAGTTCTTTTTAAAGGTATTGAGATCATGACTGGGAAAGACAAAGGAATTGCTATAGATTATAGGAGACTAAGGAGAAATCACAGTTGCAATGCGGGATTCTGGACTGGATCCTGGAACAGAAAATTACATTATGAAAAAACTGGTCAGATCCGGAAAAGGACTGCAGTTTAATAGTGTTGCACTGATGGTAATTTCCTAGTTTTGATAACCGTACCATGGTTATGCAATGTATTAACTTTAGGGGAAGTAGGATAAGGGGAATATGGGAACTCTTTGTAGTACCTGGAAACTTTTCTTTAAATCTAAAATTAGCTAAGAAAAAAGAATTGCTCTGAAGGGAAGGAGAGGGATGGGGAATGGCTGGAAATAATGTGAAGTTGAGGAGAGCTCAGAATTATCAATAGTAGTGAAAATGATTGCTGCTATTTTCCAGGAGGTTATCATATGCCAGGGACCATGCTAAGTGCTTTGTGGACACCTTTTCATTCCCTGTTCATAACTATACCATGGATGGAATGTTGTTGTTATTCCACTTTTGTAGATAGGGAAAGGGAAACATGAAGGGGTCCAAACGTGATCACACAGCCGTAAGTGGTAGAGCTCGGATTTTGAGGCCGATTTCCTAAGGCACTGCAGTAAGTGTCTTTTCAAAACAGGAGAGAATTAGGTGTGTTTAAATGCTTGAAGGATGGGTGCATTAGATGAAGAGAAATAGAAAATACAAGGAAAAGGGGAGAGAGGAAAACAAGGGTGAAATCTAGCAAATGGTGAAATAAATATTGACATCGCATGTGTGGTAATAGTTGAGGAAGTTTAAGGGATCAGTAGAAAGGTAATAACTGTGTGTTGTTTATACTGGCTGGAGATTGATACAGTTGTTGAATTTTTTTTTTTTTTTTTTTTTTTTTTTTTTTTTTTTTTTTTTTTTTTTTGAGACAGATTCTTGCTCCATTGCCCAGGCTGAAGTGCAGTGGCACAATCTCAGCTCACTGCAACCTCTGCCTCCCAGGTTCAAGCAGTTCTTGTGCCTCAGCCTCCTGAGGTAGTTGGGACTACAGGCATGTGCCACCATGTCCAGCTAATTTTTGTAGTTTTTGTAGAGACAGGCTTTCGCCATTTTGCCCAGGCTGGCCTCAAACTCCTGGCCTCGAGTGATCTGCCCACCTTGGCCTCTCAAAGTGCTGTGATTATAGGCATGAGCCACCGTGCCCTAGGATGGTCTTTAACTTCTTTGTGAAGCAGTAGTGAGGCCTTCAGCTCATAGGAGAAAGATGGCAGGGTTGGTAATTTGAGAGAGCAGAAAGTGTTTAAGCAGCCACTGTGGAGAAACAGAGAGAGAGAAAGAGCTGGTAAAGAACATGTATAGGATGGCCAGGCTGTGCTGAGGATGAGGTGGCAAGACCACACCCATCCGTGGTTTCACTGTCTCATATGGCTTTCTGTTGTGTGATCTCTAGTCCATGACATGGACTGTTGAATTTATCCAAGGTTTAGTTTTTGTCAGGTGGGTGCCAGAAAAATAATTGATTAAGGAAGAGAAAGATGTTGTTAAGAAAATGTAGAATGGATAGACTCTTATCTAACCGATGGAAATGAGGTGAAGCTAGGGTGGTGCTGAAGAAGAGAGAGCAGTCAATAGATTGTTTCAATTTGGATTTCTTTGATTAGTAGTGAGTGGTGAATGCTTTTCGTATATTTATTAGCCATCTATATTTTTCATTTCATTTCATTTTTCATTTCATCTGTAACTATTTTTCCTAAAGTTAATTTTTTGAGGAATTTGTAAGAACAGTTTATGTTTTAAGGCTATAATGTATTTATTCAATAGGTGTTTTTCAAATATTTTATTTTCAGTTTGGTGGTTTGCATTTTTACTCTTTCTAGAAGATTTTATTTAAACAGATAGACCCACACTGTTCAAAAAATAGCCATTAACAAATGTCTATGAAATTTAAATGTAATTTGAATTGTGTTTAAATGAAATAAAATTCCTAAAATGAAATAAAATTAAAAATTTAATTAGGAAGTCTTACTAGCTAAATTTCAAGCACCCAGTAGTTATGTGTGGGTAGAAGCTATTGTATTAGACAGTGTACCTATAAAATTTTTCCATCATTGCTGAAGGTTATATTGCTATAACTCTACTATATAATTTTTTTTAATTGGAAAAGCCGACTTTTTTTTATTGATGGTTGCCTTTGGATTCATGCTTAGAAAGGTCTTTTCCATTCCCCAACATGATATAAATGTGACTTTTTATTTCCTACTAGTATTTCTATAGTTTTTTTAAAAAATCAATTTACATTGTTAATATTTCTAGAATGTATTTTGTTGTATTGAATGAGCAAAGGTCTGACTCATATTTGAAAAAATTTTAATGTAAATCCCAATAAAATTAAATGAAGTCAAAATGGCATCTTTAACATTTAATGAATACTTAAATATTCATAGTTTATTTATTGAATATCATATTACATTGATTTGTCTGTTAGAATTAGTTTCACTTTGATGAATATTTGCCAAAGAGATTAATATGATGAAGACTAAGACACGATTACTTCCCCCATGAAATTCATAGTGTGGCAGGGAGGCAATAGACACAACAAATATTTATAATGCTATGTGAATGTATCTGTAGGAATGTGAAAATGAGTCCAATGTGGTTTCAAAGGTTGTTAAAGTGGCTCTGTGTCTGGGAAGTTGTGAGATTAGGGTTAATGTGGAGTATGTGTGTGCACGTGTGTGTGTGTGTGTGTGTGTCTGTCTGTCTGAATAGAAGGAAGGTAGTGAGGAGGGGGAGGGGGAGGGGACAATAATATGATAAACTATGGTGAAACTAAATTGTGAAATATTTCGTATGTTACTCTCTGACTTGTTAGCCATCCAAAGATTTGTTCTCTGGGAAGACAGATCTCCTGTTCAGTTAAGGATCAATTGCTGGCTGGGTAGACACAGAAACAGGGAGATCCCTCAGATGGCCACCCTAATTGCAGTTCAAGTGAGAGCTGCAGGGGGCCTGCACTGGGGTATTAGCAGTGGGATGGATTAGAGAGACTCACAGAAGGTGGAAGTGACAGGGGTTGGTAATAATTGGATTTGGAAAGAATCTCTAATTGATTGATATTCCAAGGTCTACCTGTAGACTGAAGAATGCCTCTGGTTCTGCCAAGAATGAATCGGTTTGCTGACATGGGACAGCTGAGTATTAGGCAATGAGCCATTCACCTTAGTGCTATCGTTTCCTTGTCAAAGTTTTAATAATTAGATGTGATTTCTTTATGTTTGAACATAGCTGGAATTTAGCATGGAAGAGAATTTTAATGCTAGATAAAAATTTCTTACCTTGGTTCATTACAGTGCCAAAATTAATTCAGATAAGAGTGATGTGGTTACAACTTTTAAAATTTTAAATATATGACTCAGAGCATTTTCCCTTTTACAGAACTTATCTGAGGCAGACCGAATAAACCAGGAGGAATAAAATTATTATAGTTGAAAGATTTGACATTTGATTTTTTTATTGCATTTAGGGTCGAAAACTTAATTTAATAACAGTAAGCAAGAAGAGGTTATCCTTGTCTCCTGCAATTGTATCTTCTGGTTTTCCTTCCTGGAAAATATTTAACAGAACAGTTGCTTTTATTCACTTAAAGAAGGTAATCAAACCCTTAGCCAAATACCATAGAAAATTAAATTTAGATTTAATGGGTTTTAGGACATGCTTTTACTAATGATCTCAAGTTATGTTTCCTAAGATTTATGGAATGAAAATATTTCGTCTAGAAGCCAATTTTATTGTTTGACCAGTACAAATGAGACATTTCTGTTAATATTACATTTGACTAATATATGTTCTATTAAGATGTTAAAAAGTCACAATTTTCTTAGAAGATTCCTTTTCCTTTACCATCTTCCTTTTTATCCAGTTGGAAACAAATCTTTTAATAATTTTTTGTTTAATTTCACTGTTCTTGCTGTTCACCAAAAAGAGCCAAAGAAGTTTAAAACTTATGTGTAATAATTCACTAGTTGAATGTCCTTTGATTCTAAGTGTTGTTTTTTTAATTCCATAAGGTTTGCAAAAATTTTTGTTTGCTGTGGTATTTATTATAGTTTGGGAAAATAAAGTGTGTTCAGAGGAAATTTTTAAAAATAGAAAATCTAACGATATAACTATATAGAATGAATGTATGATATTTTCTTTTTATCCTTTTAAAAGGACACTTTACTTACCTCAGTAAAATTAATTCTCTTTCATTGAGGTGAGTTATTGACTCATAAAAACAGCAATGCTCAAACGACCTCCCCTTCAACCACTCCCCTCAAATGTCTGCTTCTGAAAATCAATTGCTCAAAACTGATGATAGCAAAAGTGGTCAGGATGTGTTTAGAGGATGATAAATGATAGGGAAGGACTTTTCGTAAATATGCAACCTACAGGATACTTTCTAAATTTACTGGTAACTGTACATCGATAATCCTCAGTAAATAAACTGAACCTTACAAATGAATCAGACAAGCAAAAACTTGTCACCCCTCAAGTAAATTATTTCTAAGGGAACTGGTAAATATTTTGAAAATATTTAAATGAATATTTGTGACATTGATTAAATGAAGCCCCATGCATATTCTCCATAGTATCATTTTATTGTAATTCCCTTTACTGTACTAGAAGGAGCTAAATAGTAAATATTACACAGCCTACTCTAGGTTGTTTAGATTTTAAAATAGCAAGAAATTATAAGGAATATTCACCAAAGGTAGTGAAGATAGGTATTAATGGAGACAAAATTTAGTTGTATTCCAAATTCTCCCCCTTGTCAAAAATACAGAAATAATACAGTTAGTAGCCACACATTTTGACGAACACCATTTTAAACAAAAATAGAAATGAATAAAAGGAGCCATGAATGTGTGGAAACAATTGAAGTGTATATAAATCAATGTTGAACTTTTCACCATATTAGATTCATAGTATGACAAACTGGTATTGGATATTAAGGATTTTTAAAGGAGTATAATAATATTGTGGTTATATTTCATAATGGAGTCTTTATTTCTTAAAGACATATAACAAAATATTACAAATGAAATAATGATGTTTGGGATTTTCTTCAAATAAAATATAATGGAAGAGTGAATAGAAGGACTGTGGGTAAAAAAGATTGTCCATGAGTTGATAATTCGTGAAACTGGGTGATGAATACATTGAGATTTGTTATACTATTTGTGTACCCCTGTATATGCTTGAAATTATACACCTACACACACACACACACATGCACAAGCACACACAAAATCATATACTATCTCACATTAGGTAGCAAAGAGCAAGACACAGTTACCATCCCATCTGAAGAATGTAACTACTACCAGAAACCATCATCATCATCATCATCATCATCATCATCATCACATTTAATCATTACACCAAATACATTTAGGGGATCACATTACTCTTATTTTTCAGAAGAGGAAACTAAGACTTAGAGATGTTAACTATATTTTCCAAGGTTAGATATCTACTGAATATCAGAACTTGTGATTTTAAGGTCTATTTACTTTCCTACATTATCGGTACACTTGCTAGAGTTTAGCATTCTGGGTTGCCTGTGGACATTGTACAAGGATGTGTGAAAATAAACTAAAACCACCTAAATGAGAACACATTATTTATTCAGAGCTTGTTATAGTTCTGGATACCATCACTTGCACTTTTCAGGGATTCAGAGATAGGCAGGAGAGTGGTAAAGCTTTATATTGAATAAAAAAAAGCAAAGATACTATAAATGCTCTGATAGGACATTCTTGGCATGGGAGAGGTGGAGGTAAGCTACATGGAAGTGGGACATCTTATGTGTTTGGTTTGGGATGCATATTTGGGTTTTTCTTTTCTCCCTGAGTTGGGAATAGGGACAAAATGTAGGGAAGCTGGTTGAAGCTTGTAGACTGTGGTTTGGTTTCCCAGGCTCATTGCTGTGGAGATTGTGCATCAGAGTGCTATTGTCATATATTGTGACACTATATATATGTGTGTGTGTGTCTGTGTGTAAGTGTAATGTCTGGCCATTGTCTATTTGTATGTTTAGTCTCAGTCTTACCTTTGCAGCATTCTCATGGAAGGCTTGAGACCTTCATCATTTAGGGATTGTTCAGTTGTACATATAGTCATCGTTTTCCAAGATCTTGACCTTTTTGTTGTGGTATCATCATGACTATCATCTGATAAGAGAGTGGCTGCACAGAAGTATCTGAGACTCTAGATAGAATGCAACAGATCAGCATCATGAGCACTATGACAAAAAGAAGAATAGTTTATAATCCTTATAAGATGTTTTGGATCCAAGAACCCAAATTGCCCAACTCAGGCTGTGAGAAAAATTTCTACAGAGCATGAGGATCACCTTAGAGATTTAGGTAGCTTTTTCGTAAGGTAGCATATAGCCTGTTCTGCTGTGCCTGTTTTATTAATCCATGTGTAGCAAGAAGTATTAGCATTGGCACAGATTCCACCATGGCTAGCCAACAAGAAATCTAGAGCAATGAGATTATGCATTACTACTGCCAATGGATTAAGACTGATGTGTATTACATCTAGGGCAGAGTTGATACCGTTAATAACTTTGGTTAGAGTTAATGTTAAATTTCTTAGTCTTTTCTATGTATATGATTTCTGGTGTTGGGAACACGGTTCTGATTATTCATATAAACAATGAGTCAGTAATTCTCCCTGATAGAATGCTTCAAAGGTGGCCTCATTTTGGAACTTGTATTTGAGTCAGAATTTCCAGCCTTGATGATTTATAGAATCAGGGTCTCTGTGTACTGAAAAGAGGTGTTAGCCTGAGGCAAATGAGACCAGGAATTTTCATCATGAACTGGACAGCCATGGACAAAAAAGAATTATTCATGACATGAGGTTGGAACCAAAGCCCCACACTGGCTGAGTTACATATTTGAATCTCTACTACCCTCTTTCTGGCATCAAGTAATTGGCCCATTGTCCAGTGAAGATTATGGAATTCAAATTTAGAATTATGTAGAGTCTGATAAATAGGCAGTAAGAATTGGTTCTTTTTCTGATATAGAGAGACAACAGCAAAGTCATAGGTTGATTTGTTTAAAGTCATTTGTCCATGTAGGTACAAGTGGAAATGTCACTGATTATAATTTGCTGGGGTATCATTTATTGAGACTAGGATTGCTCAGAGGTTTTTTTTTATCAGGGGTTCTGGTTATGGTTGACCTATACAGCAGTCTGTAATATTGAGGGCAGTGGTTAGTTTTTAGAAAAAATATAAGAATGGCATTAGAATTAGTATGTTCTGACTTAATTATAATAGACATAAAAAAGAGAAAAAGAACCATCATTAGTGGATGACAATCAGGGCTCTATAGAAAACGAGAAGAGTGGTAACAGGTAAGAAGATTAAAAAACAAACAAGTATGCAAAAAGCAAACTAACAGGGTTTTTAGATTTGATGTATTGGGTGCAAGCTGTCTACTGTTTGAGATAATCTTTTTCTGGAGGTTTTGGATCAGCCATCTGCTTTGAAGACCAACTATTTCTATAATATCTCTAAGAATTCTGTTGAAGTTTTTCTGTTGCAGTAGTCTTCCAGTTGTATGGAATATTGAACGCTTTTTAGTTGTTAAACATGAACCCAAGGATTGGTCCTCTAATGATGTTTTTGTTGTTAAAAGTATCTGATAAGGTCCCTTACAGGGGAGAATCAAGAACAGTTTTTTCTAATGTCTGTTCCAATAATCAGGATATCCTGTTGAAGATCATAAAGAGGTTGTATAGGAAAGGGTTGTAAACAAGTTAGGAAGTCAATCTTAACTTATTGGTGATAAGACTGAGTATACTACATGAGTCTCTTGTGATATTTTGTCATATTTTTGTGTAGCAGGGTAGTCTGATACTATAAGTGGTATCCATAAATGAATGGGCCTTCCAGTTACCAGTTTATAGGTAGATAACCAATAATTCTCTGAGCAGGTGGACCACATGGCCGTAAGTGCTGGTGGAAATAACTTTAACCTCCCAAAGGAGGCTCACATTCTTCAGAAAGCTTGCTAATTTTAATGATGCTATTGGTTCTTGCAACTTTTCTAGAAGATTGTGGGTAATAAGAGCCATGTTGTTTTTGAGTAAGGGACAATGCATTACAGATTTCTTTTACAATGGCTCCCATAAAACGTGAGCCTTGGTTACTTGTTATAAAAGTTGGTATGCCCCAAATTAGAAATGCATTATCAAGGAGCTTTGTACTGATTGTGAAGACTGTAGCTTTTCAGCAAGGAAATATTTCAACCAATCCTGAAAATAGACATACAAGTTTCATGGGGAATGGAAATTGGACAAAACCTATCTGAAGGTGTTAAGGGTTCTTGAGGTTTCACATCCACTTTTATAGTTTCTCCAAGATTCTGTTGGGTTGACAGGTGACACATGATCTAAAAGTAGCCTCATCGGTCCATAAATCTTCCCACCAATGTTGATTTAAGATAGTAACCAATTTGTCTGTACCATAATGAGTAGTTTTATAGTGAAATTTTGTTCATATCCATTGGAAGTTATTCATATCTCCAGTGTCCTCATTTAGGGTGCCAGAGATGATCTGTGTGAAATGTACAAGCAGAGTTTTTCCATTCTTCTTTTTTAGGACTTTTTAGGAACTTAACATTGATATTTCATAATGGTCTTTTTGAATATTTCAAGGGATTTATTCTTTGAGGATTTCATTAAGCTCATAACCTTGGTGAAGCCTGCTTATTGGCAGAATGATCTGCTATAGCTTTTTCCCCAAATTTTCATACTATCAGTTTTTGCATGGGCTTCAACCTTTGTAATAGCCACCTCTGTAGGAAGCATCTAAAAGTGTCTTTTTTTAAACTTTTATTTTAAGTTCAGGGGTACATGTGTAGGTTTATTGTATAGGTAAACCTGGGTCATGGGGTTTGTTGTACGGATTATTTCATCACCCAAGTATTGAGCTTAGTTCCCTTTAGTTATTTTTATAGATCTTCTCACTCCTTCCACCCTCCGCCCCCTGGTAGGCATAAAGACACATGTGGGTAAATGTTCATTGCAGCACTATCCACAATAGCAAAGCCATGAAATCAACCTAGATGCCCATTGGTGGTAGACTGGATAAAGTTTCTTGTCTGTTTTTGATGGAAGTCCCAGCAGAGATGAGAAACCTCTTTGGTTGCAAAGCATCGCAAAGCCATGTACTACTGCAAAAGCATACCTGCTCTATGTATGCATGTTTACTTTCTATGCTTTTGCTAGATGGTAAGCTCCAGTAAGCATAATATGTCCTGCCACCTGAACTGATGGTACCTCAGTTGGAGGAGTATAGAGTGTCCTGCCTCGGTATATGCAGGGTATTAGTTTCAGGACTCCTCCTACGGGTACCAAAATTCAAGTACACTCAAGTTACCTATATAAAATGTTGTAATATTTACATATAATCTACACACATCTTCCTGTATGCAGTCATGGACCACATAACAATTTTTTTGGACAATGACAAATGTCATTTGCGGCAGTGATACCCTAAGATTATAATACCATACTTTTACTGTACCTCTCCTATGTACTTACCATTGTGTTACAATTACCTGCACTATTCAGTATAGTAACATGTTGTATATCTTTTTTTTTTTTTTTTTTTTTTTGAGACGGAGTCTTGCTCTGTCACCCGGTCTGGAGTGCAGTGGCCGGATCTCAGCTCACTGCAAGCTCCGCCTCCCGGGTTCACGCTATTCTCCTACCTCAGCCTCCCGAGTAGCTGGGACTACAGGCGCCCACCATCTCGCCCGGCTAGTTTTTTGTATTTTTAGTAGAGACGGGGTTTCACCGTGTTAGCCAGGATGGTCTCGATCTCCTGACCTCGTGATCCGCCTGTCTCGGCCTCCCAAAGTGCTGGGATTACAGGCTTGAGCCACCGCGCCCGGCCTACATGTTGTATATCTTTATAGCCTAAGAGCTCTAGGGTATACCATATAGCGTAGGTGTGTAGTAGCCTATACCACCTAGGTTAGTGTAAGTACACTCTGTAATGTTCGCACAATGATAAAATTGTCTGATGATGCATTTCTCAGAAAGTATCCCCCTCATTAATTAATGCATGATTATA
The DNA here is from genome assembly GCF_007565055.1 of Rhinopithecus roxellana. Classification (NCBI taxonomy): domain Eukaryota; kingdom Metazoa; phylum Chordata; class Mammalia; order Primates; family Cercopithecidae; genus Rhinopithecus; species Rhinopithecus roxellana. The sequence goes on from NC_044554.1 coordinate 66,494,464, forward strand.
CTTTAAATCATCTCATGATTGCTTAAAATACCTAATACATGTAAATACTATGCAAATGGTTGTTTACTGTATTTTTTATTTGTATTATTTTTTCTAATTTTTTAAAAAAGCTATTTGTATAAATTTATGGGGTATAAGTGTAATTTTGTTACATGGATATATTGCGTAGTGGTGAACCAGGGTTTTTAGTGTATCCTTCACCAGAATAATACATATTGTACCTATTAAGTAATTTTTCATCTTCTGCACCCCTCTCACCCCTCCACCCTCCATAGTCTTCATTGCCTATCACTTCTTCTAAGAACTGGAACAAAACAAATATGCCTGTTTTCACCACTCCTATTCAATATAGTACTGGATGTCCTAGCCAGAGCAATTAGGCTAAAAGAAAGAAATAAAAGATATCCAAACTAGAAAAAAAGGATGTCAAATTATCCCTATTCACTGATTATATAATCTCACATCTAGAAAACCCTGAAGACTCTACCAAAAAACTAGATTTGATAAATGAATCCAGTAAAGTTTCAGGGTACAAAATCAACATATAAAAATAAATAACCTTTCTATACACCAGTCATCATCTAGCTGATAACCAAATCAAGAAGGTAACTCAATTTATTATAGCCATAGAAAACCCAAAAATAGGCCGGGCGTGGTGGCTCAAGCCTGTAATCCCAGCACTTTGGGAGGCCGAGGCGGGCGGATCACGAGGTCAGGAGATCGAGACCATCCTGGCTAACACGGTGAAACCCTGTCTCTACTAAAAAAAAACGCAAAAAACTAGCCGGGCGAGGTGGCAGGTGCCTGTAGTCCCAGCTACTCGGGAGGCTGAGGCAGGAGAATGGCATAAACCCGGGAGGCGGAGCTTGCAGTGAGCTGAGATCTGGCCACTGCACTCCAGCCTGGGCGGCAGAGCGACGCTCTGTCTCAAAAAAAAAAAAAGAAAACCCCAAAATACCTAGGAATATATTTAACCAAGGAAGTGAATGATGTCTACAAGGAAAATAAAAAACACTAATGAAATTGTAAACGACATTAAAAAATGGAACAAAATCCTATTCTCATGATTCAGAAGAATTAATATCATTAAAATGACGATACTGCCCAAAACTATATAAAGATTCAATTCACTTCCTACCAAAATACCAGTATCTTTTTTCATGAAATTAGAAAAAAAAAATCATAAAATCTGTATGAAACCAAAAAAAAAAAGAAAAGAAAAGAAATCCCGAATACCCAAAACAAGCAAAAAGAACAAAGCTGGAGTTATCACATTACCTGAATTCAAATTATACTACAAAGCTATAGTAACCAAAATGGCATGGTACTAGTGTAAAAACAGGTAAATATGTATCAGTGAACAGAATAGAGTAGCCAGAAACAAAGCCACATACTTACAGCCAATCAATCTTTGACAAAGTCTACAAGAAGATACATTGGGAATGGACATGCTTTTCTATAAATGATGCTGGGAAAATTGGATAGTCATATGCAGAAGAATGAAACTGGGCCCCTATATCTCACCATATACAAATATCAACTCAAGATGGATTAAAGACTTAAATGTGAGACCTGATACTGTAACAATACTTGAAGAAAACCTAGGAAAAACTCTCCTGAATATTTTCTATCTGTGGTTGGTGGAATTCTTGGTTGAGGAGCCTACAGATGTGGAGGGCCAGGTGTATTCTAAAGCAGAGCTTAAATTAGCAAGGGATAACATATCCTATTTGATAACTTCCAGTTTCTGTTCTGAGGCATCCATCAACAAGTAATATTAGGTGAGAATTTCCAATGGGAATCTCTAATAACTGTGAGTGAGGTACATAAAGTTCCTTCACTTAGGTAAGACAATTGTAAAGTTTCCCTTCTTTTCGTAGGAGCAGGAGAGTGGGAGGACTTAGGGTACTGCAGTGGTGAATTTTAGTAATGTGGGAGGGAGAGAGTAACAGAGTCTCGTAAGAGGTTAACTAACTGGCTGAAAAGCTTTGTTTGCTCTTAGTAGTAAAGTCTGTACTGTGTAAGGAACCATGAGGTCAAGTGGGGAGCTAAGAACTAATTCAGCTGAAGCACTGACAATTTTTGCAGCAGTGGCTACTGTCTTGAGACAAGGAGGCTAAGTCTGTGCAACCGGGTCATGGGTGCAGTTATAGTAAGCAGTGGGTTTCTGATGCTTCTCTTGAAGTTGAGTTTAAACTTAAACCTGTCCAGATCACTCATGCAAAAATAGATAAAAGAGCTTTTTGTAGTTAAGGATTCTTAGAGAAGGTGAGGCTCTTAAAGAGCCTTCTTTGGATTACAGAACCCCTGTTCATGTTTTTCCTTTCAGAGGAGAGTAGCTTTTATTGAAGCCCTAGTCAATTCATAAAGAGATGTTGCAATCCCAGAAAAGTTTGGCACTCATTATCTTCAGTTATCAATTAAACTTAGAACTTCTCTAAGTTGTCATTTATTAGAGGGCCAGGACAAGTTGAATTCTCTTTATCATGAGAGTGTGTTTTCCCCTTTATATATAGGTCATACCCCAAATAATTGACTCTATTTTGGCATAATTACAATTTATATTTTGAAATGTTATGTCCTTTTCTGCTAAGACTGAGAGTAAGTGGAATTCCTCTTAAAGGCTCTGTTGTCCTCCGAACAAAGTAAGAGATCAAGTACATACTATATCAAAACTGAATCAGAAGGGAAATCTATGTCTTTTAAGTCTTATTTGAGAATCTAGGAAAATAGGAGGGTCTTTAATGAACCCCTAAGGCATGACTGTCTGAGTATATTGTTGCACTCCCCAGGTGAAGGTATAAAGGCATTGACTTTACTACAAACACTCTGAAAAGGGCAGAGCAGAGATATGTTCCAGTGTAGCAAGTGGCTGGTATTTAGAATTGATGAGAGGATGGTAGTTAGGTTAGGTTCTATGGGGAAATTAAGGATAATAATTTTGTGGATGGCCCTGAGATCTTGAACAAATCAATATTCTCACTTGTTTTGTTTCTTTACTGGCAGGACAGGAGTGTTACAAAGGCTAGTGTAGAGTATGTGAAGGCCGTTGATATAAGTCTTTAATCTATAGGTTTAAGTCCTTCCTTTGCTTTTGGATATTAGGGGAGTTTGGGTAACTGGTGGAATCTGTCTGAAGTTTAATAGATTTCCCTCTAATTATTTTTCCTATAACAGCAGAAATTTTAGCCCATGGAATGTCAGGTAAAATGTTGTGGTAAGCAGAATAGTAGCCCCTCAAAGATATTCACATCCTACTGTCCAGGAACTATGTCATCCTACATGTCAAGGGGGGCTTCAGTTTGTAGATGGAATTAAGATTGCTAATTAGTTGACTTTTACATTATCCAGGTGAGTCCAATATAATCACAGTGGTCCTTATAAGTAGAAGAAGAAGGCTGGTGTTAGATTTCAAGATGCCCCACTGCTTCTTTTGAAAGTGGAGGAAAAGGCCATGAGCCATTGAATTTAGGTGGCTTTTAAAAGCTAAATATGCAAGGCAACAGATCCTCCCTTTAGGATTCTAGGAGTAATGCAACTTTGGTGACCCTTGATTTTAGCCCAGTTAGACCCGTTTTGCACTTATGACCTCCAGAACTGTAAAATAGTAAATGTGTGTTGTTTTAAGCCACTGTGTTTGTGGTAATTTGTCAGTTTCAATAGGAAACTAATCCATGTATCAAGAGCTTTGTCTGTGGTAGGCATCAAATGTAATGGAGGAGGCAAAGATATACCAGAGCAGACACAATTTGATAATGAATAGAGGAGGACTCTGGAACCTCAAAAAATAGTTCCTCTGGTTTGCATTTCATACTACAGTTTCATTTGCAAAGTAAGTCACTTTCTATTAAAATTTCAGGGATGGTATCACAGAGAAGGAAGGAATGTTTTTTACTCAAGAACCTAAGGATTACAGTTAAAAATTGAGATATAGGAACAATCTGTGCATTATTTGAAAAACCTACCACCTATGTTGTATGTTTGCTCTAAGGAAGAGGTTGAACAAAGGTGACAGGGTTTAATGAAGAAAGAGTAGCGCTTTTACCGGTCAGCAGGTTGACCATCTATATTACAGTTCATTCATCTTGAGTGTTTACAGTAAGGCAGGATATTGGGTGCTTTTTCTTTCTTCAGATTACCCTCACAGATCTGAATTGAGAGATTTTTCTTTGACTTCGTATTTATTTTGCATGATGGGACAATCTTTTTTTTTCCAGTGTCTCTTCTGTTTTTAATACTTGCAAGTAGCCTTTTTATTAGGTTATGGGTCAGAAAGTGAGCTACCTAGCTGTTTGATCTGCAGGTCTCTAAGTTTATTTTGGGTCTTCTTTTGTTTGGGTTCTGAAGCCCTTTAAAAATGTTCCCTATGATACTGTAATTCAGGTAAAAGGGGCTACTTCTTATGCTAATTTCTGTTTCTAAATTGAGTTTCCAATTTCCTGTGTAATCCATTGACGAATATCCTATAGTGTTATCTTTTCTCTGTTTGCATGATTGAATTATAGCCCAATCTATTTTTACTGTAGATGTTTCAGGACTAGGATTTTTATCTACCCTGAGGCTAATTGTGGAAAGAGGGATCATCTAGGTCTCTTTTTTGAATCAGTCCAGTCCGTTTTCGCCATTTAGGATTTAGTGTCTGTGGTTCCAACCAACATAGATTTGAGTTGTCATAGGTCAAGTATCTATGGCTTGTATGCACTCAAAATATTCTGAATTATTCCATAAGTACATGGATTTAGGAAAATCCTTAATTATAGCTTTTAGTTCAGCTCAGATCTAAGACCTAAATTCTAGAATTGCCTACATACTTGGGAGCACTTGGGACTAGGAAGGATGGGTCTTTAGAGGCAACTGGGATTTTAAGGTTTCAAGGAGAATCATTTGGAAAAGGTCGGAAGTCCAGACAAGGAGACGTGAAGGGAGGAGATGTTGGAAGAGTGGCAAAAAGACAATAATGGAGGAGGAAGAGGGAAAAGGGAAACCTGGATATAAGGAGGCAACTGAAGGACTAGGAAGGGAGGGATTTACTAGGGGAATGCATCTCACTTGATTTTTAAGTTTGTCAAATTGTGGGTTAGACTAGACCAAAGCATCTTTTAGTGAAGCAAGTTTTTAAATCAGAATTTCATTTGGAGGCCTCTGCACAACAAGAGAAAAACGCTGCTCCTTAGGCCTGTGAAATCTTATTCCTTTTTTTCCTAAGGCACCTCTCAAATGAACATTTTTTTTTTCAAGTCAAAGTAGCCTTTGAAGTCTCAATTTTTTTTTTTTTTTTTTTTTTGTGAACTCGTGCCATTTAGAGAGCTATGCTCAAGAGTAGGACTACAATGACAGTACATAAAAGAAGCAGAAGCTTTTCTTGGAGGAGAAGACCTAGTCTTGACCTTATGAGACTTGCCAAAAATTAGTTAAAAGTAATACTTGTGTACTTCATATCTCAGGTCCTCAACAAGTCAGCTGCCTATAAATGCAGACGTGACAATATATATCCCCTGGTAGGCTGAACAACACGGACAACACTCTCTCTGGATCAAAGCAAAGCTTCAGGACCCAAAAAGCAAAATAGAATAGAAAAAGACCTCATCCAGTTTTATTGGTGACTCACAGCAAAATTTGTACAAATGGAAACTGGTCTGGTGAGAACTGAAAGTCTGTGAGACCAGCTCAAACTATAGGCTTATAGGACTCATGCCTGTGCTCTACCCTGGGATTCTCCTTCTAATGATAAACACTTTGAGACAGTCCAACGCAGAAGAACAAAAGAAAGCAAAGAGGGTGAATAGGAAAGGCCTGCCAAGGATGTCAAACAAATGGGAGACAATAACAAAACTTGAGTACCAAACAGAATAAACAGCTGAGGGACTCAGTGAAAAGATAGTTGAATTCAGATCTCATGCTGACCTTTCCACATCTGCATGGATGCAAGCCACAAGCAGCAAGCCATAAGACATATCCATGGGTATTACACCTGATTGAAACCTAGGGACAGAAACAATGGGCAGTGCAGACCATATCTCAGTGGAACCTCTAGGAATACTGGGGGAATAACAAAGACTACTCAAACGAGAATAAGTGGAGGTGTTCACTCGGAGCTTGCTACAGCAAGGGAATCAGCCACCATCACTTGCCTGATTCCAAGACAGGCAGGGGAATGGGGAAGCTTTGTTCAACAAAGCTTTGTTCATATTAAATAGTTCCAGGTGTGCTCTGATTGAACATTATTGGCTTGGGGAAGCTGAAGATAGGCTAACCAGAAGTGGGGCGTCTTATGTGATGGGTTTGGGGGCTCATTTTTGGCTTTTTTGGATTGGTCCCAAGTTGAAAGCAGAGTGGGGACAAAAAATAGGGAAACTCAAGTCCTGACCTTTCTGAGCCAATTTCTTTAGGAGTTATGGTTTGGCTTTCTAGGCTTATTATTATAGAGATCATGAATCAGAGTTCTATTACCATTTATGGGCTGACCATTGGGATTGGTATACTCAGCATCTCAGATGGAAGGAAAGTATCAGAATAGGTTCATGGAGAACAGCTAGTGGTAAGAGGACCACGGGCTGGGCAAGAAGTTTCCTTCTGCTGTTATTTATTTGGAGCGGAGGGTGGAGTTTCTGATAGAATAGCTTCTAGCAGAGCAAGATAGAGTTGGTTAAGATTCTGAAAGTCCTACAAATTATTAACAAGCCTCAGCACAGGTAGAGTAAATCATAACAGAAGCTAGATTTAGTGAATTCCATCTCATATCCTTTGTTATAAACATACAGAGGCAAGTCAGCTACCACTACCAAGTTGTTGTAATCAGTCCTAAAGAAAGGGGCACTATTTCTAGTTCAGGCTGTAATGTTTTCAGCTTGTAACACATCCTTAATGAGGATAAAATGCAGGTGTCTTCGTTGAATGGATCTTGAAGTGGAATTATAACTAGGTTTCCTTTAAGCTGCAACTGTTAGATAAAGGTGGAAGCAGGGAGAAGGGTGCAGAGAAGAGAGAGGAGGGGAGGGAGCTCTCAAACGAGGTTTTTCACACAGAAAGTTCTGAGGTCAATAGGTTAATGGCAAAATGTTTACTTCAACTGGCTGCCTGACCTGGCCAATTATGGCAGGAGAATAAACAAAGGAATGAGACAATGAAGTGGGATAGAGTTGGAGGGGATTTGTAGAAAATAAAATGATTGTGTGCAGTCATTTCAGTATATCTTGGTTATGTTTGGAATATTCGGAAAGATAACGAAAAGAAGTGATCCTGCTAAGTAAGAGATTTCCTTAAAGTAGTAGAGATAGGAGGAAAAAAGCTAAGCTGCCAGACAGCTGCAGGAAAAGCCAAGGGGCTGGTGAAGCAGGCCAATATAATACAACATTGATAAGAGCTGTAATTGCAAAAGTGCAGACTGAGAGGACAGTTAGGAGAGGAGATTGAAATCAGTTTTAGAAGAGAGAGCGCATCCCTTTGATAATTACCCTTCTCCTACATCCTTTGTGATTAGGGTACAAGCAATGGTAAGTTAACTACTCCATTTTTAAAGTCTGACCGTTAAAACAAAAGAAAAGGTACTCAATCAGTCAGGCACTTGCATTAAGTCATGTTAATAGAATTAATGACGATTTACTATGTGCCAGGCTTACTGCCTTAAACTTAGCACTTTAAACACATGATCTCTCATTTAATCCTATGAGGCAGGTGTATCCTTAACACTATGTTATAGATCAAGACAGTTGGGTTTAACGAGAATAAATACTCTGCCCAAGTAAGTGGTGAACAACTTGAATTCATGGCTATTTGATACCAGGGCTGGAGTTCTTGACCATTGTAGTCAGCACCCTTGCTTAGAGATAATTAAGGACTTTGTTTACTTGGTTTGTGGGGTCATAGAACAATGCTTAAATCTCACAATAACTAGAATGTGCAGGATTGGAAGAAAGGCAAGGATCATTTCTGAGGATGTGGAGGAATGTAAACTCTGATTATAGAATTTATGAAAACATTGATAATAAGACAGCTAACCATGAGACTCAAACTACCTATAATTTTTTTAACTTTGATTTATATTTGCAAAGAGAACCTTGCTTCTCATTACCTTTCTATATAAGTATATATGTTTATGATTAGAGTTCCCTCTTCTCCACTAAGTGCTGGAGGCTTTGTAAATAGTTTTGTATTTTGAAAGAATTAAACTAGACATCTCAAAGTATCTATGGAGCTACTCGCAGTCTGTGCCCACATGTACCTGTGACATTACTCAATAAACCAATATTGCCACCTGCTGGTAGCTTCTCTGAACTTCAGACACAAGGTTCCAAAGTCCTTACTAGTAAAGGATGTGTCTTGAAGGGAAATGAAATCATGACACCCAAAGCATTTACAATGAAAAGCCAGAATAATTTGAGGCCTCACAGGCACCAAGAGAATCACTAATTTATTCAAAGACGATTTTCATTTACGAATAGATAATTGACTGTTTGGAAACTGATCTCTTTGACCTGCCTCTGTTCAATCAGCCTCCATCTCACTTTCAAGGTCAGTAAATCCTGCTAAGAATGACCAGTACATTTATGTCTGTTCACCAGGTTTATGGCCCATAGTCTATTAGCTTATTCATATGATGCTGTAATTATGAGAATGAACACCATTTCCTTGAGCCAAGTGGCCATTGTCTCCATGATATTCTCAGTGCATCTCGACCTTTGTGCTTCCAAAGGATGAAGATTTTTCTTTCCTAATTTAAAATTTTAATATCGTGGTTTTATTCCAGTTTGTGACATGGCTTCTAGTGATACTGCCATTTATGCTGCAGCTCTTAAGGAAAATAGGCATAGTTAGGATAATGCGTTCTTATGGAGTATTCTGGAAGGCCAAACGAAGAGGCTGGCCAGAAAAATCACACATGTGGGGTTCACTCAAAAGTTCTTCTTATTCCACTTATCAAAATGCCCTTCAGGCTCAACTATGTTATTTCAAATGACAGGAACTCCTTTTTTTTTTTAAGGCTGAATATCATTCCCTTGTGTATATATGCCTCGTTTTATTTATCCATTCATCCATTCATTAGGTTAGTAAAATAAGCCAAGCACAAAAAGACAAATACTGAATAATCTCACTTTTATGTGGAATCTTCAAAAGTTGAGCTCATAGAAGCAGAAAGTAGAATAGTGGTTACCAGAGTCTGGGAGAAGGGAGATTGGGAAGATATTAGCCAAAGGATACAAAGTTAGATATGGACAAGTAATTTCAAGACATCTATGGTACATCACCCTGACTACAGTTAGAAGCAATATATTGTATACTAGAAAATTGCCGAGAGAGTAGAGTATATTTTAAGTGTTCTAACCACAAGAAAGACATAAATATGTGAGATAATGCATGTGTGAAATAGCTTAATTTAGCTATTCCACAATGTGTAAAATACCAAAACATCATTTTGTACACCATAAATATACACAATTTTTATTTGCTAATTTTAATAAGTGCTTCTAACATAACAAGGAAAACGTAGAGCTATCACTCCTCTTCAGAATATTGCATCAGTAATATAGTGACACATTGCTTATGTTAGCTAAATAAACCATTAGGCAACTCACTTGCTGGAAGTCCAATGTAACCCATGTTGATGTTTAACTGTTTTTATTAATAGTTCCTTGTATAGTTGAGAAAGTGTACAAAGCAATAAAATCTGACTCAAAGTGAAGGAGACAAACAACCCACTATGGCCTCTCTTCCCTCTGTAACTAGTCGCTCTGAAAGGGTGAGCCTTCTCTACTTACCTTCTTACTATGAGAAGGGACCCTTTCTGAATATTTTGTTTGCTGACTCTCTCCCTCTCCCTCCTCCCCTCTGCATTGTAAATATTTACATATTTGTATTTTTAACCAACATGCATTACAATAACTAATACATATAGAAAAGTCTATAATACAGACAAAATATTTAATAACCTATTAGATACCAGCCAGAGAATAATGCTGACTATTTTAGTTCCCTCTACAAACATAAGCATATCGTCATTTTCATTTTACCCAAAATAAATTATAAGAAAAATAATATTCATTAAACTGGTTGCTTCTAATATAGCAATATATCATCAACAACCTTGAAGGTAATAATTATAGATCTAGATCATAAATTTTTATGGTCACAAAGCATTCAATTATATACATGTTCATTATTGTTGGTTGCTTTAATAAGCATCAGCTCTACTTCTAATTAAGATATATTTCTACAAGTGGCATTGCTGCATGAAGCATATATACAATTTTAAAGTTTTTTTTAAATGCTGGCAAACGATTATCTAGAGAATGGGAATCAACTTATACTAACACTAGCAGTATATAGGACATTAGTAGGTGAAAATAGGTGTTATAGCATGGCTTTGATTTGTATTTGTTTGACACAAGTGAGGTTAACACTTTTCATATGCACATTTGTTGATTGTATTTCCTGTTTTTTGAATATCCTATTTATAACCATGGCCATTCAGATTTTAAAAATTTGTTTCAAATATTTCTCATTTTTCTTATTTATTTTAAGCAGCTTTTTCCATATACAATGTTACATGTTTGTTCATCAGATATTACAAGTATTTATCCAAGATATTTATTTGCTTTTTAATATTACTAATAATACATAGCTTTAAAAATATTTTACAAGTTTTATATTTTTTTATTCAGTTAAACATATTAATCATTCCTTTTAAGGCTTCTGACTAATATTATTCCTTAAAAAGTTCTTTCTCAAGGCAGGGAAATACTAGTGCTCTATTTTCTTTTTTACACTTTATTTTTAAAATTAAAATAATTAATCTAGAATTGATTTTGGTGTACATTTGAGAAAAGGATTGAACACTTTTTCTCCCCAAATTATTGACTGGGATACCACAAAAAGGATCCTAGAGGGCTGGATATTCTTTGAAACTTCATCCTCTCCAAGTGGCAGAGTTGGGATGATGTGAGCTGCAAGTTCAGAGGCTGGTCAAAGAAACAAATAAGCATGTAGCAAGAGAGACCAAACCTCTGACTCACTAATGTTCCATATTTCTTTGTCATTGAGTATGTGAAGAATCACTATTGCTGAACTAAGGCATGGCTGCATTACAGTTATAAATATTTAAATGGGAAAAATGGGGGGAAAGTCTACTAAAGGCAGCACTTTCATAGCACAGGAGTGAGAAGGAAGCCTGATGGGTGTGCAGATGAACTTCTAAAGGGAACGTAGACTGCATTAGGAAGGACACTTTGATAAATGATAGAGGCTGGTCTCCTTCCTGGGTCTGCACAAAGCAATGCATTAGGATATGATAAGATTCGTAGAGCTTATGGTTTTTAAGGAACCACAAAGTAATTTGGCAAGGTAGAATATTTTCAGCAGCATTCGTCATTATTAATATCATTGTCATCCTCTAAAAAAAAATTACAACAACTTGAAAGTTCGAGATTGTCTTGGGGAATAACCATGTCATCATACTTGAAAAAAGAGGATGTATATACTTTCTGATTTTGTAAAGTAAGATAATTATTCCTATTCTAACTGTCTTTTGAAAAGGCATTGGAACTCATCAGCTCCTTTTCCTGGCTTCAGTTTCCTTGGGATGAGAAGGAGGAGATTACTGGATTCTAAAATTTTGTGCTGATTTGCCTCAAATCCAGGCCTGTCTCATCCAGGTTCTTAAAAGTCTCAATGAGCTAAGTAAACCCAACCTAGAGGGAGCAGGTTGGACAGGTGAGGAGGCACAGCAATAGTATTAGTAGTAATTGTTGTTATTATAGCAACAACATGAACCACATTTATAGAATGCCTGCTACACTTCAGCCACTATTTCTTGTACTCTATGAGCAGTACTTTGACTACTAATAGCTGCGTGCCCCAGCTGGGGAATCTGCTTCCTACAGTCCAGGTATGGAGGAAGAAGGAATGGAGGTACTATCTTTGGAATGAATTTTCTAAGTACAAGGAGGGATTCTTGATACTTAATCTATCCTGTGTTCCTGTGTGCCAAGCTGAGAATCAAAGAGATTGTTTAAAATCGGTTGTCTGACCTTACTCATAGATATCCTCATGTCTACATTATTGTTACTGTATTTTAAATGATTGCTGCTTGTCTCTTGCATCCATCCTACCAATCTTCATCAGACCAACATGCTCCTCAGTACTGATTGGTGTTTGCCATCTTCTTACTTGTCTCACGTGGCATGTTTGTTGAAAATGGAGATTCCTGAGCTTGCCTTTAGTTTTAGTACCAGGTGTTTCCACTAAATGCTGGAGCAGTACTTCTCCAATTATCAGTGTGTTCAAGAATGCTATGGAGATCTTGTCAAAATGCAGAATCTGATCCAAGAGGTTGGAGTGGGTCCTGAGAGTCTGCATTTCTATCTGTTCCCAGATGATGTTGATGCTGCTGGTCCATAGATTACACTTTGGACAGCAAGAGATGAGAGTGTTTACACTAGTTACTATGGCATTTTAGTCCTTCTATATCTTTGGCCCATTTTCAACTCCCCAAATGACTTCTCCAAGCTCCTTATATAATGTCTCTGAAGCAGTCAAACCAGGCTCTGGAGTGTTCTCCAATAGTGCTACATAGGCCCTGTCTCAGAACTTTCGCTCCAAGTTGTTATCACTGCTGTTCTTTCTGATCCGCATTCGTCTAACACAGACCCTTCTTGGGAGACTTTCCCAGTCTCATCTGATAGGTAAGGCTTTTTCCAACAGCCCCAGCTGTCTAATGCTTCCTGCTCTCTGACCTCCTGTGCAAATGCCAGTTATCTGTCCTCAGTAATGTGTCAGGAGCAGCAAGTCCCAGAACTTCACTCTTGGACATATGAGAAGTTCAGCTGACTAAAATGCCTTGTTTAAGGAAACTGTCCCATTTTCCCCTTTGATTTTCTACACAGGTCTGCTACTAGGCAGGAGCCAAAGCTGACATGGAGACAGCTCAGCCCTATTTCAAAAGCTGAAACTCTCTTTACTATCCCTCTGGATGCACAGGATGCTCTCTCTGGCCCATCCCTGTGGTTATCTTGGATATGTGCTAATGATTCAGAATGATCCTGGGTGTGGCTTGAGGATACATTGAAGCACCCCCATCACTACGAGGTGGCCATGGCCATGTGTTCCTCCCCTTCTCCAAATGTAAAGAAAAATATTCGTATTTTTGCCTAGTTTTTCTTTGCCTTAGACTTCTAGACTATGTCATCTGGATCTGTAATTTTTCCCCATCAGGACTCTCTTTGATGTCGTTGTTCTATCTTGGTAAAATGCAAATGTTGAAGCCGTTTTTCTTAATCCTGAGTTATACACTTTGAATCTGCTCGTGGGCATTCTCTTTGCCCCTGCGAAGGTAATGCATACTACACAATGGAAAAAAAAATGCTCTGAAATATTAATCCCAACATAATGGAAGACAAGTTGAAGACAGTGGACTTGGCAATGTGTAAATATGGGAAAGAATTCTGAGACTTTCTTGAGTGCAGAATTCAGAGCATCTTGATGTCATTTGGCCCTTCTCTTGGAGGCGTTCTCTTATTGCAGCTTTCCTGGGGATGTAAACTTATCCCCAAATAAGACAATCTCGAATCATTTTTCAAATGCTATCAGTGGTGAGATATACTTCTATGCATTAAATAAGCTTGCTCAATATTTGTTGTCTCCTTAATCTTACTTTTACTGGGAACATCAAAATGTATCTTTAGGTAGTATTGGGCTCGAGCCTGACAAAAGTTCACGTTTCTATGTAAGGGAGAAGAGAGAGAGCAGTCAATTTTGAGTTCCTTTGTTGTTTTACACAATCTTAGTGCTAGGTACAGATTTTAGAATAATATTTCATGTTCTAAGAGTAGTTTTTATCCAATGATTAGACCTTTAAAATTTTCAACACTCTCCCCCTAAAGTTTTAAGGTCAAAAATCATGAATAAATCCATGCTTGATAGACTAAAAGGTTTTAGCTTCAGAGAATTGTCAGTAGACTTCAAATTGGAGCAGTCTTTCAGTTCTGTTACTTGTGAGTTATTGATAAATTTGCACACTGCTGGCTGCAGTCCTAATGAATATATTCATGGAGCATGGCTTGGTATTTAGAGAAATCCAAAATGTGACTTTTAAAAAAAAATAGAGTTGGAAATGTTATTGCCAATTTAATATTTAAAAAAAATATAACTTAAGAATGTGTGCTATTCTACTTTTAATTCTAGATTAAATGTTAAAAATGTAAATAATAGATGCTAAACCACAAATGATGTTCTTAGGCCATTCAGCTTAAGCCATCTTTACTAATGCTATTCACAACACAGATGAAGTATTTATAAAAATTAAGAGGTTTAGTTTGGTAACTCTTATTAAATTCTAACCTTTACACTGACAGAAAAGCTAGGAGAATTATAAGCCATGAATATCTCAAGAATTAATGAACTGCAAGTCTGATAATAACTCATAGGGTGGGGATAGGAAGCTTTCACATTTAATGACCATTTCTGTAGTCTAGAGTTCAGTCTGAACTTTTATTTTTATTTTCAGTAACTGGATTATAATTGTAAAATGTCCAATTAGATTCTCCCATTCAAAAGGAGAGAACAGCACACTTCTGATCCGGAAATTGAATTTAACTGGGCATCTTGTATATTTATTTATTAAATCTGGCAACCCACATTTAATCATCCTAAAGAGATAAGATGATGAGCTCAGGGTAGGACTGAGTTTTATGATGCCTAGAATTGAGACAAGCCCCGGTGGGTCCTCCAAAATTGTTTCTGGGAATAATGATCTTTATTTGGTAATAATGAATATAATATCCCTGAGAGGAGGGTATTGTTTTTGGAGGGTGCTTTAACTAAAGGATCTTAGCCAGAGGAGTCTATGCCATGCATTCACAGAGGGCTAGTGTTCTCCTAGAGCAAAAAGGGAGGAATGGGCACACTGTGAACCTCAAATGAGGTGGCATCTTGTGCTTAGTTTATTTTTAATTTAAAGGGATTTAGTGTGTAAACACTAAATCACCAGGTTCCTATGAGCCACTCTAGTATCACTATTAGTGAGAAATAATTTACCAGGAGCCATGACAAATGGTCATTAGGACTGCCATGTTAACTCAGTGAAGGTCATTTAAGTCATCCACTGGCCATTTATATTTCCCTCTTTGGTAAACACCACATTTTAAAGAAGTGGATTAATTATCATCAAAATCTAGAGCTATATGCTAATAGATACCAAGATAATTTTAGAATTCCATTTTTTTCCAGAAGCAAGATGATGGCTAAGTGTTTGATATGATATGATGTGTTGATGTGATACTGGGAATATATTTAAGGAAATTTCAGGAAATCTGATGTGTGGACAGAGATATATTATATAAAGAAGGCTTAAATGGGCATGTACTTTTCTCATATTAATTTGTGTTCTTTCTTCATTTACAAAGGTACGTTACAAAGATATATTCTTGTTAAAATTTATTTAGTAACTCCTGAAATCAGTTATCTGATTAGAATTCAGCTTTGTTTAAATTTCCATCTTTAAAATCTTAACTCATGTATATTAAGGAAAATTACAAGCTGAAATTCTTTTTGAGAAAATGTTATTTTAAGGGTCATATATTGATGTTTTATTTTATTATAAGTTATTTTTATTTATAGACTATGTTGATGTTTTAAATGTGGGGTGACTGTCATGGGGAAACTCTGCCTTTCCAAAAATTTTGGGCTTTTTTTTTTTTTTTTTCCAGTCTTATTTTATTCTAACTTTACTGGCTGCAGCAATATACATCCAATAACCTTAATCTTCTCCCTTACCATGTAAAACTGTGGATGATTTTGTGCCTGTATTTATCCACATGGATCTCCATTCATTGGACAATTGGATAATGTCTAAAGGCTCCTAACTTTTTCCCGAGGAAGAAATACTGTTAATTTTCTGCTGCCAGGTGAATGCTTCAAGGCAGACTGAATGGCATTGAGAGAGGTGGCTGTTATTCATGACTCCTCTCCTAATGGGAATTCTGGTGATCCAAAAAGAGGGATTTGTGACTGTCGAAGCCAATTTACCAATTATAAAATAATTTAGCTGATCATGGACACCAACTTTTTGGAAACTCTTGTTTTATTTAGTATTTTCTAAGTATCTCCTAAAAAGGATATTTTATTTTAAAAAGATGAGTCTTATGTTGATACTTTTCATTTATTATGAACTTATCTAAAAATCAGTCAACACTTGTGAAATTTTGGGGAAAACAAATGAGTATATGAAATAGTGGAGCTGTGATGGGTACTTCACTTTCTTTGCTTTTGAGCTAGATTGTTTCAACTCTGCCCCTAATACCTGAGAGTTTCTGTGTAGTCATATCTTTCAATATCTTTAGAGCCTAGGTTTAGTATCAGTTGTTTTCAACCTCAACTGCCCAGTTGACTCAAAAAGGAAAGCTTTTAAAAAATCTTGTGCCTGAGCTTTATAACTTGGGTTGCCAAATGTAATAAATAAGAACATGGGATATTTAGTTAGATTTAAATTTCAGATAAACAACAAATATTTTGTTAGTATAAGCATGTTAAAGAATTACCTTCTGTATTTTATTTGGCAACACTGTCCATGGCCCATAGATTCTGGCTTAATTGCTCTGGGCTGAGGTCTGTGACCATTGGTGTTTTTATAAATTTTCCAGGTGAGTACAATGTACAGCCGACTTGGGAACCACTAGCTAGCTTGGCATTGTTTCACAAACTGTAGTGTGCACAGGAGTCATCAGAAATGTTTGTGAAAATGCAATTTCCAAATTCCCCTCCAGTTAATTCACAAGGTGGAGTTACAGAACGTTAACAAGCATCCTGGTTAATTCTAGTTACAGGTGTGTGAACCACCACACTTTGACAAACACCATTTTAGGGCATATTAACAAGCACTGCTATTTCTTTTATTTTTAAATTAGTGTTATCGTCTTGTTATTTTTTAAAACTTCGAATAATAAAATACCAGGGTACAGCATAATGCACTGGTTAAGAATGAACACTATTTATTTTTATATATTAGAATAAATGATATTGATTAGGAAGATGTTTTTCAGAAGAAAAATCAATATGAATTGTGTCCTGTTGCTTGCTGTCATTTCTGAGGTAGCAAATAAAATACATTTATCTTCTGAATTGGAAAATGGGTCTGTGATGACAGTATGTTAACTTTAAGGACCCTATTTTTCTGAGGACTCTCATCTTTGGTAACTGGAGAAAATGACCTTTGGAGACACTAACCCTGGGAATTGATACTAACAATTTAGGACTGGTTGTAAGCTCCTGCTGAGCCAATGAGAATGCATTCCGCAAGGTTAATAGGCAGATTTTTTTCAAGATTGTATACCGGGATTAAATAATGTGGATAATTAACACTGCTAGTGCTAAGGGCTGTTTTTTTTTTTTTTTTCTTTTACTTTTTATGTGGTTTCAGTAATAAAGAGAGCAAAGACATTCTGTCTGATTTTAGCCTCTTTGTTTTTGTGATTTCTGAGTTTCAAATCGATATTTTACCTAAAGAAAACCCAGGCAAGTAAATATTGTGTGTTATTTTCAAGGGCCATTTAAATTGATGGAAATCTCTACTGCTGTTAATGATCCAGAGTAATTTCTTCTGGGTGTGATTATTTCCTATAATCTATTAAGGCATTATTGATTAACCACAAAGCCCATTTTATATTGGTAGACATTTCCATATGCCATCATTGACTTCACATCCCCTTCCATGGTTCTTTTAGGTAGTGTGGTGTTTGGTGTATTTACTCCTTTTGTTTCAATTTCCTTCAAATATGGAAATAGCTTAGGACATATTTTCTATGTTTCTCTGTTTTAGCAAGACTGAACAATTACTATTTGCTTGTTATTACAAACATTTACTAGCTAGTCAGTTGGATCAACCTGTCTAAATTCTTTGTGGCATTTTGACTCTATAGGTTAAAAGGCTACTATTACTTTAAGAAGACTTGTGATTGCTTTCAAGTCCTAGTTCTGTTTGTTTTGTTAAAATTTGAGTCTAGTAAGTCCTCGCACAGAAACTAGGAAATCAGGTTTATACAGCTCTTTATAGTTTTCACAATGATTTCACATGCATTTTTAAAATTTGGTCCTCTCAAAAGAGTTGTGTGGGGTCTGCAGGGCAGGAGTAATTATGAATCCCACTTTTCAGGTCAGGAGACTCCAGCTTAGAATTTTAAGTGGCCTGTGCTGATAAGTCTGGAAGTGCTGGAATTTTTCCTTAAATGTGGACCTTCTGACTGCAGTGCCCTTTCTTTTTTTTTTTTTTTTTTTTTTTTTTTTTTTGAGGCGGAGTCTCGCTCTGTCGCCCAGACTGGAGTGCAGTGGCGCAATCTCGGCTCACTGCAAGCTCCGCCTCCCGGGTTCACGCCATTCTCCTGCCTCAGCCTCCTGAGTAGCTGGGACTACAGGCGCCCGCCACCTCGCCCGGCTAGTTTTTTCTATTTTTAGTAGAGACGGGGTTTCACCATGTTAGCCAGGATGGTCTCGATGCAGTGCCCTTTCAACTCTATCATAACCTTCTCTTATTAGAGCAACCCGAACTAAGCAAAACAATAATAAAGGGCAGTTGGTAGATATTGGTTCACAAGGCAATGATTACTTAATTTTTTAAAGTATTGATCAGAAAGGAGGTAGAAAAAGAGGACATTTTATCAAGTAAAGATTTGAAAACAAGCTGATAGGAAAACTCATGAAAAATCTTCACATAGCAGCATGATCATGTTCAACACACTCTCCCAACTCTTTTCTGTTCCTGGAAGGGAAAAGAAGGTGCAGGGGCTTAGCACAAACATAAAAGAGTGTTTTGCAGTTCAAGTTGTATTGCAAGGAAGAATCTGATGTACAGTCTTTACAGTGGACTGAAGTAGAGAAGGAGAAATTGAAAGCGTGATGAAGGAACATGTATCTTTTGTAGCCGAGGGGCGGTGCAGAAGGAGCCAAAGAAGAAATGGGATCCTGCTGTGGCCAGTCACCATACTGATGGTTGGCAAGTGTTCAAAACTGTTAGAAAGTGCAGCTACTTCTGTTTCCCATAGTCACAGAAACAGGTTTGACAAAGCAAATACACTATTCATGGCTGGGATGGCAAAAAAAGCACCCCATAACCTACATAGAGGCCTTTTTCTCTTTCATTGGAAAAACAATGGCTTTATTTTCTGGAACTGTAGATGTGTTGCAGATTGAAACTGCTTGAATTGTAGGGACTGTGGTAGTGAAGTCAGGGGAGACAACCAAGTTCAGATTAATTCATGATTAAAGCTGAGAGTAATTTAGAGTAACAGTACCTAATTGCTTACAGTTTAAGCCAGTGGGCCCTGAAACTTTAGGAGAAATCAGAATCACTTTGTTAAAATACAGATTGTTGGGCCGTAGCCAAGAGGTTCTACTTAAGCAGTGCTGGGGAGAGACCGGAGAATTTACTTTTCTAATAAGTTTCCTGACAAGGTGATGCTGCTGTTGCTAGTACAGAAACCACATATTGCTAACTTTTGGTTTAAATACTGCTTTGATTACTTTAGGTTTCCAGGAGCAATATATATTGGTTAAAAGAGAACACAAGCATTCACCGTGATGTTCTTTTAAATTTTCGCTAAGAATACAAAGAGTGACCAGACATGGAGAGGCCACCCAGGTCTGGAGCAAGCTCAGATCCTCCTGCTAACATCTCCCAGCCTTTTTTGCTGAGGGGCATCCCGGGACCATGGGCCTTGCTCTCCAGATACTGGGATAACAGCAGCATTTTGCATGTACCACAAGCATTTAAAATCACCACTCTGAAACCATTTCACTTATAATCTATGACCTTCCATTGAAAGGATGTTTCCAAATACCAGGCACTCCTGATTTCAGAAGCAAACTCAGCATCAGTAAGCCCACGTTCTCACTGAAGAACGTAGAGTGCTCAGGTGAGCCTGTTCAGTGTATCTGTCTCCGTCTCTCCATCTTTCTGAGAAACCTGTTTCACTGCAATTACATGTCCAGTTTCAGTATAAAGATTAATAACCTGATTTAAATTGATGTTGATCTGTTTTAGGGTTGCATTTTTAAAAAATGGAATTCAGTTAACCAGCCCTATGGTTCTTTTACCCACAAGCTGTGACCAAGAGCTATTTTTTCACCTGATGGCAACAAAATAATGACTATGAGCAAAATTACTTTGAAATATCATTTAAGGCCTATGCTTTTGAACACAGTCCTGTTGCACTTGCACTAGACATTACAAGTCAGTTTCCCCTTCAGACTTCCTAAGCAAGGAGAAGAGAGAATGCCTCCTCCTCGATTCTTTAGTTGAATGTGTGCAGAACTCAGAGTGAGTCACCACCTCAAGTTGGCAGCCTCCCTGGTTACAGCAGGACTTTACAAAAAAACCAGTCTGGGAAAGCTGCCTCATATAAAACAATGTAGACAATGCTTTGCATTTAAAATATGAAAATAGTGCAGAAGGTAGAAAGATTATAGTAACTTTAAAAGAAGGTCTGTGTTGTGAAAGCAAGTCACAAAATAAAGGTAGGCAAAGAATGCTAGTAGCAAGAGAACATATTCAATTATCTAAGCATGACATCTCAAATTAAGTCTTTTTTAAAAATGTAGTAATGTAATATTCTTAAGAACTGTGTGCTATGCCTGAATAGGTCCCTGTCTCTCTCCGTGGTGTAATAACTGCATGTATGAGATGTACAAGTCATTATTGCACATTGTTTGGGTGGGAGTTACACTCTATTCATAAGCTAGGCACTTTAGGATGTACTATTTATTCCAACAGGTGCTTAGACTCCATTTAGAACACTGGCACTGTCATTTCTCAAATGGCCCCCTAGTGGCATCAAAGAGTTAATGAGGATCTCAAATTTCCTACCAACTGCCCCACAGGAAAGACGTCTGACTCCCGTTCTTCAGTCTAGCAGAGCAGTTGGCACCTTCTGACATTCATGCCAAGTCATCCTACCCAGAGCCCCAGATTCTCACTGACCCAGTCACCAGGCATCCCTGTCTTCTTCCACGTTTTATGGAGCATCGCTGCTGCCCTTCCTCATTCACCTTCACTTGTTTGGACTCTGGACTGATTTTATCATATGTTCCTGCTATCATAAGTGCAGCCCTGGCTCCAGGGCTGGTCTCTGACTTGGCAAAAACCTCTTCGCCCTCTGACTGCCTTGGCACAACCGTAAGAACACAAAGCGGATTCACCTCTAGGACTTACAGTCATAGTCCTTAATGAAAAAAGTAAACTTTTAAATACAATGCTAATATAATGACTAATGCAATGACATGAATAATTACAAATACAAAACACAATTCCTGACATTTAATTTAAAATGTTGGTGTGGATGGGTATATTATCTTGCATTTTTATGAAGCTACATGAAGGTAAACTTCTTGGGAAGTAGAGTATCTCTATATCAAATGATAGAAAATTTCAATACACACTCATGCTAGTATTATGCATTTTTAAAAAAGTAGAATATCTTTAACAATGTCATTAAGAATGTGTTCTTGGCCAGGTGTGGTGGCTCAAGCCTGTAATTCCAGCACTTTGGAAGGCTGAGGTGGGTGGACTACTTGAGCCCAGAAGTTTGAGAACAGCCTTGGCAACATGGTGAAACTCTGTCTGCTAAAAATACAAAAATTAGCTAGGCATTGTGTCACACACCTGTAATCCCAGCTACTCAGGAGGCTGAGGCAGGAGAATCGCTTGAACCTGGGAGGCAGAGGTTGCAGTGAGACGAGATTGTACCATTGCACTCCAGCCTGGGTGACAAGAGTGAAACTCCGTCTCAGAGAGAGAGAGAGAGAGAGAGAAAGAGAGAAAATGTGTTCTCACATAAAGACCAGTTCTGGAATTAAGCAAATAAAACAGTTGGATTTCATACTCCAAATACCATTTGGAAAACAGTTTAGGGATTCAACTCTGAAAAAATTAAGAGTCTTTGTCTTTCTCCTTTTCCAGATATAGCTGTACCTGAGAATATATGACATAACTTATATAGCAAACCTTCTATAGAAAGAGACTTAATAGAAAATGTAAGCAGATGGAGTAGCAAAAAGCAACGTGCACTTTGTATTTTACTAGAATGAAATAATTTTTGCCAAGTCACCATATCAGATAATATCCATATATTTTCTGAGAGAGCATTTTTCATATTTCTGCAGGCTTGTTATTTGTCACTGACAAATAAGAAACTACTTTCTTCTGTTGCTGAGTTTTAGATGTTTATATTTTAAACCTGTGTTATTTGTCATGCTCTATGAGGTTTTAACATTAAAAAAAGTAAATTAACTTCTGTGGAACATTAACCTGTAGCTGTGGATGCTGGTATCAATGAAGGGAACCACCACCTAAGAATTGCGGAGTCCCTGTCATCTGTCAGGGTAGCGAAGATAAAAAGCTTGAAGATACCATAAATTTATAACATGGAAGCTGACGAGGAGTTTCTTACCATTTCTTTATGTGTTGCCTTGTTTGCTGGGCCATAATTATAAACTGATTACAGGCTAGAGGAAAAAAAAATGCCTTTGTTGTTCTTCCCACAGAATAGTAATTACTCTGTATTGTGCTTCATTGTGATTTTTTTTTGGTTAGTCTTTTGAACATTATTAGTGTGTCTTGGATTTCTGTATGGCTTCTGGCAAGCAGGAAATACAAAATAAGTGTAATGTACATAAGATGTTTTTAGTGATTGTCTTATTGCATGTTATGTATCATATTGTAGACAAATTAAGTCTATGCTAAGAAAAACCGTCCTGCTTTCCGGTCTATAGTCATTTGTAATATGTTTGATGTGGTCTTTGCTGTTTGCTCTATTTCTCCTTTCTCTTACTTGATAATATATAGGTAGCTCAGAAAAAGTCATATCCAAGTTAGAATGCCATATGTTATAAGGTTTCAAATATACTCTGGGCAATATGAAAACTCTGTTTCTCTGTGAAAATAGCTTATCTTTCATTAAGGCTGAATTTACATCAGCTGAAAACAAAACAATGGCCTTGTCTCTGAGGTTTTTTTTTTTTTTTTCTCCCCCCACCAAATCTACATCTAATTGCTTTCTCATAGGCACAGTCTGCAAACTCAACTCCTAGAGTCTAGGTCTAATTAAAGGCTGTCATGGTTTGCTACTAATTGTATGTTTAACTATAAAGTTATGATAGAGTCCATTTGTAGGGGAAACGGAATTCATTCTTCATGTCATTTAATACAATTGTATTTTATTTTATCATTTCAAAAGATGGGGGAAGAATCACATTCTAGGGCATAGGAGATATTTGAGTGACTCCGAAAAAAGAAAATATAAAGAAGATGTAGTATAAGTAGGATGGGAGGTGTTAAAAAGCACATACAATTTTGAGTGAACAAGGCATAAATGTAAAGATATCTGGAAAGGATTATTTATTTATTTATTTAGTTATTTTTGAGATGGAGTCTTGCTCTGTTACCCAGGCTAAAGTGCAGTGGTATACTTTCGGCTCACTGCAACTTTCATTTCCCGGGTTCAAGCAATTCTCCTGTCTCAGCCTCTCGAGTAGCTGAGATTACAGGCGACCACCATCATGCCCAGCTAATTTTTGTATTTTTATTAGAGACAGTGTTTTGCTATGTTGGCTAGGCTGGTCTCAAACTCCTGACCTCAGGTAATCTTCTCTCCTTGGCCTCCCAAAGTGCTGGGATTACAAGCGTGACCCATCGCACCAGCCAGAATTTTTTAAATGATAGAAATCTACATTTTTCAGGTACTTATCATTTTTGTTGGATTTGATCAAAGATTCACTGAGGAAAATAAAGGAGATGCATTTTCTAATGTGGTACTTTCAAATAGAAATAATTAGATGGAGATTTTCCCCTTTAGCCATTTGTGATATATTTAATTTTTAGGTGATATTTTTTGTCTAAGAGAATGAAACGGATCACAAATGAAAAGCTTTAGGAATTTCTCTGAATATTAGTGAAATTAAAAATTACATTTCAGTAGAATTTACCCTAATGAATTTGCATATTGAGTCATGATGATCTACAAATATGTAAGATGATATTGAATATCCAGAAATAGAAATAAAAGATGAATATCAGATTATTGAAGTATACAATATCAGCCACAGCAAGTCAAAGCAAGAGAAGGTTATGAAGAAGT
This sequence comes from Rhinopithecus roxellana, assembly GCF_007565055.1. Lineage (NCBI taxonomy): Eukaryota > Metazoa > Chordata > Mammalia > Primates > Cercopithecidae > Rhinopithecus > Rhinopithecus roxellana. The sequence continues at coordinate 66,518,577 of NC_044554.1, forward strand.
AAAAAAGAACAGAAACATAACAGCAAATAAATAAATAAAATGGGATACTATTTGGAAAAGTGATCAAGGAGAATACAAAATATTTTGTAAATATAATAGGAAAAGAGCAAGTTTGAGAATGTTTTCTCATAGTTAGGTTGAGAAAGAATTGATTTAATAGTACTTTTCACATGTATTTTATAATAGAAGATTTGTACTTTTGAAGAAAGACTTTTCATTAATAGAGTAATACCTAGCAAGTTGTTTTAAGGTTAAATGAGTTTTCATATTTAATTTCCAATGACTAGTATCAAAAGGAAACTAGGCCTTTGCTACTTTGATAACAAAAGTAACACTGTAGGATTTAGTTGGAGTTATTATTACTCCCTCTCCTCTTTTTGTTGACTCCTGGAAATCTGAGAAGGGGATTTTGGGATGGTTGAAATAAATGGGCATCTAAATTTGTTGATTCTCGCCCACATGAAACTTGTTGGTGACATAAATTCCAGAAGTGATAACATGTTGACAAAATGCACTCAGAGTGGTCCTATCTGGGCATTATCAGTCATTAATATATCTGTGTGAAGCAGTTTCTTTTCCTGGTATTGGGCACTTGTTGGGCAGAGATGTGGAGAAAGAAGGATGGCTATTTAGATGAGATAATGATCTAGAACTGCAAAAGCAAGAGGCACTGGAGACTAATTTAGCCTCCCTCATTACTAGGTTAGATGTGTACGACACATGGATACAGAAAAGAGCCAGCATTGTGACCCAGAAAAACATTGGAAAAATGAAAACAATGTGATGCTGAAAATAACTCTATGAACTTAACTAAGAATAAAACATAGTCACACAGTTCAGAAACCCTTTGTCAAATTAATCAGATCTTCTAAATTAGATTGGCACATCCAGGTGCTGGACAAAAAGTTCATACATGGTAACTATAATAACCTTTGAGAACTTCTGAATTTTTCTTATTAATTTATAATATTAAGTATTAGAGTATAAGAGTGTAGAGTAGAACAACTAGTTCTTATTAAGGAACATGATGGATTATAGAATTGTACTAAAAATAAAGGACAAGGGGTTGCCATGAGGTGGGCTGTAAAGGTAGGACATAAATCTACTTATAACTTTTTGTAACATGGCAGTGGAAATGACCCCTCACTGCAGGAATGACTGACATAGAAGATTGGGATAGAAGACACTCACATTTATTGAGATGTTACCATGCGCACTGGAAATAAATAAAATGATGAATGAAAATAAACATGATCCCTGCCCTTGTGAACCATTAATTAAATTGTCTTAAAGTTAGATAGGAAAGGAAGATGAATTTAGAAACAACAAATAGCAGAATGTCTTTAAAGGCTTTTATTTTTTTCTTGTTTATTTTGTAAACAGTAATTGATTCATTAAAAAAAGTTCATTAATTTGGTGAGTAGGTAAAACTAGAAAAGAGGTACTCAGGTAAAAAGGTATTTTAAAGTTAAAAATGTAAAAATTTTGAATCTTAAGTGACTTGTGTCCTGTGAAAAGGGGCACAAGAAAACTGTACACATTGTAGTTTTTGTTTGATTGATTCCTTACAACACTTTGAAGTAGGAGGTCATTATTCTCTCTTTCACCACAGATGGAGACAGTGAAAGCAAAAGAGGTTGTTATTTGCCATAGATAACAGAATTAGTAAGAGGAGGGATTTCTCTTATAAATTTTATGGTTTTCCTAGTGCTCCAGAAAACCTCAAAATGCTGGTAAAGTTAAAAGTCAAAATGTGTTGGAGTGTGTTTACTGTCCCTGGGTTTAGACAAAAGGAGATCATAGTTATATATCATATAAGATTGTGTCCAGCTAAAAGTAACAGAGAGTGGAAATTACGTTTGTTTAAATGAGATAAAACCTCATTTTTGTGTCTGGTAAAATCTAGAGGAGGTGGTGCAGGAAGGGTGCAGTGGTGTTGCTTTACCCAGGCTCCTTCTAGTTTATTACTCCACCATCTCTACAGTGTAGCTGTAATTCCTCTGGGTTCCAGGTGATTACCTCTGCCATTTAGGTGGCAGGATGGAGAACAGGATGAAAAAGGATAAAGAAGTGAAAGACATGTACCCGGGTCTTTTAAGAAAGATTCCTAAAAATTACCACTCTATCCATTTGCCTACATCCTGTTGGCGGCAGCTAAATTTGGTTGCAAAGGAGGCTGGAAAATAAAGTCTTTATTTTGTCCAAGTCGTCTCCCTAAAAATCATGGGTTCTAATACCATGTAAGAAGTGGTGAATTGGTATGAGGTACAACTAATGGTCTCTGCCTAGGTAGCCTTGGTGTGTGATTGGGATAGAAGTCAAATTGCAGCAGTCAAGATGTGCATTGCAATGAGGAAATAGAAGCATAAAGGCTCTTCTGAAGAGCTTGACTCTGAAAGAGAGGATGTTTTACCAGATTACTCCAATACCTGAGGCTGTCTTATTCCTAAAAGCATTGGAAGACTATTGGAAAACTCAAATATTAAAAAATGACACCTTAAGCCAGGCACAGTGGCATTCACTTGTAGTCTTAGTTACTTGAGAGACTGAGGCAAGAGGATTGCTTGAGCCCAGGAGTCCACGGCTGTGGTGTGCTGCAATCATGCCTGTGAGTAGCTACTGCACTCCAGCCTAGAAAAGTCACCTCATACAGAAGTTCAACGCAAGCTTGTGATAAGAAGTCAAAGGCCAAATGGTTACTATGTGCTTACAGTACTAGTGTGAGTTGAGACTGGTCTTTCCTAGGATCTAGTAACAGGTTTATATCTTCATCTAAATTAATTACACTGTATATGGGCATGTTCTTTATTGCTTAGACCTGAGTTATAATAAAAAGAGTTTGGTCATTTTGAATAGAGAGACACAGTTGGGATTCTTGGCTTTTATCGCTTACTAAATTTACGATAATGGGCAGGTTATTTAACCTGAGCTTCAGTTTTCCTAAACAACGGTAATAATAATACTTGCCTCATAAAGCGATTACAAGCATTATGTAACAACCTATCCAACTTGTCTAGCATGGTGGTAGGCTCATAATAGATCCCAATAAATGGGTAGGTCTTCCCCTTTCAGCTTCTATGAGGAAGGCTATTTATGAACCTTTGTACATTTGTAAACAACGGTAATAATAATACTTGCCTCATAAAGCGATTACAAGCATTATGTAACAACCTATCCAACTTGTCTAGCATGGTGGTAGGCTCATAATAGATCCCAATAAATGGGTAGGTCTTCCCCTTTCAGCTTCTATGAGGAAGGCTATTTATGAACCTTTGTACATTTGCACCATTATGTCTAAATGCTCCCTTTATCATACCTGTTTTCTATACAAGTCCTTGGTGCCAGTAACATAATTTGGGGAGCAAAAATAAATCACTGAGAAAAGCAGATTTGTTAGAAATAAGTTTAAAGTGCATCTCAGGCTATGATTTTCAGATTGGTTCTAAATTTATCAAATTTCTATTTATAATTTTTCTCACAAAATATGTTTTGATATTCAAAGCACGCAAAGAAAGTTTAAAGATGAAAATATTTTTAATTCTTTTTTTGCATGTGCATGCATTGAAGTTTAAAGATGAAAATATTTTCAATTTTTTTTTGTATTTGTATGCAAGGGAAATAATGAGAGATTTAATAGGTCATGCATTATCTCTCAAGGTGAAACCAGGGTTTGTTCCTTAGTGATTTAGTTCTTACTGGGCCAAAATTCCACTTTAGTTCTGGAATGTTTTCCAGGTCCTGATGCAGCCCACTAAAGCTCACACAAACCATGCAGTATAATTTAGCTTATATGTAATGTTGAAGGACATCACATTTTATATTAGATTTTTTTTGAAAGAAAAGATGTGTTAAACAAATTCACTCCCTTCTTATTGTAAGGTAGATTTGTAGTCAAAAGCCACAGTTTTTGATCTGAGGCTATAGATGAGGTCTGCCTAATGAATACTAATGTTTTACTGATTGTATAGGAAGTGTTGAAATATAGCCACAGGTTCCTGATTTATGAGGGGTTTGAAATGAGCTGTCATGTGAGCACTTACCTCATCTTGCATCTGCTGTACCAACATTGTCTAATATAGTTAGTCTCAGATGATCTATTTCCTCTATTGTGGAAGTTATCCTGTCAGTCCATTTGAAGAGAAACAAAAAGCAAACACCCCATACCAACTCTACCTTTTATGTATATTTATTTGAACATTTGCAATGTTCAATTTGTTACCATTTGAAATGAACTTGATTTCTACATGTTTTCTTTATTTTGGAAATACGCTGTTTGTGACCAGTTACATTGATTTTATTATCACTAATAGGCCATGGCCTATATGAAGCTTAGAAAAAAGCAAGTACGACTGGGTGCAGTGGCTCACTAAATATATACCTTCAGAAATAGAAGGCATAGATTTAGTTTGTTTGACACTGTTTTCCTTACTGTACTTTATTGTATCTCATAATAGTTTCCTAGAGTGGCTCTTCATAGAATATTAAAGCAAAAAGATTTATGGAGACCTAATTGGAATTATCTTACTTACACCTCCTTCTTGAGAAAGAAACTCAGGTTAGGTTGCTTTAACAACACTGATATTAATCTAAGATATATGTGGGTACCAGATTAGCCTGAGCAGGAGCTCAGAGAAGTTAGATCCAGTCCCAGTCTTCCATGGGATTTTAGATCATTGGGGGAGAAAATAATACCCAGAAACAAGCCGTAAATGAAAATGATGACTGAAAGATGAATCCTGCTTATTCATTAAACACAGTCTGCAGCCTCTGTGTTTACTGATTCCTGGTGAGGACTTGGAGTGAGTGTACAGTTTGCATCCCTGAAGATGTCTGATAGAAGCAGAGTCTGATTGAATTAATTGGAAGGCAGAAAGAGAGGTCATCTTGTCTGGTCCCTGTCCCTATGAAGAATGGCACAGAAACTCTCCCAGACAGATTGCGACCTGCTTTAATCAGCCATTGGCACTATACCTATGCCTGTGCTGTGACCCCTAAAATTGGGAAGAAAAGTGAAAGACCTAGTCAGTCATCCAGAGGATTGATCTCATTGTACAGAGGCAAGAATTGTTTTTATTTTCCATCTGGATGGTCCAATACTACACACAGACACCCTAAAAGTTTCACTTAAAGGATATGCATCATAAACATCAGGCACTTTGGGCCTTTATTTACAAATTTAAGTTTCTGTTATAAAATTGTTTGCATTTAGTTTTTTTGCCATTTCAAAACCAAAAGCCGTGGTTCTTTGTTGTTGGTTTTCACTGATACAGTTTCCCTTTGGAGTGAGAGAGAACCTGCCTGTTACTCATACTTTCTTGTTATTCATTTATTTTCATATTTCATTATTCTTTCAATATTTTTTAAGTCCTCATGGGCAAACTCATTCAGTGATTTCCTTAAGTCTTAGTTATCCTCAATAGAACTTAATTACAATGGGAGAGAAAATGCAGCTGAAAAGAGACATGATATAAAACAAGAGTCATGGAATTAAGTGATTAGGGTTCTATTCCTGGCTCTGCCTCTTCACAGGTTATCAGACCTGGAAAAAAATCACTCAGTCCCTCTGTCTCAGTTTCACCATTTGTGAAATGAGAGAACTGGACTACGTTAATGAGTTTCAATTTTTTTTTAACTTCACTCTTATTTAGTAATATATTGTTTATGGCAACACAGTACACAAACCCACCTCTCAACTGAAATGAAGACTCAAGAAACAATACTTCCTGTTACTGTTTGCAATGAACTTGATTTCTACATGTTTTCTTTATTTTGGAAATATACCGTATGTGACCAATTACATTGGTTTTATTATCACTAATAGGTCATGGCCTGTATGAAGCTTAGAAAAAAGCAGATAGGGCTGGATGCAGTGGCTCACACCTGTAATCCCAACACTGAGAGGCCAAGATGGGAAGATCCCTTGAGGCCAGGAGTTCAAGACCAGCCTAGGCAATGTGAGGAGATCCCATCTCTACAAAAAATTTAAAAATTAGCCTGTTGTGGTGGCTCATGCCCATGGTCCAATCTACTGGGGAGGCTGAAATGGGATGATGCCCTGAGCCCAGGAGGTCAAGGCTACAGTGAGGCTTGATCATACCACTGCACTCCAGTCTGGGTGACAGAGTAAAACCCTGTCTCAAAAAAAAAAAAAAAAAAAAAAAAAAAGAGATTATTTTAGCATAGGCATTTCTATTTTATTAATTACAAGTTTAAGGTGTCATGACATGTGTTCCTGTGATAATATTATTACTTCATTGTTGAAAAACATCTTAAAAAGAGTGGAAAGGGGAAATGTTTTACTTTTCTATGTTTATATTTAAAGCAGGTCATCACATTGACTACTCAGCTTTTCGTTTAAAAGGAAATACCTGAAAGTACTATTAGTAACTTGCAAGTAGAATGATTGAAGTCAGTTGTTGAATGATGACACATTCTTGAAAACAATTCTGATGCCATCTCTTTCTCTGTTCCTGGGTTGGAATTTATAACCTAGGGAGATTGTAAATAATAAAAATAATGATAAGCCAGTGTTGGAACCTTGAACCTGGACATATTAATGCTACAAATAAGGCAGGTTACATTCTCATAGTGGCAAGTGAGTATATAATTTTTAGGAGGTACGGGCTAGTGGGATTCCCCTGACCTGTCTTAACAGGAACAAACTCACCATGTTGACCATGCATTAGGCAAATGTGCAGTTATCTGGCTGGCAGGACATGATATTTCTGGCCTAGACACTCTTGTCCGTCTAACTGAGCAGCACTGGCATCTGTCCAGATACTTAAGCCAAGAACCTGGAAGTCACCCTTGGTACCACTCTTTGCTACAGTGCCTATATCCAAATCCTGTTGTTTTTATCCTCTCTTTTGTCTCTAGTGCATTCACATTTCTCTGCCTTCATCACCACCTTAGCCCATGACACTGTATGCTCCTTTCTGAACTATAAAATCATCTCCCAATCTGCCTACTCCATTTACTCTTTCCTCTTCCCTATCTGTTCTCTTGACTCAGTGCTCTTTTTGAACTGGAAATCTGGTTATGTTACCTTTTGATGGCTTCCCTCTGCTTTTAGAAAGAAGACAGATAGACTCCAGGTCATTTGCATGGTCCCATAATCTGGCCCTGGCCCCGTCAGGCCTCGCCTGTGCCTCCCTTCTTCTTCCCCTGCTGCAGCCTGACTGGCTGAGCCTCACTCCTTGTACTCTTCTGCTGCCACCATCAGTGGGCTTTTGCCACTGCTGTCATCCTGTGCTCCCCTCTACTTCCCTTGCCTACCTAATTCACTCCTATTTATCTTTCAGATCATAGTCCTAGTGTCACTCTATGACAGCAAGGAGTAGGTCAGTTTTTGTTTACCATTGTATCCTGCTCACTGCTTAGTATATCACACAAGCTTAGTGAATGATAATAATAAAGATAATAATAATACCATCTTATATAGTGCCTATTCTTTTCAACACTCTTCTGACTGCCTAATATATATACTAACTGATTTAATTATGAGAACAGCCCTATGTGGGAGATATTATTGTTATCCCCATTTTAAAGATAAGATACATAGGAGGTTCAAGGGTTTACTCAAAGCCTTGTAACTAGTAAATGGTGGTACAGAGATTTGAACTCAGACAGATTGGAAGCAGGGTGACTGGTCTCAATCACGGAACTAAATTACCTTTCTCAGGCTTGGTAATTGAATATAGGAATATATACTGAGTTTAACTTTCTGTTGTAATTTCTTTCATTTGTATAATTGAAAAAGTGTTGTACATTATAGAAGGTTAAGTATTTTATAGCCTCACATATCAAATAGTGATGTTCATTTATTTACTACATAAGGTGCCAGATGCCTTACATTATCTCAGTTAATCCTCACAACAGCCATGCAATATAGGTCATAAATTCCAATTTTATGAGTGAAGAATTCAGAGACACGGAGGCAGAGCCTAAAATCTTAATCTGGTCTCAAAACCCATGCTATTTTATATTTTTCCTTGTTGTGTAGAAGATATAGGACTTAATCTGGGATTGCTAGGATATGTAGAATTTAAATGAGAGAAAAATGTTGAGCATTAAAAATAAATAGAAATTTATAAATTATACCAGTTAATGAAAATAAATCTTATTTTACAAAGCAACAAAACATAAAATATTGAAGAACTTAAAAAGAAATGTTTGAATGACATATCTTTATTAAGGATTCATAAAGAAGATTTGAATAAACAGACTCTATGTTATCAAATGGAGGCTTAGTATTATAGCTATGTTATGTCTTTCATAATAAATTTTAAAAATTTATATGACTAATAAAAGTTCTAACTTTTTGAACTGGTTTAATTAGGTCTAAAGACTATTAGTGAGACTAATCAGAAATTTTTAAAAAGAGTATGATAGAGTACACCATGAACCAATGGTATAACATACAAACATAATAATCATAAAAATGTAGCATTGGCATATTAAGAGAAAAATGGCCTAGAGCAGAAAATCCAGATAGGTGTTCAAGAATATATAAGAATTTGATATGTTAAAAGTAATGTTATATAAATTATTTGGGAAAGGAATACACATGTAATAAATAACACTGGAAGAATTGGTTCACAATTTGGAAAATGTAAAGTTAGGATCCTTATCTTAACCCAAATATTACACTGACTATAACAAAAGAATTAATTGCAAAAATATGAATCTATTGAATCACTACAGATTAGACAAGAATCTTAATGAAAGATTAAGGGACAAGATTAAAAACCATGCTTTTCTATAATATAGGGGAATTCTCATTATAGTTGAAGTGAATATAACATATCATCACGTTAAAGTATATCACTTTAAAGAGGCAAAGAGAGAAATGTTGTAAGGCACCAATATACAAATGGTCATTAAGATGGGAGGCTAATAGATTTTTTTTAAAAATTTTCTTCTTTCTACACTTTTATTTTCCACATTTCTAATATGAATATGTATTACTTTTGTAATTTAAAAAATAGACTATAATTTTAAAAGGTAAATCCTGAGCCAAGTCATAGGGTCTGAAATGACTATAACATATTGTGGTGGTGGAGCATTAGAAGTCCTATCTGCTGAAGTGGGAATTTTGGTGCCCAAATTGGAATTGTATGGGGAGGAGTGTCTTCAATATGCCTTGAAAAGATAAACATTAACTATGATATATCAAGTTATATACATTATTTTAAATCAAAACTTGTCTCTCATGTGTATGATCTAGTATAATTATGTAGAAAAATGCAAATAATTGAATTTAATCAAACAGGCTTTTCTTTGTTCAGGGACTTAGGAATATATCTATGAAATAATTTGCTTTTCTGAAAGTCTTTCTTTTAAACTGGTTGTTTTGCCTGAAGATACACTCTTAATCTTATTTGCCACTTACCTTAGGTTTTCCAGTGTTTTAGAAACCCTGGGGCATTGCATGGAAATTTTTAATACCTGAAGGGGACACCTGGCACCTGCCTGAAGCACTTTCTATTTCCTGCCAGGCACAAAGGAGAGATGTTATTGTAAGCTGATCTAGAGCTCTTCAGTGGTTGATTTACAAGTGTCTCCTCATGTGTCCTCAGGCAGCTAAGAGTCTTCAGTTTTTGCTGCTACATTTAAATTACAGAAGAAGACAGAGAGCAGGTGATTCTCAGCAAAGGGCCCTTATCTTCTAATTTTCTCTGCCCTTTGTAAATAGGTAAGATAGTGGCTCAAATTAGTTCATTAGTCCAACACATCTGTTTCTACAGGTCCTTGATGGAGCCAGCTGAAGAATCCACAAAGCAGAATCTTGAGTGTGAAACTCTCTTTTGAGCTTGATGTTATATTTTAAGAAAAATCATATAGAGGCATAGACTCAGACACACTACCTTCCAAGGCTAAAATACTTTAGTCATTTGTATAAATATAAATATATAAGCTTTATTAGCATTGGCCTTTATCACAAATGTCCGGTCCTTTTGCTTGGGAATTTCAGCCATTTTATGCCAATTTTTTCATAAGTGGATGGCTGAAATTCACAAGAAGTTTTTTTTTGTTTAACAGTTCAGAAAAATGCTTAAAATGTAATAGAAAGTTTTTTCCTTTTTAAATGTATTTCAACATAAGTATTGACATTTTTGTTAGTATTTGTTAATACATATGGTCAACATTTCTGTAAAAGTTTATATTTTATAATATTTTTGACTCCTGTTTCACTGTTGTCTTTAAAGATTAACACGAGTGCATGAACGCATTACACGTAGAGAACCTGCAGTTGCAGTTAATTTAAGAGACAAGTTAATCATTGGTCTAGTTGATGTAAGTGAATGGGGAGTTTGGAGAAGTAGAAGATAACCCTGAACTGGAAGAATCAAAGGAAATTTCACGGAGGAGAAGGAATAGTAGTAATGGCAGAGGTTTTGAGTCATGTAGACCTGATTTTAAATTAGCATTTACTGCCATGACTTTGCAATCTTGGGTAAATTATTTGACTTTTTGAATCTCAGTTCTTCTATTTGTACAAGAGGAGTAGTAATAATTTAGAATTAGAGGGATACTATTTGTGAAGTGCCCTTACCATTTAAATTATTTGTATCGTTCCTCTTCCCTTTCACTTCTCTGACTTTGTTTTCCGTAATTGATTCCTTAGGGCAGTGTATCAGAAAAGAAGAGACCTAAAAACTTCTCTTTTTTGAGGAACCAGATTTGGTCAATGGCTCTAAATCTAAGAATAATGAAAATGTGGTGACACAGTGAACCAAAACTCTGAATGCAGGGAAAAATTAATCCAGGTTGACATTTGCTATTTTTGTTAGTGTAGAATTTGCAGGGTCTCAGCAGTAGCCCAGTTACAGGATAATTGATACTGTTTAGGAGAATTGGGTTTAGTGGTTTTGTTCAGTCACACTTACTTGAAGATTACTTAAATCATCTTCAAGTGATCTTAGAGAGTATAAGGAGGAAGCAGTTAGAAATAAGAGAACATGCCTTAGAATCCAGGATTTCAGAGCTGGAGGGGCCCTGACAGAGCATCTTGTTCAGTTCTCTAATTTTTACTGAGAAGTAACCAAAAACCAGAGAGATCATGTTTTGTCCAGGGCCACAAAGTTAATTGGTTGTGGTGTTAGAACTGGAATGCAAGTCTGGTTTCTCAGGCCATTGGTTTTACTGCAACACTGCATAAGGTGCACTATTCCAACATAGCTTCTTCAGTTATACCAGTGTTGCAAATAAATGATCAACCACGTTATTGTTATGTGATTACTTTAAACATTTGGGCCTTTTATTCTTTTATAATTAAACATCTATATAAACTCTATACTATATTAGAGGATATAATGAATAGCACCGAACATTAAAAATCAGTCCTTTTAATTGAGGTCTTGATGCTCTTAGGGAGATATCATTAATCAAACCTTCACCTGATTTTTCAAACTGGTCATGGTGCCAATTTTCTAGTACCTAGCATCAGAACCTTGAGTTGTTCTTTGCCTCCTGACTTTTGCTGCCATATTTAATCAGATACTTAGATTCTGTCAATTTGGCATCTAAAACATATTTTCTGTCATTCCTTTGTTTTCATTTCCCTGGGTCATCCTGTTTCCACTTTCTGCATAACCTGCCTCCCAACTCATCTCTACCTTCAACCTATGCTTGCTTCAATTAATTTTACACATTATTTTCAGCAATAATTTTAAATATTGATCATAGTTCTCCATTTCAAGTGAACAATATTCAGTATTTAAGCCTAGTATTTAAGATGCTGTATGATCTAATCTAGGCTAAGTTTGGGAAGAAAATCATTAAATATTAACTAATTTGAAGTGACATCTCCCCTGAGGCTTGGAAACATCTAGGCAAGGAATGAAGAGAGTAAACAGCTGAATAAAGGCCTGCATTTGGAGATCTTATGTAATGTTCAAGGACCTAAGAGTGGAGCAGATGAAGCTGGAGGGATGAGGGACCCCATTACAGAGGTCCCTAAGAGCAGCAATGTCAGCTGAAGGCCCAGGATTAGTGACGTGGTTCAGGAAGGTGTCCAAGGCCAATCGCTTTCTAAGCTGTCCAGCTGGGACCTGGATCCAGGTCTAACTGACTGATCCTCTCTCTCCCCTAGCCAGCTGCTTCTATCAGTCATTTCACCTGTCTGTCTCATCTCAGGGTACATGTTTTCATCTGTCTTCAGTACGGGAGGTGCATACTTTCATGTGCGGATCCTAGTGCTCTGGAGATAGTCCTGTATAATTGAAAATGCTTGTATTTCTACCTTATGTTCCCCCTATTTTGTCCTGGAACCCAAATCATTTTAAATTCAGAAAAAAAAAGATCTACTTGTCAGCTTGATAGCAGTTACTCTTTAGCGTGCGATGTGCTTCTTGGCATGGTTTTCACGGATTTAAAAGTCACTGCACTATGCAGTTACAATGTATCTGTGTCACATTGGGAAAAGCACAATGTAAAGTTTGATAGTCTTGTTCCTGGTTATCAATAGGCAGAGAAGCTCCTATGAAATTCAGAATGACTTTTAAATCTGGGCCTAGATGCATAAATGTATTTATTCATAGCAGGTTCACAGATTCCCTTCTTTCTCTTTGCTGTTCTCTCCGCAGCAACTCCAAGAAACTGACTGAATTATTTAAAACAGTTGCTTCATAATTCAGAAAAATTCAGGGAGAAACTTTAACAAATACTTCTTAATCTACAAATTTAGATTGTTGGATTATTTATACTCCAAGCTGAGACGGTTGTAAGAAAAAGGCAACAAATCAGATGTTTGATTTCCCAGGAATTAAGCAACTGGTATGACTTCCATTTGTTTTTTACTTGGATTGACCAACTGCTTATTGGACTATCATTGCATTGATGTTAGAAGTTTTGTATGCCTAATTTCAGGACAATTAAATTAGCCTTCTGACATTTTAGCTTAGAAAACTGAACTCTATCCTGAGAAATGGGAAATTCTTAGAAAGCAATGCTTTGCAACCACAATGCATCAAAGAGTCTGAAATTTCTCTTAGATTCATCTTAGGAACTTATATTGTAACATATACAATGTTTTGCCAACTTAAGCCAATTTGCCTTTTTTTTACTGAAAAGGAACAAAACCCAAGAATATACACCACAAACTGTGAAAGTCCTTAACTAAAGTACGTGTGATATTTCTTAGACCAGTAAGAATTTATTATTTTCTGGGAACCTGAGATCTAATCACAAGATTTAGATTTCATTAATGAAGATGTAAAACAATCTTCCTATAAAATTTAAGAGGCTGAATTCCTGTCTCACCATGCAAACACTTTGCTCTATGTTGTTAATTTTAAGCTATACACTAGAACACATCACAACTCTACAATTGGTGATATTTAAAATGGTTAGCTGACATACAGCCTTTGACAATATTTAGCACTTTATAGCAATACATTAACACTAACTTTAGAAACTATAGCATAATGAAATTTTACAGCCAATTAGGTTGATGAGTCACTGTCAGCTTCCTAAACTCCCCTTTTAGATGAATGAGAGAATCAAATATAGGAAGTGAGGAGCAAATTCTAGCTGCTGTAAAATCTTAAGTGTCATCATGAGGTTGAAGTGTTAAGGAACAGAAAAATACGTTGTCTAAACAGCCTGAAAAGAAATAAAATGATTCACTTTTAAGTTTAGAAATGGTAATAGTGTTCAGTCTTTCAGTTTGTCACCATATGCTTACGTTGATTTATGGGGAGAGTTTTACAGTGTTTATTGATTCACATGTGGTACCAGTTACTAGGCAGACTTCTGAACTCTTTAAAAGAACAAAAATGTACAAAGTTGGAATATATTTAATCGTCAAAATAATTGGAGTTTATAACTAGAAAAAATGATTTGAATAGTGAAAATTTAAATATGTTTCTTTAATAAGATTATGTGTATTTGATTATTCATTTAGACCTATTGTATATAAAGTTGAATTTTTAGTTTGATTTTTTGGTAGGGACAGGGTCTCACTATGCTGCCCAGGCTGGTCTTGAACTCCTGACATCAAGCAATCCTCCCACCTCAGCTTTTCAAAATATTGAGATTACAGCTGTGAGCCACCACACCAGGTTGTTTATTCTTTAAGAAATGCTGAGGCAGAGTATATCTATTAAATTGGAGCATGTCAATTACAATTTATCAGGAAATTCTTGAACACTGAGGAGTATCTCTATGGATTGACAGGGAGGTTGCACTTGCATTAAAATACAATGATAATATATTAAATTGATAATATGTAATATAAAGTAAAATAATATATTGAGGTTGCACTGGCACTAAAATAAACTGATAATATATTAAATCAAGAACATTTTAGGATAGATTAAGTTTAAAACTATAAAACTGTCACACATGTCTAGCTGTTACATGAATTTCATAGGTTTTAAAAAATTTCCAAATTCCTTAATGTTCTTGTGGTCATTGCTTCATTTGAAACCATTTGGCTTAGGCATTTTCTGCCAGTTCTATGCCCACTCTCCACCCTTCACCCTGCAGTAATGGAAATATGGAAATCCTCCCTTTTCTTTAAAGCCCACAAAATTAAAAAAAATCGATTAAAAGCCAATAATATTTACAAAAGAGGTGTGTGAGGGGTGTGTGTGTGTGTGTATATATATATATGTCTGCAGCAGAGGGATTTACAAAGCAGCAATACAAACAATGTGGAATGTTAGATTTCCCTCTGCCATTATTGTACCTTGGGTGCAAGCCTTTCTCTGTGTTGCTCCATCCTCCTTTCCCTCATCTCTGTATCTTTTTCTTCCTACTGCCTTCTATTTTCTGTTTCCACCCTCTCATGAGGAACACATTCAATTCCTTACACTTTCTTATTTACAGATCTTTCGTGTCTTTCTGGCTTCTACTATTGTCATCAGCTCTAGGCCTCCCTGTGTGTCTAAGGACACGGTGGAAGCTTTGAAATGCATGAGTATTGGGATTTGTGTTCTTTGACTCTTCATCTAGTAAGAAAAGGAGAATAATTTGATTAGATTTTCTTTGGGTTGTGCATATCATGAAAGAATTATTAATTTCATACTTCAATACCATAAAACTCTCTAAACAATAGATCTATAGAGGTATTTTTGAGGATTGCTGTATGGAAGAGCAGAAATTTCCTAAAGCTGGCCCACAGACTTAGCTGGTTGCACCAGAATCTCCTAGTGAGTTGTTGAAATGACAGATCCTTTATGTCCCAGGTAGGAAGATTCTGACCCAGCAAGTCTGGGGTGGTGCTAAGAAATCTGTACTTAAGGAGAGAACCAAGTGTGGAAACAACCGCCCTGAACCTCATTGTCTTCATTTTCTGTTTTCAAGTGCAGTGATGCAAAATAAATGAAACACAGGGATATCCATCCAGACCTAGGGACTGATCCTCAAAGTCGTTATTTAGTCTTCTCTCTGAAATTTCCTCGTCACTTACCTCTTTGTTCATAAGCAAGTATCCTGGTTTTTCCAGGGCTCTTCACATTTTGATCCTAGGTCCTGAGAACCCCCTCAGTCCTGGACTAACAAGAGTGGATAGTCACCAGACTAGAATCTGTAAGAAAATAATAGCATCTATTTGGTTGCTGTAACCATCTTTCAATATTTATTTATGAATGCTCTACTTTGTGGTTAAAGCCATGGGAGAGAAATTTTAGGCAGAAGTGGAAATGGTTGTTTTCACAGGAAACTTGATGAGAGATTCTGGGAACAAGCAGTGTTGTCCTAAGACTCAGGAGACAAAAGTATAACCTAGAGATAGGGAGAGAACATAGTCCCCATGTCTTGTGGATCTTAGCTTAGATCATGCAGCTAAAGTAGGTTGAAGGAGACAATATACCTTTTGAGAAGTAGTCTTCCCTGTCTCTTTGTGCTTGCAAACTTGCAAAATATCAGTAGGATATTTTAGGGAATCTCCTACAGAGATAGCCTCGTTTTACATATATTGTTTGATATGGAAGCAGGAGACTACATAGAGATATGGTAGGCCATTGGAAATATGGGACTATACACTTAGACAGCAAGAAAGATTTGGAAAACTAATTTTCCAAAAAGCTAATTTCCAAAATGAATTAAACTAATTATTAAAAATTGATCTAATGTTCTGGACTCTGTAGCCAACATTTTATAGTCCCATTTATATTTCTAGACTGTAGAAATTTTAGTAGTTGACAAAATTGACAATGAGCAGATTCTGAGGTTGGGGATGAAGAAACTCAGCCTTGGAGAATGAAAAGTTGAGACATGAGAAAAATCAGAAAACCCATGCCAAACAGGGAGGAGCAGAATTCAGCATCATGACAGACCACAGAGACCAGAATACCAACCAAGAGCATCTGAAAGAACAGTGTCACAAGTGATTAAGACCAAAGGAAAAACAAAAACAATAATTGGATGAATAAAAATAAACTGACCACTATTTTTGTTTAGGAAAAAAACCACAGGTTTTTCAGAGTGTAAATATCCAAATATAAACCACTTTAATTCAACTCTCTAAATATATATGTTATATGCATTGGTGTTTAGAAAACAAATACGTGTTGAACATAAGTACAATTTATTCAAGGTTAGTAACATCCATGGAAAGTTGAAAATACTTGCTTTTGTCTAAGTGTTACCAGTTGTGTAAGGGTTGGTGATGGATGGAGGAGTGATAGGAGATCACTTTTTGTTCCCTTAATAAACTCTTGATGTCCCTTTCATAATTTTTCTTGCATGCCCAACATTCTTGCCATCTACCAAACTTTTCTGTGAATTGAGAGAATATTGGGCTTGCAGTCTGAGACCTATGAATGCTTCCCAAACCTGCCCTATGTACCCCATGTAATTATAACCTCCATGAGTTTCAGTTTCCTTGCTTTCAAAACGATAATGTTGGATCATAGTTGAGCTCTCATTTATATTTCATTTAAAATATATGTCTATTCTGTATTAAATTATAAACACCAACCTAAAAGTAATCTCCAGTGCCAATTATCAGCCCTAAATATGCCCAAACACAGGTACATTTATTCTGAGTGACATTCATTTTGAGGTGTCTGCATCTTTTTAATAGAAATTCTAAATAGAAAACTGAGTTCAAAAAGAAAACAAATTGAATGATCATTGTAAAGATAACTAGGGTCACTTAAGGGAGTATTGTCATATGATAATTACAAAAAGGCTCCCAAATAGAGCACATTCAAAATTATAACTGATTTGGTGGGTGGTGAAAGACCTTGCTTTGGGCCACTAATTAAATGACACTCCTGGAGCTGAGATAGATGACAAGAATGACACACTACACATTTTGCATAAAAGATCAAGCCACTACCAAAGCATTATGTAATTACTAGAATGCACAATATAATAGGACTCAATAAGGTAGAAATAACGATAATGAAACTATACATCTTTTATTTACTTCATATCTTTTTGTTGCTAATGAAATAGTTTTACTCTTTCTAAATAAACTCAATATCCAGTTTAAAAACCTGACTCAGTAAGTATAGAATTAATCAGAAGTGAAATCAAATAGTTGTGTCTCATTAAGTGTCCTCAAATGATGGAAATCTTAGCTCTAATGCCGTCTTTTCTTGGAATCTAATGTCAACTGATGTTTTTATCTTTTATTTTGCAGGGCTGGAGCGAATTGCTCGGGATTCATCTTATGAACAGGAAGGAAAGGTCCAATTTGTAATTGATGCAGTATATTCCATGGCTTACGCCCTGCACAATATGCACAAAGATCTCTGCCCTGGATACATTGGCCTTTGTCCACGAATGAGTACCATTGATGGGAAAGAGCTACTTGGTTATATTCGGGCTGTAAATTTTAATGGTAAGTTACAACGTGTGTGTGTGTGTGTCTAAGTACTTTAAAAGCAACAGGGTATGTTTTTCCTCCTATATATAGAAGATACTCAGGCAGAGTGGAAAACACAGAATTAGAAGCAGTTCTCTTCTTTGATCATAAGTGTGAGTTTTTCCACCTGCTTTTACATCTCAAACATATTTTTATGCTACCATTAATCTATGCGTGAAGGAAGCAAAAGTTTAAAATAAGCCTCTATCAATCAAAATGTTCTAGTTAAATATCACTATTGAAGAGATCACTTAGAAGGCTTGAAAACCATTGACACTAGATTATATTTCTTTGAAAGTGTTTTGTTCATGCTGTTATTAGAGAAGAGATTGTAGACATTTTGTTTCGAAATGGATTCTAAGCTTTTGAAACAGTAAGCTGACTTGAAGAAAATGGCTGATTTGGGGTTGCTATATATTTTATACTCAAAGAGGTTTCAGTTTCTGTGTTTTCCGTTTCCTTGTATTTTTCTCAATGACTCAGTCATTTGGAAGCAAAGGGATGCACACAATGTAGACAGGATTTTTATACTGTAAAAGCAGAAATGTTGTTTCTGTGACTGCCACAAGAAACATACAGAATATACTGGATTCATAGTATTTGATTGAGAATAGCCCAACTGCCTGTCTGAAGTGATGGAATTATTGAATGCTGCCATTCTTTCATGAGAGTTGCAATGGTTGTTGCCCACGACTTTGATCATTATTTTCAAATGAAATGATAGAATGCTCTGAGCTGCCTAATACTTTTGGTTTGGCTTTAATCCATACAATGGACATGCCTTGAGACACACACAGCACTGCACCGTCTATCATAACACACTCCAGTGACCTCAGCTGCCAGCATTTCTCAGAAAAGCACAAGGTCATCTTCAATTTAGAATTCAAGTGGAAACTTTTTTTTCTTTTTTCTTTTTTTTTTTTTTGCATTTTTTTGCATTTTTCCTTTAAAGGCAACCTAAGACAGAATTTGGTTTAAATTCAACACACATTGTCTGTGGCAGAATATTTGTGAAGCATTACATAACATTAATCTTTTTGTTGGGAATATGAATACTAACGGGAGTTTGAAAATAATTTTTATGCAATTATGAAATTGACCAAAAGAGGAATGTTGCAATACAAGGTTGTTTACGATAACCTGAGGTTGGGGAACTCTTCCTTTATCTAATATTGCTAGTTAAGAGGTGGGAAGAATAACGCAGATGTGTGAAGTTTCCATAGAACTGAAGCTCACCTCCAGAAGACAGGGAAATCTTTTAAAGAAGCATTAAAGAAAGCATTTTAAAGGCATTTGTCTTTTATCTTAACCATAGATCAAAATCTAACCCTTCCTTGATGACTTCAATTATTATAATTATTATACCATCCTGTAATATAATGATCCTATTAAAGACGGTTAAAGAATATCTTAATGTAATGGCTATTAAGAGGATTTGCCTCTAGACTCCAATGAATGATCTTTGAGCTCTGTCCACTTTTTACAGTGGATTTTTTTTTTTCTCATTATCAAAGTGTTTCTGATGCTGTTGCTGTGCTTGTTTTTAGGACAGGTGCTGATGATACATTACTGGGGACAATAGACAAAACGTTCATGGCACTTAGAGTTTCCTGGAGAACTTAGGTATTAATCAAATAAGCAAACAAAAATATAATTATGTAATCTGCAATGAGTGCTGAAAAGGGAGATATTCTGGTTTTAGAGTTTATAATAGTGGACATTTCCCTAATATAGGGATTTAGGAGCAGATGAAATCTGAAGGGAGTAGGTGTCTCAGATAAGGGCAGAGCAATAGGCCGGGCCATGTAGACCATGTGAGGTCTTATAGGCCATTATTAAGGTTTATTCTTCATCTTGAAAGCAACAAGAACCTATTGGAGCATAATAGAAGGTTATTAATGCTAACCTTATAGCATTATAAGTTAATATAATATTAACTTATAATATAAGTTGTCTAATATAAGGTTACGTATATCTCAGATGAGGGTTATGGAAAATAAATAAATCTTAGTATATGAACTTAAAAGACAATCTCTGTTGAGCTCTTTGGAGATTGATTTTGCTGGACTTGAGACTTGATTGTGTTCCAGTAGCTGATAATACAGGATAAGAGACCTGAAGATAAGCAAATGATCATAAAATACATAATTCTGTTGATTTTCAGTAATTTCCAGGATATTCATCACATTTTAATTTTATTATTGACTTATATATTAATGTTCATTCTGTTTATGATAAAAATGACACACACAGCTGTTTAAATAGAAGTACACCATCAAAACTACTAAAGGAGGAAGAAACAAATATGGTAAGCAGAATAAAAGATGAAATCATTAACTTTGAGCTTCTTAAGCAATCAAAGCATAAAGGGATTGACAATGTGATTTATAATTTTCATTATATGATAGGAGCAAGCCTACCTATTTTTCAAGAGAGAACAAATTTTCTTGGAAATTATTTCCAAAAGAAAGGTGTCATATGCTACTTTGACAGCCAAATGAGCAATGTTATTTAACAAAATTTTACAGCAAAAGCAGAAGTCTTCTCTGGCTGTTTTGCATTTGTACCCACAATCAAAGTTAAAAAATGATGTAACTCTCGTAACACTGAAAGTATATTTCATTAAGGGTGTTTTCAAGGAGGAAGATAATCATCCTTGATTTAGATTTATAACTCTTTTGAACCCTGATGATACGGGGATGTACCATACTCTGAAGAATAAATGAAGAACATCTCCCTTATACTCTAGTTTTAAGACTCTATCTTCAAAAATATCCTACTCAGAAATCTAACATTTCAATCTGTTAAAAAACAAGAACTGTTGGCTTGAAGAGATTGGCATAGCTCTGGCCGGTCCACTTCCTTAGTCTTGCTTACTGGTCTCGGAAGTACCTTGAAGAGTCCCAGTGGCTCTATGAAGCACACATACAATCTACAGACTCACATACATATCATTGCTCTTTGCAGGGAATTAATAGCAGCTGGAAGTAGAGTTTTGGTGCTTTTGTTAGCTGTTAGGAACCTAGAAAACAGCTATGTTATGTTGTTAATTGGAAACCAGATGAGTTGGTTATGGTGGTGATAGCTGGTGTTCTCACCTGGTGGGATAGCTGTCCCACCTCCCTAACACCAAAAGTGCAAGGAAGACATTGGCCAAAACAAGGTTTACCCAGGATCAATTTTTAATTTTCTGAAGAACCCAGATGTGCTTGACTAGAACCAGAGCTGCTTATTATACACAACAAAAAATAGTATATATTAGAAGATTTTTAGCCTAGCTATTGCCAGTTGTCAAATAATGAGCTTTATAAGACAACTGCCAAGTTTGTACAGTGTGGCCTTCTCGATTATCTGCCAGGATCAGTGAACTACAAAATGTACTCTCAAGGAATTAAAAAAAATTGACCCATTTGATGGAATTACTTAGTAATGCCCATTTAAAATTGAATAGTGGCTATCCCAAAGTATAATTTTTGTACAGATAAAATTATTGTTAAATTAGTTCTTTTTTACATAATTAGATATCAGGATACATTTCTTTGTATGCTCCTTTTTAGTTTGAGATAGTAAAACCATGTTATCAGTGTGGAGGAAGATTCTGCTTCCAGTTTATAGGAGCAGGAGGTGAAGTAGCCAGGTACTGGAAGCTCATCAGATGATTGGTATAAAATTAAAGAGAACTGTTGGTCTGTTAAAATTTAATCTTGCTCACATTGTAACCAGGTGTGTGGTATGCTTACTTAAGCAATGGTTTAAAGATATTTAAAAGATTGTGCTTCTTCCAGTGTATCATCTAATTCACAAAGCAAAGAATATATTCGAATTTAGAGTGATAAACAACTAGTATTTCAGGCCAAAATTATTTCATAAAAAATAACTAAAGCTGGAATATTCAAACTACTGAACTGTAGAGTGCTAATTGGCATCAGAGACATAAGCTACAATGGTGGTTTAATTGAATGTAATCACTGAAACTGATTTTTTTAAGTCACTGAAAAAAGGTACCTGAACCATCTTCTGCGTCTGTATTTTAAGCACATTCTGAATCATAGTGTATCCAGAATCACTGATGTTTCCCTTACAGGTTTTCTTAACATCTTCTGTCTACTTGGGAAGCCAGAGGGAAAAAGACTTTCTTTTTAGGGTTACTTTTATTGCTGCTATCTGAACAAAATGTTATTTCTATAATTTTTAAACCCTAAGATTTATCAAAAAATACAGAGAAAAGGAGGTCAGATATTTTAGGAACTTGTCAATTCCTTACTCCAGACTGATCTATAGGCAATACAATATTAATTTTGTACATCTTGTATAGAATCAAAGGTGTTTCTGTTACTATGAGAACCATATTTATCATAAAGAAAGTGTTGGATAGAATTTCAGAGCTATCTCCCTACTTCCTTGCCCTATAGCTGAACTCATGTCAGGGCAGGTCAAGCACAGTGGCATATTAATTGTAATTGTTTGATTGTATATAACCAACCAACTTGAGAAGCCAACTAAAACTTGCTTAATTCAGCTAAAATGAGGAATTTGTGCATGTGCATCAGGAAACCCCATAGCAGAACAGAAACAAGTATAAAGAAAGAACTGGTCCTAAGAAATAAAAACCTATAAGGAAAAAAAAAGGATCTCTGTCTGTCTGTCTGCTTTATCTGTTTCTCTTTATATTGGTTTTCTCTTCTAGGTTCACAGGGTAGCAGACGGTCTCCATTTCTAGGGTTTAGCTATTCTTTGTTTAAGACACCTGTCAAAACTAACGTTTTAAAAGTCTCAATTTCAACTTCTTGGAAGCTTTAATCTCATTAGCCAAACTTAGGTTGTATGTCAGATCTATTCCAGATTATCTGTACAGGAGGAAGTAGTACAAACTTGGTTGTCACAGACCACTCCCTATAGATAAAAGAGACATTTAGAAAGTTTCTATAAGTGCCTTATGGGGAAAGCTTAAGCAGGGAGGTAGAAACCTGAGAGAGGGGGTGATGCCTAGGTATCTGAATCTCATTGTTTCTTTCGGTGGATGAGTTTGCATTAGTCTGAGGGAGACAGGAATCAAGTAGAATCTGTGATAATTGGAGAGAAGAGTCAACTTTGGAATTTTGTAATGCAAACTCTTGTATTGGGGTTGAATTATCTGACACCAAGAGGAAGGAAGCAGCTTCCCTAAACTCAGCAGTGAGTTGTGATCTAAATATTTCAGTGCTCAATATTCCAAGGATAATATGGAAATATTTGTTAGATTGTAAAGATCAGTACAGAGATTGAAGTTATCAGCATCTTCTTTCCTTTAGAAAACTTATTGATTTCAAAGAGTTAATGCAAAATATCCAAATATACAATTTCGAGAGTCTTTGAACACTGTAGTCTGATTCTGAAGGAAATTTATTAGCATAAAATACCTTTAAGCTATCTGAAAGGAATAATTATAGTTTAACATTAGAAATTATACTATAATCATGCTAATAGGTCAAATAAGACAATAATAAACATTTGATAAGATTATGTAAAGTCATATGATAAAAATATTAGCCTAAGTTATGTTATAAATACAAAACAAACTAGAAATTGACCAAATATTTAACACATAAAGCACATCTTTCTTAGTCTATAGCTGATTGTATATTTATAGTTATTCTTATCAAAGAGATGGATTAAACCTATTACCATAATTATTAATATTCTATCAATTTTAACCAATGTGGTAAACGTGAAACAAAAATGACAAAGATTATTACTAAAAGGGAAAAATCATTTCATGATAATTTTCAAATTATTTGATCTCAAGACAATATTTATATTAGAAAGATAAAATATAACATTAATATTAGAACATTAAGACTTTTCTACATAGTATTAAGAGGTCATTGATTAATACATGGGAACTGAAACTCTTGTTTTCTTTTGCAAAAATTACTGAAAATATGTTGGAATAAATTGAACCTATTTGAAGACAACTTTACATATTTGAAAAAAAGGAGAGACATTTCTTGTTTATGGACAGAAGAGCTAAATATAGGAAAAATGTTAATTCTTCCTGAATAAATCTGTATTCATTCACATTATAATTCCAGTAGAAATATCTAGGCAGTATTTCCTGGAATTTTAATAGTATTTTAAATTTTAATTATGAGAGTAAATGAGCAAAAATAACTAGAGTGATTTTAAGGAAAAATATTCCTACCAAACATTTAACATTTAAGAATAATGTTAAACTACAATAATCAATCCAGTATGAATCTAATACCAGAATAGACATGTGATAAACTACCATAAACAATCCAGTATGAAACTAGTACCAAAACAGACATGTGATAAACCAAATAGAAATAGTCAGAAACATATAATGATGATAAGTAAATAAACCTACAATTGTGTGTGTATATATATATATATATATATATATATGAATTTATCATATGATAATGGTGGTTTTATAACTCAGTGGGAAATAACATTTTATTGATTAAGAGTTTACAGCAGAGTCAACTGAGATGATTTTTCCACATAAGAAAGTATTATCCATTTGAAATTTATTTTACAATTATGTTAAAAAGAAGCAAAATAATAAAGAAAAGAAAATGTAGGAGAAAGTTTATTTGATTTGAATGGGAAAGTTTAAAATAAGTAAAATAAATTATTATAAAAAATGCCTTATTTGATTCTTTAGAAGTATAACACTTGGATATTAAAAATTATGAACATAATTTTAAAACAGAACTTATAAGGATTCACTGGGGTTGTTGTGTCAAAACATCAATATCCTAAATATTAAAAGAGCAGAGTCAACTGAGATGATTAAGAGTTTACAGCAGAGTCAACTGAGATGATTTTTCCACATAAGAAAGTATTATCCATTTGAAATTTATTTTACAATTATGTGAAAAAGAAGCAAAATAATAAAGAAAAGAAAATGTAGGAGAAAGTTTATTTGATTTGAATGGGAAAGTTTAAAATCAGTAAAATAAATTATTATAAAAAATGCCTTATTTGATTCTTTAGAAGTATAACACTTGGATATTAAAAATTATGAACATAATTTTAAAACAGAACTTATAAGGATTCATTGGGGTTGTTGTGTCAAAACATCAATATCCTAAATATTAAAAGAGCCACAAGAATTGATATAAACTATGCAATCTCTAGGAGATCAATTAACAAAACTTGTAAATGTTAATAAATATTTGAAAAAAATGCTAAGTCTCACGTATAATCAAAGAAAGGCCAATTCATCAATGAGAGACTATTTTCCCCTTATCAAATTTATGAAGACTTAAACATTTATAGTTACTAAAATGTATTATATAGATTAGCATCATTTTTTTGGAGATCATTTGCTTGGTATGTATCCAATTCTTATTTTCTTATTTCTAGAAATGTATTCTAAGAAAATTATTAACAATTATATTTACAGTAATTCATTCACTTTGTTTTTAACTAAAACCTACCAATAATATATTGTATAGTATAAAATCACTCTAGTTATTTTGCTCATTTACTCTCATAATCAAAATAAAAATAATTATATTTACAGTAATTCATTCACTTTGTTTTTAACTACAGTAATTCATTCACTTTGTTTTTAACTAAAATCTACCAACAATATATTGTACAGTATAAAATCACTCTAGTTATTTTTGCTCATTTACTCTCATAATTAAAATTTAAAATACTATTAAAATCCCAGAAAATAATGCCTAGTTATTTCTACTAGAATTATAATATGCCTGAATACAGATTTATTCAGAAAGAATTAATGATTTTCCTATACTTAGCCCTTCTGTCCATAAATAAGAAATGTCTCTCCATTTTTTCAAATATGTTATATGTCTCTCAGTAAAGCTGGCACAACACTATATAATGGTGTTGACTGTATATTTGAGATCTGAGGTATTTTCCCCTAGATCTGCTGCTTGTTTGTGTTGTGAGCTCACCCAAGCCTCTCTACTTCATCTTTTAAATGGGAAGATTATACTAAAATGATCTAATATTTGAGGTCTCTTCCAAGTCTGAATTCTCTACATATTCTTTTAAAGCCAAAAGTGTTCCTTAAAAGAAAAAAAAAAAAATAGATGCCTATATCAGTGTTCTTATTGTCTTTCTTTAGCTGTTTATATTCATGTTTATCTTTCATAAATCATTTATGTATTTTGCCTATATTTTATTGATTCTCTTATAAGGTACCTCATTTTTACAAGAGTGCTGTGTCTTTTAAAATCGAGAATACACAGTTTAATATGATGTGGTCCTGTGAGTTGCCAAATTTCATAGCTTAACAGTGGAGGTACAGAAACCTGTCACTAACAATAATTCAATTTGATAAGTGATATGATAGAGGCATGAGCATTTGCAAACACAACATAAGGTTGAGACTGAGAAACTACATAAGGGAAGCTTAAAGATTACAAAACAGAGAGCAAGTGACATGTAATTTAAGTTACAAAGAGAAAGTGACATTTCTTCTGGTGGACAAGATGTGGAAACGGTATTCATGATGGAGAAGGCAGTTTAATAATAGCTTGAAGACAGGCAAGGGCATTCACATTCTAAGAAAGTTGAGCATCCACTATGGAAGAATGTAACACAGTGGTTGTGCGAGCAGTCAGGTGATGAGGCTGAAGATGAGCTTGGGCTTGGTGAGAAACCTCTGCCAAGTTTGGCTTTGGATTTGACACAGCAGGGAAAAGGAATGGGGCTTTTTGAGCAGGACAGTGAAATGCTAGCGTAAGTGTTTTAGAAAAATAACTATGGCAGCAATTTGAAAACTGAAGCAAGTGAGATTAAAGGCAGGGATGGTGTGTTTAAGAGATAGTTTCAGTAGTCACAGTGAGAAAATAGTATTTAAAATAGGAAAGTAAAGGTACGTGTGAAATGGAAAGACGTCAAAGATAGAGGAAGGAAATACAGAATTATTTGAATGATGACTCTGTTCTAGGTACTGTGCTTTGACTAGAAATCAAAGAAGTATCTTAACTCCCCCAACAATCTCTCTTTATAACTGTTTGTGACAAACTTATTACTGGAGATAATTCAGTATTTTAGTATATATATTATTGATGTAATCAACTTGACACTTTCTGTTTCATCACATTTTTAAATTTTATTTATTTATTTATTTTTTAAGAGACGGAGTCTCTCTCTGTCACCCAGGCTGGAGTGCAGTGGAGAGATCTCTGCTCACTGCAACCTTCGCCTCCAAGGGTTCAAGCAATTCGCCTGCCTCAACCTCCCAAGTGGCTGGGACTACAGGCGCACACTGCCAAGCCAGCTAATTTCTTTTGTATTTTAGTAGAGACGGGGTTTCACCATGTTGCCCAGGCTGGTCTCAAACTCCTGAGCTCAGGCAATCTGCCCACCTTGGCCTACCAAAGTGCTAGGATTACAGTCTTGAATCACCGAGCCCGGCCTCATCTAAGTAGAGAATGAGACAGAAATTCATTATATGGAAAAATTGACATAAAATGTCACTCTTGAAGTTATGGTGCGTAATTTCCTTATGATTAAATTTACTTGTTTAGTAAACGAAACAAAGTTAAATATGATTGATTATCTGTTGATCTAAAAATAATATCCTTTTTGATAATTGTCTCATTAGAAATACAATTGAAGAAATTAATAATTTGGAAATATATAATTCTTGAAGTCTCTGCTTATCACTATATAATCAATATTACTGTATATCCATTCACTTTTCAAAAATTTATAAATATTTTTGGGAATAAATAGGTCGATTCACAATTAAGTAATTTTTTTGTTTCTGATTAAGGAAACATCAAGCTAGCTGTAAATTATTAATCTTACCCATTAAGTCACCATAAAATTTAGCAGTGTAATTCTACTTGCCTCTGTTTTCTAAATGAGTGAGGTGTTAAACTGTGAGGTTTTCAAAGTCTGATTTCTTTTATAGTCTTGAAGGACAAGGTTTATTAATCTCTTATTTCTCCCTTAAAATATAAGGACTTACATGTGGGCCAAGACTGAGCCAGCATTGAAGAAAAGCTTGAAGCAAATCAGTGGATTTACTCTAGCTCTTCCTAGAGTCCTACTCAACTTCATCCACTGTGTTGGGCTTCTTTTACTCATTCTTTATTTTTGTAATTCC
Organism: Rhinopithecus roxellana; assembly: GCF_007565055.1. NCBI lineage: Eukaryota > Metazoa > Chordata > Mammalia > Primates > Cercopithecidae > Rhinopithecus > Rhinopithecus roxellana. Next base: position 66,546,497 of record NC_044554.1, read on the forward strand.
TGGTCTCTTCATCACATTTGAAAAAAAGCAGGATGAATGATAAATCCTGGAGAGAGGTGGAGTACCATGGGCTCAATAATTGAGGGCTGACCCTGGGTCTAAACTGGGATGCAGTAGTGAGCCTTGAATGAAGAATAAGGAAACAGATGTAGGAACACAGAGTGTAATGCCCAGACCGTTTATTCCCCAAAGAAGACCACCAGAGTCCAGAGTCAAAGCCAAGCGGCAAGGATCTTTACTGCAAGTTCGAACTTGGTCCCTCCGTTCCACAGCATACAAGAGGGCCCCGAACAATGCATGTGCTCGCTTTTTATAGCTCGATGTAAACAGGATATGTAAGGTTACAGAGGAACAAGGGAATTCTTTTGGTTACTGCATTATAATTGGTTAACATTTTAAGTTATACATTTAGCAGTTTTTTTATTGGTTCCCGCGCTTTCAGTAAAACCACTCCACAAACGGTTGTGACCTTATCGGGGACTCTCCAGGTGGTGTTTTTCTAAAGTTGAGACAAATGGAGTAATGTTTGTACTGGGCCCAGGAAGTTGAGACAAATGGAGGAATGTTTGTACTGGGCCCAGGAAGTTGAGACAAATGGAGGAATGTTTGTACTGGGCCCAGGACTGAGATATATGGAGGAATGTTTGTACTGGGCCCAGGAAGTTGAGACAATTGGAGGAATGTTTGTACTGGGCCCAGGACTGAGATATATGTTTGATTTCTTACAAGAGGATTTGAGGTGGTGGGGAAAGTTTCTGAAGGAGTTTATATCTAATAGTTTGTATTTTTTTCTAGTGATCAGAAACACAAACTTTATACTCCATTTGAATCTAGCTTTACAACATTCAACACCTTGTAATAGTGGCCAAGCAACAAAACCTCTATAAATTTTTGTTTCCTCATTTATAAAAAAAAGGTTATAAGAAAATATATAGTATATCTACTTTGGTTTCCTATGAAGTTTAAATGTAAGGTAATGATACATAGACAATACTTAAAAGATATAAACTGTACAATATATGAAGAATATTTTATCAATAGAGATTTAACAGATTGCTTGGGTCACCTTATAAAAATGATGAGATGAGTGGGTTGGGACTGAGGACTTGAGAATCTTTAGAAAGATGTAGACTTAGAAAGTACTACATACAAGGATCAGTTTGGGAGGTGAAAACAAGGCAGGAGTTGGAAAGGATGCTTCCGCCACAGCAACAACCAACAGGGTATTTTCAGCGGTGCCAGGTCCTTGCATATAGGAACAGAAATGTGAATGTTTTTATGATATTCTTAGGCTAAATAGGAAAGTACTTGACTGCTGAGATGGGCATCTAATGAATCTAGAATGGACCAGGTGGGGTTCATTTTCTCATTATTTCTTGTTTCTTCAAAATTATGTATTACTTTTTTTTTTTTTGGATTGATGGATCGTATTTAATGGAATTGCACCCATGTTGTTAGGGATGATCATTTTCTTAGTGGTATTTTGCTTCAGAAAGAATCTACCCAAAAATTATAATGGAGACTTGGTTATTTTTTGCTTCAAAGCTGTTAACTTTTATAATTACATTAAGGTTTCAACACAAAATTAGTTTGAAAGTGAGGGATAGGGTCTGGGCAGCGTGGCTTATGCCTGTAATCAGAACTTTGGGAAGCCAAGGTGGGTGGATCACTTGAAGTCAGGAGTTTGAGATCAGCCTGGCCAACATGGTGAAACCCCATCTCTACTAAAAATACAAAAATTAGCCGGGTGTGGTGATGTGAACCTGAAAACTCAGCTGCTAGGGAGGCTGAGGCAGGAGAATTGCTTGAACCTGGGAGGTGGAGGTTGCAGTCAGCCAGAATCCTGCCACTGCACTTCAGCCTGGGTGACAGAGGGAGACTCTGTCGCAAAAAGAAAAAAAACAAAAAAAGAAAAAGTGAGGGACATTAATGAAAAAATTCCTTTAAATTCTTGTGCCTAATTATTATGCTTTTGGGATTTCGGTTTTCCCAGTCTTTTGGATGTGTTTAAAAATGATTATAAAATAACTTTTGACTCATATACACACCTTATCTGTAGCTAAGCTAAGTGAACAATTACTCAATTTTAATTAAAAAAATCTGTATGTATTTATGGTTTTTATGTGCGTATGTCACATTCATTTAACATTTATTAAATGTCTATTATGTGCTTAAACTGTGCCATTTGTATTTTTTCTCCGTTCCATCTCTCATTTCTTTTCTTTACTTCATCTTCCTTTATATCTTAAAATTCTTTTTCTCTCCTCTTGTCCTCTTTGTTCCCAGTATTTCTCTGTTTGCCCTTGTGGTCATTCAGTAACCAAGAGAGAGTGACTAGGATCGTGAACTTTTGAGAGACAGACATGAGCTCATATCCTAGCTCTTCCACTAATGTTGTAAGATCTTGGATAAGTGATTTATATTTTATAAGCCTTTATGGCCTCATCTTTGAATGGAAAAAATAATAATACCCACCTCATAGCATTATTCTGAGCATTTAATGAGATAATTTATGCTTAAGAACTTAACACGATGCCTGGCACAGTGTAAATAGGCAATAAATGGTAACTATTATTTTTCTTTCTGCTCCTGACAATAAACCCTCAGTATATATTTACTGAATTTCAAACATACACACATAAAACCCCCCAAATACATGCCCATCCACACAAATTCCTTTACATGCCTTAGATTTCAAAGCATCTGATAAATCTCCTGTAATCAGTAATACTGTGCTATCTGAATTTAATTTCTTATTTCTTGAGGTGTTATTCACGTATTCCCAAAGGGGTTAGGCTTTTTAGTTTGCCCTTTCTTTTTTCTCTTGCAGTCACCTCCTGAACCCTTGATTTCTTATTGGAACCTTAGGGTAAGATACGGGAATAAAAGGACCTAAAACCTATATGAATATATCTGGCCTCAAGTAAAAGGGCAGGATAGATAAGAAGGTGGAGGCTGTTGGTTGAAAAGGTCTTCAGGGAATGTCTACTAGAATACAATACACCTCCTAGGTTAAGAGTCTCTTCAGAAAGTTAGTTGTTGCCTGTGAAAGAGACCCTCTTTCCTTTGCAGAGTTAAACTGTTGCCCTTTGGTCACACCCAACTCAACCAGAGAAAAGTCCTTGTAGCACTGCCCAGCTGACTCAGTTGTCCATGTTCACAGAACAGAGATAAGTGGATTCTGCGTGACAGAATTAGTTAAAAGTCACATGCCCTATTTCTTTAAAAAAAGTAATTCAAATAGAAATGAAAATACACATTTTGGCAAGTACAATTTATACTTAATCCTGCTTAAGAAAGCTCTAATTTTCCCCAGATCTTGCTGGGCTTTGTTGTTGTTGTTGTTAACTTTAGACAAAGTATAAAATACATACAGAAGAGTACAATAAATCTATAGCTCAGTGAATTTTCATAAACTGAAAGCACCCCAAACAGGATCCAGAACACCAAACCAAACCCCCAAATCCTCAGCTGGCACCTCAAAACCCTCCTGGGTTCTCTACTCCTCATTACACCCTCACCAGGAAGTCACTCTCCTAACTTTTGACAGCACAAACTAGGGGTTCCTGCTTTTAAACTTTATATAAATAATATTGTATAATCTGTACTTTTAAATGGCTTCATTTCACAGCAATTTTTAATAAAGATAAAATGTATTTCTACCATTATCTGTCTCTGTGAATAGTAGATTCAATTACTTAAATTTACTTTGTTAGATATTCAATATTTAATTTTTAAAGCCAAAGAAATTATTTTATGAAATAACATTTAATATCTATTAATGAGGTTTAAATTTATAAAGGTTTACATTTTAGTACAATACCCATAATTTCTTTGAAACTGGTAAAGAAAATATTACCTTCATGAACCTTCTCGTCTTGGTTTCGTTATCGTCATTCTTTTAAATAATAAACTTCATTTTTCTAGAGCAGTTTTAATTTCACAGCAGAATTGAGTGGAATGTATAGGAGTATCCATAGTTCTACACTGAGATTCATTCTCTGACCTAAAGTCCTCTATCCTCCACCTATCTATACTTCCTTCCCACCTCATCTCTGGCAACCACTGATCTTTTAACTATCTCCACAGTTTTGCCTTTTCCAGAATGTCTTATAGTTGGAATTATACAGTACGTAGCTTTTTCAGGTTCACCTCTTTCAGTTACTGATATACGTTTGGGCTTCCTCCATGTCTTTTTATGGCCTGGTAGTTCATTTCATCTTACTATTATTGAGTTTTAAGGGCTCTTTGTATATTTTGATATAGATGCCCTTTATCATTTTGTCTTTTGCAAATATTTTCTCCCAGTCTGTGGCTTGCCTTCTCCCTCTCTTGAATGTATCTTTTCCAGGGCAGCAGTTTTTCATTTTAATGAAGCCCAGCTTATCAATTCTTTCTCTTATAAATTGTGCCTTTGATACTGTAGCTAAAAAGCATCCCCATACCCAGTGTTATTTAGACTTTCTCATATGTTATTATCTTTTAATAGTTTTAATAGTTTTCCCTTTTATATTTAGGTCTATATGATTCATTTTGAGTTTGTTTGTGTAAAGAGAATAAGGTATGTGCCTAGATTTATTTATATTTTTTTGCATGGAGTTGTCAAGTTGTTCCAGCACTATTTGTTGAACCCATTCCTTTTTTTTAGTTAGAGATTTGAAGATGAAACTTTTGCCCATACTCAATTGTTCAAATGTCATTAAAAGTGAAGTAAAGTGTTCTTTGTAGCCAGAATTGTGTGTGTATGTATCATTGTTGTTGTTATTTTTGTGATTGTTGGGACTGAAGGAACATAAATATTGTGTAAACAATAATGAAATAAATGAAAACTAATAAGGTTAAATTGAAAAACTACCCAGGGAAAATATTACTGCATAGGATTTATTGGCTGACTGTTGAGCACCTGATTAATCCATATGGATATTAAATGTAATTCCTGAAATATTTCATCTTCCAGGAAACAGCATTCTTACATCTGTTTCAGTTTCAATTGACAGCATCAGAAAATAATCTAATCCCATCAGTCTCTGTCCTAGGCACTGAAGAGAAGAAAATTATACTCTCCCAGCTAATTCTCTAGGGTATTTCCAAAGTACTAAAACCATCAGTGTAAGGTTACCAACTTTTTCTTTCTCTTAGCACCTAATTGTTTCATTTTACCAGGGAGGAAAACACATTTGCTTTTCTTCACTTAGTTGCTAATGACAGCATGTCAGAGTTGTCACAAATTCTAGAGTCAGTAAATTCTAGAGTGCTAAAGAGACATTTGAGAAAACTGCAGTGTTCTTGATTGTACATTGCTCCTTTTTCTAAAAATAAGTGCTTTCTGATTTTTCTATCCCCATATTTATTCTGAAATGACATCAGCCATCTGCAAAAAAGCTTTTGACTGACATTTCAGACATTTTTTCCAGGTAGTATTTAAATAAGAATTACCTGGGTATATCTCTCTGATCCTACTAGATAAACTTCAGTCAAAACCATAAAAAGAATTGACACTTCCTATACACAGAAACTATCTTGGGGTGAGGGAGAGGAAAGGCATTTTCACTGTTAAAGATTGTAATTAACTCATAGAGTCAAATGAGAAAGTTTTTCTTTTCATCTTAAACACGGTCTACGTGCATAGGCACAATCTATCAGATATTGTTAAAAAATAATGAGATCTTTATTGCAATGTTTGCATAATACTTTCTTTTTATACCTTTACAGGTTATGTGCTTCATCAGTTTTGCACTCTATGAAGCTTTCAAATGGGCTGCAGTAACAAGTTTTAAATGATACTCCCTTGCACGTGATATGCTAATATATGAATAAACAAACACCATTTCATGTTGGATTTTCTTTTTCTTTTTAGCATTATTGAAACCATCTTTTGGCTTTTGAGCATGATGGCAATGTGCTTTACTGGTACTGAAGCAGAAAATAACCAGTCCATAAATTTTCTAGCAGCCTCCAGACACAAAATGTTTATGGAAATAAAATAGCGTATTTTGCAAACTCCAGAATGGTTTCAGCTGAATAGCTTTAAGTCCTACCACAGGTCTAACTAGAAAGTGAATTTATAATAACAAGTGCTTTTAAGTTTACAATGGAGTGTGTGCACATAAACACATAGCTACCTCTCTTTATATAGAAATAGAGGAAATAAATAAAAAGTATAAAATGATATATGTAAAGAAAGGAAATGTTTTCTTGCCAATGTCAAGATAAATTTTTCTAACTTCATAGAGATATTGAGTAAAAGTAGTTTTTCAATTGTTTCATATCTTTGAACAGTGACTGGAATAAACCAAATGACATTTGAGCTTGTATTAGCTTTCAGCTGGCATTTACAGAAAATGTTTCCAGAGCCAGTTCACTACCTACATTGTTATTATTGTTTTTAATCTTAAGAATTGAACAAGAATCAAACATGCTCAGAGTACTGTGGACAGCATCTACCTTCTTTACTACATTTTAAGAGCATCATAATTTAGGCATGATACTGTTGCAGATTAATGTAATGAGCTATTTTAAAACTTTAGCAATTTATCGCAGGTTTTTAAATACAACATTCTGAATTGCCCGTGGGAAAGGTGTTTAATTGACATATGCAAGTTTAGGTGATTCTATTTGATAACACAAGGGACTATGCTCACAGATTCAATCTAACATAAAAAATTAACCCTGTGCATTTCAAGCATTCCTTGAAGTAATAATACCTGATTAGCCTCTCCATCTCTAATATTTGGTTTGAATCAGGAAAAAAAATGTTAACTGCCATATCATTATCCGGCGATAGTTCTCTAAGATTTTAAATATTCCTCTTTGTAGACAAGGGAATATGAGTACTTAATCACTGTGATTGAAAAGTCTTTGCAGAGTTCCCTGGCAAAGGCAATGATATCACAAATACATAAAGATTAATGCATTTCAGTGTGGATTCAGATCACTTAAAATGTAGATTTGGAGGGGTAGAATAAAATAAACTATATGACATTTAGAAAAATAATAAATTGGTGGCCGGGCGCGGTGGCTGAAGCCTGTAATCCCAGCACTTTGGGAGGCCGAGACGGGCGGATCACGAGGTCAGGAGATCGAGACCATCCTGGCTAACATGGTGAAACCCCGTCTCTACTAAAAAAAAAAAAAAAAAAAAACTAGCCGGGAGAGGTGGCGGGCGCCTGTAGTCCCAGCTACTCAGGAGGCTGAGGCAGGAGAATGGCATAAACCCAGGAGGCGGAGCTTGCAGTGAGCTGAGATCCGGCCACTGCACTCCAGCCTGGGCGACAGAGTGAGACTCCGCCTGAAAAAAAAAAAAAAAGAAAAGAAAAATAATAAATTGCTTTAAACTGCCTGCCTATTGTGTGTTGTTTTTCCTATCCCAGGTTTGAATTATAAACATTCTTTTAGTATTTGAGGTGGAAAATAATCTCATCATTTGGGATTTATATTCAAATGAATGTATGTATATATATAAAGATGATAAGCTCCTAATAAGTACCCCAGGTTTTCTTATTTCAATACTCAGTGGAAAATTTCTTTGATGATAAATTTAAAATTTATTCATGTTAAATCATTTTACCTGTTAATCATCTTGAATTTTTCCAAATGACAACAAAAACTTCAGACATCTTAATGCTTTTAATTTTAATATGTGTATGTGTGTGTGTATATATATATATATTTGTGTGTACATATATGTGTGTATATGTGTGTGTATACATGTATATGTGTGTGTGTATATATATATATATATATATATGCCAGTGTGTGTGTGTATATATTCTGTCATTAGCCCTAACTGTCCTGTGTAGTGGAGCAACTAGGTGAGTGTTATTATGCCATTGACAGCATACATATATATAAAAGTTAAATATAAACTAAGTAATTCTTCAAGGCCTGAAATCCTGGCTCTACCACTTAACTAGGTAGGTGAACTAGATATATGCTTCACTAAATTTAAGACTCACAGATATTCAAGGAATTGGGACTAGATCCAGAATTTTCAATTCTATGTTCAATGCTCCAAGTATCAAAGGAGCTCAAAGAGGACATTGCTCTGAAGATAGCCAATTAAAATTGCTAAATCTGCATTCATTCCTCAAGCTAGTCATTCAACAGATTATTAATCTCTGCTTACTATATACTAGGCATTGTTAGGAGCTGAATAAGCAAAACAGAATCCCTGTCCTCAGGAGGATGCAGTTTAGTAACACATGTAGTTAACAAGCAACTACAAAATGTGAAGTATTTCCATGCAGAAACAGGATATTGTCAGAGGAGGAGAGTGGGACTAATTAGATAGGGAAGTCAAGGAAAGTGTCCTCAAGATAGAGATATTTGAACTGAGTCCTTATTTGTGAGAAGGATAAGAACCTAGGAAAAGCTGGTACAAAAGCCTTAAGACAAAAAAGAGATTTGTGTAACCACCATAGTAAATTATCTTCTGTCATGGGAATCAGAGCCCTTTGTGCTAAAAAGTATGTTATTTCCTGAAGTTCTCACAGTATGATTTGCTCTTTAGAGTTGAGTTGACACATCATCTAGTAAACACTTTGGAGAAACCCGTGGAAATCCTTATAGCTGTTTTCACAGTGTTTAGGGTTCAGGCATGTCTTCTACATGCGTCTGTAGTACACTCTACTGTAGTTAGGAAGTACTGATTTTTAAAGTGTTTCCTTGAAGTTCACACTGTGAACATGACACTACTGAACACTGAAAATATTTTGTCTTGCAAATACCTCCTAGATTTTAATTGTAGCTTCTAGAAAGTATGGCATACCAAACTACATCAGATAACAACTAGTCAAATGTTAATTAATTTTCACAGTCATTTTTTTTTAGAGACTTGGTCTTGCTTTATTGTCCAGACTGGAGTGCAGTGGCTTTTCACAGGCATACTGTAGTGCACTACTGCGTTGAACTCAAGACTTCATGTGATTCTCCTGCCTCAGGCTTCTGAGTAACTGGGAATACAGGCACGTGCCACTGTGACCGCCAATATAGCCATTTTAATGACTGCTATAAGCTTCTGTGGAAAGTAAATTCTCTCCATTTGATCTCATCATTGAATTCCTCCCACTCCACGCAGGAAGGAAGAGGTTGAATTGGATGGGTCAGATTTGAGGTTTAACTTTTTGCTGCTGGGTGGAGTCATCATCTGGCTAAAAGTAAGTGAGTGAGGCTCTTGTTGGAGGATTCCCTAAAGGACCAGTGATAATGAGGTGGTGAGATGCTCTCTCTACGCAGTTCTGGCCTCCTAGCTTTGCCTCTGAGGATGTGCTTTTTCACATACGGTGGCTGACCAAAGATCACTCTCCTGGCCTGAGTAGGCCTGGGGCAGGTTGGTCTAATTCAACTCAAAATTAGGCCCTGCTAGTAAAACTGACTCACTTTCCTAACTAAAATAGGGGCAAGGAGCCCTCCTTATTGTCTGTTCTAGTTTGTGAATTTTCATATGGAGTTTCAGGCCAAAGTCATAGCTACTAATAAAGTACAATGGTGCCTTCCTTTGCCTCTTTTGTTTGTATGTTTCCTTGGAGACCTTGGAGGAGAGTGGGACTAATTAGATAGAGAAGTCAAGGAAAGTGTCACCAAGATAGAGATATTTGAACTGAGTCCTTCTCTTTGTGAGAAGGATAAGAGCCTAGGAAAAGCTGGTACAAAAGCCTGGAGGAGGATTGGCTAAGCCACGGAGGGACTTGGGTATTCCTAGTTTTTCTGTCTAAATAATGGAAGTCCTCTAAAGAGCCCCAAATTAACTTTAAGACAAGGTAAATTTAACTACATGTACATGCATACATGCACAAGACAAACACACACATGCAATGGAAAAGGTGGTAATAGGTATAAGAAATATCCTTCTAAGAAATAATGTTTAATTTGTCCTCTCCATTGTAATACAGAGCAGAAACTTAATGATACAATTTTTTTTTAAAGCCATACAAAAAAGAAATGCAGTAAATGACCCTTCTGTTGACTATTGATGTTGAGTACAATTCCTGGATTTAAAATTTCCTTTTGCGGCCTTATTTAGTCACGCTGGTTTTCTTTCTTTCTTTCTGGAATTTCCAATGGAAAATGTGAGACTGATACAAGTGCTAACATTTACTGAGTCCTTATGTTGTGTGAGGTAGATTTCTAGGCATTATTTCTATATTATTTAATCTTCAAAATAATATAATAAAGTAGGGATAATTTTTATCCTTATTTCTGCAGATGAGGAAACTGAAGCACACATGTAGTACCCATACAAGTTAAGTGGGAGCCAGGATTTGTGACTTTGAAGAATTACTTCACCCTTAGTTGTAGTCCTAATTACAGGGTAATTAAGGTATACCACCTTTAATGATAACTGCTTTTGTAGAAGCAGGGGAAAACTTATTAGTGAAAAAAAAAGTGTCTAAAAGAGAAAGCAAAGAACCTTTATAATTTAGACAGAACACTAGGACTAATAGAGTCAGATTAGCTCTCTGTAAGTAGGAGATTATGTGAAGCAAAGTGAAAACAGGAACTGAGAAGCAAAAGTCAAAAAAAAAGTTGTTTCAAAGAGTTGGAAGACAGTGGCTAAAACAAATATGAAATCAAGGTAAATCCTCTGGAAGTTCATTACAGTCATATTTGAGGCTTGGATATTAACATTCATGATTTTACTGAGGCTGAGGAGTAGAATTAAGGTTCTTTCCAGCCCAATATGTTTTTTTCTTCATTGGCTTAATTGAGGTAAAATATAGACATGGTAAACGCCATCAATTTCAAGTGCAGAATTTGAGGTTTTATTTCTTTTAACAAATATATACAGTGGTGTAACTGTTACTGGGGGGGTCCTTGCTCCCAGAACTCCCAAGATGGTGGTGGGCTGCTTCCAAAATGGCGGTGGGCCACTTCCAAGATGGTGGCAAGCCTTGTTTTCTCTGACCTGGGGTTCTTGGCCTCACGGATTCCAATGAATGGAATCTTGGTCCATGCAGCGAGTGTTATAGCTCTATTAGAAGCTGTGGGTCATGGAAGAGAACTGATCAGGAGTGACAATGGGCGCCTGGCTGTATCAGGAGCACAGCAGACACCCTGCCGGATCTGGAGGGATGGAAGTCAGTGGCGAGTCTGCAACGGCAGCAAACAGCAGTGGTGGACAGCAAGCGAAAGCTCAGCTGGAGACGTAACAAACATGGACCAGAAGAGTGCAGTTGCAAGATTTAATAGGGTGAAATAGAGTGAAAACAGAGCTCCCATACTAAGGGAGGGGACCCAAAGGAGGTTGCTGTTGCTGGCTCCAGTGCCTGGGTTTACTTTGGTATCCTTGTCCCTCCCACTGTGCTCTCAGGCAGTAGATGATTGGCTATTTCTTTACCTCCTGTTTTTCCCTAATTAGCATTTTAGTGTGCTCTCCTTAGTATCTGACTGGTCAGGTGTGAGCTAAGTTTCAAGCCCCGTGATTAAAGGTGGAAGCGGTCACCTTCCCAGCTAGGCTTAGGGATTCTTAGCTAGGAAATCCAGCTAGTCCTGTCTCTCATAACCACCACTGCAATTATGATTTAGAACATTTTTATCACCCCAAGTGTTCTCTCCTGTCTCTTTGCAGTGTCATGTCCTGAATCCCATTTCTTAGAAATCACTGATTTGCTTTCTATCAGTAGATATTTTTTAATTTAAAAAAGATAATATGAATGGAGATACACATTTTGCAGATTTTGTGTGTTCTTTCTTCCATTTAGAACAAAATTTTTAAAATGTACCTGTGTTGTGTCTATCAGTAGTTCATTCATTGCCCACCTCCCTTTTTGCATGAGTATATCACAATTTGTGTATTCATTCATTAGTTGATGGACATTTGGATTGTTTCCAGTTTTCCCCATGAAAAATAAAGCTTTTATGAAAGTTCAAGTACAGCTCTTCGTGAGGATATACGCTTTTGTTTCTCTTGGCTAAATACCTGGGAATAGAAGTTCAAGATTCTATGATAAGAATACGTTTAACTGTACAGGAGACTGACAAACTGTTTTCTAAAGTGACCATACCATTTTGCATCACTAACAGCAATATATGACAGTTTCAGTTGCTGTACTCCTCTCCAACACTTGATATTGTCATATTGTCAGTCATTTTAATTTTAGCCGTTCTCACGAGTGTGTAGTCATTACTCACTGATCACTAGTTATCTTGTATATCTTTCTATAAGCTTATTAGCCATTTCTATATCTTCTCTGATCAAGTCTCTTCAAATCTTTTGTCCATTTTTAAAAACTGAATTATTTACAGCTTACCCTTGAACTGTAAGAAATCTTCATTCATTCTGAAAATTACACCTTTATTAATTACACATATGATTATATATATTTGTTTTATATGAAAATGTAATATTTGTTCATATATTTAGCAAATATTTTTCTTTTCACTTTCATAATAGTATCTTTTGAGAAACATTTTCAATTCTGATGAAGGCTAATTTGGCAACTTTTTAAAATGAATCTTACTTGTTTTTCATAGCTAAGAAATTTGTACCTAACTCAAGATTATGACTTTTTTTTTCATTGTTTCTTCTCAAAGTTTAAGTCTGTGATCCTTAGAAAGGTGATTTTATTTTATTATTTTTATTTTTTTGAGATGGAGTCTCACTCTGTCACCTAGGCTGGAGTGCTGTGGCATGATCTTGGCTAACTGCAACCTCTCCCTCCAGGTTCAAGTGATTCTCCAGCCTCAGCCTCTGGAGTAGCTGGGATTACAGGCACGCACCAGCATGTCGGGCTGATTTTTAAAAAAATTTTAGTTAGAGACGAGGTTTCACCATGTTGGCCAGACTGGTCTCGAACTCCTGACCTCAAGCGATCCACCTGCCTCAGCCTCCCAAAGTACTGGGATTACAGGTGTGAGGTACTGTGGTACCTACCTGGTGAAAGGTAATTTTAAAATACAATATGAGGTAAAGCTTGAGGTTTATCTTAAAAATATCGATATTAATTGTTCTACTACCAGTATTTGAAAAGACTGTTTCCCATTGTATTATATTTATACTTTTGCTGTAAATCAGTTGAATACATATGTGTAAGTCGATTTTTGGATTTGCTATCTTGTTCTAAAGGTCTATATGTGTATGCATATTCTAATACCCCACTGTCTTGATTATTATAATTTTATATTAGGCATTGAAATCAAATAGTGTAAATTCTCTTTGTTTTTCTTTTTTAAAAATTGCTTTGCTATTCTATGCCTTTTGGATCTATGTATCAATGTTATAATCCATTTGTCAATTTTTACAAAAAAACCCCCCACCTGTTCTGATTTTAATTGGTATTGCAATGAATCTATAGATCAGTTTGGAGAGACTTGACATCTTAAGGTCCAGTCTTCCACATCTATGAAAATTATTTTTCCACTATTTAGATGTTTTAAAATTTATCTCCACAATGTTTTAAATTTTCACCATGTAGGTGTTCCATATATTTTGTTAAATTTATCTTTATTTCATATTTTTGATGGTCTTGTGAGTGCAATTATTTAAAAAATAACCAATTCTAGTTTGGTAATGGAAAAACTTATTTTTGTATGTTTACTGTGTGTCCAGCAATCTGTATTAACTCACATTTTTTCAGCTGATTTTTGGTAGACTCCTTAGGCCTTTTAACTTAATCATATTATTTACAAATGAAGATAGTTTTATTGCTTCCTTTCAAATATGCATGATGTTTAACTCTTCTTCCTACTTTATGCTGCTGGTTAGGTCTTCCAGTACAATGTTGAATTGTACTGGAAAATGATAAACTAAGGCATCCTTGTCTTTTTTTCCATCATAGACAGAAATAATTACATTTTTTTACCATTAAGTATGATGTACTAATATAGGTAAATCTAGAAAACACGAGTGATATAAGCTAGTTGTAGAATAGTGTGATAATATGACACAATAAAATAATATAAAATATATGAACATTAATACATACTATGTTTTTGTAGATAGAAACATATATACAAAGTGAATAAAAATATACATAGGAATAATAAATACCAAGGTACTGTTTGTCTCTGGAAAGCAAGGAGGAGATGGAGAAGAATGAATTGAAGGAAAATTTGTAATTCTTCAGTTGTATTTGTATGGTTTTATTACTCAAAGAAAAACTGAAAGAAAAAGTATCCGTAGTATTAATGAAAGTGGAGAAAATAGGAATAGTATTATTAGCATCCTGAGAAATGTAAGCATAAAGAAACTGCAGTGAATACTGTATATATTTTTGTCAGTAATGAGAATAAGGTTGGTTAATATGTTAGCATAAGAATATGAATAGTATTAAAACCAAATAGAATAATTTAGATTTGATAGTATAGGCAAAAGGAAGTCATTGTAGTTTCTTGACGTGTTACTAGGTTTATATTCTAGTAAGTCACCATCAAATGGATTGTTTCATCTTGATTATAAGATCTTTGTCCAAACTGGGGAATTTGATCTTCTTTGAGGGACTAGCCAAACAGGTAACATGAATGTATAAAACTGGCATTCTATTTAGAAATTTAAATTTAAAAAGTTTGAATTTCACTTTTTGTTACTAATTATAAAAATTTTTAACTTTTAGGGTACTGTTATGATGGTGGCCTCAATAAAGCAATAATAATATCTGAATCAGAAAATTTAATTTCTATATTCTAGATAACCATGGATGAATTTCCTTGTTATTCATAAATTTATAGTCTTCCACTATTAAAGATTTATAATCTTAGGGAACATACAATGACTCATGTAGTTTATGAATATAATTTCAGTGATATGAGTACTATGGCATAACATAGAAATATTTCCATTGGTATGACCATACATTGAAGGTTTATTTGTATAATTTTTGTCTAATTCACAGGAAATGTGATATTTAAATACATATGAATCTTCTAAATTTTTATTTTGATATTTTTCCTGATGAGTTTAAAAATGAATGTACTTCATTTGTCTTAAATCATCACATTAAAACTCTAGTTGTAATATTTTATAAGGGCCTTTGTGACTTTAATAAGCAGTATTCTCTTAGCTTTCTTTAGGGCAAATAAATATATCCAAATCAAAAAGAATTTTCAGAAGATATAGATTTGTTGTATCTCTATTATATATAAATTTATTGTATTTCTGAGTTGCTTATGAATTATAGAGATGCTGTAAATGGAATACAGACACACATAATTCTAAATGCTTTTTATTGTGAGGGTGATATTTTAATATTTGGAAGGAGAGAAACACAGGATAAGAGGAGTAATCTTGTGAAAATCCAGTGTACAAGAAGAAATTCAATAAGCATGACTTACGGAGAATACGTTTACAAGCAGAGGTTGTACCATGGAATAAAATAAATAAAAATGAAGCTTCATGGCTATGATTTATCATCACACAAAAAAAGACAAACTATTCATATTTTATGCCTAATGTTAATAGTAGAGGGAGAAAACCCAAAAGCAAAGTACAAGGTAATACATTTTCATTAATTGAGCAGGTGTAATTGAATAATTTCAGTTTTGGACCTATGAGAGCTCTTTGTGGAATATTCAAGTGAAGATATTTAGGAGGAGTTGGACATATTCACACAGACGCAGACATAAACACACACACATCACACACACACACACATACGGAGAAGAGAAACAGGTATAATATATGACTATGTCTTAATATGAATAAGACATGGAAATGGAAATTGTAAGTACCCTGACGACAGGAGCCGAGTCCTGGTTTCTTCCACTATATCTGGCATATAGCAAGGACTGAAAAATGTTGAATAAATGACATGAAGATCATTAAATCTATACAGATAAGAATCAAACTCAACAGAATGAAAAATAGCATTGCCAGAGAAATGATCTTTTTTTCCATTAAATTGTAGAGAATCCTAACATGTATATTCTAAATCAGCAGTTCTCAAACATTTTGGTCCTAGCAAACCTTTACACTTAAAAATTATTGAGGATTCCAAGAAGTTCTTGTGTGCATTGTCATTATTTATATTAGACATTAAAAGTGAGAAACATTAAAAATGTGTTTAATTCATTTTAAAATAGTAAGTTACATTCTAAAAATAACAATAATACATCAATTACATGTTAACAATAAATCAATTACATGTTAATAAATAAATTACACATTTTAATGAAAATAGCCATTGCAAAGAATAAAAAATTGTGAGAAGAGTGATACTGCTTGACAGTTTTACAAATCCCTTTAATGTCTGGATTACTAGAAGACAGCTTGCATTCTTGTATCTTCTACTGCATTCAATCTGTTGCCATGTTAAGTTCTGGGTGAGGAATGTAAAGAAATCTGGTCTGACACATATCTAGTTGTAAAATAAGAGTATTTTCATACCATTTTCAGATAATCTTTGGTATTACACCAAAATCTGACAAATATTGTTTGATAAAGATTAATTTCAGTTTTCTGAGACTGTTCAATAAATTTAAAATTCACTGGTCTATGTTGTGCTTTAAACAGATATTTTAATAATAGAAGCTTTGAAATATTTACAAAATATTTGTTCACTGAGTTATATATCTCTTTTAAATGTTGGAATATTTTATTGCATAATAACAAAATATTACACTAGTTGATATCACCACCAATGTAATCAGAAAAGTCTGATCAGAAAACCTGGACTTGATTTGAGGAGTATGCAAGTTTTCCAAAATATTAATTTTCATATAAAGGCCCAAATTTTATCATTGGCAAAAAAATTCTGTCAGTTTTTCTTGAGCTAACAGTTTGACTTTATTCATTTTTAAGAATAATCTTCGAAACACCCAAGTCTTAATAACCATGGTTTATATGTCAGTAGTTTTTTCAAGAAAAAACATGCCATTAAAAAGATGGCTAATTTAGATCACAACTCAATCATACAAGTGCTACCCTGACCCCTGTTGAGTCAACCATCATGTTTTGGTCTGGAACAGAAGTGCTGTAGTTTTACATTTCACTGTATAGTATACTAAGTTTTTTTACTCACACATCATGGTTTTAATCAATAAATTTTACTTCATCATCTTGGCCATTCTTGAGTAAAACTAGCAATTGTTTTTTCCATTGCAAGTGTTTAGCAGTGAGGAATATAATGACTACTAGCATAGTTCGGCACCACTGTCTGCTCCATTGTAAAATATCAGTAATTTTACCATTGTTGCTTTTTCTTTTTCTTATTTTATTTTATTTTTTTACCATAAGTGCAAATGTCAACACGATGGAAGAGGCAAATACAAATTTAATATTGCTATGAAAATGTTTTTCACCTGGCAGATAACTGGAAAGGGTCTTGGGTCCCCCCGGGGATCTGTGGACTGCATTGAGAGCCACTATTCTAAATAATTTCTCTCCATAAGTACTATTGTATGAAGTAAGAAGAAACAGACTATTATAAAAACATGTAGGCAAGGTATACTGTTAAGAGAAGCAACTGAAATATTACTTTGAAAAATTTAATACTTCCACTTGGTGTAATTTTTTTAAAGTAATACTAATTTTTTAAAAGTTAACACCAAAATAGAGAAAATGTTATGTTTAGCAATGGCTATGTTTCTGTTCCATTTTTACTCCAGATGCATATTCTTTTTATTTATATTTTATTGCTATAGGATTGTGATTGAAATCTAATTTAGTATAGTTTAAGAAACTTGTCTAAAGGGTCAGCATGGGGTGTGATATGAAAAGTTAATCATTTTAATAGCGCATCCACTGAAAATCAATCTGTGTTCCTGGGACATTACCTTATATGTGTCTTCAAATATTTAAAAATGAATGGTGGGGATTTCATTGGATCTGCATTATAGCACATTAAACTATACTACCTTTACATGGGAACATGACTTTTTAAACTGCCAATCAGTTGCATCCTTTCACTGAAATCATACTACATATGTCCTAGGCTCCGTTATGCACTAGTCTACTTTTCAGATATGAAAGGCTTTATGCTTTATTTTTGAAAGCACACTTTCATTTAGTATATACCATACAATGAGTTAAAGGCATTAGGGGAGGTACCAAGTGGTTGATGTGAGTTTGGACTCCATTCCTTGCAGTCTCCAGTGCATAAATATGATTTCAACAAATTTGTGTTGAATACCTACCATATGACAGACAGCGGGTCAGCCTCTGTTTTAGGGGGTGGGGTGGGAATGAAGATATGTAAGATAGACTCCCTTCCCCCAGAAAGCTTGAAATCTAAAGGAAAGCCAGACTTACAAATAGGCAATTATTAAAATATATCAGAATTAACTGGTGACTAGAATTAGTAACTAGTGACTAGAATTAGGTATACACACATGATGGTTTTATGGGAGTCTAGTGGAAGGAATGATGTGTTCTGACTGAGAAACTTAGAGAAAGAGGAAGGAGTATTTTGTCAGGTCTTATGGGAGTAAGTGAAATTTTGCTGCCTGGGGACTTTGTTTGTGGGTTATATTCCAGGCAGAAGGCAGGTTAAGAGTCTGGGCGCTGAGGGTAAAATATTTGGCATGGTTGATTAATGGTGAGTTGATCACAATGCACAGTAGGAGAGGTGGGTGTGAGAAGTGGTAAGTGTGGTGGGGTGGGGGCTGTGAGGTTAATCCTTGAAATGCTTACCCAGATCTTTTTTAAAGTCCAAAATTAAAGGAAATAGGATACTGTTTTGCAGTCCTAAAACATGCCTTCAAGCTGCATTTTCCCTTACCTTTTAAGTCTCTCTGGTGGTATATAGCTTTTTGAGCATAGCCAGTATGGCTTTCTACCTATATAAAGTTAAAAAATGTGAGAATAAGGTTTAAACATTGGCCCAATTTTGTTAAAAAATTTTAATTTAATTACTACAGCAATCATAATAGTAATACAGCTGGCCCTGGAACAACACAGATTTGAACTGTAAGGGTCCACTTACAAATGGATTTTTTATTTTTTTATTTTTATTTTTTGCCTAAATGCAGAGGGAAAATACAGGGTTTGCAGGTATAGAACGCGCCTGTACTGAAGGCCAGCTTTTCCTGTGGGCGGCTTTGCAGGGCCAAGTGTGGAAGTTTAATATCTCAGATTTTGGTGTGGGGGGTGGGTGTCCTGGAACCAATTCCAAGCTTATACAGAGGGATGACTGTAATGGATATGTTGTCTCATTTAATCCTCTTCATCATCACTCTCTGAAGGTGGCACTCTTGGGATCCGCATTTTATAGATAAGAACATAGTCTTTTAAAAGTAGGTGACAGCATTGGGATTTGCATCCACTCTTAAACATCATGCTGTACTGCTTCCCACAATCTTGTGAAAGTGGCTCCTATTATTTCCATTTTACAAAGAAGGAAACGAAGGCTCAGGGAGATTAAAAATAATTTTCCCGAAGAAGTAACTCCCGGGGGGCGGAGCAAGATGGCCGAATAGGAACAACTCCAGTCTCCAACTCCCAGCGCGAGCGACACAGAAGACCGGTGATTTCTGCATTTTCAACTGAGGTACTGGGGTCATCTCACTAGGGAGTGCCGGACAATCGGTGCTGGTCAGCTGCTGCAGCCTGACCAGCGAGAGCTGAAGCAGGGCGAGGCATCGCCTCACCTGGAAGCGCAAGGGGGAAGGGGATCCGTTTTCCTAGCCAGGGGAACTGAGACACACAACACCTGGAAAATCGGGTAACTCCCACCCCAATACTGCGCTGTAAGCATACAGGCATTCCAGGAGAATATATCCCACACCTGGCCGGGAGGGTCCCAAGCCCACGAAGCCTCCCTCACTGCTAACACAGCAGTCTGCCGCGATCTATCCGCAAGGCAGCAGCGAGGCTGGGGGAGGGGCGCCCGCCATTGCTGAGGCTTAAGTAGGTAAACAAAGCCGCTGGGAAGCTCGAACTGGGTGGAGCTCACAGCAGCTCAAGGAAGCCTGCCTGTCTCTGTAGTCTCCACCTCTGGGGACAGCGCACAGCTGAAGACCAACAGGGGAAGTAGCGGGAGCCGGTGCAGACGCGAACGACTCTGTCTGACAGCTTTGGGGAGAGCCGCGGATCTCCCAACGCGGAGGTTGAGATCTGAGAACGGACAGACTGCCTGCTCAGGTGTGTCCCTGACCCCTGAGTAGCCTAGCTGGGAGAAATCCCCCACTAGGGGCAGTCTGACACCCCACACCTCACAGGGTGGAGTACACCCCTGAGAGGACACTTCCAAAGGAAGAATCAGACAGGTACACTCGCTGTTCAGCAATATTCTATCTTCGGCAACCTCTGCTGCTGATACCCAGGCAAACAGGGTCTGGAGTGGACCTTAAGCAATCTCCAACAGACCAACAGAGAGTCCTTCTGACTGTCAGAAGGAAAACCATCAAACAGGAAGGACACCTATACCAAAACCCCATCAGTTCGTCACCACCATCAAAGACCAGAGACAGATAAAACCACAAAGATGGGGAAGAAGCAGGGCAGAAAAGCTGGAAATTCAAAAAATAAGAGCGCATCTCCCCCTGCAAAGGAGCGCAGCCCATCGCCAGCAACGGATCAAAGCTGGTCAGAGAATGACTTGGACGAGAGGAGAGAAGAAGGCTTCAGTCCATCAAACTTATCAGAGCTAAAGGAGGAATTACGTACCCAGCGCAAAGAAACTAAAAATCTTGAAAAAAGAGTGGAAGAATTGACAGCTAGACTAATTAATGCAGAGAAGATCATAAACGAAATGACAGAGATGAAAACCATGACACGAGAAATACGTGACAAATGCACAAGCTTCAGTAACCGACTCGATCAACTGGAAGAAAGAGTATCAGCGATTGAAGATCAAATGAATGAAATGAAGCGAGAAGAGAAACCAAAAGAAAAAAGAAGAAAAAGAAATGAGCAAAGCCTGCAAGAAGTATGGGATTACGTAAAAAGACCAAATCTACGTCTGATTGGGGTGCCTGAAAGTGAGGGGGAAAATGGAACCAAGTTGGAAAACACTCTTCAGGATATCATCCAGGAGAACTTCCCCAACCTAGTAGGGCAGGCCAACATTCAAATTCAGGAAATACAGAGAACGCCACAAAGATACTCCTCCAGAAGAGCAACTCCAAGACACATAATTGCCAGATTCACCAAAGTTGAAATGAAGGAAAAAATCTTAAGGGCAGCCAGAGAGAAAGGTCGGGTCACCCACAAAGGGAAGCCCATCAGACTAACAGCAGATCTCTCGGCAGAAACTCTACAAGCCAGAAGAGAGTGGGGGCCAATATTCAACGTTCTTAAAGAAAAGAATTTTAAACCCAGAATTTCATATCCAGCCAAACTAAGTTTCATAAGTGAAGGAGAAATAAAATCCTTTACAGATAAGCAAATGCTTAGAGATTTTGTCACCACCAGGCCTGCCTTACAAGAGACCCTGAAGGAAGCCCTAAACATGGAAAGGAACAACCGGTACCAGCCATCGCAAAAACTTGGCAAAATGTAAAGACCATCGAGGCTAGGAAGAAACTGCATCAACTAACGAGCAAAATAACCAGTTAATATCATAATGGCAGGATCAAGTTCACACATAACAATATTAACCTTAAA
The DNA here is from genome assembly GCF_007565055.1 of Rhinopithecus roxellana. Classification (NCBI taxonomy): domain Eukaryota; kingdom Metazoa; phylum Chordata; class Mammalia; order Primates; family Cercopithecidae; genus Rhinopithecus; species Rhinopithecus roxellana. Next base: position 66,567,972 of record NC_044554.1, read on the forward strand.
TGTTAATGGACTAAATGCTCCAATTAAAAGACACAGACTGGCAAACTGGATAAAGAGTCAAGACCCATCAGTCTGCTGTATTCAGGAGACCCATCTCACATGCAGAGACATACATAGGCTCAAAATAAAGGGATGGAGGAAGATCTACCAAGCAAATGGAGAACAAAAAAAAGCAGGGGTTGCAATCCTAGTCTCTGATAAAACAGACTTTAAACCATCAAAGATCAAAAGAGACAAAGAAGGCCATTACATAATGGTAAAGGGATCAATTCAACAGGAAGAGCTAACTCTCCTAAATATATATGCACCCAATACAGGAGCACCGAGATTCATAAAGCAAGTCCTTAGAGACTTACAAAGAGACTTAGACTCCCATACAATAATAATGGGAGACTTCAACACTCCGCTGTCAACATTAGACAGATCAACGAGACAGAAAGTTAACAAGGATATCCAGGAATTGAACTCATCTCTGCACCAAGCGGACCTAATAGACATCTATAGAACTCTCCACCCCAAATCAACAGAATATACATTCTTCTCAGCACCACATCGCACTTATTCCAAAATTGACCACATAATTGGAAGTAAAGTACTCCTCAGCAAATGTAAAAGAACAGAAATTATAACAAACTGTCTCTCAGACCACAGTGCAATCAAACTAGAACTCAGGACTAAGAAACTCAATCAAAACCGCTCAACTACATGGAAACTGAACAACCTGCTCCTGAATGACTACTGGGTACATAACGAAATGAAAGCGGAAATAAAGATGTTCTTTGAAACCAATGAGAACAAAGATACAACATACCAGAATCTCTGGGACACATTTAAAGCAGTGTGTAGAGGGAAATTTATAGCACTAAATGCCCACAAGAGAAAGCAGGAAAGATCTAAAATTGACACTCTAACATCACAATTAAAAGAACTAGAGAGGCAAGAGCAATCACATTCAAAAGCTAGCAGAAGGCAAGAAATAACTAAGATCAGAGCAGAACTGAAGGAGATAGAGACACAAAAAACCCTCCAAAAAATCAATGAATCCAGGAGTTGGTTTTTTGAAAAGATCAACAAAATTGACAGACCGCTAGCAAGGCTAATAAAGAAAAAAAGAGAGAGGAATCAAATAGATGCAATAAAAAATGATAAAGGGGATATCACCACTGACCCCACAGAAATACAAACTACCATCAGAGAATACTATAAACGCCTCTACGCAAATCAACTAGAAAATCTAGAAGAAATGGATAATTTCCTGGACACTTACACTCTCCCAAGGCTAAACCAGGAAGAAGTTGAATCCCTGAATAGACCAATAGCAGGCTCTGAAATTGAGGCAACAATTAATAGCCTACCCACCAAAAAAAGTCCAGGACCAGATGGATTCACAGCTGAATTCTACCAGAGGTACAAGGAGGAGCTGGTACCATTCCTTCTGAAACTATTCCAATCAATAGAAAAAGAGGGAATCCTCCCTAACTCATTTTATGAGGCCAACATCATCCTGATACCAAAGCCTGGCAGAGACACAACAAAAAAAGAGAATTTTAGACCAATATCCCTGATGAACATTGATGCAAAAATCCTCAATAAAATACTGGCAAACCGGATTCAGCAGCACATCAAAAAGCTTATCCACCACGATCAAGTGGGCTTCATCCCTGGGATGCAAGGCTGGTTCAACATTCGCAAATCAATAAACGTAATCCAGCATATAAACAGAACCAAAGACAAGAACCACATGATTGTCTCAATAGATGCAGAAAAGGCTTTTGACAAAATTCAACAGCCCTTCATGCTAAAAACGCTCAATAAATTCGGTATTGATGGAACGTACCTCAAAATAATAAGAGCTATTTATGACAAACCCACAGCTAATATCATACTGAATGGGCAAAAACTGGAAAAATTCCCTTTGAAAACTGGCACAAGACAGGGATGCCCTCTCTCACCACTCCTATTCAACATAGTGTTGGAAGTTCTGGCTAGGGCAATCAGGCAAGAGAAAGAAATCAAGGGTATACAGTTAGGAAAAGAAGAAGTCAAATTGTCCCTGTTTGCAGATGACATGATTGTATATTTAGAAAACCCCATCGTCTCAGCCCAAAATCTCCTTAAGCTGATAAGCAACTTCAGCAAAGTCTCAGGATACAAAATTAATGTGCAAAAATCACAAGCATTCTTATACACCAGCAACAGACAAGCAGAGAGCCAAATCAGGAATGAACTTCCATTCACAATTGCCTCAAAGAGAATAAAATACCTAGGAATCCAGCTTGCAAGGGATGTAAAGGACCTCTTCAAGGAGAACTACAAACCACTGCTCAGTGAAATCAAAGAGGACACAAACAAATGGAAGAACATACCATGCTCATGGATAGGAAGAATCAATATCGTGAAAATGGCCATACTCCCCAAGGTTATTTATAGATTCAATGCCATCCCCATCAAGCTACCAATGAGTTTCTTCACAGAATTGGAAAAAACTGCTTTAAAGTTCATATGGAACCAAAAAAGAGCCCGCATTGCCAAGACAATCCTAAGTCAAAAGGACAAAGCTGGAGGCGTCACGCTACCTGACTTCAAACTATACTACAAGGCTACAGTAACCAAAACAGCATGGTACTGGTACCAAAACAGAGCTATAGACCAATGGAACAGAACAGAGTCCTCAGAAATAATACCGCACATCTACAGCCATCTGATCTTTGACAAACCTGAGAGAAACAAGAAATGGGGAAAGGATTCCCTATTTAATAAATGGTGCTGGGAAAATTGGCTAGCCATAAGTAGAAAGCTGAAACTGGATCCTTTCCTTACCCCTTATACGAAGATTAATTCAAGATGGATTAGAGACTTAAATGTTAGACCTAATACCATAAAAACCCTAGAAGAAAATCTGGGTAGTACCATTCATGACATAGGCATGGGCAAGGACTTCATGTCTAAAACACCAAAAGCAACGGCAGCAAAAGCCAAAATTGACAAATGGGATCTAATTAAACTAAGGAGCTTTTGCACAGTAAAGGAAACTACCATCAGAGTGAACAGGCAACCTACAGAATGGGAGAAAATTTTTGCAACCTACTCATCTGACAAAGGGCTGATATCCAGAATCTACAAAGAACTCAAACAAATATACGAGAAAAAAACAAACAACCCCATCAAAAAGTGGGGAAAGGATATGAACAGACATTTCTCAAAAGAAGATATTCATACAGCCAACAGACACATGAAAAAATGCTCATCATCACTGGCCATCAGAGAAATGCAAATCAAAACCACAATGAGATACCATCTCACACCAGTTAGAATGGCAATCATTAAGAAGTCAGGAAACAACAGGTGTTGGAGAGGATGTGGAGAAATAGGAACACTTTTACACTGTTGGTGGGATTGTAAACTAGTTCAACCATTATGGAAAACAGTGTGGCAATTCCTCAAGGATCTAGAACTAGATGTACCATATGACCCAGCCATCCCACTACTGGGTATATACCCAAAGGATTATAAATTAGTCTACTACAAAGACACATGCACACGTATGTTTATTGCGGCACTATTCACAATAGCAAAGACTTGGAATCAACCCAAATGTCCATCTGTGACAGACTGGATTAAGAAAATGTGGCACATATACACCATGGAATACTATGCAGCCATAAAAAAGGATGAGTTTGCGTCCTTTGTAGGGACATGGATGCAGCTGGAAACCATCATTCTTAGCAAACTATCACAAGAACAGAAAACCAAACACCGCATGTTCTCACTCATAGGTGGGAACTGAACAATGAGATCACTTGGACTCGGGAAGGGGAACATCACACACTGGGGTCTATCATGGGGAGGGGGGAGGAGGGAGGGATTGCATTGGGGAGTTATACATGATATAAATGATGAATTGATGGGTGCTGACGAGTTGATGGGTGCAGCACACCTACATGGCATAAGTATACATATGTAACAAACCTGCACGTTATGCACATGTACCCTAGAACTTAAAGTATAATAAAAAAATAAATAAATAAAATAAAATAAAATAAAACATAAAAAAAAAAAAAAAATAAAAAATAAAAATAATTTTCCCTTATTATTACACTGTCATAAATAATAAAGCTAGGATTTTAGCTTCTATTCGTGGTGCTCCTCAGAACTTTTGCTCTTGTCATGGCATCATGCTGTCAGCTCATGTTAGACCAGTCTTCCTGAGGACATTTCAGTTCTTCTCCCACATTCAGGAGCAGAGTTGCAAGGGAAAATCCTGGCCTGTTCCCAGAGTAAGCAGAGAGGACAGCAATTGATGCTTACAAAATCCTCTACCCTTGCAGACATATCATGTGCGTCTCTGAATTAAGAAAAGCTATTGTGTGACAGTCCTCCCAATGGAAAACCAAATGCTTGCAGAAAAAGATGATTCATTTCCTCTGTTTGAAAACAGAGTTTTATTTTTGGTGATGGTGGTTTTCTGCAGGTAAGTGAGGTTAGTGATTTCTGTGGATTGGAAACAGCCTCATTAGAATCAACTCAGGAACACTGAACACACAACAGATTTATGGAATTCCAATTCAATGTATCCCAAGTACTGCCAGTAATCTATTTTCTGAAAGCTTTTTGGTAGAGTCAGGCCAGAAGAATGTCATGGTGAAAGCCTACTCTTTGTAGCCACATCTCACTGGTTTTATTCACAGCCATATAAGCAAGTATTAGTTTTATACTTACAATCGTTTTCTATACAGAGTATAGTTAATTACCCATATTGATTTTATTTATCACTAATTCTTAAGTTCCCCCACTTTCAACTTCCCATTTTCATAGTAATATCCATTTTAGATAGGAAGATGTATTTTGGGTTATTCTGTTATTAACATCTTTTGTGGTTTACAGCAGGAAGATGTTAGAGTTTCTCTGTTGGGAAATGTCTATCCTTCAGTCTTTTCTTGAAATTCTACATTACTACTTATTATGGCAGGTTGACAAACATACCTGAATAACGTGAAACTTTAAGAGAAGAATCTGCTGCCAAAACCACCTGTGGAAAGAGAAATCTTTCAGCACGCTTTCACGGCCTTTCAAATCAAGAATTGCTGAGTTCATGTCAGAAATGATAGAGTTTTCTTTCCAAAGCAGTGAAACTGAGGTCAACAGTATAAATGATTTGTTCAAGGTCAGGGAAGGAGTGCTTACTTGAGTCTCAATCTGTGACTTGGGACCACCTTTTATGTCAGCTATCAGCATGGATTTCCCTGTTTAGCAGAAAAAGCTCAGTGTAAGAAAGATTTTATTTGAATTATGCATAAAGTACCATTTTAGTCAATACTTTAAAAAATGCCACTGATTCTTTTCATACCCGTCCTGAAAAGGTTCTTATTTTCTGTCTTTGGACTGTTTGTACAAACTAATTCAATCTGACTTGATACAAGTTATATCCTAGTGAGTAAAAAATTGCCCCATGTTAATCATCAGAGGTGATATTAGCTTGTGGCATATTGTTCAATGGAGTACCTACTGTGATTGATATCAACTTGAGTCTTCAGAAGCATTTTTATTGTTCAAGAGCTAGGTAAGCAGTATGTTAATTGTGTGACTGGTTGCTTTTATCATTCTCAACATTGCCTGGAATTTATTTATGTGAAAAATGTATTGTTTGGAAAGGTCCTTGCGATCTCTCAGGACAATACTATATAAATTTATAGACCATTGTAGTTATTGATACAGTCGTGTGTCACTTAACATTGGGGACATGTTCTGAGAAATGTGTTCTTAGGTGATTTCATCATTGTGCAAACATTATAGAAGTATTTACACAAACCTAGACAGTATAGCCTGCTACACAGCTAGGCTACATGGTATATATTGCTCCTAGGTTGTAAACCTGTATAGCATGTTACTGTACTAAACACTGTAGGCAATTTTATCACAATGGTATTTGTGTATCCAAGCCTATCTAAACATAGAAGATTACAGTAAAAATTCAGTATTACAATCTAACATATATGTAGTCTGTCATTGACTGAAATGTGTGTGGTGCATGACTGTAATTTATAGCTGATGTTACATTAGAGTTATAAACAATCATTAGTAATAACACAAAGGGGTCGTGGGAGGATCACCACCAATCTCAAAAAGGAATAATGAGAGAAGATTGCATTAGGACAATTGAGAACAATGATTTACATTTTCTGGAAAGAATTGATCTAAAACACTGCTATTAAATATTAGGTAACTAAACATAACACCATAGTCTTATCAGAGATGTAAGATGCTAAGAAGTGAATATTACATATTTATTTACACTCTACTAATATAAACTTTGTTTTGTGTGTGGGGTGTATGTGTGCGCAAACACAATTTTGAGTAACTTTGGATGGAATCTCAAGGTGATTCACTCTAATTCCTAGTTACTGCTCCTGTTCTTGCTGCTACTTTATTAGAACTTTTGTCATCAGATTAGAATGGGAAAAGGGAATCTATCTTTTCTTCCATTAGAATTGATTTAAAAAGACCTTATTTCTGCTTGAAAAGGATGTTGCCAAAATATGCCTTGTGAAAGAATTAGATAATAATAATTAGTCCTTTTAAATGTAGTGGTTGATATGAGGATGTCTGCATCATTCTTTCTCTTCTTTAATAAACTATTTGGAAAACTGCCCTATACTACAGCCACACTGCCCATTTCCCTCTTCAGCCTTCTGGGATCTGGTTCCTTCTCCTTTTCTTCCTCCCAGTACCACCGTTTCCTTCAGATCTGATTTGCAGGTTGCTAAAGGCTCTGAACATTTGTGTTACTCCTCCTACTTTATCTTGTTGAAGCATCTGAGACACTTTACCTTCTTGGAGTTTTTCATCAACATCTGTGGATCACTCCCTCTTCTCCTTCCTTCTTCCCCTGCTCCTCTTCCCCTTCTCCTCTTTTCCTTCTTTTCCTTCTCCTCGTCCAGCAATTAAATATTTATAGTCTATCTACCACTTATGCTCTCCTCAACATAGAGTTTCCCAGGACTCTATGCTGGTTCCTCTGTTCTTTCTGCATCCGCCAACCACCCACCTCACCCCTCCACTTGTAATCTTGACCACTCCTATGGCTTCAGCCTTCTCTTCTATACAGATGATTCTCATATATCTAGAAAGATCCAGAGATCTTTATAGTGAAATATCTGGAAAGATCTACACCTTTCAGTTCTCCAACTGTATCCTTCACTAATCCACTTGGATGTTGAACTCATCAAGTTCAAAATTAGGTGGATCAACTCTCACTTCACACCTATTTCTTCTCATGAGTTTCTCAGCTTAGTGAGTTAAACAGCATCCAGTCTGGTCCTCCAAGTCAGCAAACTAGAACCAGTTTAAACTACTAAACTTGTTTTCAGTATTTCACCGGTAATGAAATATATTGCAAACCTGTTCTTCCCGACTAGATTGCTCCTATCTTAATTATTTCAATAACATTTCATTCCCTTCTCTCTAGTGGGCTACGTGCAGCAGCCAGAGGGCTTGTTTTCAAAACACTTCTATCATCATACTTTCCTCTTGCTTAAAGTCATGAAATGGCTCTCTGCAGCTTTCAGCATCCTGCTTCAACTCCTTGGCTTGGCACATCATTCCTGTCCTGAAAAGGTTCTTATTTTCTGTCTTTGTACTGTATGTTTCCTTTTCTCTGGCTATGCTGGACTCGTGATTCTGGAAATGGGTCATGCTCACCTTTGTGATAGCATATGTGTTGTTCCTTTTCCTGGATAATTCTCTCTTCTGTCTTTGACATGTCACTTTTTACTCTTTATCTTTCAAAACTCAGGTCAAAAGTCACCTCTAGAAAGGCTTCTCTGGCTTGAGATCACCCTCATTAGTGTTAGTCTGATTTCCATGCTCAACCTACATGCTCCTTTATCAGTAGGCAGCACTTACCATACTGCAATTGAATTGCAAATTTACTTGTCTGCCTCAACCCTGGACTATAGCTTTTCGAGGGTAGGAGTCATGACTTACTTGACCTTACATTCCCAGGAGTTAGTTTAGTGCATAGCTAAGAGGTGTTCAATAGATGTTTGCTGAATGAATGAAAAACTTAATGGGCATTTGAAATGGCTTTTTGTAAGTCTGGACTTTGCTTAGGAAGGGAATGGAAAAATTACATACTAGTGAATTTTCAGTCTAGTATTAAATTTAATACCATGAGAGAGGTTGTAACCACCCAGCAGGTTCACCTTGCCTGCTGCCTAGACAGAGCCAATTTATCAAGACGGGGCAATTACGATACAGAAAATGTAATTAAAGAGTAAATTCATGAAGAGCTGGCTATGCGGGAGACTGGAGTTTTATTACCACCCAAATCAGTCTCTCTGAGCATTCGGGGATCAGAGTTTTTAAGGATGATTTGGTGGGTGGGGGTGCCAGTAAATTGGAAGTGCTGATTGGTCAGGTCAGAGATGAAATCATGGGGAGTTGAAGCTGTCTTCTTGCACTGAGTCAATTCCTTGGTGGAGACCACAAGATCAGATGAACCAGCTTATCCATCTTGGTTGGTGCCAGCTGATCTATGAAGTGCAGGATCTGGAAAATGTCTGCAGCACTGGTCTTAGGCTTTGCAATAGTGATGTTACCCTCAGGAGCAATCTGGGGAGGGTCAGAATCTTATAGTTTCCAGCTGCATGATTCCTAAACCATAATTTCTATCTTGTGGCCAATTTGTTAGTCCCACAAAGGCAGTTTAGTCCCCAGGCAGGAAGGAGGTTTGTTTTGGGAAAGGGCTATTGTCATCTTTGATTTAAACTATAAACAAAGTTCCTCCCAAAGGAACAGGATCACTTGAAGATTAGAAGCAAGATGGAGTTGGTTAGGTCAGATCTCTTTCACTGTCTCAGTTATAATTTTGCAATGGTGGTTTCAAGGTTATTATTAGGGGGAGAATGAGAAAGACTATATTTTATTGAAATGGTACTAAGTTGAGAGATGATTTTGAATCTCTAGAAACTCAACAGTATTACTGTGATGCCAACAACATTGACTTAAATATTTTCCAATAAGATGAATCTTTGGATATTTACAAACATAAGTATATTTGGTTTCATATGAAAAAGCTATTTACAGTAGTACTGACTGTACTTTTCCATTTCTATTAAGATACCTTGGCATCATGTAGCCTCAGAGGAAATACAGTAGCAAAGGTTAGAAATATTTAAAGCACTTTTTTTCCCTAAATGTAAGGAGAGGGACACAAAAACATCCAGTTTGCAGTTATAAACTCATAACATTGACACACATAATTAATGAATAACCTTGTCCAAGTTACAGGATGGGCTGAGTATATCAAGCATGACAAATGGAAATGCTTTTGCTTGGTTCAGCAGATTGTGTTTATAAACTCTAGAGCACTTTTGATTCCTCTTTTGGGGGGTTATGTTTGCACATGGCTTAAGAAATTAAAAATAAACCAGAATTTAAATAGGTACATAGTTGTAAAGGTGTTGCACATTTCCAATTAGTGAGAAGAGACCATACGTGCATATGTGTTAAGTTAGGTTAAGTTTCTGATTTAGCATGGCACATTTTGTCGGAGGATTTCCTGGCCCCTGGTTCTGTAATAGATCACAGAATTGCTGTTGGTATTGCCCATACTAACTAGAATGGTGGTTGATGTAGGAAAATGCCCCATTTGTGCTGAGCCATGAGTCTTTTGTGCCCAGAGCTTACATCAGACTTCTGGAAGAACTTGACATTAACAATCTGTGCACTTCTATTTAAGGTATTGTATAAAAATATTGGGCTCTTCTGGTTCTTGAAGTTAGCTTTAGCTAGGCTTCATTCTCATCCACGGAAAGAAAGCTGGGCAGTGCCCAGGTGTCCCTGCTTCCGCTTCCAGCTTTTTACTGTTCAGAGAACCCATTCCCTGCAGGTGCTCAAATGGGACTCACATTGTCTCCATCTGTCTCTTTTATTCTGTGTCTCTCTTTGTTCTTGTGATTAGAGCTTTTGAATTGTGGGTGTCGTCTAAAAAAGAGTCTGTGTTTTCTTGATTTTAGTCTACTGTGAGGACAGGGTCTTTACAATAGTAAATAGCTTTTCATTCTGAAAAAATAAATGATCTTAATGTCGATAACAACAGGGTGTCCTTTATATATGAAGATGGTAACAATTTACTTGTTCAATTATTTTTGTGGAAAAATTCTTAGGTATGTAATCTCTGCCTTTAAGATTCTTGATAGATATTCTTGAATTGCTGTTCATAGTTACATACATAATAGTAACAGATCAATTTACCTATCTTCCCACACAGTCACCAAAACTGGGTATTATTATTTTTCATCTTTATCTACATCAGTGGTGAACTTCATTTTATTATTATTTAAATTTGCATATAATTTATTCCTAATGAGATTTAGAGTTTTTGTATACTAATTAGCCATTGTATTTATTCTTTTGCAAATTACCTGTTCATTACATTGCCTGTTTTTCCTTTGGAATATTCCTCTGTTTCCTTTTGATTGTCAGAATCTCTTTGAGACTACATACATTAATCTGTTGTCTGACATATATTTTACAATTGTATTTCTGTAATTCATCTATTCATGTTTGGTGTTACTTGCCCTACAGCAATTTAAACAAATTGTGAGGGCCCATCCGTCAAGATTCTCCTCTGCACTTTCTGTCATGTTATGCCTAGAAATGTGTAACAGTCCTATGGAAGATCTCCTGTGAAAGGCCTGGATTGGCCAAAAATATTAACTTTCAAAAAGGTTTCTCTTCTTTTGTACTACCAACTCTCTACTAAATAAGTATAATATAAATAAGCAAACCCTCCCTTGATTACTGATGCCAAATGTCTCTCTTTCTTGGTGCTAAAGACCTTTCTGTTTTCTCACCACTGCTTCCAGAGTACAGATGTCAATAAAATATTTTGTTTTACTCTTACTTGATAAGTTCACGTTCACTACTATGTCTTGTTCACAAGTCAATCTCTGAACTGGGAAATTAGTTTTAAACTAAAATACCTATAATATGCTTTCAGGACTTTTAAAAATATGTATTTTCTTGTAGCTTTTTAATGATGTCATTTTAATAATGAAACATTGAATTCATCTTCATTTTATATTACAAGATATGAAAAAGACATCTAATTTTTTGAGTTTTTAATAGCCATCATCCAAAGTTATTTCTCAAAAAACTCATCAAATTTTTTTAGTGATGTGAAAGGCCACTTTAGTATATTATTAAAATGTAATAATATAAAATATTAATATATTATACTATATTACATTTTCTAGATCAGCTTATGAATTTTCTATTTTATTAGTCTGGCTATCTTTTCTGTGCTAGTATATCACTATTTAAAATATTGCCATGATATACGTTAATATCTAGTAGGGCAAGCCATTGCCATTAGAATGAGTTTCAACATTTTATTGACTTTATTTTTGAACATATAAATACATGTTATAAAATGTATCCCTTAAATTAACTCGAATATTTTTTAGGAATAGGATAAACTTACAGATCAACTTTGAGAAAATACTATATATGTACAGGGGAGCAATGTGTACATTTTTTATTCAACTCATATTATTTCTCAGTAGTATATTATAATTTTTAATGTAGTTCTGGGAAATTCCCACTAAGTTTATGGAGATTTGATATTTGCTGATGTTATTCATGTGTTATGATTACTAATTTAATTTTTCTCATTATTTCGGGTAATTGTAGGTATATTAAGAAGTTATTGATATACTTAAAATAATAATTTTTAAGTAGCACTTTTATTTACTAACTGCTTCCAGTGGAATTTCAGATTATCAGTTTTTTTATATACTTATTTCTTTTACTTGTCTAATTGCATTGGTTAGCACATCTGAAATGACATGAAATAACAAGTGTGATGCTGGGCATTCTTGTTTTGACCCTAATCCTCTAATATTGCAATTTTTAAATAATGCTTGCTGATCTCTGATAGTTCCTGTTGACCATGCTAAAAATGATTTCTAATTTCAAGTTTTACTAAAAATAGATACACTATAAATTTTGTCAAATGCCTTGTCACCTATCAACATGATGATATATTTTTGTTCTTTATTAATGCATTTATTATTTTTTTCCAAATGTCTAACTATAGTGTTTTTTGTGGAATAAATACTTCTTTGATACAGTATATTGTTTTTTAATATAATGTTAGATTTAATTTTAATATTTAGTATTTTATTGAGAAATTTTTGCATTAATATTTATAAATGCGACTTAGTTACAGGGCTTTTTTTCCCTCTTTTTGTCTGAGCAAGTCACTTATTTTTTTAATTAGGAAGAAAGAGACACTGTTCATTTCCAAACATATAGCCTGACATAATCATACATTATTATATTATCAATTTAATGTATATTATATAAAATAAACAAATACTTTCACAAAGTAAAAGCAAGAAAAGTTTGTGCTTTGCTAATCTTTCTTTTATTGCAACTTCCATTAGGGACAAACCAATTAATGTTAAAATGACCTTTAATAGTTTTAACACTTTTTTCACTGTATCAGGAAGGATATTACTCATTATAGGTGAGTTAGCGAAAAAGAAAAAAAAGCAATCACTAACATGATCGATATCAGGGATGCCCAGTCATTTCGCTTCCCTGGGCCACATTGGAAGAAGAATTGTCATGGGCCACACATAAAACACACTAACACTAATGATAGCTGATGAGCTTAAAGAAAACCCTGCAAACTATTTTCCTAATGTTTTAAGAAAGTTTACAGATTTGTTTTGGGCTGCATTCCAAGCTGTCCTGGGACACATGCATGTAACCCACAGGCCATGGTTGGGCAACCGTGATCTAAATATAACTGATTTAGCTTGAATATGCCTTTAAACAGGATTTTTGTATTCCTAAACTATTCTCAAGAAAATTAAGATTTTCAATCGCTTGAAATTTTGGTACAGAGGACAGTGATTCAATGGAAAGTATTCTACACTTGAAAAAATTTAACAATATTAAATGAAGGTATTTTCCTTATGTGGATCCCACTTTTTTCATTTCTCGATATGCTATAACATAGTTGATCAGACCTTCACCTAAGCAGAAATTACTAATGCTAATGGACTGCACAAATAAGGATGGGTAAATTTTTTTGATCTGTTTTACAATGCTCTCTATATGCCATATTCACATTTTTAATGAAACAGGAAAAATATGTTTTCTTCTTTCATATGCTAAGTGATTGTAGCTAGAGAGGTTGACCTCACTAATATGTCTTCCTCTAATTTAGTGTATGAATAGATTCTACTAATAACTCTAAAGGTAAAATTCACACAAGATGCAAAATTCAAAAGAATAAAAAGAATGTGTTAATTGGGGACTTTGGATTTTTCTTAAATGACTTAGAGATATTTGCTGTTGCTCCGAATGGACATAGAAGACTTAATTACATAATTTCTTAATGGGCCTTTTAACTTTTATAACAGATGTTCTTTCACAACTGGTCTTTCATCATCATTAATAATCTGCCTGCAGTTTTTCAGTTGTAGAGTATAAATTAGTTTATTGAAATTATATTAAACATTTAATATGGTGAAAAATATATGATGATAATATTTGTTCTGGCTGCAAACTAAATTTAATGACTGTATACAAGAAATAACTATTGGCACATTTAATTAATTAGAGTTTTGGTGATACTTGCATGCTGAGGGATTGTCAATATGGTAGCTTCCTAGACATTTTATATCCCGTGGAAATTCTGCCAATATCAAATGATATTATACCTTCAAAATAGGAAATATATATTATCTGTTAGAAGTCTTTACAGTATTGCTCTAAAAACACCTCAAGGGGGAAAATACTCTGTTCTTAATAATACAAATAATATACTTAATTGATTACTTAGATTTATTTTCCATTTATGGATATTTATTAGACATCATCGAAAATAAGAAAATAATAAAATGATATATTCTCATTGTCTCTGGAAAAATATTTATGATTACAAATTATATAAATACATATATGTATTGATAATACCATGATCATTGTAATAATTGTGCATGTACTGTAGATATATTCTAATCTAAATATTGACTTATTTCTGGTGGCATTGTGGAATATGGGAATATATTAATTGTAGAAATCAGTAGGAGATTTGGGATGCCTAGAAAGAGTTCATATTGGTAATAAAATGTCACAGAATGCACAAGATGGTCAATTTCTGGTAGGCACTTTGTTTCTCTTTTGTTTACTACCAGTAAACAGCCAATATTACTTCAATTTCTCCTTCTAGAAAATTTAGAAATTAAAGATAAATGAAATATAGGAAAGGGAATAGGTGGAAATAGAAATCAGGAAACGCAAAAGGTGATTCCTCAAATTTCTGGCATGATTCAAGTTCCAGGGCAAATATTTAATTCAAAGTTGGGTCTAGAGGTGAGTCAGTTACACAGGAAGTGCTCAGGATATTGAATGGTTCTCTGACGTCCTCCTGAGAGTGGCCAGGGTAGCACAGCGAATAAAATGTCTTCTCTATGAGATCTCTTTCTAATTAATCAGTATTACAGCTTTACCACTGGGACACCAAGAGAAGACAAATGATGAAAAAAATCTTTTATACACATTTCTTTCCAATTGACAAATTTGGCTTAAAATGAAAAATTCATCTGAAGTCTTCATTCTTTGAGGTCTCTTTAAGCATATAATTGTATTCCAAATTAATTCTTAAAACATGTATAATTTGTTCTAACTTTTAACAATGTTTGTTAATAAAATGCTGTAATGTTTACCAAACAATTATATTCGAGAAAAGAGATGTTATACATACTTATCAAAAAGTGAATTTGATAACTAAATTAAGTAAACTCCAACTATTATCCCTAAATGTAGATAGTAAATAAATAACATTATTCCTTCTATGCTCTGTATCTAAACTACCTGTTTCCCTAATTTTTAATTTAATTAATGCCTCAACATTATCTTACTTTTGATACATCAGAGTAGTTATTCTCTCCATAATGAGCCTCATATTTAAGGAGTTACCAACTATTGCTGTTTTGTTTATCACATTATATCTTTCCCGTTCCCTTCTCTCTTTTCGAATGTTTGTGACAGCCTTCTATCCTGCCTCATTCTTCCGCAGATACAGGTTGATGCCCCTTAGCTACTTCATTTTTCATGGTCAAAGTTCTCAACAGTTCCACGTTGTTTATAAAAGAAAATATTTCTTAATTTCCTGGTCTGACATACAGGTCCCCCCACAGTCTACCCCAAATTCACTTTTACAAACTTACATCCTGATATCCTACACTGATTTCTGTATTTCCAGTCCAGTTGGTGTATTCACTGTGGCAAAAATTGACCTTAAGCATCTGTAATCTTGGATCTTTGCTCAGGCATTTTCCAACTTCAAAAGTGCTCTTAGTTTATTTTTTTCTCCATACAAATATACATCATTTCTTTCAAATCTTTGCTCAAGCTTTGTAGCCTTCATTATGATCCCAAATTATTTCAACTTCTAAATCAGTGCATTGCTAGTACTATTTCTTTGACACATTTATGGTTTATGTATGGACCTGTTGCTAATCTTTTCAACTAGTTCCATGAGCCTTATACCATAGTCTGATCTGAATAGAAGACACTCTAACATTATTCTTACCTTACTTCTTTATTCCTGGGTTGCTACTTTTGATTCCACTCTTATTTGATCTATTTGTTTTGTTTTTCCAATTGAACTTTCTCGGTAAAAGATTGTCTTTCTAAACTCTTGCGTATCTGATACTATATTTCTGTTTTCTTAGCTTGGAACACAGACTTTTGCTCCAGAACTCTTTAGATTTTTTACATTGTCATCCAGCAGTTAATGTAGTAGAGATATCTTAGAACAATCTGATGTCCATTCCTCTTTAGTTAAGGTCTTTAGTTTTGCCTCAATGCTTGAGAGGCATTTACTTATTCTTATAAATCCAAAAATAATTTTGAGTTGTTAAGGCTTCAGTGGAATTTCAGAGCTCGAGATCCTCTCTCTGAGATCTTAGATGAGGAAAAAAAAAATCACAGGAGACACAAGGTAATCACATACAAAAGTCACTTCATTTAGGGCTAGTCAGTTACCCAGTATCCGCCAAATGTGGAACTTCTAAACTGGAAAACACAATTGATGTTTTGGAACTTCGTGAAGTTACCTGCTTGCTACTTCCCCAGTGCTGGACTGGTAAAAGAGTGAAGAACTAAGACAGGGAGATAAAGGAGAAGAAATCTATTACATGGCATGTAGGATATGGGCAACTGGGTTTTAGTTAGGTTGCAGACTTCTGGAATCCAAGTGACCTTAATTTTTCCACCCAAGGGGTGAGGAAGCTGGGATAGTTATCTTTCCCCTCACCATAGGGTGAAGGCCATTCCCTGGAGTTTTGACTCCTTGGCTCTTCTGGCCTGCTTAGCACATAGGTTGAACATGCTCCTGGGGCCAGATGACATTTTCTGTCTACAGATGGCAGGTACTAGCAGTGTGAAGCCATCACAGCACTCTGGAATGGTGAGTGAGGAGAGGGTGGGGCAGCAATCATGTTGGCTACAATTGGTGCCACGTGAGAAAATGAAGCAAAGGGTGGGTGAGTAGCTAGCTGAACTTAATACAGGTGGAAGGGGACAGAATCAGGTCTCTAATCACTATGATGGCTTGCCATTCCCCTCAAGGGCTGTGAAGTCTTTATGGTAGAGTAAGGAGAAAAAGCGTAAAGGAAGCTGCTACTTAAGTAGTGTGGTAAGAGAAAAAGCCTTTCTGAAGAGGTCCTGTGTGAACAGAGACCTGAAGGAAATGAAGGGGTGAGGCTAGGGATTATCTCAGGAAAGAACTTTCCAGCTAGAAGAGTGTCTGACATGTTTAAGGTACAGCAAGGAGACCAGGGTGGGCAGAACAGGATGAGCACAGGGAATAAGGACAGCAGCTGGGGCTACCTCACATAGGGCCCAGAAGCCAGCAGGGAGCCTCCGCTGGATCATGGATGGTGTCCCTCCTTGTCACCTGTTGAGCCGATCAGTTTTCTGAGTTGTTCATCTAGCTCCTGTATTGAAGTATTTTCAAAGGTCTTCTCTTCCTATGACTTTTCAGAATCAAGTTTTCCTTGTATTCGAGTGTTTTTCAAAGTTACTGTATGTTTTTATTTTCTTATTTGTGCGTTTGTATGGACAGCCCACCTCTCCAGAGCCAATGTGAGTATGCTGCTTTTCTTAGATTCTTTCTCTACTCCTTTGTTTGGTCTTCCACGGATTGAGAAGACAATTGGAACACAAAGCTCCAAGCCCAGTTCCTAGTATCTAGGAGGTTTTCCTTTTCTGCATCATTACTGCTCTGCAATGGGATCTTTTCTTCTACTCCCACTGTGAACCAGCCAGCTGGGGTCCATATTTCTTCAGGAAGCAAGGGAAATTAGTGGTTCTGCACAGACAGCATTCCAAGCAGCGCTGTCGGCAAGGGCACAGACAGGAGGAGCTTTGTGTGGCACAGCACTGTGAGAATGGCCTTAGTTCATGTATTTCTCCCTTCCTTGATTTGCTACCCATGTGCTGCAGTCCCCTACTGGATCTGTGAAGAGAGCACTAATGGCAGTGGGGAGGGCGCGGGGCGGATAGTGGCAGAGATAGATTACTCATGCTGCCTTTGAAAGCAGCGGCTGTGGAGTAGACAAGTTCTCAACAATTTTCTTCCTAGCATTTCTTAAAATGAGGTTCACATTCATGACTCACTTCCCTTTGTGTCTACAGCGCTTAGTAGCTCCGCTCCTTTCTTTCTGAATGTCAATCATATCAGAATGTAAGCACCGATAATGTAGTGGTCTTATATGTAATTATGCTCAAGTGTACATACAATAATACTAGTGAAAAACTATTTGCTACACACATCCCAGCTGGCTGTAATGCCCAGCTACTCAGTTTTCAGGTTGTTAAAATTCTAGTATGTCTTAAAGGTTGTGGGAGATAGATACTGGGTGTGGAAAGGCAAACAGCAGGGGAGAACCTATAGTTTGTTCTTTTTTTAGCAATGTGTGTGTGTGTGTGTGTGTGTGTGTGTGTGTGATTTCAGATGAGCAGGTGTTTTCTTTTCTGGGCAATCCACCAGGTATGCTTTAAAATCCGCTTTAAGTCATTTTAAAATTCTTTCCAGATCCTGGAATTAGGCTTACTGTAAGTACCTGCTTTAAATGAGGTATTTCTTTTTATGTTTTCCTTAGTGTTTATAGTTATTTTAGGGGGAAGTTAGAAAAGTTTGTATCTGAGACATCTATCTATATGGAAACTGAGCCCATTGAGTTGTTAAGATCGTCATCGTACCAATTCATTAAGCATAGGTTTTTTATTAAATTGCCATGTAGGCATATACTATATTTAAAAATCTTACATTATTCTGAGGCAATTAAACTTGGAATCCAATATTTTTTGTAAATATATACAGATTTCATATATTAATATATGAATGTCAATGATTAGCTTTTTTTTAAAAAGTATGTTCTTAATGCACTCATTGCACTCATACCCAGCCCACAGAATTATATAGACTATTCTAAATACAGTCTTGTTGAACCTATATATTGATATATATTAATATTATTATGTAAGTGTTCTGTATATGTATCATTTAAATACTTAAATATTTGGTTTAAATATATTTAGATAATAGTTAGAATTATTTTATTTTTATGATTAAATACATGTAAGTATATATTTATAGAATTTATGAAAAAGTTATGCAGTAATTGGAACATAGCTAATCGAGAACTATGATATACTTTGGGTGAATTTTATTTTATTAAAGAGGAAAATGATATATCAAGAATATGTAAATTTATATTAAGTACTTAACAATATTTTTATGAATAATAACGCTTTACTCATGAAAACCAGAAATGGGTTATTTTCTTGGAGCAAATCTTGGGTGGCCTATCTTGGTTTTGTCAGAATTTTCTTTAGATTGGAAGATTTGCTGGGCTTACAGTTTCAGATTTTTGAAAAACTTATTTCATCTTTGTATAGCTCTGCAGTAAGATATGCCAATTTTTATAAAAATCAGAAGATTTTTCTGGGAGATAGGGGCAGATACTTTCCAATTCCTCTTTTGTTTTCCAAATTTTTCTGGGAGATAGGGGCAGATACTTTCCAATTCCTCTTTTGTTTTCCAAATTATAATGGACTCAGTCTCGTTAGTAGGAAAGGGTCGTCAATTTCTGGAGGATTTTTGGAAAGATAATGGCAATAGGACCAGGGCCCAAGCCCTATTCTGGGCCAGGATGGGGAGTAAGTGACAGAAATTGTTGATCACTTGGGGGATTGGGACTACATTGCTTGGGAGAAGCTGTAGCTGTATAACCCAAAGCAGTGGCCAGAGCAGGGACCCACTCATCAATCAGCACAGTCACAGAGATGGGACATCCCTTTGGAGTCTGGATCCACATGCATGTGAAGGGTTTGAGTTAGTGTGTCAAAGAACTATTGACTCCAAGTCTCCTGGTCCCTCTAGCAGGCAAGCCACTGAAGTTCGGGCTTGCCTGCTTTCCAAGAATTGTAGAACAAGGGGTCTGTAACTGCCACAAAAACAGGTATTTCCCTATCCTCTACCATTTTTTTTTATAACCTGATCCATGAATGATGATGATGATGATAATAGTGGCTGGCATAGAATTTACTATGCATCAGACACTCTTAAAAGAGCTTAACATATATTAATTGTATTACTTCTCAAAAAATGCTATAAGAAAATATTATCACTTCCATTTAACATTTTCTTCAAAATGAGACACAGAGAGATACTGATATAGCTTGGATATTTGTCCCCACTCAAATCTCATGTTGAAATGCAAACTCTAGTGTTAGAGGTGGGGCCTGGTGGGTGGTGTTTTCATCATGGGGACAGATCGTTCATGAATGGCTTAGGCCATCCCCTTGATAACACATGAGCTCTCACTCTTGAATTCACAGGATATCTGGTTCTGTAAAAGTGTGTGGCACCTCCAACCCGACCCCTTTTACTCCTACTCTGGCCATGTGACATGCCTGTTCCCGCTTTGCCTTCTGCCATAATTGTAAGCTTCCTGAGGTCTCTCTAGAAGCTGAGCAGATGCTGACGCCATGCTTCTTACACAGCCTGCATAACTGTGAGCCCATTCAACCCCTTTTCTTTATAAATTACCCAATCCCAGATATTTATTTATAGCAGTGCAAGAACAGCCATTATAACACAGGTACATTTAAATGTCCAACCTGATAATTGGTTAAGTCTGCCTCATAAGCTTATATTCTTAGCTTCCAGGTCATTCATTGTTTCTATTGGAAGCCAGTAGACATTCTGTTTCAGTCAGGGCTTTAGAGTAGGAGTGGACCAGATTGGATTAATCTGTATTCCCTCAGTTTTAGCCTTTTTATTAGTCAACATAGGGATTGTGGACCTTTGGCCTAGGCAATGTAAGTCTTGGAAAGCACAGATAGGGCCTCCTGCTGCTCTTTGTGAGGTATTGAGCATCACAATCTGGGGCCTGACAAGGGCATGTTCTTTGCCTCGTTGTAAAGAGAGATGCCCTGGGTTGAAATAAACATGTGTCACATGTATTTATGTATGTGATTATTGACAATCTAAGTTAAAAGTGACACAGAGAGCAGATCACTTTCTTTCATTACCAAGTATAATAAAACTACCCTTAGAGAGGCCATTTTTGTCTGGAAATATGAATCAAAAAGTTGGCCACAATCTACCTGTCTGTTGATAACGTGTAGACTGTGCACTTTGATGCTTTCAGAAACATCTTTAGTCATCTTGAGCAAACATCTGTTCTTGTCATCTCCTTTGCAATTCATTTTCACAGCATGCACCTCATTTGAGAGAACCCACAGACTGTAAAGCCTGACACAAGGTACTATTTGTTTCCAGCTATATATAAGAATGTGCATCCATTCAAGTAACTTTGGATGTCTTGTTTATTTCATTTTCTTCTCTTCCCCAAGTCAATGATTTCTCACTTCTTTTTAAAGTGCTGCTTAAAATAAGTTTTGAAGATAACAGGAGATGTACTAAAGCTGTCAAAACCTCCAAATCTTTCTTTTTTTTTTTTTTGCAAATAGTTTATTATACATATGTACATGTTTTCAGCTGTCCCTTTTCAGGCACATATTTTAAGATGTGCTTTACATAAAAGTGTCTTTAAGTTATACACTTTCCACAACCATAAAGAAGATAAGTGGATCACTATGAAGCATTCCTGAGATACCCACACATATTTGTCAGGTTAACCAGTTATAATAAACAATGCCAGACTCTCAGTGGATTGACGTGAAAAAGGCTGATGGCTTTAAAAATGTCACAGTCCAGTGCAGGTGAGTGAGGCTGAGAGGGACTGTTGCTCCAGGCAGTCATTCAGGGAACTAAGTTTCCTTTCACACAGTGACTTGGCCATCCTCTAGAGCCTCAACTTTTCCTGCTGGATATTTGCATCTCACTAGTCAATGGAGGGAAGATAATAAACATGGAGACTCAGCAGGAAGCCTAAGCCTTTCAGAGCCAGATTTGGAATTGTCATGCAACACTTCTTGCATTTTATTGACAGAACTCAGACCTGTGCTTAACTGCAGGGGATGCTGGGAAATACAGCTACCTTCTCAGGAGGAAAAGAGGTACAGTTTGGTGAACTATTAGCTAGTCTTACATATCTCATTAAAGAGAACTCATAGTAGTAGCTGAGTTGGCTTCCTTCCTCTAAGCCTTGAGAGGAGGACTCAAGTGAATGACGATATCTCCAAGCAGAGAAAACATAAAAACATATTCACTTAATCACCTCACACAGACACCTGTTTAAAAATGTATGCCCTCTATGTAAATGTTGTTAGGTTTTGAATGGAAACTAACAAATGTAAACTCCTGGAGGCCAGGAGTGCATCTTATGTATAGGTGCTGCCTTTACTAAAATTAACAGTTTCTGATTTTTTTCCTTCTTGTTATTTCTGATCACTTGTGTTTTTCACCCTGACCTCAAATTCTTCAACATTCTTACTTTTCACCTACTGCCCAGAGTGGCCGAACTTAAGTACATGTTAGGAGAAATAGAGTTTGCTTAGATGATTCACACAAAGATGTAGCTAATTGTAAAATTCTCTTGGGGTTCTCAAAGTTCTCTATAGACCATTGTTTTCAGTATAACTACCACACCTATGAGTCCAAAGCTTCCCAAAGTATTGCTGTTAACAAGAACACTGATTCCTTTGATCTCTTTGGCAGTGGTTGTCCTCTTGCCTAAAGTGAAACTTTTTTTTGTTTGCCTCTGAGCATTAATAACTACAAATTCTTGAGCCATTGCTCTCATTCTGTCATGTTCTGAATTCTAGTTTCCATGGGGGTCTTTAATTCTTAGCTTATTCATTCTTTATTCCAGATCAGTTTGCGGGCCCTCTATTTCCTCCACCCGGGCCTGTTCTGTTGGCCGCAGGTCTACATCTGTAGTAACTTTTCAAATGAAGTCAATAGCTAACAGCAAAAGGGAATTCTTAATTGATGTAATTTCTAAATATAGGTGAAATAAACAAAGGTAGGAGGTCTCATGAAGGAGGCATAATTGTGAAGAAGATATTTCTCATACCCCTTCACATGATGTTTTTGAATGCCACCAGCAGTTAGATCTGCTTTCATCTAGATGAAGGGGCAGAGAAAGGGGCATTATTACAGCCCTTCAATTTCTACCTCTTCCTGAGGAAATAAGGTGATCTGTTCCTTTAATAAAGGGAAAAGCACCCTCCAAAGAAAACCCGCAAGATGCACAGCTTTGGCTGATTTGATTTATAAATATATATATATTTTTCACAGGCTCTTGGTATTAGGCATGATTCTGCCTATCACAAGCACTGTGCCAAATATCAGGTGATAGCCCCTGTCCTTAAAGATTCTAAAGTTCATTCAAGAGAACAAGTTATAATGTGACAATGCTATGATAGAAATGACCCACAATTATTATTGTGATACATAAGAAGACTGCTCAAAACAGACAGAAGATGAGAAAGGAGAACATGTTATCATGGATGCATTCTTGATTGTGCTTGGTTGCTTTAGTGAGAAAAGGGTAGCGTTAGCTGCTGAAAATATAAGCAGTAGCAAAGAGTTGGAAAATTATCTTCAAGGCTATAGGAAACAAGAAAGACTTTTTAGGCTACACAGTGACATAAAGAGTTTGTTTTTTAGAAAGATCATCTTCATAGTCCCATGGAGGACGATTGGAGAGAGATGATCCTGAGGTAGAAAGATCTAAAACCCTATGACATTCATCTAATGGATGATGATGAGAGCTGTGGTAGTAGATGTAGAACCTGAGGCTGATTCAAAGAGTATGTAGGAGATAGATTCTATGGCACTTGGTAATACTTGGCTAGATGAAAAGGAAAACAAAATAGAATCTAGGATGACTCACTTTCCTTTAGGTGATGGAAGTGTTGCTAATTAAAAGAAATATAAGAGGAAGGGCACTCTGCAGAGAGAAAATGCATTTAGTTTTAAATATGTTGGGTTAAGTTCCCCATGCAGTGTCCTGGAGAGGTCCAGTTGGAAATAAGATGAAAAATTTTTATGACGTTCAGGAGGAAAGTTAAAGAAATAGAGTTTCCATGCAGATTTGATGGACAGTATCTTCTAATTATTCATGATATTCAGTCATAGTCATAATTTTATTAGATACATGCTTATAAATTAGTCACCTCCTGATATCCCTCTGTTTAAGTGTTCATTGGTACAACTTTGCCTTTCAAATCCTGGGATTAGGAGGTCTTGTCCTAGCCTAATCTTAAAAAAAGCAAACAACAAAAAAATCAGAACAACAAGAGGGTCTACAAAATGAGGTGGGGACTAGGCCTATTAAAAGAAAGAGGCACCATCAGGAGTGTTGTTCCTTGCAAAATTGGAGAATGGGGTAGAGAGAGTTAGAGGAAGTTTTTGACAGTACAGTTTAATACAGGTAGAGGGAAGTCATGTTCACAGACAGAGCTTGACTTTCAATAAATGTTTGTTAAATGAAAGTGAATCAACAATCGGGGGAGCTCAGGAGAGGTCAAGTCTGAGTAGAGGGAGGTAAAGAAAGAATGAGAGGAAGAAAATATTAGGTAAATTGAATGTTCTGTGAAAATAAATTGATCATTTTGATTTTTTGATGAACCTGGGAAAGTATCTTTGAAGTAGATTTCAAAGAAATTTCAGAATAAGTGTTCTGGGCAATGGCAACAACACCAAAAAAGGGTTTAATCTTCTGAAAGGTCATGGAAGCATGCATTTCTTTAGATGCATGTATTATTATAGTACAATTGGTTAAAGAAATGTTTCATTTCTTTATAACCTCATTATGTTCATTCTTTAAAAAGCTCAAAGGAGAAAGCAGTGCTTTAGTGATGGCTGCACTTTAGTATTGTGAGACAAAGTACAGGGTTTGGGTCTGAATTGAAAAGATTTTTGATTGTGTAGATTCAGGATTAGACCCAAAATTGTGTGCCTTTGAGTTTGATCACCATTCAAGCCAAGCCCTAAGGCTTTTGACATTGTGAAGAAATAGTGACAGATCAAAGGATAAAAAGAAAAATCACTGCAGATAAAATTCAGTTCACACATTTTAAAGCCAGGTATATCCTATATACCATTGGGGTGCAGGGTCAAACTGTTAGTGCTGATGAGATGTCAGCTCAAGAGAGCAGAAAACATTTTATGTTGTGATGACAGTAGAATGACCAACACACTGATCTTTAATCTCTGTGTTTGCTAGAGGGAAAAAGTGAAGGAAGGCAGCAAAATAAACACTCACAAAGCAGTTTCCTCAAAAGCCATCTGAAAGCTCCCCATACTCGTCTTAGAGATGCCAATGAAAATTCTACCTCTGTCTAGTGAAAGTTTATTTTTTTCTCATTTTTCTGTTTTGTAAAAATAAGGCAAAAATTACAAAGAAATACCTTTGGTCGAGGAAGTATTAATATATAAAATTCAGTTGTGTATAAGAGGTCCACATGTATTTTTGTCTATTTATAAACACTAAAAGTTTTATATTTTATTAGTACATTATTAGAATTATGAATCTTGGACTTGTAAAGACAGTGTGAATTGGGTCTTAGAAATCATCTAGTTATCCTTTCTATGTCATCCTTTTCAAATGAATATACTGCAACATTTTTGGTTAAAAGTTAAATTTTGCTTTCATTATATTCACATGTAAAACCCTTGTCAGGAAGGTATTCTGTCAGAAGAATGATGACTGCTCTAATAACCACCTGTTCATTTAAGAGGCAACTTGTGGCCGGGTACAGTGGCTAACACCTGTAATCCCAGCTGAGGCTGGAGGATTGCTTGAGCCTGGCACTATGAAAACAGCCTGGGCCACATAGACCCTGTCTCTACAAAAAAAAATTTAAAAAATTATCCTGGTTTGGTGGCACATGCCTGTAGCCCCAGCTACTCAGGAGGCTGAAGAAGGAGGATTAGAGGATTACTTGAGCCCAGGAAGTTGAGGCTGCAATGATCATGCCACTCTATTCCAGTCTGGGTGACAGAGAGAGATCCCGTCTCAAAAAAAAAAAAAAAAAAGATGTGAAAATTACATGAGTTAAATATATATAATAAAGGAAAAAGAGGAAGAGAGAGACAAGAAAAGAAGGTAAGAAGCAGAAGAAGAGGAGGGGGTGAGAAATAAGAAAGGGTGTATTTATGATATATTGATATAACAGTTACTCTTACTAGAGACATTATATTTAGAGACACTGACAAAATTTATCACTGTTGCTTTAAAAAATATAATATTGGAATTAGAAGAAGTAAGGGAAAAGAAAAAATATAGAACTTGCTATAGAAATCAGTAAATACCTTTTATTTCTTTCTTTTTTCAAGACTAAAAGTTGTCTTGTAACCTAACAGCTGATGCTTTAAAGAAAAAAAAAAAAATCCACTCACTCTTCAAGTCTCTGTCTATTTGTAATTTCCCAGCTCCCTGGAGGCCTGGTGAATTGTGTGGCATTTTTGCAGAGAAAGATGGCCCTGCTAAAAACTAGTGGATCACAGCCTGGACAAACTTCAGCTATCACAGGGCTGTCCAGTAATACACCTCTATAAGGTGTCGTGGTAGTTCTGAGGCTCTTCATTGTTATTTTTCACACATGTTGACTCTCACAGACTTACAACAGCGTATGTTCATGGGAATGGGCTGACACCTTGATAAAATCATTTACAACTTACTTTATGACTCATTTTAGTCAAATACCCAAAACACACCTACCCAGTTACTGGAATATGATTACAGCAGAATTCCTATAGGTTTAAAAACATACTGATGAAAACTTTGTCGAGTAAACATTTTATTTTGACCACTAATGTAGTTAAAAAGTGAAATCTATGTTTATGTTAATAACAACTGCATTCAAAATATTTTATATCATTCAATAAGTTAAAACAAATAATGCATACTGTGATAACTTATTGATTGCCAAAAATATTGCAAAATACTTTTATCCCATCAATATTATCTCATTTATTAATTTATATTTTATGGTAACTTTGCAAAGTGTATATTACCTTAATCTACACTTAGAAAAAAAGATCTGTAGTTCACAGAGGTTTAATAATTTTTCTAAACCCTCCCACCTTTTCAGCAGCTAATCTAAGAATTGTGCTGACATGTGTTTGACTCCAAAACCCAGGTAATTCCATTGTCTTACAATATACAGTATTGATTATACAGTAAATTATTTCCAAAGTATATAAAAGTAACTATATGAAAGATGATGGTACAGAGCCTAACATTTTTCCTTAAAGAAGTACATAGTAAGGTTATTTAGTCGGAAAGTATGGCAGATTATGAAAATGATTTGGGGCTACTTTCATGAGAGATGTATTCGGGTATCTCTAAAGAATTCATGATGGTGGTGAGAGCCCAAGTGAAAGTGGCTGACACAGGCATGTAATAGTGCAGTAACTGGAACTTCATGGCACTCAGGCAGTTCTGGACAGGGGAGAGACAGAAAGCACGAACAATGGAGCTGATCCCTGCAGCGAATAATTCTAGAGGGCTGGAGATGCAAGTCAAATGGAAAGTCTGAAGTTCACATGTGGTTACATCTACCTTTGACTCTCAGCTGTGACACCCCTGCAAAGTAGCTAGTAGAGACATCATCCTGAAAAGTCCTGGCCTCCACCTCACAGCAGCAAAACAACTCACAAGCACAGGGAAACAAAAGTTCATCACTACAAATTGTTGCAACTGACTCACCCAGGATGTGAAATTTCAGAATCAAAACCCCAAAAAATCTATGAATCAATTATATCCCCATCCTAGAACTTGAACCTAAAATAGTCAGGTATAAACACTCTTGGTCACCAAAGTATGCATTTTTTTTGAACCTCCTAATATGGAACAAACTTAGCGTTCCCTCTGAAAAACTGAGAAAAAACACAAGTTATTATTATTATTATTATTATTATATAATAGAGTCTCGCTCTGTTGCCCAGGCTGGAGTGCAGTGGCATGATCTTGGCTCACTGCAAGCTCTGCTTCCTGGGTTCACGCCATTCTCCTGCCTCAGCCTCCTTAGTAGCTGGGACTGCAGGCGCCCGCCACCACGCCCGGATAATTTTTTTGTATGTTTTTTAGTAGAGAAAGGGTTTCACCGTGTTAGCCAGGGTGGTCTTGATCTCCTGACCTCGTGATCCACCCGCCTCAGCCTCCCAAAGTGCTGGGATTACAGGTGTGAGCCACCGTGCCCGGCCAACACTAAAGTTATTAAAGATATCACCATTCAAACTAAGGAACCCATCTAACTATGTACTTGTGAAAGAGTTACTTCTAGAAATAAGCAGAGTTTAGAAGATATTAAATTTATGTTCTTAGCATGGTTTCTAGGTAAATGATTTTTTATCCATAAAATTATTCAGATATTAACCAAAATGATTGGTAATTTAAGCCCTGTTATAATTTTGAGTAAATAAATTATTGCTTCCTAAATTTTTATGTTTTTACAAGCATGTAAATTGGTAATACGTAATATAAAGGGAGTGTATTTTAAAGTGTTAGATTCCACAATTATTTGAAATAGAAATGCAGGTTACACTACGAAGTCTACTTATTTGAAATAGTATGTAGAGAAAGCATGGTTATTGGCCTGTATTACTTTTCCTAGTTGTCTCTTTTGGGGGAAGCTTTGTCCATAGTTGTATGTCCCAAACATGTTTGATCTGCTCTCCTGGTGTGAAGGAGGGTAAAGGATGGCTGTGTCTGGTGAGCCCTCCTACTCCCAGCACTCATGTCCCTGGATGGCTCACATGCATGTTTCATGAAATCTCCACAACTCCTATTTCACCCTCCACCCCACAAGCCTGGACCTCCCTGTCAGTCACACCAATGCTTTCCATCTCTACCCCTCTAGAATTATTTGCCTCAGGGATCAGTTCCATTGTCCATATTTTCTCTCTCTTCCCTATCCAGAGTTACCTGAGGGCCATAGATTTCAGTGACTATACCATTATACATTTGTGCCAGCCACTTTCACTCAGGCTCTCACCACAATTATGACCCTCTAATAGATGCCCAAATCTCACAAAGATGGTCCCAAGTCATTTTCATAATCTGCTGCATCTCTTAGGCAAATGATCTTACTCCCTATTTCTTCAGGGAATAGTTTCAGACTCTTGACCACATCATATTTCATGTAGTTCCTTTTCTCCACCTCAAAAGATTTTAAGGAACTCTTATCTTTTTCTGCTCCTCTTGTTTATTATCTCTCCCTATTGGTGGAAGAAGAGCATGCTGGCCTCTTAGAGAATAACCCCTCCACTCATGTTCACGATTCTTCTTCTCCCTCATGCATTCCTCTCAATCACTCCCATTTCTTCAGTTTCTCTCTCCTCACCGATAATTTATCTTCTACCTACAAACATTGTAAAAAATCATACATGAGAGTAGAGAGATCCTTAGAAACATCCTCAGGGAGAATGAAAATTCTTGGCTCTTGAAGTTTCTGGGCACAGGCAAAGATAGAATACGCAACAGAATAGAAGTTTTGGACAAAAGAGAGCATACATCAGGATGGTGGAGGTGAAAACCAACATTTCATAGGGGAATTTAGGAAAGGAATCCTGAATGATGCATCATGAAGTCATACATTCTAGCAGCACCCACCTTCAGCACTGGCACCCAAGGAGAATGACATAGGCAGATGCCACAGGGGAGCAAAGGGTGTTATAGAGAAACAGTAACTGTTACAAGCCTAACTGGTCCCTTTCTGAATTTCAGTAAGTTATTTTTTCTCTAGAGAAATAATGTAGCTGTCAAATACACTTCTCTGGCTAACTGCTTCATAACTCCAGATAGTTACAGAAATTGTTGCTGCCAACATGAGTCTTAAATTAGGCCAATTAGACTGCAATTCAGGAGTCTAAGACCCTGAGTATGTGTAAGGAAAAAAACAAAAGAAAACTGTTTTGAAAAAGAAGCCCGAGCATTTTAGAGAGAGAGAAAAAAGTGTTTATTCAATGTTTATTCAATTTTCATGCCTAAATTTAAATGCTTTTAATTCAATTAAATTGTGTCAAATTGAGTATTATTAAGCACTTACTATATGTCTGTCTGTTCTAGAGGATGCAAATGTATTTATGCCTAGGTGATATAAAAATCTGTATTAGGTGAAAGGACTTAGGCATGTGAAAAAAATTAGAGAACAGAGTTCAATTATAAGCAACTGTGAAAATATATGCTCAGTTAATAATCTATAAGAGTGGTCAGAAAAAATAAAATCAGTTTTGGTTAGAATTATCCATGAAGGAAATGGGAAAAAAAAGGCCATTGACAGTGATAGAAAGGGTATTTGAAAAGAGAGGAGTAAGGTTACCTCAGCCTACAAAAGCAAAATTTTAGCTGTAGAAACATGGCCTAGTTATATTTGAATGTTATGGTTGGGGAGATAGAGGAGGATGCAAACAAATACAGTAGACCCTTAAACAACATGGATTTGAACTGCATGGGTCCATTTATCCACGAATTTTTTTTCAACAAATGTATTGGAAATTTTTTTGGATATTTGTGACAATTTGAGATAACTCACAGACAAATTGTGTAGCTTGGAAGTAGCAAAAGATTACAAAGGTAGGTATGCCGTAAATGCAAAAAATGTAGATTCTAGCCTATTTTATTATTTACTACCATAAAATATACACAAATCTATTATAAAGTTAAAGTTTATGAAAACTTACACACTTTCAGACCATACATGGCGCCATTTGCAGTTGAGAGAAATGTAAACAAACTTAAGGGTGAAGTATTAAATCATAACTGCATGAAATGAACGGTAATACATATGTACTACTGTAATAATTTTGTAACCACCTGCTGCTGCCATTGTAGTGAGCTCAAGTGTTGTATCTGCTTAAAATGCCTTGTGATGCTAATCATCTCCACACGAGCAATTTCGTCTCTCCAGTAAATTGTGTCTAGCAATAAAAAGTGATGTGTCAACGTTCTTGCATTTTTCATTGTGTTTAGCGCAATACCGTAAACCTTGAAAGCACCATGGGACCCATGCAAAGTGCCAGCAGTAATGCTTGAAGGGCTCCCAAGAAATAGAGAAAAGTCATGACATTATGGGAAAAAGTTGGCTTGCTTGATATGTACCATAGATTGAGATCTGCAGCCGTGGTTGCCTACCATTTCAGACAGAAGATTCATCTTGACAACAGATGATAGAAACTTATAATATCGATAAATATCATACAGTTCTATAAATGCATTTTCTCTTCCTTATGATTTTCTTAATACCATTTTTTCTCTAGCTTACTTTATTGTAAGAATAGACTGTGTTTATATATATATATACACACACACACACACACACATATGTCATACAAAATATGTGTTAATTGACTGTATATGTTACCAGTAAGGCTTCCGGTCAACAGTAGGCTATGAATAGTTAACGTTTTGGGGAGCCAAAAGTTATATGCAGATTTCTGCATTGTTCAAGTGTTAACTGTATATATGAAAAAGGGGATGATCTTTTCTGTGAAGCCACTGCCTATGTTGCATTTCATTTGGGCTCCCATACACTTCTAGGAAACCTTTCTTTGGTAAATTTTACAGTAGAATCTCATGGTTAAAAGCACAGGATTTGAAGCCAGACTGTCTGGTTCAAAGTCTGGTTATACCACTTAGTGAATGACATTAAGCAAATTATTCAGCTTTTCTGTAACTTAGGTTTTTTTCATGTGTAAAATGGAGATAATAAGAGAACTTACTTGATAGGACTATTGTGAAAATTAAATGACTTAAATGTGTAAAATGTCAAACTCAATGTCTGGCACAAGTAAGCACTTTGTAGGTAGATGCTATTATTATTATTATTATTAATATTATTATTATTATTATTTGAGATGGAGTCTTGCTCTGTCACCCAGACTGGAGTAGAGTGGCACGATCTAGGCTCACCACAACCTCTGCCTCCTAGCTTCAGCCAATCTCCCTGCCTCAGCCTCCTAAGTAGCTGGGGACTACAGGCATGCGTCACCACACCCAGCTAATTTTTGTATTTTTTTTTAGTAAAGATGAGGTTTCACAGTGTTAGCCAGGCTGTACTTGGACTCCTTACCTCAAGTGATCCTCCTGCCTCGACCTCCCAAAGTGCTGGGATTACAGGTGTGAGCCACCGTGTTTGGCCAATGCTACCATTATTTCAATAATGCTTGTTTCTGAGCTTCATGGCAGGGGCTGTGCATTTATTTCTTTAATTTAAAAATGTTTAATTAACAAAGATCGAATATATTCAAGGTGTACAATGTGTACAATGTGATGATTAGATATACATCTACAGTGTGTAGTGGTTACCACAATTAAACTAACACATCCATCCCCACTCATGCTGTACCCTAGATCATAAAATGTATTCATTATAACTGAAAGTATATATCCTTTGACTAACACCTACTCATTTTCCCCACCCAGTAGCCTTTGAAAAATGCCACGCTATTATCTGCTTCTATGAGCTCAGCATTTTTAGGTCTTACATACAGGCATACCTTTTTTTGTTTTTTTTTTTTTACTTTAAGTTCTGGGATACATGTGCAGAATGTGCATGTTTGTTACATAAGTATACACATGCCATGGTGGTTTGCTGCACCCATCAACCCATCAGCTAGGTTTTAAACCCTGCATGCATTAGGTATTTGTCCTAATGCTGTCCCTCCCCTTGTTCCCTATCTGCCAACAGGCCCCAGTGTGTGATGTTCCCCTCCCCGTGTCCATGTGTTCTCATTGTACAACTCCCACCTATGAGTGAGAACATGCGGTGTTTGGTTTTCTGTTCCTGTATTAGTTTGCTGAGAATGATGGTTCCCAGCTTCATCCATGTCCCTGCAAATGATATGAACTCATTCTTATTTATGGCTTATTTATGGCTGCATAGTATTCCATGGTGTATATGTGCCGTATTTTCTTTATCCAGTCTATCATTGATGGGCATTTGGGTTGGTTCCAAGTCTTTGCTATTGTGAATAGTGCTGTAATAAACATGCATGTGCATGTGTCTTGATAGTAGAATGACTTATAATCCTTTGGGTATACACTCAGTAGTGGGATTACTGGGTCAAATGGTATTTCTGGTTCTAGATCCTTGAGGAACCACCACACTGCCTTCCACAATGGTTGAACTAATTTACACTCCCACCGAAACAGTAGAAAAGCGTTCCTATTTTTCCATATCCTCACCAGTATCTGTTGTTTCCTGACTTTTTAATGATCCCTGTTCTAACTGGCATGAGATGGTATCTTGTTGTGGTTTTGATTTTCGTTTCTCTATCGATCAGTGATGATGAGCTTTTTTTCATATGTTTGTTGGCCGCATAAATGTCTTCTTTTGAGAAGTGTCTATTCATATCCTTTGCCCACTTTTTGATATTTTTTTCTTGTAAATTTGTTTAAATTCCTTGTAGATTCTGTATATCAGACCTTTGTCAGATGGATAGATTGCAAAAATTTTCTGCCATTCTGTAGGTTGCCTATTCGCTGTGATGATAGTTTCCTTTGCTGAGCAGAAGCTCTTTAGTTTAATTGGATCCCATTTATCAGTTTTGGCTTTCGTTGCAATTACTTTTGGTGTACCATGTTTTATTGTGCCTCACAGGTACTGTGTTTCTTACAAATTGCATGTTTGTGAGAACTCTGTGTCAAACAAGCCAGTGGGTGCTATTTTTCCAACATCATGTGCTTACTTTGTTTCTCTGTTTCACATTTTGGTAATTCTCACAATATTTCAAAAGTTTTTATTATTACATCTCTTACGGTGACCTGTGATCAGTGATCTTTGACATTATTATTATAATTGTTTTGGAGCATCATAAACCCGATCTATATAAGATGGGAAACTTAATACATGTTGTGTGTGTTCTGACTTCTCCACCAACCTGCTGTTCTCCCATCTCCCTTTCTCTCTCTAGGCCTCCCTATTCCATAATCCATCACAATATTGAAATAAGGTTAATTAATAACCCTACAATGACCTCTAAGTGTTCAATTGAAAAGAAGAATCACTTTAAGTCAAAAGCTTAGTAAGGAAGCCATGTTGAAAGCTGAGACAGGGCGAAAGCTCAGCCTCTTGTGCCACCTAGCCAACTTGTGATAGCAAAGGAAAAGTTCTTAAAGGAAATTAAAAGTGCTACTCCAGTGAACACACAAATGATGAGAAAGTGAAACAGTCTTATTGCTTATAAAGTTTTGATTCGTCCGTATAGAAGATCAAACCAGTCACAACATTCCTTTACGCCAAAGCCTAATCCAGAGCCAAGCCCTACTCTCTTCCATTCTATGAAGGCTGATAGTGGAGAGGAAGCTGCAGAGGTTAGTTCATGAGTTTAAGAAAAAAGGCCATCTCCATAACATGAAAGTGCAAGGTGAGCAGCAAATGCTGATATAGATGCTTCAGCAAGTTATCCCAAAGATCTAAGATCATTGATGAAGGTGGCCATGCTAAATAACAGATTTTCAATGTAGGTTATTCAGCCTTCTATTGGAAGAGAATGTCTCTAGAAATTCATAGCCAGAAAGAAGTCAATGTCTGGCTTCAAAGCTTCAAAAGACAGTCTGACTCTCTTATTGGGGGCTAATGCAGCTGGTGACTTTAAATTGAAGCCAGTGCTCATCGACTATTCTGAAAAGCCTAGGGCTCTTAAGAATTATGCTAAATCTAGTCTGTCAGTGCAAACAATGCCTGGTTGACATCATATTTGTTTATAGCATGGTTTACTGAATATTTTCAGCGCACTATTGAGACCTACTGCTCAGAAAAGAAGATTTTTTCAAAACATTAATGGTCATTGAAAATATAGCTGGTCACACAGAAGATCTGATGAAGATATACAGGGAGTTTAATGTTGTTTTCATGCCTGCTAACATAACATCCGTTCTTCAGCCCATGGATCAAGCAGTATTTTGACTTTCAAGTCTTACTATTTAAGAAATATATTTATTTTATTTTACTTTATGATTTTGAGATAGAGTCTCACTGTGATATCCAGGCTGGAGTGCAGTGGCATAATCTGGGCTCACCAAAACCTCTGCCTCCTGGGTTCAAGCGATTCTCATGCCTCAGCCTCTTAAGTAGCTGGGATAACAGGTATGCACCATGATGCCCAGGTAATTTTTTTCTATTTTTAGTAGAGACGGTTTCACTGTGTTGGCCAGGCCTGTCTCGAACTTCTGGCCTCAAGTGATCCACCTGCCTCGGTCTCCCAAAGTACTGGGATTAGAGGTGTGAGCCATGCACCCAGCCAAGAAATGTATTTTAGAAGGTTATAGCTGCCATAGATTGTAATTCTTCTTATGGAGCCAGGTAAAGGAAATTGAAAACTTTCTGAAAAAAATTCACCCTTCTAGATGCCATTAAAAACATTCACGATTAATAGAAGGAGGCCAAAATATAAACATGAACTGCAGAAATTGATTCTAACCCTCATGGATGAATTTAAAGGGTTCGAGACTTCAGCGGAGAAAGTAACTGTAAATGTGGTAAAAATAGCAAGAGATCTAGAATTAGAAAGTAGAGCCTGAGAATGTGACTGAATTGCTGTAATTCATAATCAAATTTGAATGGAAGAAGAGTACCTTCTTATGGATGATCAAAGAAAGTGGTTTCTTGAGATAGAATCTTCTCTTGCTGAAGGTGCTGTGAACATTATTGAAATGACAACAAAGGATCTAGAATATTATATAAACTTAGTTGATAAGGCAGCAGCAGGGCTTGAAAGGAATGACTCCAGTTTTGAAAGAAGTTCTACTCTGGGCAAAATGCTATTAAACAGCATAACATGCTACAGAGAAAACTTTCATAAAAGGATATGTCAATCAATGCAGTACTTTATTGTTGTCTTGTTGATGAAATTGCCACAGCAATTCCAACCTTCAGCATCTGCCACTCTGATCAGTCAGCAGCCATCAACATTGAGGCAAGATCCTCCACCAGTCAAAAGATTATGACTTACTGAAGGCTCAGATGATAATTATCATTTTAAGCAATAAAATATTTTTAAAATAAATTATATACTTTCTTAGACATAATGCTGCTGTACACTTAGTAGACTATAACAGTATAAAACTGACTTTTATGTGGGAAACCAGAATATTTGTGTGACTCACTGTATTGTGATATTCAGTGTATTGTGGTGATTTGGAACTGGACCTGCAATGTTTACAAGGTATGCTTGTATGAGTGAGAACATAATGGTAATTTGTCTTTTTGTGCCTGACTTATTTTACATGGCATAATGTCCTCTGAGTTCATCCACGTTGTTGCAAATGACAAGTTTCCTTTCTTAATGTTTGAATAATATTCCATTGTAAATATGTACCTCAATTTCTTTATTCATTCTTCTGTCCATGGACACTTAGGTTGTTTCCACAGCTTCCCTATTGTGAATAATGCTACAATGGAAAAGGAGGAATAGATATCTCTCCAAAACATCGATTTTATTTTTTACATATATACCCAAAGTGGGATAGCTGGTTCATATGGTAGCTCTGTTTTTAATGTTTTAAAGGAAACTCTGTACTATTTTCTGTAATAGCTGTTCCAGTACATTCCCACCAATAGTGTACAAGGGTTCATTTTCTCCAAACCCTTTCCAACACTTATCTCTTCTATTATTTCTCCTCCTCCTCCTCTCTCCTCCTCCTCCTCTTCTTCCTCTTCCTCTTCTTCCTCCTCTTCCTCCTCCTCTTCCTCTTCCTTCTTCTTTCCTCCCTCTTCCTCCCTCCTCCTCCTCCTCCTCCTCCTCCTCCTCCTCCTCTTCTTCTTCTTCTTCTTCTTCTTCTTCTTCTTCTTCTTCTTCTTCTTCTTCTTCTTCTTCTTCTTCTTCTTCTTCTTCTTCCTTCTTCCTTCTTCCTTCTTCTTCTTCTTCTTCTCCTTCTTCCTCTTCTTCTTCTTTTTTTTTTAAACAGAGATGAGGTCTTGCTATATTGCCTAGGCTGGTCTCAAACTCCCGGGCTGACACAGTTCTGCCACTTTAGCCTTCTGCATAGCTGGGATTACAGGCATGAGCTACTGCACCCAGCTTCTTGTCTTTTTCATAGCAGCTATCTTAATAGGTGTGAGGTGATATATCATTGCAGTTTTAATTTGCATTTCTCTAATGATTAGTAATGTTGAACATCTTTTCATGTGCCTGTTAGACATTTGTCTATTTTCTTTGGAAATATGTCTATTCAGATCCTTTCCTTGTTTTTTCAAAACTTTTTGACAAAAAATTATATATATTTATTTTGTATAACATATTGTTTTTAATATACATGCATCATGGAATAGTTAAATTGAGCTAATTAACATATGCATTAGTTCACGTATTTTGCAGTGAGAAACACAAATTCTACTTTTTATGGAGTTTTCAAGGGTATAATACATTGTGTTAACAATATCACCATGTTTTACAATAAACATAGTAAATTTTTTTCTTCCTATCTGAAATTTTGAATCCCTTCACCAACATCTCCCCAACTGCTCCCCACATCCTTCATTTCCCAACTATTCCAACCCCAGGTAACCACCATTGTACTCTCTACCTCCATGAGTTCAACTCTTGTAGATTCCACATATGACTGAGTTTATGAGGCATTTTTTTGTGTGCCTGCCTTACTTCACTTAATGTCCTCCATGTTCATCCATGTTATTGCAAATGACAGAATTTCCTTGTTTTAAGTCTGAATAGTACTCTACTGTATATACTATTCAGCCTCCACATAGATATATGGAGCTCTCTCTATATGATTTATATATCTATATATATCTATATAGAGATATATATGATCTCTATATGATATGTATATCTATATATGATATATAGATATTATATATATAATCTATATATATCACATTTTCTTTATCTGTTCATCCATTGACAGACACTTAGGCTGATCCCATATCTTGGCTATTGTGAATAATGCTGCAATGAACATGACAGTGCAGATATCTATTTAATGTACTAATTTCATTCCTTTGGAAATACACTTAGTAGTGATTTGTTGGATCACATGGTAGTTCTGTTTTTAATTTTTTGAGAAACCTCCCTGCTGTTTTCTGTAATGGTTATACTAATTTACATTCCCACCAACTATGTACAAAAGTTTCCTTTTTCCACGTTTCTGACAGCATTTATCTTTCATTTTTTTTGATAATAGCTATTCTGAAAGGTGTGTAGTGATACCTCATTCTGATTTTAATTTGTATTTCTCTGAGGATTAGTGATGTTGAACATTTTTTTCATATACCTATTGAACATCCGTATATCTTCTTTTGGAAATGCCTAGTCAGGTCTTTTGTCTATTTTTTAATTGGATTCTTTGTTTTCTTACTATTTAGTTGTATGTATTTCTCATATAATTTGAATATTAGCCCCTTATCAGATATATGGTTTGCAAATACTTTCTCTCATTACGTGTTGCCTTTTCATTTTGCTGACTCTTTCCTTTGCTGTGCAGAAGCTTTTTAGTTTGATGTAGTCCCGCTTGGTATTGTTTGCTTTTATTGCCTGTGCTCTTGGTGTTCTAGCCAAAAAACCATTGTCAAGACCAGTGTCAAGGAGATTTTCTCCATGTTTTTTTCCTAGGCTTTTAATGGTTTCAAGTATTACATTTAGATCTTTAATCCATTTTGAGTTGATTTTTGTGTATGGTGTAAGATAAGGGGCAAATGTCATTCTTTCTCATGCAGATGCTCAGTTTTTCAAACATAATTTATAAAAGAGACTTTCTTTCCTTATTGTTGAATATCAGTTGACCATATATGCATGGGTTTATTTCTGGATTCTGTATTTAGTTCCATCAGGGTGCTATGCCTTTAATGTGTTGAAACTCTAGAGTCTATCATAGACCTAGAGTAGAGGAGAAGTAAACAAATCTTTGATGAAGAAAAGAAAGTCTATTTAAATGAAGCATAGTTTAATACTATACACCCCTTCCCCACATACATACCTTATGGCAAGATACAATTTGCTTAATGAACACCTTCATGCCATTATAGTAGTTATCTTGTTTCCAGCTGGCTTACAACTTGGACCCCTCTCTGAAATTCTGAAAGTCAGTGTAGAAACTTTAGCCATATTAAAACAACAACAACAACAAGAAAAAAAAAAAAAAAAACATCTACACAATAATAGCTAGCTATAACGTTTTTGTGGAGCTGAAAGTTAATCTACCTTTGCTTCTCTGGTGAGCCATGGTAGGTTCCTGGGCAGGGGAGCATTGTAATAATAGCAGTGTTTTAGTATTTCTTTTTTCATTAGACATTAAAAAAAAAAAAAAAAAAAAGAGATAGGATTTTGCCATTTGCCCAGTCTAGTCTCGAACTCCTGGACTCAAGCAATCTGCCCACCTTTCCATCTCAAATTGCTAGGATTACAGGCATGAGCTGCCATGCTCAGCCAGGAATATTTATGTGGGACATATCTAAAAAGTAGATTGTCTTGAAGAGAGAGCAGCTATAAGGTGGTCAGGTAGTCATGAGGTGAAAAGGACTAGGACCCCAGTGAGCATTTTCTCTACCTTTGCAGTAGACATGGCAGATACCAGATGTATATTAAGAATATTGAATAATGGAGACCATTGGAAATAACATGTGAAGAATACACATAATGCTTTTTAAAACCAAACTTACAGTATCTTATATTATCTGTGGCTGTAACTACTCATGTTCACTTTTTCCTTTAGTGTGAAGTATTAGTAAAGGCAAAACATTCTGCATTCCAAGAGTTGACCTACCGTCGTGATCATTTTATGTGTTAACATGACCACACCACAAGGTGCCCAGGTTAAACATCATTCTCAGCATTTCTATGAGGGTGTTTTAGGATGAGATTTACCTTTAAATTGGTAGACTAAGTAAGGTAGATTGCTCTTCCTAATGTTATGGGCCTCATTCATGTGGTTGACAGCCTGGATAGGACAAAATGGCTGACCTTCTCCAAGGAAAGCTTTCTCCCAACCTTACTGACTTCAAACTGGGACACTGGCTTTTCTCTGCCTTATGATTTGAACTGAAAAATCAGCTCTTCCTGGAACTCAGACTTACTGACCTTTGGACAGGAACTAGACCATTAGCACTCCTGAGTCTCTAGCTGGCCAACTCACCTTGTAGACCCTGGGATTTGTCAGTCACTATAATAATGTGAGCCATTCCTTATATCAAAATATATTTATTATAAGGAATTGGCTTATTGGTTCTGTTTCTCTGGAGACCCCTGATTAAAACACCTATACTATAGATTTTTAAAATCTACTAGGCAATTTCTCTCAGGTTCACATGGATATTGAAACAAAGAGAAAAATTCAGATGTTACTTGCAAGCATAGTCTTCCTATTAAATAAATTTTCCATGACATTAAAATTAATATCAGCCATGGCAATTATGTGTTCTTTCCTCTCTTAAAGTAATGGTACTTTTATCTAAAATTCATTTCATAGTGATATATTCAATGATTACTTGAGTCTTCTTTACTTACATTAATTAGGCTTTAACAAACCAGACAGCCCATAAAATAATAAATGGCTTGAAATTAACATAGTGAAAATTCATTTAAAAATATCTTGGTTTCTTAATTTACTGCTGCTCCTGAATAAATATGCTCAGATATTTTTATTTTCCTTTAGTGTGAATCATTTCAACTTAAAGATTAGATGTTTAAATATTTTGAGACTCTCCAATGTTTTCCAACAGTGAACAATTTTAAAAGTTTTACGTCTCTTAATGACTATGAGTTCAAATAACACATTCATGATAATCTGTTAGTTTAATATACATACATGTTAACTATATACATATTGAACTAACATTTTAACTAATTACATATTAGTTTCATATATATATATTTTATTTTATTTTATTTTATTTATTTATTTATTTTTGAGACGGAGTCTCGCTCTGTCACCCAGGCTGGAGTGCAGTGGCCGGATCTCAGCTCACTGCAAGCTCCGCCTCCCGGGTTTACGCCATTCACCTGCCTCAGCCTCCCGAGTAGCTGGGACTACAGGCGCCCGCCACCTCACCCGGCTGGTGTTTTGTATTTTTTTTAGTAGAGACGGGGTTTCACTGTGTTAGCCAGGATGGTCTCGATCTGCTGACCTCGTGATCCGCCCGTCTCAGCCTCCCAAAGTGCTGGGATTACAGGCTTGAGCCACCGCACCCGGCCATATATATATTTTATATATATATATATGTATTTATTTGTTTAGACCTGTGCACAAATATATGTATGTATACACACACACACATACACAGATAGGCTTGTCCACACATAGATCTGTGTGTATTCTGCCTGTAATGATTTCAGGTAAACAAATATATTTAAGTGGAGATAAAATGTATGTTTAGTGACTTACATAGCTACTCTTCAATGTATGGCAATCATAAAATCAACCTCAGCCACAGTGGTATTGGTGATTATGATAAAAAAACTTACATATGTAATGGACTTAGCAAGTTTGTGCAGCAA
Organism: Rhinopithecus roxellana; assembly: GCF_007565055.1. Classification (NCBI taxonomy): domain Eukaryota; kingdom Metazoa; phylum Chordata; class Mammalia; order Primates; family Cercopithecidae; genus Rhinopithecus; species Rhinopithecus roxellana. The sequence goes on from NC_044554.1 coordinate 66,608,932, forward strand.
GGAGATTGGCATGGTGGCCCATGGTATCCTGCAATGCTAGGATTATATTTGTAAGAATAGCAAGTCAGCTGTCCAGATGGTAATTATAGCAAAGTAAGAGCAGACTTCAACTCATAGTCTCAGGGAAACTGATCAGGGTTGCAAGAATATAGGAAACATATAATAAGAGGGTTGTAAATGTCCTGACAGCCTGACTTAGTCATTTTCTGCTAGTATAGGTAGACAGAAGTTCAGTTCTTCCCAGGCCTGAGGAAGTGTTCATGAATTTGCAGATAAGGACAGGGTCTGTGGTCATATGGTTAATAGAGTGGACTGCTGATAGCCTTTGGTGAAAGCCAACATAAGAAAGAGGTGCTTTGGTGGCCAGGTGTGGTGGCTCAAGCCTATAATCTCAACACGCTGGGGGCTCAAGGCCAGAGGATTGCTTGAGCCCAGCAGTTTGAGACCAGACTGGGCAACATAGCAAGATTGTCTCAACAAAAAAAATTTTAAAAAATAGCTGGGTAAGGCAGAGCACACCTGTAGTCCTAGACACTTGAAAGGTTGAGGCAAGAGGGTCACTCAGGCCGGAAGTTTGGGGAGCTGTGATCATACCACTGCACTTCAGCCTGACTGACAAAAACGAGACCTTGTATAAAAAACAAAAAAGGTGGTTGGAGGTACTGTGCTCTGAGGTTTTGTTTCTGACACATGTGTTAAAATGTCTTGACCTGGGACCTGGTTTAGATGAGGATTTCCACGGAAAACTGACTGTTCCTTTGCAGATTCTTATTTATGAAACTCTCCTTGGCAGTCTTTTGTCTGATTTGCATCTCAACTTTGACTTGTGCAACCCCATACCCAAAAATGAAAACAAACTCTTGATGCTTCAAACATATATTTATTCTATCCTATGTATCTCTGTTTTAGTGAATTACAGCACATCTACCTTCTGATCTGACTGAAAGCCAAGGATTTAATTCCTCCTTTTCCTCATTCCTGCTAGTACTACTGACATAGTCCTTTACTAATCTTCTTGCTTTAATTCCTTTTCTGCAAGGCATCTAGTCTAATATTCTTAAAACTAGATTATGCCTGATTGAAACTCCTCAATGAATTCCCAGTATACTAGGAAAAAATCTAACTTGTCTCTCACTGACATTGCCCTGATCAGACTCCTGCAGTGTCTCATTTTCCTCATTCCCACGTCTTCATTCCTCCAGCAACAATAACTTTCTTCCTGTGGCTTGAATATGCCAAGTCTTTTCCCAGCCTCGACCCTGTAGGCTTGCTATTTTCTCGGTCTGGAATTCTCTTCCCCTTGTTTGCCGCATGACTCCTTTTCATTCTTCAGGTCTTTATCACTTGGCGCATTCTGTGACAGTTAACAGAAACCACTCCACTTTAATCAGAAGGGCACTTAACATGATAAATCAGTGCTTACAATTTTTTAGAAGGTCTGTGGAATAGCATCTGATGTGGAGCTATTCCAGACTCCAAGAACACCATCGCAGAACTGGCCCTCTACATCTGCCTCATTGGGAAGCTGGGGAGTTAGGAGGCTTCTGTCCCAACTGCTGGCTTCAGGGTTGTACTACTGTAACCATGAGCAGGGGATCAGGAAGTGGGGTCAGAACTATTACCTTCAGGAACACATCTTATGTGCTGTCTGACAATAAGGAGGCTGGACTTCTGTGCCAGTGAAGTAGACACCTTTTCTGCCACTGTGTCGTCCTTCTACAGCTTAGTTCTGAATCAGTGCTTCTCATGAGTATATCTGTTTGTCTGTGTCTAAATGCAGATCCCTAGCTGCGGAGGAGGATATGAAACATAGCTTTCAGCTTTCCAGTTTCTGGAGCACAAGAAGGTATGCAAAATGAGGTTGAAACAGATGATGGTCTGCCAGAAGGCCTCCCCTCATTCTACCTGTCCATCCCATGAAATCCTATTATATCATCCTCTTTATTCCCATAATAGCAGTTATTATAATCTCTATCCTTTTTAATTGGTTTTTCATTTGTATACTGTCTGAGTCTTCCACTGCTGGACTGTAAGCTCCACAAGGCAGGGGGCTTTCCTTACTTATGCAGGACTTGGCATGTGCAAATGCTAGCACAAATGTGTTGCTGAATTGAGTTGAATAAATGAATAAATAGAGCCTACTTATTATTTCTATATTCACTAAAGGACACTCATTGGTCTCTGACAAGATTCCCTTTTACTTGGGGTGACCATATAACTTGTTGCTCAAATAGGGACACTTTGGAGAGAGAAATGGGTAGCATGATTAATAATTGTACTAAGACAGAAGGCATGAAATGGGACTGTCTAAAGCAAACCAGGCATACAGTCATCAACTTATTACAATCTCTATTCTCCGACAGACTCGTCTTCTTAGGTTGCCTCAGAGGGATCCAGATGTCTCTACCCTGGCCAACTCTTTTTACTCCTTCATTTTTTCAGTCATTGGGTAAGAATTTTAGTTACATGGACTATGACAACAGTTTCATACTTCTTGTGGGATTTCTAAAACTAAAAAAAATTCTCACAATATTTTACTATCTAGACTATTTGAACTTGATTCTAGATCTTGTAACAATAAAAATCAAAAGCAGGGTTCTAGTGTATGGTTTTCCAATGTCATTTTAAGTAGGTTACTCAGCAATCACTGGGAGAGTTTACTAGAAACAGATTTTTAAAAACATCTCTGTTGGAGCTACTGATTTCTTTAGGGGAGCTCAAGAATCCGTTCCTTATAAAACTACCAGTGAGTATGGTGCACGGTTAGATTTAAGAACCGTGAGATAAGAAGCGTCTGAGGCCCCTTCTATATTTGGTACAAGGATTAATAGGTACCTTTAACATATATAATCATTGGCATTAACTACGGTAAATGCTGTAAATGATTCAGCAGTGGGAATTGACAGGCTACTGTGCTCTGGCGTGCAGGATGTCTATGTGATGTGATGCATGTGTTTGCAATACAAGACAGCCCACCCCCAACCTTCCGGGCCTGCAGCTGAGATCAACTGTGACTAACCTGATTCCAAAACTAGCTGACTCATTTCATTGCTTCCTGTTTCTCTTATTATACTTTGAAATGTTTTCAGTGAAGAGACTAGCACTCTGCCCAATGTACTGTAAGTGCTTGGTAATTATTGGTTATATATATATACATTTATTAAAAGAAGGAAGGAAGAAAAGAAGGAATGGAAGAGAAGGGGAGAGGGAGGAAAGGAAGGAGGGATCAAGTAATGAGGCAATATGGTAAATATAGTAGAGAAACAAATTCACTGTTCTTTATCAGGATGCAATTTTAGAAATTTAGGATTTAGGAACATAAACACAAAATATCTTGGGAACAAGACAAAATTATATCCTCTGTTGTTTCAGATGACTTGTTAAAAACTGAAATTTTATTGCACTGGCTTTTACACATCTGAGTGCTAAGGTAACTGCTTGTTTGACTGAATGTAACTTAACAATATATGTAATTGACATTTTTTATTTTTTTAAATGATGTAACAGGTTGATGTGAGAATGGACTTGCTCAGGGTGAACTAATTTGGGACTGGAGTTTGAGAGGGCCTTTTATCACCCTCATCAAATTATGTAATTTATTTCTTTCAAATTATTAAACTTTAAAATATTGATTATAACATTTATTTTAGGGTTGTGAGAATATGAGAATCAAGTGATCTAATGAATGAGAATCATTGTTTTGAGAATCAATGAGCTAAGGAATGAGAAAGTTCTAGGAAATATTTTAAAATGAGATCTTTTAAAGTGAGATATAAAAAAGATTACTTGCCCTTTTCTCTGAAACAGGTTTTCTCAAAAACCATTAATAACTAGAATATGGAGGCATGCTGTATTCAAATCTGTTGCAGTCTTCAGCCTTATTTTCATTATATTGAGTTCTTGATTTCCTGATATATTTTAGGTCCAACACGGTTTCTTTCAGATACCAGTATAGGAAAGAGCTTTTTAATGAAATAGATTTTTAATATTCATTCATTGTCTAGATATTGTGAAATTGCTATTGTTCTATACCAATCTTAGACATAATACAACCTGCAGTTACTGATGTGAAATTGAATGGAGCAACTTCATTCTGTAAAGTTGAATCGGTGATTAAAATAACCTACGAACTATCTGAACAGTGTGTGTGTGTGTTGGTTCTGGTTTTCTTCTATCTAATTGTAGTCCCAATATCAGTTAACATCCTCCATCTCTCTGTGCAGTTATGCTTACTTACTCTGAAAAGATGTTATAGTGACTGGAAAAAAATCAGTTTATCCATCAATAGACCTATATCTCATATCTCCTAAAAATGCACTTTCCATCGTTCTCTTTTGAGCCAATATTTATTATTGTCCCAAAAAATGTGCATTGCAACTGGAGAGATGCAGCCAGCTTAGGCAAGCGTGCCTGTAGTGGGCTTAGGGCATTTCTGGGGCACTCTGTCTCTTTATCTGGAGCCTGGAAATGATTGTTTGACACACACCAAAGGGAGAACTTCATCAGACACTGAAAGTGGTACCTTGGAGCCTGCAAAAATACTTCCCATTGCTCTAGGGTTGGAGAAAAGTAAAGATGCAGAAACATAAAAGTCAAAATCAAAATGTAATAGAAAAATGAAAGAGGAAATAGAAGAGGAAGAAGGTGATAAAAATAAATGTATGAACTGCTTTTTTATTTAGCAGTCTTATCAAAATCACAGGGGAATTTTTTGTCTGTCAGAGTCTCAAATCCTTAGGCATCTCATGAAATATCATGAATTTTCAATGTACTTTAAATTTTACATTTTTGAAAGCAAGGGAATTTTCTTACATACCGCATCAGTCCAGCAGATACAAAGTAGCACAACAGAACTCTTATAAGCTTATTTTTATCGAATTCACTTCTTATAAAAGCAGTACAGTTACAATTGAGGGAAATAATGGAAAATGGCTTTGCTGTGAATTTTGATGACTTTGTTGAATCTTTAAATCTAACCTCATTCCATCTATCATTAGTCTTTTCCTTTCATGCCCTTTGATGGCAATCGTGTTTTACAGATGAACCCATTAATTCACTGGGAGGTTAAGTGATTAGCTCTGCCGGGCAGTCAGGTGCAGGGTTAAGATTAGACAAAAGTCCCTCAGGGTCCAGTGATTGCTAAACTTTGAGGACAGTGACCCTCCTTATTATAAAACCAGACATTCAGAAATTATCTAACAGCTTCTTTTACCACATTCCAAAGAAAGTGTATTTACCTTTACAGAGAAAGGGCCTACAATGGTTCTAAAACCCAGGTTGCTAGAAAGACACTTTCTCCTCAGAAGCTAATATAATTTAGAGAGAATTTCTTGAGATAAATATAAATGTATTTCAATTTATGCAATGCCTACATAATTAACAAATAAGTAAGTGTTTGGCTTGTTAATATTCCAGGCACCCCAACAAGCTCTATTGGGGTTACGTAGGTATGCAATTCAGAGAACCAGCCCACATTGAGTCATTCATTGTTTCGTTGTTTCATTCATTCATTTATGACAGTCAATTCATTTATGACAGTTGTTAAATTAATGAAAAAGTGACTTCATTAGGAAAGATTTCACGGTCTAGATTGTATCATATGGATAAAATATTAACAGACACAGAAGTGTGAGTCCTTCCAGGTATAGGAAATAACATGACAATCTCCCTCATAAATAAATCTCTGTGGTAGAAAGACATAGTAACATTTATTGAGTAGCATATGCACTGATATGCCTAGAGCATTTTGTAATATGAGTACATGTGGAAAGTAATTTTAATGTAAGTTAAATATTTATAAAATACATATTTAAAAGATAAGCACCATTTTTCTTCAATTTTGTGATTCATCTAGTTTTCTGTAAATGGTAGAAAATAGAACAATTCTTTTATATTCCGATCCTTCCTCCACAACCCTCTCAATAAAATTATAACAAAGAGTAAGCCACTACATAATTCCCCTTCCACTTACTATAGAAGAAAATCAACTCTTAAGATTAATTGTGAGGGTTTCAGCAGAGTATTGCCTAATTAAAGATGACCAGAGAAGCGGCAGCCTCAGAAACTCCTTTAATTTGACAGCCTGAATACTCAGCATGTTTAAGAGTAGTTCTCAGGGGTAGTTCCACAATCTATTCCATTTGTATAAACCTCCACAACTTCACTCAGACAATAGGAGTGTGCAAAGGAATAACTTGCTTCCATGAACAACAAACATTTACTGCATTTGCTTGCATTGTTTCTCACCTTTTTAGTAAATATTTTATTTCTGAAATGAAAGAACTGTTTTATGGAAAAAATTCCTTCAAGACGCAGATTTCCGTGAACTTGGGGTTCCAGCCATTGCAGCCTTGAGTATAATTTCCACCTGAAGGTTGGGAAAGAGCATTTTTGAAGAGATGTGAGCAACACTGAAGAACCCCTTCTGTATTTTCAGCAAATAGTGTTTTTAAGGCTTCTTTGTTCTTCCCTTGTTAAATCTTCAGATTAGTAACTGCTGATTAATGCCCCAAAGAGAAGGGATTACAGGAAGATAAGTATTGCATACTAATTTCCCTAAATTTGGGGATGGGGAGAAATACAGAAAGATGTGAGTAAATGCTATAAACATTTCAAAAGAAAAAAAATGACTCACAATGGGGAGATGTGTTAATGTGTTGTTCAGGCAATAAAAGTGCTTTACTTTCCTTCTTTTATACTGTATATTTAAGGCATACAACATGATGCTTTGATGCACGTATATTACATATATATTTAGTGAAATATACTAAGGTCAAGCACATTAACATATCCATCATGTCACATAATTACCTTTTTAACTTTTCTATTTTTTGGTAGTAACAGCATCTAAAATCTGCTGTCTTAGCCAATTTCTAGTATATACTACAAAATTATTAACTTTAGTCCTCTTGCTGTACATTAGCTCTTGAGACTTATTTATTTCAGTTGTTTATGTAACTGTGACTTTGTACCCCTTGACATGCATTTCTCCATTCCACACCCACTCCTTGTCCTGGATAACCACTGTTGTACTATCTTTTTCTATGGGTTTGACTTTTTTTTTCTTAATTCCACACATAAGTGAAAACATACAGTATTTGTCTTTCTGTGCCTGGCTTATTTCACTTAGCATAATGTCCTCCAGGTTTGTCCATTTTGTCACAAATTGCAGGCTTTTCCTTTTTTTTTTTTTTAAGGCTGAACAATATTCTATTGTGTATACGTTATGCATTTTCTTTATCCATTTATCCCTTAAGGGACACCTAGGTTGCTTTCATATCTTGGCTATTGTGAATAGTGCTGCAACGAGCATCGGCGTGTGGATATTTCTACAAGGTGCTGATTTCACTTCCTCTTGGGTATCTAACCAGAAGAGGGATTGCTGGGTCATATGGTTTCACTTCCTAGGTGGAAGCCCCCCATAATTTTGAAGGCCTGTATTCAGTAAACTGTCAACAACAATCCCATCTGAGCCTCCTTTTCTTCAGCCTCTGTCTCTCTCTGTTTTGGCATTTTTCTTCTGTCTTCCTTCCCACATCTCTTATCCATTGCCAGTTCCATTTAGCCTCAGCAAATAAATATGTTCAAGTTTCTTATTTCATAAAAGAAAATAAAAATAAATAAATAAAAATATAACCTTTAAACCTTCTACCTCTCTCTCAGTCATAGCTCCCTTAAAGGGAGGAGGCTTCCATGTGTTAACACTACATCATTATCCTCAGCAAACTAACACAGGAACAGAAAGTCAAAGACCGCATGTTCTCACTTGCAAGTGGGAGATGAACAATGAGAACAGATGGTTACAGGGAGGGGAACAACACACAATGGGGCCTGTCAGGAGTGGGGGGCGGGGGAAGAGAGAGCATCAATATCAATAGCTAATACATGCGGGGCTTAATACCTAGGCGATGGGTTGATAGGTGCAGCAAACCACCATGGCACATGTTTACCTGTGTAACAAACCTGCACATCCTACTTATGTATCCCAGACTTAAAATAAAACACATTTTTTAAAAGAGTTTTTGTTTCTTAAATTTTGCATCCAGTTGAGTGCATCACTCACTTCATCCTAGTCCTGGCCCTGTGTATCCACTTGTGCATTTCATAGGTAACTCAAGCTATTTGTCTTCTACCTTCAATCAAGCCTTCTTTCACACTGTTACTCCCTGTTTCTGTGAACGTCATCACATTTTACCTGGTTGTAAAAGCCAGAAAGCTGGCTTGCCTTCACCCTTTTCTTTATCCCTGTCTCACCAACCTTATAATCAATGATCATATATTGCCTCTTATGGCTCTTTAATATCTTTCTTCAGAAACACTGTCTCTACTTAAGACCCTCCTCATTTCTTTCCTGAATTGCCAAGAATTGTCCTCTAACTATTCTTTTTTGCTAATGTGTCCCCCCATCCTTCTCTGTTATTTACATAATTGTGGCCAGAGAAATTTTTCTAAAATGCAGATCTGATCATACATCCTTGACTACTTAAAGTCTTTCAGTACCTTTTTATTGGCTTCACATAAAATCCAAAATCCTTAGCAAGCCATATAAAAACCTTAATCATCTGGACCTACTAAGTCTTTCATTTTTATCACTTGTCACTGACTAATTAAGACCTTTGCTGAAATTACCTTCCTTTTCAGGAAGGTAAATAGGTTATTTCTCACAGCACTGGACCTTCTAATATGCTATTTCTTCTGCCTGAAATTCTCTTCCTTTAAAACTCAATTCACAGGGCACATTATCCAGGAATTCTTCTTGATGTTTACAGTTTCAGCTAGGCATTCATTCCATCTACTTCCTGTCATTTGGTACTTCCATTTTATAGCTGATACTGTTTCCTGGTTAGCCTGGTCTCCATGCTATGAGTTATTTGGGAACAGGGACCATATCTTTTAATTCTGTGTCTCTAGTACATTATATAGTTCTTGGAAGGAAGTAGGTATTTCCAAATGATAGAAGATATCAGTACAGAATATTATTCTTTTCTCATTTTCATAATTATAACAGAATTCCCTTTAAAAATGTTTTAATATATTCCTAATTTAGTATTTTGATGGATCAAGATTTGGCTATCTGCCTAGAAATAGTTTTTCTTGAATATAGTCATCTCAGTACCTCCCCTCACTATCCCTCCTCTGTTGGAAAAGCCACCCCATCCATGCAATCCTAGTACAAACTGAGATGCTTAAAAATCACAGTATTTTTTTCAGAGGATATCTATGAAGCAAGATTGGGGATACAGGGAAAGAGTAGTTTAACAACTGACAGGACCACACACATTCTGTTTCTCCATTCTTAAGCTCAAAAACCCAGATACATGTTAGAATCAAGGCACGAGACAATTGTTGGTGGCCACATTAAATGCCTCTGACTGTACTTGGAGCTGGACAAGAATTGCATGGACATCTAGTCCAGACAAGGAGCCTCAAGAGACAAACATATCTAAAGGTTCTGACTGACCTAGACTAATATAATTTAATAGCAAATGCATGAAAGCGTCATTAAATGTAACTAGTTTTGCCTAAGCAGAACCCAGAGGAGAAATGTAGATCTAAAATAAGACTTAGTATATTTCAACACTCAAGAGCTTTCTTGATCACTTTAAGGCATGCTAACAATTTTCCATACATATGACAGTTATGAGGCAATTAATGGAATACTTTGCAAATCAATTGCAAAAAAGAGAAGAAAAAAATTAAGTAACAGCTGAAGTAAAAAATGAAACTGCTATAAATATAGATAATAGCTTCCATTAAAAGTGTCTTCCAACATTGGAAAGTTTAATCACAGTTACACTCAAATCATTGGTTACACTCTATTTCACAGCTATCCAGCTTGGAAAAATCTATGCACTATTAAACATGATAGGTTCAATGTTTTTTATAATATCTGGTCAGCAGTGGAAAATTTTGTTAGCTAATTTCATTAACAAGTTTCAGTTTCATTTAATTCTAACAATAATAATTAAAAAGCAAGTACTATTTTTTAGATGGTGCATGTCTAATCGGTAGAGGGGGAGGAATTTTTCTAAACATAGAGGAATTGAGACAAAATCACATAGGGAAACAGAAACAGACCTAAATATTTACATTTAGTTAATAAATATAAGTATATATAGTTGGTTTTCTTATAAATAAATAAGAAAAACATAGTTGAGAGAAATATTAGCTTCAAATGTAAGAGAAACATTTAATATATTGAATATTTACAATGGTCATACAAATTTCTAATGACCTATCTTAAAGAATCTTAAAATAGCAATTTACAAAGGGCATATTCCAACAATTTATGAGAGAAACTACATTTGACTGATACATTCATGAAAATGATTAAGACTTAGATGTAATAAATGAAACATAACTTGAGACATATTTTTCATCTTTTGAAATAGAAAATACTTTCAGAAGAAATATTTTGGATTGATAAGAAGGCACAGAGATCAGACTACTATTTTATATGCCTGGCAAAAGATTAAACAAACTATAAAATAAAGACAACTGTCTAGAAAATAATTTGGCAAAATATTTTCTTCTTGCTGTTTGGTTTAGAAACACTGCTTCCAAAAATTTTACCATAAGAAGTGATGTAAAATTTTTAGAAAAAGTATTTGTGCCTAGTTTAAAAGCTTTTTATGTTAGAAAACAAAGGATATATAAATGTCAATAGAATGGAATATAATACAGGCATTAATGTTGATGCTTATAATAATTTAACAAAATGAGACCATGCTTATAAACATAAAATGCAAAGCACCTACATGGTGTGATGTATTGTAGTTATATACACCAAAACACTGAAAGAAGAATGCTAATTCATTACAATGATTATCTGTGGTTGCCAGTCTTATTGTTAATTATTATTGTTTTCTCGTATTTTTAAAATGTATTTTTGATTTTTCATATGGAGCATTTATTATTTTCATAATCAGAAAAAAGGCATTTCTAATAAAAGAAATTTGGTTGGAAATGAATCATAAAGGAATAATAATGTTACTATAACACTGCCTATTATCCTCTAACCTCAAGTGAATTAGTAGATTCTTTGTATTCATGTTGACAATTTGGTTTCCCATCTTGCCATTTGTTATTTCAGTGAATGACTGCTGTGGTCTTTAGAGGAGGTGACATATCCAATTAATCTTCGTGAAGTTTAAAGCAATTAGTATGTTATTCACTCTTCCAGCCAACTTTTTCCTATTGAGGATTTGGAGAGTTAGGTGGGGAGAAGGTAACACCATTCTTATTGCTAAAATAATTTAATAAGGATAGTTAAATAAACAAAGCATTAGGCTGTGAAGAGAAATTGCCCATAAAGTATAACCTACTAATTTTCTGATCCTGTTTCTGTTTTACAGGATTGATATTTGGAAGGCAATTATTTTATTCTTTCAGGATTTGACCTTTGATAGGAATCAACTCCCTGAGGAATAGTTTGGTTAAACTAAACCTTAACTGAATTCAAAGTTAGTAAGGAACTCATCCTCAACAGGGAAGAGAAAAAATTGCAGGGTTTTATTTTTATTTTTTTCCAATCAGAACAGAGTATAACTACATTCTACAGTTAAGAGAAGCAATATTAGATATAGTCTTTGGGATTCTGATATATGCTTAGTTTACTGCTTAGTGCCGTAGTATTTTTCCATTATGTGCTGCTGCGGGAATTCAATCTTCCCAGGATGGCATATTGAACACACCCTCCATGTGGAGAGTAATGCCTTGTCCTGAAGAGAGTCCCCTCCATTCTCAACATTTTTAACACACATCACCTAATGTTGACATCAAGGACATGGAGAGGGCCTTAGTCATCACTGTCCTTGGTGGGGGATACTTAGAGGCCTTTGCAAGTCAACCTCAGGCATTTCCTCATCGTTCTTTGTCACTCTCATTCTATAGCAAGTCAGCATATCTGCTATTGTTTCAGAGTTTGACCCAATTATAGTAGAACTTCAAAGACTGTGGTGTCAAAATTAAAGTTCTGGTACTCAAGACTGTGTTTATAACTTTAGCGATACACATAGAACTAACTGTTGGAGGGAGAAAATTCGTTAGCCCACTCACTTCTGTGTCAAGGTCTTTATTATAGGAAAAGCTTGATTCCCATTGTGAATAGGCAACATTGTCTTTTCTATTCCTGGCTTTGCCCTCCAGTTCTCTTTCTTTACAGCCTGTTTCCCTCTCCTTCAGAATTCCAAAGCTCTGATCTTCCCTCCATCCTACCCTAAACTTGCCATTGAGAAAGAACTCCATACAGTCCTTCATGCTCAGACCTAAATGTAAATTTATAATGAGGTTTCTGTCATTCTTAGTGTCATTTGTGTTTAAAAGAGCCGAAGATCTAGGTGGTCTACCAGGATTAAATTCCGACTAAGTAGAATTCCTTGAGTTAGCAGATCCGTCAGGTGTGTTTTAGGGGTTGGTGTCTCTTCTACCCAGCCGTCTGTGTTTGTAATTAAGGGCAGCACTGAAGTTGATGTGCTCCATTCTGCCCTCCTGCTTGCATGCTTACTTTCGTCCTTGCGGGGCCCCAGTCTTATGCCTTCAGTTGGGCCCAAACAGACTCTCACTCCTCCAATATTGTCTTAACTCACTAAAGTGTTGGTTCTTCTGGCCAGCTCTAATGATAACAGCAACGGCCTGTCTGGAGTGGTCGTTGCCATGACACTGGCTGCAGTAGGGGAGGTGTGGCCAGGGCTGCGCCCTCTCTGGAACAGATGGAAGCCCTGCCCCCTTCCAAGTTGGAGGGGCAGGAACCTCACTCCCCCAGGCACCACTGCAGCGACTGAGCTGTGGCTGCGGACTCAGGCATCTCTGCACTATTGGGGGCCTGGGAAGCCCCTTTGCCCCTGCAGACTCAGAAGTGCCTGCTTCCTTTGCCTGGCCTCTCCCCACTCCCGGTGCCTGCTCTGATTTCAGAGCAAAGTTAACGCCGAGCCCAGGCGCTGTCACAACCTGGCCAGGTGCATGCACACTTGGGGCAACACCGACACACCAGCCCCTTGCCGCCTCAGCCCCCTCTGGACTTTGGGCACTGACGAGCATGAGAGGGAAGCCAAGAGGGGGCTAAGGGCCGCTCAGTGTTGGCTTGCAGGCACCCCTCGGCATGAATAGCCTAGACGCCGTGGGCACTGTAAATGGCAGGTTAATGGCAACAGGAGGCAGACAGGCTACTGGGTGGAAAGCGGCAAGTCCCTGGTGAAACCCACCTTCAGGCCAATTCTGCAGATAGGAGTGAGAACTTGCCGTGCTTTTTCCGGGCCCACCCATGACTGCCCATGGACCAATCAGCATTGACTACCTCCCCTCTGAAGCCCATAAAAACCCTGGATTCAAGCCAGACTCAGGCAAACGATGGGCTGACTATCATTTGGTCAGAGAAGAGCTACCTATTATGGGTCTCCTCTTTGCTGAGAGCTGAGCAGATAATGGGATGCCCTGCCTGTGGAGAAAAGCTACCACTGCAGGTCTCCTCTGAGTTGTTCCATAAAGCACCTCTTTACCTTGCTCACCCTCCACTTGTCTGTGTACCTCATTCTTCCTGAATGTGTGACAAGAACTTGGGACCCACCAAATGGTGGGGCTGAAAGGGCTGTAACACACACAAGGCCAAAACACACCCCTTGCTCACCGTGTTGTGGTCTACTAGAAGCAGAGAAGAGCTGCAGCCCTTTGGGTAGCCCAGACCAAGGAACTCCCTGAGCCAAGGCCGAGACATGCTCTTGGGACTCTGCAGTTCCTGGTGTCTTCAAGCTTCTGGGCACCACTGTGTTCCCCAGTGCCAGCCGTAGAAGCTGCCTGTGGTATGCCTGGTTCAGCTACAGCCTTGCAGGGAGCTGGCACCCATGCAGGTGCATGGAGCTGCCCACCCCACCACAGCCAGCGTGCCTGGCTGTGCACAATTGCTGGATCCCACGCTTGCTTGCTCACATACCCCTCGCCTCTGCATCTGGCTTGCCCTTGGCATGCGTGGGATCCAGGCCAGTGGTGCGAGCTGAGCACAGCCTGCCAGGTCGAGTGGGAATAATGAACTCAGCGGGCCCGAGCAAAACTCAGGCAAAGGCGCCATCAGCCACAGAGGTTTCCAGCCAGAAAAGCAACACTCCAAGGATCCTGTGACACTAGTAGCAGTAGGAATAAAATCAGAAGCAATTCCCAGCTCCAACACAAGAATTTTATCCCTAGAAACCTTAGTTTGCTTTGACTACTTTATTTACACACAGTTTATCTTTTATATCTTCCTCTGGCCAAAACTTCCTCATAATCTGCTCTATAGAGAATCTCCCACTTTATAGCTTAAACACAGGAAAACAGACCCTCCCTGCCAGAATGTATTTATTCAATCCAACTACTGTAATAGAAACATATAGCCTCTCTGAGTCCAGTAGCATAAGAACAATTTTACCCATGATCACGCAGAAGCTTCTGCTTATATATTTGTTATATGCATAAACTGTATATGTATATACAAACATAATTAAAATAGCTATTGGGTCGTTATTGCAAGTGAAAATGCAATCTACAATTGTTGATGAGATAAACTGACTGAGTGGATAAACTGAGTGGATCTACTTCTGCCCAGTCCCTCTCATTCTGCAAATCTCTTTTGGAAAATCCTTTCCAGCCACCCCTTAGATCCCAACCTTCTTACCCTTGACACACATACGCTCTACTGGCGGTCTTCAGTTATCTAGTGAATGATTTGTTTGAGGTCAGCACCATGACATTATCATTCAGTTGAGAAATTGAGGCTACTCAGCTTTCATTATTTTAGCCATAACTGCATTTTCTTCTATTAGCCATGTAAAATAGACCCAGTGCTAAACATTTTAAACATATTATCTTGCTCAGCCTTCACAATAACTTATTACTGTTGACATAATTCCTCTTTTACAGATGAGGATACCAGACTAAGAATGGCTGTTGCCTGTCCCAGGTTGCCATTGTGAAGCAGGGCTCAAGACGAATTTCACAGAATCATTTGGTTAAGGAACAGGCTTTACTGGGGGAAATTTATAGGCTGGAGTCAGCAAGAGAGGCACACATTCCTGGAGCCTCTTGGCCTCCTACAGAGAGGTAAGCCAGGACCTGTCCCTTGCTGGATATATAGTGGGTTTATATTACATTAAAGCAACATTGCCTGTGATTAGTCTCTGTTCTTATAGAGCAAGGAGAAGAGACTCTGCAGGCAGGCTATTTGTATAACAGGTATAATTGTCAGCTGTTTTCCAAAGTTTTCTGAGGAAGCCAGCTGCTCAAAACCTGGGAACCTTGGAACCAGGGGAAAGATGCAACTGCTCCTTTGGGGGTGAATAAAGCACTGTAACACCATCAAAAAACATATGAGCGTTTTTTGTAGGGGAAAACTGAGAACTCTCATTGTGAGTTATTTTATTGTCCAGGGGACTGAGAAAACATTCCCAGCCACTTTTTGAAAAGTCTGCATTATATGCCATAGACACTGTGTGTGTGTGTGTGTGTGTGTGTATGTGTGTGTGTGTGTATGTGTGTGTGTGTGTATCAGAGAAAAAGAGAAAGAGAGAAAATAGGGAAAGGAGGGAAGAATTTAAACCAAGATCTCCATGACTCCAAAGCTGGTATGTTACCTATTTCCTATAATACTTGCCAAACTTCTGGTATTTTTTGCCTTCTATCTGAAACTTCTAAAGTCACTCTCATTGCCATCTAGCTCAGCTCTACTCCACCCCAAGACAACTAGACTTCTGTTCATTCCTTTTATAAACCACTGGGAATATTTATTCTAAGTGAAGCTATGTCTTTAAATCCTGGAGACCTCTTTTACCTTTCTTTAATTATACTTAGGGCTCTATTCATCACTTACCTCCCTTGAAAAATTTCTGTAGTCAAGAGTATTGCTGTCTCACTCAGCTGCATAAATAGGGCTGCAGAGGACTCAGAGTGCTTTTTTGCATAGAGATTCTTGGTCCTTTAATTTCCTGAAAAATATGAATGCATGTTTCCAATATTTACTTTACCTACCCTTCTATGACATTTTTTGAATTCTCATCCCTCCTACATTTAGTTGACAACTCCTTCTCTATGTTTCATAATACCCTGAACATATATATATGAGAGAACTTGGCACAAAGGTTTTATTCACATGTATCTTCTCCTATTGGATATGAGAACTTTAAGGGCATTCAGAGAGTGAAAAACAATGGCACAGAATGTGACAGGATATTTGCAATACGCATAATGATTGAAATGCTTGTATATAGTCTAGAATGGCTATTTTTTTTTAAAAGCCTACAAATCAGTGAGTATAAAAAATACAACCCAATAGAAAAAAAATGAGCATGTGATTTGAACATGGACTTACTTCACCAATACAAAGAAGAAAAGTTAAAATGGTCCTAATAATCTAGGAAATGCAAGTTAGGTCCATGAATATGGAAGTGCAAATCTAGGTCCATTAATAATCTAGGAAATGCAAGTTAAAGATAAGATAGCAGTATCTGTCTATAAGAATGACTAAATTTAAAGGAAACAGAATATCAGGTCTTGACAAGAGTCTGAAGCTGTAGGATTCTTGCACACTGTTGTGAGGCATGTAGGGTCCTAAACCACTCTGTAAAACAGATAGGCAATATCTACTATGTTTGAAGACAGGCATACCAGATGATCTACCAATTCCATTCTTGGTTACATACTTAATGGAAATACACATCCATTTGCAACAAGGCATAAATAAAACCATGTTTCTAGCAGTAATGTGCATAGTAGCTAAAGCTAGAAATAACCCATATATTCATTAATAGTAGAATAGATACATAAGTTATAGTGTGTCCATGGAATGGAAGACTATTCAGCAATGAAAATAAGTGAATTACAGACAACCATAACAATGGAGATACTTTTCACAAGCAAACTCAAAAGTAGCCTAGCAGATAAAATTCAAGTGGAGAATTGTATGTAAAGTTAGAAAAATAACAGGGAAAACCTAAACTAAAAGGTTTAGGAATACACTGTTAGGTGAAAATGATTTAAAAAAATCAAGACAAAGTTTATCTTAAAAGTCAGAGTGGCTATCAAGAGGAGAGATTTGTGGTTAGGAGCTGGTACAGCAGGGCACGTGAGGGCATGTATGGTGGAGATTGACCCTCAAACATGCCAACTGTTTTCTGTCTCCTCACCTGTGTGCTGGGCACACAGGTGCTTGTTTTGTAATAACTCACTGAGACATGTGGTTTGGTTTTATTCCATTTTCTCTGTATGTATTGTATTTTATATTTTTAAAACATTATAAAAAGATAAAAACTGGTAGACGCAAGCTACTGGAATTGTAGGGTGATAGGCACGCTGAGAGGGACAAGACAGGTCAATAATTCCTGGGCTGGTTTTTCACATATCGTTGGGTAGAAGGAAATGGTAATGTTGCAGGATCTGTGGGGTGTCGCTTTTCTGGCTGGAAACCTCTGTGGCTGGTGGCACCTTTGCCTGAATTTTCACTGGGCCTGCTGGGCTCATTCTGCCCACTTGATCTGGCAGGGGGAACTTGGCTCACACTACTGGCCTGGATCCTATGCCTCCAAGGGAGACTGTGAGTCAGGCATGGAGTGACGAGGGGAGTGTGAGCAAGTGTGGGGTCTGGCCACTGTGCACAGCCAGACACACTGGCTGCTGCTGCGGGGCAGGCAGTTCCAGGTACCAGTATGGGTCCTGGCTCTCTGTGAGGCTACAGCTGGACCAGGAGGACTGCAAACAGCTTCCCTAGCTGGCACTGGGGAATGCAGTGGCTCATGGAAGTTTGGAGATGCCAGGAACTTCAGGGCCCCAAAGAAGGAGTCACTGCCCAGGCTCAGGGAGCTCCCAGAGCTGGGCTTCCTGTAGGACCACAGCTCTTCTCTCCTTCTCTTCACCCACAACATGGCAAGCAAGGGGCATGTTTCAGCCCTGTTTGTATTACAGCTCTTTTAGCCTTGCCATTCAGCAGGTACCAAGGTCTTATCCTGAGTCCAGGAAGAATGAGATATGCAGACAAGTGGAGGGTGAGCAAGACAAAGAGGAGCTTTATTGAGCAATAGAACAGCTTAGAAGAGACTCTCAGTGGGCAGCTCCTCTCTGTAGTCAGGGTCTCCCAATGAGTGTTCATCTCTCAGCAGAGAGGATAGCTCCTCTCTGCATTTGGTCATCCCATTGTCTCCTCAACTTTCAGCAGAGAGGAGACCCTGGGGTAGGCAGCTCCTCTCTGCAGCTTGTCATCTGGTCATCTCCCCATCATCTCTCTGTCCTCTGCTTGAGTCTGGCTGAGTCTGGGGGTTTTTATGAGCCTCAGAGGGGAGGAAGTGCATGCTGATTGGTCCATGGGTGCCCATGCAGGCCCAGGGAAAAGTGTCACAAATTCACCCTCTGGTATACGGGAATGGCTCTGAGCCCCCAGGGTTCACTGAGGAGCCTTCTACCCCCTTCTGCCCAGGAGCCTGTCTGCCTCCTGTCACCATTCATGGCACCCAGGCTGTTGATGCCAAGGGGTGCCTGCAGGCTAGTACCCAGCTATCCTCAGCACCCCTTGTGCCCCCCTCCTGTGCTTGTCCCCACCCAAAGTTTAGAGGGAAGCAAGGCAGCAGGGAGTCGGTGTGTCTCTGCTGCCCTGAGCATGTGCCCCTGGCCAGACTGCAATAGTGCCCAGGCTTGGCCTCAACCTTACTCCAAGATCAGAGCATACACTGACAGTGGGGAGAAGCCAGGCAGTGGAAGCAGGCACCTCCGAGCCTGCAGGGGTCAGAGGGGCCTTCCTGGGCCCCCAGGAACAGAGATGCCTGGGTCCAGAGTTGGGGCAGAGCAGCTGCAGCTGCACCCAGGGAGCTCCCACCTGGCTAACTCGGAAGGGGCGGGTCTCCCGCTTGTCCAGGGCTCTTGCAGGCTACCTGGAGCATGGTACCACCCCAGGCCCAGCTCCGCCTCAGGTCCCCTCTCTGCTTATCCCTCTGTGCCCAACCACACTGCTCCCCCGTCTGCAGGCAACTTGGCCCGGCCCCATCATGGTGGCCCCCAGGGTGGTGGGCTCCAGGGGGGCTCCCAGGGGAAGGCTCTGGGGGCTGTCCACCTCTTCTCCATGACCTCCCAATAGCAGTGGCTGTAAAGAGTGGCAAGCAGGGCCAGGGCCTGGAGTGGGTACTGCCCGACTGCGTGAAGGTGGGGGCAGTGCAGTCAGCTGCCTTGGGGACACAGGGCACAGGGGTCCCATGGCCACTACTGCTGCCCTGCAGCCTCTCCTGCTGCCACCACTTGTGCCTCCTTGCTGCAGCAGGTGTAATGGCAGCAGTCACTCTGCATGGCCCACCGCTGCCATCAGTAACACATTAGGCCAGATGCTAGTGCATTGCTTGCGTCTGAGATCACAGTGTGGAAGGTAATGAAGGATGACATGAAAGTCCAGATTATCAGACTTCAACAACTTGTGACTAACAAAATAATACAAACAAAATACACAGATCACGAGATGTATGGGCTCCCAATTCCTAAACTAGTAAAGAATCTAGGCTTTACCCATGCTTTCCTTACCCAGATAATCCCTATAATCTGCAGTTTTGGTTGCATTTAATCCTGAGCCTGTCTGTCTTGCTACACATCTATTACACTGTGCTGGAGAGATGCAACTCCATTATACTCCTTCAAGTCAGACTTTTCTGAAGGTGGGTAGGCCATTTACTAGCTCCAATAGAGCCCTGGTGCCATTGAAGTCTTAGAGGTCTATAGATATGGCAGGTAATCAAGGCCCCTTCTCTTGCTAACCTAGTGCTTTGCTTGAGGACACCTCTGTCCCAAGTGCCACTCACCCTAAAATTTGGTCCATCAAAGGGTGAAGGAGGATACTCTCTTCCACAGAGTCCTGTTAGACAAAAGTTACAGCAAGAATCACTGGGAGCCAAGTGTGATAATACACAAAGTGGGCCACTTGCCTGAAGCTGAGTCCTTGGACCCAAGAGGATTCTAGCATCAGCCACAGTCTGCTGTGACTACAGTAGCCTTCCTCTTCAACAGAGAGATGCTAGGTTCAGAGTATCAGCCTACACCACCCACTCCATATACAGTGATCGTGCCCTAAGTATGTTAGTTTTTTTCTTTCTTACCATTCTTCCCTCCGTTTATTGCCCTATCTTCCATCCTCTCTACTTCTTTCCCTCCTGCTCACCTTCCCTTCATCCACAAATATTTACATGCTAGATACTGTGCTAGGCGATGTAGAATACAGTGGTGAAAAAATCCAACATGATACCTCTTTCATGAAGGTTACAACTGCCTGCCTTTCTGGCCTTATTTGGGGTTATCTAAAAACCTCAGAAATGTTTAAATACCATCTCACACAAAAGAGTGTGCAGTCCGAATTCATTTTCTCCCAGGAGCCTTTTAATCTACCATTAACTCATCACTCATGGATGAAAAGAGCTGTGGGAAGGACGATCCCCATGTCAGCCAAAGACCGTAAGTCTTTCCAACAAAAGCAATCAATTTCCAGGCTCCTGTCTGGACAAAATATCTTGTTTATGTAACATATATGTAACCTATTTAAACGCCTGACTGAATATTAAGAAAAGAGCATTGAATTTTATTTACTTACTACAACGTATACTTGACCTTCAGTAAGGTTTACATGTGAACAGTTAAGTGGAGACATGGAGGGAGGGGAGAAAGAAACACCTAGGAGAAAAAGAAGGGAAAATTAAGGAAAAAGAGAAAGGCTCACTAGGTCTGAAATACTTTTGCACTTTATGTTGCGAGTTGAAGAATGTGATTACCTTATCTCTGCCCTGTGAAAGGCTAATTAATTGTTTAACAAGAGTTTCAGCTCTTTCACTTCTCTCAGCTTGAAATATCAGAGGCTTCCTTGGGAATGAGTTAGTCATAGCACAAAACAGAGAAGAAAATGAGCTGAGGCAACAGCACAGACCAGGTTAATGTAAGGCTAGTTAGATTTAAACTAAGGCCTTGCCTGGGTACTTTTTAATTCCACAATAACTCAATTGTGTTAGGGTGGGGAGTAGGAAACAATTGTGGGTTCAGCAAATGTAGAGAACAAGTTTCTCACTTGGGCAGGTTTCCCTGCCTTTCCTTCACCATTTTTCTGACTGTCGTGGTATGCTTCTTCAGTATATTCCTACCACAGGGGTCACAAACCTTTTTTGTTTTGTTTTTTTTGAGACGGAGTCTTGCTCTGTCGCCCAGGCTGGAGTGCAGTGGCACGATCTAGGCTCACTGAATTCAACCTCCGCCTCCTGGGTTCAAGCGATTCTCCTGCCTCAGCCTCCAGAGCATCTGGGACGACAGGGGCGTGCCACCATGCCCAGCTAATTTTTGTATTTTTAGTAAAGACAGGGTTTCACCATACTGGCCAGGCTGGTCTCAAACTCCTCACCTTGTGATCCGCCCACCTCAACCTCCCAAAGTGTTGGGATTACAGGTGTGAGCCACCGCGCCCAACCCACATACTTTTTCTGTAAGGAGTCATACAATAAATATGGTAAGCTTTGTGGGCTAGATTATTTCAGTTGCAACTACTAAGCTTTTCTGTTGTAGCCTCAAAACAGCCATAGACAATAGGGAAACAAACGGGTGAGGCTGAGCCACCAGAAAACTATCTTTGCTAAAACACTGGAAGGCAAAAACAGTGCTGACCGTTCTTTGCTGACCTCTGTCTTAGTGAATAAGAGTGTAAATTTTACATAGGAAACGATTGAGTTCAAATTAAAACTATCATCTATAAGATTTGTAACCTTTGCCAAGGAACTTATCCTCTCTAAGCAACTGTTTTCTCATCTCCAAATTGGGGATAATAAAGCCTCCCTTATGATATCAGGAGAAATACATCAGATCGTTCATAAAAATTGCCCAAGACAGTGCCTGAGATGTATTATGTCTTCAGTAGAGGACAGTTATCATTATTAGTCGCTCGCTCTCCATTCATGCATTCAGTCATTCAGACATTTAGAGAGTGCCTATTGTGTGTCAGATATTTAGTACAATAGGGATACAATAATAATAATGTCTATCCCTGATCTAAAGGGATTAAATAGTATAGGAGGGAAAATAAACATGTGTATAAGTGTTTATACGGTAAGGAATCAGGGCTAAGAAAGGTACTGTAATTCGGAAATGCTTTGGGAACTACTAAGGGTATATACATTTATCTAATTTAGTTTTGAAGCTTCCTGGCTTTGAATGAGACTTTTTATATTTAGAGCAGTTGCTAATTTATTTCTATATATTGGGTTGGGGTAACTCATCAAATTCAAGTAAAACACACTCATAAAGGAGGAGGAATTACCCATGATAATTAACCATAAATAATCAATACAGTAAATAAATCAAGAAGGAAACAGCCTCCAAAGTTTGAAGAATAGATTTTCTTTTTCTGGAAAACTTGCCTGGATAATCATTGTCAATTAAAAGTATGTGTTTAGAGAAGGCGAGATCATTGAAGCTATTGTGCTCTTGAATTTATCAGCTGAAAAGGATCGTTCTTCTGTCTGCCTCTTAAAGCATGTATCTAGCAATTGAAAGTAAATACACCTCAGTGTGATGCCTGGAAGTCTGTGTACTTGGGAATGAGACAAAGTCCCTGCTCTGTCACTGGTGATTGATTCAGTTTGAAGGAAAACCCTTAAATCTCCAAATCATTGAGTTTCAGCCTAGCTTTTCTTTTCTCTGATGAGGAATACCTCAGGGGCTAATAATGCATGGATAGTACTTTCTGTCTGGTTTGCAATCTTATGGTAAAATGTCATTGCCAGGAGGTGGCCAGTAGCTTTGGAGTCATGAGGAGAGTATCTTAGGCAGATTTATCTCTCATGTACACCAACAACAGTGGCAGCTCTCAGGAGATTGTGGAGAGTGGAGGACGGACCACTCTTGGAAGGAGGTTAGAGCTGGTGAAGAAATGCTGCTGCCACAGAGCAGAAGAGAACAACTTTTGCTAAATAATGAGATACCTATTGAGGAATCCTAAAATAATAGGGGGGAGTTCTAGTGGGCTCGCTATTCTGCAGCAGTATATGGGGCAAGAATGAGAATGCAGAAAGGGCAAGAATGAGTATGCAGAAAATGGGGTCTAATAAATATAGGAATTAAGGAGTCAGAGACCTGGCTGCCTGACCACTTATTTTCTCTACCTGTTTACTGTTCTTTCAAATATCTCTAAAGTACTTATAAATATGTTCCTGAATCACTTCTCATTAAACTCTAAAAATACATGTTTTTTGTTTTTCTTGTTTAAAGTAATCACACAATGGAAAGGGGAAAGGTGGTAATGATACACAGGTGAATACACACGTGCGTTTGTGAATAGAAACTAACAAGGGAAAGCTCATCACATAAAGAGTAACCAAACACACACTTCAGGGACTTCTGAAAAGCACTGAGGGCTTTGTTTTATTAGCATGAGTGGTATCTGGATACCAATAAAAGTTGGAGAAAACAAATATTTCTGGGAAAACAGCACAAAATTAGTTATTCTTACATTCTCCTAAGCAAAGCATGCTACTAACAATGTTAGTCAGCAGTGCACCAGGGCAGATGGACAATGATAAAATGGGTATATTAGTGACAAATAGGTTACTTACAGGAGTTATTAATCTAAAACTCTCCTTCTTTACTTGGCATTATTAAATGGATTGTCTTGTATGCCACTGAGAGGCAAGACCTAACAATATGAAATAAGTAATTGGAAAATTTCACACATTTAATGTAGAAATATGCTGCATTTCTTCCATTGTAATATCTATTGCAAAACAAACTTTATATAATAATAATTTATTTGCTGCATAAAGGGCATTAAAGATACATAACTAAAAAGCAAGGCCCAATTATTTGGAAACTTGAACATGTGCTAATAATGGCTTCTTGATCAAAGAAATGTGTATATATTTCAACACTCTTATTGAAGGTTGAGCAGGCTGGTCAGGCAGGACTAGAGGTGAGCTTATAGTCTCACCTCTTCTTGACAGTCTTCAGTCAATGAGATCGACAGTTTTCTATTCACAATCTCATAGTTTGTGCACCATAAATAGCTATCAGTTGGGAGCTTGCTGTAGCAGAGATATGCCACTCATGCTCTAAGGACTTTGACTTCAGTTCTAGTTGTGCATCTCACTCATTGTGCAATCTGGGGTGAGCCTCCCATTTATTAAGTTCCATCTTCATCTTTTTTTTTTTTTTTTTTTTTTGAGATGGAACCTTGCTCTGTTGCCCAGGCTGGAGTGCATTGGAGCAATTGCAGCTCACTGCAACCTCCTCCTCTTGGGTTCAAGCGATTTTCCTGCCTCAGCCTCCTGGGTAGCCAGGATTACAGGTGCTTGCCACCTGGTCCGGCTCATTTTTCTATTTTTTAGTAGAGATGGGGTTTTGCCATGTTGGCCAGGCTGGTCTTGAACTCCTGACCTCAAGTGATCTGCCCATCTCAGCCTTGCACAGTGCTGGGATTACAAGCGTGAGCCACCGCACTTGGCCTATTAAGTTCCATCTTTAATGAGACCCTCTGAGAAAAATAGCCCTTGCATCTGCAGATTGGGTTTCATCACCCTATTTTATGTTCTTTCAGCCTCTTGTACTTCTCATGTATGGTGATTATTACAATTATGATTTCATTATTTGCTAATTACAGCTGAGTAATATGGGTCCTAATCAACACTATATTTCCAGCTTCTACCTTACTATCTGGCATATGGTTGATGCTCCATTTATATTTGTTGAGTAAATAAAGTTGTTTCACTCTCTAGGCATTAGTGTTTCCATCAGTTAGATAAGAACATTATACTAAAAGATCTCTATAGAGTTCTTCCTGCTCTTAAATTCTGTATTAATTTTCTTTTAATGTATCTTCATTTAAAATATTATATCAGAGGAAATTCTAGCTTTTAATTATGAATTGTTTGTCCATGCATCCAAAAATAATGGTAGGTAAAATATCCATGTGGGAAAGATTTCCTGCAGTATGTACATTTAATGTAATAATTTTAGACATTTAAAAATGAACTGCAATAATTTAAAAATGGGCTGGCAGAGCATTCTCCATTGGACCACAAGCTTCTTGAAGGGAGCTACTATGCTTATTCATCTGTTAAACTCTAATTCTCGCATAGACCCTGGAAGATGGTCCACAGTCTTTACTGAATTAATAAGGGAAGTCAAGTGAAAAAAATGGTGGCAAAATAGAAACAAGCAATGCAATGGAAAGCTTTGTTGGCAGAAGCCTGAGGGGCTTGAAGGAAAAATGGAATTAGATAAAGGTACTCAAGTGGGATGTTTTACTTTCTTATTAATGATCTACAAGGATTTTAGACAAAGACATTTCTGAACTTAAAAACAATTTCCAAATTACTAGTTACAATGATATTTTTATCATTTAAATTTAAAACAATAGAGACGACCTAGTGCTTAATTGGAGGCTCCTACTCCTCACTGTTAGTCAATTTTGAAAAATTCCAGCTCTCCCTGAAATTAAGATACTATATGCAACTGTCACCACAACCTGGATATCTGTCAAAAAGAAGGAAGTGGCAAACATACTGAAGATGCATAAGGTCCTCCAGGCAGCTGAGTACCACTTAATGGAAAACTGTTTACAAAATAATTTTTTTTTTTTGACAGAGTACTTCTGAGAAGTGCTCTTAGTTTATCAGAAAGAGGAGAGCTGCTGTTTTAAAAGTGTTTTAAGAAGCTTGGATAAAGATATTTCTCTTAAAAAAATTCTGCTTCATTATCATTTTTCCTCCCCTTGCCCAAAGAGTGTTTCAGAATCAACACATTTCTCCTTCCAATTTCACACAAATATAACACTCAGTGGCTTTTTTATGGATGAAAGACTTGAGCTACTCAGCAGTTACAACATGACCAAAGACACTTCAGAATCAGATTACTCCAGAGTATTTTTTGATTACTTTCTTTGAATCAAGAACACTAGTCTATATCTACTTACCAACTATGAAACATAAAGCAGGTATGTCCTAAATATAAAACAAACTATAAAGAGTGGAAGTGTCTTTTTTTAGATCTGTGTAAATCCTAACCTTCACAAGTAGTTTACAAAGAAAAATGATTGAATTCCAGTACTAAATATAAAATCTTATTTTTTTGAGTTTTAAAAACTTCTATTGTGAAATTTAGCACACATACAGAAAATTGAACAAAATATAGATTTAAAGCTTAACTGATTCGCACTAAGGGAACACCATCATAATTACCATCAGGTTAATAAGTAGAATGTTCCCAGCGCCTGGGATGCCTCTTCCATGCCCCGTGTTATCAATCATCAGAGGAATCAGTGAGAGCTGATTCCACACAACTGTGGGAGCTTGATGAACAGTTAGTTTGTTTTGATTTTTTATTTCAATACCTTTAGGAATATAAATGGTTTTGGTTTTATGGATGAACTGTATAGTGGTGAAGTTGGCTTTTAGGATACCTGTCATCCAAATAGCGTATGTTGTACCTAATAGGTAGTGTTTTATCCCTCATTCTTCTCCTCAAAACTCCTTCTGAGCCTTCAATGTCTATTATACCATTCTGTATGCCTTTGTGCACCCATCGCTTAGCTCCTACTTATAAATAAGAACATGTGGTATTTGGCTTTCTGTTTGTGAATTACTTCACTTAGAATAATGGCCTAGGGGCGGAGCAAGATGGCTGAATAGGAACAGCTCCAGTCTCCAACTCCCAGCGCGAGCGACACAGAAGACCGGTGATTTCTGCATTTTCAACTGAGGTACTGGGGTCATCTCACTAGGGAGTGCCGGACAATCGGTGCTGGTCAGCTGCTGCAGCCTGACCAGCGAGAGCTGAAGCAGGGCGAGGCATCGCCTCACCTGGAAGTGCAAGGGGGAAGGGGATCCGTTTTCCTAGCCAGGGGAACTGAGACACACAACACCTGGAAAATCGGGTAACTCCCACCCCAATACTGCGCTGTAAGCATACAGGCACACCAGGAGAATATATCCCACACCTGGCCAGGAGGGTCCCACACCCACGAAGCCTCCCTCACTGCTAACACAGCAGTCTGCCGCGATCTATCCGCAAGGCAGCAGCGAGGCTGGGGGAGGGGCGCCCGCCATTGCTGAGGCTTAAGTAGGTAAACAAAGCCGCTGGGAAGCTCCAACTGGGTGGAGCTCACAGCAGCTCAAGGAAGCCTGCCTGTCTCTGTAGTCTCCACCTCTGGGGACAGCGCACAGCTGAAGACCAACAGGGGAAGTAGCGGGAGCCGGTGCAGACGCGAACGACTCTGTCTGACAGCTTTGGGGAGAGCCGTGGATCTCCCAACGCGGAGGTTGAGATCTGAGAACGGACAGACTGCCTGCTCAGGTGTGTCCCTGACCCCTGAGTAGCCTAGCTGGGAGAAATCCCCCACTAGGGGCAGTCTGACACCCCACACCTCACAGGGTGGAGTACACCCCTGAGAGGAAACTTCCAAAGGAAGAATCAGACAGGTACACTCGCTGTTCAGCAATATTCTATCTTCGGCAACCTCAGCTGCTGATACCCAGCAAACAGGGTCTGGAGTGGACCTCAAGCAATCTCCAACAGACCAACAGACAGTCCTTCTGACTGTCAGAAGGAAAACTATCAAACAGGAAGGACACCTATACCAAAACCCCATCAGTACGTCACCACCATCAAAGACCAGAGACAGATAAAACCACAAAGATGGGGAAGAAGCAGGGCAGAAAAGCTGGAAATTCAAAAAATAAGAGCGCATCTCCCCCTGCAAAGGAGCGCAGCCCATCGCCAGCAACGGATCAAAGCTGGTCAGAGAATGACTTGGACGAGAGGAGAGAAGAAGGCTTCAGTCCATCAAACTTATCAGAGTTAAAGGAGGAATTACGTACCCAGCGCAAAGAAACTAAAAATCTTGAAAAAAGAGTGGAAGAATTGACAGCTAGACTAATTAATGCAGAGAAGATCATAAACGAAATGACAGAGATGAAAACCATGACACGAGAAATACGTGACAAATGCACAAGCTTCAGTAACCGACTCGATCAACTGGAAGAAAGAGTATCAGCGATTGAAGATCAAATGAATGAAATGAAGCGAGAAGAGAAACCAAAAGAAAAAAGAAGAAAAAGAAATGAGCAAAGCCTGCAAGAAGTATGGGATTACGTAAAAAGACCAAATCTACGTCTGATTGGGGTGCCTGAAAGTGAGGGGGAAAATGGAACCAAGTTGGAAAACACTCTTCAGGATATCATCCAGGAGAACTTCCCCAACCTAGTAGGGCAGGACAACATTCAAATTCAGGAAATACAGAGAACGCCACAAAGATACTCCTCCAGAAGAGCAACTCCAAGACACATAATTGCCAGATTCACCAAAGTTGAAATGAAGGAAAAAATCTTAAGGGCAGCCAGAGAGAAAGGTCGGGTTACCCACAAAGGGAAGCCCATCAGACTAACAGCACATCTCTCGGCAGAAACTCTACAAGCCAGAAGAGAGTGGGGGCCAATATTCAATGTTCTTAAAGAAAAGAATTTTAAACCCAGAATTTCATATCCAGCCAAACTAAGTTTCATAAGTGAAGGAGAAATAAAATCCTTTACAGATAAGCAAATGCTTAGAGATTTTGTCACCACCAGGCCTGCCTTACAAGAGACCCTGAAGGAAGCCCTAAACATGGAAAGGAACAACCGGTACCAGCCATCGCAAAAACATGCCAAAATGTAAAGACCATCGAGGCTAGGAAGAAACTGCATCAACTAACAAGCAAAATAACCAGTTAATATCATAATGGCAGGATCAAGTTCACACATAACAATATTAACCTTAAATGTTAATGGACTAAATGCTCCAATTAAAAGACACAGACTGGCAAACTGGATAAAGAGTCAAGACCCATCAGTCTGCTGTATTCAGGAGACCCATCTCACATGCAGAGACATACATAGGCTCAAAATAAAGGGATGGAGGAAGATCTACCAAGCAAATGGAGAACAAAAAGAAGCAGGGGTTGCAATCCTTGTCTCTGATAAAACAGACTTTAAACCATCAAAGATCAAAAGAGACAAAGAAGGCCATTACATAATGGTAAAGGGATCAATTCAACAGGAAGAGCTAACTATCCTAAATATATATGCACCCAATACAGGAGCACCCAGATTCATAAAGCAAGTCCTTAGAGACTTACAAAGAGACTTAGACTCCCATACAATAATAATGGGAGACTTCAACACTCCGCTGTCAACATTAGACAGATCAACGAGACAGAAAGTTAACAAGGATATCCAGGAATTGAACTGATCTCTGCACCAAGCGGACCTAATAGACATCTATAGAACTCTCCACCCCAAATCAACAGAATATACATTCTTCTCAGCACCACATCGCACTTATTCCAAAATTGACCACATAATTGGAAGTAAAGCACTCCTCAGCAAATGTAAAAGAACAGAAATTATAACAAACTGTCTCTCAGACCACAGTGCAATCAAACTAGAACTCAGGACTAAGAAACTCAATCAAAACCGCTCAACTACATGGAAACTGAACAACCTGCTCCTGAATGACTACTGGGTACATAATGAAATGAAAGCGGAAATAAAGATGTTCTTTGAAACCAATGAGAACAAAGATACAACATACCAGAATCTCTGGGACACATTTAAAGCAGTGTGTAGAGGGAAATTTATAGCACTAAATGCCCACAAGAGAAAGCAGGAAAGATCTAAAATTGACACTCTAACATCACAATTAAAAGAACTAGAGAGGCAAGAGCAAACACATTCAAAAGCTAGCAGAAGGCAAGAAATAACTAAGATCAGAGCAGAACTGAAGGAGATAGAGACACAAAAAACCCTCCAAAAAATCAATGAATCCAGGAGTTGGTTTTTTGAAAAGATCAACAAAATTGACAGACCGCTAGCAAGGCTAATAAAGAAGAAAAGAGAGAGGAATCAAATAGATGCAATAAAAAATGATAAAGGGGATATCACCACTGACCCCACAGAAATACAAACTACCATCAGAGAATACTATAAATGCCTCTACGCAAATCAACTAGAAAATCTAGAAGAAATGGATAATTTCCTGGACACTTACACTCTCCCAAGGCTAAACCAGGAAGAAGTTGAATCCCTGAATAGACCAATAACAGGCTCTGAAATTGAGGCAACAATTAATAGCCTACCCACCAAAAAAAGTCCAGGACCAGATGGATTCACAGCTGAATTCTACCAGAGGTACAAGGAGGAGCTGGTACCATTCCTTCTGAAACTATTCCAATCAATAGAAAAAGAGGGAATCCTCCCTAACTCATTTTATGAGGCCAACATCATCCTGATACCAAAGCCTGGCAGAGACACAACAAAAAAAGAGAATTTTAGACCAATATCACTGATGAACATTGATGCAAAAATTCCCAATAAAATACTGGCAAACCGGATTCAGCAGCACATCAAAAAGCTTATCCACCATGATCAAGTGGGCTTCATCCCTGGGATGCAAGGCTGGTTCAACATTCGCAAATCAATAAACGTAATCCAGCATATAAACAGAACCAAAGACAAGTACCACATGATTGTCTCAATAGATGCAGAAAAGACTTTTGACAAAATTCAACAGCCCTTCATGCTAAAAACGCTCAATAAATTCGGTATTGATGGAACGTACCTCAAAATAATAAGAGCTATTTATGACAAACCCACAGCTAATATCATACTGAATGGGCAAAAACTGGAAAAATTCCCTTTGAAAACTGGCACAAGACAGGGATGCCCTTTCTCACCACTCCTATTCAACATAGTGTTGGAAGTTCTGGCTAGGGCAATCAGGCAAGAGAAAGAAATCAAGGGTATCCAGTTAGGAAAAGAAGAAGTCAAATTGTCCCTGTTTGCAGATGACATGATTGTATATTTAGAAAACCCCATCGTCTCAGCCCAAAATCTCCTTAAGCTGATAAGCAACTTCAGCAAAGTCTCAGGATACAAAATTAATGTGCAAAAATCACAAGCATTCTTATACACCAGTAACAGACAAGCAGAGAGCCAAATCAGGAATGAACTTCCATTCACAATTGCTTCAAAGAGAATAAAATACCTAGGAATCCAACTTACAAGGGATGTCAAGGACCTCTTCAAGGAGAACTACAAACCACTGCTCAGTGAAATAAAAGAGGACACAAACAAATGGAAGAACATACCATGCTCATGGATAGGAAGAATCAATATCGTGAAAATGGCCGTACTCCCCAAGGTTATTTATAGATTCAATGCCATCCCCATCAAGCTACCAATGAGTTTCTTCACAGAATTGGAAAAAACTGCTTTAAAGTTCATATGGAACCAAAAAAGAGCCCGCATTGCCAAGACAATCCTAAGTCAAAAGGACAAAGCTGGAGGCGTCACGCTACCTGACTTCAAACTATACTACAAGGCTACAGTAACCAAAACAGCATGGTACTGGTACCAAAACAGAGCTATAGACCAATGGAACAGAACAGAGTCCTCAGAAATAATACCGCACATCTACAGCCATCTGATCTTTGACAAACCTGAGAGAAACAAGAAATGGGGAAAGGATTCCCTATTTAATAAATGGTGCTGGGAAAATTGGCTAGCCATAAGTAGAAAGCTGAAACTGGATCCTTTCCTTACCCCTTATACGAAGATTAATTCAAGATGGATTAGAGACTTAAATGTTAGACCTAATACCATAAAAACCCTAGAAGAAAATCTAGGTAGTACCATTCAGGACATAGGCATGGGCAAGGACTTCATGTCTAAAACACCAAAAGCAACGGCAGCAAAAGCAAAAATTGACAAATGGGATCTAATTAAACTAAAGAGCTTTTGCACAGCAAAAGAAACTACCATCAGAGTGAACAGGCAACCTACAGAATGGGAGAAAATTTTTGCAACCTACTCATCTGACAAAGGGCTAATATCCAGAATCTACAAGGAACTCAAACAAATATACGAGAAAAAAACAAACAACCCCATCAAAAAGTGGGGAAAGGATATGAACAGACATTTCTCAAAAGAAGATATTCATACAGCCAACAGACACATGAAAAAATGCTCATCATCACTCGCCATCAGAGAAATGCAAATCAAAACCACAATGAGATACCATCTCACACCAGTTAGAATGGCAATCATTAAAAAGTCAGGAAACAACAGGTGCTGGAGAGGATGTGGAGAAATAGGAACACTTTTACACTGTTGGTGGGATTGTAAACTAGTTCAACCATTATGGAAAACAGTATGGCAATTCCTCAAGGATCTAGAACTAGATGTACCATATGACCCAGCCATCCCACTACTGGGTATATACCCAAAGGATTATAAATTATTCTACTACAAAGACACATGTACACGTATGTTTGTTGCAGCACTATTCACAATAGCAAAGACTTGGAATCAACCCAAATGTCCATCTGTGACAGACTGGATTAAGAAAATGTGGCACATATACACCATGGAATACTATGCAGCCATAAAGAAGGATGAGTTTGCGTCCTTTGTAGGGACATGGATGCAGCTGGAAACCATCATTCTTAGCAAACTATCACAAGAAGAGAAAACCAAACACCGCATGTTCTCACTCATAGGTGGGAACTGAACAATGAGATCACTTGGACTCGGGAAGGGGAACATCACGCACTGGGGCCTATCATGGGGAGGGGGGAGGGGGGAGGAGGGAGGGATTGCATTGGGGAGTTATACATGATATAAATGATGAATTGATGGGTGCTGACGAGTTGATGGGTGCAGCACACCAACATGGCATAAGTATACATATGTAACAAACCTGCACGTTATGCACATGTACCCTAGAACTTAAAGTATAATAAAAAAAAAAAAAAAAAAGAATAATGGCCTAGAGTTCCATTCAAGTTGCTGCAAAAAGCATTATTTCATTTTTTTTTATGACTCAGTAGTATTCCAAGGTGTATATATATGTGACATTTTCTTTATACACTCATCGGTTGATGGGCTGTTAGGCTGAGTACATATCTTTGTAATTGTGAATTGTACTGTGATAAACATATGCGTGCAGGTGTCTTTCATTCTGACTGAAGTAGGTGGTATCACATTGTGGTTTTAATTTGCATTTCCCTGATGATTAGTGATGTTGAGGATTTCTTCATATGTTTGGTGGTCATTTGCATATCTTCTTTTGAGAAATGTCTCTTCATGTCCCCCTTTTTAATGGTATCATTTTTTTCTTGCTGATTTGATTTCCTTATAGATTCTGGATATTAGACCTTTGGTCATTGTATAGTTTGCAAATATTTTCTCGCATTTTATGGGTTGTGTGTTTACTGTGTTGATTATTTTTTTTGCTAAGCAGAAGCTGTTTAATTAGGCCTCATTTATTTCTTTTTGTTGCATTCGCTTTGGGGGTCTTAGTCACAAATTCTTCTTTGCTCAGAAGAGTTTTTCTTAGGTTTTCTTCTAGAGGCTTTTTGGTTTCAGGTGTTAGATTTAAGTATTTAATCAATCTTGCATTAATTTTTATATGTGGTGAGAGATAGAGATCCAGTTTCAATCTTTTACCTGTGGCTCTCCAATTTACCCAGCACCTTTTATTGAGTAGAGTATCCCTTCTCTAGTGTATGTTTTTGTCTGCTTTGTAGAAGATCAGTTGATTTTAAGTATTTGGCTTTATTTCTGAGTTCTCTATTCTATTCCATTGGTCTATGTGTTTACTTTTATACCAGTACCATGCTCTCTTGGTTACTATAGCCTTGTAGTATAATTTGAAGTCAGGTAATGTGATTCCTCTGGTTTTGTTCTTTTTGCTTGGTATTTCTTTGGCTATTCAGGCTCTTTTTTGGTTCCATATGAATTTTAGGATTTTTTTTTTTAGTTCTGGGAAAAATTATGTTGGTATTTTGATAAGAATTGCATTGAATCTGCAGACTGCTTTGGGCAGGATGGCCATCTTCATAATATTAATTCTTCTAATTCATAAGCATGGGATGTTTTTCCATGTGTTTGTGTCACCTATGATTTATTTCAGCAGCATGTGATAGTCTCCTTGTAGAGATCTTTCACCCCTTGGTTAAGTATATTCCTAGGTTCATTTGTTCTTTGTAGCTATAGTAAATGGGATTGGGTTCTTGATTTGTTTTTGGTTTGGTTGTTATCAGTGTATAGCAGTGCTACTGATTTGTGCACATTGGTTTTATAACCTGAGACTTTAGTGAATTTATCAAATCTGGGAGTCTTTTGGAAGAGTCTTTAGGGTCTTCTAGGTATAAGATTATACTATCAGCAAACAGAAATAGTTTGCCTGTTGAGTTCCTCTTTTCCTATTTGGATGACCTTTCGTTCTTTCTTTTGCCTGACTGCTCTGGCTAGGACTTCCCACACTCTGTTGAATAGAAGTGGCGAAAGTGGGCATCCTGATCTTGTTCCAGTTCTTAGGGGTGATGCTTTCAACTTCTTCCCATTCAGTATTATGCTGGCTATGGGTTTGTCATAGATGACTTTTATTATTTTGAGCTATGTTATTTCTATTCCTGGTTTGTTGAAGATTTTTACCAAAAAGGTATGCTGGATTTTAGAAAATATTTTTCTGCATCTATTGAGATGATCATATGGTTTTTGTTAGTAATTCTGTGTACGCAGTGAATCAAATTTACTGACTTGTGTTTGTTGAACCATCCCTGCATCCTTAGTATGAAACCCACTTGATCATGGTGAATTATTTTTATGATGTGCTGTTGGATATAACTTGCTAGCATTTTGTTGAGGATTTTTGCATCTATGTTCATGAGGGATATTGATCTCTAGTTTTCTCTTTTGTTGTTATCTCCTTTCCTGGCTTAGGTATCAGGGTGATACGAGCTTTGTAATGAGATAGGGACGATTCCCTCCTTCTCAATCTTTTGAAATAGTTTCAGTAGGATTGGTACCAATTCTTTTTGAATATATGGTAGAAGTTGGTTGTAAATCCATCTGGTCATGGTTTTTGTTTAGTAGGGAGTTTTTTTTTTTTTTTTTTTTTTTTTTTTTAAAGTTATTACTGGTTCAATCTCACTGTGTATTATTGGTCTGGTCAGGATTTCTATTTCTTCCTGTAAAATCTAAATGTTGTTAATGTTTGGTTCCCATCAATATTGTTGCTTCACACCAAAGATAACTACTAGTGTCTTGACCTAGGTACTTTGCAAAGGCCCTAGCTCCTAATAACATTACATTTAGGGTTAGAATTTCAACATATGAGTTTTGGGTGGACATGAACATTCAGTTCATAAAAGATTATTTGAGACACAAAGTGACTTGCCTGGAAGTTTCTTTCTTCTCCTCACCCTAGCCCTTGAAGAATGAAGGGATCAATATTTGGCCCATATCCATTCCTACATTTATGGCATGTCTATGTACTTTAGCTGTCTAACGAGAAATGTGACCATAATTCTGATTCTTTTTTTCCCCTATTATTTTTCCTTATCTAGATTTTGTGCTTAGTATGTACAGATCTGATGGTGATTGCCAGCTAACGTTGATCTATATAATTTGGCTAAATGGCCAGTAGCCTGCCCTGTTGCCATGGTTGCTCACTCAAATTTTTCTTTTTTTTCTGGGGGCTACATGGTCTTCTTGGGCAGGCCAATAGTAATTTTTTCCTTTATTATACTTATTTCATTAAATTGTAGTTATTTTTTATTTTTATATTGTGAGTTCTTGAATGCCAGAACCTACATCTAATTATTTCTCCAGTATATTTCTTATAGTATAATAGTTATCTTAGAAACCTAAGTTTGACCCATTCAGTGGTCTTATTAATGTGATAACTAATGTGAAACCAGCACTATTAAGATGCTCTGAGTATAGATACAGACAGTGAGTGTTTCTGTAGATTCAGTTTTGAGGGTGTGAGTACCAACTGAAGGGAAGACAATGTACCCTCTTATTTTGGGGAGAAAGAATCTCAGATAGTTCACAGGAAACGTTATCACCTTCACTTAAGGATTATGACTAGGGACAAACACACTGCCTTTTATATTCCTTAGTTGTTATGACACAGACAGCTATAAATCTACTTAGTTGCTATTTGGGGATTATTAAATCTCTAGTAAGCAGTACAGTAGAGCTGGAGTATGGATTTTATGGAATCAGTGGTGTGAGTAGGGAAAGAAAATAAATGGGAAAAGGCCAGCAGGTTGAGAGATGGAATAAGAATCGGAAAAGATTGAATTGTAATGTTTGAGTTAGGTAGAAATGATATTCAACTAGAGCGCAGTTTATATTGTACTGAATCAGTTAATAGAATTGCGGAAAAGGTCTATAGTGATATATTTAAGTTCTCAAGTCAGTATGCAGTATCAGTGAAGAAGGCTAATAGAACGCCAACTAAGATTAGGGAAAATATTAATAATATGTAATATTTCTCCAGACTGTCTCATAAAACCAAAGACTCTGAGTTGGAAAGTATCTTAGAGGTCATATAGTCTACCTCTTCCACTATCTCCTTACCTTTTATATTAATATATGCTAATAAATGTTAGAATTTGGAGCAGCACATTAGGAGGGATTAAAACACTCAAAATAACAACTCAAAAGGTATCAGTTATTAAAACTCAGCATCTACCATGACGAATTTGACAAGCAAGACCTTGCTTTCTAAAAGGAAAAAGCATAGCAAGCTAAGCAGCTCACTCGGCCCCACACACCACTCTATAAAGACAGTGGGAGGATGGTAGACCATGTAGCCCCCCAAAAAAACACATGGATGGTAATCCATGTGTTTTTGGCTTGTTGATCCTGTCTTTGCATGTTTCCCCTTTCTCCAGTAAAGTCTATTTCTAGTGAGGCAACGTAGAATTTGTCTAAAACCATCGTGCATGACATGGCTACCTTAAGTGGATCCACCTTGCAAGACACCTGTGTATATATCCTATAAATCCATTATCTCCCACTTGAGAGCATTTCCCTACATTGCCCAGGTAGTGTTGCAGGACTTTCCCTTAGTTCAACTAAAGACATGGTCCTTGTCTGTCCCACAGCTGTGAAAACGTAGGCTCGCAGATCATCTGAACAGTGAGTAAGCAGGGGTTTTGTTGGGGGAAAAGGAAGAAAAGGGAGAAACAGGGACTCTCACAAGGCCAGAGTCCCTGCTAGAGCGCTTCCTGCCAGGTTGTTTGAATCCCAGGTTCCACACAGGAAGAGCAGGAGCGCAGCTCCTCCCTGCTGCAAGGGTGCCAACTTCCGTGGCTCCACCCCAGCGGTCAGGCCGCTTGGAGTTTCTCCAGGCACCCCCTCCCACCTGGCTGTCTCATACCCCCTTCTAGAGAAATACATCTAACTGCCATTAGATTAAGGATAGGGACAAATAACTATCTCAACTGCTTCCTCCTGAGAAGGGGGCACTGTTTTGGGGAAACAGCAGGTGGAGCACTCTCAGAGGCCTATCTAAAGGTTCCCAGCAGAAGGGGCCATGTGAGAGGCTCTGGTTACAGGAGTGTTTGGAGTTTGATGCTTGAAAGTAAGAACAGACAAACCACGTTATTAGATACCATGTATCAAAATGAAACAAGGGTAGGGGTAAGGATAGCTAAAAAATCCCAAGGCCTTTTACCAGTTTGCACAGGGAGAGGGAAGCCAAAAGCCCTACTGGCAAATAAACTTTACCCTTTTGCCCGCATGTTGGGCTTCTGGGTTCCTTTCCCCTGAGCTCGATCCTAAACCAAAGAGTTTAAGGTTTGGGAAATTAACTTTTCCCAGTTTGAAGGATTCATTTGAGGGAAGTGTCTCATAGCGCAGAGACACGATTACCTATTTGTGAAGAGAGACCAGAGGAAGAGAAAAGAAGAGAAGGTGCCTTTTAAAGGATTCCCAGGGGGTTAGAATGCCTTCTAAAGGGGTATAGAGTGAATACAAATGGCTACCCATCTAGACAAAGGGGAGCAGGCATCCCTGGTTCCTTTCTCTTCCTAGCAGATACCCACAGTGTGTGAGGAAGACAGGGAAGAGCGTCCTCTTTTCCTTTTCTGTTCTTGCATCCCGTGAAGCAGGGAGGACCTAGAGAATAGGAATTATCCACTCTCACCTGTGCCACTATCCCCACTACTATCAGTAGCCTTGGAGTTCCCAAGACCTCATTTATGCCATGGATATTAACATGGCCTTTATTCATGAAAGCTTGGGGTTGGTTTAATTGGTAGAAATCAGCCATGCTCACATGTGCTATGCCTTTTAACTTCTGTTATTGTCTGCTTCTGGATCCCTCAGATCCAGTTTTCCTTCCTAGGGTTTTTATCTGAAGCTTGGAATTGAGTTTCAGACAAAAATGTATCTCAGTGGAGGTTACATGGACTCCTTATCATAAGCCAAATGCTAGGGTCAAACTGGAGCTGAGTCCTCCTCCAAGAAGAGAGAGGAATGGATGTCTTGTGACACACCCAGATAACTGGTAGCCATAGTTATGCT
Organism: Rhinopithecus roxellana; assembly: GCF_007565055.1. Lineage (NCBI taxonomy): Eukaryota > Metazoa > Chordata > Mammalia > Primates > Cercopithecidae > Rhinopithecus > Rhinopithecus roxellana. The sequence continues at coordinate 66,647,304 of NC_044554.1, forward strand.
TGCTGGGATTTGGGTGGCTGGCGCTTGGCTTTGGTTAGCTACCTTGGTCTTCCTTTCCCAAAAAGGAAACCTCTGGGTTATGGGCATCCTATTTATTCCTGCCACCTGGCAGCTGGGGATCGGTGGTTGGTTCACAGGAACGATCAGGGTTGATCTAAAATGTAGGTGAAAACTTGAAAATGACTAGTGAGTTTAGAATTTAATGACAAGTATATGGTAAGTTTTGAAACATGATTTCTTGCTCGCCAAGTCCTCATTTTTGTTAAAAAAAAAAATAATAATAACTGAATGATTTACAAAATAGACTTTAGTCTTATACTTGGCCTGGTTATTTGCATAAAGTGCAGCAAGAATAACTATTTCTACATAGGCCTTTTGAATTGGCTTTGATGGGACTCTGTTTCCCAAGGAATCTTAGACAAGATCTTTTAAAGCCAAGCGCAGTCATGGGTTTGTGTTGTCAAATACCTGTGAGTTGGGTGATTTTCTCCTCTTAAGGCCCCAAGACAAACTTGGAGCTCCTGGACTTGTTGGAAAGTGACATTCTTTACTGACCACAGGTCAAGAACCCTGTACAGGACTACATGGACAAGGGTATGAAACCAGTTTCCCACTGGGTTTTTACTGGCTCTGCAAGTCAAGATTGACTCCTTAAAGGGAAGGATACCCTTCCAGTCAAAACCCTGGTAAAATAACTACTTTCTGTAATTGTGTCCTGTTGCAAAAGAAAAATGGATTCTTGTTGTACTGATGCAAACAACTATATTGCCATAAGAATACTCACAGATAGTTTCCAAATTCTAGAGGAACCAGGAAGAGAGAAACAAACATGCTACAAATTTTGATCACAGGAGTGTATATTTAATTATTAAAGGCTGTAAATAGTTCAAACTAAATTTCCTTGACTATAAAAAAAAACAAAAGCAAGGATCAGCAACATTCCAAGCAAAAGTCAAAAAGATTTGCTTTAGCTTCCTGAGTTCAGTCCATTTACTTAACTCTTGTTTTGCTTGACATTCATGAACATGTCAGCTCTTTATGAGTAGTGTATTTTTTCCTTTATTCCAGTGTTACAGTCTCTAAAGTTATCAGAAACCTGTATTTGAAAGTACCTGTTAAAGTTGTATAGCTTATTATAAACCATCTTTTGAAAGGATTAAAACAAGACAACAATTGTCTGTGAATAACAAAATGTCCAGGGTAGTTACAATTAGAAACACAATTGACAAAGAAGTTTTGTTATCTCTGTGTTTTACAATAACTTAACATAACCATAATTATGATTTATGGCATATACTTTGACCTCAGAATTTCAGAAATCCCATAAAACTTTGGAACATATATTAGTGTTATCCACCAAGATATAACCTAAAGAAGATTGAGCATCATTTTGGCAATCTCATGTACCTAAACATGTCTAATAATCCTTTTTACCTCTCTTTTCTGGACACTTCAGGGGCCCTCTGAAGTATTAAAAAATCAGGTGCCAGGGAAGACAATTTTGAGACTGAAGTTTGATTTTGGTAAAGCTGTTAAATATGTTTAAAGCACTTAATACTATGAAATAGAATTCCAGATTACCATAAATTATTTATTTTGCCAAAATGATGACTCGGAAATTTTAAAGAAGCAAAAACCTTTTATAACCCTTTTGAATTTTGTTAAGGAGCAGATTAGCATTTTAAGAATACCTTGTTGTTCTTATATTTTAATGCTCAATTTACAGAAAAACCATATAATACCCTTTTTGAATTTAGTCAATATGTTCACCCAGAGAACCTCTTGTGCAAGGTTAATTTACCCAGTTCTTCTACCACTTGTTTGAACCTTCAGCTTTCTCTTATCTAATTTAAAACAATCCTTTAACCCTAGGCAAAAAAAATGTATTTCCATACCTTCTTATAACATTTTTCAAAGAAAAATCACATTTTACTGTTCTTACACCCCTTGCATGTAAATCTATTTTGAGTAGTCTCAATTACATGTTATAATGGTAACCCCTAGCAATTGTTATCTTTAAGGTGAGACTTGGTAAGTTGCTTTATTGTGTGCTAAGTGCAGCCAAGGTATGACTCCAGCATAATTAGGGGCGTGGTTAGTTCCATAGTCCCCAGGCCTTAAACAGTTGTGAAACCAACATGTCAAATGGCTCACGAAACCCAAAAAGCAGTTTGTAACCTCAAAACACTTAAAAACCTTGCATCTGACCTGCATTTTACTAATGGTACTTAGGGGTGTTTTTGTTTCTTAAAGATTAAAGTCCATGAACTGAAAGGTACCATAGATTTTATCTTTCCTTTAAAAACATCAGATCCAAGCAATTGTCTTTCTTTTTGCCATATTAATTAGAGCTTTTTTTTTTTCTTGACATTTTCTTTTTCTTTTTTAAACTTTTTATTTTACTTTAAGTTTCAGGATACATGTGCAGAATGTGCAGGTTTATTACATAGATATACATGTACCATTGTGGTTTGCTGCACCTATTAACTTGTTATCTGGGTCTTAAGCCCCTCATTCATTAGATGTTTGTCCTAATGCTCTCCTTCCTCTTGCCCCCGACTCCGCAACAGGCCCAGGTATGTGATGTTCCCCTCCCTGTGTCCATGTGTTCTCATTCAACTCCCACTTATGAGTGGGAACATGCAGTGTTTCGTTTTCTGTTCATGTGTTAGTTTGCTGAGAATGATGGCTTCCAACTTCATCCATGTCTCTGCAAAGGACATGATCTCATTCTTTTTTATGGCTGCATAGTATTCCATTTTGTATATGTATCACATTTTCTTTATCTTTACTGCAGCACTATTTACAATAGCAAAGTCTTGGAACCAACCTAAATGCCCATCAATAATAATTAGAGCTCTTTTGACAGACATTACACACAATACACAGACAGGCAGAAGGAAACCCAGTCTCTGGGTAAAGCCTGGCCTAGTAAAACATCCAAGAAAAAAACTTTAAAAGTTAACTGCCAACAGAATGGAGAAGGGGAAAGAAAAAAGAACAGTTTAAAAATGACTGGGGAAGAACCACTTATTCTTAGGTAAGTGGTCCCTCCACCAAGAGAAAAGCTTAATTACTGTCTGATGGAGCTGAACCCCTTGACCAGGGAGGTGGAAGGCTTCCGCAGCATGCCTGGGCTGCGAACCAGCCAGTGGCTGTGCAGGACCCTTGGGTCACGTGTCCCAGTGCCGGCAGGGATGGGGGTGGTGGTGGGGAGCTGCTGCTCACAGGTGGGTCTCAAAAAAGGAAGGAAAAGGCATGAAAAGGCCTGGGAGCAACAGGGGGTTGGGGGCATCGTTCTCCACTCTCAGAAGTCTGGGGATGTAAAGGCTTAGAAGCAACAGTAAGAATTTGAGTCCTCATTTCACTCACTGCTTCTTGAGCCGCGATGTTGCAGGCCAAAAATATTTCAGGACTTTTCCTTAGTTCAGCTACTGATGGGGTCCTTGTCCGTCCTACTGCCATGAAAATTTAGGCTCACAAACGGTTTGAATGGTGAGTAAAGTGGGGTTTTATTGGGTGAAAAGGAAGAAAGGGTGGAAACAGGGACTCTCACAAGGCCAGAGTCCCTGCCAGATCACTTCCCGCTGGGTTGCTGGACTCCCAGTTTCCACCCAGGAAGAGGAGGAGCCTGGCTTCTCGCAGCTGCAAAGGGCTGGAACTTCTGTGACTCCACCCCAGTGGGCAGGCTGCTTGGAGTTTCTCCAGGGACCTCTTCCACTTGGTTGTCTCAGTAGGTTGGCGGTGTATTCAGTCCACATAGGGTGTGGTTTTTGCTTCCAACAACAGGTAAAGAGCTAAGTAAAAGTATGGCAGTCTACTCTTGCTGCTTCCCATGGCCACATATTGCTCTTGCAGCCTGCCCTCTGCCATGGTAAGGCCACTGCTGGTCTGGATGCAATGGTGACACCACTGTGGATATTTAGTTCACACAAACATGCTCAGCTGTTGTGCCCCAAAGTCTCCCCACAGTGTCTTTCATCCAGAGCAGTTCTTGGTATTAGTCGGAAGCTGTGCCCAACAGCTTTGCCCTTAAATACCTGTCCTGGGCCTTGCTCACCAGCCTAGACCGTTCCTTTTCCTTTTCATTAAGGTGAAGTTGTGCTTCCCTTCCACCTTCTCTTCAGCTTGGAATCCTGGAGGTCCATTGTCAGGTTCTCATTCTCTTCTCCTTCTGAAGCTTCAACTTTGCATTATAGTGGCTTTAGGAAGTTGTAGTTTGATCAATTACAAAATTATTTTCTGTTTCCCCTGAATAATTGGCACATTTTCCTTCTAACATTACAAAGAAAGACTACTCACGCACAAATGATCTACTTCAAGGTATATTTCTGGAAGCTTCAAAATATTTTAAGAATATTCTACAGTGACACCTCAATTAAGCTTTATGTTTGTAGGCTTCCTGCTACTTCCACGTACAATCTTTCAACTTGAAGACCACTATCAACTATCATTAACATATAAACAGCATCTTAGTATGTGGCTTTGGGCAAATCTTTGTGCTTCAGTTTACTTTATCGCAGGGTGAGGGTAATAATAATGGTATATACCTCTCTGGTTATTGTAAAAATTGAATGAATTAATATATGCTAAGTTCCTAGGACAGTGTCTGACATATAATAAGTGCTATTTTTGTGTTACCTGTTATTATTATCATTATTGTTGTTATTATTCTTACCATTAGGTCAAAATCCTTTACTCCAAACCTTGAGACCAGCTATATTTTGAAATTCCTATTATTGGGTTTTTGTTAAAGGCAATACAGAGATACACTGGTGATATTACATAATATCCCCAGTGGAGCATAAGGCAGCATCCCATAATCAAGTACATTAATATTTATGCAAATATGTACAACAAATTGTATGTACAGCAAGTTGAAATAGATAAAGAGCATGGATACCTTCTCTATTTCAGGTCAGGATATGGCAAAAATTAAACATATTTTTGGTTTTCAAACATTTTGGATTTTAAAACTGCAGATAAGGGATTGCAAATCTGTTACTATTATTGTTGTTCTTATTCTTTTTTTTTTTTTTTTTTTTTTTTTTTTTTTGAGACGGAGTCTTGCTCTGCCACCCAGGCTGGAGTGCAGTGGCCGGATCTCAGCTCACTGCAAGCTCCGCCTCCCGGGTTGACGCCATTCTCCTGTCTCAGCCTCCCGAGGAGCTGGGACGACAGGCGCCCGCCTCGTCGCCCGGCTGGTTTTTTGTATTTTTTAGTAGAGACGGGGTTTCACCGTATTAGCCAGGATGGTCTCGATCTCCTGACCTCGTGATCCGCCCGTCTCGGCCTCCCAAAGTGCTGGGATTACAGGCTTGAGCCACCGCGCCCGGCCTCTTTTTTTTTAATCACTGTTAGAATTTACTCTTCTATTATTTTTTTGTATAGTTCTCAGTTTACCACTGTCTTTCTTAAGCTGAGGTTCCCAGAGTGGAACATGTTATTTTGGATGTGACATGCTGGACTCAGTAGGATTGATACATCAGCCTCTTAATGTTGATATTAATGCTTTTGTGGTCAGTTCACCAACTATGATTTTTAGTCAGCAAAAAACATTCCTTCTTTCATCTCATGTTTTCTCTTATTATTTTTGTGCAACTGGTCTTTGGAAAATAAGTTTCTCCCTGTGAAACTGTTCTTCCCCATGAAATTTGATTTTTCAGGCTTGGCACATTTTCCTAGTCTGATGAGATAATTTTGGATCCTGACTCTGTCATCCCAATATCTGCTATTCCCATGCATCAGATGTAACTTTGATCAGCATGTCTTAATCCAATTTGGTGATAAAAATATTGAAAAGGACAGTGCCAAGGGCAGAGTTGACTTTGCTCATTAGTAAACATTAGTCAACACTATTTGGAATAGCCATTCAACTCATTAAAATACATCAAACTGTATGACGATTCATATTTCCATCCTTGCCTCTAACTATCAAAAAGATCTTTGTCTGAAGTCTTATTAAAATCCACATTTGATCTATCTACAGAAATCCCATGACGTGTACTGCAGTAGCCCTAATGAAGGAGGAAATAAGGAGCCTGTCACCTAATTTAATCTTTATAAACCCGTGTTTCCTCTTCCTGTTTGCTTTCTCTCTTTCAAAGTCATCACAAAAATCTGTTTGATAATCTGTTCCTTAGATTATCAAAAACATTATTGAAAATAAAACATGCAGTACTCTTGGCATGTTGACATACGTTAAAGATGACTACATAATTTTCATTCAAGTAAAAATAGTTTTATTTTATATAATTTAATATTATATTTTATATAATTTCAACTTTTATTTTTGATTCAGGGAGTACAAATGCATGTTTAGGTATATTGCATGATGCTAAGGTTTTGTGGTGTAAATGATCCTATCACTTGGTTAGTGAGTGTGTTACCTAATAGATTTTTGCTTCTTCCCCTCTCCTTCTTTCCCTCTGCTAGTAGTCCCCAGTGACTGTTGTTCTCATCTTAATGTCCATGTGTACCCAATGCTTAGCTCTCACTTATGAGTGAGAACATGCAGTATGTGGTTTTCTGCTCCTGTATTAATTTTCTTAGGATAATGGCCTCTAGCTGCATCCATGGTGCTGCAAAGGACACGATTTCATTCTTTTTTATGGCTGCATAGTATTCTATGATGAATACATATTAGGTTTTCTTTACCCAATCCATTGTTGATAGGCACCCAGGTTGATTCCATGTCTTTGCTATTGCAAACAGTGTTGCAATGCACATACAAGTGCATGTGTCTTTTTGGTAGAATGATTTATATTCCTTTGGTATCTGCCCAGTAACAGGATTTCTGGGTTGAATGGTAGCTCTGTTGTAACTTATTTGAGAAATCTCCAGACTGCTTTCCACAGTGACTGCACTAATTTACATTCCTGCCAACAGTGTGTTCTCTCCACAGCCTTACCAACATCTGTTATTTTTTGTTTAACTTTTAAATAATAGCCATTCTGACTGGTGTGAGATGGTATCTCATGTGGTTTTGATTTGCATTTATCTGATGATTAATGATGTTGAGCATTTTTCCATGTTTTTTGACTGCTTGTATGTTTTCTTTTAAGAAGTGTCTATTTATATCTTTTGCCCACTTTTTAATGGAGTTTATTGGTTTTTACAATTGTCTTGCTGAATTATTTAAGTTCCTTATAGATTATGGATATTAGAGCTTTGTTGGATGCATAGTTTGCAAACATTTTCTTGCATTCTGTAGTTTGCAGTTTCATAGTTTCTTTTGCTGTGCAGAGGGTTTTTAGTTGAATTAGGTCCTATTGTTGATTTTTATTTTTATTGGATTGCTTTTGAGTAATGATTTATATTTTTTCCCAAGGCCAATGACCAGAATTGTATTTCCTAAGTTTTCTTCTAGGATTCTTATAGTTTGAAGTCTTACATTTAATGTTTTAATCTATCTTCAATTATTTTTTGTATATAGTGAAAGGTAGGGGTCCAGTTTCATTCTTCCGTAGATGGCTAGCCAGTTATCCCAGGACCATATATGGAACAGGGAGCCTTTTTTCCATTGCTTATTTTTATCAACTTTGTTGGAGATCAGATGACTTTATTTCTGGGTTTCCTATTCTGTTACATTAGTGTATGTGTCTGTTTTTATACCAGTACCATGCTGTTTTTGTTTCTTTAGCCTTAAAGACAGTTTGAAGTTGGATAATGTGACGCCCCGGCTTTCTTCTTTTTGCTTAGTATTGCTTTGACTATTTTGGCTCTTTTTTGGTTCCATATGAATTTTAGAATAGTTTTTTTGAATTCTATGAAAAATAACATTGGTAATTTGATAGGAATAGCATTGAATCTGTAGATTGCTTTGGGCAGTATGACCATTGTAACAATATTGATTCTTCTAATCCATGAGCATGAAATGTTTTTTGTTTTGTTTGTGTCATCTCTGATTTCTTTCAGCAGTGTCTTGTAGTCCCTTTAGAGATCTTTCACCTCCTAGGTTAAATACATTCTTAGATTTGTGTGTGTGTGTGTGGCTGTTGTAAATGGGATCATGTTCTTGATTTGGCTGTCAGCTTGAGCATTATTGGTGTATAGAAATGGTAATAATTTCTCTACATTGATTTTGTATCTGGACACTTTACTAAAGTCATTTATCAGAATAGGAGTCTTTTGGTGGAGTCTGTGAGAGTTTTCTAGGTATAGAATAATATTTTCAGGGAAGAGAGATGATTTGATGATGTATTTTCCTATTTGGATGGCTTTGATTTCTTTTTCTTGCCTGGTTGCTCTGACTAGGACTTCCAGTACTATGTTGAATAGGAGTGGTGAGAGTTGGCATCCTTGTTTTGTTCCTGTTCTAAGTGGGGATGCATCCAGCTTTTGCCTGTTCAGTATGATGTTGGCTGTGAGTTTGTCATAGATGGCTCTTATTATTTTGAGATATGTTCTTTTGATGCCTAGTTTGTTGAAAGTTTTTATCATGAAGGTTGTTAGATTTTATCAAAAGCTTTCTCTGCATCTATTTAAATGATCACATGTGTTTTAAAAAGATTCTGTTTCTGTGGTGAATTGCATTTATTAATTTGCATATGTTGAACCAGCCTTGCATCCTGGAAATGAAGCCTACTTAATCATGGTGAATTAACTTTTTGATGTGCTGCTGGATTCAATTTTCTAGCATTTTGTTGAGGGTTTTTGAATCTGTGTTCATCAGGGATATTGGCCTGTAGTTTTCTTTTTTCTTTGTGTCTTTGCCAGCTTTTGGCATCCGGGTTATGCTAGCTTCATAAAATGAGTTGGAGAGGAGTCCCTCCTCCTCCATTTTTTGGAATAGCATCAGTAGGATTGGTACCAGTTCTTCTTTGTCTATCTGGTGGAATTTGGCCATGAATCCATCTGCCGGGGGGCTTTTGTTTGTTGGTATTACTGATTCAACTTTGGAACTTGATAGTGGTCTGCTCAGTGCTTAAAAATTTTAAAAGGGAAAGGAGGTCTATTAATAGCTATGCCAGAAAGGCAGGCATAAGCTAGGAATATCTCAGACAAATGAGGACATGTGGTCGCCCATAAGTGAACATGGCTGAGAGTCTCTAATTCCTTCAGAGTGAAAAAATGCCTTTTACAATATCCCTGTCTGTCCAGCTTCGTGTCTGGCTTCATGCCAGTATTGACAGCAACAATCTTTAATTGACAGTTGTCTTCTATTACAGAAAAGAATGAGAAGCAGAGCAGCACCCCATCCATCAACACTAAGCATTTCATAATCCATTTCCTCCGTGATGAACAGAAGCTCCTTGGCTTTACGACTCTTGTTGTACTGGATGGTACTTTAAAAAGAAAAACAAAATAGAGTATTTTTCTTGCTGTCTGTATATTTTCAAGCCTTAGCTTATTATGTTTTTGAGCTTTCCTAACTCTACAGTTTAGGAACATTCTCCTCTGTACTATTTGTCCTTCTATGATTTGCACAAATCCTCATGAAATTTGAGGTCATCAGAGATTCCTATTGATCTCTTTAGATATGCCTTCCTGCCCCCACTTTTTTGTTTTCTGAATTATTTACGGAAGAAAAATTGAAATTTCTTTCTGAATAGTCTAATAAACCTCTTGAGCCTTCTTCCATTTCAGAGTTTCAGCCATGGTTTCATGTTCCCCTTTATTAGGACTTTTTTTGAAGGCTGCCTTCCTGGCTTCTATTCATCTGATTAAAGTTAATGTTCCTTTCACTAGCTCTCATGAGGTTTAAGATGTCATAGACACTTTTCCTATGGTTTCTTTCATTTTCACACTCCCAATCTACTTGGTGGCCAGAATTAATTTGAAAAATCGCAGTTTTTCTCGTTGCTTATTCTATTATCTTCAGCATAATTTATATATTTCTGTTAAGAGATCCCTTTGCAGTTTTATTTTTCTTTAAGCCTCCCAATCCCTGGAGAAAATAAAAAACAAAACAAAACAAACTTGAAGAGCCTGTTACAAAATGTAAATTTAGAGCAATTTGGAAAATCTTAACGTATTTATTGTAAAATTAAAACTGAGCAAAGTAGGAATATAGTCATGGTATTTTAACAGTTAATAACAATGTAGTCATGTATCAAATCATATGCTTTGCACACAGAGTTATAGAATCATTAAATATGAGACAAGACAGAAATCAGGCCACTGTGAAGACATGGGAACTTTCTCATTAAAATGGCATACTGATTTGAAACAAGTTGTTAAGGAGCTTTTTTTTTTCTTCCGTTTCCATGAGTGGATTTTAAATCTGCTCTCTTGGGAGGAAGAGTATGGCAGTCGCACTTCTGTTGCTTGTATATTTCCAATCTCTCTTCTTCCTACTCAAAAGAGGCGTGACTGACCCCCTGAGTGAGGAAGGTAAAGGTGCCCCACAGCCCATTTGCGACAGTGCAGAGACACTACAAGAAAGAACTGGCGCTTGGGCTTCCATTCTCAGGCTCTTTAGGTGTTTGTTTTCTTGCTCCTTGTGATCACCAATGAAGCAGCCAGCATGAAGCTGGCTGACCCCCATCCTGTAATGAGTGGAGTCCTGAGGGTCCCAGGGCTGGGTTTAGAAAGTGATTTAGAAGGTACAATGTATTCTCCATTTGGCCTTTGAATGTTTTACAAGGGTACACTTAAAAACCTGATTTTTTAAATGTATGTTTTATATTAGAAGACATAAAAATTCAAATCCAATAAAGATACCATTTACAAGAAAATAAAGAGTTTTCTTTTTAAGTTTTAATTTGTGTAGGTATATGATAGGTATAAATACTTATGGGGTACATGAGGTGTTTTGATACAGGCATGGAGTGCATAATAATCACATCATGGGAAATGATGTCTCCATCCCTTCCAGTGTTTATGTTTACCCTTTGTGTTACAAACTATTCGATTACACTCATTTTTTTTTTTTATACTTTAAGTTCTAGGGTACATGTGCATAATGTGCAGGTTTGTTACATATATATACTTGTGCCGTGTTGGTGTGCTGCACCCATCAACTCGTCAGCACCCATCAATTCGTCATTTAGATCAGGTATAACTCCCAATGCAATCCCTCCCCCCTCCCCCCTCCCCATGATAGGCCCCGGTGTGTGATGTTCCCCTTCCCAAGTCCAAGTGATCTCATTGTTCAGTTCCCACCTATGAGTGAGAACATGCGGTGTTTGGTTTTCTGTTCTTGTGATAGTTTGCTAAGAATGATGGCTTCCAGCTGCATCCATGTCCCTACAAAGGATGCAAACTCATCCTTTTTTATGGCTGCATAGTATTCCATGGTGTATATGTGCCACATTTTCTTAATCCAGTCTGTCACAGATGGACATTTGGGTTGATTCCAAGTCTTTGCTATTGTGAATAGTGCCGCAATAAACATACGTGTGCATGTGTCTTTATAGGAGCATGATTTATAATCCTTTGGGTATATACCCAGTAGTGGGATGGCTGGGTCATATGGTACATCTAGTTCTAGATCCTTGAGGAATTGCCATACTCTTTTCCATAATGGTTGAACTAGTTTACAATCCCACCAACAGTGTAAAAGTGTTCCTATTTCTCCACATCCTCTCCAGCACCTGTTGTTTCCTGACTTTTTAATGATTGCCATTCTAACTGGTGTGAGATGGTATCTCATTGTGGTTTTGATTTGCATTTCTCTGATGGCGAGTGATGATGAGCATTTTTTCATGTGTCTGTTGGCTGTATGAATGTCTTTTGAGAAATGTCTGTTCATATCCTTTGCCCACTTTTTGATGGGGTTGTTTGTTTTTTTCTTGTAAATTTGTTTGAGTTCTTTGTAGATTCTGGATATTAGCCCTTTGTCAGATGAGTAGATTGCAAAAATTTTCTCCCATTCTGTAGGTTGCCTGTTCACTCTGATGGTAGTTTCTTTTGCTGTGCAGAAGCTCTTTAGTTTAATGAGATCCCATTTGTCAATTTTGGCTTTTGTTGCCATTGCTTTTGGTGTTTTAGACATGAAGTCCTTTCCCATGCCTATGTCCTGAATGGTACTACCTAGGTTTTCTTCTAGGGTTTTTATGGTATTAGGTCTAACATTTAAGTCTCTAATCCATCTTGAATTAATTTTCGTATAAGGAGTAAGGAAAGGATCCAATTTCAGCTTTCTACTTATGGCTAGCCAATTTTCCCAGCACCATTTATTAAATAGGGAATCCTTTCCCCATTTCTTGTTTCTCTCAGGTTTGTCAAAGATCAGATGGCTGTAGTTGTGTGGTATTATTTCTGAGGACTCTGTTCTGTTCCATTGGTCTATATCTCTGTTTTGGTACCAGTACCATGCTGTTTTGGTTACTGTAGCCTTGTAGTATAGTTTGAAGTCAGGTAGCGTGATGCCTCCAGCTTTGTCCTTTTGACTTAGGATTGTCTTGGCAATGCGGGCTCTTTTTTGGTTCCATATGAACTTTAAAGCAGTTTTTTCCAATTCTGTGAAGAAACTCATTGGTAGCTTGATGGGGATGGCATTGAATCTATAAATAACCTTGGGCAGTATGTCCATTTTCACGATATTGATTCTTCCTATCCATGAGCATGGTATGTTCTTCCATTTGTTTGTGTCCTCTTTTAAGGAAGCCCTAAACATGGAAAGGAACAACCGGTACCAGCCATCGCAAAAACATGCCAAAATGTAAAGACCATCGAGGCTAGGAAGAAACTGCATCAACTAACGAGCAAAATAACCAGTTAATATCATAATGGCAGGATCCAGTTCACACATAACAATATTAACCTTAAATGTAAATGGACTAAATGCTCCAATTAAAAGACACAGACTGGCAAACTGGATAAAGACTCAAGACCCATCAGTCTGCTGTATTCAGGAGACCCATCTCACATGTAGAGACATACTTAGGCTCAAAATAAAGGGATGAAGGAAGATCTACCAAGCAAATGGAGAGCAAAAAAAAGCAGGGGTTGCAATACCAGTCTCTGATAAAACAGACTTTAAACCATCAAAGATCAAAAGAGACAAAGAAGGCCATTACATACTGGTAAAGGGATCAATTCAACAGGAAGAGCTAACTATCCTAAATATATATGCACCCAATACAGGAGCACCCAGATTCATAAAGCAAGTCCTTAGAGACTTACAAAGAGACTTAGACTCCCATACAATAATAATGGGAGACTTCAACACTCCACTGTCAACATTAGACAGATCAACGAGACAGAAAGTTAACAAGGATATCCAGGAATTGAACTCATCTCTGCACCAAGCGGACCTAATAGACATCTATAGAACTCTCCACCCCAAATCAACAGAATACACTCTTTTAGTAAAATGTAAATTCAGTCATTATTGACGATAGTCACCCTGTTGTGCTATCAGATACGATGTCTTATTCATTCTTTCTAACTATTTTTTTAACCCATTAACCATCCCCACTTCCTCTCCATGCCATCTCCCTTACTACCCTTCCCAGTCTCTGGTAATCTTCTATTCTCTATCTCTATGAGTTCAATTGAAAAACCTGATTTGTTTTGACAGTTGATGCTGACCCTTGTACGTTTATACTCTACTGCACAGAAACTAGGAAGTGATTAGGGGTGAAATATAATTTGGGCAGAAAAGTTCACCTTGGACTTTCCCAAAAAATATTTAGAGGGAGTGCTCTTTAGAAGAATGACAGTTTCATTTTCTTTTGTTAATTCCCTCTCAGAACTTTAACCAGAAGTTTTGGCAGCCTGCTTAGTCAGGGGTATTTTCTGAGAAAAGAATAATTAAGAAGGGATAATTGCACTAAAAGTAATTAAAGCATTATTCAGCCATACTGATTTTAATATTGTAGCAGACTTATATTACTGGCCAGGCAAATCAGTGGACTTCAATAAAAAGTGTAGAAATGTATCCAAACACCTGTAATCATTTAGTATATAATAGAAGTAGCATTGAAAATTAGTGGGACACAATATGTTTTATTCAAAATATAGTGTTGGCACAGATTTGGAGAAAATTAAATTTAGATTTATTTTTATCATAGTCTCTAAAATAATGTTCATAGGTATTAGGGAGTTAAATCATCCCTAGGGTTCATTGAGTATTTATTATGTGCCAGATATTATGGCATGCACTTTATATCGATTATCCAATTTATTACTTTTAACTGATCTGTGAAGCAAATACTAATACTACTTATCAGCTTTATGATGAAGAAATTAAGGCACAGATCAGATTAACCACAGATCAGTGGAGGCAGAATAGATTATAAGATTAAGGTCAGTGTTAGGAATGGCTTCCAGTCCTCACGCTTTTAACCAATACTCCTTAAAAGAATGAAATGAAACTGCTGCTGTGTATATATATATGTAGTTGCAGCACAGAGATCTTTCAAAACTTGTCACCAAAAACAAAAACCATGAAGGAAAAAATTTAGCTATATAAAAACTAAAGGCCTCCCCTCTTGAAGAAAATACCGTAAATGAAATAAGATGAATCAATGATATTTTAAATGTGTATGACAGAGAATGGATTAATATATTTAATATAAAGTACCCCTTTAAAAAACTTAATATTCTAGGAAAAAAATGGACAGTAACATGAAACCAATATATAAAAGAAGTGTAAATGGCCCTAAACATGAAAAATGATTAATCTTATTAGCACACAAATAAATGCAAACAAAATCAAGGATATCAGTCTACACTTTTATTTGAAATAGTAGAAATACAAAGACCTGAGTTTCTAACTTCAAAGAATTGAGGAAAAGCAGTAGAATTTAATGCAGTCTTCAAAATAATGTCTTAAGAACAAAATGAAATGGCAAAGCAAACAAGTAAACAAGTATTGCCAAGTAAAAAGAAAGGAAAAGGGTCTCACTTTTATTTATAAGTAAGGCACAGATGTGCATATGGATAAATACTAGTATGTAATGCACCAAACTGTTAACAGTAGTCATTTCTAAGTGGAAGGCTTATGGTTGAATATTTCTCTCTCTTTTTAAAAAATCTTTCCCTCTATTTTCCGAATATTCTAAATGGATGTCTCATATTTGTATTAAGGAAAAAATATGTGTACATAGTGAAGTAAACACTCAAATCTAAAGCCAGCCCAGAGCATCATTTCCCTTTTCTAGTTATTTTTAGTTTACAAAGCTCAATCACATATACATTATTATTTAAGAGAAATGCTATCACACGTAGGTTCCCTCTGACACTTGTAGTAACTGGATTTTCTTTTTTTATTTTATTTTATTTTATTTTATATTTTTTTATTATACTTTAAGTTCTAGGGTACATGTGCATAACGTGCAGGTTTGTTACATATGTATACTTATGCCATGTTGGTGTGCTGCACCCATCAACTCGTCAGCACCCATCAATTCATCATTTATATCATGTATAACTCCCCAATGCAATCCCTCCCTCCTCCCCCCTCCCCCCTCCCCATGATAGGCCCCAGTGCGTGATGTTCCCCTTCCCGAGTCCAAGTGATCTCATTGTTCAGTTCCCACCTATGAGTGAGAACATGCGGTGTTTGGTTTTCTGTTCTTGTGATAGTTTGCTAAGAATGATGGTTTCCAGCTGCATCCATGTCCCTACAAAGGACGCAAACTCATCCTTTTTTATGGCTGCATAGTATTCCATGGTGTATATGTGCCACATTTTCTTAATCCAGTCTGTCACAGATGGACATTTGGGTTGATTCCAAGTCTTTGCTATTGTGAATAGTGCCGCAATAAACATACGTGTACATGTGTCTTTGTAGTAGAATAATTTATAATCCTTTGGGTATATACCCAGTAGTGGGATGGCTGGGTCATATGGTACATCTAGTTCTAGATCCTTGAGGAATTGCCATACTCTTTTCCATAAAGGTTGAACTAGTTTACAATCCCACCAACAGTGTAAAAGTGTTCCTATTTCTCCACATCCTCTCCAACACTTGTTGTTTCCTGACTTCTTAATGATTGCCATTCTAACTGGTGTGAGATGGTATCTCATTGTGGTTTTGATTTGCATTTCTCTGATGGCGAGTGATGATGAGCTTCTATTTCACAGTTTTGAAGATGGTAGGAGATCAGTCAGGGTGGTGGGAAAAATTATACGGAGACGCAAACCTTCTTGGAAGGCTGGGAGGTTCTGCAAAAGCTTCAGGAAAGAATTTGGCTGAAGGCAGCTGAACGCAGCTGAACTCTCAGAGTAGATAACAAGGAAGTGTAAGGGAATTGATCTAGGTAAGTTAGTTTACTTAGGCGTCGGAACCTTGGTGGGGGGGGGGTTGCACAACCATATTAATTACCCACAAGTGTGTTGCCTTAAGGCCTTTGTCTTTATGGCTGTACGGAATAAATGCCTGCAGCTGCTGCTTGTGGAGACTGTGGCCTCTGTGACTCTTTTTGTTGTTGTTGTTGTTGTTGAGACGGAGTCTCGCTCTGTCGCCCAGACTGGAGTGTGGTGGCCGGATCTCAGCTCACTGCAAGCTCCGCCTCCCGGGTTTACGCCATTCTCCTGCCTCAGCCTCCCAAGTAGCTGCGACTACAGGCGCCCGCCACCTCGCCCGGCTAGTTTTTTTTTGTTTTTGTTTTTGTTTTTTTTTGTTGGTTTTTTTTTGTATTTTTTAGTAGAGACGGGGTTTCGCCGTATTAGCCAGGATGGTCTTGATCTCCTGACCTCGTGATCCGCCTGTCTCGGCCTCCCAAAGTGCTGGGATTACAGGCTTGAGCCACCGCGCCCGGCCGAATGTGGTCTTCTTATAAACTGTTAATAGATAAACCCAATGCCGCAGGATTCATCTTGGACCAGGTTGCAGTATTGAGTGGACTGTGGACCTAGATAACAGGTGGTACATGTGCCTCACGTTTATCATCCCCAAACTTCTTGGATTGGATGCTCTCTTAGGCTCCGTCCAAGACTGCCAGTTTTAGATCCTGTTCTCTGCTCATCCAGTCCTGCTCATTGGTTCCAATCACTGGTTCTGTTCTTTGTAAATCGTTTTACTTTCTCCCTCAAATATAAGTCCAGGCCATTTTCTTTCTCTTCTTTTTGGTCTCTGGAGAAGCATGACTTTATTCTTTTTGGAATTTGAGTTCACCAACGTTTAGCTTCTGTTCAGAACTGCCTTCCATGACTCTGGGAGCCGTAACTCAGCCCATGGCTCCTGGACTGTTGTTGGAAATGTGTGGCCTCAGCATATATTATGCCATCAACTTCACTCAGCTGAATCTCACCTCTTCTTTGTGCCTACTTCTCTTTATTTATTTTCCTATTTCTCCTTTTGAACTCATATGCCTTTTAAAAGCTCTAGTTGCATTAAATTCTTCCCGATGGCTCAGGCCATTCCAGGCAACACATCATCAGCTGCAGGCTGTTGTTTCTTCTTAAAAATTAATATAACCTTTCGCATCTCTTTACTTAATTTTAGTTTGTCTTTTCCTGCTTTAGAGAAGACAAATCTATAATGAGGATTAGGGAGGAGTTCCCTATGCGTACATAGGCCACAGGCCTTCTTTTCTGCAAGCTTTAAATCACTCTGCAGAGGCTCCTTCTCTGGATTTTCCGCACTCACTCCACCCCCACCACAATGGCTTACTAATTAAATGACTGAATTCAAAGGTTCAAGTGCATTCCCAGCACACACACTATGTCATTAGGTTTATGCACACAAAGTAGTTTTACTGAATTTATACTTTTGACCTGTTATGTTTAGGCAAACACTTTCTTCCTAAAGCCTGCAGACTCCGGAGTTCAGAAGTTCTGAAATTCACAGATGCTGAGAGTGATAGAAGCTTGGAACTATTATACATGCCCTCTGTTTTCAAAGTTCATGTTCATAAAACATTGATTGCCCTAATAGTTCATAAATGTTAGAAATTCATATTTGGTTTACTAATGCAGTCTAGTTGTTCTCTTGTTTGTAAATTGGAATTGTATGTGACTTTTTTTGGGGGGGGGGGTTGTTTTTACTGCTAAGAAAATATGTCAGTGTCCACTGCTCTGTTAGGTTGGTACAAGAGTATTTGTGGGTTTCACCACAATTAAAAACCACAATTACTTTTGCACCAATGTAATATTTAATGTCAGGCAAGCAACTTAAAGCTCATTTTTTCTTTCTAAAAAGTTATTTTATTTTTGTGTGTAGGCACAACCTGACTTGATCTCTGTGATTCCATATTAATTTCCGTATGCCTTATTTTCTTCACCTAAAAAAAATGAAGACAATACCTCATGGATTTCTCTTGAAGAATAAATAATAGAAATCACTGTAGCACTCAGTAAATATAAATTGCTGTACGAACATTACTAAATCACAGTCACTGTGCTGTCTACATAAGCACTTTTCATTTGGGTTCCTTGCTAATGCATTAATCTGTTGCCAGAGGTAAGACGCTGCAACCGACGTCAGAAGTGGATGAATTTTTTCCCTGAATGCACATAGCCTTCAAAGGCGATGCTTACTGATGAGAGGCAGAACATTGTTATTATGATGATTATTATTATTAATGACAAACACAGCTACTCTGTGAACACAAGCATCTCCAACATGCAGAAATAACCCCTCTCTGTCCCAACTATTAACTCTGATCTCCTTTTAGTGGCTGCGATTCTGTTTGGTAGGTTTTATTTTATTTTATTTTGTTTTATTTATTTATTTATTTATGAGACAGAGTCTCACTTTGTCATTCAGGCTAGAGTGCAGTGGCACAATCTCCGCTCACTGTAACCTCCACCTCCCAGGTTCAAGTGATTCTCTTGCCTCAGCCTCCTGAGCAGCTGGGATTACAGGCACGTGCCACCAAACCTAGCTAATTTTTGTATTTTGAGTAGAAACCATGTTGGTCAGGCTGGTCTTGATCTCCTGACCTTATGATCCACCCGCCTTGGCCTCCCAAAGTGGTGGGTTTACAGGAGTGAACCACTGTGCCTGACCGGTTTGGTAGGTCTTAATTCCAAAATAGCGTGAGAAGTGGCAACTGTTAGATCTCTCACCAATTCGAATGCCAATAAGATGCCCCAGGCAGTCAAGGCTGGCTTTTGCCTAAACCCCTCTTTCACATTCCTCACTGTTTTGACTACCAGAAGAAAAGGGTGTGGGGCACAGTTAGCAAGTTATTCTAGTTATCTTACCCCAATCTCCAGATCCCCAGAAGTCTAACATTTAATGGCCCTTGGACTGATTTTATTGTTACTATTTCTAGTCTATAGTTTGTAACCCCACTCCTCCCCTCCCCCATAAACAGAAAGCCAATACTAAAAGTTCAGTGGGCAGTTCCCTGAATTTGATGATTGGTAGGCAATTTAAGATAAATTTTACTATTTATGTTACAATACCAGCTATGAAGAAAGGGTTGAGTACAATAACTATTTCTCTCAATATGAGAAAGTGCAGAGATTAGCCCATTTTCTGTGTGTCTCTATAAGTATAGTTACCCTGGAATGTGATTTTAATGCTATGTTTTCCCTTGTTTCATGCTTTGGAAATGTTTCTACCTTGGGAGTCAGTTAAATCACCTGTGGATGTTTTAAATAATCCTTGTGATTAAGCAAGTAAAATATCTTCTTTAGATTTGGACCAGCTATTTGGTTTCCGTCATCATTTTGGACATTATTTGATAAATTAAAACAGTAATACTCATTCAGATGCCTAATATGTTTGTAATGAGATATCCAAGAAAATGTCATCTCATGTGTTTATTTCTAGATAGTATCCATCAGAGATATGCATGGTTTAAGATGAATAACCAGTAGTTGGGACCAAGAAGGATGATGTATTAGTCCGTTTTAACACTGCCATAATGATACTGAAATAGACACACAGTGACAGACAGAGACAGAGAGAGAAAGAGAGAGGCCATAATCCAATCACCTCCCACCAGATCTCTCCCTCAACCCATGGGGATGATAATTCGAGATGAGATTTAGGTGGGGATACAGAGTCAAATCATATCAGATGAAATGTTTTAAATTTTCCATTATATTTGAAAAGATTATGGGATGCAATTGGGATCCCATAGGATAAGTGGATAGAGAAGATTGTGGTACAGAACTTAACTAGATGGTCTGATAGGGTGGGTTCTGAATATTACATTGAAAATATGAGTGAATGATAGACTGGCAAAGGAATATGAAGAGCTAAGGATATTTTTATTGTCTTTATGACAATATGACAATATAAAAGTTATGAAAAGCACATTTACGCAGAATCAATCACATTTTCTTTCTGAAAAATAAAACCTATGTTGCACCCTCCATTTTATGTATTTTATTTTTTCACTTTTCTGGCCAAATTTTCTCAGTTCTGTTTCTTTGGGTCACTTCTTGCATTTGCCAGAGACATTTCCTCCAATCAATGATTATTTGCATTAGTTCCCTGTGGCTCTTCCTGAATTTTTTCAATGGCATAGTAATTTTTTCTTGAACATTTCCTACTGCTTTAATTTTCGCTCCTGTTTTAAATTCTTCATTAACTTTAATTAAGCTTTCCCAAGGCTTAAATACCTATAAAACTTTTTAAAACTTAATCATTTGATTTGCATGCTCAGCTTCCCTAGTCTTACCTGGTTTTAAGACTGTTAAACCTAAAATTGTGCCTGGGAGATGGTGTGATCACAGAAGGGAAAAGAAATGATGACATTGTTATTGAAAGTTTAATGATGAGTTTCACTGGAAAAATCTCCAACTTCAGTGTTCTTTGTGTTTCATGCTGATAAGCCACTAATAATTTTAAATGCCTTCATTTTAGGTTTAATTTATTAAAAACACTTATAGTTTTCAAGTCCACATAAATACTGGGTACAATGCATTTGGTCTAGAAGAAAATGAGCCTTACATTGTCCTTTGCAGATTTTGTTGCTTACCTCAGCAAGGCTCTTTGATTTTAATTCTGTAGCCCATAAGCCTGCCATATTTTTCTGAGTAAGAATTTGGAACTAGAGGTTGACCTTAAGGATAAAGTATCTCATTTTTCTTCAACGTTAAGATAAAGAAATTAAAGCCCAGAGAGGTTAAGTTTGCAGAGCAGGATACTAGCAGAGCCAGAGAAGAACCCAGGGATTTGAATGCTCTGAGGTTTGTTCACACACCAGTCACTAGGGGCTATCAGTATAACCATAAGCCGGAAAGACCGTCAGTTGGTCTGAAAAATCACACTTGTCACCTCACCTAATCAGGTCCAGATGTAGAAGAATAATAAGAATGTGCCTGAATCTGCTTAGGGGTCTAGTTATTTCTATAAATGGGTATATAGACAGTTCACTTTAATTCTAATGGATGCCATTTCCTCTTGACTCTATGGAAAGCTGTAACTCTCTTATGATCCCACTATATGGACTCTAGGACTATGCCTTTGTGACTTTCAAATCCAGCAGTTGTTTATAGTTTGTGTTATAAGATCTCCTGCCAGTTATCAAAGGTATCTTTCCTATTATTTGAGATAGCCTTGTGTTCAATTGTTTCCTCTTCTTCCCCACAACGCGTATTACCAGGGTAGGCTCTGTTACTACTTCTGAGGATGATAAATAGAAATATAGTTTGCTTTTTGATTAGAAAGGAAACAACACTATTGAACTGAAGTGCATTAAAACAAATACCCCGCGTAGTCATGGGTATTCTTGTTCCAGATTAATTGCCCTGGACTATTATTTGGATTTGAGCTTTGTGATTTTTGAAGTTTCCATATGTAACATAATCCCTTTTTTATTGTAAGTCATAGAAGCAGCTGAAAACTGAACCAGTTTGATAAAATAAGTATATTTTCTGTAAAGGTTTATGTGCTTTCAGAAACTAATTCTTGTCTATATAATCAATATAATTTTCTTCTTATTTCTGTTGTAGTTACCTTATTTAATATAATTTGAAACAAAATCAGTTATTTTAATGCAAAAAGGCAAGAGTTTTATCTTCTTATTAATGAGGCCACTTATTTGGCCATTTCTGTGAAATAAATGGTTTGAATGAATCCCACTAATTGAATTGCCTGTTTTAGTAAGGATCACCCTCTCTTTACCTCCTTTTTTTTGTTTTTTGAGACAGGATCTCACTCTGTCACCCAGTTTATTTTGGAGTTTCCAAAATCATGAGTTGGTTCAAATAATTGTAAATAACAAAAGTAGATATGATTACATTTTAATTAATCAGAACTCAAGTAATTAGAATCCTTTATTTAATCCAAAATTATTTAACTTGATTTGCAGTGGCAATCATAGTTCACTGCAGCCTCGAACTCCTGGGCTCAAGTAATCCTCCACCTCAGACTCCCCAGTAGTTGGGATTACAGGCATGCACCAACACACCTTGCTGTTTAAAAAATGTTTTTGTAGAGACGTATTCTCACTATCTTGCCTGGCTGGTTTTGGCCATTTTTGAACTCTTTTGATTCTCACACATTTTATAGGGTTTTCCCTAGAGTACACAGCTCTTTATTCCTTAGGGGGATCTTAAAATATGGAGATCCCTATTTTATTGGGATGAGGTCAGTGTTCCTGTGACTAATCACTAACTGAGTTACATATGTCACTGAGGAAAACTGTTCATCTAAGCTACAGAGATTCCTGACATTGGGAAGGAGACACAGAATTAGCCTTAAACCTGTTAGAATAAAGAGTGTAAGCCTTCTGTATTAGTCACAGTTCTTTCGAGTGATGTAATTAATAGGATATATATACATATATAAAGGGGAGTTTGTTAAGGAATTAACACACAATCAAAGGTCCCACAATAGGCGGTCTGCAAGCTGAGAAGCAAGGAAACCAGTCTGAGCCCCAAAGCTGAAGAAGTTGGAGTCTGATGTTTGAGGGCAGGAAGCATCCAGCATGGGAGAAAGATGTAGGATTGGAGGCTAAGCCTGTCTGGTATTTTCACATTTTTCTGCCTGCTTTATATTCTGGCCATGCTGGCAGCTGATTAGATGGTGCCCATCAGATGATTTCTTTGTCACCCACATTGTCACCCAGATGAAGGGTAGGTCTGCTTTTCCCAGCCCACTGACTCAAATGTTAGTCTCCTTTGGCAACACCCTCAGAGACACACCCGGTATCAATACCTTGCATCCTGCAATCCAATTAAGTTGACACTAAGTATTAACCATTGTAAGTCTACCCTTGTCGACTCGAACCCATACACATCTGAGATCACACATTATCTTCAAATAAAGACAATAATAAGTCATAATTACACCTAACACAATGCAGCTATCCTTCATACAACCAGAAATGCACCAATCCCCAACCTAAATGCTATTACATAAAGCTAACAATACTTAAATGCTATTATTAAGTCAATAAATCTGATGTCACATGATAAAAGAAAAAGGAAATAAAATGAAAATACTTTCTTAGTTCAAGTGTATACATGCACAAACGTGTTTTTAACAAAAGAAGGAGGAAATACCCATGACAATTACAGTCCTCGTTTCTGCAGCTGGTCACGTGGTCGTAGCTGGTATTGATGACTACCTTCTTCTACTACCCATTCTGTATGCCCTTTGCCTTCAGCAAGCACCTCAGCAGGTCGTGGTTTTTTCCTGGTGCAGTGACCCAAATCTTCATTCCTGAGGGGTCTGGGCCATTTGTAGTCCTGCCTGGATTGGGCTGTTGTAGTTTCCCATTTACCTGAATCACGGGGCATGGTAATACTGAGAGACGCCCTAATTGATCTGTATTCCATGCATACTCTTCCTTACCTCCATTGTGGAGTACTAGACTGATTTCATCTTGATAGTCTCGGTCAATTACCCCAGTCAACACAGTTAACTCCCTTCTTAGCCTGTTGACTTAAAGGTAGGAGGAGCCCAAAGTGTCCAGGTGGCAATCTTAACATCCAGTTTAATGGAATTATTGTTGTGTCTCCTGGTGGCAGCATTCCTCACTCTGTAACTAAGACCTCTAGGTGAGCAGAACATAATGTCGCAGTAACAGGAGGCAAAAATTTTGCTAGTGGATCACTAAGGGTGATGGTGAGTGGTGCCACTTCCACTTCTACCCCTTAATTCCTGGACCCATGAATTCTGGCTATGGGAGAAACAGTGCCATATATGGGATGCTGATTCAGAGCATACACAGCCTTCTAGAGGATTTTGCCCCAGCCCTGCAAAGTATTATCACCTAGTTGGCATTTTAATTGTGTCTTCAAAAAGCCATTCTACCATTCTGTCAATCCAGCTGCTTCAGAATGATGGGGAACATGGTAAGACCAGTGAATTTCATGAGCATGAGCCTACTGCTGCACTTCTTTAGCCTTAAAGTGAGTGCCTTGGTCACAGGCAATGCCGTGTGGGATACCATGACAGTGGATAAGGCATTCTGTGAGTCCATGGATGGTAGTCTTGGCAGAAGCATTGCGTGCAGGACAGGCAAACTCATATCTGGAGTATGTGTCTATTCCAGTGAGGACAAACCTCTGCCCTTTCCGTGATGGAAGAGGTCCAATATAATCAACCTGCCACCAGGTAGATGGCTGATCACCTCAAGGAATGGTGCCCGTGTTCGTCTCCACTTCTGGCAAATCGGGCACTCAGCAGTTGCCATAGCTAGGTCAGCCCTGGTGAGTGGAAGTCCATGTTGCTCAGCCCATGCATAACCTCCATCCCTGCCACAATGGCCACTTTGTTCATGGGCCCATTGGGTGATGACAGAGGTGCTGGGGAAAGAGGCTGAGTGGTGTCCACAGAACAGGTCATCCTCTCAACTTGATTATTAAAATCCTCCTCTGCTGAAGTCACCCGTTGTTGAGTGCTCACATGGGATACAAATATCTTCATAGTTTTTGACCACTCAGAGGGGTCTGTTCACATACCTCTTCCCCAAATTTCTTTGTTGCCAATTTTCCAATCATGCTACTTCCAAGTCCCTGACCACCCAGCCAAACCATTGGCTACAGCCCATGAATCAGTACATAATCACACATCTGACTATTTCTCCTTCCATGGAAAGTGCACATCCAGATGCACTGCTCAAAGTTCTGCCCCCTGGGAAGATTTCCCTTCACTGCTGTCCTTCAGGGATATCCTAGAAAGGGGCTTTATTGCTACAGCTGTCCACCTTTGGGTGGTGCCTGCATTTGTGCAGAACCATCTGTGTATCAGGCCCTAGTCTTCTCTTTCTCTGTCAACTGATTATAGGGAACTCCCCATGAGGCCACTGGTGCAGGCTGGGGGAGAGAAGGCAGGGTGGCTGGACTGGAGACCTTGGACATTTGAGTCACTTTCTCATGTAACTTCAGGACCTGCTGAAGCCGGATCACATATATACCACTTCCATTTGATGATGGAATGCTGTGGTACATGACCTACTTGGTGACTAGATGGGTCAGAAAGCACCCAGTTCATGATAGGCAGTTGAGGTCACATGGTGACTTGATGACCCATAGTCAGATGTTCAGTTTCCACCAAAGCCCAGTAAAAGGCCAAGAGCTGTCTCTCAAAAGGAGAGTAGTTATCTGCAGAAGATGGTAGAGCCTTGCTCCAAAATCCTAGAGGCCTCTGCTGTGATTCACCTGTGGGGGCCTGCCAAAGGCCCCAAACAGCATCCCCATCTGCCACTGACACCTCAAGCACCATTGGATCTGCTGGGTCATATGACCCAAGTGGCAGAGCAGCTTGCACAGCAGCCTGGACCTATTGCAGAGCCTTCTCCTTTCCTGCACCCCACTCAAAACTGGCAGCCTTTCGGGTCACTCGATAAATGGGCCAAAGTAACACACCCAACTGAGGAATGTATTGCCTCCAAATCCAAATAGACTCACTAAGCATTGTGCCTTATGTAGGAGGGGCCAAATGCAGCAACTTATCCTTTACCTTAGAAGGAATATCTCTACTTACTCCACTCCAGGTACCAAAATCTGTATTAGTCAAGCTTCTCGGAGGGAGAGAACTAATAGGATAGAATATAAAGGACAGTTTATTAAGGAGTATTAACTCACATGAGCACAATGTCCCTCAACAGGCTGTCTGGAAACTGAGAAGCAAAGAAGCTAGGCCAAGTCCCAAAGCTAAAGAACTTGGAGTCTGATGTTCAAGGGCTGGAAGCATCCAGCACAGGAGAAAGATGTAGGCTGGGAGGCTAAGCCAGTCTAGTCTTTCCACGTTTTTCTGCCTGCTTTATATTCTGGCTGTGCTGGCAGCTGATTAGATGGTGGCCACCCATATTAAGGGTGGGTCTGCCTTTCTCAGCCCACTGGCTCAATGTTAATCTCCTTTGTCAATACCTTCACAGACACACACAGGGTCAATACCTTGCATCCTTCAATTAAGTTGACACTCAGTTTTAACCATCATACCCTCTTAAGTGGATCTCCCTCCTTTGTCTCTGTTATCACATCTATAATAGATAATTCACATTTGGGGTCCACATTTTTAGACATAGATTAAGGTAGTATGATTTACTTGACTAAGAAATGCCCTAAGCTAATATAGCTTCTAAAAAGTGAGTCTATGTATGATCATGAGACTGTCTTCCCACAGCCATTTCTTAAATGACTGGCAAATGAAATCTCCAAATTGTATCATCCCTATAGGGATGCCACAGAAGTAAAGATAACTACTCCAGTAAATATGGTGGGGATATGGTGTTTCCCTATATTCTTCATCTAAGAATTACATTGCTCTAATAAATAGGTCTTAATATCAGTGTCGTTGTTCAGCATTTGTTAATTTAAAGGTATCATTTAAATCATAGTAAATTTTTCTGTTTGAGTTTATGTGTATGTTTGAGATTATGTGTGTGTTTGGTTTTTAAATACCAACTTGTTGGTATCTACCAGAAAATGTTATGACTGATCCAGAAGCATAAATGCATCCAGTCATCCGAGAAATTAGCCAGATTTGGCTTCTGGTTTTGGATCTCAGCTAATGAATCTATCCTGTTAGACAGTTATATTGTTCTTACCCTTCTCTTTAGAGCCATGACAGACACCACACAAAGGAAGCACTACAGACCACAGAGGAATCATGGGTATTGTGATTGACAATGATTAATTCAAACATTGGACAGATATTTTTGAACAGCAACTCTGTGTACCTGGCATTACATTAGGCGTAAAATACTAGAGACAGATAAAATAGACCAATTGTGATTTTTTATGAAAATCGGAAGATTTTTATTAAAAAGACAGTTTTAATGAAAATCGGATAGGGAGGATAGATAATAAACAATCACATTAAAAATCAGTGATTTCTGGGAACTGTGATAGGTATATAGGGGATGGCTTGAGAGTGTGATAAGGACTCTGCTGACACTGACAGGATAAAAAGGTCTCTCCGAAGTTTGGAATGAAGTCACATTAGGTGGGCAGCACCTTCCTGGCAGAGTAAACGTCTTGTGTAAAGGTCCCAAAAACAGAAAAGCCTATCTGTTTTAAGGAGGTGAAATGAGGTAAGATCCTGGAGAATTAAATGTGGGATGGTGCATACGATGCAGCTAAGGAGCTAGCCAGAATCTAAATTGTTCATTGTTTTGGAAGTGATAGTAAGGACTTTGGATGTCTTCCAATGTACAATGGCACACCATTGAAGAATTTTGATTAAGGTAATTACATGATTTTGTTTCTAGAAATTTACTTTGCTATGAAGAAAATGCATTGGAAGAGAACAACATGGGAAAAGGGTGAGACATTTTACAAGCAGATGTTTTGGTGCATTTGTGAGATAATGGTGATTCAACTTAGGGTGGTAACAAATGCAGATAGAAATGAGTCGACAAATTTGAAGTGTATTTTGAGGCAAAGCCGACTACTTGGAAAATGTTTAAAGAGAGAGCTTTCAATGATGGCTCCAGATTCTTCATGTAAGCACCTCTGGATGGTGTTGCCATATGCTAAGATGCAAGTGGTTTGGAATGGAGGAGAGGGAGCTCAGTAGTTCATTTCTACATGTGTTTAATTTGAATTGACTATGAAATATCTGAGTTGGACTGTCAGGGGCATAGCTGAATATATGAATCTGAAATTTGAAGAAGGGAATAGGCTGAGTTAGATATTTGACTAGAATTTTTCATTGCAGGTAATAAAAGCCAAATGTGGCAAATTCAACCCATAAGATCTATAAGTGTGTATATATGTATAGGTATATATCTATATATATTTATATCTCTATCTATCTATCTATCTATCTATCTATCTATCTATCTATCTATCTATCTATGTAGAGAGCAAGAACCCCCCTAAAATCCTCACAATAAATGTGCTTATACATTTGTTGATTTAGGGGGGTCTTGCTGTGTTGTGTAGGCTGGCCTTAAGCTACTGGGCTCAAGCAATCTTCCCACCTCAGCCTCCTGAGTAGCTGGGACTACAAGCATGCACCACTGTGCTTGGTTCCTAAAAGAAAAAGAGATTTATTAAAAGATATTGGGAAGTTTGCAGACTTTCCATGATGACCTACTGGGAACAAAGCCCTAGAATCACCACCCAAAAGTCATCTGAGAAAAACAACATTGCTGCCACCCCTGGGCAAAATCATGATGGCTTGTAGTAAATATAGCACCAGCCCTGGCCATTATATGCAGGAAATGGGACAACCATCTCTCTTCCTCTGGCAAGTGTTGTTTAATGAAATGCAACACGAGAGAACAATTACAGAAGAATGACACCAATAGTAATACCAGCTATAAAAACACAACTATAGAATCTTTACTATGTGCCAAGTACAAGATTAAGCACTTTACATGGATTATATCATTTAATCACTACAAAAAAACCAATGGAGGAAAATAATTGCTATCCTCATTTTATAGATGAGGAAGTTTAAAACTTTATAGATGAATCCAGTATGTGGTGGGCCTTTGATTCAGACTTACTTAAGCCTGCAGAACTCCTTCTCTTAAGCATGTGGGTGGTATTACACAGCTGAGAGGCTATGGCCAGGAAGAACTGATAAGTGTCTCCTGGTTTGGCAACATGGACACAATTTGTAGCCTTCGAAATGGAAGCTTCAATGCTGATAGAGGGAGGAAATGAAAGAGGAATGAAGGGTGAAGGAATAGGGGTTGATGAGTGGAGATAGCCTTTCAGGTAACTTTTTTGAGACCTTTGGCTGAAAAGAAAAGTAGAAAGATCTGGTGGTAGCTGAAGAAGGATCAGGGTATCAAAGGAACTTCCTTCCTTCCCTCCCTCCCCTCTTTCCTTCCCTTTTCTTCCCTTCCCTCCTTCCCTCTTTCCCTTTTTCCCTCCTTCCCTCCTTTTCTCTTTCCTTTCTTCTTCTCTCTCTTCCACCCTGAAGACACTTCTTCCTTTAATCCTAAAGTAAAGCAATGTGCCTTTGAAAGCAGATAGGTTAAGTCTTGGCAGGGAAGAAGAGGTTAAGAAAGCAGTAAGACAAAATAAACTGTGAATAGAGGCCCCTGGGCATGTGGAGGGATGATGGCCAGAGTGCAGTGGGATTGAGCCTTAATGTAACATTTTATCTCTACTTCAGCTGTAGAGACAGAGAGGGAGGGTGTGAGTAAAAGACCTTGAAAATTCAGTTGTGGAATAAAAGTAGGGGCTATGGTGTATGACTTCTATTTTCCCTGGTAAAATATAGGGTAAGATCATCAGCTGAGGCAACAGGAAAATGGAAACTGAGATTTAGTAGGAGACAGAAGAGGGGCAAATTTGTTGAGCCCAGTGAGAGAGAGCCAGATGGCTAAGAAATCTAGTGAGATTTCCAGGCAGTGTTGAAGTCTTGAATATTAATGATCATGAAGTTGAAGTACCACTTAGTACTAATCAGACAAGCCATTTCTCTTTCCCTCACCAGGAAAACATTTTAAAGTTGTAATGTGGTCACTCAATGAGTTCTTCCTGTTCACTGCATAGACAAAATTAATCAATTGAGATGGTGCTGTTGCAGTATAGAATTTAATTGACATGAGTTCAGCCCACGTGGGAGAACTGGAGCTATCACTCAAATCAATCTCCCTAACAGATTGGAGGCTAGGGTTTTTATGGACCGTTTGGTGGGTAGGGGGTTAGGGAATTGATGTTGTTGATTGGTTGGGAATAAAATCATAGGGGTGTGGAAAATGGCCCTGGTGTGCTGAGTCCTCTGGGTGGGGCCACGGGACCAATTGAGTCATGAGTCACAAGTTTCAGTGGGATTCATCTGAAAAAGTACTCAAAAACCAATCTTAGGTTCTACAATAATGATGTTATCTATAGGATCAATTGAAGAAGTCAAACATCTTGTGACCTCTGGCCACAAGACCCCTGAGCAGTAAGAGATTAGAGAAACTATACCTACATCTCAGCAGATTTCAGGTTCTGCCCATCATCCTATTCTTGTGGCCTTTTATTAGTCTAACAAAGGTGGTTTTTGGTCTCTGAGCAAGGAAGGCATTAGTTTTAAGGGGAGACTAATGTCATCCTAGCTTTCAAGTTAAACTATAAACTAAATTCCTTCAAAAGTTATCTTGGCCTATGCCCAGGAATGACCAAGGATAGCTCAGAGGTCAGAAGTCAGATGGCATCAACCTTGTCAGACTTCTCTTGCTATCATAATTTTGCAAAGGTAGTTTCAATAACACAGGGAGAATGGAGAATGGACTGTAGACTGAACAGAACTCAGAACAGGGAGACATTAGTATCCTCACAGAATAATTCTTCCTTTTGGGGAAATGATTATCTATTATGACCTTTTCTGAGTGTGGTTCCCTGGACCCTGGTCATGGCTGTCACTGCAGACAACATCCAGTTATTTGTCTTGAGTTGCGCTTATTTTTTTTTTTTTTTGTCTTTTTTTTTTTTTTTTTCCTTTTTGTGGAGAACGGGGTCTCGCTGTATTACCCAGGCAGGTCTCGAACTCCTGGGCTCAAGCTATCCTCCCGCCTCTGCCTCCCTGAGAGCTGGGATTACAGGCATGAGCCACCGCGCCCGGCTTGTCTTGATAACCAACTATTAAACTAAAATAATTCACTGTGTTGCCAGTTGTTCTTTCCCCACTGTGGGAGTTAGAAAGCATTTGGAAATTGGTTATGTCATATAATACTTGCACTGTACATACGGTCTTCCAGAATAGGGAAGATTTAGGCAATAGTCTGGGAAGTGAAGTGCAAGCTATACACAGAAAACTAGCCAATGTTTTCATGAGATTTTGATTGAATAGACTAATTTTCAATCGGAGGAAAACCATCCTCTTTTGCAGCATCACTTCTGTCCTTGGGGATGTATCATTTCTGTCCATGGAAAACACTGCCATATGGTCGTGGCATCAGACATATTTAACCTTGAAAATTAGATCTTAAAGCAGAAAAGCCAAGGGGTGATGTGAGTTCTCACACTTTGTCTACATTCCTTTCAAAAACTCAACCAAATTATAATGAAAGAGGGAATATTTATGAGTAAAGTATGAGGCTGCTGTTGACATGAGGCATTTATGATTCAAACTTTACATTTACATTTGAAAATATGATATATTTTAATATTAAACTTCATTCTACAAATACAGTTTGGACTGATTCATTCACAGGTAGCACTGAAGGGCAAATTCTGGAATTGCAACATTGTTTCAAGATGCCACCTAATGTAAGATTCACCATTGACTTCAGAAGCATATTTCTGCAAAAGACGAAATGCTGCATTAAATGTACATGATTTCCTTGTAACTAAACCCACTTTTTCATACATTTATTCAAATGATATCATTTGACTAGACTCTTCTGTATCATGATCAAAAGTTGAGTCTGAACCTTCATCATATACAGTCTGTGCATTCTGCACGACCTTTGGTGACCCTGTGTTGAGCGACTTTCCAAAGTCTGTGCTTCTGATCTTGACCTCTTCACTTGCCTTAGCTTTGACAGAATAATGTTGAAGTACAGGGAAGAATACCAGATTTTGTTGGCATTTCCTATTTTGTTGAATTTCCAGTTTTAAATTTTCCATAATAGAAGTAGATACTCCTGGATATTAAACAGTTTTTCTTGAACATCAGCTGGAAGCTTTTGAAAATAATTGAGTTTTAGTCTGTAAACACAGTGGATCTCTGGAACTTCTCATAGTTTTTAAAATCCTATGATATTCCAAGATATTTGACAAATTCTGTTGCTTTTAATTATCCTTTTGCATGTGTATTTGGTGGTTTTTAAATTTAATAACTGTACATATACATGGATATATACACACATATAAATATACACCAGGTTTTAATTATATGTGTATTCTTTCTTAAAAATTGGAAACCACTTGATGTTGAACTTATAACATAATACACATTTTTTTTTACCTACAGTGATTCATTGCTTCAAACTATATATCTATATATATCTTCTATCTATATATCTATATATATCGTCTGTCTATCTATCTATCTATCTATCTATCTATCTATCTATCTATCTATCTATCTATCTATCTACACGTATTTAAGACGAGTTCTCACTCTGTCACCCAGGCTGGGGTGCAGTGGCACAATCTCAGCTCACAGAAACTTCTGCCCCACCGGGCTCAAGCGATCCTCCTACCTCAGCTTCCCAAGTAGCTGGGACCACAGGCATGCACCACCACGCCCAGCTATTTTTTTTGTATTTTTAGTAGAGACAGATCTTGCCATGTTGCCCAGGCTAGTCTCAAACTCCTATGCTCAAACAATCCGCCCTCCTCACCCTCCCAACATGCTGGGATTATAGGCTTGAGCCACTGCACCTGGCCTGCTTCTAACAATATGAATAATAATGATAGTTAACATTTATTGAGCACTTCCTATGTGCCAAACACAATTCTTGGCACTCATTAATATTAACTCATGTAATCCTTACACTTACCCTATTGTCACCCCCATTTTACAGATAAGCCACAGGAGAGAAAGTAACTTCCCCAGAGTCACATGGCTCTTGAGTGGTAGAACTAGATCAAAAGCTTTTGATTCCAGCAAATGTGTTTTTGATCACTAGCAACATCGCCTCTTAAAGAAAATATACTTTCTTCAAGTCTATCTCTATCACATTTGGTATAACAATCCTTTGCTTGAATGTTGTATTACAGCATCATCTTCTTTTTTTTTTTTTTTGAGAGGGAGTCTCACTCTGTGGCCAAGGCTGGAGTGCAGTGGTGCGATCTCGTCTCACTGCAAGCTCCACCTCCTGGGTTCACGCCATTCTCCTGCCTCAGCCTCCCGAGTAGCTGGGACCACAGGTGCCCGCCACCATGCCAGGCTAATTTTTTTTTTTTTGTATTTTTAGTAGAGACGGGGTTTCCCCGTGTTAGCCAGGATGGTCTCGATCTCCTGACCTCGTGATCCTCCCGCCTCAGCCTCCCAAAGTGCTGGGATTACAGGCAGGAGCCACTGTGCCTGGCCTACAGCATCATCTTTTTTGATGACATTTTAAATCACAATTAGAAATAAAAATGTAAAGTCCAATCATGTGTGGTGCTTCCAGTGAAAGTGATGCAGGGATGAGAATCAGATACCTTCAGCACAAAGCCGAGTTGTGCAACGTGCTCCTCACAACCACTGTAAAATAGACACTCATTAAGAAATGTTTGTGTGTAGGAAATGTGTTCTTTAGACTAATGAGATACAGTAACAATAATAAAGAGCTACCATTTATTCAGTGCTTCCTATGTGGCTGACCCTTTATGACAGACGATGCTAGTGCCTACCTAGTATCTCCTCATTTTGTATGACTGAATGCAATCTAGTTTACTTTGGGATAGCAATGTGCCCGCCCAAGTTCTAGTTAGAGGAGCCCCCATAAGGAGCCTCCAGTCTTGCCAATGAGGTGTAACCAGAAGACAGGAGGTTAAAACGTGGAGAAGATTTCTTTTTTCAGATAAAAAAAGAACAATTTTGCCACAAGAGACATGTGCTTTGGATCCTCATACCTTTGTGCTTCAGCTGATGTTGTCTGCTCTGCCCATTTTACCTTTCCAAATCCCACCCACCCTCCAGTTTCTGCTGCAAGATCTCATGTAGTGGTGTAGAAAGAGGCCTGTGGATTAGTGGCCGTGGGTAATTTTTTTTACTAAATTAATGAGTCTTTCTAAGCTTTATTTTTCTCATCATAAAATAGTAAAACTCCCTACTTATCAGGGATGTAAGGATTAAATGGAATAATTTAAGAAGGCTTCTTCATATGGTAGCTGGAACAAAACAGTGAATAGTTTCTCAAAGAAGCTTTCTCATGTGCTCAGCAGAAATGATCTTGCTATTTCTCCCCCAAGGACCATTCTATACCATGCTTACTCCATGTCACGTGCTATTTTTTTTTCTTTATTTTGATTAATAGTATTTGTGTCTTTCTTACCAAATAAATGAAAGCTTCTTGAAGCCACTAACCCTTGCTCATATTTTCTTTTTATTGCACTAAAAATACATGTTATACTAGAGCTTAAGCCAACTTAAATTTATCTTACAGATTTGCAGACTTTTTCTTTGTTTTGGGTTCAGAACAGTAGATGGTCAGTTTAAAAGATTTTATTGAATAGTCACAGATCGTTGCACCAGGGACAAAGAGCAAGTAAATAGCTATAGACTAGAGAACCTCTTAAAAAGTAAAGTATTCCCATTGCTAAGAGAATACTTGAAGAATATGATTCAAAATGAAATATAAGCTGATGTTAACTATGCAGTCTTTTGTCAGTGACCAACGTAGTAGTGTATAAAGCAGGTGATATGACATCTTATGGTGCATTGATACCAATTTTCTTTAAAAAGTGATAATAAAAGTAGAATATGTTGATTCACACTAGAGAATTAAACACCCTCTTGGCTAGAGGTAATTCACTTTTTAATGACTTATTACCGAGCAGTATGTTCTTTCAGTTATTTTGGGTTTGATATGGCAAGAAGGGTAGCAAAATATAATTCAGATGGGACCGCTCTTCTCATGAGCTTTCCCACCTGTATACGCCTGAAATAGAGTGTGAATTCACGAGAGGGGGAGAGAGGAGGAAGGAAGAAGGAAGAGTGGGTAGGAGGGATGGTCCAGAACAGCTACTCTAGTTTCAGAAAATGACAGGGATGGAAGGAGGAGAATAGACATATGTTGTCAAGAAATCCAATCAGATAGCTTTACTCCTGATTTCCTCTAGGCTCAAAAACTGCAGAAAATTTATGTGCACCCACACTAATATATATTCTTCTTTGTCCATACTGACAGAGAGAGATTGGTAATATAAATGCATACTTTTATATATAAATCAATATGCATCAGCATTAAAGTAGTTGATTTCCTCTCAACCATCAATCTAGCTCATTGATATAATTCTACAAAATATACTAGCTTTGTTTTCTCTCAGTTTGAAATAATATTTTATCCTTAGTTATTCTAGTTTATTCTCATAAAACACTCCACCTCCGTCTCTCCCACACATGGCATATGGTATCCAATGACAATCATAAACATCTTGACCTCTCCTTCTTAACGTCTCATAAACTAGAACTCCAGCCATTAATTGCACTAAAGGCTATCATAGGCTCTGATTAATTATATTGCTATGTTATGAAATTATTAAAACATTCTCTTTTTTCTTTATGTATAAAATGTACCCTTTTGATGAGTTAGGCTCTAAGTGAGACTATTGGAAAGATTTCATATCTCACATTCCTTCAACTGCACTATTATGGTCTGTGTGTTTTGGTTATGTGTTAATAGTTTTCTGACACTGGAAATCACAGACCCATTTGAACCACATGGAGTGCTTTTATTTCAAAGGAATTCAGCCTTAAATACAGATGGGCTTGTCTGCATGGTCTAGATGACATTTTTATCACCTGTAATGTTCTTCAGCAAGATGTGGTTAATGATTCTTCACATCATCCAACTAGAGAGTGCTTAGTTGTCGGTCTCATTCACACCACCACTTCTGAGTCTGCCGAACACAAAGTTATTACTGTCAGAATTGGCTAATGAAAATCTAGGTATTGCTACATTATTCATTTAATCGTGATCAGTATTAATCCCAATATTGTCCCCTATTTTAACCTTTGTCATGCTATTTTAGTGTAATTTCACTTTTTGCTTTTTGAAACAGTACCCTTCCTAGACTTGCAGGGAAGAAATGTCCTAACGTTGCCTCGTCTTGCTTGGCTGTGACTCCAGAATGAGCTAGTCCTACTGGAGACTGGCTGCCAGCAGTGTTATGACCCCTACTAATGGAATGAGAGTGAAAATTAAGAAAACTATCATGAAAGGTACAAAGAAGCCGAGAGATAAGCCTATGGAATTGTCTTCATGTCCCTTCTATTTGCCCCTTTGCACTCTCAAATTACTTCCCTTTGGGCCTTTGGATCCCACACTGCTGGAAATAAATTTAATAAATGGTTGTTAAGCATCTGCTTTGGGTAAGGCACTATGCCATGGGATGGGAGGATACAGCCTTACCTTTTACAGTTTATGATCTCATATGTACTATGTGGTCAGTAGATGCACTTTCATGCAAAATAAAATAGATGCCCTAAAGAGAGATGCAAGCAAAGTGTTACAGTTACTTCCGAATGGCAGGAAAAGAGCATGCCAAGGAGGTGGCATCTGGACAAGCACTTGAAAGAAGATTCAGAGTTTCATAGCAGAAGAAAAGACAGATACGCATTTTAAGTTGTTTGAAGTGCTTGAGCAATTTTGGGAGAGTGGATGTCCCTGGGGAAGCCAGCAAGTATCTCGAGTGGGCCATGTGGCTAGAGTAGATTGTGTGGTGAGATTCAGTGGCACGTGAGGTGGAAAATGCCGTGAGGCCAAAGTAGAGTACACAAGTGGCAGCAGGGATGCCCAGAAGGCCAGTGAAACATGACTGATCTATATTGTATTGATAGCCAGGAAGCCTCAGAGGTTTTTTTTAGCAATATGATTCAACTAATGCCTCAGAGCCATCACTCTGGTCAATGGAGAACCACAGAGACCACAGAAAGCTTGTGTTAGGTAAGTTTACAAGGCCCACAGTCAAAGGAAAGATACATGGGACAACTCACAGAAATTACTTGGTGAAGAACCTGGTACAGTATATTCAGGGAAAGAATGAGTGGCTCCAGGGTGTCTAGACAGGGATGTTTCTGACTTGTTCTGTAGTGCCCTAGCACCTATAAATACACCTAAGAAGCAAGACAGAATAAGTTACGGAACAGGCAAATGTTATCGTCGGCACATCCTAGTGATTTATACTTGACAATTGCTTTTTACCCTGCTGGCCCTCTCTATGGTGCTCCATTCCATTCTCTAGTGACTTCTGGCTGACATACAATACATATCCACCCAGCACCCCTTTCCAATAATCTAGGCTGCCTTTCTAAATAAACCTACTTGTCTATATGCCCCACCCTATCAGAATCCTGCACTGAGTTAATGAACAGATAAAGTTGTCTGTGCTAATATATGAACAAATTAGTGGGTTAACTTCCCAAATAATTCTTTTGCATTTTATATATAATCTTCTGTCAATCCAAATAGTTATACTAATAGTAGGAATTTATCTGCCTTGCGTCAGAGCAGTAGAAAGATATCTGGAGGCTTCTATATAATACAAGATGCTTCCTTCTTTTTGTGGGATAGAGCTGGTTTTTTCTAGAAACACAATGAGGGAAAGGAAAAGTGTTATTAAAATTAATCAGTGCTACTTAGGCAACCCAGTTTACAAAACTAAACAAAAAATATATTTTAGCACCTGATAAAAGTTTATTTTAAAAATATAAATGTATCTTATTTAAAAAAATGATAT
Organism: Rhinopithecus roxellana; assembly: GCF_007565055.1. Classification (NCBI taxonomy): domain Eukaryota; kingdom Metazoa; phylum Chordata; class Mammalia; order Primates; family Cercopithecidae; genus Rhinopithecus; species Rhinopithecus roxellana. The sequence continues at coordinate 66,684,840 of NC_044554.1, forward strand.
CACGCCCATGTTACAGAAAAGTGTGGTATGGTATATTATTTTTATTTTTTTTCAAAATATACTTTCATCATGAAAAAGTGTCGGTTTAAACAAACTTCAGGAGATAGGAGGAATGGGAGATTAATATTATCACTACTAACAATGACCTATTTTTTGTGAAGATTTTTCATTTCTTTCACAGGTGATCTCATATATATTTGTATCATCTACCTTCAGGGGAATAATTGTTCATGTTGGGCACTTCTAAAATACAGAAATCATGATCCCTTCTGCTGAAATGCAGCTACCTTAGGGGCAGATGGTCATGATCACTCGAAAGGCCACAGACTGATTTGTAAACAGATTAAGCACAGAAGGGACACAGATTATGAGAAACTTCAAGGGACTTCGAGGTAGCGAGAACATAATTACTCAAATTAAATTTGGCCTACACAACAGGCTAATACTTCTTTTATAGCCACATGTTTCAGGACGACATTAATGTTCTACACTGTAATATTTTGTGCAAGGAGAAATAAGTATTTTTCAACAGAGCAACAATGTCTAAGCCATTTTTGTATTTGCTTTTGGGTTGTTATCTGGAGATGTCCAGAACCATTACTTACTTACTTATTTATTTATTTAACTTCTTTATTTTTTAATTATAGTAACATGTACATAACAAATATGTCATTTTAATTATTTTTGAGCTTGGTGATGTTAAGTACATTCACATTATTGAACAACCATCACCACTACTCATCTCCAGAACAAGAGTCCGTATTTTTGTTCCATTGTCATTTTTGTTTATGTGATTCTGTATACTTAAAGAAATATGGTTTTCTTTTATTTTCTTATTTTGCCTACCATATCCTTCCCTTGTACCCAAATTTTATGACTATTTCAAAAATAGATTTTTAATTCAAAGTGTGTTTTTTTCTCAAGAAGATAAACCATACTCTCCAGCAACTGGGAACTAACATCCCAATGTGAAAAACACAGGAAATGGGAAATGTTTGGCCTCTCCAGGATTGTGGTTGCTACTGCTGTAAATGTGAGTTCATTATAATTATGGAAAATCCTAGCCAACAGTATTTGAGTTGACATTCTCATGCTTCAGGGTAACTCCACAGAGGCTACTTTAAGAGGACCAATATTCTCTCTTGTTTGAGAGGTAGAAGCATGACTTCTATAATTTTAATTCTTCCAAGTGGTTTTAAAATTCACTTACTAAGCCAGTACATACCCATCTTTATATTTTCTGTGTTGTACATACATATGCACTGATAGAGAAAGCTGCACGCCCCACCTACTTGAGCATGGACTAGGTCAGTGAGTAAACTAACATGTTACTCTGGGAAATAATTTTGGAGGGGAGATCTATTGTGTAGAGAAGATGGAACACAATGTAATCAGTCTTTCTATTCATTCCATAAACCACAATAAAATATCACCAGTAAACTTTTTGGTGTCATGACTCCTTTGAGCTTTAAATTAATTATTCTCTCCAGGATAATGCATTTTCACATGCATGCTAGCATTTTTAATTGGATACTGGACCTCAGGTAATAGTTTTCGTTTGTTGATATACAAACAATGAACTTGATAGTGGGCCAATAAAGTGTTATTTTGTTCCTCCTCTCCAATGAGATAATTTGATCATTTGTTTTTATAAGGTAACATTGCAAATTATCCTTAAATGTGGCATAGCTATTTTAATAACATCATTGCTATTGAGATGATGAAGAACTTTAGAAATTCATGCAACAAAAGTTAAATAAAATGAAAAATGAACCTAAATAAATATAGATAAGTTATATATTATTGAAAGATAAAATGTCACAAGGCATCCAGTTTACTAAAGGCACTTTCAATTATTGTACATTTGTTATTTTTTAAAAAATTCTCATTTTGTGTTTGAATTTAGTTAGGGTATAAGAACAAATTAACTAATGAGATAACTTACAGACTTAGATGAATTTCTACAAGCTTTCAGTTGACAGAAAAAAAAAAACTAGAAGTGTGGTTTCTGATTTTGTTTTTCCTTCAGATAAAAGGGGCTTGCAGAATCTTCTTTTGTATCGTTGATCCTCTGTATCCATGGATTCTTCATCTGTAGATTCAAAAAACCATGGATGGAAAATATTTTTTAAAAAATTGCATTTGTGTTGAACATGTACAGACATTTTTATTGTCATTATTCCCTATACAATACAATGTAACAGCTATTTACATAATATTTACCTTGTATTAGGTAAAAGTAATTTAGAGTTAATTTAAAGTATACAGGAGGATGTACATAGGTTATATGCCACTTTATATCAGGAACTTGAGTGTCCTTGGATTTTGGTATCCATGGGAGGTCCAGGAACCAAGCCTCTCTGGACCCCAAGGAAAAACTTTACATATTATATACACTATTCTCCTATGCTGTTCTTATAATTTAAAAACACGAAAATATATTTTATGTAAGTTTCTGAGAGATTTTTAGTCATAAAGCTAAATGCTTCTATAAACTTCAGAAAGCCCAATTCCAAAAGGCATTTAAATCAGAATGCATAAGCATTTAGCAGTTTCAAAGGAAGAAAAATATAGCTTCATAAAAATTCCAAAGAATATTTTTATTTTCAGACATTTTGGAACGTGTAAAATATTCCCTTATGAATTGAAAAAATACATATATGTGGAATGCCAGCTCCATTTACCTGTAATATCAACTTTCTAGTAGAAGAATGTTTGTGGTTTCAGTGGTAAATTTATGATGTGTAAATGCTTGTGTGTATTTAGGAAATCTAATATTGTTTCAATAAAGTGGTAAATTTATTATCTCATCATAAATTCATGGTTGAGCTGCACCACATTATAGTCCTTTAACAAGCGTGTCTGTGATCTGAGTGGCAGCCAGCACAAAGCAAGGGATCAGGTTTCCTCTCCCAAGTAAGGTAAAGAACAGGTATACCACCTGTGTTATGCATTTGGATAGGCAATTTTGCCTACCCATGCTAATTCCAGTAATGTACCAGAGTTCTTAGGGAAAGGTAGTTCAAAAATATGAGACTCATAACAGGAATTAAAAAAACTCCTCAGAGTATGTAGTGTAAAAATTGTATTTCTGAAAGAATACATTTTGTGATGCACCCAAATTTTAATTTTATTCTCAGGAACAAATAACTGCATTAAAACTCTATAAACTTAGACTTGAACAGAAGGCAGCAATACTCAAAGTATGAGTTTAATGTTCTTAATTAATATATATTTTTAGAGTTAGTTGGATTCAGTTGATCAATTTTTCAATTAGACAAGTATAGAGGGAAATGCAGAAAGTTGATATTAGTCACCAATATGAGCATAAATAGCTATAAGGCATTAACTCTTTTCAAATGGGAATTCATGTTGACAAAAATGAAATGTCAACTTGTTTATTTTTTATATACTCTTGATCAAATCAATGGGCAAGGAAAGATAAAATTAGCTTTTTGAATTAATTAGTTGTTGGCTGAACAACATTTTTGACTTATTCTACTTTCATAGACGTGGCACTGAGGGAGGGAGACTGTAACAATTATTGACAACATAGCACTTTTTAAAATGTTTTATCGTTTAATTCTCTAGCCCAGTCTATGATGTGGGTGACATTCACTCTTTGGATGGTTGTCTAGTCATGACCCTCATGGAGATTATTTAACATTTTATCGTTAAAAGTAGACATTAACATCGCTGCTTTGGAGATGAAATCACTGAAATCTCAGCTATTGTCTTAAGTAAAGTCTAGACTTATATTTCCGTGTACTTATAATGTCTGCAAATAAGGACTCAATAAACATTTGATATTAGTAATGATTTCAGTTGAGGTGATGAAAATGTACAATCCCCCTGAAAGGTGGGGGGAAGAAGGAAGGCAGGAAGGCCAGGGGGAGAAGGCCAGCAGGGGTGTGTTTCTAGGTGTGTTAGAGGACTGGACTATGTTAGAAAGCGCTCTGGTACGCCAATTTTGAGCTTGCAGCCAGTAGCAAATCTGAGCAAACCCCAGATACTATAGGAGTTTAAGATAACATTGAGATTGAATAGTCTCGAGCTGAGTTTCGCAATGCAAAGGAAACAAGGAAAATGAGAAACCAAGTTTCCCTTGCCTGTGGGGTCAGGAAACCTATGCAGTTGATGAATGAGAAGGGGAAATACGGCAAAGCCCAGAGAAATCCACAAGGTGGGGTCAGATCTTCCCCATGACTTATTTTATGTGGCACTGCAGGACTTCAATATGGGAATGCTAGGGCCACTTAACAGGACAACTGATGATGGCCTGGGGTAGAACTGACTTTTTATTTTTGTAGATACATCTAAAAGCCACTTTAAAACACTTCTAATCAATCTTAATTCCTTCATTTTTTAAATTCAGTGTGTTTCCATATAAAAGAACTTTAAAACGGCAATAGGATATTTCCTCTAATGATCATGAATAATAACCTCCTTCTCCTTTTAAATGAAGCCAAGAAATTTATTCCTAATTTAAACTAAATTCTATGTAGCCTTCTTCTGTAAACTATAACTAATATACTAATAAAATCTATAAAATTACATTGAAAGCATAGCTGTTTTAAGATAAAATAGGCATTCTTTCATATACTTGTGATATACTAAAAATATGAGAGTGCTCTCTTTTAATTTGCATTAAAACTAAACTGAATTAATTATAAAGTAGAGACTTAAATTCTTGATTAATATGAACACTCTATGTACCAAATAGTTATTAAATGGAAGAGGTTATTTTAGCATGCAAAAGCTGTATTTTTGGATATGGATTTAATTCCTTGTGCTTTTCAAAAAGACAGATATGTTTTTAATTATTTAAAAGTCTTCAACATTTAAGATTAAATGATATGAGAATATCAGTGTCATGAAAACTGTTTCAATCATTTGTTTTAGTACAACAATTGTTTTCATTTTAATCAAAAAGATTTTGTTCTCCAAGTGCTCCAAGTAGCTTATATCTATATACACAGACCAAGGGCGAATAATATCAAGATCTTCAGGAGCATTGATGCTAGTGCCCATCAATTGTTGAACACACACATTTCCTTTTTTTTTTTTTTTTTTGGTACTAACATCTTTCAGACAAAACTACATGAATATTATTGGGGATCTTCTCAGTTCAAGTCTGGCCAACTTGAACTGGACTCATTGGTGAACTGTAATTTGTTTGTTTGTTTGTTTTTTACAGAACCAGAGTAATGGAACTAGGCTCTTCCACATTTCTTCTCAACTTTATGTGGGGAAACACTGTGGTCAGCAGATTCTGAGAGCTACTTCTATCTGCTAAAATTTGCATATATTAGCCATTGATACGATGTGTATTGTTTACCAAAATATACCTTTTCTTATTTTATTCTTTCAGGTCTTCCATCTTTTCAATATTTAAATAAAAGATTTTTAATGTCTTTTTAACAAAAATAAGATGATTATTACAGGAAATAAAATAAAAGTTTAGTTTAGTTTACATTTTACTAACAAAAATAATTTAATTTTGGTGCTTAAGTTTAAAAAATATGTATCTATATCATGCTCTCCCTCCTCCTATCCTCTACCATCTGACAGGCCCCAGTGTGTGTTGTTCCCCCATGTCTCCATAGGTTCCCATCATTCAGCTTCTACCTATGAGTAAGAACATGCAGTATTTGATATTCTGTTCCTGCGTTAGTTTGTTGAGGATAATGGCTTCCAGCTCCATCCATGTCCCTGCAAAGGACATCATCCTTTCCTTTTTATGGCTGAGTAGTATTCCATGGTGTATACATACCACATTTTCTTTATCCAGCCTATTAGTGATGTGTATTTAGGTTGATTCCATGACTTTGTTATTGTGAATTGTGTTGCAATGAACATATGTATGTATGTATGTATCTTTATAACAGAATGATTTATATTCCTTTCAGTATATACTGAGTAATGGGATTGCTGGGTCAAATAGTATTTCTGGTTTTAAATCTTTGAGGAATCACCAAACTGTCTTCCACAGTGGGTGAATTAATTTACATTCCCACCAACAGTGTACAAGTGTTCCTATTCCTCCACAACCTCACAAGCATCTGTTATTTCTTGACTTTTTAATGATCATCATTCTGACTGGCATGAGATAGTATCTCCTTGTGGTTTTGATTTGCATTTCTCTAATGATCAGTGATGTTGAGCTTTCTTTCATATGTGTGTTGGCTGCACACATGTCTTTTTTCGAGAAGAGTCTGTTTCTATTCTTTGCCCACTTTTTAATGGGCTTATTTGTTTTTTCTTATAAATTTTCCTAAGTTTCTTGTAGATTCTGGCCGTCAGACCTTTGTCAGATGGATAGATTGCAAACATTTTCTCCCATTCTGTGGGTTGTCTGCTTGCTCTGATGATAGTTTTGTTTGCTGTGCAGAAGCTCTTTAGTATAATTAGATCCAATTTGTCAATTTTTCCTTTTGATGCAATTGTTTTTGGTGATTTAATCATAAAATCTTTGCCCATGCCTATGTCCTGAATGGTATTGCCTAGATTTTCTTCTAGGGTTTTATAGTTTTGGGTTTTACATGTAAGTCTTTAATCCATCTTGAGTTAATTTTTGTATAAGGTGTAAAAAAGGGATCCAGTTTCAATTTTTTTGCATATGGCTAGCCAGTTCTCCCAGCACCATTTATTAAATCAGGAGTCCTACTACCATTGCTTGTTTTTGTCAGGTTTGTTGAAGATCAGGTGGTTGTAAATGTGAGGTTTTATTTCTGAGTCTCTATTCTGTTATATTGGTCTATGTACCTACTTTTTTGTACCAGTGCCATGCTGTTTTGGCTACTGTAGCCTTATAGTATAGTTTGAAGTCAGGTAGCATGATGCCTCTAGCTTTGTTACTTTTTCTTATGATTGTCTTTGCTATGTGAGCTCTTTTTTGTTTTTAATATCAATTTTAAAATAGTTTTTTTTTTCTAATTCTGTGAAGAGTATCATTGATAGTTTAATGGGAATAGCATTGAATCTATAAATTGCTTTGGGCAGTATGGCCATTTTTATGATACTGTTTCTTCCTATCCATGAGCAAGAAATGAGTTTCCATTTGTTTGTGTCATCTCTAATTTCTTTGGGCAGTGGTTTGTAGTTCTCCTTGAAGAGGTCCTTCACTTCCCTAGTTAGCTATATTCCTAGGTATTTTATTATTTTTATGGCAGTTGTGAAAGGGAGTTCATTCATGATTTGGCTCTTGGCTTGCCTGTTGGTGTATAGAGATGCTAGTGATTTTTGCACATCCATTTTGTATCCTGAGACTTTGCAGAAGTGGTTTATCAACATAAGAATCTTTTAGAGATTATGGGGTTTTCTATACTAGATATAGGATCATGTCATCTGCAAACAAAGATAATTTGACTTCATCTCTTCCTATTTGAATACCCTTTTTGTTTTTGTTTTTTTTTTTTTCTTTTGCCTGATTGCCCTGGCCAGAACTTCTAATACTGTGTGGAGTAGGAATGGTAAGAGAGGGCATCCTTGTCTTGTGCCAGTATTCAAGGGTAATGCTTTCAGCTTTTGCCCATTCAATATGATATTGACTGTGTGAGTTTGTAGTCTATAGGTCTTAATTTTTTGAGGTATATTCCTTCAATACCTAGTTTATTGAGAGTTTTTAACATGAAGGATGTTGAATTTTATCGAATGCCTTTTCTGCATCCATTGAGATAATCATATGATTTTTGTCTTTAGTTCTGTGTACATGAATCACATTTGTTGACTTGTATATGTTGAACCAAAGCATCTTGGGGATGAAGTCTACTTGATCATCCTTGATAAGCTTTTTGGTGTGCTGCTGGATTTGGTTTGCTAGTATTTTGTTGAGTGTTTTTCCATTGATGTTCATCAAGGATATTGGCCTGAAGTTTTTTGTTGTTGTTGTATCTCTGCTAGGTTTTGGTATTAGGAAGATGCTGACCTCATTTAATGACTTAGTGAGGAGTCCCTCCTTTTCAATTTTTTGGAATAGTGTCAGAAGGAGTGGTAACAGCTCTTCTTTGTACCTCTGGTAGAATTCAGTTGCTAATCTGTATGGTCCTGGACTTTTTGTGGTTGGTAGGCTATTTATTACTGCCTCCATTTCAGACTTGTTATTGGTCTATTCAGGGATTCAATTTCTTCCTGGTCAATAAAACCTTTAATTCTCTAAATTTTCCTCTGGTGACAGCTTTGGTCACATTCTTTAGGTGTTTTAATATATTATTATCTCTGAAATAGTACTCTATGATTTTAATGTTTTTTTTTTTTTCTTTGACTAATTAAATAAAATAAATGCTTAGTTTCTTGTTCTAAATCTTTGGAGGCTATTGTTTTTTTCCCTACTTGGTGTTGTTTTAACTTTTTAATCTTTTAAGGCTTTTGTTAAGAATTTTGTGTTTTATCACAATGGTCAGAGAATATGAACTAAGATTTCAAAATCCTGATTGTCAGCATTTCATTTTGGCAGAAAATAGTATTTTTGTAAATGTTTTAGATACATTTGAAAAGAAAATATATTAATTAATAATTATTGTTTTCATCAGTTTGATAGGCAAGCTTCTGAAAGGATTATGCTAAAGTCAGACCATGCTTTGTTTTTTAATTGATGGCAATTTAAAAATATATTTCACTATGTCTTTATTCTCCACATTGTTATGCATGCTGTGTAGAATAGAAACACCTCATATCACCATAGTAACATAGACAATTCACATTTATCACAGTGGCCTAATATTCATTGGCAGTTCATGTAATTACAGAAAATCAGGTCCATTATAAATAAATTATCTGCTATCTTTTTAAGTTAAATCCATAAATTATTGTCAGAGATGAGTAGATCTCTCCTAGTTTGATATTGTTTTCATTTCTTTAGACACTTTGGCATCTGTTCCTGTAAAGTCCTGCGTAGTTGATTGGCTCACTGTAATTCTGCAAATATTAAGAAAATATTAATTGTAAAATACATGGAAAGACTGTACCTTATTCAAACAATAAATTATTAGTAAGGCATGCATAATCCAAGATGAAAGAACAATTTAAAACTTAGCAAGAAGTGAAATAATGAGTCAACTGGGAAGAGGTGAATTTCAGCCTGATTTTACTCTTTAAAAAGTGTACGAAGTGAAAAAAAAAAAAAAGAATTAAGCTTTTTGGCTTAAAAATGTAATGTGATTCTAATTCCACACAGTTATGGTTTATAAACTGGATATAACAGACAGAAGGTTGACTAATATACAATCTAAAAATATGCAGAAAAGCTGCTTTAGAGAATTGGGTAAAGGCAATTCTGTATGTGACCTAGTTTGTCTGGGTTCATTGACCTCCAGGGAGGATTCATATTCCCCATGGGCACAATAGCAAGGCTAAGTAGCATTCAGTTAATTCACAGAGTTACAAAAAGTTAAAGAATTGTTGTTTAGTATACGCTTTCTCTTCCATAGTTTTAATGTGAATTTTCCCCATTTTTTTAACGTTTGTTATTTGATTTATTATTTCTACCTTTCATTTCCCTCCCTCATTCTTTCATTATCCCTTCCTCTCTTTTTTCCTCCTCCTCCCTCTTCTGCTTTTTTCCCCTCTATTTATTGGCTGTTTGGCTTATGACACATAGTTATCACTGATCCACGCAAAGTGACTTTCATTTATTTATTTAGTTAGTTATTTAAAAATGTAATATGTACCTATGAAAACACTCTTATGTCCCCAAAAGCTAGTATTTTGATAAAAAGCAGTATTTAAGCATGTATTTAAATCATCAACCCATTCTCATTCCTCCTGAATAACCAACAGCACTCCTTTGCCTTTTAAAATGCATTTGTCTTGCATCTGATATATTCTCAAAATGAATGAAAAATTTTTAAATAATTGTTGCACCTTTATAAAATGTATTTTGTATACTTACTTGTTTCATTTAATATATTGCTGAGATTTATCTTTATTTGTGGCCATCTTTGTAGTTCATCCATTTTGACTGCAGTATAATATTCCATTGTGTGAATTTACTATACCATGATTGATTTGTTCACTATCCTGTGGGCATTTAGGGCAATTCAGTTGAGTTATACAAAACTTTCAAGAAAGATATTATTACAAGTTTACTCAAACATTTGCAGGCAATAGGAAAAGTGGGACTAGGCCGGGCACAGTGGCTCACATCTGTAATCTTAGCACTTTGGGAGGCCGAGACAGGCAGATCATGAGGTCAGGAGATCGAGACCATCCTGGCTAACACGGTGAAACCCCATCTCTACTAAAAATACAAAAATAAGCCGGGCATGGTGGCACGTGCCTGTAATCCCAGCTACTCAGGAGGCTGAGGCAGGAGAATCACTTGAACCTGGGAGGTGGAGGTTGAGTGAGCTGAGATCATGCCACTGCACTCCAGCCTGGGTGACAGAGCAAGACTCTGTCTTGAAAAAAGAAAAAAAAAAGAAAAAGAAAAAGAGGGACTATTTTCCCATTTATTCTTTGAGGTCAGTATAACCGGATACTCAAACAAGAAGAACATTAAAAGAAACAAAAATTACAGATCCTTCTCACTCATAAGTATAATGTGAACATTCTAAACAGAATATTAGCAGATCAAATCCAATAGTGAATAAAAATACAAATTATTGAAATCAAGTTGTGTTCACTCCATGTTTCTATAACGTAACATTTGGAAACATAGAAGTATAATTCATTACGGTAACAGATTAAAGGAAAAAAGATTGCTAACATTTAAAATATATTCATGATAAAAATATTGGCCGGGCACGGTGGCTCAAGCCTGTAATCCCAGCACTTTGGGAGGCCAAGACGGGCGGATCACGAGGTCAGGAGATCGAGGCCATCCTGGCTAACATGGTGAAACACTGTCTCTACTAAAAAATACAAAAATCTAGCTGGGCGAGGTGGCGGGCGCCTGTAGTCCCAGCTACTCGGGAGACTGAGGCAGGAGAATGGTGTAAACCCAGGAGGTGGAGCTTGCAGTGAGCTGAGATCCGGCCACTGCACTCCAGCCCGGGCGACAGAGCAAGACTTTGTCTCAAAAAAAAAAAAAAAAAAAAAAAAAAAATTAGTTCATTTAGAATATGAGGGACTTTCTTAAACTGATGAGAAGGGCACATAAAAGGCTTAAATAAATATGATAATAACTGGGGAGGGAGGCATTCTTTTAAAGTTAGAAAAAAATGTAAGAGTGTTCACTATTGCCACTTCATGTTAGCATTGTAGTGAAGGTCCTAGATAGTACAATAAGAAAAGAAGAAAAAAACATTTAGGCTGCAAGAATTGTTAAGGGAGAAATAAAAATGTAAGTGTTTGCAGATAAGTTGATGTTTTCCATAGAAATGAAAAAATCTAGAGATCGATTTTGAGGTATAATAAGAGAATTTGCAGTGGTTTCTCAAACATGAAACTATTGACATTTTGGATAATTTGTTGCTGCAGGGCACTGTCCTGTGCGTTGTGGGATGTTTAGTAGCATCTTTGGCCTCTTCCACTAGTTGCCAATAGCATCACCTTCCCAGTTGTGATTATCAAAAATATCTCCAGACATTGTGCCAAATATCCTCTGAGGGACAAAATCACCTCTAGTTAAGAGCCACTGAGCTCCTTATAAGACTGATACAGAAAAAGTTAGCTGCATTCTGTATACTAGCAGCAAAGTAATATATAATGTAGTTTAAGAAACATTAACAATAATATCAGATAATATTATCTAGGAATAAATATACAAAAATGGTTGGGTGCTATGGAAAGAAAATTATAAAACCATTTTAAGACTTATAAAAGAAGGTCTAAATAATGGAAGCAAGCAATACACATGGATAGGAAGATAATATAAAGATATTAAATCTTTCCCAATTGATTTACAGATTTTATAAATTCTCCAATGATATTCCATATGGTGCTGTTCATGGAAATTATTAAGACAGTTCTACATTTTAAAAATATTTTAATAGAGACAGGGTCTCGCTTTGTTGCTCGGGCTGGTTTCAAATTCCTGGGGTCAAGCGATCCTCCTGCCTTAGTCTCCCAAAATGCTGGGATTACAGGCGTGAGCCACCATGCCAACCAGATTGTTCTACATTTTGTATGGAAAAGTGTAAAGCAAAGAAAAGGTAGAATACTTCTAAGCAAGAAAAATGGAGAATTTGTCATACTGCTTTGTCTTATTATAAAACTTTAGTAATTTATATTGAACATTGGTATTGGGTCAAGGATGGATAAATGGGGGAATGCAATAGGATAGGCCAGAACAAGATCCATTTACAGATCTTAGATATAAAACAGAAGCATTGCTCCAGCCAGTAGGAAAGAGGGGATTATTCAACAAAAAGAACTGAAAAATGGCTATCCATACAGAAAAATAGTGAAATTGTATTTCTACTTCATATCCCATACCTACTATGGTAGGGATATCAACTACAGGTATATTAAATGAAAATGTCAACAGCAAAATTTAAAACCTCTTAGTAAAACATGTAAACTAATAACTTTTAGACTTTGGAGTACAAAAAGAGATTCTTAAAAGCCATGAGAGCGTTCACTATAAAGACTGATAAATATGACTCTTGTAAATCCAGATGGAAAGAGAATCTTTCTTTTTCCACAAACACTGTGGACTAGTTGATGAAAGACCTTTTCCTAGTACAGCAAATTTGAAAACTTTGGGCTATATGTACACACACATACACATTTTTCTCATATTTATAATCATCACTATCAGAGATACAATAATTAATAAAGCACAGTCGTTTGTATAATGGAAGTCATATATATATATTTATATGTAAAGTATTTAATGTCCCCCAGAAGAAATAATAAAGGGCTTCAAGTACATAAGATGAAGAGAGGATTTCTGTTACAGAATGAAAATATATTAGATTTAGGGTATTGTAACATATTTTGGTTTGCTCTCAGATTCATCTTAAGATATATTACCTAATCTTACCTAATTGTTATATGTTCTTTTTTATTTCTTTCCTTTAGCCAAACATTTGATATTTTAATAGTGTCTTTGGTTACTTTTCTTACAAGAGATTTTATTTAAACCTCCCAATTCATCTGCTTCCCTGAGGTGTATATCATGGAATAATGGATCTTTTCCTAGTTTAAAAGTTTAATAAGCTTATTTGAGTACTATAAATGCAATTATAGGTTCTATTTCTATTTCTGAAATCGTGCTATTCATTAATGACAATGACACTTTGCAATCTTAAAGCACCTTTAATCCAAGGATCATAAAGACATTTCCACAGGAGAAATTACTATTGTTAGCTCAGTTTTTTGATAGATCAAGAAGAAGAGTTGGTTCAGAGAATTAGAAATGCCATTCAACTACATTTCTTGTCCTGTCTTTTTTTTTTTTTCTACCACTTTCAACCTGAAATTGGGCACACATTTTTAATACCTCTATATTTGTTTTTTATGGAAACAAATTGTGTATTTTAGCCAAGGTAAATAAACATGGATACTTATCCAGTGCAATTATGAAGAATGATTACACTTTCTCAAGTCCATGTTATATTATATATATCCACATTGAAGTGATGAATATTAACTCTTAAGGAGAATCTGAAACAAGTTGTTAATCCATGCCAGTGTCTGATACTCACTCTACACTATTCTTGAAGCTTTATAATGTGACGTGAAGTTAAACATTTATTTCCAGATTTAATATGATTTCAATTATTCATTTAATAACTGTTCATTGAGAACTCACTAGTTACTTGAATGTTATGGGTGTCTGCTGGAAGAAATAGACTGACAATCTGTAATGACTTAAACAGAATAGAAGTTTTTTTATACTCACACAATTATGCTAAAGGGATGGTAGATTAACAGGTTAGTAGCGTGGATCTTCATGCCCTCACTACTGGAATCCAGCCTAATGTAAGTTCTGTCATTTTTAACATGTAGATGCTCAAAGTGTCCAGCATGACATTTTCATTCTAGTCAGCCAGGAAGAGAAAAGACCATAGAAGACCACTTAGGGGGTTTTAATGCACTTCTAAGTAGTCCGTATTACGTGTGCTCACATTTGATTGTCTGTAACTAGTAATTTGGCCATGCCTAAATGCAAGGAAGACTGGAAAGGGGTAGCCTAGCTATGTGCCCAGGAAAAAGATAATATGTATTTGGATACTCATCCAATAGTCTGAACTATATATATGATGGAGAATGTGATAGAAATATTTTCGACAATCACAAGCATATCATCCAATGATTTATATCGATCAGTTAAATAAATCATACATTTTTAGATATTTAAAAGTACTATGAAGGCAATAATGTGTGTAATAGTGAATGACAGGGATAGGAATCAGGCTAAGTTAGATATGGTGATCTGGCAAGCCTCTCTTGATATTTGGGGTGGGATATGAGTGATGAAAGAAGCAATCAGAAGACCGAGTCGGGAAGAACACTGGAAAGAGAAAACAGAAAACAGAAAATCCCTGAGAGAACAACCTTCATGTGCTTGCAAACAGAAAGAAGACCAGGTTGAAAGGAGTATAGAAAATGAGCAAGATCAGATAAATAAGAGACTTAAAGGCCATGACAAGCCTTTGTATTTTATTATAAGTGAAATGGGAAGCCATTGAAGGATATCAAGAAGAGTGATAGTATTTAATTTGTGTTTCACTGTCATTCTGACTGCAGGGTAGAGAGTGGATTATTGTTCAGTGTGAATGCAGGATACATGCTAAGAGTTCAGGGAGAGGTTATAGTAGCAAAGACAAGGTTAATGGAAGAGGGGGTAAAAAGAATGGGCAAATTCTAGAAATGTCCTGAAGATAGAACCTGTCCATGCATTAGATGTAAGCTTTTCTGAGCAACGGGTGGGAACAGGTTCTCTCTCTGTCACCCAGGCTGGAGTGCAGTGGTGCTATCACAGCTCACTGCAGCCTCCACTTCCTGGACTCAAGCCATCCTCCCAACTCAGCCTCTTAAGTAGCTGGGATTACAGGTGTGTGCCAGCATGCCTGGCCTAGATGTGGGTCTTGTTTGTTTTTACCTCTGGAGCAGCTTAGATTTTATTTTAGGATCTGGTCTCCAGATCTGGCATCCACTGAGTCACACGTCAGTCTTTGGTTGGTCCACATGCATTTAGGAAAGAAATGAGTGAAGGGGGAGTTCAGTCCAGTTGAAGAGGAGGCCAGATGAGAAAGGCTCAGCAGTGGGCCTTCATCCCCAGTGAACGGAGTGTTGGAGCGAGGGAGCAGTGGCTGCTCAAATAATCTGCCTTTTAGACCTGTATTGTTTTAATATGGTCAGCACTAACCATGTGGGTGTTGAGCACTTGAAACAGGGCTAATCTGAATTGTGATAAGCTGTAGTATAAAGTATACGTAAGATTTTGAAGACTTAGGAAAAAAGTGTATAAAGTACCTCAATATTTTTATATTGATTATATTTTGACATTATATTTTTCATATGTTAGTTTACATAAAGCATATTAAAATTAGCATCACCATTAAAAAATTTAGGCTTTTTAAGAAAATAATTTACATTTACAGAAAAACTGAATGTAGAGTACAATTTCTATATTACACCCCTCCACACACACAGTTTCCCCAACTGTCAAGATCTTGTATGAATGTGGTACATGTATGAAAGCTAATAGATCAACATGATACATCATTATTAACTGAAGTCCTTAGTTTACATTAAGATTTAGTCCTGTGTGTTGCTATAGATGTGGGTATTAAAGTAGGTTTTGAATTGATTGAATGGATGGACAGTAATCAGCGGCTTACTAAGTGGGGAGGACTGTCTGAAGAACATGTTTGTAATATGTAAGAATCAAGCATTGTGTCTGAGATAATTATCAGACAATAATGTGGAGATACAGATAATTGGAAAAGTCTGCATTCAGGGCTAGACATATAAATTTGAGACTCATCAGTGGAGGAATGAGGTTAAATTTCAACTTAAAATGTGTCAAAGAGTAAAAGAGGAATAAGAAAGTGGAAAGAATGAACACAATTTTACCATGAAGGAGAGTGAAAAATGAGGCAGTAGCTGAATGAGTCTGTGGGGGTAGAGTAATGGGTTTTGGTTTTTTTCTTCTTAAGATGAGAGCTATTAGAACTGATTTGTAAATTGATGGGGATGCTTCTGCCAAAAGTCGAAATTTGTGGATGTAAAAGAAAGAAAAGAAAACTGTGAACAGAAAGTGCATGGAAGGTGAGAGTGATGGGACCCCAGCACCAGGGGAGGATGTGACTTTGATTGGACCTGGGACATGTGTTGCATCAGGAGGGATGGGAGAATATGTGTGTGGATGCAGGTAGGCGGTAGAGTTTGTGGTGGAATGATGAGGACGTTTTTGTATTGCTGCCTTTTGTCAGTGGGAATGCATGAAGCAAGCCAAAGTGATGGGGAAAGGAGGGTGTTGGATACTTGAGGGGTGAGAATAAGTCATGAAACAGTCAAATATTACCTAGAAGGGAGGGAGAACTGGACCAAATGGGAAAGTGTGATAGGATTGCAGAGCAATGCTGATTGTCCATGTGAAATCTGAGGGTATGAATTTAAAGTAAGACCAGACAGCAGGGACAAGGTAAAGCAAGTGAGGCACCTAGTATGCAAAATTCAGGGAGACAGACTCCCTCTTGGAGCCATGCCCTGGGTGTCTCATTTGCCTCAGCCTAGTCCTGGTTTTGTCAGACAATAAAATTTTATCATTTTGTCAAAAAATGTTCAACTGCTTGGATGCAGGCAAAGAAGATATACAATTGAATTTAATCATTATTGTGATTTTGATAGAGCGATTCACTGGACAGAGAGAAGCACAAGAGAATAGAGGGTATTCCCTAGGAAGATCATAGAACATGTCTAGGAATAGGAGAGAAGAGTCACTATCATGGGAGCGAAGCAGAGTGACAAAACGGGGTGATTAATGAATTGGTAAGTGGAAGAAATCATAGAATTGTTGCAGTGAGGTTGGAAGGTGGTGTCTAAAGAGGAAAATTTTGGAGATGATATAGTTACTAGACAAGACAAGTTCCAGAGAGTGACTATGACAGTATGTGTCAAGAGGCACAAATGAATTTTTTTAAAAAACTGAGGCCGGGCGCGGTGGCTCAAGCCTGTAATCCCAGCATTTTGGGAGGCCGAGACGGGCGGATCACGAGGTCAGGAGATCGAGACCATCCTGGCTAACAAGGTGAAACCCCATCTCTACTAAAAAATACAAAAAACTAGCCGGGCGACGTGGCGGGCGCCTGTAGTCCCAGCTACTCGGGAGGCTGAGGCAGGAGAATGGTGTAAACCCGGGAGGCGGAGCTTGCAGTGAGCTGAGATCTGGCCACTGCACTCCAGCTCGGGCGACAAGAGTGACACTCCGTCTCAAAAGAAAAAAAACAAAAAAAACTGGTAATTGGGGCCAGGCTTGATGTATCATGCCTGTAATCCCAGCACTTTGGGAGGCTGAGGCGGGTGGATCACCTGAGGTCAGGAGTTCAAGACCAGCCTGGCCAACATGGTGAAACCCTGTCTCTACTAAAACTACAAAAATTGGCCAGGCATGGTGGCACATGCCTGTAATCCTAGCTACTCAGGAAGCCGAGACAAGAGAATCACTTGAACCCGGGAGGCGGAGGTTTCAGTGAACCGAGATGGAGTCACTGCACTCCAGCCTGGAGGGACAGAGACAAGACTTCATCTCAAAACAAACAAACAAACACACATACAAAAAAGGTAATTGGAAATAAGTAAATCTAAATCTGCAGCCATGTTGTTGAGTGATGAGTAAATGATCCTACCACCAAAAAGATAACAGAAATATGGTTGGAAAATACAGTAAGTCACATGCTAAAGGCTTCAGAGAATTGGGGTAAGTAATTGATACATATAAGGGTGAGTAATTGATACATATAAGAATAATCTAATTCCTAAATAATAAAGCTATAGCATGATTTTAATTCAAATATGTGAATCCATTTAAGTGTAATAAATACTTAGTAAAGTAAATTGGATAAGGAAAGAGAGCATGAATAATTGAGAAACTGTTGAAAATTGCTACTTCCTATGGCATTTTGGTCAATGACAAATCTCACATATTTATTCTTCATTTAAGGGTGCTAAAAATTACTAAATTAACTGATCTCATTTCTAGCTTTCTTATTTTTTTCCTGCTTTTCCAATAGCTTAGGTAGTGATGAGCAGGATAATAAAGTTTTGGTAGCAGAAGGGGAGGAGAAAAATAATAAACTTGACAATAAAAAACCTGAGAGGATTGCACTTATAAAAGATTTATAATTTTTGCACATAAAGGTGAATGCAGGCCTGGCGTGGTGACTCACACTTGTAATCCCAGCACTTTGGGAGGCCGAGGTGGGCAGATCACGAGGTCAGGAGATTGAGACCATCCTTGCTAACATGGTGAAACCCCATCTCTACTAAAAATACAAGAAATTAGCCAGACGTGGTGGCGGGCGCCTGTAGTCCCAGCTACTCAGGAAGCTGAGGTAGGAGAATGGCATGAACCCGGGAGGTGGAGCTTGTAGTGAGCCAAGATCATGCCACTGCACTCCAGGCCGGGCAACAGAGCGAGACTCTGCCTCAAAAAAAAAAAAACAAAAAAAAAGGTGAATGTATTATTTTTACATTGTGTTTTGCATGGTGTAAGCAAGAAAATGTATACCAAAGGGGCATAAGTGCAGCCAAAGGAATGGAAGATGATGAGTATTGGCGTTCATTGCACATCTATTGTGTACCAGTCATATACACTGTCATCTTGTGCAATGCTTGTAACAGTTTAGGAAGGTTGGGGTTATTATACCTGCTTGGCAGATGAGAAAACAGGCTTTTAAGGAGGGTAACTTACTCAGATCACACAGGTAATTGGTAGGGTCAGAAAGCAGACTCTATTCCCTGTATCCCAAGCCCATATTCTTCCCCTGCACAATATTTAAAAGAGCCAACATTTTCAAAAAAAAAAAAAAAATCTTTGTTGAATGTATTGTTTTCCCTGCAAAACCATGTTGGAGTGTTTGAGATACCTACGAATAAAAATATTTTTTGACACATTTCTTACCGAACAGAAAATATTCAAGGAGATGTATGACCTCTAAGGGTAGCACCTGATGAGTAGACATTACCTCACAATTCCATGTTGCTTGTTTCCATTTCCTCACTAGCAAATGTGGATGGAAAAGTTTGTTTGTTTGTTTGAAGACAGCATCTCGCTCTGTCACCTGGAGTTGGAGAGCAGTGACACCATTCTAGTTCACTGTAACCTCAAGCTCCTGGTTTCAAGCGATCTTTCCACCCCAGCCTCCTGAGTAATAAGGAGTACAGGCACACGCCACCATGCCTGGCTTATTTCTCTTTTGGTAGAGATGGGGGTCTCACTGTGTCATCCAGGCTGGTCTTGAGCTCCTGGCCTGAAGAGATCCTCCTACCTCAGCCTCCCAAAGTGCTGGGATTAAAAGTATGAGCCACTGCACCCAGCCTGAAAACTATTTTAAAAAATTAATCCACTTTTGGCTGGGCACGTTTATTCATACCTGTAATCCCAGCATTTTGGGAGGCCAAGGTGGGAGGATTGTTTGACCCCAGGAGTTCGAGACCAGCCTGGGCAGCATGGCAAAACCCTATGTCTACCAAAAATTACAAAAATTAGCTGGACATGATGGCACACGCCTGTGGTCCCAGCTACTCAGGAGAGTGAGGTAGGGTGATCCCTTGATCCTAGGAGGAAGATGTTGCAGTGAACCAAGATGACACCACTGCGCTCCAGCCTGAGTGACAGAGGGAAACCCTGTCCTCCACCCTCCTCAAAAACAAAATTAATACACTTCAAAATTTATGAAATACCTAAAGTATAGGATGGAGAGAAACAAAACAGGAAAATATGAGCATAATTTATCATATAAAATATGTGTGAATATTGCTTAATCAAATATATTTAAATTATATTTCTTACCTGTGTTGTTATTAAACCTTGATAAATTGATGACTATATTAACAAACATCTGTCATTTGAAATTTTTTTGTGGACAAAAAAATATTTGACACTTAATTCTGTTTCTTAGAGTGGCCAGTTTCAGTACAAACAATGATATTTTTAAAAGATGGCAAACTTGTAGGAATTATTAAACAGCTAATGAGTTAGTTCCTTATGGCTACTCAACGATGCTCTTTCTACATCGACCAGAGTTCTATGGCAGTCATTTGAAATGAGTCAATATGTAATGGAATCAATTCTTCCTGAAAGAAGGTTGAAGTAATTCAACTGCAAGCCTAGTTTGAGACTAGAAATCGCATTAGGAAAACAAGATGCAAAGGTGATCAGTAATAAAAACCACTTCAGCTACCGGTAATTAATGGAGAGCCCATTCAAAGATATGTCAAAGTTTCCCTGTGGTTTCCCTAATGTCACATTAATAGCAAGGTGAGAGGATTTATTTGTTCTCTCCATTTGTGAATACAAAAGATGGGAGGAAATATACATGAAGTTCATAATGTCACGAAGAGGGAAGCATGGATTTGCTTGGGATCATTAGTGGATGCCTCTTTCATGCTTTCCTATAATCTATTGATTACTCACTCAGGACTGAGTACTGTGTTTGCTGCAGTGCTTACAATGATAATAGATACTTTTGCCTTTCCTAAGAAGACCATAGCTTTGTGAGGATTGCAGAGAGTCCACCCAATGTTGAACACATAGTGGGCTCTAAAAAAGGATCTGTGGAATAAATGTTTGTTCAGGTATGGGATGGATAGTAAAAGTCTGTGGAGTGTTGCGAGGGCTTTGATATTGCATGTTAGGACATAAAGAGGTGGTTGGGCACCTTCCCCAGGGTTGGAGTAAGATGAAGCTTCTATAAGTGCATGGACTTTGAACCATATCTTGAAGGAATTATATAGAGAGGGGTAAGGAGGAAAGAGAATGGGAAATTAGAGAAAATAGCATGAGCAAAGACAGAACGGTGAGACAGAGCATGATGAATTTAGGGACCTGCATTTTAGGTATAGGTGGCATTGTGTTGAAAGAGAACAGAGATTAATGAGAGTGACATCATGGAAACTTACATGCTCACTGAGTTTATATGTTCTCACATAGACAGTGGCTCTCAAACACAACATTTCCATAAAACAACAGAAGAAATTATAGTTAATACGTAATATGATGTACTAAATGTTTTATATATATTGATTCATTTAATCCTTATATATCCCTCTGAGGTAAGAATTGCTGTTAGCCCACTGTATAACTGAGAAATGTGAGATATAGGGAAATTAAGAAATGCACTCAAGATACTACATCAATAAGTGACAGAGTGGCGTTTGAACCCAATGATCTGTCTCCAGAACCCACACTCATAACTGCTTTAGAATATTGCTCCTTAATACACTGTCAAATATAGTGTAACTTATCTTAATAATGATATTCAAAGTATCTAAGTTGGAAATTATTATATTTTGTAACAATGTAGCTCTCCAATGAGCTCTCTTGAGAGGCTTTCTTGACTTGGATATAGAAACAGCTAGCACATTAGGAATTATGTATAACTCAGGGTATATTCATGGGAATGTGTTATACACGTGACATATTTCATCTTAGGTACTGTTACTGTAAAAAAGATTGGGGACTGCTGTTGTGGAATATAAGGAGTCCCTTGGTCAAGGAAGTGACAACTTGGGATATTTGAAGTAGAGAGAATTAAGTATCCCTTTATTGAGGAGAGAATATGCAATTAAAATATTTCAAAGTTATATATAAATGTCAGGAATTGATCGTGTTAATATGAAATTCTTAACCTATGTGTTTTTCCAGTCAGAAATACCTTCCTCATTTGAATTTCAATAATCTTTTGTCTAGCCATCACTTAGAGAACTTTCAACATCCTTTCTATTACTATGTGTTGGTGTGCACTGAAAATAAATGTGGAGTGAATAATTATCCCCATACACTGTTCTAAGCACTTGACAAATGTTGATTATTTAATTCTCACAACAACTCTTTGAGAAAAGTATCATTATTACTCCCATTTTACAGATGAAGGAACTGAGGATTTAAGAGGTTAACCTGCTCGAGGTCACTAGGAGCAGAGGAAGGCTTTGGTCAGGTTTGGCAAATGGGTTCCACGTGAATATATAAGGAGTAGCTAAGATAGCACTGCTTGATTGGAGAGCTCTTATTTTATTCCCTGAGTAATGTACATCTATTGATTTATATATAAAGTCATTTCCCATGTGAATTAATAATAGTAATAATAATTTACATGTATACAGCTCTTTTAGGACCTCAAAAGTTATCCATATTTATTGTTAAGTCCCTGTGGCAAGTGAAGGAAAAGGGACATACACAAGTTGTAGAAATCAATGGGGAGTGGAGTGAGCCTGGACATGGAACTTCCAATTCTGAGAGCAGAGGTCTTTCTCCCATGTGGTGCCATCTCTTGCAGCCTCAGCAGTTCCTGATGATACCAGATATCTGTAGTCTCATCAGAGAACTCACACCATGATTTTTTAGGAAGAATCAAGAAAACAGAATATTAGACATCTGTCCATTAAATACTGAAAAAGTATTCACATTGTTGCTATGTGACTCTGATTAAATTTATTTACAGCTTATTGTCTTTTTTGATAAAGTCATCAATTTGTTTGATAAGTTAAATATTTTGGAATTTTGTGATGGCTGGTAATTAGGTAAACAACTCTACAGATAGAATAAGAAACTCATTATAAGATGGGAATATGTACAGTTGACTTATATAACTATTCGTAATGTATACTTTTGGTGACTATAGTATGAGACAGAGATAACAAGAAGGGGAAGCTCTCTAGCACATTATAGAAATTAAATCCAATATCCTGTGAGAAGAGAGTCAGAGAAGAGGCCTGCAGAGAGAAGACAGACACTAAGAAAAGGGATTGGTGTCATGTGAATTTTTCAAGATAGGAAAGAATAAAAAAAAAAAATGTACAGAAGCCTAAAAGCTGTTAGAGAAAAGGAAAATCTATATGGATAGTGAAGCTAGATGGAACAAGAAGACATTGGGGTGGTGATCCATTTCTACTCTTCCCCTGTAATTACATGAAAGTTAGTAAGAGGGAAAGTAAAAGTGAGCAGAAACTATTAAGAGAAAAGATGAAAACCTCTGAAAGGAATGGAGTTTAGAAAAGACTACAGTTCTTGCATCCTGCTGCTCTGCCACTCTTAGACCTGTCACTGTGAAGGGGGAGAACATTTATGATCTGAGCAGAGTTGAGACTTCCCATAGATCACTACCTCACCCATTGAGAGGTTCCCAACAGTAGACCCCATTGCTATACTCTGGGGCAGAAGTAGCAGAGGCACAGGAACTGAAAAGGCAACTGCTTTAGAGAGTTTAGAAAAAGCAAAAGTCAGGATTCTGGCCAGAACATTCTCCTGCTGTAATTTGAATTGCTGTTAGTAGTTCGAATTGTACAATAGCTGTCATGCTTCAAAACATTTACATTTTTCTCTATTAACTATCATACTATGTAGCCAGTATTGAATACTCAGGCTATCAACTTTTATTTATTTAGCTGTTATGTGCATTGCTTAACTTGGATACTCATCATTTACTTTCTAATGTGTACAATAAAGCACATCTTACTCATGTATATACGTCTAGGCTTCTTTTCATGTAAAAGATATTATGCTATCAAGAATGACCTTGTATGGATTGCAATCTTTGTATCACTTACTGCACACCATATAATTTTATCTACCATTCCTTCTAAAAGAAAAATAAGCCCAGTGGGCTATCTTACTAAAACTTTATTAACATTGTTTTCTAAATCTTTATAGGCAGTGCTGGCACTCCTGTCACTTTTAATGAAAACGGAGATGCTCCTGGACGTTATGATATCTTCCAGTATCAAATAACCAACAAAAGCACAGAGTACAAAGTCATCGGCCACTGGACCAATCAGCTTCATCTAAAAGCAAGTATCATTATAAACATCTATTAATGTGTATAACTCTCCAGGAGGGATGCTTTATTTTTAAGTATATAACTTTTGCCAGAATAGATTTTCCCCATAAATAAACTTTTAGAAAATGTATGACTTGATTCTCTCTTCAATTTTGAAATGTTATGGACATTCTTGAGCCTCTTTAGAGAAATCTTCTGATATCTGTAAGAATTTAATGAATGATCTGATTTTTTTTCTGTAATTGACTATATACTTAGAGGAATTTTGCCTTTTTATGAAAAAGAAATTTGTTGTAATCTTTGTACAATTTTTGTATGTCTGTGTGTTGGAGGTGGGGTGGAATTGACTGAATATGCCCTCATTTATAAATTTGGGCTTAAAAAAAAAGGCACATCACCTTTGCCACGTCACAAGGTGAGACCTTCTGGCTATATCAGGTTGATGGATGTGAATCATACTATGCGTTTATATTGCCTCTTTCAGTTGCAACACCAGGGAAGGTTGATGTATCCAAGGGTGATGTTCAGATTATTTAACAGCTTTTAGAGCTACCTGCTGTTTTTGTCTACCTCCAGCACTCTTCAGGTCAAGGTCCGTTAATTCTCAGTTTCCACAAGTGGCCATGTGAGGGCGACTTGAAGAGCCCAGCTGGAAGCAGGTTCCCAAGACCTGGGTTTGGTGCCCAAAAGCACCTGGGCATTTGCCTGGAAGGTGCCACACCATCACCCAGGGTTCTGTTTCTTTCGACTGGAATCTGATAGGGACCCAGTGGGGTTAGCACATGGGGATGGCTGTAGGGAGGAGGAGCTTTATCAGGTGTCCAAGACTGGTGGGCACTCCCTCAGAGGAACTCTCTTAAGGCAGAGGTCTTTGGGGGATTTGGGGAGAGCTACTAGGTACCATCACTCTTTAATCCTAAGGGGCTCTGGAACAGGAAACCAATTCTGAACTTGATGGATAAGGGAGGTCCAGGAAATCAGTGCACAGGGCTGTGGATGCTGAGGTGGGGAGGCCAGGGAGGGTAACATCTACTTACTGTAAAGATTATTTGACATTTCAGCAGCCCTTTGCCACATATTAGTGCACACTGGCTTTTTTAGGTATAGAGAAGGTTGGAGCACGTTCTGTAGTCTCAGCCGAGGTTTGGAGTTCATTCATCCAGCATCTCCCACAGAAATGTAGGACTATTCACAGAAATTTGGCGGCCAAGAAATAACTACAAGAACAGTAGACAGTAGAATGTTTTTAAAATGCTTCAAATAAACTAGGAAAATATTCTTCTTCTGTTCTATTTTTTTGTGTATTCACTCTTTCCTCTAACAAAAACATCTCCTCTTCTTGATTATCAGAGCTACCATAATACTGTGAAAGTGTACACATGCTTTCTCATGTTTGAACCTAATCAGAAGACATCAATTTGATATTTTTAATCAATTTTTTTCTATTTCCAAATATGTCCCCCAAAGTGATATGTCTATGCAGCACCAGTCACCCAAGTTCTCAGAAAAGTAGATGATGAGAAATTACAGAACCAGAGAGATTATGATTTATTTTCTTCCTCATAATTATTACAGCTATGCATTTAATAATGCACAGACGGCTTATGTTTCTAACTATTGTAGTGATACGTAAGGCCACATATCAATACTTTACTACTTGTAGGTGCTTCATGAAATCTTATCCATTGTTCTGCAATCCAAATTGACATTTACTGAAACATAACTTTGATAATGCCACAGGTTATTGATAATCAATAGCTTTTTGACAAAAGCCCTTTTGAAAGAGGACCTATGGGAAACGAAATAAGACAGAAATGATTTGACAAGGTCTAAGATAGGGAAGTTACTTTTGTCTGACTTTTATTAATGTCAAACTGCCTATCATTAATATATTCTGATGATTAGGGATTTACACAGCAAAATCAAATGTTTCAGAAATATATGCACTAACATACAATACCATTACGTGACATAATTTTACACACAAGTACACATATATACCTACCTCACCATCTACACATAATGTAGTTATAAAACTTTCTATTGAATCTCAAGCTGCTCTTTGATGTACATTTAACAGTGCATGAAAGTTTTATGTTTATGACTGTGTTATTGTTCATAAAATGTATCAAAACAATTTGTGAGAATTATTTCTCATGCATGATTATGATCATTTGTAACTAGATAGCACTGCTGGTTTTACTGAAATGGAAAATGCAGCTCTTAGAAGAAAAAATAATAAATTGGACTGTGGGGAGAGGTTATAAATTAAGAATTGAATTCTGAGGAATATCAGGACAAATCAAATGACTTTTATCCTTAGGAGTTGCATTAGTCACCTGCTTGAAGGTGGAGTATTAGAGTGCTTGGCAAGCTACTGATTTGTTAATGTTCTGCTTAGATCTGTGGCAAAGTACTAAACAAATCATTTACCTCAGTTTTATCATGTCTAAAATGAAAACAGTAGCACCCACCTTATATGGTTGTAATAAGCATTAAATGAAATAATGCAATAAATAACTTTGCCCCGTGCTTGGCACATCAGAGGTCTATAAATGTTGCTTGTGATTAGTCCAATATCTCAATATTCCACATGGTCAGTGAGAGACATGATAGATAATGAGTGTACTGGGTAAAGTGAAGGTCCCATTAGACGAGGAACTTGAGTTTGTGTGAGAAAGTTCAGAGACAACCTTTGCATTCAAAATGGTGACTGTTTGTCCCCACAGCCAGTCCTTTCTGCCTGTCTTTGACATTGGCCTTAATACTTGGAAAATCTCTCTGCACTCAAAAAGTAAACTTTATATAAGATAAATTTATTTTCCTGTGGTAACATGTGGGTAGGTATCATCCTCATGTTTTGAATGGATTTGGTAAATTCAGTCTGTGCTCATACTCTGTTAACAGGTGTTGAGACTAGAGTGAATAGGTGAACCCTGCTCTCAGGGCACTCATGGATTAGGAGAGACAAACGCTCTGACCAACCATTCTAGCGCAATGAAGCAGGTGCACTGATGAAGGTATATATACGGGTTTGCAATGGCAGCCTAGAGAGAGGTTCCTAATCTGGCCCAACCTCTGGTGGGAATTGGCACTGTGGCCAAAGGAGGATACTGACAAGAGGATTTACTCTTCTCCATATACTCCATCTCTTCTTGTTCTATTAAACCAGATTTATGATAGCTTTCACATTCTCAATGGTAAGCATTTATCAGTCAGTTATTGGATTGAACTCTGCTTGTTTTCAAAGAGCCAGTTTTTCTGGCTGAATTCAACCATAGTATAAATTTGCAGAAAGAGGGTATATGGTTAGGCATATTTGAATGCAGTAAATTTGCCTTGAATATCTCTTAGTGGATTGAATGAATTTTTGAAATAAGTAGATTATTCTTTTTCTTTTTCCTGGAAAGTATATTAGGTATTTCATTTCCTCCAAAGCATTGTCTTTATTGTTCCAAACATTACTGTTTCTTTTTTCTTTTTATGAAACTGACATATGTTCTTAATTTAGCAATTACAATCAGCATAGTTTAAGTTTTCTACTCAGTAATCTCGGCCCACACATGAGGGGTGTATTGTCTACCTGAGAGTGAATTAGAACGAACAAGTCTCTCTATTTTGTTAGGCAGAAACTCTCAAGAGGCAGGTGGTCCTTATTAGTGATTACAAAACATATTGTAACCTAGAGGTTCAGAGTAAACAGAATAGCCTGAACTGTGAAAAGAACAGCCATATGCTGCTCTGTGTCCACAGGGAGAACGTGTCTTGGGGATACTGTATGGGCCAAAAATAACTCAGGACATTTTTTTTAATGCTTTTTCCAACCAGATCCACTTTTTCTTGATTACTGTAGGAATGAAACATATGTTTTTATTGTTTTCAATATATTATTCTTTTTATAATCAAGGAAATAAGTTGAATATAAATGATAAAAACAAAGAATAGTGACTTTACAAGGTGTCCCAATCACAATGATTAGTGGCAGAATGTAATTTGGAAGGGTGATTTGAAGGAGAACCTGATTTAATAATTTTGAACCTGATTTAATTTTCAGTGGATGACGCCATAGAAGAAAAACTTCTGACAGGGTACTGAGCTTTGAGCCTCAGTTTTCTCATCTAAGTGGGGTAATAGATACTATTATGAATAGTAAACACATATGGTGGTCAAGAACAAAATCTCAAAGTCAAAAAGAAGATATTTGAATTCTGACCTTTCATTCAGGAGCTGTGTAGCCTTGGGCATGTGACAGACTCAGGTTCTTTATCTACTTACTTGATAGAGTTCTTGAGATCATCAAGGAAATTGTATGTACAAAAATCCTAGAACATTGACTGGCACATATTAGGTATTGAATGAATATGATAAAAATTTTTGTTTTGTTTTGCTAGTACAACCAGCCTACCAAAGAGGACCTTTACTGGGTATTTCAGTATGAAATCAAACTGAAGCTGTATTTGCAGTCTTCTTTCTGTCTTTATTCTGATGTTCTGAATAGGGAGTAGCTGTAAAGAGAGCTATATGCACCATGATAACTTGGCTGTTTACACAATAAGCCCAAAGTATTTGTTTTGATATTTTAAAAAGTAGGCTCTATGATTCAAATGCTTTGGAAAAAACTAAAACTTGAGCAAACTTTCTGATGGAATTTTACTCCACAAAATTATTCTTTACCACATACCTATAGTACAGTATTTATTTTAAACGAATGTATGTATTTTCTTATGATGATCAGTTAAATATATATGTGCTATATATATATGTATACTGGGGCTTCCTTGGCTTGCTTGGAATAAAAAAAGGGAGAATTCCTGAGTCTCCCCATTTGTCTCAGGGATTTTTTTTTTATTCTTGATAAACATCAACTGTTTCTTTTTAATATGAAAATCATTAATTTCATCAATTTCATAGAGGAACAGCTTTTATATAATGAAAAATATTAAAATGGTTTTGAAGTAACAATGGACTGAATAGAGTTGAAACAGTGTTTGAGAGAAGACTTGACCTTTGTTTGCTTTGTTAGGAAACATGCATTTTCTCTTTGCCTCTGTCTCCCTGTTTGCAAAGTTGCTTACATGTGAAAATGTTCTTTCCTATGATTGTCAGTGCACACACATACATACATACATACACAAACACATATGTGTATATATAAACATATATAATAGATAATAAAAAAAAATATATATATATATATATTTGTTCACCCTATGAAATAAGTATTATATGAAGCACTCCTTTTCCTACATAGCATAAATGTGAGTCAATTTCCTGGGCCTTTTCTCTATATTCTGTTAGAACTTTAAATGCCACTCTAGTTCTTAATTTTGTACTCCATTATGAAAATACTTTGTTCTGTTTCCTTTCCTTGCAACAAGATGATTTTTAAAGCTGTATATTTGTTTATTAGATGCTAATTGATTATTTTCAAAAAGTCATTTTGAGGTCATTACTTATATCTCTGTTTATGAGATAACAAGATATAAGGTAATAATATGATTTGGTAAAATCATATTATTCACAGATTGAGCAAATGTTAAGGTGATTAAATTTTAACTACATTCTTGCCAAGCCCAGAGTAAGTACTCAGTAAGTGTGTATTTAATATGTCATGAATAATATGCTGATCTTTTCTACATATTGACTGAACATAGATGGATGATCCAAGATTATCTATTAGGAAGTGCACTCATGCACAGATTATTTGTTCAGTGATGTTCCCTGCCAGGCAGGATGAATATCCATGGCAGGGCATCAGTATAAAATATATAGTCATCCCTATGTAGATATGGGGAATTGGTTTCAGGACCACCACATAAACCAAAATCTATGCATGACGATTTCCCCCAGTCAGCCTTGCAGAAGCCATGCATATGAAAAATCAGGCCTTCTTATATGCAGATTTCACATCTGCCAATACTATAGTTTCTGTCTGTGTTTGATTGAAAAAAACCAATGTAGAAGTCATACACTCCAAACCCTCGTTGTCCAAGGGTCAACTATATTTCCAGATATCAATAGATTTCTAATCCATTAAGGGCAACCATGTAGTCATAACTACAATAAATGTATAATTATACAGGTACAGATTAAATAATAAGCTATTTGAATTCATTGGTTTGAATGTGAATTCAAGGAATCAATGATCACCTTAAACTAGGGACATTGGATAGTTTCTTGACATAGATGAAATTCAAACTAGACTTTAAATTATTTTAATGGTCAGAAATATTTGGAAGAACATATAGGCCATTAAAAAAGTATCCATTCATCCATCCACGATTCATTCATTCATGTATTCATTTTGTAAAACAGAGCCTCCAGTTTGCCAATGCTGCAGTGCATGCTAGGATGGTTTAGAAGTGTCTCAGATTCAGTTCATTGTGTCATCCATGAAGTAACAGGACTATGCAGGTTCAACATCCAAGGATATGTCTCTCTCATGAGCCCATACTAATACATCCAGCTGTGTTCCTTTATTCTTTTTCAACTTTAAACACAAATTCATAATTAGCAAAGTATTATCAGCATTCACAAAGAAACATATTCTCTCTTGGTCTAGAGGCTGGGGAACTAGAGAACTGTGCTGGTGTATCTGATTTAAAACATTTCAGTACAAATGAGTCAAGAAGACCCCAGTAGTTAGATGGCCTGACAGGTGCAGCCTGACCCTTCCCTTCCATTCTCAGAGAAGCAAGACAATTGGAGGCAAGGAACTTGTTCTACTTGGCTTTATGTCTTTAATGATTAGTATAATATGAGACTTACTAAATGTTCATGAATAAATTAATAAACCAAAAATGTAAAGCACTGTTATCTTTACAAGGCCAAAAAGGTGAGCTGACCCTATGATACTGAGATAATGTATAACCGAGGAGCACACTGTAGTAAGGGTAGAGCTAGAAGCCATTGTCAAGGTAATCAAGGACAAACTCCAGAATGGGTAATCACGTTAAAAGATCCTTGCAATCAGGCCAGATAGAATCTAAGGGAAAGTCCAAAGTTACAAACAGGAGCAAGAGGAGTGCATATAAGCGACCCAGATAAAATTCTAAGGGGCACATTGTTATTATTACCAATGGCTTTGGCTTCTATTCTTGCCCATGCCATTCGCAGACCTTCAAATCCTGCAGATGGCCTTAGAGTTACTGAGTGACTTCTGATAACTGTCTTTGAGGAGCATTTGCCATTGAATGGGCAGATCTATTCTGCTTACACGAGGACTTCATAATGCAAGTTGTTAAGTATAATAATACAGATGAGGACTGTTGTCTAGGTTTTCATAGAGAGCTAGATAAAGGCTCAGTTTCTTTACGGGACTGAGTATGATTCTGAGCTTCCAGAACAGAGGACAATCTGATCAGAGAACATTGTGGGGAATGAAGAGAGATAGCTTGAACTTAAATTCTACAAGACCTCATATACCATGAGAACATTTTAAGATATTTTTGAGCTACAGTGAGTTTTTCAATAGAGAGATGCTCATGTTTAAGCTTCAGGAGAATGTCTTTGGCAGCAAAGTGCAGATTGGCTGGAGAAGAGGTAGTTCCGTGAGCTAAGTCAAGGCTGTAATTAAGAGGTTTTTTTTCTATTTTACTTAATTTTTGGATAGATTCTCCCTCACCTATTTATCTACTTTGTTCCAGCCTTAATTCATAAAATATTTTGAAAGGCCTTACTAAATGTATTTATCACAGTAGGACAAATAAATAAGTGAGGACATTAGGAACAAGGGATAAAAAGAGTTAGTGAATTTTAGTTCATACTCAACTTACATTTTCCCAATAACAACAACAAATAGATTCATCTAGGCTATTCAGTAGAGTAGGTGAAATAATCTTGCCACTATTTTAAGAATGTACAAAACTATGCCATACCAAATCTGATTTAATCTGATTAGGACTTGAGAAGCTGAATCCAATTATCTAGATCCAGTTGGAGGCAGGTTTCTAGGGTAATCTACTGGTATTCAGGGTGTCTAGTTGTTTTTCAGGGAGAAATGGGCATTGAAAACCTGTCATTATAAAAAAAAAAAAAAAACAGGAAAAAACCACAAGAGTTTAATTAGTTATTTAAATAATAACTGAAAATAGCAGAAATGGAGAAGAAACAACAAAAAAGGTAGACTTCACATATGACTGAGAACATGTGATATTTGCTAATAGAATGGTGATTAGCACAGTCAGGGAAGAATAGGGGAGGGGAATTAAGAAGGGTGGGTGGGAGTATAAAAATATAGTCAGATAGAAGGATGGAGTTCTAGTGTTCAATAGCACAATAGGATGACGATAGTTAACAGTACTTTATTGTATATTTCAAAATAGCTGGAAGAGAAGATTCAGAATGTTCCCAACATAAAGAAATGATAAATGTTTGAAGGAGATCCTAAATCCCCTGATTTTATCATTACATATTGATGCATGTATCAAAACGTCATATGTACCCAACAGATATGTACAACTATTATGTATCCATAATAATTAAAAATTTCAAAGATAGCAGTTTAATTAGAAAAGGAAAATCAAAGAAAGTGATGCTGCTTAAAGACATAACATAAAATAAGAAATGTGTTTTTATACCAGCACCAAAGATGGATAAAAGAAGCTGGTGACTCTAGACTTTTATGGGGATAATAAAGTAATAAAAATGAAAATAAATGGTATTTTAATCCTTATTTTAACCTTGGGAGGAGTAAAATAAGTACAATTTTAACATAACAAGTAGAATAAGTAAGGTTAAAATAAGGTTATAAACATAAAATGAAGCTCTGGAATAGAGGAATAACTGGTAAAAAGTCATTTTGTTATGGTAGATTTACATGTGAATCCTGTATCCTAGAGTACTTGTAAAAGCTCAGTGGGTTTCATCAGTGTTATGTGAAATCTAAAACGTACAAGAGAATTCCAACTAAGAATTGAAAAGTATTGTATGTGAATTAAAATATGTAGCCTCGGATTGTAGATAGGCCAGTGATTTATTAGAGCAAGACAAAAGAATAATTAATGTTTATTGACTGAATCAAAAATTTCTCATGACATCTTTCCTCAAAGCTTCCAATAATTAATTGGGGGAGAAGAGCCAAAAGCTAGGATCCTCCTAAACTCCCCATACTATGTTAATATGGTTATAGATGCCATATTTTCAACTGAAGTTACAGAAATATGCAACTGTGTATAATCTCCGGGGTTTGAGATGTAAAACAATGTTCTCTCTTTAGATTATTTCTTTTTAGTTGTATATTTAAATGATGAAATATACAACAAGGACATAGAAATGTACTAAATTTTGCTAGTATTTGATTGCTTTCACTTGTCATAAATCATCTTTATTGACATTATTGTGAGATAATTGCAGATATATTTGCAGGTATAGGAAATAATTGAGATTCCATGTCCCTTTTACATAGATTTTTCCAACAATAACCTTTGCAAAATTATTGTACAGTATCACAACTAGGATATTGACATTCATATAATCTACCAATCTTATTCAGATCTCCCTAGTTTTACTTGTATTCCTCTGTGTGTGTGAGTGCATGTGCTTACAGCTCTCTGCTATTTTGTTAACCATTTACGTCTGTGTATGTGCTACCACAGTAAACATACAGAACATTTCTGTTACCACAAGGATCATTTATGTTGTCTTGTCATATCCGTATTATTTTCTCACCTATATGCCTCTCTCCCCAGTGCCTGAAAACCACTAATGTGTTCTCTATTTACATAATTTTGTCATTTCTAGAGTGTTATACAACCCCATCCATACGTGGGCAAAGGACATGAAAAGACATTTTTCAAAAGAAGACATACATGTAGCCAACAAGTATATAAAAACGCTCAACTTTACCAATCATTAGAGAAATGCAAATCAAAACCACAATCAGATGCCATCTCATACCAGTCAGAATGGCTATTATTAAAAAATCAAAAAATAACAGATGCTGATGAGGTTATGGAGAATGTTTATACACTGCTGGTGGGGATGTAAATTAGTTCAGCCATTGTGGAAATCAGTTTAGAGATTTCTCAAAGAACTTAAAACAGGATTAACATTCACCCCAGCAATCCCATTACTGAGGTATATACTCAAAGGAATATAAATAGTTTTGTTTTTTGGGTTTTTTTTTTTGAGACGGAGTCTCACTGTTACCCAGTCTGGAGAGCAGTGGCACTATCTCAGCTCACTGCAACATCTGCCTCCAGGGTTCAAGCGATTCTTGTGACTCAGCCTCCTGAGTAGCCTGTGCCACCACACCCAGCTAGTTTTTATATTTTTAATAAGACATGGTTTCACCATATTGTCCAGGCTGGTCTCAAACTCGTGAGCTGAAGTGATCTGGCTGCTTCGGCTGCCCAAATGTTGGGATTACAGGCATGAGCCACTGCGACCAGCTGGACTATAAATCATTCTATCATAAAGACAAATGGACGTGCATGTTAATTGCGGCACTGTTCACAATAGGAAAGACACGGAATTATCCTAAATGCCCATCAACAGTAGACTGAATAAAGAAAATGTAGTACATATACATCATGGAATACTACATGGCTACATAAAAGGAGATCATGTCCTTTGCAGAAATATGGGTACCCTATTAAGTACTATGCTTATTACCTTGGTGTCAAAATAATACGTACACCAAACCTCTGTAACATACCCTTTACCTATATAACAAACCTGGGCCAGGTGCAGTGGCTCACATCTATAATCCTAGCACTTTGGGAGGCCCACGCAGGCTGATTACTTGAGTCCAGGAGTTTGAGACCAGACTGGGCAACATGACAAAATCCCATCTCTAAATAAATAAATAAATAATAAAATACCAAAATTAGCTGGGGTGGTGGTGTGTGCCTGTAGTCCCAGCTACTGGGGAAGGGGAGGTTGCTGTGAGCCACGATCATGTCATTGCACTCCAACCTGAGCAACAGAGCGAGACCCCTTCTCAAAAACGAAAAAAGAACGAAAACCAAATGAACAAAAATCCACAAACCAAACTTCACGTGTACCCCTGAACCTAAAATAAAAGTAAAAATAAAGTAATATAAAATTTTCATCAAAGCTGTGTAAACAGATCACACAGTATGTAAGCCTTTGGAGTTAGCTTTTTTTACTGAGCATATTTTTAAAAAATTTCATCCAAGTTGCTGCATTGCTTTTTATTGTTGAGTAGTACTCCAATGATGAATGTACCAAGGTTTGTTTAACCACCCACACTTTAAAGGACACCTGTAAAATAGTTATGAAGAAACCTGCCCTGAGCATTTATTGAACTGTATTTAGAGAACAGCAGGGTAGAGTGATGTCTTGTCTCAGAACTGAACTAAGTCATTTCTTAATGGACAGATAAAATTTATGTATTTACTATGTACAACATGATGTTTTGAAGCATATATGCCTTTTGGAATGCTTAAATCTAGCTAACATATGCATTACTTCACATAGTCATGATTTTTGTGATAAGAACACTTTATATCCACTCTTTTAGCATTTTTCATGACTACAATATATTATTATCTATAGTCACCTGCTATACAATAGATCTCTTGAACATATTCCTCCTATCTAACTGAAATGTTATATCCTATGCCCAATATTTCACAAATTCTGCCATCCTCCAACCACCCAAGCCCTTGTTAACCATCATTCTACTCTGTGCGTCTTTGTGGATGCCATGTATGAGTGAGATAGTATGGTATTTATCTTTCTGTGCCTGGCTTATTTTACTCAACATAATGTCCTCTAGCTTCATCCAAGTTTTCACAGATGACAATATTTCATTCTTTTTATAGAGAAACAGTATTTCATTATGTATATACACCACATTTTCCTTATCCATTCATCCACTGATGGACACTTAGGTTGATTCTACATCTTGGCTATCATGAATAATACTACAATGAACATGATAGTGCAGATATATCTTCAACATACTGATTTCACTTCCCCTGGACGTATACAGAGTAAGAGATGGCCAGATCGTATGATAGTTCTATTTTTAATTTTTTGAGGAATCATCATATTATTTTCCATAATGGCTGTACTAATTTACATTCCCACCAACAGCTTGCAAAATTCCATTTTCCCCATATCCTCACTAATACTTGTTACCTTTTTGATAATAGCTGTTCTATCATGTGTGAGGTGATACCTCATTGTGGTTTTAATTTGCATTTTCCTAATGATTAGTGATATTGGGCATTTTTTCATACACCTATTAGCTATTTGTATGTCTTCTTTTGAAAAGCGTCTATTCAGGTCCTTTGCCCGATGTTTACCAGGTTGTTTGTTTGTTTGTTTGTTTTTTGTGTTTTTTTTTTTGCTAATGAACTGTTTGAGTATCATATATTTTGGATACAACCTTTTGCCAGATGTATAATTTACAAATATTTTCTCCCATTCTGTAGGGTGTCTCTTCACTCTTGTTGATTGTTTCCTTTACTGTGCAGAAGATTTTTAGTTTTGTATAATCCTGTCATTTATTTTTGCTTTTGTTGTCTGTGCTTTTGGGGTCACATCCAAAAAGTCATTCCTTAGACCTATGTCATGGAGATTTTCTCCTATTTTTTTTTATAGCAGTTTCATAGTTCGGGGTCTTATATTTAAGTACGTAATCCATTTTAAGTTAATTTTCATATGATATGAGAACATTACCTAAATTTATTCTTCTACACATAGATATCCAGTTTTCCCAACACTAGTTATTGAAAATACTGTAATTTCCCCATTGTGTGTTCTTGGTACTTTTGTTGAATCAGTTTGCTGTGAAAGTATGGATTTATTTCAG
The DNA here is from genome assembly GCF_007565055.1 of Rhinopithecus roxellana. NCBI lineage: Eukaryota > Metazoa > Chordata > Mammalia > Primates > Cercopithecidae > Rhinopithecus > Rhinopithecus roxellana. Next base: position 66,721,515 of record NC_044554.1, read on the forward strand.
GGCTCTCTATTCTGTTCCATTGGTACATTTGTTTTTATGCTAGTTCTATGCTGTTATAGTAACTATAGCTTTGTTGTATATTTTAAAGTTAGGTAACATGGTGCAGCTTTGTTCTTTTCACTCCAGATTATGTTGGCTATTCAAAGTCTGTTGTAGTTTCATACAAATTTTAAAATTGCTTTTTCTAGTTCTGTGAAAAATGGCACTTGCATTTTGATAGGGATTGCATTGAATCTGTAGATTGCTTGGTGTAGTATGGACATTTTAACAATATCAACTTTTTCAATCTGTGAACACAAGATATCTTTTCATTTATTTCTATCCTCCCAATTTTTTTCATCAGTATTTCATAATTTTCAATGTATAGATCTTCTAGCTCCTTGGTTAAATGTATTCACAAATGTTTCATTTTTTGTAGTTAGGTAAAGGGGATCACTTTCTTGACTTTTTTCAGACTGTTTGCTGATTTTTGTATGTTAATTTTGTGTAATGTAACATTACTGAATTTGGATATTAGTTCTAATAGTGTTTTAGAGTTTGTTATACATAACAGCATGTCATCTACAAACAAGGACAATTTACCTTCTTCTTTTCTAATTTGGATTCATTGTCTTTCTTTCTCTTGCCTAATTGCTTTGACTATGACCTCCAGTATGTACTGAATAGAAGTGGCAAGAGTGGCCACTCTTGTCTTATTCTCGATTTTAGAGAAAAGACTTCCAACTTTTCCCCAGTGAGTATGATGTTAGCTATGGGTTTGTCATATGTGGCCTTTATTATGTTGATGTACATGCTCTTTATACCTAGTTTGTTGAGAGTTTTTATCATGAATATATGTTGAATGTTGTCAAATATTTTTTAATCTGCATCTATTGAAATGATCATACATTTTTTGTTCTCCCTTCAGTTAATGTGATGTATCACATTTATTATTTTACATATGTTGAATCATCCTTGTATCCCTAAGATGAATCCCACTTGATCATGGTGAATGATCTTTTTCATATGCCTTTGAATTCTGTTTGCCGATATTTTGTTGAAGATGTTTTACATCAGTGTTCATCAGGGATATTGGCTTGAGGTTTTTTTTTGTTTTGTTTTGTTTTTTTGTTGTGTTATCTGGCTTTGGTATCAGGGTGATGCTGATCTTGTAAAATGAGTTTGAAAGTATTCCCTCTTCAATTGTTTTAAGAGTTTTAAATAATTAGTATGAGTCGTTCTTTAAGTTTTTGATAGAATTCAGCAATGAAGCCATCAGGTTCTGGGCTTTTTTCTTGATGGGGGACTTGTTATTATTGATTCAATCTCCTTACTCATTATTGGTCTGTTTATGTGTTTATTCATTATTGGTCTGCTAAGATTTTCTATTTCTTAATAGTTTAGTCTTGGTAAGTTGTATACATCAAGGCATTTATCCATTTTTTTTTCTGGGTTTTTCTATTTGTTTGCATGTAATTGTTCATTGTGGCCTCACGATCTTTTGTGTTTCTGATGTATCAGGTGTAATGTCTCCTTTTTCATTTATGATTTTATTTATTTGTGTCTCTTTAAGTTTTGTTGAATTTGTTAATCTTTTCCAGAAACCAAATCTTAGTTTTGTTGATCTTTTCTATTGAGTTTCTAATATCTATTTTATTTATTTATGTATGATCTTTTTCTTTCCTTCCTTCTACTTTGAGCTTAGTTTGTTCTTGTTTTTCTAGTTCCTTAAGGTACAATGTTAGGTTGTTTACTTGAGACTGTTCTTTTTTGATGCAGGCATTTCTTGCTATGAACTTTCCTCTTGGAACTGTTTCTGTTGTATTCCACAGGTTTGAGTATGTTATATGTTCATTTTTTTTGTCTTAAGAAAGTTTTAAATTTATCTTTGAATGTTCTGTAAGTATCTGTTATGTCCATTTGTTCTAGGGTATAGTTTAAATCCATTGTTTCTTTATTGACTTTCTGTCTTGATGACCTGTCTAATGCTGTCAGTGGAGTATTGAAGTCCCGCACTATTAATGTGTTGCTGTCTATCTCATTTCTTAGGACTACTAGTAATCATTTTATAAATTTGGAAGCTCCAGTGTCAGGTGCATATATATTTAGGATTGTGATACTCTTGTGTTGAACAAGGCCTCTTATCATTGTATAATGTCCCTCTTTGTCTTTTTTAACTGCTGTTGTTTTAAAGTTTGTTTTGTCTGATATGAAAATAACTATCCTGCTCTCTTTTGGTTTCCATTTACATGGAATGTCTTCTTCCACCCCTTTTTCTCAAGCTTATGTGAGTTCGTATTAGGTGAGTCTCTTGAAGGCAGCAGATACTTAGTTGGTGAGTTATTATCCATTCTGCCATTCTGTATCTTTTAAGAGGAGCATTTAAGCCGTTTACATTCAATGTTGGTATTGAGATGTGAGGTACTCTTCATTGTGCTATTTGTTGCCTAAATACCATTTTTTAAAAAATTTATGGTGGTGTTGTTTTTTAGGTCCTGTGATATTTATGCTTTAAGGAGGTTCTGTTTTGATGAATTTCAAGGATTTGTTTCAAGATTTGGAGCTCCTTTTAGTAGTTCTTACAGTACTGGCTTGGTAGTGGTATATTCTCTCAGCATTTGTTTGTCTGAAAAATACCATATCTTTCCTTTATTTATTAAGCTTAGTTTCACTGGACACAAAAGTATTGGCTAATAATTGTTTTGTTTAGGAGGCTGAAGATAGGGCCCCAATCTCTTCTAGTGTGGAAGGTTTCTGCTGAGAAATCTACTGTTAATCTGATAGATTTTCCTTTACAGATTACCTGGTGCTTTTGCCTCACAGCTTTTAAGATTCTTTCCTTCATCTTAACTGTAGACAACCTGATGACAATGTGCATAGGTGATAATCTTTTTGTGATGAATTTCCCAGGTGTTCTTTGAGCTTCTTGTATTTGAATGCCTAGACCTCTAGCAAGACTGGGGAAGTTTTCCTCAATTATTCCCCCATATATGTTTTCCAAACTTTTAAATTTCTTCTTCAGGAATACCAATTATTCTTACGTTTGGTCATTTAACATAATCCCAAATTCTTGGAAGCTTTGTTCATTTTTTTAATTCTTTTTTTCTTTGTCTTTGTTGTACTGGATTATTTCAAAAACCTTGTCTTTGAGCTCTGAAGTTCTTTCTTCTGCTTGTTCAATTCTATTGCTGAGACTTTCAGTACATTTTGCATTTCTATAAGTTGTGATTTTTTTTATTGATGCTATCAATTTCACTGAAGATTTTTCCCTTATATCTGCTATCTTTTTTTTTTTTTTTTTTTTTTACTTCATGAAATTGGACTTCACCTTTCTCTGCTACCTCCTTAATTAGCTTAACAATTGGCCTTCCGAATTCTTTTCCTGGCATATCAAGACTTTCTTCATGGTTTGGATCCACTACTGGTGAGCTAGTGTGATATTTTGAGGGTGCTAAACAACCTTGTTTTGTCATTACCAGAAGTGCTTTTCTTGTTCCTTTTCATTTGTGTAGGCTATGTCAGAGGGAAGATGTGGGCTCAAGGGCTGCTGTTCAGATTGTTTTGTCCCATGGGGTGCTCCCTTGATATAGTACTCTTTCCCTTTTCCTAGGCATGTGGCTTCCTGAGAGCCAAACTGTATTGATTATTATTTCTCTTCTGGATTTAGTCACCCAGCATGGCTACCTGGTTCCAGGCTGCTACTAGGGGGTGTCTGCACACAGTTCTGTGATGTGAAATGAACCATCTTCTGGTCTCTTAGCCATGGATAGCAGTACTTCTCCAGTGGAGGTGGCAGGGGAGTGAAATGTATTCTGTGAGGATCCGTAGTTGTATTATTGTTGTTTATTGCACTAGTTTTGTGCTGATTGGCCTCCTGCCAGGAGGTGGCACTTTCAAGAGAGCATGAGCTGTGGTAGTATAGGGAAGATCAGGCAGCGGCTGGAGTCCTAGAACTCCCAAGAGAATCTGAGTTTTGTCTTCAGCTACCAGAGTGGGTAGAGAAATACCATCAAGTTGGGGCAGGGTTAGACATGTCTGAGCTGATTTTCCTTGGGCAGGGCTTGCTGCAGCTGCTCTGGGGGATGGGATTGTGGTTCCCAGGTCAATGGAGTTATGTTACCAGGAGGATTATGGCTGCCTCTGCTGTGTCACGTAGGTTGCCAGGGAAGTGGAGGACAGCTGACAGTTACAGGCCTTACCCAGTTCCCGTGCAACCCAAAAAGCCAGTCTCACTCCCACTGTGCCTCCCTGCAACAGCGCCAAGTTTATTTTCAGGCAGTGGGCAAGCAGGGCTAAGAACTTGCCCCAGGCTACCAGCCTCCCAGCTGAGAAAGCAAGCAAGACTTTCAGGTTTCACACTTCCTTGCCTGCCTGTGTCTGCACTCTGGATTCACTACCTCCCCCAAGTTCTGTCTAAGAAACTTTGCACATTTGGTTGGAATTGTTACAAAGTTCAGCTTGAGGTTTCTTTTTTATCTGTGGTCTTTTCCCAGTTCCACTGGCAACCCTCCCCAAGGATCCCTGTGAGATAAAGTCAGAAATGGCTTTCCTGGGGACTGAGGGAGCCCATGGGGCTCTTCCCGCGTTTCCTCTACTCCTGTATTTCACTCAGCTCTTTAAATTATCTCAGTTCTAGGTAAAGTCAAATCCTTCTCCCATAACCTGGACCTTCGAGTTCCCCAGTGAGGGCGTGTGTTCAGGGATGGACAATCCCCCTTTCCCACCTTCACACTTTGGACATTCATAGTGTTTGGGCTGTCTCCTGGGTCCTGCAGGAGCAATCTTCTTCCTTCAAAGGGTCTGTGGATTCTCCTGGATTTCCTGGTATGTTCCTGCAGTAGTTCTTTCAGCAAAAGCTCACGATGTATCTCTACATGCTGCTCTGCCTGTCGTGAGTGGCAGCTGCAATTTAGTCCTGCCTCCCATCTGCCATTTTCCCCCATAAATCCTATGTATCACATTTTCTTTATCCAATTCACGACTGATGGGCATCTAGGTTGATGTCATGCTTTGCTTTTGTGAATAGCTCTGTGATAAGCATATGAGTGCATGTGTCTTTTTGGTAGAATGATTTATTTTCCTTTGGGCATATATCCAGTAATGAGATTGCTGGGTCGAATGGTAGTTCAACTCTTAGTTCTTTGAGGATTCTGTAAACTGCTTTTCACAGTGGTTGAAATAATTTACATCCTCACCAACAGGTAATCATCAGAGAAATGCAAATCAAAACACTTTTCCATCTTTCTATCAATATTACCCTGTGTGTGGCACTAGAACCAAACTCTTTTACTGAGTATCCAAGACTTCATTGAAGTTTCCCCTGCTCTTTCTGTTCTAATACTCTTCTAGACTTGCCTGTAACTGGTTCTTATTTGACTGCTTTTCTAGCTGTCAGAGCCATGGGTACATATGTTTTTTTACATTCAGGTCATTTCATTAGATTCAAAAATCAGATATGAGTTCTAGATGAAGCCATTACATGGTCCTTGAAAGTACTGACCCAACATCTTTGTGAGATTTTTCTGGAGGGAATCAGAGGAGACTGAAGTTGTCATATGCTATATAAATCCTCTGCTAAGAACATAGTTTAAACTTAGTGACTGTGCTTTCAATTTTTTAAACTTAGGCAACTAATTATCCTGTTTCTAATGTTAGTTTATTGAAGAATTGGCTGATTTTTTTTTTTTTTTTTTTTTTTTTTTTTTTTTTTTAAACAGAGGCTTGCTGTGTCGCTCAGACTGGAGTGCAGTGGCACAATCTCGGCTCACTGCAAGCTCCATCTCCCAGGTTCATGCCATTCTCCTGCCTCAGCCTCCCAAGTAGCTGAGACTACAGGCGCCTGCCACCATGCCCGGCTAATTTTTTGTGTTTTTAGTAGAGATGGGGTTTCACCACGTTAGCCAGGATGGTCTCAATCTCCTGACCTTGTGATCCGCCCACCCTAGCCTCCCAAAGTGCTGGGATTACAGGTGTGAGCCACTGCACCTGGCCAAGAACTGGCTGACTTTTATAAATAGTATCCATAAAAATGTGTAATGGGTGGATTTTATATTGTTTAAGGCACAAATGAACTTAATGGACAGATCTTATGAAGATTGTGATGACAAGAAAAGCATAATTGGAAATTAGGAGATGTGTTTTTAACTCTCACTAATCCTCAGGTGGGTTTATGCTTTATTGCTTAATATGTAGTGCCTCAATTTCCATATTCATAGAATTACAAATTTACTAGAGTTATTCACCAAAATTTCTTCCTGATATATTCTCTAATTATATATTTCAGATATTGAAAATTAGGTTAGAGTGTATTTTTCTGCTTATTTATTTATTTTTATAGTTAAAAACTACTCTAAGTTTATGGTCTCAATCATTTGTATAAACAGAAGTGAAGCTATACTCACAGTGTTTAAGAATTCAGAGATCTTCCCTATATGATTAATAACACATTTTATTTTCAATTGGGTTATTTATTTTAAAGAAGAATGAATGCTTATAGCTTATGAAAACTAAAACTAACATGAGAGAGTATAGTAACCACTTATTTTGCTTACCATTGTTTTAATAAACATAAAAATTATTTAAAATGATTAGTTTTTTTTTTTTTTTTGCTCTCACAGGAGCATGTTTTAAAAGATGATTTTAAAAATAGGGCTCTGCTACAGGGAAGCTAAATTTATTCCATTAGGTAGACTAAATTAAAACAGGGCTAAGTGGAAATGACTAATGTGATTTGGGAAATGCTAATTGTTTGAAAAGCACTTTTTGATGAAGATGAAAGAAGAGTTAAGTTCTATGTTTGCAAAGTTAGAAGTTTTTATGGTTTATAGAAGAGCAGACCACAAATGAGCTGTAAATGTAAGCTAGTCTTATTTTGCTTCTCATGAAAAGAAAATTAAATGATTTCAGAATTTCCGCTGTGCCATCTAAAATCTGGTTACATTCAGCTTGTAACACTGAGACAGTCAGTCAACAAACATTTATAGGCATACCTCAGAGATATTACAGTTTAGTGTCAGACTAACCTGCACATTAAGGTGAGTCACAAAATTTTTCCGGTTTCCCAGTGCACATAAAAGTTATCTTGGCCAGGTGCGGTTGTTCATGCCTATAATCCCAGCACTTTGGGAGGTCGAAGTGAGTGGATTACTTGAGGTCAGTAGTTCAAGACTAGCATGGCCAACATGGTGAAACCCTGTCTCCACTAAAGATACCAAAATTACTTGGGTGTGGTGGCATGTGCCTGTAATTCCAGCTACTCAGGAGGCTGAGGCAGGAGAATGGCTTGTACCCAGGAGGTGGAGGTTACGATGAGCCCACATTGCACCACTGTACTCCAGCCTGGGTGATGGTGTGAGACTCTGTCTCAAAAAATAAAAATAAAGTTATCTTTACAGTATACTCTAGTCTATTAAGTGTACAATGGCAATATATCTAAAAAATACATAACTTAATTTTGAAATAATAATTGTTAAAAGTGCTAATGATCTGAATCTTCACTGAGTCATAATCTTTCTGTTGGTAGAGGGTCTTTCCTCTGTGTTGAAGGCTGCTAATAATTAGGGTGGCAGTTGCTGAAGGTTGGGGAAGCTGTGGCAATTTTTAAAAATAAGGCAACATTGAGTTTGCCATGTAAATTGACTCTTTCACGAAAGATTTATCTGCAGCATATGATACTGTTTGGTAACATTTTACCTACTGTAGAACTTAGTTTGAAACTGGAATGAATCTTAAACCATATTGCTGCTTTATCAACTAAGTTTATGTAATATTCTAAGTCCTTTGTTGTCATTTCAACAATGTTCACCAAATCCTCAGCAGGAGTAGATTCTGTCTCAAGAAACCACTTTCTTTGCTCGTTCATAGGAAGCCGTTACTCATCTGTTCAAGTTTTATCATGAGATTGTAGCAATTCAGTCACATCTTCAGGTTCCAATTCTAATCTAGTTTTCTTGGTATTTCTATCACATCTACAGTTACTCCCTCCACTGAAGACTTAAACACCTCAAAGTCATCCATGGGAGTTGGAATCAACTTCTTCCAAACTGTTGCTAATATTTATATTTTGACCTCTTTGCATGAATCTTGAATGTTCTCAATGGCATCTAGAATGGTGAAGCATTTCCAGGAAGTTTTCAATGTACTTTCTCCAGATCTATGAGAAGAATCATTATGGTAGCTACAGCATTAAGAAATGTGTTACTTTTCTTTTCTTTCTAAATTTTTATTATTATTTGTGTGTGTGTGTGTGTGTGTGTGTGTGTGTGTGACAGAGTTTCACTCCTGTCACCCAGGCTGGGAGTGCAATGGTACAGTCTTGACTTACTGCAACCTCCTTTCCCAGCTTCAAGCAATTCTCCTGCCTCAACCTTCCAAGTAGCTGGGACTACAGGTGTGAATGACCACACTCAGCTAATTTTTGTATTTTTAGTAGAGATGGGGTTTTGCCACGTTGGCAAGGCTGGTCTCAACCTCCTGACCTCAGCCCGCCTTAGCCTCCCAAAGTGCTGGGACTGCAGGGATGAGCCACCACGCCTGGCAAGAAGTGTATTTCTTAAGTAATAAGACTTGAAATTCAAACTTACTCCTTGATATTTGGCCTACAGTTTGGATGTTGTATATTCAGGCATGAAAACAACATTGATCTCCTTGTATATCTCCACTAGAGCTTTGGGGTGACTAAGTACCTTGTCAAAGATCAGTAATATTTTAAAGGGAATCTCTTTTTATGAGAAGCGCATCCCAATGGTAGGTTTAATATATTCAGTAAACCAACATTATGTTGTAAACCAACATATATGAAACTATAAAGTCTGGGTAACAGCCTGGGTAACAGGCTTTGTACTTCCATTTATAGAACACAGGCAGACTAGATTTAGCATAATTCTTAAGGGCCCTAGGTTTTTCAGAATGTTCAATGAGCATTGTATTCAGTTTAAAGTCACCTGCTTCATTAGGCCCTAATAAGAGAATCAGACTCTCCTTTGAAACTTTGAAGCCAGACATTGACTTCTCTCTAGCAATGGAAGTCTTAGATGGCCCCTTCTTCCAAAAGAAGGCTGTTTCTTCTCCATTTAAAATCTATTGATTATTGTAGCCACTTTCATTCATTATCTTATATAGATTCCCTGGATAACTTGCTTTAGCTCCCATATCAGTACTTGCTACATCACCTTGCACTTTTATGTTATAGAGGTTGCTTTGTTCCTTAAATCTCATGAACAAACCTCTGCTATCTTCAAGCTTTTCTTATGCAACTTCCTCACCTCTGCTAACTTTCATAGACTTAAAAGAGTTAGGACCTTGCTTTGGATTAGGCTTTCTTCAATAACTTTTCCTTTGCATTTACAACTGGGTTAACTATTTGGTGGAAGAGGCCTAAGTTTTCATCTGTCTCAGCTTTTGATATACCTTCCTCACTAAACATTATCATTTCTAGCTTCTGATTTAAAGTTAGATATGTAACTACATCTTTCGCTTGAAAAATTAGAGGCCATTGTAGTGTGGGTAGTTGGCCTAATTTCAATGTTATTGTTTCTTAGGGAATATCAAAGCCTAAAGAGAGGTATAGAGATGGTGGAACAGGAGGTTCATTGAGCAGTCAGAACACACAACATTTATCAGTTATCTGTGTTGACTTACATAGGTGTAGTTCTGTTGCACTCCAAAACAATTACAATAGTAACACCACAGATCATGGACGACAGATCACCAAAACAGACATAATAATAATGAAAAATCTTGAAATATTATAAGAATTAACAAAATGTGACACAGAGACATGAAGTGGGTACATGATGTTTGAAAAATGGTGCTAAGAGACTTGCTTGGCCTTCAACTTGTAAAAATCATGCTATCAGTGAAGTATGATAAACAAAATCACAGTAAAGTGAGGTGTACCTGTATTGCCCTTTTATTTGTATACAGTAGACTGTTTTATGTTTGAAGGTAGATGTATTAGACCTCAGGTATAGTGATCATGTCTCAGTTCTGTCTTCATCACAGGCATGAGCTGATTCATTTCTTGAGACTCCTGAGAGTTCTTCTCACTCTTTATCAGGTCTTCACAAATGCGTATGTTAAACTTTCCTCCTGAGATGAAATTTTGCATCTGCTACCAGCTGGATAAGCAATTACTGGGCATTCCATGAAAAATAGAACTTTTTCATATCCTTTAAGAGATTGTTAAGAAGTAATTGGCCTTGGAAAGTTAATACCATTCTGCTACCCTTTTGGGCATATCTTCCCACAGGGCAGAATTTTATTCATTTTCTGAGAATTTGTGATGACTCTGAGCATTAGGATGGTCTCTTTCACATTTTTTTTTAAATTTTTTATTTTTTTCTAAAACGTGAAAACCTAAGGCTGAAATAACTTTCAAGATGATAGCTGTAGTTCTTGTCCAGGTCAGCATTTTCCCAAAGCCTTCTCAGAACACTGGTTCTGCAGACTTTTAAATAGCTACTATATATGCATAAAAAGGCTTCCTGGTCAAATAAATTCAGGGAATGTTAGGATAATTGTTTTCATTTTTTCCTTTCTTTTTAAGACCTCTTGGAGACTTTAATATGCTAATATACTTCATGACTGATGGAGAAATGGATATTAGGTATACTTTTTAATAAATTGTTTTAACTACGAATTTCTTTTAATTTGAAGAATATTTATGGAGCAAATATTCCCTTAAACCTACTTTGAGAAATATTGGCTTCCGTTGAATTTTCCATCTAAGTTGAATTACATATTTGTTAACTCATTTGATCTTTACTGTAATTCTGTGAATTAGGTACTCTTAGAATGACCATTTTATAGAATAGGAAGCTATGATTAACAATAAGTTGCTTATTTAAGTTCATTCAGTTAGTGGAGACATAGCTGAAATTCAAAAGCATATATATCTAATTCCAATGTGCATGTTTTCAGGAATACTGATAAATGGAAATCAGGTAGAAATTGATGACTGATTGGATATGGGAGACCAGGAGAAGGTAGAGCTCATGATGAATCTTAAGTAGATGAGAATGTAGAAGAAAGAGATTTTAGGAAAAAGGAGAAAGCCTTAAGAAGAAGATCACATTTAAGCTAGATGGATCTAGACTGTTCTGGACAAGGGACATGAAGATAGGGAATACCAAGGGTAGAGAATGGATTGCACCAAGGCAAAAAGAGGGAGTCTTGGAATTTTCATGAAAAACAGAGGGACTAAGAAGAGAAATCAAAGAAGTCCTATTTAAAAAGAAAATTTTGGAGTTTGGATTTCAACTTGGAACGTGGATTTTATCCTATAACTATTATCAGTCACTACTCTAAGGAAATAATCTGATGCCAGCTGGACATTAGGAAGATTAACTGTATCAATGTCAATAAAAAGATGGCCCTCAGAGAAAATTGTCATTTAACAGTGCTCCTTGACCATTCAAATTATTAGTGAATAGGCATGTATTTGATTTATAACTTACTGAAAAAAATTTAAAAATAGTAATTTGTTCTAACCACATCTTTTTTTTTTTTTTTCATATGGGATAAGCAAGTTTTCTTTTTACCAAATATCCTGGTTTATTCTGTAGTATTTCCTTCATATTTATCTCATCTTATTTTAAGGAATTTAGGGACCTTTTAAGGGAGATATTTCATTTCAAAATTTACTTAGTAACCTTTTCTATAACATTGATTAACAGAGTACTAAATAGATATCTTATTTAAGTTAATAAGTTTTTAATAATTCCTTAAATGCCACAATTTTGCATAAGTGATTGAGTTAGTGGACAAATTCAGAAGGCACTGGGGCCAAGCTTTAGTTCAGTTGACGAATTATGGACACTCCTGGTGCAATCTAGAAGAAAGGCAAGTAAAAATGTCTTTTCCTAGAATACCAACTACTTTTTCTCTTCTCATAAAAACTTTATAAAACTAGTTGGCCAATGATGACATATTGTACCTGCATCAGAGCAAAGCCTAGTTGGCAGGTCTGTTGCCTGTCATTTACTTATTAGGATGTCACTATTCCAGTGTTGAGGCCGACTCCAGTCAGCATGTTAATGCACTGAAATCTTTCCTCATATGTGAATTGAAAGTTCCTATTATATCGAGATTCTTAGTTTATAGAAAATTTTTAAAGATCGAAAGAATTTTTTATGTGAAAATACTTTGACAGCTTCAAAATGCTGTAGAATTGTTGGTTATTATTTATGGGGGCCATAGTCATTTTGTATAAATAATACCAGTTACAAAAAGTCACGTGAAAGAAACAAAAAACAAAATTCAACTTTGTCCTTTTTTCCTGTTAAAGAATTTTAGACGTATTTTGAAGTATAAATTTAGTCCTAATTGGATTTGCATACATTTAAACAGAACCAAACTTCTAATATTTTGTTTTCTCTAACTTTTGTGTCTTTCTTTTTCTTTTATTTTGTATTTTTAGTGGGAAGAGTAGAATCTCTTACCTCTACTTAGAAAAATACCATTTCATACCTACTTTATGTAAGAGAATGCCCATGAAAAAGTCTGGTACTATTACTGGCGCACAGAGTAGATTCTCAGTAAATGTGGGTTAAATCTGAAAAATTTCCTTGTAGGGTTGTGACAACAAGGTTGTCACCCTCCCTTCAAATGGATAAGGCCAGGGTGGGAAGAGAAAAATAGATCTTTTTTACGTTATCTTTTTTTTCTCTTTAAGTTTAATAGTTGTCCGATAGCTAATATCTAATGTAAAATACTACTAAAATTAGAGAACTGAATTAAAGACCAAATTAAAAATGGTGATTTTTATGAATGTGCCTTTATACAGTCTTCAAGTAGACTTTAGTGTGTGTCTTTTTTTTTTTTTTTTTTTTTTTTTTTTGAGACGGAGTCTCGCTCTGTCGCCCAGGCTGGAGTGCAGTGGCCGGATCTCAGCTCACTGCAAGCTCCGCCTCCCGGGTTCACGCCATTCTCCTGCCTCAGCCTCCCGAGTAGCTGGGACTACAGGTGCCCGCCAGGTCGCCCGGCTAGTTTTTTGTATTTTTAGTAGAGACGGGGTTTCACCATGTTAGCCAGGATGGTCTTGATCTCCTGACCTCGTGATCCACCCGTCTCGGCCTCCCAAAGTGCTGGGATTACAGGCTTGAGCCACCGCGCCCGGCCTTAGTGTGTGTCTTTAAAGCACATAAAAGATAGCTGCTTTTTGTAACTGGATCCCCTCATCCTTCTAGAGTACACCTCCGCAGCATGACAGCCATCTGCTGCTGCTCCCTAGTGGCTGCCCCTAAACTGCCCAGACTCTCTAAATGTTGAGTGGAAGAAGAGAAAGGAACAGCTGTTTTGGAGCTTTGTGGCTACCTCTGCCCTCCTCACCACCTGGCAAATGCACAGCTCAGCTCATGAAGCCAGCAGACACACTAAGTCAAGCTGTATTCCTCCCCATACCACTTGCACATTCCTCACATAAACTACTAATCTCCTTTCTGCCATCTTTTATCCTTCTCTTTTCTGTTATTTCCATTCGATCTTTAGGATGCTAAGCGGAAATGGGATAGGGAGACTGAACAGCTGTACCCAGAGAGGCCAAATTGTATCCTGTTTTCCATCTTACTATTTTTATTACTTTAACCAAAAATTCTTTAAAAAACCTATATGTCAGAAATATATGTAAATATATCAGTTCATAGAGTTTCCAATCAACCCATTATGATGGGTATTGCTTTTTATATGTAACAGGAAAATATGGATATAAGACTATTAAGAGTTTCTCACTTTAGTCTTCTCTTTAAAAAGAAACATCTTTGCTGCCCATAATCAGACTGATGAATGAGAGGGAGAATCAGGAATCATTGAAATCAGTTTGATTGATTTACACTGAAAACATAAGAGAAGGAAATGAATAGATGTAGGAGATGAAAAGGAGAGAATAGAGAAAGGAGCATGTGTTGGGTTTCGTAGGGGATTTTGAGAGTTATGAAAGAAGAAAGAGAGTCTTTGGGGCAGCTGCAAAATGAGGAAGATACATATTAAAAGAGGCGGGGAGAGAGAAAGGAAAAAAAAATTAATGCTTGAGATTGAGAGCCCTTCCATGGAGAAAGCATGCTCAAGAGGGTACAAAAAGGCTTTTAAGAAATTGTACTGGGTTACATAGAGATTTATCTTTTGGCATTGCTGAGAAATTTCAATGAATATTTGAGTTGCTTTCAAATTAGTTTTTGATGTTTAGACATTATGCTATAGTTCCACGAGGCAGCTGAATTTTCTGTGGTTACAGTACTGGAATGTAAAATGTCACATCTACTTTTTTTTTTTTTTTTTTTTTTTTTTTGGAGTAAATCATCACCTAGGACATATAGTATAGTAGCACTTCATAGCGTTTAACACTTTGGATATTTCACAGAAATTTAGCTTTGGTTGTCCTTGGAATATTATGCTAAAGTTAGAGGGAAATTTTGTTACTACTCTGAGATTAAGAGTAGTGCTTTGGGGTGATAATCTATTTGGTATTGGATTACTAAATGGATTACTTTTTAAAGTTAGTGTTAAATGATTACACTAAATCAAGACTTCCTAAGAAATTCCTTTAGGTAACTGCAGATTGGAAATTAGCTTTTCAACTTTATCTCCCAAGATGTCAACTATGTTAAGAAACGAGAGACCATTCAGGATGGAGGACGGAGATGCGGCACCCGTGCCTAGATTGGGTGATAACTTCAATCTCTGCTCTCCTGGCTGAGGTTTTATCCTATGGTTAGACTTAGAAACCACCAGTACTACTAGGAATTTAAGGAATTGATGGCCAAGGTTGGAAAAAATAGGACTCTGAGTTATGGATAAAGTTTCCCACTGAAACAGGACAGCTATGAAAAGCTTTGGAGGCCGTCGGGTTGGTAGTTAAATGAATGATTGCAGAGTTTGGCCTTAGAATGTTTTCCTGGAGTCAAAAGATTGCACAACCTGTGCTTTTGAAGAAAATAAGACTACCTCACTGACCTAGAAACAATACAACAGAGTCAATGGGAACTGTAAGTGTAAGTCTGGTTTATAATTAGACTTTGATAGTGAAGAGAGGATTATCCATCTTTGCAGTCAGCCTGGAGCTCATTGACATTTTGAGGAATAAAACTCAGGAGCTTACGACCCTCATTGAGCTCAGAATCCTCATTGACATTTTGAGGAATAGAAAATGAAAATATCAAAAAGGTGGGAAGAGAGAAAAAGAGATGAGAGTCAGTCAGTCTGGGCTGATAAGAGGATTTCTGTAGAGGTTTTAAAGAAGAAAGAGATTTGAGGATAGTTCCAAGTATTAGAGAGATTAAAAGTTGGGAGCTGGGTGTGGTGGTTTATGCCTCTAATCCCAGCACTTTGGGAGGTCGAGGTGGGTGAATCGCTTCACCTCAGGAGTTTGAGATCAGACTGAGCAACATGATGAAACCCTGTCTCTACAAGAAATTCAAACATTAGCTGGGCATGGTGGCTTGTGCATGTAGTTCTAGTTACTCGGGGGACTGAGGTGGGAGGATCATTTGAGGACAGGAGGTGGAGGTTGCAGTGAGTGGAGATCACATTGCTGCACTCCAACCTGGGTGACAGAGTGAGACCCTGTCTCAGAAAACAAAACAAAACAAAAAACCAAAACAAAACATATAAAAAGTTGGGGAAAATGACTTTTTGTTTGCTCTGTGCTATGAATTGAGTCTTCTTTTGCCATTTGGGAGTAACATCAAGAAATATTTTAATCACTTCTCAAAATGTTGGTGAGAATTTGTTTTTTAAATTTTACATGTGCTGGGCCCAGTCTACATGGTGCATTGACTTTGCAAATGTTAAACGTATTTACAGATGAGGAAACCAAAGCTCAGAGACTCGGAAGGGTTTACTCATGACTCTCCAACTATAGCACTTGACCAATACTCAAGCTGTTTGCATTACACGGTGGTTGTCTCCATCAGCCTCCATCATGTTTCTTGTTAGTAACCATTCTCGGAGAAGAGTGGATGAGAGCTAATAATTGGATGATATGAAAAATATCTTTGGGTTCAAGACCAAAAATTCCACTTGGAAATTAAGTTCACAAAATGAGAAAGACGCAAATATAAGAAAGGAAAGCAAAATTCATTATACTGCCTTAGGAAATACGATTTTTAAAAAGGAGTTGGCACCTCACAAATGCAAGAGTATCACAGGCTTACAATTTAAAAAAATAGTGTGTATGTAAACAAGGATAATATTTCGAGTTCCACATTGACATCTGATTATTCAATTATGTTGGTTTGGTTAAATTTTTTTCTTACCTTAGGTTCGAAGATACAACTCATGGGTTAAGTAGCAAATTTTATTTCATTTCCCAGAGCAGCAGTCTCCAACCTTTTTGGCACCAGGAATTGGTTGCATGGAAAACAGGTTTTCCATGGACTGGGAGTGAGGGAGGATGGTTTCGGGATGATTTAAGTGCATTACATTTATTGTGTGCTTTATTTCTATTATTATTATGATACATTGTAATATATAATGAAATAATTACACAACTCACCATAATGTAGAATCAGTGGGAGCCCTGAGCTTATTTTCATGCAACTACAGGGTTTCATCTGGCGGTGATGGGAGACAGTGACATATCATCAGGCATTAGATTCTCATAACGAGCATGCATCCTAGATCCCTCGCATGCTCAGATCACAATGGGGCTCACACTCCTGTGAGAATCTAATGCTTCTGCTGATCTGTCAGGAGGCAGAACTCCAGCAGTAATGTTTGCACTGCTCACCTCCTGCTATGCAGCCCAGTTCCTAACAGGCCAAGTACCAGTACCAGTCTATGGCCTAGGGGTTGGGGACCTCTGCCCTAGAGGATCTGTTGTCTACCCGTATGATTGCTCAAAGTTAACTGAGGGAAAAGGAATCACCAGAGAATTCAAGCCAGTTCTGAGACAGAGCTTGGAACTCAACAGAAAACTGTGAGTCATGTTATACTATCCTTGCCTAATAGAGTCAGTATTCACCAGGGAACCTCTTCACAGGAAGTGCCGAGTCCACACCTTAACAGCCAGGTCGATCAATGGTATCAGACAATAGATGTAGTCTCGGGGTCAGTCTGCAAAACAGTCTAAAAAAAATTAAAAGGAGGCTGTTTCTAAAAAATAGTACACTGTACTCTGTATCTAATTAAAAATAATAAAAAAAGAAAATGAAAAAGAAGTGGAATGTTAGTTGCCTTGGGGGATTTCAGATCACAAAGCACTCAAAGACTTAACTTTGTAGAAAACAAGCAAAGTGAAGAGAGAGTTGGAAAACACATCTAAAGATTCGGGTAGTAAGATTTCAAATGTCAGTCCTGAAGATGTAGCTTCATCACTGACCATATAATAGGTGGGAAAATCCCTAACTCCTTAGAGATGACACTTTTACATCCAGCATTGGAATGTGTTATGATGAATACATGTTTTCCAAATTCATCACATTCTTTTTTGTTATCCCTTTAGTTTCTGTTTACAGACTCACTGGACTGCTTTCCAAGCCTGCACTCAGTCATTCTGGAACTCTCTGAAGTTACCTAAGAGCTGTATTCCATTTCAGCCAAAATCAGTGGAGTTGCTTATGTCCCACATTGATGAGAAGTTTAATGTTCTGCCAGTAACTGTAGTAATGGTTTTGATGTAATGGTTTATTTATTAAACCAATAGCTATGGTTCAGTGTTGGAACACTGAACAAACCTCCTTGGCTGAAGCCAGAAATGTGCATTTCTTCTCCAGGGTAGGTGGTGATGGTAACAGTGTCATTTAAAAGGGTGTTTTAAGTTTTACTTCTTAATTTCTTTTGAAGTTTTTATTTTAGAAGATTGCTTTAAGTCAAAACCAAGAATATCTGATTTCACTTCTCCAGACCTTTGGACCTCCTTGGAGAGGCAACCTTTTTGAATTGTTTGTAATATTTTTGTTAATAACTACAAATATTATACCTGAAATTCTTCATCTACTTGGTTATTTACTAAGAATGTGATAAGAAAGGTTGGAATTTGAGGATGGACATGGTGGCTCACACCTGTAAACCCTGCACTTTGGGAAGCAAAGGTGGATGGATCACCTGACTCTCAGGAGTTTGAGACCAGCCTGAGCAACATGGTGAAACCCTGTCTCTACTGAAAAATCAAAAATCAGTCAGGTGCAGTGGCACGCTCCCTGTAGTCCCAGCTACTTGAGAGGCTGAGGAAGGAGAATCACTTGAACCCAGGAGGCAGACACTGCAATGGGCCGAGATAATGCCACTGAATTCTAGCTTGGATGATAGAGTGAGACTCTATCTCAAAATAATAATAATAATAATAAGTAAATCAATAAATAAAATGAAATAAAAATAAAGGTAAAATTTTGTTTACTTTTGCTGTCTTTCATACCCTCTTCCCTCCCCAAAGCTTGCTTTGTATATTTTTGAGATTCTGATTTTTCTTCTAGTAAATTTTGTGGCCCCAGAAAAGTATATTTAATACTCTATTTTTGGTTACAGCTTTTTGACATATATCTTGACTCCCTGTTTCATTAAAAAATATTAAAATATATATACTTTGCTCTGCTGTTTCTTCTCACGTATACAACCTATTTTTTGTTTGTTTGTTTTGAGCCACACTTCTACATCATCCCATTGTCAATACTGGCATTCTATCCTGTAAGAATAATAAAATTTTCTTTTTCCTTGTTCCTGGGTTGACTCTAATAGGACAAAAAAACATTTACATTATTATGACTATGTAAACATTATTTAAGTTCTGGGCTAAGACTCCATTTCCCACTTCAAAATATCTGACACCATAGACCTGCGGCCATTTAAAAGAGGATGTTGCTGGCATCAAGGTCACCTGTATTATCTTCTCTTATATTCAGTCTATTGCTTAAGGTTCTAATGCATTTTTACTAGCTTTATATTTAGATTAAAAAGTTTTAATGTTGTTTCCAATCATCATTCTTTTAGTTTTTCTTGCACCGTTTGTGGTCATGCATTCTCTCTGTCTTTCTCTCTCCTTCTCTGTCTTCATTATCTTTATAGGTCTTCTTTCAACCCCCTTAGGGATGTCGCTTCTGTACCTCTGTGTCTCCTTGTTTCCAGCTTTGCTGGTTGCTTTTTAGTTTGCCATGCAACTGCCCTCTTGTGAATTTCTTTCTCTACCATTCTGGGATGGAATATTGTTTCATGGATTCCAAGTTTTCCTCATTTTTAGTTTACTCTGCATGTTTGGAGTACATCCTAAAAGAAATTCCCAGGATAAGTGCAAGGGAAGTAAACTATCTCAGAAAATGTCTTACAGATAGCTTTATTCTGGCTTACATTTCAATTGATAGTTTTGTTCGATTCAGAGACAATAATAGAAAATTTCCTATCAGAACTTTAAAGGTATTACTTTGTTATTTCTAGTACACAGTATTGTCAATAATAAGTCAAATACCTTTGTAAGAAACTACGGGTGACCTGGCATCCTCCAGCGTTGCCTGTGCAGAGCAGCTAGTGGGTGCTGTCATGTGAACATTCATGTCTATCTATCAGGAACATTTCTTTGTATTATTTTATAGATGTTATACCATAAAAATCTCTGGTCTTTATTTTTTGGAATTCTATTAACCAAATACACTCTGTGGGATGATCCTTGATCTTGCTAACACTGTCTCTTGTATTTATCTTTTTGCTTTATGCATTCTACATGTTCTCAATTTTATCCTTTATGTTTGTATGTATGGCTGTATTTTCCTATTGAATCTCTGTATTACTTATAATTTTTAAAAGTTCCTTTTCCTTCTTTGGAATACTTCAGTTTCTTCCAAGAACAGAGAGTTTTGTTTTATATTCTGGCCTCTCCTGTTGTGTGGTGATACGTGGTTTAAGTCATTCCTGGGGCTGAGCATGGTGGCTCACGCCTGTAATCCCAGCATTTTGGGAGGTTGAAGCGGGAAGATCACGAGGTCAGGAGTTCGAGACCAGCCTGGCCAGCATGATGAAACCCCATCTCTACTAAAGATAGAAAAAATTAACCGAGTGTGGTGGCATGTGTCTGTAATCCCAACTACTCGGGAGGCTGATGCAGGAGAATCACTTGAATCCAGGAGGTGGAGGTTGAAGTGAGCTGAGATCGTGCCGTTGCATTCCAGCCTGGGTGACTAGGTGAGACTCCATCTCAAAATAAATAAATAAATAAATAAATAAATAAATAAATAAATAAATTAAAATTCCTGGATTAAAAAGTTGGAATTGATTTCCTCTGCTGCTATGAACAATAATTGACTTGTTTTTGTCCTGGATTTCTGATCTTAAGGGGAAGTCAGGACAGGGACTCAGACTCTATGCAGATCAAAGGAGAGTGGGAAATAACCTGTTGGCAGGCAAAGAGGATATTTGTTCTTCTGGGAAGGGCCAGCATGCACACTAGAAATCTTACTATTCCCAGAATTTTGTTCATTTTCTTAAAGAAGAGCCCTCTGGTTTCTTGCCCAGGGATAAATGCCAACCGAGTGGGATGGGTCTCCCATCTTTGTCCTGTATATAGATCATCAGTGGCTCTGTAGTTAGACTCTTTAATTTCAGTACAGTATTTAATCTCATTTAAATCTCATAAAATCTAAATTACTTCCTATCTCTGTGTGCTGTGTCTCCATGGGATTCCCTTTGGGAAATAGATTGTAATTGAAGCTGTCTTGCAGTATATTTCAGTTTGTGAATTTTCAACTCATTTTTATCTATCAACCTGTGGGACTTCTACTTATATTTCTGACGTTTATTAAAAATTTCTTGTATTAGTAGTGATTTCCTTTACGTTTTGTATAATTACATGGTCTCTAATGACTTCATTCTCTCTTGCTTACTTAGACCACAGAAGGGCTCCGGAGTGATGAATGGTTAAGTCATGAGCCAGGTCCTAGGCCAGCTGGGTCAGTGTGGTTTGAAAGTAACCTCATGCAATGTTGCCTCATTTGTGAAGAGGGCAGTTGCGTGTTGGTTAGGCAGATAATTAGATTTAGAAAAAAAAAAAAAAGTGACAAACATCACAGAAATGGTATTTGAATATAATCACAACTCATTCTGTTGACATTCTGAATATATGTTCTGAAAAGCCAAGGTTTGGTGATCTCAACTTTTTGGGGTATTTGTGAGTGAATATGTGAATCAGCTAGACATCTATTTTCAGAAAGAGTCTTAGATTGTGTTGTTGCTCTTCCCCATGTCTGGTTTTCCTAAATTGGAGTAGCCAGGGGAAGTGTCATGGTAATTCTTTTTTTTTTTTTTTGAGACGGAGTCTTGCTCTGTCGCCCAGGCTGGAGTGCAGTGGCCGGATCTCAGCTCACTGCAAGCTCCGCCTCCCAGGTTTACGCCATTCTCCTGCCTCAGCCTCCCGAGTAGCTGGGACTACAGGCGCCCGCCACCTCGCCCGGCTAGTTTTTTGTATTTTTTAGTAGAGACGGGGTTTCACCGTGTTAGCCAGGATGGTCTCGATCTCCTGACCTCGTGATCCGCCCGTCTCGGCCTCCCAAAGTGCTGGGATTACAGGCGTGAGCCACCGCGCCCGGCCGTGTCATGGTAATTCTTATGGATGGGGGTAGTGGGGGGGAATGTCAGAGAACCCTCCTGAAATTTTTAATAGTTCTATAGTTTAGTGTCAGTGGCATACAGGTAAGGGAAGATGTTTTTCAAGAGATCTTCAACCTTCCAATAAATGGGTAATAGGACTAGTGCTAAATTATTCATTGTTAGCATCTATAAAAACTTCTTTAGAGACTTCTGGTCCTTGTCAGTGGGTGGATTGCTGTCTAGGAGTACAGGAATATTTTGAATTTCTAATTTCTGGTTTATTTTATATTCATACAATGAAGTAGGCTATTGCAGCTGGAGTGGCTTAATGCTTTGAGCCCTAAAGTTATAATTTAAGAAGTATCCTACCTGACAGATGTCTAGGACCCATATCCCACTTCATGCTAACTCAGGCAAGGATTTTTCATCCAACACTATTCTACACTGTCTCCCAGTGGGAAAGTACAGGTGAACTGAAATTACAAATGAAATTACTGAAGGCCAAAAAATATGAATATGTAATATAGAGAGTGGGCATAGGGCAAAGTATTGATTGAAAATAAACAAGATGAGAAGGAACTAGCTAGGGAAAAGAAAAAGGCAATAGACAACAAAAGAAAATATCAAGTTAGTTTAGGAATCAAGGAAATTAGAAAACTTGATGTAATCTGGAGCCAGGGAAGGGTTACAGTGAAAATCAGAATTTTCTGGTCATGAAATCCACGTGGATAAACAATAGACTCACAATTCAGGTGACTATGGAGAAAGTAAATTATATCTTATGGGGATAAGTTGTTCTTCAAGCCCTCGTTGATAACCCTAAGCATTTTTAAGGACTGGAATTTAAAAAGGATGATGTCTAAGAATGATATTGTTTAGATCTGAAAAACTGGCAGACCTAGGATTGACTTGGGTGCCTGTAATTTGCCTTTCTGTATTCAGCTTAGAGTTCTAACTTCTTGCAGCAGATAATAGAGTAGATTTTCTTTCTAAATGGATGAGACTGCATTTTTGGATAATTTATATTGTTGGCAGGATGTGGGAGAAGACACGCTTTACCACACATTACTGAGAGAAACCACTTGGCCCCTTCTGTTGTCTCAGCACAACTGATACTCCATTCCTACAGAAAGCTTCCTCCCTGAGTTCTCTACGTGGTTTCATTCCAATTTTAGTGACTGTGGGCTAACACTGCCTGAGAAGTACTGGTGTGTCAGTATTTGACTGGCAGCTCTGATATGGATGCGAAGTGTCGTTTTCTTCCTGTAGTAGAATATGATTAAAAATAAAATTCACTTTCAGCATTTTTGTTTCTTTTTGAAGAAGTTCAGTATATCTTGGGGGAACAAAAATGTGGGTACATGGAGCCTGTCATGGTCATTAAATACCCAGTTTGGAAAGTACCTCTGTGCAAACAATAGTTATGTGGCACTTTTGCCAGCTTCATTTTAAGGAACAAATTAGAGAAACATTGGCTTGTGACTACATTATGTAAAATACAAAACAAAACTAGAGTAAGAAATTACCCAGTCTTTAGATGGCCCACTGATTTGAGAGAAGAAACAAAATTTTTCTTGTTAGATAGCTGTGGATCTTTTGTGTGTTCATTGGAGCAGCTAAACTTTGGGGCATAAATGGAAAGAAAACAATTTGGAGAAGTATAATAGGGTGGAATTTTGAAAAGTCTTCAGAGTATGGGGCTGAATCATTGCGTTTAGCAGGTAATTGGCAAAGGCATTGTTCTTCTCTGTTTTATTTATTCAGGATTACATATCCTGATTGTTTTTTCTTCTTGATTTTCCTTGCAATAGTATCAACCTTGATAGTGATTTTACAATTGCTCAGTACGTTTCATCTTGGTTAGATCCCAAATCCCTTTGAAATGATTTCCAACTTATTAAAGAGCTGCAAACAATTGTCACAATGCTGAAGCCACCAATTAGGCTCTAGCAGCATCCTTTGTTTTGATTTAATTTTAAGATTATAAAAATACTGTGGAAGAATCATTCAATTTATTTTGTAACTTGATCAATATTTTTAAACTTTAATGTGGTCATTTATAATGAAAATGAAGGAAAACATTATAAGTTTTTGTAATACTTTTCATCAGTTTAATGATCTGCATATAAATTTAGGAATCATCATTTACTTCAAAGTCAATCATTTAAAAAATCTTCTCAACTCCCAGTTATATGAAATTTGAATAATAGTCTGCAGAGATGAGAGACAGAGAGAGAGAGAGAGGGAGAAGCTCTGCAGTTTTCTTGGAGAAATGTAAACCAGAAACCCAGATGTTTTGTATGCTAATCAGGTAACCCTAAGTAGCTTAGTTTTAAAGACTTACAGCAATTCTGAATTATCTGTGTTAATGGAGTTTTAAAATAAAAAAAGTATTGGCTTATGTGAAAATATTTTAGTTTTTCACTTTATTTTTCTTTCTGTTAGCATAACTATGGATATGTTTGTTATTTTGAATGTTCACTTTAAACAGAGTAATGAATTCATGTTGGAAAGTTCTAAGTCAAGAGGAGGCACATACACACTCCTGAAGCTTCCTTCCTTCTTTGCCTCATTATCTCTGTTCTGTTCTTCATTCCAACTTTGAGACCCTCACTAAAACAAATATAAAACAGTAGCCAAATATATTTTCTTTTTATAGTTTTAACTAGTTTACCAAATAATTTTAATTTGTTGAAGATATAAACAAGACATTATTTCTTCTTTTTTGGTCCTGTAGAAGAGTTGAGTGCAGATTCCATAGCTTTCTGATAATTTTTGGCTACGAAAATTAATTCACCATCATTTAGGACAGCAATCCTCATATCCTATCTGAAGCTTACCCCTTACATCCTCCAGTGTAAACTAGAGCTGTTATTTTGTCCAATCAAAGTATGAGTGAAGGCTCATAGGCAAGGATGATGGTGGGTCCAATGTTGGTATTCTCTTTCTGGATATAACATCTTATTTTTGTCTCTATATAGCTGGTTGGGAACAAGGAGGATTTATATATGAGACCAAGCACTTCTTACCTAACTGGAGGCTTATCAGTAATGGGGAAATATCTTTTTATTTTATTTTATTTTTTACACCAGAGAACTAATTTATTTACCACTAAAAGTCTACACAATTTAAAAAAAAAGTTTTATTATGATTAAAAACAGTTAACATGAAATCTACCCTCTTAACAAATTTTTAAGTGCACAATACGATATTGTTGACTATAGCTACAATGTTGTCCAGTAGGTCTCGAGAGCTTATTCATGTTGCTCAATTGAAACTTTAAAATGTTGATGAATAATTTCTCTTTTACGCCTGCCCCCAGTCCTGGCAACATCTATCCCACTCTCTTTCTATGAATTTGATTATTATGTGATTCCACTCATAGAAGTGGTAACCACCATTCTAAACTCTACTTCTATGAGGCCAATTTCTTTAGATTCCACATATAAGTGAGATCATGCAGTATTTGTTTTTCTGTGACTGGCTTATTTCCTTTAGCTAATATCCTTAAGGTTTGTTTATATTGTCACATATTGCAGAATTTCCTTCTTTAAAAAAGATAATATTTCATGATATTTATGCATCTCGTTTTCTTTTCCATTCATCTGCCAATAAACATTTAGGTTGTTTCCACATCTTGACTCTTGTAAACAGTACTGCGGGGAAGATGGGAATACGGTAGTTCCATTTTCACTTTTTGAGGAACCTCCATGCTGTATTCCATAGCGACTACACCATTCTTCATTTCCACCAACAGTGTGAAAGGGTTCCAGTTTCTCTATATTCTTGCCAACACTGGTTGTTTTTTTGATAATAGTCATTCTGACAGGTGTGAGGTGATACCTCATTGTGATTTTGATTTGCATTTTCCTGATGATGCAAATCTCAGGAAATGATGTTGAACATTGGTTTTTATAGCTGTTGGCCATTTGTAGGTCTTCTTTGGATAAATGTCTATTCAACTATTCTGCCTATATTTTCAGTTGGATTAGTTTTTCTGCTATTGAGTTGTAGAAGTTTCTTACCAATTTCGAAAACTAACCCATTCTCAGATATATAGCTTGCAAGTATGTTTTCTGATTTCATAGATTGTCATTTCACTGCTTTCTTTGCTCTGCAGAAGCTTTTTAGTTGATGTAGTGCCACTTGTTTATTTTTATCTGCCAGTGCTTTGGATGTCAAATTCATCAAATCATTGCCTAGATGAATGTCATGAATATTTTCTCCTATTTTTTTCTAGCAATATTATAATTCCAGGTCTTACATTTAGTTCTTTAATCCATTTTGACTTGATTTTTGCATATGGCAATAATGAAAGTGCCAGTTTTATTCTTTTTTTTTTGTAATTTGCACAATTTCTTTATTATAATTATTGTTATACTTCAAGTTCTAGGGTACATGTGCACAATGTGCAGGTTTGTTACATAGGTATACATGTGCCATGTTGGTTTGCTGCACCCATCAACTCGTCATTCACATTAGGTATATCTCCTAATGCTATCCCTCCCCCAGCCCCCCAGCCCCCGACAGGCCCTGGTGTGTGATGTTCCCCACCCTGTGTCCAAGTGTTCTCATTGTTCAATTCCCACCTGAGTGAGAACATGCAGTGTTTGGTTTTCTGTCCTTGTGATAGTTTGCTGAGAATGATGCTTTCCAGCTTCATCCATGTCCCTGCAAAGGACATGGATGCATAGTATTCCATAGTGTATATGTGCCACATTTTCTTAATCCAGTCTATCATTGATGGACATCTGGGTTGGTTCCAAGTCTTTGCTATTGTCGATATCTAGTTTTCCCAACACTATTTGTGAAAAGACTGTCCTTTCCCCATTGTATATTCTTGGAATCCTCACTGAAGATCAGTTGACCAAATATTCACAGATTTATTTCTGGGGTCTCTATTCTCTTCTATTGGCTTATATGTCTGTATTTATACCAGTACTTTATCATTTTGATTTTTGTAGCTTTGTAATATATTTTGAAATCAGGAAGGGAGATACCTTCAGCTATGTTCTTCTTGCTCAAAATTGCTTTGCTATTTGGGTTCTTTTATAGTTTAATATAAATTTTAGGATTTTTTCTACCTCTATAAAATTTCTTTGGGATTTTGATAGGGATTGCATAGAATCTGTAGATCACTTTGAGTAGTCTGGCATTTTCATAGTATTGAGCCTTCTAATCCATAAATAAAGGATGTCTTTCCATTTGCTTGTGTCTTGTTTAATTTCTTTCATCAGTATTCTTTAATTTTCCATATATAAGTCTTTCATCTCCTTAGGCTTATTTCTAGGTATTTTTATTATTCGTGATGCTATTGTAAATGAGACTGTTTTCCCAATTTTTTCAGATAGTTTGTCATTAATATATAGCAATACAATTGATTTTTATGTTGATTTTGTATCATTTAACTCTATTGAATTTGTTCTAGCAGTGTTGTTGGTTTTTTTTTTTTTATAATTGAGTCTTTAGAGTTTTCTATACATAAGATGATGTCATCTGCAAACAGGGACAATTTTGCTTCGTTCCAATTTGGATACCTTTTACTTTCTTTTCTTGTCTGATTGCTCTGGCTAGGACTTCCATTACTGTGTTGAATAGAAGTGCTAAGAGTAGGCATCCTTGCCTTTGTCCTGATCTCTCAAATTTTCACCACTGAGTATGATGTTACCTGTAGGCTTTTCATATGTGGTCTTTATTATGTTGAGGTATTTTCCTTTTAGTCCTAGTTTGTTGTCAGTTTTTATATGGAAGTGTGGTTGAATTTCATCAAATGCCTTTTCTGCTTCTATTTGGATGATTATGGAATTTTTATCCTTTATTAATGATTAATTGATTTGCATATGTCGCCATCCTTGCAACTCAGGGATAAATCCCACTTGGCCATGGTGTATGATCCTTTTAATGTGCTATTGGATTTGATTTGCTAGTATTTTGTTGAGAATTTTGCTTCTATACTCATCAGGAATATTGGCTTGTAGCTTTCTTTTCCTTTGTTGTATTTGGCTTTGGTATGAGGGTAATGCTGGCCTCAAAAAAATTAGTTTGGAAGTGTTCTCTCCTCTTCAGTTTTTTGGAATAGTTTGAGAAGGGTTGGCATTAAATCTTTAAATGTTTGGTGTAATTCAGCAGTTAAGCCATCTGGTCCTGCACTTTTCTTTGTAGGGACATTTTTTATTACTAGTTCAATCTCCACACTAATTGTAGGTATGTTTGGACTTCATATTTCTTAATGATTCAGTCTTGGTAAGTTTTTTTCTAGTGATTTTTTCATTTCTTTTAGATTATCCGGTTTATCTGAGTAGAATTACTTTTAGCAATCTCTTATAATTTGTTTTATATTCATTGGCATTAGTTGCAATGGGGAAATATCTTTGACTTTGCTCTGGTTCAGTCTGGTTCCATATACTGGTGACCATGGCTGACAGGTGGTTTCCAAATCAGTAGTGTGCTTTGCTTCCTTGAGTTGAGTTCAGCTTCAACTAGCATCTTCTTTGATGAAGAGCCCTTCAGAAAACAGCAGGTCTATCATCCCTTGGTCCTTGCTATTGATCAAAATCCCTAATTAAAACACTTTCACTAGGAAAGATGTCTCACTGCCCAGTGGCTGCTAGAAAAGACTAGGGCACCTGCCCATCATCTGACTTTCATTTCTTTTTCACAGGGAGGTGGGACTACCCAAACTGTTAAATTCTCTTCCTCATCTCCAAAGGGTTCTGGTAGCCATCTACTAGACCTAAATATAACCATAACCATCACCCTAACTTTTTGCCTTGGACCAGATGAAACTCTATTATAATTTTTACATCAATGGTTCAGACTTCTCCAGAAATTCTCCAGCCTTGAGAAATTTCTAACAATAAGCACTTTCTCCAATAATGTACACTTTCACGCATGTGAGAAATCGATAAATTTCATGCATCAAGAAGTTCTAAAGAAAACTGTCTTACCATCCTTCTCTGTAGTGGTAGCCCCAAGTATAGCTGTAGGTTTTGTTGCTCAGCAAATATCCACCTAGAATATCTTTTTATGCAGCTACCAGCAGTCTTCACAAGTGGTTCAGTTGGAGGACTGTCCTTCTGAGGGAAGGACCCAAAGCCACTCCTCTAAACATGGCTCTTTCCCAGAGGCTGACAAGCCACAACTTGATGCCCTTGAGCCCTTCCCTCTCAGTTTTCTCCCTATAGAGATGAGATTTAAGAGGAAGGGTGGATGGGAACTTGCTCAAGTAGGGCTGTCTCTGGAATGTCTTGGTTGGCCTTCAGGATGGCTCTCTGACTCCTCTTAGAAGGTAAAGTAAAGGTAGTTTTTGGGAAGCTCTTCTCAGACCTTTCAACTTTAGGATTTACCTGGATTTCCAGGTAAAGGAAAAATCCTACTCAACATTCTGTTACACTATAATTTCTTAGTATTTGCACTGTTGGCATGAGAAACAATGAATATCTTTGGTTAAAAATATATATATTTTGGTTATATATATATATATATGTTTAAACTTAACAGGGCAAGTAGAAGTTTTGATATTATAAAAGAGGGCTTAAGAAGAATGGTTCGAAATACCAAGAGTTTAAAATTACTATTGATGCCATAAATCACTGAGGGGTAGAATGTTATGCCTGCATATTGTACAAGGCCAGATGCCTTACTAAGTGCAATGTAACAAGAGGAAGCACACGTAAGTGCTAAGGGACATGAGATTACTATGTTCATTATAATGGGCTTCTAAACTTTCAAACATCATATCCACATATTGTACAATGGGCAGTACTGAAACAGCTTGGATACATTTGTTATAATAATTAGTTAACCATATATTTCTTTAGTAAATGTTTGTTTGCGTCATCTTTTTGACATTTAGGGCTTGTTTATTTAAAATCTTTGCTTATTTATTTGTTTGTTTATTTGAGATGGAGTTTTGCTATTGTTGCCCAGGCTGGAGTGCAGTGGTACAAACTCGGCTCACCGCAACCTCCGCCTCCTGGGTTCAAGTGATTCTCCTGCCTCAGTCTCCCGAGTAGCTGGGATTACAGGCATATGCCACCACACCCAGCTAATTTTTTTTTTTTTTTTGTATTTTTTGTAGCCACAGGGTTTCTCCATGTTGGTCAGTCTGGTCTCGAACTCCTGACCTCAGGTGATTCGCCTGCCTTGGCCTCCCAAAGTGCTGGGATTACAGGCATGAGCCACCACGCCCGGCAACCTTCACTTATGTTTAAGATAAATTATACCTGAATTTCATGTTTAAATTTAGATACTTAAATTATATTCCACATTGAATCTTCTTATTTAGTTTAGTTTGCATTAACTTAGCATTTCTTCAACAATAAACAGTATTGCATTTCTTTCAACCTGAACATAATAAATACTGGGACTCCCTTGTTAATTAAGACTTGAAAACTAACTGGGAAGCCAATCAGCCATTCTGTTACCCATACTAAACAGTTTGGAATAAACTGGGAGTGCACACATTCCTTTTATCACAGAAAATTACAAGGTTTTGGTGATGCCTTTGATGCAAGTAAATCTTTATGATTTATCTTTGTCTAGTGTTTTCCCTAAATACTCCTACATAGAGCTTTGGACAGCAAGACACTTTATCTCTCTCAACTTTAGTTTGCTCTTTTTAATGACCCATCCAGCTTGGCAGTTTATGGTGTTATCATGTCTAATTTTTTATATTTACCCTCTGGATTATATTTTCAGCTATCAGGGTATTGGGAAATACCATTCTCTAAGACTGAGTCAATTAGATATTATTTATTAATCTTAAAAGAAAATGTCCTATATTCACATACCCATCTTAAAATGAAAGAAATGAATAAATAAACATTTTAAATAAATAAAATGAAAGATAATTCAAGTTTAAATGAGGGAGAATCTGTAGCTGTTGCTGTTGATCAGACCATTGTGTTATCATTTTGGTAATAATATGGTATAGCATCCTGGATTTGTTTTTATTTTACTACTTTTTTTTTTTTTTTTTTTTTTTTGGAAACACGGTCTCACTCTGTTGCCCAGGCTGGGTGTAGTGGCATGATCTTGACTCACTGCAACCTCCGCCCTGGGTTCAATCAATTCTTCTGCCTCAGCCTCCTAAGTAGCTGGGACCACGGGCGCAAGCCACCATGCCTGGCTAATTTTTATATTTTTAGTAGAAATGGGGTTTCACCATATTGGCTAGGCTGGTCTCGAACTCCTGACCTCATGATCTGCCCACCTTGGCCTCCCAAAGTGCTGAGACTACAGGTGTGAGCCACTGTGCCAGGCCTATTTTACTACCTTTGTAGCTGTTTTTCTAAGGAAGTACAAGACGAAAGGTGCCAATCATGGCAATTATGGTTAACCTGGGTGAAATAAATATTTGAGCAGGAATATATATTTCAATGTGCTGACAGCTGGTAGGATTAGTATACCATGTAGTGTGTCTGTCACAAGGAAGTAAAGTTGACTAATCAAGTCTTATATAAAAGATCTGATTTCTAGTATTGAACTTCAAATGTTTACATTAAGTTCAAATTAAAGAGAGGATTGAAAAAGCTCATGTGATTTCATGGGCTGCTATAATAATGAAATTACTTATAGGATTATCATTTATGTGTATATTTTATTAACATTCCTATTTAGCCAACTTGATAAATATGCATTTGATTCATTTCTATTGAATACTGTCCTTATCGCATTCCTAAATGTCATCAACTTCGAATTGTTTAATTCTTTCTTGAAATTGGAATGCTAGTACTTCAAAATGGTATTTATGGAATTATTGCAATGCTGCTTTATAGCATTTTGGGTCTTCTTGGAGAAACCTGTTATAGAAAATAATGTATTTATTATATAAGGCCTATTTACCATGCTGTGTTCCTATACAAAAACAGTGAATTTTGACAAGTAAATCTTATCTGTGGTGTTAGTTTGCTTTGGTATTTTGCTGGTTCATTTCATCCCTATGCAGAGATTTTTATTTATTCACTCATTTATAGATAACAATAGAAGTCTGACTAAAAGCATTCCCCCCTTGCTGCTTGAAATCTCAAAATATACACAAACATCTTTCTAGGATTTCTGAACCAAGAATACAGTAATTTTTATATAATTTTCTCTATTCTTTTCTGAGTTTCCATTAAATAGATCAATGTTATTCATAGGTTTTATAAACCATATGAAATATTAGCATTGAGTTATAATTAGAAATCTTGCTGTTAACTTGACTTCCAGTTAAGAAATCAGTGACTTATATTATCACTGATATAGACTAAAAATTATGTGTACTTGAAAAGATCACTGCCCAACATTTTAATGTTCTGTCATCTGAAATAGAAAATCAGTCACGCCTTTAAAAAATAAAGCAAAGTCTGTGCAGGTTGTAAGTGTTGCTGCTGATCTGTAAGTACAGCTTAGCCTTCTGCTCGACAATGCAGCTTTCTATCTTTAGGTTAGATTTCAAGTGGCAACGCATTTGTCACGCCAGCTTTCTCAGATCATAAAATGATCATGTCTGTTGACACAATTACTGATGCTGCTATTCAAGACTGGAGAGTGATTGAAGAGAGTTTCAAAGAGAAAATATAATATATCAGTTGCAAATGGAGACATGGGTGACTTTCAAAGGCAGTAAACTCACTATTCTTACATCGAGACTACGAGAGAGAAAAAAATAAGATTGAAATTTTCAGTTCCAATTTAAAGTAATAGTTTACATTCATACCAGGTGGATTCCTGGTATGGAATATAAAAGTTCCAGTTTATACTCAGATTTACAGGTGGAAGGGCTTACAGAATCAATTGAGCATTTTTTAGTTCTGATTCTAAACACACTGTCCACCACTTTTGTTCCAGTGTAAGTTGTTAAGCCACCTCAGAGGTGTTTTAGAAGGAACTGTGGCACAAGACAATGTGATCTATTCAAGAATTATCCAGGACAACAATAACTGAGATGAGGTTTGAATCTCTTTGTTAAAGTTGAAGAGCACTAACAGCTTACCAACTAGTGTCAAAATTACCAGCAACTGGCTTAGTGTGGTGGCTCAGGCCTGTAATCCCAGGACTTTGAGAGGCCAAGGCAGGTGGATCCCTTGAGGTCAGGAGTTTGAGACCAGTCAGGGCAACAGGATGAAACCCTGTCTCTACTAAAAATGAAAAAATTGGCCTGGTGTGGTGGTACATGCCTGTAATCCCAGCTACGAGATTACAGGCTGGGATGAGAATGAGGCTGAGGCATGAGAATCACTTGAACCCGGGAGGCGGAGGTTGCAGTGAGCCAAGATCGCACCACTGCACTCCAGCCTGGGCGGTAGAGCAAGAGTCTGCCTCAAAAAAAAAAAAAAAAAAAAAAAAACCAAAAAAACAAAACAAAACAATAAAAGCAGCAGCAACAACAACAACAACAACAACAAACCATATTACCAGTAGCTGACACGTCCTTCAAGATCAATATCAAACTTGCTCTGACATTCCAGCTATCTGGAGCCCATTTCCTTGTGCACATTACTCACGCCACTTACAAGCCATGATTTGATCTGGAAAAATGCATGTGAGGGTGCCTTGCATCCGTACCTGTCTCTCTCTTCACTAATTGTAGATACTATTGCTCCACCTGAGTTGATTCTTGAATTTCTGATTCCTAAACTATTCCTGGTCTTTGGTTAGATTCACTACTTTGGTCTTTGCAATGTATCTTTGTTTTCCTGATTTCTTACCACTTTTAATATCGAATGATGACGTATTGCTCTTTGTACAGGCCATTTAGGTACAGTCAGCCCTTGGTATCTGTGGGTTCCACATCTGTGGATTCAATCAACCATAGGTTGAAAATATTCAGAAAAAAAAAAAAAAAAAAGGAATGCTGGTGTTTGTGCTAAACATGTAAAGACATTTTTCCTCATCATTATTCCCTAAAAAATGCAGTATAAAAACTGTTTTCACAGAATGTGCATTGTTTGAGGCATTGTAATTAACCTAGAAATGATTTGAAGTATACAGTAGGATGTGTGTAGGTTATAAGCAAATATTACACCATCTTACATAGAAGATTTCAGAATCCATGGATTTTGGAATCTGGAAGGTCCTGGAAACAGCATACAGAGGCATACAGAGGTTGAGAGGGTGGCTTTGTGGTTAAGCTACCTTGGCTGAGCACAGCTTTGCCACTTACTCTATGTGTATATATATGCATATATTATAATGGTCCTTGGCAAATTAGATTTTCTCATTTTGTGTAATTTTCTTCAATTGTGCAATTATGATATCAATAGGGATGTTTTAAGATTAATCAGGAAATACATAAAAAGAACTCTAAACTATACTTGCTACACAGTTGTAAGCTATTAGCCATTTTTGCTCTTGACTGTGGTACTTACATATACTTAACTCTCTGCTAACCTAACACAAATCATAAATGCTACCTAGAATTTTGATCCTATCCTTCCACCCTTTTAACCCTGAGCTTAGTCAAGTTGCTTTACGACAGTTAATTATAAATTTGTTGAAATGTACCTTATAAATGTGATCTGTGAAAATTCTTCAAATCCAGTAACAGATGCCATATGTTAATATGAATTTATGTTTAATTTTAATTCAAATTAATTCTCTTCTTTTTTTTGTGAAACCAGAATTCCTTTATAATTTACAGTTTAAAGCAAACTTGAAGTACATCTTTATATTACTTATTGGTATTCAACATATGCTTAGCAAGCACATATATATAGTATATATAATATACGTACATATACATATACTTTGTCAATATACACATATATACACATACCTTGTCATATACATACATGTTGCCATATTTCTACATTTACACTTTGCCCAAATTCTGAGCATGCAAAGATGAATAAGATATGGCAATGAATGAATAAAAAGATCTTACTAAGAAAGCATTAAACCTTTTTTGGAGCTACTCATTACATTGGTATTAGCTAGAATTTCATATTTTGATTCTTTACTCACAGTGAATTCTGTAATAGGAAAGGTTGTACAGCAACAATGGGGAATTTCCAGAAATTTCTTATGATTGCCACTTGTGGTTGTTTTACTAAAACTGAAAGCAAGATTGTCACAAGAGTGAAGATAGATCCTGGCAAGACGGAAACAGAAGCAGCAACCAAGTGCCCTGGGCTGGTGTGAGAGAAAAATGTACAGAGACAGAAAGGATGGACCAAGAGTGCTTCCAAGCACCTGAGCCCGTCTCTGTCGGATACATGTTACTTTTCTTTGTTATTTGCTATCCTTGTGGTAATGGATCCAGAGCATTATCCAGTCTTACCCTAATACAGCTGCCTTTGCTCTCTTTTAAGATTTCAAAGTTTTCTTCTTAAATATACTCTAATGAGGAGAAAATTGCCAGCAAGGCACTGTGAGGTCTTCTGTACTTGCCAGTGTCTACTGGGAGACAGTATTCCAGTGGATATCACAGGAAGATATCCCTGATCCCTTCTTTAGGGGAGCAGCTTCCCCACAGGCAGCTCATTTTTCAGAGCAAGAACAAGGCTCTGTCTTATCTTTTTCTTTGTGTTACTTCTTTGTGCTGTTCCTTGGCCCTTTATTTGAAAACAGTACTTAATAGTGTTTCCATATTTCTTTCAAGTAGTCTTATGAGTTACAAATAAAACTAAAGACACCAAAGGACACCAATGAAGAAGTCTTTCTTTCTTTTTTTTTTTTTTTTTTTTTTTTTTTTTTGAGACGGAGTCTCGCTGTGTTGCTCAGGCTGGAGTGCAGTGGCGCGATCTCGGCTCACTGCAAGCTCCGCCTCCCAGGTTTACGCCATTCTCCTGCCTCAGCCTCCCGAGTAGCTGGGACTACAGGCGCCCGCCATCTCGCCCGGCTAGTTTTTTGTATTTTTTAGTAGAGACGGGGTTTCATCGTGTAGACCAGGATGGTCTCGATCTCCTGACCTCGTGATCCGCCCGTCTCGGCCTCCCAAAGTGCTGGGATTACAGGCTTGAGCCACCGCGCCCAGCCGAAGAAGTCTTTCATTTATATCTGATTAGGGAAAGAAACTAAAGACAATGGAATGGAACTGACATTCTCTTTAGAGACAAAATGCATTTTTGGAACAAAAATACATCCTTTGGAGTCTTTTGTTTACATCTTTTTAAAATAAATAGTCTGAACCATGACTGACATTTACAAGACTGGAGGTTCTCCCGTGAAAAAGAGGAAAGTTTTCTAATGAAAATTATGGACACTTTTTTTTTTCCCCCCGAAACGGAGCCTTGCTCTGTCACCCAGGCTGAAGTGCAGTGGCGTGATCTTGGCTCACTGCAACCTTCGCCTCCTGCGTTCAAGCAGATCTCCTGCCTCAGTCTCCCGAGTAGCTGTGATTACAGGCACCTGCCACCACACCTGGCTAATTTTTGTATCTTTAGTAGAGACTGGTTTTCACCGTGTTGGCCAGGCTGGTCTTGAACTCCTGACCTCAGGTGATCCAGCCACCTCTGCCTCCCAAAGTGCTGGGATGGCACGCACGAGTCACTGTGCCTGGCCCACTTTTTTTTTTTTTTGAAGAGGAGGACTGCTTCTCCATTGTCACTCTAGTTGTAGTGTCATCCCTGAGCCTTGGTTTGAGGCTTTACAATATTAGGTGCTAATCCGAAAAACGCAAAACAATAACTGGTTTTAAAGGCTTGACTAACTTTGAGAACTGAAATTATTCAAACATGCAGCTGCTCTCATGAGTTACTTCATTTCATGGATACAAAGTATTTTGTCTCTCATTCAAGTAACTTTAAACAAGGAGATAATTCTTCAACTATATGTACCCAACCCCAAGATAATTTATTATTTGGGGAAGTAAGGGTAAGAAAGTGCTCAAGCTGTTTTTGGTTTTTCAGAGATGGGAATATGTTCGCGTTTCAACTGGATGTTTTTGGTGCTTTGTAGACATAGTCATTGTACTTCATTTTAGTATTCTGAGATATGAGTTTTCCTTGATATGTCCTTTCACAGTCAATCAAATTGCTTTGCATGGGCATTAGCAAATATTAAGCAGAGAGTATTCAAATGTATGGTTCAAAGAGGAATTCAATCTGAGAGCATTTGTGTTCCACACTTATTTTAGGAAGAATAAAGTGAGCATTTGCATCTGTA
The DNA here is from genome assembly GCF_007565055.1 of Rhinopithecus roxellana. NCBI lineage: Eukaryota > Metazoa > Chordata > Mammalia > Primates > Cercopithecidae > Rhinopithecus > Rhinopithecus roxellana. The sequence goes on from NC_044554.1 coordinate 66,758,088, forward strand.
CAAGTAAACAAACACTGAATAGAAAACTGAGCTAAACAGAGCTATAAAGATTGAACAACAGTAACAAACTGCTAGTAGGTGCTTCATGTAGTGATCTAAAGTGTCAAATAGCAGAAATCCTTGTAATAAATTATTTTGCTATAAAATATTTAATATAAGAACAATTATAATTATAATATTTACAAAAACAATTATAAATATAAATAATAACTGGACACATTAATAAGAATATGAAATATAGCAAGTATAGTAAATGCAGGTATTTGTGGTAATTGTTCATTTAATAATAATGGATAATTAATGGATTGGATTTATGTTTGGATCATATTTGTGTGTGACAAGACAGGGATTCTAGTTTATAGCTGTTCTCAGCATTGTCTGATAGTGATGCAAGATAAATTTAACCATACACTGTTGAGTATTCTGCCTACCTCTTAGCCCAGGCCATAAAGACAGTCTCTTGGCCTGAGCAATTAATCTGAAGCTCCTTTCATCATGTGCCTGCTTTGCTTCTTCGCGTCCAGCTATGGGCACTCTGTTTGCAACCTAACTTGGCACCGTGTAATGGGATCGACTATAAATTGTACCTTACTCTTCCCTGTCACCACGGACCAGATTAAGCTTTCTATGAATCTATCAAAAAGATAAATTGCATCTGTTTTGTTCTATTTGTGTTTCTGTTCTAAATAATTTTATCTATGTTCTTTGTTTTGTTTTTAAGTGTTTCTTTGAGTTTTAACATCATAATTTATTCTTACTGCTCTCACATTTTCATTTTGAGTTATAGGCAACACATCCATCATTTCCATTCTAAAAATAAAAGGAATCTCTGTGCCACAAATTGGAATCTCAAATTCCAACTTACTCTTTTCTTCTTGCATTTATCCTATTATTTGCCAAACAAAACAGGAAGTTCTTTAAGAATGATAAATATTAACCATATGATGTTCATAATATATTAGAAAGAAAGTTATATAATTTAGTGCCCTAAAAATTAGCCTATATGACAATAAAAAGGAAGACTGGAAACAAAAACAGAAAATTGAAGAAAAACTATTTCTGAAATTCAGCTTTTGTAAAAATAATTTTGGTGAACTATACTTTCTATCTCATATTTTCCTCTAAGCAGGAGACTTTTTCTAGGTTTTGTTATATACCATGTGCTTTGCCTTTTGTTCTTCTCTTCCTTGTGACTCTTTTTAATTTTTGTTTATTTGAAATCGGGTTTCATTCTGTCACCCAGGCTAGAGTGCAGTGGCACGATCATAACTCACTGCACCCTCGACCTCCTGGGCTCAAGCAGTCCTTCCACCTTAGCTTCCTGAGTAGCTGGAACTACAGGCATGTGCCACCACATCAGGCTAATTATTATTATGATGATTTTTTTTTTTTTTTTTTTTTTTTTTTTGTAGAAATTGGGTCTTGCTATGTTACCTAGGCTGGTCTCAAACTTCTTAGCTCAAGCTGTCTGCCCATCTCAGCCTCCCAAAGTGCTGGGATTATGCTGGGATTACAGGCAAGAGCCACCACACCTGGCCTCCCTTGTTACTCTTTTGCTTGATTTATTATTGAGCTGGTTTCTCTAAAACTTATCTTTATGTTTTGATTTTTATCTACAATTTTACAATCTACAAAAAAATCTTATGTCTATATTTACATGTTTAGTAATTAAAGATGTGCTGTTTTCTGTTCCTTTACACTGAAACTAATAGCTTAAACAATTTTAGGAAGCACTTAATTCATTTTAAATTTCATTTATTTGAGGAAAGATTAGAATATATTTTTCCAAATATGAAACAATGATACATTACTATATATGTACTTCCAGAAGATAGGTGTTGACAATGAAAAATAAAGTGCGTAAGAGTACCATGAACATTGGGAGTAAATCCCATTTTGTATCTTTTGCAATTTGGTGAGTAAGGAAACTAACTGCCCTGCCACTGGCAATCCAAAATGCATTCAGCTTTCCTCTTCTGTTTATGTGTACTCTTAATATTTTGATTGCTAAGCTATCATTGATTTGCTTTCCAGCTATATCCATAGTAATGTGTACAATTTTTACAAACATCATCACCTAACAAATCTCTTGAGATGAGTGCAATGAAACCATTTTTTTGTATTGTAATCGATACAATTGGGTATTAGGTTAGCCTCTAAGAGTTCAATATCTGAGTCTGAGTTTAGATTACTACCATGTGATGTTCTTAATATATTCAAAACTAGATGTATTAGATGTGTTAGAGGGTTCATGTTATGCATTGGGGGATGGAGACAGGTTATAATCCATGCCAAGCAGAGTATTACATTGAGTTTTATTCATTTATGTGACGAATTCACCTTTCAGAACTACTTTTGGTCAAACAAAATATTGTTTTGGAGAAGTCAAGGTCACAAAGCTGGCATTTTAATATTTCATTCCATTTTTAAAATGAAAAAAATTAGAGCTGCAACATTGTGCTTATTTAATTAAAATAACCCAGCACAATATATCACATACAATGTATCAGTTACATAGTAATGAAATTATAGCAATGGTACACCAGAGCTGTACATTTTCTGGAATAAATTTTATACAAAGAAGAGAACATTTGGGATTTTTTAAAAATAATTTATCTGTTGTTTATTATAGTGTTGTTAAAATGGGAAATGGAAAATAGAATCTCTATCCAATTTAAGCAGGAAGTAGGGGATACATCACATTTATTTTAGGAAGAAGAATAGCAGCAGTTAGGGTGTTGGGCGGAATAAGTAGGTGAGTGAACAGGAGGAGGGATTGGTGGTGGTTGTTGATGATGATATTAGCTATTGCTAACTATAACTATTATGCCTACCCTGTTCTAGGTTATTTATATGGATTCATCCATTCAATACTAAAAAATCATTTGAAGTACGGTTTTACTGATTTATTTTCTCAGATGGGGAAATTGAGGCTCGGGGAAATATGTTTAGTAAGTTATAAATAAGAGACTTAAATCTTGATCTTATTCCAAAGCCTAATGTTTATTTAAACATGAAAATTTTCAAAATGACTTGTGAATATGGCTTTCAAGTTGTGAAGAATGATTTTATTATTGGAAACTGGAAACTTATAATGACAAAAGATAGATTTTCCTTTTTAAAGATAAACCAGGCCGATAACATGTATAACCATTTTAAATAAATGTAATTAGCTAAAATGCTTTGGCCAACAAATAACACATAGTAAGTACTTAGGAATTTTGCCATTATACATTCTGTTTTATATTTCAGAGTGAGGTTAACTGGATATCCAATCCTGGAAAGTTTGTATAATGAAGAGAAAGTATATAGAAATGGATTTTGAAGTATTAGCTTGTATTGTATAATTCTCAAAAGTGCCCAAAGAATGATAGCACATACTTGCTTTATTACATTCATGCTATTTCCTAATACTTACAAAAATTGAAAGTTGGATTATATTATCTCAAGATTGTACATTAAAATATTATTAGCACCTTTTATGTGAAATGCTAACTTAAGTAAAATAATATGGAGCCAAAGTATAAGACATATTTAAGGGACATATTAGGCACTGTCCATGACTTAAAGGAGGTTTAAAACTAATAGAAGAGTTCATTATAATATAGGAGCATAATGAAATTATCATACAAATGATATCAACAAAATTGCATGATGTGAGAGGAGGGATGGGCCACTTATGATTCAAGTGATCAGGTACAAATTAATGGAAGAGGCATTTGAATAATTATTGAAGGAATAGTAGTGTTTTGACAGCTAGGAATGGAAGAATGGTCTTCAAAGTAGGGGCAAAACAAGAGTCAATAGAGACATACGTAAGAGAAGATGAATACAAAAATTGAGTGAAGCATATAATTTTCTTATGGGCATTTTGTGTGATGCTCAAAAGGTAGATTGGGAAAGAGTGAGGGCATAAAGTCAGACTACTAATGTTTATTTTGCTTTGTAAACTGTGAGAAGTTGTAAATTTTCATTAGAGAAGTAAATAAGCAAACAAAGAGAATGTCAAGAGTATTTTATCTGGCCCTGATTTCTTTCTTTCTTTTTTTTTTTTTTTTTTTTTTTTTGAGATGGAGTCTGGCTCTGCCACCCAGGCTGGAATGCAGTGGCCGGATCTCAGCTCACTGCAAGCCCCGCCTCCTGGGTTTACGTCATTCTCCTGCCTCAGCCTCCCAAGTAGCTGGGACTACAGGCGCCCGCCTCGTCGCCCGGCTAGTTTTTTTTTTTTTTTTTTTTTTTTTTTTTTGTAGTTTTTTTAGTAGAGACGGGGTTTCACCGTATTAGTCAGGATGGTCTTGATCTCCTGACCTCGTGATCCGCCCGTCTCGGTCTCCCAAAGTGCTAGGATTACAGGCTTGAGCCACCGCGCCCAGCTCTGGCCCTGATTTCTATGTGCAAGATGGATTAGAAGAGAAAGAAAGTCTAGTTAAGTTTCCTTTGTGGTAGTCAAGGAATAGCATTATGATGAATGGTTCCAGCAGGGCTGGAAAAAAACATGGATGGATTAAAAAAAATTACATATGGTTGCCAATATAGGGCATAAAACTGAGTTGAAAAAAATTAGAGAAATCAAGAAGAAAATGTTTCGGCCAAATGGTGAATCTATTTGTAGACATGATGAGCTTTATGTCTCATACTTTAGTTCTATCTCACAGCGCTTGGTCCACAGGTCATTGGAAATGTTCTAGTTCATAAGTAATAAGATCAGGATTGAAGTACAGCAATGATGTTTAAGGCCAGGGAATAGTTGGGACCTCTGACAAAGACAAGTCAAAAAATATTAAGGATAAAACCATAGGCAGTCATAGGGGAACTATCAACAAGAAGAGTGAACCAGCATTCATGACAAGGAGAAATAATAATGATAGTGTTTAGATCTCAAGTAAGGAGCGCTTCAAAAAAGAGGTAGATAGAAAAGAGGCCATTAGATTTGAATGCCGATACCTTTCTCATGAGCATTTAAAATGAATAGATGGTAAAAGCTATTTTGCATGGGGAAGATGGTACAGGGGACATAAAACATTGCTTCTAAAGGTATGGTCAAGAAAGAATAAGAACGCAGGAGTTAAAGAATACAACTATGTCATAGATGGTATTTTCAAGGCGTGAGAGACCAGGGGTGTTTAAACAGCAATGCAGCAATATTATGTTATATTATTATTTAATTTCATAAATATGATATTTTCTTATTATTTTCCTTTTTTGTATTTATCATTACATCTGTATCTCAGAGTCAAGGCTGCGTATTTGAGTTTTTTCCTCTCTTTTTTTTTCTCCCTCAATTAGACTTGCCAGCTATCTGTAATTTTAACTGGTTATTCCATAGAAACTGTTCTTGGATTTTGTTTTTAATTAATTCACCATTATTCTGTTTCTAAGTCTTTTTTTAAAGTAATTCTTCCCTCTACTTCTTATAGTTTTATCTCTAATACTAAGTTCATTTATTTTTATTATTTCCTATTTTAAAATAAAACATCGAATGATACAAATTTTTGTTGTAAGTACAGATTTGTGTGTAACACTTAAGTTTTGATGCAGCTTTCTCATTATCTTTATTTCTAAATGGTCCTAATTGCACTTCTGACCTGACTTATTGGGAAGAATTATTGTTTAATTTCTAAGTGGTTGCATTTTATGCTTATAATCTTATTTATTTCTAGTTTTACTACAAAGTTATCAGAAAATGTGGCCTAAACAAAGATTTTCTTGAAAAAAGTTTAATCTATTAAGAATTTCTTTATGATTCATTTTAAAAAATACATTTTTGGCCAGGTACAGTGGCTCATGCCTGTAATCCCAGCACTTTGGGAGGTCAAGGCGGGCGGATCATGAGGGCAAGAGATGGAGACCATCTTTGCCAATATGGTGAAACCTCATCTCTACTAAAAATGCAAAAATTAGCCAGGCATGGTGGCTGGGGCCTGTAGTCCCAGCTGCTTGGGGGCTGAGGCAGGAGAATTGCTTGAACCCGGGAGGCAGAGGTTGCAGTGAACCGAGATCACTCCACTGCACTCTAGCCTGGGGACAGAGGGAGACTGGGTCTTGGAAACAAAACAAAACAAAGCGAAAAAAAAAAAAAAAAAAAAAAAAAACTCAAAAAAAAAAAAAAAACCTTTTTCATTGAACTCTGAAACTTGTCAATTTGTCATTTTTCTAACAGTTTTTTTTCTTGCTGTTTGCTTTATTGCCCATAAAACAACATGCAAGTTATATTTTTATTGAGACCTGGGCGTTAGGATCTAGATTATTGTTATATTCTTACATGTACATTGTATATTCTTCATAACTATTTTTGATAATAGAATCCTGTTTTATAACTAACTTTACTCATATTTTTGTAGGTTTCTCACATGTATCAGCAATCACAGTCATTTATTTTACACTATGGCTCCTATATTGGACTTCTCAAGTTTGCTTGAATTTTTAGTAGATTGCATTACATATTCAGGTAATTTTTCCCAATAAAGTGTCCTTAAATGTTATATTTTCTGAATGATTGTATATCTGACAGTTTCCTTCTAATCCTCAAACATAAAATAAACCTTGTCAGATTATTAATTATGTGATCATAAGAGTTTCTCCTAAAAAGTATTATGCTTCTTTTTATTCTGCATTTGTATTGTGGCAGAATAACTATAAATAAATAGAAGTATAAATGTAAAATACAACCACTTAGAAATTAAATAATAACTTTTCAGTAAGTCAGGTCAAAAGTGCAATCAGGATCATTTAGAAATAAAAAATAATGAGAAGGCTGCATCAAAACTTGAGACTATCTTTTTAAAAGAGTTTTACTAGATGATTTTATTAGGGGCGGGGGATCCTTGCTTGAATTTTATTGGGCTTTTCTTTAACTTGCAATTCCCCACCAAAATAATCTTATGTTTTGTCAGTTATTTACATTGATTTTGACTTTCAATCTATTTGCATAGATGTTTCTTCAGAAAAAAAAAAACTTTCCATATAACTTTCATTTTATTTTTCTATAACAGCTGTTTGGATCTATAATTCTCTGAATAGCCTCTGTCTTCTCTTTTCTTCCATATTTTCTATTATATGTTCCATGTTTGTATTTTTTTCTTCAGTGGTTTGTAGAAGAAGCTTTATGTGGTTTCTACATGAATAATTTGACTTCATGCAAACTCTACCTCTACCCTGCACTTCAATGTTTTCTATGTGGATTTAAATTTGACATTTCATTTTTAGCTCTCTGTACTTTGTCTCTTACCTGTCTTCCTTTTCAATTAGGTTTCTTAACTTTTCATTTCAACTTGCTCTTTTTTTTTTTTTTTGAGACGGAGTCTCACTCTGTCGCCCAGGACAGAGTGGCCGGATCTCAGCTCACTGCAAGCTCCGCCTCCCGGGTTCACGCCATTCTCCTGCCTCAGCCTCCTGAGTAGCTGGGACTACAGGCGCCTGCCACCTCGCCCGGCTAGTTTTTTTTTTTTTTTTTTGTATTTTTTTTAGTAGAGACGGGGTTTCACCATGTTAGCCAGGATGGTCTCTATCTCCTGACCTCGTGATCCGCCCGTCTGGGCCTCCCAAAGTGCTGGGATTACAGGCTTGAGCCACCGCGCCCGGCCTAACTTGCTCTTCTTTAAAATGCTTATTAAATTTATTTACACTTATGATTTTAAATGGCCATTGGTCCCACCAAGCTCATTTGGAAGATGGCAGCCTCCAGTACTTCTGCCCTTAGTTTCAGATGCCCAAAGTCAACTACAGTCAACGTTTTAAATTAATGGGTCCTTGATGTGTTTTACTCTTCTCTCCTGAATAATTTGCTCACACTTACTTCCTACTTCTTACTTTTCTGCTATGTTTATTTATATTGACTTCTCACCATGGGAAATGAGGAATTATCTCCTTTATACCTATTTTACCCCTGTTATTTACACTTCCTGTCCTACTATCTTCCCAGTGTAGCTACACCATACCTTACATTATCATGGTCATATAGATGCTGCTCATAACTGTGTCACCTGTTATGCTTTGATTACTTTTATTTTCTTGGAAATATTTTTGTTGTCCTTATAGCTAGTAACCATAATTTTTAAAGTTATCTGTTTAAATACTTAGTGTTTCTGTTTTGGTTTTTATGTAATTAAGATTTGTTTTTTACATACTTAAGGATGATTTATTCCCAAACTTTCTACCAGAGGACGTTTGGATAGTTAACAAGTTTATGTTCTTTTCGTTTCCTTTTTTTTTTAAAAAAAGTTATACTTTAAGTTCTAGGGTACATGTGCACGACGTGCAGATTTGTTACATATGTATGCATGTGCCATGTTGGTTTGCTGCACCCACCAACTCGCCATCTACATTAGGCATTTCTCCTAATGTTATCCCTCTCCCACATCCCCACCCATGACAGGCCCTGGTGTGTGATGTTAAAGTTTATGTTCTTAGAGAGTCTCTCCAGCTTCTCCAATTTAGACTGGTACCTGTCTAGGTGAACAGCACAGCTTGCATCCTAGGATCTCCCTTGACTGTCATTCTGAGGACGTTCTTCACATCCTTTTTATGGTGGATTCACATCTTTTTTGTGGTGCGTCTCCTATTTCCTGTAGCCAACTCCCCGTCTTCCTTCACTTATTTTCTTATTTAGGTTCAGCACATCAACTAGTGGTTTTTTAAATTTTGTTTTTTTGCTCTCCAGAATCTTTTATGATCTATTTGTTCTCGGGATTCTGATATCTCTGCAAGATATAAACTAATTTTATAAGATATAAACATATTTTTATATGTTGTGCTAGAATCTCAGAAGAACTTTTTAATCTAGAATTTCATATACTTTCATTCTGGAAAAATTTTGGTATTTTTATTTAATAATTCCAACTCCCTCTTTGCTTTTCCATGAATTCTTCTTATAAATATTGGGCATGCTGAAATTATCTTTAATTAACTTTTTTTGCGTAATTTTTTTCTCTATGTCTTTTTGCTTAAATTTCTGGGAGATTATCTCAACTTTACCTTCAAATTATTCTATTGAGTCTTCATTTCTGAGATTTCAATCAGAATTATAATTATTATCCAGAATTATAATTTATTATGAATAATAATGAATGGTAATGTATCATAGATATGTTATTAAACATAATAATTATAGTTAATTTATTCTCTCATGCTTTCTGAATTTTTTTATAGAAACTTCCTATTTTCATGCGTCTATGTTTTTTAGCAATCTCTGAAGTTATAGATAACTTTAGATACCTCCCTCTCCATGCTTTGGGGAAAAAGACTCCATTTTCCCCAAATTACTTTTCTCTCTATTTGTTTAATGTTGATTTTGCATGGCAGAATATTTCTTCAAATGCCCAATGATCTTTGGACTTCCATTTATATGTAAGGTGCACTAAAACGCTGATTTAAAACTCTTTGCACTTGGATGAGTCTGTTGACAGCGAGCTTCATTGAAAAATCACCTAATATTACAACATTTTGATCTTCTATGTTGCTAAATCTAAAATTTCCCAAAGGTGAATCTTCAAATCCCTTGTTAATTGTGTAAGACTGGCTAATAGTATTCTGTGACCCAGGTAGGAAAACAGAACTGGAAGACTCAAAACTCAGGATTCAGATTTTTACTTGGTACAACTAATTTCATGATGGTATCCCAATACCAACTGTGCCAGGTGTCTTGCATCCAAGAGATCCCTTGATTTACTTTGTAGGAAGAGTTCCATTCAGGGTTACTTTGAATAAAATATGCTAAATTCATATAAAAATGATTATGATGTCTCATATAGAATGAAATGACTAGAATAATCCTAGCTGGAGTGTGTATCTTACTGTAATGATTATGAAGGAAAAGGAATCACTAGGATGTAGCATTCTCACACCATGAAACAAATATTTACCTTATTCTAAGTTGTCCTGTGAGAATAAATCCTTTAAACAAATTACTACCAAATTATTTTGCTGCTTCTTTCTAAATCTGTTTTAAACTCTTTCTTTTCTATTCTCAGTGAACTGATCGCCTGGCCTGACTCATTCATTCCCTGCTCCTGTCTAAGGCCTCTCCTGTGTAGGGCCATATTCCCTTCACTTGGACTATTATTTTAAATGCCTTATGCTGACTTCACTGTCTCCTATCTCCTCTGCTCCCTTTTCTGGATGGGATGTTCCTAATAGAGTTGGTTTTCAAAACATTTTGGCTATCTATTATGGGTCATGCACTGCCCTGGGAGCATTGAGGAGAGGCAGTAAAATGTGATTCAGTCACCCTGGACTTGAGTCTATTAGACATCATTTACTAGCTGTGTGATGTGGTGCATATCAACCACTGTTCTATATTTCTTTAAACAAAATAGGAGGAAAATACTTAACTCACGGGGTTGCTATAAGCATTAAATGTTAAGTGATTAGAACAATCTGACACATAGTATGTCCTCAGTAAATGTTATTATTATTACTATTATTATCCTCTTTATGTGTTTTGTTTGTTTACTAATATAACTTGCCACTGAAAACATTCATTCCAAACCTCTTTGTCTATCTTTAACATTCTGAAGACATGTGTTCCTGTAACCTTCTATAGATTGCATTAAATACACGTTGAGTCATATGGGCTAACACTGAAATGGAAAAGTGTTTTGCACTGAACAGAACATCTCCTATATTGTTCAAAATATCACAGAATAATTTACAATGAATTATCTTAGTTTCTGCATGCACGAATCAAATTGGTACACGGAAAAAAGAAATTTACATAATTAAATGAAATAGTCTTAAAATTCGCAGCATAGACATTAGAGAGTACTAGTTCTGAGCTGATTTTAGTATTATTAACTTCTACTTATTAGCAATGAAGGATCAATTTAATTAGATTTAGTTATGAAGTACTGACCATATAGATTCAATGTAATTATTTATGCATAACATTTAAGTCATATTTTAAAATTTAGCTGACTTTTAAGTTCAAAAACATGAATACTATAATACTTTTAAATACTAGTCACAAAAATATAACATTAAAATAGTTAAAATAGTAGTTTTTATGGTAAACGTTCAGATGAAGTAATCCTACGTGAAAATACTTTATTGAAGGAATTTATTTAAAACTCTAAATTTGGTCATCTATAATCTAATCATGAACATAGTAACAAAAACATAACTCAGTGGCTTCTAATTAAAAATGGTCACTGTGATATCCAAATTATAATTATGAGTTAAAATTTAAGGGAAAAGATTATTCTACTTCAATACTCTTGCAAAAATACCATATGTGCCCTGCATATTTGCATATGCACTGTGTTGAGGTGAAGCCTTATAATAAAGTTACTACATCCCATTTACCCAAAATATTACAGGTCTGCACCCTGCCCTCAAACCACCTCACACACAATATATATGCCAACATGCACACTCAAGGTGCCACCATCCGTGGACTCGGACTTAAGTGGAGAAGGCACTCTTTTACATGGCTTTTTCTGCATAGAACTGGAGTGAAAAATGGGGCACTTCATGTAACAATTACCAGAAACTACCATTAAGAGCTGAGATTGTTGGAAGATGAAAGCAAGGAATAGCAGATCTGGATGAAATCCAGAGAAGGTGACTTTTGACTTTTTGCTCCTGATATAATTTTTGGACAGACCAACTATATTTAATGATGGGTAGAGAGTGGATATCTTTTCTCCAGTGCTCCTCTCAGTCCTAATAAAGGAACCTGCAGTTTCTATCTTTTACATCATCTGTTCATAAAATACTTTGAAGGCCAGGCACGTTGGCTCACGCTTGTAATCCCAGCACTTTGGGAGGCCAAGGCAGGCGGATCACAAGGTCAGGAGTTCGAGAGCAGCCTGACCAATATGGTGAAACCCCATCTCTACTAAAAATACAAAAATTAGCTAGGCATGGTGGCGCGTACCTGTAGTCCCAGCTACTCGGGAGGCTGAGGCAGAAGAATCGTTTGAACCCAGGAGGCGGAGGTTGCAGTGAGCTGAGATCATGCCACCCAGCCTGGGCGACAGAGTGAGACTCCAAAACAAAAAACAATACTTTCAAAATATTAATTTGTTAAGTCTTCCAAACATCCTTGTGAGGTATGCATCAGGGTACTTAGTCTCCTCAAAATTAGCTTCTCTGAAGTTATGGATGACATAATCTAGAGACCACACAGATTTAGGAAATGATAAGTTTAGTACTCCCATCTGCCTACTGCCTAAAGCCAGGCCTACTCAAACACTAAATAGAGAGAAGTTATAAATTTCTAGTCATAGACAAGTTTATCACATGTTCTGTTTATTAATCAAGTTATATATTTATCAAACATGGAACTCCTACTAAGTCCTAGGTCTTAATATAGGGGTTGGGTATAAAAATATTTGGTCCTTGAGATTAATGTGCTCTCATTCTGGTGGGGAAATAAACACATGAACAGATAATCACCATATAATGCCAAAGTGTTGCGATAAAAGTATGTCTTGGAGGAGGTTGAAACACAGAGAAGGAACATACCCACCTGTCTGGGACAAAGTAGATAACAGAAGACTTCACAGAAAAGTTATCTCATGAAGGTAAACAGGGACCCTAAATTTTCAAATCCTATGGTTATGAAATTTGACTGTCTTCATACATTACCAAGTACTTCATCATTCCTGAAATTAACTATTTGTTTGACCTCTTGGACTGTGGGCTAGATTCTTCCCTTGTTACATCATTTTCCGCTGGTCTTCCTGAGTGTGCTTCTTAAATTGACTCTTTCCAGTGCTCCATTTGTGCCATCTTCTCTTTGTACTTCATGTCTGTGGGAGAAAGCTCTCTTATAAATATTCATGACCTCAATTGCCTTGCATATAACTGTGCCTTTGAAATCTTTACCTCTAGGCAAACTTGACTCAGAAGCCCATGAACTAAGTCATGATCAGCCATTCAAAACCAGTCATTCCCTTGTACGCCTCTTTTCAGTGAAGGGTACCATACCTATTCACATGGCATTTTAGTCTTTCTTCATACATTCAAAAATATTTATTGATATCTATTAGGTCTAGTCATGATGTTAGGATCTAGAACACAGTGGAGGAAAATCAGACCTGACGTCTACTTTCCTGAGGAAAATAAACTTTTAATTAGTGGCTTAGCAAAGTACAGTTCATTACTTGCATGTGTCAGAATCACTAGAGGAAGGAGGGATTCTTTGAAACATGCCAATATAGGGTTCTTTCTCAGACCTATTGAGTTGTAATATCTAAGAATGAGAAATATGCATTTTAAGTAAACCCTTAAGTGATTCTCAGGAATATAACCTAAAATTTAGAACCCACTTTTTATTTTATATATATTTTTTTAACTAAAATGTAAACTTTAATGTTGAAAATGCAAACTTGGGGAAGACAGAAAAGATCACACACAAGGCTGTCACTTCACACTTGGAAGATGGCACAGTGGCCTGGCAGAGGTGCTCCTCACTTCCCAGATTGGGTGGCCGCTAAGAGGAAAACCCACTTTTTAAAATAAAAATAAAATCAAACAAATACATAATCATGTACTGTAAAAGTCCGTGGAAGAACAGTAAAAGGACTAAGGAGGATTGCTAAATGATGGTTGCGCATTGCCTGGGAGTCAGACAGGGACAACATCATGCATGGATGTCCATGTAGGCTGCTTTATTGGATTTATGTATGCAGTGGAAGGAAGTGAAACGCTAAAGATGAATGTCAAATCGGAAAACTAGATCCCATCTTTTCATGCATCTTTTGCCCTTATTCTACCATGATCTCTGTTGTCTTTACTGTATCTCAAATCTATCCTATCTTCTTCATCACCACTGCTTAGACACAGTCCGCAAGGTCTTGTTTTGCTTGACATTATGGCAGTATTTCTCTAATCTGTGTTCTTGCTTCTCTGCCATCCTCCCTCTGATCTGTCACCACAGTGAACTCTCCAAAATTAAAAAAAAATACTATCATGTCATATATTTGCCCAAAAGTCTGTTAATCATTCACCACAGCTTTAAAGAATAAAGTCTGCAAACTTGGTGCTGCTTACAAAGCCCTTCATTGTATGGCCACTGGCTGTCTTGTGGTCATACATACTGTGTTCTAATCATACCGTATTGCTTACAGTGATTACAGTATGTGTTTGCTTATAGGATTCATCCAACTGAAATGCCTTTCTTTGTCTTCTCCAGTTCCATTTTATCTTTCAAGGCAGTCTTACCTCCCCTGAGAAACTTTTTACCCTGTGCTGATGTTGAAGTGCCCCAGCTCTATGTTCTCCTAGTATCCTTTGCATGACTTTTTAACATCACTTGTAATTTTTGTGATCATTACTGATTAATTGACTTTCTGTCCCATGGACTGTGATTCTATGAAAGAAGAAACTATTCCGTTCTGTATGTACAGCCCCTAGTACAAACCCACATTTATTAGCTGACAAATGGGGCATTTTTTGACTATACTTTATTAATATGAATGCTGACCCTTTAGAGCCTATATTAGTTTTCTAGGGTTGCCACAACAAAGTACCACAGACTGAGTGGCTTAAATAACAGAAATTTATTTTCTCATAGTTCTGGAGGCCAGAAGTCCAAGATGTTGGCATAGTTGTTTTTCTTTGAGGCCTCACTCCTTGACTTATAGATGGTTTTCTCCTTGTGCCATTACGTGGCCTTCCCTCTATTCATGCCTGTGTCCTAACTCTGTCTTCTTGTAAAAACGTCGGTTATATTGGATAATGTCCCACCCTAGTAATCTTATTTGACTTTAATTACCTCTTTAAAGATTCTATCTCTAAATACAGTCACATTCTGAGATGTTGAGGGCTAAGACTTCAACGTATGAATTTTGGGAGGTACACGATTCAGCCCATAACAGAATTCCTTAGCACTAGCGAAGTATTTAGTGATTAGAATGCTATGACCTCAAGTAGCTCTTAGCTCCAGGAATCTTTCTTGTATGTACCCTTGTACCTGATAATCTGTATCTAACAAATTTAGATGGTCCTTGAAGAAGCAGCTGACAGAATCCTCACATTTTTCCCATGGCCACTGCCATTCCTTAGATTCCTGTTGTCATCTTTTGTCTGGAATTCTGCTACAGCCTCAGCGTGACTGACTTCTGTCTAGTCTTGGACTCCTCCAGTCTTCTTTCTACCCTACAGTCCAGAGATTCTAAAACGTGTCTCATCATCTTTGTCCTGGCTATATCCCTATGGAAGATCCCCACTACCTTCAGGATGGCATCCAAACTCCTCTCAATGGCTCACAAGGCCCTTCATGATCTCACATGTACCCTCTTTCCTGGCCTGTTTCTTGCTTCTTCATCCATTGCTTTTATCTACCTTCCTGCTATTCTTAATACTTTTAGTTCCTCCAGTTTGCCAAGGCTTCTTGAGACTATATCTTAGTAATTTTGTTTTTTGCCTGATGTGCTATTGAGCTCCTCTTCTGTGCCTTGTCTCCTGCACAACCTCCAGACTGCTGTCTGCACTTCCATGAACCTGGACTTCGTGGTTCTGCTGTGTGCTCTTCTAGCAGTTCCATTTCCTCATCCTTCTCTAAGGGAGCCTCGATTGGCCTTTGTTTTTCTCTCTCCCCATCTACATTGTGTCTGGAGGGCAAGAACCATGTCTTGGTCTTGTTGAATTCTCACATTGAACTTTGTGCCTTGAACAAAATGGGCATGCAGTATGTTTTTGTACAGTAATAGAGGACTGAGTCTTATACAGTAATAGACTGAGTCTTAAAACCAGTTGAAAATATCAACTTAAATAGTCTCCACATTTTTAAAATAACAGCTTTATAGAGATAACTTACATGCCCAAAATGATTTCTTTCAAAGTATGCAATTCAGTGGTTCTTTGTATATTTACAGCGTTGTACATCCATCACCAATATCTAATTTTATATCATTTTCATCATCATCCAAGAAATCCGATACCCTTTAGTGCATATTCTCTCTTTCCTTCCTCCCTAGCTCCTGGAATTCAATGGATTTGCCTATTCTGGATATTATATATAAAATAAAAACATACAATATGTAGTATTTTGTGATTAGCTTCATTCATTTCTTAGTGTAATGTTTTCAAGATCCATACATTTTGTAGTAGGTGTCAATACACTATTCCTTTTTATTGCTAAGTAATATAGATATACCACATTTGTTTATCCTTTCATCAGTTAATGGACATTTGGGTTGTTTCTGGTTTTCAGGGGTATTATGAATAATGCTATTATGAACACTTATACACAAATTGTTGTGGGAACATACGTGTTTAACGATCTTTTATATATACCTAGAAGTGGAATTGCTAGGTCATATCGAAACCCTGTGTTTAGCTTTCTAAGGAATTGTCAAATTTTCCAAAGCTACGGTACCATTTTACATTGCCACATCAATGCAAAGAATTCCTTCATCAACACTTGCTATTGTCTTTATTTTTTATTATAATAGTCCTGGTTGGTGCTCTGGTTTTGATTGAGATTACCCTGATAGCTAATAATGTTAGGCATATTTTCATGCACTATTGACCATTTGTATATCTTCTTTGGGAAATGTCTATTCAATTTATTAGCTCATTTGTAATTGAATTATTTGCAATTGAATTATTGGTCTTTTAACTGTTGAATTTTAACAGTTTTTGAAAAATATATTCTGGATACAAGTTCCTTAATAGAGATAATAATGACTTGAAAATATTTTTGCCTGTCCTGTGGGATGTCTTTTAACAGTCTTGGTGGTGTCTCTTGAACCACAAAATTATTTAATATTGATGAAGTGCAAGTTTTTTTGTTGTTGTTGCTTCTGCTTTTGGTGTCATATCTAAAAAACACTGCCTGACACAAGGTCATAAACATTTACTCCTGTTTTCTTCTAAGAGTTTTTAAGTTTCAGTTGTTGCGTGTGTCTTGGATCCTTTTTGAGTTAAGTTTTGTATACAGTATGAGATAGGTGTCTAACTTCATTATTTTGCATACAGATAGGTGTTTATTTCTGGACTCTCTAGTCTATGCCACTAATTTGTTTATTATTATACCTGTACTATGTTGTCTTGATTATTACATCCTTTGTAGTAAGTTTTAAAATCAGGAAATGTGAATACTCCGTCTTTGTTCTTTGCTTTCAAAATGTTGGCTATTCTAGGTTCCTTATATTTCCATATAAATTTTAGGATCAGATTATCAATTTCAATGAAGGAGCCAGCTGAGATTTTGACTGGGATTGTGTTGAATATGTATGCAGATCAATGTGGGAAGTATGGCTATCTTAGCAGTAGTAAATCATCTGATTCGTAAACATAGGATTTTTTTTCACCTATTTATACTTTTTTTTCACTTTTTTCAATGATGTTTTGTAGTTTTTCCTGGATAAGTCTTGCACTTCTTTTACTAAGTTTATCCCTAGGTATTTTATTTTCAATGTTAATGTAAATGACTTTTTTTCTTAATTTTATTTAAATGTCTTTAAAATAGGAGAAGTCTTTGCACTTTTAAAGGTTATGTAGATCTGGAACATCACAGAGAAACAGAATTTCAGCCTGGGGATCATCTCAAGCTTATTAAATTTTTGAAAGGACATGGGCTACTTTGAAGAAGAGAAAAATATTGTTTTCTTTGTGATCACTTAAAGCTGTACATGACTCTAAGGAAGTACAGAATATTAAGGAATATATATACACACACACAAATACATATATATAATACATATAACTATATAATTTTATATTCTGTTATCAAATTAACTGTGCCACATGTACTCATTCATGTGTGAATCATGTGATATGCAAAATACAATACTAAATTTTGAAATTTTAAGTACACATGCAAATTGTATGCATTTATAAAGCCTATTGATTACATGAAATTTAATGAGTAATGGTGTAAAAATAATCATTAGTGTCTCTGGAAGTATTTGCATATGCAATCTTCCATTACATAAGTCAGATATGTTGAGTTTTGAATATCAGGGTGTCAAACTAGTCAACAAAATAATTATTAACACTATGCTTACGTATATAGAGCAAGAGGAAACGTGTTAAGAATGGTATGACTAAGTATCAGTTATCTGTAAACATTGTATTTAAAATTTTCCCACATCCTGTATATGGTAAGCACATTAACAAAGATATTACTTGATATTTTGGAAAAACATTGTATTAGAGATATTAGATTGAGAGTTCTGTAATGAATACTGAAAATTATTAATTGTAATGGGGCTTTTAATTGTTCAACATTCTTGTAATCCTTTCTTCAGGAGTCATTAAAACTATACAGAAGAAAATTATTCCATAAAAATTATATTATTTTTAAAGAGTTTATAAAACAGTACTCTTAACTGCCTTTTATGAAAAGATGGAAAATTTAAAAATGCAAGCACGCTCACCTGGAAACTTTGGTTTCATGATTGTTTGTGTATTTGTCTGCAATAATAACAGGATTCGACAGCAGAAACCAGCTGATGACTTACATTTTCTGAAATGCACTGGATTGAAACCTATTGAATGAATCACTATTGGTAAACATTGTCAAGCTAAGAATAGGCCATTGTTTTGTCCCTGGAAGATCTATCTATATAACTATCCTCCATTTGTTATACCATGTATTTTAGACTGAAAACGTCTTAATAACAGAATAATACCAAAGGTGAGGAAGGCAAATTTTCAAAATATATAGTTAAGGCATCTCTTCATACTTATAATGAAAGATGGTATAATTTGTTAATATAGCAATAAACAAAGGTTGAATAATCTTTGTTTATGCTTTGTAACAGTTGTGGAAATTAGGCAGTTTTCATTTACTTTCAAATAGTGTTGGTTTTAATTATTATTTAGCAAGTATGTACAATAAGTTGTTAGTGTCAAATATTACTGTATTTATAAGATCCTTGTTCAAGCATTTGTTATTTGTCCTTTCTTGAAGTGGATACTAGTGAGTTTGCAGACGTTAGCTATGAAATCGATTTAGAGTATAGTTTAGCATAAATAGATTCCTTGATGAAAATGAAGTCATGTATATTTAGCATGTATATTTAACATATTTATTAAAACATAACCTGTAAACTATAACATTACCATCTCCTTTATAATAAAAATATCACACGTATTGCTTAATTTTCTTTTACTTAAAGAAAATTCATAGTTGTTAAAAACTGTGGTATTTTTCATAGTCTTATAACTTTATTTTTCATTTATGAAAAACGTTTTTTCACTGGTTCAAAACATTAAAAATTTATCAAGGAAAATTTCACATTTAACTTATAATGATAAATACTTATCTATGTAATGAGACTTACCTGGTATAGGTATATTTCTTTTTTAACACGTCTCATGTTCTTCTGAGAAATAATACATATTGAAAATTAAAGCTTCCGACACGTGGTTAGAGACACTGACCTTTAAGGTTTCTTGACGTTTAATGTTTCCAATATATTTTTCTGTTTGTTGTTGTTGTTGTTGTTTTGTTTGTTTGTTTTTTTGAGCAGGAACATTGTAAATCTATGGAGGTTCCCAACAAAATGCAATTTTGTTTCTACAGTAATTAGCTTTTACATATATCCTTGAAAAACGTATTTTCTTATCTTATAAGAGTCCATTAGGGTATAAAGTTAATTACCGAAGCACCCAGTGGAGCATTTCATTTTTTTCTCAGTGTTTTTTTAAAGAAATCACTGTGTGCTTCCATTTACCTTTCTTTCTTCCTGCAATCTTATAAGTAAATAAAATATAATATTTTTAAGTCATTAAAACCTAATAAGAAACTAGAGGGTTATAGTAGATTACATTTCTTTTGTGATAAGCTGACAGGATAGATCTAATAGTCTCAAATGCCCTGATGAAGTAGCGTCTACTTTCTCAAGGGAGGATGTCTGAAATTAAAGACACGAAGTCTCTACTCTACCTTGAGGAGATTTGACAGCCCTTTAAAAGTATTGAGCTTGAAGACTACAGTTCTCTGGCCTCAACGATTCACCCCAGATTCAAGAAAGGAAAGCATTCTAAAGTAATCGTTCATGAGAACACTTTCAGTCACCTGATTGTCAAAGAGTAAGCCACCATAAGAATGAGGAAGGAATATTGCTAAAGCTACATACTTGGGGCTGTTTTGGAAGTATACAGTAGCTGTCCCTGGGTGTGCCTTCTCGATAGATAACTACACTGATATTAAAATGAAAGTGGCCACCAAGTAGCTAAGTTTAATTTGAGCTGCATTTGTTTTCTATTGTTGTAGAACAAATAACTCCAAAATGTAGCAGTTTAAAACAATAACCCTCATCTCACAATATTTCTATAGATCAGAAATTCAGGAACAGGTTAGCTGGGTTTTCTTGGCTCAGGGTCTCTCATGAGGTTGTATTCAAGATGTCATTCAGATGTCACCTGAAGGCTTGACTGGAGCCAGACGATGACTTTCTGGGCATCTCCTTCACACGCATGGGAAGTTGGTGCTTGCTGTGGGCAGGAGGCCTCCATTCTTTCCACAGGGCTGCTGAGAGTATTGATGATGAAGTAGGAGGGCTCTGGAGGTGGACACTAGACCAATCTGAGGACTGGTTGACACAGGGACAGGACA
This sequence comes from Rhinopithecus roxellana, assembly GCF_007565055.1. Lineage (NCBI taxonomy): Eukaryota > Metazoa > Chordata > Mammalia > Primates > Cercopithecidae > Rhinopithecus > Rhinopithecus roxellana. The sequence goes on from NC_044554.1 coordinate 66,778,600, forward strand.
GAAGCAGCTTCCCATAAGACATGCCCACCATTGCCATTGGCAGTTACAGCCTCTTTATATGGCAATGACCTGCAACCCAGTAGTTATTACCCTTTTCCTAGAAATTTCTGCATAATCCCCAGAACTGCATAATCTGCAAAACTGCCCTGAGCTGTTGCTCTCTGCCTGGAGGGTAACTCTGCAGGAACAGTCATGGAGCTGTAACACTGCCTGGAACTGTAACACTGCTGCTTCAGTAAAGCTGTTTTCTTCTAACCGCCATCAGCTTGCCCTTGAATTCTTTCCTGGGTGAAGCCAAGAATTCTGGCAGGCTTGGTCCCACTTTGGGGCTCGTCTGTCCTGCATCAGTGACACTGGAGTGCTTCCGCTCAAGTGAATTATCCAGCAGAGGCAAGGCTGAAACCAAAATGCCTTTTATGACCTGGCCTCAGAAGAGACATACCATCATTTCTGGAATATACTATCGTTTACCCAGACTAGCCCTATTCAAAGTGGGAGGGGGCCACAGGAGTACGTGAATTTTCAGAGGTGAGCTTACTGGGGGCATGGTGGAGTAGACTACCACAGAGCATAGTAATTATTTTGGATTATCAGTAAAGATGAACTTATGAAAATAAGTTATTCTTTTTCTCTGAAACATTCCTTCATCTCCCTTTTCTGTGCCTCTTCAGCACCCTCTATTTCCAAATCCCAGTACTTCTAAGCTGTATCCTTATTCCTCAGGGCTCTGCTGTGGTGCCTTTCCTATCCTTTCTCCCTCATGAATTCAACAAATATGTATTGAGGGCAAATTGCATGCCAGTCACTGTTTGTTCACGCCAGTGAAAAAATTACTCATTTCATAGAGCTTACCTTTTATAGTAGCTGCTTTTCATAGTAAGTGGTCTTCTGTCATTCATAATTTTTAATTTTGTCCTATTAGCATTCTGCTAAAATTACTGTATGTCTAATAAGAAAAACAAATTCAAGGTAAGAGATCAATGATTGGCACTGTCTCTTTCATGAACTGCTTGTATTTCAATAGAGTTATTCTATGATATAACCTGAAAGCATAAGGTTGGATTTTAAGGCCCTGAGGCAGATACTGAGTAAAGTAAGGAAAATCTCATTTGCACTAATTTCCCTGCTTTAAATCACCATAGAGCCACTTTCGTTCAGTAAAAAAACATTGCCATCAGCTTATCTCATTCAGCATGGTGTTTTGCCCAACATGGAAATGAAAGACTAAGAAAAAAAGGATATTTCAAGCCTAAACAGGGGCACAACACATTAATATAGTTATCTGCATGAACACATGAGGAAAGTCAGAGATTAAAGCAACTCATTTTGCCATTTCCTTTCAAAATTGATGCAGCGTGATTTGAATTTCTCTAAGTATGGTAGAAAGACAGGGATCATCTTTTATATATGTTTATATCCTAACCCCGTGTTTCAGGGATTCTGCCATTTATATTTGTGATTAACTCTAAAGCATCTTTCTATGGGGCTTATTCATTTTTGTATTTTATTTTTTTAGTTTTAAAACTGTTTTGACCAATAAATCTTTCTCCAGATGTGACATTGGTCAGCATTGAGGAGGTAAATGGAAACTAATGACACTCATCAAGTTGATGAGGTGAATGATATGTTGGATCCAGTCACTTAACACTTTCATAAAGTCAATATCAGGGGAAAAAACTAGGCTCTTATTATGGTAAACTGTATTTGTACTGTCAGCATTCTGTGATTTATTACAAACCCGTGGCTAGGATTAGGATATTATAAATGGGGGAAAAAATGGAAGGCTCATTAATTTTTTATACCCACAGGTGGAACACATGCAGTGGGCTCATAGAGAACATACTCACCCGGCGTCTGTCTGCAGCCTGCCGTGTAAGCCGGGGGAGAGGAAGAAAACGGTGAAAGGGGTCCCTTGCTGCTGGCACTGTGAACGCTGTGAAGGTTACAACTACCAGGTGGATGAGCTGTCCTGTGAACTTTGCCCTCTGGATCAGAGACCCAACATCAACCGCACAGGCTGCCAGCTTATCCCCATCATCAAATTGGAGTGGCATTCTCCCTGGGCTGTGGTGCCTGTGTTTGTTGCAATATTGGGAATTATTGCCACCACCTTTGTGATCGTGACCTTTGTCCGCTATAATGACACACCTATCGTGAGGGCCTCAGGACGCGAACTTAGTTATGTGCTCCTAACAGGGATTTTTCTCTGTTATTCAATCACCTTTTTAATGATTGCAGCACCGGATACAATCATATGCTCCTTCCGACGAATCTTCCTGGGACTTGGCATGTGTTTCAGCTATGCAGCCCTTCTGACCAAAACAAACCGTATCCATCGAATATTTGAGCAGGGGAAGAAATCTGTCACAGCGCCCAAGTTTATTAGTCCAGCATCTCAGCTGGTGATCACCTTCAGCCTCATCTCCGTCCAGCTCCTTGGAGTATTTGTCTGGTTTGTTGTGGATCCCCCCCACATCATCATTGACTATGGAGAGCAGCGGACACTAGATCCAGAGAAGGCCAGGGGAGTGCTCAAGTGTGACATTTCTGATCTCTCACTCATTTGTTCACTTGGATACAGTATCCTCTTGATGGTCACTTGTACTGTTTATGCCATTAAAACGAGAGGTGTCCCAGAGACTTTCAATGAAGCCAAACCTATTGGATTTACCATGTATACCACCTGTATCATTTGGTTAGCTTTCATCCCCATCTTTTTTGGTACAGCCCAGTCAGCAGAAAAGGTAAGTGGCAGAAAATACACTTGACAACTTTTTCCTGGATTGAACATCTTCTTTTAGGATGCTTTTCCTCCTTTTATTTGGTTCACTTATATTCTCTCAAGATGCTTCAGTCTGTGCTATTCTTAGTGTGTGTGTGTATATATATATCCATCCATCAAGGTCACATTGCTTTGAATTTGTGTTGACAAAGCCTGATTTTCCATGAAAAACACTTTAATGTGTCCTCCTTGGCAAGGTTGAAGATTGACAGAGCTCACATCACTTTCTGAGTCTCCTTTCCCAGCTCTGCTATCTGCTAACATCACTGTTCTTTTCCAAATGTTAATTAAAAGAGGGAGGAAGAAAGGGCAGACATGGTTCACAGGGGTGAGCTGTCCCTGAGATATGCCACTGCATGACAAATGCCTTCTTTTCTGTTCTAATGTAACTCTGGGATAAAGCCATTGCTTGGTAATTATGATGATTTTAGCCATGGAATCAGAGTTTATAGTGAAATAATCACACACACATGCAAACACTGAACGGCTTTTTCAGTCTGAACCATCTTACTATTTCTTCTCAGTCCCCATTCTTGTTACTTTTTCATATATGGAAGTTGATGATGAGGGTAAAAAAAGCAACTATGGACAATTATATAAAGCAGCTTATAAATTTTAGAAGGCAAAGATCAATGGACGCCCCCAACGTAATTTCTTTTGTCACTAATTTCTTGTTAATGCTTTCCACATAAAATACTGCTGGTAAAGAATATCTGTATAGGAAGGGAGTGTTTGCTGAGTTGGATGTTGTAGTTCTATGTACAGAAAAGCAGAGAACTAAGGTGAACTCTGAATTCCATGGTTTGGGTAGTGGGATGGAGATAAACCAGCTTGAAAAACAGGAGAATGCTGTCTTTCTGTAATGACAGCCCTTCCGCCCTGACGGGCATGTGAGAGAGTTCTTTCAGAGTGAGGACTTGATTGTTCCATCCTGTGCCACCAGAGATTGTGAGAAAAATGAAACATCCTGGGGTAATTACATTCCCCAGGCTACAGCATTCCAAGGAGGTTCTGCATGACCCAGCAGAAAATCCCAGCAAATTCACAGAAAATTTCCACAAGGGGACAGAAAGCTCATTAGTATGAGTATTCATCCCTTCCTCAATCAATGTGGCCTTCAACTATTTTTGGATAAATAATGTACTTCAGCAAACTTGCTGCTGAAGAGAATAAATTTGTGATTCTATTAAACACGTTTTTTGAAGGAAAAATTTAAAAAATAACCATTTTCTCTCAGAACAGTAACACTGCAGAGTTGTAGATGCCCCCTGAGGAGCAGTGATGAAGATGATAAGAATTTCACAGTGAAATGGACACATGAATATGCCAGAGGGTGGAGGTTGCCCTGTGTTGCTGAGACTGTGGGAGTTGTTCATTCACTTGAAAACCTGGGGGTTATGTGTAATTTTATGGGTGTCTATATAGCTATGCCTATGCAGACATGATTGAGTGTGGCTAGCAAAATTCCTTTTTCTTTCTTAGCTTTCTTAAATCAAACTAAATCTAAGAAGCACTCTGAAAGACAGATTATAAAATATGTTAATGGATTCATTTTGTATGTATAATATAGTTGAATGTAAAAAAGACTAAAGAAATCAATTAAGAAATGCTAACTCTAGGAATTTTGAGAATATTTTAGAGTCCACAAATTATTTAGTCATGGAAATGTCAAATTCAGATTAGCTCTACATCAAGGGCTATCACATTATAAGTAGCTAAGATTTTGGTACTGAGGTACTTCATATTATAAAATTATGCATTACCCTAAATCTACATCTGAAAATTTGCTACCTGCTATTCTCTGTCCAAGTTTCTTTTATTATTCAAGACAATACATAAAATTATTGACAAGTCTAGGCAACATAGCAAGACCCTATCTCTACAGTAATAAAAATAAAAAATTAGCCAGGTATGGTGTCGTGCACCTGCAGTCCTAGCTATTCAGGAGGCTGAGGCAGCAGGGATTGCTTGAGCCCAGGAGTTCAAGGCTACAGTGAGCTAGGATCATGCCACTGCACTACAGGCTGGGCAGCAGAGTGAGACCTGGTCTCTACCAAAAAAAAAAAAAAGAAAATGCTTGAGAATGTTTATGTTTTCACATTGCATAAATTATTGACATGAATATTAAAAATGAACAAAACTTGTATATCTCTACAAGAAGGCTTTAAATATGTTGTATTGACCTTGGAGGGCCAAAGAGCTGGTCAGTCCTCCATTTTCATTTGTATTGTTCAGACAATCAGCCCCATGTTATCAGCTTGACGTGTTCACTACAGCTAGCCAGCGCACACATCCATTAACCCAGCAACTCCTTATTGAGCATTGTGTCCGTCATTGAGCTAATTATTGAGCCCATGTCAGTCGGCTTCTCTGAGCCTCCTTTGCAAGGCTCAGTCTGGCTCCTAGCCCATGCCTTCCTGATGCCTGCCAGCACCAGCAAGGTGCCAGGCTCAAAGTCAGAAAAGGATCAAGCTCAAGGGCAGGAGAAGATGGTGAGGGGTCAGATCTGTGATGAGAAAGCAAACAATAGAACTGTGCATTCTGTGACTGTGCATTGGTGACCCCGAATTTACAACTTGCTGAAGAGCAAAATGTCTTCCAGTATGCATTTAATTGTTTCTTCTCAGAATAACGTCAGAGAATGCATTGAACCATACTGGTCTCTCTGAAATTACAAGAAGCAGGAATAACAACTTAGTTGAAAAGTTTAGACAGATGTTTTGGGAAACGTTTGGGTAAAATCAAGTTATAAAGGGACACTTGTAGCAATTATGAAGACAGACAGCTTTCTGAAGTGTCTTTATTCAATGATATATCATTTAACTTCCCCACATTTCTTTGTCCTCTGTTTTTGAAATCAAGACGAATCATTTTTCCCAATAGATTTTAATAACATCATTTGTAAGTACCGCTGAATTCAACTAAATTATGGTATAAAGGCACCTTTTGTTTCCCTATAGAAAAGTGGTGTGAAGGAAGGGTAGAACACTGAGGCATAGCCATACAATAACACAAACTCATATAATTGTATGGAAAAGAGAAAAAAATTAAAATGTAGTTGACTTAATAGTCAGGAGGAGTATCCTTAGGGATGGTAAGGGGCTGTAAGGATGGCAGAAATCTCTAAAACACATATTTTATCATCCTTAATTGGGCTTGTAAAATCGAGATAATCAGACAAGGGTTATGACACTGTCAACCTCCAGTGAGCACTGTGCGTCATCTAGAGCATCCGATGGAAACAAAACAAAACACTCTCAAAGTGGAAAAGAAAATAAAACTCAAAAAGGCAAGAAAAGAAAAGAAAAGAAAAAACCTCCAATAAATCTCAAACCAGCTTTTCTTCCAGTGGCCTCAGGACGCATAGCAGCTTAAGTCAGAAACCTGGGTGTCACCTTAGACTCCTCCCTCTACTCACTCCTGCGCCTTTATTTCCTCTTCTCACTTTTGAAAGTCATCGTTCTCAATCTGTGGACAATAAGCAATGTCTGAATGAGTATGTCTCTTAATATACAGCTCTTCTTATAGTCCATTCTCAATAAATGCCTATTCAATGAGTTAATATTAATGATATAATAATATAAAGTCATATTTGTGATTTAAGTGAGACTACAGCACAATGGGAATCTTCTGTATGCATCTTACTGTAATCTCCATTATAACAATTTTTTTTCCTGAAAAAAATGGTTTCCCATTTAATAATGGGTCGTGTATATTTTTTTCTAAAAATTTGTCATTATCACTTATTCTCACACAGGGCTACTACATGTTTAAAGAGAAGAACAAGAAAGAATTATTATAGTTGTCCTTTGTTTCATCCATAATTCACAAAGCAAAGGAGAACTGATGCAACTATTGAGATACTTTTGCCATATCACCCCTCTTGTTCTTTTTCTGTATTTATCTACTTTAGGGGCAGAAGAGTGTAGGGCTACACAGGTGGGCCAGTGGAGTAGGAAAGAGGATAAGCTCCTGAACATGAAATCTTGGGTTCAAATTCTGTGTCTGCTAAATCGCTGAGAAAACATAGGCAAGTGCCTATGTATCTATAGGTGGTAATGAGTTTCCCCTGGATAATACAAATTCCAATACAAAGCAATGTAAAGCAACCCCCTGACATCGCACTCAGCCCTGTTCTTGAGCTAGAGAAAACTTGAGTTCATATATTCTGGGGAAAAGCAGGAAGAGGGTCAATTATTTAAAAGAAACACACATACACACACACAACTTCTTTTGTCTCTGTATAGTGTGTTTTTTGTACTAATAGATACCTCATATTTGTTTTGCTGCAAGTTACATGACAGGAGTCATGAAAAGTGTTTCATGCACATAATAGGCAGTGAATAAATGTTGGCTATCATTATCATTAGACTGTTACCCATGAGGGCAAGGACTTTATTTGATTTTTGTTCACCATTTTATCTTCAGCACTCAGCATAATATTGAGTCTGTAATAGGGTCTTTAAAAAATATTTGTTTAATGACTGAATATATTCAAATGAATAGAGTAGGAGGATGTGATTTGATTTATCCAAGTAATTGTCTCAATTTCTTCTGCCAGGTAGATCATATCTGAGCAGACTCCCAACTGAACTGAAAGTGTTTTCTTACTTCTTTTTTTTTTTTTTTTTTTTGAGATGGAGTCTTGCTCTGTTGCCAGGCTGGAGTATAGGGGCACTATCTTGGCTCATTGCAACCTCTGCCTCCCAGGTTCAAGTGATTCTCCTGCCTCAGCCTCCAAAGTAACTGGGACTACAGGCACACGCCACCCCCCACCCAGCTAATTTTTGTATTTTTAGTAGAGATGGAGTTTCACCATGTTGGCCAGGATGATCTCGATCTCTTGACCTCATGATCCGCCCATCTCAGCCTCCCAAAATGCTGGGATTATACACATGAGCCAGTGCACCCAGGCTGAAAGTGTTTTCTTAAACATAGAGCCTTGCCCGAAGAGTAGATCTTACAGATTACAGCAGTTAAAGAGGGCTGTGAGGCAGAGAAGAATCTGGAGCATTTGGAGACAGGACAGAGTTGTTCCTGAGGCATTGTGTACCTGCCTTCAAATATTTAGCAGACAATACTGGAAGAAAAAAAAATATCATCAGAGAGCAGTTGCTGAAATCTTTGTATTACAATTTGAAATGTGAATAACTCTAATAAAAGTTTTGAGAGGTAGTTCGGAGATCAGTAATAAAATTCCTGCTCTAAGGAATAGTCCAGATGAGAAAAGAACAGCCTGAAAATCCTGCAGAAAGAGTGTCAATAACCTGGACAATGATGGAAGAGATTTGCAGATAGGTCAAACCAGAGGAAAATTTTCAGCCGTACTTTGTCTCCTGACATTTCTCCATTTCCTTAAAGGAGGGCAGTAGAAATGATTATCAGTATCCACATTGTATGTTTGTAATAATTAAATATTGCATATAACTATCTTAGGCTACCTGTTGGTAAACTATATACCATTTTCTTCCCCCCACTCCCCCCCCCCTTTTTTTTTTTTGAGATGAAGTCTCGCTCTGTTGCCCAGGCTGGAGTACAGTGGCGCCATCTTGGCTCACTGCAAACTCTGCCTCCTAGGTTCAAGCGATTCTCTTGCCTCAGCCTCTCAAGTAGCTAGGATTACAGGTATGCACCACCACACCAAGCTAAATTTGAATTTTTAGTAGAGACGGGGTTTCACCATGTTGGCCAGGCTGGTCTCAAACTCCCGACCTCAAGTGATCCACCCGCCTCGGTCTCCCAAAGTGCTGGGATTACAGGCGTGAGCCACTGCACCCAGCCAACTATATACCATTTTATTTCCTTGTCAGTTCACAGTCATTTGAAGCAGATTCCTTTGAGCTGTGCCACATTACGGAACTGTTTAATGTATTGTGGTCGATTTTTTGTGGACAAGATCAATTATATGAGACTGTTGCAATCTGCTCTGGAAGGGGGAAGTAAATTTTCAAAAAATTGGAAAAGAAAGCGTGTATGTGGCCTCATTTATGCTCTTAGTTTAAATGATATGCTTGTGAAGATTCAGAGGAAACATGGAATTCTCATGTAGTGCACATGCAGGCAGGACTGCCGAGTAGCTCTCCTAGGGAATGCTGCCTTATATAAGTTTTTGTTTTCATTTTTTTTTCTGATTGTGCTACATATTATTCCTGCAGAAAATTACCAACTTTAACATTTAAAGAAATTCTTTTGAGGAAAGCCATCTTACTTCATAGCACAAAGAAATATTTGCTCAATGAATCTTTTTAGATTATACCTCCTACTTTTGGGGGTTCTGAGGAAGCTGTGGGGCTGAAGATTACTTAATTTAAGTGTTGATTATTTGTGGCATTGTGGTATTTTTACACTCAGTTTTCAATTGAAATTGAGTTCACAAAGAGTTTGAATTCTCCGCCCAGTTACAACAATTTATGCAACTAGACCATTAGATACTCAGCCTGGGAACTTACAGCTAGAGCTAACACATTGAAATGGTTCAGCTTTCTGAATATGATTGAAAAATCCTGAGGTACTAGATTTGATTAAGACTGAAATGTAAATATTTTCAGAGTCATAGTGACCATGACTTTATGTTAAAATGCTTTAGGAGAATATCATATACACAAACCTAATCTTTTCTATACAGACAGAATCTTAATGACACCCAGGACTGTTGATAATGCAGAATGTAGTGACTGATTTACTTATGATTTTGTAGGACATTTTTTATTCTTCAGTAGATGCTTGTATCTCATGGAACATACAGGGTGCCAGGAAGAACAGATTGCAAGCAAACAGTTCCTTTTGGCTGTAACCACATATATATATATATTTATGTTGGGAAATGTAAAAGAAAAATCTAAATGTGGAATCATATGGGTTAGTACCACCTACCTTGAAGTGTAGAAAAAATATTTAACCAAATATTAATATATATTCTGGGCTATCTAAAATAAATTTGAAACAGATTTATTTGAATAATTAAAAGAAATATATAAAAAGAAATTTAATCTGGTTTCTGGTTCAAGATAATGGCTGGCACAAAGATACTTGTGTGTCCTCCATCTAAGGTAACAAGTGATAAAAATAATGAGATTTAAAAAAAGAAAGAAGACTAAGAGGAAGGGAGAAAGAGAAGGAGAGAGAATGAGAGGAAGCCATTATATTGTTAGAACCAACATTTGGTAAAACTGAGAAAGTCTTAAAAAATAAAAGCCAGTTGGGTCTGATTTATGGAGAAATTCAAAGAAGGGAAGCACAACCCAAGATGCATAAGTAGTTCTTACTATAAAAGTCCCAAATAATTTCCAAACCTAAAGTCAACATAAAGGCCTGAACCAGACATCAGAGTGACCATCAGGGAAATATTTAAAGAACTGCATTTCAGGAGATCTGGACCAGTTGGGCTCCTCGTGACTTCCCCTTTCTGTTCCAACCTTAATGTAGAAAGAGTGCAAGTTAAAGAACTCTAAAGAATGGGAATTATGTGAGGACAGAGGACTTCTGTATATATAAGGCGCTGAAAGAGAAAGGGCAGAATTGGAAGTGATTTTATTTCAGATATGACTGGGGGAATAGGAAACACAGTCCTACCTAGGATAAGAATATAAGTTTCTCAACTCTTAGAACAGGTTTCTCCTGCAGTAAGTTTCAGGCTGCTCGCTTACCAGTATCCATGCATCTTTAAGAGAAGTGAGCCAGGTAAAACAATCACTAAACTCACAAGTTCATAGTCAGCCCTCTCAAACAAAGAAAACAGGCCCCACCAGTAATCTTTGTCATGCAGCCTGGTCCTCCTATTACAATTCTATATCAACAGCTAAGGATGGCAGGATAACTGCAGAAAACCCAGAGCAGAATTTTAAAAGACTAAAAAAGAAACAAATAAAACAACATTAACTGACTGAAAAAAAAAAAAAAATCCCACAGGTAATTCAGGAAATATAAAAAATGTTTTTTTAAAACACACAATTTTAACTAGCATTTTAAGAGTGAATCAAGAAAATATGGAACACATACCCATACACACACATGCAAGTGGCTATGGAAAGTATCAGTCAGGGAATAAGAATATTATCCTGGAAATTAAAATTGTGAACGTGAAAATAAAGAGCTGAACAGATGTGCTGAAACATAGAACCAGAGCAGAGATCTAGAGGGCAAAACAAAAGTCAGAACCAGAAAGAAAAGCAAAAAAAAAAGGCAAATATGAGGAAAAGTTAAGACATGTTGAGCATAAATGCAAGATCCCAATATATATCTAATAAAAGTCCTAGAAGAGGAAGCAGAGACAAAGAATGGATGTAATCTAAATACAAAAACAAGACGGAAGGAAGGTTTCACGACCGAAGAAAGAAAATTCTTAAAATTGAAAAAATGGAAAGGGTCAAACATCTTAGTAAATTTTCACTAATTGACAGAAAATTCCAGGAACTTTTAGAAGGGAAGAAAAGATACCTACAAAGAATGAGTATCATGTCTCATGTGCCTCGTTGAAATCTAAACAGAATTGAGCAAAGTCTTTCTTGAGGGAACCGTGTTTTAAACTTAAAATTGTATAGCCAACCAAACTGTCAATCAATGTTAGGCTAAAAATGTAAATGGCCCAGAAAATCTGGCGCCTACATATCTACATATGAATTATCCTAGGTTTAACACAACAAAACAAAAAAGGGCATGTCAGATATGAGACAGTAAGGCAGTGGCAATCACTTATGATTTAGAAAGATTTTTTTTTTAACTTGAGAAAGGATATATTATTAGACCCTGGTAGTTAATATATCCTCTATATATTCATATATATCCATAATCCTTTAAAAGCCAGGATTTTAATAATTATGCTTACTCCTTTTCTGAAAGTCCAGTTATGCTACTTAAATGAATCTAAATGGAATAATATTTAGTAGCCATAATATAGTAATTGCTTTTTGAATTGGTATTATATTGTTAGAAGGAATCTAAAAACAAAATAAAGAAGTATTAATTTATCTACTAATGTGAGTAATGTAAATATTATACAAACAAATATTATACTAAGTAGTGTAAATATACAAACAAATATACAAACAAATACTTGCTACTGATGTGAGTATTGTAAATATTATACAAACTCTATAAATTAAAAATAGTAATATAACTTTAAAAAATTGAGGGGTCTGGCCAGGCATGGTGGCTCATGCCTGTAATCCCAGCACTTTGGGAGGCTGAGGCAGGCAGATGACTGAGGCCAGGAGTTCTAGACCAGCCTGGCCAACCTGGCGATACCCTATCTCTACTAAAAATACAAAAATTAGCCTGACATGGTGGCAGGTGCCTGTAATTGCACCTACTCTGAAGCCTGAGGCAGGAGAATCACTTGAACCTGGGAGACGGAGGCTGCAGTGAGCTGAGATTGTGCCCACTGCACTCCAGCCTGGGTGATAGAGTGAGACTCTGTTTAAAAAAAAAAAAAAAAAAAAAAAAAAAAAAAAAAAAAAAGAGAGAGAGGTCTGTGAAAAGGGACAATAGAGAGGGGACTTGTGCAAACACTAAATCACTTGTCTTTTTCTGTGAGTAGCCAATAGATACAATCTAAAATTGGTAACCCAAGAGATATGAGTGCATTCTTTACACAACAGGAAAAACAAAACAAAACAAAAAACATTCAAACTCATTAATTCTATAGAATGGGATCAGGAGATGGAAGATTATTCAAGTATAAATCATTGCATACAGAATAATTTAAGTGAAAGTCTCAAGAAAAACTTTTCCAAGGCAACATAAAGGTGTATTTTCATATTAGGGGCTTTTGATATATAATACATTTTTAAAGAAAAATCTTTTAGATGCAGAAATGGATGAATGATTTTGAATTTGTAAAATGACTCAAAATCTTTAGTTGACACAAATCGTTTTTGAATGTCCTCTTCTTTAGGTTTAATATAATTGCTAAATAAATACTTTTCAATGGCCACAATTTAAGTGTTAGCTTATAGCTGGTGATAGCATTTCATCAAAAATATTTATTAAATGTTTGCTTTACGCAAAAACCTTTGTTTGGTATTCAGAAAAATGCAAAAATGAGTAAGAAGTCATCAGATTTTTAAGGGTCAAGTCAGGGGGATAATACCAAGCGCAGAGGTGACTGGTCAGTCAAGGCAGAGTAAGATAATGGAGGTGAAGTTCACAGTATGAGGTCTTGGGACCAGGGATGGTGAACGGACGAAGAAAGTCTCCATGAAGGAAATGGGAATTTAAAAAGGCCTGAAAGAGGGAAAGAAACAGATGCAAACAGCCTTCTAGACAATAGAAACAGTGGGTTTACACTTTCAGAAAAGGGAAAGTTGGGTATTGTTTGTAAAACCTGTGACCAAAAACCTGTTTTAAATTTAAGATAGCCACAAGGAGAACTGGGAGGCCAAGTATTCCTTTTTTTCCTTGTTAATAGCACACCTTTTCCACTGAAAAAGTATTTTCCAGTGTGGGTGAAAAATTATGTGATTACTATAAAATGAGGATAGTCAGACAATTGGGAGTCATTTTATGAAGGGATTTAAGCCAAGTTGAGACTTCATTTGCTAGGGTTTTGAGTATATTTAATCTTTTTGAGCATGAATATGTTCTCGGTACCATTATATTTTGTGAAATTTCTCTGCCAGTGGAAAGTCTGAAGAATTGCAGGGGATATGGATAAGAAAAAATAAAACAACAAGTTTGTTGAGGAAATCCAGGCAAGAAATATTGGTGGCTTGACATGTGGTGGTAGAAGTGGAAAGAAGAGGACTCATTTCAAGTTGAATTAGGAACAGAAGACAATGGAAAATGAGATGTTTGCAGTTTATGGCATGTAATTGTGCTTGTCATGTGCAACCTCCTTTGGGACTGCTACAAAGGTTCTACCCAACTGGACTTGAAGGAAGAGCCATAACTCTCCCTCTAGTCTGGACTAAAAGAGCAAACCATTTTTTAAGTGGCTAATGACTGCATCTAGACAAGTATGGAGAAGAATATTTGGGCTCAAAATAATGAAAATTGGATAAAAATCAATTTGTGTGGATAAAAGCAAAAGTAAAGATACACAGCATGAATATCTGGTAGATTATGATTTTGAATAAACAAATCTGCTAAATAATGTGGAAACAAATTTTGATAGTTGAAATAAAAGGCACACTCTTTAGAAATAAAAGCCAATTTACTTTTAAATGGATGCATCAAATTTAAATATATAATCACCAGTTTATTATATACATTTGAAAGTTAAGTGGATTTTACATTCCAATGTGCTTGGGCAAATTTTAGAGTAATCTTTATTTTTGCTACTTGTCATGGTCATGACCAAATTCACTAAATATTTTTTTCTTTACCACAACTCAGTTTTGTGTAATTTTGAGTGCCTTGCATATAAAATCAGAATTAGTCAATTTTCAATTATTCTGTTGTTTTTCTTTAAAATCATTTTTTAAAGTAATATATTGAGTCTATAAGGTAATCCGCGGGGTTCTGTATTTTGGCAGTGTTTTGAATCCTGTTAACAGGGACTAGTTTTAAACCAATCAAATAGCATCCACACTAATTGTAGGTTTTTGTGGGATTTTAAAAAAGGAATTAAAGTTACCATTTTGAAAATAAAATTAGTTCAAAAATTACCATCAGTTGAATGTTTTCACCTTGGAATTTTAGACTCTCTATGTTATTTGTTAAGTCAAGTGTATCTTGGGAAAAATACTAAGAAATATATTTTCTTTTGTCTGTTGGCTTAAATCCTATAGAATACAGCTTCCTCTATCACCATTTTGAATATATACTAAGACTTAAATTGCACACACACATGTACTTATAGCTTCTGTAGAAGATTTCATGTTCTCAGATAAGATTAAATGTCATATGTTTCTCCTGGCAACTGTTTTCTCCAAAATCCTCATCTCCTCAAATTGAATTGAATTGAAAATAGTATTGGTAGATTGTGAGCCTGTCATAAACCCTTAAAGTGTTTACATCAGCAGGCAGCTTATCACTACAGCGCTGTCCTTTCTTCAACAAAACATTTTCCCCATGCTAAAATGTCCAATCAAATAGCAATTTATCGAACACTTGGTTACACTGCCTGTTTATTGTTAAGAACCGACAATAACAAGCACAAAATAATTACATTCGAAATGCGAAAGAAGAATATGTGTAGAAGATGGCAAGAAGACTGACAATGAGTAGAGGCAGTGCCTACCATAGGATTATAATGTACATGTCTCCAAAGAAGGCCCTCAAATTACTTATTTCCACCTCTCTTATTATTTTATATAGTTTGTATGTATAGCGCAGGCATAGATTGGTGATTGCTAATGATACGTCCTCATTTTGTATCTTCCCCTCCCCTGCACTCTGGGAAACCACATTGCTTTGAATCTTTTTGTTTCTTTGTCTTCTTTATCTCATCTTCCTTCTGTTCAAGTTGCCCCTGATTTTGGCCTTTCTCCCAGACACTATTCCCTTGACATTCTCATCATTCACATATCTCCTGCTAGAAAAGTTGCATTCATGCTTTCCTCACTGCTTTCTTAATCTCTGCCCTTTTACATGTTCAAAAATGTGAACTAAAACAATCCAAAACTGGGATCGGAAAGCAATCCAAAACCCAAGTTGTGAAATTAAGCTATCTAAAACCCCAAATGTATCATATTTAAAATGGTCACTATTCACTGAATGTCTCCTATTGTGCCAAAAACCAGGTAATATTATTCATATTTAAACCATTTTCTTTTCTCTAAACTTCTTTTTAGAATAATAAAAACTTCTTTTTAGAAGTTTAGAGAAAAGAAGTTAAACTTCTTTTTAGACTTCTCTTCTTTTTTCCCCTGTTTAGACTCTGTCAACAAATTACAGTGTTTGTTTGAAATTTCTCATAGACCTATGTTTTTCTTTCTCATTTCCAAGGTCAAATCTCCCTTTGTCCATAGGCCTCAGGCTTAAAACCTACTGTATGTTTTTCTGTTATGCTCAGTGTCTATTTTATTTCCTCCTTTCCATATCAACATTATCTCTGTCTTTCAGAGATCCAGACTTGGAAGTTGACACCGACTTCTCTTCTTTTTACCCTGTTTTAGACTCTGTCAACAAATTATAGTGTTTGTTTGAAATTTCTCCTAGATCTAGTTTTTTCCTTCTCACTTCCAAGGTCAAGTCTCTAGTTCACAGGGTGAACCCTGTTGAATTGTAAGATGATCTTATTTCAGAAAAAAAATTTGCCAGCTACATAAACACTGATCACTGTACTCGAAAGTGACTTCCAGATTTTTGCCATAAAGTTACTGCACAATACTTCTTGTTTGTCACTTCTTTTAGATGAGATCAGGCACGTTCAGGGTGATATGGCCGTATACTGCCACTTCTTTTGTAGTTACTCAATCAGTCCATTATTGTTTTAACACCATCACTCTGCTGAATACTAACAGCACTGTTTGAGGCAGAAGTGGCCTGCCATCATGGAGCTTGAATTCTATAGAAGAGACTTTTTTAAAGGGATAATTATAAAATTAGTTACTCAGTAAAAATTGCTATGTGTGCTCTCAATGGTGCTATTAATGGTTCTTAAAGTAAAATTAATTCCTATTGATCATTAGCTCAAATCTAAACTTTCCAAACTTTTTGTTAATGCCACTTTCATTTTGTTATACCACTCTTCATTTCAGTGAAACCAATTTTCTTATGAAATCAACTAATCCATGAAATCTTCCCTAACTATTAATACAAGTTCTGAACACATATGTGCTCTCTCTGGATATCCATTATTTTACATTTCCAGATTTGTGTTCTGTGTTGTTCTTCAGTTAGTTATGCAACTATGGTTGTATTTCCATTCAGTGATTCCTCAGGAAGAGATCATTGTAATTCTTGTGCATTCTTCCCAACTCTCACTTCTTGCCAGCCCTGCAATCAAAGTGCCTTGCAACAAGTACAAGGTTTTTGTTGAAATTGATAAAAAGCAAAGAAAAAAGGACAAACATTTTAAGCCAATTCTGAGTTAATGTGTTCCAAAAAGTGAGTTAAAGTTAAAAGTAAAGGAAATGATTGGCCTGATAGACAAGAAATTGAGATTCTTGTCTCATTAACATCTCTGTGGCCCTGATTAAGGAAATTATCTTCTCTGACTCTTTGTCCTCTTACCTCAAGTAAGATGAGAACTTGACTAGGTAGTCTCTAAGGGTCTGTTTAATTCTAAGATGCTCTTATTTTAGAAAAAATATACCAGCTACATAAGAAATGGTCAACTACTCAGAGGCATGACCTAATTTTTAAGCAAATGCACATGAAGATTATTATGCATATTCAGTGAGGGATGCAATTGAATGCAGGAAGCATTTTAGAAGATAAATGTACTTAAGGTGGATTATTGGTCTCATAAACCTTAATCAAGTGCATTCACATCAACATCGCATGATTCAAGTGTGTGATCCAGAATCTGAATTACTTTTCCAAAGAGCCCTATGGGGTATCTATTGATACCATATGTTTAAGGTTTATTAGCTATCTTAGGCAGAAAGGGGAAAAAGACACTCAGTACTTAGTACTTTACATTAATTTATAAATTTCTTGCTCTCTGTTTGCAAAAATAAAAGTATAGCTCACAGCAGACACCTCTCAGTATATCAGATTTTGCTAGTTGAACATTACCTAACTTTTCTGTAGCACATTCTACTCATCATTACTTCTTGTTTGTCATTCAAAATGTTTTTCCTCTTGTGGAAATACATAAGCCACAAGCTGGAAGACTGATGTGACGCCAGAAAAGTTAGTGTGTAAAGTCATCTCTTCTTAGAAACTGATTTTTTATTTCGCTTCACATTAGTGAGTTCCTTATCCTCTTCTACCACATTTTCCTTATACTGCCAGTTAATGTAGTATCATAAATTGCTCTGCCTCAATGGCTAAAAAAGAGGGAAGGACATTGTGTCTACTAAGCAGTGCTGTCATGACAAGTTGTAAAGTGTTGGTGACAAGAGCCAGTTAAGTTTCCTTGTATGTCTTTTTCTCTTGACTCTTCCTATGGAACCTAAGAAAAAGCCAATGCTTTAAAGTACTTTTGTAATTGGGGAAAAAAAAAAAAAAAAACCTGTACTTTTCTTAAAAGTAAATTCATGATAGTTTAAGACTTAATTCAAATATGGAAACCATATAGGTGATGAGTTCTCTTCCTTTTGTTTAAAATCCTATAGGGCAAGCTATCTAAAATAATTATTTGCCTTAGACCTGAAACCTTCAAAATCAGTTGCTTTTCTCTAGAATCTTAATTCCCCAAAAACTTAGGGCATTATCCAGGGGCTCTCTGAAGATATTAGTGCAAGTTGAAATAAGTTTTCATTGTTTTGAAAAATAAAGGCCATATTCACAACACACATAATATTTTATATGATCAATTCTAACTGATCACAATGTGTGATAGTTATAAACTTTACACTATTTAACACAACAACTTGAGCAATTAAATCACATTTAGTTTAATTGCATGGAGGCAGCATGGTATAGTATTTACAAGCATGCATATAGAGACTGGATGCTTAACACAAATTGTGGTTTGGGCATGTATTAAGTGATGTGGCATATATTCCCACTCTAAGCCTCAGCTTGTGTCTGTAAAATGGGGATAAAAATAATGTTTAACATACAGAATTGGTTTGAGTATTGAATAAGACTCCTGCTTCTTTTTATTCGTTTGTTGGTAATGGTGATGAATGTGAGATCCCTACTTTTGTGCTGATGCATTTGGTCACTTGGGAAATGTTAAGTTTATATTCTTGTTATGTAAATCTGCACTAACTATAGTACCTATAGCACTGTATTCTTTTGGTGTAAAACTGGCTCTAAACAGACACAAAATGGTTCATATTTTCATGTGATTTAATAGAATTGAGCCCAATTATTTAATATCAATTACCAAATTGTTTTGTATTTAAAGTAAAATTATTTTTTATGACCGTAATATGACTTTAAGTAGAAAGAGATATGTTATAGCATGATTTGTTTATAAGACTTTTTTTTCTATTCTTCACACTCAAATAACATAGTCTGTCAAGAAATCTTTAAATGTGTGTGTTTTTAAAAAGAACTCGTATATTTGCAATATTTGATTAAAAAGCATAAACAATTTATTTTCTGGAGGAAAATAACCATAGTTGTTTGATGTCAGTCAATCAAAAATATGTTTTTGCATTGTGAAATTCACTTTGAGATAATTTTGGAACATATCTTAGATAAAGTAAGATATATACAAGTCACATTATTTTTCAATTTGATCCACTCATGCTATGAATTCCTAAATCATGGCTTATTTCTCAAATTGCCTACCATGCTTTCTTTCTTAGAATATTACACTAATTTAAACCTGTGCCATGTAATCAGGTATTATACCAAAGGGGTCTCTTTCTTGCTGCTATTCTACCGGAAGCATACTTTCTGTCAGGAAAACATAGATGCTTGCTTGGCTTAATTTCATGCAATAGCAGCATGCTTTTTTTCTGATCTCTGTTAGCCAAATATTTATTTTGAGTCATTTAAAATTCTGAAAGAAAACCTGCTTCTATTTGAAACCCTTCCAACCACATCAACCACATTTGTATTTGGGTCTCAGTTCTCCATGAGAGGTCTTACCAGATGATCCCACAAATTCTTCTTCAGTTCTCCAGAGGAACAATGTTCAGAGTTTCCTAGGTTAGGGTTGCTAGACTTATTAAATAGAAATGCAGATGTTACGTTAAATTTTAATTTCAGAAAACAATGGATCATCATTTTGTGTAAATATGTCCTACACAATATTTGTGACATCCTAAAATATAATTATCTGAAATTAAAATGTAACTGGATGTCCTGTATTTTATCCAGTAACTCTATTCTAGGTTGATGAGAGTAGATTGATAAGATGAATCAAAAACAACAAACAAAAAGTGGGAATACTGAAATCCTTGCTATAAGAATTTAACAAAATTCTACAAATACACTTAAGGCACTAAAACATTAATTAATTATGCAAATATTGTTGTAATTACAAGAAAAATATATAAAGTAGACCAGTTTTCCTTGAATAGATGGTATAAAATTCAACAGTTACTAGTTGTGGTAAGCAGTTAACATTCTAATCACAGAGCCTGTGAATATGACATATTAAATGTCAAAAAGGAATTAAGGTAATAGGTGAAATCAAGGCTGCTAATCAACTGCCCTTAAAGTAAGGAGGTTATCCTAGATTGTCTGGTTGTGTCTCAAATGTGGAAGAGGGAGGCAGAAGAGTCAGTAGTGCGACCTGAGAAAGACTCAACTTGCTGTTGCTGGCTTTGAAGATGGAAGGGGCCATGAGCCAAGGAATGCAGAAAGCAGCCTCTAAAAGTTGAAAAAGGTAGGAACACAGATTTCCCCCTAAGGCCTCCAAAAGCAATGCAATCTTGCTGCTAATTTGATTTTAGCCAAGTGAGACCCATTTCCAACTTTTGACTCCAAAATTGCAGGGCAATAACTTTGTGTTTTAGGCTGCTGAGTTTCTGGTAATTTTGTTACAACAGCAATAGGAAACTTATACAGTAAGTAAGTACTGTGTACATTATTGATGTAGATGACTTTCTGTATAATTTTCTACTGTTTTTAGACATGACATATAGTTCCTTAAGATTATCTTACAATAATAATGATGATGATTTTAAAAATGCGTTTAATCTTAAACATTTTTCAAAGGATATGAATGTATAATTTGAAACATGGCATATGAAGCTGATATACTATACATTAAGCATCCTAATTCACATTTGATCACATGTATAGTAAATGAAGATATATAACTTTGAAGAAAATTTTCAAGCCAATTTCAATTACGATATATAGTGAGATTAAGACAGTCATTGCAAAAACAAAAGAACAAAATCCAAAATATAAGTCAAATAAAAGTTGTATATTTTACATACCTCCCAACACACACATTTGTATCAGACACTCATATGATACATATGGGAGACTTTCATATAATAATTTTAAAGAAACAAATAGATTATAAGGATTGCAATATGTAATTATAATAATTTAATAAGTGTACTATTGTTAGTACAATACAAATTGAGTTTGCTAGCTCATTTTTAAACTCTAGAAGGAAATTCGTATCAAACATTCAATGTAATGCTAAAGAAACTTAGAATCTGGTTGATACAGAAATATTAACCCTTCCAAATAATATTTAGAATTTTAATTAATACAATGAGAATGGCAATGAACAATGCCTAGAGATATACATTTTTCTCTAAAATGTATTATCTAAATATATATTCTTATTCATCTCTATATACACTTTTTATTTAATTTTATAAGAATTGATCTTTTCTTGGGTATAAAATATTTTAAAGTGATATTCGAAGTTCCTCTTGCCATGTGTTACCTTCCTGTATTCCTGGTCTTGTATAATTTTGCATTCTCTGTCCTCAAGGTGTTGATTAAAAGCTCAGAGAAGGAGAAGAACACACATGCTAATACATACTTTGACCACAGTTATACAAAAATCATTTCATAAATATTCACCCATTTTTCTGACAGTAAAACTTAGTTTCATGGAATTTGTGAGTTGTAAAAGTGGGATTAAAATGCAAGTTTGGTTTTGAAGCCTAATGTCTCCAAAGTCCAAATTGTTTAAGCCATACACACTGCTTCATTTTAAGCATTCACTACAGCTTTATTGAACTAGGCTCCTGTAAAACCATACAGAAATTGGATGCATCCTCCTTCATATGGAGTAATATCAGATTTCTTGTTGGTATCCCAATTGCAAGTCAGTGGGAGAAACAAAAACAGATGGACCACAACTCCATCATCTGCTGACTTGCTGGGGCTATTTAAGTCACTACATGCTCATCTCCATAGGCAGTGGGATACTTATTTTCCTCATCTCTGTGTTTCCTGTACCCAGCACTGTGTTTGACAATATAATAGGTAAGCAGGACATTTTATTGGAAGAAATGAACAAATGCATGATTTCACAAATGAGGCTGACTGTTCTCTCTACTTTGTTTCTTTTTAGAACCTGATGATTAAAATTTTGTTCTTGAAACACCTAAAAAGAACTCTGATAAAAAGCTACATGTAGGCAGTTTTCATTGATGAAGAGAGAGTAATTCAGTGTTTGGTAGTATACACCTCTGATTATAATCAATTTGGAACAGTATTTAATCTATTTAGACTGATGGAGAATTAATATAGACAAACAGATCTCTAAGTCCTCCTTCTCTTACTACCCATGTTCTCAGTATTTCTACTCTTTCTTTATTTCATAACCTAAAAAACAGGTTTCACCTGAGTTCAGTCCTACTTACCTAAGGATAAAAGTAAGGAGAAAGGACAGAGGTGATAATGAAGGGAAATGTACACTGTGTCAACATGATGATAACAGATAGTAGAGCAACTGGAAGTGGAGAATAAGCTGACATTGTGCTGACAGTGTTAGCAAAGACTGGAAAGTGGCTATGTGGACAAGTTTCTTCCAGCTGCATGGTGCAGATTTGCTAGTGCCCCACTGAACTTCCTAAGAAGTCCTGGTTTAAGAAATACTAACATTAAGTAGAGCCAGTGATGGAAATGAAACTTTAACTATCTTGAGTTTCACCAGCCTTTGGTGAAATATCCATGTAGTGTTTGCTGTTTTTATCACTACACATGCTTGTCCTGGGATTCTTAAAATAAAAAAAAAAATACCCAAAGGGTCAGTTAAGAGGACCACACACATTCATTCTGAACAATATGATCTTATGGCAGGTTTTAAAGCATATGGATTCTAGAAATTGTTTCCATGACTCTTTTTTCTTTTTAAAACAAGAGGTTATTTCTTAATTGACAGACTGTGGTACAACATATTAGACTAATTTTTAAACATTTATTTTTAAAAGCCTACAAAGAAAATAATTCCATTGTCTGAAACATACAAGAATCCAGAAAATTGGTAATGATAGGAAAACTCTAGGCTTTTTATAATTGACATTTTGAAACAAAAGGATATACTGGCTCTGCCATTTGTAGCTTTTGGTGTTATGGTCTATGAAAATAATGGTCTGTCTTCAATCTATCAAGTCACAGAAAATGAGCTATAATCTGGCTTTTGTTGGTGTCTGATTTTTTTCCTGCCTAAGAGATGGCCCCAGCAATAGCAACTATTTCCAGGGCAGTTCCCTTCCTGATGGAATAAAGACATTTTGGAGTGGAATAAACTCCAGCAGGTGTAGCAATCCCAAGTCATTCATCTCAGCACTATTCCCAAATCTTTCCAGTCAACCTCATATGCATGGTTTGGATGGTCAGGATAAACGTTTTCTTACTTGATTTTGCTTTTGAAGGAGTGCTGAGGCAGTCTGGAAATGTCGAAAGCCTCTTATACCTGTGTTTTAGCTGTAGATTATGATGTCTGTGGAGTTTGTATCATAAGCTGTGGGTATCAGGCAGAGCCACAGCCTCGGAGTTGGAGCAGATACTGGATGGTTCAGTTTTATGCCATAGAAGGACTGATGGTATGAGCAATAACGGGGAGGCCACAAGAGGCTGCAGCACCATTTGTTGAGAGGCCAGGTGTCGAGAGTGTGGCTCAGATTGGCATCCGGCACCTTGTTAACCATGTTTTCCTACCAGGAAATATGGATCTCATTTGAATCAACCTGTCAGGGAATAATATGGAGGTCTGTACTGAGCCTGTAGGGAATCTGCACAAAGTAGCCACCAGCACAGTTAATAATGGGATTGTCTGGGAACTATCTCTTTCCAGCCATAGCTGAATATACCAGTTGATCAGGTCAATCTTATTCTCTAACTTCCTCTGGGGAGGTATACAGTGAGTTGAAGACCAAAATGGCCCATTTTCATCCTCTCTGCTGGGGGAGAAGGGAAACAGATCTGAATCGTTATATTTCTCATCCTCCAATACTGGTTATTAATTTATATGCAGAAAATGCCTTTCTTAACTTTTCATTTCTGTAGAGTTATCAAGGTCCTTAATTTTGAGACTCAGCTTCTTATACCGGCTAATTCTCTGCCTTTTCAGGACTTAAAAGTTTTTTTTTTTTTTTTTTTTTTTTTTAACTCAGTCTTCTATGTGTTCAACTTTCCTTTAGATCCAACTCTACATATGATTTTGCCACTCATTTATTTTACTTTTATTTTTCCTTTGGCCTTTTTGGCATTCTTATGGACTTTATAACTCACAGCCAAACCCTAGAGATTTCCTGTTGGATCTCTCATCACTTTAACACTTAGAGTTTTACCAAATTGGCTGAAGAATTATTTCCAGAAGTAATCATAAATATTTTCCTAACAGTTTTCTAAATTCACATTGGTGCATTCCTTGGCCTTTGTGCCACATTTAAATTCCCACTTTTCCTAGAACTTGATCTGATTAACACACTGTTAACACAATCATTCATTGAAGCACATGCTTTTCATCTTCTTGGTGATAATTTTCCTATAGTAACTAGCCTTATGATAACTTGTCTCCAGTGGGATAAAAGACATAAACCATAGAGTCACCTTCATCATAATTAACCTCGGAGGGAAGAATGATTTGAAAACCACAAGAAGTATATAAAACTGCCATGTTGTCTATAGATTTGTTGGGGATGTTTTTATTCTAAAATTCTCAAGGAGATGTATTGCTGAGATGATATAATTCAAATTAACTTTCCTTCAGTCATGTCAAAGTTCACTATATGCATCACTCACTCAGCCTCAGCAACTGTTGGAATTTGACATAGATATAAACCAGAAGTGGTGGGTGATCATACCATAGCAGACCGTAATAGACAGCACAGCCCTGAAATTTTCACTGAGCTTCCTCTTGGTGAGTCTCCCAATTACATGAAGATCGTGGGATAGCTGCTACTGGCAGTACTGATCTCCCTACAACCCACTACCTGCTTATAGATATCTCCATAGAGAAAATAAAAAGGCAGACTTCTCAATATATAGATGAGTATGAATTGTAAGAATATCTTCAGATGGCTTCTTACCGGTCTGCTTCACCAACACATTTTGACCGTGGCTGTGTAAGAGCCAGGTTTGGAGGATATGGTGCTAATGAGTCCAAGGCCACTGGTTAAATCTCCGTGTAGCTCTATTGCAAGCCCTCAAACTAGTTATCTCTAAAGACTGACTTCTAATTTTGGTCGAAATATTTCACAAATGTGTGCCAATATCACATGGAGGGCAGTGAAGGCATATGTGCAGAGTACAGTGTCAGCACTGAGAGAGCTCTTAAAAGACACTGCATCCAATTACTCAGTAAGAAATGATGCTAACCAATGCATCAGTTCAGATGATGCCTGAACACCTCCGGTAACTAGAAGCTCTTTATCTTCCAAGCTAATGTATAACATAGTTGGCAGCAATGACTCTAAGTTGCTCCTTAAGTTAAAATATATCTCTTTTTAAATATACCAAATGGAGCCATAAAAACAATCTAACCCTCTTCCACATGGCAATCAATCAATTCTTTACATATTTGAGGGTAGCCACCATGGTTGTTTGAAATTTATTTTCACTTTAAACATGCTTATTTTCTTCAAAACTCCTTCAAATATTCTGGTTTTTTCCATTTTAAATGTTCAATAAATCCCCCTTGAAATATTTGACAAGAATGAAGCAGAGTGTGCCAAGAGATATGGGAATAGCACAGGTCAGTTCTCTCAGGTCAGTTCTCTCAGGGACTAGATTAGATAGATCTCTTAATGAATACTACGATCACATCATCTTTTATTTGGAAGCCATGTCAACTCTTAAATCATATTGAGCTCGTTTTTTTTTTGTTTTTTTTTTTTTTTTTTTTTTTTTTTGGCTAAAACCTATGTGTCTTTAAAGTGTACTTCTGCTGAGCCATGGATAGTGTCCAATGTCATTTGTATACTTTTTTAAAGCTTATAAAATATTGCTGTATGTTTCAGGGAAGAACTTAGAAAAGTCTGCTTTCTGCCAAAAGAAATGTGCAGCTATACATAAAAAGCATGCTGCAACTTTGTGATCATGTTAGGAATGCCTCATTCATATCCTTCTTCCCAGAGAGGACTCAGTATTGCTACAGGTACATGTCATCTGGACTTGCAGACAATTTTACCTTTCTTTCTAATAGACATCATGTGTGCATGTGTGTGTGTGTGCTTAAAGCTTCCTCTCCTGGTATTGCCAGAATGACAACCGTGGGAATAATTGTCCTATTTTTTCAAAGTCTTATTGGCATCTATGAAGTTCCATTTCTCACCTGTTATCACAATTTTATTTTATTGTTTACCTATGTCCTATGTGTAGAGGTGTCTGAGGTGATTTAGGACTTTTCCTGCCCTTTTCTCTGATGTTTTCTCCTAAATGTCTAGGTACCATGATGAACTGTGCAATTAGATGGTCCTGATTTCAAATTTTATCTCTACCATTTGCTAGCTCTGAGAATTTTAGCAAGATTTAAATCAATTAAGCCTCATTTTAAAAAATCTGTGTATTGGGGGCAATAATTACCTACCTCAAAGGGATACTGGGGCATTGAATCAGATATCCTTCAAGTGCCTGGGATATAGCAAGCATTCACTGATTTGTAATAATACTTTTATTATCAGTTTGTTATAATGTGGTTTCTACACTCTATTTGTCTTCATAATGTGCTCAATTTGTAATTTATTTCACAACTTACTGTGGGCTTTTATTCCCCATGTTCAATTTAAGTTATTTATGTGCATATCAGCTATTACCTGGACAAACATATACTTTCTGAATCTCAAAAATAATGACCTTTATCGCCTCAAGTGTCTTTCTGGTGTCATAAGCCACATCCCAGAAATCAAAATTTCACTGTGTGACATTAGCTATGCAGCCAACCCTTCTCTTGCAATAATTACCTATCTATTTCAATATTTTAACCATATTGAAAATTTAACACTTTAGAAGAAAAAGTTGTTAAAAATGTTTATCCTAAAATATTCACTTTTCTGCCCTTGTCTTCAGAGTTCCAATATGCTTTTCAAATTTATTCTGGGCATCATTTGTCCCTCTTGCTCCCAAGAATAATTAGGAAACAGTAGCAATTAGCAAATTTAAGTTACTGCATCCAAGTATATGTTATGGAGAGACAACCTTTATGTAAATCACCTGGGTCAGATCTTTGCAGAACTACTCCTAGTGATGCCTTCCATTATAATTATGTTGGTACTTGCAAACAAAGTTGCCCTCTGATGTGGATCTACTAACAGTACTGATTTATGAAGTGGGACAGAGCTTCATATATTTTATGACATTCTAGGATTGAAAAGTTCCTTTAAACTTTTCTTTATATATGTCATTCATTCTTCAAAACACCTGCTAGATTATTTATTTGAGAGGCAATCCAGCTTTCCTAATTTACTTTTCAACTCTTACTTGATGGCTGTACTTTACAATTATAAGGATAAATGTTTGGAAGGATCATTTATAATACACTTATTGCTTCTGCTGAAATAAGCTTTCCCCTAAATGTTACCGAAAAATACAACAAATTAATTTAATTGTGATAAAACAGATCTCATTCATTTATCGTTGTCATGGTTGGAATGTTTGTCACCTCCAAAACTCATGCTGAGATTTAATCGCCAATATAACAGTATTGGGATGTGGGGCCTCATGGGAGGTGTTTAGGTCATGAAACTCCATCCTCATGAAAGGAGGAATACAATTTTTAAACGGATTTTTAGGAAAGGGCTCTCTCTTTAGTCAGTCTACCTTCTACCATGTGATGACACAGCAAGAGAGCCTTTACTAGATAACAGCCCTTGATCTTGGATTTTTCAGCCCCCAGAACTGTGAGAAATAAGTGTGTGTGTATGTGGGTGTGTGTGTCAGTGTGTGTGTGTTTTGATAAATTACCCAGTCTGTGGTATTCTATTATAGCAACACAAAACAAACTGAGATAATAATATGCAAAGGTATGAAAATGTAATTTAGGCCAGAAGCTGAAGTTGGGGGTGTAAATTACGTCTTCAATCATAATTAATGAATACTCTATGATGAGGGTTTACTGAACATGTTCACTTGTTGACATCCTATACTTGTCCTGCCAGTACAGGTGCTTATTCATTACTATGAGTAAAACAGTGAAAACATAGAGGGTTTTGAAATGAACAGAGGGGATGGGAAGAGAGAGAACCCAGACCCCAGAGATGATTGGACTGACAGAAATGGAGTTCTTGTTGAACAGACTGAAGTCATGGAAATCTTGGGGGAGGGTCATACAGGGAATTGGAGCTGAAGATGAGCAGGGTTAGGGGGAATTTAGGGCCAAGTTGCTTGAAAAGACTAGACAAGCTCGAAAAAGAAGGAATTGTTAATAAGAGGAGATGTTCCATTCAAGCCCCGGGGTTGCGGACCTTCATCAAAGGGAAGTTGATACTTTAATGTTACCAATAGTGAAGGGCAAATACAAATTAGATTAGAGAAAGAGAAGACTTCAGGAGTTTAGACAGAAAAAAGTACCAGTAAAGAATCAATTATTAAAGCGCTACTATTTGCAATTTGGCAATATGGATAAATTTACCCAAAGAAATTATGATTTATTTTAGGTCATAGTTATACTAATAACAAACTCTAATTTATTTTAGAAGAGAAAAACGATGTATTTGTAGCCAATATTTGTTGAGTAACTACTAAGTGCCAGACACTGCTGTAACAGTGTTTTAAATGTATTGAACAAGTTCATCCTCACACTGACACCATAGATGTGCTATTTTTATTCAATTTTATAAATGAGATAGATGAAATTGACATCTACAGAAAGAAGGTGATTTGCCTGAGGTCACAAAAATAGGTGAGTGACAGAGCTGGGATTTGAAGACATGCTGTCTGACTTCTGAAATCATTTCTTAATCAGAAAGCACATTGCCACAAGAATGTGGCAATTTACTTGGGGAAAGTAAAAGTAGGAGGACCACTTATTCGACTGTAGGTGATTTGCAAGGCTTCATTGAGAGCCTCTTTAGATTGCCTATGTAATTTACTGCATTTTGTTTTGCATCTGTGTCTTCACCCCTAGGTTATTTCCTTGAAGGGAAGAGTTGCCTTTCAGTTCTGTACATATCCTGTTGCCTAGCAGAGGTGGCACAGAGAGATGTTGAAAAAATGCTTCTTTTCTTTTCTTTTCTTTTCTTTTCTTTTCTTTTCTTTTCTTTTCCTTTTTTGAGACAGAGTCTCACTCTGTTGCCCAGGCTGGAGTGCACTGGCATGATCTCTGCTCATGGCAACCTTTGTTTCCTGGGTTCAAGTGATTCTCATGCTTCAGTCTCCCAAGTAGCTGGGGTTACAGGTGCGCACCACCATGCCTGGCCAATTATTGTATTTTTTTGTATTGTATTGTAGAGAAGGGGTTTCACCATGTTGGCCAGGCTGGTCACAAACTTCTGACCTCAAGTGATCTGCCTTCCTGGGCCTCCCAAAGTGCTGGGAAGGAAATGTTTATTAAATAAATTATTGAGGCTTAAATGACGAGTATAATTGTCAGAGGTGGGAAGGGGTTTTCTGGGAAAGAATAGTCCCTTCTGGAAGTTTGCAGTCAGAATAGGCAGTAGAAGGAGTACATTTGAAAGAAGCATCATAAAGTCATGTAGGGAAAACCTAAATGCTCACTGATGGATGAGTGGATAAACAAAATGTGATTGTGTGTGTGTGTGTGCATATATATATATATATATTAAAAAATATAAATATATATATAAAATATATATACACACACATATAAATATATATGCACATATATATATGCGCACACACATAACCATACCTGGGTATATACACATCCTGTGTGTATACACATATATGCAGTGGAATATTATCCAGCCATAAAAAAGAAGAAAAGCCTGCCATTTGCAACAACATGGATGAACCTAGAGGATACTATGCTAAGTGAAATAAGTCAGACACAGAAAGACAAATACTGTATGATCTCATTTATATGTAGAATAGATAATAGTCAAATTCAAAGAAGCAGAGGGTAGAATGGTGGTTTACAGGGGTTGGGGGGAGAAGAGGAATGGGGAGTCAGGGCAAAATGTACAAAGTTTCAGCTATGCAAGATAAGTTCCGGAGGCCTAATGCACAGCATGGTGACTATAGTTAGTAATATCTATTATACACTTGAAATTTTCCAAGAGCATAGATCTTAAGGGTTCTCACCACAGAAATAAAAAGAGAAAATATTAAATATGTTAGGTAATAGCTATGTTAATTAGCTAAATTGTGGTGATAATTTCATAACTTATGTGTATGCCAAGATGTGAAGTTTTACACCTTAAGTATATACAGTTTTTATTTGACAATTATGCTTTCAGAAGCTGTTTTGAAAAAACAGATTAAAACTTTTAAAATTTATATAAAGTGGCGCAGGGGATATTGAGAAAGGGCAGACAGGACCTGAGTTTGTTTACCTAAATTTGCCTTGTTAGAACTGTATTTATCTTCAACTGTGTACAGATAAAAGTAGTTTGCAGAGCAGTTGTTCCTCTCTTGCTCCATTTAGTTTGGGGAACACCGGTTCTTGTCCTAGATTCTGAGGAGTTCTCTGGCCACCACTGGTCTAAATTGGCCTTCATTAGATAAGGACCATTTTTAGATTGGGGGTGTGTAACTTGGGGGGGGGGGATACCTATCAATCTATGCATTCTGTAAGAAATCCATGGAAAGAGCTGAAGTCTGTCTATTCAAGAAGATACTTAAGGTACTTGGGGCCACTGTAGTTAGTGTTCATGTTAATTAGTGATTAGTAATTAGTAATTAAAATAAGCCTGCACAATTAAGACACTAAAGTAAATTTGGGTGTTGCAAGAAGAAACATAGAACTGTTGTGGTTTTTATATGTCTATAAATCTGCTTATACAACAAATCCATTTTAGTCCTAGTAAAGGTTTGCTTGCATCTGTCAATCTGTAGCCTAATCGGTGACAAGAATTGCTTCTTCTGTTCACTATTCCACTTTGAACATTTGAAACTGAAGAATGACTCCAACTGCACAATTGAAGCCCTCCATTTTTTCTTCTTGGAATGAAAAACCTCTATAACCTGGCTCTACTACCAGTTATCCATGCTTGTTAACTTGTGATTTTGATATTTTGTATTATAGTTAGTAATAAAAATTTGGTTATTTGGAAATTAGTGGGCAAAAAGCTCTTTTCCAGAGCACCGTTGTAAAATTTTGGGCACTCAATCATTTCTCTTGTATAAACCCTGGTAAATATGTTACTGGAAAAAATAAAATCAGGGACCATCAATTAATGTCATACGTTAGTTTATATTTATCACCAACATATGTGATTTTAGCAGAAAAATTTAAAAATAACTGGTGAATTGATTGATTAAAGATGTAATTTTAAAAAATGTTTATTTTGAGTTCAGGGCATATGTGCAGGTTTGTTACATAGGTAAATTGCATGTCATGGGGGTTTGGTAGACAGATTATGTCACCACCCAGATAATAGGCATAGTACCCAGTAGATAGGTTTTCAACTCTCATTTTTTATGTCTATTGATACTTAAAAAATTAAAAGTCATCAACAAAGTCATCAGTATACTGGCACCATACATGCACGTTATCACCATAAATATAGAAAATAAGAAATAAATAAATCAGTAGAAAAAGTCCGTGTTTCCAAAGAGGGACATTTTGACGTATAATAACAAATGAAACAGTGAATTAATATGAGAATAAGAAACTAATAGTGAATTTTAAAATGTTTTCTTTTACATTTAATAAGGGGCTGTATCTTGTTAAAATGTAATATGCACATCTTGACTAGTCACTCATTATAAAACATTTGATAATTATAAAGACATATGATTCTGTGACGATAGAGTGTCTGTAAATCATGTGTACATTTCCAAAATGGCTTTTGAAAGTGTCTCACCCAGATACTATCAAACTAAACTCCATGAGAAAAATGAGATGGGCAATAAAAAGGAAAATCTTAGTGAAGATAGACTGTTATGCGGTGGTGACAGAACAACTCCTAATTCTCAGTGGCTCATAAGAACAGAAATTATTTTTGTTTTGTTTTAATTCATGCGAAGCCTGCAGTGAATTAGGAGACCTTCCGGAGCCACATCCTTCATGTGATCATTGGGCAATGAGAAATGCTTCCATCTGGAAGATGAAAGCAGAGAGCTAGAGAATCAAACAGTAGCTCTTGAATGCCTCAGCCCAGAAGTGATAGATGCCACTTATGCTCAGATGTCACTGGTGTGACCTAGCTACACAACTCCCCTGTCTACATGAGACCTGGGGAAGGAGACCCTAACACACACTGCTATTTGGTGAGTGGCAACTATCTCTGTCATGGATATTAACTTTACAAGAATTTCTTAATGTACACACTATTTTAAATTTTTACCATATAATACATATTTCTGAAGTCCGTATTAAGCTAAAAGATTTTAAACCCTTTTTTTGTAAATATGCCAGATTTATTAATAAGGTACCACAATATCTGCTAACAGCAGATTTGCTAACAGCAAATTGCTAACAACGATGAAACAATTGCTAACAGCAATGAAGAAAAGTCTTGCCAGATTTTCCTAGCTTTCTAGTCCTGTGCTCATATCAGCATTTGATAATCCCAAACTAATCCTCATAAAATGTAAGTAATTTGGATCTTCTGCTTTCAAAACTTTGGTTTATGAAAGAAATATTAGTCTAATTAGTTACAGAAACAGTCTCATGTCTGATCAGGCTTTTCCAGAGATACGACTCATATTCATCTTATATTTGTGTACTCTAGCATGACCCCCTTCTCCATCTTGTCCCTCTTTTTGCTATATTTCTGTTTTTTATTTTATTTATTTTTTATCATGTGAGCCTCATTCCCCCAGATCCAGATATGCTGCTGCTTGATGACAAGAGAAGATGAAGGCTAACAATCCCAGATCATTTCCTCCTGTTTCAGTGACTCCAGTAGGAAGATAAATACTGTCTCCATTCCTGGAAATCACTTTGATTGATCTTGTTTGAGTCTCATTCCCTAACAGTGAACCAATCCCACTTGCCATAGGAATGAGGTCCTGATGAAAGGCTTGAGATTCATGATCATTCCTGTGCTGACATCCAGGAAGAGTCTTTGCTTAACAGCACCACTGGAACCAGCAGGAATATGGAGCAAAGGACTGTTCCCATAGAAACAGAAAGGTCACTTCAACCTATGTCTGTGGATCATGTTTAATAATTATGTCTACTCTTTTAACTCTGAGTCCGTATTGGACACCCCAAATTATATATTATAAAGTACACATCCAGTCAGCAGCATTTTTATGCCTCTAATTTTAAAAATGTTTTAAATAATCATTAAACTGGAATTAAAAGCATTCTCAAGTCATTTACCGAGAATAAATCATAAGGTATAAGAACCGGAAGCTCTAGTTTGGACTATATAATCATTTTAAAACACCAGGTATCTGCAGAGTTTTACTGAAACAGTCTCAGTACATAAACCAATGTTTTCCTGTTCTGCAAATATTCTAGCAAACTTTCTTTTCAAGTCAAACACAAATATTCGTATTTTTCTCTAAAATTGGTATATTTTTGTATATAGCAGACACTTTTGTGTATTGGAAGGAGAACTAAGCAATCGGATCTATCTGTAACACTTTAAGCAGATAGATTTTGAAACTTCTTTCTCCCCCCTCCTATAAACAGATCTTAGAGGGAGGCTTTAGAACTACATTTGTTTTAATTGTGCTGCACTTGCATACCTCTCAAACATGCCACCATGTATGTGGGTACTTAGCTTGTCACTGTGGAGATGCTATAGCATATAAAGGACAGGTAGCTGTTGCCATTTTCTTCCATTCTCAAGTGATCACTAAATTATAAATCTTTTTTATGTTTCATTCTTAGAATGAACATTTCTGGCCATTGCATCCCAAACATAGAAAGACAACCTCACTTAGTCTTATAACAACAGGTTCTTCTCCATTAAGACCAAGAGTTTATATCTAATCCCAACAGATCATATGGAAACTGTAATCAATCCAACCTTGCTGCTGCTTTTTGCTCTTAAAAAGTAAATCATATCAAGTTATCAAGCCCTGCAAACATTCTATGAGCACCTGTATCTACCAGGCATTGATCATTTCTGTAATAGGCACCCTGCCACGACACCCAGGTCCTTCTGGCTGATTAAAATCTATACTGCTGACAGTTGGCCTGCCCAGACCTGCCCCGACTCTTCCTGGACCCCACCGACACTCATTCTCCCTTCTTGTAGCAGCCTTCATTGATAGTTATACTGTCAGACACCAACTGCCAGCCTGCCTGAACCTGCTCTCTGACTTGAGATTTGGATCTCTTGAAGAGTTAGCTAAGTCTCTAGAACTTGTCCAACCTGATTCAAAGTTATCCCAAATCCCCGATGACAAGTATTTGCTCTTATTTAATGTTGTTTACTCACCGTTGTTTCTAAGAAATATTATCTCTGCCACTGCTGCTGACCTGTCAGCCTTCTCCCTTTTCTTCTGTTTTCTTTTCCTCTTTCTTCTTCATTGTCACTTTGCTAGTGCTTCTTAGGCTTCACATGGTTAACCAATCTCAGTGCAGGTAACTTTTGGAGTCTTGGTTCTTCTCAGCTGGGATCATATGAGTAGTCTGATATGTGATGAACACATTTGTTTCCCCTTCCAACTATTTTTTGTTTGAAAATTCAGAAAATTTTGATCAGATTTTTCCAGAGATACAACTGGAAAAGCCTGATCAACTGGTGGTTCTGGTGGTGGTTCTGAAAAGTTGATTTCTGCATAACCAATGTTTCAATGTGTCTCCTTAATGAAGCCCTGCTCTTTCGACTATTCTTGCCTTTTAAAAAATAATTTTCCACCTCTGTACTCAATTTTTAAAAATCTGTGGAATGGAAATATTAGCATTTACTTTTGTAACTAGTTCTGCTGTAAAATGTAAGAATTCATGTGGAACTTTTGGAAATGCACTCATAAAATACATGATATGAGCACAAAGTCTTACCATCATTCAAATAAGTAAATTTCTATTGGATGTAAGCAGCATAGAAAGCATTCAAAAAAATTGTAAGAATAAAGGACTGTCCTAAAATAGTTTATTTTTAAAGGGTCAGAAAAAGTAAACATGTGATTTGATAAACAAAGACTAAGGGAGAGCATAACAAACAGCAAATAGCTTAATGGTCTACAAAATATGCAAACATTCATACTATGTTAATTTGACATTATGCAATTAAAACTAAGTCAAATCCCCTTTTGGTTGATACATTACCTCCTAATTTATATAATAATGCATTAAAAGTGATGTAAGGAAAACCTCCATAGACGACTAACAGAAGCTGAGCCTCTGCTGTATAATTGGTCACACTTATTCACATTTATTACTACATGCCAAACGTTCTGCTGAGTGTTTTTTATGCATTGAACTTACTGAATATTTTAACTGAATATTTTTCATGCATTATGTTCCTTCCTACTGTTCTATTCCAAACATATTGTTCTGATCTCTGATCTTCCCTCTAAGTACCAGATGAAGAGCTTAGTCCTCTGAGGAAGAATACTGCCAACTGTGCCAGTTCTTACGGGGAGATACATGAGACCCTTTAGAAGGATGATAGGAATTGAAGACTAGCACCAAAAGTTGCGTTGGGTTAAGGGTCATTGCTGGGAGAGTCTGGAAGGGAAAAATCCCTTCTCTCCTCCTGTCTTCCATCTACGTCTAGCACCTTCTATTCAAAGAACAAAGCAGAAATCCAACTAACAAGAAGACACCTGCAGATGGAACCTACAAGAATGGAATTTATATAGAGAGTAGAATGGTGGTTACCAGAGGTTGAGGGGACAGGGAAGAGAAGACCAGAAAAGGGGAAATGTTGATGAAAGGGCACAAAATTTCAGTAAGACAGGAGAACTAGGTTCTAGTGTTCCATTGTACAGCAAGGTGACTATAGTTAATAAGAATG
The DNA here is from genome assembly GCF_007565055.1 of Rhinopithecus roxellana. NCBI lineage: Eukaryota > Metazoa > Chordata > Mammalia > Primates > Cercopithecidae > Rhinopithecus > Rhinopithecus roxellana. Next base: position 66,814,297 of record NC_044554.1, read on the forward strand.
TATTGTACATTTCAAAATGGCTCAAAGAGTGGACTTTAAATGCCCTCATCACAAAGAAATCATAAGTACTTGAGGTGACAGATATGTTAATTAGCCTGATTTGATCATTCTAGATACATATATATATATATTCACACACACATATCAAAACATCACACCCCATAAATATGTACAATTGTTATTTTTAGTTTTATTTTTAATTGACACATAGTAATTGTATACAGATAATACAGTATTATTAAATATAATCACCTTGCTGTGCAATAGATCACTAGAACTTATGTCTCCAATCTAATTGACCAACGTTTCCTTTTTTCCCATCCACCCACCTCCCCCTAGGCTCTGGTAACCACCATTCTACTCTCTACTTCTATGAGTTCTTTAGATTGTCTTCTATGACATTTTTAAATTCCATGCATAAGTGAGATCAGATGGTATTTTTCTCTCTGTGCCTGGCTTATTTCACTTAACATATCTCACAGGCTTGTTCATGTTGCCACAGATAACAGAAATTCCCTTTTTTTAAAGGCTGAATGGTATTTCATTGTATAGAGATACTCAAATGGAAACAACACTTAGGTTGACTATTGTGAATAATGCTTTAATGAACATGGGAGTGCAGGCATCCCTTCATCATACTGATTTCATTTCCTTTGGGTCTATCTATACCAAGTAGTAAGATTGTTGGATCATATGATAATTCTACTTTTTTTTTTTTTTTTGAGGAATCTCTACACTATTTTCCAAAATGGTTTTACTAATTTACAATATCACCAACAGTGAGTGTAGAAGGGTTTCCTTTTCTACACATCCTTGCCAACTTTTAAGCTCTTTCATCTTTTGATAATAGCTAATCTAACAGGTATAAGGTGATATCTCATTGTGGTTTGTTAATTAAAAATAAAATAGAACCTTCAGAAAAGAAAAAAATGTAGTTTGCAGACACTCTTCCCCCAGCATCACAAACAGAGTATATAGAAGAGTGAATTAGGAGAGATTCAAATTTGGAGAGGTTTGTTGAGAAACAACAACTTCATAAATGGAGAATATAATAAATATGAATTCTGAGTAAATCTCTAACAGATTCTCCCAAATTTCACATCTGTTCTCCCAGGAATTTAAAAAAATGTTACATATCTAGTAACAAAATCAATATGCATTTGTATTCTTCTCATGATATTTTATGTTATGCCAACAGTAAATGTAGAAGAGATTCACTATAGGTCAATAACTTTGATTTCATCTAATTAACAAGTTACTTTCATCAAGTTAATGCAAGATAAATACATAATTTATGACCCATAATCAAATTTCACATAATGAAAGTCCTAATTTGACACATTAGCTACATTATGTCCATTAGAGCTTGTCTTTTACAGGTACTGCCAATGAAGCTTGTATATATTGGTATAGCACAGGGCAGAAGTAAGGTGGAAAAAGTGAAGAAGTAAATTATGCTATAAAATATTTACCGTCAATTGCCAGCTCATTAATCAGACAAAAACAATAGAGACAGTCAACAGTGCATTTCCCCCCACTTTTCTGGAGATTTACTGCCTCCTGTGAGTGAGTGTTTTCTGCAGAGCCATTTTCAATTGTCTATGATGGTATGCCAGCAAGGGGCTTCCCATGCTATGGTCTGTTAAAATGGTACCCTGGAAACCAGGTACTCTTGCAGGAAACAGAATCTCCTGAGGACCTCACTAATGGTCAGGGGTCAAAAGGCTAATACCCTTGCTTTTATGGTCCTGACAAAGAGATTATGCCTCTCTTTGGCCCTTAATACCATCTTCCTTTACTTGATCCCACACAGTTTATCATGCATGAGCAGTCAAGATGTTTCTTTTTTCCTTTCTTTATAAGAAACAATTTTCTACTTACAAATATATGTCAGAACAATTGAGTTTCTTAAAGTACCTGCAGCTTCAATATGCAAAGCTGTCCCTCTGTATACACAGCTCTCCCATGTCCTTTGGTAAATTCCAAGAACTTTTATGGCCTCAGAGTCCACCTCCCATCATGAAATTCTCTAACCCTTGGAGACTTGTGTCTGACTTCCTTAAGTTTCCAGAATCCATCTCTTGTCTTCTCTAGGGGATATTTCAGGGTCAAGGGATTTCTTTGTCTTAGGCTTGATTTTCTAGCCCTCATCTAAAAATGTATTTCTGTTGCACTCCAATTATTCCCTTGAACGTTGTGTTCCATTCAAGAAGCAAGAGGTCCCCACCTACACTGTACTGACAAATGCCCTTTAATGCTTGTCTTTCATGGCTGATGTACTGATGCCCATTTCTCCCTCCCTTTTATAATAGGGCACTGTCAGCATCATAGGTTACTACTGCCTGTCATTTAAGACTCACATTTATACATCAGTTCATAACAGGTTTCACCTAACATTGCAATGTAGCCCTTAAGTTTTACATTTACCATTTACAGAAAGATTGTAATCTATTCACAGGGGATAAAAATCATTCCATATAGAATAATTTTAAGAGGTTAAACCAATTACTGGGTTGTTACAATGACAGAAATGGGGCAAGGACATCAACAGGCCAAGGATAATGTCCAGGAAGGGCAGTTTCAGCTGGCACTGTCTAATATTATTTCTAATATATCTACATATACAGCCAGTCATTTGACAAGAATAGCCAGTGAATCCATCTTTAGAAGTTAGTAACTCCAGGCAGATGCAGCTTAAAATGCCAAGTTAGATGTCAGAGTGTTAATGAAAAGAGCCTGAATTTTGGAGACAGACATACCCAGGTTTGAAGGATGGCCCTCTATCAGTTTTTGCTGCCAAGCTGCCTCATATTTAAATAGTTTTTTAAGACTTTTAAGAAAATGAATGAATTGGCAAATATAAAGTTGAAGCATAGTACAGTACACATTACTGTAATAATTAGTAGTATTTCTCATGTGTGCCCCCATCATCTTTCTATAATTTGCTACATCTTTTATTTTGGAGGGGATATTGGCTCTATGCTACTCTGCATTCTATCCATATGCTGAAATTGGCTCATAATCACTATGCCCAACCCTTGCTATTTGTGTATGGTATTAAATATTAGCCTATTTCACACCTTCTCAGTGAAAACATTATTGCCCCCAAAGGGATTAAAATTGGTTATTTGCACAGCAGCAGCAAAAAATTCCAAAACTCATTCTCTTTTTATGAATAAAGCACAGATATGCATTCAGTACATAAAGAGGTGTACAGTGCATGTATGCTGTTTAAATTTCACCTGTGGAAGGGGAGATTAGGAAGTAATGTCTAAAAAGGCTTTTTTTGTGTGTGTGAGGAACAATATGAGAAATCAATTGAGAAACACTCAATTGATTTAACTACATTACCCCAATTTCTCCTACAGCCATCCTACCAGTTCTGCAACTGATTAGACAGGGAAGAACTTATCCAAAGCCACCTAGTTATGGAGTGATAATCATATAGTTTAAGTGCAGCTGAGCTCTGGATGATTTTACCTTCAGAGGGAGAGGCTGACAAATTAGATATTACAGTAAAAAAACATGGTTCCAGTGAACATTTCCTCATTCAGAAAAGTCTGTTAGCATCTAAGTGGAAGTGACAGATGTGTCTTGGTTTCACAGTAGTGGAACTATTGAAACCTTTGGCTCAAAAAATCTGAGAACTTCTCTTCTAAAAGCACAAATGGAGCCATCAATACTTCTTGTCATAGAAGAATCAGGAAGACTGAGTTTTAGTTCTACCTGTGTCAGGAATGTGTGAAATGTCACTTAATGTTTGTGGACCTAATTTCTCTAATCTATAAAATCTGTAGATTCTCTTTCATTTATTCCCTTTCCTTCTTTCCTTCCCTCTTACCTTCCTTCCATATGTCCATCCTTCCTTCTACCCTCTCTCCCTTTCTTCCTTCCACCCTCCCTCTCTCTCTCTCCTTTCCTTTATGCATTCCTTTTGTTTTTAGTAGCAAAATTTATTTCTAAAATGAAATATCTCTGAGACTCTAAGTGTAAAATAGAAGAAACAGAGCTCAGAAGGTCAGAGTCCTATTTACTACCCCCACCCTGACATTCCTCAAATAGCTCAGGACTCTAGAGCCCTGTGGAATACAGTTAGAAGACCACTGAAGTCAGTCCCTTCAGTTGTAAAGTCTTTGGCTTTGAGCTTCTACTCTGAGGTAATTGTTTGTATCTACCAACAGTTATTGTGCAAACAATTTTATCAGCATGCACCTATGCCTAGTGAGATTGGATATTTTCATTAGCCACCTTGCCAATGAGTTTTTATCGTTACCCAGACAGACAGATATTTATGCATATTTAAATATGTGCTTAAGAAGTAGGAAGATATGAGTTAATGGATTCATTAACAACAATTGCCACATGAGTAGGCTGAGCTGATCTTTACACTCTAATTCTCAGTATAAGAATTTAACCAGATAGTTGCTGTCTTTACAAACAAAACTTTTGATACTTTAAGAACCCTAATGGGCCGGGCGCGGTGGCTCAAGCCTGTAATCCCAGCACTTTGGGAGGCCGAGACGGGCGGATCACGAGGTCAGGAGATCGAGACCATCCTGGCTAACATGGTGAAACCCCGTCTCTACTAAAAATACAAAAAAACTAGCCGGGCGAGGTGGCGGGCGCCTGTAGTCCCAGCTACTCGGGAGGCTGAGGCAGGAGAATAGCGGGAACCCGGGAGGTGGAGCTTGCAGTGAGCTGAGATCCCGCCACTGCACTCCAGCCTGGGCGACAGAGCGAGACTCTGTCTCAAAAAAAAAAAAAAAAAAGAACCCTAATGATGAAGACTGGATGAAAAAATAATAATTTAAAACTGGTTACTCAGCAGGCACAGTGTATTAAAATACTCCCTTACTCAAACTGAAAATCCCAATTAGAATTCTACATTTAAGTTCCGGGGTAGTTGATTTCTACTCCAAGTTCAGTGCAGTATCAAAGTTAGAATGAAAATGATCAAGGCCTTGGAATCCTTCTGGATGTGTCACATCTTTTCTGGTTGCTGTACTGTCATCATGGCAGCCTTCTCAGTAGCCTCCCCTAATTAATGGATTTTAGTCTACTTACCTCCTTTAGTTCTAAAACATTTGTGTCTTTCTCATTCTTGCTTGTATTTCTGGTCTCTGACTTTGCCAGTTAGGTAAGAGCAGATTTCAACTTGCTGTGCTGGCTCTAACCCAACTTTCTCTTCTAAAGTTTTCCATTAACTGACTGCTGTTTTGGAGCACACATGTTTTCAGATGCCTAACTTAATGCCATGGGACTGTCATAGTCTTACTTTCTTCCTGACCTCTTAGCCTTGGACCTGTCTCTACCAGCAGAGGAGGGAGGCCTGCATACTGTTGCACAGTTTGCAAATGCTTGTATTATTAATAGGTCATATCCACTTGAAAGATTAAACAGTTATTTAATATGTAAGGGTTGTGTTTTGTTTGTTTAATTGATTTTTAATTTAATGTGTTTGGTATTATAAAGTCAATAAGTGATCATAGGAAATTATTTTGCTGTGAACTTAATTGAACATATTCATGAGCAGTCATCTATTTTAACCAAGTATATAGTATTTTCCAGTGTTCAGTTTTCTTCAAAGGGAATGTATTTTGTCCACTCTTAAACATTGTATTTTGTGATTTAGTAAACTAAACCAGCAGAGTATCAATGTATTTTCATGAAAAGTGCAATTTGAAATTCTGCATTTTTCATCAGTGGCAGTGGCTGTGGCATTTAAATGTACAATTCTATTTTTGAGGACTTGAAGTATTTTGTTGCTTTCTGTATTTGTGTGTGTGTGTGTGTGTGTGATGTATGCAGAAATGCACTAGAGCTCTTTGAAATAAAGAGAAAATAAGTAGAGTATCAAAGATTTACCTGTCTTCCTCAAGCATTTTCTATGTGCTTGCAATCAATTACTATGCTTCTTCCCTGGGCTTATATTTTACCATTTTTGTTTATTTAGAGACATAAAAATGTAAATTATTAACACCAAAACTTGAATTTTTGGATGTCTTTATCATGTGATAGATGACAGGGCTACTAAAGCTACCTGAAAATCATTAGAATTAAGTGTATGACTGACAATTTGTGTGTGGTTTGCAGACATTCTCTAAGTTTGTTTGAAATGATGTTTAGTTTACATAATAGTAAGTAGTGTGTCCATCTATTTGAGCTAATGGTGATACTGCAACTTTAAAAAATGGAGACAACTTGTACTCCTTCCATCAGAAGACTTGTTAGTGTATGAGAATTACAATCATGCTGCTGTCTCCCTACAGACTCTAAACCAATTACACAATTAATATGGAGGTATAAATGAATGAGAAAATGGTCATCTTCATTACTGGTAAATATGTAATGGAAAGTAGAGCTTGGATTAGAGAGCTGAACTCTGGCTTCCTAATACCCCATGCTTCCCCAGTGGCCAGGAGTGTGATTCTTGAGACTCATTATCAGAGAGAGGAAGCAGCTCCGCAGAGCTGTGGCTTCCCCTGCCAGTCATGCTAGGGAAGCCTTGTGACAGCAGTAGCAGAAGGGCAGAATGTGCCTTCTACAGCTGGCTGATCCCCAAAACAGAAGCTTGGAAGGGCTGAGTTATGCATTCCTAGTGCCTTTGCCTAATCTTACTGACCAGTTAAATTACTTCCCCTTCCAGAGGGAACCATATAGATGTCTGGGTAAAAGACAGATTAGGGAGGCCTGCATATAGAGTTGGTAGTTGAAAACTCTAGGGTAGCCATTATTATTCGAACTTAGAAAATGAGAAAGCACCCTGATTGAGGTCAGGGACTCTGTCAAGGTCACAGAGCTAGTCACTGATGGAGTGAAGCTTCAGATATTCTACTCGGGGAGGCTGCCTTAGTCAAAGGTAGCATGGCTGTAGACCTATGCTATTGCATACAGCTACTCATTTTCTTCTCACATAGTTGTTGCCATAGAATATTCAGTCCTATCTTGTGCTAAAATCTGTTCTTCAGGGAAAGATGATTATTGCTCTATTAGCACATCCCTATTAATCTTTTGGTACATGCTACTCTCTTCTCTGTCTGAGAGAAACTTCACTCAATTTCTTTGAGCCAGAATCTCCTAATCATGGTCACTGTCCTCTGCTCTGCTTCTTTCCTCTAACTCTGCCCTCTCTCACCACATGTGAGATACTCTGTGCTCTGTATCTGGACAGTGCCCCCAGTCTCTCCTGCTGTTAGTCCTGCTGTTGCATTTTGTAACATAGCCCTGCTTTCTTTTTTTTTATTATACTTTAAGTTCTAGGGTACATGTGCATAACGTGTAGGTTTGTTACATATGTATACTTGTGCCATGTTGGTGTGCTGCACCCATCAACTCGTCAGCACCCATCAATTCATTATTTATATCATGTATAACTCCCAATGCAATCCCTCCCCCCTCCCGCCTCCCCATGATAGGCCCCAGTGTGTGATGTTCCCCTTCCCGAGTCCAAGTGATCTCATTGTTCAATTCCCACCTATGAGTGAGAACATGCGGTGTTTGGTTTTCAGTTCTTGTGACAGTTTGCTAAGAATGATGGTTTCCAGCTGCATCCATGTCCCTACAAAGGACGCAAACTCATCCTTTTTTATGGCTGCATAGTATTCCATGGTGTATATGTGCCACATTTTTTTAATCCAGTCTGTCACAGATGGACATTTGGGTTGATTCCAAGTCTTTGCTATTGTGAATAGTGCCGCAATAAACATATGTGTGCATGTGTCTTTGTAGTAGAATAATTTATAATCCTTTGGGTATATACCCAGTAGTGGGATGGCTGGGTCATGTGGTACATCTAGTTCTAGATCCTTGAGGAATTGCCATACTGTTTTCCATAATGGTTGAGCTAGTTTACAATCCCACCAACAGTGTAAAAGTGTTCCTATTTCTCCACATCCTCTCCAACACCTGTTGTTTCCTGACTTTTTAAAAGCTGGATGCTTTCTACTCTCTATTTTCTACCTTGAATAGGTTAAGATCAATTAAGATTATTAACCAAAAAATGAGAAAGGATATTTATAGTGGAGCAATTTTACTGGATGAAAATGTTTTATCCACTCTGCTCTCTAATCAAAACAAGCAAACAAAGCTCAGCAAACAAACAAAAATTCTCAACAACTTTATCCAACAAAATCGATACACAAACCAAACTTTCCAGTGCTTTCTCCCCTCCCCACATGTGCTGGTGCCCATACTGATATGTTTTACATTCACCCTAGGAAAAATAATTTAGTGGACTTGGAGAGGCTTTCCAGGCAATATTCAAATGAGTGTTTCATGTGTCCACTTGTGATTTCTGCTTATGTTACCATTTTGATTGTATATCAGCTCTGCCAAGGAAAAGAGGCCCACCTGACAGAATTACTTAATTTTTAAATCGATGTATAAGGAACACCTATCTATAAAGCTATTTACATCTTTATTAACTCAGTGATTCCAATATAATAAAAAGTTCAAAATATGGGTTGAATCTTAATTTCAAATCTAAGTTCAAAATATGGGTTGAATCTTAATTTTTATGAAAACAATTCTATTTAGTTAAATGTTACCAGATAGTTACTGTGACCCAACTATATTAATAAAGAACCGGCTTGAGGCGAATTAGTGGGAACAAAGCTTCGGGGACAGAAAACCTGGGATGGAGGCCAGCTTTAACAATCACCCTGTGATCACGCCCTTGTGCAAGTCAGTAATTTCCTTTCTATCTTAAAGTTCTTCATGTATACAGTGTGAATAATAACACTGTACTCACTGATTGTGTTGGGATTAAATTAAGATAACGTAAAGTTCTTAGTACAGTTCCTAGCACATAAAAAGTTCCTTATGGGCCAGGTGCAGTGGCTCACACCTGTAATCCCAGCAATTTGCGAGGCCAAGGCAGGTGAATCACTTGAGTCCAGGAGTTTGAGACCAGCCTGGGCAATGTGGTGAAACCCTGTCTTTTAAAAAGATACCAAAATTAGCCAGGTGTAGTGGTGCATGCCTATAGTCCCAGCAGTCCCAGCTACTTGGGAGGCTAAGGCAGGAGGATCATTTGAGCACAGGATGCGGAGGTTGCAGTGAGCTGAGATCACACCACTGTACTCCAGCCTAAGTGACAGACTGAGATCCTGTCTCAAAAGTTATTCAGAAATGTTAATTATGTAATTATTGAATTTTTAAGGCTTATAGAAATTAAGCATAATTGACACTATGCAATGAAAGAAGGGATGGCCTTTTTGTTATTCTCTGAAGTCAGCTTCCCTATTTAGATACTGATTCAAACAAATAAATGAGGAAACAGGTCTTGTGGAAATATATATAATCTGTATGAATAATTAAAATATTCTGAAATGTATTGAAGGCTAGACAGGAAACAGTGATATCCTTTCCACACCCACAGATATACTATTTTCTTATATTGCTAAAGTTATTTCCAACTATTATCTCATTTATACTTTCAACAGCCCTTCCTATTGTTAACGTGATTTTACAAATATGACACCTGTGACTAAGAAAGATAAAATAAATTGGCTAAAGGTTCACAGAAGCTGTAAGAAAAGAATCAGGAGAATTCACATGGTCTTGTTTCCTGTTCATTGTTGTTTATATGAGTCCCCGTTACTTCTAATGGTGTGAAAATGTGTAAAAGTTGTTAAGTTCTGTACATTTTCATTTGCATACTTATAAAATGCAAGCACTGTAAATTTGTGAATAATCTTTTTCTTAAACTGAAGTTCTCTGAAAAAGCACATAAAGTTTTTATGAAAATGTAAATGACTAAAACAATATCCATTTCATTGTAGTTCCCTGTAAAATGAAGATAATAGACACACCATTTTAAAACGTTTCTGTTTATGAACATTTGTAATAGTCCTGGATTAAGTTTCATTAAAATAAAAGAATATGGGCTACATTGAGAAAATTGTCTAGGGCCTATGGAGAGGAAAATCATGTTTCTGTGAAATAGTATATAACTTCATGAAACTCATAAGATGCTAGTAATGCTTGTAGAACAGTGCTTATTTTTGAAATTTCAAGATAAGCCAGCTTGGTTGGAAACTTTCAACCTCAGACATCATGGTGGATAGGGTAATTATAGACTCAACAAACTTCACTAATCACTTGAAACTTTTTTTCCAATGGTACAGCATATAGAAGGTTTTCAATTCATGTTGGCAATTATTGACAAAATTACCATAGAAGAAGAAAGAGTATAACTTTGGAGTTGAATGGTTCGAAAATATACTCACAATCAGGATTCTGTAGTGAATTTACTATGCCTTGGACATATTACTTAACCTCTTTAAATTACCTTTTCTAATTTTTAAAATGTGAGGGATTTTAAAATACTGGGATTATTCTAGAATTAGAGATCACCTATATGAAAAGTCTACAGTGTAGTGTAAGCTGCATAAAAGACAGTGATTGTCTGAGTTTTCCTGAAAGCAGAAGTCTGCGACACAGACATTCATGCCGCAGTTTATTTGGGAGGAAGACTCTTTGAGGAAACATTGTGACTGAAACAGGGGAGGCAGCAGAGGTGTGTAAGGGTGCGTCTAGAGTCCATGGAGCCTCCACTCTCCTAAGACCTCTGAAACGTGGAGACCACCTCCTCTGTGTATCCATCAGAATAATAGGCTAGAGCATTTGTCCATTGGCATAGTTGTTGTTCTCTAAGGATCTATTTCTTCTAACCTCATTTTAAAATAAATGGCACATGCTTATGAATACCCTTTTTTGGTCAAGATGCTGTGATTATTGATTGCCAAAGCTAAGGCTAGTCTTTCCACTGTTAAGGCTTCACGATTTTATAAACAAGATGGAAGACTTTATTCAGCAGAATATGCTACCATTTTTAAGAGAACAGCAGTTGTCAGCATGCAGGGAAAGTGCTCTTACCAAGGATTTGGCTGAAATGAAGAGGTGGTCATATTAAGGAACTTGGATCAGAGGAGAAAGATGAAATAAACAGGACACAACGTGTTGGTAAGGGTAATGTATTAGCCAGAATTCTCCACAGAAACAGAACCAGTAGGCCACAGATATAGATATGTAAGAGGAGATTTAGTGTGGGAATTGACTCACGCAGTTATGGAAACTGAGAAGTCCCACCATCCGCTCTCTGCAAGCTTGAGAACCAGGAAAGCCAGTGGGCAATGGTGTCACTCCCAGTTTGAGGCTGAAGGCCTGAAAACTACAGGGGGGTTGGAAGTAACTGGTCTCAAAGTTCAAAGGCCCAAGAACCAGGAATTCTGATGTGCAAGAGCAGAAGAAAATAGATGTCCTGGCTCTGGCTGAAGGGAGAGAGAGAGAGAGAGAGAGAGAGAGAGAGAAAGAGAGAGAGAGAGAGAGAGAGAATAAGAAGAAAAAAGAAGAAGAATAAGAAGGAGGAGGAGGAGGAGAAGAAAAAGAAGAAGAGAAAGAAGGAGAAATAAGAGAGAGAAAGAAAGAAAGATAAAGAAAGAGAGGGAGGGAGGGAGGGAAAAGGAAAGGAAAGGAAGGAAGGAAAAGAAAAAGAAGGAAGGAGAAGAAAAAAAAAGGAAGGAAGTAAAAAAGGAAAAACAAAGAAAATAATTTGTTCTTCCTTTGCCTCTTGGTTCTATCTGGGCCCTCACTGGATTGGATGCTGCCCACCCATGTTGGTGAAGACAGATCTTCTTTATTCTGTCTACTGCTTTGCATGCTAATGTCTTCAGGAAACACATTCACTCGCACACCAAGAAATAATGTTTTACCAGCTATCCGGGCATCCCTTAAGTCCATTTAAATTGACACATAAAGGTAATTATGACACATAACTTTCAGAGAAATGAAGGTTGCTGTGGATGAGGGTAAAACCTTAAAGGGAAAAAGAAAAGTCTAAAGATTTTTTACAAGATCTTTCTTTGTGGTATCCTGCATAAATCTGTAATACATCTTCAAAGTCTTGTTTTTCTTTACAGATTTCAGAGTTAGACTACTAATACCGAGTAATAAGGCCTCTTTGCTTTATGGGGATTATATATGAAATGTGTGCACGCATAGTACTTTGCCAGTATTCAAATCATCCTCTATGACAAGTACTGCATACCTCAAGTTATTTAGATTTAATTCTCAAAGATGTCTCCATTGTGTGTCTTTAGTTCTTCTAATTGTCATGCTGTGCATCTAGTTATGTTATAGCTGATATTGATTTGCAATTAATGTGTAGGACTCAGGGTAATAGCTACGCCAAAAGATTGCATTTGATTACTACATAGTTTTTTTTTTTTTTTTTTTTTTTTAACTCTCTCATAAAATACTTCATTTAAATATCAGAAGGGGGTTAAGTATTTCACTGTTATAGACACTGGGACTCAAATATGTTTTGTGGCTTCTCTAAATCCATATGGTTCTTTAAGTCCATACTATGTGGACAGTTAAATTTAGATCTTCTATCTCCTAGCCTAGTTTTTTTCCCACTATATGTGTCTGCATTGTCATAATATTTGTATGCTTGAAATTGTACACTGCTTTATAAATTGATATTCTATAATATGTTAAGTATATATTTGATATATATTAGTTACCCAAAGTAGAAGACATTATAAAATAATTTATAATATTAAATGCTTTCCCTACAAATACAATAGGGGCACATATGTATTTGTGACCTACACTAAAATTATTAAGATTTATAAAATTCAAGATATTATCATTATTACATGCATAACTCTGTGCAGAATACTATAGAAAAGTCAGAAGAACTGAAAATCTTCGCCTTTGGAAGTATGACAATCTAGTTTGGAAGATAATTCTAATTCCCAAAGAAAAATCATAAATAGCACATAAGTGAGTACATACCCAATAATATAGGAAATAGTTCAGAGATCTGGAATAGAGATGAATTGGACTGGCTCCTGGAAGAGTGAATGATTTATATATTGTAAATATTGGGAAGAATGTGAAATTAGAAGATGGGTGGGGGGAAAGGTGTGTTTTACAAAAATGAGAAAATCTGTTTTATTCAAGGTTATCAATAGAGTGGAACGAGATTGTGGATGGATGTTAGGTATAAGAATTTAGACTTGAGGCTTTTAGCATAGCATTTTCCTGAGTGTTGCCTGAAAACATCCAGGATACCCAAAGACATTTTAAGGGACTGTGAAGTATACAGTGAGCCCTATTTTCATAATAATACAAAACCATCATTTGTCTTTTTCACTGAGTTGACATCTACACTGCTGGTACAAAAGTACTGGTGGGCAAAATTGCTAGTGTGTTAACATGAATGTTGGCACAGCCACCAAAACAGTTATTAGTCATTCTGTTCTTCACTACCATGAACTTACTATTTTTTTTTTCTGTCCAGTTACAGTTGAATGCTATTGCTAAAGCAAGGAAAATTCAGTTTATTAAATCTCAGTTTACCAGGTTCCTACATGATGAGAAAGAAGAACTTCTAATCCTTAAAGTATGATGGTTGCTTCAAGAAAAAGCTCTTATGAGGTTAGGTTGCAAGCTGATCTAGTTGCTTTTTTCATGGAATGCCATTTTTAGTTGAAGGAATGACTGACAGATAATTATGTTTATTCAAACTTGGATATATGGTAGATATTTCCTTGAAAATGAATGGAGTAAGCTTGTCACTTCAAAGAAACAAACTGACAGTATTTGTTGCCAATGATAAAAATCTGAGCTTTCAGGCAAAAAGTAGAATTTTGGAAAGTGTATTCCGTCACCATGAGCTTGATAGCATTTCCATTCTTAAATACTTTTTTGATGACATTGGTGATGATATTAACAAGTGTATTTTTTATTTTCTATAGTAAAATTTGTCAGCTCAGTGCACCAATGTTTACCACATGAGACATGTATAATATTAGGAAATCATCATGAAAAAAGTAGATGCATAAATGAAAGATCCATGTAAAGTGCAAAATTGACCAATGGATTTTAATATAATAGTATATGGAAAGTTTGTTGATATTGTTTTGGCTTCTACACTGCCATTAACCTTCAAGAAACTACCCCAGTCAAGTAATAGAGTAGTATCAAAATAAATAAATCTATATTATCAGAAAAAGTTATTAAAATACTACTTCTATCTCTTGTGGCAGCACATGCCTGTAGTCCCTGCTATTTGGGAGGTTGAGAAGGGGGACCACTTGAGCCCAGTAGTTTGAATCTATCCTAGGCGACATTGCAGACCCCATCTCTTAGAAAAATTAAAATACGTCTCAATTTTTCAACCATATTGCCTGTCTGCACCTGGGTTTTCATTATATACCTTTACCAAAACAAGTTATAGATTGAATCTAGAAGAAAATATAAGAATCTAATTGTCTTCTATTAAGCCAGTAATTAAAGATATCTGCAAAAATGTAAAAAAAGAAGCCACTCCTCAATAACACTTTGCTTTGAAAAGAGCACTAAGTATGCACACTAAGTAACTTAAATGCTTTATAATTTGAGGTTGATAAATTGATATGGTAATTACTATTGAAACAGAGCACTACTCTATAGTACCTGTGATAAAAATTGTGGTGGCTGATGCTCAAGTCTGGTTATAAGTGTTTTGGAAGTATGAACATTTGATTAACAGCTAACACATTGTAGTTATCTGTACTCTGGACTAGTCATATTTTGTTTTTCAAATTTTGCGTATGGACACATTAGTAATTTTTGTAAGCCCTTCAGTAAATCATAAGATCTCTTTATTAGGTCATGACTAGCATTGCGTTTTAATTTTCATAAAATGTATTCCTTGTTAAACATATAATGGGCTTACCTTTATTATTATAAATAAATACATAAATTTTTAAATATTTGTCAGTTTTAATTTCAAATATGGTAAATATCAACAGACATAATCCACAAAAACCAAAGGACTGAGATATCCTCAATATTTTATAAGATTTTAAAGGGGTCATGAACCCTATCAAGATTTTTAAAAATCATGAGATCTATATATTTAGCTTACAAGTGGTTACAACCTTCATGATGGCGATTCTGACAGGCTGGGAAGTGTAACCTTCAGGCAAAACCAGCAGGCACTTTGAGGGATGGGAGAGTGGAACAGGGATATATGCTGACAAGGTTGGCCAAGTAAACATATTCAACAGGTTGAGGGAGGTCTTATGGATATTCACAAAGGGGTTCCTGACACATGCATACTGAACAGACATGTATGTTACATGTGTCCCATGTTCATTTTGGAGTGGAGACAACATTTAAATGCATTAGAGTTAGGTCCTATATGTCAAAAGGTGAGGCAGGAACATGAAGGTATTCAAATGTGCAGCCTCTGTGAACAGGCCAGACTGAGCCCAATGGTCGGTGCTCTCTTACCAGGAGAAAGTTACTGAAATTAGTCTCTTAGTCAATCAGAGCTATGTGGTTATGGTTTGTTGGACAGTGAGTTCAATTGGTCAGTGTCTGATGGATGAGCTGCAATTATATTGCTTATCTAGAGGCCAGGGCTTGTTTATCTACTAGAAAAAGAAAAACCTTGTGAGAGTTATAACAGAGTTTATTCTTCAAGTGTAGAGGTACGTGACTTAATGCATGCCTGGCATGGCCTTAGGTCATGTTTATAATTTGGTATCTTATTGCCGTGAAAAGTTTCGCTCTGTTGGTTATCATCTCTAGTTTATCATTAATGCTGGTCGATTGTGTTTAATCTGCAAAAAGGAGGGAGTATAATGAGGCATGTCCCCATTCTGTCTTGGCCAGGAACTCAGATTTTTAAGGTCTCTCTGGGGTCCCTTTGGCCAAGAGAGGGTTCATTCAATATGTGAGAAGCGTAGGATTGTAGTTTTAGTTCTCAGGCCAAAAAGATTAACAACTGCTAATTTGGCCAAAAAGATTAACAACTGCTAATCAGGGCAACCACTGAAGATTTTTGAGTCTTCAATTTTGTCTCCCTTGTACCCAGTGTCTATACTATAATAGAGAGGTCTGGTTTTAATTCCTCTTTAAATCCCTTCAAAGGCCAAGCTCTTTAGCATTCCTTAACACTTCAATAAAGGCCCCTATGAAGATCCTCTAGCTTTCATCCCCAGACACCACTCATCATTTCACATACTGCAATTACTTACGGGGATCGAGGACACACCCCACTGTGCTATTCGGTGCCCTCATGCCTTAGCTTGTGCTATTTCTCTCTCCTGGAAAGCCTTTCATGCCTTTTTTTTCTTTTTCTTTATTTTTTTTTTATTTATTTTTTTATTTTTTGCTGCCTATGTGTTACCCGTCTATTAAGACCTTGATTGTGTTCATTTTCCTTGGGAAACTGTAGCTGAACTCCGAATCTGGGTAATGTGTTACCCCATATTATTATGACATTTCTTGATTCTGTGTCCATTTTCTCTAGTGTTTAGTAAGCTTTTTCAGGACAGAGACCTTGTGCCTAACACATAGTTAATGCTTAAAAATGCTTATTGCATTTGCATTTGCTTGCTCAATAATACTTGCATAATCAATGATAATAAATGCTTGCTTAAAAATAATTAATATAAATACTAGTTAGGAGAGTTAGTCTGATAACTACCTCAAAAATGATTTCAAGTCAGAAAGGTCTATAGTATGACTTAAGCAAAATTGTGGTAAACAAACAAAACAAGTACATAAGTCAGACTCACTTTTTCCTCCTTGTTTGCATGCAGATCGAGTGACAATAACAAGTTCTGAAAAAAACATTTAAGAGTAGATCCATGCTAGCATAGCCTTACCCAGCTTTCCAAAAATGGGGTCAGTTATTTAATATTTTAAATAGCACATTTGTTTTATGAAGGCCAGCTCTCACATTTTAAGGTCACTGTTACAAATTTGATTTCTGTGCAAGAGGTTTTAAACAAAAACTACATTGTTTCAGAATAAAGATTTAGCATAACATAAAAAAAATCACTGTACTAATGTTAAAATATGAATAAATTGAATTTAATTTCTTGCTTGGAGTAATTAAACCAGTAATAAGTAAAAGTAGCGGTAAGTAAAGTAATTTAAGTAGTAGTTACATTTAAAAATCAGGGTACTTTCTTACAAATATGCTCATTGCCCTGCAATGACTAACTTTAAATTCATCTAGACGTGAGAAACACATTTGACTACAGAAATGATAGATGAGCACTTCTTATTAATATTTCTACATCTTAATGGTATTCAAATGCACGCTAAGGGATCCTAGTCTTGTTTGGGTTTTTGCTTTTTTAGATGTCATTCCATTTCAGCTATTTCCTTAGTCATAATGTAAGTCTATTAGCATACCACGTGGGCTGAGTTTGCACAGCTGTCCTTGCCAAAGGCTGCCCTGCAGTTCCTCCATCATTGGGGTAACCAGCTGTTACTTATTTAAAGCCTCCGTCATTTTGTATGACAGAGTAACTTAATTATTCCCTGCTTTGGAGATGTTAAATGAAATTATCTTCAAAACAAGTGCACTTCATTTAATATTTTTCTCCATCAAATACTTGAACTGTGACATTTACGTCATAAGCACTAAGTAACTAAATGCTTTATAAATTGAGGCCTTTTGATAGGGTAATTATTATTGAAGCAAAACACTTTTCCAAAAGTACCTGTGCTAAACATTGTAGTGACTGATGCTCAAGTCTGGTTATAAGGGTTTTGGAAATACAAAAATTTGATTAACAGATAACATGTTTATTTACACTCTAGACCAGATGAATTTTGTTTTTCAAATTTTTGATAGGGATACATTAGTGGATTTTTACAGCCCTTCAGTAGATCATAAAATCTCTTTAAAGCGTCATGACCAGCAAAGGAAGGAAGGAAGGAGGGAAGGAAGGAAGGAAGGAGGGAGGGAGGGAGGGAGGGAAGGAAGGGAGGGAGGGAGGGAGGGAGGGAGGGAGGAGTGAATACTAAGGGTACGTTTTATGAAATTTTATTTTAGTTATATATAAAGTACCTGTGATAAACATTGTAGTGACTGATGCTCAAGTCCAGTTATAAGTGTTTAGGAAATATGAAAATTTTATGAACAGATAACATGTTTATATATACTCTAGACGAGATAAATGTTGTTTTTCAAATTTTGGTTAGGGACACATAAGTGGTTTTTGTCAGCCCTTCAATAGATCATAAAATCTCTTTAATGCATCATGATGAAGGAAGGAGGGAAGGAAGGGGAAGGAAAGGAAGGAAGGATTTTATTTTATAATTAGTTATATATATTATATATAGTCAGTTATATAATAATTATATAACTAAAATAGTTATACATAACTAAAATAAATTATACATATACATATATATATATATATATATATAACTAAAACAAATATACACATAAACATCTTGGATAAGATACAAATGTTTTTCTAAGTGTGGTTACCCTTTCAAAAAAGTTTAAAAACCAAATCATGAGAGTGTCACATAAACCTTTATAGAATTTACCTGATTAAACTCCTGAACACACTTGTAATCTCACAAATATTTGCCCATCATCATGTTTTTCCCCTTTAACTTTTTTATATATTTTAAACTGTAGTAGAAGTACACCGAAGACAAAATTTACTCTCAAGCATTTTTAAGTATACAGTGCAATGATGCTAAGTATATTCATATTGTTGTGCAATCAGCACCGCCATTTGTCTCTATAAGTCTTTGCATCTTACAAAACTGAAATTCTATACCCGTTAAACAATATCTTCTCAATTCCTCTTCCCCCAGACCCTGGATCTACCATTCTGCTTTGTCTCTGTGATTTTGAGTGCTCTAGGTACCGTATATAAGCTAAATCATGACTGTTTCTTTTGTGACTTGCTTGTTTCACTTAGCATAATGTCTTCCAGATTCATTCATGTTGAAGCACATGTCAGAATTCCCTTTCTTTTGAGGCTGAATAGTATTCCGTAGTATGTTTAAACCACATTTTGGTTTTCCATTCATCTGTCAATGGACACTTAAGTTGTTCCAGGTTTTAGCTCTTATGAATAATGCTACTGTGAACATGGGCATACCAATATCTCCTCAAGACCCTGTTTTCAATACTTTGTGGCATATATCTAGAAGTGAAATTGCTGGGTTATATAGTAATTATATTTTTAATTTTATGATAAACTGTCATATTGTTTTCCAAAACAACGTTACCATTTTACATTACTACAGACAGGGCACAGGGATTCCAGTATCTCTATATTCTTGCCAGCATGTGTTTTCCGTTGTTATAGTAGTAGCATCCTAATGGGTATCAGGTGGTGTCTCATGGTTTGCATTTTCCTATTTATCAGTAATGCTGTGCATCATTTTATGTGCTTATTAGCTATTCATTGTATATGCAAGTCCTTTGCCCATTTCTTAATATAATTGTTTATTTGTTTTTCCCCTAGTTTTTAAATTTGAGATAGTTTTAGACTTAGAAAAGCATTATAAAAATGGCACAGAAAACTCCCCCTTGCCTTTTGCCAGCTTTCCCTAATATGAACATTGCATATAACCATTGTAAGTAAAATGATCAAAACTAATAAACTAACATACTAAGAAAACTACCAGCTTTATTCCGATTTCAACAATGTTTCCATTAATATCCTCTTTGACTTGTAATATCTAACCCTGGATCCCATGTCATCTTAAGTTGTCATGCTTCTTTAGTTTTTTTCAGTCTGTGACAGTTCCTCAGGCTTTCTTCAAATGTAATGAGCTTGAGAATTTGAATAGTACTGGTCAGTTAACTTCGTAAAGTACCCCTCAATTTTCTCTTGATTAGATTGAATGTATATATTGTTGGGAAGATTGTCACACAAATAATACACTCTTATCATTGTATCATATCAATGATATGATGTCTTATATGTACTAATATGCAGTAATATGTTTTATTACTTGTGAATGAACCTTGCTCATTTGCTTAAGGTAGCGTTTTCCAGATTTCTCCGTTATGAAGTTATGATTTTTTCATTGGCAATTAATAACTATTTATTTGGAGGAGATATTTTGTAACTGTACAAATAGGTGTTTCTTCTTAAAACATATCCACTAAATTTGTCATCCATAAATGGATCTTGTTTATAGCAATTATTACTGTGATGTTCTAGTGATGATTTTCTGCTTCCCTTATTCCTTTTTCGTTCACTAATTGGAATTATTCTTTAAGGAAAAGCTTTTCTTTCTCTTCAATTTATTTATTCAGATATTTATATCAGTTTGGACACATAAATATTTATTTTATTTATTGGTTTTTAATCCAATCTAATCATTATTTATTTTGTCACTCAAATTTTTTAGCTTTGACCTTTGAGAGCTCTTTGAGATGGCTCATGTTTACTTTTGGCATGCCACATCATTTTTGTAAAAATAATTTCCTTAAATTTTGTACCCCAAGATGTTCCAGGTTCATCTTATATTTTCCCTGCTACAACCCTGGGATCAATGTCTTCATCAAGGATGCTGAAGAATGGTATTTAGAAATCAAGATCTGGATGCAAGGTGTGCCCATTACTACGGGGGTGTCACTGTCTCTAGGCTCTCTCAAAGCTAGAAAACATGTATATGCACTAAACCATGGGCACAGGCACATATTTATTTTTGCATCTGTTTATGTATATATACATGTACACATAAATATATATTGAAAGCCCTTGCATTTTACTTGATACCTTTGACTTTGAACCAACATTACAAGAGTCATTCTAAATTTTCCTGTTTTCTGGATTGTACCTTCTTTCTCAGACAGTGAGAAATTTGGCTTCCTTTATATACAATATATATCTTTATTTGTTAAGCCCTGGTATACGTGTACAGTAGCTTACAAATCTAACCCATAGCTCTGTGAGAAACAAATTACCAATTATAGTTTTTGCATAGAATTGATTTTGTCTTTAACCTTACAGTAGCTAGTCAAAACACCATTTTATTTATTTATTTATTTATTTATTTATTTATTTATTTATTTATTTATTTATTTTTTTGAGACAGAGTCTCACTCTGTCAACCAGACTGGAGTGCAGTGGCACAATTTCAGCTAACCTCAACCTCTGCCTCTCAGGTTAGCACAATTCTTGTGCTTCACCTCCCAAGCAGCTGGGAGTACAGGCATGCACCACCACACCCAGCTAATTTTTGTATTTTTAGCAGAGATAGAGTTTCACCATGTTGACCAGGTGGGTCTCAAACTCATGGCCTCATGTGATCTGCCTGCCTCTGCTTCCCAAAGTGCTGCGATTACTGGCGTGCACCACTGAGCCTGGCCCAAAACACCATTTTTCAGTTACTCAGGTCATTTCCTTTCTTTTTCACCCACTTCAGTCTCATTATATCATTTATTTGTAATATGGTTAGACTGATTTGTCACAGTCTGCATTCCACCTTGGGTTGCCATCACATTCTGGTTGATTTTTTTTCCCTCTTTGTCATGTCGTAAATAAAAATAGATAGACAACAAGTGTTTAAAAGTGTGGAGAAATTTGAACCTTGTATATTGATGAGGAAATTATAATATGATAGAGCTACTTTGGAAGACAATTTGGCAGTTCCTCAAAATGTTAAATATAGTTTCTATATAACCCAGTGGTTCTATCTATCTATCTATCTATCTATCTATCTATCTATCTATCTATCAATTTATCATCTCCATGATAAAGTTTTATAGTCCACATAAAAATCTGTACATAAACGTTCATAGTACCTTTATTTAAAACAGCCAAAAACTGGAAACAACCCAAATAAACATCAGCTGGTTAATGGATAAACACAAGGTGGTTTATCTATATGATGAAATATTATTTGGCAACCAAAATAAATTAAGTACTGATTCATGCTATGAAATGGATAAACCTTGAAAACATTATGCTATATGAAAGAAGGCAATCACAAAAGATTGCATATAGTATGAGTCTATTTTTATAAAATGTCCAGATTTAGGCAGTTACACAGAGACATATAGTAGGTTAGTGATTACCTAGAGCTAGGGGAAGGGGTAATGGAAAGTATTGCTAATGGGTACAGGGAGAATAAAATATTCTAAAATTAGATTACATTTATGGTTGCAAAACTCTGAATATACTAAAAACTTCTGAATTGTGTACTTTAAGTGGATATATGAATTCTGTATCAATAACTTTCTTTTAAAAAGTCTTAATGCACAACTCTCTTCCATTACATTAAAAGTAATTCAGTTTGGCCGGGCGCTGTGGCTCAAGCCTGTAATCCCAGCACTTTGGGAGGCCGAGACGGGCGGATCACGAGGTCAGGAGATCGAGACCATCCTGGCTAACACGGTGAAACCCCGTCTCTACTAAAAAATACAAAAAGTTAGCCGGGCGAGGTGGCGGGCGCCTGTAGTCCCAGCTACTCGGGAGGCTGAGGCAGGAGAATGGCGTAAACCCGGGAGGCGGAGCTTGCAGTGAGCTGAGATCTGGCCACTGCACTCCAGCCCGGGCGACAGAGCAAGACTCCGTCTCAAAAAAAAAAAAAAAAAAAAAAAAAAAAAAAGTAATTCAGTTTACCAACACAAGATTAGGATCATTTCATTTTCTTGTGAAGAACAGAATATTATCATATATTTACTAGTGTAGATTTTTAGCATAAAAGGCTAAGGTAGTTGAGGTTTGTCACAATTTCAAGCAAAAGAAAATTAATATCATGATTGATGTAGAGACTAAAGATCATCTTCTGAGAAATATGTGAAAATATCTAGCCCATTACCAGCTACCCCTCTTTTGAAAACAGATGTACCCATATTTAATTATAAAAATTACTATTATGTTATACATTTCTGCTTTGATCTAGGACAGTATTGATTCTTCATATTCTTGTTTTTTTTTGTTTTTTTTTTTTTTTTTTTTTTTTTTTTGAGACGGAGTCTCGCTCTGTCGCCTAGGCTGGAGTGCAGTGGCACCATCTCCACTCACTGCAAACTCTGCCCTTCCAGATTCACGCCTTTCTCCTGCCTTAGCCTCCCAATTCTTCATATTCTTTATCATAAATATATTGTGGTGTTAGTTCATGAGGTAAAAACTAGGAGCCCCAATAGTAGAGAGGGCAAGAAGCTTACTAAAAATTAGCACAGCCATTTAGTGTTCGACCTAGTTTTCAAATCTAGGTCTAACTCATCCCAAAGCTCTAATACTTTCTAGTGATTACCAGCATGAATTTTGAAAGTAATTAGATTTCTCAGTTAGCATGCTTATATCATTTGGCTACTTTGAAGACAATTTTATAGCTTCTAAGAGAAACCATTTTTTAATGTAATAAACAGTGTGCACAAATATTGCTTTTAATCTGAATTTTGTCTAAATAATATACAAAACATGAAAATTAAATAAATTATTTACTCAGATATTAATTATTCTAACTATGAGAAAAATAATCATAGGTAAACAGGAAAAAATTGAAACTGACCAGAGACGTGATCCTTGATTTCCTTATCTCATGCCAGTAATGTCTCTGATCCAGCTTTTTATATCTGAAGAATAATCTTATATTTATGTTTTACCTTGCTCAAGATGGATTTAAGGCAATATACATAAATCCTTAAAATCAGAATATTAAAGTATAAAGTAAACGTGGCATTCAGAACAAAGAAAATAAAATTAATTAAGGCAAGAAGGGGTAAAGCAAGAGACAAGATTAATAATTGTTGTGTGTTAAATAGTGTCTCCCAAAAAGATAGGCCTACTTCCTAACCTCTGGATCCTGTAAATGTGATCTTATATGGAAAAGGGGCCTTAGCAGATCTAAAGTTAATGATTTTGCTCTGTAATCATCCTGAGTTAGCCAAATGGGACCTGAATCCAATGAAAGTGTCCTTAGAGTAGAGGAGAAGGCCATGTGGACATGGAAGCAGAGATTGAAGTTATGCAGCCACCAACCAAGGAATGCTTGGAGCCATCAGAAGCTAGAAGAGGGAACGACAGAACAGCGTGGCCAACACCTTAATTTTGAACTTTTGGTCTCCAGACTTGAAAACAAACAAAAGAAACTTCTGTTGTTTCTTCTATCCACCCAGTTTGCGTGAATTTGTTAGAACAGCCACAGGAAAGTAAGACAATACTCTAAATAAATTGTCTTGGTAGAAAAGTTTTTAAAATTTCTTTCCTATTTTCCCTCCCTCCCTTCTTTCCTTCCTTCCTCCCTCCCTTTGTCACTCCTTCCCTTCCTCCCTTCCTCCCTTCTTTCCTTCCTCTTTTCTTTCTTTCCTTTCTTTCTCTCTCTCTCTCTTTCTCTCTTTCCTCCTTTTCTCACTCTCTTTATTAAAACATAATTGGCAAATAAAAAGTATATATATTTAAGATATCTGACATGATTTCATACATGTATATGTTGTGGAAATAATTACCAAACTAAAGTTAATTAACATATTACTCACCTCACATAATTATCTTTGTGTCTATGTGTCAGGTGAGAACACTTAAGATCTACTCTCCTAACAAATTTTTAGTATACAATACAGTCACCATGCGCCACATTAAATCTCCAGAACTTATTTGTTGTATAACTGAAACTTTGTACTATTTGACCAACATTGCCCCGTTTTCCCCACCCGCCAGCTCCTGGCAAGCAAGATTCCAGTCTCAGCTTCTATAAGTTCAACTTTTTTAGACTCCACATATAAGTGGGATAATGCAATATTTGTTTTTCTATGTCTGCCTTACTTCACTTAGCATAATGTTCTCCAAGTTCATCCATGTTGTACCATATGTTAGAATTTCTTTTCTTTTTAAGGCTGAATAATATTCTATTAAAGAATTGAATATATCCCACTTGTAAAATTCATTTCCTGCTGACAGCTACTTAGGTTATTTCCATATCTCTGCTATTGTGAATAATGCTGCAATGAATATGGAAGTGCAGATATCTCCTTGAGATACTGATTTCATTCATTTTAGATGTATACCCAAAGTGCTAGATTCTATGGCAGTACTTTTTTTATTATTTTTTGAGAAATCTTCATATTGTTTTTCACAATGGCTATAACAATTTACATCCCTATAAACAGTGTGCAATGTTTTCCTTTTCTCCACATCCTTGTTAACATTTGTTATTTTTTTCTTTGGCTAATAGCCAATCTAACAGATGTGAGGTAATGTGTCATTGTTGTTTTGATTTGCATTTCCTTGATGATTATTACTGTTGAGTGTCTTTTCATATACCTGTTGGCCATTTGTATATCCTCTTTGAAAAAATGTCTATTTAGGTCCTTTGCCCATTTTAAAATCAGGGATTTCTTTTGCTATTGAGTTGTATGACTTTCTTACATATTTTGGACATAATCCATTGTTAGGTGTATGGTTTGCAAATACTTTCTCTATTTCACAACTTGTATTTTTATTTGCTGTTTCCTTTCCTGCACAGAAGCTTTTTTTTTTTTTTTTTTTTTTTTTCTTAGAGATGGCTTTTTCTGTTACCCAGGCTAGAGTGCAGTGGCACAATCATAGCTCACTGCAGCCTGGAACTCCTAGACTGAAGTAACCCGCCTACCTCAGCCTACTAGCTGGAACTACAGGCATATGCCACCATGCCTAGCTAAACGTTTTGTTTTCATATTTTTGGAGATGAGTATTGCTATGTTGCCCAGTCTCTACACAACATAACTTAGTTTCTCTCAAACTCCTGGCCTTAAGCTGTCCTCCCACCTCAGCCTCATGAGTTGCTGGAATTACAGGCTGCAGAAGCTTTTTATTTATTTTATTTTATTTTATTTATTTTTTTTTATTATTATACTTTAAGTTCTAGGGTACATGTGCATAACGTGCAGGTTTGTTACATATGTATACTTGTGCCATGTTGGTGTGCTGCACCCATCAACTCGTCAGCACCCATCAATTCATCATTTATATCAGGTATAACTCCCAATGCAATCCCTCCCCCCTCCCCCCTCCCCATGATAGGCCCCGGTGTGTGATGTTCCCCTTCCCAAGTCCAAGTGATCTCATTGTTCAGTTCCCACCTATGAGTGAGAACATGCGGTGTTTGGTTTTCTGTTCTTGTGATAGTTTGCTAAGAATGATGGTTTCCAGCTGCATCCATGTCATTTGATGTAATCCCACTTGTTTATTTTTACTTTTGTTGCTGGTGTTTTTGGTGTTGTATAAAAAAACCTTGCCAAGACCAACATAAAGGAGCTTTTCCCTGTGTTTTATTCAAAGAGTTTTAGGGTTTCAGATCATACATGTTCAAAATGCATTCATTTTGAGTTTTTTTTTTTGTATGATATAAGATAAAACTTGAATTTCATTATTTTTCATGTGAATATCCAGTTTTACCACCACCATTTGTTGGATGATACTTTCCCCATCGCATATTTTTGGAACCCTTGTCAAAAATTAGGTGACTGCATATGTGTAGCTTTATTTCTGAGCTCTTTATTGTGTTCCATTGGTCTGTAAGTCTGTTTTTATGCCAGTACCATGCTGTTTTGATTACTATAGCTTTGTAATATAGTTTCTAATCAGGCAGTCTGATGTCTTCAACTTTGTTCTTCTTTCTCAAGATTACTTTGGCTATTTGGGGTTATGTGTGGTTCCATACAATTTTAGGATTATTTTTCCTATTTCTGTTTTTAAAAAGTCATTTTAATTTTGATAGGCATTACCTTGAATTTGTAGATCATGTTGGGTAGTATGAGAATTTTAACAGTATTAATTATTCCAATTCATGAACATGGAATATCTTTCCACTTATTTGTGTCTTTCTTTAATTTTTTTTCATCAATGTCTTATGGTTGTCAGTACAAAGATCTTCCATATTGCGGGATCTGGCCAGCAGCCCACAATGCAACGGGGCTCTCTCTTTGTTCCCAGGTGGATCGGCAGGTCGATAAATAATAGACACACACAAGATAGTGAAAGTTGGGTCCAGGGGGGTAACAGCCTTCTGGTCCTGTGATGCCAACAATACACTGGATATGCCAGCATTTATTATTAAGTTTAGTGAGGGCGTGGGTAGGTTATTGAGGGATTTAGGGTCATTTGATTATGAGGTGAGATGGTCACATGGGGATGAAGTAATAATTCTTTAACATAACATCTGTATGCAGAAGTACAGTATACAGAGATAAGAATTTGCAATATAGCGTGTGCATCAGTAATTTCTAACAGAGCCTTAAAACAGGAACACAGTCTTTCCATAACCTATGATTAGCAAGATATTAATCAGCAGTAACAGTTGCAGCAAAAGCTGCTTACAAACAATTCATAGAAACAGGACGGGAAGTTAGACAACCGGTTAGACTAGAATTTCTCAGAAGGGAGTATGCCTTAACCCTGAAGAGACCTACAAGAGCAGCAGCAAGATGAGGGCGTTTATAGCCCTATCTTATCCATATGGACAGGTGACCCCCATGCATCCATTTATAGGCTTTCCATGAGGGTCGCATTCCATTCCCAGAGCCATGAATACCTGCTTTTCTGGGATAGAACCCTTGGTGATGTGAAACCTCCCTGACTGCACATCCATTCATAGGCTCTCTGCAGGGGGAAGCACATCATGCACTGTTGGCTTATTCTGGCAGTTCAGCCTGGCATTGTCTTTACACAATCCTGCATGCAATTTTGTATTTACAATAATCAGGAGCATTTCATCTTTTATTCCATAACAATAGTTTCAGGGGGTCTCCCTACACTTCCACCTCCTTAAACTTTTGTCTATGTATTTTATTCTTTTTGATGTGATGGCACATAGAATTTTTTTCTTAATTGGATAATTTGTTATTTAGTGTATAGAAATTCAACTGATTTTTATATATTAATTTTGTATCCTGCAACTATACTGAATTTGTTTATGCTAACAGTTTTTTTTCATTTTTAGGTTTTCCTGTATGTAAAACCATGTCATTTGTAAACATTAATCATTTCACTTCTTTCATTCTGATTAGGATGACGTTTACCTTTTTATTTTTGTATAATTGCTTTGGCTACAACTCCCAGTACTGTGTTGAATAGAAATGGCAAAAGTAGACACCCTTGTCTTGTTCCTCATCTTAGAGGAAAATCTATCAGCTTTTCACCACTGAGTATGATGTTAGCTGTGATTTTGTTATATATGGCATTTGTTATGTTGAGGATCTTTCCACCTAATTTGTTGATAATTATTTTTATCGTGAAAGGATGTTGAATTTTGTCAAATGTCTTTTCTGCATCTATTGAGATGATCATATAATTTTTATCCTTTGTTCTATAAATGTGGTGTATCACATTAATTGATTTGTGTACATGAAACCATCTTTACATCCCAGGGATAAAACCTACTTGATTTTGCTGAATGAATGATGCTTTCCATGTGCTGTTGTTTCTTACATACCAGTCTTATGTGAGGCAGGGAAACCCTTCCTTGCAAGCCTAGGAAGAAAAAAGCTATAAGCAGTCCAGTAGCTTCCTTTAAGAAAATTTGCTATTCAACTCATGGCCTATCTCTAGGACTCTTTAAAGTATTTTGAGGATTAACATAGGTGTTCAGTTAAGGATTAAAAATACATATAGGTTGGACATGGTTGCTCGTGCCCTAAATCCCAGCTCTTTGGGATCCCAGGCAGATTACTTGAGCCCAGGATTTCAAGACAAGCCTGGGCAATGTGGTGAAACCTCATCTCTACAAAAAATTTAAAAATTAGGCAAGCATGGTGCCCTATGCTTGTAGTCCCAGCTACTCAGTAGGCTGAGGTGGGAGGATCGCTTAAGCCTGGGAGGTAGGTGTTGCAGTGAGCCAAGATATATATATATATGTGTGTGTGTGTGTGTGTGTGTGTGTGTGTGTGTGCCCGCGCGCGCGTGCATGTGTGTGTATTTTGAATACCTCATTTGCAAATACTCTTTAGCTGGAAGTCTAGCTAAAACATTCCAAATTGTTTTAGGACATCAACTGAAACTAATTGAGATAATTAAATGTGTGAGATATTGCTGAGAGATCAATGAATATAAAAATGATACATTAGTCCATTTTCATACTGCTATGAAGAAATACCTGAGACTGGGTAATTTATAAAGAAAAAATGTTTAATGGATTCATAGTTCCACATGGCTCGGGAGGCATCACAATCATGGTGGAAGGTGAAGGAGGAGCAAAGGCACATCTTACATTGTGACAGGCAAGAGATTGTGTGCAGGGTCACTGCCCTTTATAAAACCGTCAGATCTCATGAGACATATTCACTACCATGAGAACATATGGGAAAAACCTGACCCCATGATTAAATTACCTCCAAACGGGTCCCTCCCAAGAGACATGGGGATTATGGGAGCTATAATTCAAGATAAGATTTGGGTGGGGACACAAAGCCTAAGCATATTATTCCAAGCTGGCCCCTCACAAATCTCATATCCTCATGTTTCAAAACCAAATATGCCTTCCCAGCAGTCCCCTAAAGTCTTAACTAATTTCAGCATTAACTCAAAAGTCTGCAGTTAAAAATTTCATGTGAGACAAGGCAAATCCCTTCTGCCTATGAGCTTACAAAATCAAAAACAAGTTAGTTACTTCCTAGATACGTTGGGGGTACAGGCATTGGGTAAATACACCTGTTCCCAATGGGAGAAATTCACCAAAATGAAGGGGCTAGAGACCCCATGCAAGTTTGAAATCTAGCAGGACCATCAAATCTTAAAGCTCCAAAATGATCTCCTTTGACTACGTGTTTCACATCCAGGTCATGCCAATGCAAGAGGTGGGTTCCCATGGTCTTGTGTAGCTTTGTCCCTGTGGCTTTGCGGAA
Source organism: Rhinopithecus roxellana (assembly GCF_007565055.1). Taxonomy (NCBI): domain Eukaryota; kingdom Metazoa; phylum Chordata; class Mammalia; order Primates; family Cercopithecidae; genus Rhinopithecus; species Rhinopithecus roxellana. The sequence continues at coordinate 66,843,902 of NC_044554.1, forward strand.
TACCACCCCAGTTCCATCTGCTTTCATGGGCTGGCATTGAATGTCTGCAGCTTTTCCAAATGCAAGGTGCAAGCTCTAGGTGGATCTACCATTCTGGGGTCTGGAGGGCACTGATGCTCTTCTCACAACTCCACTAGGCAGTACCCAAGTGGGGACTCTGTGTGGAGGCTCTCATCCCACATTTTCCTTCTGTACTGCTCTAGCAGAAGTTCTCCAGGTTGCCCCTGCAGCACACCTCTGCCTGGACATCCAGACATTTCCATACATCCTCTGAATTCTAGGCAGAGGTTACCAAATCTCAATTCTTGACTTTTGTGCACCCACAGGTTGAACACTATGTATAAACTGCCAAAGCTTGTGGCTTGTACCCTCTGAAGCGATAGCCTGAGCTGTACATTGGCACTTTTACTCATGGCTGGGACTCAGGGCACCAAGCCCCGAGACTGCATGCAGTAGGGCCCTGGACTCTGCCCAGGAAACCATTTTCCCCCCCAGGCCTCCAGGCCTGTGATGGGAGGAGCTGCCGTGAAGACCTCTGACATGCTCTGGAGACATTTTCCCCATTGTCTTGACAATGAACATTTGGCTGCTCATTACTTGTGCAAATTTCTGCAGCTGGCTTGAATTTCTCCTCAGAAAATACGTTTTTGTTTTCTGTTACATTGTCAGCTGCAGATTTTTCAAACTTTGATGCTCTACTTCCATTTAAACATGTTTCAATTCCAACCCATATCTTTGTGAATGAATAAAACTGAATGCTTTTTAGGGCACCCAAGTCACATCTTGAATGCTTCGCTGCTTAGAAATTTCTTCTGCCAGATACCCTAAATCATCTCTCTCAAGGTCACAGTTCCACAGATCTCTAAGGCAGGGCAAAATGCCACCAGTCTATTTGCTAAAGTGTAACAAGATTTACCTTTGCTCCAGTTCCCAATATGTTTCTTATTTCCATCTGAGACCACCTCAGCCTGAATTCATTGTTGATATTACTATCAGCATTTTGGTCAAAACTGTTCAAAAAGTCTCTAGGAAGCTCCAAAGTTTCCCATATCATCCTATCTTCTTCTGAGACTTCCAAACTCTTCCAACCTCTGCCTGTTACTTACCCAGTTCCAAAGTTGTTTCCACATTTTCATGCATCTTACTAGCAGTACCCCACTCTACCAGTACCAATTTAATGTATTAGTCCTTTCTCACACTGCTAATAAAGACATACTCAAGACTGGGTAATTTATAAAGGAAAGAAGTTTAATTGACACATAGTTTAGTATGGCTGGGAGGGCCTCAGGTAACTTAGAATCATGGCAGAAGGAGAAATGAACACATCCTTCTTCACATGGCAGCAGGAAGGAGAAGTGCAGAGCAAAGGAGTGAGGGGAAGCCCCTTACTAAACCATCAGCTCTCATGAGAACTCACTCACTATCACACAAATAGTATGGAGGTAACCACCCTCATCATTCAATTTCCTCCCACTGAGTCCCTCCCATGACATGTGGGGATTGTGGGGGCTACAGTTCAAAATGATATTTGTGTGGGGACATAGCCAAACCATATCAGATGGAGAAATGATTTGACAACATGGGGGTTAACTTGACAAAAGCAGTTTTCATAAAGGAGTGAAGGGAAAGCCTAATTGGAGTAGGTTCAGAAAAGAATAAAAGGAAAGCAAGTGGATTCAGCAAATATAGATAACAGTTTCACTGAATTTTAGTGTAGAATGGTGAAAATTGGTTTTTAAAAATAGTTGTGAGTTAGAGAATCTCAGAAGACTTTTTGTAAGATAGAATGTGATAGCCTCTTTCTAGTATGACAATAATAATTCAGTAGATAGATTATTCTCTGGTAAAATTGAAAATGTAGGTATGTGAGGAAAACAAGTTCCAAGTGGGTCCTTTGTCAGGTGAAGGAGATGGGATCTTATGCACAAGTGGGTGTTGGTCTTACATACTAACAACAACAAATGCTGAAACAAAGATTAAAGGAGGCAGTAGATTGTTGAAAGTTGTATAGAAGTTTGTGGAAGTTCTCCAGTTGTCTTTTCTATTTTCTTTGTGAGATAAGAACTATTTTATCAAATAAAAGTTAAGAGAAGAAGGGGGTATTGCAGTTTTTAGGAAAGATACATGAATTGGTCATGTTCTTGAAGGGTAAGATTGAAGAGGACTATCTAATAGTATAGCGTGCTGCCTGAGATTCACTTGAGGCTTATCATTAACCGTTTAAAATGAGTCTAATCTACAACAAACTAACTTTCAGCATTCTGGCAGCTTTTAGCACTTTTGCAATAGAAGCAGCAGTGAGTTAGATTTTAGCGGGTTGGAACTTTCTTTTTTGGACATAAGCAATGGCAGGAGAAAGGAGCAAAGAAGTGAAGGATTTTGCAAAGCAATGCTTTTAATAACGATGAAATCCAAGACAGATCATGAAGGAATAGATGAAGATGAGAGGGCGTACATCCTAGAGTATTGCAGGAAATTGTAGAATTGAAGAATTGTTGATGTTGGTAAGAGAAGAAGTAGGCTTGAAAAAGTAGAGTAGTGGTCAGAGCCCAGGATGCTTGAAGTTAAGATATTGGCAAGTGTGCAATTATTATTAAGACAAATGAGAGAAAATGATTATTGCAAGTGAGAAATGAAAAGGATTGAAAGGCCAAGGAATTGGGTGGCCCATCAATGTATATGTTAATATCAAAAAGAATAGTAGAGGAGAGAGAGAGAGATTTCGTTGGATACAAAAACTTTCAATATAATGTCAATGGTACACTGTCTTTTTTCTTGTTATTCAGCATTTCAATTATTTTTGCACCAGTTGTCTCTCTGGGATTGTAGGAAAGTGACAAGGACAGATACTGAAATTTTATGGTCAACACCAGATATTCAAAATGTCCTACAGTGCTTTATGGTCTTCATGGTTTATGAGGCGATTTCATATGCATTATCTTATTTATTTTTATAGTTATCTAGTGAGACAACTAGAGATGATATTGTTATAAAAGCTTTATAGATGAGGAAATTGAAGTTTGATTATATTAAATCATTTGCCACTATATATCTATGGCTGGAAAATGATTGAAAAAAAGTTTCCATGAGACCAAATTCCACATGGATATGTTCTGAGAATGGTAAATAGAAGTTTATTAAGTATCACAACCAAATACATTGACCTCATTCTTTGATATTTTTTTTTTTTTTTTTTTTTTTTTTTTTTTTTTTTTTGAGGCAGAGTCTCGCTCTGTCGCCCGGGCTGGAGTGCAGTGGCCGGATCTCAGCTCACTGCAAGCTCCGCCTCCCGGGTTTATGCCATTCTCCTGCCTCAGCCTCCCGAGTAGCTGGGACTACAGGCGCCCGCCACCTCACCCGGCTAATTTTTTTTGTATTTTTAGTAGAGACGAGGTTTCACCGTGTTAGCCAGGATGGTCTCGATCTCCTGACCTCGTGATCCACCCGTCTCGGCCTCCCAAAGTGCTGGGATTACAGGCTTGAGCCACTGCGCCCGGCCTCTTTGATATGTTTATGAAGCTCCAGCATTTACAGGAACATTTGTATGCCATGGAATTGAAAAAAAAATTCTTAAACATATTTGATTTTGTTTTCAAAATATATTTTAATTTTTTCTGCCCTTCCCTGAGATAAACACTAAGTATTCTGTGTTAAGTGCACATAGTAATTCATAACATGTTAGTTATTGTAAGGTAATACATTATTAAGTGTATACACTTTTTTTTAAAAGGAACTAGAGTAACTATATTTATAAATATAGATGTAAAAGAGTAAATAAAATAGTGGAAGCAACAATTCAATAGAATTAAAATACTGTCACAATGAGAATATATTAAATATACAAGGAAATCTAATTATTTTGTCTAATCATAAAAGCCTTAAGATACTCTAAATGGAAAATGAAAAAAGCTCGAAGTTGTCTATATCTGCTATTTTTGAAAGAAAAGAAATCAGTGTGAAAACTAGTAATAGAAAAATGCTCTCATTTGCTAATGATGAAAATGTGTCTTAAAGAATTAAAGCTATTCATAATGATAAGATAATAGACGCATTCTTGAAAACTCAGCAACAAAATAAACTAACACAAGAACAGAAAACCAAACACCGCATGTTCTCACTCATAAGTGGGAGTTGAACAATGAGAACACATCGGCACAGAGAGGTGAATATCACACACTGAAGCGTGTTGGGGGCTGGGGGGCAAGGGGAGGGATAGCATTAGGAGAAATACGTAATGTAGATGATGGGTTGATGGGTGCAGCAAACCACCATGGCATGTGTATACCTATGTAACAAACCTACATGTTCTGCACATATATCCCCGAACTTAAAGTATGATAATAATAATAAAAGAATGTTTATTCCTTAATTTTATTTAGAATTTACCCACAAATTCAAGGCCAATGCAGTATGTCCTGAGGATTAATTTTTTGTGTCAACTTGACTGGGCAAAGGGATGCCATATAGCCAGTAAAGCGTTCTTTCTGGGTATCTTTATGAGTTTGTTTCCAGAAGAGGTTAGCATTGGAATAGGTAGACTGAGTAAAGAAGACCACCCCGCCACCAGTGTGGGTGGGCATCTTCCAATCCATTGATGGCCTGAATAGAACAAAAAGGTATAGGAAGGGAAAATTCAGTCTCTCTTCTTGAGCTGGGGTGTCTGCTTTTTTCTGCTCTGGGATATCAGGCCTTTGGAATTGGATCAGAACTTCCATCATTGGTTCCCCTGGTTCTCAGGTCTTTGGACTTTGAATTATGCCAGTAACTTTTCTGATTCCCCAGCCTGCAGATGGCAGATCATGGACATGCTTAGCCTCTATCATTGTGTGAGCCAATTTCCATAATATATACCTATATCAATAGGAAATTAGTAATTGGAGAACCCTGACTAATAAGGACATTATACAGAATCAAGAATTCTACTTCTTCAAAAGGAAGGGGAAAAATAATCTTTCTTTTTTCAACTATCATATTCCTAGAATATCAACCGACATCAAGTAAATGCTACTTACATTAATAAGGGATACAATGACCAGATGCATTTTAAATCGAAAAAAATCAACATCTCTCTTACAGCCTATCAATAACCTGTTAGAAAATGTGATGGATTAAAAAATACCCTCTTTATAATGGAACCATTACATTCTTCAGAACAATTCTACTTAAAAGAATAGCACCTGTTTTAAGAAAATTACAGAATTCCACTGAAAGACTGAAAACAAGATTTGAATGAAAGATACACTGTTGTTGACAGGAAGACTGAAAAAGTATAAAAAGGCAAACTTTTAAAAATTAACTAAACTTCATTTAAATCAATATCTATTTATAACTTAAAATGCATTATTAGCAAACTAAGCATATAAGAGAATTTATCTAATCTGATAATAAGCACCTTATAAAATGCAGCAGATATCATACTTAACAGTGAATTGCTAAAAGCTTTCTTCCTGGATTTGGGAAAAAAGCAAGGATGCCTACTTGTTTTTAATACTGAAAATAATCTCTGTTATTCAATATTGTACTGATGTTCCTATCTACTGCAAGACAACAAAAAGAAGACATAAAGTTTAGAAAGAAAAGGTAAGATTCAATATTTGCAGATGACATAAATTCTGTGTAAAGATATTCCAAAAGAAATTACAGATAAACTGTTAGAATCAATAAGTAAGTTTAACAAGTTTACCAAATATAAGATCAATATACAAAATTACATTTCTGTATAGAAGCAATGAATACATAAAAATAAAATATAAAATTTACAACAGCATAAATATCAAATAACTAAAAATATATCTAACAAAATAAATGACCTCTACATCGAAAACTACAAAACAGTATAGAAACAAATTAAAGAGGACTTGAGTAAATGGAAGTATATAAAAATTCATGGACCAGAAGATTCAATTTTATAAAGATATCAAATACCCAGACTGAACTATATATTAATGCAATCCTAATCAAAATTCCAGTAGGGGTATGTGTGTGTTTGTGTGTGTGTGTGTGTGTGTGTGTGTGTGTGTGTGTGTGTTTATATCGAAAATTGGCAAGCTGACTCTAAAATTTTTATGGAATTATACAGGAACAAGACGAACCAAGACAGTCTGGAGAAAAAAAATAAGTTGGAAGACATATACTACCAAGTATTGAAGTTTGCTATCAAATTATGCAGTAACAAAGCAGCAGGTGTTGATACAAGGATGGAAAAATAGCCCAATGGAATAGAATAGAGTTGAGATACAGACCCAGTCATATATGTTCACCTGATTCATGATAATGGTCACAGTGGAGGGTTGTGGAAATTCTTTTTCAACATATGTAGCTGAGAGAATTTGATATCAAAAAAATATGCTAGGGAAGCAAGGAAGAAATAATATGAAAGTACAAAACTTACCAGTAATATTAAGGACACAGAAAAACACAGACTATTATAATACTGTAATTATCATGTGTAAACTACCCATCTTGAGTAAAAAGACAAAGAAATGAACCGATCAAACATAATAACTACAACAACTTTTCAGGACATAGACAATACACTAAGATATACATGGAAACAACAAAAAGCTCAAAAGTGGGGGGATGAAGTTAAAACTTTAGAGTTTTAATAGTTTTATCTTTGCTTATTTGTTTGTTTATATAATAAGTGTTACATTGTCATGAGTTTAAAATAATAGTTGTCATCAGTCTAAAAAATTAAGATGATATTTGCAAGCCTCATGGCAACCTCAAATCAAAAGCATACAACAGATACATAACGAAAAATTAGCAAAAAATTAAAACATACCAACAGAGAAAGATCACCTCCACTGAAAGGAAGTCAGGAAGGAAGAGGAGGCCACAAAACAATCAGGAAACAAATTAAAAAATGGCAAGAGTAAGTCCTTACTTATCAATAATACCATTGAATGTAAATGGGCTAAACTCTTCAATCAAAAGACAGAGTGACAGAATGGATTAAAAAATCATAATATAGATTGATGGTTTCCAGCTGCATCCATGTCCCTTCAAAGACATTAACTCATCCTTTTTTGAGGCTGCATAGTATTCCATGGTGTATATGTGCCACATTTTCTTAATCCAATCTGTCACTGATGGACATTTGGGTTGGTTCCAAGTCTTTGCTGTTGTGAATAATGCCGCAGTAAACATATGTGTGCATGACTTTATAGCAGCACGATTTATAATCCTTTGGGTATATACCCAGTAATGGGATGGCTGGGTCAAATGGTATTTCTAGTTCTAGATCCTTGAGGAACCGCCACACTGTCTTCCACAATGGTCGAACTAGTTTATGGTCCCACCAACAGTGTAAAAGTGTTCCTATTTCTCCACATCCTCTCCAGCACCTGTTGTTTCCTGACTTTTTAATAATCGCCTTTCTAACTGTGTGATATGGTATCACATTGTGGTTTTGATTTGCATTTCTCTGATGGTGAGTGATGATGAGCATTTTTTCAAGTGTCTGTTGGCTGCATAAATGTCTTCTTTTGAGAAGTGTCTGTTCATATCCTTCATCTACTTTTTGATGGGGCTGTTTGTTTTTTTCCTGTAAATTTGTTTGAGTTTTTTGTAGGTTCTGGATATCAGCCCTTTGTCAGATGAGTAGCTTGCAAAAATTTTCTCCCATTCTGGAGGTTGCCTGTTCACTCTGATGGTAGCGTCTTTTGCTGTGCAGATGCTCTTTAGTTTAATTAGATCCCATTTGTCAATTTTGGCTTTTGTTGCCATTGCTTTTGGTGTTTTAGACATGAAGTCCTTGCACATGCCTATGTCCTGAATGGTATTGCCTAGGTTTTCTTCTGGGGTTTTTATGGTTTTAGGTCTAACATTTAAGTCTCGAATCCATCTTGAATTAACTTTTGTATAAGGTGTAAGGAAGGGATCCAGTTTCAGCTTTCTACATATGGCTAGCCAGTTTTCCCAGCACCATTTATTAAATAGGGAATCCTTTCCCCATTTCTTGGTTTTGTCAAGTTTGTCAAAGATCAGATGGTTGTAGATGTGTGGTATTATTTCTGAGGGCTCTGTTCTGTTCCATTGGTCTATATCTCTGTTTTGGTACCAGTACCATGCTGTTTTGGTTACTGTAGCCTTGTAATATAGTGTTCTCACTCCTAGGTGGGAATTGAACAATGAGAACACCTGGACACAGGAAGGGGAACATCACACACTGGGGCCTGTCATGGGGTGGGGGAGAGGGGAGGGATAGTATTAGGAGATATACCTAATGTAAATGACGAGTTAATGGGTACAGCACATCAACATGGCACAAGTATACATATGTAACAAACCTGCATGTTGTGCACATGTACCCTAGAACTTAAAGTATAATAAAAAGTAAATTGATTAATTAAAAAAAGAAAATATTCAAGAGGGACATAACTCAGTAAAAATGTATTTCCTGTCTTAACAATAAATAAAATAAAATAAAAACCATAGTATAAAAAGAACAAAACTGCAAGACCCAATGATCTGTTGCCTACAAGAAACACACTTCACCATAAAGATGTATAGACCGAAAATAAAGGAATGGAAAAATATATTTCATGCAAATTGGAACCAAAAAGGAACAGGAGTAGCTATACATTTATCAGACAAAATAGATGTCAAGACAAAAACTATAAAAAGGTGGCAAGCCACCCAGTAAAAGAAGTGGAAGATATTTGCATTATACATACAAGAAACTGTATCCAGAATATGTAACAGAGGAGTTAAAGTTGATAAGAAAAAAAGATAAATGACTCAATAGAAAATGGGCAAAAAATTTGGTCACTTTCAGAAGGAGATACTCGAATACTCAATAATTATAGGAAAAGCAATTCAACTTCTTTAATCATAGAAAACTGCAAATGAAAACTATAACTACATTTTACATAGTACAAACACATCATAATGGCAAAAATAAAAAAGGCAATCTCAAATGCTGGTAAGGATGTAGAGTATTTAAAATTATCTTCATCTACTACAGTGTTAGTAAGTTCAACTACTTTGGAAAACTCTTTGGCAATACCTACCTAATAACCAAAAAGAATTATTGAATATATTGTTATAGGCACTGGACATACAGCAATGAGAAAAGCAGAAAATACAATACTTGACTTTATAGGTTTCACAATAAACAAATAAGCACATATAATTTAAAAAATATGATGGTTATAAATGATAGGGAGAAAAATAAATCAAAAAAGGAGGATAAGGAGTAATGAAGGGTGTAATTTTAGACAATATGTTCCCAAACTAGAAACAAAATCTAAATATATAACATCAGTATAATATTTTTATTTATACATAATAATTATACGTATTTTGGGGTATATGTGGTATTTTGACTTATGCATACAAGTGTAAGGATCAAATCAGGGTATTTAGGATATCCATAGTATAAAACATTGTTTCTTTGTGTTGGGATCATTTCAAATCTTTTCTTTTAGCTGTTTTGAAACATATAACAAATTCTCATTAACTATAGTCACTCTACTGTATTATTGAACACTAGAATTTATCCCTTTCATGTAACTCTATGTTTGTACCCACTATTTTAATATATGTTATCAATAGTATAAAAATTATGCAGCTATTAAAAGTAGATTAATAAACCTGAAAAAATCTAAGGAGTACTTTTAAATGTCTATGGCCAAAGTATTAATATTCACACTATTCTAACTATGCAAAATTTGTCTTCATTTAAATATAGTGTAAAATATGTATATATATAATATACTATGTAAAAAGTAACAACTGGAACTTTTTGCAAAAAAAAAATTTCAGTGTTACAAAATGGAAATTTATGTCATGAAAAGATCATAATTTGTTAAAATTAAAGTAAAATATTTGGCAATAAATTGTATATATTTTGACACACTGCAAATCATCAAAGAGTAAGCATTGTAGAACTCTGAGTTCATGTTGTCTAATCTTGCAATAAATATAAATAAGCATATAAATAGTCACATACATATTAATGGAATGAATCATATAATGTGTATTTCTTTTGAAGTAAAATACATTTACAAAGAATTTTTATTGACTTTTGGAAACAATATATTAATAAACGTGAACTGGCATTCAAAATGATTGCAAAATTAACAGTAAATAAATATTTGTCTATAAATATGTATTTGCAAAAAGTTATTCAATTATTGCATCCCTAAAGAAAACTCTATGGGTTTTAAAAATTTGTTTTGTAAGTTAATAAGATCATTCCTATATCAATGACAGAAGTAATTTTCTACAAATGCAATTGGCTTTAGGCTTTGCCATATTCAAAGAGTCATTCTAACCTTCATACAATCATATTTTTGTAAGTTTGTCTGGTTGATAAGAGATATTGAGTAAATATGATTTGCGTAGTTTATTTCATTGGTGTGAGAAGGAGCTATTGAAATGTAATTTCACTTCTATTCTTTTATTAGTTGTTTTAATATCACACACACACACACATGCACTTGTAAAACAATGATTATATCTTTTTGTTTAGGTTCTACTATTTTTTATTTTATAAAAATAATTTATATTCATTGTTGAAAATTTGAAAAATTTGAACCAAAATACCAGAAGGAAGTAAACATCATTGATGGTTCTAATGTATATAAACAGCCAGAGTTAATGTTTTGGTTTGTTTCCTTCTAACTGGTCTTAGAGAGAAATGTTTGTCTTGAGATCATAGTATAGAAATGGTTCTGGCCTCAATATGTATTATTCTTAAAATTATATTGTTTCCCATGTTATTAATATTACTTCATAATGCCAATAATGGCTGTGCCATTATTTATATACTCAATTGTATTTTTGTTTATTGGGTTATGCCATCTTTTTACTTTTCATAAATAATTCCTAATGAACATTTTTGTAAATAATATTTTCATATATGTGATTTTTATATATTTTATAAAGAACAGAATCCAAGTGGGAAATTACTGGCTTGAATAGCAATAATCAAATATCGTCCACCTCCATTCGTATTTCAAGCATTGTTGCAACACTTTTTTACATCAAAGCATAGATAGGTTTACCTTAGTTTATCATCAATTTTCTTTTATATTCTTATCTCATTGAGTCACATATTTTCTCAAAATCTGTGGAACTCAGCTGTCTTTCCTTTGTAGAGCCATGGAATCACGGATTCAGAAAAAGGGAAGTACTGAGTACACAGACTTTAGAGCCAGAGAACCTGGCTCTGCACTTACTAGCACTATGACCTTAGGCAGGTGGCCTTACATTGCTGTACCTCAGTTTCTTCATCTGCAATGTGGGAATAAACACAGCACCTCCCTCAAAGAGTTGTGTGAATTCATGTAAAGTAAGGATGCATGTAAAGTGCTTACAAAGAGCCCAGTACATAATCAACTATTACAAATGCAGTTTATTATTATCCTAAGTTTCTAGGAGCTCTCCTCCTGATATTTTGTCTCTTTGGTTTTACTTTGGTCTGTAAGGCAGAAAAGTCTCATTTTTCCCACCCTGACTTGGGTTTTCTAAGTTTCTTACTGTACTATAGTCTTGGCCAGATGACTTGATCTTTATATCTAGTTCTGTCTTTGGCTTAGATCTCTTGTTTCAGCCTTCTTGCTCCCTGATCAACATTTAGTGAAAGCAAGAAGTTCCTAAATTTCTTATTTGAAAGAAAAATGGAGGTAGAATACTTGAGGTAAAATATCAATACTGAAAAATATCAACACCCAACAATTGTGTTATTTCAGTACTTTCCAAGCACTTTTTTATACATTATTCACAACCAACCCTCTGAGTTTACCAGGTCAGGAAACTTTTTTCTGTTTTACATATGAAAAACAAGACTCATGAAAGTTAATTATTGGCCTGGAGTTACCATATCCAAGGGTGTCAAAGTTAAGCATTTAATTTTGTGACTTTCTGACTCTCAGTAGAATGCCCTTCCAACTACAGTAAAGAACTTCCAGAATATATTAGTCAAACTTAACTTGTGTTTGCTGCTATAATAAGCAACCCAAAAATCAGTGGCTTCCAAAAACAACAATACTTTATTTCTGACCTACATTTCATACTAAGGAGTTTAGTTCCACTGAAGGACAGCCCTCATCTGGAATGTACCTTCCCTTGACAGATGTAAACAACAAGGATCAACCAATCAGTGATGCTTAAAACTGCTGTTCGTGCATGGTCTGTACTGTATCTGCTCATGACTCACTGTCTAAAACATATCACATAATGGACCCAGACACGGATGGGATGGAGAAGAATGCTCTTCCCCAAGACATGGTTCTGAAAACCACATGACAATGGACAAAGATGTCCAATCATAAGGAAGTGGGGATTAAGTAATTGAGGACAATAATATGATATACAATAGAAATTCATGACATATAAAGATATGGATGAATAAGTCTTTACAATATAAATAGAAAGTATCAACATTCAAAGAAAAGAAATAAGAACCTATAGAACTTGGCAAAAGTTTACTGTGTCAGAAGAGTTATCAAGGATAATTTTTAGCTTTATTTTTTTTTTCTTGAATATTCAGAGATTGGCAATAGTTGTTTGCAGAGACAAAGAAGTTGGTTAGAGCCAGTGTCAGATTGAACTAGCTGAGGAAAAGAGATCAAAAGAGAAAGTTGTACATGAGGTGCAAGTGCAAAGCTGCTGACATAGGAATTTTAGGCTATTAACTTGACAGCCCAGCTTCCTTTTGGAAATGCTGTTATATAGACTTCCTTTCCTATAAACTCCCTCAGGTACTGAAGGCTATATAAAGTGCCTGAAATGATTCTTCCTTGAAAATTTAATAAAAAGCCTAGCTTGGTACTTTCTTTCCCTAACCAAAGACCAAGGTCACTGAACCTAGGAATAAATTTAATGGCTTGGGATTATATTTGATAGACTAGACATTTTGTTAGAACATCATATTAATGTGCACAAGGTCAATCACTACAATCCATCTGAGGATACTGTAACTTCATTTTTCTGCCATAGCCGTGGAAATTATCTGTCATCCTGCTCAGTTTTCACTTATTACTTAGTCAGAGGGGCTGACTAACCAGTTATACGATACGTATCCACCACTTGCAGGAAAATAATTGAAAGTATTTGCACTGAGTATACAATTTTATTTCCCACTCACATAATAGTCTGAAGTAGTTCCTGGTTGAATGGCAATTCTCTTCCATGGAGTGATTCAGGAACCCCTACTTCTTCCATCCTATAGCTTTGTGTCCCCTGATGTCTCCTCATCATAAATAATAGAATCAGCAACAGGAGGTAAGAGTTTCTAGGGAAAAGTGCACACACATTAATTCTGTAAAACACTTTTGTGACATTTATCATCTTGTTCACATTATATAGGTTGAAAACTAGTCAAATAACCATACTACATCTAGTCAGAACAGTCGATGACTGGTCAGGCACTCCCCAGAAACAATCCAATACAATGGAAGGAGGAGCACACATTTTGGTGTAGTGTTAGCTACCTATGCCACAGTCCTTTTCCCTATTACAAATATCTGTCTTTTTCTCCTGAGTGCCATCTTGGTAAAATTCTATGTTTATAAAGTTGCTTGGTAAAAATAATAAAAGGAAAAAAAGGATAGGAACATTTTTTCTATCACATCAAAAGAAAGAATACTCAATATTTCCTCCATGACAATCAAAGTTTTCACTTGGGTGCGATTATTCTGAAAACTGAAGCATCAGTAGTTTGGACATATTTGGAACTCAGCCTATCAGATTTACCAATGGAATAATTTATCCACATAATTCTTTACTCCTACTCTTAGGAACATGGTTTTAATAATAGCATCCAGATGGCCTTCCAACTTAAAAATGGTTTATGTTCCAAAATTATGCTGGTAAATTGATTTGTGGCATTTGAGATATAATTTTATACATATAATATTACATGTGATAATTGTCTTTATGCCATCCATAAAAGTCTATGTAACTAATTGTCTAACTGAAATACAGGACCTTTGCAATGAAAACTGTAGTAAATATTGTTATTGTGATGTGGGTAATTACCATAAAAATCCTAGAAATAAAGATTCATTTTGAATATAAAATATTTAATTAAAATTTTGACACCATAATATACAAAACAGCTAATATAACTGCACATCCTTTATCTGATAATAGCTAGATGTACTTTTTTATTACTGAGGAAAATACAAGTTACCCTATTTAATACTTATATTTTCACACTTGGAAAAGTTCACATTCTATCATGGTGAAGTGTGGTAAAATTTAACAGCCTCAATTTTAAAATATACTTGGAAAAAGTCATAACTAGTTTTATTGCAAAAGATTCCTGTACACATTTATATTAATTTTGGTACCTTGAAAGGCTGCCTGGCAAGCTACTTCCATAAGGAAACATGTATTATGAGAAGTGAGAAATATCCATCCCTTCTACATATTTTTAGCTACCTGTCACTCCTTGACAACAATGCTCACATCACTGAAGCATGTGACATAACTCTTTTTTCTAAGTGAAAAATGAAATAACTTAAAGGAAAATGCAACCTAATGTAAACAATCTCTCACTAAAAACAATACATTAAGCCAAAAGTATTTTACAGAATTTATTACAAGAAACTAGACACAGTATTGAAGATTCTAGCTGTGATCATGAGAATGAGATGTAGAATTCATCCGAAATAACTGCATCATTTGGGATTGAGAGCAAGCCTAGGTACCAGAGCCAGAACTTCCAATGAACGAAAGCAACTGATAGCAGATACGGGAACAAGGATGAAAGAGGATGAAGAGTTGAATATTAAGACAGTTTCAAAGGCGGGATATGGGATATGGGAGAAAAAGACAAGTCTGTAATGACCTGGAAGCAGCAAAGGGGAATAAAGGATGGTCCAACCTTATCATCTTCCCTGAGGAATATGAATTGAAGAAATAAAGACAACCATGACTTGAAAGTCTGGGGTGGAAATAACTCTCTTGGAAAGATCAGTTTCAGTTAAGACCACAAGGGCAGAGGCAGGGAGAAGAGGCTGGGGATGTAGAGGAGCTGTGGTTGTGGGTTAGGAGTTACAAAGCACACTAAAATGGATTTACAGGTGAGAGATGTGTAAAGAATTGGGTGATTTTCAATAAAGGTCAGAGTATTCTAGTTGGTTCAGTGGAACATTGTGTCTGAGCTGCATCATTTTGGGAGCTGGCTGATGATTACAGGAGTAATCTGCTGTCCTGATTCTTAACAGAACACAGGGCTTCAGTAAGAGAAGACTCAGTCAGACTGCTGGTGACCTAAGGACTATTCAGGACCTAAGAAGGTTGTCCAGTTGATCTGGGTGGGGGTAAAATAGATCATCTGAACCCAGGACATCAATGAAGTTAATGAAACTAGTAGCATAAGGCACTATGCTCATTGAAAAGAGGGATATTTGAGATGATGTCTGAGTTCACTGTCCTAAGAGATTTAGATGCCTAGGGCTTCTGATTGACTAATGGTTCTAAACTATACTTACAAGTTTCTTGGTTCCAGCTCACACTTCACAACTCTCTTGTTCTGAGAATTTATGTCAGTTGTGGGGCTACCATACCAGCAAGGTAATGACTGTCATGAAATGGTCCTAGAATCTGTCTCAAACTGTTGTGGGAGGTACTTCGGGCCAGTTTCTCATTGAAAATTGTACATAAGGCTTTTCTCCTTCCCTATCTTGTATTTAGCTCTTTCAGGTACCTGGTAACGGTAATGACCTTAAAGCCCTGTAGGTGCTTTATTCAGAGTAATGCCTCTGCTAAAGCTGGTGAGGAGTTTCAGCCGTAGATAAGATTGTGCAACAACCAAGCTCTCTTTTACATCACAGAGCTTATGGAATCATGTGCAAGAAGAGGACTTTTTGTCTGTGATCTGGAGTTATGAGTACTGGTCAAAGCATTATCTGCCTTTCACTGGTTGTTATTTGAGACCTACAGTTTCTTAGGTTGTGATTACTGGGTGTTTCAAAGTTTTGGCCTATTTGAAATGATTTTGTCTTTTCTTGAAAGCTGTCTTTACCACAAATAATTGAATCTTCAACATGGGATTCTTAGTGCCAATTTGTGTGATCAGTACACACTGTAACAGACCACTGGTCTCATATTAGCAGCATACTTCATCTTGGCTAGGTATAGTGACTTGGAGAGGTCACCATATGTATGGATAAAGTTTTAATTTTCTGGAGTGCTTCAGCCATACCTAGTATCCAAGCAGACCTATATGTCTATATCAGACATGATAGTGATCAGTTATACAAAATTTTAAATATCAGGTCTGAGAATTTTCCTCTCTTGAAACCTGGTTACTTTGACCTTCATGAGAATCTCATGGAAGCACCAGTCCTAGCAGTAAGATTTTCTTATACCCAGGAACATCCCCCTGTAGATTGTCTCAGAGATGTAGTAAGTCTAGTCCTGTCAGGATCTAGGCAGACATGACAAGAGCAGATAAAAAATATTGCTGAATCATGGCGGATCATGATCCTTGAGTTGTGAAAGATACCATTTGTCAAGGTCTGGAACACAGAAAGGGTTCTGAGTCTTTGAGGCTGCGTTGCAAGTGGTTAGTTGTCTTATGCTTGCCACCCTTTCAGATAGAGTTCCCTTTACATCTTCCTCAACTCACCTTATCATAAGGCTGTCCTTAGTAAAGGTGCTAATCTTAGTAAACATGCAGGCTCCCCAGAGATAGCCCACGGATAAGGGGTGAGTGGAGCCTCTGCATTGCCACCGTAATTAGATTTTTCAGCACTTTGGGAGAAGATACTCACCATTATTTTCTTTCTTTCAAACAACAGCAAGACACTATAAAAATATTAGAAGAGGAGATTGAACATCAGAAAAATGGTTTCTGTCAGTATATTTGCTATGCACTTGCATCTCTAATTCTGAAAAGGACTGTACCCTACCTAATACACGATGAAAAGCAAAATAAATATGCTGATGTAAATGTCAGAGGATGAGAGGTGGGGGAACAGCACAGGAGCTGGGGGTGAATACATTTCTTGTTTTCCTTGTTCTCACTCCGAGGTTTAGTAAAAAGAACCCTGGCTCTCTCTTGGACAGGGTCATCATCATTCTGTCAGTCGTGTACCACCTTTCTGATTTACCCGCCATAGTTTTAGTTCTACATGGTTTTGTTTTTTCTCACTTCTAGTATCTATTTCCTGGGCAATATTGCATTTTTCTAGATACATATATTTCGTGGTATAAAGTTATGCAAAATTTGCTTTTATAATTTTAAAAATCTAATTTGTACCTGTCCTTGTATCTTATTTTTCATTTCTATGTGGGCTTATCATATTACCAAATATGATATAGTTTATGACTACTATGGTTTTCTGACTTATCTCTTTCTTCTTTTATATCAAATACTTTCTTCTTTCTTTATTGAGTTTACTTTTTTTTCTGTTAAACTTTACATAGTTCCATGATTAATTTTTGAGATTTCCTGCACCCTAAGATTGCCATTTTAGACTTGAAATTTTCCTTCAAGCACCACTTAGGTTGTATCCACAAGTTTTCATACATACTATTTCCATGATTGTTCAATTTCTAAATAGTTTGTACTTTCCTTTTTATATGAGTCACTTACAGGGATGATATTTAGTTTCCAAATAAATATTCATTTATTTATAAATTATAATTTTAATTTGATTGCCTTTTTAGGTGAAAGGATATAGTCTCATGTTTCCTGTTATGAAAATTTGATTTTTGTTGCTGGATAACCTAATTCATAATTGATCTCTGTGAAGCTCATTTATATTTTAAAATAATGCAATGAAAATGATAATTTTATTAGAGTCATTCAAACTATTCTTAATTATATGTTGTATAATCAAATTTATATCTTTGAAAAGATGAATTAATATCTCTCATAATGCTTATGGATTTGTCTATCCTTGCATTTCTATGATGTGTTGCTTATATACATTGTGATAATGCATTGTTAAGTGTGTGTATATATATTCTTTGCATAATTTAATGATTCTATCTTGCATTCTATTTTGTCCTATATTAATATTACTTTCCAGATTTCATTGTCTACATTTTTTTGGCATAGAAAATGTATTTTTAACTTGGCTTATTATAATCTTTACATATACTTTTCTTTTTGAGAATAAAATTTAAAATCAAAGCTGATAATATCTATTTTTTTTTTTTTTTTTTTTTTTTTTTTTTTTTTTTTTTTTTGAGACGGAGTCTCGCTCTGTCGCCCAGGCTGGAGTGCAGTGGCCGGATCTCAGCTCACTGCAAGCTCCGCCTCCCGGGTTTACGCCATTCTCTCGCCTCAGCCTCCCGAGTAGCTGGGACTACAGGCGCCCGCCATCTCGCCCGGCTAATTTTTTTGTATTTTTTTAGTAGAGACGGGGTTTCACCGTGTTAGCCAGGATGGTCTCGATCTCCTGACCTCGTGATCCGCCCGTCTCGGCCTCCCAAAGTGCTGGGATTACAGGCTTGAGCCACCGCGCCCGGCCGATAATATCTATTTTTAAATGGGGAATTTAGTCTTTATTATGAGAATTACCGATTTATGTTTGCTAATGTTTTCTGTTTTCTTTTTACTATGTTCTCATGTTTCTTTTTTTGTCTTCTCTGAAATTATTTTAACTGATCAAATTTTCTCTTTTTTTTTTTTTCATTTGATAGTTCAGGAGTTTTAGAACCTATTTTCATTTTTTTCTAAGTTGCCTTTAAACCTTAAACATATACTTTAACTATTTTTTTCTTTTTGGCTAACAACATTTAGAACTAATTTACTGGCATATTTTTAAAATCTTATATCACATCTTCTTCCCTTTTTAGGAATAATTACCAAATTATTGGCAATTTATGTCTTGTTTCTTGTTTTGTTGGTCAACCTTGTTGACCTTGTGAGTGGTTTAATTTTACAGTCTTTCCAAAGATTTTTTTTTAGCTTTGTTGATTTTCTTTATGTTACATTTGTATTCTGTTTTATTGACTTTTATCTTTATTATTTCCTTCCTTCTATATTGATTAGATTTAATTTTCTCTCCCTTTAGATTTTTAAGATGAATAATCATATCAAGATTTCTTCTTTCGTGTCTGCTTTAGCTATATCCCATGACTTTTGATATGTTGTATCTTGATTATTATTCAGTTCAAAATATTTGCTAATTTCCATTGTTTTTCTTTTGACTTATGAGTGATTTAGAAATGTATTGTTTAATTTTCAAACAGTTGGCAATTTTCTTATCTTTTGTTATTTATTTCCAACCTAGTTCTATTTTCTAATCTCATTTCACATTACTCAAATAGCATACCCTGTATTTAAATCCTTGAAAATTTGTAGGATTTCCCAGAATATGGCCATCTGATAATTTTTTTTCTGTACAATTTAATAGATTATTTTTCATAAGTTTTGAAAAATTATTGTCCAGTGTCTCTTTTAAGTGTTTCTTTTTACCTGTTACATCTCTCCTTTCTCTCTAGGACTTCAGATTCATATTTATTCAAATTTGTGTCATGTTTTATATATCTCCAATAATTTTTTTCTGGATTTTAAAAATATTTATAGTCTCCATCCTTCACTGTGGATTTTTTTTTACTGATTTTTTACTGATTTTCTTTCAGGTCATCAGTCATTTCCTTCCCTGTAGCTAATTTGTTATTAAACTCATCTATTCAATTCAATTATTATATTTTTCACTCCTATAATTTTTGACTTGAATACACACACACACACACACACACACACACACACACACACACACTCCAGTCCTCTGGTGAAAATATCTTATTATGTATTTTCTTCAATACATTTATGTTTAAGTTTTGTCTGAGAAGCCTGGTATCTGATCATCTGTGGCACCATTTCTATCACCTGTTTAGTTTTTGTTGTTGTTTGTCCTTGGTTTTTGGTCATTTGTTTTTGTGTCCTAGCATGCCTGGCTGGTCATCTTTTATTGAATACCTGACATTGTACGTTTTTTAAAAATGTAGATGTTATATATATTGTTATTTCCCTCTAGAGAGCCTTCAATTTTCTACTAGTCAGCAATTGAAATATATATACCAAGGCATTTCACCTTGATATAATCTGGGATTGGGATAATTTGAGGATACGTTTCAGGTTTTTATGGATTTGTCTATTTCTGATTTACCTTTACTCCTCGGCAACATCCCTTTAGATATATTAGCTAAATGTCTGATATGTTTATGAGTAATTATTCTCCTCCGTGGACCTGAATTCTAACTGAATTCTCTCTGAATCTAAATTATGTTTGATTTTTTTTTTTTTTTTTTTTAGCTTGCTGCTTTCTTACACTTAGGATTCAGCAAAGTTGCAAGGAAAAAAATGGTGTAAAATACCAGGTTTACTTGTCTGTAGTACCCTAGAATTGTGGGTCCTTAAGTCTTGACTGCAATGATAACCCCAAATTCCAGATTTTTTCTCTCTAGTCCATGAGGCTGCTGACAGGTCTATCTAAAGATTTCTGTCTTTCCTATGTAGAATCAGTATGTTACCTGGGAATAAGAAGCAGTGGAGAGTGCTGTACGTATGTCAATGTGCTTTCTTTTTCCTTCCTAGGATCTTGGCCCCCTGAGTCCTGGCTACCTTGGTTCTCCTCTGATGCTTCCAAATAGTCTTATTTTTTCTTAACTTTATGATTGTTTTATAGTTATTCTCAGAAGTTGGTTTGGTTTGATTATAGCTACTCCTCCATAGCCAGAATCAGAAGTCCTTCATCTATTGAGATTTTATTTTGTTTTAGTTTTTGATTATACTTTAAGTTCTAGGGTACATGAGCATAACATGCAGGTTTGTTACATATGTATACATGTGCCATGTTGATGTGCTGCACCCATTAATTCATCATTTACATTAGGTATATCTCCTAATGCTATTTTAATGATTAAAATGCTAGCTTCTATGAATTTATTTGATATTTTTATGGATTTGTTATTTTTTCAAAACTTCTCTAAGATAACAATAATGTTATTTCCACTGTCTTCCTTCTTTAGCTCTATTGGATCTATTTTTGTATATTATTCTCTTTGTAAGGTGTCTTGGTTCTCCTCAAGTATTTGCTAATTCTTGGTTGTCAGTTCATCTGTATTTGAATCCAACTTTGCCTGCCTGCTGTATTATCAATAGCCTGTCTCTGGTGCTATAGAGGTGGAATGGTGCCTATGCAGCAACACTGTGCTGGCAATTTGTCTTCTGAATGTAGAGAATCCCTGTTCCTTCTGGTGGTCAGTGGTTCATCAGACACTTTTCTGCTCCAGCCCAGTGCAAACTCAATGCTAAACATCATTTAAAAGAGTAACTTATCCAGCTCTTCGGGCCCATATTCTCAGCTAGATTATTTTGTCAAGCTTAACAAGATATAGTTCTAAGAAAGCCAGAGCTGCTCTAGGATCCACATGAGGTTTTTATTTATGAAGAAAGTAGCTGATTAAAAACAGCAGAAACCATCTAAATGCATGACTAAATATTAATTGAAGTGCTTTAACTGTGCCTCTATCATTTAGAAGAAATTTGGCCCAAATCTATTAGAAAAAGGATGCTTTTCTGATTTGGAGAGGACTCAAGTCATATTAATCCTGCTCTTTCACTTCTTGGTGTATTTATGGGGGCCAGATGGTGTGTGGTAAGGATATGGGCTTTCAAATTAGAGAAACCTCAGTTTGAAGCTACACTTTATTTTCATGTATTGTATGACTTTTCAGAAATGACTGTGTCTCAAAAATGACTTCTTCGTGACTGTGTAATTCTCAAAAATAGACTTATTCATTCCTACCTTACAGGATTAGTGTGAGGGGTTAAATAAGTGCATAAAAGTTTTGGCATAATGCTGTACCTGATCCTCAATAATTGATAGATGTTGTGGTTGTAGTTATTGTACAGCATCTAAACTCATCGTTTTATTCAATATCAGACATCTTTGAGATTCTATTGGTATATTTAACCACAACCAACTACTATCACAGAACTTTCAGACCTTTTTCAGTGATATTAACTCCCCATTCCTATTAGTTTTCCAGGCCTGGCATAACTAAGTATCACACACAGCGTGGCTTAAACAACAGAAATTAATTTTCTCATAGTGCTGGATACTAGAAGTCTGAGATCAAGGTGTCAACAAGCTTAGTTTCTTCTGAGGCCTCTCTCCATGGCTTGTAGATGGTCATCTTTTGCCCTGTATTATCACGTGATCTTCCTTCTGTGTGTCTTGTGTCCCAGTTTCTTCTTCTCATAAGCACATCAGTCATATGGTATTAGGGACCACCAAAATGACCTGATTGTAGCTTAATTACCTCTTTAAAGACCCCATCTTCAAATGCAGTCACATTCTGAGGTACTGGGGGTTAGGCCTTCAGGATACAAATTTTGGAGGAGACACGATTCAGCCCATAACACCATTCTTCTTGATTCCTCCTATATTAAGGGATATCACCAGAAAAAAAAATAGCACTTTTAAAACATCATATGCGTCCACAAAAGCACCTGCGCTGAGTTACTGAATCAATTATTTTGTCTTTAAAAAGCGTTATAGAGAAAATATCTACTTGATCAAGATTTAGTGCCTTTCGCAAAACTACAGTTGAAACCATTTTCATAATTTTACCAACTTTCCTTAGATAACGCAACCTGAATTTATTATTTAGCCTAAAATTTAAATTCTAGCAAAGCTTTCATCTCTAGGCAGTGATAAATATAGGATTCAACATATTTTCTTTTTTTCCTGGCTTCTAGAACTATAGACAGATAGAGATAGACATACTTTAAAATATAGTTCAGAGATAAGTTTTGTTCCTGAAACAATTGTTTCCTCTTCTTTGCTTCTTTCTAAACTAATTTATACTTATATTTATTTGTTCTGTACCTGAAAATATTTGTTATATTTTGATATTGGTTCAAATGATAATAATTAAAGACATCCCCATTACTCTTATTCCCAGTTCTGACCATGCTGCCGCGGTGATACACGGCCAAAAGGTACCATGGAAGCAGAAATGCATGAAGGAAACATGAGCAAAAATACCTGTAAAGGAGGAATTAATAAGCACTGAGAGAGTAGACACTGTGTATTAATTTTCATATACATATCCCAGTAGAAAATGCAACATCACTGATTATTTACTATATTCCTGTAAATAATTCTCATATATAATAATTGAAAATTAAAGACCACATTTTATTTAATAATGCCATACTTTAAAAAATTTACTCTGTTTTCAAATTTTCCATCAGGCTTTAATAAAAACAAATTATTTACTAATCCAAATATTAAAGATCACTTATGTTTAATTATAGTCGTTATAAATCAGATAGATGTTTTTCCTTCTTTAACAGATCTTGAGCTTACTTACATGGTTCTTTCCTATCATTAGAGAAGCTGATATTCTGCTTGTTGGTTGATACTGTATCATTCTCTTCAGCTGGTTTCCACCTCGCCCAATCATTCCAAGGTGAAGGCTTCAGAAAGACCTCACAGGAGGGAGAACAAGCCCTGCTCTGCATCTATAGTCTTCCTTCACAATTCTTCATTCATAGCTTTTGATTTGACTCTTCATGTTGCAAGTATGTGTCCTGAGCCAAAAGGGGATGTGATAAGTGACTGCAAATGGATTACAGACAACTGATCTCCACCTCCACTAATGAAAACACAGTGCAGTGTATCTGACCTGCTGCTGGGTCCGCAGCACTGTGATTTCTACCTGACAGGAGAAACACAACACTCAGGATGGTGATTTTTCCCAGAGTTAAATTGGACTATAATTCTTTGCTGTGGTGACTCTAAAGTTTCCCACAAACATAAAGTATGTTTCCTTATGAATAAACCTTTTTGCTTGTGTGTGTGTGTGTGTGTGTGTGTGTGTTTCTGTTATAAAGGCTAAAGTCTTGAAGCTGATTTTGAGAGAGAAGTCGTGTTAAGTGTTTCAGGTGTGGAGAAAAAAGGAAGATGAATAGAGAACAGGTTGTCAAGGTTAAATAATGACAATAAGAGCTATCCGCTATTAATTAATATATCCCAGGCTCTGTGCCAGTGTTTGTATACGTTGTCTCATTAAATCCTTTGATTTAAGTCTTTGAAAGCTTAGAAGTAGTGTGAATGCCTGACCCTCAGTTATACAGTTAACTTGGGAAGGTATTGAGGGCAGAGCTCAGAGCTCTCCTATTCCCAAAGTGAAAACCACTGACTTTGAATTATGCTGTTCATTGCTCATCAAGAGCAAAATGGCCCATCATTACCAAGTTGACTGTTTAAAAGGGCATTATGTTTATCTGCCCAAGATTACATTTCTCTCCCAGCCTAGAGGTCGCTATGAAAATGAATGGAGTCTTCCAGTCCTCCAGTTTTCTGATGTTTTCTAGTTTTAGTATCTGTTGTTTTTTTCCTTCTTGGAAATACATGAGCTATGTTCCTTAGAACCCAAATTTGGGAGTATGAACCCACACCAATTCAAAAGATTGTGGAGAATGTCTGTTATCCAGACCATTTTCTAAGCGCTGAATTTACAGCCAAGAACAACACAAGTAAAATTCCCCATATTCATGGGATTTTTATTCTAGCTAGGGGAAACAAATACCACATATGTTAAATAAGTAAAATATATAGACTTTTAGGATATAATGTGTTAGATACTAAGGAGTGTGATAAAGCTAGGAATACTGGTAGAAGGTTGGGGGTTACAATTTTCAGAGGTGTGTTCAGGAAAGGTCTCACTGAGCTGGAGCATTTCAGTAAAGACTTGAAGGCAGTGAAGAGGCAAGCCACCAGATATAAAAGTCTGAAAGTAGAAGCATGCCTGGTATGTTCCAAGATCAGCCAGGGAGCCAGTATGGGTGGAAGAGAATGAGTTTTTAAAAAAGAGTAAACCAGAGGAGTTCTCAGAGGATCTTGTGGACCATTATAAAGATATCATCAATGGGATGTCATTGGAGAGTAGGCTTTGGAGAGTAGGAGTGACCTAATTTGGTTTATGGATAATGGGATTATTCTAGCTTCTGTGTTAGGATCAATCAAATGCTCACACAGAAGAGAGCAAGGGCAGCAGGAAAGAGAACACTAGGACAGTTGCAGTACTGATCCAAATGAGAGATGATGATGGTTCTGAGCAATGTAACACCAGTGGAGACATTCTGAACGTTCTGAGCAAATTTTGAAGGTAGAATCAATAGGATTTGGTCATAGATCGGGTGGAAGTATAAAAAAGAAGTAAAAGACAATTTCAAGTTCCCTGTCCACCCCCTCCCCCAAGAACTAGAAGCGTGGAATTAATGAGATAAGATAGACCACTGGGAGATCAAGTTTAGGGATGAAGATTGGGAATCAGAGGCTTGTTACCTTTCAGATGCTGTCAGACACCGAAGAGAGTGACCCAAAAGGCAAATGCCCTTCCTAAGAAAAGCCTGGAATCTGTCAGTGTATAAGTGATTTTTAAAAGAGGACTAGCTATATAATTTGTGGAACCCAGTAAGAAATGAAAATGCAGGAGTCTAACAATTATTACAGATTTCAAAACATTCGCAGCAGAGCATTAAACCAAGCATGGGGTCCTCCTAGTACAGAGTCTTGTGTACAAGTGCACACCCATGAAGCCTGTCTTGGTTTAAGTGTATAATTCTAAATATGATCAGCAAGTGAGCAAGAGACGGAGAGAAAAGGACTAAGCAGTGAAACTAGGAAGATATTTAATGTAAACAAGACAGGAACAAAATAAAAACATTTGATATGAGCTTGGTAGTGGTTCCAGGCGCAGCCAGCAAAGCTGAATGGTTGCCTCTGGTTTTTGCAAATTTCAATTGCTAGGAGAATTTTATGAGTTTGGACTTTTGCATGACAGATTGATTTGGGGTGTTACCACCCACAGGGCAACTCCAGTTTCTCTATAAACTTCTTCATCTTAAAAAAAAAATCACTTCTAGTAGTAAATGGTATTTTGAAGTCCATTGTCTGCTAAAAAGCAAAAGAAAACCCATTTTTTGGTGCAAGTTTCACTTTGGCAGACATGCAGATGAGGAAGTAGAAACAGAAGCAGAGAAATACAGGCTGTCAGTGTGAGTGTAGCTTTCTAACTGGTCAAGTGGTATGCAAAGCAGCCAAACAGAACCTGGTGACTAAAATAAAGTGGGAAGATTAAACCATCGAGGGCAAAACAGAAATATTCAGGAATAAATACTGAATCTGTTTCTTATCACGTGACATAAGTTTGCTTTGAGTGTTAGGTTTCATAATAGTTTACCTTAGTTGCTAAGGGGTTGCAAACATACCAGGTTGGATGTCAGAGTCTGTGGCGGTCTGTGCACTGGTAGCTGGTTGAAAGCAAAAGACTGACCTTTATCTTGGAAAAATATGCTCTTTTCCCTCCTCATTCTTCCTGGAGTCTAAATGATTCCACGTCATGACCTACATTGAGTAGACCTTGATATGTATAAATGGCCTATTCAGAGTTTGAAGAGGTAACTGTAATAGGTCCCAGAAAAAATGTCATATTAGTATGCTCCATTGTCACAGCTAACCCCTGGCTTATCTAGAGATTGCTTAAATCTGCTTCAGTGCATCTGACTGCTTCAGGTTCAAAATGTCCACGGGGCATGGAGGCAGAGTAATAAGCCATCAGTGCGTGTGATAAAAAAGATAGTCCCCATCCTCTGCGTGTTAGTATTTTGGAGTGACAGGGCCAGGAGGGAGCATATAAGAGAAGGCTGGGAAAGAGAAGATTATTATTAACATATCCAGTATCATTGCTAGCATCTCTTGAATTTTTGTGGGTTAGTGGGAGTTAATACAGTCCCCTTCTGCATTCTGATAAGCTGTAACTTTGAGATAAAGAGCTGCTATATTATTCTAAGAATGTGGCCCAGGCAATAAATATGGTTTTGAGTTCACATTTGGACAAAATTTTATTCTGTCTACATTGAAGTGAGATTACAAAGGCCTTTTCCTCGACATCATGTAGTCAGAGCCTGGCTATCAGCTCTTCTCTAAACGAAATGGTCTGGTTTGAATAAGTGTCTAATTGGTCCCTCCTTTGCCGTATACTCCTGGAAGGATACTTCATTAGCATCTATTTAGATGCAAAGTTGTAGGGTAAAGAATGTTCCTTGGGCTATCTTGTATCTATAAGAAATTTTATAAATATATCATTCTACCCTGTAACTCCTCTATGAGAAAAGTGTTACTGCCAAACTCACCCCGTGACATAGATAAGAACTTACTGTTCAGAGAAGAAAATAAGATAACGTATTTGTCCAATTAACCAGGGAAGATTCATTAGTTTGGATTGTAGCCTGGTAGGTTGGTTTGGGGGCTTTTATCACCCAGAAAGTAACTCTAGAGTTTCGCTGTAAACTTTATCTTTTAAAAAAATGTATATAAGTGGTGGTTCCAGAGTTCATACCCGGTCTACTGGAACATATTCCTTCCATGGCCCTGTAAGACATGCTAGGCCACTGTGAGGTTGCGGACTTTAGGGTATGATTTGTGTGTGTTTTTTTAAACTTTTATTTTAAGTTCAGGGTACAAGTATAGGTTTGTTATATAGGTAAACTTGGGTCATGGGGGTTTGTTGTACAGATTATTTTATCACACAATATGATTTTGTGGATTTTTTTTTAACTTTTATGTTCCTGTATGGCTCAAGTAATTAGAATTTTCTATAGGTATACAAAAATCCATGCATTTTAAAAAATCAAGAGCTCATTTTCCAATGTTGAACATAGTTTCTCAACTTCTTATTAAATATGGGAGATATTCAGAATTCTATAATCCATGCTATTAAGGATTGGGTTTCTCTAAAATGACAGTAGGTGGCATTTATATTTCTTTGCTTGTTTTGCTGTTACTGCTTTCATTGAGGTTATGACATGTATGACTTTTTCAAAGATGAATTTCAAAAACTCAGTCTAATCATACATAGTCCATGGTCCTGTAACAAATGCTAGGCCACTGTAAGGTTGTGGACTTTAGGGTATGATTTTGTGGATTTTTTAACTTGTATTTTAAGTTCAGGGATACAAGTGCTGGTTTGTTATATAGGTAAACTTGTGTCACAGGGGTTTGTTGTACAGATTACTTTTATCACCCATGTATTAAGCCTAGTACCCATTATTATTTTTCCTGATCCTCTCCCTCCTCACACCCTCCACCCTCCAAAAGGCCCCAGTGTGTATTGTTCCCCTCTATGTCTCCATGTGTTTTCATCATTTAGTTCCCACTTATAAGTGAGAACAAGCGGTATTTGGTTTTCTATTCTTGTGTTAGTTTGCTAAGGATTTCGTTAGACGCCTTTCCTGTATTAAACTCACATTAAAAATTTTCAGAAGCTGTTTTAAGAAAGTACATAATCAAGATCAGCATTTTGGTATAATTTGAAAGTATAGCATCTAATGAAGAGCTTGCTACACTAACCATGGTACTATTTAATTCTAATGTCTGTGTTTATTACATCTTTCATTGAGTTGGCTTGCCAAAAGGATAGATTGCGGTAATTTATTGAACGAGGAAGCTAGCATTCCAGAGTCCTCTTCATGTCTAATATTTAGCAGGATTAAATTTACTATATATCACAGAAGTTATTCCAAATAAGAGAAGACTATTATCATTTATGTTTTTGGTAGCAGAGAAAATTTATAGGATGTTTATTACAAAAATATTTTTATACTATTTGGACTAGTACTATACATGTTAGCAAGACTAACAGATTAAGGCACATTTTAAAAATCCAACTAATCAGTATAGGTGTTCCCATGATTTTATGGCTGTTTCAACGTTGGATTTGTTTGTTTGTTTTTAGGCTACATTGATGTGAAAGAGTCTGACTGGAAGAAAACTGATGGTTTTCTTTGAGTGGCATTGGAACATGTGTGGGAGTAGTTTGTGCTTTGCCACATTCTTTTCTTACCTTTATGTCCTCTCTCTGCAGTGCATTTTCTATGTAGGTTTTTGCAGCAATACTAGCTTAAAAATAAGCAGGAATTCAAAAAAGATTAACCAACACTAGAGAAGCTTAGGAATGTTTACAATAACAAGTTGCTTAAAAGTAGATGGCAAAGCTTAGGGAGATTTATGAGCTGTAAAGATACATATCCCTATTTCATTGGGATGATCTTAATTGTAGTAAATCATGTAAACTTTGTCGTAAATCTTGTTAAAGGGTTTTCCAGGCTTACAATGGTCTCTCATGCAAGGACAGCCTTAGGGGTAGATGAATTGGACAGTAAATTTAGCAGTGTGCATGGTATGATTTTATATCCAAAGACAGTCTCTCAACTTGTGCCTCACATCCTGCTCATGGTTTGGACAGTTCTTTACCTCAAGGTTTTGCCATCTGTTAAGAGAAAGCTTCTCCTCTAGGAAAAGGCAACACTAATGCTGATTCAGTTATTTACCCTTGAGGGTGAATTTTGTTTTGTTTTGTTTTTGTTTTTTGTTGTTGTTCCTTCATTAAAAAGGACACAATTGGTTTGATCTTGAGGACTGCCAGATGAAATCTAACTAGTATGATACATTTTAGCAAGAATAACAGATTAAAACATATTTTAAAAATCCAACTAATCAGGATTAGAATATTCAGCGATGTAAATAGAGTGAACAGATCTATTAATGAGGGTTGTAGATATGACAAAGGGAGAATCTGTTTACAGTCTTAAGATGTGGTTTCTCCGTGGCCTCAGTATCCCAGGTTATTTGGGGAAAATTCTATTTTGAACTTAGGACAAGAAAAATGGAACCAGATCAAAGGTTTTTGTTTCTGTTTGTAAAGAAGGAAATAGTGCTGTTTCTGCTTCCATACCATAAACAAAAAGAAAAAGCCAAAGCAGTGATTTTAGCTTTGGCTTTTTTCAGATTCTTAACCTCTAGGTTGTAGAAAGCAAAGCCTTCCAGAAAGATCCCTCTCTCTGTAAGTATCAGAGCAGTCAGTTTCAGTGGGATAAGGGCAAGCAATGAGCACCGGAGGAGAATTTCAGAATGCAGTATCCAGGACCATATCCCCAGTGCATATATCTTGGAGTGAGGAGATCTCACATATTTTTTAAAAGCAACTGACTTATTTTGATGTGATGCTATCATTGAGAACCTTCTGGAAGTGTTCTTTAGAGGGATTGTTAAAAAAATCCAGCCCTTATGACATGTTTGTGATTTATTATATTTGGTAGTTGGAATTATGTAATGATGTGAAGATGCAACCACTAGCATTATTCAAGCACTGGTGTGTAGTAGTGATGTTCTGGAATGTTGCCCTCCCACTCTATTTCACTATATATACTTACCTTCTGGGTTAAACTTATTGCTAAAATAACACTTGGCCCACTAGTACCTTCTAAAGAAGGTCTGTGTGGCGTTAAGTATTAGTGTTTTGCCAGACTGGTTTGGTTGCCTTCCTTATGTATGTTTATTTATAATCAAAAAAGGAAAATAAGCTCCATCAGCTTGGTTGTTTGTATTTTTATTTTAAGAAATTGGGTTCAGTTTAAAAAATAACCTTACTCATTTACATTTTCAGGTTAGGATGCAGGAATCATTGACTATAATTAAGGACAATTTCAATAAATGCCTTTTAATGTGCCTTTAGCAGAGAAGCCGGAACAATTTTAGAAAATGGTATGTTACTTGCTTTATCTCCTACTGTTAGGCTTACCAATAGTTATTCTTTTTTTTTTCTCCCCTCAGATGTACATCCAGACAACAACACTTACTGTCTCCATGAGTTTAAGTGCTTCAGTGTCTCTGGGCATGCTCTATATGCCCAAGGTTTATATTATAATTTTTCATCCAGAACAGAATGTTCAAAAACGCAAAAGGAGCTTCAAGGCTGTGGTGACAGCTGCCACCATGCAAAGCAAACTGATCCAAAAAGGAAATGACAGACCAAATGGCGAGGTGAAAAGTGAACTCTGTGAGAGTCTTGAAACCAACAGTAAGTCATCTGTAGACTTTCCGATGGTCAAGAGCGGGAGCACTTCCTAATAGATGTACGTTGAACATTCTTCTCCTAGTCTTGGGGATTGTGCTACATGTTTCCAGGGGCATGGTGGTACCCACATACCATTACACCATCACATTTAGAACCATTTGGTTAAAAGCAAATGGTCTCAAGATAAGTGGCTGTTCTACGGAGTACAAACTTGCTCACAAAATCTCTTTTACAAAGCATGACATTTCATATCTTTCTTTTGAAGTATTGAAAACATCATCTTTTTATAAAAGTTGTATTTTAGTACTTAGAAACAATTCCACAATTTTTCTTGTTCAATATTGGGTGCTTTTTATAGTATCAATAGTTTGCTGATATTTATGGAATATGCTACTACAGATCTTACACAAATAAATGATGTTATTTGTGCCTTTAGGGAAATGAGAACTCTAGTTAGCCAATACATTTAGTTAAATCACAGTCAATACTTGTTTCTCCCACGTGGTCCTCTTTCCTTGGGCTTCCTGAGGGCTTCTCTTGACTTCCCTTCTTGGATATATTAAGATAATTAAAGTTCTTCTTAAAAGGCTCGTGATCCTGGAAATAGAATATTTTCTACAGCCACCTTTCCGTTTTTTTCTTTTCTTTACCTATTTTCTTCTCTACGGTCCACCCAGGAAGGAGCACATGATAACAATACACAGAAATCTGTGCTCAACCAGTAGAATTTAACTAATCTATTGAAGCCCATCTTGGTATCTATGAAAGAGTGGCAAATATAGATTGAAGATTTGTATGGTAAAATACCAGAAAGCTGAATATGGTAAACATTACAACTTTACCTTACTAGGTTCTACAGATGAATCAAAAACTTTACCTTAGTAGGTTCTACAGATGAAAGAAAAGCGAAGGTACTTGTGTTACAGTGGCTTCCGGTCTTTTGGAATATAGCATAGGTATTCAATATTTGTTTTTTCTATTTGAAACAGGAGCTTGCTCTGTTGCCCAGGCTGGAGTGCAGTGGTATGATCTAGGCTAACTGCAGCCTCTACCTACTGGGCTTAAGTGATCCTCCCACCTCAGCCTCCCAAATAGCTAGGACTGCAGTCATGTGCCGCTATGCCCAGATAATTTTGTTTGTTTGTTTGTTTGTTTTGTAGAGACAAGTTCTCACTATGTTGCCTAGGCTGGTCTCTAACTCCTAGGCTCAAGTGATCCTCCCACCTAAGTCTCCAAAAGTGCTAGGATTACAGGTGTGAGTTACCGCACCCGCCCAGGCATTCAGTAATTAAGGACAAAATCCTATGCAAAAATATTCTCTTCCTCTCATATTCATCCAGCCGTCTGTATCCCCTATTCTCTATACTTTTCACACTAAATACAAGAAAAAACTAAAAATTAATTTTATTTGGTTTAATTATTATAGCAACTTATGGTCTACATTCCATCTACAAACCTTCTTTTCTATCAAGATTTCTGGATGAACATTGTCTACTCTAATTTACCATACACAGAACTATCCTGTGATAGTTAATTAGCATTGGTTAATTAGACATATTGGTTTCAGTTACTGTCAGCTTACCTGGAATCATTAGCCAGATTGGTTCTAAAAAGATTACCTTCAGGTCACCAATACCAAATTTAGTCACATGTAGAGAAATGAACTTTACAAGAATTTCACAAACACTCCCCACATATTCACTTTTCTGCAAACATGAAACCTTGTGAAGTAAGAAATATGAGAAGCAAGGTAAGGATGGGCTTTAGTAACAAATCATTACAATCATCTCTGAGTATAGGTAAGCAATTTACTAATGATAAACCTATTTTGACTCTTAGCAAAAGGTATACTGTAACTGTCATTAAAGGCATCAAAGTAGAATGCTTGTGATTTGAGGACAGAATTTTATCTTTATTCCTACCTTGAGAACATCAGTGTAGGAAGTTGAAACTTATTATAGGATGCCAATAAACTGCTGTTGGGCAGTGATATAATTTGAACACTGGCACTTCTCAGTATGACTCACCAGAGTCTATTGTTATACCTGCTTTTCTCGATCTCTGTTTTTTTTTTTTTTTTTTTTTTTTTTTTTTTTTTTTTGTTAGCAGCAATCCAGAAAACTTTATAAAATATGGTTGCTAAATAAAAGAACCAAACTTATAGTAATATAAATACCAGTCATCCAGACTCATCTTTGGAAAGTGGTGGAGAAAAAATTTAATAAACTTTTTCAACACTTTAAAGAATAAATAGATGCCCTGAAAAACAAAATTCTCAGTAATGATAGGAACTAATCTCATATTGTTGAAGTAAACTCATACGTATACTGTTTTCCTTTGGTTATTTCCTGTTAATGTTGAGTTGAAATGGAAATTATATAGCATGCATGTATTTCTCTATTTTCTCTAAAATAAGAATGAAAGACTGCAAAAACAAGGCCTATTTGGAGGGCAAGCCTCTAATATTCTGGAGGAGTCAGATGCTCACTTTTAGAAGGTCAGGTAAAGTCAAAAAGTGAATCAAAATAATATCAATTGCTGCCTGATAAAAAAAGGTTTAATTGTACTTTGGAGATTTTAGTGCATTGATCTTTTACAGGAGTATAATTTGGTTTGAATAAGTTGGGCCCGAGTAAAGTGATTACAGTGTACTCATTCAGGAGAGAAAGATGTATGACATCTTTACACATCCTTCCATAATCCTACTCCAGGTCACCATTTTTAACCTTTGTTCGCTTACATGGCCATTCTACAATGAAAGGGTAAATTTGTATTCAAGATTTTAAAGTTTCTAAAGTTACACAGAATAAATATAAGTAATACGAAGCTGGATGGGAAACCAATGAGTGCTGTGTTAGTTGCTGAATTTGCAGACTATAGTTTACATTTTTAAAAAAGGTCAAGTGTTATTTCGCAACAGAGTGTGATGGGAGTTAGAAACAAAGTTGATATATATGAATTTTGCCAACTGTACCCAATTAACAAATGCTGTACATAGTATTCTTTAAGCTATGTTCATGAATAATTCATGAAAACAGCTGCTGCTGGAGGTAGATTTGTTTTCTCTAGCTTATGAACACAGTGTGGTGCACACAAGGAAATTAATTTACTGTTGCTGTGCTCAAAAACTGATTTTCATATGAGCATATTCATCACCACTGTGAAAAAAATCTCCCTATGAACTCATCTGTACATCTCTGATTCATTTTGCTCTATAGTACTTCTGGGATAAAGATTCTTGCGAGATATCTGCCACCCACAAAGTTTGTTCCTTATCATTGCTTTCATGTTGACTAAATCATCTGTTTCCAGAGCCTTACACTTCCTTTTCTAACCAGTAGAAAAATTAGCATTACTCTCCTTTTGTGAATTGTATTCTCAATTCTCAATAGAATCCTACCACTTTCTTTCTAGAAACAATGTTTAAAAATTCAAAAAATAATATATTAATTTTTAATTAGCTACAGAGCCCCAAAGTTGGAAAGATCCTTAAAACTGGTCTGATCCAAACTGCCATCTGTCGAATGGACATCTTCTGAAAACTATATTGTTCAATATCTGTCAGCTCTTGTTACTCTATTTCAACCGTAATTCTTTTTCTAGCTATATACAAATTTTATAACCATTTCCTACATTTTAGTTATTGTTGAAAATATTGAACAGTGCAAGAAGTTGGATGACCGTTTTAACAGTCATTTTTATCACTCTTATGACAATTTTTCTCTACCTTGTCTGTGAAGACTATATGAAAGTCCTTCAAAAACAGAACCAAAGAACAGATTTTATTTTCTTAGAGGAAATTTAGAGGCATATGAGAGCATTATATAAATTAAAAATGAAAAGTAAAAGTGAGTGATCATAGAAAATCATTGTGTTTCACTTCACACCAAACCAAATGTAACAAATGTTTTAGCTTTTGGAAAGGTTAAGTAGAAAGTACAACTCCATTAGGTCTCATGTATGGTTCATGGAAAGGAAAGGAAGGAAGAAAGGAAGGAAGGGAGGAAAGGAAGGAAGGAAGGAAGGAAGGAAGGAAGGAAGGAAGGAAGGAAGGAAGGAAGGAAGGAAGGAGGAGGGAGGGAGGGAGGGAGGCCGGTTCTATATTGGTTCTTCCAGATTACAGCTGTTCCATCCCAGTCTATTCTGCTTTCATCCTTACAGGAACCCAGTATTGTAGGTTTTGAACCAGTGATAAAACTGAGGCCCGGTAACCTGGCCCAATGACTTTTTTTTCACTCATTTTGCAGGGACTAGAATGTAGTTTAAAACCAGGTCTAAAGTCTACTTCTTTTGCACTGTGCCACAGTAATAACCTAGAAGGGTAAGCAATGTAGATAAGATAAGCAAATATGTCAACTATTTTTAGCCTGAAGCTCATAATACTCAATGAAATAAAAAATAACAGAACACATCTATAGTAGCACTTCTTAGGGCTATCTGAGTTAATTTTAGTGGTTGTGAACTTTGTATGAACTTGGTCTCTGGTAAGAACTTGTCTAGTCCATCAATAGTGTCACTACAATGGAATGAGTCTGATTGTCAGTTATTTCAGAGGAGGAACTTTACAATTTCTAGTCTTATTCAATGTTCAATAAATACATTATTTTCTAAAAATCTGTTTCATCCTGAATTGGATTCATATATTGAAACACATACATTCTTTGCTGTTTAAAGTATCTTTTATCTTACTGTTATTCATTCCAGGATTACACAAAAAAATAGGACATCACATTTGAATTTTAGGACAGAGATTCATTGCATCACATCTTTCAAAAATACAAAGGAATTATTTGAATTTAGATTTATATTCTCCTGAAGCTTAGGCATGAGTATAAATTTGGCATAATATCTCTGTAATGGTCTTACAATAATGAGTTTTACTTTACAGTATGTTGGTAACAGAACAATTAAACATTTCTTTTTTTGAGTCTTTATTTTCTTAAATATCTTCATTTGTGTCCATTTGATGAAACCAAAAGAAACCATAAATACGCAATGGCAATTCACATATTTACCATTCTATATATTTGATATTTTAGCATGTTTACTTCTAGAGTCTAAGATTATTGTGTATTTTTAAGTGGAAGATGTATTCATTCTCATAGGACAGCTAATTATAATTACTTAACTTTTTTGGTCATTACATCAGCCTCTAAGAATTGAGGTCTTTGACTTAGGTAGTAAAAAATAATTTTTGTATTTTGTAGGACAGATAATTGGTCTGTTCCTTCATTTTACATATATGCAAATGCAAAATTTTACCAAAATATTAAAGATTAGCACTTTTATATTTTTAGTTTTCTAGTAAATATCTGTATACTATAAATGAGGCTACTGACTTTGACAGATTAAAATTGCTGCAGCATTTTTATTTCTGCTGTTATTTAATTTTTACTACAGTCACGCATTACTTAATGACATGTTCTAGGAAATGTGTTGTTAGGCAGTTTTGTCTTTGTGCAAACATCATTCAGTGTACTTACACAAACCAAATGGTATAGCCTATGACACACTCAGGCGATATGGTATAGCCTACTCTACCTAGGCTACAAACCTGTACAGCATGTTACTGTCCTGAATTGTGTACACAATTGTAATGCAGTGGATATCTGTATATCTAAAAATATCTAAACATAGTAAAGACACAGTAAAAATAGAGTATACAAGATAAAAATGGTATACATGTAAATAGGGCACTTACTATGAATGGAACTTGTAGGACTGGAAGTTGCCCTGGGTCATTAAGTGAATGAGTGGTGATTGAATGTGAAGGCCTAGGAATGGCAGTACTGTAAATTGCAACCTCTGCCTCTCGGTTCAAGCAATTCTCCTGCCTCAGCCTCCTGAGTAGCTGGGATTCAGGGGTGTGCCACCACGCCCGGCTAATTTTTGTATTTTTAGTAGAGACGGGATTTCATCATGCTGGTCAAGCTTGTCTCGAACTCCTGACCTCGTGATCCACCCGCCTAGGCCTCCCAAAGTGCTGGGATTACAGGTGTGAGCCTCCGCACCCAGCCACTGTAGATATTATAGAAAGTCTACACTTAGACTACACTAAATTTATTTTAAACATTTCCTTTTTCAATAATATACTATTTTAGCTTACTATAACTTTTTACTTTATAAACTTTTTATTCTTTTTAAATTTTGACTTGTTTGTTATAAAAACTTTAAATGCAAACACATTGTCCAGCTATAAAAAATATTTTCTTTATACCCTTACTCAAGGATACAATTTTTTCTATTTTTATATATTCATTTTACTTTTTAAACGTTTTGTGTTAAAAAATAAGACACACACACACACACTAGCCTAGGCCTCCACAGGGTCAGGATTATTGATATCACTTCCGCCTCCACATCTTATTCCACTGGAAGATCTTCAGGGGTAATAACACGTATTGAGCTGTCATCTCTCGGAATAGCAATGCCTTATTCGAGAATACCCCTGAAGGACCTGCCTGAGGCTGTTTTACAGTTATCTTTTTAATGTATAAGTAGAAGAAGTGCACTTTAAAATAATGATAAAAAGTATAGTGTAGTAAATACTTAAACCAGTAACATAGTCGTTCGTTATCATTACCAAGTATTATGTACTGTATATAATTGTATGTCCCATGCTTTTTCATGACTGGAAGTATAGGAAATTTATTTACACAGCAAACCACAAACATGTGAATTATGCGTTGTGTTATGTGTTGTGTTATGTGTGCACTGGGTGATAGGAATTTTTCAGCTCCATTATAATCTTATGGGACCACCTTTATATAATGTGGTCTGCTGTCGAGCTGAAATGTCATTACGCTGTGCATGACTGAGAATGGTTTAAAAACAATGAGTAACATGCTGTAAAAGCTGGATATTGTAAAAAAAAGTCATTACAGGACTTGAATTTTAAAATCATATTAGCAAAATGATGTATTGTTATATACTATTTTAATTTGTCCTCATTTATCTTAACAGCTTCCTCTACCAAGACAACATATATCAGCTACAGCAATCATTCAATCTGAAACAGGGAAATGACACAATCTGAAGAGATGTGGTATATGATCTTAAACAATGAATATGAGACTGCAAAAAATTCACTCCTGGAGATCTCCATAGACTGCAATCAATCAAATCAATAGTCTTGTAAGGAACAAAAATTAGCCATGAGCCAAAAGTATCAATAAACGGGGACTGAAGAAACCCGTTTAATACAATGAAACCAATGAGTGTCAAGCTAAAGTATTGCTTACTCATGAGCAGTTAAAAAACAAAATCACAAAAGGAAAACTAATGTTAGCTTGTGAAAAAAAAATGCTGTTGAAATAAATCATGTCTGATGTTATTCTTGTAAGTATTTTTCTGTGATTGTGAGAACTCCCGTTCCTGTCCCACATTGTTCAACTTGTATAAGACAATGAGTCTGTTTCTTGTAATGGCTGACCGGATTGAAGCCCTGGGTTGTGCTAAAAATAAATGCAATGATTGATGCATGCAATTTTTTATACAAATAATTTATTTCTAATAATAAAGGAATGTTTTGCAAATGTTGAGAGTTGTTTCGTTCCAGTTTTGAAGCTAGGGAAAACTCTCTTTTAGTTGGCACTTCTGCTGTTTTTTAGCTCCTTCTATGAAAGCGCTGATGTTCTGAGGAAATATTTCTTTGAGGAATGTGTTTTTGTACATTTTTGTGCATATGAGGAAGATTGTATTTTATTCCTATATTAAAAGCATTATTTGTGTAAGACTTTGTGAATATTTCAAGGTTTCTGTGGTACCTTTTCATAGTAACTGCTTCTTTTATGAAGAATCAAGCAATAGTTTGAGGTAAACTGCTTTGAGTTAATTAACAAATGATGAATTAAACTTTGGAGAATGGAATATGAAAATTACCATTTGAAAGTACATCAAAACATGTAACTGAAATTCCCCATTACATTCCTAAATCAAAACTTTTGCATAATGAAATATCCTGTGGTATGTAGTATTAACCTTTTCTCACCTGGGTATAGAAATCACTGAAATCAGTGAAGTAATGGGCCTTACCTAGTACATTCTTCAAAGCAGAGAATTAGCATATTTATTCCTTTGGCACCACTAAACGAGCCACAGTTCAGATAACATGTCAATGCTTTCTTATTTTCCAAATGAAAACATTCATTGGTTCATGGAACAGTATCATTAAAGAGAGAGGAAACAGGGAGCCTGTCTCATGCTAATAAACCATGCCAGAATGGATAAAGGGAGGCTGATAATGGCTTTCGAATCTGTTACCATTTTTGTCATGGGCTCCTGTATGCCATACAATCCCAGACATCCATCAAGTCAATGGGTCTCCACAATCATTTTGTTAGTGAATATTCTCTCTGCTGAGTTAGCTTACATGGCTCATTGCACTCCTTATAGATATAAAGAGCTGTCTGTGCTCCGTAGCTTCAACCCAGTTACTGACAGTTACTTTATTTAATAGAGAAGTTTGAAGTAGTATAGTGCAGCTTCCTTCAACATACAGTGACTTTTCCTAGATAGCTACAAAGGCATATTGCTGCATATAGAAGCAAATGTGTATCTATTGGCTTTTTGTTGAGTTTCTCCTAATAATAATGGTTGTTGTAGCTAATATTTAAATCAAGGAGTAAGGGCATTATTTTCAAGTTTTCAGATCATCTGAATTACTGATAATGCAATCCTGTAATCAGGATCCTAAACCCACCTCTAGGTGTGCCTTTCTAGATAAGACTTAGACTAAGCAAATAAACCCATTACTGCATATTAAGTATATTGTGTCATGTCACTCAGTACCAATAGCCATACAAGAAGTAATTATAATTGTATTTTAATTTTTAAGTTGACAGTTTTTTTTTTTCATTTTGGGGATGGTTTGTGGTTTATAAGATGTTTTTTACTTCATTTTAACTAAGCATCTATAATTTTTGTTGAGAAAATTGCTTGAATTATATAAGCCTTGCATTTCATTCAGAGAGCAAAACTCAAGTATATTTTTATTTACTAATTTCATTTACTAATTGACTCTAATCAGGTTCAGTGGATGTGACAGGGTGATTATGAGAGCTAAGCTGGCTCTCAGACCAAATGTGGGTTTTCACTATTATTGTTACTTGAAAAAAATGTTAAAGTTCTAGGAAGAAAAATAAAATACCAAGCATAATTCATGACATTTCAAAATTCTTCTTCCTACTACCAACCTACCAACGGGTTGTTTTTCCTAAGTACTTTAACAAATAATTGACACTTGTTTGGAGTTATACAAAATCTTATTTAATTCACAATAAAGTTGAATAATAGCTCTTGTGGATTTACATATACCAGTCATCGCTTGTAACATTATCTCAGTGGGAAACATTCTGCTGATGAAACTACCACCTTTTTCACACAGTGGAAGGATAAACTCCCTCAGCCTCTTGCAGTAGGGGCTGGGGAATTCTTCCTTCCACTGTGTTTATTTTCTCAGGGATTTTGCTGAGGGCTTGAGAGGTAGTCATATAGGTGTAGGACAATGGCAGTGAGGTATCCTGCAGGAGGGATTTAG
The DNA here is from genome assembly GCF_007565055.1 of Rhinopithecus roxellana. Taxonomy (NCBI): domain Eukaryota; kingdom Metazoa; phylum Chordata; class Mammalia; order Primates; family Cercopithecidae; genus Rhinopithecus; species Rhinopithecus roxellana. The sequence goes on from NC_044554.1 coordinate 66,884,292, forward strand.
TATGTGCCAGTAGTGGATCATAAGTCCCATGCTTTAAAATGAACTGTCTGTGTACTATAGATAAGCAAATGCAAAGTTGCACGGAAAAAATGCACTATTATATTCTTTAGAATTGACCTTGTGTTTTATTCTGGCCAAGAAATGTCACATCTAATCTCAGCATGCCAGAGGGAATGCTAAAAATGTAGCCTGAGGTAATATTCAGCAAATGTCACTAGTAGACAATGAGAGATATATTAGTGTGACCTTGGACCAAATCTGACCTCAGTTTTTAAAATATTTCTAGCTTATAACAGTTAATATTTAAAAATGTCTAAATCAATGATGGTTGATATGCCACAAACTAATCTTATTTTTAAACAAAACTACTCATAAATTTAAACATGAGGGATGACTCTTTGAACATGAACAGGAACCTAGTAACTCGATTTTTAGTGTTTATCATAAATTTTTACAGAAAATGTGGCATGTCAGATGAACAAGATTTAACTTTCTTAGAAAATTAAATACCATATTACATGAAATCTCACTAGGAACAGGAGTTTTTGTCATTTATGTTTTCTTCCCCTTTTAACACAATATATTATTTACCAATATTTCTTGACAGTGTAGAAAGAATATTAACAATTTTCTAAACTATGTTAGTCAATACTGATGTTTTATTCAGTCAGCAGTTGGAAGAAATCACATTCTTAAATCCTATTATGCAACCTTACCAGTTTTTCTCATTTCGTTTTTGAGTTTCTCCTAATAAATTCCTTAAAAAATTGGTTGTTTTTTTTTCATCCACCTTCTGGAATGAAATGGCCAGAAGTAACAATGAGACTGCATGCAAGAATGAGTGAGAATACTGAATTATAGAATACTCTTATTGCATACAATAATCTTTAGAAATGTTTCTTTTTGATTTTTTATTATTCTCCTTTAATGAAGATGAAAATAGTGTAGAAAAATTTGACCACAGCTAGAAAAATAAAACATTTCCTTAAGAAGAAATTATTGTCTATGAATACTCAGAAAGTTGCAGACTGCCACTTGACAAGTGTCATATTACAGGGGTAGTGGGAGAAAATAGCACCTAATTTTATTTTTAAAAAAATCCATTTTCTATGACTATTCTATTACAGTTTTCTCTTTCGAAATTTTTTTGTATTATAATCTTTAGTGGTGGTGTTACTTTTGGGCATTTTTTTTTTAAATTTAACCCCCCATAGGACATTCAGAATATTTTTGTTTGTTGAACTCAGTCTCATCACTATAAAGTCTAATATTTTAGTTTGATTTATCTATCTGTTTTAAGAGTGATAAGGATGGACATAAACAAATTTGACCTATGAAGTGTTTTTTTCTAGTTGCCTACTGCTTAGGTGGTTATGGTAAAATTAATTTTTACAAATAGCTTGTTACAAAGTCATAAAGTAACAAGCATGGATCAAGGGCTATGAAAATCCAAGAATTAACCATGTAATAATGGGAAGAATGGGTGATGCGTTTATAGAAAACAGGAAAGACAAATGATAAATGTAATGTTTCAGGTTGTAAAGTAAGCATTATCAGGTTACTTGGCAATCAACTATGTCCCATTAGGTAAAATCAATAGAACATAGGTTAATTTTGAGATCTAATAAAAATATTAGTGTTAAAGTATAATTTTGTAGAAGTTAAAAGCAACTCTTATAACAAAAGTAAAATGAACAAGTCAAGGATTTTATTCAACTCATTACCTAATAAGGGAGCAAATAAGATCTTGAAACTAGTCCAAAGAGCATTTGAGAAGCTAGTTTATACACACACACACACACACACACACACACACACACACATATATATATCTATATAATAAATGAGAGGATTAGACACAAAACTGGTTTAGTATCCTACAGTATAATAATAAACCATAACATTTCAGGTTGTATGTTCCATTGGACAGACATTATTTGCATTTCTACTAGGAAAAAACCATACTTATTAACCCCTACGCCTAGAGCAGTAAAGTAGCTTTATTGATAGACTCAAATGAAGCCCTCTATGGAAAGAACAGCCATTCATATCTTTTGCCTATTGCTAAATTTTGGATAGTTTCTGTGATGAGTGATAATTTATTGCTCTACTTTCCCTAACTGTAAACATTACATTGGCAACAAATGAATAATAAAGATCACAAACACACCAAAAATTACATGAAGGTAAGGCAGTAATGGAGAAGCTCTGGTATGGGGCTGTTGGAATTATTCTTTCCTATCTCAAATCTTAAGTGTATCTCCAATTCAGAACTGAATTGTGTAAAATGATAAGGTGAATAACTGTGAATAAAAGTGTACTTGCCTTCAGGTAACATCACTAACAATTCTACAAGTAATTTGTGAAAGTATGACTTATTCCTTTTGTCCCCATCTGCCATCTTTAGTGAATACTTTCTCTCCTCTTTTGTAGTATATTACCCTAAAATGGGAAATCAGCTTTTCAAGAGTGCCCCTGAAGATGACAAACTATGGATAGTTTACTTATTTCCATGAGTTCCTTCTACTTGTCATTGGCTACCAACCCTGGTCCTTCTTAACAAAGCCTTCTTCAAATCCTGACCCCTGACAACTTCTAGGAAGGAGAAGCAAGAATGAAAGAAGCCATCTTAATCAAAGATGGGGAGAGGAAACAGGTATGATTAGTGGGGCTCTGCTTTTCCATAAACATCCTAGAATTTAATAACCTCTGTCTATCCCTTACTTCTGTCTGGCATCCTAAGCTCTGCAGAGCAGGGTAATGGTGAGTTTAGGACCATGGGACTCCCTTTCTGTAGGGAGCCCATTTTCTGAAGAGTCTTAGCAGTGCTGGAGCTCAATGTTCCCTTTGAAGATCTTTACTAAACTCCTGAAGAAGAAATGAGGCAGCACAAGGCAAAATTATAAAGTAGATGAAATGTGGCTTATTGACTTCTGTTTTTTGGATTTTTTCCCCTCATGATGTTCTCCAATTTCTTTTACCTCTTTCCAATCTCACCCAGGTGACCAATATCCTCAGTATACATTCTAGGTATGCAGAGATGCCTTTCCCACTTTCCGTCTTCTGACTCACTATTACTTTCCTCTGTTCCAATAATTCAACCCCAATTACCTTTCTATGTCAAACTTCCGTACATTTCCAACACACACAGATATCACAGAGGCATATCAAAGGCCCCAGGGGAAGCTATCACAGCTGGCTTTTAAGTAATAAACAATATAATTAAAATGGTTTAATCATTTATTTTGTTCAGAAAGTACCTAGTACCTGCTATGTAGCAGGTATCATGTAGGTGCTGAGAACATAACAGTAGAAAAAACTATTGGCGGCCATCATGGCATTTATATTTCTGTAGAAGAGATGAATAGTAAACAAGATAAATACACAAATGTAGGGTATGTTAGAAAGTGATAAATGCTGAGAAGAAAAATAAATCAGGGAAAATGATGGATAGGAAAATAGTTTAAGAAGTAAAACTGTGAAGTGGAGGGCAGGGTTGGAATGTTAGGTAGGATGGCTAAGAAAGATGACATTTGAGTACAGGTCTAAAAAGATGAAGGATTAATCTAGGCAGTGTCTTGGGAAAGAGAATTTCAAGCTAAGAGCATCAAGGAGACAGGCCCTGAAGCAGCAGCTTGTCTAGACAAAGCAAAGGTGAAGGAAGTTAGGGGTGGAGTATAAGATCTTGTAGAGGCCTGGTCATCCATTGAAAGACTTTCGCATTTCACCCTTAGTGATAGGAAATCATTACAGGATTCTGAGCAGAGAACTAACATGATAAGTATTAATTTTAATTAGGTCTTATCTGAGGTGAGATTAGCCTTAAAGAAGCCAATATCAGGAACACAGTCTTCCATTAGAATATTTTTAGATTACCTAGGTTAGAAATGATCATGACTAGGACTGGGTAAAGCAGCGGAGGTAATGAGAAGTGGTCAGACTGGAAATTTTGAACAAAGATCTGCCATCAGGATCTGCTTTAGTTATTATGTTGTCTTCGGGTATATAAGCTCCCTGTCTTTCAAGTGCTTGCTTTTTTTCTTCCATTCATTATTTCATCCATTCAATCATTCACTTTTTCATTCTTACAATAAAAGCAATGTGAAAAATCATATATTGATCATTATGTGGGGGTACAAGGAGCTCACTAACTGGGAGTGATGATAATATCTAATAATAACAATTATAATAAGGAGAATAATAATTATAATAGTTAAGATTATCAGGCACTTATATATCAGACACCTTGCTAAGCGCTATGGAGTAGTTATGGGATAGGTGCTATTATTACTTCTATTTATAGATGATGAACTGGAAGCAAAAGTTGATTAGCTAACTTGCTGTAGGTCATAGCATACATAGGTGCACAACTGGGACTGAGCTGCAGTTTCAGACAAAATGTGCCAAATGAGGGTCAGAATAAAATGCTACGGGGGCCAGAATAGAGACACTCCCATTCAACTGGAAAAATTAGGTACAAGCCTGTGAAAGAAGTTCCTGGAATTCTTCGATTTGGTTGTTGATATCAGTGTTTCATGAATTACAACCTGTTTCTAGGACAATTATTAAATCTTCTTGGCTTTGGGAAATAGATTTAGGCTGGGGAATATTGTTTGGGTAAATCCAAGTTAGTGTCAACTTTTTATTTGACAGTTTTCATTTTTATTGATTTGTCCATAATGTGAAGTTTTTAGTTACCCATGCACATCGCAAGACCAGATATAGAATGTGGGCCTTTTTCTTTTCATAGTTCATGATTTGTTATATTATATTGAAAAATTTTCAAATAATATGAAAAAAATGAGAAAAAATGATAATACTACTTGAGGGGCTTATTTACAACTTAGGTTCACAAAAGTTAACCTAGTTATATAATTTGCCTTATTTAACTTTATTCAGAAATTTATCCAAATTGTAAGTGTGCTCTTGTTATACCCCTAGGATGGCAAGCTGTGATTGTTTTTTCATGCACAAGTAGTTTCTTGGGTAACTAGTGTATCAACTACTTCATAATACATAGCACATTATTATAATAATGTCTTCCAAACAGAAATATCAGGGCCAAATATTATTAAAGCTCAATGTCAAATCCTTTCGCAGTAATTGAGCCAAGAATAGGACCTAACAATACACAATACTGGGCTAACACCTCATCTCCTGGACATGACCCCACCATCACCACTGCATCTTGAACACTGTTATTACCTAATATTTACTAGACCCACAACCTTTGTATTGGTGTTAATAGAAACCATCTACATTACCGAAGTCTTTTGCAATGGAAACTCTTGGCAGAGCAAAAAAGGCAGACTTGGCAGTAATCTTGCAAAATTTTTCTGGCAGGTCTAAACCTTCTAGGTCACAGGGGAGAGGTAAGGTGTTTGGATACTTAGCTGACACTCACCTTTACTGGATACATCAACCAACTTAGCCAAAGAGGATTCCTAGATGTTTTAAAGTTTTGACAGTCTAGGTCCTATCCAGTTATCTTCACTCCCCAGCACGTATGCATGTGCACACACACACATACACGTACATACTAACATGGGTAATGATTTTTAAGAAGCAAAAGCTAAGCCCCGTTGGAGTCACATGAAAGAAAAATTTCAGATGTGAACATTGTTAGACCCATCTTATGTTACAGCCAAGATTTCAGATCATGCATCTTTTATCAGGAAGGATCTGAGATGTGAAATAGATGTTTAATGGGGCTCTGAGGATGTTGGACAAGGACAACAGTCCACAGTGACTTTATGGAGTGGGTCACTGAAACAGAACACAGAAGGGTTTCAGTGTTAGGCCTTAACTATTATGAAGAAGTTGTAATAGCCTATTGTAGCAGAAACCTCTTATCAGCAAGTACCTAAATGCCAATTTACACAGCAGGGAATTTTAATTAACAGTGACAACTGTCTCTCATTGATGAGATTATTTTTTACTAGTGACCAATAAGAGAAGAATTCAGCTGATTCAACAGACTTAATTTCTAAATATATTGACTATATAATATTCAAATACAACTGCCATATCTGTGGGTCTCATTCTGCCTATAGAATATAAAAGTGATATATTTCATCTGAAAAATAAAGAGATAATGTCTTAATACATTCCTTATTGCTGTCAGCTTTAGAAATTCACAAGTGTGTTAGAATACATTTTAACTTAATTTTCACCATTAATACATAATAATGATTCCTTCTTTCAATCAGTATATGTTCTGAGGTCAGTATTAAAATCCAGGATGAAATGGCTTATGCTGAATTAAGCTAAATAAATATTTAAAATTGCTTTAAACATGTAGTAAGGACAAAGTTCAGCTATACTATGGAATTGAAATCTTTAATGGACATATTTTGTTTAAAGGTTGTGTACAGGTCATTTGCATACCCATATGCTAAAATTTTTCTTTTTAACTTTTCATAGCTGGATAAAATCAATTTATGATTGCATAGAGCACAGATACTTCTTTTCAATGGAAAATTTAGCAGCAAATATTTAAGGTATGTTCTAAAATTGTATAATTTTAAAGGCTTACTATAATATAAATGCTGTAAGTATGATATGACTGGTCCACCTACTAAGTTGACTGGCATTATATTTTGAAGCATAAAATACAAAAAGTAGTGTATATATCATATATCAGTAGATGGGGCTAATTAAACTAAAATATTAGAAGCCTGTATAAATATATTTGGGCAAGTCATTTTACAAGCTAGGTAATGAGCAAACAGGGAGCCCAGTTCTCTTGTTTCTGCTACACACATATATTATCATTTCATCATGCTCGGTCTCATAGAACAACCTAAAACTAGTCCTTTTAAGATAGTGCATCAATCTATAAGCCTAAAATTATTTCAAAATAAAAAGCTTTAAAAGGCAATTCATAAATATGCCTTTCTTCTCTTTTCTGATTAGTAACCACTGGCCCCAGCAGTATATAGGGCACAAATGTTTCAAAAAATGTATAAAATGAAAATGCTTTAAATACACTTTTAATCCAGTACTTTTCCAAGAGTTGTATGAAAACCACTTGCATCAGGATTAAGAGGAGTGTGGTTTGTAAGATACATTCTGAAGACCTGCTGAATTCTACTGAATTAGAATTTCAGAGTGTAGGACTCTAGATTTTAAATTAGTACCTGTGAGAGTCCAGTGCTCAATATATTTGAGAACCATTCGATTGGAGGAATAAGTTGAAGGAACTCTGTTATATACACAGTTCAACCTAAGTATAGTTTTTTTCTGTTAAACTTTATTATTTTTAGCCTAACTTTGATCAGTTCTTTGTACTGCATTATGATTATGTATAAGTATATGAAGATTTTAACAGAATATGAAATTACAGTAGCGTGTAAATGACCAAGACCATTTGTAGTTCCTATATGGTATGAAGACTTTATCTCAGCGTTCTTCTTAATCTCAATGAACAATCTTTTCCACACAATAGTGATTTATCATTCTCTATTTAATAAAGCCTAGAGCCAATACATTTACTGTTCAGTCTGGTAAACTTGAAAAGACTTTCCTATGATCTCACTCTCACAATTCCAGCACTACACCCTAATGGGTAGAATTGCATTTAAACATGCATATGAATAATAGGGATCATCGTCCCACCAATATTTTGCTCTTATTTCTCAAACAAAGACATAGTTTGTCGTGTCATCGGTCACTAGGGAGTAAATATGGCATGCAGAATCAATGAGATTCTAACTATTAGCAATATAGTAATATATAATGAGTCTTCTTTATGGATATTACAAATTATTCTTTAAGAATGCTTAAAATGTTGACCTGCGTGCATATCTAAGTTTAATGTCACCTCTCTTCTTGGTCCATATTCCTCCTCATGTTACCAAACTTTTTTTCTCTTTCTCTCTTTTTAAAAAATGATGGAATGCATTTTTGCATAAATAAAAATACTTAAGTACTCATGATGTGTTTTTCTCAGCACTTTGCATCTCTGTGACATGGAGTAAAGCCTATTAAGACAACAGAAGCTCTCTCTATTGAAAAGTCAGAACCTAATAAACCCTCTCTGAGAAGGACCTCTTCCCTAATTGAATAGTTGGATAATGGTGTGTGGTTTGTCATACCACTGTCTTTGTTTTCTATAAATGCTAACAATTGTCTTTGCATTTAGGTCAGTGTGATGTAATACTCTTTAAAGGCAATGGAACTCATTCAGTGTTAAAATAAGGATAGTGATCAGACATAGAAATAGTTTGTCACATCCTCTTTTTAAGTTAGATTATGAAAACCTGATGAATTAGACCTACTGAATTAGAATTGCAGGGTATAGGGGTCTAGATCTTATTTTATTTTATTTATTTATTTATTTATTTATTTATTTATTTATTTATTTATTTATTTTTGAGACGGAGTCTTGCTCTGTCGCCCAGGCTGGAGTGCAGTGGCCGGATCTCAGCTCACTGCAAGCTCCGCCTCCTGGGTTTACGCCATTCTCCTGCCTCAGCCTCCCGAGTAGCTGGGACTACATGCGCCCGCCACCTCGCCCGGCTAGTTTTTTGTATTTTTTAGTAGAGACGGGGTTTCACCGTGTTAGCCAGGATGGTCTTGATCTCTTGACCTCGTGATCCGCCCGTCTCGGCCTCCCAAAGTGCTGGGATTACAGGCTTGAGCCACCGCGCCCGGCCGGGGTCTAGATTTTAAACTAGTACCCGTGAGAGTCCAGTACTCAATAAAATTTGAGAACTATTAAGTTAGATGAATGAATTGAAGGAACTCTCTTACATTACCGGAGTGTTACTGCAATAGTTCGATCAAATCTGAGGGCAGTCATAGTTGAACAGAGATAGTAACAAACAAGAATAATCAGATGAACATGAACTGAAATCATTATACTATAGTAAGTTTTGAAGGAAAAATAGAAAGAACTAAGCATGTTAAGTTAGAAGACAAGACTTAAGTCAAGAGAAAACTAATACCAGTTACTTGGGCTTGCTTAGAAGTGGGATTGAAATTTGGTTAAGTTATAAGGTGTATTTAAACAATGTTACAGGGTTTCAGACAGAAGCTATGTGACTGTCTCTTAGAAATGTGCAGAAATTTCTTGTTTTAAGCCATCAGGTGTGACTAGATGACCCCTCAGTTTATTCCAGCATTCATGTGCTGCTTACTTACAATGAGCCAATCACCCTGCTAGAGGCTGCAAGGAACACAAAGGAGAAAAGACACCATCTGTTTTCTCAACTGTGATAGATGTTAGAAGAAAAGCAAAAAATTCTATGGGGTTTCACCACAGGGATATGTTTAATTGCTAAGGTTCTCTGATTTGTGAGTCTCTTTTGAGATTCATCATGCAGTTATTAGAGTGATATTGAATAGGATTCAAAATCTATCAACTATAATTAACCTGGAAAAGAAAAATCATCTTAGATAGTAGAGGACTTAAGTCAAGTCCTCTAACAAGTATACCATGAGCAGAGACTGGCATGGGTAAATGTGAGAGATTGTAGGATGTTACTAGAAAACAATTTTTTAAGCATCTGCTCAGGATGACTAATATGCCAGTGTGATGCAGGTCTTTCAGGTACACATGTATAAAATCTATATTCACTGACAAAAGCAAACATCAAAATGCAAATACGAGGACATTAAAATTTATCTTAAAATTTAATCTCATTGATCTGTACTTTAACAGCAAACCACATAGATCACATTAAATAGTTTGCTGACTTTCAGTGTAATATAAATTTCAGGTTTCTGGAAATGACATGATATATTTTTGTTGTGTTTTGTACAGTTTTCTTCTCTTTTAGTTTTTTAAGCTCATGACTATCATTTCTGAACAAAGCTTCATGAAATGTTTTTGAACATTGTTGTGGCTTTTACTAAATGGATAGTGCTAACCCATAGCAACCTGACAAGGAGAAAGTTAGAGGAAGACCTACCCCAACCTCACTCTTCTTCTGCCCTCAAATCTCCTATGGACCCCTTCTATTGGCGGAACTCTAGAGGGCTTTTCGATGGCTTCCATGTGTGTCAGTCTACAAGGCACACAATAGAGTGTATGAAGCTAGAGGCAGCTCTAGAGAGTTCAATAAAGTAGATCATTGATTATTGTTTGCAAGCCTCCTTTCTATGTATTTGGGGTACAATGATACAGTGAATAGTTTCTGCCCTTCAGGAACTCAGATGAGTAAAGAGGGAAATCCCTAGTGGTTTTGTGAGCATTTTGCTAGAAATAGGCATGGGAGGCTCAGAACAAATAGAAAGGACTTAACCTATGGTAGCTTCCTTCTCCTATGCACCATCAGTATTTGCATAAAACCACAATTGCCACAAAAATAAAACAGAATAAAGATGAAATTAATGGAGTACTGTGGTTTCCAAGTCCCATTTTGCCATCACAAAGCTCCAAATCCAGGGATATTTTTCTGAATCCAGCTGATTATTTATTTATGCAGCCTGCATACCTCATTCTATTGCACTTCACAGATATTTTGCTTTATACAAACTGAAGGCTTGTGGCAACCCTGCCTCAAGCAAGTCTAGCAGCATGATTTTTCCAACAGCATGTGCTCACTTCATGTCTCTGTGTCACATTTTAGTAATTTTTAAAACATTTCAAGCTTTATTATTATTACTGTAATTACATTTGTTATGGTGATCTGTGATCAATGATCTTTGATGTTACTATTGTAATTGTTCTGGGGAGCCACGAAACTATGCCCATAGGATGACCGACTTAACTGATAAATGTGTGTTCCAACTGCTCCATCAACCTCCAGTTCCCCCATTTCTCTCCCTTTCCTCAGGCCTCCCTATTCCCTGAGGCACAACAATAGTGAAATTAGGCCAATTAATAATCCTACAATTACCTCTAAGTGTTCAAGTGAAAGGAAGAGATGCATGTCTCACACTTTAAATCAAAAACTAAAAATAATTAAACTTTGTGAGGAAGGCATGTTCAAAGCTGAGACAGGCTGAAAACTAGACCTCTTACACCCAACAGCTAGCCAAGTTGTGAATGCAAAGGGTAAGTTCTTGAAGGAAATTAAAAGTGCTACTTCAGTGAACTCATTAATGGTAAGAAAACACAGCATTATTGCTAATATGGGCAAAGTTTTAGTGGTCCAGATAGAAGATCAAACCAGCCACAACATTTCCTTAAGCTGAAACCTGATCCAGAACAAGGCTGTGACTCTTTTCAATTCTAGGAAGGCTAAGAGAGCTGAGGAAACTGCAAAAGCAAAGTGTGAGGCTAACAGAGGTTGGTTCATGAGATTTAAGGAAAAAACAACCTGTGCAACATAAAAATGTAAGGTGATGCAGTAACTACTGATGTGGAAGTTGCAGCAAGCTATCCAGGCAACCTGACTAAGGCAATGAATGGAGGTGGCCATACTAAACAAAAGATTTTCAGTGTAGATGAAACAGCACTCTATTAGAAGAGGATGCCATCTAGAACTTTCATAGCCATAAAAAAGCCAACGTCTGGCTTCAAAATTTCAAAGGACAGCCTGGCTCTCTTATTTGGAGCTAATGAAGCTGGTGACTTTAAATTGAAGCCAATTTAAAGCCACTGGCCATTCTGAAAATCCTAGGGCCATTAAGAATTATGCTAAATCTACTCAGCCTGTGCTCTATACATGGAACAACAAAGCCTGAATGACAGCACATCTGTTTACAACATGATTTACTGAATATTTTAAGCCCACTGTTGAGATATGCTTCTTAGGGAAAAATATCCCTTTCCAAATGTGGCTGCTCATTGACAATGCACCTGGTCACCCAGCAGCTCTGATGGAGATATACCAGAAGATTTGTTTTCATGCCTGCTAACACAAAATCCATTCTGTACTCCATGGATCAAGGAGTAATTTTGATTTTCAAGTCTTATTATTTAAGAAATATCTTTTGTAAGGCTATAGCTGCTATAGATAGTGATTATTCTCAAGGATCTAGGCAAAGTAAATTGAAAACCCTCTGGAAAGTATTCATCATTTTAGATGCCACTAAGAACATTCATGATTCATGGGAGGAGCTCAAAATATCGACATTAACAGGTGTTTGGAAGAAGTTTATTTCAACTGTCATGAAAGACTTTGAAGATTCAACACTTCAATGGAGAAAGTAACTGCAGATGTGGCAGAAGTAGCAAGAGAACTGGAGTTAGAATCAAAGCCTGAAGATGTGAGTGAATTGCTGCAATGTCATTCTAAACTTTAATGAAAAAGGAGTTGTTTCCTGGGATGAGCAAAAAAAAAAAAAAAAAAAAAAGATTTCTTGAAATGGGATCTACTCTTTGTGAAGATGTTGTGAACACTGCTGAAATGATAACAAAGAATTTAGAATATTGAATGAACTTAGTTGATAAAGCAGCAGGAAGATTTGAGGGTATTGACTCTAATTTTGAAATAAGTTCTGCTGCGGGTCAAATGCTATCAAACAGCATCACATTTTACAGAGACATCTTTGATGAAAGGAAGAGTCAATCAATGCAGCAAACTTCATTGCTGTCTTATTTTTAGAAATTGCCACAGCCACCCCAACCTTCAGCAACCACTACTCTGACTAGTCAGCAGTCATCAACATTAAAGGAAAAACCTTCACCAGCAAAAAGGTGACTTGCTGAGAGCTCAGATGATTGTTATTATTATTAAATAATAAAGACTTTTTAAAATTAAGTTATGTACATCGTTTCTGGACATATTACTATTGCACACAATATACTACAAAATAGTATAAACATAACTTTTATATGTACTGGGAAACCAAAAAACCTGTGTGAATTGATTTATTGTGTTATTTGCTTTACTGTAATGGTCTGGAACAGAACCTGGAATATCTCCAAACTGTACCTGTAGAAAAGAAAAGTATAGGTTAAACTTCTTAAAATTTAATATTTAACATTCTCATGAGTAAACCCACTTAAAACAACTTCAATAACAAAAAATGAGAGGAGAAAGAAATAAGTTTTGTTGCTCCATGAATCAAGTATAAGTTATGATTTATTTGCCAGAAAGAAAAGTCCACTCCCTTTTAGGTTAGGAGATGACAAGATAGATAATTTATATGGCAGGGTTTTGTTCTTGTTTTTATTTCTAGATCTCAGACCCCTGACCCCAGAAACACAAGGGCTTTGATTTTGTGAGGATACAAAACAATCATTTAGCCTTTGGGCCTTGACTATTTTATCTGTAAAATGGAAGTAATAGACTTTCTATTTCCTTCAGAAGACCTCAATTTTGATAACTAATATGAACCTCATAAAAAGTGTTTTGAGCTCCCTGGAGGTCAGCTACTAGCTGGGATAAAGTAGATTATTATAACAGTCCTTCCTGAGCTATTGGTACTTACAGCAAACAAAAACAAAATATATCATATCCTGTTGAAACTGCCCTTGGATAGAAAGAGTGCAATTACCCAAGGTTGAAATTGATTGCAGAGTGTCTGTGAACATCTGGACTTTTATAAAGTGTGTCTTTGGAGCCCTAAGATCTGTGGGCTATTTGCAGAAGTGGACTGCTCTTATAGAAGAGGTGAGAATAATACACTCTTCCTGTTTTTGAACATTTTAGTATCTTGATAGCGTCAGAAAAACGATAAAATTCCTTTTCCCCTGCAGTCTCAGCCATAGCAATGCTACCATTTTTAAGGGAAGGGATGAAGGTTGATTTTTCTCTCTTTTGGAAGAATCATTAGTCTAACCTTTAAAGAGAGGCAGCAGATGTGGAAACAGCACAGGTTGTTTCAGGCAACTGAATTTCAAATCTGACTTTGACAGTATGAGTGGTATTAAATCAATCTTCTCAGGTCGTTCATTTATGAAACCAGACCCACTGCACCAGACCCTCTAGAGATGACTTTCAGGCTCATGCCTTTGGAGAAAGTTTCACAGGGGACTCTGATGAGCAGCCCATTCATTGGAGTAGGTGAAGTTCCTACCATAGTTTTTCTGTTTAAGAAATGGTATTTTGCAGCCTCATACCCTTTCTCCACAACTCTTCAGATCTCCAGTTCAACCCTTACTTTTCCATGCCAGAAAAAAAACAAAAAAGGGAGAAATTTGGCTGTATAGACCTATCATGGGCATAGCAACCACAGTCTCTGTCAGGCTCTGCCTCTCCCATGGGCACGGAGAAAATGGTGATGGCATGAGAGATAGTTCTGTTTTCTTATCCTGTATAGGTGAGTTAAAACAGAAACCATTAGTTAGCTAGCTTCTATTTCAGCCAATATTCCTAACCTTGAAATATAACTCAAAAAATGAAAAGTCATTCATTCACCAAGATAGAGTAGGGTTAATAAAAAATAGCAACCTAAAAATAGGGAGAAGAGAAAGTAGAAGTCATGTTTGGGTCTTGTTTTGGGATACCTTGAAAAGATTATTTTAAAGGTGGCATTTGTTCAAGGGATGCAAAGATGCAGAATCTCGCCCTCAGGCACAACTGCTCCTCTAAGAGTCCCCTGGGAATACACACATATGTGTGCACACACATACACACGCACTCACACACAACTGAGGCAAGGAAACAAAATAACTAACCACTACCCTTACCGGCTGGAGTTGAAACCTAAATTCCAAAGCAAGCCCTAAAGTATTTGTTCTCAAAGTGTGGTTCCCAAATCAGTATCTAAGTATTACCTGAAAACTTATTAAAAGTGCAAATTCTCAGGCCGCATCTTAGAACTACTCAGTCGACTGCCATTCTGAAATGGGGCTTAGCAGTCTGTATTTTTTAAGGATCCCTGCTGGTGATTTGGACGCATTACTCTTATTTAAGAACCAATGACTTAAAAGAACAACATAAACTATGGTTACGAGGTCTTCCCACTTTCTCCAAAGTCTATCCCAGGTCTTTGGTTTTAAATTCAGAACTGTGTGCCGGGTGCGGTGGCTCATGCCTGTAATCCCAGCACTTTGGGAGGTCGAGGCGGGTGGATCACGAGGTCAGGAGATAGAGACCATCCTGGCCAACATGGTGAAACCCTGTCTCTATTTAAAATACAAAAATTAGCTGGGTGTGGTGGCGGGCACCTGTAGTTCCAGCTACTCAGGAGGCTGAGGCAGGAAAATCACTTAAGCCCAGGAGGCAGAGCTTGCAGTGAGTGGAGATCACACCACTGCACCCCAGCCTGGGTGACAGAGCGAGACTCCATCTCAAATAAAAGAAAAAAGAAAAAAATTCAGAACTGAGGAAGGCAGATGTAAAGTTAGAGGAAAAGGAGTGAGAGGTAGAATAAAAGAAACCATTTACTTCAGTGCTCCGAGGGAGTTGCTGGTTTGGGATGCCTGCTCTTGATCTCTTTAAACCAGGGTAATAGGTATTGGACTGACAAAAAAAAAAAAAAAAAAAAAAGCACTGGGGATGGAGGAGGGGAAGTCACTGATTACCCACAAGGCAGACTCACCATTCTGCTTAAGGCAATACTATTTTTGGACAAACTTTGCTGAACATCTTTACATTTATTTTACTCTCTAATGATGTTTTCATTAAGAATAACATGTGAGTGAAGCACCACAGTCTTTGAGTCTGTAGGGCTTCTAAATATCTTAATCTTGTCCTAGAATGGAGGTGAGAGGAAATAAAAGAGAGTGTGCACAGAAGAGTGTTAGAGAGCTAGCTCGTGAGCCTTCTCATTTGCAGTTATCAGGCATTGATCGACTGTCCCCTTACCGTTCAGGTTCTGCAGACATTAATGAAGATATTAACTGCAACCATTATCTTTTTGCTCCACATTTCCTGGTCGGTATTCTCAACCTGATGTAACAACTGATCTCACTGGGTAGAGAGGGGCTTACCGTTGGGGAGTAGTGAGGGCTACGAAGTAAGGTCACAGTCTTCCCCTAGATGTTGACAGCTCTTATGTACTCAGGATATCAATTTTCACAGTTCACACCTCTTATTGTCACTCTTGCACAAGAGAGAAAGAAAATAAGGTCAACTTTAACTCTACTAAACTGTTTGAAGTCGTATAGCCTGTGACACTGGCCAAACCAATGCTACTACTAAGGCAAAGCCATAGGGGACTACTCAATTTTAAGATATTAAAATTAAATAAGATTTAAAATTAAGTTCCTCAGTTGTACTAGCCACATTTAAAGTGCTCAGTAGCCACATGTGGCTGGTGACTGCCATACTGGACAATGCAGACACAGAACATTACACAGCTGGAGGTGTGAGAGGGAGTTAAAGATGAGGGTGTGGTGATCATTTAATATTATAAGTCACATATCACAGAAGTGACAATGTGATGTCTAGATTCCACTTAGCATCTCTGAACACAGGACACATACTTGTGTGTTGAAGGCCTATCAGAAGGAGACTATCCTGCACCCTAGGCCATTAGGAGTTTCGGGAACACAGGTTTATAATCACAGAATCTCTCTGTGAACAGAGTTCTGTCCTATCATCACCAAAGAGAGCCACTGACTCTGTTTCCCCACCAACCTTACTCCCTATGCCACTCTCTGCATCCTTCCTTTATTTTACAATCAAGACCCTTATCATAGGCAAAGTCAAGTAAGCAAGCATAACTGCCTGAAATTCCTATTTACCCTAGTCTTATTGTATTTACAGTACTTTTTGTTTTCTCAGTGGTTGCACCAGGAGCCATTCACCTGATAGGCATGGAAGGTCAGCATGTCTTTCAAGTTTTTCTAAACCCTCTTCTCAGATTTCCTTTGGGTCAGAGTAATTAGAACATAGTGAACAATGAAGACTGAGGTGCTAGCAGTCCCTTTCCTCTGTACCCTATGTTTACATGATAAATATGTATCATATAAAACAGTTGCATTTTTCAGTAACCTTCTTTTTGCCTCATATTGCAAGATAATTGTGAAAAGAGGGTGAATAAAAAGAGGGAAACTTCTAGATTCCCATTAGCAGTTCAATGGTTGTTTTCTCCAGCTGACTGATGAGCATGGGAGAAGGAGAGTTAACTGAGTAATGGAGCTAATTGCATATGTAGAATAATAAAGCTGAGCTCTACCAGTCCAGTCCAATTTATGTGATTGTCACCCGGAATAAAATGATTGTAAAGCATTATGCAGCACCGTATTTCTGCATTTACTTATCAGCAACTCTGATTCAGAAAAGATTGAAGGGAAGTTTTCCCTGTAAAGATTAACACTTTTGAGAAAAATTAAATCTATAATCATATAAAGGGTGGCTATAAAATTATAAAACTGAATTCTCAAGTCACACACCCAGTCATTCTCATTAACTTATATCTTGTAAATAGGTAAGTGTTTTCCACATCAGATTTATGTTACTTGTCATTTATATAGAATACAATGTAATTTAACAGCATACTTCAGGAATATATCAGATAAAAAGTAAAATGCCTTGATCATTTATAAAACAAAAATTGACTACAGTTTATAAATGTAATGGACATAATACAGCAATGACACAAGTTAGAGTCAAATTCTGTACATAAAAATTGAGTACAAGCAGGCACATGCATAGTAAGACTCCTCCAAATTATACTAATTGGGTGACAGGATCATCAAATCTGGGAGAAAATCCAAATTACAGAATATGTTCGATTAAGAATACAGTCTTGTTATAGTGAGAGAAATGACGACAACAACAAAAGCAACTGCTGACAAGATATTTCCAGGTACGGGCTGACCTCTTTTAATCAGCATATTTTACTGCAAAATGAGTAGAAGAATATTTCATTGGTTGGGAGGCAGATGGCAAAACCAGATGAACTTTCAGGATCTTTCCAAACCATGACCCATGATTCCGTGATCTTTAAGTAACAACATCTAGTTACGTAAAACAAATTAATGTGATAAAGCAGTTAAACATACTTCTTTCAAATAGGATAAACATATTTTCTCTAATAGTCTTTATGCTTTGCTTTTCAAGAGATAGCATAAAGCCAAACTACATAAAAGGCAGGTAAAATTATATTTCAGATTAATGGACATTGAATAAAATTGTTATCTGATAAACATCTTCAGTATGCATACTTGAGAGCAATGATGTGGGTGAGTCCCAGTTCTGTCTCAAGTGATTGTTTTACAGTCTCTTTAACCTCTATCAGGAGTTTCAAACCTGTCATCTCTGAGGGTTCTTTGTTGTCTAATTCGGCTGTTGTATATACAGTTTTAATTCCCTTGCAATCTATACACAACACATGACATGAATCCAAAAGAATTTAGGGGTTACAGTTCATTTCTTTTCAAATTGACTTGTTATTTCTTTAAGCCCAAAAGGGAGCAAATTCATCTGAAAAATGATTGTGTTTTGCTTTCTATCATTGGTGAAAATCTTTCTGATAATTACTACTTTTATATCTAATCTGAAAAGTGCTTTCATAATGGTCTTTTAATTTTACACCTTAAGAAAATAGCACGCAAAGAGATTCTATGATACTCTCAATTCCAATTGTCCCGCCGATGGTCTAGAAATACTCTGTGGCAAGAACAAGACAAGAAGCCAACGACTTTTTAGGAGGCTTGTTGGTGAGGTGGAATGTCCATAAACATGCATACCCTGGGAAAACCTTAGTGACAGGTGATATGGTGGAACTTGTCCTACCTGTCCTAATGTTGTGTTTCTTCAACATTAGTGGTAGGTTGTCTTCATCTGCTCTGGCTGCTATAACAACAACAGAAAAATCTCATAACCTGGGGTCTAAAACAACAGACATTTATTTCTCACAGATCTTGAGGCTAGAAAGTCTATTTAAATGCTGTCTGATTGGGTTTCTAGTGAGAGCTTTCTACCTGGCTTGCAATTGACTGTCTTCTCTTTGTGTCCTCACAGAGTTAGAGGACAGAGGGAAAGCTCTCTGGTTTCTTTTTATAAGGGAACTAATCCCAACATGAGGGCCCGCCTCTCATGACCACATGAAAACCTAATTACCTCCCACAGGTCGCATCTTCAATAACATCATGTAGGATATTGAAAGTATAATGAAGATATAGTATAAAAGTGTAATAATGATTATACTTTCAATATCTTATATGATGGTATTGAAGATGAAACCTTTGGGAGGTATGGGGTTTAAGGTTTCAACATATAAGTTTTGGGGGAACACAGCTCACTTCAAAGCAGAGTAGAATTCCTGGGGAGCCCAATAGCATGCAGTATTCACAAACAGAGGCCAGAGAGCAGAAAAGCGGCATCTTGATTAATTATTTGATTCAGCTGACTTCTCCAGAGCTTATACACCTTAAGATTGTTTTAAATTTTACTCCATGTTATAAAGCCAGCAAGAATTAGAAAGAAATCCTGAGAATGATACTCTACCAATAATAAATGAATTAAGATTGGAAAAGTTATATATTCAATGTATTTCCCAAAAGTTGTGTAAGTGTTTTCATTTTGAGGAAAATGAAACACTAAGTAGAGAAAATAATTTTATTTTAGGTACAAACTGAAAATATAACCTCACATTGAAGAAAGGCCTTATTAAAAACAAGAAAAAAAAAAAGGATAGCCTCTGCCTACTAAGTATTCTGCATTCATGTGTCACTCAACTGCCCAATTTGTGAGAAGACTGGGTTCAGTTCACAAAGGCTGACTTTCCCATTTTTGATTGTTGATCTAACTACCAACTGGTCAGTCTAGTAAAATCAGTCGAAAGATCCATTAAATTTATATATTTACATCCAGAGTACCATCCTCAAAATGCAAAACAGTATTTTCAGTGATTTAATGATCTTTTTCCTGACATTCATCATTCCAAAACACGTTAGCGCATCTTGTTACCATGATTGCAAAAACACGGGGGATCTTGGTTTGATAACAGTATCAACTGACCAATAGTACAACTTGTTTTATTTGGAAGTTTGAAAATGGTTTGACCACAATATGAGTGATTCTCCCCATGATAGATAGTTTGTTTCACTAATATCTCTCTTCTTCAATATGCTTGTCAATTTTATAGTAACTGTGACCTGCAACCTTGCCAAGGTTTATGTTTACTGGATCAGTAAAAGAAGTATGCCATACTGAAACACAGGAAAGAAAAAATAACAACAATATGACTTTGGAGATGAAAAAATACTATATTGATATTCAGCACAGCTTCTAAAAATGCTCACAGGATGTTTGGGAATTGCATTTCTAGATGTTATGGGCTTTGAGTCTTTCAACCATGTAATGAATATATTTTTTTCCTCCATTTATTTATTATTGGTAGAAATTGAGTGATGGACTTTTCCACTGATGCCCCTGTCCATGTTTATTTTCTCATTACTCCAGTCAGCATTGTTATCTGACAATACAAAACAAGTTACGTTTGGGTTGATATACAGAAGCAATCCCTCTTTCAAAGAATTTTCATCTGTCACCATCATCTCTACTAAGATGCAGAACAGGGAATGACAGAATGATTGGTTTTATCTATATTTTTGGTTTATTTTTCTTTGAATGGCAGTCCCAGAGAGCACAATTTTCAAGGTAAAATAATAAAACTATGATTATTTCAAATGGCAGGGTCTGATGGAGGATTATAAATTCTTGGCTAAAAGTGCCCAAATACTTTAGACCAGTAGCTGGAAATTGTATTCTGGAGATTGCTTGGAATCAGAATCTCTGCTTCTCAGAATCTCTTTCTTCATTTAAGAAAATGAACTGTTTCCTAAAAATGGCAGAAAGTCGAAAAAAAAAAAAAAGGAAAAAAGAAAAAAACATAGCACCAAATAACAAGGTAAAAGCAAATTCAAGTAAAATTGACTGTATATTTTTCTTCACATTGGTTGCACTTGCCAATAGTACTTTTCAAAGGTATTCTTTGTTGTTTTCTAAAAGGAAAAAGGTTTTTTAAAGCCCATTTTAACTTCAGTTTTTCAAATGATACAAATTCAAACACAATTACATAAATCTAATAAGCTTAAAATAGATTTATTTTCAACCCCTACCTGCAGGCTCATTGCAAATTAAATACTTGATATTTACAAAGAAGAGCTATATGGTAGATGCAAACAAAGTTGAGGTTCACCTGCTTAAATATGATAAACTCACCAATCAAAATACTAGTTTCTCAGACTTGGGGGTTGAACCGAGCAGTGACAATAGGGGAATATTTAGGAAAAGATGGAAACGGTGTCTCAAATATTTGATCACCATTCTTCTTTGGCTGTCATTTATAGCAGAATAGTAAACAATATTTTCTTTTCTTTTCTTTTTCTTTCTTTCTTTTCTTTTCTTTTTTTTTTTTTGAGATGGAGTCTCGCTCTGTCACCCAGGCTGGAGTGCAGTGGCACGATCTCGGATCACTGCAGGCTCCGCCTCCCGGGTTCACGCCATTCTCCCTCCTCAGCCTCCCGAGTAACTGGGACTACAGGTGCCCGCCACCACGCCCGGCTAATTTTTTGTATTTTCAGTAGAGATGGGGTTTCGCCATGTTAACCATGATGGTCTCGATCTCCTGACCTCGTGATCTGCCCACCTCGGCCTCCCAAAGTGCTGGGATTACAGGCGTGAGCCACCGCGCTCAGTCATAAACAATGTTTTCAAACCTAAATGAGAATATTGCTGTGCTGAACCATTTCATGTTAAAATGTAACAGTGGGTTATCTGAACATTTGCCTTCTAAATGGGTTTTTAGACTAAGAAAAGCCTAGAGTGCTGAGGGCATTTAGTTAAAAATAACAATTCTTAATTATGAATTGCTTAGTTTCCATAACCCACAAAATCTGTTTCCATAACCCCAAAATCTGACTTAATGAAGTCAACCACATGTGTCACCTCATTCCTTGTTAGTCTATTATAGCAGAAAATACCCAGGGAGATTGGTGTGGCTGACTTAATACTAAATTATCTGATTTCAATGAAATTATTCTGGCAACCTTAATGAGCATCAAATTGGAGACTCCACTGATCCCCCATCCTTTATGCTTAATGCCAAAACGAAATATCTTAGGACTACAAGCAATGTTAATACTTACCAAAATTTACTCTCAAAATGGAGGGCTTCCCAGTTTCCTAATCACCTCTGAGCTGTGGATACAGCCAATCCAGATGGTCCAGGTTAAAACAAGTCTTGGATCAAGAGTATCTGAATTCATGAATTGGATTATTGTGATTTCAATAGATTCTGCTTTGCTTTGCTAGTAAAAGGCAAAACCTTGTATTTCTTTTGGGAACAGTAGTATGATTCATCAAGCCATCAGTGGAGAGATGGATGTTCAAATTAATTATGAATGAATGATGTTTAGTAGGTGATCTTTAACATATCACTAAGATAGAAAAAAATTAAACAGATGAGCATTTTACAAAGCAATTCTAAATTTGATTGGCGTCATAAATATGTCTACTTTTTGGGGTCTGAGATAAGAGGACCAAGAAACATTTCCCATGAATTGCTATTTTTAACTAAGTATGCTTGATTGCTTATTTCATATTATACTTGGAGGGTAAGCAATAGAGAGGCAAGGAAAGAAGAATAAAATCCGTGAGTAAAATAGATACGGCAAGAGAATAAACCAAAGCGAGGAGCATCTTTGAGTGATTTTATTCTACCTGAAGAAATTGAAACATTATGGAAAGATCTTCTCTATATTGTTTATCCTATCTCAAAATATGTGTGCAGCTCAAAAACAATGATAGAAGGGTCTCTTGGCAATCGTTTTGATCACTTCAATGGGTCATTGAAACTTTTCAGAAAAAGTAATAATTTTTAAAGTTGTTCTGAATATTAACACATTAAAGCTATAGTAATTTAAATTAAATAATTAAAAACTTGATATTTCTATTATTTATATATGTTAAAAGAAAACCAAGATGACAGAAATCAAAATCACGTAGCTGCCAAATTTTGCCAGTACAATTAAGTAGCTCTAGAAACAACTTGCTTCTCTCAACAATGAAACAATAGGTAGTTTTCTCTAAAAATAGGCCACTTGAACAGTTGTATGTAGCCAACATCGCACATTGAGGGCTTTTAAAATTTATTTTCATTTTTTTTAGTTTTTAATTTGTGTGGGTACATAGTAGGTGTATATATTTATAGGGTACATGAGACACTTTGATACAGGCATGCAATGTATAATAATCACACCATGGTAAATGGGCTAAAGCATTTATCCTTTGTCTTAAAAACAATCCAGTCAAACTCTTTTAGTTATTTTAAAATGTATCAAGATAATTCTTCTGTAAATGACATTTATTCTTAAATTCTTTAAGAAAAGCTGTAAGTTTATCT
The DNA here is from genome assembly GCF_007565055.1 of Rhinopithecus roxellana. Classification (NCBI taxonomy): domain Eukaryota; kingdom Metazoa; phylum Chordata; class Mammalia; order Primates; family Cercopithecidae; genus Rhinopithecus; species Rhinopithecus roxellana. The sequence goes on from NC_044554.1 coordinate 66,907,431, forward strand.
ATCATCCAGCGTAAGATAAATGACAGCACGGAATGTGGCTTGTGACATATTGTCCTAATGTCCTTAAAAACATGTTAAAAGAAGAAACAAGTTACGGAAGAGCCAAGGGCTAAGGAATAAAATTCGGTGTTACTATCTGTATCTGTTAAAATCTGCAGAGACAAACCACCTTTCTAAAAACAATATATTATTTCAGCTATTTGTTTATTTTTTATTGACAAAAATTGTACATATTTATGGTGTAAAACGTGCTATTTTGAAATATGTAAACATTGTGGAATGGTTAAATCAAGCTATTCAAAATATGCATCACCTCATGTACTTTTTTTGTGGTTAGAACATTTAAAACTTGTTCTTTTAGCAATTTTCAAGTATACAATATATAAAAACTTCCTTTTGTTAAGAGGTGTGTTTTCCTACTAAATCAAGTCAGTAATGGAATTGAGACTAACTTCTCTGAGCCATCTCTGAAAAGACAAAATTGTGATTATATTTAATTATAATATGTGAGTTGACGTTTAAATGTTTCAGCTGCAATAAAACATGAGTTATTTTAACATAAATCAGTCAAGCAAAAATTTTGGATATAAAGCTTACCTCCAAACGTTAAAAAAAAGCTTCCCAACGGCAAAGATTTTCTTCTGTTTTATTTACTAATGAATTCTAAGCTACTAGAACCATAAGTATATGGTAGGCACTTTAGCACTTAAATATTTGTTGAATGAGGAAATGAATGAATAAGTAACAAGCAATATTTAAGCACGTGATATGAATAAAATATTCAACAATTCTTCAAACAATTTATATGGATTATCTTCTTTGCTGTACTACTGTATGTGATATTTATAATATTATCCTCATTTACATATGAGTAAACTGAGGCACAGAACGATTAAGTAATTCACCTGAGGTCATTATCTTTTAAATAGTGTTGCCAAGTACTCAGTTGCCCGACTTCAAAATCCACTCTCTTAACCACTTCCCATTCCACAAATGCAGGGCTTACGCTGTTTCCCTGTACCTAACACTCGGCTTTTTAGTATAGTGAAATGTAAGTCAAAGTTAACCGTTAAACACACTCTCTAGATATATGCCAAAGTTCAATGATAAATGTGTTTAAATGCATCTGCCATTAATGATATGATTTTTTTTTTTTGCATACATCTGTAGCAATCAGAATTGATAAGATCTAATATTCAATGCTGGCAGGCATGTGAATTTTTTGACATATTTTTACAAACCAGCATTGAAGCTTATATAATTATTATTGGTTGATCTAGTTTCCCAGTTTTCTATAATGTAAAAAGAAATTGGAACCTAAAATATTCATATTTGCAGTACTACAAAAAGAGCTACAATCATCATTCCAGAAAACCCTTGAAAATTCTAAGTGTCAATTTAGCTTTTTATTTGTCACTTCTGTAAAAGTCTAGGTTACATTACAAAATTTAAGTTTTAGAAGGAGAAAACATAATAAAGTAACAGGAATGCCAGTATTTCACAGTGGGTCTCAGGAAACCTGATTCGTGTTTTGACGACATTCATTCCCTGTTCTAGCCAAGCTCCCATTCCAGCTGCACCTTGATGCTGAGTCAACTGGATGCTGACCAGCCTATTCCTCCTCTTGAACTAGAAAGGGTTCAGCATATGATTAAACAGGGCAAATTTTCTAATAATGTTTAGCTGTTTCTCATCTGAGTTAAAAATGCCAAAGATGCCTTGGGCACCATTTAAACATTAAGCCATACACAGCCACTACCAATACAGATGAGATAGGGTGAGTTTCTATTCTCTCAACTGCCCTAATAGCTTTGGTTTGCAGTGTCTTGGTGTGAATGTGTACTTGGTTGAGATTCACTCCAGGCTTACTTTTCATTTCCATCACTCGCTTCTCCCTCATAACTTTCAATGTGCAGGGAAAGGGATTGTGCTTTTCCATTTCAGTAGTTTTATTATGTTTTACTTAAATCAAGAAAATTTTCAAGTTCCAAAAATATTCACATTAGGGTAGAGTTGTTAGCTTAAAAGAAATCACCTGAAATTAACCAGAGTTATCAATTTCAAGAAATAAATCGTGAACCATGAATGAAGCGGAAGGACCCGAAAGAAATCAAGGGTGGTTTACCAGTCCAAGTTTAGAATACTACAGTCAGCGTTTAAGAAGGAAGGAAGAGAAAGGTTTGGAATTACATATTAAAGTTTGCATAATGAGGCAGGCAGAAAGGACTTGGGGACCATGAGCACCCAGAGAAGTTGACCATTTCACTTCTCTGCCAGAACTTAATAAGAAGGACAATCTGCCACACTGCTGAATCATGCTTTCATTTTCATTTTTTGCTTTTGTGTTTTTGTTGTTTTTTTTTTGAAATGATAGCTGCTCTGGTAAAGGCTTCTAATTGTTGCTGAATATTCGTTATCCTCCTCTTATATAGTAACAGACACTTCATTTTTTAGCTGGATATATTCCTACCTGTAATAAAGACCCTATTTCATTTTTCCCATGCAAATGGTTTGACCATGAACATTCTCTTCTCTCTTTCACCTTCCTGCTGTTTAGAACACAGATGTGCACAAACACCCATCTGATTGCTGGCAAATAAGCAAAACCAGTTCAATGGAAGAAACAGATCATTTTTAAAAAATAGTGCTGAAACAATTGGCATCGACTTCCAAAAAAAGTGAACCTTGACCTAAAACACATGCTTTACACAAAAATTAACTCAAAATAGATATAAAATGTAAAACTATAAAGCTTTTTGAACAACATAGAGGAGAAAATCTTCATGACCTAGGGTTAGCAAAAAATTCTTAGACATCACATCAAGTCGTGACCCACAAGAGAAAAAAATATTAAACTTCATCAAAATTAAATACTTTTGCTCTGGGAAAGACTATGCTAAAAAATGTAAACACAAGCCACTGATTTAGAGAGACCATTCAGAAATCACATATCAGGCATAATACTCATATCCAGAATATTTAAGTAACTCTCTACACCCAACAGCAAGAAAACAAGTAATACAATTAAAAAATGAGCAAAGTGTTTCACAGATACATTATCAAAGACAGTATTCGAGGGACAAATAAACATAGTAAAAGATGTTCCATGACATTAGCCCTTAAGAAATGCAAATTAAAGCCACTTTAAGACACCATACATATCTATTAATATAGTTAAAAAATTTTAAATGTATGTCAAATGCTGATGAGGTTGTGAAGAAACTGGATCTCTCTTACAGAAAATAATGTATAAACCTTAATTTGAGAGTCTGATATTGTTTGGCTCTGTGTCCCCATCCAATTCTCATCTTGAAGCTCCCATAATTCCCACATGTTATGGGAGGGAGCCGGTGGGAGATGACTGAATCATGGGGGCAGGTCTTTCCCATGCTGTTCTCGTGATAGTGGCTAGGTCTCATGAGAGCTGATACAGCCAATCAATAAATTAGTCATTGCAAAATTAAACATATACTTATGATATGACCCAGCACTTGCACTTTTGGTTATCCTAGAGAAATGAAACGTGTGTGTGTGTGTGTGTGTGTGTGTGTGTGTATGTACATGAATATTCATATAAGTTTTATTTACAATAGCCAATAACTGGAAATTATCCAAATACCTTGTAAGATGGTTAAACAAACTGTGGTACATCTAGACAATGGAATACAATTCAGCAATAGAAAGGAATGAACTATTGATACATGCAGTGATTTCATTCAATCTTAAGGACATTAGGCTTAGGGGAAAAAAAAAAACCCAGTCTCAAAAGATTACATACCGTATGGTTTCATTAATAGAACATTCTTGAAATGGCAAAATTATGGAGATGGTGAACATCTTAGTGGTTGCCAGGGGTTAGAAAAGAGAACGTAGGCTGACTATACAGGGTTAGCATGAGGTAAGCATTTTGTAGTAATGGAACAATTCTGTATCTTCATTATAATGATAGTTATGCATACAAATCTATTTACATAATAATTATTATATAATTATTTATAAAACCATACAAAAGTAAATGCATGCAAAAAATAAAGAAACCAGAATACTGTTTGTAGTCTGCATAATTGTACTGTTCTAATTAATTTCCTGGATTTCATAGTGCTTTTTATTTCACTAAGATGTCACTGTTGAGTGGAGTTGGATGATAGGTATATAAGACCTGTCCATACTATTTTTGCAACTTTTTGTGACTCTGAGTCTACAACTATTTCAAAATAAAAAAGTTAAAATGAAACGTTGTTGGTTATGAAGTTATGAAAAGGAGCTAGAAAGAGTTAAATGAACAATTAAATACATTTCATGAGTAAACAAATATTTAGAATATTATGTATTCAATTGTATGCAGGAAATATTGTTAATAAAATAAGAAATTTATTTCAAAGGCAATACAAAAACAAAGATAAAAATAAACAAAAAAGCAAAATCCAGATATCATGGTTAGAGCTGCTTGCCTGAACTAGAAGGTGAAAGCTGTCTTTAAATAATAGCAGATTGACAAGAGAGAAATCATTGTGCCACTACCCTACAAGCTCTGGAGGGCTTATGTTTAGAAATTGTTTTATTTATATACATCTTATTTATGCTACTTTTATTTTATATTTTTATGTCTCACAAACAAACCTAATATATTTACTCATATTATAACAAGTATATAACTATATTTGTTAATATATAAGAACAAAATAATCAAATATAATTGTATTTGATATAATAGTATATAAATATGTATATATAATATAATAGTAACACACAATCAAATATAATTAGCATTTATTGTCCAGGCTACATTGACTCAAATAACCAAAAGTAGAATCCAAATTTACCACTTTGCTTGTTTGTTTACTGGGATTCCATCTGATGTGCTTTGCATCTACTCATGATGTCAGCAGCCTTTATCTCAACTGAACATGTGAAAATAACACTGCTGAAACTTTTATGGCATCGAAAACCATACTGAATGTAATCACTATGTTTTCTTCCCACTTTCTTTAACATGAGAGTGCAATATGAGATGACACTATCTAATTTCAAGAGCTCATGAATTCTAACCCATACTATGAAAACCCAATTCCTCTTGGGGCTGGGTAACTATCTGGCTCTAGACTAAGACAATATTTTTGATAGCTAAGTGACTTATATTTGATATTGTACCCAGATCCCAGGGCATCATCTTTCATACATTTAAGGTTACATATTTAATATTTTATAACTTGATAATTGGCACCCTACTTTTATTTTATTGGAGTATAATTTAGACAACTGATGTCATTCAAAAGAATATAATAACAATAGGATGTTATATTGGATGAATTTCTTGGTGCCCACTTTTTGGTACAAACTGGCTGACCTCACTGGGTTCTGCTGGTCCCTGGAAAGCCGCCCAGTAGCAGCCTCCCTCTTTGGTATTCTCAGGATTGTCTTCATTCACGGTCAATGTCCCTGTTCTTCTGTTCTGATCATTTTGCACTGAGTATCCTTCAAATTAGAATTAGATATGACCCTGTATTAGTCCATTTTCACACTGCTAATAAAGACATACCTGAGACTGGGCAATTTACAAAAGAAAGAGGTTTACTTGGACTTATAGTTCCATGTTGCTGGAGAGGCCTCACAATCAAGATGGAAGGCAAAGAGGAGCAAGTCACATCTTACATGGATGACAGCAGGCAAAAAGAGAGAGCTTGTGCAGAGAAACTCCTATTTTTAACACCCTCAGCTCTCGTGAGACCTAGCCACTATCAGGAGAATAGCATGGGAAAGACCTGCCCCCATGATTCAGTAATCTCCCACCGGGTCCCTCCCACAACATGTGGGAGTTATGTAGGCTTCAAGATGAGATTTGGGTGGGGACACAGAGCCAAATAATATCAGACTCCCAAATTAAGGTTTATACATTATTTTCTTAAAAAACTTTTAAGTGTATGTCACATAGTTCAGAGTACAGGACATTATACTTCACTTCTATTTTTAGCTTAATTCTCAATGTATTTTTTGACCTAATAGAGAATTTTCACTGGAAAGCCTAAAAATCACAGAAGATGTAAGCCATTCCAATTCATGGATTAAGATGATATCTTCACAGATATCAGTGATAATCTGACAGGACAGTTTGATCATCTCAATTAAATATTGGTTTCTTTATCTGCCATAACAGAATACAGCTTCCTTGCAGTCATCTTTCTCTCTCTATTTTGACCTATTTTATTTATGACCAAATAGCAGAAGATCATAGAAATTTCTAGAAAGATCAAAGAGAAATAATTTAATTTGTTCCATTTACTAGTTAGCACCTTTAATGATACCATGTCAGTATTCTCTAATTAATGCATTAAAATTTTAATACTTAGGCCAGTAAGTATTAAGTATTATAACTAGCCAGAAAGAATTACTTGGGAAATTATGACCCCCATCTAGCAGATATGTTCTTGTTCTTTTCATGTTTATTTTCTGAGTACAGAAAATAAGTCCAACAGTGCCATCACTCACACTCATTGAACTTTTTTTGAGTGAATAAATAAATGTGTGCATGAAGAAAACGAATGGTGGAGGCTGACGCTTGCTCTCTGTCACCAAACTAGCTATAATCCCAGCATGTATTGTTCAAAATAGTAAACTATTATTGTGGCACTGGGTTTGGCCAGGATTAGATAAATATTTGCAAGAGAAAATTGGGTTTCAGGAGATGAAAAGACTAGCCATAGAGAGAAAAATTTTAAATCTACAGATTGCTAAAAGAGAAAAGCTTGAGTTGGGCTGTGTTTAAACATAAAGGAGAGAATCAAAACAAATATATGGATATTTGGAAAGTATATATTTGTACTGAGTAAATAATTAAACATAGAAAACTCTTCATTGTGAAAATAAATTGTTCTTTGTACCATTTTCTTGTTGTTGTTAATATCTTTGTCTCTCCATTTTCCCAGTCTGATTCGTATGACATTTCTAATTATGATGATACGGAAAGCAAGTGCTCTATACATACTGTCCCGTGATCTTTGCCCCTGACCTGTTCAGGGCTCTCACAATTCATGAATATTTTATTCAGGAGTATTGAGAGCTTGGCCATCATACTCTCTGCTAATTGTAAAAAGAACTTCTAATCAAACATTATTTTCAAATTTAAGATTAGGACCCAATTAAATCCTGCCTTTTGCCACTGAATAATCCATACTTCATTTTCATGTAAATGGCAAACTTTAATATTGTGTGATATGATGCTACTTCTAGCAATAAGACAACATATTTGGCTCTTTTCCAAAAGTATCTAAGGTTTTACAAGAATTGCATTTGCCTGTCTTATACAAAAAGTTGTGGATGATTTTTCTTTTTGAGGGGAAAGAAGATTAAATACATAATTCAATGTCTTTTGTACATAGAGCTTTTTTTTGATTCTTTCTTAAAAATAATTAAGGTGTTTAACACAATTCCTATATGGTGCTTTAAAGGTGAGAGTCAGTTAGATAGTCGATGATCTGACTAATCCCTCCATATATTCCAGCAATATTCAACTAAAGCCAATTTATACTGTGTTTTCCAAGTTTCAGACATGTAAGTCTAAGAAAGAACACTATCAAAGCACCCATAAACTCAGACACAGTAATAAACTTCATGTGCCAATTGGTTTAGAAATTCTCTGCTGATTTTATTCACACAACTATTAATTTTAGGAATAACTAGGCCGGGCGCGGTGGCTCAAGCCTGTAATCCCAGCACTTTGGGAGGCCGAGACGGGCGGATCACGAGGTCAGGAGATCGAGACCATCCTGGCTAACACTGTGAAACCTCGTCGCTACTAAAAAATACAAAAAAACTAGCCGGGTGAGGTGGCGGGCGCCTGTAGTCCCAGCTACTCCGGAGGCTGAGGCAGGAGAATGGCGTGAACCCGGGAGGCGGAGCTTGCAGTGAGCTGAGATCCGGCCACTGCACTCCAGCCTGGGCGACAGAGTGAGACTCCATCTCAAAAAAAAAAAAAAAAAAAAAAAAAAAAGGAATAACTAAATGGTAACCAGCTAGTAAATCATACCAACGTGTTAAGAGTACTTTAGCTGGGAGAGGATTCAAGTATTTTTTTTGCTGTAGAGGAAAAATAGCAGCTTTAGAGTTGCCAATTGTTGTTTCATATTCTCCAGAATACAACATTTTTAGCTGAATTTTGAGAGGAAGTTGCACCTTATCTTTGAGGAAGAGGGGAATGGCATTTATAGACTTTAAAAAATTTTTCTAATTCAAAGGCCAATATCCCCAGTCTGAAAGGGAATAATTAGAGGCAATGAGAAGAAAAATATTGGTGAATAATAACGAAAAGTTTATCTTCTTTCAGATGAATTTGAATTTTGAGACTGTTTACTTTTAGAGAAATAAAGACAACAAAGTTGCATAAAGCAACAGAAGAAAGCTTTTGTTTCTTGCCTAGGAATCTCATAAGGGTGAGGGTCTCAACTTCTGTCAGGCGAGTCTGAGGCTGTCGATCGCTCCTATGTGGTGGGTGAACTGGCCTCTTGAAATGACAGTAGCCTGGGGGTTGGGAGCACCTCCATTCAGCAGAAGAATCTGGAGGTATGACTGGGAGTATATATGTTTTTCTCAGTTTAATTAACTTCGTTTTTAACCTTTCTATTGTCCCCAAGATTTTGATGAATTTTTGTTAAAATTGATAGCCAGGTCTGAGAATTTCTTTGGTCGACTGAGAGAAAAGTTTATGTTCTCCTTTAGGATGAAATAGTGTAGGAGACCGGGAGTATTTAAACTTACTTGACAGTAGAATAGAGGACAATCAGAGAAGAAGGAAGAAGGGACTAAGTGACCATTAGGCTGCATAAAACCCAAATGCATTTACTGCAGTTTTTCTAAAATCGGAAGTGGCAAAGACTTGGTTTCCTCTGACCAAACATGCTAGGCAATTTAGGGATTATAAGAATAATCCTTTAAGCCTGGAGAAGTTGCAGATGAGTTACAGAGAAATATCTGGTTAAACAGACAAATAACAAATTGAGCTGAACAGTTTCTAGTAAAGGCCATTAAATAAGGAAAGAGTGAGCATATAGTTAGTTGGCGCTTAAAAAACATCACTATTTATTCAGCTACATTTTTTGAAAAATAATCATGTTGAGTTTTGGTATACTGATTTATGTAAAAAATACATTTAATCGCAAATGTTATTATTTTTGAAACACAGGTACATGGAGCACAATCAGTATGCATTCTAAGACTGATTGATTCAAAGATTCAGTTTGAAGATGAGACTAAAGAATACCCCACAGGGCTTAAGGCTTTAAGACACTAAGCCTGTGCTGATAAAAACAAAGCTAAGTGATTAATCAACCCAATAAATTAGATTAATGCAGCCAGTCAACCTGGATAACATGAGGGAAATATTCTTGTTTTCTTCAACAGCAAGTATTTTTGCCTGTAATTGTTCTTAATCATTCAAACAATTGAACTAGCTTTTTTACTCTGCTTGCATGAGTGGCTTTTCTTGACTTATTTAGTTTGTTTTCTGTGAGTTAAGTATTTCATTTCTGAAGGTTTTCTATCATATGCCCTGCCTTTGATGGTGATCATCCAAAAGTTGTCCTTGTGATGTGATTTTTCCCCATAAAATATGTATCATTTCACTTATCTGATTTTTCCCTTTCTTCATTAGTGTAAGTTCAGTGATAGCCATCCATATTGTGACCTTGATTTCCCTGTTTAAATCTTACTTTATCTCCTCCATAAAATTTTCATTTACTTTGTCTGTACATTTATCTTAATTAGCCTTTAGTTCTTTCAATTAAGTATATTTCTATCAATGTTTGCTATGACCAGGACAAGTGGTGGATAACAGTGCTATTTTAAGTAAGCATGAGTCAGATAACAGCAGCCCCAGGAAAGCTATGTCTTTTTCTCCTCCTTGAAAGCCCAAGGACCAAGAGAAGGACAAGTGAGGTTATTAGAATGAGAATTATACCTTTGTATTAGAGGCAGAGTTTACAGTTGTCCTGTGAGTTCATTTGAGTAGCCCTCAAGAAAGTCATTTCTTGCTGTGATGATAATGTCAAGCACTTATAGATCATTAAATGCAAATCAGATATTTACAGAAAAAAACTCTTTGAATTTTGGTGAAATATATCATTTATTTTGAGGAGATTAGAAGGTACACATGACAATTCAATCGTGGGAATTTAAGAAACAAAAAAACTGCTGCTCTATTTGAGACAATATATTAGACTGGGGAAAAATAACCCAACATCTAGGAGTATTTCATTTTCTTATTTCTCTTCTTTTCCATGGGAATGGAAAGTAATATTAAGAAAATGTAGAAATCCAATCTGCCTTTTTTTTTTTTTTAATATGGTCAAAAAGCTCATGTGAGATATGTTTCCCCCAAAATGGAAAGAATATGTAATTTATAGAGGAAAAACCATTTCTGATGGTAAGGCATAAATATGTTCAGACATCAACGTTTGTAACATTTCTCTTAATCTATATAATTTTGCTGAGATCCTATTTTATTTTTCTCTGCAACCTATATGATTTGTTGACCCATCTCTACTTTATAAGATCCTTGAAGAAACGTTGTTTACTTTATTACCATAAATCATGATTCTATTACTTTATAAATCTTTTCTTTCAGACAAAATGAAACTATAGTTCAATATATCCAGCTAACTCCTATTGTTTGTTAACAGGTAGGTACATATAATAGAAGAAAACAAAAGAAAATTAATATATACGTTTAGCAGAAACAATTTGTTTTGAATGGCAAACTAAGTTTACAGAATTTTTTTAAGTAAACTCATCGTCATATTTTAAAGTTGCAGGACATATTAAAAAGGATATTGCCCAATCTCTTTATTTTGCCGGTCTAGAAATTGACGTTCAGAGATCTTAAAAATACTTGCCTCAAGCTGTGAAATAAGAGTATCATCAGCTGCAGTGTCTTTCCTTGACCTGAGGCTTAGCTGGAGAAGGATGAAGAAGATGGAGATAGAATTTATTGTATCTTAAACCTACGCCTAAACCTCTGGTGCTAGGTTGAGGGAGATGGCATCATCTCCAGGTTTTACATGGAGAGTAGAATCAAGGGTCTTCCTTTTCCCTCAGTTACTTAATTGTTACATCTCCGTGTCTAAGCCAAAGCCAAGTGTGTGTGATAAGTAAACCTAAACTCTCATCTCTTTTAATCACTGTGTACTCTGCTTGAGGGCTAGGAAAATGGTAGGCTGTTTTATCATGTTTCCCCTGCCTTTCACATACACCTTAGCTCCCTCTTCTCTTTGATCAACAGGCCTTGTGACTTTTGGTCCCAGCCGACCATTTCATTACTGGAAAACTGTGTGTTAATACAATAAAAGGGAGAGGAAGAAAACAAGGCCATTAAGAAAAAAAGGGCCATTGTCTCACACTGCAAAATCCTATTTTGAATGCCCACAGCAAAATATTACTTTACTTCTAACCCTAAATATTCTTAGGGAAACCTAATGAAGCCCCAGAAAGATGGATACCTTAGGTGAAGGTCAAAGAAAAATGTGGTAAAGAAGCATATTAATAATTTTCAAAATAGAATTATGATCACATTTATTTTCTACAAAAACAAATAACCCAGAAAGAAATCACTAGGGAGATGTCTAGATCAAATGCAAAATTTCCTGTAGTCCCTAAATTGCGATGATAATCCTGTAGAATCTTTAAATACCATCTATCAGAAGTTACAGTATCCCCACTGAGGATACATTTGAACACAAATTATATTGCAAGTGGAACTATGCCTATCAGACATCAGAAAAAAAAAGATATTCAAATAGAATTGAAACAGAGGTTAGGTATCTGGGGAGTTTGAGGGGCGACTTTCTACCTCGTAAGTTGCATACCCTTGTGCAGATGGCTGAAACTTACTAAATGAATCAGTCACCCAGCGGGGACTTGAATGATTCTTCCCAGTTCTGTCATTCTGTGATCCTAGCCTTTTTTAGGACACTTATGGTGGAGATCAATTGCAAGGGAAAGTTCACAAAAAAAAAAAAAAAAATTCAAAGGCTGGCAACAACTCAAAGAGGTCATCGTCTTATATTTAGCCCTTCTTTGCCTTTTAGCACCTGTAAGTCATTAAAGCCATTTTAAGGCTTTTTAGGTATGCTTTAATTATTTTCTTATGCTGTGTACTTTTCACTGTAGAGAGCAAAATTTATTTACCTGATCTGTGGACTGACATAATCCAAATGAACTTTTTGAAGAATAAGGAAAAGATACGTGAGGATGGCTCAACCTGTAGGGGTTTATCCTCTGTTAGTGTTTAGATCACCTTATCCCCTCAGGATGCTATCTCCTATCATTGTTTTGCGAATAGCTCTAGTGATTTTAACAACCTGGCCTGTTAGTTTTGTTTTCCTTGTTATTTTTAAATGCTTGTAATCTTTCATGAAGAGATGCTTTCTGACATTTGCTTTGATTTTTTTTCATTTAATTTTCATTTATGCCCTTGTTCCATTATTTCTAGGAGGTGGGAAATGGAAACTTTAGATATAATCAAGGCTATGAAAGAATGTATGCACTTCAGTTGAAACCTCTTACCATTTTGTCCTGTGTCTAGTTTTTAGTGTGAGAATATAAAGGAAAGTAAATGTTTAATCAGGGTTTTAATTTTTGCTGCTTTAAAATTAACTTTTAATAGCCTAGAAATAGTGGCTATAATTCTAATGCCACCTGAGTAAGAAAACTCATATCCATGTATAAGTTTTCAATATGAAGTGATATTGGAAACTCATAACAAAAATATTGCTTTGACTCTGAATCTTCCCATGATAGAAATTAAAATAAATTAGACATTTTCACTTTTTAAAATTAGGTAATAATATAACATCGATCACTGGTTTAATGATGTTTAGTGACCTCATGATGTGTCTATTCACCAGGATTTCAGCTGTAATTTAGTTAGCTTTGAATCAGGAACATTTTGTGCTATAATTCCTTTTATGTACCTAAATTTAACAAAAGCAATGATTTAGTCATTTTAACCCATGTAAACAGAAGATAATAAACACAGACGATCTGGAAACCTCAGAGAAATAGAACTACACATTCATGAAAGCATCTTAATGTGTACTTTATGAAGACTTAAAAATATAGGACCAGCTCTTCTTAAATCTTGCTAACAAGTTTTTCCTCAACTGGTATTAAAAGAGCACGCCTTTATAGATTTAAAAATCTAAGAGGTATAAAAACTTTGAACCAAGATTTTTAAAATTCATTCAACAAATATTTATTGAGTACCTACTATGGGCTAGTTTCTGCTTTGGTCATTAGAGATACAGCAAGAAAACGAAAGCAGGAATCCATCTGGAAATGAGAGCTCAGTTCTGGATTCCTACATGAAGACCATGCCATGTCCCCCAGGACAGAAAGGTCAAGGAAACAAAAGAGGAAGTTCCCTGCTTTATTTCTAGATCTGTTCATAGAGTAACTTTTTCTAATCTATTGGATTTCTTTTTTAAGATTTTTTAAAATGTAAATGAATAGAGATACAGAAAAATATACAAAACAAACATACAACTTAATGAATTCTCACTATACCATTTGTGTAAAGAAATAGAATTATGCCCAGAACCCTCTATGTGCTTCATACCGTCAGAGTAACATCCCTCACCACAAAAGTAACCACTTTCTTTCCTTGTATAGTAGTCACTTTTTTTTGCATTTCCTTAGAGTTTTATTATCTAACTATTCTAGTGACTAGAACAGAGCCCTGCAAATAGCACACATTTACTACGTTTGTTGACAAATTAAGTCATTGATGTTTCATTCTCAAGTGTGCATTGTTAGACACTATGTTTAGTCTTGCTCCTGTCTAGTTTTATAATTGTTTTATGTTTTGATGAATTTGGGGTGTGTCTCTTAAGTCACTATTACTCTGTAGTTTCTCCTTCCATCCTTTACTTTTCATTGCAATTTATTCATTGAAAAACTAGGTCCATTTAGCCTGTATTTTAATATTCTTCTATCCTCTGTATTTCCCACAATTTGGCAGCTGGAGCAGAGGTTTGATTAGACTCAGGCTTCATCTCCCTGGCAACACTACAAGTTGTGTCGTGTTCTTTTATTAGAAGGTACATGCTGTTTGGTTGTCTTTTGTGTGATATAAGCAGCTGTGGATGCTTTGACCAAATCCATTCATTTGATAGGAGTTGTAAAATGGTGATATTCTGTTGTCACTTATTTTTCATTTACTTGCCGAAATAAATCTATAAATAGAGGCCCTTCCCCAACTATTATTCAGTACTCAACAATATTGGTAAGGGAGGATAAATGTTTTATTTTTTCCTTATATTTCCTGCTTCTTACAATAGTAAATTTGTCACCCATCACCTTCTGAAAGTAGCTAATCGGTTCTTTTTTCTTTCTTGTAACATTATGAACTCATAGATTTAAACATGTTTGATGAGTTTCAATCCATTGCTATTATCATCCTTATTGGAATTAAAACGGTCCCATATTTGGCCAGTGGAAGACTCACTCCTGTGTCTAGATGTTGGTGCTAGCTGGCAGCTGGGGTGATAAGAGTGACTGAGTCATGTGTGTTTCATCATCCATTATGTGAATCCAGACTTCATCACAGTGGTTGCAGGGTTCCAAAAAGCAGTAAGCGATGGCAAACCTCATTGTGCAGGTATTTGTTAAGTTTCTGCCTGAATCACATTTGCTTATATCAATGTTAGCCAAAGCAAGTTGCATAGCCAAGCACGTGCTCAGTGTGGGAGAAAAATACTTCACAGTGGGATATGGAGACACGACTTATTGGGCCAGTTTTGCAATCTACCATATGATCTAATTTTCTATCACTAATATCTTACTCTTTATGCCTAGACTCCTAACGCATTTTTTAAAAATTTCAGCTTTTATTTTAGATACAGGGAGTACATATGTAGGATTGTTTCAGAAGTATATTGAACCCAGGTAGTAAGCATAGTACCCAACAGATAGTTTTCAACTCACAACCTCCTTCTTTACTCCCCAATCTAATAGTCCACAGTATCTATTATTCCCATGTCTAAAGCATTTTTTGTCTTTTCCATAAAATCTAGTCATTTTATTAGATTATGTGTCTGGGCCAATATTTCTGGTATGTACAGAATATGTATTTTGAAATCTTCCTTTAACCTTTTTTTAAATTTCTTGAAAGTTTTCTTGAATTATAACTTTTAGTATTTTCTTCTCTTGTTTGGTATTTCTTCTGGTACTCGTATTATCCATAGGTTAAGTCTTTTTTTAAGTCTACCTTCAGTACATGTTGCTTTTCCTTGAATCATTTTAATCTTTTTATTTCATTATAATTTTTAAGATTTTGTTGCTTTTCAGTTTTCTCTGGAGTGATCTGTTGGGTTCATTTGCTCTTACAGTCTTTGAAATTTCTTCTTAATTTCTGTATTTTTTCTTTATTTGTAATTCTTTGAATTTCTGTTACTTGACTTTAGAGTTTTCTAATTTTGATTTATATTGCTTTTATATTTGTATCTTTTTAATGTCTTTTAGCTCATTTTGAAAATTAGATTATTTTTCACATTTGTATTGTGTGTTCCTTATTTTCTTTGTTCTTAGAACATTGTATAAATTTGACTTTAAATTGCTCATTTTTGTTGCTCATTTGTTTTGTGAAAAAGTAGTTTTCCTGAGTTTTTACAGAAAGATGTCATTCAGAATAATTTTCTAAGATTTCCTGCCTTTCAGATTTTTCTCTTTATTTTTATCTGAACTTTCTCTTCCTTCATCTCTATTATCCCTACTTTGCTTCATTTTAACAGTATTTTCAGAGGCCTACTCCAGTGTGCAGGCCTGAGTAGGAAGGGAGCCCAGGCTGGTCAGTTTTGAGAATTCATAGGATCTAGATTGTTTCAGGTTTCATCTTCTATAGGGAGCCCTTTGCATATCAGCTATTAGGCTTGTCTAAACCTCTCTTAGTTCAGTCTGCTGTTCTTTTTGGACTGGTGTGCTTTCCAATGCAGGTTGTTGGCTGTTAGGAGATAACTCAGTTCTTAGATTCTTCACACACTTTTGCTTTCTTCTGCTCTGTCCCACACAGGTGCTAACACAACGCACATGTGGTTGTTAGTGCATTTTTTTTTCCCTTTCCCACTTGTACTTTGGAGTTCATGGAGTATATCTGGTCATTTAGTTAATTGTAAATTTTGTACATTGGTTTTTGGGTTTTGCTATGTGATTACTTGGCTGTTTTACAAAGGGTTTTGGGGAGATTCATAAACTATGCAGCATGGCTGCCGTGCTCTCCAGATACCCTTATATCCCTAATCTTTTGAGTTTCCCAACTTCTTCATTCCATCCCCTATCCTAAGCTCAAAGTAATCTACAGCTGATATTTTCCTTCTCGAAAGTTAATTCTTCAGCCCAGCATCACGAACTGTCTTTCTGAGGTCATATTCTACTGTCTAAGATACTTTTTAAAATAAGGATGAGTATATTGCTTATGGGTGAATTAATTATAGATTATTTCCTGCCACTAGCCTAAAACATTAAATACTAAATGTCCAATAAGAGTTACTTTCGATGATTATTGTGGCTGTGCATGTCCTTCTGGCAACCTTGCATATGTGTTACAAAAGAAGATAAAACTTGTTCTAGATAGAAGCATCTCAGGAAATTGTTGACGCTATATTTACCAGATGGAGAAAATAGAAAGTAAGGCATTGCCTTCTCTAACCTAATTCTAAAGTATGCATTATGATTAAAGAACATATAAGGAAGAAAAAAAAATCCTCTCCCAGTGAAACATTTCACAATGTTGTCTTAAAGTCTCATTCTAATACAACAGGAAAACCAAATGTGTAAAACATGATAGGGAAATAGAATAACTTTATCAGATTTAGGGACACAGATTGGTTTTTTGTAGTGAAACTTTGCTCTTTTTCCCTTTCATAGTGGTGAGTTTGCAACTTTACAAAAAGGATGTAAAGTTTTTGTCTGATCCTTCTTGGGATCAGTGGTAATTATGTATAATAAGAAGCCAGGATTAGGCACATCGTCTGTAACAATAAAGGAAAGGGAAGTGAATTCATACTAGGTGCCTGACTCTCATGATTGCCATGAACTTACCAACTGAACTTACTGAAATATAAGCAATTTCTAAGAGAATAATCAGCATGTTTTCTTTAATGCAAGAACTAAATTACCAAAGTCATGTTTATTCATTTACAAGTAAGTGACACATTTCTATACTCACCAGGAGAAAGTGGTCCATGCTGAATTCAAATTAAGAATTGCACACCTCATGTATAAATATTTTCTAATTACAAAAATTGCTGGGAACCAGTCTTTGATCTAAAACCCATCAGGCTGCATTGAATTGCAATGTTATTTGCCTCCCTTATTCCAAAATGACAAGTTTTTATACTCTTTATAATGTGATCTGAAGTACCTGATCAAACAAAATATTATTTGACCAGCAGACACAAAAATAGTGTAGCAATACTCGTCTTGTACTGAAAATAATCTTAAAATGCCTTTCATCTGACCAAGCTGCTTTAGATATACCTCTCTTTTGAATGTTCCAGATGCAAGCAGTTGACAGTGGTGAGAATCAAAGGCCCAAAGAAACAGTACTAAATCGTGATGATTGTTTTTAAGGAGCAAAACCAAGGTAAGTTGTCACATACTTTTGGACTTCATTTGAAACATGCATCAATACACTTTTTTTTTAAAAGTCAGTATTTGTTTAGCTTAATGCAATTATAACACTTAGGATTGTTCTTTCTAACATTAGTTTTGTGTGTGTGTGTGTGTGTGTAATAATATATTGATGAGATAGATGAGAAGTCAGTGTTGTAACAAATAACTATCCCTTTTCCTCATACTCTTTCCCTCATACTGTTGGTTTTGCCAGATACATACATACATATATATATACACACACACACACATACACACACACACACACACACACACACACACACATATATATATATATATATATATATATTTTTTTTTTTTTGAGACAGTCTCACTCTGTTACCCAGGCTGGAGTTCAGTGGCATGATCTCAGTTCACTGCAACCTCCACTTCCCAGGTTCAGGTGATTCTTCTGCCTCAGCCTCCCAGATAGCTGGGATTACAGGTGTGTGCCACCATGCCCTACTCATTTTTATATTTTTAGTAGAGATGGGGTTTCAACATGTTGGCCTGGCTGGTCTTGAAATCCTGACCTCAAGTGATCCACCCACCTCAGCCTCCCAAAATGCTGGGAATACAGATGTGAGTCACCGCACCCCAGATAGGTATTTATGAACACAATTACCACTCCCTGTAGCGGCAACAAGGGCCTGGGATTTATTCACAGTGGATGAAACTGCAGATTATAGAAAAAGCTCATTTTGCATGATAGAAAGAAAGGTTCATGACTCATTGTAATGTCAAAATACACTGGCCAGAAAACAATGCAAAAAGGCTTCAACATAAGTCAGAATACACTTATTTATCCACATGAGTACAGTTTATGTGTTCCTACTAATTTGTACCCTTCTTATGTATACTTAACTTCCTGTGCAACTAATTTACTAATTTCTACTGTTGGCTCTGCTCTTCTGAGGTGGTAGATATTTTCATAGAGCCACTCAATTCTCACTGGTGACTACTCTCTAACTTTCATTAAAGAAAAATAGTAGGTTAAATATCTATATAGTATCTAAGGACAAGGATGCCTATGTAAGATGTTGCTAAGGACTTAACATTTTTAGCTTTGTATCTTGGATTAGTGTCCAAACTTATACTGAAGAGAGGCTTGTAGTGATTTGAAAAATTGATTTCCTAGCATGTGAAATCCTCAAGATAAAGTTTATCTCAAGTTTTGATGTGTTGTTGTTATAGATGTAATATTCTATCATGACAATAAACATACTAATCATAAATGTAAATAATCACTGAATTCACTTTTCTCAAATTATATTTTATCTTAACCTAAAATAGCCTAGTTAGCATGTTCAAAATTATAAACTCCTCTTCCAAGTACTCTGGGGACATGTTCACAAGAATACCTTCAAACTTTGTTAATTTCTTCCTCTATTTCACCACTGCCCTCTCTGAAGTCATCCAAGGCCTCTTGTCAATCAAATGGAGTGCGCTCATTTCATCTTTTCAAAAATTAGTTCACACTATTGATAATTCCCCTATTTTTTTTTTTCCAAAAAGTACTTGAGTGTCCTTTCTGTGGTAGACATGATTTTGGGTATTAGTGATATAGTGTTAGCCAAAACAAAGAATTCTCTGCCCTCATGATGCTAAAAGTTTTAAAGACAAAAAAAAAAAAGAATTTTAAATAAAATGTCAGGTATTGATAAATATTCTGGAGAAAAATAAAACTGAACAAGACGAGAGGATAAAGACTGTATTCTTGTAGAGCTTTATTCTGGTACTATGTTTTGATTTGGAACCTGAATTAAGTGAGAGAGTGACTAGCATAAATATCTGGGGGAAGATATTTTTAGGCAATAGGACAAACAAAGACTTAAAATAAGAATGTATATCACATTTTTGGGAAGCTAGTTAGATAGCAGTTGAAAATTACACTTGGATTATACACGGCCTGAGGCCATAGTAAGTTTTTTTTTCTTTTATGCTAAATTCCGTGGGAGGATGTTTTGCAGGGAACGGTATGGCCATCAGGAGGAAAATTCTAGAAGGGCCTTTTCGCACATTATGTATAGAGTCAACTCTTGAGAGAGAAGATGGGAGAGAAGGAGAGATAGACACACACAGAGAGAGAAGTGTAGTGAATGTGGCAAGAATAGAAGCTAGGAGACAAGGTGGAATATGATACCCAAGTTATCCAAGTTTGTTATAATGATTACCTAGGTTAGGATAGAAGCAACAAATTGGTACGAAGATCAAATCAGGGAATATAATTTTGAATATACAGCTAAAAACCTTTAATGAGGCAGATGGTGAATATAATAAAAGAGGCGAGAGTGATGATTCCAAAGTTTTTGGCCTGAGCAAATGGGTAAATGTTGATTTTATCTGTTCACATAGAGATGGTGAGTCAGAAACAGTATGACATATATTTGTATAGTGGGGAAGAACAGGCAGTTTGGTTTCAAATATATTTGAGTTTATTATACAGACAAGTGAAAATATTAAATAGGATATTAGATAAAAGTCTTGGCCAGGCATGGTGGCTCATGCCTGTAATTCCAGCACTTTGGGAGTCCAAGGTGGGTGGATCACCTGAGGTCAGGAGTTCAAGACCAACCTAGCCAACCTGGTGAAACCCTGTCTCTACTAAAAATATTTTTAAAAGTTAGCTGAGCGTGGTATCAGGCACCTATAATCCCAGCTATTTGGGAGGCTGAGACAGGAGAATTGCTTGAACCCAGGAGGCAAAGGTTGCAGTGAGCCAAAATTGCGCCATTGCACTCCAGCCTGGGCGAGAAGAGCAAAACTATATCTCAAAATAAATAACTAAATAATAAAAGTTTTGAGCTATGGAGGAATTTAGGTTTGTAATTGTAAAAATGGAAGTTATCAGTTTACAAATAATATTTAGTTATAGGTCTGAAGGGAATAAGCAGAGATTGAATGCAGATAAAGAAGTGAAGAGGTGACAAGAGGTCTCAAACCTGAATATTGGTTGGAAAGAGATGGAAAATCCAGTGAAGGCTACGGAAAAAGGGAGGTCAGCGAGTTAGAAAGAAAACATCAAAATGTTCCTCCTAGAAACCAAGCAAAGAAAGTTTTCAAGAGGGAATCATGTCCAGTGCTTCAAGAAGGTCAAGAAAGACAAACATTTAGAATTTACCTTTGGATTTGGCAATGTGCTGTTCATGACATTGACAATAATAGTTTTGATTAGTTGTTAGAAACAGAAGCTTGCTTGGTGTGGGTTAAGAGAGAATGATCAGCAATATAAAATGAATGACATTTTAAATACTTTTTTTTCAAAGAGCAAGGGAGAAAGAGAGAGAGAGAGAGATGTGGTAGTAAATATTACATTGAAGAAGGAACAGTTAAATTTTTGAAGAAAATCAGAGAGGCGTTCTATGTCATATCTTTCATCTGGCAAATGTAGAAAAGCAAGCGTGCATTACAACTTTGCAAATGACATGTGGATCCACTAGCTTGGATCCATGAGAAAACAGAATGGGAATGAAAGTAAGAAGGATCAGTTAGCATAGTGTTTAGGATTTTTGCTTGGAATAATTTCAGCAGTTCTAGGACTCGATGTTATTGTTTAAGAAGTTTATGATACATACACATATAAAGGTGGTTTAAAATAATCAGTAAGGACATTGTTTTTACTGAATTCTTTCCCTAAAATTCCTACAATTCCACTATCATAGACTGAAATGTTGCTGTGTGCTAATGTGTCTCAAATTTAAAACAATGCTTCAAATTCATTTCCTGAACAACAGACCTCAGTTAATAACTGCTTGCTGCATATCCATAAATGGGTTTTCCATTGATATTTCAAACTGAGCATGTTTAGAATCAAAATTGTCTTCCTGAAATCTGCTTTGCTCCTGTAATCTTCTTTCATATAACAGTTTTACCGTTTTCCCAGCACACTGGTTTGTAAACTTGACTGCATTGTCTTTGCTGTTCGAACCACATCCATCATTTACTAAATTACTTGTGTTGGCATCTCCTACTTTCACTTTCTCATTTCCGTTTATACTGCCAGTGCCTTAACGCATCCCCTCCATTGATTGTCAGTGCTCAAACTGACCACGCCATGGATTTCTGTGTCCTGTATTGTCTTATAATTTAGCATTTCACATTGTTAAGTTACTCTTATCATCTACATGTAGCATCATATCATTTTTAACTTTCTTCAGTCTTCTCGAATATCATTATGTAAGGAAACTAACTCCTTAGGGTAACTTTCAAGGTGTGTAAGCATTTGGTTTCCTTCTGATTTTGAAGGTAAGTTATTTTCTGAAAGGTTGGACAGCTGGGGAGTGGAGAAAGGAAACAAATGATACTAGGCACGAAATTTGTTTTTTTCCCTAGATTATAATATGGTCTTGTCAATATTGAGTTGAGTATGAGGTAAGAAAGCCCAGCTGCTTGTAATTTTTTCTATTGAAAGTATAATTGAATGCGTTTCTCCTGAAAACTGATGAGAATCCTAATTATCAAAGTACTTGAATACAGCATAAAAGTAAGCTTCTTTCATCTAAAAAAAAATCCTAGTTTTCTTCAACAGTCACTAGCAGCTGAGTGTCATTCCCCACCAGGCCCCAGAGATAAGACTGATGTTATAAAAGAGAAATAGAACTATTGTTAAGGTATTCTGTATTCTTTAATTAAGGTGATGAGAGTTATAATAATAATAAACTTAATCTAAATTAATTGTTTGGCTCATTCTTGTCCCATTAATCCATAGTCCATTCTGACAACGGACGTAGTCCATAGTCCATTCTGTGCTGCATCATCTCAGTATCTATTCTCTGTACCCTACCCGTCAGTCTGTGTCATTTGCCCATGTTTGTTTATGTTGTTGTCTCCATGTTCAATGTCCTTCTCTCCTCATTTCACTTAAATCTCAAGGTCCTTTAAAATACTCCTTCTATTATAGAGGCTGCTTTCTGCAACACTTTGATTTTGTCTTAATTCCTGCACTTATTTTAGTTTTTCCTTGTGTAGAAGTTAACTGATTATATGTCTGAGGCTAACCACATCTTCATTTCTCTATCCTCACAGCAGCTGTCATAGGGTTGTCTTACTCCAGGCAGTTGATTATGTTTGCAATAATGGGACTTAATGGACCAGCATACACAGGAGCATCTTTCATTGTAACAGTGTACTTCTAGAGAAGTATATCTTCCAAACAGACTGTCAATATTTCATTTCAGGGGATTTGTGATTCTAATAGGGGAAATGGGACTTTTTAAAAACAATTTGAAAGTGCAAAAGTCAGTGGATTTTAGTATATTTACAATTTTGTTCAACCATCACCACTAATTCCAGAACCTTTTCAACATTTGCTCAAAGAAAATCCTAAACCTCCCAATCAATCCCTCACCCTATTTCTTGGTGATGATTAATTTACTTTCTGTGTCCATGGATATATCTATTCTGGATATTTTACATAAATGGAATCATATAATTTGTGGTCTTTTGTGTCTGGTTTGTTTACTGCACATACTCTTTTCAAAGTTTATCCATATAATAGCACGTACCAGTACTTTCTTTATTTCTTTTTATTGATGAAAAATATCCAGCTGTACATATCGCCCAATAGTGTTAATCCATTTAACAACATTTTGGTGCCATATTTTAAAACATGATTGCCTAATCTAAATTCATGAAGATCTACTTTATGCTTATTTCTGAGTGTTTTATAGATTTAATGCTTATGTTTCAGTCTTTAATTCACTGTGAATTACTTTTTATGTATGGTGTGAGATAGGGATCCAGATTCATTATTCTACATGTGGATATCCAGTTTTCCCAGTACTATTTGTTGTAGAAATTATTCTTTCCCCATTGAATAGGTATGTTCTTTTGTCTAAATTGACTGAACATAGATATATGGGTTTATTTTTGATATCTCAATTTAATTACATTGATCTATACATCTGTGCTTATGTCAATATTTCAATTTATGACTACCATGGCCTTGTATTAATTTTGAAATCAAGAAATGTGAGTCCCTCAATTTTGCTCTAATATTTCAAGATCATTTAACTAATTTGGATCATTTGTATTTCTGCATGAATTTTAGAGGTTTGTCCTTTTTCCCTTTCTTCAAAAAGATATTTTGATAGGAATTGCATTAAATCTGTAGATCAATCTGTCATCTTACTAATATTAAGCTTTCTAATCCATGAACATAGAATGTCTTTCCATTTATTTAGGTTTCTCGCTACTTTCCAAAAATGTTATATAGTTTTCAGTCTATAAGTCTTGCACTTCTTTGACAAATTACTCCTAAATATTTTATTACTTGTTATTTTATTATGACAATAACTTTCTTAATTTCGCTTTTGGGTTGTTCATTCCTTGCATATGAAAATACAACTGATTTTGTATATTGACCTTGTATTTTGATAATTTGTTCATTAACTATACATTTATTTTTGTGAATTTTTAGGATTTTTTTTCCCCTATAAGATTATGTAATCTATCAATTTTCAGTCTGGATACCTTTATTTATTTTTTATCTAATTATCCTGGCTAGAATTCCAGTACAATGTTGAATAGAAGTGGTGATCCTGGATATCACCACTTTCTCATCTCAGGTGAAACACACAGTGTATCACCATTAAGTTTGATGTTAGCTGTGGAATTTTCACATATGCCCCCATCACTTTGAGAGAGTTCCTTTGTATTCCTAGCTTGTTTCGTATTTTTATCATTTTGTTAATTTTTTTCTGAGTCCATTGAGATGATTGTGTGTGTTTTTTCCTTTAAATCATTAATAAAGTTTATTGTATCAGTTGGTTTTTGTGTATTGAGCCAGTGTTGCATTCCTGGGATAAATCCTGATTGATCAGTGTGCATAAGGCTTTTAATATTCTGCTGAATTCAGTTTGTTGGCATTTTCTTAGAAGTGTTGCTCACCCTTCTATTTTTGGAAGAGTTTGAGAAAAATGGGTGTTAATTCATCTTTAAATGTTTGATAAACTATTCAACAAAGCCATCCAGACCTATATGGTTCTTTCTGGAAAGCTTTTTGATCACAAAATCAATGACTATTTGTTGTAGGTCTTTTCAGGTTTTCCACTTCCGTTTGAGTCAGTGTCAGTAGTCTGTTTCAGATATTCATCTATTTTATCTAAGTTATCAAATTTGTCAGCATTTAATTTTTATAGTATTCTTTAACTATTGTTTAATTTCATTATAGTTGATGGTGATGTCTCCACTTTCATTCCCGACTAGTAATTTTAGTCATTTCTTTTCTCTTGAGAGGTTTAGCTAAAGGATTGCCTTTAAAAAATCTTTTCAAAGATGAACTTTTGATTCTGTTTATTTTCTCTATTATTTTTCTATTCTTCATCCTATTTTTCTCTACTGTAGTCTTTATTATTTTCATCTTTCTCTTGCTATACCTGCCCTTCTTTGCTTTGTTTCTAAAGGGGGAAAGGTAAGTATTAATTTGAGATATCATTTTTAATACAGTTGAATATTCAGAATTTCTGGGAACTGCTTTTGCTGCACCTCTTAAGTTTTGTTATGTCCTATCTTCTATGTTTTTATTCATCTCAAAGTATGTTTTAATTTCCATTATGATGTCTTCTTTAACTCATTGGTTTAGGAGTGTGTTGTTAATTAGCACATAGTTGTAAATTTCCCTAGTGTCCTTCAGACTATGTATTGGCATCTAATTTTATTTCATAGCTGTCAGACAAATAAATAATAAATAAAATATATAAGAAATAAATAAGGATTCTTTTCTACTTTATCGAAATATGTGGTCTAATGTATGAACTGTTTTGGGCAAGACTTTGTGTACACTTGAGAAGATTGTGGATTCTGCTGCTATCATGGAAACTGTTTTATAAATGTTTGTTAGGTTTAGTTGCTTTATAGTGTTGTTTGAATCATCTAGTTTCTTTTCTGATATTCTGTCTAGTTGTTCTATTATTGAAAGTTGAGTATTGAAGTCCCCAAGTACTATTGTTGACTCCATATTTCTCCCTTCAACTCTGTCTTTTGTCTTTGTATGTTTCATATATTTTGAGACTGTGCTTTTTAGCAAATGTATATTTAAACTTGTATATTCTTGATAAATTGACGCTTTTTTCATTATATAATGTCCTTTGTTTCTAGTAACATTTTATATTCTATTAATAAAATCTATATTGTCTAATATCAATATAAAAACTCTATCCCTATTTTAGTTACTGTTTACACAAAATATATTTTTCTATCCTTTGATTTTTTAAATTAAATTTTAAATTATGTCTTTCTGGAAAAGTCTTGGAACATTACTTTGAATTAGACCACATTTGTTTTGGACACATTCTTAACCTTTATTTGGGATATGATATTGAAAGATTTCTTTTATCCCTTCAAATTGGTCCACTGTTCTGGTCCAATTTTTCCCATTTTAAATTGTGCAAAGTTTGTCCTTCTGGAAATGGTGTTAGGTTACAAACTATGCTGGAAATAGAGGTATGAAAGTCTAGAATGAATTGCTCATATATGTGATAGGGACTTTTATGTCTTTTATGTCCACAAAGAGACAAGGCTGAGACATATTTTTTCTTTGCTAAAGTAATTGAGTTTGAATAAGAATTTCAGTTCAAAATGTAATTTTATTTGAATTTTAAAATTAATGGCAAATTAATGCATAAATACAAATTGGTGTCAGAGTGAAGATGTCAGTAAGCATATGCATCAACTTCAACAAAAGACTGCTGTGAACATTTCCCAATTCTATGTTAAGATAATGATCATGGTGATAGTAGTAACAGTAGTTGCAGTAGTAATAGAAGTAACATTAGCAGGAGCAGTAGTGTCAGTGATGATGGTTGTAATAAATAATAATAGTAGCTATTTAGCACAGTTCTAAACACCTCATATATAATCACTCATTTAATCCTCACAACAGCCCTAAGAAGTTGGTACTATAATTATTCTCATTATATTGATGAGAAAACCAAAGCTCAGAAATTTAAACAACTAGCCACTATACTCACATCTAATAAGTGGAATAATATAGATTTAAAACAAGAAATTCAGTAGTTCAGGAGGGAAAGAGCATGTATGACTCAGGATCAGATAAATATGAAGACTGATGAGATTCTATAGGGTAACTACATGCAAGACTTTAGTAAAACTAAAGGATAGGAAAGCAAAGTATTTTCAACAAAAGGTGATGTAACAACTGGTTGATCACATGGGAAAAAAATAACTGGTTACCATTTCTTACCACCCAATAAAGCACAACAGGGGAAAGCACAGACAACAATAGACCTGAAAATTTACAGCTGTAGTCCCCCAGGTTCTTTTCTTCTTTGGATTTTGAACTACCAAGATATGCATGAGATAGCTCAGCTTCATGAGAGGCAAAACATAATTGCTGCAGAGTCTTTTACTTGCCAAGTAGCTAAAGCCAGGTGATGTAACTAATAAAACCAAGACAACACCTGCAGTGTATACATTTATAAACTACATAGACAAGCTAGTAGTAGGTGTCTCCAGATCTGCTTCAAACTTTGAATAACATACCATAATTCATTTGCTAGTATATCTCATCCTTATAGTGACCAAAAGTCAGTACCAGACTTTTAGGCAACCGACATGTAAGCGTAGAGCTGCCCAGTTCAGCAATAAAATAATACCATCCTTACAAAGGCAGGATAACCAGTTTGCCTTTTGATGATCAAGTATTTTAAACTTTAAAAGTTCAATGTTTTAATTTTTTCTTTTTATTGTTAGTGTTTTTTTACTTTCTAAGAAAACTAGTGCTACGCCAATGTTGTGAAAACATTCTCTGATATTTTCTTTAAATTATTCTAGAGACTTGTATCATTCATGATTAAATCTATCTATATAAAATTTAAACAGTATGAAATAGAGGCCAAGGGTCACTTTTTTAATATGATTAATCTGTTATGGCACCATTCACTTTTCCATATAATTAACTGTGCTTCTTTGATGAAAATCAGTTGACAGTGGAAGTGTGGGTCTGTTTCTGAACTTTCTAACTTATTATTTATTTTTATTGACACCAGTACCACACTATCTTGGCCCAAGAGAGTAGGTTCTGAAATGGGCTGGTACAAGTTCTTAAACTTCAATTTTTTTTTTTTTCTATTCTAGGCCCTTTGAATTTCCATAAAACTTTTAGAGTCAAGTTTTCAATTGTACCCTGCCAAAATGGGCTGTTGTGATTGCAACAAAAAATTGTTTTAGAAGAATGAACATCTTAACAATGTCGAGTCTACCCATTTATGAACCAGTTGGCTTTACCATTTATGTAGATTTTTGCTTTTGTTTTTAACATTTCTTTCACCAGTATTTTGTGATTTTCAGGGTAGGTATTTTGTATGTGTGTCTTTAAGTTTCTTCATAGGGTAGAGACTTTGCATATCTGCCATTAAGTTTCTTCATAATAGTTTTGTTTTTTGATGGTATTATAAATGGCAGATATATACTTTCATTCTCCAATTATTTATAGCTAGTTTATAAAGAAACAATTGCTCATAAAAGCAGAGAATAGAATGGTTGAGTGGTTACCAAAGGCTAGAGGAAGAGGGACATGGGAATGTTGTGCAATTAGTATACAGTTTCACTTATACAAGATGAACTAGTCCGAGATATGATATACAGCACAGTGCCTATTGTGCACTTAAAATTTTTTAAGAGAGTAGATCTTATGTTAAGTGTTCTTACCACAAAATCAAACACAACAAAACCTAATGGATACAAGAAAACTTCTGGATGTAATTGTTATGTCTATCACCTTGATTGTGGTGATGGTTTCATGGGTATATCATAGGTCAAAACTCATCCAATTGTATGCATTAAATATGTGGAGGACATTTACCCCAATAAAGTTGTTTAGAAATACACAATTGACTTTTGCATATTGGTTTTATGTTCTGAAAACTTGGTAAATCACTTACAATTTATAGTAGTTTATTAGTAGAATAATTAGGATTTTTTATCATGCTATGTTATTGTCTGTGAACAAAGACATTTTATTTCTTTCATTTCCATCTGTATGAGATGGAAAAAGTTTGGTTAAATAAACTAAAGATATATATGTATATCTCATACAAATGGAAAAATATATAAAGTGTATATAAAATGGGTATTGATTTGACATTTTCTTCTCTTTTGAAATGCAAATATTGTGGCAGAAATAAGATCCTAAAAAGTTGAAAGGCAGTTGCTTTTCCTAAACATTATGGGTGTATAGAATGTTCATTGCACAAGGGTCCTGGAAGAGGGCTCAGTGGAGCTGAAATGTGGCACATGGTCACTGGGTTATGTATGCCAGAAAGTGTTTAGAGTGGGCCTGGATTACCCTGGTTAAAATGGGAACGTTTTGCATTCATTGGATTTATTTTATAAGCAGTTACCTTCTACTGGAAGAAAGAGTTAATGGGAAAAGGGAACCTGTGAAGAAAGCACTGGACAAGAGAATGGGGAAAAGGTGCATTCGGATACAGAGAAAAGTATGATGGAAAATCTCAGTGTTATGAATTTTATCCATTTTTCTTTATTTGCATAACGTCAACCTATTAGTACAGTATAAAAGGCAAAGGACCACAGTTCTTTCACCCTTCAAATCTTTGTTGAACGTCTATATATACTAAATAATGAGACACAAAATGATAATATGCAGTTTCTGTAATTTTATCACTTTTGGTGAAACTCCCATCTTCCTGCTCAGCCATGACATTAGGGTGGGGACCTGACTTTAACTACAGCCATTTTCTGTTCCTGACAGTGAATTTATTTGAATAGACTCAAAATCCACATCCCAACACAGCAAATGGTTCAGATATAAGCATGTGGTTCAGTTTGGGTAAATAAACTTAAGATATTTTCTGGATATTGGTTTACATAAATTTTATTGTTTTGTAGACACTATTGGAGATATTACTCTTGTGGATGGTAGGTTACAGTGCTAATAAGAGTAGCTATCGCTTGATTTGAATACCCTAGAGGAAGGTAAAAAAATGATAAAGAAACAGAACTGAAGCCCTAAGAATATTCTGAAAGTATTTGTTTACATTTAGTACAGTTAAAATTAAGAGGTGTTGTATGTGGGTATGTGTCTGTCTATGTGGTGGTATGGTAGAAAATAGGGCTGGGGCTAGGAAGTAATATTTGAGCTAAAAAATGAAATAGTTTTGAATTTACTCAAAGTTTCCATCTTTATCCTTTAAGCATGTGGAGCCATCTATGATTTTTATAGGAGGAACAAATATTTTTTATGACAAGTGTCAAATTATACACCTCTGCAGCTGGAGATAAAGGAGACCTAAATTTTGAATTGCTAACGTCCTGAAAATTTTAATATGCAATATCGTCTCTGTATAATCACAACGAAAGGTGTAATTAATTGAACATTGTCAAAGTTAATTGCAATCTGAATGGTGCAGGATGCCATACTTCCTGTCAAACTTAATTTAAATCTTTTTAAAAGGTAAGTCACTTTTTAATTGGTTTGAAGTCTTCCCCAAAGCATGCCTTTCCATCTGAAATCATTTTATTGGGAACTGAAATAAAGTGATGTGCTTGACACAGCTAAATGAAGCACATCACCATTGTGCCTGACAGTTAGGAAGTTTAAACTGACAAGAGCATCGCAAAAGAATCATTGAAAAAGTGGACTTTGAAGTAAGGGTACAACCAACAGACACTGGTTTGGCCTTGGCAAAATAGGGGGAGTTTTCCTTTTCTGTACATCTTTTTTCTCATGTGTCTACTTAAGGAACTAGAGTTTTCTCTGTTATTTGTAGTTCATAAGAGAGCTTTGGGTATCTAAATTACTAAAAGCAGATGCAGTGAACTGAAAACATATATAGAACTATATAAGCCATTATTTCAGCTTTACTTTCTGTAATTTTGATGAATCTGATTCCTTGTTTGCCTCAATGAGAATAAAGAATTAAAAAATAGATATAAGGTTATATACTACATTATTTTAACTCTCTTTTCTGTATTTACAGATGAAGTTCTTCCCACCTCTATAAAAATAAAACCTGTTTTTTCCCACTCATCCACATAACTGTAATTGACTGTATCACCTACTGGTCATGTTGGAAGAGTCACATAATTCATTCTCGAATCACTTGGCAGATTGTTGCTTGTATATGCAAATATAATAAAATTCATTATATCCATCACTTCCACATTCTCAGTCCATATAATCACTATTTCTTAATAAATACGTAAATCAGTATTTTTGTTCACTGAACATTTTGACCTAGCTGCTTCCTGGGTCATGGCGAAATTGTATTTTCTTACCCTATCTGAAGTTAGACATGGTTCTGTGTGACTTCCTTTGGTCAATAAAATGTGAGTGGATATGATGTATGTTATTTTCAGATGAACGCTTTATTTTAGGAAGAAAAAAATTTCCTTAATGTGTTAAATTATTTACTAATATTCTCCAGCAAAAAAACTGTTCATTATTGAAATCTTTCTCATTCAGTCAGGGACAATCAAAGATACCCACTGTCACCACATCTACTTCATATTTTACTGGAGGTGTCAGCAAACAATAGTAACATAAGTTAAACAAAGAAAAAAGATGTTATGATTAGTCAAGGAAATCACAAGACTGTCAAAACTGTTATCACATGTGATTAAATTATTTTTATAGAAGACAAAATATCAGATATAGAACATTATTATAATGAACATGCTTGACAAGGTGGTTGGATATAAGATCAACATACAAAATAAATTATATTTATACCTATTAGTAACAGTGATCATCCTTGCACTCTCAAACATATCTTGGACTGGCTACACATTATCTGTTGACAAAAACTGACCTATTTTGCTATTCTATGCTAGGCTAGCCGTTGTTCCCTGACTTGCACATCATGACATATATAGAAAAACAATCATATTTGTTTAGCAACCAAAAGGCTGCTTTTGGCCAGAGGGAAGCACCCCAGAATCATTTATGGCATATGCTCTTTCATATTGATAAACTACCTTGAAACTTACAAAGTGCTTTCATAGACAGTTTGTAGATGTTTATCCTAGCAAATAGAAATATGCAATCATCCGCAAAGAATCTATTTTTAAATAGACCTGATTCAAATAGTGATTCTGCATATGTATAACCATCATTTGATACACTCTCCTGCCAACATAACCTACTTAGAACTGATGTAAAATCTTATAGTTTATTCCTATTGTAATGCTGAGGAAAAAGCTTATAGCTTATTCCTATTGTAATATTGACTTGGCTCATAAAACCATTCATACCCGTGCCCAACTGCCCCAAATATCTTCCTTTTTGCCATATATATGAGAAACAATGTTGAGACCAGGTGGTTCAATATGAATCAGACTTGAAATAGTCTTTTAATGTTAAGACCTATAAGATGAACTTTCTACAGCTTTTGGTCAACATTAAGCATTTTCAGGGTAGAGTGAGAAACAACATCAATAATTGCTGATTATTTCAAAACCTTTGTTATAGTACTCGTTTTTAAAAATGTGGCTGAATAATTTCTCTTTCAGACTTGTTTTTTTTCTACAAGTTTATAAGTCCAAACATCTTCATCTAAAAATGTATATGATTGGTATTTTAATTCCATTTTAGCCACAATTTTGGGCAGAAATAGGGAGATAAAATATTAATGTGAAAACAATATTTACACTCAGGATTCAAACTCACAAGATTTGTAAATTCACTTCCTGCATTTCCCCCTTCCCCACCCCGTTTCTTACCAGTCAAAGGATTTTTAACCTATGTCAGAGCTTTTTGTCATCTATTAGGAACTCAGCGACTCTGGTTTGCTTGCTTCATTTACCTGCTTATTTTGGTCTCCATTTATCATTATTTTTAACAGTTGTCAGCATTAAGTGTAATTTGCTACATCAGCCAACTCACACAGCAAATGCAAATCCTTTTGAATTTCACTTGCAATTTCTGGACTTCCCCAGTCCTTTCAGTTTTGCTTTTTCAGCACTACTTGATTTTTTGCCTTTAGGGACAGCGATTTTTATTGTTTTAAAGGTAACAGAGACTAAAACAGGCATGTTCAATTAGACATGGTTCTTCAGAGACATACAAACTAGAGCACTTATAGTTTAACAACTATAGTCTAGATAACTAATAGGACTTTTCTGTCCTGTGATAGATAATATACAATAATTGGAACTTTTGATCCTATTTGAGGAGGACAACAGCAGAAGACAGTTATGTTTGCATACCCTTTACGTTTCTTCAATGCTGCTCCATTATAGCATTTAATTTTGATTTAAGCTTTTAGTTTACTATTGTTTGCTGTTATTTCTGAAAATGACAATTAAGACCACATTTCTTTGAATATTCAAACATATTAATTAGAAACTCAGCTTTCTGTTTGCACAGTATTCAACTTTAGCACCATTTTTCAGATTTTTCATGAGATTTACAAGAGCTAACATTTAAAATACCCTTTGGGCACAAAATGCAAATTGTTTTATCTTTTTATTGTAGATCATAAGTATATGTGTTCATATAGCCATATTTCCAAAGCTGGGTGAGATACAAAGCCACACAGATACATACGTTTTTGCTTGTTTGTTTTGTTTTGTTTTTTGCCCTCAGTATAAAGAATAGCAGACACATTTATTTAAAGTCAAAGCAGGATATCATGGCTAAATGCAGACGTGTTAAGCTAAGATTATAGTCTCTTAATTGAAACACCTAATAAAACTAACACCAATTAGAAAAAGAAGCAAAATAAATTCATTGCTAGTAACATGATCATATGCCCTTAAGCCATAAACTTCAAAAGTGTTAATCAGTGAAAAGCAGCAAATGGAGTGAAAATGATTCAACGTCAGGCCCTTTCTTCTTTGCCTACCTCTTTTGTCCCCTTCCTGCACATGCACATTCAGAGCCTGACGTTGTCATTAGGAAAGCACAATACTTTTTCGGAGGGACTATCACAGGCTTGCTTATGTCGCTGGTCAAACATGGCTGCATGAAATCTGGGAAAGGGGGAAGAGAGCAGCACTGTGGTTGACTCACACCAATCATGGTTCAATGTCTGGGCCCAGGTGCATGAGCTCCAGAATCAAACTGGGATTCTTTCAGCAAAGAATGGGGGCAGCTGTATAACAGGGATGTGACTCTGTGTCTACCACATTTATTTTCTCCTAATGAGAAAGAAAAGACTGAGATAGGACCTTTTTCTCTTCCCTCTTCATACTAGGGGAAATGGGAATGGCTGCTGAGAAATCAACAACTAAGATTCTATTACAGAAACCTAGGATTTATGGTTCCTTGTGGAATTGGAATAATCTGAATATGTATCTCTGTGGTGAGCTGAAAAATGTACCCTCTCCCCCGAAAAAGACAAAAAAATTCACATTGTAATCCCTGAAACTTTATCTGTCAAAAAACGATCTTCACACACACGATGAAGAATTTTGAGATGGGGAGATTATTCTGTTTTATGCAGATCAGCCCCAAATACAATCACCTGTAACCCTGTAAAAGGCAGAGGAAGATTACACACACACACACACACACGAGGCAGATTGAGAGACAGAGAGAAACAGTGTATCTGGGCAGAATGTAAATACTCAGACCACAAGCCAATGAATACCCGAAGCCACTGGAAGTTAGAAGAGGTAAGAAATGAAATCTGCCGCAGGACTTTCAGAGGAAATTCAGGCCTGTTGATACCTGGATATCAGCACAGTAATACTCGTTTCAGACTTCTGCCCTTCAGAACTATGTGAGAGTAAATTTCTGTTGTGTTATGCCACTAGGTTTGTGATAATTTGTTGTAGCAGTCACAGGAAGCCAACGCAATCCCTTCTGGGAATACGGCATAATCCTCATTTCACAACTCCTCCCTGCCTTTGGCTGGGGTAGAAAAAAGTCTATTCTTCAACTGAAAAATCCTCTTTCCGTCTTATTTCATTTTAGAAGTAGGAAAAAGTAGATAGTTTGTGAAGTCATTTCCTCAAAGCCCAATCATTCTGCAACCGTGTTTTCCATCTGTCCATTGAATTATCTTTAACAAATAAGCTAATGACTGCCTAATAACAAATCTTAAAGAGTATTTGATTTTTAAGTGTTTACCTTGACTTTGCTGAATTTGACAAGATTTATCCTTTCTTCCATCTTAAAACTCTGTCCTTACCACAGTGATAACACAGACAATGCTTTCAAATTTTTCTGTCTCTAGTAAATTTATTTTTCAGGAATGTTTCCTCCAACACCTAATCTTTAATGTTATTTATTCTAAATTTTCATACTTGGTCCTTTTCAGTTACTCTAGAGTTCATTCTGGACTTTTTCCTCCACACTCTCATGAACGCAATGTGAAATGAGTTAGCACAAACACATGTAAAACAAATGACGTATTGTATCATTAAAGAACTTTAAAGTAATTATCTTTTATTCCATTATTTCCCATTTTTCATTATAAGAATTTTGGTTTCATGTTACTGAGAACAGGCTGCTAGTTTATGAGATCACGTTTATAGCAAGAAAAAGGAAGAAAACTTCTAAAAACACAAATACTTTCTTAATTAAGCAAATGCACACTAGGTTAATAAGATGCTCAATTCATGTGAATAAAGCTTTGTTAACATTTATGTAACATGGCACTTTAGAGTCATTAATGAAATGTTCATAATACCAGAATGTATACTCTATGCCTGTATATTTACCTTCATTTCACAAAAGTAAACATTGATATTAGGTGAAATTGAGAAGTTTAAAATTCATGACATGGTTTAGTGATCTGTATCTTTCCATGACATATGAAAGATGTGCTTGGAGTGAAATAGTTTTGTATTTGTCCATTCTCAAGCTGCTATGAAGAAATTCCTGAGACTGGGTAATTTATAAAGGAAAGAAGTTTAATTGACTCACAGTTCTGCATGACTGGGAAACGTACAATCATGCTGGAAAGAGAAGCCAACATGTCCTTCTTCACATGCAGGCAGCCAGCAGAAGTGTTGAGCAAAGGGGGAAAAGTCCCCTATAAAACCATCAGATCCCGTGAGAACTCACTATCATGACAACAGCATGAGAGTAACCTCCCCCATGATTCAATTATCTCCCACCGGGTCCCACCCACCACGTATGGGGATTATGGGAACTACAATTTAAGATGAGATTTGGGTGGGGACACAGCCAAACCATATCAACTGTGCCTCAAGTATTATTATAAAGAAGTCTTTATGTTCAAGGTTGTAGTATTGAGATTGGCTTTAGGCACAAATGTAGTGGAGTTTCTTATCCAAGTGGAGTTTCAAGAATGTATGGAAATGCCTTTATTTCCCACCCTAGCCCCAGATCCCTTTACTAAACCTAAGACTTCTCTTTTTTTTTTTTTTTTTTGAGACAGAGTCTCGCTCTGCCGCCCAGGCTGGAGTGCGGTGGCCGGATCTCAGCTCACTGCAAGCTCCGCCTCCTGGGTTTACGCCATTCTCCTGCCTCAGCCTCCCGAGTAGCTGGGACTACAGGCGCCCGGCTGGTTTTTTTTTTTTTTTGTATTTTTTAGTAGAGACGGGGTTTCACCGTGTTAGCCAGGATGGTCTCGATCTCCTGACCTCGTGATCCGCCCGTCTCGGCCTCCCAAAGTGCTGGGATTACAGGCTTGAGCCACCGCGCCCGGCCTAAACCTAAGACTTCTCTCGTAGAGCTTCCTTGTTCTACCTAAAGTCTTTAATCATTTGCTAAATTCCATAACTATTTTATAAAATAATATGTTGGCTGTTATCAGTACATCGAAGAGCATTTAAACTTTCCAAAATATTGTTTCTGAATGTAAAATTGTATAAATTCATAGGTTTTAAATGCATTGAAACCATTTGTGGAAGCACAGAGTAAGGGAGGAAATGTGCAGATGATGGTTGGTTGGAATCTTCAACTCTTCTAAAATTGTATCTAGGGGATGAATTATAACTATGGACAATCCTGTCCTAAGCCAATAAATATCTTTAAGTAGCATATCGGCTATAACTTAATTTCATTCAGTAGACAAACTATGTAACACGAATCTTGAACTATGTACCAAACAAAATAAAAAGTTAGCTTTATATTGTGGAAGTTATTAGCATCAAGATGGAGTTACTTGTGTTACAAACCCTGACAGAGCTAGGGAAGGCCATGAAGAGAGGGTTCTCATGCACAAATGCCTGAAAACCAAAAAGTCACAGAAGACTCTGCAAAAATCATAATCTTATATGAAGGTCATCACAAACTTACATAAAAAATACTCGTGTGTAAGTACATTGCCCAGAACTCCCTGCCCAACCTCAAACTAGTACCACCCTTGTTATTGATCCTTGTAGACAATGATAATTATCTCAAAACAATTATGTAATCCTTCTAATTCTTCCTTTAAATCTTTTTCTTCCTTTACTTCCCTGAATAGACACATAATTTATTATGGCACATGTATTCCCATTGCAATGCCTATTCTTGAATAAATATTTTCTCTTAGAGAGTCTGCCTCCCTATTATTTAATTTGATAATAGTTTCTATTCTTTTTTTTTTTTTCTCAGTTGCCTTCAGCTCAAGCTATTCTTTTTTGTAAGAAAGAAATATGTATTTTGGAGACCTGCCCTGCTTCTTCAACACATATTCTTGCAGCATTCATATCTGTAGGAAGTTTAGGCTTTTAATAAATTCTGTTTACTTAGAAATTATGAAATGGGTGAGATTTCTAGAGAAATGCTTGAGAAAGTGGTTTTAATATACAGTTAGATATTCAAAAAGATGCCTGAATAACCAATCATATTTATTCAAGTATATGTAGGTACTGTATGTATTTTTGGGGGGGGAGGGGTGTGGGAGGGGAGTACAGAGTTTCGCTCTTATTGCCCAGACTGGAGTGCAATGGCATGATCTCAGCTCACCACAACCTCTTCCTCCCAGGTTCAAGTGATTCTCCTCCCCCAGCCTCCCAAGTAGCTGGGAATACAGATATATGCCACCCTGCCTGGCTGATTTTGTATTTTTAGTAAAGATGGGGTTTCTCCACATTGATCAGGCTGGTCTCAAGCTCCCGACCACAGGTGATCCACCTGCCTGGGCCTCCCAAAGTGCTGGGATTACAGGCATGAACCACCGTGCCCTACCCCGTATGTAGTTCTTAATAAAACAAACATACTGTCTACCTTAAAAGAAATGTTGTTGGTTTAGTGGACTACTTGCTTTTAAATATATTTGATGCTTTTAGTCGTACTCCCAGTGTATGTCAAAGAATACACAGATATGAAAGGAATTTTATACTTATATATAAATTTATAGAATAATATTTAGATATAAAGATAGAAGAAAATATTTGGAAGTTGATATTTCAAAATTAACATGGAGTTTCCTTTAAATTTGGAGAATAGATTAAGCTGTCAATTACCTGTAGATTAGTGAAACAGTTTGAATCGTTTATATTACTATTCCTTGAAAATAAGTTCCTAAAACTGTTCAGAAAAACTATTACCTGACTGAAAGTCAGAAGACATCAAACATCAAACTGCTGAAAAGACTAGGAAAAGATTAGAAATTTAAATGGGTTTATTTGCTGGTCCAATGCCACAATCGAACTGCAGAGGACACAAATCAGCTTTCAAGGAGGGTGTAAGCAGATGTTGAGTAATTGAAGAATACAATCATTAGTGGCTACTAAATATAGGAAAAAAATTATGCTCAGAATTAAAACTTTTGTGCAGTGAATGGGGAACATTACTAAATCTAGTGAGAGGGGAATCTACTGTGGGAGTGTTAGAGATTAAAAATTAGTTTAAGGGGATTTGAGGACTGTGGTCATCTTAAAGCAATTGATTTGGAAGAATAAAGACAGAAGAGACAGAAGAGTGAGTCTTATTTAAGAGGCACAGTCCTGGTAGAATAATTTATTTTCTTCTGGGTATATAGCCAGTAGTGATATTGCTGGGTCTAATGGTAGTTCTGTTTTAAACTATTTGAGGAATCTTCAGACTGCTTTCCACAGTGGCTGTGCTAATTTACATTTCCGCCAATAGTGTATAAGGGTTCTCCTTTCTCTGCAGTCTCACCAGCATCTGTTGTTTTTTGACTTTTTATTATTTATTTATTTATTTATTTATTTATTTATTTATTTATTTATTTTATTTTATTTTATTTTTTGAGACCGAGTCTCGCTCTGTCGCCCAGGCTGGAGTGCAGGGGCGCGATCTCGGCTCACTGCAAGCTCCGCTTCCCGGGTTTGCGCCATTCTCCTGCCTCAGCCTCCCGAGTAGCTGGGACTACAGACGCCCGCCACCACGCCCGGCTAATTTTTTTGTATTTTTAGTAGAGACGGGGTTTCCCTGTGGTCTCGATCTCCTGACCTCGTGATCTGCCTGCCTCGGCCTCCCAAAGTGCTGGGATTACAGGCGTGAGCCACCGCGCCCGGCCTTGACTTTTTAATAATAGCTATTCTGACTGGTGTGAGGAGGGTATCATCTTATTGTGGTTTTGATTTTATGTTTCTCTAATGATCAGTGATGGTCAGCATTTGTCATGTGTTTGTTGGCTACTTGCATGTATTCTTTCGATAAGTGTCTGTTAATGTCCTTTGCCCATTTTTAATGGGACTTTCGGAGTTGTTTTGCTTGTAGTTTGCTTGTTGAGTCCTTTATTGATTCTGGACATTAGACCTTTGTCAGATGTACAGTTTGTTAATATTTTCTCCCGTACTGTAGCTTATCTTCTCTATTGATAATTTTTTTTTGTTCTGCAGAAGCTCTTCAGTCTCAGTAGGTCCCACTTGTCAATCTTTGTTTTTATTGCAATTACTTTTGAGACTTAGCCAAAAATTATTTTCCAAGGCCAATATTGAGAAGATATTGGCCTTGAGGGTTTTTGCATCTGTGTTCATCATAGATATTAGTCTGAAGTTTTCTTTTTTTGTTGTGTCTCTGCCAGATTTTGGTATCAGGTTGATGTCAGCTTCATAGAATGAATTAGGAAGGAGCCTGTCCTCCTCGATTTTTTAGAATAGTTTCAGTGGGATTAGTATCATTTCTTCTTTGTACATCTGGTAGAATTCAGTTGTGAATCCATCTGGTCCAGGACATTTTTGGTTGGTAGGTTCTTTGTTACTGATTCAATTTCAAAAGCTGATACTGGTCTATTCAGGGTTTCAATCTCTTCTTGATTAAATCTTCAGAGATTGTGTGCTTCCAGGAATTTATTCAGTTCCTCTAGGCTGTCTTCCAGGATTTAATAGTTTGAGGTCTTGCGTTTAAATCTATTTTAGTTAATTTTTGTATATGATGAAAGGTAGCAAGCCACCTTCAATCTTCTTCATTATCCCAGCATTATTTATTGAATAGGTACTCATTTCCCCATTGCTTGTTTTTGTTGACCTTTTTGAGTATCAGATGATTGTAGGTGTGCAGCTTTAATTGTGAGTCCTTCCTTCTCTTCTCTTTTCTTTTCTTCCTTCCTTCCTTCCTTCCTTCCTTCCTTCCTTCCTTCCTTCCTTCCTTCCTTCCTTCCCTCCTTCCTTCCTTCTCT
The DNA here is from genome assembly GCF_007565055.1 of Rhinopithecus roxellana. Lineage (NCBI taxonomy): Eukaryota > Metazoa > Chordata > Mammalia > Primates > Cercopithecidae > Rhinopithecus > Rhinopithecus roxellana. The sequence continues at coordinate 66,947,555 of NC_044554.1, forward strand.
CTTCCCTCCCTCCCTCCCTCCCTTCCTTCCTTCCTTCCTTCCTTCCTTCCTTCCTTCCTTCCTTCCTTCCTTCCTTCCTTCCTTCCTTCTTTCTTTCCTTTCTTCTTCTTTCTTCCTTCCTTCCTTCCTTCCTTCCTTCCTTCCTTCCTTCCTTCCTTCCTTCCTTCCTTCCTTCCTTCCTTCCTTCCTTCCTTCCTTCCTTCCTTCCTTCCTTCCTTTCTTTCTTTCTTTCTTTCTTTCTTTCTTTCTTTCTTTCTTCTTTCTTTCTCTTCTTCCTCTTTCTCTTTTCTTTCTTCTTTCTTTTCTTCTAACTCTGTTGTCCAGGTTGGAGTGCAGTGCCTCGGCTTACTGCAACATCCACCTCCTGGGTTCAAGCGATTCTCTTGTTCCTCAGGCTCCCAACTAACTGGGACTACAGGCAGTGCCTGGCTAATTTTGTGTTTTTGGTAAACATGTCATTTCACCATGTTGACCAGGCTGATCTCGAACTCCTGGCCTCAAGTGATCTGCCCGCCTTGGCCTCCAAAGTGGTAAGATTATAGGCGTGAGCCACTGCACCGGGCCTATTTATGAGTTTTCTATTCTATTCCATTGGCTTGTGTGTCTGTGTTTCAATATTGGCTTGTGCGTCTGTGTTTCATTATCAAGCTGTTTTGGTTACTGTGGCTTCACAGGATAGTTTGAAGTCAAGTAATGTGATGCCTCTGGCTTTGTTCTTTTTACTTAGGATTGCTATGACTATTACGCTCTTTTTTGGTTCTATATGAATTTTCTAATAGTTCTTCAAATTCTGTGAAAAATGACATTTATAGTTTGGTAAAAATAGCATTGAATCTGTAAATTGCTTTGGGCAGTATGGCCGTTTTTATGTTATTGATTCTTCTAATCCATGAGCATGAAATGTTTTTCTATTTATTTGTGTGTGACCTCTGATTTCTTTCAGCAGTGTTTTGTAGTTCTTCTTGTAAAGATCTTTCACTTTGGTTAGCTGTATTCCTAGGTATTTCATTTTCTTTGTGGCTATTTTAAGTAAGATTGTATTTTTGGTTTCACTTTCAGCCTGGACTTTGGTGGTGTATAGACATGCTACTGATTTTTGTACATTGATTTTGTATCCTGAAACTTTACTAAAGTTGTTTAACAATTCTAGGAGCCTTTGGCAGAGTCTTTAGGATTTTCTAGATATAGAATCATATTGTTAGCAGAGATAGTTTGACTTTTCTTTTCCTATTTAAATACCTTTTATTTATTCTGATTATCCTGACTAGGACTTCCAGTACTATGCCAAACAGGCGTGGTATCAGTGGGCAAGTTGTCTTGTTCCATTTTTCTAAGGGGAATCGTTTGAGCTCATTCAGTTTAGTGTTGGCTGTGGGTTTATCTTATGGCTTTTATTATTTTTGGTTGTGATCTTGTGATGCCTACTCTGTTGAGGGTTTTTTTTTTTTTTTTTTTTTGAGGCGGAGTCTCACTCTGTCGTCCAGGCTGGAGTGCAGTGGCCGGATCTCAGCTCACTGCAAGCTCCGCCTCCCGGGTTTACGCCATTCTCCTGCCTCAGCCTCCTGAGTAGCTGGGACGACAGGCGCCCGCCACCTCGCTCGGCTAGTTTTTTTTGTATTTTTAGTAGAGACGGGGTTTCACTGTGTTAGCCAGGATGGTCTCCATCTCCTGACCTCGTGATCCGCCCGTCTCGGCCTCACAAAGTGCTGGGATTACAGGCTTGAGCCACCGCGCCCGGCCATTTTTTTTTTTTTTTTTTTTTTTTTATCATGAAGGGATGTTAAATTTTATTGAATGTTTTCCTAAATCTATTGAGATGATAGAATGGTTTTTGCTTCTGTTTATGTGGTGAATCACATTTATTGATTTGTGTATGTTGAACCAGCATTGCATTCTAGAAATAAAGCTACTTAATTGTGATTCATTAAGTTTTGATGTACTGTTATATTTGATTTGCTAGTATTTTGTTGAGGGTCTTGCATCTATATTCATTAGAGATATCAATCTGAAGTTTTCTTTTTTTGTTGTGCCTCTGTCAGATTTTGGTATGGGGCTGATACTGGCTTCATAGAATGAGTTATGAAGGAGCCTCTCCTCGATTTTTTGGAATAGTTTCAGTAGGAGTGGTATCATTTCTTCTTTGTACATCTGGAGAATTCAACTGTGAATCCATCTGGTCCAGGACTTTTTTTGGTTGATAGGTTACTCATTACTGATTCAATTTCAGAAGCGAATATTGGTCTTTTCAGGGTTTCAATCTCTTCTTGATTCAATCCAGGGGTATTGTGTCCTTTCGGGAATTTATTCAGTTCCTCTAGATTTTCTCACTTGTGTGCATAAAGTGGTTCATAGTAGTCTCTGAGGATCTTTTATATTTTTGTGGCATCAGTTGTAATATTACCTTTGTCATTTCTGAGTGTGCTTATTTTAATCTTCTCTTTTTCTTTGTTGAGTCATATGCACTCATATATTCGTCACTGTACTATTCACAAAAGCAAAGACGTGGAATAAATCCAGGTGCCCATCAATAGTAGATTGGGTTTAAAAATGTGATACCTGTACCATCATGAACTACTACACAGCCATAGCAAAGAATGAAGTCCTGTCCTTTGCAGCAACATGGATGGAGCTAGAGGCCTTCATCCTAAGCAAATTAACATAAAAACAGAAAACCAAATACCACATGTCCTCACTTGTAAGTGGGAGCTAAACATTGAGCACACTTGGACATAAATGTGGGAACAATAGACACTTGGACTGCTGGGGGAGGAGGTGGTAAAAGACTACCTATTTTGTACTGTGCTTACTAACTGGATGATGGGATCTATACTCTAAAACTCAGCATCATGCAATTTTCCCATATAACAAATCTGCACGTGTACTCCCTGTATCTCAAATAAAAGTTGAAATTAAAAAAGAGGCAGTCAGGTGCAGAGGCTCACGCCTGTAATTCCAGCACTTTGGGAGGCTGAGGCAAGTGGATCACTTGAGGTCAGGAGTTCAAGACCAGCCTGGGCAACATGGTGAAACCCCATCTCCACTAAAAATACAAAAATTACCTGGGCATGGTGGTGCATGCCTGTAATCTCAGCTACTTGGGAAACTGAGGCAGAAGAATCACTTCAGCCCAAGAGGCAGAGGCTGCAGTGAGCCAGACTGCACCATTGCATTCCAGCCTGGGTGACGGTATGAGACTCAGTTTCAAAAAAAAAAAGGAAACAGCTCTCTAATAGACTATTTCAGAAATTCTTGGAAGGGGAGGTTGAAAATAAAATAATGTACATGGATTAATAATATTTAATAAAATGTAATGTGAGGAAAAGTTGAGCAAATTTGAGACTGAGAATATATTTACCATGCTTAAAATTAAGGCACTAAATGAGATGGATAAGATAGAGAGGGTGTACATATAAAATAAATACATTGAGCAATGCCATGTTGATGATATGGCTTTTTGGCTACCTCTGAACAAACCTTTTGCTGATATGTTTTTCACCAAAAGTGAAATGCTTCGCCACGAAAAGATTCTATATCGAGTTGCTGATATTGCAGTAGATTTATTGTTATTAATGATCTGAACAGGAATAGAGTTCATTTGAACTCCCATTTGCTCCTGAGACAATCTGTTTAAAACAATATTATGATTGAGTGGACATAGTTGAGAGGACTGATGAGGAACTACTTCAACCTGGAAAATGAAGAATTCATTAGCCTAATTTTCTGGTAACAGGTCTTTTGAGCCCTTGTAACCAGCACTAAGTTGTCATGGTGAGGGTGAAAGTTAATAGCGGAATAGGTGAGGATTCTGACCTGACTCTCTCAAGCAGTTAACAAGGTTATTCTGCAATAGAATTGGATTCACAGCTTTTTAGAGCTTGCAAGGACAGGGATAATTTTTAATATCAGAAACTTAAAACGGAAGCATCTCTTTAGGCTTTCCGAAAATTCTGACTTGTCTTGCAGTGGTCTTTTTTTTTTTTTTTTTTTTTTTTTCCTGTGTGTGTGTGTGTGAAGATTGTCCCGTGGGCTCATTCAGTATCATATTATAACAAAAACTGTAGCAAGTATTTCCTTTACATTTAAACCCCAAGTTTATTTTGCAGATTACATACTAATGATACACATATTCAAGATTTTCTTTCTTTCTTTCTTCTGTCTCTCTTCTCTTCTTCCTATAAAAATATAACAGGCCAGGTGCAGTGGCTCACACCTGTAATCCCAGCACTTTGGGAGGCTGAGGCAAGTGGATCACGAGGTCAGGAGTTCAAGACCAGCCTGGCCTTGAACATGGCCAAGTCAGCCTGGCCTGACATGGTGAAACCCCGTTGCTACTGAAAACACAGAAATTAGCTGGGCATGGTGGTGGGTGCCTGTAATCCCAGCTACTCGGAAGGCTGAGGCAAGAAAATTGCTCAAACCCAGGAGATGGAGGTTGCAGTGAGCCAAGATCACACCACTGCATTCTAGCCTGGGTGACAGATCAAGGCTCCATCTCAATAAATAAATAAATAAATAAATAAACAAATAAAATATGTATATAATGAGACAAGACCAGCAGTTGAACTATGTGCTCTTTTAGATTAAATTTTCTTGCTTGTTTGATTGAAATCTATGCTATCACATTGATTTATCTTAAAAAATAATTTAATAATGTGATAGGTTAAGATGTGTTTTTCGTGTGATTCACATATTCTGTATATGGTCCTACACTGTAAATGTGGTTTGTATAACTCACTGAAAGTGTTTCAAAGACAGTGATTTTTCTTACAAGATCTCTAAAGTAAAGGAGATCAAAGGATTTTCCCTAGAAGATGCACATTAGAGTTTATCTAAGGAAAATAAAAAAAAGTTCCAATATAAACATTCTCACTGTCCCATTATTTAGGTTAAGCTGTAGGTCACTGCATAAACTTTGTGTATATAAAACATGTATTTCTTTTGTGGGTAGCCTATCATTGCATTTATGATCCTTGACCTATATCACCGCACAATAGAAGAGCTTCATTGCAAATAAAAAATAGCATTTTGTATTGTAAAATCGTTGAGATTTTTAAGTTGGATAGAGGATGAGCATGTGCACATACGTTGATACATAAAGAAGTGTAGACTCCTAGGTCTAAAAGAGATCTTTAGACCTTATTAATTTCAATGACTTTGGTAGTGGTCACTTCAAGCTCTAAAAAACTATCAAAGATATTCTCAATACTCTTCCCTGACCTGGTGCCTTTGCAGGTTTTTATAATGGTTTTAACAGCTTTATCACATTCAGGTGCCGTCGTGAATCTCCATCAGCTGTTTCCATTTTACCTGCACACACTTTGCCTCTCAATCTAAATTGTTGGGCTGGGCTCATTAATGTCTTTTCCCAGCTCTCTCTCTGCTCATTTCTGCCACTTATCTTCAATAAAACCCTCCAGATCTTGAATGACTTTTTCCCTTTTATTTTCACTAAGCAAGTCATAATGATATTTTACTCATCTTAAAATTTGAGACAGCAGGACCAGCAATAGCTAACAAAATGGGTTATAAATGAAATGGAATCTATTCAAGCCTAGGAGAACTTTCATTCACTGAAAGTCAAACTCACAACACCATGGAATTCTCCTGAACCAAAACCTGTGAGTTTTTTCTGTAATATGTTGATTTTTAAAATGTAACTTGTATTACATTATTACATAATTGCTTATGTATTATTATTTTAGAAGTGTTTCCTTGGTACTTCATTGACATAGATCCAAAAGTTATTTAATATAATGTGTTTTAAAACTGATTCGACTATAAAAAATTGGATCATTATCAGTGATGGAAATTATTAACATTTAATCTCCAAGACTAAAAGGAGGCCATTAAACTTCACTTATGATCTGTGATGTGGAAACATATATATATATATATTTCAAATTCTACTCAAATTCACTCTGCAAAAATGTGGTCCTAAAATTCTTATATTGCAAAAATGTACATAACTTTAGAGTATAAGGAAATGTAGAAAATAAAAATTACCTGTTTTATTACAATCCAAAAGGAAACATTGCTAAAATTTTAGTCTATGCCTTGCTTCAGAAAGATAAATTATCCCAGGGAACAGTTTCTATGAAATTATTTAAACATACACTACTTATATTTTATAGAATTTTTAATAATATGATGGTACAGGTATATATCACTTGATTATCAACTTCTCTAACTTAAAATTCATGACTAACCTCACATATTAACACACATACATTTGTAATTTTAATGACTTCCTACCATTTCATTGTATGATTATACTATGATTAATTTAATATCTCTTCTATTTGGAGATATTTAGTTTGATGCTATTTTAAATAAATTATAATAAACATATTCTTTTCTGTGATATGTATATCTCTATGATATAAAGCTACATGCAAAATTGCTTGATAAATAAGTAAACTCATGTTTTAGATTTTTGCTATGCATTCCCAAAAATATCTTCCAGAAAATCTCCTAATGTACAGTCTCAATAGATATGTATCAGTATTCATTTCTCACACATTTAATAGTACTTCTTTCCCTATTAGGATGGCTTAACACCAAAATACATATACTGTCATTTTAACAAGTAATCAATATGAAAATTGATATATGTAACTCTCTTTTATACTAAATCTTTGATATGTTTGTATTTTATATTTCCCCATCTCCATTTAGACACTGAATTTTAATTGAAAACCCTTAGTTCATGTTCAGATTTTATTAAATTTACAACAGAAAAATGTATCATATACCCAAGTTGTTTAAAACGTACTTAATAGTTTGCCAATAACTGAATCAAGTGTCAATTTTTAAATTAAAATTGAGATTATTTCAAATACAATTAACATTTCAATCACACTAGCCATATTTGAAGCTCTATCTGGCCAAGGGCCACAGTAGTGTACAGCAGAGATCTGAAGTCCTTAGTAGAATGATCAACAAGAACCTATGTCATCTGGCCTCCCATAAACTGTGACCTCACTTTTTTCCATTCTTCTGATCATTTACTGAACTCCAGAACTCTAGATTTCCTACCCTTTCTGGAAGAAAGGATGTTTGTATTAGCTATTTTGTATGTTTCTATTAGCTATTTTCTTTGCCTACTATGCCCTTTCCTCAAATATCCTCATGGGTTGCTGTTACAACTTCCTGTCTTTGCTTATATGTCCCTTTATCAGAGACAGCTTCCATCTCTATGACCCTTAGCCAACTTTATTTTTCTCATAATACTAATTTCCTCTTTGTATTAGTCAGGGTTCTCTTAGAGGGACAGAACTAATAGGATATACATGTATATATATCCTATTAACTTACATGATCACAGGGTCCCACAATAGGCTATCTGCAAGCTGAGGAGCCAGGAGTCCCAAAACTGATGAACTTGAAGTCCGAAAACTGATGAACTAAGTCCGATGTTTGAGGGCAGGAAGCATCCAGCACAGGAGAAAGACATTGCCTAGGAGGCTAGGCCTCTCTCCTTTTCATGTTTTTCTGCCTGCTTTATGTTTGCTGGAAGCTGATTAGATTGTGCCCACTAGATTGAGGGTGGATCTGCCTTCCCCAGCCCACAGACTCAAATGTTAATTTCTTTTGGCAACACCCACACAGACACACCCAGAATTAATACTTTGTAACCCTCAATCCAATCAAGTTGACACTGTATTAACTATCACTCTCCTTTTATCATCTGTCTCCCTTCTCTAGAATATAAGCACTATGCAGACAGGGACATATGCTTACTACAGTATATTTAGTGCCTGGCAAAGAGCAGATGCTCTAGTATTTACTTAATAAGAAATGCCATTTGTAGCTTCTAATTATTAATGGGTTCCATATGTGTGTGGTGTGTGTGTATGTGTGTGTGTGTGTGCACATTACTGCTCCCCCTTCTCCTCTTTCTTCTTTATCTTTACTTTTCAGTGTGATCATGCATCTTAAGGACCACTTCCCCTTACCCTAATTCTTATCATGTATTCTATTGCTTTCCTTCCAAATTCAAATTTTTACTGATAGATCAGTGGATAAGAAACACTTTCACTTCAAACATGGGCTATGTCAATCCTAGGCATTCACATAAATATACTTAGGAATTAAAAACTCTTGACAAGAAGTATTTAGGACTAGGATTAAACAACAGTATAGCCCACACATAAGTTTCACCATATATATAAAATGATAAGTGATGTAAACAATGAATTATCTCCCACTTCCTCTGTTAGCCAAAAATCAGTTACTCCCAACATAGACCTTATCTATGATTCTGTAATAGATAGTTATTACAACCTCTTGCATATATGTATTTTAGAATTGCTGACATAATGAACACTTGGCTCAGAAGACATCATACAATCTTAGAAAATTATATCAACAGTATTATAAACACTGGTGATTTATATAATTCAAATTTTTAATTATAACAAAGTACCCATAATTATGGAAAAAGTAATCATTTTCAGAGAGCTCTCTTCTGTTTTTACTATATCTTCTGCAATCTTCTTTCTGATGCATTTCCATTGATAGTATAAAAACTAAAAAAACTGTTTTAATAAAACTAATTGTAAAAATATTTATCATCCTAAGGTAAGTTTACATATACCGATACCTCTTGTCATATTGCAAGATTATTGCCCTTGGAGATAACTTTCTCATTTGTCCATTTATTTAATAGTACCTGCAGTTAATCTTCCAAGTTCTCAACAGGAGAATGCCTTCCTATGGCTAACACTGCCTTTGTTATTTCAGGATGGGTTTCTCTAATGCTTTCTAATTAAATCTCTATTTGAAGACTCTCAAGGGAGTCAGGTCATAAAGCTGCTCATTTGTAGTGAAATTGAGCATATGGAATGTGTAATGTTGGTCTCATAGTTCCTGGAATAGCTCACTATTTGCTTCGGGTTTGAATTCAGGATCCAGCTAAACCCCATTTTAACACAGCTCACACATAACCAGATTAAATGGAAAATTAGAATTATACAGGAAATTGAAACTTTGGGTTATATTTCTTATCATTACCCATGTGGTTTCTAATGTACCCTTCCCCCACATCTTTGTCTGGTAAACTTCTAATGACCCTAAAGGCCAAGAGATATTTCTATTTTTCCTTTGAAAACTTTTGCAAGTTTCACAGGCAGTTAGTGGTGTCTTACTCTGACATACCAGAGGCTTTCCTTCATGCTCTATGTGTAGCAACCCAGACACTTGTAATAGCCCTCTTAACTATTTCTACCAGCTACAAACCTAGGATTTATTCTTGAATCCTTGTTCTCCCTTCCTTCTCCCCTAATCAGTCACCAACTACTTTGCATTTTATCCTCAGTAAATGTGGTAGAGAGACTAATGGCTCTCTACAGATACCCACATTCTAATCTTTACTATTTAATCTTGGACAAACTCTATAACCCTTGTGCTTTAAGTTTGTCAGGTGTAAACTGAAGATTATAAAAGTACACTACTACCTGCTAAAAAGGGTTGTGGGGATTCAATGAATATATACACTTAGATGAGTGCCTGGCAGGAACCAAGCACTCAAAAATATAATTACTCTAAGTTATAGTTCTTTACCTGCATTTTCTCATTTGAGCCTTACAAAACACTTATAAAGTGAGTATTAACAGTATTTCCAATTACACGTGAGGAAATTGAGGTTTAGAGAAGATGAATAACTGTAGGGGTCAGTTGGAGGAGGGTCAGAGGTTGGGAACCCAGCAATTGGGTTCTAAGACATGTTGGTTTACAATATTTATTTGGATGATAAGATAATTTTTATTTAATCAATTTAGAAAAGATTTTTGTTAGAATTTGAGATAAATTTTTCATACCGAACTGCTAAACCCTTATATATGTATATAACAAGCCAATATCTCTTAAAGAACTGGATATTTGGAGACAGGGGAAGGACAATTGTAAATTCTCTACCATAATAATGACGCTAAGCTATTTACATTTAAGGAGAATTGGACTCAGATAAAAACATACTCTATGGGCTTAAAGTGAAATGTGTAAGTCTGGTATTCAAATTCAATCCTTTGGTAGATCTATAGCATAACAGATACACATTAAGAAATTAGTAGTCTAGATATTTTACATAAATTTTGCAAGAACCAGTGAAACATGTTTATTTTAAGTAAAAAGTAGCCAAGCCCTTTTAGGCAAGAAACTGATATTGAAGTAAAATTATTCCAAGAAAAAAAAAGTTGGCCTAAGTGCTGTAAACCAAAAATAAAATTCTAAGCCCACCAACCAACTGAATAGATCCCCTGTTGGCCAAGCAGATCCCCTCAAAACCTGAAAAACTAGTTCAGGCATGGTGGGAAGGAAAGGACTTGGACATATCTAATTATACCCTCCTGCCTTCGGAGTTTAGACACAACTGGTCAGCATTAACATTAAAACAGAGATCTGAAGACTGAGAAATGGACTCTTTGTAGCAATAAGATGATAAATTTCAATCTCTCTCTGGTATAACATCACATGACAGATAGCAGACCCTGAAGGAAGTCAATGTATTTTACCCCAAATTATATGTCTTTGACATATTTTGAAACGGCCCCTGCAAAGCTGTCTCTTGTGATGGAAATTTGCATTCTGTAGAGAATCTTCTTCCCTTACGAGGTCTTTTTGGGAGAGTTTGACACCTTTTAAGGTCTGATAAGAGACATTCATATCTATTCTCTCTGAAGCCTGCTACCTGGTGGCTTCATTTATATGACAAGATCCTTGGTTTCCACAATCCCCTCCACCTTATCTTAACTCAAGCTGGCTTCAGCTCTTCAGGAAGAGCTTAACTCTTTCAACCAATTGCCAATCAGGAAATCTTTGAATTGACCTGTGACCTGGAAGCCCTGTGCATGCCCCACCCACTTCTAGATGTCCTGCCTTTCCAGGTTGAACCAATGTATACCTTACATGTATTGATTTATGTCTTTGTCTGTAACTTATGTGTCCCCAGCATGTATAAAATCAAGCTGAAACTCAATCAACTTGGGCACATATTCTCAATACCTCCTGAGGCTGCATCCCAGGCCATGGTCCTTAATCTTGACAAAATGAATCTCTAAATTAATTAAGATCTCTCTCAGATACTTTTTGGTTTACAGTACCTTGGACTTACTATTTCTCAAAATTTGAGGTCATTCTTAACTAGCATATTTTACTCTATCTTTATGAACTTTCACTTGAACACATGTACACAAAATGTTCTAAACTTCAAATTCATGAGTTAAGGCTAATGTGAAACCCAGCAGGTCAAGGATTATAAACTATGTTTATATTTCCAGCACCCTGCTGGCTTATTTATTTATTAATTCAACAAATACTCAGCTCATTATGGACTGAGAACTGTCCTTAGGTCTTGGGACATGAAAAAGACCAAGACAGTGAAAGAGTTTAGGTTCTAGTCAGGAAAGATAAGCATTAAACAAATAAAGAAGAAATTGATACATAATATCACTGAAAAAAATCTCAAATAAATGATTGTTAGGTCAATACTTCAAGTTTACAGTTGTTAATCTCTTTTTGATTTCTCTATATTTTATGTGATTAAGAGTTTGGAAAATAATTTTGAAAGTATTTTTATTTTTCAGATAGGGAACTGAGAAATCTATGGATTAAACTATCCAGTTTACTCCTCTAGTTACTAAGATAAAAAAGAAAATGTGTCTTTAGATTATTCAATATAAATCTTATGCAATTTTTATAATAATTGTTAAAATTATCTTTACATATAAGACATGCACATATATAGACATTCAGACATATACATTATAGATATAAGACATACACATAGCAATAATTTTAGTGGGCTATATCTATACCTACACTGTGGCACTTCAAAAACCAATAGCTATTCTGACATGATACCATGCCCTAGGCCATATTCAAGTCTATTCTTCTAGAATTACAATTTTAGGAGCCAAATATAACTTAAATAAAAGTGGTTGGTAGCGAGGAGAAAGAATTATAGATTATGTTTGTTTTTTCGTTGCTTGTCCAACACTGTTTTTAATTTAAGATTTGTAGTTCAATTCCTGTTCAAATGGTATGTAATTAACAGATCTCGATCTTTGTTTGAAAACCCTCAATTTTTTTGTTTGAAATCCAAAGATGAAGAAAACAAAAATCAAATATTAACTAACTCTGGAAACCAAAAAAATGCCTACAGTTTCAGAGGAATGTACTAACTACAGATGATAGAAAGTCTTTGAAGAAAAAACAATTTGTGGACTGCCTATTCTTCATCCATCAACAAGTAATATAGAAAAAACAACTTCGTCTTCTCGTACTTTCTGTCCAGTAATTCAGAGAAACATATTAATACCAATGAGAAAGCTGAGTAGTCATCCTTCTATCCTGGAGGGAATTGTTCCATGCCACCCTTCTTTCCCCTCCCTCACAACACTCTGATGCCCAAGATTGCCAAAATGATTTCTCCAGTTGCTGCCTCATTGTGGAAATTGAAACTCCCAAAAAGTCTCCATTAAGGTCCAGTAGATCTGTGGGAGATGAAGCTCTCTAATACTAGAACTTGCCAAGCCAGTGAGAGTAATACTTGTGCTCCAGCTGTAAATCTAAGAACACAATTTTATCAGGTTCCAAGTGGACAAGGAGTGGGGGCCACATGCAAACCATATTTCCTCTCAGCTGGCAAATTCTGAGGTTAGATCACTTATATTTGAAGAAAAGTAAACAAGAAACAACAAAAATTGTGAAATTTTGGAATTACACAGTAAACGGGAAAAATAATTCTAAAAGTTATTAGGAAATAATTAGAATAAACTTCAAAAGCTGGACTTGTAAGTTAATGAAGATGAGGCACCCATGAAACTGGAGCAGAAAGTCATAGAAGAAGAATTACTGAGATAAAATACAATGAGAGGATCTTTTAAAAAATCAACTAAATGATATCTCATTGTAGTTTTGATTTACATTTCTTTGTTGATTAATGGTATAAAAAAGTAGAAAGAATGCATAAGACCAAGTATTTGATAGCATAACAGAGTGACTATTGTCAATAATAACTTAATTGTACATTTAAAAATAACTTAAAGAGTGTAATTGGGAGGCTGGGGCAGGAGAATCGCTTGAACCTGGGAGGCAGAGGTTGCAGTGAGCCGAGATTGTACCATTGCACTCCAGCCTGGGCAACAGGGTGAGACTCTGTCTCAAAAAAAAAAAAAAAAAAAAAGGAATTGAATTCAAAAAATAAATGCTTGAGGGGATGGATACCCCATTCTCCATGATATGCTTATTACACATTGCATGCTATATCAAAATACCTCATGCACCCCATAAATATATATACCTATACACCTACTGTGTGTATATATATATATATACCATGTATTGTATTTTGTGCACTCACAAAAATCCAAACTAAAAAAAAAATTAAAAATCAACCAAATAAGATGCAAAGGTGATATAAATTAGATAAAAAAGGGAACGATGAGAAAAAAGTGAAAAAGGTCTAAAAACATGATGAAAAAATTGAAATCCTTACTGGCATGTATAAGCAACAGAGTTGATGTTATAAAGAAATCAAAAATAGAACAAGGAAAATAATGAGGACAAGTTTTGTTCTGGAGGAAGAAGAATAAGAACCCAACTAAAAACAATACATTTTCTTGAGGAAGAGAACCAAAGGTTTGGAATGAAAACAACGAAGTTATAATTAGAAAAAGCCTAATGTAAATCACAAAAAGAAAAAAAACACTCAAAAAATTTTTTTAAAACCTCTCCTCTGGTTTCCATATAAAATCAACTGGAGGCCGGGCGCGGTGGCTCAAGCCTGTAATCCCAGCACTTTGGGAGGCCAAGGCGGGTGGATCACGAGGTCAGGAGATCGAGACCCTCCTGGCTAACACGGTGAAACCCCGTCTCTACTAAAAATACAAAAAACTAGCCGGGCGAGGTGGCGGGCGCCTGTAGTCCCAGCTACTCGGAGGCTGAGGCGGGAGAATGGCGGGAACCCGGGAGGCGGAGCTTGCAGTGAGCCGAGATCGCGCCACTGCACTCCAGCCTGGGCGACACAGCGAGACTCCGTCTCAAAAAAAAAAAAAAAAAAAAAAAAAAAAAAAAAAATCAATGGAAGAACTCATACATCCCATACATTTCACTCCCTGTCATGTCCCCAAATGTTATGGTCTCTGAGACAGGAAAAGAAGAAGTTTTAAAAGTAAGGGCACAGGAATAAGTGAAGAGTGGAGGCCTTTCTGCTTGGGGTTAACATGTGTGCTTGTGTGTATGTATGTGTGGATCCATGAAGTATGGATAGTGATTGGAGGAGTGCTCAGAATCTTAGAAGAATAGAGGTAACATCGCTGTTCACCAGCAGACTGCAGTGTGAGAGCTTCTAGATCAGTACTGATTGAGATAAACAAAATAATTTAAGCAGATATATTACAAAAGTCAGACAGTTATGTGACAATTATGTATTCTAGTCCCTTCATCTGCAGGGTCTCTACCATGTTTTTAGGCCACTGGTGAGGGATTTCTTATTAAATGTTTTATCCTATCAGGACTCTACTCACCTGTGCTTCATGACATTGTATCAGCGATTGCTGCCTGTTTCCCGTATCAGCCATTTGTAGGATGATGGGGAATAGGAGGTTGTTCCATGCTAAATACTGAATTAAGGTTATTGTTCTCCCTTATTAGACACATGCGGAAAGAAGCAGACACAAGGGAGAAAGAAGCAGACAGGAGGAAGAAAGAAGCAGACGGAAGCTAAAAGATAGGTAAGAAAAATATAGTTAAGTAGAAAGCATGTACCAACAAACGACTAAGTAGTGGAAGTCATGAGAAGGAAGGAGAATCAGAGGAATTAGTTGACTACATTAGTCACCTCAGGCCTGAAGGGAAGGGAGAAAGTGGCACTGAGAACCCAGAGAGAGTAGCTGTCTGGTGAGTGACCCTTGTCCAGAGCCATGTGCCATCACTGGGGGATGCAGTCAACCTCCAGCAACAGAGCATGGAGGCAGAAAGCCTGGGAAATAAACTAGAGTCATTTTTCTTCTCTCCTGTCTCCTACTGGTGCCTCCCTTAGGTCTAATCCAGCTTGAAACCAGAGGGCAAGAAAGCCATTTATGATTCATATAAGCAGGGTCAGTTTACCAGGACCCAGGGCACTAGGAAAACAAACAAACAAACAAACAAACAAAAAAATCAAAAGGTAACTTCAGACCAGCATAAGCAAGGAAAAAAAATCTGAATTATTGTGATGAAGAGAAAATCTTGCAAATAACATATTTAGGTAAATAAAATATTTAACCATAAGGATTGGAAGATTGGTTTCATATGTACCTTAGAACTGTCTTTTTAAGAATTTCTTGAAGATTAATGCGTGAGCTTCAGGCAATCCTTGAATTATAAAAGCCCATGTAAAATTTTGTTACTATTTTGAACAGAATACTTGTTTTCTATGTAAAGGCTCTTTTACTGAATTCTTAAAGATGTTTAAAACCAAAAAAGTTCAGAAAGAGAGATCAGTCTAAATTCGTGAGGAAAAGATTATGAGCAAAGAATTGTATATTCTTTTGAGTTGCTTTTATGTAAGATAGAAATAGAAGACAATCCTGGCCATAAAGTATTTTAGAAATATATGGCTTCAGTGACCCTTGAAAAAACTCACTTCAGCCAACAAAACAAAACCAAGATTAAAAGCACAAGCATAAGAACACCGCGAGATAGAAAGCAGGTAGAGAATATTGAAACTGATTAAATGTAAGGTTAAAATAATTGGTCTAATTATGGTTATAAAAATGGGACCATTAAAAATAAGTGTAAAATATGATGTAATTTAATAGCAATTATTTGTGTGCAAGTGACCAGTCTACTGTAAGAACACTACATTTGTGTTGGCGGAGGGAGAAAAGTGGGGTGGTAGAAAGTAGGGGATAAAAATAAAGGGTTCTAATTTTACAGTCTTATGTAGAGAATAAGCAAAAGATGACTTATTATTGATTAACTTGGGAAGTATATAACGAATCATGTTTTTGAGAAACTTAAAGGAAATCATTTGAATATTTCAGGTGCATGAATTACAAATCACTGTAGAATCGAAACATAGTTCATATAGTGAAAGAGAAAAAAATAGGTGAGAGAAATATAACCAACCACATAGGTTACGGAAACATCTGTATAAAAGTAACATGCCCCAAATTTTAAAAAATTCAACTATAGACTGCTCTTAAGAAACACAATCTAGGAAAATTAGAGGTTGGAAATTAAAGAATACACAAAAATTAATTAGGAACCTATAAATCAAATGCATAGGCAATGACCATAATTTATGAAAAAATAGAATTCAAGGGAAAATGCATTAAAAAAAAACAAAGAGCTTCATTTTACTTTGAAAAGACAAATAATTCATTTAATGAATTTTTGTGTACTAAAAATCAAATTGTATAGCTCAAATACGAACATAGAAAATTTACAAAACAGATTTGTGGGAGAGAATAATTAGTATGTTCTTACCCTTTGAGAAATGTTAAATAAAAAAAAAGGATACAGAAATTGTAATGTGTTCCTAAAGTTGAAAAGAGATATCAAACATTTTAATAAAAACATAAAATTTTGCTGAATTATATTTATAGTAGTAGGGACAGAGCTATATCATCTAAAACATGCGATGGAAAAACTGAATTTAAAGATATCATATGTGAATTTTCAAATTATATAGGGATCGGTGGATGGGAGGTATAGGGAGGAAGGACTTGTAATTTGATTGTAAATTTTATCTAGAAGAATAATAAATATTTGATGTAAAAATAGAAAGGTATATATATTATGTATTTCAAATGTATTAACATTGGCATCATATTGAAGTGTTATAATCTTAAAAATTATATGGTTCTGGTGTTATAATCAGTAAAAAGATCAGCACTAACCCAAAATATTTTTATAATAATAATTTTTTAAAAATTATAAAATTAATGTCAACAACAGCAGTCAAATGTCTGAAAAAATATGCATGTTGCTACCTTGAATAGAAATTTGCCTCATTTTCTATTCAATAATTTGTCATTTTTCTTAATGACTAAACTATTTCCCAATCTCCCTTGCAATTCGGCATCACAACGTGGCGGTTGTGGCCAGTGGCATACACGCTGAAATAATATGCTCAAATTTATTTTGAGTGTATATAAAGGGAACCGGCATGCCATTCTCCTACTTTCCTTTAATAACTGGCTGAAAAATAGGTGTCATGACTGGAGCTGAATCTGCCAACTCTGGTCAAGAAGTGAAAGCCATTTAAATGTTGAGGATGGCAGAGGAAAAAAAACAAACAAACAGAAGAAACTTGACATCGTAATGATCATGAACTCACCATCTTTCCTGTGTTTATCTCTTTAGTAACCTGTAAGAGACATAAACTGCTATCTTGGTCTTTGTTAAGTCACCATTTGTAGGTTTTCTCTCACTAAAGGATACGGAGACAGATACAGCTGTATTTGTCTACATAGATTTTTACTGTAATCAGACTGTGAGCCGAAGTTTTACACAGTAATAGAAGGCATTGAGGTTTTAATACATTTTGAAATATTTTAGATATTTTTAATAATATAACAAATACTCAAGACCACCCGACTTTGAGAGTAAAATATTCTCAATGTTTTCGAATTTCTGGATATACTCCTTGCTGATGATCTCCTTTTCCTCTTCCATCTGATATAACCACAGTCTCCAAGGGAAATAACTATTCTACATTTGGTGTTCACCATTCCCATATTCATCTTTCACTACAAAGGATGACATATGTTATTTTACATTTTTAAAATGTCTTATGTAAGGTATCATGTTATAGGTATTTTTCTGCAGGTTGCTTTCTCTCTAATTACCATTATTTGTGAGATTAATTCATGATGATACATTTTCCCTGTGATACCGTACTCTATTAGAGACAGTATTGTAATTCATGTATCTATTTTCTCTTTGATGGCCATTTGAGTTTTTCCTCTTATTTTCCTATTAAAAATCAATGCTGCTATGAGCCATCTTATATGTCTTTTTGTGGACAGGTGACAGTTTCATTAGTGTATATCTGGTGGTAGAATTTCCGTGTCATGGTGTATGTTCACATTTGTTAGTTTTTGCCAAACTGCATTGCAAAGTTAAAGATTCTGCAAATGTGTATCAATACTTTGCATTGTTAAATTTTAAAACATGCTGATCTATTAAGTATAAAATGATATTTCTTTTTACTTTGATTTGTGTTTAATTTTTAGTACAAGTATGGCTAAGTGGTTTATGTGTTTTTAAGCTATTTAGGTATTCACATCCGTGAGTTTCCTGCTGGCATCTTTGCTCAATTTTCTATTCAATTATTAGTCATTTTCATAATGAATTTTTGGATAGGAATGCAGTCTTTAAAAATATCTTTAGTTAATTTTAACTAACTGAATCTCCATAAGAAAAACTTTTACTTCTATATCAGTTATATTTATTGTTTTACATATATATATATATATATATATATGTCCCCAAGTCATAGTTTCTATTTATTTATTTATTTATATTATTATTATACTTTAAGCTCTAGGGTACATGTGCATAACGTGCAGGTTTGTTACATATGTATACTTGTCCCACGTTGGTGTGCTGCACCCCTCAACTCATCAGCACCCATCAACTCGTCATTTACATCAGGTATAACTCCCAGTGCAATCCCTCCCCCCTCCCCACTCCCCATGATAGGCCCTGGTGTGTGATGTTCCCCTTCCCGAGTCCAAGTGATCTCATTGTTCAGTTCCCACCTATGAGTGAGAACATGCGGTGTTTGGTTTTCTGTTCTTGTGATAGTTTGCTGAGAATGATGGTTTCCAGCTGCATCCATGTCCCTACAAAGGACGCAAACTCATCCTTTTTTATGGCTGCATAGTATTCCATGGTGTATATGTGCCATATTTTCTTAATCCAGTCTGTCACAGATGGACATTTGGGTTGATTCCAAGTGTTTGCTATTGTGAATAGTGCTGCAATAAACATACGTGTGCATGTGTCTTTATAGCAGCATGATTTATAATCCTTTGGGTATATACCCAGTAGTGGGATGGCTGGGTCATATGGTACATCTAGTTCTAGATCCTTGAGGAATCGCCATACTGTTTTCCATAATGGTTGAACTAGTTTACAATCCCACCAACAGTGTAAAAGTGTTCCTATTTCTCCACATCCTCTCCAGCACCTGTTGTTTCCTGACTTTTTAATGATTGCCATTCTAACTGGTGTGAGATGGTATCTCATTGTGGTTTTGATTTGCATTTCTCTGATGGCGAGTGATGATGAGCATTTTTTCATGTGTCTGTTGGCTGTATGAATGTCTTCTTTTGAGAAATGTCTGTTCATATCCTTTGCCCACTTTTTGATGGGGTTGTTTGTTTTTTTCATGTAACTTTGTTTGAGTTCTTTGTAGGTTCTGGATATTAGCCCTTTGTCAGATGAGTAGATTGCAAAAATTTTCTCCCATTCTGTAGGTTGCCTGTTCACTCTGATGGTAGTTTCTTTCGCTGTGCAGAAGCTCTTTAGTTTAATTAGATCCCATTTGTCAATTTTGGCTTTTGCTGCCATTGCTTTTGGTGTTTTAGACATGAAGTCCTTGCCCAGGCCTATGTCCTGAATGGTACAACCTAGGTTTTTTTCTAGGGTTTTTATGGTATTAGGTCTAATGTTTAAGTCTCTAATCCATCTTGAATTAATTTTCGTATAAGGAGTAAGGAAAGGATCCAGTTTCAGCTTTCTACTTATGGCTAGCCAATTTTCCCAGCACCATTTATTAAATAGGGAATCCTTTCCCCATTTCTTGTTTCTCTCAGGTTTGTCAAAGATCAGATGGCTGTAGATGTGTGGTATTATTTCTGAGGACTCTGTTCTGTTCCATTGGTCTATATCTCTGTTTTGGTACCAGTACCATGCTGTTTTGGTTACTGTAGCCTTGTAGTATAGTTTGAAGTCAGGTAGCGTGATGCCTCCAGCTTTGTTCTTTTGACTTAGGATTGTCTGGGCAATGCGGGCTCTTTTTTGGTTCCATATGAACTTTAAAGCCGTTTTTTCCAATTCTGTGAAGAAACTCATTGGTAGCTTAATGGGGATGGCATTGAATCTACAAATAACCTTGGGCAGTATGGCCATTTTTACGATATTGATTCTTCCTATCCATGAGCATGGTATGTTCTTCCATTTGTTAGTGTCTTCTTTTATTTCACTCAGCAGTGGTTTGTAGTTCTCCTTGAAGAGGTCCTTTACATCCCTTGTAAGTTGGATTCCTAAGTATTTTATTCTCTTTGAAGCAATTGTGAATGGAAGTTCATTCATGATTTGGCTCTCTGTTTGTCTGTTACTGGTGTATAAGAATGCTTGTGATTTTTGCACATTAATTTTGTATCCTGAGACTTTTCTGAAGTTGCTTATCAGCTTAAGGAGATTTTGGGCTGAGACAATGGGGTTTTCTAAATATACAATCATGTCATCTGCAAACAGGGACAATTTGACTTCTTCTTTTCCTAACTGAATACCCTTGATTTCTTTCTCTTGCCCGATTGCCCTAACCAGAACTTCCAACACTATGTTGAATAGGAGTGGTGAGAGAGGGCATCCCTGTCTTGTGCCAGTTTTCAAAGGGAATTTTTCCAGTTTTTGCCCATTCAGGATGATATTGGCTGTGGGTTTGTCATAAATAGCTCTTATTATTTTGAGGTACATTCCATCAATATCGAATTTATTGAGTGTTTTTAGCATGAAGGGCTGTTGAATTTTGTCAAAGGCCTTTTCTGCATCGGTTGAGATAATCATGTGGTTCTTGTCTTTGGTTCTGTTTATATGCTGGATTACGTTTATTGATTTGCGAATGTTGAACCAGCCTTGCATCCCAGGGATGAAGCCCACTTGATCATGGTGGATAAGCTTTTTGATGTGCTGCTGAATCTGGTTTACCAGTATTTTATTGAGGATTTTTGCATCGATGTTCATCAGGGATATTGGTCTAAAATTCTCTTTTTTTGTTGTGTCTCTGCCAGGCTTTGGTATCAGGATGATGTTGGCCTCATAAAATGGGTTAGGGAGGATTCCCTCTTTTTCTATTGATTGGAATAGTTTCAGAAGGAATGGTACCAGCTCCTCCTTGTACCTCTGGTAGAATTCAGCTGTGAATCCATCTGGTCCTGGACTTTTTTTGGTTGGTAGGCTATTAATTATTGCCTCAATTTCAGAGCCTGCTATTGGTCTATTCAGGGATTCAACTTCTTCCTGGTTTAGTCTTGGAAGAGTGTAAGTGTCCAGGAAATTATCCATTTCTTCTAGATTTTCTAGTTGATTTGAGTAGAGGTGTTTATATTATTCTCTGATGGTAGTTTGTATTTCTGTGGGGTCGGTGGTGATATCCCCTTTATCATTTTTTATTGTGTCTATTTGATTCTTCTCTCTTTTCTTCTTTATTAGTCTTGCTAGCGGTCTGTCAATTTTGTTGATCTTTTCAAAAAACCAACTCCTGGATTCATTGAATTTTTGGAGGGTTTTTTGTGTCTCTAGCTCCTTCAGTTCTGCTCTGATCTTAGTTATTTCTTGCCTTCTGCTAGCTTTTGTATGTGTTTGCTCTTGCTTCTCCAGTTCTTTTAATTGTGATGTTAGAGTGTCAATTTTAGATCTTTCCTTCTTTCTCTTGTGGGCATTTAGTGCTCTAAATTTCCCTCTACACACTGCTTTAAATGTGTCCCAGAGATTCTGGTATGTTGTATCTTTGTTCTCATTGTTTTCAAAGAACATCTTTATTTCTGCCTTCATTTCGTTATACACCCAGTAGTCATTTAGGAGCAGGTTGTTCAGTTTCCATGTAGTTGAGCGGTTTTGATTGAGTTTCTGAGTCCTGAGTTCTAGTTTGATTGCACTGTGGTCTGAGAGACAGTTTGTTATAATTTCTGTTCTTATACATTTGCTGAGGAGTGCTTTACTTCCAATTATGTGGTCAATTTTGGAATAAGTGCAATGTGGTGCTGAGAAGAATGTATATTCTGTTGATTTGGGGTGGAGAGTTCTATAGATGTCTATTAGGTCTGCTTGCTGCAGAGATGAGTTCAATTCCTGGATATCCTTGTTAACTTTCTGTCTCATTGATCTGTCTAATGTTGACAGTGGGGTGTTGAAATCTCCCATTATTATTGTATAGGAGTCTAAGTCTCTTTGTAAGTCTCTAAGGACTTGCTTTATGAATTTGGGTGCTCCTGTATTGGGTGCATATATATTTAGGATAGTTAGCTCTTCCTGTTGAATTGATCCCTTTACCATTATGTAATGGCCTTCTTTGTCTCTTTTGATCTTTGATGGTTTAAAGTCTGTTTTACCAGAGACTAGGATTGCAACCGCTGCTTTTTATTCTCCATTTGCTTGGTAGATCTTCCTCCATCCCTTTATTTTGAGCCTATGTATGTCTCTGCATGTGAGATGGGTCTCCTGAATACAGCAGACTGATGGGTCTTGACTCTTTATCCAGTTTGCCAGTCTGTGTCTTTTAATTGGAGCATTTAGTCCATTTACATTTAAGGTTAATATTGTTATGTGTGAACTTGATCCTGCCATTATGATATTAACTGGTTATTTTGCTCATTAGTTGATGCAGTTTCTTCCTAGCCTCGATGGTCTTTACATTTTTGCATGTTTTTGCAATGGCTGGTACCGGTTGTTCCTTTCCATGTTTAGGGCTTCCTTCAGGGTCTCTTGTAAGGCAGGCCTGGTGGTGACAAAATCTCTAAGCATTTGCTTATCTGTAAAGGATTTTATTTCTCCTTCACTTATGAAACTTAGTTTGGCTGGATATGAAATTCTGGGTTGAAAATTCTTTTCTTTAAGAATGTTGAATATTGGCCCCCACTCTCTTCTGGCTTGTAGAGTTTCTGCCAAGAGATCTGCTGTTAGTCTGATGCGCTTCCCTTTGTGGATAACCCGACCTTTCTCTCTGGCTGCCCTTAAGATTTTTTCCTTCATTTCAACTTTGGTGAATCTGGCAATTATGTGTCTTGGAGTTGCTCTTCTCGAGGAGTATCTTTGTGGTGTTCTCTGTATTTCCTGAATTTGAATGTTGGCCTGCCCTACTAGGTTGGGGAAGTTCTCCTGGATGATATCCTGAAGAGTGTTTTCCAACTTTCCCCCTCACTTTCAGGCACCCCAATCAGACGTAGATTTGGTCTTTTTACATAATCCCGTACTTCTTGCAGGCTTTGTTCATTTATTTTTCTTCTTTTTTCTTTTGGTTTCTCTTCTTGCTTCATTTCATTCATTTGATCCTCAATCGCTGATACTCTTTCTTCCAGTTGATCGAGTCGGTTACTGAAGCTTGTGCATTTGTCACGTATTTCTCGTGTCATGGTTTTCATCTCTGTCATTTCGTTTATGACCTCTGCATTAATTATTCTAGCTATCAATTCTTCCACTCTTTTTTCAAGATTTTTAGTTTCTTTGCACTGGGTACGTAATTCCTCCTTTAGCTCTGAGAAGTTTGATGGACTGAAGCCTTCTTCTCTCATCTTGTCAAAGTCATTCTCCGTCCAGCTTTGATCCGTTGCTGGCGATGAGCTGCGCTCCTTTGCAGGGGAAGATGCGCTCTTATTCTTTGAATTTCCAGCTTTTCTGCCCTGCTTTTTCCCCATCTTTGTGGTTTTATCTGCCTCTGGTCTTTGATGATGGTGACTTACTGATGGGGTTTTGGTGTAGGTGTCCTTCCTGTTTGATAGTTTTCCTTCTAACAGTCAGGACCCTCAGCTGTAGGTCTGTTGGAGATTGCTTGAGGTCCACTCCAGACCGTGTTTGCCTGGGTATCAGCAGCAGAGGTTGCAGAAGATAGAATATTGCTGAACAGCGAGTATACCTGTCTGATTCTTGCTTTGGAAGCTTCCTCTCAGGGGTGTACTCCACCGTGTGAGGTGTGGGGTGTCAGTCTGCCCCTAGTGGGGGATATCTCTCATTTAGGCTACTCAGGGGTCAGGGACCCACTTGAGCAGGCAGTCTGTCCCTTCTCAGATCTCAACCTCCGTGTGGGGAGATCCACTGCTCTCTTCAAAGCTGTCAGACAGAGTCATTTGCGTCTGCAGAGGTTTCTGCTGCTTTTTGTTCTTGTTGTTGTTGTTTAGCTGTGCCCTGTTCCCAGAGGTGGAGTCTACAGAGACAGGCAGGCTTCCTTGAGCTGCTGTGAGCTCCACCCAGTTCGAGCTTCGCAGCGGCTTTGTTTACCTACTTAAGCCTCAGCAATGGGGGGCGCCTCTCCCCTAGCCTCCCTGCTGCCTTGTGGTTAGATCGCAGACTGCTGTGCTAGCAATGAGGGAGGCTCTGTGGGCGTGGGACCCTCCCAGCCAGGTGTGGAATATAATCTCCTGGTGTGCCGTTTGCTTAAAGCACAGTATTGGGATGGGAGTTACCCGATTTTCCAGGTTTTGTGTGTCTCAGTTCCCCTGGCTAGGAAAAGGGATTCCCTTCCCCCTTGCGCTTCCCAGATGAGGCAATGCCTCGCCCTGCTTCAGCTCTCGCTGGTCGGGCTGCAACAGCTGACCAGCACCGATTGTCCAGCACTCCCTAGTAAGATGAACCCACTACTTCAGTTGAAAATGCAGAAATCAATGGTCTTCTCTGTCGCTCGCGCTGGGAGTTGGAGACTGGAGCTGTTCCTATTCGGCCATCTTGCTCCACCCCTCAATCATAGTTTCAAGTATAAAACCTTGAGAAAGGGATGGATTTTTCTTATTTTGCCTCCGTATTCTGTCTTTCATAATTGGAACATCCACCAGCTGACAATCTGAAGGGGATAATATTAATACAACAAGCAGAATTTTTTGCACTCCTTTTTGTTTTTCTCTTGTCGCTGGTTGTAATGCAAGATTCACTACAGGCTCTTGTGGGATTGCTAACATAAAAATACAGGGAGACCTTAGCACCAAGAACAGATCAATGAGGCATCCCCTGCTATTCCTGCCCTGTGTTGGTGACCACATTCTAGCACTCTGCCTTAGCTCACTCACTATTGGGTGCTCCTCTACAGGCCCCTGGGGTGTTCCTAGGCCACATGTATTGTTCATCAAATATTAGGGTTCACAGTCTCTGACTGTAAAAAAAAATCATTCTACACTGATCTTCATTTTATATTTTGTAAAGAGACTTGGTTGTATCCTTTAAACATGTGGGTTTTGTATGATAATATTTAAATGATTCGAAATTCAAAAGGTACACAAAATGAAAAAAAAAAAACAAGAAAAAATCTCTCTCTCACTTCTAGGTCATCCCTCTTTTACTTGGACAGCCAACATTAATAATACCACATGTAAGAATATATTTTTTATATATATATATATATATATATATCATATCATATCATATTAAAAGCATCATTACCATTCTATTCACATGGTTCTGTATTGTGGTAGACAGAATAATGGCCCCTGAAAACATCCATGCCCTGATGTCTAAAACCTGTGAATATGTAAATCTACATGGAAAGAGGGACTTCACAGATGTGAATAAAGTTCTTTAAATACTTAAAGGCAGAGAACACAGTGGTGATTAGAGAAAGGAGTGACTGAAGAAAGATAAGAGACTGGCGTGATGTCACTGGCTTTCAAGATGAAGAAAATGAGCCATGAGCCAAAGAATGTGGGTGTCCTCTAGAAGCTGGAAAAGGCAAGGAAGCAGATTTTCTCCTAGGTCTCCAGAAATAAATGCAACCCTGAAAACACTTGGAGTTACCCCAATGGGACATGTCTCAAACATCTGACTTACAGAACTGTAAGATAATCAATTTGTGTTATTTTAAGCCTGTAAGTTTGTGTTCATTTGTTAGAGCAGGAACACTAGAAAACTGACTAATACATGCACCTTGCTGTTTTTAATTTCTTAAAAATAAAGTCATTCCACATCAGTATATAAAGGGCTTATTCAGGCTTTTAATTTTTTTTTAATTTTTGCATCTGTATAGTAATTAATTATTTCTGTAGTAAATATACACATACACCTGTGTAGTAAAATTGATATACATATGTACAGTAAAATTTCATTTTATTATTAAACCATGGTCACATTTGCTATGGTCTGAATGTTTGCTGCCCCAGCCCACCCCTGGCAAATTACTATGATGAAACTTAATCCCCAATGTGATGGTAATTTGGAGGCAGGGCCTTTGGGAAGTGATTTATGAATGGGATTAGTGTCCTACAAAAGATTCTGGAGAGATCCTTGTGTTTTTGTTTTTGTTTTCTTGGAGGAAAAAATTATATTTTCTTGCCACATCTAGAACAGCTCAGTACTCTTCTAATTCATCTCCTTCCATTTATTTCTCTTTTCAAATCTTCTGGACTAATATTTAAATCAAAGGAGAATCCTTGATTCTGGAGAAATCTTTTGCTGCAACCTCTTCTATTGGTTGAGGTTGCAACAAAAAGACAACCATCTATGAACCAGGAAGCAGGACCTCACCAGGTATTGAATCTTCCAGGGTTTTAATTCTGGACTTCCTAGCCTCCAGAATAGTAAAAAATAAATGCCTGTTGTTGATAAGTTTATGGTATTCTCTCATAGAAGCCTGAATGGACTAAGGCATCACTTATCGAAGACTAGTGAAGTCTTTTATCCTGCTATTTTAAATAGGAGTACAATGAATACCCTTGCACAAGTAACAGTTTTAAAGCATATAATATTAAACATAGGTGAAATCTCAAAAATGGAACTAAGCATTCAATGGGAATGTGCACTTTGCATTTAAATTGATATTGTGAATTAAAATGATAATTTTCAAATTAGACTTCATAGAGGTTGTTTCAATTTATATTCTGTGTCTGAAAGTGCTGTTTCTTCATGCCTTGGATTACGAAGTATTATATTGCATATTATCTTTATGTACTTGATGGCAAATAAAAGGAATTCTACTTTGAATATATCTCTATTTACATATTTTAAAAGTTATTTGTGGCTGGGCGCGGTGGCTCACACCTGTAATCCCAGCACTTTGGGAGGCTGAGGATGGCAGATCATGAAGTCAGGAGATGGAGACCATCCTGGCTAACATGGTGAAATCCCGTCTCTACTAAAAATACAAAAATAAGCTGGGCGTGGTAGTCCCAGCTGCTCGGGAGGCTGAAGCAGGAGAATCACATGAACCAGGGAGATGGAGGTGGCAGTGAGCAGAGATCCTGCCACTGCATTCCAGCCTGATGACAGAGCAAGTCCCCGTCAAAAACAAAAAAAAGGTTATTTGTATTTCTTATTCTATGAATTTTCCTCCTTTTTTCTTCCTTTCTTTCTTCCAATGAGTTGTCCAAGTTTGTTTCTGCTGGGTTGACAGACATTTCTCTTACTGATATATCAATGCTTTGTATCTCCTGGAGAAACAAACTCCTTTCCTTTGGCTTTACTTTTTGGAATCTCTGTGTGTGTGTGTGTGTGTGTGTGTATGTGTGTGTGTGTATATATATGTATATGTGTATATATGTATATGTATGTATATATATCTGCATCAAATATATATATTCAAATATTTTTTCTGGACTTGAGAATTTTATTTCATTTTTTAAAAATCGTCCCCAATATAATGTTTTATACCACTATAGGTTATTTATTATTTTTATGATTTCAACATTTACATCTTTATCCCATTTTCTTCTGCTAAAGTTTTGAAAAAACTTTACCTTTACTTTTTGCCAGAAGCCCACCTAGTTGTTCTAACATCATTTATTGACTCTCCATCTACTTAATATGTTCTTTTAAAATAATTTCCTTTAAAACCAAAGTTTTCTAATTGTTTAACAAAGAACATATTGCATATATCTAAACTATTTTAGCTTCAGTTTACATTAATTATATTAATATTTATTAAGCTCTTATAAAAGATAAAATATTTTCTCTATATTCATGAAATGACTGATAATCTAGTTTAGTATAATTCAGTGGGAGATTCAGTAGACCCCAGTTGGATTGACTGTGCAGTATACTGCCTTTTTGCCAGTGCCCACACCTGTGCTACAAGCTTTTCTTTTGGGAAATCATTTGTCTTCCCCCAGTTCTAGTCATGGCCTGATTGTACTGATAATCATGGTAACTTCTCACCCCAGACACAGAGCTTAAAATATGATTTAGCTTGGTCTTGTCTTGGAGAATAATTCATTCCTCTTGGCAAGCCATATATAAGTTTGTTACTGTTTGTGTGTGTGTTTATGTATTTAAACTTTGCTAGAGGAAAAGAACTTTTTCCCACACTAGTCAAGATACAGAGAAGATGTGATAGTGGAAGCTGCCAGAGAGCCTTGTTTTTAGTTGAAAAATGTAGTCTGAGGGAAGAAAGTTGACTGATAGACAAAAAATGAGGCAAGTAAATGTCCTGGATAATTTTGAATCTGTGGTTTAAATAACTATGGTTCGGATTCTTGTTGTACCCAAATATTTTTGCTTTTTTTTTTTTGTGATCGACATTAGTATCTTTCCAGATCTAAGCACACATCTACCTTTTTATTGACTTAATCTTAATTAATTTGAACGCTTAACATGTATAATTATGACTAAAGCAAGAACACTGTTTTGAATAGCACATTTTCTCCTAGAAATTATATTTAAATATTAATAGTTTTATTATAATAATAATGTACCTAGTCCATGTTCAGTGCTTTAATTTTAATATATCATGCATAATAACTATGTATATTTTGCTAGAACCCTAGTGTGAGGGATCTGGTTCCATTTTGAAGGTATATATTCTTTAGAATTTAGATTAGATAGAAATCTGGGAAAATCATGATCTAGTAAATAAAACAGTAAACTGACACCAAGTTACTTTCTAAATCCCAGTATTTAACATTCAACTGCTAAGTGATTATGAGTATTTTATAAATTAAATAGAATAACACGTGAAGCACATAGTGCTTTTCTTGGTATGTGACAGGACATCAAAAATAATAATTATTTTACATCTTAAATGATAACAGTAGGCTTATTATCTTGATCTCAAAAAGTCCCAGTCACAGCCTACTATCTTGCAATGTCTCATCAAGTCTAAGTATTGTTTGATTGGAATGGAATTGGGCAATAATGGGGAAATAAAACATTTTATTGGATTTTTAATCAGTATTTCCCAGATATTCAACTAGGATACTACCGCATGATACTACTAACATATGATACGTCCCTGATATTACTGCCCTGGCTCCAGCTCTTGCCACATCTAGAACACTCCAGCTCAATACTACTCTAATTCATCTCCTTGCATATATTTGTTTTTTCAAATCTTCTGGGTTAATATTTAAAACAAAACTATAAACAATTTACTACTTTTTGATGATTTCAAAATTCTAACAGTATAAAGTACAATCTATTTAGTATAGTGTCAATGAAATGAAAAATCTCAAAATGTTTTCTGTCATATTATATGCCTTACTTTGCCTATTACTTGTATCTTCAACTGGTGCCTGCTATAAATTGTATAGTGTTGTCAGGCATTAAGAACCTTCTAATGAATTATTAGGTCTTGGAATGTTCTCTATTTTTTTTTTAGAGTTACTATAATAAACAGACATGATAAGAATTAAGAGTTCCGGCCGGGCGCGGTGGCTCAAGCCTGTAATCCCAGCACTTTGGGAGGCCGAGACGGGCGGATCACGAGGTCAGGAGATCGAGACCATCCTGGCTAACACAGTGAAACCCCGTCTCTACTAAAAATACAAAAACTAGCCGGGCGAGGTGGCGGGCGCCTGTAGTCCCAGCTACTCGGGAGGCTGAGGCGGGAGAATGGCGCAAACCCGGGAGGCGGAGCTTGCAGTGAGCTGAGATCGGGCCACTGCACTCCAGTCCGGGCGACAGAGTGAGACTCCGCCTCAAAAAAAAAAAAAAAAAAAAAAGAATTAAGAGTTCCTATTTCAGGTAAATTGAATACAACGGGAGTTGTTAGAAAAACATGAAGAATAATTGAGTTATTATAAAACCAAAGAGTTAGAAGATTTATAAATTAAACTCTCTGAAGCAGCTCTCCGACTGAACAGCTGATTTTTCTAAACTGTGAACTCCAAGGGTTAAACATTATGAGCATAAAGTAATCATAAGAATGTCTCACAAACAGGCTTAAGGCTAACAGTATCTTTAGTAAAGCTGTTTTCAACTTCAATAGCAAGTTGATACCCAAGTTGATACCCGATTCTTGTAATAGAAAACAGAAAACGTTACCATGAACTCAGAAAACACGTGAACTACTAGCACGAGTCTTATATTTAGGAATCACTTATTTGTGAAATTAAACATTTCTATCCTTGGACATGTATTTAATTGTAAATTATAACTCTGAAGCAGTTTTGTCTCTATAAATTGTATTTGTTTTAGCTAACCAAAGAATTAAAATTGGAAAAGCCCCTAAACAGTTGTAAACCTAGATCCCAGAAATTTGAGGCTCTATTAATACCTTAAATTAAATGTCCATAGACTCACTGTTATGGACTGAATGTGGTGTTCCCCCCAAACTCATATGTTAAAGCCCTAACCTCTAGTGTGACTCTATTTGAAGACAGGGCCTGTGAGGAGCTGACAAAAGGTAAATGAAGTCATAAGAATGAGGCCCTAGGTTTGATGGTAGCAGTGCCCTTTTAAGAAAATATACCGGCCGGGCGCGGTGGCTCAAACCTGTAATCCCAGCATTTTGGGAGGCCGAGACGGGCGGATCACGAGGTCAGGAGATCGAGACCATCCTGGCTAACACGGTGAAACCTCGTCTCTACTAAAAAAAAAAAAAAATACAAAAAACTGGCCGGGCGAGGTGGCGGGCGCCTGTAGTCCCAGCTACTCGTGAGGCGGAGGCAGGAGAATGGCGTAAACCCGGGAGGTGGAGCTTGCAGTGAGCCGAGATCCGGCCACTGCACTCCAGCCTGGGCGACAGAGCAAGACTCCGTCTCAAAAAAATAAAAAATAAAAAATAAAAAAAAATTATATATATATATATATATATATACACACACACATACACCAAAATGCTTGTTCTCCCTGTCATGTGAGGACACAGTGAGAAGGTGATGTTTACAAGCCAAGAAAATCCTTGCCAGAAACCAAATTGGCTGGCACCTTTACTTAGCCTCTAGAACTGTGAGAAAATAAATTTCCATTGTTTAAATCACCTATTCTTGAACTCTATAGTGGAGGGAAGTGATCTTAAAGAAAATGCTGATATTGGAGTTATATATATAATAATATATCCCAGAGGTGTCCACTCCTTTATGTCCCTTCATTGGTTCTTTTACTACCTAATTTAGCCCTATTAAAGTATAGGTTCAAAAACTCCACGCTGTTCTCTAGGTCTTATGAGTCTCCTTGCCCAGAACTGCTTTGACTAGGTGTTCAGAGATTGAGCTGTGGTCAGGACATTATGTTGACTTTTGTGATTGGATGACCCGGGAGTGAGGCCGATGTTACTCAGTGACCTATCCCCAGTCCATCCTCTAGCTCCTGGGCATTCACTTACATAGGACCCTAATAGTGCCCCCCATCCCAGTCCACTGAATTCAGTTCTTCCTGGGGCTCCTGCCAGACTCTGAGCTTTCACAGGTACTGAACTCAAACATTAAACTCTGGGACCCAGTATCTGTCTTCTACAATTTGATTTTTTTCCCTCACTTAATTGGGGTTGATCATTCATCCACAAAACCTTGATCAATTATCATAAAGAGGCCTTAATGCTTAGAACACAAACACACAATCGTCCAGTTTTGAGGAGAAAGATTTGCCTTCCATCCTGGATGGGAGTGAGCACTATTTTGTTACTTCCTAATATATTTCTCACTTCCAGAAATGGACGGAAGAGTTTCTCTCTAAGTCGCAAAAAACAAAATGCAAGATGAATCATCAGCAATGCAAAAGATGGCTACACTTACTTGTTTGAAGGCCTTTTTCACTCACTAGAGTTCCCCTCCCTAAAAACCAGGCTGATTAGTTAACTTTGCATTATAGGACCTAGTACAGGTACAGAGTAAAGACTTAGTAAGTGTTTGTTTAATGAATGAATAAACACATAAACAGCCCCTGGCTGGAATTGTTTTCTCCAGGAGAAACTACTAGAGACTACCCAGTGCCTTTCGCTTATGCTATTTTTTAATACCATTTCTTCATTATCAGCAGTCCAGTCCAAGAGATTTCAATTCCATGGATTTCCCTGTGAAGATTCAAGACCTTCTTCTGGCTAGTCCCCTCTCCATGGCTCAGGCATTGGCAGCTATCCAGGACCACGTTATTCAAGCCATCCAGGGCCACTTTGATTAACAGCCATGGTTTCAGGAAGGAAGTAGCAGACCAGTCAAGGTTAGCAGAATATGCCAACCCCAAATATGTCACTTTCCATACAGATTATTTTGAGCTAAAAGCACTAGAAAAACAGCAGATGTAAGATAAACATTCTGACCTTTTTTTTTTTTTCTTAAAAGCAGGAAATGAAATTCTCGTGTGAAAGATGTCCTTTCTATACCAAAGGAAAGTAACATTTTTATAGTCAAGGACAAGAAGTTGAGATTGAGGGAATTCTTTACAAACAGACCCTGTTAAAAGAATTCTCATCTTTCTTTATCCTTTTCACATAGCCTACTTTCCCACAATTGCCTCTACCTTCTATGTAAACATTTAGGTTTTGCCACATCTTTGGGTCTTCATTTGCTTTCAAGGGCTCCCACATCACATAAAAGTTGTATAAATTTGTAGGTGTTTTCCCGTTAATCTATGTTATATAAATTTAATTCTCAGGCCCAGAAAACTACCCTAAGGTAACAGACATACAGTTTTGCCTGCCCTATACTAACATTTTCTGATCTCCCAGAACTTTATCCAAGAAAAAAACCTAATATCTTTTTTTTTTTCTTTTTTTTTTGGGAAAAAAACATGACTTTTCTAAATTATTTCGCGTGTTTTCTTTTGCTCTGCTCTGTTTGTTCCCTTCCCGGATAGAGTAAATAAAACTTTGCTCCAACCCTTTAGTCCTGCCCACTCCTCAGTGTGAAGGGAAATGCATTTCTTAATTAACACTCATTAGGCACTGAATAATGATAATACAAGTAGAACTCTAACCAAAGGTCCCACATGTATCCTATGTAAATATGCATGGCCTGGAGTGCTGCCTTCATCATCATTTGTGAATGGCAGCATTGGAGAGATGAAACTTGGATCCCTCCCTTAGACCTGAGGATTTTAGCCACACAGGCAGCTCTATAAAGTGCAACTATTCTGGTCCTAAATAAGTCTGTGGTGTTGCCTGGGCTGTGTGTTTTGGAAAAATTCTCATGTGATTCTGATGTACATGCCTTGTTGTCTTACTCCTAAGTACTAATCATTCCCAATCAAACAGTCCTGACTTCAAGCAGTAGCTTTGTCACCTCCAAGTTTTCTATCCACAAGAAAGTCCTATAACCTTCATGACCTCATTAATAAACTATAGAAAACATTGCCTCTTTCTCAAAATGTTTGTGAATATCAGATGATATAATGTATCTACAGTGCATAGCACATGGGCATGCAATAAATGAAATTATTATTATAAAACTGAGCAGTGTGATCCTGTTCCCACTAAGTAGATGAAAATGTATCTATTCATTATGGTAGTAAACAGCAATAGATATCTTTTAGAGAAAGGTAGAGCTGATGTTACTTTGAAATATTTTATTCTGGAAAAGCTCATTTGGTCAAAAGACAGTCTTAGAATGAAATACAATAAAATACTAGGCTAAGTCCATGGAAAGAGCTATCACAGGACCCAGTGAAATTCAATTTAATTCCTTACCTAAGTTTATAAATAAGTGCCGTAGTTGCTTTTCTCCATTTAAAGTGCTTTCAGCCAAGACAAACAACTCAAATCCTTTTATTTTCCCTTAGTCGCCCTTAAATGAACACCTTAGTTATTTCTGACATCTCTAATCCAACCTGGAGTCCTCCATACTTTCTATAGCTGCTGTTTATTTTCTCCAGAGTCTAATGGTTCCTGTTCTTCTAAAAGATAAATTCAGAAGCCTCTTGCGGATTTCATACTTGTGGTAGCTTCAGGTCAGGGAATTTACCTCAAAACCTATCATACACATTACCAAGCAGTAGACTTGAGTTCCTTCATTCATGAAAAGGATATGAAGCTGGAAAGAAAACTTGCCTCACTCTCTTCCAACTAAGGGATGAAGCAACAATTGTGGAATCCATACCTGGTGATTAATTGCAAATTTTTGAGCTACAACAGAGGGCTACATTTCACAGTATCACATAGGAAACACTATAGAGGCAACAACTTTAGAGGATTTCAGACTAACAAATCACTTAATGTCACAAGCCAGGAAAGCCTATATTCCCCATCCCTTTGTTGCAGCCCACAGTAGAAGCAAGTTGTCCAAAGACGGCATTCACTGATGAGAACTGTAGCCTACAAAGAGATTCTTCTCCCAACAGGTGGCTGTACTAAATATTCTCTTCCTTTTTGAAGAGTCATGATTGTTTTTTAGTATAATATATCATCAGTTAATTGGTAATATGTTTAAAACAGATAGAGTGACAAGTCTACAACTGATGAAGTTTATAATTTAGATATGCTTTTTGCTCAATGGTAGGTAGAAATTGACACTTGTGTGAATTTTGGAAAGTTCTAACTTATTGGAGCTATCTTACTGTAGATTAAATATTATATGAACACTATGAAGCATGCCTCAATGAGAAGAAAATGAAAACATAGACCTTTAGCCATTTTGGTTTCAGATTTTAGTAATTCTCAATGAATGAGAAATTCAACAGATGCACTATAACAAGATGTACTAGTTTCTAGAAATGAGCTGCATTAGTTTTATTACGTGTATGTGTGTTGGTGGTACATATACACTCATGCATAATTCTTTATCACACATTTCATAGTGTGAGTTCAGATAGTCCCAATTAAATGTTGCCACTTTAAAATGTCCCCCTGTTCCACCAATAATTT
Organism: Rhinopithecus roxellana; assembly: GCF_007565055.1. Lineage (NCBI taxonomy): Eukaryota > Metazoa > Chordata > Mammalia > Primates > Cercopithecidae > Rhinopithecus > Rhinopithecus roxellana. The sequence continues at coordinate 66,982,476 of NC_044554.1, forward strand.
CCTGAAGTATTGGTTGTATTCTAAAAATGGAAAGAATTTATATTTCAATTTTTAAAAAACTCAAATGCCTACCTTGAACACCCAAATTATATGTTGTCTATGGCAACATCATTTTTAACCATTTAATATTTCTGCTTTTTAAAAAATTATTATTAAAATCAAAGTAATGCATCTCATGAACACTGATTAAAGTTTTAAATTTATTTAATTTTTAAAATAAATGTTTGAGTTCCTACTATAAGTCAGGCATTTTTCCAGATACTGGGAAATTAAATGATAAACAAAACAAAAACATAAAATCTCATATTCTGATTGAGCTTATATTGTAGTTGGGGCTCAGATGATCAGATCTTAAAAGAAAAGCAAAATTAAGAAAGAAGGACTTTAGGGGATGGGAACAGGGGATGATAGTTGCGATTTTAAATAGTATGGTCAAGGAAGACTGAGAAATGTGACATTTCAACAAATACATGAAGGAGGTAAGAGATGAGCTAGGAGAGTATCTAGAGTGAGCACTCTTGGAGGTACTGAGAAAATGTAATAAAAGGGCACTCATGAAGGAGTGCTTCTGGCATGTTTTAAAAGTGGGAAGTAGGGCAGTAGGTTGGAGTTAAGGGGAAATAGGAGAGTTGGGGAGAATGTAGGACACAAGCCCAGAAGAGGGAGTGCTGTGGGAGGCAGGAGGGGCAATCCTGCATAGCCTCCTCAGGACTTGTCAGGACATCAGCTGTTACTGTGAGTGAGCTGGGGAATCAATGGAGGAACTGAGGGCTACAACTGATGTTATAAATGGGTCTGGTTTCTTCAGTTCACTTCTTCACAGGGTGAGCAGTGAAGAGGAGAGACTAGTTAGGAAGCTATTGTAATAATTTAGATGACAGTGTCCTCCCATGACATGACCCATAGTACTAAAAAACCCAAATATTTCCTTTCTCATTTCCTACTTTTTCTTCCCTGAAAGGACTTACCTCTATACTTCTGGTGTCTTCTTCTGGAGAGTCTCAATGATACTTCATTTCTTAATTTATAACGGTTAGATATTATCCAGTCACTTCCTGTCTTGGGAGAGGAAGATTCAGATCTCTCACACCACGATTTTTCATGCAGGGATTCTCAAATATTCTTGATCAGAGACCTTTTCTCTGAAATAATTTTTTATTTTCCTCAGTAAAGATTTCTTCAATATTCTACATGCAGAGCCTGTTTCCAGCTTTCAATGTTGTGGGAGCAGGTGTGATAAAGGAGGAAAAGCTCCCACAATTCAGCATGCAATCCCAAATTTGAACATCCCTATTTTATCCCTGAGCCATACCCTGTGAGCCTGACATCCCTGACTATGGAGTGCTCCCGTTTAATTATTCCAGAAAATAAACCATACACCTGTGATCATGTTGTTTGTCTGGAGAGCGAATGCAGGGAGTCAGCTCCCTCACGTATAGCATTAGTGTGGGTCAATTTTCTTGGGGCTCTGCAGGGCAAACCGGCTCACTTCTTGTCAATATCACTGCAGGGATTTTTAAATGCTAACTTCCTTTACTTTGTTGAGTCCATCAGTACCCTTATAACCATTTATGTCTTCCTGATTTCATATCCTTCTTTTCTCATTCTCCTTTTACATGTAAACATTGCTGCCATTTAAATGGGGTTCTGAAAAAAAAGGAGATAAAGTGGTATGGAAAATTGTGATGCTGAAGTTTAGTATCAGTTTGGTTGGGCTGTGATGCTAAGGGATTTGTTCACACATTATTCTGGATATTTCTGTGAAGGTGTTTGTTGGATAACATTAACATTTACATCAGTGGACTTGAGTAAAGCAGATCACTCTATAATGTGATGGGTTTTATCCAATCAGTTAAAATCCTTAACAGAACACAGACCACCTCCCATGAGCAAGATGAAATTCTGCCAGCATACTGCCTTCAAACTCACTCTCAACTTTTCCCTGGGACTCCAGCCTGCTGGCCTACCCTGCAAGTGTTGGATTTACCAAACCCCCACAGTGATGTCAGCCAATTGCTTAAACTCTCCCTCTGTGTTTCTCCCTCTCTGTACTACCTTGCCCCACACACATACACGTATACAAACTTCCTGATGGTCTGATTTCTCTGTAAAACTCTGACTAATACATCAATCCACCATTTAAAAATATATGTCAGGGAGGATCTTTTTTTCCCACTCATTCACTTCCCTTACAGATGTTTCTGTACTTCTTTCTTATAAAGAGCAGCTTCAGCTACTTTTAATGATATGTATCTGAACACAGGTAAACCTCAAATGATCATTTAAGTACACATTTTAATACTTAGAATTGGGCAGTTAGAGAAGCAATTTCTCATCCTAATGTGTCCTGAATAAGGCTTATTTCTGCTTATTTTACCATACATGACAACTACATTTTCACATTCCAGGCTAATGGGCACTTGAAAGCCAATGCTTTATAATTCTCTTTCTATTGGAAATGTAGAAAGCAGTACTAGGCAGTAATTGAATTAATTATATTTTTATTTAAAAGACCAAACCCACAAGTACATTTGGTCTGGAACTTAATTTGCTTGCAGATTTTTCTCTCAAAAAAACAATTCTCTCTCTATTTCTATAATTTGATTTCTTTCAAAAATGGCCATAATATATGATGATGAATTAGTAAATGACTTCTAACAAAATTAACTTTTGCTTGCTTGTGGATCAGACCTGCTTTCTCATCTTCTCCTTAAGATACTTAAACTGGTGGAGAAAAGCTACACTTCTTAAGGTTAAAGGATGTATTTATTTCACAATATAACTGTTCAGTATTTAGGCTAAGTTACAACGAGTAAGGTCATGAAAAACCTGCTGGCATAACTGGGAAGACACACTTGGTTACAATACAGTATGAAATGAAATATAAGAGGGATAAGCATAACAATCTATGAAAGTAAAAAGATGAGAGCAACTTATTAACAGAGAACCTGAGAAACAGATAATGTTTTAGAGAAGAGGGAAAATCTAAACTCCCTTGAATGATGAGGGAATGATGAATGGCTTCCTAGGCTGAGAACCAGAGGAAGACATTCTGGTGCATACTATGTATAAAGGTATGGAGCAATTCATTTCATGGAGGGATCAAGAAAATGCTAAGAATCATTTTGGAATTTAAAACAGAGTTAATGAAAGTCAAGATTTTGTAGGGAGGGAAGCTGACAAGGAATATCTTGAAAACTTCAACATTTCCAAGTTTGACCCTCGTAGTGGATGCTGTTGCTGCCCTGCCCATACACCCTGCGCTATTCACTGAAAAGTGGCCAGTTACCAGCACCTGCATTCTTTGTTGGAGAGCCTTCTTTGATTTCTGAAGTCCATTTTGCTATGAATACATCAATCTAAAAAGGGGAATTATTGATCCCTGTGAGCATCCCTTAACCATTGCTCTCAGGAGCAGGTATTTACATACTCCAGCTTCCTTGCTTATTTAGTGGGACAACAGTGAATATATTCTAAACTTGTTCCTACACCCTTGTAGCTAGTTTAAGCTCCAATTTCCCTTAGTCAGATCATCAAGATGAGATGCCAGCACTGTTGATGGCAAGTGGGTATGCTGTAGTATCACAATTATTAAGAGGTTCACTCATGCCTCTTTTACATATATTTGCATTGAGATAGCTATAGAAGATAAGGTAGAAGGAAATACATTGCTTATATAATACCTCTAGTATTTGAGACATCAATGATAATGGTAAGGTTTGTGTAGGCAGTTGGTTGTTGTCAAGTGTCATTGAAACGTGGAAAGAAAAATAAGTGAGAGACTCAGGTCAGTCAACTACTAATTCAAGGAACAGTACAAACATCAGAAGTTCCTTGGGTAGCATTTACTGTGACCTTTATCTTTTTAATCATAGGACAGAATGCAGTTGAAATCTAGGTTTCAGGTAGGATTGTGAAATTAGTGGATTTGCAAAGTCCTTGTTAGTCTTCTGTGCTAAATTCAGGGCCTTAAGACCTGGGATGGGGACATTAGATAGATGTGATTCAGAACAGGCTGTAGTCTTAAGTTTAGTTGAGAAGATCCTTTACTATGTTCCCTGGTAGAAGCATATCCATCTCTGAATCTCTAAACTGGTAAAAACAAAAGTTGTGAGAAAGGAAATCACAAATGTCTTAAGAGAATCACAAGGAATAATAACAAGAAGATTTCCTCTTACTTCCAAGCTTTGGTTCCAGACCTATGTCTTCTACTTATCAAGGACACAACACCTCATAATCATCATAGTTCTTCACTGATTGCATGCAATCCCTAAGCTAGTACCTCAGCGGTGCCTTTAAGGAGACATTCCAATGTTCTACTAGGCTGGAAGCTTCTGGAAGTTGGGAAATATGGTCGAACCAGTGGATTATTTGGTCATGTGATCATTGTTACATCTGACTTCCCAGCAATAAAATAGGTACCTTGGTCCAAGGCAGCAATTATGTAAGGTCAGATATAATTGAGGTAGTCATGAATCAGACAGTCTGTGAGTCATTCGATAGTAATGATGACTGAGGCCCTAAATGTAGAGGAGGTAAATGCCTTGCATCACTCAGATCCACTTTTGATCCATGTTAAACTTAATCTAGCCTGTCAGTGGTTCTTTAAGCTGGTAGTCACTCAAGGAAAAGAAAGAGAAAGAAAGAAACAAAGGAACTAACTTACAAAAAGAAATTTAGTAGGGTAAGATATTATACCTGCAGCTTATATGATTATTTGATTATACCAAAAACAGTTCCTCAGGAAAAATATGTTTATCATCTTCCTTCTCTATCAATCATTGTTAAGGTTCACTAATTCTCCACTACTCCTCAGGTCTCTATTCTTGAGAAATCAGGGCTCTTGGCGAGCTGTTGCTACGATTGGCCAGTTATGTTTACCACTAGATATGATGGCACCAAGAGGCTCCACAGTGGATCAATCCCTGACTTCTCTACTCCATATGACCTTTTCTATGTAGCAGCAAGTCTATCACCTGATGAGAATCAGTCAATTACCACTGCCAATAATTATTTCTTCCTCTGCTGGTCTGTAAGCATGGTGGGCCCACACGTTAGGAATGATTGCTGTCTCTTTAAGATGAATTGGCACATTACTGCACTTTTCTATTGTGGTATAATTTTATAGTTTAAGAGATTTTACTTATTTTCAACTATTTAATAAGTGCCCCGCTGTTACCTGTATGTGCAAACTACAATTCAGTGTCACTGAAGATTAGGCTACACCAGAAAAAAGCTGGCAGGAGATAATTCTGGCAATATAATTAGAGACCAATTTGTGAAGAAGTTTAAAGTTCATACAGTAGACAATGGGATGCTATTAAAGGATGTTTAAGCAACAAAGAGTTAGTCCAGGTGTATGATTTTGAAAACTAATTAAAATGGCTTGGAGGGTTGAGGCTGAAGGAAGACAAAATGGTCAGTAGGATCTCAGTGATCCAGCTGAAGACCTGAAGAAAGGCAATAACAACTAGAAAGAGTGTGTTGAAACAGATTGGAGGAATATGTTCCAGAAACAGATGTTCAACTTTGCTAACTAATCAGGTGTGGGGGCTGAGAAAGGAGAGAGTCTCCTAATTGAGTTGAGTTTGCTCTGATCTCTCAGCTTTTTCTCATCTCTTAGTTTCTGTTGCCTGTCACTAAAGACTCAGAGGAGGCCCAGGACTCCAAAGGAATGAGAAATGTAGCTTTATAAAACAGAACACATGGGAATTTTTCAGGCAAGTATTTTGCTGAGGTGCCGAGATACAATACAGAGCATTCTCCACAAAAAACAAACAAACAAACAAACAAACAAAAAGCCAAAATGCCAAAACCCATCACCTCAAACTGGATACATTTAGCACTTTGATTGTAGGGATTGTGCCACAGGTGTGTGTGTATCTATCTATCTATCTATCTATCTATCTATCCATCTATCTATCTATCCAAACTCATCATATGTATACATGTGTTCAAAGTGTATGCATATGTTCAAACTCATCAAGCTTGCACATACATTAAATATGTGCAAGGTTTTGTTTATCAATTATACCTCAATAAAGTTTGTTTTTAAGTGCCAAACTCACACATTTTCTAAGGCTTTAGCTAAAAATGGTTTCTTGGCTTTTCAGCACCTTCCCCACATCTCAGGTACTTGGGTATACAAGCTTCAGAGATTGTTGGGAGGGAGGATTTTTGAGGATAACTTGTGAAATGTTTTATAAATCCCTTCTCATATGACTACAAAGAAGAAAGATGTGTTGTGGATGGAGGAAACTAGCTCCTCACTTTATATCTGCTGAGGGATGCTTCATAGGGACCACTCGTGCAACTTAATAGGTATCTCTTGAAGATGGTTGACTCCATGAACTTTAAGTCTTAGTCCTATCATATATATATTAATCCTATATATCAAGATGTACATATAAACATATATATGTATGCATTTATGTTTTATATATAATAGCGTATATATTATATAGCTTATATATTCATATTTACATTTAGTGTATAAATTTTGTTTATATTATAAAATATTATAAAATATGTATAACATATATATACAGACAACTTTCATATATATGTATATATATGCCAAGATATATTTCTATATATGAAAGTGGAGAGATAAACTACGACCAACATGATAAAGGAAAACTTGTTGAATTGGGAAGGAATCCTCTCATTCCACCCCCCAGGATTTGTCAGCACAAAGGATTTGAGTGTTTTCTATGGGCCAGAGAAGGACCACACAAAAGAGAGAGCCAGTGTGAGCCTGGCTTGAGACAGTTGTTATATGTGAGGGGCTTATAAGACTTTTATGCTCAGAAGAAAGGAGGCAGCTGGAGTTAAGTATATGAATTAAGTGTGTGAATTCATCAAAGGAATCAAAATGATTGAAATCAGTCATGAAGAGTCTGCACATAAAATACTTGAGAGCACCAACAATGAAGTGATAATAGAAGAAGGCTTAGGTAGCATTAGAACAACAAAGATCTAACTCTAAGAGTATGTTAACAATGACTCAGCTCCCTCTGGTTTCTGCTCTGTCTTATTTTCTCTTTTAAGGAAGCACAGTTTGAAAGAGTTGCCTGTAGTTGCCACCCCTACTTACTCAACTATTAATCTTTCTCCATCCACTCGGATCAGACTTTCTTTGCACCACTCCACTGAGAGTGCACTAATGAAGACCACTAATGTATGTACTAACGAAAGCTACCAATAACCTGGGTGGTGCCAAATACAGTAGTTACTTTTCTGTTCTCTCTTATTTGGATTTTCATTGGCCTTTGGCACAGATGTCTACTTCTTTCTTCTCGACTTCAGTGATCCTACAGTCTTATTTCTCCTACCTCACTGGTTGCCCTTCCTCAGACTTCTTTATGGGATCTACTTCCTCAACTGGAAGTATAAATAAGAATTTACCCAGAATCCGCTCTTGTCTCCTTTCACTCCTGTCTACTCTTTAACCCTAGGTAATATAGCCTAGTTCCTTGGGTTTAAGTGTCTGTAACATGCTGAAGGCTACCAAATTGTGTCTCTGTTCTCCCCCCACCCATTCCTTCTTTCATTTCTTTATTCCTTTCATTCTTTTTTCTATAATTACTGTTTTAGTGCTTATATAGCATCAGGTGCTGAGACATAGACACAAGGGATTTAATTTGAAAAAAAAAGAGAGATTTGTTAAGAGACAAGAGGATAGAGAAGTTGCCTTTGTGCTAAGTAAATCAGCAGCTGCATCCCTAATGGGTTTCTATAGCTACTCTGTTAGTCACAAATAATAAATAAAAAGACGCTGATTGACTTAAACAGAAAAAAAGTTGGTTGGAAGTGTGGAGGATACCTTATAGAACCTACAGGGAGGCCACAGGCTATGATGAGAGCCGAGCGAGGCAGAGCTATGATTACCCAGACATCACTGATGGCTGGCCGTCACTTCTACACCTGGCATCGTCCCTAGGTAGCATCTTGTTGCTGAGCTCTGGCCTCTACCACCACAAGCTGGACTATCCACACCACTGCAGGGATCATAGCAAAATTATTTACTAATGCTTTCCTTTGCCTCACGTCTCTCAAGAATCAGACAGGGCTATCCTACTGGCCATGCTCAGATCACACAGCAGGTAGGGAAAGATGTTTCTAACATCTTTTCAGGTTCTGTCTAGGGCAGTCAGGTTGCCTCTTGTCTTGTCTTCTCACAGACATGAGTATGAATGTTGATCATCTGAAACATCAAATAATGAATAGATGCAGTTCCAGAGAAGGCAGGCTATATGGAAAAGGTGGAAGTGACTCTGACTCCTTGGGCTTTCATTTATACCTGTGCCTTCAATCAGCATGTGAGTTATATAAATCATTCATCCTCCCCAGGCCATTCGTTGTTGACTTTGCTACAAAATGAAGCTGTTACTTCCACATGTTTTCTGGCCCTTTCCAGTGCTAAGATTCTCTAGGCAGTATCATATAGCCAAGAAATTATATCAGTAAACCAAATCATGCCAAAGTTTGCAACATTTTATCACTTATGACTCTTTTTGGAAAGCCCTTGGATCAGAATATCTTCACTAGGTGTTATAAAGGTAGAAGAATACAAATGAGAAGTAGTAAAGGTGAGACATATATACACTGGCCAGATGAACTGAAGTGAGACTCAGAGACAATATGCCAACAGTGTAGTTATGTTTATGCTCCTGAAAAAAAAGAAAAAATAAATGCCAGGGGAGCCAGGTTTCCCTCTTAAACAGTTCAACAGAAAAACAGAAAATATCACAGTAAAAAAGCAGTTTATGTCAACACATACATCAGCTAGAGGTAACAGGCTAAATACAACTAGGTTTCTGTTCCATAGAGATGTCTCCAGAGCTAGAAAGTTCTGTAAAGATGAGCAGAAACTGTAACTGATGCCAGATCTATCTTCTGTGACATTATTTTAGAAGGCCATAGAGCAAAGCATCAGTAACTCTGAAAGTTGAAATACTCTGTAGGTTTTTTGAATAATAAGTGTTAGGAAACTAGAAGAAGACAGCAAAATAGGATTATTCTTAGGTTTTTTATGGTCTAATAAATACACTAGAGAGGAAAATTAAGTTAAACCTGAAAGGTAGAAGATAATTTAAATTTGTATTTGTTCTTGGTACCTGAAAATGTAATCAATCATTTTGGCCAATAGACAAGTAAATTCAAATTGCAAACTTGGATTTATTTGAGAGCTTACTGATATTTTCCAAGGTAACAAATACTGCTATCCAGGGGAGCATCTTTTTCTCATGACACCAATTATTTAGGGTAGAGTACTCAGTATAGGAATTGATAAATAGTAGGAGAGAAAACTGGTTAATGATGTACCAGGAGATAATCTTTTAGAGAAGCACCTACAACCTCAGTTTTCTTACAAATATTTATTTGCATTATAACTTGACAAAACTGCTTTATTTTTATATATAAAAAGTAAAAAGTAAGGTTTTCTTCAATTCAGAGAGACAGTTATTTCAGGCAGTACATATTTGTGTGGCTTCTATTTATCTTTACTCTTTATTTTTTCATGACTGGGAAATAGCTAATGCATTCCATGCTTTTACTCATTAACGATATTCCATTCCAGTATCAAGAAACAAAGATACTTTTTGATAAAACAATGTTTGATGATTGGACCAAGGCAATTGAGACCTGGGAAAACACCCTGTTATTCAAGAGGCTTGGGAGGGTAAAAATGAAGAACTCTGTGCTTGCACTGGCACTTTGGCCTTTCTGCTGGTGAACCAAAGACAAACATGACCATATGTGTCCTTCAATCATGAAAGTCTCATAGAAAAGAGCAATGTGTGTCCCAAAACCATGAGAAGTACTATGAAGGGGATTTCCCAAAGGGCAGATGCCTTGAGACTGACACGGGTGAGGGACCTATCACAGAGGAAATAGTCAATATGGTTTTTCTAGAGGGGTTACTCCTCTAGGATAATTGGAATTTAATATAGTAATGCCAAAAGAGGCAATGCTTACCATTTCATAGTTTGTATTGAATGGCTAGTTTCAGGAATCAGCAACTCTTACTATCATATATCTTTCCCACTTCTCTCATACTCTAAGCTCCAATTATGTACAGCCACTGACATATCTCCTAACACACCATACACTCTCCCAGCTCTGTATGTGTGCATAGGCCAGTGTCTTACTCTTGAATACCTTCAACTAGTATGTGTTGACCCCCATTGACCTTATGCGATGATGAGTTTCTCCAGGACCAGGATTAGGTATATCATTAAGACACACTATAGTATCATATGCACTGTAAGTTTTTGGTATTTGTGAAATGAATAAGAAGACAAAAAAGGAAGTGTGGAGCAGGGAGTAAAATCAGGTGCTCTGGAGGCACTGCTGCTGAATTTGTATTCCATTATCTTCCATTCATCGTCTGAACGATATTGAGCAAGTTGTATAACCTTCCAGTGATTCTACTTCCAAATATATGATAGGACTTTGGTGAGGATTCAATGTGATAATGCATGAAAGTCTCCTAGAATGGCATCTGACACATACTAACCATAACTATTAGGTGTGCATAACTTAAAAAATTGTTGGATAGATGTTTGTGGCAGAGGCAATAATTATTCTCAAATATTACATTTGCTTACCTGAATTGCCTAATACAGTTAGGCAGGGGTATATGATACATTCTAACCATCAGGCTATAACTAATGAGCCACAAGCTGAAGTTTGAGTCTCTATGCTTTATGTTGCCCTGCCACAGAAATGGTACAGGCATATATCGAGATGGAAAAGCCATGAAACTCAGGCAGTCTGGATAAACTTAGTTTTTTCTAACAATTGAGATTTGGGAATTTATTGTTACATCAGCATTACATTATCCTGTTACATTCTCCTGACCAATTCCGAGTTACACTGGAGTTTTAACTGTCTACTTTATATATTTCTCTTACCTTTGATGAAAACAAGTGAGTAGTGGAGACAGCAAGAGTGGCATCGCTTGCAATGGCTTGAGGAGTAAAATGGGTGTAAAGACAGACTGTGGTGGGGATAGAATAGAGGAGGTAAGAGAAGGAACAACGTGGTCATGCCATCTTGAGTCAGGTATTGTTGTAATCAGTAAAACATTGTCTAAGCTTTTAAAAAGCCTTATATAATGATCAAAGTGATGTCATGCTCTCTTATCTGGGTTGTGCCTTATTTTCCCCTATGAGTAACATTAAAAACTCAAGAATTTAGAAAAAATAAGAATTATTTACTGTTTTTATAAGATTATATTAGTAAACACAAACAAATAATTGCATTTTTTAACTTTCTCTAGAAATAGTGCATTGTGGTCATAGGTAGGTGTGGATCAATGGTTTCTTTGAAAATCTGATAAAAAATATGAACTTCTTCCTTAGGGAAAAGTGAAGACGCCCACATAAATACAGTTTCAAAGAATCCTGGACCCAGAATTAGAAATCTTGGGTTGTTAGTTTCTATATCAAATCCTGATTTGAAACTCAGAAATCCCTTGAAAGAAATTCCCTAATAATCTTCATTTATCAGTTTGGCAACAGTTAGTAACAGTGTAAGCACTGTGAGGAATATAGGTATGCCATGAACACTTCAGTTAGTGTAAACTGCTTTGGAGTGCAAGTAGTCAATATTCATCAAACTGAAAAATGGCCACATTCTCTGAGCTATCAGTTCTATGAATAAGAACTATCCCTACAGATCCACTTGCAAATTTATGACTCATATATATATTTAAGGATCTTTATTGTAGCCTTGTTTGCAATAGCAAAAATACCTGAAAATAATGACCACTGACAAGGCACTGGTAAAAAATTATTTTAGAACCTGTATATACAATATTATACTCTTTGACTAGTAAAAAGAATGAAGTTGATGCATATGTACTAACCTGGGAATATAACCTGTTTCTTTAAATCAAGAAACAACTTTGCATATCAAATGGTTAGATAATATTTACTAAGTGGCGTGTGTGTCTATACTGTACAGAAAAGAAAATATGAGCATTATGCAATTCATATAGGAAAAGCTTAAGAAAGCAAAACTTTAATTTCAAAAACTTAGGTATCTTTAAAATGCTATATATATAATTTCATATGTGTATATATGATTTCATATACATATATACACACACGCAGATACACACACATTCCTTACAGAGATATCACAAACTTCTTTCTCACAATTTTGGTACATTGAGGGTAGAACAAGCTCTGAAAATACAACTTATTTATCAAGATCCAGATGATAAAACGTCAAATTTAATTAACGTACCATGTGGTATTCCACTAATTGTTTCTAGATGTGTAACATAAATACTTACACGACTTTAACCTTTCAAACACCAACAGACTATATTTGGCAATGTTGGCAGCTTTATTAAGAGAGCTGTTAGTGATGCTAAGAAAGTATGCTCCCTTTCAGCTGAGCCTGACAACATTTGATACATAGGCCATGTTGACAGTTGCACCAGCTGGATCATTTTTGGATCCTTACAGTAGACAAATCCGTCAAAAAAGTGAACTAGTCAGTGTGTGTATCTACAGAGTCACAAGCGTGACTGACATTTTTTCAGTGATGCTAGGATCATGTCTCTCTGGGGGAAAATACTGATATTTATAGTAGATTTATGAAGAAATGCTGGTTAAAATATCTTAAAACCCATAAATATAATTATAGGAAAATCTACAGTAATTTTCTATTTTTACTAAGATAAATTTTTCTCAAAATGCACTTTATTTTATATGTTGGTATCCAATTGTGATTGTGGTGGTACTGATCATTGTATTTTGTTCTGAAATAATTCTAATTTTTTTTAGTGCATAAAATGTTTAGTGTATAAAAAGTGGCATGAGGTTAGTTGGATGGAGTTGAGGCACACAGAGTTGATCCTCTCAGCATTAACCTCCAGTCTTCCCAGAAGCACAGTCATTGACACAAGATGGGATGCTGGACTCCTGGTGAGATCCACACACAACGTTCATATTTACATATTAAGAGTAGGCAAAGGCCTCCTCTCTTGGCTCTCACACCACAGTCCCACTTCTGTAAAATTTCTCTATATGGGTTTATTTGCTGGACTGACCTGAGTATAAATCTGACTGGGAAGGGAGGGAAAAACAAACAAAAAACAAAACAAAACAAAACAAAACTCACTTTATCGTACATGTGAGTGATTTGTTGGACTGCTTACCCGCAATTGAGTTGACAGTTTTCTGTATTTTATCAGTTGCCCAAAAACTCTGAGAGAGAACTTGTCATAGTTAAGCCATTTGTTCTAGGGTTGCCTGAATTAATTCATGAATTAAGCCAATCTTTTCTCTCCCAGTCTATGTTCTAAAGTCACTTATTTAATAGTATTCATTTCTATTATTTGTTTTAGAAAGTAAGGAATTGTGATATAGGTTATTAATTTAGATGAGAAATATCTCAGAGTTTCTGATAATGTATTGCTTCTTTAGAAAAATGTTGTACATCTCTGTGATATTTCTTTCCTAGGATAAAGTGGAACTTCTCAAGAAGTACACAGATAAACAAATCTGTGAACTTCAGACTACCTATGGTGAAAGCAAAATATGCATTGTGGCTAAACAAAAAGATAACTCTTTGTTTCTGCACCTGGAGTTGTCTATTAATAGGAGTCACCTAGTTGTTGCTAACACGTAATTTTAAAATAGGAATACAAATTACTGGGTTAAGTAGACCTCCTGCAGAAATCAGCAAGTGATATAAGAGAAAAGACTTTTATTAAACAGAAAATTTTAATGCCTACCTAGTGGAGGATAAAATTGACATGACTCAAGAATGAATTAAGCCATTTCTGAAGTTCTCTTTCAGTTTCTAAATACAGGAAAAAAGTCAACTTAATCATAGGCAAATATTCTAAGAAACAGAATTATCTCATGCTAATTCACCTGTCTCACTTAACATCCAGCTACCACCCAGCAGCTGTCAAACATGTAGTTTGAATGATGGGATCTGCTCTAAGCAAAGAATTTGATTATTCCTAAGTCACTCAAAGTATATTAGTTATACCTGGAAAAATTATGGAATTTTTCAAATTTCATCTGTGTGGATACTCTAAGCTTTTGAGTTGGACAAGAAAGTCTACCATGATGATTTTGGAGCTGAAGTTTTTCTGAGGTCTGAGTTCAGATATCACTAAGAGGTAATGACAGATACTATAGTGTAAGCCTTTTGCTTAGCCTCTGTATTAGTCCTTTTTCACACTGCTATAAAGATACTACCTGAGACTGGGTAATTTATGAACAAAAGAGGTTTAATTAACTCACAGTTCTGCATGGGTGAGAAGGCCTCAGGAAATTTGCAGTCACGGCAGAAGGGTATTAACATGGCAACAGGAGAGAAAGAGAGAGTGCAGGAGAAACTACCACTTTTAAATCATCAGCTCTCAGGAGAACTCCTTCACTATCAATAAAATAGCATGGGTGAAACCATCCCCTTGATCCAGTCACCTCCCACAGGATCCCTCCCTAAATATGTGGAGATTACAACTTGAGATGAGATTTGAGTAGGAACGTGGAGTAAAACTATATCATTCTGCACTTGGCCCCTCCCAAATCTCATGTCCTTTTCACATTTCAAAACCAATAATGCATATCCAACAGTCCCCCAAAATCTTTTTTTTTTTTTTTTCTGAGACAAGGTCTCCTTCTGTCACTCTGGCTGGAATGCAGTGGAATAATCTCAGCTCACTGCACCTTCTGTGTATTAGTTCATTTTCACATTGCTTATAAAGACATACCCGAGACTGGGTAATTTATATGGAAAAAGGGTTTAATGGACTTACAGTTCCCACACAATCATGGGGAAAGCCAAGGAGGAGCAAGTCACATCTTATAAGGATGGCAGCAGGCAAAAAGAGAGAGCTTGTGCAGGAAAACTCCATCAGCTCTTGTGAAAACCATCAGCTCTTGTGAGACTTATTCACTATCATGAGAACAGCATGGGAAAGACCTGCCCCCGTGATTCAATTCCCTCCCACTGGGTCCCTCCCACAACAAGTGGAAATTCAAGATGAGATTTGGGTGGGACAGAACCAAATCATATTCCACCCTCCCCAGCCCCAAATCTCATGTCCTCACATTTCAAAACCAATCATGCCTTCCCATCAGTCCCCCAAAGTACTAACTCATTTCAGCATGAACTCAAAAGTCCATAGTCCAGAGCCTTATCCAAGACAAGGCAAGTACCTTCTGCCTATGAACCTGTAAAATCAAAAGCAAGTTAGTTACTCCCTAGATACAATGGAAGTACAGACATTGGATAAATGCAGGCATTCCAAATGAGAGAAATTAACCAAAACAAAAGGGCTACAGGTCCCATGCCAGTCCAATATCCAGAGGGGCAATCAAATCTTAAACGTCCAAAATGATCTCCTTTGACTGCATGTCTTACATTAAGGTCACGCTGATGCAAGAGGTGGGCTCCCACAGCCTGGGCAGCTCCATCTCTGTGGCTTTGCAGGATATAGCTCCTCTGTTCGCTGCTTCCACAGGCTAACGAGTGTCTGTGGCTTTTTCAAGCACACGGTGTAGGCTATCAGTGGATCTACCATTTTGGGGTCTGGAAGACGGAGGCCCTCTTCTCAGAGCTCTACTAGGCAGTGACCCAGTATGGACACCGTGTGGGGGCTCTGACCCCACATTTCTCTTCTGCATCGTCCTAGCAGAATTTCTCCATGAGAGCTTCACCCCTGCAGCAAACTTCTGCCTAGGCATCCAGGCATTTCCATACATCCTCTGAAATC
The DNA here is from genome assembly GCF_007565055.1 of Rhinopithecus roxellana. Taxonomy (NCBI): domain Eukaryota; kingdom Metazoa; phylum Chordata; class Mammalia; order Primates; family Cercopithecidae; genus Rhinopithecus; species Rhinopithecus roxellana. The sequence goes on from NC_044554.1 coordinate 66,998,230, forward strand.
TAGACGGATGTTCCCAAATCCCCATTCTTGACCTCTTGCACTGGCAGGCTCAAAACCATGTGGAAGCTGCCAAGGCTTGAGGCTTGCACCCTCTGAAGGCACAGCTCTATGTTGGCCCCTTTCAGCCATGGCTGGAACATCCAGGATGCAAGGCACCAAGTCCTCGTCTCATGTGTGTCCGTGTGAAGAGAGTCCAACAAACAGGCTTTGTGTGAGCAATAAGGCTGTCTATTTCACCTGGGTGCAGGTGGGCTGAGTCCGAAAAAGGAGTCAGCAAAGGGTGATGGATTATCATTAGTTCTTATAGGTTTTGGGATAGGCGGTGGAGTTAGGAGTAATGTTTTGTGGGCAGGGGGTGGATCTCACAAAGTACATTCTCAAGGGTGGGGAGAATTACAAAGAACCTTCTTAAGGGTGGGGGAGATTACAAAGTACATTGATCAGTTAGGGTGGTGCGGAAACAAATTACAAGGGTGGAATGTCATCAGTTAAGGCTATTTTCACTTCTTTTGTGGATCTTCAGTTGCTTTAGGTGATCTGGATGTATACATGCAGGTCACAGGGGATAAGATGACTTAGCTTGAGCTCAGAGGCCTGACATTCCTGTCTTCTTATACTAATAAGAAAATCAAAACAAAATAGTGAAGGGTTGGAGCGGTGATAAATTTTGGGGGTGGTATGGAGAGATAATGGGCAATGTTTCTCAGGGCTTCTTCGAGCAGGATTAGGGGTAGTGTGGGAACCTACAGTGGGAAGGATTCAAATGAAGAAAGATTTTGTGGTAAGGGGTAATATTGCGGGGTTGTTAGAAGAAACATTGGTCATATAGAATGATTGCTGATGGCCTGGATATGACTTTGTATGAATTGAGAAACTAAATGGAAGACACAAGGTCCAAATAAGAGAAAGAGGAAAACGAGTGTTAAAGGATTAAGAATTGGGAGGACCCAGGACATCCAATTAGAGAGTGCCCAAGGGGGTTCAGCATAATTACTTGCTTGGTTGGTGAGTTTTTGGGCTCTGTCCTTGACAGAGTCCTCCTTTTTAAGTTGGAGGCTGAGCTTGGTGAGGTGTGTTTTTAAAAGACCATTAGTCCGTTCTACCTTTCCTGAAGATTGAGGATGGTAAGGGGTATGAAGGTGTCACTGAATACCAAGAGCCTGAGAAACTGCTTGGGTGATTTGACTAGTAAAGGTCGATCTGTTGTTGGACTGTATAGAAGTAGGAAGGCCAAACCCAGGAATTATGTCTGACAGAAGGGAAGAAATGACCGTGGTGGTTTTTTCAGACCCTGTGGGAAAGGCCTCTACCCATCCAGTGAATGTGTCTACCCAGACCAAGAGGTATTTTAGTTTCCTGACTCGAGGCATGTGAGTAAAGTCGATTCGCCAGTCCTGGGTGGGGGCAAATCCCTGAGCTTGATGTGTAGGGAAGGGAGGGGGCCTGAATAATACCTGAGGAGTAGTTGAATAGCAGATGGAACACTGAGAATGATTTCCTTAAGGATAGACTTCCATGATGGAAAGGAAATGAGAGGTTCTAAGAGGCAGGCTAGTGACTTGTAACCTACATGGAAGAGGTTATGAAAAGACGACAGAATAGAATGGGCCTGTGAGGCTGGGTGGAGATATTTTCCTTGGTCCAAGAACCATTTGCCTTGTGTGGGAAGAGATTGATAGGTGGAAGTTTCAGTGGGGGAGTAGGTGGGAGTGACCAGATGAGAAGGAGAAAAACTGCCATAAGGGGTAGAAGTTGGAACCCTAGCTGCTTTTTTAGCTACCTTATCAGCATAAGCATTACCCTGAGTGATGGGATCTAATGCTTTTTGATGGCCCTTGCAGTGAATGACTCCAGCTTCCTTTGGAAGTAAAGTGGCCTTGGGAGAGTTTTTATTAAAGAGGTATTAATGATGGAGGACCCTTGCGTAGTGAGGAAACCTCTTTCAGCCCATATAACAGCATGGTGGTGAAGGATTTGGAAGGCATATTTAGAGTCAGTATAAATATTGTTGCGATCTTCCTTTGCAAGAGTGAGGGCGTGAGGTAAGGCAATGAGTTCATCTTGCTGAGAGGGAGTGGAGGGGGGCAGAGTGGTAGCCTCAATGATAGATGTGGAAGATACATAGCCTGCCTTTGTTGGTGAGTGGCAATTAGGCCTGGTGGAACTTCCATCGATAAACCAAGTGTGATCAGGGTGAGGAACAGGAAAGAAGGATACATGGAGAAATGGTGTGAATGTCAGATGAATCCAAGAGATATAGTCATGGGGGTCAGGTGTGGTATCAGGAATAATGTGGGAGGCCAGATTAAAGTCTGGGCCAGGAAAAATAGTAACTGTGGGAGACTCAACAAAGAGTGAGTATAGCTGAAGGAGCCAGAGGGCAGAAAATATATGTATCAGGTATGAGGAAGAAAATAGATTTTGAAAATTATGGGAAATGTAGAGGGTGAGTTGAGCATAGTTTGTGATTTTGAGGGCCTCTAAAAGTATTAGGGTGGTGGTGGCCATCTCACGGAGACATGATGGCCAGCCTAAAACCGTAAGGTCAAGTTGTTTGGACAAAAAGGCTACAGGGCATAGTCTTGGTCCTTGTGTAAGAATTCTGACCACACAGCCCTGCACTTTGGCTGTGTGTAATGAAAAAGGGTTGGGATGAGTGAGGGAAAGCTAGTGTGGGGTCAGCTTCTAGGGCTATTTTTAAGGAATGTGAAGGAGTGGCAAAAGGATTTAGTATCTATGGGGTCAGCTAGGTTTGCTTTTGTGAGTTTATATAATGGTTTAGTCAGTATAGTAAAACTAGGTATCCAAAGGCAGAAGTACCTAACCATGCCTCGGAAGGAAAGGAGTTGTTGTTTTGTAGAGGAGGTTGGGGTTTAGGAGATTAGCCAGACACAATCAGCAGGGAGAGCACATGTGTTTTCATGAAGAATTATGCCAAGATAGGTAACAGATGAGGAAGAAATTTGGGCTTGACTGAAGTAATGGGGGCTGTCTGTGAAGCCTTGCCACAGTACAGCCCAGGTAATTTGCTGAACCTGATGGGTGTCAGGATTAGTCCAAGTGAAAGTGAAGAGAGGCTGGGATGAAGGGTACAAAGGAATAGTAAAGAAAGCATGTTTGAAATCCAGAACAGAATAATGGGTTATGGAGGGGTAGTGGAGGGAGGTATTGAGGTTAGGAGCATATATGGGTTTGGTACCATGGGATGGATAGGCAAGACAATTTGGTTGATAAGGTGCAGATTCTGAACTAACCTGTAAGGCTTGTTCAGTTTTTGGACAGGTAAAATGGAGGAACTGTAAGGAGAGTTTATAGGCTTTAAAAGGCCATGCTGTAACAGGTGAGTGATATCAGGCTTTAATCCTTTTAAAGTGTGCTGTGGGATGGGATATTGGTGTTGACTGGGGTAAGGGTGATTAGGTTTTAATGGGATGGTAAGGGGTGCATGATCAGTCGCCAAGGAGTGAGTAGAGGTTTCATATACTTGTGGTTTAAGGTGGGGAGATACAAGGAGAGGATGTGAAGGAGGCTTTGAACTGGGACAAAAGGTGGCAACGTGGTGTGGCTGTAGCCCAGGAATAGTCAGGGAAGCAGATAATTTAGGTAAAATGTCTCGACCTAATAAGGGAGCTGGGCAGGTGGGGATAACTAAAAAGGAGTTCATTAAAGAGTGTTGGCTAAGTTGACACCAGAGTTGGGGAGTTTTAAAAGGTTTTGAAGCTTGGCCGTCAATACCCACAGCAGTTATGGGGCAAGGGAAACAGGCCCTTGAAAAGAAGATAATGTAGAGTTGGTAGACTCCATATTGATTAAGAGGGAGACGGACTTACCCTCCACTGTAAGAGTTACCCAAAGCGTCTGTGATGGTCCTGATGGCTTCCAAGGCAATTGGGCAGTTCCAGTCTTCAGCTGCTAAGCCTAGAAGATCTGGAAGGAGTCAGTCAGAGAGCCTTGGGCCAGAGTTCCAGGGACTCTGGGAGTGGCTCCCAGGTGAGTTGAACAGTCCGATTTTCAGTGGGGTGCTGCACAGATGGGACATGGCTTAGGAGGAATCCTGGGCTGTGGGCATTCCTTGGCCCAGTGGCCAGATTTCTGGCACTTGTAACAAGCTCCTGGGGGAGGAGGTTCTGGAGGAACCTCTGGCAGATGCGGTTCAGGTGTTTGAAGTTCTTGTGTGCTGGAGATGTGGCTGGGGTTTGTCTCAGAATGGAGGCAAGGAATTGCAACTCAGAAATACATTGCTACTTGGCTGCCTCTACTCTATTATTGTACACCTTGAAGGTGAGGTTAGTTAAGTCCTGTTGTGGGGTTTGAGGGCCTAGAATTTAATTTTTGGAGTTTTATTTAATGTTGGGAGCAGATTGAGTAATAAAAGGCATATTAAGAATAAGGCGGCCTACTGGCCCCTCTGGGTCTAGGGCGCTAAAGCGTCTAAGGTTGCTCCTAAGTGGGCCATGAACTGGGCTGGGTTTTTGTCTTTACCTTGGGTAGTTTCTTTAAGTTTGTCATAATTAACAGTTTTGTAAGCTGCTTTTTTAAGCCCTTCAACTAGGCAGGAAACCATGTAATCTCACCTAGCTATACCTAGGGAATCTGCCTGATAGTTCTACTGGGGATCTTCTCGGGGAACTGCTCTAATGCCTTCCTGGAGGTCTGGCTCATGAAGCCAGGGTTATCAGCATGAGACTGGGCTAGAGAAAAAACTCTTTCCCTTTCATCTGGGAAGAGGGAAGAAGTTAGGATGACATTTAAGTCACTCCAGGTTAAATTGTAGGACAGAGTTAGATATCGGAATTGTTGCATATATTTAGTGGGATCTGATGAGAAAGAGCCTAAATACTGGCCAATTTGGGAAAGGTCTGATAGAGAAAAAGACACATGTACCCTGACTATGCCTTCAGCTCCAGCCACATCTCTAAGAGGAAATTGTTGAGCAGTGGGGGAGAGCTAGTTGCTGAACAAAACTGTAAATCAGACTGGGTGGGGGCGGGGGGAGGTAATAGAAGGGTTATAGGGTGGGTGAGCAGAGGCTGAAGAGAGTTGGAGCCTGATTCAGCCTGGTGGGGAGCGACCTGAGGGAGAGCAGTCTGGGGAGGAGGTGAGAGATCAGATGAGTCTGTAGAAAAGAAGGATTCAAAGGACTCAGAACTTGGGGTGGAGACTGAAAGAACAGACAGGAGAGTAAGAAGAAAGATTTGGGATGAGTCTTATTGGGAGCAGAGACTAGGGAGAGACCAATGTGTAAAATGATGCCTGGATGTCAGGCACCTCAGACCATTTGCCCATTTTTTTGACAAAAATTATCTGTATCTTGCAGGATAGACAAATCTAAAGTGCCATTCTCTGGCCACTTGGAATTACTGTCAAGTTTGTACTGGGGCCAAGAGGTATTGCAGAAGAAAATAAGATGCTTAGATTTTAGGTCAGGTGAGAGTTGAGGAGGTTTTAAGTTCTTGAGAACATAGGCTAAGGGAGAAGAAGGAGGAATGGAGGGTGGAAGGTTGCCCATAGTGAAGGAAGCAAGTTTAAAGAGAAAGGTAGAGACATGGAGAAAAGGAGTGGGTAGAGACACGGAAAGAAGGGGTAGGGGTTACTTGCCCCCTGGGAAAGTGGAGAAGGGGTGGGTAGAGACATGGAGAGAAGGGGTGGGGGGTGCTTGTCCCCCTGGAAAGTGGAAAAGGGACTAGAGACATGGAGAGAAGGGGTGGGGAAGGGTGGGGTGAGCAGCCAAAGCAGGCATCCCCACAATTGACTTGCCACCAAGGGAATGTAGGTGAATGACCAAGGCAGGCATCCCTACAGAGATCAGACAACAGTGGCATGTGGGTGAATAATCAGGCAGGTGTCCCCGCAATGATTAAACACCAAGGGAAGGCTGCCTTCCTGACTCTGTGACTGGCGCTGGAGTTTTGGGTCCACGGATAAAATGTGTCCCTTTGTCTCTACCAGAAAATGAAAGGAATTGAAACTAAGAGAAGGGAGAGACTGAAGGGTGGTGCCAAGATTGAAAGGAGAAAGAGGTTGAGGGATAGTGAGAGAGTTTGGAGAAGAGAGTAAAAGGAGGCCGCTTACCTGATTTAAAATCAGTGAGATGTTCCTTGGGCTGGTTGATCTGAGGACCCGAGGTAGTAGGTGGATCTCTTCACTGAGTGAGGGTGAGGACAGAGGACTGGTCTCCCAAAAAGAGACGGACCTGGGTCTTCAGCACCAAATGTCTCATGTGTGTCCATGTGAAGACAGTCCACCAAACAGGCTTTGTGTGAGTAACAAGGCTGTTTATTTCACCTGGGTGCAGGTGGGTTGATTCCAAAAGCAGAGTCAGCAAAGTGTGGTGGATTATCATTAGTTCTTATAGGTTTTGGGATAGGCGGTGGAGTTAGGAGCAATATTTGCAGGCGGGGGCGGGGGGGGAATCTCACAAAGTACATTCTCAAGGATAGGGAGAATTACAAAGAACTTTCTTAAGGGTGGGGGAGATTACAAAGTACATTGATCAGTTAGGGTGGGGTGGAAACAAATTACAAGGGTGGAATGTCATTAGTTAAGGCTATTTTCACTTCTTTTGCAGATCTTCAGTTGCTTCAGGTGATCTGGATGTATACATGCAGGTCACAGGGGATATGATGGCTTAGCTTGGACTCAGAGGCCTGACAGTCCTTAGGCTGTGCATTGCACAGGCACCTTGGGCCCAGCCCATGAAACCACTTTTTCCTTCTGGGCCTCCAGGCCTTTAATGCAAGGGGTTGCCATGAAGACCTCTGACTTGCTCTGGGAGACATTTTCCCCATTGTTTTGGGGATTAACATTCAGCTACTCATTACTTATGCAAATTTCTGTATAAGTGATTTGAATTTCTCCTCAGAAATTGAAATTTTGTTTTCTATCACATTGTCAGGCTGCAAATTTTCCAAATGTTTATGCCATGTTTCCTTTTTAAAACTGAATGCCTTTAACAGCACCCAAGTCACCTCTTAAATGTTTGGCTGCTTAGAAATTCCTTCTGCCAGATATCCTAAATAATCTCTCTCATGATCAAAGTTCCACAAATCTCTAGGACAGGCACAAAATGCTGCCAGTATCTTTGCTAAAATATAACAAGAGTCACCTTTTCTCCAGGTCCCAACAAGATCCTTATCTCCATCTCAGACCACCTACCCTGGATTTTATTGACCATATTATTATCAACATTTTGGTCAAAGCCATCCAACAAGTCTCTAGGGAATTCCAAACCTCCCACATTTTTCTTTCTTTGACAAATCCCTACAAGCTGTTCCAACCCCTGCCTGTTATCCAGTTCCAAAGTTACTTCCATATATTCAGGTTTTTTTTTTTTTCAGCAGCACCCCACTCTAGTGGTACCAATTTACTGTATTAGTCTGTTTTCACACTGCTGATAAGGACATACTCAGGACTGGGTAATTTATGCAGGAAAAAGGTTTTAATGGACTTGCAGTTCCATGTGGCTGGGAAGCTTCCCAATCATGGCAGAAGGCAAGGAGGAGTTAGTAACATCTTACACGGATGGCAGCAGGCAAAAAGAGAGAGCTTGTACAGGGAAACTCCCCCTTATAGAACCATTAGCTCTTGTGAGATTTATTCACAATCATGACAACAGCACAGGAAAGACATGCCCCCATAATTCAATTACCTCCCACCAGGTCCCTCTCACAACATGTGAGAATTCAAGATGAGATGTGGGTGGAGACATAGCCAAACCATATCACTTCACCTCCTAGGTTAAAGTCATTCTCATGCCTCAGCCACCTGAGTAGCTGGGACTATAGGCATGTGCCACCATGCTTAGCTAATTTTTGTAATTTTAGTAGGGATGGGGTTTTGCCATATTGGCCAGTGTGGTCTCAAACTCCTAGCCTCATGTGATCAGCAACCCTTGGCCTCCGTATGTGCTGGATTTACAGGCATGAGTCACCACACCCAGTCTCCCAAAGTCTTTACTCATTCTAGAATTAACCCAAAAGCCCAAGCCCAAAGTATCACCTGAGACAAGGCAAGTCCCTTGCACCTATGAGCCTGTAAAATAAAAAACAAGTTAGTTATTTCCAAGATACAATGGGGGTACAGGTATTGGGTTAATGTTTCTATTCTGAATGGGAGAATTTGGCCAAAATAAATTGGCCACAGGCCCCATGCAAGTCTGAAACCCAGTTGGACAGTCATTTAATCTTAAAACTCCAAAATCTTCTTTGACTCCATGTCTCACATCCAGGGCATGCTGCTGCAAGCGATGGGCTCCCATGACCTTTGGCAGCTTTGTCCATGTGGCTCTGCAAGGTACAGCCCTTGTGGCTGTTTTCTTGGGCTAGATGTTGAATGCCTGCAACATTTCCAAGCACAAAATGTAAGCTGGCAGTGGATCTACCACTTCTGGGGTCTGGAGGAAGGTGGCCCTATTCTCACAGTTTCACTAGGCAGTGTCCCAGTGGGAACTCTGTGTGGGGGCTCCAACCAGTACACTTCCCTCTGAATTGCCCTAATAGAGGTTCTTCATGAGGGTTCCGTCCCCTGCAGCAGACTTCTGTCGGGATATCCAGGCATTTCCATACATCCTCTGAAATTTAGGTAGAGGTTCCCAAACCTTAACTCTTTTCTTCTGCACACTGAAGGCCTGATATCATGTAGAAACTGCCAAGGCTTGAGGCTTACACCATCCGAAGCAACAGCCTGAACTGTACCTTGGCCCCTTTTAGCCACAGCTATAGCTGGAGCGGCTGGGACACAGGGCACCAAGTCCTGAGGCTGCACAGAGCAGAAGCTCCTGGGCCCAGCACATAAAACAATTTTCCGTCCTAGATCTCTGGGGTTGTGATGGGAGGGGCTGCTGCAAAGATCTCTGACATGCCCTGGAGACATTTTCCCCATTGTCTTAGCTATTAACATTTGAGTCCTCTTGCAAATATCTGCAACCAGCTTGAATTCCAATTATTTCCCACAAAATGAGTTTTTCTTTTTTATGAAATGTTCAGCCTGCAGATTTTCCAAATTTTTATGCTCTTCTTCCCTTTTAAACTTAGGTTCCCATTTCAAACAATCTTTTTATGAACACATGTGAATGAATGCTTTCAGAATCAGCCAGGTCACCTCTTGAATGCTTTGCTCTTTAGGATTTTTTTCTGCTAGGTATCATAAATCATCTCTCTCAAGTTCAGAGTTCCACAGATCTTTAGGCCAGGGGCAAAATGCTGCCACTATGTTTGCTAAATCTTAGCATGAGTGACATTTACTCCAGTTCCCAAGAAGTATCTCATCTCCATCTGAGACCACCTAAGCCTGGACTTCATTGTCCATATCAGTATCAGTATTTTGGTCAAAACCATTCAAAAAGTCTCTAAGAAGTTCCAGAGTTTCCCACATGTTCCTTTCTTTTTCTGAGCTCTCCAAACTGTTAACAGCAGCTGCCCCTTACCCAGTTCCAAAGTCGCTTCCATATTTTCAGGTTATGTTTATAGGGGTATCTCACTTGGCCAGTACCAATTTTCTGTATTAGTCCATGCTCACACTGCTATAAGGATACTACATGAGATTAGGTAATTTATAAAGAAAAGAAGTTTAATTGACTTGCAGTAATTGACTCACAGGTCTGCATGTCTAGGGAGTCCTCAGGAAACTTAAACAATCATGACTGAAGGTGAAGGGGAAGCAAGGCACCTCTTATACTGCAGCACAATAGAGATTTAGAGAGAGAGAGAGGGAGAGAGGTAGGGAGAGAATGCAGGGAAAACTGCCACTTTTAAACCATCAGCTCTCATGGAAACTCCCTCTCTATCATGAGAACAACATGGGGGAAAACCATCCCCAGGATCCAATCACCTCCTGGCAGGCCCCTCCCTTGATATGTAGGGATTAAAACTCAAGATGAGATTTGGGTGAGAACACAAAGCCAAACCATAAGAGCCTCATTAGGGAAGGAAACCTCACCATAAGCTAAGTTTGGTGAGATGTCCCAGAATTCAGAAAAGCAGCAAGGAGTTGATATGATATTGATTCCATGATGTAATACAAAGTGAAAGAAGAATAATGCCAATAATAATATCAACAAGGATATAATTTTATTCATAAGTGCTACATATTTGGAATTCATTTGTATCATCACATTAATTATGATAACACTCCTAGGAGTAGGATGATATTATTCTTTGTGCTATTATTATTTCATCTACTTTATAATTGAGGAAACTGAGGTTTTACACAAGTTAAGAAAATGCCTAATATCACTTTGCATTTAAATGGCAGTGACCAGCTTCTTAACTCTAACTACATTTCCCCAAGCTGTCCACCTGCAGAAAAAAATTTTTCAGAGGCAAGAAATTTGATGAACCTGACTGAAAAAATGTGTAATGGGATTGGCTACAGAGAGACTAAGCTGTTGAGAACTGTCAGTACTAGAAGTTCTCACTAGAGTGACAAGTTCTCTCTAGTACTAGAGGTTCTCTAATGAGAGCCATTGTTAATAGAAAACCTTCAAAAAGCCTTACTAGAAGATGATGTTAGTTATGAAGCTCCTAAATACTTGCAACTCAAAATATGGTTTCCAGACTAGTTAATCCTGTTTGTTATAAATTCAGAATCTCACAGCCCACCCTAGTCCCACTGAAACTGTATTATACCAGATTTTATTAATTTGCATAAAATAACTAGATAATCCATATAGAAAATACAGTTTGAGAAGCCTGCCAAACATATCACCCATTGAATGTCATCTGAGATGGAAAATTACAGCTTTGTTTTCAATTTAACAGGATGATGTGGGGTGGGAATTTTTTAGATGAAAGTTTAACCTTTATAGAAATGTAATTACATTGGTATTAAGATAGGACACTCACATTTGGCACAAGAAAGTCAGTGCCACTGTCTTTGACAGGAATTTCTAATACTGAACATATACTACATGTGTGGAGTTAGTTAACAATCCATGAGGTTCTATCCTGTCTATGGAGAAGCTTCTCAAAGGCACATGATACCACTGTGCCTTTTTAAGACAACTCAGATTCATCTTTAAGCAGTCAACCTAAAGTGTAATCAATGAAAAATGTTGTCATGGAGCAGCCAACCTAAAATGTAATTGATGAAATATAATCTCTTCACTTGGGAATTGCAGGTTGAAATATGGAAAGGATGATGCCATAATAACAAATGCAAACTGAAAGTTGATGGTCTCAATAGAGTCTTGAAAAATGAAAGTTAGAAAGTAAGAATTTGTCATTGTCTTTTTCGCACCATTCAGAGGAGAAAGCGTCTTCACCAGTCACCAGAAATATTCCTCCACTGGACAGCTACATCCATTTACAACAGACAGTGTCTCACCAACGCTCTGCTGCCTGATGAATGACTGCTTAAGGCCACTCAACTATTTCTGTTCTAATCCCAAATTCATCAAGCAAACTTTTCTGATTTTAATTCCCCTCCCTGGGTCAGTTTCCCAACTGGTAAGAAGATGCATTTACCAGATGGTGCATAAATCCAATCCTGGTTATAAATTATTTAAATGGCTTCCTTTTACAAATCTCTTTGGGCAAATTTGGGTGGTGTTAACCCTATCAAGCTGACCTAAAGATTCAAAAATTGCTAAAATGAGACATTAAACCTTAGATGAAGAGTAGCTGTGATTGTGCTCAAAATTCTAAAAGAGTTGGTCTAAAATAATTTATCAACATTAATCATTTAATCTATTCAACTATTTTTTAGTCAGTAATAGTATAGAACTTTGTACTGCTAACAACCATACTAGATCTGTGCAGTCTAAAATAGAGAAAATGTGGTGTGCATACTCCAGATAAAACTGTGCCTCCACAACTTCCACCCTGTTCTTAGTAACACTGAGGCAGGAACTGAGTGCTCCGGGTGTTGTGGAGAAAGCCATTACTCTATTTTTTCTATGCCACAGTAAATAAATTATTTTGCTCTGGGATTAAACAGGGAGTTAAACAGTTCCTGATTCTCCAAATGGGACTGTCTCGCCACTGACCTTCATAACATCATTAGAAGATTGAAAGGGGTGTGGCTGTGCATTTTCTCTCATCGCTAGTATTTCTGGGCCTGAAGTGGGATGTTGATATCTTCTTTGCTGTCATCCTGGCTTGTCTGGGACCTGTGGATTTCCTGGGACCTGGGATTTTCCATGCTAAAATTGAGAAAGTCTGAGGCAAACTAGAATGAGTTGATTATCCTACTTACTGCCACTTTTGAATCATTCTCTTTTCTTTCTTCATACAATTCCCTAGCTTTCTCATCTCATCTTAGACTGCCCATAACTCCTTCTTACTGCAGTCAACTGCAGCAGTGCTTTTCAAACTATCTGTGAAGGACCAATCTCCAGCCTCTAATTTGCTTTGAATAAATATACACAAGAAAAAATAGATTACAATGAATAGAATGGGTATAACATGTAAGTAGAATTTTCTATTATTGCATTATGTTGACATAAAAATGGTAAAATTGCTATAAAGTGTGTAAATGGCTACTCTCAATTTCTATACTTACCTTACTATGGGTGAGTAAACACTGAGGACCACATTTTGAGGAACACTTTTTTACATAACCTTGGATTGTTCTCCCTCATCTTTTAAAGATTTTACTTCCTGGTTCTCATTATTTTCTCCAAAATTGCCCTTGTCATGATTCTTTGTGATTTCAGTATGTGTGTAAGTGATTCTCTCAACAACCTAGCCTCTCAGGTATCTTACCTATAATAATCTTGTTCTTCACTCTTCCCGAGACTCCCAAGTCTGTGGACAGATTCTAAAACTTGTCATTACCGGATATCAATAATTACTTTCTTCTCTGATTACCATATCCTTCTTTTTCAGGTTACTCTCTTTACTACCTTAGTTGAAACACACACACACACACACACACACACACACACACACATATCCCATATAAATGACCAGGTCAAATTGGACATTAAGAAAACAATAGCTTTTCTATGCAGTAAAGATGTCCTTTTAAAACAATAACAAAACACAAAACACCTAGAAATAAACCTAACAAGATATTTTCAGGATATGTGTAAACATAATTTAGGATTGTATTGACATGTAAAAGAAAACTTAAACTAGAATGATAATTTTGTTCTTACGTAGAAAATGCCATATCGTTTCATTGAAAATTCAAATGGAAATCACATGTTTAAATCAAAATACCACAGTTTTCCATCCTTCTACCTCTCCTCCTCCATCTTCTACTTCTTTTTTTTTTTTTTTTCGAGGTGGAGTCTTGCTCTGTCGCCCAGGCTGGAGTGCAGTGGCTGGATCTCAGCTCACTGCAAGCTCCGCCTCCCGGGTTCCCGCCATTCTCCTGCCTCAGCCTCCCAAGTAGCTGGGACTACAGGCGCCCGCCACCTCGCCCTGGCTAGTTTTTTGTATTTTTAGTAGAGACGGGGTTTCACTGTGTTCGTCAGGATGGTCTCGATCTCCTGACCTTGTGATCCACCCGTCTCAGCCTCCCAAAGTGCTGGGATTACAGGCTTGAGCCACCGCGCCTGGCCCATCTTCTACTTCTTGATTTAGATCTTAATAAAGAAAAATTTATGTGTATAAATAATGCATAAAAATAAATGAAAAATAAATAAGATTTTTTTAATGGTAGAGAATTACTCCCAAGTAATACTCAGCTGTACTAATGAAAATCATTTGATAATGTATAGAGATTGACAAATCAATGGAACAGAAAAGAATACAAAAATAGAGTCATTTATATGGGCTATGTAGTACATGATAAGTATAGGTTTTCAAAAATCCATGATGGGAAAATAGATTACTCAATAAATTGGATTTGGATAACCAGCCATGTTTTGAGGGAAAAAAACGGTGGACTCATGTTTATTAACAAAATAAATGCTAAATAGTACAACTATTCTAAATAATTCACTGTCATCAAAAATTTTTAAAACATTAGACTCCAAATTATGTTTGCAACACATATGGCAAATATATAATTTCCTTATGTTTGAATAGATATTAATAATTTATTAACAAAACAATAATTGCATTAAATGGGCAAATAATCTAGAAAGCCAGTTTGCTCTCTGTTACACACATAAAATATATAAATGACTAACATGCATAAAGGCTTACCTCACTAATTAAAATATGCCAATTAAAACAAAATTTAGCTGCTTTTTTTAACCCACTACACTTGTAAATATTGAAAAGATTTATAACGTCCTGTATTATTTAAAATTTGGGAAAAATCTGTACCGTCATCTCCCTTTGCTGGAAGCATACACGTGTTTCATATCAATGTTTGTAGAGAAAGTTTGCAAAATTTCAAAAAAATATATATTCATTTGAATTTAGTGTACAATATGATGTACCCAACAAGTACTCATTAAATGTACAAGGATTTTTATTGTAATACAAAGGATATTGCACCAGATGCATAAATTAAAGTAACATATTAAAATTAATATAATTAATTAAATTAAACTAATTTATGCATACGGTGCAATATCATGGTGCCATTAATAAAGAGAAAGTTATAACTGTAAGGTTTGTCATAAGTATATATGCATAATTATATTTTTAAGCAAAAGCAGCAAGTTGGAGATTATTATATATAGTTTGATTACATTAAAAATAGCATATGCACATGTTTTTATATTTGCATATGCATGCAAAGGAGGGCTGGAAAAATACATCACAGACTGCTAACAATAACCTCAGCTGAGATGAGGAATTAAAACCGTAGTGGGTAGAGAAAGGAGATTTTCATTACTTTATTTTGAACACTTAAATATTTTCCTGAAATTTTTATTATGGCCATATATTACTTTTTAATAAAAGCTACTTAAAATATAGCAGTGAATTAAATGCTGTAATGACCTTTAGTCCTAACTGGATTCCTTAGCAATATAAAATTTGGAATAAATTAGATACATTTTCTCTCTAATAAAGTATGGATTTCAGTAGTCAGTTTAGCAAACTTGTTGTGGAGGCACAAACAGTATAAGACAAATGTTAATATAACACATCTGTATCACTGCACAAGGAGCCCCTCCATATTATTGGCCTACAAACTCAATGACTCAGTTAACTTTGTCAGGAATTTATTTATTCTAGAGATAGTGGTAAGTGATTAACATAACCCTATATCAAATATTTAACAAAATATGTTAAACAAAATCCTCTGATATTCTGGCTCTGGTTTCCTGCTGCTCACCAAGCAAACTTCTTAAGTTGGCTTGTCAAGAACTTCTACTTGTGTTGTAAATTAATAAATTGATATTCTCATTTACACTTCAGGTTTTGCAAACTTGATTAATGTGAGCCTCATCTTCAGCAATTGACTCACTCTGGGAATGTTGACAAAATCAAATTTCTGAGCATGTGAAACTAACCCTATACCTTAGACTCAGGTGTCATCTCCAAGGTTCATGTTACTTTTAGAAGAAGCTATTCATTCAAATTCAACAGACTTTTGCTGAACACAAATTCTCTATCTGAAATGCCTCATTTCTATTAAATTACAAGCATTATTCAAAGCTTGATCCAAACCTTACCTCTTATATTAAAACTTCCATCATCATAACTGACCTGCCTCTTTTTAATATTTGTGAAATGATTTTCCTTATACTCTTTGGGCATTTATTTCACATTGATTGTATTTTTTCCATTACATGGTTTATATCTGGTACAAAATTAAGCTTGCTAATATCTTTTTCTACAACCGATGTTACTGTCATCATTCTCATCATTCTTTATACTCACTGTGGTTAGAATTTAGTGTATTTTTGTTGATTTAAACCTTCTTGGTTTCCCTCTCCTGCTGTAATCACTCCACTGAAATTATTTTATATAACATATTCCTTATTTAAACATATTCATTATTTAATGTCTAATTTTTATTTTATATAGTTAACTTTCTTTTTTTCTTTTCTTTTTTTTGTAAGACGAAGTCTCGCTCTGTCGCCCAGGCTGGAGTGCAGTGGCGCGATATCCGCTCACTGCAAGTTCCACTGCCTCCCGGGTTCACGCCATTCTCCTGCCTCAGCCTCCCGAGTAGCTGGGACTACAGGTGCCCACCACCATGCCCGGCTAATTTTTTTGTATTTTTAGTAGAGACGGGGTTTCACCATGTTTGCCAGGATGGTCTCTATTTCCTGACCTCGTGATCCACCAGCCTCAGCCTCCCAAAGTGTTGGGATTACAGGCGTGAGCCACCATGCCCGGCCTATAGTTAACTTTCATAAGTTTCTATTTTTCTTTTTGTTTATATACTCTTTGATTCTGGAAACATTTAATAGTCCATGTAAAATAAATGCTTACTGAGTAATTCAAATGAATTATATACCTTTACATAACTATGAGGATTAGTACCATGCTTTTAATATAGGAGACCCCCTCTATGAGTATTAAATGAACAGATGTCCATATTAACTTATAGGAGTTCCTCATATAAATTATTTGAATTAAAATCATCCAGGAATCTTTTAAGACAAGAATTACTATATTTGCTTTAAAGAGAAACAAACAAACAAAAAATCCAAGCCTGATTTGGAGATCAGGTTCACACTAAAGAGTGGTACTAAGCAGATGATAATCAAGGAGGCATTTACCTATCAGCAGTGCAATAATTGTTTTATTTATCTGCTGCCTATCTACTTCCAGGGTTAAGGAAACTGTTTTGTGAATTGATGTATTCTTTTTACGTATTTGAAAGGCTACACTAACTTTTGTTAATTATCTTCCTTACTGTGACCCAGAAAAAAAGCAATCTTACCTGAAATGATAGTCAGCACTGGAATAGAGTAAGGAATAACCTATAGAAATAATAGCTCCTATAGACTCTGTCTAGTGTTCTGACTTTATTGATATTTGGGTCACCTTGCTTTATGGAATTTGATTATCTTTGGCCACATATTAATCAGGTTATAAAAGTATAAATGTGATACACTGAACCTGCATAAAGAAAAAAGTCAAAAACAATAGATGCTGGTGAGGCTGCCAAGAAACGGGAATGCTTATACATTGTTGGTGGGAATGTAAATTAGTCCAGTCATTGCGGAAAGCAACCTGGCAATTTCTCAAAGAACAGAAAATAGAGCTACCATTTGACACTGCAATCACAATACTTAGAACATACCCTCCCAGAAATGAATCATTCTACCAAAAAGACACATACACTCATATGTTAATCTCTATGCTATTTATAGTAGCAAAGACATGGAATCAACCCAGGTGGCCTGTCAATGGTAGATTGGATAAATAAAATGGGGTACATATACATACATATACACAATGGAATACCATGTGGCCATAAAAAAGAATGAAATTTGATGCAACATCAGTGGAACCGGTGGTCACAATCCTAAGCAAATTAATGGAGGAACAGAAAACAAAATATCACATGTTATTACTTATAAGTGGGAGTTAAACATAGTGGACCTGGATATAAATACAGGAAAAATAGATACTGTGGACTACTAGAAAGTGGAGGTGGTAGCTGCGTTTAAAAATTACCTATCAGGTATTGTGCTTACTAACTGGATGCTGGTATCTGTGCTCCAAACCTCAGCATCATGCAATATTCCCATGTAACAAATCTGCACATGTACTTTCTGTATCTAAAACCAAAGCTGAAATTTTTTAAAAAAGAGAACATTTCTGTAGAAAGCATAAATTAATTACTTCTAAATTTCTATTTAGGCAATTAGTTCTCAAATTCATTTACCAGTTACCTTTAGGGTATTAATTGTCAGAGAGGAGTAATTCATGCATTTATAAAGTTTACATTTTCTATTTATATTTGTCTCTATAATCATTGTTCATTTCTACTCCTCACTTAGGCTAAAAAATCAACTGGTTTCTCAACAAACTTTCCTCTATTTTGCAAGTTGAAAAACTGGGTACCGTCTTATCTTTTTCTTGGACACTTCTGTCATAATCTTTTTCTCAGAAATGATAGCTGAACTCTGAAGTGCTTTCCTGCTGCTGCTGTAACAACTTGTCTTTTTGAATGTCAACATGCTAAGGAATTGAGAGACAGCTGGCTGTTTGTTCTTCACTGAGAGGAGCATTGAGTTAACAAATCCTCCAATATATGAGATACCAATGCATGTGAGTTATAGTGGTCTCACTTGGCTTCCTGATGACAGTCCCCTACTTAGGGCTTTGTAGAAGACAAGGAGTGATAGAAAAAAGGAGGTATAGGGGAAGCAAGAAGATTTTGATAAATAGGCAATAGGTTTCAGATCAGCATATACCATTTGATATGGTTTGGCTCTGTGTCCCTACCCAAATCTCATGTCAAGTTATAATCCCCAAGTGTTGGGAGAGGGACCTGGTGGGAGAGGTGATTGGATCATAGGGTTGGTTTTCCCCAGGTTCTTCTCTTGATAGTGAGTTCTCATGAGATCTGATGGTTTAAAAGTGTGTGGCAGTTCCTCTTCCTCCTACCAGCATGTAAGATGTGCCTTGCTTCCCCTTTGCCTTCTGCATGATTGTAAGTTTCCTGAGGCCTCCCCAGCCATGCAGAACGGAGTCAAACAAGTCTCTTTTCTTTATAAATTGCCCAGTCTCAAGACATTTTTTACAGCAGTGTGAGAACAGACTAATACAGAAAATTGGTAACAGGGAAATGGGGTACTGCTATAAAGATACCTGAAAATATGGAAGTGACTTTGGAACTGGCTATTGGGCAGAGGTTAGAACAGTTTGGAGAGCTCAGAAGACAAGAAGACATGGGAAAGTTTGGAACCTACTAGAGACTTGCTGAATGGTTTTGACTAAAATGCTGATAGTGATATGGACAATGAAGTCCAGGATGAGGTATTCTCAGATGGAGATGAGAAACTTATTGGGAACTGGAGTAAAGATCACCCTTGCTATGCTTTAGCAAAGAGACTGGCAGAATTTTGCCCCTGCCCTAGAGATCTGTGGAATTTTGAACTTGAGAGAGATGATTTATAGTATCTGGCAGAAGAAATTTCTAAGCAGCAAGTGTTCAAGAAGCGACTTGGCTGTTCCTAACAGTGTACAGTCATATGTATTCACAAATAGATAGTCTGGAGTTGAAACTTCAGTTTAAAAGGGAAGCAGGGCATAAAAGGTTGGAAAATTTGCAGCCTGATCATGTCATAGAAAACAAAAACTCATTTTCTGGGGAGAAATTCAAGCTGCTGGCTGCAGAAATTTGCATAAATAAAGAGAAGCTGAATGTTGATAGCCAGACAATGGGGAACATGCCTCAGGAGCATCTCAGCAATCTTTATAGCAGGCCCCTCTCATCAGAGACAGGGAGGCCTAGGAGGGAAAAATTGTTTTTTGGCATAGGCCCAGGACCCTGCTGCTCTGTGCAGCCTTGGGAACTGATGCCTTGTGTCCCAGCTGCTCTAGCTCCAGGCATGGCTAAAAGTGGCCAGGATACGGCTTGAACAATGGCTTCAGATGGTGCAAGCCCAAAGCCTTGGTGACTTCCACGTGGTGTTGGGCCTGTGGTTTCACAGAAGGCAAGAGTATGGGAGCCTGCACCTAGATTTCAGATGATATATAGAAATGCCTGAATGTCCAGGCAGAAGTTTGCTGCAGGGGTGGAGCTCTCACAGAGAACTTCTACTAGTGCTGTGCTTAAGGAAATGTGGGGTTGGAGCCCCTACACAGAATCCCACATGGGCAGTGCCTATTGGAGCTGTGAGGAGAGGGCCTCCATCCTCCAGACCCCAGAAAGGTAGATCTGCCAAAAACTTGCACCATGTGCCTGGAAAAGTTGCAGGCACTCAATGCCAACCCATGAAAGCAGCTGTCGGGGCAGTACCCAGCAGAGCCACAAGGGTGGAGCTTCCTAAGAGTGTGGGAGCCCACAGCTTGCATCGGTATTCCTGGATGTGAGACAGGGAGTCAAAGGAGATTTTGGATCTTTATGATTTAATGACTGCCCTGCAGGGTTTTGGGCTTGGGTGAGACCTGCATGCAGCCTCTTTGTTTTGTCCAATTTCTTCCATTCAGAATGGGGACATTTACCCAGTGCCTATACCCCCATTGTATCTTGGAAGTAACTAACTTGTTTTTAATTTTACAGGTTCATAGGCAGAAGAAACTTGCCTTATCTCAGATGAGATTTTGGAGTTGGACTTTTGGGTTAAAGTTGAAATGAGTTGAGACCTTGGGGGACTGTTGGGAAAGCATGATTGGTGTTGAAATGTGAAAAGGGCATGAGATTTTGGAGAGGCAAGGGGAAGTATGATATGGTTTGGCTCTGTGTCCCCACCCAAATCTCATATCAAATTGTAATCTCCACATGTCTGGGAGGGACCTGTTGAGAGGTGATTGGATCATAGTGGTCATTTCTCCCATGCTATTCTCATGATAGTGAGTTCTCATGAGATCTGATGGTTAAAAAGCATGTGGCAGGTTCCCTCCTTCTCCTGCCACCATGTAAGATGTGTCTTGCTTCCCCTTTGCCTTTCGCCATGATTGTAAGCTTCCTGAGGCCTCCTCACCCATGCAGAACTGTGAGTCAATTAAACTTCTTTTCTTTTTAAATTACTCAGTCTCAGGATATTCTTTATAGCAGTGTGAGAATAAACTAATACACACCACTCAAAGTGGAATCAATGCCCTGTAACAGGATCCTAAACACCTTTTCACTCCCCTCTTCCTCCTGCCTCAGCACAGATATCAATGTGGTGAACTGTATGCACTTTATTCAATGTAGTGTGGAGGAGAGAGGAAAAGTGAATATAAAGATCACAGCACATCTGTGATCTTTGGCTTGATTTAAGTGGTTAGTGTGAAAGCCACAGTTATTAAAAAAAAAAGAAAGAAAAAGAATTTTGTCCAAATTTGGAGTTGTTAAAGGCTTTTACAGGCTGAGTAAAAAAGACTTTTGTGAAGAAAAAAAATTACAGTGTAAATTTTGAGAAGGGAAATTGGGAAGTGGACAGTTGTATCTGGTTCTGGGGCTACCTCCTAAGAGTGCTGGATATGTACTCTGCAGAAGGGCATCACATTTAGGAATGTGCCATTTGTATCTTAAATACTTATTAACACATATGAGCATGTAGGTTTCCAGGCTATGTCCACGTAAGAAGAAATGCCTTCCACATAAGCCTGCACTTGCATAGATGACTGTGTACACAAACCATGTTCTGGGCCTCTACTGAAGTTACTTCCTTCACCTAGCTGATGCTTTCAAATACTCACATTCTCCACCCTTCTCACCAAGAATATAATTGACCCTTACATAATTGTCTGGTTTTGTCACCTTGGGCCAGGGCTAGCAGTAATCTCAGACTTGCATGCTGTGTGCTGGATCTATTGTACCAAAAAGGAGTGTGAGCCAGTGAGAGATACTACAAAGACCTCAAATGCCTCTATTTACTCTCCACATATATCTGTGTAAGCATTGGTAACAGTATGAGTTGATTCCAACCCTGTCAAATGTGTGGAAGACTAACCAAAATTTATAACTCAGAATGGTTTCCTTCCATTATCCCAAATAATTTGATATAGCCTATTCAGTAAAGGAATAAAACAGGCCAATAACTTGGCTTCATCAAAATGTAAGAGGTGAAACCCTGGAACTATTTTAAAGTTTTATCTCCTCGGGAGCGGAGCTTGACATGAGCTGAGATTGTGCTACTGCACTCCAGCCTGGGCAACAGAGCGAGATTCTGTCTCAAAAAAATAAATAAATAAATAAATAAATAAATAAATAAATAAATAAAAACAAAAGGTTTTCTTTCCTCCACCCCTTATTTTCAATCATTTCCATGTCCTGTAAATTCTACCTCCTAACTACTTCTCCAATCTATTCATGCTTCTCCAATCATTTATTTATTAAATAATTTATTTGAGATTTATTTTAAATTCTCAGAATTGTGTACGATATTTCCTATATTTTTATACTAGGTTATTTTATTCTCTGTTTTTGTTTACCACCAGTCTGTGATATTTTTCAATAAACCCTGTGAAAGGGAGGGAAGTGTGGAGAGAAAGGAGAGGAAGAGGAGGAGAGAAAATGAATGCTTATTTTGTTCACTGTACTTCCATAATGTGTCACATTGCCTTACATGTAGTGGGTGAACAAAGCATGTTTTGAATACACAAATGTGTGGAAGAATAAAAGGCTGCATGCATAATTGGAAAGAAGTATTCAGGTTCACTATCCTACAGGCTGTTGCCATAGAGACTTTACATGTGTAAATCTAAGTATGTTACTTTCAGTCTTAAACTTTTTTACTCCATGGCCTTAAATATGAGGCCTACCTGATGTGGGATCTATGAACATATTTTAACTTAACTTTCACCATCATTCCACATACCTAGTATCCAGCTCACTCTCAACCATTTGTTTTTGCCCTCCTCTGAAAACATCATTTGATTTCTCATCTCATGTCTTTATATGTAATATTATTTTTGTCCAAAGACACCTATACCAATTCTTTAAACATTCTCCTCATAAAGGAATTTGAACACATTGTTTACTTCTATCATAGGGCTACTGAGTCTATTGTGATTTCTGGTTCAGCATCAACCCCTAATTCAGAAGATGAGTACTTCCAAGATAAGAACAGAGTTGCTGTATGCTTAGGGGTTTGTAGACTTCCTTTCACTTAGTATATTGTTATATTGTTATTGGATTTAAAAAATAAATGGACCAACACATATAGCACAAAAGGTGCATTGGTGCATTCAGGTTCTTGAATGAGGTTTAATTTATGGTAGATATCTATCATTACATTGAAGGTCTTCTCTGTTTCTTTTTCCTGGTATCTGGTTAATTAAATTATAGTTTTCATGTAAGGAAACTGATAGTTGAGACTTGAGAAAATTGAGAATTAATAATTCCATCTTGACTTGTTTATACAAATAAAAATAAAATGTATTTCCAACCAATGTTTGGGATAATATGACCACAGATGTTTCTCAGAAAGTAGTACTTACTGCACTCACTTGCATATATTTTAGCTTGCATTTTTTCCTCAAAAAGTACTACCAATAATTATAGATGCATACTCAAACTACAAACTAATAATCTGGCTCTACAAGGATATAAACCATTTTGGCAAATCTGGTATTTTATCTGTACAAAATGGACCAGTTAATTAACTTCTCAGAGCCTCAATTTCCCTGAATGTAAACTAGTGATAGTAACATCTAAGTTACAAGGTCAGTTATGATGATGATGATGATGAATTTGATGTCATTTGTTAAACACTTGTTATGTGCCAGTTTCTATGATAAGTAATTAGTATGACCTATTTAGTCACTATCATACCTCAATGAATTATTGTCTTCTCTATGTGTGTGTAAAAAGATAGTTGCCTAAGATTTTATAGCAAGTAAGTGATAGTGTTAAAGCACAGACTAATCAGTAGTAGTACTTAATTGTACTACATTATGGTAAAACTTCCTATGGCAAATACTTTCATGAAAAATATACCTACTTTCTAGATGATTATGTCTACTGAGAAGAAAGCATTGATTTTTAAATAAAATTCCCTCCTGAGAGACTAATAAATATGATTTATTAATGGATTATGTAACTGCTTTCACTTCTTTCTCCTTGAAGAGGGTTATTATGTGGATTTCTTTCTTATTTTACCGCAGGGAGTTAACATTCTATTACTTATTTAGTTCAGGTACCACAAAATATAATATTGTAAAAGTGCATTGAAATATCATAGGTAGAAAGCACGTAATTAATGTTGTTTCAGCTGTGTTCTACTGAGTGAACGAATGTGTTTCATAACTAAAAACAATTTTGACTTTTAAAATCTATCCATCTTCTTACATATAGTTATGTTATTCATAAACTTTCCCTGCTTTTGTTATTTCTTAACAAAATTTAAACTGGTCACATTTCCACCCACCATAAACAAAATGGTTAGGTAACATTATGCTGGAATAAGACTAATACCTCCCCAGGGTCTCTTTGAGGTACACAAAATTTATCATTTGCAATTTCTTTTGGTTATGTACGGTTTATGAATCATCATCATCATCATTATTTACTTTGGAAGCATTTTTATTGCTATTTTTTAAATTGTGTGGGCTCCAATTTTGTCATCTACCTACATGTATTCCTGGACAAAAAGCTGTAGAACAATGTGCTGTCTCACGGTGTGCAACAAAGCTTACTCTGAATTCTCTTGTGTCCAGGAGATAGTGCGGTGATGGAGGCAAGGCATTGAATGAGAGAGAAAAGAAAACAGGAAACAGGAAAAAGTAAAATAAAGTTCTAAAGTATGTCAGAAATGTTAATTCCAAAACCATATACATTATTTCTTTACCAAAATACAATACAACCCATCTCTTATTAACTTTTTTAAAAGGTAGAACTATTGAATATTTCATTTCGCTACTTTACTATAAATATTTTAATCAAGCCAAATATACTTGGGCAAAATAAGGGAAACTTAAGCATAATTCATTGAAGTAATAAAACGTTGAAATTGTAGTTGAATCCCACTGTCTAATTATCTATAGTCACTTCAGAGTTAACCATACCTGTGTATCAGTCAGAATAGGCTAGATAGTAAACTGTTCTTCACACCACACTCATGTAAAACAACAGCAGTTTTGTTTCACTTGTGTAAGGAGCCATGCCTACCGAGGCATTTAGAGACCCACAACAACAAAGCAACCACCATTTAAACTTCAACAGTGTGCATGAAAGACTGTTACATACACTTATATACAAAATAAATGATGTTATTTTCAGCAATATCCTAATGTTCCCGTTTACCCAAAAAGCATGAGATAGCACAGACCTACATGTTCTTAGACGGTGTAAGAACCAGAAATGTTGGTGAACAGCGATAACGACTGTTTTATGCCGATGTTGCTGTTTACATTTCTAATACATTTCTAATTCATGTATATTAACTCCTTCTCCAAATATACTGCATGTGTCATCTCTTTTGAAACTTTACATAAAGTGCATTTTACTCTATTATTTTTCTTCCCCCAATTTGTTTTACTTTTTTATTATTTCTACATTTATGACATTGTTACATGTAACTCAGATTTTTCTTTTAATTGAAAAAGATAACATTTTTATTTGCCCAGTTTTCTGTTCATGGATATTTGAGATATTTTTTCTTTTTTTGATTATTAAAAAACATAAATATTTTTGTACATCAAGCCGTATAAAATTATGTAAAATGTTCTATAGAATATAAAATGTATAATAGCAAAATATAACAAACACATTATTCATATTTACTAAATAAGACCACATTATGCTTTAATCTGCTTGGAATTAATTTTTGCATATTTTAGGAAATAATGATTCAATTTTAAAAGTTTAGACATTAAAATCCATCTAGTAGTTTCTTCTTTCCCAATTAATGCAATGTCACTCCTATCATATATCAAGTTTACTTATTAATATTATTCTTTTCTTAAGGTTTCTATTTTGTCTAATGTACAGCATATCTTTGTTTTTATCAAATCTACACTACATTCACAACAAGTATATGTACGTTTTGATATCTGGTTGTACAGTATTAATATTTTGTTTCATTTATTCAAAATTGCTTTGGTGATTGTTGGTCCTATGAATCACCCATAAAAAATTAGGATTCATTTGTTAACGTCCAGAAAACAGACTATCAGATTTTTTATTGTAATTAAATATAATTTATGGATTAATTTGAACAATTTTTTTCGATAATGAGTTTACCTATATGAGTAAATGTATCTCTATTTATTTAAAACTTACAATTCTTTGCATTTTCTTTTCATACTAAACTGCTAAAACCACCAGTACAATATCAGATGGAAGTAATAATAGTGAGCATCCTTAACATTCTCTAGAAATTTCAGTTCAAGTTTTTGACCCCTAAAAGTAATGTTTGCTGGCCGGGAGCAGTGACTCACGCCAGTAATCCCACCACCTTGGGAGGCCAAGGTAGGCAGATCATGAGGTGAGGAGTTTGAGACCAGCATGGCCAACATAGTGAAACCCTGTCTCGACTAAAAATACAAAAATTAGCCGGGCATGGTGGCACATGCCTGTAGTCTCAGCTACTCAGGAGGCTGAGGCAGGAGAATCACTTGAGCCCATAAGGCTGAGGTTGCGGTGAGCTGAAATCGCCCCACTGCACTCCAGCCTGAGTGACAGAAGGAGACTCTGTATCAAAAAAATAAAAAATAAAAAAAGTGATGTTTGCTATTTGGTATTATACTCCTTATCATCTTAATGAGATTCCTTCTATTTCAAATGGTTTATGATTTTTGTTGGTTTTGTTGTGTTTTATTGTTGTTTTTGGTCGTTGCTGGGCTGTACTTTTGTTGTAAGTGTAAACCCCGAACCTTAATTAGGGCCAGATGATTAAGAATTCTCAGGGTAGACTCTTCTCTCCAAAATTTCATATAAAAAGTTTCTCTTTCCTGAGTAGCAGACTTTTTAAAAGGTTTCTTTCTTTCTTTCCAGCCTACCCCTTTCTTGAGGTTATTCCAGTTGAGAATCCAGGCCTTATGGGAGCAATACATCCCACTTTTCAACTTGAATAAGACTAAAGATTTGTCTTCTTTCCCTTAATGAATATCAAAACTAAAGCTCCTTTTAATTTAGATCAGCAAAAAGTCAGCTGAAGTATGATTATCAGTTTACCATGCTTATCTTCTGCTTCCTATGCATTTTTCTCATCTTGATATATGGATTACTTTCTTCTGACCTCTAATATGCCTTTAATACATGAATGGTATATTGCATCCACAATTTTCCAGGCTTCACAATGAGATTTGAAACGGTATCAATGTAGTCAGTTTTGTATGGTACCCTTGGTATCACCTGGATGAGATCTATCATAACAATAGATAATTTGATTCACAGATTGATAAGGGAGATATAGAAAGAAAGAGGGAAAAGGAAAGATAGGAGTCAGTTCCTCAGCTTTCTCTTACTGGGCATTTATTTATATATTTATTGAGAAAATATTAATTGAGACTTGGCTGTCAAGTAACAGTTTCTAATAAGGATTCCCAGTTGGAGTTAAATTTGAACCAATATGTGATGAGGAAGCAGGAGTTAATTAGAAAACTAAATGAAAGAGAAATGAGGCATGAGAAAATAGTGCAGGCAAAGAGATTGAAAGAATTTTAGAATTCTGGAGATTTCAAGCTTAACATCTTTATAATTACTTTTTTTGCCTTACGAAGCACATGTCTACTATTTCTAAAGTTTATTGTTTTATTTTATTTTAAGAAATTCAGTAATCACCAATTTTGCTAACCTTGTAATACCAGGCATTTTATAATATACTGAAATTTGTGGCCCAGTCATTTGGGATTTACTGACTTGGAGATTCAGTAGCTAGCCCTGATTTTTGTTAAGTATCCTTCTACCTTTACTCCTGATTACAAATAACAATTTTTGTCAGTTTACTTCAAAAAGTATTAAAGTTTCAAATATATTTCATGTAAGCACCTGCCTTTGAATTCTCTGACTAGATTTAAATTTTGGTTGTATTTATTTGTATATTTTCTAATACATTTATATGTATATGTTTTCTCCAATCTAAACCTATATTTAGCCATCTTTACATTAGTTGTCCAGATGCATGCTAGCTTCTATTATGCTAATTTTAACAGGAACTATCTGCTCTTCATTTGAGAACAATATATACACCCAAACCAGGGATTTGTGGCAACCCCCTAATCCAATGCAAACTAATTGTCTCAGTGGAGCCTATAAGATCTGGTGAGTTTATGTCCTATGAGTTGTACTCATGCAGATTTTGGGCTCAGCTTTATATAGTAAGTAAGGCCTTATAATAATTATTCTCAGAATGTCCCAAGTTTGGATTACTAATTATACTGACAGTGCACAGGAGTTTGGAAAGCAATTTAAAGGTGACAATAATATATTTCCATATTAAAATATTAAGGCCTAAATATTTGTATAAAGTAAACCACAGGAAGGCCTTAACAGTGCCCGAGGAAATCTTTAAACTATAATAAAGGACATAGAAGATGGTCTGAAAAATGGAGAGGCATGCAATGATCTTGGATGGTCCAATTAATTTTATAATGATGTCAATGTTTACAAAATTTATTTTTAGATATTTTGGTAATTTTTTGTGAAATTTGATAACCATACTTAAACGTATATAGAAAATGTAAGGTGCCTGCATAGCTCACTAAAAATTAAGGCAGGTGATTTCACTAGATGTTGATGGGGAGATGGTTCACTAAACATCACTAATTTTCTGCCTAACACTGTAACAGAAGTGGACTTCATATTAAATAGACTTTAGGTTAAACTATGGGTAAGCTTAAATTAACATTGAAATTAATAGAAGAAAAGGTAAACAAATGTATTTGTGATCCATCTCTCTTTCCCCCTTTGCACTCCTTTTTCTCATTTTGATTCTCTTCTGCTTTCTCTTCTTCCTTCTTAAGCCACTGATTTAGGCCATTTAAAAGGAGAACTAAAACACTTGCTCAATTCAGTCGCAATGTCAATCAATCTTGATTGCATTGTTGATGAGTTGAGTAAGTGTTTTATGGTGACCCTAGAGTAAGAAGAAATATAATATTATTAAATACCAACATATTTGTTTAGTCCTATTACAGTTTTAAAAACTATGATTTCATTTGTTTCTTTTAATTATTGCACATAATTTACATTATACAATAGGTTAAGTGACTAAATTTAAGTGAAATTAAATCATCATATACATATGAGTTTGATTAGAAATTAAATAATTTACTCAGGAAAAAAATTGCATCTCATGTCAACGTGTAGATTATCTTGTTTATTCCAACAGGGAGCACAGTCTCAAGTTGTTTTTCCAGTAGTAGAAAGATATTTTAGCTCCATAAGAGCCACAAACAGAATGACACAAAACTTGTCCACAAAAGAATATACTTGTGACTATGATCTCATTATTAATTGTGTGGCATGCTCTAAGTTAACAAGGCATAGCCTAAATAATTCAGAATTGTATTCACGTATTAGAAATACTCTACTTTTTGCACATCAGGAAAAATATATAGTCCTGAGCTCTGTTTACTCACTTTTATGAGGTTTTCACTGCCATTCTTTGTGTCAAGGGAATTCGTAGGCTCTTGTCACCAGTTCCGACCTAATCTTCAATGTCCTCTTCACTCTCTAGGAACTTAACTTCGGTTTCTCATTCCGTGTATTTCTTGGTGGCTGAGAGAGCTCAGGATGTTGACTCTGCTTAAAATTCAAATTTTTATTGAAATATTTTCTTCATCGTATAGCCTAAAACAATGCTGAATGATGGCATGTCTCCATGCCCATGACAATCCAGCCCAGGCCAGTGCTGAAGCTGTAACCCATAGACGACTCGTTAGTCAGCAAACAATTTTTCAGAGATAAAAGCATTTGCAACTCCATTAGCAACTAAGATGGTATTGCTTAAACTCTGTATTTAAACTACATGTTTTATATTCTTTATATATATAGGAAATACATGGAAGCGAGACTAGGAGTTTAAGAAGCATCCTATTAAGAAATTTTGGCCGGGCGCTGTGGCTCACGCCTGTAATCCCAGCACTTTGGGAGGCCAAGGCAGGCAGATCACCTGAGGTCAGGAGTTTGAGACCAACCTGGCCAACATGGTGAAACCCCATCTCTACTAAAGATACAAAAATTAACCAGGCATGATGGTGGGTGCCTGTAATCCCAGCGACTCTGGAGGCTGAGACAGGAGAATCGCTTGAACCCGGGAAGCGGAACTTGGAGTTAGCCGAGATCGCGTCACTGCACTCCAGTCTGGGTGAGACGGCTAGAATCCATTGTAGAAAAATAACTAACTAACTAACTAAATAAATAAATAAATATCTAGGCCGTGTGTAAGTCATGCGGATGCTTGGCTTTGCTCAGAAAAGAATTCAAGAGTGAGTTTGTGTCTGGAGTTGGTTTCTTCTGATGGGTTCATGGTCTCGCTGAATGACCTAGAAATCCAGCTAGCTTCACCTCTCAAGTTGACAGTGAGAAAGCAAGTTTGTTACAGCAACAGTGTGCAGCAAAATGGTTGACCCATAGACATACCAGGACTATCTCAGAGGCAGAGTGGTCCAGAGTAGCACTGTGAATCGATTGCTAGCTACCTATATTTATATCCACTCTTAGTTATAAGCCAATTGAAGGGCAGGTTATTCAAAAACTTTCTGGAAAAGGAGCAGAGAGTTCTAGGAACCATGTAGAGTAATTTCCATATTGTTGCCATGGCATTTTAAAACTGTCATCGTGCTGGTGGGAGTGTCTTAAGCAAATGCATTATAATTCCTGGTCCTAGTTGGTTTTGGCTGGTTTCTTTGTTACATCTTGTTTATGTCAGCAGGGTCTCAAAAACAAGTCTTGCTGATCTCGTACCTCATTCTCTCTTCAGAGATTATATACTCATCCTTAATCATAAGGGGTTGTGAAAGGGTGGAGGTCTATATTCCGTAGCTGCTTCTTGCTGGTTTTATGGATATAGACCCTGCTTAGCATTGGAGGAGGAAAAAATCTCTGGATTCCTGATCTAAGTGGCTCAAAGGCATGATGTCTTCATTTTCCAAGTCAGAGGATGAGATAGGTTGAACCCTTGTGCCAGCATTGTTTCACATGAGATTCTTGCAGTCTAGAAGACACAAACTTTACAAGGTGGTTAAACAAACAAGGGCCAAACATTAGTAGTAACAAGATAACTAATAAAGGTCATAGGAAGGGTAAAAACCATGTGAGGCTTGGGAGGGCATTTTTATAGTTGACCAGATATAATTGGGGTCAGTTCCCTGGTTTATAGCTATGTAACCAGTAGCTTGTTGATATATTATTCATGCATTGGTAGTAAGTTGCTTATCTGTCTGTTTGCCAAACAACAGTTTTAAGTTTTCTAAGGGTTAACTGTCCTCAGATCCTAAACAAATCTATATTTCTCATTTGGTTTCTGTACAGGCAGAATGGGAGTGTTACATGGGGGCTGACAGAATTGTAACAGTCTGTACTTCAGAAACTTCACTCCCAGGGCCTGTATGCTCCATTGTCTTCGGGTCTCAAAGGATATTGTTTTTTCCATTGGTAACTAACATTGGGTTTCAAAGTAACCTGAACTGCGGGTATATTAACAGCTGTACCAGGAACTTCTATGTCCCAAACATAGGTGTCTCCTTGAGAAGTACTATGTGGTGGGAAGGAAGTCTTTTCTTTATCTTTATTAAGGCAAGCACTTCGAGCTAGAAGTAGTGTCCCTTCCTGGCCTATTACCTTTTCATTAGACTCTCCAAATTGAACTGTGGTCTGTAGTTGGGAAAGTAAGTCTCTTCCCAGTAAGAACTAGGGCATTCAGGCATAAGCAATAACTTGTGAAGAAATGTATGGTTTCCCATGGTATAACCAAGAGGGTGGGTGAATCACCTAATTTTTGGCTAGTCATCAATTTCCTTAAGGCTACAACAGTGGCAAGATAGTGGCCCTGAGAAATTAGTCAGAACTGAGAAGGCTGCTTCCATATCTAGTAATGACTCACTATTCTGATCTGCCACATCAAGGGTTACCTGAGGCTATGCCATGGAGATGGTAAGGTGTCTAGTGGGAGCCATGGTGAAATTGGGGCCCTGTCAGTCTTCTGTTCTCTCAGCAATTAAGGGTTTGAATGGGCAAAAGTCCCTTTGCAATCTGGGGCAGTCCCTTTTCCAATGGACCTCTTGCTTAAAGAAGGCACAGTGATTATGACCCAGAGGCTGATAAGCCGTGGGCTATTGTCTGGACATCCCAGACACCACTCTCAGGACACTTCCTCAGGCTAGGTAACCTTGAGGTGGCAGGGGCTTAAGGATACCACTAACAATTGTTCTTTTTGGCTATTTCTTTTGGTTTTTCTCCACCTCCTCCATCTTGTTCCTTTTGTTGTAAACACCTAAGGCCATGTTTAAGAGTCAGCTCATGGGATTTTGAAGTCCATTCTGCCTTTTGTAACTTCCTCTCAACTTCAGTGGCAGATTGAGTGATCAAATGTATATCCAGGAGAGCTCGTCCTTCCAAGGAGTCTGGGTTTGCATTAGTATGTTTCCCAAGTGCATCAACCAAATGTCCTGAAACAGAGTGGAATTTTCATTCTTCCCCTGAGTTGCTTCTCTAAGCTTGTCATAATTAACTGGCTAAACCACACAGCTTTCCATATTCCCATTAAACAAATTACAGCTGATTTCTGTATTCAAAATCTTGGGTACCTCTCCGATAATCCTGCTCAAGGTTTAGATCTGGAACTGGATCTCCCCCCATATAATAAGTGGCATGGCCTTGGTTATAAATAAGCAGCCACTTCATCTGAATATCCATGGGTAGTACCCAGAATCCTTTGTTTTTCCTCTACAGTAGAGCAGGTGGACAATAATACTTGCAAGTCATGCAAGTTAAGTCAATGGACATGGTAAACATCTCGCAGTTGTCCCTTAAGTCAGGATCCTAGTAAAAGACCATAAAAACCTATATATGAGGGACTTCACCCCATTTCCCTTCCTTTTTACAGAATAAATACATTTGCAAAATACTATTATAATGTAAGAAAACATGTTTAGGCCAAATTTCTTCATTTCCCAATTTGTATTGCATCTGAACAGTGTTGCAATAGAAATTGAGTTTCTTTCTCTTTAAGCCATCTAATTTGAATTTGTTCCGATTGCCCAAAAGGCACCAATTTTAAATTGTTCACCATTGTCACCATGTCTATGTTAGACACAGGATCTATACTAGACACAGAAATGTTTCTAAGTCTAGTAAGAGCTCAGTTATTTTTCCTTTTAGATTCCCACCTCCCTTTTCCTCAAGAAAAGTCAGGAGGGCAATCATTACTAATTTCTGAAAAGAGGGCGTAAGTACATTTAGCAGGGTATGACAAAAGTGAATTATGAGATACGAGTAGGCAGTGGAGTGATGATTGCATCCGTTAGCAAATGGAATATGACAAAATAGGTATTTTAATCAGCAAAGTATAGAAGGAGAGGTGAAAATAGGATGACAGTTTTCCCATATTGTGAATTCCACAAATAGCCAAGAAAGAGGTTGCCGAAAATGGGCAGTATAACAAAGACAAACAATGCAAACAGGGCACCAAATGCTGAAAAACAAGGAGCATCTGGGCATTGGCCAATGAGGGTCCCCTCTCCAAGTGCTAAAAACCTGGCAGCATCTGCAAGGTGGCCAACAGTGAGCCCTAAAGGCAAAAACCCTAACAGTTGTGGTCACAAAACAAAGCAACTCTGGCATCCCAAAGTTAGGGCAACGTGGGACCTCTCAAAATAAACAATTGCCCAAATAGTCTAAGCGAAGACCACAAATATGACAACAAAAAAGTGTTAAGAGAGTAAAACGGCCAGTCGTTAGAGACTAAAAGTAAAAAAGGTCCAAGAGAAAGGACAACAAGGACGTGCCAGGTATGCTCCTGTCAGGAGCACCCAAACAACAGGGAAAAATGAACTTCCAAGCCAGAGGCTCCATTCTGATTTTCTGGTTCACACCAAAAGGTCAATATCGAGAGGCAACGAAGGGAACACTCACCTGTCCAAGGAAGTGATATGCTGCTGATTGGTCTGAATTTGGGGCCTGGGTGAAGTTTTCCCTCAGGCTTCCTTGGCTTTTTAGTCATCAGGAATAATGATAACTCTGAAAAGAGCCTTTGGCTCATGTACGTTTTACAGCATTAGGAGCCCTATAGAGTTACAGCTTTATAGTGTTACAGCTCCATAGTGTTATAGCTCCACAGCTTCAATCTATCCCCAGCTCCTTATCTCATTTGTCTTGTTCATGTTGTTCATCATTTTGCCCCTTCATAATTGCCAGGAAGATGCAGGCAAACCCCAAAATTGTGACTCAGCTAGGGAGAGGTCTTGGCTTTGCTCGAGAAAGAATTCAAGAGTGAGCTGACAGTGAAAGAAGGCAAGTTTATTAGAGCAACAATGTACACCAAAATGGCTGTGCTATAGAAGAGCAGGCCATCCTACAGGCAGAGTGGTCCAGAGTAGCCCTCATGAATTGTAGCTAGCTATACTTCTTAGACCCACTCTTAATTATATGCTAATTGAAGGTCAGGTTATTCACAAACTTTGTAGGGGGAGGGCAGCGGAAAGTTCCAGGAACTACAAAGGATAACTTCTGGGGTTTTGCCACCGCATTTTTAACTGTCATGGTGCTGGTGGGAGGGTCTTATGCAAATGCATTATAATTCCTAATCCTAGCTGGTTTTGGCTGGTTTCTTTGCTATATCCTGTTTAGATCAGCAGGGTTATGAAAGCATATCCTGCTGTTCTCTTACCTCAATTTCGTTAACATGAGGTATCTAAAATACTCAGATTCATACAACAGACAACAGAATGGTGGTTTCCAGGGACTGGGAGAAGGGAAAAGGGGAATTTCTAATCAACAGGGTGGAATGGGGTGTCTAAAATTTTATTTAGGCAAGATGAGTAAGTCCTAGACATTTACTGTGCCCACAGCTAACAACAGTGCATTGTACATGATATGGTTTGGCTATGTCCCCATCCAAATCTCATCTCAAATTGTAATCCAAATTATAATCCCCACATGTCAGGGGAGGGACCTGGTAGGAGGTGATTGCATCATAAGGACAATTTCCCCCATGCTGCTCTTGTGATAGTGAGTTCTCGTGAGATCTGATACTTTTATAAGTGGCAGTTTCCCCTTTCTCTCTCCCCCTGCCTTGTTAAGAAGGTGCCTGCTTTGCCTTCTTCCATGATTGTAAGCTTCCTGAGGCTTCCCCAACCATGCAGAACTGTGAGCCAATTAAATCTTTTTCCTTCATAAATTACTCAGTTTCAGGGAGTTCTTTATAGCATTGTGGACTAATACAAATACACTTAAAAATTTCTTAAGAAGATAGAGTTCATGTTAGGTTTTCTTAAGATAATAAAAATGTGAAAAATTGGAAGTAAAAAGGAATGCTGTGTACAACAGAACATTTTCTTCATAACCCAGCTCAAGAGTCATCAAAGAAAATGTTACTTTGGGCTGTGAAAAGAAGTAGGCTCTAAGGTAGGTGGTGGTGGGGTTGGGGGAGAAGTGGTTTGCCATCAGGAGACTGATTATCATGAGATAAACAGTCCAAGCAGAAGAAGTGCTCTTCTCAAGGAGCTGAATGTAAGACCTGTGTGCTCTCCAGGTATAGACAAGGAGGGAGAGCACTTCACAACGTTGTGTTTTCGAAATAGCAGTGCTGAAAGAAGAAAGACATTACAAGAAATTTTAAGCAGCTACAACTGGTGGGGAACTTTTTGGAGAGGAAGACGTATTTAAAGAGGAATTTTCAGAAATTTGCTTGTCATGTACATTACTTTGAGAAAATCTACCTCGAAAATTTACATTACTCTTCACAAATCATTAGGATTCTGAGGGAGTCAGTAAACTCTTGATTCTTCATTGCAAAAATATAACTTGCTAGGCCAGGAAGGAGTTGGATAGTGCCTTTATTTTGTTCCAAATCACAGAATCACAAACTATATCTTTATCCAGGGCTTCCTTCTTTCCTTGTTTTGATCAGTATTTCCCTAGTAGTATCTAGTCTCTCTGATATGGGCAAAAGAGACATTAACTTTGGGGGAAGTGAGATGGATTGTTATTCAGTGACTTAAGAAAACGATCTGACAAAAGCGACATTTTTCTGGGCATAGTGACACATGCCTGTAATCCCAGCACTTTGGGAGGCCAAGGCAGGTAGATCGCTTGAGTCCAGGAGTTCAAGATGAGCCTGGGCTACATGGCAAAACTCTGTCTCTACAAAAAATCTAAAAATTAGCCTGGTATGGTGGCACATGCCTATAGTCCCAACTATCAGGAGGCTGAGGTGGTAGGGTCACTTGAACCTGGGAGGCAGAAAGTACAGTGAGCCAAGATCGCTCCACTGTATTCCAACCTGGGTGACAGAGTGAGAGGCCATCTCAAAGTAAAAAATAATGACATGCTACAGCATAGTGGAAGATATAAAATCTTGTATATGGTCTACTTAATTTGAATTTTTTTTTTTTTTTTTTTTTTTGAGATGGAGTCTCGCTCTGTCACCCCAGGCTGGAGTGCAGTGGCCGGATCTCAGCTCATTGCAAGCTCCACCTCCTGGGTTTACGCCATTCTCCTGCCTCAGCCTCCCAAGTAGCTGGGACTACAGGCACCCGCCACCTCACCCGGCTAGTTTTTTGTATTTTTTAGTAGAGACGGGGTTTCACCGTGTTAGCCAGGATGGTCTCGATCTCCTGACCTCGTGATCCGCCCGTCTCGGCCTCCCAAAGTGCTGAGATTACAGGCTTGAGCCACCACGCCCGGCCAATTTGAAATTTTAATTTTTTATTCACTTACCTGTAATCACTGGTTTTGCTTGAGAATATACTAGTTACCATCATTAAATAAGTACATTTGTGTTGTCACAAACTTTGGACCACAATGTGTAGAGTTGTCCACGTGAAGAGCAGCTCAACTACAAATTGGCTGTAGAGTTTGGAGGATCAGCTATTGAGACTTTCAGTTCACAGTTTACAGTTGGAATCACTGTTAGTTTGCCTTTTTTGTGATGCCATGATTTATATGGATTTCACTGCAGGTTAGGAGGCACACCTCGGTAGCACATTTTCTGTCTTCTGAAAAATGACTGCTTATTCCTCTGAGGTGCCTGTGAGGATAACCTGTAACAGAATTATGAGCTTTTTATATGCAGTGTTCTAGAAATTTACCACGAATTTGATAATTATCCATCCAGATGTTTCAAGTTAATTCAGCAACCGAAACAGACAGAAACTTAATTTTGTGTTTACATATGGCATATATTTCACTATACTTGAAACAAAAACAAATGTAACGAATTTTTCAGAACGCCCTTCCAGTTTACATTGTTCTGAGAAAAACAGTCCAGAGTGATATACTGGTATGATCTTTACAAACACACATATAAGCATACCTTATTTTATACTTTTATAGTATATGCATGTATGTATGTGTTGTGTGCATGTATACATTCACAAAATCAATCATTTCACTCATTGATTTTTTTATTCTACTAGTCTACATAAAGTGTTCACATCTGATAGATGGATGAGAGGACAGCAAGAACCATCTGTCCATGTTGAAGATATAAATTACTGAGAAGATGATTTGTATATTGCCAAGAACATGGAGGAACAGATAAGCCTGTGGTTTTCACTCAGTAGAGTATAGCTTAACTCTAATGCTTTAGCAAGGCTCCAGAGAATGGAGCAGCTTCATTTTTACAATGAAATTCATTGAGGACAGTCCTAGCATCCAATCCCCTCTATAGCAGCTCAGAATTGTCTGGTGTTCAGCTAACCCTGGTGAAGTCTATCTTTCTCCAGTATAGCAGAAAGTGAGTATCAGAATTTTTATCCTTCCTTGTTCTTCGTACCCCTTCTAAATTTCCATTTGCCTTTTTTAAAAATTTCTTCTTAAAAACAAAACAAAAAATATGGGATACATGTGCAGAACATACAGGTTTTTTACATACGTATACATATGCCACGGTGGTTTGCTGCACTTATTGTTCCATCCTCTAATTTCCCTCTCTTCACTCCCCACCCCATAACAGGCCCTGGTGTGTGTTGTTCCCCTCTCTGTGTCCATGCATTCTCATTGTTCACTCCCACTTATGAGTGAGAACATGTGGTATTTGATTTTCTATTCCTGTGTTAGTTTGTTGAGGATGATGGCTTCCAGCTTCATCCATGTCCCTGCAAAAACATGATCTCAATCCCTTTTATAGCTGCATAGTATTCCATGATGTATATGTACCACATTTTCTTTATCTAATCTATCATTGATGGGCATTGGAGTTGGTTCCATGTCTTTGCTATTGTAAATAGTGTTGCAATAAACATAAGTGTGCATGTGTCTTTATAGTAGAATGATTTATATTCCTTTGGGTATATGCCCAGTAATGGGATTGCTGGGACAAATGGTATTTCCAGTTCTAGATCCCTGAGGAATCACCACACTGTTTTCTACAGTAGTTGAAGTAATTTACATTCCCAGCAACAGTTTGAAAGAATTCCTGTTTCTCCACAGCTCGCCAGCATTGATTGTTTCCTGACTTTTTAATAATCACCATTCTGACTGGCATGAGATGGTATCTCATTGTGGTTTTGATTTGCATTTCTCTGATGATCAGTGATGTTGAGCATTTCCTCATATGTTCATTGGCCACATAAATGTTTTATTTTGAGAAGTGTCCGTTCATATCCTTTATACAATTTTGATGGGGCCGTTTTTTTTTTTTTTTTTCTTGTAAATTTAAGTTCCTTGTAAATTCTGGATATTAGCCCTTTGTCAGACGGGTAGATTGCAAAAATTTTCACCCATTCTGTAGGTTGCTTATTCACTCTGATGAGTTTCTTTTGCTGTGCAGAAGTTCTTTAGTTTAATTAGATCCCATTTGTCAAATTTGGCTTTTGTTGCAATTGCTTTTGGCATTTTTGTCATGAAGTCTTTGCCCATGTTTGTTACCTGAATGGTATTGCCTAGGTTTTCTTCTAGGGTTTTTATGGTTTGGGGTTTTACATTTAAGTGTTTAATCCATCTTGAGTTAATTTTTGTATAACATGCAAGGAAGGGGTCCAGTTTCAGTTTTCTGCATATGGCTAGCCAGTTTTCCCAGCACCATTTACCAAATAGGAGATCCTTTCCCCACTGCTTGTTTTTGCCAGGTTTTTCGAAGATCACATGGTAGTAGATGTGTGGTGTCATTTCTGAGGTCTCTGTTCTGCTCCATTGGTCTATATGTCTGTTTCAGTTACTGTATCCTTGTGGTATAGTTTGAAGTAGGTAATGTGATACCTCCAGCTTTGTTCTTTTTGCTTAGGATTGTCTTGGCTATATGGGGTCTTCTTTGATTCCATATGAAATTTTAAATATTTCTTTCTAATTCTGTGAAGAATGTCAATAGTAGTTTGATGGGAGTAGCATTGGATCTATAAATTACTTTGGACAGTATGGCCATTTTCATGATATTGATTCTCTCTATCCATGAGGATGGATAAATGGAATGTTTTTCCATTTATTTGGATCCTCTCTTATTTCCTTGAGAACTGGTTTGTAGTCCTCTTTGAAGAGGTCCTTCACATCCCTTGTTAGCTGTATTCCTAGGTATTTTATTCTTTTTGTAGTGATTGTACATGGGCGTTCACTCATTATTTGGCTCTCTATTGTTGTGTAAAGAAATACTTTTGATTTTTGCACATTGATTTTGTATCCTGAGACTTTGCTGAAGTTGCTTATCAGTTTAAGGAGTTTGGGGGCTGTGATGATGGAGTTTTCTAAATATAGAATCATGTCATCCACAAACGGAAACAATTTGACTTTCTCTCTTTCTATTTGAGTACTCTTTATTTCTTTCTCTTGCCTGACTGCTCTGGCCAAAACTTCCAATACTATGTTGAATAGGAGTGGTGAGAGAGGACATCCTTGTCTTATACCAGTTTTCAAAAGGATTGCTTCCAACTTTTGCCCATTCAATGTGATGTGGGTTTGTCATAAATAGCTCTTATTATTTTGAGATATGTTCCATCCACACCTAGTTTATTGAGAGTTATTGAGAGTTTTTAACCTGAAGGGATGTTGAATTTTATTAATGACCTTTTCTCCATCTATTGAGATAATCATGTAGTTTTTGTCTTTAGTTCTGTTTATGTGATGGATTAAGTTTGTTGATTTGCATATGTTGAACCAGGCTTACATGCCAGGGATGAAACTGATTTGATTGTGGTGGATAAGTTTTTTGATGTGCTGCTGGATTTGGATTGACAGTATTTTATTGAGGATTTTCACATCAATGTTCATCAGGGATATAGGCCTGAAGTTTTCTTTTTTGTGTGTGTCTCTTCCTTGTTTTGGTATCAGGATGATGCTGGCCTTGTAAAGTGAGTTAGAGACGAGTCCCTCCTTTTAAATTGTTCAGAACAGTTTCAGAAGGAATGGTACCTGCTCTTCTTTGTATTTCTGGTAGAATTCAACTGTGAATCCATCTTACCCTGGGCTTTTTTTGATTGGTAGGCTGTTAATTACTGCCTCAATTTTGGAACTTGTTATTGGTCTATTCAGGGATTTGACTACTTCCTGGTTTAGTCTTGGGAGGGTGTATGTGTCCTGGAGTTTATCCATTTCTTTTAGATTTTCTAGTTCATTTACATAGAGGTGTTTATAGTATTCTCTGATGGTAGTTTGCATTTCTTTGGGATCAGTGATGATATCCCCTTTATTATTTTTTATTGTGTCTATTTGATTCT
Organism: Rhinopithecus roxellana; assembly: GCF_007565055.1. Lineage (NCBI taxonomy): Eukaryota > Metazoa > Chordata > Mammalia > Primates > Cercopithecidae > Rhinopithecus > Rhinopithecus roxellana. The sequence goes on from NC_044554.1 coordinate 67,038,444, forward strand.
TCTCTCTTTTCTTCTTTATGACTCTAGCTAGTGATCTATTTTGTTAATTAAAAAAAAAACTAGCTCCTGGATTCACTGATTTCTTGAAGGGTTTTCAGTGTCTCTATCTTCTTCAATTATTCTCTGATCTTAGTTATTTCTTGTCTTCTGCTGACTTTTGGGTTAGTTTCTTCTTGCCTCTCTAGCTCTTTCAATTCTGATGTTAGGGTGTCAATTTGAGATCTTTCAAGCTTTCTGATGTCAGCATTTAGTGCTATAAATTTCCGTCTTAACACTTCTTTAGCTGTGTCCCAAGGATACATTGTCTGTTTGTTCTCGTTGGTTTCAAAGAACTTCTTGATTTCTGCCTTGATTTCATTATTTACCCATGAGTCACTCAAGAGCAGGTTGTTCAATTTTCATGTAATTGTGTGGTTTTGAGTGAGTTTCTTAATCATGAGTTCTAATTTGATTGCACTGTGGTCTGAGAGACTGTTACGATTTCAGTTCTTTTGCATTTGCTGAGGAGTGTTTACTTCCAACTATGTGGTTGACTTTAGAATAAGTGCCATGTGGCCCTGAGAACAATGTATATTCTGTTGATTTGGTGTAGAGAGTTCTGTAGATATCTACTAGTTCCACTTGATCCAGAGCTGAGTTCAAGTCCTGAATATCCTTGCTAATTTTCTGCCTCATTGTCTATCTAATACTGAGAGTAGTATGTTAAAGTCTCCCACTATTGTGATGTGGGAGTCGAAGTCTCTTTGTAGATCTCGAATAACTTGTTTTTATGAGTCTGGGTGCTCCTGTATTGGGTGCATATATATTTAGAATAGTTGGCTCTTCTTATTGAATTGTTCCTTTTACCATTACATAATACCCTTTTTTGTCTTTTTGGATCTATATTGGTTTAAAGTCTGTTTTGTCAGAGACTAGGATTGCAACCCCTGCTTTTTTTGCTTTCCATTTGCTTTGTAAATTTTCCTCCATCCTTTTATTTTTAGCCTATGTGTGTCTTTGCATGTGAGATGGATCCCTGAATACAGCGCACTGATGGGTTTTGACTCTTTATCCAATTTGCCAGTCTGTGTCTTTTAATTGGGGCATTTAACCCATTTACATTTAAGGTTAGTATTGTTATGTGTGAATTTGATCCTGTCATCATGCAACTATTTCTTTATTTTTCACACTAGTCTATAGAGTTTCTTCATAGTGTCATTGGTCCTTATATTTTGGTGAGTTTTTGCAGTGACTGGTACTGGCTTTTCCTTTCCATATTTAATGCTTCTTTCAGGAGCTCTTGCAGGCCAGGCTTGCAGGTAACGAAATCCCTAAGCATGTGCTTGTCGTAAAGGATTTTATTTCTCTTTCACTTATGAAGTTTAGTTTCGCTGGATATGAAATTCTGGGTTGAAAATTGTTTTCTTTAACAATGTTGAATATTGTCCCCCAATCTCTTCTGGCTCGTAGAGTTTCTGCTGAGAGGTCCACTGTTAGTCTCATGTTCTTCCCTCTGTAGGGAACCTGACCTTTCTCTCTGGCTGCCCTTAAAAGTTTTTCCTTCATTTAGACCTTAGATAATCTAATGATTATGTGTCTTGGGGTTTACCTTCTTATGGAGTATCTTAATGGTGTTCTCTGTATTTCCTGAATTTGCATGTTGACCTGTCTTGCTACGTTGGGGAAGTTCTCCTGGATAATACCCTGAAGTGTGTTTTCCAGCTTGTATTTCCACTCCCGCTGTCTCCTTATGGTACTACAATCAATCGTAGGTTTGGTCTTTTTATGAAGTGCCATATTTCTTGGAGCCTTTATTCATTCGTTTTCATTATTTATTCTCTATTCTTGTCTGCATGCCTTATTAAGGCAAGGTGCTCTTCAAACTTCGATATCCTTTCTTCTGCTTGGTTGATTCAGCTATTGATACTTGTGTCTGCTTTATGAAGTTCTCATGCTGTGTTTTTCAGCTCCACCAGGTCATTTATCTTCCTCTCTAAACTATTTATTCTAGTTAGCAATTCCTCTAACCTTTTATCAAGGTTCTTAGCTTCTTTGCATTGGGTTAGAACATTCTCCTTTAGCTCAGTGTAGTTTTTTATTACCCATCTTCTGAAGTCTACTCCTGCCAATTTGTCTATCTGATCCTCCATCTAATTCTGTACCCCTCACGGAGAGACATTGCAATCATTTGGAGGAGAAGAGGCACTCTGGCTTTTTGGGTTTCAGCAATTTTTCATTGATTCTTTCTCATCTTCATAGGTTTGTCTAATTTTGGTCTTTGAGGCTGCTGACCCTTGGATGGGATTTTTGTGGTGGTTTTTCTGTTGTTGTTGTTGATGCTGTTGTTGTTGCTTTCTGTTTGTTTATTTCTCTTTCAATGGTCAGGTCCCTCTTCTGTGGGCTGCTGCAGTTTTCTAGAGATTCAGTTCAGGCCCTATTCATCTGATTTGCTTCTGCGCCTGGAGATGTCACTCAAGGAGGCTAGAAAGCAGCAAAGATGGGTGCCTGCTCCTTCTTCTGGGACCTCTGACCTCAAGGGGCACCAACCTGATGCCAGTAGGATCACTTCTATATAGGGTGTCTGACAATCCCTGTTGGAGTGTCTCATCCAGTTGGGTGGCACGGGGAGCAGGGCCCATTTAACAAAGCACTTTGTCCCTTGGTGGAGGGGGTGTGCTTCACTGGGAGGAAATCTACTTGTCTGCGCTGCCTGGATTCCTCAGAGCTACCAGGAGGAAAGGCTAAGTCTGCTGATCTGCAGAGACTGCAGCCAACTCTCCCCCGAGGGAGTCAGACCCAGGGGGACCTGAGTTCTGTCTCTGAGTCTCTGAGTGGAGTTGTTGGAGTTCCTGCAGGGAAGCCCCACTCAATGAGGAGGGATGGGTCAGGGTCAGGCCTAAAGAGGCACTCTGACTGCAGACTGCCACTGCTGGTGTGTTGGGCTGTGGGTGACAAGTTTTGGGACCAAGCTGTCCAGCTTCCCTGGCTCCAGCAGGAGAAAAGCACAGCATGGAGCTTTAGAGATGGGTGCTGCCCTTCCCCCACCCAGGGAGCTTAGTGTTTTAGGCAGTTATGAGCACCAATGCTGGCTGCTGCCCCTCCCCCAAGGAGTTCAAATCGCTTAGACAGCAGGCAACTGAAGCCATGGTGCTGGTTTCCCCTTCTCCCAGGAGTTCAGTAGGCTTAAGCAGATTCCAGCTGAGAGGCTGTTAAGAATCAGCACCCTCTGGGGTTGGGACGTTAGACCTCAGTGGCATGGGTTTGAGAGTGGGATCTTCCAATCTGTGGGCTGCACAGTTCTCTGGAAAAAGCACGCTTTCCCCAGCTAGGTAGCACACTCACTCACCGCCTCTCTTGGGTGGGGGAAGGGGGATCTCTTGCCCGCCTGTGTGGCTCTCAGGTGGCCTGCCACATCCCACTGTTCTTCCTTATCTCCGTGGGTCATGCCAACCTCCTAGTCTGTTCTGATAAGACAACTTTTATACCTTGGTTGCCTTGGTTGCCGGTGAAGGATTCAAACGCTTATTACAGTTTTTTGATGGGAGCCTCCGAATGCCACTGATTCTAGTCGGCCATCTTGGCCCCGCCTCCCCATTTGTCTTATTTTATTTTATTTTTTTTCTGAAGCAAAATGGTGAAAAGAGAAACAAATAATAATGGCACATTACAGAAGCCACAACACTTCTGCTTGCATTTTTGTTTGATCTTAGTTGACCCTCGAGGTAAAACTGTCTGTCGTGAGGGAGACATTGAAAAACTATTTATGACTTAGAAATTTATATCCAAGAAAATATAGCACTTAAAGATTCTCAATCCGTGGTAGTTTCCATGCACACTTCAAACATAATTTGAAAGATAGTGTGAAATGGTAAAATAGTAAGGGTTTTGCTGTATGAAAGACCTGGGGTTGAATCTTCATTAGTTTACCTACTCTCTGTGATGCTTTGACAGATTCTCAAAGTATTGTATCTGTTTTAAGGAACTAATAAATTCTGAATACAGAAAAGAGAGGGATAGAATTTAAATATACAGTGTCTTCTCAAAAATTATTTGTTACCTCCCATTAAACACATAGGAGCATGACCTCTAATCTTCATGTTCTTCAAATTAAGGAATGAATTATAATATTTATTGAACATTCCCTAAGTTCCAGGCATTAGACTAAGTGCTTTCATACTTTAATTAATTTAATTCTTATAACAACTTTATTAATTAGGAACTATTGTGATCTTATTTTATGGTCAAGGAAAATGAGGCATGTAGAACTGCAATAATTTGTCTGAGTTTTCACAATCAGTAGTCTCGTTTTCCCATCTTATCTGTGCTGTTATCCACTAGACTACAAACTTATTCACTGAACCACCCAATCCAAACATTTATTTCAAATCAATACATAAAACTTAAGTAAATATTTGTCTTCCAAATAATAAGGCAGTTCATTAAAATATTTTAATCCTCTTCGTCATTTGAATGTATTAAAAGATAAAGTTTAATTCAAGAGACAGATGAAAAATCACAAATTCCAGTGCCAACACTGAAATTGGGTTGATCTTCAGATTACAAATGTTATCTATTCCATCCAGTTCCCTGCAAAACAGACACTAACATGGGCATCTCTGGAATGGGACATGCTTGATTATTGAAGTTAATCTCAGTACTCCCAAATTATCTTGATATAAACAAGTGAGAAATTTTATTTAGAATGGTGCTAAACACATATGTATCTCATTAAGACTTAACGATACTTAGGAATAGCTAAAAAGAAGGTATAAATATCTTGTTCTTTCTAATAAGACATTTAAGTATATTGAAAAAAACATCTAAAGGTAGATGACAATTCAAATATATCAATTCTCTTGCAGTGGAGGGCAGATAATTAATTACTCTAAATGGTTTAGCTTTCACTTTCCTGTAGTTGGAGGTGTGTATTTCTCTCTCTCTCTCTTCTCTCTCTGTCTGTCTCTCTCTCTCTCTCTGTATGTGTGTGTGTGTGTGTGTGTGTGTGTGTGTGTGTGTGTGTGTATGATTGTTGGAGGTGAGATGGGTGGTTAAAAGCTCTATAGGCCCACCCAGGTCTGCTAATTCTCTCAAACTTCTTCAGCCATTGGTCTGAAGGAATTTCTCTGTGACCTAAGGCTGATGAATCCGATGACTGATTATACTTCTGCCTAGTAAGCGACCAGAGGTGAGAGATTTGAGTTCCCCGAAACCTTTATCATCTTACACTCTATAGCTTTCCTGTATTTTTGGCACCAATATTGTACTTTGGCTCTTCAATCATTGCCTTCACCTCCACATTCAAAACTCTTACTGGAGGGTTTCAAAATGTCACAAAGATAAGAAACATGAACGCATGGAGGAAACAGAGAATCCTCAGTTCTATTTGTGTTCACACTAATCCTTCCAATAAGAAGACATTGACATATATTACTTTCTGGCTGGATAACTACAGCAAAGGGGGAGTTTGGCAAAGGAATGGTTTTTCTTTTTTCACCAGAAGAATAATGAATTTAAGCTTTTGAGAAATACCTCCTTTGTATGTGTGTGTAATAAATCCCAATAAATCCCAATTTTAACAGAGTTTTGGTTTGTTGGTTGATTATCTAATTTACCAAAAATTCTTAATATACTCTACTTAAAAAGAAATATTATTTTTAAGACAGGGGCTGATTTTATTTCACTATAGCACATGTATTTCAGTATAGGTAACACTTTCTAGTTTTATTGTCAAGTGGATGCTAAGTAACACTTTTTGTGATGTGTATAAAATAGTTTAGACCAGATTATCTCTAAATTGTCTTTGTAGGATTCATGTATCTTTGTGGAACTGGGAAACCAAAAGAAGGAAATTCAGAGGCTGGTCTGATTTTCCCGTTGTCTGTCATGGTAGTTGTGGCATTTTTTCTTCATTTGATGTGGCCATTGATTTTTTCAAGCTTCCAGGAGCCATCCTCAAAACATGTTTTTAATATCTTCGAGGATCTTTGTCAGGATGTAAAATTCTCCACCCTGCGAGAGTATTTACAATTTGATAAACTCTTTCTTGTCCAACTTTCTGGTCTTTTGTCTTTTCTGAATCCAGCACCTTCACTATTCTGTCCCGTTTATACTCTTATGATCCCCACCCTTACAAGTTGGTTAGGCCCTGAAACTTCTTCAGTATCTAGTCCCATTTCTCCCTTAGCCGAATCTTCTTATCTCTGGACACTCTATATTGTTTCTCAACCACCTGACACATGTTACCCATCAGTGCATTGCATTTCATTAGTATTCCATCTTAGCATAACATTAGTGAAAAATGTTAAGTTAGATCACTACCTGGTTCCAAGGTGTGTCTGTTCTCCATCTATCACCACTGATGAGATCTTCATTGCTAGTCAGGCTACAGGTGATCCAGGCTCAAAATTCTTTCTTAGAATCTCCCTTGTTTAACCACATTCTTTATTACCAACCAATGTAGCTTGGGGTTTTAGGAAAACAGACTCCAAGACATACATTAGCATGCAGGATATTTATTGACTGAGGGTTCTTGGAATCAATACCTACGAGAAATGGAATAGAGCAAGAATAGGCAGATTAGAAATTGGGTGGAAGTGCAGTAAAAAAGCCTTAGCTAACCCATAGGAACCTTGAAACTGAATTAGCCCTTTAGAGTTGACCTGATAGGGCAAGAAGAAGGCTGAATCAACCAGTCTTCTTGCATGAATGCAGCCTGCCTCTAGGAAGAGCATGTTTCTTTTAAGAGGGTGACTGTTTTCAGGAGCAGGAAATTAACAGAGAGGACTGATTTCTATGATCTATTAGCCAGCAGCTAGAGGGATATGTCCTTTAGTTTTAAAGAAGAATCTGGGTAACAGTCAGCATTCACTGATCCATACTCTTTAAGTAGGAAATCTACAATTAACCTCTCTAATTTTGATTGTTACATCTGTAAAGACTTTCCCTCTTTTTATTTCCATATTGCACACTCAACATCATTTTCACAAACTGCCAGGTTTTCTTTTCATTGAATAATATCACATTTTCCCCACTTTAGTCATACTATGACTTCAGGGACACTTCATAACTTCAAGGACACTTCATGTCTGTAGGAGCATGCATATTGAGAACTGATAGCATTGAGCAGTGTGCCAGTTTTATAGTGTTCTCTATAGAAATTACAAGTATAGACACATTTTGGCTACTTGAGAGTTAGAATTGAGGAAGTCCTTTTGCAGTCTCCAATTAAGATACAGAAATCTAGAGTCAAATCTTTTGTGATCATTTCTTCTATGTTGTTCTCCTGAATTAAGTTACGCTATTTAGCAAATAGTGTGCTGATTAAATTTTGTAATCTCTTTTACTTACACAATTTTGGCTTCTCCTTTTTCCTATTTTGATTCTAGTTTATGTAATTTTAGTAGTCATCTGTTTTGTGGATGCCGACATAGTTAAGTATTCTAGTTATATCTACATGGTGCCAAAAGATATTACTAAAAGCATATAGTACAAACACTCACAAAGAAAAGATAAAAGATAAACGCTATTGTTTAATCACAGTCTCTCTGTTACACTCAATACATGGACACACACACACAAAATTGCCCACATCTAGTATATGCTTATTGATTAAAGATTATCCTAGTAGTTGGGATCTTGGCTTATTTGAACATAGTAATCAACAGTAAATTTTTATTTGTAGATTTATTGATTTATTTTATATTTAAATTTTTAATTATAAGAGTTTATATTAAAACAATTATAATTATTTAATTGTAGTTTTTATTTATTAAATCATTGATCAAAGCCTAGATTACAACAGTAACAATGTTATAATGTTTATAACTGTCCCCTGATATTAAGAAAATATGTTTCTGACTACCACTTGGGGCTCATCTTTACAAAACTTTTTTTTTTTGAGATGGAGTTTCACTCTTTTTGCCCAGGCTGGAGTGCAATGGCGTGATCTTGGCTCACCGCAACCTCCGCCTCCTGGGTTCAAGCGATTCTCCTGCCTCAGCCTCCTGAGTAGCTGGGATTACAGGCATGTGCCACCATGCCTGGCTAATTTTGTATTTTTAGTAGAGATGGGGTTTCTCCATGTTGGTCAGGCTGGTCTTGAACTCCCGACCTCAGGTGATCCACCTGCCTTGGCCTCCCAAAGTGTTGGGATTACAGGCATGAGCCACTGCACCCGGCCATAAAACTTTTTATTTTGATATATCACATTTATTAAAAGTTATAATATTACTAATATTTCCCGTGGCTCGTTTAAGTTAATTTCCCAAATGTTAATATTTTATAATATTTGTGGCATCTTTTCTTTCCCCTACTTTCTCTTTGTTAGGTATAACTATTTTTTTCTGAACTATTTGAGAATAACTTGCAGACATGCTTCCTCTTTACTTCTAAATACTTCAGTGTATCTTCCTATAAACATTCTTTCATCTAACCTCAGTGTAATTGTTAAAGGAAGGAGATTAATATTGATATACCCATAGCAGATGTGAATGGTACATTTTCCTGACTGTCACATAGGTGAGTTCATCTGTGTCTGTCTGAGGTACCTAGAGCATGCTAGTAGTTGAGTGAAGAGGGTACAGTCAGTCAAATAAGGGGTCAGAGCTCTCACTCAGGAGACTTCACAAACCACAAGTGCTCAATACATTTTAGTTAAACCAGTGATATTTGTATTGTTGCTGATGTTCCACATGGGTTTGTATATGTTATAGAAAATACATAAATATCAATATGAACACTCCTATTTATGTTAAACATTTGAGGTGACATGTAATTGCAATTACATGAATAGAAATAGAAAATGTCAAAAAGACTTTACAGAGATTACCTCAATAGCTTTATTTATAAGAAATAAAAATTCTCTAAAAGAATTTTTTTTCTGTTTATTTTGTTAGTCTCCTTATATCAACAGAAATTTCATTTTTGGCCCAACTTACATTGAAGTTAAAATACACATTTTGAGTCTGTGATCTGCATACAGATGCAAACTTCTCTCAGGTTTTGTGAATATTTTCCAGCTGCTTTGTGATAGGAAGCCAATTATGTACAACATATCATAAAGAGGAAGCAATTACATTCATTTCCTTGGGCACTGAGAAATTTGATAAGGTTGACACTTGGCACATTGAGCTGTGATAACGGTTAATTTTTTAAAAGCATAAAATATAGGCCAGTTGAATTGAATTCAGTTGTTTTTAAATTATTGGAAATTACATTACCTTAGATGCTTTTAGATGACAAAAGGGAGTGAAAAAATTAATTTAGAAAACCATTCTACATGCGGAATGTGTACTAGGCTCACCCAATTAAAACAAAATATTTCATTCCAAGAATAAAACAATTCCTAGAATCTTACAATAACTTCTGATGGGGCTGGACCTTTGAAAAACTGTGAAGTCTTCTCTTTGGGTCTAATGTTTTTCAGAACTCTTTTTAAAAAATTAATATTTTATGTATAACTGACACATAATAATGGTATGTATTTCTACAGCATGATGTTCCATTGCATGTATACACTGTATAATGATCAAATTAGGACAATTACTATATCCGTCACTTTCAACATTTATCATTGCTTTGTAATGATAACATTCAAAATCTTCTCTTCTTACTATCTTGAGATATACACTATATAGTTATTTGCTGTAGTCACCCTACTTTACAATAGAACACCAGGATTTATTCTTCCTGTCTAGCTGCAACTTTGTACCCATTGATAAACTTCTCTTATTTCCCCTTTACCTCTCCCCTCTCTAGCCTTTGGTAATCACCATTCTACTCCATATTTTGGTGAAATTAACTTTCTTAGATTCTGAATATGAGTGAAATCATGTGATGTTTGCCTTTCTATGCCTGGTTTATTTCATTAACGTAAGGTGCTCCAGATTCATTCACGTTGCCACAAGTGACAGGACTTCATTTTCTCTTATGGCTGAATGGTATTCCATTGTATTTATGTGTGTGTGTATAGATATTTCACATTTTCTTTATTCATCTGCAGATGGGCATTTAAGTTGAGTCCATATCCTGGCTATTGCAAATAGTGCTACAATAAACATGTGGGTGCAGATATCTCTTTAACATACTGATTTCATTTCCTTTGGATATAAACCCAGTAATGGAATTGCTGGATCATATAGTAGTTCTATTTTTAATTTTTTGAAGAACTTCCATATTGTTTTCCACAGTGGAAGTACTAATTTCCACCAACAGTGTGCATGGGAGTTCCTACTTTAAAATGATAACTCCTTTTCCTTTTTCTGCAAGGCAGACAATACCAACATTTCTTCCCTTCATTAAAATATTTTCCCAGTGAGACCAGAAACATTTATTAATACTTTGAGATTAATGACTCACACTTCTACGTGCATGAGGCATGTTTCGATCCATTTATTTATTGGGCATCTTTAAGGGACAAATGATATAATTTACAATATATTCACCACACCAGGTGTATGTTGAGAGGTCATGCATTAGGCACAGAAGTGGCACAGAAAGGGCTTGAAGCAAATTTGTCACACGTGTGTTAAAATCAGGGGTGTAGTTCAGCCTAAGGGAATAGCAGGATCAATGACATAGAGATGGGAACAGTGTGATGCATTCAGGGAATCGTAAGTGATTCATGTTGGCTGGAAAAAGGCATAATATGTCTTGACCTTTCTGGGATCATCATTGTTTATACTTGTTGACTGACCTCAGGAGCATAGGTAATAACAGTAGTCACTTTTTCTCCCAATATTTAGGTTTGGACACTATAGTATATGATCACTCTGAGCATAGAAAAAAATGTGAGCAAGATGGATGATGAGGTTAAAGAGCCAGGCAAGGACTGTATTGTGGGTACATAATATGTCAAAGTAAGGTATTTGGACTTATTTGAAGACAGCAGATAGTTTCTCTTTCACTTAAACTGAAACAAAACCAACTAAAAAAAGAAAACTACACATCTCATAGTGAGGTGTTAGGCATTAATAAAATGAGATAGGCATTTTATTGCAAGATCACCTCCTAACAACATCAATGCATGCCCCATAAATAACCTCTCATTTCAAATACTGGTTTTCCTATGGTTATTTCTATCTTCACATACAAACATAAAATAAAACCTTGCAACTTGATTACTGGCTTTCTTATTTTAAATGCTAAAGTGCTTACAATTTTCTTGGAATATCTGTTAAATAAGAAACAATTTCTTGTGTGTTGTTTTCTGGCATATTACATATGGGAAATACAATGTGTCAGTGGATTGTCAAAGAGCATTAACATTGATAAACAGCCATGGAGTATGTATACAATTCATCTTCATAAATACTTAAAATAAAGAGAAAAATTACTACCCAAAAATGAAATTCACAAGTCCACTGTAATCAGGTCTTTTTGGTTGCCTCGGATGAGACTCATCTTGTTTTGGATTTCATTAAGGTCTTGCTGTGAAAAATATCTCCTTTCCAGTGAATGCAGAGAGTTCAGTAGATGCTATACAAAATGAATAGTATGGCGACTGAGTAGCACTGACCATTTTATAATAACAATTCCAGTGATGTCTTACTGACTTGACACTGGCATTTATTAAATACAGTCTGCTGACCCATGACAAGAATTTTGCTGCAACAACAGCAAATTACACCTATGTGTACAGAAAACCAAACACAGTGGGCATATTATAAAACTACAGACATATTTACATGTGAAAAAACTTAGAGATCATAATTAGATGAACGGTAGGAGTGATCTGTGTCTTATTTATTTGAGTCTTATACTACTTCGTTTGTTCTCTCAGGCACACAAGTTTTTAGATTCTTCCATAAAATACATATTATCATTTGTTTTCTTCACATAAGTTATTTGTAATGAGATAAAGAAGAATGCTATTTTGAGATTATTTCTGTCTATTCCTTCAATAGAAGAAAGGATATGGGTGGGGGGGTGGCAGGATAATGGTGGTCCGTAGTGTAATTTGGAGATCTGAGTTTATCCACTGAACATTTCTTAGAGGTAGGTTAAACTGTGCCTTCAAATTTGTTTGTCTGTTATCAAGCTTTATTAGCCTACATTCACCCATGAGCATTCTTTTTTTTTTGTAGACATTTTATTTGCCATCATTTACTTAGGTCTGCAGTAAAAGTAGCTTGTGTGGCATGAATTTGACAGAATACAAATGGGGTTAAAAATATAAAGACATGAATTTCAACATGTAGGGACAATGTCAACAAGTGCCACAAAATACCACTGCAACTAACACAGATCTGCACTTTGTGGTTAGAATTTACCATCCTCACAAATGAACAGACATTACTCCTACAATGTTCAGATGCAATGATGATTACTTTGTTTCTTTGGGGCAGCCGTATTTGAAACCTAATCAATTGCAATTACATATTAAATTATTATAAATGTTAAATACACTAAAGGTAATATTTGAACTATTTGATATTAACTATGTGATGTTAATATTTGAAGTAAATATCAAATATTTACTTTTAGATAGGATCAGACATTTTCAGAGTGATATGGCTGTAGACCACACTTACTTTTAGATAGTGTATGTTACTTTTAGATAGTGTATGTTACTTTTAGATAGTGAAAAACTAATAAAACTTAGCAAAGCGATAACACCTCAAAAGCAAAAAGAGTCTAGGCTGAAATAAGAAAAAAAAAAAAAAAAGCAAATTACTACCAAATATCCAAAATATGATAAATAATGAAAGACAGTCCATTGAAAACTATAAAATAATAGTTTTCATTCATGAAGTAAGAAAAACGCAGAAAAATAAAACCAATGATCCTCAATTCTGGTAAAGGTGTAGTGAATTAGGCACTTTTATACATTGCAACAAGCAGTATGAAATAGTACAACTTTCATATAATAATTAAAAAATTTTAAAAATTGGCATATCCTTAATAACTGTAATTATATCTCTAATAATCAGTGATCTGAGATGTGTACAAATATAAATATAAAAAGACCACTGTATTATGTAGATACGAAATTTCTTCTCAACAAAAATAAACAATTTAAAAATTCCTCAAAGAATGGTCTTTTCATTTAATAAGAAGCTTATACTGACATTAAACATGCTGTTCATAAAAAATTTTCAGTATGAGAAATACTCAGAAAATATACTTAAAATGAAAAATAGCAAAGTATAATATAACATGTAAAGTACAAATAAAGCACTAACAAATATAAAAGAGGAAATATGTCAAATTTTGACATTGTTTTATGTTGGTTAAAGAAACAAATTGTTTAAATATTCTACTTGAAATTTGTGTTTTTTTTAGTTTTTGACAATGGGTGTACATATTTTTTTCATAACATAAAAATTGATTCAAATATAAAGTATGATTTTGAAACTGAAATAAAATATGTTGAAATTAATGACTAGAGGAAATAGTTGAGAGGACTATTGTAGGGAATGGCTAGAATTATTAATAGATGTTCCTGGAAGCCCATAGACTTCTGAAAAGTATATCCAAATTTAGAAAGAAGAAAAATTAATGGTAATTTTATCAGTGCTACTTAACTTTACCCTCTCTGTTTGTTTCTTCTATTTTTCTTTCTTCAAGACCACATGCTTTCTATATCATAGGTAATTCAGAATTTGGCATGAGATTTTGAGCTGTAATAAGTGCTTTACAATTTTTGACTTATTGTACTAAACAAAATTGTCTATATTTCTGATTCTCCTTGTAGTTTTGAATTGCTTTAATTTCTGACACCTTTTCAGATGTTTCAAGACTCTAAGTCATTACTAGATGCTTAATTTGGTATTTCAGGATAATTTTCATTTTACTCTTTAGAGTCAATATTTTCTGAATTTCATTCAGAACCCATAGAGTTGAATCAACTAAGTTGTGGAATAACATAACTTGAGTTTTTGAACTATACATGGTAGAGTCAAAGATAATGATGAAGACTATTGTTAATAAAAATAAATTTGTAGATTTTGTTGCCAAAAGTGAAAGGTCTTAAACAAATAAACAAAAAGCAGGGGTTGCAATCCTAGTCTCTGATAGAACAGAACTTTAAACCAACAAAGATCAAAAGAGACAAAGAAGGCCATTACCTAATGATAAAGGGATTAATTCAACAAGAAGAGCTAACTATCCTAAATATATATGCACCCAATAGTGGAGTACCCAGATTCATAAAACAAGTCCTTAGAGACCTACAAAGAGACTTAGACTCTCACACAATAATAATGGGAGATTTTAACATCCCACTGTCAATAATAGACAGATCAATGAGACAGAAGGTTACCAAGGATATTCAGGGCTTGAACTCAGCTCTGCACCAAGGGGACCTAATAGACATCTACAGAACTCTCCACCCCAAATCAACAGAATATACATTCTTCTCAGCACCACATCACAATTATTCTAAAATTGGCCACATAATTGGAAGTAAAGCACTCCTCACTCAGCACAGGCAAAAGAACAGAAATCATAACAAGCTGTCTCTCAGACCACAGTGCAATCAAATTAGAAGTCAGGATTAAGAAACTCATTCAAAACCTCACAACTACATGGAAACAGGACAACCTGCTCCTGAATGACTACTGGGGAAATAATGAAATGAAGGCAGAAATAAAGATGTTCTTTGTAAACAATGAGAACAAAGACACAACATATCAGAATTTCTGGGACACATTTGAAGCAGTGTGTAGAAGGAAATTCATAGCACTAAATGCCCACAAGAGAAATCAGGAATGATCTAAAATCAACACCCTAACTTCACAATTAAAAGAACTAGAGAAGAAAGAGCAAACAAATTGAAAAGCTAGCAGAGGACAAGAAATAACTAAGATCAAAGCAGAACTGAAGGAGATAGAGATGCAAAAAAACCTTCTTCTGTGAGGTTCATGTGTGAGAGTCTAAGTCTCTTTGTAGGTCTCTTCAAAAAAGGTTGGACGAATGGCTAACTAGAATATACAGTGTAGATAAGATCTTAAATGACCTGATGGAACTGAAAACCATGGCACTAGAACTTCATGAGACATGCACAAGCTTCAATAGCTGATTTGATCAATCGGAAGAAAGGATATCAGTGACTGAAGATCAAATTAATGAAATAAAGTGAGAAGACGAGTTTAGAGAAAAAAGAGTGAAAATAAATGAATAAAGAAGTGAACAAAGACTCCAAGAAATATGGGACCATGTGAAAGACCAAATCTACATTTGATTGGTGTCCCTGAAAGTGATGGAGAGAATGGTACCAAGTTGGAAACACTCTTCAGGATATTATCCAGGATAACTTCCCCACCCTAGCAAGGCAGACCAACATTCAAATTCAGGAAATACAGAGAACACCAAAAAGATACTCTGCAAGAAGAGCAACCCCAAGACACATAATTGTCAGATTCACCAAGTTTAAATGAAGGAAAAAAATGTTAATTTCATATCCAGCCAAACTAAGCTTCGTAAGTGAAGGAGAAATAAAATCCTTTACAGACAAGCAAATGCTGAGAGATTTTGTCACCACCAGGCCTGCCTTACAAGAGCTCCTGAAGGAAGCACTAGATATGGAAAGGAACAACCAGTACCAGCTACTGCAAAAACATGCAAAATTGTAAAGACCACCAATACTATGAAGAAAATGCATCAGTTAACAGGCAAAATAACCAGCTAATATCATAATGACAGGATCAAATTCACACATAATAATATTAACCTTAAATGTAAATGGGTTAAATACCCCAATTAAAAGACACAGACTGGCAAATTGGATAAAGAGTCAAGACCCATCAGTGTGCTGTATTCAGGAGACCCAACTCACGTGCAGAGACATACATAGGCTCAACATAAAGGGATGGAGGAAGATCTACCAAGAAAATAAAAAATATTCTTAATTATTTAAAGAAGATGAGGAGTCACAAATGTATCAATATGGGGGGAATATTATGATGTTTTCTATTAATAGAAAAAGAATATCATGGAAAAATAACTATAAATGACTAGTACAATTTTTTAGAAAAACACTCTAAGTGTATATAACCTATTCACCATCCTATTGAAACTTGAAAGAGAATCTTTAGTAATACTAGATTTCTCTTGTTCTGATTTCACATTCATAACAGAATTATGATTCAACCTACTTTGGGGTTTTGTTCAAACTATCCATCAGAAAGAGCCATGTGCAGGTGGTAATATCTAATTTTGCTGGCAAGTTTAATATGCCTTATTATCAGCTGGATCACAAATCAGTTTTTTTGTGAGCCTTATAATCAGTCTCTCATGACCTCTTCAAGTATGTATATCCTAATACAATCAAGTACAATGTTGTGGTTAACAGCACAGGCCCTTGAGTCTGATTTTCTGTGTTAGTAGTCTATTCACTAGCTAAGTGAGCTTAGGCAAAGTAAGGAACTATTTCTTTATGTGAAAGAGAGAGATAACAATATAATAATATATATTTCAAGAGATCATTGTGAGAATAACATAACAGAAGAAATAAATTAGTACACATAGAATTTGTAGAAAGGTATCTGGCACATTGTAAGTGCTCAGTAAATATGAAACTGCTGCTATTTTATAAATGCTATGTTATCATCTAAATCTGCTTCTGTGTTTACTATAACCAGAAATAAAATAAATAGCTTTGATGATTCTCTGCTTAAATAGCCTGCTAATTTTACCAACACATTAATAAGTGAAATTTAGGGTGGAATAAGATCTATACTTTAGTAAAACCATTCTATGTGAGGTCTTGCTCTTCAGACAGTTATTAAAGTAGCTGTCTGGAATTAGGTTTAAAAATCATATATATTGGCATATTCATATTTTATTTTAGCTTTTAATCATTTAGTGATAAGCTTTGTGTTCTATAACCTATGATTTGTTCTTTGGCATTCATATGGTTTGACTGTGTCCCCACCCAAAATCTCATCTTGAATTGTAATCTTTATAATTCCCATAATGCCCATGTATCAAGGGAGGGACCAAAGGTCGAAGTGATTGGATCATTGAAGTGGTTTCACCCAGGCTATTTGCATGATACTGAATGAGTCTCACGAGATCTGATGGTTCAATAAGCATTTAGCATTTCCCCTGCTTGCACTCACTCTGTACTGCCACCCTGTGAAGAAGTTACCTGTTTCTTTTCCACCTTCTGCCATAATTATAAGTTTCCTGAGGCTTCCCCAGCCACACAGAACTGTGAATGAATTAAACCTCTTTCCTTTATAAATTACCCAGTCTCTGGTATTTCTTCACAGCAGTGTGAGAACAGACTAATAAAGTAAGTTGTTACCAGGAGTGGGGTGCTGCTATAAAGATATCAAAAAAGGTGGAAGCAACTTTGGAACTGGGAAACAGGCAGAGTTTGGAACAGTTTGGAAGGCTCAGAAAAAGAGAGGCAAAGTTTGGGACTTCAAAGAGACTTGTTGAATGGCTTTAACCAAAATGCTCTTAGTGATATGGACAATGAAGTCCAAGCTGAGGTGCTGTCAGATGGAGATAAGGAACTTATTGGGAACTAGAGTAAAGGTGACTCTTGCTATGCTTTAACAAAGAGACTGGTGGCATTATGCCACTGCCCTAGTGATCTGTGGAACTTTGAACTCGAGAGAATGATTTAGGATATCTGGTGGAAGAAATTTCTAAGCCAGAAAATGTTCAAGAGAGGAAACAGAGCATAAAAATTTGAAAAATTTGCAGACTGATGATGTGACAGAAAAAAAAATTCTAATGAGAAATTCAAGCAGTCTGCAGAACTTTGAATAAGTAACTAGGAGTCAAATGTTAATTGACAAGGACAATGGGGAAAAATGTCTCCAGGGCATATCAGAGGTTTTCATCACAGCCCCTTCCATCACAGGCCCAGAGACCTAGGAGCAGAAAATGGTTTCATGGGCTAGACCCAGGGCTTTTCTGCTTTGTGCAGTCTTGGGACTTGGTGCCCTACATGCCAGCCACAGCTGAAAGGAGAAAACATACATCCCAGGCCCTTGTTTCAGAGGTGCAGGCCCCACGCCTTGGTAACTTACACATGATGTTGGACCTGCCGGTGCACAGAAGTCATTAACTGAGATTTGGGAACCTCTGCCTAGATTTCAGAGGATGTATGGAAAGGCCTGGGTGTTCAGGCAGAAGTTTGCTGCAGAGGTGGAGCCCTCCTGGCAAAACTCTGCTAGAGCAGTGCAAAGGGGACATGTGGGGTGAGAGCTCCCACACGGAGTCCCCTTTGGACCTCTGGGGCACTGCCTAGTGGAGCTGTGAGAAGAGTACAACTGTCCTTCAGACCCCAGAATTGTAGTTCCACCAACAGCATACACTGTGCACCTGGAAAAGCTGCAGACACTCAACACCAGCACATGAAAGCAGCAGGAGCGGGGCTGCATCCTGCAAAATCAAGGCTGTGGGAGCCCACCTATTGGATCAGTGTGACTTGTATGTGAGAGATGAAGTCAAACAAGATCATTTTGGAGGTTTAAGATTTGACTGCCCCACTGGATTTTGGACTTGCATGGAGCCTGTAGCTCCTACATTTTGGCCAATTTCTCCCATTTGAAATGGGTATATTTACTCAATGTCTGTACCCCCATTGTATGTTGGAAGTTACTAGCTTGCTTTTGAATTTACAGGCTTATAGGTGGAAGGGACTTGCCTTATCTCAGGTAAGACTTTGGACTTGGACATTTGAATTAATGCTGGAATAATTTAAGACTTTAGGGGACTGTTAGAAAGCCTTGATTGTCATGAATGAACTCCCATTCACAATTGCTTCAAAGAGAATAAAATACCTAGGAATCCAACTTACAAGGGATGTGAAGGACCTCTTCAAGGAGAATTACAAACCACTGCTTAATGAAATAAAAGAGGTTACAAACAAATGGAAGAACATTCCATGCTCATGAATAGGAAGAATCAATATCCTGAAAATGGCCATACTGCCCAAGGTAATTTATAGATTCAATGCCATCCCCATTAAGCTACCAATGACTTTCTTTACAGAGTTGGAAAAAACTACTTTAAAGTTCATATGGAACCAAAAAAGAGCCCACATTGCCAAGACAATCCTAAGTCAAAAGAACAAAGCTGGAGGCATCACGTTACCTGACGTCAAATTATACTGCAAGGCTACAGTAACCAAAACAGATGGTACTGGTAGCAAAACAGAGATATGGACCAATGGAACAGAACAGACCCCTCAGAAATAACATCACATATCTACAACCATCTGATCTTTGACAAACCTGACAAAAACAAGAAATGGGGAAAGGATTCCCTGTTTAATAAATGGTGCTGGGGAAACTGGCTAGCCATATGTAGAAAGCTGAAACTGGATCCCTTCCTTACCCCTCACACAAAAATTGATTCAAGATGGATTAGAGACTTAAATGTTAGACCTAAAACCATAAAAACCCTAGAAGAAAACCTAGGCAATACCATTCACGACATAGGCATGGGCAAGGACTTCATCTCTAAAACACCAAAAGCAATGGCAACAAAAGCTGAAATTGACAAATAGTATCTAATTAAACTAAAGAGCTTCTGCACAGCAAAAGAAACCACCATCACAGTGAACAGGCAACCTACAGGATGGGAGAAAATTGTTGCAAGCTACTTATCTGACAAAGGGCTAATATCCAGAACCTACAAAGAACTCAAACAAATTTACAAGAAAAAAACAAACAACCCCATCAAAAAGTGGGCAAAGGATAGGAACAGACACTTCTCAAAATAAGACATTCATATAGCCAACAGACACATGAAAAAATGTTCATCATCACCTGCCATCAGAGAAATGCAAATCAAAGCCACAATGAGATACCATCTCACACCAGTAGAATGGCAATCATTAAAAAGTCAGGAAACAACAGGTGCTGGAGAGGTTGTGGAGAAATAAGAACACTTTTACACTGTTCGTAGGACTGTAAACTAGTTCAACCATTGTGGAAAACAGTGTGGCGATTCCTCAAGTATCTAGAACTAGAAATACCATTTGACCCAGTCATCTCATTACTGGGTATACATCCAAAGGATTATAAATCATGCTGCTCTAAAGTCACATGCACACGTATGTTTACTGTGGTACTATTCACAATAGCAAAGACTTGGGATCAACCCAAATGTCCATCAATGAAGACTGGATTAAGAAAATATGGCACATATGCACCATGGAATACTACATAGCCATAAAAAAGGATGACTTCGTGTCCTTTGTAGGGACATGGATGTAGCTGGAAACCGTCATTCTCAGCAAACTATCGCAAGAACAGAAAACCAAACGCCACATGTTCTCACTCATAGGTGGGAATTGAACAATGAGAACACTTGGACACAGGAAGGGAAATATCACACACTGGGGCCTATTGTGGGGTAGGGGGAGGGGGTGGAGGGATAGCATTAGACGATATACCTAATGCAAATGGCGAGTTAATGGGTGTAGCCCACCAACATGGCACATGTATACACATGTAACAAACCTGTACTTTGTGCACATGTGCCCTAGAACATAAAGTATAATTAAAAAGAAAAAAGAAAGGCTTGATTGTGTTTTGAAATATGAGGACATGAGATTTAGGAGGGGCCAGGGGTCGAATGATATGGTTTGGCTGTGTCCCCACCCAGAATCTCATCTGGAATTGTAATCCTCATAATTCCCATAATCTCCATATGTCAAGGTTGGGACCAAGGGTGGAAGTGGTTGGATCATGGGGGTGGTTTCCCCATGCTGCTCTTGTGATAGTGAATGAGTCTCATGAGATCTGATCATTTATTGAGCATCTGGCATTTCCCGTGCTTTCACTCACACCATCCTGCCACCCTGTGGAGAAGGTGCCTGTTTCTCCTTTGCCTCCTGCATTGATTGTAAGTTTCCTGTTTGGTCTCCCCAGCAATGCAGAAATGTGAGTCAATTAAACCACTTTCCTTTATAAATTACCCAGTCTCTGGTATTTCTTCATAGCAGTGTGTGAACAGACTAATACAGGTATCTTTTCTCTATGTTATGCACACACACACACACACACACACAAGTATATATAAATTATTTCTTACAATTTGAGTAATAATAAAGTAGAATCAGCATAAATAAGTTTACTGTATCATAATCTCAGGCTGCTTCCATGAGACTGGCACTTGCTGAATATTTGATCATAATAAAACTCTGAAAATTTGCTTTGATTTACGTAATTTAAGAGAGATTTTATATTTATTTCAAGCTTTAATTAACAGTATTTATCTCAACAAATGGCCCCAAATTGCATTTCAGTGCCTTACAAATTAAATCATTTGTACCACTAAGTGGAAATTTAAGTCAAAATTGTTACTCTTTCAGTATTTTGGTGTCCTAATTATTCATATATTTGTGCTCTAAAAACACTGAAGAAAGTTGCAGGGTTAAGCCCTTTGCAGTGTGAGCAAAGCAGCAACTCAGAGAAGGTTTGTCACAGTCACAATCCCAAGAGACACGTTCCATTCCACACTGCGGCCTAAACAGTTATCTCTTTTCCTCATATTCCCTGATAATTGCATTGAAATATCACTCATTTATAGTGTAACGTTGTGAAGAAGAAAGATAATTGCATGGTGATGTAATGGACTAGAATTGGGGTTTGCAACATTAACCTTAGAAGAAAAGTAGTTCTATGTTGCTTCATATGCAATGAAATAGTTAATAAGCAAAACCTGTGATCGACACTTCAAAAACTTAAAGATTTATCAATTTTGTTTCTTAAACAGAGAATTGGACTCTTAAAGTATCAATTTTTTAATTCACTTATTCAACATATATTTGTTTTAATTCTAGGCAGAGAGTGCAGCAGTTGCAAGGATTAATCGTAAACTTGTGAAACTGATACAGTTTGGCTCTGTGTCCCCACTCAAATCTTATCTGAAATTGTAGTCCCCACAATCCCCACTTATTGAGGGCAGGATGTGATGGGAAGTGATTTGATCATGGAGGCAGTTTCTCCCATGCTATTCTCATGATAGGGAATGAATTCTTATGAGATCTGATGATTTTATAAGGTGCTCTTCCCCTTTCACTTGTTCACTCTCACTCTCTAGGCTGCCTCCATGTAAGACGTGCCTTTGCTTCTCTCTCCCCTTCCACCTTGATTGTAAGTTTTCTGAGACTTCCCTAACCATGCAGAACTGTGAGTCATTTAGATATCTTTGCTTTATAAATTACCCAGTCTGAGTATGTCTTTATAGCAGTGTGAGAACAGTCTAATACAGAAACCAAAGATATGAACAGAGGCCCCATCATCAAGGGGCTTTTGGGGGCAGGTTAAGAGGTAAAACATGGAGAAGCTACTAACCATAAAGGAGAAGAGCAATTTAACCAGATAAGAAGAAATGAAAACAAAATTTAATTATGGTTTTAGTGCAAATTTTCACTATGTTAGTTACATGGCTATTAGTTGGGTGTTTAACTATTAGTTAGATGTTTTCAAACTAGGGTTAATTATAAAGTTTGTATCTTATGTAAAAGGTTAAATGACACATCACCCTATTTGAAACCTGAGCACTGGAATGCATGCATCATTGTCAACATTTATTTCTTTTTTCATTTGCTCTTATTAATAAATAAGAACAAGCTCTTGTTAGATGCCTTACACAATGCTAGGTGGTGTGAATAGATCAGAAAAAGTAAACACGAAGGTGACTGCTCCTCTAAATCTTCCTGGCTCTCTATCTTCACCGTGGTGAAAGCAAGAGCTGGGAAGCTGGAGATCCATGTCTTTTTGCATTATACTCTGGTGATTACTCTCCCACTTTTACCCACATATCATTTTCTTGCAGAAATCCTATGTGGGTAAAACCAACAGTAAAAATAAAAGTGAATCTCATTTTTAGAGACAGCAAACAACTCCATAGAATTATTTTTTGTTACTACAATTTGTTACCCAGTATTATTTATACATTTAACATTTCTTTCCTACCAATTGGTTGCTAGGTTAATAGTTAGATATAAAAATATTAAATATAGCTCACTTTTGTAGTCCGAGCTACTCAGGAGGCTGAGACAGTAGAATCATTTGAGTCCAGGAGTTCAGAGCTATAGTGTGCAATGATCATGCTTGTGAATAGCCAGTACACTCTAGCCTGGGCAACATTGTGAGACCCTGTCTCTAGAAAAACAAATAAATAAAAATGAACTTGATTTGCTCTCATGGAGTTCACTTAATACATTGATTCATGTATGAAATGGTATGTATGTATAATTGAAAAATATTTTGATTTGGTAATTACAACACTAAGACAGAGGAAATTCTAATTTACCCTGATACTTTGTCTCACACATGTTGTTATTCAACAACTGGTCACTCAGTGTGCTGGACTCTCAGTTCCTGAGCACATTCTAGATTCTGAAAAAAAATTATCGATACTTTTGATGCCTAAAAGTGATAAAAAATTGTCCAAAGAGCTACCAATGCAAAATTTATAAAGCATTGTCAACTCTTTCATAATAATACTAATCAATATCATCATCAGTTTGTGATAAAAACCAGCACTTATAGATCCATTTCTAAAGACCAGGCACTTATTTTTATTGCTTTACTTACATTTCCTTATATAAATTCACAAACCCTACTGAGACAAAGAAAGTCTCTAAATATGTTTTGACGTTATTTTAATTGTCTCCAACCTAAAATTTTAAGAGAGTTTATTATAATATTATTGCTGTTGCTATCATTATTTCCAGATGGTGCATTTTCACGTTTATTAATTTCCTTTGCTCTATAATAAAACTATTAATTTCTGGTTCCTTATATGATGATCACATAATGCCATTTATACTATTTCTACTTTGGTAAATTAATTGATGATGTACTTATACTTTAACACAAGGTTGATTTTTGTGAATGTTTTAGAACAGCTGAACATAAAGGTTAGAAATTTTTGTCGGTTATACCTTTGCTAGGGAACCAAGAAATGTAGCAGGACGAGCGGCAGACAAAACTCCTCAGACACCGAGTTACAGAAGGAAGGGATTTATTCGGCCGGGAACTCGGCTCTTGAGACTGAAGTCATGGCGATGCCTCCAGCCGAATAAACCCCTTCCTTCTGTAACTCGATGTCTGAGGAGTTTTGTCTGCCGCTCGTCCTGCTACATTTCTTACATTTTATAAGCCATTTCCTAATGTGATTTGTTCTGAGTTTAAACCGTGGTATTGTACCAAGAAGTGATATTTGAATATTTATTCTTGTCCCCTGTATATGTTCATTAGACATATCCTTTGAATTTTAACCTTTTGATTAATTTAGATTCAGATTTTTTTTTTTTTTTTTTTTTTTTTTTTTTTTTTTTAATTTTGAGACAGAGTCCTTCTCTGTCGCCCAGGATGGACTGCAGTGGCGCGATCTCGGCTCACTGCAACCTCCATTTCCCTGGTTCAAGCGATTCTCCTGCCTCAGGCTCCCCAGTAGCTGGGATTAAAGGCGTGTGCCACCACACTCAGTTAATTTGGATTTGGATATTTTTAGGGAGATAAACTCTAATGCCCTGAAGGCTCATCTATGGTCACCTTTAGGTAGCTGAGCAAGAAGCTGGATCAGTAAATTTAAATTTAATCTAAGATAGAGTCATACACACACACACACGTTTTGTGTGTGTGTGTGTGTATATATATATCTCTCTATATAGATATCTCTGTGTATATATATATTTATAAAGCATTGTCAACTCTTTCATAATAATACTAATCAAAATCATCATCAATTTGTGATAAAAACCAGCACTTATAGATCCATTTCTAAAGACCAGTCATTTATTTTTATTGCTTTACTTACATTTCCTTATATAAAATCACAAACCTATATATATATATATATATACACACACATATATATATATATATATATAGAGAGAGAGAGAGAGAGAGAGAGAGGAGGTAGGACTTTTGGGAGAAAATTAGGTTTAGATGAGGTCATGGGAGTGGAGGTCCATGATAAATGCCCTTATAAAAAGAGGGAAAGATATAAGACCTCACCCTGGCATCAAGGAACGACCATGTGAGAACATAAGCAAAAAGAGGGGCCTCATCAAGAACCTGACCTTCTAGGCACCCCGATCTCAGGCTTCCAATCCCCAGAACCATGAGGAATAAATGTTTTCAAGCAGGCCAAACTGACTAATACATATTTCTAATCCTTAATTGATCTGACTGAACAAACAGATTGCTGTAAGATAGAGTGGTGGAGACTTTGCTTAGTAAAGCCATTTCCTTGATTAGAAGATTACCCATGGTTCCTTGATTAGAAGATTCCCCATGGTTCCTTCCTTCCTTCCTTCCTTCCTTCCTTCCTTCCTTCCTTCCTTCCTTCCTTCCTTCCTTCCTTCCTTCCTTTCCTCCTCCCTCCCTTCCTTCCTTCCTTTCTCTGTAAATATGAAAGTGTTTTGGGACATATTTTCTCTCATATAACCCTTTCAATGGTGTATGAAGCCCAGAAATATTCTTTGCCACAAAATGGCAGAAAAGATGAGATCTAAAGCACTTTCTTTTCTGCCTATGAGTTTTCTTGACAATTCATATTTCATTTCACATTTTCAGAATGTAGTGCCACTGTTGTACATGTGTCCTCGTGACCATGTCATGACACTACCTCTTAACTGAACCAGATAGCTTGATTTTACTGTGTAAACCAAGCTTAATCTCGACATGTATATATTAGAATAACATATTTATCTAATTTTTATTGTAGGTGAATTTGACCTAAGCTTTACCATCTTTCTTTTTGTTGTCTTCTTTATACTACTCTCTTTTTTCAACTTTATTAAGGTATAATTGACAAATAAAAATTATATGCATTTAAGGCGTAAAACATGATGATTTGATATAGTCAAATGATTTGATATAGTGAAATGATTACCATAATCAAGCTAATACACTCATCACCTCACAAAGTTACCATTTGTGTGTGTGTGGTAAAAGCATCTAAGTAAGACCTACTCTCAGCAAATTTTGAGTATACAATACTGTATTCTTTTTTTTTTTTTTTTTTTTTTTTTTTTTTTTTTTTTTTTTTGAGATGGAGTCTTGCTCTGTCACCAGGCTGGAGTGAAGTGAAGTGGCACCATCTCAGCTCACTACAACCTCTGCCTCCTGGGTTCAAGCAATTCTCCTGCCTCAGCCTCCTGAGTAGCTGGGACTACAGGCATGTACCACCATGCCCAGCTAATTTTTGTATTTTTAGTAGAGATGGAGTTTCACCATGTTGGCCAGGATCGTCTCGATCTCTTGACCTCATGATGATCTGCCCGCCTCAGCCTCCCAAAGTGCTGGGATTACAGATGTGAGCCACCACGCCTGGCCTACAATACTTTATTCTTACTAAAGTCACCATGCTGTATGTTAGATTCCTAGAATTTATTCATCTTATAACTGCAAATTTGTACCCTTTGACCAACAGCTCCCCATTCCCTCACACCCAGTCCCTGACATTCACCATTCTACTCTCTGTTTCTGTGGGTTTCCCTTTTTAAAACCCCACAATACGTGAGATAGTACAGTATTTTTCTTTCTCTCCTTGATTTATTTCACTTAGCATAGTAGCCTCCAGGTCCATCCATGTTGTTGCAAATGGCAGGGCTTCCCTTTTTATGGATAAATAATATTTTATTTTGCATATGTGTATATATATATATATGTATGTATTTTATTTACTCATTCATCCATTGACAGACACTTAGGTTGTTTTCGCATCTTGGATATTATGAATAATTCTGTAGTGAATGTGGGAGTAAGAATGCCCCTTCAAGATACCGATTTTATTTCCTTTTGATATATACCCAGAAGTGGAATTGCTGAATCGTATATTAGAGTTACTTTTATTTTTTTAGAGAAATATCCATACTGTTTTCTGTAATTACCACACTAATTTAAATTCCTGCTAACAGTGTACACAGGCTCCCTTTTCTTCATACTGTAGCCTTTGCTTATCTATTGATTTGCTTGTTTGTTTTGATAATAGCTATCCTAACAAATGTAGGATATTGTCTTATGGTAGCTTTGAGTTGGATTTCTCTGATGATTAGTGATGCTGAGGATGTTTTCGTAAACATGTTGTCTATTTGTATGTCTTTTGTAAAGTATCTATTCAGATCCTTTTCCCTTTTTAAAATTAGGTTATTTGGTTTTTGTTTGTTGGTTTGCTGTTAAGTTGTATTCATTCTTTATATGTTTTGGATATTAACACCTATGGTCTCCAAGTATTTTCTTTTATTCTGTGGGTTGACTTTTTTTTTTTTTTTTTTTTCTTTGAGACGGAGTCTTGCTCTGTCGCCCAGGCTGGAGTGCAGTGGCGGGATCTTAGCTCACTGCAAGCTCCGCCTCCCGGGTTTACGCCATTCTCCTGCCTCAGCCTCCCGAGTAGCTGGGACTACAGGCGCCCACCACCTCGCCCGGCTAGTTTTTTGTATTTTTTTTTTAGTAGAGACTGGGTTTCACCATGTTAGCCAGGATGGTCTCGATCTCCTGACCTCGTGATCCGGCCGTCTCAGCCTCCCAAAGTGCTGGGATTACAGGCTTGAGCCACCGCGCCCGGCCTGGTTGACTTTTTAATTTTGTTGATTGTTTCCATTTCCGTGCAGAAACTTTTTAGTTTGACGTAGCTTATACATTTTTGCTTTTCTTTCCTGCACTTTTGGTGTCATATCCAAAAATCACTGTCAAGACCAATGTCAAAGACATTCTTTATTATGTTTCCTTTTAGGAGTTCTATGGCTTCAGATTTTTACATTTATGTCTTTAACCCATTACAAGCTCAGTTTTTGTGTATGGTACACAATAAAAATCCAATTTCACTCTTTTATATGTGAACATCAAGTTTTCTCAACACAATTTATTGAAGAGACTGTCTTTTTAAATTGTCTGTTATTGGTGCCTTTCTCAAAAATCACACTGTATATGTGTGGGTATAATTCTGGCATCTCTGTTTTGCTCCATTGATCTATGTGTCTTTGTGACAGGATCATACTGTTTTAAATTACTGTTGCTTTGCAATATACTTTGGAATCAGAAAGTACATGGCTTCCAGTTTTTTATTCTTTCTCTAGACCACCTTGCCTGTCCTGGGTCTTCTGTGGTTCCACATAAATTTTAGCATTTTTTTTGTATTTCTGTACAAAATATGATTGGATTTTTTGTGGGGTAACATTGAATCTGTAGATTGTTTTTGATGGTATGAACATTTTGTCTTCCGATCCATGATCACAGGATGCCTTTTCATTTTATTTGTGTCTCATTTAATTTCTTTCATCAGTGTTTTATAGTTTTCAGTGCACAGGTCTTTCACTTTCTTGGTTAAGTTTATTCCTACATATTTGATTTTTTGGGATGCTATTGAAATTTCTTTTTTGGATAGTTCATAACAGAAACACAGACGATTTTTATTTGTTAATTTTGTACCCTGCAATTCATTTATTAGTTCTAATTGTTTTGGGTGGCATTTCAGGAAATTTTATAGCTAAAGTTATATCATCAGTACACAGAAGATTTAGCTTCTTTCTTTTAAATTTGGATGCCTTTCCTTTCTTTATCTTGCTAACTTCTCTGGCCAGGGACTTTACTACTATGTTGTATAAAATAAATAGTAGTGAGGACCCTTGTATTATTCCAGATCTTAGAGAAATATTTTTCACCATTGAGTGTAGTATTAGCTATGGGCTTATTTTATTCGTTGTTTATTACATTAGGGTACATTGTTTCTATTCCTAACTTGTTGAGAATTTTTCTCATAAAAGGATGTTGAATTTTGTTAAATGTTTTTTTCTGCATCTGTTGAGATGCTCATGTGATTTGTATCTTGCATTCTCTTAAGGTGGTGTATCATTTTTATTGATTCGTATATGTTGAAACATCCTTGCATCCCAGGAATAAAACCCAATTGATCATGGTGTATCATCCTCTTATCATGCTGTTGAACTTGATTTGCTAGTATTTTGTTGAATATTTTTGCATCTATGTTAATTAGGAATATTGGTCTGCAATTTTCTTTTATTGTACTGTCCTTATCTGGCTTTGGTATGAGGGTAATGCTGGCTTCATAAAATTAGTTTGGAAGTGTTTCCCGTCTTTATATTTTGAAAAATTGAGAAGGATTGGCATTAATTCTTCTTTAAATATTTGGTAAAATTCATCTGTGAGGCCATCTAGTCCTGGACTTTTCTTTATTGGGAGGTTTTTTGATTACTGCTTTGATCTCTTTAGTTATTATTGTTCTGGTTCAGATTTTCTATTTTTTTCATAATTTAGTCTTGGTTAGTTGTATTTAAAACATTCATTATTGGGGAAGTTATTGATGTTTTCCTGGATTATCCAGTTTATTGGAATATAATTTTCATAGTAGTCTCTTTTTTTTTGTATTTCTATTGAATAAATTATAGCATCTCCTCTTACAATATAAGTTTATTTTTTTATTAGTAAAGCTAAAGACTTGTCAGTTGTGTGTTTCTTTTTTAAAAAAATAGTTTTTTAAAAAATCTTTTCAATTGTGCTTCTAGTCTCTATTTCTGCTTTAATCTTTATTACTTTCCCCTTCTGCTAACTGCAGGCTTAGTTTGTTCTTTTTCTAGTTTCTTGAGATATAAAGATAGACTTTTTTTTTGAGATATTTCTTTTTTAATGTAGGCATTTATCATTATATATTTCTCTTTTATGCTACTTTGGCTGCTTCCCATTAGTTTTGGTATGTTATGTTTTCACTTTTATTTGTCTCAAGATACACTTTTACTTCCCACTTGAGTTCTTTAACCTATTGGTTGTTCAGGAGGGTGTTGTTTAATTTCCACTTCTTTGTGAATTTTCCAAGAATCCTCCTGTTATTGATTTCCAGTATTATACCATTGTGGTAAAAAAAGATACTCCATATGATTTCTATCTTCTTAAATTTCTTAGAAGTTATTTTGTGGCCTAACACATGATCTATCATGGAAAGTGTTCCAGATGTGCTTCAGGAAAATGTGTATTCTGCTGCTGTTTGATGTAATGCTCTGTAATGTCTGTTAGGTGCTTTTGGTCTATAATACTTAAAATCTCTGTTTTCTAATTGATTTTTTTATGAATGATTTATCTACTGGTGAAAGTAGAATATTATAGATCCCTACTACTATTGTATTGCTGCCTATCTCTCACTTCAGTTCCATTAATATTTTTGTATGTACTCAGATGTTGCAGTGTTGTAAGCATATATATTTGCAATTGATATATCCTCTTGCAACAATTACCACTTTATCATTATAAAGAGGTATTCTTTGTCCCTTGTTACAGTTTTTGATTTACAGTTTATTTTGTCTGAGATAACTATTCCCACCATTGCTCTGTTTTGGTAACCGTTTGAATAAAACATCACTTTCCATTCCTTTCCTTTCAGTCTATATGTATACATTAAGCTAAGGTGAATGTCTTATAGGCAACATATTGTTGAATCTTGTTTATTATTTCATTCATCCATTCTGTATTTTTTATTAAAAATTTAATGCACTTACATTTAATTATTCATATGTAAGGATATACAATTGCCACTTTGTTTTCTGACTGCCTTGTAGCTATCCCCCTCCCCCCGACTGCTTTTTTTTTCTGGCTGTCTTCTTTTGAGATTATTGATATTTTGTAGTAATACATTTTAATTCTTTTTTTCTTTATCTTTTCTGCATCTGCTTGAAGTTTTCTTTGTAATTACCATGAGGCTTACATAGAGCATTTTATAGTTAACAATAGTTTATTTTAAGCTAATAATAGCTAAACTTCAATCACATACAAAAGTTTGACACTTTTATTCCTCCCCATATTTTACACTGTTGCTCTCACACCATATATCTATCATATTGTGTATCCATCAACAAATTTTTGCAGCTACAGTTATTATTAATACTCTTGTCTTTTAATTTTTATGCTAGAGTTAAAATTGATTTATGCAACACTATTACACTATTATTCTAAATTTGAGTATATGCTTATGTTTAACAATGATTTTTATAATTTCATGTGTTTTCATATTGTTACTTAGCATCTTTTGTTTTAAGGCAGGTCTAGTGGAAATGAATTCCCTTAGCTTTTGTTTACAGGGAGTTTTTTTTTTTTTTTTTTTTTTTTTGAGACAGGGTCTTGCTGTGTTGCCCAGGCTGGACTGCAGTGGTGCAATTTCAGGTCACTGCAATCTTCACCTCCTGGGTAAAAGCAGTTCTCCTGCCTCAGCCTCCCAAGTAGCAGGGATTACAGGTCTTTGCTACCATGCCTAGCTCATTTTTGTATTTTTAGTAGAGTTGGGGTTTCGCCATGTCAGCCAGTCTGGTCTCCAACTCATGCCTCAAGTGCCTCGGCCTCCCAAAGTGTTTGGATTATAGGTGTGAACCAACATGCCTGGCCAGGAAAATTTTCATCTCTGTTCATTTCTGAAGAACAGGTTTGCCAATTATATGGTTCTTGGTTGGCAGGTTTATTTTTCCCACACTTTGATTATATCATCCCACACCATCCTGGACTGTGGAGTTTCTACTGAGAAAGCCATTGATAGCCTTGAGTGGGGGGGGCGGGGGTGGTTTCCTTTGCATATGACAAATCAATTTTTTTTGCTGCTTTCAAAATTTTCTCTTTGTCTTTGACTTTTAATATGTTGTGTCTCAGGGTAATCTATGGTTTATCTTACTTGAGAATCTTGGAACATCATAATTCTGGGCATCTATATTCATCCCAAGATTTAGGAAATACTGAGTCATTATTTCTTTACGTAAATGGTCTGTTCCTCTCTCTCTCTCTCTCTCTCACTCTCTCTCTCTCCCTCTCATCTTCTCTCTCTCTCTCTCTTTCTTATTGTAAGGCTTTCATAATATGCATATTCATTCATTTGATTATGGTCCATTGGTCTCATATACACCCTTCAATCTTTTTTATCTTTTGATTGTTACTGTTTCTCTAACTGGTGAATTTAAGCTAATTTCAGAGACCTATCTTTGAGTTTGGTAATTGTTTTTTCTAAATAATCCAGTCTGTTGTTGAAACTCTTAATTAAATTTTTCAGTTCTGCCATCTTCTTAAGCTCTAGGATGTCTGTTTTATTCTTAAAAAATAGTTTATATTTCTTTATTAAATTTTCATTTTGTCTAATCATGTTTTTGCCCGTTTTTAACTGGGTTGTTTTATTGCTGTTAAGTTGTTTGAGTTCCATGTATATTTTGATTATTAGCCCCTTAACAGACGTATAGTTTACAAATATTTTTTCCCATTCTGTGGGCTGTGTCTTCACTCTGCTGTTTCCTTTGTTGTATAGAAGTATTTTAGTTTGATGTAATCCCATTTGTCTATTTTTACTTTTGTTTCTTGTGCTTTTGAGGTCATATTCAAAAAATCATTGCCTAGATCAATGTTGTGGAGCTCTCCCCTGATTTTTTTTCTAGTTGTTTCATAATTTGAGGTCATGAATTTACATCTTTAATCCACTTTGAGTTTATTTTTGTATATGGTGAGGGATAGAAGCCTGGTTTTATTCTTCTGCATGTGGCTATCCAAGTTTCTAATACTATTTACTAAGAGAGTCTTCTTTCTTACAAGGGATAAGCTTAAAGGACAGAAGACTATTTAAGGGGCTTTTTGGGTAATTTAGAATAGAAAATGTTAGTACGGACTAAAACAATTAGAAGAAAATTTAAAAATATGTATGAGATCTGATTATGATAGTTTATTGATTACTTAAACATGGGGAAGAAATGAGTAGAAAAGAGGATGCTGAGATAATTCCTAGGTTTTCATTTTGAACATTTGAGTTAAGTGGTATCTGGTAGAGCTAGTTTGAATAGAGATGATTAATTTTGTTTAAGTGAGAAAGTGTCTGAGGTACCTAGGAACCAATTATAGATATTTAGGAAATAATTACAAGTACAGGTCTGGAGAGATAACTGGTAGGTGTGAGAGTGATATTATAAGTACAGATGTCACTTTGAAGATGTTCGACTGCTATTGTGAAGAATAATAAAGCATTAGTACACCTGGAGGGGAACAAAGGTTGAAATAATGTCTTCATTCTTAGCTATAAAATATGGGGGGGGGGATAATTTAATATGTGTAAATGATAAGAGATCCCCAACCCCACTACTGAGTATATATTCAAAGGAAATGAAATCAGTATTTCAAAGAAGTATCTGCAGTTCCGTATTTATTGCAGCACTATTCACAATAGCCCAGATATGAAATCAACTTAAATATATATCAATGAATGAATGATAAAGAAAATGTGGTATAAATATACAATGGGATATTATTTAATAATAAAAAAGGAAAGAAAAAATCCTGTCATTTGTGACAATGTGGATGAATCTGGAGAACATTATATTAAGTATAATAAAACAAGCCAGGCATAGAGAGACAAATACCACAGTATCTCACTCCCATGTGGAATCAAAAAAAGTCGATCTCAGAAAAGTAGAGAGTACACAGGACAGCCTTTAGGATCTTGGTCAATAGAGCAAGACAATGGTTTGCTTTGGAGTCTGCAGTTGTGTCAACAGATGGTGGGCCTGGTACCAGGTGTGTGGGTTTGTACAGCTCCCACTAGGTCCTTGGGAAAGTTCCTTCTAGGTTAGTGGACAGGGTCCTGAGGGAATAGGACCATAGCTGAGAGGGATTGGAACTGAGTCATTGGGCTGCTTCATCATCCAGCCAGGACCAAAATCTGCAGGCCTCCCTCTGGGAGAGGAGACAGGCAGGCCTTCTGACAGGTTCATGGGTAGGGGAAACAGGACTTCCCCCAGACAACGGCTGAATAGGGCTGGTCGTGGGTCAGAGGGCTGCTTCTGTGCACAGAGGTCTGTGGGCCTATGTGTGGAGTTATGAATGAGTGCATCTCCATTCAGGTCTCTGGATGAGCAGGGCTGCGTCCAGGCTGTAGCTGAGAAGGACTGAACGAGAGTCACATGCTGCTTCATGATCTATGGCCAGAACAGAGTTTGGTGGACCTGTTACCTAAGACATGGGCAGGTGTAGCTTCTCCAAGGTCTCTGGAGGTTGCTGGTGGTAGAGCATGGAAAATTAGGGCTATATTTGAGTTCACATGGGGACAGAACTGTTTTTGTGTCTGCAGCCAGGGCCATTATCAGCAAGTCTCTCACTGGACACAGGCCCGCCTTCTCAAATTGACCTTTCTCATTCTTGGACTCAGCTAGGTTTTGTACCCTCCTACCCAGATCCCACAGCTCCCACAAGGCACTTTGATTTGGTGGCTGACTGCCAAATTATAATTGTGAGAGTATACAAGTGGAGGAACTCTTATTATACCATCTTGCTGACATCACTTCGATACTGTTTCTTGCTGTTGATTCTCCCCACCTTTCTTCTTACCTTTCTTCTTCATCTTTCTTTCACTGTAAGATGATTCTTATTTTGCATTGTTTTGTGCCATGTGCTCTTTCAGAAAATTTCTTTTTGTGTGTGTGAACTTTATAGAGTAACATTATAGTGTATAATTTTTTAAGAGTATGTATTAATTCTCCACTCCAGGTAATAACATAAGTATACTTCTATTGCCTTCTACCTTGTTTTCTCCCCTTCCTGAGGCTAATTTATTATATTCTTAGGTTGTTATACTTTTAGTTCACTAGTGGCTTCCTTTAGAGATAAAATATATGTCCGTATTTCTAATGCTCAATTTGCTAATTTTAAATATATTTGCCTCTCCTTTCCAATACCTCATACTTCTCAACTTTTCTATATTTTCAAAATATAAATTATAAAACATTATAAATTCATAATTTGTAAAATTGTATTTTGTTATATAAGACAAATTTCCATTGATATTTAAACTTAACCCTGTATTTAAATATATTCAATGTTTACTGCCAGTTGTCTGTCACCGATTTCTTTATTCATGTCACAGATCTCTTTATTCCTTTGTCACAGATTTGTTTATTCATGTCTTCCATGGATGATTTGTACCCTTGGTCTTTTCAAGGAGGACTTATGATCACTATATTTTTATAGCCTTTTTATAAAATTATTTAAAATTACATAGTAATTTTACATATCTATGGGGGTCCAGTGAGATATGTATTCCTGTATACAATGTGTAATGATCACATTGGGGTAATTAGAATATCCATAATCTCGAATAGTTAGTTCTTTATAGAAAACATTCAAAATCCTCTCTTTTAGTTATTAAAAATACAGAATAAATAATTGTTAACTACAGTCACCCTACAGTGCTATAGAATATCAACATTTATTCCTTTTATCTAGTTGTAATTCTATATCCATTAACCTGATTCTTATCCCCTCCTCCCTGCTAGCCTTATCAGCTTCCAGTTACCACTATTCTACTCTTCACTTCTATGAGATTACTTATTTAGCTTCCACATATGATTAAAAACAAAAAACGCAAAAATCCTCAACAAAATACTAGCAAACTGAATCCACCAGTACATCAAAAAGATAATACACTCACACTATGTGCGATTTGTCTCAAGGGGCAAGAAGGATTCGTTGATAAATATGCTATATCATCACATCTACAGAATAAATAAAAAAAAAAGATCATCTCAAAGATGCAGAAAAAGCATTTGATAAAATTAAACTTCCCTTTCTGTAAGAACTTTAAACAAATTAGGTATAGAAATATGTACCTCAACATAATAAAGGCCATGTGTTACAAACCTGCAGGTAGTGTCGTACTGAACAAGAATTAACTTGAAATGACAAAGATGCTCAATTTTACCACTCTTATTCAAGATAGTACCGGAAGTTCTTGCCAGAGCAATTAGGCAGCAGAAAGACATAGAATGCATCCAACTTGGGAAGAAGGAAGTCATATTGCCTCTCTGCAGACATCATTTTTTTATCTATTGAAAATCCTAGATCCCACAAAATACTCTTAGAACTGATGAATACATTCAGTAAAATCATAGGGTACAAAATCAACACATAAAAATCAGCATTTCTTTTGACTAATAACAGGAACTACCTGAAAAATATATCAATAAAGCAATACCATTTACAACAGTCACACAAAATAATTGCTAGGAATACTTTTAATTAAAGAGGTGAAATATCTCTACAATGAAAATTATAAAGCTCTGATTTAAAAAATGAAAAGAACACGACACATTGAAATATATTCCTGGTTCATAGATTGGAAGAATTAATATTATAAAATGACTTACTACCAAAAGCAATCTACAGATTCAATGTAATCCCTGTCAAAACACCAATGACGTTCTTCACAAAAATAAAAATGTCTGAAATTTATATGTAACCACGAAAGACCTCAAATAGACACAATTCTGAGCAAAAGGAATAAAGCTAGAGGCATCACACTACTTGACCTCAAAATGTACTGTAACACAAAAAGCACAAAGCTATAGTAAGCAAAAAGCATGGTATTAGTATAAAAACAAACACAGAGACCACTGGAGAAAAATAAAGAACCCAGAAATAAGTCCATATATTTATAGCAAACTGATTTTCAATTAAGATGCCCAAAATACACTGGGGAAAGGATACTTTTTTCAGTAAGTAGTGTTGGGGAAACTAGTCTCATGCCGAAGAACAAAACTAGACCGTTATCTCTCACTGTATACAAAAATCATTGTATCTTGAATGAATAAATGTATTGTCTATTGCCTTTTCTCTTATTCTGGATAAGAAATTCTGAGGGACTCATACTTTCTTTCCATGAGGATTTTGTAATAATTACCCTAATATTTTATATATAAACAAAAGTCTGATTATTTTATTAAGTACTTTGTCTAAATGTTCAAATATTTTTAAAAAATATTTAACACCCTCTATGTTGATTAATTGATACCTCAGTTTGATTTCTCTCTGTCACTTTTTCTTTGGACATATTGCATTCTTTTAATCTCCTAGCTCTAAGCTCAAGAAACTTTCATCTAATTGAATCTTTAAATATTTTCTTTCATTTTTGTAGTTTTCTTTTGTGGAGACACCTTTTATATGTGAGTTAGCTGTCACCTGTTGGCTCTAGTTATTGCTATTAATCTATTCTTTTTAGATTTTGTGTTATTTTTCATTTCATTTTCCATTTCATTTTCTCTGAGGCTTGTTCTCCGTGGCCTTATTGTATAGTTTAAAAGTGCTTGTTTTCCAATGCATTGCTGCTTATATGGTATTAATTACTGTGATGATTTTTTTCTTCTTTCTCTGTTTCTTGAACTCCACCAGTGTATGTTTTCACATTCTGTTTTCTTCTTACTTTTTTCTTGAGCTTTGTAGCTTTGTATTGCAATCTTATTTTATAGTCACCCTTCCTCCTTTAAGGAGATATATTTTTAAAAATTTAAGGATTTTATTGGGAATAAATTAACATACGTTCAAAATACTATGTTAAGTTTTAAATATTTCAACTTTAATAATTTCTAAAATATAGAATATACTTATGTATGTATATTTAGAATAAGTTTCTCTTATGTTTAAGAAAAAAGGATTATGTCATGTTTACTATTTTCTTAAACAAGCTTTCATAAGAGATTGTTTTTCCATAATATAGAAAATTCTCAGAATATTTAACTCATTGAAGGTGTCCGATTTCTATCTCTGCTTTGCTAGTGACTTTCTATGGAAAGTCTTTCCATTGCTTGAACTACATTGTCAAGGACATAATTATTAATTTCTATCAAACAATATCAGTTTTAATATTTGCATAAATTAAATAGTTATATAAATTGAAATCATTTTTCAAGTGGCTAGAGCCTGGCATCTTTACCCTGATAACATACGTAACTTTAAGGATTTGGAATATAGATATTTTCAAATTTAAAATGGTGTTGGAAGCAGACAACTTTATGGCATTGCCTTTATAGCTGTATTATTCTGGTCCAGTTAATTTGAATTGCAAGCCTAAGGAATAGTTTCTTCTTTCTCACTCTTGTGGAGTTGCTTTGGGCATTATAATCTTGTCTAACAAATGATTCACTATCCCTCAAACTGCTAATGTGGTAAAGCAAACATAGCTAATTTGTTACCTGCTAGCTGGTCTGCATGAATGTCAAGGTAGATTTGAAACCTAGAACTGGCTACAGAGATCTTTAGGGACTGTTAAAAATTAGTGAAAATATCAGAATAGAGAAAAAGCAAGAAAACTACTAGAAAAAACACAAAACAACAACAACAAAAAACTCTTGTATGACCAAAGCTGTCACCTCCTGCAAAGGGGATTCTGGGATTGAGAAGAGGCTTAGAGGCAAAATGTACAAACATCTAATGGATCACAAAAACATTTCTGTACTGATATTGTAATAGCCCATTTAAAAATTTACATTGTTTTTTACAAAGATAATCAGTGAAAGTTGAAAGATCTTTTTATGATTCTTGTTAAGTCTTCCTATGGATTTTTTAGTTTTAGGGATTTTTTTTTATTTTCAGAGTCAATCCATTTACTTTATTACTGTCTTTGAATGAAAAGTCCGGATGAATATAACATACCATTCTCAGCAGAAAAGAAGCAGTGGGAGGGGCTATGACAGGTAGAGCCAGTCTTAAGAAAAATTCCTTGTTTTGCCCATTAGAATCAAGTCAAATCCCCATAAAAGGCACAAGGATTGATAAAGATAGAAAGAACAGGATATGCTAATGGATCTCCTTCCCTATGGAAAAGAAACACCTGAAATGAGACATATTTGTTTCACTGCCAATATATAGCACGTGCAGAAAATTTAGAAAAATTTTGGAATTCAGGGCTAAGAATTGAGTATCTGGGGACATTCTCACTTACGGATGTGAGAAGGAAAGCAAGCCTGCAGAAGATATACAGAATATCATTTATGGTCTCAGAAAAATAACCAAGATTATTTAAGTAGCAGTAAAAGAACATATAAATCGAGGGATAATATTTCAAGACTGGGAGTTGCTAAATACAGAACAGTGTCACGCATTTGAAGTCATCTAGCTTATTATAATTATTTGTTTGGCTTAAGCTAGTGAAAGACCAGAATATCACCCTACCCCTACCAATTCTCTGCAAGTCATATAAATTAGAGAACATAGAATCTGCAGTAAGACTTCAAAACTGACAAATACGTTAGCTTCTTTGGAGTGGTAATGTTATGTGCAACTTATCATATAATTAGTTTCTACGTTGAAAAAATTTACTATTTGAGTTTATTTGGTTGGTGCATTTTCTAAGAGATCAAATAATGTAAAATTGATCTGTAATATGTTTCCTATCATATGGATTTCAAGATGTACTTCTTTTTTTTTTTTTTTTTTTTTTTTTTTTCTTTCTGTGACAGAGTCTCTCTCTGTCACCCAGGCTGGAGTGCAGTGCGCGATCTGGGCTCACTGCAAGCTCCGCCTCCCGGGTTCACGCCATTCTCCTGCCTCAGTCTCCCGAGTAGCTGGGACTACAGGTGCCCGCCACCACGCCCGGCTAATTTGTGTGTGTGTGTGTGTGTGTGTGTGTGTGTGTGTGTGTGTGTGTGTGTTTAGTAGAGACGGAGTTTCACTGTATTAACCAGGATGGTCTCGATCTCCTGACCTCGCGATCTACCCACCTCGGCCTCCCAAAGTGCTGGGATTACAGGCGTGAGCCACTGCACCCGGCCATTAAGATGTGCTTCTTAATTGAATAATGGCATAATTCCCTTTTGGCCACAATTATTTGCCTGGGCAGTAGACAGTGTAGTGGCAGACAGAATTTTGGAAAAAACACAACCAGGTGACCACAGTGGAAATGCAACTTAACATAGTCATCCCAAGTGGGTTTTTAGAAATGAGACCAATAATTGGGTAAGTGCAGAACGTTCACTTCATGCTAAGTGTATATTCACTTAAACTGTTCCTCAGATTGAGTATTCCTACTCCTAAAAAAGGCATGGGTTTATGGATTTCACATGATGCTCAAAGGAGACAAACTAGTTCTCACTCACTTCAGTAGATTACATACTTTGAATGTGGCGTAGTGACTTTAACTTACTTGATTTTACCCTGAAGAAAGAATGACATGTTAAGGAATGATTATTGAGCAGTCAGTTGCTGCGTTAATGCTGTTAATATCATGATTTTGCTTGCAGCAATCCTGGCAACAGTTGATATGGTTTGAGTCTCAGTTACACCCTAAGAAAAGAGATGAGACAGATATGACAGCATCTTCTTGTCTCTCTTTTGCCACAATGGCCACATTTCAACTCTCTCTCTCTCTCTTATTTATTTATTTATTTATTTATTTATTTATTTATTTATTTATTTTTTGTTTGAGATGGAGTCTTGCTCTGTCACCGAGGCTGGAGTGCAGTGGCGCAATCTCGGCTCACTAGCAAGTTCCACCTCCCGAGTTCACGCCATTCTCCTACCTCAGCCTCCCCAGCAGCTGGGACTACAGGTGCATGCCGCCACGCCGGCTAATTTTTTTTTGTATTTTCA
This sequence comes from Rhinopithecus roxellana, assembly GCF_007565055.1. Taxonomy (NCBI): domain Eukaryota; kingdom Metazoa; phylum Chordata; class Mammalia; order Primates; family Cercopithecidae; genus Rhinopithecus; species Rhinopithecus roxellana. The sequence goes on from NC_044554.1 coordinate 67,078,733, forward strand.
GTAGACACAGGGTTTCACTGTGTTAGCCAAGATGGTCTCTTCGATCTTCTGAACTCGTGATCTGCCCTCCTCGGCCTCCCAAAGTGCTGGGATTACAGGCGTGAGCCACTGTGCCTGGCTCTTCATGCTCCGAAACGTTCTGCAGAACATGAAGCAAAAAAATTATTTGGTTAGAAAAAATAAATAATACTGAAAACTGACTTTGGACTCATCTGTCTCATTTTTCTTCACCCAGATACTAATATCTGTAAGACATGGATAAAGAAAAAATTTCATACATACTTAGATTGTATTAGTTGGTACCAAGCACAATCTGAACATAAAAATACCTGTGTTATACAGAGGAAGCTCCCTTGTTCAGCAAAGTGTTTAAGCAGCCAGCATGCTGAGTGAAATAGCACACTGGTATCTCTCTATGATCTGGCAATATTATAGTTTCAAGTGTTGCCTTAAAGACATGTAAGCAGGAATAAATGCTGCATCAAATATGATGCAAACATGTAAATGCTGCATTAAATTGTTCCGCTATTATTGACTTGCATACATATAGACTGAAGAGATGAATCCAAAAACATCTCTAAAATAATTCTGTAACATCTGCAAAACCGTAAAATATGCCCCAGCTTTGAGGCATGCAAAATTTATTTTAAGTTTTTATTTTCATCCTTCTATACGCTCTTTTTCTGCTCCCTACTCTTTCTGCCTGATGGGTCTTCTGAAGTTGGCCATAAATGCTCAGCCTTCAGGTATAATCCCCGAAGATGCTACTCTACTATACTCTTGTCTTGCCTTCTCTTCTACCAAAACCAATAAGCAAGTCTCTAAGATCCTGCCAAATATTTAGTAGACGGCTGAAATAAGTGGATGGCTGAAAAATGACTTAAAACTTACCTTTTCAGATAACATGTATATGTTATACAAAGGGCTCCGATTTTTTAGATGGGAGTTGTATATGTAAATAGTATTTGGATTGCAATTTGGCTGGTAGAACCAGTTGGGGAGGGGTTTGTGTGTGCCACTTTCTCCAAGCACTTCAAATCAACACAAGATTGGAAGCTATTGATTTTGCTTTCATGCACTGAGGGCCTTGTTCCTTGGTAACCATTTAGATTTGATTAAGCCCACCCAAAAAACATTTCTGTTATCAAATCTTAATCTTGCCAAAGAAAGGTATGCAAATCGAAACCAAGTTTACTTCTTTAAAAGAAATCTTAACATATTCTTATTGAAGTTGAAGTTCTGTTTTCTCTCCGAGATTTACTGATGATATTAAATAGTTCTCAAGAAGTACAAGAACTGAGTGGGCTAGTTGATCACCTATTATGGGTTCATTAACTGAAAACAGATTTTCAGTTTTAATAAGTCATATTAACGTGTAAACGGTTTGGGAATCTCATTCTATCCTAGAATGGAATGATAGGAATCTACCAGCAGACATCAAAAGAATGAACTGTAAAGTTGGGTCCAGAAATAGGCGTGTTATCAAAGCACGAGTTGTAAACGTTGGAGTCGGGGAAGTTGGTTTCAACAAGAAGTGAAACTGAGGCTAGTCTTACTCCAGGTAAATTGAGATCATATCAGTCTGGGAAAATCATGATCAGACCCTGGGAAAATTTCATACAATGCAGGATCTGGAAAGTACACCAGAGCCAGAATGATGGACTTAATATGAGTGTTTGATTTAGTAGCTAGACATTTTTCCCCTCAGGTACAAAGATCCAGTCTTTATCACCACTGTTATCTTCACTATTTATTTATTTATTTAGAGATGGACTCTTGCTTTGCCACCCATACTGGAGAGCAATGGTGCAATCTCCACTCACTGCAACCTCTGCCTCCCGGGTTCAAGCGATTCTCCTGACTCAGCCTCCCAAGTAGCTGAGATTGCAGGTGCCTACCACCACACCCAGCTAATTTTTGTATTTTTAGTAGAGACAGGGTTTCACAATGTTGGCCAGCTGGCCTCGAGCTCCTGACCTCTGGTGATCTGCCTGCCTCCAGCTCCCTTTTTCATTGTCTTCCACGTAGGCAGTGGCCACAATAAACCTGAGATGGTTTAAGGCAAAATCCTTGAAAAAAACTGAAGCTAGGAAAGGCCCTTTTTATGATGAAAACTTGATGGCATTTTTCAATGCATGTGCTTTCCAAAATCTAGAAAAGAGTTATTCCTGGTACCTGAGGTTAATTACCCTGGGTACAGCCAGGTGTTATGATTCTCTAAGCAAAAGTTGAATTACCTGAAGGAAAGATAATTATGCATGATAGAGAGAAGACTTAAATTCAAGTTTTGTTACATAACTATCTGCATTAAATAAACTCAACATGATCACTGCAGGACTGTTTTCTTACTTTATTTTCTCATTTTCAAATTTTATTATATTATTTCATTTCATTTATTATCTGATTAAAAATAGTACATAGTTATAGCATAAATGTGACATTTTGATTCAATCATACAATGTGTAATGATCAAATCAGGGTAACTGGGATCCATCACCTCAGACATTTATCATTTCTTTGTGTTGAGCACACTTCAAATCTCCTCTTTTAGCTATTTTGAAATACGCAATAAATTATTAAAAACTATAGTCACCCTACTCTGCTGTCAAACACTAGAACTTATACTATCTATCTAACTGTATTTTTGTTCCCATTAACCTATGTCTCTTCATTCCCCCCACTTCTTTTATCCTTTCTAGCCTCTGTTAACCACCATAACATTCTCTGCTTTCAAAAGATTAGCTATTTAGCTCCCCAATATGAGTGAACATACACAATATTTATCTTTCTGAGCTTGGATTATTTCATTAACATACTGACCTCCAGTTCAATCCATATTGCTGCAAATGACATTTTATTCTTTTTATGGCTGAATAATATGTGTGCATACCACATTTTCTTTATCCATTCACCTACTGATGGACCCTTAGATTGTAGCCATATACTTGCCATTGTGAATAGTGCTGTGATAAACAAGGGAGTGCAGATGTCTCTTTAATATATCAGTTTCCTTTCTTTTGGATATATACCCAATATTGGGATTGCTGTCTGGTTTTAGGCCAGTTAGTTGTGATGTTGTTTTGGTTCCTGTTGATTTGTACTGTATTTTGAAGTCAGGTAGCATGATGCCTCTGGTTTTGTTCATTTTGCTCAGAATTGCTTTGGCTATTTTTGGTCTTTTATGATTCCTTAACCATTTTAGGATTGTTTTTTCTGCTTATGTGAAGAATGCTAGTACTTTGAGAGAGATTGTGTTGAATATATAGATTGCTTTGGGTAGTATGGCCATTTTAACAATATTAATTCTTCCGATACATAAACATGGGACATTTTTCCATTTCTTGTATACCTTCTTCAATTTCTTTCATCGTTTCACAGTTTTTCTTGCAGAATTATTTTTTTATTCCTTGGATTACATTTATTTCTAGGTATTTTTATAGTTGTAAATGGGATTGATTTCTTGATTTCCTTTCTAATTGTTCATTGTTGGACGTGATATTGATTTTTGAATGTTGATTTACATCCTGCAACTTATATGATTTTTTAATCGGTTCTAACAGTTTTTTAATATAGTTTTCAGGTTTTTCTGAATATAATATCATATTGTCTGCTAACAGGGACAACGTGAAGTTTTCATTTCCCATTTGGAAGGCCTTTATTTCTTTCTCTTCCCTAACTGCTTTTGCTAGGACTTCCAGTAGTATGTTTTTAGAATTCCCTTTTTGTCTATGAGTTTTGACAGCTTCACTGTAATGTGCCTTAGAGAGGATTTTTTGGACTTGGATTTGTTTGGAGATATTTGGTTTTCTGTATTTGGATGTTTACATTTTCCTAAGACTTGGGAAGTTTGTAGCTATTACTTTATTAAATAGGTTTTCTATGACTTTCAAGAAAATCTCTTCCCCTTCTGGAAATCCCAAAATTCAATATCTATTCACTTAATTGTGTCCCATATGTCACACAGGTTTTCTTCATTCTTTTTTTTAAATCTATCTTTCTTTTTTATCTGAATAGGTTATTTCAAATGACGTGTATTGAAATTCAGAAATCTTTTCTTCTTCTTGGTCCTGTTTATTGTTTATGATCTTGATGATGTTCTTCTGTTTCATTCATTAACTCCTTCACTTCTGGGGTTTCTATTTGGTTCTTTTTCACAGTATCTGTCTCTATTAAATTTCTCTTTGATTATAAATTGTTTTCATGATTTCTTTGTATTGTTTATTTGTGTGCTCTTGCATTTCACAGATTTTCTTTAATGTCTTCATTTTGAATTATTTTTCAGGCATTTCATAGATTTTCTTTTCTTTGGAGTCTGTTACTGAAGAATTATTTTATTCCTTTGGAGGTGTCATGTTTCCTTGCTTTCTCATGTTTCTTATGTGTTTTCATTTACATCCATACATTTTTTATAACTATCATTTCTTTGAATTTTATCGAGTAGCTTCCATAAAGAAACAGATTTTTACTGTAGACTTTTTTTTCATAATGCCACTTGGATAAGGTACTTTGGCTTTGGTACTTTGGCTAGTGGGAACTGTAGTGTAGTTTCTGTATGATTTATTTGGCTATAATCAATGTCAGTGGTGTCCGCATGTCTGCATGCTCCTAATGGCTTAGGCTGTGGTTGTTTGTAGAGGCTGTAGTAAGGCTTTGCTCGGGACATGGGTGCCAGGGAACATGTTTCTCAAGACCCATATATTGTGTATCCAGGCACTGGTGTTAGTAGTATGTCCTGGGCAGGCTAGTCTTTGGGAGCTGGACTTGGTGTGCATACACTGTGGTAGCAGTGGCAGACTCGACAAGCTAGTGCTCAGGTCCCTGGGTGATAAATGTGGATCACGGAAGACCAGTTTTCAGGCCCCCTGACATTGCACATGGGTGGGTTGAGCAGGCCAGTACCAAGGCCCATCCTAGGCACATGGACGCTGGTAGTGTTTGTTGTGGGATAGGTATTTTATTTGTTTTATTTTATGCATAATTATATCTGTGCCACCAACCAGAGTTGTCTAAATAAGAGGTTAAAGAAAAAAAAGACAAGAAATTCGTTAAATTAAATAAGTTAATATAGAATCTTAAATAAAAATGCCTATTCATATTAAGCATTAAATATAACTTAGTGAAATTGATTGGTTGTAACAAAAATGGGCCAAAAGGAGGAAAATAGATGGGTATTTGACAAATTTGGAGGTGCATGACCCTCTAAGAAGGGTGACTAGCACTCAAGTATAGCCTATTGTTGCCAAGTGGACATATATTTAGAAAATACTTTGATTTTTCAAATCAGACTAGAAATCACAATTTTATGTGAAATTATTTAATTTCTATTTTTATTTTATTTTATTTATTTATTTATTTATTTATTTATTTATTTATTTATTGAGACAAAGCCTCCCTCTCTCATCAAGGCTGGAGTGCAGTGGCGCCATCTCAGCTCACTGCAACCTCCACCTACCCGGTTCAAGTGATTCTCGCACCTCAGCCTCCTGAGTAGCTGGGATTACAGGTGTGCATCATCACACCCTCAGCTAATTTTTGTATTTTTAGTAGAGATGGGGTTTGCCATCTTGGACAGGCTGGTCTCAAGTTCCTGGCTTCAAGTGATCCGCCTCCCTCGGCCTCTCGAAGTGCTGGGATTACAGGCATGAGCTACTGGGCCTGGCCAGAAATTATTCCATTTTTAAATGTGATAATCAGATAAACTAAAAAATACACACATGTAGATATAGTGACTATACCCTCAAAACATACATACATACATACATATACATATACACACAAACAAAGAGGCACACACATACATCTTCACATATATACACATACCATCTGGGAAAATAGAGCTCGATTTCTGCTAGTTTATGGCACCCTGAGTTGAAAGTTTCCATACTTCCCTTGTATAAATGTTGGTTGAAATTATGGCTGTGGTTGTTTGTAACACCACAGTTATCTCAGGTGTAAAATGATTGCAGTAGAGCTTCCTGAATCTCGTGTTCTCTATTCTCCTTATTATGTTCCCAATGGCTTATTATTCTTTGTGATGGTGCTTGTTTTTTCAACATTTTCTCAGCATGGTCATACTACAAAGTCACAAAATACAACTTTTGGCACTATCTTTCCCTGTTACTTTATGTTTCCTGGTTTGCTTATTTTTTCATATTTATGAAAAAGTCATATTTTCTTTTCATTTTTAAAATTTGTAGTTTTATGATTTGTTTAGAAAACAGTTTGATCTTGATGTTTTACAATTATTACATTCTTATAAATAGATACTATTCAGTGCAGTTTTTATAGGCACATGCAGCTAATAAAAAAGAAATCAATAAAATAGGATTTCTCTGGTCACCTCATAGTGGGCAAAGTTTCTCTATCTTGCCTGCTAATCATTCTATATTCCACTAGAATAAGGAAGGCTGCATGAGTCTTGGAGTCGTGATGGCTAATTAAGAGAACCTAGTGGTAACTGGGTTTTTAAAAGAGGTAAGATAGGAAATATAGGCTTTAGATTCTCAAGTATGGACTCCAAGCTCATAATTTCAATTCAGAGAGGAAAAAGTTACACATTTTTTCACATCACATCTCCACCTAAGGATATCAATTGTTCAAGTCAACGAATATTTACTTAGTTTCTACACTGGGCCAGTGCTGTAGGTACTGGAGACAAAGCCAGAAGAAAACATATAAACTCTCTCCCTTAAGAGAACTTTAATTTTAATCAAAAAGGACTGACAATAAATTCATAAACAAAATTAGATGCAATATGTTAGGTGTTGATAAGTGCTATGAGGAAAGTTAAAATAGTCTCAAGGTGATAAGGGAAAACTGGAGAGGAATGGAATTGCAATTGTATAGGGTGATTAAGAGCACTTCTGCTAGGGTGATATTTAAGTGGAAACCTGTGGGAAGTAAGGGAGTGAGTCAGGCAGATATATAGAAGGATGTAGCAGGTAGAGGTCAGCTAGTGTAAACGGCCTGAAGCATTAAATGTAGCAAGGACGCCTATGTAACTGGGGCCTGAACGAAGGAATTGGAAGGAAATTAGCTTAGGGAGGTAGCAAAGCGTATTTAAATTTGTATAGCCTTGGGAGCACTGATTTTATTTCCCTTGGTGAAATAGAAAGCCATTGAAGAACTTTGAGTAGAGGAGTTTTCAAAGAAGAAATCTGACTGCTCTGTGAGAACTAAATGGAAGAGGAACCAAGATAGTGACTGTGATACTGGTATGGGTGGGATAAGAAATGGTGCTATAGAAACATTAAGTCAGTGGATAATGACAACTTGAATCAGAGTAGTAACAGTGTAGATGTTATCAGAGTAATAATAGTGTAGATGTTGGGAAGTGATCAAATTCATACACAACAACTCACCAATAAAATGTATTAAAGTATAACATACAGGAACACACACAAATCAAAGTGAACACACCCATGTAACCAGCAACTGTATAAAGAAACAATATACTGCTAGCACTGCAGAATTCCTCTTATGCGCTCTTGCAGTCACAGTCTCCCCAGCACAGCATAAACCACCATCCTGAATTCTAACATCATAGATCAGTTTGCTGCTTTTAAAATTTTGTATGAATGGAAACTACATTATGTATTATTTTGTGAAGTTTATTTTGCTTACCATAGTTGTCTTGTTTCCAATTTAAGGCTGTTGAAGTAGTGCTTATATGAACTTCTAAATGTGTTTGTGTATGTGTATGTGTGTACATGTTTTGACAAACATACATATTTTGGGAAATATATGCCATAGGGTGGAATCACTGCATCATAGGTTGTGTCTGTGTTCATGGATAACAATGAGCACTTTTTCAAATGATGTTGCAAACTCTCCTCAGAAGTGTATGAGAGTTCCAGTTGCTAAACATCCTTGCCAGTACTTTGATATTTTATTTTATTTTATTTTATTTTATTTTATTTTATTTTATTTTATTTTTTGTCATTTTAGCCATTCTGGTGGGTGTTTTATGGTATTTCATTGTGGATTTGGAGCACTTTTTCATTTGTTATATTTCAATATTATATTCGTTAAATGTTCATATATTTTGTACATTTTTGGGTGGCAGTTGTCTGTCTTTTTAATTGGTTTGTGCTATTCTGGATACAATTATTTTACAATACATATATATATCAAAAACTTTTCCATCCAGTCGCCTCGTGATTTGTTCTCGCAATGGAGGGAAGTTCTTAATATTAATGTATCTCAATTATTAGGGATTTTATGTTTAGCATATTAAATATTTACCTATAGCAAAGTCATAAAGATTTTCATTTTTTTCTTTTAAAAGTAAATATGTTTGATTTTTCAATTTTTTATGCTTAAAATTAAAATATATAAGGTAAATAATAAATTAACTTTTTTCATATAGACAAACAATTTCTCAAGTACTATTTATTAAAAAGATCATCCTTTTCTTATTGTGTTATATGTTAACTTTGTCAGAAATGTATGCAGATCTGTTCTGGGCTCTGTATTTCTTCTGGCATATATGTCTATCCTTGGAAATAAATTAACAAAATTAAAGTTGGTTTTAAGAAAAGATAAACAATGATAAACTACTACTTAGACTATCCAAGAAAAAAAGAGGAAAAAAATCCAGATAAATAAAATCAGAAATGAAAAAGTAGACATACCAGAGAAACAAGAAAATCATGATAACCTATTATAAAAAACTGTATGCTAACAATTGGAAAACCTAGAGGAAACAAATAAACTCCTAAACACACATAACCTCCCAAATATAAACCAGGAAGAAATAGAAATCCTGAGCACTCCAACACAAAGTAATATGATAGAAGCAGTAATAAGATGTCTCCCAGCAAAAGAAAGCCCAGGATCAAACGGTTTTACTACTAAATTCTACCAAACTTACAAAGAAATACTAACATTACTTTTTCTCAAACTATTCTAAAAAATGGAAGAAACTGTAACCCTTCCTAACTCATTCTATGAGGCCATTGTTACTCTGATACTAAAACTAGACATGGACACAACAAAAAAGAAACCTACAGGCTGAAATTCCTGATAAACCAAGTTGAAAACACCCTCAACAGAATACCAGAAAACTTAATTCAAAAACACATCAAGGCAGGGCGCAGTGGCTCATGCCTATAATTTGGGAGGCTGAGACGGGCAGATCACGAGGTCTGGAGTTTGAGACCATCCTGTCCGACATGGTGAAACCCCGTCTCTACTAAAAATACAAAAATAAGCTGGGCGTGGTGGCATGTGCCTGTAGTCCCAGCTACTCAGGAGGCTGAGGCAGGAGAATCACTTGAACCCAGGAGGTGGAAGTTGCAGTGAGCCCAGATCATGTCACTGCACTCCAGCCTAGTGACAGAGTGAGACTCCATCTCAAAAAAAATAAATAAATAAATAAATAAATAAATAAAAAGAACGCATCAAAAGATAACACACCATGATCAAGTGGGACTTATTTCTGGGATGCAAGGATGGCTCAACATACACAAATCAATAATGATGATACATTGCATCACCAGGATGCAGGACAAAAAACATATGATCATCTCAATAGATGCAGAAAACCAATTAGATACAATTCAACCTCCCTTCCTGATAAAAACTCTCAACAAATTAGGCATAGAAAAAAAAAAAAACATACCTCAACATCATAAAAGATATATATTACAAACTAACAGCTGATGTACTGAGTGAAGTCTGAATGCCTTATCTGTAAGAACTGCAACAAGACAAGAATGCCGACTTTCACTCCTGTTAGTCAACATAGTACTGGAAGTCCTACCCAGAGTAATTGGGCAAGCAAAATAAATAAAAAAGGAAGTCAAATTGTCCCTTTTTGTTGGTGACACGATCTCATATACAGAAAAATCTAAAGACTTCACCAAAAATCTCAGAACTATGTATAAACGTTAGTAAAGTTTCAAGATTCAAAATCAGCATACAAAAACTAATAGCATTCCTATACACCAATTTTAAAAAGTAGCTGAAAAAGACATCAAAAAAGGAATCGCATTTACAGTCACTATAAGAAAATAAAACATGGGAATAAGTTAAGCAATAAAGTGACTGTCCTCTATAATGAAAGCTATAAAATACTGATTAAAGAATTTTAATAGGATACAAAAAATGGAAAGACATACCATGCATGTGGATTGGAACAACTAATAATATTAAAATATTCCATACTACCTTAAGTTATTTACATATTTAATGTAATCCCTATGAAAATACCAATGGTATTCTTCATTTTCTTAGGGAGAAAACACCTTAAAATTCATGTGGAACTACAAAGGCCCAAGTCACCAAGGAATCTGAAGGAAAAGAACAAAGCTGGAGGTGTCACACCATCTGACTTGAAAATATACTACAAAGCTATAGTAACCAAAGCAGTATGGTATTGCTATGAAAATAGACACATAGACCAATGAAACAGAATAGAGAGCCAAGAAAGAAATCCATGTATTTATAGCCAGCTGATATTGTCAAAAACACTAAGAACATGCAATGCAGGAAGGACACCCTCTTTAACAGATGGTTCTGGGAAAAGTGATTAACTGTATGCAGAAGAATGATGCTGAACCCCTATCTCATACCATATACAAATATCAACTTAAGGTTGACTAAAGACTAACATGTAAGACTCAAAACTATAAAACCACTAGAAGAAATAATATGAAAAATACATCAGCACATTAGAGTAAGAAAAGATACTATAGCTAAGAATTTAAAAGCACAAACAACAAAAACAAAAATAGACAAGGCTTAAACTAAAAGATTCTGCACAGCAAAGAAAACAATCTAGATAGTAAAGAGACAACCTTTGAAATGAGAGAAAATATTTGCAAACTATTTATCCAACAAGGGACCAATATCCAGAATAAACAAAGCACTCACACAACTCAACAGCAACAAAAGAAATACTCACAAAACAAACGCTCCCACTAAAAGTGGTCAAAGCCTCTGAACAGGTATTTCTCAAAAGAAAACAAATGGCCAGAAGGTGTAAAAAAAGGCCTCACTTTACTAATAACCAAGAATATGCAAACTAAAACCACAACAAGATCACATCCTCTCATCCCAATTAGAATGCCTATTATCAAAAAGACTAAAATAATAAATACTTACAAGTCTGCGGAGAAAAGGGAACTCTCATACACTATTGGAGGTAATGTAAATTAGTCCAGCCTTTATGGAAAACAAATAGAGGTTTGCTTAAAAAATTGAAAGTAGAACTATCATGCAATCCAGCAACAACACTACTAGGTATTTATCCAAAGAAAAGGAAATTAGCATATCACTGGGAACCCTGCACCCCCATGTTTATTGCAGCACTATCCACAATAGCAAGAGATATGAAATCAACCTAAATGTTCATCAATGGATGAACAGGTAAAGAAAATGTGGTATATATGCACAATGAAATGCTATTCAAAAGTTTGTAAAAAAAAATGAACTTCTGTAATTGAAGGCAACAAGGATGGAATTGGAGGTCTTTATGTTAAGTGAAATAAACCAAGCATAAAAAGATAAATACTACATGTTCTTAGGCATATGTGGGAGCCACAGAAGTTGATCTCGTTGAGGTAGAGAGTAGAATGACTACCAGAAGCTGAAAAGGGCTGGTGAGGGAGAAGGGATCATTAATAGAGATTGGTCAATGGGTGCAAATACAGTTAGATAGAAGGAATATGTTTTAGTGTTTGATAGCACAGTAGAGTGACTATAGTTACAAATCATTTATTTTGTATTTCCAAATAGCTAGAGGAGAAGATTGAAAATGTTCCCAACACAATCAAAAGACTCAAGATTTAGGTGATAGATATCCTAAGTACCCCAATTTGATAATGACACACTGTATGAATGTTTCAAAATATCATATATACTCCAAAAATATATATTATTATTATATATCAATAAAAAATAAGGGAGAGCAATATCATCTTTACATTCCTGATATTAGCAATATTGTTTTCTGTGCTTTTATTGATTTATTTCACTTATTTATTTTACCTATGGAGTAAATTGTTAATCTTTAAAATTTACTAAATTTTGTATTAATTTCTCTACTATGTATTTATCACTATTTCTACTTTAAAAATTTTTTATTTATTAATTTTTTGGCCTCTTAAAATCAGAACAACTAATTAATTTTCAGTCTTACTTTCCTGATGGTGTGTGCTTAAGACCATACATTTTCCTCTGTAATGTGTTAGCTGTTTTGATATGCATGTCTTCATTGTCATTCATTTCATAATGTCTTCTACTTTCAGTATTTGTTTTTGGCCCTTGCACAATAGAGTTTATTGCTTCATTTTCAGGTAGTTATGGATTTTCTAAATGTACTTTTGTTAGGTATGTCTACCTTAATTCATTTGTTAATGGACAGATAATATACTCTTAATGATTCAATCCAGTGAATATTATTGAAGCTTACTTTCTAAACTACAATATGAGCAATATTGGTAAATGTCCCATTTGCACTTGAAAACTATATGTAGTCTTTAATTTTTGAGTGCAATGCTTTATGTATGTCAACTGTGTCACGTGTATTAGTTGAGTTATTTATACCTACTTGATTAGCAGTATTGATAGTTTGTATAATTTTTGTCAGCTATTCATAATAGTCTGTAGAAGTTTCCCACTATAATTATGTATTTATTATTGTATTTCTTAAGAGTATGAAATTGAGTATATGCAGATTTAAAATTGTTATAGCTTCCACAAGGACACATAGAGGGGAACAGCCTATTGAAGGATGGAGGGTGGGATGAGGGAGAAGATCAGGAAAAATTACTAATGGGTACTAGCCTTAATACCTGGAAGATGAAATAACCTGTATAACAAACCCCCATGACATTAGTTTACCTATATAACAAAACTGCACATGTACCCCTGAACTTAAAATAAAAGTTAAAAAAGATAAAATTGTTATAGCTTCCTAGAGAACTGTCATTTTATGTCTATAGCAATTTTTTGACCAAATCAAATTTTAAAATATTACAGGGCCGGATGTGGTGGCTCATGTCTGTAATCCCAGTGCTTTGGGATGCTGAGGGGGAAGGATCACTTAAGGACAGAAGTCTGAGACCAGCCTGGCCAATATGGCAAGAACCAGCCTCTACCAAAAAAACAAATATATATATGTATAGCCAAGTAGTGGCAAGTGGCACATGCTTTTCATCTTAGCTACTTGGGAGACTTAGGCAGGAGTATCACTTGAGCCTAAGAGTTTGAGGCAGCAGTGAGCTATGATCATGCCACTGCACTACACTCTGGGCAACAGTGTGAGATCCTGTCTCTTAGAAATAAAATTAAATAGTTGTATCTGTCTTCTTTTGGTTACATTTTGCATAACCTTTTCCCCTTCAAAATTTTTCATTCTTTTACTTTCAACATATCTGGTTCCATGTATTTCAGCTGTTTTCCTTATAAGCAGTATAAGTTTGAAACTTTCTGTACGTTTTTTTTTTCTGTCAGCTATTGAGATAGTTGACATTTTTTCTATCAGCTATTGAGCACTATTTTAGTGCTTCTCTTCAATCTTGTGTTGGCAGTTCTATTAGTGTGATAGGCAAGAAAATAAAACAAGGTACATACCCTTTGGAAACAGGTACCATTTGGGAAGAAGTACCATTTGCATAGATTGTCTTTACTGGCGTAAAACATTATTATGAACATAGAAAACTAAAACATACGTATAAAGATAGTATAAAACAAATAAGTGAGTTTAACATGATCACAGGATACAAGGCGAACAAAAAAAATTAATTGTTTTTCTAAATGTGGAAAAATAAAACTGGGAATTGAAGATTAAACAGCATCAACAAGCATAAACTAGTTAACACAAATTTAACTATACCCATGAAAATTTATTCATTCAAAACTACTGATTCTAGCTGGGAAAAAATTTTAAAAATTATAAAAGTATATCAGATTCATGAGTAGAAAGACTGATATCTTTCAGATGGATAATATTTCTAAATTGATTCATGGATTCCATAAAATGTCGGCCAAAATCACAGCAAGCTTTTTTTGCAGAGTTGACAAACCCATTCTAAATTTATATGGAAACCTTAAAAGCTTAGAAAACTAAAACAATTTTGAGGAAAAAAGAAAAAGTTAGAGAACTTACATTATTGTTTTCAAGACTAATTATGATGTTACAGCAATTAAGACAGCATAGTATTGGCTAAGGAAATACATGTATATGAATGAAAAATAATACAGAGTGCATTAATATAACCACACATATATGGTCATTGATTTTCAAAAGGTGCTAAAGCAATTCGTTGGAGAAAGGATCATCTTCAAAACAGGGTTCTAGAACAACTCTATATTCATATTTTTAAAAATTCCTTTACTTACTTGACATCATATATAAAAATTAACACAAAACTGATCATTGGCCTAAACATAAAGATAGAAACTGTAATACTTTTGGAAGGAAAGATGGAAGAAAATCTCCCTAACCTTGGATAGATTAAGATTTCTTAAATAAACACAAAAAATCATAAAAGAAACTACAAATTAAAAGTTGTATAAATTTGATTTGGTAAATATGGAAATCTGTTATTTGAAAGTCACATTTAAGAAAACGAAAAGAAAACCAGACCATAGGCTGGAAGAAAATAGTTGTGCAATACATGTACTTTATTTATATGCCGTAGATGTAAAGAATAAGTAAAGAACATTTATGACTGTATAATAAACCAAGATATTCAATAAAAATTTTCAACATATATTTCATAGAGGGTATAGAAACAGCCAATAAAGCCCTAGAAAGGATGCTTCTTTTTTCATCAGGGAAACACAAAATAAAACCAAAAGAAATACCACTACACAGAAGTCTCACATAGTACCACCAAGTTTAAAAGTAGTTTGGAAAATCCATTAAAGTTAAACTTATCACATTCATTCCATTCAATTATTTACTGAAGATTTATGAAAACATATGTTCATTTAAAAACTTCTGTGCAAGTATTTACAGTAGTTTTATTCATAAAAGCCCCAAACTGAGAACTATCCAACTGTCAATCATCAAGTCAATGATTAACACATTATGGTATGTCAATACATGATAATACTACTAAGTTTAAAAATAATTTTTTAATACACAAAACATGGAGTATTTCTCAAAATATCCAGAATGAAGGAAGCCAGACGTGATGCAATGGAGTGTATGATTCCATTTATATAAAATTTTAGAAAAACTTAATTTAATCTCTAGTGATGTAAAATAGGTTAGTGTTCTCAGGGACTGATGTTGGGGTGAAGAATATTGCCGTGTTATTTCATTTTCACACTGCTATAAAGATACTGCCTGGAACTCAGTAATTCACAAGGAAAACAAGTTTGATTGACTCACAGTTCTACATGGCTGGGGAGGCCTCAGAAAACTTAAAATCATGATGGAAGATGAAGGGGAAGTGAGACACATCTTACATCGTGGCAGGTGAGAGAGAGTGAAGGGAGAAGTACCACATTCTTAAACCATTAGATGTTGTGAGAACTCACTCACTGTCATGAGAGTAACATGAGGGAATCTGCTCCCATGATTCAATCACCTCCCACCACATCCCTCCCTTGACATGTGTGGATTACAATTGGAGATGAGGTTTGGGTGGGGACACAGAGTCAAACCATATCACCTGCAAAGTTTCGGGTTTTGGGTTGACGTAAATGCTTTATAACCTAATTGTGGTGAAATTACAAAGGTGTGTACATTTGTTAAAACTCATCAAACTATGCACTTAAAATGCATAGTTATAATGTGCATTTATGGTTATAATACAAGGCAAAAAGTTTGATTTAAAAAACAATGAACACACACACACTTACATCTATATCACATTATAATAATCACAATGTATAAACAGAAGTAAAAACAAAAACCATATGATATTTCAGTAGATGCAGAACAAAAATTCAATAAAATTCTACATTCCCTTATAATGAAAACCCTCAATAAACTAGGCACTGAAGGAACATACCTAAAAATAATGAAAGTCACATATTACAGCCCCACAGTCAAAATCATACTGAACGGGGAAAAGTTTAAAGCATTTCTCCTAAGAACTGAAACAAGACAAGGATGTCCACTGTGATCACTCCTATTCAGCATAACACTGCAAGTCCTAGCCAGAGCAATCAGGCAAGAGAAAGAAATAAAAGGCATACAAAATGTGAAAGAGTAAGTCAAATTATCTCAGTTCACTGATAACATGACTATATACCTAGAAAGCACTAAGCACTTCTTCCAAAGACTCCTAGACTTGATATACATGTTCAGTAAAGTTTCAAGATACAAAAGCAATGTACAAAAATCAGCAGCGTTTCTACACATCCATAACATTCAAACTGCAAACCAAATCAAGAACTCAATCCCATTTACAATAGCCACACAGTATTAGTCCATTCTCATGCTGCTAATAAAGACATACCCATGATGGGGTAATTTATAAAGGAAAGAGATTTAATTGACTCGCAGTTCAGCTGGCTGGGGAGACCTTAGGAAACTTATAATAATGGCAGAAGTGGAAGCAAGCATGTCTCTTGCACATGATGGCAGCAAAGAGAAGTGCAGAGCGAAGTGTAGGAAAGGCCCCTTATAAAGCCGTCAGATCTCCTGAGAACTCAATCACTATCACAAAAACAGCAGGAGATAATCACCCCTATGATCAAATTACCTCTTACTGGGCCCCTCCCATGACACATAGGGATTATGGGAACTACAATTCGAGATGAGATTTGGGTGGGGACACAGTCAAACCATATCACACAGACACAGAAAATCTGGAGTATGTTTAATCAAGGAGGTGAAAGATCTCTACAAGGAGACCTACAAAACAATGATGAAAGAAATTGTAAATAACACAAACAAAACATTCTATGCTCATGGATTGGAAGAATCAATATTGTTAAAATGACTGCATTGCCCAAAGCAATCTACAGATTCATCACAATTCCTGTCAAACTATCAATTTCACTTTTCACAGAATTAGAAAAAAAAATTCTAATGTTCATATACAAATAAACAAAAAGTGAAAATAGCCAAAGCAATCCTAAGCAAGAAGAACACATTTGAAAGAATCACGTTGCTTAACTTCAGGTTGTACTTCAAGGCTATAATGTTTTGGAGCCTTAAAATCAAGAAAAACATCATTGTTTATGCAATGATCTACTTATATTGTTTATTTCTCATTTCCAATTAGATGAATGCCTTAGTACAAATTATTTTTACGTAATGAGATTGGTTTAAACATTTGAGAATTTTTCTTATATTATTTGGAAAGGCATACATTGCTCAATTTTGGAAGTTTCTTAATGCACAGGCCACTAGGGTAGTGTTTTAAAAATTACATTTTTACATATATCAAATGATATCTATGTGATTTTTAAGATGCTAATATTCATTAAAATAATTTATTCATTTCTTGTTATGACTGAATCATACAAGTCTTATATTAAAAAGAATCCATGTGTCTGTTCCATAAAAATTTGAAAGTGACTACCTGCCCATTTGTTAATCACCTAATACAACATTTTGGCCATTGGACATGTTTTGTTTTCTATATGTCCAGTGTGATACCCACCAATTACATGTGGCTATTAAGCATTGAAATGGGGCTGAAGAACTGAATATTTCATTGTATTTACTTTTGAGTAATTGAAATTTAAGTAGCTACATGTGGCTGTTAGTTATCACAATGGACAAACAGATCTAATGCCTGGTATGGATGCAGTTGGACACTTTGCACATATATAGAACTCTATTATCTAACATTATGGGGCCATTCTCTCTATATCTTCTTACATTCATATCTAGGAGGAAATACCTGATTTAGTCACATTCTGAGCACTTGCTAGACCAACTTTACAGTGGTAGAGTTATTATTTATTAAATGATACTGTATTTGAGTATGGTCACCTCAGAGTCTTTCTGCACACTGATATGGCTTATTGAGAAAGCTGAGCCTAAATCTGTCTCTCTGGGCAGAGTATGAATGAACATATTTCCTAACAACTTTTCTCACACAAGTTGTTAGGTGATTGGGAGTTTTTGGTATCTGGTTAGTATTAAGATTTAAATTTGAGAAATGTTAGAAGCTCATTGGCTACTATAACTCAGCCATTTATTCCACTTCATATCTTCAAAGTTCACTATTGGGAATAATGGGCATGGACTATTAATGAACAGTTCATTGTTTCCTATTTTCTATTGCCTTAATGCATACAGAAGATTTTCTACTTAATAGTAGTTTTGATTGTGAAACTTTTTTTTGAGTTTTACATCACTAAAGAAGAGTTTACATATCTTGTTCCTGAATATTTGAAAATGAGGCAGTCATACTCTTTTAGTATTTGTACCTTGCCTTTCAGAATGGTTCCTCCTATGGAATGTTTCATCATGTATGATGTAACATTCATCATATTCTCAAAACACTTTCATTTTTTCTGTTCTCTCTTCTTCATTTCTTGTTGTGGGAAGTCAGGGACCTTGAATGGAGGGACCGGCTGGAGCCACAGCAGAGGAACATAAATTGTGAAGATTTCATTTTAATATGGACATTTATCAGTTCCCAAATAATACTTTTGTAATTTCTTATACCTGTCTTTAACCTCTTAATCCTGTTATCTTCAAAAGCTGAGGATGTACATCACCTCAGGACCACTGTGATAATTGTGTTAGCTGTACAAATTGATTGTAAAAGATGTGTGCTTGAACAATATGAAATCAGTGCACCTTGAAAAAGAACAGAATAACAGTGATTTTTAGGGAACAAGGGAAGACAACCATAAGGTCTGACTGCCTGTGGAGTTGGGCTAAAAGAGCCACATTTTTCTTCTTGCAGAGAGCCTATAAATGGACATGCAAGTAGCAGAGATAACACTAAATTCTTTTCCTAGTGAGGAATATTAATATTAATACCCTGGGAAAGGAATGCGTTCCTGGGGGCAGGTCTGTAAATGGCCACTCTGGGAGTGTCTGTCTTGTGCAGTTGAGATAAGGACTGAGATATGCCCTGGTCTCTTGCAGAACCCTCAGGCTTACTAGGGTGGGGAAAACTCTGCCCTGGCAAATTTGTGGTCAGACTGGTTCTCTGCTCTTGAACCCTGTTTTCTCATTTAAGATGTTTATCAAGACAATATGTGCACCGCTGAACATAGACCCTTATCAGTGGTTCTGCTTTTTCCCTTTGTCCTGTTCCCTCAGAAGTATGTGATCTTTGTTAGACCCTTATTAGTGGTTCTGCTTTTTGCCCTTTGAAGCATGTGATCTTCATACCTACTCCCTGTTCTTACACCCCTTTTGAAACCCTTAATAAAAACTTGCTGGTCTGAGACTCAGGCAGGCATCCTGGTCCTACCGATATGTGATGTCACCCCTGGCGGCCCAGCTGTAAAATTCCTCTCTTTGTACTGTCTCTATTTTGCAGCCAGCCGACACTTGTGGAAAATAGAAATAACCGATGTTGACATATTGGGAGTGGGTTCCCCCAATAATTTCTATCATCATTATATCCTCTCTACTTTTGCTGTTACTGGAAAGAGTTAACGGTGCCTATGTAGCAATAGAGTCTCAGCACATCCACAGTAAACAGGGAAAAGACTGCTTATATTGACTAGTCTACTGGTGTTCAAACCAGGGTATTCATCTCATATTGTACAAAAGATAGGGATGTCTCTCAAGGCATTAAAAATAACTGTAGAGGCACTTAAGTAAGTATCGGTTTTGAAAAAGTGAATAAGTCTAATGTGTACTAATCATTGTTCAAATAAAGGACTTATACTTCATTTATTCACACAAAATTAAAGCAAACAAGCTGACTACTAACAGATGATAAAAATAAAGTCTGATGAACGAGGTCCTGATGATATTTGGGATACAACTCAGAAGTTCAGAGAATTTACTTGCAAAGCTCTTTCCATACTCATCCACTTATTATGCAAACAAGATTTCCCAGATCTCACATCTGAGGGTTAACATTAGGGAAGGATGGTATAGCTGCTGAACATTTTCATATTCTAACAATGAATGATATTAATTAATGGCACATTGATTGACTATAAAAGAAAGTCCAGTTATCTTAATTTTAATAAAATTTTAGTTTTTTACTTTATAATTATTATAAAATGTAATATAATTATATTTTTTACTAACAATGTACTAGTCATTATTGACTCCAATTCCAGATAAATTTTTTAAAACCTCAGGATGTTATGTTCTTGGACATTTTTTTTTAATTCAATAGCATGCTTTTTTTTTTATAGCGAATTAAAAAATAATATATATTACAGAAATCTCCCTTGGAGTTAGGTAACATGGGGGCCTGAGAAGTTCATCAATGAAACTATCCAGAATAAAAATATATTGCATTAACACAATGCATTAGTAATATATCAGTTCTGTGAAGGAAGTGGAATATAAATGAATTAAAGGAGGAAAAAATAGCGCAAAATTTATGACCATTAGGAAAAACCTTGGTGAAACACACACAGGCACACACAGAGAGAGAGAGAGAGAGAGAGAGAGAGAAAGAGAGAATTCACAGAGGAAAATTACATATATTCAAGGAGTACAATATAATATTTTGATATACATAATACATTGTGAAGTGATTACCACAATTAAGGTAATTTATCTATCACCTCACATAGTTACCTGTGTGTGTGTCTGTGTGTGTGTGTGTGTGTGAGAATAAGATCTGTTCTCTTAGGAAATTTCAAGTATATAGTACATTATTATTAACTACAGTCACCATGATGCACATTAGGTTTCCAGAGTTTGTCTTGTGTCTCCAAATATTCTTTGACCAACATCTCTCCATTTCCTCTACTTTCCAACCTCTGGTAACCACCTTTCTACTCTGTTTCTATAGGCTCCACATTTTTAGATTCCACATGTAAGTGAGATCACGTAACGTTTCTCTTTCTGTGTCTAGCTTGTTTCACTTAGCATAACATCCTCCAGATTCATGTATCTCGTTAAGCATTTGATGGTGGGTATCAATTCTCTGTGATAGACAGGGGCCATTGAACACATTTATTTGTTATTCTAAAGAAATCCCATTTTTACAACTACTTAAGTATGTGATAGAAATTTAGGACTCAAAGTTAAAATTCATTTGTGTATACACGGGTTTAAAAATCACTTTAAAAAGATATATGAACAAAGTTTTTCAAGATCAATGACCTAGACCAAAATGGCGAGCAAAACCTCAAGCCTCATTTATGGGGTTTGCAAGTTGAGTTTATGTGTGGAGATCTGGTAATTCTATTGGCACAGACAAAGTGATCTGAGTAACCTGTTCCTAAAAAACCATTACAATTTTCATGTATGTATGTATGTATGTATATATGTATGTAAGTATGTATGTATGTATTTAGATGTTCTTTCTCTGTCACCCAGGCTGGTGTGCAGTGGTGTGATCATAGCTCACTGCAGCCTGGAACTCCTAGGCTAAAGTGATCCTCCCACCTCAGCCCCCAAGTAGCTAGGACTACAGGTTCACACAACCATGCTCAGCTAATTTTTAAATTTTTTTGTAGAGATGTAGTCTCTCTATGTTCCTAGGCTGGTCTCAAACTGCTGGCCTCAATTGATACTCCTGCCTTGGCTTCCCAAAGTGCTGGGATTATAGGTGAGCTACCATGCCCAGCCAAGCCATTAACATTTTATACTGATTTTAGCTATGTAACTGTGGCAATGACTGATCGATGAAAAGGAATATATAGAGACAAAAAGGTTCTCAGAATCACAGGGCAATTCAGCCCTGAGTCACAACACTGAACCATAAAAGGAAAGCGCTGTTATATAATGGCACTTAGTACAGTGCTTCAGGCGATCTGGGCAAGCAATAAATGTTTTTAAAATGATAAGTAATCCTGGACTGCTGATATAAAATTTGACAATTCTTAAGGTACATAAAAAAGAGCCCCTTTCTTGTATACTATAAGACACAGACACAATAATGTGTATGACTGTACACAAATGTAGACATCTTTGGACATACTCTAACTTTTCAATTTACAAAGACCTCCCCTTGGAATTTTATTTTTTATTTTTGAAAATAATAGCATATAGATGACTCTTCTTTCTCAGTTGTGAAACCCTCTTTCTGTCGTTTCCATTCCTACCTTGCTGGAGAAACTGGTTATGAGCAATATTTTGCCTTGAGGTTTTCCTAAAAGTTTAATATTGTAATAATAAGGACATTTTATTTCCTTGTATCAAACTATTATTTTAATAATACTTATCTGCCTTGGATAAATTGCCTTTTCAAACTCAGCTTTAGAAAATATTTAAAGACTGATAATTAATTAATTCTATTAATTTGTATACATTTGGAATGAATAATTTTACTAGTTTAATAATGTATTTTGTTGTATTATTCCCTAATTCTTAGTGAATACAATTTTCACTAGGTATGGTTTTAAAATACTACAAGAAATAATTGATATCCATTTTACCAGGAATTTGGATGAGAAGGGGCTCTCACTATGTAGCAATTTTTTTTTTATATCCTACAAGAGAATTCCAGGCATTCCCACGTGGTTAACACCATCTGTTGTCACTACCAAGATGCTATGGGCTGCTTCTTCCTCAGTCTTTATTTACAATCCAAAATGAACATTTGTAATGTGTAAAATTTACAAACAGAAACATGAACTTCCACACATAATGTGCAGAAACAGAAATGTATTTTACTTTTCTGCACAGCTGCCTGTTGTGTGGTATTCTGGAGCTTGGGGAACTAGGGGTTTTAGGTCCTTCTGCAAATCAGCTATAAGAGGATAATGAAACTCATCATAATAAACCTGAATTATTAGTACTGTTGATTCAACAAAGACAAATTATGCTTTGTTCAGTATAGGCTTAATGTCAAAGGTATTTACCTGAATTCTAAAGCTTGGAAATTCAATTATCTGCAACACAGATATAGCTACTATTAATCAGAATGCCTAATTAAGCAGAACTGTGATGAGCCACCCAAAGATCACACCTGATGAAGAGAATTAGGCAAAAATGTGTATAAAAAACACTCACAGATGGTTTCTATTTGTGTATCTGTGAGTCTGAAGATCCAGGTCTCACAGCGAGAGCCACATTCTCACATACAACTTTGTATTTATTACTGTATTTATCACTCTATTTACACAACAAATGTATGTTCTAGCTGCAGTCAGTTCCATAGTTCTCGGGCAGTTACTGGAATTCATGTTCTGCCTTTGGATATCATGCAATATTCTCTTCCTTTTACTTCTGTAGTTTCTTCTGCCTCAAAGTAGAGGAAGTCAGGAGTTCATAAACATGCATCTTTGCCACCACTTTGTCAACAACTAGCTCTATAACTTTAATCAAGTGACTTTACTCAGTCTTATGTCAATTTTCTCATATAACAGTGTGTTGGAGAAGATCACTGTGTGGTTTAACAAAAAAAAAAAAAAAAAAAAAAAAAGAAGAAGAAACATTTGTATCCTTAAAAACCTTACCAAAACAAAATCCTGCACTAGACCGTTGTATGCAAGGCAGATAACAGGAGACTGTTTTGGGTTGAGATCAGAAGACTGTAGCCCTGCCCTCTCAGCAGTGCATAGAGTACATCTGAGAAGCCCTAAAAACATACTTTCAAAATATTTGGACTCAATTTTCTCCAAGATTCCTTCCATTCTCCATAAGCTATGATTTAGAATAAAATGCAGATAAGTTATTGAAGACTTGAAAAGAAGAGCAGTTGAAGTTAATAATGAAAATTTCATTTTATATCACCTGTAGATTTCTTTTACTCATATTCTGACATTACCTCTTGGAACACACAATTAAGAGTTACCTTATTTCTATTACTGCTGCTTCTGGAATCACTTGTGTTATGCCAAATGTTCTTTATTTATGGGTGAAAAGAATATCACTTCTATGTATTACTGAACAATGCATTCTATTTTCTCGTTCATTAAGTGAAGGACCTGGCTTAACTGGTCTCAAAGTTTTTTTCAAAAGACTGATATTCAGTACTTCTCTAAATCTATAAGAAAGTTGACCAAATTTAAATATAGATTACTGCACCAAGGAAGTTTCAATGTAAATGAATTTAATTTAATCTATATTTAAATTAGATTTAATTACAATAAATTTTAGAGAAAATTTCGCTATGACTATAATCAATAATATACCTAATCTTGTCCATTCTTTCTTCTTTTCCACCTACCCTTTACTCCTATTTTACCACACTAGACCACCAAAAGCTTAGCTATTTCATTAACCTCCACACTCCAGATTAATCTTTCCATTTATACAACCTATCTGCTCAGGCCAGGCAATTCTTTTTAAAGTAGTCCCACTCTGAAATCTCAGAGGCCCTCTTAAATCACCCCTGTGGTTTATTGCAAAAGTGACCAGAATTCTTTCCCTCTCTCTGTCCATGCTTTTTGTGATGTAGCTTTGAAGCAATTCTCATCATGAGATTGGAGTCTATTTTCTGACCCCTTGATTCTGGGCTGAATTTGTGAAATGCATGTTTTTATTCAACATAGCAGATATAACGATGCAGATCTAAACCCGTAAGATAGCTTTTTTGTTTGTTTCTGCTCTCTCTTGGTACTTTGCCACCTCCATGTAATCAAACCTGAACTAGACTGGTGAATAATAAGATACACATGGTTCTGTGACCTTCAACTGCCCAGCTGAGAGTTGGCCAATATGTGAAAAAGAGGCGATCCTAGACCAGGGAGGCTCCAGTCTACTTACTGGTACATCACAGATGCAAGAGTGACTCAAGGCAAGATCAGCCAATCCTGGTCCAGTTAAACAGAACTGCTTAACTGACCCACAGATAGAAAATAACTGTTTTCCAAGAAATACACGGAATTCTCTAATTTTAAGGGGATTAGTTTCCAGAGCCTCCGCTTCCATGAGTGACTCTTTCTAGAACTGTCATGCCTAAGGATAAATGATTCTGTGATCCAAGTTTCATGCTAGTATTTCTCTCTCACTTCTTCCTCACAAGATTCCAATTCAAAATACTGGGAAGCATCCACACTACATTATTGCACCAAATAGTTTTAAGAAGTTTGGAAGCAAAAATGTTCGACAACCATCACGTTATTGCCAAGCACATTTTCTAACCTGCAAACTTTGTCACTTTTCTTGCTAGTTTAAAACACTCCAGCAGCTTCTCATTATTCATAGGATGAGAGTCAAAATCTTTGGCTGGGTGTGGTGGCTCATTCTGGTAATCTCAGCACTTTGGGAGGTCTAGGCAGGCATATTGCTTCAGCTCGGGAATTCGAGACCAGCCTGGATGACATGGTGAAACCCCATCTCTACAAAAAATACAAAATACAAAAATCAGCCGAGCATGGTGGTGCGTACTTGTAGTCCCAGCAATTCTGGGAGCTGAGGTGGGAGATTCTCTTAAGCCTAGGGCTGCACTCCAGCAAGACCCTGTCTAGGAAAAAAAAAAAAAAAAGTCATAATTCTTTACATGGTGCTCAAGACACACCAAAAACTAGACCTAATTTCCCAATTTTATTTCCTTTAACAAAACTGTTGTGGTTCCGTTGTATCACTTTTAAGACTTTGGGGAGTTGGATTGCTCTGTCTGTTCTCCTGCCTTTGCTTTGAAAGCCTTCTCCTTACACTTTCCTCTCTGTTTTTCCAAAGCCCACTCTTCCTTACCATTGTTGAAAGCCCAGCTTCCTCCTCCATGAATGCCCCTCTGCATCATCTAGCACCTCTTAGGCAGAAATCATCTTACTTTTTAAAAATTTTCTTTTTAAAAATTTTCAGAAGACTTTATTTTAATCTATTTCAAACTTTTTTTGCTCATTTTATTTTTATGCCTATGTTTACATCTCGTAATTGTGATTTTCTTGGAGAGTAAATAGTTTACTCATCTTGTTACATCCTTAGTGGCTTCTTAAAGAAGACTTAAGTATTTGTTGAATGACAAATCAATGAATAAGTAATAAACATTTTACCTAGTGAGAAGAAGAAACAAGGGTTAGAGATTTTTTAAGAGCTGGGGTGGGAAAGATCTTAGGCCATTTGTGTTTGCTAATTGGGTTTACTCAAAGAAAAAGTAACTATCTAGTATCTTCATGGCAGGGGGTGATTTTCCAGCTTGGACTAAAGATATCCTACTGATGTTAGCTTCCTAATGAAGTTATATTTCTATCTTCCCACCAAGCCTGAGAAATAGGGCCCTATCTTCCTTGTTGATTACATTTCAAAGGATGGCTTCCAGGTTCATGAGAAAGACAGTCTTAGGTTGTAAATCTGGCAGAGGGTTTTAAAAATATTTATATTTCTAAATGGCAAAATTAGAAATAACAAGTTTTCTAAGGTAAATACCTAAGGAAATGGTGTGGTCAAAGGCCTAGAGGTAAAAAGAAGCCTTCTTAAAGTTTGGCCAAGCTTAAAAAAAAACCCTAAGGCCATCTTGGTCAGTATGAAATGATACTTTGAAGTACAATGTCTATTAAGGTATCTAAAAGGGTTTTAAAGCTAATTCTTATATTTAACTATCTTTACGAAAGTCTAAGAATTTTAAATGTCATCTATTCCAACTTTTATCCCAAATTAGGAATTCCCTTTTGGTTGACTCTGAGAGGTAATTATTCACAAAATTATTTATCAATTACACTGGCGAAGTCATTATCTCACAAAGCAGTTATTCTAATTCTACGTAATTCTATGTTTTTAATATAAACCCTCAGTATCACTTTCTAACTTTAATACAAAGGCACCTGCTTAGCACCTTTTAGGTTAACTATTCCATGGAACATTATGCAAAAATAATATAGTTAAGTAATCCATACTTCTGTTTTTAGAATAAAACTGGTATATTACCAGCTACCAGTTCTCTTAATTTGAGAGCATGTGTGTAGAACTTATTTTCATCAGAAAATAGTCTGGTGATGCACGTTTTAAAGGCATGTGAAGCAACTTTCATAAAACTTTGGCCATGCTTAAAAAATATGACTAATTCTTTTTCTTTCTCTAAGTGGTAAATAATATATGAAACTCAGACGATTAACATAGAAGTATCAAAATAATTGATAGAAATGTTGCTTTATCATAGTTATCAGTACAGAACTCTGCTGGTTTTTGTTACACTTTCCAGTGAATTTCCTTCATATAATTTTAAGCAGCAAGCAAAGGTATCTAGGGAAATGTGTGAGGCTATCAAAATATATTGCTGTTCTAATGTGCCTGAAATCTCTGTTTTAAATGCAGTTAGCTAAGTTTGCCTACTTATGAGCATTTTCTCCTTACCTCTGTTCCTTTGCAAAGACTACAGTAATTGTTATAAATATTAAGGTGCCATCATTTCCCTCTGTATCTATTAGCTGGAATCCATAAGTACAGATAACTGCAAGCTCATGCGTACTGGATTTACCTTGACCACACTAGGTAGCACATTGAATTCCAATGACAGATACTTTGGTAGAGTTAATAACTAATGCAGGATGGAGTTCTATGTTCAACATGTACAATGAAAATCACAAATAGGAAAGAAAGTGACCTTTGAAAACCGCCTAAATCTTCCAGGATTGAAAGATCGTGCCATTTCTTTATTTGAAAACCAGATAAATTTCTTTGTGTTAAGAAATCATTTTAAGAAAAAAATACTTTAAATATACAAATCATATGCTTAGCATACAGTATTGACATAACTGACAGAATATGAGAATTATGTTTGGCAGTTCAGGAACTCTCAGGAAGAATTATTGGAATAACAGTCTTCATTCATGAAATTATAATTTTCTCTTAGTCTCCCTTTCAGCCTCTTTCTCTCTCTCTCTCTCTCACACACACACACGACACACACACACAGACACACACAGACACACACAAACACAGAGCCACTGGAATTCAATTTTTCTAAGCTATGGGAAGTTAACCCAAGATAATTCCCTGTCCTTGTGTTAAACTGTGCTGGAACCAAGGAAAAATAATTTATCTGCTAGCCCCAGGAAATATCTGCTTCTAGAAGATAAGACTATGAACCAACTAAACGGATTACTTATCAAGGCTAACAGCTTCTTGATCAAAACTTGCTTCAAGACCCTTGGCTCTATACACCCACCAATCCAGTTATAACATCTGAAATGCTACCAAGTTCTGTTTTATTTCTAGTCTTGCAAGACTCCTAGAAAATCACTTGGTTCAGACCCTAAAACCCACAAGTACCTTTTCTTAATTTTCCATGTTGAGACTACTAAAGTTTGTCAAGTTGTGTTTGCTGCCCCTACTGTAGTAAATCTAATAAACACAACTTTGATCAACAAATTTTTCTGATGTTCTTTTTGGGACTTAACAGTTGAGAGCTAAATGTCTCTATGACGTGTTTTTACTATACAAGTCTACTTAAAATTCCAACCTCTCTCATTTCCCAACTATTTGTACCCTAAGCACGTAGAATATCTTCTCCTAAACTCTCAACAATCAGCATTCATACAAATTAGCTTCTGATTAATTAACTCCAATATTGTTTGAAATTTGCCCTGAGCCCTCAGACACTTTGATGAGGCCCAGACTCCCAGCTACCTGTCCTATGCACTCCTTCACTTCCCCCTAGAGAGTCAAGCCTTGTTCCATGATTTGATGATGGTGCTGATCAGTTATACTTTATAATACCTTGGGCCGTGGACCTGTAAGTGGCCTGCTAGGAACCAGGCTGCACAGCAGGAGGTGAGTGGTGGGAGAGCCAGAATTACCACCTAAGTTCCACCTCCTGTCAGGTAAGTGGCGGCATAGGATTCTCATAGGAGTGCAACTCTATTGTGAACTGCACATGTGAAGGATCTAGGTTGTGAGCTCGTTATGAGAATCAAATGGCTGATAATCTGAGGTGGAACAGTTTCAAACCGACCAACCACCTTGGGTTCGTGGAAAAATTGTCTTCCAGGAAACTGGTCCCTAGTGCCAAAAAGGTTGGAGACTGCTGCCTTATAATACACATTACTTAGAAATCCCAGTTCTTGTCTATCTGCTAGACAGGATCCAAACATTTCAGATCATTTCTCCTGCCTTTCAGGGGCAATTTTATGGCCTGTACTCTTAACCCCTCAACCCATGAATCTCTGATAATTTCTGTTTGCCAATATCTTAACTACAGAATAACTGACTTTGGCCATTATTATTACATGATTATTACAAATAGAGTTTATTTATATAAATAAAGGTATTATAAATATAACTTATGAGCATATGTGAATCAATAACTTGATTCTTACTGTATAAAATTTAGAACTACAGAAATTCTCTAAACCTAAATTTTCTCCATTATAACAAAAAAATAGTAAAATGGATTAAATGATATCAGTGAATATAATTTACAAGCATAAAGTTTCAGAGATACAGTATTTAGTCAGCAATCTATCAATTGACTAGCATGCTTTGTTTACCACAAAACACAAAAAAAGATATATAACCTTTTAAATTGGATGAAAGAGCTACTTTGTTAACTTGAGCTGCATTCTTTATTGAAGACAGAATGTAAGTATGTTATACTCACATATACTAAAATGACGATATCATCTTGAGTGTTCTAGAACCAGTTATTCAAATTTTTCTGTCTTTTGGGACCCTCACTTCTCATTCCCGGCTCTTGCTGCTGACCTCCTGGCTGTGGTGTGCTCATTAGCATCAGAGTCTGAGCCTGAACAAAGAATGTGAGCTCAGATAAAACTCTATTCTATATGTGACTTCTTGTTAGCAGCCCTGCAAAGTATTGGTTAGAGGAAAGACTCTACTTTTGCATTTCTTCTCTCCTCATTCAGAGAAGGGCCAAGAAAGGCATAGGCTATAAATACTTAACTTTATGGTCTGTGAACTCTGTGAACTATGACATCAAATGGCTTCAAAGGGATAGCTGTGCCAAAATGTATTATAACTAACATCATTAATTTCTTCCACTTGGGGATATAATTTTGACTGTTGATCTTTGCAATTTACATGCACATGATATCATGTTTACATTTCATATAAATATAAATATGTATGTGTATATTAAAAAGAGATTGATATTTAAGGTTAATGGTACTAATAGTATATGTATATTTTTGTGTAAGCATGTAAAGAGTAGGTATCGATACTTTGAAGTTACTGAGGTTAAAAAGAAAATGAAACAGAAATATGTGGAGGCTTTCTATTCTGGACCGACTTGACCGTGATTTTCAAATTCAAATGGACAAAGAATATAAAATGGAAAATCCCCAGGTATAGTAGGTGCCTTCTAAAAAAAGTTTTAAAATTCTTCATCTTTAAGTGACTAAAACAGGATTTTCAGTAAATAAGTTTTGATTCAGCTATTACTATCAAATGAAGCACCTTGGGAGGTTTAAATAGCTGGAGGCATTATTCAGAGACAGAACTTCTCACTGTTCCCTCAGGGCACACATTGTTAGCAATCAGAAGCAGTTAACAAGCTCTCTGCTGTGTTCTCCCTGGTTGCAGCTCTGGAAACTTATGAGTAGTTCTTCAAGAAACCCTTGATTAGAATTCCTCACAGTAGTCCAGCTTGGAGGACACAAAGGGCAAATCCAGCTGTGACCATGGCTGTATATAATAAAAAGTTTGGTGATTAAAAAAAAACCCTCCCATCACTGAAGCTAATCCCACGAAAACATAGTGACTCGTTAATAAACTCTGAAACCTTCCTTTACTTTTTTTTTTTTTTGGTAACTTGAAAGAAAAAAAATAATATGCTTACTGAAAAAGAAACCTCTATATTATTTTATTTATTTTTGATAATTATATAGAGTGTGGTTACAACAATCAACAATCAACACTAAATACGCAAATTTATGAGCAGTGCTTTAAAACTAGTAAGTTTATTTTAGTAATTCAACAAGGAGAAATATATTCACATTTTTCTGTCAGACTGCTGAGGGTCACTTGGACAGTTCTGTGGGGTCAGAAGTTACCTCAGGGCCATGGCAGCTTGAATGTAAGTGGTTCTACATTTCCAGGATCAATCAGGGGTGAACCCATGTGCAAGCTTCTCTCACCTGCCCTTCTATTTTCTGAGAAACTGCCAAAATCATTGCACTATATAATACTCTATGGAAGAAATCCAAACCAAGCTTTCAGAGATAAAGAAAGGAATTAAAATAAAAGACAACATTAAGAAAATAAATAGGCAAGTCACACAATGAAATAAGAAAAATTCACATTACATTTACCTGGCAAAGGATTTGTATCTGGTCTATATAATGAACTCCTACAGATAACAATAGAAAGGCAAACTGTTCAATAAAAATGGGCATTAAGATTTATACAGATGTTTCAAAGAACAGATATGCAAAAACCAGTAGGCACATTCAAAGTTGTTCATCATTATTAGTTATTAGGGAAGGTAAATTAAAAACACACAAAAATGGCTACAATTAAAGACTGTCAGTAGTAAATATTGACAAAAACAGAGCAGCTAGAACACTCAAATGCTGCTAGGAGTGAAAATTGGTACACAATTTGAAAAGCTAGCAATTTCTGTAAATGAAACATGCTTTTACAATATAAACACCCTTACATATTCACCTAATTATATTTCTACATAGTTATCCAAGAGAAATAATATATGTCCTCAAAAATCTTGTATAAGAATGCTCACAATAGCCTTATTTATAGTAGCCAGAAATTGGATACAGCACAAAGAATCATCAATTAAAAAATGAATAAATAACTTATGGTATATCCATACAATAAAATAATAGTTAGCATTGAAAAGGAATGGGTTCCTGATGCACACAAAAACATGGATGAATCTCAATAACAGCATGTTGAGTGAAAAAAATGGAATATTAATATACACATTAGTATGGTTATATCTAAAAAAACATTATTCCAAGTGAAGTCTGAAAATTGTTGCCTGTGGAAGGGGGTACATTTCCCAGAAAGGGGAATGAGAGAAATTTCTAGAGTAATGGAAGTGTTCTATATTATGTGTTGAAAACTGGTATATAATTTTAAAAAATGTACTAACACTTAAGGTTTGTCTGTTTTGCCGAAAAAAGTTACGAAAAGAAAAAAAAGATACAGGAAAGGAAACATAAAATTACAGAAAAATCTAAAAAACAGCAAGAAAGAAACATTTTTGACACACCTATTCTATGAATTAAGCATAAAGATGCACTTCCAAACATGCAAAACACATTCACGTACACAATATTATCCACTGTGGAATTATTTGTAATTCCAGAATATAAAAAACAACCTAAATGCCTAGACTTAAAAAAATAGTTGATTGAACTATTTTACTGCTATTCAACATAGTACCATGGCAGATGTTTTTTGTTTTTGTTTTTGTTTTGTTGTTGTTGTTGCCAGAATCCAGAAACAGCAGCTGTTTTAAAAAACTGATGAGTGACTTCCAGTGTGTGTGTATATGTGTGTGTGTGCATACATGTGCTTATTTTTGAAAAAGAAGACAAGATGATGAATAAACAAAAAATTAATAAAGTTTGTTATCTATAGAATGGGCCTGAAGAAGAACGGGGAACGTACAAACAATTCACTCTGAGTGTATGTATATGTATGTATCTGAAGAGTTTTGTCTTCTTAAGCCATGTAAAGGCTTTGCCTAGTTTAAAAATAAATGTAACCAACAGGATGGTAACAACTATAAATTTAAAACTAGCAAAAAAGAAATGAAACTAACTGTATATCCAAATGATAGCAACATGTAGGAACAAAATAAACTACCTTAAGCAGTTACACAGTATAAGTTCAGTCCAAAGATAGAAAGAAAAAAAAATAGAAAAATGTGCTGAACATTACTTTGTATATTCTAAAACTATTGTGTGTGTATATGTGGGTGTGCGTAGTATAGAATCTAGCAAATGAGTAAACATATTGCTGCTCTTTGGAGTCAGGGTTCTTGCTGTAGGAGAAAGTGGGTTACAACAAAAGAAAGAAATGGGGAAAGGAGAGGCAGAATCTTGTTGTATTAGACTAAAATTTGAGGCATCAGGATGAACTAGTGAACCTGCAAGTGAGCTATATATAAATAACTATATATTCAGAACCACATAGTGAATACACCTGGTTTCCAAATCTTGGTTCCTAAGTACTATGCCCTATTAAAGCCATTCCCTTGCGTGATGATTGTAGGGTTGGCAAACGGGACATGGATAGATCTGGGAGATCCTTTTGTTTCAGAAAGTAAGGTAGTAGTCTCTGTCAGTCTAATTTCACACTGCTATAAAGAACTGCCTGAGAATGGATAATTTGTAAAGAAAAGAGGTGTGATTGACTCACAGTTCTGTGTGACTGGGGAGGCCTCAGGAAACTTACAATCATAGCAGAAGAGGAAGTAGGCATATCTTATATGGTGGCAGGTGACAGAGGGTGAGCAAGAGCAGGAAAAATGCCTTATAAAACCATCAGATCTTGAGAGAACTCACTCATTATAATGAAAACAGTATGGGGGAAACTGTCCTCCATGATCCAATCACCTCCCTCCCTTGACACGTGAGGGTTACAAATCTCTCACTCGACACATGGGGATTACAATTCAAGATGAAGGTTGGGTGAGGACACAGAGCAAACAAAATTCTACTTGTAAAATACTGGTAAATAATTTCAAAAGTACAATGGAGCCAGAATTCAGGAAGTTCACACTGGCTAAGTTAAATATATTTATATGTTAAAATATATTTATATGTTAAAGATATATATACAAGTTAAAAATATATATTTAACTTTGTCAATTTAATATATTGAATTAAAAAAATTTATGAATCAGGTGTTACTAAGAAAATACTATATACATACACCCTTAAATGGGGGAAGGACAAAAGCTCTTCTTTGCAGAAACATGAAAAGTGAAAAGTGTAGAATAAGTAGTAGAGTGACAAAAGCACTATTTTGTAATTCTCTATTAATAATTTATTCAAGTACAAACCACACACAATTGCATTTCTTTGCACCGTTGTATGAATTATGCCCCTAATTGCAATTTTATTGAATGTTCTAAACCATTTCTAGATAGTTTTTACTCAATGACAATACTCATTATCATACCTGCATGATCTCAAAACTCTACACAAATTTTTAAGTATGAGATAATTTAATAAAAAGGTACCTTCTCCACTCAAATTTTGCTACATTAAAAAATCATAGGCTGTGCTTGGTGGCTCACATCTGTAATCCCAGCACTTTGGGAGGCTGAGGCAGGATCACGAGGTCCGGAGATCGAGACCATCCTGGCCAACATGTGAAACTCCGCCTCTATTAAAAATACAAAAATTAGTTGGGCATGGTGGCACATGCCTGTAGTCCAAGCTACTCAGGAGGTTGAGGCAGGAGAGTCGCTTGACCCCAGGAGGCAGAGGTTGCAGTGAGCCAAGATCAGGCCCCTGCATTCCAGCCTGGGAGACAGAGTGAGAATCCATCTCAAACAAACAAACAAACAAAAATCATAAATTTTAGATTCTGGAGGGAAAACAGCAGATAGAAGACAGGACTAACGTGCAACTCCCATTTACTCCCATTTGGATGGAGAAAACAGCATGTGGACACTCACACTGTGAGCTTTTGCTCTAGGAATCAACACAGGAACATACCAGGAAAATGGAAAGAATCCACAGACCATTTGAAAGAAGTGGCTTGCAGCTGAAAACTCAGCAAGACAGCTGAAAACTGAGTTCCCAAAGAGTGAGAGAGGGAAAAGCCTGCCTCAGAACACACATCTTCACTGGGGAACCTGAAAATCCAGATCATGGGAGAAGGATTTAATATTACCTAGAGCTGATACGGACTTAAGGAGCCAAGCAAAATATAAAAGTAGAAGAAACAGCTGGAAGAGCCCTGTAGGTATTCCCAGTTCCCAGCTCAAGCCCAGGGAGACCATCAATGGTTTTATCTCACAAGAGTCCTTCAAAAAGGCAGCCAAGGCAATTGAGGAAGAACCACAGGGTGAAGGAAGCTTCTAGCTGAACTTTGTAATAATTTTGAATGAGCAGAATTTTCCTGAGCAGAATCCAGGAAGCTCAAACGGCAAGCGCAGATATGTGCTTAGAAGCCACAGCCAATGGTGCAGGCAGATGGGGAGGGTCAAGGCCTGAGAGCCCTGCTTGCTTTCTCCGTGGAGAGGGTTGTAGTCTAGTGGAAGATCTCAGTCCTGCTCCCCAGATGCCTAGATATAAACTCAGCACTATTGGTTGAGCATAATGGGAATGAGACTGACCTTGTTGGCTGCATGGGAGCTGCCTGAGGCCTGTCACTGCCGACTTTCCTCCACTTCCCTGGTGACCTGTATAACATAGCAGAGGTAGCCATAATCCTCTTGGGAACATAACTGCATTGGCTGGAGAACCACCCTCTAATCCCACCTTCCCCCCACCCCCTGCCCTGCAGTGGTCACAGCAAGCCCTACTCAAGGGGAAATCTGAGTTCAGACACAACAAACTCTGCCCCAACCTGATCATTTTTCTCTACCCTCCCTGGTAGCCAAAGACAAAAGACACAAAACTTTTGGGAGCTCTATGGCCCCACCCATTGCCTGAGAAACCTTAAGTACTTACCCTGTCCAATGTAGGGCAAGCTTATATCCCTCTTCTACCACGACTGCTGGTGCTCTCTTGAAAGTGGCACCTCCTAACTGGAAGCCAACCATCTCAAGCCCTTGCAGCAACTCAGAACAACCCTGCTCCAACGAAGAAGAAAAAAACCAACTAATTCCACTGCCTGCATCACCCTTGCTAACCAGGTCCTGAGCTTGTCCCGCATTTGAGAAAACCAGAGCACAAAACACAACTACAACCAAGGACCCCTACAGAGTCTGCTTCACTCCCCTGCCACCTCCACCAGAGCAGGTGCTGGTATCCATGGCTGGGAGACCTGAAGACAGATCACATCAAAGACTCTTTACAGACATTCCCCAGCACTAGCCCAGAGCTTAGTAGCTCCGGTGGGTGGCTAGAACCAGAAGCACAGTAATAATCACTGCAGTCTGGCTCTCAGAAAGCCCCATACCTAGGGGAAGGGGGAGAGCACCACATCAAGGGATCACCCCATGTGACAAAATAATCTGAACGGCAGCCCTTGAGTTTCAGATCTTTTCACTGAAACACCCTCCCCAATTGAGAAGGAACCAGAAAAATAATTGTGGTAATATGACAAAACAAGTTTCTACAAACCTCCAAAAGATCACACTAGCTCTCCATCAATGGATCCAAGCCAAGAAGAAATCTCTGAATTGGCAGGCAAAGAATTGATAATGTTGACTATTAAGCTATTTATATAGTTTGACTCTGTGTTCCCACTCAAATCTTGTCACAAATTGTACTCCCCATGTGTTGAGGGAAGGATCTGGTGGAAGGTGATTGGATCATGGGGGCCATTCCCCCTATGCTGTTCTCACTACAGTGAGTGAGTTCTCATGAGATCAGATAGTTTTAAAGTGTTTGGCAATTCCCTCCTGCCTCCTGCTGCCATGTAAGATGAGCCTTCCTTACCCATCTTCTTCTGTCATGATTGTAAGTTTCCTGAGGCCTCCCCAGACATGCAAATCTGTGGGCCAATTAAACTGCTTTCCTTTAAAAACTACCCAGTCTCAGGTAATGCTTTATAGCAGTGTGAAAACAAACTAATAAAAATACTCCAGGAGGTACCAGAGAAAGGTGAAAATCAGCTTAAAGAAATTTAAAAAGAATACAGGATATGGATGAAAAAATCCTCAGAGAAATAGATGTCATAAAGAAAAGACAATCATGACTTCTGGAAATGAAAGAAAATTTAGAGATATGCATCACACACTGGAAAGATTCAAAAATAGAATCGAACAAGTAGAAGTAACTTCAGAGGTCAAAATGAAGACTTTTGGATTAATCCAATCCAACAAAGACAAAGAAAAAAGATTTAAAAAAATGAACAAAGCCTTTAAGAAATGTGGCATTATGTTTAACAACCAAACAAGAATAATTGATGTTTCTGAGGAGAAAGATAAATTAGAAGGTTTGGAAAACATATTTGAAGGAATAATTGAGGAAAAACTTCACGGTCTTGCTAAAGATCTAGACATCCAAATACAGGAAGCACAAAGAACACTCAAGAAATTTATTAAAAAAAGATCATCGACTAGGCACATAGTCATAAGGTTATGTAAAGTCAAGACGAAGGAAATAATCTTAAGAACTGGGAGGCAAAAGTATCAGGTAACCTATGAAAAAAAACCTATCGAATTAATAGCAGATTTCTCAACAGGAAAGCCTACAAGCCAGAAGGGATTTGGTTCCTATTTTTAGCCTCCTAAAGCAAAATGATTATCAGCCAAAAATTTTGTACCCAGTGAAACTGAGCTTCATAAATGGAGGGATAAATTATTTTTCAGAAAAACAAATGCTGGGAGAATTCACCACTACCAAGCCAGCACTGTAAGAAATGCTAAAAGGAGTTCCAAAGCTTGAAACAAACCTCAAATGCACTAAAAAATAGAACCTCCTTAAAGCATAAATCTCACAGGACCTATAAAACAATAACACAATGAAAAAAATCCAAGATATTCAGGCCACAATTAGCATGATGAATAGAATAGTACTTCACATCTCAATACTAACGATGAATGTAAATGGCTTAAATGCTCCACTTCAAAGATGCAAAATGGCATAATGGATAAAAATCCACTAACAAAATATCCGTTGTCTTTGGGAGACTTACCTAACACATAAGGACTCACATAAACTTAACATAAAGTGGTGGGAAAAGATATTCTGAAAGAGATGAACTGGAAAAAAAAAAAAAAAAACTAAAAGGCAGAAATGAAGTCCACAGGCTCACAGCCCGGGCGGCGCCCTGACAGCCTGGGCGGCGCCCTCAGCCTAGTTAAAGATCGACCCCGGACCTAACCGATTAGGTTAATTAGGTTATCTATAGACTCCGGACATTGTAAGGACAAACGTTGTGAAAGTCTCTGTCCTGCTCTAATTACCGGTGTCTGCCACATATCTTAGTCCTGGGCTCAGTACGAACACAATCCTCTATTTTGTCCCAACTTCCTGAGCCCAACACACCCCCTCCTCACACACACCACCTAGAGAGCCCCTGATAAGATCACAACCGTTTGTAGTTTTACTAAAAGCGCGGGAACAAATGGAAAACTGTTAATTGTATTAACCAATTACCAGTTGTAATGCTGCAACCAAAAGAATTCCTTTGTACCTCTGTAACCTTGCATATCCTGTATGCATCGGGCTATAAAGAGCGGCCACATGCATCATTCGGGGCCCTCTTGTATGTTGTAAAACAGAGGGACCAAGTTCGAACTTGCATTAAAGATCCTTTCCGCTTGGCTTTGACTCTGGATTCTGGTGGACTTCTTCGGGGAATAAAGGGTCTGGGCATAACAATTCCATGCAAATAGAAACCAAAAGCAAGCAAGAGTAGTTATTCTTATATCAGACAAAACAGACTTTAAAGCGACAACAGTTAAAAAAGAGACATTATATAATGATAAAAGGACTAGTCCAACAGGAAAATATCATGATTCTAAATATATATTCACCTAACACTGGAGCTCCCAAATTTATAAAACAATTACTAATAGCCCTAAGAAATGAGATAGCAACACAACAATAGTGGGAGATCACAGTGGATAAAATTATAAATTAACTCCAAAAGGAACCCTGAAAACTATACAAATACATGGAAATTAAATAATCTGCTCCTGAATGATCCTTGAGTCAACACTGAAATCAAGATGAATATTTAAAAATTATTTGAACTAAATGATAATAGTAACACAACCTATCAAAATCTTTTGGATACGGCAAAATCAGTGCTAAGAGGAAAGTTCATATCATTAAGTGCCTACATTAAAAGTCTGAAAGAGCACAAATAGACAATCTAAGGTCACACTTTAAGGAACTACAGAAGCAAGATCAAACTAAACCCAAACCCAGTAGAAGAAAATAAATAACCAAGATCAGAGCTGAACTAAATGAAATTGAAACAACAATTAAAAGCAATACAAAAGAAAAATGAAACAGAGATAAATGAAACAAATCCACAGGCAATTAGTGAGATTAACCAAGAAGAGAGAAGATCCATAGAGGCTCCATTAGAAACAAAATGATAAATATTACAAATTGTTGTATTTGCCAATGATATGATTGTACACCTAGAAAACCCTAAAGACTCGACCAAAAGGCTCCTAGATCTGATAAATGAATTCAGTTAAGTTTCAGTACACAAAGTTAGTGTACACAAATCAGTAACACTTCTATATACGATTGCAACCAAGGTAAGAATCAAATAAAGAACTCAACCCCTTTTACAACAGCTGCAAAATAACTAAAATACTTAGAAATATATCTAACCAAGGAGGTGAAAAATCTGTACAATGAAAACTACGAAACCCTTCTGAAAGAAATTATAGATGACACAAACAAATGGAAACACATTTCATGCTCATGGATAGGTAGAATCAATACTGTGAAAATGACCACACTGCCAAAAACTGTATAAAAATTCAATGCAATTCTCATCAAAATATCAGTATCATTCTTCACATAACTAGAAAAAACAATCCTAAAATTCATATGGAACCAAAAAAAGAACTAAAATAGCCAAAGCAAGACTAAGTAAAAAGAACAATTCTGGATGCATCACATTATGCAGCTTCAAACTATACTACAAAACTGTAGTTACCAAAACAGCATGGTACTGGTATAAAAACAGGCATGTAGACCAATGGAACAGAATAGAGAACCCAGAAATAAAGCCAAATATTTACAGCCAACTGATATTCAACAAAGCAAATAAAAACATGAAGTGCGAAAAGGACAGCTTATTCAACAAATGGTGCTGCATTAATTGGCAAGCCACATGTAGAAGAAGGGAACTGGATCTTTGTTTCTCATCTTACACAAAAATCAACTCAAGATGGGTCAATAACTTAAATATAAGACCTGAAACCATAAACATTATAGACAATAACATTGGAAAAACCCCTCTGGACATGTTTTAGGCAAAGAATTTATGACCAGGCACCCAAAATCAAATGCAACAAAAACAAAGATAAATAGATTGGAATTAATTAAACGAAAAAGCTTTCTGCACAGCAAAATAAATAATTGGCAGAGTAAACAGACAACTCGCAGAGTAAGAAAAAATCTTCGCAAACTATGCATCTGACAAAGGACTAATATCCAGAATCTACAAGGAACTCAAGCAAATCAGCAAACATAAAAGAAATAATCACATCAGTAAGTGGACCAAGGACATGAATAAACAATTCTCTAAAGGACATATACAAATGGCCAACAAACACATGAAAAAAATGCTCAACATCACTAATTATCAAGGAAATGCAAATTGAAACCACAATGTGGTACAAACTTACTCCTACAAGAATGGCCATAATTTAAAAATTAAAAAAAAAAAATAGGTGTTTGTGTGGATGAGGTGAAAGGGAACACTTTTACAGTGTTGGAGGGAATGTAAACTAGTACTACCACTATGGAAAATGATATGGAGATTCCTCAAATAACTAAAAGTGGAACTACCATTTCATCCAGCAATCCCACTACTGGGTATCTATCCAGAGAAAAAGAAGTCATTATATGAAAAAGACACTTGTAAATTCATGTTTGTAGAGTACAAATTAAAAATGCAAAAATATGGAGCCAGTGTAAATGCCTATCTACCAAGTGGATAAAGAAAATAAGAAAAAAATATATATCACATATATATGATATGTATATCATATATATGTGATATTATGTATCACATGTATGTATGTATCATATATATACACACATATATCTATATGTATATATACATATATCTCATGGAATACCACCCAACCATAAAAAGAAATGAAATAATGGCATTTGCAGCAGCCTAAATAGAGTTGTCAACTATTATTATAAGCGAAGCAACTTGGAAAACCAAACAGCATATGTTCTCATTTATAAGTGGGAGCTAAGCTACAAGGATGCAAAAGCATAAGAACGATATAATGAACCGTGGGGACTCTGGGGGACTCTAAGGGGGTGAGGTACAAAAGACCACACATTGGGTACAGTATACACTACTTGGGTGATGGGTGCACTGATATCTCAGAAATCACCACTAAATAACGTATTTGTGTAACCAAATGCCACCTGTTTTTCATAAACTATGGAAATAAAGAAATTATAAATTTTTGATTAAAAATCATAGTAAATTCAATGTTTCCTGCCTATTTACCTTATTCATATTTGTATTACCATTTTTTTCGTTTAGTTATAATAGTCAATAAGTTTACATCATTTTCAGTGCGATAGTTTTATAGGATCATGTAGGATCATGTACCATAATCAAGAGAGCGATCATCCTCCTCACTCTAAAATTTTCTTCCTGTCCTTCTACAGTTGACCTCCTCACTCCATTCCTAGTCTCTGACCGTCACTGATTTGTTTTTCTGTCACTAGTGTTTTGTGTGTTGCAAAATTTTTTATGTGTGTGTTATAATAAAATATGTATTCTTTTGAATTTGACTTCTTCAGCTTAGCAATATCACTATCTTAATAATATTGACTTTTTCCACCTATAAACACAATGTATTATTTCATCTTCTAATTGTTCATTTCAGGTATCGAAATGTAATTACTTTTCATATTAACCTTATATTCTGTAACATGTTAATTTCACTTATTATTTTCAGTAGCTATTTTGTAGACTGTTGGATTAACTATTCATAATTCTGTCATCTGTAAATAAATATCACCTAAATTCTTCCTTTCCAATTGGTTTGCGTTTCATTTTCATTTCATTTGTACTTCATTTTCTTGCTTTATTGTGCTAACAATAAAGTTAAAAAGAAAACAATGAGTATAGATATTCTTTATTTGTTCCTGATTTTAAGTAGAAAGCGTTTAGTTTTTCACTGTTGAACATGATGCTACTTGTGGACTTAGAAAAAGGACAGTAAGAAAATTTCCCACTATATGTAGCTTGTTTATAGTAAATTGTAGATATTCTGGATTTCATTATTTTTCTTTGAACAGTATTTCTCTGCTTTTAAAACAATAAATGTAGATGGCTTTAAGCCAATTTAAATAGGAGTTTTCCTTATTTAGAGCTGGAAGATCTTAAGTTATATGATACATTTAATATCAACAAATGGGCATATATAACATGGATCCCAGTAGAGAGGGATCATAATCAATGATTAACATGTGAATCATTAAAGAATGTACAGCCATATTGTTAATCCTTAGAGAAAACTTACTTTTGGCTTGCACTTACTCTCCTGTGTGTGTGTTTGTGTGCATGCATGTTAAGGAAGTGGGTGTGTGGTAGAAGGGGCAGGGCAGGATTATTTTGAGGGTTGTGCAAATTTAACATTGGCAATATATTTTTTTTGTAGAGATGTGATCTCGCTATGTTGGCTAGGGTGGTCTTGCACTCCTAGCCTCAAGCAATTATCCTGCCTCAGCCTCCCAAAGTGCTGGGATTACAGAGGAAAGCCACCACATCTGGCCAGCAATAAAATTTTTAAAAGCATTTTAATGTATGCACATATGTTAATAGATACATATTTACACTGTGTATAATTACCATGTATTTCTAACTTATGTTTATAATGTATATAATTATAGTGTTTATAATGTACATAAGTCAAAGAGTAATATAAACAAATGTTTGTAGTATGTATGTCCCATCTAGATTAATACAATAAAAATATTTTAAGATGTAGTGGAATACATATTTGATTTTAGCCTTATGTTTTCTATTTAACCACATGTAAATACTAGTGGCATTGGCACAACTGAAGATCCAAAAATGTGCTTATGCTTCAAGGAGTCCCAAAAAAGGTGAGTGACACTTTGGGGAGGACAAGATTAAGTTTACCTCTTTGTATTGCCTGACTCTGGTTGTGGTATATTACTGTTTCCATGCTGTCTCATACGTAAATAACTAGATAAGCTCTTAAAGAGGTTTGAAGTAATTGTCACTCTCTGAATAAATTTAATAGGTGTTGAACAGGATAAAGAAGAGATAAAGTTCCCAGGATTATGAAAAATGGAACAAGTGAGCAGAAAGAGCATGGCCTTTGTAGTCTGACCCTGGTGACTTAACTAATTTTATAGCTTCTTCATGTTCTTTATAGCATTTAAAGAACTTATCTTCTAGAGGTATGAAAATTAAATAAGATTATAGTATTATGAAGTTTAATAAATGATCGGTTTTTATGATTCTTATAATAGATAATCTAACATTGTAAGAACATAATGAAATTTATCAAGATAAGAAATTATATTGTTAAAGACAATAGAAAGTAGATAATTTGGAACTGAATAAAATGGGATTTGTATCTGCATTAAACTAGTTCAATTGAGGCCTTGCTTAAAGCACAGATTTACTCTATAAGAAATTTAAATATTTA
Organism: Rhinopithecus roxellana; assembly: GCF_007565055.1. NCBI lineage: Eukaryota > Metazoa > Chordata > Mammalia > Primates > Cercopithecidae > Rhinopithecus > Rhinopithecus roxellana. Next base: position 67,122,091 of record NC_044554.1, read on the forward strand.
ATTGACAGTAAAATAAAAATAGCCATAATAATTTTACTATTTAGTTGTATTAAGCCATTTCTGTTTTGCTATAAAGAAGTAACTGAGACTGGGTAATTTGTAAAGCACAGAGGATTAATTGGCTCACAGTTCTGCAGGCTATACAAGAAATATGGCTTTTGGTGAGGCTTAGGAAGCTTTTACTCATGGCAGAAGGCAAAGCAGAAGCTTGCACATCACATGGCAAAAGCAGGAGCAAGAGGATGGAGGGGAGATGCCACACACTTTTTTTGTTATTGTTGTTGAGACAGAGTCTTGTTCTGTTGCCCAGGCTAGAGTGCAGTGATGCCATCTCGGTTCACTGCAACCTCCACCTCCCAGGTTCAAATCCCAACTCAGCCTCCCAAGTAGCTGGGATTACAAGGGTGTACACCATGCCTGGCTAATTTTTGTATTTTAAGTGGAGATGGGGTTTTATCATGTTGGCCTGGTTGGTCTCAAACTCCTGACCTCAAGTGATCCACTCATCTCAGCCTCTCAAAGTGCTGGGATTGCAAGCGTGAGCCACCGTGTCCAGCTGGAGATACCACACACTTTTAAACAACCAGATCTCATGAGAACTCACTATTATGAAGATAGCACCAAGCCAAGAAGGATCATCCCCCATGACCCAAACACCTCCCACCAGACTCCACCTTCAGCACTGGGAATTACAATTCAACATAAGATTTGAGTGGGGACAAATATCCAGACTGTAATAGTACTTATACAAAAACAGTAAGCATACAGGTTATCAGTTTGGAATTTGGTGTTTAATTGCTTTATGAACATACATTTTGCAATAACTGTTCAAAAGATAATCCAGTATGATATTGTATATGTATACGCACAGCCATATAAGATTTATATTTAGCAAAAAATTTATGCTAAAATGACTAATTTGGAGTCAATTCTAAATTTATTCTTCTTATGGCTCATGCCACCAGACAGGCATAATCATGAGGTATGTAAAAAGTTCCTGTGAAAGCAACTCTGTCAAAGAGAAAGGATGATCAGAGAACAAGGCAAAACCTGCTCCTAGGGACAGATATGGGAAATCTGGCCCAAATTTGAAAGCAGAGCGAAAGAAAAGCAGACCTAAGAGGTTCAGCACACAGGATCTGTGTTAGGCAAAGAAAATAAGAAATGCTTAGTAGTCAATCTGGGTGACAGTTGAAATCTGGAGATGTTTGTGGGTGGTAATTGCCTATGTGGATTTTTTTTTCCACAAGGGTTTCTCTGCTAGTGGGGAATCAGGGGCAGGGAGTGGATAGAAAGAAAATTTAAGGCAGAATACAAATAACAGAGGAGAAAATGGTGGAGCGTAATTCCGTATCTAGATTCAAGCAAAACAGGCTACTTGGGATAACAAAAAGGTGAGTGTTAGGTACTGGAGGAGGGTATCTTAGAGTTTATGGGAGAATCAGGTATCCTGTGAAATGTGGTTAAAGGTAGACATATTAATCTATGTGATTAGGGCCAGAGTAAGGTAAGGTGTAGGAATATGCACAAGTGATTTTCCCTAGGCAGCGATGTGTGTCCTTTTTAAAAAGGTAGAGCTTGTGTTAAGTGAATGAACATTTTTAGAAGAAACTTGTTTTTCTGTAGATGCAGAAGTAACGTCTTCTGTTAAAACTGTCCATTCCAGATCTGTAAAATAGATGTGTAATAGACACATCATCTTTATTGCTCCATTACATTTTTCAAAATGATGGGATCCCCAACCCAGTAAAAATAATTTGATTCGCTGTGATTTACAGATAGAGAGAAAATCTAGTAGTTCTACAGGAATATTTTAAGAGAAAAAAAATCACATTCTCACATGGACTCAAATTCGTTAATAACAAAATACTGCCATAATTAATGAGGAGCTTTTAGAATCGCTATTTTTTAAAGCTGCATGATGTTTATGTGTTTTGACAGATTGTTATGCTTGAGGGAGAAATGAAACATGAAGATCGCAGCTGAATAATTCAGGGCTAGATTTCAAGGGTAGAAATTGTTTTACGTTGATGAGGTGTATAGAATTTCTTTAGACTTTATAAAGAGCAGAAGATAAGCTTTCATTCATGTGATGACAAAACAAGACAAGTAGATATATTTGGGTACTCGAACTTTGCATAAAGTATGTGATCAGCTCCTTTCAGTGGAGTACATCATTTAAAAATGATTACTATCACAGCTGCTACAATGATGAAGGGGGTTCCGTAAGAGTTCTATTTCAGGTATATAGCATGTTATGACATTTTGTAGGATAGGTTTTTACCTGCTTTTTCACCTGAAAAATTTAGATTACTCATCTATATGCCAATTACACCACTGAAGACGGAGATTTATGTCTCAGAACAATGTATATATTTTATAGCAACAGACTGGAGAGTGACAGCAGGCTAGTACACACTATTATGGAAATGGTAACCTAGGAATAGATTGCAAAGCAGTTCTTAATCGTATGCAAAAGGCACTCTCAGTAAGCTTGCAAACAAGACAAAACTATAAATTATACCATAACATATAAAAATAACAAATCATGATAGAAATCACAGCTGTTTCATGGTTGCAATAAAAAAAAACTTGCTACTTAATTTTGATTTTATCCTTTTTTCCCACAAACTATAAGTGAAGAGACAGAAGGCGGTAAAGAAAAGTACATCCTGAGAGTCAAATCAAAGAAAATACCTCTTGTCTACAAACTTCTATAAATAAAAATTAGATAATATTTTTAAAGTAGCCCATTAAAGTACTATTCTGAACTGGGTGACTTGAAAAAAATCACACAGAAAATACGTTTATGAACTATGATTTTCTCTAGATGAACTTTCATAGTCTATGCATAATATAAATGAAATAGCTGTACAGCAAAATCTAGGTCTGAAAGAGTCAGAAGTTTCTGATGGTGGGAACCAAGCCATGACTTATGCATACTCTGAGTGTGCTTCCTGGATTGAGTAAACCTAGAATCACTCTTCCATTATAAAAGCATATTATATAAAACACATCCACTGTCTCAGCAGTGTTCAGCAAAACACATCATTAATAAAAAGAAATGCTGGAAGTAACAAAAACTCAGTTGTAATAATGCTCGTCAACAGTTACTGACCACATATAATGTTTCAGGAATTTTTCTAAGCATTTTACATATAAAATTTAATATTCACATTAGCCTCATAAGGTGGGGAATATTTTTAAAATGTTATTTTTGCTGTAGTAAAAGCTGTATAACATAAAATTTACCCCATTAATAATTTCTAAGAGTACAATTCAGTAGTGTTGAGTGTATTCACAATATTGTGCAACCAATATTCAGAACTTTTATCTCAATTTTTATCTGAAAAAATGAAACTCTACACTGATTAAACAACTCTTTATTTTCACCTCTCTGAAGTTCCTGACAATTACTGTCCTACTTTGTTTCTATGAATTTGATTACTCTAGGTACCTCATATAAGTGGAGTCATATAGTCTGTCTTCATGAGTGATTTATTTCACTTAGTATAATGTTCTCACGGTTCATTCATGTTGTTGCGTAAAGTCAATATTTATTTCCTTTTTAAGGCTGAATAATCTATTGCATGTATATATCACATTTTGTTTACCTACTCATCTGTTGATGGACCCTAGAGTTGCTTCTACTTCTTGGTTATTGTGAATAGTGCTGTTATGAGCGTGGGCTTGCAAGTGTCTGAGATTCTGCTTTCAATTCTTTTGTATATATACCAAGAGTAGAGTTGCTAGGTCATAGGGTAGTCGTATTTTTACTTTTTCTAAGAAACTACCATGTTGTTTTCCACAGTGGCTGCACTGTTGCATATTCCCACTAATTATGCACAGGGTTCCAGTTTCTCAGTATGCTCACCAACACTTGTTATTTTCTAACATTTGTTTGTTTGATAGTAGCTGTACTTACGGGTGTGAGGTGGTATCTTATTGTGGTTTTGATTTACATTTCCTGACTACAATTTTTAGCCACATTTTTTTCAGTTGGAGAAGCTATGCTACAGAGAAGTTATGTAATATGTGCAAAGGCACCCAGTTCAGGGCGGAGCTTAAAATCCAAACACTCTGCCTTCTATGCTTGAGTTTCTGACTCCTACTTTGCAGTCAGCAATTACAGTCATATTGAAAAAGTGAAGATTTCTGTGTAAGAGCAATCAGAACAGAGTAGCTGGTTGATATATACTGTGTACTGGAAATATGAAAGTAGAGAACAATAGACGGATTGTGAGTTCACCTTAATTGACACTAAAACTGATGAACAGAAATGACTGTTCTGTCAGAGATCGCACAAGTCAATGTGTGAATAAAAAGAGTAATGGGTAATAAAGGAAGACGAGAGGCAAAACACTTTTCTTAGTCACATTTGCGTAGATTTTCTCTAGCTCACAACATGGAAATTGGTAATGTTGTCAATGTGGAAATGCGGCAAATCATACTGGCCTCACACTAGGTGTGATTTGTGACTTACGTGTAAACAACTGCTTGGATGAACGATTTAATTAACGTTATATTTAGGAATTTAGATTTACTCATTCTCTTTTAGTCTCATTTGTTGTCTTTCTTAAGCCCCAGGTTTTAAAGAAAAATCAGGATATTTTACAGTTGTATTGGACCAGGTGACGCTCATTTAAACATTTCTGTCAAGACTCTAAAGTCTTTTTTTGGAAATTCAGTGAGTGGCACATAACTTAAAAATCAGAATGAATAGTGAATAATTACCACCTATTATTCCAAGCTTTCTCCTACATCTTTCACGTGCAATGATCTCATTTAATCCATACAAAACTACTTAACAAAGGTATTAACAATACAGTTGAGAAGTTCGATGTTATATGCAGTTATTATTTGAAGTCTAAATTCTACTTATGAAAAATACAAAATTCAAATCAGTTCTAATCTGGAGCAAAATCAGCGTTCTAAACAAGTAAGCCAATCCATCATTTATTTGTTTATATCATCATTTAGTAATTTATCATACTTTAGTAAGTGTCTTTCATTTATCAAATGAAAAACACAAATAAGACACAGGCTCTCATTTTAGTGAGAATGAAGTCAACTTAACAGGGTTTGTACAGGAAATCTACAAATAAGAGATCATAACAAACTTCAGTTAATGGATAGGATAAACTCACTTCTCCCAGAACAACGGGAAAAAGTCAAATAAATCACAAAGATTATATTTTTAAAGACTCCAAGATGTTGTAGAAACAATGACCACAGGATAAGTTGAAATTTCATGGAGGAGGACCGTTTAAGATAAGCTGACTGCCACTAGACTTCTTTATTTTTATCCTGAGGTTTGGGTTTGATATCTGGGAGGCTCAATAAAAGATAGCCATTAGGGTGATGATGGGGAGGAGGGGAGGAGGAGAATAATGGTGATTAACTGTTGCATAACATATAATATTTTTGTTTCTGGAAAGGTATGTTTCTCTGATTGTTAGCTCACTTGCAAAACCATTTTGACAGATATACTGAGGCCAATGAATAATTACTTCCTTCTATCATACAATGTCATCTCCACCCAGATCTCAGTTTGTTTTTGATACGTCTCATGCCAAAGAATGCTCATCCTAGACTTTCTTACTATGGTTTTGGCAACAATGCATATGATAGCTCCAATAACATTACTAGACTATGTTTACCATTAATAAAGAGAGATTGTCCCTTCAAAACATATCCCAATTCTTCATTATACAAACAACATAAACAAGATTTTCCTTTATTCTTAATTCCCTCCTTACTATTATAATTATTTCAAAAGCTGTCATAAATTGTAAGTATACAAAGACAGCTGTTAACAGCATCATCTCTCATCTGTACAAATTTTCATGTTTAAATTCAATGAAACACAATACTCTTATGAAAATCCTCAAGGTACAGTATAAAAAGGCAGGTTTTAAATGTGATTTTTGCTAAAGGCAAATTGCATTGAACCTTATTGGCTTTTTACTACACTAGAGCATTTTCTCTTTGAAATTTGACACTAGAAGCCTCACAATATTTTGTCAGGTATAGTTTTTAATTGTCTTAAATAAGTGCTGAGTCCTTTCTCCTTAGGGAGGAGTGGTTGGCAACAGAAACAAGATAATTATTCCTCAATAAATTTTTGTTTTCAGGACTTTAAAAAGTTTCTTTTAATTCTCCAAAGGTGTTCTGATGTAGTAGTTTTTATAAGGAAAACATGTGTGAGATTTCATGACAAAAATGAACAGAGAAGAGTGGAGGAAATACTAATGTCATGGATATGGAAAAACTTTTTGTGCCTCTTCTACCTTCCATTTCAAATATGATACATATAACATGTTGATCACTTATTTGAAACTAAAGACTTTTTCCCTTTGCAAGAAATGTTTATATTTCTTTATTTTAAAGCTTCCATTCATTCTACGTCTTTCTCACCACACTTTTAGTCTTTCTGCAAGGAAATGAGTAAGTATGGCATATAATTCACACTTTCTCATATTTTTCACAAGCAACACCTTCTTGGGTACATCTGTAAAGGCAATACCTGTTAACTAACAAAACGGAATAGTTCTGTGAATTGTTTTTCTGGCAGCATGTTAGCCCTCGTGGTCCTTAAAGCCCATTGTAAAGAGTTGCTAAAAGGTGACTTCAGGCTGCAGGTGGTGAAAAGGAAGAGGAGAGTACATTTGGACTGATATTACCTGAGATGCTTTAAGGATTGGATCTCATAGTCACTGACCAAAGAGACGCTCAAATGTCAGGATGCTCAGGGATGTGACCTCGGATTCCTTGCAGATACTTCTGTGTGTATCACTTACTGTGATTAACAAAACTTGCTGATGCCACGTTGTCGATGGCTCTAGTTTTGAGGATGGCAATTGTGTTTTGTATTTGTGCTTCTGAATATCATAATTTGTCTTAATTTCTTCTTCTCTATTTATTAGGTTGTTGCAAAAACCATCACAGCTTTTGCCATTACTTTTAAATGGCAAAAACTGCAATCACTTTTGCACCAACCCAATATATGATCATTTAAATTTCATACAATATTTCAACATTGTGCCTTGTTATTAGTGACAAAAATATCTCTTGAATAAAATGAAAACTTCAGATTGGCCTAATTTGTGTAATATTCTTTGTGACTATGAAGTCTGTTTTAACAACAATCAAGAAAGCTTTACTATGAAAAGACAATACCTATTGCACCTAAAGTCTTAAGACAGCTAAAAGAATATTGTTTCTAAGTTATTTTTATTTTTAATTCTTATGGGTACTTAGTAGGTGTACATATTTATGGAGTACATGAGATGTTTTGATGCAGGCATGCAATGTGAAATGAACACGTCTTTCTGAAGAAAGGGATTTCCATCCCCTCAAGCATTTATTCATTGAACTGCAAGCAATCCAATTACAGTCTTTAAGTTATTTAAAAATGTACGGTTATTATTGGCTATAGTCACCCTGTTTTATTATCAAAGAATACTGTTCTTTTAATTGCAAAGTTTAGATCTACCAACTGAAAGAGTATAGAGGGTTACTTATGATATACCCTACAGCAAACAGGGTACAAATTAATTTTCAGGATACCTTGTTAGTTCTGTGGCCAATACCTCCGTACATATTTATTTCTGAAAAGCATCCTCTTGGCAGCCTTGAAGTTAGTGAAATGAGACCAGTTGTATTCATTTTGGTTTTCAGATACTATTTTAAGCAACTGTATTTTTTACTCACGTAATTAAGTCCCTGGATAAATTGATGAAAGAAATAAAGTTTTACCTGAGTCTTTCTAAAGTAACTTGAATTTTCCCAGCTACCAATAGCCTATGGGTATAAGTAAATCTACATTTATGCCAATACTATTATCTTCTTGATTCATCTTCTCAATCAGTTCAACTCTAGAATATTTGCCACTGTAGAAATCTTTCCATCTCTTCTAACTAATATGAGTATGCTCACACATTCTTTTGAACAAAGTCACTTTTTCTCAAAACTTTTGATGTTCAAGAGACAACTGCTGCCTTTCAGTAGCCATTCCTTCTTCCTATTGCTGTGCTTCCCAGGACTGCATTACATTCATTTTTATAACCCTGGGAAGTATACAACATGTGACTTAATTGAGTTTTCATTTAAGTAAGACATAATTTAGATATTAAAAAAATTAAGATGCTTAGGAATGTTAGGTAGGGTATATGAGTGCTACTTTTTTTTTTTTTTTCCATTTTTTAGTATTGAGAGTCATTCAGTACTGTCCAAAACTAAAACATGTAGTTAAAAAATAATTATTACTTGTGCTAAAAATTTAGGTAGGTAAACACATATTTACTAAGGGCCTCTTCTATACCAGGGTCTGTACTGCATGACTGAGGGCTTTGTAAGTTGATAATACAAAGGATGCAGTGAATAGGGCAGCTGTGCCCTAAAACTGGAGGTGATTCTTCTCTGCTCTGTTTTAGTAACATATTCCTATCATAAGAGAAAAGTAGAGGAAAAAATCCCCCTGTAACCTGATTTTAAAAATTCTATTGAAAATGACCTTGTGAGAACATCATATTATTCATATTGGGGAAAAAAGTGCTTCTTTTCTGTTTCAAAGGGGCTTAGAAAAAAATGGGATTTTGTCTATTCTTCAAAGGTCTACCTTTGTTTGGTTCACACAGAAGCTGCACAGCTGTTTCAACTGAACCTTGGTATAGAATTTGCTGGAAAAAAAAATCCATTTGCTAAATCAAAGCAGTGTGATATTATTCCTCTACAATTATATAACAATTAGAGATACAGAGATTTCTGTAAGCATCAGAACTGGCTCTGATGCACTAACAAAACCCATGAGACAGTTCTGTAGGATTTTGGCATGATATTAACCTACAAGGACATTTGTCCTACATCTTGCCTTCCTGCATCCTCCCATCCTGGATCTCATCCCAGCTTCTGGATTTAAGCTACCAAATGTTGATTATCTTAAGGGAGATATAGAAAGTACAATAGATAATCTGTTCTACTGATGTACTAAGCTTGATTTTAATGTGTCTTGAGCCAAAAAAAATCTTTCTGTGCCAAAATTTATGTACATATACTTTTCCAGGAAACTTACTGGAGTGTGGTAAATTATTGAAATTATTGAATGAATTCGATTAATTCATGTGCAAAAGACAAACATCTAAATTTTGTAAAAATAGTAATTATCATGACTTTTCCAATAAGGATTTTGAAGATATGGTTATCTTGTAATTTTACTTGGTGATGTATTTTGCTCTACTATAGTATTTGACTATACTATGTATAATTACTATTCATAATTATACATTTGCTGCAAAATCTGAATGTACCTTATTGTTGTTTTAGAAATGCACTTGACTTTTCCAAGTTTATACTCTAAGTTGCAAAAAGATGGGCAGATGAAACAACATCATACAACACTTCAAATTTAGGAAATTGCTAACAAAACAGGTACTTTGGGATATTATTTGAAATTCTATTTTTTTAGTAAAATTTTTGAAGTATACTTACTTTTTAAAGTAGAAAAATCTCAACATAAAATTGAAATTAGGAACAGGTCGTTTTTTTCTCTCTATGCCAGGCTCTTTCACTTAGGGCCTTTTATGTTGTGCCTCTCAGACAGAATTATCCCTCATAGGTAAAGTCTCCAAAAGTTTATTTAGGATTATGTCTAAACTACTTTAAAAAGAATTTTCTTTCTGCGTGGGGGCTGCCTGCCTGATGTTGGGTTTGCTCTGCTAGCCAGTAAGAATTATTTCAATCTGAAGATGATGGTTCCTTCCTCAAACTTATGTTACTTTTATCCCCTATCAGATATTCATAGGAAAATCTTGATGATTAAGATTGTTCTGTCACCAGGCAAATGTGAAGGTTTACAGCACAGAGAGGAAGATGGGGAATAAACAAGGTTAGAATTCAGAAGCTAAAAATCTAAAAAAAAAAATCTTTCTATTGGCTTTATTCCAAAACATTTTTATTTTCAATTGAGCTTAGATAAAACCTTTGTACTTGGCATTATATGCGCTACCCTATTATTTTTTCAAGTCATAAATACAAATTAGAAAAACACAAAACCAAATTATGCATTTTAAATTGTGTGCATATTTGTTAAAAAATGGAACTGTAACTTTGGATAACATTTTTGAGGTATAATTGAGAAAGATATCAATTGTTTATTTAGACCCAGAATAAAGTAAGTAGAACTGGCATAGATTCTGGTGATGTGCCATTTTCTTCTCTTTCTCCCAATTCGTTATAGTTTATATAACTTTGGGATACAGCTTCCACTGTCCGATTTCCAAATTTCCATCTATATGACTGATGAACAAAAGTGGTTGAGTTTAATCTCAAATTTCAATAAATTCATAGACTACAAATCATTTTTTAGTAAGAATTGTAGAGACACAATGGAAAAGACTAGAGAATATATTTCAAGTATTCCTAACTTCAAAGTACTAAGTTTACTGATTTTACTAGTAAGAAAAATATCCATTATTCTTTACAGTTTTAGGATTTTTAGCATCTGTGTGGTTGTGCTTTTAATTTTTTCCTGTATGAGGTAACTGCAATGTATGTGGATAAGTTATTTTACAATGACCTGTCTCTATGAATCAGAGTTATACAAATTCTAAACTTTAGAAACCCTCAGATTTCTAGTTTATGTCCTTTTGATGGGATCAAAAGAGGAAACAAATTTAATAACTGTCAAATAATTAGTACTAGAGGCATTTTATATATTTATGTAATTTGGAGTATGGATAATGTAATGGTAATTTATTATTTGTTATTACTATCTATTTCCATGCGAGAGAGAATATGTAGACATCTTATAACTAAGCATATTTTTTCCTAATGGTATTTTATATATACCACCATCATGCTAATTATAAAAATGTAATAAGCACTGTAATCCTAGCACTTTGGGAGGCCGAGACGGGCGGATCACGAGGTCAGGAGTTCGAGACCATCCTGGCTAACACGGTGAAACCCCTTCTCTACTAAAAAATACAAAAAGCTAGCCGGGAGAGGTGGCTGGCGCCTGTAGTCCCAGCTACTCGGGAGGCTGAGGCAGGAGAATGGCATAAACCCGGGAGGCGGAGCTTGCAGTGAGCTGAGATTCGGCCACTGCACTCCAGCCCAGGCCACAGAGCAAGACTCCGTCTCAAAAAAAAAAAAAAAGTAATAAGCAATGAGTAAATTTAACATGGTTAGCAAATATATTTCATTGATGACACAAGAGAAAGTCTTTTAGAATAAAAGATGCAGCATCTGTAATTCTTTTTCATTATTTAGACTCAGTAAATAAAAGTTGTACTATTAATTAAAGAGCACATATTTTCATGTTTTCTTTCTTTTAGATCATTTATAATTATATAAACCCATTGTTCTTTTATTGGCTTCCAAACATGTTAACTTGTCAATGATAATTATCCTTAACATAATACAACCTACTTATTACAATCAAAGTTTAGGACTTTTAAAAGCATATGATGAGGATAGAGTGTATTAACTCTGTCTGTTAAGTATGATAGACATTTAAGTCAATACCAAATACAATTAATAACAATTTTAGATAATCAGAAAAAAGAACATGACTAGTGTTGCCCAAATAGCAACTGTGATCATTCCATTGAGGCTGTGTATCAAACAACAGGCTGTTCTTTAAATCACTTGGGACCCAACCCTGACTTTTATTAAATAAATGTTTCTTATAAAATTCTACAGAGAATTGATTTCTGCATAGCATCAGCCCTTGTCTTATAGAACCATAAATATGCTGTTTTCATGAACTGTGTATCTGACCTTGAAAATAAGGTCAGGATTCAAAGTTATTATATTTCAATTTCCTGAAAGAATGCCATGAAAATATATAGCCTCTTGTTACTGCCTGATTGTTAAATTTGATAGGACAGTCATGAAAATAAATGCTGTCTTGCATCATCAGAGCTTAGATGTATCTGCATGGATCTAAAGAGAACCACTTAGAAGCCAAAATGAGAGAAGTGCCATAAGTAGAATCAGAAATTTAATTTAGTTTGTTTCTGATTTTTATTTATTTTCCCAAAAATGGATGTTTGTGGTGCAATTTCTGGACATATTTCATGTAGGGCTCTGCTTGTGTTTTCTTAGAACAGAAGTTAAGTGAATAACAGAAGAAAGATGGTTGATAAAGAAAGAACATGGGTTCTCTGATTTAGTTTCAACTGTGTTTAGTCATAGGACAATTAATTTTGTTATATGTGTCACCATATGTGTGTATTATGTTGATTTTTGAACAAAAAATTATCCACATGGTTCAAATACGGGTCTTTCTCTGATCAGACTATTAGGAAAATCTTATCATATATGAGACTGCTTTATGTTACCTCCCAAGTTAAATAAGTGTGACCATATGTGGTCTCAGCAGATTATAAAGCACAGGCAAAGCCCTCTACTCAAAAATCTTTGGAAATACATCATTATAGTAGCAATGTGTTATTTCAGGCCTAGCTCAAGATTAAATTATTCTATTAAATAATATAACATGTACATAGAAAACATACGTAACATGCATAAAAGTTGCATATAACTTATGTATCAAAATCATAGCTAATAATAAAACAAACATTGAGTGTTTATTCCCTCAATTCTATCTTCATGCTGTCCCCTCAGAGGTAAACATGATTTTGAATTGTTTCCTTACCATCTACTGGCTGTAAATATAAGCCATCGCATATGCATATATTCCTAAACAATATTTTATTCATTTTTCCTATTTTAAATGGCATTATACAATATATTTTCTTAAGCACTTTATTTTTTTCCGCAGCCAACAATACCATCCTAAAATTCATACATATTGTTGAATGTAGCTTTTGTTTAATCTTTGTCAGTGCTATATAATTATATTCCACTGTGTGACTGAATATGCTATAATTTATTTATACACTAATTCTCTGATGGACATATGTGGGTTTCCAGTTTCTCAGTATTACAAACAATACTGTTATGAATATCTTTATACTTGTCTGCTGGAGCATGGGTGTGGACATTTTCTTAGGTCCTCTATATGGTTTTTTTTTTTTTTTTTTTTTTTTTTTTTTTTTTTTTTAAATACAGAGTCTTGCACCGTCGCCTGGGATGGAGTTCAATGGTGTGATCTCAATTCACTGCAACCTCCGCCTTCCGGGTTCAAGCGATTCTCCTGCCTCTGCCTCCCTACTAACTGGGATTACAGGTGCCCGCCATAGCTCCCGGCTAATTTTTGTATTGTTAGTAGAGATGGGGTTTCGCTATGTTGGCCAGGCTGATCTCGAAGTCTTGACCTCATGATCCACCTGCCTTGGCCTCCAAAAGTGCTGGGATTACGGGCATGAGCCACCGTGCCTGGCAATGTTTGGTTTCAAAAGATAATGTCAGATCGTTTCTATTGTGTGATAATCACTTTTTTTCCTGCCACCAGCAATACTTACCAGATCATATTACTTCTACTCTTAGCCAATATTTAGTATTATATGCATTGATAATAGACCCATTCAACGTCAATGCAATAGTACAAAGTTGATTTATAGGGTTTTATATTCCACATTGAAAATAACTTTTAAGAGCTGCCACTTGAAAAGAGTATAATATATCCCTCCCTATTCAAAATACATGTGCATGATGTTAGATTTTCCTCATAAACATATCACAATAAATTAAACACAGAAAGAAAGGTTGAGAATCCGGTTGTCTCTTATTAAGCCAAACATTAATAGATTTGCAAAAATGTGAAGCAATGCTATTCTTTCACTGAATTAATTTTGTTTTGAAATCTATAGTATTTTTTATAAAATATATTTTTGTTAAAGTTTAACACATCTGTTATTTTGTGAAAGACAGTAACGATTTAATCTATTCTCATATCTGTATAATACACATATTTATTGAGTAGACTCTTTTAGAGCAATTTTAAATATATGAAAAAGTTAGTTTTTAATGAAATGAAATTTTAAAAGTTATTATTTTAATGTTTATTGTTCAGCTTTTTACTTTTTTACAGTGTTAGTTTATAGATAACCAAATATCAATAGATATAACCCATGAAAACAAAAAGATATTTTGGGTCCTCAATAATTTTTGTTTTGGTTTGTCAGCTTTATTGAGATACAATTTATAAAACTAAAATTTACCTGTTTTAAGCACGTTATTCAATGATTTTGCCAAATGCAAACTGCTGTGTAATCATCATTGCAGTCATAACATAAAACATTTTTATTTCCCCAAAATTTCTTCCTCCTATCCACCTTGGCGAGCACTCATCTGCTTTGTATCAGTATATCTTTGCCTTTTCTTGAATTTTAAGAAATTCAGTCATATAGTTTGCAGTGTTTTCATCTGGCTTCTTTCACTTTGAATACTTTCGAAGTTCATTCATGTTGTTGCATCTATTAGCAGTTTGTTCTTTTTACTGATGAGTAGTATTTTATTGTTTACCTATACCACCACTTGCTCACACATACATCAGTTGGTAGACATTAGTTTTCTTCAGTTTTTGGGTACTAAAAATAATGTTTTTACATGTATCCATGTCACATTTTTGTATAAAAATATATTTTTCTTTTGGTTTAAAAACCTAGAAATGGAATTTCTGGGACATATGATAAGTAATTGCTTAACATTATAAGAAACTTAGAGTGTTTCCCAAAGTAACTACCATTTTGCATTTTAACTAACAATATATGAGATTTTCAATTGTACCACATCATTTTCCAAAGTTGGTTTTGTCAATCATTTTAATTTTGGTCATTCTAGTATACATATTATAGCATTTACTATTTCTTAGATTTACATTTCCCTAATGACTAATATTACTAATATTACATATCTTTTTATGTGTTTGCCATTTGTATATATTCTCTGGTGAAAAGTCTCTTTAATTCAACATTTTAAATATTGGACTCCGTGCATTTTTATTACTGCATTATAAGGATTATCATCATTTCAGGACACCTCACTGATGCCAAAATCTGTGGATAATCAAGTACCTTATACAAAACGGCATAATATATACATACAAAATACGTACATCTTTCCACATACTTTAAATCATTTCTATATTACTTATAATATCTACAACAACGCAAATGGTGTATAAATCATTGTTATACTTTTTTGTTGTATTGCTATTTTAATGTATTTATTTATTTATTTATTTATTTATTTATTTATTTATTTATTTATTTTTTTGAGACGGAGTCTCGCTCTGTCCCCCAGGCTGGAGTGCAGTGGCCGGATCTCAGCTCACTGCAAGCTCCGCCTCCCGGGTTTACGCCATTCTGTCGCCTCAGCCTCCGGAGTAGTTGGGACTACAGGCGCCCGTCATCACGCCCGGCTAATTTTTTGTATATTTTTTTTAGTAGAGACGGGGTTTCACCGTGTTAACCAGGATGGTCTCGATCTCCTGACCTCGTGATCCGCCCGTCTCGGCCTCCCAAAGTGCTGGGATTACAGGCTTGAGCCACCGCGCCCGGCCTATTTTTAGTATTTTCAAACTGGTTGGTTGACTCCACACATGCAGAACCTATGAATATGGAGGTTTGACTGTGTTTATGTATTTAGGGTATAAGTCCTTTCCTGGATATGTAGTTTTTAAATACTTTCTCCCATTCTCTGACTTGTTCATTTCCTTAACAGTGATTTTTGAAGAATATAAGTTTTACATTTTGATAAAGTTTAATTTACTTGTTGTATCTTTCTTAAGAAATTCTTGCCCATTCAAAGCCACTTGGAATTTTCAAGTGTTCTATTTTAGATGGTGTAATGTTTTTCCTGCTATTTTTATGTCCTCAATCTATTTGAAGTTAATTTTGGAATATAATCTGTGGAAAAGGTCAATCTTTGTATTTTTGCGTATGGATGTCCAACTGTTTCACCACTTCAGTTTGAAAAAATTATTCTTTGACCATTGAGCCACCTTAGCACTTTGTTGAAAATTGGTTGGTCATATATGTGGAGGTTTGTTTATGAATTCCTTCTGTTCTATTGATCTATGTATGCATTTATTACATCAAACTACATTGTCTAGATTATTGTAGTTTTATAGTAAGTTTTAAAATTATATAGTAAAAATCCTCCATCTTTGTTGTTGTTGTAATTGTTTGATTTATTTTAGATCCATTGCATGTAAATATAAAATCTTAGTTTGTGAGTTTGTACAAAAAAAGAGCGATTTTAACTGGTATTTGTTGAATTTACAATCAATTTTGGGAAGGACTATAATCTAATAATATTGAGTCTTTGATTCATGTTTGGTTATATCTTTCCATTTCTTTGTACCTTTTAAAATTTTTCTTGAAAATATTTTGTGTATTGTACTATGCATGTTTTGATCATATTTTGTTAATTTATCCCTAAGATTTTTCATTTTAATGCGATTTAAGTGGTAGTTTTCTTTAAAAATTAATTTCATTTTTTTGTTGCTGAAATATAGAAATACCATTGATTTTGTACACTGAATTTGTACCCTGTGGATCGCTACGTTAATTGTTTAGATCTTGTAACATTTTCTAGGTTACTTCAGATTTTCTTTTTTTCTTTTTTTTTTTTTTTTGAGACGGAGTCTTGCTCTGTCGCCCAGGCTGGACTGCAGCGGCCGGATCTCAGCTCACTGCAAGCTCCGCCTCCCGGGTTTTCGCCATTCTCCTGCCTCAGCCTCCCGAGTAGCTGGGACTACAGGTGCCCACCACCTCGCCCGGCTAGTTTTTTGTATTTTTTTTAGTAGAGACGGGGTTTCACCGTGTTAGCCAGGATGGTCTCGATCTCCTGACCTCGTGATCCACCCGTCTCGGCCTCCCAAAGTGCTAGGATTACAGGCTTGAGCCACCGCGCCCGGCACTTCAGATTTTCTATGTAAACTTTCATGTTATCTGTAGATAAAGACAGTTTTACATATATCTTTCCAATTATCATGTCTTTTATTTCTTTCTCTTGTATTATTTCCCAGAACTATAACCTTCAATGCAATGTTGAAGAAGTTGTGAGTAAACACCCTTGTCTTTTTTCAAATCTTAAGGGAAAGCCTTCCATTCTTCGTAATTCAGTATGATGCTATTGATGGTTTTTGTAGGCTCTAGGAATGAGTCTGCCTCAGTATCTCTCCTATGCTGAATCTATGGCTAGAAAAGTTTCCATACCTAGAAATGTTCTATATCTAGAGAGTATGAAAAGCATTAAAGAGTAATGGATTCCAAGGGTGGCTGCATGGGCATTAGCAGTCAGCTACATTCCCTGCCTTTGGGGATCTGACAGCCACATTCTCATGGCCCCCTGAGATGGACATTTTTTTTTTGGAAGATACACAGTGTAGCATTCTGTGAAATAATTTATATTTAAAAATCAGGACTCTCTCATGGAGAACAGACTTTAGAAAGGCTACTGAGGGAGTGAGAATGCCATTTGGTTGTTGCAGTATTCAGGTGAAAGATGGTGATGGCTCGGATTTAATAGTAATGGTAGATATTGTGAGATTTAGAATACATTTTGAAGGTAAAGCTGAAGGGATTCACTGATGTATTTAATGTGGGGTAACAGGGGAAGTAGAAAGTCAGAGATCTATCTACTTTTAACTTGAGGTGCAGGCTGCTAGAGGACAAGCAGGTTTTGGGGTGGTAAGTCCACAGTTCAGTCTTATATATGTAAAATTTTAAATACTTATTGGAGACCTAAATGGAGATGTTGAAGGAAATTGCCTATATTAGAGAAAGTGCACATTTTAGCCTAGTGAGCCTAACAATGTGGCTAAGAAAATAATAGAGGCTGTAATAGTACAGTATTATGCCCTCCCAAGGCTAGTATATTCACAGAAATGCCACCTCATAAGTGTGGAGTCCAGTTCAACTTCCTCTATTTTTATTTAATATTATTTTTATAACATTATTGTGTAGATAAAAGCTCACTGCAAAAGTAGCATATAAATAATGTGCAAAAAATTATAATAATCATGGGAACAAATTGGCATAAAGGTAAAAAAAGAATTTTTGCTCTCCTTTGTTCATACTGTGATTTGGAACCATAGTGAAAAGTCTTAAAATTGTAAAAGAATGTCACTGTAGGAATTAAAGTAACTAAAAATTCCAGTAAATATAGATGTTGATATATCTTAGCTACATTATCTCAGTTGATACTTCAGCTGTAAAATGCTTTGCTTACTCAATATTAAATTTGAAAATGCAAGGATCATATGGTCCATTGGAAGACCACATGGTGTGCTGTGCAATGCATTGTCCTGCTCCAGGATAGCCACAGAAACATTTTGTTGTAGCAAGTTCTTAATAATAAGCTCAGTGGCTGCTTTAGTTTCCCCTGATAGGACTGAATCAACTTCCTCACAAACATAGGCATTGATATAAATATGGCCACTATTCTATAAAGTTTAAAATTCAAATTCATGTCCTTTTCTTTAATGGCATATCACTTAACACACTGTGCGAGCTTCCATGTTGCAGGTAAAAATACTGAACACTTATTTCTGAAGTGAATGCTTATGGTTCATGATGTAAAGCATTCTAAAATTCCAAACATTCTAAAATATGTGTCAGATTCTGTGGAAACACAGAGCAGTACATCCTGTAAGTCAGTTTTGATCTAAAATATACTGCCAGTCCTTATTTTCTTTGCAAGTTTCACTTAAGATTTCATGTAGTTGATGCTATGGAATAAAATGTAAGTGATTCCACACACACAAAATATTAGTTCCCATGGGTTAGAAGACCGTTGTTTGTATTGAAACACAGGAATTCTTCATATGTGATGGATCCAGGCAATGCTAAACCTCCATCACCCTAATTTAATTTTAGGAAATCCAATTAATCGAGCACTTTCTTAATTTTAGGCAAGATGATAGAAACTTTTATATCCGTTATATCATAGGACAATGTTTCCGTGTTTTTGTTATTGTATAATTTATACACAACAAAATTCAATATTTTAAAGTGTGCAGTTTCTGAAAGTTTCGACAATATATGCAGTTGTGAACTCAGCACAATAATCAAAAAATAGTTTCATCATGGCCCCAAATTTCCCCTTCCTTTATACACAATCTTGCCCTCCATTCTCAACCTATGGACACCGTTGATTTGTGTCTTATTCCTACAGACTGGTTTTCTAGAATGTCATATAAACTAAACCATGTAGCATGTATCCTTTTGAGGCTGGCTTCTTTTACTTAACATGGTACATTTGATATTAATCTACATTATTGGTGTATCATTTGTGCATTTCTTGTTATTGCCAATTAGTATTCCATAATTTGATGCGTATCCATATGCTTAATTTTAATTAAGTTGAGGTACTATGGTATACACATTCACATAATGTTTTGTGTGAAGAAATTTTTATTTTTAATTTGTTAAACAGCTAGGAATAGAATTTCTGGGTCATATGGTAAGCGTACATTTAATTTCATAAAAGACTGAAAAATTATTTTCTGAAGTGGTTGCTCCAGTTTGCATTCCCTTTAATGATGTATGAGAGCTCCAGTTGCTCTGTATTGTCACCAGTACTTGATATGGTCATGATTTTATTTTTAAAGCCATTCTAATAGGTTGCGGTGGCATCTCATTGCAATTTTAATTAGTTGTAGTAAAATTTCAATTGGTATCCTAAAAGAGGCTATGGATAAGCCCGTATATAGAAGTTTCATATTCAAGTACTTTATTTTAGTTTTGGAAAGTTTAGTTAAGTTCTATGTCAATCAGTGTGCAAATAATATGATTAAGGTTTTTATTTCATCTCTCTGCTTCTCTCTCTTCATTGTTATGAAGTGTCATACACAAAATGGCTACAATTCTTAAGGAGGGAAAAAGAGACTAGGGCTTTCCTAATAAATATTTTATATGATTGGATTTTGAATATTTGGGAAATTGTCAAATGACTTGTTATTTTTTTCATATCCTTGACACATGAAATATAACTTTGATACAGTTTGGATGTTTATCTCCTCTAAATCTCATGCTGAAGTATGATCTCTGATGTTGGAGGTGGGGCATGGTGAGAGGTATTTGGGTGTTAACAGCTTCGGTGTCCTCCCCATAGTAATAAGTGAATTTTTGCTTTGTCAGTTCATGCAAGAGCTGATGGTTTTAAAAAAGCCTGGCCTCTCTCTTGCTCCCTCTCTTGCCATGTGATGTACCAGTTCCCACTTTGCCTTTTTCCACCATGATTCTAAGCTTCCTGAGGACTCACCAGAAGCAGATGCCAGTATCATACCTCCTATAAATCCTGCAGACCAATGAGCCAAAATAAACTTCTTTTCTTTATAAATTATCCAGCCCCAGATATTTCTTTACAACAATGCAAAATGGACCAGCACAACTTATTCAACTAAGAATATTTTTACCTGGCAATGAAGGCCAAAAGATCTTAGAGCAAACTTCATAGATAGATACATGAAAGAGCACCCATACAAAGTTTCTACCTTTATGGACTTCAAAAAGGAGAGCATTTTATTTATGTTAAAAATCTATTAAATTCCACTACATAGGAATGAGTTATCAAAATTTATGGTTACCTAATAGGCTAGTACTTCCTGAGAGACAACTTAATGAAAGCATATCTCATTATAAATCCTCCAAAAGAGAATAAAAAAGAGCAAAATACTTTTTAAATTTTCTTATATTTTTCTAGGATCCATGGGGAAAAGTTTCATGGGATATGCAAGACAATTGCTTTAAGCTACCTATTGAATTTTTTGTCTTGCATTTATTTTGGAGAGAATACATATCAAAAATGTAGCCACAACCAAAATCATTATCCTCAAGAAAAACATTAAAGAATGTAGATTATGAAACCATTTTTGAAATGTTTATATAAGAAGAGGCAAGCAAAGGTATCAGAACAAAACATAAAAATATGAAAAGTCAGATTTTTAAAATGCTCATATTATTTAAACCTTTCATTTAGTAAGGAAATTAATATAGGACCAATTTTATCAAAATTTATGAAAAATAAGCACTTACTCTTGTTAATAAAAACTACATAGGTGATTTGAGTTAAGACAATATGCCTTTCCTTTTATTTATAGAAAGGGCAAGTATGTGCATCTGTTTGACTATCGTTAGTTTTGTTTGTTTTGAACTTATTGATTAAGGTAGTGTAAGATTTTTCTTAAAAAATTAATTATAAAATGCATTCATATAATTTGTGTACTCAATTATATTCTAATTAGTGTAATTATAAAGGAGATGGGGGTATGGTTCACCACATACCACCTGTTGTATTACTTACTCAATGTTATTTTAAATCCACTCACTTTTTAAAACTTAAATTCCGACTTCATCCTCATCTCAAGTAATAATATCTACAAAATCATGTGTGTAAAATTTAACTCGATTATTTTTTATTTGCATTAAAATAAACACATTTTTCATGTATAAAATATTTGCTTATGAGCAAACTAAAATAATTTTCCATATCACTAGTAATGTACCTACTGGTACAATACTAGAGTTATTTTCAGCACTAGTGTCTTTCCAAATTATGTTAACTGACATTGTAAGATATTTAAAATATAATAATGAATTTCACAATTTTAAAGAATAAGTTCTTTTTTGAAGCTTAAGACAAAATAGAAAATTGAAATCTATACATGTTTTTTATTTTAATGGTTATAGATTACAATTACATATAAGTAATAAAATTTATATAGTAAGATTTTACAACCTAAAAAGATGCCTAGGTGAGCAAAGAACAACTTTTAGAACTAAAGAATGGTAATATTATATTGGCATTGCATTTTAGTACAAAACTAATTTTTGACACATTCTTGAAGAACTAAAGAATCGCAGTTTTACTGAATTTTATTAATTAGAGATTCTCCCTCCATATGTTGTGCATATTCAAAATCATTATAACATTTATTCAAATTTTAATATAATATAGACATGTGTAAATATGATCATGAATAGTTTTAAACTAGTTTTAATTGCTTCTAGTGTGGTGTGTACTTTTATAAAGCTCGTATTTTAATGCGAACTTCAAACTTTGTTAAACCTTAGGTAATCATTTTTCCCCCAAATTGCTACATAAAAGCTAGAACTGTCAAAGAGAGAATAGATCGTGAAAAACAATGAAAACATCTCTGAGAAGACCTGCTTTTAATGCTTTAATAAACAGTTGAGGGTAACATAGTATCCTTCAAATTTTACTTAGCACCACACTTCTAGTGCCATAGCTCCATTTGACCCTATAAAATGCTGTTAATAGCTCTATTTACTATAATTTATTGCTACCAAGGTGGAAAGCCACAATGCTATGGAACTAGTAATGCAGCAATATGCAACCTCAAACTCTGTAACATGGCTATATTTTGAAATCATTAAAATGCAGATGAGGATTAAGCTAAAGACTGATTTTGTGATTGCTTTTAGGATATTGAATAGTTCTTAAAATATGCGTATGGGTGAATGTGTATAAATAACTTGCATATTAGCGTATTTTAAAGTTGCTCTGATGGGGTGGGTGTTTTCTTCGGCCTATGATTTCCCAGTTATTTTTAAAATGCTCTGTGATGCATCAAGTAATCATTTAAGTCCCTGGTTTCCACTCTTATAATTATAAATATATAGCTCTCTACACTTTTTTCCATGAATTTTCAGGTGTTACCTTTATGTGATATTTAAAATGTTCTAGAACCGAGAAATGTTCCCATTATAACATTTTGCATTACCTGTTTGCATCATATTATTGTGGGGTATTTAAAATCAGTAGATATTATTGTTCCAGGCAAACTTTTTTAATGGTATCTATTCATATATGCATACATTAACAAATACTTACATCTATATAAAATTTCTTGGATCAAAATCTTGACTTTGTGTTAACCTATTCTTTCAGGATATGAATGAAAACATCTCTATGTCTAGAGAACATGCTTATTATCTACAGGACTAAGCACCACATTATCTAGTCTATTTCTATAGAAATTAAAATCTATTGAAACATTAAAATTTGATATTTCAAAGTAGAATTGATTTTTTTAGGAGAATTACACATATTCTTCATATTTGATAGTCACTCTCTCTCTGTAAAGGTTGCAAATTTTTTATTCTTTCTTTGGACTTCCTGCTTTTACTTAGCTCAATGCCTCTTAAAGGCACTAAATGGACAAAAGAGGGTCCTTCACAGACCACTTAGTTTTCTTCCATGGCTCTATACCCATTGATCCACAGACGCGGTATTTTTTACAAAATGTTATGGAGAAAATTATTACTTCTTACACTTGTTAGAATCAATGATAAAATTCTGGGAACATCTCGACATTGTATTTCTCTTTTCACTCTAAATTGTCTCAACCACGCCAATGACCTCAACTATTTTATATATTCATCAATATCTTTCAAAGATAAACATTCCCTTCTGATCACTTTTGAGCTACAGACTCTCCACTCTTCAGGTCCGCTTTGAAACACGTTAAACTTTGTATTTTCTAAACCCACGACTTTTTTCTCCTCAGCCTAATATGCTCCTGCCTCCTGTTCTCTTTCTGTGTTAATGGTATCACTATGGCACTTAAGTACTCTCTAAACAAATGCAGTCTTCTAGCTGGCTTCTTGAATTTCAGTCTTGCTTTCTTCAGTTTTATTAACCACACTACAATTGAAATGTGATCTGTTTAAAAGATAGGTCTTAACCTACAATTCACTATTTTAGAAAAATTAATACTTCAAAAATATCTATAGATAAAGTTCAAACACCATGGAGGAGCATACAGTTCCTACCTCAGAGAGGTGCAGGGACAATCTTGCATACTCCTTTCCTTGTATCTCTTACCAGCTCACTTTTGCCTTGGGGTTATGTTCAGCCATTGGGAAACATTGTAGGGGAACAGAGTCAAGGACTAGAGTTAGAAGAGGAGAACCACACTGCTTTAACTACTATAATTTTGTAACCCATTTTGAGATATACATATATACACACACACACACACACACACATGCACACATTTGTACATGCACACACACGTATTTTTTTCCAGGAAGTGGATTCCTTCCAGCTTTATTATTTTTTTTCCAAGATTGCTCTGGCTATTTAGGCTTTTTTGTGGTTCCATATGAATGGTAGGATTATCTTTCATATTTTTTGTAAAAATTTACATTGATATTTTGATAGGGATTACATCGAATCAGAAGGTGGCTTTGACATATATGGACATTTTAATGAATTAAAGTCTTCTAATCCATGAAGACAGGATCTTTCTATATATTTGTCTTTTAAAATTACTTCAAGAAATGTTTTATAGTTTTCAGTGTATAAGTCTTTTACATCCTGGTTAAGTTATCCCTAGAAACTTTATTATTTTTAATGCTATTGTATATGGAATTTTTTTTTTTTTTTTTTTTTTTTTAAGACGGAGTCTTGCTCTGTCGCCCAGGCTGGAGTGCAGTGGCCGGATTCAGCTCACTGCAAGCTCCACCGCCCGGGTTTACACCATTCTCCTGCCTCAGCCTCCCAAGTAGCTGTGACTACAGGCGCCCGCCACCTCACCTGGCTAGTTTTTTGTATTTTTTAGTAGAGACGGAGTTTCACCGTATTAGCCAGGATGGTCTCGATCTCCTGACCTCGTGATCCACCCGTCTTGGCCTCCCAAAGTGCTGGGATTACAGGCTTGAGCCACCGCGCCCGGCCATATATGGAATTTTTAAAAGGTTTTTGAACATTTCATTGTTAGTGTGTATAGAAACACAACTTATTTTGAATATCAATTTTTATCTGCATGTTTACTGAATTGTTCATTAGTTCTACCAGTTGTATGTATGTGTGCGTGTGTGTGTGTGTGCAGGCAGCAACCTTAGGGTTTTCTACAAATAAATTTATAAAATTATGTCATTTGCAAATAGAGATGATTTAATTTCTTCATTTTTAGTTTGGATGTCATTTATTTCTTTTTCTCGACTCTTTACCCTGGCTAGGTTCTCCTTGAATAGAAGTGGTGAGAGTGAGCATCCTTACCTGCTCCTAATCTTAAAGGAAAAGCTTTCAGTTTTTCACCACTGAGTATGATGTTAGTTGTGGACTTTTCATGTATGACCTTTATCATATGGAGGTAAATTCTCTCTATACCAGTTTGTTAAGAGTTTTTATCATAAAAGAGTGTTGAATGGAACAGAATAGAGCATAGAAAAATATACACACTGGTACAGTTAACTGATCTTTGAAAAGAGTATAAAAAATAAACACAACAGGGAAAGAATAGTCTCTACAACAAATGGTATTTGGAAAACTGAATATCACATGCAATATATTGAAATTAGAACCTTGTCTTATACCGTACATAAAAAGGATGCAAAATTATTAAAGATTTAACCATAAGATTGAAAACAGTAAGAGTCATAAAATAATACATGGGGGGATCTTCCTGACATTAGCCTTGGCAATGATTTTTTGTATATGACACTAAAATCACAAACAACAAAAGTAAAAAAATAGACAACTGGTACCACATCAAACTAAAAAGCTTTGTACAGCAATGGAGCCAATCAACAGAGTTTAAAGTCACTCAACAGAATGGTAGAAAATATTTGCAAACTACATATCTCACAAGGGGTTAATATCCATATATATAAGGAATATCCACAATTCAATAGCAAAGACACAAATAGCCTGATTTAAAAATAGGCAATAGACTTGAATAGTCATTTCTTCAAAGGAGACAAACAAGTAGCTCACAGGTGTATTAAAAGATTCTCAGTGTCACTAATCATCAGGGAAATGCAAATTAAAAACATGATGAGATACCACTTTAACCCTTTAGGATGACCACTATCCAATACAGAAAAAAATGAAAGATAAATGTTGGCAATGATATGGAAAATTAGAGTCTTTGTACACTATTGTTGGGAATGTAAAATGGTGCAGCTGCTATAAAAAATAGTACAGAGGTTTCTCAAAATTAAAAATAGAACTATCATATGATTCAGAAATGCCATTTCTGGGTATATATCCAAAAGAACTGAAATCAGGATTTTGAAGAGATATTGGTACTTCCATGTTTATTACACTGATATTCACAATAGCCAAGATATGGAAACCACATGAATCTCTATTGAAAGATGAATGAAAAAAATGTGGCAAATACACACAATGAAGTCCTGTTCAGTTTTAATAAAGAAGTAAATCCTGAAATATGTGACAACATGGACTAACCTGGGGGGCATTACGCTAAGTGAAATAAACTAGTTACAGAAGGACAAATACCACATGATTCCACTTATATGAGGTATACAAAATAGTCAAACTCATAGAAACAGAGAGTAGAATGGTGGTTGTCCAGGGCTGGAGTGAGAGGGAAATGGGTAGGTGCTGTTTAATGGCTATGACGTTTCAGTTTCAGTTATGCAAGATGAAATAAATTGTAGTGGATTGTTGTGTAACACCGTACCTATCATTAACTATTCTGTATCGTGCACTTAAAATTTGTTAATAGGGTAGATCTTATCTTCTTAAGGGTTTTTTTTTTTTTTTTTTTTTTTTTGAGACGAGTCTCGCTCTGTCTCCCGGGCTGGAGTGCAGTGGCCGGATCTCAGCTCACTGCAAGCTCCGCCTCCCGAGTTCACACCATTCTCCTGCCTCAGCCTCCCGAGTAGCTGGGACTACAGGCGCCCGCCACCTCGCCCGGCTAGTTTTTTGTATTTTTTAGTAGAGACGGGGTTTCACCGTGTTAGCCGGGATGGTCTCGATCTCCTGACCTCGTGATCCGCCCGTCTCGGCCTCCCAAAGTGCTGGGATTACAGGCTTGAGCCACCGCGCCCGGTCTCTTAAGGGTTCTTATCACAATTTAAAACAAAACAAAAACAACACACGAAGAGAGAGAGAAACTGGGGAGAAAGATCTCTTTCCTAGTCTTTTGAAATAACTGCATGTTCTTTGTGGTTCCTACTAAGATGGGACAGAGCTGCCCCATTTTGCCAAAGCTGTCCTCAGCTTAGGCATGGTTTCCTCCTCTCTTTGTACCTCCAGCTGTAAGAGTGGTAATAATTTCCTGCAGTTACTAATCTCTGGGCCTTTTCCCATTCATTTTTTTGTCCTCCTTGCTCCTCAATCACCTTTTATTCTCGTTGTTATTCCTCATTTACCTGACTGGAATGGGCTCTCTTTACCTGACTGAAACCTGAATGATAGAATTTTTATGTAAGTACCTCTCAATCTGATCTCAGTGATTAAAAATAAGGACCTTATTGGAGCCAGGCTTGCATCATCTATATAATCATTAGTCATTTGGGCAAATCCCTCACAACTTTCTGGGCCTCTTTTTCCTCATCTGACTATCTGGGGATTCTAACACCTGCCCCACAGGATGGTAAAGGATTAATTTAGAATTAATTTTGAAATGATTTAGAATTTAGAATTAAATGCATATTCATCACAGTACCTAGCATCTGGAAAAGCACTCACTACCTGGGATGTTGCTGTTCCTTCAAGGACTATGCTACCACAGCTGATGCACTCTTGAAAGCACCACCTCTTGGCTGGAGACCAACCAACACAAAACTAGTACACTTGACAAAAATACAACCAAGGACCCTCAGAAAATTCCACTTCACTCCCCTGCTACTTCCACTGGGGCAGGTGCTGGTATCCATGGCTGAGAGATCCGAAGATGAATTACATCACAGGGCTCTTTGTAAACGTTCCCCAGTACAAGTCCAGAGCTCAGTATCTCTGCATGGTGGCTAATCCAAAAGAGAAATAACACTCACTGCAGTTCGGCTTTCAGGAAGCCCCATCCCTAGGGATAAGGGGAGAGCACTTCATCAAGGGAGTACCCCATCGGACAAAAGAATTTGGACAGCAGCCCTTAAGTCCCATTCTACCCAACAACTGCAGAATATACATTCTATACTCTGAGGAAAATAAGTCATTATACGAAAAGATACTTGCACAGACATATTTATAGCAGCAAAATTTGCAATTGAAAAAATAAAGTACCAGCTCAAATGCCCATTAATCAAGGAGTGGATAAAGAAAATGTGATACAAATACACACACACGTGTGTGTGTCTATATGTATATACTACTCAGCCATAAAAAGGAATGAAATAATGGCACTTGCAGCAACCCAAATGGAATTTGAGACCACTATTTAAAGCGAGGTAACTAGAATGGAAAACCAAACATAATATATTCTTACTCATAAGTGGGCACTAAGCTATGAAGATACAAAGACATAAGAATGACATAATGGAGTTTGGGGTTTCAGGGGAAAGGGTGGGATGGAGTGAGGGATAAATGACAACACTTCGGGTACAGTGTACACTGCTCAGGTGATGGGCACACCAAAATCTCAGAAATCACCACTAAATAACTTATTCATGTAATCAGACACTACCTGTTCCCCCAAAACCTATTGAAATAAATTAAAAAAAAAGTTCAAAAGATCTACTGAACAGCAAATAAATAAATAAATACATAAATAAATAATAAATAGATAAATACAATGTTATTCAAAATTAACACCAAATCTTCTTGGCTTGTTGTTTGCAGAATCTATTATTTTATTCCTTTTAAAATTAAAATTGTATAATTGCATTTCTCTGCCTGGCACTATTCTTGTAAAATTTTCTGATTTCTTAAAAGTAACTGACATATATTCATGTCTGTGTTACCACAATGCCCTGAAATAAATTTCTTCTGGCAGTGGAACTTAAACTCATTTAGAGTAGGGAAGTGGTCTTGCAAAATTTCTTCACCTTTTGGATTTCAATTATTTTTGATCAATGTTGATTTACACTTTAGTCCAAAGTTCAAGTTCTTGGCAGAGGAGATTGATTCTAATTCTTGTGTTGTAGAAATGATGCATTCTGACTTCTATGAATGTGGCACACACATACACACACACACACACACACACACACACACACACACACACACTTACTTCACCTTACATATCCAAGAAAAGAAGACTAGTGGAGGATAACTTTCTCAAATATCTTTCCTCACTAATTGCAATTCTAGAAATTATCAGAGGAGCAGAGTGTCATTTTTTTCCTTAAGCTTTTTTCAATTTAAAGGCAATGAGGAAAAGAACGAATAGACTACTGAGTGACTACCAGGTAAAAAGTACTCACTGATTAAGAATTTCTATGCAAGACCTTGACTTCACATACGTGAGACTTATTTTTGTGTGTGCCCATGTCGAAGAAATGAATTTTGCTCCTAGATATAAGAAAGCTCATTTTCTTTTTGTTTTCACGAAATTACTAATTTTGTGTGTGTGTATGTGTGAATTGAATAACTAAAAAATCTCATATCCTTCCTAGAGTGATTACATGCCTAAGAGAAAAGCTGTAAAGAAATTTCAGGAAAATAAATATGAACATTCTAATTGTCCTGTACACATCTGGGCACTGCAAAAACTTGAACCTTCCATAGATATTGTTAACCATGAATAGACAACACATTTCTATCAATGGTTGGCAATGTAATCAATCTTTGATATTTCATTTAATGAGCTATATAAAAAAGATATATTACATTGAAATCATCTTTAGGCCGGGCGCGGTGGCTCAAGCCTGTAATCCCAGCACTTTGGGAGGCCGAGACAGGCGGATCACGAGGTCAGGAGATCGAGACCATCCTGGCTAACATGGTGAAACCCCGTCTCTACTAAAAAAAATACAAAAAAAACTAGCCGGGCGAGGTGGCGGGCGCCTGTAGTCCCAGCTACTCAGGAGGCTGAGGCAGGAGAATGGCGTAAACCCGGGAGGCGGAGCTTGCAGTGAGCTGAGATCCGGCCACTGCACTCCAGCCCGGGTGACAGAGCGAGACTCCATCTCAAAAAAAAAAAAAAAAAAAAAAAAAAGAAATCATCTTTATTGTGGTTGATGCTTTGTTATTTTTATTTTTGAAAACCACAAACTTGCTGTAAATTTTCTTTGCCAGGGAAAATGCTTTAATTTTATTTAACTAACTCTATTTGTTATATTTAATTTCTACTAAAGATAAATAATACCCTAAAGCTAATTAAAATAAAATGAAATAAAATAATAGATTGTTAATGAATTAAACCTTACATAATATAAAATTGCATGATTTCCTGTTTGCTTTTTTTGCACAGGAAAACACGAGGTGTGATTTAATTCCAGCAATCAATGAAATCCATGTGTTTGTTTTATAGCTGTCCTCATACTTCATGGTTGTTTTTAAATGGGCAACTTTCTTCTGTTATTAAGCCACTGTTATAGTTAAATAGTAACTACCAGGGAGCCAAGGGAGTTATTAGTAGTTAAGTTTTAGCAAAGTCAAAAATTATATGGGAGCCAAAGAATAATACTTTAAGTTGTCTTAGAATTATGCAGTATCTGGAATATGAGGATCATTAGAAAATTACTGATTTTTTAAAATTAGTAATAGTTAATGAAGAATATCAATTTTAATTATATATTTAATTGATATATTAGGTACTTCGATAATTTATTAACCATTTATACATTTTTTTCTTGTGTCATCTAACAACCCCAGTAGTAGCAAACACATGCCACTTACTAAACTTAAATTTTAATGTATAATATTTAGGTAAATTATAATACATTCATATTATTTGTTAATTTTCCTGATTATTGAAGAAGTATTTATTCAGTGTAGGAAATCAAGATTACTGAAAGAAATACTTAAAAATAAAAATCACCTGTTATTCCAACTCTTAGAAATGCATGATTTTGCAAGTTTAAAATACCTGTATACATCTAAATCTACATATACGCACATGCACCAATGTATAAAGGTATCTCTTTTATTTTTTTTGAAACAGGGCCTCAATATGCTGCTCAGGCTGGTGTCCAACTCCTGGCCTGAAGTGATCTCCCACCTTGGTCTCTCAAGCTCCTGAGTTAAATTAAACCTTAAGGCATTGCATGGAGCCGGACATTTCTTACATTGTAAAACTTCTTCAGTGACTTAATATATTACGGTTTTTTAGTTCTTATATATTTCTAATTTATTTTACTAATGATTTGAGTGACAATTAGCTACCTTCATATACAACAGTTTGAAAAGATATCAGTATTTATAGCTTTAAAAGATTTCCAAGGTCAGTTTTTTTACTGCTGTGGGGCAAATACAGTTACAGAGAATTCATTACTCTAAAACTTCTCAGAGGCATTCATATGCTACTATGTCTTGTGAATTTTCAAAGGAAATATAATACAATCTTCCTCAACTTATTTTATCATGAAATCCTGCCCTTTTTTCCTAGGAGCATCTTATGGGACTATATTTCCTTCAAACACAATTGTGAAAATGCTGACTCAGGCACCTGGCCAGATTTTCAAAGAGAGGTGAGATCTTGAGAGTGAATTCTTTAAATAATTGACTTTAGCCTTATTGTGGTGTTCAGGCATTCTGAAATACAGTAGATCTTTCCTGAAAAGATTGCTATTTTGACTTGTGACTATAGATTTGTCTTTTGGGTATAATTTCATTCATACTTTTGCCACTGATATTAATCTGGCACCATTTCTGGTACATAATATGACACAATAAAAATATATTGATTATATACATAGATTGTTAGTAATGTTTAGCATTATGAAGAGTATAATGATAACTATTGTGATGAACTGAAGGAGGAGGTAGACGAGGAGGTTATCATTTATTTATTTAGTTCACAACTATTACAGTAAGAATTATATATATATATATATATATATATATATATATATATATACACACACACACACATACATACATACATGTAATTTAATCTCCTACATAACCACCTCCCCTCCTTGGCATAGGTATCCCTTTCCAACTTATGGATGTAGAAACCAAAGAGTATGTTTGAGTAACTGGTCCAAAGTTATATGGATAGTAAGCCAAATATTTGGTGAATATTATGGCTGATTCTATAGTTTCTGAGTATTTTAGCTGCTGTTTAATCATTATTCAACATATCAATAAATGGAAGGAGCATAGCAAAAACACACACACAGACAAACACACACACACAAACACACACACACACACACACACACACACACACACACAGTTGGCCCTTGAAAAACGCAGAAATTAAGGACGCCATCCCCTGCCCAGTTGAAAACTGCGTATAATTTTTGGCTTTGCTAAAACTTAACTACTAATAGCCTACTGTTGACCAGAAGCCTTACCAATAACATAAACACCCAATTTATGCATATTTGTATGTTATATGTATTATACATTGTATTCTTACCATAAAGTAAGTTAGAAAAATGAAACTTTTATTTATAAAATCATAAATAAAAATATATTTACTCTGAAAGTGGATTATCATAAAGGTCTTCATCCTCATCGTTGATATGTTGAGTAGGCCGAGGAGGAGGAGGAAGAGAAGCAGTTACTCTTGCGCTTTTAGGGATCAGAAGTCAGAAGAGGTGGAGGAGGTGGAAGGGGTGATATAATTTTCATTGAAAATATTTTGAGTCTACATGGGTCTTCACAGTTCAAGCCCCTGTTGCTCAAGGGTCAACAGTATGTAGTCTTAAGCTATTTAGGATGATGGAATGATGTAAAATTCTAACATGAATAATTAAATAATACAAATAACTTGAATAATTGAAGAGTTCATAAACCTCACTAATGAAGGTGGAGACTAAGTCCTAGAAAATTCAAATAATTGGATTTCTCAAATTCTGACTGATGTCTTCAAAATAATTGTTAAACAGACAATGGGGTATTAAAATCATGTGAGATATAAATCATATTAATAAAATGAACATGTCTAGAAGCATAACTTATCTAAAGAATATGAACATAATTTTGCATTTACCTCTGTGTTATTATCTAGTCTGCTTCTTCTGTTCCCTGTTGAGAAGCAAGCCCATCCCAAACTTTTTGGTTACCATCTCCCGGCTATGGTTTACTAATTGTATTAGTCCAGTCTCTCATTGCTATAAAGAAACAGCTGAGACTGGGTAATTTATAAGGAAAAGAGGTTTAATTAGCTCCTGGTTCTGCAGCCTGTACAGGAAACATGACAGCCGCTCAATTTCTGGGGAGGTCTCAGAAATCTTACAATCATGGCAGAATGTGAAGGGGGAGCCACTATTTCACGTGGCCAGAGCAGAAGAAATATAAAGAGGGGAGAGGTGCTACACACTTTTAAACAACCAGGTCTTGTAAGAACTCTATCATGAGAACAGCACCAGAGGGGTGGTGATAAATCATTCATGAGAAACCACCCCCATGAGCCAATCACCTCCCAACAGGCTCCACCTCCAGCATTGGGGATTACATTTCCACATGACATTTGAGGAAGGACACATATCCAAACCAGATCATTCCACCCTTGATTCTTTCCAAATCTCATGTTCTTCTCACATTGCAAAATACAATCATGCCTTCTCAATAACCCTCAAAGTCTTAACTCATTCCAGCATTAACTCAAAAGTCCAAAGTTCAAAATCTCATCTGAGACAAGGCAAGTCCCTTTATTCTATGAGCCTGTAAAATCAAAAACAAGCTGGTTACTTCCAAGATACAATGGTGGTATAAATATTGTGTAAATAATCCTGTTCCAAATGGGAGACATCAGCCAAAAGAAAGGGGTTACTGGCCCCTTGCATTTCCAAAACACAGCAGGGAAGTCGCTAAATCTTAAGGCTCCAAAATAATCTTTGACTCCATGTCCTATATCCGGGACAAACTTGTTCAAGGGGTGGGCTCCAAAAGCTTTGGGCAGCTCTGCCCCTGTGGCTTTCCAGGGTTCATCCTCCAAAGCTGCTCTTAAGGGCTGGCACTGAGTGCCTGTGACTTTTCCAGGCTGAGTGCAAGCTGCTGGTGGATCTACCATTTTGAGGTCTGGAGTATGGCGGCCCTCCTCTCACAGCTCCACTAAGTAGTGCTTCAGAGGGGACTCTGAATGGGGGCTTTAACCCCATGTTTCCCCTCTGCACTACCCACGTAGTAGTTCTCCATGAGGGCTCCACTCCTGCAGCAGGCTTCTCTCTGGACACCCAGGCTTTTCCATACATCCCCTGAAGTCTAGAAAGAAGGTCCCAAGCCTCAACTCTTGTACTCTGTGCACCCACAGGCTTAACATCATGTGGAAGCTACTAAGACTTATGTCTTGTACCCTCTGAAGAAGCAGACTGAGCCATACGTGGGCCCCTTTCAGCCACGGCTGGAGCTGCAGTGGTTGGGACTTGAGAAGCAGTGTCCCCAGACTGTACAGGTCAACAGTGCCCTGAGCCTGGACCAGGAAACCATTCTTTCCTTCTAGGCCTCTGGATTATGATGGGAGGGGCTTGCCATGAAGATCTCTGAAATGCCTTTGAGGCCCTTTCCCATTGTCTTGGCTATTAGCAATTAGCAAGTGGTCTCTCTTTACTTATGGAAATTTCTACAGCCAGCTTGAATTTCTCCCCTAAAAATGGGCTTTTCTTTTCTACCACATGGCAGAGCTGGAAATTTTTCAAACTTTTTATACTTTGCTTCTCCTTCAAATATAAGTTCCAGTTTTATGTCATTTCTTTGCTCATGCTTATGAGCATAGGATGTTAGAAACAGCCTGACTATATCTTGAATGCTTTTCTGCTTAGAAATGTATTCCACCAGATACCCTAAATCATACTCTCAAGTTCAAAGTTCCACAGATCTCTAGGGCAGGGACACAATGCTGTCAGGTTCTTTACTAACTCAGAGCAAAAGTGACCTTTATTCCAGTTCCCAATAAGTTTCTAATTTCTCTCTGAGATCTCCTCAGTCCGGACTTCACTGTCCATATCACTATCAGCATTTTGGTCACAACACAACAAGTCTTTAAGAAGTTCCAAACTTTCCCTCACTTTCCTGTCTTCTTCTGAGTCCCCCTCCAGTCTTCCAACATCTGCCCATTACCCAGTTCCAAAGCCAATTCCATATTTTCAGGTATCTCTATCACAATACCTCACTACTGGTAGCAATTTTTGTATTCCTTCTCACATTGCTATAAAGAAATACTGGAGACCAGGTAATTTATAAAGAAAAGAGGTTTAATTGGCTCATGGTCCTGCAGGCTGTACAGGAAGCATGGCAGTATCTGCTTGGCTTCTGGGGACACCTACAATCATGATAGAAGGTAAAGGGGGAGCCAGCATTTCACATGTTCAGAGTGGGAGGAAGAGAGAGGGGGAAAGGTACTATACTTTTTAACAACCAGATCTTGTGAGAACTCTATCATAAGAACACCACTAGGAGGATGGTGCTAAACCATTTACGAGAAACTGCCCCTATGATCCAACCACCTACCACTAGACCCCAAGTCTAGCATGGGGAATTACCTTTCATCATAAGATTTGGATACGGACACAGATCGAAACCATATCACTATTTCTGTTTCACACATATGTGTTATTAGTGTATTGATTATTTTTGTTTGTTTTAGAAATATGTAAACATGTTGGATAACTATATAGAGTCTTTTGCAACCCGTTTTATTCACTCATTACTTTACCATAATTCATCCACATTTTTGGTTACAGTTGTAACTTTTATTAATTTTCACTGTTAGGTAATATTTCATTGTGTGAACACTTTCTTTTCTAGTCTACTGTAGAAAGGCTTGAATAATAGTTTCATTTCTGGGAATTTCAGTGTTTATTAAAAATATACTGACAGTAATTTATTTTTAAATATATAAATGGGCACATTACAGAGTGTCTCCTTTATTCTTCATGTATCCCAAACTCTATATTTTTCTATATCCTTGACTTTCTGTGCTACAATTTTTAGCTAACTAATATTATTTCTTTGGTTGTGCCTTTATAAAATATTTGATTACTTTCAAACTTGTCATGTGAAATTATCTTAGTGTTGGAACCCATTTTTTTTTTACTATGCATATGGATTATTTTACATTCTGATTTCTCCACATGGACAGCCAAACTGTCTCTGTTTCAGTTGAAATTTGGGGCTCCTGGTATCAGTGTCTGCCCTCAAAGCAACCTGACCTTTCTAGTGTGCAAACACTGCCCTGGTCTCAGCTCACACTTCACTTTTCAAAAGTTCCTCAGCATCATAATGGGAAGGTTTTCTTTACTTATTGTGGGCCCAGTAATCCACTTGATGTGATCTTTCTACTAAGATCTAATCAACTTTTTCAAAATTTATTTATTCTAGCAGATAATTCTTCAGAATTTTTAATCCACCATATTGCTATTAACTAGCAATTTGATGCTTCATCCTGATCTTGACCCCTCTTGGGATTTTGATAATGGTGCTAGATGTATTCTTGTACAAATGCAACTTGTTCAGAGCATTATGGCCTGGCTTTGTCTATGACACAAATTCAAAGGTTGTGCCTACCAAGGTCCAACAAATTCAGTTATTAAGAGTGATGTAAAGAGTGTGTTTTTGAAAAGACTATTTTCCAGCTACTATATGTACTTTCCTGTAACCTCTCTTCCAGAAGATTACGTACTTTATAGTTACTTGCCTCTGAAATTTCACACAGAAATTTGTGATAGCCAAACTCCAAGAAGAGAGTTTTTTTAATGGCTCTGTAAACATGTTGTAAATATGTGGTGGAGGGTGGTTGTGTGAAGAAGAAGAAGAAAGATACTTTCCCTGGTCTGGTGAGGGAAATGAAATATTCTATTTTATTACATTTCTGAGAAATTAAGCAGTAAGAGAAGCCAGTTGTATGGTATATCTCAGGTGATTCAAGCTTAAGTCCTGGGCTTCCCTCAGTAAATCTTCCTTTATCCAACAGAAGTGAAGGAAGCATATTACAATAGGATGGCAAGGGATTACTGTGGACCGGGATGCTGGAGGGATTAGTGGGGGTTATATGGTAGTGTTTGAGCCATAATTCTAAAATTGTTGGTCACAAACTCTTGGTCATATGTGTTGCATATAGGATTCATATGTAGGAGTTTTAATGTTAGAAAAATTTCAATCGATTTTTAGAGTCTAATAACTCTCGTAGAATAATTTTGTTTCACTTTTGTTCAAAACATTTGAAAAATATTGTATCATTTGCTTGTCACCATTTTTTGGGACCATGTGATCCTCACAATTGTGGAGAACATTTATAAGAAGAAAGAATTTCTTTCCAGGGGAAGAAGATGAAGTCAGAGGAGTTTGTGAAAATCCATTTATGGACAGATACTCATACCACCTACTCTAGCCATTCCTGTGTAAATCAAAACAATAAGTGTTTACTATTTGCAGCATCATTGACTAGTTTATTTCAAGGTTAATTAAAGATCCAATTCATGTCTAGTTTTGGCATAAAATCCTGCGCAGGTAAGAAAAAATTGGCATTGTAAATTGGCAGTCCTTATGTATATTTGAATTGCTCATTTTCACTGGATACTTCTGTTAATTATTTTCTATTAGAACTCTTTCAATTTTGTATTGGAGTACTTCTTTTTTTATGTTAAATGATATCTCTAATATAGACAGTCTTGTAATTGAGTATTTCATCCCCTTGAGCTTCTTTAGGTAATATAAGAAAAAAATATAGTTTTAATTAAAGAGACTATACCAGTCCATAAAACATTCATATATATTGAAATTATCAAGCTAACCTAAACTATTGAGATCACAAAATTTAAATGTATGGTTATAAATGTTATTTGGGAATGCATGTTTTCCCTCTTCCAAAAATGCATGGCTGTCATTTTATGAGAATAATTATTTTTTCATGTGCTATATTTTTCTAACTTTTATATAATCCCCAAAGAATGAAGTAATATTTCTTTAGAATGCCATTTGGGTCATTAATGACAATACTGAGAAAAATATAATTTTGTATCTTTAAATCATTGCATAAAATATCCCTTTTAAAATAAGCTTAAAAGAAAAGTAAAAAGTTATTTCTAGTTATCACCTAGTTATCTGATATACTAGTGCAAAAGTACAAGTTAAGGACAAGTGCCTACTGTGTTTTTCCTTTAATAAGTACAGACTTTTAAATGTGTATATGATAATTTACGCTTCCGAAGCTGTAAACTGCAATTATATGCTATAGTGACAGTTATCTCACAGGTACTGGTTTGTTAGCTAACTATTGTATTAATTAAAAGATACATCAATTTATTCATTTATTATTTAATTATCATTTATCATTTATTACAGTTCTAGTACTTACTGTGTACTAGGGGCCATGATCTTTTATTTTAAACATGTGTAATCTTTTTAATGTAGTTTCCATAAGTTATCTAAATTATACTGATATTATTTGTGTTATAGGCATATATATTTCTAGGGAGACCCTCACTCGTTGGAAATACATGGGGAAAGAGTATCTGCACCATACAGACTTTCAATGTAAAATGTCAAATTGTCTTCCTGGAATGTTAGCAATTTGCACAACTGCTGGTACTGTATGTGGGTCCTATTCCTAGCCACCAAATATTGTGAAGCTGCTGAGAGACAGAAAATATAGTTAACATGTTATATATGTTATATGTGAATGTTATATTATATATAACATGTTATACAATATAATATATAATTATATAATATATAATATACAATTATATAATATAACATATTATATATGAAATAGATTAGACAGGTAGATAGATATTTCATGTATAACATATATAATTATATAGTACATATAACATGTCATATATATTATATATAATATATCTATATTATATATAACATGCTATATATAACATATAATTATGTATGTTATATACATATTATATATGCTATATATAACATATAATACATAATTATATTATATATTATATATTTTACAATTGCATGTTATATATAACATGTTATATAACATGTAAATGTATAATATATAATATATAATTATATAATATAACATGTTACATATGAAATATCTATCTGTCTATCTATCTAATCTATTTATAAAGGCTGTCTGTCTCTGACCCACAGTCTGCAGCAACCAGCCCTGGAAGCCAACTTATTATCTATAAGTCAGACGTGTACAAAATCAGACCATCTCTAGCAACCAGCCAAGTAAGCCAAGTAATAATCTCTGTGGCAACTGGTCCCAAACTACCAGAGCTTGATAAATAACTGACAGATTCTTTTCATTTTGCCTCTACTTCTAACTTAGAATAAGCAAAGAGAGCCAAATATGTACCACTAACTAATCATGTAAAAAGCTCTGCTTCAAGTTCACCCACCTACAGGTTTCCTGTGATAACATGCTTCCAATCGGGGAATACTTGAAGCCTTCCCTTTTTTCTACTCTAAAGCTTTCCCACTTCCCTGCTTACATTTGAGTCTCTACCTAAAGCAAGTGATGGTGGATGACTCCTTTGCTATAGCAGTCTCTGAACAAAATGTCCTCTGCTTGTTCTCATTTGGATGGTTTCTGTTTATTTCCACACAGGGTATAATTATGTTGATTTTTATTCTCTAAACAAAATAATAGTATTTCTTGATTATGCTGACTTTTATATTTGAGTGAATGAACATATTTTCATACCATCATTCCTTTTATATTTGAAAATTTACTACTTTCTTGTTGACTTTTATTTCAGTTGCATTAAATTATAGTTACATTATATTTTTAACCTGTATTACTAATTTTATAACTATTTTTGTATAACTATTTTTACTAATCCAAGAGGATTCATTATATTTTCTCTATTTATTTTAACATGTATTTTATTTTTAGTGACATTGTTGGGGTTACTAAGCAGAAAATTCTATCACCTACAAATACTTATGAGTTTGTCATCTCATTTAGATAGAATTTGTATTCTTTTTGTACTATTGCCTGTCTCTTCCAGACAAACATTTTTAGAAAGTGATATTAGCAGCATTCTTATATTTTCCCTCAGCTAACAGAAATAACTTTAGGAAATCACCAATAATGTTGTTAGCTATCATTGTTTTGGCATAAATATTAATAAAGTACCATTCTATTTCCAGTTTCTTAAGAACTATTATAAAAAATTATTGTCGATGCCTATCAACTATTTAAGTATCTCTCTATATAAGTGATTTATCTGTTGACCTGTTGAAGTGATGAAATATAATAATGGGTTTCCTAATTTAAATACAGACTCTTAAACTATATTTAACTATTATAGGATTAATACAGTGCTAAATTAAAATGGGAGAGCCTTGAGAATTTTATTATGTGGTTCTTTTTCTCTAAAAGTTAAAAGCATAATATAAAAGTCTAAGCTATTATAATAGGCTTCCCTTACTCTTAGTGGTTATCTTCCAAATCTAGAGTATAAAATAGTATACAAATCTAGAGTATAAAATAGAGTATACAAATAGTATCTATTTATCTCCGCTTCAACAGGACTTACAGAATTTCAGAAAATGGTTGAAAAATTTGGACAAAATTTCACAGAAATTGTGGGATTTGTGCTGGCTTTTCAATGAAATGCTGGATATTCATAAACATAAAGAAAGGGAGGAGATGTCATGAAATCTTCAAGTGTAATTTAAAGACAGGGGATTTTAAAAAGGGGTAAGCAAAGATAGAGCTGTGTTTTATATGTTCTATGAGCAATACTTGGACCTTTTCAGGAGGTCTTCTAAAAGAAAAGCAATGAGAGATATAAGTGAAAGATTAAATTCATATCATATTGAGTAGGGTGTTAAATATTGCGGAGTCTGAATTTTATTTAGTAGTTTCTCAGTCAGAGGTAGATATGGAAAATTATATTTTAGGAATATAACTGCTATGGTTGTGTACGGGATGAATTATAGGAACATAATCTAGGAGAAGAAAGATTAGTAAGAAAGTCACTGCAGTCCTCCAAAGGTGGTTTAGCATTCTTGCCATGTATGAAAAATCTGATTAAAAATTATCTATTTTGTAGTAAGATAGTTGTTTATAATGACAGTTTGTGCATTTTGGACTGTGATTCCCTAATTTTACCCGTGAGTTCTTTGAAACTCTTGGGTAGATGTCAATTGTCCTGTCAATTTATCTACATAAACAGATGTTTCTAACTGAAACCTTTAATTTTTTATTGGAATATATGATGCCAGAAAAATAATTTAACCTAACCCATTTGCTACAGAAGAAATATTTGTTGCAGCTGTATTTTATTTAAAGACACATGATGATGCTGTAAGAATTTGGACTTCATGGTCAAAATTTTACAACTGATATCCTTTTTATAATGCTATTTTATGCTAAATATCTAAATATGGGAAAATCAAGCATGACTTTAGTCAACATCCTCTAAACATTTCTATTGCATAGTTTTGGTTAGCATTGTGTAAAGCCATTCCTCAGAGAAAAGTAGATTTAACAGAAGCATAGATGTTCTTTGTGACTTTTCTATTAGAGTTAGTTTCTTATTTGAGGATAAAATATATTGAAAGTAATGGAAGAACCACAATTACTGTTGCACCAATCTAATCTTAAATTAAAAATTTCTGTATAGAGCTTGAGACAAACCTGTAGGCAACATAGATCCAAATCTCCTCTCTACACTTGTAATAAATAATCAAAACAAAAAAGAACACTTATAATATCTTTCAGGGAATAATAGGAGCCATGTGTTTTATATTGTATCAAGTAGTGCTTGCAGTAAGAAAGCTACAACCAAAGAATTTTGAACATGTAAGAGCTCACAGGGTATTGTTCTCATGAGCCCTTCTTTAGGAAACGACTAGATGATTTCACCCAAACGAAAAGAAAGCTCACTGAGGCACATTTCAGCAAAATGTTTGAATATACTTTAGTGCAAGTGTAAGACAAAACAAAAGTGCACATAAGAGTAACTGATTAGATAGGATGACATATGTCCAGGCAAGTATAGAAATTGTATAAGTAAGGCATTGGGGGTTAGGTTCGGGAATGGGAGAAAAAGGTGAACAGTAGAATAATGTCATTGTTTGCCTCTTACATGAGAGCTCACAAATCAAGTTTTAGAGATATAGGCATATTTATCCACATAAAAGTAAACATAAAGAAAAATAATATTATTGAATAAAATAGATATGAAGGAGAGGGAAATGAGGAAAGAGAAAAAATCCATAATTATTTACTTATAGGCAAAAATTCAATATTGCTTAAAAGGAAAGGGCTCAGAATATTGCACTATGGAAAACAGTCTGGAGATTTCTCAAAAAACTTAAAACATAGCTACCATTAGAACCAGCAATCCCATTGCTGGATATGTATCCAAAAAAACCCCAGGTCATTACACCAAAAAGACACATGCACTGATAAGTTCATCCCCATACCATTCACAATAGCGAAGAGATCAACCTAGTGGTTCATCAATGGTGGATTGGATGAAGAAAATGTGGTACATACACACCATGGAATACTATGCAGCCATGAAAAGTATGAATTTATGTCTTTTGCAACAACTTGGATGGAACCAGAGGCCACATTTATAAGCAAATTAATGCAGCAACAGAAAACCAAATACCATATGTTCTCACTTACTGGTGGGAGCTAAACATAGAGCATACATGGACATAAACATAGGAAGAATGAACACTGCAAACTACTAGAGTAGGGAGGGAGGAAAGTGGGCATGGGTTAAAAAACTACCCACTGGGTAGTATGCTTCCCACTGGGGTGCAAAATACCTATGTAACAAACCTGCACATGTAAACCCTGTATCTAAAAAAAGTAGAAATTTGAAAAAAATACCTCATTGGTTCTAATAAATCCAGATATACTATTTAATTTTCCAAAGTACCAATCATTTGTTCATAATACTAATTATTTAGGATGATATTTATATATCAACAATATTTATTTGGTTTTTTAAAACTCTAGTTATAATGGGTGGTTGTTCATGCTTGCATCCTAAACCTGTCATGCTTCCAGCTTTGCAAATCTATAGAAATAGGTATGATGCAAAATTATCAAGCTGTATAACAAACATTTTAATGTTTTGAGTACACTTAAATATATCTTGAGAAATAAAGTAGTAAAAGTATTATTAAATATTATACTTGATATCTGTATAGTGATAAATGAAAATGCATATTTGCTGTGAAATAACTTTGTTCTATCAGTGCCCTCCAGCCATAGATTACCAATTGAACAAGTTGTGCTTACTAATCACTGCATTGAAGAAGAACACATACTGTGGGGAATTACAGAGTGTCTTAGTAAGAGGGTGTTAAAGAGAAGTTGTTACAGGATTTAGAACTGTGTTAGTGACTTTGGGGAAAGTTTAAGCAAGTACAACTTTCTGGATTAGATAAGGTAAAGAAGGTGGAATTATTATGTAAT
Source organism: Rhinopithecus roxellana (assembly GCF_007565055.1). Taxonomy (NCBI): domain Eukaryota; kingdom Metazoa; phylum Chordata; class Mammalia; order Primates; family Cercopithecidae; genus Rhinopithecus; species Rhinopithecus roxellana. The sequence continues at coordinate 67,165,205 of NC_044554.1, forward strand.
AATTTTTTACTTTTTATTTTTAAATTAAAACATATTTTTAATTGACAAATAATAATTGCACATATTCATGAGATACATGGTAATGTTTCAATACACATAATGTATAGTGATCAGATCAGAGTAATTAGCATATCCATCATCTCAAACACTTATCATTTCTTTATGCTGGGAACATTCACTATCCTCCTTTCAGTTATTTGAAATTATATAATATATTATTGTTAACAATGGTCATCTTACAGTGGTATTTCAGAATAGTAGAACTTATTCTTCCTTTGTAGCTGTAATTTTGTATCCTTTAATAATCTCTTCCTATATCTCCCATCCTTCTTCTCTTCTTTGCTTCTCATATCCTCTGTTCTGCTTTATACTTCCATGAGGTCAACTTTTTTTTTAGCTTCCACATATGAGTGAGAACATGTGGTATTTAACTTTCTATTCCTGGCTTATGTCATTTAACATAATGTTTTCCGGTTCTATCCATGTTGCCACAAATGTTAGGATTTCATTCCTTTTGATGGCTGACTAGTATTTTATTGTGTATATATACCGTACCCCATATATATGCACACATTATATTTTCTTTTTTCATTTATCTATTATTGGACAGGTAGATTGATTCCATATCTTAGCTATTATGAATAATGTTGAAATAAACATGGGTGTGCAGATATGTCTTTGATATAATGATTTCCATTCCTTTGGATAAGTGCCCAGTAGTGGGATTACTGGATCATATGATAGTTCTATTTGCAGTTTTTTGAGGAACCTCCATACTGTTCTCCATAGTGACCACATTAGTTTACAATCCCACCAACATTATATAAGAGTTTCCTTTTCTCCATATCCCTACCAGCATTTGTGGTGGTTTTTTTTTTTTTTTTTAATTTATTTTTATTTTTATTTTTGATAATAACCATCCTAACTGGAGTAAAATAATACCAAATTGTGGTTTTAGTTTGCATTTCTGAGATGATGAGTGATGCTGAGCATTATGTTTTCATGTATTTATTGGCCATTTGTATGTCTTCTTTAGAGAAATGTCTGTTCATCTCATTTGCCCATTTTTATTTGGATTGTTTGTTCTTTTTGCTGCTGAGATGTTTGTGTTCCTTGAGTATTGTGTATATTAATCCCCATTTAGATGTGTAGTTTGCATACCTTTTCTCTCATTCTCTAGGTTGTCTTTTCACTCTTTCAATTGTTTCCTTTGTTGTGCAGAAGCTTTTTAGTTTGATATAATTCCATTTGTTTATTATTGATTTTGTTGCCTGTGTTTTTGAGGTCTTTTTAAAAATATCTTTTCTTGGGCCAATGTCCTGAAGCATTTCCTCTATGTTTTCTTCTAGTAGTTTTAGCACTTTGGGTCTTACATTTAGGACTTTGATTCATTTTAAATTGATTTTTCTATAGTGAGAGGTGAGGCCTAGTTTCATTCTTCTGCATATGTATACCCGGTCTTCCCAGCACACTTATCGACGACTGTCCTATCCCTACTGAGTGTTCCTGGCAACTTTGTCAAAAATCAGTTGGCTATAGATGTGTGACTTAATCTCTGGGTTTTCCATTCTGTTCCATTGGTCCATGTGTCTGTTTTAATGTCAGTGTCATGTTGCTTGGGTTACTACAGCTTTGTAGTATACATTGAAGTTTCATAGTGTGATACCTCCAGCTTTGTTCTTTTCACTCAGGATTGTTTTGGCTATTCAGTCTTTTGTTATTCCACACAAATTTTAGGATTTTTTTTTTCTGTTTCTGTGAAGAATGTTATTGGTATTTTGAGAAGCATTACATGAAATTTGTAGATTTCTTTGTGTAGTACAGTCATTTAAACAATATTAATTCTTCTGGCTCATGAGCGTGGGTTGTCTTTCCTTTTGTTCATATCATCTTGAATTTCTTTCATCAATGTTTTATAGTTTTCCTTGCAGACATATTTCACCTCCTTGGTTAAATGCTTATCTTAATAAATCCTACCTAAGGAGGAAAGACTAGAATGAGGCTAAAGCTATGATAAAGCTTTGATAAAGAAACAGTGGTGTTTGTCCATTTGTCCACTGATGGACTGATGAACACATAAGTTTTTTCCATATCTTGGTTATTGTGAATAATGCTATAATGTACATGGAGGTACAGATATCTTTGCTACATACTTATTTCCTTTCTTTTGTGTGTGTGTGTGTATATATATATATTCATAAATTGCTATATCATATGGAATGGCTATATCATATGGTAGTTCTACTTTGAATTTCTTGAGGAGCCTGCATACTGTTTTTTATAATAGCTGTAGTAATGTATATTTCTACCAACATTGAGTAAGATTTCACCTTTCTCCACATCCTTGCCATCACTTGTTATCTTTTGTTTTCTTGATAAAAGACATTCTAACACTTCAGTCACTCCACAATGTATACATATATTGGAAAAATCACATTGTACCTCACATAAACATATATAATACAAATAAATTATTAAAAAAATAAAATGAAGATACATGCTTTAAAAAAGAGAAGCAACAGACACTCGAATTTGTCAGAGTAGGAGAGTATTTGCTGTTTGGTTGTGGGTTTTCCCCTCTCCCGATGTGATTTCTGAATAGTCTTGTTTTGTCTTGTTTTTCCATGGCCACAGAGTGGCCTTGTCTGATGATGCTTTATAGATGTATTTATGTGCATCAGGAGATCTTCTAAATCTATCTGTGAGTGCCAGACTGGTTTCCAGATGCTAGAGGGTACTTTTCTTCCTCAGAATCATTATAGGCTAAGCCACAACATTACTACCCTACAGGGTTTGCTTTTACTATGTTGGAGAGTACTGTGTTTCAAAGGTATGTTTTTTTTTCTTTTGTATGTGGGTGTATATTAATTTATCCATTTTAATTTCTATTGTTCTGCAATGTTAAATATGGTGAATATATTCCTAAGGTTTTTCAAAATTGTAATCACAATTTATCAAAGGACTAAATTAGAACTACCATTCAATCTAGCAATCTCACTACCGGGTATCCACCCAAAGGAAAAGAAACAGTTATATCAAAAAGATTCCTGCTTTTGTATGTTTGCTGCAGTGCTAAACACAAGAGAAAGCATACTGAATCAATCTAAGTTGATCAATGGATGATTGGGTGAAGAAAATGTATATATGCATAATTGAACAATATTCATGCATAAAAAAAACGAAATCATGTCTTTCACAGCAACATGGATAGACCTGTAGGCTATGACCTTAAGAGAAACAACTCAGACACTGAAAGACAAATAGTGTGTTCTAACTTATAAGTGGGAGCTCAGTAAGTGTAACATGGACATAGAGTGTGAAACGATAGACAATGGAGATTTAGAAGGGTAGGGCGTGGGAGAGAGGTGGGTGATGAAAAGTTAATGGATACAATGTACATTATTCTGATGATGCATGAACTAAAAGCCCTGACTTTACCACTATGCAATATATCCATGTAACAAAATTAAACTTGTATCGCATAAATTTATACAGATAAGAAAATTTAAAAACCAGAGTTTATTCCAAAATATAATAATAATTAGAGATTAGGACTGTTGCACAATTTTGACATTTTTCTCTTTTATATTGACACCAATAACAACCATTTGTAAATTCATGTTTTAAGTTCTGAAAATCTGTATTCATAAAGATATTCTGAATCTCATAACTATGTGTGTGTAATGCATGTGTGTGTATTACTAAAAAAATTAGGTAATTTACTTTGCTGGTAGCTAGGACTCTTGACTTATACAAGTATTTATTTTGCAAATCAATTATATATGACTTCACATAAAATAGCATAAATATATATACACACATTAATTATCATATAACAGATGTAACATGGTTAATGAGATATTATTTTTTAAAATTAGGTGATACATATCTTGAGATAGAATAAGAAACAGTTTTCTCTCCTTTCAAGTGTTATAGATGTAATGTTTAGTAAATAATGTTTTAGTAATCTTGCTTTAATTGCAACAGGGAAAGCTGTGAGAAAGTTCCTATGCAGTTTATATAGCCACTTTTGTGAGTTTTTTAAATAATTGGATTTTAAATAGAATATTGATATCTACTAAACACAATAATGAGTATCTACTAAAATACAACAACATTTGCTCAATTAATTATGTCTGGTAATTTTCCTGCCCACTGGGATCATGTTGTAATTTAGGTATTTCCTAGAACTAAAAAATAATAGCTACACGTTTTCAAATTTCAACATTTAGGATATTAAAGATATCATAAATAATATATGTTTTATGTAAGTTAGTGTTTCGGTTCATTAAATAAAAAAAAAGCTGTTCTGCTACTATACTGAAGAAAAATAAGGCCATATGTAATACAAGACCTTAGATCTAGATGAATGTTTAGCTTTAATCATTAAGTCAACCGGGGATTTTATTTCAACTGGCAACACTTAAAACTCCAGAACCAAGAATTACTTCTGCAGAATGTCTTTCTATTGGTAATTCATTATAATTATGTTCAAAACAAAGTTTTGAGTGATTAGAAAGTGACAAGCTCAAGTAGAAAAACGTAAATAAAATAATGAATAACTATTGGCAAAAGGATAATTCTCAAGTTGAGTAAGTTTAACCTGATAACAATTATTTTTGTCTCTTTGTTTTAAGTAGTCTATATAAATATGTACAAAGTAAGCAAAATATCACAGAATTAGTAGTATTTTGCACTAATAAAGTATACTTCAAGATGTTAATGTTAAATATGCAAGATATTTGTGGGGGAGAAACAAGAATGTAAACATATATACTGAATTATGTGTGTTGAGGTTTTGATCCATTTTGAGCAAAAGTATTAAAAATATTAGGGAGAAAATGACTTATTTTCACTTTTCAGAATATCTTAGTGATATTTCTTTCTTTTTCTCTATTATCTTTTACATCTGTATTTTATTTAAAATTGGTCATTTGCTATACCCTGGCAAATGGTGACAGCTTTATTTTTCCTTGGTGCTCTTACCTGCTGGTTTTCTGTTTCCAAGCATTTCTTTTCCTCCTTACATGATTATATGCATTCATTCTGGAACCATGATACAAACACTTAATTCATATTGCATATACAATGAAAATGTAAATCGACATAGCTTATAGTTATTTATGCTTATTGCTTTGATATGATTAAAGTGGTCCTAAGCAGAATTTATTTTATGTTTATTTAGAAATATATCTATTATTTTGAACTCTTGCCTGTAAGTTGTTTATTCACTTAGTTCACCAGAATGAAAAAAAGTGCATTCTTTATAGATATTTTCGTAACGCCACCTAGGAAACGCATCATATAAAGAGTTAGAAACAATCCACTAAGAAAGACTTAACAGAGGTTTATGTTGCTAATTAGAATTGGACTGACTCCATCCTGATTATTTCAAGTTCATAAGCTTGCTCCAGGGAAGTTATCTTTAGAACCGGGGTGTGAAATGTGGAAAATTTTAGTCGTCTTTGAGTTTTCAATGTGCTCTTGTTCAGAACATATGGGCATCTTATGCATATGGAAAAACTAAAAAACCTAATGTCTCCCAGAGAGTATATGACAACAAGAGTGCTACTAGTAGCGAGATTTCTTGTTCTCCTTTTCAGATAGACAAAGGACTCCTCCGTGTCCTAATTTGTGATGTGGGGCCGGTGGGGGGCGGGGGTGGCGGGTGGAGAGCCATGGTAGTGATCAAAACACGGCGAGGGAGTTGAGAGTTAAGTGATCCTTCTAAGGATAAACTAAGTTAAAGTAACCATTGAAATTATAGTCTCAACTAACTCTATGAAGGTTTATTTAAAACAATTGCCTCCTCTTCAGTTAATTTATACACAATCACATACGTACTACACAAATGCACTTTCTCATTCTTCCTCCTCAAAATCTCTATTCTTTCTGCTGCCAGAAATGTCCCATCCCTCAGCTCTGGGAATTTTGGTAGATGTGACTTCATACAATTTAAATTCTCTCATAAAAATTGTTTTTTGATGGTGGAAGGGTTGAGGAGAGAGAGAAATTAAAAAGAGTGAAACTGTAAATGCCCAATGGGTTCACCGTGCCTGCTGCTTAGACAGAGTCGAATTATCAAGACAGGGGAATTGAAATGGAGAAAGAGTAATTCACGCAGAGCCAGCTGTGCTGGAGGCCAGAGTTTGATGATTACTCAACTCAGCCTCCCAGAGCATTTGGGGATCAGAGCTTTCAAAGATAATTTGGTGGGTATGGGCTTCAGGAGTGTGGAGTGCTTATTGGTCAGGTTGGAGATGGAATCAGTGGGTTGAAGACAACTTGTTGTCTTCTGTTTCTGGGTGGGATCATAGAACTGGTTGAGCCAGATTACCAGTCTGGGTGGTGTCCGCTGAACCATCCAGTGCAGGGTCTGCAAAACAGCTCAAACACTGATCTTAGGTTTCACAGTAGTAGTGTTATCCCCAGGAGCAATTTAGGGAGGTTCAGACTCTTGCAGTCAGAGGCTGCGTGACCCCTGACCCATAATTTTTTATCTTCTAGCTAATTTGTTGTCCTGCAAAGACAGACTGATCCCCAGGCAAGAAAGGGGTCTTTTTGGGAAAGGAGTATTATCAATTTTCTTTCAGAGTCAAGCCATAAATTGAATTTCTTCCCAAGGTCAGTTCAGCCTAGGGCTAGGAATGAACAAGGATAGTTTAAAGGTTAAAAAGCAAAATGGAGTCCATTAGGTCTGACCTCTTTCACTGTCTTAATTTCCTCAGTTATAATATTTGCAAAGGTGTTTTCAATACTTCATAAAATCCAGGGATATCAATTTTAGAATTAAATGTATATTCCTTTAAATGTATTCTGGGGGAATGTCTTAGTTGCTCACATGACAGTACTGAAAACTAAGGAATAATGTAATCTCCGTCCCTTTGTTGGTGGACAAGAGAGGGTATTTGTGGTAACAGCTGGGATTGTGTAGAGATTTCTGACTGGCATGAAAATTTTTCAGAGTGAATAAAAAGTATTTAAATGTTTCAACATTAAAATGTTTTCAAATGTCTTGAATTTTCTCTTTGGTTACTTATCTAAGCATCTTAAAACATACTTAGATACAGTATTAGAATAAGTGATTATTTATTTATTTATTTATTTATTTATTTATTTATTTATTTTATTTATTTATTTTGAGACAGAGTCTCCCTCTGTCACCCAGGCTGGAGTGCAGTGGCGTGATCTCGGCTCACTGCAAGCTCTGCCTCCCAGGTTCACGCCATTCTCCTGCCTCAGCCTCCCAAGTAGCTAGGATTACAAGCATCTGCCACCACACCTGGCTAATTTTTTTTCTGTATTTTTAGTAGAGTCTGGGTTTCACCATGTTAGCCAGGATGGTCTCGATCTCCTGACCTAGTGATCTGCCTGCCTCGGCCTCCCGAAGTGCTGGGATTATAGGCATGAGCCACAGTGCCCAGGCAGAATAAGTGATTATTTAGCTATGATTACCTAGCTATGATTATCTCTTAACTCATTTGTATATTCACATATCTATGAAGTTTTTTTCCAAGTAATCTTCAAGCGATCTTCCAAATAATCTTCAATCTTTTCTCCTTCTAATCGTGTGAGGTCTTTAACTGTTTGGCTGTTTTCAATCTCAGGTGTTTCATTTATCATAATTATTTAGTGACTGTCGTATCACCAAAATACTTTGTTATTATTAATATTATGTGTAATAATAATATAAAAGCTATGAATGTTAGAGTACTTTATGATTTACCAAGCTCATAATGCCCTATGTACAATGTAAAACCCAATATTTATTAACATTTAATTATAGTTTCAATTAATTTCAATTAATTGAAATATTATGTAAATGAAATGCTATTAGTCTGTAAAAGTTTAATATACAGAAATTTAAGGAAAATAAACAAAACATAAGTTTGTTTGCTTTTAGTACATTTTCTATGACTAACTGATTTACGTAGTAGCAATCATATAACATATATATGGATTTTTACATTTTGCTTTTTGATTTTTCATTATGAGTGGGGAAGCTAGCTGGACTTCCTGGGTTGAGTGGGAACTTGGAGAAATTTTCTGTCTAACTAGAGGATTGTAAAAGCACCAATCAGAACTCTGTACAAATGCAGCAATCAGCACTCTATGTCTTGCTAAAGGATTGTAAACGCACCAATCAGCACTCTGTAAAAACACACCAATCACTGCTCTGTGTCTGTCTAAAGGATTGTAAATGCACCAATCAACACTCTGTAAAAATGCACCAATCAACGCTCTGTGTCTAGCTAAAGGATTGTAAACACACCAGTCAGTACTCTGTAAAATGGACCAATCAGTACCTGTAAAATGGACCAATCAACAGGATGTGGGTGGGGCCAAATAAAGGAATAAAAGCTGGCCACCTGCACCAGCAGTGACAACTGGCTCTGGTCCCCTTCCACACTGTGGAAACATTGTTCTTTACAGTAAATCTTGCTGCTGCTCACTCTTTGGGTCTGCACTACCTTTATGAGCTCTAACGCTCACCACGAGGGTCCGTGGCTTCCTTCCTGAAGTCAGCGAGACCACAAACCCACCAGGAGGAACAAACAACTCCGGACACACCACCTTTAACAGCTGTAACACTCTCTGCAAAGGTCTGCAGCTTCACTCCTGAAGTCAGCAAGACCATGAACCCAGTGGAAGGAAGGAACTCCGGACACATCTGAACATCTGAAGGAACAAACTCTGGAGACACCATCTTTAAGAACTGTAACAATCACTGCGAGGGTCTATAGCTTCATTCTTGAAGTCAGCGAGACCAAGAACCCACTGGAAGGAACCAGTTCTGCACACAATTATATGAAAATACTGTTCTGAAATTTGGAATAAACCTTTTGTAAGAAAGAAAGTGCCATAATTGGTCATCATTTTAAAAATTATTTTAACTAATCAATACTTAAGGAACAATAAACTGCTGTATGATTTGTGAATATATCTTTCTTAGCAATTTAGAATAATTTTTAAAGATAATTTCTCACTGTGTAAAAATGCAGAGAAACAAGCTTTCTCTCAAACCAATAAAGAGAAAAGTAAATAGTCACAACGGTTTTGGAAAGCACTGTGGAAATATGTTACAAAACTGTCAATACTCTCTTATGGTTTGGCCCGATAATTCACTTCTGGGAAGCAATCTCAACAGAACAATAATAAAAACAAAAATAGAGGCAAAAATATGCATTTTAGAATCTTTTTTAAACATAAAAATTAAGAAATAGTGTAAATGCTGAATAACAAAAATGGTTAGGGGGCTTGCAGTCTATTGCCTTAATTCAATATTATTCATTGATTTAAAATGTTTGCCCATAATATGTTTCCAACAAATGCCAAAAATTTCCAATTATTTTGCAATTTCTTGCATTGGTTCTTCTCCATGTTTCACTTTATACTCGGGTTGGTTTGGCTCATGTTAACATCATCTAGAAGTAGAGAGACTCCTTAATACTCTGTTAGATGAAAGTCTAAGGCTTTAATTAGAACAACTCAACTCTATTGTTTCTCTCAGAACCAGTTTACTGTGTCAAAGAGGAGTGAGGTGGGAATCCCAGGAGCTCATGACAGATCAATATCCTACACTGTAAGGCTGCTATGTAATGGGGACAGATTATAATGAATATTGGGTAGGCAAGCTACTATGGTTTCAGAAGAAAGCTTGTGCAAATATAGGAGAGCAATTGTCACTTAGCAGATCTTCAATAAAAAAAAGAATAAAAATACTATGACATTTATTGAGCTTTGAATAAATCAATTTTTCATCTTATCAACAACCTAGCAAAATTGGTACTACTGTCAACATTTTACAAATGGGAATACAGAGGATTATTGGGCAGAATTAATGTGTCAAAGTTATAGTCACCGGTATTTGGAATCAGTTTTAGCTGTAAATCCTATGCTTATTCTACAGCTCATGTTACTTCCTCTCTGGTGGTAGCCGTAAATGGAATAAAGCATGGATTCTTTTTACCAAACTTCTAGCATAAGTAATCTTTTCCTAAAACTATAAACTAAGACATTTTCTAGATTTTATCATTATGGGAAGAAATATTAAATATATACTTTAAAATAAAATTATTAGATATATGTGAAAATAATATGTTTGGGTAATGGTGCACAGTCCCTAGGGTGACTGAGGAATATGGGCAACTCCATGTAATGAAATAGCTTACACACTAGTCACGGGCCCTTGACTGAGTATATTGGAATCCTATATACAAAAGTATAGCAAGTATGTAACTGTAAATTGCTTTCCAGCATTTGGAAGAGAAGCAATCAACAAGAAAGCATATTACAAACATCTCAAAATGCTGACATGGAAACATAACTAAAGAACTTTCTAGAAAGCCTTTGAAATATTTCCGTCTAAAAATATTTTCAAAATTTGAATTTTTTTTTCAAAATTGATATAGAGGAACCCTAGCTTTTTCAGTCCAAGTTCAAAATAAAAATTTATGCTTATTAAAAAGTAACTTACTATTTAATAGGGTTTATGGCAAACTCCAGCCCTATAGCTGTGTTAGCATCTAGGATAAAAAAGGCCTTGCCCCAGCTATGCTGTAGGGATGCTTATGACTTTGGCAAGTTAATTTACTTCATTATGTCTTCATTTCTTATATGATACGGCTGCACTGAATTATGCCTAAAATTTTATCTGGTTCAGAATAGCTATTGTTTCATAATTCTACCTAAACAAATAGCTTTTTCAGTAGTGTATGCACATTTTATTTTGAATTGTATACTCATAAATACATGAGAATTGACAAATATTGAGTTTCTACTCAACTGGGGCTCTAGGTGTGCAGTGGCCAACAAGAGGTGTGGACTATTTTTCTTTATTGAGGTAGACTCTTTGAGGTATAAGCAAATTTATTTTTTCCTAATCTTTATCTTTAGCCCTAGAGGAATAAATATCTTATCTATCTATCTATCTATCTATCTTATCTATCTATCTATCTATCTATCTATCTATCTATCTATCTATCTAGAGAAAGAGATATCCTTCTTCATATATATACATACATACGTGTATATATATAAAGAGATATCCTTTGTTTATACACACCCCCCCACACACAGCACACCCCCTATATATATACACACACACATATGTGTATATATGTGTATGTATATGTGTGTGTGTGTATATATATATATAGAAAGAGAGAGAGAGAGAGGGAGAGAAACTCTTCCAGGTATTTTTTTTTTCTTATCACTTTTATGTTTTCATGTTTAAAAAAGCGTGCATGATCCAGACTTCTCATTTTAACGCTTAAAAAAGTCTAGGTTGATCTAAATTAAAATTATAGTTTCTTTTCCAATGTAAAGTGTATCTTTCCCACACTCTCCCCAGCTCTACATCTGATCTTCACCTTCCCTTGTCTCCTCTTTTCCCACTCACTACCTACTGCTAATAGACGGTGTGATGGTCGAGAAAAGCTTCTCAGGGAAGGGTTCACTACAGCTGAATATTCCAGAAAAAGGGAGCAGCATGAGAAATAACTTTTTAAGTTCATAAACTGAAAGCCAACAGGCTCCATTCAGCATATAGATATGTTTTCTCTGATCCTGTCGTGCTTTAAAGCATTTGTACATAATCGTCAATGTTTATAAAGTTGGATAATTTTACATTATAATACAGATTTCCAATTTCTTTCATAAATTAGAAGGGCCAGGACCCCTAGGCCAGTGGATTAGTATGACTCAATACCTAGAGCTGGGCACAGCTGCCCCCTCCTAGCCTCATTATTATGTACCTGACATTCACTAATGGATTATACCACGCTCCTTTTCTGAAAGATCTTTCTCTCATTGGCATTTGGGATTTGAATGTTAGCCTACAGGCACGAGAAACCACAAGTTCCTTAATATGTATTTTAGTTTGCATTCTTATTTAGAAACACCAGGACTTAGTCTAACAAATTTAGATGGAAAAGCAATTTGTTAAAGGCTGGTAGGTCGTTTACATAAACTGTAGGAGGAGCAGAGAATCTGGCTCAGAATATATGCAGCCAAATACAACACCCCAATCACAGTCAGGTGCCATGATGACTGTGCTGTTTCACCCTGCGACATAGGCTCAATAGCAGGCATCCTGTCAGGAGGCGTTTTATGGTGTCAATGGGCATCTGGCACTGTTTCCTGAAAGCTCTTTCTGTACAGCATTCCACCACCCTCTCCAGCAACATGTGGTCTGCTCAATGCCATCATCCTCCTTTATTTTCTTCTGAACCATCCTTTGAAGGAATCTAAGTATTCATGCGTATACTCTGTCTCTAAGCAAGGCTACAGAGACAAATGTTGGCATCTACTTGGTGGGCTGGGATTCATCAACTGGGAAATCAATACAGTATTGAAAATGTGTTCAAAAGATACTTAGTAGTGAGAAGGACAACTATTTAAGAAGAGGGTTGTCTAAAGACATATAGTGAACTGTCCTAGTAAAGGTGAAATTTGAAGCCATTTCTCCTGTGTCCTAAGTCATTATTTTACACTTGCCACTCACTCTATATTTAAATAGAGAGATATGAAGCTCTGATCCTAAGGAAAGGATCTGAAATAGGCTTTCAGGAACTGTGGGGAGCTTCTTATTTTTAATTAAAATATCTCCACCTAAAAACCAGTATTTCTCAAAACATGCACTTACTGACCACTCAGTGCTTCCTGTATATAGACTTACATGCAACTAGAAGATATTTGACAGTGATGGAAGAACAGGTCCCTAATGGACTGCTGTTAGTTCAGGCAAGGCATGTAATGTTAGCAATGAATGCAATTATCTTCCTCTCTATAGCATAGATATCTTATTCTAGGATTTATACTTCATGATGCCCCACAATTTCTCTCTTAAGTACCACCTGGTGTCATTTAATCTCATATTGATGCCTGTCCCGACCTGCAGGACAGTGGAACAGACCCTGGAAGGGGGAGTGGGAATGGAGGAGACAAGAAAACACGAGAAATGGAGACAAGACAAATAGCCTGATCAAGTCTCGTTTATGGTGGCAGTGCAATGCCTTATATAGGCTGGCAGAGGAAGAGGTTGGGCCAGGGCGGTAAAGGGGGGCCGGGTTTTCTGAAATTACAATTGCGCATGCGCCGTTGGTTGATAATTTTCCTGGGCACGGGACTGCGCCTGCGCTGTAGGTTGCATATCTTCTTGGGCACGAAAAGTGTTTGCGCGCACGTGGGAAAAGGTTTGCGCGCGCGCGGGAAAAGGTTTGCGCGCGCACGGGAAAGGTTAGTAATAAAGAACCCGGAAATGTGCCATCTTGTCTCCGCTAAGCAGCAGAGGTCGGCTAACTCCGGGCCTCAAGGCTCCGGACAAAGCCTTAGATTTTTCCACTAGATATTGAATTATTCTAAGTAATAACAACAGTGTATTTTAGCTGTTTGTATATACGACAAAGAGGTAGATAGTATAGGATATGAAATTGTTGGCAGAATAAATGCATGTGTGTGTTTGTGTGTATTTCAAATGAGTAAATGCTTTTAATAACAGGCTTTCAGATCATCAGCATAGTTACAGCAAGCAGAGCTGAGAGAGTTTCCATCCTCAATCACTACCACATTTTTTCCACATCATAATGAGATAGTAAACTGTCCTCCTTCTTTTGCCAAGATAAGTAGAGTTATCAATTATCTGAAATGTAATTTAATTCCTTTTGTGTATCAGGCTAATAGAAACCAAGAGATACAGATGAGAGAAAAACAAGCCATAATGAAGAAATCATAAATAATTACATTCAGAAGTCTAGTCTAAGGAGCTTGTTCAGATTTTTGTTTGTCTTCATCCAATGATGGGATTTACAAAAGTGGTGATTACATCGATGAATAAATGATCTTTTCACAAGCCAGAAGAAATGTAACTGACTGTTTGATCACTGATCACTGCTGAGGGAAAGCCAGGAAATTGAGTGGAGGAGGGAGAGCAGTGGCTCAGAGCAAAAGGGTCTGGAATGAAAGTGAGATAGGAAAGAGCACCCAGGAGAGTGAATTAAGTGTCAGAGATCATCGACTTTCTCTGCCTTATTTTATTACAAAATGTGTGGAAGGAAAGAAACGACTGAAAATGAATAGTCTTTCCTCTGGCAATATTGAAGTAACCAGCCTGTGTTAGAAGTGTGCTTGCTTTCTCAAAGCAGAGAGAATTTGTAAAGATGAGAGTACTTCAAGATATCATTGGTCTAATTATTAGAGTTATGTCATTTTTGAGATAAACACATCAAGATAATGGTAGAGAGCCTCCTCTTTCTCCTCCTTCCCCCATCCCTCACAAGTACATCATTTTAAGCATATATCTACATACAAGGAGCACTGCATACCAATAGAAATTGACCCTGAGACTTAGGGGAATAAAAGAGTACACTTAAATACTTAAAAGTGCCAGAGTACTTTATAATGTCTACTGCTATCGCTCACTGGGAGTTTGATTATAGTTAAATACCTTGTAAGATTATCTCTTACAAAAAACCAACCAAACAAGCAAACAACTCCGGAAAACTAAGTTTTCTAAGTTTCCTATCTACCGAGAAATCTATAGCATTTTTCCTATCCTGAAAATTTCTCTTTCAACTACCAGGTTTGTCTTTCATTGCACATTCTAGTATTTGGTAAACAAGTCTGTAAATGATCTTACAATATCATAGCAGCACTAGGATAAGAAAGCCTGCATAGGTCATTTGGATAGGAAATACAAAGTAATTTATTTTATGTATTTGTAGTAGTTCCACATTCAGAGAAAAAAATGGATACTTGTGCATTCTTGACAGGTTTAAAACCTGGTCTCTTGATCTCTAGACATTTTGTGCTTAGGTAATGGGGGCCGCGCAGGAGAACAGGCCCGAGGAAAATGCTGACACCAGAAGATGGTGCATAGGTTCAGTGAAGGAGCACAGCCACCCCGAGGTCAGGGTATCATGCTTGCCAGCCCACAAAGGTTGCTGAACAGGTGCCCTTTGTTCAAGCTGCACCTTCCTTTCTCTCTCTCTCTCTCTCTCTCTCTCTCTCTCTCTCTCTCTCTCTCTCTCTCTCTCTCTTTTGAGAGGGAGTCTGGCTCTGTCGCCCAGATTGAAGTGCAGTGGAGTGCAGTGCAATCTCAACTCACTGCAAGCTCCGCCTCCTGGATTCAGGCCATTCTCCTGCCTCAGCCTCCCGAATAGCTGGGACTACAGGCGTCCGCCACCACGCCCGGCTAATTTTTTTGTATTTTTAATAGAGACGGGGTTTCACCATGTTAGCCAGGATGGTCTCGATTTCCTGACCTCGTGATCCACCCTCCTTGGCCTTCCAAAGTGCTGGGATTGCAGGCATGAGCCACCGCGCCTAGCCTCAAGCTGCACCTTTCTTTATCTTTACAGCATTTCACATTATTCACCAGGTCGCCCTTAGAAGCACTCATCTTGCTTGAACCAATGCCAGGACAGCTAGGTTCTCTTTATATTTCAGGATTTTTCTACCTTCTTACCTTCCAAGCTACTCTTTCTTACCCATACTGAGGTTGTTTTCCTGCTCTGTGGGCATTTTGTTGCAGTTGTTGTAATTGCAATTGGATTAGCTTTGTTAACATCTCTTTAAATTCCTGAATCAGCAATCTTCATTCCCAGTCTTCCTCAGAAACTCAAGACACACATTTCAGTCTATTGAATATTGAATACTACCACTTAGATTACAGTTTTAAAGTGGCTCCTGTAACGTCTACATTTTATTGTTATTATTACTCTTGAAAATTCACTTGGTTTATTCGTTACTCCTTCACTCTTAGCCTTAAACCTTAAGTCCAGTGAGTTGCAGGTTTCGTTTCATTTATTTATTAGTTTTTAAAGGTGATTGCCAGATTTATATCCGTGCTTTGCATTAGTCTGACTTGTGATTCCTATTGTCTCTACTCTAGTTAATCTCTCCTTTCTCAACACCTGCATTATTGCTAATGGTCCCTTGTATTCTGTCCATTTCACTGATTAGTGAAACCTTCAGGAAATTACCACATTAATCTTTCTAAATTACCATTCTCATTATATGATCCAATCTCCTTTCATAAATCTTCAGCAACGTGCTGTTTTATGGCAAATGTTATCTAAACTTATTCAAAGTTCTTGAAAATCTGATGCTCATCTGTCCCATCTTATAAGGTTTCATATTATGTATCCTGTACTGTTGATATAATATTCATCTTTATGTCTTAAAACACAAGGATGTGTTCAAAGACCATGAAGCATCTACAAGTACCTATTCATTAACTGTCATGGACCTGAGTTCATCCCTTCTATCTTTTCCCATGTAATTGTATCACTTCTTCCCTAACAGTGTGTCCATTTAATTTCTCTCCTAGACCATGAGCTTCTTTCAGACAATGACTATATTATTATGCCTACTCCTTCTTGTAGTAAGTTTTGTTAAATATCCAAGGAAAATATTCATAAAATATAGTATTATAATAACATAATGAATTACCATCTTAAAATGACATTGGAACAGATTATCTCTTAAAATCTCTACAAGTAAAATTACTCCATAAATGCAAGAATCTTAAAGACAATGCCTTCAGATATCCTAGTATAAATACCTAAATATCTTTCTTTTATATTTCTTAATAAAAATTGTATTATAAAATAAATTTCTAATAATTTACATGAAATAATTCTACAAAGTAGAATCCTGCCACATCAGTTGGTAACATCTCAAAGGTGTCCACAACTATCCTGAAAAGGCAAAATTGTTAACTTCCATTACTGCATATTATTTCACTTTATTTTCCTTCACTCTGTTTTTCGGTACTTTGTGATGGTAGAATCTCATGGTTTTCAATAAAAATTATGCGGTAAAGCAGTCTTAATTTTAGTTTGTCATTTCCAATGTTACAAATTTGTACATATTATATGTATTTATCTTTTCTAGGCTTTGTTTTGATTGGCCCCATATACCTTTGAGTCTCACTGGAAATGTTTCATTGTTGAGGAAATCCTCTAAGACCTTAAGCTTAACCATTATATCTGGCATTCCTTAAAGACCCTCTGCCTAGGGATTAGTTGAGCGTGAGGAGATATGTAATATGAGAAAGCAACTATGCAGTGAAATTCTCAGGTGCATTGATGTTTTCAAGTGCAAACTATTAAATACTACATGGGAGAATATCACGCGCTTATCATTGGCCAGCTCTACTGCTTATTATTAGCTTACCTCTGAATATGTTGTCAAAACTCTTGAAGGGTCAGACTCTTTTTTTATATGAGAAATGAAGATAATAAGGCCAACCTCATAATATCGTCATAATGAATAACAGAGATAATATAAGCCAAGTAAGCAAAACTTAGTAGGGGTTCAATCATTATGGCTACACTTTCTTAATGCCTGCAGTCATATGGATTGACGTTTTCAGTATGCATTTCTGAAGTACAGTACATAACCTGGTATTTCTTTATTTGCTTTTTAAGCAAGTATGTTTCTAGTAACCAAACCACCCACTGACAGAGGTCAATAATCTTATTACATGCTTAAAGCTACTTGACCAGGAGGACTTTGCTCATTTATATATTTCTTGTACACCTGAAACCTGGCTACTGCGTACTCTAAGTTCATTGAGTAAAAGTAAAGAGGACAATAGGGAGATAAAAGCTCAAAATTATTCGCAATGATTTTATCAAAACACAATACAAGTGAAAATAGATTTCTCTAAAACGTCACACGGGTAAGAAAGGTTTCACAGTCTATGAGAAATAGCTTTATTTAATAATAAAATTTGCTTATAAATACAAGCAGCAAGATCAAGGAGGAATAAAATTTGCTTATAAATACAAGAAGCAAAATCTGTAAAACGAGATCTTGGTAATGCTTGATAATAATTTAGAAGTCAGTGATAAAAAAAAAAGTGCCTTTTCTTGCCTTTGAAGCTCTTACAATTATAATAAACCTACATTAAATAAATATTTTCTTCCTCAAATCAAGACTGGTTTGTATATTTTAAAACTCTAGTTTCCGTGTCAGAGTATCTCTTGAAAATTTCTAGAGAATTTGGTTAAAGAACCAATGTTCAGAAACTTTCCTTTTTTATCTGTGGCTCTTTAGCCCTTGCCCCTGTGCTAAACCAGGCTGTGAGGTTTCTCCTCTTTCTTTTTTTTTTTTTTTTTTTTTTTTTTTTTTTTTTTTTTTTTTTTTTTTTTTTTAAATGTATCAATTTGATTTATTTATAACTTCAGACTTACTATAACATAAAAATTAGAGATACTCATTATTTTCCTTTTTTTTATTTTTTGGAAAATCTGCTAATACTTTCCCTTTATCTTCATTTCTTTTTTTTTTTTTTTTTTTTTTATTATACTTTAAGTTCTAGGGTACATGTGCATTACCCAAGTGTCTGGGGGCAATTTCATGTGCTGATTCTAGTTGAGACTTCTGAATTAGCTTATAGTGACCCATATATGTGTGTTAAGATGCTCTTAAGTAAGATCTAACCTGCAATTCTCCACTTACAAATCTTACCTGCTTTGGGACTCAAGAAAGAACTTATTTCTTAGTACCCACTCTATGCCAAACATTTTACGTATTATTCTGTTTTAAATTTTTACTGCCGTGTGATAATTCTAAGAGAATATAATAAAGTGCAGCTCTTACAAAGTGAATCCTGATTTTTTTTCTAAAATTTTAAAATGTTGTGCTTTTCTAAGATATTGTGCTGTGAATATTGTATCTCAAGATGTTTCTTCTTGAGCAATTGAGACAGGTAAAGTTGAATGTTACCATAGAAGATTGGTTGTGTTAAAGTAATTTAGTTTAAATCAGTACTAAAGTGTTTGATATGTTCTAGTAATTGTGATCATGGGTGTTCAATCCATCTGAAATATGAATACTTAAATATTTCAAGAAATCCCAAAACAAATATGAGGCTACTCTTTTGCTTTTGAAAAATTGTATTTAAAATTTTTGAGAAATTATTTTACTACAGTTAGGAGGATACCCTTGAATGTCCTTGAGGCAATAATTCAGGAACAGCTATGAGTGGATGGCTCTAAAATATACAATTCATAAAAGAAATGATTGCTTTGGAGAGGCATAATGTAGCTTCTGAGTTTAAAAGATAATCCTACCAACAGCAAGGTCTTTATAAACAGCCTGAATCAGTAAGACAGATTTGTACTCAACGTGCAAAGTACATTAGGTCACTGATTCTTATTTTTAACCATTTTTATTATATTCAGATGCAGGTAATACCATCCGTAACACTCCCTTTAAACAAGAAAAGTAAGAGTTCTCCATAGTGTTCATCACCAGCCACATAATCATCTCTAATTTATTCCACAACAGATTAGGTCTCTGTCCAAACCCTTTGGGAATATTATAGCAATAATTTCATGTCCAACTGGAGGGATTCGGATCTTGTAAATTAGTTCTGACTGTCATTTCTCTTAATAATTTAGTGTTTTTCTGTCTAAATCAATCTAATTATTAAGAGATCTGTATATCAAGTTTTATACTTATCTTCCTCAAGCTCTAACTTCAAATATTATTTTATTTATATAGTAATAAATTATTCTAATAAATGCCATATAAATAATATTTATAATAATTTGTGGATTAAAATTCTTATGTTCATGCTGTATGAGTCCTCAAACACATATTGTTCTGTCTCTTTTTTATTGTTTATTTTGATATTTCACATTTCAAAATATGTCCTTGTTCAGATGATATCAAAATCAACATTTTAGAACTTTGGCGATCACAGGAATAAAAACATGTTATCACTTTTGCTAGGATTAAAGTTTACATTTAATACAATCACCTATAATCTAGGCAAATATCAGGTTGAAAACATAATAGCACCTCCAAAATTAGACCATTTATGTCAGAGTTCATGAAGCATATAATTCTCATATGTGTTTTTTGGTCCTGTATGGACATTTTTTCAGATGTTCTGGACAAAATATGTAGAATTGGAAAGGAAGCATGATCAGAGCTTAACCGGGGTAGTAATACCTGAAATCATGAATGAAGAAATGTTGTACAGATATCAGATTTTTAGAATTATCAGGCACTTGGGTGACATAAAGCTGCTCAGGAAACTCCTTGGCCCAAACTGACTATCTTTCTAAATATCACAAATAAATAGAAAGTACACTAAAACATTATCCCTGATATGAAAAATCAGATAATGTCACGATACTCATGCCAAGGAGAAGGAGATAAGTAATGCAATCAAGTAGGAAAAAGTGGGGATAGCTATTATAAGAAAAAAAGAATTCTATATTAGTGATCAATTACACTGGAGTTTTCTATGGTTCTTCTGTGTGTATTGTTGCCTGTTATACAACACAGTAGAGGGTGATCTTAAGCAATTGAAATAAAGAGAGAAAAGTTGCAGTGAACTGGAGACTTGAAATGTTTTTGAGAGTAGGATAAACCCTCACTGGTATTCCATGCTTTATTACTGAATACAAGTGCTGCTCTCCAGGGAAGCAGTTCCATTAAGAATACAGAGAATCCAGCTCTGTTGGAAAGCGGATAATGCTCACTACCATATTTTATTATAGATTTTATTGACAGATTTTTACTTTCTCTTGTTAATTGGACACTGGCTAGGTACGAACTATATAGATAGATGGGCAGGAACATATGATTGAGAATTAGAGAGCAACTTACTAAAAAAGTTGACTAGAAGCATTGTAAACATCATTTTAAATGAAAACAAATATCTACTTTAATGGCTTGTGGACTCTGTTGTTCTTTAATCTGTAGAAAAGTATGACTGGGTGAGAGTGGGGAGTACCTATTTTGTGCAAATTAGATCTGATATGTTATACCCACTTTGTATGAAAAGTAATATGATAAACCCTAACTGAATTGGGATTTCATAGTTGGAGAAGACCACATATTCATTTAAAAGTAATTATTAAGCATCTTTATGCCAATTTCTGTTTCATATGTTAGAGAGCCAATAAGAACACTACATGCTCTCAGGGAACACATGTTCTTGTAGGTAACGAAATAATGGCATTTACTGAAGTAGTACGTAACTTTTTATAAAGTTCTGATACCTCATAAGCAGATGAAGTCTCATATTCTAGAATATGAGGGAGCATGTGAGGAATACCTTAGTTTGCCTGGAGAAGTTATAAAGTACCATAAAGAGAAAAGATTATTTGGGTTGAAATTTACAAGGACAAGTAGAAATACATTTCACTTAGTATGGAAGGCAACTCATTTCCTGAGAGGGTGTTGCAAGTTGGTTTCTCTGTAAAGATGACTCTGAAACAGATTAGCTTGAAGAATGTTTGTAAAGGAGGACTTTTGGGTTCAATCACTATGAAAACAGAGAAAGGGAGCAGGATGGGGTAGAGGGAGAAATCTAAGTCTGATGGACACCTAACTATAGCCTTGGTCTACTCCATACGGAGCTCTGGAACTAGAATGAACTTTCAGAGACGCTCTGAGATGGACTGAGATGACCAAGCATTTATAATTCCCATGTCATTCAGTAATTTCCATGCATGCCACCCTAAGAGGAGAGGAAAGACAGCTCCTTGCAATCGCAGTCTCCCCTGAATCAGGGACTAACACCTAAATGTCTTCTCACCACACTCCCAGCAGCTGGGCCACATGTCTTTCATTGAACAGGGACCTGGGGGCCATATCACAATGGTCATGTCATAGGTGATATAAATAGAAACTGCAGCTTGATGCAGATGGTTTGTGATAGCCACTATGGATAATGGAAACACTTGTTGAATGAAATATAAATTATAGAAGTGTACAGGGGAACTGAGAACACAGCAGAGGTTGATTGTTACACTGGAGATGCCAAATCTTGTCCCCTCTCTGGGATAGTACTATGATATGAGGAGTTTTAAACAGAGATCTTAGAAAGTGGTTCAGGTTGATGGATAAGGAAATTTAGCATCACAGGAAATTTCACAGCTATGGAGGAGACACAGCTATGAGAATTTGTCTTCAGCTGAGGGACACCAATCCTTATCCTCTGCAGGTATAGGACACAATTTCCACAGAAACTATGTTGTCAGAAACAAACATGCCATGAAGGTATGGTAGTCATAATAGCAGCCCCTAAAGAGTCCCATGTACTCATTTTCAAGACCTGTGAATATGTTTGTTTACATGGCAAAAGAGACTTTGCAAATGTGATAAAGAATAAGAACCTTGAAATGAGGAGGTGATCATTATTTGGATGAGCCTAATGTAATTACTATGGTTCCTAAAAGTAGAAGAAGGATACCAGAAAGAAGGTCAGAGAGATGTAATGTGAGAAAGACTTGAACTGTCCTCGCTGACTTTGAAGATGTAAGTGGGTTGTGAACCAAGGAATGCAGGTGACCTTTAGAATCAAGGAAACCCAGCGCACATAGAAAAGGATGCTACCCTGCCAGCACCTTTATTTATGATACTCATCAGGCTTTTGACCTCCATACATGTAAGAGAGCAAATCTGTATTATTTTAAGCCATTAATTATGTGGTAGTTTATTACAGCAGCAATAGTAAACTAACACAGAAGATGTATCTTGGGAGTTAAGCTGTAAATTCAGCACACAAAACTCAATTAGTCAACACTGACTTTAACAATATCGTATATGACCGATAAAGTAGTGTTCACCATCTGGTTTATATGGTCCTGTGTATTAATCTGTATCTATAAATAAATAATGTGGAGAATAATGTACATTTATATTATATATAGTATTTACATGAAAAGTACATATGCAAAGATAAAACTACTTTTAAAAATCATGTGCATAGTAAAAAATGCATGACTAATTGCATATATGATGTTCAACTCTACATTGATCAAGGAAGATAAGAAACACAAAACTATCATTGAAAATAACATTTAAATAAGTCCATTTGATACAGATGGATGAGACTGGAAATTACTTACCAGAATGGAGTTAGAATATTGAACAGGAGAAACAATTCTGATTTAATTCTAGCTTAATTCTGATTTCATGAATTGCTGATAAAAGGGTCTTACGTTTCTTCCCATCTATGATCAGGATTGCCCCCAGAATCCTGGGGGAATTTTGTTTCAGGAACAAAATTCTGGGACAGCTTAAATGTTGTATGCGATTCAGTGGCAAAGAGGTAGATCATTACAGAGCTTGACAATTCACTAATAATTTTCTTTTCCCAGAATCCCAAGAAAGACTTCCCTTAAACAACTGTTGGTACTTTAGTAAGTAATGTATTGATAAAATTACAGTGTAGCACTATTTTTGGCTAAAAACAATAACGTTAAAATTTATAATTTATGCTATTATAAACATGTATTCTTTTTTTTTTTTTTTTTTTGAGACAGAGTCTCGCTCTGTCACCCAGGCTGGAGTGCAGTGGCCGAATCTCAGCTCACTGCAAGCTCCCCCTCCCGGGTTTACGCCATTCTCCTGCCTCAGCCTCCCGAGTAGCTGGGACTACAGGCGCCCGCCACCTCACCCGGCTAGTTTTTTGTATTTTTTTAGTACAGACGGGGTTTCACCGTGTTAGCCAGGATGGTCTTGATCTCCTGACCTCGTGATCCGACCGTCTCGGCCTCCCAAAGTGCTGGGATTACAGGCTTGAGCCACCGTGCCCGGCCAAACATGTATTCTTTTAAACTGCATTATATGATTTGGAAAGAATCCTACTCTCCATCTATAAGAACAATAACTGACCCTTAAATAAATTGGCACCTGTAGTTTAGTTAACATATACCAGGTTTTTCTCCTTCTGCTCTATATTCCCAGAAGTTAAAATAAATCCAGAGCCTATTTTTATATTGAAGGCGCATGGTCAACAGGAACCTCATGCTTGTATTAGCTTCAGAAGTGCAGGAAAAAAAAATCAAAACACAGTTTGTAATTTCCCCCTTTTGGGAAACTGATCCATTTTATTTTATGCAATTTTCAGTGATACACAAAATGCAATCTGAAGAAAAGGCTACATATGCTTATCCTTGCAAATCCAATGCCAGAAGACAAGAGTGGAGGGTAGAGAAGAATGAAACACCAGTATTTTTGGTTTGTTTTGGATTTTAATGCCATTATAGAGGCAAAGCAAAGCTTGGCTGTATAACCCTACTTGTGGCATTTTATGACTATTTAGTGGTTTGTTTTCTGAATATGAAGGAGCAGAAGTGGGCATCATAAAGGTGCCATTTAATAGCTGAGAAGATAGGAAGAGTAAAACAAAAGTCTTTGGAACAAAAAAAGTGATTGTGGATCATTGACTCCAAATGTTGTTTTGGATCCTTTAGGGTTCACATTACTGCAGGATTACCCATTCCATCTCTTGGCTTCTCTGACTCTTTCCTCACCCCTGACCAGCACTGTGCAGCATAAAGTATGTTTACAGGGGTGACTTCAGGTAAACTTCTTATTCTCACTATTACATGATAAATATTTACCGAGCGAATGATGAATTAAGTAAATGAATGAATAATTTGACACTTAAATAAGGACCCCAAGCTGCTTCAAAAGCTCTCTTACTGTAAAATGCTTGACTTTTGACATCTCTCTGGTGGAAAGTCTGTTTTCTAGGATTTGTGTCCAGTATTAATTAAGTGTACTCTCCTTTTAAGTGCTAGTTTTTCCAAAAGTGATTATCTCTTGGCTTAGGGATGAACTCACTTAAATCTTTGGCATTGGTTTGCCAGGGAGCAAATATAGGCTGACCTTCTTTCCCTTTACATATAGACTGATATTCTATGTTTCTTTAACTAAGGCTATGTTCATACCAGAGTAATTGACTGAATAATTACCCTAATGGGATTTTAACCTTACTCTCAGTCTTAATTGGATGATTGTTCCAGTGTGAACAGACTCTAATAAGACCCCTAAGAAAAACAGCCTTTACCTTCCAAAACCAGTCTACTATACCTTTCCTTCACTGAATTTTTAGCAGAGATGTAGTAAACATTAAAAATAAAACATCTGAAACAGAAATATACAGGTTGCAAATAAGTTATACAATTGACAAACTGCAGATATGTTTATTAGAAAAAGTTTGAAAAGGTCTCCAGAATTTCTCCTCTCTCTATATATATGTATGTATATACATATATACACACACATATAAATATACATACATACATAAACACACACAAACATATACATTTAAATATATAGATATGTGTAAATGTATATATGCAAATAACTATATACACTCGTATTTGTAGGTACATGGAGACATGTATACATACTGAAAGTGTCACCTGGTGGGCATTTGGTTCCAGGTAAGATGACAAAATGTTTACATAAGTATTTAGCCAAAAGCCAGGTCAAAGCCAAATATCATTACTGTACAATGAACTCCTGTAATATAATAATAAATCTGATATTTTAATTAAAATAATCATTTTAACTTTCTTACTAAAATGTTTAGTTATACAAATTTAAAAGTTTAAAATTATAATACTGGAACAATAAATTATCAGCACTGTCTGATATAAGAGTGATCCCATAGTCTGTGTATCTATTTAACATTTATAAAACTAAATGAAGATTCAGTTTTACCAGATGTAGTAGAAGAGAAGGACTTAGTAGGTGTGGGGGAAGTGATTTCATTTTCTCCCTGTAAGACATATTTTTCTCAAACTCTTCATATTATTACTATTGCTATGATGATTATTTATTTTGTTGTTGCTCATGATTTTGAAAACTTTCCTCCTCATAACATTTTGTTCCAGTAAAATTATCATTTTCCTTTTTCTTCAATGTCAATAGATACAAAGAATTCCCAAATAGGATTTTAAAAATCCTTGTATCTTAAATTGATTTAAACTAGATATTAAATACAGTTTATGAATTATTTTGTTTAATAATATAACGTTTATATAGCCATGCAACATTTAAAGAATAAAATTACGATATCTAATACCTATTTTTCAGGTTTTTATTATTATTAAATAATTTGAATAGATGTATTAACTTGAAAGGGATATAAAGTTCATCTTGTAAATGTGCTTTTATAAAATTCATATTAGCAATCTATCAGTTATTTTAAAGTTATAATTAAAAAATAGTTCTCATGGCTATTAATGTAACATCTTGCTTTTTCAACCATAATGTACAATTGAACTTAATTGTCTAAAATATCTATTACATATAAACTACGTAGGAGATTTTCTTAATCTAAAATATGTCCAAAATACTTAGTTATATTTTAAAAATAACATTTATTGGTGGATTCCTAAATACTTATATATTTGTTTTTATGAGTGTATGTGTAGATACCATACACATGTATTTTTACCTATGTATAGACATACATCTATATTTACATAGTTTATCTAGAAACATAAGAGGAATGTTGCTTTCCACTTTGCAGCTAGCAGTCATTTTTCATGTTAGTACAGATAGTTTACATATATGGATATAACATACGTTTTAGAATCTCCTCTAATGGGCATCTAAGTTATTTGCAGTTTTTACCTATTACAAATCTTTACACCATGGTAGTTCCTTGTAATAGACGTTGTGTTTTGTGTACCAAAAATTCAATTTTTTATCTTCCTAAGAAATCATAATTCTGTTCAGGAATCTACTCTTCTACGAGGCCCTTCTGTCTCAGGTTAAGGTAGCCATATTCATATCCAGAAGTGGGTATGATTGGTTCAACAGTAATCCTGCCCACTGAAGGGGTTCAGGACATGCTACTCCAAAAGATGGCATTTTGACATTTGTGAAAACACTAGAAGCCCGAAGATCATTCTCACCTTCCCCTCTCTGAACCATCTTCCTTGAAGCAGGTTATAAAATCTAGGAAGATCACTCTCTGACCTCTGCTTCCCTTCTCCCCTGAGGGTTGTAAAAGTCTTATTTGAGAAGTGCCTACCCTATACCCAACGAAAAGGAATGTTCCTGTCTCTGAAGACTTAGAGACACAGAAGACAATCTGAACAACAGGCCTTGCTATAATAATTTCTCCCCAGTTTATTATCGATAGATCATTTTCCTTTTGTCAATCCTACTTCTCCACAATTGTCCACTTCTTCATCAAATCAAACATAAAAAACACACAAGTTTACCTGTTTGTTTGGGTATTCATGTCCTTATGAATGCCTTAATGTCTTATAAAATATATATTATTAATTTGTATGCTTTTCTCTTGTTACTCTGTCTTTTGTAATCAGGGCCTCAGTCATGAACCTAAGATGAGAAGGAAAGATATTTCTTTTCTCTTATACTACTTTGCTAGTGGTTAGCTGAGAAATAACCTATTTGGGCACATGGATGTGAAGAGAAATTTTCTGAGCAAGTTCTTAGGCACACTTAGGGAATACTTCCAGAAGCCACCGTCTTCTCCTTTCCTCTCCTCTCCTCTCCCCTCCCCTCCCCTCCTCTCTCCTCTCCTCTCCTTTTCTTTCTCTTTCTTTCCTTCTCTTTCTTTTTCTTTCTTTCTTCTTTCTTTCTTTCTTTCTTTCTTTCTTTCTTTCTTTCTTTCTTTCTTTCTTTCTTCTTCTTTCTCTTCTTCTTCTCTCTCTCTCTTTTTCTTTCTTCTCTTTCTTCTTTCTTTCTTTCTTTCTTTCTTCTTTCTTTCTTTCTTCTTTCTTTCTTTCTTTCTTTCTTCTTTCTTTCTTTCTTTCTTTCTTTCTTTCTTTCTTTCTTTCTTTCTTCTTTCCTTCCTTCCTTCCTTCCTTCCTTCCTTCCTTCCTTCCTTCCTTCCTTCCTTCCTTCCTTCCTTTCCTTGAGCATTGATTTCAAACCTAGAAATTCTTTGGGCACACACAGAGAAGGACGAAGCTAAAAGGCATTTCAAGCTGAAGCCACAGGGTGTATCAATGGGGACACCACAATACCTCTTCAGATGTGTGAGCAAGTTCATTTCCTTTTTAAAAAAACCTGTTTGAGGAGGGTGTTCTGTAACTAGTAGATTAAAAACAATAACACTCTTTGCTTGATTATATGAAGCAGAAATTTTAAAAATCAAGAAAACACAAGAATAGGCTATTTATTTATTTTTATTGCTGTATACCTAGCACTTAATGATATCCGGTGCGTATAAGTATGCAAGCAGATGAATGCATAAATTCCTACTTATGAGAGTCTTGTGACAAAGCCCACAAAATTTTAACAATAAACTTTATAATTCTACCTTCCAACATTTTAATTCTTAAAATAGTTTTAAAGAAATAAATATGTATACATACTAAACACCTAAGTATTTATTTTAAACGTTTACAGATAATAGCTTTGTTTTTTTTTTTTTTTTTTTTTTTTTTCAGACAGAATCTTGCTCTGTCGCCCGGGCTGGAGTGCAGTGGCCGGATCTCAGCTCACTGCAAGCTCCGCCTCCCGGGTTTACTCCATTCTCCTGCCTCAGCCTCCGGAGTAGCTGGGACTACAGGCACCCGCCACCTCGCCCGGCTAGTTTTTTGTATTTTAGATGGGGTTACACCGTGTTAGCCAGTATGGTCTCCATCTCCTGACCTCGTGATCCGCCCGTCTCGGCCTCCCAAAGTGCTGGGATTTCAGGCTTGAGCCACCGCGCCCGGCCGATAATAGCTTTGTTAAACAAGAACTTCAGAAAAATTAAATTTAGCTTAGTGTATTTGGGCAGAGAAATGATTAATGAATTGCACAGCACCCTGAAACATAAAGGTTTGAAGAGTTTCACCCAGCAACATGGCCAGGGAATATTTATAGACAGTAAAAGAAGTGGTATACAGAAATAGCTTGATTGGTTGTAGCTGGATGTTTGTCTTATATGGACATATTTTGGCAGTTTGAAGCCTGTGATTGGCTGAAAGCCTGGCTGCTATAATTGGCTGCGACTCTGTTAGTTGATATAAGAGTATTTTCTTAAACATGCATTTTCAAAATACGTTGTTAGGTTTCAGTTCATAATATATGGAGGTAGTTTTAGGCCAAATTTAATATAACAGCTTCTTTGTTGCTTTTGCATCACATAAATATTTTCTTCAAGAAAAATATGCCATGTCAGCAGATGGGATGCTTTGGTGATGAAAAAGTCATGTACCAACAGTACATCTGTTATGGGATGCTGTCAATGTCATATGCTTTTTCCAAAAAAAAAAAAAAAAAAAAAAAAACAGAAATGAATGATAATGTAACACATGTCCTTGACATTATTTTTGGCCTCACATATTTTATTTGGTTGTAAAAATTGTTCCACAAAATGTGACAATTTATTATGATATGCAGTTAAAATTATTTACTTATATTTTTATAAAAATACTATCATTTATATACTCTCTCAAAACATAATCAGAGAAATAATTAACTCACATTATTATTTGATTGTTATTTCTCTAACTAGTGTCATATAAATCCCTTTAACTTCAGTTAGATATCAGCCATTTCTTTAGAAACTCACAGTTTGAAAGATGAGTATAATTCTCCACAACTATTTTTAGCTTGTGTTAAAAAAATTGATTATTTTCTCTGGCTGCTAAGCCAACATTACAGTTTTTATCAATTCTAGGTCTCAAATTTTTAAATATTTAATATATCTAAAATTGGAGTGCATCTTACAATTAATAGTACACGATGATTTAATTGATAGTATTTTTTAATCTTATAGTAGCATAAAATAATTAGGAATCATAAAATCATTAAGCATCTTAATACATATAAAATTTAATAGGTATATTTAGA
The DNA here is from genome assembly GCF_007565055.1 of Rhinopithecus roxellana. Taxonomy (NCBI): domain Eukaryota; kingdom Metazoa; phylum Chordata; class Mammalia; order Primates; family Cercopithecidae; genus Rhinopithecus; species Rhinopithecus roxellana. The sequence goes on from NC_044554.1 coordinate 67,194,797, forward strand.
ATGGTCGTTTGAAAACATTTCAACACCAAGCATTGTGGGTTCATTTTGTTGTAATAGTTCCCATCACAAAACTCTTCTATAAACCTAATTGCTAGCTGATTACTGCTCCTACCACAGCTTTAGTGATCTCTTTGTGGCAAATAATCCTGTGTTGACAAACTTTTTCTTTTCGGACAAGAACCACTCCATACTTACATTATCTATGATATGGGTTGGCTGTGTCCCCACTCAACTTTGATCTTGAATTGTAGTTCACATAGTTACCATGTGTCAGGGGAGGGACCTGATAGAGGTAATTGAATCATGGGGACAGTTATCTCCATGCTGTTCTCCTGATAGCAAGTGAGTTCTCACAAGATCTGATGGTTTCATAAGGGGATTTTCCCCCTTTTGCTCAACACTTCTCCTTGCCACTGCCATGTGAAGGATGTGTTTGCTTCTCCTTCCACCATGAGTGTAAGTTTCCTGAGGTCTCCCCAGCCATGATGAACTGTGAGTCAGTTAAACTTCTTTCTCTTGTAAATTACCCACTCTCGGGTATGTCTTTATTAGCAGGATGAGAATGGACTAATACAATCTAATTGTCTTGTTTTGTGCTGCTTGATTATCTATTTAAAAATATAAACAATTGAGCCATTTGAGCAGGAGTTCTCAAATTTTATTACATAATGGAATTATCTGATAAGCTTTAGAAAGTTCATAAGCCCAGGCTATCTCCCACGCCAACTAAGTCAGAATCTCTGAGGGAGACTCCAGGTCAGTTTTTTAAAAGCTTCCCAATGATTCCTAAGCGCAGCTCCGTTGGAGAACTGGTGTTTGAGTGCCTTCACCTATTGTCAAGTCCTGCCTTACCCACATTTAAACGTTCAAATTAACTTTATCTAATCTCAAAACCCATCTAACAAAAGTAACTAGCCTCCAAATTAGTTAAAAACTTTCATAAACAAAAATTTATTTTAAATTCATGAAAGACTTTTTAATGGCTTTTTGCTAAATTTAAAGAAATTCTTACCATACTTTAATTAATCGCACATATAATAGGCATAATCTATAATGAGACCTGCATGATGTAGGGGGAAATATGCTTAAAATTAGAATTAAAATCATATTAAATTGTGGACTACACTGGAATGTTACTTGTAATTTCCTTTTAAGCTTAAAAAGAAAAAAAAAAATCTAAAATACCCACTTCTCTGGTATCTTGTATTCCCTTCCAGCAGCTATCCTAATTGGTCTTTCTTGTATGAATGTTAGTTTTGATCAGTCCTGACCTGTCCTAGCTTCCTTAGTTCAGCTCTTTTTCTGAGTCTGGAAGGGCAATTGGCCCTATCCTATGAGACATGACCCTTTTCTACGCAACCAAATAATTGGTTGTATGATTTTTTAAAAGTTTTTGTCTCTGGGTGATAAAATGGGGGGCAGAGGCATTTTCTCAGAGTTGATCTGTCTTAGCAGGAGTCCTAGATAACTGAGAATGACAGCAGCTGTGTCACTGCTCTAATGGTGTGGATTCAAGCATAGCACTAACAAGACGCACAGACAATAGTCACAGGAAAAGGCAGAGGTTTAGAAATGCAGCTCTGATTGTGCTCAGATCTTGTCATTTCAGAATAGGGACTCCACAGTGTAAATGTGTACCCGGAAGCGTACAGTGAATTTACAATGGTTGCGAAACTCAAGGTTTGCTAGTTGTCACTGATGGTGGCAAAGCTGGCAATTCTAAATAATTCATTGCCTGAGTGATGGGGCTTAGAAACTAATGGCAAGGCATTGTTGGCAGACTTAAATTTAAATACACGCATACAAGTATAATATAATATAAATAATATATATACACATATAAATTTCATATATACATACATATAGGACACTGTGGCAGAATGACAATTCAACAATGAAAGAGTGCCTGGGAGTGTACTGTTGCAGTGATACAGCTGCACAAGGGACGTTTTTATGCTACACAACACCTACACTGATCATATTTGAGGGTGCAGTAACTTTAAATTGCAACTTGTAGTTTCTGACAGTTTTTACCTTTCTACCCTCTCCACCATGTATATTTAATTACAGAGAATGCTCTAAAAATATTCAAGAAAATCATCTTAAGTTTAATTTAACATTCCACCTATTGCTTCCCACTGAACACAACCACACAGAGTAATGATGAAATCACCCGCTGACTGACACTGACTCCTCATTGTCTTTTTCTGTTTTTCAGAAAACAACCCATTCAGCAACCTGTTTTCTTTTTTCCTGTTTAAAAATAACTTTGTTTTGTATAAATTAGGTTTAATTTGGTCAGTATAATAGCATTAGTATGAGTTGTTTTTTCTTTTTTTTTTTGAGAGGGAGTCTCGCTCTGCCACCCAGGCTGGAGTGCAGTGGCGCGATCGCCGCTCACTGCAAGCTCCGCCTCCTGGGTTCACGCCATTCTCCTGCCTCAGCCTCCCGAGTAGCTGGAACTACAGGCGCCCGCCACCTCGCCCGGCTAGTTTTTTGTATTTTTAGTAGAGACGGGGTTTCACCATGTTAACCAGGATGGGGTCTTGATCTCCTGACCTAGTGATCCGCCCGCCTTGGCCTCCTTAAGTGCTGGGATTACAGGCTTGAGCCACCGAGCCCGGCCTAGTATGAGATTTTTCAAAACGCAGGCTTCACAATTAATGCTTCTCATAGACATTGCTACTCATTTATGTATAAATGAACAAATGCCTGAATAAATGCCTGAATAAATGAATGAAGGAGTGCTTGTAGTGAGACGTCCTAATGAGGCTACTCATTTGCCTTATAATTATCATTTAAATTAGTCAACAGTTTCAGAGGAGTCATTTTTATATTCATCATCAGTTTTCTTTTGACAATACTAAAAATTGGAAAATTTAGCAATTACCCAATTTTCATATGAGGTATTTTCCTTACTCCTCATGAAGTAGTAACATAAAGTAATAAGTAATAATAGTGACAGCCAAAGGTCTGGTGGAGCTTTAGGTACCTCATATGGTGCATCCGTTTTCTCTCTTTGATATAATGTAACCACTCCAAAGAATGTTCATAACATTCTTTGATATAAACAACATTTTCTCATTCTTATATAAATTGCTGTTAAAACACAGCCTGAAACTTGTTTTGTCTACCTACCAAAAAATCACTAGCCTTAAATATTGATGTTGTGAAAACATGGCACTACCCTGGAATATAATTAATAGTAATAGCTTTTATTAAATGTTTAATCTATTCTAGATGTAGGTTACTTCCATTGTATTGTCACAGTATCCTTTGAGACACACGCTATAATTATTTACCCACTTTATAGATTAGAAAATTGAGGTTTGGAAATACTAAGAAATTTGATCAAAACTACACAGCTAGTACAGGATTCAGGATTTGAAATCAGAGGCTTACTTGTAACCAGGATACTATCCTGACATTGATATTAGATTTGCTATAAGAAATTATTGTGTCAATTGTACTTTTTAGAGTCAGGTAGAAATAAATTGAGCTTCCTGTGAAATTAGGGTTAGAAAATATTTATTCACCATCAGCTATTAGTCATTGTGAAATTTTATGACTACTTATGAGAAACAGGTTCTTTTCTCAAATATGTTGATAAAAGTTTTATTCCATTTTGTGTCTCCAGAACCTAATACAGTGCTTGGCATGTAGTAAATATTTTATAACTGTTATTGTTAAACTATTGAAATTAGATTAAGATTATTTGAGAAATATATTCATTTGTAGTCATTTATTTATTCACCAAGTATTTATTGAGAGCTAGACACTGGGCTGTTGCTAGTCAACAGGCTTGCTATATTTCTGGGCAGAAAAATCACAATCTAATCTACCAAGGAGAGAGAAAAGGTATTTTACTCTTCCAGATATTTTATAACTGACTAAATATAATCTGTACTTACTAGAGAGAAGGGAAGACCTTGCCAGTGAAATATATCCTTAACTGCTATTAACCTAAACTTAGGTTACTAAATTTTGCTTACTCCTTACTGTATTTCTCAGGATTCACCTGATTACTTCAAGTTTATTATAGTTTTTGAAGCATCTGGATTTAGAAGGGCGATTGTCCTCCTGAGAACCACTTACTTAGACATTTTAAAAATCATTGTGAGTTTACAGATAATTAGCAGTTGTTTTCTTGGCCAAACATTCTTTCAGGCTGCCGTTACCGAGGCAATCCATAGTACTAGAAGATTTGATAAAATACTCTGATTACCACATCATACCCAGTTTAGTGAATTTTGGAAATTACTTAGATATTATGATTTCAGATATGGATTGTGCTAATCTAATTCCATTTGTCTTACAAAGATAGTTGTATATTACTGGTGTACATATTTATAGGCTCTGTTCTCATCTATATGCAGCTTTTGAGAAGACAGGTTCATAATTTTGTGACTGTTCACTGCCTATTCAATGATATTTATCCAAGAAAAGATCACAGAAACAAGTCATCTGTGAATTAAAACAATGCAATAAAATGTGTAGAATCAAACTGTCACACATGTAAGGGTTTATAAAAATATTTTAAAATTCTCATCCTAATTAAACTTAAATGTTTAATAAATCTCTTCTGCTTTAATGCCAATTGTCTGGAAAGCTTTGGGTTTCATTTCTACTTACATCCAATAACCTCAGCACTGGCTTGGTGATTCCTGGCATCCTGTATCTGAGACTTTTTTATTATCTTCATGATTTTCACATTTAGCAGCACAGTGATGTCAGTGGCGTTGGGGTTATTGAGTGCAAGAGTACCTGAGGGATGTGCTCTAATTTTTGATTTATAAAGGTAAGTATTCTGTCCCCTTTTCTTTCTCAGCTTCTCTTCTTGGATCCATGACTCAAGCCCTGAGTGATTTTTCACTCTTCAGAAGCCAGTCAGAAATATGCCTCTGCCTACTCTGCCCAATTATGTCAAGAAATGAAGAAAGAAAAAGAAGGGGGATAGTGGTGGAGGAATTTTAAATATAAGCATTGTGAAGGTTACTTCTCCTAAAGGTATGAGAATGTCCCAAGGGCATTTTCTCTTATTCTTAAATGTGTGTGTGTGTGTGTGTGTGTGTGTGTGTGTGTGTGTGTGTGTGTTTAGGGGGGTGGGGGGGTGGGGCTTCTTTTCCATTTTATTGTTTTACTTTTTCTGAAAAAAATAAGAATGGCAAAAGCTTAAAATTAGGATCAGGCAAAATCCTATATTTATTTCCCACATAAGCAGCTTCGCTCCCAGAAGGGTAAGGTTCACAGGGGTTTAAACTTGGCTGCAGTGGCTTTCAATCCAGCCTGTATATTAGAATCACCTGGGGGGGTTTAATGATTCTTGATGCATGTGCCTTGCCCTGCCCAGAGATTCTGGTTTACTGGCCACGCATGGGGGCCAGGATGAAAATTATAAAAGCTCCAGAAAGGATTGTAATATACAAGCAGGATTGAGAAGCTCTCTTTTTATTCTAAACAGACTATTCTGGTTTCACAGAGATTTGGGCGAAGAGTGGAGATTCAGAATTGCTTACTATTGTCAGGACTGAGCAGGTGTACGAATTCACCCTACTCATTTTCTTAGAAAGAACTCTCTGGGAAGCAAATGTAAGTTTTATCCTGAGTAGACATGAATTTCTCATGATTACCTATTCTCCTTGTCCTCACATCACCAAAACTACAACCCCTGCTTTTTCTTACGGACCTGGTCACTTAGAAGTATAGTCAAGGTGCCAGATATCTTTCCAGTATGAAATATGTGAATAAGGTCTAATTCTATGTGCACTCACGGGGCTGCACAATTCTTTCAGTAGCTAAAATGAATTTTCCCTGTCATATGGCATATATAAGTATTTTTACTCTACAAATATCAGACATACTGTGATTCTAAACAATAATGCTCAGGGGTGTTTACTGTACTTGTGTATGATCTGGACTCTTGCTACATTAAGGTACAATGCATTTTTAGTTTGTACACTGTCAAAAGATGTACTTTCCCGCTCTTGAACTTTGAATCAAACCTCTGTTTAAGGACAGATTCAAAAATTGAGAAGAGTGGAAAAGATGTAATACATTTTGAGGTGCAGAACCTGATCTTATAAATAGCAATTACCACTTTGGCCAGGCGCAGTGGCTCTTGCCTGTAATCCCAGCACTTTGAGAGGTGCAGGCAGGTGGATAAGCTGAGGTCAGGAGTTCGAGACCAGCTTGGCTGACATGGAGAAACCTGTCTCTACTGAAAAATACAAAAATTAGCCGGGCTTGGTGGTACACACCTGTAGTCCCAGCTACTCAGGAGGCTGAGGCAGAAGAATCACTTGAAGCCAGGAGGCGGCGGTTACAGTGAGCTGAGATTGGGCCATTGCACTTCAGCCTGGGGAACAGAATGAGACTCCATCTCAAAAAAACAAAAAGAAAAATGAATAATAGTAATTACCACTTTGAACCACAGCTGGCCCAAACCAACATACAAGCAAACAAAGAAACCCACTACCAAAACCAAAAAAAGGAATGTTGAAAAAAGGCAAGCTGTATGAGGCAGCTCCCTCAGTCAGCCCTCCCGGTATTTCCAAAAATAATTTTAAAATTTTAGAACAATTTTGGATTAGCAGGAAACCTGCGAAGATTGTACAGATGCATTTCATATACTCTACACTCAGTTTGCCCCATGATTAATCTTTTACGTTGGTAAGATGCATTTGCTACAATTAATAAAGATACATTGATAACATTATTGTGAACTAATGTCTATACTTTATTCAGATTTCCTTAGTTTTTACTGAATATGCTTTTGATGTTCCAGAATCCTATCCGGATACCACATTCCATTTAGTTGTCATGTGTCCTTGAGCTCCTCTTGGTTGTGACAGTTTCTCAGACTTTCCTTTTTGTGGTGACCTTGGCAGTTTGGAGGAGTTCTGGTCAGCTACATTGTGAAATATTCCTCAACTGGGATTTGTTTATCTGATTTTTTAGTCTAAGGTTATATTTTCTTATGAGGAAGACCACAGAGGTAAACTGTCATTTTTATCACATTCTATCAAGAGTATTTACATGACTCACCACTGTTGAAGTTAACCTTGAACACCCAGCGAAAAGAAGTCCTTGTGATGTTTCTTCACTGTAACGTTACTTTCTTTCCTTCCTTTCCCTACTGTACTCTTTGAAAGCCTCTATACGCAGCTCACCCTTGAGGAGAGGAGAGTTATGTTCACCCTTTTGGAGGGCAGAATATTTACATAAATTATTTGGAGCTTTTTTTTTTTTTTTTTTTTTGAGTCCAAGTCTAACTCTGTCTCCCAGGCGTGCAACGGCATGATCTCAGTTCAGCTCACTGCAACTTCCGCTTCCCATTCTCCTGCCTCAGCCTCCCGAGCTGCTGGGATTACAGGTGCCTGCTACCACAGCCAGCTAATTTTTGTATTTTTAGTAGAGACAGGGTTTCACTATGTTGGTTAGGCTGGTCTCAAATTCCTGACCTCAGCTGATCTGCCCACCTTGGCCTCCCAAAGTGATGAGATTACAGGCATGAGCCACTGTGCCTGAATTGGAACTCTTTTACATAGAAATTTGTTTCTTCTCCCTCATGTAATAATTGAATTATTTGTTTATATTAGCATGAAATCATGACTATTTATTTTATACTTTGGGTTATAATATAATGTTATATAATTATATATTAATGAACATAATACATTTTGTTCAAATTATTCCAGTTTTTTCCACTGGGAGCTCTTTCAGTTGGTTCCTATGTCCTTTGAACATACTCTTCATTTTATTTTTTGTTGTTTTTGATAAATTCCTTATATTATGGCACTAGAAGATGCTTCAGGTTCATATTGTTGATTTCCTGCCCTCATCTTAAAATCAGTCATTTTTCCAATGAGACTCCATTCCTTTTATTGGATAACAGTATTAGAAGCCAAAGTATTGATGCTGGGCATGTTCATTGTTACTGAATTATTGTTACTTCTAGACCTTCTGAGTTGACAGAACAAAAAATATCTGTTATGTATGACAATACATGTGTATGTAAATATATATACATACTTTTATATTTAGCCACTTGTATCTATATTAACATAAACATCAGTTTAAACTGCTGTTTCCACCTCTAATCTATTGCTACATGTGTCATTCTGGACTGTTCCTTTTGCTTACCTGTAGTCTCCCTCTCCCACAATGAGAAACCAGGTTCCTACCCTCTACCATCCATATACTTCATTGTTCAAGTATGTATGTATATCAATACTGGCATGGTGAACCCTTACATTCATGGGAAACAACTTTGCCAAATAGCTTATATTATCTATGTAAATTTCTGTTTGTTTATTTACTTAAATTGAAATATAATAATTGTATATATTTATGGGGCACATGTGATATTTTCAATACATTTAAACAATGTGTAATGATCAAATCAGGGTAATTGGCATGTCTGTCATCTCAGACACTTATTATTTATTTGTGTTGGGAACATTCAAAATATTTCCTCTTAATTATTTTGAAAAGTAGAATATACTAATTTTTAGCTTCAGTCACTCTACTATAATATAGAATATTAGAACTCATTCCTCCTATCTGACTATGATTTTGTACCCCTTAGCAAACCTGTGCATATTTTATCCCTACCCTCTACCCACTACACGTCCCAGCTTCTGGTAACCTCTATTCTACTCTCTATTTCCACGAGATCAACTTTTTAAGCTCTCATGTATGAGTGAGAACCTGCAATATGTGTCTTTCTGTGCCTTGCTTATTTCATTTAACATAATGTCCTCCAGGCTCATCCATGTTGCTGCAAATAACAATATATTATTCTTTTTTCGTGGCTGAACATAAATACCTACATATTCACATATTCATGAATACATACATATTTATTAATTCGTAAACACATATATATATTCATCATGTATGTATACCACAAATTCATTACCCATTCCTCCATTCATGAACATGTTGATTCCTTTTCTTATTATGAAGAGTGATTCAATAAACGTGGAAGTGCAGATACATTCTTGACACATCAATTTCTTTCCTTTGGATATATATCCAGGAATGATGTTTATAGATCATATGGTATTTCTATTTTAGTTTATTTGCAGAGTCTCCATACTGTTTTGTCTAATGGTTGTACTAATTGACATTGTCATAGTGTGTAAGAGTTATCTTTTCTTCTTATCCTCACCAGCATTTGTAATTTCTTGTCTAGTTTTTAATTTTTGTGTGTACATAGTGTTTATATGTATGGGATATATATTAATAGAATATTTCAATACAGTAATACAATGTGTAATAATCACATTAGGGTAAATGAGTTAGTCATAATCTCAAACATTTATCTTTTGTATTATAAACAATCCAATTATACTCTTTTAGTTATTTTTAATGTACAATTAAATTATTATTGACTGCAATCACCTTGTTGTGCTATCAAATACCAGATATTATTCATTGTTTCTAACTTCATAGTTGCCATTTTAACTGGCTACTATCATTGTGATTTTGATTTGCAAATTTTTCTGATGATTAGTGATGATGAATATTTTTTATATACCTGGTTTCCATTTGTATGTCTTCTTTTGAGGAATGTCTGTTCAAATAATTTGCCCACTTTTAAATAATTTCAACTTTTATTTTAGATTCAGGTGGGTACATGTGCAGATTTGTTACTTGGATACATTGCATGATGCTGAGGTTTGGAATACAAATGGTCCTGTCACACAGGTAGTGAGCATAGTACTCAACAGTTAGTTTTTCAACCCTTGTCCCCACTCCCTTCGTCTCTTCTCTAATAGTCTGTAGTGGCTATTGTTGTCATCTTTATGTCCATGAGTACCCAATGTTTAGCTGCCACTTTTAAGTGAGAACATGAGGTATGTGTTTTTCTGTTCCTGTATTAATTTGGTTAGGATAATGGCCTACAACTGTAACCATGTTGCTACAAATGGCATGATTTCATTCTTTTGTATGGCTGGGTAGTATTCCATGATGTATATGCACCATGCTTTCTTTGTCCAATCCACCATTGATGGATTTCATGTCATTGTTATTGTAAATAGTGCTGCAATGAACATATGCGTGCATTTATCTTTTTGGTAAAATGTTTCATTCTCTTTGCCTTTGTCCATTTTTAATAAGATCACTTTTATTATTTATTGTTTGCTATTGAGTGGTTTAAATTCTTTATATATTCTGGACATAAATTCTTTGTTATATGGATAGTTTACAAATATTTCATCTCATTCTGTAGGATGTTTCTTCACTCTATTGATTGTTTTCTTTGTTATAAAAAAAGCTTTTTAATTTAACATGATCTCTTTTGTCTGTTGTTGCTTTTATTACTTGTGCTTTTGATATCTATCCAAAAAAATCTTTGCTCAGACTTATGTCCTGAAGCATTTCTCCTATGTTTTCTTCTAGTAGTTTCATACTTTCTTTACGTTTAATATTTAATCTATTTTTATTTTATTTTTGTATTTGGTGAGAGATGGGAATCTAGTTTCATTTTTTTGCATGTGGATATTCAGTTTTCCCAGAACAATTTATTGAAGAGACTGTGCTTTACCCAATGTATATTCTTGGAACTCTTGTCAAAAATCAATTGGCTATAAATGCCATGGGTTTATTTCTGGGTTCTCCATTCTGTTCCATTGGTCTATATGTCTGTTTTTATGTCAGCACCACACTATTTTGTTTACCGTAGATTTGTAGCACATTTTGAAATCGAGTGTTGTGATGTCTCCAGCTTTGTTCTTTTGGCTCAAGATTTGCTTTGGCTATTTGGAGTCTTTGTGGTTCTATACAAATTTTAGGAATTTTCTGAAATTTCTGTTAAGAATGGCATTGATATTATTATAGTAACGACATTAAATATGTAGATTGATGTAGGAATTATGGACATTTTAACAATATTAATTATTTCAATCCAAGAACAGGAAATATCTCTGAACCTTTTGTGCTCACTTCAGTTTCTTTCATCAGTGTTTTATAGCTTTCATTATAGATATCTTTCATCTCTTTGGTTAAATTTATTCCTAGATATTTATTTTATTTTGTTATTTGTAGCTATTGTAAATGTGATTGTATTCTTGATTTCTTTGTCAAATTGTTTGCTATTGAAGTATAAAAACACTACTTAATTTTTTTTTGTATCCTGCAACTTTATTAAATTTGTCATTTCTAACATTTTTTGATGAAGTCTTTAAATTTTTCTAAATATAATATACTACATGTAAACAGCAACAATCTGATTTCCTCCTTTCTGATTTGGATGCACTTTATTCCCTTCTCTTGTCTAATTTCTCTGGCTAGTAGTTGGATTATTATGTTGAATAAAACATGTGAAAGTGGGCATCCTTGCCTTGTTTCAGATAATAGAGAAAAAGCTTTCAACTTTTCTCCATTCAGTATTATGTTAGCTGTGGATTTGTCATATAAGACCTTTACTGTTTTAAGCTATGTTTCTTCTATAACTAATTTGTTGAGAGTTTTATCATAAAGGGTTATTAAATTTTATCAAATACTTTTACTATGTCTATTAAGATGACCATATGTTTTTGTCCTTCATTCTATTGATACAATTTATCATCTTTATTGTTTTGTGTATGTTGAATCATTCCCGCATTCCTGGGATAAATTCTATTTCATCATGGTATATAACCTTTGTGATATGCTATTGGATTTGCTTTGCTAATGTTTTGTTGAGAATACTTGCAACTATGTTCATCATGAATATTGGGATGTAGTTTTCTTTTTTTGTGTGTCCTCTCAGGTTTTGGTATGAGGATAATGCTAGCCTGGTAAAACCAGTCAAAACATCATTTTTCCAAAGTTTCTTAGGTTAGCACATTTTTCCCCACCCCCTTCACTGATACATCATGCATGTGTAATATAGCTAGATTCTTTCATCTTAGTCTGTATTCTATCCCGGAATCTCCCAAATGTCTTAATGTATTCACTAGACTTCAATGTTTGTGTTCTAAAGTTCTTTGAGTTTTGATAATGGCAGAGGCTCATGTATCCCTCACTATAGTACAATAAAGATTAGTCTCACCACCCTAAAACGTTTTCTATGCTTACTCTTGTCAAACACTTTCCCATCTCCCTATCCCTGACAATCCACCTGTTTTCATCCCTATAGTCTTGCCTTTTCCAAACATCATATGAGAAAAATGACTTCTTAATGGACTATGAAGAGGAGAAGTAAAGCTGTTATCAGTGAAGACTTTATAAAAGCAACAACTATGAATTAAACACAAACCTTATTTTTTCAAAAAATAAAGCTTTTTCAGTTTTCAACTACCTTGTAATTAGAAACAATCACTTCAAATATTGTTGATCTTCATGCTTTAACAAATATTCATTAACTTATCCACAATAAATGTTTACCTAGTTACTATAGATGGATAAGATTATGCACTAAATCTTTAAAAATTACATAGTTACAGGATGTCTTATGTGAAGAGATAATTAATTACAATAACAATTAGAAATACAATAAACACATTTTACTTTTGTGTGGGATTATTTTAACTTTATTTATCAACTTCTGAGGTGTAGAAACCTTTTAGAGAGCCAATACATACAGCATATACTCTTTTGTGTTGTCTTGCTTTTCTCAGCATGATGTTTTTGAGGTAACTCCATGTTGTTGTTGGTATCAACCATTTACTTCATTTTATTTCTGAGTAATATCTCATTACATACATCTCAATGTTTCTGGTTGTCCATTTACTTCTTGCTCTTCATGTAGGTTGTTCCTAAATTGGGCTATTATGGATATATTAATATTTGCTATGAACATTCACATACAAGATTGTGTTCACATTTTTTCATTTCTTTTGGCTGATATCTAGGAGTAGAATGACTGGGTCATATGGTAAGTGTATGTTTAATTATATAAGGAAATACAGCACTTCCAAAATGGTTATGTTATTTTACATTCTTACCTGAAATGTAAAAAGTTCGTGCTTCACATCTTCATCTTAGTATTATCAGGCTTCTTAATTTTTCTAAGTAGGTCTTTCATTGAGATTTCCGTGTGCAATTCTTTGATGAGTAATGATGCTGAATATTGATTGATATGCTCATATTCATTCTATAACTTCTTTTGTTAAGTGTCTTTTTAAATACTATGTCAAGTGCTTGGATTGTTTTTTGCTTGCTGTTGATATGTAAGCCTTATATGTCCTGGAGATAAAACTTTTGTCAATTATAAAAATTGAAAATATTTTATTGTGAATAAAGTATTGCAAATGTCATATCAAAATTATTATGTTGTGAACATTTGAATGGTAAATATTATTCAAACACATATCTTTGCAAATATTGTTTGATTCTAGAAGTTGCCTGGTCCAAGTGATCTGAACCTTAGCCAATGTGTTTTAATTAAGTAGTCAAGTTACCAGAAGGCAAAGAATGGTACTGGTGAAGCTTGTTGGTAATGCTTGTCTGTCATCCCTCTAAGATCTTTCTTCTCCACAATTACACAATTTTTTTCTTTTTCTTTTTTTTTTTTTTGAGACGGAGTCTTGCTCTGTCGCCCAGGCTGGAGTGCAGTGGCATGATCTCAGCTCACTGCAAGCTCCACCTCCCGGGTTCACGCCATTCTCCTGCCTCAGCCTCCCGAGTAGCTGGGACTACAGGCGCCACCACCATGCCCGACTAATTTTTTGTATTTTTAGTAGAGACGGGGTTTCACCGTGTTAGCCAGGATGGTCTCGATCTCCTGACCTCGTGATCCGCCCTCCTCAGCCTCCCAAAGTGCTGGGATTAGAGGCGTGAGCCACCGAGCCCGGCTACATGTCTTTTCTTATAGCGATGCTATTATAGCCTATTAGAGTAAATACAGAAATTTCATGATTTACCTGCAAACATGATTAAATTAGATAGCTACACACCTCTTGAAAGATTGGAGAAACCCAACCGAGACTTATTCTTACATTTGGCTCTTTAGGTAATTCAGACTTAGCTGTTTCCCATTTTCCCAACAAAATGTTGGCTTAAACACAGAATACTATATTGTACATTGTATTGGAATTTCAAAGTAATTTTTTCATAAAAGATTCTATTTGATCAAATACTATATTTCATAACAATTAAAAGGTAGTATTCCTAGTATATACTTAAAAGACAGTCTCAGTTTTTATTTGTGTGGAATATCAAAATTTTGAACAAAAAAATGAAAAGAATAGACTCCTTTATCTTTCCCTAAGATATCTAACTGCAATTTAATATTAAATAATAAAAATAATTTCTTTCAGTTAGATCATTCAGTTATTGGGTTCTATACACGTACATGCCAATCTGCTTAACAATTATCCATTGTGTTCATTATTATTCAACCATAAGCCTTTTCAATGCCTTGCTGACATTCAGATATGCTGCCTACACCATTTTCTTCATTTATGAGATTGTAAACTTATCAAAGGAAAAATTAATTGGACTGAACTCAATTTATGTATAATAAACTAATCTGTCTTATAATTATTTTTCTCACAATTAACAAAACCATACTTTACAATTTGGTTTTAGATAAATATCAACTTTTCCGTTGTCCAATTTATGCAGTTTTTAAATTAAACTATCTCCTTGAGTTTACCTATAATCTTGTAGTAATTCCACTCTATCCAGCTGGAGGTTTATCTATCTTTACAACTGAAACAGAATTTTCACAGCAGAAAGAAAAAGATTAAAAAATATCTTATGATACCATCCTCAGTCAAGATCAGTGATTAACAGTACTAGCTGCTGTTAAATGCTTTCAGTATTTTTCAGTGTTACTTTATTTACACATTTCAAATATTCTTCCACACAGCTTTTGTTAAACTGTTTTCTACTCATTTTATAATGTATATTGTTAACAGGAACGGTTTATTCCCACTATATTTTCTAATTGTGTATTTCTGACATATAAATTGATTGCTAGTTATTGTATATTTATTATGTATTTGGCCTATTGGTTAAACTTTAATTTTGTGTGACTTTCTTTAGGTTGCTTTAGATTAGTGTTACAAATAGCATGTGTTTGGATTTCATTTTTTGACCCAATGTGTGAAGTGTCATCCTTTAATAACACTTTTAAGCTCACTGACATGTGTAATTTATCTTTCCTTCCTCCCTCCCTCCCTTCTTCCTTCCTTCCTTCCTTCCTTCCTTCCTTCCTTCCTTCCTTCCTTCCTTCCTTCCTTCCTTCCTTCCTTTTTTTCCTTCTTTCCTTCATAACGCTATTTGGTTTTAACTTGTTAACGTTTGGGCCATTTGTTTAAATCTGATCATATGTGGTGAGTCTTGGATATTTTTCTCTGTATTTAGAACAATTTGTTTTCTCATCTGAGATATATAGAGGGCTGACAACTTTGTGCCCTTTGCATCATTCCACATCTTGATAAAATTATATTGCAGGAGGCTGGTTGGCAGGTGGAAAGATCTTAAAAACTTGGAATGTAAACTCATAAGCACTGCTCCTGCTCTCTGCTCTGAGGCATTTTTTAAATGCCCTGTGCATAAGGATTTACTCTATCTTGTTCAGAGATATATAACAATACTGAGACTTGTGGGCTGTGGGATAGTCCCTCAATTCAATATATAGTCATTAAACTTCAATTCTCTTACACTTGTTTACCTTCCACATTTCATTAGTTTCTCCCTGACAATTATTTCTTGTCCTTTTTTCAAATAAAATAAATAACTTTTCTTCTTTCCAAATTCTATAATCATGGTAGATTGAATAACAACCCATGGAAGATATGAAGTCCTAACCCCTGGAACCTGTATATGTTACCTTATTTGGAAAAAGGATTTTTGCAAAGGTGATTACATTAAAGATCTAATGATGGAAATGCTGTTTGGGATTATCATTATTGGTCATAAATGTTATCACAGGTAGCTTTATAAGAGAGAGGCCAAATAAGTGTTCATATAGACATAAGAGAAGATGTGAAGACATGTGAAGATGCAGCATAAACTGAGGTGATACAACTATGAGCCAAGGAACGCCAGCAGCTAAGTTACCAGATGCTGGAAAGGGCAAGGAATGCATTCTCTCTAGACCCTGCAAAGAGAGCATGGCTTTGCTGTCACCTTGATTCCAGTCTAGTGATACTTGATTCAGACTTTTTGTCTCCAAACCTGTGAGAGAATAAATTTCTGTTGTTTTAAGCCACCAAGGTTCTGATATTTTATTACAACAGCCACATAAAAATAATATAGTAGTTTTCAGAATTTTGTGGTCTTACTTATATGACTTCAGGAAATTGGGATGATTGTATTAGTTTTCATGCTGCAATAAGGACATGCCTGAGACTGGACAATTTAGAAAATAAAGAGGTTTAATTGGACTTACAGTTCCATGTGACTGGGGAATCCTCACAATCATGGCAGAAGGCAAGGAGGAACAAATCATGTCTTACATGGATGGCAGCAGGTGAAAAAAAGCTTGTACAGGGAAACTCTCCTTCTTAAAACCATCAGATCTCATGAGACTTATTCACTATCGTGAGAACAGCATGGGAAAGACCTGCCCCCCAGGATTCAATTACCTCCGACCAGATCACTCCCACAACACAAGGGAATTCAAGATATGATTTGGGTGGGGACACAGCCAAATTATATTATTCTGCCCCTTGCCCCTCCCAAATCTCATGTTCTCACATTTCAAAACCAATCATGGCTTCCCAATAGTCCCTCAAGGTCTTAACTCATTTCAGCATTAACTCAAAAGTCCACAGTCCAAAGTCTCATCCAAGACAAGGAAAGTCTCTTCTGCCTATGAGTTTGTAAAACCAAAAGCAAGTTAGTTACTTCCAAGATATAATGGGGGTACAAGCATTGCATAAATACAGGTATTCCAAATAGCAGAAATTGTCCAAAACAAAGAGGCTACAGGCCCCTTGCAAGTACGAAATCCAGCAGAGCAGTCAAACATCAAAGTTCCAAAATGATCTCCTTTGACTTCATGTTTCACTTCCAGGTCACATTGATGCAAGAGGTGGGCTCCTATAGCCTTTGGCAGCTCTGCGCCAATGGCTCTGCAGGTTACAGTCTCCCACCTGGTTGCTTTCATGGGCTGGTGTTGAGTGTCTGTGACTTTTCCGGGCACATGGTGCAAGCTGTTAGTGGATCTACTATTCTGGGGTCTGGAAGATTGTGGCCTTCGTCCCACAGCTCCACTAGGCAGTGTCCTAGTAGGGACTCTGTGAGGGGACTCCAATCCCACACTTCCCTTCCACACTGCCCTAGTAGAGGTTCACCATGAGAGCCCCGCCCCTGCAGCAGACTTCTTCCTGGACATCCAGGCATTGCCACACATCCTGGGAAATCTAGACAGAGATTCCCAAACCTCAGTTCTTGACTTCTGTGCACCGACAGGCTCAAAACCACTGGGAAGCTGACTTGGGACTTGCACCCTTTGAAGCCATGGCCCAAGATGTACCTTGGCCCCTTTAAGTCATGGTTGGAGCAGCTGGGACACAGGAACCCAAGTCCCTAGACTGTACACAGCACGAGAGACCCTGAGCCTCTGGATCTGTGACGGGAGGGGCTGCCATGAAGACCTCTGACATAATGAAGGCATTTTCCCCCATTGTCTTGGGGATTAACATTTGGTTCTTAGTTACTTATGCAAATTTCTGCAGCTGGTTTGATGGTCTCCTCAGAAAATAGGATTTTCTTTTCTGTTGCATTGTCAGGGAGCAAATTTTTGAAACTCTTATGCTCTGCTTCTCTTATAAAACTGAATGCTTTTAATAGCACCCAAGTTATCTTTTGAATTCTTTGCTGCTTAGAAATTTCTTCCATCATATACCCTAAATCATCTCTCTCAAGTTCAAAGTTCCACAAATCTCTAGGGCCGGGGCAAAATGGTTCCTATCTCTTTGCTGAAGCATAATAAGACTCACCTTTGCTCTAGTTCCCAAGTTCCTCATCTCCATCTGAGTCCACCTCAGCCTGGACCTTATTGTTCACATCACTGTTAGTATTTTTGTCAAAGCCAGTCAACAAGTTGCTAGGAAGTTCCAAACTTTACCACATTTTTCTGTTTTACTGTGAGCCCTTGAAACTGTTCCAACCTCTGCCTGTTACCCAGTTCCAAAGTCATTTCTACATGTTTGGGTATCTTTTCAGCAATGCCCCACTCTACTGGTACCAATTTACTGTATTAGTCAGTTTTCATGCTGCTATTAAAGACATACCTGACACTGGGCAATTTATCAAAGAAAGAGGTTTAATTGTACTTACAGTTCCACATGGCTGGAGAAGCCTCACAATCATGGTGGAAGGCAAGGAGGAGCAAGTCCCATCTTATGTGGATGGCAGCAGGTGAAGAAAAGCTTATGCAGTGAAATTCCTTTTTTAAAAAAACATCGGATCTTGTGAGACTTATTCACTGTCACAAGAACAGCACGGGAAAGACCTGCCCCCAAGATTCAGTTACCTTCCATTGGGTCATTCTCACAACATGTGGAAATTCAAGATGAGATTTGGGTAGGGACAAAGCCAAATCATATCAGTGATTTAAGGAGTTAAGCTGCTAATCTCATTCTTTTTTAAAACTATCTTTTTTCTCTCATTTTGTTGAATTTTGAGCTCTGTTACTTATTTTGTTTCCTTACCTGTTTGCTTTATTTCATTTTTATAGAAAAGTTTACTTATTTTTTCTTAATTTTTTCATAATTTTCTAAAAGTGTGTAGTAGTATTTCAATATTGCAATCTTAACACTGACATCTGAATTTAATATTAAATGTTTTATAAGAAGTCAGCTCCCTGGACTGCAGGATAGTTTTTTTACAAAAATTTTGTCTGCTGGGTCAAACAATTATTGATAGACACAGGTGAAATTGACTTAGTGCTTTCTGAAAGCAAGTGTAATTTTTGGGGAAAAATAAGAACTCAAAATACATGGATTTCAGTACTGGTAGGTTCTCTAGTATATACAATATGTTTCAATGCTGGTCTTAGAGAAAATGTAGGCTAATTCCTCTCTAAGTCCTGGTGCTTAAAGTTCAATAAAGTAATTTTAAAGAGTCATAGCTGCCATGTAATTTTAACAGTAATATTTTAGAAATAATTTGACTTTATGACATCACCTCACAGGGTCATACAATCCTGCAGTTCTGTCAAGGGTGGAGAATGGAGCATGAGCAAAGTAGCTTCCACAAGGTCAGGCTTCATATCTCCACGAAGTTTCTCTTGGAAAGAATCACAAAGCCACAAATTTTAAATTTTTGCTCAGACAATACTAATTTTTCAGCAAGTGGACAATTAATACATTTATAAATCATGTCTTTCATTTCTCCTTGGCTTGAAAAATTGATTAAATTACCTCCACAGTTCATTTATATCAGATATAAAGGTGTTTTATATGGGGTGTTTCAAAGGGTCAAGACAGGAAGTTGAAAGTCTTAGAGATATACAGTAAATACTTTCATTATATGAGATTAACCAGTTCTAAATACGTCTTTTAGTTTAACAAAATTTATAAATGGTGCTCTAGTGGCCTATAGAAGATATAACATGGTACCAGATGACAATTTACTGCAGTATCTAGCCCTTAGGGCTAGTTGATGGATTATTGCTACAAGTACATTTTCCATCTTGAAAGTCCCTTTGATTAATCATGGATACTTTATTTAGCAATTTGATATATTATTATCCTTATACTTTTTTCTTTAAAAATATTTTTAAATTACTATTAAGCAGATGTTTGAATTCCTTTCAGGGTATGTGATTAACATAGCTCTGGTGAAACTAGAAATTCAGTATTATCGACATACCCAGAGGAGTGCTGGGCTTAATATAATTTTTTATAATAGTTATTTGAAAGACTTCCATTTAATGTAATACACAAGTACATTCTATTACACGATGCTTTTTAAAAATCAAGCGAGTTGGAAAAGACATGTATACTTTGCTCTTGTGTATACTGACAATGAAGGAAAGAGAACTGACTGCTCCTTACAGATTTGATCAGGGCTTTGCATAGAAGAAAATATTTAAGCCTTTATTAAATTGTATGTAAATTGTCAAAAATAGACCTAGCCTTATGTTAATTAAATCTATAGGTTTACTTTTAATTTAAGAATATTGAGGAAAATCAGATTCCAAAAGTGCTTTATTAGTTGAAACTTTCCACTAGGTAGCTAGTTTCTCTACTAAAGGATAGGAAGCTTTCATTTGAATATGTGTTTCTAACGACATTGGTAATTTACTTGTTTCAAAGTCTCTCTCAGTGATACTGCTATATACTGAATATTGTGTTATTATTTCCAAACTTTATTCTAAATACATGGTTGATTAAATAAAAATAAAGCAAAAACAATTTTAGAAAAGTTGCCTTCTCAACCTACAGAATGGGAGAAAATTTTTACAGTCTACTCATCTGACAAATGGCTAATATCCAGAACCTACAAAGAACTCAAACAAATTTACAAGAAAAAAACAAACAACCCCATCAAAAAGTGGGCAAAGACACTTCTCAAAAGAAAACATTTATGCAGCCAACAGACACATGAAAAAATGCTCATCATCACTCGCCATCAGAGAAATGCAAATCAAACCACAATGAGAAACTATCTCACGCCAGTTAGAATGGCCATAATTAAAAAGTCAGGAAACAACAGGTGCTGGAGAGGATGTGGTGAAATAGGAACACTTTTACACTATTGTTGGGACTGTAAACTAGTTCAACCATTGTGGAAGACAGTGTCACGATTCCTCAAGGATCTAGAACTAGAAATACCATTTGACCCAGCCATCCCATTACTGGGTATATACCCAAAGGATTATAAATCATGCCGCTATAAAGACACATGCACACCTATATTTGTTGTGGCACTATTCACAACAGCAAAGACTTGGAACCAACCTAAATGTCCATTAATGACAGACTGGATTAAGAAAATGTGGCACTTATACACCATGGAATACTATGAAGCCATAAAAAAGGATGAGTTCATGTCCTTTGTAGGGACATGGATGCAGCTGGAAACCATCATTCTCAGCAAATGATTGCAAGAACAGAAAACCAAATACCACACGTTCTCACTCACAGGTGGGAATTGAACAATGGGAACACTTGGATACAGTAAGGGGAACATCACACACTGGGGCCTGTTGTGGGGTGCGGGGAGGGTAGAGGGATAGCATTAGGAGATATACCTAATGTAAATGACGAGTTAATGGGTGCAGCACACCAGTATGGCATATGTATACATATGTAACAAACCTGCACGTTGTGCACATGTACCCTAGAACTTAAAGTATAGTAAAAAAGAAAAAAAGAAAAAAAAGGAGAAAAGAAAAGTTGTCTTTTTTCCATCTTTTTTTTTTTTTTTAGGTGGAAGATGTTTTTGATAAAAGTGGATTCACAGAAGTGTTTAATGAAAATAAAATGTGGATAACATGAAGCAAGATGAACAAACATTAGAAATAGATGAAAAATGTTAGGTAGGAAAGAAATATAGGTTGAGATTCTACATGGAGCCAGAATTAAGGCTGATACAAAATGCCTTCCATGACATCTTTATATTTGCTAACAGTGGAACACTAGTAAACCTTAAGCTTTCTTTTGGTCAATTCTAAGAGAGAAAGGTGACCAGCTACCTAATTCACAGGGTCCAAAAGAGAAAAATGAACTAATTAATTAGAAAAGGTACAAATATTCCTGATACTAGTGTCATTTTTGCCCATGTATCTTCATAAAGAATATATTGTAATGCAGAGTTTAACTTTGAAGGATATTTCATATTAATTCTAGCAGCAAGATTTACTTTAATTCCCAATGCAATTTCATGTCCTCAGCAGCAAGCACAATCAATTAGAGCAATTCAGTGTAACCGGCACGTGTATGTCAGTGTATGTATGTGGTACATGCACTTGAATTTGTGTGTTTGGCTATTGGAAATGGCACATGGCAAGTTGGAGCTAATCAAACAATGGTGAGATACAACACCTAATTCTGTGTATTTTGCTTCTTCAGTGGTTATACTAAGACTCTAGCAAAATAGATAAATTAAGTATCCTTTAGAATATTTCCCCCCAATATAGTTTCATTAAGTTTTTGTGGATATTTGGTTGTATTAAGCTCAAAAGTATGTTCTCTGTAAAGTTTAAATTCTAAAATCAGAACTTAAATTTAATTCCCATGTTATTTCAAGTGATATTGATAATTAAGTGTGCTACTTTATCTTTTGTGTCACTGCTACACAATTTGTTCTGCCTCAGTATTCTCCTTTAATTAGGCTTTGTTGCAGAAGCACACGTCCAGCCTAGTGAGCAATGTGCCCTTTCTTAAGCACTGCTAATTCATATATAATGTTGAATTGGGGTTTATTTGGATAATCAGTTAGGCTGGAGTTGTGATGTGTAAATCGTCCATGAAGAAAATTCAGGAAAAAACAAAATAATGAATTGAAAATGGAATCCTGATTATTTAGACACAGAACTTGATAAAATATATCTCATTTTACCATGGTATTTCTGAAATTTATGAAAGTTGAGGCTTTAACAAGATAGGAATAGTCTTTTGTTTAATCATTTTGATTGTTCATTAAGAAGTCAATATTAATAAATCACAGGCTTTTCTTCATTCTAATAACTGAGATGCAAGATTTATCTCTAATAGGTACATAGCATCTAACAGGAGGTTAAACTTGACTCTAAGTTCCCAATTCACTCTGAGAAGCTGTTATCCTATGGTTCTTCTTTGTACTCATCATACTACTTCCTACTCAGGAAATCATGAGTTGTTTTATTAATGGCATGGAGACCAAAACCTTCGTCATGCCCAGTAAGTTGACTTCCCTTTCTTAGTTGAGAAAATCATTGTGTCTTCTTCCAGATATACAGTGCTGTGTCCAACATCTGTACTTGGTGCATGCTTGTAACTCTTTCGCTGACAACTAAAATCTTACCTCCTCTCCCCTTTCTTTCTGCTCTTCTTCCTCTTCCTCCTTTCTTCTGCTTTCTCTTCTCCACCTTCTTCTTCTGTTCTTTTTCTTTTTGAAATTCACGAACACAGCCTTCGTTACCTTCCTGACCACTACTTTGTAGGTAATGAAATTCTCCTATTTGTCCATTGTCCTCTGTGTCTGTAAGCTTTCAGATTCTGAACCTTGAGAACAAGGATTCTCATGGATGAAAAAAAAATTTTTTTGTCTTAACTGCTTTACGTCATTCAGGCCAGTACAGAGATAACATGAGGAGACCTGATTTCACTCAATGACATACGGCTTAATGCTGGAAACTTAATTCTTAATAAAGAAGGCCGGTAGGGTGACTACCTTCAGAAGATGACAGTGGAAGGTATTGAATTATTTCTTTTGTGAACCCTAAGTCCAGCCTTTTTCTATGACTTGCTGATTAGACCTCAAAGTTATCTGAGAGACTGACTCAGCCTAACAGCACAGCATTTGAGCCCAAAGCCCATTT
Source organism: Rhinopithecus roxellana (assembly GCF_007565055.1). Taxonomy (NCBI): domain Eukaryota; kingdom Metazoa; phylum Chordata; class Mammalia; order Primates; family Cercopithecidae; genus Rhinopithecus; species Rhinopithecus roxellana. The sequence goes on from NC_044554.1 coordinate 67,218,213, forward strand.
ACATAGTTGTTTCCTCTTCTTGCTATATTTCCTGCTGGCTTTACCGCCTCCAACTGACATCAAGGATGTACATGCCATTTGCACATCAAGATCTCTCTGTCTCTGTTTGTTTTGAAATTTGCCATTCATAGGATTACTGAAACAATTCCTTCTTTGCCATCACTGATACTTCAATTACTTTCTTTTAATGTTTGTTAAGGTTCCTGATACTTTTTTGTTTAATCTCTATAGTCCTTCATAGCCACTCAAATGTCTCTCAGGATCCTTCTGAAGACCACAGAAGATCTCATGCAGTTTTGCCAAAAGCTCTGAAGAGGCAGCATGTGTCTCCTTTGCCTTAGGTCAAGCTCTCCACTGGAGCAGATTGATATCAGATCTGCTCCCATCTCTGAAGCTCAGATGTCAAGGATCACATCATTTTAATTTTTTGAGGTAAAAACAAATGTTGACATACTTTATATATCAAGTATTTAAAATGTTTTTTTTTTTTTTCTCATACGATGTAAGTAGTCTGGTTTATTCTTTAAATGATCTGGGCATTTGGCAACTCTATCATATAATTCTAGCTTGCTAAAGATAATTTTCTAATACAACCTATCTTAACAGATGTTTTCTGAGTGTGATTTGAAGAGCTCATAGACAGGACTCCCCTGTTCCTAAGTTTCTATCATATCCCTTCATTCCATCAGTTGTCTGATTCTGGTGGTCCCTGAAAGCTTTTCAATTTTTGAGGCCTTTTTATTTAATGCAATCACATTCAGAAGGAGTCTACCATCTGCTATCATTCTATCATAGTCAATTAAAAGCAGTTTTGGAATAAAATTTTTATTGTTTTTAAAAAAGAAGCCTATCAAGAAAAAGTAAATGAGTGCTATCACAGTGGGTTTCAAAGAGCCAAGAATAATTTTCAACTACTATGCATATGTTCTGTGTAATTATTTCTGCTTCCATATAATTATTCTACTGTCCACTGTGCAAATTACAAATTTATTATAGAAATGCCTCGATTTTATTAACTTAGGTTTAAAATAATTCTTTCAAATAGGGCTAAGCAAAATTTTCTTTCTCCTGACTTGTCTTGAAACAAGCAAAGTAAAGAAAAAAAGATCAGTCACTATAAGTTTTATTTAATCACATCAACTTACAAATTTACATTACTAGAAATGTAAACATTGATATTTAGATGACTCATCCTTTAGCAATGCAGAATATTTCACAAAGAAAATGCTTTGCATAGTTATCTTTCATATTCTTAAGAAAGAATATAAACTTTCTAGTTAACTTGGGTTTTATGGTGTGTGTGTGTGTGTGTTTGTTTATAATATTGAACATATAATGCACGCGTAACAAGAACTTACTGAAAACGAGGTTTATAAATTTCAGAACAGACTGCTACACTGTCACCAGTTGCACAGGAAAATGTAAAATGAACTGTATTTTCTAAGACCTATGGTATCTGACATCTAAAAGAAAAAGAATAACTTTTTAAAGTAGTGACAACACTGATATTTCTTCCTGGTATACTCATATTCCAAAATGCTGAAAGAAATAGTGCAGTGAAAAATATTTCCAAAAATCTCACGTTTTGTTTGTAGAAATATTTTTCTAAGTATTCACAACTGTTTTGTTACTTTATATTTTGGCAAGCTCACTAAACTCTGTTGATCCGTTCCGATAAATGATCATTCACAGAAGTTGTTACTTTCTGTAAATGTTATCATTGGATTCAGTTTTGTCACCTTTCCAACTTCTCAAAACTATTTTATTTCCTGTCAGATCTTTAGTCATCTTGGATCCTGAATAAAGTAGAATGTCAAAATATCAAATCATTTCCTTCCAACATTTTTTATTTTTATTCTGTGGTGGTTTCTGTAAATGAAGGGATTGGTTTTTGCTAGGTGAGGTTTGCTTGCTTTGAAAATGAGAATTCTTGCACAGATATGGCACTCATTTTTCTAAACCAGGGTTGTTCTCATTTTTTCTTTGAAATAGCAACAGTGGAAACACCGGGCTCCACATTGAGAGATAAAATGACAGAACTATTGTATTATATGAATATTGACTAATTATAAAAGAAGTAACACATTTATCCAAGCCATGGTCTCAATAAAATGATATTGCAAGCATTTCTTAATTAGTAGTGCTATGGTATGTACTTCTGATCTATTTCTGCACTATAGACATGCAAAAATAATGAAGGCTAAAGGTATGCGTTAGATAAAGCACAATAGCTAAAATCCATGGACAGAAATCATAGAACCTTCCTTATACTAGCACTATTTTCTTTTTCTTAGTAGCATCAGATGAAGTCAGACTTCAGACAATGCCAAAATCATATAGAGAAAGTTGAGAATGTCAAGTACTTAAGAGATTCTGCATACACACTTGAAGAGTTTCATTTTAATAGGAATCTCCTCTAACTTCTGTATGTAATCGAGACTGTCATAAATACTTCTCTCTCTCTCTCTCAATCTCTCACTCTCTCTCACAAACACACACACACACACACACAAACACTTAGAACATAAACAATTCAACACAAAGAATCTACTCATTACTTTTATCGACTGCCCAGTAAGTGGTAATAAAAATTCTCATACTGAAAGTCTGCATTTTATTATTGTTTAACACATGTGGTTGCTGTTCTCCATTTCTTTTGTCCCATATATTACCTTCAAATAAAAGGAATTTCTATTGGTATACTTTTAAACTTTTATATAATCAAAACTAAAATAGTTAATGATTTCCATTTATTTGTCATTTATTCTGATAAACTATATGACCCTCTTTGTTCTAATGAAATTTAATGCATCAAAATTCAGAATACGATTACTTTTAAAATTACAACCTAGTGTCTTCAAATAATATACTCCAATGACTAATGAGACTGTCATTTCCTCTATGATATTTTATGTAAATGGCTCAAACATATTTTACAAAATCAGTTGCTCTTCCGAAGTTACGCTTCATTCTTTTTGAATCCAGAATAGCTGTAGGACACTACCCCAGTTGAATAATTTGTGGTTGTTCTTATACTACATGGGTCAGTTAGTTAGAATATACCCAAAGAGAAATAAAAGTAGTATGTTGTGGAACAAAACAAACAAGCCTGCTTCCACCACTGTTATTCAACATAGTACTGGAATTCCTAACCAGAGCAAGTAGGCAAGAGAAAGAAAAAACATCCAAATTGGAAAAGATGAAGTCAGATTATCTCTATTCTCTGATAATACAGTCATACACCTAGAAAAGCCTGAAGACTCCTCCAAAAAAAAAAAAAAAATAATAAATAAATAAATAAATAAATAAATAAATAAAATTAAAAAAACCTAGATTTGATAAATCACTTAAGTTTCAGGATATAAAATTAACATACAATATTAACATATAAAAATAGTGGCATTTATATACACTGATAACAATCAAGCTGGGAACCAAATCAAGAACTGAATTCCATTTACAACAGCTAAAAAAGAAAATAAAAAATAAAAAATACGTAGAAACATATTCTGAAGACAGAACTACCATTTGGTCCAACAATTCCACTGTGAGGTATCTACCTAAAGAAAAAGAAATAATTACATCAAAAATACATCGGCATTCTTGTGTTTATCAAGAAATGATTCACTATTCACAACAGTAATGCCATGGAATCAAACTAAGTGTTCATCAATGATCATTGGCCGGTCAACTAAAGCAAAACGCTCCCATACAGACACATGGCAGCAAAGTGATGACTGGATAAAGAAAATATGGTATATGTATACCACAAAATTCTACTCTACTATAAAACAAGGAAATTATGTTTTTTGCAGCAATATGGATGGAACTAGAGACCATTATCCTAAATGAAATAATTCATAAACAGAAAGTTAAATACTGCATATTCTCACTCATAAATGGTAGTTTTAGTTTTAGTTCTTTGAGAAGTCACCATACTGTTTTCCACAGAGGTTGTACTAATTTACAATCCCACTAACAGTGAGTAAGTGTTCCTTTTACTCCACACCCTCACCATCATCTGTTGGTGTTCGAATTTTTAATAGTAGTCATTCTGACTGGTGTAAGATGATAGCTCATTGTGGCCTTATTTGCATTTCTCTAATGATTAGATATGTTGAGTTTTTTTTTATATGTTTCACAGCCACTTGTATGTCTTTATCTTTTTTTGAAATATGTCTGTTGATGTCCTTTGCCCACATTTTAGTGGAGTTGTTTTTTTTCTTGTTGAGTTGTTTGAGTTTCTTACAGATTCTGGATATTAGCACTTCGTTGGATGAATACTTTTCAAATATTTACTTGCATCATATGTTGCCTGTTTGCCTTGATAATTATTTCTTTTGCTGTGAAGAAGATTTTTAGTTTAAGTCTCATTTATCTTTTTTTTGGTTTTATTGTGTTTGTGATGTAGGATTTTTCTTCTCAGTCACTTTGCAAGCCAGGGAGCCCTGGCCAGCAGCACACTACCTGGGCCTCGCTTCGCCATGCCGACATGCCCCAGATCAACTGTGTTATAGCTTGTAAACATGTTTGGCTGTTCCTAGCTCTTGTATTGCATCCAAGAAGAACGAGGTTATGCTGAACATTGAAGGGTGAAGAGGGAAGAGAAGAATTTTAATGGGTGTTATAAACAGCTTTCAGTGGAGAGGGGATGCAGAGTTGGTTCCCCTATCCAAAGGAGGGAAAGTTCCTTGTGGGGCTAGGCCTGGGGCCTTTTATAAACTCAGAATGGACGGTGCATGCTTATTGGTTTGTGAGTATGCAAAAAAGGTTAAAGTGAATACACCACTCAAAGGTGGGCACAAGAGTGTAGGAAAAACTATTAGGAAAGTGTAGGTATATGTAAAATGGGGGAAGAGTATGGACCAATCTGAGAAAAGCACGCCAAATGGGAAGACAAGTTCTCAATCTGCTCCATGGATTTAACTGGTAGCTTGGCTTCCAGGTTTTAAACTGTCTTTGGCTTGCAGGTGGAGTTTCAACGGGGACCTGTCCCTATCTGCCTAGGCATTTGGCTGCCTACTGCTGCTCTCATTTGCTTTTGGGAATTTCGTGACAAATTCCTAAGCCAATGTCCAGAAGAGTTTCTCTTAAGTTTTCTTCTAGAATTTTTTATGAATTCAGGTATTAAATTTATGTCTTTAATCCATCTTGAGTAAATTTTGTATGTGGTGGAAGGTAGGGGTCCAGTTTTATTCTTCTGCATATGGCTAATATTCCCACCACAGTTTATTGAATATGGTGTCCTTTTCCCAGTGTATATTTTTGTTGATGTTGTCAAAGATCAGTTGGCTACAAGTAGTATCTGGCTTTATTTATGGGTTTTTATTCTGTTCTGTTGCTGTATGTATCTATTTTTATACCAGTATTATGCTGTTTTGGTTACTATTGCCTTGTAGTGTAATTTTAATTTAGGTAATGTAATACATCCATCTTTGTTCTCTTTGCTTAGTATTACTTTGGCTAGCAGTCTCTATTTTTAGTTCCATATGAATTTTAGGATTCTTTTTTCTAATTCTTTGTAAAATGGCGTTGATAGTATGATAGAAATTGCTTTAACTCTGTGAATTCCTTTGGGCAGCATGGTCATTTTAATAATATTGATTATTTTAATCCATGAACAAGGTATACTTTTCCATTTGTTTGTGTTTTCTATGATTTCTTTCATCAATGTTGTGTAATTCTCCTTGTGGAGATCTTTCACCTCCTTGGTTAAATGTATTTTCATTTTTTTGTAGATATTATAAATGGAAATGAGTTCTTGATTTGGTTCTTCCTCTTTCATTTCTTTCTTTTGACTGATTGCTTTGGCTAGGATTTCTGGAACTATGTTGAACAAAAGTGGTGATAGTGGCCATCTTTATCTTGTTCCTGTTTTTAGGGAGAATGTTTTCAACTTTCCCCCATGCCAAATGTTATTGAAAGCTTTCTCTCGTTTATTGAGATGATCATGTGGTTTTTGTTTTTAATTCTGTTTATGTAATAAATAATAATTTTTGACTTGTGCATGTTAAACCATCTTTGCAAACCTAGAACAAAACCTACTTGATTGTGGTATATTATCTTTTTGATGAGTTGCTGGATTTGGTTTGCTGGTATTTTGCTGAGGATTTTGCATTTATGTTCATCAGGGATATTAGCCTGTAATTTTCTTTTTTTTGTTGTACTCTTGCCAGCTTTGCTCTCAGGGTGATACTGGCTTTGTAGCATGAATTAGGAAAGATTCCCTATTCTTCAATTTTTTTTTCAAGGAGTTTCAGTAAAATTGGTTCTATTTCTTTTATCTGCATTGGTGGAATTCAGCTATGAGTCCATCTGTCCATCTGATTCTGTGCTTTTGGTTTTGTTGGAATATTTCTTTTACTTAAATGATTGGTTCAATTTCACTACTCGTTATTGGTCTGTTCACTTTTTCTCTTTCTTCATCGTTCAGTCTTGAGAGGTTGTATCTTTCCTGAAGTTTATCAATTTCCTCTAGGTTTTCTTATTTCTCCATGTAGGGATGCTCAGTGTAGTCTCTGAAAATCTTTTCTATTTCTCTGGTATCAATTGTAATTTCACCTTTAAAATTTCTGCTACTACCTATTTAAAATTTTCTCTTTTCTTCTTCATTAGTCTAGCTAGCAGACTGACAATTTTATTTATCTTTTCAAAGAAGCAGCTTTTCATTCTATTGATTCTTTGTTTTTTATTGGTCTCAGTTTCATTTAGTTCTGCTCTGATCTTTGTTATTTCTTTTCTCCTGGTTGCTTTGGATTGGATTTGTTTTTATTTTCCTAGTCCCTTGAGGTGGGACATTTGGTTGTTAATTTGGGATATTTTCATCTTTTTGGCATAGACATTTAATGCTATAAAATATAGTCCTGCTTTTGCCATATCTCAGACGTTTTGGTATTCTTTGTCTCTATTTTCATTTGTTTTTAAAATTTTCTATTTCTACCTAATTTCATTTTTTTCTAAAGATCATTCATAAGCAGATTGTTTAATTTATACCTATGTGTATAATAGTTTTGAGAGATTCTTCTTGGTATTGGTTTCCAGTTTTATTTAACTGTGGTCTAGAAGATATGTGATATGATATCAATTTTTAAAAGTTTATTGATATTTGAATTGTGGTTAGCATACGTTCAATTTTTGAAAGTGTTCCATGCACAGATGAAAGTAATGAGTATTCCATGGTTGATAGGTACAGTGCTCTGTAAATGTCTTTTGGGTTCATTTGGTTTACAGTCCAATTAAATACAGAATTTCTTTGTTGATTTTCTGTGTTACTATCTGTTTAGTGCTGTGAGTTAGGTGTTGATATCCCCCACTGTCATTTTACTGATGTTTCAATATTTTCAGTATTTTCTTGGGTCCAGCAGTGGTGTTTTTTTCTTTTTTCGATCTGGGTGTTCCAGTATTGGGCGCACATATATATCTAGGATTTTACGTCTTCTTGTTCAGTTGATCCCTTTATCATTACATAATGACTTTATTTTTTTTTACTGTTGTTGTTTTAAAATCTGTTTTATCTGATGTAAGTATAGTGACTCCTGTTCAGTTTTCTTTTCTGTTTGCATGGAGTGTCTTTTGCATGGAGGCGCCCCTTTCCTTTGCGTCTGTATCTGTTAGTTGGGTTTCTTGTAATAAGCCTATGATTGGATCTGGTTTTTAAATTCACTTTGCCAATCTATATCTTTTTGGTGAAGCATTTAGTCATTTCCATTCAAGGTTAACACTGATACTTGTGAGGTTTTTTTTCCTTCCTGATATTAATTGTTCCCTAGTTGCTTTGTAATCTAAGTTGTGTGGTTGCTTTATGAAATCTGTTTGTTTTTATGATGGCAAGTATTGTTCTTTCATTTCAATGTTTACAATTCCTTTGAGCATTTCTTGTAAGGGTGGACTGACAAACTTTTCTCTTGGTTATCCTTTGCTTTCATCCAAACTAAGGATTTCAACATAATTTTCTTTTTATAGTTGTTCACCTTGTGCCTTATCTGTAATTGTGCATTGTACATGCTTTGGGACTTTTTTTCTGATCCCTTTTCTCTTATCTATATGAACTGTCTTTAACTGTCTTTTTTTTTTTTTTTTTTTTTTTTTGACAGAGTCTCGCTCTGTCACCCAGGCTGGAGTGCAGTGGCACAGTCTCGGCTCAGGTTCACACCATTCTCCTGCCTCAGCCTCCCAAGTAGCTGGAACTACAGGTGCCCACCACCACGCCCGGCTAACTTTTTTTGTATTTTTAGTAGAGACAGAGTTTCACCGTGTTAGCCAGGACGGTCTCGATCTCCTGACCTTGTGATCTGCCCACCTGAGTCTCCCAAAGTGTTGGGATTGCAGGCTTGAGTCACTGTGTCCGACCATGAACTGTCTTATTTAGTAATACATCCAATTCTACACACACACACACACACCATACACACACACACACATATATATATATGGAATTGAATATATATACACACACACATATATATATATGATCTTCCTTAGATCCACACTTACATGTTACTTTCTATATACTATTAATTCTGCAATCCCACTAATATGTTCTATTTTTTCCCTCATCTTGTCTTCCCTAAGTTTTCCCCATCCCAGTTAATAAACCTACTACCATTTTCATAAGTAATTCATGCCAAAAACTTTATTTTTGAGTCTGGCAATTTCTTCTACCCTCATATTCAATTCATTGAGTTCTATTATTTCTAGCCTGAAATATATATCTGTAATATTTCAACTTATTTCTATTACATTATCATTACCCTAGTCAAAACCGTCACCACCTCTTCTTGCTTGGTGCAGTACAAACTACTATTATTCATCAATAGCCATTTCTTTTTTTGTTTGTTTGTTTTTGTTTTTTTTGTTTTTGTTTTTGTTTTTGTTTTTGTTTTCTTTCTTTTTATTATACTTTAAGTTCTAGGGTACATGTGCATAATGTGCAGCTTTGTTACATATGTAAACTTGTGCCATGTTGGTGTGCTGCACCCATCAACTCGTCAGCACCCATCAATTCATCATTTATATCAGGTATAACTCCCAATGTAATCCCTCCCCCCTCCCCCCTCCCCCTCCCCATGATAGTCCCCGATGTGTGATGTTCCCCTTCCCGAGTCCAAGTGATCTCATTGTTCAGTTCCCACCTATGAGTGAGAACATGCGGTGTTTGGTTTTCTGTTCTTGTGATAATTTGCTAAGAATGATGGTTTCCAGCTGCATCCATGTCCCTACAAAGGACGCAAACTCATCCTTTTTTATGGCTGCATAATATTCCATGGTGTATATGTGCCACATTTTCTTAATCCAGTCTGTCACTGATGGACATTTGGGTTGATTCCAAGTCTTTGCTATTGTGAATAGTGCCGCAATAAACATACGTGTGCATGTGTCTTTATAGCAGCATGATTTATAATCCTTTGGGTATATACCCAGTAGTGGGATGGCTGGGTCATATGGTACATCTAGTTCTAGATCCTTGAGGAATCGCCATACTGTTTTCCATAATGGTTGAACTAGTTTACAATCCCACCAACAGTGTAAAAGTGTTCCTAATTCTACACATCCTCTCCAGCACCTGGGGGATGGATGGATGGGAACCAGTTGTTTCCTGACTTTTTAATGATTGCCATTCTAACTGGTGTGAGATGGTATCTCATTGTGGTTTTGATTTGCATTTCTCTGATGGCGACTGATGATGAGCATTTTTTCATGTGTCTGTTGGCTGTATGAATGTCTTCTTTTGAGAAATGTCTGTTCATATCCTTTGCCCACTTTTTGATGGGGTTGTTTGTTTTTTTCTTGTAAATTTGTTTGAGTTCTTTGTAGATTTTGGATATCAGCCCTTTGTCAGATGAGTAGATTGCAAAAATTTTCTCCCATTCTGTAGGTTGCCTGTTCACTCTGATGGTAGTTTCTTTTGCTGTGCAGAAGCTCCTTAGTTTAATTAGATCCCATTTGTCAATTTTGGCTTTTGCTGCCGTTGCTTTTGGTGTTTTAGACATGAAGTACTTGCCCATGCCTATGTCCTGAATGGTACTACCTAGGTTTTCTTCTAGGGTTTTTATGGTATTAGGTCTAACATTTAAGTCTCTAATCCATCTTGAATTAATCTTCGTATAAGGAGTAAGGAAAGGATCCAGTTTCAGCTTTCTACTTATGGCTAGCCAATTTTCCCAGCACCATTTATTAAATAGGGAATCCTTTCCCCCTTTCTTGTTTCTCTCAGGTTTATCAAAGATCAGATGGCTGTAGATGTGTGGTATTATTTCTGAGGACTCTGTTCTGTTCCACTGGTCTATATCTCTGTTTTGGTACCAGTACCATGCTGTTTTGGTTACTGTAGCCTTGTAGTATAGTTTGAAGTCAGGTAGCATGATGCCTCCAGCTTTGTTCTTATGACATAGGATTGTCTTGGCAATGCGGGCTCTTTTTTGGTTCCATATGAACTTTAAAGCAGTTTTTTCCAATTCTGTGAAGAAACTCATTGGTAGCTTGATGGGGATGGCATTGAATCTATAAATAACCTTGGGCAGTATGGCCATTTTCACGATACTAATTCTTCCTATCCATGAGCATGGTATGTTCTTCCATTTGTTTGTGTCCTCTTTTATTTCACTCAGCAGTGGTTTGTAGTTCTCCTTGAAGAGGTCCTTTACATCCCTTGTAAGTTGGATTCCTAGGTATTTTATTCTCTTTGAAGCAATTGTGAATGGAAGTTCATTCATGATTTGGCTCTCTGTTTGTCTGTTACTGGTGTATAAGAATGCTTGTGATTTTTGCACATTAATTTTCTATCCTGAGACTTTGCTGAAGTTGCTTATCAGCTTAAGGAGATTTTGGGCTGAGACAATGGGGTTTTCTAAATATACAATCATGTCATCTGCAAACAGGGACAATTTGACTTCTTCTTTTCCTAACTGAATACCCTTGATTTCCTTCTCTTGCCTGATTGCCCTAGCCAGAACTTCCAACACTATGTTGAATAGGAGTGGTGAGACAGGGCATCCCTGTCTTGAGCCAGTTTTCAAAGGGAATTTTTCCAGTTTTTGCCCGTTCAGGATGATGTTGGCTGTGGGTTTGTCATAAATAGCTCTTATTATTTTGAGGTATGTTCCATCAATACCGAATTTATTGAGCGTTTTTAGCATGAAGGGCTGTTGAATTTTGTCAAAGGCCTTTTCTGCATCTATTGAGATAATCATGTGGTTCTTGTCTTTGGTTCTGTTTATATGCTGGATTACGTTTATTGATTTGCAAATGTTGAACCAGCCTTGCATCCCAGGGATGAAGCCCACTTGATCATGGTGGATAAGCTTTGTGATGTGCTGCTGAATCCGGTTTGCCAGTATTTTATTGAGGATTTTTGCATCGATGTTCATCAGGGATATTGGTCTAAAATTTTCTTTTTTTGTTGTGTCTCTGCCAGGCTTTGGTATCAGGATGATGTTGGCCTCATAAAATGGGTTAGGGAGGATTCCCTCTTTTTCTATTGATTGGAATAGTTTCAGAAGGAATGGTACCAGCTCCTCCTTGTACCTCTGGTAGAATTCAGCTGTGAATCCATCTGGTCCTGGACTTTTTTTGGTTGGTAGGCTATTAATTATGGCCTCAATTTCAGAGCCTGCTATTGGTCTATTCAGGGATTCAACTTCTTCCTGGTTTAGTCTTGGAAGAGTGTAAGTGTCCAGGAAATTATCCATCTCTTCTAGATTTTCTAGTTGATTTGCATAGAGGTGTTTATAGTATTCTCTGATGTTAGTTTGTATTTCTGTGGGGTCGGTGGTGATATCCCCTTTATCATTTCTTATTGCGTCTATTTGATTCTTCTCTCTTTTCTTCTTTATTAGTCTTGCTAGCGGTCTGTCAATTTTATTGATCTTTTCAAAAAACCAACTCCTGGATTCATTGATTTTTTGGAGGGTTTTTTGTGTCTCTATCTCCTTCAGTTCTGCTCTGATCTTAGTTATTTCTTGCCTTCTGCTAGCTTTTGAATGTGTTTGCTCTTGCTTCTCTAGTTCTTTTAATTGTGATGTTAGGGTGTCAATTTTAGATCTTTCCAGCTTTCTCTTGTGGGCATTTAGTGCTATAAATTTCCCTCTACACACTGCTTTAAATGTGTCCCAGAGATTCTGGTATGTTGTATCTTTGTTCTCATTGGTTTCAAAGAACATCTTTATTTCTGCCTTCATTTCGTTATGTACCCAGTAGTCATTCAGGAGCAGGTTGTTCAGTTTCCATGTAGTTGAGCAGTTTTTATTGATTTTCTTAGTCCTGACTTCTAGTTTGATTGCACTGTGGTCTGAGAGACAGTTTGTGATAATTTCTGTTCTTGTACATTTGCTAAGGAGTGCTTTACTTCCAATTATGTGGTCAATTTCGGAATAAGTGTGATGTGGTGCTGAGAAGAATGTATATTCGGTTGATTTGGGGTGGAGAGTTCTATAGATGTCTATTAGGTCAGCTTGTTGCAGAGATGAGTTCAATTCCTGGATATCCTTGTTAACTTTCTGTCTCATTGATCTGTCTAATGTTGACAGTGGAGTGTTGAAGTCTCCCATTATTATTGTATGGGAGTCTAAGTCTCTTTGTAAGTCTCTAAGGACTTGCTTTATGAATCTGGGTGCTCCTGTATTGGGTGCATATATATTTAGGACAGTTAGCTCTTCCTGTTGAATTGATCCCTTTACCATTATGTAATGGCCTTCTTTGTCTCTTTTGATCTTTGATGGTTTAAAGTCTATTTTATCAGAGACTGGGATTGCAACCCCTGCTTTTTTTTGTTCTACATTTGCTTGGTAGTTCTTCCTCCATCCCTTTATTTTGTGCCTATGTATGTCTCTGCATGTGAGATGGGTCTCCTGAATACAGCAGACTGATGGGTCTTGACTCTTTATCCAGTTTGCCAGTCTGTGTCTTTTAATTGGACCATTTAGTCCATTTACATTTAAGGTTAATATTGTTATGTGTGACCTTGATCCTGCCATTATGATATTAACTGGTTATTTTGCTCGTTATTTGATGCAGTTTCTTCCTAGCCTCGATGGTCTTTACATTTTGGCATGTTTTTGCAATGGCTGGTACCGGTCGTTCCTTTCCATGTTTAGAGCTTCCTTCAAGGTCTCTTGTATGGCAGGCCTGGTGGTGACAAAATCTCTAAGCATTTGCTTATCTGTAAAGGATTTTATTTCTCCTTCACTTATGAAACTTAGTTTGGCTGGATATGAAATTCTGGGTTTAAAATTCTTTTCTTTAAGAACGTTGAATATTGGCCCCCACTCTCTTCTGGCTTGTAGAGTTTCTGCCAAGAGATCTGCTGTTAGTCTGATGGGCTTCCCTTTGTTGGTAACTCGACCCCTTTTGTTGTTTAGCTGTGCCCTGTCCCCAGAGGTGGAGTCTACAGAGACAGGCAGGTTTCCTTGAGCTGCTGTGAGCTCCACCCAGTTCAAGCTTCCCAGGGGCTTTGTTTATCTACTTAAGCCTCAGCAATGGTTGGCACCCCTCCCCCAGCCTCGCTGCTGCCAATTCGATTAGATCGCAGACTGCTGTGCTAGCAATGAGGGAGGCTCCGTGGCTGTGGGACTCTCCCGGCCAGGTGTGGGTATAATCTCCTGGTGTGCCCGTTTTCTTAAAGCACAGTATTGGGGTGGGAATTACCCGATTTTCCAGGTGTTGTGTGTCTCAGTTCCCCTGGCTAGGAAAAGGGATTCCCTTCCCCCTTGTGCTTCCCAGGTGAGGCAATGCCTTGCCCTGCTTCAGCTCTCACTGGTCGGGCTGCAGCAGCTGACCAGCACCAATTGTCCGGCACTCCCCAGTGAGATGACCCCAGTACCTCAGTTGAAAATTCAGAAATCACCAGTCTTCTGTGCCGCTTGCGCTGGGAGTTGGTGACTGGAGCTGTTCCTATTCGGCCATCTTGCTCCGCCCTCAATAGCCATTTCTTTAACCTAGGGGAGAATTATACATCTCAATACCACTGACGTCAAGTTTGGCCATAGAACTGCTTTGGCAAATGTAATATGAGCAGATGTGAGACTTGCCATTTCCTAGCAGTAACTTTAAGGGATGTCTTTGCTTTACCTAGTCTTTTTTCTACTATGAAATAGTCAATGACAATGTTCCAGAGAATGAATGCTTCATCAGCCTTGATCCCAGCCTGAGGATAGTGACAACATATGGCAGAAACTTCAACCAATCCACAATAGAAACGATGTGTGAGTAAAAAATAAGCTTTTGTCATTGTGAGTCACTGGCATGTCAGTGGTATTTGTTATCACAGGATAAGCTGTGCTGCCTTGACAGATTATAGCTGATTAAAGGCAATACAGCTTCAACTGATACACCTGCCTTCACATTTCTCCCAGAATACCTTCCCCCACTACAGTTAGTGTCATGTTTGAAGAATGCAACCTTTAACCTTTTGAATAATATCCAAACTCCTTTTCATGGCCTCCAAGGTCCCACAAAGACTGACCTCTGCTTAACTCTCAGATCTCGTCTCATCCCACCCTCTGCTGATGCTCTACCTGCTACACTCTTTTGCTTTTTTTTACCTCTGGCTATGTTAAGATTGTGACTCATGGGGACCTCTGACCTTGCTGTTCTCGCTACTTCTCTTAATTCTTCAGACAGATGTCTCTTTCTCATTGCTATGTTCTATTCAATTCCTTAATGTCAGTTTCCTACTATACTGTCACCTCATTTATTGCAGTTTCCCTCTGCCTCATTTTTCCTATGATGTAGCAGTTAGATTTCTTTAGGGTTCTGAAGATAACATGAAGTATAGATGATACAGCGGCAACTTGAAAAGTTTTCCATTTCATCTCTGTATCTGTAACACCAAGTACAAGGCAATGCACAATATATGTTAGATGACAAACAAATGACTGTTGACTTTAATTTAATTTTTCCATGTAACTTTTCACCTTTATCTATGTCTGATTAGAGTATGAATAAAACAAGAATATATCAAATATTGAAGCTCCACAAATCTTTTCTTTTTGCAAATAAAGCTTTGGTTTCTAGCTCTGAGAAGTTAACATTGCATTGCATATTATCTCCTTTTCTACTTTCGTCATTTTATTGGCCACTCTAGAAATAGGACATTTTGGTTGACATTCCAATATGATTTTATTCATTTAATTAGGAAACTTATAATTTTATTTATTTGTTTTCTCTCCTTGCTATATGGGTTATACAGGCTCTTTTCTCAATCTCAATCAATTCTCAATTACAGAAAGGGAGAACAGGAAAAAATAGTTCTGTATTATATAGTTCTGATATCCAGATAATTCAAATGAGAGAACAAATGCTTATAATCACTTTCTTCCCTTAATTGGACAGAGCTTCTAGTGTGCCCATAAATCAATTTGAATATGTTCTTAATAAGATATTTTTGTTCTCCTATTTACCCAGTATGCCTACTTTATAGCTAAAATAATTTTCCCACTTTAGTTTAGATACTATTTCAAACTTTCTGCTTTATGTAGTTCTTGAAATTAAATGGAATTAGCAAAAACACTTAGTGTATGAGCTGGAAATTATATGAATTTAGTAATGAACTAAGAATGGCATGTAAAATTTTATGACCTATGGCAAATATTGAAGACTCAGGGTAACTGCCAAACTACATGCCTTGTACATAAAAATCACATTTCTTTTAAACAAGGAAACTGGTATAATTTTAATTGAGCTTGCTCTGATTACTTTTCACAAAACAAAAAACTCCATTAGAAATAATGAGAATATATTTTTAAAATTTCTTTATTAAATATTAAATGATACCACAGGAAATTTATACAGCTCCACTTATTTTAAAATAAATTGAGTAGCAAACAGATTTTCAAATATGTTTACCACAAAGAAGAACCTTGAGAAAAACAAAATGCAATGTTTATAATCATATGGCCCTGCACCTGAAATACAACAATACCTCTATTTTCTCTTCTTACCTACATTGAAACTTACTTAGACTTCCTTTCCTGTGAATCACCTAGTGACTGGTCCAGAAACCCCAGCACTCTCTGCTTGGACATTAGCATTCAGTAGTCTCTTACATTCTCACTTGTGATATATCTTGAGTAGTTATAAGATTTTTCATGTATTCGTCATGTTCACCTTTATCTTCCCAAACTGAAAATTCTTCTTGAGACCACTATTCTGTAACCACTCAGAACCCATCAAAGTTATTCTAAAAGAGGTGATGGGTGAATTTATTTCAGAAGAACTGGAGTACTTTTATAATATTTTCCCATATCACAAATAACGTTTTGTCTATCATATTTCTTTAATTTTAAAAGGTAATAGACTTGAAATCAAGTCATTAGTTGTGTAAATATAACTTATATTAAAGCTAAACATAATCTTTATTTTTTTTCAAAAATACTGGAGAATTTGTTTTACCTTAGGTTATGCAATTTTTTAAGAAATAGTTTTTTGTATTACATGATGACAATTTTCACCCAACAATCCATGTTTTGATGTAAAAAGAAAAAAAGTAATTCTTTAGGCATTTTGAAAGATTGCTGACTTTCTCAACATTTCTTCCCACCTACTTATTATCTATATATCTCCCCATTGCCATAAACAACTTTGTCATTTACTGTGAGTCCAGCCACATGAAAAAGTAATTAACGAATATTAAACATTTTATATAAATGGGATAATGCGTATGAAGTCTTTCACCTAGTCCGTGGTACACAGTAAAAACTAATAAATGATACTTACTATTATTAAATTCCACTTGTGACTTGGCTGCTTCATTTCTTTTCCAAAACACTAAACTATAGAAAAAGTGTCTAAAGTAATGAAATACTAGTTTTTACAATATTACAATAAGTAAACACAAATTAACAATAATAATTCGTGATTAATTTTTCCAATTCCCTTATATTTTCCAATTTCCTACCTCATACTTAACATAGATTATTTAACTTTTTTAAAAAAGAATTATGTTTTCATTTAGGAATGTAAGAACCAAAGAGATTTATTTCTAAAACACCATATATTTTAACCTTGCAATAAAATCTAATCCTCTTTATGTAACATTGGTACCATTCGGCATAGAACATATTTCCATTTTATCTCAGTGAATTCAATAAGTAGATAAGAGCTATTGTCTAAAAGAGTACTGAGAATGCCATTGCTTTATTAATCAGCTGTTCACTTTTTTGTCCCTCAAAGTGAAAGATCAATTAATTGCAGTAGTAATATTATATTATAAATTCTATTCTAACTGAACAACCTTGAAATAATGCATTTCCATCTTCTTTTTTCCATGTCCTTCTTGAACTGTCAACTAGTCTATCACAAGCTGGGTATGAGAGATATACCTATATGTTCTTTTTAAAAGGTATTTGGAAATTTTTCTTTTCAGAAAAGAATGAAGATACCAATTCTGTTATGTAGAACTTGCTTTTCCACAATTCCTGTTGTTATTAACAATGTCTTAAAGGGCCATTAAAAACCATCTCTATTTTGAATGCTAATATTGTGCAGTGTGACACTGAGGTAACAAGCAACTAAGCATGTCAAGGAGCTCTTAATTGAGGGAAGTTTAGAGTTTTCCCTTTATAAATATATTTAGCTTATCTACACAAGTAAGAAATAAAATTTAGAAAGACATAGCAGATAAATATTTGCTTAGCTTCCATTGACAAATGGCTATTTTGGTTGTGAATGTGGCTAAATTTCTTGAAGTTGCTTATCTGTGTTTTAAATTAATGAGTTGTATTAAGAAAAAAAGCATTTTTTCAAAAAAATAAGAAAATTAAATTCAGTATCTAGCTAGCAACCACATAGCTTAATAGAGTCATTCTTTTGCTCTTTTTATACTGATTTGAACTTTAACTTCCAAACAGAATGTAGAAAAATGCAAAATTAAAAAACCAAACACATAGTAGCAACAAGAAAAACCCCCAAAATAAAAATATAGTTCTACATTAGGCCAGTGAAGAACACCTTCCTCTCTCATTCAAGAGTGCGTATCAAACTAATCACTTGTTTTTTAAAAATTTGAATGGTAAGTGACAAATCCCAACAATTTATTAATTATAACAATCACTAATTATATTATAATCTTTTTTCTTGGGATAATAACCCACTCACTTTATGTTAATTTAGACTTTTCCACACTGTCAAATGAAAATTACTATACATTTTCTGAGAAGGGAAGTGCAGGACAACCAGCTGGTCCAAAATATAAGAAGAAATCACCTGTAGGAGGGGCAGAATCCGATCACTTAATTAAGAAGACATAGTTGAGCATGGATAAGAATTTAGCTATAAAAGTTAACACATTAGTGGAAGTTTATTATGAACTGGTAAAATAAAATAAAAGACCTAGAAGCCACAGATAGAACAGCCTTTCATAGTTTACTAGGCCTTCCTATACAGATTCCACCAGGAGCTAAGAAGAAAATGCAGTAAGATTTAAGAAACCATGGCATAAGCTTGGTGGAGGGAGACAGTGGCCATGAGGACATAGGCTTGAAACCCCACCCAAAAGCATCCCTTATCTAAGCTGTGAAACAAACTTAATCTCTGGAGGAAAGAAAGATAAACACTGACATGCTTAGGAAACTAATGGAAATCCAATGCAGCTGAGGGAAAGGAGAGAAAAAATTCCATCCATCTCTGAAGGAAGTACAGGACACATATCTACAGGTGTGAAAGTAGCAGAAGAATTAAGAAGGTCATACTCCTAAGCCCAAGAGATCCAGTAGATTCATGCTTTGTCAGAAAATCAGAATACTTCCGTTCCCCAACAATAGGCTAATAAGTGTTGAGTAATAGGTAATAATATAAAATTTCTGTTAAAGTTGCAAAAGTAAGTATATAAACTCTCTCTAAGGTGCAACCTAAACTGAAGACCTAAAACTGAGGGTGCAATTAACCTTGAAAAAAATCTCTCTGGCAAAGTAGACTCTATCCTAAATACAAGGCATTGATAGACCCAATTAACTTTACTCACTTTAAAGACTTAGCAAATTTTATTACTGGGTATATATCCAAAGGAAAACAAATCATTCTACCAAAAAGATACTTACATGTGTATGTTCATCACAGTGGTATTCATAATAGCGAGGAGGTGAAATCAACCTAAGTGCCCATCAACTCTGAAATGGATAGAGAAAATGTAGTACATATACACTATGGAATACTAAACAGCCATTAGAAGGAAAAAATATACCCTTTGTAGCAACATGGATGCAGCTGGTGGCCATTACTCTAAACAAACTAACAGATAAACAGAAAATCAAATACCTCATGTTCTCACTTATAAGCCAGAGATAAACATTACTGAGTATACATGGGTGTAAAGACAGCAGCAATAGACAATGAGGAATACAAGACTTG
The DNA here is from genome assembly GCF_007565055.1 of Rhinopithecus roxellana. Lineage (NCBI taxonomy): Eukaryota > Metazoa > Chordata > Mammalia > Primates > Cercopithecidae > Rhinopithecus > Rhinopithecus roxellana. Next base: position 67,237,554 of record NC_044554.1, read on the forward strand.
GGCTAGAGGGTAAGGAGAAAGAGCAAAAAGCTACCTACTGGGGACCATATGCACTGCCAGGGAGATGGATTAATTTGTACTCCAATCCTCAGCATCACACAATATACCTCTGTAACAAACCTGCACAGGAACGCCCTGAACGTATAATGAAATTAAATACATACATACATATATACATACATACACACATAAACACATGCTTAGAGAAGTAAAGGTACATGTATTTATAGGTGAAATAACTAGCTTAGTCTCTAGGGTCAAACCGATGTCCAGTTCTTAATAAAACATTACAAGCCATATACAAAGGCAAGAATAAAACACTGTACAGTGAGATATCAACCAACAGAACCGGATTCAAATATAACATGAATTTTGGAATAACCAGAAAATTTAAAATAACTTTGATTCATATGTTAAAGGTTATAGTGGAAGGGTGCTATACCAAATGTGAAGAAAATACCAACTAAGAATTTTAGAAGTGAAATAAAACAAAAAAAAAGTACAAGATATAAAGAAAAGCTTAAATACGTCATTAGTAGAGTCCACACAGCTGCGGAAAGAATTAAGGAACTTGAAGATAGATAAGTATAAATTAGATGAATTTATAGATAAAACAAGAAGGGGCTAAAAACAGAACAGAACTTACAAGAACTGTGGGAAAATAGCAAATCCTCTAATATATGAGTAGTAGAATTTCTGAAATAAAAAAATGAAAACAGATCATAACAAATATTTGAAAAATAAGTGGCTATTTTTTAAATGACAGACACTGAATGACAGAATCATTCTGCCGTATCAGTCTGGGCAGAATAATATGGGTTGGCTGTGTCTCCATCCAAATTGTAGCTCCTGTAATTCGACATGTCATCGGAGGGACCCAGTAGGAGGTAATTGAATTATGGGCACAGGTCTTTCTGGTTCTGTTCTTGTAATAGTGAATACGTCTTATGAGATCTGATGGTTTTATAAAGGGGAGTTCCCCTGCACATTCTCTCTTGCTTACTGCCATGTAAGACATGGCTTTGCTTCTCCTTTGCCTTCTGTCATGATTGTGAGGCTTTCCCAGTCATGTGGAACTGTGAGTTCATTAAACCTCTTTTCTTTATAAATTATCCAGTCTCAGGTATGTCCTTATAGCAGTGTGAGAATGGACTAATACAGAATGTATACCCAATTCCTGTCCCACCATTGTATCATGAGAGTACATAACATGTTTTTATTATTATTATTATTATTATTATTATTATTATTATTTCACAGACTCATAGGTGAAAGTAACTCATCTCCAGATGAGGCTTTGAACTGGGGACTTGGGGCCTAGAGTTAATACTGGAATGAATTGAGACTTTGAAGGACTATTAAGAAGGCATAATTGTATCTTGGAATGTGAGGAGAGCATGAAACTTGGGGGACCAAGGGCAGAATGATATGGTTTAGATATTTATGCCCTCCAAATCTCATGTTGAAATGTGATCCCCATTGTTGAATCTGGGTCCTGGTGGTAAGTGTTTGAAACATATGGGTGGATCCTTCATGAATGGATAGCCCCTTGGTGATAAATGAGTTCTTGCTCTGAGTTCACAGGGGATCTTCTTGTTTAAAAGTGTGTGGCACCTCATCCCTCTCTCTTTGCTCCCTTTCTGTGATGCACTTGCTCCCACTTCACATCTGCCATGAGTAATAGCTCCCTGAGGCCTTACCAGATGTGAGAAGATGCTGGCCTTATGCTTTTATAGCTTGCAGGACCGTGAGACAATTATGCTTCTTTTCTCTATAAATTATCCAGCCTCAGGTATTTCTTTATAGCAATGCAAGAATGAGCTAATACAAGTCTTACCAAAATTACTTCATGAAGGAATCATTTGCATCTATAATACTATTTTTTGTTGGTAATTGAAATAATTCTAACTCTAACTAAAGATTAACTCATTTAACTGGAAAGTTCCAGGGACCTGCAGGTACTGATGATTGAGGAATTCAAATGATACCATAAAAATTGTTCTCTTTTTCCATTTTCTTCTCTGCTTTTACGTATAACTTCAAGTTGGTGGCAAAGGAACTATTAATATGCTGTATTGTACCTGACCAATTCTGAGTTATGTACCTTTCATTGTGGGTGAAATCATCAACTTTAGTGAAATCATACTGAGTTATTTTATCAGATAGAACGGGAAGAGGTTCTGTAACAAAATAAACTCAGAGAAGAAGATTTTGAAAATTTTAAAGAATCTAAATTTTGAAGAATAAACACTTTTTCTATTGATATATTTTGGAAAAGAAGACTTTTAAATTTAGTTCAATAAGATATTCTTCATAAGCAATTCAAATTTACTTAACTAAAGTTAGAACATTGCATGTTAGATTATGTTGTTTAAAAACATAATAAAACAAAGTAGTTCACTTCTTTTGCTTTTTCCTGATTGCCTTATGTTTGCAGAGCCTTGGGAGTTCAGTGCTGTGATCTAAACTATCAGTTACTACTCCTGTGCAGACCTCAAAGAGAAAGCTTTTTATTAATTCTGAATCAGAAAGGAGCTCTGTGTTGCTCATCACGCTGGTGTTTTTGAGAAGTCAGAAAAAGAGGTGATTGCCATATTAAACTTATTTTCAACTCTGTTGTTGAATTATTCTTGTTGGTGAATTGATTATCATAAAGGCATAAAAGTTGTCCTATAAGTTTTTCATCTACTTTACCTGATTATTTTTACCAGCTTCATTGAAATATAATACACATGACATAAAATGCATCCACTCCAAGTGAAAAATTATATAAACCTTGACAAGCTTATATATATTTTTATTTACCATCAAAATCAATTACATTTTAATCAAAAATAGTTGGGCTTTCTGTTTAAAGTGAAAAATTGAAAGTAAACATTTGTCTTTAATTCCTTTAGAACCATTGATAGATTAAAACAATAGGAAAAAGTAAATAAAAACAGGGAAAATAAAAGGAATGGAGGGTCACACACAGATGAGAAAGAAACCTGTTGAGAAATGACACAAGCAGAGGAGAGTACAGCTAATGCCACTTCCGTGGTATCCACTAGCATAGAGCAACTCTCTCTTTCAGTTGCCCAAATTAAAAATCCTGAAGACTTTTCTTTCGACTTTTCTTGTATTGTGTAATCTATCAGGAGATCCTTGTTAGTAAGAACTTCAAAATATGTTCATAATTGAACTATATCTCACCATTCGCCATAATTTCTCCTGATCCAGGTTTCAATATCTCTAGCCAGCAGTATGGCAGTTACTTCCTACATGGTCTTCCTGTTTCTACTACCTTCTTCCTTACAGAAAGCAGCCAGAGGGATTCTTTCACAGCTCAGGTCACAACATGCCATAACTCTGCTCCAAAGATTTGAATTGTTTCTTATTTTACCAGAATAAATATTTTACTATAAGTCTTTCAACGGCCTACAAAACTGTAAGATCTCATGTCATATCTCCAAACACTCACCATTCCATCTCTGACTTCAATTCCCAGTATGCTCCCTCTGCTTGCTCTATTCCACCACCATGACCTTGCTGTTCTTCAGAAATGCCAGCATGCCTTCACCTTAGGGTCTTTCACTAGCTTCATCACCTAGAATGCCTTTCCCTCAGATATTTCACAGTTTAGTTTGAGTCCCTATCCCTCAAAGCAAAAACAGACCCTGTTCCAGGGATTCAAATGCTAGTAATTTATTGGGAGGTACAGGAAACACTGGTGGTTAAGTGGGGGAAGTGATTAAGGAAGAAAAGGAAGACAACAATGTTGTGCTTTTAAGATGTCACACAGCAAACACAGTGAGTAAATGGAGCTTAAGTCCACTGAGAGATCATGGAATTAACAGACAACGGAAAATGTTGTATGATACCTGCCTCAGAATTATCCCACCAAATGGGTGGAGAAACTGGCACTTATACCCCAGTTCCAGTCAGTCCTTTGTTAAAGGCTGTTTTGGGGCACAAAGAGAGGTATAGTTCCTGGCATTTGTGGGTGGGAGCATGCCCAAAGGTAAGGTGCTAGAGATAAGTTCTGACAGCACAGGCCACATTGAGAGAGGAGGAAGGAAGAACCAGTTAGGCAGGAAGTTAGGGCAGGTCCTTGGTAGAATTCGTTCAAACAAAAGAACAGCCTGAAAAATCAAGCTGCAGTTGCAGACAAGGGAACTAACACAGGAGCCTTGCCTAGGACATGCCCACAGCTGCACAGATAAGGGAGCAAGGCTCAACATCGAAATGCTTTTGTCTTTTGTGTAACCAGCAGGATTCCAGGAAATGGTTTCTTCTTCTTTTGTGGGCATGTACATGGTGGGCTCCGGTGAGTACAAATTTTCCTTTTTGGGGCATACTTTGAACTGTGAGACAAGTCTCTATAAATCATCACTACAACAGTTGGCTGGTTGTGGGGCAAGGCTCCATTTGGTTGTTTACACCATCATATCATTTTCTAAGTGGTGCCTTTTCCAAATACAACCCTCAGCCAGCCAGCACACTAGGGGATTGGGGTGGAGCTGCTAGAAATTTGTGCCTTATGCAAATAAAATGCCCAGCCCCGTTGGGTTCCTCATAAAAGCCTTTGTACTCAACTGTGAAATGCCAGCCATCTCAGGTCCCCTCTCTGCAGTGGAGAGCTTTTCCCTTTCACTTATTAAACTTTTGCTCAAACTCACCCTTGGTGTTTGTGCTCCTTATTATTCTTGGTCATGAGAAAAAGAGCTCCAAGCAATATCTCAGATAACAAGATTGCTTCAACATCAATGATTTTTTATTTAACCTTTTGATATACTAGATTACATTTATTGGTTTTTGAGAGTTGTTCCAGTATTACACACTTAGAATAAATTACATTTGACCAGGTTGTATAATTATTTATATACAATGTTGTATTTGATCTGCTAATATTTTGCTGACAATTTTATACTGGCATTCATGGAACAGATTGGTCTGGAAATATTTTTCTTGTAATGTCTCTCTTTGATTTAAATGTTACAGTCACACTGGATTTATAGAACGGGTCAAGATGTGTGCCTATCTTCCATTTTCTGGAAGATATTGTGAATAATTGTTATTACTTTTTTAAGTGTTTGCTAGAATTTATCAGTCAAACCATATGGGTCTGGTGCTTTAAAAAAAATTGCTTTTGTTTTTGAATGTTACTGATTACTGATTTTATTTTTAAAATAGGTATGAAACTACCAGATTTGCTATTTCTTTGTGTGTGAATGTTGACAGTTTGTATCTTTCAGGAAATTGATCCATATCATTTAAGTGATAAATTGACAGTTATTTACAGTATAGTGCCTTTTCAATTTATGGGATGGTTAGTTATCTTTATATTTTCAATTCTAAGATTGACATTTTGTACTCTTTTTTTTTCTTTATTTTTCTGGCTAGACACATCAATTGTATTGATGTTTTAAAAAATTAGCTTTTTGTTTCATTTACTTTTCTCTATTATTTCCCTGTTTTCAATTTTATTAATTTCTTCTTTAATTTTTATTTCTGTTATTCTGCTTGCTTTAGGCTTAATTTGTTATTTTTTCTGTAGTTTTCCAAGATAGATTAGTTGTTGACTTGATGTTTCTTTTTTTTAACATAAGCCTTTAATGCTACACATTTTCCTCTAAGCACTGCTTTGGCTGGATTGTACAAGGATAGGTTATACATTCATTTCCATTTCATTAAAATATTATAACTATCTCTTGAAAAAAAATCTTGACCCATGAGTTATTTAGACATGTATTGTTAAATTTTCAAATATTTGGGGGGCATTTTTCAGCTATCTTTTTGTTGTTTATTTCTAGCTTATTTCTATTTTGGTCCAAGAACAACTTTGCATGATTCCTATTCTTTCAAATTTACTAAGGTTTATTCTGTAACTTAAAATGAGGTCTTTCTTGGAGAATGTTTCTTGTGCACTTAAGAAAATTGTGTATTCTACTGTTGATGTATGGAGCATTCTATGTGTCAATTAAACTAAGAAGACTCATAATGCCCTTTACGTCACCTATATTCATATGAATTTTCTGCCTGTTTGATCTGGCAATTACTGCTGGGAAGCTGTTGAAGATTCCAATTATAATAATGTATTTGTCTCTTTCTCTTTGTTCTATAAGTTTTTGCTTTATATATTCTAATGTTCCATTGTTAGATACATACACATTTAGGATTATCGCTTTTTTCCTTCGGAAACTAATTGACCCCTTTATAAATATGCTATTCCCTTCTTTATTCCTTATAATAGTTCTGTTCTGATTTATTTTATGGAAAATGAACAAGGCTACTTGAGCTTGCTTTTGGTTAGTGTTTGAATGATGTACCTTTCTTCATTTCTTCTATTTTAACCTGAGTCTTCATATTTAGAGTGAGTTTCTTGTAGACAACATATAATATAGTTGAGTCTTGCATTTTGATTTATAAAATTCACCCTGAAAATTTCTGTTTTTAAATTGTGTTTAGACCATTCCAACTTTGTGTGATTATTGAGACAGTTGGAGTAATATCTACCATGTTTGTGACTGTTTTAAATGTATTATTTTTTTCTTTCACTCCTTTTCTCTGCTATATTTTCTTTGAGTAGTTTATATAAATTTGTTTTATTTTATCCTTTAATGTATCAGTTACACTTTATTTTTATCAATATATAATAACTGTATTTTGGGGTATATATGACATTTTGATACTAGTAAACAGCTTATAATGATCAAATCAGGGTAATTAGGATAGCAGTCATCTCAAACATTTACTCTAGAGTTTACAATATGCATTTTTAACTAACTGATGATCACCTTCAAATAAAACTATACCAGTTTGTGCCTACTACAGGTAAATTATAACTATTTTTCCAAATCTTCCTTCTTCCCTTGTTAAATTGCTGTTATTCATTTTGCTTATCCATATGCTATAATCTCCTAATACATGTCATCATTTTTGTTTAAAATAATCGGTTTTCTTTTAGATCGATTTAGAATAAGAAAAATAAATGTGATTTTATCTTATTTTTTTCCCCACTCTGACACTGTTTTTTTTTTTATATAAATTTCTGTTTCTGACTTATTCCAATTTTACTTTGCCTGAGAACTTCTTTTAACATTTCTTCTAGGGTATGTCTGTTGGACACGATTTACTTCAGTTTTTGTTTGTCTGGGAAAGTCTTTTTGGTCTTTGAAGTATAATTTCTCTACATTTATATTTGTAGGTTGGTAATTATTTTCATTTAACATGTAACATTTTTCATTCCATACTTTTCTTGCTTGCATTTATCTAATGAGAAGTCTAGTGTATTTCTTAGTCATGTTCTTCTATAGGTTAGCAGATAAGGTAGATTTTTTTTCTTTCTTCTTTCAAGACTTTCTCATTTTCTTTTTTCTTTTCTTTTTCTTTCTTTCTTTTTTTTTTTTTTTGAGACGGAGTCTCGCTCTGTCGCCCAGGCTGGAGTGCAGTGGCGCGATCCCATCTCACTGCAAGCTCCGCCTCCTGGGTTTATGCCATTCTCCTGCCTCAGCCTCCCGAGTAGCTGGGACCACAGGCGCCTGCCACCGTGCCTGGCTAGTTTTTTCTATTTTTTTTGTAGAGAGGGGGGTTTCACCATATTAGCCAGTATGGTCTCGATCTCCTGACCTCGTTATCCGCCCGTCTTGGCCTCCCAAAGTACTGGGATTACAGGCTTGAGCCACCGCGCCCGGCCGACTTTCTCATTTTCTTGTAGTTTGAATATAATATGCCCAAGTATTCTCTATTTATTTTTGTTTGTTTTTTTATCTCATTTAGTGTTCTCTGAGTCTGCTGCTTTTGTCTTTTTTTAATTTTTAGAAAGTTTTCAGCTCTTTTTACTTCAATTATTTCTTCTGCTCTGTTTTCCTTCTTTTTCAGAAACTCCAATTATGTGTACATTACCCCTTTGATATTGTACTATAGTTTTGTGTCTATTTTTCAGTTTTTTTCTTGGCATTACAGTCTAGAATGCAATTGATTTTATTGATCTGTTTTCAAAAGATCTATTGATTAATTGATCTTTATCAATAGATTGTATCAATCTATTATCAAAATCACATATTCTTGCCTTGCCATGTCTCTATTCATGAGCTCGCCCAAGGCATTCTTCCTCTCTGTTACAGCATGTTTTACTTCCAGCATTTTATTTTGATTCTTAATTAGAATTTCCATGTCTTTGGAGATTATCACTTTTTTTTTTTTTTTTTTTGAGACAGAATCTTGCTCTGTTGCCCAGGTTGGAGTGCACTGGCATGTGATCTCGGCTTACTGCCACCTCCACCTCCTGGTTTCAAGTGATTCTCCTGCCTAGCCTCCTGAGTAGCTGGGATTACAGGCGCGTGCCACCATGTCCCACTAATTTTTGTATTTTTAGTAGAGACAGGATTTCACCATATTGGCCAGGTTGGTCTTGAACTCCTGAACTCACGTGACTCGCCTGCTTTGGCCTCCCAAAGTGCTAGGATTACAGGCATGAGCCACCATGCCCAGCCAGAGATGATTAATTCCTGCATGCTGTTTATGTTTTTCCCCATTTGAACCCTTAACATATTAATTGCAGTTATTTAACTGCGATTAAACCATTTTTGTCAGATGGTTCTAACGTCTCTGTTATACACAAATCTGATTCTGATGCTTGCTTTGTCTCTTCAGACTGTATTTTTCTTATATTATTGTCTGCCTTGTAATTTTTTACAGAAAGCCAGATATATTTTATTGGATAATAAGAACTGAGGTAAATAGGCCATAGGTACAGGGTTTATTTTAATATGGTTAGGACTTGATTTGTGTTTGATGGTTGTAATAGCCAAAGGTGCCAAAGGCTCCAAGCTTCCCTGGTATCCTAGGTTTTGTCTCCCCTCTTAAGTTTGAGATTCCCTTAATACTACTTCATGGAGTGATTGAGTCTACTTCTTGAAACTGTATCAGCTGTAATGCAGTGTGATTATACTAAGTATTTGATGGTGTGGAGGTGAGGTGTGGAACAGGGGAACATTATATAGTCTTACGATTAAATTAGTCTTTTACTTGGTCTATAACTGAGGCCTATGACTTTCAAAAGTATTTCTTCAGTGTGGATAACTCCCATCATCACTCTCACTCCTTCTTTCTTCCCTGGCTACAGAATTTGGATTCTATTTCCTACAGGCCTTGTCCTCTATTGACTATGCTTTTAATCTGCCAAGTACTCCTATGTGTGCTGTGAGGTGGTTCTTTTTGTCTTTTCAGAGTGGGAGTCTGGTAGAGTTCCAAGAAGAAAAACTCATGAAATGTTAAGGATTCCACTAAGACTGCAGCCTCTCCAGGAGTTTCTCACTCTAAATTAATTCACATTCAGTCTCCAGGGGTTTATCAAAATTACCATTTAGGTGCTTCTACCAGTTTATGGCTCTAGAGATGTGCTGATGGGTCCAAGAATGGTCATCTGATTTTCAATTTTTTGTTGTTGTCAGATGAAGTTGATGATTTCTAAGTTTTTTATATGTCAGAGCTGAAACTTGAAATCAGTTTTCTTCCTTTCCATTTTCTTTTTTTTGTTTGTTTGTTTTTGTTGAGACACTGGTCACTGTTTTGCTGTCACTCAGGCTGGCTCGAGTGCAGTGGCTCAATCATAGCTCACTACATCCTCAAACTCCTGGGCTCAAGCAATCCTTTCACCTCAGCCAACCAAGTAGCCACTGCTCCTGGCTGACCTCACTTTCTTTCTTAATTAAAACAAACAAACAAACAAACAAAAAACATGTAAAACATTTTTCTGGTTATTTTATGTTTATGAATTTCATCTCTATATTCTGTTTTCATCTCTGATTTTGTTTTATTTATTGTCCTTTTGTTTTTAGGAGTAATTTGGCTGAATACTGAAAATCAATGAAAGCAATTTATTTTTGTTTCATGCTGTTAATTTTTTTCCTACATCTTCTGTATACTCTATTTTCCATTTTTTACATATAGTTTATTCAACATATTGCATTATTTCTGCTATTTTTTTCTTAAAATAGACATTGTTTCTATTGAATAATTTAAAATTGTTTTCAGAAGCAATAAAAGTAAATAAATATTTTTACTTCAAGCTTTTGCTTTTTATCATTAGATAGAATGATTACATTTTAAATGTTTTCTTATATTTACCTTTAAACTTTTAATTAGTATGCAGTCAATGTTTATAAAATAACAAAATATATTGACAATTAATAAAGTATATAATGATTGTGACTTCATAGAATAAAATATTGAACAGGGAGAGATTTTTATACATGTATTTTGACCTCTCTGTCTTTATTTAACTGCAAGATACAAGTTTCATTTATTTATTCATATATACTGTGCCAAGTTATAGACTACTTGAGGAAAATTACTCGAATTTTACAATTTTCTTTTCACAGTGCTTGCCTTGCTATCTTTTACATAGTATATAGTTGATAAATATTTTTGCAAATTAAATCTTGATTTTAAAAATGCATAATTGTCAGGATTATCTTGTTCTTGAATTGATTTTAGAGTAAAACATATTTGACTCTTCATGGTTCATATTGCGAATTGATATGTGTGGTGCCAGTATTTCACAAGGAGGTTAATTCAAGTTACACGCTTTTTAAAAATTATTATTATTATTATACTTTAAGTTCTAGGATACATGTGCACAACGTGCAGGTTTGTTACATATGTATACATGTGCCATGCTGGTGTGCTGCACCCATTAACTCATCATTTACATTAGGTATATCTCCTAATGCTATCCCTCCCCCCTCATCCCTCCCCACAATAGGCCTGGTGTGTGATGTTTCCCTTCCTGTGTCCAAGTGATCTCATCGTTCAGTTCCCACCTATGAGTGAGAACATGTGGTGTTTGGTTTTCTGTTCTTGCGATAGTTTGCTGAGAATGATGGTTTCCAGTTGCATCCATGTCCCTACAAAGGACACGAACTCATCCTTTTTTATGGCTGCATAGTATTCCATGGAGTATATTGCCACATTTTCTTAATCCAGTCTGTCACTGAAGGACATTTGGGTTGATTCCAAGTCTTTGTTATTGTGAATAGTGCTGCAATAAACATATGTATGTTTATCTTACGTATGTATGTTTATTGTAGCATATGTAGGTTAATCTTACATATACATGTTTATTGCAGCAAGTTATATGTTTGTATATCCTTTAGTATGCATGATTGTAGCCCATGTCACTTATTTTCGTAGATAGAAACTACTCATTATAGCAGGTGAGGTCAACTCTTTTTATGCACTTTTATTTAATCATAGACAATCTGGAAAAGCCATTAGAAAATATTATCTTATTGTACTTATTGTTTCTGGTTTATTCTGAAATGCCTAGAATAGTATCAACTCCTATGTCTTAAATAAACTCTCTTTGGCATCAGCATAGCAAAAATTAGAAACATAGACATCTTTCCTGTTTGAATTACCATCCTTGTAATCAGACAGACAGTTCAATTTTCTTAGAATGAATCACTTCATCAATGTTTAATATATTCACAAATACACACTTAAAATTTTTCAAAATCTTGAATCTTGGTTTTTGTCATTTTTATCTTTGCATAAAGAATGTTGCTGTATAGCAGAAACAATTAAGATTTGACAGTAAATCTAATAAGAGAATACCAAAATTAATGCAGACACAATTTTCTGTCTGAAAGCAGATGAAATGTAACATTCTGACACTGATGTCCTCTGACCAGTTACCTTTAAAGCCTGCAATAGAAGTACATGATTCTGCCAAGCACGGTGGCTCACGCTTGGAATCCCAGCACTTTGGGAGGTCCAGGTGGGTGGATCACCTGAGGTCAGGAGTTCAGGACCAGCCTGGTCAAAATGGTGAAACCCCGTCTCTACTAAAAAAATACAAAAAATTATCCGGGAGTGGTGGTGGGTGCCTGTAATCCCAGCTACTTGGGAGGCTGAGACAGAAGAATTGCTTGAACCAGGGAGGCAGAGGTTGCAGTGAGCCAAGATCATGCCATTGCACTCCAGCCTGGGCAGCAAGAGCAAAACTCCGTCTAAAGATAAATAAATAAATAAAATAAAGAACGACATGACTCTATTGATTTCATAATTAAAATATAAAAAAGGAATAATACAAGTATAAATCATTCTATGGTAATTTATAAAGATCTCTTTAACAATGAATTCTTATAAGATCTCCCTGAACAAAGGGAACAGTAAAGAAAAGCATAAAAAAGAAAAAAAGATAATCCCTAGAATGTTGATCATGGCAATGGGAAGCCTATAAACTTTGTTTTCAATTTATGCAAATATTATAATGCAGCTTTCAATTTATATTAATAATTAACATACATAGCAAGTCTATAATTAATATTGTTTCCCTAAACATAATGTATTCATTATCATTATCTCCAAATTACAGATTTCTACTTGATTTTTCACACTATGTACGCTAGTTAGACATGAAATAATTTGATTAGATGGAAGTTTATTAAAAGTGAGTATCTACATAAAAATCTAATCTTGAATGATGTAACAATTGCAAAGAAAGAATAAAAAAAACAATTTCCTTTTATTTTCTCTCCAGGACCTGAGAGTGGTTCCTCCCTCCCCGTACATTTTTCTTCTTTTTTAATTGGTAGGATTATTTAGATAGTTACTGAATATTCTTGTTATTTGCTTTTTGAAGTCCAAGGAATAAATGCATATACAAAGCTCGTCTGAATATTTTTCAAAACTTTTGATGACTAAGAAAACTTCTGATTAGAATCCAAGGTTAATCTTACATTTTTATACTTTATGCTACAAATTAAGGATACAAATTAGTTTTCCACTATCATTGTACATCATTAGTGATATTCACTTTATTGTATATCACTACCTGAGGTTAGATTTGATTCATAACTATATAATAGTTTGTATGAGTTTACTTATTTCCATAATTGCTTCATTAATTTCTTTCTCTTATACTAGAAGAGTCATGATTGAACTCTCTCTCTACGTTTGACTCAGATGCTCTTTTGTGCAGTGCCAAGTACAGGACCTGATAGGGAAGGGACAGTAAAAGATGTTGAAATATTTAACAAATAAATGATTCAAATTAAACTCAAAGGTGAAACTGAAGCAGTGATAATAAGAAATTTCAGGTTATGTTGAATAAAAGTCACGGGATTTTAATTAATTTATATTACATAAAATGTAGAATAACTATCCAATTCTTCCATATCATGGCTGAAATAGTTCTCACTGCTGTCTCATTTTCTCTCACCCCTAAGTGGGAGTTATGATTTATATTTGAATTAACTTCCTATTTTCTATAAGTTTAGTATTTGAATCTAAAGAATTTAAACTTTAAGACTCAAGATATCTTCAGACTGAAGATTTGGGATGCACAAACAAACATGTATGTATAAAATAATGGAACAATAGGCTCAAAATTTTACATATTATTTGTATCTTGGAGGGTTGATAGTATCCTGGAGTGGCTGCTGGAACCTTCCAAGGTGTACAAGATGTTCTATTTTTCAAGTTTTCTGTGGGTAAGTGCGTGTTTGTATTTTTGTTAATATTTATACTTTATATATGTATCAGTTTTTCTTTGTAATTATGAACTTTCTTATAATGAAACAAAAATCTAAAATAGTTAGCTGTACACTTCAATTTCTGTGTTCTTGGCAAAACTTCTGCTTACTCTAAAATATCTTGAGAGAAAGAGAAGAGTATTTGATTTTGAGACTGCCTCAGGTCTTTCTTCTTAAATATTGGATGTAATATTATAATATAAAGTGAAAATAAAATCACTAATAAACATCTTACCCTGCGAGAAAATGTTCAGTTGTATCAATAGAAAAGAAATCCAACTGATATTAAGAGATAACAAAATAAATTCCTAAAGAAGGAGCATCTCCAGAAATAAGAGACAGTGAAATATTAATTATGGCTTTCTAAAGAAGTAGTCAAAGAAATTTTGGTTTAAAAAATACATACCTGTATGTGTGTATGTGTTGGCGCTGAGACAGATTTAAAAAGTGTGATCATCTTTTTATTAGAAACAAAAAACATTATAAATTGGAATTCAGTATGTTGTGTAATTGTTGTGATATTTAAAATGACATTTTATAGTAGAATATTTGAAATATTAAGAGAATAAAATAATTTTAATAGTTATATAATAGTGCATTTAATATTATATATGCACTTTTTATTCAGTCTTGTGAACAATATTATTTGATTTGTGTTTTTGCAATGTGCCAGTAATTTCTCTTGCTCTGGTGTGGTAGATAGAAACTGCTTACCAATATATGAGACTGTTATAAATGAATATCTGAGGATATTTATTTGTTGTTTTTGGTCTTTTCTGTTATTTGTGGCATTTTATTACAAAATTCTAGAGGTACAATTTTTTTATAAATTAATTCATAATTATATATGCTTAAATATGTGTAACATAAGATTAATTCATTTATGAATGATACATATTTCATATATTTAATAAAAAGCATGTTCTAAGCATGTAAAAGTGTTTTCTAAGTATGTAAAAGTATGTTCTAAAATGTGTATTGCAGTGCTTGTATAGATAGACAAGCAATCCATCTCACAAAATTCTAACTATAATTATCCTTAATTACGCATTTCTCATTTTATTGCCAACAGATAAAAAGCTCTATTCTCTTCTTCACCAATTTCTGTCTCATTTTTTTTGAGGCAGTCAAATATTATCTCAATGAAATATAGCTTGAAAAATCACAACCACTCTGAACTCTCCTATTTTAAGTACACTTATTAACTTTATGCTATAACCTAGATTCGTTGTCTGGTAATGGAATATGATACTAATTAAATGTCCAGATTGTCTATGGGCAAACAAAAATTTATCTCTAAGTTTTTGTAGGATTATTTAGATTCTATTGAAGAGCCTATTTTTTATTTTAGATTATTTCAAAATAGTTATCATGAAAGTAGAGAAACATTATTTCTGGTTAATATGGGGTAGAGGTGAACTCTGACTTTTGAAATGGTTTTAGCCAAAAGCCATTTACTATATATCTGGCACTATTAAAAGAGAACTGCAGCAGGAGAAAATTTGGCTAGTATTAATTTAATCTATTTTAGGGGAAGTAATCTGACAAACAAACTAAAAAGAAAAAATAGGTAAAATGTTTATCATAATGTTTATTCTTTTCTTTAATAAAATTAAATTGCTAAGTACCAACTATACACTTGACATTTTTCTAAGAATGTGGGAAACATCTCTAAACATGATAGACAAAAAACAAAATCTGTTCTTATAGATCTTAAATTGTCTCTTGATATAATTATAGACTTTGGTAAGTATTTAAAATTATAATCCATTTTGCATTACTTCCCCTTTTTCCTTTAATTCACCATATTTTTGAACATTATTAAATAAATCCTGTTTTCCTTCACTTATTTGAAATGCATACTTTCCATGTGTATCCTCAGGTTAATTTCTAGCCACTCAGTCTTTTCTCTTAAATTGGTTTCTGTTGGTCTTCTAGGATCAGACCAAATGGTTATCACAAGAATGCTAGTGTGGCTCTTCCCCAGAAGGAGCTGTTATATGACACCAAATCTAGGGTAGAATTCAACAAGTATCTTAATTCCTATAAGATAAAAGAGATTACAGATGACAAAATAAGAAGCATGTATTTTACTATTATAGATTTTAGAAGAAGAGAGAATACATTGGGCAATAATGGTTAACAATTCTCATGAAGCATTTTTCCTTTACCTAAAATTGATATGCTCTAATTGTCTTTGACTTCCAGCCAACTTTTCTTAGCCTCCTGCCTTTCCGTTCCAGACTTCAGGCTCCATTAACTTTTCATTCTTGGGACCCTTATAGGCCTTCATTTTTTCATGGACTAAAATTTGTTTATTACTGCTCTGGTTTGTACAAAGTCAACAATTAATCTTGGCTAAGAGTAGAAATCATCTTTGTACTGAAAAAAATATATATTTTTGCTTCAGAAACAAAATAATCTACCCAATCTAGAAAAGGCCGAGTTGAATGGATGATAGTTGAGTAGTGGTAAAAGGAGCATGGATTACGAATACCAAAACCTTATTATTGTTTATCTTAAATGCAACTGAAAAAATAAAATTTTTTCCCCTCATATAATATGCATTGTCTGGAGAGTACTTAATATGTATTGGGCATATTATGTTGCAGACATATTGTTGTCTCTATTTACCAGACAAAGATACTGAGTTCAGAGAGTTACACCAATTGTTCAGCCATATCATGAGTAAATGACAGAACCAATGTTTGAACCCATGTCTGTTCCAAATCATTTGAACATTATGTTTTGTATAAAGTATGTTCTGGTATCTTAAAAATCAGCTATGCACTTATTAACTTCTGGTGTATAGTTTTTCCTTCTATGTGCTTAATTGTTCTTGCAGAAAATTTTTAGCATCTGACGGATGTAATTTAATGAAATTGGAAAAAATATATCTATATACACTTTATGAATATATATATACACATAAAGAATATATATATACTAATATATATATTTCTAGGAATATATGTGTGTGTATATATATACACCTAAATATATGTGGGTGTATATATATGTGTGCATATATATATATTCCTAAATATATGCATATATATTCCTAAATTGTATATATGTATAATATGTAGATATGTGTGTATATATAATATATATGTATAAAGTGTATGTATATATATTTAGGAATATATATATATATATCTAAAGCAATTACACCTTCATTTGCTATATTCATAGAATAGAGATTTACCTGTGTTAGTAAGATTAATTTGTCAACATGTCTCTACTGTAGTACCCAGTGATTAAATTAAACTGATGTATTATGGGTGTTGGTCCTCCAAACCTCATGTTGAAACTTGATCTCCAACATTAGAGTTGTGGCTTAATGGGAGGTATGTGGCTCATGAGGGTGGATCCCTCATGGATGGCTTAGATCTGTATTTGTGGTAATGAGTGAATTCTCACTCTGTTAGCTCCTGTGACAACTGGTTGTTAAAAAGAGTCTGGCACCTCCTCTCATCCTGCTTCCCCTCTTGCCATGTGATCTATTAGGTTGGTGCAAAAGTAATTGCGATTTTTGCCTTTTTTTTTTTTTTTAATGGCCGTTACTTTCACACCAATCTATTGTATGCATGCTGACTCCCCTTCCTCTTTCACCATGAGTGGAAATAGCTCTAGACCCTCACCAGATGCAAATTCCAGTGTCATGCTTCTTGTACATTCTGCAGAAATGTACCTCAAAAAACCCTCTCTTCTTTATAAATTACTTAGCCTCAGGAATACATTTATAGCAACACAAATGGACTAAGATAAATAGTAATCTAGGTGCTGCTCTGAAGGTAATTTTAGATGTGATTAACATGTGTTTTGTGTTATAGCAGTTGCCTTCGAGAAAAACTACTATCCTTGATAATGTGAATAGACTTCTTCCAAACATTTGAAGGTATAGACAGCAAAAATTGAGAAGAAGGTATAGGATGCTGCATATTTATAAAAATATTAATGTCTGTTACTGAAGGAATTATTGACCTATTTAGAGTTCAAATCCAGGGATTATGGTAGGATACTGTAAGGGCAATAACACATCCTGTTGACTGAAAGATAAAATTATTTAACTAATAATAAACACATTGATTGTGTTTGTAAGGAATGAAGATATATCTTGAAATGTATACTATTAAATATTTAATAGATGAGTGAGTTGAGCTGTCTCTCTAGGTTTTTGTTGAAATGAATTACTTTTGCAGTACATTTAATAAATGCAATTTGTTCTTATATGCTGGGCCAGTATTTGTAGATTTCTAATAGCCATATCAGTGGGTATCTTGTGCTACTTGTTTCAACATCATTTTACATATAATTGGCTAAAACAGAAAATTTTAAAATAAAGGACCTAGGGGGTTGCATGTTGATGTTTTTCTCACTACCATTCCTGGTATACATAACATTATTCTAAAAATGTGTCTGGTCTAATTCAGGCATAAAAGAGATATTGGGGATCTCTAATCAAAGCCATTGAAAATCAATCTTTATAAGTCTAAATTACATGGTTATATTTTCACATATATATTTCTATCATAAGATAATATAATGATGAATATCAATTTATCAACGTTACTTCTAGACTGGTAGAGAGAATGTAATATACACAGATGTAACATTTATCTTCATTTAGTACATAATATCAAAATGCAGGCAAAGCACATGCTATTTAAAAAATATCAAAGTCAACAAATAATCCATGTCTCTCCTTAGAGAAAAAGAAAAATAAATTCCTCTTTGATATTTATCATGCTATTTTTTTAATCTTACTTTTATTTTAAGTTTAGGGGTACATGTGCAGGTTTGTTATATTGGTAAACTTGTGCTATGGAGGATTGTTGTAAACTTATAGCAGTCTGAGTTTATTCTAACCCCTTCCATCTCTCCCGTTACATTGGTAATTTAGTAACAGATTGGATTAGAGCAGGAATTCACAGCTAAGTTAAACCCCACATGTGATAAAATGAAAGTCACAGTTATTATGTAGGAAATGAAAGGGCACTGCTTTCCCTAGAGTCTCAGGATTACTGGCATAAGGCTGTGTTTATGCCTGCTGTGCTCTCTCTTACCTTCTCTCTCTTTTCAAATAGAATACTGGACTGTTTGAATCGTGCTTCTACATGCATGGTCACTAAAATATTCAAGGGAAGAAAACGGTATGCTAGAATTTGCCAGTAAAGCAGCATTTTTGCACTAATAATAAAATAACCAAATAAATTAATGGAATTTATAATGAAACTTTTCAGGCAAACATAAAGACATAATCCTTCATGTTATCTGATCTCCTTCTTCTGGGGTTGTGCCTGACTGTCACTTGATTAATTGAAATTCCACTGCATTACTGGCTGTTAATAGGCTACGGAGAAACCTGCCATTTATATTAGACTAGCTGACATTACTTGAGTAAATACAAACATGACGAAAATTAGTTCTTATGAAACACACCCCATTAACACCTAAAGGGTTTAGGATAATAAAACTATGAAGGACTTTAATTTTATTTTTCTTCGGAACCTTTGCTTTCACAAAGTTCAAAGCCTGGTGATAATGGCTCTCTCTCTTTTTCTTTCTCTCTCTCTCTCTCTCTCTCTCTCACACACACACACACACACACATTCACTTACTCATTTTGAAATTGACAATAAAAACGAGTCATCAGAGAAAGAAATTTAAATAAAATTTTCAGAATTTGTCTCATCTTTTTTTACTGTTATTTTAATTTTTCAGTCTGCAAATAGTGTTTGATATAAATTTTACATTTTATATAGGGGTCAAATAATTTTATGTGAAAAACTCGTCAATTAAAAAGTACTACATCCTGGGGAAAAGGACTTTTGTAATGCTGGTAATAGAAGCTCTTAAAATATTTTTCTTATTAAAAAATGACAACACTGGCAACAATTGTCATAATAAACATGTTTTTCAAAATTCTTGAAATTATTCAAAAGTTTATAATAATTCGGGAGGAGTTTATTCAAGAAAAAAATGACTGAATCTCAGTGATATGGTTTGGTTGTGTCCCCACCCAAATCTCATCTTGAATTGTAGTTCCCATAATCCCCATGTGTCATGGGGGGAACCAGGCAAACATAATTGAATTATGACGGCAGTTTCCCCCACCTGTTCTCATGATAGTGAGTGAGTTCTGATGAGATCTGATGGTTTTATAAGTGGCTTTCCCCTTTGCTGGGCACTTGTTCTTCTTCCTGCTGCCATGTGAAGAAGGACATGTTTGCTTCCCCTTTGTCTTCTGCCATGATTGTAAGTTTCCTGAGGCCTCCCTAGCCCTGCAGAACTGTGAGTCAATTAAACCTCTTTCCTTTATAAATTACTCAGTCTCAGGTATGTCTTTATTAGCAGTGTGAGAATGGACTAATACACTCAGTAAGAAATAGGAACATTTGTCATTTTAATTTATCCTATTGACATATTTTTCTTTCAGTTCTATGGAAATCCAGAAAACCAAATGCATTGCAAGTAAGGTAACTGTGAAAGAAAGAAACCTAGCACACATCAGAAATGGCAAGATAGATTTAAATAGAAATGTCATCATGGGACATGTATGGCAGTTTCTTAAATAGCTCCACTATCTGGATTTATTTTCACTTGATCTGACTCAGAAATAACTTTGCATTAATGCCTTTATCTCTAGAACACTGGTTGAAAACAACCAGCAGCAATGATTTAGCATCACTGCTGACTGAGGTGGCGATACGAGTTGGGGCTAAAAATAGTCGGACCAAAAGTCCTCAGAGGGACAACTGAGAAAGATTTCCATAGATAATTTTTCAAAACTCTGACATATCCTGGAGATATAAAGAATATACATGGGTGCTGAGCTGTATGTATTTCAGGTAAGGCCTGAAAATGTCCTAAATTCTCATCTGTAGCTGATTCTGAGGGCCTAGGCAAACAGAAAATGAAGCCTAAAGTTGCAAACTTCCTAATGTAGCATTGAAATCATTCCCCAATGTATACAGACCCCTAGGCAAAGACTGGCAAACCTACCGGTTAAAGTCACTTAAGGAAATTTCTGTCTGATCATTATCTGACCACTGAGATAATCAAGCAGAAATTCCAGTGGCTGTACTTGACAATGTATAAAGACTATAAATAACTAGTCCAGGAAAAACCCTAAATTAACAAACATCAACAACAACTACAATGACAACTTCCCATAACAACCATGATCTCCCCTGAATTAGGAAAAAATCTGTTTCCCAGTGGTCTCACATTCTATTTTAAATGCTCAGGTTTTTGAAAAGAGAGATCCATAAAGAAATGAGAAAATATGGTCTATATACAAAAGAATGACAATAAAAACACTCAAAGAAAACTATGAGGAAGCTCAGATGTAAGACTTATTTCAGAAATGTTTAAAATAAATTATTATTAATGTGTTTAAATAGCTAAAGGAAAACATACCTAGGCAATTAAAATGTGAGGGTAATGTCTTATCAAAGAGAGAATACCAATAAAGATACACAATCTAAAATGTTAGTATGGAAATTCTGGAATTGAAAAGTATAATAACTGAAATTAAAAACTCACTAGAAGAATTCTACAACATATTTGATCTGGTAGAAAAAGAATCCGCTAACATGAAGATAAATTGAGGTAATCCAGCTGAACACAATAAAAAAATACAAAATGAATAATCTCAAAGACCAAAAGGACAACATCAAACAGAACAACATATAAAAAATGTGAGTCCCAAAAGAAAGGAGAGAAAGAAAGAAGAAAGTTGATTTGAAGAAATTATATCCAGTTGAGTCTCAAGTTTGGTGTATATAATTAATTTGTATATCCTTGAAATTTAAACTCCAAGTGAGGTAAAGTCAGAGTTATACATCTAGTCACATTAGACACTGTCAAAACTAAAGACAAAGAGATGATCTTGAAAAGAGAGAAAGAAAAATTACTCACTACAAATTAGTGATTTTCCATAAGATCAACTGCTGACTTTTTTCAGAAATCATGAAAGTTAAAAGTAGTTGGCTAGAGTAGCAAAGTGCTAAAGGAAACCATTGTCAACCAACAATACTAATGCAAGTAAAACTATCCTTTAAATATGAAGGTCTAATTAAGCTCTTTGCATATTAAAAAGAAGAGAAATTATCACTAGCAGAAATTTTCTACAATGAATAATAAAGAGAATTCTTCAGGCTATATAAAATTAAGAACACTGGATTGTAACTCAAATTTACAGCAAAGGTGCGCTAGTAAAGGTAACTACATAGGTAGCTATTAAAAAGAGTATGAAGAGGTTTTTCTCTTCTACTATCTGATATAAAAGACAACTATGTAAAGCAATACATATGAAACTATGTTGATGGAATTATAATGTTTAAAGATATAATTTGTATCACAATAATAGCACAAAAGGGGAGTAGAGCTATATTGGAGGACATTTACAATATGATGAAGACATATCATTCAAACAATAACCAAAAGAGAGCTGTCATAGCGAAATTAATATCAAACCTTACAAACATTATAGACTTTATGACCCAATTGTTACTACAGGCAGAGAAGACAGAGAAGGAGATCTTATAATGATAATAGGGTCAAATCTTCAGGAAAACCTAATTATAAACATACATGCATCCAAATGGGGAAACATAATTTATTCAGGTCAGTAAGATATTAGTTGAAGTAAGATGAGTTATTCCCAGGCAAAGCAGTTACTTACTGGAGTAACAGACTACAGAGATTTCACTCTTCTTTTATCAAGACCATCAGAATTCAAAATAGCACTCCCTATTATTCTGAGTTGCTCAGTGCCAAACCCCATAGATGTATAGTGTGATAAAGAAATAAGCTGTTATTGTTTTACAGAGCTGTGATTTGGTGACTAGTTTCTTATCTCTAATACACAGGTTATGATTAGCAATGACATGATTATAGATAGTTAGACAATGGGATTCAACTATAATTTTGATATTTAAGTAGGGTTAAAAATGTAGAAATTTTTATTGCTTTTTCTCAATATTTTGTTTCATTAAACTATTTTGTTTAATGGTGAAGTAACAAAATAAAATATAGATCAAGCCTTGAAAATAAAAGACTGAGGAGAGATCAATTGTGAATTAGCATTTCTGGTATATATTAAAACTTTATTCTATTTTTCCTTTTTCTCAATTTTTCTTATCCCTCATTTAATTCATTCCTCTCTCCTCACACCATCTCCTGGAATCAAGAGAATTCCAGGTGTTGTTCTACATCATGATGTGACACATTCTGTCTGCAGAACTTCGTTCAGTCAAAAATTAAGTGTCAGTAGACTACTGAACTAGAGCTCATATGATTTCAGAATACATCCAGTAAGAACCCCTTACCAGGTAAATGATAATAATGATGATGATTATTATTCACAAAACATGTTTAACTAAAAGAAAGTTTAACAGATACAATCAAAGTAAACCTCAGAGTGATCCTCAGTGTAAAGCAGGTTCACCATGCAATGGTTCTCACTCGTCTCAGTCTGGTGAGACATAACATACTCACATGCAACAAGTTATATGAAGCAGGTTTATTACTTATAGATGGGCAAAGGGAAAAAGAAGCCTAGGCTCAATTGTGAACCAGTACTCCAATAATTAAGAAAGCTAAGACCAGGGCAAATGAAGTTTCAACAGGGCATGCCCAATTTCATCACAGCTGAGAACCCTGGGTTATATATATCAGGAGCATGATGAGTCCTTGGAAAAAGCTTTGCAGGACACTCTGTTTCCAGGGGGAAAGAGAAACAACTCCAGCATGTTTCAAGCAGTTCTTCCTTATCTCTGAATATTGAATTCCTAGCACATTCTACAGTTATTCTTGAGCCCTACAAGCAAGGAAATGGGAAGAACTGAGTTAGATCAGGGCCACCTGGAGGATTGTCCTGTATTCAAGAGGTTTTAGTCCATTTCTGAATAACATTACATAACTTCCTTCTCATGAGTGGAAGTAAAACAATTTTAAAAGGTCTTTAATTAACAAAAGCAGAGAAACATTTGTAGATAATACAAATACATTTCAGAAAATGAACAGATTTTAAAACAAACAAAAAATGTATCCCTTCATTCTGTGGGATGCAGTTGAAAGAAGGTTATTTGCTAGAACTCGATTCAGAATTCCTCAACTTACTGAAATAGTGGCATAGTCTTGTAGTATCTGAACTTAATATACAATAATGTTGGTTCCCTATGGTAAATTAACAATGTTATAGTGACAGTGTTAGTATAATAATCATATTTATGGAGAAAAGGTAGAGGTAGTAATATTAATGAGTCATATGTATTATACTATCAGTGGAGAAATTTCTTTAAAAATCAGCACATTTTCCCCAATATGCACAATTGCTTAGAAATTAGGTATAATAGCATGGAAATTTTTATCATAGGAAGTTTTGTCATTGTGCAGTTAAGTCTGTAAACTTTGAGATTGTACTGACCTGTGCTCTTATCCTATCCATCATTTATTGCTGTAAAACGTTAGACAGCTGTCTTCTCATACTCTCACCGGGAAGAGAATAATTCATTTAGGGGATTAAATGGATTATATCAAGTGGTTATTATAGAAGTTGGCACATAGTTAATTCTCAGAAAATGACATCATTATTATCACTAGTCCTTATTCTTAAATGACCTTGTAATTTAGACATTATTATCCTTACTTTATTGAGGCTTTAATAAGTTAATTATCTTGTCTAGTTTCATACTAATAAAAGCAGAAAATATCAGAGTTGCCAAATTCTTCCATGTCCTTCAAAAACCATATTATTAATTTCCAATTTGGATTTGTATCTAAAGTTGTTAATAGTAGTTTCTGAGTAAGGCAAGCAAATTCAAATAATATAAATTTTAAAAAAAAGTACCATTTTCTAGAAAAATCTGTATCCATATTTTCCCCAAACTTGATTGAAAATATCTATGCAGTTGATTGTTGAACAGCATGAGATTTAGGGGCGTTAGCACCCCATGACTTAGAAAGTTTGTATATAACTTTTGACTATCCCCAGAATCAACTATGAATAGCCTGCAGTTTTCTGGAAGGCTTACCAATAACATAAATCATTGATTAATACATATTGTATGTATTACATGTATATGTAATATAGTCTTTCAAGAAAATAAACTAGAGACAAGAAAATTAAACAGAAAACATATTTACTATTTATTAAGTGAAAGTAGATCATTATAAAGTTCTTCATCCTTATCCTTATCATCTTTGCTTTGAGTGGGCTGAGAAGGAGGAGGAAGAGGAGGGGTTGGTTTTCTTGTCTCGGGGGTGGCATAGGTGGAAGAAAATTTGTGTGTAAGTGATATATGCAATTTACATCCATGTTGTTCAAGGGTCAACTGAACTTTTTATTTATAAACACATTAATACTCAATTTCATCAGTTCTCAACAATCAACTATCTTGTTTTAAATTTACAGCTTAATTCTCTGGATACCTGAAAAAAGAAGACACAGAAAACTTCAAATCTAATAATGTCTAGTACAAATTAAGTCTTGTGTAAGTGTTTAAATGGACCAGTGCGTTTTTTTGTGTTATGTGTTTTAACTAATTTATTTTTTTAAATCACAGTATATATTTGTCTGTCTACTAAGGGTAGATAAGTGTATGAGACTCTGGGCATACAAAGATTCCATTCTTACCTGGAAGAGTTTACCTTCTAAAGGCATGGCGGGTTTGGCAGATTCCCAACCAAAACTCACAAAAGAACTCAATAACCCAGAGAGAGAGGTAAACAGTGTGCTCCACTTCCTTAAGGAAGTGAATGTCTAAAGAAGGGCTATAGATGTTTTATTTATAAAAACATGAAGATAAATAAAACGTTTCCAGAGAAAGGCAAAAAAATCAAATAGAGTGAACTAAGTACTGAATATATGGAACAATGGTGAACACTTATGCAACATATATTCTTAGATCTCTTATCACGTGGAGAGTATCATGAGTAAAAGATTTTAAGCTTGAGAGTTACATGGTTATATTTATATTAAAAAAATCACTTTGGCAAAAGTCTACAGGATAATAAACCTGGATATATCCTTCCAGACATGCATGCAACCATTCATTCATTAATTTACCCTTTTATATATGTATGCAAAACATATGCTTTTAATACCTTTCGTGTGTAGATCCGTGTAAAACATGATGAAAATACAATAGAAAAACAAAGTAAGCATTAATTCTTTCCCTATAGACACTTCTTTTTTTCTCGTTCCCTTCCTCTCTTTCTCTCACTCAGCTTGAGAAATGTCAGAGACTGATAGTAAGCAAACAGATAATAAATAAAATAATCTAATAGATGAATATAGTGAATTGTAGAAAAAATATGATGGTTTGCATTAGATATGTAGGAGTAGCATTGGAGAATCATGGATATATTGGTTAAGTACTTTGGAGGTAGAGTTTTTGTTGGAACATGGAGACAGACTGGAAGAAAGAAGCCAGACATAATCAACTACATATTGTATAATTCAGTTCATTTAAAATGTCTAGAACAGAAAAAACTGTAGAGACAGAAAGGAGATTAGTGGTTTTCAATGGCTGTGGGAAGGGGGAAATAGAGTTTGACTGCTAATGGGTATGGGATTTTGGGGAGAATTCATAAAATGTTCAGAACTTAGATAATGATTATGAATACTCTGATTCTATGAAAAACCATGGCATTGTACACTTTTAAAAGCTGAATTTTATGATATGTTAATTGTATCTCCATAAAACTGTTATACAATGTAGAAATCTTAAATAGTTTTAATATTTGAATGCAACATTTTAAGAACAGTGTAGTCATTATATGTGTCTTGATTTTTCAGCAATGTCACCAAATGGTTTTTAGGGAAAATCTATGTGGCTTTAATATAGTTCTACTATGAGTGTTTTTTTTTTGTTTGTTATTTTTTTTCCAGATTCCTTTAAGAGAACTTATAGCCTTCTGAAATGTGTTATTAGAGACATATGTTTTTTGTTTTAAGAAGACTGTAAATACATAAATCTTCAAAGCTGATTTTGCAACTGGATAATGGTAAAACCTACACTATTTTTTTTATTACCGTGCAAATATCTTAACCAATCTATTGTGCTCTATTTAGTGGTATTTTAGGCATGATGTAAAGCAATACCTACCCAGAACTTAGTTTAGCAAAGCTCTGAGTAGTCCTTTAAAGTACTATATTCCCTGCGAACAAGTGTTTTATTAGACGATTTATGCTAATAATACTAAGTTTTGAGTTTTGTTCGAGTTTTCTTCCAAAAGTGAGGGAGAGATTTATAACTTCTACTAGACTCAAAATGCTATTTTCAAAGCAAGTGGTATTTTTGCTTGTAAGCTTCAGTAACATTACATAAAGAAAGAGGAATTTTAAATGCTGAGGAAAAGAAAAGTTTCAGCAAGAAATAATAATAAAAGACTAGCCATATGAAAGCATTGTAAGGAAATCCAAAGGGATGTAATTATTACCAACATTATGGTGGTAAAGTCAATGAAGCCACGAAATCACAAGTCATTAGCAAAAAAAAAAAAAAAAAAAAAAAAAAAAAAACCTTATTATTTGCATCAGTTATTCTTTGTGTGTTTTTCACTTGAAAAGCTAAAAAGGAAATATTAATTGACCTATTTCACAGGTGCCTATTTTGCATTTACATAATGTCTATACCCTTAATTTTCCATAAAGAAAATAGTCAAAAAATTTACTTAAAGTGCATAAAATCTTTATTTATTTTATGTTGTGTGGTATGCTGTTTTAAATGCAGAGAATGCAACTATTTTCTTTTTGCTAAAAACAGCTGAAATTTAAGATTTAAAAAAATTGTAGTCAAATCATATAGCTATTTTGTTTTTGAAAAAGGGAAACAGGGATGTAAATACAGAATATTCACATAATTTTAAATGAACCTAAGCATTAGAAACTACACATGAAATGATGCGATGGATGCAATGGTAGTTTTCTGTGATTGGGTAACATGTAGTAAATTCTGAAGGGAAAAAGAGCAAAACATGAAGGTCTTACATTTGTCCCAGCTTACCGCCTGGGGTGCTTTCCCAGTTCTTGAGAAAAAAGAATGGAGAAAGATGAACCAAGACTCAAAGAGCTGCAAAAGACTTCAAGTGCACCAACATATATGCAATGGGAAACTAAAAAGGAGAAGAGAGAAAAATAGGTGGGGCAAAATATTTATTTAAATGACTAAAATGTTCCAAAATCTGATGAAAATTATTAGCCTATGCATGCAATAACTCAACTTTATATATTTTATAATAATCAGAGTTCATTTAGCATTACTCTGCAGTGGATTATTTGGTAGTCTTTATTTTTTGATATTTGATTGCTCACAGGCTTTGGGCCTCATCTTTCCTTCTTCCTCTTCTGCCTCACCTCTGGGTTAGCTCCTAAGAAAGCCTAGGTGCTGCCACCTTTGTTGCCAGCCAGCAGGAGACTTAAGCCCTGTAAATCCCTCCCTAAATCCAGGAATCCTTCCACCTCATACCCACAATAAAAGCCCAAGCCAGTATCCTTTCTTTGTTTTCACAAGACGTTTTTGATCACATTGAGAGGACTGAATGGTTTTTCTCAGAAAGCTTCAATTTTATATGTAATAAACCTTTACATAACCTCTTGGACTGTGTGTGTCATAGCATCGGTCTTCACATGCAAAGTAAATTTGGGGCAGGATTCCAAAATGCCTTTACAGAGCAGTCATAACCACTATGATATTTTAATATATATAATCAGTATTCTCGACCTGTGGATTCCATATACATGGATTCAACCCATTGCAGACTGAAAATACAGTATTTGTGGGATGTGGAGCCCTAATGACCTCATGTAAACCTAATTGCTAGAACAAAAGGGAAAATATCTCTGCTATGAACTGAACTGTGTTCCCTCAAAATTTTTATTTTGAAACCCTAACCCTCACATTGATGGTATTTAAGGTAGAACCTTTGAAAGATAATTAGGTTTAGATGAGGTCATTAGGGCAGAGTATTCATGGTGGGATTAGAGCTTTCATAAAAAGAGACACCAGAGAGTTTCATGTCTCTCTCCTTGTGCCATATGAGCTCACAGCAAGAAGTCAGCCATCTACAAGCCAGGAAGACACCCAGTACCAGAACCCAACCATGCTGGCACCCTCATCTTGGACTTACAGCTTCCAGAACTTTGAGAAAATACATTTCTATTGTTTAAGCCACTCACTCTAGGGTATTTTGTTAAGGAAGCTTGAATTCCTATTTTATTTTCCCCTCGATGTATTTTTTCCCCCTTTACAAGCTACAAAGGAAATCTAATGACTTTTGAGTTACAGACTTTCAGGTATAAATCATACAATGACACTCCAGAATTTATGTAGTAAAAATATATCTGACATGCCTGAGTAGAGAAAACATTGTCTTGTGTTATTGGAAATAAGTCCCGTGTCATTGTCACTAACATGACATCTTACACACTGGCAAAATGAATGCCAAGTCTACTGTTTCTTTCCTCACATAATTGACAAATTCTCAGAAATAAATTTACAAATCTTCACCTTGTCGTCTATTATCTATCTCATTTATCTCTCTCTCTCTCTCTCTCTCTCTCTCTCTCTCTCTCATACACACACACACACACACACACACAATCGGCATGTCTGTCTATCTTTAAGATTCTTCCTTGGTAAGGTATTATCAAATACAGAGAGACAATACGAAAGATACTTGGCAGGTACAAATTATATATATATTTTCTAGAACCCAAATAACTCTCCTTGGAAATGTAATAAATTTCAATAATAAATATAAAAATAGGCTGGGACTAAAAGAGCAGGTCACATTATACAATTTGTTTTATTTCAGATTTCTTAAATGTAATACTTAGTGCATGAAGATAGTAGTATAATTTTTAAGAATTCTGAGTAATAAAAATGTTTTATACTCATTTTCATTCAAGTAAATGTTCAATGGTACCTTATCTCAAACATAGAGTATTTCAGTAAATAGTTGGTAAATGTTGCATATATTAACTTTAAAGTAATAATACCAGTAGAAAACAACAATCAACTTTTTGGCATCAAAATCCATCCATGAAATGTATGGTGAAGCTGTGTTAAAATAAATGGTGAGGACCTGCAAATATATTTATATTTCTCAAAACTGATCAAATTATACACTCTAATCATATGGTTTATTTTCCTTTAGACTTCAATAACACTGTAAAAATAAGGTAAGTTTAAACATTACATCATTGTATAAAATTGAAGCTCTTGGTATCCTATCATCTCACAATGTCTATTTTTATGCTTTTTTTATTGACAAGTTTATAATATTTAAATTTGCATTTTACATTTCATTCCATGGTGTAATGAGTACATTTATAGTTCTAGATTTTTATGTTCTAAGAAACTTTTGCATATCCACAGATGACAAATATTTTATGACTTTTTTTTTAGAATTTTAAAGTTTGGGTTCAGTAATCTTGATGTTTTTAAAAAATGTAGGCTGCGTTGTCACTTTTTAAAGTTTTTGTACTTTTATACTCAGGTAATACAACATTATTTATTGAAAAAACATTTTGGTGGAATGGCTTTGCTGCCTTTGTCAATAGTGAATTGAGTATATATTTATGTATGTGAGTCTATTTCTGTACTCTTTTTGGTTCCATTGATCTATACGTACATATTTTCTTCAATACCAAATGGTCTTGATTTTTGCAGCTTAATAGTAGGTCTTTAAATAGGAGAGATTAAGACTTGCAATCTTCTTTTTCATTTAAAAAACTTTCAGTTAAATGTATTAAGCTTTTCAATTGCAACAGAAAAATCCTGCTGGAATTTTGATTCTTCCACAATCAAATACATTACAACTATATATCAATTTTGGGAAAATTGCTCTTATCAATATTGAGTCCTCTAATTCACACATTTAGCATTCATTCATCATCTATTATCTTTAATTTTTTGAAGCAACATTCTTAATTTCCAAGGTAAAGTGTTTAGATTTCTTCTATTTTTTTATTATATACTTTTATGTTTTGGGGGTGCTCTAAGTGGAGTTATATTTTTTGAATTTCATTTTCCAAATGCTTGAAGCTAATTTGTAAAAACTCAGTTAATTTTTTTCCACACTAACCATGTAACATGCTAAATTCATTTATGCGTTCTGTGAGTTATTTTTTGGTTTTTCTATGCAAGCAATCATATCACTCGCAAATAGAAGCAGCATTTTTCTTCTCTTTTTCTGGTATTTGTGACTCCTCTTTTTTTACTTGCATTATTGTCATGGCCAGGACTTCCGGTATTGAACAGAAGTGGTAAAAGCAATCATCCTTTACTGGTTTCTTGTCTCAAGGGGAACATTTATTATTTGATATTTAAGTATGATTTTAGCTGTAGGTTTTTCCTAGATGCCCTTCATTATTTTCAGGATGTTCCAATAATTTATATTTTGCTGCAACATTTTATTAAAAATTTCATTAAATGCTTTCTCTGCTCCTACTGAAGTGATCACATTATTTTATCTTTAATTGTTAATAAGGTAAATTACAATAATTTATTTTCAAAATTTTAGCCACTTTTGCATTCCTGACATAAAATTTATTTGATCCTCAGGTTTTATCATTTTTATATATTGTTCTGTTTATGTGCTATCATTCTATTTAGCATTTTTTCATCTACATCCATGACTGATACTGGTCTATTTGTGCTTTTCTCTTTTCCATAACATCGTCAGGCTTTGTCTGGTGTTCAGTTTCTTCTGAACTCATAACACAAGCATGCAGTTTGATTCATTGTATTTTGCGAAATAATTATGTAAGATGGTATAATTTAATCATTCAATGTTTGATAACATTTACAAGTAAAATCATTTTTGTTTGTAGCTTTGATTTCTGTTTTGTAATAAGAAATTCAGTTTCTTCAACAGATGAGGAGTTATATAGGTGTTTTTGTGCTTCTTGTATAAATTTTGATAGTTTATATTTCAGAAGAAATTGATTCATTTCAGTTTTTACCTTTTACCGTTAAAAATTAATAGTTTACTTCATATTTTATTTAATATTTTTGTAATACGTGGTCATAACACAACTTTATTTCTGACATTGACAACTTCTCTTCTTTCTCTTTTTTACTTGATTAACCTAGGGATTGATCTTTCACATACACAGACAAAAAGCAGCTTTGGCCTATAAGTTCCTCTATTGTCTATTTTTGTTGTTTTTTATTATTATCTGGTCTTACCTTTAGTATTCCTCCTATTTACTTTGGATTTATTATACTTTGTCATTCCTTTCCATAAGATACTCATTCTCCTTCTCTTCCTTTTCTTCCTCCTCTTTCTTCTGCTGCTGCTTCATTTTGAATGTAAGTATTTAAAGACAAAAACTTGTCTCTGAGCACTGTTCTAGCTTTAGCATTTTATAAGATGTATTTTTATTTTTATTAACTTGAAAATGTTTTTCTGTTTTCTATGACTTGTTAGTACATTGATATTTCCTGTTATTGGCTTCTAATTACATATGGTTAGATAACACATTTGTTTTATGGCCTAGTATATGATTCATTTTGTTGAATGAGCTATATGAGCTAGAAAATAGTACATACTTTGTAAGTGAGATGCAGTGTTTTGTAAGTGACAAGTATAGCACAATGGTTTATACTTTGTTCAAATATTTTAGGTCTTAATTGATTCTTTATGTCTATTTTTTTTCTCAATTGCTTACGGGGAGAGTGTAAAACGATCTTACTATGCTTTTGAAATTGTCGATCTCTTCATTCAATTGTCATTTTTTTTTTTATGTATTGCACATCCAGGATATTAGACCCAGCATTTATAATTGTTTTATTTAACTGATAAATTATTCCTTTCAATATTATATAATATCTTTCTTTGTCTTTAGTTACACACTTTTTCTATAAATCAGTTTTAACTGATCTTAATATAACTCCTGCTTTCTTATTCAATGATTGCTTAGTAAACATTTTCCACTATTTTACTTTCAACATATCTTCATTTTAATGTAAATCTCTTAAAGGCTGAGCCTAGTTGTCTCTCTTTTCTATTATCTCTATCAATCTCTACCTTGAAATTAAAGTGTTTAGAACATTAATGTTTACCATGTTTATCTGTATATAGCTGGATTTAGGTCAACATTTTTTTTCCTGTTTATTCCCCTATCTTTTGTTTCTCCTATCTTCCTTTTTTTTGTTTCAAATTTTTTGAATTCTTTAAGTATTACACTTTTCTTGTACTTAATTTTAGGCTGTACATCTTTTTTAAAAAGGTTTGCTAAAGATTAAAAGATATATAAGTAGATATCCATAAACATAGAGTTAATATTATACAAAATTTGTTTAAATGTAGAACTTTGCACCAAATACTTTTTATCATCTTCACTGTTTGCTGTATTTTAGATTTCATTTGGGCCAGGTAAACATTTTGTATATTTATTTATTTATATTTATCATTATTATTTTGAGATGGAGTCTCACTCTGTCACTCGTGCAGTGGCGTGATCTTGGCTCACTGCAACCTCCGTCTCCCAGGTTCACACGATTCTCCTACCTCAGCCTTCCGAGTCACTGGCATTATAGTCATGAGCCACTATACCCCGGTGAATTTTTTTAAAATTGTGTTTTAAGTAGAGATGGCCAGGCTGGTCTCGAACTCCTGACCTCAAGTGATCTGCCCACCTCAGCCTCCCAAAGTGCTAGGATTACAGCTGTGAGCCTCCATGCTCGGCCCATTTTGGATGTTTATATATTGTTTATGTATCTTTACTATACACATATCTTAGTTTCTCTCCATCGGAAAATATCTTTATTTTTCTTTCCTTCTTATAGGATATTTTCATGTTTGCAGAATTCTGAGTTGACAGTTTTTTGTTTTTTGTTTTCTAAATTTCAGCAGCTGAAAATATTTTTCACTGTTTCAGGCTTATATGCTTTCCAATGAGAAAGCTCCAGGCAATCAAACCATTGTGCTTGTTGTGATGTTTCCATTTCTCTCTCTACTAGCAAGATTTTCTTTTATCTTTGGTTTTAAATATCTTGACTACAATGTTTTCAGGCATAATTTTCTTTGAATTTTTACTGCTTGGAATTTGCTCATTATTTCAATGTGTCAATTTATGTAGTATCAAATTTCTGATACTTTGCATTATTTTTTCCTCAAATATGTTTTCTGACTCCCTCTCTTTTTCTCTCTCTCAAGTATATGCATAATGGATTTTAAAATATTACTTCACCTATCCATAAAACTTTTTATTTGGTTTTTCTATTTTTTCTCTCTTTTGTTCAGATGAAATAATTTCTATGTATCCAATTATGTTCCAGGTCACTGACTATTTTTCTCTCTTATCTTCATTCTGCTATGAGTAATATTTTAAATTTCAGATTTTGGATTTTTCAATTCTAAAATTTCAATTTTTTATCTAGCTTTTCTAGAAAATTTTAGCTTTTCATTCATTTTAAGTACATTTTTCTTTATCGTCTGGAAAACAGTGGTGATAGCTGCTTTAAAGTGTTTCTGATCATTACAAATATTGAGTGATATTGATGTTGGCATCTATACATTGCTTTTTCCTAAGATAGTTGTTCACATTTTCCTGTTTCTTTTTATATGTCATATTGCACATTTTATTTTGGCCCTTATGAATGCCATGTTGTATAGACTTGGTCCTGTTATAATGTTCTAGATATATTGGTGATACTTCCAATTTTCACAGGCATTCAGTCTAGGTACTTTCACACCATATGTTTTGCATTCTGTAGGTGGTGATTCAAGTATCATTTTAGTTCTCAAATCCTTCGTTGTTATTTCGTGTCTCTCCTGCACATCCATAATTTAGGGATTAGGCTGAGACTTGTGCATTTTGTTCACATAGAATTTAAAGCATTTCCTTTCTAATTTGTTTATGTCCCATGAATGTATAATTTCAAGGGTTAGGTTGAACTTATGCCTTTGATTTGAGTCTAAATACATTTTTTAGTCTTTTTATGCTGGTTTGGGCCTTTTTATGGTATCTCAGTGAGGCTGATTTGATTTGAGGCTTAATTAACCTCAAGTACATGAGTTGCTGTCCAGTGCACTTTTTAACCACATTTATTTCACATGAAGAAATAATTTCTTAGATGTATTAGATACTCTTTTTAAAAAGTTCAAATCTTCTACAAAATTTAATTTATTATTTATATTAATAATTGAACTTAATTCTAGCATCTAGGTTCAACTTTATCATGGCGTCAGAAAATATAATCAGTAAAGAAATTGTAAAAAGAAAAAATCTTACATTAATCTGTAGGTATTGTGCTTTTCCTAAGTGACATTTTGGAGAACAGGGCTTATTTAATGTGAGATACTTTCATTACTCAAAAGCAATTTTCCTGTAAAATATCTATAGAAAAATAAGAAAGTAGCAACATTTCTCCTAAGCCTTTATCTCAAATACATCATAGAGATAACAACGGGTAGCTACAACATGGTTTGACATATCGCATATTTAATGAAGTTTTTCACAGTATGAGGAAAAAGCTAATTGGTCAGTTTGACAGTTTTGTATTCACTGATTTGAATTGTCAAAATATTTTCTTCATAGATAGGCTTTTGAATATTTGGAACAAAACATTAAAAAAATGTTTATGTGACTACATATCTTTTAATTTAAATTGTGGTAAGAAAGCACACAACATAAAATTTGCCATCTTAACCACTGTTAAGTATAACATGATCTTTAAGAGGTATTTGCACAACCATGATCACGGCAACATTATTCACCATAGTCAAGAGATGTAAGCAGCTCAAATGTCCATTCATGAATGGATGAACAAACACAATGGAGCATATACATATGCTGCAATATTATTCAGCCTTAAAAGAAAATGAAGTCTTATAACATGATGCAAAATGGATGAGCTTTGAGAACATCATAAGTGAAATGTCAGTTTTAAAAAGACAGATACTTTATCTTTTTTAAAAATAATAAATTTAACAATAGTATTTAAATTAAAAATAAAAATCACATTATTCTTTGAGTGCTTCCCATATGGCTGAAATTATTTTATAAATTAAAAAATACATGTAAACATTAGCATAAAAAGGACCTGGGGTGTCAGATATGCATGTCTCCCATTTTATTTTTTTGTTTTTAGTAATTATGGGGATACAATAGTTGTACATATTTATGGCGTATACATGATATGTTGATACAAGCATACAATGTGGTCAACTCAAGGTAATTGGGATATCCATTATTTGAAGTATTTATCATTTCTTTGTGTTAGGAACATTCTAATTTTGGTCTTTTAGTTATTTTGACTTTACTGTATATTATTAACTATAGCAACCCTACTTTGTTACCCCACGCTAAATTTTCTTCCTTTTATCTAACTGTATTTTGTACCTGTCAACCATTTCTCTATATCCCTGCCATCCCTGCTACCCTTTCCAGCCTCTGGTAACCATCATTCTACTCTCTATCTCCATGAGTTCAATTTTTTTCAGCTCCCACATATGAGTGAGAACATTCAATATTTGTCTTGGTATGCCTGGCTTATTTCACTTACCACAATGTTCTCCAGTTGTATCCATATTGCTGCAAATGACAGGATTTGATTCTTTTACAGTGGCACAATAGTCCATGTTGTAGATCAACAATATTTTCTTCATGTATTCATCCATTAATAGGCATTACCTTTGATTCGATATCTTGGCTACTGTGAATAGTGCTTCAGTAAACATGGGACTATACACATATGTCTTTGATATACTTATTTCCTGTGTGTGTGTCTGTATATGTGTGTGTGTATGTGTGTGTGCGTGTGTGTGTGAGCATGTGTATGTGCCCAGAAGTGGGATTGTTGGATCATAAGGTAGTTCTATTTTTAGTGTTTTGAAAAACCTCTATACTATTCTCCATAGTAGCTGTACTAATTTACACTCCCGCTAACAGTGCCCAAGGGTTTCCCTTTCTCCATATCCCCGCTATTATTGCCTGTCTTTTGATAAAAGATATTTTAATGGGAGTGAGATGATATTTCATTATGCTTCTAATTGACATTTCTCCGATGGTGACTGATCTTGAGCATTTTTCATGTACTCATTAACCATTTGTATATCTTCTTTGGATAAATTTCTATGTAGGCCTTTTGCTCATTTTAAAATCAGGTTACTTGTTTTTTTTCCTATAGAGTTTTTTGTGTTCCTTATATATTTTGGTTGTTAATTCCTTGTCAGATGGGTGGTTTGAAGATATTT
Organism: Rhinopithecus roxellana; assembly: GCF_007565055.1. Lineage (NCBI taxonomy): Eukaryota > Metazoa > Chordata > Mammalia > Primates > Cercopithecidae > Rhinopithecus > Rhinopithecus roxellana. Next base: position 67,274,297 of record NC_044554.1, read on the forward strand.
TCTCCCATTCTATGGGGGTGTCTCTTCACTTTGTTGATTGTTTGCAGTGCAGAAGCTTTTTAGTTTGATGTGATCCAATTTATCCATTTTTCTTTTGTTGTCTTTGTTTTTGAGGTTTTATTCAAGAAATCTCTGCCCAAAGCAATGTTCTAGAGTGTTTCCCCAATGTTTTCTTCTACTGGTTTCGTAGTTTGGGGTCTTAGGTTTAAGTCTTTAATCCATTTTAATGGATACTTTTGCATGTGGATATCCAGTTTTTCCAGCACTTTTTATTGAAGAGGCTGTTCTTTATTAATGTATGTTCTTGGCACCTTTGTCAGAAAAGAGTTGATGCAAATGAGTGTGGATTTATTTCTGAGTTCCATATTGTGTTCCATTGGTGTATGTGTCTGTTTTTATGCCAGAACCATACTCTTTTGTTACTATAGTTTGTAATATAATATTGTCAAATAATATGATTCCCCTAGATGTTTCAGTTTAGTTTTGTTTTCATTTTTGTTGTTGGTGAGGACTGCTTTGGCTATTTGGGGCCTGTTGTGGTTGCATACAAATTTAGGAATTTTTCAATCTTGTGCTAGAACTCTTCCTAGCCACAGCCATTAGACAAGAGAAGGACATAAAGAGCATTCAAATTGGGAAGGAAGAAGTCAAATTATTCTTGTGTACAAATGATATTGTCTTATAAAATTATTAGAGTGGATAAATTCAGTAAAATTATAGAATACAAAATCAACACACAAAAATAAGTTGCATTTTTATATTCCAACAATGAACAATCTGAAAAAGAAACCAAAAAACTCACATCATTTATAATAGCTACAAATAAAATAAAATATCTAAGAATAAACTTAACCAAAAAAAGACCAATATTTACAATAAATCATATAAAACATTGATGAAAGAAATGGAAGAGAATGAACAAAAAATGAAAAGATATTCCATGTTCATGAATTAGAAAAATCAATGTTAAAATTTCCATTCTTCTCAAAACTATCTATAGATTCAATACGATTTATATTAAGATAACAACAAAATTTTTCACAGAAGTTTAATGTCCCACATTTTACACATTGGAGGCTTTAGGTTCAAGAGCATAGTATTTTGTCCAAGGTTATATATGTAAGGATCACTTATTAAAAACTTACAATGAGAGAGAATATTTATTATCTGCTTTATTTGCTAGATATTATTTAATGCTTACAACCAATTAATAATTTAGTTTTTCTTCCTTCGTTTTATATCTGAGAAAATTGTGATTTCAAAGATGTTGAATAACTTCCCTAAAATCAGAGATAATGGAAAACAGCAACAACAACGACAACAAGAAAACAAACATTTGTTTTACTCAAAGCCTATGCTGTGAAGCCAGCAGATTACATGGCCTCTTCAGCTTATATTTACAGTCCCCTTACTTTGCATTATATCAGTATTTAAAAATACCTGAATTTTATATAACTAGTATATCACTAAAATGATTGAATTTGAATGTATTATTTTCTCAAATAGCTACTTCAGCACCAGCACCATACCCTATTTTATTTCAGCAGATAATTTAAAAATTGTGTTCTTTCAAATTATAGTATGTTGGCATTTTTGCCTTTCTATGTAGCAAAGGTATAAAATAATGAAATACAAGTTAAAACACAGCATATTTCCTTAATCTATTTGAGAAAGCAGGATTAACACCAAATTCATAAAAATAACCTAAATGTTGATATGGTTTGACTGTATTTCCCACCAAATCTCATCTTGAATTGCAGTTCCTATAATCCCCATCTGTCATGGGAGGGATCCTGTGGGAAGTAATTTAATCATGGGGGTGGTTACTTTCACGCTGTTCTTGTGATAGTGAGTTCTCACAAGATCTGATGGTTTTATAAAAGGCTTCTCTCACTTTGCTTGACGCTTTTCTCTCCCGCTGCCATGTGTAGAAGGACATGTTTGCTTCCCCTTCTGCCATCATTGTAAGCTTTCTGAGACCTTCCCAGCCTTGCAGAACTGTGAGTCAGTTACATTTCTTTCCTGTATAAATTATTCAGTCTCAGGTATTTCTTCACAGCAGTGTGAGAATGTACTAATAAACAGTTACAAATAACTTTTTTAATTGCCAAGAGTAAGTTGAGTATCTTCATCTACCCCCTCTCCCTTTCACACAAAAATTCATCAGTAAAATGTTTCTCTGTTCCATGTTGGTGCTTTTGTTTTATTATTGTTGGAAAATTTGGAATTTAGAGAATACCTTTTATGCTAGGAATTATAAACACATATGATTATATAAAGTACATGATAGAATCAGAAACAACAGGCTAAGCACATAATGTATGCAGGCAAATGGGAGTAAGTAGAGTTTAATTCTCCATAGCACTTTTGCCTTTGCTACTTAATTATGTGGCAAACTTAGACTAGAGATTAGCATAAAAATCATAAGACACATTTTATGTAAGAAGAGTTCTTTGCTGAGAGTAAAAGGCAATCATTGATGGGGTTTTCTAAAATTAATACTGGCTAACACTGATTGTTGTTGTCATTGGGAATTTTTTTTGCATATTTGTTTTTTACTTTTACACTTATTATTATTATTATTATTATTATTATTATTATTATTATCTTGTAGAATTGGATTCTTACTATGCTGCTTACGCTTGTCTGACACTCTTGGCTTCAACAGATCTTCCCACCTTGGCCTTCCAAAGCTCTGGGATTCCAAAAGTGAGCTACAATGCCTAGCTTTTTAAAAATTCTTTAAAGGAGTTTCATCTTATAGACATCCTTAATTACAAAACCTCAAAGAGTGATAAATAGATAAAATATAATGAACGTCCACACAATAAACATTTCTCCTCAATGAAATATCCCACTAGGAGATTTTCCCAGGTCCATAAGATGTTTTTGTTTAGCTTTGATTTGATTTTTCAAAAAATGCCAAAAATGAGGAACAACTCTGTCATTACCATGACCTGCAATGAGTTGAAGAAACAACTGGAAGGAAAATGTAATATCAATAGAATTTTCTTATGTTTTCTAATCAAAGTCTGTCAACTTTCTCAAGGATAACATTTTAGATAATGTATAAAGTCCTGCCACAAAGCGGAAGCTCACATATGTTTTCATGATTATTAGGTACCGTAGAAGTCCAATTATATTGGAGTGTATCTTGTGAGATCTCTCCTATGACTTATTTTCCAAGGCATTTCTGCATTAATTTTCATTTTCTTTATTCTGCTTTCACATAGTTTTATCTGAAGTTGTGGGAGGAAAATGTGATGAAAGAAAAGCAAACCTTCTTACAAAATATTCTAGGCTTTATACATTTCACTGAGGAACTGGAATGCACAATAATTGGTAGACCCTGTAGATACATACATTAATCATGTAGTCTGTACCTGACAATTTATGGATTGAAGTTACACTTTTGTTTTTTCAGCTTGTCCGAAACTTGTAATTCTAATTGGTTTTCAGAACAGCATAACCAATTGATTTTGAAGATTATTTTCCCAAAAGAAAAGGTATAACTGCTGTTGAATATTATAAAATTGTTATAACTAAAAAAAATTAGACATCTTGTTTTATTATTTCTCTGGCCTGTATGTGGCTTTTCTATATGCACAGGAGGAAATCCCTCTTTGTTCCTTGTGTATATTTTGGAGAGCTATACTATTTCACTCCTGAGGGTCTGCTAAATCTCTCCTTTCAGTATAATGTATAGATAGACTTGGGCCAAATACACAAACACAAAAAGGTCTAACTCACAAGAAACATTTCAGCTATAAATGTTAGATATAATAAAAGCCAGTATAATTAGTTATTGCTGGAATTGTAAGATAATAGCTTCTTCTGGGCAGTCATTCTCTAAACTGTGATTCTTGTAGGTCTTCAGGGAGGCTTATGTCAATAGTAAATTTAATCAAAATTAAAGAAAAAAGGCTCCATGTCAGGGACTATTTTTTAAGAGATGCATGCATTTTGTCACTGTAACTCATGAGTCTGTATTTCTATTGCTCTATAGCTCTGTTACCAGACACATTACCATATTAATATTAGCTTACTTTAATATATAAGATGCTAAGAATAATTTAGAAACTATACCAGTTTTATGATTTACACATGAATTATGCAATCTGTATCACAATTTATATAGTGTAAAGATGGAGCACACGGACTCTTGAAAGAAACTGTTTTAGTTTATATTTTTGCTCTACTACTTAGTCAACTTCTTTAGCCATGTTGTGACTCAGATCTCTCAGTGGTCAAACTAGCATAATAGTACCAGCTTTCAGGAATGTTGAAAAAATTAAATAAACTTTGTACTTAAAGAACATATGGTCTGATACATATGTTATAAGTGTTTTGGTTATTACTATTACATACACTACCTGAGTTATAATATAGATATAATTCAACCTGAGCCATGTGATCCAGCCTCTGCCAAAATTTGCAATGTAATACTCACTCCAGTCATGGCAATTGTTGAGTTGTAAGAAAGGATATTTACTTTGTTTCATTACAGTGGTTCAAGCACAGTCAATGCTCAAACCTGCCTAGGTTCCTATATTTATAGTTCTAGATAAACTTGCATAATCACCTCCCACAAATAAGTGAGAACATAATGAGTTTCTCTTTTGTTGCCTGGCTTATTTTGCTTGACATAATAACCTTTAGTTCTATTCATGCTGTTGCAAATGACTGGGTCTCATTATTTTTTTCTGGCTAAATAGTACTTCATTATGTGTACATGCCACATTTTCTTTATCTATTCATCTGTTGATGGACACTCATGTTGCTTCCAAATCTTAACTGTTGTAAATAGTTCTGTAATAAACATGGGAACACAGATAGCTCTATATACTGATTTCCTCAATTGGGAGTGTATAGTTAGCCACTGGATTGCTGGATTATACGGTGGAACTATCTGTAGATTTTTGAGGAACCTCCAAACTATTTTTCATAGTTATTGTACTCATTTACATCCCAAGCAGCAATGTACAAGAATTCCATTTTCTCCATAACTTCACCAACCTTTACTATTGCCTGTCTTTTGGATATAAGCCATTTTCACTGGAGTGAGATGAAGCGTAAATGTAGTTTTGATTTTCATTTCTCTGACAATCAATGGTATTGAATACCTTTTCATATGACTGTTTGCCATTTGTATGTCCTCTTTTGAGAAATGTTTATTGAGATACTTTGCCCATTTTTAATTGGATTATCAGATTTTGTCCTATAGAGTTGTTTGAGCTCCTTATTTATTCTGGTTATTAATTCCTTGGCAGGCTGATAGTTTATGAATACTTTCTCCTATTGCTTTGGTTGTCTCTTCACTTTGTTGATTGTGTTTTGTTTGTTCATTTGTTTCTTTCTTTTTTTTTTTTTTTTTTGCTCTGCAGAAGTTTTAAAACTTGATGTGATTTCATTTGTTCATGTTTGTTTTATTGCCTGTGCTTCTGTGGTATTGCCCAAAAAATCTTTACTCACTCCAATGTCCCAGATATTGTCATTAATGTTTCTTGTAGTAGTTTTGTAGTTTGTGGTCTTAGATTCAAGTCTTTAATCCATTTTGATTTGATTTTTGTAAAAACAAGAGATGGTCAAGTTTCATTCTTCTGAAAATGGATACTGAGTTTTCCCAGAACTATTTATTAAAAAGATCTTCCTTGCCACAATATACTTTCTTGGCACCCTTGTCAAAAATGAGTTTATTATAGATGTTTGAGTTCTCTATTCTGTTGCAGGGGTCTATAGTTTTTTTCTTTTTAATTTATCTTGTTATTGATTTTTAGTTATTCCATTGTGTTCAAAGAAAATGCTTGATATTATTTTAATATTTGTGAATTTTTAAGACTCATTTTGTGGCCTAATTTGTGGTCTACCCTTGATAGTGACTCATGCACTGAGGAAAAGAATGCGTATTCTGCAGCCATTGGATGAAATCTTCTGTGCATTCCTATTAAATTCATTTGGTCTATACCACAGACTAAATCCAATGATTTTCTTTGTTGATTTTCTGTCTGGAAGGTCTGTCCGGTGTTGAAAGTGTGGTGTTGAAGTCTCCAGCTGTTGTTTTATTGAGATGTGTCTCTCTCTTTATCTCTAACAATATTTGCTTTATATATCTGTGTGCTCCAGTGTTAGGTGTGTTTGTATGTGTGTTGTAATTATATATCTATATAAAATTACATATATAATATATAATGTTATATCTAGATATGTATATATTTATAATACATAGTTATATCTAGATATATCCACATAATATACACATTATATATACACATAATATATAATCTTATATCTAGATATAAAATATTTTAATATATAAAATTTATATATTTAAATATATATTTATAATTTTTATATCCTGCTGCTTAATCAATCCCCTTATACAATGGCCTTCTTTGTCTTTTTTTTATAGTTTTGGTCTTAAAATCTATTTTGTCTGATATAAGTATAGCAACTCCTCCTCTTTTTTGGTTCCATTTGCATGGAGTATCTTTTTTAATCCCTTTATTTTCAGTCTATGTGTTATTTATAGTTAAAGTGTGTTTCTTATAGGTAACAGATCACTGGGTTTTGTTTTTAAACATTCTGTCAGCCTACGTCTTTTGATTGGAGAGTTTAGTCCATTTATTTTTGGTGTTATTACTAATAACTAAGGACCTACTCTTGCCATTTTACTATTTGTTTTCTGGTTGTTCTGTAATCTTATCTTCCTTCTTTTCTTCCTTTCTGTCTTCCTTTTAGTGAAGGTAGTTTTCTCTAGTGGTATGTTCAATTGCTTGCTTTTTATTTTTTGTGCATCTTTTGTATGTTTTTTGATTTAAGGTTACCATGAGGCTTGAAAATATCTTTTAACATTATTTAAAACTGATGACAACTTAACACTGATTGCATAAACAAAGAGTAAACTAATTAAAACTCTACACCCTAAGTTTCTTGTCCCACTTTTTAACTTTTTGTTTGTTCTATTTGTACCTTATTATACTGTCTGTGTCTTGAAAAGTTGTTGTAGTTATTATTTTGATCTGTTCATCTTGTAATCTTTCTACTCAAGATATGAGTAGTTTATACACCACAATTGCAATGTAATACAATTCTGTTTTTCTGTGTACTATTACAAGTGAGTTTTATACCTTCAGATGATTTCTTACTGCTCATTAATGTCCTTTACTTTCACATTGAAGAACTCCCTTTAACCTTTCTTGCAGAACAGATCTGGTGTTAATAAAAGCCACCAACATATTTCTCTCTGGGAAAGTCTTTATTTCTCCTTCATGGTGGAAGGATAATTTTGCTATATATACTATTCCAGGCTAAAAGATTTTTTTCTTCAGTGATTTCTTTTTTTTTCTTTCATTCTTTTTCTCTCCTCCTTCTCCTTCTCCTTCTCCTTCTTCTTCTTCCTATTCTTCTTCTTCTTCTTCTTTTGACAGGGTCTCACTCTGTCCCCCAGGCTGGCATGCAGTGGTGTGATCAAGGCTTACTGCGGCCTGACTCCAGGGCTTAGGGGATCCTCCTTCCTCAGTCTCCCAAGTAGCTGGGACTACTGGTGCTAGCCATCATGCCTGGCTTAATATTTTGTATTTTTTGTATAGACAGGGTTTTGCCTTGTTGCCCAGTCTAGTCTCAAACTCCTGGACTCATGCAATCTACTTGCCTCAACCTCCCAAAGTGTTAGCATAAGTCACTGTGTCCGCTCTCCTGTTACACTTTAAATATGTCATGCCACTCTGTCCTGATCAGTCAGGTTTCCATTGAAAAGTCCACTGCCAGATGTATTGGAGCTCATTGTATGTTAATTGCTTCTTTTTTCTTGCTGTTTTTAAAATTCTTTCTTTATCCTTGACCTTTAGGAGTTTGGTTACTAAATGTCTTGAGGTAGTTTTATTTTGGTTAAATCTACTTGGTGATATATAATCTTGTATATAAATATTGTCATATTTCTCTAGATTTGGGAAATTCTGTTATTAGCCCTTGGAAAAAATTTCTAACTCTGTCTCTCCATCTCCTCGTTAAGGCCAATTACTCTTAGATTTGCCCTTTAGAGGCCATTTTCTTGATCTTGTAGGCATATTTTATTATTCTTCATTTTTTTTGTCTTCTCTCACAGGTATTTTCAAATAGCCTATCTTCAAGCTCACTAATTCTTTCTTTTGCTTCTATCATTCTGCTCCTAAGAAACTCTGACACATTCTTCAGTGTGTCAATTGCATTTTTCCACTCCAGAATTTCTGCTTAACTTTTAAAAATTATTCCAATCTTTTTGTTAAATTTATCTGGTAGGATTCTGAATGCCTTATCTGTATTATCTTGAATTTCTTTGAGTTTCCTCAAAATAGCTATTTTGAAATGTCTGATTGAGAAGTCACATATCTTTGTCTCTCTGGGATTGGTCCCTGGTGCTTTATTCAGTTCTTAGGTGAGGCTATGTTTTCTCAGATGGCCTTGAGGCTTGTAGGTCTTTGTCAGTGTCTGGGCATTGATGAGTTATTTATTGTAGCAGTCACAGTTTGGGTTAGTGTGCACTCATCTTTTTTGGGAAGGCTCTCCAAGTATTCAAAGGAACTTGGGTGTCATAATCTATGTTTTTGGCCAGCGTAGCTGTATCTGCATTAGGAGCACCAAAACCCAGTAGCACTGTGGCTCTTACAGACTCATAGAGCAACAGCTTTGGTGGTCTTGGATAAGATCCAGAAGAATTATCTGCATTACCTGGCAGAGATGCTTATTGCATTCCCTTGTTTTCTGCCAAACAAAAAGACTCTCTCTCTCTCTCTCTCATTCTCTCTCTCTCTCTCTCTTTCCCTCTCTGTGCTGAGCTGCCTGGAGCTGGTGGAAAAGTGACACAAGCACTCTTGTGGCCACCACCACTTAGACTGCACTGGGTCAAACATGAAGTCAGCACAATACTGAGTCTCACCAAAGGTCTGCTTTATCCACTACCTGGCTGCTGCCTATGTTCATTCACGGCCCTAGCACTCTACAATCAGCAGGTGGCAAAGCCAACTGGACTTGTGTCATTCTCCCCAGAGCAGCAAGTTCCCCTGGGCACCAGGCAGGTCCAGAGAAGCCATCTGGGAAACAGGGCCTGGAGTGGGAACCCTTAGAAATGTTCCTGATGCTGTATTCTACTGCAGCTGATCTAGCACCCAACCAAAAAGACTAAATCCTTCACACTTTTCCATCCCTTTTCCACAGGTTGAGTAGTCTCTCCCTATGGCCACCACAACTACAGGCCCACAGGGAGTACTTCTCCGCTACTGCTGCTGTTCACTTAAGAACCAAGGAGAGCTCTTTAGTTAGCTTCCAGTGAATGCTGCAGACATGGAACTCATCCTTCATGGAAGTGGGCTACTCTTTAGCCCAGGGCTCACCCGGAAATGTCAACCAAAAGCTGATACTTGGAATCAAGGACCCCAAGACCTAACTTGGTGCTCTACCCCACTGTGACTGAGCTGGTACTTTAGCCACAAGACAAAGTCATCCCTACTCTTCCCTCTGCTTTCATTATGCAGAGGGAATCTTTCCTCATAGCCACCACAGTTGTAAATGTGCTGGGCCACAGGTGAAGCCAGCATGTCTGAGTCTCACCCAAGGCCTACAACGTGTACTACCCAGTTACTGCCACTGATTATTCAGGGCTCAAGGACTCTTTAGTCGGCAGATGATAAATCCTGCCAGCACATGGTCCTTCCTTTCAAGGCAGTGGGCTCCCTTCTGGCCCAGGATGTGTCTAGAAATGTCACCTGGTTGCTAGGGCCTAGAATGGGGGTTTCACAACTCTGCCCAGTGCCCTAACCTAGTGTGGCTGAGCTTGTATCCAAGTTGCAAGACAAAGTCTTCTTTACTTTTCCCTTTCTTCTTAAGCAGAAGGAAAAATTCTCTTTTGGAGCTGTAGGTTGCACTGCCTGGGTTTGGGGGAGGGATGGCACAATCACTTCCTTGGCCACCCTGGCTAGTATCTTGGTAGGTTGCATGCCCCTCAGGTCCACTGGCTCCAAACCTGTCACTGAATTAGGACTTGCCTAGGAGTTGTAGTCATTGTGGCCTAGACTGCCTTTCAAGGTTATTTAGAAGCCCAGCGAACTTTAGCCCATGGTGGCAAGCAAGGCTTGACAGAACTCACATTCTGATCACTGGAATGGGTGATTCCCCTTCGGCTAGGGCTGGTCTAAATGTTCCCTCCATGGTCTTCAGTTGTGTTCTGCCTAGTTTTGCTTTTTGCTGTGATAGGGGAGCACTGACTTCCAATGCAAAGTTCCATAATCACTGTGGTCCCTCTCCGTGCTATGTGTCTGCTGCCAAGGGATGGAGGAGAGGAGGGCATTGGCAATTCAAGACTGTCTCTTCTACCCACTTTGGCACTTCTTATAGTGATATGAAGATAAAACCAAATACTATGCTTGCTTATCTGACTTTGGGTTCTTATGAAGGTGCTTTTATGTGTAATAGTTGTTAAATTTGCTGTTCCTGGAAGGAGGATAAACTGTGGAAGCTTCTATTCAGCTATTTGCTATCTGATTACTTCTTTTCCTTTACCTTTCCCATAAATTCACAAGTATTGTTGATACAATCAACAGTGGTATAGTCAAGGAAAATTATTGTATTTTCTGTCTTATATCTATTTTCTCAATAATTCTTTAACACATTTGCATTAACTTTTAATTATAACAGTTGAATTTTGTATTTAGCCACTTTCTTTTCCCACTGCCAATAGCCAACAGATATATGAAAAAATACTCAACATCACTAATCATCAGGGAAATGCAAATCAAAATCACGATGAGATATCATTTTATAAATGGGCTATTACTAAAAAGAAAAAAAAATCACATGCTGGTGAGAATGCATAGAAAAGTCTTCTTATACCCTATTGGTGAGAATGCAAATTAGCACAACCACTATTAAAAACAGTATAGAGATTTTTCAAGAAACTAAAAATAGAACTACCACGCAATCAAGTAATCCCACTACTTGGTATTGATATGAGGAAAAGCAAATCAGTATTTCAAAAAGATACCTGCACTCTCATGTTTATTGCAGTCCTATTCGCAACAACAAAAACATAGATTCTACTTAAGTGTTTATCAATGGATTATGAGTAAAAAATATGATATACATATATAAAATATATATATTTTATATCATATATAAATATTATATATTTATATATATTTTATAATATCATATATAAACATCATATATGTAATATATCATACATAAAATAGTATTTCATGGTAATGAGTGTATACAATAGAATACTATTATATGGTGGAATATTATGAATAATATTTGGCCATAAGAAATAATGAAATCACGAAAAGGGAACACTTCTATGCTGCTGGTAGGAATGTAAACAGTACAACCATTATGAAAAACAGTGTGGTGATTCCTTAAAGAACTAAAATTGGAACTACCATTTGATCCAGTAATCCCACTACTGGATACCTACCCAGAAGAAAAGAAGTCATTACATGAAAAAGATACTTGCATGCGCATGTTCATAGCAGTACAATGTGCAATTGCAAGTATACAGAACCAGCCCAAATGCTCATCAATCAATGAGTGGATAAAGAATTGTGTGTGTGTGTAAAATTATTCACTTATTAAAAACAACACACTTTGAAATAAACTTGAATCAGGATAAAAAAAAAAAAGAATGAATGAATGAAATTACATCATTTGCAGCAATATGGATGGAACTGGAGGTTCTCGTGTTATGTGAAATAAGCCAAGCACAGAGAGACAAATACACATGTTCTTATTCATAATTGAGACCTAAAAGTTTTTATCTCATAGAGATTAAGAGTATAATGACAGATAACAGAGACTGGGAAGGGTGTGTGTGTGGGAGAAATGAAAACAGGTTAGTTAATGTGTATAGACATACAGTTAGATGGAAGGAATAAGTTCTAATACTTGATAGGACAGCAGGGTGACTATAGTTAACAAAAATGTATTATACATTTTAAAATAAAAGAGAGAACTTGACGTGTTCCCAATACAGAGAAATGATAAATATTCGTGCTGTTTAATACCCTAAATACTCTGATTTGATCATTTTGCATTCTATACTTGTAACAAAATATCACATGTACCCCATAAACAGGTACAAATATTAAATAATGTGTAAAATTTCTAAAAATAAATAAAAGGGAGCGACTAGAAAAAACATTTACTTCTTTATTTTGGTTTGTCTTCAGTGGACTATAACAAAATTTACAAAAAGATATATTTTGGGGAACACAGCAAATGTTTTTAGGATTTCTGGAACCTCAAATATATTGAGATATTATTGACTTGCTCTCAGAATGATGTCTATGTGGCTGGGTATATAACTTGGGGTCACCATTTTCTCTTTAAGATACATTAGACACTATTTTACTGTCTTCATGCGTTTACTAATGTGAGCAGGTCTGAAGTTAGAATTATTTTTATTCACTTATTGGTAATGTGTTTACATTTTTCCCAAGTGGGATATCTTAATATAGTGTATATTTTCATTGCGTTTAAAAATAGTCTAGATTTGGTCTGGGTCAAGACATTTTTAAAACTAATTAATTTTGCCTAGTACACTGTAAATCCTATTTTTCCCAACTATTCTTGCACAATTAATGAATATCTCAATGGTCTTGATCTCTCCTTTATCTCCCTCAACATTTCCCTATTTATTTTCTTGTATTCAGATTTTCTTTGAGTTTTTAAATAAGTTTGTCATATTAGTCATCCAACTCACCAAGCTAACTTTCTGAGCTATCTCTGAGGGTGTTTATTGTCTCTACTTTAGTTTTAAATTCAGAAATCATATATTCATTTAAATGTATCTATCCATATCTAAGATAGTTCATTTACAATATGTTCTTATTTTACTCGAAGAAATGGTATATCTTTCTTGATTTTAAACCTGTAAATTTCTAAACAAAAATAGTATTCCTAATTTCTAAACAATAATATTATTTTAGCTGGAGATATTACTATTATTTGTTATGGTCTACACTTTATTTTCTAAGGACAGACACCTCAGTTTTATATATTTTGAGTCTTTACTTATCTGAAAACATTTCTGTGCTGTGTTAATATTTGAATAATACCTTTCCACAGAATAAAAATTTTGGAAAAATTTTACTTCTTTCACTTCTATTACCTTTCACTGTTTTGCATAGAAAGGCCCAAGCTGAACCATGTTTTGTTCTTCTGTAAGTAATTATTCTTGCCCTGCATCTATGTTTACAGAATTTTATTCTTTATTTCTGAAGGTTTTTAAAAAAGAAAATAATTTTGAGCTTCTTCTGGCCATGAAGGAAGAAAAGAAAGTGGAATTCATCTCCACTGTAGACAATTGCAAAACTGAACTGAAGAAAGTATCATCTGCTTTACAAGATTGGAAAACAAGAATTATGTGAACTCTGAGAAAATGGAAAGAAATAAGGAAATCTCTTTCATTATCCAGACTTTCTGCTTGAAGGTAATTTCTAGACTGACTCACAGAAGGATACCCAAGTAGAGACCAGCATTCCTGCTAATTTTAAAAGTCAGAGATTAGAGACTGATGATGCTGAGGCAAATATAATATGCAAAGCAGATTATCCAAGGGTAAGTAGGTAGGCAGAGAACAAGTTCTAGAAATCATCATGGGGGTCCTATTGAGTCTTCATTTATTTAAAGATTAGGGAAAAATATTAGAAATTTGAGAAGATCATGTTCTAGGCAATGCAATTATGTGAGCATGGTGAGAATTCTCATAGGTCATGCAGTGTCAGGAATTCTAACAGAGAGAATGAATTGAACACATTGAATATACATGTTATTTAAATGATCAGAGGAACCACATGTTAAAAATGAGGTTAATTATCACTAGAATTAGATTCACCTTAAAAGAGCAGATGCCAAGGGAGGAATAAAAGCAGTGCCCAAGGGGTAGTGTGGCTTCTACCACAGCCTAAACCTGCTATAAACCCCTTTACGACTCAAGATCTCAAAATTTCCTTCTTTCCATGTCACAGAGTATAGATTGGAGCAGTATGCCTACATGTGAAAAGTGTTGCCTTCAAACCAAAAGAGGCCTACTGCATTCTGTGCCTCCTTCTGTGTGGTGGTGAGCACCAGCTGCATTAATTTTCCTTTACTTTGCAAAGGATTTCACTGGCCATCTCATCCCTACAAACATGAGTGAAGCGTCAGGTTTCTCTCTCCCTGTGCAGTACATGTGTCTTATCAAGGCCTCTGGCATACCATCCACCTGTTATTTATCGTGTCTGATCAGCATGCTGTCATCAGTGTGGTAGCTCAGTGTAATGTTCTGTGGGTTGACCAGGTGGTCTAGCTCTCCTCAGGCTATATTTTGACACAAGACAGCAGAGGTAACATAGCCCTGAGCAAAGTATAAATGAACATTATGATCCATCCAACATGAATGCAAACTGTTCTGGATCCCTTTTCTAATCAGAACAGAAAAAAAAAGAAAAAGAAAATTTACTCAAATGCTGTCCTAGTAACTGGCCGACAGATACTCATGCATGCACTGTACAGACTCAAGAAACAGTTAAATTCGGGGAATTGTAATGTGATTTGGGCTACTGGGTTTAAATAGATAGAATGTAAGGTTTAAATCTAACCTAATTAATTTCCTGCTACATCAAAAACATCAATACTCTTCAGGATAGTGTAACAAATGCAAAATATTAAAGAAAAAACTACATTGTCCAGGATACTATCCAAATGAAAAAACAGAAAAATATCATACTCACAAGAGAAAACACATTCAAGTCACAAAAATCTCCATGATCAGAATGTTAAAGCAACTGTTATAACTACAGCTAATGAAGTAAATTAAAATATGCTTTCTATAATTGAAAGGTGAGAAATCTCAGCAGTAATGTACAAATTTTAAGAAATTAAATGTAATATAAAATTTAGACCTAAATTACACCATTTCAATAAAATATATGTACATGTGGTTAACAAGGAAAAACAATGGTGACAAAGGAAAGAATCAGTGAATTTGATATTAGATTAATATAACTTATTTGCTCGGAAAAATAGAGAAAAAATATGAAAATAAATATGGGTAGAGTCTCTGGGACCTATTAGGCAACATAAAAATTTCTGACTTTTATGTGATCAGAGTCAATAAAGAGAGGATAGAGAGAATAGAGAAGAAAATATTTGAATATACAAGGTCGAAAATTTTCCTGAATTTGGTGAAAAAAAAATGTAAAAATTCAAGAATTTCAGGGTATCCCAAACAAGATTAATATAAAGACAATAATACATAGATTCATTATAATCGAACTGCTGAACATCAAAATTATAGAAATTCTTGAAAACATCTAAGGAAAGTGGACGCATTACATCTCAGTTACCAATAATTTATTATTTACTGACTTTTCACATCAGATATCATGAAAAGAAAATCTATTAACCTGTATGTATGTGAACGCATATTTTTTAAGAATTAAGAAAATGTAGGCCGGGCACGGTGGCTCAAGCCTGTAATCCCAGCACTTTGGGAGGCCGAGACAGGCGGATCACGAGGTCAGGAGATCGAGACTATCCTGGCTAACACGGTGAAACCCTGTCTCTACTAAAAATACAAAAAACTAGCCGGGTGAGGTGGCGGGCGCCTGTAGTCCCAGCTACTCGGGAGGCTGAGGCAGGAGAATGGCGGGAACCCGGGAGGCGGAGCTTGCAGTGAGCTGAGACCCGGCCACTGCACTCCAGCCTGGGCGGCAGAGCGAGACTCCTCCTCAAAAAAAAAAAAAAAAAAAAAAAAAAAGAATTAAGAAAATGTGTAGACATTTTCAAATGAAATAAAATTCAAAGAAACTTTTACTGTCACACTCACAGTATGAGAAATGATTAAGGAACTTCTTGAAGCTGGAGAGAAAAGATACCAGTTGGAAAATTCTACCTCCAGAAGAAAATGAAGCGCACAGGAAATGCTAAATATCTAGGTTAGTACAAAATATTATTCTATTATTGTTTTTAAAAATGCATGAGACTGTTTAAAGTAGTAATTATAATCCTGTTATATGGGGCTTGTAATATTTATAGCCATAATGCACTTGACAAATATAATATAAAAAGAGTAGAAGGGAAAAGCCTATGTGGTTGCAAGGTACATTCATTTTATATAAAAGGGTGCAATATTAACTTAGTGTGAAATGTTAAGACTGTATTATGTAATCACAAGAATAATCACTGAAACATAAAAACAAAAAGAAATAACTAAATTTTAATGTATAAATTAAGATATAGTTATATTTACATGTAAATGCAATATTCAATAATTCAAGAAAAGGCAAGATTAAAAAAATAGAAGATTCAGGAGACCATCAGAAAACACACAGTAAAATGATAGATCCATTTTGTATAACCATAACTATAGGTACATTAAATGTTAATGGAACAAACACAGTAGTTAAAAGTCCAAGATTGGTTGAATGAGTAAAAAATACACTTAACTGTATACTACCCATAAGCATATATATTTAATGTAAATAAACACATTGGTTGAAAAAAATTATTAGAAAAAGATAAACCACAAAAATAATAAACATAAAACTGGAGTGATTATATTTATATCTGATCAAATAGACTACAAAATAAAGAGTACTACTGTTATTAAAGCATAAAGAACTTGAAGGTATTTTGAAAGTTTTATAATTATTCTGAAATAGCTTACTAATTATAACTCATGATTTTACCTATCTTTCTGTTTTAATTGTTTTCAGATGTCTAGTAATGAAAAGTCAGGTTACTTATACATATTACTGAACTTCATATAGCAATTACTTCACCAATTTTACTGTAACATGACTAATAACTTAGACAAAATACTTATCTTCTATACTGAAATTATTATTTCATCTACTGTTGGGTTCCCTTAACCTAGATCTACTTTTCTGTTCTCATTTTTGTTCAAATTTGCAACTTTTGGTGAAATAAGTGAAATAAAAGTGACTTAACATTAAGAGATTCAACAATTAGCACATCAGTAATTCTATTCCTTATTCCCTTTCCCTTTTTCTCATCTTTTTGCTCATCTGATCTTAGCTGCAGCATCTCTAATTCAGTATGTGAAACATTGACAGGTAATAACTACTTTTTACTTTATTTTATGAATAATTTCTCCCTGAGGATCAAAACTGAATAATAAAAGCTGATCTCATATTTAAGACTTATAGATTTTAGACATCTGGACACTTTTCAATTGAGAATATGGATTAATATATAAATGAACATCTTTATAATTTCACGGACAGTTTGGACACAAGAAAATAATTCTTATTTATGCAGAATCACTACCTGGCACAGCATGATTGATCTACTACTTTGATTTACATTTAGAAGGGTCTTCATACCTATCACAACAAGGGACTTAATGATTGGTAAAACTGGAGTATGTAGTCATATGAATATTTGTTTCTTAATTGGGATTTTTCTTCAGATTTCTTTGATTAATTGATATAGGCTCAAATACAGATCCCTCTGTGAATGAAGTAGACTTATAAAATAAATTTGCATTAGTTTGGTGATACACTTTTGTTCTTGTATAGATCTTCCAGGGTCAGGGAATTAGTATTTTTTATTTGAAAAATGTATCTTTCTGTTAACCTCTTTATTAATATTGATTAGGCTTTATCTTATATCATTAAGAGCTAAATATTTCTAAACAAATGCAATAAAAAGCTTATATTTTTCCCAGATATATAATCCCAATTTACTCAAAGGAATTTTTCCAAAATTTCTCAACATGTTTCATTCAGTTTATTTCAATTTCTCATTGCATGTAACATATTTGACATTTGCTTTTTAAATTTTTTTCTTGAATATCTTTTTTTTCTACAACAGCTAAGTTCAGTTAGAGTCATAGATATTTTAGTGACTTTTTTTCTACTATTATATCTCTTATGTACTTCTCCTCAATTTTTATATTTATAGTTTAGGCCATACATGAAAACATCAATTTTTATCTGTCCTTGTAATTATTTTCAGTGTATGTTTGTTATTTTTATCAAATTAGATCATATGCTTTTTGAGGACTAGTATTGTATCTTGTATTTTCCTCTATCATCAAAATGTTGAGCCTAATATTTGTGATCTACTATAGGAACAATAAACACCCATATATTGATGTTTCATTTGAGAATTCTAGTAATATTACTTCTTAAATTGAGGTTTTATTAAATTATTTTTTTAAATTTTTGTGGATATATAGTAGGTGTATATATTTGTGGGGTACATGGGATGTTTTGATACAAGCATGTAATGTGAAATAAACACATCATGGAAAATGGGGTAGCCATCCCCTCCACCATTTATCCTTTGAGTCCAATTACATTCTTTAAGTTATTTTAAACTACTCAATTTAGTTATTATTGACTATAGTCACCCTATTGTGCTATCAAATATTAGATCTTATTCATTCTTTATATCTTTTCTTGTACCTGTTAACTACCTGTGCCTCCCCCTTAACCCTCACCATCCTTCACAACCTCGGGTAACCATCTGTCTACTCTATGTCCGTGAGTTCAATTGATTTGATTTTTAGACGCCACAAACAAGTAAGGACATGCAATGTTTGTCTTTCTTTGCCTGGCTTATTTCACTTAACATAACCATCTCCGGTTCCATCCATGTTGTTGCGAATGACTCTCATTCTTTTTAATGCCCGGCTAGTACTTCGTTTTGTGTATGTACACCATTTTGTTTATCTATGCATCTGTGTTTTTTTTGTTTTTTTTTTTTTTGTTTTTTTTTTTTTTTGAGACGGAGTCTCGCTCTGTCGCGCGGGCTGGAGTGTAGTGGCCGGATCTCAGCTCACTGCAAGCTCCGCCTCCCGGGTTTACCCCATTCTCCTGCCTCAGCCTCCAGAGTAGCTGGGGCTACAGGTGCCCACCACCTCGCCCGGCTAGTTTTTTGTATTTTTTAGTAGAGACGGGGTTTCACCGTGTTAGCCAGGATGGTCTCGATCTCCTGACCTCGTGATCCGCCCGTCTCGGCTTCCCAAAGTGCTGGGATTACAGGCTTGAGCCACCGCGCCTGGCCTATACATCTGTTGATGGACAGTTAGGTTGATTCTAAATCTTAGCTATTGTAAAAAGTGCTGCAGCAAACATGGGAGTGCAGATATCTCTTTCATGGGTATATACCCAATAGTGGGATTGCTGAATCATATGATAGCTCAATTTTTAGTTTTTTGAGGAACCTCAAAACTGTTCTCCATAGTGGTTGTACTAATTTACATTCGCACTAACAGTGTGCAAGGGCTTCCCTTTCTCCACATCCTCGCCAGCATTTGTTATTGCCTGTCTTTTGTATATAAGTCATTTTATCAGGGGTGAGATGATACTCCATTGTAGTTTTGATTTGCACTTCTATAATGATCAATGATGTTAAACACCTTTTCAAATGCCCTTTGCCATTTGTATGTCTTCTTTTGAAAAAATTACTATTCAAATATTTTGCCCATTGTTTGATCAGATTCCTAGATTCTATTTTTCTATAGGGTTGTTTGAGCTCCTTACATATTCCGATTATTAATCCTTTTTCAAATGGGTAGTTTACAAATATTTTCTCCCATTCTGTGGGTTGTCTCTTCACTTTGTTAACACAGTTTCTTCAATTAATGGTTCTGGGAAAACTGGATATCTATATGAAAAAGAATGAACCTAGACCCCTATCTCTCACCATAAATAAAAATAAAATCAAATTTGATTAAAGACATATCTAAGACCTCAAACTATGAAACTACTACAAGAAAACATTGGGGAAAATCTCCAGGACATTGGTCTTGGCAAAGACTTCTTGAACAATATCCTACAAGCACAGGCCACCAAAACAAACTTGAATAAATGGGATTATATCAAGTTATTGGGTTGGTGCGAAAGTTATTGCAGTTTTTACCATTGAAAGTAACGGTAAAAACTTCAATGACTTTTGCATCAATGTAATAAATAGCCTCTCCACAGCAAAAAATATCATCAATAAAGTGAGATTTTTTCTGATGGCTCGTCTCACCAGACTTCCATTCTGTATTCCAGTTTGTAATCAACTGACTGGATAATTCCTCACGCTCCGCTGTCAATACATTGAGGGGTGAATGAGTATAAAGGAGAAAAAAAAGGGAATACAAAGCTTGCCCTAGATTTTTGTGTTTAATATTTTCTAATTCCTATTTTAGATACACTCCCCAATATTGTTTGTAATTTAATATGCTTTAAGAAACTGATTTATTTGGCCTGCATTAAGGAGGCGTCTTGTCCTCTAGTGCGGTGGTCTCCAACCTTTTTCACTGCAGGGACTGGTTTCATGGAAGACACTTTTTTCCACAGACAGGCAGTGACATGGGTGTGGAGGGATGGTTTGGGGGTGATTCTAGTGCATTACATGTATTGTGTACTTTATTTCTATTATTATTACATATTCACCATAATGTAGAATCAGTGGAAATCCTGAGCTCATTTACCTGCAACTAGATGGTACCATCTGGGGATGATGGGAGACAGTGATCATCAGGCATTAGATTCCCTTAAAAAGCATGCAACCTCGATCCCTCACAGACGCAGTTCACAATAGGGTTCAGGCACCTATGAGAATCTAATGCCACCACTGATCTGACAGGAGGCGGAGCTCAGGCAGTAATGTGGGCTTGCATGCTGCTCACCTCCCGCTGTGCCGCCCTGTTTGTAACAGGCCACAGACAGGTCCCAGTTTGTGGCCCCGGGGTTGGGACCCCTGCTCTAATTTCTGTGTGGTTTTAGCTAATGGGGGTGGGAGGGGACTGATAAGGTTAGAGGAGGGAAAGGGAACCATCTGTATACATTTTCCTTGCCTCAGCTCCCTTCCTGATAAGGCTGAAACTGGAGGTGGCTGCATTTCTCTCCTGCAAGCACCAGTTTCTGTCTTGTGACTCTCTTAATTAAATTCTAGCTCTCTCTGCATTCTGGTAACGTCTCCTTTTCTTAGTTTCTTCAGGACTAAGGGTGATAAATCTTCACTCGTGGCTCCTTCTGGGGTGTTTTCCTTTGATGTTTGCCCTTAATATTGCTTTCTTTCTTGTAAATGAAGTTTCTCCTTTTTCAGTCTCCTCAGTTATTGTAGCTGTGCTATATTTGGGCGGTTACTCTAAACTATGCAATGTTTTATGTGAAGGATGAAAAGACTGCTACAGTGTACCTTTTATACTTAGTTTTGCTTCTGAGTTCCTATTCAGAGAAAATATTTGTATTTGATATCGATGAAATAAGCGTTATAGTTGGTGATGTTTAAATAAATGTAACCAAGGCAACATTACCACCAAAGGGGAAAAATTCAGCTCAGATTGACCTTCTGGAGAATTAAATGAATACGAAAAGAAGCTATTGGCAAGGAAGCAATGACATTTACCAGTTTCTTACAGAGGCATTGTGCTTTCTTAAGTCCATAAGAAAGCTAGCTGAAAAGATTTCAGAGTGATTTGACAAAATGTTGGAAACACCATATAAAAAACTTTGGTTGACATCATGTCATGTTAACTTTATCTCTGCAAAGTCAGATGTTCTTATTCTCCTCTACTTGATGTAAGATTAAGGTGCTGCGTGACAGATGGTTTTAAAAAGTATATCCATTCCATCTGGTCTCAAGTGGGAAAATGAAAGTCACCCACAACTTTTCATCTAAATACTTGCAGTGAAAGGATTCTCAAACTGAGATTTAACACTTCACAAAGGAATTCTATAAGGGTCCAGTGATGCAGCATTCCACCTATCTCTCCGTTACAGACACTTTTTTCCACCTGCCACTCTGGAAAATACCAAACCTTGAAATACAGTATGGTAACCCTAGAAAACTCCAGAATCATATTATGGCAGTGGCATTGGGCTCAAATTTTAGTAACCTCTACCTTCCCTTTCTATTTCAACAGTCTTTCTTTCAGGTGAGGTTCTTGTCCATTAATCTATTCTGTTGTTTAAAGAAAACATTTCATGTATTATTTATCTTACTATTTGCATTTATAATTTTAACCAAAGAAACAAAATTCTAACAATGGCATTTCAGTCCCTGGCAAGTCAGGGTGAGAGTGGCTTTATGGATGCAGAACATTCCCAGTGTATTGAAATTTCCCAGACATAAAAATATTTTTATTTAATGTAGACCCAGTGTTCAAAGAGTTAAAAACATTAGGTTGAGTCAATGCTGCAGAAGATGTAATGGAATTTAATTAAATGTCATTGATGTTTATATAATTTTGCGTTAAGGGGAGACTATTCTTTAAAGGTATCCAGCAGATTTTTTTTTGTTTTATGATAAAGGAAACAAAGTGAGATTGGTGATCTTATGAAAACTGGATGCAAGGTAGATATGATTGGTATACAAGTTGGGGTGACTTCTTTTCCGTGTCAGAATTTCTGTACTTTATTTCAAAGTTTTATATAATTATGAAATAAAGAGGGAAAGGGGTCAATCTAAGATTAATATGATAGATTTACAGTAATTTAACAATGTATTCATAATAATTAACAACTAACGACTAACAACCAACATTTGTATAAAGAGTTTAAGCTTCAGTGTTACATTCACATATGATATATGTATAATGAATGTATGAATAAATCTATGTCACATAGAATATTTTAAAATAATGTTAAATGATGCTTCACTGAGGAATTAGTAATGTATATGTTTTATTAATTAATCATTTTATTCTTTTGCATTCTAATTGGGAAATAAAAGAAAATACAATTTTGTATTATTTATCTATTTCACCCTATTATTATGTTGCATACAGAGTACTCTGGAGTCTGTGTGTGGAATGTTTTTTAGACAATTTTTTGGATGTCTTAGAATATGATTACGTGGAATATTCAGTGATTGCTTTATTACTAGATATGACAACTTTATTTAAATGTTTAATGAATTGGCTAAATATTAACTCTATTTCTGGCAAAAATAACATATGTACATTTAAGGCACAGAATATTAGTCATATAGCCATTAGACTAAGTCATTAGAGATATATTGTCATGAACAAAGTTTTCTGGGTTTTTTTTTTTCCTCTTTTATTTCCTTTCTTTTGATGTATGTATGGACTGCCAAATCTGTGCCTAAAATTGGACTAACTATAGTATTTAAAATAATTAAAATACATATATAATTTTTGCTTTTGAAATCTCATATGCTCATGGTAAGACATATAAACACATATAAATAAATAAATAATTTTAAATTTGTGATGTATACAGTTAAGCAAACAAACAACTAGAAAATTCATCATGACCAAATGGAGATTATCCAATTATCCCAGAATGAATGGTTAGTTCATGATTTGAAAAAAAAAAAAAAAAAAAAAAAAATCCGTGAAAGCTTTCATTTTAAGAAAGCAAAAGAGAAAAAAAACATGTAATTCTATCAATTATGATCTGGTGCAGAAAATGCAGTTGGTGAAATTCAGCATCATTTGTTAGAAACTCTGGCACACTAAAGTTCCTAATGAATAAAATTCATTAGAAACCAAATCCTACCCAAACCTAACATTACTCTTAAAAGTTAATGTCTGAATTATTTTCTCCAAAATTTGGTAGCACTGCTTCTATTTAACATACTGGCAAGTGCAATGAATAAAGCAAGAAGAATAAAGTCATGAAGACTGGAAGTAAAGTAATACAACTTTCCCTATTTATAGATAAAATGATTGTTAAATAGAAAATCCCAAGAATTTACAGGAAATCTCCTCAAACTTATAGGTGAATTTAGAATATTCAGTATATTTCCAGTATATTAGAAAGTCAACATTTGAAAGCCAATTTTTCTGTCATATCATTTGTGATGTCTCCAAAATATTGAAATAATAAGGTATAAATATAACAAAACACATGTAAGATCTGCATACCAATATGCAAGCAAAAATGCAGGCAGAAAGAATAAATATACGATAAAAAAATGTCAGTCTCATAAATTGGAAGTCCTAGAGCAGTTCAAATGACAATTCCTCCAAATTTAGGTATAGGCTAAATGCGATTAAAATAATTTGAAAACGCAGCAAAATTTTAGGGCAAGAATTCAAGGCAAATGATTGAACCATAAATTCTAGTCATTGTTACGGTACATAATAATTTCCAAAAATAAAAATATGAAAACAACTTATTTATTTTATTGAACTGTTATTGCTGTCATTATATATATATATATATATAATATTATTGTTACAGGATCCCTGGGGTGTTGCTTTGCCACCCAGAAATCTCTGTGGCCAGTGGTGCCTTTGCCTGAGTTTTAACTCAGGCCTGCTGGGCTCTCTCCACCCACTTGGCCTGGCAGGCTGCACTTGGCCTGCACTACCGGCCCAAATCTCATACCTGTCAAGGGCAAGCCAGACACGGAGTGGGGTGAGGGCTGTGTGAGAGAGTAAGAGTGGGGTCCAGCCACCGCACACAGCCAGGCACACCAGCTATAGTGGAGCAGGCAGCTCCAGATGCCAGTACAGGTGCTGCCTCCCTGCAGCTGGACCAGGTGCACTGCAAGCAGCTTCCATGGCTAGCACCGGGGAACATGGTGGTGCCTAGAAGCTTGGAGATGCAAGGAACTGCAGATCCCCAGCTCTTCTTTCCTTCTGTCTTCTCTCCTCCTTTTTGCCTGCAATGTGGTGAGCAAAGGGCGTGTTTTAGCCCTGTTTGTGTTATAGCTCATTTAGCCCCACTGTTCAGCAGGTCCCAAGTTCTTGCACTGTGTCCAGGAAGAATGAGGGACACGGGCCAGAAGAGGGTGAGCAAGGCAAAGAGGAGCTTTATTGAGTGACAGAACAGTTCAGAGGAGACCTGCAGTGGGTAGCTCCTTTCACAGGCAGGGCGAACTGACACGTGTTCAGCTCTCAGCAGAGAGGAGATCCACATTGGATAGCTCCTCTCTGCAGACCTTCCCAACAAATGTTCAGCTTTCAGCAGAGTGGAGACCCTGGAGTGGGAAGTTCCTCTCCACAGCTGGTCCTCCTGGCATCTGCTCAGCTCTCAGCAGAGAGGAGACCCTGGGGTTGGTAGCTCCTCTCTTCAGCTGGTTGTCCTGTTGTCTCCTAGAGTCTGTCTGAATCCAGGATTTTATAGGCCTCAGAAGGGAGGAAGTGTGTGCCAGTTGGACCGTGGGCAGCCATGGGCAGGCCCAGAAAAAGCCCCACAAGTTCCCTCTACAGTCTGCGGGACTGGCAGCCAAGTCCCCAGGCTTCACACCCTCCCTGGCTTGAGGGTGGGGATTTACTGGGGACCAATCCCCTTCCATCCAGGATTCTGTCTGCCCTTCATGGCACCCAGGCTGCCATTCATGGTGCCCAGGCTGTTCATGCCAAGTGTCTTGTGCAGGGCAGCACCGAGCTGCCCTCAGCATCCCCTCAGGCTCCCTCCCATACTCATCGCTGCCCAAAGTCCAGAGGGGGCCAAGGCTGCAGGGGCCTGGCACATCAGTGCTGCCTCAAGCGTTCCACACCTGGCCAGACTAAGACAGCATCTGGGCTCGGCCCCAACCTTGCTCTAAGATCAGAGCAGGCGCCAGGAGTGGAGAGAGGCAAGGCAGCAGGAGTAGGCATTTCCAAGCTTGCAAGGGCAGAGGGGCCTTCCCAGGCTCCCAAGAGTGCAGAGATGCCTGGGTCGGTGCACGCAGCAACTATGCATGTGTGGGTAAGGTTCCTGCCTGCTCCTGGCCCCCAAGAGCACCAGGAGGCCGGGGTCCACAGCTATGACTTGGCGGCTGTGCCCAGAGATGGCAAAGCTCCCAACCTATTGACTCAGAAGGGGGCAGGGCTTCCGCCTGTTACTGACTGGAGTGGCTCCTCTAGATGGGCAGCCACAGCCATCATTATTATACTATCAAGTAAATAAATTTTGTTAGATATGAAGAAGTTGCTCTAAAACGTATTAAAATTCAAATCATAGTCAAAAGTATTTTGAAAATGAAAAACAAAGGTGAGGGCTCATGCTAGTTGATTTTAAGGACTACTGTGTAGATACAATATTGAAAATCTTGTAGTATTAAAGATAGACCCATAGATAAGTAAGAAAGAATTAAAAGTCTATAAACAAACCCACACAAATATTGTCAATTGAATTTTGACAGAGTTGCAAAGGAAATTCAATGGACAAAGAATAGTCTGTAGAGCAAATTATGTTGAAACATGAATCATGAAAACAAACTATGACTTTTTTTAAACATCTTTACAAAAATTAACTTCAATTAAATTACTTACCTTAATATGTAATATAAAATTATAACGCAGCTTTTAAAATAGGAGCAAACCTTAATGAAGTTAGGTTATGCAAAACTTCTTATATACGACAACAAAAGCAAAACCTACAAAAGTTGGACTTCAACAAAATGGTAAGCAAGCAAACAACGCAATTTAAAAAAATGGTGAAAAATTTGAAGTAACTTCACCAGAAAGATGTACAAATGACAAATATGCTCATGAAAGATGCTCAATATAATTTTTCAATATGTAAATTTAAATTGGAGACAAAATAAATAATAGTATTATGCCATACCTATTTAAATGAATATGATTAACTAAATCAACAATACCAATTTCTGACAATGATATGAAGCAACTGAAACTCTGAGAGCCTGCCAATTGGAATACAAACATGGTACTGTGTTTTTGGAACAGAGTTGGACCATTTCTTGGAAAGTTAAACTTGCTTTTAACACCCAACAATCTCACTTCTAGGTATAGTTCCTAGAGAAGAACCAACTTATATTCAAGTGAAAACCTGTACAAAAACATTTTATAG
Organism: Rhinopithecus roxellana; assembly: GCF_007565055.1. Lineage (NCBI taxonomy): Eukaryota > Metazoa > Chordata > Mammalia > Primates > Cercopithecidae > Rhinopithecus > Rhinopithecus roxellana. The sequence continues at coordinate 67,301,044 of NC_044554.1, forward strand.
CAGCTTTATTATTAATTGTCCTAAACTGAACCAGCTTAAATGTGATAAGAGATTGGAAAAACAAATTGCAGTATACCCATAAAATGGAAAGTACTCAGAAATAAAAAGGAATAAATGATTTATAACTGAATGACATGGATAAATCTCAAAAACACTATGCTGAGGACAATAAGTCAGTCTTCAAACATTACATACTGTATAATTTTATTTATATAAAATTCGGTAAAAGAAGCTACTCTAGGGACAGAGAACACATCAGTGATTGCAAGAGATTATGGTAAACAGTTTGATTATGAAGGGGCAGCATGAGATGATTTTTTGGATAATGGGATTATTGTGCATCTTTATTGTGCTGGCATTTATGTGAACCTATAAGTGAGTTAAAACCCACAGGCTGTAAACAAAAATACTGTTAACTTACTGTATATATATATATTAAAAAATCCTGAGATACCATACCATAGCTATCAAACTGGAAAAAATATGTAGACATGTTTTTTTTTTTTTTTTCTTTAGATGTTGGACAATGTGAAATTTTATATGCTGCTAACGAAAGCGTCATTTCGTATGAAGGACAATTTGTTATATCTAAGACCTGACAATTACATTGCTAGGTAATTCCCAGAAAAAGCTTCTAGGTACACATGGTAACAAGTGCAAAAGTGTTCATGCTAGTGTAATGGGTATAGCAACTATTGGAAATCACATACATATTCAGTAAATAGTTGTGATATATTCACTTACGGAGATGTTACACAGAATTGGTAATAAATTCACTAGTACTAATTTTTCATTGAGTATGATTCTCACAGACATGAAATTAAACTAAAAAACCAAAAGAATTGTAAGATCAGTATATATCACTTATTAGAAAAATTTTGAACATGAAAAATATTGCTTATATATTATACAGGAATGCATTGTAACTTAATAAAAGTAAAAAATATTTATAAAACTGGCCATGAGAACATTGAGCATAGATGTTATCTGCAGAGTGGGGTGGAAAACAAGGTATCACTATATGATTAGGTATGAATGTATTGAAAGACTCATCTGTATTTATATAATAATGTAATTCTTAATGTATGCAGTGGGTACCTAACGTTTTGTACCTATATTTATATATCTAAGATATTCTATAGGACATTTCCTAAAGAAAATATAAGGAAATACTAACATAAATGAAGGCATTAGTGACTAAGCCATCTGTCTTTTCAAAGAATGACTAAATCTTAAATAGCTATACCAATAATGGAACATTAATCTTAAGGGATATTATCATTAATGACAGAATTTCCAAACATGGCAAAAACCTCAGACGGAGGTAGTTAAATGGAGAAAAGACGTCTTCACAGAGACCCATTATGTATCATGTATGAATCTGTAAACTGTCTCTGCAAAGAAAAACTGGACTTGAGTAGCAGAGTTGCAGGTTATGGTGCAGCAGCACGTTTTCATATTACTCAGGTAGAACCCTAGAAGGGATGTGATTTTAAATTTGTCATTTTCAACTCATTGTCATCATACATTATACTTTTGCATAGGAGAAATTAAAAGAGAAGTGGTAATGATATCTTCTTCTTTGATCTGGCAATAAGCATGTCTTTATACATTTCTCCAAAGAATTTTTTCCTGAATTATAGATCTCACAGGAACTGCAAATATAACACAATTTAAGTTAAATACCTTCTCTTCATATACGTACTCATCATTTATACAAAGTCTGATGCAATCATGATGTAGTAATTTTGCTTTTCCACATTGATGTGTTTTTCAAGACTAAATGGAAATACCCTCTCTTCCAGAAAGTTTTATTACATTTCCCATAATAATGATTTGTTTTTCTCTATGGGATTTCTTTTTGCATCCCTAGTTTAGCTTTGGGCCATCTTTTGACCCAAAACTTACATACTGGCACTTTGCATATATGTCATGCTTAGCCAGAGTTCACTAAATTTAATATTTCATATAAAAATCTGGATTTCTAATTTGTCATATTCCTTGCACATGAAATTAGTTACATAAATGGTCTTCGAATTTTGCTTTGCTTTTTTTTCTTGTTCCTTTAACAAAAAATAAATACATGAGGGACGATAGGAAACGGGAAGCATTTAAAAAGGCAGAGAGGCCGGGCGCGGTGGCTCACGCCTGTACTCCCAGCACTTTGGGAGGCCGAGGCGGGTGGATCACGAGGTCAGGAGATGGAGACCATCCTGGCTAACACAGTGAAACCCCGTCTCTACTAAAAATACACAAAATTAACTGGGCGTGGTGGCGGGCGCCTGTAGTCCCAGCTACTCAGGAGGCTGAGGCGGGAGAATGGCGGGAACCCGGGAGGCGGAGCTTGCAGTGAGCGCAGATCGCGCCACTGCACTCCAGCCCGGGCGACAGAGCGAGACTCGGTCTCAAAAAAAAAAAAAAAAAAAAAAAAAAGGCAGAGAAAACAAAGACTATTCACAATTTTTGAAGGAGTATATAAAAACCAATAAATTTTAAAATATTCTTGCCCTGTGGAAGCTTACAAAATGCTAATAGAAAATGTGTACCATGTGCTCTTAAAACACATTCACCTGATTGAAGACAATAAATAATAACTCCATGGATATTCAAGATGGTATTTTTTTTTTTTTTTATTGTCCTCTTGCAAAAATAAAGGCAGCCAACCAAATTTCTGGCATAGGAACTATGCTTACAATCTACCAGAGGGATTTGCTTGGAAATTAGAAATTAGCATTTTTATAGCCTATTGTTGGGAAATTGACAACAAAGTCTAATTTAAATATACGAAAGTTTACAATAGATACTGTAATATAGGAATAATATATTCTTGGATTTTAATACATGAAAGATTCAATAAAATCATTACAATTTGACAATCTCTGTGTTATACAGGATGAAATCATATTTTTAGAAATTATTTTACTATCTAATATTTCTGTATCTCTCATTGCTCTCACATTAAGTTGGAGTTATTGAGTGGAGTCCTCATTGCCCTCACATTAAGTTGGAATTATTGTTGTACATGCCTTTTGACCTTAGGAACTTCCAAATCGGTCTCCTGGTATTTGTTTCTATTATTCTCCCATTCATTATACCCCTGTGGTCAGATGATCTGCATAAAGCACAAATCCAATTGTTTCATCGTTTTCATTAAGCCATTCAGTAGTGTCCAACAAATCCTTAATGTGATTTATGCAGTCTTTTTACATATAGTTCCTCTAGTTAGCTTTATATTCTGCATTTTTCCAGTTCTGTTTTTCATTTCTATTTTTCAACAGTGTAGAAGCACCATCGTCTTCATTTTCTAGCTCTATGTCAACTCCAGGCTTTCCTTTGCATTCTTCTGATAAATGTAGCACATTGTTCCTTCCTTATATTTCAGTTTAATTTTACTACTGAGTTTTACTTTCCTCCTAAGAGAAAGATTAAAGGAGGAGACTGGACCATCTTGTCTGAAGTCCATCTTCTCACTTGGAGGCCGTATCACTTATTTATTTTCTTATGAAGACCTTTAATAATCTATATTTTCTTATTTATTTTATTTTTCTTAAATACTATCTTTCTACCTCACTAGTTTTAGAAGAGCAAGAAGCATTTTTTTTTTTTTTCTCATCATTGAACGTTTAGTGTCCGGAATTGTGTCTGGCACACTCTCAGTGCTCAAGAAGTACTACAAAGTGAATATATTAATAAATGAACAAAATTTCCCTCCCATATACAATGTCTTTTCTACATTTAAAGAAAATTTAGGCGACTTACAACCCCCAAATTCTCTGAAAAACAAAGTTTCAAGAAAATTTAAAATTTGACACACAGACAATTGTGTTTCATGTTTATCTTAGTTGAATTGTTTTAATATAATAGCAGTGGTGAATTTCACAAATTATTTTTCTCAAAGAGCTTCCTTTATGTAACATATGAAAAACGTATCTGAATCTATCTCTATAATTTCCCTGGAGCTGTTATTGTTATTTGGGATATTATTCAATGAGCATAGCCATGGGGATTGGTCTTGTTGAATATATGGGAAGCCTCATTTTACTCTCTCGAGTTTCCATTGTGGTGAGGAACCCACTTACTCAACTAGTCTCTAGTTAACTGGATAATTTTCTATTCATGCCTAAAGCCTAGTAATTTGTTTATTTCTGTCCCATATCATAACAACATAACTAAAACAATGCAATGCTTTAAAGTGTTTATATATAACACAAGATTACTTAAATGGTTTTAATAGGCATCCATGCAATTTAATTTGTTCAGTTGCTATAGTCACTGTAATTTATTATATATTCTTATGTTACTAAAACCTTAACCTTGATAGCAATGAAGTCTGAAAAATAAAAATTTAAAAATGGTAGGTCAAAATTTGAAAAGGCAAAACGATTCTCCTTGTTTCTTTCAATTTCAATAATTTCTTCTGTGAGCCATGTAAAAGAAGAATCTTTTAATATTGTAATGAAATAATTTAAGTCGGATAGGCTGATAAGCTAAATACCAAGAACATTTTGTTGGTCGATAACAATTATCTTTATGCTTCTTTATGATTTTGTAGCTCCTCCTACATTTAAGAACTGCACAAGGACTCATGAACAATATTCCTTTTCTTTAGTTAACTATACTGATTGATTCATAACGTTTATCCAGTATCAGTAATCAGGTGTTCCATGGACAGTTGGGGTAACTCTGTACAGACAAAACTGTATAAATCCAGTTTTTGAAGTCTATGAAAGTCATTTAATAAACTTATTTGAGAATCTAAACCACAAAACAAAAATAAAGGAGGAACAACAACACAAGAGCTATGCTATGACTGACCCTTGACAAACACATCTTTTCCTTCTGAAATAACATGTAAAGGTGATTAGCAACTGAATGCAACAAGATACATTTTATTTTTTTTTTTTTCAGAAATAAGTTATACCGAGAAGAGAATGCCCAAGGAGGACTTTTCATGTTCTGATGTCAAAGAGAACGGGGAAAATTTACACTTGGAAAATAAATCTAGTTCAAAGGGATAGATAAATCCCAAAGTGTAGATTAAGGCTAATGAATCATTACAGTCTATCTAATGGCTGAACCCAACTGCAGGCCGGACCATGTTGTATGAACACAGAATATTTTGGCAATCTTTCTGGACAGATGAACATTTAAGCTCCCATCTTATTGTGAAATTTGAAGTTAACTTTCCTAGATTATATGGCTGGGAACAAAATAAAAACCTTAAAAACCTTATGTTTATTTGCATAGTGGTGTTTATAGTATTCTTTGATGGTAGTTTGTGTTTCTGTGGGATCAGTGGCAATATCTCCTTTATCATTTTTTATTGTATCTATTTGATTCTTCTTTCTTTTCTTCTTTATTAGTGTGCTTAGCAGTCTATCTACTTTGTTAATGTTTTAAAAAAGCAAAGAAAAGAGCTCCTGGATTCATAGAGTTTTTTTTTTTTTTTTTTTGAAGGGTTTTTTGTGTCTCAATCTCCTTCAGTTTTGCTTTGATCTTAGTTATTTCTTGTCTTCTGCTAGCTTTTGAATTTGTTTGCTCTTGCTTCTCTTGATTTGGGATGGAGAGTTCTGTAGATATCTATTAGGTCCACTTGGTCCAGAGTTGAGTTCAAGTCTTGAAAACATTAAAAAGCTTATCCACTATGATCAAGTTGGCTTCATCCCTGGGATGCAAGGCTGGTTCAACATACAAATCAATAAACATAATCCATCACATAAACAGAACCAACGACAAAAACCATGTGATTATCTCAATAGATGCAGAAAGTACCCTCAATAAAATTCAACACCGCTTCATGCTGAAAATTATCTCATGGATGGAGATGTCCAAGGTGACCTTGAAAGTCGTAGATTGCAGGTATCAAATTCTCAGTCAGTTTGAGTTCTTCCATGATGGCATAGAGGATAATGAGAGGTGAAGCCAGCTGGACTTCCTGGGTTGAGTGAGGACTTGGAGAACTTTTCTGTCTAGCTAAAGGTTTGTAAATGCACCAATCAGCACTCTGTGTCTAGCTAAAGATTTGCAAATGCACCAATCAGTGCTCTGTGTCTAGTTGAAAGTTTGTAAATGCACCAATCAGCACTCTGTAAAATGGACCAATCAGCAGGGCCAAATAAGGAAATAAAAGCTAGCCACCTGAGTCAGCAGCGACAAACACCTTGGGTCCCCTTCCATGCTGTGGAAGCTTTGTTCTTTCACTCTTCACAATAAATCTTGCTGCTGCTCACTCTTTGGGTCCACACTACCTTTATGAGATGTAACACTTACTGTGGAGGTCTGAGGCTTCACTCCTGAAGTCAGCGAGACCACGAACCCACCTGAAGGAAGAAGCTCCAAACACATCTGAACATCTGAAGGAACAAATTCCAGACACACCATCTTTAAGAACTGTAACACTGCGAGGGTCCACGGCTTCATTCTTGAAGTCAGCGAGACCAAGAACCCACTGGAAGGAATAAATTCTGGACACATTTTGGCGACCCAAATGGGACACATTTTGGCAACCATGAAGGGACTATCAACAAATGGTGACTACCATTGGATCCCTTTCACTTGCTATTCTGTCCTATTTTTCCTTAGAATTCAGGGGCTAAATACCGGGCACCTATCAGCCAGTTAAAAGCGACTGGTGTGGCCGCTGGACTAAAGACACAGGTGTCAGGCTTTCTGGGAAAGGACTCTCTAACAATCCCTGACTCTTTGGAGTTGGGAGCATTGGTTTGCCAGGAACCAGCTTCTGCTTTTCCTGTACTTCTGGGCTGAGCTGAGGGTTGACAGAGAGGAAAGCCATTCAGCTCTGGTGTCCCAACAGCAAGTTCGTTGACCCTACGGCCATGAGCAGAACTCTCAAAGTCATGTCACCTAAGTGAGACTCACCCATCTATCCTATCTTGCCTCCTGGGTCCTAATGCCTGTCAGATAAACTTCCTCTTGCCTCTCTTCTACAAGGCTAGTCCCACTTCTAAAAACTACTCCCTGTCTCTGGTGCTTTTCTAATTTCTCCTATAAGAATGATTTCTAGTATAAACTTCAGGACTCTGTTACCTTCCTTAGGCACCCAGGCTCACCAATCAGAAAGACATAATTTTGGCCCAAAGCCCCATCAGGGTGGGGGACTATCTGGAATTTTAGGATCCCTCCTCAGACTAGCAGGCCTAGCAAAAGCTATTCCTGAAGCTAGGATATGGGGAGCTTCAGAAATGGAATCTTTCCTATTCATATAAGTGAGGACAAAAGGCATCACTCTCCCAACTCCCTTTCCTCAGGGTATGGTCCTCCACTTCATTTTGGGGGCATAACATCTTTATAGGACAGTGATAAGGTCCCAATACTAACAGGAGAATGCTTAGGACTCTAACAGGTTTTCGAGAATACATCGGTAAGGGCCACTAAATGTGACCTTCCTGGGTCTTCCTTGTGGTCTAGGAGGAAAACTAGTGTTTCTGCTGCTGCATTGGTGAATGCAACTATTCCAATCAGTTGGGGGTTCCTGGGCAAGAGGTGTCCCTGCTGCTGCATTGGTAAGCGCAACTATTCTGATCAGCAGGGTCCAGTGACCCTTGCGGGTTCTTGGGTGGGAGGTAAACAAACAAACCGAAACCACACCAATCAGTGGTCTGTGTCTAGCTAAAGGTTTATAAACATACTAATCAGCACTCTGTGTAGCTAAAGGTTTGTAAACACACCAATCAGCACTCTGTAAAATGGACCAATCAGCAGGATGTGGGTGGGGCCAAACACGGGAATAAAAGCTGGCCACCCAAGCCAACAGTGGCAATCTGCTGGGGTCCCCTTCCATGCTGTGGAAGCTTTGTTCTTTTGCTCTTCACAAGAAATCTTTCTGCTGCTCACTCTTTGAGTCTGCACTACCTTTATGAGCTGTAATACTCACCACGAGGGTCTGTGACTTCATTCCTGAAGTCAGTGAGACCACAAACCCACTAGGAGGAACAAACAACTCTGGACGCGCCACCTTTAAGAGCTATAACACTCACTGCGAAGCTCTGTGGCTTCACTCCTGAAGTCAGCAAGACCATGAACCCACTGGAAGAAAGAAATTCCAGACATATCTGCACATCTGAAGGAACAAACTCCAGACACACCATCTTTAAGAACTGTAACACTCACCACAAGGGTCTGCAGCTTCCTTCTTGAAGTCAGTGAGACCAAGAACCCACTGGAAGGAACCAATTCTGGACACAATAAGGCATCCCCCAACCTGTAACATAAACAGAAAATATGCTTGTTTTGACACATAGCACAATAGCCTATTTGTTGGAGTAGCCTAGGATACCATAATGAATGCAGTATATATAATGACTTGAAAAAAAGTATAAGCTAGAAATTACATATTTAAAAGTCATCTTATCACTGATACTCACCAGGGAAAAACACCCATTAACTGGCGGTAGGAAAGGTATAAAAGAGTATTTTGCTGATAGTTTTGAATTTTAATTCTACTATTCATGTAACCTCAACTAGGACTGTTGACCTTTCCAAGCTTTCAGATGGTTTTAACTCATTCTCTTAATCAACATCAGATCATGACAAGCATCTAAATTTTAGGCATAGAAATCTCAGATGGAAACAAATACATGTGTGTGTTCTTTATAAATTGCTCCCATTTCAACAATCATAAACTTTGAACTATAAAATGGAACAAACAATAAAAGTAACACACAAAATTCAATTTACCTGTTCAGATATAATTTGTGTTTTACTTCTTCGCTTTGATACTCCAGGAGTCAAAAATATAACAACACTGACTAACTTACTATGACCAAATAAATTTTGAAGATAACTACTTTACAATAACTATTTCTTTTAGTTTTCTTTGTGATCCAATAAATATTTTTACTTATTAGTATTTTCTTTGACACACATATTTTTATCCTAAGAAGTAATCTATGCAACAGATTCAACAATAATGCTGGAAATACTATGTGGAGAAATCATTATTTTAAAAGTAACTATAATACATGCTTTTTTTGACTCTGTAGCTTATAGATTCTGGATGAGGTTCTCTTCTTAAATCATGGCGATTAATATCTCCCAGCAACCCAATAGTAAGTCCTCATTTCTTCTGCTATAATTTCTCCGAGAGCTGTCAAAGGGAAGGGGTTCAGCAGGGACCTGTGTATACATGTAACTGATGTATACAAATTGGCAGTGAGCTGTTACAGTGCCTTGTAGAGTATTTACAGTCCCTTTCAGTATCAATTCACCTTCCCTGCTCTCTTTTATTTATGTTTTACTGTTCTGCTACACTGATGATGATGCTAAAGCCACTAGTAGTTTTTGCAAACTTCAAAGTGCCTATACCCCCTGGGATGCGTAATCTTTGTTCTGCAATCACCGTAACACTGCATTTTATTATTATTTTTTTTTCAATTCTTGATGTAATAGGTTATTTTCAAGTTCCCAGAAACTTTCAGAAATAAGTAAACATATTGTGGCTAACCCTGAAAAGATAATGATGATGATGATGATGATGATGATGATTCAGAAATAATAAAAAGACCAAAAAATTTTTAACTTAGATTATACGTACAGATTATAAAGTTTAAAGACCAGGTCTCTCTAAGTTACTCAGCCAGGCCTCACATTCCTGTGCTCAAGCAATCCTCCTGCTTTGGCCTCCTGATTAGCTGGCACTATAGGAACATGTCACCACTTCAGTTGATTTAGATAATTTAATAATTCATCTGTTTCAAGGAAAATGGTGGGGTCTGATGAGTTTTCATTCTGTCATTACCAAGGCTAGAACAGAGAATCCAAGTACATTTCTGACATTCTAAGAAAACTTTTAAGTAAGCTCACAAATCTAAGCAAATTTGTCTCTCTAGATGAATATCATTTTTCTTCTATTAGGATTGGTCCTGGATTTTTATAAAAGCAAGTAAATAAACAGAGTGTAGAGGTTTCAGAGGTATACATCGTTAAAAAATATATATATATATTTGTTCCATAATGTACTACCCTTCCTGCCATTAAACAACAACAAATGATGTTATTTGAGGGGAATTTAAACTGTCTAACAAAAATGTATTTACTTTGCTAGGTTTTGGCATATAGAAACAAAAAACTTTTTCTTGACCCCAAAGTTACTTGTTTCATTTTTATAAGGGTCACTCTAGAAATAAAATTCTAGAAATAAAATTCTAGAAATAAAATTCACCAATATATTATGCATAGAGGAAAACATCCTTTTCCTACATGGAAATGTTTCTTTGACGTCACAAAACTCAGAAAACACAAGCATATTCTATTAACATTAAGAACATTTGATCATCAGAAAGTATGTCTAAGACAGTGAAAATGCAAGGTTCCAAGTGAGACATTTGCTGTACATATATCTAGTGAAATTATTGTATCTGGAATACGTAAAATGTTGCTTCAAACTGAAAAGAAGAAAGAAAATAGATAACCCAATGGGAAAACACAATACTGCAGGCACTTCAAAAAAGAATATATCCAAATGACCAAGAAACATGTAGATATGGGCTCAACCTCATTAGTTCTCAGCAGAATAAAAATTACAACAATAACATACTATTAAACAACCAAAATTGCAAAAATTAAAGATAGTGACAATTACATGTACTGGTGAAGATGTGGAGCAACCAGAGTTTTCATAGACTGCTGCTGTGAGTACAAATTTGGCAAACACTCTGCCAGTATTTCCTAATGATGAACATGTGGTTAGCTTATAACCAGGCAATCCCACTGTTTTTATATACCTAATGGAAATGTTAAACATATTAACTAGCATTCATAACCAGGAACATTTGTAGCAGAGCTTTTATATAGCCTCATACTGGAAACACCCAAAAAGTCAATTATCTGTGAAATGAATTAGTAAATTCTGAACTACTTATGCAATAGAATTCGATACAACAACAAATAGAAACAAATTACTACTATATTCAACACCAGGAATTAATCTTACTGATATATTATTAAGCAAGAAAATCAGTTAGAAAAAACTAGTTCTATATTATTCAGAAGCATCCAAAACTAATTTGTTGGGATATTCTAAATAGTTAGATAGTGGTTACATTGGGTAGGAATAATGAATAGGTAGGGGCACACAGGGGACTTTTTGAAGTCCTAATAATACTCTGTTTTCAATTTGGGTGCTAATTCCAAAGGGTCACCTACTTTTTGAAAATGAAGAGTTTACATACATTTATATATATATATATATTTACACACACACAAACACATATATACACACACATATATACATACACACACTTATATGTGTGTATATATACATGCCACTATACTGTAGGTAGCTATCTTTACTGAATGTATCTATATTTATTTGTTACATTATAAACTTATTTTAATCTCACTATCTTTATTTTCAAAATGTGATATTGGTAGTAATGTTAGATGATAAATGCCTTCATTTGTTTTACCTGCAAGATTCCATATGTAAGATTATTCCAGTTTTTTATAAATTGATTCTAAGTATTAAATGCAATAAAGAGGACTTACAAACATAGTCAATTCACAACAAAAGAAAGATTATTTCATTTTAAATCTTCTTAGGTTCCTTTGTATAATTCCCTGGCATCAAGACCCTGAACTTTGTTTGAGTCATCTGGTCTTGTTCATCTTCTTGTGGGTCTCTCATTGTTAATATATCATGTGGTCTATTCTGCACGATATCTCCATATTTACATAGCTCAGAACCCTTCTTGCTAAAGTTAGACCCTGTGTATGTGATTTATCCATAGTAAGGTAGAGATTTAATTATTAATTGATTCTGCTTCCTTCTTATATGTTCTTTATAATTCTGACATGAACTATACTTGAAATTTCTGTGCTTTAAATTCTCTAACCTTTGCCTACCACTTATCTGTGGAATCGAGGAATGGGCATTCTTTTGATAAGCAGTGGACTTCTCACCTAGTTGGGATTGGGATGGATGATTGAGGGTAGCAATTAAATTCCCACTGATGAGAGAAAATACTTGCTATTTGGAGGTGACGATGAAAAACAGATTTCTCTTTTACCCATCATGTATAGCCAATAGAAATAATGACTTCTTATAATTTAATCACTTAGTTTCCAAAATTAAGTCAGTTTGACGCTTTGACTTCCAGATATTCCTTTCTCAGCACTACTATAGACTTATTGCCTAGGCACGGTGAATTCAGGATTTGGGGGCCTGAAACTTAAATGGTTGGAAGGACTCTTTAAGCTGGAAGCATTATCCTCAGCACACTAACACAGGAACAGAAAATCAAATACCACATGTCCTCACCTACAAATGGGAGCTGAACAATGAGAACACATGGACACAGGGAGGGGAACAACACAAAATAGGGCCTCTCGGAGGGCGGGGTGGGGGGAGGGAGAGTATCAGAATAAATAGCTACCGCATGTAAGGTTTAATAAGTAGGTGATGGGTTGAAAGGTGCAGCAAACTACCATGGGACACGTTTACCTGTGTAACAAACCTGCATGTCCTGCACTTGTATCTTGGAACTTAAAATAAAAATAAAATAAAATACATTATAAAAAATCTTAAATGCCATATTAGATATGCAGGTGGCTATTTATTCTTAATGTTAGTATTTTACCAGATTGAGTCCTGATAAGGGTCCATTACATAAAGGGTGTAAGAGTTTATGTGTCAACTTCCTCATGTTAAAAGTACCCCACAAGGATTTTATGCTGGTTTTAATTTGAAAAATCTTTTATCTGAATTTTCTGATACTTATCTCTGTGATCTGGTGACAAATCCAGTTTTTGTCATTCTAAAATTCGAACTGCAGATATTTTTATTTAGAAAACAGTCATAATTCTATTTTCTATCCACTGAGATCTACTAATTTGGTGTTCCTACCAAAACATCCTTCTGTTACATGGGTGCCCATTTTTCTCATGTCTGTAGGACTTTGCGTCTTTAGCTAAAATACCTCTCCTTCTTGTTGAACAAAGGGAATCTTATACATTCTTCAAAGTTTATTTTTTATTTTATTTTATTTTATTTTATTTTATTTTATTTTATTTTATTTTATTTTTATTACTTTTTTTGAGATGGAGTCTTGCTCTGTCTCCCAGGCTGGAGTGTGATGGTGCCATCTTGGCTCACTGCAGGCTCCGGATTCATGCCATTCTCCTCCCTCAGCCTCTGGAGTAGCTGGGACTACAGGTGCCCACCATCATGCCCGGCTAATTTTTTGTATTTTAAGTAAAGATGAGGTTTCACCGTGTTAGCCAGGTTGGTCTCGATCTCCTGACCTCGTGATCCACCCGCCTCGGCCTCCCAAAGTGCTGGGATTACAGGCGTGAGCCACCGCACCCAGCCTCAAAGTTTATTTTAAATACAACTCACTGAATGAAGGTAGATCCTTCTGTAGTGCCAGTTACACTCTCCTGTATGCCTCCCTTCATTGTGTTATTACTGTGTTCACTCATAGTCTTTACACAGTGGGTAGTATTTTCTTCAGGAGAAAGGATCAAGCCTTTTTATTTTATATCCTCACCCAATTACCTCACACAGAGGAGCCATAATAGGTCCATACTATATAATCATGTATGTCTGCTGACTGCCTTAATCTCAAATAATAAATTTGGGTTTTGTAAAAAACCATCAAAGTGTGATAAAACATGGTGTTTGAACATGAAGATTTTGTTCTGTTGCCCCAGAAACAATGCATGTGTGTATATGTGTGTAGAAATATATATTGTATTTATATTATTGTAACCTTGTGGGAGATATTATTTGAAAAATCGAGTGTCTATTTTCTAAAAGCGTGTTTAAATAATAAGTGATATTCTTGAATAAAGTACTATTTGGAAATAACCTGCCCCTATCTGTCTTCTCACTCCCAAATAATGTCCTTCAACATTTAATCAAAGAAAAGAAACAGGAATTGGTTGCCTAAGCAGCTGCAGATCACCTTGAACAGAAACACAGAAACATATTCCAACTGTTTTGGAAAAAAAATACAGCACCAATTATGCTTAAGAAACAAAAGGGAAGCCATCCTGAATTAATATAAAATGAAGGAAATGGTAATTATTTGATCCAAAGGTTTCCTGAATTTCACAGTTCCAATGTCTTTTGGAACTGCTTCATGCTGAGCACAGTATATACAGACAGGAATGTGAAATGAAGTCATGTTGAGGGCTCTGGGGTGTGACAAAAAGTTGCCGTGCCTTTTAAGAATGATTGAATGAAATGCTTTGTTCTCCAGTTTCAGCGGCCAGCTCAGGCTCAGTTGCTTTTGAGCATGCCATATTTATTAGAGACAACAAAGAGAGAAGCAAATTTACAGCCACAACTCTATGCACCTCCTAAAAAGGGGCTGGGAATCAACAACTCAGTAATTCTCAGCCAAGTGTTGCCATAAGTAAACAAAGTTCCAATCCTATTAGCAAATATGATCTTTCTTCAAAGACTTATATTAGCTTCTTTCACAGAAGCCAAACAGCCAGTTTAGTCATTTCTCTCGGTTTTGATTTTTAAATACACTGCCATATAAGTCAATCAGGCAAATTTCCCTACTCGACAGAGAGAGATGACATAGTAGATAACCTTGGGCATGTTCCATGGGCTCTTGAAATCCTATTCTACCTTAGTGACATAAAATCATTCTGATTTTAATGTAAGCACCAAAAAATGATACCTGACTCAGTAGTTCATTAGATAAAACTGGTCAAGAAGCTAATTTTTATTATTACTACTCTGAGGACATAAAGAGTGCTATGGGTCAAAATCCTGAAAAGTATATTTAGTTGTAGAAGAAAATCTACTTTAAGTATTTATTGTTTAAATAAGTTTTCATTTGTTTTCAAATGAAAATGCGAATTTTCAAGTTTTTATAAAAGATAGATAAAATTGGATGCCTTCACTCTTACCTTTTCTTGAAATATTTCCTGATGCATCAGTCCTCGTTAAACAATTATTTTTGTATACTACCATATTAGTTATTGCTTTTACACATTTTTTTTTTTTTTTTTTTTTTTTAGATGGAGTCTCACTCTATCTCCCAGGATGGAGTGCAGTGGTGCAATCATGGCTCACTGCAGCGAGTTCAAACCATTCTCCTGCCTCAGTCTCCTGAGTAGCTGGGATTACGGGCGTGTGCCACCACACTTAACTGATTTTTGTATTTTTAGTAGAGATGGGTTTTCACCATGTTGGCCAGGCTGGTCACGAACTCCTGATCTCAAATGATCTACCCACCTAGGCCTCCCAAAGTGCTGAGATTACAGGTGTGAGCCACTGCACTCATCTGGCTTTTACACTTTTAATTCTATGCAGACTAAATGATAGTTCAACAATTTTTTTCATTATGACTGAAAAGCTTTTTTTAAAAATACAAAATTTTATGTTGCATTTTCTGTAACAGACCTGCTGCTCCTGAACATTTGACAAAAAGCAGGGAGTAGATCTGCGTTTAACAACTCTAACTGAATCTCTACTCTCTTTTTATTTTTAAAAAAAGTTTAATTCAAGCTATCAGCCAAATTTTCCACTGCATAGTTATTACTGGGTTAATGGAGAACTTTCAGTTCTTCAGCTTCTAAAGTGCTTTTTAGAAAAGCTGATGTTTCATTCTCACTATCACTTTAGAATTTTCAGCAGTATGAGTTACCACATCATACTGCTGAATTGAACAAAGTTTTTCAGCTCATACTTTGAAATATTCAATATTATTTTATTATCTATTACAAATAAATGTGAAGTATTTCTGTGTCAGAAACATAATCATAATTCTCTTGTCTTTTAAAAAATATTCACTATCCTCAGTTAAGAAATCACAGTTCAGATTATTTGAAGATTAACATCTTAGTGATTTAAATTATTATCAACATATGATAGTACCCTTGTTTAGAGATAAGATTCTTGGGTGGGGTTGAGCTTAAGATTTAAGAGCCATGCTTTGGCGACAGTAAAATGCTGAGTTCAGTAAAAATGAACTTATCAGTTATAGCCATGACTTCTGAAACTGGGGAAGGCTGACATTGATGCAAAGTATAGCTTCTTATTCAACACTTACTAGGGACAAATTACCATCCAACGTAATGAGGGGAGTCCTACATGGGCAATACGCCTGGCCATTCTTAACCAGCACATTGAGACTTATATGTGATAAAATTTACAAAGTAAATTTATAAAGTACTTTACCAAGTAAAGTAAATTTTTACAAAGTAAAAATTACAAGGTAAACCTAATAATTTTCAGCCTATTTCTAATTACAGGGATCAAGCACTTTGCACTATAATAGCTGTAAGTGTTCTCTGTGAAGTTTCCACCAAGTATCCATAAATACAGTCCTAATTCAGATCTGGTTTATAGTCCTAATATCAATCATAATAGCTGTGTGTTCTTGAACAAGTTTCTTAAACTGTCTGGATTTCAGTTTAATAAATAATAAATAGGCCGGGCGCGGTGGCTCAAGCCTGTAATCCCAGCACTTTGGGAGGCTGAGGCGGGCGGATCACGAGGTCAGGAGATGGAGACCACCCTGGCTAACACGGTGAAACCCCGTTTCTACTAAAAAATACAAAAAACTAGCCAGGCGAGGTGGCGGGCGCCTGTAGTCCCAGCTACTTGGCAGGCTGAGGCAGGAGAATGGCGTGAACCCAGGAGGCGGAGCTTGCAGTGAGCTGAGATTCGGCCACTGCACTCCAGCCTGGGTGACAGAGCGAGACTCCGTCTCAAAATAAAATTAAATTAAATTAAATAAATAAATAAATAAATAATATTAGGCAATTTTCTAGGATTCACTTCAAATATGTCTTTCAAGTCTAGTTGAAGCGGAAACATTTAATAAGTTAGCAAGACCTTGCAGTCAGTGGGGATTCTCATATTTTATTATTTTTTATTCTTTCACCATAATTAAAAAAATACTGGAGAACAAAAAGAATAGAAATATATAACACTACAAATGTATCAATTAGATTCAGTCATAAAATAGTTCCTTGAGATGTTTTGCTTACACTATGTGTACTGGTTAGCAAAGGTTGCTGAAGCAGTGAATGATTAACAGAGTGGATGTTGTAAATAATGGGAATTTATTGTTTCCCAGTTCTAGAGGCCAGAAGTACAAAATGAAAGTGTGAGAAGGGTTAAGTCTTTCTGAGGTTTGAGAGGAAACTCATAGATGGCTGTCTTCTTCCTCACCTCATCATCTATGTGTATCTCTGTGTCCAAATTTCTCCCTTCAATAAAGAAATAAGTCACACTGGATTGGGACTTACACTAATGACCTCAATTTAAGGTGACTACCTCTGTAAAAAAAACTCATCTCCAAATAAGGTCACATTCCGAAGTACTGGGGTTAGGACTTCAAGATATTTTGGGGTACACAATTCAGTCCATAACACTATGTAAATATTTGAGTAGGTTAATAATTTGACTTATTTTCTATTACAATTGTCAAGAGCTTATGCACAGGCACAACCTGAATTTCCATGAGAAATACATGTATTTCCTATGGGAGATATCAGTATTACTGACAATATTGCCATTAAATAAGATGGTGGACATTATTTTTTATTCAATATTACTGACAATATTGCCATTAAATAAGATGGTGGACATTATTTTTTATTACTTGCTGTAATGATTAATTTTATGTGTCAACTTGACTAGGAGAAGGAGCCCAGTTGTGTGGTAAAACAGATCTAGATGCTTCTTTGAAGGTATTTGTGAACGTGAATATCATTTACTATCATTTGACTTTAAGTAAAGTAAATTATCCATCATAACAAAGGTGGGCCTCATTCAGTTAGTTGAAGGCCTTGAGAAAAAAGAAGTTTGCTGAGGAAGAAGCAAGTCTACTTCAAGACCACAATATAGAACTCTGCCTGAGTTTTTTTTTTTTTTTTTTTTTTTTTTTTGAGGCGGTGTCTCACTCTGTCTCCCAGGCTGGAGTGCAGTGGCACAATCTCGGCTCACGGTGAGCTCCGCCTCCTGGATTCACGCCATTCTCCTGCCTCAGCCTCCGAGTAGCTGGGACTACAGGCGCCCATGACCTCGCCCGGCTAGTTTTTTTTTTTTTTTTTTTTTTTTTTTTTTTTTGTATTTTAGTAGAGACGTGGTTTCACCGTGTTAGCCAGGATGGTCTCCATCTCCTGAGCTCATGATCCGCCCGTCTCGGCCTCCCAAACTGCTGGGATTACAGGCCTGAGCCACCGCGCCTGGCTCGGCCTGAGTTTTATCTGGTCTGTCCTACAGATTTTAAACTCAAGACTATGACGTCAACTCTTACTTGAATTTCCAGCCTGCTCGAATGCCCTACAAATTTCAAACTTTCCAGCTTCCACAATCACATAAGCCAATTTTTTTATATAAATCTTACTGTCGTATATATATATAGTATATATACATTTCTGTTTATATGTAGAAAGAGAAAACTCTTATTAAAATATTTATAAACCTATTATCAATAATGTTTTGTATGTATTAGATATTAATTATATTAGCAAACATGGAATAGACTATGCTGTAATGACAAATAATTTCAAATCTCAGGAGCTCAAGAAAACAAAACCTAGATCTTCTGTATGAAACTTAACCATTTTGCATTGGTAGGGACATCTGCTCCTCACAGACATATAAGTATCTTCTGTATTGTCACTCTTATCTGCTTTTCAGTGCTTCAGCCCTCAAAAGAAATGCACCATTTTTAGTTACAGTTCATTGGCTGTCATTAGTCACATGGTCTACCTTTGTGTAATGCGGCTGGGGAGGGTTATCATCTATGAGTTCAGGAGAAAAATCTTAAATAATTGTGAATGCTAGTAATGCCTACCACAAAATGTGATTAAAAACACTTGAAGTAATATCATAGCTGGGCTCGGCGGCTCAAGCCTGTAATCCCCACACTTTGGGAGGCTGAGGCCGGTGGATCACGAGGTCAGGAAATAGAGACCATCCTGGCTAACACAGTGAAACCCTGTCTCTACTAAAAATATTAAAAAATTAGCCAGGCGTGGTGGCGGGGGCCTGTAGTCCCAGCTATGCGGGAGGCTGAGGCAGGAAAATGCCGTGAACCCGGGAGATGGAGCTTGCAGTGAGCCAACATTGTGCCACTGCACTCCAGCCTGGGTGACAGAGCGAGACTCTGTCTCAAAAAACAAAACAAAACAAAATAAAATAAAATAAAGCACTGCTTCAGAAAAGTCTCTATTAACATTGTCTTGTTTTTGTCTTTTCTGTATTAACTTATTCAATTTAATTATTTCCCTCTTTAAGCATGACTCTTCTATTGTTCTTATTATTTCTTTCTATATTAATACTTAATTTCTTTTTAGCAGAAGTAACAGTGTGACATAATGATTAAGAGAAGTTGACTTGAAACAAAATAGTCCTGGAGTTGAATTCTAGCTGTGCCCCTTACTAGCTGTCCCTTGTATTCCTACAATTTAGCAACATTGATTAGCCTTAGACTCAATATCAAGCTTAACCTCAGAATAGGTAAGAAATAAAAGATATACTGTATATAAAGGGCATAGCATAATTATGCCTTAGAAATAATTAATGATCAATACATTGCAATTTCAGTTTTTAATCATTGAATTATTGTGATTCTTTAAACAAATTTTAATATAGTGGTCTGTCTCAGTAGTTTACTCAGGCCTTGCTGAATGAAGTGAAATAGCGCCTTGTAACATAATATGCTATAGCTCACTTCCATTACTTCCTGTGTTTTCTAAATCTCAGCGTCAACATTTCTGCTACAAGACTATATACTAAGGCCATTGTTAAAAAGAATTCATTCATTTTATAGTATATTTCCTTAATAATCATACTAATTTGACAATTTTATATTCTTAAATATGCTACATATTTATAAATGCCCCAATGAGATATATTTTGGTGAACTTTTCAAAGTAGAAGAGCTAACTTTCTGCTAACATGGAATATTTGTAGCAAATTAGTTATTGATTCAATAACGTTCTAATCCTGTATTCTATGACTTTTATCCTAATGATCCTGTCATTTTTTTTTTAAGGCAGTCACTTTCAAAACATATTTACCATTTATGTAAATGTGTAGTTGTACAACCATGAAGTTTAATCCAAGAGTTGGAATACTGTTTACAAACTTCAGGATTTCAAACAATATTCTCAATCTCTCTGATATATTCTTTCATAAAATAATGATAATTATTTACACTTTTAAGGGTTTGAAACTTTTTGAACTATTAAAAAATATCAGTATATACAAAGCAACTAAGACTCTAAGGAAGAATTTAAGTCTGAAGTATTCATACTGTGAATGTGAATGTGTGTGTGGTGGGAGGGGATGGGGATCTGAAAAGAGAAAAGGAAAAAGAGTATGCCTTAAAATATTCTCATACCAGTGGGTAAAATAGGAGTAGCCAAATCATTGCTGACAGTGGTCAGGAAAAGAATGCCCATGATTAAAAGAGCACAATTTATTTTGTAAGGTAATTTTAATTAGTGTTTTGACAAAGATACAACTTTCACAACCAGGTATGATTTTTAATTTTTTTTTAATCAAAGAAATCCACTTTCTTTAGTTTTCTTGAGATCGATAGCCTTTTAATTTCATTTAGTTTTTACTTTTCTTTTAATACACAAGAATCTAAGAAATATTTTAACTTTTTTCTTAACTTGATATTAAGAAAAGAAAAACAGTATACATGTCATGATAAGTGAAACAGGGCAATTTGGCTTCTAAATACAATAGATGGTAGTGAACTGTAGATTTTGTACCCTCAAGATGGAAAGCTTCAGTTGAATTCATCTCATTATTTGACAGTCACATTTTTCAGGAGAAGTGGGAAATTTGGAATTACATGTAAAAACCTTTCCATTTTTAAATGTGAGTAACATCTTCTACCTATAAACACTGAACATATTAACACTTTTTTGAGACTAAAGTAAAATATATTTTAGAGGTGAACAGGGCCTGTGTGTTGCCAATCTGTGGACATAATTAGGGACATAATTGTCTACAGGAATTATTTTGAAACATTTAGCAAGATCTGCCTGCTCCAAATATGTTCTCTAACATCACACTGTAGTCTTGGTACTGCCTTTTCTAGATCACTGGCCTGAGCTTTTGACTAGAATTTCTGTAGAAAGGATAGAGTTAACTTGATGCACGTTACTCAGAGTTAGAGGGAATCTTGCTTATTTCTCTTTCATTAATATATTGAAAAAAAAGTTATTGTTATGTTTTTTGAGGGGAAGGGATTTTATGAAGGAATGAGGAGACAGAGAAAAAGAAGAAACTAGCAACAAACAAGAAAGGACCATATCTATCTCAGTCCTGGGAGAACAGATATCCTAGAATGAGTAAGAATCCTGATAGACTGCCTTACTTCAATCACATTTGCCCTTGGAAAAGCATCATGGGAAAAAAAGAGAGCTTAAGTACAAGTACAACTGAACAAAACTTCTGTTTGAGTTTACTTGATTCTTGCCAATCAGAAAGAAGACTACTTAAAATGATATTTTTACAAGCCGACTCTTACTCATTTCCAAAGTCCAGGGCCTCTGATCATTGTTGATTATTGCATTTCTTTGTGAAGCTATACCTTAAATAAAGTATTCTTCAGGCACTGGGCTTACATTATCCTTATAGTTGTCCTTCTCATAAGAAAAGAGAAATTCCAGTCTTGCACTTCCCAAGTCAATGTTCTCAAAACATATCAAATTCTATTTTCTTGAGTCATGTGCATACTCCTGCACCCAAGCTTTGGTCCTATATATATATAAATTACATTTATACTATAATAAATTACATAGTATGGTACAGAGTACATAGTATATGTCATATGCAGTACTGTAGCATACTCTGCTCTCTCTGTATATTACATATATTATCATTGTAGGGTTTTGAATTGAATAAAAAGTCATAGTAAGAATTTACTTGAACATTTGATTACTGAGAATATATACATAGAAAACTTGTTGAATTGAAACCACATTTTTCTATATGAATAAAGGGAGAAGGGTTTTTTTTTTTAAATATGTTTACAAGTATTAGTAATAATTTTGGATATTTTCCAGATACCTGACCTGAGCTTTTGAATAGAATTTTTCTAGAAAGGATAGAGTTAACTTCATGCACGATACTCTGGGTTAGAGGCAATCTTGCTTATTTCTCTTTCATTAACATGTTAGAAAAAAGTTTATTGTTATTATGTTTTTGGAGGGGAAGGGATTTTATGAAAGGAAGGGGGAAACAGAGTAAAAGAAGAAACTAGCAACAAACAAGAAAGGACCGTATCTACGGCAGTCCTTGCAGAACAGATATCCTAGAATGAGTAAGAGTAAGCATGAGTAAGTACTCTGCAAAGCGGGCCTCTTTGTGCTCACCATATATCATACATCAGGGTAATTCCAAAACACATGGTATGCACTAAAGGATGTGTTTTACTGAGGGAAATGTACTAGGTAAGTGTTCAATAAGGAGAGAAAATACATTTCCTTCTGACCCTCTTTTAATCCTATGGAGAAACATGCATGACGATGACACTTTCTAGATATGCAGTGGAGTATTTCATTTTGAACAGTAGAAGGGATACTCTATAATCCTCACAATTTTAGAAAGCTACTGGGAAACCAATCATTCTGAGTTGCAATTCTAGCTATTTAGAATTGTTGCCTAAGAAATACAGTTGCCTATTACCTGGAATACCTAGGTATCTGTGGGAAGTTGACTTCAGGAACAACACCTCCTGCCAGGAGAAGGAAAGCACTCAACCCTAGAAGAGCAGAGTTTGAGGGCACGTTTCTATTGACTAGTGAGCCTCAGGTCACTGTTGACTCATTGTTCAGGTAATAGACTATGCTCCTGGGTTCATTCTGAAAGAGTCCTTCTTGTCAAACTACACTTCAAATGTAAAGTTTCGTTCTACCATGTTCTCACAGTGAATATCAGAGACAAATCATCTGCTTCAAGGAGGAAGAGGGGGCAAGTAACATTTTGAAATATGCCAGAACATTCTGTTCTTCTTAATAAGGCCTTCTCTTAACATATTAACTATTTACCAGAATCTAACCTATTGGGGTTTTATGAGTGCCTAACCCAACTGAAGTAAGGGAAATACTCAATTTCGGCCCATGCTAGCCATCCTGTCTCACCTAAGGAAACGGAATAAACTGAGAGGTACTTGTGAGATTCACAATCTAGGGTCACAGGCTCACTAAAAGATTGAGACCTGATTACAAAACTATAGAACACTTTTTCTCCTCCCACATCTTACCAATATGTTACTAAAAGCCTATATACTGAAATTCCTTTCACCTGTATGTCTTTTCAGGCAAAAGAAATTATGAGGCATACTGAAAAGTAAAAAACGCAATTTTAAGCATCAGAACCAGACTCAAATATGGCCAGAATACCAGAATTATCAGACTGGGAATTTAAAGCAACTACGTTTAATATGTGAAGGGCTCTAATGGAACAAAGTAGACAACATGCAAGAACTAATGAGTAATGTTGGCAGAGAGAACATGACATACTCAATTAAAAAATGGGCCAAAGACCTTAAGAGATACCTCATCAAAGAAGATATGGAGATGGCAAGTAAGCATATCAAAAGATAATCCGTAGCATGTCATAAAGAAAATGTAAATTAAAACAACAAGATACACACCTATTAGAATGGCCAAATTTCAGAATACTGACAATACCAAATACAGGTAAAGATGTGGAAAAACAGGAAGTCTCATTCATTACTGCTTGGAATAAACAATGGTACAGCCACTTTGGAAGACCGTTTGATAGTTTATTACTAAACTAAACCTACCCTAAACCTACCTTACCATACGATCCAGCAGTTGAGCTCCCTAGTATTTGCCAAAATGGATTTTTGATATCAAGTTATGAGAAGACATGAAGGATCCTTAAATGCATATTACTAAATGAAAGAAGCCAATCTGAAAAGGCTGAAAGGCAAAACTATGAGGACAGTAAAAAGATCAGTAGTTCCCAGAAGTTAGAGGGAGGAAGGGATGAACAGGCACAGCACAGAGGATTTTTTCAGTGGTGAAACTACTTTGTATGATACTATAATGGTGGATATATGTCCTTATATGTTGGTCAAAACCAACAGAATGTACAACAAGAGGGAAACCTAAGGTCAACTGTGGACTTTGGGTGATAATGTTGTGTCAATGTAATTGCTAAATTATCCATAGATAATTTCAAAAGCTTCCCATGAGATATAAATAATCTGGGTGTTGTTTGTAGACATGAATTGAGTAAACACTCTAATTCTCTCAGGAGTTCAATGATCCCAGAATAATTTTTGTGGATAATTTTTTTGACAGTTTTTTAATGTTCCTCTACTGTGAGATAAAGAAGTTTGCAAGAAGACATTGAAAGAACTCTTTTTTTCTTTTGAAGAAAAATGTATTGAACTTTTAAGAATTACAAAAGTTTGGCAATATCTAAAATTGTTAAAATGACCACAACTTCCCCATAAAATGCAAGTAAGTATGTCAAAAGATACTTCATAGCATGTCATAAAGAAAATGAAAATTAAAACAACAGGTCACCACTACACACCTATTAGACTGGCAAAATTCAGAATACTGATAATATAAAATGCAGATGAAGAAAATGCAAAGTATTTACTTGCAATAAAGCACAATGATAAATAAGATTTTTGTTCGTGAATTAGTATATGTAAGTATAAGACAGAATATCATAAATAATAAAAGTAAGTAGGAACGATTAGAGTTATGTCTCTTGATAGGGGTTGGCTGTTTCCCTACCCAAATCTCATGTTGAATTGTAATCCCCAGTTTTGGAGGTTGGGCCTGGTCAGAGGTGATTGGATCATGGGGGTGGTTTCTAATAGTTTAGCACCATCCCCCTAATTCTGTATTGTGATAGAGTTCTTACGAGATCTGGTTGTTTGAAAGTGTATAGCACCTCCCTGCTTGCTCTCTCTTCCTTGCTGGCCATTTCAAAATGTACTTGCTTCCCCTTTGCCTTCCACCATGATTGTAAGTTTCCCGAGGCCTTCCCAGAAACAGAAGCCTGTACAGCCTGCAGAACTGTGAACCAAGTAAACTTCTTTTTAAAAAAATTATCCAGTTTCAATTATGTCTTTATAGCAGTATGAAAATGGACTGATACCTCTCTTTATGTTAAATATCATTAGAAGTTTTCATTTCTCCTGGAAAACTTGGGTCCAAAAACATAGAATTGGGTGCCTCCATGTGGTATGGTAGGAAATTCCAAGACTCTGAAAGGAACATCACAACCTGAGTAGACCATGGCAACATTCAAAGATAGAAAATGTAGGGCAAGGTAAAAATTGAGGGTGAAGGGAGAGAAAAAGCAGATAATATGAATATAGCTCAAATGGAGGGGAAGCTTTATTAGTGAGATGCCTTGAACATCCAAGTAGAGATATCCAAAAGGCAGTTAGCTACATGGGCTTAGATACAATGGAAAGGAAAGGAACCTACTTCTTGTTATAGAATCTATAGAGAAGGAACAAGGGAAAATGAACATTGTTTTTATAACTGACAAATTATCAAGTGACCCAGAGCATACACAAGAAAGAATCGTGTTAGCCTGGTGGATCAAGGTAGACTTCCCTGAGGGAGAAACATTTAAGTTATGAATTAATCAGTTACTGAGTATTAGCCAGGCGGAAGGAAGAGTATTCTGATCAAATGAAAGAAATTGTACAAAAGCCTGAAATAGGGAGAAGTACAGCACAGCAGAGGAACCAAAATCAAGCCTTACGTCTGCCCAGTGATTATCACTACAGGTAGCTGAGTCTTTTGGTAAGAATGGGTTCTTCCAGAGGCACAACTAAGCAAGAAGAGAAGAAGTTCAAACAAGAGACCCTAGGGGAACAGTAACAGTATTCATTCAAAGGAAAGTCCCTATGTTGAAAAATTTATAAAATGACCATGAATCAATATCCATATCTTTTAAAAAATTGCTTACTTTTTTTTTCAGTATTGTGTGCATTAACATTGATAATAATTTATTTTTTTAAAAGCAGTTTCTGGGAGCAAGATGGCCGAATAGGAACAGCTCCAGTCTCCAACTCCCAGCACGAGCAACACAGAACACAGGTGATTTCCGCATTTTCAACTGAGGTACTGGGGTCATCTCACTGGGGAGTGCTGGACAATCAGTGCTGGTCAGCTGCTGCAGCCTGACCAGTGAGAGCTGACGCAGGCCGAGGCATCGCCTCACCTGGGAAGTGCAAGGGGGAAGGGAATCCGTTTTCCTAGCCAGGGGAACTGAGACACACAACACCTGGAAAATCGGGTAACTCCCACCCCAATACTGTGCTTTAAGCAAATGGGCACACCAGGAGATTATATCCCACACCTGGCCGGGAAGGTCCCACGGCCACGGAGCCTCCCTCATTGCTAGCACAGCAGTCTGTGATCTAACCTGAAGGCAGCAGCGAGGCTGGGGGAGGGGTGCCCACCATTGCTGAGGCTTAAGTAGGTAAACAAAGCCACTGGGAAGCTCGAACTGGGTGGAGCTCACAGCAGCTCAAGGACACCTGCCTGTCTCTGTAGACTCCACCTCTGGGGACAGGGCACAACTAAACAAAAACAAAAAGCAGCAGAAACCTCTGCAGACGCAAACGACTCTGTCTGACAGCTTTGAAGAGAGTAGTGGATCTCCCCACACGGAGGTTGAGATCTGAGAAGGGACAGACTGCCTGCTCAAGTGGGTCCCTGACCCCTGAGTAGCCTAACTGGGAGACATCCCCCACTAGGGGCAGTCTGACACCCCACACCTCACAGGGTGGAGTACACCCCTGAGAGGAAGCTCCCAAAGTAAGAATCAGACAGGTACACTCGCTGTTCAGCAATATTCTATCTTCTGCAACCTCTGCTGCTGATACCAAGGCAAACAGGTCTGGAGTGGACCTCAAGCAATCTCCAACAGACCTGCAGCTGAGGGTCCTGACTGTTAGAAGGAAAACTATCAAACAGGAAGGACACCTATACCAAAACCCCATCAACACGTCACCATCATCAAAGATCAGAGGCAGATAAAACCACAAAGGTGGGGAAAAAGCAGGGCAGAAAAGCTGGAAATTCAAGAAATAAGAGCTCATCTCCCCCTGCAAAGGAGCGCAGCTCATCGGCAGCAATGGATCGAAGCTGGTCAGAGAATGACTTTGACGAGATGAGAGAAGGCTTCAGTCCATCAACCTTCTCAGAGCTAAAGGAGGAATTAAGTACCCAGCACAAAGAAACTAAAAATCTTGAAAAAAGAGTGGAAGAATTGACAGCTAGAATAATTAATGCAGAGAAGGTCATACATGAAATGACAGAGATGAAAACCATGACACGAGAAATACGTGACAAATGCACAAGCTTCAGTAACCGACTCAATCAACTGGAAGAAAGAGTATCAGCGATTGAGGATCAAATGAATGAAACGAAGTGAGAAGAGAAACCAAAAGAAAAAAGAAGAAAAAGAAATGAACAAAGCCTGCAAGAAGTATGGGATTATGTAAAAAGACCAAATCTACGTCTGATTGGGGTGCCTGAAAGTGAGGTGGAAAATGGAACCAAGTTGGAAAACACTCTTCAGGATATCATCCAGGAGAACTTCCCCAACCTAGTAGGGCAGGCCAACATTCAAATTCAGGAAATACAGAGAACGCCACAAAGATACTCCTCGAGAAGAGCAACTCCAAGACACATAATTGCCAGACACACCAAAGTTGAAATGAAGGAAAAAATCTTAAGGGCAGCCAGAGAGAAAGGTCGAGTTACCCACAAAGGGAAGCCCATCAGACTAACAGCAGATCTCTCGGCAGAAACTCTACAAGCCAGAAGAGAGTGGGGCCCAATATTCAACATTCTTAAAGAAAAGAATTTTCAACCCAGAATTTCATATCCAGCCAAACTAAGTTTCGTAAGTGAAGGAGAAATAAAATCCTTTACAGATAAGCAAATGCTTAGAGATTTTGTCAACACCAGGCCTGCCTTACAAGAGACCCTGAAGGAAGCCCTAATCATGGAAAGGAACAAACAGTACCAGCCATTGCAAAAACATGCGAAAATGTAAAGACCATCGAGGCTAGGAAGAAACTGCATCAAATAACGAGCAAAATAACCAGTTAATATCATAATGGCAGGATCAAGTTCACACATAACAATATTAACCTTAAATGTGAATGGACTAAATGCTCTAATTAAAAGACACAGACTGGCAAACTGGATAAAGAGTCAAGACCCATCAGTCTGCTGTATTCAGGAGACCCATCTCACATGCAGAGACATACATAGGCTCAAAATAAAGGGATGGAGGAAGATCTACCAAGCAAATGCAGAACAAAAACAAGCAGGGGTTGCAATCCTAGTCTCTGATAAAACAGACTTTAAACCATCAAAGATCAAAAGAGACAAAGAAGGCCATTACATAATGGTAAAGGGATCAATTCAACAGGAAGAGCTAACTATCCTAAATATATATGCACCCAATGCAGGAGCACCCAGATTCATAAAGCAAGTCCTTGGAGACTTACAAAGAGACTTAGACTCCCATACAATAATAATGGGAGACTTCAACACTCCACTGTCAATATTAGACAGATCAACGAGACAGAAAGTTAACAAGGATATCCAGGAATTGAACTCATCTCTGCACCAAGCAGACCTAATAGACATCTATACAACTCTCCACACCAAATCAACAGAATATACATTCTTCTCAGCACCACATCGCACTTATTCCAAAATTGACCACATAATTGGAAGTAAAGCACTCCTCAGCAAATGTAAAAGAACATAAATTATAACAAACTCTCTCTCAGACCACAGTGCAATCAAACAAGAACTCAGGACTAAGAAACTCAATCAAAACCGCTCAACTACATGGAAACTGAAAAATCTGCTCCTGAATGACTACTGGGTACATAACGAAATGAAGGCAGAAATAAAGATGTTCTTTGAAACCAATGAGAACAAAGATACAACATACCAGAATCTCTGGGTCACATTTAAAGCAGTGTGTAGAGGGAAATTTATAGCACTAAATGCCCACAAGAGAAAGCTGGAAAGATCTAAAATTGACACTCTAACATCACAATTAAAAGAACTAGAGAGACAAGAGCAAACACATTCAAAAGCTAGCAGAAGGCAAGAAATAACCAAGATCAGAGCAGAACTGAAGGAGATAGAGACACAAAAAACCCTCCAAAAAATCAATTAATCCAGGAGTTGGTTTTTTGAAAAGATCAACAAAATTGACAGACCGCTAGCAAGACTAATAAAGAAGAAAAGAGAGAAGAATCAAATAGATGCAATAAAAAATGATAAAGGGGATATCACCACCGACCCCACAGAAATACAAACTACCATCAGAGAATACTATAAACACCTCTATGCAAATCAACTAGAAAATCTAGAAGAAATGCATAATTTCCTGGACACTTACACTCTTCCAAGACTAAACCAGGAAGAAGTTGAATCCCTAAATAGACCGATAGCAGGCTCTGAAATTGAGGCAATAATTAATAGCCTACCAACCAAAAAAAGTCCAAGACCAGATGGATTCACAGCTGAATTCTACCAGAGGTACAGGGAGGAGCTGGTACCATTCCTTCTGAAACTATTCCAATCAATAGAAAAAGAGGGAATCCTCCCTAACTCATTTTATGAGGCCAACATCATCCTGATACCAAAGCCTGGCAGAGACACAACAAAAAAACAGAATTTTAGACCAATATCCCTGATGAACATCGATGCAAAAATCCTCAATAAAATACTGGCAAACCGGATTCAGCAAGCACATCAAAAAGCTTATCCACCATGACCAAGTGGGCTTCATCCCTGGGATGCAAGGCTGGTTCAACCTTCGCAAATCAATAAACGTAATCCAGCATGTAAACAGAAACAAAGACAAGAACCACATGATTATCTCAATAGACGCAGAAAAGGCTTTTGACAAAATTCAACCCTTCATGCTAAAAACGCTCAATAAATTCGGTATTGATGGAACATGTCTCAAAATAATAAGAGCTATTTATGACAAACCCACAGCCAACATCATGCTGAATGGGCAAAAACTGGAAAAATTCCCTTTGAAAACTGGCACAAGACAGGGATGCCCTGTCTCACCACTCCTATTCAACATAGTGTTGGAAGTTCTGGCTAGGGCAATCAGGCAAGAGAAGGAAATCAAGGGTATTCAGTTAGGAAAAGAAGAAGTCAAATTGTCCCTGTTTGCAGATGACATGATTGTATATTTAGAAAACCTCATTGTCTCAGCCCAAAATCTCCTTAAGCTGATAAGCAACTTCAGCAAAGTCTCAGGATACAAAATTAATGTGCAAAAATCACAAGCATCCTTATACACCAGTAACAGAAAAACAGAGAGCCAAATCATGAATGAACTTCCATTCACAATTGCTTCAAAGAGAATAAAATAGCTAGGAATCCAACTTACAAGGGATGTAAAGGACCTCTTCAAGGAGAACTACAAACCACTGCTCAGTGAAATAAAAGAGGACACAAACAAATGGAAGAACATACCATGCTCATGGATAGGAAGAATCAATATCATGAAAATGGCCATACTGCCCAAGGTTATTTATAGATTCAATGCCATCCCCATCAAGCTACCAATGAGTTTCTTCACAGAATTGGAAAAAACTGCTTTACAGTTCATATGGAACCAAAAAAGAGCCCGCATTGCTAAGACAATCCTAAGTCAAAAGAACAAAGCTGGAGGCATCACGCTACCTGACTTCAAACTATACTACAAGGCTACAGTCACCAAAACAGCATGGTACTGGTACCAAAACAGAGATATAGACCAATGGAACCAAACAGAGTCCTCAGAAATAATACCACACATCTACAGCCATCTGATCTTTGACAAACCTGAGAGAAACAAGAAATGGGGAAAGGATTCCCTATTTAATAAATGGTGCTGGAAAAATTGGCTAGCCATAAGTAGAAAGTTGAAACTGGATCCTTTCCTTACTCCTTATACGAAGATTAATTCAAGATGGATTAGAGACTTAAATGTTAGACCTAATACCATAAAAACCCTAGAAGAAAACCTAGGTAGTACCATTCAGGAAATAGGCATGGGCAAGGACTTCATGTCTAAAACACCAAAAGCAACGGCAGCAAAAGCCAAAATTGACAAATGGGATCTAATTAAACTAAAGAGCTTCTGCACAGCAAAAGAAACTACCATCAGAGTGAACAGGCAACCTATAGAATGGGAGAAAATTTTTGCAATCTACTCATCCGACAAAGGGCTGATATCCAGAACCTACAAAGAACTCAAACAAATTTACAAGAAAAAAACAAACAACCCCATGAAAATTGGGCAAAGGATATGAACAGACATTTCTCAAAAGAAGACATTCATACAGCCAACAGACACATGAAAAAATGCTCATCATCACTCGCCATCAGAGAAATGCAAATCAAACCACAATGAGATACCATCTCACACCAGTTAGAATGGCAATCATTAAAAAGTCAGGAAACAACAGGTGCTGGAGAGGATGTGGAGAAATAGGAACACTTTTACACTGTTGGTGGGATTGTAAACTAGTTCAACCATTATGGAAAACAGTATGGCAATTCCTCAAGGATCTAGAACTAGATGTACCGTATGACCCAGCCATCCCACTACTGGGTATATACCCCAAGGATTATAAATCATGCTGCTATAAAGACACATGCACACATATGTTTATTGCGGCACTATTCACAATAGCAAAGACTTGGAATCAACCCAAATGTCCATCTGTGACAGACTGGATTAAGAAAATATGGCACATATGCACCATGGAATACTATGCAGCCATATAAAAGGATGAGTTTGCATCCTTTGTAGGGACATGGATGCAGTTGGAAACCGTCATTCTTAGCAAACTATCTCAAGAACAGAAAATCAAACACCGCATGTTCTCACTCATAGGTGGGAACTGAACAATGAGATCACTTGGACTCGGGAAGGGGAACATCACACACCGGGGCTTATCATGGGGAGCGGGGAGGGGGGAGGGATTGCATTGGGAGTTATACCTGATATAAATGACGAATTGATGGGTGCTGACGAGTTGATGGGTGCAGCACACCAACATGGCACAAGTATACATATGTAACAAACTTGCACGTTATGCACATGTACCCTAGAACTTCAAGTATGATAATAATTAAAAAAAAAAAAAGCAGTTTCTGTTAAGAATCCTATTATATGATGGGAGTCTTAGTTAATATTTTAATGTTTGGACTAATTGAATTGTTTGAAGTAAAAATCTGTATCAGCATTGCTGCTGTAGATGTGCTCCCTGAATGTATGTCTCTATATTATACT
This sequence comes from Rhinopithecus roxellana, assembly GCF_007565055.1. NCBI lineage: Eukaryota > Metazoa > Chordata > Mammalia > Primates > Cercopithecidae > Rhinopithecus > Rhinopithecus roxellana. The sequence continues at coordinate 67,333,346 of NC_044554.1, forward strand.
CTTCAGGGGCCTTACTTATTCCCTTAGTACTCAGCTTACTCAAGCCAGAAACTTGCTGTGCGATACTGTGGGAGATTCAGCTCCTTTTTCTTTTGCAAAGTGTACAAAATATATGAAAATATTTCTTCCAAGTGGAAAGAGAAGAGAGCCCTCACTCACAGCCTTGTTGTGGTCTGTCCTCTCTTACTCTGGAGTGTAGCACATGCTTCTCTGAGACACCACTGGCCTTCTCGTAGCTACCTTCCATATAGTTGGTAAAAACCACATAAACAAATATATAGATTCCCATCTTATTCCCCAAACACAAGTAATACAATGTTGTCATATTTAAAAGAACTTAGTATGGTTTTTAGATGGTATATGGACATTATGAAACAAAATATTGCTGAATAATAACTGCTGGGCACATTTTATATCAATAAGTGTGATTCCTGTTACAATTATCTCTAATATTTTATATGACTACAGATAACTACATTCTTTAAAATCTTACTTCTTTAGGATAAAAAAATTAACATTTAATAGAAGACTAAGGGAGTCTACAGGGGTTACAGTTCCAGTGACTCAGTAGGTTCCAGTGCTACTTTGCTATTAGAGACCTTGAAGTACACTTCATTAACAGGTGTATAGATGTCAATGTGTACACATGCAAAATTCAACGTGACTTAAAAATTTAAAAAGCAAATTGCAGTGGTCTACAGAAAAAGTTAAACACCTTGCTTTTATGATAATATTTTTATCTATATCTACAAGCTTTGAGAAGCCAATGAAATCAACTCTAAGACTAATTACATTTTTAAAATATATTCTTTATATCATGTATCACTCTGCCATTCTTAAAGAAAGATGGACTTATCTCTTTTATAGTTACATTTCAGATAAACTTGAATCTCTGACCATTGACAGTCATGTAGCTGGTTGGTGTCCTAGCAAATTTCAGATAATCTCATTTTGGGACCAACACTCTCATTGGCATCTCAGTGTATTCACGAAGGCTATCTGGCACCCAGAGCTAAGTATAAGCTTGGTAGTAGCAAGGATGAATATGAGCTTTAAATGCAAAGGTAACTGATTTCTGTGTGTGACACATTTGTGTGTGAGGTTCTGGATTTAAATTGTCAGGTTTAGGATAAAGAGAGTACCATTAAACTTGCTGTCTTTGATTTTGTGAAAGTATCTAGGGCTTAAAGAAGGCATTGGAGCTGCCAAATCTTTAATCTTGTATGGTATTCAGCAGGTTTTAAAGGTCACTTCCCATTATAGGGTTTTAAGAAAGCTGTTGTTCATAAATGAAATATGATCTGACCATAGCCAAAGAAGAAAACTAGGACATTACCTTCAGAAGGTGCAGATTTTAGTTATTTAAACCTAGGAAAGAGAGACTTGCTTGCATTGTTGTAATAAAATAGAAATATTTTAGCTGTTGTCATATCTAAAAGTTAACTCTGCATGATATTTCTTCTTTGTCCCTCCAGAATCCTTTGCTATTTTCCTTTACCCTGATCTTGCCCCAGGAGGCTAATCTGTATGGATAACATCAAAGAAGTACCTAGTTTTCTGACTTCCAGTGTGTTTCTATTAATAAAAACACTGATGGATGTCAGAGAGAAGAAACTTGAGGGTAGGACATTTTCCCCAACTCCCTCTTTGCAGAGTTACCGCAGGACTGCTGAGCCCTTCTAGTAATAGTCATCCTTGCAGTTCTCTCTAAAAATCTCTCTGTAGTTCTTGGAACCTCTACTCTCCGCTGCAACTTTATAATTAGAAATAGCAACACCGAAAAAAAATACATAACAAATAAGCAATTCCACTAAAAATGAAAATAAGATAAAAAATACATGGAGGTGAAAGAGCAGTTATTTCTTACAATGGAGTGTGAATAAATAAGCACGACAAAAGACTGAAGAAATTAGAAAATCACCATTAGATAAATGCTACATAATATAAATGTTGTAGGCAATAATCATCAATAGATGTTAAAATTAACAACTAAAACTATAATGAGAGGCTATTTGGAAGTTCTGGCCTGGACAATGAAGCAAGAGAAATAAATAAAGGGTATTCAAATAGGAAGAGAGGAAGTCAATTTGTCTCTGTTTGCAGATGATGTGATTGTATATTTAGAAAACCCCATTGTCTCAGCCCAAAAACTCCTTAAGCTAAGTAAATTCAGCAAAGTCTCAGGATACAAAATCAATATGCAAAAATCACAAGCATTCCTATACACCAAAAATAGACAAGCAGAGAGCCAAATCATCAGTGAACTCCCATTCAAAACTGCTACAAAGGGAATAAAATACCTAGCAATCCAACTTACAAGGGATGTGAAGGACCTCTTCAAGGAGAACTGCGAACCACTGCTCAAGAAAATCAGACTGGACACAAATACATGGAAAAAAGTTCCATGTTCATGGATACGAAGAATCAATATTGTGAAAATGGCCATACTTCCCAAAGTAATCGATAGATTCAATGCTATTCCATCAAGCTGCCATTGACTTTCTACGCAGAATTAGAAAAACCTACTTTAAATTTCATATGGAACCAAAAAAGAGCCCATATAGCTGAGACAATCCTAAGCAAAAAGAACAGAGCTGGAAGCATCACACTACCTGATTTCAAACCATACTACAAGCCTACAGTAACCAAAACAGCATAGTAATGGTACCAAAATAGGTATATAGGCCAATGGAACAGAACGAAGACCTCAGAAATAAGACCACACATCTACAACCATCTGATCTTTGACAAACCTGACAAAAACAAGCAATGGAGAAAGGATCCCCTATTTAATAAATGGTGCTGGGAAAACTGGCTAGCCATATGCAGAAAACAGAAACCAGATCCCTTCTTTACCCTTACACAAAAATTAACTCAAGATGGATTAAAGACTTAAATGTAAAACCCAAAACCAAATAAAGTCTAGAAGAAAACCTAGGCAATACCATTCAGGACATAGGCATGGGCAAAGACTTCATGACAAAAATGCCAAAAGCAATTGCAACAAGATCCATACTTGACAAATGGAATCTAATTAAACTAAAGAGCTTCTGCACAACAAAATAAACTATCATCATAGTGAACAGGCAACCTACATAATGGGAGAAAATTTTTGCAATCTATCTATCTAACAAAGGTCTAATATCCAGAATCTACAAGGAACTTAAATTTATAAGAAAACAAACAAACAACCCCATCAAAAAGTGGGCAAAGGTTGTGAACAGACACTTCTCAAAAGAAGACATGTATGTGGCCAACAAATATATGAAAAAAGGCTCATCATCACTGGTCATTAGAGAAATGCAAATCAAAACCACAATGAGATACCATCTCACGCCAGTCTGAATGGTGATTATTAAAAAGTCAGGAAACAACAGATACTGGCAAGGCTGTGGATAAATAAGAATGCTTTACCATGTTGGTGGGAGTGTAAATTAATTCAACCATTGTGGAAGACAGTGTGGAGATTCCTCAAGGATCTAGAACCAGAAGTACCATCTGACCCAGCGATCTCATTACTAGGTATATTCCCAAAGGATTATAAATAATTCTACAATAAAGACACATGCATACATGTTTATTGCCACACTATTTACAATAACAAAGAGTTGGAACCAATGTAAATGCTCATCAAAGAGAGACTGGATAAAGAAAATGGGGCACACATACACCATGGAATACTATGCAGCCATAAAAAAGAATAAGTTCATGTCCTTTGCAGAGACATGGATGAAGCTGGAAACCATCATTCTCAGCAAACTAACACAGGAACAGAAAACCAAACACTGCATGTTCTCACTCATAAGTGGGAGTTGAACAGTGAGAACACACGGACACAGGGAGGCAAATATCACACACCAAGTCCTGTCAGGGTGTTGGGGGCAAGTGGAGGGAGAGCATTAGGACAAATACATAATGTATGCAGGACTTAAAACCTAGATGATGGGTTGATAGGTGCAGCAAACCACCATGGCACATGTACACCTATGTAACAAACCTGCACGTTCTGCACATGTATCCCAGAACTTAAAGTAAAATTTAAAAAAATTAAAAATAAATAAGTAAATAAAATAATCATCAATGGATGTTAAAATTAACAAGTAAAACTATAATGAGAAATAAGATATTTGCAGTTTTAAAGCATTTCCCAGATGATAACAATTAATTATAAAAATAAAATTCTTAATTTTACAGATAAACAGTAAATTTAAAACCAGTATATTAGACTTAAAAACAAGGAAATTAGACTTATGGGCATCGTATATTCCCTGATATTATGCACCGAGAAGAATGAAACATCACTTTTTTTTGGATTCTTGTCAAGAATGCGTGATCTCAATCTAATTACAAGAAAAGACCAGAAAATAAAAATGTTGAGAAACATTGTACCAAATCACTTAATATCTTAAAGTCAACATCATTAAGAAAAAGTAGAGAAAAATTAAAATAAAAGGAAAAAGAAAGAAATGGCAACAACAGTACTCTCCTTCCAGTTTTCAGTTTTCACTTTCTCTTCTCATGCACTTGGACCTAGGATTATTAAATTTGCACTTTCACTAGTCTGGGTTTCTGTACCCTTTCTGTTTTCCCCCTGTCCTATACATATCTTTGTAAATAGTTTCCATGTTAAATAATGTTTTGAATTAGTCTAATTTGAGTATATAATTTAAGATACCTTTTGGACATCTGACAGATTTCAAGAAATAGTGTCAATGAAATATACACTTAGCATAGGATTTTGAGAATATATTGCTTATATATTTGAGGAGTACAAGAATGACCTCATTTAGAAAGGGACTGCCATCATTGTCATGATGATCCCAATTATTACTGGTGGTGGCATGGGATGAATCACAGGTGGGGGAAGATATGGCATTGGGAATGGCTGTGACATTTCATCATTAGAAAGATTGGGTATCTCTTTGGTTCCTTTAGCATCCCTAGAAAATATACAGAGAGAAAGTAAGGGAAATAAAAATCTGGAAACATACATGTAAGAAAATATATAGAGAATCAGAATGCCTCATTTGCAGTTTGGAGGAGTCTTTCATCTTCTGCAATCACAATACCACATCACAGGCATGGCTAAGAACCAACCCCAGGATTTCTCATAAAAATTATATGGTTTCAACTCCAAAAACTGTTCAGTCCCTCATATCTTTTTCTATAATCCAGAAGTAAAGGCACTGTTGGGGAAGGATTAGGTTCCTGAAGCATAGAGATGTGCAGACAGATATGAATGATGCTGATAACATTGAAATTTTAAATTTCTCTGATGCTTATTTGCTGATGCAAGAACCCCTCTAGCTACCAAAAAATAAATAAACAAAATAAAAAGCATTTAATAACTACACTGCTGATGATTGCCTCACAGCCTCACAAGAGCTTGATGATTTGGGCATAGATAAATCTCTGCCACTTTTTGTTGCCTCCATGCCAATGGTTCTGATACTGGGATGATTTTTGTCCTCCAGGAGACATCTGTAAGTCTCTAGAGATATTTTTTGGTTGTCACAACTAGGACAGTGGGTGCTACTGGCATTTAATGCATAGAGGATGGAGATGCTCCTAAATGTTTTATAATGCACAGGGTAATCCCTAACAATTAAGAATTATCTGGTCCAAAATCTCAAAGTACTGCAATCAGGTAATCTTGCTCTAGGATTATAGTAAAAAGTACTTCTTTATTAGTTTTCCGTGCTGTGAAACCAACTACATTAAAATGGTGGCTTAAAATAATATCCTTCTATCATCTCACAGTTTCTACAGGTTAGAAGTTGGTGAATAAATTAGCTGGGTTCTAGGTTCTCTGGCGTCTTATAAAGCTGAAATCAAGCTTTTGACTGAGCTGTAGTATTATATGGACGTCCCACCAGATAAGTATCTGCTTGCAAGTTCTCTCACCTTGTTGGCAGATGTCATTTTATCATGACCCATAGAATTCATGGCAGCTTACTCCTTAAAAGCTAACAATGGAAAACTCTGCTCCTTGAAGTCTCTTCTCTCTTTTGTTGTCCCAAGTTAACTGATTAGAGACCTTAATTACATCTGAATATATTTTTCTCCTTTGCCACATAATGTGAGATAATCAGGGAGCTGTTTCCTACTAGCTTTGCCATACCTAATTGGTTACAAGCAAGTTGCAGATTTTACACAATTCCAAGAAAGGGAAGTATGGTGGGCTCACTGGAGGGCACCTTTGACTGTGTTCAACACAGTTTCTTTCATAACTTGTGCTGTAAAAAAGACTCTGGCTTCAAGAGGATGTAGTATTATTTCATAGCTATCCTGTGATTTATATCCTAATTTAAGACAGAAGATAGAAATAGACATTAACTGAGAGACGTGTCATATTGTTTTCCTGACTTGTGAATTTAGAATCGTTATGGCAGGCAGGGGAACATAAAAGCACTGGAAGTTCTGTCAACCATCATTAAAAATGGTAAATTAAAAACAGTACAGCTTCACTAGGGCAAGTGTAGAGTACATAGCCACCATCAAAGATCTGAAATATGCATGGATGGTGACTCCCATCACATCTCCATTTTTTCACCTGCTTGGCCTGTGAAAAAGTCCAGTGTACCTGAGAAGTTGACAGCAGATTTTCATAAACTTAATGAGGTGGTGATGCCAGTTACAGTGCTCTCCTGGATGCAATATTTTACTGGAGAAAATCCTCATAATGTTGACAACTGGTGTGTGGCTACAGGCCTGCCAAATACTGTTGGTCATATTCCTGTAAGGAAAACCAGAAGCATTTTGCATTTATGTAATAAGGAAAATAGCATATGTTTACTGCTTTGCTATTTCTTTCTGTTGTACAACTATCTGGAGGACTTTTGATCAGCTTAATATCTTTCATAATACCTTACCTATCCATTACATTAATCATGTTATGCGAGTGTTATATGAGGTGATATAGTAAGCAGTAAGTATCAAGAATCCTAACTGCCTTGCTGTTAGATATGTTTCCAAAAGTTTGGTAAATAAGCGCTAAAAATTTAAATCCTACCATATTGGTAAAGTTTCTAAGAATCAAGCGGTATGGAGCATGTAAGTATCTCCCTATTAAAGTGCCTAAAAACTTGCTTGACTTTATACTGCCCATCAAAAGAAGGAGGTGCAGTGCTCGGTGAGACCTCTTAGGTTTTCGTGGCAACATATTATACACGTGACCATTATTCTCTGCCCATTTTTTAGATAACTCTTATGGATGCCAGTATGATTGAAACCTAGAGCAGAAATTTTTACAGCAGGTCTAGACTGAAGTACAGGCTAGCTTACTACTTGGATCGTATGCCAAAGATCCAAAAATATTGAACATATTAAGGCAGAGAGATATATTCTAGGAGAATCTGAAAAATCCCAAAGAAGAATCATAGCACAAAACATCTAGAGTTATTTCCTCCCTGAGCATAGGAGGAAAATGCAGTGATATGGTTAATGAGTAAGCCTGCACGGTATACTAGACCAGGTTGATGTTGATGACTTTCACACTACCACTCCACTAAGCACCGACCTTATACTTCCATGTTGAAAGAAAAGTTTCCCAAGTGGCACAATTTTGAAGGTACATTCGGTTGGTTATCTAGTGTGAAAGAAGAGATGGCTTGAGTTATAGATTCACAGTGGCTCATGGTCCCATAAATTGGATGCTCAGTTAGAAACATGTGAAAAAAATAGAAAATTGATAACACAGAGCTGGGAAAGACCATGAAGATGACAATTTTCAAAATCAGCACAAAGTATGAAGATATTCATGTCCCAAATAATTACCCACAGGAGGACATTCATCATAGAAGAGGCTACCAGTAATCAGCTGGATGAAATGACCATTCTTCCAGCATTTGCTCAGGAAGCTCATATATAAAGTAGCTAGAGCAGCAGCAAAGGGGTTAGGCATAGACTCAACAACATGAACTTCCTTTCACAAATGATGATCTGATTATTATGTGTGTTGTGCATCCAATCTGCCAATAGCAAAAGCTAATGCTGAGTCCATAATACTTCACCATTCTCTGAGGAGATCACCTGGCTCCCTAGCGGTAGGTTCATTATGTTTGATCCTTTGATCCCACAGACACATAGCACTTTATTGATACCAGAACACATATATGTTCCTGGTGTGGATTTGCATCATTTTCATAATGGTTCTGTCAGTGTTTCTGTTTGCTCGCTTACTGAATGACTTATGTACAGCTATAGCATCTCATCTCTTATAACATCACCTCAAACCACAGGACTTTTTTTTTTTAAATAAAGAAAGTAAGAATTCCTGCTGAGACTAATACCGTAGACTTCAAGTTTTTAGTACAATGCATTTGCTATTACCCTGCAATTTGCTTTTTCCCTTGAAGGTCATTTGCGGATCTTCTGTGATTGAAATATAAACTTTTCACTACACAAGTGGCAGAGTGGGTACTGGAGAATAAAAGACTAGATCACTTCAGGCATTTTCCATTTCTCCCTCAGAACCACTCTCCAATTTTCTCCAACCTGCTCTTCTCATAAAACTCATATATGCCGTATGAAGGAACTCTATATCCTCCGGTTTTGTTCTGTTTTGATTCAGTCAATAAAGAGCTCAAGGAAGAGATCAGAAGGAAGGAGATAGTCATTAGTGAAAATGAAGTGTCTAGTACGTTGGCTTTTTCTCCTTGCACTCTTTAGGTGGCCCACAGACTTCTTTCGAAGCTCATAGCTCCTCTTGAGTTGGTCCCATCCATGCAACTCTGCAGGACTGGCCTGTGCCTTCATTCCTTTGGGCCTTGGGGAATCAGCAGCATTACTCAATCTTTTCAATTTCTAGTAATCACTCCCTCTCTTATTCCATTTAAGTTCAAGTGCACTAACAGTCTCTTATTTGTAATCCTGGGTATTCCACCGCCCCTTGCGACTCAGTTTGTGTACACAAACTGGGGTCCAAAATAATAATCCCTTTGTTAATTATTATTGAATTATCCTAACTTAAGTCTGACATCTGTTTACTATAGAGGTCCTGACTTATATACAGTGGCGGAAGTCAGCACACAATTGAAAGACGAAGTATTTCAGAGTTCATCCTGATGCATCTCCTCAGGAGATGGGATCTAGTAAACTGTTGAAATAAACCTCTTAATTTTACAGGTAGAGAATCAATAGAAAGAAGAAGTAATTAATACTTCTTACGGTTTAGACAGACAAACTAAGTAGAAAAAAAATTAAGGCAATTTTAAAAGAAAATAGGAAGAAATCAACAAGAAATATGAAAAGGACTGCTGGAGGAACTTCAAATTAAGATAATATTAAGTAGGAGGAAACAGTCATTCCCTGAACTTTGAAGTCATATGAGCAAGAATACAAGAAATTGCACTTCAAAAATGATATGCATTTAGTGTTTGTGTTGGGGGAGGATAACAAAAAGTAATTGATTCAGTCTATGCCTCAGTTAAATAATAATTTCATAGTACAATGTCTTTCATCTGGAATTGCCCATATTAAAGAGGCTAATATTGACAATATTTTTTTTAAAAAAGCAGAGTTTTTTTTTTTGGTAGACCAGAATTATTTACATCTGTCACTATGAAGTATATATAAGATACAGAATGTTTTACTGTAATGTATTTCTCCTAAATAAAAAATGTAGTAGTAGCTCAGCCAGAACTTAAGTAAAGGGAAAAATAGTAGAATTTTAGGCTTAGTAACCAATGCCAACTTCTATGGTAAGAAAATGAAACTGACTAACTTAAGATACAGGTAACATTCTTGAGGGCTCAGCTGAGTTTTCCTGAAATATGCAGACGAACACAGAAAAAAGCCCCTGAAATACCAGGACTCTGTGTCAATGTTATAAAAACAAAGTAAAGGACGAAAAAGTAAGGAAAACAAAATGAAGAAATGGAAAAGGAAAGAAAAGTGAAGGGGTAGAAAAGAAAGGAGAAAACAAGGAAAAAGAAAAGAAAGCAAAGAACTTATCAGAGATATATGCTACTTATAGCTTGATATTAACTCTCCAAAAAAGATATCATCTTAGATATATATCCTAATAATAAGTTCTCCCTTGGCCCCTAGGGAAACAGACTGAAGTTTCATTTTACTAAGTTTAAGAAGTTTCATTTTACTAATATACTAATGAAGCTACTTCCTTTTTAATAAATTGAGTAACAAAAAGAATCCTTCCCTTGAGCTGAGGCTTTAATGATTTTAGCAATTCCACTGAAAGAGGCAGGGATTGTGATCATGGTGGGACACAATTTAAGATGTTTATTCACAAAACTGTTGGAGGCCCCAGAATGAAGTTACAATTAGAGGAATTTGAAAATTATTATTTTCAAATAAGATCTTGAAACGATCTGCCACAACTATTAATAATTTCTGCAAGAGACTAAAAAATCTTAAATGACACACTCTGAAACTGTGGACAGTAGCTATAGGTAGATTTCAACTCAATCCCCAGCCTTACCCTAGATATGCTAAATCACTTTTGAAAAATTAACCTCTTGCATTATTTTTGCCAATTGAGCTTATATGCATTCATCACCAACTATAGATTGGGTATGTTCTCTGGTTTGCCTGAGACAGTTCTGGTTCATCTGTCTTTCTAAAATTTTTTGCCTCCACTGCTAGAGATGTTCCTGATTCGATGATAAAACTCCTCAGTATTTTCTGCCCTTATTAATTCTTCAGATAGTATTCTCTCATTTACTCTCCTCTTTTTGTCTCTCTCTCTCTCTCTCTCTCTCTCTCTCTCTCTCTCTCTCTCTCTCTCTCTCTCTCTCTCTCTCTCATCATCCATCGTCTATTTTCTTTCTAAATTCATCAGAAGCCTTTATTTCAGGGATCATAATTGAAGATCTCTTTTTCTCTGCAGATCTGGATTCACTTGTGGAGAGCACATGTGAAGTGCGCATGGTTACTCCAGTCACAGCAGAGTAGAACACACCTTCAGTGACACTGGCTTAGCCCCTGGGAAAACAGCAGGATAGCAATGATTGCAAATTTAAAATGGGAAAAAGTCATTTTTGAGATGTGGATACATTTTAGTTGAACATAACTGTGACTTTAGAAAGACAACCTTTCTGTTTTAAATTCACAGTAATTGAACGTCTTCTGTCAACTTTCCTCTCCACGGGCTAAGCCAGCATGCCCACTTTGAAAGAATTGTTCCTCTGTGACCTGAAGAGCAATAGACATTACAAACAATGGGCTCAGAGGCAAAGCACACAGTGCGTGAGAAAATGACTAAAAAATCCTGAAAGGATTTCCAGTGTAAGGCCTTTAGAGAATTAATCTAGCCCTGTACATGGTTTCCTGCAAAATAGTCACATTTCAGCATAGAGAAACAAAGAAAGCTAAAACAAATCCTGTTGTAAAAAGATTAATTTAAGGTCTCATTTGGGATTTTCCTGTTTGTTTTATTTTTTTCATTTTGTTTTGTTTTGTTTCACTGTTCCCTCCTTAACTTGTATTAACATTAAAAAAATTTAATTAAACAAGGTTATCAGACGTTATTTCTGGCATAAACCTTGGACAAAATGATGAAGCAATACTTTCAGGGACATTTTGAATCTCTTCTTTTATTTTGCATCTTTCCTTTTCTTCTTCTTAATTCTTTCTAAGATTTACCAAATGGCTTCCTAATGATCAAATCTAACGGATCATCTTAGCGTTTATTGTATTTCCTCTCTGTGACATTATATAGAAAATGCCCTGCCTCCCTTGATTTTCATTACAGAACTCTGACAATGTCTTCATTTTTTTGTTGAAAATATATTCTGGAAATCACCCTATAGCAGTTCATGGACATTGTTTTTATTTATTTTTGTAGGTTAATAGATTTTATTTTGTTGTATTTATCCTTAGCTCTATTTGACCTGATGCAAAAGGAGATAGAAACTCCTTCAATTAAAATAAAGACTGTCTATTTCCCACCTAAAATATTAGTCGAGAATTCAAGACTTTCATTTTTGTTTTCCCCTTGTAAGTTTTCCAAGGTTGTAGGATTTGCTACAACATGCCACTGTCATCTTTGTAATTACCATTTTTACTAAAGCAGTTAATTGTCAAATTTCTTTATCACCCAATACTTTGTGCTTTGTGTATACTTCCCCTTATACTACCATTGATAACAATTAGGGTAATTGTGATGCCACCATATACCATAATTTCTAGCATATCCTTCAGATAAGAAAGATGGTTTCTGCTATTTGGATTTTCTTTACTAGAAACATTGTTACTTCAAGAATAAATTGAGCTGATTCACAGACTCAGCCAAAAGTTTTGTCACTCCTAAATTATACTAAGAAAAAAAAAAAAAACAACATTTTCCTTATATGTCTTCTTAAAATGGATCTTTTTCTTGGAAGTGTCCAGGATTTAATTTATGTTTGACTGTGTGTTTGTGTGTGTGTGTGTGTGTGTGTGTGTGTGTGTACGCACATGTGCTCAGGCTTATTTCACAAGTCTTCACTTCTTTTACTGAAAACTCAAGACTCTTAGGTATTCAAATTTGAGGTAAGGAAAAAAAAAATCTCAAAACATCTTTGTGGAAGAGAGGGATTAGAGTGAAAAACATTGGAAATTGAGGGTCCTCAAATGCATGGCTGGTTTCCCCATGTTACATTCATTGAGTTCTGAGACTCTGTAGGACATTGCGTTACACAAAATAATTCTCCAAAGGCAAAGGGAAATCTTCCAGAGTTTGATGTTACTAAAGAAATAAGCATCTTTTGGGATAAGGGGTTGAACTCAAAGCATATCGCCAACTCTCCAGTTAAAGTCTTAACCAGATTTTCAGGCTACATTGAGTAGGAAGTTGGATATCTGGGTAGAAAAAAATTGCAGAGAATAGCTGGATCACTCAATGTGCTGGTTGACCCCATGTCTTTAGTTCTGCAAAACCATATATGTGCCAGACACATAAACAGAATCGTAGGAAAGATACACTTAGAGAAAAGAGATAAATAAGAGATAAACTGGGTCTTACTAAACTGCAACCCATACCTGACACCACTTAATTTGTTTACCAGAGGAAAGGGGTTACTCCAATATCATATGGAGTCTGTCGTTCTTTATTTACACAAGATCTAGTCTCAAAAATAAATACTAAGTTTGCAAAGAGCCAAGAAAATAAAATTCATGGTCCAAAGAAAATGAAACACAAAAAAGAGACACAAAATTATTCTATACAGCAGTGTACATACAATAATTTAAAATTGGAGTCGTAAATAAAATAAAATAAAACATTGCCCAAATAAATAAAAAGATGAAAACAACTGATAGATAACGGGAATCTATTTAAAAAAGCATTATATGGATTTTTTCTTAGCCGGGCGTGGTGACAGGCGCCTGTAGTCCCAGCTACTCTGGAGGCTGAGGCAGGAGAATAGCGTGAACCCGGGAGGCGGAGCTTGCAGTGAGCTGAGATGGCGCCACTGCACTCCAGCCTGGGGGAGAGAGCAAGACTCCGTCTCAAAATAAATAAATAAATAAATAAATAAATAAATAAATAAATAAATAAATATTATATAGATGGTTTAAAGTTATTTTTAAAAGAAACTTCTTAGCCAGATTAAATTTAACAGATTTTATTTGAGCAAAAATACAATCGTGAATTGGGCAGCCTCCTAAGCCAGGGTAGGATCGAGCAGACTCCAGCACAGCCACATGGTGGAAGAAGAATTATGAACAGAAAAAAGAAACTAACATACAGAAAACTGAACTGAGATACAAAAACAGTCATATTGGGTACATTTAGGGGTTTGCTTTATTTAAACAGAGTTTGAACAGTTAGCGCTCTTTAACTGACCAAAACTCAGTGATGGGAACAAGAGTAGGTTATAATCTGTTTACACCTCCATTTAGGCTATAGTTCACTATGTACAGGTCGACATTTGGGCTGAACTTAAAATATGTGAGGAGACAGAATTAAGCTAAACTTGATTTAACACTATAGTATATTAAACTAATAAAACGAAGAATAGATTCAACAGAAAATTGGATACAGTAGATTAGATAAATTAGTTGAATAACGAATGAAGCAATAAATATAACTATGCTTGCCTTTCTTCAAATAATTTTACATATGTAGTCATAGATATTATTCTAAACCACCAATTTGATCACTTTATTAAAAAATAATAAAATATTACTGCCCCCAGATCCCAATGCTTCATATACTCCTGAGGTATAACCTCAGTATCTCATAACCATGTGTAAGCACACAGTTCCAACCATCCCCACTGTAAGTCACCATCACTACATGGGCATCTGAAGCTGGCCCCTTCATTTGTGCATATGCATGCTTCTATCTTTTGGTATCATTGGCTTTTGTGTGTGGAGCTGACCCTATGAGGGTCCCTCTCATAACAGTTGCAAATTCTGGGAGATAAAATTCAACTTGAGATTTTGGTGGGAGCACAGCCAAACCATATCATTCTGCCCCTGTCCCTTCCAAATCTCAGATCCTCACATTTCAAAATCAATGATGTGTCCCAACAGTTCCCCAAATTCTTAACTGATTTCAGCATTAACCCAAAAGTCCACAGTCCAAAGTCTCATCTGAGACAAGGCAAGTCCCTTCCACCTATAAGCCTGCAAAATCAAAATCAAGCTAGTTACTTCCTAGATCCAATGGGGGTACAGGTATTGGGTAAATACAACCATTCCAAATGGGAGAAACTGGCTAAAATAAACGAGTTGCAAAGCCCATGCAAGTCTGAAATCCAGTGGAGTAGTCAAATTTTAAAGTTCCAAAGTGATCTCCTTTGAGTACAGGTCTCACATCCAGGTCATGTTGATGCAAGAGGTAGGTTCCCATGGTCTTGGGCAGCTCCAACCCTGTGGCTTTGCCAAGTGCAGCCTCCCTCTTGGCTACTTTCATGGGCTGGCATTGAATGTCTGTGGCTTTTCCAGGCACATGGTGCAAGCTGTCGGTGGATCTACCATTCTGGGGCTTGAAGGATGGTGACCCTCTTCTCATAACTCCACTAGGCAATGCCCCAGTAGGAACTCTGTGTGGGGGCTCTGACCCCACATTTCCCTTCTGCACTGCCTTAGCAGAGGTTCTCCATGAGGGTGCCACCCCTGCAGCAAACATTTGCCTGGGTATCCAGGCATTTCCACACATCTTCTGAAATCTGGGCAGAGGTTCCCAAACCTCAATTCTTGGCTTCTATGCAACCACAGGCTGAACACTGCATGGAAGCTGCCAAGACTTGGGGATTCCACTCTCTGAAGCCACAGCCTGAGCTCTGTGTTGGCCCCTTTCAGCCATGGCTGGAGTGGCTGGGAAACAGGGCACCACGTCCCTAGGCTGTACAAAGCACTGGGACCCTGGGCCTGGCCCACGAAACCACTTTTTTCTCCTGGGCCTCTTGGCTTGTGATGGGAGGGGCTGCCATGAAGGCCTCTGACATTGCCTGGAGACATTTTTCCCATGGTCTTGGGGATTAATATTAGGCTCCTTGCTACTCATGCAAATTTCTGCAGCCGGTTTGAATTTCTTCTCATAAAAAAAAAAAAAAAATGGGGTTTTCTCTTCTGCTGCATTATCAGATGCAAATTTTCTCATCTTTTATGCTGTTTCTCTTTTAATTATTCTATTACCTCCCACTGATTCCCTCCTACAACACAAGGGGATTCTGGGAGATAGAATTCAAGATGAGATTTGGGTGGGGACACAGCCGACCCATATCATTGCTAAAGTTATGTGATTGTTGACATTTTGGACCCCGCCTCCCTGAATCAACAATCTGCCAACTCCCATTCCATCCTGGAATCACTGTATACCCCAACATTTGGCATCTAAATCCACAGCACACTCCAACCTACCTACCCTCTCTGTCATTCTCCACACATCTTGAGTTGAAGGTCTAAAGACATACAGTAACCAAGTGGATTAAAATATAAGACCCAAATATATGTTGCCTACAATAGACTCAGTCTGGTTTAAGGACACAAAAAGAAGGGTGGGTTGGACGATATTGATTAAAAAATAAAAAATTTCAGTTAGGAGAAATACATTCAAGAAATATATTGTATGTCATAATAAATATAGTTAATAACAATATATAGCATTATTGAAAATGCTAATACAGTGGATAAGTATTCTTATCACATGAACTAATGAATATGTTAAATAATTAAATTTACTTATGCAATGCATATATACTTGAAAACATCTTGTTGGACATGATAACTACACACAATTTTTTTATTGTACTTTAAGTTCTAGGAAACATGGGAACAACATGTAGACTCGTTACATAGGTATACATGTGCCATGCTGGCCTGCTGCACCCATTAACCCATCATTTACATTAGGTATTTCTCCCAATGCTATCTTGCCCCCTGCCCCCCACCCCATGACAGGCCCTAGTGTATGATGTTCCCCACCCTATGCCCAAGTGTTGTCATTGTTCAGTTCCCACCTATGAGTGAGAACATGTGGCTACACACTATTTTTAAAAGGGTGATGATTATTACTTTGAATATTGCAGGTAGCAGTCAAAAACATGTAGCATTGTTCTGAATTCTGTTGACATTCACTAATTATAATCTATAATCATAAGCTTATGTAACATTTCATTTATATATGTTGAAGACATTTATTCTTTTGAATAGGGACTCCATCTGCTGAGAAGAGACACAGCTCAGTTTAAAAATGCTATTTCTAAAAACCTCAAATAATTTTGAAATTACTAATATTACTACACTGATTTATTCATGATTTTATAAAGGAGGATTTTATATTTTAAAAGTGCAGTCCCATTTTTGCTGGTATCATTTGTCTACATAAAGTTAAAGTGTTTTGATGTTAAGAATAACTACTGCATAGAATTTCCTCAAAATGAAGTGAACAGTTGAGAGAAAGAAGAAAGAAAGAAAGAAAGAAAGAAAGAAAGAAAGAAGAAAAGAAAGAAAAGAATAAAAAGAAAGAAAGAAAGAAAGAAAAAAGAAAGAAGAAAGAAAGAAAGCGAAAGAAGAAAGAAAAAAGGAGAGGGAAGGAAGAAGAAGAATGAAGGAAAGAAGGAAGGAAGGAAGGAAGGGAAGGAAGAGTAATGAATGAAGGAATGAACGGACTGAATGGATAGGATTATTTCCTTAGTGACTGTCTGTCCTTGAGTAGGAATTCCGCGCATCTAGTTCGGGTATGGAGGCTGTGGCTTTCTTAATCCATCACTGAAATAAAGAGATGGAAAATGATATTCTATGCAAATAATAAAAGTAAGCAAGAGTAATTACAGTTAAACAAAAATAGACTTTTAGTCAAGAAGAAGAGGCAAAGAAGGTTATTATGTAATGATAAAAAGGTCAATTCTTCAAAAGGCTATAAAATAATATACATATGCCTACCCAATATGAAGTACCTACATACATTAATCAAATATTAACAGATCTGAAAGGAGAAATAGACAAAAATACAATAAGAGTTGGGGATTTTGTACCCCACTTTCATCAAAGTACAGATCATATTGATAGAAAATCAACAAGAAAATATTGAACTTAAACTACATTTTAGACCAAATGTAACCTGACAGACATATACAAAGCATTCCAATCAACAGCAGTAGAACACTCCTTCTTTGTATGTTCACATAGAACGTTCTCCAGGATAGGTCACATGTTAGTCCACAAAACAAGTCTTGGCATATTTTAAGACTAAAATAAAATCAAGCATTTTTTTCCACCACAATAATATGAAACTAGAAATCAATAACAGGAAAAAAGTTAGAAAGCTCAAAAAAATTTAGAAATTAAACAACAAGGGTCTGACCAACTGATGGGTCAAAGTATAAGTAAAAAAGAAATTAAATATAAATTAATATCTTGAGATAGTGAAAATGGAAACACAACATATCAAAACTTAAGATGCAGCAAAAGCAATCTTGAGAAGGAAGTTTCTAGTAATAAACGCTTATGTAAAGAAAATAAAGTTTGAAAGTAGACAATCTAACATTACACTCAAGGAACTAGAAAAAGAATGACAATATAAATCTAAAGTTGGTAGAAGGAAGGAAATAACAGAGACCAGAGGACAAATAATTGAAACAGACACAAGAAAAACAATAGAAAATAACAAAACTAAGAGTTGCTTTTTTGAAAAAATAAACTCAGCAAAGCTTTAGCTAGGAGAGAAAACTCAAATAAATACAATCAGAAATGAGAGGCACTACAACAGTTACCATAAAATACAAAGATTCTAGGAGACTACTGTGAAAATGTATATTCCAATAAATCAGATATCTAAAAGAAATGAACAAATTCCTGGAAACATAAAACCAACCAAGACTGAATCATGAAGAGATAGAAAATCTGAACAGAACAATAATGCATAAGAAGATTGAATCAGTAATCACAAACCTTCAACAATAAAAGTGCAAGACCAGATACCTTAATTGCTGAATCTACCAAATTTTTAAAGAAGAATTAATACCAAACCTTTTCAAACTCTTCTAAAAAAACTGAAGAAGAGAAACATCCTAACTCATTTTATGAGGTCGGAATTACCCAATTACCAAAGCCAGGCAAAGATACTACAAGAAAAAAAAAATTACAGACCAATATGTCCAATTAACATAAATGAAAAAATCTTTCACAAAATACTAGCAAACCAAATTCCACAGTACATTAGAAAGATCAGAAACCATTATCAAATAGGGTTTTTCCCTAGGGCATAAAGATTATTTGATGTACACGAATTGTTAAATAAAATGCACCACATGAATAGAATGAATAAAAGTCATATGATCATCTCAACAGATGCATAAAAAGCATTTGATTCTGTAACCTGCAACTCTACTGAATTCCTTTATCTGCTATAAAAGTTATTGTTTGATGGGGTCTTTAAGGTTTCAATAGATAAAATCATGTTATTTGCAAACAGACACAATTTCACTTTTTTTATTTTCTATTTAGGTGACTTTTTTTTTCCTCTTTCTCTAGCCTAATTGTTTTGTCTTAGATTTCCATTACTGTGTTCAATAGAAATGGCAAAAGTGAACATCCTTGTCTTGTTTGATCTTAGAGGAAAACCTTGTAGTTTTACACCATCTAGTATAATATAATGTTAGCTGTGGGCTTTTTATGTGTGACCTTTATTGTGTTGAGGCCACATTCCTTCTATATCTAATTTGTGAGAATTTTTATTATGAAAGTGTGTTAAATTTTGTCAAATGCTTTTTCTGCAACTATTAAGATGCATATTTTTAAAGAGACAGAAAATAACAAATGTTGACAAACATGTTTAGAAAAGAGAATCTTTACTGTTAATGGGAATGTAAATTGTTAGAGCCATTATAAAAATACTATAAAGAGGGCCAGGCACAGTGGCTCATGCCTGTAATCCCAGCACTTTGGGAAGCTGAGGTGGGCAGATCACGAAGTCAGGAGTTTGAGACCTGGTCAGCATGGTTAAATCCCATCTCAACTAAAAATACAAAAAATTTGCCTGGCATGGTGGTGTGCACCTGTCATTCCAGCTACTCGAGAGGCTGAGGCAGGAGAATTGTTTGGACCTGGGAGGTGGAAGTTGCAAGTTGCAGTGAGCTGAGCTGAGATTTTGTCACTGTAATCTGGCCTGGGTGACAAGAGTGAGACCCTGTCTCAAAAAAACAAAACAAAAACAAAAACAAAAAAACAGAAAGAGAAACATACCATGAAGATTTCATAAAACAATACAAATACAACTACCATATGATCTTGTAATCCCTCTTCTTGGTACATATGCGAAAGAAATAAAATAACTATCATAAAAATACATTTACACTCTCATGTTCATTGTGGCATAATTCATAATAGTCAAAATATGCAAACAATCTAAGTGTCCAAGGACAGATGAATGGGTAAAGAAAATGTGGTATACATGAAATAACGAAAATTTTACTTGGTCTTAAAATACAAGGAAGCCTTGCTATTCATGACTACATGTATTAACCTAGAAGGTATTGTGCTGACTGAAATAAACCAGACATGAAAAGATAACTACTGCATGATCTTACATATATGCAGAATTTAAGAAAGTCAAACTCATAGAAGCTGAGAGTACAATGATGGTTACCACGGCCTGGAGTATGCTGGAAAAGGAGGACTATTGTTCAAACAGTACAAACTTTCAGTTTAAGATGAATAAATTATGGAGACCTATGGTACAACATGGTGACTAGAGTTAATAATATATTGTATGCTTGAAATTTCCAAGGAGAGTAGATTTCAAGTATTTTCACCACAAAAAAAGGTAAATATGTGTGATGATGGATATTTTAATTAGCATGATTGTGGCAATTATTTCTTAATGTATAAGTACATGAAAATTTCACCTGTGTACCATATATATATATATATATATATATATATATATATATATAATTTTTGTTTATCAATCATACCTCAGTAAATCTGGATTAAAAAAGAGAAGCTGATGTCAAAAAAATTAACAGACTCTAATTACACATAAGGTATTGCACATATCCTTTATATGACTAACATTATCTTACATGTCCCGTCTCTTTCTGCCTTCCTAGAACATACTATTCAGTCCACATGTTAATTGAATAAAACATAAGTTACTAGTGGGACACTGAAAAATCCTTCCTGATAGAAAGAGAGGACATGTTCTGGGGTGGATTCAGAAGTAAGCATAAAATAGTAGATACTGTGAAACCACAGTTCAGAGAACTATCAATGAAATATCATTTTTGAGTAGCTAAAATGATTGGTTGAGCTGGGCACAGTGGCTCACACCTATAATCTCAGAGCTTTGGGAGGCTGAGGCTGGTGATCACCAGATGACAGGAGTTCAAGACCAGCCTGGCCAACATGGTGAAACCACGTCTCTACTAAAAATACAAAAATTAGCTGGGCATGGTGGTACACGCCTGTAGCCGCAATTACTCAAGAGGCTGAGGCAGAGAATCGCTTGAACCCAGGAGGCAGAGGTTGGAGTGAGCAAAGATCACGCCATTGCACTCCAGCCTGGGTGACAGTGTGAGGCTCTGTCTCAAAAACAAAACAAAACAAAAAATATTGGTTGACAAACACACAGGATTTTGCCCAAGGGCTTGTGCCATTGAAAATAATGTTTGAGAAAATGTAGTCTGACAGACTGTATAGTACTGAATATAGTTTCAGAGAATTTAGTTTTAGAGATTAAGTGCTGTCTTCTAAAAAAATAAAATTATAGGCACATGGGGGTAGTATTAATATTTCTTTCCAGTGAACTCAGGCCAAGATATAATTATTTTCCTCCTTAAGACTTTCTCAGTGTCAAATGATAGACTTTATGTACACAACGTGCTTTTCAATGCCATCTTCAGACACCCTCTGTGAATGTGGGACCATGCCGGAGTTTTACATCAGAATGTTGGTAAATCCTCCACAACTATTGCAGTGGATATTTCTCTTTCTTGGCAACAAAAGTTGGTGGCAAAAACAGAATACAATAATTAGAGATTTTCTAAGATTTAAACAAAGATCCACATCAATTTAAATTTTGAATAGGAATCATTAGCTTTATTAGTTGAGGTTTTCCCATGTATATGCTAAATCCAGATTAGAGCATATCAGTTTTGGAAAAGATGTGTTAACAGATGACATTTATACATGCAGTTTATTAAGGAATATTTCAAAAGTGTGTGTTCTTCTGAAATACTTAAGTTAAACCCTATTTATCTTTCAAATTAAAGAAATTACCATTTTATTTTATTAACAAATTATATTGTATAATTATCTGAGAATTCTTACACTATATTGAAAATGATTTTAAATAACTACCTCCATTAAGAATACATTTGAACTAACACTAGCAATTGTATAGCATTTATGTGATTATAGCATTATGTGATATAAATAGGAATATAATCACTTTTTATATCAGAAAAATTATACTGAATTTCTTTGGAAATATTTGAGAAATAGATTTCTGTTATTAATTTTACACTGAATAGATTTAAGCACAGTGATTGCTAAACTTTGGACAGTAAGAGTATTATAAGTACAGATTCTTATGTTGTAACATATGGGAAATTACACAATTCCCATAAAACAAAATGCAGAAATTCAGAAGTAACTTCTTTTCTCAAGAGGAGTTATACTTGAATTATATTTGTCCTTCTGCAGGATCAGGTCAGTTGAAAAAAATAGGGCATTAATCAAGGTGTGGTAGTGGTACACGCAATCTCTACTGATGCCACTTTAATTCCTATTTCATGTCATAAATTTTAACTTCCAATTTAGGGAACTTTCAAATATGTTCCATTAGCCATGAGGAAAAAGCAGTTGGGTCAACACAAAACCAATTCTTAAAAATACGCCAAAATACATGTATTCTGGGCTATTAGTGATATCTTCAAAATTCAAAGATGGAAGTAGCTTAGTGTAACTACCTAAAATAGAACTATGCTACTTCACTCCAGTTCACTTCCTAATCTAAGTCAAAAGCTAGCCCTAAGTTGGAGAAAATGTTTTAAATCCTTGATGTGGAAACAACACATTTACATGAGTGCCTACTCAGGCAAGGCAGCAATAGGAACTATGGCTTCTTAAAATGGTTTTATATTGAAATGTGATTGCTATATCTGTTGGTTGTCTTCGTTAGTTTTATCATACATCTTATAATTCTTTGGTTAAAACACATTAGAGTCCAACATGCAATTTTAAAAGCAGGATAAATATGCATTGTAATATAGAAACTGAGTAATTAAACAAAACTGTAGTAATCTTACAATACTTTATCAATATTACTGCTTTATATGGAACAGTATAGAGAATATAGAAACTACATGTGCAGTGCCTCTCAAGCACTCATTACTCTTATTTTTACAATATCCCTGCAGGTTCCATTTAGAGAAATTTAAGTGTCTTGTTTGGTTCAAATGGTACTAAAACCTTATTATAAATATCTTGCTCTAATATATATTGAATGAAGATATGTGCAAAGAAATGTATACATAAAACCCACTAAGACATAGTCTCTAAAGAGAATGTTGCATTTATTTGTAACACTGGAATTACTTATACTTATTTATGTATATATGCCATTAATTTTAAATTATAAATGTATACAAAAACCTGCCTTTCAGGCATGAGTCTTCAGTTGGTTCCTCAGCTATGACAACAGTGTTTAAATTTTGACCACTATTTGCCTACTGTTAAAACATATGGGACTTTCTGAATTATCAATACAGAATTTCAGCTCTGTGAATATTTACTAGATCAGAAAAAAATGGGATTTATTGATGCTAAAGCTTTATCAAAAGCTCAAAGCTCAAGCCCCCAAACAGAAAGCTTTGTCCTTGGATATGGCCAATTAATTGCAAAATTATTTACATGGATACACTGCCCCGATCCCTCATAAAATTTCCCCTGCTAAATTGTGTTACAAAGAGAGTTCTATTAAAACATTGCTATGAGAATTGTTTTATTTATTATGGTGATATTGTTGATGATAGTGTTCAATGCATCACAATGTATTGTCTTATGAAGATGCAGGGCACAAAATTCACTCAGTCTTAGAAACTAGAATAGTTAGAAATCCCTAACTTTTTCTTGACTTTGAACACTACAAATCTAATAACTGAGAATCTTTTACCCTTTCTAGAATGTTCAGGACAAATTTGTGGCCCAATTCTAAGAAGTGTGCAGGATCTTGTGGCACACACTTCACCCTTGGCTTCATTTTATTTGTCTTACCACTAATGCTCTTCACTGCTGTTTCTATGATTATTTATATTATTGTGCTGCTTGTGCTTTTGAGCTACCTTTATATCTCATAAATATAACTTTACTCACATTCATTCCACAGAAAATTTGAGGCAGTTTTCTTATAATTTAATATATTAAATTTATTAAAAGATAATAACACAGGAATATATTATTATGAGAAATAATAGTGTGAGTTAAGCCAGTATGCAGATGTGAGTAAAACACAGCTTTTAGAAGTGACTGCATATTTGTTTCAGTAGTTTCTTGTGGCCAAAGTAAAGAAAGCATATGATTAGTTACAAAATTTACTTTGTCAACCAAGGGAGATACCTTTTTTTTAAGATCATATTGTATCCAAAACATGTCATTTTTTCCCCCAGAAATTAAGTTTTAAATTTAAGTTTCTTTTCAGAAATACATTATAATGATATTCAACTCTATTTTTATATAATAATAGTGTTTACTACTGAATCAAGTGAGCCAATAGTATTGTATGTAACAGAATGCCATTCCTTTTTCTGTAGAAGGAAGAGCTGAACAGAGTAATAACTAGCAATGATTTTATACTAAATAATCAAAATAATTTCCACATACTAATAAAATTTAATACAAAAAATATTAAGAGAAGATATTGGGAATGTCTTATTTTGTAATTACAAAGTAAATTGCAGATAATTATTTTTCTATAATGGTCAAATTGCCTCTTATTCAAGGAATATAAAGCATCTGTTTTCTTCAGTGCTTATAAGCCTCATAAGTACACATGAAGACCTTACTTTGCAAACAGTTTTGATAATGCTGCAAGGTCTAAAATAATAACATTGTCCAGAACATTTAGTGCTACTCTTCATCTTCAATGGCTTACTACTCCTCATTCCAAGTTTGAAAATGAATATACCTCAGATTCATGAGCATTTAGGAATTTGGCATTTAAAATATGTGGGGAAGTGTGGACTAGTTAAAAAATAATTCAGAGAAAATTAGTATTAGTTAAAAAATAAACTAAGTTATATTCCTGCTTCTTATCATTCATGCCTTTAACTAATAAGGTATATCTCTACCCCTAACCCATCTCTATCTCATCTCTTATTTTTCTGCATTTTGCTTATAGTGCTCATCTTTGCGTGATATATATTATTTACATGTTAGTTTTTAAGTTTATTGTCTATAGTTTCCCAATAGAATACAAGTCTGTGGAAAAAGGGAGGGTTCTCACTCTTCCAGAACGTGGTCTAGATACTGTAGTTGAGCATGCTAGATATGATACATAACGTTTACTCCTATTGTTTGTGCTCTTGTTTGTGTTTATTATTCCCCCAAACTCCTGGCTTCCAGAATTCCAATTAGCAAGAGAAAAGAGTCTAATACTGAAATAGGATCATTCCCTTTACTCCTTCATGGGACTCGCAAAGTGGTTGGCTCATTTACTTGGCCTGTAATGCTCAGCGTCTCACGGCATGGGGAGCATGCAGGGGAGTGGGTGCAGGGGCCAGGATGAGCGCTTCTGGGCAACCATCAGAAACAGAACTCCTTGTGGGCCTGTGGCAATGTCTAGGGGTTGCCCATGACCTCTGAAGCCGCAGAGGGGTTGTATTGCAGTATAATCTCTTAGTTTTGCCATCCATGGCTGGCTTAAGTGTTACACAGCTCAGTGGAGGGTCAGTGTGACCACTTCTTGCACCTGTACCTGGGTCCTTGTCCGGCATCCAGGAAGAATCAGGTCGTGTGAACGATTTGAAAGGGTGGTGAATGTGGAGTATTTTATTGAGTGGTGGGAAGTGGCTCTCAGCAGGAAGGGGAGCTGGAAAGGAGATGGAGTGAGAAGGTGGTCTTCCCCTGGTCAGGAACAGTCAAACTATTCTCCAAGGTCTCACTGTCAAGCTGTCCCTCTGAAGTTAAGCTGCTTCTCTCTGATGTCTGGCTACTTCTTTTCTCTCTCTGCTGCTCTGATGCCCTGCTAGTGGAGCCTGGGGATTTTATGGGTACAGGATGGGGGGGCAGCAAAAGTCAGGGTGGTTTGGGAAAGGCAACATTTGTGTAGGGAAACAGGAATGCATGTTCTCACTTTGGGCTGCGGGTCCAGGCTTGAGGGTGGTGCCCTCATCAGGGACCCTGCCCTTTTCTACGTAGTATTTCCTGCCTGCTGTCCATGTCAACACCTATAAAGGAAATTCCATCAAACTAATAGTTGTTTTGTCACCAGAAACCTTATGAGCCAGAAAAGAATGGGGTCCTACTTTCAAACTTCTTAAAGAAGAAAAAACTGCCAACCATGAATTTTGTCTACTGCTAAACCAAGCTTCATAAATAAAGGAAAAATAAAGTATTTTCCAGACAAAGCAAACACTAAGGGAATCTGTCACCACCGGACTTGCCTATAAGAAATGCTCAAGGGAGTTCTAAATATGGAAATAAAAGGTCGATAGTTGCCATCATAAATACAGATGAAAGTATGAAACTCACAGGTTGTATAAAACAGTTACACAATTGTGAGTACAAAGCAACCAGTTAACAACATTATGAGAGGAAAAAAACTTTACATATTAATATTGACTTTGAACACAAATAAATTAAATGCTCCACTCCAAAAATATAGATTGGCAGAATAAACTTTAAAATTGTTGCAAAAACAAAACCACACATATCAATATTAACTTTGAATGTAAATTAATTAAATGTTCAACTTAAAATATACATATTGGAAGAATGAATAAAAAAACCGGATCCAACCATAGGCTTCTTAAAAGAAACCCATCACACTGATAAAGACACTTATAGACTCAAGGCAGAAGAGTGAGAAAAGATATTTCATATGAACAGAAACAAAAAGAGAGAGGAGTATCTGTACTTACATCAGATAAACAGACTTTAAATCAACAATGCAAAATAAGAGAAGGAAGGTCATTGTATAATGATAAAGGGATCAATTGAACCAGAAAATGTAACAATTCTAAATATGTATATACACCCAACACGAGAGCAGCCAGATTCATAAAACAAATACTATTAGATATAAAAAAGGAGATAGCGATACATTATAGTGGAGACGTTCAACATTCCACAGACAGCAGCAGACATCATCAAACAGAAACATAAAGAATGAAACACTAGGCTTAACTAGACTCTATATCAAATGGACTTAACAGACATTTACAAAACATTCTACCCAACAAGTGCTAAACATACACCCTTCTCATCAGTGCATGAAACATTTTTCAAGATTGGCAGTATGTTAGGCCACAAAAAACTCAATACATTTTAAAAAGTGGAAATTATATCAAATGTCTTTTCATACTGTAGTGGAATAAAACTTGAAATCAATTCTAAGAAGAAGACTTGAAACTATACAAAACAGAAATTTTAAAAACCTGCTTCTGAAAAATCTTTAGGTCAATAATGAAATTAAGATGAAAATCTTAAAAAATGATTTGAAACATGAAAATAGAGCCACAATGTCCCCAAACCTCTGGGATACAGCAAAAGCAGCATTAAAAGGAATATTGTAGTGTTAAATGCCTACATAAAAAGGACAGAAAGATCTCAAATTCACAAACTAATATTGCACCTCAAGGAACTAGAAAAACAAGAACAAACCTAATTCGAGCTTGCAGAAGAAAAGAAATAAAAAGATCAGAGCAGAACTAAG
Source organism: Rhinopithecus roxellana (assembly GCF_007565055.1). Taxonomy (NCBI): domain Eukaryota; kingdom Metazoa; phylum Chordata; class Mammalia; order Primates; family Cercopithecidae; genus Rhinopithecus; species Rhinopithecus roxellana. The sequence goes on from NC_044554.1 coordinate 67,360,671, forward strand.
TGAAATTGAACAAAAAAAAAATACAAAGGATCAACAAAATTAAAACTTTGTTCGTTAAAAAGGTAAACAAAATCTACAGACTGCCAGCTAGAACAACCAAGGAAAGAAGAATGAAGATTCATGTAAGAACAATCAGAAATGAAAAAGGAGACATTACAACTGATACCACAGAAATACAAAAGATCATCAGAAACTGCTGTGAACATCTGTATGCCCACAAGGTAGAAAGCCTAGAGGAAATGGATACATTCCTGGAAACATATAACCCCCTAAGACTGAACCTGGAAGAAATAGATATTCTTAACTGATGCATAATAAGTAGAGAGATTTAATCAGTAATAAGAAATTCACCCTCCACCCCAAAACAAACCCAGGACCAGATGGATTCACAGTCAAATTCTACCAGATGCATCAAGAAGGACTGGGACCAATCCTAAAAATTAAGGAGGAAGGACTACTCTAACTCAATCTATTTCAGCCAGTATCATCCTAATACCAAAGTCAGGCAAGGACACAACAACAACAACAAAAGAAACTAGAGATGAATATCTTTGATAAAAATAGATGCAAAAATCTTCAACAGACTACTAGCATGTGAATCTAACAGCTCATCAAAAAGACAATATGCCAAAATCAAGTGGGTTTTATTGCAGGCATACCAGGGTGGTTCAAAAATACACAAATCAATAAACGTAATCCATTCACCACATGAACAGAAATAAAAAACAAAAACCATAAAATCATCTCAATAAACTTAGAGAAAAGCATTTTAAAAAAATGTCCTAATGATAAAAAATCATCAACAAACTAGGTATACAGAAAATACCTCAAAATAATAAAAACCATTTATAAAATCACAACCAACATTATAGTTAATGGGGAAAAGATGAAAGCATTCCCCCTAAGAACTGGAACAAGACAAAAATGTACATTTTCACCACACCCATTCAACATAGTACTAAAAGTCCTAGCCAGAGCAATCAGGCAAGAAAAAGAAATGAAAGGCATCCATATTGGAAAAGAGAAAGTCAAAATATTTCTGTTTGCTGTTGATATGGTATTATAATCAGAAAACTCTAAAGATTCCCCCAAAAGACTTCTCTAGATTTGATAAACAGATTCAATAGCATTTCAGGATACAAAATCAACATCTAAACATCTGTAGCACTTCTATACACTAATAATGAATAAACTGAGAACCAAATCATGAGCTCAATCTCATTTATAATACCTACAAAATGTTACCATACCAAGAAGCACATTTAACCAAGTAAATGAAATATCTCTATGATAAAAACTGCAATAAAACTGATGAAAGAAATCATAGATAACACAAATGGAAAAAATATCCCATGCTCATATATTAGAAGAGTTAACATCATTAAAATGATGATGCTGCCCAAAGCAATTTACAGTTTCAATGCAATTACTATCAAGTTGCTAATGAAATTTTTCGCAGAATTAGAAAGAAAATCTTAAAATTCACACAGAACCAAAAAAGAACCTAAATAGCCAAAACAGCGCTAAACAAAAAGAACTATTCTGGAGTCATCATATTACCTGACTTCAAATTATACTACAAGTTTACACTAACCAAAACATCATGGTTCTGGTATAAAAATAGACATATAGATCAAGGGAACATGATGGGGACCCAGAAATAAGCCAGTCTACTTACCTTTGAGACAGTCAGCAAACTCATATACTGGGGAAGGGACATTCTATTCAACAAATGGTGCTGGGGAAACTGGACAGTCATATGCAGAAGAATGAAACTGATCCATATCTCTCACCATGTACAAACATTAACTCAAAATGGGTTAAAGACTTAAATATAAGACCTGAAACCATAAAATCTCAGAAGAAAATCTAGGAAAAAACTCTTCTGGGCATTGGCCTAGACACAGAATTTATGTCTGAGACATCAAAAGCGAATGCAACAGGACCTAAAATAGACAAATGGGACTTAATTAAACTAAAAAGCTTCTGCACAGCAAAGTAAATAACAGAGTAAAAAGACAGAATGGTAGAAAATATTTCAAAGTGTACATCCAAAAAAGAACTAATATCCAGAATCTGCAAGAAACTCAAACAACTCAATAAGAAAAAATCAATTTCATTAAAAGGTGAGCAAAGATACGAACAGATATTTTGCAAAACAAGACATATATTGAATAACAAGCATATGAAAAAGTTTATCATCACCAATCACCAGATAAATGCAATTAAAACCACAATGAAATATTACTTTATACCAGTCAGAATGGGTATTATTAAAAATTCAAAAAGCAACAGATGTTGGCAACGATGCAGAGGAAAGGAAACATTAATATTGTTGTTGATGAGAATGTAAATTAGTACTACCCTTATGGAAAACAGTTTGGAAATTCGTCAAAGCACTAAAAACAGAGCTACCATTCGATCCAGCAATCCCACTACTGGGTATCTACCCAAAAGAAAGGAAATCAATATATCCAAAAGATAACTGCACTCACATATTTATCACAGCACTATTCATAATTGCAAAGATATGGAATCAATGTTTTACCCACCAATGAATGGATTATTGCATAAAGAAAATGTGGTATGTGTTTACCTATATACACGCCAAGGAATACTACTCAGCCATAAAAAAGAATAAAATATGTCTTTTGCAGCAACATGAATGGAACTGGAGGCTGTTATCTTAAGTGAAATAACTCAGAAACAGTCCAATATTGCATGTTCTCACTTAGAAGTGGGAACTAAATAATATGTACACCTAGACATACAGAATAAAACAACAGATATTGGATACTCAGAAAGGTGGGAGGATGGGAGAAGGTGAGAGGTGAGAAATTATCTAGTAGGTACAATGTATTCTATTTGGGTAATGGTTACAATAAAAGCTCAGATCTCACTACTCAATTATATCCACATAAAGCAACTATATTTTATACCCTCAATCTATAAAAATAAGAAATATAAAAATAAACAAAACTAAAAGCAATTATTTGGGCCAGGCATGGTGATTTATGCCTGTAATCCTAGCATTTTGGGGTGTGGAACCTCCTGAGGTTAGGAGTTTGAGACCAGCCTGGAAAACATAGTGAAACCTCGTGTCTACTAAAAATACAAAAATTAGCTGGGCATGGTGGTGTGCACCTGTAATCCCAGCTACTTGACTCAGGAGTCTCAGGCAGTAGAATCGCTTGAACCTGGGAGGCAGAGGTTGCAGTGAGCCAAGACTACGCCATTGCACTCCAGCCTGGGTGACAGAGTAAGACTCTATCTCAAAAAAGAAAAAAAAAAAAAAATATATATATATATATATACACACACACACACACACACACACATATATATATATATATAATTTGGACGCTCTAGGAGAAAAGGTTGCCCCTTACTCTTTCAATGGCAGGAACCCATCAATCTCATAGGTATACAGAATTTGGTGTAAAAGAATAGAAATCAACCTGTCAAACTTCTTTCTTATCTGCTTGCACACAACAGAGAGTTCATTTCAACTTCATCGCCCTTTTGCAGCGTTTTGAGTTATAAATCATATTTGTTCTTGTTTTCTTGTTTCATTTCATTAAAAATACTTACCTACACCTGCCTCTGTGAAGCCTGAAACACCAGTTCATGTTCTGTCCCTAATACTGCATGGATTGTGTGGTCCACTTTTGCTGTTGGCTTTATGAACATGGTTCTTCATATACTCAAACTAACCGAACTCACGTTTTATGAAAATCTAGTCCTATTCTCCTTCAAACTGCCTGTACATGCCATTTACTGTGAAACTTCCACTTCCTGTGATAGCGTAACAAGATAATAAAGAAGGGCAAAATGTCTTTCTCTTGTAGTATTAGTCTCATGCAGGTTCAGACTTAATATATGGTTATCTAATCTGATTTTGGACTATTGCACTTTCATTCTGACTTTCTGATTCTAACTTAACATAGGTTGTTGGTGGTTTCCTAAAATTATTGAACTAGACACTTGAGAAAGATTTTGCTTGGGTTTCGTCCATCACTACAATCTCATCTTGATTTTGTAAATAGTACAATCACCACTTTCTGGGCTAAATATTCTCTATAGGCTTTATTTGTTCAAAGCAGGAAGATTTTCACTGGCCTCTGTGTCTTCTGATCTTGCTCCTGGAGAGACTGCTTCACAGACCACTCAAGCACTTTTCTCCCATTGGCAGACAGGGGAAGGACATATCCTCATGCAGTTACTGCTAGTCAAACAAATGCCAAAAGTATGTCTATTCCTACATTAATTAAACATACTTACAACCTACCTGTCTCCAAAACCCACACATGGCTCTGTACCCATTTAAAATCAAGGCTCATGATGCCACAGAGCTCAGATTTGAGTACTATACTCACAAGCCTACATAGTCTTTTTTTTTTTGAGACGGAGTCTCGCTCTGTCACCCAGGCTGGAGTGCAGTGGCCGGATCTTGGCTCACTGCAAGCTCCGCCTCTCGGGTTTACACCATTCTCCTGCCTCAGCCTCCCCAGTAGCTGGGACTACAGGCGCCCACCACCTCGCCCGGCTAGTTTTTTTTTTGTATTTTTTAGTAGAGACGGGGTTTCACCGGGTTAGCCAGGATGGTCTCGATCTCCTGACCTCGTGATCTGCCTGTCTCGGCCTCCCAAAGTGCTGGGATTAAAGACTTGAGCCACCGAGCCCCGCTGAAAAGCCTATATACTCTTAAATGGCAAGCTAGTGACAGACATTCTTTGTAGGTTCGGTTTTAGATGACACCTCATTTAGTACAATTTTAGTATTTACTGAAAATACATATTTGGAGGCTGCAATTGTATAGCAAATATACATTTAACATTTAACAAGATCAAACAAATGGTTGTTTCCCACCACTTTAAACCTGCTTTACCCCAATATTCCCCACGGTGGTAACATGGAGCATCCAGTTGCTCAAACCTAAAATATTATATATTTTAAGGCTTCTTTTCCTTTCCCTTGCATTTAATTAGTTAATTTGCTTCCTTTCTCTAGTCTTACCACTTTAGTGCTTGGATCACTCTCATTTCTCTCTGAGACTTTGCTGAGCCTTTGGCCTGCACTTCCCACCTTTGATCCTGCCAGTCTCTCACAATGATGATCCTTTTAAGTCTGTGTGTGTGTGTGTGTGTTTGTGTGTCTGTGTGTCTGTGTGTCTGTGTATGTAGTAATGGGGACTGGGTTGAGAAAGAAATTGGTTGGGAAACTTTAACTTTTAGATTGAGCTTCAAAAACTTTGGATCAGAGACTTCTTTTTAAAAATTGTAAAATTTGACTACACTGGATCCATCTTCCCACATTGCCATAGGGTATGTGTTTTTTAGGTTGCCAATGTGTCAAGTCTTCCCTGTGGTATCCTAACCCTGAAAACAGGTTTCAGTTGTCAATTTTCATCCTTTATATTTATGCTGCTATTTTTCTCTTGGCAAAAGAGGGAAAAAAACGTGCTTCCTATATACACACATCACTATCAAAAAAATAAAAATATATCTTATGCATAGGATTGTCAACTGAAGTCATGTATACATTGGAAGTGGAGAATATTTCCACACATTTAATATTCAAGGTTAAAGCATCCATAGTTGAAATAATAAAATTTAAGATGCCATTGTAATACCTAGGTTGTAGAAAATTGAGGACAGAACTACTTCTTCAATAGTAATCCTTTATTTACAATAAAGATGCTCATAATGCCTTGAAGTTTAAAAAAGACCATTAAATACAATATCTCATTTGATACTCACGATTACTAAGTAGAAAAAAAAAATGGGAAGGGATACTCAGAGAAGCTGATTTATGAAAGTGTACACAGTTAATGATGAAGTAGTGAATGTTTCTTGGTCTCATGACGCTAAAACATCAACATTTTCTAACCGAGGACATAAACATCCTATAACCTCTCAGTTATAAATTGACTTAACATGCCTCTCTTGTTTGCTTCTCATATACACAATATTGATAACTCAATGTTTGCTTATCAGGGGACATGAGTGTATGTCCCATTGATCATAGCCCTTTAACTTGAAGGGAATATAGTCTGATTTAATGAAGAGGATGCAATCCAGGGTTGACATTCAATTCTGACATCTGCCATTTTCTGTAGGAACTAAAGCATGATGTAGTTTCACAAATTAAATCTATTTTGTGGATTATAGAGAGGAATAAACTTACCTATGGCATTACTGCTTTCTATGCTATAATCCAGGGGTTCCCAACCAGTAGTTGTTTGTGGCCTGTTAGGAAGTGGGCCATAGAGCAGGAGGTGACTGACAGACAAGCAAACAAAGCTTCATCTGTATTTACAGCCCCTCCCTATTGTCCGCATTACTGCCTGAGCTCTGCCTCGTGTCAGATCAGCAGTGGCGTTAGATTCTCAGAGCAATGCGAACCCTATTGTGAACTGCCTGTGCAGGGATCTAGGTTGCATGCTACTTATGAGAATCTAATGCCTGATGATCTGTCACAGTCTCCCACCACCTCCCAATGGAACTGTCTTGTTGGAGGAAAACTGCTGTTTTTCTCCTGTTAAAAGAGGGGGAAAAAATGTGCTACCTGTACACACACATCACTATCACATCACATCAGTGTAGTCAAATTTTACAATCAGGGCTCCCACTGATTCATTATAGTAACTTGTATAATTATTTCATTATATATTAAAATGTAATGATAGAAATAAAGTGCACAATAAATGTAATGCACTTGAATCATCCCCAAACCATCCTCTCCTCTACACTGGTCTGTGGAAAAATTGTCTTCCACAAAACCAATCCCTGATGCCAAAAATGTTGGGGACCACTACTCCAATCAATTGTTCATTAAAGTCAAACTTTAGGTACATACTGTAGTTGCACATTCTTTATTTCATTATTTGTTGAAGATGTAATTTGAATTTTAAATTTTTTATTCTCACTGTATTTATGTAGAGAAATCAAAGGACATCTCAAGTTGAGGTTTAGGTCCAACAATTCATTGGCCAATTTATGGAATTTGTTTTAGAGAACTAGGGCTACAGATAATTTAAAAGTATTGTAGTACCAAAAAGGGTGGTGGAATTAAGGGAAGGTTAGACAAAGTTGTAGCACAGAATTATAAACATCTGGATTTATAACAGTCATATTTAAAATAACAAAAAGCTACACATATGATCCATAATTTTAAAAAGGATTTAAAAAGTTAATCATTGACTAAAACAAATGTATTTTTTATCCTTACACATCAAACTGAATTTGAGAATAGAGTATTCAATTCACTCTGGAACTTTCCTAAAGTGACTAGTTTGAAAGGCTATGGTGGGCAATTAAAATTGCATTTTTATTTTTCAAATCTGTGAAGATGTCATTATGTGTTTACATTTTGTTCCAAACTTAGACATGTCAATTTACTGTTATTTTTCTTCTATTATCTAAAAATGCAAATAGGCTAGATACATTAAGAAAAACCTCTTTGCAGTAAGGGAAAAAAGCAACATTTTTTAAAGCAGATTTTGATTGACTATAGCCTTTGCTCATTTGGCAAAGTACATTCTTAGGAATATTTGTTTTTCTCAAACCCGTCTGAAAACGCTGCCTTGAAGACTGATATTATAGGAGAAGCACTTTCTGAGTTGACAAGCCCCCACTATCCCTTCTCACTGAACACTCTACTTTTTATTTCTTGCTATGACAATAGTGTTAAAATCACCAAGGCAGTGTCTAGGCTGCTCTCAAACTGTTCTATCAATTTTGGAGCCTTAAATTTCTTTCTAAAGAAACTAAGTTGATAAGTCTTTTGAGCTTGAAAAAACAGTGTTTCTGAGTTTCCACTGAATCATGCATAGATATGTTTTTAAAGGCATGCTGGATTTATCTAATATTTTTGCAGTAATGGAAAATTTGGAAATTTTACATAAAGGAAAACCTAGCATTTAAGTCTCTGGAATTCACTTTATATAATAATTGAAACACATAGAGACATGATCAAAGGCCAGAATATGGCAACCAGTGGCTAAGGGGCTTTTTGTTTTTCCTAGATTCAAGGTTTCTTAATGACCTGTGCATAGTGTTCCTTAACAAACACGCTGAGGTCATTGTGATCCCGAGGCCACTGTATCAAACATGCACACCTGATCTACTACCACACTGCAGTCCCACCAAGCATACAAAGGGAGGCTTGCCACCTTCCCTGGTTACAGGCCCAGAGCTATCTTCCCCTCTTTGCCACTCATAGGATTGTGCATTTCATGTAGGTGAGTTGCATAGCTTTAAATCCTCAAGAAACCTAGGGAGACAACCTCTCCAATCAGGTTAGGAACTTAAGGTACCATTTTTTCAGACAAAAGTCTGTATACTTTCGACAAACTGTACTAATCAATGATTAATATTTTTGTTCACTTGGTTTTTGTTTTGAGTGTTTACTTTCTTTTATTTATAAATAAAAATTTGAGGTAAATAAATTAAAAATGAACAATTATGTTAATTGCACACTTATTATTGATAATCATTACTTTTTAGGTGGTTTATTTTTCATATCCTTATAACTATGTTATATATTTTATTTTATTTTATTTTATTTTGGGGGGACATTTTCAGATATACAGCAAAAGTGCATGTGATTTTTAAGGCACAGTTGCCCTTAAAGTATCTTCCTTTTAGTGACTAGATATTAGAAAAAATGTAATTATTTAGTTGGAATTAAGTAAGTTATCAGTACCCTTAACCAGTAGCCCTGGAGTATTAACTACGGCTAAAATCTCAGAGTTTGAAGATTAATGATTCTGTTCCATGACGAAAAAGGTACCACCTCTCCCATCTTCTACATCCTCCATTATCAGGCTGCAAAGGAAGAGGAGTAGAAATTTCTGGAGCAAGTTGTATGCATGTTGGACGTAGTCTATAGGAGCAAACTATGGGAGAAGCTGATGTGAAGCTGATACGGGCATCAGTGTGACATTAACAAGTAAAACTAGGCAAAGTTATGTCTTAGTAGAACTGAGTATTTTCAATTAACATTTGAAACAGAAAAATAAATATAATTAACAAAGAGATTAAAAACATGTCTTGGACTGGGCACAGTTGCTCACCCCTGTAATTCCAACCTTTTAAGAGGCTAAGGCAGGAGGACTGCTTGAGGCCAGGAGTTCAAGATCAGCCAAGGCAACACAGAGAGATCCTCATCTCTACACATTTTTTTTAAATTAGTCAAGTGTGGTGGTGCATGCCTGTAGATTCAGTTATTCAGGAGGCTGAGGTGGGAGGATTACTTAAGCCCAGAAGGCTGAGGCTGCTGTGAGATATGATCATGCCACTGCCTTAGTGTCAGAGTAAGATTATGCCTCTAAAACTCTCTCTCTTTTTCACACAGACACACACAAACACACACACACACACAAACACAATGCTGTGTTTCTGTGTTGTTATTATATCAGGTGTTAGGTCTCTATACTTTTTGAACATATTTGAATAAAGTATAATAAATGAAATAGATATATTATTATTATTAAATAAATATCTTTTGGAAACACTGAACACCTCATGGCTATGATAAAATGCTCTAGTTATTCATTCATGATATGAAACACCCAGATACTGTAGTGGAGATCCATGGTATCATTTTATACTATGCAGAGAATATAATGAATGGTAGTATTTAGTAGCAATTTAAAAAAATCTAAATACGAGTCACACACTGTTTTAAATCCATATCAGTTTACATATGTAATCTGACAATAGCCTATGTTTTTCATAATAATACATTTCTACATTAGAATGAAAGATACCAAGAAGGCGAATCACTCTTCCTGTACCAGACATTCTGGTAGATAAATTATCACTATTTTTTAGTAACTGAGTTCTACAACACTGCTTATAATCTGTTTTTTTTTTTTTTTTTGAGATAAAATTTTTAGTCATTGTCCCTTTAAGAGTGTTTTTCTAGCAGAACAAATTTATAGGTCTTATAAGTGAATAATGAAAATAGCCAACAACTTTATTCAGTAGTTGTGGTGTCCCAGAACTTGCATGTCTATATATGAGACTTAAAGGAGTTGAAAAGAGAGAGAAACTGGTGCTGTAAATTCCCACATGACATGAGTTCAAACAGAAATTCTCAAATATGACTGCTATTACATGTTCCAATACTTTACTAGAGGAAAAAGAAACAATACGTAGTAGACAGACATCCAGTGTTGGATATTTTCATCTTCTGGCATTTCCTTGGAACAGAGCAGGTTTTTCTTACATACATGTATACACACATTAAAAATATGCACATATTACACATACATACACATTTTAATACCTATACAGAAAATACATAGATACAAGAAATAATTATTATAAAAATCATTACCAAACACAGATTATAGCAGAGCATTTGTTGTTTTGGATTCTCCTGTTTCTGATCAGAGAATGTTGCCCTAACCCATTTTTTTTCCTTGACTTTCTTATTTCTGTTATACTCTCCCTCCCTCAGATGGACAAAGAGTGACTGGGTGGGGAAGGTGTAGGCACAGAAAATAGTTGGAGTCAAGAAATCTATGAGGTTAGATAGACTTTTCGGACTAATAAAGAAAATAAATTGTTCATTGCATTTTGTTAAGTTTTGAGCAGAGTGTATATTTAAGTTTGTAAGTTAAGCATTTTGTGGCATGTCTGTCCATCTTAACTTGGCATTTTAGCCTTTACTTCAGCAGAGCCACAATGCAACAAAATGGAGAGACAGATGTGATATTATCTACGTTTCAATTTATATAAATTTTTGCTATTTTTGTCTTTGTCAGTAGCAACCCTCTGGAGAGTTGAAATAGAAAGAAAATAGTGAAAGTAGTGTTTGCTGATAGCCCTGTTACTAACTGAACCTAAACTGAGCTTTGGGTTGCTATGCATGTTAATATCCCAGGAGAGTAAAGGAAATTGCGATTTTAAATATTTCACAGGGACACAGTTCTAACAACACAGACTTTAGAGTTTGTTCTTTATCGGTGAAAGATAATTTTTCAATTGTCTATGTAGTCTTATTAAATAAAAGAAATTATATTAAGTTAGCCTAAAAAGTTCATTTTGTGGCCTGAATATGGAGACTATTCTTAATTTTTTTTTTCCTCTTGAATCTTTATTTTTCTCGTTGCTTCAAAAAATGTCAGTTATAGTCCTTGTGTCTCTTTATTTTGTTTTAGACATGGCTTATTTTAACGAAAAAAAGAGAGGGACATTTGGATGCAGCTTCTATGATTCCAAAGTTGAAGTAGAAATAAGCTGATGGCTAATAATAAGAAATGATGGTTGGGAAGCCCCCTAGCATAATGAGTGGATATCCAAATACTAGAGAGCTCTAGGTTGTTCTACCAATAAAGGGTATGATATTTTCACATCTTCTAGTGAGTAAGAAGGAGAGAAAGTTAATTTTCCACACTCAACCTTCATACACTTTTTTGCAATTCATTATTTATTATTAACCTTTCAGGTAAATTTACATATGAGGAAATGTACAGATTTTAGTTTACAACTTGATAAATTTTGTCAAATATGTATACTCATAAATACCCATAAAATCAGCACTCTAACTGAGACATGAAATACATTCATCCTCTTCCAAAATTATCTTTTGTCCCTTTCTGTCTTGCTCAACCTCTGCTGACAAATTAGTGTTCTGATTTTTATCATTATAGATTATTCATAAACTAATCTTAAAACTATTATAAATACAATAATAGAATATAACAGAATAATAAACATTGTAATCTTTTGTGTCTGGCTTCTTTTACTTAATATAATACTTTTGAAAATCCATCTGTATTGTTGTGTATATCAATAATTCATTCTTTGTTTGGAGAATCCCAAGTGATCTCAATAAGTATTTCTAGTTCCATAAAGTGAAATTGATATACATGGACGTCAAATATACAGGGAAATGTTTTTTGACAGATGTATATTTCCATATTACCATCACTCAAATCGAAGATATAAAAATTTTTTATCATTGCTAATCACTTTCTTGTGTTTCTTTTCAGTCATCCCCACCTCACTCTTCAGAAAACCATTGTTATAATTTTTATCATGATAGATACATTTTGCCTATTTTATACTAAAGTCAAACAGTATAAATATTTTAGTACTTCACTTATTTTGCCTAGCATAATATTTTTTGAAACAAATCAATATTGTTGTGTGTACCTGTAGATGACTGATTTTTACAGCTAAGTCATATTACATTGTACAGATATACCACTCTTGTTTTTTTTTTTTGTTTGTTTTAATGCTTATCTTGGTAGATACTCAAGTTGTTTTTTTTTGTGACTACTATAAGTAAAGCTTTCACAATTCTTTATGTACTTCTTTTTTGAAGATCTATTTTTAAATTTTCGTTTGTTTATCTCTAATTTATGGATGAGTCTAGTTCAATGAAACTGTTCTAGGCAATAGTAGACCCCAATCCATTAAACTTTTCAGTCCTTGTTTCTTTGTGGGGTGATGCATGTTAGCTTTTGAGATACTTTACAAAAATGAGATTAAGTTACTTCCTTTAATGAAAAAGCCATTCATTTAAATTTGTGGATCCAGCCCAAATAACGGCTTTGAGTTCTCCTTCAAAAGAAACTTACATAGGCATGGAAAGATGAAAATCAACTTGAGAAAAGGTTAGTTCATTTATTTCCTCTATTCTGTTATTTATTTGTTCAACAAATGTTTATAAAAACACCCACTTTAAATAAAATACTGTACTGGAAGATATATTGGAGTTGCAGGAACATTGTTTTATAATAATCAAAGATTATGTTTATACTATATTTATGAAATTTAAAACTAACTTTAAGCAAATTGAGTGAAAATAGAAGTCACAATGGCTGGCAGGTATCGTTTTGCTACATAACCTGATGGATGCTCTTTTGTTTGTTTCTGAGCACATGTTTTAGATATATTTGTATTTAAATGGCTTTCCCAAGTTTCATTCCTCAAATCAATTATTGAATCTTTTAATCCAAAGCAATTTTTATTGTGTAAAATGTAAAGAATCACATTTTAAATGATTCACTCTTTCCACTGTAAAAAGCAGCCAATTTTTTCCTTCATTTTGTAATGAAGAATTTCTTGGTATGTAAATGCTATTTTCCTGGATCAAGGATATATATCAAAATTAAGGATGGTGACAGTCTAATAATAATTCCTCTAATCTACATGTCTAAAAAGAAAACCATAGAAATACAGTAACACTTTCTGATTTTGTTTTGTTTGGGGTTTTTGTCTTGAATTTACTACTAACTCTAGGGTTAGACTTCCAGCTAAGTGGTTGAACCGTGCAGCTTGAGTCAGCAGGCTTCTCTTTCCCTCTTGTGACCTGACATGATGATTTCTTAGTTGATATAATATCATAATACAAATATCAAAATAAGGAACAGTGATAACCTATTTCTACAATACTGACCTCCCTCTTTGCAAAGTCATTTTATTAGAATCATATGCAGCAAGCTTGGCAGCATTCACTTTACTGGCTAACATTCACTCAGCCATATCTATATCTATATATATATATATTTTTTTTTTGCTTTCTTTTATGTGACTATTTAGCTGCCACCTATAGGATCTGAGAGTTTAAAGTGATAGGATACAGATATTGTAAATGTATTTTTAGATCTTCCAATTATCCTATTGATGTCTTCAAAAGTAGTCACTCCTATCTATAACCTTATAGCATCTCTTTGTGGGATCAGATTTTCTTACATTGTCTGTCAGTAAGCAGGCTTATAAAAGCATCAGGCAACTTATTTCAGATGTAAAAGGAGATCCATAAAAATGAATATTTTTTCTAAGGTTCTTTAAAGAATTTTAAGTTACTGTATTTTTTTTTTTTTTAGATTGTTTCTTCTTCCTTTCTCCAAAATTTCCAAAATTAGATTATTTATCATTATTTGGGGAAACTAAAGATGATCTAAAATTTATATAATTTTACAGGTCAGTTTATTCTCTTAATAAACCAACTAGATTTTTGCTAAATATCTATAATGTACCTAAACTGAAATGTCTAAAATAGTGCCTAGGTCCAGCCTTCACATTTTCAATATTAAAAGTTAAGTTGAAATATTTGTTTATTGATTGGATTTTATCTCCATCTAGTGCCTACTTGTTTAACAGTTCCACAATATCATCTTCATTTTTGACCTATGCATTAAATACAAAGGAGGTTTAAGATTTCCAAATGTTGACTGACCTCACATAAAATCTGCACCTTCTACTGTTTTCCTTGCATACTCATATTCCAGGGGAATTTTTAGCATATAATTGTTTGGATATGATGTTGTCTGATTCCTGGGTATTGCTTGCTTTTATTTTTGTGAATGAACAATAGAATAGCTGGTTTGAAAGGACACCTGTCAATATTTTCAAACATATCTTCTTTAAGGTCATATCTTTCATCTCTGAATTACTGGATATATACCATCTGGGGACTTTGTACATTTGAGAGCCTGTTGGAATGGTTTTATTCTATTGCTTCGAACAATGGTCCCTAAAGAATATAAGCCTCCGTGCTGGAAGACTAAAAGGAACTAACTGTGGAGATGGGTAGTCATTCTTCCTCATAATGATGAAGCAAAACAAAACAACATCATAATAGACCTAGAGCAAAAAAAAAAGGCTATAAACAAAACCAAAACATAAATCTATGGGGACACAGAAATATGAGGAAAATAAGGCATTCCTACTCACAATAAAGATTATGCATATCAAGCAAAGTGAATAAACCCGCTAAGCTAAAATAGTAACTCTTTTGAAGAAACAACTCATGTATTTTTTTTCTGACAGGCTTTCTTTTTTCATTTTTTCAAATTAAACTTAGCTTTTAATTTTAATTTATGGTTCAGTTTGATATGTCTGTAAACAGCTAATTTTATAATAACTGTGTGTAAGCTAATAGCAAACAAAATAACTAAAATGGAGACATCTAAGATAGTTTGAATTCAAACTCAGGAGAAAAAAATAACTGAAGGTCACATATTTCTGAGAAATGAAGTAAGGTCAAGCATACTTCCAACCATTTATTAGAAGAGGACTAAAGTGACTTAAAAGAAGCAGAATTGGCGATAAGATGATGTACTGACTTCAGTTACTATTGAAATGGAATGAGTTGGAATAGTTCTAACCATTATGGAAAAAAAAAGTGTATCAAACCCTGTATAGATAGAAAAAAATTGATAATGGATATCAATAATTAACATATGATATCAATAATTCACATATATTTCTTCTTTCTAAAAGAATAGGCTTTTTTGTTATTTTGGGGAGCAGTGTTTACCTACACATTTCACATAGGCCATTACTATGAATTAACGTTAAAAATATTTTCTGTCACCATAGAATGTATGGAAGGGTTGGGCGTGGTGGCTCACACCTGTAATCCTAGCACTTCAGGAGGCCAAGGCAGGTGGATCACTTGAGGTCAGGAGTTTGAGATCAGTCTGATCTCACCAACATGGTGAGATCAACACTCTGATCACCAACATGGTGAAACTCTCTCTACTAAAAAACAAAACAAAACAAAACATTAGCTGAGTGTGGTGGCAGGTGCCTTTAGTCCCAGCTACTTGGGAAGCTGAGGCGAAAGGATAGCTTGAATCCGGGAGGCAGAGGTTAAAGTGAGCTGAGATTGCATCACTGCACTCCAGCCTGGGTGACAGAGCAAGACCCCATTTCAATGGAAAAAAAAATTATGGAAGCACGTAATTCATCAGAATAAGAGACAAAATGGAACATAAGTAGGAAAATTATGGCATGCAAGGTCTTAAGGTTAGCATTGAAATATTTAAAAATAAAAACAAGTTTAATTGTCACAATGATATGGTTACAAAAGTAAAAACATTAAATATAATTACTCAGTGACCATATATAACACTAATATATTTGTAACAGACATTTTATTCTCCAAGAAAAACTAGGAGTTTGCGTAGAAAAATTATAAATGTGTGCCCTGTTTCCCTAAAAGATAATATAAAACACAAAACACCAAGAAAAATATGGGAATATTGAATAAAATCTTAAGTAAGTGTTGCAGTTGAAAACACACAGAAAAATGACAAATATAAGATCAAACATAATTTTATTATAAGAAATGTAAGTGGAATAAAGCTGAGTATTTAAAATATAGGTCAAATTAAAGCGCCTATAAATTACAAACTGCAAGAGAAACTTAAATGCAAAATGATAAAAATATTAAAAAGATTCTATTAATCCATAATTAGATAACTCTCAAACAACTAGGGGTTTTATTTAACAATAAAAGTATAGGAACAAATTGTGGAAACATGAGTTAATTAATGAAAACTATTTAATATGATTATTGTCATATAGTAAGCACTCCTTGTTTATGAACCATAATCTTGTAATACAACTGTGAATCAGAACAAGAGGAACTAA
The DNA here is from genome assembly GCF_007565055.1 of Rhinopithecus roxellana. Classification (NCBI taxonomy): domain Eukaryota; kingdom Metazoa; phylum Chordata; class Mammalia; order Primates; family Cercopithecidae; genus Rhinopithecus; species Rhinopithecus roxellana. Next base: position 67,377,071 of record NC_044554.1, read on the forward strand.
AATGTGGCTTTAACATTAGGAACTATACCACATAATTAGGCAGCACAAGACAATATTGTAAAAATGTTATCTATTTTAAAATGAATGTAAATATGCCATGTAATCACAATCAAATCCCTATGGATATTTCAGATATTTATTTTTCTGAGATTTAGGGGAATAAAATTACTCTTTCTTCCTCCACTTAAACATAATTAAGCACATGGATTAAATTGCAATGATGACTTTATTATTCAAAATATGATGGCTGGATTCTAGAACTTGTCTTGTTTCTGAAACTAAAATAGGATTGTGAACTCTTTCCTCTTAAATTGAATTTACTTATGTAGTTTCAAAGGGAAAAGCTGGATAACTAAGGAGATATAAACTGATGGAAGCAGTTCACAATGGAAGCAGAAAGGAAGCCAAGTAGCAACTTACAGTTCACGGAATGAAAGTTCTATTTTGTTTAGGTTTCGAGGGGAAAAAATTAGACATTTTAAGTTGAGATGATATGATCTGATTTACACTAAATCACGACTGTTTTCTTAATGATAGAATACAGCGTGTGTGGCGGGGAGGCAGGCAGTGAAACAGTTGCAGTTGATTAAATGAGCTACATTTGTGGCTTTGGCTAGAATTACTGTAGTGGAGATAGTGATCAGTGGTTCAATTGGAATATATCTCAGAGTTGTAAACATCAGGATTCAGCTGCAGATTGGATTTGAGGAATGAGAGAGAGAGAGAGATTTAGGAAACTCCAAGTTTTACTGAATTTAGAGCTGAGAAACTAATGGATGATAGGCAACTCAACTGAGATAAACCTTGGATGGAACTGAAAAGTGTGTGTGTGCGTGTGTGTAAGGGAGGGAATAGTTCTACTCTAGCATTGCAGGGTTTGAAGTACTAGATATCAAGCTGAAGTAGCAAGTAGATATGTGGATATATATAGCTTAGACTCAGTGAAAGAGGGAATAACTAGTGATGTGAATTTGTGAGTCTTCAGTTTACACAAGTTGTTTTAAGCCTTAGAACTGGATGAGATCATCTAAAGAAAGGGTTGTCAGCAGAACAGAGGAACAAGTCTTTCTAAATTGACAGCTGTATATAAGTTACAGTCATTGGGTAGAAATATTGAGAAAGAGAGTACAATGAAGAGCAAAGAAAACAAGATGAGTGCAACCATGGAAGTATAAAGAAATGTTTTAAGTTAAAATTAAACAGTAAAACATGCCAAATAACCACTGATAACCTCAACAATGTCTGTTTCAATCATGTGTTAGATAAAGAGCCAAAATGGAGGGAGGTGAGGAGAGAATTAATGAAAATTCATAAAGTAAAATCAGTGAACATAATTAACTCTTTTGAAAAAGAGAAGATAAATGGGGAAAAGTATCAACGGAAGTTCTTTGGTTTTTATTTCTAAACAAAATTGTATACATATATGAGAAGAAAGCACCCTTGTATGCTGATGGAAATGGACAAGTAGGAAGATAAAAATGATGATGCTATTAAAAGGAGATAATTACAGGAAAAAAGCCCTTAGGAAGATGACAAGTGATGGAATTCAATAACCCAGAAAACTTCTGAACAATGTATTTTGGCTGTATATCACCTCCAGAAGAAAAGAAAAAAAGAAAGTTATAAAGAAATAGTGAATTCTCAATTGTAGATTTGGTTACTATTTTTAGCAATATGACTTGGCATATTTTAGATTAGTTTCTGTGTATTTAAGGCAGCTAATAATGAAATATATCAATATGTTTATTTTAAACATAGAGAAACGGGAAATTGGAATAAAGCTTGAGATGTTGAATTGGAATGAATTTATGTCTAATAAGATAGGTGTAGATATAGATATAGATTATATAGATATATATGCATACAGTTGCTAGCTATGTATGTTGAGAAGGACAAGAAGTGATGAAATTCCATAGCAATAATTTCATCTAGCATGTAGACTTTATAAACATACAAACACACATACATTTTTAACTTACTTTGTTTAATAAAGAACTTGGGAGTTACTGGAGAAAAGTCTTATCTCATGCTGAAACAGAGGAAATATTAAATGTAATTAGAACATTTTACGTTAGAAATTAAAAATAACAAAGGAACCCATTTGCAGGGTCTTCCACCAGCTCAATGTTACATAATTTGAAAATCAAAATATAATGTTGTTAGCAGATTGAATAAAAATTTAAAAATCCATACATTTGCTCATAAACATTTTATGAATAAATAAATTGTTGTGAGGTAAATATAAGCTCTTCTGTACAGCAGAATCATGCAAAACTTGAAGAATATTTATTGCTAGCCTCTGTAACTCCATCTCAAATGGATTTAGAAAGCCACTATTTTGTATTCATCATAGTAATAGTTAATTCACACAGTTAATAATTAATGAAAAAAATCATTGGGAATGTGTGATCTGAAAGAGCTTTCTACATAGTCTCAAGTACCTCCCATAATTCCTTATAGACTGAAAAGTAAAACTGTAACAAATAAAAAACAACAAAAACAAAACAATATTGTTACAATGAATAGGATGGCAGATGCCATATTAACTAAGTAATCAAGGTTCGGGTCATCAGTCATGGTACAATCCCAAAATCTTCCCAGGATGATGAATCAAGAATAAAACATCATCTCTTGGTATTTCTACTAATAATTCCTGGTTCTTTTTATATTCATGAGGAAACATCAGAGAAACCAGAAACATTGAGTGACTTTAAGAAAAAAAGAAAGAAAGAAAAAGAAAATTCTCGTCTATACTCTTTCAAATGCCAGATTCGTGATGGCCAGATAAAGTATATTCAAGATTAAAGGAGACAAAATGCCATAGCAACTAAGTGCAATGTGCTATACTGAATTTGATCTTCACCAAAATTGTGATATTTGGGGTTGGTGCATTATATTATAGTATTCTCTCAATGTTAACTAATTTTTAAATTGTGTTTAAGCAATTGTGTTCAAACTTGAAGTAAATAAATATACACTAAACTATTAAGTAGTAATGGAATATCACACTTGTAATTTACTCTCAAATGGAAGAAAGAGAGAACCCAAATGTTAGACATAATCAACTAATCACAATATACTAACCTTATGTAGATCAAGATATTAAATACCCAACTAAGAAACAAACAGAAAACTTTTTAGGACAATTGGGGATATGTTGACACTGACCGGATATTTAATTACCATTAAGATAATATTATAATTTTCTTAAGAATTGAGTATTATATAACATAAATAATTCTTATTCTTTAGAGATATCCTAAAGCATTTACAGTGAAACATATGTGAAATTAGACCTTCACTTCCAATGTTCCAGAGAAAGGAACTTATTGGTTGGGGTATCAGTGAAATAAGATAGACCATTAAATAATAATTGCTTAAAGTGAAGACTGTTATATGAGAGGGTATTTTGCTTTTCTCACTACTTCTTTATATATTTAAATTTTCCATGATAAAAGTTTTACACATTTTAAGAAATTTATTGTGAATTCATAAAATTTACCATGGAATACTATTTATAGAACATCAAATGGCATATCAAATGCATATTTTTGGAGAATCCATTTTTTAGTTTAGTTTAATTTTATTGTGGTAAAAGCAACTTAATGTGAGCCCTACTGTCTTAACAAATTTTTAGAGTACAATAAAGTATTGTGAGTTATAGGCACAATGTTGTGCAGCAGATCTCTAGGACAGATTCATCTTGCATAATTGAGATTTATGCCTATTGATTAACAACACTCCATTTCTCTTGGTAACCCCTGCTCTTGGTAACCACTGTTCTATTCTCTGCATCTATGAGCTTGACTAGTTTGGATAATTCACACAAGTGGGATCATGAGGTATTTGTCATTTTGTGACTCGTTTATTTCAGTTAGCACAATGTCATCCAGGTTCACCAAGGTTGGTGCATATTGCAGAATTTCCTTCTCTTTAAAAGGTGAGTAAAATTTCATTGTACGTGTATGTCATATTTTCTTCATCCATTCATTCATCAATGGACATTTAGGTTGTTTCCATATCTTGGCTATTGTGAATAATGCTGCAATGAGCATGGGCAGTACTCTTCAGGTTCATGATTTCAATTCTTTTGCATAAGTAACAAAAAAGTGGAATTGCTGAATCATATGGTAGTTCCATTTTTCAATTTTTTGAGGATACTCTAAACTGTTTTCTATACCTGCTGTGCCATTTTGTTTTCTCATCAACAGTGCACAAGAAGTTCCAATTTCCCCACATCTTCTCCAAAACTTTTCCTCTCTCTCTTTTTTTTTCTTGAGACAGAGTTTCTTTCTTATTGCCCAGGTTGGAGTACAATGGCACGATCTCAGCTCACCACAAACTTTGCCTCCCAGGTTCAAGCAATTCTCCTGCCTCAGCCTCCCTAGTAGGTGGGATTACAGGCATGCACCACCACTCTGGCTAATTTTGTATTTTTAGTAGAGATGGGGTTTCTCCATGTTGGTCAGGCTGGTCTCAAACTCTTTATCTCAGGTGATCCGCCCACCTCAGCTTCCTAAAGTTTTGGGATTACAGGAGTGAGCCACTGCGCCTGGACTATTTTTTTTTTTCAACCATTCTCACCGGTGTGAGGCAAAGTGTGTGTGTGTGTGTGTGTGTGTGTGTGTGTGTGTGTGTGTGTATGAGTGTGTGTGTGGTTTTTACCAGTGTTTTCATGATGATTACTGCTGTTGAACATATTTTTATATACCTGTCAGTTACTTGGATACCTTCTTTGGAGGGACATCTATAAGCCTTTAGACCACTTCTTAGGCTATTGAATTGTAGGATTACCATACGTATTTTGAAAATTAATCCTTTATAAGATACCAGGCTTTCAAATATGTTTCCCCATTCCATAAATTTCCTTTTCATTCTGACGATTATTTCCTTTGCTGTGTGGAACTTTTGGAACTTTTGAAGTTTGATACAATCTCACTTCTTTAGCTTTGCTTTTGTTATATGTGCTTTTGGTGTCCTAGCCAAAGAAATCATTGCAGAGATCAATATCAAGGAGCTTGTCCCTACATTTTATTCTAGGATTTTTACAGTTTCAGGTCTTACATTTAGATCTTTAATCCACTTTAGGTTAATTTTTTATGCAATTATTAAGGTCAAATTTTATTCTTTTACATGTGAATATCCAGTTTACTCAGCTTCATTTATTGAAAAGACTATCCTTTCTCCATTGTGCATTTTTGGTGTCCTTGTTAAAGATCAGCTGACTGTATATGCATTTGTTTCTGACTCTCTATTTTGTTGCATTGGTCTATATGTGTGTTTTTACACGAGCACTGTATTTCAAATTACTATAGCTTTGTAATATATTTTTGAAATCAGGAGGTGTGATGCCTCCAGGTTTCTTCTTCATTGACAAGACTTCTTTAAAAATCTGTTGACACCAATAAATGTATTCAGTAACATTGCAAGAAACAAAATCAACACACAAAATACGTTGCATTTCTGTCCACTAATTAACTATTTCAGAAATAATTTAGGAAAATAACCCCATTCACAATAGCACCAAAAGGAATAAAATATGTAGGGAAAATTAAACTGCAGGGATGAAAAACTTATGTACTGAAAATCACTAAAGAATGATCAAGGAAATTAAAGAAGATGCAAACAGATGAAAAGCCTGTGTTCATAGACTGGAAGATTCAATATTGTTAAAATATCCATACTATTCAACGCAATTCAATGCAATCCCAATAAAAATCCCAATGGCCATTGTTTTAGATAAATGGAGTATGTCACTTTTTTAGAGAAATAGAGAATGCATTCAATGCAGTAATTTATATTTTGAAAAAATATGACAGCCTAAGTAGTCTGCTTTAGATAACTTTTCTTTACTCCACATACTTTAAATTCATTCTTCCTCTCCTAAGCTTTTAAAATTTCACAAGGTGAAGAATATGATTTTCCCCATTTTCTGATGGTAAAATAACCTGTGTGTTTGTTTAGCTTCTTGGTTCCTATTAGCTTTTAGCCCTGAGTTGGTGACTTCGTTGAATATCAATGGAGCAGCAGGAGGAGGGAGGGAGTGTAACAGTTGCTAAGATTATGGAACTCAATGGGTAAAACTTGATTTTAAAACAAATCTGTGAATTATTACTCAGTGTACAGCCTTGTGACCCTATAAATGAAAGCCTATGGTCTATAATGATTTATAAGGAACAAATTACACCAACATTATGATAGAACTGAGAATGATTTATTATTCCTCTGAAACCACAAGATGGGATTCTCTCAAAATCAATTTCTGCAATTTCTCTAACTGAATAGAGAGTTTTTTTTTCACTTTTTGAATTTCAGATTAAATTTTAAATGACAGAATTTCATTAGTATCCTTAATCAAGATATTCTTAGTGATAGATTCCAAGCTTGCATAGTGACTATTCAGTCATGTAATACAAAATATTATGAATATTTTCATGTTTTAAACAGTTTCACATTTCCCCTCTCTTTCTCCACACACTCCATTCTCTTAGAACCATATCTTTAAATGTTATCATTTTGTATAATCACAATACCATCGTGAATCAATATTGACATATAAAAAGACATAAAGCTGCCAATAGAATGGACTTATCTGAAAGTGTAGCAATATAGTACCTATTTAATTCAATGGAACACACTAACACCTAGAGAAATGTTATTGACTCATTGGTATCAAAACACTCAGATGTGTGAAGGACTGTTAATGCATTTGGTGACATATCATTGATATTCAAATAAAGTAAAGGTGATTGGTTTTATGTTTCACAAACTAGACAACTTGATATATTCTTAAACAGAGCTATTATTTTGTGTCATGTTAAAGTCTATTGTTGATTAATTCATCTCTCCCTCACCCATCCAATTCTCACACTGTTGATCCACTCTTCATTGGGAATACATGATCCTGATGGGCAGCAATAAATTCATATTTTAGTTGTTCAAACAAAATTTTTCTTACCTCTGAGAACAGAAAAATATGTAAACAAATTTTGATGAATGAAAATAAGATTTTTCTCAACTACTTGAAGCAGAGAAATTAATGGAAAATATCTATATCTGAGGTGGGCAAAATTATGATGTTAATAAAAAGCCTCCCATCTTACAGTACGGTGGGGAGTGGAAGAGTAAGTAAGTAATGATGTCATGGCATCAAAGCCATATTACAGAGCTATAGATAAATCTCACTATCATTCAAATAGCATTTAAGAATTTATTTATTAATTATGGCAAAAGTGTTTTATTCTAGTATTCAAAATATAGTAGAACTTCATCATAAACTTTGTGTTTAGCACAAAATATAGTGGAACAAAGAGAAATTCTAAAATCAGAAAATTATAAAATAAAAGCTTGCATACTGATATCAACATAATGATGTAATATTGTTATCCTTATGTTTGAATAGTGTTATTGTCTATCACCAACCACTATAAAATAACTGCATTCTATTTTCTCAATATGTCCACCAGCACTTCAAAAATCAGCTAGAACATTTTTCCCGCTTGATGAGAATAAATGTTGTCAATTAATTTTATAAAAGTAAATTATACTAAGTATATTATTATAAGTAGGACAATTACATAGAAAATTATATTCAGAAAAATTAAAATAACATTATTATGTATTTAGTAGTTCTTTTATCAAAGAGAAGTTAGGAAATTCGTTTATTTAGGCACCTGAATACTTATAGGACTGCTTTCTCTGAGTTACAATTTTATTTTAAATTTCTATGTAATGGATTCAGATTAATGGCATAATAAAATGACAATGTATAACCACATATAGTCATATCTGATTTTTAAATTAATATGGCCGAATTGAAATAACATTTCTAGCCTCACAGCAATCAAATATAGTTAGATTAAGTATTCTCTACAATTATACTGTCTCAAAGGGTACTGAGACAACAGTATACCAAGGCATTTCCTGTGACAATTAAATTCAAGAAGCTAAGAAAAAGGGTTTGCTCTGAAGAAACAAAATAATGCTTTCCAAGTCTCTCCATCCGAAAAGTAAGAGCTTTTTGAAAGCAATTCTACCCGACAGCTTGTGCTTTCTCTGCTGACTGTCATGCAGACTTGCTGCTGTTAGCTATTTAAGCAGCCTTTTGGGACATTTTTTCTTTTTTTTTTCTTTTCTTTTTTTTGAGTCCAAGTCTCGCTCTGTCGCCCAGGCTGGAGTGCAGTGGCACGATCTCTGCTCACTGCAAGCTCCACCTCCCGGGTTCACGCCATTCTCCTGCCTCAGCCTCCCAAGTAGCTGGGACTACAGGCGCCCGTCACCACGCCCGGCTAATTTTTTTGTATTTTTTAGTAGAGACGGGGTTTCACTGTATTAGCCAGGGTGCTCTCGATCTTCTGACTTCGTGATCTGCCAGCCTTGGCCTCCCAAAGTGCTGGAATTGCAGGCGTGAGCCACCGCGCCCGGCCGGAGCATTTTTCTTAAATCTGCTGTGTGAAACCTCTGCCATCCTAAAATAAGATTATACAAATGCCTCTCTGAACTGTGGTTGACCACCAGCGGATAAAACTTCCTCCTGCGTGACTACTTCGGGGGCACCAGAACAGAATTCCACAAATTTCAAAGGATATAAAGAAAAGAAAAAACGTCTGAAGCAAACAAGTCTAGCTACTTAAAAAGCCTCTCTATTCCTTCCAGAATATGGATTTTTATGTTTTTCGTATTAGCAGAATGCATAGTCAATCTTTAAACAAGTTCACCTTGAGTAATCAAGGATTCTTTATGGGGAATACAGTAGTTACATTGATATATGCTTTCTTATTTGCTGTACGCAAATAACCTACTTATTTCCTCTTATTTTGATGTTTGTTGCTGCTTCTTGTTTTTGACTTTGGAAGAATTACAATTTGGAGACTTAATTCTCCTAGGCAACATTTCTGCAATTATTAGAGTTTTGTAGCAGATGTAGGAATTCATCTTGTGTTTAGTTGCTGAGGCCAAATTTTAAGTAGTTGTGAGAAATATAGTGAATAACAAGCCTTTATTGTATCTATGACTGAAAACTCTTAAAAATAATATATAATTATCAAGTATGAATAAAAAGCAAGATATATAAAAACACAAAATATACCAATATGCCATCTACACAGAAACTTCAGTTATTGTAGATCTTTACTTAATCTTATTGATTTAATTTTCTTTAAAAATACATTTTCTTTCTTAGTCTACCATTTGTCTTCCCTTCTCTTTCTTCACTTTCTTTTTTATTACATCCCCTTTCACTTCCTTTATTTCTGTTTTCTTTTTCTGCACAAACATAGTAGCCAAACAGCCTAGGGCTCATTTGAGTAACGTGCAGGTGATACCTTCTTTAAGTTTTCCTGCATAAAGTCCTAGGACAGGTTTGGCACCATGAAAGCAGTTGACTATGTGATTGTTAGAAATTTAAGGATGTTTGACTTTTTTCCTAGGCACTCTTTTTAGACCTGCACATAGTTAGTGGGTGTGTTTGTGTTGATTCTATTTACACACGCATGCGTACAGGATCAATATTAAAAATTAACACTATGCAATGTGGAAGAGACTATTTACCAATCGGTGTACAGATAAGTCATCCTAAAGTAAAAATAATATTCTTCTTTATGGAAAATTTTGACCATTTGCTTCTACCGTCTTCTAATCTCAGTGAATTTATTTTTCTCTAATATATATATATAATATATATATAAAATATATTTTGGAAAACAAGCTTCTAAATCACACATGCCTTTTTGTGGTAGATGTCTTATTTTCCACTTTTAAGACCAATATTTTTGTTGTAATAGGTCTCTTAAAATTAAATATAATATCATCACTTTTATCCTTCATCACAAGGAGTAAGTCTAAAGAAAATTTAACTCAAATGTATAAGTTATTTATAGTTTTGGTAAAAAGAAATCTGGAAATGGTTCGAGCTGATAATGAAAAAGAAACTTTAAGGACATTTAAGATTGAATATTGATTGAAGAATTTTATTTTTATTATTCGTATATTTATTTTTGATAAAACCAATGTTATTTTCAAAAGCAATTTGAGTGTCTATTCTCTTCTACAGGGGGGTCCAAATTCTATGGGAATGAAAAAATCAGATATCTTGCTTTACTTGAAAGAGAAAACATTTTAAGAAAGGAGGCAAGTAAGAAGAAAAATTTTTCAGTACAACACAGAGACTATAAAAACCAGAAACATGTGATGCATAAGTTTTAGTACTATCGTTAAATAATGTAGATTTGTTAATAATGTGTTATATAAGGAAAATATTGCTTTATAATAAAAGTTGATTATATAACTTAATTTGACAAATTTCACTTTATAAGTAGAATGATTTAAAATATATATGTAAAATAGAAGCTAATGAATAAAATTAATAATTTGAATAGCTCAATAAACCAATTTCCTTTAGAATTAGTAGATATAAATATATATTACATCACAGAGAAAATCTCAAAAATTCAAAAAATTGGCTTTGTGTAAGCCATATTTTGTCCAAGAGTTAAGAATATAAAATATTTTAAAATTATACCTGAAAAACAAACACTTTAGAAAATTAAGTTAAAAAATAGAGAATAATAAAAATATTTCAAATAATTTGTAGGCAAAAGAAAAAAGAGCCACACTATTATAAATAACTTAGAACAAAATAATAAAAAGCTAGAATATGGAGCTGAAGAGGTTGTGGTAGATTAATGAGAGTCACAAATTCTTGACATTCTCCCTACAAGAAGTAGAATTTATGAATCTGATTGCTTTGGTCATAATACAGAGATGAAGCTATACCCATTTGGCATTTTCACTTTCTATCACTTGGAATATTCCCTGCTGGGGAAGCCAAGTTCCTTGCTAGGTGACTCATGACCTAAGACTATTGTATTAGGCCATTCTTGCATTGCTTAAATAAAGAAATATTTAAGACTGGGTAAGATATAAAGAAAAGCAGTGTGATTGGCTCATGGTTCTGCAGGCTTTACAGGAGGCATGGGCTGGCACCTGGTTAACTTCTGGGGAGGCCTCAGGAAGCTTGCAATCAAGGTAGAAGGCAAAGGGGAAAGCATGGATGTCACATGACCAGAGCCAGGAGCAAGAGAGAGAGTGGGGAAGGAGGTGCCACACACTTTTAAATGACCACATCTAATGAGAACTCACTCACTATTGCAAAGACAACACCAAGGCATGAGGGATCTATCCCCATTACCCAAACACCTGCCATTAGTTCTTACCTGTAGCATTGGAGATGAAAATTTCACATAAGATTTTAGCAGGAACAGAGATCCAAACTGTATTTACTCTCATGATGTGGGAAACAAGAACATGGAAAAGACTTAGAGAATAAAATGCCACATGAAAGGAGAGACACTAAGGAAGCAGTCATATGAGTGCAAAAGGTAACTTGGAAGTTGACCCTTCAGAGGCAACTGAGCTCTTATCAAATTTCTGACCAACCATTTTGGTTGGTCAGAAGTTTAGGTCTTGGGGAAGCTCAAAGCACAAACATTTGATTTAAATAAATGTGTTAGAAATATAAAATGTTGAAAATATAAAATATTGAAAACACTTGACTTTATTTCAATTTCTGGAAAAGAGAAAAAGTAACATGCTAAAAGAAAACCTTAAAATAAAATAAAAAGTGTGCAAAACACTTTGAATATTAAATTTAATGGAAAAAATTAAAAAGAATTCCTTTGAAAGGTTAATAAAATTAACTAGCTTGGCAAATCTGGGCAAGTAATGGAAAGATACAGTAGCATCAGAAACAGTTCTTCTCCATATATATTAAAACAATTCTAAAACAATTTTATTTATCAATTCTTTGCAATAATTTAAAAAATCGTATCTAATAAATTGATTTTATATAATTTTTAATTAGAATTAAACTCAAGAAGAAATAAAATTCTAAATAGTATCCACAGAAGAAATGTAAAATAATTTCTTATAACATAACTTCTATAAAGATGGAATTGAAAGAAATTAAGAAGCAGATACATGTTACATCTCTTGAGTTTTCATGTCACTCTTTGCTAATCATCTTTTGTCAAGCCCCATAGACTACTTTCCATCTTAGTACTCCAAATATGCAATCTTTTTTCTCTCTTATTCCATCATATCAAAACTGCTGTATAAAAGGCATTACTCATGAATTCTTGGCCAAGGCTGATGTCCAAAACGTTATTTCCTATGTTGTCTTCTAGGATTCATATAGTTTGAGGCCTAAAATTTGAATCTCTAATCCATCTTAAGTTTTGTATATGGTGAAAGGTAGGGGTCCAGTTTCATTCTTCTGCTTATGGCTGGCCAGTTCTCCCTGTACTGTTTATTGAATAGGGAGTCTTTTCCCCATTGCTTATTTTTATTAAATTTATCAAAGATCATGTGGTTGTAGGTAAGCGACTTTATTCCTGGGTTCTCTCTTCTGTTCCATTGGTCTATGTGTCAGTTTTTGTATAAGTACCATGTTGTTTTGGTCATTATAGCCACATACTATAGCTTGAAGTTGGGTAATACGATGCCTCTGGCTTTGTTCTTATTGCTTAGGATTGCTTTGGCTATTTATGCTTTTTGTTGGTTCCGTATGAATTTCAGAATACTGTTTTTCTAATTCTGTGAAAAATGATGTTGGTAGTTTGATAATGATAGTGTTGAATTTGTAAATTGGTTTGGGCAGTATGACCATTTTAACAATATTGATTCTTTCAATCCAGTAGCATGTAATTTTTTTTTTTTTTTTTTTTTTTTTTTTTTTTTTTCATTTGCTTGTGCTGTCTCTGATTTCTTTCAGCGGTATTTTGTAGCTCACCGTGTAGAGATCTTTCACTTCCTTGGTTAAGTGTATTCCTAGATTTTTTTTTCTGCTATTGTAAATGGGATTGCACACTTCATTTGTCTGTTAGCTTTAACATTATTGGTGTACAGAACTTCTGATTTTTGTGCTTCAATTTTGTATCTTGAAACTTTACTGAAGTCATTTATCAGTTCTAGGAGCCTTTGGGTAGTCTTTAGTGCTTGCAGGCAGAGAATCATGACATCAGTGAAGAGAGATAATTTGACTTCTTTTTCTATTTGGATGCCTTTTATTTCTTTATGTTGCCAGATTTCTCTGGCTAAGACTTTCAGTATTATATCGAATAGGAGTGGTGAGAGTGGGCATTCCTGTTTTGTTCCTACAGAATGGGAGAGAATATCCACAAATTATGTGTCTGACAAAAGTTTAACATAAATAATCTATGAGAAACTTAATTCAATAAACAAAAAACAAGTAATCCCATTAAAAAATGGGCAAAGGACATCAACAGACACGTCTCAAAAAAAGGCAAATAAGTGTGCAATAATATATTAAAAATGCTTTGACATCATTAATCATCAGAGAAATGCAAATGAAAGCCACAATGAAATACCATCTTACACCAGTCAGAATGGCTATCACTGCAAAGTCAAAAAATAACAGATGCTGACGAGCTTATAGAGAAATGGGAACGCTTTTACACTGTTAGTGGGAACGTGAAGTAATTCAGCACTGTGGAAACTATGAAGACTTCTCAAAGAACTTAAAACAGAACTACCATTTCACCCAGTAATCACATTACTGGGTACATATCCAAAGGAAAAATAAATAATTCTACCAAAAAGCCATACTCACTTGCATTCTCAATGCTGCACTATTCATAATAGCAAAGACATGGAATCAACCTGGGTGCCTATCAATGGTGAATTAGATAAAGAAAATGTGGTACATAGACACCATGGAATACTATGCAGCCATAAAAAAAATGAAATTGACCAGGCGTGGTGTCTCATGCCTGTAATCCCGGCACTTAGGGAGGCCTAGGTGGGCAGATCACAAGATCATGGGGTTTCCAGACCATCCTGGCTAACATGGTGAAATGCTGTTTCTCGTAAAAATACAAAAAAATTAGCCGGGCGTGGTGGCAGGCGCCTGTAGTCTCAGCCACTCGGGAGGCTGAGGCAGGAGAATGGCCTGAACCAGGAAGGCGGAGCTAGCAGTGAGCCGAGATCGCACCACTGCATTCCAGCCTGGGCGACAGAGCGAGACTCTGTCTCAAAAAAAAAAAAAAAAAAAAAAAGAGTGAAATCATGTCCTTTGCAGCAATGTGGATACAACTGGGTACCAATATTCTTTTCTTTTCTTTTCTTTTTTTTGGAGAGTCTGGCTCTGTCACCCAGGCTGGAGTGCAGTGGCAAGATCTCAGCTCACTGCAAACTCTGCCTCCCGGGTTCAGGTGATTCTCCTGCCTCAGCCTCCCCAGTAGCTGGGACTACAGGTGCCCACCACCGTGCCACTGGGGGCCAATATTCTAAGTGAATTAGTGCAGGAATATTGCATGTTCTCACATATAAGTGGGAGCTAAACACTGAGTACACATGAACATATAGATGGGAACAATAGACACTGGAGAATACCAGAGGGGAGAGGGTGGGACAAGGGCTGAAACACGACCTCCTGGACACTATGGTTACAAACTGGGTGATGGGATCGTTTGTACCCCAAACCTCAGCATCAGGCAATATATTCACATAACAAACTGCATGTGTATACCCTGATTCAAAAATAAAATTTGAAATTATAAGAAGTAAAGAAGCAAAAGACATTACTAAGGTAAGAAACACAAATGGTAGATGAAAAAGTAATGTTTTAACATAAAACTATCAGCAATGCCATCATGTAGCAACTGAAACAAAAAGCAATTTTGATTTCAAAAAGGATTCATCAAAAAGTTCTGCTTTATGGGGAACAGAGATTATATTATTTTTTTTTATATATCTACAGCGTCTGTCTTAAAAGAAGTACATTTTAGCTATTGTCTCATGGGAATTGTCTTATAAAGCAATGTTAGGCAAAGTTTTGTATGTGGTCCTGCATAGTGACTAAAGTCATATGCATATATCCAGGAGGATACTAGACTAGAAGTAAGTAACTTGAAAATCCAGATTCAATATACATATCTGAATTTTAGAATTAGAACCTCAACTAAGAAGTCTGACTACAGTTTTGACATAGAATCCTGTCCCCCACTAACATACAGACACACACCTGGCAAATAGAAGTGGACACAATAAAAGTGTAAATAGTAAAATTCATTTGGAAACTTCAGGGTTATATATGCTTAAATAATAATTTTTATTACAAGATATCTTAGCAATTCAATATGCTAATACAATTTGTGCATTACTTTTAGAAAGGATGTAGGTTACAATGTTTTTCAACTGCGTTCACTCATTTTCCCCAATGCTAGACTTTAGAAAGGCTAATGTAAAGAAGATAACGGATGCAAAAGTGGCAATTTTTGAAATAAAATTTTAGCTCTGCAGCTGATTAATGTCTCTGTTTTTTTCAATGGCAAAATGGGTATAAGTAAAAACTACCTGATGGGACTGTGATTAGGATTAAAAAGAATGAGCTTAAACTTTTTATCAGAGTTTGACCCTGACTCATATAAATAAATGATATTTATAATTATTATTAAGTATTATTATTCACAATTTAAAAATAGATATTCTTTATAAAATGTTTCTCTCATGGATATACACAAAATATAGCTAAAATTATATATGTATGTTTGAGTAGAATTTTCAAAGGGCTTTAGCAGGTATTAATTATTTCTTTCTGGAAACAACTTTCTGAATTATGGTTATTATTATTGCTTACGTATAATATAAGAACACTGAAATTTAAAGAAGTTGTAAGTTACCTAAGACCAAGAATCTATTATGTAGTTGTATTTGTCTGCTCTCACACTGCTATAAAGAACTACCTGAGACTGGGTAATTTATGAAGACTACCTGAGAGACTGGGTAATTTATGACGAAAAGAGGTTTAATTAACTGGTGGTTCCACAGGCTATACAGCAAGCATGGGAAGCATGGCTGGGAGGCCTCAGGAAACTTGTAATCATGGCAGAAGGCAAAAGGGAAACAAGCATGTCTTACTATGGCAGAGCAGGAGAGAGAGAGAAGGGGGAGGTGCTACACATTTTTAAACAACCAGATCTGGTGAGAACTCTCACACTGTCATGAGAACAGCAAGGGGGAAACCTGCCCCTATGATTCAATCACCTCCCACCAGGTCTCTCCCTAAACATTGGGAATTACAATTCTGCATAAGATCTGGGAGGGGACAGAGAGCCAAACCATATCAGTAGTGGAGTTGCTATTCACTTGTAGTCTAATAACATCAATGCTCAATTTCCTTCCTCTGTAAGATATCTTAATACTCTGGAAGGCATATAAGCAAACACATATGTAAAGATATCCAAACACTTGAGTATATGTAATTTTATTTCAAGCAATCCCTGCCATTTTTATCCATATTTTAGATCCAATATTTATAAAATTGTATACATCCTATGTGACAGGATACTTTTGGCTTCTTGAATGAATGTGCTATTATTATGTATGATCTAGATTCAAAATTCAGGTTTACAACAAATATACCTGATTAAATATTGGCATACTTAATCAGTAGTCTTAATTATGTATTTGACTTAAATTATGTATTTAAGTGTTGTGAAAGATATAAATTTATTCATCAAAGTGACTTTAAGGATCATTTAAAATTATCCAATCAAAATAAACAATATGTGGAGGCTAATTTGCAAAGAGTTTATACTTATAAAATGTAAATATTTAAATAAAAATAGCCTTTACACATGCTTTAATACTATCATTTATAAAAAATACTGATGGTATTTTATGTAAGTGAAAAATCTTATTGTTTTTCAAATGTTTTTGTTAGCTTGTTTTTAGTTTCATAGCTTTGCACATTCAGAAATATAAAAATAATAAAGAAAAAATAAGAAATAACACTTTTCTTGACAAAATAAAACTATGATTGTGTTTGCAATATCTGAAGGTCATTTCATGACCTTATTAGCTCAGATGAACAAGAATCATGTAGCATAGCTATTTCCCTTTTGTAGTCGGTTTCCTATTCATCACGTTACCTGTTATTACATCCCTTCTTTCTACAAGGTTTAATACATGTCAGAGTACTTCACGTCCTTCTAAAATGTGTAACTTCTATGAAATCAGATTATAACAATAGGGTTCTTGATGTGAAAATTTAGCCTCATTCTTCAACTGCATTGTAAAAGCAAAGACGATTTCCAGATAAAACTGCAAAGAGAATAAACTTAATTTTGCATGCATTTTTTTCTGTGTCCATTTTTGGCCTCAACCTACCCTCATAAGCTCTATGAATCTAATATTCCTACATTATTCTTTAGTGAAGGTCTTATCTTACAAAACCTCCTCAACACCTGCACAATCCAAGCGTTGTCTTGTCCTTTTGTCCTCTCTAACCATCATAACAAAACACTGAAAAGTTGTGTAAAGTGGTAGAAACTTCAAGAAATTGCAAACATAAGAGGAAGCAGTAGAGGTATAGAAATCTACGAACAAAACTAAAATTAAGGAGATTGCACAATTATATAAGAAGTCATATAGTCAGCTTAGCTGGAGATTAAGAAAAATGAGAGATTACATCAGTCACAAATTCTTCCCGTTCATGTATTCAAATTCCTCAGTCACAAATTCTTCCCATTCATATATTCAAATTCCTTTTGTAATGTGATTTTGCCATTTATGCCATTAAAAAAAGAGGCCTATTTTTCTGTCACTTGAAAAGGGGTTGCCTGTGTGACATGCTTTGGCCAGTTATGACGTTAGCAAACTTGATAAAGGAAAAGGCATGAAGCACACTCATTTGGACTTGCCTTCTCTTGCTTATGTTTGGAACCCTGCAATTGCCTTGTAAAAACGTCTGGCTGGCCTACTGGAAAATAAAACAAAAGCTTTATTTTGTAGAACCAAGTCATCTCACCCAGCCCAACTCACCCGCAAAACTGACAAGCCATTTATTACCAGACAAGCTATGGTCTATCCTAGACCATCTGGGACGAGCCAGATTAGTCCAGACCTGAGACCTGTCACACTGTCTCCAAGAAGAATGAGAGAAAAATAAATATTTCTGTTGTAATTCATCAAGATTTGGGGTACTTTTCAGACTGCAGTGATAAACGATACAAATATTTGGGTTACTTTTCATCTTTATTTTTCTTAAGCTTAAATTATGTTTAAATTATTTTCAGTATTTCACATAATTATAGTTTTGAAAAATCTGCAATTACCTGGAAGATAATTTAGCCTCACACTTTAATTTTATAATTCAGAAAAACAAGTCTTAGAGAGGTTAAACCGATGGGTCCAAATCACACATTTAGGGAAAAAACAAAGCTAAAATTTGTATATTCTAATTTTTAGTATGATATTCTTTCTACCAGCCCATGCGGTAAACCAGCATCTGACATCTATAATCATTTTTCTTTGTTCCTAAGAATGGAATATAGAGCATGATAATGAACTCTCTAATTTTTAAATTTTACTTTTGTAACCCCAATATACCAATTATGATTTTCAGGATTGTCAATATTAACACAGCAGAAGTATACTTTGCAGTAAAAATTTTATTATTAAACTTTCTCATCATGAAATACCTCTGGTCTTTTACAAGTGAATATTGCTTTATATTGATTTATGGTATATAAGATTTTTGCATTGGTATACAGATGCCTTTATATTGGTTCTTAAATTATGTATACTTTATATGTATGCATATCAAATATATACATGTTTACTTACAAGTTTCTGACATATATTTCTATATGTACATGTGTATTTCATGTTTTTCAGTGCATATTTATTTTATAAGTACATTATGTGTATTATTTTCATATGTACAGTTCATGTAAGTATGTATGATGAAAGAGAGCACATGGAAAGATTTAGAAAATGAATAAGCGAGAGACAGAGAGAGAGTAGGAAACAAACCCATTCAAAGATATTGGTAATGACATGTTTGACATAATTATTATTTTAACTGTCATTTAAAACTGGGCTCAAATACTTATATTAGGCAATTGATGTGATAGTTTCACCAAATCTCTTTTTAAGAGAGAAAATAGTCTTTTTAAAATATGCATATGTATTACCTGTAATTTTGTCTAATGTCCATTAAGTTCTACGTTAATTTCCTGATCCTCAGTCTACATACATAAAAATTTTGATTTAATTTAGGATGCATAGAGATCTCAGACTGAGGAACTCAACTGATAAATCTTGGAGAATTCACAAATGTTTACTTGTGTAAGCATGACCATGCTGGATTTCCCTCCCTCCCTCCCTCCCTCCCTCCCTCCCTCCCTTCCTTCCTTCCTTCCTTCCTTCCTTCCTTCCTTCCTTCCTTCCTGTCTTGCTCTGTCGCCCAAGCTGGAGTGCAGTGGTGCCATCTCTGCTAACTGCAAGCTCCGCCTCCCGGGTTCACGCCATTCTCCTGCCTCAGCCTCCGGAGTAGCTGGGACTACAGGCACCTGCTACCACACCCTGCTAATTTCTTGTGTTTTTCATAAAGACGGGGTTTCACCGTGTTAGCCGAGATGGTCTTGATCTTCTGACCTCGTGATCCGCCCGCCTCGGCCTCCCAAAGTGCTGGGATTACAGGCATGAGCCACCGCGCCCAGCCCATGCTGGATTTTCTATCGTTAGCTCAGCTTCACCATATTCTAAGGCTGATTACGATGTTTCCGAGAATCCTCTGGTTCTTTGCCCAAAAGAGGACCTTCTACAAGAATAGCAGAAGCCATTGTTCTCTGTAGGTGTTTGCAGCTAGGCTGGTAGGTAGACAAAAGATTCACGGTAACTCCCTTGCAAACTTGTGAGAACCACCTCACCACTGTTTCAAAGTCAAATCCTCTGACCTGCAATGCAACCTCTTTGACCTCTCTGCTCTTTCAACTTAATTATTTATGTTAATTCAGGTTATACAGAGTGGCTTCTGTTTTCCTGGACAAACCTTGCTCAGTACCAATTTTAGTATGTGAATAGGGATGGTCTTGTTATAGTGGGATGCCAGTCAGGCATGAGTAGGGCAGGAGAGAGCTCTCCTCCTACATACACACCAGAAATGTCTGGTGACCGTCAGGTGATGGTCAGGTGCTTATTAACCATCTCTCTAAAATAATAATTGGTCACAGCCAACACTAGGAAAAGGCAGTCTTCCAACAGAAAGAAAACTTCTGAAACTGGTTTTCAGCAGCTTCTAATAAGATCTCAGGAGTTGGGCAAGTGGGTTCAAGCAGGTGCATTAAGAGGCAAATGGTAGAGTTTAACTGGTATATGACCTCCTATGGACATTTGACTGGTAAGGGAAGGACACTTCAAGTGAGCATGCATGCAGTTCCAGTAACCACACTGCGCCTGCTCTCCACCCAAGTGCTAGTAGGCCCTACACCTGTGGGAAGAATCAAGCCAGAAATAATGCAAGACTCTAGAAGTATGCCAACGTTTAAAACCCCAAGTGAAAAGATCAAACCATGCACTTAATCTCTCAAGTCACCCACTATGCCCTCTTCCAAGTGTACTTTACTTTGTTCATTCCTGTTCTATAGCTTTTCCATCAACTTTCACTTCCTTTCTAAAACTTGCTTTTGTCTCTCCTTCTGTCTTATGACCCTCAGTCAAATTCATTTTTTTTGAGGAGGCAAGAATTGAGGTTTCTGCAGACCTGTATGTATTCTCCACCCATAATATACTTTGTTGCCATGTCTCGGATACATTCTGCTGCTAACAATGTCAGAACAAACAAGCAAACAAAACTAAAATATGTACATTGACATTTGCCCCCCAAAAATATATATATATATCAGAGGCAAAAAATCACAATCTATAATGTTCAGTAGTAATAAAACATTTAGTAGAAACTATTTCTACAGTAAGTTTCACAACTGAAATGTATCTAATAAATGTACTGTGTTGAGTAAGAAAGTTTTGATTCAAAGATTGGAGCACATGAGCTAGCTGCCATAATAAGGTATGACAAAAGGCAGGTAAGCAGAAAAAAACATGGCCTAATTTAAGGGGAATATTAGAGGGAATACAGAAAGACTAGAAGTTTCAGTGTTTTAAAATATATCTGTAGCACACTAAATCAAAGGTGGATGACATAGCCTTGGGTTATGTGCAAGGAAAATAATTATTTCTAATAATGTCGACTATGGCTTCATCGGTCATGGAATGTGTTTCTTCTCCTGTTTAGGTTTTCTATGTGACTTCTTTTGAGCAATGAGATAATAGCAAGTATAACATGGAGAAAAGCTTGTATTTCTTGTACAGTTTGGTTGCCTTATTGTGCAACTGCCTTTGTCATAGAAAAAATAAACTAAGGATATACATGGCCTGTCTCTTGGTCCAAGAGAGAGGGAGCCAAAATAGGTCCTCCACAGTTCCATAACTTGAAGAAGAGGCATTCCAGCCAACTATAAGCATGTAGACAAGAAATGCATGTTTATCATTTCATAGTATTGAGATTTCTGTGACTAGGTATAAAACATTAAGTAGTAAAAGCTAACTAATGAAATAGGCCTGCCCAGGGAGTATTTTGATGGTAGAAATTCTTCTTAAGGAAGAGCAGAAGGTCAAAATACACACATTTCTTCCTGAATTAATAGATTCTTATACAAAGGAAGTGTGAAAGATTTAATTGTTATTCTAAATATTACTCCATATGATATATCGACACATTTAAAATATTTCAACTTATACATTTACAAAGTTTCCCTAAGAGGAATATATATTCCCACCCCATTCAATTGGGTTTGACCAGTACATGATGCAGGGAGAAGTTTTTAAAATGCTTCCTGCTTTGGATCATCTCCTGCTCTCTTATAATCATCAGTGAGAAGCATGTTCCACAGCAACTACTGATCTCGTATTCATGAAGACACACGAAGCGGACCTGGCAAAAACTGAAAGCCTTAGGAAGAGTCAGTCCACCTAATCTACAGATCCACAAGCTAGAGAAACAAACTTTTTTTTTTTTTTTTTAGTGGTAAGTATAGATTATGGAGTAATTTGTTATTCAGAAAAATGGACTAACAAAGGGTGAGTATGATATTGATAACAAAAAGTTCTTGATTATTTGTATGGCCTGCTGTCTTTGAATCCAGGTTAAATATTCTAATAGTAGCCATCCAGTAAAACAAAACAAAGTGAAACAAACAGCAATGAGATCTAGTCATATTTACCAGGCTGTCCTTGACTTTCAGAGTATCTGGGACTCCAAGTACGTGCTACCATGCCTGGCTGCATTGTGGCTTTAATTTGTGTTTCACTAATGAATTTTTGAGCAAAATGACATAATGACTGACATGGTTTGGCTGTGTCCCCACCCAAATGTCATCTTGAATTATAGCTCCCATAATTCCCACATGTTGTTGGAGGGACACAGTGGGAGATAATTGAATCATGGGGGCGGTTTTCCACATACTGTTCTCATGGTAGTGAATAAGTCTCACAAGATCTGATGGTTTTATAAGGGGAAACCCCTTTCGCTTGGTTCTCTTATTCTCTCTTATCTGTAGCCACCTAAGACGTGCCTTTTGCCTTCCACCATGAGTGTGAGGTCTCCCCAGCCACGTGGAACTGTAGGTCTATTAAACCTCTTTTTCTTTATAAATTACCCAGTCTCGGGTATCTCTTTATCAAGAGTATGAAAACAGACTAATACAGTGAATAATGATTAATGATGTTGAGCACTTTTACATGTGTCTATTAGCCATATATATTCCCCAAAATCAGATATTTTGCCTATTTTTAAATTGAGTTGCTTTTCATCATCTTTTTTTTGAGCTTTATTGAGATGTAATTGACAAATAATTATATATATTTATCATGTACAAAGTGTTTTGATATACACGTATATATCACCACAATGTACAATGATCACCACAAGTAAGCTAATTAATACATCAACTTACAGAGTTACATTTTGGGATGACAGCACTTAATATCTGTTCTTTGCAAATATCAAATATACAATATAACATTATTAGCTATAGTCATCATGCTGTACATAGATCCATAAAAATTGTTAATCTTATAACTGAAAATTTATACCCTTTGACCAACATCTCCTCATTCTCCCCTCACCCCCAGCACCTGGCAACTATCTTTTTACTCTGTTTCTATTAGTTGGACTTTTTTCAATTCCATGTATAAGTGAGATCATGCAGCATTTGTCTTTCTATATCTGGCTTATTTTACTTGGCATAAAGTCTTCCGGGTTTATCCATGTTGCAAATGCAGGATTCTCTCATTTTACAAACCCTATTGCAATTAAATATACATATATGTGTGGGGGGTATTGTATGTATATATGTGTATATATGTACATATGTGTCTCTGTGTGTATGTGTGTATACATAATGTGTACATATACATATATACACATGCATATATACATATATACACACATATTATATGTATATGTTATATTTTATGTATTCATTTATTTCTTGATGGACATTTGAGTTATTTTTATATCTTGGCTGCATTGAACACAGATGTGCAGATATCACTTCAAGATACTGATTTCATTTTGGAGGTTATACACACAGAAGAAGAATTGCTGAATCATATCATAGTTCTGCTTTTAAATTTTTTTTTTTTTTTTTTTTTGAGACGGAGTCTCGCTCTGTCGCCCAGGCTGGAGTGTAGTGGCCGGATCTCAGCTCACTGCAAGCTCTGCCTCCTGGGTTCACGCCATTCTCCTGCCTCAGCCTCCCGAGTAAGCTGGGACTACAGGCGCCTGCCACCTCGCCCGGCTAGTGTTTTGTATTTTTTAGTAGAGACGGGGTTTCACCATGTTAGCCAGGATGGTCTCGATCTCCTGACCTCGTGATCCGCCCGTCTCGGCCTCCCAAAGTGCTGGGATTACAGGCTTGAGCCACTGTGCCCAGCCTCTGCTTTTAATTTTTAAGAGACCTACAAACTGTATTCCATAATGGCTGAACCAATTTATATTCCACTACTAGTGTACACACATTCCCTCTTCTACACATCTTTGCCAACACTTGTTAAAATTTGCCTTTTTGATTATAGCCATTTTAGCGAGTATGGTGAGATAGCTCATTTCGGGTCAAGTCTCTTCACGTTCTTCTGCCTGCTTTTTATTCTGGCTGTGCTGGCAGCTGATTAGGTGGTATTCACCTAGATTAAGGGTGGGTCTGCCTTTCTCAGTCCACTGACTCAAATGTTAATCTCGTTTGACAACAATCTCACAGTCACACCCAGGAACAATACTTTGCATCCTTCAATCCAGTCAAGTTGACACTCAGTATTAACCATCACAATAAGACTTTATCAAAATTAAAATATTCTGTTCTTTGATATACACCATTATATAAATGAAACATAAGCAACAGGCTCAGTGAAAATTTTTTTTATTCAAAACAAAAAATGTGTATGTCACAATAAGAAAATGACAGGACAGATAATGAAGAATCAGGCTCTTATCATGCCAGTGGCTGACCTGCAATTAAAGATGCACACACAGCCTCACCAGGTGTCTACTGTTAAAGTGAAGGCATCAGTTAGAAAATAATGGGACTCTGCAACTTGGAATGTGATGTGTGGGAGGACCCTGATGTAGCTGGGAACACTGAGCTTGTAAGCTCCGATGAACCTATTTTGCCAGAAGGAACAGCTTCCCCAACCCCAGTAGTGGCAACGTCCCCTTCCTGACCCACGCTGCCATTAGCCTTTTCACCTTTGTCTGAGGAAGGAAACCCTGCATTGACTGAGGCAACAGTGATGGCCTCTCCTGAGGCAGTTGCCAGGCAAGACAATGTTGATTCTCTTTAGAAGCCGCCCTGAGCACCCCTGTTTGCTTCTAGTCCTATAACTAGACTAAACTCCCAGCAAGCCCTTAGAGGTGAGGTTGAGAGTGTGACACATGAGGAGGTGTGCTACACTCAAAAATAACTGCTTGAGTTTTCTAGTTTATATAAGCAAAAATCTGGAGAACAGGCATGGCAATGGATATTAAGGGTATGGGATAATGGTTGAAGGAATATAGAGTTGAATCAGACTGAATTTATAGATTTGGGCCCACTCAGCACAGATTTTGAATTTAATGTTGCAACTCAGGTAGTTTTTAAAAAGTTCTAATATTTTATTTGCTTGGTTAGATGAAATATGGCTTAAAAGATGGCCTCCTGTGAGTGAGCTGAAAATGCCTGATCTTCCTTGGTTTAATGTAGAAGAAGGGATCCAGAGGCTTAGGGAGATGGGGATGCTGGAGTGGATTAGTCACTTTAGACCTAATCATTCCAGCTTGGAGGGTCTAGAAGATACACATACCTTTGACCAATACTTTGCAAAATAGATTTGTGAGGGGATCACCTGCATCATTAAAGAGCTCTGTGATTGCTCTTCTCTGTTTGCCAGATCTTGCAGTAGGAACCACAGTCACTCAACTACAAAATTTAATTGTAATGGGAATAATTGGATCCCAAGGTGTCAGGGGCCAAGTGGTGACACTCAGCCATCAAAGGCAAGGTGGACATAGCTACCGTAATGGACAGCAGAGGCAAAGCAGCAATCAGAGTAGCCTGACTTGTGTAGAGTTCTGGTGTTGGCTAATTAATCACAGTGTTCCTAGAAGTGAAATTGATAGAAAGCCGACTGCATTCTTATTTAACTTATAGAAGCAGAAAACTTTTAGGCCAAGTGGACAAAAGACTAATTTGAATTATAAAGACCAAGAATCAGGATCCTTTAATCAATTTTCAAACTTCAACCTGTCTATAGACCCAGAACTCCTTGAATGAATGATAGGCCAGGTCCCCTTGAGGAAGGACCCTACTACACTACCAACAATTTATGCAGTAAATCTTTCTTCCATCTTTCCCCAAGAAGACCTACTGCCTTTTACGAGGGTAGCTGTGCATTGGGGAAAGGGAAATGATCAGACATTTTCGGGACTACTGGACGCTGACTCAGCTGATGTTGATTCCAAGGGACCCAAAACATCATTTTGGTCCTCCATGTAAAATATGGGCTTATGGAGGTCAAGTAATTAATGTAGTTTTAGCTCGGGTTTGACTTACAGTGGATTCACTGGGTCCCCAGACATCCTGTGGTCATTTCCCCACAGACATATTAGCAGCTGGCAGAATTCCAGTATTGGCTCCCTGACCAGTAGGATGAGGCCTATTATAGTGGGAAATGCCAAATGGAAACCATTAGTAAATCAAAAACAATATTGCATCCCTGGAGAGATTGCAGAGATTAATACCACCATCAAGGACTTGAAAGAGGCAGGGGTGGTGATTTCCACGACATTACCATTCAACTCTCCTATTTGGCCTATGCAGAAGACAGATGGATCTTGGAGAATGACAGTGGATTATTGTAAGTTTAAACAAGTGGTGACTCCAATTGCAGCTGCTGGACCTGATTTTGTTTCATTGCTTAAGCAACTTGACACATCTGGTACTTGGTATGCAGTGACTGATTTGGCAAATGCCTTTTTCTCCATTCCTGTCCATAAGGCCTACCAGAAGCAATTTGCCTTCAACTGGCAAGGCCAGCAATATACCATCACTGTCCTACCATGGGTATATCAACTCTCCATCTTTGCGTCATAAATACTGTTTGGAGAGAACTTGATTCTTCACCTTAGAAGGACTATCTCGACAGGCCCCACACCACTGGACCCCTAGAAATTTTACTGAGGTAGAAATTGCCTGAATTTTAGTCTAATTTATTTCCCATCCTCTGGCATGCAAATGTCTCACTAATAAGTCCAGTGTGTTTTCTACTTCTCTCTCACTGGATCCAATCAGCATAATGTCATCAATGTAATGTGAAGGGGGCCTGCCCCTCCACACCTGTGGATATTTTCCATAAGGTGGAGACGAGAGACTGAGAAAAGAAATAAGATACAGAGACAAATTATAGAGGAAGAAAAGTGGGCCCAGGGGACTGGTGCTCAGCATACGGAGGACTCGCACCGGCTCTGGTCTCTAAGTTCTCTCAATATTTATTGATCACTATCTCTACTATCTCAGAGAGGGAGATGTGGCAGAACTGTAGAGTAATGGTGGGGAGAGGGACAGTAGGAAAACATGTGAGCAAAGGACTCTGTGTCATAAATAAGTTTAAGGGAAGATGCTGTGCCTGGATGTGCACATAGGTCAGATTTATGTTTGACTTTATACAAACATCTCAGTGCAGTAAAGAGCAGTATTGCCGCCAGCATGTCTCACCTCTAGCCATGAGGCAGTTTTTTCCTATCTCAGTAAATAGAATATATGATTGGGTTTTACACTGAGACATTCCATTCTCAGGGACAAGCAGGAGACAGATGCCTTCCTCTTATCTCAACTGCAAAGAGGTCTTCCTCTTTCACTAATCCTCCTCAGCACAGACCATTTACGGATGTTGGGCTGGAGGGCAGTCAGGTCTTTCCCTTCCCACGAGGCCATATCTCAGGATGTCTCAGTGGAGAGAAACCTTGGATAACACCCAGTCTTTCTTGGGCAGAGGTCCCTGCACCCTTCCGCAGTGCATTGTGTCCCTGCGTACTCAAGACTGGAGAATGGCGATGACTTTTATCAAGCATACTGCCTGCAAACATATTTTTAATGAAGCATATCCTGCACAGCCCTAAATCCATTAAACCTTGAGTCGATACAGCACATGTTTATGTGAGCACAGGGTTGGGGCTAGGGTTACAGATTAACAGCATCTCAAGTCAGAAGAATTTTTCCTAGTACAAATCAAAATGGAGTTTCTTATGTCTTCCTTTTTCTGTATAGACACAGTAACAGTCTGATCTCTCTTTCTTTCACCCACATAATGGATCAGTGTGATATCTTGTGGAAGGGAAAATTGATCAAGTTTTCTTGTTTAAGCTTACAATAAGAAGGCTTTGACTGCTCTCAGTAACCTCCACTGTGGTGGACCTACCATTCTGGGGTCTGGAGGATGGTGGCCCTCTTATCACAGCTCCACTAGGCAGTGACTCAGCGGGCACTCTATGTAGGGACTTTGACCCCACATTTCCCTTTTGCACTACCCTAGCAGAGGTTCTCCATGAGGGCTCCAGCCTTGCAAAGCAGTTCGGTCTATACTTCCAGATATTTCCATACATCTTCTGAAATCTAGGCAGAGGTTCCCAAACCTCAATTCTTGACTTCTGTGCACCTGCAGGCTCAACACCACATGGAAGCTGTCAAGGCTTGCAACTTGCACCCTCTGAAGCCATGGCTTGAGCTGTACCTTGGCCCCTTTTAGCCACGGCTGGAGTGTCTGGGACACAGAGCACCAAGTCCCTAGGCTGCACAAAACACAGGGATCCTGGACCATCTTAGGCCTCTGGGTCTGTGATGAGAGGTACTGTCAGAAAGATCTCTGACATACCCTGAAGACATTTTCCCCATTTGTCTTGGCAATTAGCATTTGGCTCCTCATGGCTTATGCAAATTTCTACTGTGGACTTGATTTTCTCCCCAGAAGAAATTGCATCATCAGGCTGCAAATTCTTCAAACTTTTATGCTCGACTTCCTCTTGAACACTTGGTCCCTTAGAAACTTTTTCCACCAGATAACCTAAATCATCTCTCTCAAGTTCAAAGTTCAACAGATCTCCAGGGCAGGGGGAAAATGCCACCAGTATCTTTGTATAGCAAGAGTGACCTTTACTCCATTCCCAACAGGTTCCTCAACTCCATCTGAGACCACCTCAGCCTGGACTTTATTGTTCATATCACCATCAGCAATTTGGTCAAAGTCATTCAACAAGTCTCTAGGAAGTTTCAAACTTTCCCACTTTTTCTATATTCTTCTGAGCCCTCCAAACTGTTCCAAACTCTGCCTGTTAGCTAGTTCCAAAGTTTCTTCCACATTTTTTAATATCTTTACAGCAGCACCTGATTCTACCAGTACCAATTTACTGTATTACTCCATTCGCATGCTGCTAATAAAGACAAACCTAAGACTGGTTAATTTATAAAGGAAAGAGGTTTAATGGACTCAGTTTCACATGGCTGGGGAGGCTTCATGATCATGGTGGAAGATGAAGGAAGAGCAAAAGAATGTCTTACATGGTGGCTGGCAAAGACAGTGTGTGCAGGGGAACTCTCCTTTATAAAACCATCAGATCTCCTGAGATTTATTCACTATCATGAGAACAGATTCAGAGAGATTCATCCCCATGATTCAATTACCTCTCTCTGGGCCCCTCCCGTGACATATGGAAATTATGGGAGTTACAATTCAAGATGAGATTTGGGTGGGGACACAGCCAAACCATATCAAATGATAACAATAATTTCAACAAGTTTTTTTTTTTTTTTTTTTTTTTTTTTTTTTTACCAAGGACAACAACCAAAAAATCATTGATACAAAGTTTCTTCACATTTTAGTAGTTTTGAGAGAAAAAAATTTGATTTTAAAGAAACAAAGGAAATGTGTCATTTTTTATCTCAGGCTGGAGAGAAAAGTTCATACCCACTTCAAGTTGAAATCCCTAAATATAAAAGTGATGTTTTGTCTGGTTTCCATATTTAAAATGATATTTTATTAGGATAAAGTAGGCTTATCAGGGTAAAGGAACACAGCATTTACACGTTAAAGTGTTTGTCAAGAAAAATTAGATTTTTTACATATACATCAAAATATAGATCCAGCCTAGAAGATAATGAAAAATGTAATGCAATTGATTGGGCTATTTTTGGTTTATAGACCATGAAGGAAAATTCTGTTTCCCAAGGATAAGAAGTTGTATTTTAATGGCTCATATTTGGACTCTTCAATTAAACTGATAAATCAGCTTGCAAGAAAAATAATAAGACATGTGGTTTTAAGTCAGGTCACTAAGAGCATCACAGAACTGTTTACTTTCTGTGGTAAAAATAAAAATTCAGACACAAAGGCTTACCATTTAAAACTACTGAAGAATTTCTAAAATATAGATTTATCTTACCATGGTATGTTATACATTTATTTGTCGTTGCACAATTGACTATTAGTCTGTGACCAGAGTATGCACCCAGCAGATGTGCTGGAATTGTGCTTGTCATTTAATTGAGCATGGCACTCAGGTTCTGTAGACGGATATTACTTCTACATTTTTACATGAGCAGACATGTGTTGTCCTGAATATTAATAAGCCTTATTGCAGAGCTATGATTGTCCCTTATCAATGGCATGTTGACAAAGTTCAAATATATGCATAGAAGTGCAGGGAGTGCTATGTTCAGACGTGTGTCTCCAAAATGAGGAAGGTTTATAATATAAGGTAAGGATCTGGCCCACAATGTAAAAAAAAAAAACTGGTAAATGGCCAATAATTTAAATGCAAGTATTTAATAGCTCAGTATAAATTTAAATAAAATTATTAGTAATTATTCATAAAAACTTTGATGGAGTACTGCCAAAATGTAGTATTTCTTAACATGTAAAAATAACTTATTTATTCACCTGCCTCCCCAGGTTATTACAAGTGACAAGAAACTAATTCCACTGAGGATTCCTCACAGCTATTTCCATTATATTTCAATATTTTAATCAGAGTATGAGTATCTCCTTCTTGCCATCATCTCCATGAAATTTGACTTCTGCTCTTTGCTCTTTTAAAAATGCAACTATTAAGGAGCATTTATTATACACATTCATCCATTGTTTAGCTCTCTGATATTGTATGCACTACTCCCTGTTGCTTAAGTTAATTATAATTAAATAAAATGTAAAGATCACTTTCTCATTCTCACTAGCCACATCTCAAATGCTCACTAGGCACATGGACCTTGTAGCTATGATGCATACATGGGACGCTTTTATCACTGCAGCAAGTTCTATAGGACTGCATTCCTCTAAGGTTTTTCTGAGAATATATGTAAATTTCATGCTTAATTAAAAATAAAGAAATAATTTTTTTAAAACTGCAAACAATACTATTCTGCTTATGATTGTACTTACGATAAGAATCGTTATAGAAACGAACACAAGTTTCTTAGTAGCCTTTTTTATCTTTTATTGTTAAAAAGTATATTAAAAATTTTTATATTTAACTATTGTCACCAGTTAACTCATAGTTACTAACTTCTAATTATTTCGTACCTCTTGTTAGACTTTAGGATATTCTGATTAAGATGACAGGCATGATCTCTGCCTTTATGGAGTTGACATTTCAACAGGATAAAGTCATCATTAAACATACCGTTATATCAATCATAACAAAGTGGGATTTAGTGAATATTGGGAATGGAGGTGGTTAACACATTCTGAGAGGGTTGGTGAAGTTTTCCTTCTGGCTCTACTTGATGCTCTGATAATTGAACAAGAAACTAATTTACACTGGTGAAGTTGTATTTGTTGGGCACTGACAAAAGGCAGCAGTGGTAGGGCACTGAAAGTGTGTTTAAGTGGAATGAATAACCTGTGTGAGGGTCTTGAGACAGAGAGACTGAATATCAGCTAATGTTGCTGTGACCAGTGTGTCTTCTTTCTAGGAACAATTTTTAAAGGCTGAATAAAGAAAGTTAGGGTATGATCATGCAAGCTCTTATTTCTGCAGTGAAGATGTTTGGTTTTGTTTTAGAAATAATGGCAAACCACGGGATAGTTGGAATCATAGGAATTCATAGGCAAGTTTGCAAAACCGTTTTGTCAGGAAATGATGAATATGACTAGGAAACATTAGAAATATTCAATTTACTTACAGGGATGCTTTCTGTTCTTTTGTTTTTAGACCATCAGTGGAAGAAACAGTGGCATTGATTCATGGTCCTGGTGCTCTTTCAGATGGATTTGCCTGTGCCCTCTTTCCCTATTCTTCCTTCCTCACTTTTTCTTCCAAGTCCTGTTACTACTCTTTTTATATCATGATTTCAAAGACATTTTGATGGTCACTCCCAGATAGAAGACCTTAAGCACAACCATAGGCGCATCTCCTAGTCTCAGGTAGAGACGTAATATCAATGGCTTCTACCAAAACAAATGTTTTTGTTCCTTTACTTCAGGGTGATCTAGGAAAGAATCAATCTCTGTTCTTCTCAGTATTGTCCTGGATTATTCCAGAAGTTCCAATATTTTCATGTAATTTCACATCTTTTAAAAAACAATTTATATTATCATCTTATGAGACAGAAAATTCTGTTGTCTAAGAAGCCTACTTGTGTGTTCATAGACCATGTTGATTCCTAAAAAGGCCCCACATTCTACTAGAGAAACTTTCCTAACTCACTACTGGATTAAAGAAGAGAAGGACACGACTATCAGTTTTTGTTTTTGTTTTTTTTTTTTTTTCCAGAAGTTGCAATTTCTCCTATGTAACAATGCTGGCAGCAAATCATGTGTTAAGTATATGGCTTGAAAATTTTTGACTCAGATCTTGGCCTGAGACCCAATTTAGAACTTCTTGCATCCTTCTGGTTTTAAATATTCCATTCACTAAACAAGAAAGGATTAGAGGACTATGTGATTGCAATTTTCCTAGCAGGTTTTGCTGATAAAACATGAGATCCAATGTCCCTCAAAGTGTAAACATTCCTGTTTGTAATTTGTTTTATAGATTTTCATTTAAAGCATGTGTGCTGAAAAACCATTCTTTAAAAGAAAAAAAAATGGCAATTGTTTCAGTGTTGTTTTTATTACATTTTTTTTTTCTTTTGGTCGAGTTGTTTTTAGTTTATATTCTAACTCCTGCCTTGTTTTCTTCTGGATAGAGCCAGCTGTTGAGTCAGCAATGTGTAGGCAACTCAAGTAGGACATGATTACTGAGATTCCTTTTATGTTCCCCTACAGGGCAGCCACCTGCTTTGTCATTGAAAAAAAAATGACTCATGTGGCAGCCTGACAAATACCTAGTTGCTGAGCATAACCCTCTGTGAGACTCACTTGTAGCTCTGCTTTCAAAAAGGGTAAAAATGAATATTAAAAATTCATTGAAATATCCCTGTAGAGCCCAGCTAAAAGGCAAGAAAAAGGCTTTGATACTGTAAATAAAACATTAGTGGAGTCAGTACAGGGCAATGGGCCTGCTTTATGATTATTATACCTAAATGATGCAAGAAAACAAGACAACAAGATAGAAATATATGTCAAAGCAATATTTGAGTCCCTAACGTGTTCTTTGACCCAACAGTCGAGCTCTTTTGGTCGTAAGTTTCTTTGTAGTTTAGCCTTTAACTCAGAATATTCTCAGTTAAATATGTGCCAAAATTCCAGTATAGTTGGCATATGTTGCATAATTCAATGTGAAATAAATTCTCCCTCTCTTCTAAGTGGTATTAAAAATTATTTCACTTATTTATTTTGGTGTAATATACTGCCCCAACATTTTGAAGCTCAAAACACCCACTTTAAAAACACGATTTTCTTATGATATGTGCTTGAGGAATTCTGTAAAATCTTGACTGAGTGGCTTGTTTCTGATCCATGGTGGTATCAGCTGAACACGTGGAGCTGGAGACACCAATTCCAAAATGATAATTTCATCCAAATATTTAGTGCCTCAATTCTCTTTGACCTTTCTTTCTTTCCACACGGTGTCTTAATATCCCTGGTCTGTCATATAGCTTGTGTGTCTCATCACATGACAGTTTTAGGGTAGTTGGACTTCTTGTACATTAATTTGCTTTTTCTAGAAAAAATGCTCCAGTAGGTCCAGGAGAAAGATGAAAGGATTCTTATAACCCAGCCTTAGGAGTCCCAGGATGTCACTCTCATTGGTCCATCAAGTTACATCGCAGATGTGAGGCGGAGAGGAATAGGCTCCAATTCTGGATGTAGGATGGGAGAAGGGTCATGGTCATATTGAAAACAAGCTGCCACGGAAACGTTTCAAGCTATATGAAAGACAGCACTTCCCTTACATGGTATTTTCTCTGTAGTTTATGGGCCTCCAGTTATTTTTGGCTCTAGCCCTTGGCTATATGTTTTAAAATCCTTGCATTTTAAAGTTGTTTGTCATCATGAGTTAATTACCGTATTGTTTTCTCTAGAAAACTTTTCTCAGTAGAGCCTCTACTCACTCAATAATTTATTACACATTTACTATGCATCACTTTTCTAGACACTGTGCAATAAATATATTCTTCTCTTAGAAATTTTATTCTAGTGGCTATGATAAACAAATACAAATGTATAATATGTCAGGGGGTTATAAGTGATAAGGAGAAAATATATCAATTATTAAGGGATTCCAGGAAGTCCAGGTCGAATTTTCTTTTCTCAGGGCCAAGGTGTCAACTTACTTAAGCCTCTTATCACCTTCTTCCACTTTGTTCAGCAGTTAACTAAGCCACATTGCTAATGTAATAAAAGTAATAAGATTATATGGCTGAAAAAGTGGTACTTAATTTTAATATTACACAGACATATTTGAAAATTTTATGGGTACTTCTGTCTATAACAATTTATTATACATTTTTTGGTGTACAATTTAGTATTCATATAGCTCTTGAAACTCTTCCAGGGTCTTCGGACCAGATAAAGAATAAAGAATCTGAGCTTTTACACCATTATTGTAGAAATAATCCTTAATTAACAAAGGGATATTGTTTTTTACCAGATTCTACCAGTGGGATCACATGGATAAACTTTGCACAAGATTATACATACAAACACACACTCACACGTGAACACATGCACATATGCGTGTGTGTGCGTGTGTGTGTTCATGTATCTTCGAGATCAAAAACAGTTCATTTGCTTACTATCATTATTCACTTTATTGTGTAAGATTACATTGAGATAATACCTCAAAAAAGGAAATAATATTATATGTTATGGGATGGACTTCTACATACATACTTCATGAGAAGACATAAAATGTCAATAACGCAGAGTTTGTTTAAGTGAGAATTGTGGCTGAAATCTGATCCTATTCTATTTTCAATTATACATGTATTTCTTCTAGTGGGCTATGTTTGTAATATCTACAATAATGAGTAAATGAAGCTGTTCATAGTTCCTCTATGTAGACAGGGCACTCTGAAAAAAACTTTTTGACTCATTTTGTTTCATAAGAAATATATAATGATTATTGATTTATGGAAATTTCATTTTGAAAACATTCAATTTGAATTACCTAAAATGATAATTTACAGATACGTTTCTGTTAATACACGAGATGTTTTCTTGTAATCATGTTTATAAATCAATATTTTATTATGTAATTACATTTTAAATACTCTATTTGGGTTACACTTAAAAGCAATCTATTGGGAGAACATTTTTCTCATAAGAAAATGATTATTCTAAATTTTAAAGTTATTCTCTGGATGCTACTCTTATTAGAGACATCCATAAGAGAACATTTCTTATTTTTATCATACTTGAGAACTTGGACAACGTATACTTTGTGTGTTCTACAACCTGCAGTTACTTCATGTAACTAAAACATCATAGATTTATATTTTTAGGATAAAATGCTAACTGATTTTACCAGTGAGTTTGTGAAAACTAGATAGCATAAATACATATTTTCAGATGAAGAAAGATGACAGTGAAAAATAGCCATTGGCATATGTCATGGGATGTTCTTCAAAATTCTTCAAAGGTAAAGATTTGTTCCTTAAAATGATTATATAACTACACTGTATGCTACATAGAATTGATTGGGATACTATTAGAGTCCTCTGTTAAACAATTATATACCATAGAGGGACTTACTCTCCTCTTTAAAGCAGGCTCATGTGGACAGGGCAGTTAATGAGGAGATTCTATGTCATATTTTGAATGACTTTTTGACAAATTTGTTTTGTAATAATAGGCATTCACTGCCATAATAGACCAATGGCTTAAAAAGATCTTAAAACATAAGATTATTCACATAATTAAGTGACAACTTAACTAGATTCCAAATATAGTCACTTAAGTAACTCAATTAATTTTGGATTTATGGACTCTAATACTGAAAGTCAGCCTCTGATCTTCAGGGAATTCTCATGGAAGTTATATGGTACATAATAGCACCAGTGCTAACTGATATGGTTTGGCTGTGTCCCCACCCAAATCACATCTTGAAATGTAGCTCCCACAGTTCTCATGTGTTGTGGGAGAGACCCAATGGCAGATAATTGAATCATGGGGGCAGTTCCCCCCATGTTGTTCTCATGGTAGTGAATAACTCTCACGAGATTTGATGATTTTATAAGGGGTTTCCCTTTTCACTTAGCCCTCATTCTCTCTTGACCACCACCATGTAAGACGTGCCTTTCACCTTCCACCATGATTGTGAGGTCTCCCCAGCTACATGGAACTATAAGTCCATGAAACCTCTTTTTCTTTATACGTTATTCAGTCCTGGATATGTCTTTATCAGCAGCATGAGAAAGGACTAATAAGTGATATTATTATTGCTACTTCTACTATGACTACTATTAGTAAATTATGACCATAGAAACAATAACAATTGTTTTTCAGAAAATTACAAACTATAGACATCAATGTTAAATATTTATCACAGCAGCATTTGTTTATATTTTCAGCTAAGGACTTTTTAATATTTAATTTCACTAATTTCTAACTTGATTTGCTGATAAATTAAAAATCTCTTTCAAAAAATTTTGATGTGAATTTTCACATACCATCATGATTTTCATGAAGAAGCTATAAAATAGAAGCTTTAAAATTCAAGAAAAAACTCGTTTTTTCAGCAATATACTTCGAAATTAGCATAAACGTAGAAAAAGCATTGCACATTTGGAAATTGCTCTTCTTATTCTTGAATTGTGCATGTAGACACCACAACATCCAATTTTTATCATCTGCCATTATTTGATTTATGATATCCCATAAATTGTACAACTTAACGTATTGTCTTATCTTTTTAATGACTTAAACAACATAAATTGCGGAATTATGTCAATATAGCTACAGGGAACTATACAAGGGAACAAATAAAATAAGGATTGCTTTTATTTATTAATTGTATTTTTGCATTATGAATATCAACTCATCCTTCAAGTAATAGCTTACACATAATTGAACAAAATTTACTGTTTTGAAACATTAAGATAATAATACATGATTTAGTAAACATGGAGAAATAGTTGCATTGATCAATTTGAGTACAAAATTTTTACCAATATCATTCATAAAACCTTCTAGATTCAGGATTACAGATTTTACATATCTCCCACCCAGCTATACAATATTCCAATTAAAAGGTTTCTGTTCTTTCTGTCACATGTTACTGCCTATGTAAATTTCCTTAAGAATCAGAATTAGAAAGTAGGGAAAATGTTAAACATGCCATTTTTTATTTGGTATTTTGTATTTCACTAATTGTGTTTTCTGTGAAGAAGCACAAAACCGCTGTTCTATTTTTAAACTTTGATTCTGGAAAATTTTGCAGTATACATTCAGAGATTGGATACAAAAATCGACTAATTATTAGCACTTTTGACCTTCTGAAAGACTTTATTTGTTCTGTTATTCTATTATTTTTTGGGTTCTTTATAAAACACTGATTAAAAGCAATACAATGCAATTAATGTCTAGCTTACAAGGCTGAGGACAATTGGAAATAGGTACAAACTATGTCTCATTGAAATGTACTTTCTCTATATATGTTCCAACACACTTCCTGTCAAAATATAATTGCTTTATGTACTATGAATGTCCAATATGATTAGATAATAAAGTTATTATCCTCTTAACAACATTTTATGAGATGCCATTATTTGTTGCCACCAGAAAAAGGAATGGGTAATGATTCTTATCATATAATTATAAGGACAGAAATGAACCTATCAGTGTCTTTCAGTGTAT
Source organism: Rhinopithecus roxellana (assembly GCF_007565055.1). Taxonomy (NCBI): domain Eukaryota; kingdom Metazoa; phylum Chordata; class Mammalia; order Primates; family Cercopithecidae; genus Rhinopithecus; species Rhinopithecus roxellana. The sequence goes on from NC_044554.1 coordinate 67,414,697, forward strand.
CTAGCAAATATTGCTCTATTTACACTAAGGCTGACACCTTTAGCTTCATTAGCTATATCCATATATAATATTCTAGAAAGGTTTAAACATTTAGAGCCAGAGAACCTCCATTTCCTTGGATAAAACAACTGGATGTACCAGTACAAATCCAAGCTGTTAAATAGTACAAAATGTGAGTGAGTGTATTTGACAGTTAATGGTACTCATTTTCTTTCTTTCTTTTTTAAATTATACTTTAAGTTCTGGGACACATGTACAGAATGTGCAGGTTTGTTACATAGGTATACACGTGCCATGGTGGTTTGCTGCACCCATCAACCCGTCATGTACATTAGGTGTTTCTCTTAATGCTATCCCTCCCCTTGTCCCCCACCCCCTGACAGGCCCCAGTGTGTGATGTTCCCCTCCCTGTGTCCATGTGTTCTCATTGTTCAACACCCACTTATGAGTGAGAACATGCAGTGTTTGGTTTTCTGTTCCTGTGTTAGCTTGCTGAGAATGACGGCTCCCAGCTTCATCCATGTCCCTGCAAAGGACATGAATGGTGTGCATTCTCTAAGAACTAACAAAACAATTTGAAAACCTAGGAGAGAAAACTTACAAGCGCCAAATGAAATGCTTCTTACTAAATATAAATGCACACACCAGAAGCTCACAAAATCTTGCAAAATGCAAAACAGCATTGAGAATGGAGTAGTGGTATTTGTTATGTGGTCAAATACACTTTGGGAATGATGAATACCACAAATCCTACTTTTTCAAAACTGTGAAGGCTCTTGTAAAGTACTTAATAAAAGAAATGTGTCTGTTAAACCATTTTTACACCTAAATCTCCCCAATATATCTGAACATAGAACCTTCTTTTATCTCTTTGCTTAACACTTTTAACAAAAAATGCAGTTTGCTGAAAAAAGATAGACAGTAATGTAAATTACAAATTATTTTGCATAGTTTAATTGTACAGGGTAAAGTTAAAAGAAATGCGTCAGTATTTAGAAATTCAGATTTCTTTGAAAACATTAGTTTGAACTTCAAAACTATATTTTAAAAATAATTAGTTGAATGTGTTTTAATTTAATGTTTGATATTCATTTGTGTGTATGTAAATAGAGCAGGTGTTATTTATACACAGTAATCATATACTTTTCTTTCATTTTCTACAATGAAGTTTTTATTTTAGATTATCTGACACTCTTGCTCTAATTACCTCAGTGAAACAAATTAGCTTATATCCTGGAAATCTTGGTTTGGAAGGCACCTAGAGAATTCGCCATGTATTCATAGTGATCTGGTTTCTTATCTGACTTACTTCTTGTTTGCATTTCAAAGATGGCATAAATCATAAAAGAACTTTCTGTTTAAAATATTAATGAGTTTTGATTTTGATAATATCATCTCTACTATTACCCGAGAATAATTCCAGAAAGCATATTGGAATTCTGTTTTGCCTCGCTATGCTTGATCACAAATACACACAAACTGGCATGAATGAGCGAGAGAGAGACAGAGCTACTTATGTATGCAGCAGAATAACATCACATTGAATTGAGGAACTAGTCTCTCGGGACCAATTTTATGCCTTCCTCTACAGCTGTATGGAGCCACTTTGGAACATAATATATTCTTTTGAAGTCAATGATCCCTGAGGGTTCAAAGCAAGATAAGAATTTGGCTCTTGATAGAGTGGATGCATTGTGTAGAATAGAGTCTTTAATTCTAAGCCTCACTGAGTACATGCACATGCCCACACACATACAAGATGAAGAGAAAGCAGGAGTAAATCACAGGAGAATTCTTAAAATGATTAGGACTCCAAATATTGATTTGACATGCAAGAAATAAAACAGAAGTTTATCCATCCTTTGTATTGGAGGTGAAGTTGTAGTGGTATGTTTCTTCATCTGCCTTGACCTAAATGGAGTAGAAAAGCTAAGAGGGAAAGAAAGATGATCAGATGGCCCAAAGAGGTATGTCTACAGAAAAAAATGATCAAGCTTAAAAGGGAAACCAGTTTTTCCTGGTAGAAAAATTACCAGATTTTTTGAAATTTGGTTTTACAATATTCAGCCTGGAACCAATTTCTAAGAACGGCTCAAATTTCCAAAGAGATCAACTTGCTCACGGTCTTAATTCAAATTTAGGACAATTCATTCAACGTGAGTGTGTGTGTGTGTGTGAGTGTGTGTGTGTGTTCAACATCTTTAGTAGAATTTCTGCTGGTTGAACTATTTATATGCAAAAGAGAAGGAAAATTAGTTTTTCTATTCATAATGCATGCAGATAAACAGTAAAAGCTGTCAGTTCATAAACGACAGTGATTAGTTCTCTTAGTATGTATTTACCTGTTTTTGGTTACATTTCATGTCATGTAGGATGTTGTCTCCAAAAACAGCTTAATTGTACCTGGTTTCAGATAACTTTGCTTTGGAATTTATAGCTGAAGCTCCCATTTAACATTACTAACACATATTTTAGAGCCTAATTGCATGCTAATAAGGAGGGGCTCTAGGGCTCTTATTCAAAGTGCTTTATAATTGGAACATAGTTGAAATTCCACAAAAACTGTTAACAGAAATATAACTTGTAAAACAGAACCTGCTGGGCAAATGTCTAAGACAAGAAAATATGACTTGCTTTTGTCAGTAATTCTCCTTGAATTAGACAGAAAAAATACAAGGAGACATTTGCTCAAGGAAAGGGATTCATATACATATTTATTCAATGGGTTAGAGATGACTAAAAATGTAAAGCTTAAATTGAGAATAATGTTCTAACAACATGTAACAGAGTAGAGCCTACGCTCTTTTGTTGCAAGGTTAAGTTTTTTTGTGTATAGAATTGTGCAAGTATGAGGACTCCTTTGATGGAAAAGGAAGCAGGTATGACTGCACAGTAAAGGATACCCTGGACTAATTCAACATTTTGATTATTGCTGAGTTCCTCCATAGAATCAAAGAGTTTGATTGTACTTCAGCTAGAATCTCCTGACTTTTTCACTGCAGTCCCTAACCCATGAGTTGGAGGTTTCGATCCTCTACTTGTAGCTATCAGATATGGGTTAGATAGGTTACAGTCTTAGATAGGTTACAGACTGGTCAAATCTTCCAGGTGATCTGTAGCTATTTCTTGCCCTTCTTCTCCAATTGCTTCCAAGAAATCCCTCTACACTTTCAAGTTTTCTTAGTTAACTTTTCCATTTCTCCATTGATTGTTTGCACTTATTTAACTTAGTAAACTGCTTCCTGAACCCTAAAGCATATTTATTTAGCAAGGACATGAGATTGTCTTTTTAACTCTTTCTGTATGTATAGGCTCCTGGGACAAACCAGGAGCAGACCTGTATAGGATTTGTTTAATGTTTGATAAATCTTTAGTGCACTGTCACGTTTTGAAACAACTTATGATATCAGTTTCTAATGAACACCAGCAATACAGAGTGTCAGCACTGAGGCACAACTTAAAATTATTTTATCTTTAAACAAAAGGGGGGATATTGCCCATAGGGGAACAAACCATATTGAACATAAATGTAAAAATAGATACAAAGAGAGTTATATTACCCTGTCATTCTAATTGATTTAGTAGGAAGGAATGATGAAAAGAGACAGGGGAATTAGGGTATATCATATATCTAGCACAGCTAGCAGTCACCCTCCATATGCAAAAGTGCAAAATGAGAACATTTCCTTGCCAGCAAAGGAAGTGGGAAGAAATTATGCATTATGACTTAAAAGGTGGAGATTTTGATGAAAACAGAAATCAGAAAAGAGCAGGATGACATCGAAGGAGGTAATGTGATATAAACCCCTTCACATTGAATTCATTTTAACAAGACTTCTAGATTAACAATTCAAAAATGCAAATCATATTATTTCAAATTAAAATTCTTTTATGAGACCACATCTTTGTTAATAAAATTTTAATTTGATATAAATGGAGGCTCTTCATGATCATGCCACCACTAGGTATGTTTAAATTCACCATACCAACTCCTGCATGTCTGTTTATGGTTAGACATCTTCACCCTCAAGTTGCCTTCTTTGCCTGGATAATTCCTTTCTTCAATCTCAACTTAAGTTTGATATATCACTGACCTGTTCATATCCCCAAGGCTGGACTACATAACCATCCTTTAAATTCCCATAGTATCCCATGCTTGACTCCATTACACTGTTTTAAAAATGCCTTTTCATTCATTTATCTACCATGAAGTAATTCGTTGCTATGTGGGCAGAGCCTATTACAGAGCTTCCTGCATAGCATCAACTCAATTAGTATTTTCTGACCAAGTGGGAATGAAATAGTTGGTTTAGTGGGCCATTAGAAAATACTTCAGAGAATTCTGGAATCCCTTTTACAGAAATTTGAATTTTACAGGGGCTATCACTGTAGACATGTAATTACCATATAGTAATATAATAATAGCATTTATTAATCAATGTGCCTAGTAAAGCATTTGGCTTATTTTTCTTTTTTACCTTTTTGCTAATTTTAATATCTGAGTTGTTATGTAAATTACAGCCAAAAAATGGTGCTCCAAGATATTTTCTACTCTTTTTTTGTTTCATTTGTAATGTTATACGCAGTTTGATGAATTTGCCTTAGGACAAAAGAACAAAGTTCAAATGCTTCATGAAACAAATATATAAATTCCTAGCAGCAGAAATTAGTAACACAGTCAGATGCCATTTGCAAAATTTTTCTCTTTGCAGCCCACACCAACAAACAATAAAAGATAGGTATTTTCTTGGTGCCTGGCAAATTGGCATAAAGTATCATATTTATAATAGCTGGGAGAAAATACTGTTTCTGGAAACTCAGAAACAATTCTGTTTGATTATTGTTGAACAAGCATTTCTGTGCAGTGCACAGCTAAAGGAGCAAGTTGAAATTAGGAAGCAGTAAGTAAACACATGGCCAAAAATTGAAAAACATACATTTTGTTTTCTTTATGCAAGAAGTGTTGGGTACTTTCTGCTTGCCCTTCCAAATCTACCATCTACACATGTACTGTTTTTTCTGCATGTCTCAGAGGAGGAGACTCCAACAAAACTTGGATTTTCACCAAGTAGGACTCTTTATGCAGGAGGCAAGCATGTCAATCTTCCTCAGGACTGGCAGAGGAGAGAAAGAGAGTAAGTGAAGAAAAACCTGTAGGCTCTTGTAAAGACAATTATTTAATTTTTCAAACTCTTAAATATAGGGTGGTATGTGAAGAAGTAAGATGAAAGTTTGACAAGTATATATAGCCATGATTTTTTTATTTTTTTATTTTATTTTATTTTATTTTATTTTATTTTATTTTATTATTTTTTTTTTTTTTTTGAGACGGAGTCTTGCTCTGCCGCCCAGGCTGGAGTGCAGTGGCCGGCTCTCAGCTCACTGCAAGCTCCGCCTCCCGGGTTCACGCCATTCTCCTGTCTCAGCCTCCCGAGTAGCTGGGACTACAGGCGCCCGCCTCGTCGCCCGGCTAGTTTTTTGTATTTTTTAGTAGAGACGGGGTTTCACCGTATTAGCCAGGATGGTCTCGATCTCCTGACCTCATGATCCGCCCGTCTCGGCCTCCCAAAGTGCTGGGATTACAGGCTTGAGCCACCGCGCCCGGCCTCAGCCATGATTTTTTTAGTTTGTTTGTTTGTTTGTTTGTTTGTTTGTTTGTTTGTTTTGACGGAGTCTCGCTCTTTCGCTCAGGTTAGAGTACAGTGGCACGATCTTGGCTTTCTGCAACCTCCACCTCCCAGGTTCAAGCAATTCTCCTGCCCCAGCTTCCTGGGTGGCTGGGACTACAGGAGCCCACCACCATGCCCAGCTAATTTTTGTATTTTTAGTAGAGATAGAGTTGTACTATATTAACCAGGCTGGTCTTGAAGTCCTGACCTTGTGATCCACCCGCCTTGGCCTCCCAAAGTGCTGGGATTACAGTCATGAGCCACCGCGCCCGACCTGCCCATGATTTTAAAATTAAAACATATATACTACAGTTTTTGGAAAAAACTTATTTACAGTTAAGAATACATTCTTTAAAATAACCTTTTAGAAACTGGAAATATAAATCACCATGGCCTGTTTTAGGTGCCCATTTTGTGTATCAACACATTTCTATCTATTATAATACATGCAAGCATTTATGGTTTTCATTTAAATTCACCTTCCTCCTACTGAAAAGCTTTTGAGAGATGAAATTATGTCGTATGTGCTTTTTGCTGTAGCATTTCTCCCTTTAACCATTTCTGGCATATGGTATGTGCTTACAAGCTTTTGCTGAATAAATAGATGAACAGTTCATTAAAAGCAAAAGTTTGTGGGTAATAATGAAATTAATATGGTTTCTACCCAGTGACTTTTGTATTCAGGTAGTTCAGTGTAATCATTGGGTTACAACCACAGCAGCAGAAACAATGAAGTGAATCTTCAAATCAATATGCAACCCTGAATAAAGCAACTCAATTCAAAATTGACTGTGTTTCACAATGTGGAAGCAAATTGTGTGTTTCTTTTTTCTTTTTTATAAGTATACCAGCACTTCTAGGTGCAAACTCAGGCCTCATGATGCTTACAATAATCTGTGTATTGGGGGCAGCTAAATGCATTAATGGCATGATCCATGGCTGTCATCCAAAGTGTGGAGATGGTAAAAGACATACACCTGCTAATCTAAATCAGTAAAAGCAAATGACCCATATATTTTCCCTGCTTTCAAAAGGAATGCAAAAAACCATCATCTCTCAGCAAATCAAAACCCTCATATGCCTCCACCTTTTCCTTTCAAATATTAGCATTAAATGTTTAAGGGGAAAAAAGGTCATTTTTCATTATTGTAAACCAATTTGATTTAAATTTTCTTATAGTTTTTCTGGAAGAAGTCTCAAATTTGATGGGTAATGAAGTTAAATAGTCAGTGCCAAAGGCTCAGTTTCTCTGCATGGTTTTTACTGTAATACCATCCACAAATGTGTATGTCTAGCTTTAAAGCGAATCACTAAAGCATGTCATTTAAAATGCTTTAGTGCAGAGACAGCAATGAAAAGGAGAGATCTCAAATTATTCCAAGTAGAAGTAATTCACAATATTTTTCTTGAAATTGGGCATATTTTAGTGAAATATTTACAGCTCTAGGGCTCTAGGAAATGTTTTTAATGGGAATAATACACTTAAAAAATAAAAAAACGTATTTTTTTCTCTGAACTTCTTTGTTTATTCAATTTGGATTCAGTAGTATTATCAGGACAATAAAATAATTAGTAAAATAAAAAATATATAATTAATTGAAATGATAGTCTTCAAATGTGGACACACATGAGCAGCTATAAACATCACCACTCCATGATCATAGCTCACTGTAATCTCAAACTCGTGGTCTCAAGTGATCCTCCCACCTTAGCCTTCTAAGTAGCTATGACTACAGGTAGATACCACCATGCTTAGGTCAATGCTAAACAATCTCTTTCAATGATACTTGAAATGGAAAATCCAATATAACACTTTTTCTAGGCATGTGGCTTACAGCTTTTTTGTTGATTATGGCATGTTTTCTGTTGATATTAATGATATCATATTCATTAGATAAAATACATGTGAAATTTTGTTTTTGTATTTACTAATTTGTCCTACAAGTTGAAATATCGTAGTGCTATATTCTGTGCTTAGTCTACACAGCAAACTACTTTTTAACTTTGAGATTGCCACTTTTCACTTTTAGCTAAGAACTCTAAGAATTTTCAAGTTGTTACAAAATGACAAAATGTTTGAGAGCTCACAAATAATACATGCAAATAATTTTTTAAAAATATAGTTTAGTAAGTAAATTTATGACTCACAAGTTATAATCAATTTGAAACAATGAATAGTCAAAGATACAACTACCATAAATTTTAACTGAATCATATAAACCTCAGGCACTAGCTAGACTCACAAATTCTTACATGAGTTTATAAAACAAACAAATTTAAATGAGCAAGCAAAATAATTGAATCAAGATGTTGAATATTAAGGTTCTCTATTCAATAAGCTTAATTGTTCCTTTACCACTTTACAAAGTAAGTAAATAGATTTATTTACTGCTGTGAAATTATACTCCTTAGTATTTCTAATGAATACATTTATAGCAGTATTATAACTAATATTAAAATTCATCATTAAAACACAGAAGGAAAGTTAAAAACTTACACAATTCCATGAAGCTGTTACCAGAAAAGAGTCCTGATCTAGACCCCAGGAGAGGGTTCTTGGATCTTGTGCAAGAAAGGATTTGGGGCGAGACCACAGAATAAAATGAAAGCAAGTTTATTGAGAAAGTAAATGAATAAAAGAGTGGCTAGTTCATAGGCAGAGCAGAAGCATGGTTGGACATTTTTATGGTTATTTCTTGATTGTATGCTAAACAAGGGGTAGATTATTCATAAGTTCTCTGGGAAAAGTGTGGGCATTTCCCAGAGCGGAGGGTTCCTCCCCTTTTTAGACCATATATGGTAACTTCCTGAAATTACCAAGGCATTTGTAAACTGTCATGGCGCTGGTAGTAGTGTTTTTTCCTGTTTTCTTTTTTTTTCTTCGCGTGCTAATGTATTATAACTAGCATATAATGAGCCATGTGGATCACCTATGGTCACTCTAATTGCCATCTTGGTTTTGGTGAGTTTTGGTCAGCTTCTTTACTGCAACCAGTTTTATCAGCAAAGTCATGACCTGTATTATTTTGCCAACCTTAACCTCCTATATCTTCCTGTGATTTAAAATGTCAAACCTTCTGGGAATGCAACCCAGTAGTTCTCAGCCTCATTTTACCCAGCCCCTATTCAAGATGAAGTTGCTCTGGTTCAAACACCTCTGACAAAGCCAATGGTAAACGAATCGTCTTTAATAATGCTGCTTATAGTAACATGAAGTTTTTATTGACATTGATTTTTAAAAAATTATTTAAAATAAGTCAGTTATAAAACACCTTAAAATAACTGTGTGTGTGTGTTTTAACTATTTGTTATCTGTGTATTTTACTGTATTAGGCATGATGCCAGCTTATTTGGGCAGGCACAATTTTACCATCTAATAATTTAAAATTTAAGTTAGAAAACACAGATGTGAAGACACACAAAACTTAAAAACCAACAAAACCCCTAAATTATTGTTGAATGAAAGTAGTGTCTTTAAGTATCTCCCATATCTCTTTTTGTACCTGTCCGTACCTTTTCTCATTATTCATCTACTACTATTACTACTATTCATTTATTTTTCTTATAAATTTGTTTAAGTTACTTATAGACGCTGGATACCTTTGTCATATGCATAGTCTGTAAAACGTTTCTTCCATTCTGTAGGTTGTCTGTTTACTCTGTTGATAGTTTCTTTTGCTGTGAAGAAGCTCTTTAATTAGATCTTATTTGTTAACTTTTGCTTGTATTGTAATTGCTTTTGGTGTCTTCATCATGGAATCTTTGCCTGTGCCTATGTCCTGAATGGTATTGCCTGGGCTGTCTTAAAGAATTTTTGTAGTTTTAGTTTTACGCGTAAGTCTATAACCCATCTTGAGTTAATATTTGTATATGGTGTAAGGAAGGGATTGAATTTTAATCTTCTGCATACAGCTAGCCAGTTTTCCCAGCACCATTTATTGAACAGGGAGTCATTTCCCCGTTGATAGTTTTTTATAATACCTAGGTGATGAAATACCTGCACAACAAATTCCCATGACACAAGTCTACCTATATAACAAAACTGCATGTGTACCTCTGAACTTAAAATAAAAGTTAAAAATTTTTCATTTCTATTTTAAGCTTCTCAAAGTGAAAATCTATGTTTGATTTACTCAGCAGCATGTATTGATCACAGTAATCATGTATTAAGAGTTCAGCAAATGTTTGCCTAATGAGTGGATGATTTATAAGTAAAATAAGCCATACCTCCAGTGGAAAATAAGTGACAGAAATGTTAGGAATATAAGATCTGTGCACAAAGATACTCAAGGAATTTTGTTTCCTGTTTTATAAGAGTTTAGGAGTAAAACTTTAACCCAACTTTGTTGGATTCAATGTGAGAAAAGATATGGGTAATTAGATGATGGTAGCATGGTATGCACTGAGGACAAACAGTGAAGGAAGAGGTTGGTGGGTAAAAAAAAAAAAATCTTGGATTACCCTAGTGGAGGACTGACATATACAGTGTGAAGACTTGTAAATATGTCACACTGACATATACAGTGTGAAGACTTGTAAATGCAATTTTGGCTGGGCACAGTGGCCCACACCTGCAATCCCAGAACTTTTAGGCTGAGGTGGGTGGATCACCTGAGGTCAGAACTTCGAGACCAGCCTGGCCAACATGGTGAAACCCAGTCTTTACAAGAAATACAAAAAATTAGCCAGGAGTGGTGGCTGGCACCTGTATTCCCAGCTACTCAGTAGGCTGAGGCACAAGAATTGCTTGAACATGGGTGGCGGAGGTTGCAGTGAGCCAAGATTGCACCATTGCACCCAACCTGGGCAACAAGAGAAGAACTACATATAAAACAAAACAAAACAACAACAACAACAACAACAAAAAAAAGATACAATTTTAAAATTTTAATATAATGATTAAAGATGGCTTTATGTGCAATAATATGATTAATTAAGGTGCTCTGGTGGGTCTCTCAGACTACCCTTAGTCTCCAGCCATTGGAAGAACTCACAAGACTCAGAAGTTGTTATACACATAGTTATAGTTTATTTCAGAAAAAAGATACGGATTAAAATCAGCAAAGGGAAAAGTGCATGAGGTGAAGTCCAAGAGTAACCATGTACAAGCTTCTACCTGTCTTTTCCCATTGGAGTTACACAAATGCACTTAATTCTCCCAGCAATGGTATATGACAACATATGTGAAATGTTACCAACAATAAAACCTCAGGTGAGCTTTGATGTTCAGAGTTTTTATTGCAGGTCAGTCATGTTCGGCCCATGGCCTGAGGCATACAAACACAGGAGTTCACCATAGATTACATGGTTAGCATAAATTATCTGATCAAGTTAAATAACATGGGCAAAGTCCTCAGGCATACAAAGACATTCTTATCAGGGAGAATATCCCATGGACTCAGAACTCATTTCCTTAGAGCTGGCCTAAAGCCAGTCCTAAAGATAGGCATTTCTTGGAAACGTTCAAGGTTTCAGGAACTCAGAATTTTCATTTGTGGATGCTACAAAGACTACCATGACTAAGAAAAAATATATTGGTATAGCATGTAATAGTTTTACAAATTTGTTCATTTATATTGTTCAAATTAACAGATAAAGTTATCATATATGATGTGATTTTAATAAAATAACTGCTATTTCAGATATTTTATTTAATTTTGAAATGCAAAGCACTGAATACACATTGAACATGAAAAGGAAAAATACTAAATTTGAAGGTAATAAAGACAAATAAACAAAAAAAGTTAAATAGAAAATATAAAATAGTAGCCAGATGCCATTCTAGCAAAAAGACACATGTACTCATGTTCATCGCAGCACTGTTCACAATTACAGTGACATGTAATCAACCTAGATGCCTATCAGTGGTGGACTAGATAAGGAAAATGTGGTACATATATATCATGGAATACCACACAGCCATAAAAAGGAACTAAATAATATCCTTTGCAGCAACATGAATATAGCTAGAGTTCATTATCCTAAACAAATTAACATATGAACAACAAACCAAGTACCACATGTTCTCACTTATAAATGAGAGCTAAATATTGAATACACATGAACTTTAAAATGAGATCAATAGACATTGGAGACTACTACAGAAAAGACAGAGAGAAGCAAGCAAGTGCTGAAAAACTACTTATTGGATACTGTGCTCACTTTCTGGGTAATGGAATCATTTATACTCCAAGTCTCAACTTCATGAAATATAGTCATGAAACAAACCTGTACATGTACCCCTAAATCTGAAATAAAAGCTGAGGAAGTGGAGGTGGAGCAAGAGGGCCAAATAGAAGTCTCCAGCAATCATCCTGTCTGTAGGAACACCAAATTAAACAATTACCTACACAAAAAAAGCACTTTCGTAAGAAACTAAAATCAATTGAGTGATCACAGTGTCTAGTTTTAACTACATATCACTGAAAGTGGCACTGAGGAGGACAGAAAAGCCAGTCCTGAATTGCCAGCGCCTCCCCTTTCCCATCCCACAGCAGTGGCCAACACATTGCAGAAAGATAATCTGTGCACCTGGAGAACTGAGAGCACAGTGATTGTGAGTCTAGGCCACAAGGACTACAATTTCTGGGCAAGTCCTGGTGCTATAATGGGCTCAGAGACAGTGAAGTTGCGGAGCATGCAACCTAATAAGATCCCAGCCAGGGTTGCCAAGGGAGTGCTTGTGTCACCCCTTCCCCAACCCCAAGCACCCCAGGCCTGTGATGAGTACTGCCTGTCTACCACTGATGTTCACTCAAGGCTCAAGTGTGCTTCAGTCATTTGGTAGTGAATGCTACCAGCCCTGGAACTCTCTTTAGGGGAATGGGCTCCCCTCTGGCTCAGGATAGGTCCAGAAATGTCACCCAAGAACCACGACCTTGAGTCAGGGACCACACTAAGAGCTCACTTGATGCCTTATCACATTGTGACTGAGCTGGTACCTAAGCTGCAAGCTGCACGACAAAGTTACCTTTACTTTTCCCTCCCCTTTTCTCAAGCAAGAGTCCCCGCCCTTAGCCACCACTGATGGGATTTTGCTGGGCTGCACCTGAAGCCAGCACATCTCTGAGTCTCACCCAAGGTCCACGGCAAGTACTGCCCAGGTACATTGCTAATTATTCAGGACTCAGGGGCTCTTTACTCAACAGGTGATAAATCCTGCCAGCACTGGGCTCTTCCCTTCAAGAAGCAGGTCCCCTTATAGCACAGGGTATGTCTAGAAATGTTATCTGGGATCTAGGCCCTGGAATAGGGGCATCAGGACTCTGCCTGGTTCCCTGTCCTACTGTGGCTGAACTGGAATCCAAGTTGCAAGACAAAGTCCTCTACTCTTGCCTCTCTTTTCTTCATCCACAAGTATCAAGATCATCCAGGAAAACATGACCTCATTAAAGAACTAAATAAGGTACCAGGGACCAATCCTGGGGAGACAGAGTTATGTGACCTTTCAGACAGAAATTCAAAATAGTTATAAGGAAACTCAATGAAATTCAAGATAACATAGAAACTGAATTCAGAATTTGATTAGATAAGTTTCACAAAGAGATTGAAATGATTAAAAAGAATCGAGCAGAAATTCTGCTGTTGAAAAATGCAATAGACATACTGAAGGATACAATAAGTCTGTAGAGTTGATCAAGCAGAAGAAATAATTAGTAAGTCTGAAGACAGTCTCCTTGAAAATATACAGTCAGAGGAGAAAAAAGTTAAAAGAATAAAAAAGAATGAGGCACACCTACAAGATCTGGAAAATAGCTTTGAAAGGGCAAGTTTAAGTTATTATCTTTAAAGAGGAGGTAGAGAAAGAGATAACGGTACAAAGTTTATTCAAAGGGATAATAACAGAGAACTTCCCAAATAGAAAGCGATATGAGCATTTAACAACAAGATGATTATAGAACACCAAGCAGATTTAATCCAAAGAAGACTACCCCTAAAGTTTGTTTATTTATTTATTTATTTATTTATTTATTTATTTATTTATTGAGACAGAGTCCCACTCTGTTGTGTAGACTGGAGTGCAGTGGCACAATCTGGACTCACTGCAACCTCTGCCTCGCAGGTTCAAGTGATTCTCATGCTAGCTGGGACTACAGGCACACACCAACACACCCGGATAATTTTTGTATTTTTAATAGAGATCAGGTTTCGTCATGTTGGCCAGGCTGGCCTTGAGCTCCTGACCTCAAGTGATCCACCCACCTCGGCCTCCCAAGGCATTTAACAATCAAATTCCTAAAGGTCAAGGATAATGAAAGAATTCTGACAGCATTAAGAGGAAATAAACAAATAGCAAATAATGGAGCTCCAATTTGTTTGGCAGCAGAATTTTCAGTTGAAATCTTAAAGGCCAAGAGAGAGTGGCATGACATATTTAAATTGCTGAATGAAAAAAAAAATTATCCTAGAATAGTATATACAGTGAAAATATTCTTCAAATATGAAGGAGAAATAAAGACTCCCAGACAAAATGATGCTGGGGGATTTCACCAATACCAGACCTGTCCTTCAAAAGAGGCTAAAGGGAGTTCTTCAATCTGAAAAAAAAGGGCATTAATGAGCAATAAGAAATCATCTGAGGGTACAAAATCCATTAGTAACAGTAAGTACACAGAATAAAACACAGAATAGCGTAACACTGCAATTGTGGTGTGTAAACTATTCATTTAGAGTAGAAAGACTATAAGACGAACTTATCAAAAATAATAACTACCACAACTTTTCAAGACACAGACAATACAATAAGATATAAATAGGAACAAAAAAAGGTTAAAGGTGGGGGGGGTTGAAATTAAAATTGTAAGATTCTTATTAGTTTTCTTTTGGCTTGTTTGTTTAATAGTTTGTTTATGCAATCAGTGATAAGTTTACATCAATTTAAAATAATGGATTATAAGATATAATTGCAAAACTCATGGTAACCTCAGATCAAAAAACATACAACAGATACACAAAAAAATAAAAGGCAAGAAATGAAAACAAATACTAGAGAAAATTACATTCACTAAAAGGAAGACAGAAAGAAAAGAAAGAAGGAAGAAGAGAAGACCACAAAACAACCAGAAACAAACAACAAAAATAACAAAATGCAGGAGTAAGTCGACACTTATCAATAATAACAGTGAATGTAAATGGACTAAACTCTCAGTGTCTCAAATCAAGACATTTGATGGTAGAATTGATTTTAAAAAAGCAAGAGCTGGCACAGCGTGGTGGCTCATGCCTGTAATCCCAGCACTGTAGGAGGCCGAGGCAGGTGGATTACCTGAGGTCAGGGGTTCATGACAAGCCTGGCCAACATGGTGAATCCCTGTTTCTACTAAAAATACAAAAATTAACTGGGCGTGGTGGCACATGCCTGTGATCCTGGCTCCTTGAGAGGCTAAGGCAGGAGAATTGCTTGAGCCTGGGAGGCGGAGGTTGCAGTGAGCTGAGATTATGCCACTGCACTCCAGCCTGGCCAACAGAGTGAGACCCTGCTTCAAATAAATAAATAAATAAATAAATAGCTAGACCCAACAATCTGTGGGCTACAAGAAACATACTTCACCTATAAAGACACCCGTAGATGAAAATAAAGGGATGTAAAAAGATATTCCATTACAATTGAAAAAGAGCAGTTACATTAAACAAAATAGATTTCAAGACAAAAACTATAAAAACAGACCAAGAAGGTCATTATATAATGATAAAGGGCTCAATTCAGCAAGAGGATGTAACAACTGTGGAGCATACACACACACACAACACTGGAGGACCCAGATATATAAAGCAAATACTATTAGAGCTAAAGAGCTAAAGAGAGAGACATATCCCAATACAATTATAGTAACAGCTGGAGACTTTGACACCTCACTTTCAGCACTGGATAGATCTCTCAGATGGAAACTTAACAAAGAAACATTGGACTTAGTCTGCACTATAGACCAGCACTTCCCAGCTTTTTTGGCACCAGGGACCAGTTTTGTGGAAGACAATTTTTCCATGGACCTGGGATGGGGGAGATGCTTTCCGGGGGAAACTGTTCCACCTCAGATCATGAGGCATTAGTTAGCTTCTCATAAGGAGCATGCAACCTATATCCCCTGCATGTGCAGCTCACAATAGGGTTTGCACTCCTATGAGAATCTAATGCCATGGCTGATGTGACAGGAGGTGGAGCTCAGGTAGTAATGCTTGCTCTTTCTAGGTCACTGCTCACATTCTGCTGTGCAGCCCTGTTCTTAACAGGCCAAGGACTGGTACATGTCCATGTCTGGTGGTTGGTGAGGCCTGCTATAGATCAAATAAACCTAATAGATACTTACGGAGCTCTTCATCCAATGGCCCTAGAATACACATTCTGCTTTTAGCACATGGATCATTCTCAAAGATAGAGAGTATATTAACAGGAAGCATATATTATTATTTTTTCAAATTTAAATTTTTATAAAGCATCTTCTTACCATAGTGGAACAAAACTAGGAATCAATAACAAGAGGAATTTTGGAAACCACAAAAACACATGGGAATTAACCAATATGCTCCAAAATGGCTGGTGGGTCAATGAAGAAATTTAGATAGAAACCAAAAAATTCTTGAAACAGATGAAAATGGAAACAAAATATACCACAACCTATGGAATACAATGAAAGCAGTACTAAGAAGAGAGTTTATAGCAAATAATCACAATTTCAGAAAAGTAGAAAAACTTCAAATTAACAAACTAATAAAGTACCTTTAAAACTAGAAAAGCAAGAGCCTACTGGAGCCAAAATTAGTAGAAGAAAATAAATAATAAATATTACAACGCAAGTAAATGAAATTGAAATAAATTTTTTTTCTTTTTCATTTATTTATTTATTTATTTTTATTATACTTCAAGTTCTAGGGTACATGTGCATAACGTGCAGGTTTGTTACATATATATATTTGTGCCATGTTGGTGTGCTGCACCCATCAACTCGTCAGCACCCATCAATTCATCATTTATATCATGTATAACTCCCCAATGCAATACCTCCCCCCCTTCCCCCTCCCCATGATAGACCCCAGTGTGGGATATTCCCCTTCCCGAGTCCAAGTGATCTCATTGTTCAGTTCCCACCTATGAGTGAGAACATGCGGTGTTTGGTTTTCTCTTCTTGTGATAGTTTGCTAACAATGATGGCTTCCAGCTGCATCCATGTCCCTACAAAGGACGCAAACTCATCCTTTTTTATGGCTGCATAGTATTCCATGGTGTATATGTGCCACATTTTCTTAATCCAGTCTGTCACAGATGGACATTTGGGTTGATTCCAAGTCTTTGCTATTGTGAATAGTGCCGCAATAAACATACGTGTGCATGTGTCTTTGTAGTAGAATAGTTTATAATCCTTTGGGTATATACCCAGTAGTGGGATGGCAGGGTCATATGGTACATCTAGTTCTAGATCCTTGAGGAATTGCCATACTGTTTTCCATAATGGTTGAACTAGTTTACAATCCCACCAACAGTGTAAAAGTGTTCCTATTTCTCCACATCCTCTCCAACACCTGTTGTTTCCTGACTTTTTAATGATTGCCGTTCTAACTGGTGTGAGATGGTATCTCATTGTGGTTTTGATTTGCATTTCTCTGATGGCGAGTGAGGATGAGCATTTTTTCATGTGTCTGTTGGCTGTATGAATGTCTTCTTTTGAGAAATGTCTGTTCATATCCTTTGCCCACTTTTTGATGGGGTTGTTTGTTTTTTCATGTAAATTTGTTTGAGTTCTTTGTAGGTTCTGGATACTAGCCCTTTGTCAGATGAGTAGATTGCAAAAATTTTCTCCCATTCTGTAGGTTGCCTGTTCACTCTGATGGTAGTTTCTTTTGCTGTGCAGAAGCTCTTTAGTTTAATTAGATCCCATTTGTCAATTTTGGCTTTTGCTGCCGTTGCTTTTGGTGTTTTAGACATGAAGTCCTTACCCATGCCTATGTCCTGAATGGTACTACCTAGATTTTCTTCTAGGGTTTTTATGGTATTAGGTCTAACATTTAAGTCTCTAATCCATCTTGAATTAATCTTCGTATAAGGAGTAAGGAAAGGATCCATTTTCAGCTTTCTACTTATGGCTAGCCAATTTTCCCAGCACCATTGATTAAATAGGGAATCCTTTCCCCATTTCTTGTTTCTCTCAGGTTTGTCAAAGATCAGATGGCTGTAGATGTGTGGTATTATTTCTGAGGACTCTGTTCTGTTCCATTGGTCTATATCTCTGTTTTGGTACCAGTACCATGCTGTTTTGGTTACTGTAGCCTTGTAGTATAGTTTGAAGTCAAGTAGCGTGACGCCTCCAGCTTTGTTCTTTTGACTTAGGATTGCCTTGGCAATGCGGGCTCTTTTTTGGTTCCATATGAACTTTAAAGCAGTTTTTTCCAATTCTGTGAAGAAACTCATTGGTAGCTTGATGGGGATGGCATTGAATCTATAAATTACCTTGGGTAGTATGGCCATTTTCATGATATTGATTCTTCCTATCCATGAGCATGGTATGTTCTTCCATTTGTTTGTGTCCTCTTTTATTTCACTCAGCAGTGGTTTGTAGTTCTCCTTGAAGAGGTCCTTTACATCCCTTGTAAGTTGGATTCCTATGTATTTTATTCTCTTTGAAGCAATTGTGAATGGAAGTTCCTTCATGATTTGGCTCTCTGTTTGTCTGTTACTGGTGTATAAGAATGCTTGTGATTTTTGCACATTAATTTTGTATCCTGAGACTTTGCTGAAGTTGCTTATCAGCTTAAGGAGACTTTGGGCTGAGACAATGGGGTTTTCTAAATATACAATCATGTCATCTGCAAACAGGGACAATTTGACTTCTTCTTTTTCCTAACTGGATACCCTTCATTTCTTTCTCTTGCCTGATTGCCCTAGCCAGAACTTCCAACACTATGTTGAATAGGAGTGGTGAGAGAGGGCATCCCTGTCTTGTGCCAGTTTTCAAAGGGAATTTTTCCAGTTTTTGCCGATTCAGTATGATATTGGCTGTGGGTTTGTCATAAATAGCTCATTATTTTGAGGTACGTTCCATCAATACCGAATTTATTGAGCGTTTTTAGCATGAAGGGCTGTTGAATTTTGTCAAAAGCCTTTTCTGCATCTATTGAGATAATCGTGTGGTTCTTGTCTTTGGTTCTGTTTATATACTGGATTACGTTTATTGATTTCCGAATGTTGAACCAGCCTTGCATCCCAGGGATGAACCCCACTTGATCATGGTGGATAAGCTTTTTGATGTGCTGCTGAATCCGGTTTGCCAGTATTTTATTGAGGATTTTTGCATCGATGTTCATCAGGGATATTGGTCTAAAATTCTCTTTTTTTGTTGTGTCTCTGCCAGGCTTTGGTATATGAAATGAAAAGCTGGCTTTTTAAAAAGATACAACTGACAAAATTTTAGTGAGACTAAGAAAAAAAAAAGATCTATATAACAAAATTAGAGATGAAAAAGGAAACATTACGACTGATACCACAAATATTCAAAGGATCATAAGAAGCTACTATGAGCAACTATATGCCAAAAAATTAGAAAACCTAGAAGAAATGGACAAATTCCTAGACACATACAACTGACCAAGATTGAACGTTAAAGAAATCCAAAACCTGAACAGACCAATAGCATGCAATGAGATTGAATCCATAATAAAATGTCTCTTAGCAAAGAAAAGCCCAGGACCTAATAATGTCAATGCTGAATTTACTATGAGCAATCCTACTCAAACTATTCTGAGAAATAGAGGAGAATGGAACACTTCCAAACTGATTCTATGAGGCCAGTTTTACCCTCATAGCAGAACCAAATAATGACACATAGAAACAACAACAACAATGAAACAAACAAACAACAAAACTACAGGCAATATCCCTAATGAACTTTGATGCAAAAATCCAACAAAATACTATCAAACTGATTTCACCAACACATTAAAATAATTGTTTATCATGACCAAGTGAGATTTATCTGAGTGATGCAAGGATGGTTCAACATAAAGAAATCAATCAGTGTAATACATAATATCAACAGAAGAAAGGACCAAAGCCTTGTGATCATTTCAGTTGATGCTGGAAAAGCATTTGATAAAATTTAGTGTCCCTTTATGATAAAAACCCTTAAAAACTGGGGAGAGAAAAAACATACCTCAACACAATAAAAGCCATATGCAACACGCCCACACAGCTAGTATCTTATTGCATTGGGAAAATATGAAAGCGTTTCCTGTAAGATCTGGAACTTGACAAGACTGTTCATTTTCACCACTGTTATTCAACGTAGTAGTGGAGGTCCTATCTAGAGCAATCAGACAGGAGAAAGAAAGAAAGAAAGACCATCCAAATGGGAAAGGAGTAAGTCAAATTATTCTTGTGTGCAGATGATATGACCTTAAATTTCAAAAACAACCTAAAAACTCCACTAAAACACTATTAGAACTGATAAATAAATTCAGCAATGTCACAGGATACAAAATCTGCATACAAAAATCAGTAACCTTTCTACATGCCAACAGTGAACAGTCTGAAAAATAAATGGAAAAAGTGATCTATTTTACAATACCTAGAAATAAAATAAAATGCCTAGGAATTAACCAAAGAAGTGAAAGATAACTATAATGAAATCTATAAATAACTGATGAAAGAAACTGATGAGGACACAAAAGAATGGAGATATCTTTCATGTTCAGGGATTGAAAGAAAGAATATTGTTAAAATGTTCATACTTCCCAAAGCAATCTACAGATTTAATGCAATCTCTATCAAAATATCAATGACATTTTTCATAGAAATAGAAAAATAATAATAATGAAATTTATATGTAGCCACCAAAAGGCCCAGAATAGCCAAAGTCATCCTGAGCAAAAAGAACAAAACTGGAATAATCACATTACCTGACGTGAAAGAATACTATATAGCTATAGTAACCAAAACGGCATGGTACTCGCATAAGAACAGGCACACAGACCAATGGAACAGAACAGAGAACCTGGAAACAAATCCATGCAACTACAGTGAACTCATTTTCCACAAGGGGACCAAGAACATACACTGGGGAAAGACAGTCTCTTCTGTAAATGGTGCTGGGACAACAGGATATGCATATACAGAAGAATAAAACTAGGCTCTTATCTCTTGACATATACTAAAATCAAATCAAAATAGATTAAAAACTTAAATCTAAGACTTCAAACTATGAAACTACTGAAAGAAGATATTGGGGAAATTCTCCAGGACTGTGGACTAGGCAAGGATTTCTCGAGTAATATCCCACAAGCACAGAAAACCAAAGCGAAAATAAGCAATTGGGATCACATCAAGTTCACAGCAAAGGAAACTATCAACAAAGTGAAGAGACAACCCACAGAATGGCAGAAAATATTGGCAAATTATCCATCTGACAAGGGAGTAATAATGAGAATATATAAGGAGCTCAAATGACTCTACAGTAAAAAAAAAAAAAAAAAAAAAAAAAAAAAAAATCTAGTTATCTGATTAAAAAATAGACAAAAGGTATGAATAGACATTTCTTGAAAGAAGATGTACAAATAGTGAATAGCTGTATGAAAAGATGCTCAACATCATTGATCATCAGAGAAACGCAAGTCAAAACTAAAATGAGTTATCATCTCACCCCAGTGAAAACAGCTTTTATCCAAAAGACAGGCAATAATGAATGGTTTCAAGGATGTGGAGAAAAGGGAACCCTCATACACTGTTGGTGGGAGGTAAATTAGTACAATCACTACAAAGAAGAGTTTGGGGGTTCCTCAAAAACTAAAAATAGAGCTACCATATGATCCAGCAATCCCACTGCTAGGTACACACCCAAAAGAAAGGAAATCAGTGTATCAAAGAGATAACGGAACTCTCACGTTCTTATCATCAACCCCGTAATTCCTGCTAAGACAGAGTTCTCACATACTACATATTTTCTTTTTATTTTTGCTTTCTCATTCCCATGCTGCTGTTTGTTAAATGTATTACATGTAGCTTGAATCTAATGGGTTGAATGCACTTCCAAACCCTCATATTCTGTTTTTTCCCTCAAGTCATTTTGACAACCAAAGGCGTTTGATAGCACTTCACTCTTTTTTTTTTTTTTTTTTTTTTTGTGAGAGAGAGTCTCATTCTGTCGCCTAGCCTGGATCGCCTAGCCTGGAGTGCAGTGGCAGGATCTCCACTCACTGCAAGCTCCGCCTCCCGAGTTCACATCATTCTCCTGCCTCAGCCTCCGGAGTAGCTGGGACTACAGGCACCCCCCACCAAGCCTGGCTAATTTTTTGTATTTTTAGCAGAGACGGGGTTTCACCGTGTTAGCCAGGATGGTCTCAATCTCCTGACCTTGTGATCCTCCTGGATGGCACTTCACTCTTAATTTTACCCTTAACTTGGGACACTTCATTTTCCTTGGAGGTTTTAAGAGCCATACTCTATTTAATTCTTACCTCACCCCACAACTTATATTTAATCAGTATTTACTACTCAATTTTTTTCCCAATATTCTTTTGATTTTTTAAATTTTATTTTAATTGCTTCTTTTTATCCTAAAATTTTCCATCTCTATTCTTGAATTTTTTTTTATTATAAGCAGCTTATTTCTTTTTTGTTGAACCTTGCTATATGCGGCAAACAACAACAAAAATTCACAATGCTAACATACTGTTCTCTCACTTCTTCCCTAGATTACAAGTCCTTTAGGTATAATATCTGCCTTCCAGGAAATTGAAAATGATTTTTTTCTAAGTATTTGCTACTATTTGACAAGACTTCCCTCTTTTAATCCTCTGAAACAACTTTCGCCAATACCTACAACTTGCATAAGCTTGAAGTATGAGTGTGTTATTTGTCAATGTATCTTAGGAAATAAAGGAAATATATCATGAGTAGGAAGCTCAGTGTAACACTTAATAATCCAATAAAATATTTTTCAGTGAGTATTATGATGATAAATTGGCCAGGTATCACCCAGAGAAGCCAGTAATTGATTTTTCATATCCTAGGAGATGGATATTGTAGATGGCCTTAGAATTAAAATAGGAAAATAATAAAACACAAGTACATTTTTAATAATGAAAATGGTTTTGGTAAGTATATCCCAATTAAAGGGCCATGAACTATGTAGTATTTGGCAAGTCTGTAAAATATAATATTTTTGAGACAAACAAAATGAAAAAAATTAAAGCCTAAAGAAAAGGAAATAAACTCAAAAATCAAATTTAAATTATTGATTTATCAAATAAAGTTCATTTATCAAAGAGCGCTTAACCTGATGTTCAGTGGTTTCCTTTTGAATCACCTTTACATAAATGGCTGAATCCTATACCCAGATTAAGAATCAATCAGTAGAAAATCAAGATTCTGTGAATTTATATGGGCTAAGAAGGTAGCCTTTCTCCTTTAGGTCTGATTATCTAGCTGACAATGTTGTTGGACAGCAAAGTGACATATTAAACATTAGGACTACATAAAGTAAAGATGACAAAAATTCCTGGATAATCATTAAGAACCATAACACAAGTGCTTATTAACTTGATTAAACTACTTGTGTTAACATGTAACTAGTTATGTTGCTACATTTAAAATAAATTTTAGCATTAATTTACAAAGTTTATTTAGGTATGTTTTGTGTTCTGTACAAAAGACTTGAATTTAAAAAATCAATTATGATTTTTAAAATATGAGATATTGTAAATGTTGTTTACATTTTAAGGGGATATGATTAAGATAAAATATTAAATCCTTAAGAAAAATGAGTTTTATAGCCTTAATTATTAGATACATACATTTAATAAATCTAAATTTATTGCATGATTTTGAAATTTTTAACTCTGTTTACAGAAGTCTTTGAAGAAAGTATCAACTCTCTCTAAATAGAAAAATATAACTGCATCAAGCGATAAGTAATTTAAGAAGAGCAGAAATCATGTGAATCCCGTTCTCTAATTATATACAATACAATTAAAATATAAGAAATAATAAATGAACGGGTTTTACCCATTTGGAAACTATGTACTGCAAACGGCTAGGAAAATGTACAACATAAATAAAATGAAAAGATTTCCTATATCCCAAAAAATAACAAACAATAAAATAAACTGAAAGAAGGAGCTTCCATGTAGTTAAAGACAATGTGGTTACCTGGTTTTGCATTTACTATTTCTTCCAAACACAATAAAGAAAGAAAAATCCATACAAAACCTAAACCTTCAGCAACTTTGAAGTCACAGAATGTTGGAACTTCAATACAACTGTTAAGTGAAGAAAGAAAGAAAGAAAGCACTGAATCCCTTCAAGTGATTCCCATGTTCCTGCTCTGTTGCAGGACTTTGCTGAGAAAAAAAAAAAAAAAATAGGCTGACAAAAAAATGTAGCGTGAATAAAAGGAAAAAGCTAGTAAGAACCTATACTCATCTTGTGTTATTAAGACAAAGAATGGAAAATAGCTAAGAGTTGAAAATGGGTACATTTCCTTTTTATTATGTCTCTTCAAACTTTGCTTTTTTAAAAATTGAAATATTTTGTCTTTTAATTTGCATTCCTAATGTATTATTTGTACAAAGATAGAACTGGATATTAATTATTTTTGAATTTTCCCCTTATTCTGAATTCGTAGTAATTACTTGCTATCCCCAAGGAATATTATTTCAAAAGTGGTGATTTACATGCTCATTTAAGGTATAAGATTACACATTATTTTTCCTGTGTACTTTTTCACTGTTTTTCTAGTTGTAGACCAAGAATGAGCAAGTTGCTGATTCACATGCTCCCCTACCGCACACTGCATCCTGACAGTGTCTAGCACGAAGTTCAACATAAATATTTGCTTTAAAATGGCTAAGTCTGGAGTTTTTACGTATCGATCTTTTTAAACTTGGATCACTTTTAAAGTTAGTAATGTTAAAGCAGCTGATTCATCACAATCTAATAGTAACAGAATTTTCAACAAAAACTTTGATTCTCTAGGCTTATGCCTACATTTCCTCAAAAGTATGAAGAAAATCATTCCTTTGAAAGATTATTTTCCGATATATTTTAGTCAAAGTTAGCATATTTTGCTATCTTCATCCAAATCTACAAAGTAGGACAAGGCTTCCTTTCGTATATTTTGAATTGTTTATTAAATACTAGTGACATGAATGCTAATGGGTTAAAATACTTAAGGAACTACTGACAAGGACCTGTATTTGTAAGGCTTCTGGTGACTAACATCATTGCTTTAGCCTGAATGTCAGCCTTATCCTCATTAGGACTCTGCTCCGTCTTTCCTTTTCATGCCCAGAGTCTATCAGGACCACTTCCATGCCATTATCAATCATTACACTAGGCATCTGATTACTCAAGCCTCTATTTACACAAGAAGGACACTGATGACCAGGATCTTTGTCAGAATGGCGAGGTAGCAAGCATCTGACCACAGGCTCACTGATTCAGAGTCCCTGATGCCTACAAACCTACATCCATCAGGATATATCTAAAGGCACTGTTTAAAAATTTTGATGGATGCTTAAACCCCACTAGCTTCATAACCTTGGTCATAGAGTACTAAGTAAAGCCCTCTACTTACACTTCCTCAGAAGTTTTTCACTATATGATTGACAGTGTGTTTTCTCCTAAACTTAACTTCTCTTTGAGAAGACAGCTCCCTGCCTTCTCAAAACTTTCAACTTTGTATTTTGGAACGTTCAGTCCATGATAGAGAGATCTCTTATATCCTCATTTTGTTTTTTCCTTAACAGGTTCTCTATTTTCTTGATTTATATGCAACCTAAGGCTCTCTCGGGGGCATTGCTTCCTATGCATCCATATAAAATGCAGTTTCTTCCGTAACCATAAACCTCAGGGTTTAGAGGTAGCGGTAACATTCTCAACACTCTTTAATGTTATTTCCTATTTATCCTCTATTCAAGCATAAAAATAAGATGCAATTCACACCAATAATTCCTTCCGTCATACAATACCCATTGATTGTAAGCACCTAATTCATGATCTTGCTCTCTATCCAAGATGTTGCCATCATTCCACGTGGCCTCAAAAGTCTTAAATAACCCATCCCATGTTTCTTCCTTTATCTCTTCCTTGATATGTAATAGAATTCCATTCCATTTAAGGTCCACTTCCTTTGAGGTTGTCATGATCCTGCACTAACTCAATTAAAAAGCACTCACTTCGAAGAAAACTAGTTGTTTTCATTAAGTTAATGCCCTTACGGAATTATTATTATTATTTTATTGCCTTTTGTTATTCCTACAGTGCCTTAACCTCTTTAAATTCTCCCTCACAGCTAGCTATTTCTATGTTCACTTCACGTTCAGTTTAAACTCCATCACTTCAGTGATTTTCTTACATTTATTCTTGAACTTTTTCCAGTTGTCCTTCTGTTGCCACTTGCTGGTAAAACATCTCTGGATCAATCTACTGTCCTAACTTCAGTTGCTTAATACTCCTGGAGCCGTTAGGAATTCATGATCTCCAAAAGTTCTTCAATAGTTATTCTCACTGTGTCTTAATTTCCTTAATGAGTTTTCTCCTATTTTTTCATTTTCTTTCCTTTACTGGCCCCAAAACACCCTCTGATCAGACTATCCTATTCTGTCACTCTAGTCCTTTCTTCTTCACTCACTGTCTTTAATATAAAGTAACATTTAATAAACTAACATCTGTTGTCAAGAGGCTGAACTGCCAGATCTTAGAACCCTATGGTAGGGGATTTTTACTGTCCAGTTCTATTGGGAAACTTTTCTTATACCAAAAACTAAAAATAAATAAATAAATAAATAAATAAATAAAAATAAATTAGGATTTAGTCTTTTATTATCCTGTACGTTTTATATGATATCATATCCACAATAGAACATAGGTGTAGGAATTTTATGTAAGGTAAAAAATAATTCCAGAAAAGATCAAGAAGGCTAGAATACTGTTTTTTGTTTTACAATTTAGTGATAGATCTAAGGAACCTAGACTAACCTGGCATCTAGCACACGGTACATTTGAAAGCTTTTGTTGTTGTCATACTTATCGTGTTTCCTTTATTGTTTAGATTTTAAGATTATTAAAGGGTTTCACCAACACCTGAGAACGAATCGTACTTACGTTTGAACTAACTCATGAGACATTCAGTAAATTATGAGAACTAAAACTCAAAGCTTTTCCTGATGCTTCAGAAGAGAGAAGACTAGAACACCTAAAGAAATATTGTTCTGGTTGTTAAGCCCAGCCCTGAAGTCACTAATTATATCTGGTACATTGAAGATTTTTCAGTAAATATCTTTTTCTTCATATGATTTCTTATAACGGATCATAGTCTTTTAATATACCAAATGGTTTGGCAAACAGTCACTTGTGATCTGGTGTGGTTAAATTCTCTTTTTTCTCTTTCCAATATTAAAAAAAAAACCATAAAACTCAGTGAGGCACTGAGATTCCTAATAGATGAATCTTAACACAACCATATTGGTACTTTATACTACTTCCTTTCATAGGAAGATATTAGGGCTACATGTCAGTATGGCTAGGTGATATTTTTTATAACGAAATGAAATCTGGCTAGGTGCAATGGCTCATGCCTTTAATCCCAGCACTTTGGGAGGCCAAGACAGGAGGACTGCTTGAGCCAAAGAGTTTGAGATCAGCCTGGGCAACATAGAAAGCCCCTGTCTCTACAAAAAATTAGAAGGGTGTGCCGGCACATGCCTATAGTCCCAACTACTCTGGAGGCTGAGGTGAGAGATTGTTTGAGCCCAAGAGGTCGAGGCTGCAATGGGTCATGATTGTGACACTGTAGTGCTCTGGATGACAGAGCAATAGCCTGTCTCAAGAAAAGAAAAGAAGGAAAAGAAAAGAAGGAAAAAAAGAAAAAGGAGTTAAATCCTATTCATATCAAATTCTACTTTATATAATTTTCTGACCACTATTACTTGATATAAAAGCAATATTAGTGAAGGAAACTACTTTTCAGTATTCAGGACTTGTTTACATCATTTGTGACATAATATGAATAATTTTTTTTTAGAGAACAGGGTCTCCTTCTGCAACCTAGGCTGTGATGCAGTGGTGGTGCAGCCTCAAACTTCAACTTCCAATTTCTGGGTTTAAGGAATTCCCCTGCCTCAGTCTCCTGAGTAGCTGGGACTACAGGTGTGCCATGATAAATTTTGTTATTTTGTAGAGACGAAGTATTGCTGCATTGCCCAGGTTATCCCTAACTCCTGGCTTCAATTAATCCTCCCTTCTTTACCTTCCAACGTGCTGAGATTATAGGCATGATCCACTGCACCAGGTCAATTTGAATAATAAAATGTCTTTGACAGAGGGTATATGCAAGCTGTAGAAAAGTGGGCGTAATTAAAGGAAAATGCCACATTGCTTTTTCTAACTAGACCTAGGAACTATTGCTGTACAGCATATCCTGAAAACTGTATTTTTTATCACTGATGAAATAATTTATCTTAGTGTCAGTATACTTTCCTGAAGTTACTCAGGGACACATTTCATTCCTGGTTTATTGCAACTTACACATGTGATTTTTCATTTAAGTTGAATAAAATAAATAGATGAGACTCTATTATCAATGTAATATTCCCATGTCAAAAATACTTTTCCCCCACCAAATCCTGTTCCAGGTTAAAAGCATTCGGTATTATGAGGCATGTGTTAAACAATACAAACATCATAAGGGAAAGAGAAAAAGGAAATAAAACAGCTGTGAACAGAAGCACTTGGTGTAGAAACATGTATCAATATAATACTTCAGAGGAAAAGGCCAATACTTAATAAGTAAATGTAATCCCAAGTAGATGAATACAATATAGATTTTTTTTGTATTGCTAAAATAAAACCATGAATTCAGACCATGTAGCTTGAATTTGACTTTCATTACCTAATGTATTTAATCTTTAACATATCACTTAACATCATTATTGGTGTGCTTCTTTGTACACAGTGGATGAAAATGTACAACTCAAAGAAATTTGGTAGGAATTAAATAAGGAACCTTCTCCAAGAACCTAGCATATGCTAAGCATACACTGATTCCACTAAACTAACACAATCCAATTGTTTCCTCTTCTACTTTGTACAAGAAATAAATTTACTATCTTAATAGTAGCTAAGTTCGTAGATGAGACCCCTATAACAAAATACAGATTAACAAGATAAAAGTATACAAATGTATTTAATATAAGTTTTACATGGCATTGGAGCATTCAGAAATGAAGACCCAAAGAAACAGGAAAAATTGTATTTTATGCTCAGTTTTGATGAAATGTGGACAGTCATGTCCACATATGATGAACAAAAGGAGGTATGATTGGTAATAAACTGGGGAAACCCTAGGAGCCCTTTTTGTCTGATTTTTCAGATTTTTCTTTGCGTCTCTGTGTCTTCATTCCTTTTCTCCAGGTATAGGGAGGACTCTTCTGAAATGAGGGTCTTATGACTTATGTTAGAGAAAGGCCAGATAATTCTTTTCTGTCCTGTTTCAGGGAGAATGGCAGGAGAAGGTCAGACAGACCTTCCTGTCTCTGCTATTTTCTCAATGCCAAGGTGCCGTATTTTGCGGTAGTATGCACTAAACCTCACCAGCTCCAACTTTTCACCTCCCTTCCAACAATTCCTAAATGTATTATTTTATCCAAATCCTTATAGTAGGCAAATAGGCACATATTGTAAACAGTTACTAGACATTGAAAGCAATTGACACAGTTTAATAAAACTAAATTTGTGTATCTATAAAAGGGTATTTTATCATATTTTATTTCTTCAAAGCAGGGCTAGGAAATTGTTTTCCATGCATATTTCCAAATATTTTAATTCTTCAGTAGTTCTTTTGTTTTCCTTTCTGGTTTTCTGAGTAATAGTCTGGTTCTTTTTATGGTAGAGGCCACAAGAGACTGAATTAGACTGTTTTATCTTGGAGGACATCCAAACTCAATTTTAATAGGCTTCCTGCTCATTTCTTGTTAGAATGGCAAAGATCTTCTCAGGCTATTATGATATCACCAGTATCTATATTGTATTTATCTACTCTTGATTACATTTATGTATTAAGTATTGGCCTTTTCCTCCCATGTATCATTTTCATACATGTTCCTATACCAAGTGACTCTGTTCACAATTGTTTTATTTCCTTTTTCTCTTTTCCTTACAATGTATGTATTATTCAGGTCATGCTTTGCAGCGACTGCAAAGCATGATCTGTTTTTTCCTGCTCTCAGAAATTAAATGTTTCTCCCATTTTATGTATCATTATATACATTTTATATGCCACCCGTATATCTGCATGAAATAATACCATGCCTAACCAAAAAACAATAGCACAATTTGTACTTAAGTATGCGTCCTACAGAATGGAGCAATTTTCAACAGGCATTTTTGAATCGCACATTAAGGAATCTTCTTTGTCAAGAATATTTCATTAGTAAATATTACTTTACTGAAACATGAACTGTTTCACAGTTTGCTTATATATATCAACTCTCTATTATGTGTTAATTAAAAGAAAAACACTAGCTCTTTACAAAGATGAAAATTAACCAGTGGTAGCATTGGATGTAATAACAGGTTTAAAAAATCCTGTTAATGTCTATAAGATGGTTTGATATGGGCAAATACAAGATTATTCTTTAATGTTTGCATCAATGTAATCAACTGGCTTCTGAAAAACATAGACAAACAAAACAAGAATCAAGAAGAAAGTGGTGAAACAATTGCTCGAGTCTTCTCTGAGTTTGTGAAAACAACTGCTTGATTTTTCTCTGAATTTGCCCTCTAAGACATATCTATTATGGTCAACTCATAAAGAGGCTTAGGATAAACCGTAAGTCGCTGTAGAAAATAACAAAAGAAACATGTTACCATGTCAGAATCATTGTGTATCCAGACTAATTTTCTTACTGTTAGTATTTTAACATGATTTATGAGTTTTTCATTTTGTCATACATAATGGTGGTTTTAAAAGCTTAGAAATGCTTTCCTGTCTTCTAATTTTACTTTATTCATCCACTATTTCACTTATCCATGTATTATTTTCAGTGTTACAAATAGAGAAATGCAATAATGGACAAAGTAATATATTCTGTGGGCTTGTGGAGTTTGCATTTTTGTAGTGAGAGATAGTCAATAAACAAATAAATAATGTCATAAATATCAGATGGTACTTAGCACTGTGGAGAAACAAAAGAGTAGGGGAATGTAATGGATGGGTTGTGGATTGAGGATTGTTATTATTCTATTAGGTGCTCAGAGAAAGCCTTATTCCTATACAATATATTTGAGCAAAGACCTAAAGGAAGTGAGGAATCAAGACATAGTGATAACTGGTGAAAGAACACCAGAGGTACAGAAACAACAAGTGAAAGACCCTGAAGCCTAGGCAATTTTTGAAGAAAAGTAGGGAGTGGATATATTATTTAAAAGTTCATAAATAAAATTTGGGGCATAAAATAAGTTTACAAAAAAAAGAGTGCTTATAAGATTTAAAATTTTGGGCCTGAGATGAAGAATATTGAAATCAAAACAAGTGGAAAGGAGTAGAGGAATTAAAGTTTCTATTTAGGGCATGGTATGAAGGAGGTACTTAACTTATAAGCAGAAGTGTCAAGGAGGCAGGTGGATATCAATGTCAAGCTCATGGGAAAGACTGAGGCTGATAATGTAGATATGAGACTGGTAATTACACAGATAGTAAGTGAAGTTGTGTTATGGGTGAGTATAGATAGAGTAATTTTGAGGAGTTTTTGATCCCAGGCTCAAATACTTAGAGGTTGAGGTCATGAGGAAGAACAAGAAAAGGAGAGTGGGAAGTGGCCTCTTAGTTTGGAGGAAAACTGAGGGTAAGATTTCAGAAATAAAAACTGACCATTAAAAAAAGTCATTTCAATAAAGTCACAAAAATGAAAACTTCTTCAGAGCAAATTCAAAAGAAAATGAAGACATCTGAAGCTGACTAGCTTATATTCCATCAGCCCTTCTGAAGATAACACCTGAAAAAATAGATCAAATATGAGGTTGAGAATCATGATTTGCAGGAATTGTGAACTGAGTCTCAGAGTAGTTGACAGTCTAAGGACCAAAGTCTTTATAAAAAAAAAAGTACAGAGGATGAGCCTGACATTGTTTTGCTTTTCCCTTGAATCAACATCTACTTCATAAGAGGCATCAGAGAATCCAAAAATTGGGACAGGCATGAATTTTTCACCAACTAGAGAGATATAAATTGGAGTTTAGGGCCTGAAAAAAGGGAAGAATTATGGTAAACCCAAAGCTTTCCGATAGTAATCCTCAAAGGATAAATTATATGAGCAAATACACCTGGCCTCATAAAACCAGGCTTAAATCAGCTCAATCCCCAATTAGATTAAGTTGTAGGAGATCTAATGAAGAATGACTCAATATAAAATAAACTAACCCAGGAAATAGAAAAACTGGAAACGTTCTCAATTTTCTTTATAAAATCAACACAATGATGATACCAAAATATGATCAGAAAAATAAAATTAGAAAATTAAAATCAAAACCTTACAGACCAATTTATGTCATGAAAATGAATGACAAAATCATTTTAAAATGTATAAAAATAAATGTATTAATATGTACATAAGTATAAGACATAAAATTTGAGTTTCAAATGTGAGTTAGTTTAAAATAAAATTGAAAACAATGTGAGTCACCAAAATAACAAAAAATGAAGAAAAATCACTTGCCTATCTTAGAAATAAAATAACTAATATTTAATACTTACTTCTGAAAAATACTTTGAAAATTAAAAAACTTATTTTATTTGACAAGAGATATCTATAAAAAGAAAGCACTGGAAGATTCCTCGTTAAGGACAAAATATTAAAAGTATTCTCTCTGTGAACAGGAATATGACAAGAATGCCCATTAAAATTGCCTTGAAAATATATTAAGAGAAATAAAGCAGGAAAAATAAATGTAAGCCTCAGAAAGCAAAAACAAAATGATGCTCTGGTTGAGATATTGAGCATATAGAAAATGCAATAGAATTTGCAAATAGCAAGTAAACTTAGCAATGCCAGTACATATCATAAACTATATTAAAAAATTTTACTTTCATTTACTAGCTGTATTAGTCTCTTCTCACACCACCATAAATAAATACCCAAGACTGAGTAGCTTATAAAGGAAAGAGGTTTAATTGATTCGCAGTTCTGCATGGCTGGTGAAACCTCAGGAAACTTGCAGTCATGGCAGAAGGCCAAGGGGAAGCAGGCAACTTCTTCACAAGATGTCAGGAGAGAGTGTGTGTGTGTGTGTGTGTGTGTGAAGGAGGAATGGTCAAACACTTATAAAGCCATCAGATCTCATGAGAACTCACTCGCTATCATGAGAACAGCCTGGGGAAACCACCTCCATGATTCAATCACCACCCACTAGGTCCCACCCTCACCACGTAGGAATTATGGGAATTATAATTCTAGAAGAGATTTGGGTGGAGACACAGAGCCAAACCATATCACTAGCAACAAAAAATTAGAAAAGAAAATTTATTTAAAAGACAACCAAAAAAAAACCCATAAATTTCACTTAAAGACATATAGTGATACAATATAACGATACAACGTCATTTGTATTCAGAAAATGACATCATAATATTGAGAAAAATTTAAGAAGATCTAAATACTTAATGTTCATGTGTTGAACACTCAGTTGAGTAAGGTTAACAATTCCCCTTGAGGTGACCTATTGATTAATGGAATCGTAGTCACAATTACAAATTTATTTAAAGAAAGTGAATGTGAGTTATGGTTCATTCTATTTGCATAAAATATATATGTGTATAAAATATATATGCAAATGAAATGAGCCAAGGAACATATTCAGGAAAATACTAGAAAAATAACAACAAAATTAGACAACTTTTACTGCCAGGTATCAAGATTTCTTATACAGTTTAGTCATTAAAGCACTGTAGTAATGTCAAAAGACTACACAGATAATCACTGACTAGAATGGTGAATTCCAAAACAGGCCCACACACCTATGGACCCTGGAATTCTGACAGAGTTGGTTCCACAGAGCAGTGGGAAAAGCAATAAATGAAACCAAAGTAGCAGGTTGTTTTCCAGACTGGCCAACATGATAAAACCCCTTCCCTATTCAAATTACAAAAAAATAAAAATTATCTGAGTGTAGTGATGGGCATCTGTAATCCCAGCTAGTTGCGAGATTGAGGCAGGAGAATCATGTGAACCTGGGAGGTGGAGGGTGCAGTGAGCCCAGATCGTATCACTGCACTCCAGTCTGCTGGGAGACTGAGTGAGACTCTGTCTCAAAAAAAAGAGAGAGAAAAAAAAAAAATATATATATATATATATATATATATATATAACAAAGTAAATAGCCAGAAAAATAATATTGAGCCCCTTCATCTACAATCCATACAAATATCAATTCCAGGTAGATTATAGATTAATAAGTGACAAGTAAAAAAATTCTGGAAAATAACATAGGCAAAAATCTTTATAAATCACTGGGAAGTAATTTTTTTTTTTTGTAAAGAGGGCTCTAAATATTTGATAAATATGCCTAATTAAATTTAAGATCCTTATTTATCCATATATTCTATTAGGAGAGTTAAAGGGCAAGCCACAGATTAGAGAAGGTATTTGCAATCATATAATTGATAAAACCTTATATCCCGAATAATAGAAATCCATATAAATTAATCAAAATTAAAAATATGTCATTACAAATGAATAAAAAACATATACAATAACTGGGTACTTCATAAAAGAAGATATTCAAATGGCCAAAAAATTAATGTAAAGTTGCTAGGGACCTCATTTAGCCATATAGATTTAGATTACCTCATTAATTATATAGAGTTATCAATGAGATATCACCACACACCTCTAAAATGGTGAAGTTAAAAAAAGAACCTAATTGCTGTAATATTACCTTCCATGTATATAATGTGTGAAAAGTTGGAAGCTTATCAGTATAATAACTTATTTGAGAAAAGAAAAGATGGACTGTGACTAGGTGCAAAAAATGGTTTGGGGGTGGAGATAGAGTTTTATTGTTTTGCATTTTTAAATTTGTTCACGTTTACACTAGAATTTAATTTTGTGAAAATGCATTGAATGGAACACTTACGATTTTATGCAGTTTTTTATATGTATGTAAAGTGTTTATTTTAAAAATTGAGGTGATAAAAGAAGAGAAATAATGGCAGTGGTTTAGATAATTATTTCCAGAAATATTCTAAGGGGTATAGACAAATGGAATAATGGCCTAAAGAAAGTAATGTTTTTTACAGAAAACATTTTAAAAATATACAAAGTAATAATTGCCTACATATTGATGGTAATGAAATATATGAGAAAAAATGATGTAGGAGAGAGAAAGGAGGAATGTTGGAATGTCCCTCCTGATCTTGAGGGAATAAGAAAATGGGATCTGGGACAAGTAGAAAACATGGTTTTACATGGAAATCAGGGTATTTCCTCTATGTTATCCATGTAGTTCACACTGCAAATCTTTCACACTCAAATGTATCTAAATCATTTTTGCAATTAAAACTTCAATGTATATCATTGTCCAACTAAATGGTTTTCTTGAATTTAATATCTGTTCTAAAATATACTGTTTGTAATTTGTAGTCTTAAATTAGCCTCTTTCATGTTTTATGATTCTGTCTCTTAATTATTATATTTTTTATGTTTCCTTTACATTTCTACAGAGCTCTCTTTCAGACTCAGTCTTTTCAACCTGTCCTCATTGAGCAGTCATTTCCTTTGCATTGATCTACGCTTTACGTAATTTTAGTTTACCATCCCTGTATACTTTGCAGTTCCAAGCTATCTACTTTGACTGTTGAGATCTGAACAGAATTCCAGGTGGAGCTGAATCTTGGTATTGTAAAAAGTTAAAAATAAAATACAAAATAAAAAATGCATTTTTATTTATGTAAAAAGTTACATACTTTTTACATATGTTTTTATTATGTAAAAACATATGTTTTATTATGTAAAAACATATGTAATAACATGTTTTTATTATGTAAAAAGTTAAAATATAAAAATAAAATATAAAAGAATTTATTTATTTTCATAAAACTTTTTAAGGGTGTTCAACATTCTGTGGACCTACTTTTTCTTTTAGCATACACTAGCATATTGAATTAGATGTGTTCAACCTAATTCAATGTGTTATTATATTGGCTTATATTATGTTCATCTTCACCCTATTTGGCCAAAAAATATTTATAGATCACTGCTCAATAAACATGCCACCATGATGTAGGACAGTGTTTTTAAAACTTGACTATGATCTGGCAATTTATTAAGAGAGTGTTCTTGAAACTTCCCTCTCTTTCCTCAAATCCAAACAGACAGCTGGCCGCCTCTCCATTTCCACTTTACAGGTTAGCTACCACCCGTCATTGACTGCCCCATGTTTACACTTCACGTTGTTTGAGATTTATCCTCTAAAACACTAATTATACTCTTCAAAATGTTTACAATTTTCAAGGACTCAGCAGTAATAAAATCAAACAATGACAGCAGCACTGTACTTGACATTAAGAACTTCAACTTCTGATTCCTACAGATTCCATTTTGAGAGTCTCCCAGTTTACACACCGAACTTTTTCTAGAATCTATATACTTTGTGTCTCTGCTTTTATTGCCTGTTCACCTTCTTTTTCCTATGTAAAGAATGCCACCCCTCTTTCCATTGGAGATTAGGTTTCAAAATATGAATTCTGGAGGGACATAAAGATTCAGCTGATAGCAATGCCCAAGCCCCACTTCTTTCTCTTCCCAATGCTGCCATTTCCATGAAGCTATTTATTCCTTTTCTGAACTATTAACTACAGCCACTTCTATTTACCCTTAGCACTTTGTATATATCACAATTGTAGCATTAGACATACTATATTATTTATTTATTTATTTATTTTACTGTGAGTTTGTTGAGGCTAAGAATTTAAGTTCTATTCGTGTGTTCTTTGTCTACCACAATGCCAAGGGCATAGTAGCATGCTCAATAAACATTGATTGAATAAATTCATACCATGTGTTTCTTGGCTCTAAAACTATCTCTGGAAAAAGGAAATTAATTAATTACTCCTTACTTTTTAAATTAAACTTTGTGCTAACAATCTTCTATTTGTTTTAATTGCAGAAAGCAGAGCTATGTTGACTAGTTGCTCCTTTAATTCCATCTACCACAATCCTCATACAATGACAGTAATCACAGATGATTTCTCCTCCAATTCTTAACCCTTACCCTCAAACTCCTGCAGTTGTGGAATCTATATTTTATCATAAGTTATACCAATTTTCTAAGTATGAAAGGACAATTTTAGCCTGATGCTTCCTTCTATCTAATATTTCAGTAGAAATCATAAAGGCAATCAGTTTAACAGATACGATGTACTGACACAATTTACTAACATCTGCACAGTTTTTCTTGGCATTCTTTCAAACATTTTAGGCAAGTGCTACATTTACATCTATCTACAGGTAATTTGTCAAGTAGGTATATAAAAATAACTTTTCTGGAGGTCTTGGTATTGATCACAAATCTGATATAGTTAATTATTTCTATATAGGAATCATTAATGTGTTTTAATAATTTTGAAGTAGAATTGTTTTAATATTTCCTCAGTAGACAGTAAGGAAAATAATTACGTTTGCTAACTGTTTTAATGCTCATCTTGGTTTGTTCAAGTCGTTATAATAGAACACTGCAGACTGAGTGTCTTATAAACAACAGAAATTTATTTCCCATGATTTTGAAGGCTGGAAAGTCCAAGATCAAGTCACTGGCAGATTTGGTGTCTGGTGTGGGCCTACTTCTTTATTCAGAGACAGTTGTCTTCTCACTGTCTTAAAAGAGTAGAAGAAGTGAAGGAGCTTTCTGTGTCTCTTTTTTTTTTTGAGACAGAATCTCGCTCTGTCACCCAGGCTGGAGTGCAGTGGCGAGATCTTGACTCACTGCAACCTCTGCCTCCCAGGTTCAAGCGATTCTCCTGCCTCAGCCTCCCAAGTAGCTGGGACTACAGGTGCCCTCCACCAGGCCCAGTTAATTTTCAGTAGAAATGGTGTTTCACCATATTGGTCAGTCTGGCTTCTGTGTCTCTTTTATAAGGACATTAATGTCATTCATGAAGGCTCTTCCCTTATTCGCTAATCACCTCCCACAGGCCTCACTTCCAAATATTATCTATCACATTGGATAGATTTCAATATATGAATTTGGGAAAGACATAAAGATTCAGTCAATAGCAATACCCAAGCCCCATTTTTCACTGTGGTTATTGATGAATTTAATTGACTCTTGGTTATGAGACTGTTTAAAGAGTACCTTTGATGGGGATATTTAAAAAGTTATGTCCATTAACAGAATTAGGGTAAATTGTCCCACTTGCCTAGACTAACTGGAAAACATATACACATGGCTTATTATTTCGGTGTATATTTCCTTCTTATTTTTCTTGGTATAATGGGCTTTATATGATTATTTTATCACATCTAATATGTCATTAATTATGACTATGGCTTACCTAAGCTGAATTCTGTTTTTCCTAAGAATATTGACATTTTATTTTCATTTTCGGGCATGATTTTGGTAAGTTAAAGTGTACAATTTTACCTTATGAATATTTGCTACGTAGAATTTTTAAACTTGGTATTTGATTCAATTTGAAGTTATGATGCTTAGTAGAATCTATTTCCCCAGCCTCAAGGGGCACTTTCTTAGATATGCTAACTGGATACATGACCTACAGAGGGTAACTGGATCTGCATATGACACCTCTGATAACAAACATAAATGCAGGCTCTTTTCTAGTATCATCTGCTTTTCAGAGTCGCTGGAAAAGGGAAAACTTAAGAAGTATAAATTATATTAAAGTATAAAAGGACATCTGGTTTTATATAAACTTTTGGGAAAGACGATTTCCAAGGTTGGGTTTATGAGATTACAATATATACACTTCTACGCTACCAGCAGGCACCATGGCGTCAAAGTACCTTCTAAGGTTTAATTAGTCCAGTTAAACTCGTCATTATCTAATTGCAGTTGTGATACTGAAAACGGTCAAAATTTCTCAAAGAACTCATAGCATTTAACACTTGTCTAGACTGTTTTTATTTTGCCTGAGTTGTAGATTGCAACCATCTGACTGTATTTTGTAGCACTATTTTGAGAATTCCTTTACAATGGTCTTTTTGTTTGGCTCTTGTCCACTGTATGTTCTATATTATGATTTGTGAAAGGAAAGCACCTTTCAAAATTTAGGAAATAATTTTTTAAAAACTTGCATTTGTTCAAAGTTAACATGATAGTCAACAGAAATAATTTAAGATAAACCTACTCATCTCTCTTATTTTTGACTTTTCTTAGGCACAAATACTATAGCTCTTGAAGTTTATTTCCTCATTAAAAATCTATGTTAACCTTTTCTGATATCTTTGTGTAGAGTCCAAAGTGTTATGACCTTTAAAAATACTCTCTAATGTCCTTCCCATAAGCAAATATAACTCATTTTTAAAAAACACTAAAATCTGGTACTTTTTTTATTCTCAAAATAACCATCAGAGTTCTCATGAGACTCTTCTTTTTTGTCTTCTATAGACTTATCTGGGATAGACAATGCATCATCTTACACGAAGAGAACAAAAATTGAGCAATCTCATTACTTTACTCTATTTTTTATAAGGAGATATCTTTCTTTTTTGATTCTTACACAATGGGCAATTGTTAATAGTTCCAGGATAATAATAATGATTTTGAAAACAAAATGCTGTTAAACGTATAAAAGATTTACCTTAGAGATCACTTTCCAAAGGAAATTACTATTTTACAATATTTGACAAGTAACATTATCTCATGTAGAAACTAGTTAGTAGTACATTTGTTGTTCTTACATTTCACATTTCCATTATAGAAGTACAGCACACATTTTATTGTTAATAGCTTTCTTAATACTTATTGTTTTAAATAGTTATTCTAAAACATAGCTTTCCAAACTTACTAGTATCAAAATAAAACTGCACTGCATTCATCTACATAACAAAAGCAACTGGAATTAGAACTCAAGCTATTTATAATCACACAATTTATTTATCATTTATAGCATGCAACGTTCTCTAACAATTCATTGAATTAAGACCTAGAGGTGATTTTTTTTTTTTCTTCATTTACTCAAATGCTTCTCTTCCTTTTCTCTTATTTCAGGGGAAGGAAATAGATAAAGTTGAAATGAGACAAAATAGTAGACATGTAGGATGAGCAAGTTTAGAGATCTAATATACAGCATGAAGACTAAAGTTAATAAAATTGCATTGTTTTAGGGATCTTTGTAAATAAGTAGATTTTAACTGTTCTTGTCACACAAACAGGTAAATATGTGAGATGATAGGGTAATCTTCTTTACTATAGTAACCATTTTACTATCTATATGTATCCCATAACATCAAATAGTAAGTCTCAAATATACACAAAATTTATTTATTTATTTATTTTGAGAGGGAGTCTCGCTCTGTCGCCCAGGCTGGAGTGCAGTGGCACCATCTCAGCTCACTGCAAGCTCCGCCTCCCGGGTTCACGCCATTCTCCTGCCTCAGCCTCCAGAGTAACTGGGACTACAGGTGCTCACCACCAAGCCTGGCTAATTGTATTGTGTTAGTAGAGATGGCGTTTCACCGTGGTCTCGATTTCCTCACCTCGTGATCCGCCCACTTCAGCCTCCCAAGGTGCTGGGATTACAGACGTGAGCCACCGCGCCCAGCCCACAAAATTTATTTTAAAGAAAGAGGGCCCTGAGACCGGGCGCAGTAGCTTACGACTGTAATCTCAGCACTTTGGGAGGCGGAGGTGGGCAGATCACCTGAGGTCAGGAAGATGAGAACAGCCTGGCCAACATGGTGAAACTTCGTCTCTACTAAAAATACAAAATTTAGCCGGGCGTGGTGGCAGGCGCCTGTAATCCCAGCTACTAGGGAGGCTGAGGCAGGAGAATCGCTTGAATCTGGGAGGCGGAAGGTTGGAGGTTCCAGCGAGCTAAGATCTTGCCCCTGCACTCCAGCCTGGGTGACAAAGCCAAGCTCTATCTCAAAAAAAAAAAAAAAAAAAAAAAAGGAAGGAGAAAGAGGACCCTGAATTTTAGCAAAATAGTGCAAGAAGTCATGGTACTCTGAAAATTATGTAAGAATTTTGCATTGTTTAATCCATTTTTCTCATGTCATAAAAATTATGGAAGATAGGAAATACTATAAACAAATGGCAAACCAAATAAATGAATAAATGAGAAGACTTGTTTTTCTTTATGTTATATGTGAAAAGATGAATAGTTTTTCAAAATTTGGTCCTAAGAAGGCACCCACCACTGTATCTAATTAAATTTGCTAGTGTAAAAAAATAATAATAATAATTACTTGTGGAATACTAAAATTTGGTAGAATGCCTATCATCAACTTTACTCATTTATAGAAATCAGTTCTAACACTAATGCAGTATTGTGTTTCTTTAAATAAGCTTAAAACTAAATTGACAACATAAAATAATAATTTACAATATAAATAATTCATAATATATAAACATCAAAAGATACTGCTTATCAAATCCTTGGCATGTTCCACATAATGTGCTATGCATTTTAAATGAATTAGGTAATTTGATTCTCACAAAAACCCTTTTAAATTAGATTTCAAAGATAAAAAAACTGAAACTCAGAGAATTTAAGCAATATGCCCAAATTCGTGCAGTAAGGAATTAAATTCTGGCCTATCAAATCAAATGTAAAACTCTGTGCTTTCAAACACTATGCTATGATGTTTTCTAACACAGATAAATTAAGGTCCTCATCATATAACATCTATTCTAAATTAGAAAATATTTTAGTTACTTTATGTTGAAGAATGAAAGCTTTTAAATGAATATACTTCTTGGATAATTGTTTAAACTATTTTGTTCAGTCTATTGCAATGAAAATATTTTTAAAGTGTTTCACCTAATTTTCAGTTTGAGTGAAGTCATACAGTAAACACAATGGAACATTCTTTGTGAGTCCGGTTGCCATTGCAATCAGTTATTTTACACTACTAAACACATGGGTGGTAGAAACTAGAAGGGATACTTCAAGGATGTCCACATTAATTACTGGCACAAAATGTCTGGCCATTTGCCTATTTCATGAAATTGATGTGCAGAATCCAAAAACATGGCCATGTAATAATAATACACCTTTAGATAAAATGAGTTACTAAAGGAAATTACAAGTGATTCTTTTGTTTCCCAAAAATTATTATCTGAAGTTGATATTTTAGTAACACTATTATATAACTTCTTAATGTCTCATTGGAATATTTATTTAATTTACTTGGAATAATAGTATTGAGTACATATTTATAGAATTTAAAAATTATGTGGATATTTCTCCCTGAAGGTCAAAAGGTTGTATATTTTGACAAAATTTTCATAACAAGCCCACAACATGCAGCTCCCTTCATAGGTGCCATGTTTGTAAGACTTCTTTTTCTACATGATTCTTTTCTGTGTTAGACAAAGTGTGCCAATTTTTGCCTATATTTATTTTATATTCAAAAATGTGTTCCATGTCTTTTTTTTCCTTACGGTGCTTTACGGATGTAGTTGCTACAAAATAATGAATTTAAGTGTAAACTCCAAATCCCAGTGTGAGATGTAGGGGTGGCCAGGGGAAGATTATCAAAAATTAATTTTGTGCTAGACACTTGCAAGAGTTAAAGAAAGAGGAAAGATACATGAAAAGCAGCTCAGTAGTCAAAGACAGGTTTATTTTGGAGAATACACCTGAGACGGGCTTCTGGCTGATTTCTGTTAAGAGCACTCTCTCTTACCGATTAAGAATATTTAAAGATTTTAGGATGAGAGAGTTCATCACAGGCTTGGAATGTTTCTGTGTGGAGGAGAGGTTTATTGTGGGGCTGAAATGTCTGGTCAGAAGGGAGGTTATCTTGGGGTTTACATCTCTCTGGCCATAGGGGAGATTGTCTCAGGCTGGCAAATCTCTAGTCAGGGAAGGGTTTATCTTAGGGTTGGAATGTTTCTGGTCAAAGATGTAATTTGTGGTTTATGGTCATGTCCTCTGGATTTAGAAAGTTTTTGATCAAGGGGAGCTTTAAAATGGTAGTGCTTGTCCAAGATGGTGATGCTCCTGCTCTCTTAACACTTTGTCTGTTCTTTGTTTTTAAAATGCCAAAATTAATCTTCACAAAAATTTTCTATATTAAATCTTTTCTACATTATTTATTAAAATATAAGAACATTTAGAAAAAAGTAAAACAGATTAAGTAACTTTCCTAAATCACACAACTCTGGAACCTGGGATCTGAAACAAGATATGCCTTGCCTCACATTCTTTATGATTTAATTCTCCAATACACGAAAACAAACCATTCAAATGCAAAAGCCCGTGGCTTCCCAGAGCTTTCGTATTAAGACAGTTACAGTGAATAAATAAGGATTCAGTAGTTTTAAATATTGTTTTGTTTAGTGGTTAAAGTTTCAGTCGCCAGTGTTTTCAGTTTCAGAGATAAATGCTTCCAGTTCTACTTTATCCTCAAAGTAAAATGAGTTGCTTGCCACGATTAAATAAAAATTTGATTGTATTTTTGCTGAATAAATTATAGAAGTTTTACTAGTTTTACAGTTCAGAGACTTACCTGTCTGTCCTTAATTTATTGTTCACATTTTGTTAAAGGCAGTCAACCAGGCCAAAAAGATAATGCAGTAAAATAGAGTTCAGACCATGGTTTAAGGCAGTAAGTATGGCAGAAAGGCCACATTAACATACTGTCAATTTTCCTGCTCACTTACCCATTAAGAGACTTAAAGGTGCACTTTATATATTAGAAATTGATAATTATGGTAGAAAACTTTGGTAATTACAGTAGAAAATATTTCTTTTTACAAAAATTAACCTTTATAAATCACAGGATTGCTGATAAAAGTATGAGTCCATTACAGCTACTGAGTAAAGACCCAATTTTAACTACTTATGAATAAATACATCAGAAGTGTCCTATAATATAACTCAGTGAGATATTATGAGTGAGTATATTTTGTATTGAACAACTTGAATAATGTAAATATTTACATGGTTACATTCAAGATTTGATCAATACCAAATGTAACAATTGTAGTTATACTAGTAAATTGAGATTGGGCAGACACAAAAGGGCTTCATTTAAGGGTTTTTGAAATAAGATATAACTGTGCATTAGATCCTGTTTTAATAAGGAGACTATTAGGACTGATTAAGTTATATGTGGGCAGAATGCCAGTGTTTATAGTATTATCAATTATGAGTATGATAAAATATTTAAAAACTTTAAAAGTAAGATAAATGGTTTTAAGTGTATTGTGAAAATATATGGTACTCTTTTTAACGTTAGTCAGTTACTTTAATAAGTAATTGAAGAATGTCAACATTGAATTTTTTAACTAAATAAAATATTAAAAATTCCATAATATGATGATTATGTATGCTTAAAAGTATTAATTTCATGATAAACATGTATGGCAGACATGGATATAGAACACTCAGATCTTCCTTCAAGAAGCTTCTTCACAGTCCAGTTTCTAAGAGGTAGCTAGCAGGCATTATGTAGCTGTTTGCTGTTACACGGTCAGCCTCGTCTCTTGAGCAAACGCCACACTCTTTCCAGGATGGTCCCCAGATGACGCAAGATGGAGTGACAAAGACCTAGCCATTCCCACTTACAAAAAGACTCATATAAATGACAGTCCTTGCTTTGGAGCTTCCCCAGTGGGCTGGCAAAGATTTACTTCTTCAGGTCTGCAGAATTGTCTGATGACTCCTCCTACCCAATCCTGCTTTCTTCTGTTTTCTTTCTGAGGTGTTATCACCCAATACATTCTTTTAAAATTCCTAAAACAATTTTTAAGTCTGCTTCCCAGAGAATCCAACAGTGGCACAAAATGAATACACTATTTTAATCATAACAAACAGAAAAAAAGTGTTTCTT
Organism: Rhinopithecus roxellana; assembly: GCF_007565055.1. Lineage (NCBI taxonomy): Eukaryota > Metazoa > Chordata > Mammalia > Primates > Cercopithecidae > Rhinopithecus > Rhinopithecus roxellana. The sequence goes on from NC_044554.1 coordinate 67,459,363, forward strand.
TATAAGTTCTCCTCTTTGACTTTATAAATTTCCTATTTTGAGTCACTATATGTTCACATTCTTTCTGTATTTACTGTTTTTAAAATCTGAATGTGTCTTACAAGTGATGTGAATTAGGATTACAGGTTTTTTTTTTTTTTTAAAAACAGGCTTCTACACGTTGTTATTAAAACAATGGAAGACATTTGAGTAGATGATGATGATAACTTAGAATCAAGGAAATATGACATTACTTTGAGATGCACAGAGCAAATTATACAATCTGGTTTATTTTATGGTTAAAAGACTTGAAGTTAGCTAACTTATGCTACAAAAAATCTTCTCCCTGTAACTAATTCTGTTTATGGGTCAGCTAATTAACCTCCCTGCCAGTACCTCATCTAAAAATATAGATAATACCATCCATATCAAAGTTGCTACAAAAGTAAAATTAGACAATGAATATAAGAAGCATTTGAAATTTTAAGAGAACGCTGTAATTTCTCCCAAATTTGTAGTGTGTAGCTTGAATATAATTAATAAGTAGCAAATATAGTACCACTTACTCTCCTTATGCACAAAAATGACCTCTATGAATCATGGAATTACTCTACAATGACTTAATGTAGTTTGAAATTCTCCTTGAATGCAACACAATAGATCTCCACAAATGACTACCTACTGGCAAATGAGAATTATATGAGTTATATTTCTGAACTTCCAATTTTTGCATTCAAGGCCTCTAAAATTAGGTTTCAGTGCACTTTTTAAATTTTATCTCAGGAACACAATAATGTGAATGCTCAAGGGTAACCAAACTACTGCAAAAACAATCTTGGGATTTTCCATTTTATCTCTTACATAGTAAGTCTTCTGCTTGTCAGAAACAACTTAAAGTTTATTGTGTGGTTGCCATGATCAGGTGAGAAACCCAGATATTAGAAAACCTGGCAGGTCAGGCCAATAGGCAACTGGCTAGAAGGAATTAATAGTTTATTACGCCAACAATTACTTAATGAACAACAAAGTAATATTATTGAACAGCCTCACCTAATAAAAGGCTCCACGATTATGAAAATAATATATATCCTCACTATTCAGTAAGGTACCTTCTAGCCCTGTATAGTTATTGAATACTTAAAAAGTGATTAATATGACTGAGAAACTAAAATGAAGTTGGGTATAATATTAATATAAATTTAAATACAATTGAGTTACATTTAATGTATTAAATTAGATTCTGGAAATTTAAATTCTGAAAGTATTTTTAGAATGACAAAGGAAACAAGTATGAAAACTTACCTCATAAAGCAACCAGAAAAAATATGTCAAAATTATTTTTTTCAGAACTCTCTAAATTAACTGAAGTTTGAAAACTCAGATTAATGATTATTCAAGAAAAATGACTGAATTTTAGTAAGACTGACCAACATTTTTGTGCTTTAAATGGCAATGTTACCATCTGCCTTTCTCTAGCTCTGTGGTAACCATGAAAACAAACAACATCAACATCAAAATTGTGAGAACTGTAAAAATAAGCAGTGTAGTTGCAACTCAAGGGGTCAGAACATGATTAGAAGTCCTGTGAGACCCTATTCCCAGAAAAATTCTCACTATTTTGCCCTCTGGAAACTTCTTGAAAAAAGTAAATAACTAAGGTTTGTCTTGTTTGACTTAAAGCTCACACTGAGCAAAAAGCCATATCCACAGAAGGTTTGATGTAAACAATTAGCAGCAATTGCTTAATGTTGTGTTTGCCTAAGTTGGTGATACTAGGTAGCCCTAACAGTAGGTTGCCAAAAAACTCAAAATAAAAACATGGAGAGTGAGATGTCTGTAGGAGCTTTAAGAAGTTTTGACATATTTCTGTGAATCTAGAAGCTTACATACATATTCATAAATTTCCCATGCCTAGGATACATCTGAAAAAACTGTAATCTCTCATCTTAGGCTGACCTTGAACTTCTACAGGAAGTGAAGGCTAAAAGAGAGTTATATAGATAGGTTACAAAAAGTACAAGTGACAAGTATAAGCACAAAAAAAGGAGATAAATTGGACTTCATCAAAAGTAAAATCTTTGTATTTCAAAGGATTAGGAATTAGGAAAATTAACTATTAGGAAAGGAAAAGACAATACACATGGTAATGAAATATGTTTTCATATTACATATCTGATAATAATATATAAATAACGCAGCAATACAAAACCACATAACCCAATTTAAAAAATTAAATATTTCCATAAATGTTTTTTCAAAGAAAATGTACAAGTGGCCAAAAAACACATGAAAAGGTGATGGTAAACATTAGTTATTAGTGTAATAAAAATAAAAAACACAATTAGATATGATTTCATACACACCAAGATGGCTAAAAATACAAAGACATTAACAAGTGTTGATGATGACATAAAGAAATTTTGAACCTCATGAATTTCTCATGCAATACAAAATGATACAGCCATCCAGGCACGGTGGCTCATGTCTGTAACCTTAGCATTTTGGGAGACCAAAGCGGGCAGATAACCTGAGGTCAGGAGTTCAAGACTAGCCTGGCCAACATGGTGCAACACTGTCTCTACTAAAAATACAAAAATTAGAGGGGTATGGTGGCAGATACCTGTAATCCAAGCTACTCAGGAGGCTGAGGCAGGGGAATCACTTGATCCCGGGAGGTGGAGGTTGCAGTGAGCCAAGGTCGCACCACTGCACTCCAGCCTGGACAACAGATTGAGACTCTATCTCAAAAAAAAAAAAAAAAAAAAAAAGGAAAAGATTCTCGAAATTTCTCAAATTGTGTAACTTATTATCCAGCAATTTTATTCCTAGGTATATATTCATAAGAATTAAAAATTTGTGTCCACACATAAAGTTGTAGAAGAATGTTTATGGAAGTTTTACTCCTAATAGTAAAATAGTGGAAACAACCCACATGCCTACAAGCCCATGAACTGATAAAGAAGATATAAAGATTTTCCAAGATAATCAAAAGTTGCGGGAGTTATTCACCACCAGTCCTGTCTTACTAGAAATGATAAAGGAAGTTCTTCAAGAAGAAGTAAAAGAATAGTAATTACTAACAAAGGAAATATAAAAGTATAAAATTCACTGTTGAAAGTAAGTAGACAGTCAAGTTTAGAAAACTGAATTACTGCAATTGTGGAATATATATCACTTATGTCTTTAGTATGAAAATAAAAGACAAAACTACTAAAATAATAACTACAATAATTTGTTAAGGGATACATTTTATAAAAAAAATTTGAGACACCAAATATTTAAAATGAGAAGACGAAATTTAATCTCTGATCTGAGTGATGAACAAGAGCTAAATGTGTGAAGATTTGGGTAAAGAATGCCCAGAGTAGATAAAAGCAAGTGCGAAGGACTTGAGCAGAACTAACTTGGTATACTCAGTGTTGAGAAGAAAACAGTACATCTGGACCAGAATGAAATAAGGGGATATTAATATAAGATGATGTCTGATACACAGGTTGCTTCCAATCTTGGTGATACTTGTATCCTCATGCTATATGGTAAGTATTAGTATATGATCAATTAATTGAACAAATATTTATTAAGTACCATGTATAGTAGATAAAAAATATGTTGACCTTTGTTAAAATGATAAGAAAATAATGGGGACTACTACAGTAGATGTCAAGACAATAACAATGGAGAATAGAGACTGGGATCAATTCTAAATACAAGAACAAGTGGGGATGTACAGCCAAGAAGCAAGTTGGGGTAGCGGTGTAGAAGTGAATAGGTGAAAATATGCTAAGAGGAGACATCAAAGGTAGGAGAAATTACTACTGCATTGACTTAACAGAGCTTTTGCTGATGGCAAATCAGTAATCAGATATCACCTGGAGGATGGTGGGGAAGGAGGAATTTGATCAGATGTTGAGGGTGGTCAGACATCGAGGGTAATCATACCAAGTTTAAGAGGATTCTCTCCAAACTGATTTAGCATGATTCCTCCTAAAACTGGACTCTGCAAGCATGGACATGGAAGTCTGAGGTCAGAGCCAAATCAAAAGAGGGCTGAGAGGAGCCTGATTGAAGTTTGGTCAAGGAGAAAATATTTGTCAGTACCAGGTACCTGCAATCAATGTTTGGGATACATCATAAAATAGAATAGTGAAAAACTCTTTGCTTTAAGAAATTCATATTCCTATGGAGGGAGGTAGAAAAAATAGCTTTCATTGAAAAGGTAAAATTTGAAAAAGACTATCAAATGTTAGGAAATTAGCTATGCAGGAATCTGGAGAATGATTTTTCTAGGTGTAAAGGGAATAGCCAGTGTGAGGACCGCAAAGTTGAAGCACGCAGGTCAAGTCCTAGCAAAGATCTATAGCATTTCTTCTCAAATATACATACACATTCACAGGGAATCTTTTAAAAATGCAGATTTTGATTTATTAAGTATAGGAAAGGGAGGGTTGATATTCTGTATTCTGACAAGCTCTCAGGTGAGGGGAAAGGGTACTGCTTTTCCACTGCCTAGACTTTGGATAAAAATAGTCTAAGGATAGATGGAATGCAATATTCATAAATCCCAATTCAAGTTTACCATCCTGAAAATTTTTGGAATCAAGGCAGAACTTCAGCCTTATGCCTCCGAGTTTTTTATCGTCCCATGCTAATTCCACAAATACTTTTTAAAGTTAGGACAAAAAAAACCTCAGCCAAAATTGGTTTAAGTAGAAACAAGGAATATATTATTTCCTGTAGATGAGCTGCCTTTATCACCCTCTAGAACTTCAAAGATTCAAAGGCTGTCATCATTAGTCTCTTTTCACTCTGCTTTGCTTTGTATTGGGTTTCATTTTCAGGCAGATTTTCTCCACATGGTTTCCCCCATAGCAACTGAGACATATCAACACAGCTTTAAGTTTATGGAAAGAGAGACTGTCTCCTCTCAATATATCCAAAGAGCCCCAGAATAAAGTTGCATTTGATCAGCCTAGATCAAATGCTTATTCTGAACCAATCATTATTGCAGTTGCTTTGATGCTCTGTTTGGTTTTGACAGGATTACTTAAGTTCCTTGTGATCAGAATGGTTGTGAGTGCCCTTAAGCCAAAAGCAATGATATGGGAGAAGGGATATTCCCCCAAGAAAACTTCTATTACTAGAAAAAAGAGGCAAGACAATGGTAAGGCAAAGACGATAAATGTTGACTATAAACCAGAAATGTGTAAAATACATTCGGTTCTCAACACCACAGTGTGAGAGGAATAGTGACAAACTTCACTGAGCTTATATGAGTACATTCTTGACGTGAAATGGAAACCAAACCTCACAAAAATGATTGAATAAATGTCATATACTAAAAGAGAAGATGAAATGAAAACAAAACCAGAGCCAAATTTTAAAGTCTTTAATATTTGCAAGGCAAATAGAGAGAAAAAATACATCATATATATATTTACAAATAGGAGAACTAACAGATCAAAGCCAATGCTTCAATATTATAAAAATGTGACATTGATTAGGATATGTAAAACTTTGTTTTTGTAGAGACAGGGTCTTGCTATGTTGCACAGGCTGGTCTGGAACTCCTGGCCTCCCAAAGTGCTGGGATTACAAGCATGAGCAGCTGTGCCCTGAAAACATTTTTTTTTTTTTTATGAAGTAGAGTAGATCAGGTCACCTTCAGTGAAAATATCTTAGTTTTTTTGTAGATACAAGAAATCTGATAGCTATATAAAATGTTTAAGTAGTGATTAAACTTTTTAAATTGCTGTGAATACATTTTTAATCTCAGATTTAAGTTAACACATGAAAATGGGGTGACTATGACAGTTCCTTAAATTAATGAAGTATTATAACAATGTAAATCAGATGTATGTTTACTTGCACATGTGCCAAAACGTGTATGCACAGCTTAGCTTTTTCAGCGGCTTCTGTGAGAAGGCCAATTATAGTCGCTGCATCCTAAAATGGTACCAAGGACAGGTCCAATTATGTTCCCACGAAATTTCACTGGAAACTCTCCAGTAGATGTAACTCTTTCTTCTTGTTTCTCCACCTGGCCCCAGGCCACTGGGTCTCACCTCAGATTCATCTTCAGTTCTTCTTTTCCTCTTCTTTTGATCCTTTATTAGAGTAATTTCCTTCTTGCTAACTATGGGGGCTGGCCTGAGATTCTATCAAGTCCTATAAAGATAGTCTCTAATTTGGTTTGGCTCTGTGTCCCCACCCAAATCTTATGCCATCCCTGTGTGTTGGAGGAGAAGCCTGGTGGGAGGTGATTGGATGATGATGGTGGTTTCCCCCTTGCTGTTCTCATGATAATGAGTGAATTCTCATGAGATCTGATGGTTTAAAATTTTGTGGCAGCTCCCCGTTCACTCTGTCTCTCTCTCCTGCCACCATGTGAAGAAAGTGCTTGCTTCCCCTTCACCATCCATCATGATTTGAGTTTCCTGTGGCCTCCCAGCCATGGTTCCTGTACAGTCCATGGAACTGTAAATCACTTAACCTCTTTTCTTCATAAATTACCCAGTCTCAGATAGTTTTTTATAGCAGTGTGAGAACAGACTAATACAGTATCTTTACAAGAGATTTTTTTTTCTCCCAGCTCTAGAAACATGACATTCTTTTCATACTAGTGCTTTAGCATGGAAACATTTATTATTTTGTTAATTCTTTGGAAGGCCTAGAATAAAATGCTCCTGAAAATCCTTACCTATTTTTGAAAGTATTCTTCACCATCAACTTTATTAAGCAATCTATATTTATTACATTCATTTCCTAGCTATACTAAATTCTAAATTTATTTCTAAATTAAAAAAAAAATAACACTGGCACAGAAGACTAAGTTGCCAGTTCTTAGCACTTATTATTCCTGCATGCTTGATTATATTTAATGTTTGGACTATCTCATTTTCTTGAAAATCTCCTCCCTTATTTTTCATGACACCCTATTACAGTGGGTTTCAAAGTGTACTTTCCAGAACGCTATCTGGAATTATCTGGAAACTTTTGAATTGCAGAGTGTCTGGCCTCATTCTGATAAATTATAAACTTTGATGGTGGGCTCAGCAATATATTGTCTAAGATACCCAGGTGATTCTGATCTAGTGTACCAATTTTGATTTAAAAAGTAAGTGATGCCCTTGAAGGACTCCTCATTATTTTTTATCTTCTTTCACTCCTCTTCATAGTCCTTTTTTTTTTCTTTTTCCTGCTTAAATCTATTTTTTCTCTAAGGAAAATTCCTCAGTCCTTTTCTTTCTCTTTCTCACTCTCTTTATCTTATTCTAGATTATATACAGCTAATGTTTAATTACTACCTCTACATAATTTTTATCTTCATTCTCAAACTCTCTCTCATACACTAATTCCAAAATATAAATTCTGGAGGTATTTTGGCTTCAAATATTTTTCCAACTGCATGTTTAAATTAAACTAATTCTCTTAAACTTCTTGATTATGTTTCTAATCTTACTACTTCCATTCATGACATGATTTTTTTGTAGTCTTCAAAGTTTACAGAGCCAAAGGCATAGTTAGCTCTTTATTTGAGTCACTCATATTAAGCCAAGCTTATTCTATGACCCTAATGTTTTCTGTATGTATCTTCTCCTACACCTTATAGTTACTATTCTACAATAGCTCGCCATGGTCTCTCTTCTAGAATATCATATTAACCCATAATTTCATGCTATATTTCCAGTTTCCATAACTTTGCATCTACTGGCCATAGTGAAGATTAATTTGTCTTCAGTTATAGCAAACCATTTATTCTGAAATTCTGCTATCAAATGCCTTTAAGGTTATACTGTTTAGCAAGATGATTAAAGGAGTCATGAGATTCCGTCTATTTTCCTTACATATCTCTCCCACTAGTTTTTAAAATCAAAACACTGGTGCTGCCTTACTAAACAAAGTAAAGAAATAAAAAAACAGCGTGCAATACTCTCTGGATCTTCCATTGCTTGTATATTTCTCCCCAACCATTCCACCACCATCCTGACAAAGTCCTTCATACTTCTCAAGATTTATTAAGATTCTGCTATTATGATAGAACCTTCCATGAATTAGATGAAACCTCATCTTCCATAATATCATTCTCAAATTTTCCCACTGTATATTTAAGCTTCATTTCATTATTCATATAAATAGTTTACTTTCTTGTATGGATTGTAAGCTGCCTAAGGACAAAGACAATATTTTGCAACATTCATGCACATTGATGCATATTGTTACCTTCCATATGATCTTTGTTTTAAACTGGACTCTGGTGGGTTCTCTCATTAGCTAATGCAGGAAATATTCAATCTGTTAGAGTCTGGTGTTCAATGAAAATATTCACCAAGCAGGATAATAAAGTAAAACACTGCTTACGTAATTCAGCCAGATAATACGTCACTATAGACTTAGAAATTAACTGTGTCCAAGAAATTAAATTCATCTATAGGAATTATTTTTTTAAACACATTACAACCTATGTGAGAATGTATTTTATTTTTCAACTTATATTTAGGCTTTCCACTCGCTCAAGAATAGTCTCTAACCAATTACTTTGGACTACTTTGAAAGAGGTTATTTTTCTTCTCTAAATTTCTGAAAACTTCTCTGGCAAACAGAGATAGTGTCCAAAAGGAATTGCCCAGTGGAGCATTGTCTTTTAATCTTCCCTTTAAACGAGTGTCCTAAATTAAACCCATTCCATACTTAGGTGAGAAAAAAATACATATTTCTAAAATACAGAGACTGTGTTTAAAGTTCCAGTCTGTCCAATAAAAAATGTTAAGAAACTTCTAACTCCATGGACATGATTTCAAGGGCAATTGATGTATTCCAGGTAAGCAATAGAGTTCATAAAACTGTGATTTATTTTAATTTGATAAAATAATTTACAAAAAAAGGCCAAACATAAGCTGTATTTTGTCAAACTTCTACTTTTATTTGCAAATTGGTCGTAAGGGGAAATTTAGCTCATTATTTTAATAGGTTTCCAAAAATAAAACAGTTTGAATACTGTGGAAAATATACATTAACATATTAAAAGTCCTATTAGTCATTTTTATTATTATAAATTTGGTTCTTTGGAGGAAATGACAAAGACAAGTGAATGTTTTAGAAAACTTACCATTTGTTTTATAAAATAGAGCAATATTTACTTATTAATTTTTTAGGTATTACATTGTGAAGTAGTTTATCTTCTATAATAATAATTCATCTTCTAAAATGTAGCATAAACCTTTGTGTAACTGATGGTTTAAAGGAGTGTGATTTATGCTTCTCTGAAGTGTTGTAAACTTGTCCTTATATAATCACCAATTGTTCTAGTCTCCATAATTTTGAGATGTTTTAATGTTTGAACTATGCCAGTAAAGTAAATGTCAATGTTCTGACTTTCAAATAACAGTCCTCAGAACAGTCTTTATCCCTGGCATGAGATTGAGGAGCAAGTGTTATTCAAATGATTCAAATATAAAACATGAAAGTAACAATCTTGTCTTTCTGATGAGGCATTATAGTTAAGTATGAACAAGTTAAATCTAGACTCGTTTCATTTCATATTCAATACCTGTTTTGAATATAATTCATCAATAAAATTGTGTTGAATTAAAAATTAATAAAAGATTTTATCAGGCATTAATGAGTTCAATGTGAAAGCAGAATGGTACAAAATTAGAAGAAAAGGAAAATTAAGTTATTTAGGGAGTATATGTATAGATATAGATAGATAAATTTTAAAATAATATTTACAGTAGATAGTGTGTGTTTTTTGTTGAATCTATAAAGTAAGCTCAGGGAAATATTATAGTAGTGAGAAAATTAGTTATCACAGAATCATCAAAATAAACCTAGGTTGAGTTTCATGGGATAGATGATTTTAAGCTGAGCCATGGAAGATCTGAACAAATCTGGAATGGAGAACAAAGTAAGAATTATTAATTAAAATTATACAGAACTTACGCATGATATGTATGTCAAGTTGGCACCATATAGTAATAATTACCTCTCTTTATTATATCTTTGTAAGTTTCTATAATAGGTATTGCAAATAAAATCAATAGAAATATTAAATTTAAATTAATTTAAAAGCTACATAATATGTCTTTAGGGTTAGAAGAAATATTAATTTTATGGAAAGGACAGAATTTGTCAAGATATAAGTGTATTAGTTTGTTCTCATGCTGCTCTAAGGACATATCTGAGACTGGGTAATGTATGTATAAAGGAAATACGTTTAATTTACTCACAGTTCCGCAGGTTTGTGGAAGCCAGCCCCAGGAAACTTAACAATCATGGCAGAAGGGGAAGCAAACACATCCTTCCTCACATGGTAGCAGGAAGGGGAAACAATGAGAGCTGAGCAAAGGGGAAAACACCTTATAAAACCATCAGAGCTCATGAGAACTTATTCACTATCACGAGAATAGCATGGGGAAAACTGTCCACATGATTCAATTACCTCCCACAGGGACCCTCTCATGACACGTGGGGATTATGGGAACTATTCTACAATTCAAGATAAGATTTGGATGGGGACAGAGCCAAACTGTATCAACAAGCAAATGTAAAACATGCAAAATTTTACCTAACGTGAAAAACCTTACTTTTCTTACATTCACTGGTCATCAAGCAGACAATCATATAAATGTAAGTTTCATTGGTTTTTAAGGTAATATACATGGGAAAATAAAGATGAATAAGGATAAGGAAAACCATGTTGGTTTTTTGAAAATAAAAAAACACAAAACACCTGTCCTATTGATGGAGTTCATTATATGTTAACTTTATAAAGAAAAGACAACACATAAACCCAATCTATCAAACATTTTAATTAAATAAATATTGTTTCAGTAAAATATATTTTAATCCCAATGCTTTCTTGAGGTTAATTACATGTTTTAAATAATTATTGTTATTTTATAAAGTGCAATTCTCACTGTTTCGACAGCCCCTACTGTTCAGATATAAGGAATTTCGTGAAAAGTTATTTACTCCACATTACCAAAATAAGAGAGTTACTTTAGATCTTAAATTATTTTTGCATCTACATCACACCTCTGAGAGGACTAGGCTTTATTTTACTAAAAAACCTACACTTTCACGGGTATTTGTTTGTTTGTTTTGGAGTTAGGGATTTCTACTTACAAGTTGAACTCAATTCTTCACAATTCATATATGACTCCAGAAAGTTCCATTAGGAGATCTGTGGATTTGGTTCAGTTACCAGGAAGAGAAAAGGAAATGAACTAATAAAACTTTGAAATAAGATTCGGATTTATGAAAGAAGCTAGTTTTGAGAAGGTAACAAAAACCTCTTTGGTTTAGTATAAGGCTGAAAAATAAATGGAAAAAACAAATGATGTCATTCTGGTTAAAAAGTTTTGATGGCACTTATAATTGACACTTTTCTCGGTTTTCTATGCCCTCATAAATTTAAAATTGTTCCAACTTCATTCTCTATTATAATAGTTTGTGTGTTTAGATTGCTACTTGAAATTATTATATTATTTAAAATAGATTTATGAGTCTGCACCTAAACATTTTAAGGGGCAGCAGCTTTAAATTATGGCTTAGCAACAAACTCTCTGGAGTCAAGAGTGGTAAATTTATTAATTTTTTTGAATACTTAATTGTGATAATTATTTTCCAAGTTTAAAATGTATGTAAACATTATATCAACTAAGAAGGCTGGGTGCAGTGGCTTATGTCTGTAATCCTAGCACTTTGGGAGGTCAAGATGGGCGGATCACTTCAGGTCAGGCATTTGAGACCAGCCTGGCCAACATGGTGAAACCCTGTGTCTAGTAAAAATACAAAAATTAGTGGGCTTAGTGGCACGTGCCTGTAGTCTCAGCTACTCAGGAGGCTGAGGCAGGAGAATTGCTTGAACCCGGGAGATGGAGGTTGCAGTGAGCCAAGATCACACCACTCCACTCCAGCCTGGGCAGCACAGTGAGACTCCATGTCAAAAAAAAAAAAAAAAAAAAAAACGACCAAACAAACAAAATAAACAAGCAAAAACAAAACATAGTTCAGAAAATTAGAATGTCCAAAATGCCCTGTTCATATAAAGATGCTGTCAAAAGAAAACACCTCATTTGTCTTTAATTTAGTGCTTTATAGGCGGTTTATAGACTTACTAGTTCACCTGTGGTCAAGAAGAAATAACTTTTCTGTCTTACAAAACCTGCTAATATAGATCACCTCCAACAGACAAATAAATATTTTTTGAAAACTTTATATTTTTGTTTGAAACTTATAAAAGTTGATTATTGATTTAGCCTTATTTTGACTCTTTTATATCTATGATTATAATATCCTTCTGTAATAAAAAAGAAAATCAATAACTAGTTCGATACTGAGTCTGGAACACAATGAATTGAAATTCAAAAGAAGAATCTATCTCCTTTTCCTTTACCTGTCTGTCAGTGGGAGTCAAAACACTCTTAGCTTCAGGGCATTAAACATGCTTTCAGTGGCCTGGGGCAGGAGTTACTTCAAGAGAAGAGTACAGCACTTCCCACTTATTCAGTTTCATTTTTTTAGATTTCAGTTACCCAGGTAAACTGTAGTTTGAAAATATTAAATAGAAAATTTCAGAGAAAAATAATTCATATGTTTCAAATTGCATGACATTCTGAATAGTGTGATGAAATCTTGTGCCATCATGCTGCCTCCCACTTGGGAAGTAAATCATTTACTTGTTTATGTATCAACACAGTGTAAGCTACACACTCATTAGTCACTTAGTAATCCTCTGATTTGTCAGATCAACTGTCAGGTATGGCAGTGACTGTGTACAAATAACTTTTATTTTATTTAATAGTGGCCTGAAATATACAAGAGTAATGATGCTGGCAGTTCAGATATACCAATGAAAAGCCATAAAGAGCTTTTTTTCTTAAGTGATAGGATGAAAGTTCTTGACTTAATATAGAAAGAAAAATATTGTATGCTGGAGTTGCTAAGAGCTAAGGTAAGAAATTGAAACATGAAAAACCATACTAAGGACTGACCAAATTCAAGTGTTGGTCCTTTGAAAAATTTAATAAGATGCATAGACCACTAGTTAGACTAATAAGGAAAAGAAAAAGAGATAAGTTCCAAATAAACACAATCAGAAATGACAAAAGGGACATTACAACTGACCCGATAGAAATATTAAAAACCCTCAGAGGCTACTATTAACACCATGGTGCACATAAACTAGAAAACCGACAAGAAATGGATATATTCCTGGACATCTACAACCCCCCAAGACTGAACTAGGAAGAAATTGAATCCCCGAACAGACCAATAATGAGTTCTAAAATTGAATCAGTAATAAATGCCTACCAACCAAAAAAAGCCCAGAACTGGACAAATTTATAGCCAAATTTTACCAGATATAAAAAGAAGAGCTGATACCAATCCTACGGAAACTGTTCCAAAAAGTTTAGGAGGAGGGACTCCTTCCTAGCTCATTATATGAGGCCATCATCAGGTTTCTAATACCAAAACCTGGCAGAGACAAACCAAAAAAAGGAAACTTCAGGTCGACATAACTTGATCATAATAGATGCAAAAATCCACAACAAAATATCAGCAAACCAAAACTAGCAGCACATCAAAAAGCTAAACCACCATGATTGAGTAGGCTTTATCCTTGGGAGATGCAGGATTGGTTCAACATATGCAAATCAAAACCAAAACAGCATAAACATAACATAACATAAACATAATTAAAAGCAAAAACAACATGACTATCTCAATAGATGCAGAAAAGCTTTTGATAAAATTCAACATTGCTTCATATTATAAAAACCTTCAATAAACTAGCCTTTTTTTTTTTTTTCTGAGACAGAGTGTCACTCTGTCGCACAGCCTAGAGTGCAGTGGTGCGATCTCGGTTCACTGCAACCACTGCCTCCCGGATTCAAGCAATTCTCCTGCCTTAGCCTCCTGAGTAGCTGGGACTACAGGCGCCTGCCACCATGCCCTGCTAATTTTTGTATTTTTAGTAGAGACAGGCCTTCACCATATTAGTCAGGCTGATCTCAAACTCCTGACCTCAGGTGACCCACCTGTCTCGTCCTCCCCAAGTACTGGGATTACAGGCGTGTGCCACTGTGCCCAGACTAAATTAAGCTTTGAAGGAACAGAATTCAAAATTATAAGAGCTACTTATGACAAACCCATAGCAGATATCATACTGAATGGGCAAAAGGTGGAAGCGCTTTCCTTGAAAACTGGAATGAGACAAGGATACCCTCTCTCACCACTCCAATTCAACATAGTCTTGGAAATTCTGGCCAGGGCAATGAGATAAGAAAGAAATAAAAGGCATCCAAATAGGAAGAGAAGAAGTCAAACTATCCCTGTTTGCAGATGACATGATTCTATGCCTAGAAAACTCCATTGTCTCTGTCTGAAAGCTCCTTGATCTGATAAACAACTTTGGCAAAATTTCTGGATACAAAATAAATGTATAAAAATCAGTAGCATTCCTATATGCCAATAGCATCCAAGCTGGGAACCAAATCAGAAACAGAATCCCATTCACAATTGCCACACAAAGAATAAAATACCTAGGCAAACAGCTAATCAGGAAGGTGAAAGATTTCTAAAATAAGAATTACAAAACACTGCTTAAAGAAATCATACATGACATGAATAAATGGAAAAACATTCCATGCTCATGAATTGGAACAATCAGTATTGTTAAAATGGCCATACTGCCCGAAGCAATATAGAGAGATTCAATGTTATTTCTACAAAACTATCAATGACATTCTGCACATAATTAGAATTAGAAAAAAAACTGTTTGAAAATTCATGTGAAACCAAAAAAGAACTGAAATAGCCAAGCCAATCCTAAGCAAAAGGAACAAACCTGGAGGCCTCATGTTACCTGACCTCAAATTATACTACAGGACTACGATAACCAAAACAGCATGGTGCTGATACATAAACAGACATCTAGACTAATGGAACAGAACAGAGAGTCCAGAAATAATGCCACACACTTACAACCATCTGATGTTTGACAAAGCCAACAAAAACAAGCAGTGAGGAAATGACTACCTATTCAGTAAATGGTGCTAGGATAACTGGCTAGCCATATGCAGAAGATTGAAACTGGTCTCATTCCTTATGCTGCATACAAAAATCAACTCAAGATGGATTAAAAACTTAAATGTAAAACCCACAACTATAAAAACCCAGGAAGACAACCTAGGCAATACCATTTATGGCAAAGACAGCAAAAGCAATTTCAACAAAATAAAATTTGACAAATGTGATCTAATTAAGTTGAAGAGTTTCTGTATAGCAAAGTAAACTATCAATAGAGTAAAAAGACAACCTGTAGACTGGGAGAAAATATTTACAAATACATATCCAACAAAAGTTTAATATCCAAAATCTATAAGGAACTTAAACAAATTTACAAGAGAAAACAACCCTAGTAAAAAGGGGACAAAGAGCATGAACAGACACTTTTCAAAAGAAGACAGGCATGTGGCCAGCAAGCATATGAAACAAATGTTAAACATTGCTAATTATTAGACGAATGCAAATGAAAACCACAATGATATACCATCTCATACCAGTCAGAAAGGCCATTAATAAAAAATTAAAAAATAACAGATGCTGGCGAGGTTTTTGGAGAAAAGGGAATGCTTATATACTGCTGCTGGGAGTGTAAGTTAGTTCAGTCATTGTGGAAAGCAGTGTGGCAACTTCTCAAAGAACTTCAAGCAGAATTACCATTCTACCCAGAACTCACATTATTGGGTATATAGCCAATGGAATATAAATCATTCTATCATGAAGGCACATGCACACATATGTTTATTACAGCACTATTCACAATAGCAAAGACATGGAATCAGCATAAATGTCCATCAGGGTAGGCTGGGTAAAGAAAATGTGGTATATATATACACCATGGAATACTACACAGACATAAAAAAAAGATTGAGATGATGTCCTTCACTGCAACATAGATGGATCTGAGACCATCATCCTAAGCAAACTAATGCAGGAACAGAAAACCAAATATCATATGTTTTCACTTATAAACATGAGCTAAACAATGAGAAAACATGGACATAAGGAGGGGAACAACAGACACTGGGGCTTATTTGAAGGTGGAAAGTGAGAGGAGAAAGAGGATTTAAAAAAAAAAACTATTGGGTACTATGCTTATTACTTGGGTGACTAAGTAATCTGTACACTGAACCACTGTGACACACAGTTTACCTATGTAACAATCCTGCACATGTGTCCCTAAACCTAAAATGAAAGTAAAAAAAAAAGAAATTTACAAAAAGAGAGATTTACTCTAGTTCTACTGTTATACATCAACTGCAAAGGCTACAGGCACAGTGACTGACGAATTACAGCTACAGTGAGTAAGTGCTTAGTTAAGATGGAAAATGAATTCGATTTGTGGGTGAAAGACGTGAATATGTGAACATAGATGTGTTCCCATTGACAACAGTCGAGTTCCCCACTATCTTCAGTTTCAGATATCCAGTGAGGGTCTTTGGATATGTATTCCCCATGGATAGAGAGACTCCTGTAATGGGAAAAGTTTGCCAGGGTTGTTCTTTTTCATAACAAAGATAACTCAAGACGTCAAAGATCAAAGAGTTCCAAATGGTTAGAAGCCAACCATATCCTGGACAGACTACAAGATACCTCCAGTTTCTCAAATTCACAGTTCACGATTTCACATGTTTTGTACACATTATGCCAAGCCTTATTTTCATTCCAGCATGGCTGTCTTTGACATTTAAAAAATATTTAAGATGCATACTTCCCTGAAAATATGAAAAGCAGGGTGAAGAGAGCAATATGTGCTTCTATGCTACCAGAATGTTTAATTCAATAAACATTGAATCATTTTTATTATTTAGCAGTGAAGGTGAGTTTAATATTATAACTTTATGTATGAGTAGAAATCTTCTCAAAGAAAACAGGAGATTCTTAATGAGGCAAGCATATTTGAAGCAAGGGAAATAGTCATAACAAATGCATGTGAAATACAAGTATATATGGAAGTGGAGGTTAAAGCCAGAACAAAGGAGTGGCTCATATTCCTCAACAGTATATATTTCTCTTCCACAAATAATCTTATTTTAAAAATTGTAATCTGAATAAGGAAGATATTTTGGTGTTTAGCTTTTATAAATCTCTGCAAGGATTTTTTATAATGTCCCAATAAGATGGCCTCAGTTAGGTGGGGATAATTTAAATAACAGTTTGACATTATGAGTATTCTGGGAACACAGATAGAATTGAGCAGATGAAAAAAAAAATGAACGGTAGATGTGAGAGTCAAAGAGAAAGGTAAAATACATGAAATCACATGCTTTCCTATTTGAAAACATTCCTTGCACCTCCCCGGCAGATTATAAGTCATTCTAACATTTCATGATGTCTGAATTAGAAGGTAGGAAGAAGTGTGATAAGTAGCCGATTGTGTGAATCAGGACAATTCATTGAAAAGTTTATGACAGCTTATTTGAATTGAACCTCATTTCATGAATTCATGCTATTCTAATATTTCTAATATGGTATTCAGTAGAACCAGGCTTTACCTTTTTTTTCCAATTACAAGAATACTAGAAGACTAAAAAGTTATGTCAAAACTCCAACATCCATTCATCTAACAAAGTAATATACATCAATCCTTTGACAGGCACTGGGGAAATCAAAAGGTTCAAAGTCAGGCAGAATGCTTCCTCTTGAAGATATGACAGTTATTAATAAAATAATAAATAATATCATAATTACCATCATAATAAGTGTCCATAAGCTCTTATGAGATTAGATTGAGGAAGGATATTTCTACTAAAATATCAAGGAAAGTTGAAAAATGAGTAGAAGTTAAGTTTACAATTTGTGAAGAGAATGATATTTCTAAGAGGAAAAGCAAAGCACATGTAAAAGTTCTTTATAAAAATAAATATGGAAATAACTTTGAACTGAAATAATGTCCTTGTGGTAGGAAAATGAGCCAGGAAAGGGGACTGTATGTGATATAAGTTAGTAAATAGTCAAGTATCAGACTGCAGATTCTTGAAGGAGTATAAAGAGTTTTGTTTTCATGCTATTAGGAACAGGGTAATATAATTAGTTCTGCATTGTGATGAACAGATTGGAGAAGAACCTAAACTGTTATATAAAGGTGGATGAAATGCTCTCGTAATGGTCAGTGGTGCCTTGCTCCAAAGTGATATCTGTAGAGGTGGAAAGAAGTAGATGAGTTTGAAATATATTTAGATGGTAAACTTGCCAGGACTTGAATTACAGATTGATTATAAGAACGAGAAGGAAAGAAAAGTATCAGGGTGACTGATAAAAGTCAGGATTGTTTAATAAACTGAGTAATAATACAATTCATTAAGATAGGGAGCATTAGAATAAGAACAAGTTTGGAAGGCATGGAATCAGATTCTGAATTCTATTTGGGAAATGTTAAATATGAGGTATGTTTGAGATATCTCAGAGAAGATGTTTAGTCAACTATAGTAGCCAGCCTCGCAGATGGACTCCAGTGATCATTACAAATGAACTCCACATTGTACCAGAACTGCTGTTCTGTGTGATTAATAACACAGGGTAAATTTGATGGTATGTTACTTCAAAGATTTGGTTATAAAGACTGCAGCTTCTGCACATTTTCTCTCTCTCTCTCTCTCTCTCTCTCTCTCTCTCTCTCTCTGACACACACACACATACACACACAAACACACACACACATACACACACACACACACACACGCACAAAATCGCTCGCACTGTCAAATCATGAGTACCATACTGTAAAGCATTAAGTTTCCATGTAATATCCAGTGAGGGACTAAGGCTTGCCAACATGTGTGAACTTAGAAATTATTAGAAGGTGAAGAAGAGGGAGACATACCGAACACATGATGGTACAATTCACTGAGATAGAAAATGCTAGTCATAGATTTTAGAAAGTATGAGAAATGAAGAAGTATTTTTGATTTGTTCAGTTTGAGATGCTGATGCATTATCCAAGTGTCAAGATCAAGTAGCAAGTTTGCTGGATAAATCTGAAACTCACAATGAAGTTTAAACTAGAGATGTAAATGTAAACAACTGCAGCATATAAACAGTAATTGAAACCATGAAACTGGTGGAGATATCCTAGACAATAAGTTTCAACAGAAAAATAATAATAAAGGTTGGTAGGTGGAGTTCTGGGCCATGCCAATATTTAGAGCAAAAGTTCTTAACAAAGGGATATGGGGAGAGAATTTAGGGTGTTAATAAATTTAGACAGGTGAAATATTACCTCTTAATTTTTACAAATCATTAATTGCGATGTAGCAATTTTTTCAAATACAAATATAAGCTAAGACTATAACAATTCTGTGACTTCATCAATAGTAATCACTGATAACTTCATATCACATTGCCGTTCTGAAGTATCTTGATACTTAAGATACGCTTATCACAAGTTCAAAATAGTTAATAAAACCACTACTAGATCTTCTTATTTAATGCATTCATAAAGAAGCGTATCTACTAGCACACCAAAGGTTTAAAAGTACATCTTTGGAAACCAGTATTGATATGAATTTTTCCTTTGTAAACCTATGCATTTAAAAAATATTCTAAATAAATTCATAAATATCACTAGATTTCCTGAAAACACTATGTTATAAAATAAGAAAATAACCTCTGATTTTGGTAGAAAGAGGGATTGTTAGCAAAGTAATAATAAAATCAGCTGAATGTAATGCTCTGGAAGTGAAGTGAAGAAATTGTTTCCAAAAGGGAATGGTTGACTATATCAAATACTTCTGAGAGTTAAGTGTTGGATCCAGTCTGAAATTGACTATCGGTTTTGGCAAGATACAATTTCTTTATGATCTTGATAGGAACAGTTTCAGTGGCCTAGCTGGGTCTAAAACCTAACTGGAATGAGTTCAAATGAGAATGGTTACTGAAGAAGTGTACAGAGTATGTATAGAAAGATATTTCATAGCGTTCCATTTGGAAGAGGAGTGTATATATGGGACCATAGTAGGAAGAAAGTCAAGCACTGAGACTCTTTTTTCAATGTGTTTCTTTAGGATTAAAACTACTACAGGATCCTCTCTCTCTCTCTCTCTCTCTCTCTCTCTCTCTCTCTCTCTCTCTCTCTCTCTGTGTGTGTGTGTGTGTGTGTGTGTGTGTGTGTGTGTGTATTCAGCAAGTTTGACAGAGACAGGATATTCCCCAGAGCAGAGTCCTTGAATAGGCAAGAATAAAAGTTGTTCTAAAGTGAATCATTGCCCTTAGGAATAGGCACATTTTATCCATTTTAATAGGAATACAAATCTCAGTTCATATGCAATAGTAGAGATATAGGTTGATATGGAATGAAGAGAGGAGTACTTTTTGTTTCTCTTTACTCTCTGAAATAATCTAAGTGTGAGGAGAGAGATGCTGTGAAGCACTATTCTTGGATAAATGGAGAATGAATGGCTAGGAAAACATTGTGAATGATTAACAGTGCTAAAGGGCAACCTGAATTTTACATTAAAAATTACAATGATAGGTAGCATCATGATTATATAATTTTGTACAGATAGGCCAGTTGTCTGGGTTTCAGCTGGGATTAAGTTGGGCTGAATTTTAACCAGGAAAGTAGCACTAAGGAAAAATTGGGCCAAGAAGTTCACACTGTGCACAATAAAATGACAATAATAAGTCAGGAATCTATGCTGGATTAACAGGTCGATAAGCACATAAGGAAAGTAATAGATAGCACATATGTCAGTAACAGATAACTAAGCTAAATCAATAGGTTGATAATCCCACCGAGATAAAACTGGGTTGCTTTGGGGTACTAGATGGAATGAGCCAGAAAGACTGGGTGTCATGATAATATGATGGGATCCTTGAAGTTAAGACATTGGAGGGTTGCTGCTACTGGTAATGATGGAGTCTAGGCTAGGTATTCCTCAACCCAGACAAATTGACACATAACATTAACTGCCACAATATCTATAATAACCAACCTATTGCTTATGACATGCATGTAAAATAACATATTTCCAGCTTTGTGACAACTTATAATGTAGTTTACTATTGTGTTCCATGTATGTGGCATATCATTTAAAATATTTTTTATTTGAGATAGGATATAAATGCAAACCCCACAGTTTTAGTAACTAAAAATTTCCAAAATATTTTCCATCTTAAGAGTTTTTCCTTTTTTTCTCTTTTCTGCTTTTCCTTTTTCTTTTTCTTTTTTCTTTTTACTTTATTATTTTTCTTTTTGTTTTTTGAGACAGAGTCTCACTCTGTTGCCCAGACTGGAGTACAGTAATGCCATCTTGGCTCACTGCAACCTCGACCTCCCAGACTCAAGCAATCTTTCCACTTCTGTCCCCCAAGTAGCTGGGACTAGAGGTATGTGCAAGCATGTCTGGTTAATTTTTCTATTTTTTTGTAGGGACAGGATTTCACCATGTTGCCCAGGCTGCTCTGGAACTCCTGAGCTCAAGCAATTCACTTGCCTTGGCCTATGGAAATGTCGGGATTACAGGCATGAGCCATCATGGCCTGCCCACCTCCCCCCTTTGTTTTCGGAGAGGCAGGGTCTTGTTCTGTCACCCAGGCTAAAATGCGGTGGTGCCATCATAGCTCCCTGCAGCACCAAATTTCCTGGGCTCAAGCCATCCTCCTACCTTTACCTCCCAAATGACTAAGACTACAGGCCTCCACCACCATGCCTTGCAATTTTGTTTTATTTTTAGTGATGGCATCTCCCTGTGTTACCCAGGATGAAAGAGTTGCCTTTCTTCAGCTTTCATTCAGCTAATGAATAAATGTATTAGGTACTATGTTATCAGGGTTCTCCAGGGAGAAAGAACCAATAAGAGATAGATGATAGATAGACAGATAGATACATAGACAGATAGATAGGTAGGTAGGTAGATAGATAGATAGATAGATAGATAGATAGATAGATAGATAGATAGATACATAGATACATAGATACATAGATAGATAGATAGATACATAGATAGATAGATAGACAGATAAATAGATAGATACATAGACAGATAGATTAGATAGAGATAGATAGACATAAATAGAAAGATAGATAGACATAGATGGATGGATAGATAGATAGACAGACAGACAGACAGACAGATAGATAGACAGATAGATAGATAGACAGACAGATAGATAGATTAGATAGCTAGATAACAGATAGCTAGATAGAGCATTTATTAGGGAAATTGGCTTCCATTATTATGGAAGCTGAGGAAGCTGTAGAGCCCTATGCCCTAATGCACAAGGGCAGGAGGAGGAGAGTGCCCCAGCTTCAGGAGAGAAAGAAAAGCATCCCTCCCCTATTTTATTGTACTCAAGCCCCCAGCTGATTAAATGGTGCCTGCCTGTGTGGATGACAGATCTTCCCCACTCTTTCAGTCCACTGACTCACAGGCCTATTTTATCTGGAAACACTTTTTCAGACACACATTGAAGTAATGCTTTATCAGTTCTGTAGGTATTCCCTAATCTAGTCAAATTGACACCCAAAATTAACTATCACAGGCATTTTTAGGTTTTAGTTATGATTTCACTTGAATTTTACTTCTTTAATTTTTTAGTAACTCGTAGCAGTATTTTTAAAAATCATTTAATACCAGTCTTTAAAATGTGGGAAAATGGCACACACTGTAGTCTCCTCTTATCCATGATTTTGCTTTCTGCATTTCAGTTAACCAGTCATCCGTGGTCTGAAAATATTAAACACAAAATTTCAGAAATAAACAATTCACAAGTTTTAAATTGTGCATCATTCTGGGTAGAATTATGAAATCTCCTGCTGTTCTGCATCCTCCTGCCCAGGATGTGAATCATCTCTTTGCCCAGAGTCTCCACACTGTCTACTCCCTGCTGCTAGTTAAGAATCATCTTGGTTATCAGATTGACTGTCTCAGTATTGAAGTACTTGTGCTCCAGTAACCCTCATTTTACTTAAGAATGGCCTCAAAGCACAACACTAGTGATGCTGGCAATTGGGATATGCCAAAGAGAAGCCACAAAGCGCTTTCTTTAAATGAAAGGTGAAGGGAAAATCATTGTGTGTTGTAGATTTCTAAGACCTACAGTAAGAGCAAATCTTCTATCCATGAAATCGTAAAAGAGAGAGATATTTGAGCTAGTTTTCCTGTCACACCTCAAACTGCAAAAGTTACAGCAATAGTGCATGGTAAGTGCTTAGTTAAGATGGAAAAGGCATTACATGTGTGGGTGGAAGATATAAACAGAAACATGTTCTGATTTATGGCAATGTGTTGCGCCAGAAAGCATCGAGCCTATAGAAAGAGTTCAGCAAGGGATCCCATGAAACGAGTGACACCCTGCCATTTACTGCAGGTAAGGGATGGTTACACAGATGCAGGGATGTGGAGTCAGTAGTAGACAACACTACATCACAATGCCTACATCATTCACCTCATTTCATCTAATTTCATAGGCATTTGATCCTCTCAGACCATCTCAAGGAAGGTAAAAATAAAACAAGATATTTTGAGAAAGAGAGAGACAGGCTACATTCACATAATTTTTATTATAGTATATCATTGTAATTATTCTATTTTATTATCAGTTACAGCTGTTAATCTCTTACTGTGCCTAGTTTATACATTAAATTCTATCATAAGTTATATGTAAAATCAGTATATTTAGAGTTTGATACTATCCATACTTTCATGAATTCTTTGGGGGTCTTGGAACACATCCCTCATGGATAAGGAGTACTTCTATAACCCAAACTATATACTTTGTATTTATCTCATATCAAATGTGCACAGTAAAGTAATACTAAAATATTTTTTAAACTGAGTAAGTTTAAAAGAAATATATTCTAGTTTTTATTTATTTTTAAAACATCACAAAACAGAGAAAATATATTAGTTTTTAATTTAGATTAATAATACTATTATTTCTGTCATTTTGCAGGAGCAAAATATTTTTATGGCCATAGATCTAAAATGAAATAGCATGATTGTGTGCAGTTATGCTCCCTTAGAAATGTCTTTTATTTAAATATTTGGCAGGTGAATAGGCTCTGGAGTCAAAAGATCTTAATAGAACTGTGATATGATCAATGAGAATGGAATCAAACACAAGGGTGATTATTATTTATCACTTACACAGAACTTTAGATTTGTGAATGGCTCTGAAATATTTCATTATAAACTTTTCTAAAGAAGTTTTAGGTAAATCAGTATACCCTTGCTGTAAAATAAAACAAACATATTCTCCAATATTGGCTAGAGAGGGACTTATTTTCCTGGCTAGAGAAAAAGTCGGAAACAGGATACAAATGTGCAAAATTTCAAGTTAACTATAATTTTTTAGTACTGTGTTAAATTACTGTTTTATTTTCTCTAAGAAAAATTCGGCTTGTCCATATTATAGTAATTTGACAATATTCTAAAATATTTTGAAACCAAGACTCACATTATTTCACATTCTTTAGAACAATTCTTAACTCATAATTCTCAATTCGTTGAATGATGTTAATAGCCCAATTTACTTTAACATAAAGCAGTTGTTCTCAAAATTCGCTTCATATTAATATTTACCTGAGGATGTTTTAAAGACTTCCTACTTCCCAGGCTTTGCCCTGGTATATCCCTAAATGTGAGATGCAAATATCAGTGTTTATAAAAACATTCCCCAGGTGATTCTGATTGCAACCACATTTGGCCACTATTGGCATAGAAGGGAGACAAAACAAATATTCAATTGAATGAAGACATGAATTAAACCAAATGAGTCAAAATTAATTAATTTACTTCTATCATATGTTATTTACCAAGACACATTTGGGGTATAGGCATTGGGTAAACATTCCCATTCTAAAATGGAGAAATCAGCCAAAAGAAAGGGGCTACAGGCCCTATGTAAATTCAAAACCCAACAGGGCAGTCAGTCATCAAATCTTAAAGCTCCAAAATCATTTCCTTTGTCTCCATGTCCCATATCCAGGCACACTGGTGCAAGGGGCAGGCTCTCAAGTCCTTGGGCAGCTCCACTACCTTGGCTTTGCAGAGTGCTTGTTGCCTTTGAGGCTGCTCTCATGATTGAAGTTAAGTGCCTGTGACTTTTCCAGGCACAAAGTGCAAGCTGTTGATGGCTCTACCATTCTCAGGTCTAAAGGACAGTGGCCCCATTCTCATAGCTCCACTAGGCAGTGCCCCAGTGGAGACCTAATACCTGACATTTCCCTTTTGCACTGTCCTTGTTCTCTGTGAGGGCTCTGCCCCCTGCTGCAGGCTTCTGCCTTGGACACCCAGGCTTTTCCATAGAATCCACCACTCTTGCACTCTGTGCACCTGCAGGCTTACCACCACATGTAAGCTGCCAAGACTTAGGGCTTGCATTCTCCACAGTGGCAGCCTGAGCTGTACCTGTACCCAGAGCTGAAGCTGCTGGAATGTGGGACACAGTGTCACGAGACTGCATAGAGCAAATGAGGTCTTTGCCCTGTCCCATTAAACCACTCTTCCATTCTCGGCTTTTGGGCCTGTGTTGGGAGGGGCTGCTGTAAAGGTCTCTGAAATGCCTTTGAGACCTTTTCTTCATTGTTCTGGATATTAGCATTTGGCTCCCTTTCAGTTATGCAAATATTTCTAGCAAGTGGTCTCCCCACAGCCTGCTTGAATTCCTCTCCTGAAAGCTTTTTCTTTCTCTGTCACGTGTCTGGTTGCAAATTTTCCAAAGTTTTACTCTTTGCTTCCTGTTTAAACATAAATTCCAACTTCAAATCATTTCCTTACTCCTGCATCTGAGTATGGACTGCTAGGAGCAGCCAAGTCACAAAATGAATGCTTTGCTGCTTAGAAATTTATTCTACCAGATACCCTAAATCATCACTCTGAAGTTCAAACTTGCACAGAGCCCTAGAGCATGGACACAATGTAGCCAAGTTCTTTCCTAAGACATAGCATGTGTGACTTTTGCTCCAGTTCCTAATAAGCTCCTTATTTCCAACACCGCATTAGCCTTTCACTGTCCATATCACTATCAGCATTTTGGTCACAGCCACTTGAGTAATCTTTAAGAAGCTTAAAATTTTCATTCATCTTCCTGTCTTCATCTCTGCCCTCCAAACTCTTCCAATCTTTGCTTGCTACTCAGTTCCAAATCTTCTTCCACTTTTTCAGGTATCTTTATGGCAACACCCCATTCCTGGTACCAATTTTTCTGTTATGCTATTCTTGCATTGCTATAAAGAAATATCTGATACTGGATAATTTATAAATAAAATAAGCTCATTGTTTCCCTGGCTTTACAGGAAACAGTACTGGCATCTGCTCAGCTTCTGCGGAGGACTTAGGAGGCTTACAATCATGACAGAAGGTGAAGGGGAGCAGGTATGCCACAGGGACAGAGCAGGAGCATAACATATAGTGGTGGAAAAGTTGCCACACACTTTTAAGTGACCAGATCTCATTAAAACTCACTCACTATCACAAAGACAGCTCCAAGCTATGAAGGATCTGTCCCCATGATCCAAACAATGACCAAATAATAGTTTTAATTCATTTTTAATTCATTTAATAAATTTTTCCTTTGTGTCACATTCTTCTTTTTATGATACTGCTTCCCTTCTTTTTTTAAAACACACAATTTATTCTGTGTAGAGCATCATGATCCTTTAGATCATTACTTATGTGCACATATACTGTGGTCCAGCTGCATCAGAATAACTTTGATTAAAAATGCAGGTTCTTGAGCCCTACCAAAGAACAACTTCAACCAAAC
The DNA here is from genome assembly GCF_007565055.1 of Rhinopithecus roxellana. Lineage (NCBI taxonomy): Eukaryota > Metazoa > Chordata > Mammalia > Primates > Cercopithecidae > Rhinopithecus > Rhinopithecus roxellana. The sequence continues at coordinate 67,486,120 of NC_044554.1, forward strand.
CTCATTTTATAACTTGAATGAGAGGTGATTTTTAAACACATGAAAACCACTACTTTAGGCCTTTCTTATGTCCTAAATCTCACTTTGTGTAGAATAACAAATTCACTAATATAAAAAGTTTCTATAATAAGTTGCAGGCAACTATTGCAATCTGCAGCTTTCATCTTTTCTGTTACTCAATATAACCCATATTCGTCTAGGCTGCCAATCATAGCTCTCTGCCATCTGATTATTGCTCCCAGGAGTGCAGGATTTAGTGACAACACGACTTTTATTCCCACCTGTCTGCTCCCCACTTGTTTCCTCTGATGATATTTTAGGCATCAACATTTATTATTTATCAGTGACTCCACATCCTGCTTGCATATTAAAATTAATTGGTAAGGTTTTAAAAATTACTGATGCCTTTGCATGACTTGCTAAGTTTATAATTAAATTGTTCTGGGATGAATTCCTGGCAAGACCTTTTTTCTTTTTTAACCCCAGCTGGTTATAATAGTCAGGCAAGGTTTAGAACCACCAAGCTACTTGTTAGCAAACTAGTATGCAATTTTGTCAAAATCTTAGGTTTTAGGTTCATTATGATTTCAAACATCAGGACTAAAATACAATTACCTGGGGATTAAAGAATTTTATACCTAAAATGATATAGCCTTACTACACAAATACCAGAAGACTGGAAAGAATATTAACATCTCTCAGTTTGAAAAGTCCTGTTTTCAAGCTGCTGTTACATCCATCTTCAGAATTTATTGCCTAAGGGTTGCAGATGGTAGAGTACTACTTAGAAAAGATACCTTGTTGGGAAAACCACATTGCTTTGCAATTAATAACCAGAGGAGTTCTTGTTTCCACACTCTCTTAGTTATCAGTTGAAAAAAATAATTATTGAGTTTTTGGAGAGTAACTAACCACACAAATTTAATAGTGTATGAAAATACGTGTACTTTTAAAGCAGGTTTTAATCAAAAAAGAGATACATATAATGAGAAGTATTTTACAAATGTTGATTTCAGGGGCAATTCAGTGAAGAAAGAGTCTTTATCCTTGTTTGTATTCAAATAATCATTTCAGTACTCTGTTGCAAGAATTTTTGTTCCATATCAGATAAGAAAACTGAAATTTTCAAAGAAGATATTTTGTTATCATTGTTGACATTTCACCCAACATATAAGCATAACCAGACTGAAAATTTTCTATTACCTGTATGTGTGTGTGTGTGTATATATATATATATATATATATATATATACATATATATATATAAATATTTGTACAGTTTTATGTATTTAAAAATTCAAGTTTTTCTTCAAATTTTTGCTGAAAAAAAATGCAGAAATTTTAAGTGGTCATTTTGGTGAGTTTTTACTGGTCTGTAAACCATCACCCAAAACAAGTTGTAGTGTATTTCTATTCTTTTTCCACAGAAAGTCCTACAGTGCCTCTTTCCAGTCAGTTTTTCCCCATGTTGGCAACTGTTTTCAATCATCATAGATAAATTTTCAGTTTGAATTCATGCAGTAAGTACACTATTCACTTTTGTCTAGCTTTTTCTCTTACCCTAACATTTTCATGATTAATTCACGGTGATATTTACATAGTTGAGATTCACCTCTGATAGTTTGCATATTTCCATAAGTGAGGTTGTATGCAATTATTCTTGTTTATTGTTTGCTGTTGCTTAACAGTGTGTCACTAGATGGATACATACCATGACTTGCTTGTCTATACTTCTGGTGTTGGGCATTTGGATGGTTTCTGTATTGCATATTGTAAATCACAAAGAAGGGTTCTACATTCTTTTGTAAGTCTATTTGATCATTTTGTTTATGTAACTACCTAGGAATGAAAACACCGTGTTAAATAGTAAACATATATTTAATTTATAAGAAATTGCTTTGCAATTTCTCAAAGTGACTAAGGAGTTTTTTACTCTCACCGGCAATTAATGGGTCAGAGGATACTTAGCCTCACCAACATTTTGCTTTGTCGTATTTTTTGGTTCAGCCATTCTGGTGGGAGTGAACTGATATTTCATTGTGGATTCAGTTTAGATTTACATGTTGACCATTTATGTTGAACATCTTTGCATGTGTTTATAAGTCTTTGCATATATTAATTTGTCAAAAGAGTGTTCAAGCCTTCAACCCATTTTATATTGAGTTGTTAATTATTTCATCATTAATTTGCAAGCTATTTATTACATATTTTGGATAAAAGCTTTTGGTCACAAATATGTATTGTAATATATTTTTTTCAGTATCTGCTTGTCTATTCATTTTATTAAGGGTTTCTTTTGCTGAATAGATAATTAAAATGTTTATTATTTATTTCGTTTCATAGTTTGTGCTTTTTACTTTCTAGTCAAGAAAATACACTTCTATGTTTTCTTCTGAAGCTTTATTATCCTGGGTATGTTGATTTTTGGAAGGGTTGTGGATAAGTGAATTTCATTTGTTTCTTATATGGATACCTGATTATTTCAACATTTGTGAAAATATCTTTCCTCTATTGTATTTACTTGGCATTTTTGTCAAAATCAGTTTATTAAATATATGAGAGTCTATTTCTGAACACTCTACTTAATTCAATTTATTTAGTTCCATACACTAATACCATGCTCTCTTCTTTCTGTAGTTTTATAGTAACCCTTGAAATCAAGTAATTAAGACCTTTAACTTTGATCTTTTTAAAGACTGAATTACCTATTCTGTGTCCTCATTACCTCCACATAAATTTTAGAATTATCTTCTCTTTATTTTTGAAATAATTGCTTGGGAATTTGGTAAGGAATCTGACTAGAATCTACATATCAATTTATGAAGAACAGTCACAGTAATAATATGAATTTTCATATTTACAGACATGGTGTATCTTTCATTTATTTAAATCATCATTAATTCCTCACAGAAATAATTTGTAGCTTTCACATGAGAAGTAGGGCATATTCAAAAATATTCCCAGATATGTATTTTTATGCTACTGTATTCACAATTAAAACATTTTGTTTGGGCAATTTTTAGTGCCATTATATAAAAATAAAATTAATTGGTATATAGACTATCCTGTAACTTTATTAAATTCCTTTATACATTTTAGTAGTTTGTGTGCAGAAAATTTTCATTTTAAACATTACAACAATATTTTCTGTGAATGAAAAGAGTTACTTCTCATTATCTAATGTTTATAGTTTTTTTTGTGTATTTTGCTTTATTGCACTTGCTAAAATATTAAATAGAAGCATCAACAGCAGACATCATTGCCATATCCTTGATCTTAAAAGTGCTCAGTGATCTAGCTTTACGGGCATTGTTTATTGTAGGTTTTCATAGATACCCATTATCTGATTTCAGAAGTATGCACGCATTTCAAGCTTGCTGAATGTTTTGTCACTGTTTTTTACCTTATTTTGACTTTTGGATTGTATAGGCATTATTGAGCTAAGTAGGTAATTTTTTCATTTATTCTGATAATTCAATGACTCCATTTATTACTTTTTGATACTTAGACTAAACTTGTATTTCTGGGACAATAGGACTTATTTATTATTTATTTTATATAGTGCTAAATTTGATTTGCCAATACTTTGTTAAGAAATTTTGTATCTGTGTTCAAGAAGAATAGTGTTCTGACTTTTTCCTTGTAATATTTTTCATGTTTTGATAGAAAGGGTTATTTTGGCCTCATACAAGGAATTTCTTATTTGGACATTTGTTTTATAATGAGCAATCTGATTTTGTTTCTTCCACCGTCTTTTGAGTGAATTGTACATATTCCAGGTTTGCATATTTTATTTCCTATATTACCATTTTAGCTACATCTCTTTTGTAATTTGTAATGATTTTACAAATATTACAATATGCATTTTTATCTTTTAACACTAGCTTCAAACAATATCATGCAACTTCATAGACAGGATTCAACTTTTACTCAGTTTTTATGTTCATATTGTTCTTTTGGTTTTTTTATGTGTGACTTAAACACGTAACACTGCTATTATTCTTGTTTTAACCACTTGTTAATCTTCTGAAGTAATTAAGGAATATAGGTATTTCTGCAAATTCCAAGTTATTTTCTATTTCCTATGCTTATTAATCAATCTCACTCATTTGAAATTCTGTAATTTTGCTTCAATTAAAAGTACTTTTTGAGCATTTTTTATAGCACAAGTCTTTGTGAGTCAAAATCTGTTAACTTTGTTTGTCTGAGAATGTATTTGTGAAGGTTATTTATAAAATATAGAATTTCAGTTTCAGAGCTTTATTTTATCTTTTAGTACCTTAAGGTACTTCAAAACTATTTATTATTTGTGGTAAGAAGTCTTTATGGGTATCTTTTTTCTCCTGTACATAAGAGACTTTTTTCTCCCTGACTTCTTTCAAGAAGATGACTTTATCTTTAATTTTTAGCAGCTTGTCTGTGATATGTATATATGTGTGTATGTGCACATATATTTTGTATTTATGCGTTTATCCTGCTTGGAGCATTCAATAAACTTCTTAGATCTCTGGGTTGATATATTTTCATCAATTTTGTTAAGTTCTTTTGCCATTATCTTTTAACTATTTCTTCTTCTTTATTGTCTTGCTTTTCTTCTTTTGGGATTTAATTGCACATATGTTAGCTTGATACGTTTTTACATATCTTGGATACTCTGTTTCCTCTTTTCCTTTCTATTTATGTTTTTGTGTGTAAAGTTTCTCTTCAAGGATATATTCCTCTTCCTTATATAGTCCCATCTGAAGTTTATTAAATAGATTATGCATATCTGATTTTTAATATCTAGTATTTCTATTTATAGTTCCCATGTCTTGGCTAAAAGTCCCATCTCTTCATTCATTATTTCCATCTTTTCCACAAAATTATTTTTAAGTTGTAGTTAATTTAAATTTGATGTGATAATCCCAATGTTTAGGCCATATCTGAATATACTTGTAATAATTATCACTGCTTTTCAGTATGGCACATATTTTCTTGATTATTAGTATGTTCATTATGATTTTTGACTACATACTGTATTTATTGCATAAAAGAACAGTAAAGACTGAAGTAAATCATATTTACCTCTTAGAAAGGGTTATGCCCTTTCTTATACAGGCTGACAGAATGGAGGATGAGTAAATTTATTAGTAGTCTACTGGATTCTGGGTTGTTGTTTTTTTTTTTTTAAGCTTAAGTTAGAATCAGCTCACAATCTCTTGAAGTATTTTAAGGATGGGGTCAGAACTTTTCTTTTAGCATGGTTTGGGATCTGAGATCTGACAAGATTCTGAATTTCTGTTTGTTCTTCCAATTCAAGTAGCAAGTTTTCAGAAATGTGGGAAATTGCTCCTTTATATACTGCCCTGATTCTTGTATTTGTGGTGTTGTAGAGTTTCATTTGCTCTTCATACTCACTCTCCACTTTCTGAGCCTCCAGAGATATTGTTCATCCCTCCTGCCCTGTTTTTGGTTTTCTGACTGTGGTTCTTCCCTTGTCTTCTTCGGGTGGCAGTACAGGTCACCTGGGGAGGATTCCCTCAGTTCTATTCCCTCATTAGCCTGAAAGCCTTTTAGAGAGCATCCCTCAGCATTTCTTCCCTCTACCGATTCTGGAATGCCATCCAAAAACATTCAATGAAAAATTGCAAAAACATAACTTTATTGTTGTGTGGACTCTCACTCTCTGGCAAGCTATGTAACATTTTTTTAGTTTGTCTATTTATATGTGAGTTATAGAATAAAAGAAGTAGAATATATCAAACAAAATGCTACCCATCATGCAGCTTAGAGTGAAAAAAATCTGTGCCATATTTTGGAACAAATGCAGTATAAGAAATAACGCAACTCAAAAATGGGTTTAAAACTTGAAATTACTGCAGAAAGATAGCTAACATTTAGTCAATATTTTGTGAGAATACATAGAAAATGCATACTTTAAGCATCTTTTTATAAAGAAGGGATTCAAATATAAAATGTTGTTTGAGGAGAAATGAAAATGAGATATTTTCTAAAATCATAATGCTTGATTATCTTTTATTCATAATATTTAATTTGTGTTGTCATTACATCTTAAACTTTAAGCTGTTCAGGCAGCTAACAAATTCTTTTGTATTACTATAAACATTATCATTACTTAAGAAATCACTTCAACAACGCTTAAAATCAGTATTATGTAATAAAAGGCAACTGAAAATGATGGTTGAAATTCTCACATTTAGGAGAAAAACTGTAATTACTAAAGACATTTTCTTTTATAACAGGTTACTTAGAATTATGCATTTTGGAAAGAGCTCCTTCAGACATGCATGAAAAACATACAATACAATTCTGAGAAGCCTTCCTCTTAGCTGAAATCAGGACTGACCATTATAGTGATCTTTAATTGGACAATAGCATGCTGGGTGTGAACATTAGTCTAGATAGACATTAGGAGCTTATGTAATTATTATTTATTTATTTTCTACCAGTTCTAAGAATGCACAATTGGCTAAGATCAGATCATCAAACTCTGACTAATAGATTTTTAATAATTTTAGCAAATAGATGCTTGAGTTTTACATATTTTCTATAGCATATAATGGTATGTAATAGAGTAATAAGAAAACAAAGAAATGTACTGATTTTCTTTAATTCTTTTCATAATTTTTCAGGTTTATCTATCCATACCTCCCTTGAACCACATTTAAAGAACACAGAAAAGTCTTTAGGAACAAGTTAGCTTCAATCTTGTGGAAGAGGAGTAACAATAATGCAACATAGATATATAAAACTGCCCCTAGTCTGGGGCCACAATATTCATACTAGCTCTGAGTCTAAAATGACCCTGTCTGATGTAGAAGTTATATTACTGTCATTGAAGTTACCTTCATAATTATTAATATATATCAAACATGGTTGTATTTTTTATAGCTTCATGTATTCTGAGGTTATTTGAAAAAAAAAGTAGTCCAAGTATTTTAGCAGATAATAATTCACATTTTCTTCATATTTGCCATAAATATGAACTCATTCTGATTTATATAAGCTAACATGTAAATAACAAGTTAAGTAGTGTTTTTATTATGAAAACAGTTTTCTCAGATAAAATAAAGAGTCCTGAGGACAGCTTCAGAAATAGCTAAACATGTTAAAGAGGGAATAACGTGCTGCATAAGATTAGAATGTCATACAGTTCTCTTAGCAAGATGTTTCTTAGATTATGTGTGTACACAGAGAGTGTTTCACCTATACATTCAGGTTAAGTAGTTTCAGTTGCAAAACCAAGTAGTTCAAATCAAGTAACTACTAAGTTGAAATAATGGCTGCCTAAATTGACTAACTGAATATTGAAATAAGAACAGTTAACCTTCAAACGTCTTGTATGTATTTCATCATGACTGCTTAGTTTGTTTGTTTTAAAATAAATTTTAAGTTTCTATTCTTATAAAACAGCTTTCTTCTAACTGATTGATATTAATCAAATATTGTCAAGGCTATTATACACTGGTGCTTACAAAACCCAACCAAATATCCTTTGCGTAGAATTGAAGTTGCCTCAATAAATACTCAGATTTTGATCTTGATATACATTGTGTTTAAGTATTTGTTTTTTCTCCAAAGACTATATTTAATAAAACACATTGTCAGAAATAAGAAATAAAAATAGAATAAATCAGGATAAATTTTATGGTGGTTAATTTTCAGGTTTATGAAACCAGAAAATAAAAGAAGAAAATTTTTAGAAACAATGTGTAATTCCAGGAAAATGGTTTAGGAACAAAGAGATTATCAAAGCATGATAATGAAGGGCTGAGAGACTAGGCCATACTCAGAGAAATCCAAGGGCCTCATTCTAACTTGCTGATACTCGAGGTATGAGTTAGGATGTGATGAGATTAAGCTGAAGAAATAGGCTTAGACACCAGGTAAGATAGTTTTCAAATTATTCTAAAATTAAGGTGATTTATTGAAAGATTTTACTCATCTAGGTAAAATAATCACCTTTAAAATTTAGAACCATCACTTGCTTAAATTTTCAGCAAATGTTGACTGAATTTTCAGAGGAAATCCTCCTGCCAGTTTAACACACTGAATATTTCTCCATGAAATATCTTCCATTTTTTTATTCCGTGGTTAAAATGGCAGGAAAATCAATTACACTAATATTAAGAAAGCTTTCCTCCAGAAGGAGAAGGGAACTACCACTGGAGATATCTGGTAGGATAAATCCTGGTTTCTAACAGGTCTCTGACTTGAAAGATAAGAGGCAGAGCTTGAATACCGCCAATACTTTCAGGCCATATTAGAAAGTCCCTCCAATTCCACTCCTCTTAGGTAGAGAAAAGAAAAAAAATACAGTGGGAATATATGTCTTTCTCAAATTCGTTGTAAGTAAAGCAGATAATCTGAAGTAAGCGTACATACAATTTGTAACCAATGCTCACATGCACCTGAATTTGGTTTATGAATTCATACCACCTGCATTGTTCAAAGGACATAAAACTTTATTTTAGTATAGTCCCAAATTAGTGGTGCTTCTAGGTGTGCCTGCCAGAAACAAATACACTAAAGAAGTGAACTCCAAATTAAAATCTCAAGGAATTTCTACCAATAAAAAATCAACCAATACGAGGGCACAATACTTTTTAAAATCATAAAGCATATTAATACTTGGTTCAAAATGCTGAGAGATATATAGAAATAATAATTATCAAGTACAGAATATTATTTCACTTCCTATGCTTGATAGATTTGACCTTGTTGAATAGCAAATTAGTGAATAAAAAGACATGTCAGAAAAAAATTATCAGAACTAAAACATGTAAAGACAATGATATAAAATATGAAAGAGGGGTTAATATTAAATAACATGGAAAATAATGAGATGAGATAAAAATATCTCTAATTGGATTTTTAAAGGTGGGCAACATAGATTATGTGAAAGCAATAAAGACATGAAAGGCACCAATATTCAGATTCAGGATGCTGAAAAAGTAAAACATAAAATTAAAAAGATAAAGATTAGAAAAATGTCAACTTTGACACACAATTGTGAAATAACTAAATGACAAATAGAAGTAAAATTTCTCAAAGGCAGACTCGAGGGTAAAAGCTAACACATTGCCTGCAAATAAATGATGATTAGATGTCTGGATCACTGATCAAAACTGAAAACAAGGGAACCTGGTAGACATTAAAATAATGTCTTCAAAGACCTGAGAAGTTGTGTTAATCTAGTATTCTATACTCAGTCAAAATACCTTTTAAAAATGCATGTGAAATAAAAATATTTTCAGACAGTAAATAGTAAGTGAGTTTACAATCAAGAGACTTTTCTTAAAATAATTTATAAAGGGTGCGCTTCAGGAACAAGGAAAATGATCCTAGAAGGAAAGTCTCAGATGTGAAAAGGTAAAAGGAGGAAATTAAATGGTAAAGATAGTAAAAAAATAAATAAATAAGTAAAACCTGCCGACAGTAGTCCTAAAAATTTGGTCTGAGAACCTCTTTACGCCCTTAAAATTATTATAGATCCCAAATAGTTTTCTTTAAGTGGATTATATCTATTAATATGCACAATATTAAAACTAAAACTGACAGATTTTTGAAATATTTACTTATAACCTTATTTGAATATAATAAACTCATTACATGTTAACATGATATTAGATATGTTTGTGGAGTCCAGGTCCAGGCCAGAATCCAATGGGTTATATTTCAGGAACAATCACAGGCAGTGACAGAGCTTTCTTGACAAACCTCATGGGAGAAAGCTGCCCTCTTCATGCCTCACTTGGACAGACAGTGCATTACAGTTTTCTGGAGGGAGCTGCAGTGAAGGACTCACACCTCCACTCCCACCTCAATCCACTATCATATGCACATCTGCATTCCTCAAGCACCTCTGAGGGGATTTCCACACGGAAGGACCTCAGCTAAGGCATTTTTCTTCAGTCTAATTTATTTTCAACTCCTAGCTTTACACCTCTTGCACCCAACAGCTACCTGAGTCTATAAACAGACAAGAGCCTTTTGTTTAGGGCTCCTTGGCAGTAAGGGGAGCTCCTTCCCTTCCCTGTCTGTGCCACGTGCCATCCAAATCATACTGTGTTCCTTTTCATGGAGAAAAATGACACACTGGGGAGCTGGCAGCTTTTTCTTTCGCCCTCTCCCGACAATACTGAAGTAAATAAATAAAGGCTTGAGTGTTATTTTTGTTTTGGCTTGTTACCAAAAAAACTTCAGCTGAATTAAATGTTTAAAAAGTTTAATTGAGCAAAGAACAAGGAGACTTAGAGACTACAACACAGCCACGTGGTGGAAGAAGAAGCTTTATGGACAGAAAAAGGAAAGTGATGGACAGAAAAAGGAAAGTGATATACAGAAAACAGAAGTGAGGTACAGAAACAGCTGCATTGGTTATAGCTCGGCGTTTGCCTTATTTGAACATGATTTGAAAAGTTAATCACATCTGATTGGCCAAAACTCAGTGATTGGCACAATAGTAGGCTACACTCTGTTTACAGTTCCATTTAGGTTATATTTCACGACGTGCAGAGAAACCTTTAGGCTGAACTTAAAATATGTAAGGAGGAAAAGTTAGGCTAAACTTGATTTAGGGCCACTTCTCTAAATCTACCACCTCAACACCCTGGAAGCTAGATCAGTTACCACATTGAGCAGGTGATCTATTGAGAACAATGCCCTTCTGGAAGAGCAAAACGTTTGAGAGTTCTATGAGGCACTCTTAGGGAATGCTGGGTTAGTATCTGCAGGAGCCCCTGGGTCTGGCAAGGTACCTCACCAATAAATCCAGAGGAGTGTTAACGGATGTCAAGGGATATTTCAGCAGTCATGTGAATGGGTCCTAGGGAGCGTTCCAAATTCACAGAAATGTCCCGAAAGGGACTCCATGGAAACTCAGCTGATGTGTCAAATTAGAGATCTAACAGGTTCTTAGAGGGCTAGGGAAGCAGTCTTCCAGCCATTACAAAAAATCCTGTGGTGATGGGATCAAAAAATGTGGGAGACCCCACCAGCTGAGCTGTGCTCAACAACTATTTTTAACTCTAAGCAAGACTCTTGGTACCAGTAAATGCCACATGTCCAGTGGATTATTGAAACATAAGTGGAAAAGCATGTAGACATACAGAATTTCCTGTAGCCTGTGTTCTGAAGGCACCTTGAGACTCCGTTTGTTAGTTTACACAGCAAAGGGGATAGTCTTAATTAAACTTACCAAAAAAAGTAGTGACATGTGGGTATGCCACTACATACCTGCTCCTTCAGAGTGCCCTGACAGCAGCCACAACAAGACAGCAGAGAAAAAACAGAGCACCATGCCCTAGTCTGTCAGTGTCCATGGCCCAGTGGCTCCTGGCACTCCCTCCTAGAGATCGACCAGAAGAGAGTGGTGTAGTAAGCATGGCAGCCACGTCCCCCTCCTCTCTCCAAATAACCTCTACCACTGCTTAGCCCAGCACAGTGCTAGGCACTGCAATGGTGCTCAGATAGACCAGCAGCAGTCTTCTGGGCACAACTGTCCCAGAAACATCCCAGACTGTGTCCAAATTAGGCCTCCCTGCATCTTCCCCAGGGATCCTGGCCATGAAACTGGGCTACCCATCTTTGGTCTGTCGCCCCACCCAACTCTCTACACCCTCCCATTAAGGAAAACTTGTATCCAGTTTCAAAGCAAAAATTGCAAGAGACCATTAAAAAAACAAGGAAGACCTTATTCAAGTTGATTACAATAGGGGAGAAAAGCCAGAACTCAGTCTGAGCTCAACTCCACTAAAAAAAAAAAAAAAGGCTGAAAAGTTTTTTGCTTTCTTTGTTTTAGCCACTTCATTGAATAATAATTGATATAGAAAAGGTTGTACATAGCTAATGTATACAACCTGATGGGTTTGCATGAGCAGAGCCTCATGCAGGGTGGTTAGCTATCCAAGCCACCCCAGCAAATGAGCTGTGCTGTGTTCACTGACTTATGGGCCACAGCTAATGGCCTGGCTATTTGATCGGGACACTAGTAGGCCTCAAACTTTAAGCCTTTCTTTGGAGATGAGACTTTTGTATATGAGAGATTCTGCTCTAATTAGTTGTTACCCATGTGTATTTTCATCAGAAAGGCCCTATACTGACTAAGGAAAAAAAAAAAATCAATGATCAGACCATACTTGTTACCCGAATGTGGAGACTGAATTTTCTTCCTTAGCAAGCAGATGTGTGACCAGTTGCCTCTTGGATTCACTAAAGAATGTCCATAGGAATTCAAACATCATTTAGGGCTGGGCCCACAGACGTGGACAGACTCTGTTATCAGAACCTCCCAAAACAGCATGGAAAAACTGCCCCACCTGCAAGATCCTGGCCAAGCCTAAAAGGCTTGGCTAAAAGGCAAGGCTACAAGGCTACTACTTGTAGATAAATCTCACAAAACAAAATGCTGGGGTATTTTTGGCTGGTCAATTGCATTGGACCTTTTGCCCCTTCAGAGGGTTCTATTAGACTCTGACTGGAGTTGACACATTCTCTAGTTTGACCTAGTTATCCCTGTGTGTTTTGCTAATTTAAGGCACACTATCCAGGCCTTAAAAGACCACATTTTTTTTCTATTTGAGTTCCCTGGAATATTTCATCTGGAAACACCCTCAGGTTTGAAGCTGAAAATGCACATCAATGAGCCCAATCATGGACCATACAATGTGCTCTGTATGCTACATGTTACTTCAAGACACAGAGGCGGTTGAGTATTTAAATGGACAATTAAATGGAAGACTTAAGCAGGGGACATGATAATCCCAGCCCAGACTACACATCCCAGGCAAGTAGAGTGGAATCTCAATCCAGCAATTCCTCAAATGAGTCATACTCATTTATACCACATGTTTGGCCAGGCTGCCCCCCTCCATCGGGCCCCCTTTTTTTTTTCAATTATTCACACTTTAGTCTCCATGGCGAGCCCTGAAAGTCCTTTCAATCCATTTTAACTGTTTCCTGAAAACTCAATTCTATGGGAAATCAGAAGGACTATTAAACAGTAAATGGTTGTAGACAGCAATCTCCTCCATTTACCCCCTGGGTGAAGAGCATAAATTTTGCCCACAAGGATCTCAAGAATAATGACAATCAATTTTAAATTTGTAGTTGAACATTTTCCTTAAAATGGTCATGCTGCTTTTCCTGAATAGTCTCATGGGATGAATATCAACATACACAATTAAAAAATTTTATTGACCCATAAGAGATCCCAAGCCAGAAAGTTTGGACTCATGGCCATGAGGGCAGGATCTGGGGCAATATGCTTGCCCATGGTAATGAAAGATTGGCCATGTCATAATCAACGAGAAGGAGCTCCCTATACTGATAGGACATGAGCACCTTTGAACCCTAAAACCCAGAAATGGGAGGTTAGGAGGAAGGGATCTTAACACTCTCCCCTTTCTCCTCTACATAGTAGCCTTTATGACTTCAGCCACATCAAAATCACTGGTAAGCCTACCCAGGGAGTTGCTATCACCCTGAATTTAATGAGCTGTTAAATACATCTCACAGATAAATATCTGAATACTGGGCCACCAAATACTGATTACTAAATACTGTATAATAATGCCAGATATTGATATGGTTTTTTGCTGTGTCCCCACCCAAATGTAACCTTGGATTGTAATAATCCCCATGTGTAAAGGGTGAGGCCAGGTGAAGATAATTAAATCATGGGAGTGGTCTCCCCCATACTGTTCTTATGGTAGTGAATAACTCTCACGAGATCTGATGGTTTTATGAATGTGAGTTCCCCTACATAAGCTCTCTCTTGCCTGCTACCATGTAAGACATGACTTTCCTCCTTCTTCACCTTCTGCCTTCTCAGCCATGCGGGACTGTGAGTCCATGCAATCTTTTTCCTTCATAAGTTACCCAGTCTTGGGTATGTCTTTATTAGCAACATATAGTAAGTTGGTGTCAGGTAGAGGGGCTCTGCTATAAAGATACCCAAAAGTGAGGAAGAGAATTTGAAACTGGGTAACAGGCAGAGGTTAAAACACTTTGGAGGGCTCAGAAGAAGCTAGGAAAATGTGGAAAAGTTTGGAACTTCCTAGAAATTTGGAGGGCTCAGAAGGCAGAAAGATGAGGGAAAGTTTGGAACTTCCTAGAAACTTGGTGAATGACTTTGATCAAAATGCTGACTGTGATATTGACAATAAGGTCCAGGCTGAGGTGGTCCCAGATGGAGATGAGAAACTTGTTGGCAACAGGAGTAAAAGTCACTCTTGCTACACAGAGAGACTGGTGACATTTGCCCCAGCCCTAGGAATCTGTGGAACTTTGAACCTGAGAGAGATGAATTAGGGTATCTGGTGGTGGAAATTTCTAAGCTGCAAAGTGTTCAGGAGGAAGAGGAACATACAAGTTTGGAAAATTTGTAGGCTGATGATGTAATAGAAAAGAAAAAAATGATTTTCTGGGGAGAAATTCAAGCCTGCTGCAGAAATTTGCAAGAGTAACGAGGAACTGAATGTTTGTCACCACAGCAATGGGAAAACGTCTCCAGAGCATGTCAGAGAGACCTTTGTGGCAGTTCCTCCCACCACAGGCCCAGAGGCCTAAAAGGAAAAAAATGGTTTTACAGCTCAGGCCCAGGGTCTCCCTACTGTGTGCAGACTAGGGACTTGGTGCCCTGCATCCCAGGTGCTCCAGCCATAGCTAAAAGGGGCCAAGGCAAGGTTCAGTTCATGACTTCAGAGAGTACAAGCCCCAAGCCTTGGCAGCTTCCATGTGGTGTTGAGCCTGTGGGTGCACAGAAGTCAATAATTGAGGTTTGGGAACTGTATTAGTCCATTTTCACGCTGCTGATAAAGACATAACTGAGACTGGACAATTTACAAAATAAAGAGGTTTAATTGAACTTACAGTTCTGCATGGCTGGAGAAGCCTCATAATTATGGCAAAAGGCAAGGAGGAGCAAGTCCCATCTTACATGGATGGTGGCAGGCAAATAGAGTATGAGGAAGATGCAAAAATGGAAACCCATGATAAAACCATCAGATCTCATGAGACTTAATCACTACCATGAGAACAGTATGGGGGAAAACACCCCCATGATTCAATTATCTCCCATAAGGCCCTTCCCACAACACGTTAGAATTATGGGAGTACAATTCAAGATGAGATCTGCTTGGGACACAGAACCAAACCATATCATTTCACCCCGACCCCTGCCAAATCTCATTTCCTCACATTTCAAAACCAATCATGCTGTCCTAACAGTTCCCGAAAGTCTTAACTCATTTCAGCAGTAACTCAAAAGTACACAGTCCAAAGTCTCATCTGAGACAAGGCAAGTCCCTTCCATCAATGAGTTTGTAAATTCAAAAGCACATTAGTTACTTCCTATATACAATGGGGGTACAGGCATTGGATAAATATAGCCATTCCAAATGGGAGAAATTGGAAAAAACAAAGGGGCTACAGGCCCCATGCAAGTCTGAAATCCAGCAGTGCAGTGAATTCTTAAAGCTCCAAAATGTTCTCCCTTGACTTCGTGTCTCACATCCAGGTCACACTAATATAAGAAGTGGGTTCCTATAATCTTGGGCAGCTCTGCCCCTGTGGCTTTGCAGGGTACAGCCTCCCTCCTGTGCGTTCATTGGCTGGCATTGAGTTTCTGTGGCTTTTTCAGGCACATGGTGCAAGCTTTCGGTGGATCTACCATTCTGGGGTCTGGAGGACAGTGGCCCTCTTCTCACAGCTCCACTAGGTGATGCCTCAGCATGGACTCTGTGCAGGGGCTTCAACCCCACATTTCCCTACTGCACTGCCCTAGCAGATGTTCTCCAGGAGAGCCCTGCCCCTGCAGCAATCTTCTGCTTGGGCATCCAGGCATTCCTATATAACTTTTGAAATGTAGACAGAGGTTCCCAAATCTCAGTTCTTGACTTCTGTGCACCTGCAGGCAAAACATCATGTGGAATATGCCAAGGCTTGGGGCCTGCACCATCTGAAGCCACAGGCTAAGCTCTAGATTGGCCTCTTTCAGCCATGGCTAGAGCAGCTAGGATGCAGGTCACCAGTTCCCTGGCTGCACACAGCACAGGGACCCTGGGCCTGGCTGAGAAAAACACTTTTTCCTCCTAGGCCTCCAGGCCTGTGATGGAAGGGTCTGCCGTGAAGACTGCTGACATGCCCTGGAGACATTTTCCCCATTATCTTGAGGATTAACACTTGGCTCCTCGTTACTTATGCAAATCTCTGAAGCCAGATTGAATTTCTCCTCAGAATTTCTCCTCAGAGAATGTGATTTTCCTTTCTATCACATTGTCAGGTTGCAAATTTTTCAAACATTTATGCCCCATTTCCCTTTTAAAACTGAATGCTTTTAACAACATCCAAGTCACATTTTGAATGCTTTGCTGCTTAGAAATTTCTTCCACCAGATACCCTAAATCATCTCTCTCATTTTCAAAGTTCCACAGATCTCTAAGGCAGGGGCAAAGTGCCACTGATATCTTTGCGAAAACATAACAAGTGTCACCTTTGCTCCAGTTCCTAACAAATTCCTCATCTCCACCTGAGAGAACCTTGGTGTGAACCTTATTGTTCATATCTCTCTATTACCATATTGGGCAAAGCCATTCACCAAGTGTCCAGGAAATTCTAAACTTTCCCACATTTTTCTTTCTTTTTCTGAGCCCTCCAAACTATTCCAGCCTCTGCGTGTTACCTAGTTCGAAAGTTGCTTCCACATTTTCAGGTATCTTTTCAGCAATGCCCCACTCTACCAATATCAACTTACTGTATTAATCCATTTTCACACTGCCGATAAAGACATACCCAAGGCTGGCCAATTTACAAAAGAAAGAGGTTTCATTGGACTTACAGTTCCATGTGGTTGGGGAAGCCTCACAATCATGGTGGAAGGCAAGAAGGAGCAAGTCCTATCTTACATGATGGCAGCAGACAAATAGAGAATGAGGAAGATGCAAAAGTGGAAACTCATAATAAAACCATCAGATCTCATGAGACATTCACTACCATAAGAACAGTATGGAAGAAACTGCCCCCATGATTCAATAATCTCCCAACAGATCCCTCCCACAACACATGATAATTATGGGAGTACAATTCAAGATGAGATTTGGGTGGAGACACAGAGTCAAGTCATATCAGGAACCTCCACCTAGATTTCAGAGGATATATATGGATGTCCAGGCAGAAGTGTGCAGCAGGGGCAGAGCCCTCATGGAGAACCTCTGTTAGGACAGTGTGGAAGGGAAATGTGGAGTGTGAGTCGCCACACAGAGTTCACACTAGGGGGCTGCCTAGTGTAGTTGTGAGAAGAGAATTACCCTCTTTAAGACACCAAAATGATAGATCCACTGAAAGCTTGCGCTTTATGCCTGGAAAAGTTGTAGACACTTAATGCCAGCCCATAAAAGCAGCTGGGATGGGGGCTCTACCCTGCAAAGCCACAGGGGTGGAGCTGCCCAAGACCATGGAAAACCACCTCTTGCATCAATATGATCTGGATTTGAGACATAAAGTCAAAGGAGATCATTTTGAAGCTCTAAGATTTGACTGCTCTGATGGATTTTGGACTTGCATGGGTCTTGTAATCCCTTTGCTTTTTTCCAGTTTCTGCCATTGGAACATGAGCATTTATCCAATGCCTGTATCCCACACTATATCTAGGAAGTAACTAACTTGCTTTTAATTTTACAGGCTTATAGAAAGGACTTGCCTTGTCTCAGATGAGATATTGAATTGTGGACTTTTGAGTTGATGCTAAAATGAGTTAAGACTTTGGGGGACTATTGGGAAGGCATGAATGTGTTTTGAAATGTGAAAGAGACATGAGATTTTGGAGGGGCCACGGGTAGAACAACATGGTTTGACTCTGTGTCCTCACCCAAATCTCACCTTGAATTGCAATAATCACTGTGTGACAAGGGCAGGATCAGGTGGAGATAATTGAATCATAAGGGCTGTTGCCCCATACTGTTTTCATGGTAGTGAATAAATCTGATGAGATCTGGTGGTTATATGAATGTGAGTTCCCCTGCACAAGCTCTCTCTTGCCTGTCACCACGTAAGACAAGACTTTGCTTCTCCTTCACCTTCCACCATGATTGTGAGACTTCTCCAGCCATGTAGAATTGTGATTCCATTAAACCTCTTTCCTTTTAAATTGCCCAGCCTTTGGTATGTATTTATTAGCAACACGAGAACAGATTAATACAACCATATTGCTCTAACTGTGGACTTTCCTTGTGTCTAATCTACTCCTACCTTGTTAATATTGACTCCATGTATTATTGCTCAACTAGACTCTGACACCAGAGGGAAAAAAATCCTCCCCAAATATCAATTTTCTCTTGTCAGACATGGGGGAAACAGAAATGTCTAGAAGAAGAAGCATAGACTCCATTGTGTGGGGTGTTTTGGCCACAGTAGTGGCAGCCTCTTTCCCCTCTCCAATGAACTCTGCCATTTAGAGACCTTTCAATTCTGCTCAAGGACTCTGTGCATTGGGAGGGTATGTGATCCTGCTAGTAGCCATTGATTCTTATGCTCCCA
This sequence comes from Rhinopithecus roxellana, assembly GCF_007565055.1. Lineage (NCBI taxonomy): Eukaryota > Metazoa > Chordata > Mammalia > Primates > Cercopithecidae > Rhinopithecus > Rhinopithecus roxellana. The sequence goes on from NC_044554.1 coordinate 67,504,657, forward strand.
GCACTGTTTTCTCCTCCTTGGGGCATTTCTCTTTTTTAAAAAAAAATAAAGGAAATACTGATAATAATAAAAAGAAAAGAAAAGAGGAGTATAGAAGAAACAATCAAGAAAAACAACTAGGGGATACTAGGCTTAATACATCGGTGATGAAATAATCTGTAAAACAACAAACTAGAACTTGGAACCCTGAACATAAAAGTTTAAAAAAAAAATCAGAAATTCAACCATGACTAAGAAAAAAGTACAGTTTTAACAAAAAGAGAAAGAAAAGAAAAGAAAAAACCGGCGGGGGGGGGGGGGGCTTCTTCTGTCTTCTCCCACCAATGTAACATACACAATCCACCTAGAGGGCACTGATAAGAGATGTTCAAGAAATTAAATAACCCCTCCTGCCCAGAGAGCATGTCACAATATGCCAAGTAGGTCAGGGGCTCCAAATCAAGGTGACCTCGGTTACTCAGAGGAGTTCCCATTATGAACTCTCTGCCCACATGTACACTCCTGGTGGTTATTTCCACTGTTGGGGTCAAATAATTTAAAATGTTGTGAGCAATTTGTCCTTGAGCAAATTTGTTCCTGAGCAAATTTGTTCCATCATTACTGATTCTATCAGTAATGATAGAATCTTGGTTGTGAAGGCACAGACCAGTCTCAACTACTTGGCCCATGTAATGTTGGATAACTGCATATTCAATAACTTTCTGAAGTCTAGCCAAAGACAGTCTGTGCAATTGCTGAACATCTTGCATTGCACCTGGGTTCATGAAACTACTAAAGTAACACAGTCCATAATAAGGCTTAGACAGAAGGCCTCCTGGCTAACTAAAGATTACTCTAATGGGATATGCAATGTCTCTTGCTGGCTTGGCTATTTTTGCTTCTTCAGGAAGACCTGATCATCCTGCTTAGAGTGACTTTGTGTCTGGTGTGTGATTGCCTTAGACGGTTTCATTATTACGATAAAAGCCTCTCATCTCTGACTTAGTCTAGTTAGTGATGGGGTAGCCTATGCTTCTTTCCTGGACACTGAAGATCAAGTAGTAATGTTCAGGAGTCTGATTCCAGACAAAAATCGTATGTGTACTCTTTGAGGCCAAAACCTAAGACTTGACAAAGCTTTGGTAGATCTCATAGGAGAAGCTTTCTCCATCACAGCAGACCCAGTGTACAGCCAGTGCATTAGTCTTCTGGAGAGAGGTGCAGTCAAGGATCTATCTTCTCCAGGCCTGGCCTGCTGTGGTCATACGCATATCTGCCTTCATAAATCAGGTGCAGGAGGTCTAAATCCAAGACCTTACCGAGGTGAAAGAAGCTTGCCAAAGACACATTTCTCCATTCTGACTCAATATTTTTCAACTCCTAGTCCTTCCCTTCTCCCACTTTCGTGCCTGCTGTGTCTATCAAAGATAATGTTCTTTTTCTTGGGACTCTTCAGTAGTGAGAAACACATTCCTCCCACCACCCCACCTGTGCTGCATATCATGTGACCCTTACTCAATGCCATTCTCTGTGGGAAATACAATACTCTGAAGCTGGCACCCTTTTCATTTGCTTTTTGCCTGCACATTGCAGTAGGTTAATAAAGCCTTGATGGTTACCTTCAGATTGTGTCATTGTCTCACTTGACCACTTCAACACCTAGCTACTCAAAAATATTTTATGAAAAATATATTTTCCAAAAAGTGTAGTGAGAGAATCATTAGGGAAATGCAAAGTGCAACTACAATGAAATCTCCATTCACACCCATTCAGATGGATTCTATTAAAGACACAGAACATAAATGTTGGTGAGGATGTAGAGAAATTGGAACCCTTATGCACTGTTGGTGTGAATGTAAAATGATACAGTCCTTGTGGTAAAAAGTATAATGGTTCCTCAAAAATTTAAACATATAATGAATGTGTGATCAAAGATCCCACTTCTAGATATATGCTCAAAGGAATGGAAAGCAAGCTCTAAAAGAGATATATGTAAACCCATATTCATAGCAGCATTAGTCACAATTGCTAAAACGTGAAAGCAACCCATGTGTCCATCAACAGATGAATGGATAAGCAAAATGTGATCTACCCATATAATGTATATTATTCAGTCTTAAAAATAAAGGAAATTATCATGTACACTATGACACAGATGAAGGTAGTGTACATTATGCTAAGTGAAATAAACCAGTCACAAAAAGACAAATACTGTATGTTTCTAGTTATATGAGATATTCAGGGTGGTAAAAATCATAAAGACAGAAAGTAGAATAGTGGTTAACAGGATATAGGGGAAGGAGAGAATGAGGAATTATTATGAAATGTGTACAGTGTTTCAGTTTTCCAGCATGAAACAAGTTACAGAATTACATGTTGGTGACTGTTTTACAAAACTATCACTGTATTATATTCCATTGACTTGTACACTTAAAAAGAGTTAAGATAGTAACTTTTATGTTACATATATTTTATGACAGTGAAAAATGGAAGTTTAGTGACAAGAATTGTTTAGTGAGAAGAAAAAAGTTTCCTAAGGAAAAAATGTACCTTTTCCAAGATTCTTAAATTTCTAGATTAATGGAAGACAATTGTATTCTCACATCTGCTTCTATTTTCAATCTGCTCAACTGGAGTATATGAGGATATTTTGGCTTCCTATAGACACGTTGTTGGAAATGGGGTGAACATTTAATTAGACTTTTCTGTTAATTGTGAATTTTTAAATTAATATTGTACAAAAAGTTAAGTAACATTTTCTTAAAGATTAATTGCTGCTTGGAGTCTGGAACCGTATCAGTGAAGTTTTGGTATTCTGTTACACTAAAATCTCTTGGTCTATCTTCTAATTTGAGTGATTCTTTCACCCGTGTCTGATTTCATAACATGAATTAGTTATTTAAAATTATTAGTTCCCTAACTTATGCAGATTTTACATATATTGACACATTTCATTATATAATAGTAAAACTCATCTTCACCTGTGTAACCATGAATCTGATCAGAAAAACCCTTAAGTATCAGGAAAGTGTCAAACATGATGTTGGATACAAGTTTCCCATCATTCTAGGTTTTTTTTTTTTTTTTTCTTTTTGGAAAGCTCAAATTTTTTCATTGGCAGTATTGTCAGTAGTTTCCCTTGAAATGGCAGACTTACTCTGTGGATTTAGTTCTTCAGATAAGAACGATAATCCATTCAAACAAACAAACAAAAAAAACAGCAGCTAGTTTCGCTGAATAAAACTAGTTACACAACTGTTTTTCCTTGAAGTAATAATTACACTTCAGTTTACAGCAGAAAGTCTTTATACATGTTTTTCATTAATCCAGAGCATATTAAAAATATACTCATGTCAACATTTAATGAAAGTGAACAATATTTTACTGAATTATCAAAGACATTCTCAGTGAAAATGACTGTTTTTTTCTTTTAACAGTGAGTACACTGTTATGAGGACTGTAATGGCTGCTCATATTATTTGGTAACACTTCCTTGATTCTTGCTAAGATGTTGGTGGTTTTCCTTACTATTACTTTTGCATAATTAGTAAAAATTCCAAGATGCCTACACAGTAAAAAGGGCAAATGACATCTTGACATTGTTATGATATTTGTATATTTGTTTTGAGATCGCCAAAACCCTGAAAATGTCTCAGGGACCCCCCGGAGTTCCACAGACCACAGTTGGAGAAAGGTGATCTGGGTTGTAAAGAGGGCAAATTGAGTATGCATTATTTCCCTGTGCTTATTTGGCAAATTCCACTAAATAACAGAAAAGCGTTTTTCAGGAATGTATTAAAAATGTCAAGGAGAATGGGAAAGGATAGAACAATAATGTTTTGGAAGCTGGAGATGGATGAATGATAACAGCTGATGTCACAGATTAGAGAGAACTAAAGCTTAAGCCAGAATGGAGAAAGTGGAGAAGTCATCTTTATATCAGTGAGCTCCAAAAGAGTTCAAGAAAGGCAAACCTGTGAACATTTTTAGGTTAAAACATGAGGACTAATGAAAAGCACTTTTAAAATTTATTGCATATCCCAGACTCCTTTTCTCACACCATCTATGCATGTGATTACCTGAGCAGAAGCCAGATTTATTTTCTAGAGAGAGTAAAATGGTAGATATCTGGAGCAGGGGGTATCAGAAACAGGTACTAGCAGGGTGAAGATTAATGTGCTAAGAACAGGGTATTGATTGTATATCTATTTAATAAATGCTTAGATTTCCTTCAGCTTCTAAAATGCTGCCATCTAGGTCTATAATCCCCAAGGAAGAAAAATAATTGAACTGTCAAAGGGAACCTGTCAAACCGCATAGGAAAGGGACAAGATTCAGATTTCTTCACTGGTTCTCCAAGTGAAGAGGGCCAGTCAGGTTGCCCAACTATGAGGCCCATGATATGCAAGTTTCTAATCAGGTTTTTATTAGCCTATAATTGAATTGTATCATTTGTGTAAAATTCTTACTGTCTTTATTTAAATATTTGACCCCAGCTGCTCAAGAGGCTGAGGCAGGAGAATTGCTTGAGGCTAAGGTAGGAGAATTGCTTGAGGGTGGAGGTTGCAGTGAGCCGGGATAAGGCCACTGCGCTCCAGCCTGGGTGACAGAGTAAGACTCCATCTCAAAAAAAAAAAAAAAAAAAAAAACAACAACAAAAACACACACACACACACTTGATGAAATTCATGAGTAAAGTCTGGAGTTTACTGTGTTGGAATGTTTTTGACTATGATTGCGGTTTTCTTAAAATACATAAGATCATTGAGTTTATATGTTTCTTCTGTCAGCTTTGTTTTGTTTTTCAAATGAATATTCCATTTCTGTAATTTTTGGCATAAAATTGTCATTGCTCACTTCTCTTTTTATGTCTGAAAGATCTGTGTTCATTTCCACTTTTCATTTTCAACATTGCTGGCTCTCTCTTTTTTTCTCTCTCATTAAACAGCCTTGACAACATTTCATGAATTTTATTGATATTTCCAAAGAACAAATTCATGTGATTATTGATTTTCTTTCATATATATATTTTTTCCTTTTTATGATCTCTGCCCATATCCTTCCTAATACTCTCTTTGGGTTTAATATGCTGTCCGTTTTTAGCTTATTGAAATGAGAGACTGGATAATTCATTTTTTTCTGTCTCCTTTTAGGATGTGACATTTCAGTAACTCTAAGCCCCAATTTGCCTGAATATCATAAGTTCTAATTATCATTCAGATTATTTATTTCTTATTATATGATTCAAAATATCTTTGAATTTCATAGTTACTTCTTCTTTGACCCGTGGCTTATTGAAATATGCACCAATTAATTTACTGACATCTGACTTTTTAGTTACTAGTTCTGCTATTGATCTTCTGGAAATTCCCGTCCTTTGCAAATTTTTGAGGCTACGATGTGACTCAATGTGTGGTCAGCTACAGCAAGTGGTATTTTGGTTCTGAAAAATAATATTGTGTCTGCCATTGTTGGGTAAAGTGAATGTATATTATCTATATATTATATCTGTATTCATATCTGTATCTATCTGCCTACATATCTATCTATGATGGTTAATTTTATGTGTCTATTTAACTGCACCATAGGTTTCCCTGATATTTATTTGGTTAACTGTTATTTTTGGGTTATCTGTGAGAGTGAGCATTTGAATCTGGAGGCTGAGTAAATCTCAGCTCAGAAATACCCCACTGTGTGTGGGCATCACCTAATCCACTGAGTGTCTGAATAGAACAAATGGCAAAGGAAGACAGAATTTACTTTTTCTTACTGTTTGAGTTGGTACATTGATCCTCTCCTGCTGTAAGACCAGGACTTAAATCATCAGTGCTGCTTCTCCTAAAGACTTCAGACCTGGACTGGAACTATGTCACCCTTTTTTCTCTGTCTGTAGCTTGTAGATGACAGATTGTGGAATCTAATCTCCATAATCACATGAGTCAATTCCTTATATTATAAATCTCTCTCTCTCTCCTGCTCTCTCTCTCTTTCTCCCGCTCTCTCTCTCTCTCTCTCTTGTTCTCTGTGTGCATATGCGTGTGTATGTGGTTATTTGTGGAAAAAATTTTAAAAATGGAATTAAAAAATAAAAGCTGTAAACTTTATTTCCCAACATAAGCTCCATTAAAGTTAAGAAACTTTTTAAAGTAATGATACAAGCCGTTTAGTCCATTTCCAAAGAACTGAGGGCCCTGGGAATTTAACTCTGTCAGTGAAGTCTTGTTTTACATTATTAACTGAAGAAAAAATCGGTGCCCTTTACAGACTTTTTAAGACTAAGAAACAAAGAGAAGTCAGAAGGCACTAAATCATGACTGTAGCATGGGAACCTAATGATTTCAAATTGACACTCTCACAAAATTCCTCTTGTTTGGTGAGAGAGCGAACAGGAGCAATGTTGTGGTGGGGAAGGAGTCTGTGGTGAAGCTTTCCCAAGAGTTTTCTTCGCTAAAGTTTTGGCTGAGTTTTTCAAAAAACTCTCAGAACAAGCAGATGTTATTATTATTTGGAACTCCAGAAAGTCAACAAGGAAAATGCCTTGAACCTCTCAAAAGGCTGTGGCCATGACCTTTGCTCTTGACCAGTCCACTTTTGCTTTGACTAGACCATTTCCACCTCTTGGTAGCTATTACTTTGATTGTTCTGTCTTCAGGATGATATTGGTAAAACCATGTTTTATCTCCTGCTACAATTCTTAGAAGAGGTGCTTCATGATTTTGATCCCACATTTTAAACATTTTCATTGAAAGCTCTGCTCTTGTCTGCTTAGAATACAATGGTTTTGGCACCTATTGAGTGGAAATCTTTTTTACTTTATTTTTTTAGTCAGAATTGTGTAAGTTGAACCAATTGACATATCTGTGGTGTCGGTTATTGTTTCTGCTGTTAATCCTTGGTCCTCTTCAGTTAAGGGCTTTTCTTCCTGGAAAATGGATATGGATAGTCTGCTGCCGCAGGCTTCATCTTCAACATCATTTATCCCTTCTTAAAATGAGTTATACGTTTGTAAACTGATAATTTCTTAGGGGCATTGGTCCCATAAACCTTTTATAAAACATTGAGGATTTCACCATTCTTCCACCCAAGCCTTGCCATAAATTTGATGCTTGTTCTTGCTTCCATATGAGCAGAATTCATGTTTGTCTAGTAGGGGCTCTTTTCAAACTGGCATCTCATATTTCTTAGTGCCTCAAACGAGACTTTGTTTAGATATGTTACAAAAAGTCATTACAAATTTATTCTCATGGAAAACTTTGAAATGTATGCATGGTTTCCTCATAATATACATTTTTGATGAACTTTTTGGAGATCCCCAGTATATACTAATAAAATAGATAGATTAGATGGATAGATAGATACCAGTCAATTTGATCAAATTTTTAACTGTGCTGTTCATCATATCTTTATATCACTAATAATTTTTATGTGATTTTTCAACACGTTTTGTGATAGACCGTAGGTGTTAAAGCCCACCATGATGACCACTTTTACTTTTTGTTCTGTCAATTATTTTTTCTTTCGGTGGAAGGACTGTAATCCTCTAATGGAAGAATAATATCTTTTAAATAAGGGCTTAAATTTTATATATATAATGTATATCATATATTATACATATTGTATATATTATATCATATATATTATATATTTATGTGTATGTATAATATATGTTGTTTATATTATATATTATTTCTGTTATATTTATATTATATTATGTATTATATATAATATAGTGAGAGTGCAGTAAATTTTCCTACACTGGGCACACCTATTTACCAAGCACTCAACTCAGTAAACCACAATGCCAGCATTCCAGAAGGTCTTTCCATGCCCACTTCAAACAATTTAACTTCTGTCTCTTCAAGGTACCCAACATGCTGATTTTCATCACCAAAGATGTGTTTTGTTTGCCTTTTGACTTTCTATAAACGAAATAATAAATACGTATTTATGTATGTCTGGCATTTTTGTGCATCCTTAAGTGCACCAGTTTTGCTATAATGAGTTTTGCAGTATGTAGTTGTAGTTTGTTCATATTCCTTGACATATAGTATTCTACTTTGTGAGTCTCTCACAATACAAGTGTACATTTCTATCTTTCTTCATGGAAACATTTGTCCTTACTTCATAGAAATTATGAGGAAGTTTTATGGTAGTGTTTTTATTTTTAAATCTCACTGTAAATATCAGTTCAATAGTAGAAGGTAGGATAAGTTGAAGGAAGAGAGATGCATTAATCAAAGTGGTGAGGAAGTGCCTTGACTATCGTCCCAGCTACTTGGGAGGCTGAGGCAGGAGAATCGCTTAAACCCAAAAGACAGAGGTTGAGGTGAGCTGAGATCATGCCACTGCACTCCAGCCTTGGTGACTGAGCGAGACTCCGTCTTAAAAAATAAAAAATAAAAAATAAAAATAACAGTATCAAATAATTCCTCTGGACAGTGGTGGAAAACAACATATTTTGTCACAATATTTTTCCCCTTAGGAAAATAAAAAAAACAATATCTCTGGCTTTTCTTGTAGTTTTGATTTCATGATGAACTATGACTTGATAGTAAAGTAAGGCTTTTATATTTCACCCTAGAAAGTTTTTCTTTTTTTTTTTTTTTCAGACGGAGTTTTGCTCTTGTTACCCCAGACTGGAGTGCAATGGCATGATCTCCTCTCACCGCAACCTCCACCTCCACCTCCCAGGTTCAAGTGATTCTCCTCAGCCTCCTGAGTAGCTGAGGCATGCAGCACCATGCCCAGCTAATTTTGTATTTTTAGTAGAGATGAGGTTTCTCCATGTTGGTCAGGATGGTCTCGAAATCCCAACCTCAGGTGATACACCCGCCTTGGCCTCCCAAAGTGTGGGGATTATAGGCATGAGCCACGGTGCCCAGCCACCCTAGAAACATTTTTTAAAATCCTGGAGTTAATTTATTCATATAATTCACAAAACTGTATTGAACCTATATCATATGTTAGGCACTTAGCTAGAGTATTTTTAAAGATGAATAAAACATAGTACAATTCAGATTCTTTGTGTAGGAATAGCAGTCTAAAGGTCTTCAAAGCCAACAGTTTAGTATTGAGCATACTGCTATGAGATTTCCCAAAGAAGGTTATAATTAAGCTGGGTGTTGAAAAAGGAGCAGAAGTTTTGCAAGCAGAGAGACAGAAAATGGCATTCAATAAAGAATATCATATGCATGTAAAAGCATGTGTCATCAGTTTGTAATAGTCAGCTAGAAGAGGTCAGAATCTCAGGCTTACTGGAATCACTAATAAGATTTGAGAGAAATTAGACAGAACCAAATTGCAAAGTGATTTGTCTACATGTCATAATAAAAAGTTAGAACTGTATCTTCTAAGTAATGCAAGTCCACTATGAAGTGGAAGAATGAAGCGATCTTTGTAGTTTCATTTACATTACTATTTCTTACCTCTTCTAAGTCTAAATTTTTATTCTGTGTTTTTATTGGCTTTTATTCATATTAGTCAGCTACACATTTTTAAAGCAACTAAGTAGTCATTTCCCAGCCCTGTGATACTTAGGCATAGGACATGGGACCAGTAAAAGAGAGATGGGAAACATGTAGTTAGAAAATTAGAACATGAGTCAGAACCAACCTTCATTCCTCCCCATCCTCCTCCCAACCACCCACCCTCCTTTCCTCACTTTTCTATTCTTTTCCTCCTTCCCCTCCCTCCCTCCCTCCCTCCCTCCCTCCCTCCCTCCCTCCCTTCTTTCCTTCCTTCCTTCCTTCCTTCCTTCCTTCCTTCCTTCCTTCCTTCCTTCCTTCCTTCCTTCCTTCCTTCCTTCCTTCCTTCCTTCCTTCCTTCCTTCCTCCATTTGTTTTATTCTCTCTCTCCCCCTCCCTCTTTCCTTCCTCCCTTTCTTACCACAAGTATCTATTCTAGACATTCTATATTGCCAGTCAATGTTTTACACATCTGTAATCCAGAAGTTATCTTTTGATAAAGGGGAACAAAAAATGAATAACGGGTAAATATATGATTGATCTAGCTTCTAGTTTAATGCCTGAAACAAGTATAATCTCTGTGTAACATGTAGATTGAGGCTTTTGGAGTAAACTGACCTTTCATTCAGTTCCATTTTTACCACAATCATGTGACCACAAGCACATTACTTAAACTGCCTGGATGGAATTCAGTGTCCCAACTGATATAACGGTGATATCTTAATGTATATGTTTGAATATTAAATAATGTAATATTTTAATGTATCTGATATATCATAAATATGCATGTTACTTATTCAAAGGCATTTATTATATATTTATTGAACAAGTCTGAGTAGAATATGAAGAAAACCAGAAAGTTTGCTTTATTGAAAATTAAGAAAATAAAAAAGCTCAAAAGAAAAAAGATTTCCACAAAGAAAAAACATGTTTTACAAACTTTTGCCATTCTCGATTTTTACATTTCTATTTCTTACTCTTCTTTATCTAAACTTTTATTCTCAGTCTTTCCATTGTTTTTTCTTCATATTAGGGAACTTAGCAACAATACCATGTGTACAAGTACCCCTCAAACTCAGAGACTTATCAATGTATACTTTTATTTTATAATTACTGAGTTCTCTCACTCTTCTTAGACAAATGAAGTGATTTATTTTGTTTATTAGAAAACCAGAACTTGATTAATCAATTAGAAGCAGCAAATATCTTCAATAAATTTTTGATTGCTTCACTGATACTTTTCAATTATTTCTATTGCGTTTTTTAAAAACACTGAGAGGCATGAGCAAAATAATAGTGTTTCAGCATCAACTAAAATTCTAGTTCACGCATTCATCTTTAATAACTGCACCATCCAACAATACATTGAAAAAGTGATTCACTATAACCCAGATCAATAAAGTCATTAATCATTTTTTCTCTATAGGACAGATGATAAATCAGCCTATTGCACAAGAGAAAATTTGGCCCTTTGTTTTCCTAGAAGCTTAAATATATGTATTAAATATATTTATGTAATATATTATACATTAAATTTATATATAATACCTTTGTTATATTAATTCCTTAATATCCACTGACTAGATAAGCCATTTTATATCACTGAGATTTTGTATTTTAGTTCCTTTTTTTACTTTTATATTCAGTGCTTAGAATAATGCCTTCTACAATATAAATACTATTTTTAAATGAATGAATTGCCAATAATTTGTGTAATTAACATGTACTGAAAGCCATTTGTCTATGTAACAAAAGCCATTGTCTATACTTAATACATAGTGATATGTATTAAGACATTGACCTATTATTAACTCATTGAGCACTGGCTCATCCATAGTACTGGCCCATCCATACTATCTTTACTATTTCCTGCAGTTTAGTAGTTTTAGTTTACAGTTTAGTACAAAATAGTAAAGAGATATATAAATATAATACATCGGAAAACACGCCTATAACGAAATTAATACAGATAAAAGCCTTTAGGAATTCTGAAGAGGTAGTGATCATCTTATTTGGGTAGAGAAAAATTGGTCATAATACATGAAAAAACAGGCCAATGGACAACATTTGGAAACACATGTTAATATATTAAAAAAATACATAAAACATGGCTCATTCGTATTTAATTGCAATATATTATCTTTCCAATGTGTTGTTTCTCATTAGCAATGCATAGTTCAACGTGATTTGCAAAATTGAAAGGAATGTGGTTCATTACCATAATTTTAACAATTTTGTCAAATGAATCTGTGATATTCTGCTGTAAAAATGTTGTCTCTGATTTTCACCGGAAAAAAAAAAAATGTTTATCTTTAGTATTACCTGTAGGGCAAAATGAAGGTATAAAATCTATAAAGAAATATAATAATATTATTTATTTTTCTAGATTGCATGGCTACTATGCTCGGGCAAAATAGGTTTTCTCAAGCTTTGCCTATATGCTATCACCTTTGAGATAAAATTTACAATTTGCCTTAACATATCCAATACTTATTTATTTTCATTGTTCTTTCAACATATGAAAAACCACGTTGACAAAAGCCAATTCCTTACTTATGTGCTTATCCTTTTGAGTGAGTTACAGTAAACCTTGGTGCTAATTGCTGGTTGTATAACCCTAGGTAAGTTCATAATCTTACTGAACTTAAGTATTGGAAACTAAAAAATGAGAAATATATACAATGTATAAAATTATTGAGATTATTAAATTAGACACTTTTTCTAAAGTATATGCCACACATGCTGGCATTTATTATTACTATTTATTGTTTTTTGAGACAGGGTCTCACTTCCTCACCCAGACTGGAGTGCAGTGGCATGTTCTTGGCTCACTGTAACCTCTGCTTTTCAGGTTCAAGTGATTCTCCTGCCTCAGCCTCACAAGTAGCTGGGATTACAGGCATGCACCACCACACCTGGCTAATTTTTGTATTTTTAGTAGAGATGGGTTTTCGCCATGTTGGCCAGACTGGTCTTGTACTCCTGGCCTCAAGTGATTCACCTGCCTCCGTCTTCCAAAGTGCTGGGATTACAGGCATGAGCCATTGTGCCAGGCATATATTATTTATTTTAAAGATGAAATGCTTACGGTGATAATATTCTTTTTACTAAAGATTATTTTGCTCCTCTCAAGATCACATCCTTTTTGGAGATCTTTCCCAGATAAACATATTTATATTTTATACTGTTTATGTTGACAACTTCTATTCAATAAATCAGATTTCATCATTAAAATAAAGACAAAAACAACGTTAAAACCCAGTATCTGGTTGGTCACAAACACTTGTTATATTTTTCTTCACAGTTTTTAAAATTCTTGAAATATTACATGTTAAATTGAAGCTAACCTCACTCACCAAAAACTTTTTTGATAATATTTAAAATAAAATAATCTATTTTTCCCACTTCCATTAAAAAAATAGTATATTTTAAATTTAGAATATTGTCCCTGGTAACCTAAGAGAAATATTTACTAGGTGAGGTTTCCCTCATATCTGGAACACACAGACCCGATGCTTCACTGTTGCACCAAACTTAGTTAATATCTGTAATTAATTATGTAATTAAATTTGTAATTTTCTGTCTTTTCCTCTAAAATATATACTCCATGAATGGAAGATCTGTATCTTTCTTTTATGTCTCAATTGTTTAATAATAGAAAGAAAATATTGAATAATTATCTTCTATTTAATCGGTTAAAAAATTGTTCCTACCCCTGAGAGGTAAATGCACATATATGTCTATGATTGTACGACAAGTCTATGTAAAGGAACTGAATTTTATCAGAACAAAATTTAGGCAGGATCTCACTTTTGTATGTGATAATCTTTCCAGTCCTCTTGGTCACAACAATAGCATTGTCCAATAGTAATATAAACTGGGCTGCAAATGTTAGTCATATTGTAATTTTAAATTTTCGGTTATCACATTATAGAAGTACACTGAAACTAGTGACATTGATTTTAATAATGTCTAATTAAATCAATATCTAAAGATATAGTTTCACCATGTAATCCTTTTAAAATGTTAATAATATATAATATTTTTTGTACTAAGTCTTTGAAATGGGTGTGTATTTATACCTACAGTAAATCTCAATTCAAGCCAGCTACATTTAAAGTGCTAAAAAGCCACATATGGCTAGTGGCTATGATACAGCACAGCTCTAGAACAGAAGAGAAGATATTAAAGCAATTTTCTTTACTAGAAAGAACATTAAAATATTTATTTAATAGAGATAACTTTATAAACTGTTTTCAAAAGTTGACATACATTATTAGAAATCTAGCTTTTAACCCTTATTTTTACAGAGGTTGATTGCTTGAGATGGAGTTGTAACTTTCTTCTAGTGACTTTATCTCTGCTTTTTGATTTCTGCAGAGAAAACCTGCTACCCTTCATGCTTTCCATTTCATTTTATTCTCTTTACTTTTTCAAATATGTTTTGTCTTTCATTTTTTCAAAGTAACTAAATGGAAAGAGACTAACAGTGTTTTAAATTTGGGGATTTATTACATTTTGAATTTTCAGGTCTAGTGCCTGGGGGAAAAATGTTCTTCATTGAAGTAAATTATTTCCTGCAAAACGTCTATGAAAAGTTTGTTGATGTGGTAAATATTGTTTGTCAGATTGTGTTCAGAAACACATTTTCAGAGCTCTGTTATTCCAGAATTTTCACAAAAGTTGTCCACGTTCATACCTTCAAACAGGAAGAATGAATTTGTCGTGCTCCTTGCTCTGATGCTTTCTGATTCAACTTTAATTTTGTATAGTTCAAGATGCTGGATTGCTTTTGGTGTTCTAATCATGATTCTTCCCAAGAAATATTGGTGGGCAACAACCCCTACTCTTATTTATCTGTGTCCTATAATGATACTTCAGTTATTTTTATGTGTATGCTGTACAGTCATAAATCAACAAAGGCTTTTTCTTTTGAGTACTTGGGCACACAGGCTTCCCACACAATTTATTCCAGGGGCATCACACAGAATTTTGTAGAATTCTGGCTTATGCGGTCTTTCTCTATCTCTACCTCTTTCCCTTCGGCTTTTATTAAATTGGATTGAGCAAGCTGTATCAAGTATAGCTATGGATCATGAATCTCTTTTCAAAACAGACCACTTTTCAAAAGTATTATGAAAAGACAAAACTTCAGGCATTTAAAAGGCTGATAATTATCATTTCAATTGGCCTATTTAATGTAAACTAGCCATTGTATGTTATTGTAGTCCTAAATGCAGAAAATAGAATACTAAAATGACACGTATTTTGAAATGTCAAAGCTTTGAAAAGAAAATAAAAATTTTGCAGGGCATAAATTCTAAATGTTACTGATTTGGAGCTAATGTTATCTGATGCAATTCAGTCTTTTTTCTTCTCATATTCCCATTTTTTATCTATGTTTTGAAAAAAGCACAATTTAATATAAATAAAATTTACTTTATGCAACAAAGTGAGAATTTCAAGGAAATTAGTTTCCAAGACAGTAATGGAAAGTGCTTATTTTTGCCTCTGCACAACAAACTCAAAATTTCATCTAGCAAAAGTATTCAAGTAGCAATTATATATCGCTAAAAATATTTCAAGAAACACACACACTAGAACAATTTCAAAGTGTACTTTATTAAATATTTAAATATGCCCAACTATTCACAAATATCTTTGTCTTTTTCCCCTTTATTCATCACCTCCAGCCTACCAGTGTGTTCCTTCTTATGCACAAATACTGACATTTTAATGTGTTATTTCTGAACTTATAAAGTATATCATATTTATAATTAAATAATCCTAATTATCTGAAAAAACTAGTAAGTGGAATGCCCAACTTGGTATTTTTAAAAATTATGACTGTCTAAATTCTGAGGAGAAGGAAAGCCCATTTTTAATGCTGTCATGAAATGATCTATTCAATAGCCTCTTCTAGCAATGTTTTTCTAATTATCACATTTCTCCAATGATTTTTAAAACGTTGATTATTTTAACACTCTAAAGAAAAATAATATTCTTTTGTGTAAAAATAGGAGGCAGTATCCCCAAGAGATAGAATTACAGCCACAGAAGGCAGTTATACTTGACCAGCTGTTCTATGACACAGTGCAAGTAGGAATCCAAAAAAAGCAAATATGTATTTGGGGCAAGATTCTGAGCTGCATCACTGACTTGGTAGTGAAGAAGAGACATATGGAACTGAGAGTAAAAGGGAATGGAATTTTACTTTAATGAATACAATGAATATGTTTATATAAGCCAAAGAGTTTTCAATGTCACTGTATGACTAATGCTGAAGGAAGACTTGTTTGTTTCTATAAATTACACTGGTGGAATTTTTCAAGGTCATTTTATTATATAAATTATTACTGCTTAGGAAAATATCAGACTTTGTCTAATAGGAAAATAGTTTTAGGCATTATATATATTTTATTTTTTATTTTATACTTATAATGTAAACTTACTATACAAGAGCAAATTGGTAGCTTTTTTTTTTTTTTTTTTTTTTTTTTTTTTTTTTTTTAGCATGCAATGTGCATGAAATGTAAGCAGTCACAACTTTTCTCTATTTCCATTCTGTTTGGCATTTCTTCTAGCAATTAAAATACAGTAGCTTTAACAAGAACATCAAGTTTATGATCCTACCGCATAAATAAGACAAATACAAAGGTAGAGCAGCCATGGGTTATTTGAGGGCTGGGTAGATTATCAGCAAATATTCAGAAGTGAAAATCATCTTTGGCATTGAGAACGAGGATTTTTGCTTTAAAATGTAAATAATTTTTAAGGGTTTTACACTAATGGAAGACAGTGATTGCACTGCAGACAGTTGGAAAAAATATGCAAAGTACTGCAAATCTTATAATTATATTTTAAAATACATGTTTCTGTTGCAAAGATGTAGAAATAAGCAGGCAAAAATACACTATTTCCCTCAAAAAAGCTTTATATGAAATTAAGGATATTTTTTGAAGTAGACCACTAAAATATAGAGAAATGCTTTGTTAGTGGGCATGTGCTGATCATAACCTGGGATGTTTTATACCTAAACTCCAATTTCCAATTCATTATCCATGATAATTTATGCTTTTGCTGTTTAATGAAGCTAAATTGATTTAAACTTCAAAGAACAGAGATGAAAATATGTCTGCTATCAATTGCCTCGAAATTAATGTTTGAATGAACAAAATCCCACTCTCTCTTTCCTAAAGAGACTGACTTCAAGGAAGGGAAAAACTTGAATAGTCCCAGAAAAGGAGGAGCTTGTGTTGAACTGGTGGTCACATTTGGACAAAGTCAGCAGAATGCTGTAATTGCCCACTTCGTCACTGTGAGAAAACAGTGTAGCTGTTTAAAGCGTTATCATTCAAAGTGTAAAACATGGACTAGCAGATGGATATTAGCTGGGTAGAATCCTAGGCTCCACTTAGATCTAAAAATCTTTAAAAGTACTGCAGGTAATTGAAGAAGCACAGATTAGAATGAAAATGGTGGCATAGTAACAATAGAATAATCATATTTCTTTTGATAGTATACTGATTTCAGAAGGATACCTCATCAACCACAGGCCAAGAGCAGAAAAAAAAATTATTGTGAACACGATAAGAACACAAAGTTAAACTCAACATTAAGAGATGCGAATTAGAAAACCAAAACATAGAATAGACCAGAACACACGCACGCACGCACGCACACGCACACACGTTTTGAGAGATGGTAGAGGGTGGCGGGTGTGTCATACTATATTCAGATTTGCTGAGTTCCAGTACTACACTCAGCAGAGGCCAGATGTTTAGGGCCCAAATAGAGCAAGATCTATGCCACTCCATGTGTGACAAACACCTGAGCTAGGCTTCAGATTAAAACGATACTTGGGCTACAATAAAGGGAGTCTAAAAAATAAATTAATGAAACATGTTAGTTTACTAAAGATAATGGACTCCATCTCCATCCATGTCCCTGCAAAAAACATAATCTCATTCTTTTTTATGGTTGCATAGTATTCCCTGGTGTATATGTACCACATTTTCTTTATCCAATTTATCACTGATGGGCATTTAGGTTTATTCCATGTCTTTGCTATTGTGAATAGTGTTGCAATGAACATACCTGTACATATGTCTTTATAATAAAATGATTTATATTTCTTTGGATATATACCCAGTAATGGCATTGCTGGGTCGAATGGTATTTCTGTCTTTAGGTCTGTGAGGAATTGCCACACTGTCTTCCACAATGGTTAAACTAATACACTTTCATCAACAGTGTATAAGCATTCCTTTTTCACAACAGGAATAGAAAACCAAATGTTGCATGTTCTCACTTAAAAGTGGGCGCTAAATGATGAGAACACATGGACACATAGAGGGGAACAACACACACACTGGGGCCCATCAGAGGGTGGAGGGTGGGAAGAGCGAGAGGATCAGGAAAAATGACTAATGGGTACCAGGCTTAATACCAGGGTGATGAAATAATCTGTAAAACAAACCCCCATGACACAAGTTTACCTATGTAACAAACCTGCACATGTACCCCTGAACTTAAAATAAAAGTTAAAAAAGGTTTATGTCCAAGTGTTCTCATTGTTCAATTCCCACGTATGAGTGAGAACATGCAGTGTTTAGTTTTTTGTGCTTGGGATCGTTTGCTGAGAATGATGGTTTCAGCTTCAACCATGTCCCTACAAAGGACATGAACTCATCCTTTTTTATGGCTGCATAGTATTCCATGGTGTGTATGTGCCACATTTTCTTAATCCAGTCTATCATTGATGGACATTTGGGTTGGTTCCAAGTCTTTGCTATTGTGAACCGTGCCACAATAAACATATGTGTGTATGTGTCTTTATAGCAATGTTGTGGACATTTACCCTAGAACTTAAAGTATAATTTTTTTAAAAAAAGAATTTGAGATAGAAAAAAACGTTTATGTATATAAGTAAATATTTCCAGTAAAAATACATCCCCAAAATAGAGACTATGCAAAGAAAACTATGGTCAATAATATAGAATATGAGCGATATTATTTCAGTGAGTAGTTTAAATGTGCCAAGGCCATTGTGTTGTTCACAAGAAAGATATATATATATTTAATAATTTTTGTTATTTTATGAGTAACAAACAATGTTAGAATTTGAAGTTAACCATTAAAAAGAAAAGAAAAAAACAGAAGCCATCTATCAAAAGAAAAATACATTGTTAAATGAATAGAAGGCCAGAAATGAGAAACTACCAGTTAAAACAATGTATGACAAATATTATAGAATACAAAAAAAAATGGTGCAAATCAGTTTAAATATATCATTTTTTACTCTATGGATTACATTTACCTGAAAATGTATAAAATCAAAGAGGATAAAAAAGTGCAAGTGAACTACTAGAATTAAATGACTAAAAAAGTCAAGAATGTTTTAAAATGAGTAAATATATAGTAGATAAATACTAACTAAAAACATTGTAAAAGAAATACTGCTATCAGAAAAACGAGAAACCTTGATACAAGTACTAATCAGGTTATTATATGGTATACAATATAATATTAAAGGAAACAATTATTCAGATCTAAAGATAAAAAAAAGATGTTGCATTAACCTAACAAAAGTTTGAAATCTAAGTAAAATTAAAGAAAAGCATTACAAGGAGAAACAAACTCACCTAAAATCCAAAGATGACATTGTAATAAACTGTTTAATAATTATATTTTAAAATGAATTTAAAAATTGTAAAACATAGATGATTTCAACAACTCACTTAACAAACTTTATGTAATACATATTTGGAAACATCTATAATCATGACAGCCAGTGACCAACTTTCTCAAACATCAATGAATCTTGTATTGAAAACTTAGCATGTTTAAGGCCAGAAAAAAAAAAAATCTCTGCAAATTATAAATAGTAATAAGATACTAATACGGTTTGGCTGTGTCCTCAGCCAAATCTCATTTTGAATTGTAGCTCCCGTAATTCCCATGTGTTATGGGAGGGAACTGATGGGAGGTAATTGAATCACCAGGTGGTTTCTTCCATACTGTTCTCATGGTAGTGCATAGGTCTCACAGGTCTCACGGTTTTAAAAGGGGTTTCCCCTTTTGCTTGGCTCTCATTCTCTCTTGCCTGCCACCATGTAAGACATGCCTTTTGCCTTATGCCACGATTGTGAGGCCTCTCCAGCTACGCAGAACTGAGTCCATTAAACCTCTTTTCCTTTATAAATTACCTAGTCTCAGGTATGTCTTTATCAGCAGCATGAAAACAGACTAACATATATGCTAATAAAGATTTCTGATAATAACAATTTTAAATTAGAAATAAAATAAATAAATAATTTTAACAATTTATCTTAAAATTAATGGAAGCCTATGCTTCTAGGAAATTTGAGAAGACATAAACTACTGCTTATTTGATGTTAATACATTATTAACAACTAAAAACCTTGGGGATTACATACAAAAAGATATAGAGAAGACAGACTTGCTAAGGACATTGAAACCTAAAATATGGTAAAATGATGAGTTCTCTGGGTTTGCTTTTTACCGCATATATTCCAGAATTAGGGCTGAACACACAACCTAGAAAATCAATTGAGTACAAGATAAAAATAACCAAAAACTCTATTGTCCCTAGCCAAAGGAACAGCTCCTTATTTTTTTCTTGTCACTTTCAAGATACTCTCTTTGAATGAGTCTTTTGATTTTTTTGACTTCTGCCTTTTTCTTTTGATTGAATCTAATATATTTAAATTTGGATTTTTTGTGTTTGCCTTACTTGGAGTTCATTAAGGTACTTTGTAGATTATGTTTTTTTATCAAATGTAGGAAGTTTTTGGCCATTATTCCTTCAAATTTTATTTCTGCCCATTTATCATTCTCCATTCCTTCTGGAATTCCTATTATGTGTACGGTTGTACTTAATGGCATCTCACAAATCTCTTAGGCTCTGTTCATTGTAATTTTATTCTTGTTTCTTTCTGTTCCTCAGATTGATTTCAATTGACTTATGTTCAAGTTATCTGATTCTTTCTTCTGACTCCTCAAATCTGCTTTTGTTCTCATGCCAGTTTAAATCTGCTATTGAGCCTCTTTGATGCATTTTAAATCTCACTCTTAGCCCTCTAATTTATATTTGATTGTATTGTATATTTTTATATTTATTGAATTTATGTGTTTGATGAAACATTACTTTCACAATTTCAACTTTTTAGACGCGATATGTTTGACATATTTGAACATATGTATAACAGTTGATTTAAAGTCTTCCTTGAGAATAGTCTCTATTGACTACTTCTTTTCAGTTTAAGGGCTACTCCCCTGTTTCTTTTCATAGCTCATGTTTTATTTTTCTTGAAAACTAGACATTTTAAGTTATGTTTTGGCAACTCTAGGAGAACTTTCTCCACAAAGTTTTGTTGTTGTTGTTTTGTTAGTGACTTTCCTGAACTAATTATTAAGTCTGTTCTTTGTTATGTCTAACCATCAAAGTCCCTGCTTGATTAGTTTAGTAGTTAGCTATTCATTGGATAGATATGTTCTTAGATTATTCAACAAATATGTTTCCCATCATTCACCTAAGGATCTGTGTGTATTTCTTGGAGGTACATCTTCATTTCTGTGGTAAGTAGTTCATAACCCTGACTTAGCCTTCACTTCCAGCTTCCATGGAGCTCATTGTGTGCTAGAAGTAAAAAATCAAGGAATTCTCAGTGAGCTCTTCCCTAGGCATATTCATGGACCTGCAAATGTGTGTAATCATAAATTCTCAGAAATACATCACAACATTTTTCTCTTCATTTGTCTTTTATTTTTTCTTTTATTTTCTTCTTTTGTCAGCTTACTGGTTGCCCTAACTGATATTTGCACCTCAGGCTGATGAGAGATTAAACAATTGCAACAGATATTTTTGACAAATTTCATGGGCTATTCACAAAGACCAAAATTTTATCAGATCAAATGATGACAAATCTTGAGAATGGAGTTTCTCAGGAAGCCATCAGCTATGTAAGATAGTTTCAGTCTCTTGGAATGAGACTTTTCGAAAGCACCAGACTTGTCCTTCTTCCAGTGACTGTATTAGTTCACTCTCATGCTGCTGTAAAGAAATACCCAAGACTGGGTGTGATGGTTGATATAGTCAATTTGATTGGATTGAAGAATGCAAAGTATTGTTCCTGGCCATGTCTGTGAAGGTGTTGCCAAAGGAGATTAACATTTGAGTCAGTGGACTGGGAGAGGTAGACCCACCCTCAATGTGAGTGGGCACCATGGAATCAGCTGCCAGGCAGCTAGGATAAAAGCAGACAGAGGAACATGGAGGGACTAGATTGGCTCAGTCTTCCAGCCTACATTTATCTTCCATGCTGGATGCTTCCTGCCCTGGAACATCCGACTCCAATTACTTCAGCTTTGAGATTCTTGGTTCTTTGACCACAGGCTGAAGGTTACACTGTTGGTTTCCCTACTTTTGAGGTTTTGGGACTCTGATTGGCTTCCTTGCTCCTCAGCTTGCAGACAGCCTATCGTTGGACTTTACCTTGTGATCACGTGAGTCAATATTCCCTAATCAACTCCCCTTTATTTATACATCATGTGATCATGTGAGTCAATATTCCCTAACAAATTCTCTTTATATATACATCTATCCTATTTGTTCAGTCCCATTAAATAACCCTGACTAATACACTGGGAAATTTATGAAGAAAAGAGACTTAATTGACTCATGGCTCCACATAGCTGAGGAGGCCTCAGGAAACTTACAATCATAGCAGAAGGAAGCATTCACAAGGCAGCAGGAGAGAGAATGAGTGTGGAGAGTAGCGCGGAGCCCTTCTAAAACCATCAAATCTCATGAGAACTCACTCACTATCACAAGAACAGAATGGGGGAAACTGCCTCCCATGATTCAATTATCTCCAGATCCCACCCTTGACACATGGGGATTATTACAATTCAAGGTGAGATTTTGGTGGGGACACAGATCATGAGGCCAAACCGTATCAGTGACTATGTTCCTATTTTTCCCAGTTCCTGTGGTTGTGGGTTTTCAAAGCTATTATGGAGCTGAAGATAGGGATGTGGAATATGGTATATTAAAATATTACCAAGGTCACTTTTCTTAGAGAGATGCAGCTATTTTGGTCCATAAATGCTGCTCACAATATTGCAAGCATTATTTAGTTTCCAGAATTCTGGAAAAGTTAATTTTGATAATTACAGTGTGTTTTTATTGCTTTTATGGAGGACCGTTTTTTTTTAGTGGTTCTCACTCTACCATTCTAAATGTCTTTCTATATGACATTATTTAGATTAAAAACTACAGAAATAGAAAGTAGATGCATGGTCACCAGAAATTATGAATGGAAGAGAAGACTGAGGATAGGAGGCAAGTGGGTATAGCCACAAAAGTGAATAATGAGAGTTTCTTACAGTAATAGACATATTCTTTATCTTGACTGCTTAAAAATACAGAACTGGGCCAGATGCGTCTGTAATACTAGCACTTTGGAAGGCCGAAGGGGGAGGATCACTTGATATCAGGAGTTCAAAACCAGCCTGCCAACATGGTGAAACCCCTTCTCTACTAAAAATACAAAAAAAAAAAAAAAAATTAGCTGGGTGTGGTGGCAGGCACCTGTAATCTCAGCTACTTGGGAGGTTGAGGCAGGAGAATGTCTTGAACCTGGGAGGCGGAGGTTGCAGTGAGCCTGGATCGTACCATTGCACTCCAGCCTGGGCAACAGAACAAGACTGGAGTGAAAAACAACAACAACAACAACAACAACAACAACAAGAACAACAAACCCAGAACTGGCCATAATATTATGCTTTTTTTTTTTTTTGCAAATTACTCTTTGTATATTCAAGGTAGTTCAGAGAAACAGAAAATACAGGATGTACAGGATATACAGATATAGGTATAGATTCACACACTTATTATTAGAATTGATTCATGCAATTATGGAGGCTAGGAAGTCCCACATGTGCCATCTGCAAAGTGCAAGAGTAGCAAAGCCAGTAATATAATTCAGTCTTAGTCCCAAGGTCTTAAATCCAGGGGAGCTAATGACATAAGTCTGGGTCCAAGTTTAAAGACCTGAGAAGAAAAAAATGTCAATGTCTAATAAAAGGAAAAGGCATGCGTCCTAGCTCAAGAAAACAGAACAAATTTGGCCCTCCTCTGCTTTTTTGTTTTTTTCTGGGGCCCTCAATGGATTGGACGATTCCCCACCCATACTGATGAAGGAAATCATCTTTAATTAGTCTACTGATTCAAATGGCAATCTCTTTTGGAAATGCCCTGACATACCCAGAAATAATCTTTCCAGCTATCTGGGCATTTGTAAGCTCTATCAAGTTGGTATGTACGATTAACCATCAGAAGCTGACCTTTGTCAAACCATACTCATCTCCTTACAGTATACTTTATCTTAAAAAAAAACAATTACAAGGTTACAATTCCACCTAACATGATACATCTCTCCTGTGTACAACTGAAAATGTACTAATCCCTTTCCTCAAAGAGGAGGTTAAGTCATTGAGTAATGTTTACTTTTTCCTGACATCCTATGGCTTAAATAATATGATCTAACATTTGTAATAATTAAATAATAATATGTCAATATGGCTTGTGTTATATGTTAAGAAAAGAAAAGAATGCATTTGTTTAATATATTTATACACACACAAGCACATTCATTACGAAATAAGGGGAAGTACTCATGATAATTATAGTCTTTGTATAATTAGTCACATGTTCATAGCTGGTATTTAAAACTATCTTCTAATACCTATAGTATATTCCTTATACCTTCAGCAGGCACCTCAGCTGATCATGGTTCTTTATATGATAAAAAACCCAAACCTCATTTCTGAAGCCTTGTAGGCCATTAGTTGTCCTGCCCAGGCTATGTTGTTGTGGTTTCACACTGACCTTAATCATAGCTCATATTAATACTGAGACAACCCAAGTGATTTTCAGTAGTCCAGACATACTCTTTCTTACATCTCTTGTGAAGTAATAGTCCATTTTCCTCCTTGGTAGTCCAGATCAATAACCCCAGTCAGCACTGTAACTCCCTTTATCTGTTGACTTAAAGCCATGAGGAACTCAAAGTGGCCAGGTGGCATCCTTAACTTCCAGTTGAACTGGATTATTGTTGTGTCTTCTCGTAAATGCATTCCTCTCTCTGAATCTAAAACCTTTAATCTGGAGTATCATTAACTCACAGGAATAGAAAGCAACATTTTGCTCGTGGGTTACTAGGAGTCATGATGAGAGGTGCCACTTCCATTTTCACCCCTTGATTTATGGATTAACAAATTATAGATATGGGAGAAACAGTATCACATATTGGATGCTTATTCAAGGCGTATATAACATTCTAGAGTAACTCACCCCGTGCCTGCAAGACATTGCCATCTAGATGTTACTATAACTGAGTCTTCAATATGTCATTTCACCATTCTGTCAAGCCAGTTTATTTGGGCTGGTAATACCAGTGAATTCTATAATCACGGGCCCATTATTGCACTGTGAAGTGAGTTCCTGGATCAGGAGCAATCCTGTGTGGAAAACCATGATGGTGATCGTGCCTACAGCATTCTGTAAGGTCAGGGATGGTGGTTTTGCCAGAAGCATTGGGTACTGGGAAGGTAAATCTGTATCCAGAGGAAGTGTTTATTCCAGTAAGGATATAATATTGCCCCTGTCGTGATAGAAATTACCCAACATAAGCCATCTGCCACCGGGTAGCTGACTGGCTACTTCAGGGAATATCTCAGTGTTGGTCTCTGCTGCTAGCAGACTGGGCACTCAACAATGACTATAGACATTGGTCTTGGTGAGTGAAAGTCCATGTTGCTGAGTCAGTGTGCAACCTTCATCCATACCACCATGGCCACTTTGTTCATGAACTCATTAAGTAATGACAGTGGTCTCTGGAGACAGAGGCTGAATGGTATTCACAGAATAAGTCAAAGTATGCACTTCGTTATTAAAATCCTTTTCTGCTGATGCCACACTTTGGTGAGCTTTCACATGAAACACAAATATCTTCATGCTTTTTGTCCATTCAGAGAGATCTATTCATGCACCTGTTCCTCAAATTTCTTTATCAGCAATTTTTCAATTATGTTCCTTATGAGTTCCTTACTGTCCAGCCAAAACATTTACTATGCTTCATGGATTATTACAAAAATCACAAAACTGGCCATTTTTTTCTTCTAAGCAAAATGTACAACTATGTGCCCTGCCCAAAGATCTGCCCTCTGGTAGGATGTCCTTTGACAATATTCTTCAGGGGTATTTCAGATTGTGGCTGTAGCTACAGCTATCCACTTTCATGTTGGTGGCCACAAATCATATGCAACCATCTGTAAACTAGGCTCATGATTTTTCCTCCTCTGTCAATTGATCGTAGGGAATTCCCCATGAAGCCACAGGTACAAGCTAAGAGGGAGAAGATTGTGTAGCCAAAGAGAAGACCATGAATATTTGTGCTACTTCTTTGTGTAATTTACTTGTGCTTTTAGGGCCTGCTTGAACCCAAATCACAGATACATCACTTCGGTCTGATGATGGAGTTTTGCTGTGAGCAACAAATTTTATGGCCCAGTGGGTCAGATAACAACAAGTTCATGATGGGCAGCTCAGGTTGCATGGTAATTTGATGGCCCATGGTGAAGCAACTGGACCTTACTAAGGTCCAGAAGCAGGCCAAAAGCTACCTTTCAAAAGGAGACTAGTTAGCGGCACATGATGATTGATCCAAAATCCTGAAGACTTGTGCAGCAATTCAGCTGTAGGGGGTTGCCAAAGGCCTCAGACAGCCTCCCCATCTACCACCAACACTCCAAGCAGTGTTGGATTTGTTCAATTATATATCCCAAGTGGTACAGCAGCCTAGACATGTTGCAGAGCCTTCTCTTATTCTAGGCCCCTCTAAATACTAGTAGCTTTTGGGTCATTTCATTGATAGCCCAGAATCACCCACTCAAATAAAGCATAAGTTGTGTCCCATATCCAAATGGGCCCACTAGGCCCTCTGCCTCTTGCTTGTTTGCAGAAGGGGTCTGTTGCAACCACTTTTTTCTTTTACCTTACATGGAAAATCACCACATCCTCACACCACTGGACCTGTAGGAATTTTACTAAGGTAGAAAGCTCCCGAATTTTAGTTGAATTTATTTCTTACCCTCTGACACACAAATGTCTTCCTAATAAATTTAGTATAGTTGCTCATTTTTGCTCACCAGGCCCCATCAGCATAATTTCATCAACATGGACCAGTGTGACATCTTATGGAAGGGAAATAATGTCAAGACTCCTGCAGACTAAATTATAACATAGGGCTAGAGAGGTGATATGCTCCTGAGGTAAGACAGTGTAGGTATAATGCTTGTTTTGCCAGTTGAAAGCAAACTGTTTCAAGTGCACCTTATGAAATGGGATGGAGAAAGAATTATTTTTCAGATAAATAACTGTATACCACATGCCAATGCATGTGTTTATTTGCTCAAGCAATAAAACCACATCAGGTAGAGCAGTTGTAATTGCAGTCACAACTTGATTAAGATTACAATAATCCACTGTCATTCTCTGAGATCCATCTGTCTTTTGCACAGGACAAATAGAAGAGCTGAACTGGCATTTGGTGGGAATGGTCACCCCTTCAACTTTCAATTTCTTGATGTCAGTACTACTTTGCAATCCCTCCAGGGATGTAGTATTGTTCTTGATTGTTTTTATTTTCACAGGTGGAAGCAGTTCCAGTGACATTGACTTCACTTTTCTCACCATACTAACCCTCACTGCACAGGTCGGAGAACTAATTTGTGGTGATTCTGTCAACTGCTAAGATGTCTTTTTCTACTGTGAATCTGAAACTGGGGCTAAAAAAATTACAGGACGGGCTTGGAGACCCCCACTGAAATCACTGTGAGATAAACTTCAGCTAGAAGCCTGCTGATAACCTGACTTCCATAAGGCTCTAATTTGACTGGAGGGTCACTGTAATGCTTTGGGTCTCCTGGAATCAATATAAGTTCAAAGCCAGTGTACAGTGGTTTCTGAAAGGTCGAATCATTTTCTTTTCTCCAGTGTACATTTACCGTGGTAGAAAGGCCATGGATTTCTTTGGGGAAGGATAGAAAAATATTAACAGCATAAATTTTAATTAATATGTGGCAGTCCTTCCTGGAGGGGACTAAGCATCTTGTTACTTGAAGGGGTTTTGGATGTGAAAACTAGCTCAACTCTGGGGCTTGATTGAGGAGCCATGACTCTCTGTTGTAATTATTTGAATTAGAATTTCATTCAGTTGACCTAGAGCTCTCTGCTTATACTGATCAAGTAAGAATTTAGTAGGATTTTTTTTTTTTCACTCTAGAAGCACCATGATCAATTAGCTAAGACCAGAAGTCTGCTGGAGTCATGTTATTCAGATTGCTGCTTTATTCTGTTGTTCATTATTATACCCACCTTGCTTTCGGTGGTTGAGTGGCACCACTTGGTACCTACTGGCCAAGGATCCAATTATTCTCATTGTATTTATGTGTTCCAATTGAGTGGCTGTGATTCCCACTGTAAGGTCTGACCTATGGAGAAAAACTATCATGACATTCTTCAAGAATGCTAAGCCCCCTTCAACAATTTATTTTTCAAAGTATTGGTAAATGGTATGTCTTCTGAATTCTCCCAGTGTGGTATGGGTGAGTGCATCTTAAATGACAAATCCACTCTAAAACTTGAATTCCTCTTACCCTTTGAATCTCTTCTTATATATTAAACCAGGCAAGTTTAGGCATTTCCAATTTGCTAGCTATGGATCATCTTTAATCCATGTTTCAGTCAAGTAACCAACCAAACTATTAACTAACTTTTCAAGCTGCAACATTAAATGCAGAATCTTATCATGGAGCCCATATCACCGTATTCAGCTTATTCAAGTTTACATTCCTTTCACCATTATCCCACGCTAGGCTCACCCTCACATACTCTATCCATTTTACACATGTTTCCTGAATTTTTGCTTGTACCAATCCAAAAACTCAAATAGTTCTTTTGGAGTGTAGCATGACTCATAGTAACTCATCTTTCGGGGTCTGCTGGGTCTAGTTATAGGTCTAGCAGCAAAGAGGGATTGTAGGGGTGAGTCCTGAGGAACATCTGCTTTTCTTATATGGCAACTGCCTCAGTGGAGACTATTACCATTTCCTCAGGCAATGCAGGGCAATAAGGAGTTAATTCCTTCTGATGGAGGTAGAAAAGCCAATATTACTCTGGGTGGAGAGATTGCTATTACTGGGAGTGGGAGGTCCACTGCCACTAGGGGAGAGGTAGTCATTTCCAATGGGAGTAGAGAGGCAATTTCTGCTGAGGGTGCAGAAGTCATTTCCATTGGACAAGAAGGCTCTTCAGAATTTAGAGGCTCAGTGCTCCTAGTTTTATCAGGGTCTTCTCACAAATATCCATTTTAATTTATAGGATCTCATTCTTTTCCAGTTAATCCCCTGACTTTAAAATGAACCAAATTGATCAAGACATATATTTACAGATGCAAAATACAGCAAACACAAGGAGGATAATATTGAGGAAAACAGTGTTTAGGTATATTACCATAAAACTGATGAAAGCATTTAAAGAAAAATTATAAATTATGTAAACACAAATAATAATTGTGAATAATCATTTTTTATCAGATATCGTGGAGGCAAAAAGATTCTGAAACAGTATCTTTAATATGCTTAAAGAAACAGAAATAAGGATCAATTCAGAATTCTGTATCCAGTGAAAATTTTTTTTAAGAGTGAAGACAGTAAAGAGATTTTCAGATAATGGAATAATAGGAGTGAACTGAAAGGATTAAGGAGTAAAAAAAATCCCAGCTCACCATTTACCAAGAATAATGTATTTTCCCAACAGCCAGAGTGGAAAACTTTGTATTTCATGGGACATTGACTAAAGTACTTAAAGGCCTTTGTCTCAGATGTAAGGGCAAACAAGTCATAGACAAAATAATGTACTGGTCCCATCTAAAAGCTTAAAAGCAAGATATGAAAGCATCAAGCTATTTATAAGTAAATTAACAGCATCCCAAAACAAACTCAATAATACTTATAAAATGTAGAAATATCTAGCACCCATAAAGAAACTCTACATTGCCTGTCATTATCTAGTTAAAAGTCACCAGGCATGCAAAGAAACAGATAATATAACCCATGATACTAATTTAAAAAAAAAAAAATCAGAACTTACCCAGTTATGATCCAGATGATATACTTAAGAGAAAAGTAGATTAAAACAGTTACTATATCTGTATTTTGCTTGTAAACAATGTACATATAATTTTTACACTAATATAAGACCACTGAAAAATAAAATTTAAAGTTTAGCTCAATAATAAAATAAAAAAATAAAATACTTAAAATAAATGAACAGTTCCATGCAATATCACTGCAAAGGAAACTACAGAACATCACTGGCTCAAATTAAAAAACAACGAAATTGAATGTTTCTTGCTTACTGTTTAGAAAAATCAATAATCTTAATATTCAACATTGTTTCATGTTAACTTATAAATTCAAAGCAATAACTGTGAAAATTATTGCTACTATTTTTTTGAAAAATTAACAAACTAATTCTATGAATTGTATAGATATACAAATGACCTAGAAGAGCCAAAAGGATTTTGAAACGAATCACCCAGTTGGCTGCATACACCACTCTATTTCAAGGCATGGTATAAATCTAGCCATCAAAACAGTGTGGTATTGGTGAAAGAATAGATACAGATTAGTGGAACAGAATAGAATCCAAAAACACGCCCACTCATAAATCTTCAATTAATTTTCACCAATGGTGTCAAGAGAATTCAATGGTAAAAAGAAAAATTTTGCCAAAAATTATGCTGAAACCCTTTGGTTCTCCATTTGAAGTAAAAATAAACATACACAAAAATTAATTTGAAATTGAATCTACACCTAAATTTAAAAGCTGAAATGATAAAGCTTTCATAATAAAATATAAAAGACCATCTTCATTGTTTTGGGTAGGTATGATAGTAAATACTGTTAGTATTTTGTCTATGACTTGTTTGCCCTTATATATGAGACAAAGGCCTTTTGAGTACTTTACATAATGTCCCATTGCATTGAAGGATGCAAAGAATTGTTCTTGGGTGTGTCTGTGAGGTTGTTGCCAAAAAAGATTAACATTTGAGTCAGTGGACTCAGAGAGGCAGACCCACCCTCAGTGTGGGTGGGCGCCGTCGGATCAGCTTCCATCGCAGCTGGAATAAAGCAGGCAGAAAAAGGTGGGTGGGAGACATCAACTTGCTGAGTGTCCCGGGCTTCATCTTTCTCCCATGCTGGATGATTCCTACCCTCAAACATAAGACTCAAAATTCTTCAGCTTTTGGACTCTTGGACTTACATCAGTGGTTTGCTAGAGGCGCTCAGGCCATCAGCTACCGACTGAAGGCTGTACTGTTGGCTTCCCTACTTTTGAGGTTTGGGGACTCAGACTGGCTTCCTTGCTCCTCAGCTTGCAGACGGCCTATCATGGTACTTCACCTTGTGATTGTGTAAGTCAATATTCCTTAATAAAATCCTCCTCATGTATACATCTATCCTATTAGTTCTGTCCCTCTAGAGAACCCTAACACAGTAGGCAAAGATTTTTTTTATATAAAATACAAAAAACACAAATAATACTTGAAAAATGATAAATTGGAGTGTATCAAAATAAAAACATTTTATTCTCAAAAGATACCATTTAAGAAAACAAGAATGAAAACAAAAAACAGGAGAAAATAGTTTCAATACATATATGTGACAAAAAATTATATCCAGAATATATAAAGAAATCTTATTAATCAATTATAAAAAGGTAAACTACCCACTTAAATAGTACGAATATTTGGACAGACAATTGCAAGGATGGCAAATAAACACATGAAAAGTTGCTTAATGTCATTTGTCATCAGGGGAATGCAAATCAAAATCACCATTCCATAAAACTAAATATGAATTAGAATGGCTAAAACTGTAAAGATGATCAATTCCAAGTGTTGTAGCATGGCTATGTAATGCAGCTAGAACTCTAATACATTGCTGGTAGGCATTTAAAATGGCACAACTACTTTGGAAAAATATTTGAGAATCTCCTAAAATATTAAACATGGACTTGCCATAATTCCTACCCATTTCAGTTCTTTATTTACTAGATATAAATGGAAACATTTGTTGACATAAAGATATGCACAAGTGCATATGCTCAGTATTGTTTCAGTCTTAGTACTAAAGTCCTGAATGCTGAGAAATCTCTCTATCATGGGCTAACTGGGATCATAAGTCACCCGTCATACAGATGTAAAGGTAAATAAATAAAATTAATTGAAAAGTTGATGAGTAACAATATTTATATATTTTCAAAGAGCCTCTCTCATAAACACATTTACAAAGGAGAAACAGTAGTTTTACACTGTAGAAGCCTGCCACACACCACCTTGATCTAATGATCAAAGTGAACATCAGTAACTGTACAAATGAAAATTGTGTGCTACTTGATAGGATGCCCTGAAGAGCTTGTAGTGTACTTCTGTGATATTCTTGTCAAAAGGTGTATTCAGAACCTATACACCTATAAGAGAACATCAGGCAAATAAATATTTAGGGGCATTTTTTGAAATAAGTAAGACATAGTCTTCAAAAGTATTCATATTTAATCCCTTAACTCTTGAGGATCAAGG
The DNA here is from genome assembly GCF_007565055.1 of Rhinopithecus roxellana. Lineage (NCBI taxonomy): Eukaryota > Metazoa > Chordata > Mammalia > Primates > Cercopithecidae > Rhinopithecus > Rhinopithecus roxellana. The sequence continues at coordinate 67,536,833 of NC_044554.1, forward strand.
AAAGGCTAAGAACTTGTTCCAGAACGAAGGAGATTAAAGGGATATGACATTTAAATTTATCATGGGATTCTGAACTGGCTACATTCCCTGTAAAAAATGTTACTGGGGGCAACTGGTAGCATAGAATGGAGTCTAAATATTTGATAATAAGAATATATCAATGTAAATGTCCTTATGATATTCATCCTAATGTGGTTAGGTCAGAGACTGTCCTTTTTTTAGGAAATGCATACTGAAGTATTCAGAAGTGATGACTATCAAGTTAGCAACTTACTGTCAAATAGTTCAGAAATAAAATAGTTTTTTTCTACCTCCATATTTTGTAGGTTTGTTATTGTTTAAAATGTAAGAAAAACGTATATAGTCTTCTAAATGGAGAAAGACATATGCATAAGGCTTTTTTAAGTTATAGTTTAATAGAAGATGCATGTGCAGCAGCCATCCTTGCCTGATGCAAGATTTCTCTAGCTAGCACACAGATGTGCTGAAGACAAGTCTGGGACTGCGAGCATGAAAAAAAATATATATATATATCCAGCTTAGGACAATATGAAATGTTAAACATGTTAAAAGAATGAAAATTATATCAGCCATTCAGATTTCTATGATGCACTTCTCTTTTCAGATTTAAACTATGAAACATAATTTTGTAGTTTTTAAATTTTAATTTGGCTGTTAGAGCCATGGACCAAATTTATTGAAACTTTTAAAATCTTTACAAGTTGCAAATTAAATTTACTAACGTCAAATTTCACATACTTTCATATTAGTAAATATTATGCTACTTTCATGCAGTTTTAAAATATATAATGTCTTTATTACAATTTATATAACTAATCTTTTTTGCCTCGCCCTAGACAATATTCTTTATTAAAAGATTATCACGAACTCAAGTATATTTACCCTTTTTGAAGTAAACACAGTGAACTAGAAGTACAAATTATGTTCCCAAACTACTTCAAAAATCACTTAACAGCAATATTAAAAATGGTACAAATTATTTTCCCTACATGACACACTGAAATATTTCAGAACACCAGGAAAAAAATTAAATAAGTTTCATGAAGAATATGATAGTTTTCCCTCTTCACGAATGCATTTCAAAGGAAGTACGAGTCATTGGAGGACAGGTAGTAAAGCCAATTTCAAAGTTTCACTACCTAAGTGTATTCGTACTGATAAAGGGTCCTTGCCATTGAAGGTGATTTGCATTTTCCTCTAAATAGACAGAAGACAATTTTGAGAAAAAAAAAAAAGAGCTGAAAAGAAAGTGAATGAAAGTAAGGAGAACAGCCGTTAATCTAGGCCTCTAGAAGATAAATTGTATGACAGGCCCAAGGGCAATTTAAAATCTGCCAGCACAGCTTCCTGGGGAGTCTGCCAATAGGCAAATGCTACAGCTAGAAAAACTGTTTTCACAGCTTGACATCAGAACTCCATGATGGCTGTCAGGGTTTCAATGGCGACCTGAGGTTCTGACCTTCTCAACAAAGCGTACAGAAAGAAAATGCAGAAGGAAAGAAGTTGAATTATGGAATGATAGATTTACGATCCACTCAAGGTCATTAAAAGTCATTTTTATGTAGAAAGAATGATGATATATATTCTTGATACAATCACGAGAGTTTAGAAATGAGACTATTTTTTAACAAATTTGGCTTAAACCTTTAAAATTCATAATTTCTCTAATATGTACCATAAATATCACTGTACTATTTTGTGGTAAACTAATGTATTTATGTTATTTAATTTTTCAGAGTTTTTAGTTCATTTACTGTATGAGGACTCTCCAGAGTCTCATGGCAATTAGAACCTTGTTAGTATTATTTTCCCTAGTTAATTATTTTTCATTTTGTTTAGACTAAAATATTTTTGTATTTTCACTTTTAGAGGTTATTTAAAGTTCCAGTGTTCTCTTTAACATGTTTCTGCAACAATTATGGCATTTGGCATAAAAAGGATCCTTAGCTCTGTATATTGTTAATGTTACAAATACATCAAGAAACTATCTTCTTGGAATGCAAAAATAATTCGAAGTTTTCTTCCTAGTAATTTTGGATTTACCAGAGATTGGATTATCCATAAGCCATAAAACAGAGGAATTCAGGAGTGTTTCTTATTTGAAAAACATGGATTATAAACACATTCCCTTTTGTCACAATTATAGTGTAAGTTTACATTAACATAAAATGTTTGAAAAGAAGTAGAGGATAAGTATCCCATATTTCACAAACTTTGTGAAGTAGAAGTGATTATGTTGGGCTTCTGTTGGAAAACCATTCATAGCACACACACAACTATAGAGAGAAGGACGGATTAAACCAAAGTTAAGGGAAATGGCATAAACTAGGAGCATCCTAGGAAGAATGAGGAGGTATAGGGGTAGTAGGAAAAGTAGACGATGGAAAGAGGGTATCAGAGAACAGGGAGCAACATGGTGAAGTGAAAAACATGCAATTAAAACCTTTAAGAGCAACTACAATTTTATATCCGATTTTTCATTTCTAAATTTTCACAGAATGAGAATTTGCCCTATTTCAATTCCTTCATTGCACCCCTCTTTAGGTACCTACCTTACAGAGTAGCCTTGGACCACGTTAGGCCATCTATTAGAACATAAAAGAACCCAGATCTGTATATCATATTTTGTAAAAACATAGAGACTCTTACCTCCCAAGAGATTTTGATTTCTAGAAAATGCAAATATATTTTAGATAGACTCATAAATGTTAGTTTCCTGATATATAATGGGACATTAGGATTAGCATACAAAATATTTTCTAATCTATAATGTAGGTGAATATATTGGTGAACAGTGATCCCACATAACATCCTATGGTGCTAATATTAAAGTCAGAATGCGGGGCTGAATGATTTATATTAATATAATAAAGAAGGTTTAATATTAAAAGTGAATTACCATGGACAGGTCAGAAATTTTGCAAAGTTTTTTTCTCCACTTTCTCCTAGGGGAGTATAATTCACTTGAATTCTTTAAAAAAAAAAAAAAAATCTCTCAACGTTACAAGAATTGAAATTTTTCTCTTTCCCCTACCTTATAAATACCTACAGGTGCTTAGATATTTGGAATAGTGCACCAAATATTGAAAAGCCTGGTCTCTTCTGTGTTAACACTAAAACTGATGAAATAGATCCCAGTCACATAGGCAAGAAAATATGACCAGATTTGGGAATTCTTAACATATAGCCCAAAGTTGGCATGACCGAATTATCCCAAAAAGATTATGTCCAATGATCCCCTATCCCTATCAAATCAATCTTGGTGTTTAAAGGCTTTTATTGGAAGGGAGAGATGGAAATACTGGAAGACTACTTGGGATGTTGTTAAACGTTCAAATTTATGAAATACAAATGAGTCTGGTTTGGCTTGGGAAGTACTTCATTTCTATTGCTCTGAAGACAACCTAGGTGTAACTAAATATTCTTTGATTCTATGAGCTAAATATGTTACTCTCCCAGGACTCAATGGTCATTGGACTACTGAAACAGGAGAAGGATCATGTATATTACTATTCTGCTTCATACATCTGATACTAGATGTTTAGAAGTGAGTCTAAATTTAATTGAATAAATGAGCTTCCAATATCTGTAATACTTTCCTGAATCCAAAATTCATCCTGAAAACATTGCTCTTTTAATTATTTAACCACCAAAAGCATTTGTATTAGCATTCTAATACTTATTTTGTACTTTGAGTGTATTAAAATAAATTTCAATGACATTTGGTTGTTTTTCTTATGACTTTGAACCAAAAGATAATGGAGATAGTATTTAGTATGTATATCCTAAATGCAATTTTTATTGCCATTGGTAATATAACTGCATGTGGTTATATGCTGGTTGTTTATAAAATAAAAGAACTGCATATAGCTAGCAATTACATTAAATAAACCACAGACTGTTGTATTTAATAGGCTGTGTAAGGAATACATTTCCTAATGAAAAATTACTGTGGCAAGCATCAAGACACTTGTGAATATAAAATGGCAAATAAAAATGTGCTCCTTAAGAACACGTAGCTGTTCAAGTAATGATTTTTGGTAAGTTTGTTATGATATACTGTTGGGAGAGGATAAACAATCTAACAAATGGGAAAGCATACATTATACTAAATGTCACTGTGCATGAATTAAACTTGGATAATACATTCCTAATAAGCCAATTCAATTAGCATTTCACACACTTGCAATTTTCTCAGGGTACATCTAGATGGCCCTCTTAGGAATAAAAGTGTCCCATTTTTGTTATCTTTGGGTGAATATTATTTGAAATAATTTGGACATAAAAAATGTCCTCAGCCAAATTACATTATTCAACGATAAAATCAAATACAGTGTGCTTAATAGTTTAGTTATTAAGCTATTAAAGATACAAGATTAGCATAAATTGCTATAATATATAATATATATGCTCAAATTTGGATGATTTTGTAATTTTCGTTTTGTTTTAAAATATATTATAATTTTTAAATTATAAAGGAAATTATTTTGGTTTTATGAGGAACTTTTTAAACTGTTTTCAGATCATTGTAGATTCACATTGAGTTCTAGTAAATAATATAGATAATAATACATCTTGAATAGCCGTAGTATGACATCACAACCAGGAGATTGATATTGCTGTAGTCCATTAATCATATCTGTCTTTCACCAATTTAAGATGTGTGTGTGTGTATGCTTGTTTCTATGTAATTTTATCATGTGTAGACTCATATGACCATCATCATATTCAATATAAGAACAATTTCAACACAGGGGTTGCTTGTGTTACCATTTTATAGTCACATCTACCTCTCTCCTCCTCTCTTTCCTAAGTCTTATGAACTTTTAATTTGTTTTTCAACTCTATAATTTTGCCATTTCAAAGATGTTATATAAATTTAACCATACTGTATTTTGAGATTTTTAAAAACTCATCATAATGTTCTTGAGATCCAACCCAGTTTTATGCATCAATAGTTTATTCATTTTTATGGTTGAGTGCTATTCCATTGAGTGAATATCCTGCAGACTCTTTAACCTTTATCTGTCAAAGGACATTTAGATTGCTTTCAGATTTGGTTCAATACAAATAAAACTGCTATTTAAAATTGCTTACAAACTTTTGTGTAAATTTAGGCTTACATTTCTCTGGGAAAAAATGTCCAAGATCAAAATTACAAGACTATAGGGTAACTGCCTATAGAATTGTTTAAAACATTGTTATAATCTTCCAGAGTGGATATACTCTTTTAGATTTCCACCAGCAATGCATGAGTCCTCCAATTTTTCTCCATTCTCACCAGTATTTTATGTTACTTTTCCTTATTTTAGTCATTCTGGTAAATGTATAGTAATATGTCACTGTGATTTTAATTTTCACCTCCATAATGGCAAATAATGTTGAACATTTCTTCATAGGCTTATTTACCACCTGTATACCTTTTCAGCTAACCGTTCATATATTTTGTCCATTTTCTAACTGGATTTTTTTTGTACAGTTGAATTTTGGGAGTTCTTTATATTCTATGTACAAGTCCTTTGTCAGAAATGTGATTTGAAAACATTTTCTCCCAGTCCATAGTTTGTCTATTTGTCCTCCTAACAAGGTACTTCACAGAGCAAAAGTTTTAATTTTGAAAAGACTCAATTGATCAATTCTTCATTTATAAATTTTAATTTTATAGATCATTCTCATTTTATAGATAGTACATTTGGTTTTAATTCTAATAATTGTATGCTTAGCTCTAGATTTTCTTCTACTTTCATAATAAATATTTTGATGATTAATTTTGAGTTAATTTTGATATAAAATGTGAGGTTCACCTTAAGAGCTTGTTTTTATCATTTTTTTCTTTTGGTACCTGTGAATGATCAATTGTTCCAGCACCCTTTGTTCAACATGTTATTTTTTTCTCTATTGAATTGCTTTGTACGTTTGTTAATAATTGGTAGGCCATGTTTGTGTGGAACTATTTTTGGGTTTTCTATTTTGTTTCATTGATTTGTTTGTCTGTTTCTCTTCCAGAACCAGTATGTCTTGGTTGTCATGACTATATAAGCCATAATATGAGCAGAGTGATTAATCACACTTTATTCCTTTTATTCCAAATTATTTTATCCATAAAATACAGTGTGATTGGTTGTCCATATTAATTTTATAAGCTTAATATATCTACAACAGACCTTGCTAAAATTTTGAATGAATTGCATTTAAACCTATAGATTACCTTGAAAAGAATGGATAATTTACTATGCTGAGCTTCCAGTTCAGGAACAACATATATGACTCCATTTATTTATGTCTTCTTTGATTTCTTTCATCATAATTTAGAAATCATCAACATATAGAAACCATGTATGTTTTGTTAGATTTATACCCAAATATATTACTTTTTGTTGGCTCAATTGTAATTGGTATTTTGTTCTTTATCCACAAGTTCATTATTTTTATGTAGAGATGAGATTGATTTTATATACGTGTTAATCTTGTACCTTGAGACCTTGCTAAATTCCCTTTTAGTTGTAGGCATTCTTTTGTATATTAGGGTTTTATATATACACCATTATAATGTTGTATATAGGAACAGTTTTATTTCTTCCTTTCCATTCTACGTGCCTTTTATGTCTTTCTGTTGTTTTTTGTGCTGTCTAGAATTTCCAGTACTATGTTGGATAAGCAGATAGAGCAGATATTGTTACTTTGTTCCCAATCCTAGAGCAAAAGCATTCAGTCTTTAACAATTAAGCAAGAAGTTGCTGCAATTTTTTGTAGACATTTTTTATCAAGTTAAGAAAATTCTCCTCTATTCCTAGTTGTTAGGAGCTTTCAATCATGACTGAGTGTTGGATTTTATCAAATATTTTTCTACATATATTGATATGATCAAATAATTTTTCTTATTTACCCTACTGATACAGTGGATACACAGATTAATTTTCAAATGCTGAATCAGCCTGTGTAACTACAATGAATCCTATTTGGTCATGATGCATAGTTTATTTGCATTGTTGGATTTGATTTACTAATATTTTGTCGAGTATTTTTGCATGCATGTTTGTGAGAGATATTGTTTTGTAATTTTCCTTTCTCATAATGTCTTTATCTTATTTTCTTATATGGTACTGCTGGTCTCATAAAATGAGTCAGGAAGTGTTCCCTCTGCTTCTATTTACTGAAACACATTATAGAAATGTGGTATCATTTTCCTTAAGTGTTCACCAGTAAAACCTTTTGGACTTCCTACGTTCTTTCTTGAAAGATTATTAATTATTGATGAATAACATTTACCAGTAAAAGCATTTGCACTTCATACTTTGTTTTCTGAATTGTTATTAATTATTGATTCAATACATTTAATATTTGTAGACTAATTCAGATTATAGATTTCTCATTGTGTGAGTTTTGGTAGATTGTGTCTTTGAAGGAATTGGCCCATTTCAGGTAAATTATCAAATTTCTAGGCCTAGAGCAGTCTATTTCATCATTTTAATGTATATTATCCATAGCAGTGACTTCTCCTTCATTTTTGATATTGGTTATTTATGTTCCCCTTCTCTCTCTCTCTCTCTCTCTCACTAACTCTTGCTTTCTTGTTACACTAACTAGAGGTTTATTAGCTATATTTATTATTTCAAAAAGTAGTTTTTGGTTTATTTTCTATATTTTCTTGTTCTTAATTTCACTGAGTTAAAACATTATCTCTGTTATTTCCTTCCTTCTGCTTATTTTGGGTTTATTTTTGTTGTTTCTTTTCAATTTTCTTAAGTTGTGAGCTTAGATGACAGGATTTGAGACCTTTCTTCTTTTCTTTTGTAAACACACAGTCTTATAAGTGTCGTTATCAGAACTATTTTAGTTGCATACCAAATATTTTTGTAAGTTATATTTATATTTTATTTTAATACTATAATTACCATTACTTTACAAAGCACTCGTGTACCCCAACAAAAACAATATATCAGGTAATATAGTTATTAAATTTTTAAAAATCCCTTCTTCTCTTATGAAAAACCATATTGGAGTAGTCTTGCAGGTTTTTCTCCGAACATGTGAACATGAATTGCTATGTGAATACGTATAAAATGCTAATGTGATAGAAAGGGGCAATTGAGGGGTTTCATTTAACACTTTATTAATGGTTCTTACTCCATGCAATGAGGCTGAAGTAGTTTGCTGCTGGGTTGTTAGCTATGTTTATTCCAATTATGTAGTCTAAACCTAGGGAAATAAACACATAGGGCTGCGTATTCACATGACTATATTGTGAGTAGATCTAGTCAAATTTCCACTTATCAATTAACCTTTGCAAGCTCCTATTTTGAAAGGTGAGCATGTGTTGCACATTAGGTTAGTGTAAATTCAGAGAACGAACCCAGTCCTTTCCATAAATTCTAAGTATGTCCTCATTCTTAATGGATGGACATGGCACTCTAGTAAATGGCTGTAGGTTTCTTTAGAAAGACTGAGAATAAGATTGCCTAACACAATAGAGAAACTTGGTGTAGCCCAATCATGTTAATCTATTCACTTTTGTGAGTATTTGTTGTAGAGGTGGGCTTGTGATGAACTCGTTGCCAATAAGACACACTGGAAAGTCTTTTGAGAGTCTTCTTTGTAAAGGCTTTCCCCTGATAAAAGATAGAGCCTTTCCACTCTCACTTGCGTGCTAATGTTCTTGATGACATAATACATTCTAGAAAGTTTGTACTGAGTTTTTAAAATCACAAGATAGCTGATAGGCACAAGACAGAAAAGTAGACCTAGGTTGGTAGCAGTGGCTCATTCACTTGTTATTCCCTGTAACTGGAATGTTCTTTCCCATTATAACATCTTGCCTGAATGCCTTGATTCTCGTAGGTCTTTATTAAAATTTCACTGTCTCAGTAAAGTATGCAATGGTTATCCTATTTTAAGTATACACTAACCTCAATTATCTCTCTCCCCATCTACCATTAGATTCATTTCTTTAGATTTCCCGAGATATAACACATGTGATTTTGGTCTTCTTTATGGACTGAATTAGACCACTAATTCGTGAATTATATGAAGGCAGAGAATTTTGTCTACTATTTTCCCAGGGTCTAAAACTGTGTCCGACACATAGTAATGTTTAACATTTGTTTAGTCAATAAATGAATTAACCACTTGTCCTAATAGTTAAGAATGAGCCATATGATACCAAATGCTTGGGTTCAAATCCTTGTTTAGCCAATCTGAAGTTGAGTGATGTAAGGAAAATTACTTGTCTCTGGTTCAACTCATTCATCTTTAACATTGGAAAAATAATAGTAGTTATCACATAGTATTGTTAGGAAGATCGCAGGAGATGGTATATGTAACATATTTTGCAGAGTGCCTTGCACATCAAAAGTGCTAAAATGTTAGTTATTATTGTAATTATTTTTCTTATTTGATTGTTATGTCAATATAAGGTTTAGATATATTGTAAGTATATTTACTAAATTATTAACATTGCTTAATTTGGGGGACCTTCTTGTTATAACACATATTTTACACTACACATTTCTGTATTGTCCAGAAAAAAATAGGTATTAAAAATTCTTTATCTGTAGACCCTCATATATGGATTTGTCTTCAGTTTGTCTTCTTTTCTTTGGAAACAATTTTATTTTAATTACGCTCATTACTTTCCACCAAGAAGTGATTATAGATATAATTCTCCACTTTTCTGATCTTCAGGGAAGCTTGATTTTTAATTCTTTGCCTGGTCCAAAAGTCCGGCTCCCACATTTGAAGTTTTATTCCTTGGGGCTTCCCTTCTCAACTCCCCAGGGAGCCTGCTTCCCATTTGCTCCACTGCTGTATGGTGGTTCTTCTGTTAAGAATGTAGCAGGCCTACTACAGATATCAAAACCGGCAATATACTCAAGGAAATTTTAAAGGTCTTATAGACTTCCCTAGTGCTTTCTCCTCAAGAAATCCATGGTTTTTGACTTCAATCAACATTTAAATTATTTTACTAACTACCTGTCATGATAAAAAATTATTTGTTATATTTCAGTAATCTGAAAAGGAATGAGAGGACAATACTACACAGCTTTTTTGAGTTTCTTTTTCATGTTATAATATCTTTATTAAAAACTCTGTCGTGAAAAGTACAAAGAAATAAAAACTTATAAAACAATTTTTAAAAATTATGTTATGCAGCGTAAATATTAATATATCTTAAAGTTTTTATGTAATTCTGTGAATTATGTCATATACACCAGCACTGAATCACAAACACATGCACATATATATGTGTGGGAGTCTTATGTGTGTGTGTGTTATGTGTGTATGTGTACACACACACACGCGTACACACAAATACATTAATATTTTTAATTTCCACTCTAGAATGAAGCATCCTTGTACATGCTCAAATAACTATTCAGAATGGACTTACTTATTTTACTGTTGTCACTGATTTTACTCTCATTATTGATTTTCTAATTCTTCTCCCTCTCCTTTCTCCTGCTTCTTTCCTTCCTCTCATTCCTCCTCCATCTCTGCCTCTCTCTCTTATTTTAGCCAAAAAGAGAACAATATAATCTCATTATGTAAACTTTTTCTTCAAAAATTATAACTTAAAATTATTATATATTATTAGCCATTTGTAGTTTTTATTTTTGAAAGGCATGTTCCTCCCAGTTCTTTGTTTTTATATGAACTAATAGATTTATATAGTGTAGTGTTATAATTTTTATCAAAGTTATTATGAACCGAATTGTGTCCTCCTCAAATTTATATGTTGAAACTTTAACCTCCAGTACTTCAGAATGTGACTGCCTTTGGAGATCTTTAAAGAGGAAATTAAGTTAAAATGCAGTCATTAGGGCAGGTCTCAATCCAGTGTTACTGGTGCCCTCATAAGAAAAGGAGATGAAGATACAAACACAAACAGATAGGACCACATGAGGACACAGTGGGGAGATGGCCATCTCCAAGCCAAGGAGAAAGACTACAGAAGAAACCAATCCTGCCAACAATTTGATATTGTGCTTCTAGCCTCCAGAACCATGAATAAATAAATTTCTGCTGTTTAAGCCACTCAGTCTGTGGTATGTTTTTATGGCATCTCTAGCAAACTAGTACAGGTTTTAATTACCCTTTTCCACAATAAATGTTGAGAGTATATTTTCTAGTTTACTATTAACTTTTTTTTTTTTTTGAGATGGAGTCTCACTCTTGTTGTCCAGAATGGAGTGCAATGGCACGATTTTGGATCACTGCAATCTCTGCCTCCCAGGTTCAAGTGGTTTTCCTGCCTCACCCTCCCAAGTAGCTGGGATTACAGGCACCCGCCACCACACCCGGCTAATTTTTGTATTTTTAATAAAGAAGGAGTTTCGCCATGTTGGCCAGGCTGGTCTGGAACTCCTGATCTCAGGTGATCCACTCGCCTCAGCCTCCCAAAGTGCTGGGATTACAGGCGTGAGCCACTGTGCCCGGCCTTGTTATTGACTTTTTAAAGTAAACTCTTCCGAATATGACATAATGCCAGAATGGTACAAAATTCATAATTGTATATAGCTTAATACATTTTTTAAATGAGTATTCCTACATGACCACCCCAAATCAGTAATTAGACCATTATTAGCATCCCAAATCTACCCTTATTCTTCCTCCAGTCACAAACTTCTTCCATGTTTAAAGAGAATTCTGTCTCTATTAATTAGATCTACATGGGTCTCAAGTTGAGATATGCTCAGCTTTAGTAGATACTACCAAATGGTTTTCCAAAGACCAATTCACAGTGCCAGCAGCAGCATAGCTGTATATGAGAATGTCATTTGTTTCTAATCAATACCAACTAGAGCTATTACCAGTTTTTATTTTAGCCGTATATATTTTTCATTCTATTTTGTTTAAACTGGCAGCTTATAGCTTTACGTTTAATTTTTCTGTTGCCTATGAGATTGAACATCTTTTCAATTTCTTTTGGCCCAATTACATTTTCATTATATGACATTCTGGTTCAACAGCTTTGACCGTGTTTTAATTATTTCATCTTTTTCTTATTGACTTATAAGGATTCTTAATATATACCATATTTTAATCTGCATGTATAGCACACTTTATCCATATTTCACTTTCTATTGAACTTTTTAATATTGTCCTTTAATTGGCAGAACTATTTAACATATTCCTATTTATTATGTTTCCTTTATGTTTAACACTCTGTATATCCTCTTTAAGAAATGTTCTGCCTCTCACAACGTCAAGAAGTTGTTCTCCTGCATTACTTTCTAAAAGTAGTTTTTCCAGCATGTAGAATTTAGAATTTTTAATTTTATGAATTACGGGATGAGATTTTCTTTTTCCTTTTTAATTCAAGCTTACTTTATTATCAGAAGTTTTAGCATCTTGAATTTTTTAACGTTTAAGTTCAGGGATATATGTTCAGTTTTGTTACATAGGTAAACTTGTGTCATGGGGTTTGCTGGACAGATTATTTCATCACCCAAGTATTAAGCCTGATACTTATTAGTTATTTTTCCCATTTCTCTCTCTCTTCCCACCCTTCACCCTCTGATATGCTGCAGTGTTTGTTGTTCCCCTCTATGTATTCATGTATTCTCATCAGTTAACTCTCACTTATAAGTAAGAACATGTGGTATTTGGTTTTCTGTTCCTGCATTAGTTTGCTAAGGATAATAACCTTCAGCTCCATCCATGTCCTTGCAAAGGAACATGATCTTCACTTTTATGGCTTCGTAGCATTAATACATATTTTTTAAGAATTGAAGAGACAAATAGTAAATTGCCAGATGGGTTACTAAGGCAACAGATATGCAATTATCTTTCTGAGTTTTCTATTGTCTTCTATTGATCTATCTATTCCTACACAAAAGCCATTTTGGTGACATATTTTCTCAGTTTTTGACTATCTAAAAATATATTTTGTTTATTTTTAAAGCATATATTTACCATGTTTAAATTTCAGGGTCAATGATTATTTTACTTTCAACCTATAAATTTGTCATTACATTTTCTTTTGGCTTTCTTTCTTTCTTTTGAAAGTCAACAGTAAGCCTTAGCATTCTTCATAGATGATAATGTTTTCATTAGGTTTGCAATTATTTACTTAACAGTAAACATATTTTCTAGTAACCCATTTTTCAATTTACTATCTGTCTCTTCTATTCTGTCCTCTCTAGTGTTAAACTCTTTTACTGAACTCTCTATTTCATCTACTATATTGTTCAGCACCAGAATTGCCATTGCACTTTTTACAGATTTTAGTTCTCTGCAACTCTAGTTTCCCAGAATCACATATTTTGCTGAATATAATAATCACAGCTTTTTTTTAAAATTTGTATTTGGATGACTAAATTATTTTTGTTTATTCTGCAGAATCAACAGAATTTTGATGCACGGTGATTTGGATGCATGGTGATTTTTCATTGAATACCAAATACTTGATTTGAAAAATTTTAAAAAGTTTTATATAATCTTATTTACATCTGGGAATCATGATGAAATATTATTTTATTTTAGTCATAATCTGAAATAATAGTTTATGGTTGTCAATAAATTTTGATGCAGATTGCCTTAAATCAAATCAGAAATTAAACTGATTAAGGCTGTATTTTTAGACCTTTTTCTGATTTCCTCTTAATCCTAGGTTATATCCCTAGACCAGGTTAGGGTCTGGAATGTTGACAAGATCTCTCTATCCTCCAAAGGTCCTAAATTCAAATATTTTTATTGCTACCAACATGACACTTCCCTACTCTCTGCACATGAAGGTTTCTGCAAGCCTTTTGATCCTCTCCCCCAGCATCAGTCATATACGTGCAAATGGCTCAATGAGAGAAGTAGTGCACAGTATGAGGCTTACTTCTCTGGGCTTCATATATTTTAGGGTCTCTGATTCCCCAAGTCGTCATGACTTTGCCATCTCAGAACTCTAAATTATATTCTCAGTCCCATAAAATAACCAAAAACGTTCTTAACGCCTATTTTCTGCAACTTTCTTCTTAGTTCTTTAGTTATGTGCCATATTTTCCTTGTAAACTAGTAAGCAGGAAAACAGCTTAAAATACTGGGCTAATCACAGCAATTGTTCTCTCTTATATTAGGACCTTGGCCTATAATGTCCCAACTGCATTTGGAGCTCTTAGGAAGCTTTCAAGTTCAATCATGTAACTATTATTCACTGTAAAATATAAAATGATGTGGTTGGATTATGTCAATAATAATGATCCTAAAATGTGTTATGTTAAAGAGAGAATGGCCCAAACATTAAAATCAAATTGATTTTATTCTTACAATCTAAGATATTTTCAAAATTGTGTCTAATTTTTAAACTGTGACTTTTTCATTTTGGTTTATATTTTTCTTGGGATTTATAGTAACTATTTCAAAATATTTTCAATAATATTGCAAAGGCATTTAGGGCCTTAACCAAATATTTGTTGAATGGAATTTTTTTTGGTCTATGTGTAGATTCATTTGCTTTAGAATCTCACTGATTATAGTTCTAATTTTGACAGATAGCTTTTGGGGTCAAATGTCCACCTTTATCCTTTAATTTCTTATTATTACATTCTCAGGTTAGTTCTACTCCTGAAATCCATGTCTTTATTATTTTATTTGTTTCTTTTGCTGAAATAATTTTGTAAATATGAAGAGTTGTTATGTCAGAATGCAGGATTAGGAAATAATTTAAGATATCCCATATATAAAATTATTTTTAACTGTTCTAACTTACGATTGACACCTTTATTGCGGTATAGGATTAACGTTTCAACACAATTGTTGTCCCAGAACTTAAAATGTTATAGCTTCTTGTATCTGTTCTCATGACAGTTGACTGCATAGTCTTTTCTTCTCTAGATCATAGAACCGTTTTTTGTTTGTTTGTTTGTTTTTTCCCCTTTGGCCCTCTCTCATTAGTTGTGCCATAATACGTATGGTTTAAAATCTAAAGATTTTGTTCCTCTTCAGCTTTGTTCCATATTCCTATATCATTTACTTAGCAATTTCATTAAAACTATGGCCCCTTGAGGGACACTAAATGTATTCTTTCTTAGGAGTCAGAATGAATGCTGCTTTGAATTTCTTTTTCTGAACAGTTACTTTTATGAAATTGTAGTCAGGGATCAAAGTAAGTCCCTCCTCAAGTCAATACTTTAAAATGTGCAAAAAGAAAATAAAAATACTCAATACCTGAGTACCTTAAGAAAACAGTTAACATATCAGACATATTTCTGTTTAGACAAGTCACTTCAATCTCTAAGGTATCTTCTTTCAACTATCTTTGACAATTGTATCCATAAATCTTCTTTTCAGTATTAAAAATCTATTATTTTCCTAATATAACCATCCTGAGCATACTTATGGAAGGTCAAAGTTATATTTAATAAACTTATCAAAATTTTCAATGTAGAGTTCTCTGTTACTCATTGTGCTAATATATCTACAATAGTTAAACATTTATGCAAATTAAAATGTTAGCACATATTCCTCCTATGAAAATAAATTAGCAAGTTTCCATTTTAATGAAATATTTCATTTATTTTAGTTATTACCATATGTAATTATACAAAGTGAATTTATTTTTTAGAGCTGCCATAACAAAGTATTACAAACTGGTGGTATAAAACAGCAGAAATTTCCTTTCTGTCAGTGCTGGAGGCTAGAAGTTTAAAATCAGGATGACAGTAAGGCCATGTTCTCTCTGAAATCTGTGGGAGAGAATGCTTCCCTTCCTTTTCCCTTCCTCTTCAAGATTCTGTTTTTGTCTGTTTTTTCTCTGGCAATCCTTGGAGTTGCCTGCTTTGGAGATGCATCATTCTAATCTCCATCCTCATGGTCATATGGACTTATTTTCTCTTTAGGTCTCCACATCTGTGTTTTTTCTCTTCTTATAGGGGACGCTAGTCATTTGGTATTAAGGGTCCATCTTACTCCAGTATGATCCATCTTAACTAATTACATCTGTAACAATCCTATTTTCATATCCGGTCACATTATTTCAAAATGTGAAAATCCTAGGGGTTAGGATTTCAACATTTTTGGGGGTGATACAAACAGGAGGCAAGGAAATACTGGGTTGAAGAGGATGGGGTCCCTGACAAGGGTTCCACCCTCAAGCCTGAACCCCTGAACCCCTGGCCCTAAATGAAAACTTCACATCCCTGTTTTCCTGCCAGAATGTCGCCTTTTGGCCTGGCACGTCTCCCATCCTATACCCCTCAAAACCCCAAGCTCCTGGCAGACAAGCAGAGCTGTGCAGCAGAGAAGGAGGCAAGAGATGAGGCAGCTGAATATTAAGAGGAGAAGAAGCAACTGAGCATTGGAGACCACGGAGAGACGTGGCTTAACCTCACATAGCACAATTTCGGAGAGGAGCTCAACCATGTTCTGCTGGGCTTCAGGGAAAGGTCACCTTCTTCCAGTACCATCCCCTTTCCAGCTCCCCTTATACTGAGAGCGACTTCCACCACTTAATAAAATCCTCTACATTCATCAAGTTGCAAACAGTTCCTAAGACCTGATTCCTCCTGGATGTCAAATTAAAAAAACTCGGGTACCAAGAGGGTAAGGTGTAAAAAGCTGTCACCCTGACTCTTCACTGAGCTGGTTAACACCTAGCCGTCCACGGACAGCAACTGCTAAAAGCTCATTAATTGTAATACGCTCCTAGACGCTGCCTTAGGACTGGAGTCCAAAAGTGCTTGCCCTGGCCCCGACGCTCACTTGCCGGCGTGTTCCCCCTCCCACAAGGGGTTTGAAAGCAGTGGCAGAGTAAGCAAGCTACACCCCTGTAGCAAGTCCCACAAAAGGGTCAATGGAACTCTTCCATCTCAGGGGGATCTAATTCAACCTATAACACAAGGAAAATCTGTAAGTTTTTATACAATGTTTAATTTCAAATAGAGTAGAACATATAATTCAATTACATAAAGCCAAATTACTGAACTGTGGCATTACCATATTTTGTGGTCTTTCAAATAGCCAAACTAACTTTCAGTTCATTTGGTTTATAATTAAATTATTAATATTTAATGCAATTAAGAATAGCAAATTAAACAAACTACTGCTGTTTTAGTGATTAAGTAAAACAAAAATCTCAATTTGAAAACAGACAGAAAATCATTTCAGATATCCTGAACATTTGCCTTTGTGTTCCCTTTTAGTATGAAAATTATTACGGTAGTGTTATCCGTAGAGTATATAAATACAAGGAAAGATACTGAAAAGACATAAGGACTTAGTTAAAGATACTTCAGAGGAACAACATGTGTATTTTATTTGTCTCAAGTTGATTTTTTTCCCCTTTATGTTACTTTTTTATCCCTTATTATTTGGTCTACTGATTCTTAATATTTTTGTGGATAAGCACCATTTAAGCAACATGTGAAACTGCTGAGCTTAGCACACAGAGATTCTGATTCAAAGCCTGTGGTGTGACATCGGTACCTATGCATTTCAGAGGCACTTTCATCAATATCTTGCCTCCACCACTGCCCATGATTCTGATCCAAGTATACCACACATCACTTTTTAAAATACATTTTTTTGTTATTGGAAATGAATATCGTAATATCTCAAATTATTTTAAACTTTAAACATTTTCCATTAATTTGTAGATGTTTTTTACCATTGGCTGTGCTTTTTGTTACTGAAATTTGGATTTACCTATGAGATTCTTTCAGGTTGTTACAATCCACTGTATTGTAGGGATCAAGTGTAAATAGGTTAGCAAATGTATGTATGTAGGCAGAATACAATGCCATCTATCTCTGGAGCCTCTTCACCCCAATGGGTGGTCCTCTTAGGAACTGGTATTTCAAACAGATTTATTGCCTACACTTACATCTTTGTCCCAATTCTAGTAGTGCAAGGTGCTCTCACTGCATCTCTTACTTTTCTCTGCTATCATAAATGGCTTTAGCCAATTCTAGTTCTTTGGCTTTTCCAACAAGATTCTGAAAATGGTGACTTTGTGCCTTCTAAGTCCAGGAGATATAGAACATTTTTTTTGGAAACATTTTTAACCATTTCATTCTTGTAGCAACGCATGCTGGATTGAGCTATTTTACAGTTCAGCAATCATCCCTTCAGGGGTTGAGATGTTATTCTGCATTCCTGGTCGATACCCTTACACTTCAAGAGGGGTTACTCCATTGAAGGGCATCATCTACCTTTCCCCAAAGAGTGCTGGGGATACATAAACCAATCTGACAATTATCTTGAAGGAAATTCTCACTTGCTCTTTCAGATCAACTTCTGTCTCTTTATAAACATAGACTTAATGTTGCTGATTGGGGAAGAGCAGTATTTTTTGTTTGCTTGTTTATTTTTTGTTTGTTTATTTTGTTTACTATACTTTAAGTTCGAGGGTACATGTGCATAACGTGCAGGTTTGTTACATATGTATACTTGTGCCATGTTGGTGTGCTGCACCCATCAACTCGTCAGCACCCATCAACTTGTCATTTATATCAGGTATAACTCCCAATGCAATCCCTCCCCTCTCCCTCCTCCCCGTGATAGGCCCTAGCGTGTGATGTTCCCCTTTCCGAGTCCAAGTGATCTCATTGTTCAGTTCCCGCCTATGAGTGAGAACATGCGGTGTTTGGTTTTCTGTTCTTGTGATAGTTTGCTGAGAATGACGGTTTCCAGCTGCATCCATGTCTCTACAAAGGGCACAAACTCATCCTTTTTTATGGCTGTATAGTATTCCATGGTGGATATGTGCCACATTTTCTTAATCCAGTCTGTCACAGATGGACATTTGGGTTGATTCCAAGTCTTTGCTATTGTGAATAGTGCCGCAATAAACATACAAGTGCATGTGTCTTTATAGCAGCATGACTTATAATCCTTTGGGTATACACCCAGAAATGGGATGGCTGGGTCATATGGTACTTCTAGTTCTATATCCTTGAGGAATCGCCACACTGTTTTCCACAATGGGTGAGCTAGTTTGCAATCCCACCAACAGTGTAAAAGTGTTCCTATTTCTCCACATCCTCTCCAGCACCTGTTGTTTCCTGACTTTTTAATGATTGCCATTCTAACTGGTGTGAGATAGTACCTCATTGTGGTTTTGATTTGCATTTCTCTGATGGCCAGTGATGATGAGCATTTTTTCATGTGTCTGTTGGCTGTACGAATGTCTTCTTTTGAGAAATGTCTGTTCATATCCTTTGCCCACTTTTTGATGGGGTTGTTTGTTTTTTTCTTCTAAATTTGTTTGAGTTCTTTGTAGGTTCTGGATATTAGCCCTTTGTCTGATGAGTAGATTCCAAAAATTTTCTCCCATTCTGTAGGTTGCCTGTTCACTCTGATGGTAGTTTCTTTTGCTGTGCAGAAGCTCTTTAGTTTAATTAGATCCCATTTGTCAATTTTGGCTTTTGTTGTCGTTGTTTTTGGTGTTTTAGACATGAAGTCCTTCTCCATGCCTATGTCTTGAATGGTATTACCTAGGTTTTCTTCTAGGGTTTTTATGGTATTAGGTCTAACATTTAAGTCTCTAATCCATCTTGAATTAATTTTTGTATAAGGAGTAATGAAAGGATCCAGTTTCAGCTTTCTACTTATGGCTAGCCAATTTTCCCAGCACCATTTATTAAATAGGGAATCCTTTCCCTATTTCTTGTATTTCTCAGGTTTATCAAAGATCAGATGGCTATAGATGTGTGGTATTATTTCTGAGGACTCTGTTCTGTTCCATTGGTCTATATCTCTGTTTTGGAACCAATACCATGCTGTTTTGGTTACTGTAGCCTTGTAGTATAGTTTAAGTCAGGTAGCGTGATGCCTCCAGCTTTGTTCTTTTGACTTAGGATTGTCTTGGAAATGTGGGCTCTTTTTTGGTTCCATATGAACTTTAAAGCAGTTTTTTCCAATTCTGTGAAGAAACTCATTGGTAGCTTGATGGAGATGGCATTGAATCTATAAATTACCTTGGGCAGCATGGCCATTTTCATGATATTAATTCTTCCTATCCATGAGCATGGTATGCTCTTCCATTTGATTGTGTCCTCTTTTATTTCACTGATCAGTGGTTTGTAATTCTCCTTGAAGAGATCCTTCACATCCCTTGTAAGTTGGATTCCTAGGTATTTAAGATCAGTATTTTTGAGACCTCTTAAAATGCAAATAGTTTAGCATTTCTTTTTTGAACTTCTGGAAATTTGATGTTTTTTTTTTTTTTTCTTTAGTTGGTCAGTCTTATACAAATTAATCAGCCTAAGACAAATTGTGATGTCCTATTAGAAGATTCATCTAAACCAAGTTTAACCAGATTCATCTAAAGCAAGTATTACATGCTGTACTCGTTGCCCAAAATGCCTAGATTCTGATAATTTGTGTTTTTTAGCCATGTTTACCTGTGATGAGGGCCATAGTCCTGATGAATGTTGCATTGGATTTTTTTCTATCTTATTTAAAGTGCACCAGATTAATAGTTGTATGTGGAGTGGAAGGTGGAGAAAGTAACTAAATTTGGAGAAAAGGTTCCAAGAGACCTGAAAGAGATCTGAAAGAGGCAAATTATGAAACTGAGAGAGAGTACAAACTAGGAGCATGTGAGTCAAGGATAAGCAAGCTGGGAGGATACAAGGAACACTTTTAGCCTGTGTATTATGGAAAAGAGGAAGTATGAAAAACACACAGAAGAGATGAAACCCAAATTCTTTATTGGCAACTGAGCGAAAAGAGCAGTAATAATACTCACTGCAACCTCCACGTCCCGGGATCAAGTGATTCTCCTGTCTCAGGCTTCCCGAGTAGCTGGGACTATAGGCGCATGCCACCACCCCCAGCTAATTTTCGTGTTTTTAGTAGAGATGGGATTTCACCAAGTCGGCCAGGATGGTCTCCATCTCTTGACCTCAGTGATCTGCCCGCGTTGGCCTCTCAAAGTGCTGGGATTACAGGCATGAGCCACCACACCCGGCCCTGATTCTTTTTAAAATAAACCACATATTTAGTTATACAGTATACTTTAATGGATGGAAATATAGGATTTGCAGTTGAAGCATGTTAAAATAAGTTGAACATAGAAGTATTACATTGAGTTCAAAAGGCAGGGGGCAGAGCAAGATGGCCGAATAGGAACAGCTCCAGTCTCCAACTCCCAGCCGTGAGTGACACAAAAGACTGGTGATTTCTGCATTCTCAACTGAGGTACTGGGGTCATCTCACTAGGGAGTGCTGGACAATCGGTGCTGGTCAGCTGCTGCAGCCCAACCAGTGAGAGCTGAAGCAGGGCAAGGCATTGCCTCACCTGGGAAGCGTGAGGGGCAAGGGAATCCCTTTTCCTAGCCAGGGGAACTGAGACACACAACACCAGGAAAATCGGGTAATTCCCACCCCAATACTATGCTTTAAGCAAACGGGCACACCAGGAGATTATACCCACACCTGGCCGGGAGGGTCCCACGGCCACAGAGCCTCCCTCATTGCTAGCACAGCAGTCTGTGATCTAACCGCAAGGCAGCGGTGAGGCTGGGGGAGGGGCGCTCGCCATTGCTGAGGCTTAAGTAGGTAAACAAAGCCGCTGGGAAGCTCGAACTGGGTAGAGCTCACAGCAGCTCAAGGAAACCTGCCTGTCTCTGTAGACTCCACCTCTGGGGACAGGGCACAGATAAACAACAACAACAAAAAATGCAGCAGAAACCTGTACAGACGCAAACGACTCTGTCTGACAGCTTTGAAGAGAGCAGTGGATCTCCCAACATGGAGGTTGAGATCTGAGAATGGACAGACTGCCTGCTCAAGTGGGTCCCTGACCCCTGAGTAGCCTAACTGGGAGACATCCCCCACTAGGGGCAGTCTGACACCCCACACCTCACAGGGTGGAGTAGACCCCTGAGAGGAAGCTTCCAAAGTAAGAATCAGACAGGTACACTCGCTGTTCAGCAATATTCTATCTTCTGCAACCTCTGCTGCTGATACCCAGGCAAACAGGGTCTGGAGTGGACCTCAAGCAATCTCCAACAGACCTACAGCTGAGGGTCCTGACTATTAGAAGGAAAACTATCAAACAGGAAGAACACCTATACCAAAACCCCATCAGTACATCACAATCATCAAAGATCAGAGGCAGATAAAACCACAAAGATGGGGAAGAAGCAGGGCAGAAAAGCTGGAAATTCAAAAAATAAGAGCGCATCTCCCCCTGCAAAGGAGCGCGGCTCATCGCCAGCAATGGATCAAAGCTGGTCAGAGAATGACTTTGACGAGATGAGAGAAGAAGGCTTCAGTCCATCAAACCTCTCAGAGCTAAAGGAGGAATTACGTACCCAGTGCTAACAAACTAAAAATCTTGAAAAAAGTGGAAGAATTGATAGCTAGAATAATTAATGCAGAGAAGGTCATAAACGAAATGACAGAGATGAAAACCATGACACTGAGAAATACATGACAAATCCACAAGCTTCAGTAACCTGACTTAATCAACTGGAAGAAAGAGTATCAGCGATTGAGGATCAAATGAATGAAATGAAGCGAGAAGAGAAACCAAAAGAAAAAAGAAGAAAAAGAAATGAACAAAGCCTGCAAGAAGTACGGGATTATGTAAAAAGACCAAATCTATGTCTGATTGGGGTGCCTGAAAGTGAGGGGGAAAATGGAACCAAGTTGGAAAACACTCTTCAGGATATCATCCAGGAGAACTTCCCCAACCTAGTAGGGCAGGCCAACATTCAAATTCAGGAAATACAGAGAACACCACAAAGATACTCCTCCGAGAAGAGCAACTCCAAGACACATAATTACCAGATTCACCAAAGTTGAAATGAAGGACAAAATCTTAAGGGCAGCCAGAGAGAAAGGTCGGGTTACCCACAAAGGGAAGCCCATCAGACTAACAGCAGACCTCTCGGCAGAAACTCTCCAAGCCAGAAGAGAGTGGGGGCCAATATTCAACATTCTTAAAGAAAAGAATTTTCAACCCAGAATTTCATATCCAGCCAAATTAAGTTTCATAAGTGAAGGAGAAATAAAATCCTTTACAGATAAGCAAATGCTTAGAGATTGTGTCACCACCAGGCCTGCCTTACAAGAGACCCTGAAGGAAGCCCTAAACATGGAAAGGAACAACCAGTACCAGCCATTGCAAAAACATGCCAAAATGTAAAGACCATCGAGGCTAGGAAGAAACTGCATCAACTAACGAGCAAAATAACCAGTCAATATCATAATGGCAGGATCAAGTCCACACATAACAATATTAACCTTAAATGTAAATGGACTAAATGCTCCAATTAAAAGACACAGACTGACAAAATGGATAAAGAGTCAAGACCCATCAGTCTGCTGTATTCAGGAGACCCATCTCACATGCAGAGACATACATAGGCTCCAAATAAAGGGATGGAGGAAGATCTACCAAGCAAATGGAGAAAAAAAAAAGCAGGGGTTGCAATCCTAGTCTCTGATAAATAGACTTTAAACCATCAAAGATCAAAAGAGACAAAGAAGGCCATTACATAATGGTAAAGGGATCAATTCAACAGGAAGACCTAACGATCCTAAATATATATGCACCCAATTCAGGAGCACCTAGATTCATAAAGCAAGTCCTTAGAGACTTACAAAGAGACTTAGACTCCCATACAATAATAATGGGAGACTTCAACACTCCACTGTCAACATTGGACAGATCAACAAGACAGAAAGTTAACAAGGATATCCAGGAATTGAACTCATCTCTGCACCAAGCAGACCTAATAGACATCTATAGAACTCTCCACCCCAAATCAACAGAATATACATTCTTCTCAGCACCACATCACATTTATTCCAAAATTGACCACATAATTGGAAGTAAAGCACTCCTCAGCAAATGTACAAGAACAGAAATTATAACAAACTGTCTCTCAGACCACAGTGCAATCAAACTAGAACTCAGGACTAAGAAACTCAATCAAAACCGCTCAACTACATGGAAACTGAACAACCTGCTCCTGAATGACTACTGGGTACATAATGAAATGAAGGCAGAAATAAAGATGTTCTTTGAAACCAATGAGAACAAAGATACAACATACCAGAATCTCTGGGACACATTTAAAGCAGTGTGTAGAGGGAAATTTATAGCACTAAATGCCCACAAGAGAAAGCTGGAAAGATCTAAAATTGACACTCTAACATCACAATTAAAAGAACTGGAGAAGCAAGAGCAAACACATTCAAAAGCTAGCAGAGGGCAAGAAATAACTAAGATCAGAGCAGAACTGAAGGAGATAGAGACACAAAATACCCTCCAAAAAATCAATGAATCCAGGAGTTGGTTTTTTGAAAAAATCAACAAAATTGACAGACCACTGGCAAGACTAATAAAGAAGAAGAGAGAGAAGAATCAAATAGACGCAATAAAAAATGATAAAGGGGATATCACCACCGACCCCACAGAAATACAAACTACCATCAGAGAATACTATAAACACCTCTACGCAAATAAACTAGAAAATCTAGAAGAAATGGATAATTTCCTGGACACTTACACTCTTCCAAGACTAAACCAGGAAGAAGTTGAATCTCTGAATAGACCAATAGCAGGCTCTGAAATTGAGGCAATAATTAATAGCCTACCATCCAAAAAGTCCAAGACCAGATGGATTCACAGCTGAATTCTACCAGAGGTACAAGGAGGAGCTGGTACCATTCCTTCTGAAACTATTCCAATCAATAGAAAAAGAGGGAAACCTCCCTAACTCATTTTATGAGGCCAACATCATCCTGATACCAAAGCCTGGCAGAGACACAACAAAAAAAGAAAATTTTAGACCAATATCCCTGATGAACATTGATGCAAAAATCCTCAATAAAATACTGGCAAACCGGATTCAGTAGCACATCAAAAAGCTTATCCTCCATGATCAAGTGGGCTTCATCCCTGGGATGCAAGGCTGGTTCAACATTCGCAAATCAATAAAGGTAATCCAGCATAAAAACAGAAGCAAAGACAAGAACCACATGATTATCTCAATAGGTGCAGAAAAGGCTTTTGACAAAATTCAACAGCCCTTCATGCTAAAAATGCTCAATAAATTTGGTATTGATGGAACGTACCTCAAAATAATAAGAGCTATTTATGACAAACCCACAGCTAATATCATACTGAATGGGCAAAAACTGGAAAAATTCCCTTTGAAAACTGGCACAAGACAGGGATGCCCTCTCTCACCACTCCTATTCAACATAGTGTTGGAAGTTCTGGCTAGGGCAATCAGGCAAGAGAAAGAAATCAAGGGTTTCCAGTTAGGAAAAGAAGAAGTCAAATTGTCCCTGTTTGCAGATGACATGATTGTATATTTAGAAAACCCCATTGTCTCAGCCCAATATCTCCTTAAGCTGATAAGCAACTTCAGCAAATTCTCAGGATACAAAATTAATGTGCAAAAATCACAAGCATTCTTATACACCAGTAACAGACAAACAGACAGCCAAATCATGAATGAACTTCCATTCACAATTGCTTCAAAGAGAATAAAATACCTAGGAATCCAACTTACAAGGGATGTCAAGGACCTCTTCAAGGAAAACTACAAACCACTGCTCAGTGAAATAAAAGAGGACACAAACAAATGGAAGAACATACCATGCTCATGGATAGGAAGAATCAATATCGTGAAAATGGCCATACGGCCCAGGGTAATTTATAGATTCAATGCCATCCCCATCAAGCTACCAATGAGTTTCTTCACAGAATTGGAAAAAACGGCTTTAAAGTTCATATGGAACCAAAAAAGAGCCTGCATTTCCAAGACAATCCTAAGTCAAAAGAACAAAGCTGGAGGTATCACGCTACCTGACTTCAAACTATACTACAAGGCTACAGTAACCAAAACAGCATGGTATTGGTACCAATACAGAGATATAAACCACACACGCATATGTTTATTGCGGCACTATTCACAATAGCAAAGACTTGGAACCAACTCAAATGTCCGTCAATGATAGACTGAATTAAGAAAATGTGGCACATATACACCATGGAATACTAGGCAATCATAAAAAAGGATGAGTTCATGTCCTTTTCAAGTACATGGTTAAAGCTGGAAACCATCATTCTTAGCAAACTATCACAAGAACAGAAAACCAAACACTGCATGTTCTCATTCATAGGTGGGAAATGAACAATGACATCACTTGGACTCGGGAAGGGGAACATCACACACCGGGACCTATCATGGGGAGGGGGGAGGGGGGATTGCATTAGGAGTTATACCTGATATCAATGATGAATTGATGGGTGCTGACGAGTTGATGGGTGCAGCACACCAACATGGCACAAGTATACATATGTAACAAACCTGCACATGTACCCTAGAACTTAAAGTATAGTAAAAAAAAAAAAAAAAAAAAAAAAAAAAAAAAAAAAAAGAAGAAGTATTACATTGAATGTACATTTTCTACTATACATACTTTTATATATAAGCCTTTATGTTGAGTTAATGTTTTGCCCATTAACCTAGGCCCGAACTGTTTTTCTCAGTTATTTCAATCATTATGAGAGTTATACTACTTTGCTGATCCTTCAAACAATAAGACACTTAAGATATATGTCTTGCACTTGGATATCTGTAGAAAAGTGCTGAGTACAATTAACTGGTTAGCAATAGATTCATCTTTTCTCCTTGTTAGCTTAAAGAAATCTTATTTTCTCCATTGCAATTAATCATTTTTATAATACTACACCATATCATATATGGTGTTACATTATATTAAAACATATTTTATATATCTATACAATCTTTCTGCATTTCTACTAAACATGAAGGTAAAATTTAGTTTCTTAATGCAAACAAAAAAGATAATGTGTTGTCTACTATAATCTATCGCTTTATTATTTATGTATTTATGTATTTATTTATTTACGATTGTGTCTTGCTCTGTTGCCCAGACTGGAGTGCAGTGGAGTGATCTCAGCTCACTGCAACCTCCGCCTCCTGAGTTCAAATGATTATCCTGCCTTAGCCTCCAAGTAGCTGGGATTATAGGTGCCCACCAGCACACCCAGCTAATGTTTTTGTATTTTTAGTAGAGATGAGTGTTTTACCCACTCTGTCTGGCTGGTCTCAAACTCCTTACCTGAGGTAATCCACCTGCCTTGTCTTCCCATTTTAAGTGAAATAATAGAAATTATGGTAGTCCAGGGCCATGCACGGTGGCTCACGCCTGTAATCCCAGCATTTTGGGAGGTCGAGGCAGGTGGATTGCCTGAGTTCAAGAGCTCGCAACCAGCCTGGGCAACATGGTGAAACCCCGTCTCTACTAAAATACAAAAAATTATCCAGGCGGGGCAGTGTGCGCCTGTAGTCCCAGTTACTTGGGGTGCTGAGGCAGGAGAATTGCTTGAACCCGGGAGGCAGGGGTTGTACTGAGCTGGGATTGTGCCATTGCACTCCAGCCTGGACGATAGAGTGAGACTCCGTATTAAAATAAAAAAAAAAAAAAAAGAAAGAAATTGTGGTAGTCCAGATTTGGATTGAATTTCTTCACATACAGAGCCTTTGTTTTCTACACCTTTGAAGGTGATACAGTTTCATTCTAGTAAGGGAGGAGACCACCCCTCATATTATCTTATGCCCAATTTCTGCCTCCAAAGAAAGAAGAAGTAAAAACTAAAAGGCAGAAATGAAATCCACAGGCAGACAGCCCAGCACCACACCCTGGACCTGGTAGTTAAAGATCGATCCCTGACCTAATTGGTTCTGTTATCTTATAGATTACAGACATTGTATAGAAATGCACTGTGAAAATCCCTATCTTGTTTTGTTTTGATCTAATTACCGGTGCAAACAGCCCCCAGTCACGTACCCCCTGCTTGTTCAATCAATCACGACCCTCTCTCATGCACCCCCTTAGAGTTGTGGGCCCTTAAAAGGGACAGGAATTGGTTACTCCGGGAGCTCGGCTCTTGAGACTGAAGTCTTGTCGATGCCCCCGGCCAAATAAACCCCTTCCTTCTGTAACTCGGTGTCTGAGGAGTTTTGTCTGCCGCTCGTCCTGCTACACTAGTATTAGTTTATTTGATAACACTGAATAAGATGAGATTTGTTTTTACATTTCACATTCTCAGTTAATGTATTTCTATAACACAGCTGGAAACAGTTGCAGTCATAAACTCAAATGATTCTGTGGTTTCTAAAATGAAGAAAAACTAATGGTACTGATACAGTACAGTTTTTAAATCAAAAGTCAAAATGTTAGGAAAGATTTGTTATTCAATTGTAGCTTTAGGCTAGTCTGATCATTCCCACCTGCCCCAATAAAATTAGTTCAGTACAGTGTAATTCAATTACTACCATGAGAGGCAGGTACCCTCTCAAGAGGGTGTGAAAAGCATTTGTTACAAATGTATTTTATGGAGTGTGAAATAGTTTGTATTTTTTACAGCATGTAGAGGAAATAAATAATTTTCCATTTGTTAGACGAATCGAAAAGTTCAAAAAGAGCATGAGAAAATAATGGGAGGAAAAGTGGGATTTAGATTTCAATGTTATTTTTAATATTTTTAGTTTATTTTGCTGTGATGTTTGTGGGTGTGTATGTGTACTTGTATGTGACTGTGCAATTCATTATACTCTCAGGATGAAGTGTCTAATTTTTTTGTTTATTTGAATAGTCGATCAAATCTAAAATATAAGTATACAAAAACAAGATAAAAACAAATATAAATATAACACTTTTGGAGGTAATGAATAGTTTTATGGTGCCAATTGTGGTGGTTTCATGGGTGTATACTTTTCTCCAAACATATCAAGTTGTATACATAAAATATGTACAGGTTTTATATGTCAATCATATATCAATAAAGTGGTTTTAAAAAGAGAATCAAACAATAAACAATCATAATAATGTTATAAACTAAATAATAACCATTTAAAATAATATACTAATATTATTTCATGTAAAATTAAGACCCCGCAGCTATAACTAATTGCTTGCAATATAATAGCGTGAACCCGGGAGGCCGAGCTTGCAGTGAGCTGAGATCCGGTCACTGTACTCCAGCCTGGGCGACAGAGCAAGACTCCGTCTCAAAAAAAAAAAAAAAAAATACCTTGAGAGTGGGCATTGCCGAAAACTGTGTAGCAAGCCTGTTATCACTACAAATTGCAAATGTTAAGTAAACATCTACATGTAATATAAGTTCTTCCAGGTGCATCCTGGAGAATAAATCAATCATTTGGTACTTTTCTCCAGACTTCCTCTTTTGATTTGCATATGCCCTCAGGTTAGAAACAAAATATTAACTGTTTTCTCTCATGTTCTCATTGGCTAGGTTATATTGCTTAGTTTGCACGTTTACTATTTAAAAGTTCTATTGTTTCTTTCCAGCCATTAAAATCATAAATTAGTCTCTGGACTTCTATTTCCAGGTAGAACGAACTCACACTAGGATGTAAAATACATTTTATGTGCACGTAATAACTTATGCAATTTACTTAAAATTGGTGATATGAATTAAATTATAAAATTTTACCATTATTCTCTTGATGGAAGGAGGCTCCTTCTCTGAGTAAAGGGCCTACAGCTTGCAGCTCACATACATACAAAAGTTAAAAACAAAAAACAGGAAATTTTGTTCTCCGAAGGTTAGAGCAAATTTTAGCATATTTTAATATTGAGGTCATGTAAAATTCAATGGTTATTGAAAACACAAGCAGGGAGGATGATGTTGTCTATTGTATGTGAAAATATTCCTTTGAGCAACAAACATCATTTAGTTGTGCTCAGTTTTTACTAGAACAAACCCCTAAAGGGAGAAAGTTTCAGCCAAATTTTCTCATTCATCATGAAATGACATTTTGCTTTCAGTGTTTATAACCCAACCTGGTTCTTTAAATCTGCACATTTTATTATCTAACTTGTACGAAGTCCTAAAAAAAAAAGTCTAAAAAGCCAATAAATTTCTGCCAGCTGTGATCTGTGCTAATGTGAAAATAATACGTTGAAGGCATCTCGCCTTAAGCTTTACACATGCAAGGCTGCTCTCACAAATATGCAGAGATACGCTTTCACAAATTATACTATTAAAGATGTGGCTCCTGGGAATAAGCTAGGATTCCTGACTTTGCTCTTCAATGCTTTTTTAAATAAATGTTTAAAGTAAACGTCTTAAATTATATACAACAGGGGAAAACACCAAACCACAATTAGTGGATACATTCCATGAAAATTATTTATATCAATCAAATCACATATTTTAGAGCACTGTGGTTTAAAAATGTATCATATTATTTTGCTAGCTTATATTACTTTGCCTTAATGTTTTTTTCTATGTACAGGATAAAAAGAACAGTATTGCTGGTCAGGGGAAGAAAGGTGCAATAAACGGAACATGGCAAGATAATGAACTCGTGTTCCTGAAATACTATCACTTCACCCTGTCTTTCTAAGTTAAAAACAAAAACAAAACTGAAGCACACTCTTAGACTATGCTTCATGGCCATGATTTTAACCAAGAGCTCCAGAGGAGAGTGCAAGTGAAGGAAATCATCTGCTGGCATTAGGTGAGAGCTTGGGACATTGAAGCAGAGGAGAAAGCCACATTCCCTACCCTGAAGCCCAAGGAAGATGAGTGAACTTCTCTCTGTATCTCTGCTACTGGGTAACACTTTACCAACTGGTTTTTATCTCAGGCAGATACGGCCACAGCATGCATTAGCTACTGGTTTGGTATTACTCAAATGATCCAGTAACCTGTCTTAACAGCTGAAGAAAGTATACAAAATAAAGTATAATTAAAGAAAAATTTTACTGAATCAATTCATTGAAGGAGGATGAGTAAATGGAGGTAGGAAGATGCAGCTAAAAATATGAAATCAGTTGCTCCTATTGAATCATAACCAGTGGAAAGAACAGAAAAAAAAAAAAACACTTAGGAAAAATATAATAAAAAATTTCCAATGACATAAAATTACAGTGCAAAAATGTTTCCAGAATTGAAAAGAAAATAAAAACACGCTTTTTAAATGAACAGATTAAATGAACTAAAAATAGAATGCCACTGTTAAACTCTGAATTGATGTTCTGAAAGATCAAGTGGAAGTACTGTCTGACAATAACAAGAATGTAAGTTCCAAGACGGCAGATACACATCTTTATACTTTTCTCTACTTTCAGCACCTAGCCAATATAAGGGGCTTAGCAAATGCTTGTTAATTAAGGTATAATCAACACACATATCTTCAAGGTTAAGAATGAAAGATTAGAGAAACATTAAGTTGATTTGCTTTAATGCGACCCCCAGAGAAAATGCCAGAGAAAAGGCAAGTAGGCAAGGCAAAAAAAACCTTATTTACAAGCCAATGTGAAGGAGGGGGCGAGGTTCACCGGTCCCCAGCCCTGGAGGCCCACGAAGTCGCTCCGGCGTTCTGGGGCGAGGTTCCTATGTCCCGCATACGAGCAGGGGCCAAGGAAGTTTGCACCACGTGCCCGCCGGTAGCGGCTTTTATGTCCTGGGCCCGGGAGTGGGCGGGCAGTGGGCGGGACATAGGCGGGTCGGGGGCAGGGCGGTAGGCGTGGCTAGGCGGGTTCCGGTTTTTCTCCGTCAGAGGTTGGGTTGCGCCTGCGCAGTTGACCCGTCTTTCCCGGGCTCGGGACAGTTGACGGTGAAGAACCAGGAACTGTGTCCATCTTGCCTCTGTTCGTCCAAACATAAGTAAAGAGATCAAACACGAAGACAGAAAATTGCAGAAGGAGAAAATCATTAGCTTATGATGCTACAAATGCAGAAATGATAGGACTTATTCTCTAGCGGCAGAGATATCCATCAACTATTATGTGTATATATACACATGTAAATATATATATATAATGAGTGAAAAATACAAAAAGTATAAATAATAGAATACTATGTATCGAATAATCCAATTTTTAAAAAACCACAATTTCAATATTCTGGTAATTCAAAATAAGTTTAAATAAATGAATCAATGTGTGTATGAACTTAAGAACAATGTGCAAGCATAACATGGCAGGCACTTGTTAATGTTTACATCAGGACAGTAGGATGGGGGTAGAAAGGAAGCAGTTATCATTTTTCTTTATGCATTCTTTTTTTTGTTTTGTAATGAGGTTTTTTGTTTTGTAATTTTGTTTGTAATGAGGTTTTCCTCATTACAAATCTTAGGAATCTAAGATATTTGCAATCTCATCAGCTGTGGTGATGAGACAAGTAGTATAATGGTTGAGAGAGCAGATGAAACGGGAGGAGTTTTCCCTTGTACCCCCTCGCAGGGCATGCGACAGAGGTGTGGCTTGCCTCGTCAGTGCCACGCAGCTCAAATCCCTAGGAGGAGCATGCAGATGGCAGGTCGTGGGGAGCTTGGGCTCCGACCCCACCACAGCAACAGGGTCTAGGTTTAGTCTTTACAGCTCCCAATGCCCTAGTGGGCGTGTATTCCAGTGCGCTCTTTCAGCTTAGCTGTCTGGAGGCAGCTTGTGAATCAGCTCACTTAGATAGCCTACAGGAAAAATCAGACCACCACATGGGCTTGGAGAATAAGTGGAAAGTTTTATTGAAGCGTGGAATTAGCTCTCAGCAGATGGTTAGGGAGCCAGCAGGGGGATGGAGTGGGAAGGTGGACTTCCCCTGGAGTTGGGCCGCTCAGCCGCCGGACTCTCAGCCTAATTCCCCTTGGAGTTCACGTCATTCCACCATCAAGAGCCTACCGACATCTGTCAGTGTGTTCTTCTCCTCATGGGTTCCTCTGGACATCCAGCGCCTGTGTGTGTGCCTGCTAGGGTCTCAGGGTTTTTATGGGCACAGGAAGCGGGGCATTGTGGGCCAGAGTGGTCTTGGAAAATGTAACATTTGGGTGCAAAAGCAGAAATGCTTGTCCTCAGGCCCCTAGGCACAGGCCCAGGAATGGAGCCCTCACCAGGGATCCCATCTTTCCCCACCCAGCACTTCTCTGCCCCCTTTCTGTATCACAGACTCTAGGGTCAAACTGCTTGGATAGACATTCTGTTTTTTTCTATATAAAAGCTACAGAAACATTCTCCTCTCTCTTCCTTAGTTTGTATTTATTTTTTAATATACATAAAATGGAGATGAAAGTGGTAATTTCAGCCTCAAGAGGTTTAAATAAATTAACATATACAAAGCATTTAGAAGAGTGGAGAGAACAGAGTATCTTCATAGATGTTAGCTGGTATTATTATACAGTGTAAAACTGGAACAGAGTGAGTAGAGTACAGAACATTTTATCTACATCTGAAATCCCTAAAGATTCTAGCAAATTTGAAAGCCAGACTGGTTAACTCTGTTTTACAAAATAGCCCTCTCTTACAGAATACCCCGGTCACTCTAGAGATGGAAGGCAAGCTGAGTTTGTCCCTATTGCCCCCAGACTGATAGGATTATTTGAAACTGACTCTGCTCAAGGTCTGTTAGCCCACTAGCCACTTCCAGTAGATATCATTTTCTGCCAGGGCCCCTGCAGGGTGTGGAGATAGAGGAAGATACCACTAATCCAGTGTGTTTTGGCAGAGAGGGAGATCTCAAAATACATCTCCCAACGCTCCCTAAATCTGAAAACATTGGTGTAGATAATTCTAAAGGTGAAGTACAAATATTATTGGGTAAGGTTACAATGGATATTTTTCTGCAGATGGATTTTAGAGCTTTTGTTAAGAGCAGTTTTTCAGTTATAATGTGTAACTGATGTGAGAACAAAGGTTTGTAACTGGCAAGGTGGAGTTAATTACTTTGCAATTTGGCATTAAAACTGCCCTCACATATAAAAATACATATGTGAATATGCATCAATATCTTCCCTATCCATTTGGCCAGATCAGATCAGTTATTAGTTATATTATAGGCTATCTCCCAGGTTTTAGAAGGTTCCTTTTAGCTTTGATTCAAGAAAGGGTAAAAAACAAGAGACAAATTTTCTAAATCTTTGCTTCAACTCTTAAAATCGTAGTCACTAACATATAATTTGTATTGCTCATGATTTTAATGTTAACAATTACTTATATTTATTTATCAACACAGTATTTTTGTTCTCTTGTATGCCTTAATATGAAGTATATTTTGTTTACAGATACATTAGTGTATGTATGTTTGTGTGCATGTATATGTATGTATATGTAAAAAGTAGTTTAACATGAATATCCTCTGTACTTCTCTACATATTTATTTATCTACGTATCCAGCTATTTCCATTTAGAGGCTGCCTGCTACCTTTTTGTAGGTGCCCATCATAACATAAGTAAAACCCTTATCAAAAGACACTTATATCATAAAAATGATGCAATATACATCTGTTACAAATATTTTGGTGAATTTATCTGATTTTCCCCTTACAATGAATATTAAAAAAACGGAATTCTAGTAAAAGGACTTTTAAAAAAGTTTTGGATATCTAATGACAAAAAGTTTTTAGCATATTGCATATAGCCACAAAACATATTTATTACTAGCCATTTTAAGTTTTGTTAAGTGGAAAGATTGGGAAAAGAACATCAGATTATTACTTTTCTTTCTATTTATTTGATTACTATTGTTAGGGGTGGCAAATATCCATACTCTAATTCTGTGTACATATTGGAACCGGCTGGCAGCCCCACACACCCAAGATTTTGCGGGCATGACTATAGCCGCCAGTTATCTGGGTATGTTGGCAGCCTCAGAATTTTTGAAGCTCTCCTCACACCTTATTTTGCTTTAACATTCTTCTAATTCTTTTTTTTTTTTTTTTTCTTCCGAGACGGAGTCTCACTCTGTCTCCTAGACTGAAGTACGGTGGCCCGATCTCGGCTCACGGCAAGCTCCACCTCCCGGGGTCATGCCATTCTCCTGCCTCAGCCTCCTGAGTAGCTGGGACTACAGGTGCCCGCCACCACACCCGGCTAATTTTTTTGTCTTTTTTAGTAAAGACGGGATTTCACCATGTTAGCCAGGATGGTCTGGATCTCCTGACCTCGTGATCCGCCCGCCTCGGCCTCCCAGAGTGCTGGGATTACAGGCCTGAGCCACCACCCCCGGCCTTCTAATTCTAATAACCCAATTTGTCTCCTCTCACCTTCAGGCCATCAAACTCCAGATGATCCCCAGTAAGGGGTACCATTCTTTCAATATTCAAGAGGCACCTTCTACATGAGACCCCTAGACTGCCCAACAGTGGGTTCGGAAAGAGGCAAAACCCTACCCCTGTCTCTCTTGAACCTGGCTGCATACAACTTTCACCAACCCACGGAGTCTAGGACAGCTAGAAAGAGGCCAAGACCCACAGAACCATCACTGCCCCTTTGTTAGCAGGAAGCAGTTACAGAAGACTGACCTTTGTCCATTTTCCCCCAAAGATTTAGGGCCTTGAGCTCTTGAAAGAGGCATTTTACCGATATTTAGACAGGCGTGAGCGAGGCAGGAGAGGGCTCTTCCCGCACCTACTAGGAATGTCAGGCGATGGTCTGGCAATTACTACATTGCCTTTCTAGAAGTGATAAACTCACAACTCGTGCCTGGAGAAGCCATTTCCTCATGGTCCACAACTGTTGCACTAAAGTATTGATTAAATGCAGATGCCAGGGAGATACAACCTCCCAAGCATGTGCATTAAGAGATTAAATGGAAGAGGATAACCTACTGGAGGCACACCACTGGAAAAGGGAAGAAAGCCTCAGATGGGCATGCGTTCAACTTCCTGAACACTCTGCGTGTGCTCACTTCCCAAGGGTAAGCAGGGCACTGCACAGGAGGGCAGTCCACCCTAAAGGAAAGATCTTGGGAAAGGAGCACAAAATGGTGGAGGTGGGTCAGCCTATGAAATCCGAGGATCAAGGTTAAACATAGCATTTGTTCTTCAGGTTGCCTATCTAGATCTCTTCCAAATGCATTTTCCTTTCTTTCCAGCTCTAAAGCTTTTCAATAAACTTCCACTTCTGCTTTGAAACTTCCCTTGGTCTCTTTTCCTCCCTTATGCCCCTCGATCAAATTTTTTCTTCTGAGAAGGCAAGAATTGAGGTTGTGCAGAACCACGCAGATTTGCTGCCAGTGACTCAGATACTCGCCACTAGTATGTCTAAATATATTTTCCATGTGTTTGACCCCTTTTTTGTTTTTATTTTCATTTTTTTATATGAATTTACATTCTAAGCTGATTTTTCTATAACATTTTGAGGGGTTTCTTACTGGTCTGTAAAGAATTTTTTAT
This sequence comes from Rhinopithecus roxellana, assembly GCF_007565055.1. Classification (NCBI taxonomy): domain Eukaryota; kingdom Metazoa; phylum Chordata; class Mammalia; order Primates; family Cercopithecidae; genus Rhinopithecus; species Rhinopithecus roxellana. The sequence continues at coordinate 67,572,976 of NC_044554.1, forward strand.
AAATTAAAGGTATTAGACCAGGTGCAGTGTGGCTCATGCCTGTAAACCCAGTACTTTGGGATGCCAAGGTGGGTGGATCGCTTGAGGTCAAGAGTTCAAGATCAGACTGGCCAACATAGCAAAACCATGTCTCTACCAAAACTACAAAAAAAATTAGCCGGGCATGGTTGTGTGTGTCCTGTAATTCCAGCTTCTTGAGAGACTGAGGCAAGAGAATCATTTGAACTCAGGAGGCAGAGGTTGCAATGAGCTGAGATCGCAGCACTGTACTCGAGCCTGGGCAACAGAGCGAGATTCAGTCTCAAAAAATAATAATAATAAATATAATAAAAAATAAAGGTACTGATCCTTCAACTATAATTTTATATTACACCTCCCCGAAATTTGCTATTTGTCATGATTTTAATAGGTTTCCTTTTAGTCACCCAAAACTTTGACACCTCACATAGTATGCATTTTAGTGCCTTGGGAAGGCATTCTGGCTTGAAATAGCACACGAATATTAGTTATTCTAATAGTTGTAAAGAAAACAAATTATGTTATGCCTTTTACTTGCATCAGTAATTTCTCTGGGCAGTGTAAAGAGCTTCACAAGCTTCATAATCATTATCTAATTGATTACTACCACAAATTTTTTTTTTTTTTTTTTTTTTTTTAAGAGAGAGGAGAGTAAGAGAGGGCACATTTACTAACCTTCTTCATAGAGGAAGAAAAGGAAGAAGCTACAACACAGTGTGATTTGTCCAAATGACCCCTGTCATTCCACAGAACAGTAGCAGAGGAAAAATCTGATCTCTGCTCTCCAGACTGTCACCTAGCCTCTTATTCATTCTTAGCTTTTGGAAGCTGGGATTTTAGTCATCATTCAATCATTCAACCACTTAGATTGCAAGGGGTCTGTAGTATGAAGTACATCAGATTTGTAATATTCAGGACCCTGAGCAGACTGGGACAGCAAAAATGACCCCAGGAAGCAGGAGGTAAAGTGGAATAATTACAAAATGCTGAGATGCAAGCCATCCCTCAGTATGAACATATATAAAATTTTTAGCATTGCCATGAACCCTAGTGTGAAAATTGTTAGATAACTGCTAGGATAAATGCCAAGTGTGGTTCTGGAGTAAGAGGACATCGAGATGCATCAAATACAATCTTTCCTTGAAGTTGTTCCTATTAATGAAATTTCACCTACTGGGTACTTAATTGTATAGGAGACTCTGCTAGAAAGAATTCTGATTGCCACATTTGAGTTTTAATAAAAATCCAGCATATAAAAAATTAATATGTGTGGGTATGGTGGCTCATGCCTGTAATCCCAGCACTTTGGGAGGCTACGGTGGGTGGATTGCTTGAGGCTTTAGTGAGATATGATTGCGCCACTGCACCTCAGCATAGGTGACAGAGAGGCCCCATCTCTATTAAAAAAAAGAAAAAATGATAAATATGAACAAGAAAGAAAGACTGCTTCTCTAAGTCCTTTGGAATCTTTAAGCACACTGCTAGCTGGCTTCTTAGCAAGAATAAAATGCCAGGTCTTTACAAATAAAACCCCAAAACATTGTTTTCTCAGATGTATGAGACAATGAATTATTGTTAAAAAAAAGAAAAAAAAGCAGGAGATAATCTTTCTTTCTAAAGATTTCTAAATAATCTTTCTTTCATTTCAGCTGTGTACCTGAACTGATTATAACACAGCATTACCTGTTATGATAACAGCCATTTTATTTTCAATGTATTAGAGTGGCTATGATATTTTTCTTTATTGTCTCCACGTGCAGGTTGAGCAAATTTCACACAGGTTCAGCCTGGATTATCCCTGGAGATGCCTGGTCACTTATGCAGTCTTGGAGGATGATGGTCTTGTACTCTCTACATCTCCTTATAATAAATGTGCAAGACATTCAAAATTAAACAGAGTCCCTATTAGCCTTCTAGGCCAAATCTAAAAGAGAAGGCCAGATGTCTACACTTGATATGAATATTAGTGAATTCTAAGGATAGTAGCTCCAATATTTCTACTGGGAGGGTCCAGAATGGAAGTACAATTTGGTGATTTTTTTCATAATTCTTTATGCACCTCTCATTTTCTGTTACAAAATAGTAATACAAAAATCTATCAGGAACTAAACAAAAGAAAGTTATTCTTTTGCTTGAATCACTCGTTTTTCCCACAATTTACTTTACTTGGTTATTTGAAATCATCATCTTAAATATTTGCATTACTACAATTTAATTCAGCACAGTTCATTTCACCAGTTGCCAATGCGCCACTCTCCCTTTCATTTAGTTAAGCCACCCATTGCCCATCCTAAGTAGGCAGGTAAGCGTTGTAAGATTGACACATTTATATCTTAAAATTAACAATTTGTTGACTAAATGATCTTGAGAATATTGATTAACCATTCTGTGCATAAGTCTTCTTCCTCAAACTAGATACCATCACCTGGAATTTTAAGAGATTTTAATGAAAAATGAATATATAACACTATGTGCCTACTGTGCCTCAGGAACAATTCTAAGTACTTTTTATATATTGACTCATTTAATATTAACCTTTAAGATAATCTTCTGAAAGTTAGTATTATTTTTTTTTTTTTGAGACAGAGTCTCACTCTGTCGCCCAGGCTGGAGTGCAGTGGCATGATCTCGGCTCACTGCAAGCTCCGCCTCCCGGGTTCTCACCATTCTCCTGCCTCAGCCTCCCGAGTAGCTGGAACTACAGGCGCCCTGCCACCACGCCCAGCTAATTTTTTGTATTTTTTAGTAGAGACGGGGTTTCACCATGTTAGATAGGATGGTCTCGATCTCCTGACCTCAGTGATCCACCCAAAGTGCTGGGATTACAGGCGTGAGTCACTGCGCCCTGCCGAAAGTTGGACAAATAGTAGTCTTATTGGACAAATAGTAGTACAAGTATCCCAGTGTTGCACAACTATTTAGTGGCAGAGTTTGGACTTAAATGTAAACAGCGCATCTCCATCACCTATAAACTTAACTATCATCCTGTACTGGTATAAGGAACATGCTCACTAACCCTTAGCTCCCTTTCCAATTTTGTCAATCCTAAATGTAAAAGAAAAATAGAAAATGAAAGAAATAGTGTAAGTGATTAAGTGGTGTTCCGTCTGAGCAGACAGTTTAGGGAATGTTCATTTTATTGACTTTTTGTCTTCTAGGTGATAAAATATCTTCTGGCGTCTTGACTGACTGATCTTAATCAGGAATGAAAAGAAACAGAACATGGCCACAGACACTAACCACTGTATGTCGCCCATGGCATTTGATCATCTTTCCCTTCCACCGTCCATCTTCTACCGTCTCACCTCAGTGAGGAGACATCTCTCTGGCAAGGCTCACTATAAAGACACCACTCAAAAATAAAGCCTCCTCGGTTCTCTAGCTGCCTGACATTTTTTAACAGAATGACTCCAGCACCATATGTCAGGAAGTCTTATAAACAGCCTATCTCATCACCATCCTTTGGATCCATCAAGCCTCAATAAGAGTGAGCAACAATGAAAAGGAGATAACGAAGGTCTATCTTTTTATTTTCTAAGCACCAATAAAGAAACTTATTTATAGTTCTTTGAAAATGATACATTTGTTTAATATTAAAATAATGTTATTTTTATGAGTCATATTTTTGCATTACCAGTGTGTTACTGGGCTATGGTAGGAGGAAAAGAGCAATAATGAAATCACAAAATGGTTATTAAAGCTTCCTTTCAAAAGTCTTACTTGTTATGTCTGTCATATCGATTGAGCAAGGGAAGTCACACAGCCAAGAATTATGTCAGTGAGACAGGGAATATGACCCCTGCACACAGTGGGGGAACCAAATACTTGGGGAAAAAAATAGCACTCAGACCACCTTTCCAATTATGAAAACTGGGGGAATGCTGTCAGAGAGCATGATTAATTCAATGTAAGGAAAATCTATCCCTGTTACTCAAAATGCTTACACAAGCACATGTACTTCTGGAATGTCTTTATTTCCAATGGAACATGTATACGTCCAAGAAAAAATTAGCTGTGTCACTGACTAAGGCTTGTATACTAAATTTAAAAAGTGTTTTCCATATTGCCAAAAGAAATATCCACAGTCTTCTTCCTTAATTGAGATATGAAAATTTTAGTGTTTTTTTTTTCATGCAGTTTTTTTTTCTATTTAATTTCAGAAATCTGGCAGAAAGCTGCTATACCCCCTTGCCTTCCGGGAGAACTTTGTTATGGAACCCCAAGAAGGATGAACCTACAAGTTAAATTTGTAGGTTCTTGGCTTTTTCTTCCTAAAGCTTGAACTACTAATGTTATTGTGCAAGATGTTAAAGAAAGAGAAGAGAGAATGCCTTTGAGGAGAAGGGGAGAAGAATGGTGAGGGTGAGAGAAAGAAAAGAGAAAGAGAGAGATACTGAAGAGAAAGGAAGATTACTAAGGTGAGTAGATAGTGGGTGACTGCAGAGAGGATGTGGAGACCTCAGTAGTGATAGCTTTGTGTTGCAGGGATGGATCTTAGTGTAGATTTCAGCTTCAGCACAGGTTGCATTTGTGATTTGGAATCAGGATCAGGGGACGCTAGAATCTTGACATTAAAAATGACAGTGGCAGCTGACCACAGTGGTCTGAAGATTAAACATTATTACCCATTTCCAAGCACCAAGCAAGTCTGTAAGTACCTTCCAATCAGCCAGTCAAGATGGCAGTACATGGTCCTTATTAAACTAATTTAAATAAAATTAAGGAACTGTGTATTTCTGAGATACTTGATTTTATGGTCTGAGATGCTTACTTTCTGTAATTAACAAAGGGGTTTGATTTTCAGTATTGCCAAATGTCCTATAATTATAGATTTGGAATTAATTTTTCTCTCCCACTTTCTTGTGCTTACTTAGTTCAGTCTTACGTACAGATAGAAAAGAGAGAAAAATCATGTTTGAACTATTAACATGGGAACTTGTGAAAGTTCCCAAAATATTTTCACTATCATCAGTGAGAAAGGGATGTTAGGAAATAAGCTAGATATTATTTTATCTCAGATTTAATATGTCTTACGGTCTCTTGGCTTCTTTCCCTGGTTCATGGCTTCTCCCAGTCTCATTTCATCCCACTCATATTCATCACCCTAAAGCATCCTTTTGCACACATCTTGACCCAAGAATCCGTAGTGGTTCCCTGTTTCTGCCAAATCAAATCCAAGTTTCCAAGTTCTCATATTCATCTTCAAGGCCTCTCATCCCTGGGCCATGTCCAACATGTGTAGCTAAACATCCACGTCCTACTGTTTTTTTTTTTTTTTTTTTTTTTTTTTTTTTTTTTTATTCACCGACTCCCTCCTCTGTGTTTTTTCTCTTGCTTTATCTCCCACACACAATGTTCATCCACTTCCTCTCTGCCTTTATAGCTTAACATTAAAACTATATGTTGAGCTTTACCTTAATTATCTTCAAATAAAGCAAGACTAGAATAACTGAGGTTGTTATTAGAATTGAACTATAACATTTCTGAAGTTCATACGCTAGCATCTGTTATGTGCTTGGTGCTTAATAAATGTGCATTCCTCTCCTTTTTTCCCAAAATAATATTTCTGTCCTTAGATGATTATTCTTTAACTAAGTTGTTTTTATGATTTTCCTTATGTGGAAACTAACATTACACACCACCACCAGTTACCTAACTACATTGAACTTAACCTGTGTATCTCAACTTCTTGTCACCTCCATTTATAATTTCCTAATTCAGATATTTTAATTAAATTCTCTTGGCAAAGCCTAACGCAGTGACTTACACCTGTAATCCCAACACTTTGGGAGGCTGAGGCAGGTGGATCACTTGAGCCCAGGAGTTTAAGATCAGCTTGGCCAGCATAGCAAAATCCTGTCTCTAGTAAAAAATACAAAAATTATCTGGGCATGGTGGGATGTGCCTGTTGTCCCAGCTAGTTGGGAGGCTGAGGTGGGAGGATGACTTGAACTGGGAGGTGGAGGTTGTACTGCACTCCAGCTTGGGTGACAGAGCAAGACTCTGTCTCAAAAAAAATAAAAAAAATTTAAAAATTAAAAAGTAAAAGAGAGAGAATCCTATGGGCTTAATAAACACGTAAATATTATTGAATTATACCGTGGCTAAGTAGTTTTGTGAATTTAAAGTGCTGTGTTTAGACATGAAAACTAATTACTGATTATATGCAGCCTTGAATGGAATTTTTTTCACGTGCTATTCTTTTCTGTTCTCTGTGACTCTAGTTAACACCTTTCCTCACAGCCTGACACATCCATCTTGCTTTTAAATCCAGTCTTTATGTTATTTCCATAATCATTTTTATCATATGCAAAATAATATTATAAGACCTATTTAGTTGTGCTGTATTTGTTGGATTAAAGTTCTGCATTCCTACTTGACTGTAAATGCCTTGAGGAAAAGTAATCAATTTTTTTTATTTTATTTTGCCAATACCTGTCACAGTGCTTGGCATATTTGCTGCATAGAATGCTGCTTTAAACACTTGTGGATCTGTTTCACAGAGAAACTATAAGATACAACATAATATGAACATGTAGTTATGTTAAAAGTTCTGGCTCTTAGTGCGTGGCCACATTTTTGGCACACGATCTATGAAAACCTGCTTGAACTGTCTAGCCCTCAATTTATCACCTATAAGATATAATTAAAAATGCCTGTTAAATGTCTAATTGTGAAATTTATTTTTAGAATGAAACAAGGTAGTGAATGTGAAAGTGTTCATATTCTAGTTTCTATTGCTGAGTAACAAACTACCATAAAACTTGCTAGCATAAACAACTATTTTATTATGCTATGGATTCTGTGGGTTAGGAGATAATTATGGAAGTTATCTTCTCAAGGGAAGATCCAAGTTTTTGCTTGGAGGTGTCTCGTGTGGCTGAAGTCAGTTGGCAGCTGGACTGTAATCATCGAGGTGTTCTACTTTGATTGCTGGAACACTCTTTTGGAGTCCTGAAGCTTAATGTAAAAAGTTTGGCTATCCTGAGGCCACCAGGCTATGAAGAAACTCGGGCCACACAGACAGGTGTTGTGTCTGGGCGTCTTGGGTGGTCCTAGCTGAGCCACTTCCCCAGGGACAACTTTTCCCTTTTCCACCTATTCACAACAAAGCTGAATCTGAAGCACCATTCGATATTCAAGCAGCTTATTCTGGTAGTGTTCTTACAAGATGAGCAGCAGAAGCAGGTTAGTGGCCTGGGACAGATACGGTCGGGGGTCAAATGACCATCTGACCAAGATGATTGTAGTAGTTGTCCTCATGCTGCTAATAAAGTCATACCCAAGACTGGGTAATTTATACAGGAAAGAGGTTTAATGCACTCACAGTTCCACATGGCTGGGGAGGCCTCAAAATCATGGTGGAAGGCAAGGGAGAAGCAAAGGCACATCTTACAAGGCGGCAGACAAGAAAGCTTATTGCAGGGGATCTCCCATTTATAAAACCATCAGGTCTCATGAGACTTATTCACTACCACGAGAAAGGTATGGGGGGAATCACCCCCCTGATTCAATTGTCTCCACCCGACCCTGCCCTTGATATATGGGGATTATTACAATTTACGGTGAGATTTGGGTGGGAATACAGCCAAACCATATGAAAGGTCGCAGTCCAAAGAACATTATCAGCATTTGATAGATTCTTTCCCCTTTCTAACATGTCTATTCAGTTCAGGTGAGTTACCAGGTGTTTCTTTTATAGAGAGAGTTTAAGCCATGTTTGTAAGGGTAAAGCTTTGTTTTAAGGCTTATGTAAGTTGCATCTTTGTTGAGGTGGCCTTGTCTCTAGGGCAACCAGGGTTTTCAGGTCATGTTTGTTGTATAGAGACCCAGCAATCTCTCGGCCACGACTGGAAGTCCCCAGGTAAGGTTACATCATGATGCTAAGTGACATATAGTGTAGGCCCTGTGAGATGTTTGAGTAGGCATTATGGCAATTATTAATCTTACAGCTTACTACAACAGGCCACATGTAGGTGTTCTAGTTTGTGTCCCCAGGCTGATTCCCAGGTAATAGCCACTTTGGCTTATTCACGTGTCTGGCAGTTGACTCTTGATCTTAGCTAGAATTTTACTTAGGGACATTTACTGGAGCACCTACACGTGGCCACTCTGGGTAGCCTGACGCTCCTCATAGTATGGCAGCGTCAAAATTTTTGGACTTTTTATTTGGTGGCTCGAGGCTCCGAGTGCAAACAATCCAAGCAGGAAGCTGAAGCTGCATTGGCTTTTATATCCTAGTTTTGAAAGCTATGAAGCATAAATTCTTCTGAATTATTTTGGCTACAAATAAATCACTACAGTTTTACCAAATACAAAGGGAAGATACATAGGCATGTCACTTAATAACAGGGTGATAAAGAACTGGTGGTTTTCTTAATCACCACTTAAATATAAACTGTACATGGTTAAACAATACAAAAAATTATCACTTATTATCCTACAAAAGGTAGTTTTATCTACTTTTATTATGTTTCCCATATTGCCAAAAACATAACTAAGCATATCTTCAGATCTTACTTGTCAGTCACGACAACATAATCTCCAGGGAGATACTATAATTTTATAATTCCTATCTGACCACTTAGTCACCTGTTTCTTTACCAAGTGGTTTGATGTTAACTAGTGTAAGCCATTCTAGAAACCCTGTTCTCCACATATTTTATTAGTTCGGATACATGTGAGATATAATTTTGGTGAATGAATGTCGAAGGAAAGATTACTGAAGAACTTCTGAAAAAGAGTGTTTTAGATGTTCAGTCAGAAACATGAGAACTTCCGTTTTCTAACTCTGAAGGGGACTGTGTGAGGTGGTGATGCCTGGAAATGTTGCATTGTATTGAATAAGGATGAAATTCATACTAAGAAAATAACACTCAAAAGATGGAAGATATCAAAAGATAGCCCTTGACAATATCATTATGTCTTCAAATTATCCATGCCATAATCTTTCTCTGTGTTTCTAGTTATGATCAAATAAACTACTTATGGATTTAAACTTTTTTAGTGGAGTGTTCTGTTATTGTACTTGAAAGCATCCTAACTGATTCAGGAATATTAGAGATGGTTATCCAAGCCTAAGATATGGTTTGGATCTCATGTGGAATTGTAATCCCCACTGTTGGAGGTGGGGCTTGGTGGGAGGTGATCGCACGAAAAGGGGGATTTCTCATGATTTAATACCATCCCCCTTGGTGGTGTTATCATGAAAATGAGTTATCATGAGATCTGGTTGTTTTAAAAGTATGTAGCAGCCCCCCCTCTTTCTTCCTCTCACTTCAGTTATGTGAAGTACTCAGTTTCCCTTCACTTTCAGGCATGTTGGTAAGTTTCCCAAGCCCTCCCTGGAAGCTGTTATGCTTCCTGTATAGCCTGCAGAATTGTGAGTCAATTAAACCTCTTTTCTTATAAATTACCCTGTTTCAGGTATTTTTTATAGCAGTGCAAGTACTATACACCTACTTGAAGAAAACTTAAAAATATTAAGTAATTTTGTTCCAAACCACCCAGTCTTCTCTCTTTCACTCTATTCTATTATCTTCTCCTTCTTTTTATCTTTCTGTCTTCTTCTTTTCTTCATTTTCTGTCTCTTTTTCTCAACCACACACACCACATATACATTAACTTTGTGTACGCATACATACTCATTCAGTATTTACTCATTTAGGCACTCACTTTGACCACAGGAAGATTGAGATTGAGTACTCCTGACTCCCAATTGGAGCACAGTTGACTCAACACATTGATTGTTAAGCTACTCTGCATATTAGATATGCAAGGATTGTTTTCATATTGCAAGCTCCAGAAATTTCAGATAATGAGGCTATAAAAAGCATTTGGAATTTTACACAAAATATTTTGGATATATTAACTTTAGTTTTGGATTTAATATATGCAATAAAATGAATCTGTACATAGAATTTATTCTGAAAGTAGTAACCATTGACTGGGCACTATTTTAATAGCTCTTCATTTCCAATAAAATAGAATCCTATGGGATTAATAAACACAAAAATATTATTGAATCATAGAGTGGATAATTAGTTTTGTGAATTTAAAGTGCTGTGTTTACATATAAAAATGAATTACTGATTATATGTAGCCTTGAATTGATTTTTTTTTCACATGCTATTCTGTTGGTTGTAAACGTAAATTTACCAGACATTGGAGGCATTTTCCTGGCATCCAGCTTTCAAGAAATCAGGTAGTAAATAATTTTATTATTTACCATATAGATATCATTTTCCCCTCAAGTATAATCTCTCGCAAATATTATCTCAAAATTTTAAGAAACACCTTATGTTTATCCCTTGCCAGAATTTTATACCATGAAGTCTAATCTAATTTTGATGTATGATACATTAGCTGTAGTGTTTCAATTAACACTAGTAGGATTCTGAAAATTGCATCTCAGAGCATTCAGCTAGCTGAGTTTAAACTCCACCCATATGTTCTAGATTTATTATGAATTAAACCACAAATTATTTAATAAAAAGAAAGAAATTATATATTTGTATATTACTTCTAACGACAATGAAAAAGTATGAAACCAACCAAATAAATAAACATGACTAATTCACCAAAACACAAATACACACACAATACTATTTGCAAGACTGGCATTTATTTTAAGCAATATATATCGGTCTTTAAAAACTGGAGTTACCCTGCCTTACCTCTTCTTTCTCCTCAAAGAACCACTGGGTAAAAGTATGTCACTATGACTTCAGTGTGTTGTTTATTATTTGTCACAGTTAAAACAAATAATAAGAATGAGTTTTACTGTCCCTCTCCTTTCTCTAACTTTGCTTGGAATCTCCCCAGATGCATACTTTATCTAGGATTTTAGTCAACTTTAAAAGTTTAATCATACAAGATTTCAAGTGGAGAGAGAGAGAGAGAGAGAGAGAAAGTCATTTTTAATATTAATGTCACTACCTTGGGATATACATTTACCTTAGCCAAATATCTCAGAAAATCAAATGCATCTTTTGTGGTCCTTTTGTAATATTCTTTTCCTCGTTATATGACAACCTAACCCTTTTGTATACACCTTTGTTACTAATCATTTAACACTATAATCCCATATTTTCTCTGAATCTTTACTTGTATATAATTTCACACAGAGAAAACAGTATGTAAAGGGTCTACTATCGTTTCTTTGTTGTTCTTGATTACATGTAATTAATAAAGTAAAATTAATATATACACAGAGTATATTAGTGTTTCTACTAATAATTTTAATTTCTTATGCCTTTGAATGTTTTATACTATTAATTATTGGCTTTTTGATTTAGTTTAAATGCTTCCTTTAGCAATTTCTCTATTGCAGGCCTGGTAATGGTGAATTTCCTAGCTTCTGTTTGTCTGGGAAAGATTATTTTCTCCCTCATTTTTGAAAGACAGCATTGTTCAGTAAAGTATTCTTAGTTAACAGTTGGTTTAAGGTTGCTGTTTTGTATTTGTTTTTTTCTTCTGCACTTTGAATATATATTTCCACTCTTCTGGTCTGAAAGATTTTTTTTCAAAGAAATCCACTGACATGCATATTGTGGTCCGTTTGTTTGTGACGTATTTCTTATTTTTGCTGCTTTCAGAATTTTTTTCGTCTTTGATATTTGATAGTTTGATTATTATGTGTGTTAGTCAACTTCTTTTTGAGTTGCATTTGACTGGAGACCTCTGCACTTCCTGTACCTGTATGTTGACGTCTTTCTTCACATTAGGGAAGTTTGCAGCCATTATTTATTTAAATATTCTAGCCATTTTCTCTTTCTTTTCCTTCTTTAATAGGTTATTCACAGGTTTGATCTCTTGATGGCATAATTAATACAGGGTCATATTCAGAAGGCTCTGGGTCTATAATGGTGGTACAATATTTCCTCTATAATGAGAGTTAAAATAATGAATTATTAGTAACAAGTACAGCTAAAATAAATTATCAATGGACATATATTAAAAAGTAATGTAAGATCTAACATCAAAAACATAAAATGTGTGTGGCAGATAAAAACTTAGAGTAATATCTAATCAAAGTTAAGTTGTTATCAACTTTAAATAGACTGTCATAAGTATAAGAAGTTTCATGTAAGTCTCATGGTAACCACAAAATTCTACAGTAGACACATTAACCAAAAGTAGGAATAGAAAAGATTAAAAGATACCACTTTTAAGAAAAACATCAAAACACAAATAAAGACAGCAAGAGAAGAAGAAACAACGTAAAAATTTGCAAAGGCACCAGAAAACAATTAACAAATGGACAGTAGTAAGTCCTTACCTATTGATAATTATTTTAAATTTAAATTAATGAAGTTTTCCAATAAAAAGTTGTAGAATTGGCCGGGCGCGGTGGCTCAAGCCTGTAATCCCAGCACTTTGGGAGGCCGAGACGGGTGGATCACGAGGTCAGGAGATCGAGACCATCCTGGCTAACACAGTGAAACCCCGTCTCTACTAAAAAATGCAAAAAACTAGCTGGGCGAGGTGGCGGGCGCCTGTAGTCCCAGCTACTCGGGAGGCTGAGGCAGGAGAATGGTGTAAACCCGGGAGGCGGAGTTTGCAGTGAGCTGAGATCCGGCCACTGCACTCCAGCCTGGGCCACAGAGCGAGACTCGGTCTCAAAAAAAAAAAAAAAAAAAAAGAAAAGAAAAAAAAAAAAGTTGTAGAATAACTGAATGAATTTTAAAAAATGCAAGGTCTTACTATGTGCTTCATATAAGAGATTTATCTTCCTTTTAAAGACACCCATTGACTGAAAGTGAAGGAATGTAAAATACATTTCAGGTAAATGGAAACTATAAGAGAGCAGGAATAGCTAGATCAGAAAAAATAGACTTTAAGTTTTGTAAAACTGTAAAAAATTGTAAAAAGAGAGAAAGAAGAATATTTTATAATGGTAAAAGTGTCAATTCATTAAGAGGTTATAATAATTGCAAATATATATGCACTCAACCTCAGAACACCAAAATATATGAAGCAAATATTAAAGGATCTGAAGGGAAAGACCAAATGTAATATAATAATAGTAGATGCCTTCACTATCCCACATTCAGTAATGGAAAGATCATCCAGATAGAAACTTAGTAAGAAAATATTGGACCTGAACAACACTTCAGACCAAATGGATGTAAAAGAATAGAGAGCATTCCATCCAACAACAACAGAATACAAATTCTTCTTAAGCACATATGGAGTCTTTTCCAGGATAAATCATATGTTAGGCCACAAAATAAGTCTTAGAAAATTTAAGAAGACTAAAATGGTATAAAATACCTCTTCTGACAATAATTGTATTAAACAGAAATAAGTAGTTCCAGAAATAAGGAGTTCCAGAAAATTCACAAATACATGAAAGGCAAACAACAAGCTCTTGAACAACCCATGGATTAATGAATAGATTAAAAGGAAAAAAATGAGACAAATAAAAATGGAAACACAACATACCAAAATTTATGGATATAACAAAAGCAGTTCTAAGAGAAAAGTTTATAGCAATAAATGCCTTCATCCAACAAGAAGAAAGGTCTAAAATAAACAAATAATTTTGCACCTCAAGGAAATAGTAAAGGAAGAACAACCAATCCCAAGGTAAGCAGAGAAAATAAGAAATAAATATCAGACCAGAAATAAATGAAATATAGACTGGTAAAGCAATATAAAAGATTACAATAAGTGAGTGTTTTGAAAGATAGACAAAATAGACAAAATTTCAGCTAGATTAAAAAAAGAAGACTCAAAGATTTAATATCAGAGGTGAAAAAAGGAGGCATTGCAACTAATACCTCAGAAATATAAAGGACTATAAAGACTGTAATGAACAATGCCAATAAATCTGATAATATACAAAAAGAGAATAAATTCCTGGAAACGTAAAACCTACCAATTCTGAATCATGAAGAAATAGAAAATCTCAAGAATCTCATAATGAGTAAGATTTCATCAGTAATAAAAAGTCTGGGACATAATGGCTTTCCTGCTGAATTCTATTAAACATTTAAAGAGGAAGTAATAGCAACTCTTTTCAAACTTTCCAGAAAAATTGAAGAGGAGAGAATATTTCCAAACTCATTCTATGAGGCCAGCATTACCCTGACAGCAAAAACAGAAAAGGATACAACAAAAAATAAAACTATGGACCAATATTCCTGATAAACATAGTTTCAAAAGTCTTCAACAAAACATTAGCAAATCAAATTCGACAACACATTACAAGGATAATTCACCATAAACAAGTGTGATTTGTCCCTGGGATACAAGGATGTTTCAACATACACAAATCAGCAAGTGTTACGTACGTATCACATTAACAGAATGAATGATAAAAACTGTATAATCATTTCACGAGTTAAAGAAAATGAATTTTACAAAATTAAACATCCTTTTATGATAAAAACTCTCAAAAATGAGGTAGGAAAAGAATGTAGCTCAACATAATAAAGGCCGTATAATGTAAATCCACAGCTAGCATTATACTCAATGGTGAAAAATTGAAACCCTTTCCTTTACTATCTGGAACAAGACAAGTATGCACACTCTTACCACTTCTATTCAACATATTATTAGAAGTTCTTGCCAGATTAATTGGGAAAGAAAAAGAAACAAAAGACATCCAAATAAAAACAGAAGTGAAAGTATTGCTCTTTGCAGATAATATGATCTTATACATAGAAAATCCTGAAGACTCTACCATAAAAGTGTTAAGACTAATGAACATATTCATCAAAATGGTAGAATACAAAATCAACACACAAAAATCAGTAGCATTTCTATACATTAACAGCAAACTTCCTGAAAGAGAAATCAGGAAAACAATTCAATTTACAATAGTTTCAAAAAAAACTTATGGATAAATTTAACCAACTAGGTGAAAGACTTGTACACTAAAAACTTTAAAACCCTATTGAAAGAAATTGAAGAAGACACAAATAAATGGAAATATATTCTATGTTCATGAATTAGAAGAATTAATATTGTTAAAATGTCAGTAACACCCACAGCAATCCACAGATTTAATGCAACTCCTATGAAAAATGACATTGGAATGTTTGTAAGAATTACATTCAATCTGTAGATCCAACTTTTATTTATAGAAACAGAAAAGATTCTAAAAGTTTATAAAACTGCAATAAAACCCAAATAGCTAAGGCAAATCATGAGGAAAATGAACAAAGCTTAAAGCATTACGTCACATAATTTTAAACTATACTACAAATTGGTGCTAATTTAAATTGCATGGTATTGTCATAAAAATAGACTCATCAATAAATGTAGTAGAATACAGAGCCCAGAATTCAACCCTAACATGTATAATCAATTGATTTTCCACAGAGGTGCCAAGTATACGTGCTGGGAAAAGGACAATCACTTTAAAAAATTATACTGTGTAACTGTATATGCATATGCAGAATAATAAAATTGGACTCCTATCTCAAATCAATAACAAAAATCAACTCAAAATAGATTAAAGATTAACACATATGATCTGAAACTCTAAATATATTAAAAGAAAACATAAAGGTAAAACTACGAGACATTGGTCTGGGCAAAAATTTTTTAGATTTGACCCCAAAAGTTCAGGCAACAAAAGCAAAAATAGACAAATGGGATTACAGTTTTTAAAAAGCTTCTACAAAAACAAATAAAGCAATTAATAAAGAGACAAACTACAGATTTGGAGAAAATATTTGCAAGCCATCCTTCTGATAAGGGGTTAATATCCAAAAAATATACTTATGTGTGTATATATATATTTATATACATTATATACATAAAAAACTTAAACTACTCTATACAAATGAAACAAATAATTCAGCTGAAAATGAGTAAGGGACATGAATCAATATTTCTTAAAAGAAAACATACAAATGGCCACAGGTATATGAAAAAAATCCTCAGTGCCACTAATCATTAAGAAAATGCCAAATAAAATCACAATGAGCTGTTTTATAGCACTTGTTTGAATGGCTACTGTAAAAAACACAAAAGATAAGGGCTGAAGAGGATGTGGCAGAAAGGGAACCCTTGCACACACTTCGTGGGAGTTCTCAAACTATATGTGCAAATCTGACACTCTGAACACCCATTACACAAACTTTATGGAGGTTTCTCAAAAAACTGAAAACAAAATTACTCTATATTCCAGCAATCCCACTTCTGGGTATCTTACCCAAAAGATTTGAAATCAGCATGTTGAAGAGATGTCTGTTTTCTCATGCTTATTGCAGCACTATTCACCGTAATCAAGTTATGGAATCAATCTAAGTGTCCATCACTTGATGTATAAAGACAATGTGGTGTATATACACAATGGGATAGTATTTAGCATTAAAAAAGAAAGAAATATTGTCATTTGCAACAACATGGATGGAATTGGAGAACATTATGCTAAATGAGATAAGCCAGGCACAGAAAGCCAAATATTGTATGTTCTTACTTACATGTGAAAACTAAAATGATTAAATTCGAAGAAGCAAAGATGGTGATTTCCAGAGGCTGAGGTCATGGGGGGATGGGGAGAGGATGGTCAATAGATAAAAAGTCTCAGACAGGAGGAATAAGTATTTTTTCTTTGAAATATTTTGCATAGCATGGTGAACCTAGTAAATGATGTTGTATTGGACATCTCAAATCACTAAGAGAGCAAATTTCAAATGTTCTCACCACCAAAAAGGATAATATTTAGGTGATGGATCCATTAATTGGTTTGATTTCTTTACTGGACACTGTGTTTTTAAATTACAGCATCACATTGTACCATATAAATATATTCAACTATAATTCTTCAATTTAGAATTTAAAAATCAGAAAATTATATTTTACTAAGATATAATTACATGGACGTTTCTTCAACAACCATCCTCACTTTAGTGAAGTCCATATTTAGATAGTGATTTGTCTTTTGAAATGCTGGAAATTTCTCAGTAAAATGTATAAGATCAATGTGATTAATGAATGATTTTCTATATTTTTAAGCCTTTTGCCTCATTGAGAATATGTCTCAAGATATTATAATTTGATAGATAAAATGTATTACAAATATATTAGCATGGTTTTCAGTGTAGAACACTTAACTGCAATCAATCCTCTGTTTAGTAGATCCTTAAAAATTTTAACTAATCAGTTCTACTTGCCTGATAAGCATATGTCTTTCTTTAAAGTTAAACTTTTGGCAGCAACTAAGATAATATGCAGGTACAAATATTTTTATGAGTAATAATTATAATTGGTACTGAAAACATTTTATTGTAATGTTTTGATTGCCTATGAAATAAGTGCATCTTTCATATAACAAAGTAAGAAAGGATTTGATATCTTGAGAAAATGCAAATTTTAAAAATGTGATAGATTTGGCTGCATAAAATACCTTATGATACAAAGAAAACAACATTTAATCTGCAAACTAGGAGAACCTATTTGCAATAAATATAAGTATCATTCGTTTCCAGAATAAGTATAAGTAAAGATGTTCACAAATTCATTTGAAAGTGTGTGTGTGTGTGTGTGTATATATATATATATATATATATATATATATATATATATACACATATATCTCCTAAAGGACAGCTCACAGAAAAATAAACTCAAATTCTCTAACAGAATTTTATAAAGAACTTTTTTTTTTTCTTTTTATGTAGTTTGCCCAAGGTTCTCAAACTATATGTGCAAATTTGACACTATAAAGCAGATTTTAAAAATAGGGGGAAATAAAGTCTGTATTTGTGACAGTCTATTATTTACAACAACGTCATAAAAATCTTCATATTGACAATAAAAGGGTAGTGAAAACTAGTAAAATCATTGATTTGCTGAACATGCTGCTTGCTATGGACTACAAACCTTCAGAGCACTTTCATAGTTCAAGAGTACCAAAGCTAAATGGAGCCAGACAAAGCTTAGCTAGAGAACAACTGTAGCTAGCTAGCTGCTCTGATGGCGATGCAGAAAAGGAGATTGCTTTGCGGCAAACCTGCATGTCCAAATTTTGTCAGTGATTACAAATGGTCATTGAGAGGAGCATGGGACACCCATCAAAAGCCAGTGCTAAAAGTGCCACCCAAATGAAGAGCTGAAAGTGAGGTCATAGGCTGCTGATCAAAGGAAACATTATCAATATTAACTGAAGATGAGAGATCCTCAGCAACAGCAGCAGATCTTCCAGAAAATCAGGAGGTTCCCATGAGAGTCTGATCTAGACAACTACCAAATCCGTGAAGTTTTATTCAAATCAACCATTCCTGTTTCTTATTTTCTTTCCACCCTATGAACCTTAATTACTGAAATAAGAGGGGTGTGTGTGTGTGTGTGTGTGTGTGTGTGTGTATGTGTGTGTGTGTGTTTGTGTGTTTATGTTTTGAGATGGTGTGATAGTGTCTCACTCTGTTGCCCAGGCTGGATTGCAGTGGCTAATATTTGCATTTTTTAATAGAGATGGAGTTTAGCCATGTTGGCCAGGCTGGTCTCAAACTCCTCAACTCAGGTGATCCACTCACCTCGGCTTCCCAAAGTGCTGGAATTACAGGTGTGAGCCATCATGCCCAGCCAAAATAAGAGCTTTTTGAAACTAGGAGAGACAAAGTTACAACTATTGTATGAAAGTGACCTGAAAGTCAAGGGACTTGCCTTAGGTCAAGGAATGTTTTATGTTTAACCCGGGATAGAGATAAAGGAACCATACTTGGATGTTTTATAAGTATTTGGGAGTAAAGAACAAAATCATTTCATCAATGCACCATACAGAATTTTCATTAAATTGAGTTTTCATTAAAAATATTGCAAACATATAAAATAACTATTAATGTACTATTAATATATATTCAAATAAGTATATATTAAACTAAAAATAAGATTTTGATTCATAAATGTCAAATTTTTACTAAACTACAGTTTTGTAATACCAAGTGTTGGCAAGAATTTGGATGAGTGAGACCTCTCAAATACTGCCATTTCTATAGTATAAGTTGTTAGAGCAACTGCACATTAGCAGCTAGTAAAATTCATATCCATGCATAATTACCAGACTAAGCAACCCTGCATATGCATGTATGCTAGAGGATATTCCACATGTGAAAAAGGAGAGATTTTACAAAAATGCTGACTACAGTCCTCTCTAGGAGCAAATACAATGGTCTAGTGGAATGATAAATTACAAAAGGAGGCTAGGAAACTACATCATAGTTTAAAGTAATTATTTAGGTATATGTATATCTCTTTAAACAGAATATAGGAACATAATTTTAAACAGAATATAGTTTCAGAAAATTCTTTAAACAGAATATAGATATATAATTTACCAAGACATATGAAAAATTAAACAAATACATTTTAAAAGACACAAGTAATGTTTATTATACTCGTGAATTTATTTATGTTACTGCAAGTAGAAATACAAACATAAGGGATTTTAAAGATGTAAGATAAACTCCTAATAGTGTTCTCCTGGCATGGTGTGCTGGTCAAAATGTCTTTGACTATATTTATTCTGGCTCACTGAATTAGACGTATGTTTTAAAAAGTATTTTTATGTCTACACCACCAAATGTGTATAAGCTTATCAGTCACATCTATTTCTTATTATAAACATCAAATCAAAATATAGATGCATTCAGTTATTCTGAAGTACAAGGATTTTTAATATTTTAAATAACAATGAACATCTAAGATTCCATAAGCAATCCATAAAATATTACTCGATAATTTTAAACTCATTTTCCTATTTTATTTTTACTTTTTGGTGAATAGGTGTAATATTTTTATCATATATTAAAACAGTATGTTAAATATATTTAAGATATGTTTTATGTATATGTATGTTAGAGGTATATATTTTTTAAAGTACAACACTACATCTTTAGCCATTATCAAATTTAGAGGCATTATTCATCTCATTAATTCTACTAGCAAGTATGATACCTGAGAAAATTTAACAATTTGACACTGATCTTTACATTATTTAGGACTGCAAAGATTTCTTTGTTTTTTTCACTCAAGTAATCAAAATTTATTCCTTCTAAATTAATAATACTCTTAAAACCATGGTTACTATGCCAACTTTCTGTTGTTCTAGACAGTTTAACCACAAAAGAGAATGTTTTCTTATTCTAATTCCACTGGTATAGAAAATGAATAGAGTCATTCAGAGTCATCCAATGTACCAAAGAGAGAGCATCAGCAGTATATTTATTTAATGGAATTCAGTGCTTATTTGTTATTCATTCAATGTAGGAAGAACAAGTTACTAATAGAACTGTTTTTTTTTCTATACATTTGTTTCTGCTTTACAAAATGATTTGTGAGTTGAAAGTAAAGTAACAAGAAAAATGAAATCTAACTCTAACATTGATTAAAATGTATCATAAATAAACTTTATTTTTCTCTTATTCTTTCACTGGTTTATTTATTTTCAGTATAATGCTCCTGTGCTTAATTACTTCAAAGTGTCTCAAAGTATCACTCTTATTAATAGTCCTTTGTCTTGTCTATGCAATTTTTACTTCCATAGCCAAATACCAGGTTAACACTTGGAATTCAGACAGTAAGCATACTTTATACAATCAGTCAGTAAAAATACAGCTGGATTCTGCTTGAGAGAAGCAACCTTACTTATAGCTACACTACATTAATATGTCAGTTTGTCTCCCAAACAAAATTATTACCAGACTTGCTGGTAACTAAATTTAGCTATAAAAAAATGTTAACCATGGTTTATTCTTTCTTGGTATAATTTTTCTGGTTCCTCAACTGACTGTAATAAAGATATACAGACAACTAGCTATCTAGGAAACTTTTAACCTTATGATACATTTTTGGGCAGCATTATGGCAGGCTATATTATAAAGCACCAAATCCAGCTTAAAGAAGTAATCATTCATAAAAAGTTCAGCTAAGTGGAGCCACTCCCTATATAAGACCATATGTCTAACAAATTCTAATTTATGCAATTCTCGATTACATCTTGTTATCAGGAACAGGAATAGAGTTCTTTTTAATGAGAGGGTTAAAAAAATAAAAATAAATACTTTGATTTTTCTCTCTTTTTTGTATCATCTGCTGCTTTCTTTTATTCTTCTAGTGGCCACTTGGTATTCATGCATTATTCTTGAAAATTTATCCATGGACTGAAGTGCTCTCCAATTTTTGGCACAAATAAAGCTGATTATATTCACAGGTATTCTTCCTAACACCCAACATCCAAGAATCATACATAAGTTGAATACTGAATTATACAAATCTTTTTAGTAGAGACAAATAGAGTTGTCCATTGAATTGCTTCAGTGGCTCCCTGGCTGCCCAGCAGTGAACTAACAGGAATCAAATATTTTTCTCCACGATAGGGGCAGAGTTTCTGTCATCCCAGCTTTCCACAGTTACCTATATAGTTTCAGTCGACATACCAAAAATGGGAAGATGCCTTTACTAAGCAACATTACCACCTGGACTTCTGCTCCAGTTTGCAAGACTGTTTTATTAACATATAAAAAACCCACATATAAAAAGAACGGCAGAGAGTGAGGTTGTCTTTTGCAGTGTAATCCATGATATATCAATTACATTCTCAGTCAAGCAAACATATCTGTATGATCCTGAAGGAATTGGCAACTCCATGCTTCTTGTAGCTGCAGGACTTTCTCATATCTCTAGCCTGCACTCTGAAACTCTTCCATGCTGTTTGCTAAATCAACCATAATCAACAATATCCCCAAATAATTGTCTGCCTACTATTTTCTGATTAAACTGTGAAGCAGGTTGGGTCAAGGTGAATCTTCCCAGTTTTAACTTGCTAATCCTACCTTTATACTAAAAGAAGCCTGAAAAAAATATTTGAAGACAGAAGAGACTATTGAATTGTTTTGGATGAAAGTTTAAAAATACATGGAGCTAGAATTATAAATATTTCCAGGTGGAAGAAGGTAAAATATATAAAATTCAAATAAAGTTTTAAATTTCCACGCGAACTCTTCTCATTTTTAGCTGCGTACACAGATTTGCTCTCACCAAAGATATTTAGGACCTCTATTTTAATCCTCTCCCCAAGGGAATGTTGTACACAGATTTAAAAACTTGGATTTATATTTCAGTTATCTTACTGATAATGTAACCTTTATAAAATCACTTAAGTTTTCTGAGTTATTGAACACACATCATCAAAGTAAGGATGATAAAGACAACCTAACAAATCTATTTTAAGGGTAAAATGAGAAAGTATATATGAAATTTCTATACACAGCCACTTCATAAGGATTAGTAATCCTTCTTCCGTACACTGAAATTAATTAGTGCTGCTTAAAATTTTGTCATTTCATCTCCTATGGTTCCTAAACAAGTGCAAATCAAGCAGCATTCTTGTGCCTGGTTTATACTTTACATACACATGTGATTTACCATCTCTGCCAAGGGCACTTTCTTTGTGACAATCTGAATTATTGACCACACAGAAAAAGACTCTGAGTGGTACTGGGGGCCAAATTCTGCCATCTGATATGCAGTGAAGCTTAACTCTGAAAAGCAGAATAAGTTAAACTTCTCACAGACTGGCAGCAGCATTTGTAGATGATTTATGGTCTGCCAATACTTTATCATCCATAAAAGTGTTTCTTTACAGCTATACATCCCTGGAATTTTTGATAGCATTTATCACAAGGGAATTTTTTTCTTAGATTTTGTTTTAAAGTCTATTTAGTGACTATTTATGTTTATGGTTAAAGGATAGAGTGCTTAAAAAATAAAACAATTTTTTAAAAACTTGGGTATGAATTTAGAAAACAATTTTGTATTTGGAGTTAAATGTATTCCTTATTTTCTCACCCTTGATTACCCTCTTCATCTGACATAATTCAATTTATTTTCTCACTTTCTGAACACAGTATCATTTCATTCCAGCTCTCTCACAGAGCTTCACTTCAGAAATGCATGGTTTAGCCTCAAAGACCGAAATACCTCAGAATTTTCTCTCCATCAATCAGCCTGAGCGAGGCTAATTTTCCTCTTTCTCCAGACTATATTCCAGGATCCCATATTCTCTAATCACTGAATAGAAACTTGAGCTTTGATTGAATTTCCTAGTCACTTTTCACGAAACCTCCATTTAGGCAGATCAGAGATATTCTACAAACATGGCAACCAACCTCACTGGGCTTCCATGGTAACTGCCTAGGCCCATTGGCATTTTGCACTCTCATTTTCCTAAACGTTATTTTTAAACTAACATCTTGGAGTATTTCAAACATGTGTAAAGTAACCCAAATACCATCATGAACTCCAGTGTATCTATCACCCCCCCTTAACAAATATTGAACATCTGCCATTCGTTTTATTTAAACTCTGCACATGCAGTATTTCACCGATTCTCATTTCTTTAAGTGAAATTTCTATGCATTGAAAGGCACAGATTTTTTTTTTTTTTTTTTTTTTTTTTGAGACAGAGTCTTGCTCTATCGCCCAGGCTGGAGTGCAGTGGCCGGATCTCAGCTCACTGCAAGCTCCGCCTCCCGGGTTTATGCCATTCTCCTGCCTCAGCCTCCCGAGTAGCTGGGACTACAGGCACCCGCCACCTCGCCCAGCTAGTTTTTTGCATTTTTTAGTAGAGATGGGGTTTCACTGTGTTAGCCAGGATGGTCTCGATCTCCTGACCTCGTGATCCACCTGTCTCGGCCTCCCAAAGTGCTGGGATTACAGGCTTGAGCCACCGCGCCTGGCCAAAAGGCACAGATCTTAACAGTTCAATTTTGATGAATAAATACTCATGCAATGTACATCCATATCAATACATAGAATGGTTACTTTATACTGGAAAGTTTCCTCATGTCCCTTCACATTTAATTCCCTTTGTAAAGAGTTAACCAGTGTTTTGATGATTTTTCAAAATAGATTAGCTTTGTACAGATTATACTAGGTTAATTACATTACTTTTCTGTTAAAATCTACCTTCTCTCAGTCAGCATGCATCTATGATACATCCTCATTGTTGCATGTGTGTTTTGTAAATGAGGACACTTTTATTTCTTCCTTTCTGACCTTTATGCTCTTTACTTATTTTTCTTGTCTGATTGCAAAGGTTAGGATTTCTCATATAGTATTAAATAAAAGGGGTAAGAGTAGACTTCCTTGCCTCATTCCTAACTTTAGGTACAAAGAATTAGATTATATACCATTTGGGATAACAACAATAACAAAAAAAAGAACATCTGATATTCTAAAACTGTCTCTGATCATTGCCAGCAAGTAATCATACATTATACTTCACTGAGAAAATAGAAGCCAATAATAATGAACTCCGTGCTCTCTGTTCTTACAACTACAAACACATGTTTTTCACTCTGTCACCTCAGCCCTTTCCCATTACAAAGGGAGAGATTTCTCTCATACAGTCCAATTATTATGCTATGAAATACATATCTTTCAGTTTCTTAAGACTGCTTTTCCTAATTATTCATTTTATTTTTAGTATCTTCCTCTCTGTTGGTGAAGTCAACATTTACAGATCTTCAATTATTCTCCACTTCCTAACTCCACATATTTCACAAATAAGAGTAAGGAAGTTATTTAAATCTTGATTCTCTTCCAGATATGTTCTATATTATTTTCACCAATGGCATTCAAATTTTTAAACATAACATCTGTACTTGTGATAACACTCCCTGACCTCCCACTTACCCTTCTAAACCTGTACAGTTAGCCTTCCATATATCCAAAGATTTCACATCTGTGCATTCAACTGATTAAAAATATAATAGGCCTACAACAGCTGAATATTTTCAATCAATTAAAAATATAGTTAGGCCTACAACAGTTGCATCTGTATTGAATGCATATAGACTTTTTCCTTCTCATTCCCTAAACAATACAGTATGACAACTATTTACACAGCACTTACATTAGAGTGTTTATATAGCATTACATTACATTGTTAGGTATTATAGTAATCTAGAGATGATCTAAAGTATGAGAGGGAATAGGTTGTATGCAAATATCGTATCATTTTATATAAGAGTCTTGAGCACTGGTAGACTGTGATATCCACAGGGATTCTGTAACCAACCCCCTACAAACACTGAGAAATGGTTATATTTGTAATCATGTGTTAAACATCTGCAATTCATTCCAAGGTACCTCAGACAACATCTCATTTAAACTGAATTAATCATCTTTATCAAAAGTAGCTCCTCCAGAAACTCCTTAACTTAAATATTCAAAATGGAAACCTAGGAATTATTCTGGCATCTTCTATCTTTTCCACTTCTTCTCTACATTCAAGCAATTACTAAACCATCATTATCATCCCTCATGAGTGTCTTTCCATTTCCTTCCAATGTTTCACTCTGTACTAATTAATGTTCTCTAGTCCACATTACCAAAATAATTTAAAAGCACTTCAGCTAGTCTTCTGTCTTTCAGGATAGACCAAGGACAATCTTTCTTCCAAGGAATTTGTAAGAAGGGGAGAGGTGCCTATCCCAAATCCATCCCTCCTTCCCCTTTTATTTCGAAAGCTTGCTTTTTCTCAGGTTGATAATTTGTTTGCTCACCCACGGAGCTTGGGACATCATGTAACAAATTTCTGGCCAAAATGAAGTAAGAAATGTTGTATGAGACTTCTAGGAAGTCTCTTACTGATAAGGGGTTCAGTCCTTTTCTTCTCCCCTGATTCTATTTTTTTTTTTTTTTTTTTTGATACAGAATTTCTCTCGGTCACCCAGGCTAGAGCCTTGGGTGGAGGCTCACTGCAGCCTCCACCTCCTGGGTTCAAGCAATTCTCCTGCCTCGCCTCTCGAGTAGCTGGGATTACAGGCAAGCGCCACCACACCCACCTAATTTTTCTATTTTTAGCAGAGACAGGGTTTCACCATGTTGGCCAAGTTGGTCTCGAACTCCTGACCCAGTGATCTGCTGCCTTGGCCTCCCAAAGTGGTGGGATTACAGGTGTGAGCCACCATGCTGACCTTCCCTGATTCTTTAAAGGATGACATTGTGGCTAGAATTACAACAAACATCCTCAATCTGGACATCAAGAACCATGTTTGTAGCATGCCAGACTAAAGAGATGTAGAGGACTAGAACTCACCTTCTTAATAAAATTTACATAAAAACTTTGTAATAAAAATGTTCAAATAATATATATATATTTGTCTAAATACATATTTATAATGTAAGTATATAATGTGTATTTATATAATTATATATTACATTATTTATATATTATATTTAAAATGAAAATACATATTTGTATAGATATACATCATACATCTGATATATAGTGTATATATCAGATATTTAATATATTTTCTTTTTGTTCAATAAAAGACTTTCATAGGTTTAGGCCTGTATGGTCTAGTCTCTTACATATAGCTATACTAAATAGTAATTATTACATTCATTCATTTTCATTTAACAATTTGTAAGCCAGAATAATTTGATCATGCCATTCTTCTTATTAGAACTTCTAAAAGGTATCTAATTAATATAAGATTAGAGCAAAATATTTTATTTTATTTTTATCTTTATTTTTATTTTATTAGATAGAGTCTCACTCTGTCGCCCAGGCTGGAGTGCAGTGGCGTGATCTCAGCTCACTGCAAACTCCGCCTGCCGGGTCCAAGTGATTCTGCTGCCTCAGCCTCCCGAGTAGCTGGGATTACAGGCACAGGCCACCACACCCTAGAGCCAAACCTTTTAATGTGGCAAACTGGATACTTTTAAATCTGGACTCTGCTTTGTTCTCTGGCCTCCTTTTCTGAGGCCACTCTCCATTTTCTTACATTAAACAATGCTTCACAATGTAAAGATCTAGTGTTTTGTGTTTCTTAACATTCAGGCCTTTACATAATACATTCTCTGCCCTTCTTCACTTCTTTCGCCAAAATTATTTTTAACCTCCTAATTTCCCCTCAGGGTTTATTTTTAGTGTTACATCATGTGTAAATCAACACTTCTCCGGGCTCTCGGCGGTCGAGGGAGGGTTCCACTTCTGTACCACCAAGTGAGAAGATTTTACCCATATCTTAGTTATTATAACCCCAAACTGAAATTTCCTGCACCTCTCTTTCTTCTTTTTGATAGCTACCCTTGGAATACATTTGATATTTTATTTATTCATTTTATAATTTCAATTTTTATTGTACATTCCGGGGGTGCATGTGCAGGTTTGCTACATTCACATGAACAGCACTTTGAAAGCTAATCAAAGGAAGGTATTTGTTGAATTTGAGGTAGAAATAAAGATATGGCAAAGATTCCACTTTTTATTTTTTCATTGGAAATTATAACATCACCAGGACTTTCAATTTTAATAGAAATTTACAAACAAAGAGTAAAAGTTAAAATGACTCTAGAGAAGTAACAGAGCATTCTATCTCTTCAAACTTTTAAAGAGCTTTTTGTTGTCCTTCAGGAGGATATTTTTGCTGCATATGCATGCACCTTAACATCTGTGCCATTTTATTTTGAATATTTGACAGAGAAATTATTCAACAGGTACCCCAGCTGTCAAAGCATGCCATTTGTGATGCTTCAACAAGCAGCACAAACCCTTCAAACTGTACTGCACCTGAGCAGGGGAAAACCTCCACTGGGAACTACTGCCTTAAATGTTTCAAAGCATACATAAGACACTTACACTTTTCAGCGTCAGGTCTCCTGTATTCCTGCAAAAGTGGTCTCTGTTGATCACCTCCCTCTTGACAGCAATATGATTGATACTGTTTACTGGCTTCTCAATAGGTCTTTAAACACTGTCTTGTCTTTGACGTCTCACTTACCCCCGGTGACTTACTTGTCAGTTATTTATCCCATGTGTTAATTATGTCTTCATTTAACGGTGACCTTTTGAGGAGTTTCCTGTGCTTGATGTATATAGTTTTTAATATCATGGAAAGACCAGTAGAGATGGGAAAAGGTGACAGGAAAAAAGATATAAGAACAGCTCTAAGCCACCTCTAGGAAGTACAGCCCACACACCTTTGCTATATAAGAAAATTTATTTATATATGTTCCTCCTCATATTATTTTATAGAAAACATTATTTCAAATAATGTTGTAGCATTTAAGATACAATACAAGGGAATGTCCCTCATTTTCTAATTCTCTGAACCTATTATTTGTCCTCTATCATTTGTTACCATTTACGGCTCCTTATTCTTTCTCAAACCATAAAATTTGAAACATTCATCAAGATCAGCTTGCTATGTTTATACATTCCTCAAATCCTATTCAATCAATTAACTGTACTCACTCAGACAATACTTATTAAGTCCTTACCACATGGCATTGACTTTGATATATGGTGAGATGGCAGGATAACTTAAATCTGCATAATTCCTGACAACATAGATCTTATAGACTCATTCGAGAGACCAACATTAATCAAATAATCTAACAGAAAAAGTTCAGTAATACAATAGGTATATGAAGGAGAATTTTTAGTGCATCTAGTGCATATAATGAAACTCTGCTTATGAAGGGGTACCTTATACTTAAATTTAAAGAAAATTAGCTTTATTGAATTATTCCACAATGTATACCTATATTAAAATGTCACAGGGCCGGGTACAATGGCTCATGCTTGTAATCCCAGGACTTTGGGAGGCCTGGGTGGGAAGATCACTTGAGGTCAGGAGTTTAAGACCAGGTTAGACAACATAATGAAACTCCGTCTCTACTAAAAAGGCAAAAATTATCCTGAAATGATGGTGCATACCTGTAATCCCAACTACTTGGGAGGCTGAGGCAGGAGAATCACTTGAACCTGGAAGGCAGAGGCATCATTGCATTCTAGCCTAGACAACAAAACGAGACTGTCTCAAAAAAAAAAAAAAAAAATCACATTGAACTCCATAAATACATATAATTACTGTTTTTCAATTAAACATTTTAAAAAGAATAGGCCTTAAGCAGATAAAGAGAGGTTTGAAATGTTTCAGGCATCAAGAATAACATGTGCAAAGGCTCTGTGGCCAGGGGTGGGTGTTAGGTTTGAGACACTGATAGATGGCAGTGTGGAGAATGAGATTGGAAACTACTTCAAAACTAGTCTGGATAATTTTAGGAGGGACTTTTCTATGTCAAGCCTTATAAGACAAAATAAAGAGCCTGGTTATTAGTATATAAGCTATTTGAAACCAATAATCCACTTTAAGCAGAAGATGGGAAAAAGAGAAATTGACATGATCAGTCAGTCTCTGATTGAAGATCACTCAGCTGCGTGGACAAAAAAAACGACTGGAAGGAAGCAGTGGAAATGGGGAGATGACTTCAGATGCTACTGGGAAAGCATAATATCTCTAACATAATCACAGAATGATAATGTGAAGATCTTTATTGTTATCTAAAGTGTACAACTAAGGAAAATATTAGAAATAAATGGGTTTAATGGGATGAAGAATCTTAAAATTTCTGGACACATTGATTTGAAGATGCCTCAGAGAATGTCGGTGGATGAATTCAAATAGATAAATAAATCTGTGCTTAGGAATTCTAGGCTGAGGATACATTTTGAGTTAACTGCATATAAGAGATAATTAAACCCATGATGCAGATAAAATTGCATAAATGTGAAAGGAGGAAGAGACCTAGGGTTGAAATGTGATGACTTTTAGTACATAATGTCTGAGGGGAAAACATTGAAATTAGAAAGCAAAAGAATAGAGAAAAATAAAATCAAAAAGTTATGCCATGAAAGGCAAAGAAAAGGAGTATTTGAAAACAAACTGGCCAAGAAAAAGAAGGCATGTGTCTAAGTAAGTACTCGTATAAAAATGTTCATGTCAGTATTTTACCCAAAAAACTAGAAACCACCCAAATATTATCTAGAGGACAGTTAAGCACATTATAAAATACCACTCAGCAAAAAATGTGACATACTAATGACATATGAAACAACATAGGTAAAAGTCAAAAGCAGAGTACTAAATGAAAGAAGGCAGAGACAAAACACTGAATTATTCCATCTATGAGATATTCTAGAGAAAGATAAAATAATAATGAAATAAAGCACATCAATGTTTCTCTGGGGCTCAGGATCAGGGAGGGTGGAGGAGGGGAGAAGACTGACTGCAAAGGTTTAGAAGAGAACTTTTTGGAGTTATGAAACTATTCTGTCTTGATTATTGTAGAGATGAAGTGGTCAATTTTTTTAGGTGAATTATGATTCAATAAAATCAAGAGATCGAGGGAGTCGTGGGTCAACAAAATCAAAAGCTTTTGAAAGGTCTGGTTTAGACTAAAACATTTAGACTAAAAATATTTATCCAGTTAAACACTGTGGACATAAGTTTTTATTAAAATAATTGCAGTGGAAGTTAAGACAACAGTGATTCTTTATAATGATAAATAATTTCTAATGACTGAAGAAACAAAAGACAATGACTTTTCTAAAATTTAAGACAATCAATGAATGCACTTTATTTTTAGTCAATTCCCAACAAATACATGTACTGTTTTTTTGTAAGTAAGATAAAATCCATTGAAAAGAATTAAACATTTAATTTGTATTTACAAGAATGCAATCATATGGGTTAAAATTTTAGGTGTAAAGGACAGTCAAGTATCATTATTATACTTATAATTTTGTTATAATTTTGTTATGTCAGATAGTAATTTGAAGTAGCAAAGGCTATTTTCAATTTTAAACTTGTTTGTTTATTTTTCTAAAGTTACAGTAGTATGTCACCTAAGAGAAAGTAAAACTGCTAAGGTCATTAAAAATTTGTGATTGTATTATATGTAGAGCCATATTTAATAAGATAAAATATTAATGTCAGTTTGGAAATGTAGTTATTTTCCAAGGCATAAATTTTATACCACCACCCCAATCATGAATTTCCAAAGAAAAAAACACAGTTTATATTTGAGGATTGCATCATAAAAATATCTTTATAATTATATATTTGATCAATTTTATTATATTAGACTAACCAGGCCACAATGTTTTGCTTTGCTTTATTGACAAATCTTCTTTTCTTATTTGAATACAGTAAATGATACAATAAATATGTGGGAATTTACTCCTGATGGGATGGCCATAATGGAGAGGAATCAGTGAAATTCTATCCTTGTTCTAATGGGCAGGGGTCGGGAGGGTGCATAATATGAAGAAGTGGGGCAGTCAGTGTGCAGACTTGAGCTTCTTCCAAGACAGCTGTGTTTCAGGGCTTTATCCCTTAATATTTCCCCCCAAAAAATGGGTGTTGGACAACATCCAGGAACTGGTCCTAGAAGCAGGTGCCTCCTCCTCCTCCTCCTCCTTCTTCTTCCCTTTCCCCTTTCCCTTCCCCTTCCTTTTCTCCTTCCTCCTCCCCCTCCTCCTCCCCTTCTCCTTCTTCCTCTCCCTCTCCCTCTCCCTCTCCCTCTTCGTCTTCCTCTCCCTCTCCCTCTCCTTCTGCTTCTGCTTCTGCTGCTTCTTCTTCTTCCTCTTCCTATTTTTTTTAGCATGGTTTTTATTTTGCTTTGTTTTGTCCTGCTTCTGTCACAGAAGTTTTCAATTATGTCCACATTAAGAATGGGCATGGAAATGGCTACAACCCACTACTTTAAGATTAGAGGAGAGAGTTAAGAACTTTGGCAATTGGCTCATTTTACCATTACTATCGCGCGCGCACGCTCGCGTGTGTGTGTGTGTGTGTGTGTGTGTGTGTGTGTGTGTGTGTGTTTCTATAGCCTGACAGTAAGAATTTGCAGGTAGCCTATGGTGACTTAGGATAGTCTTACTGTAAATTGAGTAACTCATATCTAACAAATAGCAATGATAAATCATCTCACACTGTGTTACTAGACACAACATCTGAAGAACAAGAATAATCTTACCAATATTATAGATACAATTTGCATCAATGTTTTTTAGATATCGTCAATATTTTAATTTAACTGACAATGAAGATCAAACACCTAAAATAGTTTTGTGCACAAATACACTTCAAATGTATAAGTGGCTTTAAGGTGTAAATGTTTGCACATTTAAGCATCTATATCAAAGTATTTCAGATGATTTTTGAGCATTTGATATATTACACTTGAAAATGTGTATCTAAACACATTTTCTTAATCTAAACACATATGCTTAAAATATATTGATAAAAATGTAAATTCATTTTAAATATACACTTTGACAATCAAATTGAGAGATCATTTTCTTCATCCTAACCCTATATCACTGAGGAAGCTAGGGTACATAAAAGCATGAAGCACATATCAATTTGCATGGTAGATACTGAATAACCTATACTTTCCTATTCATTCTGTAATTTAACTTTCATTAGTTAGGCTGATTGGGTGATTTAAGAATTTGCTTAAAGTGTTGTTAGCTCCCAGACTGAACTCCCAGGCCATAAAACGAAACATTGCAAATTGCACCATCCATACCCCTGACACTGGGCACTGCACTCTGCCTCTGTAAGAGATGGTGCCACTGGCTCTGGAAACTGGAAGAACTCCCATGACCTGTCAACAAAATAATTTCTGTGTGATTAAGCCTCCCATATGTCATTAGATCCAGATTCATTATTCAGAGCAGGTTCGTCTGACTACTGCAACATGTATCTGATACTCAGGCTATAGCTTTTGGGGAAACTGCAGAAGACAGAATGTGGAGATTTCAACTTCTACAGTGAGAAGGAGACTGTCATACAAGATTCCTTTAACATGGGAAAGGGGTTTAAGGTGTTGGTGTCCCAAATCAAAAAGAGAAAATTACCATAAACATTAACAGTAATTTTCTAGAAGCAAAGACTCTTATATATTCTCTCTATGTACTGACAATTTCTTCTATTTGTTCAAAGCTTTTCTGGTACAATACATAAGGATTAATTAATGACCATGGTTTTGGCCCAGTTGACACTCTTTAATTATGAGGTAGCAGTTCATAACTTATGAGTACATTACTTAAAAATTGTGAGGCTCTAAATCTTACTAGTGTGGCAGATAGAGGTTCATTATAATGTTAGAAGTTCAGTAAGCTCAGCCAAGGGCAAAAATTAAACAGGAATTTTAAGTATGTATTTCCATAAAACCTCCAGGTTTGTATCTAGGAGCAGTAAAGAATATCTTGGACTTGTCAAGACATTCTGAAAAGGCTTGATCTCCACTGTCAAACACTGCTAGAGGACAGAGGGACTATTTGAAGGATTATTTTTATAAACAGACCTGGAGTCAGGACTACATTTGGATTCTGTCCATTCCAAAAGCATATGTAACTCTCTGGAGATCTGTCTCCTCTCATAGAAAGAGGAGATAGTAATGCCCAATTTCAAGGTTTGCATGTTAAGAATATGATGATGGTGGTGGTGATAATGATGGTGGTTGTGGTAGAGTAAATAATTTAGTAACAATTGGCTGGGCGCAGTGGCTCACACTTGTAATCCCAGCACTTTGGGAGGCTGAGGTGGGAGGATCACGAGGTCAGGAGATGGAGACCATCCTGGCTAACATGGTGAAACCCCGTCTCTACTAAAAATACAGAAAATTAGCCGGGCGTGGTGGCGGGCGCCTGTAGTTTCAGCTACTCGGGAGACCAAGGCAGGAGAATGGAGTGAACCTGGGAGGCGGAGCTTGCAATGAGCCGAGATCACGCCACTGCACTCCAATCTGGGCAACAAAGTGAGACTCCATCTCAAATAATAATAACAATAATAATAATGATAATAATTTAGTAAAAATTCTTGAAGAAAAACCTATAAACATTATGTGGTATGTATGCTTTTTCTTAACTTTCCTTCCCTTTTTAAAAAATTTTCATATATTTAAGGGGTACAAGTGCAGAATTCTTACATACATATATTTCACAGTGGAGAAGTTTTGGCTTTTCCTCTCAACATTTCAGGTAGATTTCATAATTTTGATTGACTTCCAAATACATCTCATCTCTTCTCATCCTTCTCTCATTCAGTCCACATACACTAGGATCCCAATAGTTTGGAGTACAACGATAGGCTATCATGGGCATGGGCTGCCTTTATGATGGGAATACCTTCTATATTCCAGTACATTCCTCCCAGGAATACCTTCTCCATCATGATGGTCAAGGGAGAGTAAGAAGAATAGAGGCATATAACTATTTAAATGATCTTAAATATTGACCTTTCTCTTTTGGGTGTGTCTGTGTTATGGACAACAATTTCTGACCATTGATGCCAATATTTTTAGGAGTTCATTTACCAGTAGGCTAGTGAAGCTTTGCAGGATGTGACCCACATAAATTACATCCAGACGGGAATGAAAGGAAACTAATTTCCAGCTGGTGCTCTGCTCAATTAGATATATATCTTTGCACTGGGTGGTACCTGTTTGGAAGAGGTACCTTTTTCTAATTTTTACAAAGTCCACCTATGAACTACCAGTATCCCTGGGTATGTGTACATTTTTTGAAGCCTCAGCAGGGATTTCTCCCTGTATTGCTATTGTTATTATTATTATTATTTTCAAATCAGATAATCCTTCTTGATATAGCTTGGGTAGTTGTCCTGCCCAAATCTTATGTAGAATTGTAATCCCCTGTGTTGGAGGTGGGCCTGGTGGAGGAGGATTGAATTGAATCTTGGGGCAGATTTCTCATGAATGATTTAGACCATCCCCTTGTTGCTGTCCAGATGATAGTGAGTGACTCACAAGACCTGGCTGTATAAAAGTGTGTGGCGTCTTGCTCTCTCTCACCTTGCTCCTGCTTTTTCCACGTGAAGTTCCTGTTTCCCCTTCGTCTTCCACGATCATTGTAAGCTTACTGAGGCCTCCTCAGAAGCAGAACAGATGTCAGCACCAGGCTTCCTGTAAAGCCTGCAGAACCATGAGCCAATTAAGCCTCTTTTCTTTACAAATTACTGTCTGCAATGTTTCTTAACAGCAATTCAAGAACAGCCTAACACACGTATCTACTCTTTGCTCACTCTGGAAGTACACACAGCAACTTTTGACAGCTAAGGTTTTCTCACTTAGTCCTCCAGATTGGGAAAAACCCCAAGAGAGCTCAAATCCATTAACTCTTCCCTTTGTCCACTTGACCCATAAGAAATTTGCATTCCTGATCACTGCAAATAGTGCAGGGCAAGCTAAGCTTTATTGAACCTCTTTCTCTCATGTTATCTCTCAGATTTTCACCTAACCAGCTCATCTAGAATCTCACCTGGAATCTCAGACTCCCTTTCTTGTAGAAACTTACAATTTCTACAATCGTTTTTTAAAACTTTTTTCGTTGGGAGGTCGAGGTGGGTGGATCACAATTCAGGAGATCAAGGCCATCCTGGCTAACATGGTGAAACCCCATCTCTACGAAAAATGCAAAAAACTTAGCCAGGCGCGGTGGCGGGCGCCTGTAGTCCCAGTTACTCTGGCGGCTGAGGCACGAGAATGGTCTGAACCCGGGAGGCAGAGTTTGCAGTGAGCCGAGATCGCGCCACTGCACTCCAGCAGCCTGGACAACAGAGCGAGACTCCATCTCAAAAAAAAAAAAAAAAAAAAAAAACAAACAAAGAAACAAACAAAAAACTTTTTATCCTATTCACTGGACCAAGAGGAAAAGGGTGGAAAAGAACGTTTTACTTTTCTTTTATAACAGGAAATAAAAGAAAAAAAGAGTGATCTCTTACAACAAGGATTGCAACTCACCCAAAAGCCAAAGGCACCCGTGAATCTCTTCCCACTTCCCTTCAGTCTTTTACTTATATAAACAGAGAGACAACACTGGAGTAGATGACTATAGATTTTGCCGTCTTGTAGAACATTTGAGAGAAGGAATCCACACCCTGTGGTTAGCAATTTTCTTCATACTTAAGTTTTGGTTTTTAAGTTAAAGACAAAAAAAAGAATAGTTCCAATAGATAGTACATAGTAAATGTTCAATTAATGTTCATGAAAACTGAATATGAATATCTTTAGTTTATAGAATAAAGTTACTTTTTTATGATATCAATGATGGACATTCCAGGTCTAATATCTATGTTTAAAGTACTTAGGCAAATAACACAAGCTTACGTATTATGTTTTATTTATGTCTAAATGGAAACTTTGAACCACCTAATTTGGTGACTGCAAGCCATTCTAGAAATTACCTAGTTGAACTATCTATTCCAAAATTCCTGCAATTTCTGATTCTTAGAAAGGTTAATAGAAGGAGACTATTCCTAAGTTTCAAAGTGTGTTATCTCAATTAAATTTTGAGCCAAGCTTGGAATCTGAATATATGTGTGTGTGTGTGTGCATACACACATACGAATATATTTGTTTTGTTGCTTCTCCACTTACTGGTTCTCTGATTTCTGAACACTTCTTTTATCTCTTTGTACCTATGTTCCTTTGTTCCTCACCCATGAAAAAATATTCATAACAGCAATCAATTAGTGAACACACATTAAACTCAAAATAAGATAATAGAATTATATTATAACTCACTTAAGATATACAGTCTATGGACGATATACTAACTAAAATTTGTGTCACATATCACAATTTACAGAATGTTTTCACATGTGTTCTATTAATATCTCATTTAATCTTGTACAATCCTTCGAGGCAGTTCTGCAGCTTCTGTGCCATTGCTGAATTATACCACACTTCATCCACTGACTCATTGTGCATCAATAAAATACAGACAGAGCATATCACTGTACAGCATTTATGCAGGATCTGAGTACGGATGTCTAGGTTTGGCCTCTATCATTAACTACCCAACATATATGTGTATACGCTACTACACATGCTTAATCATGATGAGCCATTTGGTAAATTGCTTTTATGTTATAAACTATTGTTCCCACTGGTGAAACTATTCCAAACGCCTATCTGTAATGAAACTTTTACTAATCAAACATTTTATTTTTGCTATACATAGAGAACATTATTATACTGTATATTTTATTCAAACCATAATACATCGTAACAACATCATCAATCGGTTCTTGGAAACTATGACTTTAAGCAAGTCTTTGAATAACATTTCGATCAACATAGTTATAACTTTGTTGAGAAAAAAAAGATGGTTTTATTATAAGTCATTTTGTTTAAAGTCACAGTTTCTGAGAACCTACAATGATATTGAGGAAATATAATAGTATTTCAATTATTTATATCTGAATACACAAATTTATTGTAAATCTCTTGTGGGCAAAAATGGTAAAAAAAAAAAAAAAAAAAGCATATATTAGAATATTATATATTAGTGTGGACAGAAAATTGGGCCAAGGGCCAGAAGGCCTGTGATCTAGCTGGCATGCCCATTATTCAGTTACTACATGACCATCAGTTAGTCCCAGTGTCTCTCGTCTTGTTTGGTCTGCCAGCCAATGCCAGTATATTGTATATCTGACACTGAGGTTTCTGGATTACTTTTACTTTTTCTGTGTCATATTTAAATTTTCTATAATACAAGGAGAATATCTTGAAATTAAGATTACAAATATTGAAATGTAAACATAAAATGTAAGATGCCTAACATGGTGACCATTCCATGAAATGTGCTTTGGTAATATCTTCTTTTTATAGTTTTCTCTGTCTTTCCTTCTCTTCATTTTTAATGCCTTACAATAGCTAGGCATATTAAGAACACCTTTTTATCCATTAACTTGATCAACACTTTCATTTCTTATTGAAACAGTAGAAAGAAATACTAAAACATCATCCAAAGGTTTTGTTTGTCTCTGTGTGTATATGTATGTGTGTGTGTGTGTGTGTGTATGTACATTATATATGATGCATCAACTTTGTTCATAATGAATAAACACAATTACTTGCTCATGTTTTACAAACACTGTTTGGTATATTCTACGCTTCCAGAAGAAGACAGTATACATTAGTTTAAAGAAAACAGCAACTCATCCTTTCACTACGAAATGGTAGCACCCACATAATCAATTAATTTTCTGACCAGCCTTCAAGCTATCAACCACATATAATTAACTAAGTGGAAGTAGGGACTGCTGTCTTAAAGAATTACATATAACCTGAGGACAACAGAAAAAAATAATACTCAAGATATGAATTATGTTATTTAATTACATTGTAATGTCATCAGCTTTAAAGACTGTAGTTCTCAATTTGGAGGGCGAGTAAATTGGCTTTCATCTTCAACTAAGTGGAATATGATTGTGGATGTAGCCAGAGAAATGATGAAAGAAGAAATTAATTAACATAAATGAAAAACATCTTTTTATATCTGTATGAATAAAATTTCCTCAGTGTTGGATGTGCTTCTCTTCCCGGCCCACCCAGAAGCTTCTGGGGCCTACAGTTTTTTTGGCTTTGTCCACCCATGATGTTGTACACCTGTATGTCTGACATGAAACCCTTCTCCCATTGACTGAGCTAACAGAACTGAGAATGAGTCAGAGAGAGAGAGAGAGAAGAATCCAGTGAGGAAGAATGAGAGAGGTAGTAAGAGAGACATGTCTGTGACTAGTGGCACTACTTTATAATAGAACACAATAACCATTTATAGTGCAAGTATCCCTAAAACTTCAAACTAAAATTGATATGCCAGCTGTGAAATACAACTCTGCTGTGGGCAATTTAAAAAAAAAAAAAAATCTTAACAGATTTAACAAAAAGGGGGGAAAAAAAAGAAAGAAAGAAAGAAAGAAAGCATGTGAGTGAATTTCTCCCCAGGGATTGAAAGGTTCCTAGGAACAGAATGTTGTGAGAAAAATCACTGCCTGGCCAGTATGTCATCTTTAAGCATAAAAGGAAAGAGACCAGAGGCATGGTGAGATGGGCCGTTTCCTCCAGGACAGTCTGAACTCATCAGTAGGGATAAAAGGTGCTCAGGCTAAACTTTGAATCCTTTCTACCCAACCCCATCCCCAACACACACACTGCCTTCAAGAGGTTATATTAAATGTCTCTTTAGATTTTAAAATGTTCACCTAATTCTAAATTGACCAGGTGCTTTTATTATCTTGCTTTAGAAGAAGAGGGTGGTTTGTGTTTCTTTATAACCTTTGTAAGGTTGACTGTGTGAATATATTATCTCAGCTTAGATTCCATTCAGGATGGTGCATACTTTTGGATCCAACTGGATGTACTAGAGAACTGAGAGGCGTAACACACCATGACGGAAGTATAAGGAATAGCTTCTCCCAGCATTTCTGACTCAGAG
Organism: Rhinopithecus roxellana; assembly: GCF_007565055.1. Classification (NCBI taxonomy): domain Eukaryota; kingdom Metazoa; phylum Chordata; class Mammalia; order Primates; family Cercopithecidae; genus Rhinopithecus; species Rhinopithecus roxellana. The sequence goes on from NC_044554.1 coordinate 67,612,061, forward strand.
TGCTGAAGAATGTCAGACAGCACAACAGGCAAAAGTCAGCCAAGACCTTAGAGTTTACAGCCAGGCTGTCGGAGTTTCCAAATGGGGAAACATAGCACCTCCCACGTTTTCTAGATAGTATCTTTTTACAAATAGTCTCAGAGATAATGACAACAATATTGACTAACAATTTTGGACTCAATGTTTCAGATAGTCTTCTAAGCAGGTTATGCAGGTTTATCCTTTTTAAAAAATTAATTTATTCCATTAAGTAATTGCCATTTTTTTTCTTTCTGTAGTTTAGGAAACAGAGGTACAATGTCTTCAAAAATGAATGAGTAAAATGAATCTTCTTATTCCATTGAGAATAAACAATGTGAAAAGAATGTGTACAGCAATGAAAAACTAGAATATAAATTGAAGAACAACATTAAAAAATCCTCCTAACCATAAACATGAAATGGAAAATAAATGATTTTTTAAAATAGGGACATATTAATAAAGAATCATTAGTGTCTTAAACCTTCCTCTCATTGAAAAAAACACAAAAATCAAATCAAATGATATATTGAAAGATGTAGAATTGTTTCAAGATTCGTCCTTAAAAATTTAGTGTGGAATCATGAATATTATAGTCTCCCAAAGAACAATACCAGTTGGTACTTTCATAAATTGATTATTCATCTGGAGAGATTGTATTTCTGACCCTTCCTTCCTTCCATTCAAGTTTATTTGTTTGTTTGTTTATTTATTTATTTATACAAAAATGTATTTTTAAATGCACAACAAGCTCCAAGACATTCTAGCTATAAGTGGCAAAAGTGCTCTGGCAGTGAATCTAGATGTTTAAGTAGAAATGGAAACAAGGTTCGCTCTTGCCTTAGGCACAAGGAAAAGCTTATTTTTGCCAGATTATTTAATTCCATGTGTGGCCAGGGGGCCTTTCACCATGGCTTTTGATTTTAGCTTCTCAAATTTCTTTATTTAGTAAAAAAATAACTTTAACTTTTGTTATATTAGATTAAAGGGTACATGTGCATATTTGTTACATGGGTATATTGTATGATGCTGGAGTTTGGGGTACAAATTATCCCATCATTTAGGTAAGGAGCATAGTACCAAATAAGTGGTTTTTCTACCCCTTCCTCCCTCCCCCATCTGGTATTCCTCAGTGTCTATTGTTTCCATTTTATAGCTATGGGCATTCAACATTTAGTTCCCACTTACATATGAGAACATGTAACATTTGGTTTACATTTCTTGAGTTAATTCACTTAGGATAACGGCCTTCAGATGCATCCATATTGCTGCAAAAGACATAACTTTGTTCTTTTTATGGCTGTATAGTATTCCATGATATATCATTAGTACCACATTTTCTTTATCCAATTCAAAACCGATGGGCGCTCAGTTGATTCCATGTTTTTGCTCTTGTGAATAGTACCACGATGAACACCCAAATACCTGTGTCATTTTGGTAGAACAATTTATTTTCCTTTGAGTATATACCAAGAAATGGGATTTCTGGGTCAATGGTAGTTCTCTATTAAGTTCTTTGAGAAATCTCCATACTACTTTCTACAGTGACTGAACAAATTTACATTTCCATCAACAGTGTATAAACATTATCTTTTCTCCACAGCCTCACCAGCATCTGTTATTTTTTGACTTTGTAATAATAGTCATTCTGACTGGTGTGAGATGATATCTTATCGTGGTTTTGACTTCCATTTCTCTGATGATTAGTGAAGTGAAGCATTTTTTTCATGTTTGTTGGCTGTTTGTATATTTTATTTTGAGAAGTATCTATTCATGTCCATTTCTTCTGCTCCTGCTTTGTTTTAATTTAAAAGCCATATCTTCCTCATCCATCTCCTTGGCCTGCTTCTCATCACCTTCGTGGCTGGACATCACCTCTGCCACCCTTTCTTCCTTCCATAACAGCTCTTCTTTTTAAATGCATATTCAGTTTAGATGTCACAAACTTTACAGGTTTTTTCCCGGAAATAATAATTATTACTATCAATTTCAGATGAGTTTTTCATTCTTGACCCATGTGCAATATTCTCTTATAGGTTAAATTTTTGGCTTTTTTAATACACAACAAAACAAAAATGAAAAAGAACTAAAAATAGCTAGAATAATACCAAAAAAAAAAAAAAAAACAAACCCAAGACTTGAGTGTTTTATTTAATGCATATACTCCATTTTAAACAGAACCTACCACTCCCTAATATTTTACATCTGGCAGCTTTATCTATTTCTTTTATATACTTAGTGCATTAGTACTCTCATTAATTAAAGTCATTTTTACTCTAAACCAAAAGAAACATGCCCTGCTCTGAAAAGAGGAACAGGGAAGGGTGGTAGGAGAGTGTCATTTTGTATTTTGGCACACATCATGGGTGCCAAAGATGAACTTGGAACACTTGAGACTGTCTTGTAACTTGAAGTCTCATTCTGAAACTACCCAGAGCTAAGGGAAACGGATTCATCTTTGCCCCATGAAACTCAAGTTAATTACAATCTATGCCTTAAAGCTGACTTCTCTAAACACAGAAAGTAATCAACACATACTTGATTTTGCCAAATAGCTACTTCATCCTGAACACAATCTTCTGTCCCACAGAAACATTGCTAATGATGGCAACTTTAGAAAATTATCAGAAATTCATCATTCCACATTTCTGAAGATTTGATCCTTAAGTCACATAAGGGCTAGGGTTTGGATTTTTCATTTAAAGAAACGATAAAAAAAAAAATACACAAAATTATTGAACTGAAATTGAACCCTGACTATAGAGAGATGACCTAGTCATGAGACCTTCTTTTTTCTCTTTCTTTTTTTTTTAAATAAAGAAAAATGGTTTATTTGGCTCACAGTTCTGCAGGCTGCACAGGAAGCACAGTGGATGTGTGGTCATGAGACCTTCTCAAGGGACAAGGAGAATGATGCTGAGAGAATCAGAGAGATGCTATCAGTGACCTGCTTTGGAGTTGGCATGCAACTTGCTGAGAGTGTGTACCTAATGATGCCAGTTTGGCCTTATAATGAGGGTGTCCAATTCTCATTTAGAAGTCAGGGTTCAAAGAATGTGAATTGTCCATCTTGTATTCTGTGCAATAAATTTGAGGTCATAATCACAGGTTATGAATGCCTCAATATTCTGTTTCTGAAATCACAAATCTCTGACTAAAGATGAGAAAATTATGTTGTACTTTCTTTTCTTTCAAAAGAAATGGTCACTGAAACATTTATACTACAACTATCGCCTTTTCCGCCAAGTCTGGAAATTTTACATATGATAATGACCACCAATTTTTTAACATATTTCATACATATATGTTGAAGGATGTTTTAACAAAATGTAAATACATTATCTAAAGAAAATAAAAACAAAAGCAATCCCTCTCTGAACAGTAGTATGAACAAACCTGACTCCCACACTTTCTTTTACTTCTCCATATATAAAACATAGGAAGATAAAATCTCAAATTAATCCCACCTGCCTTGTTAGTGAAGTACGACACATATCTTTGACCACTTGCACAAGATTTCTGTGACCAAATCATATTAACCATAATCAACATATTTACTGGATATGTTCCTCATTCCAGAACTTATGTAGCCATCTATTTTCAGCATATGCCTTTTCTTTGATTTTTAGTGGAAGGAATATCTTTTCTGGGCCATTTATTTTCTATTGAGAGCTCATAAACTAGTTGGCCCGCAGATCCTCTACAGGGTAAAAGAGTGGCATTACTGGGTCAGACTCATGGTCCGTAAACACCAGTATTTATTACCAAAATCTGCTTTGAAAGACCTGCAATAAGGAACCATCGCTGTCCTTTTCTGAAAACTACCATAGAGCTCAAGACTACCCAAGCTTGTCTTAAGAGTCTTTTGGGCTCTGTCAATCACACGTATTCAGTCCTTTTAGAATTCTTTCATTTTTCCCTGCCAGTACCCGTTCTCAAAATAATGGATGATTCTTGCAAGACAAATTAATAAAGGATAATAAGAAATTGAGCCTTTAGTTGCAAAATACATAATTCCACTGTATTTTTCTGTGAAAGAGCGTCCTATTTAAGACCAGTAATAAAAGAGAATGCTTCCTCACCAAAGAGATTTCAATTTCTGCAGAAGTCAGTAGTCCACTTAGTTTCATGCTATAATTCAATCTCCTGCCTAAATTCTTGCTTTTTAAAGGGGTTCACAAACAATATTAGTTTCCTAGCTCTCCTTCAAAATATGGGATTTCTTTTCCTTTGTTTAAGTCTTCCCAGGCCTTTGGCTTTTGATTTGGCTTTTTCCCTGATTCTCACTTTCAATCCACTCTTCTACTGACTCTGTTGCTTCTTTTGACTCTGCCTCTGTCAGTACTTTGCCCAGGGTTTTAGGGATCTCTCATAAGAAATGCTCGCTTTGCCACTCCACTGGATACATCCATGCTTACATGGAATTAGCCTTTCTGAAACTAGCATTTATTTGTGTAAAGAATGCTTATTTATCTGTGTAGTCACAAGTACCATGCAAAATGAAAATACAGGAGGGTGTCAAAAACAAAGGAAGTTTGTGTTTAGAGTGATCTTGACTATAAAACTGGAAACAAATGATAAGTCAATTTATGAAAACAATAATCTTATTTATGAAGTGGAGGTATATTATTGTATTATTTTGTAAAGCATGGAGGATGCTTTTGCAAAGCAAGGACTTGGAGGATAGAGAGACCTCCATCACAGTGAATGTGTGCCAATCTGGAGATGTTCCTTAATACCTCCAGAACTCAGTTTCTTCAACTGTGAACTAGATTTGCTAGTACGTACGTCTCTGGGTCATTAATAAGTTGTCCATGCCAAGTGACTGACGTAAAATACTGTTTAGGTAGATTACTAGTCTCAGCTAGAGGATATTGTAATAACATTGTAATAATAAATTATCGAATAGTAATGCCTAAAACGTATTTGTTGATGTAATAAAAAAGATTATATTGAGAGCCCTTGCCAAGTTATTTTGACTAAAAAAACATGAATAAAATTGAGTGAAGTACATGGCTAACAAGAATGATAGGCAAGATGTGAAAGATTATCCTTCATAACATTAGATTAGGTGAATCTCTGGGACTGTGGGACATTGTTGAGGAAATACGCTGAGGAGTTACTGAACTGGAAAGCATGGTCATGACATTTTTCACCAACTTCCATCAACTTCCATGGCCTTCCTTCTTCGCCAACTTCCATGGCCTACCTCTTGAATTACCATGCCCTCAAGACTTGCTTTGGACAAAAGAAACTGGCAAAAATAACCTAGTGTAAGTTCCAGAGCTTCAGCGTCAAGAGGCACTATTGCTGGTGTCTGCACCCTCTTGAAATGCTGACCTGACATTGCCATTTAAACAAGTCATTCTGGCCCCCTAGAAAATGAGAGGCTGTATAGAGAAATGAGGATGTCCCAGAGCACGTTCAACACCAACTGTCAGATGTGTGAGGGATCTTTCAGCACAGCCATCTTTCAACTCAATGTGGCGACATGAGCATACACAGGTGAAAGCAGTGGAAACCTGCCCAACCAAACCATGATATCAGGAGAAATGATAAGATTGTTGTCGTAAACTACTAAATTGTGAAGTAGTTTTCATACAGCAATAGGTAACTGAATCACTAGTGATGAATAATTTTAAAATAATTAACAATAGTTTCTTAGAAAACATTCTAAGTAAAGCTAAATATATAGAATCTTTGTTTCACACATTTTTCAGCAAAGTTGTCCCAGGTATTGTATTGTATTGTATTGTATTGTATTGTATTGTATTGTATTGTATTGTATTGTATTGTATTGTATTGTATTGTATTGTATTGCATTGCATTGCATTGCATTGCATTGCATTGCATTGCATTGCATTGCATTGCATTGCATTGCATTGCATTGCATTGCATTGCATTGCATTGCATTGCATTGCATTTTTTAGATGGATTTTCGCCCTTGTGGTCCAGGCTGGAGAGCAATGGTGCGATCTCAACTCACTGTAACCTTCGCCTCCTGGGTTCAAGTGATTCTCCTGCCTCAGACTCCCAAGTAGCTGGGATTACAGGCGTGGGCCACCATGCCTGATCAATTGTCTTTTTTTTTTTTTTTTTTTTTTAGTAAAGTAAATATTGATTGGTCAGACTGGTCTCAAACTCCTGACCTCAGGTTATCCACCCACAACAGCCTCTCAAAGTGCTGGGATTACAGACTTGAGCCACTGCACTGTCCCGGGTATTTTAGAGAAGTCTGGCTGATAGAAATCTTATAATTACAAAAATAAAAAGATTATCATAGAACTATAAAGTTAAGGAAAAAAGCCTCATATCCAAAGATCTGTGTTTTAATGATTTCTCTTATTAGAAATCATTCCATGTGGTACAACATCACCAAAACTGAAATTCCTATTGGCCTTGACAGCTAAATACCAGTGTGTCCCTTTGGGATCTATTATAATCCCATTTTAAAACTGTAAGATACTTACAAACAGATCTTAGTTTAACAATAGTTTCTTTCTTTCTTTCTTTCTTTCTTTTTTTTTCTGTGTGGCTTTCTCTGAATTTTGCTTAAAGTGAAACCTCATGAATATTGTGATTGTTTTGTTCTTTATAAATCTTAGAACATAGATAAAAAGACAGAGAAAGAGATAGTTGGAGATAGAGAAAGAGAAAGATAAAAGAAAGATATAACATAAGTTACTTAAGGCTGGTTTCAAAATGTTTCCAAATCTCCTGGAATATAATTAGGAAAAAAATCCCTTTTATTCTCAACAGAGAATTGAAGCTATATACAGTTGTTAGAAGTGAAGAAAGTATCTTCTCCCTTTTAGCTGTTTCACCCCTATAATGAATAACATTATGGATATGGTGAGAGTCAGAGAATGAGAATAAGTTAAGGGAGAATACATTCAGTCCAGTTTAAAATATTCATATTGATGATGGCATTTAAAGGAGAATCATTTGAGCCCAGGAATTCGAGACCAGCCTGAGTACCATGGTGAGACCCTCTCTCTACAAAAAGTAGAAACAATTACTTAGGTATGGTGGTCAGTGTCTGTAGTCTTAGCTACTTGGGAGGCTGAGTTGGGAGGATCCCTTGAGTCCAAGAGGTCAAGGCTGCAGTAAGCCATGATTGTGCCACTGTAGCTGACCCTAGGTGATATAAGACCCTGTCTCAAAAAAAAAAAAAAAAAAAAAAAAAAAGATGAGATGCAAACTGAGTAAAATTTGCTTCTTCTTTTCATGTACAGTTGTACAAATTTTGTCAAGCGAATAAAGTCTTGTATCCATTGCTACAGTCAAGATACAAAACTTCCCTCATGTTTTTCCTTTGTAGTGAACACCAACCACTCAGTGCAGCAAACATTGTCTGTTTTCCCTCCCTGTAGTTTTGCCTTTTACAGAAAGAACCACACATTTTAATTACAGAGCTTTTATCACATAGCGATGATCAGTCTTTAATAAGATAAAACAATATTTTTCACAAGTGCTGAGTTGCCTATGGAGAAAAAAATTTCCTTTATATCTCCACCAAGCTGTTATTTTTTAGATCAGGGTTGCAAAACCTTTGTTGAGGATTACTTTTTAAGATAAAGGAATCATCTAGCTTTGGAATATAATATTTGGGGGCTGAAAGGAAACTTTAAAAGCTAAAGGCAACAACAGCCAGTAAGTCAAACACACTTAAAACATAAGCCATCTACTAACTTTGTATGAATTTTACCTTTCCTCTTGTTAAAGAGCAAAAAGGAAAGAAGAGAGGAAATAGGAGGAATAGGAGGAAGCACAATAAAAATGCATGGCAATATTTACTATGTATTTATTTATTAGCCAACATGTAGTGAAGCATTTACTAGGGTGCCAAGGACTGTTCTAATTGCTGGGGAGAAAACAATGGATTAACAGAAACAAGATGTTTTCCCTTATACAGTTTATATTCTGGTAGAAAAAAAGACAATAAATACGTAGGCAAATAATTTTTGTATAACTATAAATTGTTTAATATACTATTATGCAGGTTTGAGATCTTCTACAAGCTTATAAAGAGAAGTATTTGAGGGCAATCCGCTTATCTGGGGTATGCTCTTAGGAAGACAGGTAGGTGATTGAGAAAGTGAGAAAGGAAGGCAACCAGTAAATAATGTTATCAAAAACCTGAATCTCTCTTGAGAATCTTGGAATAATTTGCAAAATGGACATTATACAGAGTCTAATCCAAAGATGAGATAGCAAATATTTCTAACTACTACATTTTTTTCCAAATGTTTTACTCTTTTGTCTTCAGACTAAAGAATATCTACTGATCTGTCTTCATGTTCATTATATTTTCTGCTATCTCCCATTTACTGTTGAGCCCATTTAGCAGATATTTATTTCAACTCTAGAAGTTATTTTCAACTCTAGAGTTGTACTTTCCAACTCTAAAATATTCATTTAAACAATTTTTCTACTTCTCTATTGAGATTTTTAATTTGTTAAGTCATCGTAAACTTATTTTTCATTAGTTTTTCCAACGTGGTGCTATTGAACACTTTGAACATATTTATAACAACTGCTTTGATGTGTCTGTATGCTCAATCCAATATATGGTTTACTAGAGGTCAGTTTCTATTGAATTTTTTTCCTTAGTTTTGGTCATTTATTTGACATTATTTATTCTATTTTATATGTTAGTGATCAACTGATGATTATTGAGAAAGATATTGTGCTTAGAAACCTCAGCACTGTGTATCTGTTGAAGAGTTTATATGTAAACTTAGTCAGTTTTTCAATCTGCCTTAGCATTATATGGAAAGTTCTTTCAATTCTCCTTGCACATGTGTGGAGTTTTCTAGTCAGTCAGGCAAACAAATATGAAAAACTATTTTGTGGAGCTCTCATTTCCAGGCTTTCCCCATTCACCTTCAGACTGATCTTCCACTTGCCCCAACTCCAATTGTGACTTTAGGCTAGCAGGGCTGTGCCTTTTCTTATTCATTTCCTGTAAGTTCACAAATTTTACTGGCAGTGTCACCAAGTGAGAGTTTCCAGTTGTCATCCCAAATGGTATCCACCCCCTCTGGCAGCCAGGTTGCTGATTTCTGTGGCCAGGTCCACACTTGTAACACTACCATTCTTGCTGCCTGAATTGATTGGGATTTATTGGTACAGTACCAGGAAAAAGTTCCCTATTCCTAACAAAAAATTGCTATCAGTTTTTATGAAAGCATGCTCCTGAATTTATTGTTTATCTCATCATCTGCAGAGACATAGCATGGTTGTTTACAACTATTTCACCCAATATATTCTTTTTTTGCAGGATTTGCCAACTTTTTAAGATCGCTATAGCTTGATGTTTCTTAATAAGAAGCTAGAATATTATTTTATTATACTAACCTCTCATTTAACATCATCCTTTTCCATTTAATCACAACAGCTATTGTTTTGTGCCTTCTTTAATCCATTTGCTTTCAAACTGCAAATTTACTCATTTATTTCTTATCATTATCTCCAATGACAGAGTTTATACAAATAAATTAATTGCTATTGTTTTTGGATTCGATAAAGATTATTTGTGGCATTTAAACATTATATGAGAGGAAGAAAAAGGTGATATAATTGAGATACAAAGCAACCTGGCCAGGTGATCATTCTCTTGAAGTATGGTGAGACACACTCATTCAAACAGAGAATGCTCTTTTCAATATGATACTGAGTGAACTAAGAAAATACATATATACACATATGTATCATATCATATATATTGTGAGTGTTTGTGTGTATGCATTAGCAAAGCTTATCAAAGAAGAGAACTGCAAAATGTTGAAAAAATATTGTTAAATCCTTTTATACATTAAAATCTGCAAAAATAATAACATCAAAAAATAACAAAGTGAGAGAATTACAGTAAAACGTACTTGGAAAAATACGTTTCTGACGTATTTTCTTTTTTTTTTTTTTTTCTTCTTACAAACAGAGGTTTTATTGCGTTTGGTCCACAATCGTATTTCACATTATCTCATGGAGCAGGGCCCCTGGGTGGGGGTCCCTGTGCAGTACTTGGCGGGGCATGTGGCCAGGGGAAGATGGAGCAGTATAGCTTGTGGAGCCCAGAAAGGAGGCGGGTTGGGGGCTCCTTAAAACCTACTGAGGGGCCGGGCATGGTGACTCACACCTATAATCTCAGCACTTGAGGAGGCAGAGGCGGGTGGATCACATCTGAGGCCAGGAGTTCGAGACCAGCCTGGCCAACATGAAGAAACCCCGTCTCCACTAAAAATACAAAAATTAGCCAGGCGTGGTGGAGCACCTGCAGTCCCAGCTACGCGGGAGGCTGAGGCTGGAGAATCGCTTGAGCCCGGGAGGTGGAGGTGCAGTGAGCTGAGATTGCGCTACTGCACTCTAGCCTGGGTGACAGCCACAACTAAAATAAAACCTACTGAGGCCAGAGTGGGTTGGGGGGTGGGGGTAGCATGGAGAGGGGATCAGGCTTAGCCCCAACAACTTCTGACGTATTTTCTGAAGGAAAAATACGTTGCTGACGCTTAGACCAAACAAAAAGTAAAAAAATTAACTAGCAATATTTTAATGTCTCTAAAATGATGAAATATAATACAATTAGAAAATCAAGCCTTCACAAGAGAAAGAGAAAGGAAACTGAATATTTGGGGGAAAGTGAAGAAGACAAAAGTGGGTTAAAATCTTAAAAGTATGCTAAAACAAAAATAACAAACTTCACAGAGCCTTCTAAATAGGGCAATGCATCATTTTTCCAGAAAATGTTTAGTCACAATTACTTTTAGAAGCATCTAAAAAAAAACCAAGATTTTATAGCCTTTTGAGTAACTGAACCTAGTGGTATAATAAGAATCAGGATCACGTTCTGTAAATAAAAATTTTAAACTGCAATAAAAAAAGTTGTTATCTCTAGTTAATTATGTCTTACATAAAATTTTAGAATGGCTATTTTCTAAATATTTTCAAAGTTCTATCTGTCTAAATTATTACACATTTTATTCATTTAAATTAAAATATTATTGATATAAGTGATCACTGTGCTACTCTGCAGCATGGCAAAGTAGTACAAATCAGGAATTGGTAAACTTTCTCTGCAAAGGGAAAGATGATAAATATTTTAGGTTTTGCTGCCAAAGAAGCAAGATTGAGCAACTGTTCTTACTCAAAAGCTCATGGTGTTTTAAAGTTGTATATTAAGCATTTTAAAATGTAAAAACTTTTTAGCACACATATCCTATAAAAAGAGGTGACAGTCCACAGTTTTTGGCCTTCTGACTTAGGTTTCTTTGGAACGTACTATGATAGAGGACAGGAAAGTCAACAAAGTCCTGGTACAAAGCATTAAATCTACATTCTTGTCCTAGGTATGAGCTGTTTCTGATCTTCTTTTCGGATCATAGTAAACAATAGTGCATTCTCCAATCTGTAATTGGAGACTATTTGTCAGAAACCATGTTAATCTCTTCTAATAAAGACATTACACCCGTCATGGCAGCTGCAATTGAAGCTACTACTTGAGAGAGTACATAGTAGTCTACTTTTTCCCTCCCAGATCAATCTGATTTCTGCAGGGTCCAGAATTGTGTATTAAATGTATATATAATTGGAGGTATGATGAGGGCTACCATCGCTGCATCCTTTATAGCCTAAAGGATAGCACTACCTCGCCTCTGTATAATGGCTCAGAAAAGGGAAAAGTTTCCACTTGGCCTTCCCAACATGATAATTCATACCCCACAATAACATAAGGATTACATTAGACACCAAGTGTAATCCCAATTATACATTTTAGGTTGGGTAAATACCACCATGTGGGTGTGCAGACCTAGTGGACATCTGTAAGCTTAACTATGCCAGAACTTCATTTATTAGCAGAATCTTACATATTCCCATTCTAACATGGAGCCGTGGTGACATTTTTGTTCTCTGAGTATCAATGTCAACTTGGACCCTATATCCATTAGTCTTTGAAATGTCTGGGTCTGTTTTCCCAAGTAAACAGCTATAGATACATTTGCAGAAGGGCTGAGGAATGGCAGGTTCCCTTTTTTCTAGAGAAGACTATTCCTCTTCATTCACAGGGCTCCAAGTGTGAAAACTGAAAAAAGGAAACCAGAAAAGGGATTGTGACATTCACTAGGGTGACTCCCCTTAGCCTCTTGGCATTTCATAATTGATTTCTTCCTGTAGTGGAATTTAGTTGCACACTCATTGGCTGGCCATCCTTTTACCCTTTTGGACTATTACATCTTTTCAAACACCTTTATAACTTTCCGTAGGCCAGACCCTTTTTCTGTCACCTCAGTCCTTTCCCCCTTTATAATCATTGTGTCCATGAAAAGGTTTCAGGCATTAGCTACCAACACCTGGCTTCTAGAAGTTCGAGGTTCTATGATTCCTATTGTCATCAGTGAGCCTGCTAATGTCATGACCTCTTCTACCATCAGCCCTGGCTTATGAGAAAAGTCAAAAGGGAGCATTTTAGTAATGTTTCAGTTCCTCGTTCCTGTTTTCTTCCAGTATTCTTTCTTGAGTCCTGAACAACACTCCAAACCTCTGCCAAGGAATCAGTGTAGATCCATACCACCGAGCCATCACTCCTCCACAAACAGGTTTACTGCTCACTAGAAAAATTTTCTTTCACCTACTGTCCTTCAGAAACACATTTTAAATAAATCTGATCTTCAGGAGTAGTTATTTCATTCTCATGCCATCATACCATGCATATTCATTGTAATTCATGTTTAACGTATCTTTCTATGTCAATTTGTCATAGGAAACACCTCATGATAACATACGGTACATTGAAGGACAGCTGAAAACACAGCAGATACAAGTAGTGTGGGAATCTGAGACACACGCTCATGCCTTTTTTTACTTACAAGGGGGCCATCAAGTTGTTCTAAAGATTGTAAACAACCCAATATAGGAATCAAAGCATGAGTACATTAGAAAATGAGAAGGCACTGCAGCAGGAATGGGGCCCTAGGCATTTTGTCTGCTTCATGTAGTTTAATTGTGCCTTCAGAACCTGCTCAGGCCAGGTCAGATAATATCATTCCAATTGATGATGGAGTGTTACCATGTAGCCCCTTTATATCATGGTGGGCTAGATAACACACAGCTCATGATGAGCAACTCAAGTTTCAGGGTGACTTATTGGGTCAGAATCAAGGATTCAGTCTCTACTAAGATCCAGAAGCAAGTCAAAAGCTGTCTCTCAAAAAGAGAATAGTTATCTGAAAATGATGGTAGGGCTTTGCTCTAAAATGCTAAAGGTCTACGCTTTCCAAATATTTCAGAGAGTCTCCTTACCTGCCACTGACATATAAAGCACCATTTTATCTGCTGGATCACATGGTTCTAGTGACAGAGCAGCCTGGATGCATTGCATAATCATCTGTTGTTATGGACCCCCTCAAGTAGCTTTTCATTTACTAAATGGGCTTGAGTAATACACCCACATGAAGAACACGTTGCCTCCAAAATCAAAAGAAGATTATCATGGTGGACGGGAGGAAGGACTAGATTGCAGCTTCAGACACAGCAGCACGCAGAAGCTCACATTTATTAATTTTAGCTCCAGATCAACTGCAGGAACAAACCAGCAATCCTGAGAGGACCCACAGACCCTCTGAAGGAAGCGGACTGGTCCTGCAGGTCCCAGGAGACACCCCAAATATCGCAAGTGCCCCAGCTGTGGAATTTGGAAAGGGACACCCTCCTCTACAAAACACACGTCCCACTGGGGAAGTTGAAGGTCTGTTTGTGGGAGATATTTCTGATTTTACCTGGAGCTGAGTCAATTTAGAGAACCAAGCAAAATACAGAGGAGAGGAAGCAGCAGAAAGACTCTGGGGGCTCACTGCACCCCCAGCAACTCATTCCTGCCTGGCATCTCAGGTATCCATCAGGAGGGTGACCAGAGGAGCAAGGGGTAAATCTCCACAGGGAGAAGGAAATCTCTAGCTGAACTTTGTAACAATTTGAACAGGGCAAGAAGCCTCCTGGCCAGAATTTATGGGAGGGTTAAAATCTGGTGTGCAGACTCCACAGATAGGGGAAGAACTAAGCCCTTTTCTTTTGCAGCTGGGAAGAGGATAGCCCAGGGCAAGTTTTCAAGCCCCTCATGCCCTCTGCCAGGAAACAGACTCTGCACTGTTGGAGGGGACACAGTGGGAGTGAGACTGGTCCCTGGCTTTGCATGGGAGCTGGGTGAGGCATGTGACTGCCAGCTTTCCCCCACTTCCCTGACAACCAGCATGATTCAGCAGAGGCAACCATAATCCTCCTAAGGTACACAACTCCAGTGACCTGGGAATCTCACACCCATTCCTCACAGCAGCTGCAGCAAGACCCGCCCAAGGAGAGTTGGAGCTCAGACACACCTACCCCCACACCCACCTGATGGTCCTTCCCTACCCACCCGGGCAGTGGAAGACAAAAGACATATAATCTTGTTAGTTCTAGGGTCCCTCCCACTGCCAGTCCCTCTCCATACTACCACAGCTGATGCTTTCTGGAAAGTGCCACCTCCTGGCAGGAGGCCCACCAGCACAAAAAGAGTATTGAACCACCAAAACTAAGAACCTTCACGGAGTCCATTGCACACCCCAGCCACCTCCACCAGAACAGATGCTGGTATCCATGGCTGAGAGACCCATAGATGATTCACATCACAGGACTCTGTGGAGACAACTCCTGGTACCAGCCCAGAGCCGGGTAGACTTGCTGGGTAGCTAGACCCAGAAGAGAGACAACAATCACTGTAGTTCGGCTCACAGGAAGCCACATCCATAGGAAAATGGGGAGAGTACTACATCAAGGCAATACCCCATGGTACAAAAGAATCTGAATAACAACCTTCAACCCTAGACCTTCCCTCTGACAAAGCCTACCCAAATGAGAAGGAACCAGAAAACAAACCCTGGTAATATGACAAAACAAAGGTCTTCAACACACCCCAAAAGATCACACTAGTTCACCAGCAATGGATACAAACCAAGAAGAAATCCCTGATTTACCTGAAAAAGAATTCAGGAGGTTAGTTATTATGCTAATTAGGGAAGGACCAGAGAAAGGTGAAAGCCAATGCAAGTAAATCCAAAAAATGATACGAGAAGTGAAGGGAGAAATACTCAAGGAAATAGATAGCTTAAAGAAATAACAATAAAAAATTCAGGAAACTTTGGACACACTTTGAGAAATGTGAAATGCTCTGGAAAGTCTCAGTAATAGAATTCAACAAGTAAAAGAAAGAAATTCAGAGCATGAAGACAAGTTCTTTGAATTCAATCCAACAAAGACAAAGAAAAAAGAATAAGAAAATATGAACAAAGTCTCCAAGAAGTCTGGGATTATGTTAAACAACCAAACCTAAGAATAATCACTGTTCCTGAGGAAGAAGAGTATTCTAAAAGCTTGGAAAACATATTAGGGGGAATAATTGAGGAAAATTCCTTGGCCTTGCTAGAGACCTAGACATCCAAGAAGCACAAAGAACACCTGCAAAATTCATCGTAAAAACGTCATCGCTTAGACACATTGGCATCAGGTTATCCAAAGTTAAAACAAGGGAAAGAATCTTAAGAGCTGTGAGACAAAAGCACCAGGTAACCTATCAGATTAACAGCAGATTTCTCAGCAGAAACCCTACAAGTTAGAAGGGATTGCAGCCCAATCTTCAGCCTCCTACAACAAAATAATTGTCAGAAAATAATTTTGTATCCAGTGAAACTAAGTATCACATATGAAGGAAAGATACAGTCATTTTCAGGCAAACACATGCTAAAAGAATTTGCCATTACCACACCACCACTACAGGAACTGCTAAAAGAAGCTCTAAATCATGAAACAAATCCTGGAAACACGTCAAAACAGAACCTCTTTAAAGCATAAATCACATAGGAGCTATAAAACAAAAAATATATGTTAAAAAGCAAAAATATAAAAGAAAAAAAGTACACGAGCAACAAAGAGCACGATGAGTGCAACAGTACCTCACATTTCGATACAGAACTGCAGAATGGATAAAAACTCACCAGCCAACTATCTGCTGTCTTCAGAAGATTCACCCAACGCATAGGGACTCACATAAACTTAAAGTAAAGGGTTGGAAAAAGGCATTTTGTGAAAATGGACACCAAAAGTGAGCAGGGGTAGCTATTCTTATATAAGACGAAACAAACTTTAAAGCAACAGCAGTTAAAAGAGACAAAGAGGGACATCAGATAATGGTAAAAAGCCTTGCCCAACAGGAAAATATCAGAATCCTAAACATATATGAACCTAATACTGGAGCTCTCAAATTTATACAACAATTACTAATAGACCTAAGAAATGAGATAGACAGCAACACAATAATAGTGGGGGACTTCAATACTCTGCTGACAACACTAGACAGGTCTTCAAGAAAGAAAGTCAATAAAGAAACAATGGATTTAAACTATACCTTGGAACAAATGGACTTAACAGATATATACAGAACGTTTCATCCAAAAACTGCAGAATAAACATTCTATTCAACAGCACATGGAACTTTCTCTGAGATAGACCATATGACAGGCCATAAAACAAGCCTCAATAAATTTAAGAAAACTGATATTTTATCAAGCACTCTTTCAGACCACAGTGGAATAAAACTGGAATAAAACTCCAAAAAGAACCTTCAGAACCATGCAAATACATAGAAATTAAATAACCTGCTCCTGAATGAACATGGGGTCATAAACAAAATCAAGATGAAAATTTAAAAATTATTTGAATTGAATGGCAATAAATGACATAGCCTATCAAAACCTTTGTGATACAGCAAAGACAGTGCTAAGAGGAAAATTCATAGCCCTAAGTGACTACATCAAAAAGACTGAAAAAACTAAAACTGACGTTTAAAGGTTGCAGGAACTAGAAAAACAAGAACACACCAAACCCAAACCCAGCAGAAGAAAGGAAATTACCAAGATCAGAGCGGAACTAATTGAAATTGAAACAAAAAAGACAAGACAAAAGATAAATGAAACAAAAAACTGGTTCTTTGTAAAGACAAACTAAATAGATACACCACTAGCAAGATTAAACAATAGAAGAAGAGGGAAAATCCAAACAACCTAATTAAGAAATAAAACAGGAGATATTACAACTGACACTACCAAACCACAAAAGATTATTCAAGGCTACTGTGAATGTCTTTATGCACATAAGCTAGAAAACCTAGAAGAGATGAATAAATTCCTGGAAAAATACAACCCTCCTGGCTTAAATCAGGAAGAATTACATGCCCTGAACAGACCAATAACAGGGAGTGAGATTGAAATGGTAACATAAAAATTACCAAAAAATAAAGTCCAAGATCATATGATTCACAGCAGAATTATACCAGACATTCAAAGAAGAATTGGTACCAATCCTTTTGACACTATTCCACAAGATAGAGGTAGGGAACCCTCCCTAATTCATTTTATGAAGCCAGCATCACCCTAATACCAAAACCAGGAAAGGATATAACCAAGAAAGAAAACTACAGACTGATATCCTTGATGAACATGGATGCTAAAATCCTTGACAAAATACTAGCTAACTGAATCCAACAACCCATCAAAAAGATAATCCACCATGATCAAGTGGGTTTCATATCAGAGATGCAGGGAATGTTTAACATATGCAAGTCAATAAATGTAATACACCACATAAACAGAATTAAAAATGAAAATCACATGATCATCTCAATAGATGCAGATAAAGTATTCTACAAAATTCAGCATTCTTTATGATTAAAATTCTCATAACGTAGGCATGCAAGGGACATACCGTTTTGTTATAAAAGCCATCTATGACAAACCCACAGCCAACATAATACTGAATGGGGAAAAGTTGAAAGCATTCTGTCTTAGAACTGGAACAAGAAAAGGATGCCCACTCTCACCACTCCTCTTCAACATAGCACTGGAAGTCCTAGCCAGAGCAATCAGACAAGAGAAAGAAATAAGAGGCACCTGAATTGGTAAAGAGGAAGTCAAACTGTTACTGTTTACTGACAGTATGATCGTTTACCTTGAAAACCCTAAGGACTCCTCCAGAAATCTCCTAGAACTGATAAAAGAATTCAGCAAAGTTTCCAGGTACAAGATTAATGTACACAAATCAGTAGCTCTTCTACACACCAAAAGCAACCAAACCGAGAATCAAATCAAGAACTCAACCCCTTTTACAATAGCTGCAAACAAACAAACAAACAAACAAAACACACACACACACATACACACACAAAACCACTTAGGCATAAACCTAACCAAGGAGTCTAAAGGCCTCTACAGGAAAAACTACAAAACACTGCTGAAAGCAATCACAGATGACACAAACAAATGGAAACACATTCCATGGCTCATGGTTGGGTAGAATTAATATACCGAAAGTGACCATACTGCCAAAAGCTATCTACAAATTCAATACAATCCCCATCAAAATACCACCATCATTATTCACAGAATTAGAAAAAAAAAAAAAACTATAAAATTCATATGGAACCAAAAAATAGCCTGCATAGCCATAGCAAGACTAAGCAAAAAGTTCAAATCTGGGAACATCATACCACCTGATTTCAAACTATACTAGAAGGCTATAGTCACCAAAACAGTGTGGTACTGGTATAAAAATAGGCACATAGACCAATGGAACAGAATACAGAACCCAGAAATAAACCCAAATACTTACAGCCAACTGATCTTCTACAAAGTAAACAAAAGCATAAAGTGGGGAAAGAACACCCTTTTCAACAAATGGTGCTGGGATAATTGGCTAGCCACATGTAGGAGAATAAAACTGGATCCTCATCTCTCATCTTATGCAAAAATCAACTCAAGATGGATTAAAGACTTAAACCTAAGACCTGAAACTATAAAATTTCTAGAAGATAACATTAGAAAAACCCTTCCAGATATTGGCTTAGGCAAGGATTTCAGGACCAAGAACCCAAACACAAATGCAAAAAAACAAAGATAAATAGCTGAGACCTAATTAAACTGAAGAGCTTTTGCATGGTAAAAGGAACAGTCAGCAGAGTAAATACACAACCCACAGAGTGGAAGAAAATCTTCACAATCTATACATCTGATAAAGGACTCATATCCAGAATCTACAATGAACTCAAACAAATCAGTAAAAACAAAACAAACAATCCTATCAAAAAGTGAGCTAAGGAAATTAATAGACAATTCTCAAAAGAAAATATACAAATGGCCAAAAAACATATGAAAAAAATGCTCAATATAACTAGTGATCAAAGAAATGCAAATCAAAACTACAATGTGATATCACCTTACTCCTGCAAGAATGCCCATAATAAAAAAATCAATATACGGTAAATGTGGGCGTGGATGTGGTGAACACGGAACACTTCTACACTGCTAGTGGGAATGTAAACTAGTACAGCCATTATGGAAAATGGTGTGGAGATTCCTTAAAGAACTAAAAGTAGAACTGCCATTTGTTCCAGCAATCCCACTACTGGGTACCTACCCAGAGGAAAAGAAGTCATCATCTAAAAAAGATACTTGCATATGCATGTTTATAGTGGCATAATTCACAATAGCAAAATCGTGGAACCAACCCAAATGCCCATCAATCACTCAGTAGATAAAGAAATTGTGTATATATATATCACAATAAGTGATATATACACACACACAATGGAATGTATATATATTCCATTATACTATCCATATAGTGATATACTATCCATATAGTGTGTGTGTATCCACACACACACACACAATGGAATACTACACAATCATAAAAAGAATAAATTAACAGCATTATGCAGTGACCTGGATGAGACTGGAGAATATTTTTCAAAGTGAAATAACTCAGGAATGGAAAACCAAACATTGTATTTTCTCACTGATATGTGTGAGCTAAGCTATGAGGACACAAAGGCATAAGAATGATACAATAAACTTTGGGGACTTAAGGAGAAGAGTAGGAGGGAGACAGGGGATAAAAGTCTACAGATGTGGTGCAGTGTATACTGCTTGGATGATGGATGCATCAAAATTTCACAAATCACCACGAAAGAACTAACTCACTCATGTAACCAAATACCACCTATACCACAATAACTTATGGGAAAAAATACATATTTATAAAAAAAAAAAAAGAAGCTCACTTGGCATTGTACCTCTTTCTTGGTTGTAGAAGGAGCCAGATGCAACAAATTTATCCTTCATCTTAAAAGGGTGATACCTCACACCACAAGACCTCTATAAATTTCACTGAGTTAGAAGACCCCTGAATTTTAGTTGAATTTATTTCCCACCTTTTGACACGCAGATGTCTTATCAATAAGAGTAGTTGCTACTTCTTATTCCCTTGGTCAAATTGGCATAAAGTCATCAAGGTAATGGATCAGTGTGATATATTATGGAAGAGAAAGGTGATCAAGAGCCCTGAGAACTAAATTATGACATAGGAATGGAGAGCTGATATTCCCCTGAGATAGGACAGTGAAGGTGTATCTTTAGCTTTGACAGCTGAAAGCAAACCATTTCTATTGTGTGTGTGTATATATATATATACTTTAAGTTCTAGGGTACATGTGCACAATGTGCAGGTTTGTTACAAATGTATACATGTGCCATGTTGGTGTGCTGCACCCATTAACTCATCATTAACATTAGGTATATCTCCTAATGCTATCCCTCCCCCCAGGTTGGAGTGCAGTGACAGGATCACAGCTCACTGCCTCCTTGACCTCCTGGTCTCAAGCAATCCTCCCACCTCAGTCTCCAAGTAGCTGGGGCTACAGGTGTACAGAACCATGCCTGGATAATTTTTTTAAAATTTTTCTGTAGAGATGAGAGCTGGCTATATTGTCCAGGCAGGCCTTGAACTCCTGGCCTCAAATAATTTTTCTACATTGGCTTCCCAAAATGTGGAGATTACAGGCATGAGTCTCCACTCCCAGCCAGGACTACTCTTAATGTCAAGAACTTGATAGCAAGTCAGAGACTAAAATTTAGAAACAATTTCAGATAAAACAGACTCCTGAGAGTATATGTATATAATCCTCAGTGTATTTGTATGTATATAATGTGTACATATATAATGTATATATTCAGGGAACTGATTATATGCATTATATAAATACTGAGAATCTAACTAGGAAACATATCAATACATCTAGCAATAAAACCAGTTATCTGAGTGTATTAGTCCACTTTCTATAGCTATAAAGAACTGCCGGAGACTGGGTGATTTATAAAGGAAAGAGGTTTAATTGACTTAAGTTCAGCATGTCTGGGGACTCAGGAAACTTACAATCATGGTGGAAGCTGAAGGGGATGCAAGGCATCTTCTTCCCAAGGTGTCAAGAAGGAGAAGTGCCAAGTGAAAGGGGAGAAGCCCCTGATAAAACCATCAGATGTCATGAGAACTCATTCACTATCATGAGAATAGCATGGAGGAAACTGTCCCCATGATTCAATTATCTCCATCTGGTCCCCCCTTTGACATGTGGAGATTATAGGGATTACAATTTGAGGTGAAATTTGGGTGGGGACACAGAGCCAAACCATATCATTGAGCTATCATCGAACTTAATGTTCTTTATCCATTTGCAGAAATATTACGTCGAATTGTGTTAGACCATTCTTGCACTGTAAAGAATACAAGAGACTGGGTAATTTTTAAGAAAAGTGGTTTAATTGGCTCACAGTTCTGCAGGCTGTACAGGAACCACAGCAGCATCTGCTTCTGGGAAGGCCTCAGGAAGCTTCCAATCATGGCAGAAAACAAAGGGGTAGCAGGCACATCACATGGTAAAAGGAGCAAGAAAGAGAGGTGGGGGGAGGTAGCGTGCACTTGAAACAACCATATTTCACAAGAATTCACTCGCTATGGCAAGGACAGCACCAAGGGGCTGGTGCTAAATCATTGATGAGAAATCTGCCCCGTGATTCACTCACCTCCTGCCAGGCCCCACCTCCAACACAGGGATTAAATTTTAATAGAAGATTTGGGTAAGGACAAGTATCCAAACTATATCAAGTTTGTTTATTAGAACAATTTTTAAATGGACTTCATGATAATATTTCAAAAATGTATAGATTTATATGCCTTGTCTCATAAAGCAATGACTTAAAAAGCTTTTAAGAAATTCTGTAGAAAAATTTATTTTTTAACATTAGGTGTTATCTGAATAGATATCCAGTCCTAACTTACCTTTAGTTTTGAATAAACTTTCAGATTTACAGAGCTTGACTTTCTCTGACCAAATCTGATTGAAAATTGAAATAAAATAACTAATGGAAATATATATATAATGTATATGTATATAGAATATATAGAGATAACACGTATGGAATATATAGAGTATATATGCACTTTTCATGCTTACACATTTACATATGTATGTTTGTACATAATATATTTACATACATAATATATATTTGTACATAATATGTAAACCTTTTCTCTCAAACTGCTACTTCATGTGTCTTAGTTATTTGCATACTACTTTACATTTAAATCAGCATCTCATTGCCAAACTGACTATTTGGAACTTTTACATTCAAACCTGTTGTAAGCTATCATTAATGCATTAACAGAACACTGGCTAGCAATGACACCTTGATAAATTGTAATCGGTATTAACTAATTTTCTTTTGTAAGAGCTGTAACATCTAGGAGCTTAAGGATATTGATCATTAGAACAATGATCCATGTCACAAGTACCTTCATTTATCACATCTTCATTTACTTTAACGACATTAGGAAACACTTGAATTCTTTCTAACATCAACAGGATGGTATGATAGAGCCATGTGAATAATTCGAGATTTTGGGGAAAGTGAGAAGTATTTCACATCTACTCTAATGATGACACAACAGCTTTTCCATTACATTTAATTAGATCACAATGTACACTGGATATCTATAGAAGCAACTTAAACCTGTATAATTGATGGCTCCTTCTTACTGTGACCTATAAATATGTTATAAGTATACCATATGCTTTTCCAAATGTAAGTTGATTTGTAAAGTATATGTGTCATATCTTGAAATAACCCTTCTCAATTCTGAGTGTGAATAAGCCCATAATGATATGCTTTTCTTCATAGAAAATGATTTTTCATCATAGGCAATCCAAGTGTGTTAAATCATTTCAGTACATACATCTCAGATATCTGTAGAGATTCAGTTTTGTAGACATCTTTATTTTTACCTGTTCTCCATCTAGAATATTTATGGAAATTCAGTTTATGGTTCACTATACCTTGAAATTGTTTAAATGCCTCAACTGACCTGACAGAATCCAAGGTAAGCAAAGCAGAAATACAAAAGAGAAACTTGTGATACATAAAACAGTATGCTGAATGTCTGACTACAAAATTCTTCACAGCTTCTCTATTCAGATGCTGTTGGTAAAGTAAAAGTGGTGCTGACATTACATAGTATTTATTTATTCATACATCCTTGAATTTTATCTTGAAGTTATCACTATTAAGATTGGATAATAATAAATATACAATAAAATTTCCCACTGTTTTTTACTCATGCACATGTACAATATATGGACAGCCTAAATGGAAAGACAGCTAGTAGTATGGGTCCTGAAAGCAGATTACCTGAGTTCAACTATTACTTGTATCACTTTGAGCAAGTTCCTTATCCTCTGTTGACTTTATTTTCTTCATATGCGAACTGGGAATAATAGTCCAGTATGAGTATTTTGAGTTAATATATTCAAGGCCTAGAGTATATATATTTGAGTTAACATATTCTAAATAAATGCCTAGAATATAATAATTGGCCTGGCACAGTGGCAGTGTCTTGTGCCTGTAATCCCAGCATTTTGGGAGGTTGAGATGGAAAGATTGCTTGAGCCCAGGAGCTTGTGATCAGCCTAGGCAACATAGGCAGATAGCATTTTTACAAAAACCAAATTAAAATAAAAAAAAAATTAGCAAGGCTCGGTGGGCATAAATGTAGTCCCAGCTACTTCGGGGACTGAGGTGGGGACGATCCCTTGAGCTAGGGAAGTAGAGGTTGCAGTGGGCTGTAATCGTGGCATTGCACTCCAGTCTAGGTGACAGAGTGAGAACCTGTGTCAAAAAATAATAAAATAAAATAAATCACATTGAGTATTTAAAACATTGCTACAGGCTAGGCACAGTGGCTCACACCTGTAATTCCAGCACTTTGGGAGATCAAGGCAGGAGCATCCCTTAAGCACAGGAATTTAAGACCAATCTGAGGAACATAGCAAGACTCTGTCTCTACAAATAACTAAAAAATTAGCCAGCGTGGTGACACATGCCTATAGTTTCAGATACTTGGAAGGGGAAGGTAGGAGGATTTCTTGAGCCCAGGAGGTCAAGGCTGTAGTGAGTGGTGATCACACCACTGCACATCAGCCTGGGCAACAGAGTGAGACCTTGTAAAAAAAAAAAAGAAAAGAAAAAAAAGAAAGAAAAACGTAATCACTAGTCACATTATCTGACATAGACGCGCTCTATAGAAGCTGCTCCTATTCAGTTGTTGATTAATGCCTTGCAAATTTTGAAGAATGATAATAAAAATTTGAATTTAAAAGAGGGACATGATATTTATTATAATATAATAATATATACAATGAGAATTCTAATAATAATTATATTTTTAAAATATTAAGCACATGAAGTAGTTTTTATTTATTATCAACTTCTGATCTCAATCATCTGGGGTAAGTTCTACTAGTAACATTTATAGAAGAATCAACTGAAGCATAGTTGCTTAAATTCAAATCCACTTAAATTTTAATGTTTTGTTATGCTGATGAAACGTTGTCAGAAATATGTCTGTAAGTCTGTTTCTATGTTACCGAATGACTATTAATATATCTAACCCTTAAGACTAAATGCATTAATTTAAAATTCACATTTTTTAAAGTAATGGGTTCAGAAGTATTTAACTCGTCCATGCAGTAATTGTCTATTTTAATTATCTCTTACATTTCTAATGATAAAGCCTGTTTTCAGTTTAACAAAATAGATCATGTTATTTATTGCCAGTACATGACATTTAACAGAATGTGGTAAAAAATGAAACTGACATAGTCTAGGGAAAAGAGGAAGAAGCAAAGGAATTATTCAAACATGCTGCCTCCTAAGGAAAAATAAACAAAAAAACTAGGTATTTTATTTTGAGACAAGTTTTAACGACATCACAGTAGCTTGCTATTATTTTATGATGGATTTAAAATATAATTTATGATAAAAGCTATAGATGTGATTGAAGAGAAACACACTAGAGTACAGTAAGTGAGGGAGGCCACTCACATGCATCACTTCCTGCAAGCTTCTATCCTGCTTTGTCTCTTCATCAACATTACCTACGGTAGCTGCCAAGCAAATCCATTTCCACAGGGAATTTGTCATCTGTTTTTGTTAATGTTTTGCCTGTTGATTTTACTGAGTTGGCAGCCATGCTAGACACTGACTTCCAGTTTCTTTTTTTTTTTTATGACAACTGAAAAAAATAGATATAAGCTGTCAGTTCGCATCCATCACTCTGTTATTATAAACCACTTTAGCCACGGACCTCCTTGAATTCATTCCCCAGCCTTCAGGCAGGATTATATAATTTTTAAAAAGTAGCCCAAAATCTATTGGATATTTATTCTGTTTCAAAAGCCCCAGAGAAAGACTGCTGGGTTGTTTGGCATTCCTTTCAATGCCATATGGCAATTTGATTGTTTTTATTATTTTATGATGTTAGTAAATATTTCTTATGTGTATTGGCTTTTAGTGGTAATAGAAATAGGTAGGATGAGAAGAATAAATTGCACTTAAAAAGCGCTAATTAGCACAATTGTGAAAATAATTAGAAAATTAAATGCTAAAGTAAAATCATATGACAGTTTAAGAAAGATATTTTGCTTCATCACAGAAGCTGGATAGAATAGGTGGCTGAATTTGAGTCACCAGTGCCACACACCAGTTAGCTATAAACATAACTCAGAAAAATACAACACAGTACAATTTATCCAAGGATTACAATAGGATAGAAGCAATTTACTCAAACTCTATTTTAACTACTAAGATAAAAAATACATCCAGCACCCCAAATCATGGGCTAATAAATTCTTATTACTGTATATATTTAAATATGTGTTTACCCCTACAGACACTGGAGTCCTGTTTCTCGTACTATGGTTGTGTTAGAATTACGTTATTACATATATTATGTGGTCTAACAGCCTGTAGTAGATTGCCTGAAGGGTTCCAATTCTTCAGCATCACAGTTCTCATGTGACTTTGCTGTTCCTCCACTAAATAAGTGGAGGATGTTTCACTACTTCTCCACTTTAGGTTTAACCATGTTACTTGCTATGACCAATGGAATGCTATCAGATAGCAAAAGTGCGCATGCAATTAGGCTATGTCTGCTGTGATTCTGATATCTTCATAAGAAGACCTTTCTGGGAAGCTGCTGCTTCAGGTACAGGACAAAAGAATGGGCACACATAAAGCCTCACTTCAGAGAAAAGCTCACCCACCCTCATTTCTTGAAGTAGAGCCATCCAATCATGTCCAACTGACCCCTGCTAATCCACAAACTCATGGGACAAATGAGTTAATGTGTCAAAGATTTTGTAGTTTGCATTGGGATATACATTATCATGGTAATGGATAACTGATACACTGCTTTGCAATGATTTCTGCCTATTACTTGACTAGTGATAATCTTAATATCTAGTTTGCACTTATTATTTGTTGAATACATTAACTAAAATATTACTTGACTATCTCAGAGTATATCAGTGAATGTGTTCTTCCAGAAGAAAATTTTTAATTATGATTCAGCAGTAACATTAGAACTATAATAAAACTGTTGATTTTTATGTGTTCTGATTAAATTATTAGACAATTTATATTAACATCTATGTTTGACAAAAATCATCCAAGCGTGTAAAAGCAGGGCACAGTGTTCAAAGTTGATTTTTTAATTGTGTTTTTATTGTTTAGTTACATTATCAATGTAGTTTACAGTTACTTATCATTGGCTCCTTTTTGTATTTGATTTTAGAATGTGCTTTTTGTGTCCTGTTTAAGAAATATTCCCCTGACCTCATGGGCATATTTCCCTAGATTATCTTCTGGTAGATATATTGATTTGCTTTTATATTTTGATCAATAATTCTCTTGATGTTGATTTTTGAGAAGTTTTAGGTAGGGATTAAACTGAATGTTTATTTCTAAATAACCCCAGGACAAATTATTGAAAAGACCACATTTTCTATTTTCCAATGCTCAGAAATGTCACCTCTGCTTGAAACAGGTATTCTTTAGTTGCAGGTATCAACTTAGAGATTTTCTATGCTATTCATTTGATTTGTTTGCTTATATTTGAGCCAGTAAGACTCATGCCAGTTACTGTACATTTATGATTTATTTTTATATAGGATCCATTCAGGAAACAGGGTAAATTTATCATAAGGATTTCTTAACAAGTAAAATATCATTAACAAATAAAAAAGATGAAAAGAGTTCCAGAAGATCCAAAAATAGCAAATGCAGAAAGCAGCTACAACTTCTAGGCTAACGAAGGAGCAGAGGAGATGGTAGTGAAAAAGATGGTAGAGTGCTGACATGTAAGGAAAAAAGAAGACAGTAAAAACAAAAGCAATAATAGCAACAACCAAAATAAGAAACATAAACACCAGTAAAAGCCAGGAAAGCACCTTCTCCTGCTCTGGCCTTGGAAGTATCCCTTTAGCACCGAAAATCACCAAAGCCTAATATCAAGTCAGCTGACAAAAAAGAACTATTTACGGGCTTTAGCTAGTGTCACAAATCAGGAAAAGATGGTGGGTAGATTTGAAGCTGAGAGACAGTAAGTTGATAACGAACACAGTCTTGGTAACTGCTAGGGCAATTCCTATCAAGTTGCTCTTATTCGAGGTTGTTTGTATGTATTTGGATTTTTGCATTTTATATACATTTTTAAATCTGGTTGTTGATGTTCACACTTAAAAAGAAAACTTTTGAATTTTAATTAGAAACTCACTGAAAATTTTGATTTGGGACCATCGACATCTTTAAACCTTGAATCTTATTGAAACATGACATTTTCCCTTTGTTATCTTTGATTTATCCTAAATTGTGCAATTATATCTGTGTGTGTGTGTGTGTGTGTGTACATATAATAGTTTTGTTAGCTTTATTCCAGTGATTTTAGTTATAACATTTGATCATTAAAATTTGAGAATGTTTCTGGTATATAAAAATGCAACTCGGCCGGGCGCGGTGGCTCAAGCCTGTAATCCCAGCACTTTGGGAGGCCGAGACGGGCGGATCACGAGGTCAGGAGATTGAGACCATCCTGGCGAACACGGTGAAGCCCCGTCTCTACTAAAAAATACAAAAAAACTAGCCAGGCGAGGTGGCGGGCGCCTGTAGTCCCAGCTACTCGGGAGGCTGAGGCAGGAGAATGGGGTAAACCCGGGAGGCGGAGCTTGCAGTGAGCCGAGATCATGCCACTGCACTCCAGCCCGGGCGACAGAGCGAGACTCCGTCTCAATAAAAAAAAAAAAAAAAAAAAAAAAGAAAAAAAAAGAAAAAACGCAACTTAATTTTGCAACCTTGCCAGATTTATCTTATTAACTTAGTAGTTTATTCTGAAAACTCTTACAGTTTTCCAAGTTCATAGCCATATTATACTTGGGGCTGACGACAGGTCTATTTCTTCCTTTATAGCAGCAGTCCCCAACCTTTTTGGCACTGGGGACCAGTTTTATGGAAGACAATTTTTAAACAGACTGGGGTTGGGGTGGATGGTTTCAGGATGATTCATGCACGTTACATTTATTGTGCATTTTATTTCTATTATTATTACATTGTTATATATGATGAAATATTTATACAACTCACCATAATGTAGAATCAGTGGGAACCCTGAGCTTGGTTTCCCGCAACTAGTCGGTCCCATTTGGGGTGCTGAGAGACAGTAATAGATCATAAGCCATTGGATTATCACAGGAGTGCTACAACCTAGATCCCTCACATGGGTAGTACACAAGAGGGTTTGAGCTCCTATGAAAATCTAATGCCACTGCTGATCTGACAGGAGGCAGAGCTCAGGTGATAGTCCTTGCTTGCCCCACAACTCACCTCTTGCTGTGTGGCCCATTTTCTAACAGGACACTGATAAGTGCCATGCTTTAAGGTGGGGACCCCAGTTTTACATATATATATATATTTTTTTTTTCTTGCTTTGTTGCAGTGGCTAGGACATAGCTGTGCAGTGTTAAATATAAATAGTGACAGTAGATATTATTGTCTTGGTCCTGATCTCGATTTGCAGCACTTTAAAATGAATTATGATTTCTCATAGTTATATGCTGTATCAGATTAAGAAATCTCTCACATTCCAGATTTTCTAAAGACTTTTTTTCCCAATTTTATTTATTAAATTTATTAAAATGATCATCTCATTTATTTCTTAATATAGTGAAATATGTTTATTTATTTTCAAATACTAAATGAGCATTTTATTCCTGGAATAAAGCCAAATTGATAGTGATTATTCATTCTATATATAGATAAGCACAACTTACCAAAAGTTATTTGGGTTTTTTAAAATCTAAATTTAGAAATGAGATTGGCCTGTCATTTTGATATTTTGTGTTAATTTAATTTTATTGACATAAATATATATTCAGTAAAATGGAGAGTTCTTATGGTATAATCTGATGAGTCTTGACAAATATATACACCTGTATGACCAAAACAGCAACCAAGATGTAGAAAGCCTTTGTGATTTTTGCTTTTTGTTTTTTAGGTAACCATAGCCATTTATTGAAATAACACTGTTTTCAACTTGGTGAGCAACTAGCATTTTTAGAGACCTATTTTTATACATGTGCTTTTGAATATTTCACTTCATGCATTGCAGAATGGTCACCATATCTGTTCACTGAAAGAATGCTGTTCTCACCGTAGCTAGGCTAGCAAGTGACACTTTTGGAAACTTCTTGCCTACATCTATATATAAACACTTTACTACATGCATCATAGAATGGTCCCCATGTCGACTCAGTGAAATAACACTGTCCTTGTTTTATTTGTGACTGTTTCATAACATCACTCTCCAGTCCACCAAAAGCAAGCACTGTTCGTTTTGTTCCATGGATTGTTTTTTCTTGATCTTTATAGAAATAGGATAACAACCTATGTACTCTTTTTATCTGTTTTCTTTCACTCACCATCATTACACTTATAGTCGCATATGTTGTACATATTAATTTTTATTTCTCTTTTATTGCTGAATAGCATTCCACTGTATGAATGTTCCAAAATGTGTTTATCCATTCTTCTTTAGGGTTATTTTTCTGTTTGCTGCATTATGAATTAAGTTTGAGTGGACATTACTATGTAAGGCTATTGCAGAATCTATTTTAATTTGGGGGCAGTGTGTTAGCAATTTTTAGCAAATTGTTTTATTGTAAGATAGTTGTATGTCCACCTTTATTTTAAAAAACCAATCTATTTATCAAGGATAGTAGCATTATATACTACCAGCTATGAGGTATGAAAGATATATTTACTTTGTATTTTCTCTAATATTTAAAGCTATTAAACTTTTCAATTTTAGCCAACTTAGGGGTTTAGTTGTATTTCACTTTGCTTTTAATTTGCATTTTTCTGATGGCTAATAATATTGAACATCATCTCATATATTCTTACACATTCACATGTCCTCATAAAAATTGCATGTTAAGCCAAGTGCCGTGGTTCACTCCTGTAATCCCAGAACTTTGGGAAGGCAAGGTGGACAGAGCTTGAGGCCAGGAGTTCCAGATCAACCTGAGCAGCATAACAAGACTTCGTCTCTCCAAAAGTTTTAAAAAATCAGCGAGACATGGTGGCTCATGCATGTAGTCCTAGTAGTTACTTGGGAGGCTGAGGCAGGAGGATTGCTTGAGCCCACGAGTTCAAAGCTGCAATGAACTTTGAGCTCACTGCTGTAATTCAGCCTGGTCAACAGAGCAAGATCTTCTCTTAAAACAAAACCAAACAAAGGAGCACGTTCAAGTCTTTCTTTCCATTTTAACTGATATTTGTTTTATGTCTTTGTAGGGATTTTTTAATACTTTGAATATAATTTTTTTGAATGCATTATGAACATTCTTTCCCAATCTATGGCTTGACTTTCTTAACAGTGTCTTTGGATGAAGAGAAAATTATAATTTTTATGATGTTGTCCAAGTTGTTAATCACTTTTATGTTAAGTACTTTATTTTCTTTCAATCTACACATCTTTGCCTAATCTTTATTCACAAATACATTAACCTGACTTTTGTTCCAAAACCTTTAAAGTTTTAACTTTTGTATAGTTTTATTTTACGTTTCTTTTGTTTGGAGTTCTTTGAACTTATTAAGTTTATGTGTTTATAGTTTTAATCAAATTTGGAAAATTTGTCATAATTAGTACTACAAATCATTTTTTTCTGTCCCCCTAAAAAGTTGGGGACTCCAACTACATATATATTAAATTGCTTCAAATCATATAGTTTTCTGTATTTATTTTTCAAGCTTAAGTTTTTGTTAATTTTATACCATGTGATTTATATTTTAGGCATTGTAATTTCTATCTCTTGATTTTTTAAAAAACACCTTCTTTTTTTGTTTTTGTTTTTTGTTTTTTTGCTTTTTTGTTTTTATTATTATTATACTTTAAGTTCTAGGGTACATGTGCACAATGTGCAGGTTTGTTACATATGTGTACTTGTGCCATGTTGGTGTGCTGCACCCATCAACTCGTCAACATCCATCAACTCGTCATTTACATCAGGTATAACTCCCAGCCATGTCTCCCCCCTCCCCCCTCCCCATAATGGGCCCCGGTGTGTGATGTTCCCCTTCCCAAGTCCAAGTGATTTCATTGTTCAATTCCCACCTATGAGTGAGAACATGCAGTGTTTGGTTTTCTGTTCTTGCAATAGTTTGCTGAGAATGATGGTTTCCAGCTGCATCCATGTCCCTACAAAGGACACAAACTCATCCCTTTTTATAGCTGCATAGTATTCCATGGTGTATATGTGCCACATTTTCTTAATCCAGTCTGTCACTGATGGACATTTGGGTTGATTCCAAGTCTTTGCTATTGTGAATAGTGCCACAATAAACATACGTGTGCATGTGTCTTTATAGCAGCATGATTTATAATCCTTTGGCTATATACCCAGTAATGGGATGGCCGGGTCTTATGGTATTTCTAGTTCTATATCCTTGAGGAATCGCCACACTGTTTTCCACAATGGGTGAGCTAGTTTGCAATCCCACCAACAGTGTAAAAGTGTTCGTATTTCTCCACATCCTCTCCAGCACCTGTTGTTTCCTGACTTTTTAATGATTGCCATTCTAACTGGTGTGAGATGGTATCTCATTGTGGTTTTGATTTGCTTTTCTCTGATGGCCAGTGATGATGAGCATTTTATCATGTGTCTGTTGGCTGTATGAATGTCTTCTTTTGAGAAATGTCTGTTCATATCCTTTGCCCACTTTTTGATGGGGTTGTTTGTTTTTTTCTTCTAAATTTGTTTGAGTTCTTTGTAGGTTCTGGATATTAGCCATTTGTCAGATGAGTAGATTGCAAAAATTTTCTCCCATTCTGTACGTTACCTGTTCACTCTGATGGTAGTTTCTTTTGCTGTGCAGAAGATCTTTAGTTTAATTAGATCCCATTTGTCAATTTTGGCTTTTGTTGCCATTGCTTTTGGTGTTTTAGACATGAAGTCCTTATCCATGCCTATGTCCTGAATGGTATTCCCTAGGTTTTCTTCGAGGGTTTTTATGGTATTAGGTCTAACATTTAAGTCTCTAATCCATCTTGAATTAATTTTCATATAAGGAGTAAGGAAAGGATCCAGTTTCAGTTTTCTACTTATGGCTAGTCAATTTTCCCAGCACCATTTATTAATAGGGAATCTTTTTCCCATTTCTTGTTTGTCTCAGGTTTGTCAAAGATCAGATGGCTGTAGATGTGTGGTATTATTTCTGAGGACTCAGTTCTGTTCCATTGGTCCATATCTCTGTTTTGGTACCAGTACCATGCTGTTTTGGTTACTGTAGCCTTGTAGTACAGTTTGAAGTCAGGTAGTGTGGTGCCTCCAGCTTTGTTCTTTTGACTTAGGATTGTCTTTGCAATGTGGGCTCTTTTTTGGATCCATATGAACTTTAAAGCAGTTTTTTCCAATTCTGTGAAGAAACTCATCGGTAGCTTGATGGGGATGGCATTGAATCTATAAATTACCTTGGGCAGTATGGCCATTTTCACGATATTGATTCTTCCTATCCATGAGCATGGTATTTTCTTCCATTTGTTTATGTCCTCTTTTATTTCACTGAGCAGTGATTTGTAGTTCTCCTTGAAGAGGTCTTTACATCCCTTGTAAGTTGAATTCCTTGGTATTTTATTCTCTTTGAAGCAATTGTGAATGGAAGTTCATTCATGATTTGGCTCTCTGTTTGTCTGTTACTGGTGTATAAGAATGCTTCTGATTTTTGCACATTAATTTTGTATCCTGAAACTTTGCTGAAGTTGCTTATCAGCTTAAGGAGATTTTGGGCTGAGATGATGGGGTTTTCTAAATATACAATCATGTCATCTGCAAACAGGGACGATTTGACTTCTTCTTTTCCTAACTGAATACCCTTTATTTCTTTCTCTTGCCTGATTGCCCTAGCCAGAACTTCCAACACTATGTTGAATAGGAGTGGTGAGACAGGGCATCCCTGTCTTGTGCCAGTTTTCAAAGGGAATGCTTCCAGTTTTTGCCCATTCAGTATGATGTTGGCTGTGGGTTTGTCATAACTAGGTCTTATTATTTTGAGATACACTCCATCAATACCAAATTTATTGAGAGTTTTTAGCATGAAGGGCTGTTGAATTTTGTCAAAGGCCTTTTCTGCATCGATTGAGATAATCATGTGGTTTTTCTCTTTGGTTCTGTTTATACACTGGATTACTTTATTGATTTGTATATGTTGAACCAGCCTTGCATCCCAGGGATCAAGCCCACCTGATCATGGTGGATAAGCATTTTGATGTATTTCTGGATTCGGTTTGCCAGTATTTTATTGAGGATTTTTGCATCGATGTTCATCAGGGATATTGGTCTAAAATTCTCTTTTTTTGTTGTGTCTTTGCCAGGCTTTGGTATCAGGATGATGTTGGCCTCATAAAATGAGTTAGGGAGGATTCCCTCTTTTTCTCTTGCTTGGAATAGTTTCAGACAGAATGGTACCAGCTCCTCCTTGTACCTCTGGTAGAATTCAGCTGTGAATTCGTCTGGTCCTGGACTTTTTTTGGTGGGTAGGCTATTAATTATTGCCTCAATTTCAGAGCCTGCTATTGGTCTATTCAGGGATTCAAATTCTTCCTGGTTTAGTCTTGGGAGAGTGTAAGTGTCCAGGAAATTATCCATTTCTTCTAGGTTTTCTAGTTGATTTGCGTAGAGGTATTTATAGTATTCTCTGATGGTAGTTTGTATTTCTGTGGGGTCGGTGGTGATATCCCCTGTATCATTTTTTATTGGGTCTATTTGATTCTTCTCTCTTTTCTTCTTTATTAGTCTTCCTAGCAGTCTATCAATTTTGTTGATCTTTTCAAAAAACCAGGTCCTGGATTCATTGATTTTTTGGAGGGTTTTTGTGTCTCTATCTCCTTCAGTTCTGCT
This sequence comes from Rhinopithecus roxellana, assembly GCF_007565055.1. NCBI lineage: Eukaryota > Metazoa > Chordata > Mammalia > Primates > Cercopithecidae > Rhinopithecus > Rhinopithecus roxellana. Next base: position 67,646,775 of record NC_044554.1, read on the forward strand.
CTGATGTTAGTTATTTCTTGCCTTCTGCTAGCTTTTGAATGTGTTTGCTCTTGCTCTCCAGTTCTTTTAACTGTGATGTTAGAATGTCAATTTTTGATCTTTCCAGCTTTCTCTTGTGGGCATTTAGTGCTATAAATTTCCCTCTACACACTGCTTTAAATGTGACCCAGAGATTCTGGTATGTTGTATCTTTGTTCTCATTGGTTTCAAAGAACATCTCTATTTCTGCCTTCATTTCGTTATGTACCCAGTAGTCATTCAGGAGCAGGTTGTTCGGTTTTCTTGTAGTTGAGCAGTTTTGATTGAGTTTCTTAGTCCTGAGTTCTAGTTTGATTGCACTGTGGTCTGAGAGACAGTTTGTGATAATTTCTGTTCTTGTACATTTGCTGAGGAGTGCTTTACTTCCAATTATGTGGTCAATTTTGGAATAAGTGTGATGTGGTGCTGAGAAGAGTGTATATTCTATTGATTTGGGTTGGAGAGTTCTGTAGATGTCTATAAGGTCTGCTTGGTGCAGAGTTGAGTTCAATTCCTGGATATCCTTGTTAACTTTCTGTCTTGTTGATCTGTCTAATGTTGACAGTGGGGTGTTGAAATCTCCCATTATTATTGTATAGGAGTCTAAGTCTCTTTGTAAGTCTCTAAGGACTTGCTTTATGAATCTGGGTGCTCCAGTATTGGGTGCATATATATTTAGGATAGTTAGCTCTTCCTGTTGAATTGATCCCTTTACCATTATGTAATGGCCTTCTTTGTCTCTTTTGATCTTTGATGGTTTAAAGTCTGTTTTATCAGAGACAAGGGTTGCAACCCCTGCTTTTTTTTTGTTCTCCATTTGCTTGGTAGATCTTCCTCCATCCCTTTATTTTGAGCCTATGTATGTCTCTGCATGTGAGATGGGTCTCCTGAATACAGCAAACTGATGGGTCTTGACTCTATCCAATTTTCCAGTCTATGTCTTTTAATTGGACCATTTAGTCTATTTACTTTTAAGGTTAATATTGTTATGTGTGAACTTGATCCTGTCATTGTGATATTAGGTGGTTATTTTGCTCATTAGTTGATGCAATTTCTTCCTAGCATCAATGGTCTTTACATTTTGGCATGTTTTTGCAATGGCTGGTACTGGTTGTTCGTTTCCATGTTTAGGGCTTCCTTCAGGATCTCTTGTAGGGCAGACCTGGTGGTGACAAAATCTCTAAGCATTTGCTTATCTGTAAAGGATTTTATTTTTCCTTCACTCATGAAACTTAGTTTGGCTGGATATGAAATTCTCGGTTGAAAATTATTTTCTTTAAGAATGTTGAATATTGGCCCCCACTCTCTTCTGGCTTGTAGAGTTTCTGCTGAGAGATCTGCTGTTAGTCTGATGCGCTTCCCTTTGTGGGTAACCTGACCTTTCTCTCTGGCTGCCCTTAACATTTTTTCCTTCATTTCAACTTTGGTGAATCTGACAATTATGTGTCTTGGAGTTGCTCTTCTCGAGGAGTATCTTTGTGGCATTCTCTGTATTTCCTGAATTTGAATGTTGGCCTGCCTTACCAGGTAGGGGAAGTTCTCCTGGATGATATCCTGAAGAATGCTTTCCAACTTCGTTCCATTTTCCCCCTCACTTTCAGGCACCCCTATCAGACATAGATTTGGTCTTTTCACATAATCCCATACTTCTTGAAGGCTTTGTTCATTTCTTTTTTCTCTTTTTTCTTTAGATTTCTCTTCTTGCTTCATTTCATTCATTTTATCCTCAATCGCTGATACTCTTTCTTCCAGTTGATCGAGTCAGTTACTGAAGCTTGTGCATTTGTCATGTATTTCTCATGTCATGGTTTTTATCTCTTTCAGTTTGTTTATGGCCTTCTCTGCATTGATTATTCTAGTTATCCATTCTTCCCTTCTTTTTTCTAGATTTTTAGTTTCTTTGCACTGGGTACATAATTCCTCCTTTAGCTCTGAGAAATTTGATGGACTGAAGCCTTCTCCTCTCAACTTGACAAAGTCATTCTCCGTCCAACTTTGATCCATTGGTGGCGATGAGCTGCATTCCTTTTGAGGGGGAGATGCGCTCTTATTTTTTGAATTTCCAGCTTTTCTGCCCTGCTTTTTCCCCATCTTTGTGGTTTTGTCTGCCTTTGGTCTTTGATGATGGTGATGTACTGATGGGGTTTTGGTGTGGGTGTCCTTCTTCTTTGTTAGTTTTCCTTCTAACAGTCAGGACCCTCAGCTATAGGTCTGTTGGAGATTGCTTGAGGTCCACTCCAGACCCTGTTTGCCTGGGTATCAGCAGCAGAGGCTGCAGAAGATAGAATATTGCTGAACCGCGAGTGATCCTGTCTGATTCTTGCTCTGGAAGCTTTGTCTTAGAGGTGTACCCCACCATGTGAGGTGTGGGATGTTGGTCTGTACCTAGTGGGGGATGTCTCTCAGTTAGGCTACTCAGGGGTCAGGAACCCACTTGAGCAGACAGACTGTCTGTTCTCAGATCTCAACCTCTGTGTTGGGAGATCCACTGCTCTCTTCAAAGCTGTCAGACAGGGTCATTTGCATCTGAAGAGGTTTCTGCTGCTTTTTATTTAGCTATGCCCTGTCCCCAGAGGTGGAGTCTACAGAGACAGGCAGGCCTTCTTGAGCTGCTGTGGGCTTCACCCAGTTCGAGCTTCCTAGCGGCTTTGTTTACCTACTTAAGCCTCAGCAATGGTGGATGTCCCTCCCCCAGCCTTGCTGCTGCCTTGCAGTTAGATTGCAGACTGCTGTGCTAGCAATGAGGGAGGCTTCATGGGCTTGGGAACCCCTTGTTCAGGTGTGAGATATAATCTCCTGGTATGCCATTTGCTAAGACCCTTGGTAAAGCGCAGTATTAGGGTGGGAGTTACCCAATTTTCCAGGTGTTGTGTGTTTCCAGTTCTCCTGGCTAGGAAAAGGGATTCCCTTCCCCCTTGTGCTTCCCAGGTGAGGCGATGCCTTGTCCTGCTTCAGCTCTCACTGGTCGGGCTGCACCAGCTGACCAGCACTGATTGTCTGGCACTCCCCAGCGAGATGAACCCGGTATCTCAATTGAAAATGCAGAAATCACCCATCTTCTGTGTCACTCGTGCTGGGAGCTAGATACTGGAGCTGTTCCTATTCGACCATTTTGCTCCAGGTCCAAAATACCTTCTATTAATCTTAATATGTTCCATATTTCTTCTAGATCAGAGCTTAGCCAACTATAGTCCATAGACTAGACACAGCCCATTGCCTCTTTTTTAAAGAAAAAGACATATTTATTTTTTATCTATTTATCTATCTGTTTCTCTAATCTGTGCTACAACAGCAAAGTTAAATAGTTTAACAGTTGTGAAATTTGTTAACCCTCTTATTTTATATGTGGTTCTTTCCAGAAAAAATTTACTTATCCCTGCTTTAGATTCTTGAACATGTGGAATATAGTTATCACAATTATTTCAGGGCCCTTTCTACCAATTCTATGACCTGTATGATTTTATGTGGTTTTGATTAATTAATGAATCAAATTTTCTCACTTCTTTGTGTGCATTACAAATTCTGAAATGATGATACATATTGGGGTTTGACCTAATTTGGTACTGGTTTCTTTTAGATTCTTGTTAATATTTTTTAGATTTGTTCTGGAAAAGAGTTTACTTACTTATTAAGAGTTCTATTTCTTTAGGCATATTTCTTCAGTTTTACTTTTTGTAAGGCTTGCTTTGTAAGCAGATATCACTGAACACTGAGGCAAAACGTTTCTGAGCACTCTACCTACAACTGTGAAGATGAGGATTTCCATTCTGGTTGGTGGGAATAGGAACTATCTCTATCACTGAGAACCCCATCTATGCTCATATTCTTTTGGTGGTTCTTTCCCTGGCTTCAGGGAATTTCCTCACATGCATACCTGCTCAGTACTCCATTAAAGACTTGAGTTACACCCTACACAGCGTCTTTGGCCTCCCCAAACTCCAAGTTCTGCCTGACTTCCACTTCCTGCACTTCAGTCTGAAAATCACCTCCAGATAATGAGCTGTAACTATTGTAGGCCTCACTTTGTTTTCTGTCTCTTAGAGATCACCGTCTTTGATGTCTGATATTCACATCTTAAAGATTGTTGTTTGCTGTATTTTATCCAATTTCTTAGTAGTTTCAGGTAAGAGGGCAAAACCCTGTTATTTCATGTTGAATAGTAGTAATTGTTAACTTTTTTTTTTTGCTGTGTATAAGATTCCTAATTAGCTATTAATTTCTTTTATCTGTTTGTAATAATCCTTGATTTTTAGACTTCCATTGATACTGTTGAGAAGTCAGTTTGTTCGTTTGAGGATAACTTACCTTCACTCTTTCTGCTTTTAAGATATCCTGTTGTCTTCTTTTAATCAGAAGTTTAACCCAGATGTGTCTAGGTATGCTTTTCTTACATCCTGTAAACTCTCATGTATTTTTTTTTGTCTCTCCTTATTTTTTTCCCTATATTATTTTCTGAAGGTTAAGTTATTATTTCAAGTTTGCCTAACCTTATATTAAAACATTTCACTGAGATATAATTTGCAGTAATTACATTTTCATTTTCATGGTTTTAGGTTCTAAAATTCTCAAATTTTTTTGGTCAATATTGTATATATGTTCTCAAAGCAACATGTGATGGACCTATTAGCTAAATATACACTGAATCTGCCTTACTTTTTCATATTTTGTTCGTATGTCTATTGTTTTGTTTTTTATGTGTCTGTTAGTTTGTAATTCAATGTCAAGTATTGAAAGGGAATAGTTGTAGAAATAATTTACACTACAATATTTCTTTCAGAGTAAAGTTCTTAATAATTTTTATAACAAAGAACTATTGACAGTCTTATAAACCCATAAATTTCTTATCAGATTAATTTTTTAAAATATGTATTATAAGTTACATAGATTTATAGAGGGAACAAATTATACTGAAATAGTTAACATATGTATTAGTTTGTTTTCATTCTGCTGATAAAGTCATAGCCAAGACTGGGAAGAAAAATAACTTTAATGGACTTACAGTTCCATGTTGCTGGGGAGGCCTCACAATCATGAAGGAAGGCAAGGAGGAGCAAATCACATCTTAGATAGATGGCAGAAAGCAAAGAGAGAGCTTGTGCAGGGAACTTCCCCCTTATAAAACCATCAGATCTCATGAGACTTATTCACTATCACAAGAACAGCCTGGGAAAGACCCGCCCCATAATTCAATTACTTTCCACCTGGTCCCTCCCACAACACGTGGGAATATGGGAATACAGTTCAAGATGAGATTTGGGTGGGGACACAGAGCCAAACCATATCAACATAATAACAAAATTATATTATATTAATACATATTTTTATTAATATGCTTATTTAATATAAAAATAACTGTCATTCTAATAACTACTCTAAATAAACTCATGATGTGCGTAAGTATTACCTATAGATACCTCCAACACTATTATGGACACAGGGAGGGGAATGATACACACTGGGGCCTGTCAGGGGGATGGCAGGGGGAGGAAGAGCATCAGGAAAAATATTTAGTACACACTGGACTTAATACCTAGGTGATGGGTTGATAGGTGCAGCAAACCACCATGGCACACTTTTACCTATGTAATAAACCGGCACATTCTGTACATGTACCCCAGAACTTAAATAAAATAAAATAATAGTATGGATACATGTACATTTTTCATCGGTGACAAAGTCTCATGTACTGCAAATAATATAGTTGTTTGCTACCTATATTCTTCAGGGAAGAAAACTGTCAATTCGCCGGGTGCGGTGGCTCAAGCCTGTAATCCCAGCACTTTGGGAGGCCGAGACGGGAGGATCACGAGGTCAGGAGATCGAGATCATCCTGGCTAACACGGTGAAACCACGTCTCTACTAAAAAATACAAAAAAAAAAAAACTAGCTGGGCGAGGTGTCGGGCGCCTGTAGTCCCAGCTACTAGGGAGGCTGAGGCAGGAGAATGGCGTGAACCCGGGAGGCGGAGCTTGCAGTGAGCTGAGATCCGGCCACTGCACTTCAGTCTGGGAGACAGAGCGAAACTCCATCTGGGGGGAAAAAAAAAAAAAAAAAAAAAAGAAAACTGTCAATTCAAGTTAGAGATTTTAGTGAGAACAAATATTTCATGTTTGCTCATCTGTATTGGTTTCCTAGGTAGGGGTGTTAAAATAAAATATCACAAACAACATGGTTTAATACAGCAAAGATATATTATCCCACTTCTGGGGCCAAAAGTCTAAAATCAAGGTGTTGGCAGGGTCACATTTCCTCTATAGGAACTAGGAGAAGATCTGTTCTAGGCCTTTCTACTAGATTCTGACAGCCTCAGGGGTTCCTTGTAGATGCCTGTCTTCTCACAATGTCTTACCCTTGTGTTTATGTCGAAATTTCCCCTTTTAGATGAGGACATCAGACATATTGGATTAGGGGCCCACTGTCTTCCAGTATGATCTCATCTTAACAGGTTATATCTCAAATGACCCTAGTTTCAAGTAAGATCACATTCAGAAGCACTAGCGTCTGGAACTTGAACATATGGATCTTGGAGGGACACACTTCAATTCATAATATTCAGATTCATTTTCCTCAGGTTAGGCATCTTTTTATAGAGAAGAGTTACATTTGCTTCCACCATGTGTCTGCTCAGGCAATCTATATAAACACAACCCACTTCTATGAACTAAGTTGTTTCAAAGTCAGTCTTCAATCTTTGTGAGAGTTGGTATCATTCATTGTATCCCTCTGACATAAACTTTCAGGATTGAAATCAAATCCTTGGGATTTAGGAAGGCAGCCATTTCTTCTGCAGTCCGTTTTTGCACCACTATTTCCTAGTGGCTGTCAAAGAAGTTTCTCAGCTGCTCAGCTTCTTCTGAGTTTAGCAGCTGCTTTTAGAAAAAACAAAATCCAGGTTCAAGTCTTACATTTCAGTTTTCTACTTGATCTGAGTCAATTCTTCACTGCCTTATTCTTTGTTTTTGATTTTTAATAATTTTCTATATTGGAAGCATTTTTTTCTAGTTATTCTATTTGCAGAAAAATAAATCTTCTCATAGACATAGCTATTTTGTTGAAAGTTAAATGTAAATATAAATATATAGATAAATACATGTATGTCTTAAATTTATATAGACATATTTGTACATAATTTAAAAATATATGTAAATATATGTATACATATCATCAAAAGTAACTGCTTTTCACTGCTCAGCATTTTAATTCTTATAGCCAACTGCATTACTTTGATCTTTGGGGCTTTTTGTAACTGATCATTCACATAATTGATCATGTTTTTTTTTACTAAGGTGTCTGCTAGAAAACGAAAAGTCACCCATGTAGACAATAGGACCTAATCATATTTTCTTTTTACTTATTAATTTATAATATTCATACACATTTATGGAGTACATGTGGTATTTTGTTACATGCATAGAATGTGTAATGATGAAGTCACAGCATTTACGATATCCATCAACTTGAGTATCATTTCTCAATGATACATTTTAACATTTTAATTCCTCTCTTCTAGTGATCATCTGTGCACATTCACTTTTATTTTACCTCTGACATATATTCTATATATGTGTTTATATATGTGTATATGTGTGTGTATATATATCTATATATAGCATGCCTTTATGAACATATCTGATGATCAGATTATCTGAAATATTTTGATAAAGGCATGCAATACATAATAATCACATCACAGTAAATGAGGTATTAACACCTCAAGTATCCATTGTGTTACAAACAACCCAGTTACACTCTTTTAGTTAATTTTAAATGTATAATTAAATTATTTTCTACCACAGTCAGACTGTTGTGCTAGCAAGTGAAGTTTGTCTTTCTGTACCTGGCTTATTTCACTTAACATAATGACCTACAGTTGCATCCATGTTGTTGCAAATGCAAGATCTCATTGCTTGTTATGACTGAATAGAAGTTCATTATGCACATGTGCCACATTTTCTTTATCCATTCATCTGCTAATGAATAGTTAGGTTGCTTCCAAATCTTGGCCTAATGTGAATAGTGCTGCAACCAACATGGGAGTGCAGATATCTCTTCAGTACACTGCTTTCCTCTCTTTGGGGTATGTACCTGAAAGTGAGATTGCTGAATCATGTGGTAGCCTTATTTTTAGTTTTTTGAGGTACTTTCAAACTGTTCTCCATAGTGACTGCACTAATTTACATTTCTACCAACAGTGTATAAGAGTTCTCTTCTCTCCACATCTTCACCAGCATTTGTTATTGCCTGTCTTTTGGATAAAAGCCCTTTTAACAGGGGTGAGATGATATCTCGTTGAAGCTTTGATTTGCGTTTCTCTGATAATCAATGATGTTGAGCACTTTTCATATACTTGTTTGCCATTTCTATGTCTTCTTTTGGAAAAAAGATCAGCTATTTTACCCATCATGTTTATAAATATTATTAAATTGTCTCCCATAGAATTGTTTGAGTTCCTTATATATTCTGATTATTAATCCCTTGTCAGACTTGTACTGGGTAGATATTTTCTCCCATTCTGTGTGTTGTCTCTTCATTTCATTGATCGTTTCCTTTGCTGCAAAGAAGTTTTGTAATTTGATGTGATCCCATTTGTCTATTTTTGCTTTGCCTGCTTGTGTTTGTGGGTTATTACTCAAGAAATCTTTGCTCCCCCCAATATCCTGAAGAGTGCCTCCATTGTTTTCTTGTAATAGTTTCATAGTTTAACGTCTTAGATTTGAGACTTGATTTTTATTTGAATTTTGGATATGACAAGAGATAGTGGTCTACTTTCATTCTTCTACATATAGATATCTGGTTTTTCCAGCACTGTATATGGAAGTGACTGTCCTTTCCTCAATGTATGTTCTGGGCACTTTTTTTTTTGTCAAAAATCAGTTCATTGTAGATGTATCAACTTATTTCTGCGTTCTCTATTCTTTTCAATGGATCTATGTGTCTTATTTTATGCTAATGTCATGCTGTTTTGGTTACTATAACTCTGTAGTACAATTTGGAATCAGGTAATTTGATTCTTCCAGTTGTGTTCTTTTTGCATAGGATAGCTTTGGCTACTCTGTGTCTTTTTGGGTTACATATACATTTTAAGATTCTTTTCTCTATTTATCTGAAGAATATCATTGATATTTTGATTGAGATTGAAATAAATCTGTACATTCCTTTGAGAAGAATGGTTATTTTAACAGTATTGAGTCTTCTAGCCCATGATCATGGAATATCTTTCCATTTTGTATCCTCTTTAATTTCCTGCATCAATGTTTTATGGTTTTCATTGTAAAGAGTTTTCACTTCTTTATTATTATTCCTTGATATTTTATTGTATTTGTGGCTATTATAAATTTAGATTTGATTTGCTAGTATTTTGTTGTGGATTTTTGCATCAGTATTTATCAGAGATATTGGCCTGTAGTTTTTCAAATGTGTTTTGGTTTTGGTATCAGGGCAATACTGGCCAGGTAAATTGAGTTTGGAAATAGTTCCTCCCCCTCTATTTTTTGGAATAGTTTGAGTAGGATTGGTACTAGTTATCCTTTAAATGTTGGTAAAATTTAGCAGTGAAGTCTTCAGGTCCTGGGCTTTTATTTGCTGAAATACATTTTTATTACACTTACATCTTGTTACTTGTTGTTACTCTCTTCAGTTTTTGGTTTTTTTTTTTTTTTTTTTTTTTTTTTCTTCATGGATCAACTTTGGTATTTGTCTAGGAATTTGCATATTTCTTCTAGATTTTCCAATTTATTGACATATAGTTGCTTATAGTAGCCACTAATAATACCTTGAAATTCTGTGATATCAGTTATAATGTCCCTTTTTCATCTCTGATTTTATTCATTTGAATCTTTTCTCTTTTTTTCCTTAGTATGGTTAATGGCTTTTCAATTAGGTTTATAAAACAATAAAAATAAAAATAAAAAAACTGTAATTCACTGATTTTTTGTATTGCTTTCCTCATTTCAATTTAGTTTATTTCTGCTCCGATTTTTATTTCTTTTCTTCTACTGATTTTGGGATTGGTTTGCTCTTGCTTTTCTAGTTCTTTAAGATAGGCATCATTAGGTTGTTTATTTGAAGTATATATAGATATATATATAGAAAGAGAGAGAGCTATATGAATGTATGTGTGTGTATAATATATATATGTGTGTGTGTATATATATATATGTAATAGCTATAAACTTCCCTCTTAATACTGCTTTGACTTTATCCCATAGGTTTTGGTATGTTGTGTTTCCATTATCATTTGTTTCGATATATTTTTCAGTTTTCTTCTTAATCTCTCCATTGACCCACTGGTCATTCAGGAACATTTTGTTTAATCTTTATGTGTTTGTATAGTTTCCAAAATTCCCCTTGTCATTGATTTCTAGTTTTACTTCATTGTGGTCAAAAAAGATGCTTGTTATTATTTCAAATTTTGAATGTTTTAAGACTTGTTTTGTGACCTAACATATGGTATTCTTGAGAAGGATTCAAGTGCTGAAGAAAAGAATATTTATTATGTAGCCACTGGAAGAAGTGTTAGGTACACATTTGTTAGGTTCATTTGGTCTATAGTGCAGACGAAGTTCAATATTTCTTTGTTGATTTTCTGTCTGGAAGATACGTCCAGTGCTGCAAGTAGGGTGTTGAGGTCTCCAGCTATTACTGTACTAGAGTCTATCACTCCCTTTAGCTCTAACAATAGTTGCTTTACATTTCTGGATGCTACAGTGTTGGGTGCATACATATTTAAAATTTGTACATCCCCTTACTGAATTCACTTCTTTATCATTATATAGTGACTTTCTTTGTCTCTGACTTTCATTTTTGTCTTGAAATCTCTTTTGTTCAATATAAATATAGCTACTCCTGCTCTTTTTTTGTTTCAGTTGTCATGAGATATCTTTTTATATCCCTATGTTTTTAGTCTATATGTGTCTTAATAGGTAGTGTGTTTCTTGTAAGCAAAAGATCATTGAATCTGGCTTTTCAATCCATTTAGCCACTCTATGTGTTTTGATTGCAGAGCTTAGTTCATTTTATATTCAATGTTATTATTGATAAATAAGGACTTGACTGCCCTTTTATTATTTGTTTTCTCGTTGTTTTTGGTCTTCTCTTTCTTCTTTCCTTCCTTCCTACTTTCTGTTTAATTAACATGATTTTTTGGGGGGTATAATTTAATTTCTTGCTTTTTATATTTTCTGCATCCATTGTACATTTTTCAATTTCAGGTTACTATGGAGGCTTGCAAATCCTATCTCATAACCCATTATTTTATGCTGATAATAATTTAACACTATGTCCATAAACAAAGAAGCAAAACAAAGCAAATAAAAACTCTATACCTTAACTTTGTCTCCCAACTTTTTAACTTTTTGTTTTGTCTATTTGTATGTTATTATACTGTCTGTGTCTTGTAAAGTTGTTATAATTGTTAATTTTGATTGGTTCATCACTTAGTCTTTTTACTTAAGATGAGAAGTTTGCTCATCACAGTTACAGTGCTATTCTATTACTTACTAATTACTAGTGAATATTATACCTTCAGATGATTTCTTATTGCTCATTAACATCCTTTTCTTTCTGATTGAACTACCTCCTTTAGCATTTCTTATAGGGCAATTCTGGTGTTGGTGAAATCCCTCAGCTTTTATTTCTCTGGGGAAGTATTTCTTTCTCCTTTATGTTTGAAGGATATTTTTGCTGAATGTGCTATCCTAGGGTAAAAGTTTTTTTTGCTTTTGTTTTTCCTTTAGCACTTTCAATATGTCATGCCTCTCTCTCCTGACCTATAAGGTTTCCACTGAAAAGTTGGCTGCTGAACATACTGGAGCACCATTGTATGTTTTTTTGTTTCTTTTCTCTTGCTGCTTTTAGGATCCTTTCTTTGTTCTTGATCTTTGGGAGTTTGATTATTAAATGCCTTGAGATAGTCTTCTTTGGGTTAAATCTGCTTGGTGTTCTCTAACTTTCTTGTACTTGGATATTGATATCATTCTCTAGATTTGGGAATATATTGTTCTCTATGTTTGTCCTTATCCCTCAGAGTGAACTTTCTACTCCTATATCTCTATCTTCTCTTTAAGGCCAATACATCTTAGGTTTTCACTTCTGAGGCTATTTTTCAAATCTTGTAGGCATGCTCTATTCTTTTTTCTTTTTTTTTTGTTTTTTTCTCCTCTGTGCATTTTCAAATAGCCTGTCTTCAAACTCACTTTCTTTCCTATGCTTGATCAATTTTCTTAAGAGGCTCTAATGCATTGTTCAGCATGTCATTTGCATTTTTCAGAACCAGAATTTCTGCTGAATAATTTTTAATTATTTAAATCTTTTTGTTAAGTTTATCTGATAGAATTCTGAATTCCTTCTCTGTGTTATCTTGAATTTCTTTGCATTTCCCCAAAACAAGTATTTTAAACTCTGAAAGGTTACATACCTCTGTTTCATCAGAATTGGTCCCTGGTTCCTTATTTAGTTTATTTGTTGAGGTTATATTTTCCTCACTCTCATGATACTTGCAAGTGTCTCTGTGTGTCTGGTCACTGAAGAATTAGGTATTTATTTTAAGTCATCAGAGTCAGGGTTTGTTTGTACCCATCCTTCTTGGGAATGCTTTCTGGATGTTCAAAGAGACCTGGGTGTTGTGATGTAAGCTATTTGCATTAGGGGGAACCTGAAGCTCACTAACACTGTGGTTCTTGCAGATTTACAAAGGTACTTCCTTGGTGGTCATAGATAACATCTGGAAGAATTCTCTGGATTACCAGGCAGAGACTCTTGTCTTCCTCTCTTACTTTCTCCCAAACAAATGTAATCTCTCCCTCTCTGCTGAGCCACCTGGAGCTGTGGATGGGGTGACACAGATACCTCTGTGGCCACTACTACTGGTGCTGCACTGGGTCAGACCAGCATTAGGTTTCACCCAAGGCCTGCTGTAACCACTACCTGGCTACAATCTATGTTTGCCCAAGCCCCTGAGGCTCTACAATAAGCAGGTGATCAATTCAGCCAGGCTTGCATACTTCCCTTCAAGATGGCAAGTTCCCCAGGCCCTGGGAAAGTCCAAAGATGTCATCCAGGAACCAGGGACTGGACTAAAAGTCTTAGAAATTTGCCTGTGCAGCTGGAGTTGGAAAAGGAGCAATACAAGCACTCTCTCAACCACCCCAGCTGATGTCTTAATAGGTGGCATGGCCCCCAAATCCACCGTCTCTGAGCCCAGTTCAGCACTAGAACTCATCTAAAAGTCTTTGTGGCCTAGACAAAAGAGTTATTGAGGGCTCCCAAGCACTTTAGCTTGTGGTGGTGAGGCTTGCCAGAACTCAAGTTTCAATCACCGAGTTGAGGTGTTCCCCTTGTCTAGAGCTTGTCTAAATGCTCTCTTCCTGGGTGGGCATTGGCTGAGTTCAGTGGGGTTTTGCTTTCAACTGTAACAGGGCAGCACTGAGTTCAACACAAAGTATCACAATTGCTGCACTCTCCCTCTCTCAAAGAGCACATTCTGTCTCCACACCACATGGCCCCATCTTGGCAGTTGGGGAAGGGGTGGCGCCAGTGATTCAAGACTGTCTTTTCCATCTTTTACAGTGCTTCTTTGAGCAATATAAATTTAAAACCAATTATGGCGAGTGTTCACCGGATTTTTGGTTCTTATGAAGGTGCTTCTTTGAGTAGAGTTGTTAAAGTTAGTGTTCCTGTTGGGGAGACAATCAATGAAGACTTCTATATGACCATATTGCTCTGCCCCTCCTATATTTGAACATTTGACCAGATTATTTTTAATACGTTTATTCTTTCATTAGCAAACATACATTAAGTGGTTATCAAATGCTATAACAATTTAAGTAGCCTCTGTCATTTTAATAATTTATAATTTAATATTTTATAGCAGAACTGTAGACTTTTTTAAAAAGTCTATTATTAAATGCTATTTTAAATATTGAAACATTTTTTGGATAATTGCTATAATAGTCACTTCACATTTCACTGACAAGTGGAGAGCAAGCATGTAGAAATGTATATTGGAAGAAATATGCTTAGATTTTTAAAGAGAAAAAATCTTTGCTTCAGCTGGAAAAGTTGCAAAGGTTTGTATTTCTTACACACAAAAATGTGTGTAAGAAAATACACAAAGAGGTGGAAATGCAACTAGAAAATAGAGAGGAAATGTATCTTTCACTTCATCTTGGCAGTTTTTCATTTATGATATTCAGGACATAGCCAGCATGATAAAAAAGACACACATAATGCAGAAAAAAAGCCAAGCTGAGAAATGCAAGCCTATAGCAATCAGAATATTACTGACTAGTCAGGTCATTTGAGGACCCTTAGATTACAATCACGCCTGATGTTTCAGAATCTGGATATGTCAGAGAAGGAAATTTGAGTGTGAGGTGAAGTTTGACGGTGAATTTAAAAAGATGATTTTCTCAAAATGTATGAATAAGATTAGGGTTGAATTAACTCATTGAAGAAATATTGACATTGAAAACTGTCCATTTCTATCTCGGCATTTGTTCTTAAAATCTTACTTATAATACACACTCTGGGTTTTGAATGCCTTATCCATTATTGCTTTTTAACCATCAATATCAACTTCCTTCCTCTGTCTCTCCTCCCTTACAAAAACAAAAACAAAACAAAACAACTTTTTTAAATTGATGTTCAAAGACACAAAGAAATAGAGTAAATTATATTATGAATCTTCATATATTTATTAAGAATATCAACAACTACCAACGTTCTGGAATTCTTTTTTATTTGGTCTCTTGCATGATATTTTGTCTAAGTGTTTCAAATGAATTCTCAGATATCATTTGATTTACCTATAGGTTTGAATGTATTATTGATAAGGATTTTTTTTATTTTCATGATGATTTCACTGTGTATACATATTTCAAACTCATGCATTTTCATACTTTAAACATATGAAACGTATATTATATCTGTTATACAGAAAAAGCTATGCAAAATAGCTTTTATACATATTTTGTTACATTAATATTGATGTATTATATGCATTTTACTAATATTAAAGATGATATGTTTTCAATTTTATTTTCAATTTTTTTGTTAGTATATAAAATATAGATTATGTTTTAATATTCAATATTCAGCAACCATATAACATTCTCTAATATATTTTAATAGTTGATTGTTCTGAAATTTCCACATATAAAAATGGTTTCTTCTCTATTTATATTTGTTACCTTTTCTTTTTTTTTTTTTTTTTCTTGAGAGAGTCTCAGTCTTTCACCCAGGCTGGAGTGAGTGCAATGGCATGATCTTGACTCACTGCAACCCCAGGGTTCAAGTGATTCCCCTACCTCAACCTCCCAAGTAGCTGGGATTACAGGCTCCCACCACAACTGCCAGCTAATTTTTGTATTTTTAGGAGAGATGGTCCTTTCAAGTCAGTTAGAATCCACTGGCTTGGATTTTCAATACAATGTTTAATGCAAGTCATAGTAGAAAACCTTACATTTTTCCTGAATTTAGTGGGAAAACTTCAATATTTTACCAGTATAACATTTGTTGTAGTATTTTGCTAGATTCACTTTATGAAAGTGAAGTGAAATTACTATTTCAGGCTTGTAAGAAGATTCTTAAATTTTTTTTTTAGTTTGTAATTTTTTTAAAATTATGAATATGTGTTGGGTTTTATCAAAATTTGTTTTCCTTAGTTATTGAAAAGATTGTATGTTTTTATTCTTTGTTTCTTTGAAGTGGCATCTTTCTAATGTTAAACAAATCAGGCATTCCTGAAATAAATCTCATTTTGTCATGAAATATAAATGTTTCCACATATGAATAAATTCAATTTACGTTTGCATCTGTATTTGTGAAAAACATTGGCTTACTTTGGAGATCATTTTTTGCTTGTTTGTTTTTCTTGCAATGTCCTTTTCAGGTTTTGGTATTAAAATTATACTGGACTCATAAAAGAAGTTTAAAAGTACTCTATTTTTCTTCTATTCTCTAGCTTATTTTACATGTATTGTAAATATTAAATAATTTTTCCACAGCTACACAGTTTGGGAGATGGAGACAAACTTATAGTCTCTGTCATGGGCGTCCATGTGAAGAGACCACCAAACAGGCTTTGTGTGAGCAATAAAGCTTTTTAATCACCTGGGTGCAGGCGGGCTGAGTCCGAAAAGGGAGTCAGCGAAGGGAGATAAGGGTGGGGCCGTTTTACAGGATTTGGGTAGGTAAAGGAAAATTCCAGTCAAAGGGGGGTTGTTCTCTGGCCGGCAGGAGTGGGGGTCACATGGTGCTAAGTGGGGGAGCTTTTTGAGTCAGGATGAGCCAGGAAAAGGAATTTCATAAGATAATGTGAAATTTCACAAGATGCTTAAGGTAAGGACAGGCCATTTTCATTTCTTTTGTGGTGGAATGTCATCAGTTAAGGCGAGGCAGGGCATTTGTACTTCTTTTGTGATTCTTCAGGTACTTCAGGCCATCTGGGCGTATACATGCAAGTCACAGGGGATGCCATGGCTTGGCTTGGGCTCAGAGGCCTGACAGTCTCAGTGTTTCACTGCCTTCCTGCTATTTATGTGGGTGCTCATCTCATTCTTTCTACCCCATAACCATGATCACATTTGTTCTCTGCAAGGAGGGGAAACCAGGCTTCATCATTACCCAGTGGAGAGGAAATTTTCAGAAATGAATACAATCCACAGAATAAATCTCACTGGTGCATTTTAAGTATATTCATTACCCCCAAAGAAACTAGTGTTTCTTCAGTTAATATCCATTTTTATTAAGCAAAAATCAGCCATGCTGTGAAAATTTGATTCTCTGGGTGAAGAGTAGTAACCATGTCAGAGTTACTATTCTTTCAAGCAGTCATTTGTATCACTGTGATGACCTACAGCATTGTAGTACTTTTGTGTAGTACTTAATTACTCTTTCCATGAGCAAAAAAAGTTTTTAAAATAAAATGAAGAGGTTTAATTGGGTAGTAACTGGAGTGAGGATGAGAACCAATGTATTTCTGAAAGAAAGGATTCTGATTTTTTTTGACTCCTATTCCTGGGAGAGGTATCACAAAAGCATTACATTTGATTTTATTCAAAAAGCTCAACAAACCCCAAGGAGAAAACACAAACCACACCAAGGTATATTATAATAAAATTGCGTAAACCATGAGGAAGAAAATAAATCTTAAAATTGGCCAGAGAAGAAAGTTTCATATGTACAGGTGAAAAAAGATCAGAATTAAAGATGACTTCTCATTTGAAACAATGAAAGTCAGAAGACAGTGAAATGACATCTTCAGGTGCTGAACAAGTTGGTCTTACTAGCTAAGATGTTACTCAAAAGAAGGACACCTTATAATTCATTTTTCTTGCCATTCCCTAGCACAGAAACTTAGGATATTCTTGGTAAATGATTCTTGGATGAATAAATGAATTGCTGTGTATGAGTAAAACTCATAGCATTTAGCCTCTACACAATGTTCTAACCAAATAAGCTGGTTATTTCCCAGGCCACTATCACTAAAATATTGATGTTTGTCCTAAAGTTGCAAGATTCTTTCCTCATAGTTAAGAATTAAAGATACAAATCTGAAATGGAATAAGTTATGTAGGAGAAGGCTTGGAGATACAACTGTCTCAATAGACTTTAAAAATGGTAAAGTATTGTTTATTACCTCTGTTTAAATTTTACGTGTTTATTTTTACAAGAGTCTAATGAGGTAATATTATTTGTTGTTTAATAAGGAAACAAACAAGTAGATAAAAAAAACCTACGTAACATGAACAGAAAACACTGTAGAAGTTAGATATATTCATCATAGAACATTTGGCAAATGTAGAATAGTACAAGGAAACAATATTTAAAATACTCAAATCTATCCTCTCAATGTGAGTACCACTATTAATTTTCAACTGTTTTCCTCCAAACATTTTTAAACTCAAATTTAGTTAAATTTGTCTATCTGTGAGATAATGCAACTCTAAGATTTATACATTAATCAGAATTCAATCCATTCAAACAATGTTTCTAAAATAATAGATTTCCTTTAATTGTATAAAGCAAATGTTAATCTATCTATAATCAAGCACATTATTTAATGTTTGGTACAATTACACATTCATTGCAGTAGGTAGTTTTTGAAACAATTAATATATAGTTTGTAAATCGGAAAAGTAAATTCAAACCCATATTTTTTTTATTACAGATCCTGCAATCGTTAATTAGTATGCTATTCCTTCTAATACACTTGTACCTTGAAGATGTGAATCATGATTTTTGGAGTAGCAGAAGCAAGGCTGACTACCAATGATGCAAATGTTAAGGACGATAAACAAACAAATAAAAACTCAGACTGATGTATTTATTTTTCTCTGTTTCGGGTAGTACTTCTAAGTAAAATTGATACCGTTATCTCTGGAGAATTCAGGAACTTTGTTGTTGTTTTTAACTAGTAATATTGAAATTGTCTGAAGCTAAAAAATTTGATTACTTAACAAAACAGAGGGTAGAAATGTTTATACTGCTCTATTTTTGTCATTGGGAAAAACTAGCACCAAATCTGATTAACAAATATAGTCAAGTGATTGTGATATACTTATAACCTTTCCAAAGAGAAAAAGACAAATTGTACTTCGGTAGTTTACTTTTTTCTATAATAAGATAAAAGTAATTATCTCTTGTATTTTTATAAATGCGGAGGTGGATTGCCTAGAATGATAAATTTGCTCCAATTTAGGAATGCACATAGCGCATTTCCAAAATGATTTCTGTTGGTTCGTTCTTGCATACTTTTGAAGTAGATAACTTGTTCTAATTTTGTTGGCATATATTCAAATTCATATGCAGAGTTTCTTTAGCAAAGTCATTCAGAGGATATAGACCTGGAACAATGTGCTCAAATGAACAATATTATCTCTGCTTCACAGATGACAGAATTGAAACAGGAAAGCAAAATGACATGTTCAATGCCACAGAAGAGTCACTGGCAAAACGGGATTAGAACTCACTGTCCCTAATTTCCAAGACCGAATGTTGGCAGAACTACTCCCATATTTAACTAAAGATATTTTTTAGCTTTGCAAACTCCAAAACAGAAATCTATTTATAATACTGGTATGAAAATAAGACTAAACTTCCGTTTAGAAAAAATCATGATAACTAAATTTTCATCACAGTTGAAATATATTTGGATACAGTATATGATGTATAGTGTACCTAACTTTGTTTGAAGGTGAAATGTACAACAAGTAAAGACACACATACATAATTTGTTCACATTTTTTAATTAAAGCAGAATGTTATTCATGTCCTATTTAATGCAAACCAAACCGTTTCTAATGTTCAATGTTTTTCATCTAAAAGTGATGACATCATGTGTTCTAACCATCATGTGAATAGATAGAAACATAATCATGTAAATAGTTTATTCTGTCCTGAAAATAAAGTCTTACATTTATTGCTGCTCCATTAATGTTCAAACCTGATTCCTGAGACACTAACAATTATGATTCCTATTTATGTAATGTTAAGTAATCTGAGCTTAGATAGTTCAGGGAGAGTTACAAATTCTCTAAATGACTATTGTTCCAAGGCAATGGTTTTCAGAACACTTAGAGACCCCTGATTCTAAGGACTCTTAGACATTTGTACTCTTTACACGCTCATTCTTTCATGGGTGTACAGTAGAGTATTCTAAAGACTGCATCACATTTGAAAGCATTATTACTTTGATGGCTAATGTGAGTACTTACGATAAGGTGGACTTTGACCATTTTGGGCTATTGAAACTATCTGGTCACTAGGCTTGTGGCAACTCATTGTTTTCATGTGATCAGAGCTGACATGGTTTTGGAACCTATAGAGGCAGAGAAAGCATTCACCTCTGGCAACTTCTTGGTTGTGGTGGCTTCCTAGTTACTTTAATGGGAACAGTGTATACATTTTTTTTCATCTGTATCCTAACCAATTATCTTTTCAATAATTAGAAAAAATATATTTACATGCTAAAAAGGACTAAAATTCATTAAGATCTATATGCGTCACTCTAGACATGCTTAATCACAGAATTCTGTATTTTGCATCAAACTTCCCAAACAAGTATAGCAATTGGACAGGTTCTTAACCTATATTTTAAACAAAGGGAAATTAATCGAAGGCATGGAATAGATGCAATATGTATATTAGAAAGAATTATCTGGTTTTCTACTGTAAACTGATCATGTGATAGGGAACTAGTACATAGAGAAAAATGTAGGAATATGTCAATAATACAGTCAAGATATGAAATACTAACAGTGGGAAAATATGAATGATTGTCATTCAAAAAGCATCTTATCTGATCTTCTTTATGTTTTATGTGCACCTCCACAATTATAATATACTTTCCCTGCACAGATGTATGACAATATATTTCTCAAGTGCTGTCTTGACCCAGTTTTCAGATCATTGCCAAAAAATCTTCAAGTCTTCTTCCCAGGCTGTTTGCTAAACCTACACCCCAATGGTTTACCTTATTGGGCTCTACTGCTCCTGGTTTACTACATAAGTATCCAACTGCCAAAAGCCTAGGAGCAATATATGGAGGAATGGCCCTTCCTTCATTGGGTGCATGGAATTATTCAAAATTCCCAGTCCATAACAGGCCCTCTAAATCTTGCTCACTCATTTGACTTGCCTTATATAAGCCTCCTCCTAGGTTTCCAGGTTGCTGCTACCTTTTTTCTGGGTGCAACCCCTATGTCGCCCTACCCCACAGCTCCTCTTGTGCAGAACTATAATTAATAAAGAAT
The DNA here is from genome assembly GCF_007565055.1 of Rhinopithecus roxellana. Classification (NCBI taxonomy): domain Eukaryota; kingdom Metazoa; phylum Chordata; class Mammalia; order Primates; family Cercopithecidae; genus Rhinopithecus; species Rhinopithecus roxellana. The sequence goes on from NC_044554.1 coordinate 67,667,546, forward strand.
TCTGCCTTTCATTTTTCTGGAGTCATTGTTGCTATGTCCTGCCATCATCATAATCTAATGAATCTTGAAACAATAAAACACCTTGTAAATATTTTTTTCCTGCGTCCACACTATTAGAAATGGTAAAAATACAAAAAATTTGCAGGGCATGGAGGGGAGCACCTGTAGTCCCAGCTACTCAGGAGACTGAGGCGGGAGAATGACGTAAAGGCGGGAGGCGGAGCTTGCAGTGAGCCGAGATCGCGCCACTGCACTACAGCCTGGGCTACAGGGCGAGATTAGGTCTCAAAAAAAAAAAAAAAAAAAAAAAAAAAAGCTCATTAACTATTATTTATATTAAATTTGAAGTGTATATTTTACACGAATTCTAATTCATGTAAGTGACAGAACATCTTGTACTGAGTGTAGAACCAATAAATATGGATCTCTTATCAGGGGTGTCCAAACTTCTGGCTTCTCTGGGCCACATTGGAAGAGGAATTGTCCTGGACCACACATAAAATACATGAACACTAAAGATAACTGATGAGCTAAAAAGAAAATTGCAAAAAAAAAAAAACCTCATAATGTTTTAAGAACGTTTATGAATCTGTGTTGGGCTGAATTCAAAGCTGTCCTGTGCTGCGTGCGGCTCACAGACCACAGATTGGACAAACTTGTGTCAGATAAAGGCATTTATTTATTGATAAAGGAAGAGGTTAGTGATATGATATATTAAAAACTATGTGTAAAGCTTTTTTAAAAAACATAATCATCAAATTTCTTTATGCTTGAACATCTATTTATTCTGATTTTGATTTTTGATTTTAATTTTTTCTATTTCCTACAATTACTGTGCCCATATCCACTCATATTGACATTTGCAAATTTCCTTTTCCTAGGGCATGACATTTACTATCTTCTAACACGTTATACAATCAACATTTCTGCTATACGTGTTGTTTGTTGTCTGTATACTATTTTTCCTCCCTAACTGTAATATAAGCTTCACTGACACTGGAACTTTTTTATGTTATGATCACTAATGTAAGAAAGTTTGTAGACCAGTGCTTGTCACATGGTATGTACCATATATTTGTGTGTGTCAGTGGATAAATAAAATAAGTTGTAAAATGGGGAATTATTATCTTTTCTGTAGTGTTCATTGTTGCTAAATATATTACAGATAATTCATGTACTGTGCTTGGCACATGATAGGCTATTAAAACCTTTTAGATATTATTCTTACAAATAAGAGCTAAAAACAAAAACAGACTCACTAACTGAATAGTTGTGTTTTCCAATGAATGACTAATAAAATTTCTATGAGTTAGTTAAGTAAAGCCCTGAGATTGGCAAAATATAAAGACTGCTTCTTTAAACATGATGTTTACCAGATTTTTTAAAAAAAAGGAAAATAGAAAAAACAGGAAGCCCAAATACTATTACAAATTTCAAATTATTAGGGGAAGATATTGCATGTTTCAAATTGAAAAATAAGGAATTTTTCCTGATTATAAGTTCCTCAATATCATATATGTGATAATAACAGTGAGTATGTACATATATAATTACATGTCTATATTTCTTTACTGTACACAAAAATATGATGATTTTGGAGGTATTTTCTTCATGGTCAAACATAAATGTTTGTCTTTGGTAAACAGAGACAGTTTTACGTCCTTTTCCCCACCTTCAGACCTTTTATTTATTTTTATTGTCTTATTCCACTAGCTAAGATCACTATATGATGTTCCGTAGATAAGAGAAGACATCTTGCCCATTTTCATTTTTAGGGGTAATTATCTAGCTTCTCACAATGAAACATGATAAGAGTTGAAGATTTTACAGATACTCTCTATCAAGTTGAGGAAGTTTCCTCTATTCCAAGATTATTAAGTTTTTAATCATGAATGGGTGTTAAATTTTGTCAAATGCTTTTTCTGCCTCAATTTCATATAATTATGTGATTTCATTTCTGTATTCTGTTGATGTGGTGGATTACACTGATTTTTAAAAAATTGAGCCATCCTCGCATACTCATAACAAATATCCCACTTTGCAATGACATGTACATTTTAATACTTTTTTTAGTTTGATTTTCTGTTATTTTTATTGTTGTTTTTATGTAAAATTAATTTATACTGTAGTAATAAATAACTGATAGAACTATACTTTTTGTTGCTATTATAAATGGAATTTCATTTTAAATTATTATCATTAATACTGCCTCATAAATGAAAGTGGATTTTATATATTGATCCAGCAAAATTGCTAAACTCCTAAAATTGATTGTGCTTTTCTATGTATCTGGGCATATTACTTATGAAAAATAATTATATTGTAACTTATTTTTTAAATCCATTTAACTCTTCTTTTTGTCACATTACAGTATATAAAGTGGATTTTCTGGTCACACATTGTCCAGAAATAATAATGATGAACTTTCCTATCTTGTTCTTGATTATAAATGAAAAAATTCCAATAACTAAACTATTTAATGACTTAAATTTTTTCTCTTGACTTCTGATTATGCAAATATTGTGAATATAGCATAGATTTGAGAATAAAGGTCAAAATTTGTGATCAACCTACAGGGGTATCTCAAGAAAATACAGACAACATTCTAACAAAAAATTGTACAAGATTACCATTGAGGAAAGTTAAAAATTTTATTGAAGTTATTACAGAAGACTAGCGATATTTTCATATTTTTATGATTTACAAATGATGGCTCATATTTGGCTAAATTAAATCTTTCGGAATTCAGAGGAAAATGGATTAAGGATTCTAACTCCAGAGAAAATTTGTACTTGCTTATTCCACACACCAGGGGGCAATAACAACCGGGAAACACATTAAGTTTTAGGCCTGTTTTTTGTCGTTGCTTTTTTTCTTTCAAGAGAATAAACCACAAAATCAGTAAGAACAGTTCTATGGTGACAAAATTCTCAAAGGACACTAATATTTTCCAAGAGCAGGTGAACTAAATATTTTTTCACTGGGATATTTGCAGGAAGGCAGATATGTCTACATGTTCTCTGTCAAGGGTACGTGTCTACTTGTAAAGGGTGATTTAGCAATCGTTTTGAACATGTTCTTATTGTTATGCTTTATACTTCAATTAAGCTTTAAGTACAACCTCTCTGTGATCTCTGATTGACTTATGATTGACATTCTCCTTGCAATCTACATCAAAAATAAATGTTTATTGAATATTAGCTATATGTAGTATATATCAGGTAAATTGGAATAAAACAGATAATATGCAAGATGCAAATACTGACTGTTCACCTATAGTTATACTCTATTAAGTGTTATAAACCGCTAGTGTCAAAATAAATATTACAAAGTCATACATAAAAAGATGCATATTGAGAATAAATGTATCTAATAGTATATACAAGTACAGTAGGAAAAAATGAAGTTTTAATCAAAGTATAATTTAATGAATTAGGAACAAATATCTAGTGACATGATCAAACTTGTTTTTGAAAGAAGGCAGTGAATATAAGTTGCTTTCTTAGAAAAATAAAGTAAAAGTAAATATTTTCCAGGCCCCTCACTCATAAACAATTTGGTTGTAAAGATATTATTTACCCGATACCTCCAACTAGTGTAACCACGCAGGTAGCTTACAGAAGGGATTCTGCTTAGTCTATTGCTTTCTTAAAATACTTTGCTATATTTGTTTTACCATATTATCTCATTTGCGAGGCTCTGTGATTATTTACTTCTGAAATTACTTCAAACATATGAACACAAGAAATGATTGATTTAAAACATGAAATTTGGCAAGTGATTACACATAATGTGCTCTAATTACTTGCAAAGAAGCTTTTATCCTATGAATTTTTCATAAGGATAAAAACAGCACAGTAAGTAATTAATTGGTGATTTTTCTTATTTAAATAGTGAATATATTTGTAACTTATAGATTAAGACAATTGTTCTGGTTCACTGAAATTATAGCACATTTTCAAATGTTATGAAAATACATCATTAAAACTATTGGGGTCTCCCAAGTTAATCATGCAAATTTATGTAAAACAACTATAATTATTTTTACCATGGGCTGTTAAAAACCTTAATGAGATTTTTTGTCTCATTTAAATTTAAAAATCTTAATGAGATTTTGTAAACTTTTTACCCTATGTTCACATTTGATAAATTTTCCTTAAAATATATGTGCATTTAAGATAACGTGAGATTATAAGCACTAGTTAACTAAAATTGAGGCTCTCTTTCATTCAAGACAACTTTTTTTTTTTTTTTTTGCATTCAATAAACAGAATTTTAAATGTACTTCAATTCCTTTCAAGGAAATTTTTATAACTTTTTGATATGATAGAAGTATTAAATTGGGAGCAATTGAAGGGCAAGTAAAAGGAAGAGGAAGAAGGAGGAGGAGGAAGAGAAGTAAATGAAGAAATTTTAGTGACCAGCAAGGCAGGCTGAATTCCTAATAGCAGATACTACTGCTTTTTAACAATACCATTGAAAATGATGATTTTTTAAACGTAAACATTGAATATCTTCTGATTTGAAACAAGTAATGACTTTTAGGTATAATTCATTTTATTTAAAACATGGCATACTGTGCAACAGCATTTGACGTCTAAATACACCTTGACTTACAAGCAGTATTTGCTTAGCGTCAGAGGAATTTTAAGTTACCAATGCTGTGATTAAATACATATTTAATTAAATGTTCTATTAAGCTGCATTAGTTTTCTAGAGGTGCTTTAACAAGTTACCACTAACTGGGTGGCTTCAAACAACAGAAATATATTTTCTCTGAATTATAAAGACCAGAATTCTGAAACGGTGGTTTTGCATGGCTTAACTCTATCTGAAGTCTGTAAGGAAGGAATAAAGCAGTCACTGATTTAAAGCAAGCTCAGAATTTAGCAAGACAAGTTGCAATGGATTTCAGGGTTTCAGTACAATTCTCTGTGGTATCTGCCCTTGGGGCCATGGAGAATGCTATTATGCAAGGGTATGGATCCCCTGCCTCTTGTCCTACTCAGCCTCTGCCTCTGGTCTTGCCTATCTGGTCTCTGTTCCCACACCCACAGTTGTGTCTCAGGAGTCATTCTTTCTCTTTCTTGAAGGGTAGTGCACGTCCATAGCTGAGTAATCCTATCAGCCCATTTCTGCTTATAGACTCCGAGAAGATTGACAGCCTTCCTTTATTTTGTCTTATCTCTGTCCCCTTTGGCCCAAGCTGACAGTGTTTCTGAAGATACAACATTTTAAAAGATTGTTTTGGTCTTCTGTGTATGTCCAGGGGATCCATACCATTGCATAATAGCATTCTCCACAGATTCTATCTGGATAACCCCATCTCCATTCCCTGCCTCTGCTGAGATGGTCGACTGAATCCATTAAACATATAACTAATCCCTTTAACATATGACCACATTCTTCGGTCTTATTTCCAAAGTATACTATCTGGATAGGTTGAGAATTTCCCAAACCGTCAAGTGCTGGTTCCAATAACAGAGGTTTGTTATTGAATCAAACCCCACAATGGCACATTAATCCTGGGCATAACTTTATATAAAATGAAAATAAAGTATATCTGCAGCCAGTCAATTATTGCAGTTGACAATTATTTAATTAAATGCCCCACACAGAACAGTAACAAAGACTGACTAGCAATATTCAATCATTGTATTTCACCTCACCAAGTTTGTTCCTATAGTTAGAGCCTCGTTTTGATATGTTCCTAACTCATAATATACCATCATATTTATCACCTCCAGAACAGTCAGGCGCAAGAGTACCCTTAAATTAGTCACGTTCTTCATCTCTGAAAATCCATAGTTAAAATAAATTGGCATTAACATGTATATTAGTTTGCCCAGGCTGCCATAAATGTATACCACAGACTGGATCGCTTAAATAACAGATATTTATTTTCTCACAGTTCTGGAGGCTAGAAGTCCAAAGGCAAGGTGCTACTAGGTTTGCTTTCTTGTGAGGCTTCTCTTCCTGGCTTGCAGATGGCCACCTTCTCTCTACTATCTCACATGACTCTTCATAGGCATATACTCCTGGTGTCTCTTCTTTTTGTTGTGAGGACATATATCCTACTGGATTAGGATCCCAACCTTAAAACTTCATTTACCCTTAATTATATTCTTAAAGCTCATATTTTTAAAGATAGTTACAATAGGGCTTAGAGGTTCTGTACATGAACGTGGGTGCGGGGCATAGTTCAACCCATAACAATATGAATAGCATAAAATAAAAGTGATTTTTGTGGTATTATCACTTGTGTTTTTAGTTGAGATAACAAAATTCTTTACATTGTCAGTAAAATTAGTCTCTTGCTGGTAGTGAGCATTAACAGCAGATTTTTCCACAGAAAAATGATCCATTTCTTCTAAAGCTTTCTCATTAGCCGATGGATTGCTAAGCATATCTCCTTCTGCCATAGAAATTATGCAAAAAAAAAAAAAAAATCCATACTAAATGATATTACACTCTAGCTGCAAGAAGTGCTGTCACCAAAAACAATCTGAGACATTTAAGCATATTTTCAGTATAAAAAGCAATTCTAATAGGATGACTTTTTTTTTCTTATACTTAAGCTGATAATTCTTTTGTTTAACTTTTTGCAAATATGTCTATTTAATTACAGCAGGGAATTATATGTTGAATATATTGGTGAAATAGTTCTCAAGAACAAAAATAGCAAGATGAATGTTTTGTAATATTTGGAGTCCCTTGTCATAGTTATAAAAAATTTCTGGAGTTGGAAAAATCTTTGGCTGTGGAGACATAACTATGCAAATGACATTGCGTGACTTCAAGAGGGCTTTCTAGCATTGGCCCAGGTGGATTTTAGGCCTAAAGCATCTGATTGTACTCTGAGGTACAATCAGATTTGAATGTGGATTCCTGGAAGGAGGATGTCAGGAAGTCCAATAGATGTGTGCTATAAATGGTTCTAGAATTGGCAGAGGAGAAAAGAGCTGCTGAGTTGCCTGAAGGCTCACTGAAGGCTTTAAGTAGTTTCATTTTCAAAAGGACATCCTGAAACTAAAGCTATCATCAGTGTATTAAAATGATCTCATTTTCCTACTTTTCTTTCTCACATTCTTAATCTGCACCAGAGAAGCAAAAATAAATACTTCTTATAGTCATGGAGCTTATGGGGAAATTTGTTGGGAGCTTATTTTTAGAGGATCTAAGCATTGTTTCCTTGGCATAAAATATGCAAAAATCATTCTACAGAGTAAACTATTAAGCATTCATATATATTCCTTTAGTAAAGCTGGATTGCTTACTATAATATTCTCTCAAATGTATCTATTAAGTCTAATTTAAATTCTGCAACTTTCCTCTCTATTAGTCCAATATCCCTGGGTACTGAGATTAGCGAATAACTGCTGTTATCAATTCATTATCCTTCAGACAAACTGAGATCTTAGCATATTTCAAATCTCTAATTGTCTTCAGCATAGATAGCTATCTACACTTCTTTCAAAAAAGTCCTGGAGTGTCATGTTGCATAGGGAAACAATATTTATAATGCTATTCTGAGAACAGAAGACTATTATTTGAGGCTCCTAATTCTGTTGTATAAGCCAGAAAAAAAAATGATCTTTATGTGATTTGCAGAAAAATACTGTGGGTAAGTCTCTATATGTGTTCAAATTTTGATAGCAGAACATAAGAAGTTCTGGTACCATAGCTTAATGGTTTACCACAAATTGATGATTTACCACAGTTTAATGATTTGCCCTTTTACCATAAAAAGAGATTCCAGACAGGTTGGGGGATAAGTGAGTTTCTCTTTTATTCTTACACTCTTACTGTCCTGAATGACGTTTAAAAATGGCTCAGTATTTGGAGTCTGATTACCAGGCATGTTCAAATAAAGGACATTTGAGTCTTCATATTCCTTGGGTACTGGTTTACAACATGAAACTAGGGTCTGGGGGCACCAGAAATAGGAATTCCATCTTATGAAAGAAATAATTGGTGACAAAATCAGATGAGAAATCCTAATTCATTTATTTATGTATTTATATATTCACAATAATTATTTAGTGTTTCTATATGCCTGATAGTATTCCAGATACTGGGAATAAAGAATGAAACAGAAAAAAAACAAAAAAAACAAAAAAACAAACAAACAAACAAACCCTCTACCCTCATGGATCTTAGATTCTATAAGAAAAGACACTAATAAATTACATTACTTGAGCTGGATGAAATATGACTTTAAAAACCTCCCAAAACTCCTAACAGAAAACTTATTACAAAGGTAGAAAACAAAGAAAACAATTTTATTATTAACTAAACATTAAAGCAGAATGTGTTGCACATCAAAGACAATGTGAAAAGAGCTTTCAAAGACAACAGTCTCACCCTTTTCAGATAATCAGATACAACCCATTATATACTTGTTCTCAAGGTCCATAAGTCCTCAAGGAGGAGGACTTGACAGCACCATTTTACACATAAAGTTTATGTTAAATTTATTTGCTACGTAGGATGGGCATCTGTGTTTGTTAATTGTGTTTATGCAGAAGGAAAATAAACTTCTCGTATTTTTATGACAAAAGGTAGTTTTGCTACTTGGAGGGAGGTGTCTGCCTATGTAAGGCTCCTACCCTCTCATAGAAACTGGAAGATAGAGGCATTATCTTCCTTGATGATTACATTTCAAAGAGATGTCTCTCAGGTCCTTGAGAAAAACATTCCTGGGTCTTAAAGCTGGCAAGAGGCAATTTGCTGTTTTAAAGATTTATATACATGTCAAAGAGATAGAAAGAATGCAGCATTACAAGTACTCTAAAATAAATGCTCTAAGAAAAGGAAGAAAGGGAAGCCCTTTCATTTATTTTTCAACAGAAAAAAATTAAATTGCTCATTTTAAATTCATATCTGCTCTTATAATCTCTTCCTTGTGTTACTGTAAAATAGTGACATTATAATTTTTTAATTATCTCCATTGCTATTTCTACCTTTCTCTGGGCAAGTTACAGACATCTAAATATCCTGCAAGTCCAGTGAATTTTTAAAAAATATTTTCCTTGGAGTTTGTGATAAAGCATATAAATCTTTTGTTATTTTTGTTACTTTATTATTTTATCTTGCCTTCCCCTTCCCAGGCAAACAAGAACAGTTATGTTTCTTCTCTCTCAGAGAAGACTTTGGGGTTAAGAAATCAAAAATTATGTCCAGGAAGCAATTTTATTAATTTTATCTATAATGTAGCAGTACCTTGCAACTGAAAGACATTGCCTTTTCATATATTGAAACTCTTTTGATCTCTCGCTTTCTTCTGATTGAGACAAAAGTACTGGGCTAGGGTACTGTGACAATGTCCAAAGGAAGAAAAATGAAAAGGAAAGAAAACTATTCCATTTGCAGATGCCATTTCTAATCACAACAATTAATTGACAATTACCAGTTAAGTAAGAATGTGGCCAGATATAAAGCCTCAGTCCACCTGGTAAAATAATCTTCATCTTAGACTTCGTTTAGAGAACTAAAGTATCCTATATTTAACAAATGTTACATGCACCAAATGCTTACATTTATGGAGAAGCATCTTTAGTAGAAGGAAAAAGGAAATGATTAAGCATAAGATAAAACTGTTATAGTCTTGCCAATGCATGACAATGTAGCAGTCTCTCTTTGTAGAGTATCACTCAGAGTTCTTTGTCTTTGTATCACAACCAAGAGAATTAAGGAGGGTGGACACAAAGGGTGAGGTTGGAGTGAAAGTTTAATAAGTGAAACGAGAAAGCTCTCCATTGCAGAGAGGGTGCCCAGAAAAGCTGTTGCCACTTTTACAGGTGAATGCAAAGGCTTTTATAAGAAACCAGTGAGGGCTGGGTGTCTTATTTGCATAAAGCACAAATTTCTGGTAGGTACACCTCATCCTCCTAGTGCGCATAAATGCCCTTAGCTTGAGTTACTCCACATTGCTTTGTTGACCTTACTGTACATGTGTCAGGCAACCAGATTTTCCATTGTGGGCATGACTAGGGGAATCACCTGTGTAGCCTTTCTTATCTGTGCAGATGTGGGCAGGTCTTAGGCAAGACCCCCTTTGCAAGTTCCCTTATCTGTGCCTGCAGGCTGTTGTTTTGTTAGAAATAATTCAACCGAGGACACAACCTAACTGCCCGCCAGTTTCTTCCTTTCCCCTCTCTCAAAATGTATGGTAAAAATAGCCATTTTTCTAAACAATTTACTTATTTTCAGGCAAACTCATTCAAACACTTTTCCACACTGGCCTGATTCCTATTTTATGTACTCTGAAAAGTCTGCGGAACATTGCTTAATTTTCAACATACAACTTATCTGCTACCACTTAGCCTGGGTTTCTTACCACACTTGCCCCATACCTTTACTCCCTCTCTTGCAGTCACGTGAACCTCCTCTCCATTCCCATAATTCAGAAGTTACTCTCCAGGTTCTGAAGCTTTGTACTTAACTTTTCACTCAGCCCAGAAAATTCAACTTTCCCCCTGCCACCAGATATCCGTTTGTAGAACTCACACTTTTGTTTCCACGAGGTTTCCCCTCATATGTCATTTTACCAGAGAGACTTTATGGACCACCCATATAAATAGCACTTTCTCCTTCACCTCTAGAATTTCTCCCATCTCATTTGCCCTGCCTTAGATTTTCTTTTAGCACTTAGACAACACCAGACATGTGTTAGGGCAAAACTTGTTATGTGCTCAATGAGTCACCCTCTTTTGTAACCTCTACTGGACTCTCTTCTACTCACTAGCATTATGTAAAATCTTCAGTAGATATTAACCTAGAATCTTCTTCCCCTTCTTCTCACATGATTTCACATTTTCAGTTTTCCTAGTCTATTGTATGCCCACTTATCCTGTAACATTTGCTACCATCTATCTTTCACTGTAGTTAGCTATGTGCATAAGTTTTAGTACAATAATTAAAGTCCTTTTAAGGCAAAGACTGTGCTAGTTCTTTTAAAACACTGTAAGTTCAGTTGCTGAAAAATTGCCTGGAATGTAGCATGTATCAAATAATTAATTGCCAGATATTAATATTGATTCAAATGTCATATATTAAGATAAATCTGTAATTTTTTTACAAAGTTAAAATATTTCACAATAAAATAAGTTTTTAAAAATAAATGCGAATAAATGAATTCATCAACTTTCCCAGGAGACTATTGGAATTTGGATGGTGGAATTTATTACCCTATCCCAAAGATAAATTGGGTCTTACAAACCTATTCTTAAAGCTATGTGAGAACATGGAGGTGTGCAGATTCTCTTTGTGTAACTCTATATAGATAGCCTGCTCCTCTGATTTCTAATGATAATTAATCGATTATCATGCTTTTAAATAAAGTTCCCTTTTGAAATAAAGCAAGCTTTCCATACAGTTTCCTTTCTTGTTTGAGATTACTTTGTAAATCTGTAGGCATCCTTGTCTGGGGTAAATACCCGGGTTCATCATCTCATGCCAAAATTAAAGACACGGACACACACGAGGAGAGAGTTCAGGAGTGGAGGTTTAGTAGGCAAAAGAAAGAAAAAGGGCAGGAGCTCTTTCTCTCTTGTGAGAGAGAGGGGTGTCCAAAAGGGAAAAGCCGGCCTGCAGAGGACCACAGCAGATTTTATAGGCAGGCTTGAGGAGGCAGTGTCTGATTTACATAGGACCCACAGATTGGTTCCACCAGGTGTGACCTTTATACAGTTCATGGGGAAGGCTGGTCACCCCACCCTAATCTTATTGTGCAAACGGGTTTTCCACTTGTCCAGCACCATATTGTCTGTTCCTTACTGTACGTGTGGCTGGCAAAGAGAAGGGAATGGAGCCGCCATTTTGATTATGCCTAGTCCCAGGTAGCCTTTTCCTATTGGCACAAGTGCTGGCATTCACCCATGCAAGCTTCCAGCGTGCTTGTCTATGTCTGCAGATCGATTTTATAGGCTGCTCTTTGTTAGAAAAGAAAATGGTTTAGGGACTGCTTTTCATTAAAAGGGAAACCTTACCAAGGACTGACTTACCCTATCTGCCTAAATACTTTCTAACTCCTCTATCATTACTGATGATACTGTTTTCTTTCCTTTTCCTTTTACCACTTTTGGGCATTGTCACAGTAACCTGGTTCAACATTCTTCTTTTCATGGAAAAAGTGAGCTCAAAAAAGGTTTAACACCTGAAAAGGCAATATGTTTCAGTTTCAAAGAGCTGTTGCTCTACAGACAACACTGAAAAAATTGCCTTGGGGCACTTTTTTTTTTTTTTTTTTTTTTTTTAATTAGCCCCAAAGTCTCTGGAAGAAGAGAAAGCTATAATTTTTTGTTTAATCCAGAAAACAATAAAAACTAAAATAATCGTATAACAAAAGATTCACTTTTATATCAAATTTCAAATATGGTATCTCGGAAGCAATTGCATAAAAATAACAAAAACGTGAATCATTATTTTTAATCCACTCTATTAAAAAGAGAATACATCTCCCCAATAATTGAATCACTGTATATAAAAAATATATTTATAAAATTTTTTAAAAATTTAAAACTTCTATAATTTATTATAGTATATATTATCTGGACTAGGTAGTATTTTACATGATAAGGTTGATGGGTATTACCTTTATAAAAAATGTAAGGGTTAAATTGGGTCATAGCCTCATTATTAAAAGCATTATATCTTTGAGCTATTTTTTCTAGTTGTATGTTATTAGTACCATATTCAAATATTCTGAAAGTATGCTGTGTATTGGAAACAGTTTTAATACTAGCGGAAGGGACTGGGTTGTTACCTGATTATTAAAAATAGAACTGGTTTCCAATCTCACTGCTAAGTATATATCCCAAGGTAATAAAATCAGTATTTGCGACAGATTTCTGCATTCCTGTGTTCATTGCAGCAATGTTTACAATAGCCAAGATATGGAAACAACCTAGGTGTCCTTCAATGTATAAATGGATAAAGAAAATGGGTTTTATATATATGTAATAGTGTCATATTCATCCTTAAAACAGAGAAGGAAAACCTGTCATTTGCAATAAAATGAGTGAACCTGAAGGATATTATGTTAAGTGAAATAAGCCAGGAACAGAAAAACAAATATTGCATGATGTCATTTATATGTGGAATCTTAAAAAGTTGAACTCATGAAGCAGAGGATAGAATGAAGGTTACCAGGGACGGGGAGATGGGGGTTGGGAAGATGTTGGTCAAAGTATTCAAAATTTTAGTTAGAAAGGAGGAATAAGCTCAAAAGACCTATTATATACCTTGGTATCATTAATACATCATCTTGCGTTCTTGAAAATTGCCAAGAGAGTACATTTAAAGTATTCTCACTACAAAAATTGTAAGTATGTGAGGTAATGCACATATTAATTAATTTGACTTAGCTATTCCACCTATATACATAAATCAAAGCATCATGTTGTATATGATAAATATATATAATTTTTATTTGTCAATTTAATGTAATTAACTGATTAATTTAAAAAATTATTGCTGGTTTATTCCATCAATATCATGGGATTATACCCATTCCTGCCTGTGATGGAAAACAGTGGACAAAACAGTGAAAAAGAAGAAAAAAAATGCCATTCTGGGGGGATGACGATTTCCCTCTAGTGAAGATCCTGTCCAATCATTGATAATTGACCTATGGATAAACATTCATTCTCTTTGAGATCAATAGAGTGCTTATTAGCAGAAGTTAAATGTGATGTTACATAAATATGAAAGCCATGTAGTTGTAATGCATGATTCTATATAACCTTTTGTTTTCTGTCTTTTTTGAGTTTTATAACCCAGATCTATATACTAGTGTAGAAGCTGGACAGAATTAAAATATCTCTCTGAAAACTCTCAGGTGTTCCTTGAATCTAGTTTTACTCCAAAGCAAAAAGAATTCACCTCCAGATTTAAAAGAAATTCTTTCTCCACAAGAATAAGGACAGTTTGGCAGAGACTCTATTATTTGAGCTTTTCATTAGAGATGAAATAGAGAATTTAGCATGTCCTCAGTGCCCTAGCACGTTCTGCTTGACACATCTCATGAAAATCACAGGATATCTGTCTGACTGCCTGCATTTCCATAAACAGATATAAAGCCAAACCAACAATAAACATAAAAACATTCAATAAGAGAGTGAATAACTTAGGAAGAGCTTGTATTCTGCTCTCCTACCTTATCACTTAAAATGTCAGTGAAAAGTACTCTGTTGGCAGCAGTTTTAGGAATCTATGTATAATTCTGTCACAGAGAGAAATCTGATTTTCTTTATTTCATTATGAGAATGGAGGAACATACATACACAGAGGCTTACAATTTTATATGGAAGCTACTTTCAAATAAAAAAAAAAGATGTGTGCATTGTACTACAATAAAGGATAACATCTGTGGCAATAAAATTAGAATGTGATAATGAAATCACATGAACAGAGTCATTTGAATAAGCTTGTAGGGTGCAAGATGTCAGCAGGTCTCATACTGAGCATGGTCTGTCTTATTTCTTTTCCCATAAAGCCTTGTTGAAGGATTCCTTTGAACTCATTAAAGTGAGGCCAATACCAACATTATCCCTCAACCTCTCCTATTATAAACAAAGTGTTGTTTTTCTCTCTGATTTTTTGCACCCCCAATTTGGCATATAATATGATTTGGATCTTTTGAAATGGGTGCTGATATGTGAGTGTTAGGCCTAAAATGAAAATTATCAGGATTAATATAGTCAAAACGATTCACCTTTTAAAAAGCAGTGTTCCCTGTGGTTCAGCTGTGAGAAATGGAGATTGGCAGTTTCATTACTTACCCTAGGAATTCTCCTTCTTTTAACAACTAGTTAATTTTGCCATTGTTTGATCTAAATTATACCTAATTTTCTCCTAGAGAAACTACAGTAAGACCTCTTGTAGACAAATAATTACTATAGTTCCTGAACAAGGATTGATCTTTCTTGTTTTCTCTCAGGAAACATTAAGTTTGTTTTATTCATTATGGCTTCTGTTTTAAGATATATTAAAGACATGTTTACAAAGATTTGTATTCATGTGACCTTCTTTTCTAAACGTCAGCAAGTCTCCCTCAGTGAAGGTCACTACCTGATCAAGAATTGGAGAATTTCGTATACATTCCTGAAACACAGGCCACGGGCAGGATATCAAATAAGTTTTATATAGAAAATAAAGCCAGAGCTTTTGTCTCTTCATAGTTCAGCCAGAATGGCAGTTGTTTATTGAATCAAAAGTTTAACATACACATCCTTTACTTCAGCATGTAATCTACTCTTTGTTGGTGATTAATGAAAAATCTTCTGTTTAGATATTTGCAACGCATGTGTAAGTTGAATGGTAGAATCTGGATCTTGTAACTTCCCAGATAAATGGAAAATTATTTTGCATCATACATTTCAATATCCATAAACATAATTTTACCTAAAATTAAGGCAATTGTTATGCTATCGTAATAAGATAAGTAGCAAAAAATGTAGCTGAGTAGTATGTGGTAATAATGAATCTTAAAAGAATAGATTTTGTAAGCTGTAGGTCATTGTATCCCAAGTGTTATACAATAATTAAAACAAAAAATAAAGATACCCATGAAATTCTTATTTTAGAGGCCAATAGTGCATGCATTGAATTTTTTTATTTACTCCACTGCCACTGTTTCACAATCATACTATATAAATAATTTAAAGTAGCTTAAATGATAAACATAAAAATCCCTTTTACATTTTGAAAATATTTACAAATCCTGTGTTATGATTGGTTGATATTTCTTTGTAAGAGGAAATAGGCTATATAAATGTATGTGAATATATATTTAAATATATATATATTTATAACAACAGACACATGCCTACATAATTTTCCTATGTATTTAAAATATGTTACTATTGATAGACAATGGTAATGTATACATTGTTAAACTATTTGAAATGATTGTCTATAGTATATATAATTTTGAATCCCACAATGTTTAACACACTATCAAACACTAAGTGTGTTTTTATGTTCAAAGAGAAGTTGTTACATTGAAATCAATTGAGACGTTGATTTTTGTATACAATATGTCTTTCAAAAAGTAATGAAAATGGGTATTTAAATAACAATGAATAAATATTCTAGTTTAATATTAAAAGGTATAAATCATTATTAAGATATCTGAAACATTCATTTATTTCTGAATCAAAAATAAAACCATGGGCAATAGAATGTAGAAACTGTATTCAAAACTATCATTGAAACTATACCTCCTGCATTCTCAAAAGTTGTGTTTGCTATCTAGTAGTAAATGTACATGAAATGGGAAAAACAAATTAAATTGAAACTTTAGAAAAAGAAACATAATACGAAAAATATTTAGAACATAAAGAAAAGTCAGGCAGAAAGATCGAAAGATATGTTTAATTATATTAAAGAATATATGCTAAAAGCATTAGAAAACTGAAATTGAGAAATATTGAAGGACATATAAAGGAGAAAAACATTGGTAGTGCAGATTTATTAAGAAGTGTATAAAATTTAGGAATTCACAAGAATATGGTTATAATTAATCAGATAATAAAGAATTAGTATTTTAAATTCAAAAATTCTAAAATAGTAAATAAATTATATGGATGAAGCTGAAAACCATCATTCTCAGCAAACTAACACAAGAACAGAAAACCAAACACCGCATGTTCTCCCTCATAAGTGGATGTTGAACAATGAGAACACATGGACACAGGGAGGTGAACATCACACACCGGGGCCTGTCAGGGTGTGGGAGGCTAGGGGAGGGATAGCATTAGGAGAAATACCTAACGTAGATGACTGGTTGATGGGTTCAGCAAACCACCATGGTATGTGTATATCTATGTAACAAACCTGTATGCTCTGCACATGTATCCCAGAACGTAAAGCATAATAAAAAAAATCTTTAAAAAATATACAGTAGAACTTCATACATTCTGCAAATAAAATTACAAAATGTTAAAAAATTAAGGTCACCTGAATTCAGACCACTTAATTTTTTGTGGTTTTTAAAAGTGAAATTTTCAAGAACAAATTATGATATACAGAATGCCATTTTACTTATTTCTGTCTACCTCAGAAAGATATACTGTCAAATAGTCCATTTGTAGATTGCTTGTTAAACTTTCTAATAGGAACATCATCTCTTTTGCACCAAATTCAGTTTATACAGGGAAATACTTGAAGGCCTCCACTGCACATTAAACATCCAGAAATCTTGACTTTAACAGCTATTTGAGTGATGCTGAGCTTTAGAAAAAAGGATAAACCTTCCGTTTAAGGTCCTTGTTGACGTTTAGTGCAGAGATAAGTCCTCAGATCTATGCAAAATAGTCCTCATTCGAAGTATTATCCTTGCATTTCTGGGGCCACAAATGTCCAAATGCAAAACCAAGTGGCCATGAGCTGTCAGGTTTGACCTCAAAAATTTGAATTCCTAACCGAAAGTTACATTTTTCTTTGCATAACTTCTTCTCTCAGGGCTAAGACTATTTCCTTTCATTTTTAAATTAATAAGGTGATGCTTATATTGTTTGTTTACATAAAATAAAAATGTGTGACTTATCAGGAAAGAGTTGTTTATATTAGAGTTTATTTTCCTTCCTAATTGATTTAAAAATAGGCAAATGACCTGCATAGATATATATCAAAAGAAGATATACAAAAGGCCAATAGGTATGTGAAAAAATATAAAAAGCTCAACCTCACTAAATATCAAGATAATGCAAATTAAATCCACAATGAGATGTCACCTCATACCAGTTAAAATGGTTACTATCAGAAAGACAAAGGTGTTGGAGAGAATGAGGAGAATAAAAAACCCTGGTCACTGTTGGTAAATTAGTACAGCTATTATCGAAAACACTATGGAGGTTCCATAACAAATTAAAAATAGAAACAGATGGACCAGTCAACCCAAATTAAAGAGATTTGTAAAATGGAAGAGTTAAAATATTCTCGAGAGTTGATATAAGTTGAGGCCCAATCCTCAGTTATTAAAATCAGTCAATATATATAAAGGATTCAATGAATTATATATATATATATATATTTGTTTATATATCAATTATATAAATATTTATTTACGTATAAATTATATATATTTGTTTAATACAAAAGCATCTGGAAAAATCAGTTTTAATGCAAACTTAATATAGGTTAAAATGAATGCAAAAGAAATATATTGGATCAGCTTGAATTAAAGTCTTTTGTTATGAAGCAAAAGACACTAGCTTTTCTAAAGGAAAGTGCCATGGGGCAAAAAAAGTTCCAATAATTGAAAAAGGAAGACAGTACATTTAGTTTAATCAGTATCGAAAGTAAAGGGGGTTAGGCCGGGCGCGGTGGCTCAAGCCTGTAATCCCAGCACTTTGGGAGGCCGAGACGGGCGGATCACGAGGTCAGGAGATCGAGACCATCCTGGCTAACACGGTGAAACCCCGTCTCTACTAAAAAGACAAAATCTAGCCGGGCGAGGTGGCGGCGCCTGTAGTCCCAGCTACTCGGGAGGCTGAGGCAGGAGAATGGCGTGAACCCGGGAGGCGGAGCTTGCAGTGAGCTGAGATCTGGCCACTGCACTCCAGTCTGGGTGACAGAGCGAGACTCCGTCTCAAAAAAAAAAAAAAAAAAAAAAAAGAAAGTAAAGGGGGTTATAAATTGGGCTGTTAATCCACACAGAAAGTAATTTTTGTAGCTAGAGTATCTTAAAAGACAAAGGAAAATGATCTATGTTTCCTAAGAGAGAAAAAACACGGAGCTATTTAAGTAGTACATAGTGAAAATAAGGCAAACTGTGATGGTGAACCTGTAAACTGGATTTTGGTAATAGAGAAACTGCCATAACATTCATCATGGGACTTAGAATAAAACTGAAAGGGAACCTTTTGATTAAAGATAATTTTTTTCTCTATCTTTCAGTCGTATCTCGTTTCCAACTGTTTGTAAATCTCATCTGAACACAAAACTCTCTTCTCTTGCCTTTCATTCTTTTCTGCTCTTGCTTTGCTTTTAAAAATCTTTTTAGGTCAGCTTCACAACAATAAAAAAATTAATTCCACGGGGCTTTAGGGATATTTTTATATGAAAAAGTAATTAAAATAAATAATCAATAGGATTCTACTCAAGAGAATTTGAACTCAATAAATTAGATTAAGTAATAAAGCATAAATACATTTTGTATTCTAGTCAGAATGCGAACAATTGTATAGAACATTATTCCTAGCTTTATCACAACACAAAAAAAATTTGCAAAAACTGCAAATTCATGACTTTTCTTGAATTTGCTAGAGAGCTGATGTCACAGGGCAACCAATGACCTACTCAGAAATCTGCGAAGAGACGGGCTGTAGCAGGGAAAGATGGACTACAAGCTCTTGCTTTCCTGAGACAGATTGAATCAGCTTGAATAATTGATGAGTTAAAGGAGGCTGAGTGTGGGGTGAACTGGTGCAAAAATGTGAAGCCCCTGGGGATTACAGAAATTAGGAGAGTTTATGTCCTCCTATAGGCTTTTCTCCACCATCCTTACAAGAGAGACAGACACACACGCACTCACACACACACACACACACACACACGATGAACATTGGTGAGAACCCTGAGAAACTCTCTCTTAGCATGCAGGCCCGTGGGAGAGGAGCAACAGTCTGAATAGGAGGGACACGAAACCAAAACTGAACCCCTTTCCCTATTCAAAAAAGGCAGCAAACACTTATACCCTTTGGTCATTGGGGAATACCCATTGCAGTTGGAGTAATGGAAAAGGAAGTCTCCCAGGAGGGACAGGAATATATTCTGGACACAGAGATAGTAATGGGAGGGGGCAGGATCAACAAGAAAGTCACACTTCTGAGATCCAGAGAGACAGTGTTTGTTTAAGACTGAGGTGTGATGAGAACACAGAATACTCTCCTAGTCTGCCGCCACCAAGTTAACAAGTGTCTTGTAACAAGTAACAGTGGAAAGCACTAGGAAAGTTGCAAGAATGTGGAGATAGCTCTTATCAGAGGCAGGGCGAGAAGAGAAAACCTCAGCTGACAGTGAAACAGAAACAGAGGAAAATCTTCTCTCTCTCTTTTTTTTTTTTTTTTTTTTTTTTTTTTTTTTTTTTTGAGGCGGAGTCTTGCTCTGTCACCCGGGCTGGAGTGCAGTGGCCGGATCTCAGCTCACTGCAAGCTCCGCCTCCCGGGTTTACGCCATTCTCCTGCCTCAGCCTCCCGAGTAGCTGGGACTACAGGCGCCCGCCACCTCGCCCGGCTAGTTTTTGTATTTTTAGTAGAGACGGGGTTTCACCGTGTTAGCCAGGATGGTCTCGATCTCCTGACCTTGTGATCCTCCCGTCTCGGCCTCCCAAAGTGCTGGGATTACAGGCTTGAGCCACCGCGCCCGGCCTGGAAAATCTTCTCTCAAACCAGCCCAGCACACAAAATAAACTATTACAAGGGAATTTGAAGCCTGTGGTCAAATGAGGGTAATCCTAGAAACAACAAACCTAAGCCCAGCCCAACTTTTTTTTTCCATTATTTTATTGTGGTAAAATATACATATTATAAAACTTACCATCTTAACCATTTCTAGTGTACAGTTCAGTGACATCAAATTCATTCATAATGTGTCACCATCATTACCATACACCTCCATAATACTTTTCATCTCATAAATTTGAAACTTTATATTCATTAAACAATAATCCTCCATTTGCCACACTTCCCAGTCCCTTTTTGCCACCGTTCTATTCTTTGTTTGTTTGCTTTTTTTAGTACTCTGTGTACCTCATGTAAGTGGAATCACACTTTTTTGTGACTAGTTTATTTTACATAGCATAATGTCCTCAAGGTTCATCCATGTTGTAGCATATGTCTGAATTTTCTTCCTTTTTAAAGCTAAATAATATCCCATAGTATGTAGATACCACATTTTGCTTATCTGCTGATGGATACTTGGGCTACTTTCAGATTTTAACTATTGTGAATAATGCCGCTATAAATATGGGTGTACAAATATCTCTTTGATACCCTGATTTCAATTTTTAGAGATATATTCTGGAGTAAAATGGCTGGATAATATGATAATTATATCTTTACTATTTTGGAGAACTTCCATACTGTTTTCTACAGCAGCTGTATCATTTTGCATTCCCACCAACAGTGAACAAGGGTTTCAATTTCTCCACATCCTTGCCAATACTTATTGTTATCTGTGTTTTTGACAGTCACTCTAAAGGGTGTTAAATAATATATCACTGTAGTTTTGATTTTCATTTTCCTAACGATTAGTAAGGTTAAACATATTTTCATGTGCTTACTGTCCAGTTGTATATCTTCTTTGGAAAAACATCTATTCAAGATTTTTGCCCATTTTGGAATCATATTTTTGTTATCTTTCAGGAATTACCTATATGTTCTGGCTATTTCCTTATAGGACCTATGATTTGCAAATATTTTCTCTCATTCTGTAGGTGTAATTTTTACTCCATCAATATTGTCTTTTGGTGCATTTAAAATTTTTTCATGAAGTTTAATTTATCTATTGTATCTTTTGTTGTTTGGGTCTTTAATGTCATATCCAAGAATTGCTGACATATCTGATGTTGTGCATATATTGTCCTATAGTTTCTTCTAAGTTTATTTTAGTTCTAGGGTTTGCATTTGGAATTTTATGCATTTTGAGTTAATTTTTGTATATGGTGATAACTAAGGGTCTAACTTATTCTTTTGACTCTGAATATCCAGTTTTCTCAGCATTGTTTCTTGAAAAGGCTGTCCATTCAGTATTCAGTGGTCTTGGCACTCTTGTTAAATATAATTTGACTATACATGACATAATTTATTTTTGGTCTCTCTATTCTATTCCTATTGTACATATATATGTCTTTATGCTAATGCCACACTATTTTGGTTTACTATAGCTGTGTAGTAAGTTTTGAAATCAGGAAACCTCCAGCTTTTTTCTTCTTTTTTAAGATTGTTTTGGCTATTTCAAGGTCTCTTAATATTTTATATAAATTATAGGATGGGTTTTCTATTTCTGCAAAAAATATTATTATGATTTTGTGAAGGATCACAGATGGCTTTGAGTAGTATTTTTATATTAACAATATTAAGTCTTCTGTACCATGAACACAGGCTGTATTTCTATGTACTTATGTCTTCTTTGATTATTTTAAACAATCCTTTGTAGTTTTCATTGCACAAGGTTTCACTTCCTTGGTTCATTTAATGCCTAATATTTTATTCTTTATGATGCTATTATAAATAGAGTTATTTTCATAATTTCTTTTTCAGATTGCTCTTTGTTAGTTTAAATAAATTTAACTGATTTTTGCATTTTGATTCTGTATCCACCTACATTACTGAAATTATTTATTAATTCATTTTTTGTGTGGAATCTTTAGTTTTCTACATAAAAGATCATATCATCTACAAAAAGATCTTTTTATTTCTTCCTTTATATTTGGATGTCTTTTATTTATTTTTCTTTCCTAACTGTCTGGCTAGAACTTTCAGTAGTATGTTGAATAGAAATGGCAAAACTGGATATGCTTGCCTTGATCCTGATGTTGGAGGTAATTTTTTTAGTCTTTCACATTGATGCTAATATTGCCTGTGTGTTTTTCACATATGGCTTTTATCATGTTGCATTCATTTCTTTCTACTTCTAGAAAATGGTCAGCAAACCAAATATTTGTAAATTTTCTTAGATACACCAGAGAATGTAGGTTGCAGGACAAACTTCCTCTCTGGTATCTGGGGAGACAGGTAAATCCAGAGCCACAGTCAAGATGTGTTTACCTGAAGCAGCATCCTCTGCAACTATGAACGAGTAAAAATACGTAAATGGCAACTTTGATGAATTGTTAAAGGCTGAGTGTGTATTAGTGTGAGTATTTCCCAAGGGCCACATTCTTCAGGGTATTCCTTGCTTTCATTATTTTACCTTCACAATCCCCATTAAATTCGGACTGTGAAGATTCAAGAAAAATCATAATGTAACTTTGGAAGTGGAAAGGGAAGATTAATCATTGTGAGTATGCCTTCATAACAAAGGTCTATTATCCTGGGGAAAAAAGCTTTTACATAGTCTTATCCTTCTAAAAGACATTTATCCAAATTCAGTGCTTTCTAACGTTCGTGTCTCACCTACGATGTGTGTATAAAGAAGAAGTCATACTCCTGAGAAATATTTGTTAAGGTCACAATCTCAAATCACAGTCCCACTAAGAGACTGAAATTTAATTCTAATATTGTAGAATGGTTTTATTCTCCCATGCCTTACCATGCGTGAAGGTTGTTTCAGAATAAAAAGTAGATTGCAACTAAAACAGGAACAAGATGCAGACTCTCTCTAAGTAATGCCACTTAGAGAATCCCAACTCAAGGGAGGAGACAAAAAACAAAGGCATTAGATAAATTAGAAGTTTCTAATATTTACTTATAGAGCAGTCAGTAAACATAATCTACTTCTAGCCAGGTTAACATACAAGCTCACACATCCTATTTACTTAAATTCCTATTACCTAATACTACATATCTGAATTTCAATAAAAAAATCACAAGGCATGCAAAAAGGCAAGAAAAAACACAGCTTAAAGAGGAAAAGCGGCCGGGCGCGGTGGCTCAAGCCTGTAATCCCAGCACTGTGGGAGGCCGAGACGGGCGAATCACGAGGTCAGGAGATCGAGACCATCCTGGCTAACACAGTGAAACCCCGTCTCTACTAAAAAATACAAAAAACTAGCCGGGCGAGGTGGCGGGCGCCTATAGTCCCAGCTACTCGGGAGGCTGAGGCAGGAGAATGGCGGGAACCCGGGAGGCGGAGCTTGCAGTGAGCTGAGATCCGGCCACTGCACTCCAGCCCGGGCGACAGAGCAAGACTCCGTCTCAAAAAAAAAAAAAAAAAAAAAAAAAAAGAGGAAAAGCACAGATCAGAACCAAACTTAGATATAACACAAATGTTGGCAATTTGAAGTAACTATGATTAACAGGTTATTGGTTGCAAATAGACAACTTGTAAGAACTGATGAGTAATATATGCAGAGATTTCAAAACTCTATGAAATAATCTGAAGAAAACATCAGAAAATGGTCAGGTGCAGTGGTTCAAGCCTGTAATCCCAGCACATTGAGAGACCATGGTGGGCAGATCACCTGAGGTCAGGAGTTCAAGACCAGCCAAAATAGCGAAACGCCATCTCTGCTAAAAAATAATAATAATAATAATAATTAGCTGGGCATGGTGGTACATGCCTATAATCCCAGTTACTCCGGAGGCTGGAGCAAGGGAATTGCTTAATGTTAGGTAAGGGTGAACCTGGGAGGCAGAGGCTGCAGTAAGCAGACATCGTGCCACTGCTCTCCAGCTTGGGCAACAGATTGAGACTCTGTGTCAAAAAAAAAAAAAAAAAAAAAAAAAAAAAAAAAAAAAAGAGGAAAAGAAAAGAAAATGTTGGAAATTAAAACACTGAAAAAGAAATAAAAAATATCTTTGATGGGCTCATCAGTAGACTGGACACAGGTATACACACACACACACACACACACACACACACACACCCCTATAAAATTCTATAGCCAACAAAATAATTTTTTAAAGTGAAATATAGTTTTCAAGTCTGGCTAAATTGAATAATCATTCTATTCTAACTCTCACTGATTACAGCAAAAAACAAAACAAAAAATGAAAATAATTAAGCAACAGTTTAGGCTCTTAAAAGTGCATAATGGCAGGTAGGTAAGGAGATAAATCAAACCCAAAATATTGGCTGATGTGGTGGTCATATCTTTTACTGTTGTTTCATACGTTCAGGTTTAGACTAAATGATGGCTGCTATCTCAGAACTGTGCAGTGAGCACAGAAGAAAATAAAAAACCTCAGGAAAAATCATATCTCTTTTTCTTTACAGAGGTCCAAGAAAGGAGACTGTGGGAATAATTCCCCTTTTAAAAATTCATTTATTATTTGTTTTATGTTCAGGGAACCAGGTAAACCATGAAACTTTACTGTCGTGTCAGCAGTGATTAAAAAGTTACCTAAAATTATGAGACAAAAAATGCTGCTATCTGGCCAGAGGAACTGTTCCCCTTTTGGTCTAAATTTTGTGCAGGAAATCCCTGTTATTTTTCTCTTTCTGCTTAGTCCCCAAAGCAGACCATTGAAGATACATCATTTTCTCAAATTCTCTAACAAAGGGGGGTAAAAACACCATGGTTTTAGACAGAGGACCAAGATAAAATGAATTCTAGCAGCCATAGGATGTGAGGAAATATAAGAAGATAGAAAAATGGAAAATGAGATCTCCTAAAAATGTATATGACATCTTCTGCCTGCCTCTGAGCTGCACATGTGTGGAACTGAGTTAATTATTGTTGTCTCACCCTAAGCAGGTTGATTGCTTACTAAAGAAAAGAAAAAAAAAATTAAATAATGTCCACAGGGTTTTTTACAGAATTGAAATGCACATAATTTAAGGGCAAAAATGTTTAGGATACAATGTAAAATCAGTTGACACACACAAAACTAGAAAAATTTTAACACCCATCGAGGGAAGAGAAAATTATCAGACTTTAACCTGAAGCCAGCTTGAATAAGAGGCCACTGGACAATTCTAGAACAACTTAACAAACAAAATAAATACATATTATAATGGATTATAAATAATATATTAAAATAAAAATGATTTGATAGTGATATACATGGATAAATGAAGAGAAGGGAAACTCTTATAGTGCAATGTCAGCTAATCAATCTAGGAGAAATGATACATTTAGAAATTATGATTTCATTTCATGGCTGCCAAAAAAGGGATAAAGGTTTAATAAGAAACAGGATACTTATATATATTTACATAATCTCAAATATGTTTCTGCAATTACTTGTTCCAAAGAGTCATATAGTAGTTTACATTACATTAGAGAAAAATGGCAGACATCTTTGATCAAAATTGACAGCATTACTTCTTGACTCAGTGTTTCAGTTACTTCAGTTTAAAACTTAGTCCAGTGCAATTTATGTTGACAATTTTAAGGTAAAATCTTAAGTCTAACTTATTTGCTGTAACCAGGAGCTACTTGTGGTAGAGAGCTATGCAGACTGAAGTTCAATCTCTCTTTTGTCACTATACCTCCTCAACTTTACCAGAGAGCTCTGCTGACTGGATGAGCAAAGGAGGAGTGTTTGTGCATAAGAATGCCTGTGCACTCATGGTAGGGAGGGTATAATTTCATTTCTTACTGTTCACTTCTTTCTTGTCTTCAGCTGTCCCTAAATTTCAGGTGTCACCTGTTGATCAGGAGCCAGTCTCAATGTATAACATATTAAGCAAGTTTCAAATTCAAAGCTATTTTCATGACAACCTTTCCACAAGCAGGAGGGTCTCCATGTAGTCCATATGCCCTAGTCTGTTGTATCCGGGTGCAGCTATCACCTTGGCCAGGTATCAATGTCTTGTTCTGCTCTGTGATCTGAAATGGACCTACTGGAAACAGGAATCCCCACCAAGTCGAATAGGAAAATTTGGGCAGATGGAATCTTTGACTTCTACTAACTTTTTGGACTTTCTACTGTAGTTTTGTTTTCTTTGCCTGCTCACACCACTGGAGTGAGAAAACAGGTGCCTCAAGCCATCAAGCATTTAATTTTATAACAGAATCTCAAATATCCTTCCTTGAAAGCAGCCACTCCTTTCAGGTATAAAAGTATGTCTTATATCACAGAACGTCTCTGAATTTAACTATGAGGAGGTTATTTTGTTTTGTTTTATTTTTTAATAATCCCGGAATATTTGGGGAGTCTCTGGAAAACAGAACATAATCCCCATTGATACTTTACATCATTGTACTTCAACTATATATTTTATACCTATTTCTTTTTGGATATCTTTTGTTTAAAATAATATTTCCAATTTCAAGGATCAAAATATTATAAATCAATGTTCCTCAAACTCTTAGAAAATGTGTGGTATAAAAATAATCCCAGAAGACTTTAATTCTAATTCAGATTCTACATTGAAAATCATAGCTTCAAGTCTTTGTTAACTTCTGGTACCCAGCATCTATAAAACAAAATACATAAACAAAATATTTAACAAAAATCTGGAAGGGATGTAGGAAGGAAGGAAGGGAGGGAGGGAGGGAGGGGGAAGGGAGGGAGGGAGGAAAAGATTTACAAGCAACCTTTCTCCTCTTTGTCCCTCCCTTTCTTCCTTCCTTCCTTCTTTCCTCCTTTTCCTCCCTGCCTACCTACCTGCCTGATGCCTGCTTTCGTACAACCAATGTTTATTAGGCATATTTAAGTAAAATTCTTTTGAATAATCTTTGAATAATAGTATTATCATAATAATATTAATGACACATCTCTACAGTATCACTCTTATTGAAACATACATCAATTACATTCAGGATTTGAGTTATCACTTCAATCATATTCGTGAAACCCAGAAATTGATACAAAAATGGATGTTTATGATTCTAGGCGAGGTATTTAACAGTGTATTTAAGCCCATAACAAAATCTCTTTCAGACATTTCTCTGCAAAGCTGATACACTGCTTTTTGGTCCAGAAGATAAAATGTCATAAAGCCCTTTAAGCTGAACCATGAGATCAGGTATCAGTGTGAAAATTTAGCAGCATCTAATTGTGATTTCATTAAGGTCTTGATAGAGTCCCTGGGTTTCAGCAGTACAAAGAGGACTAGGATTCCACAGTGAACATGCAAAGCTTGATGACCATTCACTACAATTGGTATCAGTATAGTTTTATAATTTCTTGGAAAGAAACTAGTAGAAAAAGATTCTTTCCACAAAGCTGACCAATACTGTCAAATTGGTATTACCTCAATTTGGAGATAAGAAACCACCATTCCACTGAATCACAGAATGCTCTTTTCCTATTCCAGAATCAAGTTGCTAGAATAGTCTACCTTCAAAAACTGGGCATCTGTAGATAAAATCATTAATTATCCACTTTTCTACTAAAACACCAGAATACAAATAAAACTATTTTGCAATGTTACACTTATAGAAACATTATATATTGGTTTAAAAATTGTTTGAGGGATTGATTTAAAGTTCTTATATCAACTTAAAAAATAATTGTATAAGATGAGTGTACATAAAGCAAAAAAATAAAAAGAAATCTTGGTGCATATAATTCACTAAGAAGTTAATTGCTATATTGAAGAGAAGACACTAAGGATTATACTGATAGACTAGAGGTCATATTTGGCAGCCTTCTAAATTAACCCACCTCAGGGAGGTCTGGTGATTCATGGCCACATTCTGTCCCTGAATAAAGAATCTTATAAGTTCCTCAAATAGTTGATGTACTGATTGATACATAATCTATGGGCAGCGAAAAAAAAAAAAAAAAACACTGACTTATTTTGGAATCAGAAAATTTTACTAATTTTCTTGCATGTAGATGTTTTAGCTTGTAGGTTGCAATCTGAAGCCGGTGACTGTAACTTCTATGTAAAAGCATAGCTTTGATATGAGGAGTCCCTCCACCTTCTCCTAATTGCTCTTATAAAAGCCTTCTATCTTGTAATAAGTCTCCGGAATACTCCCAAATTTGATGCTGTGACTTCCCAGGTCAATCCTCACATTTAGCTTTCAATAAACCTTTATCAAATCATTTCCGCCTTAACAGCCATAATTTCAGTTGACAATATTATGTTTCCGGATTCTGGAGCAATAAGAAGACTGCCAAACAGTCATCAAAGTTTGCTGGACTCCCTAGCTGAGTATCTTACTTAACTAGATATCTCATTTTCAATATACAGCAGGTCCTTTAAAAAGACCATTTTGTTCCATTCGTTTTGTTATAAGGTTGATGAGAAAATAAAAATTGATTTCCTGGCTGGGGTCAGTTTTCTGTGTAGAATTTGCATCGTCTACCAATGTCTGCGTGGCTTTTCACCAGGTACTCGGGTTTCCTCTCATATCCTAAAGAGGTGTATGTTAATTTTTCTTTTCTTTTCTTTTCTTTTCTTTTCTTTTCTTTTCTTTTCCTTTTCTCTTTCTCTTTCTTTTTTTAATTTTACTTATTTATTTATTTATTTATTTATTTATTTATTTATTTATTTTTGAGACAGAGTCTCAATCTGTTGTCCAGGCTAGAATGAAGAGGCATAATCTCAGCTCACTGCAACCTCCGCCTCCCTGGCTCAAGCAATTCTCCTGCCTCAGCCTCCCAAGTAGCTAGGGTTACATGTGCCTGCCACCACGCCTGGCTAATTTCTATATTTTTAGTAGAGATGGGATTTTGCCATGTTGGCCAGGCTGACCTTGAGCTCCTGACCTCAAGTGATCAGTCGGCCTCAGCCTTGTTAATTGTATTGGTGTGTGCACGTTGTCCCAATTTTGGAATGAGTGTGGGTGTGTATGTGAGTGAGCCCTTCAATGGAATGGAGTCCTTTCCAAGGTTGAGTCCCTTCTTGTGCCCTTAGCTGCTGGGATAGGTTCCATCAACCATGAACAAGAATAAGCAGGTAGGAAAATGAAAGAATGAATGAATGAATGAATGAATGAATGAATGAATAATACAAATTATTGCAAGATAAACATGTGTAAAGTCTGTGATAATCATACAAATGCACAACAATAGACAATGTGATATGAAAGCACTCAGCAAGAATGCTGTTGGTTGTTTTTGAAATGTGTGGTGGTAAGAGGTGCTCCTTACAATTTTTGCTTTGCATACCTTTTATTTTTTTATTTAACCCACCGCTATGACCACCGTGATTCACTGGTTCACCAAGAACTGGGGAAATAATTATCTTACTTTTAAAAATCTTTCTTAAATGTATCTATAGCTCATATTTATTTCAATGTTTAATATTGGAAGTGTTTTGGTCTTTATTTAGAAGGTTGGTGGTGTTATTATAGCCAGAAATACACCTTGGAAAA
Organism: Rhinopithecus roxellana; assembly: GCF_007565055.1. Taxonomy (NCBI): domain Eukaryota; kingdom Metazoa; phylum Chordata; class Mammalia; order Primates; family Cercopithecidae; genus Rhinopithecus; species Rhinopithecus roxellana. The sequence continues at coordinate 67,697,433 of NC_044554.1, forward strand.
TTAACTCTCGTTTATGTCAATTTGCCTAGGGTCTAATTGTTTTCATTATTCATTGTTTCATTTAAAGTCACAGTTTCCAAGTACCTATGGATGATGTTAAGCGAGGGCTTACTGTATATAAAATTAAACTCAATATATTTAACAGCTGTTCTTCTATTCACACACCCATACATACACATCAAATAAAAGGAAAACATCTTGGGTTGCTTTGTTCTTTTGTGTGTGTGTGTGTGTGTGTGTGTGTGTGTGTGTGTGTGTGTGTTTAAACATGGTAGGAAGCCCATTATTCATTTGCTGGGGCCAGCAGCCTGAGGGTTGTTTTAAAGTTTTCTTGTGGCTATGTCAATGTCATCTTCAGTAAGATACATTAGTTTTCCCTTCTCAATGAATATATCTCTCCTTTTCTCTCTCCTTTGGCAGTGATTCTTCTTTTCTTCTTTATTTTAGATTTTCATTATTTCTTGATCACGGTTACTATTATAACGTTGTGAATGATTTCCTCTCTTTCTCTCAAACTCTTCCCATTATAGTCTCGTAAATAATTTTGATGCTCTCCCAGAGTAATCTTTTTTTTTAAATCAATGAATGATGTCATTTTCTGGTTAATAGTTATTTATTGTTGTTAGGATGAAATGCAAATTCCTGATTATGGTGTACAATACTCCCGCAATATGATCTTTTCTTTTTACTCAGCACCACATATGCTTTGTATTTCAGACATGCTAAGGTATTTAAAGTTTTTCAAATTAGTTATACTTTTGCATGCCTCCACTAATTTCCTCTATCTGGATCCATCTTCTGCCCTTTTCTTTACCTGATTGGTTTCTTGAACAGAAGAAAAACTATCTCCCTAGATGTCATCTCTTAACTGTAATAAAAGTATTCTTGAAGCACCTTGTAAATTTTTAAAATCTAACTTGCTATAGATGCCCTTTCACTGCGAATGCCCTATATGTGCAGAATAAACAGATTATTAAAGTGCAATGCCTAATTTCAAAGTTGTATTCATTTGGGAAATAATAAAATATCTGAAAATCTAGTATGTGTAAGAACATATAACATCTTTTATTGTAGGAGTTTTCTCTACCAATTTTTATAAAACCCAACTTCTAATCTTTTAAAAGCCACCTTTCCCTTAACAAGTCTGTGTCAACATCCTCTCAAGTGACCACCATATCCCTTTAATGCATTATCAACACTGCTGGCAGACTGATGTTTCTGAAATATAGATTGAATTCTGTAACTTCCCAGCTTAAAAGCTTTCAATGGCACCACGACGTCTATGGGATAAAATTCAAACTTGGTGACATTGCCTTCGTGGCCTACTAAAACTTGACTCTAAATTAAGTTTGATGCTTTATCTTCTACAAATCCCCCTCTGATTCTAGCGACAAGAAACCATATCATCCTTTGAACCTACCATAACTCCTAACACCTCTTGCTACTGCATGTTATTTATTTTTCTTAAATACCATTTGCACTTGGAAAATCAATACTTACACAACTACATTTCCTTTCAAGTTTTTCTTCACTGCCCTCTCCCTTATTGTATTAGTTACTCATTATTTCATTGTCCCAAATATCTAATATCTAATGCACTGTTCTGCTATGTTGTATTTTCACTTAGAATGAACATTTATCTATTAGACTGGAGATTCCTCACATACACAAGCTATGTTTATTTTTCTTTGTTCTTCAAGGGCTTATCACACAATATGTTCTAAGGGATTTACACATGTTTATAAAATGAATGAAAAAACAGAATAAAAGTCTGCACTCAAAACCCTACATATATATTTGGTTTATTATTATTTTATTCTTTATTATTTTATTCATCTTGATGATTAAAACATATTTTCAATCCATATAATACATATACTAATACAAATATATATTATATATTTGTGTATTATACATATACAAACATGTATTACACATACAAAGACCAGTATAAGGTGTATATTCATAGTTTAAATAATCATAATGATAATAAAAAGAATACTCCTACTTACCATAAGTTAATGGATACTTTGATTAAGTAAATATTATATTGTGTGCCACGGTGTAAACGTGGCATTATATAAGCCCTTGGATGATGGTACTAGCAAAGGCACAGGGGCTAGAAAGGCAAACCCAAATCTTAGAGAAACACCTATTCCAATAAAAATGGACTACTGTCCTCAACAGTTTGGACAAGTCTTATATAATCAATATATTGCTAAGTGATTGGCATGTCCCATTAGTTGACACTACTCTATTGGGCACTCTATGTTTTTCTCTGATGTTGGCAGGATGGACTATCAGCAATGGCAATAGTGAGATTTGACAAAGAAAGGAAAACCTTGTTTTCGAGCTGTTCTCTTCATGGGCTCATTGTTCAAGTTGGGATGGCTTAGTGGCTGAGACAAATTCTGCTTTATATCTTTAAAAGGATTCCACTGATTTCTGTTATTTTTAAGTGCCTCCTCTGTATTGAATACTTTTAGGTAGATATCAATGTGAGACACAGTTTCTTATGCTGTTTGCCCACTTTCATGATCTATTCATGTTCTTCTTCTGCAAAATTCTTATTGTTTCTTCACTGAAGCTCAAACTTGCTCTTATTAGATAACCCAATGTTGCATTTTTCAGGAATTTACTTCTTCACATAAATTATTGTTTGTTCTAGACCTGTGAATTTCCAAATCCAAATGCACCATTTCAATTATGCAATAAAATAAAATAAAATAAAAATAAAACATACTGCGTATGTTTGACCTCACTCCTGGAGACCTGCTCTTTTTGTATAGTCAACAGATGTTCCACATGCAGTGTTTCTGTTTCTGCTGGGCTCTGTAGCACATAAGAATCTGGTTTTCCAACCGTGCTTAGTTCTCTTCTGCAGATGGCCTGACCCTGAAATACATGCAACATTTTTATCCATCTTGGATACTTCTGACACCACCAAATTTAAGAGCCGCGTGGCTAATGTCCAGGGAAATCTGCACTGCACTAGAACCATAGTTCTAATTGTAAAACAAACAAACAAACAAAAAACAACAACAAAACAAAACAAAAAACCCACTAAGTTCTATGACTCTACCTTAGTGGTAGAATTTGTGAGGAAGAATAACCTATCCTTCGTTTTAGGAAGCAAGTCCTTATTGATGTGGCAGGACTGTAATCTTTCTGGAGTCCATTTACCACTTCTGGGATACACGTAACTTACTAGGGTGTCCAGACTCCTTATTTCAGACCAAGTAAAATTAGCATAATGAAACGAATACAGTGACCAGTGTAATGCCCCATAAAATTATAAGATATACCCAAGGTCTCAGAAGACTATCATGTGATCAAATCAAGGACATTATCATACCCCTGGTCCAAAACTGTCAATGAATAGAGTAATATAAAAGTATATTACTTCTGATACATTTTTATTGATGGAGATAGAAGAGAATGTGTTCTCAGCCGGGCGCGGTGGCTCAAGCCTGTAATCCCAGCACTTTGGGAGGCCGAGACGGGTGGATCACGAGGTCAGGAGATTGAGACCATCCTGGCTAACACAGTGAAACCCCGTCTCTACTAAAAAAATACAAAAAACTAGCCGGGCGTGGTGGCGGGCGCCTGTAGTCCCAGCTACTCGGGAGGCTGAGGCAGGAGAATGGCGTGAACCCGGGAGGCGGAGCTTGCAGTGAGCTGAGATCCGGCCACTGCACTCCAGCCTGGGCAACAGAGCGAGACTCCGTCTCAAAAAAAAAAAAAAAAAAGAGAGAGAATGTATTCTCTACATCAATAGTGACATCCAAGTACCAGAGTTATATTCTGTTCCAGAAACACATCCAGCAAAGCAGTTGCACATATGGTATCATCCTTTAGGTTTATATTAATCCTCTATTACCCAGTATAGGCCATCTATGTTTTGAAAGGGCCATACAGGTAAACTAAATAGAGATATCATAAAAGCAATTACCTCGGACTCCTCAAAAACTTCAAAGTTGTCAATAATTCCTGCAATTCTTCCTGATGTATAGTACTCTTTTTTTATTTACAGTCTTGGCCTTGAGGGCAAGAGGGAAGATGCTGGAGTTTTCTGTTGGTCTTTCCTTCTGTAATGGCTCACACTCAACAGGTCAGGAACTAATAAGATTATAAGTATATCCATCCTAGTGTTACAAGTGAATTCCATGGAAATTGCCACTGTGACTTGATCTGGACTCCATTTATTACCTGAATTCCATAACACCTTTCTCAATCCAAGGAGCTATGACTGTGTTTCACATCAGCAATATCACTGCCAGCTTAGACGCTGAACTAAAAACCCCTGAAAGATATGAGTAATCAAATTTGCCCAGTGTACATTTATTCTGGTAAAGGATCTTAATGGAACATATGTTGAATATACTTGCATTGGCATTACACAGTCCTTCTTCTAGGTGATCTAGTTCTCCTATTGAGCTCTGGGCTGAGAACTGACTTATACACGAAAAGGGTCTAAGAGATTGCAATTTTCTATTGCTTGTCATCTTTTGATTATGCAGGTTATATAATCAAATCACAACTTAGTTGGCTGCCTTTGTATTTAATTCCTAGAAAAACTACGATACATTACTTACCTGTAGGATAAGTCACTCTTGTTTCTTTTACTGTCATGAGGTTTCTTATGGTCATTTTACTCACCTTATCTGTTGGTTAAATGTTGTCAATAGGCTCCTGCCATTCCAAAACCACTTAATCTCTGTCAATAGTTGATATGGTTAGGTTTTGTGTCCCCACTCAAATCTCACCTTGAATTGTAATCCACATAATCCCCATGTGTCAAGGGAGAGACCAGGTGTAGGTAATTGAATCACAGGGGAGGTCTGCCTCATGCTGTTCTCTTGATAGTGAATAAGTTCTCATGAGATCTGATGGTTTTATAAGGAGCTTTTCCCCCTCTGCTTCCTACTTCTTCCTGCCGCCTTTTGAAGAAGGTGCCTTGCTTCCCCTTCACCTTCTGCCATGACTATAAGTTTTCTTACAGCCATGCTGAACTGTATGTCAATTAAATGTCTTTCCTCTATAAATTACCCAGTCTTGGGGAATAAGAACTCAGCTTATTCATAGTATCTCCTATTGTCAAATACTGTCAACAGAGCTTAGCTAGGATTAAGCTTCTCAAAGATATTGCTTCCTTGGAAGAAATGTGGATTTACACTTGTATTTTGAGTTTAGACATTCAAGAGCTTCAATGGCTTTTTTTTCTCTAGATATGCTCTCTTGGGCCATGATTTGCAGAATCATATTGTTTTCACGGTTATCAAATTGCTATTACATTGCTATAGCCACAATTCCCCAATACCATGCTTGTAATCTACATATTAGTTTATGTCTCCAAGACACCACATGATAATGTGAATGTGATGTTGATGCATAGCATGGGTTACCAATTTCCAGTTTTACCATTGATAGGAATGTTTTCTGTTAATTTCTTGAACATGTGCAGAATCCAATTGCAGAACCTGTAGGGAAGGTCTGTTTTCTGACACGATTACTTGTATCAATTACTGGAACAGGTAAGACTCTATCAGAAAATATATTGTTCACCTGGCTAAGATAAATAAAAACAGTTAATATAAAGAATTTAAATAAAGGTGTGGTCATAGTGAATGGCAACAAACAGAAGAGAGGAAGGCACAATGGGACAAGCCAGAGCAGTGAACAATTACCTAGGCCTGAAGGGGCGTGAAGATGGGGAGTTTGTTGTGACAGAGAAAGTGGGTGTAGTTGCTGAAGGTGCCACTCCGTGATGTACTGGTGATGGTCATAAAGCTCACTATGGCAGATGGCCAGCATCTCTTCCCAACTCCACAAACCATCACAACCTATGATATCATAGTGATACTGAAATTGGTATTGACAGCTTGATATTACTGATATTAGCTATGGTGCAATGATTTACACTACAGAATTTAGAAACTTCTAAAAACAAGCTTTTTAAAAATTTTTTGTTATACTTTAAGTTCTAGGGTACATGTGCACAACGTGCAGGTTTGTTACATATGTATACATGTGCCATGTTGCTGTGCTGCACCCATTAACAAGTCCCCTGGCACCTGGCATGCAGCTATTGACCTAGAAGATGTATTTTTCTTCACCCTATTCCATAAATAACAATAGAAGTACACAAAAACCAATGGCAACAAAAGCCAAAATTGACAAATGGGATCTAATTAAACTAAAGAGCTTCTGCACAGCAAAAGAAACTACCATCAGAGTGAACAGGCAACCTACAGAATGGGAGAAAATTTTTGCAATCTACTCATCTGACAGAGGGCTAATATCCAGAACCTACAAAGAACTCAAACAAATTTACAAGAAAAAAACAAACAACCCCATCCAAAAGTGGGCAAAGGATATGAACAGACACTTCTCAAAAGAAGACATTTATGCAGCCAACAGACACATGCAAAAATGCTCATCATCACTAGCTGTCAGAGAAATGTAAATCAAAACCACAATGAGATACCATCTCACACCAGTTAGAATGGTGATCATTAAAAAGACAGGAAACAACAGGTGCTGGAGAGGATGTGGAGAAATAGGAACACTTTTACACTGTTGGTGGGACTGTAGACTAGTTCAACCATTGTGGAAGACAGTGTGGCGATTCCTCAAGGATCTAGAACTAGAAATACCATTTGATCCAGCCATCCCATTACTGGGTATATACCGAAAAGATTATAAATCATGCTGCTATAAAAACAAGCTTTTTTTTTTTCTTTCAGAGAGCTGATTGTTAAACATATACCTACAGACCAATAGGACCACACAACAGAACTTGTGACTGTTGGTAAAAAAACAGAAGTGTGGGAGCTGACGTATTAATCATTTACTCTGTCATTCCTTGCATGTCCAGCTAGTGTCCCTCATTTATTGGCAGAGCAAAATTGTAAGTCAGAAACCAGGAGAGTCATGTAATATTGTCAGTAAATGCTGGTTTCCAAGGGTGCAGAACAAGGTCAAAAAGACTAGAGAGAGACAATCTAAGTAAAACATATTTAGCACAAGCGGTTATTAAATAAACTTGTGTCAAAATGTACAGAATAAGAAATAGCTCTTAGCAAAGGCTTCAGTGAATAAGTGACAAATACAAGAGACATCACTTGTAAAGTCCCTTAAGTGTGACTAACTTGGGACTTTCCTTGGACTGAGAAGGGCAGTGTGACTGTTGTACAGGGAATGAGAGAGAGCGTGAAAAGATATGAGTTAAGGAAGTTGAAATGGACTAGATAATATAGTTTTTAATAGGCCATAATAAAGGATTTATTATTTCAAATAACTTTTGATATGTTATTTATATACAATAAAATTCACCAATTTTAAGTTTGAAATCTGATTTGTTTTAGTAACTGTGTAAAGCCAAGTAAGATATCAAACACATTTCTTACCTGAAAAAGTTTCCTTCAGTCCTTTGCAGTGGATTCTCTCTCCTGATTTTCAACTTAAGGCAACCAATAATTTTCCGACACCAGATTTTTCATCTTCCAGAATTTTATGTAAATAAACTTTAATCTTTTGTATTTAATCCTTTCTCTTAGCACAGTTTCTATTGTGAGATTGATCTATGTTTTTGTGTATGTTTGTATTACTGAGTAATATTTTATAGGGTAGATATTACAATCTGTTTTGTTTTTTAATTCACCAGTTGAGGGATATTTGGGTTCCCTCCTACTTTGAGGTATAAATAATGCTGCTCTAGATTCAAGTTTACAGATCTTCATGTAGATATGTGCTTTAATTCTCCTAAGAAAATAATAAGGGTATTAAACTGTTGGGTCTTGCAGGAAATGTATGTTTAAGTTTTTAAATATACAGTTTTACAAAGTCGTCAAATTTTATATTTCTAACATCAATGTGTAAGTTTCATTTGTTCCACATTTTTACCAGGACTTGATATTATCAGTCTTTTTAACAAATACTTTTGTTATTCGTAAATTTGTAGTGGCATCTTATTTTTATTTTGTTTACATTTTCCTAACTGTTGATATCAAGCATGTGCCTTGAGTTTACTAAAAACTTACACGTTCTCTTGTGTGGAATACCTGTTTAAATTCTCTAATGAATTTTTAATTGAGTTGTTTCTCTTATTATTGTTAGGTAGTGAGTGCTCCTTATATAATTCTCGATACATGTTCTTCATCAGATAAATAAGTTCCATATATTTTCTCATAGTCTGTGGTTTCTTTTTTGACTTACTGAATTTCATTTTTGAAGAGTATTTTTTATCTTAATAAAATGTTTCACCAAATCTTTCATTTTATGTATCACTAATTATTGTTCCATTTATTTATTTATTTATTTATTTTATTTTATTTTATTTTATTTTTTATTTTTTTTTTTGAGGCAGAGTCTCACTCTGTCGCTGGGGCTGGAGTGCAGTGGCCAGATCTCAGCTCACTGCAAGCTCCGCCTCCCGGGTTTATGCCATTCTCCTGCCTCAGCCTCCCGAGTAGCTGGGACTACAGGCGCCCGCCACTTCTTCGGCTAGTTTTTGTATTTTTAGTAGAGACGGGGTTTCACCGTGTTAGCCAGGATGGTCTCGATCTCCTGACCTCGTGATCCGCCCGTCTCGGCCTCCCAAAGTGCTGGGATTGCAGGCTATTTATTTCATTTTAAACAGCTTTATTGAGGTATAACTTACATACAATAAATGTATGCACTTTAAGTGTACAATTTAATGATATATTTTGTAAATTTGCAGAGTTGTGTAACCATCCCAATCCACTTTTAAAACAGTTATTTTACTCCACAATAATTATTTATGCTAATTTCCATTTAACTAGTATTCTTGTTCCTAGGCTAGTGGATCACTAATCTACTCTCTCTGTCTAGGTTTGCCTTTTCCGGATAACTAATACAAATGGAGTCACACAGTATGTGGAATTTTGTGACTGGATTCTTTTACTTAGCATATATTATTTTTAGGTTCATCCATGTTGTACTCTTAGTTATATTTATTTATTTTTTTGTTAAGTAGTATTTCAATGTATGGTGAAACTACATTTTAGAATTATTCACATGTTGATAGACATTTCATCTGCTTATACTCACTGATTTTTATGACTGATGCTACTAAAAAATTTGTACGCATGTATTTATGTGGTCTCAAATTTTTACTTCTCTCAGGTAGTCACGTAGGAGTGGAATTCCTGGCATGATAAAATTTAAAAACCCACCAAACTATAGAACTACATTTACATTCTTAGTTATTGGTAGTTTTTGTAATAGAAAGGTATTATATTTATTCAAATAATTTTCTATAGCAATTGATATGATCACATTGTTTTTTATTATCATCATAATAGATATTTATGAAATTTTAGATATTAGTCCCAATTTAATTTCCAGGGGAAATAAAAAGTACATTTGGTCATAATATATTTAGACATAATTGAAAAAGTTTTGTTCATCTTTTAAGAATTTTTGAAGCTATATCATTTGCACTATTAGTTTAGCTCTCTTTTATAGTGATGCTTTTGTCTGGTTAAGCTATTAATAAACTTAATATTAAAATTATAAAGTCAATTTGAAAGTCTTCCTTCCTCTTATATCTTTCCCTAGGTTTTTGATAGAAATGGTCATTGAAACCACTCGGGCCTGGACATTATTTATGGGAAAGTTTTTAATTATACATTTATTTTTTAATTATCAGAATTATTTAATTTTGAATTATTTTTTGGTCAATTTTTTATTACGTGTATTTCATTGAATTTATATAATTCAACAAGTAGTTAAATTTATTGACTTAATGTTGGTTATAATATTTCATTAATATTCTTTTAAGATTGCAAGATCTTTCAAAGTTTGAAAGAAATTCTCTTCCATTATTGACATTGATAAACTTTAAAAAAAGTATTTAAAAATATTTCATCCTTTATTCATCCTTCATTCTCTTATTCCTTCTTGTCATAGGCTTATCAATACAATAAAAAGTTTTAGAAGTCATCTTTTGATTGTATTGATTTTTCTGTATTTTCTACTTAATTGATTAATGTGTCTTAATTTATTACTTTCTTAAATTTACTCTAGGTTTATTTTGCTCTTTTTTTCCTTACGTAATCTTAACAAGAAAACTCAGATTATTAATTTTAGAGCTGTCTTCTTGTAAAAAAAATTAGAATAATACATACTCTCCATCCAGTGTTCTAGCTGTATTCTGCAAATTATCATGTGTTTATTTTTATTATCATTCAATTAATAGTAATTTATCATTTTGAATTTTTCTTTTTTTTTTTTTTTTTTTTTTTTTGAGACGGAGTCTCGCTCTGTTGCCCAGGCTGGAGTGCAGTGGCCGGATCTCAGCTCACTGCAAGCTCCGCCTCCTGGGTTTATGCCATTCTCCTGCCTCAGCCTCCCGAGTAGCTGGGACTACAGGCGCCCGCCACCTCACCCGGCTAGTTTTTTGTATTTTTTAGTAGAGATGGGGTTTCACCATGTTGGCCAGGATGGTCTCGATCTCCTGACCTCGTGATCCGCCCGTCTCGGCCTCCCAAAGTGCTGGGATTACAGGCTTGAGCCACCGCGCCCGGCCATTTTGATTTTTTCTTTGATTCATGGATTACACAGCAGTGTTTTGTTTTGTTTCCAAGTAGCTGGGATCTTTTATTTATGTTTTTTGTTACTATTCAACTACACTGCAGTGGAGTTTGAAAACATATTTTGTGTAATTTTAGTCCTTATACATTTACATAGATTGATTTCAGAAACCTGTATCACATGTAGTTGAAAAGACATTCATTTTACCTTATCTCAGCATAGCATCTGTATCTATCTGAAGCTTAAGGTTTACACAGTAATTTTTTTTCTTTCATTTATTTTCAAACTGTATATACCTTTAATTTTAAGGTGTATTTCTTGTTGACAGCGATTTTCTTTTTAATTAAAAATATGTTCTGATAATATCTTCCCTTGTTCTACATGTATAATCCATTAATATTTAATATAATGACTGGTATGGTTGGATTAGAGTTTCCCATTTTATTTATTTTATTCTACTTAACATTTTTTGGATTATTTAATAACTTTTAAGATTCCTGTCACTATTTAATTCTACGTTGACTTAAGAAAGAAAACATAATAGTCAACCCAGAATAAAAATTTAGATATTATATATATCTTATATATATAATACATATATATATGATGAAATATATATACATTGCTTGGGGGTACTGGGATGTGAACTAAAATAGGTAAACTCTGCTAAAGTGTTTATGTTTGGTGATGAATGGGGATGAAGAATCATGCGAGTAAGTCATCATGTGAATAATTTATATATAAATAAGGTGGATATGTACACACACTGTTTCTACACATATATACACATATGTATACACTGGTCACCTAATGTGTATACATAGTGCGTGTATATATTCACCTTATTTATATATATATATTTCACACATGACTATCTGACTCACAAGACTCATCAACCCTCTTCGTCACCAAACATGAACACAATACATGTATATAAATAAATAAATAAATATATATATATATATATATTCACCTTATTTTGGTATCTATGGTTTCTAATGAGAAGCTAATCAAGTTATTGTCCCATTCTGTGTAATATTGGTTTACTTTTTGCCAATTAAATATTTTCATTTTTCTTTGACTTTCAACATTATACTAAGCCTCAATGTGTGCACGCTTGTTTTCATTTTGTCTGACATTTATTGAGATTCTTCTATTTGTAAATTTCTGTCCATCACATTCAGGAGCTTTTTTGACATTATTTCAACTCTCCTGACTGACTGGAGTTTTGTGCTTTCACTGTTCAGGTTCCTCAATCTGAAAAGACTGCTATTCTATTTAAGCCTATGCTAAAATCCTTGATGGCAGAAATGTACTCACATGAATCATCCTTCCCCTTCTTCATCAAACATAAACACATCAGCAGAGTTTGCTTGTTTAGCTCACCTGCTAGTACCTTCAAGTGATTGCTTTCTGTTTTTTATCTAAATATCTAGTGGTTTTTGTGGGTGATAGGGAGGTTATCTGGTAGGTCTCTGGTCCTGCATTACTGGAAACAAAATGTCAGTTTATTTGGAAAACACTTATAATTTTACTGAAAACAATTTTTGACTTTTAAGAAGAATTTTATTGTTTACCTTCTAAAAACACTCATTCTGTAAACTATGTGAATTGTATGGCACCAAATGTGATTGTTACAGTTTGTTCAGAAGGATCATTAAAAAATCTAGGAAGAGATCAAATGTTCATATTTGAAATCTTTATGATAGTAAGCCCTCACAATCATAAACCTAATATATTTCATTATTTACTTTTTGTAGCATTGTTAAAATTTTCTTATAGTCTGCATGTGAGAATCAATGCAAATGTACAATAGCCTTTTGTTTTTGAGACGGAGTCTCGCTCTATTGGCAGGCTGGAGTGCAGTGGTGTGATCTTGGCTCACTGCAACCTCCACCTCCCAGATTCAACCAATTCTCCTGCCTTAGCCTCCTGAGTAGCTGATACTACAGGTGCGTGCCACCACGCCTGGCTAATTTTTGTATTTTTAGTAGAGACGGGGTTTCACCATATTGGCCAGGATGGTCTCGATCTCTTGACCTTATGATCCACCCACGTCGGCCTCCCAAAGAGCTGGGATTACAGGCGTGAGCCACCATGCCCGTCCTACAATAGCATTTTTTAAGAAACGTATCAAAAGAAAACAATCTGTTGTAATTGAGATTAAGATTGTTCATTAGAGAATTCTATATTATAAGGGAAATTTAGAAGGAACAAATTAATATGTACAGGTTGTATTTTTATAAGTAATTATTCTGTATGCATATGAAATAATGTTAAGAATTCATTTGAAATTATACCTTAGAATATCTAATTTCTTTAAAATTATTAGAAAATAGCAAAGGTGAAAAATACAAATGTGAGATTATAACACTGTGCATTTATATTAATATTTTACGTATATATACATGTGTATCAATTTTCTTAATATCTATGGATGTTTTAAGTGTTCCTTTTTTCTGTGTTCATATTTTTGCACTTCTAAATGTTTCACACATTTTGAAACAAATATAGATTACAATTATAATTTAGAAAATACATTTTAATGAGCAGATGTATTATAAGACAAATGTCTCATATATTCCAAATTATAATATAATAACTTTTCAGAAACTATAGAGAAATAATGTGTTTTCTCACTACAGTATGGGCATAATACTTTCAACATTGATATGGATATTTTGTGGAAAGAGCAAGAGATATAAAATCCCAGATATCAAGTTTAATAAATCAATGCTATAAATTTAAACAGTCAAACATTTGCCCACTATTTAACTAGACATTTAAAAAATAATCTGAGAGTGAAGACATATGATATTTTCTCATTTTCAAATTTTTGACTGATCTACTCCACACTCACAACAGTTTATTCTCCCTGGTAACAAGAAACGATATAAGAAAAAGTTGTCAACATACTTTTCCTCTTTAACAAGAAAGATCAAAAAGATAATTAGCTTACCCAAAGATCCTAGAATCTGTTACCTTTCCAAGGTGACACAGAGCCCTGTGAGTACAGAGCCCTTTGAGAATCTCTGAGTACAAAGGCTGAACTATTTATAGTGTGCTGCTATTATGTCCACTACATAACCATTATAGTTGGGTGAGGAAGTAAATATCCCATCACTTTAATGATTAAAATTTATTCTAGTTGTTTTATTATCAAATATTGGCAACTTCTGGGTTAATCGTGATTAGCAAATCTGTCTTATGCTATCTTATGCTATCAGCATAGAGTTTTAAAATTTTTAATTACTTAGCAAAAGCTAAAAATCAGAAATTTCTCATTTAAATATAGATTTCTATTCTTTGCTAAGAACTAGATTTGACAACAATGAGCCTACATTCCCTGTGGAAAAAAATCAGCTGGAGCTAAATAGCTGCCATCCATCTCACCCAACTCTTTGCAGTTTGTCAAAACTCCATCACTCTCTTCTATTTAGACCTAAGATGCTTCATAAATTTGTCTGTTCCCTGTTTGTGTCCTATAAGCAATTTTTGTTTTGCTTGATTCTTGCCATTTAATTTTCCTGATAATTAGAAAGGTGACTATTTTTATTGTGTAATAATAAAAATATCATTTCTAATGATAAAAGCAGTGATTTTCACACGTATTTTGTAGAACATCCTTTTTTTCAAACAAAATATTACAAGAAATAATATAATTGAAAATAAACATTTTTCCCTTTGAAGGATTCCACTTAGTGTTCTCCTCTCCTTGTCTTTTCTCACCTCCAGAGGTGTTCTTTGGTGTGAAGTGTAATCTCTTCCAGGAAAAGCAAGGCATCTAACAATCTCAAAGCTTCCTAGAAGTAGAATTTGCAAATACCCACTAACATAATTATTCACATTATCGTACATGATGGATACCTTATTTTAGTGAAGATTTTCTAAATTGAGACTTACAATTGTAAACATCTATATAACTCTGTAACTTAGTCCATCAAGTGTAGAACCAAGCATCAAGATCCTATACAAACTTCAAGGATGCAGAAGTACTATAAAGAGTCTCATTCTAAGTGAAACAAACCCAGAAGGCGTTATCACAATGTAGTTCTCAGCTTGGCACCCCAAGACTATGCTTTAGGACGTTTACCATGTGTTTGCTTTTGTCTCCAGTTACATACATACAGCTTTGATAATGAGCGCTAAACTCAGAAGTACTCAACTGTTATTTTCCTCTTCATTGATTTTTTAATCTCAAGGTGACCTAGTCTGATTTATGCCTGTATCTGCTATACAAAATTCCCAATACATCCTAGCAGGCTATGCAAAAGGTAATAAAAGTTACAAGCCATCTATCTAAAACTACCTGGGTAATGAAAGCTCATTTCGAAGAGCTGAATAGATAAGATATTGATTCTGGTAAAAGACAATGTATGCTCCACTCATGGGTTGGTAATAGAGTGAATGGAATTAAGAGAGGCTGGCTGTCACCACAAATAACCTAAATCTCCTCATGAACTGAGATGGTTTCTAAACGTGTGAAACTTTCAACTTGAGGAACTTAAAAAATATAGCACTGTCAAGTAAAGCTGAATGAATGTTAAAAATAATTTTCTTAATAAGGATCCAGATACTTGATATAGCTCTTCAATTAAAGTTAGTCCAAGTTACTAGTCTGCCCCACATATTAAATTGAAGAAACTTCGTTCTTCATTACTTTGTTAAACAGAATCTGACTGCTTTTAGCTGTTTTTTTGTTTTGTTTTGTTGCTTATTTGCTACTGTTTATAGAGCCTTTTTGGGACCCAGTATTGAATAGTGAATGAAACATCAATAGTGACTGAGTTTAAAGAATTTATATTCTAATGGAAGAGACCAAAAAAGAAAAGGTTAAATGCACAATACGATATTCTGTAGTAAAAATAAAAGAAAAAAGTGCTACAGAGGAAAATTAATCAGTGTAAGGATAGGCTATTAGGGAAACAGGGATACTTTTCTCAATAGAGTTGTCAAGGAAAGCCTGTTTGAAGTTGCTGATATTTGAGCAGAGAATTGAGTGAAGTGATACTCCAGTTATATTAAGTTATATTAAGCTTTCTAACCTGTGGGAATATCACTTATAATTCCTTGGGAAAAAAAATAGGCATTTTTTTTAACAAGAAGAGAGTCAAAAATATTTGAAAAAGAATATGACTAATTGGGTATGAGATCTTAGAGCTATCCAGGGATCAGGTAAATAAGGATCTTATGGGGACCCTGTTAAATCATGTAGATGTTGATATAAATATGTTTGGAAGGCTGGGCAGAAATTTTGAGTAGAAGAATGAGAGTCATTTTCAAAGAATTTATCTGGTTGTTGAGATATTGTAAATTCAAGTTCTGATTTGATCCAGTCCTGGTTAGTGAGCTATATGAAGTCCCTTCTATCTTTGGAGGCAGCTCTTTGAGGAGGGAGTGTTGGTTAAAGGCTTTTAAATGTCTATCCACTCATGGTAGAGGACCTTTCATACTTAAGTTCTACGTTCCTCTCAGTACACATTAGAATTCCTGGGTTACAGCAAAATGTAAATTAATTACTTCACCTTGTATTTCTGCTCCAAAGTCCACTAAGTCTGTAGTTTCACCCTGATTCCTCTTACACACTTTTGCTCCATGGAGAAATTTGCCTTCTTTTTGAGTGTGTCTACCACATATTTATTTATATGTGTATATTTTTAAATTATATTATTAGGACAGAGAAGAGTAGCTTAATACATAAAACCAGAGCACCACTGAGAAAACTTCAGAAAAATAATTATTATTTTCTTTTTCTTGCTGCTCTTTGTCAGGATGGTAACTACTAAGGGATCACTTTCCAGTTTCTCATTGATTTTTTTCTTATTTGCTTTAAACCAGTTAATGATATGATATTTTACAAGTTATGTTAGCAACTTTCCAGTCTTCATCAAAATATTATTTTTTGCTGTAGATGTTCCTGTGTTTTTAATATGCCATGTATATAATTAAGCACGTTATCTAAATTGGTTTAATCATGTCTCTTCTTCTTAATATCTCAGTTTATATCACCATATATTCTGCTCCAGAAAAGATTACTCTTAAACCCCAGTAAATATAGAATGTCCTGCCAGAAAAATCAAGATAGAATTGGTTCCATTAATAATATTATTTACAAGTAAAGTTTTGTACACTACTGATGATGTAATTAAGATACACAATATCATCAACTGGTTATAGCAAATATAACATGCTGACTGTAGCAAAATACACTGTAAAGTGTATTACAAGTTGAAAATCAAGAAGGTCAAAAATAAAAGGAAAAGGAAATAAAAAGATAGTGTTTTAGTACATTTGAGATACTATAAAAATACTACAAACTGGGTAGCTTATAAACAACAGAAATTTATTTCTCATAGTTCTGAAAGCTGAGAAATCCAAGAACAAAGCACTGCCAGATTTGCTGTCTGATTAGGGTCTGTTTCTCATGCATGGTAGCTTCTCCTGGGACCTCACTTGGTGGAAAGGGCAAACGAGCTCCCTCAGGCCTCTTATAAGGGCACTAATTCCATTTATATGGGCTCCACCTTCATGATCTAATCACCTCTTAAAAGTTCCACCTCCTAATATCATCACCTTGAAGACTGGGATTTCAAAGTATGAATTTGGGGAAAATACAAGCATTCAGGCCTTAACAAGTACGATAGCTTAGGATGATGAACACTTATTTAATGCAATTTTTAGTCTGTTTTAATATATGATATAGAAGGAAACATGTCAGTAATTATTTTTATATGTCTGACATAGCATGTGATAATTTAAGTAAATATCTTAGAATACTTATCAGTAAGCTTTTACTGTCTGAAAACACCTTTTTTGCACTGCAGTAGTCCCCCCTTACGGCTTCACTTTGTGCAGTTTCAATTACCCTTGGTTAATCGTGGTCTGAAAATGCTAAATGGAAAATCCCAGAAATAAACAATTTAAAACAAAGTTTTTAAAGTGCGTGCAAAATAATGAGTAACGTGATAAAATATCAATCGGTCCTGCTCAATCAGACCTACCCAGGTCACGAAATAGCCCTTTGTCCATTGTATCCATGCTGCAAATGGTACTTATCTCTTAGCCACTTAATAACTGTATTGGTTATCAGATTTTAAAAATAACCCTCCCAGGTTCAAGCAATTCTCCTGCCTCAGCCTCCTGAGTAGCTGGGATTACAGTCAAGTGCCACTAAGCCCAGCTAATTTTTGTATTTCTAGTTGAGACAGGGTTTGCCATATTGGCCCAGCTGATCTCAAACTCCTAACCTAAGGTGATCTGCCTGCCTGGGCCTCCCAAAATTCTAGGATTACAGGTGTGAGCAAATGCGCCTGGCCCATATCTCAGTTTTGACTCTTACTTTATGTTTTCATATATGTTAAAATATTAAAGTTCTAATTAAGTTTACAATCAAACCATAGTTATGACGTGTTATATAAAAGGTATTAAAAGACAAAAGTTTGGTTAAAATTTAGAGGAAAATATAATCTATAGATGATTGTTTTGACAGTTATTGACATTATTTAGACATTTACTTTTGTCAGTGTTTTTATTTCTTTTAGTCATACTTAATACTCTTAAATCAAAGCTTACTTAGTTTAGATCTTTAAGAGATTATAGTATAAACCTTTTGATAATTTAAACTCTTAAGACCTTTGAGTGCAGAATACCAATTTACTTTCCTAAACTGATGTGTGTAAGAGAAAACATTATGCATAATTATTTCCTGGTAGGTGTTCTATTCCCAATACCCCCTTTCAAATAGAAATCAGCTCCTTTGACTGCTGGGCATTTTATTAATGTAATTTAGAGGACATAACGTAGTTTCTAGAACATTACAGTGACAGGGATGCAACAGCCATGTAACTAATTTCCTCACTTTTATTTCTCTTTCCTGCCACCACTTTTTTTTCACTGATTACTTGACTCCCTTAAGTCTAATTTTAATGATGGCCCTTCAGATATCTGGAAACTTGAGTGCACATTTAGCCAATATAGCCTCTCTCACGACTTGATAAAATTTACACTATGCATAGACAGCCTTCAGCAACGTGGTCATGCATTGGGTGTTCTGATTTCTAATTTATTATGTCACTAATAGTCTTTTATGTTGATCAGAATACTATGACAACCCTTCATTATTTTTTAATTGTTTTGTGGTTGAGGTGCTGAAAGTTTGAATTTCTCATATCAAAATATCATGTATAAAAAATAGTAATGGAAGGTAAGAGTCAAATAGGTCATTGGGAGCAATTGAGATAAAATATTGTGGGGAAACCGTAAGGAATTTGACAAGAAAGCCAAGTTAGAGGACACCCTTAGACACAGTCCAATGAGATAAATTGATAGC
The DNA here is from genome assembly GCF_007565055.1 of Rhinopithecus roxellana. Lineage (NCBI taxonomy): Eukaryota > Metazoa > Chordata > Mammalia > Primates > Cercopithecidae > Rhinopithecus > Rhinopithecus roxellana. Next base: position 67,716,319 of record NC_044554.1, read on the forward strand.
ACCTGGATTGTGTTTGTGAGTGAGTAACCAAAGGAAACCATTTATGTAAAATTGTTGCAGGAAAATGACTCTCTAATAATCATGGTCACCTTAAAATAAATCCCTCACCACTCGTGTAAGTTTCTCTAATTTCACCACTGACTCAAATATGTTTTTCTTCTAGAATTATTAGTTAAATAAAAGGTAACGTCAGCTTTTAGTAGTGTATGATTTAATGTGATTAATTGAGCTTAATAATATTAATAAAATATTTCAACTTATTTCCTGATAGACACACAATAAAATATGATTATGATGTGGACATTAACTTTGAATGACTTAACTTGTATTAAAAGAATAAAAAGAAGTATGTGCCTAGACGGATATAATCAATCTATTTTAAAAGCATAAAGACAAGTTGGTTAAAGTATCAATAAGATATTAAGGAAGGATTCAAGGAGAAACATGAATTTAAATTCAGCCTCAAAGGTGAAAAATTGCTTTAATATGCTGAATGCCCTGATTCTATTTTGAGAGAGAAAGGGAGGGAAAGGGAAAGAGAGAGAAGTACTTGATTTTAGATATAAACTACTATAAAGATGTGCCCCTCTGCTCCAAAAATTTTAGGCAGAGACGCTAACAGATACTGTGTAATTTCTTTGTAATGATGAGTCCAGAAAAATGCATAGGTGGCTTTAGAAAAATAAACCAAAATTATTATATGTCAAGGGTCAAATTTATATAAGGTGATTAGGAATAAAACCAGTTACAGCTTTACAGGTGGTGAAGATACACTTTCAATTTGTGTCATCTAACAAGAATTGCTAGCATATCTAACTGGTTTGTGAAACTCAGATATTTTAGTTTTAGTTTAATTCTAAAGTAAAAATTTCAGGCTGAGGCATGTCCAGGACATGTCAGTTGGACACACGTCATACCTTGTTCAGAAGCCCTGTCTCAGAAAAGTGGATTTATTTAAAAATGGATGGATCAAAAAGGTTTAGATACTTTAATTAATGCATCTCTATCATCTGTCTGTCTATCTATCTATCTATCTATCTATCTATCTATCTATCTATCTATCTTTCCACATACCTCCAAAAAGAGTTCAGCTGGCCTATATATGACTTCTCCAGGTTTATTCCAAAGTTAAAAACATATTCCTTAAGGTAATCCAGTACAATTGGCTCACTGAACTAAATGATTCATCCAGGAAATATTATTGTGTACCTTAAAAATGTGCATTGCTGTAGGAGCTATTAAAAACAGGAAATAAATAAAACAATTCACTTTAAAAAAGTACAAATTGAAGCAAAGCAGTCTATGATTTCATGTATTCATTTATATTATCTGCTGTCAAACATTTGAAAGTATTTTGTGAATAACCTTGTCAACTATCTGACCTGATTTTCTTCTGAATTGCAATATGAATAAATAGACAGTATTGGTTTAGAGAGAAAAAATATATTTAGAAAAGAGTGATTAAAATTATTACGCTTTGGATCCTATAGAGCATGCATTCACCACTTCATTTTGTATGTTTTAAGGTTTGGAGTGAATTATTCAGCCATATTTAATAACTATGTACATTTGGATCAAAATTTTATGTTTATCCTGTTGTACAGTAAATGCAGTTAGAAGTCACCTAAAGATATTTTTAGAATTATGTGGTATATAAGTAAATGTGTGAATATTTACAAATATTATTGTCAGGCCTCTGAGCCCAAGCCAAGCCATCGCATCCCCTGTTACATGCACAGATATGCCCAGATGGTCTGAAGTAACTGAAGAATCACAAAAGAAGTGAAAATGCCCTGCCCCGCCTTAACTGATGACATTCCACCACAAAAGAAGTGAAAATGGCCGGTCCTTGCCTTAAGTATCTTGTGAAATTTCACATTATCTTGTGAAATTCCTTTTCCTGGCTCATCCTGGCTCAAAAACTCCCCCACTGAGCACCTTGTGACCCCCACTCCTGCCGGCCAGAGAACAACCCCCTTTGACTGGAATTTTCCTTTACCTACCCAAATCTTATAAAACGGTTCCACCCTTATCTCCCTTCGCTGACTCTCTTTTCGGACTCAGCCCGCCTGCACCCAGGTGGTTAAAAAGCTTTATTGCTCACACAAAGCCTGTTTGGTGGTCTTTTCACATGGACGCGCATGACAATTATTTTTATATCAAAAACGTAAATGTAGGTAAGCAACTTCACATGGAACTATTACAAAATGAAAAGTTAGAAAATAACAGCTGTCACATTCGCTGGTTTACCATCTCAACACTTGTCTCTCAGTGCAGTCGAGTGTCACACAGCTCTCCTGAGGCAACAACATAGGAGTGATACTTTATTTGATCTTGTTTGTGAAAAACACAGATATCAGTGTTTATCACAATGTCCACTGTGATAAAATCTTGCTGACAATAGAATAAATAAAGAAAAGATTCAGTTTTGTGAAACACAATGAACAGAAGTGAATAAGAAAAGGAAAAAAGTAACAAATAGACGATGAGAAATTACATACGTTTCAGATAAACAAATTTCTCTGCTGAAATCAATGTTATAATGTCATGAAGAATACAAAAATCAAATTTTACTCTCATTTTCAACTTGAAAAAAAAGAAACAACCCTGCAAAACTGAACAGCTCCCCAAAGCTTCTCTTTGATCATTTCCTCCTGAATATTATTTTATCAAAAGCCATGTCAACTATATTTAGTTACTGTTTTTTTTTTTTTTCGTAGAAAACTGTTGGCCCAATCGCATCATGCCTTCCTTCCATTCTCAGTTCAGTTGCAGTTGCCATGATACACAACCATCTCAGGTGATTTAAATCTCCAGCGATGTTATCTCCATATTGTTCAATATATCTCCTTCCAGTTGAGCCAAACTCCCATCCTTCTCACTTTACCAGACTCCTTCAACAAGCCCTCTCGAATTCAGTCCTCCCTCACCAAACTCCCATACTATTTCATCAAAAATCCCTAAACGTGGTTTGCCCTTTATCTTCTTATTCTCTGTAGGACCTGGCTGGACATTGAGCACATGATGTCTCTTTGGAATCCATTCAAGTGTAGGCTGCTTTTGTTGTTTCTCTTCAATTATCCCAAGTTCTAGAGAAGTATAATACATTAGATGCACTGTTAGTTGCTCATTTCTACCTTTAGGCTTTAAAAAAAAAAAATGTTTGAATCTCTTTCCTCTTTCAAAAGAATCAGGTCTTTTAAAACATGTCTTCAATCCACATACTTTCTCTTTTACCACCACTTTTCATCTTTTTTAGTTATGTCAATATCCATGTAAATGATAGGTTTAAAGCATAAGTCTTTCAGTTGTTTTGTTTTCTTAGGTCAAATACATTTTTCCTCAGTCTAATTTCAAACATGCAACCACTCACCTGTTTATTAGGTTGAATGTATCTTCCTTAGCAGTAGCAGCATCCTTCCCATCCCTCAGATTGTACTTTCTGACATCCCACTTTCTGGGCACCATCTCTGATCCTTCCAGTTCACTTATGCTACTATTGCCAGGCCAGTGGTTGTCTAAACTCCCTAAGCGTGCTAATCCATCACCCTGTGGTAAACCACATCTTTACAAACAACCCTAACTTTCTTCTCTCTCTTCTACTACCATGTCAGTTTATAAAAATGCTAAACCTGTTTGATTCAACCTGTGGGCATAATTAATGCTTATAAACAAACAGCTGAACATTTATAGAGAGAAGCAACCATACTGACTGGTTTGTTTTTGATTTGTGGTTGCCAATTTCAAATAGGCAATGAACACTGAGAGAAAATTACACTTTGTTGCACATAAATTTTTTATTTTTATTTTTCGAATTAACAATTCTCCTGAAGAGTTTATTATACACCTCAATCAATTATGTTTTCAGGGACAAAATTTGATGCCAATGATTTTCTCATTCCCACCATATAATCTGTGTCTACATATGCTGGCTTCATTTCTGTTCTGTGAACATGCAAGTATGTCTGCTCCTATTATGGACCATGATTTCATTCATAGATAGAACCTCACTCTTTCAGTCAATCTCAAGAAAATATTTTCTTTAATTTTCCCCTTCTTTGCTGTATCTGCACATTCCTTCTATTCTATTGTGACATTCTGTGTATTTATAAACATACTTGATAGCCTCTGAGCTAAAAAATAAAAATTCCTGATACTTGTAATAGTACAGTTGCCTCCTCATTTTTCAAATGCTTCTAAAAGTTGTCTATTATTGCTACCTTAACTTTCTCTTCTTCCATTCTCTTTCAAGCCACTAAATTTGTATTTTTATTTTTATAACACACTGAAATTGGTATTGGAAAGGACGCCTATTATGAGTAATTTTTCTTAAGCTGGTGTTGAAGAGTTAATTCTCACCTATCTAAACTCGCAGTAGAATTTTACACCACTGATTACTCCCTTCATTATATTATATAATGCAATATAAACTGTGGATGCTATGACATGGCGATGATATTTACCTGGACTTCCTCCAACATCCCTGAAAAGTCCCTGTTAGTGTCTTTTGCTAGTGCTCCTCTTCTATCAGATCCTTAAATGTTGAAGCTCTTCCAAGGTTTTCTTTTCAACTTTATTCTCTATTTCCATGGCATTCTTTTTAAAATTGTATTTACTTCTTTGTTTCTTTGTGTATACACACGTTTGTCTTTAGAATTTTCAAAAATGGGTTAAACATTAATACACTTAATTTTAAAAACCTAGCTGCATAATAACCAATATATGATCAATATAAATTTATTTGGAATGAACTAAGATTATTGTTATCCACCCATTCCAAGCTGAACCATTTAAAACTAAGTATATCACTTTAAAAAAATAATTCAGAGTTTTCTTTACATTTAACCATAAAATAGTCATATAATTTTTTTAATATTCATTCAGTGTTAAAATATCTTTGATTTTCCAATTCCAATAATTCTATTTTTGTTTGCTTTGTTTAAATCATGATACTAGGAAGTTCCATGCATTGAGGGTTTATTTGCTATAGTTTTAACTTTTCTTTTAATTTAGACTAGACCTCACTGTTTTTTTCCCAATTCATTTCTTAAAGTAACCAGTTCTTCATTCTGTAGAATTTCTAACCTTCTTTAGTTGGCTTATTGCATCTCCACGGTGCCAATGTGCTCTTAGCTCCAACGCATTACATAAACTTAATTAGAACTAGAGATACGATGAGATACATGTTCAATATTTAGACATGAATATTTCCAGGATGGCATCATTTATATTTTGTTGCTGTGTATTTCAAATCAAGAGGTACATAATATCTGCCTATTTAAGAGGTCAAAATTGATCAGCAGTTTCAGCAGTTCTCATCCATCTATTACAATATTTATCTATGAACCTTTCTCTCAATGATTTTAGTGGTCATTAAAAATATTTTCTTATCATTTATTCACATATCTACATGCCTTTAAATACCATCTATATGTTGGTGACTGATTTTGAATTTATAGCTTTACTTCTCTTCATTTATATCTAACTATTTACAAACCACCTCTGATTGAAGATCTAATACATAAATCAGAGTTAACTTTTCCAAACTGAAATTTTAGTCTCTATCCTTAACCCTTAGTCCATAACCAAGACTTCACACCTCAGTAAATGGCAATATCAGATGGAGTTGCTCCTTTCATAAACGTGGGAATATTTATCTACTTTACTTTTTGCCACATTGTATACAATAAATCTATTATTATATCCGGATGGCTGTATTTTTCCAAACATGTTTAAAATCATGTTGTTTATTCTGGTGCAACACTTACCCATTTCACTATTATCTCACACCTAATCTAATGCAGGAGTCTTCTACTTACTTTACCTCTTACCTCACTTGTTCTCTTACATTTCAGACAAAGTGATCCTTTTAAAATCAGTTTCCCCTTTTGGCTCTAAAAATCTTCTGATAAAAAAGTGCTTCAAGATGACTGACTAGAAGTACTTTATGCTCATATCTTTCACTTAGAATAACTAAAATAACATATAGACAATCACATTCCAAATATATTATTGAAGACAGAACACTGGAATTCAACAGAAAAGTGAAAGGAACCACCAAAAGCAGGGAAGGAGAAGGAAATGAGGTGGCCTACTTGACTGGGATTGGCTGGGAGCTGGAAGTGACTTCCTAATATGTGGAAAGGGTATGTGAGTGAGTTCCACTAGCCCAATCCTCAGCATGGAATTTTGCAATCCTAGCAGTGGAAGAACCTCTCAACCTTCTCAACCCCTGAAACTAATATAAGGTGATCCCAGGAGACCAAAAGATGGAACTGCTCCGGAGATTGAGCTTACATTGTGTACTGCACACTTTTTGAGATCTAATTGGCTAAGACAAGGCTCCATTTTCATACCCAACCCTTGGCAGACTCTATGCTATCTTGGGACCTATTATTGCAGGGACTGAGGCTTGAAAGAAATCAGTGCTTTTGCTGCTGGAACTGTGGTGCAAGCTGAGATTATTCCCACAGCTTGGGCTGAAATATGAGAGAGCCATGGGTAACAGCTGTCAGTGCTGAGAAGCAAGCAATGCTGAGACAACTGGAAATGCACAAGTTGTTGCTGGAACTTAGTCATGAGTGAGGCATGACTTTTGCAGCCAGGGATGGTGTTCAAGCTAGGTGCAGGCTACTACCACCAGGGCTGGGGAATGAGCCCTTCCTAGACTGGAGTGTTAGAGGGATGTATGCTTCCCACTCACCAGCCAAGGTTGTGGCCACAGAGACCAGCCTCTCCATCTCCAGTTGCAGAATATCACTGCAGTTGCTACTGCCCCTCAACTGAGCATTCTTCCTGGGGTAGAAGGATCACCCTGCCCCTGTCCACCACAACTGGTGCCTACTGTCACCATTGAGAGGTCTGAGCACAAACCTGCCCAGCTTTGTTTTCCCCCATCACAACACACAGAACATAGCTCAAGGTCCTGGGGGATTGCCAAACCCAATCCACCACATTGGACACCTAAACACTTCTTCAGGCAGCTTGAGATTGGGACTACACTCCCAGCTCCTACCAACTCAGGTGTCACCCACTTATAGGTGTCACCTGCAGGCCTGAAAACTAGCCCACTCAGCCCACCACAGTTATTGCCAATATCAATGTATATTGCTCAGAACCCAAAAAAAATCATCTTGCCACTGCAACTGTGATAATTCATATCACACCATCTGCCCAGGGGCCCAAGAACTTGATTATCCACCTCGTCTACCACTGCTACTACAGGCATCTGACATCCGAGAAAACTATGTGGAGGCCCAGGAATCAGCCTGAGAGTAACAGCCGACAGCAGTGTACACCACCCTAGGACTTGAAGATTGACAGCTTCAGCACACCACCGACACTTCTGGGGCCTGAGGACTGACCCACCTGACACCTCAGTCTCTAACATAACTTCACCACAGACTCCTCTAATAACTTCACCATAACTCATGAAGGAAATTGCAGATACCACTAATGCTGTTTATAAACCCCCACCACGAAAAAAAAAAAAAAAAAAATTGTCCGGAGCCGTGAGGCCCGGAAATTGCCGCGGCCTCTGTTGCTTAAGCTCCGCATTGTGGAGACAAGATGGTGCACTTCCTGGTTCTTCATCATCAACTTTACCCGCGCGTGCGAACTTTTCCCGCCCGTGCGTAGATAACCTCCCATGCCCGGGAAAGACTAAGTCTACCGAGCATGCGCCTGGTGACGTCTCTCATTATTCTCCTCCCCGCCTGCTCTGAGCCCTTCCTCTTCCCTGCCAGCCTATATAAGGCATTGCACCGCCGCCATTAAACGAGACTTGATCAGGATACTGTCTTGTCTCCATTTCTCGTGTTTTCTTGTCTCCTCCATTCCCACTCCCCCTTCCAGGGCCCGTTCGACTGTCCTGCAGGTCGGGACACCTGGCGCCCGGACAGGGACCTGGACATGGGGGAAGAAGTGAGGAAGAAGGCACTAAAGTCGGCCGAAAGTAAAAGTGGAAGAAATTCCTCCGGACGTCGCGGGAGCCTGCCGCGTTGGAACCAGAGGTGAGTAATAGTGTCTGATTATGGGACAAGAATTAAGCCAGCATCAAATTTATGTAGGGCAATTAAAAGAGGCTTTAAAAACACGTGGAGTAAAGGTTAAAAGTAATGATTTAAGTTTTTTGATTTTGTAAAAGAAACCTGCCCTTGGTTTCCACAAGAGGGAACCATTGACGTAAAGAGGTGGCGTAGAGTGGGAGACTGTTTTCAAGATTACTATAGTACTTTTGGACCAGAAAAGGTTCCGGTGACAGCTTTTTCTTATTGGAATCTGATCAGAGATATAATAGATAAAAAGGAAAAAGAAAAAGATTCTGAGGTAATGGCGGTGGTTACTCAGACTGAGGAAATATTAAGAGGCAGCTCCCAAACCGACCTCGAAAAATCCATGCCTGATAAAGAAATAGACCTTATATCGCTACAAAGTGACGAGGAAGAGGCTGGGATCCCTTCAATGACAAATACAGAAACATCAAATAAGGAAAAGTCCAAAAAATACCCAGTTTTACCTACAACTAATGAAAGCAAAAGTGAAAATAACCTTAACCCTTCAGAAGTAAACTGGGATAATTTGGAGGAAGGGGCAGCAAAATATTATAATTCTGACTGGCCACAAACTCTTACTTATCCCCCTCCCTATAATAAGGCTTCTGCCCCCGCAGTTATGGCAGTAATAGACCCAAAAGAGGAGCTTAGAGAAAAGATTGCACAGCTTGAAGAGCAAATAAAGCTCGAAGAACTACATCAGTCTTTAATCACTAGATTGCAGAAATTAAGGACAGGAAGTGAGAGCGTTCAATACCCTAAAGGAATAGAGAAACCCTCTCACCCTCAGAGACCCGGACAGCATGTCCCAAAAGGAAGGTCGCTTGGTAGTAGGGATAGGGAGGATTCCTCTCCTCGAGACGTTTTTCCAGTAATGGAAACTACAGATAAGCAGGGTCGAGCCTGGAGACACCACAATGGGTTTGAATTTACTGTAATTAAAGAACTAAAAACTGCTGTCTCGCAATACGGAGCTACTGCCCCGTATACCCTGGCCATAGTCGAATCTGTGGCCGAAAATTGGCTCACTCCCATAGATTGGAATACCTTAGTTAGAGCAGTTCTTTCCGGAGGCGACCATCTGATTTGGAAGTCAGAATTTTATGAAAATTGTAGAGATACGGCCAAGATAAACCAACAAGCCGGAAATGGTTGGGATTTTGATATGCTAACTGGCTCGGGTAATTACACAGAAACCGATGCTCAGATGCAATATGATCCTGGACTGTTTTCTCAAATCCAAGCAGTGGCTACCAAAGCCTGGAGAAAACTTCCTGTTAGGGGGGATCCAGGAGCCTCGCTCACGGGGGTCAAACAGGGGCCTGATGAGCCCTTTGCAGACTTTGTACATAGACTTTTAACCACGGCCAGCAGAATATTTGGAAATGCCGAGGCAGGGGTGGATTATGTAAAGCAGCTAGCTTACGAAAATGCTAATCCGGCTTGTCAGGCAGCAATCAGACCTTATAGAAAGAAAACAGACTTAACAGGTTACATCCGCCTCTGTTCAGACATAGGGCCCTCATATCAACAGGGCTTGGCTATGGCTGCTGCCTTTAGTGGACAAACCGTAAAAGACTTCCTCACTAGTAAGAATAAGAATAGCAGGGGGTGCTTTAAGTGTGGAAAAATGGGACACTTCACTAGGGATTGTAAGGGAGAACTAGCTAAGACCTTAGAGGCAAAAGCTCCAGGCCTCTGCCCTAGGTGTAAAAGAGGAAAACATTGGTCCAACGAATGTAAATCTAAAACTGACAATCAAGGAAATCCCCTAACACCTCAACAGGGAAACGGATTGAGGGGCCGGCCCCAGGCCCCGAAACAAGTTTATGGGGCGGTCAGCTTTGTTCCAGCCAGCAGCAACAATCCATTTCAAGACTTAGTAGAGCAACCCCAGGAAGTGCAGGACTGGACCTCTGTTCCACCTCCCACACAGTATTAACACCTGAGATGGGAGCACAAGCTTTAGGCACTGGAATATATGGGCCTTTGCCTCCTGATACCTTTGGATTAATCCTGGGAAGAAGTAGTGTCACTGTGAAGGGTCTACAAGTTTTTCCAGGAGTAATCGATAACGACTATACTGGCGAAATTAAAATAATGGCCAGGGCTGTTGACAATATTATTACTGTCCCTCAAGGGGATAGAATAGTACAATTAGTCCTACTGCCTCTAATTAAAACAACTAATAAAGTCCAGCATTCTAACAGAGGAAAGGGAAGTTTTGGATCCTCAAATATATATTGGGTACAGCCAATCACTAATCAAAAGCCCTCCCTGACCTTGTGGCTAGATGGTAAGTTGTTTACAGGGTTAATAGATACAGGGGCTGATGTAACCATCATCAAACAAGAGGACTGGCCCTCTCACTGGCCTACCACAGAGACTTTAACTAACTTAAGAGGAATTGGGCAAAGCAGTAATCCCAGACAAAGCTCTAAATACCTCACCTGGAAAGACAAAGAAAATAACTCAGGTCTCATTAAACCATTTGTTATCCCTCAATTGCCTGTTAATCTTTGGGGCCGAGACCTACTCTCCCAGATGAAAATTATGATGTGCAGCCCTAACGATATAGTTACTGCACAAATGCTAGCCCAAGGTTATAGCCCCGGAAAAGGACTGGGAAAAAGGGAAAATGGTATTCAATGGCCTATTCCAGCCTTAGGACAATCTAACACAAAGGGGTTTGGAAATTTTTAGCTTCGGCCATTGACATGCCTGCACCCCAAAAGTGCGCTGACCCCATAACATGGAAGTCGGATGATCCTGTTTGGGTTGATCAATGGCCTTTAGTTTATGAAAAGCTAATTGCGGCCCAACAGTTAGTGCAGGAACAGCTAATGGCAGGGCATATTGCGTCTACAAGAAGACCTAGAAAAACGACGAAAAGAAATGACTGATAACCCGTTTTGGACTGGGTTCCATGGACTCCTCCCCTATATTATACCGTTATTGGGCCCCCTGCTTTGCCTATTGCTCTTACTCTCTTTGGGACCTATAATCTTCAATAAGCTCATGACATTCATTAAGCAACAAATCGAGGCCATCCAAGCCAAACCCATACAGGTTTATTATCATCGCCTTGAACAAGAAGATCACTGTGGTCCATACTTACGCTTGCCGTAAACCACCTTCCCTGTGCGCTGAACTGGACAGCCAATGACGGGTAAGAGAGTGTCATCTCTCACTAACCTAAGACAGGAGGGCCGTCATAGCTACTGCCTAATCCCATGACGGGTACCAGTGAAGAGATGTGTCACTCCAACCTAAGACAGGCGCAGTTACCGAGGGACTATCTTCTAGTCACTAATAATATAAAAAAGGAGGACCTGTCCGGAGCCGTGAGGCCTGGAAATTGCCGCGGCCTCTGTTGCTTAAGCTCTGAATTGTGGAGACAAGATGGCGCACTTCCTGGTTCTTCATCATCAACTTTACCCGCGAGCGCGAACTTTTCCCGTCTGCGCGTAGATAACCTCCCATGCCCGGGAAAGACTAAGTCTACCGAGCATGCACCTGGTGACGTCTCTCATTATTCTCCTCCCCGCCTGCTCTGAGCCCTTCCTCTTCCCTGCCAGCCTATATAAGGCATTGCACCGCCACCATTAAACGAGACTTGATCAGGATACTGTCTTGTCTCCATTTCTCGTGTTTTCTTGTCTCCTCCATTCCCACTCCCCCTTCCAGGGCCCGTTCGACTGTCCTGCAGGTCGGGACAAAAAATCATAGACACTTCACTGCTACGTGAACCTAGAACCAAAGCCAAAATGTCCAACTTAACAAAAACTGTAGATATATCTTTAGGAAAAATCCCTTTCCTACAAAGATAAATAGAAAAATAGGAAGACTTCACAGGTATCAAAATAAGGACACAGGCAACATGAAAAAGCTGGAAAAAATGAAACCTCCAAATGAAGATAATAATTATCTGCAGTAGATTTTATCAAAAAGAAATCTTTAAAATCTTCAATAAAGAACTAAAAATATTAATTTTAAAGAAGCTTAGTGTAATACAAGAGAATTCTGAAAAACAACACAAGAAAATCAGAAAAACAATTCAGGATATGAATGAAAAATTTACAAAGAGATAGATATTTTAAAAGAGCCACATAAAAATAGAGCAGAATAATGCATATGCATTCATATATATATACACACATATATATGTACACACACACACACACCTTTGAGACTTTCAACCATAGGCTAGCTCAAGCAGGAGAAAGAATCTTAGAACTGGAAGACAGGTCTTTTGAAATAATTTAGTCAGACAAAAATAAAGATCATATAATAAAAAGAGGAAGTGACATCTTTGTGACATTTGGGACAACATAAATTGATCAAACATTAAAATAATCAGTATCTCTGAAGGCAAAGAAAGAAAGGATTTGAAAACCTATTTAACAAAATAATAGATGACAACTTCTCAACACTACAAGGGTTTTAGACATTTAGATAAGAGAAACATAGAGATCGCCAAGAAAATACAATGCAAAAAGATCTTTTCCATTATAGTTAGACTGTTTAAAGTCAAAGAAAAAGAATGGATTCTAAAATTGTCAAGACAAAAGTGTTTAGTTACCTAAGAAGGAAAACCTATCAGACTAACAGCAAGATGTCTCAGTAGCAACCTTACAGGCCAGAAGAGAATGGGATGATATATTCAAAGTACAAATATATATACACACACACACACACACACATATATACACACAAACACACACACACACATATATGTATATATATATATATATATATCTGCCAACCAAGAATACTATCTCCGGCTAAGTAACTCGTGATAAATTAAGGAGAAATCAAGTCTTTCACCTCCTAGACAACCAAATGCTGAGGGGATTCATTACAACTTGACAGGTCATACAAGCAATGCATAAAGGAGTCCTAAACTTGTAAACAGAAGGATAATATCCACCATGATGAAAATACATGAAAATATAAAACTCACTAGTAAAACAATCACATAAAGAAGGAAGCAAAAATACTCAAATGTCACCTGTAGAAATCCACCAAACCACAAAAACAAGCAATAAGAAAAGAATAAAGGAACTCAAGTATATCAAACAATTGGAAAACAATTAACCATACGACAGGAACAAAACTTCACATACCAATAATAACCTTCAATGTAAATGGATTAAATTATCCACTTAAAAGGTATAGAATGACAAACTAGATTTATAAAAAGAACATAATCCAACTATATGCTACTAAAAAAATTTCACTCTATTAATGAAGGCATACACAGACTGACAGGAAAGGACTGGAAAAAGATATTCCACACAAATGGATACCAAAAGTAAGGAGTAGCTACACTTAGATAAATCATATTTTAAGTCAAAAACAGTGTAAAGGGAGAAATAAGGCCATTACATAATGATTAAAAAAATCAATCCAGTGAGAGTATATAAAAACTTTAAAACATATATGAACTTAGCACTAGAGCATACAGATTCATTAAACAAATTTTACTAGATCTAAAGAGAGCAATAGGCTACAATGTAAAAATAGTGGAGGACTTCAACACATCACTCTCAGAATTAGATGGATCACTTAGACAGAAAATCAACAAATAAACATTATGTTGAAACTCAACATTAGATAAAATAGACTGAACAGAAATCTACAAAATATTCTATCTAACAGTTGCAGAATTTACACTCTTTTCATCAGCACATAAAGCACTCTCTAGGAGGAATCATATGATAGGCCACAAGATAGTTTGAACAAATTTTAAAATATCAAAATTATATTAAATGTCTTCTCAGATGAATAAAACTATAAATTAGTACCGAAAGTACCTCTGCAAAATATCTAATAGATGGAAATTAAACAATATGCCATTGAATGACCATTGGGTTAATGATAAAATTGGGGTGGAAGTAAAAAATGTTTGAAAAAAATGAAAATGAAAACACAGCATCCTAAATCCTATGAGAATGCATATTAAATAATTAGAAAATCAATAACAAAACTCAATGTTCGCAGAATAAATAGTAAACATCAGAGTGCAACCAAATAAAATAAAGACTAAAAAATATGAAGAATCAAATAAATGAAAAGTTGGTTCTTCAAAAGGATAAACAAAACTGATAAACCACAAACTAGAGTAATCAGGAAAAGAAGAGCTCCTGACCTCAGGTGATCTGTCCGCCTCAGCCTCCCAAAGTGATGGGACTACAGGCATGAGCCACCAAGCCCAGTGAGAGAGGATCTTAATAAACAAAATCAGAAATTAAAAAGGACACATTACAACTGACAACACAGAAATACAAAAAAAAATCATAAAAGACTATTATGAACAAATGTACACTGACAAACAAAACCCTAGAGGAAATGGATAAATTCCTGGAAACATGTAACTGCCAAAGATTGAATCAGAAATAAATAGAAAACTGGAAGAGACCAATAATGACTAGCAAGATTGAGTCAGTAATAAAAAGTCTCTCAACAAAGAAAAGCTGAGGACCACATGATTCACAGCCATACCAAATGTACAAAGAAGAATAATATCACTTCTACTAAAACTATTTCAACAAATTGAAGACTAGGGAATTCTCCCCAAGTCTATGAGGCCAGCATCACCCAGATGCCAAAACCAGACAAGAATATGATTGAAAGCAAAACAAAGCAAAACAGAACAAAAATCTACAGACCAGTGTTCCTGATTAACACACTGGCAAAAATTATCAACAATATACTGCAAATCAATATACTAGCAAATCTAATACTAGCAAAATCCACATCAAAATGATAATACACAACAGTCAAGTAGCAGCTTCAATAGGGATGCAAGAATGGTGCAACATATGCAAATAAATAACATGATAGCTCACATCAACAGAATGAAGGACAAAAACCATGTGATTATTTCAATAGATGCAGAAAAAGTATTTGTTAAAATTCAGCATCCTTCATGATAAAGCCTCTCAACAAATGAGGTTTAGAAGTAACATACCTCAAAACAATAAAGGCCATATATTACAAACCCACAGTTAACATCATACTGAATTGGGAAAATTTGAAAGTCTTTTCTGTAAGAACTGGAACAAGGCAAAATGCCCACTTTAACCACTCCTATTCAGCATAGCATTGGAATTCCTAGCCAGAGCAATCATTCAACAGAAAAGAATAAAAGCTATCCAAATTGCAAAAGAGGATATCAAAATTTCACTCCTTGCTGATGATATAATCTTATAGTTAGAAAAATCTAGAGACTTCACCAAAAATTTCTTAGATTTGCTAAATGAATCCAAAAAAGATGCAGAATACAAAATTAACATACAATATCCACAGCATTTCTATGAACAAATAATAATTCAACCAAGAAACAATTTGAAAAGACAATCCTATTTATAATACTTATCAGAAAAGTACCTAGGAATAAATTTAATCAAGAAATTGAAAGATCTCTGAAAGGAATACTACGGAATGCTAATGAAAGAAATTGAAGATGATACAAGTTGAAACCATCTCATCATCATGAATTGAAAAAATTAATATTGTTAAAATAACTATATTACCTAAAGCTTTCTGTAGATTCAATGCAATCCCTATCAAAATTCCAATGTCATTCTTAACAAATTAGAAAAAAAAAAATTTTAAAGTTTATATAGAACCAAAAAAGAGCCTGGATAGTCAAAGCAATCCTAAGCAAAAAGAACAAAGCTGGAGGCATTCACATTACCTGACTTCAAAGTTTATTACAAGGCAATAGCAACCAAAACAACATGGTACTGTTACAAAAATAAACAGACTGATCAATGGAACAGATTACTTTACAGGTAGCTGAAGGGACTTTAGTGTTGTAATCTAAGTCTTTGCTCACTACAGCCATGTTTGTATTGGGGGCACCCCGTGCCCAGCAACACTGTGGCTCTTGTAGACTTGTAGAGATGCCACCTTGGTGACCTTGGCTGAGATCCAGAATACCCTGAATTACTAGGCAGAGACTCTTGCTCTATTCCCTTACTTTCCCCCATTCAAATAGAGCCTCTCTGTGCTGAGTTTCCTGGAGCTAAGGGAGGGGTGTCACAAGCACCCCTGTGGCCACCAACACTGGGGCTATGCTGATTCAGACCTGAATCCAGCACAGCACTGGTTCATACCCAAGGCCCATGTGGACCACTGTCTGGCTACCACTTATGCTTACTCAAGGTCCAAGGGCCTACAATCAGCAGGTGGCAAATCGAGCCAGGCTGTGTCCTTCTCTTCAGAGAGACCAGTTACCTCTGGCTCAGACAGGTCTAGAGATGCTATCTGGGAGCCAGAGTCAGGGGTTGGTAACCTTAGAAATCTAGGAAGCTATCTGGTACTCGATTCTACTGTGACTGAACTGGCACCAAAGCCACAAGACAAAGTATTTCCACTCTTCCTTCTCCTTTTCTCAAGCAGAGGAGTCCCTACCCATGGCCCCCACTGCCCCAGACCCATGGTGACTACTGCCTGGCTACTGTCAATGTTCACTCAAGGCCTAAGGGCTCTTCAGTCAGCTTGTGGTAAATGCAGCCAGGCCTAGGTCTCTCCATTTAGGCATTAAGCTCCTTTCTGGCCCAAGGCAGATCCAGAAATGCCACTCAGAAGCCAAGACCTGGAATTTGTGGACCCCAGGAACCTGCTTAGTTCTCTACCCAACTGTGGTGAAGCTGGCACCTAAGCTTCAAAATTGTATTAGTCGGGGTCCTCTAGAGGGACAGAACTAATAGTATCGATGTATATATAAAGGGGAGTTTATTAAGGAGTGTTGACTCACACGATCACAAGGTGATATCCCACGATAGGCAGCCTGCAAGTTGAGGAGCAAGGAAGCCAGTTCGAGTGGCAAAACCTCAGAAGTAGGGAAGCCAATAGTGCAGCCATCAGTCTGCGACTGAAGACCCAGGAGCCCCTGGAAAATCACTGGTGTAAGTCCAAGAGTCAAAAACCTGAAGAACTTGGAGTCTGATGTTTGAGGGCAGGAAACGTTCAGCACAGGAGAAAGACGAAGGCTGGAAGACTCAGCAAGTCTAATCCTTCCATATTCTTCTACCTGCTTTGTCTTAGCCATGCTGGCAGCTGATTAGCTGGTGCTCACCCAGATTGAGTGTGGGTCTGCCCCTCCTAGTCCACTGAATCAAGTGTTAATCTCCTTTAGCAACACTTTCACAGATACACCCAGGAACAATACTTTGCATCCTTCAATCCACTGAAGTTGACACTCAGTATTAACAATCCTGAAGATCAAGTTTCCTTTATTCTTCCTTCTCCTTTTCTCAAGCAGAAGTCTCTCCCCACACCCACAACATCTGGGAATGTGTTCAGTCACACCATAAAGCCAGCACATCTCTGAGTCTATCCCAGGGTTCATGGCAAGTACTCCCTGGGTACCACTGCTGATTATTCAGGGCCCAAGGGCTCCTTAGTCAGTAGATGATGAGTCTTGCCAGGAATAGGTCTTTCCCTTCAAGGTAGCATGTTCCCTTCTGGTCCAGGGTGTGTCCCTGGGACTCTGCCTGGTGCCTTATTCTACTATTGCTTAGCTGGTATCTAAGTTGGAAGACAAAGTCGTCTTTACTCTCCCCTCTACTCTCCTCAAGCAGAAGGAGTCTCTCCTGGAGCTGCAAGCTGCACTGTCTGGAGTTGGGAGAGAGGTGACGCAATCACTCCTGTGTTCACCTCAACTGTTGTCTCACTGTGTTGCATGTACCCAAATCCACTGGCTCTGAGCCCTGCATAGCACTAAAAATTGCAGTCCTCATAGGTTAGACTGTCTTTCACATTTATTTTGGACCCTAGATCAATTTAGCCCATGGTAGTGTGGCTTGCCAGAACTCAGGTTAGGACCACTGGAATGGGTGATTCCCCTCTGGTTAGAGCTGGTTTAAATGTTCCCTTCATGGGTGCCATCTGATTTCTGCCCCATTGTTGCTTTCCACTATGACAGGGTAGTACTGAGTTCCAATGCCAAGTCCCATGATCACTTCACTCTCTCTCTCTCAAACAGAGATTATCACTCTCTACTATGTGGCCACTTCTGGGGAATGAAGTAGGGGTGGTATAAACTATTCAAGACTGTCTTTCTTGCCCTCTTCAGTGCCTTTTTCCCTTAATATGATGTTAAAACCAGGTACTGTGATCATTCACCTACCTAATTTGTTTGTTACTATGAAGGTGATTTTTTTATGTGAATAGTTCTTCAGTTCGGTGTTCTTGAGTGGGAAACGATTGCTGGAGGCTTCTATTTGGTCATCTTGCTCCACCTACAAGTGTGAAATACAAATTTCTTACTATGCCAATCAAATTCTACATAATCTCTCTAACCTAATTTCCCAAACCTCCTTTTCTGTATAGCCCACTTACACTTGTCTTCGTTCTTTTCAGCATACAGAGCAACCATACTCCCATCTAAAGCCTTTTGTACTAGCCAGTCTCTACATTTAGAATGCTATACCCTGAGATCCTCAAAGGAATTAATTCAACCCATCATTTTACTGTAAACTCAATAGATCTTCCCTTAAGCCAGCAGCCCAAGCAGCAACCCTAATCATTGCTCATCAATTTCAGTTGTATTACCGTTAATACTTTTACATAGCAATTAAAATAATTTAAGTTTGTCTTATAAATTTACTGGTCAGTTAGTTCATTCATTCATTTCTTATTTGTTTTCCCAAATATAATATATGTTCAACTTGTTTGAAGGACACTGTGTTTTTTACCACCGAGCCTAGAACATTGCCAGACACACAGTTTTTATTAATTTGTAATTTTAAAAATCCACTCAAATCATGTGCAAAGAAAAGTTTCCAATGATTCAAAAGTACAAGATATCATAAAGTTGACTAAAATGAAGCTAGTTAAGAGATACTCAAATTTTACACAAAAGCACTGAAAACAGAAGAATGTCTCAGCATTAGGTATGATAAAGCCTGAAAAAAGAGAACATCTTAGAAACTAAGATAGCAGTATAAGTCCTTCAAAACAAGATTATTTAAAAATCATAGGATTAAAGAACGACTTTGGAAAAACTAAATAATTTCCCAATAATATTTCTCCAAATAAGTTCTCTTTATGATCTTATTTTGTAAGCCAAATATTATGTAAAATATGTCCTATTAACTTTTTCACAGTAATTATGCCCAAAATTTAATATGCAAACAGAATCTATGTTATTAAGTATATTTGATTGTATATGAGAAATAAAAATAAAATTCCAAGTCTCCAACTGACTGAACAGACCACCTCATGGCTCAGGGAACCCCAGGGAAACCTTGGGAGCTGAATTCACAGTCAGGCTGTGTTGGGAGACTGCCATGAGGTCTTCCTCCATAAGGGCTAAAAACAACCCAGTGCTTTCAAAAAACTGCTAGCTTATCCTCCCAGGTGCAGAACAAAGACAAGATTAGATTAATCATTATCTTAACCCATCTCAAGACTTCTCCTTTCTCTCTTCCCTTTTTCTTCAAATGCTCACCCTATGTAAAACATATTTACTGGGCATTAACTAAAGTCTCACTAGCATGCAATCATTTGTCTCGCTGTTGTCCCCACTTTTCAAAAGAAAAATATGTAAATACTAAACATCCTGAGAACCTCTTTGGGAAGAATAGCTACAGATGCTTCTGTGACTAACATTTTTCTTAGGTGTTCCTTCAGGCTGGCTCAATAATCTTTGATGATTTGGGAGTTATACTTTAATCACTCATTTTGATTGACAGTTATATATATATATAAATAAATATAAGATACATTTATAATTATAATATATATTTTATTATATGTAAAATAATATGCCATTATTAATATTTCAACATCTAATATAAGTACCAATGCAATCTCAGTATTACTAATTACTATTACATTCCTCATTTATTTAGACCCTTTTTAGTATCAAATATATAAAAATAGTGAAAACCACCTGTGCACAATGTATATTTTAAATTTGTTTTAAATTAAACTGACCTTAAAGCTTTTTTAGATTAAATTAGATAGATAAGTATGCCAGGACCTATGCTAAACACTTAGCATGTACTCAGTCAGTGTTTTCTCCACACTTTAGTAAATATACCTAAGTTGGGGGTGAAGGAGAAGAAACAGATTGAACTTATTACAGAAATACTGTTAAAATTAGGAATCATCCAATACTTCAATGCCTAGTTTTATATCACATAATATAGCTTCTGGATATTTTCCTCAAATAGACAAACTCCCTTTATACTCACTTCTACTATGGTCTTTACAGACGACAGCACATAGGGCTTGTAAAAGGTACATACACTGATTTTACTACAAGTTGTTGAAAATTGTTGCACTTTGGAGAAAATGCTTTAAATTGTCTTAGTTGTGCTTTATAAAATAAACGTAATAACCATCATCATGATATTTCAGTTATTTGATAAGGTTGTTATGAAGCTCATGAAATCATAGACTTCATATGTAAATGATTGTGTCAATAATAATATTGCTGTTATTGATTAATATTAACAAATAATGTAATAGAAGAGAATGGCTGCTTTCCTTGTGTCTTGTTTCAAGTCTAATTTAAGATAATCTATAATCACTTTGTTTCCGTAAGACTTAGTTTTTCCTTAATTTAGCTAAGTTCGGTCTACCCTAATGCTGATAATGAAGGGTTTATTTTCCATCTGAAACATCTATTTATCTGGATTTTGAATGATATTATAGACACAACATATTAATACTAGTTTAGATCAAGTATACTATGAAACAATAATTTTAAAAAATTATTTGAAGTGATTGAATAATTATTACAACAGTTTATTCTATGACTGCTGAAGATATGGTATTGCCTGACTGGTAAATGTGGTTGAAAAAATTAATTGCTTCCAGGCTGGTTGTCGGTTTCAATAGTAACAAGAGCATATATTTAGAAATAAAAGATTTAATTTTTATGATGACATTTTTCACAGTTTATTTTCTAGAGTGGTTCTTTAAGTATTAATGTATCCATCAAGCAACTACAACTGGAATAAACATTTATGTACTAGCTCTTTGCTTGATTGGCATTCCCAAGGCATCCTTGTGACCTAAAACATATTTCTTTTTAGATTAATTGAGACCAGTAATCGTTAGTAATCAGTTTATCTGATGGATGACTTATGTGGTTTGTCATAATTAAATAGCTATTGTTAGCTAATATGACAGCCCAAACAAAAAATAGTGGATTAAATTAATATATAACTGATATATATATATATTTATTTATTTGGCTAAAATTTCATATATTGTAGCTTAAGGATACCAGATATTGGATAATTGATTATGAGTGTCTTGGTAATTATTCTTTAAGTTGGGATTAGTTGGATCTAGAACAGTATTGAAAGTGAAACACAAGTTGATTTTACTGACATAAATATATACAGACTTAAAGAGAATTTGATAACTCGAAAAATAACATAACAAACTTTACTTTGAATAGATCTATAGTTCATTTTAGAAACTTAACCATACAAAGGAATCATACTTTCTTGTGAACTTTGCATAAAAATAGCTTGTTCTAAAAATCCTAAACACAACGCTTTTTTCCCACAAGCATATATTAATTGGTCATTGGATGATGCTATTAAAATAAAATAATTTGGATGTTCTTTACGTGCAGAGAGAAGACCTAGATCACTATCTAATTTTACAGTTCAGGAAATAAAGGCATTGCAGTCATATGGTTTAGCCAAATTCACACTTTATTAAAAAAATGAACTCCTGCATGATAACCAAATAATCACTTTAAAGTTTGCTTATAGAAAATAATGTTCAAGTAGAAAAAAAGACAGTAAAACAAAATAAAATTGCAATGAAATATCACTTCCAAATCAAACTATTTTTATGTGTGTGTTTGTGCACGCACGTATGCACATATGTGTATGTTTCTCCTCATTGTTTCATCCTCTTATAAGATGAGAAAGCTTTCATAAGGCTTACCAATAGTGTTTGAGCTTTGTTCAAATTTCAGAGCTCTTAAGTGTTAATATTCATCTTGTATGTGTCAGCAATGCTCAGAGAAAAGAGAATGCATCTTTGACATTGAAAATTGACCACTTGTTTTGAAAAATTCATCTCCATGACTTGATTTAAACATATTTCTTGCCTCCACTTTGAAGCAAAATTTGTGAGTATAACATGTGTGTGTGTGTGTCTGTGTGTCTGTGTATCTGTGTTTCTCTATGTGCTACCTAACATTATAGAAGCTGAGGTGATAGAAAAGTTAAAGTAAGATTGAACTCTGACTCATTGTGTCCAAAGCTAAATAAAACAAAACAATATCCCCAAGATATTATCTATAATCTTCTGGGATTACTAATTGCTGCTCAGTTTTGAAGCTTTACTTGAAAATATGACTTTCAACATGGAAAAGTAGGAGGTACATCTTGTTAGAAGTAAGATTTGGTATAAATTGAGACAAGACATGGCATGGGGAGGAGGTAAAAAAAAAGCTTGAGGCAATGATAGCTGGTGGGACAGGCAAATAGAAAACATTCATGTACTGAGAGCTAGAAAAGGTCTGGATGGCAGGTTAAGCATAATCACCAGATGGGCAAAATGAAATAAGCATAAAGATATGTCCAGATTTGATATATTTAAAGGAAAGTTCACAGGTAAATAACAGGGTCTGGCAGGTTGATGAATTATAACCATGCACTTGTGATTATTTGCCATTGGAGGGAATCTAAGCAGTCATTTAGATCGGATGAGAGAGTAGAATCCTAGTCAAGGGAGATGAATTCAGCAACAGGTCATAAATCTCCTGCCACATAAAGGGAGGGTTTAGCAATTGAAACTTGTGTCCAGAGATATAAAAAAACGTGGAGAAAACATCTATGAAAAGGGCGATAGGTGACACCGTTGAGGCATGTGGCAAAAAAAGAGCCCAGTTTCAGAATCACGTTCCAACCAGCCCAGCAGGCGGGACAATTTGAACCTCTTCATTCATTTAAGTTTTGTCAAGCATTTAGTTAATGTTAAACATTTAATAATAATAAGTAACAAAGAATAAGTAGAACATCTTAAAATACATCTGCATATTCACCTTTGGAACTAAATAATAGATGAAGGTTAGAAAGAAATCTGTAACCTACCAGAGATGAAGATGAGAGTGGGGCAAGAGGTAAAGAGTGATTGGAAATTGTTAACTAAATGGTGCTCTAAATTGGATGTTTGTGTCTCCCCCACACCAAATGCATATGCTGAAACCTAATTCTTAATGTCATGGTCTTTGGAGGTGGGGTCTTTGGGAGGTGATTAGGTAATGAGGATAGAGCCTGCGATGAGATCCTGCACCCCTTCCTTCAAGTGAAGTTACAGTGAGAAGAGCTGTTCATGAGTAACTCTGCCTTACCAGACATTGTATCTGCTGACACATTTATCTTAGACTTCTTAGCCCCCAGAAGTATCAGAAATAAGTTTTAGTTGTTTATAACCAGTCTCTAGACAAGTTGTTCATCACTCAGACCATGGTATTTTGTTATAGCAGCCCGAACAGATGAAGACAAATGGTAAACATTTTTTAAGTAAACTGGAAATAATTGTTATGATGATGCTAGTCCATGAGATTATTATAAAATGTGAAATTGTAGGTCATCTGTTATGAGAGATAGCATTATTTGTTGAAATACAAAGTAATGGCTGGTAGGTCAGGTAATCAGTACATACGGAACTAGCAAAGAGAGAAAATCCAAATGAATATTGACTAGGGTGCATAATAAGAATGAAGGAGCTCAATGTATATGTGAAGTAATGGATCCTGGATAAATTCTGAATCTGTGGATTCAAGGTCAAAACCTCCTATCTCCTTATATCCTGGCTACTCTGTAAAACTGGTTCCTGCTAATTTTTCCCATGTTCACTCAGCCTCAGCAAAGGGGAAGAAGTGGTTAAGCATATAGATTTAGTTAGATAACAACTCAAACTTTCTTTAGAAAAAGGATTTTAAAAGTCTCCCACAGCTGTCTTGAACTTGAGGGATAAGAATGTATGATACAACTTTAACACATTCTAAAGCTTGTCTGGGTGAGAAATTCACTTGTACTTTGGTGAAAAAAATAAATAGGATCAAACTCACACAACAGAGATAACCTAAAGTGAGATACACTAGAGTCTATGATCTCCACGTTCAAATATATTTAATCCCAGGAGTTGCTGTAACTATGAGATAGCAGGAAGGAAAACTGCCAAAGATGTCTGTTGAGAGAAAAACAGATGAGTCATCTTGTGAACCTTTCTGAACACATAACGTTGTAGGAGCTGTGAGGATGAATAAGATACTGGGAGGAAGATAGAGTGGATGGCAAAAAGTACTGGGAGCATACTAGCCATGTGGAAATGGGGAAACAGTACTTTTTCAGGTGTTTCTAAGAACTCGTTTTTGAAGCAAGAGGACTCAAGAGGGAGCTGTATAAGTCATAGGAGGGCAAATCAGGCAAGAGTTACTCTGCTATTATTTCAAATAATTACTCCCTGGCTGAATGACTAAATATTACTTGCTGTTAGATATCATCTCTAACCTTCAATAACTGGTAATATAGGAGGGCATATTGACATATACGTTTAATTAGAATATATTTTGATAATTATTAATGGATAAAAATAGACACATGCAGAGAAACAGAGCTTGTAGAAAGAATATATCGATTGGCTTTTTTCAGGGGATGAGAACTGGAAAAAGACTTTACAATGGAAAGAGAAAGTATAGCCACGTGATATGTGCATAGACATATAAAAATCACCATATCTGAAACTGAACCCCTTTTACCTCTAAATATTCTTTGTTTTCACATTCCTTATGGGTGTTTTTGGAACTACTCATCCAACAAAACTTCTAAACCGTAAGTCTGGGCATTTTCCTGGACTCATCCCTTTCCTTAATCCCAACCATTCCTGCAGTTGGTCACCATCTCCTTGTAATTTCTACATCTTATTTTTCAGATATTTTCTATTTCTCCAACCAATTGTTACTATCTCACTTCAACTACCTCTTCAATGTAGTCTGCTGATGGCCACCTAATTGGGCATCCTTCCTCCAGGCTTTCCTTTTTCATACCCATTTCTCCACCTAACCACTGAGGTGATCTCTCTAAGATCAACTATATATACATAATCTGCTTAAAAACATTTACAGGTTACTCAATACTCAATCACTGTCCATTCTCTCCTCACCTTGCCATCTTCCTCATTTAAATTATATGAGATGCAATGTTAAATTCCCTATGATTTTCTGAATACATCAGATTAGTTGACTTGTAATTGCCTTTGCACTTGTGACTTTTAGCCTGAGAGGCCTCAAGTCTATTCTCATCTGTCTTCTGATGACCTTTTACATAACCTAGTTGTGTTTTGTACACCAAAAATACATGTTTGACTTCATACGCAAAATTTGCTGCTACCCCATTTATGATACATTTATTTCCTAAAATCCAACATAAATTACTGCATTATTTATCATCAGATTGCTAATTACCCTTAATGTAATTTTGCTCAAAATTACCAAATAGTCAATATAAATTGAATGATTCTACAATAAAGCATTGTGAACACCATCTTTTCATCTTTGTTGATCTAATTTTACCAATTCACTTAGTCTCTTTATTTAAAAAGATATTTAAAAATCTGCGTGTTTTCTCAAGAAGTTCTCAGAGGTACAAAAATATTGAAGTCCTAGAATATATGTGTATATGTATGTGTATTAAATAAATCATTTGATAAACTTTGAAGTGAATGAAAATAGATCTGCCAGACCGGAGAATCTATGGTGTTGCTCCAGCCCTGGCACTTACCAAATGACAAGGGAATTTGCTTAAGTCACCTCATTGTTCTTGCAATCATTTTCGTTATGTATAAGGTGTTGAACAACGTGAACATTAAACACGCTTTTTGTCTCTAAGTTTATATGACTCCCATAAGGCTTTGTAAGACTTT
Source organism: Rhinopithecus roxellana (assembly GCF_007565055.1). Lineage (NCBI taxonomy): Eukaryota > Metazoa > Chordata > Mammalia > Primates > Cercopithecidae > Rhinopithecus > Rhinopithecus roxellana. The sequence goes on from NC_044554.1 coordinate 67,742,292, forward strand.
GCAAGGATGAAACCCAAATAAGACATTATTATGAAATCTGTCCTGGTTAACTACTACTGTAAAAACAACAACAACAACAAAACTAGTAGTGGTGTAAAATAATCATTTTATTTTACTAATAGGTTTATGGGTCCACAATTCAAGCAGGGCTCTGTTGATAGCTTGACCACTAGTTCATGTGGCATCAGTTGGGGTGGCTGGGCTGGATTAGCCATTTCCAAGATGACTTATTTGGTCACATATCTGGCACCTCAAAGATCTTTGGTCTCTCTCTCTCTCTGTCTCTCTCTCTCTCTGTCTCTCTCTCTCTCTCTCTCTCTCTCTCTCTCTCTCTCTGTGTGTGTGTGTGTGTGTGTGTGTGTGTGTGTGTGTGTGTGTCTTTCTGTGAGATTTCATTCTCTAAGGCCTTTCCATATGCCTTGGCTTCTGAGACACAAAGGTCTCAGCCCTCTTACACAGTTGCTGGCTTTCCCCCGAACAATTGTTCCAAGAGGTCCAGATAAAAGGCTTAATTACAACCTAGTCTCAAAAGTATCAGAACATCATGTTTTCCAATTATACTGCCCAAGGAAATCACTAAGGCCAGCTCAGAATTAAACTGCATCTCTCATAGGGAGAAATAGCAAGCAATTTATGCTTGTCATTAATCTACTGACAAGGTAGAATTCCAATGGTGACATTTTTCTTACTCTGTTGTATTTTTCTATCATTCTAACTTTCAGGAGTCTGGAATTTCTGATTATAAAATCATTTATTTTACCCTCAAGAATTCTATTCAAAACAGTTAAAAATTAAATTAAAATTAGTTTTAAAATATCTGCAAAATAGCATGAGATAGACATGTTCCACAACAATATGAGGTGGGTAATGCATATGGAATGTTGTAGATTATATTTATTATCCTTTTTGATGCCTTCTATAATTTGTACAACTATATTCATACCCACAGTGAGCTACCGATGCCCTCAATATCAATTAACATTGACTTATTTCTTTGTGCAGATTTGTTGAAACTGACAATGTTTCACAGTCATACTTCACTGCATCTCATCAGATTAGAAGCATTGTAAATGACTTTGTTTGCAAAGACATAAGAGGAATAAGAAAAGCATGCCAAGTGTCAAAAAGAGTACTCTTTGTAATGGCAATATTTCTTTTATTCACTGTTTAACCTTCAAAGATAAAGATGAATTTGCTAATAAACTTCATTTTTCATGATCCTCTTTGTTGATGCCATATCACAATGCAATATATATAGGTAATATTTTTTACTTCTTTGGGCTTATTCAGATGCATTCCAAGCGACTGGCATTCCATTAGTAACTGCAGAAATTCATGGCTATCCTGACACCATACTGGGGTTACAGTTATGCAAAACCTGGCCCTCTAATTTATATTGTGATTATTCATTGCCTATATTTGAATACAGAGAAAAAAATAAGAGAGGGAGGTATCTCCGGGTATGGTTGATCTATTCCTTCTCTCGTCACAGTTTACAGAATTGATTTTGCCAGCTAAAGATTTAAAAGGATACAAATATATGAGCAAAATTAAACTAAAAATGGAAACACCCTGGGAACTTTAGATTAAAAATATTTTGTTACAATCAATTATATGTATATGCTTCACTTGGCACTTCTATTACTACATCAAAATGGTGTTGAATTTATAGAATTCATATTGTTGTAAGGGACATTGATAGGCTGGAAGAGATCAATCAATAAGTTATTTCTAGCATCATCATGTTACTATCCATGTAGAGAGTTGGTGGTTGAGAATACAGTCTGTTATTCTAACAAACATTTCTACAGAGCTTTGAAAATCGTAATGCCTAAAAAAATAGTAATCACTTGTGTACCACTAAGTTGTTTGCCTTAAGTCACTGGCAGGTATAGTGTACTCTAAAGAAAAATGCAATTAAAGTGAAAATAGTGAAATCCAGAATGAGTTAATAGGCCAGGCTTAAGTATCCTCATTTACAAAATCAGAATGAAAACTATTTCCTAAATTATTTGTGTGAAGAATGTGATGTTAACAAAACATACCAAGCTCTCCTCCAATGTATGGCATGCAGTAAGCACCCAATAAATTCCTGTCTGATTATTAAATGGAGTATAAACAGATAATATACAATAAAATATTTTATTATAGTAAAAGAACATAATTCAAACCTGAAAGTCATTTGAAAACACTCTTTCAGAGGAAGATTTCAAGAGCCTTGTAAAGACTGAATTCAGAAATGACCTTAAGATTTGTGATTTTTGCAAACTGCAGAATTTCAGAACTAGAAGAAACCTAGTGGTCATTAATTCCATATGTTCACTTTTTGTTGAATAAATGCAACACATGATATGTTTCAACAATTTAAGTATTTTATATTTCATGAATAAACACACATACACACACATATATGTGTGTGCCTATGTTTATATAAAATGTACATATACATATAAGTATGTACATATGTATATGAATACATAGAAAGAGAAACTAGCATCATGTGAATGTATTTTTTAAATTTTGCCAAAAAACACAATAATTGCAAACAAACCTTACCATCTACATATGGAGGTTATTTCACAACAAAAATTAGGATAAGTATCAATACCTGTTGTAGTTATGAAAATATTACCATGTGGCTCTCATTTCTTTAGTACACTATGGGCTGGTGAAATCGTCAAAAGGGCCACAGACCATAAGGAGTCATTTTGGGGTTTGAAGCTAAATTCATTGTGCAAATCTTCAGAGTTAATTGGCAAAAGAAACAGGATTAGAATCTCATTGTTTCTCCAGCCCTGTATAGTTTTTTTAATATAATTTTTCATTCTTAAAATGAACATGAAGCATTATCAGCACAACTTGGATTTAGTAGACGTTCCATAAGTAACATATTTAAACTATATACATTAGGCTATGATCAGTGGGAGAGAAGAAAACCAAATATTAAGTTGATATATTAATCCACTTGATATTTGATTTGTCTGCTCAGGCTGCTATAACAAAATACCACAGACCCAGTAGTTTAAACAACAGAAATAATTTCATCATAGTTCTGGAGGTCAGTGTAAATTCAAAATCAAGATGTCAACAGCGTTGGTGCCTTGTGAGGGATCTCCTTTTGGGTTGCAGACAGCCACCTTCTTTGGGTCCTTCCTTGAAGCATGTGTGTTGAGATGGGGAGAGAGGAAGAGAAAGAGTAAGCACAAGTGAGCTAGGATGTCCCTTTTTGTAAGTATATCAATTTTATCAGATCAGGATCCTAACTTTATTATCTCATTATCCTTAATCATCTTCTAAATGACCTATTTTTAAATATAGTCATGTCTGGGGTTGGGACTTCAACACATGGGTTATGCAAGGATGAAATTCAGTCCACAGCAACACACACGAAAACTACCAATAGTGCAAATATAAACAAAGATTTGTATTGCTGGATTTTGTTTTGGGAAATATTTGAGTCATATTTTCAAATGTACTAACTCTACGTCATTACCTCCATACTTCCATCCCTGCTGCTTGATGTAGCAGTGGGTGGCCTACACAAATTAAAACCAAACTGAAATGGTTTGTTTGTGTTTTGCCAGTGTTTTTGTCAAGGACTGTGTTGGAATTTAGAAATGATTTAAAGATATCATACTTTAAAATTCTCGACAAATAGAAGAGCAGTTAGTGAACGGAAGAAAGTTTAGAATTGAGTAAAGGGAGAGTATCTGTTTATAAACAGAATTTGAGCTTTAACAGTTTCAAAGAGCTCCTGTGTTTTGTCTTCCTGCGGTCATTGTTTTCCTTCAGGATGTTCTGTCTTTGTGCTCCTCACGCTTTATCTTTGCTCTGCTACCTTTCTTGTTTCTAAATTCTACTTAAAAAATACTACTTAAATTTGAATTAAGCATCTTACAAAAAGAAAGTCCTGTATTCTAGGATTTTCTTCTTCAACTCCATCTCAGAAGCCTTATTGAAATTACCTAGTCTTTGGGTTGGCTCTTTCAGGTATTTGTTTGTATTTTACATATAAATAAATTATATATGGGCATAAATATCCATATAGTATACAAAAATATTAACATATTTATATATGTTATATTAAATGTAAAATAATTTATATTTTGCTTCAAGCTATCACAAACCTCACACTCAGATGCAGTTAGTTCTTTAACACACAGTGAAACAACTGCAGGATCAAGGGTTTATGATATTTTACTATCCTTATGTCACAGTTTGAAGCTACCAATTTTGAAGTACAATTTAGTCTGTATAGTAGATATCTGACAACTACCAATTATGATCACACAACATATGCCTGCTCCCAGCTTTGGGGGCTCACACATGTAAGAATGAATGCCTAGGCAACGAGACCATTTTGCCCCTCTCAAAACACAGTCAATTTTAGTCTTTTAAAAAGTTACCTCCAATATGACATAATAGTTTCAATCATGTAGCACAAATGCTACCTTTGATAGACACTCCATCACTTACTTCCCACTTTCCACTAATCTGTGATCATTTTGTAAAGGTCTAAATTAGAAAAGGTTATTAGTTTTGATGAAAACTGAAATAATAGCCTTAATTTCTTCTCAATCAAACCTTATAAAAATTCACATTTTTTAATTCAAACTATCAAAAATAGATTACTAAATGTTACATATGCATGCACAAATATATCCAGAAATTCATAAAAATATAATTTTCTCTGAATTCAGTTAGGAAGACCAAAAGCACTTTTAGGCCACATATAAGCCACACTTGCAATCTGATCGTAAATGGTAGGATCCCAGTAAAAATCAGTTATTCAAACGGCCTTTGACTATTGCAGAAGCTCACATATAATCTCTTGAAAGCATGGAATTAAAAGTGAATATGTCAAAATATAAGGATAATGATTATTTTTAAGTGAGCACTTTTATGTGACATTCATCTATATGCAAATTAACTCTTAGAACTTTATTCTAATTTTGAACCAAAACTAAAAATAACATTTTGAAGGTACAGTTTCTACTAAACTCAATAATGAATACTCTAACTTAGTAAACTTGAAATCCCCATGAAATTTCTATCACTTATTGCAAAATATTTAATCTTGCAGTCATCTAAAAAATTGACTTTGGTGTTATTTATGTTGATATATTTTGCTCTGTGAAAGGTAAGTTTTCCAAACCCTCAAGCTTTTGTCCCAGTTTATGCTGACACACAGTTACAGGCACCATTATTCTCTAACCTTGTTATGCCACTTGCCCACGAGCACTTCCTGGAAGAATTGGTATGGAGCTGCGACAGATAAATCATTTGGTATGATTGATTAGAATGTTTGTAATATGGACAGGTAGATGCCATGGAAAACATCCTGTAACTTATAAACATATCCATACCTTAAATCATATCTGGATTAATATTTAACCAGTGTGCATTTTTCAGTGTATCTTTTATTATTATTATTATTATTATTATTTTTTAATTTAATGTGGCTCTCATTTTCAGGGAAAATAGGAAATGCATAATGCTCAGTAATCAGAAAAGCATGTTTTAAAAATGTATTTAATTAAATAAGAAGCTAATTATTTTCTTGTATGTTCTTTGTACTGTAGTTGAGGAACACAGAAAAAAACATGCTGAGTACATGGCTGTTAAATTCTAGGGCTTTTATCAAAATCTGAAACCAGAAAGTTATTTCATAAATGGAACTTTATTGTACTTGAAACATGTTTAATATTGTTTAATTATTATAGATATCATAACGATCTTCCTGTTCACCTGTATTGTTAAGGATAAAGAAGTAAGTTAACAAGTTTATATTGTTACTTATTATGCCTTCAGTGCTCTTAAAAAATTTGCAGTCAGAGCGGTCTCAGTGACTCATGCCTGTAATGAGCCACTTGGGAGGCCAAGGCAGGTGGATCACAAGGTCAGGAGTTCGCCACCAGCCTGTCCAACATAGTGAAACCCCGTCTTCACTAAAAATACAAAAATTAGCCCAGCATGGTGGCGGGCGCCTATAGTCCCAGCTACTCGGGAGGCTGAGGCAGGAGAACCGCTTGAACCTGGGAGGCGGTGGTTGTGGTGAGCCGAGATTGTGCCACTGCACTCCAGCCTGGGCAGCAGAGTGAGATCCCCCCCCCCCCAAAAAAAAAAAAATTGAAGTCAATAAAGAAATAAATCATGTAATCTCCCTCCTTACAATATAAGAGAATTTATTTTCAAATCACTAAGTATAGAAGAATGGTGTCTGAGAAATGGCATAGTAAGCAGCTCCTCTAAACTTTCACTTTTCTACAGAAATATTTTTTAAAAACTCAAAAACTTTCAGGACCAACTTTGTCATAACTCTAAAAAGCAGTCAAAGGTTTACATCTGTTATGCCCAGACCATTTATTCCCCGAAGAAGACCACCAGAGTCCAGAGTCAAAGCCAAGCGGCGAGGATCTTTACTGCAAGTTCGAACTTGGTCCCTCTGTTCCACAACATAGAAGAGGGCCCCGAACAATGTGTGCACTCGCTTTTTATAGCCTGATGTAAATAGGACTTGTAAGGTTACAGAGGAACAAGGGAATTCTTTAGGTTACAGCATTACAATTGGTTAACATATTAAGTTATACATTTAGCGGTGATCTATTGGTTCCCGTGCTTTCAGTAAAACTACAAACGGCTGTGTCGTTATCAGGGATTTTTCCAGGTGGTGTTTTTCTAAAGTTGAGATATATGGTGGGACGTGTTTGTACTGGGCTCAGGAAGTTGAGAGATATGAGAGATATATGGTGTTTGTACTGGTCCCAGGAAATTGAGAGATATATGGTGTTTGTACTGGGCCCAGGACTGAGGAATGTGCCTGATTTCTTTCACATCAACCAAACGAATGTTGAATTAAGGAAACTTAAAACTGCTAGTAAAATTTAGTGGGTTTTTGTTTTGTTTTGTTTGAGATGCAATCTCCCTCTGTTGCCCAGGCTGGAGTGGAGTGGCACGATCTCCGCTCACTGCAACCTTCGCCTCCCGGGTTCATGCCATTCTCCTGTCTCAGCCTCCCGAGTAGCTGGGACTACAGGCGCCTGCCACCACGCCCAGCTATTTTTTTGTGTTTTTGTTGTTGTTGTTGTTTGTTTGTTTTTGTATTTTTAGTAGAGACGAGGTTTCACTGTGTTAGCCAGGATGGTCTGGATCTCCTGACGTCATGATCCATCCCTCTCAGCCTCCCAAAGTGCTGAGATTACAGGAGTGAGCCACCACAGCTGACCCAAAATTTACTGTTTTTTTAATTTGCGTTTACTCCAATCCTGGAATGGCTTAGCAATGATTTTGAAGACAATGGTCTGAATTCCCAGTGTGGGAATTTAGGTCTCTAGTTCTGGAGGGAGCAAAGCCCACCTCATTCATAAATTACTGTGTTTATCTGTTCTAACTTATTGAGGCAACACCTGAAGAACAGATGCAAGGCTTTCCTCTCTGTTTTACTTAAATTGGAATTCACTCAAGACGGAAAATTCAGACACTGCTTTAAAATATTTTAAGGAAATAAAAAAAAAACCTGCACCTAATGGGCCAAAAGGTTATTGTTGAGCTATATAATGGACCATTTAAATTCTTAAAGAAAAATCTGGATAGACAATTTCTTTGTGAAATTATGGAGTTCAAAATCACCCCTCTCTACTGGGGAATTTAGAAAACCCTGTGCGTGCCAAGGGAAGGACACACGCTAAGAAAATGACTGAGAAGAACCTAAGCTTTCACCTGTGGCTGACCTAGAACTTCAGAGTGAAGAAACCCGCCAATCACATTTCCAAGAACCTATTGAGGACAAGATTTGAGGACTTACTGTATCTGATAAGGAATGAGTATCCAGAATATATATAAAAGAACTCTTACAACTCAACAGCAAAAAGACAACTGATCAATTTGAAAATGGGCAAAGTACTTGAATTTTCCAAAGAAGATACACAAATGACAAACGAGTACATGAAAAGATTTTCAACACCATTAGTCATTAGGGAAATGCATACCAAAATGGCAATGAGATATCACTTCACATTCATGAGGATGTGATCATTATAAAAAATCAAAAATAGTAAGCGTTGAGGATGATGTAGAGAAATTAGAGTCGTTTGTGATTGGTAGGAATGTAAAAACGTTCAGCTGCATTGAAAAAGACTTTGTGGTTCCTTCAAAAGTTAAACATAGAATTGAGATTTGGTTCCACAATTCCGCTCCTAGGCATATACCCACAATAATTGAAAACAGATACTTCAAGTAAGTATACGTGCATTTTCACAGTCATAAGAGCCAAAGGTGGAAACAGCCCAAATGTGCATCAAGGGAAGAATTGATAAACAACGTGTGGCATACACATGCAATAGAATATTACTCAGCCATAAAAAGAGACTGAAGTTCTGATACATGCTACAATGTGGCTGAACATTGAAAACCTTATGCAACTTGAGAGAAGCCAGACACAAAAGTCGCATACTGCATAATCCACTTGTATGTAATATTCATAATAGAAAAATCTATAGAGATAGAATGCAACTTAATGGTTGCCAGTGGCTGGGGACAAGGAATTGGGAAGAATTACTTAATGGGTTAGGGATTTTACATTGAAGTGATAAAAATGTTTTAGAATTAGAAGAAGTGTTTACACAACATTGTGAATACACAGCGACTAACTTGTTCACTCTAAATTATTGACTTTGTTATTTATATAAATTTCAACTCAATATATTATTTGAAAAAGTGTATAAGGGGGACTAAATAAGTGTCAATATTAGCAAAATATTTTAGCTCAGGAGTGGCAAAACTACAGCTGTTGTGCAAATTCTGGCCCATCATTTTTATACAACCTTCGAGCTAAGAATGGTTTTTATGTTTTTAAATTGTGGGAAAAAATATAAGGAATACAAAATCTTATTTAAAACAATAGTCTGATTTCAATTTTATCATACCCCAAGATAAACCAATTCTAATGTCTGTTCTTTATATATTGAAAACTATTTAAAAATCTTCCCTTAAGATACAAATCTGTTACTGTCATCTTCTGAAGAAAATGATGTGTTGGTACAACCCAGTTAAGGTAACATGGTGTAGTGTAATGTATTGGAGAAAAGTACTGTAAGACCTGGGTTCAATTTATAGCATTGATATGTATTAGAGATACAATATTTGGCCACATATTTTTTTCTTATAATTGAAACTTCCATTTTCTTATCTATAAAAGGAAATAATAATAGCAATATTTCAACATTTTGGTGACACAAGTTAAGGAGAAGGTATGTAAAATTCATCACATACTGAACACACAATAAAATTATACTTTTTCAGTCATTAATGGGCCAGAATAAATTTTTTCTTCTGGATTTAAAACACAATTTCTTAAGGGTTTCTCAGATTAATTGCTATGATTTCATACTAATTTTTTTTTAAAAAAAACTCTATTTTTAAAGAACTTTTAGGTTCATAGGCAAATTGGGCAGAAAATACAGAGAATTCTCATATATTCTTTTGCTCCCTACACATTTATTTCTTTTCAAATCACATATAGAAAATATTTTTCGTAATTTTAGCATAATTAATTTTATCTCCTTGATGGTATTGGGCCACATTCTTTCTCTAGCATCCTGCATTTCAATATGTGCCTTTCCACTTCTGATTAGAGAATGTGGGTGAGAATCTTGAGCATGCAGATAAGACATTTAGGACTCAATACTGTTTCCTGGCTCTGGAAATCATTGGCTATAATAATACATCAACTCACTGATCACTTCTTAATCAACAATAAGGTAAACCAGTTATGTTGTAGTTCCTTTATGTTCAGATTTTCAAAGGTTAGGGTTAAGATAAAAGAAACTTCCATCTATTTTCTTTTACTTGCCTTTGATTCTCTTGCTGGTAATATCTAAAGTTATGTAATTCCTGAAGTTCTAGTCCTTAGACCCTGTCTACCTAGGACTTTGAGAGGTGGCTAATACCTTTTCTTGGAATACTCCTGGATTTGTCTTTTGCCTGTTAGAATGTTGATATTGCATTGATCCTGTCATAATGACCTGTATGTCTTACTGTCTGTTCCTTCTATCATGCTTCCCTGGCCAGATGTGATATGTTCCTCCTCCTGGTCATCCCTACCCACCTGGGGTCATATCCACCATTGCCATCATTACAGGTTAACCATCATCATCATCATCAAACCCTATGATGACTACTAAAGAGTGTGAAAATGAATATTATAAGTATCTTTTGTACATTCTATAATTCTCAAAATTCTCTAAGCATATACTATTATTAGCATCATTTTATAGATGATTAAACTGAGAATCTGGCACATGAAAGTAATACAGCAAAGAACACACACAGAATTGAGTCTAGTTTTGCTTGACACTCATGTTATTATTCTTTCATGGTTATAATCATAGTAAAAAGAACTTACTCTTTGTCAAAGTTATATGTAAATATTTTGTTAAGTAACAATGACTTAATGAAATAAACTCGCATGAGAATCAAATCAGGAGATCCCTATTCTATTTTTGAGTGACGATGACTCTCACATAGTATGCTTCCATTAGTTAGTCTTTATTTTTTTATTCTTCCTCTGCATTTCTCCACATATATCCCACCACACAAAAACCGATGTATTTTCCCTCATCTCATCCCTCTATTAGCATTTAATCATTGATTTCTTGTAATATATATCATATACGTGTGTGTGTATATATATTTATAACATAATCTGCTAACAACAGTTGATAAGAGGGATAGGAATATTTGTTAAATCCCAGTTTGATTTTAAAATATAAAGGTGATCTAAATAATTTATTTCCATCTAAGAGGAAAATTGGTCTTTTTAAAAGTAGTAGTAGCTATTTTAACCTTGTTGTAGCCCCTGACTGATTTTATTATTCAGTGAGGCAGAAGCTCAGCTGTTTTTTTGTTTGTTTGTTTGTTTGGTTTGGTTGTGGTTAGAAAAGTTAAAATGAGATCTATCCTTTAAATAAATTTTTAAGTGCACAATATAGTATGGTTAACAATAGGCTTAACATTGTACAGCAATTTACTACAAGTTATGTATCTTGCAAAATTAAAATTGTTATGCTTCTTGAAAGCATCTCTCCACTTCCCGTTACCCAGCGCCTGGAAACCGCTATTCTACTCTGTTTCTCTGAACTTTTTTTTTTTTTTTTGAGACGGAGTCTCATTGTGTCGCCAGGCTGGAGTGCAGTGGCGCGATCTCTGCTCGCTGCAACCTCTGCCGCCGGGTTCAAGCCGGGTTCAAGAGATTCTCCCGCCTAAGCCTCCTGGGTAGCTGGGACTACAGTTTTACGCCACCATGCCCGGCTAATTTTTGTATTTTTAGTAGAGACAGGGTTTCACCATTTTGGCCAGGATGATCTCGATCTCTCGACCTCATGATCCGCCCACCTGAGCCTCCCAAAGTGCTGGGATTACAGGCATGAACCATCGAGCCAGGCCTGAGTTTTACTATTTTAGACATCCCATGTAAGTGAAATCATGCAGTATTTGTCATTCTGCCAATGGGTTCTTTTACTCAGCACAGTGTCCTCCAGGTTCATCCCTGTTGTCGCATGTGGCAGAAATTCCTTCTTTATTTACACTGAATATTATTTCAGTGTATGTGTATCTTTTCTTTTTATTTTTAGTTTGCACGTAACAGTTGTACATACTCATGGGATGTAAAATGATACTTAAATACTTGTATACAATGAGTAATAATCAAATCAGGGTAATTAGTGTATTCATCACCTCACTCCATCCACCTCCCATCTCTCAGCCTCTAATACTCACAATTCTACTCTCTAGTTCCATGAGCTCAAAATGTGCTTTTTAGCTCCCACTTATGAGTGAGAACATGCAGTATTTACCTTTCTGTGCCGATTCTTTTTCTTTTTTTTTTTTTTTTTTTTTCTTAACATAACGTCTTCCAGGCTTATCCATTCTGCGGTGAATGACAGGATTTCATTCTTTTTATGATTGAATAGTACTCCATTGTGCATATGTACCACATTTTCTTTATCCATTCATCTGCTGATGGACATTTGGTATAATTCCATATCTTAGTTGTTATGAATAGTGCTGAAATAAACATGAGAAAACAGATGTCGCTTTGATATACTGATTTCCTTTCCTTTGAATTAATATCCAGTAGTGGGATTGCTGAATCATATGGTAGTTCTGTTTTTAGCTTTTTGAAAAACCTCCACATTGTTTTCCATAATGGTTGTACTAATTCACATGCCTACCAACAGTGTATAAGAGTTCCCTTTTCTCTGCATTATACTACATTTTCAGTATTCATTCATCAATTGCTTTTCTGTAGTTCTTTTTTCCCCCCTTTGGGCTAGTTTTGGAATTTTCCACCTTAGCACAACTGACATTTTGAGTTGTGTAACTCTTTGCTTGTGAGGAGGTAGGCAGGAGCATCCTGTGCATGGAAGGATGTTCGGAAGCGTCCCTGGCCTTTGTCCTTTGATTTCATTAGCACTCCCACTCTCAGTTGTGACACCCACAAATGGACCCAGACATTGCTAAATGTCCCTTTGGGGCTCAGTAGCCCACAGCTGGAAACCATAGGTCTAATCTACTGTTCTATATGCCTTGTTAATTAAACCAAATCATAAGTAATTAAAGCATTATGGCTTTATATGTCTCTAATCATTTTGTATATAAAATGCACGTTCCACATCATTAAATTATGGATGGAAGCTTTAACTTTTAAGTTTTATTTTCAAGGAGTTAGAGTTACAAAAAATAGCTATCAATATTTGCACTGCATTTATATATTTGCATTTAAGGCTCTTCAGTAAAAGAAGTCCCTTGAAATATGAGCCAAGACACTTACCAGCAGTCTCTGATAAATAAAACAATGAGATGAAAAGTAGGATTATCTTCTAATCTCTATGCTACAGTAAACTTGTGACGTCTGCAATCATTGCAATTATTGCATTTTTAGCATTGGATAAATGGGACTGAAAACATTTAATGTGGGACTTAATGTGGACTGAATACCAAAAAATGAAAAAAAAAAACAAACAAAACAACAACAACAACAACAAAAATGTGTTTTGTTCGGATTTCACATAGTTTTGAAGAGTATTGGATTTTTTTTTTTAAAAAAGGTTTTTCTATTATATTTCTTTTTAATTACAGAGATAATTTGGGATTCACATATGAATACCTTTCCTAGACTTCATCAAAATTTTGGTTGCCCTATTTGTTAGTTTATCAATCTGGCAAAGTAGTTAGTCTAGTTAGATTATAGATTATTTATTTCACAGTGATAGGAGCAGGTGTCTGTGAAGAAGGTGCTAGATGATCTACAAATAGTTGTATTATAATCAATAATCATCTGGAAATAGATCCTGCCAGCTTGGAAAGATAATAAGTGATTGATACAAAATTCAGAAAAAGAATCAATTATGTGTTAAAGTAAAACTATCTCTGAAATATTTTAAAATATATAAGAAAAGGTGATTTAAAAAATTGTATTAGCAATTCAAATACCTAAATAAATATTTGATGACCATTTCTGGGAAAGAATTGTAATTTTAATGGGGATACGTTTTTTCATGGTCAAAGTGCAAGGAAAGTTATAAAGTGAAGAGAATGTGAAAATAGATTTCATTAAATGCACATTCTTAATTCAAAGCAGAGAAAATGAAAGACCAATAAATAAAGGGGAAAGTCTGTGGAACTACCTTAGGAAAGGGGATAAGAAAAAACTAAAGCCATGTCAAAGAAAATTCAATTTACAGTTCATGTATTGTGGATACTTACAAAAACAGGGAGAGATCTGGCTTCAGTTACAGAAGCTTGGTATATAGAGGACTGTTAGAAAACTGATATTAAGCATTTCCTTATAAAGAAACCTTACCCACCTAAGAGAAAACATGTTTACAATGATATCAATACTAATATTTATTAATTAGTACTAACACTTATTGAGAACCTACAGGATATCGAAACTATATGAGTTACCATAAACAACTTATCACCATTATGCTCTTCAACTGTGAAGTGGCTACAAATACTACTATTTTCAGTAGAGAACACTGGATCTCAAGAATAGTAAGTTACTGATACATGCTCATGAAGATGAGTGAGGGACAGAGTTAAAATTCTAGCTCAGGTTTCTGTTTCTTTTATTTTTTTCTCATATGCCACACTGAAATAACTTCTTTTACATACCAATAATTAAACAGAATCAAAAACTTTCACAGCAAGGGATATTTGAACAGAGTCTTGATTTAGCTTAGCTGTGTCCCTACTCAAATCTCATCTTGAATTGCAGTTATCATAATCCCCACGTGTTGTGTGAGGGACTGAGTAGGACATAATTGAATCATGGGGGTGGTTCCCCTATACTTTTCTCATGATAGTAAGTTCTCACAAGATCTGATGGTTTTATAAGGGGCTTCCCACTTTGCTTGGTTTTCATTCTTCTCCTTCCTGCAGCCATGTGAAGAAGGACATGTTTGCTCCCCCTTCTGCCATAATTGTAAGTTTCCCGAGGTATCCCCTCCCTGTGGAACTGTGAGTCAAATAAACCTCTCTCCTTTATAAAGTAACCAGTATTGGGCAGTTCTTTGTAGCAGCGTGGGAAGGAAATAATACAAGTCTTAAAAATAAATGCTAGTTTTCTCAAGCTAAATGGGCTTAAAATTATTTGAGGAAGGAGTAACAAAGAAAATAACTTGGAGATGTAAACAAGATACATTTAAGGAATGACACTTCTCAAACTTTTCAGAGAGGCAGGGGTACAAACTATGTAGCATACACTTTCAGACACAAGATAAGAAAGGGAAATATAGGGCAGATTGGGATGAAATTGGATACAGACTTTTGGAGAGAAAAAGACAGCAAATGATCCCTTCTCACCAAAGAAGATATAATAATCATTCTGTTTGCAGCAGTTATGTTAGGTTGTTTTAGAGACAATAAAATAAAAGATTCTTTTAAGCATCAGTATAAGCAGTTTGCACAATTTATATTTTAGAGATTATTCACATGAAAAGCAGAATGGTAACTAGAATAAAATGACAGTAGGTAGGCACATCCATCATCACCAGGGAAATGACTGAATTTCCAAAGAGACTTTCAGGCTGAATTGCTAAATGAAGCATGTGTCTAGTTTAAATTAGTAACATTTATACATCCTTAGTTTGTGACAGGTATTTGATATAAAGTCTGAAGAAGAGAACTGAGATTATGGTTTCAAAAATTAAAGGTGGATAATCGGTGAAGTCTAATAAAGTTTTCTGCAAGAAACTAATATATGGAACTAATTAGTAGTATCTACAAACAATATAAAATGTATCATGAGTAAGTAACAGATTAACGTCTGAAAATAGAAGAGTTTTCCAACTAATGGTGCCATGTCAAATTTTGATTCAGAAGAAGTAAAATTGGTAGAGTTGAAAAATGAGTGAGAAAATAATAACAAATGTGAAACTTCCAGAAAAATTAAAAATAAATAGGAATTGAGAGTGCCATCAATTGTCCCTTTCTGACCATTAAGAAAACTCAACAGTGTACATCTAATTTCAGAGTAGTTTAAACTGTGTGATTTTTGGTGTTAAAAGTATCCACAGAGATTAAGACTGTCAATGCATCACAAAAAGTTAAAAAGTCTACCACCTTTATTTAGTATACTCACACTTACTATTTACTAATTTTACTCCTCATATCTGGGGATGAGAAATGAATGGGAGGGGATAAAACACTCTCAAAAGTGATAGGGATTACAAGTATTATAAAAGTCAGTATTAATGTTCCTTTAACTTGGTTATTAAATCTCATCTGGAAAATGATCCATCTTTGGCTAATATATCAATTTATATCTGTTTCTACTTTTCTATTATTTCTACTATTAAATGTTTAATTCTACTATTAAAATAACTATAAAAATGTTATTAACTTTTTTCCTTCCTTTTAATGCATCTTTCAGAAAAGTTCTTGTATTAAATAAAAACAGCTAATCAAAATGCTTAAGAAACAAAGAAATTTAATTTCTACCACCTTATGTTAGAAGCAAATAACAGGAAGAAAATAAGGAGAGGGATTTTTAAATCAAGCGTGCTAAAATTTGTGAAGTTATTTGAAAAATTCAATGAAAACTTTTTTTACACAGTTTTCACAGCTTCATATTATTATGACTGCAATGTATATAAGTCATTGGTACCACCACTCTAATAGAAAAATATGTCAAGAATTACCTTTTCTATTTATTTCTTACCTTTTTTTGGCAGGAGACTCATTTGGTTTTAGAAATTTTTTTTAGTTGCTATTTTTGTGGACTTTCTTTAAGGCAAACTTTTCATAATATATCACACACATAATTTCATTTAATAATACCATATAGCATGAAGTTATAGAGTCATTAGGTTACAGTTCATGTTCTTTTAAAGTAATTTTTTTTCCATTTCCTAATCACAGGAAAAGGAAACAGAGGACTCTGTGAACCAAATATTAGAAACTGATATGGATGTATTTGAAATGTGCTATACGCAACATGTTGTAGATGATCAGAAGGTTATTGTTTGTTTATTAATTTCCTTTTATGATTTTGCAAATACAGTTTTTAAAAGCAAGGAACCAGACTTTACTAGGAACTGAAGTAACTGAAATTATCATGATAATTGATCTTTCCCATGACTTATTTTGAAATATATCTAGAATAATGTACAATGATGGTAGAAAAAAAATCAGGTACACCATCAATCCAAGAGCACAAAGATGAAATAAATTTTCATATCTTTATTATCTTGAACTTATATCAACTATAAAGTAAAATGTTTATGTATTTTATATATATTTACACTACTGACAAAGTAAATTGTTTGTGTTTGATTTTTAACCTTAAGTTTAACATTATTGATTAAAAATGAGTCATTTGTTATAGTTATTTTGTTTTATTATTATTGTAGCAAATCCTATTCTAGATATATTTACAACTTTGAAAGTGTAATTTGCTGTGCAGTTGCTATTATACATATGTACACACATATATACATACACACATACACACAAAACTTTTTTGGCTCAGACAACTGAGAGGGCTTGGATTCAACAAAACTTTACTGGTCATAAGTGTCCCTAATGTAAGATATTTTATTACTATTCTCCACAAATGGATCTAGGTCTCCCCTATTGGGTTGACACAGAGAAAGTGAAAAATTAGCTTGGAACACTATATATATCCCATAAGGCATGGAAGCACAATAAGTGATTGGAACATCTTCAAATATACAAGAAGACTTCCCCTTTATTTTGTTGTGCAGTAATAGGGGTCAGTTTACTCTTCTACCTGAAATAACTGAAAACTAACAATAATATATATGAAGGAGTGGTTTTAAGACAATGGGTATCAGAAGTCAAAGGACAGCAAACCCTACGAGCTAGGAAGCAAAAAAGTTGAACACCATGCTTCTCTTTACTTAGAGCCTGGACACAGTTTCTAAATGATGGCACAAAGAGAAGAAACCAGGAAGAACCTAATGGAATCTTTCAGGTGGGGAGACGCAGTTCTGTGGTCCTAGAAGGCAGGTGCCTATAGTTCCCAGAAGAGTACTAGAAACAAGAGAGAGATCTGGAGATCTTCAAAAGATTCTGTTAGTTATTCAGCAGAGAAATGAGTAAAGAGACTTTCTGAAGGAAGAATAGAACCACCCACACAAAGATTTGTGGTAAAAGAAAAAAGGAAGGTAACAAGAAAGAATGAATCAACAAGCTGTGGGATAACTTGGAGCAGCCTAGTACATAAATAATTATGGTCCCTGAAGAAGTAAGAGCAGAAATATATTTGACAAAATAATGGCTGAAAATTTCCCAAAATAATGGAAAACATTATTTCGTTGATCCCGGAAGCTTAACAAAACCCAAGCACAATAAACAGAAAGAAAACATACCGAGGCACATCATATTTGCTCCAATGTAGTGATAAAAATGAAATCCTAATAATAGGTAAAGAGAAAGGCGCATAGAGACATTGTTAGGGAGGAACAGAGACGAGAATAATAGGAGATTTCTTGATGGAAATAAGTAAGAAGATAATTGAACAATATATTTAAAGTACATACAGAAAAACCTGTCAACCTATAATTCTATATCAAGTGAAAAAAAAGTATCCCCAAGTGAAGGCAATATGCTTTTGAATTTAGTTTGATAGTATTTTGTTAAGGATTTTTGAGCTTACGTTCTATTCATTGAGATATTGGCCTACAGTTTCTTTGTCTTTTAATGTCATTGGCTGTGGCAGCAAGGTAATGCTGGCCTCATAAAATGAGTTTGGAAGTGATCCCTCCTTTTTAATTGTTTGGAATAGTTGGAAGATTGGCATTAATTCTCTCAATATTTGGTAGAATTTGCCTGTGAGGCCATCTGGTCTTAGTCTTTTTTAGGGGAGAGGTTTTTGACTACTGATTCAATCTACGT
Organism: Rhinopithecus roxellana; assembly: GCF_007565055.1. NCBI lineage: Eukaryota > Metazoa > Chordata > Mammalia > Primates > Cercopithecidae > Rhinopithecus > Rhinopithecus roxellana. The sequence continues at coordinate 67,760,712 of NC_044554.1, forward strand.
ACTGGTTATAGGCCTGTTCAGATTTTCTATTTCTTCATGATCCAGTCTCAATAAGTTATATGTTTCTAAGAATTTATTCGGTCTAGGTTATCCATTTTGTTCACATAGAGTTATTTATACTAGTCTCTTACGATACTTTTTTTGTTTCTGGGGCATCAGTTATAATGTGTCCTCTTTTGTTTCTTGCCTCATTTGCTCGAGTCTTCTTTTCTTTTTTCTAATTAGCCTAGCTAAAGGGTTTTCAATTTTATTTGTCTTTTCAAAAAAAATTCTTAATTTCATCAAATTATTTTATTATTTTTTAGTCTCTATTTCATTTATTTCTGCTCTGTAATCACTCAAAATAGATGAAAGACTTTTGTATCTTAAACTGTATAACTCCTAGAAGAAAATATAGGTGAAAAGCTTCATGACATTGGTCTTGGCAATGACCTCATGAATATGATGAGAAAAATACAGGCAATATAAGCAAAAATAGACAAGCTGGAGCTACATTAAAACCCTGATTTTTAAGATGGGAAGTCTCCAAACAGAGTTTTCCAAAGAAGACATAAAAATTACCAAGAGGCATATGCAAAGATGCTCAATATTACTAATTATCATGAAAATGCACTTCAAAACTACTTGAGATATTACCTAACATCTGTCAGAATGACTATTATGTTAAAAAAAAGTAAGAGAGAGGGAATGAAGAAAACAAGTGTTGGTGAGGAGGTGGGGCAATGGAAACCATTGTAAATTGCAGGTAGGAATGCAACTGCTACGTAAAACAGTATGGAGGTTCCTTAAAAAATTAAAAGCAGGGCTACCATATAATCCATCAATCTTACTTCTGCTTATTTACCCAAAATAATTGAAATCATGATTTCCAAGAGATATTAGTACTTCCATGTTCATTGCAGCATTATCCACAATAAGCAAGACGTGGAAACAACCTAAGTGTCCATTGACAGATAATTGGACACAGAAAATATGGTATAAACACACCATGGAATATTACTTACCTTTTAAAAAAAGGATATTCTGCGACCATGACAACATGGATTAATCTTAGAGACATTATGATAAATGATATGAGTTAGTTATAGCAGGACAAATAGGCATGATTCCATTTATATCAAGCATCTAAAGAAGTCAAAATGATAGACACGAAGAACAGAATAGTGATTGCCAGAGGCTAGGGGAAAAGGGAAGTAGGGAGTTGCTAATAAATATGTATAATATTTCAGTTATGCATGATGATAGGATGTACAACGTTGTGGCTAAAGATGCAATGCTAATACTGCAAACTTAAAAATATTTTAAAAGGGCAGACATGTTAGATGTTCTTACCACAAAAAAAAGAAGACAAGATAAAGACTAGTGTTGTGATGGTTAATAGTGAGTGTTGGATTGAGGGATACAAAGTACTAATCCTGGATGTGTCTGTGTGGCTGTTGCCAAAAGAGATTAACATTTGAGTCAGTGGGCTGAGGAAGGCAGGTCCACCTTTAATCTGGTGGGCACAATCTAACTAGCTGCCAGTGCATATAAAACAGGCAGAAAAATGTGAAAAGGGGAGACGGGCCTAGCCTCCCAGCCCACGTCTTTCTCCTGTGCTAGATGCTTCTTGCCCTAGAACATGGGACTCCAGGTTCTCCAGTTTTGGGACTCGAACTGGCTCTCCTTGCTCCTCGGCTTGCAGACAGAGTATTGTGGGACCTTGTGATCATGTAAGTTAATACTTAATAAACTCATACACACACACACACACACACACACACACACACGCATTCTATCAGCTCTGTCCCTGTAAGAGAATCCTAATACAAGTTTAAAACTAGAAAAATGGAAAGAATTCATCCCCACAAATACACATTATAGAAATGTTAAAGAAAGTCCTTCACTCAAAAAGAAAATGATAACAAAGGGAAATCTGGATATACAATTATAACACTGTAAATGATAATTCCAAAATTTTTTTCTTATTTTTCAAATATTTCTAAAAGACAACTGACAATTGTGTCAGGGTTCCTTATGATAATATGCAGACTTGATGATTTGGTAAAAGGATTCACAGAACTCAAAAGCCATTATACTTATGGTAAAGTTTTTTAGAGCAAAATTATATTATTTAAAATCAACAAAGGGGAAAATGTACATGAATAAAGTTCAGGAGAAAGGAGGTACAAGTTTCCAAGGAAGTGTCGTCTCTCAAAAGAGTTTAATGGGTGTGCTTAATTCTCCCAGTAGTGTGTCAACATATGCGAAATGTTATCAATAAGGGAAGATCATCAGAGCTTTGGTGTCCAGGACTTTAACTGGATGTCGGTTAGCCTTGCAGGCATTGATTAAGCCACCACTTATTGCAATTAAGACATAGGCTGTTGTTGTTCAGGTCTCCATACAAACATGAACTTAATATGAACTGTCAATAGACCCAGATGTGAAATACAGGTTTCTAAAATCAAAATAATCCAACAAAGTCCTTAGCCTCTTGTTAATTTCCATAGTAGCAACAATTACCAGTTTTATATGTAGTTGCCTGTATGATGTTATAGGTGACTCCTGTCCAAGTTACTCCTAACCACCTCACCTTTTGGGTGAACCTTGTATCCTTTCTGGATTTATCAACCAGCCTCTGGCAGTCACGTATGTCACTACTACATTTACATCAGTGCCAGTTTGTTGTTCAATTTCTGATATTACCATGCTGTCATCAATGTAGTGTATATTCACACTTGAGACCTGCTTTAAGGTCAAACCCCTTCTACATTTAAATAATGACAGTAAGCTGGTGAATTCAAATAACCCTACCAATACAACAAAGGTAAATTGGTGTCCTTCCACATGAAGGAAAACTGCTTTTGGCTCCAAACCAAGATTGAAATAAAGAAAAAAGCAGTTGCAGATTTAATCACTGAGTTCTAGTCTCCTTTAGCTTGTTGTACCTTTTGCACTATCAAGGTCTGCTGTTGCTATAGGTGGAATTATTTTATTAAAGCCTTGGTAATCTACTGTTAGTCTCTGTAAATAATTTGCCTTTTTCATGGGCCACTCAGAATTTGTTAGTAACAGCACTGGAACTTCTAACTTGTCATAAATTAAAGTGGTGTATTACTTTCACGGGGCTGTCCTTAAAAAAAAAAAAAATACTACAAGCTAGATGCTTTAAACAACAGAATTTTTTTCTCTCATAGTTCTGTAGGCCAAAAGTCCAAAATTAAGGTGTTAGCAGGATCATGCTCCCTCTGAAAGCAGCAGAAGATAATCTTTCCCTAAATCTTTCTCACTTTTGGTAGTGGCTGTCAATCCATGTCATTCTTTCTCTTGCAGCTGTGTAAAAGTCATGGTTCTTTAGAAGCAATAGGTTATAGACATACACATAAGGAGATTATTGTGGGAATCAGTTTACATGATTATGAAGACCAAGAAGTCTCACCATCTGCTGTTTGGAAGCTGGAGTCCGAGGAAAACTAGTGGTATAACTCCATCTGAGTCTAAAGGCCTGAGAACTAGGGTCAGGGTGGTGGAGGGGCACAGTCCAAAGGCCCAAGAACCAGGAGCTCTGATGTTGGATATCAAAAGAAGATGGATGTACCAGATGAAAAAGAAAGAGAGAAAGTTTGCAATTCCTCTACCTTTTTATTCTATTCAGGCCCTCAACGGACTGGATGATCCTCATCCACACTAATTGGTGTGGTAGATTATTTTTAACTCAGTCCACTGATTCAAATGTTAATCTCTTCCGGAAACACCTCCACAGACACACCCAGAAACAATATTTACCAGCTATCTGGGGCATCCCTTAGCTCAGCATAGTTTACACACAAAAAAATTAATCAGTGGCCTCATTCTAATCTCTGCTAACACATAGAGCTTTTCCTGTGTGTCTGTGTCCAAATATTTCTCTTCAGGGCTGGGCACAGTGGCTCATGCCTGTAACCACAGCACTTCGAGAGGCCAAGGCAGGCAGACCACCTGAGGTCAGAAGTTCAAGATCAGCCTGGCCAACATGGTGAAACCCCATTTCTACTAAAAATACAAAAATTAACTGAGCATGGTGGTATTTTCATACAATTGTTGGCCCTACATATGCCTTCTTTTGAAAAGTGTCTGTTAGTGTCCTTTGCCCACCTTTTAATGTTTTTTTTCTCATAAATTTGTATAAGTCCCTTATAGATGCTGGATATTAGACCTTTGTCAGATATATAGTGTGCAAAAGTTTTCTTCCATTCTTAAGTTTGTCTGTTTACTCTGTTGATAGTTTCTTTTGCTGTGTGGAAACTATTTAGTTTAATTAGATCACATTTGTCAATTTTTGTTTTTGTTGCAATTGGTTTTGGCATCTTCATCATGAAATCTTTGCCCATGGCTATGTCCTGAATGGTATTGCCTAGGTTGTCTTCCAGGGCTTTTGTAATTTTGGGTTTTATGCTTAAATCTTTAATCCATCTTGAGTTATTTTTTTTTTTTTTTGTATGTAGTATAAGAAAGGGGTCCAGTTTCAGTCTTCTGCAGATGGCTAGTCAGTTATCCCAGCACCACTTATTGAATAGGAAATTCTTCCTCATTGCTTGTTTTTGTCAGGCTTATTGAAGAGCAGATAGTTGTAGGTATGAAGCCTTATTTGCCTTATTTCTGGGTTCTCTATTCTGTTCCATTTGTCAATGTGTCTGTTTTTACACCAATACCATGCTGTTTTGGTTATTGTAGCCCTGTAGTGTAGTTTAAAGTTGGGTAGCGTGATGCCTCGAGTTTTGTTCTCTTTGCTTATGATTGCCTTGGTTATTCAGGCTCTTTTCAGTTTCATATGTATTTCAAAACAGTTTTTGTAGTTTTGTTAAGAATGTCAATGTTAGTTTAATAGGAATAGCATTGAATATATAAATTGCTTAGGGCAATATGGTCATTTTAATATTGATTCTTCCTATCCATGAGCATGCAATGTTTTTCCATTTGCGTCATCTCTAATTTCTTTGAGCAGTGTTTTGTGGTTCTCTTTGTAGAGATCTTTCACCTCCCTGGTTAGCTGTATTACTGGGTATTTTATTTTTTATGTGGCAATTGTGAATGTGATTATTTTCCCAATTTAGATCTCAGCTTGGCTGTTATTGTTGTATAAGAATGTTAGCGACTTTTGCACATTGATTTTTTGTTTTGAAACTTTGCTGAAGTTGCCCATTCCCTACACTCACAAACTCACTTTAGACAAATGCACCCCTGGCTGTTGGCTGCACATTGCATCTCTCTATTTTCCATCTAAGTTGGCTTTCTTTGAAATAACTGGCCTTCTACCCACTTTAAAAATCTTTGACCAGTATTATAGAAGAGTTAATCTTTTTATTTTGTCCAGCTGATCCATTATTCTTTGAAATTTCATGGTGAACTTTATTAAATATGATATTTTAAAGTTATCTGCCTGTTCTTCCTGTCAATGATGAACAATGAAAAAAGAAAAGCTTCATGTTCATCAATGACGTTGAACCTAAGATTTGGAGAGTTTTGAAGATATGTTTTGATTTTTAAATAGAACAGTACATGTCATGTGAGAGAAAATGAGAATATACACATGCCAAAATGTCATATTAATATAATACCTGTTTGAAAGATATTTCATTTTAAAAGCCGGAGATTAAACAAGGCATAAAGAAATAACTAGAGCCACTTTTTTTTTTTTTTTTTTTTTTGAGATGGAGTCTCGCTCTATCGCCCAGGCTGGAGTGCAGTGGCCGGATTTCAGCTCACTGCAAGCTCCACCTCCCGGGTTTACGCCATTCTCCTGCCTCAGCCTCCCGAGTAGCTGGGACTACAGGCGCCCGCCACCTCGCCCGGCTAGTTTTTTTTTTTTTGTATTTTTTAGTAGAGACGGGGTTTCACGGTGTTAGCCAGGATGGTCTCGATCTCCTGACCTCGTGATCCACCCGTCTCGGCCTCCCAAAGTGCTGGGATTACAGGCTTGAGCCACCGCGCCCGGCCTAGAGCCACTTTAAAACACTCAATATTTGTCTTTATGTAGATTTATATTGTAAACTCCAGAAATCATTATCGCTCTTGCACCAGAAAAGCTAAGTGTTCATAATATTGAACAACTGAAAATAGATAAATAAATATGCTCATTTCAGATAGCATATCTATCAAGGAATGATCATATAGATTGTGTTTAATTCACATAAGAACTTAGAGATTTGATAAGACAAACATAAACTCACTAACTCAAGCTAAACTTAATAGAACAATGACCCTTAGGACTTTGTGTCATTTACAATTAGTGAGATCAATCTAGGGGAAAAAAAAGTCTTTTGGCACCTTATTGTTAGATTTAGCTAAAGTTATAGGCCATTTAAAACAAGTTATTTTTAACTCTCTTTAGGATATATTAGCAAGTTTAAAACAACCTTAATCAGTCAATTTTCATAATTCTGTTTCAAATCAGTTTACTTTTCTACATCTATACAATCAGTAATTTAGTTTGTGTGACCTTTATGCTGCATCTATGTTAATAAAAAGTTATATAAATGTTCTTTCCATCTGTAGTCTTGCCTTTACTTATCCATACTTTGTGCTCAGGACAAAATATTCCACCTAATGCACAAAGTTCATCTGACTGATTCCTGCTTAAAGTCACAAATTTCCAGTTGCCTTTGGGAGAATATACCAACTCTTAAAACTGCTATTAGCCCCATCGTGACTTTGTTTCCTTTTACATTTCCTACTTCATATCTTACTACTCTCTAATCTTGCTTTTTGTGTGGTTCAGACATGCTGAACTGATTGCAATCTTTATCTCCTCTAAACTTTGCATAATCTATTCATCTGCCTACATATGCCAATCTACACTCAACGTTGTCTACACTCGCTCACTAAGTCACCAAAGATTTACTCTCTCTTCTGGGCTCCGTAGTCAAAACTGACTTGAAACCATTCATAGTATCATCCTCCCTCTTGGAAAAAAGATCTCTCGGAAAAGATTTGCCTAAGTATGCAACAGTGAGCTTAGGGAACTGATTAGATAGAATATACAGGGGGAAAAACGGGATTGTCTGAAGGAAGTTGAGGTTCCAACAAAATTCAAGCAATCATCAAGTAAAATGGAGGGCCAGGCATATGGGAATCATGGAAACAGTTAATGGTGGAAACTCAAACAGGCCTCTGTCCTTAGGTAGCAGCCCCATACCCTTGCTGACTTATGTAAGGCAGATCATATGTAAGCAGAGATGCTTAAAAAGACTAAAACACTTTTATTAATATTATAAATGAGGTCTGGATGTTTAGGGTAAGGGATAAGTTCGATTTAATGAGTAGGCCCTCGGCAAAGAAAAAAGAAAATGGAAATTAACAGTAATCCACTAAGTGTTTATACATACTTCAAATGTATTATTGCCTTTTACCTTTACAAAATCACAATGTGAGTTGAGAAAATTGTCCAAGGTCACTTAGAAAGTAAATCAACAAGGCCAGTTTTCATAAACAAGATTGATTCCAAAGGCCATGATTTTTCTATTATATAATAAAAAGTATCTCTTAATAGGGGCCCTATTGGAAGAAGAAAGAGTGTATTGGTACTTGGAAACAACAAGGGAATCTGTAACTTGTCCCCAAATTCACCAGTATGAGAGGCAGCAAATTGATACGTAGAACAATCTAATATCAGTAATTGTGTCCACAGATCACTGTTCTGCTTTTTTATCATAATCTCCACAACAGAGTACAGTTGTTTCTTCTACCTACTCTCTGTATATGCTTTCTCCCACAAGATTGTTTCAGTTATTGAAGTAGGATACATGCAAAGACACAATACACACACACACGTATAAACACAAACATATATATGTATTTCTTCACATGTATGCTGACAAGGATTTCAGAATGTCCTCTGCATTTATTTCCTGTACATGTCTTCTATAGAAAGTGCTGAACTGTCTCACTTAAATAATCATCTAGACTTATGATATGATTTGAATATTTCTCCCCTCATAATCTCATATTGAAATGTAATTCCTGGTGTTGGAGGTGGAGCCTGATGGGAGGTGTTTGAATCATGAAGATAGATCCCTCATGGATGGCTTAGTGCCATGCCCTGGGTAATGAGTGAGTTCACATGAAATCTGGTTGTTTAAAGGTATGTGGCACCTCCCCCGAACTCTCTGTTGCTCCCGCTGTCACCATGTGACGTGCCTGTTCTCTCATGATTGTAAACTTGCTAAGGCATCACCAGAAGCATATGCCAGTGCTATGCTTCCTGTAAAGCCTACAGAGTTGTGAGCCAATTAGACCTCTTTTTACAAATTTCTCAGCCTCAGGTTTCTTTCATAGCAAGACAAGAATGGCATAACTGAGTTATTTTGCTCAGACTACATTCACTGTTTACCATTCTCCTTTCCTATTTTCATAATTTCTCCTTTAGAAGACTAAAACACTTGATATAAGACCCAAGGGCCGATTTGAATATTTCTAAGAATACCTGAAAGTTTATAAATGTTATATTCAAAATAGATGAGACACGTATAACATTTTTACTTTGTTTATTTCTGATTATTATACAGTTTTCAGAGGCATTCTTACAAGCCTTTCTGATTTCCCTTCGGCATGCTTTTATTTGGAAAATGAAGGCAAATAATCTTCCTCTCCACCTAAATTTAATTAGAGCTCCTATTTAAGAGAAAATATACAGTATCTGGATAATTACATCAGGTGTCTATTTCATTTTGCCTTGATAAAACTATTACTATTCACCTCCTTACAGGACATACTTTCTTAAAATGGTAGTATTCTAAGACTTCAGCAGTTGTATTTATTACTTCCCATAAATTTCCCTGAATAGTCTGAAGGAAGCATTCGATGCTGTGTTTGGTTTGCAGCCAAGCCATTCAGCAAAATTCTGTTCAGACATCCTCTAGGAACATGTAAGCACAATAAAGTAAATATCTTTTAAGCTTATTATCAACAAAAGTGTTCTTATCAATGCATTAGCAACAATAATAAAAGCAAAGCACATTCAGACCAAAGGCACGGAGCTCAGTCATGGCCTCTAGAAGCTCTTTTCATAAATCAATTCATAATCTTTTTACTATGGAGTATCCAATTAACTGTAAATAAAACTTCAGAGATGCTTAAAAATTCTTTCTTCCCCCAGAATTGACAGTTAGAAATAACTTTCTGATAACAATCATAGCTGGCTTTTACCATCTAGTACAAAAGCCTTGACCATGGTTAAAAGGTTTAATTTTTATGTTTCAATGGTCGCAAAGTCAAAAACATGGATTTATCTACAATGGCAAAGCTGGCTATAAATTGTATTAGCAGTGATAGCAATTTTCCTTCAAATACCCTAGGCTAAGTGTAGCTTTATTGCTACTTCTAGTAGGAACTTCCAGGCAATTTCCAGTTTACAGTGATCGTGAGTTAAACTCACAATCTCAAGCAGCAGTCACTTTAGATTGGTGCATAATTTAAAGGAAGAAGTGTAACATGTGGGTTGCATTATCCACCTGCATTTGCTTCTCTGTCTTGGCAGCTTAATCTTCTGCCAGCCCCAGCCAATCAATATGTCTGTCCTGTCAGGGTCAGATGGACAAGGTGCTTGCTGTGGCAATTTTTATGTTGCATTCACTATTATCTTCACATAGTATTTTTACATTTCCCAGGTGGGGAAACTGTCAGCATCAAAATGCATCTGAAGTCAATAGCTTGCATGGAACCGTTTTGTAAATGAGATGTCACTAATTAGAGCCTTCTCCTGGCATAATTGGTGGATTAGTAGCATATTTATTCTTTTCTTAGTGATTCTTAAAGTTTTAAAAGGGATTTATAAGAATTGGTTTTAGATATCAGACTAATAGAATTTGTAAATTTTGACCATGTTTTATGGGAGAACAAAATGTCATCACATAACAGAGATAGTTTATAAATTCACTTATAAGAGTGCCAATGTGGAGAGGAGAACTATTATGCTTTCATACGTGACAACACCAACAGAGCAAATATCCTGAGGTATATGAATACTAAAATTTGTTATGATTATGTTACTATTCCTAGGAAATTCTCATCTGTATATTTAATTTTTGAGTTAACAAAGCATTTTCATGTACATCATGTCATTGAATCATTTCAAAATGGAAAAAAATGAGTAATAGATTTCTGTATTATACAATATGTGTCAAAACTCAGAATATTTACAACACTTATTCAGGATGACCCTGCTAAGAAGGGTATAATCAGTAATGTGTACAAGATAAATATCAAGTTTGGGACTAGAACCCGGAACAAATGTGTGATGATAATTAGTATTCAATATACAATTATGAACTGAGTGAATGAAGAATATTTTAACCACAGAATCAAATAATGAAATAAATTTTATTCACTTATAAGCATAGATAATGTTTCCTTTGCTATTAGTTATTGCTTCTTTATGTCAGATAGACATGCTTTTGAAAATATAGACTCCAGTTGAAAATATTTACCTAAAATAGTTGACTGCCAGTTAATCTAAACTTGTTTCCCATCTTTATTAATATTGTATCTTAATCAACTATAAAAATTCAAGTTTCATAATTTACTCAGCTAGACATTTTTGTATTTCATTTTTCTCTGACATTTGGTATAAATGACATTTATAATTGTATTAGGTGTGATCTGCTTCTGTAATTTAATTGAATATTTGTGTCATGTATGGTGTTAAAGGCGGATAACAAACAGATGTGCAAACATATGAATGATTGAAAAATATTGAGAAAAATATTCATAAAATTCAAACTTAAAAGCTTCATTTAAAAGTTCAACAGATGTCCCAATCTGTTCACAGAGTTTTATTCTTTTTACTTCTCTCAGAAATTTTCAAAATATTAAATTACTTTTCATCAATGTGAGATTGTTATTATTTGGTAGATGTAAATTTTCTGTATAGGTGTAATTTTACATTCTACCTTGAATATTTCACTCATATTTTCAAATGTCTTATTATATTATCAGTTGTTAAAAGTATCCAAATTCTAGCTCCAATTTGCCTTTTAAATTTGTATTTTATCACATCCTATGTTTATTACTCAGTAGAGAGAATTGTGTTTCATCAAGTAAATACTCAGTAGATGTGTCTGAAAGCTGTTGAGATTTCTCCCCATGCATCAAATGGTTTTCTGTCTCTGCACATTAACTTAGTCCTTTACTCTACTGTCTAGAATGTTTTCTGAGAAGTTCAGAGTGCAGATACTAGAACCAGATTGCCTGGTGGCAAGCCCAACTTTATTGCCACATCATGTGACCTTAGGTGAATATTTAAAGCTCCCTTTGCCACAGCCTCTTCATCTGACAAAGTGATCTTATTTTAAGGGACTCACAATCTGGACGGATTAGGAAAATATAACTACCAACTTTTGTCAAGGTTACTGGGCACTGAATTGAGGAATCAACCAGGAAGTATCATGGAAATTCATTTAGTTAAACAGTTTAACAAGTGACTATGAAAATTTTTTAAATGTGGATTTTTTTTGTCAGTCTAAGTACATATTATTAGCAAAGTGCCTTTTACCTATAGGTAATAAAGTCAATGTATCATACATTTAGCATTTTATTCTTAATAATATACCATATTTTACATTATCAAAAATATATTCATCATTAACATCTTTGTAGTGATGACTTTATAAGCATCAAAGATAATTTTCTTTAGACAAATTTTAAGTGCTATTTCTAGACATAAGGCTACATAAGAGTCTCATATTTTTATACGTATTTCCAAAATATTTTGGAAGAATTATTTTTAAACTGTAAGTTTTCACCAACCATGTTTGTGATTTTATTCCTATTTATCAATATCAATTTTCAAAATTAACATTTGAAAACTGTTTTCCCACATGATGTGACAAATTTGAATTATTTATGTTATTTTCATTTGCATTTTTAAATTATTTTCAGTGTTGAATAGATAAAATGTTCACAAAGTTTAAATTTTTATTTTTATTTTTTTTATTTTTTTATTTATTTATTTATTTTTTTTTTTTTTTGAGACGGAGTCTTGCTCTGTCCCCCCCGGCTGGAGTGCAGTGGCCGGATCTCAGCTCACTGCAAGCTCCGCCTCCCGGGTTTACGCCCTTCTCCTGCCTCAGCCTCCCAGTTTAAATTTTTAATGTTGAAAGAGTATCAGCTAACTATTGCTGTGTAACAAAGCTTCTCAGCTTGTAGAGTGTTAAATGGCAGCGTCATAAATTTGTTAATATAGTTGCTGCCTCTGCACCCATTTGTAGGCCTGACATGAGTTATTTGAAACACAGTTATAACAGGTCACCTCTGACCGAGTGAAAACTTCCCATCTTTACATGATTGCTATGTAACCTGCTTGTTCCTTATCTGACTGAGAGAAAACCCACTACAACCTACAACCTACAGCTGCTAATCATAAAATCTAATGCCATATCATGTAAATAAATTCCCTCTTAACTCGTGTTTTCCTGAAATTAGTCAATCTATAACCCTCAAAGGAAAATCTAAAGGATAATGCTTGTGGACTTTAATGAAAGTATAGTTCTGGCCGGGTGCAGTGGCTCATGCCAGTAATGCCAGCACTTTGGGAAACTGAGGCAGGAGGATCTCTTAAGGTCAGGAGTTTGAGACTAGCCTCCCGACTTGGTGAAACCCTGCCTCTACTAAAAATACAGAAATAATAGCCAGGTGTGGTGGCAGATGCCTGTAATCCCAGCTACTCGGGAGGCTGAGGCAGGAGAATCGCTTGAAACCGGGAGGAGGAGGTTGCAGTGAGCTGAGATTGTGCCTCTGCACTCCAGCCTGTGCAAGACCTCTTGGAGAGGAAGAACGACAGGGAGGGAGGGAGGGAGGGAGGGAGGAAGGACGGAAGGAGGAATGAAGGAAGTAAGGAGGAAGGAAGGACGGAAGGAAGGAGAAGGAAGAAGGAAGGAATGAAGGAACGAAGGAAGAAGGACAGGATAAGAAAGAATAAAAAAAAAGAACGAAATAAATAGCAAAGCTCACAACAGAAAGAAAAAAAAGCAGTAACGTAACCGCACCAAAAATCCGCAACAAAAAGCACATAAAAAACGAACAGACAGACATGAATTAACTCCACAGAATAATATAACCGCCCCCCTCCCCGCACTAGATTGGAGGAGGGAAGGGAAGGGAAGGAAAGGGAAGGGAAGGGGAAAAGAAAGTTAGTTTCCACGGAAGAACTATATTTAAAAAGAGAGAAGTTCTCTTTCTCTCTCACTTCTCACCCACAGGTTGAGCTCTGTGCTGCCTCTGAACTGCTCCCTCCTGGTCAGTCTCCTATTGGCAACCCTACCCTCTCTGAGACCTGTTACTAATAATTTTCTTCTGATTTATGCATTTTTGATTTCATTTCCTTATTATGTCTCATCTGAATAAGACACCCGAACCTCGTCAGAGCTCTCTCTTCGAAAGTGGCTATGTTGTCTTGTGGTTACTCTCAAAAGAGACAACTCATGACACATTAGAGAAAAACACATAACAATAGCAATCACAAGTGGTAATCTATGTATAACACTTTTTATAATCTATATAATATCTGCTTGCTAATCTTGGAAGACTTGAAAAATCATGGCTAGATTCACCCATGCATCTGTACTCAATTGATGGTACCTCAACACTTACCCTCCATTCGTCCTTCACGTCCCTGCAGGCAACTTTTCATGGTCATGATAAGGGTCAAAGAGAGGAACTAGAAATGTGCAACCTCTTTTTTAAGCTTCTATTTTTATTACATGAAGTATTGTTTTATTGACCAAAGCAAATTACCTGGCCAATCCCAGAATCGGCGTGTTACTTTTTTCATTCAAAAACATTATTTGAGAAGTTTAAACCATATCGATTTCCTAAAGAAATTTTACTTTTTAATATACACATAGTTTTCCTTTTTGTAATGGTTGATACATTATTTAAGCAATGTGTTAATGATGAACTTGTAAGTAGGCTAAGTTATTTGTATTTTTGAAAGTGAATCACTGTGTACATAATTTCATTCACATAACAGTATATTAATCAGATAAATTTCTTTAAATGAAATTAAATGGCCAAACGGTTTATGTGCTATACATTTTAGAAGGTATTGCTAAATTGCACTTCAGATACTATACCACCATATGGCTTAGGCTACTGACAGTCCATAGGGATGTCTGGAAAATTTAGGAAAATTCATCATCTCTGAAAAACTGAAGTAGAAAAAAACACTATTTCTGGTCAATGTACATTCTCAGGTATAATAAGGCTTTGTGACTAAATAGAGATTTTGTGGAAGGCAAATGGTACTCCTTCATCTGGACTGGCAGATGTTTTCTATAAAAGATTAGGTAGTAAATACAATTGGTTTTGAGAGTCATAATGTTTCTGTTGCTACTCTACCCCGCCATTATAGAGAGTGAAAGCAACCATACATAATACAAAAACCAATGAGTGAAGCTGTGCTCTAACAAAACTTTATTTACAAAAAGAGGCAGAGGGTTAGATTTGGCACACAGGGCACAGTTTGTCAACCAACCCCTGAGATAGATGGAGTAGTCCTAATGGTAAGGCTTAAAGAGTTACACATTGGCTGAATTTCAGCCCAACTCACACCCTTGCCTGGAAACCTTTATTAGGACATAAGCTTTGCTGGGAGTTACATCATAAAAGAATGCTATTTTCCCAACACAAAATAATATGACTCTCTGATCTTTCAATTCTGACAGGCCTAAAAAAAAAATTCTCATTTTTTTATTTTGACATTTCTCTTATGAAGAAAGTTGATAATTGTATATTTTTATAACCATTTATATTTCTTCTTCTGTGAAGTTTCTACTGCAATCTTTGCTCATTTTAATATTTTAAAATGCATTTCTGATTGATTTGTAGGAACTCTTCCTTACAGAAATTAGCTGCTAACTTATTAATTAATTTTTCCAGTATATCTTTTGTGTGTGTGTGTGTGTGTGTGGTTTCAAGCAAGGTGTATTTTTTAACTATGTTTTGCTTCCTACTGGTCATAATAAGAGAGGATTTCCTCATTCTAAACAATGTTTCTTATAATCTATCCTAGTAATTTTTGTCTTTTGTTTGTGACGTTTCAATACTGAATGAAGTTGTAATTTATTATGGTTTATAACTGTGAGGTATGAATCCAACATAGTTGTTCTTTAAATAACAAGTAATCACATAATGCTTTACTCAAGTAGTTCCATTATTTCCTTATTCAAGTAAAGTCCCCATTTTGTCATTTTATAAATTGGTATACATACTAGAATCTTTTTTTTTTTTTTTTGCTTTCTATTATGTTTAGTTGATTGGCCAAACCATCATCAATATACCAGTATCACATTATTTTAATTATTGAAATCTTACTATACCATAGGCTCCATCTTTATTATTTTTCTGTTACTGACTTTTCCTGGAAACTTTGCTTCATTAAACAATATTTTCACAATAAACTAGAGAATCTACTCAGAGGTTTTAAATAAATAATGGCATTTCTAATAAGAATTTGTTACTTTTCTCAATTATTATGAGGAACAGTTTCATTTTTCTGATACTGAGTCTTCCTATCCAAAGCTATGGAACAATTTCCTTTCTCTTCTCCTTCTCATATCTTCACTTTTCTCTGTATAGATGTTGCATATTTCATACTACTGTTACTATTTGTATTTTATCCTTTCTTTATATGATAAGTGAAGTCATATTTTGTATATTTTAACTGATTACACACACATATTCATTGTTGTATATTAATGGTGTAACTAGTTATATAAATGACCTTTTTTTAGAGTTCTGCAAGGTTTCTGATTTTGGAGTTAATTATTTTAGGTTTCCAAGTATAAACATCACTTCTGTAAATATTGCTGATTTCATTTTCTTCTTTCCATTTTATTAAAATTTAATTCATACCTCTTCTGTAATTTCATTGTCTAGGATTGTTTTTAAGTGTATCATAGTGGTGATTGTCCATATTTACTTCATCCTCAGCTCCGATAAGAATGTTTCCAGTTTTTTCACATTCAACACAATGCAAGATTTTAGGTTCATATTAAGGTAGTGTCTATACAATCTTGTTTTAATAAAAATGTTTCATAAAAACAAGAATTAAGTATCATAGTATATTTTTAATATCTAAAAAGGTGATTATACTTTTTATTCTTTTTCTGAAAGAAGACCCTCATTTATGATATCCTAGCATTATTTTACTGTATTACAAAATTTTGTCTGAATTTTATTCTAAAATTTTAAGTTGATAAAGTGGGACTGATTCTTTCCTTAAATGGCAGACTTTGTAAATTTTGGTATCGCTTATTTGTTTCCTTATTAAGTTAAGAAAATACATATTTTTATATGCTGTGGAAAAATTTAAAGAGTATTGAAATTATCTGATATTTGAAAATTTGGTAAGATTTTCCAATGAATCCATTTGAAAATGGTAATTTTTTAAAAAGCTGGAGCTGGTTCATTGAAAATTTATTTGATTTTCTGGTTAGTTGATCTGTTCAAATTTTTCTCTCTTCTGGAATTACTTTGGATAAATTGCATATTCTTAAAATATTATTTTCATTTATATTTTTAGTTTATACAAAGCATAGAATGTTAGACTCATAACCTTTACTTTTTAATCAGTCCTTTCTTCCCTTTAACATTCACTCATTTTGTGCATTTTCCTGTGAGTATAATTTTAAATTTTATTTTATAATATTCTTTTCCAAAGAAGCAGTTTTTGGACAACTTGTGAGTTGAACTGCTTAAATTAATTTACCTCAATGATTTTATCTTCATTAACTTTTTCTGGTTCAACTTTATAGGTTTGTTCCCTAAGTATTTTAAATACAACCCTTATTAACTTAATGTATTAATTTGTATTCTTTTATCTATAGTTACATACCTATATGTGTTTACACATACATACATACATATATGTATATAAAATATGTCTCATATATCTATCACTGTTTTAATTAGATTGCATGTTTTGTTATATGTTTACATTATCACTTTGTAGATATTCTGAAATTAATTTTTAGATTTAATTTAGCCTCAAAAGGCTTTGAGAGAGATAATTTCTCTTTCCTTACATTTCCAGATGAGAGGAACGGTTGCATTTTCTAGTTTTAAAGTCAAGTTATACTTTCAATTCTTTGATATTTTCACTGGCATTTAATAGTTGATTTTGGTCAATATTCCATGGTCTCCTGAAAAGAAATTGTACATGTTTTACATGTTATCTGCTTTATTAACTATGTGTTTGCAATTTAAAGCCTTATTCCTTATTCTTTCATGAAATGGGAGAGCTAAATTATAAATAAAATATATTTCTATATTTCCTCATGATTTTTAATTATGAAATTAATATTGTTACTTGTTATATCTGTAATATGAATTATATCCAATACTGGCAGTTATTTCATACTTAATCATGTTTCCCAAACTTGTCACTTTTCTAAAAGATCATACCTCATTCCTTTATTTTTTCATATTTCTATGTTATTTTGCTTTACCTGTATCTCTCTGAATTTGTTTTAATCTATAATCCAACCGAAAAATAAGCACTTTTTGCTCAACGGGTGAGTTTATCTAATATATGTAAATTAAGGTAACTGATATACTTGATATTAGCTTTGTTCCACTATGTTAAGATTTTAAATAACACTCATTATATCCATATTTCTGTCAATAATGGTTTTCTTGTCATTTTTTACTCAATACAATTTCCTAAAACTCTAATTCTTCTAATAATTTATATCTTTTTGCATATGATCAATGATGAAATTAATATGGCTCTTCTTCCCCTCTCCTCCATGACTTTAATTGTAACTTATTACACTCATTAAATGTTTTAATTTTCTTATTACTTATTAAATGTATTTGTGTTTACTTCGGTGCTATTCAGTATCCTAATTTTGTGACTTAATTTGCCTTCCAAATACATAATTTAAAATCCATTAAGTAAGTATGCATAATTCCCTTACCTTTAGCACTTCCCCTTTTCTGCGGCACTATCTGTGGACATATATTGTCAGTGCTCATATTATAAATGAAACGGGAGGAGTTTTCCCTTATACCCCTTGCTGGGTGTGTGATAGTGGTGTGGCTTGCTTCTTCGGTGCCCCACTGCTCAAACCCCTAGGGGGAGCATGCGGATGAGCAGATGGTGGAGAGCATGGACTCCGACCCCATGGCAACATCAGGGTTGGGTGTTTACAGCTCCTGGAGCCCCAGTGAGCGTGTGTTACAGTTTGTTCTTTCAGCTTAGCCGTCTGCAAGTAGCTTGTGTTAGTCAGTTCATTTAGACCCTCTGCTAAAGTGCAAGGACAGAGGACTTCTGTATCCCTGGATTCTTGCCCTACTGTACCGGAAAAATCTGGTCACATGTGGACTTGGAGAGTGAGTGCAAGGTTTCACTGAGTAGTGGAAGCAGCTCTCAGCAGATTGATGTGGAGACAGAAGAGGACTGAGTGGGAAAGTAGGCTTCCCCTGGGGTTGGCTGCTCAGTGACTGGGGTCTCCTCAGACCACCCTTGGCCGAATTCCCCTTGGCGTCTCTGTCGTTCTGCCATCAATGGCCTGCCAGCATCTGCTGCTGTGTTCTTCTACTGGTGTGTTCCTCTCGATGTCCAGCCACCTGTGTGTGTGCCTGCTAGGGTCTCTGGGTTTTTTATAGGCACAGGATCTGGGGGTGTGGCAGGTCAGAGTGGTCTTGGGAAATGCAACATTTGGGCACGAAAACAGGAGTGCCTGTTCTCACTTAGGTCCCTGGGCACCTGTCTGAGGGTGGATCCTTGCCAGGGACCCCACTCTTCTCTATCCAGCACTTCCTTGACCCTCTGGTATCACAAGCATTCATTATTTCACAGGAATTTTCTCGTTTCATTTGGTCTTTTCCAGATACAAAAACAAACAAACAAACAAAAACAAACAAACAAACAAACAAAAAAAACTGTATTTGATGCTCTTTTCTAGTCTTTTTGTTATTTTTCCCTCCGTATTTCTTCTGTTTGCTCAAGCTTGTCCTCTAGGGACAGATTTTACCAGAAGACCTCAGGGAAACTGTTTTCTAAGGTTTGCATATTCAGAATTGTTTGCCTACTACTTTGACAATTCAAGACATACTTTAGTTGAGTGTGAAATTCTTGAAACATACATAAGTTTCTTATAAGCTTCACAGACAATTTATTGACTTTTTCCTTGGAGAAGTCTGATGTCAGCCCAATTTTTCCACACTTAAACCTTCATGTAATATTTGACTTGACTTTTTAAAAACAATTCCCCAAAGGACCTTTTGTTATTTATTATCTGCAATAATTTTAAGTGGGTCTGTATCTCTGCTTTCAATATTCTTGGCCCAATTTGCCTAAGAAATAGGTATAATGTCAGTATGAAAATTCAAAGTATTTGCTCAAGTCAGGAAAAATCTGTTCAATTATAATTTTAAATATGTCTTCTTCCCATGATATTGCTATTGATTTTCTAAACCAATGACATTGGCGACTCATATGGTTGATTTTTTTTCCCTTGTCAACATTTCTTAAAAATATATGTGTGACTATTTTCTTTAGTCTGCTTCTCTCATTTCTCTTCTCTAGTTCGTTTGCTGTGTTTTTAGCTGTGTCTGACTTCATATTTTATTTTTTATTCTCTGATGATTTTGATTTTTAAAAAAATTTTCTTGGGTTCTGCCCACCACCTTCTTCTATTGCTGTGTTTTCTATGGTCTTACTCTATAAAATCAACTTCATTCATCCTCAGGTAAAAATCTGGCAATGAATATTTTCCATCTGCTGTTTGACATTTCTGTTCCTACTTTTTTTAAAAAAAATCTTATAACCTACAGCTTACAATCATAGCGTTGCTAAAAATCTTTGAGGCGTTGGGGCGCGGTGGTTCACGCCTGTAATCCCAGCACTTTGGAAGGCTGAAGTGGGCAGATCACGAGGTCAGGAGATTGAGACCATCCTGATCAATATGGTGAAAACCTTTCTCTAATAAAAAACACACACATTAGCTGGGCATGGTGGTATCCTCCTGTAGTCCCAGCTACTTGGGAGGCCGAGGCAAGAGAATCGCTTGAACCTGGGAGGCAGAGGTTGCAGTGAGTGAGCCAAGATCACGTCACTTGTACTCCAGCCTGGTGACAAAGAGAGAAAAAAAAAAAAAGGAAAAAAGAAAAAGAAGAAGAAGAAGAAAAAAGAAAAAAAAAAAAATCCCAGGTTCAAAAGGGCTAAAGTTTCATTGTGCTGACTTCTGTGTGTTTTGGGTTTACTTCTGTCCACCCAAGGAGAAGAGACCATTGTGGGAGGTTTCTTTGTTTGTTTGTTTCTTTTTAATTCTCCACTGGTTTTATTTTGTACAAAATTGTTTTGGCCATTCTAGATCTTTTGAATTTGTATGTAAATTTTATTTTATTTTTTATTATTATACTTTAAGTTCTAGGGTATATGTGCACAACGTGCAGGTTTGTTACATATGTATACATGTGCCATGTTGGTGTGCTGCACCCATTAACTCAAGTCGTCATTTACATTAGGTATGTCTTCTAATGCTATCCCTTTTGGACACAGGGTGCGGAACATCACACACTGTGGGCTTTTTAAAAATGAAGTCTCGGACTGGGCACAGTGGCTCCCAGCACTTTGGGAGGCCGAGGGGGTCAGATCACGAGGTCAGGAGATCAAGACCATCCTGGCTAACACGGTGAAACCCCGTCTCTACTAAAAATACAAAAATTAGCCGGGCATGGTGGCAGGCGCCTGTAGTCCCAGCTACTAGGGAGGCTGAGGCAGGAGAATGGCGTGAACCCGGGAGGCGGAGCTTGCAGTGAGCAGAGATCCGCCACTGCACTCCAGCCCGGGCGACAGAGGAAGACTCCCTCTAGGAAGGAAAAAAAAAAAAAAAAATGAAATCTCTTTGGTCCTCTCCCACTGCTTCCTGAAATGGTAGCTTTCTGTGAGATTCTTTGTTTAGCTCTGTCTTCTCTCATTCCTGGAATTAAATGGTGCAAGAGAGTTTCCCCCTCCAAAACAACTTCTCCCTCTACACTGTTGAAAAGAAGGACATTGAAATTTTATCCAATAATGATGCCTCTCACCTCCAAGCATGTTTATCTGGGTTTTTTTCTCAGACATGTAATATGAGCATCCACTTTCTGTTTCTATCTTTCCCCTACTAGTTTCTAAATAAATATAGTGTCGTGGGCTACATTGCATCCCTCTGAAAAATCATATGTTGGTGAATTATATTCAGATTTTCTTTTGACAATATCTACTTATTCAAATCTATAAGTCACCTCAGAATGTGACTGATAAGTTATTTACAGACGTAACTACGTCAAAATAAAAGTGTTAAGTTTGGCTTTAAGCTAATACAACTGGTGTCTTTCTAAGAAGAGGAAATTTGGACATGAAAAGACACGTCTTGGGGGTGTGAACGAAAAGGAAATATCATGTGAGGATACAGCAAGAAGGAGACCATCTACAAGCCACAAAGAGAGGAGTCAAAGGAAACTAGCCCTGCTGACACTTTGACCTTAAACTTCTAAACTTCTGAACTTAAAAATAAATAAAGTTCTGTTGCTTAAGTCAAATAGATTGTGGTATTTTGTGATGATAGCCCTAATAAGCCAATAAACATGGTTATATTTTTGTTAGCATTTTTAAACTAATTAATAAAATTATGATGTCTGAAAATCAAGGTTTATTCAAAATATTGACTATCAATTAGCCATTAACAGAGTAATCTCCTTTGGTCTAAATCCATAAAAAATAAACGTGTTGATTATTTTTTAAAGTGGGTACATGTATGATTTAAAAAGTGAATATTTAATGATTATTGATAGTTACATTTTTGAAATAACCAAGCTACTAGATATGATTAATTATACACTATTTCTGATTCATAAAATTGCTTTTTCAAATTTGTCTCTTTTAGAGGATTCCGTTTTCTTATTTGTAAAGCAAGCGAGAGATTGACTCATGAGGGGTTTGCTAAGATGCTTCCACGTGGAAAATTTAATTATTTTTCACTGTCCCTAGAACAATGCTAAAGAACCAAGATCAGTGCTGTTAATTTATTAAACCTGAACCCTGAGCCTCCTGCCAGTGTCAGGAAGCATAAAGCATAATGAGACACTGAAGGAACATTCTGGATCAGCCTTCTAGAAAAATTCAATTTGGGTCCTTGCCATCTGACTGCTGACTTTGTTGAGAGAAAGACATGTGTATCACCTCTCCTATTCCTCCTACTCAAAACTAACTGCATTTGTGGACCATCAGCAGCACTAGGATAGAATACACTGGTGAGCTTCACAGTTTATCAGCAACTGTGCCCATGAATAGGTACCACTCCAGTCAATAAACATTCTCATAAAGAATCTCTGTGATTGTAGAGATAAATCAAACAGCTAAAGGAAGCATAAAAAATGTAAAAGGATGGTGACAGGCACAAGCAAATTACCACATGTTTATTCAGCTGTCACAAAAACAGAACTTAGACTTGGCAGGCTTTTTCTGTAGAAAACCTCATGAATTCTTCCCTTGAGCTGTTTCCTAAATGAGAAAGAGAAGAGCAGGGGTTCTGAAAACTGTGGTCAATCTTTAAAACCTCACACTTCATTCTTTAATATAAATTATATGCCTTCTCCACTTCATGAACATTCAGATGAGAATAAATATAGCAAAAAATATCATTTTCTAGTTAATTTTCAAAGTAATCCATTTATAGTATGGATTAATTCTTTGAAAAATTGTCACTGCAAGGAATTATACTGCCAACAAAAATTCACAGCACACGTAATAATACTGCTCAGTAATATTAGAAATATCTGTTATAATCTCTAACTTTTGTGAAAAACATAACTAATGTGCCAATTGCCAGGCTCATTGATTTTTCTGCATCAAAAATCAGATCATCTCTCATTTATTTAAAAATTCTGTTTGATTTAATAGTTCTCTTCCTTAATAGCGTACTACCTGCTGTCTTCTCAGGAGAGCCAAGAATGGAAGTAAACAATAAGTAAGATTTATGGTTTTATGTTTATTTATCTTCCTAAATTGCTGAACAGAGCTTACATAAAGAAATAAAGGTGTCCTTAATATCAGTCTTCTTTACTTGCCTACGCATATCTATAACACACACATACACACACACACACACACACACACAACCCCCATGAGTATATACACTAACAGGCATACATTTTACTCAGTTCTCTTCATACCCTTAATTGAGTAAATATGCAGCTGATAAGGAATCGACATAATCTGCCTCATTCAAATTACAAAATATATTTCAAAAACCCGTAGGATAAAATCTCTTTTAAAATGCCATAGAAATGCCAAAACAGAGAAAAGAGAAAAAATAACAAACAAAATAGGAGAGTGTTGATCAATTAACCAATGTTATAAATCATGGTATCTGTAGTCAATGACTGAATAACTAGATATTGTCAAAAGATACTCATTCTGGCAAAGACATGGCAATAGTGTTATTTACTTTTTGAAAGACATTCAGATGAAATGCTCTCAGTACTTTTAATGGTACTATTCCATTTCAAGTTTTATACAGACTTTCTAGATTTTGTGTAGCAAATCATGGTGTACATTTATATATTTTTACTTCTTTTTTGTTAAGGTATATTTAATATACAATAAAATTCACAGGTCACATGTGTTACATTCCATGAGTTTTGACAACTTTACATACACATTACTCTAAACAACTCTCAAGAAAAAGGATATTTCAATTACTCCAAATAGACTCCATGATTCCTTTTGTATTTAATCCCTTCTCCTCCCCACTCAAGAGAGAACATTTTCTAATTATTGTCATGATAGATTTATATTTGTTTTTGGATATCATGTAAATGGAATAAAAATGTACTATTTTATGCCTGCAGATGCCTTGATATATTTTCAGATATTATTTGCATTGTTGCATATATCAATAATACATTCTAGTTGTACTGCTAAATAGTATTCTTATGTGTAACTACACTACAAGTTGTTTTCCTATTTCTGTGATGATGACTATTTGATTTGTTCAACTCTTTGATTATTATAAATAAGACTGCCAGGAATATTTGATATGGTTTGGATCTGTGTCCCCACCCAAATCTCATGTTGAATTATAATCTACCAGTATTGGAGGTAGGGCCTGGTGGGAGGTGATGGGATCATGGTGGACATGTCCTCATGAATGGTTTAGCGCCATCCTCTCAGTACTAGTGAGTGAAGATGTGCCTGCTTCACTTTCACCTGCTTCCCCTTCACAGCCTGCCACGATTAAAAGTTTCCTGAGGCCTCCCCAGAAGCCAAGTAGAACCTGCTATACCTGAAGAACTGTAAGCCAATCTGACTCCCTTTGTTTATCCCAGTCTCAGGTATTTCTTTTTTTGTTTGTTTGTTTTGTTTTGTTTTTGAGACAGGATCTTGCTCTGTCGCCCAGGCTGGAGTGCAGTGATACAATCTCGGCTCACTGCAGCCTCTGTCTCCTGGGTTCAAGCGATTCTCCTGCCTTAGCCTCCCGAGTAGCCAAGACTACAGGCACACACCACCACATCCAGCTAATTTCTGTATTTGTAGTATAGATGACGTTTCACCATATTGGCCAGGCTGGTCTCGAACTCCTAACCTCAGGTGATCTGGCTGCCTTGGCTTCCCAAAGGGCTGGGATTACAGGCATGAGCCACTGTGCCAGGCCAGGTATTTCTTTATAGCAATGCAAGAATGGACTAATAAAGAAAATTGCTACTGAGTACTGGGACATTTATGTAAAGATACCCAAAAATGTGAAAGGAATTTTGGAACTGGGTAGTGGGCAAAGGTTATGTTACAGGAAAGGAGTCCTGATCCAGACCCCAAGAGAGGGTTCTTTGATCTTGTGCAAGAAAGAATTCAGGGTAAGTCCATAGTGTTTGGATGAACGGAGGCAAGATGGCGCACTTCCGGGTTCTTCATCCCCCCCAACTTTTCCCGCGCACGCGAAAATCCAGCCGGTGACCCGGGAAGGTGCAGACCAACTAGGCATGCGCCAGGTGATGTCAATCTGAAGAGACCAAGATTTACCTGGTCGCACCTGTGGAACGCCCCCTGACACGCCTGTGCCCCGCCTATTGCCCTCCCACTCCTAGAAAAGCCGCTCCGGAGGCATGCCACGCGTGGCCTTCCTCAGTCCTCCACTCCTATCGGGATGTCAGGACTGTGGGAACTCCGTCCGAGAGCTGTACGGGTGACTCTGGGGGCCCCTTTTGTCGGGGGGCCAACAGACCTCTCCCTACCCACCTTCTTCCCTTGAAGCTAGGTGACCAAAATAAACTTGCAGTTTTGCTCCTACCCTTGCCTAGTCGCTGGTTCTTTTGTACCCGCTCTGGTGGTCTTAGAAAAACAAAACACATAGTACAAAGCAAAAGCAAGTTTATTTAAAAAGTAAAGGGGTACAAGAACAGCTACTCCATAGACAGAGTAGGGCATTCCTGAAAGTAAGAGGAAGGACACGTCCACCCTAGGTACAAAACTTGTTTGTATATAAAATAAAAACAGATCATAGGGAGATGTGCTTTGATACAAGGGTTTGTGACAAAGGATTACTTTTCTTAATAACTGTATTTTGCAAGAATCAATATTACTATCTTTAAAGCAAAATTAGAAATGCTTCTGTTCTCAAGATATCCCAGGACACTCCCAAGTCTGGGTCTTTTAGTAAATGTTACCAATCTGTTCCCTTAACAGTAAACATCTAGAGGCTAGGAATATCTAATTTTTTGAGAAGGCAGCCCAGCAAGTCTCAGCCTCATTTTTCTTGCCCTCACTCAAGATGGAGTCACTGGCCGGGCCTGGTGACTCAAGCCTGTAATCCCAGCACTTTGGGAGGCCGAGACGGGTGGATCACGAGGTCAGGAGATCGAGACCATCCTGGCTAACATGGTGAAACCCCGTCTCTACTAAAAAATACAAAAAACTAGCCGGGTGGGGTGGTGGGCGCCTGTAGTCCCAGCTACTTGGGAGGCTGAGGCAGGAGAATGGCGTAAACCCGGGAGGCGGAGCTTGCAGTGAGCTGAGATCCGGCCACTGCACTCCAGCCTGGGCGACAGAGTGAGACTCCGTCTCAAAAAAAAGATGGAGTCACTTTGGTTAGAATGCCTCTGACAGCAGAAAGATTGTAGAGTGCTCAGAAGAAGACAGGAAGATGAGGGAAAGTTTGGAAATTTCTACACTGCTTGAATTGTGACTGGAATACTAATAGTGTTCTGGATAATAAATAATAAAGCCCAGACTAATGAAGTCTCAGATGAAGATGAGGAGCTTATTGGGAAACGGAGGAAAGGTCAATTCGTGATACGTTAGCAAAGAAACTGGTGGCATTGTGCTCCTGCTCTAGGGAATGTGTGGAACTTTGAACTTGAGAGTGATAATTTAGGACAGCTGGCAGAAGAAATTTCAAAGCAGCAAAGTGTTTAAGATGCGATGTGGCTGCTTCTAACAATCTTTGATCATATGTTTGAGCAAATAAATAACGTAAAACTGGAATTTAGATTTACAAGGAAAGCAGAGAATACGTTTTAAAAATGTGCAGCCCAGACATGTGGTAGAAAACAAACACCCATTTTCTGGGGACGAATTCAAGCAGTCTACATAAATTGATATAAGTAGTGAAGAGCTAAATGTTAATAGCCAAGACAATGGGGAGGACTTGAAGGCATTTCAGAGACCTCTGCAGCAGCTCCTCTCATGACAGACCCAAAGGCCCAGGAGAGAAGCCCCTCTGAATCCTAGGGGCACAGCTGTCAGCATTCTGGCTGCTCTGACTCCAGCCTCAGCTCAAAGAGACCCAGATATAGTTCAGGCCACTACATCAGAGGGTGCAGGCCACAAGTCTTGATGGCTTTCACATGGTGCTAAACCTGCAGGTACACAGAATACAAGAGTTGAGGCTTGGAAGCCTCTGCCTAGATTTCAGGGGATATATGGTAAAGCCTGGATGTCCAGCCAGAAACCAACTACAGGGGTGGAGCCCTCATGGAGAACCACTGCTAGGAGAGTGTGGAGAGGAAATATAGAGTTGGAGCCCACACACAGAGGCCCAACTGTGGCACTGTCTAGTGGAGCTGTGAGAAGAGGGCTACCATCGTCCAGACCCCAGAATGGTATATCCACTGACAACTTGCACCAGGCATCTGGAAAAGCCACAGGCACTAAATTCCAGCCCACGAGAGGAGCTATGGAGGCTGAATCCTGCAAAGTCACAGAGGTGGAGCTGCCCAAGGCTTTAGAAGTCCACCCCTTATGCCAGCATGCCCTGGATGTGGGATGTGAAGTCAAAGGATATCATTTGGGAGCTTTAAGATTCAATGAATGCCCTGTTAGCTTTCAGACTTGCGTGGGTCCTGGAGTGCTTTCCTTTTGGCCAATTTCTCCCTTTTGGAACAGGAGTATCTACCCAGTGCCTGTAGCTCCATTGTATTTTGGAAGTAACTAAATTGTTTTTGATTTTATAGGCTCATAGGCAGAAGGGACTAGCCTTGTCTCTGATGAGACTTGAACTGTGGACTTTTGAGTTAATGCTGGAATGAGTGAAGACTCAGGGGGACTGTTGGGAAAGCATGATTGAATTTTGCAAATTGAGAAGGATATGAGATTTGGGAAAGGCCAGGGGCAGATTTGTATGGTTTGTATCTTATCCCCAACCAAATCTCACATCAAATTGTAATCCCCAGTGTTGGAGGTGGGGCCTGGTGGGAGATATTGGATCATGGGAGTGGGATTCTCATGAATGGTTAGCACCATCCCCTCAGTGCTATTCTCGTGATAGGGAGTGAGTGAGTTATCACAAGATCTGATTTTTTTTAAAGCCCATAGCACCTCCTACCTCTCTCTTGGTCCTGCTCTGGCCACGTAAAATGTGCGTGCTTCCCCTTTACCTCCTGCCAAGATTTTAAGTTTCCTGAAGCCTCTCCAGAAGCTGAGAAGAAGTTTTTATGCTTCCTGTACAGCCTGTGGAATCGTGAGCCAGTTAAAAACATCTTTTCTTTATAAATTACTCGGTCTTGGGTATTTCTTTATAGCAATGTGAGAACAAACTAATACAACATTCTTAACATATAGGTACATTTCTCAGGCAAAAATACCTTGAATAAGAATTGTTAAATCATAGGGTAGAAATATGTTTCACTTTATTAGAAACCATCAAACAACCCCTTCTATGTAACTGGACTGGTATGGACTTCCATTAACATGTTTGAAAGTAATAATTGTTCCAAATCTGTTGACCTACATTTGTTGTTATCAGTCTTTGTAATGTTAGCTACTTAATCAGTGTGTTGTGATACTACTGACAATTTTTCTTTGCTTATTTGCCATTCATATATCTTCTTTTGTAAAGTGGGTGTTCAAGTCTCTTAACACTTTTATTGGGTTGTTGTAGGAGTTATTTACACAATCCATAAAATTTTTCTCATGTATGTGTTATAGCTACTCCTTCATTCTGTGGCTTATCCATTTATTTTCTTAAAAATGTCTTTTGAAGAATGGAATGTCTTAAGTTTGATGAGGACTAATTTATCAATTTTTATGGTTAGTGCTTTTTCTTTGTCCTATACAAAAAAAAAAAAAAAAAAAAAAAAAAAAACAAACTTTGTCTGTGTCAAGTTAAAGATAACTTTCTGTTTTTTTTTTTCTAGAATCTTTGCAGTTGTAGATTGTATATTTAATTCTATAACCCACTCCCTTTTTCAGTTCAGGCTGCTATAACAGAATACTGTATATTACATGGCTTAAACAATAATTTCTTTCTAACAGTTCTAGAAGCTGAAAAGTCAAAGACTAAATTGTGCACAGATCTCTTGTCTGGTGAGGGCCCAGTTCCTAATTTGAACATGGCTATCTTTGAATTATATCCTCACATGGAGAAGAGGAAGAGGGAGAAGAAAAGGGCAAAAGAGAGCAAAAGCAAGAAAAGAAGAGCTAGGGGTTTTTTGTTGTTGTTGTTTAATAAGGGCACTAATGCCACTCTTGAGTGTTACATTCTCATTACATAATTACATCCCAAAGCCCTCACCTTCTAATAACATCACATTGGAGACTTCAACATATGAACTTTGAGGGTCTCAGGATTGGAGTTTCCATAGTGCTTAGAAATGGAAGGGAACAACTTAAGAAAGGATAAAGTCACAGATGTGGAGTATATATCATCCAATAAAGAAAAAAAAAAACACTTCAGACTAGAGATAAAACAGGACAATATGACCAATCATATTTTCCAAAAGAAAATAAACAGTTAATAGAAAGGAAACTCAAATTATCTATTATCTTTGATGTTGAATTAGGGAAAGACCTTAAAGAAGTTATTATAAAGGCATTCAAGATCTCAAAATCAATTTTTCCTAAAGAATAAACAGATTGTGATTCTCAGCAGGCAAACTGAATCTGTATAAAACAATCCAACAGAAATTCTAGGACAAAAAATGACAACATTTAACATAAAACACATATATTTAAAACCCAGATTATAAGCGAAAGAAGTAAATGTCAGTAAAATGTGGAGGTGTCTGAATGGAAATCAGCCAATCTGAAGAATAAAAATTTTAAAAGGTGACCTGCGGGATGTAACAAAAGGTATACCACATATGTAATTCCACTTTAAGAATAAGAAAAGGCAGAAAGAATGGAGAACATTGCAGAAAAAATAATGGCTATAAATATCCCAAATTTGATAAAAACTCTAAACATACAGATACTAAAGGCATAATAAAAATCAAGAAGGATGTAGTCAAAGAAACCAACAGCTGAACACATTGTGTAATTAAACCACTGCAACACAAATATTAACAGAAATGTCAGAAACAGCCAGAGAAAAATCACATATAACATACAATGGAGCAAACATATGAATATCTGACTTTCACAACAAAGCAAGGCTGATTAGAAGTCAGTGAAATTATATCTGAAAAGTCCTGTTGTATGATAAAATGAATTCTATATATTTTAATAGTAATATAAATGACACAAATATGTAGTATGATATACTACATATTTTTTTAGTGGAGCAGGGAGAAGTCCTTCAAAATTGAATACAAAAAAAATCCCAATTCTAAACAATCCAAAACAAATAGGATACTTGGCCAGCAGACCTCTCATACAATAAATACTAGAGGAAGTTTGTCAACCTCAGAGAAAATCACGCAAGATAAAAACGTTTATCTATAGGAAAGAATGAAATCACAGAACATTATAAGTTACTAGATATTATAGCGTTTTTAACATGGGTCGTTATAATCTATAGAAGAAAACACCAATAATGCTAAATAAAACTATATAGTTTAATATCAAATTTCATATAAAATTCATATAAAATTGTGAATGTTAACTCTAAGTAGACAGTTTTAACTTAAGGATGCATATTTTAATCCTAGGGCAGTCACTAAAAATGGTGAAGTATAACAATACAGGCAATGGAGAAATGTAATTGTTATGTAAACAAACAAACAAACAAAACCCTAAAATATCCTCCGTAAAGGATGCAGGAAGTGTGAGACAAAGAAAACTACAAAAACATCAACAAAAGAGATTTGATAAATAAAAAATAAATTTTATAATGGCATACATAAGTGTAATCATATTAACAATTAACTAAATGTAAAAAGGGTAAATTGCCTAATTTAAAAGCAAACATTTTAATATGGATGAAACATTTAATAATGGATGAAAACCAATTACACCACAAATTATGTAATAACTACACGTTTAATTGTCGAGGCACATACATTGAGAGTCAAAGTGTGAATAAAAAGTAATAATTAGGAAGCTGGTATGGCCATAAATATCAGATAAAAGACTTGAGAGTTAAAGAAGGACATGTCATAGTGATAAAATTGTCTGTTCATGAGGAAGACATAACATTCAGAATTTCTCTATGCATCAAATACCACAACTGCAAAACATATGACACAACAATTAACAGAATTAAAGAGATAATTAGATAAGCCCACAACCATTATTGGAATTTTAAGCTCATCTTTCAGTAATTAAAAAAAATAGAAAAAAACTGATTAAGTTTCAATGTAATCATATCCTGATTATACAATTTCTGAGGCCATAAAATAATTTGTGACATTACTTTCAAAAAATCAAAATTACATACTTTGTCTTCTTATCACTACACAATTTTAAATTATAAATCAGTTAATATTTAAAACTAAATAAAGTCAAACTTTGGTACTCTGAAAAGATTAATACACTTGATAAAACATTAGTGAAAACAAATTTAAAAAGAAAGAGAAAATATAAATTAGCAATGTCAGGCATAAAAAAGGGTATATCATTCTAGATTTTGTAACAGATAATAATGAAATATTATGAAAACTTTATGCCAATGATTTGACAACTAGGAAAATATGAAAAAATTGTTTAAATAACAGAATTTGTTAAACTGCATACAGATAAAATAGAAAATCTGCACAGCTGTGTATGTGTTCACTCAATTTAATTCACCATCAAATTATTTCTGCAAAGAAAACTCCAAGTTTCTTTAGTAAATTTTGTCAAATATTTAATGATGAAACAACAGCAGTTCTACATAAACTCCCACATATGGAGTAAAAGTGAACAATCACTGTCTTCTATGATGAGAATGATTTAACCCTGATTCGAATATGGCAAGGGAACTTCAAGAAAAATGTACACTGTAATCCCAGCACTTTGGGAGGCCGAGACGGGTGGATCACGTGTTTTAAAACACGAACATCTGTTTAATTTTGTTCTTTCTGAATTTAATAAAATATGTATGTGTCTTTTATCTTGGTATTCTGTTAAATTATACTGACCAATTTTCAAATCTTACATCAATATGACTTAATATTCAGTAATATTTTTGTAACAGCATAAAAATGGGAGGGGGAGGGGGAGGATGTGGAATGTGGTGACGGAAGGAAGTAAGATCCTGCCGGACGCTTAGGTAGGAAGGAAGTACTTAGTTCCGACCTACAGTCCAGTAAAGCCTTCTAGTACTTAATTCATTCTTTCCTTCCTCGTATCTCGCCTCTTCTTTTCTTTTCTTTCTTTGTTCTTTCTTTCTTTCTTTCTTTTTTTCTTTCTTTCTTCTTTCTTCTTTCTTTCTCTTCTTTCTTTCTTTCTTTCTTCTTTTCTTTCTTCTTTCTTTCTTTTCTTCTTTTCTTGAGACGGAGTCTCCCTCTGTTGCCCAGGCTGGAGTGCAGTGGCGGGATCTCAGCTCACTGCAAGCTCCACCTCCCGGGTTCATGCCATTCTCCTGCCTCAGCCTCCCCAGCAGCTGGGATTACAGGCGCCCGCCACCATGCCTAACTAATTTTTTGTATTTTTAGTAGAGATGGGGTTTCACCGTGTTAGTCAGGATGGTCTCGATCTCCTGACCTCGTGATCCGCCCACCTCAGCCTCCCAAAGTTCTGGGATTACAGGCATGAGCCACCGCGCCCAGTCAACAAGCCGTAACTTTTATTTTGGGTTCAGGGGTGCAATTACAGGTTTGTTACATAGGTAAACTTGTGTCATGGGGATCTGTTGCACAGATTATTTTATCACCCAGGTATTAAGTGTAGTATCCACTAGTTGTTTTTCCTGATTCTCTCCTTTCTCCCACCTTCCACCCTCTTGTAGGCCCGTGTGTGGGTGTTGTTCCCCTCTCTTTGTCCATGTGTTCTCATCATTTAGCTCCCACTTAACAATTGAGCAAATGAGGCCAACAATCATAGAAAACCTTAAGAAACAGGGCCGGGTGCGATGGCTCACCTTAAGGTAAAGATCTTGGAGCTCACTAGGAATTTCCTCCCAAGTAGTCCCAACTACTTGGGAGGCTGAGGCAGGAGAATGGCGTGAACCCGGCAGGAGGAGCTTGCAGTGAACCAAGATCACACCACTGCACCCCAGCCTGGGTGACACAGCGAGACTGTCTCAAAACAAACAAACAAACAAAAAACCTTAAGAAACATACAAAGATTAGCCGGGCACAGTGGCTCACGCCTGTAATCCCAGCACTTTGGAAGGCCAAGGTGGGTGGATCACAAGGTCAGGAGATTGAGACCCCATCCTGGCTAACACGGTGAAACCCGGTCTCTACTAAAAATACAAAAAATTAGCCAGGTGTGGTGGCAGGCACCTGTAGTCCCAGCTAATCGGGAGGGTGAGGCAGAAGAATGGCGTGAACCCGGGAGGCGGAGCTTGCAGTGAGCCGAGATCGCACCACTGCACTCCAGCCTGGGAGACAGAGCAAGACTCCGTCTCGAAGAAAAAAAAAAGAAACAAAGAAGGAAACATACAAAGATCATCTAGAATTAATAAGTAAGATTGGCAAGGCACACAATATGAGGCCAAACTTCAAATACTTTCTTTCCATTCTAACATTAATTACATTTTTTAAAAATCGTAAAACTATGGTTAAAAATACTTAGAAATAGTCTTTAAAAAATAAATTCAAAATGTCACCATTGAAAACTGAAATCATTTACGTAAAAAAAAGATAAAAGTATTCCTGAGAGAAACTAGAATTCAAAATATACATATGTAATTGCCATTAAAATATTCAACATTCTTTAAATGCTCATTTTTTCCAACATGATCTGTAGATTCACTATAATCCAAATCACAATTCCAGGATGCTTTTTTAGAGATATGGACAAAGCGACTCTAAAATTTCTATAGAAATGCAATGGATATAAAATAGTCTTGAAAAACAACAAAGCTGGACAACTAGTACACAGTAAAATTACAGTAATCAAGAAAGTATGTTCACAATAAAATAAACAGAGATAGAACAGAAATGGATCCATACTTATATGGTAATTTCACTTAAAAAAGAAAGTGCCAGGGAAATTCAATGGGGAAATGAAAATATCTTAACCAATGATGCTGGAAAATTTGAATATCCAATTGGGGCAAGAAGAAAAATAGATGAATCACTACCCCTATCTCATATCATACATAAAAATTAGTTTGAGGTGAATTGTGGCCGTAAGGTAAAAGCTAGCTTTATATAAAGCTTCTATAGAAGAAAATATATGAAAATAAGTCAGTAAGTAGGGACAGCCAAAGATCCTTGAAATATCCATAAAAGACAAAATTGGTAAGCTAAACTTTATAAATATGAAATATAATGCCCTCAAAATACACTATTACAAAAATAATGGTGTATAGACTAAGAGAATAACATTATAAAGGAATATCTAACAAAGACCTTTTCTGATACACAAAATCAATCCGTTTCAATTCAATAATGAAATGCCAAAAAAATCTAATATGGAAATGATCAAAAGACTATATACTGCCGAAAATAATGTCAATTGAGAAAAATGACAAGTCTCAATCATTTTAGTAGGTTTATTTGCCAAAGTTCTGAGAGATAGATCTATTCTTTTCCCCAAAGATGATTTTGAGGGCTCCATATTTAAAGGGGAAAGGGCAGGATATTGAGAACTACACAATTTTTCTTCTAAGAGGGGTTAGGGAAAAATAGCTATTCATGCCTTTGTGTGGCTTGGTGAATCGGCATTTTATTTTATTTTTTTTTTAACAGAAGATGACATAGACAAACGAAGCAGAGGAAAAACGCAAGGAATCTGCATTTGTACATAAGATAACATAGACAAAATTGGGCAGGAGAACAGTCAGATATGCATTTGTGTCTTGTGGGCAGGCGGTGACTGCATCTGTAATGAGAAGCTACCAATTTACATTGCTATGGCAAAATTTTAACAGAAACACCTTAGGGTAAAGATCTTGGAGTTCACTAGGAATTTCCTTATGGGCAAAATAAGGGAGTGGCATGTAGCTTTTCATCTGTAGCCATCTTATTTAGAAGCCAAAAGGGGAGGCAGGTTTACATGACCCAGTTCCCAGCTTGACTTTTCCCTTTAGCTTAAGGGTTTGTGGACCCCAAAATTCTATGTTCCTTTCACAGTAAGAATAAACAATAATCACATAAACATAAATTAAACCAGGAAAATGCAAATGAGAACCATAATGAGGTACCACTACACATACACTAGAATGGTGATTATGAAAATGACTGACATCAAAAATCGGTGAATATGTGACACAGTTGAAACTTCCCTATTTTGCTGCTGAGAGATTTCTATTGAAAGTAAGCATATAACTAACATATTACTCAGCAAGTACTCTCCTAAATTTTTATACAAAAGAAATAAAGATCACAAAGACTTATCATAAAAATTGTAACAACTTTACCTATAATATTATAATATTTACAAACTTAATACTACAAACTTATCTATCCACAGGAAAATGGATAGCTAATTGTGCGGTATTCATCCACTGGAATATTACTCAGTAATAAAAATGAACAAACCACTGGAGCATGAAATAAAATGGATGATTCTAAAAGGTTTTATATTGTATGAAGTAGCTGGAAACAAAATAGAACATATGTTTTCACTCAGATGGATTTTTAGAATAGGTAAAATTAATCTATGGTGGAGAAAATGTTTTAATATGGTCACATCTAAGATGTTTGACTAAGACGGGAAATGCAGGCATTTTTTTGGGTGAACAAAATATTTTATATCTAGATAGGGCTGTAGGTTATACAGAGATAATTTTAAAATATAAAATTATACAATGGAGATATGTGTGTTAATGTACTTAAACGTTATGCCAAAGAAAATTCGTAAGTAAGCATTAACTCTAATAGGCATGTTTTTCACAATCATATTTGTTAGGAATTCCAAAACACTTTATGTGTATTCTGGCGTTAAGCAGCTATATAAACACATGATAGATAATAAAGCTAATTTTTTTTTACCATTTACAAAGATAGTTTTATACATATATTGAAAACCAGGATTGTACCTTGTGTTCCATGTGCCATGGATTATAATTGGAGGTATCAGTGGATTAGAATTGTACGTATTTTGGATTTTATCATAGATGCCAAAAACAAAAAATAGTTACAGAAATTACTCTATATGTGCTTCCTGTTTTTAATTCCCTACTGTGAATTTTGAGTTTGTCTAGAAACAATAATCAAGCAAAAACCATAACCACATCTTGCACCAGGAACTTGGTTTCAAAATATTATTCTTGAAACTATTGGTAAAAATCTGAATATGGAAAGTGAATTCTATAATATTATATCAACAGTATATATACATATATTTTGCTTTTTTCTAAGTGTACTATTGTTATGAATAGAATGTTTTGCTTTTTTTCTTCCACACTGAAGTGTTTAGGTATTAGGGGAGTCAAAGTATGATGTATGAAACTTAATCTCAGTGGTTGGAGAAACAGAGTCTGTATGCCAATACCTGCTGTACCATAGGAAACCACTCTATTGCCACCTAATTTTCCTTTATGTACATTGACCTAGAAAAAGCACCTCAATTTTTACAGAAATCATACTTTTCACATCATAATAAACAGTATGCAAAATTATGAAAAAAATAATCTGTTTATTAAGAAGTTACTGCTCCTAGGCCATTGTTAAGTGGCATAGGCTCTTACTTAAGTGAAACCATGTTATTTATCTTCAGTCCTTTCTTCTATCTGAATAGTTCATATAAAATGAGTAGATCAGAATTTGGTAATGGAAAATATGCTATCAACCAGTTTAATTTTACATCTGTCAGTATATGATAAAAGAAAATGGGAGTTAAGACTTACAGAAGTTATATATAAATACATGTAACAATGGATGTATAGGTATGGTTATAGATGCAAAATTATTAGATTTAATAATTAATAAATGTGGATAAAATTGAGATCTGTTTAAATGCACATGTATAAGTTTTATCTTTCAAATTTCTTATACACTGAGACCTTCAATAACTACATTGAATAACTGAAAACAACAATGTGAAAAGCAGAAACTCTCAAATTGTATCCTATTTCTTGTAAGCAAGTGATATTCTTTCCCTTCCACCAGTGAAACACTGTTGCCAATAATTTTTTCCCACTTCTTTTTCCTGCTAGAAAAAAAAATGTGAAAATTGCAAAGGATGAGGAATGGTGTTCTGAAGAGATATCAAATGTTATTTTAATAAGTTAAATGATGTGGAGTTTAAATTGACACCTATTGTATTTAGTAGTAAATAAACTACCAATTGAAAGTTCAAAATGTGGTGTACTGTATCACATTTATCAAAGCTAATGACTAGGGTATTGTATTTGCTTTATTTAAACGTATTCAACATCATGAAATAGGAAACTATCAAAACCCTTTTCTATTTATTCTAAATCCATCTTCTTTCCTTCTTTTATTTTGTGTGTTGGGGGATGCATTTACATATACATGCATATATATATGTTTGTGTGTGTGTGTCGTGTGTGTGTGTATGTGTGCATTCTATTGGATTAAAAAAACAAAAGAATACCCATAAAAGAAAATGAAATCATTCTGTTCTTTGGTGTTAGGTTATTTATTTCTCCATGCATGAAGAGAAGTTGAACAATGTTATCTGAAGAGAATATTATCCTGCAATTAAGCCAATCAGATTTTAAGAAAATCAAGATACAAATAAATGGTAACTAAAATACAGTTATTCTAATATTTGCTTTTTGTAATTGCCTTTTAAATATATGCTGGTGGAATTATCACAACAGGTCATAGCCTTTTATCTAAAGCATTTAAGGCTTACAGATTTCATTCAATATACAAGAAACGCAGATTCAGAATACAGTGTAGGAGGAAATTATTGTTCTCTTTTAAAAATAATGAAATCTATTGCATTGTTAACTTTAAGCACTTTGTTTTTACCTAAAAAAAAGAAAAATTGTTCTGTACTGAAAGATAGTGAAAGGAAGGATAAATCTTTAATCCAGTTAGAATACAAAAGAATAAATACCAACATGTTATCGGCATTTATCAACCTTTCCTTGAAGCTGTTTTCTATAACCCATTGTTTAAGTGAAACTCAGAGAATACAAAAATAAAAAGTCATATTTTTGATAACTAAGCAAATATTGTCTATTCTCCCACATTTTAAGTGTTTTATATGGTTTGAAATGT
Organism: Rhinopithecus roxellana; assembly: GCF_007565055.1. Classification (NCBI taxonomy): domain Eukaryota; kingdom Metazoa; phylum Chordata; class Mammalia; order Primates; family Cercopithecidae; genus Rhinopithecus; species Rhinopithecus roxellana. The sequence goes on from NC_044554.1 coordinate 67,798,653, forward strand.
AAACTAAGTTTAACTTGGACTTGAAAAAGTAAAATCCTTCTATTTCTTACATATTAAATTTATGTCATTACAGGTAATGAGATTTTGATATAATACCATTTAGATAAAATATGCTAGCTTGGGGAAGAAAATCAGATGGATACTTATTCTGGCTGGGATAAATTCAGAGATCTCTTGGCACCTGTTTGCCCATGTGGGCACCTCTTAATAAGTAAAGTGGAATAGATTTGCTGCACCTGCTGGTTCCATCTTTGCTTTCCCTTAAAGAGCTGTGACAGATAGACTATGGCCTGTGGGGATTGTTTGAACCTTCTGGTTGATGATATCTGTCAATGTATCTTGCTCCTGTTCTCTGGCTTGACAGGAATTCTGCATCAGGGTTGAGAATGGTTGGGAACCTAGCCCATTTATGCCTGTCAGCTTCGTTGACAGCCAGACATTGGATCTGCCCTCATCAGTGTCTTCTAGCTCGGCTTCTAGGCACACAAGAATAGGAGTTTTCTTTTCCAAGGAACAAAGGGGAGCCCATGACACAGATCTGTGACACTTTAACTCTTGCTACTCCCTTCTAATCAGTTGCTTGAACAGACTGTCTCTCCCACTATCTCTGGCTTGGATCAGTATGTGACCAGTATGCAGATCTTAATTAACTCTCCTGATTCAAGAATACTCAGCATTCCACTACACATTGTGGACATGAATACCTATTGTTAAACATTCATCCCAAATGTATTGCATTATTAAACCCCAATCTTAGTTGGCTCCGGATGCTATAACACAGTACCAGAAACTGAAAGGCTTAAAAAAAAATAGACATTTATTTCTCATGGTGCTGCAGATTACGAAGGTCAAAATCAAGGTGGTGGCCAGTGTGGTTCCTGGTAAGAACCCTCTTCCTGGCTTTGCAGATATATCCTCACATGGCAAAGAGGAAAAGAAAGAGCAAGAGCAAGAGAGAGAGAGAGACAGAGAAAAAGAGAGAGAGAAAGAGAGAGAGAGAGGAAGTGAGAAAGCTCTATTTGCTTTCTCTTCTTATAAGACACTAATCCCATCCTTATGATCTGATCTAAATCTAATTAGCTTCCAAAGGCCAACCTACTGATACCATCATATTGGGGAGCAGGGTTTCAACGTGTGATTTTAGGTGGGACACAAATATGTAGCCCATAACAACCCCAAACTTTGTTTTAAGTCACCCACTTCTTAAATACTTTAATGTTTAATATGTACAATTTGTTTTTTTGAAAGGAAGAGAAGCTATTTTCTTATTTATTATTTGTGTTCAATAACATAAACATAATTCTTTAAAGTTATGTAATTATAAATATTGTAGCAGAGTTGATCATTCTCTAGTTTTTAACATCTTTACAATATGCATATTACAATACAGGCTTTGTTATTATCAATGTGCATGTTTTCACATATCAAGTTTCCTATTACTTGTAGGTAGATACTTCTAGACCGAAAAACATAACTTATTAATCTGTGACTACCTCATTTACAATGATTTATGGAACACAGTAGGTATCCAGTAAAGTTTATAGAGTGTTGAATGGATATTTAAAAATATCAAATATATAATATGTGAACAAGCAAAGTATAAAATTTATCATAAGTTCATCTTATATAAATAATAATCATAGTTTAAGAAAAGTTATATTACCATTTGGACAAAGACTCTAGGATAACAAAGAAAATAACTGTGATTTTTGAGTCATGATAAGAGGAAATTTTTTTTTTGTTTTTGATTTCCACTCATGTGATTATTATATTACTTTGACCACAAGCAATATGTAAGAGAAATGTTAGCTTTGAGCATTATGCAAGTTGTAATGAAGTTCAGCTCTCTGTAATGTGCTTGTTTCTATATTCCTGAGATCAGTTGGATGTGATTTTCTCATAGTTACTCCAGCCCTTGAAATCATAACTGCCTAATGGAAAAGTGAACACTCTTATCTATTTGTGATAAATTCTTACAGTGACTGGCAATAAATTTCAAAACATTCATGCTTTTCTGAGCATGTAAATAATTTTAAAATAAAATTTAGAACTTCTAAATGTTTACCTATAAATATATATACATTGTATATTTTGCAATGTTGTAGCTTAAAGATAAATATTTTTATCTGTAAAGCTATATTCATCACATGATTCCATTATAATATAATACATACCATTCATTTAAAATGCTACATGCATTCTTAGAATTATCTTACATAATTATAGTATATAATATCACATTGTTCTGCAATATATTAGGTACAAGAATTCAATAAATCAAATAGCTACAAAAATGTCATTATTATTAAAGGCTTTATTGACTTACTGACTGTGACAACTACTGTATTCTGAGAGCTATAGGGGTTGGGGGACAAAGGAAAATAGAGAACAAATATCCTATGGTCTGAATGTTTATGTCTTTCTGTTAGTCAGGGTTCTCTAGAGATACAGTAGCAATAGAATGGATTGATAAAAAGATAGAGAGATGGTTAGAAGATAGATAGATAGATAGATAGATAGATAGATAGATAGATAGATATTTTAAATTGCTAGATATATAGAAAGAGATGTTAAGGTATATAGCAAATAAAAATATATATGAGGGGATAGCTATATTATGGGAATTGGCTCACAAAATTATTATGACCAAGAAGTTCCATGATATGCCATCTGCATACAAGACAGCAGGAAAGCCAATAACATGATTCAGTCTAAGGCCAAAGGCCTGAAAACCTGTGGTAATGGGGAAGGGCTGCTGAGTCAAAAAGAAAGTCTAAAGACCTGACACACACAGCTCCAATTTCTAATCACAGAAGATCGATGTCCCAGCTGAAACAGGGAGAGTTTGCCTTTCCTTCACCTTTTTGTTCTACCCAAGTCCTCAGTGGATTGAATGTTGTCCCACATTGGTGAAAGGGGATCTTGTTTACTCAGTCTACTGATTCAAAGGCTAATCTCCTCTGGAAACAGCCTTACAGATACACCCAGATACAATGCTTAACCATCTGTCTGAGTATCCCTTAAAACAGTCAAGTTGATACATAAAATTAACCATCAAAAGTTCAATCTTGTCAACTTGCCACCCATACGTATCATCTTAAACCATACCTAATCTCCAAATAAAGACAATATTAAGGTCGTAATTCCACCTAACGTAAGATGACTATGCTCTCTACAACCCCAGATGCACTAATCCCCTTCCCCAGGAAAGGAAGTAAACTCCTGACTGATGTTTACTCTCTCCTGATATCAAATAACTTAAATGCTATTGTATACAATTAACAACACTTAAATATTGATATAAAATCAATACATCTTATGCTACATGATAAAGGAATAAGAGAAGAAAGGAAACAAATGTATTTTATTAATATACACATATATATGTGTATGTAGATATACATATACACACAGGTATTTAAAACAAAATAGGGAAGAAATACTTATTATAATTAAGATACTCATTTCTGGAACGGCTCGCTTTCCTTTGTATACTTCCTTTGTCTTCAACAAGCTTCTCAGCTGGCGATTGCACTTTACCTGGTGGGGTGACCCAAACCTTTATTCTGAAGGGTCTGAATCTTTGATAGTTCTGACTGGATTGGGTTGCTGTAGTTTTTTATTTATTATTTATTTATTTATTCATTTTAATTCTACTTTAAATTCTGGGATACATGTGCAGAAGGTGAAGATTTGCTACATAGGTATACGTGTGCCAGGTGGTTTGCTGAACCTATTGATCAATCTTCTAATTTCCCTCCCCTTGCCCCCCACCCCCCAACAGGCCCTGATGTGTGTTATTCCCCTCCCTGTGACCATGTCTTCTCATTGTCCAACTCCCACTTATGAGTAAGAACATGCAGTGTTTGGTTTTCTGTTCCTGTGTTAGTTTGTTGCGGATGATGGCTTCCAGCTTCATCCATTTCCCCACAAAAGACATGATCTCCTTCCTTTTTATGACTGCATAGTATTTCATGGTGTGTATGCACCACATTTTCTTTATCCAGTCTATCACTGATGGGCACTGGGGGTGATTCCATGTCTTTGCAATTGTGAATAGTGCTGCAATAAACGTGTGCATGTGTCTTTTTTTTTTTTTTTTAGATGGACTTTTGCTCTTATTGCCCAGGCTGGAGTGCAATGGTGTGATCTCAGCTGATCACAACTTTCACCTCCTGGGTTCAAGCGATTTTCCTGCCTCAGCCCCCTAGTAGCTGGGATTGTAGGCAGGTGCCACCATTCCTGTCTAATTTTGTATTTTTAGTAGAGATGGGGTGTCTCTATGTTGGTCAGGCTGGTCTCGAACTCCCAGCCCCTGGTGTTCTACCCACCTCTGCCTCCCAAATTGCTGAGATTACAGGCATGAGCCACCGTGCCTGGCTGCATGTGTCTTTATAGTAGAATAATTTGTATTCCTTTGGGTATATACCTAGTAATGGGATTGCTGGGTCAAATGGTATTTCTTGTTCTGAATCCTTGAGGAATTGCCATACTGTCTTCCACAATGGTCGAACTAATTTACATTCCCACCAACAGTGTAAAAGCATTCCTATTTCTCCACAGCCTCGCCAGCATCTATTGTTTCTTGACTTTTTAATAATTGCCATTCTGACTGGCATGAGATAGTCTTTCCTTGTGGCTTTAATTTACATTTCTCTAATGAACAGTGATGCTGAGCTTTTTCTTGTAAGTTTGTTGGCCATGTAAATGTCTTCTTTTGAGAAGTATCTGTTCATATCCTTTTCCCATTTTTTGTTGGGGTTGTTTTTTCTTGTAAATTTGTTTAAGTTCCTTGCAAATTCTGTGTATTAGACCTTTGTCAGATGGGTAGACTGCAAAAATTTTCTCCTATTCTGTAGGCTGCCTGTTCACTCTGATAATAGCTTCTTTTTATGATAGTTTCTTTTGCACAAGCTCCTTAGTTTAATTAGATACCATTTGTCAATTTTGATTTTTGTTGTAATTGCTTTTGGCATTTTTGTCATAAAGTCTTTGCCCAGTACTATATCCTGAAGGGTATTGCCTAGGTTTTCATCTAGTATTTGTATGGTTTTGGGTTTTACATTTAAGTCTTTAATCCATCTTGAGTTAATTTTTGTATAAGGTATAAGGAAGGGGTCCAGTTTCAGTTTTCTGCATATGGCAAGCCAGTTTCCAGGCAACATTTATTGACTAGGAGACCCTTTCCCCATTGCTTGTTTTTGTCAGGTTTGTCAAAGATCAGATGGTTGTAGATGCGTGGTGTCATTTCTGAAATCTACTCCGTTCCATTGGTTTATGTGTCTGTTTTGGTACCAGTCCCATGCTGTTTTGGTTACTGTAGCCTTGTAGTATAGTTTGAAGTTAGGTAGTGTGATGCCTCCAGCTTTGTTCTTTCAGCTTAGGATTGTCTTGGCTATATGGGGTCATCTTTGATTCCATATGAAATTTAAAGTAGTTTTTTCTAATTCTGTGAATTCTAATTCTGTGAAATTCTGTGAAGAATTTCAATAGTAGTTTGATGGGAATGTCATTGAATCTATAAATTACTTTGGGCATTATGGCCATTTTCACAATATTGATTCTTCCTATCCATGAGGATAGGATATTTTTCCATTTGTTTTGGTCTTCTCTTACTTCCTTGAGCAGTGGTTTGCAGTTCTCCTTGAAGAAGTCCTTCACATCCCTTGTTAGCTGTATTCCTAGATATTTTATTCTCTTTGTAGCAATTGTGAATGGGAGTTAATTCACGATTTGGCTCTCTGCTTGTCTATTGTTGGTGTAAAGAAATGCTTGTAACTTTTGCACATTAATTTTGTGTCCTGAGACTTTGTTGAAGTTGCCTATCAGCTTAAGAAGTTTTTGGGCTGAGATGAGGGGGTTTTCTAAGGATAGAATCATGTCACCACAAACAGAGACAATTTGACTTTCTCTATTCCTATTTGAATACCCTGATTTCTTTCTCTTGCCTGGTTGCTATGGCCAGAAGTTCCAATACTATGTTGAATAGGAGTGGTGAGAGGGCATCCTGGCCTTGTACTAGTTTTCAAAAGGAATGCTTCCAGCTTTTGCCTGTTCAATATAATATTGGCTGTGGTTGTTATAAACAGCTCTTATTATTTTGAGATATGTTCCATCAATACCTTGCTTATTAAGAGTTTCTAACATGAATTGATGTTGAATTCTATCAAAGGTCTTTTCTGCATCTTTTGTGATAATCATGTGGTTTTTGTCTTTGGTTCTCTTTATGTGATGAAGTACGTTTATTGATTTGCGTATGTTGAACCAGTCTTGCATCCCAGGGATGAAGCTGACTTGATAGTGGTGGATATATTTTTGATGTACTGCTGGATTCGGTTTGCCAATATTTTGTTAAGAATTTTTGCGTCAATGTTCATCAGGGGTATTCTTTTTTATGTTGTTGTATATCTGCCAGTTTTTGGTATCAGGATAATGCTGGCTTCATAAAATGAGTTAGGGAGGAGTCCCTCCCTTTCAATTGTTTAGAATAGCATCAAAAAGTATGGTATCAGCTCCTCTTTGTGCCTCTGGTAGAACCTGGCCGTGAATCCATCTGGTCCTGGGTTTTATTTTATTTTTTGGTTGGTAGGCTATTAATTAGTCTCAATATCAGAACTTGTTATTGGTCTATTCAGGGATTCGACTTCTTCCTGGTTTAGTCTTGAGAGGGTGTACGTGTCCAGGGATGTATCCATTTCTTCTAGATTTTCTTGTTTATTTTAATGGAGGTGTTTATAGTAGTCTCTGATGATAGTTTGAACTTCTGTGGGGTGCGTGGTGATATCCCTTTATTATTTTTTATTGTATCTATTTGATTCTTCTCTCTTTTCTTCTTTATTAATCTAGCTAGCAGTCTTTGTTAATTTTTTCCAAAACCAGCTCCTGGATTCATTGATTTCTTTGGAGGGTTTTATGTGTCTGTATCTCCTTCAATTTTGATCTGATCTTAGTTAGTTCTTGTCTTCTGCTAGCTTTCGGATTAGTTTGCTCTTGCTTCTATAGCTTTAATTGTGATATTAGGGGGTCAATTTGAGATATTTCTAGCTTTCTGACATGAGAATTTAGTATTATTTTAGTGTTAAAAATTTCCCTCTTAACACTGCTGTAGCTGTGTCCAACAGATTCTGGTGTGTTGTCTCTTTGTTCTCATTGATTTCAAAGAACTTCTTGATTCTGCCTTGGTTTCATTATTTACCCAGGAGTCATTCAGGAGCAGGTTATTCAATTTCCATGTAATTGTGTGGTTTTGGATGAGTTTCTTAATCCTGATTTTAAATTTGATTGCAGTGTGGTCTGTTTGTTATGATTTCAGTTCTTTGCATTTGCATTTTGCATTTGCTGAGGAGTGTTTTACTTCCAATTATATTGTCAATTTTAGTATAGGTACCATGTGGCACTCAGAAGAAGGTATATTCTGTTGATTTGAGGTGGAGAGTTCTGTAGATGTCTATTAGGTCCACTTGATCCAGAGCTGAGTTGAAGTCCTGAATATCCTTGTTAATTTTCTGTCTTGTTGATCCATCTGATACTGGCAGTGGAGTGTTAAAGTGTTCCACTATTATTGTGTGGGAGTCTAAGTCTCTTTGTAGGTCTCTAAGAACTTGTTTTACGAATCTGGGTCCTCCTGTATTGGGTGCATACATAATTAAGATAGTTAGCTTGTTCTTGTTGAATTGATCCCTTTACCATTATGTCATGATATCCTTCTTTGTCTGTTTTGATCTTTGTTGGTTTGAAGTCTGTTTTGTCAGAGACTAGGATTGCAATCCTTGTTTTTTTGTTTTGTTTTTTGTTTTGTTTTGTTTTTACTTTCCATTTGCATCGTAAATTTTCCTCCATCCCTTTATTTTGAGCTTATGTGTGCCTTTTCACATGAAATGCGTTCCCTGAATACAGCACACTGATGGGTTGTGACTATCCAATTTGCCAGTCTGCATCTTAATTTGGGCATTTAGTCCATTTACATTTAAAGTTAGTATTGTTATGTGTGAATCTGATCCTGTCATCATGATGCTAGCTGATTTTACATCACTAGGTGAGGCAGTTTTTTCATAGTGTCATTGGTCTTCATATTTTGGTGTGTTTTTGCAATGGTTAGTACTACTTTTTCCTTTCCATATCTAGTGATTCCTTCAGGAGCTCTTTCAAGCCAGGCCTGGTGGTAATGAAATTCCCCAGCATTTGCTTGTTGTGAAAGGATTTTATTTCTCCTTTGCTTATAAAGTTTATTTTAGCTGGATATAAAATTTTGGGTTGCAAATTGTTTTCTTTAAGAATGTTGAATATTGGCCCCCAATCTCTTCTGGCTTATAGAGTTTCTGTCAAGAGGTTCACTGTTAGTCTAATGGGCTTTCCTTTGTAGGTGACCTGGCCTTTATCTCTGGCTGCCCTTACCAGTTTTTTCCTTCATTTCAACCCTGGAGAACCTAATGTTTTTGTGTCTTGGGGTTGATCTTTTCATGGAGTATCTTAGTGGTGTTCTGTATATTTCCTGAATTTGCATGTTGGCCTGTCTTGCTAAATTGGGGAGGTTCTCCTGGATAATATCCTGAAGTGTGTTTTCCAGCTTGTTTTTATTCTCCCTGTCTCCTTCAAGTATTCCAATCAATTATAGATTCAGTTGCTTTATGTAGTCCCATGTTTCTCGGAGGCTTTGTTCATCCCTTTTCATTCTTTTTTCTCTAATCTTGTCTGTTTGTCTTATTTCAGCAAGGTGGTCTTAAACTTTCTTCTGCTCAGTTGAATCAGTTATTGATACTTGTGTTGTTTCATGAAGTTCTCATGCTGTATTTTTCAGCTCCATCAGGTCATTTATGTTCCTCTTTAAACTAGTTTTTATAGTTAGCAGCTCCTCTAACCTTTTATCAAGGTTCTCAGCTTCTTTGCATTGTATTAGAACATGCTTCTTTAGCTCAGGAGAGTTTTTTTACGACCCACCTTCTGAAGCCTACTTCTGTCAGTTCATCCATCTTATCCTCCGTCCAGTTCTGCACACTACCTGGAGAGGCATTGCGATCATTTGGAGGGGAAGAGACACTCTGGCCTTTTGGATTTTCAGCATTTTTACATTGATTCTTTCTCATCTTCATGAGTTTGTCTAGTTTTGATCTTTGAGGCTGCTGACCTTTGGATGGGGTTTTTGTGGGAACTTGTTTGTTGTTGGTGCTATTGTTGCTTTCTGTTTGTTTTTCTTTCAATGGTCAGGTTCCTCTTTTTTAGGGCTACTGCAGGTGCTAGGGGTTCGCTTAAGGCCCTATTCACTTGGCGGTTCACTTGATTCCCTAGTGGACTCCCCTAACCCCCATCCCCATGGCTCTCAGGTGGGCCGCAGCACCACACTGCTCTTCTTCCCTCTCCCTGGATCACACCAGCTGCCTAGTCAGTTCTGATGAGAGAACCTGAATACCTGGGTTGCCAGTGCAGGATTCACACACTAATTATGGTTCTTTTCAAAGGGAGCCTCTGATCGCCACTGCTTCTAGTCAGCCATGTTGGCCTCCCATCCCGCAGTTTTTATCTTGACCTTAATTACAAAGCATGGTAACACTAAGACACATCCTAAGGGATCTCCTGTATCCCATGTATATTCTTTCCTACCTCTATGTGGGTAAGCTATTTAGTTTATAGTATTTTGTTATAGTAGCACAAATGAGCTAATACGAGATGCAAAATAATTACAGAATAATCACATAAATTCTCATGGGTCCTAAGATTAAATTGGATGCTATGGCAGGAAAGTGTATGTTTTTTCTTCAAGCGTTCTATTTTTTAAACTCAATTTGCATTATATTTAAGAACACTTAAACTGCCAATTTGCTTGTAGCGAAGAATATGATCAATAATGCATGTTAACATTTCACTAAATATTAAGATTAGTATAATCATATATTATTACTCTAATTATTTAGCTCTTCTGAAGGTAAGTACAATTCTATATTTATATTTGAGGTAAGAATTGTGTGAACAGAATCTCCTCCAAATAATATAGCTCTGTGAGGAAAAGTAGGACGAGCTACTAGATAGACTTTTTTTTTTTTTTTTTTTGAGACGGAGTCTCGCTCTGTCACCCAGGCTGGAGTGCTGTGGCCGGATCTCAGCTCACTGCAAGCTCCGCCTCCCGGGTTCACGCCATTCTCCTGTCTCAGCCTCCCGAGTAGCTGGGACTACAGGCGCCGCCACGTCGCCCGGCTAGTTTTTTTTTGTAGTTTTTAGTAGAGACGGGGTTTCACCGTGTTAGCCAGGATGGTCTCGATCTCCTGACCTCGTGATCCGCCCGACTCGGCCTCCCAAAGTGCTGGGATTACAGGCTTGAGCCACCGCGCCCGGCCTTAGATAGACTTTTTAATCCAAATATTTATGTTTTATGGTGATGTCTTTCTTCTTCACACATCTTATAGTGACTTTTTGTTTACTATTGTGACATACATAGTTTAACATTAAAATTAACAAATATGTTTTTGGTATGTAATGTAGGACATAATATGCTATTAGTAGAGCATATACATGATCTATACATCTATATAACATATTATATAATATATAGCAAAACAAATATATATTTTACATTATACTATTTTTCTTCCATATCCTTTTTGCTTTCTTAAACATTTGTGTTTTTTAAAACTTACCACTTACCATTATACCTCTCACCAATCTCAAAGCCAAAGAGACACTTGTATGAGTAAAAGATATGTTGTAGCATGTTTTTTCTGCCATATATTAAGGTAGGTAAATGTCTGAACAATTTCAAATTTTTGAATCTCAGCCCATCAGAATGCCATGTAAGCAAAATGAGCAAAGAAGTGAAAGCACGCACACACAAAAAGAAATGTCATTTCCAGTCAACGTTGTATGATGAAGACTGGGAATTGAGATCAATGACAAAGAATCTCTCAACAGACTGCATAAGAGCATTTCGGAAGTAAAAGGTCTGTGCTATCCCAAACATGCAGTCACAGAAGATAATATTACAATGGGTTAAGAAAGGATATTACATAACATGCTTTGTAAAAATTTTGAATATTTGAAATTTGTCAAGTGGAACAATTATATATTTATAGATATTCGTTTTATGTTTCTGTCAATGACATCAAAAGCTAGCTGATGTCATTTCAATCTAAAAGGTAAAGTGTTCAAATCAGTAGAATATTATTAATGTACTAAGTTCTTGTCATGTTATCTGTTTATGTGATAATACATACTATTTAATATTAATAATATTTTAAGTGCACTGGTAGGAAGTACTATATAGTAATGACTAGTACAGGCATTGCCGTGTTCTAACCTTTGTTAGGATATTTTTCTTCCTTAGTAAAATAAATACTATTATTATCACACTGATTAAAATAGAGAAAAGAATAAAGTGTCCATACAGTATTAGTCTTACCTCTTTCATTCTTTTAACCCACCCTAAGTGTTATTTGTTGAAAGAATATCAATACAAATGTATGCTTGTTGACTCTGCATTATGTTGTTCACAAAATTGTGACTAAAGGCGTATTACTTGCTTGAAGAAAAATAATAAAATTTGAATATCATTAAATCATTAAATACATAAGAATAGATCTATCACTTCTCTTTACAAAAGTTAAAGAAAAAATTATCTGTTCACAAGAGTTGATGCTAAGTAATGGTTATGTTAATATTTATATTTTCAGTAAGTTAAATATTTAGTAATTATTTAATGATGCTATAAAAGTGGAATTATTTGGAGGGAAGTTTAAAACTACAGAAATTTAAAACTAGTATATTTACAAATAATCATTTATGTATAAGAGAATAACGTGACAATAAATCTAACAAATTATTATTTTCTACTTGCACTTTGTAAAATATGTATTTTTTTAAACTGATTTTATTTTATTTTGTCATATTTCACCCTCAATTCAAGCTGAAAGAAAAAGTATGTCCAATAATATGGAAATTTTCTATTGCTCCTGGAGTTCACTTTAAATGTAATCTTCCAGTCCCAGAGGATGTTGAAATGGCACTCTGCTTTCTTCCTTAAATTCTTAGGGTAATTAACCTGTAATTATAATTAACCTAGATTACACCTATAATTGTCTGTAACTGTGCTGTGTAATGGGTGGCCACTAGCCACATTTGCTATTGACTACTTGAAATACAGATAGTCATAACTGAGATGTGCTGTAACTGTAAAATACACACTGGATTTCTAACTTCTATAAAAACAAAAAAGATCATGTCTTTTGCAGGGATATGGATGGAGTTGGATACCATTATCCTTATCAAACTAACACAGGGGCAGAAATCAAATACTGCTTGTTCTCACTTACAAGTAGGAGCTAAATGATGAGAACACATGGACACACAGAGGGGAATAGATACTGCGGTCTACTTAGGGTGGAGAGTGGTAGGAGGGAGACGACTGGGAAAAATAACTACTTAGGGTGGAGAGTGGTAGGAAGGAGACGACTGGGAAAAATAACTAACAGGTTACTAGGCTTGATACTTAGGTGATGAAATGTTCTGTACAACAAACCCCTGTGACACGAGTTCACCCATGTAACAAACCTGCACTTATTCCCTTGAACTAAAAATAAGAGTTTGAAAAATTATGCTTATTATATGTTGAAATTAGTTTATGTTGTTTAAATAAATTATGTATTATTAAATGTGTTTACATGCCTCCTTTTACTTTTTATTTAATGTGGCTAAATAAAAATATTTGTTGTTATGATTTTAAATATATGTTTTATTTTAAATATGTATTTTAAAAATATATGTTCTTTAGTAGACAGAATTATAGGGTATCCCTCAGGATTCCCAGTCTTTAGTATACACACAACTTCTCCCAATTATTCAGTACAACTATACTTTAGATGTTGATGTGAAGGTATTGTTCAGGTATAATTAATGTCACAAATTGTTGACCTTAAAATGAGATTATTGGAGTGTGCTTAATTTCTCTTTCTCTTTTTGAAAAGCCACCAAACTTACTGGATTAGAACCCTAACATTAAGACCTCATTTAACCTTAATTATTTCCAAAAAGCCCTATTTCCAAACCCATTCCACATTGGAGATTAAGGCTTCAACATATGAATTTGGGGAGAGTCATAATTCAGTCCATAGTAGGGGACTACATGGCAAGGAACTGTCTATAGCCACTGACAGCTGTCCCTGTACAGGCAGCAGCAAAGTAACAACCTCAGTCCTACAGCCTCAAGAAGATAAATTTTATATGTATATATGTATATACACACAAACAAACTAGCAAAAACAGTGAGCTTGGAAGAGCAAACTGAGCCACAGATGAAACACACAATTACAGCTGACTCCTTGAATTTAGCTTGGTAAGATGCTGAACAAGGTATCCAGTCTTATTTCTCACCCATTAAAATTGTAAAATAATAAGTGGATGTTGTTTAACCTGCTGAATTGGTGGTAATTTGTTAGGAAGCAATAGAAAACTAATACAGGTAGCTTATATTTGTGGATTGCATTACACTTTATCAAATAGTAGCTACACAACAGCGATGATTCTAGATCTGACCTGGATAGAAAAGTTGTACAATTCTTTAATGATTTCCTGAACTTGATGGTGACTTTGAAAATGGAGTTACTTGCTACCGACCACAGAGTCTGTCCTGAATCTTTATTCATTCATTCATCAAACATTTATTGAACACATAATATCTGCCAGGACATAAGATAGCTATCAAGGACTAACAAGGTAAAGAAGTCATAACCCTGACCTTATGAAAATTAATGTATACAATCCATTGATGAGTGGTATAATATAAAGTTAACTTTTAATTATAATTCATATTTTAAGATGTGTTTGATTTTATCAGCTAGCTTTCATTCTGAAACCCAGAATCAGTTCAATTTAAAGGAATAATTGTATCAAGCTAACCACAGTATGTTAAAATGGCAAAACAAGAATCAGATTAATTCAAAAATCTTAGGTACACTAGCTAACAATTTCTACAGTGATACAGTACTGAGAATCAGTTGGGCAATCAAAGATGTTTCACAGTTTTAAGTGCATGAAAGCTATCTTTGAATAAGCTATTTCTTCCCAAAATGCCTTATTAGTAAGACTGTTAAAATTATTCCAAGAGCTGTAGGAAATATCTCTAAAAGTATCTGTTTATGCCAAAAGTCATGGGAAGAAAGAAATCAACACTAGCAGTTTTCTCCATTAATCTATCAAATGAGTGCTGAAATGTCAGTGTCAGGTGATAAATACCTACGGACTCATGCTTCGATTCAATACTTCAAAGACAGAAGGTAGCTTGAAGGAGAGAGGCCAACAGCCTAAAAGTCATTCCACCTTTTTTATTTTTTCTAACTGAAATGACATGCTAAAAAAAAAAAAAAAAAAAAAAAAAAAAAAAGTAAAATCTTCTTAAGGTGTTCTTATTTATAGGGCCTCACTCACTTCATTAGCATGTTTATCTTCTATTTTTCATATTTTAGAAAATGTTTTTCATCAAAAATACTTTTGAGAAACTCATCATTGGGTTAAACTACTGTAAGGAATGCTTAAACTCAGGAACATCCCCAAGCTGGTTTATGTTACATATTTCTTTGGTCTTTTTTTCTTTCTTTCTTTTTTTTTTTTTTTTAAGATGGAGTCTTGCTCTGTCGCCCAGGCTGGAGTGCAGTGGCATGATCTCAGCTCGCTGAAACCTCTGCCTCCTGGGTTCAAGCAATTATCTTGCCTCAGCCACCCGAGAAGCTGGAATTACAGGTGCCCACCACCGTGCCTGGCTAATTTTTGTATTTTTAGTAGAGACAGAGTTTCACCATGTTGGCCAAGTTGGTCTCAAACTCCTGACCTCAGCCAATCCACCTTCCTTGGCCCCCAAAACTGCTGGGATTATAGGAGTGAGCCACCACTCCCAGCTATTTATATGTTTCTAATATTACAAACCCAATATTAAAAACTCTATTAAACGAGTTACTTCATTCTGCTCTATCAGGACGCAAATTATTCACTTACTTGACTGCCTTTTCTAACCTTCATCATAGTTGCAGAAATGAAAGGAAAACATGGAATAAAATTGTAGAAATAACAAACTTTAATTTAAAAATTAGAAATGATGGAAATGAGGTATTACTGGAGTGAAAGAACAATCAAATCTACAAAAGCCTATCTATAGAATTCATATTAAAGACAATTGTTTTTCACAAAATAAAAACAAGAACAGGACAAGGAATGATAGAATGACATGCTTGCATGTGAATGGAAATTGATTGCCTATTCATTGATAGGAACACAGAAAACAAAACAGCAATCTAAAGAAAAGTGTTTGCAATATGTTTTGGAGAAGGGAGCCCAAAGAGCAAGAATATGGCAGTGTCTAACTAGCACTGTGCAGAGTAGATCCTCTCACAAATTGAGGACTCACATAGTCACTCATCAGCTTTAATACTACCTCGATATTTCTCTGGAATATTTGTCTCCATTTTTTCGGAGACCAGGCATGATTTGTATTTTTTAAACCAATTTTACAAGTTGTCCTGATAGAGAAAAAGAAATAGCATTAATGAGAAGTAAAAGAAACGCTTTTTGGAAAATCTCACTCTCTAAATTAACTAGTCTTATAATGTATGCTTAATTCCTTGCAAATTTGAATATTGCTGGCAGTTTTTCTTTGAATATATTGCAGAAGAGAATATCCTATGTGTTCATTTTTTTTCCTTGACATATGGAAAAGGACTTCTCAGTCGCTTTGTACTGGGCAAGTGCAAGTGACTGCTTTGTCTAAGGAACTTCAACAAAAGCACCATGTGTCACTTTCAAGTGAGGCAATGCATGATGCTTAGGTTCCACTACCAACCCCTTCTCATCCCCACATTGTACAGGAATGTGTACATTCTGGTGAAGTGACAGAGCCACAAGTTTCATGCAGCACAAGGACAGCTGCCCTGGAGGATGGCTGAGACCTGCTGTGGACTTTGTAAGAGATTCAGAGGCCCAAATACTCTAAGTTAATGAAGAGGAAAAACACACATTACAGAAAAACTGCTTATTATAACATTCTAAACAGAAATAAGACCCCTCAATTTTTCAATAGCATAAGCAATGAACAAAAAAATACTATCATGGATGATTTCATTTAACTCATTTGTAATAAAAGCTATGATGATTTTATACATGTGTATTTATTCTATGCATACTTTTCAAACCCTGTCATAGCTTAACTGAGTGATATTAAGTAGACCTCATACACAGCATTTATATGATGCAACAACCTGGCAACAACCACACATTCTGTAAGAAGTATGTTATTTTTATACCAGACGCAGAATTAAGGGTTTTTTTGTTTTGTTTTAGTTTTTTCAGATAGTCATACTTTCAACCATTACAAATAAAGTTCACTAAATGTGTAACAAATGAGATTTGCAAATGTTACACTTCCATCCATTTATGTTTAACATCTTTGAGAACAGACTCTGAGGTTACCAAGTGCTAAAATTAATGGAATAGACTCACTCCTAGAAAAGTCAAGCATTTTATTTTCATCAAAATATTTTTATGTACAGAACAAAAGACTTTCATTTATAATAGTGATCAATGTAAATAGATCTAGCATTGAACATTAATTTGTAATATTTCCTGAAAATGCTTTTCTTTCCTGACTGAAGACCTGATATTTGTGTTACATGTAACGTTACTGGATGATTTTAGTAGGTTAGTTAACATGGACTATATCTGACCCAGTGCAACTGTGCAAACTGAAAAACTGATATATTTCTTAGAATCACTTCTTGTATCCATACCATAAGAAGACATTTTAATCACAAATATTATTTTAAAACTTATGTGTGTCAATTTTTTAAAGGCACTTGATGTACAGTAATGAAAACTGTAATATATTTATTATCATATACTTCCCTTCATTATGTTAATTTCTTATTAGAAATGGCTGGCATACATTATTTTTTGTTTGTTTGTTTTTGAGATGGAGTCTTGCTCTGTCACCCAGGCTGGCATGCAGTGGTGCAATCTCGGCTCACTACAACCTCTGCCTCCCGGGTTCTAGCTATTCTCCTGCCTCAGCCTCCTGAGCAGCTGGGACTACAGGTGCACACCTCCAAGCCCGGCTAATTTTTTTTTTTCTTGTATTTTTAGTAGAGATAGGGTTTTGCCACGTTGGCCAGGCTGGTCTTGAACTCCTGACCTCAAGCGATCCCCCCGTCTCCGCCTCTCAAAGTGCTGGGATTGATTACCGATGTGAGCCACCACGCCCAGCTGGCTGGCATACATTCTTAAAACTGCTACTCCAGGTAAAGAAAAAAAAAATGAAATTTCAGTTTTTCAACTTCAAGACTTAATTTTTTGCCATGTAATCTAAAATTTAAGATGTATGCTAAGCCGGGAGAGGTGGCTCACGCTTGCAATCCCAGTACTTTGGGAGGCTGAGGCGGGCAGATCACGAGTTCAGGAGATCGAGACCATCTGGGCTAATACGGTGAAACCCGGTCTCTACTAGGAATACAAAAAACTAGCCGGGAGTGGTGGCGGGCGCCTGCAGTCCCGGCTACCAAAGAGGCTGTGCAGGAGAATGACGTGAACCCGGGAGGTGGAGCTTGCAGTGAGCGGAGATCGCTCCACTGCACTCCAGCCTGGACTACAGAGCGAGACTGTCTCAAAAAACAAAAAAACAAAAAAACAGACGTATGCTAATTCCAATTGTGAGGTACATTTATAAACCATAAAAATATCATACATTAAAAGTCATTATCAAGAGAATGAAAAGATAAACTCCAAAATGGAAAAGCCATTTTGTAAGACACAGAACCAGAAAAATATCTGCATTCAAAATACAGTAAAAAACGAAAAACGACCACAAATCAATAAAAAAGGATAAAAAATGCAATAGAATAGTGGGGAAAGTGATAAGTGCAAATGTTTCACAGAAGAGAAAACACACTTCATAAATTAATATTGTCAACCATATTAAAATTTGGATAAATAAATATGAATTATAATCACAGTGAGATAGCCTTTTATGTTCATCACCTTGTAAAAACTTTTTAAAAGCATTAAAATATCATGTGCAAATAAAGATGAGAAGTGACTACCTTTTATTTCTTTTAGCTAAAATAACTAATTCATTATGAAATAATTTAAAAAAAAAACAATTAATTTAAATATAAAAAGTAATTATCCAAAATAATTAAAATTAAGTTCACATATTTTAAAATAAATTATAGCCAGAGTAGCCCTCAGACTTGTCATCAGCAACAATGAGTATGGAACACCATAATCCTACAATATTTTGGAAAACATTATTTGAAACAAACCAAATTATTATTGATATGTAATAACATAATAAAAACAATCCATTTTAAATTTTCTGTACAGCTTAATTTATGAATTATTTGAGGAGAACTAAAAATATAGTCAGTAAACCACAGAAGAGAAAGAGCAAAATTCAGCAAACAGAGAAACTGACTCAGGAAAGCAGGGATAAGATGTCCCAGATTGATCATTCTGCAGAACGTCATGAGAGCAACCAGTGCAAATAACTAGAATATGAAGGACTTTGGTAGAGTGGGGATAACCAAGGTAATTTAGGATGAAAGGGTAGAGTTTTGCACATCAATAGCATGACTTTAGGTTATGTGGGTTTATTATTCAATAAAATAAAGACAATTTGAAAATTCGAGAGTGGGCAGGGGAATGGAAGGAGGAGCGCTACAAGAGAACCTTAGGCCAAATAAGAAGAAAATGAAAATATGTCATTTTTAACAAGAAATGTGAATCAAGAATGTCAAGAAATGTGTATCTATTTGAAATTCTATGCAAATTCTACTTAGAGTATCCACCCCTTGATTAGAGGCATTGGCTGCAGAGAAGAATGTGTGTTGCTTGAATAATTTTTGTATGGTCATCATAAAGTAAATGCCATTTGTTGCTTGTAAAAATTGACTTAACCCAAAGACAGAATGGAACTATCTTGGTGTGTGACTCTTAGATTAGATGGTAAATAACATCAACCTTCAAAATATAAAGGTGTAGGTAATATAAGACACACGTTTGAAAGCAGTTTACAATATAAATGTAGGAGTGCTCTTACTATTATTTAGATGAAAATATTGTTCAAGAGAACAATGTTAGAAAAACATAATTATTTTAAAGTTTATTGGTAACAACAGGAGAATTAAGAATAATATTAATTATAAGTGTTACTAAGTTGATGGAATAAAAATGGAAGAGCAATTATTTGAAATAATTATTAAGACCTCATCTTTAGTTTTAGAGAAGGAATAAATACCATATAAGATTGTGAGTGAAAATTAGAGATTCACCAAATAGGCTACTGATAGCAGTAGGAGGCAGGTAAATTTCTAGGCAGACAGGGATGGGTCCTTGGTGAAATTCAACCTAAAGCCTGAAAACCAAGCTACAAGTTCCTGATAAATTCATAGACCAGATTGAGAGCTTCCATTCCTGTTTGGCACATTCTCTCCTGATTGGCCCTTATCATTCACCTGTTTTTACCTAAAGCTACCTTTCCCCAGTAGTCCTCTACACTAACATGCCTGTTTGTGAATGGTGCTTTTTAAAGCATACCTACAGACAAATCAGCACATACTTCTCCATTTAAAGTTCATTAAAAAACCCTAGACTCAGCCTCATGGCTGGCAGCCCACCTTCAGTGCCCCTCTTACTGTTGAGAGCTTTTCTGTAACGCAATAAATTCTACTCTGCCTTACTCACTCTCTGGTGTCTGCATACATCATTCTTCCCGGTCACAGGACAAGAACTCGGAACTCACCAAACTACAGGAGTAAAAGAGCTGCAACACTACTTGTTCCCAAGTATGTAATTTAGAATCTGTAAGTGTGTACTCTCTGGCAGATAGCCTCCAAGATGGCTCCCCAAAATTCCCACTTTCTGATATTGATGCCACTGTATAGTTTCCATCAGCATTGAATAGAGTTGACAGATTCAATAAAACACTGTGATTACAACAAAACTTGATTTCTAAGTCTACATCACAAAAAGTACTGCAGCTCATACCTTGTGCTCTTGGATCATGCACTCTGGGGAAACCAGCTATTATGTCAAGAAAACACCCAAGAAGTCCTTTGGGGAGATTCAAAGTATGAGGAACAGAGGCCTCCTGACAACAGCTAAAATCAACTCATCTTTCTTATGTCATTTGTTAGGGAAAGAAAATGAATCCAAGTGACCCAAACTAGTTAGTTATGGTTCGAGCTGGTAATAAATGCTATTTTGCTACCATTTGATGTATCATGTTCACATCTGCTGTTTCTCCCTGGAGAAGGGTATGTATGACTAGCACAAACCTGGATCCAGAGTTCATGAATTCCTAAAAAGTTATCTACTTCACTTTCACGTCTGTTTATGTTTAGTATTTAAAGCAGCATTTGACATTCTTGAGAGCCTACAAATGCAATAAATAAACATCTGTCAATAACCTCCCCAAATTGTATGTTATTTAGTAATATTACTTTATGTGTTACTTTAAGATGTATTTAGGTGTAAACTGAGTATAAAGAATTCTAAACATTTTTAAAAAGTCAAAATATTTTTTCCATATTTACTGTATATGTTTGATTTTTAAAGACTTATTACATGTAAAAGAGAACATTTTACTGTTTGATTTCTAGAATAGTTTTTATCTATCCTATTTTAGAAATAAATAAACAAGCAAAAAGAAAACTAATACCTTAATTTTGTCCCTCTGTTTTTAATTCATTGTTGTTTCTCTTTATATCTTATTATTCTGACTATGTCTTGAAAGTTCTTATAGTTATTATTTTTGATTGGTTCATCATTTAATCTGCCTACTTAGGATAAGAGTAACTTACATTATGAAAAGATATAAGAATTGTTATAAGAAAACTGCTATCTAAATTAAAATGAAATAAATCTAGAAGAATTTCTTCAGGGTCACTAAATAATGAGAACTGAACCACTCACTTTATAGCACTGAACGAAAACAAATTAAATAATATTGGCATCTACAATAGATAAATGGGTGATCATATCATATTTTTGATTTGCAGGCAAACAACACCAATTTCGCTTTGAAAAATATTGTCTAAAGTTCCTATGTTGAAAATAGAAAGATAAATAAGAAGATTTTGAAAGTATTACTAACACAAAAAGCTGGACCAAATAAAATTTGTAGTGTAACCTGAGGAGTAGAAGAAAGAAGTCTAAAATATTCTCCTTTTATTTAGTTAGCATTTTTTCTTACTAATCATGTTTAACTACTGTAAATGATAATCCTAAGAAGTTCCTAACCTGAGATATGATTAAGTTGTTAGTTTGAAGATACTATAGGGAAAAAGAAAACCTACAGTTAAAGGAAGAAAAATTTAAATATGACATAGAAAATTAAACCTACAAAATAATGTCTATGAAAGCCCCCCAAAAATGGTGCATCCTCCCAAAATTTGGACAACTGCTGTTTTGGATGAAAGAATAAAATGTACATATACTTCAGTTAAAAATTTCCTGAAACTTAATAAATATATTCAACTTTCTTTCTGAAAATTTTCTGTGGGAAATTATAAAATATCATTATTAGACTATGATACTACCTTTTCTTTTTCCTTGGATGAGACAGTAATGCTCAAAAGAACAGGCATTAAAATGATATAACCTTTGATTGAATCTTGATCTGTCTGATTTCTGTGTATGTAGTCATTGGCAAGATTTTATCTTTTCTCTTGTCAATTTAAATTTTCTTATTCTGTCATGGAGATAGATAGTAATAAGAACAACTGTAAGTAAGGTGATGTATATAAGTAAGTATCATGCTTCCTGGCACAGAGCTTTAATAAATGGATGGAAAAATATTTTAGAGATACTGAATAAATATTTTAAGACAGTTCCATATGTGTATATGCATATGCACTTATTCACAAATATAAACACATATACTGTTACTAAGAAATATAAAAGCAGACTGCTAAACATAAGCAGCAAATAACTTAAAGAAAGCTGCATGATTATTAGATCATCATTGTGATGGATATAGAACACAGAAAGCAAAAAGAAAAGGAATAGCTTTTTTAGGAACAGCAGAAATCCAAGATGCTAGAGAAAAACTGGGACTGAAATGATTCAATTATAAGCAGAGAAAATGGGAGAATAAAGAAGTATCGACTATTATTCTGGTGTGGGAATTTAGTGGCCAGAAACTGAGTATACTGAGTTGATAAATAAATAAATAAGTTAAAACAGTCAGATTTCTGTATTTTGTAGCTGTTTCTAGCTGTAGAGAAGGGCTAAACTATGACATATTTTGGCAGTATGTTAGATATTTCATGTGAAAGGAATTGATGAACTTACTAAGAGCAGATGCAGTCTAGTTGCAGAATAGGAAGGGGAACTATTAAGAGTTAAGAAATGAACTAAGTCTATGTTAGCAGCATATGTTAAATAATGTCTGTCATGAAAAGCAGGAGAAAGACAAAATTGTGCTACCCTTAGACAAAAGTTTTAGTTTTTTTTCTTCTTATTTTTATTGAACATAGGAGCAACAAAAACACTGATAAAAGATGAAAACCAAGACCCAGAGGGGAGACAAATTGTAAATGCAGAAAACGTTATCCCAGAAGCAATCCAAAGCACTGAGTGAGGAATAGATACTAATGCATGAACATTTTCATTCTTGGAGACAGAAGAAATTAGTGGTTGTAGTTATAGAGGGTGGTAGTAGCACATAGAAAATTTACTTTCTGAAAATATCAAATTTCTCAATCAATTTATTTAAGTTATACTTACTGAGGATGGAATAGGGATCTAGAGCTATATATGACACGAAGAATTCCAAACATTTCACTCAGCAGTGCTATGAAAACTGAACAATGAATATTTCCTAAACTAAAACAACTTGCCACTCTAACACTCCGTCTAAACTCCTTTCTCCTTTGCATTATTTCTCATTAAATAATGAAGGTGAAAAATCACCAATTGCATTTGCTAAAAATTCAGCGCATATTACTTTTCTCATTTTCAACCTCAAATCAATTTGCTAGACTTGTTGATTTTATTTTCTTCATAACTTTCAAAACAATTCAATTTTATCCACTATAAAAGTCACTCAGTTTAGATTCAACATAATATCTTTCTGAATTTAACTTCCAACCAAATCTTTCTACATCTAGAAATACTCATTGCAGAATAGAGCTCAAAATATCTGTTTAAAGCACAATTAAGATCATATCATTCCCTGTTTAAAACCCTGTAATGATTATTTATTCTCCTAATGCCTATTTCCCTTGGGCCAATTTCCTTAATATTACTGACAAGTCCTCTTGTGGCTTAGTCTCTTACCCTTTTTCACAATTTAAAATTTAGTTGCAGTTACCCCAATGTGTGTGCAATGCTGCTTCTAATATCAGAGAAATTACTCATTTTGCTCTCTCTTTCTGACTACAGTGCTCTTCAATTGATCCACTTCCTTGAACCTGGCTAACTCCTCCTCTTCTATAAGATTCGAGGTGTTTGTGTACGAAAGAGACAGAGATAGGGAGAGAGAAAGAGGAATTTTACGAAGGTTAATAAATTTTTATGTTTACAAAATACGTTAAGTGGATTGAGTAAATTTCCTTGTTCTGTCCAATTAGTTTTAAAAATTAAAAGGTTTTAGTGTGCATTGCTTCATATTTATGACTATCTCCATGTTGTTTCATCTCTGTACATGCCAATACCACTAGACACATTTCTATTCAACTACATTTCAGGGCAGTTGTTTTGAGAGAACTAAACCAATAACTAAGATAATTTAAATAAAACATTTTCTTCAGCTGTTGAGAAAACTACCCCCAGGAGCTGAATACCTTCTACAATACTTCACAAGTAGACAAGAAGTGCATAACAGCTCAGAAATATATGACAAAGAGGAGATCAAAATAATTATGTCATATTCAATCAGTGATCTAATCGATGTTAAATGCAAATTGATCACACATTAACTTAGTAACATGTAGCATAGGAAAAGAAACTCTATCATAAATGATACTCTGTTGCATGACACCACTTGTCTTTAATATGCAAGAATAAGCATTTGCAACTCTCTATCACTGTCAGAAGAAAAGATCAAGATAAAAAATATAACGTTAATTATCTCATTTTTGTTAACAACTGTCTTAGAAACTCATACTGTAAGTTTCATGAATGCATATTCTTTGCTTATTATCTCAGGGAAAGAAATTCAACTACTTTAACCATTATTTGAAATTAGCTTCAAACTTTGTCACACTTGCTCATCTAATCTCCAAACCTGGATACATTCACAAATATGCTGCTGCTGGTCCTGTATACTGCCTTAAGTGCAGACCTTCCAAATTTCTTGATTAAGAATCAAAATAGCCTTCTCATTAATTAGTATGTTCTGTCCAATCTCAGTACTTTAGCAAACTTAGCATTCCCAAATGCTTTATAATAACTCACCCATATGCCCTTTAAAATTCTTCAACAACTATCTTCTGCCTTTTCATTAAGTGCAAACTTTTGTATACCAAGGTACACAAAAATATCTTCACTATTTTTTGTCACTAGGAAGCTTATCCTGAATTATCATATCCCCTTTTCCACTCTCCTCATATTCTACATTGAGCTAAACACAACCAGTTTCTAATGTTTATCAAACACTTTCAGGCTTTGCCCTTCTTCTGTCCTCTTCTCTCATTCCCCCCCCACCAACCAAGAAAATTGAATTTATTAAATAGGAGCTTTCATCTTCTTTAAGATGCATCTGCACACATCATTGTCCCTCACCCAATTAAGTCTATCCTTCCTCTATGCTCCTATTACTTTTCATACAATTCTCTACCTCACACTGAGCCTAGTTCTATTTGTGGCTTTCCCACATCAAATTTTAAAGATAAGGATCATGCCTTCAATTCATTCAATTAACGTTTACTAAACTACTCTGTGTCATGTCCTAGAGATCTGAAGTTGTAAAACACCATCTTGTCCCTTATCAAAAAGGAAAACAAAATTGATCAGATGATTACAGTTAAATATTAACTCGTATGTAAATAAATGTAGAGTGGTTTATAGAAGTGCCTAATACTGACTGGGTCATAACAAAATTGCTCTCTAGGGAAGGTAACACCTGAGCTGAAATTTAGTCATTTTTATCTTTGTCACCAAGGAAAATATCTCCATTAATATTGAGTTTTAAAAAACGTTCAGTGAACGAAGTTCATAGAAAATTTTACCTTTATATAAATGTCTCTGAAAAGAATGATTATTTTATTAACTCTGATACATCTGAATGGCGACTATGACCTGGTAATGCTTAGGCCCACATTCTTCAACACAAATCACAACAAAACGAAACAAAACAAAACAAAAATTCGTTTATATTCACAAGTTGTTTTGGAAATGGATATTTCTCAGCTTTGAGTTGCTTAAATCCAACTTGCATAACTTTAGATATATATTTTTGTAAATAGATACCACATTTTAATTCTGTATTATGACGCTTTATAAAATGTAAGGGAAAAACTTGTCATTTTTATAATACTGAAGTTAATTTCCATATTGATTACAGAATCACTGTCCTTAGTTGATTTCATAAGAGAATAAATTATTCCACACACTATCCCATTGACTCATCAGTTCTTCAAAAAAGAACAATTCATCAGGACTAGAATCCACTAACTAATACTCTATAACATAGACTGATGAGCCATGGCAACTTCTCTGAAAGTATGCTAAGTCTCTGAATTTGAATTGTTGTTAGTGATGAAAATACTGATGTGATGATTAAGTTTGACTAGGTAATTCTATCCCAATATAAGTTTCTGGCAACATGCCAAACTTAGAAACCATCCATTTATTCAGCTTCAATCATGAATACAAGAAATATTCAAAATTTGTATGCTATTAAAATTGTTTCTAACACTCCACTGATGAGTTCATTACCTCATGACAAATCATTACATCACTTACTTATGTGTTAGTCAAAGCAATACATTACCTTCCTTCTGGGGAACTCATTTTACTACCTAGTAAACCAATATTCTATTCCATTCTGTTATACACAGGAAAATTGAAAAAGAGAGAAGGAATGGCAGACATATCAGGGGAGAATGAAACAGTCAGCAGTGACTGAATTAATTTCTGACCAGAAGACAAGCGACAAAAGAAATTTGTCACAGTAGTATTATAACTGATATGTTTTCAGAGAAATAAGACAATTATCTAGAAAGTTTCACAATTTCCTTTCTCTGTTCCTTTGCTTGCTTGCTTCGATTGAATATCTGGTTGTGATTGTTTTTACTTTATCCTCAGAATGCAGCTTTGCAGGACTCTCTGTTGGGCTTTCGGTGATAATGACAATGTGAAGTGAAGACAGTAATCCTTCTCTCACCCTCCAGTGTATTTATATATGAGCTGCACCCTTGTCTTCTGAGAAGGAACTTTTTTTTTTTTTAATCTCTTTCTGTTTTTGAGGAGAAAATTGGTGAGTAGGTAGGCTAAATTATGTAACTTTATATGGACCAGACACCAGTGAGATTACTTTTGGCTCTTAAAGTGGAATTTTTTTTTAAGGTAACAAAGTTGTTAGATCATTAAAGAATGAATATTCTTGTGCTTATACACACTATATTCTAATCAATATGTACTATTAAAATAAAAAACCTAAGCAAATTTCTAGGATAAATTGCAAAAGTACAGTAAAAAAACGGCAGTGAAAGAAAGAATAACTGGATCATGATGAATTTTACGCAGTAAATTTATCATTTTTGCATATATTATTGAGGCATTAACATGGGTCATTGCCTTCAGAATCTGTTAATCCCACTCTATAGATTCTAAAATGAGGAGAAGCCAGACACATGTTGGACCTGTCTTGCTCATCTATAGATCTGTCCTGCTTAGTACAGTCTGGCACATCAGAAAATGACAATTAAACACATGTTTTTAGAAATATATTCCATAATAAAGTAGGAAACTAATTTATTCATATCAATAATATGCTAAATTATATTTATTTCTCTGTATGTTTCCGTGTTTTCTTTAAAAAGCTGCAAAGAATGTGTAACATTTCGTTATTTCTTTAGTATTCTACACTGGTACTTCATATGAAAGGCTTGGGTATTTTAGTTCTTCAATAATACTTTTTAATAATTTCAAAAACTTTAAAATTGTGAAGACAGGATGGTACAATATAAGTGTTTACTTATCGGTTTTAAATATTAGGTTTATGTGTTGATTTTATAACCAACCAGTTGTATGACAAATGTAGCTAGCTCTTGAAAACCGATGTGGTTGAATATTTTATTATTGTCTTATTTAATGCAATTGTATAAACACGGCAGAACATTATACTCTTGGATTTTGTCCAGTTATGCAAGATTTTAGATGCTTGATTGTGTTTGGCTTCACATTATCAATGGAATTTACTTTAGTAATAATACAATCAGAGTTTTATTTAATTTAGCTAAGATTTATCTTTTATGTTTAAGATTTGTTATTTTATTTTTGCTTGTGAATCTTCTTTTCATGTCATTTATAAATTTAGAGATGACTGAAAATCCGAATGGGGAAAATTCTTATAAAATATTAGAAAAATCAGCATTTTAATTCTGTCTCATTTATGATTTATGTCTTATAAAAATCTGTAGGAAGTATATAAGACCAACAAAAGTGGATTTCATTATGAGTCATATATAAAGTTAACGTTTAGGCATATATTTCTTTCTATATAGCTCCCTGTTATGTATAAGTTTGGTAATCTTTGTTCTTTCCAGGATAAATTTTGTATTTTGCACGTACATTCAAATATATTTTTATTTGTGTGATAGCAGAACACAGAATCATATTAAGAGCATGCATTTTAATTCTAATTTCATAGACTCACATTTTATTTTTTGCTAATCTTAATTTAAAATATATTTTCATAGTATATTTTCTTCAACATCATCATATAAATTGAAATAATCAACCTATAATTTTTTAAAAAGAGGAAATGTTATGCAAGAAACAGAGAAAATGATAGCACTATAAGAATAGAGGAAGTGGTAACAAGCCTACTAATAGTTTCTCATCGAGTTTGAATTTTAAATGGGCAAAACACCTTCAATTTCAATTGCCCGAGATAACTAGTTTGTTATAAATTTTCTAATCTCTTTTTGTTTTTTGTTGGTGATTACTCTTGCATCAAACAACATTGATACATTATAAAAGTTGATGTTTTAATTACCCCCTAACCATCCCCAATGATGCATCCCTCACCCTAAATAGTATACGATGACCGAACACAGGGCACCCAGTACTATGTAAATTTAAATCCATTTAAATATTATTTTGGTGATGATTTTAATCAAATATACAACTTCCTAATTCTTACCATCATTTTCTGAAAAACTTATCCTTTCAGCAAAATGCTACATTATTTTCTTTAAAATATATTGTTGATTCAATTTTATCCTCTGTTTACAAAAATCCCATTATTTTGCTATTCCTAGATTTGCAATATATATTTACACATATATAGGTTATCTTAAATTAGCAATATATTACAAAAACCTTTATATTGTCTTCATGTCTGTATAATGAAAAATGATGTTATGCTTATGCATTTCCAGATGAATTTCAGATTAAAAAACATGATTTTTACAAACTTACCCTCAAAAAATATTATCAGCATTTTATTAACCCTGTTATTTACTTTCAAAAATTACCATATTAATGATATTCAGTATCACATCAAGAAATGCAAGATGTCACTCATCATTATTAACATTTCTTTTTCTTAGTGGTTATCTTTTAAGTGAGAGCTTGAAAGACTGATCTCGTGGAGGTTGATAATGGAATGACAGTTACCAGAGGCTGGGAAGAATGTGAATGTATAGGGTGAGAATAAAGAAAGGGTGGTTAATGGGCACAAATAATATTCTTAGATAAAAGAAATAAGTTCCAATATTTGATAGAGTAGCGTGACTGTAATTAACAACAGTGTAGTGTACATTTCTAAATAACTAGAAGTGAGGAATTGAAATGTTATCAGTACATAGAGATAATAAATGATCCTGATGATCGATTCCTGAATGCATTGACTTGATCATCAGACATTCTATGCATATAACACAATACCATATGTACCCCACAAATACGTCCAAACGTTATGTATCAGTTTTAACAGTTTCCTCATAATAATCTTCAGCAAGACCAATAGGAATCTCTTCCATATTTTATATTTGTCATTTCTCCTGAAACTCCTGTGAATTATACTCATATTTTAAAATATTTTCATATCAATTATCTCAGTGGTTATATAGAATCATAGAATTTAAATCATAGAATTTCTTGACATGATCACAAGGTCTATGGCTCACCTGCTCAGAAACATGTTTCTGTGTAAAATACTTGGGATTTAATGTATCATTTACAGACACATTGTCCCCTGGGTATGAAAATGTATTCTCATAAATTATTTTTAATTTATTAATGTGTTTAGTTTTACATTATATTTGCCAAATAAATTTTAAATTAACTGTAATAAATGGTGTCATATACAAATTTGGTAATTTTTGTCCCCTGCTTTCCCATAGTTATGCCTTATAACACGGGTCAGAATTTTAATGCTATATTGTGACATCTTCTGGAAAGATAGAAACTTATGAATAACTAAAAGTCTGTATTTGTGTTTTAAGCTAAGAGTGATATCCATATTCCAAAAACACATCGAATAATATTTATTCTACTACAAATGGATTTGATTGAGGAAGACTTGACTGAATATATAACCTCCCAAATTTGAAGTTATGATTAACATGAAATATATATGAGATTGATATGGTTGGCTCTGAGTCCCCACCTAAATCTCACCTTGAATTGTAACAATTCTGACATGTCATGCGAGGGACCTGGTGGGAGGTAAATGAATCATGGAAGTGGGCCTTTCCCATGCTGTTCTCATGACAGTGAATAAGTTTCATGAGATCTGATGGTTTTATAAAAGGGAAGTTCCCCTGCACATGCTGTCTTGCCTGCTACCATGTAAGATGTGACTCTGCTACTCATTCGCCTTCCACCCTGACTGTGAGGCCTCCCCAGCCATATGGAACTGTGAGTCAGTTAAATCTCTTTTTCTTCATGAGTGACCCAGTCAACTGAAACTTAACTATCTCTTTAGATGTTGAAAAATGAGGTGCTGGTTGGCTGTGGAGCAGATGGAAACATGGTAACTTTTATAATAGTAACTGTGATCATGCCAATCTAAGGATTACTAAATTCTCAAAAATAAAAACATAAAACATTACTGGAGAGTGTTTAGAAAAGTAGACAATCATTCATTGAAATTAGGAGGACAAATTCATATGACATATATTGATGGTTATTTGATATATTATGCTAAGAATATTATTTTTTTATCCAGGTTTCATCATTTTAATATTACTTTTGCTGTGATGGTTAATTTTAGGTGCCGACTTAACTGAATTAAGAGATACTTAGTTGGTAAGACATTATTTTGGGGGGATGATTAAGGTTGTTCTAGGTGATTCATGTGTGGGTTAGTGGACCAAGTGGGGAAGATCTGGCCTCAAGGTGCTCAGGCACCATCCAATCAACTAGGGGCCCAGATGGAACAAGAAGGCTCTCTCTGTCTCTCCTGCAGTTGGGATACACTTTTACTCCAGCCCTTGGACATCAGAACTAAAGGTTCTCTGGCCTTTGGACTCTGGGAATTGCAGCAGCTGCTCCCCAGATTCTCAGGTCTTCTCCTTTGACAGAGAATTACACCATGGCCATCCCTAGTTATGAGGCTTTTGGAACTTTTCAGCCTCTATAATCTTCTGAGACAATTCCCCTAATAAATCTCCTCTAATATATGTATAGCTAGCTATACATATGGTATAGATGGATAAAGATTTCGTGTTGGTTCTGTCTCTCTAGAAAACCCTAACTAACATACTTGCCAAACGACAAAATTTTATCTCACTAGTCTGGCAAAATCAAAACTTATATGAGCCCCAGCACATGTCAAAAGCTGCTCCAGAGACTGGCTAATTGCCAAATAAATTATAATCTGTGGACCCTCTACTAAAAATGAAAAAGGATGAGAGAAAATTTGCACAGCTAGAAGTAGAAGTAAACTGACTTTTGAGGAAGGCTAGTGAACAGGTGAGAGTTTAGCAGATGCGGTGCTCTCTTTGATTTAAGGAAGTGTGACGTTTCAAAATAAAACCCATATACATCAGAGCAAGACTCTCAGGTTGAATAGATTAAAAGATTGAGTTTATGTTTGTCTTTATATATTTTAGAATGTGTGTAAATTTTGAGTGCTCTACAACTGAGTGTCAGATTGATAAACTCAGATGAAATCTTACATACTCAACTAGTTTAGACATATTCTATGTTGGTCAGCATTCTCATCACTTCCAAAGAGAATATTATTTTAACAGTTTTGATTTTGACAATCAAAAACCTTCCTTAGTGTGTGCATACAAAAACTCAAAATCGCAGCTAGGCACGGTGGCTCACAACTGTAATCCCAGCACTTTGGGAGGCCAAGGCAGGTGGATCACGAGGTCAGGAGTTCAGGACCAGCCTGACCAACATTGTGAAACCCCGTCTCTACCAAAAATACAAAAATTAGCCAGGTGTGGTGGTGGGCACCTGTAATCCTAGCTACTCAGAAGGGTGAGGCAGGAGAATCACTTGAACCTGGGAGGTGGAGGTTGTAGTGAGCTGAGATCGCCTATGGCCTGGGTGACGGAGCGAGACTCCATCTTAAAAAAAAAATTAAAAAAAAACCCTCAAAATAGGTCCATTTGATTCATGAAAATCAGTGAATACAACCTTGTTAAATTTAAAAAAATATTCAGAGTTCAGTTTTCTTCTTAGAACTTTTGATCCAAATAGAAAAAATGTGAGATAAGGCTCCAGGAACTTGAAAGACTGGTCATCAATCCTTCAAATCCTTTACATATTTTTTTCTTCCATGGTACTGTGAAATGGATATGCTTTTAGGAGTCTACCAAAAGTATGCACATATTATATATAAGTACATACACACATTTATATGTATATATATGAGACAACACACACAATGCATATAGGTTGTTCTATTATTATATTTCTTTCTTTTCTAATTTAATGCAGACCCTCTCTTTGCCTCTTCAGATTTTTAAATATTCCTCACTCCTCTACTGTACTCAAAAACTAGATATTGTACTGGCATTTCCCTTAGTTTGGTTATATTATTACAGAACACAAGTAAAAACAAATACTAGTTTGCTTTTGAATATTTTTGAATTGTATATAAACTGTATTAGTCTGCATATATGTTTCTATCACCAGCTCATTTCACTAAGAAGGATGTTACTCAGTTTCTTCCCAGTTTGGGCATGTGTTTAAAGTTAACTTCCTCTGCTTCCTGTTATTCTTATGGGTGAATACGTTAAAATTGATTTATCAATTGACTTCTGATAGACATTTGGTTGTTTCCAAGTTTCAATGTTACAAATCATGTTGCTATGCACTTTGTTGAGTAAGCGTATGTCTCCTGGTAAACCAGTAACACCAAGGACTGTCTCTAGAAGTAGAATTACCAGTAACATGCGGCATGAATATATTTAGCATTAAATGGTAAGGCCAAACATTTCCAATAATGTTGTAACAGCTTAATACTCCTTCTAAGGGTAGATGTGAACTTCCACTATTAAATATTACTACCAATCCTTCATGTAGTATGTTTACATTTTTCTCATAAGTAATATTATTAAGCTTTTATTTATATGTGTATCGGACATTTCTGTTTCTTCTGTAAAATTACTGTTCATGTCTTTAGATTGTTTTTCTCTTTAGTTGAATGGATAAGTGGATCATCATGGTAGCAGCAGTAGATTGTAATTGTTAGAACATTTTCTGAAATTCGACTTAATTTCCTCTATTGAGTTAACATTTATGCCTGTTTTAAAAACATTTTATTGATGTCCATAGGACTACAATATTTTTCACATATTTCTAATACTATCCATCCATCTTTAGATATATTATATGCCTCCTTTGTAGTGTAAGACACTTAAAAGTATATATTATCAAATCTTCCCTGTTGTATCACACACCAGTGTTACGGATTTCAATTCTGCATATACTATAAACACACTGGTACACTATTAATATTTTGCTTTAAGCTGTTATCTTTTAAAGTAATTGCAATTTTTTCTATTCATTCCTTCTGTTTACAGTATTCTTCATTTCTTTGCATAGATCCAATATGTTGGTCATTGCTTTGTCCTCTTGCTTACATGGAATCTGATAAAAACTCAACTGTAATTATTATTCATATTCCTGTCACTGCTGTTTGGTGTCTGTTTTCCTCTAACTGCCTTCATCTTTTTTCTCTTCTTCTTTGATTTCAACAACTTACATATGACAAGCCAAGGTGTATTTTCATTGGATATTTATCTTGCTTGGTTTTTTGTCTTCCCAGATCTGTGGCTTGGTGCCTGTCACTGATTTTAGGAAATTCTCAGCCATTACTTCTTTATATTTATCCAGCTACCTAACTTGTTCTTCCTGTGGGATTACAGTTTTGTGCATGTTGGACCATTTGATTTTGTCCTAATATTCTTTGATCTTCTGATTTTATTTTCATACTTCTCTATGCATCTCAGTTTGAAAATTTCTATTGCTGGTCTTCAAGTTCACTGATTCTCTCAGCTGTGTTAATTCTACTCATGAACCAAAAATGTTATTCATTTCTCTTAATGTATTTTTAATTCTATCTTCTTTCTAGCATTTCTTTGTGATTTTTTCTTAAAACTCCTGAATATTGGCTGAAATTGCATACCTGATCTTTTATGAAGCCTCTGATCCCATTCGAGTCTTTAACAGAGTAGTCAGAGTTATTTTAAAATTAAAAGCCTTTTTTGACAGTTCTAATATACTATATTTCAAGCATATTTTGGCATGGAAACAATCTAAATGTCAATTGATGAATGTGTAAAGAAATCATGATACATATATCATGTAAGATATATGATCTATACATGTATATAGAGTTAGAGTATATATGTTTTGAGGATGTAGATGATCTATATACATATAGATATATGCATATACATGTAATAGCTATATACATTTACAGATATGAATATATTATATATGATATTATATATCATATGTTATGTGAGATAGTATAATATACTATACATTATATTAATAGTATATTATATTAATAATATATTATATCATATTATATTAACAAGATATATTGTATTAATATATCATATGATACATTATATTAATAATATATTATATAATAATACATTGTATAATTATATAATATATAATATATTACACATTATATAATTATTTTATATTATATAAATATAAATATATACATTTTATATATTATATAATAGAACAATATTATATCTTATGTATAATGTAATATATTATATTATATATTATATTATATAATAAAGTAATTATGTATTATATATTATATTATATATTATGTAATATAAATTAGAAGACAAATATATTTTAAATATATATGTACAATGAAATATTATTCAGCCTTAAAAGGAAAGACGCACTTCCATATATGATGATATGGATGAACTAGAGGACCTTATGCTAAGTGAAATAAGCCAGACACAGAAAGATAAATATTGCAAATACTTTAGTTCTTTAAGCCTTTTCTGCAAACAGCTTTCAGTTTGCGTCACATATGCAATGGCTCTGGAGTCAGCCAGTTCAATTCAGGATACTTTCTCGATCCTACTTTTGCTCTTGCATATGAATAGATTAAATTTATAAATTTAGATCTCCGTCTCCGTTTCCTCAGAATATTCCTCCTCCTAATTGTATCCCTGCTATTCCTACTCCTACTTCACTCTCTTCTTATGTTCCCTCCCCTCTTGTCCCTCATGTTTTTGCTCTTCTGTCTTCTCATTTGCTTTGTTTTTTTGAAAATATTATTTGTAGTTAAAAATTATCAGTGTGGCATATCTGGAATATCAGTACATTCAGTGAAATCCTTCAACCCAGTAAGAAAAAGTAAAATAGTTGCTTCTAGTCATATTTATTTATTCTAAGACATAGTTTGTAATAAAACGTTTACTCATACAAATACCTCATAATGAATTCATAATTTATTTACTGTCCTAACTTATAATGACTCATCTTTAGCATTAAACGATCACTTTCACGTCACTTTACATTGAATTTTGTCGGCATTTGTTTCCACAAAGTGTAATTTTTAAAAATTTTTTATTTCTATAGGTTTTTGGAAAACAAGTGGTATTTGGTCACATGAGTAAGTTCTTTAGTGGCTCTTTGTGAGGTTTTGGTGCACCCATCACTCGAGCAGTATACACTGATCTCAATTTGTAGTCTTTTGTCGCTCACCCTCTCAAAAATGTGGAACCAGCCTACATGCCCACAAAGCGTTTTAATATTTATGTTTATTTTCTCTTTATAACCCATTTGTCTTTCCATCATTTTTCTTCTCTGATAAAAAACAAACTACACTACAAATACTTTTAAAAATGCCACAGCCATTATATGCACACTGTTTGTTATAGCTAAACTTGATTTGTAATGTTATTTCATAAATTTGTTAAAATCATTTACCATTAAGTTTCCAAAGCCTTACTTTATGTTTTTAACAATACATTTGGACATGTTCCTTTCTGTAACTGACCACAATCATTGGAGACCTGACTGCTGCAGAGTATCATTTTCAATAGTACTGAGTTATTATATGGAAAATGTGGGTTAAAGCAATATTTCTAACAGTGAACTGTGACTATCTGTGGATTGTCTGTTTGACAGTATGAGATAGATTTTCTAAGCTTTTTCTATTACAGTACATAAGACTCAGACTTTCATCTTAGATATCTGAAGTACAGAATTGCTACTGATCACATTACTCAAAAGGAAAAAAAAAAATATTTTCCCCATGGAAGCCAAAATATTATTAAAGTCACCTACATGAGTACGTATGATTGCTTTTCTGTCGACTCCCAAGAGACTAGGCCAAAGAAATACTTTCTTAACGGCAATGTGTCATACATTCAGATGTAAGGGCTTTGTTTGTTTGTTTTGGTGTATAACAACACAAGATAGATTTGTAACTAATTAAACCTATGATGAATTAATTTATTAAAGTTACAGACTAAATTTTTATTATAAAATGAAAAATTTACCCTTATGAATATAACGTTTGTATTCAGAGATAGTAAAAGCACTCCCAAAGTGGCAAATTTTATATTTCTAAAACCACTGCAAATTTATTTCTAGTTTAATGTCTTAGAAAAAAGATCCCAATTTGGAGATACACTTCAGGGATTTAGAGATGCATTTACATTTTTCAGAAGACATGAATAGATGAATTCTAAATTTGAAATACCATAATCCTATATAAAATCATGGTTCTTTAGTCAAAGTAATACTGCTTGATAAGAGTCTAAATCACATGTCAAATTTTTTAACATAATTGAAATATGTATGTGTATACATATGCACATATATGTAATTGTGATAAAATTCAACCAGGTCTATGGTGAAAATATAGGAATAGAATGAATAATATTAAAACATGTACTACAAATAGAAATTAATGATATTGATATCTGATATTAAAAATGATCAACAATGACAAAAAACATGTTCTTGCATGTGAATATTTACATGCATCTTAAAACATGTACCTCACAAAATTATTGAAATCCATTACATTTGTTCGATATTAAACAACATGAGATTTTGTATTACTATATATCATGTGTTCCCCCACATATAATATACATTTTATATATTATACATTGATTAAAGTGTATATATTTTTAAATTAATCATGCAGCAACATTTGTGATATTTATGTTGTTGCAAAG
This sequence comes from Rhinopithecus roxellana, assembly GCF_007565055.1. Lineage (NCBI taxonomy): Eukaryota > Metazoa > Chordata > Mammalia > Primates > Cercopithecidae > Rhinopithecus > Rhinopithecus roxellana. The sequence goes on from NC_044554.1 coordinate 67,835,486, forward strand.
TTAGATACACATATATAACGATATTCTACTCAATAGACTTGGGGTCTTTTGGGTGAGGAAGAACATAGAGTTTAAAACACTAATACCTATATATAAAGCACATTATTGTCTTTCAAAATCAAATATCCTTCTTACAGATTACTTTATGAGGATGAATTTATTTTTAAAAATTGTAATATAATTCATAGCTGCATATGAGGAGAAACAGCCCATTTTCTACTTAAAACTTCATGTTTTAAGAGCATATATTAGCCACGTGTGGTCACAATTATCCTGTGTACCAAACCACTCCAAATCTCAGTGATTTACAACAAGCGGGTGGCTTCCAAGACCGCACATGTCCAGAGTAGCTCTGCCAGACTGCAGCTCATCTTGGCTTCAGGCTTCCAGTGTCAGTTCACATGTTTCCCCATTCTCCTTGGAGCAGCAGGTAATTAAAGCAGGCCCTTTTCATTGAATATCACAAGAGTGCAAGTAGATAAGTGGAAGCAGGCAAAAACTCTTAATGTCTTGGCCAAAGTGGGAAAATGTCACTGCTGTCCATTTCCCACTGAGAAAATGAAAATATGACAAAGTGGAGAACTGCTGCACACGGCAGATCAGGGAGATGACATACAGAGACATATTTCTTGGCAGAGGTATAATTACTACCAAATGTCATACCTACCTTTTAATCATGATGTTCTACAAAATCAGATCTTTCACAGTGCCATTCAACAGCTTTGGTTGTTACTATTAATATTTGTTTCTCTGAAAAATGACTCTCTATATATATCATCTGTGGATCAGCAAAAGGATAAAGAAAATGGGAAAAAATTAAAGCCAAATGAGAAAAAGCATTATATGGCTCTCCAGGGAACAATCAAAATACAATTTGTATAATTTATCATCATCCACAGATACCTTCTGATTTTATGCACGCTTTCAATCTGTAAGAAGAAATTTCTTTTCTTTATACTTAGCTGGCATTGCCTGATAAATGGAAAACTCCTTGTAACAGAAACTTCAGAAAATTTTGATCTGCCTGAAAACATCTAGACAAAATATATAGTACAACAGAAGGTCCAGTGTAAAGTTAAGTGTCAAGGACACAACATTTGGGATTTGACTCCTCTGGGATGTTGTGCAACTAAGAGGAATATTGCCCTTGAGTAGGTCTGTAAAGTTCTTGGTTTGCCAAAAGTTTTGCTACTGAGTTAACTGATGTAGAAAAACATGATAATAGAATTAAAGGATAAGTATGTATACTGATCAACAATATTAATGTTAAATTGCTGTTGACCTATGCTATTTGAATTAGCATGTAGGACACATCATGATTGTAATGTTTCTGATGCTCTAATTTTTAAAAGGAAAAAAGGACTATAAGGTATATTATTTGGTTGATGGCCAATTGTAGGTTTCACATATGTGTAAGTGATTTAAAAATAAAAAGCGAAAAACTTTGCCGCTTTGCACTAACTTTTAGTTTTTTCTTCTAGCATCATTAGTCAACACCCTGCCTCCAAATGTCAGTGAAATCTGACATTTGGAAGCCCATTATAGAAACCTTACCTTTAAGGAAATAATTCTGACTGTAGATCACAGACTACCAGCTCATGCAACTGAAATTGCACAGAAAGTTATACTCTAGGGTGTAATCTACATGCTGAAAAGAACATGTAGTTCAATTGATGCTATAACTGTAAATGTTTTACAAAAAAATTACAAATGGTGGTCCAAGTGGCAGATGTGCCATTTTGACCATTGACTGGCCATGACAAATTTTCACCTGAAGGGAAAAAGAAATCACTTTCCTATAAAATAAATAACAAATATGAATCAGATGAATGCTCAATGGAATATTAGTATACAGGTATAACATCTTAAATATTCAATTCAATCAATTCTGATTCAATCAATTCTGATTCAATCAATTTGATATATTTTTAAATGAGTACTGCATGCCTTAGGCTATGTTCAGTTCAAAAGAATTAACACAGCATTCTAGTCCATAAATAATGTGTGGGTTAAATGTAAGGGATACACATTCTATTTGAAATTACACTTTTAATGAATTTGAGGTAGGTTCTAGTATCTGATTACAATGCTTCAAATGTTAATATTTTGATAAACTAATGTCACCTCATAAATATCTACATTGTATTTAATGCATCTTTGGTCAGTATTTTTCCTTATACATAATCTCCTCAGTTTTTAAAGCTCTCTCTAAAGCTAATTAGCTTTTGATTTTCCCTATTGAAGAGTATAGTCTGGAGTAAAATACATTAATAATAACTTGCACATTTAAAAAATGAGTGTGTGTAAAAGAATAAAATTTATGGTTACAAAACGTGGAGAATTTCCTTTAATGGGAAAATTCCATAAAATAAATTTCTGTTTCAACTGTGTAACATTGAATAGAAAATTTCCAATTTTGCAATAGTATTGTTAGATTTTTATTTACTAATTTGTAAATAGTACAATTCCTGATGTTTCATAGTCAGCAGTCATACTTTGATATGCATCATCATAGTATAATACATGTATCCCCTTAATAACTAAATTTAAAATGTTGGTTGTTTTACAAATTCTAATTTGGCTTGAGAAAGATAAAGAAATCTCTCTTCATCACCAAAAGGACATTTTCCTTTCTTTAATGCTAAGTCAGGTTATCACACACTGGGCACTTACTGCCTTGTGAGACTGGATAATTATTTGTTATGGATGCTGTACTATAGGATGTTTAGTAGCAGGCCTGGCCTTCACCTTCCAGATAGCAGTAGTACCCACACACCCCAGCCCATAGTTATTGACAATAAAAAATATCTCTGACAAAAACAAATATCTTCTGGGGGACATAATCTGTCCCAAGTCAAGAATGACTTTGGTAAATGACAACACTTCATTGAAGAGACATTCTATAAGTATATATTAGTAGAAGGCTTTTTATGAATACTGATTGAGTACCTTGCCACTGCTTTATCAACGCTGCTTATATAAATATTTTAAATCCTTTTTTATCATTTCAACAGTGTTCACATCGTCTTCACCAGGAGTAGATTCCATCTTAAGAAACCACGTTTCTTGCTTATTCATAGGAAGCAACTCCTCATTCATTCAAGTTTTATCATGAGGTAGCAGCAAATCGGTAACATTATTAGGCTCCAACTATTAATTCTATTTTTCTTACTATTTTCATACATCTGTAGCTAATTTCTCCACTGAAGTCTTGAACCTCAATGTCATCCATGAGGGTTGGAATCAACTTTCCCCAATTGGACATTGGAATCAACTTCACTTTTGTTAGTGTGGATAATTTAACCTCATCTCTTGAATCAAAAATGTTCTTGATGGGATCTAGACTTGTGAGTCCTACCCAGAAGTTTTCAATTTACTTTGCCCAGAACCATCCCAAAGAGTCACTATATATGGCAGCTATAACATTACAAAATGTATTTTTTAAGTAATAACACTTGAAATTCAAAATTACTCCTTGATCCATGGACTGCAGAATGGACATTGTCTTAGCAGGCATAAAACATTAATTTCCTTTTACATCTCTGTCACAGCTCTTATGCAATGAGCACTTGCATTTTGAAAAAAATATAGTATGTATTTTTCTCAGCAGTAGATCTCAGTAATGGGCTTAAAATAGTCAGTAAATCATACTATAAACAGACATGCTGTCAACCAGGCTTTGTTGTTTCATTTACAGAGCACAGACAGAGTAGATTTAGCATAATTCTTAAAGGCCCTAGAATTTTTTGAATTGTAATGAGTATTGACTTCAACTTAAAGTCACCTTGTGTTAGTCTGTAACAACAGAGTTGGTCTTTTCTTTGCAGCTTTGAAGCCAGGCATTGACTTCTCCTCTCTGTCTACTTCCTGGAGTCTTCTTCCAAAAGAAGGCTGTTTTGTTTATATTAAAAACCTACAGTTTTGTGTAGCCACCTTCATCCATTATCTTAGCCAGATCTTCTGGATAACTTCCTGCAGTTTCCACATCAGCACTTGCTACTTCACCTTGCACTTTTATGTTGTAAAGGCTTTCCTTAAACCTCATTAACTAACCTCTGCTAGCTTCACAGTTTGGCTCTGTAGCTTTCTCACCTCTCTGAGGCTTCACAGAATTGAAGACAGCTAAAACCTTGCTCTGGGTTGGGGTTTGGCTTAATGTTGTTTTATGCCTGCTAAGACAATGTCCATTCTGCAGCCCATGGATCCAGGAGTAATTTTGAATTTCAAGTGTTATCATTTAAAAAATATATTTTGTAATGCGACGGCTGCCATAGATAGAGACTCTTCAGGATGGTTCTGGGCAAAGTAAATTGAAAACTTCTGGGTAGGACTCACAAGTCTAGATCCCATCAAGAACATTTTTAATTCAAGAGATGAGGTTAAATTATCCGCATTAACAAAAGTGAAGTTGATTCCAATGTCCAATTGGAGAAAGTTGATTCCAATCCTCATGGATGACATTGAGGTTCAAGACTTCAGTGGAGAAATTAGCTACAGATGTATGAAAATAGTAAGAAAAATAGAATTAATAGTTGGAGCCTAATAATGTTACCGATTTGCTGCTACCTCATGATAAAACTTGAATGAATGAGGAGTTGCTTCCTATGAATAAGCAAGGAACGTGGTTTCTTAAGATGGAATCTACTCCTGGTGAAGACGATGTGAACACTGTTGAAATGATAAAAAAGGATTTAAAATATTTATATAACCAGAGTTGATAAAGCAGTGGCAGGGTTTGAGATAATTTATCTCAATTTTGAAAGAAGTTCTGCTGTGGGTGAAATGCTATCAAAAAGCACTGGACGCTGAGAGAAATCTTTTCTGAAAGGAAGAGTGAATTGGTGTGACAAACATTGTTTTCTTATTTTAGGAAACTGCCAGAGCCATCTGCAACTACCACCCTGATTGGCCAGCAATAATCAATACTGAATCAAGGCCCTCCTGCAGCCAGAAAGATTATGACTTGCTGAAGGCTCAGATGATTATTAGCTTTTTTTTTTTTTTTTTTTAGCAATAAAGTATTTTTAGTTAAGGTATGTAGGTTGTCCTTTTTAAACATTTTGCTATTGCATGCTGAATAAACTATAGTATAGTGCAATCATAACTTTTACATGCAGTTGAAAACCAAAAAAAAATTTCTGTGTCTCTCTTTATTGCAACATTACCTTTATTGTGGTGGTTTGGAACTCAGCCACAATGTCTTCAAGGCACATCTATTTCCTCTTGGTTTTCTACTTGGTTTCATTACTAAAATAATTGCTTAAGTAGTAACTTCACTTTTACCAAATACAGTATGTCAAAAATATTTACCTAAAAGCTACCAAAGATCATCCAGTTTGGTCCCTCGTTTTATAAAGGGGGAAACCCTTGTTCACGGAAGTTAATTGATTAACAGAAAACTGCTGTTAGCTAACGTTTGGGACAGAAACCTAGTCTCCTAATGATAGCTTCATTGATCTTTGCAATAGCACAGTTTAAGAATCTGACATAGTAGCTAGAGGACTAGTTAATGTCAAAAGAAAAATTTAACAGTCCTTAAATCAGACACTGATAATAATCTGTAAGTAATATAGGCAAGTGAAAGTGTTGAGCACCTGTCTTCAATGCCCTACAGAGAACAACAACAAAAAAGTCATATACATTCCCTCAAAAATTCTAATAAAGCTGGTAAAATAAATATCTAGAATAAGAGTCAAATATATAAAAAGTAGCCTAATACAGGTACAAAGTGCAAGGCGTAGTTGTTACAAAAAAAAAAAAAAAAAAGAGCCACGTCCTGAAGAATAGAATGAGACCAATGATTCAACCTAAAGTGTCAGGAGGGATTTCCAAAAGTGGAATGGTGGTTGTGAAACAAGGGAATTTAGTTGAAGAAAACTATTAAAATACACAACTATTCCTAAATTATTCTATGTTCATATAAATTTATTAATTTCAGAAAATAAATATTCAAGTGTCATGAACTCTACTTTTAGGATCTAGAAAAGAAACCGGTATCTAAAATTAGTATTTTCAGGCCGGGCGCGGTGGCTCAAGCCTGTAATCCCAGCACTTTGGGAGGCCGAGACGGGTGGATCACGAGGTCAGGAGATCGAGACCATCCTGGCTAACATGGTGAAACCCCGTCTCTACTAAAAAATACAAAAGTCTAGCGGGCGAGGTGGCGGGCGCCTGTAGTCCCAGCTACTCCGGAGGCTGAGGCAGGAGAATGGCGGGAACCCGGGAGGCGGAGCTTGCAGTGAGCTGAGATCCGGCCACTGCACTCCAGCCCTGGCGATAGAGCGAGCCTCCGTCTCAAAAAATAAAAAATAAAATAAAATTAGTGTTTTCTAAGAATAATTTAAAACAACAATAGCTACAATTTTATGGGAACATACCATGGGACAAACATTGTTCAAAGTTGATTGATATGTAACAAAGCACTTACAAAATCCCAAAGATCCCTCTTATTTTTCATGGTTCTGTGAGCTGACTAGGCCCAGCTAGGTGATTCTGCTGCTTCACGTTGTATCAGCTGTGACTGCAGTCGTGTGGATGCTCAATTTGCCTGCAATATCCAAGATGATTTTCTCACATGGCTGATCTTTGGCATTGTTGTCTGGGAGCTCGCATGGAGCTCTGAACTAGGACACTTTGTTATTCCTCCGTGGAACCTCTACTCTTGACTTGGGCTTCTGACAGCAGGGAGATAAAGGTCTAAGGAGAAATAACTCAAGCATATAAAAGTGGAAGCAGAAAATCTTTTAAAGGCCAAGTTCAGAAGTAACACAATATCACTTTTGCTACTTTCTACAGGTGAAAGCAATTTCACAACAGTGCAGATTCTGGAGGAAAGAAACTGGATTGACCTATTAATTTAAGGAGAGGTAAAGATATGCAGCCATCTTTAATCCAACAGTCTTTTATTAACTCAATCAACCTAACAAAAACTCTGTTAAATTCATGAGCAACTTGAAGCACGGAGAGGTTAATAGATCAATTTTTCCAAGCTATTACAATAAGGACTTGGCAGAAAGAGTACTTAAACAGAGATATCCTGGCACTGTCACAACAAATGACAGTGATATTATGCTAAACACAAAGAAGACAAATTATTTTATTTATTTATTTTTATTTTTCTCAGTTTCCCAGGCTGGAGTGCAGTGGCACAATCAGATCTCTTTGAAGCCTCAAACTCCTGGGTTCAAGGGATCCTCCCATATCAGCCTCCCAAATAGCCAAGACAACAGGCACATGCCACCACACTTGGCTAATTAAAAATTCTTTTTTTTTTTTTTGTAGAGCTAGGTTCTTACTCTGTTGCCCAGACTGGTCTCCAACTGCAACCCTCAAGTGAGCCTCCTACTTCTGTGTCCCAAAGTATTAGGATTACAAGAATGAGCCACTGCCCTTGACCAAATAATTTTCTTTCTTAAAACACGAAAAATCAATTTAGTGTTTTCTGGCATGTTGAATTTCTTTCTCTCTTCGTCTACAGAACTCCCAACACTTGGTAACTTGATGTTTTCCTAGTTTTAGATGTTGTCATTTTAGATGTCTCAAAGCTTAGCGTTACTGCAATGGTAACTGATCTTTATTTTTATTTGTGTTTTATTTGTTTGAGACAATGTTTCACTCTTGGTACTCAGGTTGCAGAACAGTCATGTGATCAAAGCTCACTGAAGCATCCACCTCCTGGGCTCAAGGGATCATCCCACTTCAGCCTCCTGAAGTGCTGGGATTACAGGTGCATGCCACTGCACGCAATCTTAACTGATCTTTCAACAATTAGTTAAGTACTCTTTTTAAATATGGAAATTCCATTATATGAATAAGCCAAAAAATCCACTGAGTTTTGAAATATTGCTTTTTAATTACATGAAACTGAAACACATCCAGGATTTGTGAACATTAGCATAGCTTTCAGAAATTAAATCACGAATTTCAGGATATTTTGAATTTCACTAACATGAAAAATTAAAACAATATGATATGGTTGTTTTTACCATTTAATGAGATTACTATTTTATTATAACATTAAAAGTATATACATTCAATTTTCCACCATCAACTTAACTTATTTAATTCCCCTTTTTCTTCAGTACTTTATGCACATCTCTATTGGAAGTTGTATTTACATTTCAGAACTGCGTTCAGGTGTCCATTTCCTGGGCTCACTGTGATCCTGAGCATAAGCCTAGTAGAGCACATGATGGTATTTCACTGTCTATTTGCCTGTGTGAGCACTAACATGTAAGGTCCATGGGGGCAGAAAATGGTTCTTACCTATTGTTTTATCCACAAGGTTTTCTTCAGCTATAGATTTAAGTAGTCTTTATCCTGTCACTTTTTCAGCAGACACATTCATTTTCTCCGTTTATCTTCTGTTCTCTTTTCCCAGTATCTGTTATATTTTATCTCATAATATCACCTCTTTATCATTTTACTACATGTTACTAATGAACATTTCAAATTATCCCCAATATTATTGATTCAATAATCCATCTGCTTTATAGATTTTAAACTTAAGGTTTCTAATGAAGTATGTTTTAAGTCCTCAATTTATATTCTCAATATTTTTACATTTTTTACAATCTTACTTTAGAATAAAACTTTTATTTTTTTACTTTTAATTTTATCACAAGTGGGTCTTTTTTCCTCTGTTTGTCTTACTTCATCATGTAGCAATTCCACTGGTTCCATTAAGAAGTTTTAATTAGTAATGCAAAGCAAAACTTAATTTTTATAACTACAAGTATTATGCTAGATTTTTTTTCAATCAGAGGTATTTTTATAAGACCCAGGTTCATTTTCTTGTGTTTATTTATCTACAAATAAAATGAGGTTCATAGAGGCATGTCTTTATTTTTTTTTAATATTTGAGAGGAGACGTACTTCTCTTGTTCGTTGCATTCCAAACGGAGGTTTTCTTGTGAATCCCCTTTGAATTATTTGGTTTTGTGTCTTCACTTTGAGGACAGAGAGAGAAGTCACTCTTTGGAGTTCTTTTTAGAAATAGTACATTCATTACAGAGACTACATGTATCTAAATTAAGCTTAATATTTAGAAAGACAGAAAGTGTTATAAACATACTCTTTAAGAAAATGTGCCACATATACACCATGGAATACTATACAGCCATAAAAAAGGATAAGTTCGTGTCCTTTGTAGGGACATAGATGCAGCTGGAAACCATCATTCACAGCAAACTGTTGCAAGAACAGAAAACCGAACACCGCATGTTCTCACTCATAGGTGGGAATTGAACAATGAGATCACTTGGACACGGAAAGGGGAATATCACACACCGGAGACTATTGTGGGGGGGGAGGGGGGAGGGATGGCACTGGGAGTTATACCTGATATAAATGACGAGTTGATGGGTGCTGATGAGTTGATGAGTGCAGCACACCAACATGGCATAAGTATACATATGTAACAAACCTGCACATTGTACACATGTACCCTAGAACTTAAAGTATAATAATAAAAAAAAAAAGAAAGAAAACATGTTTACTCTATGCTTAGGTATCTTTTTTCTTTTCCTCTCTTTCCTTCTACTATTTCTCTCTTCTCTTCCTACTCTCTCTTCTTTATTTTAAACTAAAAGACAATTACAAGTGCAGAGCTTTAGGCTCAGTGTGACGATAGCAAGTATATTGTGAGCACATATTGTGTAGTATTTCAGTAACTTACTAAAAATAGCATGAAGCAAAATAACAGTAAAAAATGTATAATTAATATGTATATATGTAATACGTATGCTATACTTACAGACACACATATTTGATCTAAATATACATGCTGTAATACATTTAACACATAATTTTTTTCTGTATAAATGTTCAGAAAATGTTCTATTATCAAAAGAACATAATAATATTAACTAAATTTTACATTTTTTAAGTTAATTAATTTTATTTTTACTTTTTTTATTATAATACTTTAAGTTCTAGGGTACATGTGCACAACATGCAGGTTTGTTACATTTGGTATCAATTTAAGTCTTTTTTACAACTTCTTGTGAGAAGTGATATATATAATGTTTTTGGATAACTTCCAAATGAGAAATAAATAGTTTAACTTGGGTCCAATATGTCATTGAATTAATAGTCTGGATTTTATCATTTGATTGCCCAGATATGCAAATATCCATCATTGTTTGTCTCTGATTTGGAGCAAAGTGTTTAAATTCTCTATACTTCAGTTTTTACTCATCTGTAAAATAGGGAACTTAAAAGTAATTACTTCATAGAGTTGTGGTGAGGTTTCAATGTGATAGTCTGTCTATCAGAATAATTTCTGACATATCTGTAATTGTTCAATAAGTGCTGGCTATTATTATGAATGCCAGCTATGTTTACACACCATGCAGTCTAATTTCTACTGGATTATCCATGATTACTGCAGACCATTTGCTTTTATTCATTCCTGTGTATATCCTAGCATATACTATACAACTTTAATTACATATTAATTCCCTATGACTGCTATTACAAAATGCCATAGACTGAATGGCTTGACAATAGAAATTAACTTTCTCACAGTTCAGGTGGCTTGAAGTCTAAGATCAAGATGTTAGAAGGAGGGGGCTGAGGCAGAGCAAGAGTGTGGAATAGATGGCTCCATTGTTACCCCCTACCCCACCAGGACAACAATTGAACCACTATCTACAAAGAAAAAAACCTTTATTAGAACCCAAAACAGGTGATCCCTTTTAGTATCCGGTTTTACCTTCATATCACTGAAAGATGCACTGAAGAGATAGAAAACACAGAGCTGAATCACTGATGCCGCCCCTGGCAGCAGCTGCCTGGTGCAGAGAGCATCTTTGGGTACTGGGGGAGGGAGAACACAGCAACTGGAGGCATTGAACTCAGTCCTGTCCCATTAGAGCTGAAATAAAAACCAAAGTAAACTCAGCCAATACCCGCCCATGGAAGGAACATTTAAACCAGCCTTAGCTATAGGGGAATTGCTGATCCCAACAGTCAGAACTTGAGTTCTGGAAACTTCACCACCAAGGGCTAACCTGCTCTGGGTCTCTCAGCAAACTTGAAAGACAGTCTAGGCCATAAGGACTGCAACTCTTAGGCGAGTCCTAGTGCTAACCTGGGCCCAGAGACTGTAGATTGGGAAGGTTTATAACCCAACAAGACACCAGCTGGGGCAGCTAAGGGAGTGCTGGTATCATCCCTCTTCTAATCCAGGCTTCACAGCTCCTGGATCCAAAAGATACCCCTTCTTGATCCATTTAGGGAGAGAAGAGGGAGGAGTGGGAAAGGCTTTGTCTTGCATCTAGGATAGCAGCTCAGCCACAGCAGGACAGGGCACTGGTCAGAGCTGTGAAGTTACTGTTCTGGCCCTAGCTCCTGGACAACATTTCTAGATACATCATAGGCCAAAGTAAACCCATTGCCTTAAAGGGAATGTCCTAGTCCTGGCAGCATTCATCACCTGCTAACTGAACAGCCCTCGGGCCCCGAAAAACCCGCAGTAATACCCTGGTACTAACTCAAGGGCCTTGGATGAGCCTCTGAGACTTGCTGGCTTCAGGTACCAGCATGGCCATAGTGGGTAGAGTACCAAGTGGGCTCTTGGGGTCCCTGATTCCAGGACATAACACTTGAATGGCATCTCTGGACCTCCCCTGTGCCAGAGGGGAGCACACTGACCCAAATGGTTAATACTAGGCAAGGGAACATTCACCTTTAGCTGACTTAAGAGCCCTAGGTATCAGAGGCCTGTGAACCAGAGCAACTTTATCTTAAATGGGAGCTGGGTAAATGAGGCTGAAACCTACTGGGCTGCATTCCCAGATGGTTAAGGCATTCTAAATCACAGCATGAGATAGGAGGTCAGCAGAAAATACAGGTCATAAAGACCTTGCTGATAAAACACGTTGCAGTAAAGGAGTCAGCCAAAACCTACCAAAACCAAAATGGCGATGAGAGTAACCTCTGGTAGTTCTCTCTGCTACACCGCTGCCAGTGCCATGACAGTTCACGAATGACATGGCAATGTCAGAAAGTTACTCTATGTGGTCTAAAAAGGAGAGACATGAGAAATCCACCCCTTATTTAGCATAGTATTAAGAAATAACTATAAAAATGGGCAACCAGCAGCCCTTCGGGTTGCTCTGTCTATGGAATAACCATTCTTTTATTCCTTTATTTTCTTAATAAACTTGTTTTCACTGGTTTCACTACCTGCTGATTATAGAGTCCCAGGGCCTTCAGCAAACATAGGCAGTGACAGGGAGTGGTTACAGCATGCCGTGGGCAAGACCCCAATTACAGCTGGCTTCAGGTCTGACTCAGCACAGTAATAGTGGTGGTGGCCTCAGGGGTGCTTGTGTAACTATACCCTCAGCTTTAGGTGGCTCAGAACAGAGAGAGAGACAGACTCTATTTTTGGGGGAGATAGTAAGGGAAGAAAACAAGAGTCTCTGTTTGGTACCCAGAAAATTATCCTGAATCTTTTCCAAGACCTTCAAGGAAGTACCTCTAGGAGTCTGCAAAAACCACAGCATTATTTGGCTTAGGGTGTCCCCTAAAGTAGACACACCTCAGATCACAACGCCCAAAGATTTTGAAATATCTGGAAATCATTCTCCAGAAGGATAGGTACAAACAAACCCAAACATTGAAGACTACCATAAATAACTAACCCTTCAGTGCCCAGATATCAACAAACATCTATTAGCATCAACACCACCTAGGAAAAAATGACATCACCAGGTGAACTAAATAAAGTACCAGGGATCAGTCCTGGAGAGGCAGAGGTACGTGACCTTTCAGATAGAAATTTCAAAGTAGCTGAGTAGAGGAACTTGAAAGTAATACAAGATAAGACACAGAAGCAATTCTCAATTCTGTCAGATACATTTAATAAATAGATTGAAATAATTAAAAGAATCAAGCAGAATTTCTGAAGCAGAAAAGTGCAATTGACATACAGAAGAATGCATCAGAGTCATTTAATAGCAGAATCGATCAAGCAGAAGAAAGAAGTAGTGAGCTTGAGGACAGGCTATTTGAAAATACATAGTCAGAGGAGAAAAAAGAAGAAAATAAACAATGAAGCTTGCACACAGGAACTAGAAAATAGCCTCAAAAGAGCAAATCTAAGAGTTATTGGCCTCAAAGAGGAGGTGAAGAATGAGATAGGGGTAGAAAATCTATTCAAAGAGATAATAACAGAGAACCTCTCAAACAGAGAAAAATATCAATATCCACGTACAAGAAGGTTCAAGAACACCAGGAAGATGTAATTGAAAGAAGACTACCTCAAGGCATTTAATAATCAAATTCCCAAACATCAAAGATAAAGAAAGGATCCTAAAAGCAACAACAGAAAAGAAATGAATAAAATACAATGGAGCTCTAATACATCTGGCAGCAGAGTTTTCAGTGGAAGCCTTTCAGGCCAGAAGAAAGTGAAATGACGTATTTAAAGTGCTGAAGGAAAAAAAAGTTACCCTAGAATAGTATACCCAGGAAAGGTATATTTCAAACATGAAGGAGAATTAAAGACATTCTCAGACAAACAAGAGCTAAAGGATTTCATCAACAAGCAACCTGTTCTACAAGAAATGCTAAAGAGAGTACCTCAATCAGAAAGAAAAGGTTGTTAATGAGCAATAAGTAATCATCTGAAGGTATAAAATTCACTGGAAATAGTAAATAAACAGAAGAACTGTGTAAACTACTCTTATGTGTAAACTACTCTTATCCTAAGTAGAAAGGATGATAATGATAAACCAATGATGATAAATGATAAATGATAAATAATGATAAATGATAAACCAATCAAAAATAATAACTACAACAACTTTTCAAGACATATGTAGTACAATAAGATATAAATATAAAGTTAAAAAGCAGGGGAGCAAAGTTAAGGTGTAGAGTTTTTATTAGTTTTCTTTTTGCTTGTTTGTTTGTATGTTTGTTTATACAAACAGTGTTAAGTTTTTATCAGGTTAAAATAATGAGTTATAAGATGGTATTCACAAGACTCATGGTAGCCTCAAACAAAAAAAAAATTCTACAATAGATACACAAATAATAAAATGAAAGAAACCAAATTATATCACAAGAGAAAATCACCATCACTTAAAAAAAAAAAAAAAAAAAAAAGGAAAGGAAACAAAGATAGAAAAGAAGAAAACAAAACAACCAGAAAACAAATGACGAAATGGCAGGAGTTAAGTCCTTACTTCTCGATAATATCTTTGAGTGTAAGTGTACTAAACCCTCCCATCAAAAGGCATAGAGTGGCTGAATGGATGGAAAAAACAAGACTCACCAATCTATTGCCTACAAGAAACATACTTCACCTATAAAGACACACATAGGCTGAAAATAAAGGAATAGAAAAATATATTTTATGCCAATGAAACCAAACGAGGAGGAACAAGACATCCTATGCCAATGAAAACCAAACCAATGCAGGAATAGCTATATTCACATCAGATAAAATAGGTTTCAAGACAAAAACTACAAGAAGAGACAAAGTAGGTCACTATATAATGATAAGAGGCTCAATTCAGCAAGAGGATAATAGCAATTGTAAACACATATGCATTTAACATTGGAGCACCCAGATACAAAAATTAATATAATGAGAGCTAAAGAGAAAGATAAGCCTTAGTTAAAAAAAAATTGAATTTAACACCCCACTTTCAGCATTGCACAAATCTTTCAGACAAAATCAACAAAGAAACATCAGACTTAGTCTGCATTATAGGCAAAATGGATATAATAGATATTTAAGAACATTTCATCCAATAGCTGCAGAGTGCACATTCTTTTCCTCAGCACATGAATGATTCCAAAGGAAAACAAACATATGTTAGGTCACAAGACAAGTCTTAAAACAATAAAAAAATTGAAATAATATCAAGCATCTTTTCCAACCGTAATGAAGTAAAAGTAGAAATTAAAAACAAAGGAAATGTTAGAAACTAGACAAATACCTGGAAATTAAATGCATACTCTTGGATGACCATTGGGTCAATAAATAAATAAAGAAGGAAACTAAAAAATATCTTGAAACAAATGATAATGGAAACACAACGAACCAAAACTTATGAGATATAGCAAAAATAGTACTAAGAGGGAAGTTTATGGTTTTAAGTGCCTACATCAAAGAAGAGGAAAAGCTTCAAATAAACAATCTAATAATGCATCTTAAGGAATTAGAAAAGCAGAGCAAGCCAAGCCCAAAATTAGTAGAAAACAAAGAAATAATAAAGATCAGAGAATAAATAAATGAAACGGAAATGAAGGAAATAATACAAAACATCAATAAAATGAAAGAAGTTTTTTTTTTTTTTAAAGTTAAATAAAATTGACAAACCTTTAGCCAGACTAAGGAAAAAAAGAGAATATCCAAATAAAATCAGAAATGAAAAAAGGAGACATAACAACTGATACTGCAGAAATATATCATTAGTGGCTACTATGAGCAACTATATGTGAATAAATTGGAAAACCTAGAAGAAATGGATACATGCTTAGGCATATACAACCTACCGAATTTGACCATGGAGAAATCTAAAACCTCGAAAGATCAGCTAACAAGTAACGAGATAAAAATCATAATAAAAATTCTCCCAGCAGAGAAAACACTGGGATCTGACGGCTTCCCTGCTAAATTCCACCAAACATTTAACGAAGAACTAATACGATCCTACTCAAACTAGTACAAAAAACAGAGGAGAGTGAAGTATTTCCAAACTCATTCTATGAGGCCAGTATTACCTTGATACCAAAATGAGACAAAGGTACCTTCAGAAAACTACAGGCCAATATATCTCATAAATATTGATGCAAAAGTCCTTAACAAAGTACTAGCAGACTAAATTCAACAACACTTTAAAAAGATCATTCATCATGACCAAGTGAAATTTATCACTGGGATTCAAGGATGGTTCAACACACACAAACCAATTCATGTGATACATCATATCAACAGAATGAAGGATAAAAACAATATGATCTCTTCAATTGACACTGAAAAATCATTTGATAAAATTCAACTCTCTTTCCTGATTAAAAAAATTCAAAAAACTGGGTATAGAAGGAACATACTCAACATAATGAAAGTCAGATATGACAGACCCACAGCTATTACTATACTGGATGGGAAAAACTGAAAACCTTTTATCTAAGATGTGGAACACAACAAGGATAACCACTGTCACAACTGTTATTCAACATAGTACTGGAAGTCCTAGCTAAAGCAACCAGACAAGAGAAAGAAATAAAAAAAATCATCATTGAAACAGAAGAAGTCAAATTATCCTTGTTTGCAGATGATACAATCTTGTATTTGGAATAACCTAAAGACTCCACAAGAAAACTAATAGAACCGATCAACAAATTCAGTCAATTTGCAGGATTCAAAAGCAACATAGAACAATCAGTAACATTTCGGTATGCCAATCGTTAGCAATCTGAAAAAGAAATTAAGAAAATAATCTTATTTACAATAGCCACAAATACAATTAAATAGCTAGGAATTAACTTAGACAAAAAAGTGAAAGATCTCTATAATAAAAACTATAAAACACTGATGAAAGAAATTGAAGAGGACACCAAAAAAAAAAAAAAAAAAAAAAGGAAAATATTTCAATATTCCACGTTCATAGATTGGAATAATCAATATTGTTTAAATGTCCATACTAGCCAAAGTAACCTACAGATTGAATGCAACCCCTGTCAAAATACCAATGAAATTCTTCACAGAAATAGTAAAAGCAATTCTAAAATTTATGTGAAACCACAAAAGACCCAGAATTGCCAAAGCTGTCCTAATTAAAAGGAACAAAATTGGAGAAATCATATTACCTGACTTTAAATTATACTACAGAGATAATATAATTTGCCTGTGTCCCCACTCAAAATCTCATCTTAAGTTGTGATGCCCATAATCCTCATGTGCCAAGGGAGAGAGCAGGTGGAGGTAACTGAATCAAGGGGGTGGTTTCCCCTATGTTGTTCTCGTGATAGTGAGTGGGTTCTTGTGAGATCTGATGATTTTATAAGTGTTGGTAGTTCATCCTGTGGTCATTCTCTCTCCTGCTGCATTGTGAAGAAGGTGCCTGCTTTCCCTTCACTTTCTGCCATGATTATGAGTTACCTGAGTTCCATGTCGAACTATGAATCAATTAAAGCTCTTTCCTTTGTAAATTACAGAGTCTCGGGTATTTCCTTGTAGCAATGTGAGAATGGACTAATACAAGAGCTATAGTAACCAAAACAGAATGCTACTGGCATAGAAACTGATAAACAGACAAGTAAAGAACCCAGAAAAAATCCACATACCTATAGTGAACTCATTTTTGACAAAGGTGCCAAGAACCTACACTGGGGAAAAGAGAGTCTCATCAACAAATGGTGCTGGGAAAACTGGATATTTACATACAGTAGAATGAAACTAGACCCCTACCTCTCACCATATACAAAGATCAAATCAAAATGGATTAAAAAACTGAAGACCTCATACTATGAAACTACTACAAGAAAACACTGGAGAAGATCAACAGGACATTTGTCTGGGCAAAAATGTCTTGAGCAATATTCCACAAGCTCAGGCAACTAAAGCAAAAGTGAACAAATGGGATGACACCAAGTTAAAAAGCTTCTAAACAGAAAAGGAAACAATCAACAAAGTGAAGAGACAATCCACAGAAGGGGAAAAAATATTTGCAAACTACCCATCTGAAAAAAGAATAATAAACCAGAACATGTAAGGAGCTCAAACGATTCTACAGAAAATAAAATTTAATAATATGTTCCAAAAATGGGCAAACACTTTGAATAGACATTTCTCAAAAGAAGACATACACTTGACAAACAGACTTCTGAAAAGGTGCTCAACACCATAGATCATCAGATAAATGCAAATCAAATCTACAATGAAATATCATTTCATCCCAGTTAAAATGGCTTATATCCAAAAGACAGGCAATAACAAGTGTTGGTGAGGATGTGGAGTAGAAGGAATTCTCGTACACTGTTGATGTGAAGGTTAATTACTACAACCACTATGGAAAACATTTTGGAGGTTCCTCAACAAACTGAAATTAGAGCTACCATATGATCCTGCAATCCCACTAGAGGGTATGTACCCCAAAGAAAGGAAATCTTATTGAAGAGATAGCTGCAATTCCATGTTTGTTGCAACACTGTTCACAATAGGTAAGATTTGGAAGTGAGCTAGTTGTCAATTAACAGCCAAATGGATAAAGAAAATGTGGTACATATACACAATGGAGTACTATCCAGCCATAAACAAGAATGAGAGCCAGTCATTTGCAACAAAATGGAGGAAACGTGAGATCATTATGTTAAGTGAAACAGGGCAGACTCAGAAAGACAAATTTCACATGTTCTCACTTATATGTGGGATCTAAAAATCAAAAAAATTGAACTAATGAAGACAAAGAATAGAAGGATAGTTACCAGAGGCTGGGAAGGGTACTGGGAGTTTGCAGGGAGTTGGGGAAGGGTAATTGATATAAAAAATAGTTAGAAAGAATGAACAAGACCTAGAGAGCACAACAGTGTGACTACAGCCAAGAGTAATTGTATATATTTAAATAACTAAAAGAATGTGATTAGATTGTTTATGACTCAAAGGATAAATGTTTGAGGGGATGCATGCTCTATTTTCCATTATGGGATTATTTCACATTGCATGACTCTATCAAAATATTTCATGTACCCCCATAAACATATACACCTACTATGTACCCCCCAAATAAAAATTTTTTAAAAAGCCAAAAATAAAAATAAAAAAGACATTAGAAGGGTTGGTTTCTTCCGAGGCATCATTCTGTGGCTTGCAGATGTCTGTCTTCTCCCTGTGTCTTCACCTAATCTTTCCTCTATGTGTGTGTGTGTGTGTGTGTGTGTTTGTGTGTGTGTGTTGTGTCCTAATCTTCTCTTTAAGGAATCCAGTCTTCTTGGATTATGGCCTACTCTAATGACCTGATTTTAATTTAATTACCATTTGTAAACTCTAATCTCCAAGAATAGTCACACTCTGAGGTACTGGGGCTTAGGACTTCAACATATAGACACAACTGACCTTATAACAGGTAATATGTGAAATCTTTGTAAAGTAGTAAACTTTATAAATTTAAATTATTATAAATATTCACTGTCCTTTGTTTATCCCTATTTTTAAGGAATATGTCAAAATTGCAAATACTATTATTTTCCTAAAGTATGTATTTGCTTTTATACCAACATAACAAAGAGGGAAAAGAGAATTAATATGTACTCAAAGCTGAAATACATGAGAATAAAACAGAGAGCTCAGGACTTGTCTCACAGAGTTTCATAGTTCTCCCTCCAAAAGAAACTGCTCTGCTACTCTCTTTGTCAATAATATAGTGTGTCCTGTGTTAATAGTTCCATCTAGCAACCTATTTGTTTTTCTCTTTAAGTGCTTATTAAGAATTATAAGAATTGTAGAAAAACTAATACTTGAAAACCAACACATTGTTAAAATTAAAGAAATATGGAAGTCTTTAATTTCCAATAGTCTGTTTTTATTATTCTTTAAAGATTATTAATAATTTCAGAAATTTTACTGTTTTTGAAGTAATCATGTTATGCTAACAAAAAACACCTCTTTAAAAATCTTTGCTTTAAAGTTAAATTCTGTAGCATGTAGTGGAGAAGAGACTTCGTTTTCAGAATAATTCAAATAAATTAGACTATAACCTCCATATTTTATGACTATAGGATGCTTTAGAACTTTTATTTCTTTCAAGAGTCTTACCTAACTTAAAGATAGACAAGAAGCAAATATTCTTATCTATGTTTTACAGGTAGGTCAACTAAGCTATTGAGAGTTTCTTGAGTAGCCTAAAGTAACAGAAGGAATATCTGAAATCCTCTGTGCGTTTGGAATTGAAACCCTTAATTTTTTGCCTCTGCTCCTCCCTCATACCAGCAAAACTTTCTTTTCTTTGCCAAATTGCTTCCAGGTGTACTACACTATGGAACAGTATGAAAGTATCTTAATGCAATAGCTCCAGTTCTACAAGAAATTAAAAAATCACCATGGGTTGTGTTTGAACACTATTAGCTGAGGATGAGAGATATGGTTTTGCTATCTTCACATACCCCATGCCACCAGATCTTCCTGAACGAATTTCCATTCATAATGCAATTCTATAATGCCTTTTTGGAGGCCTTTGATATTTGAGTAAATATATTAGCACAATATCAACAAAGTATTAGCCTAATTGGCATGGTATCAGTTTAATTTCAGGAGATTAAGAAGGTATCAGAAACACTGCTCTACTGAAGTCAACTTTAAATCCCCAAAATGTTTCAATATACACGCATATGCCTGAAAATAATTTGTTATGAATTTAGTGCAAAGTAGCAAGCAAAATATTGGGACAGATGATTTATATGCCCACATCTTACAATTTCATTGCTCTTTGGTATGAATGTTAATGATGCACTAGTTTCACCCCAGTGAATAATGGTTTTTTGAAGTAACATGATTGAGAAACTATTAAAATAATTAAGATACTGGGCAATGGAGGATAGCTGGGCATTACCAACAATTGGGTTGAACCAATATGACCTTTTGTGATAGATGCATGCGGAAGTGCCTTGGTTAATTTCTGTCAAAATATATTTATGGTCCACTCAATAATTAAAATAGCAACCTCATATAGGAACAAGACTACTCCCAATTACTCTCAGTAATAAGAGCCTAAGGAAGGTGAACTTAATAGAAAGAACTGGTAATATTGGAAAACTAATACATTCTTTTTATTTTTGTCTTCAACACTGCTGGTTTAACATTGTCCTTTAAAATTAGCTTTAAAGTTACACTGTTCTTTTTTCACTTGCAAGGTAGATATCTATTCATATTCAATCAACCTTGATACAGTTTTATTCTTTTTCACTAGTCTTTTTACTAAATTAAGTCGGGGACAAAATAGAAAAAGAAAAATGAAAGTTATAAATATAGAGTCAGTACTAAAAATAAGACATATAGGCAAAGTACACACTGAGATCCAAATGGAATAGAACAAATAGTTCACATAGTTCTTGAAAACATAGTTTTTGAAAGCAAAGATTCAAGAACTAGGATTTATTAATCAGTGGAACGTAGCAGAGTATAATTAAATTTCCCTGGTTTATGGTTCAGTAAACATTTAAAAGTATTATATACCGACCTATAGATTTGAATAAATCATGAATATCCATCTAATTTCCACCCCCACCCACTGTCTTGTATTTTTCAGTTTAACCAAATTGACTCATTTGCTTGTAATGATGACCAATAGATTTATGTCTACAACAGATTTGCATGATTAAGAAACACAAACATAAGTTACAAAACATTATTTGTGTTTTAATCAAAACTGTCTTATGGACTTCCAGCTTTGGCTTAAGATATAGAAAAGCTGAATAGATTGTTGCTGATTAACTACAATGAAAAGTCAAATAAAAGTCAAATAACACTACCATAACTGTTGTTGAATATATCTGAGAGCTGAGGTCATAGGGAAACTAACTACATGAACTCTAAGGGAAGACAGGAACCATCAAAGAGAGGTAGAACACAAGCACTGCTTTACCTAGGGCAAGGCCAAGCAGAAAACAGAGCCAATTTACAAGTGTTTACTACAAAATCAACTAAAATTGTGAACAAATTGCTAAAAGATGAGAGTGGGCTAAGGAGAAACATAAAACCCTTGAGACAGAAAACCCCTGGAGGTTTCATACCAATTCACAAGCTTTTATCCAAGGTCAGAACAACAAAACCTGTTGACCTGAAAGTAACCATAAAAACCCATTCTTGTTGAGGGAAGGATAAAAGGACACAACCCTCACACAGGAAGATTTTTTTTGCCAGGCGTGGTGGCTCACGCCTGTAATCCCAGCACTTTGGGAGGCCGAGGCAGGAAGATCACAAGGTCAAGAGATTGAGACCATCCTGGCCAACATGGTGAAACCACATCTCTACTAAAAATACAAAAATTAAAATTAGCCGGGTGTGGCAGCGTGTGCCTATAGTACCAGCTACTCAGGAGGCTGAGGCAGGAGAATCACTTGAACCCGGGAGGCAGAGGTTCCAGTGAGCCGAGATTGTGCCACTGGACTCCAGTCTGGAGATAGAGCAAGACTCCATCTCAAAAAAAAAAAAAAAAAAAAAAAAGAAAGAAGATTTTTTTTTCTCTCCCTGGGAAGAAGAGAAAAGTAATCATGGGCAGATACCACTGAAGAACACCTACTATGCAGGGAGGTGCAGAACTACGAGGGAAACACCTGTGTCTAGACAAAGAGATACAGGATCTGCTTAATATTAAGTTAATTAAGAATAAGATAAACTAGACCGGGAGTGGTTGCTCATACCTGTAATCCCAGCACTTTGGGAGGACGAGGCAGGTGGATCAACTGAGGTCAGGAGTTCGAGACCAGCCTGGCCAACATGTCAAAATCCTGTCTATACAAAGATTAGCCGGGCATGGTGACGGGTGCCTGGAATCCCAGCAACTTGGGATGCTGAGGCAGGGAGAATCACTTGAACCCTGGAGGGGGTTGCACTGAGCAAGCCACTGTACGCCTACCTGCGCAACAGAGGGAGACTCTGTCTCAAAAAAAAAAAAAAAAAAAAAAAAAAAAGAGAATAAGAGAAACTGACCCATCCTTTCACCCACACAAACCAGTAAGCATTAAGAGTTTAAAGCAACAGCAATCTAGTGAGAGGCCTTTTCTGAGGTGCCAAGTAAAGGAAAGGCTTTCAGCAAAGGAAGCATACATCTCAATACATCTCAGTCCCCCGCCAAGTACAAGATAACACCACAGGAATTTAAAGCTAATGATGCATTAAAGGTAACATTAGTAAAAACAAAAAATATTAACTGCTGATTATACTGAGTCAAATCCCACTATGATAAAAGCCCACTGGAAATAGAAGCATACCAATTTCCATACATAAATAATATTTGCCTCAGTCTACGTTTCTGTACAAGGTGTCACTGTTTCAACCAATGGTTATGAGATGCAAAAAAGGCAAGATTAAATAACCTAATCTTAAAAATGTTATAATCAACTAGAACCCAAAGTGGTCATTTGTTGACACTATCATACAGACATTTAAAATTACAATAATTAATACGAGAAAGACTCTAGGGGAAAAGGTGATGGCATGCATTAAAGATAGAGAATTTCAGTAAAAATATGAATTCTATAAGAAAGAGTGAAATTGAAATACCAGGAAAAAATGATAAGAAAGATGAAGAATGTGTCTCAGGCTCATCAGTAGATTCAGCGCAGCTGAGGAAAGAGTATGTAAAGTTCAAGATAGATCTATATAATAGAACACTAGATTCTGCAGATAAATGAGATATTGCAGTGTCTTTCTGTGTTGGGATTATTTCACTTAGCATAATGTCATCCAAGTTCATCCACATCATCTCAACTGACAGAATTTTCTTCTTTTAAAAGGCTGAGTAGTTTTCCATTGTGTACATATATGTACCAAAAACAATTTCACTCATAAAAGTACATAGCAGAATGACGAATACAGTGACTGGGGGTTAGGTGGGGAAAGGAAGGGAGTGGGGAGTTACCCATCAAAGAATACATATTTTCAATTAGTCAGGAAGAATAATTTTGTGATCTATTGCACAGTACAGTGATTATAGTCAATAATAATAATAATGTATTATACATTTCAAAATAAATTCCAAATGTCTCACTAGAATAAAAAATACGTGAGGTGATGGATATGTCAATTAGCCTGATTTAATGATTCCACATTGTGAGCATATGTCAAAACAACACATAGCACCTCATAAATATATACAATGATTTTTTTCACTAAAATATTATTAATAAAATTAAACACAAAAATATAAAATACATAAGCAAATAAAAGAAGTACTCATTTGCCAGCTGTTTTCTGTGGTTCTTAGCTACTTATTTTGGGAGAGTCTTCTTTTTTTTTTTTTTTTTTTTTTGAGACGGAGTCTCCCTCTGTCGCCCAGGCTGGAGTGCAGTGGCCGGATCTTAGCTCACTGCAAGCTCCGCCTCCCGGGTTTAGGCCATTCTCCTGCCTCAGCCTCCCGAATGGCTGGGACTACAGGCACCCGCCACCTCGCCCGGCTAGTTTTTTGTATTTTTTAGTAGAGACGGGGTTTCATCGTGTTAGCCAGGATGGAGAGTCTTCTTTTACTAAAAGAAAAATGATTTTATGGAAGATTAGCAGCAGGATTCTATGTTTTTTTCTTGCCCAAGTATGCTTGTAGGTCCAAGGATCAATTCAAGTCTCCAACAGCCGGTCTATTTTAATCCAAAATATTGGCTCTTTTAACAGCGAATTTCTCTCAGAAACATGGTTGTTCCTGTGTCTATTCAATTCCAGTTTGCTCCATTAGCAAATAGTTTCACACACAATGATTTTTGAAAACTGCTTCTCACTATAGACATATTTCAGGTAACTTGAACTTATCCGGCTCCCTTGAAAGTAAAAGCTAGTGTTTTCTTTTTCTTGAGAAAACTTGTTTTTCTGGAAGAGGAAAACTTAATTCACTTAGTCATTTTAACAAGAATTTTGAAAGCCATGCCATAGGTTATTTTCGGCATTGAAGCTAAATTTTCATTATGCTTTCTTACAAAAATTACTTGTGAATTTTATTTTTGACTGAGAGAGTATGAGGAATAGTTGCATCTTACAATTCTGCATGTCCGTTTGCTCTCTATTTCCATTTATTCTCATTTGTGAGCTTCCTAATTCTTATGGAATCTCTCTCTCTCTTGCTCTCTCTGGTTCTTTGTTTACTATAAAAAGTGTCAAATGTTTTACCACAGATTAATATGAATTAATATGAGTTGCTATTTTGCCATTGTTCTCGCCAACATTAACAGAATATATATATATATATATATATATATTTCTTTTAATTAAGATAGCTCCACTTTTGTGTGCCAATTTCTATATTAGTCAGCTTGTGCTAAGTTACACTGTAGTAATAAGTCAAAATATTACAATACAAAACAAAAGTCTCAAAAAAGTTTATCACTTTCCCACAATGCATTTTTTTTTGTACAGCAGCTGGTGGTGTGTTTATATTGCTTCTAAGTCTTCTAGGTGTTCTGCTTCATATATTTAGTGAATTTATGGATACAGGCTAAAGGAGTATTCCAGATATGGGACATATGATCATGGCAGAGAGAAAACAGCACTACAAGGCAGTTTCTAAAGTTCCCCCTCAAAAGCTCCCTTTGTCACTTAGACTCACACTGAATTAGTCAAATGAGTGAAAGGGCCAGGTGGTTTCAATTAATTAGATAAGGAGGCTACTGGCCTATTAAGACCTTTGGTTTTAATACTATGATGACTTGTAATTAATGACTTACCTCTTTCTGTGCCACACCTTCATCTAAATATACATGTTAAAGGCTACACATATGTTAAGAATTAAAAATGAGAAGAGTGTAATGTGACACAATCCTTGACCAAAACCAAATAGATAGCTTTCATCATTTTTTCTCAGTAAATGACAAATTATATGATCTTCAATAGGTTTTCCGAACCAGTGTGTGATGTTCCTATGAAGGATGTTCAAAAACAGTGCTAAACACACACACACACACACACACACACACACACACTACCTTAAAGGGCCTGCTTGAATAAAAGAAATCTTTAACATTGTATAAATGACAGTACAGAATGTAGCAGGACTTTCTAATACCGAATTAGTTTGTTTGCGAGAACTTGATGAAGAAATTACTAAACTGACATAACCAGAGATTCCATATATTTCTCCATGATCCTGTGTATAAAAATGTATTCTACAGAACATGATAAAATTTGTTTACAAGCATTGGAAGGTAACATGCAGATGACAATTAAATGTAATTTTTCTTTATCTTAAATGCCAATTTTATTATTCCATTGCCACATTTCTAGAATTAATTTTTAAATATAAACATTTGTCATATGAAAAGTGTTTCATTTTACAAAATACATGCAAAAATATCATAAATGGAAATATAAATGAGAAAATCAATCTTACGGCTACTTCTGAAAATATTTAGAAAGCATCTTTATGCAGTACTAAAGCTTTCATTTGCACAATGTTTTAATTAGGCAGTATTATCTTCAGCATTATAATTTTTAAATCTAATGAATAAAGCTTTACTCAGGAACAACAGGAAAGAATGGAATCAATTTCATCATCAACAAATTTTTACATGTCTAGTTAAATGTTGCTTCCTCCTCTAGGTGACTTAATTAAAAGTGAATGTCCACTTAGTTTTGCAAAGAAGGAGCAGAGCCAGGACATCAACAATACAGGAACAGTGTTGATGAACTGCTGTGCCTGCAGGGTCATGCTGAACTTCTATAGTTAGCCAATGACAGCTTTAAAAGATAATTGTTGAGGTAAATTAAAATGTGGAAAAAATTCTAGGTTATTCTGTTACTTTCATATTATAATAGCAATATTTAGCTTCTGGTTAAAATTTATTTTAATACTTGATCATGCAGTATTTGGCTAAACTGTGTATTTGTTGAACCCCTATAAAATGTCAATATGACTCATTACATATTTTTAACTGGGATACATACACAGCTAGTTTTGCTCTCAATACCTTTTTTTAACCTCTAACTTCTTGCTAAATTGACAAGGGTACTTATGAATAAGTCAGCCATATGCCACATCTGCCATTCCCTCACAAAGCTGCTGTCCTGTTTCATCCCTTACCACCCTTCTCTTGTCCCTTCCTTCTCCTGTTACGCTGAGCTTCTTGCATTTGGTGTAAAATGTGCTGCTCCTAGAGCTTTTGTGCTAAAATGTTCCTTCTGGCTGGAATACAACTGACATCCCCAGATATTTGCTTGGCTTTGTGCCTCACCTTCGTCAATCAAATTTCACTTTCTAAATGAGATTGACCCTGGCATCCTATTTAAAACAAAAACTCTGGCCCCAAGCTCTTCTGATTCCCTCAATACTATCGTTTTTCATTTTTTGTATTGCATTTATCACCTACTAAGATGCCATATATTTCACACATGTATTGTGTTTGTTGTATATTCCCTGCTGTCTTCCTCAATCCCCTCCCAAATAAGTTCTTCAAGGATGGGGACCTTGATCTGTTGTGTGCCTTATACTTAGTAGTAGCTTTTCATTAATTTTTTTTTTTTCAGAAAAGAGTGAATCAGCTTTAAAATGAGCTTTGAGCACCATTACATATGAAATGGTGATTATGCTACCCATAATTCATGTGGCCTAAAGGGTTTAATTCCCTATAGGCACTTTTAAGCTGCAGGCAGAGCTCCTATAAACATGCCAATAATGTAGATTTTATAAAGAAGAAATTGATGACTAAATACATTCTTCAGCAAAAAGAAGGTGTAAAAGGATTCTAACCAGCTGGGTTCTCCTCCTTTCTCCCCTATAACTTAATTAGTTAAATTACAATTTAATTTTAGTTAAATTATAAATAAAATGCTACAATTTAACCATGTGCAGGTAATGGTCATGATTAAGTTATTTTTTTTATTTACTCTATCTTAAGGCTTTTTCATGTGACAATGAGGTCATTATGTGAATTCAACCCACAACTTTCACACTGAGAGAGCAAAACCAGAATGAAAACAAAATAATTTCCCTTTTTTTTTTACATTAGAGTTAAATGATATGAAAAGGATTCCTCTATAGATAATAGCCATGGTACATTGATTTATGCTAATGATAGTACTCAAGTAAAGATGTTTTCAAGATATTATAAAATGACTTACAGGACTTAGTTGCCTTCTCTCTGAATATCTGTCATTATGACTTTTGAAATGAGAATTTTAGTTCATAGAAAAAATGTGGGTCCATTTGCAAACCATCCACTTTCAACAATTTTAGATGCTGCTCTCTCTCAATAAAGAAACTCTTTATTTTGTGACAAATCAACTTAGAAATGTAGCATCCATTTTTTTAATCATACATCATTTCTGTGTTCCCTACCCACCCACACACACACATACACACACAAACACACACACACACACACACGCACACACAAACCCACATGGGATAAGCAGAGTGTCTGCTTTGCTTCTTTCTGTGACACCAAGGCTAAATGGCAAGCCAGCCATTATGTGTTAAATCAGAAACAAGATTAATTTTATCAATTCTAACATCGTTTGTACTAAGCATAGCAACTTCAAATTAATATTGTTTTCCTGAAATTATTTGTCAATGCTTCATTAAGGAAGTGATACTGTGTACATTCTGCTTTTGTAAATCATGAGCTTCATCATTCATGCATATTACTGAACTCTAATTATGCATAAAATCAGGGATAATAGCCACCTCTCAGAACCTATTTTGAGTTTTAAATGAGAAGAAGCTGGTAAGGCACCATGTATGCAATAATTACTAGTTAGTACTTAGTTAATTTGGGTAACTGCATGTAAAGTTTGAAGAAATTTTTTGAGACTTCATCATGCAGACCGGAGCATGAAATCTCTCTGGGCAAAACGAAAGCATCAGCAGAACTTGACATTGTCTAGCTCAGTGAACTTTTCACTAAATAAAAACACCCATATGAGCAGACCTAGACCAAAATATAGAATACCATCAGTGCCATGCTAATTTGAAGCTGCTATGCTTAGATACAAATGATGTTAGAATGTATGAGATTAATCCTGTTTCTGATTTAATACATAATGACTGGCTTGCCATTTGACCTGGGTGTCACAGAAAGAAACAAAGCAGACAGTGTGCCTGTGGACTCCTTAATGAATTCTCTAGTGACCACCACCCCAAAGATAGCATCCTACCTGCTAGTTTTGCCTATTTTAGAAATGGAATTGTAAAATACACACTTTTTGATGTCTGACTGCTTTTAATTAATATTGTTCATCATCTAGGATTTTTTTTTTTTTTTTTTGCACATGGTGGTAGTTCATTTTTGCTGTAATCTATTCTGTTTTCTGATTATGCCATATTATATTTTGTCTCACAGTGCTGATTGGAATCTGGACTCTTTTCAATGTGAGTACATTCTGCATTACTACAGGAAATAACTTTTGGAAAATATTGTAATGTTATTTTATAGGTTGTGTGTTTATTCAGGATAAATAGATTATCTGTGTTTTCCAAAGATATTTTATTATAAACTCTCAAAGCAGTTCATGAGTATTCCCTTTGCTTCATATCTTCATCAACCCTTGCCATTCTGTCTTTGTTTATTTTGAGAGATACGGTCTCACTCTGTCATCGAGGCTGGAATGCAGTGGCACGATCATAACTCTCTGCAGTCTTGAGCTGCTGAGCTCAAACGATCCTCCCAACTCAGTCTCCCAAGTAGCTAGGACTACAGTAGTGCTATTAAAAAAAAATTGTAGAGACAGGGTGCCTCTATGTTGCCTAGGCTGGTCTTGAACTCCTGGGCTCAAGTGTTCCTCCTGCCTGGACCTCTTACAGCATTGGAATTACAGGCATGTGCCATCACACTCAGCCCTCTGTATTTACTATTTAAGTTATTCCAGTAAGTAGACAGTCATCTAGCTTCATGGTATTAATTTGTATTTTCCTAATGTTAATAAATTTGAACAGTTTGTTATACTCATGTTTGTATATTTTCAAAAAGGTTTTTTATTCTAGAACAGTTTTAGATACAGAGAATTATTGCAATGATCATAAGAGAATACCTGTATACCTAATTAATGAACTAATATTGATATGTTATTATTAAAAATGGTCCATACTTAAGTCAGGTTAACCCAGGATTTTTCTATTTTGTGTGTGTGTATGTATATATTTTCAAGTATCCTAGCCAAGTTAGTGATTATGTTTCATTAGGCTCTTCTTGGCAAAACTAGTTCCTAAGATTTTCATTATGTTTTGTGACCTTACAGTTTTAGAGATTACTGGTCATGTGTTTTGTAGAAAGCCTATCAAATGGGATTTGTCTGATGTCTACCTTCCTTCCTCCCTCCCTCCCTCTCTCTCTCTCTTTTCCTTCCTTCCTTCCTTCCTTCCTTCCTTCCTTCCTTCCTTCCTTCCTTCCTTCCTTCCTTCCTTCCTTTCTTCTTTCCTTTTTCTTTCTTCTTTCCTTTCTTTTTTGAGATAGGGTCTCACTCCATTGCCCAGGCTGGAGTGCAGTGGCACCACTGTTCACTGAAGTCTCAATTTTCCAGGCTCAAACTATCCTCCCTTCTCAGCCTCCAAAGTAGCTGCAACTACAGGCATGTGCCACCATGTCCAGCCACTTTTCTTTTTTTATGGAGAGAACAGGGTTTCGCCATTTTGCCCAGATTGGTTTCAAACACCTGGGCTCAAATGATGTGCCCATCTAGGCCTCCCAAGGTGCTGGGATTACAGGTGTGAACCACCCCACCTGGCCTAATGTTTTTCTCTTTTTTTAAAACTTTTGTTTTAAGTTCAGGGGTACAAGTGCAGGTTGGTTACATAGGTAAACTTGTATCATGCGGGTTTGTTATATGGATTATTTCATCACCCAGGTATTAAGCCTACCACCCATTAGTTATTTTTCTTGATTCTTTCCCTGCTCCTAACCTCCACTCTCTGAAAGGCCCTAGTGTGTGTTGTTCCCCTCTACATGTCCATGTGTTCTCTTCATTTAGCTCCCACTTACACGTGAGAATATGCAGTACTTGGTTTTCTGTTACTGTGTGAGTTCATTAAGAATAATGTTCTCTAGCTACATCTATGTCCTTCCAAAGGACATGATCTCATTCCTTTTTATGGCTACATAGTATTCCATGGTGTATATGTACCACATCTTCTTTATCCAATCTACCATTGATGGGCATTTAGGTTGATTCCATGTCTCTGCTATTGCGGATAGTGCTCTAATGAACACATGCGTGCATGTGTCTTTATGGTAGAATGATTTATACTCCTTTACGTATATACCCAGTGATAGGATTGCTGGATTGAATGGTATTTCTGTCCTTAATTCTTAGAAATTGCCAGGGTTTTTCTTATCATTAGAAAGTTTTCATGTGTATTGGGGGAAGAAGACCACAGGGCTAAAATGCATTCTCACCACAGTGCATTGAGGGTATGTAGGATCAATATGAGTTACAACCCTTTATTTTCACCTTGATCACCTAGCTTGAGATAGTGTTTGTCAACTTTCTTCATTATAAAGTTATTTTGTTTGCCATCTTCATGCTGTACTAGTAGGAAGAAAGTCAATTTGTGTGGCACACAGTGAATGAGTAGATATTTTTGGTCTATCCCCTCTGGAACAGAGTATCTACTTAATTTGCTTGAAATTCTTCCACCTGGGAAATTTATCTACTGTCTCCCATTTATTTATTTAATAAATCATTTGTTTATATCAGCATGAAATCATGAATATTCTATACTTTGAGTTCAAATCCAATATTACTTTTTAAAAATCAAACTGTTCTGACTTTTTAGCTACTGGAAACTCTTTCAGTTGACTTTAGGATCCCTTTGACATACTACTATAATTGTGTGTGTTTGTGTGTGTGTGTGTGTGTGTGTGTGTGTGTATGTGTATGTGTATTTGTATGTGTGTTTTGAGCACTTTCTCAGTTTCTGGAACTACAATCTATTCCAGGCTCATATTGTATATTTTCTTTCCCAGTCCTAAAATCACTCATATATCCAAAAAGCCCTGGTTTATTTTATTGGACAATAGTATTAGAAACCAAGATCCTGGTGTGTTCATTGCTACTGGGGTATCATTATTTAATTGGTCTTTTCATCTTAAGAGCAAGGAGTTACAAGTGTGTGTACTAAGCCTTGTATATACACATATGCGTAAGTATTTTATATGTAACTTTATGTGTCTATGTTAAACTAAACATCAGTTTATACTGATACCTGCAGTTTTAATTCATCTTGTAAATCAATGTAGTCTTCTCTGTTTTATCTGTAACTGCGGAGACCAGCTCGGTCGGGGCGACCCTAACCCAGTGGCACTAGAGGAATTAAAGACACACACACACAGAAATATAGAGGTGTAAAATGGGAAATCAGGGGTCTTACAGCTTTCAGAGCTGAGAGCCTCGAACAGAGATTTACCCTCATATTTATTAACAGCAAGCCAGTCACTAGCATTGTTTCCATAGATATTAGATTAACTAAAAGTATCCCTTATGGGAAACGAAGGAATGGGCCGAAATAAAGGGATGGGTTGGGCTAGTTATCTGCAGCAGGAGCATGCCCTCAAGGCACAGATCGGTTATGCTATTGTTTGTGGTTTAAGAATGACTTTAAGGGGTTTTCCGCCCTCGGTGGGCCAGGTGTTCCTTGCCCTCATTCTGGTAAACCCACAACCTTCCAGCATGGGCGTTATAGCCATCACGAACATGTCACAGTGCTGCAGAGATTTTGTTTATGGACAGTTTTGGGGCCAGTTTATGACCAGGTTTTTGGGGGCCTGTTCCCAACATGAAACCTTACATTTGAACAATAATGAGTCTAGCTTCTAGCATCATTATCCATTTACTTACCATACACTGAATTTCAGCGTACATTATTAATCATTAAATTCCTCTACACATAAAACAGTTACACACAAATAGTTATTTCAGAATTGTTAGAGCATATCCTTTTATCAACTTTATCAACTATATTACTGTGCTTACAGTGCTTTTTGCTTTTTTTCTTATATGTGTCACTCATTTCTGAAGTAATTTTAGTAAACATCTTTCTAAAAATCTACCATAGATTTGTTTCAATCTTTAAAAAAAGGATTTTATGGGTTTAAAAATAATATTTTGTATTTCATTCTGGGATCCTCCAGTCTCCTAAATAACTTTTTTATTGATCATATTTTTTTTTTTTTTTTTGAGACGGAGTCTCGCTCTGTCGCCCAGGCTGGAGTGCAGTAGCCGGATCTCAGCTCACTGCAAGCTCCGCCTCCCGGGTTAAGCCATTCTCCTGCCTCAGCCTCCCGAGTAGCTGGGACTACAGGCGCCCGACACCTCGCCCGGCTAGTTTTTTGTATTTTTTTAGTAGAGACGGGGTTTCACCGTATTAGCCAGGATGGTCTCGATCTCCTGACCTTGTGATCTGCCCGTCTCGGCCTCCCAAAGTGCTGGGATTACAGGCTTGAGCCACCGTGCCCGGCTTATTGATCATAAATTAAAGTTTACTCTTTGTGGTGTAAATTTCATAGGTTTTGACAAATGCTGAATGTCTTGTATTCACCATTACAGTATCACTCAGAATACTTTCACCACAGTAAACAAAACTCTTGTTATTCCCCAACTCAGCCTGAGTTCATGATAACTACTAATTTATTTTCATTTTTTTATATTGATTTACTTTATTTTTTACTTTATTTTTAAAACAGTATTAGGTTCACAGAAAAATTGAGTAGCAAATATAGAAGGTTCTCATATACCCCCTTGCCCCTCCCAGTCTCATATTATTAACATGTCACATTAATATATTAATATATAATAACATATTAATGTGATGTTAATATTGCATTCTATATTATGAAATATGTTGACTCATTTGTTACATTGATGAGTCAGTGTTGATTCATCCTTAACTCTATCATTTACATTATAGTTCACTCTTTGCATTATATATGCTATCAGTTTTGACAAACGTATGACCTTAATCCACCATTACAGCATCATATAGAATAATTCCTGTGCTCTAAGAAATTACCTGTTCTCTACATAGTCATCTTACACCCTCCCCAGCCCACTGACCACCCTTGATCTTTCTATTGTATCCATAGTTTTTCTTTCAAGAATGGCATATAACTGGAATCATTATGTTCCATTTTCATACTGGCTTCTTTCACTTAGCAATATGTGTTTAATTTTCTTGCAGTGTGTTTGTTCATTCACCTACTGAAGGACATTATAGTTCCTTCCAAGTTTTAGCAACAATGAATAAACATGCTATAAACATTCATATGCAGGTTTTTATGTGAACAGGTTTTAAAGGCATTTGAGTAAATACCAAGGAACACAATTGCTGTATGATATGGCATGAATATATTTAGTTTTGTGAGAAACTGCCAAACTGTCTTCCAAAGCGGCAATTCTTTAATGTGAGTAACTCTACCTTACCATTGGAGAGAATAGGTCATGACTTGAAAATTTCAAAGCACGTGAAGGGCAGTCCTTGCAGAAAGATGCTGCATTAATTTTCCTTTATTTTTATCCCTTTTTAAGAAATAGTTTTAAATTAATTTAATAGGTGAAAGTCATTGTTTTATTTATTTTTTCATCCTTAGTGCTTATGTCTATCTTCCAAGCAAAGCATTTTACATCAAATATATAAAGATTAAATAACCAATACTGTGGTTTGAATGTTTGTCAACCCCAAAACTCATGTTGAAATTTAATCGCCAATGTGCTAGTTGAGAAGGAGGGCCTTTGAGAGGCGATTGGGTCATGAAATCTCTGCCCTTATGAATGAATTAATGTATTCATGAATTAGTGAGTTAATTGGCTATCGTGCGAATGGGACAGGTGGCTTTAAAAGACGAGAACCCTGAACTCAGTCCTCTCACCACATGATGCCCTATGCTGACTTTGGAGACTGCCGAATCCCCACCAGCAAGAAGGCCCTCACCAGATGCAGCCCTTCAACTGTGGACTTCTCAGTTTCCAGAACCATATCAAATACATTTATTTTCTTTATAAATTACTCAGTTTGGGGTAGTTTGCTACAAACAACAGAAAACATACTTAGGAAATCTCTTACTGTAGAATTGAAATTACAGGAATTTTTGGAGAGAAGAAGAAAATGAAAGAAATTTTCTCTGATTAATTGATGAACACATTATATCTAAGTGAAATAATATAAGATAAATATAAAACATTACATTACTGAGTGCTAGGTTGTTTTATAAAGACTGTGATGTTAGAACTCAGAGCAAAGAGCAGGCAATTGTGTTCCAAGGATAGTGAGATCATGCTTGCTGTGGAAGCTAGAAATCTGGAACCCAAGAAAAGCCTAGGAAGGATTTTAAGAAATGGAATACTAGAAAAGGAAAAGGGCTTGACAGAAGAGAAGTCTCAATGTTTTTTCTTTGTTAACTATTTCTTGAAAAGAAAGAAAAGAAACCATGTAATTTACTATGTAATTCAGAGTCAGTCTGCTATAAAGTTAGTTTTTAGAATTTTTATTTTAACAACTTAGGAATTATAGAAAATTTGCAAAAAGTATTGTAATTTTCACAGATCCTTCACTCAGTTTTCTTCTAATGTTAACATTTCATAAAATTTGCTCCTTTCTCTCCTCTTTCTTCCTCATATATGTGTGTTTGTATACACATGTACACACAATGATGCACACAAACGCCCAATTTTCTGAACATTTGTGAGTAAATCAGAGATACATTGCCTATTTACCCTCAACTCAAATGCGTATTTCCTAGTAACAAGGGCAATATCTTACATAACCCCTGTACACTTATAAAAATTAAGAATTAAAATTATGTCCTAGAATCTAAAGACCTTATTCAATTTGTCCATTTTTCCCACTGATGTTGTTCAAAGCAATCCAGGATGGTGTGTTGCATTTCCTTATCATGTATCTTAATTATAATTTAAATTGGGATCATTTCTCATTTTATTTCAGCTGTATTCAGGTATAATTGATAAAAATTGCATATATAAGGTGTATAATTTGATGGCTTGGTATACATGTGCATCATTAAATGATGACCACAGTCAAGTTAGTTAACATATTCCTCACCTCACAAAATTATTTTCTTTTTTCTTAATATTTTATGATAATTTTTTAAGAGATCATTCATTTTGTAGAATATCTTGCAGATCTTGTTTGTCAGGTGTCTGTTCATGATTAAATTTGTGGTATGTTTTTGGCAGGAATATTACTGGAGTGATGTTATATCTTTGTCAGACAACATACATGGAGTCATACAATATATATTTGGCCTGCATTGGTGAGAATAATAGATTATAACTTACAGAATACAATTAGAGTCTATAAGTACCTGTGACATAAATAAATGAATACATAATTAGGAATTAAAAATCCTTCTTTAAAACAGAATAAAACTGTTATACATAAATTTAATGACGAAAGTAGAAAATCACCATTTGGAAACTATCACAAGAATCAGTTAATTAGGCAAGAATAAATGATAGAGCCTAAAGAGAGTGAATCTAGGAGAAACAAAATATTTTCATTGTCTCAAAATATCTCCCCATGAAACATTTATTCATTACAAAAGAAAAAATACTAGCTTTACATTATATAAAACTGGAAGATACCATCTAAACCAAGTGATTAAAGTAAACTTTTATTCTTAAATAAAAATTACTAGTATTTCTGAAGGACATTGTAAATAAGTTCATATTTATTTAAAATTACCTTACTAAAGACAATCTAAAATGGTAGACAACAACCAATATTATAATTTTGATCATGATTAGCAACTATGTAAAATGATAATTTCTTAGCACAGTTAATTGGTAAGTACATTTCTATTTTTGATATCTTTCAGGAAAACTTGCAGAATAAGCCTTCAGTCTTCATTTTGACTTTTCAAAATGAATTTTTAAATTCATTTCTCTTGACACTCTGGATATAATCAGAGAAAAATCTCGTCCAGATTTCAAGAAAGTGAAAATACATCAGAGAAAAAAACACAACCAAGTCCCATTACATATAATTAAGTCAATTCTGCTCAGTTACACTTTAGTAAAATCATGGCATAGCACTACTTTCCTAGAATAATGAAAAGAAGAAAAAGAAGTATTCAATAACACTTTGTAATCTTCCTCAGAAAAGGAAACATATACATTTTAATTGGAATGAGAGAGAAGACAAAGGATTTTGTTATATCAGTTACTACTTTAAGGGAAATTATTAGCATATCCGAAAAAGGAATGCATTACAGTTAACAAAAGGAGTCAGAAATCATATTTTTTAAGACATGTCATAGGAGAATGAAGATATGAGATAGTCCTGATGCAATTAACTGAGACGATCAATGAAATAGATGTTGATTCCAAAATGTCTGAATAATTTAGGTCATTTTAATTCCACGTTTATTAAGAAAAATTAAAAGTGAAGGCAAGTACTAAAAGGAAGGAAAAAAAATTAAAAATCAATAGAAATCTTACCAAATTAAATAATATTTCACAAAAAGAATGGCTGCCATAAAAGTCATTGATTACAGCTAGTCATGACTCATTTTCAAAAAACGTATTTATTGAAAGCTACCTGGCCGGGCGCGGTGGCTCAAGCCTGTAATCCCAGCACTTTGGGAGGCCGAGGCGGGCGGATCACGAGGTCAGGAGATCGAGACTATCCTGGCTAACACGGTGAAACCCCGTCTCTACTAAAAAAATACAAAAAACTAGCCGGGCGAGGTGGCGGGCGCCTGTAGTCCCAGCTACTGCGGAGGCTGAGGCAGGAGAATGGCGTAAACCCGGGAGGCGGAGTTTGCAGTGAGCTGAGATCTGGCCACTGCACTCCAGCCTGGGTGACAGAGTGAGACTCCTTCTCAAAAAAAAAAAAAAAAAAAAAAAAAAGAAAGCTACCTTAGTTCGATCTCATTAACTAAAATTGGTTTAGTTTCTCACTACTATGAAGAAATACCTGAGACCGGGTAATTTATAAAGGAAAGACGTTTAATTGACTCACAGTTCTGCATGGCTCGGGAGGCCTCAGCAAACTTACAATCATGGCAAATGGTAGCTCTTCACAGGGTAGCAGGAGAGAGAATGAGTGCTGAGTGAAGGGGGAAGCTCCTTACAAAACCATTAGATCACATTAGAACTCACTCACTATCAAGAGAACAGTATGGAGGAAACCACCCCCATGATTCAATTATCTCCACCTGGTCCTACCCTTGACACGTGGGAATTATTACAATTCACTGTGAGATTTGGGTGGGGACACAGAGCCAAACTATATCAAAACCCATTACTGTTTTCAATTATTTAGAAAGAATACCGGCATGGCAAGTATAGAAGCTTCATAGCAAACACTGAGCTGCTGAAGAATCTTCCCAAATAACTAAAGCATGTTTCCTTAAAGACCATATCCCACAGTGAAGACAAATTGAGGACAAAATAACAGAGTAATGTTCAACAAGTGGTAACTTGACTCCCTTGAATTTATTAGTGGAACTGAAAGTTTGTTTTATGAGTCTTCTTTTGTATTTTTGTTTGGTTTTTGCTTTGTTTTGTTTTGTTCATTTGTTTGTTGTTGTTGTTGTTTGAGATGGAATCTTGCTCTGTCTCCCAGGCTGGAGTGCATTGGCATGATCTCGGCTTACTGCAACCTCTGCTTCCCAGATTCAAGCAGTTCTCCTGCCTCAGCCTCCTGAGTAGCTGGGACTACAGGCGCACACCGCCACGCCCGGCTAGTTGTTTTTTTGTGTGTATTTTAGTAGAGATGGGGTTTCATCTTGTTGCTCAGGCTGGGTCTCAAACTCCTGAGTCAAGCAATCCACCAGCCTCGGCCTCCCAAAGTGCTAGGATTACAGGCAGGAGCCACCACGCCTGGCCGAATCTTCTCTTCTGAGTCAGTCACCAGGTTACTGTGAGTATAGAATATAGCTAACAAAGGAAAATGTAAAGAATTAAGGACTGGAGAAATTTACTCAAAGAACTCCTTAGTTAGATTGTCTCTACATTGTAATTATATAATTTATTATGCCATTTCATATATCTAAAATTTCTCAGAAAGTATATTTTTGAAGTACTCTCTAATTATCTGTTTTACTCTTCTGTGCAAATTGGCATTTTATAGAAATATTTTCCTGAATATTATCTAGATTTCAAAAGTTTTCTATAATTGATTATATAATACAGTAATGAATAATCCAAACCAATAAACCATCTCTAAAGCTATTTGTATTTTGTCCCTTGGCTTACATTTTTTTTTTCATTATGCCTAAACATACTTAGATCAAGAATTGCATCTAATTTTAAAAGTATTGGGGTAGACAGTGCATTGTTTGGAAATGAATGATGTATTTTCTTGATGCAATATGTGACTACCTTAATAATGAGGCAAATAGGGTAACGAACAAGTGGGATTGTAATGAGAAATGGAGGATCAGAAAAGATTACATATTGGAAGAAAGTTTGTAATTTTTTTCTGAAAAAAATAGCATATTTTCTATTCATTGAAAAGAATTGCAATAAGAGAAGGTGTAAGAAAAATGGGATATGTTCTAGAAAGGATGACCAAATATGTCATGAATATGGTAATGTACAAAGAAAGTTACTGTTTTATTCTGTAATTACTAAGTAGGAGGATTTTCATATTTCAAAACATGAAACAAGAAGAAGAAAGACTAATTATTAAGCAAACTGTAGAATAATAGAGTTTTAGTTTGTACAATAACCTACACATCAGTTAGCCTTTCAAGAATTACTGAATTTAAATTGCCATTATTGTTCATGTGACATCTTCAGTATTCGCCCCGCCTCTCATACAACTTGAAATGCCAAAATGTGACTGTAGATGCAGGTAGTACTTGCTTCTTGGCATTCATGCTTTTTTTTTTTTTTTAGAAAATGACGAATTCAGTATTACAATTTTCATTGTCTTTAGAGAAAACAATTCAGAACTAAAGAAAAAGGAAAAAAAGCCTCAAACTAATTAGCTTTGAAAACCATTTACTGCTCCTCATCTTTGTCCTCTTCTTGTTATTACAAAATAAAGCTAAAGTACTCTGATTTTAACAAAAAAGAAAGGCCTCATTTAAAATAGAATCATGCTGCCTAAATTGTGCTCCAAACAAAGATAATAATTTATCTTATTTATATTATCAAATATTTAAAATCATGCTCCTCAACATATCGGTTTGAAATTTATTCATTTTAAATCCATTTTGTGAACGTGTGGTTGAGATGCAAAAAACTGTACATATTTAATATGCACAATTTGATGAGTTGCAAATAAGTATACACCCCTGAAATCATCAGCACGGTCATAGCCACAAATATATCTATCACCTCCAAAAGTTTACTCTCACTCTTTTTATTTCTATTTATTAATTTCTTACTGGTATGAACACTTAGCATAAGATCTACTCACTTAGCTAATTAAGTACTCATTAAAGTATTGTTAAGTATGACACTATGCTATACGGTACATTTCCAGAATGTATCCATCTCAAATCACTGAGACTGAATACTTTTAGAATATCCTGACTGTTATTTGGATCCTTACTCTTTTGAGACACCTACTCTATGTCAAATATATCTCTTACCATTTTAAATTCCAAAATGTTTATAGTTCTTAACAAATGTTTAGAATCATTTAAAATAAACACCATAGGAACAATAAACAATATAAGTCCAAACAGTATCTAGTTTTAATGCAATGCTGTTTATTTAAAGTTTAGTTGATACATAAACTATTTATTGGCTATAAAATTTTGGCTGCATTGCATCAAACTTTTTTTTTAAAAAAAAAACTACATTTGCTGCTCTCATAGGATTGTGAACATTTATTTCATATAATACTTAGATGAACTTCATCTAGAAAGATATATGTTGTTTACTCTTTATACCTTAATCTCTCTTCTTCTCTTTCCCCTCTACTCCCATTCTTTTTTTTTTTTTTGTATATGTTTCTTCCATATTTTCCTCAAATTATCACTTATTTCTTTTTTTCTTCCTCTATGTTGCTTGTGAAGCTCCTAGTATTAGCCCTTCTTTCTTATCCATTAAAGAAGCAATAGAATCTTTCTAGGTAAATCTTGGATAAGCATAAATCTTTTTCCTAGAGATGGTGTTCACATTATAGAAAGACCAAACAATACACCTGTGGGTGTGGCCTGGGCAAGACTTCTCATACCACCACTGACAAAGGACTAGTTTGATTTATTTTAACCCATGGCAGACAGATTTATTTTATTTAATTATTTATTTATTTATTTATTTATTTATTTATTGAGTCAGAGTCTCACCCTGTTGCCCAGGCTGGAGTGCAATGGCACGATCTCGGCTCACTGCAACCTTTGCCTCCTGGGTTCAAGTGATTCCCCTGCCTCAACCTCTCGAGTAGCTGGGATTACAGGCGCACGCCAACACGCCTGGGTAATTTTTTGTTATCTTTGGTGGAGATGGGGTTTCACCATGTAGGCTAGGCTGGTCTCGAACTCCTGACCTCATGATCTGCCCGCCTCAGCCTCTCAAAGTCCTGGGATGACAGGCGTGAGCCACTGCACCCAGTCAGATTTTTAAAAATAAAATACAATTACGAAACTTACTAAAATAGAAAGTGAAAAAAGCAATTATAAAATATAAGTTTCACTATGAAAGTGGAAACCATTCTCAACAAACTAACACAGGAACAGAAAACCAAACACCACACGTTCTCACTCATAAGTGGAAACTGAACAATGAGAACACATGGACACGGGGAGGGGAACATCACACACTGGGGCCTGTCATGGGTGGGGATTAAGGGGAGGGATAGCATTAGGGCAAACAACTAATGCATGCAGGGTTTAAAACCTAGATAATGGGATGATGGGTGCAGCAAACCACCATGGCACATGTATACCTATGTAACAAACCTGCACATTCTGCACATGTATCCCAGTACTTAAAGTATAATAATAAAAAAAAACAATAGATTCAATAAACACAAATTGTTCTCCAAAACTGCGATGTCACTGTACCCTTATTCTCACTTTCTATACCTACCCTGGTTAGGTATAGAACTGGTTACTAAGAGCTCACACTGGCCCTGCAAACACAGACAGTGGTTTCAGCAACACTGAGCTGGGAACATGTTAGAGGACTGCCTGGTGGTCTTGTTTAGGCTCAATGAGAAGATGGGAACTAAAGATGTCCTTGTTTCCTTAGCTACCAAAGCGTATTAGGGAGGATTTATTCCAAGAC
Organism: Rhinopithecus roxellana; assembly: GCF_007565055.1. Taxonomy (NCBI): domain Eukaryota; kingdom Metazoa; phylum Chordata; class Mammalia; order Primates; family Cercopithecidae; genus Rhinopithecus; species Rhinopithecus roxellana. Next base: position 67,877,337 of record NC_044554.1, read on the forward strand.
TCAGGGAGTAAAAGCATACAAGAGTATTACCCACTTCTAGGTATTAGAATGAAGTTCCCTTTCTAAGACTAAAAGAAAACATTTCAATAAAATAGTAAAACTCTCATTTTAAGATGATTTATCTTTTAGTAAAATATCTGTGTAAATTAACCAATAAATCACATCCCAATAATTAGAGCTTGTACATTAAAGTTTAGTTATTCTGTAAATAGGTTACTAAGTAGCTACTGTGCTGAAAAACACACTAAAAGAAGAGTTTTTGTTTTTGTTTTCATTTTTTTAAGTCAGTGGATAACTATACCATTTTAAGGTTAAGAGGAAATTTTAAAAGCAAAGACAAAAATATTGACACTTTTAGTGGTAGCAAAAAGAAAATTTGAATAGCAAGCATCTATTTAAAAGCCATCAAACCAATTATTCTTGATATTGGCAACTAATCAGCATAATCTAGAGAGCATTTTTAAAATCCCCCTGTTTCTGCTACCTTACCACCTAAGAAACTGATTCAATTGCTTTGGTTCAAGGCCTCAGTATTTTTGAAATTTTCTGAGTGATTTTAATCTGCTGTCTGGTTTCAAAACCATCACGCTAGAGTACAAGTTCTTCCAAAATTTTTCATTCATCTCGCCATCCCTGTGTCATATAGTAGATATGTGATATAATGTTACATATATATGTGTGTAACATTCATGTGTGTGTATAGACACACACAGACATACACACATGTGAACCCCAGTCATATAACAGCTATTCAATAAGTGATTATTGATTCGATGACTGACTCACTTTTATTCTTCTCCTTTAAAAATCCCTAAACTTTCAATAATTGATAATGACAAAATTATATCTTTATACTAGGAAAAAAAAAAGAATTTAGATAACTCCTTAGAATTTACAAGTCTACATAAACATTGATTTTATTTATTTGATTTGAAATTCAATTCTAGTAGTAGGATTAATAGTGCTTCTTCATATAAAAATATCATGTGTAATAATTTTGTATTATATAACTTGCTCTTTAAATACCCTTTTGTGTATAGGATAGTCATATAAAATATAGGTTAAATATACAAAACATTCTGCAAAAACCGAAGGAGAAATGAGAGTGAAAGGAAAACAAAATGACCTCATTCATGTTTTAAAATTAGTAATGGTACAGTTATTCTCTGATGCTACTTAGTAGATAATTTTGTATTCATTTTATTTATTTGCATGTGTTTTCCAACAATTAGAATGTCTTAGCAAGATAATTTCCAACCAAGTACAGAGACGGAGGACAACATACCATAGGGTGATCTGAGCACTTTTAATTTGAGAGCTCAATGGAGTAGGAAAAAAAAAAAAAAACTTCCAAGACAAGGGGAAAAATATTGCACTAGATAAACCTTTGCTTTGTCTATTGAGAGCTGACAAAGAAGCATGTGACATTTTTGGCACAGTGACTATTCTTTGTGTGGTGGAAGTGTGTTGGAGGAGATGGCAAGTGTTTCCATCACAAAGTCTCCTAAATAGCATATCTTAGAACAAATTGTTTGGCTCTTTACAAATACTAAAATAGTAATGATGGATGCAATGATGCATCCTCACAGAATCATTAATGTGTATTTCTTTTGTCCATGAATATAAGTAGTTGGATATACATAACTTGATACTCTTAAAGTTTCTAGATTTTATATAATATGTTGTAATCCTACCTGGTGTGCTACCTTAACACTGGATTGGTGTTAATTACATTGCCATTTGAACGTTTTGAACTCCTGCTAATTACAGTATTTGAGAAAATAAACTGTTGGCATATTCCCCTTTGCTTCCAGCTCCTATTCTCAACTATCCTTTGCAGCAAAATTTCAGTTTCACTCTGCTAATTCTCTGTACTCAGAAACCTGATGATATGTTACTGTATCTTAGTCACCTCCTTTAGCATGTGAATCTTATTTAATATCTAGATGGTTTAGAGGCTTATCTGATTATTGGAAACTGTTTAAGAAAGAAAGAAAGGAAATCAGGGATTCTCATTTAAATTCCTCATACTTTCAGCTTACTATTTCAAAACCATTTTAAAATATATTTGAAACTTAATCTTTATGTTGGGAAAGTGAAAAGGATACCATCCACTTAAAATGGAATTCATGACTTGTTTCCATTGTTATGGATGTGAAAGAAAAAACAAAACAATACTCTGATTTGTAACATCTGCCAGCTTTGGTGCTGTAAGTATTTCCATCATAACCTACTATAAACTACCAAACTGATGTTGACTGTTCTGCAAAGTTCTGAAGATTTGGAAATTGAATCCTCTAAGTTACTACAAGTTAGCGCCAGCACAATACTCTGTAACTGCTGTTTATCCCTTTACACACACAGTTTTTGAATGTCTCTTACATTCAGATATCTAATTAATGGAAATTTATCTTCTGTGGTAAAAGATGGCTACTCTCTCCAGGATAGTAGGGCATTTGACATTCAGAGAAGATCACTTTTTTTTTTTTTGGATACAGAGTCTCGTTCAGTCACCTAGGCTGGAGCGCAATGGCGCCATATTGGTTCAATGCAACTGCTGCCTCCCGGGTGCAAGAGATTCTCCCGCCTCAGCCTCCCAAGTAGCTGGAATTACAGGCACCTGCCATCATTCCTGGCTAATTTTTGTATTTTTGTAGACACAAGGTTTTCCCATGTTGGCCAGGCTGGTCTTGAACTCCTGACCTCTGGTGATCCGCTTGCTTCGGCCTCCCAAAGTGCTGGGATTATATACATGAGCCATCTCGCCCAGTTACAAATTTCATTTCATACATGAAATTCATGTGTTTCATGTTATAATACCAGTTTTGGTAAGAATTACAACGTGAAACACATGCATTTCATGTATAAAATGAGATTTGTAATTATCACTAAAAAATTACAGCTCACATGCTACACTCTGTTTTCTTGTTTTAAGTTTTAATCTTCAATAAAAATTCCAAATTACTGCATAGAATAATGGAATATAATTACCTGAGTATGATTGTTTTATCTTTATAGCCACTGTGCCATCATAATTTGCTTCTAATTTATTGTATAAATGTAGAAATATGTCCCACACAGGTTGGAAATATGAACCTCTTGAAGCAAGCTCATCAAATTCTAAAATCATCAGGATCTTCCTACTCAAAAAACAAACACAGGTATCTGAGGATGAATAGACAGAGGCTGACTGAGTAATTAGAAGTTCCATTAATTAAGCTCCATGCAGAAGGCAATGTTCATAAAGGTAATAAAACAGTGCTAATGCGCACTGTTAAAATCAGACGGATTTTGAGAAAACACATTTCATTTGAATTTCCCTAACTAACCTCAGATATTCATGGAAAATGAGATGCTGTATTTTATTTACTTACTGTGCCAGCTACCAATTTGTTGCCTCGGAACTCAAAATCCACCTTTCCTTGACTGCTCTGTGGCAATGGAGCTGGAGCCTGCAAATGCTTTCCCCTTGTCAGATAGCCTGGCCCTGGAGAGACACCGGAGGAAGAAAGGATTTCTCTTCCTCAACCCAGTGCAACCCTTTCATCAGACATCTGCAAATTGGGCTTTCTTTTTCTTTTTTTCAGTAGTGTACTGGACAACTTCTCCTGGCATATGTTTCCAGTGTGGCTGTGGCTTCACAGCAGAGTGGGAGTCAGAGTCGGGCAGGGCACTCATGAACAGTTTCCCATTTTATACACACTCCCATCGGATGGGCTTGTAGTGGAATGCTGCCAGTGAGGCACCTGCCTTTGGATGGCTCTTCCAGCATCCACACTGGCAGCTTTGCAGTGAGCTGCAGGTGCGCACTCCACTGAGGAGAGCTTCTTGACAGCATTGATATTCAGGGAGTCTTGAAAGCATCCCAGTGAACCTCTTCATATTCGACTGAACTGCGGCAGTACCCACTTCAATACTGTCTGGATATCGGCCCTGATAAGAGCTGGACTTTGCTTGAGTGTTTTATCTCTGTCCTAGAAGTGGTAACCTCTCTTTATTCTTGTGTCTCTTTCACTCTTATTAGACAATCCCCATTACTCCAATCTTCTGTTAATAGTATTTTTTATTAAATTTTGTCTCTGTAAATAACTGTAGTTTCTGTATCCTGATAGGACCCTGATTGATACATCTATATTCAGAAACCCCAAAATAGCTCACTCTTTCCTATTTGTCTACACTTAGCACATGAGTCTTATTTAATGACATTATCATGCTATTCAAAGCCATTTATCTAAGCACAGGTCCCTCATCTAAACCACTAAAACTTCAACTGGGAACTTCAAATTCCTCTTTTCAAAATTTCTCAATTTAGTCAGCAAAGATTTTTGAGAGAATATTTTATCACTGCTATTATTCAGACTTGTCAGTATATGGTAGCAATAAAAAGCACACTTTTTTGAATTTTTTTATTCCTAATTTTAAACACAATTGTAACATTTTCTACAGGAAAAGCACCTCTTTTTTCAGGCATAATTGCTATGCAAAAATCAACATATATTTAATATACAGAATTCAATGAGTTTGGGCATGTGCATGAACCATGAAACCATCACCACAATCAAGGTAAATAGACATAGCTATCAACTGCAAGTTTCCTTGTGTCCCTTTGCTTTCTGTTGTTTTGTGGTAAGAACATTTAACTAGGCTCCGCCCTCTTAACAACGCTGTCGTGCTTATTACACTATTATTGACTATAGGCGCGATTCTATACAGCACAGCTCTGTAAATAATTCATCTTGCATAATTGTAACTTTAAACTAATTGAATAAAAATTTGCCATTTCCCCAACTCATTTTCCCTTTCCTCTAGCAGGCAGCCCCTGGTAACCACCATTCTATTCTCTGCTTCTGTGAATTTGACAGTTGTAGGTAATTCACATAAGTAGAATAATGCAGCATTGGTCCTATGATTGACTTATTTCTCTTAGCATAACACTTCTTCAGGTTCATCTGTGTTGTCACAAATAGCTGGGTTTTCTTCTTTTTAAAGACTGAACAATATTTAATTGTATGTATGCACCATATTTTTTTGTTTAAAAATGAGGTCTTACTCTGTCACCCATGCTGGAATGCAGTGGGGTGATCCTAGCACACTGCAGCCTTGAACTCCTGAGCTTATGTGATCCTCTCATGTCAGCCTCCCAGTAGCTGAGACTGCAGGTGTATGCCACCACATCTGGCTACGTTGTCCAGGCTGATCTCAAACTCCTGACCTCAAGTGATCCTCCAGCCTCAGACTCCAAAATATTAGGATTACAGGTGTGAGCCACTGTGTTCAATCTCCCACAGTTTTAAATCAATTCACCAATTAATGGACATTTGGGTTTTTCCATATCTTGCTATTGTGAGTAATGCTGCAGTAAACACTGGAGTGCATATAACTCTTCAAGATTTCAATTATCTTGGGTCGATACCCAGAAGTGGGATTATGACATAATATGATAGCCTGGTATTAGATAGCCTGGTACGGGCTAAATATGATGATATCAAAAGCTGAATGCAGAGGTGGGTCTATGTTTTGTGCGAACTGAGACATAAACAATTCTATTTTAATTTTTTGAAGCGCCTCCATATCGGTTTCCACAGTGGCTGCACCATTTTACATTCCACCAACAATGCCAGCTGGCTTCAAATTTCTCCATTTCCTCATTATCACTTGTTACTTTTAAAAATATGATCCTATCCTGACAGGTATGACATGATATCTCACTGTGGCTTTGAGTTGCATTTTTTCTGATCATTAATGATATTTTTTCTGATCTTTAATGATCATATATCTGTTGACCATTTATACATCTTCTTTAGAGAAATGTCTATTCATGTCCTTTGCCTGCTTTCTAATCAGGTTATTTTTTGTGGGTGCTACTGAGTTGCAGATATACCTTATATATTTTGGATATTAACCCCTTACAAGAGAAATGGCTTGCAAATATTTTCTCCTATTCTGGAGATTGCCTTTTCATTATGTTAATGATTTCCTTGCAGAAGTCTCTTAATTTGATGTCGTCCCACTTATCTATTTTTGTTTTTATTGCTTGTGCTTTTATCATGTCCAAGAAAAATTATGTCAACAAGGTTTTACCCCTATGTTTACTTGTAGGAGTTTTACAGTTTCAAGTACACTGAGTTGATTTTTGTGATTGGTATGTGGGTCCAATTTCACTCTTTTTTCATGAGTGATAGGGAAAAAGGAAGAAGAAATGCAATTCCAGCTTAATTCACCAATATGAGAGTGGAAAGAGACAAGATTCATAAAGGCGATGAGGACTAAATAACATGATGTCTTTTAAACTAGAATCTAAACTATAGTAATGGGTTTAGATTCTACTCTACTGATTGATAGAAAGCGATTAGGAAGACTTAAAAAAAAGAATGATATGGTCTAATTTATCTTTTCGAAAAATTACCCTGGAGGCTATACCTATTTACTGCATCAGAGGAAAACACCTATATTTTTCTATCCCTAATATTATAGCTCCATCCCAGACCTTTCTAGTGAAATTTCTTTCAGTATATCCCATTGCCTCCTTGACTTTTCCTTTTGGAACACTAATAGACATCCTAAACTTATCTTGTCCACAACTGAGTCCCTGATAGGCTGCCATAGCAGTTTCTTATGGAGTAATTTTAATTCACTTACCTTCCACAACCAGACAAGAGTAAAAATAATTGCTTTGGCTGTGAGAAGAGTAGAGGATAGGTAGAACCCCAGAGAAGTTAGAAATATAAACTGGGCCTCTGGACATTTACAAGCCCAAATCAAATCACAGAGTAGATCTGAGAACCATAAGTACCTAAAAGTCTTCTGTGGGACCCTTATCCTGGGCCACAGAGATCCTCCACATGTAAGTTCCTGAAGAAACCTAGCATCACACAATGGACAAAGCCTCCTTGTAAACAAGAGTAGAGTAAGAATAAGCAGAAATAACAAATTAATAAATAGAGCACTAGAACTTTAAACAGTGGAATTATCAAATAATACAACAAAATAGCAATGCCTCTTATTTTTTAAGAAATAAAAATCAAGATTGATAACACCTTCAGGGAGCAAGAAACGTAACAAATGACATAACATACTTTAAAAAAGGAACCAAATTGAATTTCTGGAATGGAAAACACAACAATTGAAATTGAAACTCAAGGATAGATTAAGGAGATTGAATAGAGTTTAATAGAAAATTATTGAACTTTAACCAGTGTTTAAAATAATTATCAAAAAAGAGACAGAAATGAAGATTAGAATGATGAGCGTAAGTGATACGAAGAATAGTGTGATATGTAAGATCAGAGTTCTAGAAGGAGAAAAGAATGTAACATAGAAATTACCTGAAATTGTGATAGCTCAAACATTTTCAATACTAATAACGTATATTAATGGATTTAATGAATACCTAGAAGGTTTTTAAAAATATTCTTTAACTACACACCCAATTTTTCAGTAGCTACAATGGAAAGCAAAAATAAGCCATAATTCAATGTAATGAAAGAAAGTAACTGCCAACCTTGACCCATGTGCCCAGTACACTGCTTTTGGTTTTGTCTTTTATTTTTCAAGTAGAGGGCAAAACAAACTAATTTTGACCAAAAAAAAAAAAAAAAAAAAGCAGCTGAGTGTGCTATTAGCAGAAATCTATCAAAGAAAATTCTAAAAACATACTTCTCAGATGAGAAGAATATTTCAAAATAGAAAGTCTGAGATGTGAGAAGGCATGAAATTGTTCAATTTGTTTAAAAATATAAACGAGTTCCATAAAAATAAGCAAATTAGAAATTATCTTGCTCTTAATAAATGGTATTCTAATCGTTTATTGTTATAATTAATAAATTCATAAAAGATGACATTAAAATGCATAACACAATAACAAAACGATAGAAAAGTGGATACAATTAAACTGCACTGTTTTTGTTTTTATTTTCTAAAAAGGTAGTAATGATATCAATTCAACTTGCACAGTAGTATTTATGAATATTGTAATTTCTAACACAATGCATGACAAAATAGCAGACAAACTACTACAAAGACACATGCACACGTATGTTTATTGCAGCACTATTCACAATAGCAAAGACTTGGAATCAACCCAAGTGTCCATCAGTGACAGACTGGATTAAGAAAATGTGGCACATATACACCATGGAATACTATGCAGCCATAAAAAAGGATGAGTTTGCGTCCTTTGTAGGAACATGGATGCAGCTGGAAACCATCATTCTTAGCAAACTATCACAAGAAGAGAAAACCAAACACCGCATGTTCTCACTCATAGGTGGGAACTGAACAATGAGATCACTTGGACTCCGGAAGGGGAACATCACACACTGGGGCCTATCATGGGGAGGGGGGAGGGGGGAGGGATTGCATTGGGGAGTTATACATGACATAAATGACGAATCAATGGGTGCTGACGAGTTGATGGGTGCAGCACACCTACAAGGCACAAATATACATATGTAACAAACCTGCACGTTATGCACATGTACCCTAGAACTTAAAGTATAATAATAAAAAAAAAAAATTGAAAAAAAAATAGAAGATAAAAAGGAAATATGGGCTAACAATCATACATTCCAAAAATACAAATGGATAGATAAACAGGACAGGGAGCAAGAAGATTTTGTATCACTTCCGAACAGTAAATGTTACAGAGATTGTTAGAATAACTACGGAATACCTAATTAATTGCTTCTTTGCAAGAAATATTTCATAAACATAATGATATCAAAACCTGAATGCAGAGGTAGGTCTATGTTTTGTGCAGACTGAGATATATGCAATTTAGAGCACCTCCAAAAATATTAAAAATTATCAATGTAATGTTAGCTGCAAAAATAAATACTTAGAATGAGAAATTATAGATTTCAAACATGCATAAATACCACATACATCACAAATCAAGTAAAATAGTATAACTTTTTCTTTATTATTGATGGCAGTCTCAGGCCACCTGGCGCCAGCGGGCCATCTGGGGTCGCCATTGCCATCACACCAGCCGCTGCAGGGAGAACACGAGGAGGAGGTGGACACTCCCTGCCCTGCAGCCCGCCACCCTGAGGGCTGCAGCAAAGAGGCGGATGGATGCTGTGTTCCACTGAGTTAGTGAGAACCAGGGACAGGAGGGACCCCTGCCCCTTCCAAGGTGTAGGGGCGGGAGCTCCCCAGGTGCAACTGCAGCCACCCAAGCTGCAACTACAACGGGCACCCCTGTGCTCTTGGGAGCCTGGAGTAGGCAGGAGCAAGTAGTGGCTACTGATCTGGGCATCCCACTTCATGGAGCAATCAGGAGCCCTGTCCCCAGGGGAGCAGCTGCAGCCACCCAAACCTGGGCTGCAGACCCAGGCATCCATGTACTTCGGGGGGTCCTGGAAAGGCGCCCCTTTCCCTTGCAGGATGGGAGGGCAAGGAGTCCTGCTTCCGCTGCCTGACCTCTCCCCGCTCCTGGCTCCCACTCTGATCTCTGAGCGGGGTTGGGGCTGAGCCCGGGTGCTGTCACAGCCCAGCCTGGTGTATGCATGATGGAAGCAGTGCTGACATGCCAGCCCCCTGCCACCTAGGCTCCCGCCGGAGTTTGGGTATGAGGAGGGCGGGAGGGGAATCTGACAGTCAACTGAGGGAAGCTGGGTGTGGGCCTGCATGTGCTCTTTGGTATCAGCAGCCTGCATGCCATGGGCAGCCGCGGGAGGTAGACAGCCTCTTGGGCCGAAGTGGATGGGTCCCACGTAAGGCCCCACCATCAGGCTGGGCTGCTGGTCCCCCAGAAGAAATAGGGACTTGTGGTGTCTCCTCCAGGGTCTATGGCTACCCATGGACCAATCAGCAAGTACTTCCTGCCCTCTGATATCCATAAAAATCCCAGGCTTAGCCAAAGCAGGGCAGAGGAAGGAGAGAATGGACAGATGATAGGAAGACCAACAGCAGAGAGAAACTACCCTCTCTGCTGAGAATTTTAGAAACCTACAGGGAAGTAGGGCGGACCAGTAGCAGAGAGGAACTGCTCTCTCCAGGGCCTGCTCTCTGCTAAGAGCTTAACACTTGATGGGACAGCCTGACTACCAAGAGGAGCTACCCAGTGCTGGTCTCCTCTGAGCTGTTCTAACACTTAATAAAGCTCATCTTCCTCTTGCTCACACTTCACTTGTTTGCATACCTCATTCTTCCTGGATACAGGACAAAAACTCAGGCAAAGGTGCCATGAGCCACAGAAGTTTCCAGTCAGAAAATTGACATCCCAAAGATTCCATAACACTATTGCATATTGTGGCTGATTTTCATTATATTACAGATTATAGAAAAACAATTTTATTCATTATACTCTATCATGGTGGTTGTGATTATTAATAGTTTCCAAAATAAAATATTTCAGTTTCACAAGTGTTAATAGTTAATGCCACATCTCCCATTTCTAGCATAGGTATGCTTCTTTCCAGGGGCTAAGCTCTTTGGGATTTTCAGCCATTAGATAATATCCTGGTCTTCTTTCTGTCTCCTAAGCTCACTTAGCCAATTCTTAGGGAGAAAAGCTGCTTTAAAGCCTAGATCTTACTGGTTCCCTGGAAGCAACTCATCAGATCTTTCTCACTGTGGTCAAACTTAGGGGCCCAAGGTTCAATAAGACCCACCAAGGGCAGGCTGTCACAGGATACCCAGACAATCGATGCCTGTCAGTAGTGGCCCTTAGCTAGCTGGGAACCTCAATATCATTATCACAGTGTGAAGGATGACCCCCAGGCAGGGCCAGTACTCCATAATTCTGGTAGAAGGTAGAGAATAAGGATTCCTGTCTCTCCTGTATCTGCAGATATCACAGAAGGTAGGATTTCCCATGGTAAATCCATATCGAATTGAAAGTCAAATGAGAAAGAAAGATATCCTATTAATACATTAAGTAATGTCATTAACAATCCCAAAACTTTGATATTAATAGAGGAAAAAAAAAACAGCTTTCTTTTGATTAGTACCACTCGGTATTCCATAAATATGTACAATTATGTGTCAACTCAAAATAAAATAAAATAATTAATTTTAAAAATGTAAAAATTTAAATGTAATTAAAACATTTTGTAGCTACTGCGTATATATGTATATAGTAAAGTTCAAACAAAGCAAACTTACAGTCAGAAACTATTGCTGGATCTGGCCAGCAGCCTGCAATGCAAAGGGCTCTCTCTTTGTTCCCAGGCGGATCAGTAGGTCGAGAAATAATAGACACACACAAGACAGTGAAAGCTGGGTCCAGGGGGGGTCACTGCCTTCTGGTCCCGTGGTGCTGCCAATGCACTGGATATAACAGCATTTATTATTGAGTTTAGTGAGGGCAGGGGTAGGTTAGTGAGGGATTTAGGGTCATTTGATTATGAGGTGAGATGGTCACATAGGGATGAAGTAATTCTTAAACATAACATCTGTATGCAGAAGTACAGTATACAGAGATAAGAATTTACAATATAGTGTGTGCATCAGTAATTTCTAACAGAGTCTTAAAATAGAAACACAGTCTTTCCATAACCTATGATTAGCAAGATATTAATCAACAGTAACAGTTGCAGCAAAAGCTGCTTACAAACAATTCATAGAAACAGGACGGGAAGTTAGACAATCAGTTAGATCAGAATTTCTCAGAAGGGAGTATGCTTTAACTCTAAAGAGGCCTAGAAGAGCCGCAGCAAGATGAGGGCGTTTATAGCCCTATCTCATCCATATGGACAGGTGCCCCCCATGTGACCATTTATAGGCTCTCCACAAGGGTCTCCTTCCATTCCCAGAGCTATGAACATCTGCTTTTCTGGGATAGGAATCTTGGTGATGTGAAACCTCCCTGACTGCACGTCCATTCATAGGCTCTCTGCAGGGGGAAGCACATCACAGGCTGTTGGCTTATTCTGGCAGTCCAGCCTGGCATTGTCTTTACACAATCCTGCATGCAATTTTGTATCTACAATAATCAGGAGCATTCCATCTTTTATTCCACAGCAATAGTTTCAGGGGGGTCTCCCTACAAGAAACAATTTCTAAAGAAAAAAAGAATTACTTGCTAATAAATTAAGATTTATTTATTCAGTAAGCCATAACAATTTTGAATTTTTATGCCTAATGATATTAACTTAATAATACAAGCAATATTGAGAAATCTATAAGAAATAACAGACAAATCTATAATCATAGAAGTGGATTTCAGCCACTGCTAGATAAGGTAGACATAAAAGTCAGTAAGGTTGCAAAATGTGAGCAGAATGATTACAAATTTAGCAAGTTGGCTGGGTGCAGTGGCTCATGCCTGTAATCCCAGCACTTTGGGAGGCCGAGGCAGTTGGATCATGAGGTCAGGAGTTTGAGACCAGCCTGGCCAACATGGTGAAACCCTATCTCTACTAAAAATACAAAATTAGCCAGGAGTGGTGGTGCGTGCCTGTAATCCCAGCTACTCGGGAGGCTGAGGCAGGAGAATTGCTTGAATCCAGGAAGGGGAGGTTGTGGTGAGCCGAGATCACCTCACTGCATTCCAGCCTGGGCAACAGAGAAAGACTCTGTCTAAAAAAAATTAAAAAAATTTTAAAAATAAAAAATAAATAAATAAAAATTAACAAACTGCAGAATACACATTTTTCCTATTACACATGTAACATTGAAAAAGTGACCCACATGCTAGATCATAAAGAAAAATTCTACCTAGTCCATGATTAAAATTTGCAACAATGTTTTGGAGGTCTATTTGCTTGGTTTCCTTCCAATCTCTCTGACACACACACACACACACACACACACACACACACACACACACACAGAATGTGGTTCTAAAGTTGGTGGTGTCTTTGAAAGTATCCATTTCTCATCTTTTTACAATTCAAAACAGTTGTGTTATTTGTTGGTGTGGCTACTCTACTATAGAATAATTACTGTAAGAAAAAGAAAATCATGTAGATGAATGCTAAGACTTAAGACAGGAATGGTAACAGACATCACAGAGGCCTAGAAGTCCATTATTATTCACTTCAGCTGTTCAGAACCCAGCTGTGATCTTGTTTATTCTCTGAGACCAACACCCCAGGCATTTATAGCATCTCTGAAAACCTCCCAACAACCACACTTCAAATCTACTGTTGCCTGAAACTGCCAACTGTTTTGTTCCAAAGATTCTAGTTATTTCAAAATTGCCTCCATTAGAAAGCAAGTAATTGGTAAAATTCCCTAAGGGTAGTGCCTGGTAAAAAAAAAAAAAAACTGTCACTGGTAATAGCAGAAAATTTCACAAAAATGCCAATAAATTTTCTGATTGATGGAACTGAGATACAAGTAAAGTTTAATATCTAAGAATCCTGATAACTGGATTAAAAAAAAGCCAATGCATAAGCACCTACATATGTATACACATCAAAGAATAAACTTATTCAAAAGCAATTTCTCAGCTTTCTATGTTATACGTCACATGTTAGAAATTGAATTCATGATGTCAACACCTATGTGAGAACAGTTATTGTTTTCCAGTTTATTTTTGTCACCTACATTAAACATGACTCTTCCAAAAACTGATACATCTACTTTCAACATTACAGAAAGAAAGGAGTGTTTAAGAAATCAGGGCCAAGAATATGGGCATTATCAAATGCAAAGAATGCCTCCACAAAAGATACCTCAAAAAAATTGAATATACATTATAAATAATGGAATAACTTGTACTTTCTATAAAGCACATGTGTAAAAACACCATACACAACCAGAACATTATCTAGAGCAAAAGAAACACTAAATTTTGGTTGTATTTAGTATTCTGTTTCAAATACCTAATAACACATTGGTAGATCCCTTTTAAGATCTGTGATACAATATTATTCTTACTTGTAATTTTAATTACCTTGCCTTGTTTTATATCTTGTGATTTTTAAAAGCATTTACGCAACAGTATTAGGATAGTATATTAACATTTAATTTTATATTATAAGCATAACCTAAGAGTAAATAAATTAGTTTTTTCTGCCAAGATCTTACAAATAATACTGACATTAACAGGGTAAAGTAACACAAGTTTGTTCCTGGCGTATGGTAGGTTTTCAAATAATATATTTAAATTAAATTTTATTTTCTGTAATAAAAGTAAAACTCATAATGCTTGGAAGAGTAGCAGAGCTATACTTTTTCCCCCAAAGGTTTGCTCAATACCCTCCTAAAATCACTTCTTGATATCCCCTTGTTTGGGAGTTTTGTTGTTCAATAACACAAATTGTCTCGCTCTGAAGTCTAGTCCTACTAAGAAGCAAATTATGAAGTGACAGTGTCACTTGTCAAGTTGACATTTGCAATGCAGCTGCCAGTATTTTCTAAAGAAAGGTAATTCTGAAACCTTTTTGTCTATGAACAACCTTTCCTTTGGTAAAAGCGATAGAACAGTCCCTTTAGAATTCCACTACTACATTTTTTTATAAAAGGCAGCATCACATTTTCTCATTCTTTATTTAAATTATTTTACGCATCTTTATTTTGATTAATTTACTCACTGTCTTTTTCCATTCTTTTTTCTTGTGATAGTTCATCAAGACAAACATATTCACAGGCATTCCACTCCATCAGTCTCCCACTATACAGTGGGCTGGCTTGTCACTTCTCAGATGCTTGGGTACAAGGCAGGGGACCAAAAAGCCTGAATGACTGTCAAGCACTAAGATTGTGTTGATGTCTTGAATATTTCTTAGATGTGTTGTCACCTTGAATGTGTACATTACTACAGAAATTAAGACCTAAACTAGTAAATGTTACTTTTTTCCCAAAATATATATTCTAAGTGGATTAATACCAAGAGTGTTCTAAAGCTCTAGAAAATATAATGACTAATAATAGTATGTAGAAATGAGAATGAACAAATACTAGTCATATTAAAATAATTTAAGTTAATCTAACTGTAATATTTGAATAAAAAAGCATTTTAAGAGATAATACTCTATATATGCATTTATGGAAAAGTAAAGCAAACAAATAAACAAATGAAAACAAAAAACTAACATGATCTTCAGTGTTAAAAATGAAGAAACTGCCAAAGGAGAGGGTAAAACAGTAATGACTAAGAGAATGCACAAGGTAGTGTTCTAGGAAGTAGATCTTATTCTATTTCTTGATCTGGGTACTGATTATATCATTGTGTTTTCTCTGTGAAAATATCATTTAATCCATTGTAAAAGAATATATGTCTCTGCTTACAACAAAGAAAGCCTTCCAGAGAAAGTTTCTTGGAAAGAAAATATTCAGTCACAGTAAACATTAGATGGCAAATTTGAAAAGATTAATAAAAATCTCTAAGATTTTTTTTTAAAATACAAATTACACTAACAGTGAAAAAAGTATATCACATATATCTTATATGGATTGAAAAATGACAAAAAAATTGACATATAATTTTTAACATTCTAATGAAATTATTAGCTTCTTTGTAAAACACTAAAACTTTTAAGTTTTTTAAAAAACTTTTAAGTCTTTTAAAATATAGAAAAATCTGAATAGCATCTATGAAATAAATCTGTGATTAAAATTTCATAAAGAATTACAGTGTTTCTTTTGGCATTATATTAACTAGAATGAGGCCAATGGAAGGATTTGAAATGTTGGCATTACTTGACATGTTGTTCTGGGATGTGTATTTGCAAAACATAAAAAATTATGAAGAGCTTTGCACTTTAAGGTATGATAATAATATTTCACTACTATGTTTGCATTTAAAAAGTTACAGAGAGCTTATAGTCAAATTGGCTTTAAACATATGAACGATGAATTTTGAGACAAGAATAGGTTTGCTAGAGAAAAATGAGTTACAAAAGTGGAAGAGGGAAGAAGAAGGAGCTTAAAAAGACAGTGCTATAATGGAGAGATTTGAAATATTTGACAGATAGATAAGTAGAATTCAAAGAAATACAGGAAAAAGAAAGAAGAAAGAAAGAGAAAGAAAGAAAGAAAGAATGAAAGAAAGAAAGAAAGAAAGAAAGAAAGAAAGAAAGAAAGAAAGAAAGAAAGAAAGAAAGAGAAAGAGAGAGAGAAAGAGAGAGAGAAAGAAAGAAAGAGAAAGAAAGAAAGAAAGAAAGAAAGAAAGAAAGAAAGAAAGAAAGAAAGAAAGAAAGAAAGAAAGAAAGAAAGAAAGAAAGAGAAAGAAAGAAAGAAAGAAAAGAAGCAAAGAGAGAGGAGGGAGGAAGGAGGAAAAGAAAACAAATGAAAGGAAAAGAAAGGAGTGGGGAGGGGGAAGGAAGGGAGGGAGAGAGTAAAGAAAAAATAAGAAAAGAAAGAAGGGAAAAGAGAGAGGAGAAAGCCAGGGAGAGTGTAGAAATAGATAGAGAAATATAATGGAATTTAGGTATACATCTAGATAAATAAATACGGTAAACTGCTGTGAAAACACTGGACTAGACTAAAAATAAAAAAGCCATATTGGATGGAGGAAAACAAGGAGCTTCAAATGCCAAAAACTTGATATGTTGTTCTGAGTTGTGATTATGGAGATGTGTGTTTGCGAAAAAATTAAAAACTTACGAAAAGCTTTGCACTTTAATGTATGGTAATGGTATTTCACTACTATGTTTGCAATTAAAAAGTTACAAAGAGTTTATAGTATTTCACTAATATGTTTGCATTTAAATAGTTACAGAGAGCTTAAAGTCAAATTGGCTTTATATATGTGAACCACTAATTATGAGACAAAAATAGGAACTTCTAGCTCCCTGTTTGTTTTGTTTTGTTATTATTAGTAGTAGTAGTATTGCTATTCTTTCGCTATTGCTTATTCTTTGCTATTCCATAGCAACATAAAGTTAATGAAAGTATAGGTGACAATGATACAGAAAACAACACTATAGGGTCCTCATACACTTACAGCGGAATATGAGAAGATTTTACTTAATGATCTAGATGGAAAGATTGACAGGAAATGACAAAGACTCTCAGAAAACATACTAACCTCCCAAATTAGGGAAATGAAAGTGTATTAGATTTAAAATGGCTGGTAATACAATCTTATATCTAGGAATTATTTCTTCAAAACTATAAACACGATGTTAACATTTAGTATTACTTTTGAATGGCGTTTATTTAAAGAAAGAAAGTTTATGTTTTTAATCTTAGTTTCCAAGTTTCACAGAGTATCTAGAGAAACATTCAGTATGCACTTAGACATTTCAGAAAGCTAAATTTATTTTTGCTAGTTACTGCAATGGGTTTATTAAATATATATAGTTTAACAACATTTATTTTTTATGAGAGATGTTATCATTTTGCAAAAGTTCTCAAATTCCTAAGAGCCAAATACTTAGCTTGGGCTATTTAATTTTTGTATAAAAATGGCACATTTTGGCGTTGTTATAAATTCTATGGCTCATAATTAAATACACAAACCAGGAAAACAAGCAAAGAAAAGTAATCGCATTTCCTCCATAGCCATTGATAATGGAATGACTATTTCTTGCCAAAATCCTTTCTGTTACTTTAGTTGTCCTAATGGTTTTTATTCAGCAGTCGAATAGTTAGGTTGTTAACAGGAAAGCTATTAACAGAGGCTTTTACATCTGAAAAAAAATAAGAATAAATGACTACGTTACACCAATTACAACTAATTCTAGATTTACAATAGAAAAAAATATAACTACAGACCACATTTTCATCAGTAATGGACAGAAATAGTTTGTGTATTTAGCTACACTTTTTCCTACTATAAAAAATGTCAGAAAAAGCATTTCTAATGTTTTCTATTTAACATAATAGTAATGCATTTAACGTCAATTTTCTGTTCCTTACTGTAAGTGTCATTTTAACAGTGTAAGACATTACCTCTTACACAAAAAGGTAGGTAATTATTTACTCTTTGCAGAAAGCCAGTAGAAGATTTTTTTAAAGATACATTACTGCCAAAATGATATCGTCTTAGTGGTGGCAGCATGTGTTTAGTCCTTCTCTCTTAGGAAATAGAACTTTCCAGTGTCATTTACTCAAGCCTATGTTACTAAACATTGCTTTGAACCTCTCCAATCCTTCTTTGAAGAATTGAGAGCCCTGAACATAAAAGTATCTTGCTGGATTCTTTATTAGAATCTTGTATTCCATTTTATGGGATCACTCAGTTTTGACTCGGTTTCAGAGACTTTCTCCAGAGTCTTTTGGTATGTTTCTGCTTCACTAACTGGAGTTCCTCTCCGTCTTTCCTACACAATCTGAAATGTCCCTCTGCTTTTAAAACATGACTTAATGACAGATAACTAGCATTCACAATCTTTTCAATAAACTTTATTCCTAGGGATGTCACTTCTTGAATGGTAGTGTGAGGATCTTCATGGACCCTTTCCCTAGTAAAACTACCATAACCTGTGAAAATTACAAAAATGCTCAATCATTTGAAACTGCTAAAAATTGTCATAAGGGCATACAGAAAAGGAATAAACATTTATTTAAGAAAATCTACCAAATCTCAGTAAGAACCCCAAAGGTACATGGCATTTCAGCTAGACTCATCCACCCTCTCCATGTTCACTATGATGAAAGTTCTATTCTAAATTGATTCAACCAAGAAAATGGGACTTCTTCTTCCCCAGCTCCTAACCTAAGGATATGTCAGGATAAACAGCCTTTCAACATTTCTCATCCCCTCAGCCCTATGTTGTATATGATCTATTCTAGCCAAGTGGTCAGAAACTTCCTTATTCTACTCAGCCCCTGATTATAGGATAGGAGTTGTAACTCAGGTGCGGCAGCCTGAGAATACTGGGCCTCAATTATTCTCACACTACCTCAGTCACAGGGTGGATATTCCATGCCGAGAGAAGGAGACTGAAAGTAGTAGAAATTACTACGCTTTCCTAGAATGCTGACTATAGAACTGCAATGTCACTTCAAGAGAAGCAGTTGACTCTTGTCTCCCAGCCCCAGAACAATGACTCAGAGGTTCTTCCCAAAAGGAAAAGAAGTCCACAAGAAAAGACAACTCCCAAGTATGAATTAAGGTAAATAAATTTATTTAAAAGAGACTGTAGGAGAGTTCAACCTTAAAGGCACTTTGGAAAACAATGAGATTTCGATCATGATCAATTAAGAGAAGAATGATAGCTACATGGTGCAACAAATGAAATGGTGGGTCAGTTCAAAGTTTAACACAGAAACCAGAAAATAAACCGTTAAAGAGAGCTCTCCCAAGGTCAGAATAACCCTCAAATGCTGGCTTCATATGATACCACTGTGAAAGATTCCAAATGTATGCTCAGAGCATGCTTGAAAGCAATAATAGCAAACAATTAGTAGAGTCTAACATCTAGGCATCATACCATTGGCCGGGCGCGGTGGCTCACGCCTGTAATCCCAGCACTTTGGGAGGCCGAGACAGGCGAATCACGAGGTCAGGAGATGGAGACCATCCTGACTAACATGGTGAAACCCGTTTCTACTAAAAAAAAATACAAAAATAAAATTAGCCAGTCGTGGTGGTGGGCTCCTGTAGTCCCAGCTACTCCAGAGGCTGAGGCAGGGGAATGGTGTGAACCTGGAAGGCGGAGCTTGCAGTGAGCTGAGATGGCCTTACTGCAATCTAGCCTGGGTGACAGAGCGAGACTATGCCTCCAAACAAACAAACAAACAAACAAACAAACAAAAACCATAAAGACAGACCAGCTAGACACACAGCAAGGCAATCAGGAAAGGACAGTCAAATATAACTCACTGAAATCCACTCTAATTCCCATAGGGTGAGGGAGAGGGAGAACTCTACTATGTTCACTCTTAAGCATCTGAGGAGCAGTCTGTCACTGAAATAGTCCAACAAGTTAGGGCGCAAATAAACAAACAAACAACAAGACTATGGAGGGGGTGAAAATCAGTTTCCAGAGTTGCTACGCTTTGTTATTTACAATATCTAGCTTTCAACAATAAAATAAAAGCCATGCAAAAAAGCAAGAAATTGTGATTCATGTACCTGAAAAAAAGCAGGTAAACAGAAATTGCCTTTAGGGAGCCCACACGACAGTCTTAGCAAAGATTTCAAAAGAGCTATTGTGAATATGTTCAAAGACATTTAAAATGTGCTTAAAAATGGCGGGGCATGGTGGCTCACATCTGTAATCCCAGCACTTTGGGAGGCCCAGGTGGGTGGGTCACTAAGTCAGGAGATTGAGACTATCATGGCTAACACAGTGAAACCCCGTGTCTACTAAAAATACAAAAAAAATCAGCCAGGTGTGGTGGCAATTGCCTGTAGTCCCAGTTACTAGGGAGGCTGAGGTGGGAGAATGGCATGAACCCAGGAGGCAGCACTTGTGGTGAGCTGAGATCACGCCACTGTACTGCAGCCTGGGCAACACAGCAAGACTCCATCTCGGAAAAAAAAAAAATAATAAAGTGCTGAAAGATAAACTTATGAGGATTATGACTCAAATCGAGA
The DNA here is from genome assembly GCF_007565055.1 of Rhinopithecus roxellana. Lineage (NCBI taxonomy): Eukaryota > Metazoa > Chordata > Mammalia > Primates > Cercopithecidae > Rhinopithecus > Rhinopithecus roxellana. The sequence goes on from NC_044554.1 coordinate 67,897,720, forward strand.
ATGTTAATAGAGAGACGCAAATTATAAAAAAAGAAAAAAAGAAAGAAAATTCTGGAGTTGAAAGGTACAATGACCAAATGAAAGTTTACTAGAGGATCTCAACAGACTTGAGCTGCAAGAGTAAAAAATTATTGACCTTTTAAATAGATCAATAAAGATTGTGCAATCTAAAAAACAGAAAAATAAGAAAGAAGAGCAATAAACTGACACTCAGAGAAATGTGGGCCACAATTAAGTTCATGAATAAATACATATTAGTAGTTTCAGATCAAGGAAAGGAAAAAAGCAGAATAATATTTGAAATAAAATGGCTGAAAACTTCCCAATTTTGCTGAAAAATATTAACCTATTCACCCAACAAGTTTAATAAATTTCAAATGGAATAAATGTAAAGATAATCATATCCAGGTACAGTATAGTCAAAACGTGGAAATACAATGAAAAAAAGTCTTGAACTCATATGAAGCCATGAGGCAAATATTACTTCAAATTCTATTAATGTAGCATATCATTTTTTATGACCACTATGAACAAAGTAACTTATATACATACATTTTAATTCAGATGTTTAAAGAGTTTAAATAGTAATGATCAATACTCAATAATACTGATAATATAATACTTAAAAATGATAAAAGTACTCAATATTGTGCTAAATAGTATAACACATAATTTCACTAAGCTTAAAACAGCCATAAAGTGTGTAGTTATCTACAATTGTTATAATGCATTCACAGAGCCTTAGACAAGTTAGTTTCCTCATGTCAATACAGCTGGTAGAATCAGAGCAAAATAAAGAACCAGAACTAAAAACAAGGTCTGGATTCCTGCAAATAATTATGTTTTTTTTGCCATAACAATCACCATTCAGTATCAGTAGATAGATAATATAAATGTTAAAGCAAACTAAATATGGCCCAAGAAGGACTCCATCCTTCTATATTTGAGTCCTTGTGGATGAACTGTAACCTAACTTAATAGACAGAAAAAAATTCGAAAACTGACTTAGTAGTATACACCTGTAACAATAGCCAAGTGTTGGCCAATCCCAGTGGCCATACTTTAACCATTCATACACTGCTGAGTGTTCAGACTGTGTACAAACAAGGCATACGCCAAGATGTAACCAATTCAGCTGTTCTGTACCTCAATGCCAATATCTGTACATCATTACCTTTTATTTTCTATAAATCTTCTTCCACTACATGGCTGTGCTGGATTCTCTGTGAATCTGCTGTGATTCTAGGGGCTGCCCAATTTGCAAATCATTCATTGTACAATTAAACCCCTTCAAATTTAATTCAGCTGAAGTTTCTCTTTTATCAGATGGTGTCAGAAGTGGGATCTGAAGTGGAGCTTCTAGTGACCTCCAGGAGTGCTGAGTGAATATGCAAGGTGCCTGCAGGACCCACTTATGTACACTGACTTCTCAGAGTGGCTGAGGATTGTGGGTAAGCTCCCTCTCAGATTTTGGAGCTCCACAGAATTGTGTTTTGAACTTTCTGAGTTTCTGATACAAATTGGGTTTGGAAGTCATGACAGAAACTGGGCTGGGTCCATGAATGAATCTGATCTGGGAATTAACTGGTTTGGAAACAGTAAGAGGCCCTTTACATCTGACTGGGTCAGAAAGGAACTGGTGGTAAGCAGTAATATTGCAGTGGTTTTACAATTTGGCTTTTAAAAATTCACAGGGATTTTTGTGTTCTACCCCTCTGCTTAATTTATCTTGCACTCCTAGGTAAGAAAAAAAAAAAAATTGTTGGCTAAGTTAATCAATAGAACCTAAGAGTAAAGCGAACATTTTAGGTAAAAATGGGATCCTTAATTTCTGAAAAACTGAGTTCCTTCTTGCTTATTCATTAGGCCCAGGAGGCAGCAAAATCTTACAGAAATGGTGAAATCTTACTGAAGATAACTTACAGTATAATGTTCCAAATGAACAACAACACACTAAAGTGCAATTACAAAAAAAAAAAAAAAATTCTTTCGTGTTGAAGCTTGGCCCCCAGGGTGATGGTGCAGCAGGTCAGGTCACTAGGGCCGCTCAGGAAAAGGGAACCCAGAAGGCTGGCATGCTGGCAAAAGGGTAAGAATTTCTTACCAGTCAGATTTCTAGTTTCTCTCTTGGTGTGCAAATTGATTGCATGAATGGTAAAAATCACTGTTTATCTCCTCTGTATAGTTTTAATTAATGCAAAAAGAATTCTGAGGCTAGTGGTAAGCTGTAGCCAATCTCGTGTATTTTGTGCTATGAATTCGTTTTGCTGTGTCAAGGAGTACCTTAGGATAAAACATGGGGTTAATCACACATAAGTTCGCTGCTCAAGACAGCCCAGCAAGATGGTCAGTAGCAAACTTTGTTGCAGGTCCCTGAAACAAACAAAAACCTGGATGAGGTCTTCATCTTGTTTTACATCCTTGGGAGCTTGACCTTGTAACCATGTGGCACAACTTTCTCTTGGTCTCTGCCTTCTAGGGAACAGGAACTTAGGTTTCATGTCATAGTTAGCTCTAAAAATTATCTTCACTATTTAAAAGGCTTTGCAAGCTCAAAATTAACTACCTTAGACTTCTTAGAAGAGCACTGGAGATTTTCCTGTGCTGTACCTCAGTAGTTAATGTTTCACCATTTTGCAATGTTGTTCCAGGTTTGATTCCCATGGTAGGATATAAGTCCTTTCTCATTTAATATCTGCATGTCCTTGTCTATTTTCTTCTCCAAAGAATATATTTTCCTTTCTCTCAGCACTTTGGTTACCTTTGGTAAAGTTCAAAAGCCAGAAATATTGGCCATTTGGTCTGGCTAAAGTCAGGAAATAAGAAATTTTAAAAGGAATTCATTATAGAATGCCATAGTTAAAAGTCAGCTTAATTAAAAGTGGATATTCAAGCTCTAACAACCTGGACTTCTCGGGAAAAACAGGAGGCACCAGAGACCCTTTTCAGGCCCTGTTCTTCTAAGGCCTCCACTCTAAAGCCAATAACCAATTAAGAAACTTAAAAACTGGCAATTGAAAAATCTTACAACTGAGAGACAAGACTAGCTGGATTTCCTAGGCTGATTAAGAATTCCTAAGCCTAGTTGAGAAGGTGACCACATCTACCTTTAAAAACAGGGTTTGCAACTTGGCTCACACCCAACCAATCAGGTAGTAAAAAGAGCTCACTAAAAAGCTAATTAGGCAAAAACAGGAGGTACACAAATAGCCAATCATCTATTGCCTGAGAGCACAGTGGGAGGGACAATGATCGAAATATAAACTCAGACATTCGAGCTGGCAATGGCTAACCTCTTCGGGACCCCTTCCTTTGTGTGGGAGCTCTGTTTTCACTCTATTAAATCTTGCAACTGCACTCTCTTCTGGTCCATGTTTGTTACCACTTGTATTGAGCTTTCGCTTGCCATCCACCACTGCTGTTTGCCGCCATCACTGACCCGCTGCTGACTTCCATCCCTCCAGATCCGGCAGAGTGTCCACTGTGCTCCTGATCCAGCGAGGCACCCATTGCTGCTCCTGATCAGGCTAAAGGCTTGCCATTGTTCCTGCATGGCTAAGTGTCCAGGTTCATCCTAATCAAGCTGAACACTAGTCACTGGGTTCCATGGTTCTCTTCCATGACCCACAGCTTCTAATAGAGCTATAACACTCACCGCATGGCCCAAGATTCCATTCCTTGGAATCCGTGAAGCCAAGAACCCCAGATCAGAGAACACAAGACTTGCCACCATCTTGGAAGTGGCCCAACACCATTTTGGAAGCTGCCCACCACCATCTTGGGAGCTTTGGAAGCAAGAACCCCCCCAGTAACATTTTGGCGACCATGAAGGGACCTCCAAAGCAGTAATATTGGACGACTTTCACTTGTGCTTCTGTCCTATCCTTCCTTAGAATTGGAGGAAAATACCAGGCACCTGTCAACCAGTTAAAAATGATTAGCGTGGCCACAGGACTTAAGACTCAGGTGTGAGGTTATCTGGGGAAGGGCTTTCTAATAACAACCAACCCTTCTGGGTTGGAAATATTGGTCTGCCTGGAGCCAGCTTCCACTTTCAATTTTCTTGTGGAGCTGAGGGCCGACTAGAGGCAGAAAGCTGTCATCCCAAACTCCCGGCATTAGCCGATTGAGATCATGGCACAGCCAGAAGTCTCTACTCAATAGTCGCCCATGCATGCGCCCCTACCTTTCCTTCTGACCCATATCTCCTGGGTCCCGACCTCGACTTTCGTGAAAGTGTAGCCCCAAAATTCTCCTTACCTCTGAATCTACTTCCTCTGATCCCTGCCTCCTGGATGCTAATGGTTCAGACTTTCATTTCCTCTAGGAAGTTGTGTTTCCAAAGGGATCTAAGGAAGCTCTATGCTGTGTCCTTAGGCATCTAGGCTATAAACCCAGGGAGTCTTATCCCTGGTGCCCTCCCGATTTAGGTATACAGCTCTTGACATGGGCAGTTATGTGAGACCCATTCTCCACCACCCTTGCCAGGGCCCCAAGTTTGTAATGGTTAACAGAAGTAGAGAGAGAGAGAGACGGAGGAAAGAGAGAGAGAGATGGAGAAGAGAGAGAGTTAGAGGATAGAGAGTGAGAGATAGAAAAGAGAGTGAGAGAGACGGAGGAGAGAGAGAGAGATGGAGGAGAGAGAGAGTTGGAGGAGAGATGGAAAAGAGAGAGAGAGACAGAGGACAGAGAGAGAGATGGAGGAGAGAGAGAGAGGGAGGAGAGAGAGAGAGAGATGGAGGAGAGAGAGAGAGAAAGAGAGTGAAAGAGAAAAAGAAAGAGAAAGATAGAAATAGTTAAAAAAAAAAAAAAGTACCCTATTCCTTTAAAAGCCAGGGTAAATTTAAAACCTATAATTGATAATTGAAGGTCTTCTCCATGACCCTATAACACTCCAATACTACCTTGTTGTCAGTGTAAACAAGGGCCTGGCCTGACAACACTGAGACCACTGACAACTGGTAGCTTTCCTATCAAAAATTCTTAACCCAGTAACCTGAAGATGCATTCAATCTGTAGTGGCAACTGCTTTGCTAACAGAAGAAAGTAGTAAAGTAACTTTTAGAGGAAACCTCATCGTGAGCACACCTCACCAGTTCAGAATTATTCTAAGTCAAAAAAGCAAAAAGATACTAACTCAAAAATCTTCAAGTATGGGGCTATTCTGTTAGAAAAAGGTAATTTAACACTAACCATTGATAATTCCCTTAACACAGCAGATTTCCTTACAGGGGATTTAAATCTTAATTACCATACAAAAGTCCGACCAGACCTAGGAAGAACTCCCTTCAGGACATGATGATAGATAGTTCCTCCCAGGTGACTGAGGAAAAAGCCACAATGAGTATTCAGTAATTGATAGGCAGACTCTTATGGAAGCAGAGTCTTATATTGGTTTCCTCAAACATGCGAGCTGTTTGCACTCAGCCAAGCCTTAAAGTACTTACAGAATCAAAAAAGACTATCTCAATCCTGACTCCAAAGGTTACCTACACCCTCTCTGAAATGAATTTGCATAAGTATTGTTTATGGTAATACATCTTGATGGGGCAGCTGAGTTGTTATGAAATACTCAGGAACCCAGCCCAGTTCTAGGACTCACCCCTGAGCATAAAGGCAATGTTGGACACACTGGACACTAGAATCCAGCACCCTGGACCCCTTTCTTTGTGGTCAAGAAAGGTGGGAAAAGGGGTGCAGGACTGCTACATTGGTGAGTGTAACTAATCCAATAAGCAGGGGTCCATGGGTGATTACTCACCCTGCAAAGGAATAAGCATTAGGACCATAGAGGATGCTCTAGGACTAATGCTTATCACAAAATGACTAAGGGTGCTGGCATCCCTATGTTCTTTTTTCAGATAGGAAATGTTTCCCCCAAGGCAAAAATGCCCCTAAGATGTATTCTAGAGAATAGGAACCAATTTGACCCTCAGACGCTAAGAAAGAAATGACATATTCTTTTGCAGAACCACCTGGCCACTATATCCTCTTCAAGGCGGAGAAACCTGGACCCCTGCGGGAAGTATAAATTATAACACCATCTTACAGCTAGACCTCTTTTGTAGAAAAGAAGGCAAATGGAGTGAAGTGCCATATGTACAAACTTTCTTTTCATTAAGAGACAACTCGCAATTTCATAAACAGTGTGATTTATGCCCTACAAGAAGCCCTCAGAGTCTACCTCCCTACCCCAGCATCCCCCCAACTAATAAGGACCCCCCTTCAACCCAAACAGTCCAAAAGGAGAGAGACAAAGGGGTAAACAACGCACCAGAGAGTGCCAATATTCCCTGATTATGCCCCCTCCAAGCAGTGGGCGGAGGAGGATTCGGCCCAGCCAGAGTGCGTGTACCTTTTTCTCTCTCAGACTTAAAGCATATTAAAATAGATCCAGGTAAATTCTCAGATAACCCTGATGGCTATACTGATGTTTTACAAGGGTTAGGACAATCCTTTGATCTGACATGGAGAGATATAATGTTACTACTAGATCAGACACTAACCCCAAATGAGAGAAATGCTGCCATAACTGCAGCCCGAGAGTTTGGCGATCTCTGGTATCTCAGTCAGGTCAATGATAGGATGACAACAGAGGAAAAAGAATGATTCCCCACAGGCCAGCAGGGACTTCCCAGTGTAGACCCTCACTGGGACACAGAATCAGAACATGGAGATTGTGCCGCAGACATTTGCTAACTTGCATGCTAGAAGGACTAAGGAAAACTAGGAAGAAGCCTACAAATCATTTAATGATGTCTACTATAACACAGGGAAATGAAGAAAATCCTACTGCCTTTCTGGAGAGACTAAGGGAGGCATTGAGGAAGCATATCTCCCTGCCACGTGACTCTATTGAAGGCCAACTAATCTTAAAGGATAAGTTTATCACTAAGTCAGCTACAGACATTAGAAAAAAAACTTCAAAAGTCTGCCTTAGGTCTGGAGCAAAATTTAGAAACCCTATTGAACTTGACAACCTCAGTTGTTTATAATAGAGATCAGGAGGAGCAGGCGGAATGGGACAAACAGAATTAAAAAAAAGTCCACTGCTTTAGTCATGGCCCTCAGGCAAACGGACTTTGAAGACTCTGGAAAAGGGAAAATCTGGGCAAATCGAATGCCTAATAGGGCTTGCTTCCAGTGCAGCCTACAAGGACACTAAAAAAGATTGTCCAAGTAGAAATAAGGTGCCCCCTCGTCCATGTCCCTTATGTCAAGGGAATCACTTGAAGGCCCACTGCCCCGGGGGATGAAGGTCCTCTGAGTCAGAAGCCACTAACCAGATGATCCAGCAACAGGACTGAGGGTGCCCGGGGCAAGTACCAGCCCATGCCATCACCCTCACAGGGCCCCAGGTGTGCTTGACCATTGAGGTCCAGGAGGCTAACTGTCTCCTGGACACTGGCGTGGCCTTCTAAGTCTTACTCTCCTGTCCCAGACAACTGTCTTCCAGATCTGTCACTATCCGATGGGTCCTAGGACAGCCAGTCACTAGATACTTCTCCCAGCCACTAAGTTGTGACTGGGGAGCTTTACTCTTTTCACATGCTTTTCTAATTATGCCTGAAAGCCCCACTCCCTTGTTAGGTAGGGACATTCTAGCAAAAGCAGGGGCCATTATACACCTGAACATAGGAGAAAGATCACCAGTTTGTTGTCCCCTGCTTGAGGAAGGAATTAATCCTGAAGTCTGGGCAACAGAAGGACAATATGGATAAGCAAAGAATGCCCATCCTGTTCAACTAAAAGATTCCACCTCCTTTTCCTACCAAAGGCAGTACCCACTTGGACTCGAGGCCCAACAAGGACTCCAAAAGATTGTTAAGGACCTAAAAGCCCAAGGCCTGGTAAAACCATGCAATAGCCCCTGCAATACTCCAATTTTAGGAGTACAGAAACCCAAAGGACAATGGAGGTGAGTGTAAGACCTCAGGATTGTCAATAAGGCCGTTGTCCCTCTATACCCAGCTGTACCTAACCTTTATACTCTGCTTTGCCAAGTACCGGAGAAAGCAGAGTGGTTTACAGTCCTGGACCTTAAGGATGCCTTTCGCTGCATCCCTGTCCATCCTGACTCTCAATTCTTATTTGCCTTTGAAGATCCTTCGAACCCAACATCTCAGCTCACCTGGATTGTTTTACCCCAAGGGTTCAGGGATAGCCCCCATCTATTTGGCCAGGCATTAGCCCAAGACTTGAGCCAAATCTCATACCTGGACACACTCATCCTTTGGCACATGGATGATTTACTTTTAGCCGCCTGTTCAGAAGCCTTATGCCATCAAGCCACCAAAGTGTTCTTACATTTCCTTGCTACCTGTGGCTACAAGGTTTCCAAACCAAAGGTTCAGCTCTGATCACAGCAGGTTAAATACTTAGGGATAAAATTATCCAAAGACACCAAGGCCCTCAGTGAGGAATGTATCCAGACTATACTGGCTTATTCTCATCCCAAAACTCTAAAGCAACTAAGAGAATTCCTTGGCATCACAGGTTTCTGTTGAATATGGATTCCCAGGCATGGCAAAATAGCCAGACCATTATATACACTAATTAAGGAAATTCAGAAAGCCAATACCCATTTAGTATGATGGACACCTGAAGCAGAAGTAGCTTTCCAGGCCCTAAATAAGGCCCTAACCCAAGCCCCAGTGTTAAGCTTGCCAACGGGGCAAGACTTTTCTTTATATGTCACAGAAAAAAAAAAAAAAAAAACAAAAAACAAAAACAGGAATAGCTCTAGGAGTCCTTACACAAGTCCGTGGGATGAGCTTGCAACCTGTGACATACCTGAGTAAGGAAATTGATGTAGTGGCAAAGGGTTGGCCTCACTGTTTATGGGTAGTGGCTGCAGTAGCAGGCTTAGTATCTGAAGTAGTTAAACTAATACAGAGAAGAGATCTTACTGTGTGGACATCTCATGATGGCACACTCACTGCTAAAGGAGATTGTGGCTGTCAGACAACTGCTTACTTAAATATCAGTCTCTATTACTTGAAGGGCCAGTGCTGTGACTGCACACTTGTACAACTCTTAACCCAGCCACATTTCTTCCAGACAATGAAGAAAAGATAGAACATAACTGTCAACAAGTAATTGCTCAAACCTATGCCACTCGAGGGGACCTTTTAGAGGTTCCCTTAACTGATCCCGACTTCAACTTGTATACTGATGGAAGTTGCTTTGTAGAAAAAGGACTTTGAAAAGTGGGGTATGCAGTGGTCAGTGATAATGGAATACTTGAAAGTAATCCCCTCACTCCAAGAAGTGGTGCTCAGCTGGCAGAACTAATAACCTTCACTCCAGCGCTAGAATTACGAGAAGGAAAAAGGTTAAATATATATTCAGACTCTAAGTGTGTTTTCCTAATCCTCCATGCCCACGCAGCAACATGGAGAGAAAGGGAATTCCTAACTTCCGAGGGAACACCTATCAAACATCAAGAAGCCACTAGGAAATTATTATTGGCTGTAGAGAAACCTAAAGAGGTGGCAGTCTTACACTGCTGGGGTCATCAGAAAGGAAAGGCAAGGGAAATAGAAGAGAACCACCAAGCGGATATTGAAGCCAAAAGAGCTACAAGGCGGGACCCTCCATTAGAAATGCTTATAGAAGGACCCCTAGTAGGGGGTAATCCCCTCTGGGAAACCAAACCCCAGTACTCAACAGAAGAAATAGAATGGGGAACCTCACAAGTACATAGTTTCCTCCCTTCAGGATGGCTAGCCACCGAAGAAGGAAAAATACTTCTGCCTGCAGCTAACCAATGGAAATTACTTAAAACCCTTTATCAAACCTTTCACTTAGGCATTGACAGCACACATCAGATGACCAAATCATTATTTACTGGACCAGAACGTTTCAAAACTATCAAGCAGATAGTCAGGGCCTGTGAAGTGTGCCAAAGACATAATCCCCTGCCTTATTGCCAAGCTCCTTCAGGAGAACAAAGAACAGGTCATTACCCAGGAGAAGACTGGCAACTAGATTTTGCTCACATGCCCGAATATCAAGGATTTCAGTATCTACTAGTTTGGCTAGATACTTTCACTGGTTGGGCAGAGGCCTTCCCCTGTAGGACAGAAAAGGCCCAGGAGGTAATAAAGGCATTAGTTCATGAAATAATTCCCAGATTCGGACTTCCCCAAGGCTTACAGAGTGACAATGGCCCTGCTTTCAAGGCAATGGTAACCCAGGGAGTATCCCAGGCGTTAGGTATACAGTATCACACTGTGTCTGGAGGCCACACTCCTCAGAGAAAGTTGAGAAAATGAATGAAACACTCAAACGACATCTGCAAAAGCTAAGCCAGGAAACCCACCTCGCATGGCCTGCTCTGTGGCCTATAGCCTTGCTAAGAATCCGAATCTCTCCCCAAAAAGCAAGACTTAGCCCATACGAAATGCTGTATGGATGGCCCTTCCTAACCAATGACCTTGTACTTGACCGAGAGACGGCCAACTTAGTTGCAGACATCACCTCCTTAGCCAAATATCAACAAGTTCTTAAAACATTACAAGAAGCCTGTCCCCGAGAAGAGGGAAAGGAATTATTCCACCCTAGTGACATGGTATGAGTCAAGTCCCTTCCCTCTAATTACCCATCCTTAGATACATCCTGGGAAGGACCCTACCCAGTCATTTTATCTACCCCAACCTCAGTTAAAGTGGCTGGAGTGGAGTCTTGGATACATCACTATCAAGTCAAACCTTGGATATTGCCAAAGGAACCCAAAAATTCAGGAGACAATGCTAGCCATTCCTGTGAATCTCTAGAGGATCTGCACCTGCTCTTCAAGCAACAACCATGAGGAAAATAACTAAAATCGTAAATCCCCATGGCCCTCCCTTATCTTATTTTTCTCTTTACTGTTCTCTTACCTCCTTTCACTCTCACTGCACTCCCTCCATGCCACTGTACGACCAGTAGCTCCCCTTACCAGGAGTTTCTATGGAGAATGCAGTGTCCTGAAAATATTGATGCCCCATCGCATAGGAGTCTATCTAAGGGAACTGCCACCTTCACTGCCCACACCCATTTGCCCCACAAGTGCTATAACTCTGCCACTCTTTGCATGCATGAAAATACTCATTATTGGACAGGGAAAATGATTAATTCTAGTTGTCCTGGAGGACTTGGAGCCACTGTCTTGGATTTACTTCACTCATACCAGTATGTCTGATGGAGGTAGAGTTCAAGATCAGGCAAGAGAAAAACACATAAAGGAAGTAATCTCCCAAGTGACCCGGGTACATAGCACCCCTAGCCCCTACAAAGAACTAGATCTCTCAAAACTGCATGAAACCCTCCGCACCCATACTCGCCTGATAAGCCTATTTAATACCACCCTCACTGGGATCCATGAGGTCTTGGCCCAAAACCCAATAACTGTTGGCCCCCTGAACTTCAGGCCATACATTTCAATCCCTGTACCTGAACAATGGAACAACTTCAGCACAGAAATGAACACCACTTCCATATTAGTAGGACCTCTTGTTTCCAATCTGGAAATAATCCATACCTCAAACCTCACCAGTGCAAAATTTAGCAATACTATAGACACAATCAATTCCCAATGCATCAGGTGGGTAACTCCTCCCACACGAATAGTCTGCCTACCCTCAGGAATATTTTTTGTCTGTAGTACTTCAGCCTATCATTGTTTGAATGGCTCTTCAGAATTTATGTACTTCCTCTCATTCTTAGTGCTCCCTATGACCATCTACACTGAACAAGATGTATACAATCATGTCGTAACCAAGCTCCACAACAAAAAAGTACCCATTCTTCCTTTTGTTATTGGAGCAGGAGTGCTAGGCACACTAGGTACTGGTATTGGTGCTATCGCAACCTCTACTCAGTTCTACTACAAACTGTCTCAAGAACTAAATGGTGACATGGAAAGGGTCGCCAACTGCCTGATCACCTCGCAAGATCAATTTAACTCCCTAGCAGCTGTAGTCCTTCAAAATAGAAGAGCTTTAGACTTGCTAACCGCTGAAAGCAGGAATCTGTTTATTTTTTAGCAGAAGAATGCTGTTATTATGTTAATCAGTCCAGAATCGTCACTGAGAAAGTTAAAGAAATTTGGGATAGACTACAATGCAGAACAGAAGAGCTTCAAAACACTGGACCCTGGGGCCTCCTCAGCCAATGGATGCCCTGGATTCTCCCCTCTTAGGACCTATAGTAGCTATAATATTATTACTCCTGTTTGGACTCTGTATCTTTAACCTCCTTGTTAAATTTGTGTCTTCCAGAATTGAAGCTGTAAAGCCACAAATCATTCTTCGAATGAAGCCCCAGATGCAGTCCATGACTAAGATCTACCGCGGACCCCTGGTCTAGCCTGCTAGCCCATGCTCTGATGTTAATGACATTGAAGCCACCCCTCCTGAGGAAATCTCAACTGCACAATCCCTACTATGCCCCAACTCAGCAGGAAGCAGTTAGAACGGTGGTCAGCCAACCTCTCCAACAGCACTTAGGTTTTCCTGTTGAGAGGTGGGACTGAGAGACAGGACTAGTTGGATTTCCTAGGCTGACTAAGAATCCCTAAGCCTAGCTGGGAAAGTGACCACTTCTACTTTTAAACATGGGGCTTGCAACTTAGCTCACACCTGACCAGTCAGGTAGTAAAGAGAGCTCACGAAAAAGCTAATTAGGCAAAAACAGGAGGTAAATAAATAGCCAATCATCTGTTGCCTGAGAGCACAAAGGGAAGGAAATGATCAGGATATAAACCAGGCATTCGAGTCGGCAACGGCTACCCTCTTTGAGTCCCCTCTCTTTGTATGGGAGCTCTGTTTTCACTCTATTAAATCTTGCAGCTGCACTCTCTTCTGGTCTGTGTTTGTTACGGCTCAAGCTGAGCTTTTGCTTGTCATCCACCACTGCTGTTTGCTGCTGTGGCAGACTCACTGCTGACTTTCATCCCTGTGGTGTCCACTGTGCTTCTGATCGAGTGAGGACACCCATTGCCACTCCTGATTGGGTTAAAGGCTTACCATTGTTCCTGCATGGTTAAGTGCCCAGGTTCATCCTAATTGAATTGAACACTAGTCACTGGGTTCCATGGTTCTCTTCCATGACCCACGGCTTCTAATAGAGCTATAACACTCACCGCATGGCCCAAGATTCCATTCCTTGGAATTAGTGAGGACAAGAACCCCAGATCAGAGAACACAAGGCTTGTCACCATCTTGGAAGCGGCCCAACACCATTTTGGAAGCTGCCCACCACCATCTTGGGAGCTCTGGGAGCAAAGACTTCAGTAACACAACTACTATAGTAATCTTCTATCTGTCTGTCTATGTAGTTACATATGTGTTGTGTGTAATACTTACATAAAAGAGCTCTAACTAATTGACTTAAACAAAAATAAGCACTTAAGTCAAGTGTTTAGAAAGAAAAAACAAAACTGTGATGCCTTTTAGTTCATGTAACTTTAGTAATCTTTGGGAAATAAAAACAGCTTTAAAGATTATTGGCAAAGTAAAACATTTGGTCTAAATTATGTAGGTTAGATATTAGGTTTGCTAAATGCTTTAAGATCATAAAATTATTTTACTTTTAAAAATTGTTCAATTTATTTTGGAGCATTATTTTCTAGATAAGGTCTGGAGACAGGTGAAATTTGCCATGCTCACTAGTTATGCAAGGAGGGTTATAAGGAGAAGAAATTTTATATAGGAATGAATCCTATATGATAAAATTTTTCGTAAAGTAAAATGACTGGTTGTTTAAAAAGAGGGATGTTTATGGAAATTCAGAAATTCCAACAATGTGTTAGATCATCTGTGTAAGTCAAGAAAGAATTTATGAATGGGAATTTATGCAAAAAAGTTGAAAAAAGTTGTACAATTTAAAGATGATTAGGCCTCCTAAATGTTTCATAAAATGCCACAGTGACTCTTAACTGTACAACTTCCCTGCTTTACAGCTAGGTAAGGCCTGAGACACGTGGAGTGAGATACTGGAAAGAGTCAGACCTTATCTGCGTTTCTGTCTGGGTCCTAGGCTCCACACCTAATACATAATTAAAATCCTAAACTTGCCAAGGTTTTCACCAAAAGTAAAAGTCGCTAAAAGTTAACATTGTAACAAGTGGTATTATTTGGTTTTTCTGTAAATTGAACATCAGAATAAAAGCACAACAGGCTTTCTTAGAGCCTTAATCTGCTCTTTAACAAAAATTGTAAAGGGTTATAAAAGGTTTATAAAATCCTTACCTTATGATCAAACTGATTAAGATCGTATACCTTTGTCTATAAGGTTTTATTAAGAATTGGGCTTAACATCAATAATGCTCTAATGAATCAGTGACATTTGACTTATTTGGTTTAAAAATCATGGGAAGTACTGTAAAAATAAAAATAATGTTTAATCTTTAGGTTATAGTTTTGTGAATGTTATTAATATATGTTCCAAAATTGTGTGGGATTTCTAAAATTCTAATATGTTTGAGTACATGCTATCAAACATAATTAAGGTTGTTATGTTACTTTATTGTAGCCCACAGAAATAACCAAATTTCCTTGTTAATTGTGTTTTTAACTATAAGTATTTAAAGTCATTTCCACAGTTAATTGCTTAATGCTAATGCAGTTTCTGAAAACTTCACAAGCATGCAAAATCCTAGAATATGTCGTCTTTTAAAAGGTTCATGAAAGGATGGAAAGGAACCTGAAAAACATTCTTGAATACAGTTTTCTAATAACTTCAAATAATGGGTAAAAATGTCCCACCAATTCCCCAATTCTCCAAGAGTTGGACTGGGTAAAACTTACTGAAACTATAATAAAAAGACTGAGTGGTTTATAAAACTGCTAACCCAAGTATGCCAGATTATCATGCCAAATCAGCCAATATTAAAATCGTTTATACAATTTAAATGAACTCCACAGTCTAAGTCAAATTATCTATTATAACCCATCAGTTTTCAGTGCTAAAGCACCTAAATTGGAGAAACAACTGGTATTCAAGAAGGACATACATCCAATATTAAGCATGAACCAGGAAGTCTACCTTGTCCTTCCTGAGTCCTCAAAAGTTTTGTTATTAAAGGTTCTGCACTCTGTGACTCATCATGAAAAAGATAAAATAATCCAAATTGGATATATTGATGTGGTGACTTATAAATTGTGGAAATAGTCTAAAACCAATGTTTGGGTCCATATTCCTGGGAAGACAATTAAATTTTCATGTACATTTGGTTACCTGATGGGCCATTTAAACTTTTATAAAAAAATTTCATTCGGTCTTCATTTTCAATGCATGTTTTCTGGTTGTATAAAAGCTTTCCCATGCAAAAGAGCTGATGTTGTAACAGTAGATTATTATGTTACAGTATATTTTAACCAGGTAAAGAAAGCTTTCTATTGTTCATTGAGGATAAACCCTTTGCAGTCTAGAACCTGAAGACTGGATCTTCTGAGAACATCAGAGAAAGACTGTCTTTGCCAACCACATTGCAGCAAAACTTTGGAAGCTTGAACTTTGGGTTCATAATCTCACAACTGGGAAGGGCTCCTCCACACTCTTGGAACTGTACACCCATGGAAACACTTAAGGTAAAACTAACCTGTGAAATCTCCCCTCAGAAGAAGATGACATCCTTCATGTGAACAGCTTTTCCCAATATCACGGATCAAGACTTTTCTACTATCACGAGACTCTTATCTTTGAATATTGCTTATGCCTCTATGAATAATATAAGTGGAAAAGGGGTCTGTTATGTACACTTATGGGGTATACTTTTATTTGTGAAGTTTTCAGCCAGCCTTATACATGGATAACCTTATACTTTGATAGATAAAAGAAGGCGGCCCAATGTAGGTGAAAAATTTTAATGGTTCATATATTGCCTCATAATCAGTCAGAAACAGAACATTGATTCACTCCTCATAACACACATCACAGGTTAAAGAAAACATTGCCAGGAGGCCTTCACTATTCTAGGAGGACACCATTTATTAGATCCTTTTTTCCATGGTTTAGAATAAAAGAGGCAATAATTAGAAATGTATCCCTCGTAATGGGCTCTACAGCAGACTTTACTGTAAAGGCTATGGTTACACAACAGACTTTAAATTTTTCTGTGACAGTTATGCTAAATAATAGAATTAGCTAAAGAGAAAAGTACCTGTGCAGCTGCTGGCACTTGTGGCCTATGGAGAAATACATCAAATGTCGATTATGAAAATTTGGTTGTAGAGGATTAATGAAAAGACTACTTAGTCAAGCAAGTAGACTCTTCATTTAGCTCAGTTTTAAATCTATTTAATATTAGATAGTTTGGCTTACAGGGACATTGTGTGGGGTAAGGAGCATACTCCAAATTATTATTATCCTCAATAATTATCATAATAGTCCCCCTGGTGCACTGTATTCTCTCAAAGGTTTTAAATGTTTGCATACAGCCATCTCTAGATTGTCAATGGTCTCTCTTCAAGTGGAATGACAAAAGCTGAAGGAAATTTGCTTCCATGAGGCCACTATAACCTATGAATGACATGGTGAGACAGGAAACCCAAAATGATGGCAATTGAGAGTGGCGGTAAGGTCTTAAGTTTTGGTCACTTTCTCACTTAAGTGAGAACCTGTCCAAAAAGGAGAAATTTTTAAAAACAAAATTATGGGAGGCCATTGTTTTGGACTGAGCTCATGCACTAGGCCCCAACAGAACAAACCAAACAAAATGGAGTCACTCGTGCTAAATGTGACAATCAAACTAAGACTTTAAGGAAACACATAGATCCTAGAACAGACCAGGTTTTGTTTTTCTCCTGTAAACAGAACATTCTAGCATAAAGAGGTACTCTCTACTCAGTCCTTGTTCTCTCCTTACAAAACCCATTGTTCTACTATTTCCCAGTGGGTTTCAAGACCATATAAGTACATTTACGAGGGTGATAGTAACATCAATGACTAAGGTTTTGGTCAATCACTCAAAATTGAGAAAATGGCCAAAAAGCGGGAATTGTTCAAGCAAACTAAAGATGGCCTGAGAAGAACTCTATACTTCTATATTTGAGTCCTTGTGGATGAACCTAGCTTAATAGACAGACAAAATTCAAAATCTAACTTAGAAGTATGCACCTGTAATAATAGCTAAGTCTTGGCCAATCCCAGCTGCCACATTTCAACCATTCATACACTGCTGAGTGTTCAGACTGCATTCAAATAAGGCATACACGTAGCTGTAACCAATCCAGCCATATGTACCTCTCTTCCAACTTCTACACATCATTCCTTATTGTTTTGTCTATAAATCTTCTTCCACCATGTGGCTATGCTGGAGTCTCTGTGAATCTGCTGTGATTCTGGGGCTGCCCAATTTGCAAATTATTCACCGATCAATTAAACTCCTTTAAATGTAATTCGACTGAAGTTTTTATTTTATCACAAGGCTTAGTGTTTCCCAACCCACAGGTGTCTCTGTTGGTGTACTGCTGAAATTTGCAGTTAGAGTTGAGAAAATTTGTTAAATATTTCTTACTTTGTTTATAATGAACATGTTGGTGATCCTTGAAACAAAATAGACTCTGGTGTTTCCTCTTTCTTTGCTCCACCCTCCTCCATTTTAAGGTAGTTTTCCTCTTAAGACAGATTCTTAAAAATCTACTAGTAGATATTCATCCCACTATTATTCAGTTCCTTTCACTAAACCATTGTTAGTGAATATTTGTCCTAACCACTAATATTAGTCACCGACTTCTCATATAGTTATTTACTTTATTCAAGTACCAATAAAACTCCAATTTCTATTCCTCAACAAAGCACAAAAAACACTAGGTCATAGTCTTGCTTCTCTCATACAAACAGGTATAGAAAAATCTATGCTTCTTTAACTTATACTGATCTTCTACACATTACTTCCAGATCTAACATCTCTAGTACTTTCTTAATTTAGTAAATTTTTATGCCTTCTTTTTATTAGAAACTGAGAAACAGAGGAAATGACTTACAAGTACCTGGCAAATCATAGAGCTGAATAGAGTTTGATTTATTTTCTTGAAATTTATAATTCTGATGCCTTCTCTCCCCTCTGAACTCTAATCTTTAAAATATATATGTGAATGTGAGTGAGTTATTTATTTCACAAGTAGCAGTAGATTCTTCATCTTCCCTGAGAAGTTATGGATTCTAACTTTCTTGATTCATTTTTATATCTGATCAGAAGCAACCTACATTTTACAGCGGTCCACTCAGACCTAGAGAAATAAAAACTGAAGAGGTTTGTAATCATTACCACGTAAAGAAATATTATGGAGGTAGCTTATGCCATCTTGGGTTATAAACAGTGACTACATTTAAGGATTGATTAAAATTTCATGATGCTTACTCATTAGAAAACTTGCTTAGAGGAAGTTTCTCTCTAATTGGCAGCTATTATGAGCTAAGAAAAAACAACAATAAGAAATCTTGTCTCTGAGAAGTTTGGAGATTGACATAAAGATTATGAGAATGAAATAGGTGTGCAGACATTTTCATCCATTGCATTTGAGCAAATTAAAAAATGACTGCAGTGTAACTCAAAGGTTCCATTTGGAAACTCAAACTTTCATATACATGTTGAAGAATTTTAGAAAATCAGTGATATATTGGTGATAGAAATAAAGTATAAAAATTTAATTTTTACCATAAGATAATTGAGTGAGCAAAGATTCTTGAGTGGAAAAACAATGTTTTGCAGAAGTCACAAGAAAATAGTAACTTCACAGCATTGCTTAAAAATATTTATGTGCTCCAGGTAAACACAGCATTACTTTTCTCTCCACTCTTTTTACTTTCTCATCTTTTATAACAATATATTTCCATTGTTTGTTTGATTCATTTAATTATTCATTCATTCATTTATTGATAACTATAGAACTATAAAAATCCAAGAGGCCAATAGTATTGTCTGCCAGTATATACCCAACGAAATGCCCTTCTAATAGGGTGTGTGTGTTTAGTATTTGTTAAACGTGTCTATTACTTAACCAAATTGTACACTTCCAAGAAATAGACATCTGTGTGACAATAAGAAATGTATATGAAAGATAAGACAAAATGATTTCTATTATACATGTAGTTCTAAGTAAGTGAATAATGTTCCAAGTCTGTAGTTTCAGTGTCCACTTATAAAAATACATCATGAGTAGAGATAGCCATCCCCATGTAAGGGGTAATTTTCTAATTATTCAGAAAGAATAATTAGCTATTTTTGGGTTGTTGAAAAACATTCAGATTGGGATTACTGAAAACTCTGTATTCTAAGTCAAAACAGACTTCTAGTCAAAACAATCAGATGGCGAAACAGATTACAAGTAAATTAATATAATCTACAACTGTAAAGATAAACAATAACAAAGTAAGTCAATATTTTCAAAGTAAGTCAGTACTACAGAATAGAAGAGTATACGTATTTTTATATGAAATAGCATTCCAGCTCTAACAACTGACTTCTTGTTTGTAGAGAGTTTCTCTAATGTATTTAATCACACAATGGAGGCAAGGAAATATTTTTGTTTAATCCATTGATTTTTAACATGAATAAAGTCATTTTAAAATTAAGTTATTTCTTTAATATCTAAAAAAGCAAGAGATTAGTATGTCTTTCCACAAAAATATCGGCAAGACAAAAATACTATGATTGTCTAATTACTGACTGAATAATCCTTAAATTTTGAATGCAATCAAGAATTATAGTTGCAAGATCAGAGGCATTGCAATGCAATAGATTGTAAAAATGTGTTATTTTGGAGAAGACTTAATTCAAAGTTAAGTAAATCACTGGATGAAAATGCTAGGATGAGTTATTTCCATGAGTTTAGTGAGGACACCAGTTGCCAGGCTTAATTCTCTTGTTATTTTTATAAGTCACTGTTCCTTTGTGCTGATAGACAATAAATATTCCATTCTGTAGTCTTCTTATCTACAACATTAAAACCTATCTATTCTCATTTGTTTTATTATCCCTATAGTAGCCATGCAAAAAGGGACTAAAGTCAATTTCTATTTAATCTATCATGCTGTAAAAACAAACCCTTGCTTGACAAGCAACCTAGACTGTTATCTCTTGCAGACACTATAAAATCCCCATACTTAGCAGCTTGCAGGGATCAGAATAGAAATATCATACAACAAATTACATGTTTGTAGGAAGATGAGTTTCGATTATAATAAATGTAATGTCTACCACCTAAGACACAGCATATTAATAGAAAACTATGACTCAAGGGAAAAATACATAGGAATCAGAGTATAACAACAACCATAAAATATAATAAGTATTATTATGAAAAAGAACAAAGTGACATCTTTTAAATTAAGGATTTTACAGTGCTATCAAATCAAGATATTCAGTTCTTATTTTAATTCTATGGTAGAGGAATTCCTTATCCTAATTGTTATAAATAATATTTAATGATAATTACTTACAAACAACGATTCTGCTTTATATGTATTTATGTAATTATACATTAAGTGATTAATAAATATAATTATCAATTAAGTGATGAGTCATCTCTCTGATGAAGGCAATAAAGAGACCACAACTGCCAAACTGTAGAACTATGAAATAGTATATATTTTCTTTAATGCCTTAATAACCAAGACTAGCTCATTTTTGGTGAGCTGTTTCCCTTTCAGTACATTTTTAGTTCTAATAATGCCTTATGGAACCTATGGGGGCAAAGGTAGGGGATGGGAAATAAAACTCTTGACCTAATAACAAAGTCTTACACTAAGGAATAAACTACTAATTTGCTCATCAGACATGGCTGTGGGCATTAGACAGAAAGACCCTGCTTGCAACACATAGGTGAAATATTCATCCCCTTTGGTGACTCAAAAGCATGGCTTCAGAGGTTCTGGACAAAATAATAAATCATCATGCATCACTGAGATTTTGAAATTAAAAAGTAAAAGATATGTGCACTATTTCTTAAATTAATGTAAAATGTTAGCTTTTTGAGATCAAATTCTTATTACATTTTATTAACTTATCTAATAATATATCAGAGTTGAATGCTTGTCCTTAGCTAAGTTATAATAAAAGGACATTTTAAAACTGTACATCAGACATGCTTTTTCTATACCATGTAAGTTAGTATAGTTCATCTTAACTATATAAGGATAACAATTTAAAGAGCTGAACTTTTGTTCTTCATGATCATTTCATTGATTTAGAAAAACATAGCTTAGAAGAAAACTGGGGAGTCTGTGATACACTGATGACTATGTGAAATATATTGTGTTATGTGGATTCCTTTGGGTGAAATTATCAATTAGATTATTTTAACAATTTAGGAAGCATTGACTTTTCCCTAATATAAACTTAAAGAAATATGATTTTCTTATAATTAAATCTTACTTACAAAAGCAGTTCCATCTTTCTCTGTTTTAGAAAGAGACATAAAATTAGCTATTTCTTACACACTGTTTGTGTACGTCTGTGCATGTGTGTGAATAGGGAGTGATGAGAGAGGGAGGGAAAGGGAGAGAGAGAAAGGAAAACATTGTATCACCATGACATTTTGTTTTCACTTACTCGAAAGAGAATTCTTCATCTGTTCTAGTATTTGGACTCAACTGATGCTAAGTTTTTGGTATATTGTATGTAATGTTATTTGACACTCAAATATACAACATGTATGTGACACAGAGCTCTCTCACATCAGGTAACACTGGACTAATGATTACTAGCTCCTCGGTATTTGCTGAATGCAGTAGACTTTCTTCCTTGGAGCTCTTGAGCTTTTATGCCCATCCCTGTCTTTGTCATGCTCTTCCCCAGGTTCCCTACTTTGCTCTTTTACTCTTATTACTGACAATTGTCTCTGAAGAAATGTCGTCTTATCAGTGAGACCTTGTCTGACTACCATTTCAGCACCTTCCCCAACCCTTTATTCAGTAGCTCCTTCACCTGTTTTGTCTTTTTCTACAGAACTTTCACCACTACAACTTTTCATCAAGGATTTATGAACTATCTTCTTCCTACTGCAACACTAGTGTGTAAGCTCCATAAAGGCAATGTTTTTTGAATGAAATGTCTTCACAACTCACAGTAAAGTTTGGCAAACTACATAAGTATGTTTGAATGAATGACTGAATTGTATCCAACGTATGCAATCAATTTTATTATTTTATCATCTCAGTTCATATGTGAAGAGTTATTCAACCTTCTCTGTGTACCCTACATTTTACACAACTCTTTGCTTATGGTTCAGCACGTTTGAGTCATTTGCCTCTTATCTCAATTAGAGTCCTCTTCTTCACGGGCTCAGTTCAGCAGTAGCATTTTCCTTTGAGCTTACTTCTCTTTTCCCTGAGCCATAAGGCTTCGTTTGCCACTCTCTGCAAGCATTTCTGTCTTGTTTTCCTTGAAATGCTATCCTTTTCAACATTAATAAATTTACACTCCATTGTTGTCATAGTTCATTTGCTGCTGTCTCCCTGACATTTCAGCTATATTTCAAACTGTTTTGCTGATTTTCACTTTGCACTGTTTTTGCAATTATATGTAGATGAGGTGTGAGAAGATAAAGTGATAAGTACATGGCTCAAGTGAAATCCTAGGGAAGCAGCAACTTGAATTCACATTACCATTTGACCATGTCTGTCACATTAGAGAACATTGGTTTCTAGAATTTTCATTCAATATTACAATCAATTTGGTTTTTCAGAAGTCAGTCTAGAGCACTCCAAATGTATTTTTTAATGTTACAATATATTGTGCACAAGGTCAAGATGAGCAAAACTCAATAAATTCAATGATCCTTTTTGTTTCTTCTCTTTCCCATTACATTCTGTTCAATAAACTCTTTTTCCACTTTAACTCCAAAACCTCCTCTAAAGAACAGCACGTGATGTTTGGAGTAGTTTCCATACATTCTTTTGGTTAATTTTAGAATTATTCTGTTTTCCTTAGCTTCTGGAATTTAGATTCAACTTTGACTAACATTGAAGATGACTGACAAGCTGGACCATATCCCAAAAGATTTCAAGACATTACTTCAGAAATATCACCATTTGATGCTAGGATCTTTTCATTACACATTTTTTTTCTCTTATTCACATCTGTGTAATTATTTTTCAAAGAGTTATTAAGTGGGTACCATGAGTCTACATCTACAGATTTTTAAAAAGAGCAATATATCTGTAGCTCTCTCTTGTGCTATTAAGCAGTGGTCTTTAGCTTTGTAGCTGGCTGCTAATTCTAAATGTTACTACATTTTCAAGATGTTTCTAAGTCAATTACTCCCTCACATACAACAAGCAACACACTGTCCATAATTTGTAAAAATATCTTCTTGAGAAGTCTTTATTTTTATATTTATTCCAACAACTTTTAAGTGAGAATCACCCTGAGTCTCAGATTTTTATTTTATGACTAACAGAATTATGACTATGAGTATTTGTTCAGTTCACTTGCAAGTATTTTGAGGGTCTCCCCAATGTAAAGCAATATATTTAAGCTGTAAGGATGTAAAGAATGATTATACAGGATTTATGTTCCCAAAGAGCATAAGGAATAATTGGAAAGATAAGAGATTTTCAAAGAAAGGAAAAAAAAAAAAAAAAAACAGGAAAAATTAAAGGTACAGTATGTAAAATGTCCAGTAAGTGATAATACAAATAAGTGCTTTAGGAGTTCACAGAGAGAGATCACGAAATGACTGAAAACTCAAAATAATTTTCAAGTTACACGAGGTGCCAAGCAGAGTGAGAAGTACATCTTCAGGAAAGGGAATGGCCTGGCATAATTGTAAGAGCCAAGCTAAGTGAGTAGACTTGAAGGAGAGTTGCATTTGAATAAGCAGAAAGTAGCGAAGCAAGCATTGCAGGCAGATTGGGGAAAATGCAGTATGAAGCACTGTTTATAGTTTATTCAGAGGGTAATAGTTAGAATAGAAGGTTTCTATTAAGATAGCCAATGAGATAAGTCTGTAGAGATAGCTAGAACTACATGTTTCTAGATTCTTATTGATTCTGTTTTACACCACCCGAAACCTTTTTAAAATAGAAATTAAGCCACATGTAATCACTGTTCCAAAGTCTACAGTTTTAGAGTACTTTTGAAACATACAAGGACGATGTCTGTGTGAAGGGGCAGCCAGGCAACAGTGCCAATGCCCATGAGTGTGAGAAGAATGTTCACAATGAGGGGTGACCTGACGTGAGATGTAAGAGCTTAAACAGGGTGAGGAGGGTGTCAGTGCTGTAAAGGCAGCACATTAAACAGTAACAGGAGATTGTTTATATAAGATATAATTCAAGTAAATAACAATATATTAAGAGAATTAAAAGGTAAGATTTGTATGGCCAGAGAAGGGAGTTATAATTATAGAAATTTTTTTAAATGAAATATTTGTTGCAGGAAAATGGATGCAAAGTCATGGATTTCTTTTTCAGTCTTTCTTCCTCCTTTCCTCCCTTCCTCTTTCTTTCCCATCTTTTCTTTCTGTCTCATCCAATAGTAATGAGGCACAGCTAATATATAGACTGGTCTTTAAATATTATTTCCCACTAAAAGAAGATAACCTGTATGGATATATGACTGATTTGATGGCCTGGGGCAGTATAAGATGTACAAGTATAAGAAGAGCTTGCACTGAGTTTGAGCAGAATGAAAAAAAGTGCTCAAAAAATGATGGAGACATGCCCAAAGGTCATGGGAGCTAGACTGAAAGGATTTTCACTGACCAAATTTGGTGCAATTTGAGTATTAATATATATAATGGTAGGAACATTATAAACCATTGAATAAAATGGAAAACCAAATGTTTTCACAAAGTCCATTAACTATTTAAAAATTGATGAGCAATATAGTCAGCTCTCCATATCCATGGAATTCATATCTATGGATTCAACAAATCAGTGATCAAAAATATTTGAAAAAAAATTGTTTTTCACCTGTATTGAATATGTACTGACTTTGTTTGGCATTATTGTCTAAACAATATGGCATAACTACTATTTTTGTAGCATTTATATCAGGTATTATAAGTAACATATTAATAGATATGATTTAAAGTATACAGGAGGATGTTTGTAGATTATATGTAAATACTATGCCATTTTATATCAGGGACTTGAGCTTCCATGGATTTTGGTGTCTGCAGGAGGTCCTGGAACCATTTTTCTTAGATATTGAGTGATGATTGTATTTATGTAGTTTCTAATACTGATTGATCACCAGGGTAAAATTAGTGACTTCACAGGAAAAAACCTGGAACATAACACCTTATTCAAATGATGAAAGTGGCCACCATCCGTAATGGAACATGTCAAATTCATATACCAATTGGATGCAGTAAGAAGAAAACATCGCTTCTATAATAATACTCCCTAGAATGCATAACCTGAACCTAATTATAAAGAACATCCCATAAACCTAAAGTAAGGGATGGTCTATAGAACAACAGGCACATAATTCTCAAATGTGTCAAAGTCATGAATGTCAAAGAAATACTGAGTTTAAGAGAAAAGAAGCCTAAAGACACATGACAACAAAAGACATCACAAAATTCTGAACTAGATTCTTTCCTTATACAGGACATTATTAGAGAATCTGGTAAAACTTCAATGAGGTATGAAATTTAGGTGGTAGCAATGTGTCAATGTTATTTTTCTTATTTTGATGCTTTGTATTGCGGTTATGTAGGAGAATGTTGTGTGTGTGTGTGTGTGTGTGTGTGTGTGTGTGTGTGTATGTGTGTGAGTGAAATGCATACTAATGTGTTTGCAATGGGAGGTCTTTGTTTGTGCAGCTACAGCAGAGTACCACAGACCGGGTAATTTATAAAGAACAGAAATTTAGGGCCGGGCGTGGTGGCTCACGCCTGTAATCCCAGCACTTTGGTAGGCCAAAACGGGTGGATCATGAGGTCAGGAGATCGAGACCATCCTGGTTAACACTGTGAAACTTCGTCTCTACTAAAAACAGGAAAAAAAAAAAAAAAAAAATATCAGGTGTGGCGGTGCCTGTGGCCCCAGCTACTCGGGAGGCTGAGGCAGGAGAATGGAACTCGGGAGGCGGAGCTTGCAGTGAGCCGAGATCGCACCACTGCACTCCAGCCTGGGCGACAGAGCAAGACTCCGTCTCAAAAACAGAAAAAACAAAAAAAAAAAAACAAAAAAAAAGAAGAAGAAGAAGAACAGGAATTTATTTTCTCACACTTCTGAAGACTGGGAAGTCCAAGATTAAGGTCCTAGCAGGTTTGGTTTTCTGGTGAGAACTGTTCTCTTCTTCCAAGATGGTTCCTGGATGCTGTGTCCTCTGGAGGGGAGAACACTGTGTCCTCACATGGCAGAAAGTGAAAAAGCAATCAAGCCAAAAATGGCTTGAAGCCTCTTTTGCATGGGGCTTTAACTACTCTCCAAAATTCATATGTTGCAGTGTGATACTATTAACAGGTGAGACCTTTAAAATATGGTCAGGCCATGAGGGTACCTAGATTTTGGAGAAGACATGCTTGAATCATAGCAAGTCGTAATAGAGTATTAGGACATAGGTAACGGCTAATCTTGAAAGTTGAGTCCCAGGACAATAAGCATTATGATATCTAGTGATGCACCTGAATAGGATGAATCATCTATTCATAGTATACAAGCATTTATGGGATTTTTTCTTTGTACAGTTTTTTACATTGTTTTTAGAAACTGCACTGCACTTCTGTTTCCATACCTTTACAGTTTGGGCATGCATAAAATAAAATTTGAAGATTTTATTTTGGAACTAGAATGAGTTACTACTGTTTTTTAGGCTGGTTGTGAATCGTTTAGACTAGATAATCGACTGATAACAACTAAGTTTACCCTTTACTGATAGTCACACAAAAGTCTGTAGTAGGATTACATTTACCAACTGTGTATATCCCATTTATTTCAGTGTATTGAGGAAGAGAGATTATTCAATCAGGACATTTATCATGTGCAAGCCATTAAGATTAAGAATTTTTAACACTAATCTTTGAGAGAATTTAAAGAACTTGCTTTTCACAAAATGTTTGAAAAGCCAGGTTATGTTATTTTGTTATCGGCTGTCACAAATCTAAAGTTTTCTGACTTACTCCTCTTTCATAAGTCACCTTCTACCACAAATCAGGTGTCGATGAGTCTCATCATTGTATTTACCAAGGCGTTATGGTTTTGCATAATGGAGATTTAGAGAATATCATATGTAGTAATGTATGGAGAAAAAAGAAAGTTGAGGAAGTTTAATGACCCCTTCTTGTCTCAGTAGCTGCAGAGCCAATACAACTCAGTTATCAGAATTCAGTTATTGATTCTCTATTGCTTATAATATGACTTTTCTCTCTTTCCCCCATGAGATGTTCTATTGATATACAAAAATCCATTTTTATATTCATCGAATGCTTACAAAATAAAAAATACTCTGTGATGAACTATAAGGATGAAAAGTCCATCAGATAAATATAGATGTTGTTCTAAATACTTTGAGAGGAACAAAATAGTTTTGTGAGTTTAAGCTAAGAATATTATATTGTTTTCAAATGAAAGAATTAACAATAGTTACATGGCATATAGGATGAATCTTAATAGATAGGATATTAAATGTAGATTGACAGAGATTGTCATACTAAAACATGAAAATGATAAGAATAAGAAAATCAATTTGAGAAAAAAATTGGTCAACCACCAAAATGTGGGAAGAGCTTTGTATTTCACTTTGGTTGGTAGAGTTCTTGAGGACCAATAGGAACTATGTACAGAAAGCAATATTCTGAGCAGTGTCTGGAAGGGATTGAATGCTAAATTGGGGGGTTTAAACTTACTCTAAAAAACTTCTGGAATCTATTGATGTGACACAATCTATATTCTAGTTCAGAAGGATCAATATGGCATCTATAAACTACTCAGGAAAAGGAATACAGTAGATGAGGAAATAATTGGGATGCTATTGCGATAGTTTAAGTGTGAGACACTGAGGCTGAATTAAGTTATCAACACTGTCAATAAAGAGGATGGGTCAGCTAAAATGCATCACAAATATAAGATAGGCAGGACTTGGCAACAGCTTCAAGGTAAAACAGAAATAAGAGGGACTTGTCAAAACCATACAATACTCTTGTACCCAAATGCCTAGCAGAATGGTGACACTACTAAGAAAATTTGCTTTAAAGTAGAAAAATTTGGGGAAAGAAGACAGTGAATTCAGTTTTGAATATTAATGCTGATTTAGTAGTCCTAGAATATAATGTTCTGACTGCTTTTCATATCTAGCAATGATCTTTTACAGCTACAACCCCTCTGCCCCTCCCAAGTCTAGAAAGATGTGAGTGTCAAGCTGATTTCCATAAGAGATGATGGATTGCCCTAGACTAATACAAACTTCTCAGTAGGTAAAGCTGATAGTGGGTTGGCTAACTGCAACTCAGACATCAGACATTCTAGCTTTGGAATTAAGGGGAGCTACTGAAAATGCACATTTTTAAGTTACTGTAGTATATAACGATGTTATTTTAGATACTATGTAAAATATGCTGTTTCTCGAAAAAACAGTTACCTTTTCGGATTAGAACTTAAATTTTTCCATTAGCAGTATTAGTTTTTGCACTGGACTTTCATAATTAAGAGGTTTGGAGGAAAATTTTCACATTACTCCTGACTTTTAATAATATTAGAGGTCAGGGTGGGTTTGCCTTTGGATTATAGTTGTATATACAACTTTAATTGGAAAATATGGAAACACATATTAGTAGTATATTTTATCAGCCAATTAAAGACTATCCTATCATTTCACTAAATGAAAAATTAAGTCAGTTTTGTTTCCAAGGCTATTTTCTCAGACAATGCTATTCAGTCTTAACTGCTGAATTTTCTGTTATGAAAACAGTCTTATTTTCTTCTTACCCATTGTTGTAGAGAGGAGGATACCCACTTTAAAAGAAAATCTGAGAAAATATTTAAAATTATTTCTCAAAACCTAAATGTTTTCTTAGCAGTTATTGTAGAATATATGAACATATCAATGCATAATAGAACAATAAAATCTGGTATTTGTAAACTTCTTATAATGGCAGGTTAATTTTTTTCTCCCTGCTACACATATTTAAACAGCATATAATTAAGAACTTTATCATATTGGAAGTTAATCATTCAAGTCTGGCTTATTCAAATG
This sequence comes from Rhinopithecus roxellana, assembly GCF_007565055.1. NCBI lineage: Eukaryota > Metazoa > Chordata > Mammalia > Primates > Cercopithecidae > Rhinopithecus > Rhinopithecus roxellana. Next base: position 67,926,857 of record NC_044554.1, read on the forward strand.
CTGGGTAAGTGAATGATTACATCTATAATATTCAGAAAGTTAATCATTTTGCAAGTGTTTCCTCATTTAAAAAATAAAAATAGTAATAGTAATATTACAACTCCTCATGGAGTTGTCATAATTAAATTAGATTGTATAACACATATGATAATGCTAGATAAATAGGAAGTAAACAGTTAATTCTAATTGTTATGCCCAGTATTGTTGCTGTTGTAGTTGATGTTAACATGACATATTATTCAGGTATCATATTTCTGAGTCTTTATAAATTACCTACTCTATATTTCCATCAGTATCTATTAGGATTTGATCTATTATGACTTACCTTTTAAATGATACTTGAACATATACTCTCCTTCCCATCAATGCTCTTGCTGTTATTGTATAGTCTATAACCTTTTACAGGTATCATGGAAATAGCCTTCCAACTCTAACTTGCAATTATTCCAAACTTGACATACAGTTTTATATTTCCACACCTTTATCCAAAAAGAATATTAAAATATCATCATTTAAACTCTATTATATTATCCTCTACTGATTTTGCCCAATCCAGAAGAATACATATAAAAGCAGAAAATATAGATATATTTTAACTCTTTGTACAACATGAAAATATCATGTTATTAAAAAAACTCAACCATTTTCTTTGAAATAAAATGTATCATTATGAGATTCTGATACTAATGTTGATATCCAAAAACTTAATTTCAAATATTTTAGAATAAAAATGGTAGAATAAAAACCTTGATTGTATCAAAATGGTAATATCAAAACAACATACGCAAATCACTGTATTCCCATCTTTATTTAATGTGCTAAGAGACCCTTCTCCACTGAAGAAAATTCGTTTATTCATTAAGATTTGACTTTAATACCACTTTCTGCATAGGCATTTTCTGACTAACCTAATATTTGACTGTGCCCTCCTTTTTGTCCTTGCCCCCAATTTTAATTTACCATTAATGTATAAAACAGTACATTATATTTGTAATTAAATCTTACACATTTGAAGTAGATATAATTTACTGCATTTTGAATAATACTTGCCACAATGTATATGCTTGATGAAATGAATATTGAATTGATAAACTTACCAATTCTAGAAAAGAATTTTTCCCATAATAGGAGAATCAGAATAGGCAGATTGTAATCCTGACCCTCTATGGCATTTCAGAAAGGGTTTTAAGTCATTTATCTTAATTTTTCTCTCCTGCCTTCAGTCTCTGGTAGGTGAAACTCCAGAGTGTCTAGGTAAAGGGTTTTCTCTCAGTTCTCATGTCCTATCATCCCAAGAATTCCCTGGAATAGAAAGAACCTCAAATACAGCTTATGGGTTTTTCCAATTTCCTTTACCTTGTCCCTTGCCTTTAGGGTAAGGAGCTCTTGCACTTGAATTAGTTCCCGCAAGTCTCCTGACACATCTTTCTCAGCTTTCTTTTCTGTTCCCCTATGAACACACTTTTACCTAAGTTATATAAAAGGCCCATGAGCAACTGGTTGTGCCAGAGGAGCTCTTCTAATACCTTCTAATAGCCAATCTGGCTATCTGGCATGCGCACACATACATGTACACACACACACACACACACACACAACTATCACGAGTTTATTAAATGTTAACTAGTTTCTACTCCCTCTTCACCACTCCCCTATCTGACTTAATGGGTGAAATTCATCTGAAGTTCTGTGAGGCTCTGAGAGCCCAGTCTTTTATGACAGTTGTGTCACTTTTTGGAGTTCAGTTCGTTTAGGAATATTTGTGTCCTCAGCTCTCTGATGTTTTGTTTTTCAACTATGTTAATACCAATGGCGTTCTTAAATAGAAAAAACAATCCTAAAATTTATATGGAAATTCAAAAGACCCAGAATAGCCACAGCTATCCTAAGCAAGAGGAATAAAACTGGAGGCATCACATTGCCTGACTTAAAATTATGCAACAGAGCTATAGTAAACAAAAATGCATGGTACTGGCATAAAAGTAGATACATAGACCAATGAAACAGAATAGAGAACCTAGAAACAAATCCACACACTTGCAATAAACTTATTTTTGACAAAGATGCAAAGAACATATACTGGGGAGAAGACTGTCTCTTCAATAAGTGGTGCTGGGAAAACTGCATATTTATTTGCGGAAGAATGAAATGAGACCTCTACCTCTCGCCATATACAATAAATCAAATCAAAATAGATTAAAGACTTATATCTATGACCTCAAGCTATAAAACTACTCCAAGAAAACATTGGGGAAAACATCCAAGATATTGATCTGGGCAAAAATTTCTTGAGCAATACCCCACAAGCACAGGCAATCAAAGTGAAAATGGACAAATGGGATCAAATCAAGGTAAGAAGCTTCTACATATAATAATGGAGTACTATTCAGCCATAAAAAATAAAGAGATCTAGTCATTTGCCATTTGCAACAACATGGATAGAACTGGAGATTATTTTTTTAATTATATTAAATAAAATAAACCAGGAACAGAAAGACAATTATTGCATGTTCTCACTTATTTGTGGGATCTACAAATCAAAAAATGGAACTCATGGACATAGAAAGTAGAAGGATGGTTACCAGAGGCTGAGAAGGCTAGTAGGGGTATGGGGCAGTGGGGAGGTGGGGATGGTTAATGTGTCCACAAAATAGTTAGAAAGGCTGAATAAGACCTACTATTGACAGCACAGTAGGGTGACTATAGTCAATAATAATTTAATTGTATATTTTAAAATAACTTCAAGAATGTAATTGGATTGTTTGTAACTCAAGAAATAAACACTTGAGGGGAAGGATACCCCATTCCCCATGATGTGCTTATTTCACATTGCATGCCTATTTCAAAACATCTTATGGACCCCATAAATACATGCACTTACAGATTACCTCCCCTATACCTTATTATATTATCTACATTGTTTCCCAGTGGCCTAATCAGCTTCATGATGCTCAAGTCTTTAGACAGTTAGATCTTAAATGTAGTCTGAAGTTTCATTATTAGAGAAGAATGTGCTGAAAAATACCCAGTAGTATTCAATATCACTAGTCTCTTCCAACCTACGTTTATGTACCTAGTCAATGTCATGAAACTTATTTACATTGCGCTAGGAATGAGTTATTTTTCAGGAGGTTTGTTTGTTTCCCAAGTAAATATTAATTTCATGAGGACAACCATAAACTGACCTAAGCTTCAGCTTAAACTAGGTCTCCTACAACACACTTATTGTAAGCTGCTTTGTCTGATAATTATTTTATCATTCTCACTTGAGATTAAAAGCATTAAGGGAAACCTTCACTCATCCCTGTATATCAAATTTAAGGCCAATTTGTTGCCTATGTAGCAACAAAGGGGAAAAATAGAAGGAGAAAGGAAAGAAAATTTGAAAAGGAAGGCAGGAGAAAAAGGAAAGATGAAAAAAACAGGGCAGAAAATAAGAAAAAGTAAGGGGTAGTATAGGATATAGTGCAAATCTTTTCAATAGTTCCAAAAATTTTCATCATGAGTGTTAAGGCCTAAGAAAACAACATAACTATTAATGCTTACAACATAGCCCAGATAATAATGGAACATTTATATAAAAGTAAAACCATTTTATTTGTAAACTAAATGTCAGTGCTTTTAGAAAGCAATAGAGCTTAGGAATTAGGGCAAAAGAAAAATCTTTAAAGAGAGAATCAATGAGACCAAAAAACAATGCCATGGTCTGTCAGATTCACATCATCCAGTAAGAGATAAGTGAACAAAATCCTGACTTCCAATTCCTTTATATCATCAGTCTGTTAACATTTAATAATTTAAACCAGAAAACAGAGAAATAGTGTTTTATCTCACAGTGATTAAAGGTTAAAATAAAACAGATGGGAACATTTGTATGGGCATGCTATGATTCTCACACACAATTTAAACGTTTCTTGACTTTCTATAGTATTTACAGAACTGATTTTTTTGAGAGCCTGGGCATAAAGTGAAATCAACTAGATTACATACTTCCCTTTTACCCATGTTTGGAATTTTGTTTTGCTTAGACACAGAGAAACCTTGTTGTCTTGGCAATATAGATGGTTAAGGGTCATCTTTGCAAATCAAAGTTTTTTTTTTCTTTTATATGGATGATGTGCTTAGCAAACATTCCTCTTAGCTCTCTAGACCACCCACTACATCTTCATTAAAATGAATATTCTATCTCTCTCTTCCATTGAATTCATAAAAATGTTTTGAACTGAGGATAGGAAATCTTTATTTGACACATTTCCAAATGATTTGAGTGCAATTATCCTGGCTATTGTCCTCAGACTGACATCTAGAATCACTCCTCAGAGTTCTGTATTTCCCATGTTAGTCACTATTCCAAAAGCTGATTTCTGGAATCCCATTTCTGGTGTGTTTAGGCATCCTTATTGTCTACCCTGCTTCCAGTTTCAAAGAGTTCACATTCTGGCAAGGCCCAACAATGCCCCAATTTAGCAATCACTGAACTCCACTTTCAACATAGTAATCAGGCAATTCTTTTGAATCATATCTGCAATATGTGAACACTTAATTCTTCATCCCCAGTCAAGTACCCAAATGTATGAAATGGCGAATCTGAAATCCATGTTGTGATATTTTTGTGAATTGATTTACCAAGGTTTATGCTTAATAAAATGCACCTCCTCCTGTAGCAAAGCCTCGTAGATGGAGTATCGTGCTGACACTCAGCACATCCAGAGTCTGGTGCATGGGACTGTACTAGACTTCTACATAATGAAGTCAGCCTGGTCAGGGAAGAGAAGTGATTACCCTTTCTCAACCTACTTGCAGCATAGTATGGGATACCTTTTTCCTGTATTATAAACTATTCCTGGAATATTCACATCTAACAGTCCTCATAGATAAGGTAGCATGATTAGAAAGAGAGGAAAGTAGATGTGTCTACAATGTCTTATATTTATCAAGTGCAAGATAACTATTACTTACATGCAAGACAGTGAGAATTATCACAATGAATCATTATGCTAATCTTAATAATTGTGTAGAATTTTCTGGATGAAGATTTTAGAGAGCTTGGAACATTTTTAAGATGTCTGAAATCCTTAGGCATCTGTCAATAAACAAAACTCAGAGCTTACTGCCAGCTATTTTAAAGAGGAAAGATAATTCAAGTTTGTAAGAAATTTTTAGCTGAAAATCAGGACTGTTATCGTATTAAAGGGAAAATGTCCTTAACAAATTCAAAATTTTGTCAAGCTGGAAAGGCCAGATGGAAGTCATCAAAATATATGAGATCAAAATTTTTAGATTCCACATTTAAATAAGATCATGCCATGTTTGTCTTTCCATACTTGGCTGATTTCATTAACATAATGTTCATTCATGTTGTCACAAATTATAGGATTTCCTTCTTTTTATGGTTGAATAATATTTGGTTGTGTGCATATACTGTGAAATAATACATTTTTTAATTAGCTAAGTTTGCGTATTTACCATATATGTGTACTTAGAAACATTATGTGATTTGTGATACAAACAATTGTATGTGACAATTTAAAAATAAATAAATAAATGTTAAAAAATACATATGAGAGCAATATAGAAAACATGTGTATTTTATTTTAGTTTTTAACTAGAAGTTTTAAGAAACTTAAAGAGCTTCCACAGTGTTTTTGCAAATAGGAACAAAATGTGGGAGAGTTGAGGAATATATTGAGTATATGGTAGAGATTGCAGAATACTATGAAACAGAAGGCCGAACAGGGACACACACATCTTTTTTTCAGATAAAATCAGTAAGTGACTTAGAAGTACAATTGGTTGATCAAGTAACTTTTAAAGATATTGCACTTTATGTGGCAAGAACTGGACTTAGCATCCCATCACTTGAAGATATAGATGAAAACTTAAGAACAAGATAAACTATAATGACTGTGAACTCCTTTCTTCATTACCATTAAGCATTAAAACATTGTTACATAACTATATGGAACAATGTTAAGAGGACTCAATAGTGACACTTATGTTAGAAATTTATGTTATGCATAACAACAGAAAATAGAGAATAAAAACATATACATACATTTCATCCATTAAACATACAGTAGAACTAATTAATTGAAATGGTAGGAGTGTATTAGGCAGGGTAAGTAAATTTCTGTAACATTCACTCCAAAATTATGTGGCTACATGTGTATTTCACACTCACCAAGAATTCAATTTATGTAATTGGCAGATGACTTCACACACAATGATTCAGAGACTCAAGCTCCTCCATCTTGTGGTATTAACCTCCTTTAGGTCCTTGAAGTCCATTTTGCTCAACAACGAATGGGGAAAGATAATTTTAGAGGTGATTTGTAAGGATTAATCATGGGAGACAAGTGCATCAGTTTTGCTCAATTTCCATGGAAACACAAAACTAATGGTGGTAGGCAAATATGCTCTAGTTCTGTGATCAGGAAGAAGAGGAAAACAATTAGGTATGAATGTATTCAATCTTAGCCATCAGGGCGAGAATTAAATTAAAAGTTTCTTTCTTATTAAGTATCTTTATGACATAAATCATAAATTTTAGGAGTTAATTCAACAGATGATACGTTGAAAATCACATGTATCCATGATAAATTATCTCATATGCACACAAAATTTGTTCCACTATGTAGTTTTTGCACTCTCTTTTGATGCCTAGTCCATGATTAGCAAAGAATATTTTTTCTTTGAAAAGTTCATTACTAGTAATTCTTACTCTTTGTATGCATGAAAAGCTAACAAATATAATTTCAACAAGTTAATAAATATGGTCCTTTAATAGCTTGCCAGGGCTCTGCAATGGATATTCGAGTCAAAGCAAAGGATTTGCCCTTTTTTTTTTTTTTTTTTAGCTAGTATAAGTATTTATAAATATGGAAATATGCTTAAGGGATATGATGTGACTGAAAACCACATTAAAATAAAAAAATATTACTTACATTTCATAAAAAGATTATCCTAACTTTCAGTTATCTGCAATTGGTTAGAGTAGACAATTTAATATATTAATACTAGTAGCCATATTAGTTCATTCTCACACTGCTGTAAAGAAATACCTAGGCAGGGCATGGTGGCTTACACCTGTAATCCCAGCACTTTGGGAGGCCAAGGCGGGCAGACTGCCTGATCTCAGGAGTTCCAGAACATCCTGGCTAACACGGTGAAATCCCATCTCTACTAAAGATACACAAAAATTAGCCGGGCATGGTGGTATGCACCTGTAGTCCCACTTAGTTGGGAGGCTGAGGCAGGAAAATCACTTGAAACTGGGAGGCCGAGGTTGCAGTGAGTGGAGATCATGTGACTGCACTTCAGCCTGGGCAACAGAGCGAGACTCTGTCTCAAAAAAAAGAAATACCTAAAACTTGGTAATTCATAAAGGAAAGAGATTTAATTGGCTCATGGTTTTGCAGGCTGAACAGGAAAGAAACCTCAGGAAACTTAAAATCATGGCTGAAGGTGAAGGGGAAGCAGACATGTCTTAACATAGCCACAGCCGGAGGGAGAGAGCGGGAGGTGCGACACACTTTTAAACAACCAGATATCTTGAGAACTCACTCACTATCATGAGAACAGCAAGAGGTAAATCTGCTCCCGTGATCCAATCACCTCCCACCATGCCCCTCCTCCAAAACTGAGGATTACAATTCAGCGTGAGATTTAAGTGGGGACACAAATCCAAACCACATCAGTAGCTAACAGTTGCTCACTGTGATAGAATTGTCCTTTTGGACAATGTTTTTAAAATCTAGCTATCAATTTTTTTTTTTAATCCAAAGACATAGAAGTAGGCAAAGTACAGTGACATGTTTTACTTCCTTTACTTTAAAGATGGAGAGTTAGGTTACTATTTTTAAAAAAATTTAAAGTTTGAAAGGCAAAAAAAAAAAAAAAAAAATAATAAAATACCAGGAATTTAAAGAAAGTAGAAAATATATAATTATCTTATGCATAATGTAATTCTGCTCTTAATATTCATATTTTGTAGCTTTATTCTGGTGTCAGAGTAAAAGTGTTTTTGTTACTATCAGTATTACTTTGTGTGACATTAAAGAATAATGAAAAGGGTCCAGGCTCTGAGAGATGCAGGGCTTTGTGTAAAGACTCCCTCAGGCTTATTGACTGGGAAAATGATCTTCCCTTTCTGAGTCTCGCTTTCTTCATATGTAAAGTATTGTAGGTGGCATTGCATTCACAGAGATGCTGGGTGGGTTAAGTATGAAAACATGGAAGTGGATGATTAAGTGTCTGGAATCAGGCAAGTTAAAATTATGTAGGTAAAGCAAATCTAACTTATTTAATAAGTGTGTCTCACTTTCATAGTTTTTTTCAAATGGATAAAACAAACTTTGCCCTATTTATTTTATAAGTGTAAAACAAAATAATGATTACAAAAGAATTTTATGGAGATAAGAATGCTAGAAAATCTAGGATGTTATCAATTGTGAAATGTCCCTGTATTTCCTCAGATGCAATCCAAGATGACCTCATATCTGGGTTCCGGCAAGATATGCTACAAAATGAGGCCTTGGCGTTCTTTATGAAATAATCTACACCTTAGTAGAATCCCTGTACAACACTGAATTCAACTGGAAATGCTTTCTAATCATTCTGGTTCAGCAGAGGGTTAATCAAATTTCAATTCCTGACTATCTCACAACATAGAGGAAGGCATTTTTTTAAGAGATCAGATGTGTTTTTGCTAGGTTAAGTACAGCAGCAAAGCAATGAATGTTCTCACCCGGGAAATAAAGACAAGTGAGAGGTAATCAATTTCTTCCAGTCTTTATTTTGTTCACCCACTTGATTTGGAGCTACATATTGTTTCTCCCAAAATTAGCAGTGAAGGCATCTTGTTGCAATTCAACAAGAATTACAATGTGCACTCCATTTTGAGTGCACTGAAAACCTCATCATAAAAGATCTTCTGAGACATCTATGTTTAAAATAACAGCATCTTGTGGTTAAGGATGCAAAGTTAAACACATAGAAATAAAGAGGTTTCTGGTGAATTAGCTGTATGTTATAAGCTATAGTTAACTATGTGCATATTTATTCATTCATTTTGCACAGCTTGCTCATTTTTTTTCAAAAGCAGACAGTCCAGTTTTGGTGTTCATTGTAAACTCAATTTGGTTTTACTTCTTCACTATACTTTCCTTGCATCTGCTTTTATGGAAATATAGCTGGTCATTAACACAGCTTTGCATGCCTTAAAACTGTTGTTTTTCATGCAAAGTAGACATTTGTAGAATAATTACAGATGGGAAAGTATGCCCCATGGAATTTTTTCTTCATTACAAAATTACCCTGTTCTGATCATTTTATATCCACTTCATTATAAAAGGAGAGCAGGGGATAATCAAATATGTTAGTTATGATAGTAATCTTCAGAGCACTTGTTCTTACAAAGTAAGAAGTGATGAATTATATATAAAAGGAATCATTATGGAAAAATTACTTAAGTAAATTCTTTCTGATCCCTGCTCCTTTTTACCGCCTTCTCCAGTCTGTGAGAACAGCCTCTCTCAGCCACATATGAAGTTCCTGCTAAAGCTTACAGTCATGGTGAACCCGGCTGCTAACATCCAAAAGAGGGGGGTTTGCCAGAAAATACCATCTACTCATCACTGTGTCCAGATTTCTCTTCCATCTTTTAGTAGGATAACTCTGAGCTGTATGTTCTTTGTAAGTTACTCCAAATCCACTCTCCACCCTGCTCAATGCCCCACAAAATTGACCTGTATGTACTGTATCAACTGGAATGCCTTGCCTTCTAATTCCTTTTAGGTTTAACCAATAGGAAGAACTGACAGGAAATTTCAATCTGGGAGGAACGAGAGGTAAGGAGGTATTCCCCCAACTAGTCTTCAGTTGGCAGTATCCGCAAACTTCCACTGAAGCCCATAGCTCCTTCTGAGCAGCCGTCTCCAAAGCTCTTTCTTTGCAGGCTCTGATAACTGCTCTTTCTCTTTCTCTTAGTCTTTATCATTAGTCAAGCCTAAGTGTGATAATGGCTTCAAACTGCAGTTAGTTCTAGAATGCATCAACATTGCTTTGTTTTATTTTCTTTGCTCATATATTTGTAATAGCCCCTTGAGGCTGTCTCATTATCTTTTCTGAGAGTGTCATCTGTTTCCTGAATGATGCAGGCCCCTGTCAACATTTTTTTCTTATGGAAACGGAGAGAGGAGGACTGAGATATTTTGAGTTACAGAATCATAGATTCAGAACTGGAAAGAAGATGTATATACCAAACCATGACGAAATGGGATCCATAAATAAAAGGTGTTCTTCCCAAGTCAAGAGCTAATTTCTTGAGGCAATGAGGTCATAATCAGTTTTCCAATTCCTGGTCGAGTCCTTTTTAAAAAAAGCTTAACAACATCTGGATTTAGTCATCCAGTATCCAAATAATTGAGATGAGTCGAGAGGAATATGAGTTTTGCTTCATTTAGTTACCTTTTTGCTTTTTTAAATGTAATTACTTTTTGAGGAAGATTAATAACTAAAGTGGAAAAGAAGGAGATCAATGGAAATGAAACAGGATAAATGAAGAAAGACTAGCATAGATAAGGACTGCATTGTAGGGACAGTGGTAGTTGACTTTTTAAAAAGCAGTTATTGAAAATACTTGCTGTAGCATTCCTGGTCAAGGTTTTCAGTTTATGTTGTGGATAAATAGACCCTGTACCCAGAGTACATTTTGTGTCTAAAACAGTAAATACACAACTGCCAACCTCACGTAAAAAGGGTCACAATTTCACAATATGGGCTCAATTGGGGCTTTGAATCTGTATTTCAGTGCTGGAAAGTACATATTTCCGTTATATGATTAACCTTCCCAGTATAGGCATAAACCACCTCAGAACTAATACTAATATAAAAATTTTACTTTTTATATGTATCTGATGTATTATTTTATGTCTTGTAGAGATCTATACATACCACAAAGACTCAGAAATAGCTTCTAAGAAGAATCCCTTAATACCTCATTTAAGCATTTTAGATAATATAATTAAGATATATTTATTTTGTTCCTTTCTATTAGTAACATAGTACTGGAAAAACAAAAATAAAATATTTCACAAGCTGGTTAAAGAAACCTACACTTTAATTTGCAAAGATGATTGCACATATAAAACTTGGTAATTCAAAAACATCCCCAAAAGGACAATTTATAGCATAAACACAAATCTATTCATGGAAAGCCCATATTTATGTAGTCATAGTTTACTTTTCAAAGGTTTATATTAGTGACAAAACCAAAAGTAACTAATATAAAACACTCTACTATTTTCATTCAAATGGGATAATTCAATTGCTAAATGTTGGTTTTGTCTAAATGCATGCATCTGCCTTATATACTGATTGAGAAAACCTACATATTTGTGTATCACAGAAAATATCTTTGCCCTACGCTATAAGTCAGGGGATGATTGGAATAAAGATGTCAGTTTATTTTATATTTGAAGAAAGTATAGCGGTAAAATAACCAATATTTATGACAATATTGAACAATATTAGGCCATGAGCCTCATTAAAGCTTCATAGGTTTCTGTCTGACTTAGGACCTAAGTTCAAGCAGTTGACACTCACATACACAGCAAAAAAAAAAATTAAGTGGGAAAGCTATACAAATCACTCAATCCATTAATAATAAAACAGCTCAAAGAAAAAACACCTGAGATCTAGAGAGAAGGTAAAAATTCTAAGAATCATTAATCCAGCTTGGACAACATGGCAAAATCCCTTCTCTTAAAAAAAAAAATATTGCCAGGTATGGTGGCATGCTCCTGTAATCCCAGCTACTTGGGAGGCTGAGATGGGAGGATGGCTTGAGTGCAGGAGGTGGAGAATGCAATGAGTTGAGATCGTACCACTGCACTACAGCCTGGGCAACAGAGTGAGACCCTGTAATTTAAAAAAAAAAAAAAGAATCATGAGTGACCTGACGAATTTCTTCTAACAGAATGAGAGCCACTATAATGGAGGCATCAAGACTGGCTGAGTGTGATGCAGCCATCACATGCCTCAGGCTGGTTCCCTGGATCCAGGATCCCCTTGATCATCACACACTGAGGTCCAGAGAAACCACAGTGTGATAGCATCTTGTGTTTCACTCAACTGTTATTTCCCCAAATCATATTGTTTGATCATGGCTGCTCAGTCCAAGAAGAAAAGCAATACACATATTTTAAAAAAAATACCAACTAAGATTACATGAGACTAGAACTTCCATCTTATTTATATTTGTATTTCCAGTGCCTAGAATGGTGGTATTAAATGCTAATACATATGGTCAAGTCATTAAATATTAGATTGCAAAAAATAAATTAACTAGAGTCTCATCACTGCTATTAATCTGTTTTATGAAGTTGAACAGATTATTTCAACTTCCTGAGCTTCTGTTTCACATCTGAAAATTATTATAGTTTTTATTATAGATTATTATAGTATCACCTCTAGGTTCACCCTGTTCCCACCAAGAGTGAAGTAAGATAATGCACATGAACAAGCTTTTTGATTCCAACACACAATAACCTGAATACATCTGTTTGTGTTGCTATTTCATATTTTATGGGTTAAAAAGGAGCACCAACTTTCTCATTGGTATTCTTCTGTTCAATACATGATCAGATTTATCAAACAATCGTTAGTGGGCTTTCTTCTTGAGAGTTTATTAAATGTTCCAATTTCAACCAAAAAAATGGCTTCCAAACACTGATTTTAGTCCATTTGGAGTTACTACAAAAAGATGTTGGTCATTATTTTTCCAAAATAAGTGAAAGGGAGCATTCCAGAGTAAGGACACAAACAATAGGGAGCTATGAACTCTGGCATTTCAGGACATGACAAAGCAAGCCTTCCCCTGTGGAGGAAGGTTCTAGTCATATGAGAACCATTGAATTTCAACAGAGAGAAAATGAATGATCATGTTTTTTTCTTACAGCAAAATGCCAATGCCTGTAACAGCCCATCTGAAACAAGAACAAAAAGATAGTGGTTTATATAGCATAAAGTGGTGCATTCTTAGCAACTTCAAGAGGCCTCTAAAACAGCTTAATAACAGAAATTTCTAGATGTGTAAGCAAATATATATCTGGAACAGAAAAGTCTTTTGCTTCATCATTTAAAACAGTGTTAGTGTCTTGTGGAAAGAGATCAATGTTAGTGATCATAGGAAAAACTCAACCAATAGGCAAACAGAAAAGTAATCAGGATTGAAAAGTAAGTTCAGTGATGATGGAAAATCAACAATTGAATGCTGTTTGTGAAAATGAAAAAAAAGGCACATTGAGGCAAGGTAGAGAAAACAGTAGGGATTACTTGAAATACATGTGAATTTTGCCACACCACCATCAGATATTAATTTTTGGGATTTGGGAATGAAAAATAAAAGAATTCCCTAAATTATAGGTTATTCATAAACTACTTCAAATATTTCTCATACTTTTTACTCAAAATATAGATCTTAACATGCCTACTAGTTTGAAAATATTGTTTAACAATATTTAAAAAGAGTTTCAGTCTATAGCAAAGTTTCAAAAACTGGAAAAAAACGGTAAATATCATTGGCTAGTTTTCAAATACGAACAGTGAGATGTTTTAGCAAGGTTAAAATTATTTTACTCCCCAAGCATCTTACTTCTTGAAACACTGTTATAAGATTTGTATAAATTATACTACATATATAAACTAATATCCGTTTTATTGGTATGCATGTTCATGACTCTGTTTTCCACCAAGGGTGAGTCATGAACATGCACAGCACTAAAGCAGCAATAAGCAAGATTGATTGGTTAGATGTGACAGATTCTAACCTAAGTGTTTCTACGCTGGTCTCAGAAATGTCTACTTAACCTTTGATTCTGGATGTCAACATTTCCTGCTCTTGCTTTCAATGTGGCATAGTGGTTTCCTTCAAATCAGTAATTTCTCTATGTTGACTGTAAAGCTTTAATTATTTTGAGATAATTGTAATGCTTTTTCTCATGTTCCCAATTTTTTGACAGAATTTTCTTAGGATTCTGGATTCAGATAAACCTAAGCTTCCTGAGAATCACTGGGAAGAAACACCTGGATGAAAACTATGCAACACATACTGCTTGCTGCCCTGGTCTTTCTCATAGCCCCTCAATCTAAAGTAGCTCACCATATTTTTTTTTTCTTTCTCCTGATTTCTTGGTTTTTCAGAGTCTTTTGTGGTATCATATGAATTTTAACCTTTTTTTACTAGATATTTTTATTTCCATATGTTGCTAGGGAACAGATGATGTTGGGTTATATGAGTAAGTTCTTTAGTGGTGATTTGTGAGATTTTCGTGCACCCATCACCCGAGCAGTATACACTGCACCCTATTTATAGTATTTTATCCCTCACACCCTTCCCACCCTTTCCTGCTGAGTCCCCAAAGTCCATTGTGTCATTCTTATATCTTTGCATCCTCATAGCTTAGCTCCCACTTACGAGTGAGAACATACGATGTTTGGTTTTCCATTCCTGAGCTACTTTGCTTAGAATAATAGTTTCCAATCTCATCCAGGTCACTGTGAATGCCATTAATTCATTCCTTTTTATGGCTGAGTAGTATTCTATTGTATATATACACCACAGTTTCTTTATACACTTGTTGATTGATGAGCATTTGGGTTGGTTCCACATTTTTGCAATTGTGAACTGTACTGCTATAAACATGCATGTACAAGTATCTTTTTTGTATAATGACTTATTTTCTTCTGGGTAGATACCTAATAGTGGGATTACTGGATCAAATGGTAGTTCTACTTTTAGTTCTTTAAGGAATCTCCACACTGTTTTCCATAGTGGTTTTACTAGTTCACATTCTCACCAGCAGCGTAGAAGTGTTCCCTGTTCATTGCATCCATGCCAACATTTATTTATTTTCATTTTTTTATTATGGACATTTTGCAGGAGTAAGGAGGTATTGCATTGTGGTTTTGAATTACATTTCCCTGATCATGAGTGATGTGGAGCATTTTTTCATATGTTTGTTGGCCATTTGTATATCTTCTTTTGAGAATTGTCTATTCATATCTTTAGCACACTTTTTGATGGGATTGTTTTGTTCTTGCTAATTTAACTGAGTTTGTTGTAGATTCTAGATGTTAGCCCTTTGTCAGATGTATATATTGTAAAGATTTTCTCCCACTCTGTGGGTTGTCTGTTTACTCTGCTGACTGCCCCTTTTACCATGCAAAAGTTCTTTCCTTTAAGTCACAGCTATTTATTTTTGTTTTTATTGCATTTGCTTTTGGGTTCTTGGTCATGAAATCTTTGCCTAAGTCAAAATCTAGAGGGATTTTTCCAATGTTATTTTCTAGGATTTTTATAGTTTTGGGTCTTAGATTTAAGTCCTTGATCCATTGAGTTGATTTTTGTATGAGGTGAGAGATGAAGATCCAGTTTCATTCTCCTTCATGTGGCTTGCCAATTATCCCAGCACCCTTTCTTAAATAGGGTGTCCTTTCCTCACTTTATGTTTTTGTTTGCTTTGTTGAGGATCAGTTGGCTGTAAGTATTTGGGTTTATTTCTGGGTTCTCTATTCTCTTCCATTGATTTTGGGACATATTTTTATACAAGTACCATGCTGTTTTGGTGACTATGGCCTTGTAATTTGAAACAAGGTAATCCAGATTTGTTCTTTTTGCTTAGCCTTGCTTTGGCTATGTGGGTTCTTTTTTGGTCCCATATGAATTTTAGGATTGTTTTTTCTAATTCTATGAAGAATGAAGGTGATATTTTGATGGGAATTGCATTGCATTTGTAGATTGCTTTTGGCAGGATGGTCATTTTTCACAATATTGATTCTACCCATCCATGAGCATGAGATGTATTTCCTTTTGTTTGTGTCATCGATGATTTCTTTTAGCAATGTTTTGTCATTTTACCTGTAGAGGTTTTTTACCTCCTTGGTTAGGTATATTCCTAAGTATTTTAATTTTTGCAGCTATTGTAAAGGGGTTGAGTGCTTGATTTGATTTTTACCTTGGTCACTGTTGGTGTATTGAAGAGCTACTGAATAGTATACATTAATTTTGTATCTGGAAACTTTGTTGAATTCTTTTATCAATTCTAGGAGCTTTCTGAAGAAGTTTTTAGGGCTGTCTAGGTAAACAATTCATGTCATCAATGAACAGAGGCAGTTTGACTTCCTCTTTCTTGATTTGGATGCCCTTTATTTCTTTCTCTTGTCTGATTGCTCAGGCTAGGACGTCCAGTATTATGTTGAAGAGGAGTGATGAGAGTGGGCATCCTTGTCTTGTTCCAGTTTTCAGAGGGAATGCTTTCAACTTTTCCCCATTCAGTATTACGCTGGCTGTGGGTTTGTCTTGGATGACTTTTACTACATTGAGGCACATCCCTTGTATGCCAATTTTGCTGAGAGTTTTAATCACAAAGGGATGCAAGATTTTGTTGAATGTATGCTTTTTCTGCAGCTATTGAGATGATGTGATTTTTGTTTTTAATTCTGTTTGTGTGGTATATCACAATTATTGACTTGCTTATATTAAATCATCCTTGCATCCCTGGTATGAAACCCACTTGATTATGGTGAATTATCTTTCTGATATGTTGCTGGATTTGGTTAGCTGGTATTTCATTAAGGATCTTAGCATCTGTGTTCACCAGGGATATTGGTCTGTAGGATTTTTGTTTGTTTATTATGTCCTTTCTGGTTGTGGTATTAGGGTGATACTAGCTTCATAGAATGATTTAGAGAGGGTTCCCTCTTTCTCTATTACGTGAAATAGTGTCAATAGGATTGGTACCAATTTTTCTTTAAATGTCTGGTAGAATTATTGTGTGAATCCATCTGAACCTGAACATTTTTTGTTGGAAATTTTAAAATTACCATTTCAATCTTGCTGTTTGTTTTGGGTCTGTTCAGGTTATCTAATTCTTCCTGATTTAGGCCAGGAAGGTTGTATTTTTCCAGGAATTTGTTCATCTCCTCTAGAGATGTTCTAGTTTATACACTTAAAAACGTCCACAGTAGCCTTGAACGATCTTTTGTATTTCTGTGATGTCAGTTGTAATATCTCCCATTTTGCTTCCAATTGAGTTTATTTGGATTTTCTCTTTTCTTGTTTAACCTTGCTAATGGCCTATCAATTAAAAATAAATAATTTTTTCAAAGAACCAGCTTTTTGTTTCATTTATCTTTTGTATGTTTTTTGGTCTTTTTTTTTTTTTTTTTTTTTTTTTTTGGTTTGTTTCAATTTCATTTAGTTCTGCTCTGATCTTGGCAATTTCCTTTCTTCTGCTGGGTTTGGGTTTTATTTGTTCTTGCTTCTCTAGTTCCCTGAGGTATGACCTTAGATTGTTTGTTTGTACTCTTTCAGACTTTTTGATATAGGTGTTTAGGGCTATGAACTTTCCTCTTAGCAGCACCTTTGCTGTATCCCAGAAGTTATGATATGTATTGATTTGTTTTTTCTAAAGACCAGCAGAGCGGGCACAAAAGAACCAGCAAGTAGGCAAGGGTAGGAGCAAAACTGCATATTTATTTTTGGTCACCTAAGGTGTGGGGCAGAGGTCTGTCGGCCTCCGGCAAAGGAGGCCGGCAGAGTAGCCCCGTAGAGCTCTGGGACGAAGTTCCTGATGCAGTCCGACAGGAGTGAGGGACTGAGGAAGGCCCCGGGTGGCGTCCGTCAGGAGGGACTTTTCTAGGAGTGGCAGGGCAATAGGCGGGGCATGGGTGTGCGGGGGTGGGGGGGAGGGGGGGGCGTTCCGCAGGTGCGACCAGGTAAATCTTGGTCTCTTCGGATTGACGTCACCTGGCACATGCCCGGTTGGTCTGCACCTTCCCGGGCGCCGGCTGCATTTTCACGCACGCAGGAAAAGTTGGTGAAGAACCCCGAAGTGCACCATCTTGCCTCCGTTCATCCAAACAGTCCAACCTTTTATTGATAATAGTGATAAAGGGGTGCCGTGGTCTGTCTGGCTACTTCCTGCTGTTAAGGGGCATCGTTAAGGTCGGGGCCTATGGTTGATATTTGGACATACGGATGAAGAATAAAATAAGGCACAGTATTAGTATAGGAATGAAGAATGGAAGCATTTGTTGGAATATGGGCAAAACCCAGAAGGAAGATCCCAGCAAGGCTGGGGAGTATGAGATAGTTAAGAAAATTTAGTAAGTTTGAGGCCAGTGGGGGAAAGCCAAACTGATTTCCACTGATTGCTTTCGATAGGGGCCCTTTTTAGTTGGGAATGAGGAACGAGTGCGCAAAGTAGTTGTTGGCTAGGCAGCAGTTAAGGAGTAGAGTTTTTCGTGGAGTGGATAGCTTTCTGCTTACTCCTACTACAGAGATATTGGATGGAAGGCTAGGTCCAGAGAAGGATGGGAAAACAGAATAGGTACCCCCGCTGTTGATTAAAAAAATTGTCTTACCTGCTACCAGGAGAGTTACCCGCGGCTCAGCGAGGGTGATGGAGGTCCCCGAGTCTTGGCACCTTCAGTAATCGTCGTCCAGATGTAGGAGCTGGAAGGAGCTCCCAGGATCCTGGGAAAGGGGGTCACGTGGAGACGCAGCACCTGTTCTCAGGGTGGGGCAATCAGACTTCCAGTGTCCTCCCTGCTGGCAAGCAGGGCAGGGGGTTGCTGGTGGACGAGGGTTAGGACATTCACTGGCCCAATGTCCTGATGCCTTGCACTTATAGCAAGGCTGCGTTGGGGCTCGGGGACCTTGCGGACACCTGTTGGCATAGTGTCCTGCCTTGCCGCACTTAGAGCAGGCTCCTTTTGTAGCCTTGGAGTCTGCAGGGTGCGTGCTCTCTGGCCTGGGGTTACGACTGGGCTGTAAAGCTGCTGCTAGGAGCTGTGCCTCAGCCGTCTCCTCTCTGGAGTTATAGACCTTAAAGGCTAATTTAACCAGGTCTTGTATTGGTGCCTGAGGACCATCCTCTACCTTTTGAAGTTTTTTACGAACGTCAGGAGCTGATTGAGAAATGAAATAAGATGCCAAAATGGTGGCCCCTGTGGGGGAGGCCGGATCTAACCGGGTATATTGGGTTAGAACCTCAGTCAGCCTATTTAAGAATGCGGCTGTATTTTCTTCTGGATTTTGAACTAAATTCCTTTATGTATATGGTAGGATTAGCTGAGAAATCACCTAAACGCTTCTCAATTTTGGAAAGATCGGCCAGTGAAAAAGGGACATGTACTCTGACTACCCCCTCCGCCCCAGCTACCTCTCACAAAGGTGCTAACACTGTAGGAGGGTGTGCGGCAGGAGTGAGGGCATCAGCAGGGCACTTAGAGCGGGTGTGTGCAGAGATAGGGAACCCTAGGTGGCCGGCTGAGGACGTGGAAGGGGGCACGGGTGAGAGCGGGCTACTAGTCGATGAGGAGCAAGGAGGAGGAGTCTGGGCAGGAAGGGAGGGGGTGGAGAGAGCGGGGAGAGAAGGAGGAGTATAGGGCAGGTCGGGTCGAGAGCGTAAGGCCCAAAAGCCTTGTATGTAATTAATTTCAGACCACTTGCCTAGCCGCTGGCAGAAATTGCTGAGGTCGATCATGCCACAGTGGAAAGGAAAATTAACCGCTTCCTCCTAAGGTCTTGTTCAAGCTGTAAGGTTTTTAAATTGGCTAGGAGGCACCCTAAGGGAGTGCTCTTTGGAAATTTGGACTGGGGGGTTTCCCATTTGTTTCCTCTTTACTTACACAATGGACACAATGGAAATGGAAGTGGATCTCTGCCTGGCTTCAAAGCGTCCTTTGGAACCAGCAGAGACAGACTGGAGGCTCATGGAGCCAAAGTGGAGATTACCTTCAGGCAGACGTCTCCGTCCTGAACGGGTCTCCCGAGCCACTTGGTGGCTCAAAAGTGGGCCTCGAACCTGCGCAGGATTTTTGGCCGAGGGAGGTAAAGAGGAGACAAGGGCACTTACCCCAGAGAAGCTGTGAGAGTGAGGGAAGCAGGTCTCAGGTCCTGGTCCGTCTGCGGCGTGGGAGCAGGAGGAGGTTTCTCAACCCTTACAGGCCTGAGGAAGGGTCTCCTCCCGGGTCTTCGGCACCAACTGATTTGTTTTTTCTAAAGACCAGCAGAGCGGGCACAAAAGAACCAGCAAGTAGGCAAGGGTAGGAGCAAAACTGCAAATTTATTTTTGGTCACCTAAGGTGTGGGGGAGACGTCTGTCGGCCTCCGGCAAAGGAGGCCGGCAGAGTAGCCCCGTAGAGCTCTGGGGGCGTTCCGCAAGTGCAACCAGGTAAATCTTGGTCTCTTCGGATTGACGTCACCTGGCGCATGCCCGGTTGGTCTGCACCTTCCCGGGCGCCGGCTGCATTTTCGCGCGCGCGGGAAGAGTTGGTGAAGAAGAACCCGGAAGTGCACCATCTTGCCTCCGTTTGTCCAAACAGGTATGTCACTGTTGTCATTCAGCTCAAATAATTTTTTAATTTCCATCTTAATTTCATTTTGACCCAATGATCGTTCAGGAGCAGATTATTTAATTTCCGTGTATTTGCGTGGTTTTAAAGCTTCCTTTTGGAGATGATTTCCAGATTTATTCCACTGTTGTCTGAGAGTGTGCTTGATATAATTTAAAATTTCTTAAATTTATTGAGGCTCATTTTGTGGCCTATCATGTGGTCTATCCTGGAGGAAGTTCCATATGCTATTGAACAGAATGTGTATTCTGCAATTGTTGGGTAGAATGTTCTGTATATACCTGTTATGTCCATTTGTTTCAGACTACAGTTTAAATCCATTTTTTCTTTGTTGAGTTTCTGTTTTGATGACCTGTCTAGTGCTGTCAGTGGAGTATTGAATTCCCCCACTATTATTGTGTTGCTGTCTATATCATTTCTTAGGTCTATTAGTAATTGCTTTATAAATTTGGGAAATCTAGTGTTAGGTGCATATATATTTAGGATTCTGCTATTTTTCTGTTAGACAAGGTCTTTTGTCATTATATAATAACTCTCTTTGTCTTTTTTAACTGCTGTTGCTTTAGAGTTTGTTTTGTGTGGTTAAGAATAGCTACTCCTACTTGCTTTTGGTGTTCACTTGCATAGAATGCGTTTTTCCACCCCTTTATCTTAAGTTTATGTGAGTCCTTATGTGTTAAGTGAGTCTCTTGAAGGCAGCCGATAGTTTTTGGTGAATTCTTACCCATTCTGCAATTCAGTATCTTTTAAGTGGAACATTTGGGCTATTTACATTAAAGGCTAATATTGAGATGTGAAGTACCATTTTATTCATCACACTGTTTGTTGCCTGTATATCTTGGTGTTTTGTTTTTTGTTTTTTAATTGCATTTTTGTTTTATAGGTCCTCTGAAATTTGCGCTTTAAAAAGAGGTTCTGTTTTGATGTATTTCCAGGACTTGTTTCAAGATTTAGAAGTCCTTTTAGCAGTTCTCGTAGTGCTGGCTTTGTAGTGGTGAATTATCTCTGCATTTGTTTGTCTGACAAAGGCTGTATCGTTCCCACATTTATGAACTTAGTTTTGCTGGATACAACATTCTTGGCTGATAATTATTTTGTTTGAGGAGGCTGAATATAGGGCCCCAAATCCCTTCTAGTTTGTAGGGTTTCTGCTGAGAGATATGCTGTTAATCTGATAGGCTTTCCTTGATAGGTTATCTGTTGCTTTTGCCTCACAGGTCTTAAGATTCTTTCCTTTATCTTAACTTTAGATAACCTGATGATGAAGTACCTAGTTGATGATCTCTTTGTGATAAATTTCCCAGGTATTCTTTGTGCTTCTTGTATTTGGATGTCTAGGTCTCTAGCAAGCCCAGGGAAGTTTTCCTCAATCGTTCCCCCAAATGTGTTTTCCAAACTTTTAGATTTCTCTTCTTCCGCAGGAATGCCGTATATTCTTAGGTTTAGTCGTTTAACATAATCCCAGGCTTCTTGGTGGCTTTGTTCGTATTTTCTTTCTTTCTTTTTTTTTTTTCTTTGTCTTTGTTAGAATGGGTTAATTCAAAGACCTGGTCTTTGAGCTCAGAAGTTCTTTATTCTGCTTGTTTGATTATATCACTGAGACTTTCCAGAGCATTTTGCATTTCTATAAGTGCATCCATTGTTTCCTGAAGTTTTGTTTTTTATTTACACTATCTATTTCATTGAATATTTCTCCCTTCAATTCTTGTATCATTTTTTTGATTTCCTTAAATTGGGCTTCACCTTTCTATGGTGCTCCCTGACTAACTTAATAACTAACCTTCTGAATTATTTTTCAGGTAAATCAGGGATTTCTTTTTGGTTTGGATCCATTGCTGGTGAAATAGTGTGATTTGGGGGGATGTTAAGAACCTTGTTTTGTCACATTACCAGAGTTCATTTTCTGGTTCCTTCTCATTTGCGTAGGCTCTGTCAGAGGGAAGGTCTAGGGCCTAAGGCTATTGCTCAGACTCTTTTGTCCTATGTGGTTTTCCCTTGATGTGGTACTCACCCCCTTTTCCTGCGGATGTGGCTTCCTGAGAGCTGAACTGTACTGACTATTATCTTTCTTCTGGATCTAGCCACCCAGAAGGTCTACCAGCCTCTGGTCTGGTACTGGGGGTTTTCTAAACAGAGTCCTGTGATGTGAACCATCTGTGGGTCTCTCAGGTGTGGATACCAGCACTTGCTCCTGTGGAGATGGCAGGGGGTGAAATGGACCCTGTGAGTGTCCTTAGCTTTTGTTGTTTAATGCACTATGTTTGTGCTGGTTGGCCTCCTGCAGGGAGGTGGCACTTTTTAGAGAGCATCAGCTGTGGTAGTATGGGGAGGAGCAGGCAATGGGCAGGGCCCTAGAACTCCCAAGAGTGTATACTCTTTGTCTTCAGTTACCAGGGTGGGTAGGGAAGGACCATTAGGTGGGGGCAGGGCTAGGCATTTCTGAGCTGAGATTCTCATTGGGTGGGTCTTGCTGTGGCTGCTGTGGGGGATGGAGGTGAGGTTCCCAGGTCAATGGAGTTATCTTCATAGGAGGATTATGGCTGCGTCTATTGTGTCATGCAGGTTGTCTGGGCAGTAGGGGAAAGCCGGCAGCCACAGGCCTCAACCAGCTCCCACTCAACCCAAAGGGCCAGTCTCATTCCCACTCTGTGCTCCCCACCCAACAGCATCAAGTCTGTTTCTAGGCAGTGGGTGAGCAGCGCTGAGAAACCTGCCCCAAGCTACCTGCCTCCCAGCTGTGAAAGCAAATAGGGCTTTCATTCATCCCTCGCCTGTGGAGTCTCCACACCAGATTCATTCCCTCCTTCAAGTTCTGGCCAGGAGACTTCTCAATGGGTTCAAATGGTTACAAAGTTCATATAGAGATTTCCTTCTCCCTGTGGCCTTTTTCCAGTGCCTCTGGCTTCCCTCCCGAAGGACCCCTGTGAGTCAAGCAGAGCTGGCTTGCTAGGGGACCCAGAAAGCCCACAGGGCTTTTCCTACTGCTTCCTCTACCCCTGTATTTCACTTGGCTCTCTAAATTGACTCAGCTCCAGGTAAGGTCGGAATCTTCTCCCATGATGGAGACCTTCAGCTTCCCCAGTAGTGAGGGGGCGGTGTTCAGGCGCAGATGATCTCCCTTTCTTACTTTCACAGTTTGGGCACTCACATTATTTGGGGTGTCTCCCAGGTCCTGCAGGAGCGATCTGCTTCCTTCAGAGGGTCTATGGGTTCTCCTGGCTTTCATAATGTATTCCTGAAGTCATTCTGGAGCAAATGTTTATGATGCAAGCCTCCACACACTGCTTTGTTTGTCCAAGCGGGAGTTGCAATCTAGTCCTGCCTCCTGTCCTGCATGATCTCCCAAGTGGCTCTAACATTTTGTTTTCTGTTCTGTAAAAACTGCCATTGAGATTTTCATAGGGGTTGCATTAAACTTGTGGATCACTTTGAGTAGTATGAACATTTTAAGAGTAATAGTTTTCTAATCCATTAGCACAGAATGTCTTTCCATTTGTTTGTGCCTTATTAAATTTATCAATATTTTGTAGTTTTCAGTAAAAAAAGCCTTTAGCCTCTTTGGTTAAGCTTATTCCTAGATAGTTTACTTTTTTAAAAATGCTATAGGAAACAGAATTTCATTCTTAAATTCCATTACTATGAGATGAAAAAAAAAGAACTATTTGCAAAATATAGTTTAGGGGTTCATCTTCAATATATATAAGAAGCCTCTACAAATCAAAAGCAAAACAATACAAAAAACCCCAAGTAACTAAATTTTTAAAATGGGTAAAGGACTTAGTCACATCACACACACACAAAAAATACAAATTGCCAAGAGATAAAAAAATGTTCAAAAAACTACCTATTGTGTACTATGTTCACTACGTGGGTGACAGTATCCCTACTCCAAACCCCAGCATCATGTGATATGCCCATGTAACAAAGTTGTACATGTACCCTCATATCTAAAATAAAAGTTGAAATTTTACAAAAGAAACATATGTAATGTCAGTAATCATCAAGGAAATACAAATCAAAACCACAATGAACCTCATACCTGTCAGGATGGTTATTATTTAAAAAAAAGAAAACAAGATAAGTGTTGATAAGAATGTGGAGAACTTAGAACACTTGTACATGACTGGTGGGAATGTGAAATGGGGCTGCTATAGGAAAAACAATATAGAGGTTCTTCATAAAATTAAAAATAGAACTATCATGTGATTCAAAAATCCCATATCTGGGTATGTCTCCAAAAGAATTGAAATCAGAATACTGAAGAGATATCCACACTCCCTTGTTTGTTCCAACACTGTTCACAATAGGCAAGCTATTGAAACAATTTAAATGTCCATTGACATTTCTGCCTCCCTTGTTCTTTCCTCCTTTCCTCCCTCCCTTCCATTCTCATTTTCTTCCTTGTTACTTTCTCCCTTTCTCTCTTTTGGTTCCTCCAAGAGGAATCAAATCACAGATGGCATTAAAGCAAATATTCACTGTGTTCACTGTTAAATGCTTTAAAACAGTGCCTGGCACCTAATAGGTAGTAACTTGATCATTTATTTAAACCGAGCTCAGTTTTGATGTGACAATATTGCTGTTTTCCTCCCAGAGTTGTTGTAAAGGGTACATGTGATGAGTTTAAGACAATATTGGTGCAAATTTGTTTGAAAATGGAACATATTAAGATACTAAGAATTTTTTTTTTTAAAGAGAATATAGACATGGTATAGCTGTATTTAAAATGTTAGCCAAAAATATTTAAAAAATACTCACAGGCAGATTTTTTTTTTTTTTAATTAAAGTTCACTGTAGTTTTCTTAAGACATAAAATATTGGGAGTTGCCAAAGCTATTCACCATGATTTAGAGATCTACACTTCAGTAAATAGAAAGGAAAAGTAGGAAATTACTTTGGATTGTTGAGTATTTAGAGTAGATCCAAGACCATATTAAGATTTTTATGTATTATGTATCCCTGAGGCAGTATTGTTATTTTAATTTATAAATAAATAATTCAGTCCCAGATACATGAGATCTGCACGTCTTTAAATCTAGTGCTTTACCTACTACATCTTCTTTCTCTCATCAATGACTAGGAAAATGGTGTAACAGATAAGCCTGTAATAATTTTTTATCTTAAGTAAACCAAGAAAAATATCAGACAGGTCTCAATCAATTAAAAATTTTATTTTGCCTAGGTTAAGGATGTACACGCGGGAAACAGGTCCATGCCTTTCTCCAGTGATGAATTTGAGGGCTTCAATATTTAAAGGGGAAAGAGTGAATACAGGGGACAGAGCAAGACATATTTAAAAGGTGTCGGTAGATGAGGCAAACGGTTGCATTCTTTTGAGTCTCTGATCAGCCATTCACATGTGAGGAAAAGATAGAGAAATAGTCACTTATGCATTCCTCTGGCTCAGTGAATCTGCATTTTTACATATGATAAAATAAATGTAGGGCAGAGGAAGTAATCAGATAGGCATTTGTCTCAGGTGATTAGAGGGATGACTCTGAGTTCTGATCTTTGTTCCACACCTGTGAAGATGAGCCATCAATTTACATTGCCAGGGTGAAATTCAACAGAACTGTTTTAGGGTAAAGATCTTGAGCCTCACATGGAATTTCCTAATGGGCAAATTGTGAGGGAAATATGTAGTGTTTTGTTGTTGTTGTTGTTGTTGTTTTTAAGTGCGGCTATCTTATTTGGGAATGAAATGGGAGACAGGTTTGCCTCAGTTTATTTTCCTTTCATACCTGTGTTTTATTATTGGGTGCCAGTTCTGTCCACTTCCTTTTCAGAGAAATTCCACCTCCTGTCCTGGCTGAGGTGTTGTCAGGTCACAGAACCCAATGTCATCTTAACTCACCTCAAGTGATTGGGCCAGGAGAAATCTTCTACGCTACAGCTTTAAAAAAATGATAAATCACCTAGATTGCTTTATTGGGAATTTGAATGGAGAAACCAGAGGTAAATGAAGTTATCTTGGGGTTTTGACACAGTTAATTTATGAGGTCACACCTGAGAGAAAAAAATAGAAAGTGTATGAAGCAGTCAGGGGTGAGGCTGGTGTGCTAGCAAGTCAAAGCCACCTGCAAGCAGAAGTTATTAAAGACTAGGAAAGTAAGTCAGCAGTAAGGAAAGGCAAGAGTAAGAATCACACATGCGGAGATCAGGGAGATCATGCAGCCCCTAAGAGATGACAAGAGAACCCTCGTTTTTCTACTTATTAGTTTCAGTCCCTATAAGATTATATTTCTTATTATTTGGTAACTGTACAATTGCCTGTTATATCTTTATTTTAAAAGATAAACCTTCCCTTTTCTTTTGCCAGAACTAGTTGGAGAGGTCTCTCTTGAAATTTAAATGATTGTAACTAGAACAGATTATACTGCTCCAAAAAACCCATTATTTTGTGGGGGGTGTGTGTGTGTCTCTGTGTGTGTGTGTGTATTTAGAGAACGAGTCTGTTTTCTCCTCAAGCTATGAGTTTCAGTTTTATTTTAAGACATACTTTTATCTGTTACCTCAGTAGGAGAAGACAGAATTTTTTTTTTTGCATGTGATTTCTTGCTTTCAGGAAAGAAAGCGTTTCGAAAATTGAATAAGAAATAATAGATAGGATTGTTACAGCCTCTCAATCTTATTCACATAATCTGAAAATTCAACTTTATGTAATAAGAACCACATCCACCTCATAGTTACAATAATTACTGAAGAAGTTTAATTTTGCAGGAAATGTAACTAAGAATAATAACAAATGAAGATTTCTTAAGCTTACCTTAAATATTACATTTAACACTATATCAATTAATGAAAGTTTTATTTCAATAATGTTTGATTGACTTAAGCTAGCATTTTTATTCAAAATAAAAGCTTCACCAATGTGCATTTGTAACTTATAGTCCTGATAGTTAAACTGAAGTTTGGGTTGAAAATATCTTTGTGCAATAGAAATGCACATATAAGACTAACATAAACTATGGTTGACATTAAACAGAAGGGTATTACAAGTATCAGACCTAACTCAAAAAAAGTCTGCTAATTGCATGCAAATACTCTAAAGGAATAAGATAAATATCTTTATGTGACTTAATAAGCCCAATTTCATTATTTTATACTTATACCACTATAACTTCAGTGCAAAATGTAAATTGGTGTCTTTCTAGTTAATAACAAGTAAAGACAGGTTTTCTAGGGGTATGAATGTTTTTAGACATAAATGTAGTGATAGTTGTTTTCCTGATATAAACAGAGCAGATAAAGTATGCAAAACAAGTTTAAATCATTAAGCAAGAGGAGTAAAAATTATGAAACATTAGCTCAGCCCTCATTCCGGATTAAGGTCACTTCAATAGGTTATTCTTAGAGACACTTAAAGTCACCCACTGGCCAAGCATAGAAATTCATTTCTCTTGTAATACAGAAAGTCGGCTGTGTTTCCACAGACCCTTTATTCCAGCACTTCTCCTGTGGTTCTTCTCTGTTATCTACTACTGCTCCATTAATTTCTCCATGAACATTGATGATTTCCTACAGGCAATTACCCAAAAGCCATTGCCAAGACTGATGTTAATCCTTCCTACAGTTCACATAGTTCGGCTGGTAAAGCCTATGCAGAACGTGTAGCTCTGTTCTCTCTGCCACCACGATCTCTTCTCTATTCGCTCCCGATCTCCTGTGTTGGCAAATATCTCTAGCCCAGCAGAAGCATTTTCACATTCTTGTCAAAGTGAGGAATGAGGGAACTGGGCCAGCCTTATTAGTCACAACTTCACTCAGTACAAAGAGGCATCATTCACTCTGCCCCTGGAATCTTCTTCAGAGAATAACATACTCTACTATCATTTTTCTTTATCACTTATGGCAATATTCTTTCAGAAGTTTCATGGACCCTTCTTTGACTTTTTCCATAAAATCTTGAATCAAATCTGTCTCCATGCAATGATTCTCCCTAGCATGAGTAAGTTTAGGTCCTTTCCCTTGGGGCTGCCAGACTACATATAAATAATGGGCTTATGATGATTAAGGAATTCTTCCAAGTGACAGTTAAAGAGGCTGCCTGACTAGAGCAAATGAAAGGCATGAGGAATGGAGATGGGTGCTATAAAAAGAATGAGTTTGGATGTGCAAATTTCACACAATACCTTCTCCGAAGATCAAATTCTGATGCAGATAAGAGACTGGAATTGGTAGAAATTCTAGTTACAAAATCCATGAATAACTTCATATTTCTGAATACAATATTGCCAGTTATTTTATTCTAGAGTTGATGAAATGTGAATTTAAATACTCGAGGCTTAAAAATCAAGAGAAAAGTATTAGAGGTGACTTTATCATTGCGAATTAAACATAAGAGCTAGATTTCTTCTTAAGTTTTTCATTTTTGTTTCTCTTCACCTGTACTCTTCTCAAAACCTGTATTTATGCTGACAAGATTATTTTGGTTCTAGTAGTAGATTTAGGTTTGCAACAGGGAATAATTGTAATTAGCAATTTATGCAAAATAATTATTCTTTTTTTATGACTTGGATGTTGACCTTAGTATGTGCCTGTGTGTATGCATGTGCATGTGCATATATGTGTGTAAGTGTACATATTATTAGAAATTGTTAGAAATGTTTTAAGGAGTATTATTAAAGTTTATAAGTGAAATAATCTTCGTGATATAAAAAACATAAATAGACATAAATGAACAAAATATTTCACAATGTATTTTTGAGTCAGTAATTTCAGATGTCCTTTTAGTATTTTCCTACAATTCTGCCTTTCCCAAAATATAAAAATGTATTTTATTATCTTCTCTCCAAAAATCCTTCCCTCTCCTGAGCTCCTTTTCATCCTTATTACCACCATCATTTCACCAATCATAGTTTCATACATCCTTGTCATCTTTCATTGCTCTTCCATCTTATTCAGTCAAGGCATCATACAATCTTTAGAATTCACTTCAAAACATGCCTTGCATTTATCTCCTTCTTTTCGTTACCTCTGTCTCCATTTTAATTGTGGAACTTATTATTTCAAATTTAGAGTGTCTCTACAGGTATCTCTACAGTTACACTGAGACTCCATAGATATGCTGATATCTCCACAGTTATACTGTGGGGGCACCTCCTGCTATGTATAATACAATGTTTTACATTCATCAGATATGTAACAAAATTTTTGTTTAACTGTTTTTTTCTTCACTTCCATTTTCTTCTCTTTCTTCTCTCCTACAAACTTAGATCTGTATGTTATTGTCAGGCTTTCTTTATTGTTTTCATATTATTCCTTTCTTAAACAATTTTCAATAGCTTTCTACTGGCTATGGAAGTAAATCTAGATTTATCTGCTCTTATTTCATACCTGACAAATTCCAACTCTGCCATGCCAATCAAAACTTGTATTTCACAGCTTCACAGTGTGGACTGCTTTAGACAAGCCAACTCAAACACAATCCTTTCACAATGACATGCTTATGCTGACTTCATTCTTCTCTTTTGCCTAAGGAGTATTTAACACTTCAAGTTTATCATTCAAGATGAGCTTAAGTTTAGTTTTCCAAATATCTGCTATAACATCTAATTCAAATTTTGCTCTTGTAGGTGTTACACTTCATCATGTGCTACTTTATGAGAGTTTCTAGCATTTGCTTTCCAGCAGGAAGGAAAAATGCCTCCATAGCAAGGATTAGGCTGCGTATTCTAAGTATTACAGTGTCTCCTGGCAGTAAACTGCCCTAGAGACCAACTAGGTCAACCCCTTCATTTTAAAGCTGATAAAACTGAGGCTTAAGTGATCAACTGGCTTCAAAAAGCCGTAGAACCCCTTAGCAACTGCATTAGGAATCACACTCCATTTTCGCCTCAGTGCATAGCATAGCATATACATAGGAAAGCACGTATTAATTCCAGTTAATTCTGGATTTGCATGTAACTAATTCTCTGTAGACAGGAAAAGATATTTATTTTCACAATGTTATAGCTTTCAAAGCTGGCTGATTTCAAAGTATCCTGTTGTGACAAGAAAATATTTACTGAGGGAGAATATATGTTTTATTTTTAAATAACTTCTATTTTTCTCTCTCTTTTTTTTTTTTTTTTTTTTTTGAGACGGAGTCTCGCTCTGTCACCCAGGCTGGAGTGCGGTGGCGTGATCACGGCTCACTGCAAGCTCGGCGTCCCAGTTTCACGCCATTCTCCTACCTCAGCCTCTAGAGTAGCTGGGACTACAGGCGCCCGCCACCATGCCCTGCTAATTTTTTGTGTTTTTACTAGAGACGGGTTTTCATGGTATTAGCCAGGTTGGTCTTAACCTCCTGACCTCGTATCTCCCGCCTCTGCCTCCCAAAGTGCTGGGATAACAGGCGTGAGCCACCGCGCCCGACCATAGCTTCTATTTTCTAAACAGAATGGGAACCCAGTTATCTTTTACTTAGTAGGGTAATGTACCTAAAGAATCCAATGTGAAAATTGAAGAGAAAACTACAGAGGAAAAGAGTTAGAAGGAAAGAAGAGATGGCTGGAAGCATGGAGAGAAAACAACATGAGGATTTTTTGTAGTGAATTGCTAAATGCTTTGCATTGTAATGTCATTTCTTCCCTAATCACTCCAAAAAATTTAATAAATTAATCTTACAACTCATTATTTCAAAACACAACCCAAAGTACTTCTGTACTGGTTCAATGTGGTTAAAAAAGGAAAAGAGATTCAGCATAAAGTTTCAGATACATCTGTATTACTTTGAGTCATCAGCAATAGTTTAAATTTTTAAATTATTTGTCTTCTTTCTTTAATACTGACAAAATCCTACTTCAATTAAAATAATGTAATTTATAAAAATCAAATATTTTAGGTATTTCATGGAATATCTTAAGTATATAGGAAAGATGTATTTCAATGATTAAAGAAAATTTTTCATTAAACTACAAAATTGGAAATAAAAGTGACATTTTCTGAATAAAGCTGAACAGGGGAACTTTTTTTTTTTTTTCTGAAATGCAGTCTTGCTCTGTCACCCAGGCTGGAATGCAATGGTGCGATCTCAGTTCACTGCAAGCTCCGCCTCCTGGGTTCAAGCCATTCTCCTGCCTCAGCCTCCCGAGCAGCTGGGACTACAGGCATTTGCCACCACGCCCGGCTAATTTTTTGCACTTTTAGTAGAGACGGGGTTTTATCCTGTTAGCCGCGATGGTCTCTATCTCCTGACCTCGTGATTCGCCTGCCTCGGCTTCCCGAAGTGCTGGGATTACAGGCATGAGCCACCGCGCCCGGCGAACAGGAGATATTTTTAAAATAAAAGCTTTGATTTTCGCACAGTGTTTTACATAGTTTTGACAAGTCATCAGATAGTCCATTAGCTGATGAGTACAATTTATATGTAGAAGAAATATTTGAAAATATTAGTTATAGATGGATGTTTTTAGCTTAGTTAGTTGTAATACATTTTACCTGCTAGGTACAAAATATAAAAGTATCCATTGATTTTACATTTGTGCTTGATTAGTGATTAATATAGTTTTGTGTAGTTTATGTAAAACTGTAACTAAATGCAAAATTTTTTTGCATGATTCATATTATTTTCAACATACCAGAAATGTTTACAGTGATGTTTTCTATCTTAAAAATGTGTCATACATGTTCACCATTTACATTTTTATTAAGCTTGTAATCCCAGATAAAACAACACCATCATGTTCTATTCTGTGAAATAGTCTTACTTTAACTCACTTGTTTATTTGGAAAATAAGCTCCTAAAAGTTTGAACTTTTTTAAAACTTGGGGTTATTTTAGTCAACATGCAGACTCAGTATGTTAGTTCCATATTGTTGCTTTAACCGATTATCACAAATTTAATGGCTTAAAACAACTAAAATTCGTTATCTTACAGTTCTAGAGGTCAGAAATCCAAAATGGGTATTGGTAGGCTAAAACCGAGTGTCAGAAGAGCTGAATTCCCTTGCGGGTTCTAGGGGAGAATTGTTTCCTTGTCATTTTCAGCTTCTAAAGCCTGTTTGCATTCCTTGATTTGTGGACCCTTCTTCTTTTGCAATGCCAGCAGCATAGCGTCTTTAGATCTTTCTCTGACCCTTCTGCCTCCCTCTTCCACTTATAAGAACACTTGTATTTACATTGGGCCCACTAAAATAATTCAGGATGAGATCAGTTGATTAGTAGCCTAACTCCACCAAAATCTTCATTTCCGTTTGTCATGTAGCCTAACGTATTCCCAGATTCCAGTGAATAAGATGTGAGCATCTTTGGAGGAGTACCCCCAGCCATTAAAATAAAAGTTGCTTCATTTTGTTGTAATCTCCATATCTCTGATTTTTAAGCATTCATAGTTCATGTTTAGATTCATATCTCACAATGAACTTCTATACTTAGAGGACTATAAGACAAATTTTATGTTTACATAGAATTAAATTATTTTGTTGTTAAAAATTATCCAGTAAGCTTTCAAAATTTAGGTCGAGAGTACATGAAATTCAAAATCTTGGATCTTCATGCATTGCTCATTTTGTGAAGAAGACTGGCCAGAAACTTATTATAAAATTCCCCGGCAAGTGAATGCCCAGCAGGAAGAACCTTTTTCCTACTTCCCCCACTACACGTTTGTCTACCCAAATCATGCGTAAATGTCAGAATCTAGTTCTACAATTCATTTTTAAAAGTTTCCCTTCCATAGTGCTGAAATTTAACAACCAGTGAGCCAAACAATAAACCTAAATCTTACAGCCAAAAGTGGCTTTCAGAATAATGAAATTTTAGGATTGACTTAATAAAACACCACTATATTGTAGAAAGTTTTATGATATTTTTTGTAATGTTGTATTTTATATTTGGCATTTACAACTTATAGCTAGAAGGACAAATTTATCTTAAGTTTCAGTCCTCATTGAATTTATATAGTTCAATTATGCCTCAAATCGGATATTAGTCTCTAAGCACAACTGAAAAAATAGTTTTGATAATCATTTATAAAATCTAGAAGGAATAAACATATTTTATTTCAATATTTTGTGGGACTTTAGTTTGTATAATTTCTATATGGCCTTTTCTATTGTGTCTCTTCTGTCAAGCTCACCAACTGAACTATTTTTATTTCAAGTATTGTGTTTTTCATTTCTGTTTGTATTTCATTATTTTAGAGGTTCTATAGCTTTTCTAAAATATTCCATATACTTTATTATATACTCCTTTAACTGTAGAAACATAAACATATTTAAATAGTTAATATAGCCTCTTTCTGATAGTTCCAACATCTGTGTCATTTGTTTTTCTTTTATTCTTAATCCTCTTGTTTATGTGTTTATTTTCTGCTTATATAGAGTATTTTTTATTATATACTGGACATTGCAAAGTTACATTTTAAGTATTCTGATTTTTAAAAAAATTTCCATGGAAAATTATTGTTTTGCTAGCAGACAGTCAAATTACTGGTGTTTTGCTGTCATCACATGAAGACTTTGTTTTACACTTTGCTTGGGTCTGTTTATTTTGGCTTTGCATTTAGTTCTAGGGCAAATTCCTTCATCTTGGGGCATGGTCTTTATTCCTAAAATGGAATCTAAGGTTTTGATGGAAATCTGAAGTGCTGTAATATCTCCTCTAGTATGACAATACTTCAACTTGAACATCTGTATTCTTAATGCCTAGAAGATTCTGAACAATCTGCTCAGCTTCTTAGACTTCTTTCTTTTTCTCTTTTCTGTGTTCCTTACAGCTTTAACCTTTTGCTTCACCTTTATTTAAATTTTGTATTCAAATTTTGTATCATCTCCAAACTATGAGCAAATGTTTATAGTAATTTTATTTATAATCACCAAAAAAGGGAAGGAACTAAGATGATCTTCAATAGGTAAATAAACACACTTAGTAAATCCACGCAAGTGAATATTATTCAGTGAAAAAAAAAAAGAAATGAAATGTCATGCTATGAAAATACATGGATGAATCTTAAGATTGCTAGTGAAAGAAGAGAGTTGGTAAAGGCTGAAAATAGTGTGATTCTAATATGCAGCATTCTCAAAAAGCAAAATTGAGGTGATAGTAAAAACATCAGTGACTTTCAGGAGCTTGTCATGGGAAGGGGTAGAGGGTTTAATAGGTGAAACACAAGGGATACTGTGGGTTGTGAAACTATTCTATATGAGACTGCAATGATGAAATCAAGATACAATGCAAGTGTCAAAACTCATGGAGCTTTATTTCACAAACAGTTAACCTTAATGTCTATAAATTTTAAAATATGTAGGAGGTCAGAAGATCTCAGGGCAGAAAGTAGAGTTTAACAAAATTATCTAACTTTATTAGGAAAATATGAAAAGTGTTCACTAAAGAGGGTGAGAAAGACATGGTGACCCGAAAAACTTTGGAAATGGAGTATATAAGACAAAGGATAAAAAAAGAAGTGTATATAAGCATTGCCCTTTAGTTGATAAAGTTGATTCCCACTGGAATATGTATGAGCAATTCTTACAGTGCTATATGTTTATACTGGAGTTGAACAGTTAGGTAAATGTTTGGTAAACCCCAGGAGCCAGGTTTCTTACTGCTGGAGATGCGGTTATAGATAAGTAGGGGAAGGAGTTTAAAATGATCCATGTGATAATGGTTCAGAGTTGGAGATATCAGTATGAACTCCACATTTAGCCTAATACAGATAAAGGTGGTTAAATACAGATAAATATAGAAATATTTGTAGATACATGTCTATAAGTGAGTTCATATATACATGTATATATCACAGCTCCATGACAATGAGCACACCTAGCATCCAATTCTGGGTCTCTTTTTTTCCTTCAGTTCTTGGTTTCTAATACTATTCTCAAATTTTAAAAACTAGGGTTCTTTGGAAAAGTCCATTATATACAACGGTTGGAGCATTTTTTTTTTAGTGTCAGGAAGTAAGTAAGTGGTAAAACAAAACAAAACACAAACACAAACAAGCAAAAGCAGCAATTTAAAAAAATACAATGAGACTATGTCAAAGGGGTATAGAAACCAACTGAAAGAGCTCCCAGTGGCCAAAGCTGGAACCATTTGAGCAAAAGTCAAAAATTAAATAAATATTAGATTATATTACAAAGTATAAAATTAATATATGAGTCCATGTAATACAGATAACAATTGAATACACAAATAAATGAAGAATAGACAAATCTCCCATGCAGAAGAATTCTAAATAATTTAGATATTCAGCCTTCAAAATGGTGGAATGTAATTCCTGACTCCTTAAGACCACTTTTAAAACAATGTCTTGTTTTTACAGCTTTAAGGCATGTCGGAGAGGGCTCAAGCTGTCCAAGTTTGTTTGAGTGTGTCTGATAAGTGAGAGAGGCTATCTAAGCAAAGGAAGGACAGGTAGATGACGTGGCAAGGACAGAAATTCCCTGTCTGCTCTGCCCTCTCGTAACATACCACTTGCTCCCTCCCTGGCACACTATAGATCCAGATGATGATTCTTTTAGACTCTTAAGCATTGGAAATCCTTTCTTGCCTCAGGGTTTTCATATGTACTTCTCTGTTTTTGCTCCAGGTAAAGGGATATACACATTTTGTTTCCACAAAATTTTATATTTTCTCTTATGATACATGGTTTATTCTAGATGATGAGAAACTAATTAATATGATTTTGATCTCATTTATTTATTTATTCTAAATTAAGCCATGCTACAAGGGGTGCCAAGCATAAGAATTTGTAAGAAGATTGATTTGGGCATTTTAAGGTAACTTTTCTTTGCTAGTTCTTCATTATAGCAAACAATGCCAAAAATATAGACAATGTCAAAGAGCCATAATAGTGCCAGGGAATGTCTCTCCCTGTGTGACTCCTTTGGTCCTCAAACAGGTGCCCAGCTTTCAGTATCTATGGAATAAAGGGTCTGCCAATTTCAGGAGCCCACCGTCATGGAGCTGCTGTCCTTTTTTCACTTATTGGGCTGAGGAGGAGAAGAAATAAGTTGTCAAATACCTATTTTTTTATTACCACCACTAAATGAATTCCTAGGCAGGAGCTTGACTCAAATCCAATTTTCACCATTAATGATGAAGAGTTTCATGAAATATAGACAGCCCAGTTTCTGCTCCCCCAGAGGATAAAATCTAGTTGGGACTAACATCAAATAATGAAGACCTATTCCTGCCGTTTGTTATTTTAGTTATAAAAGTAAAAGCCAACCTCAGCTGTTTGGAAATACCCAAGGGCGGAAGGGAATTGTTAGAGGGATGGGAGGCAGCTGAGTTGGGCTTAGTCTGGGGAGGCTCTGCATTGCTAATTCCCTGAGGGGTTTATCCTCTCCTTGACGACCTTGAGTTTTTTTTCCAACTGTTTGATGTTAACCCTTAGTATTTTTATTCCCTTAGATCTAACACACACACACACACACACACACACACACACACACACACACACACACACAAACACACCCCACATAAAATGCTTGAGGGGAAAACAATTGGTCTTAAGCTGTTAGATAACAACTTTAGAACAACTTCTAAACAATGTTCAGGGGAAAAAGACAATTTATCTAAAGTTGTTAGAGATTTCAATTATTTCTTCTTGGTTTTCTGATTCACAGGGGTTAGTCGAATTTACTGATTACCCTTTTTACAGTTTACTGATTACCTTTTTTTCTCTTTCTTTTTGAAGTTGGACCTATTTGAATGTCAGTGATCTAGGGCAGAGAGAAAGTATTTTCTAAAGAGGAAAATAAAAGTAGGAAAGATTGAGCATCAAATCTAGAGTTTAGTTGTTGCCACAGTAACACCGATGGCTTGTTCTGGATGTGCCTGTGAAAGGAATCCTGAAGGCCTCAGAAAGAGTGGAGAATAAAAACTGCACTGGAGAGAAAAGAAGAAGGGAAAACACTGTGTCAGAGTGTGCATGTGGCGTGGTAAGAAGCTGTCTCACAGTTGTTGCCAGGCCTGACTCTAAAAGGACTAAATTATACCATCCCTTAGTATTGGGTTGAATCAATATCAACACAATATTGATTCAATATTGATTCAAAAAAATATTAACTCACTTTCATGTGTTAGACACAACACTAAATTTCAGAATACAAAAATACTTTAAAAGTACATTTTCTTTCAAAGCAATAATAACTTAGCCAAAAAATGTGACATTTATGTAACTCATATCAAGTTACCAATTTGCTACCAACTGCTACTCTTGACTTAAAAGCATCTTTTCCTTAAGTTGCTTACTGTATATTTCTCATTAACTGTTTTCCCTACTGGCAATAATTTACCCAAACAGATCTGTTGACATATCCATTCATTTATTAACAAATGTATTTAATTTCTATTCATGTATTTATCGATGTCGCCTACATACCAGCCAGTGGAGATTTAGCAGTTAATAAAATATGAATAGTGTCTACATTTTACATCATCCCTATGTAATCCCATCATAAGTTTACAATTAAGTAGATAAAACAGATATTTTTGAAAGGGTCACACGGGTAAGTAATGTAGTCACCACTTAATGATCAAAGCTACTGTAAATGTCTTCTTTCTGTTCTTTAGGTGACTATCCCTCTCTACCCTCTGAGATGGTTGTAGCAGTAGTATGTGTGTATGTATGTGTGCCTGTGTGTTCTGTATTTGTGTGTGTGTGACAGGTGGGTAGGGAGTGTGGTCTATCAGGCTTGAGGAGATTAGCGTCTATGAGAGAGACAGTCTTCTCAAGAACCATTAGTGGAAAATTAGTTGGTGTTCAGTGCCATCCCAGTATTTTCTAAGTGTCTTGCAATCTGTCTTAGACATTTTCTTCTTACTATCCCCAAATAATATCATTCAGACATAACTTCATGCAGATATCTTTATCTGCAAGTCAAATTTAGTTTAGGCCATTCACTTCTATATTTATTCTTTCATTCAATCAATATGCATTGAGTGCCTGCCCTACAAAATTATATCACTTATGCTAGGTGTTTGGAAAGAGGGCAATAATCAATATAGACTAAGCTCTTATACTCTAGAACTTGTATTCTTGTTGCAGAAGGAGGGGATGACAAAGACATTAAATTATGAATAACTATTGATTACTTAAATAAAATTGTGATAAATGACACAAAGTAGAAATACAGAAGGCCAGTAAATATTCACATTGAGGGAACTGACTCAGTCTGGAAAGGAGGGTAACAGAAACTTTCCTTGACAAAATGGCTTTTAAGTGAAGAGACCGTAAAGTAGTTAAGAGGTAAGAACCAGAGAGATAATGATTCATTCAAGCTTTGAGGTAGAAAGGAGCAAGTGATGTGCATAAAAGCTTATGCTGTAAATTCAGATGAGGAAGAAATACTGCTTTCTATTTTCCCTTGAAGCAAATTAAAAATGATTCCAATACTCCAATTCTGTAAGACAATGGGAAATCCATCTCTGTTATTATCCTGGCTTCCCATCCCATTTTTCTCAGCCACATGACAGCAGTGATCTTAACCTGAACAGACTAACTGGGAAAGCCTTTCCAGTTCAGTTCATTATAGTCACAAAAAAGATGTGTGTAGTCCAGCCTTTGTCATACCTTGAAGTCCAGCTGCTCTGCTGATTCTGTACATTTTTAAGCATAGAGAACACTTCATGGAAAAGAATCCTGGCTCACAAATTACAACATTCTTACATTTTGTATACAACCTCTATGGGGCCTTATGAGGAAGCCAGCCATGGCCCCCTTCCATTGGCAGAGCTCACTAACAGGCATCAAATCCTCCCCCTTACAGCCACTTCCCCTCCCTACTCACCTTGCACAAAATCTTTAAATAACTCAGGCTATGGGAAGAAAGCAAGTGGTTTGCAAATTTTGTTTTTGCTACTCCCAACTCCCAAAGCAAGAGAACAGAAAATCTTGACAACTTGGTGAATTTAAAAATAATCAAGAAAAGCTAATCAAAATTTAATGCATCAAGAACTTTTGATGAAGCATATAACATTTTTAAAAATTTGAAATGTTTAACGGTGGTCAGAGAGCAAGGAATTGAGAGACTTTCATTAGTTAGAGAGGAATAAAATTATGCCAGGTCTTGAGTACCACCTAAAATTCATGTCTATTAACATTCTGGAGTAAAATTATATCACTCCATTCTATGTACAGTGTAAAAATATTTCTGCTGTTTTTGTCTGTACTTGCTAGCATTAGTTACAAGATGACAAAGCCAGATTATCTTTTTTCAGAGTTCCTCTTTTTAACCGTTATGCATCCATGGGTCTCCCAGTCCTGTATATGCATGCATTAAGGAGAGAATCCAGATCTGAAAAGTTTAATTTTGTGAACTGACTGCATCAGAATTTTCAGAAATCCAGTTGAAACTAGGACATGGAAAGCTAGAGCCAGAATTCTGGAGCTGAATGAAGTCAGAAATTCCCAATAATCCTAGCCCTACTGCAGTGGCTGAATTTTAGTGATTGAGCTGCATATGCTTTTATGTTTTCCAATGAACAGGCTTCTAGTCAGCCTGTTCTGGGCAATCTGGACACTCCTCATTAAAGACGTTCTTCTCATTGACACTTTGCAGATATGAGACAGGGGAAGCCTTTTCAGGGGACAAGTATTTCTTGGATTGAGGCACATCTCATCATCCATGGAAGAACTGGGCTGTGAGGTAGTGAAGCACTGCTCATGTCAGTGAGGCTGTAGCAGAGGAGGAGGAGTCCAAACCAGTTGCATAGGTGAACTCTTCTTTCTCAGTTGCTATGGGAAGTGCTAACATGGAGCCCTTTATCGTAGTTATTTGGGGAAAGGTGATTCTCAGTGTCAAATTCAAAAATAGGACTCTCTTCCCAGGCAACTTGAGCCCAAAATATTGTACTTTATTAGGGAGTTTGGCTCTTTCAGTTTCCATATACACCACCACCTTAATATATTCCAACCTCTACTTAGGTTAGGACTAGCTCAGAGTCTGCCTGTCTTTCTGCCAGAACCACTTTTTTAAAAAAATTTTTTTCCTAACTTCTACTTTAAGTTCAGGGGTATATGTGCAGGTTTGTTACAGAGGTAAACTTGTGTCATGGAGGGTTGTTGTACACGTTCTTTCATCACCCAAGTATTAAGCTAAGTATCCATTAGTTATTTTTCCTGATCCTCCCCTTCCTCTCACCCTCTGCCCTCCAATAGGCTCCACTGTGTGCTGTTTTCTCCTATGTGTCCACATGTTCTCATCATTCATCTCCCACTTGTAAGTGATAACATGTGGTATTTGGTTTTCTGTTCCTGTGTTAGTTTCCTAAGGATAATGACCTCCAGCTCCATTTTTGTCTCTGCAAAGACACGATCTCATTCTTCTTCATGGCTGCATAGTGTTCCATGGTGTATATGTACAACATTTTCCATATCCAGTCTGTCATTGATGGGCATTTAGGTTGATTGCATATTCTTCACTATTTTCAACAGTACTGCAATAAACATGCATGTGCATGGGTCTTTACAATATAATTATTTATATACCTTTGGGTATATAACCAGTAATAGGATTGCTGGGGCAAATGGTAATTCTGTCTTTAGGTCTTTGAGGAATTGCCACACTGTCTTCCACAATGGTTGAGCTAATTTACACTCCCACCAACAGACTGTAAGCATTCCTTTTTCTTTACCACCTTGACAGCATCTGTTATTTTTGACTTTTTTATAATAGCCATTCTGAATGGTATGACATTTTATCTCATTGTTGTTTTGATTTTCATTTCTCTAATGATCAGTGGTGTTGACCTTTTTTTCATATGCTTGCTGGCCACATGTATGTCTTCTTTTGAGAAGTGTCTTTTCATGTCCTTTGCCCATTTTTCAATGTTTTTGTTTGTTTTTGTAAATTTAAGTCCCTTATAGATGCTGGATATTAAACCTTTGTTAGATAGTTTGCAAAAATTTTCTCCCATTCTGTAGGTTGTTTGTTTTCTCTGTTGATAGTTCCTTTTTGCTATGCAGAAGCTCTTTAGCTTAATTAGATCTCATTTGTCAACTTTTGCTTTTGTTGCAATTGCTTTTGGTCTCTTCATCATGAAATCTTTGCCCGTGCCTATGTCCTGAATAGTGTTACCTAGGTTGTCTCCCAGGGTTTTCATAGTTTTTGGTTCTACATTTAAGCCTTTAATCCATCTTGAGTTAATTTTTTTATAAGGTATAAGGAAGGGGTCCAGTTTTAATCACCTGCATGTGGCTATCCAGTTATCCCAGCAACATTTATTTAATAGGGAATCCTTTCTCCATTGCTTGTTTTTGTCAGTTTTGTCAATGATCAGATGGTTATAGGTGTACGATCTTATTTCTGGGTTCTCAATTTTGTTTTATTGGTCTACGTTTCTGGTTTTGTCCCAGTACCATGCTGTTTTGGTTACTGTAGTCCTGTAATGAAGTTTGAAGTCAGGTAGTGGGACACCTCCAGCTTTGTTCTTTTTGCGGAGGATTGCCTTGGCTATTCAGGATATTTTTTGGTTTCATATGAATTTCAAAATAGTTTTTTTCTATTTCTGTGAAGAATGTCAATAGTAGTTTAATAGCCATAGCATTTAATCTATATGTTGCTTTGGGCAGTATGGCCATTTTAATAATATTGATTCTTCCTATCTATGAATATGGAATGTTTTTTCACTTGTTTATGTCATCTCTGATTTCTTTGAGCAGTGGTTTGTAGCTATCTTTGTAGAGATCTTTTACCTCCCTAGTTAGCTGTATTCCCAGGTATTTTATTCTTTTTATGGCAATTGTGAATTGTTCCTGATTTGGCTCGTGGCTTTACTTTTTCTGTGTGTGTATAAGAATGCTAGTTATTTTTGCACATTTATTTTGTATCCTGAGACTTTTCTGAAGTTATTTATCAGCCTAAGAAGCCTTTGCACTGAGAGTATCAATTTTCCTAGATGTAGCATCATGTTGTCTGCAAATAGAGATAGTTTGACATCCTCCCTTCATTTCCTTCTCTTGCCTGATTGCGCTAAACAGAACTCTAATACTATATTGAATAGAAATGGTTGAGAGAGGTCATCCTTCTCTTCTGCCAGCTTTCAACGGGAATGCTTCCAGCTTTTGCCCATTCAGTATGATGTTGACTGTGGGTTTGTCATATATGGCCCTTATTATTTTGAGATATGTTCCTTCAACACCTAGATTGTTGAGAGTTTTTTTTTTTTTTTTTTTTTTTTTTTTTTTTTTTTTTTTTTTTTTTGAGACGGAGTCTTGCTCTGTCACCCAGGCTGGAGTGCAGTGGCTGGATCTCAGCTCACTGCAAGCTCCGCCTCCCGGGTTTACGCCATTCTCCTGCCTCAGCCTCCGGAGTAGCTGGGACTACAGGCGCCCGCCACCTCGCCCGGCTAGTTTTTTTTTGTATTTTTAGTAGAGACGGGGTTTCACCGTGTTAGCCAGGATGGTCTCGATCTCCTGACCTCGTGATCCGCCCGTCTCGGCCTCCCAAAGTGCTGGGATTACAGGCTTGAGCCACCGCGCCCGGCCGAGAGTTTTTTTTAACATGAATTGATATTGAT
The DNA here is from genome assembly GCF_007565055.1 of Rhinopithecus roxellana. NCBI lineage: Eukaryota > Metazoa > Chordata > Mammalia > Primates > Cercopithecidae > Rhinopithecus > Rhinopithecus roxellana. Next base: position 67,969,727 of record NC_044554.1, read on the forward strand.
TTCATTGAAAGGCTTTTATGCATGTATTGGGATAATCATATGGTTTTTCTCTTTAGTTCTGCTTTATGTGAAAAATCACATTATTGATTTGCATATGTTGAACCAAACTTTCATGCCAGGAATAAATCCCACTTGATTGTGATCTGCCAAACATTGGTATCAGGTTGATGTTGCACTCATAGAATGAGTTAGGAAGGGATCCCTCCTCCTCACTTTTTGGGAATAGTTTCAGTAGGAATGATACCAGTTCTTTTTTCAGTAATCTCTAAAAATCAGATGCCCATGTCAAAGATTAAGGGAAATAATAAATTTGAAGCATTTAACATGGTACCTGTTACATGAAAATAATTGTTTTTGTCACACAAAATATGAAGGCATACCTGTCATATGAAACATTGCATTTGTAACATAAAATATTCTGTTAACAATATTAACATATATTAACATGTTGATATAAATATTAATAATATAAATAACCAAATTTAAAAATATATGTATTTTGTGTGTGTAAAAAACACACATACACAAATATATGTAATTTTTGATTTTCTAAAGAGAATTGGTGTGTAAATTATTACACTAATTAAAATAAAACTCTATGTTAAAATGAAACTTAAGTATAAATCAGAAAAATATAATTATTTACATTATTATCTAATTATCTAAAAACTAATTATTAGAAGGGTATTGCCATAGACTAAATGTTTATGTCCTAAACTCCAGTTTGATAGTATTTGGAGGTGAGACTTTTGGGGGATGGGATTGGTTTCTTTATAAAACAGGTCCCAGAGAGCTCCCTCATCTTTTCTTCTAGGTGAGGTTACAGGGAAAAGACAGCCGTCTGTGAAAAAGAAAATAGATGGATTCTTACCAGACACCACATATGCTAGCACCTTAATCTTAGACTTTTCCAGCCTTCAAAACTCTGAGAAATAATTTTCTATTGTTCATAAGCCATCCATCAGTTTATAGTATTTCGTTACAACAGTTCAAATGGATAAGACAGCCATCTACCATTTAGAACTACATAGTAACCAAAAGAAAATACACAATGTTAAATCTCTTGTTTTGTGAGATTCCCTACCCTCTTTGCTTTTCAGATTGAATTTTGTCTCTTGTTAGCTACCTATCAGGGAGTAAAAGAAGTGGGCAAAATTTAATGTCACATATATTTGGGAGTAATATTGTAGTTCAAAATTCTGATTATATTCTATACAGTTGAGAAAATAAAGATTTTTTCCTATTTTTTCTCTTCTTGTCTCTAAGAAACTTTATATATATGTGTGAATATATATGTATGTATGTGTGTATATAGGTGTGTATATATATATACACACACATATATATATTATATACATATATGTGTGTGTATATATATATAAATGTTTCTTTTTGTCATGACTAAGGGGTGGGGAAGAAAGTGTCACAGTACAAGGTATATCAATCCCAGGACTTGTCTAAAAGGACCAGTGCAACTGAAAATGGTAGGTCTTGCTCTGAAATATTTTAATTTCACACAGTTATACACCAGGACTTATCTGATGGAGAAACAAGTACATAGTCTGAAAAAAGAGAGAAAGACATTTGAGGAGGCTAACAATAGAGAAGTAGGTAAGTTAAACTGATACTGTGTGGCTTGGCTGTGATAGATGTGAATCAGACATTGAGCCATTGGTCATAAGGGCATTAGGGTTGTTTGGAGAAGAGAACAATGCTAATTAGTGAGAAGGAGAGCCAGCCAGGGAAATAGAACCATAAAGCACAGGAAGTTTAGTCACTTAGGCAGTATCTGCTCAGCTACTTACAAAGATCGGCATAATGACAAATCATTCACTAGTTATACAACAGATGTTTATTTAGTTCCTATCATAAACCAGAATAAGCAATGAGGTTAGGACAGTGGGCAAAGAACAGATTAACAGATAGTAGCATTTAACTATTCTCAGTCAAGCAACTAATGTGATGGCTTTGTTCATAATGAACTGAATTTCCACTGGAATTGTTATACTTTTAGATGTTATCTTTATGATGGTAATTTTGTGTCTTAATTATATTTATCATTATAATTAAAAACATTATACATTTCCAACCATGTTTTGATTAATATTTTAGTAAATATTATTCAGTGTTAGTGAGCTTGATCACAGTTCTACTCTCCAGTATTTTCTTTAAGAAAAAATTGAATGTGTATTTCTAATGATAGCTAAGCCCAAAAAGAATGACAATTTATTCACAAAATAATCACAGGAAATATAAATTTTGAAAGTAGCAATGATAAAGCCCTGCTAACATGAGGCATATCCTTGTTTTACATGAAATTGGATTCCATTGTTTCCAATAAAAATCAGTGCTTCCTTTGAAACAGTTTCTTTGCATGAGACTGAACAAGGGACTGGAAAGAAGGATTGAGGCATAAATTCGTATGGATAGAGGGGCTAAAGAAACACTCTTTATGAGAGCACTGCTACTTAAGTCATCCACTAATGTGGTACAAAAGAATGAGTTGGAAAAGATATGACATATAAATTCAATCCGCAATTATTCTCAACTCATAGCCCTTCCTTAAGATCTTTTTGTCACTATAAGGAAGACTCTCATGCATCTACAATCTATTCTGGCACATGCTTTTGACCGGCAAGGAAGAAGCACTCTGGAAAGTTATTGTTGCCTTCCTACATCATCTTACAGAGGCTCATAATAAGCCAGAACTGGAGAAGAATCTGACCACTCCAACTACTCTGCAGGATCAAGTCTAGGTATCTGCAATGCTAGAAAGATTCATGAGCCAGCAGCAGCTGCAGCAGCCACAACAACCCAGAAAATACCCTCACAAATCCTCATCGCCCGACCTGTTAAGACTTCACTTTCCTGGTTAGGCAACACAGAAAATAAGAACAGAAAGAAGCAACGATTGCCAACTAGTACAGTTTTCTAAAAGCACCATAATCACATTAACTGATTCACTTCAATGTTTTCTGCCATGATTTGTTTACTTAAGGCAGAAAAATTAAAATCATTGTATATCTCAAGGTGAATGTTTAGGTGAAAAGCCAATCTCAACATTTAAAATTATTAAAAGATGACTGAACAAAGAAGTACCATTTTACAAACTATGCATATGTCTTAATTACCCAAATATGACTGAGGACCTGATGCTGAGTTTTTGCTGGTATTAGGGAACGTTATTTAAGCCAAACATCATATAATGCAAGTTTTTTTTTAGTAAAGAAGGTTTGATTTGGCCTGTGATTAAATGAGCCCTAATAACGAGTCAAAGAATTCCACAACTGACATTTTCTTTTATTTAACATTTATTTTAAGTTGAGGGGTGTATGTGCAGGTTTGTTACACTGGCAAACTTTTGTCACACAGGCAAACTTTTGTCATGGGAGTGGGTTGTACAGATCATTTCATCACCCGGGTATTAAGCTTAGTACCCATTAGTTGTTTTTCCTGATTCACTCTCTCTCCTCCACTTTCCACCCACTGACAGGCCCCACTGTGTGTTCCGCTCCATGTGTCCATGTGTTGTCATCATTTATCTTGTACCTATAAGTGAGAACATGCAGTATTTGGTTTTCTGTTCCTGCATTAGTTTGCTAAGGATAACGACCTCCAGCTCCATCCATATACCTACAAAGGACACGATTTCTTTCTTTTTTATCACTGCATAGTATTCCATGGTGTATATGTACCACATTTCATCAATGGTTTGGCATTCACAGGATATTTTCTTTTAAAAAGTACTGCATGAAATGGTTGCCTTCCTAAGTGACATCATAAATTTAACTCAGCTCAAAATGCAACTGATCAGGTGAAATACTAATTCAGCCTATGTTAGGCCCCATGTAATACCTTCAATACTATATTGATGTATTCTTTTTGTTACTATTATTATACTTGTAGTTATAATAAAAATCAGCTCTAACAAAATAATTGATATCCAAAAGTCATATAAAATGTGTGGTTGTATCTTATGAGATTAATAAAATGAAGACAGCTGGTTATCCATGTAGCTAGTTATTAGTTCTAGAAGTGCAGCTTTGTGATACACAACTGTGGTTTAAATATTAAAGAGGATGACTGCATGTCTTGTGACCGATTAGGACTTCTAAGACAGTAGCACTGATTTCAGCATTCCTCTGGTTAATTGGCACCCCTTTTATTGGCCAGCCATGGTGTAAAATTTGGGCTGGGAAATACTGAGAGATTCAGACACCAACCTTAAGTGTCCTTCCTCCTTTTCAAGTTGGCGTTGCATTATTTCCCCACATTACCTTACCCTCCCACAAAATCCTCTATTTTATCTCTGAAAAGTTGATGAGTATTAACAGTTTTTTGTGAATGCGTGGACTGACCCTTTTTAAGATTCCTTTTTCTCATTTGTATTAAGAGTCTTACATGTAAATATGCTTAAGGGATTATGGTATGCTATGTGCTTCATTTACTTTGTTGACAAAAGCTGTAATGCACTGCTGTTCTATGATATGTCATGGTGGTGAGAATTCAAAGCCAAAAGCAAAAGTGACAACATGTCAAGGAAGAACTAACATGACATTCCCAAGACTCAGTTTAGGAATAGGAAGCAACCAGAGAATTGACTTTCAGTAAAATATTAATACATAAATATTTCAGTAAATATTTATGTATTAATTTTACTGAAATATTTCAGTAAAATATTAATACATAAAATACATAAATAAATTACCCTAGGAAAATATAGAAAAAGTAAGCAAACTCATAATTCCTCACTTCCCTGAAGTTTCATTGCTGCCCATTATGTCCCTGCTCTTCTGTTCCCCTTATTTTAGGCCTCTGTGCCACTCACTACACATGGCTTCGGGCTAATGATGATTTCCCCCTATGCTTGAGGCAGATGCAAGGAGAAGGGAGAGAGAGGTATACCCTCTTTAGCGAGTGGTAGGTGTGGTATCAATATGTATGCAAGTAGATAGATGTGGAAAAGTGGGGAGTGAGTGGGAGGTGGGAAAACTCTGACTGAAAAAGAAGTGGTTATTTTATAAGATGTTCCTCCACTCATGAAAACATGCTTAGATAACTATTATTTACTAGGCCCTCAGCTAGTTTAAAATGACTCATTAGGAAATAAAATATGGATTCAGGTCTCACAGAGCTTATGCTTGAATCTCAAATTGGATATTAAACAAATATAGAGACAATCTGCAATAAAGAACTCTACAATAAAGCAATAAATTAATTCAGATGTAACGCGAAAGATGGCTAGCTTCTGCTCAAATCCCATTCACATGCCCTTCACACAGATACTAAGACCTTATTCCTCCCTACATGTGAGATTTAGATAAAACATACCAATACATCAAAAAAATGTCTAGATTCAGACTTCTCCTGATTTTGAAACTTTCATGTCAGAAACTAGAGCCACAGGGGAGATTTGGGATGAGAAACATGATCACTAGGTAGTATAAAAAATAGAATCAGACCACAGACATCTGAAAAAAAATGACCAGACATGAGAGCCCTCCTGAGGGAGGTAAAGTGAGCAAAGTCATGTGTATTTACTTTTATATCCACTTCCCAACCTGCCCATTTTCCTCCCTCCATCTTTCACGTCTTTCTCTGAGGACACCAGAGTCTCCCTCTTTTATTCAGACTAGATCTTGGGCAATGAGACCAAAGGACTGAATAGACAGCCCTGGTAGCAACAAGCCAAAGAAACAGCAGAGAAGATTCGAGAGTATTTCCAAGTTCGATGCAGTACTGGTGGGAAGCCTGAGATATTCTGGGTAAGCACTGGTTTTTAAAAATAACTCTGTATAAGAGCCTACACACATAGCAACAAAAACATTCTACAACAGCTCAGTCCACAGTATGTGAGGAATTTTAGGGACTATACATTATAAATTAACACTCTGTAAAAATGAAAAGTAATGGTGTCAAATATTAGAAAGCTCTCACATGTATACTATCAACTTTTCTTTTTTAATTCTAAGCTGTCTTGCAGAAATTAAAACTAAGCTATAGAAAATACTCTCCCCCAAAAAGGTAATGTTGTTATTTATTATTATCTGCCCCTTTCTTGACTAGGGAAATTGTGTCTGAGAATGTGTGGAGCAGTTTGAGACTAAGTTTAAAATATTAATAACACCTTTGAGGAGTTCAAAAAAACTCAGCAAATGTTAACTCATTAATTCTCAATACCCATTAGTGATGGTAGGAAAGAAGTGTTCTCAACTTTAATTTACAGAGGCAGAAACTAAAGCACATCTTGAGTAATCAGCTTTTCTAATGTCAATAATCACAGATGACTTTATATTCATGGAGATTCAGAGAATAGGTGATCCCTTCAATGTGACTTCAATCTCAAGCCATTCATCCAATCGATTGTGCTTGAAAAAAAAATATATAGTTGATTCTATGTACTAGAAATAAACTATGTGTATATATATATATATATATATATATATGTATGTATAACCGCTTATTAATTCTGTTCCTGAACCAATTTTTGTGAAATATCCAGTTAATTATCAGATTTGTTACCCATCAAACATTAGCATGAATATCATTATCGAATTGAAGTAGAAATAATCTGGAGTACTACATATAAAGTTAAGAAAGATACAAAAGTGACATGTATGTGTGTAAGACATACAGCTAATGGCTAAAGCCTATTAAAGATAAATTATACACAAACACACAGAAGTACTATACATGTTAGCCTAGCTGCAGTTGGCTGTCCTACAAAGAGACTTTCAGTTTAATAAGGTCAGTAAGTTTTCAACTTTTTATTCATTTCTTCACTAGACAAATTATATATCACCATTAGAGCATGATTGCTCCCCGAAGAAAAAAATGAAGGAACAATAAAATAAGCAAATTTGTTAAAAAAATACATTAACAGTCTAATGAGTTTATTGACTTTAGCTATTAAGGCATATATAATGTCAAAAAAGGTATTATCAATATATAATTTTTTCTATGACTCTGCAAACTGGTCTCGACAGAGGAACCAATGGAATAACTATATCACAGCCCACTAACAGAAGTTTTAGGGGAAATAATAATCATGTATTGAGGTCATTAAAGAAAATAAATAATAATCATAAGTAATGGGAAATATAATTTTATTCAACAGAAAATGCCTCAAAAGGGTTTTAGGTTCTAGTAATTGCAGGAAGGTCGTATAATGGATGCTCCTCCTGTATGAATTCCAGCCTAATGTTATATATGTATGTGTGTGTGTGTATCACATATATATATATATCACATATATATTACATATTTATAAAACACATATACTCCCCCTCCCCATGGGGACTCCTTGAAAGAATACTGCATGATGTGTGTATATATCTCGCACTCTGGGGGTCTGTCCTAAGATGACTCCTGATGATTCATGTCATTGTATAATCCTCTCTCCTTCAATATGGGCTAGACCCAGTGACACTCTCCTATAACAAATAAAATACAACAAAAGTAGTAAGACGTTGATTCTGAGATGAGATTACAGAAAGACTGGATTCCATCTGGCTCACTCTCCCCTGGAGTCTTCACTCTGGAGGAAGATAGATGCCTTGTTTTGAGTAAACTTACTTAGTGACTATGTGGCAAGGCACTGGTATCTCCAACCAAATACACTGAGAACTTCAGATTGTCAACATCCCTGTGAGTGAGGACAGAAGTAGCTCTTGTAAGGCCATCCAACGTCCACATGAGTGAACTCGGAGTGATTTTCCCCAGTCAAGCCTTGAGATGACTGCACCTGGTCTACACCTTGATTGGAGTTTTGTGGGAGATCCTGAGGCAGAGGACACAAATAAGTTGCACCTGAATTCTAACCCTCAGAAACTGTGAGATAGTAAATCCTTGTTCTTTTAAGCAACTACATTTTGGAGGAATTTATTATGCATAACAAATACACATTTGTAATGAGAAATATAATATAATGTTATTCAACAGAGATTCCTCAAGGATTTCAGATTCTGGAAATTTCAGGAATCTGTACTGTACTGACTTACCATCCCACGGATATTAATTTCAAATTACATGTAATTTCAAAATACATGTTAAAAAAAACTATTAAATTTTTGAAAGAATGATCAAAGTAGGCAGAGAGTGGAACATTTTGATTCTTGAAAGAAAGGAACCCTTGAAGATATGTGTTTATGTGTCTCCTTCTCTGACGGCCCTCTATAGGTCATATGGAAGAACACCCTTAGAACTCAATCAGAATTGAAGATCCAGGCTGTCAGAATAACTGTAAAGCAGGGGAAGAAAATGCAGATGGAAGGAAGCCACAGAGAAGTAAGGTTGGGTATATGTATACATACAAATACACAATATGGATCTATCCTTCTCAAATTCATGCCTGATTCATGATCTTTACATTTATGGGACAGACAGAGAAATCCAGTTGAAAACAACAGAAGACTAAAACCTGAGCATAGATTTTAGTTGCTGTTCATAACATAGAACATGTAGTTTAGTGTTTGAATTCTACTACTTAGAGGGTATTGGTAAACAATCTGAGCTTCACATTGAACCCCCAGCTGGGTAATAGTCTCTGAATAAATACCATATGCCAGGAATAAGAATTATCCCTAAGATTGGAAACTATGAGACATATCTACAGTAACCAAATTTTAAACCAACATTCTACTAGTTTCAGCAATGTTTTTAAGATGACCAAGTACAAAATAGCAAAATGTCAAAAGTGTTTGGAGGAGAGAATAGATGCCAGATTCTGTGCATGGCATCACTGAAAATTCTTAGTATGCAATCAAACGTAAGTTAGTAATTACTAAAAATATGAAGGCACAGAAAAATGTGACCCAAATAAAAACCAAAATCAATCATGAAAAATGTACCTCAAGATGATTCAGCACTTGGAATTTCGCGGGGGGGCGGGGGAAGAACTTTTTAAAAGAGCAATTTGAAATATATGCAATGACATAAAATTAAAGATGGTTGCAATGAGTGAACAGTTGAAGAAACTCAGAATCTTTTTTAAAATTGGAATTTCTGACTGCAGTAGTAAATACATGAAATTACAAATAAACTGGAATTATATTAATATAACAGTAGATTAGATATGGAAGAAGAAAGGATCAGAGAAACTGAAGACAGATAAACACAAATTACCCATTTTAAGATACAAAAAAAAAACAAAAGACTAAAGATTGAAAAAAAAAGACTGAAAAAATAAAAAATGCATCAGGAACTTTGGGACAAACATTAAGGAGTTTAACATACATAACACTGGAATAACAAAAGAAGAGGAGATCTAGAAGAAGTAGAATAATTATTTAAAACAGCAATGATCGGTTCCAAGATGGCCAAATAGGAACATCTCCAGTCTGCAGCTCCCAGCATGAGTGACACAGAAGATGGATGATTTCTGCCTTTCCAACTGAGGTACCGGGTTCATCTCACTGGGGCTTGTCAGACAGTGGGTGCAGCCTATGGAGCAGTGTGGGGCATTGCCTCACCCTGGAAGCACAAGGGGTTGGGGAATACCCTTTCCTAGCAAAGAGAAGCCTTGACAGATGGTACCTGGAAAATTGGAACATTCCCACACTAATACTGTGCTTTTCCAACAGCCTTAGCAAATGGAACACCAGGAGATTATATCCTGTGCCTGGCTCGGAGGGGGCCATGCCCACGGAACCTCACTCACTGCTAGCACAGCAGTCTGAGATCAAACCACAAGGCAGCAGTGAGGCTGGGGAAGGGGTGTCCACCATTGCTGAGGCTTGAGTAGGTAAGTAAACAAAGCAACCAGGAAACTCGAACTGGGTGGAGCCCACGGCAGCTCAAGGAGGCCTGCCTGTGTCTATAGACTCCATCTCTGGGGGCAGGGCATAGCTGAACAAAAGGCAGCAGAAACTCCTGCAGACTTAAACTTCCCTGTCTGACAGCTTTGAAGAGAGTAGCACAGAGTTTGAGATCTGAGAACAGACAGACTGCCTCCTCAAGTGGGTCCCTGACCCCTGAGTAGCCTAAATGGGAGACAACTCCCTGTAGGAGTCAACTGACACCTCATACAGCTGGGTGCCCCACTGAGATGAAGCTTCCAGAGGAATGATCAGGCAGCAACATCTGCCATTCTGTAATATTTGCTGTTCTGTAGCCTCCACTGATGATACCCAGGCAAACAGGGTCTGGAGTGGACCTCAAACAAACTCCAACAGACTGGAGCTGAGGTTCCTGACTGTTAGAAGGAAAACTAAGAAAGAGAAAGGACATCCACACCAAAACCCCACCTGTACATCACCATCATCAAAGACCAAAGGTAGATAAAACCACAAAGATGGGGAGAAACCAGAGCAGAAAAGCTGAAAATTCTATCAGAGCACCTCTTCTCCTCCAAAGGAGTGCAGCTTCTCACCAGCAATGGAACAAAGCTGGACGGAGAATGACTTTGATGAGCTGAGAGAAGAAGGCTTCAGACTATTGGTAATAACAAATTTCTCCAAGCTAAAGGAGGATGTTCTAACCCATCACAAAGAAGCTAAAAACCTTGAAAAAAGATTAGACAAATGGCTAACTAGAATAAACAGTGTAGAGAAGTCCTTAAATGACCTGATGGAGCTGAAAACCATGGCACAAGAACTACGTGACGCCTGCACAAGCTTCAGTAGCCAATTTGATCAAGTGGAAGAAACGGTATCTGTGATTGAAGAGCAAATCAATGAAATGAAGCGAGAAGAGAAGTCTAGAGAAAAAAGAGTAACAAGAAAAGAGTAACAAGAGTAACAATTAACAAGTCCTCCAAGAAATATGGGACTATATGAAAAAACCAAATCTGTGTCTGATTGGTGTACCTGAAAGTGACAGGGAGAATGGAATCAAGTTGGAAAGTACTCTTCAGGATATTATCCAGGAGAACTTCCCCAAACTAGTAAGGCGGGCCAACATTCAAATTCAGGAAATACAGAAAATGCCACAAAGATACTCCTTGAGAAGAGCAACTCCAAGACACACAATTGTCATATTTACCAAAGTTGAAATGAAGGAAAAAAAAAGTTAAGGGCAGCCAGAGAGAAAGGTCAGGTTACCCACAAAGAGAAGCCCATCAGACTAACAGCAGATCTCTCGGCAGAAACTCTACAGGCTAGAAGAGTGGGGGCCAATATTCAAAATTCTTAAAGAAAAGAATTTTCAACCCAGAATTTCATATCTAGCCAAACTAAGCTTCTTAACTGAAGGAGACATAAAATCCTTTACAGACAAACAAATGCTGAGAGATTTTGTCACCACCAGGCCTGCCTTACCAGAGTTCCTGAAGGAAACACTAAACAAGGAAAGGAACAACCAGTACCAGCCACTGCAAAAACATGCCAAATTATAAAGATCATCAATGCTAGGAAGAAACTGCATCAATTGACGGGCAGCGTAACCAGCTAACATCATAATTACAGGATCAAATTCACACATAACAATATTAACCTTAAATGTAAATGGGCTAAATGCTCCAATTAACACAGACTGGCAAATTGGATAAAGAATCAACACCCATCAGTGTGCTGTATTCAGGAGACCCATCTCACATGCAGAGACACACAGGCTCAAAATAAAGGGATGGAGGAAGATCTACCAAGCAAATGGAAAACAAAAAAAGCAGGGGTTGCAATCCTAGTCTCTGATAAAACAGATTTTAAACCAACAAAGATCAAAAGAGACAAAGAAGGCCATTACATAATGGTGAAGGGATCAATTCAACAACAAGAGTTAACTATCCTAAATATGCCCCCAATACAGGAGCAGCCAGATTCATAAAGCAAGTCCTTAGAGAACTACAAAGAGACTTAGACTCCCACACAATAATAATGGGAGACTTTAACACCCCACTGTCAACATTAAACAGAACAATGAGACAGAAAGTTAACAAGGATATCCAGGAATTGAACTCAGCTCTGCACCAAGCAGACCTAATACACATCTAGAGAACTCTCCACCACAAATCAACAGAATATACATTCTTCTTAGCACCACATCACACTTATTCCAAAATTGACCACACAGTTGGAAGTAAAGCACTCCTCAGCAAATGTAAAAGAATAGAAATTATGACAAACTGTTTCTCAGACCACAGTGCAATCAAACTGGAACTCAGGACTAAGAAACTCAATCAAAACTGCACAACTACATGGAACTTGAACAACCTGCTCCTAAATGACTACTGGAAACATAACTAAATGAAGGCAGAAATAAGGATGTTCTTTGAAACCAATGAGAATGAAGGCACAACGTACCACAATCTCTGGGACACATTTAAAGCAGTGTGTAGAGATAAATTTAAGGCACTTAATGCCCACAAGAGAAAGCAAGAAAGATCTAAAATTGACACCCTAACATTGCAATTAAAAGAACTAGAGACACAAGAGCAAACAAATTCAAAAGCTAGCAGAAGGCGAGAAATAACTAAGATCAGAGCAGAACTGAAAGAGATAGAGACACAAAAAACCTTTCAAAAAATCAATGAATCCAGGAGTTGGGTTTTTGAAAAGATCAACAAAATTTATAGACCACTAGCAAGACTAATAAAGAAGAAAAGAAAGAAGAATCAAATAGACACAATAAAAAATGATAAAGGGGATATCACCACCGACCCCACAGAAATACAAACTACCGTCAAAGAATACTATAAACACCTCTACGCAAATAAACTAGAAAATCTAGAAGAAATTGATAAATTCCAAGACACATAAACCCTCCCAAAACTAAACCAGGAAGAAGTTGAATCCCTGAATAGACCAATAACAGGTTCTGAAGTTGAGTCAATAACTAATAGCCTACCAACCAAAAAAAGTCCAGGATCAAAGGGATTCACAGATGAATTCTACCAGAGGTTCAAAGAGGAGCTGCCTTTGAATATAGTTTCCTTCTGAAACTATTCCAATCAGTAGACAAAGAGGGAATTTTCCCTAATTCATTTTATGAGGCAAACATCATCCTGATACCAAAGCCTGGCAGAGACACAACAAAAAAGAGAATTTTATACCCATATCCCTGATGAACATCGATGTAAGAATTTCAGTAAAATACTGGAAACTAAATCCAGCAGCACATCAAAAAGCTTATCCACTCGATCAAGTTGGGTTCATCCCTGGGATGCAAGGCTGGTTCAGCATAGGCAAATCAATAAGCGTAATCTATCATATAAACAGAACCAAAGACAAAAATCACATGATTATCTCAATAGATGCAGAAAAGGCCTTTGACAAAATCCAACAGCCCTTCATGCTAAAACTCTTAATAAATTAGGTATTGATGGGATGTATCTCAAAATAATAAGAGCTATTTATGACAAACCCATAGCCAATATCATACTGAATGGGCAAAAACTGGAAGCATTCCCTTTGAAAATAGGCACAAGAAAGGGATGCCCTCTCTCACCGCTCCTATTCAATGTAGTGTTGGAAGTTCTGCCCAGGGCAATCAGGCAAGAGAAAGAAATAAAAGGTATTCAATTGGGGAAAGAAGAAGTCAAATTGTCTCTGTTTGCAGAAGACATGATTTTGTATCTAGAAAACCCCATCATCTCAGCCCAGAATCTTAAGCTGATAAACAACTTTAGCAAAGTCTCAGAATGCAAAATCAATGTGCAAAAATCACAAGCATTCCTATACACCAGTAACAGACAAACAGAGAGCCAAATCATGAGTGAACTCCCATTCACAATTGCTTCAAAGAGAATAAAATACATAGGAATCCAACTTACAAAGGATGTGAAGGACCTATGCAAGGAGAACTACAAATCATTGCTCTGTGAAATAAAAGAGGACACAAACAAATGGAAGAACATTCCATGTTAATGAATAGGAAGAATCAATATTGTGAAAATGGCCTTACTGCCCAAGGTAATTTAAAGATTCAATGCCATCCCCATCAAGCTACTAATGACTTTCTTCACAGAATTGGAAAAAACTTCTTTCAAGTTCATATGCAACCAAAAGAGAGCCTGCATTGCCAAGACAATCCTAAGTCAGAAGAACAAAGCTGGAGGCACTGTGCTACCTGACTTCAAACTGTACTACAAAGTTACAGTAACCAAAACAGCATGGTACTTTTTACCAAAACAGAGATATAGACCAGTGGAAGAGAATAGAGCCCCCAGAAATAATATCACACATCTACAATAATCTGATCTTGACAAACCTGACAAAAACACGAAATGGGGAAAGGATTCCCTATTTAATAAATGGTGCTGAGAAAGCTGGCTAGCCATATGTAGAAAGCTGAAACTGGGTCCCTTCCTTACACCTTATACAAAAATTAATTCAAGATGGATTAAAGATTTAAATATTAGACCCAAAGCCATAAAAACCCTAGAGGAAAACCTAGGCAATACCATTCAGGCCACGGGCATGGGCAAAGCCTTCATGACTAAGACACCAAAAGCAATGGCAACAAAAGCCAAAATTGACAAATGGTGTCTAATTAAACTAAAGCACTTCTGCACAGTAAAAGAAACTACCGTCAGAGTGAACAGGCAACCTACAGAATGGGAGAAAATTTTTACAATCTACCCATCTGACAAAGGGCTAACATCCAGAATCTACAAAGAACTGAAACAAATTTACAAGAAAAAATCAAATAACCCCATCAAAAAGTGGGCAAAGGATATGAACAGACAGTTCTCACAAGAAGACATTTATGCAGCCAACAGCCACATGAAGAAATGCTCATCATCACTGACCATCAGAGAAATGCAAATCAAAACCACAATGAGATACCATCTCACACCAGTTAGAATGGCAATCATTAAAAAGTTAGGAAACAACAGGTGCTGGAGAGGATGTGGAGAAATAGGTATGCTTTTACATTGTTGGTGGGACTGTAAACTAGTTCAACCATTGTGGAAGACAGTGTGGTGATTCCTCAAGGATCTAGAACTAGAAATACCATTTGATCCAGCCATCCCATTACTGGGCATATACCTAAAAGATTATAAATCACGCTACTATAAAGACACAAGCACACATATGTTTACTGTGGAACTATTCACAATAGCAAAGACTTGGAACCAACCCAACTGTTCATCAATGATAGACTGGATTAAGAAAATATGGCACATGTACATCATGGAATACCATGCAACCATAAAAAAGGATGAGTTCATGTCTTTTGTAGGAACATGAATGAAGCTAGAAACCATCATCCTGAGCAAACTATCACAAGGACAGAAAACCAAACACCGCATTTTCTCACTCATAGGTGGGAACTGAACAATGAGAACACTTGGACACAGGGTGGGGAACACCACACACCGGGGCCTGTTGTGGGGTGGGGGTAGCGGTCAGGGATAGCGTTACTAGATATACCTAATGTAAATGACGAGTTAATGGGTGCAGCACACCAACATGGCACATGTATACGTATCTAACAAACCTGCATGTTGTGCACATGTACCCTAAAACTTAAAGCATAATAATAAAAAAAAAAAACAGAAAAAGAGGGTATCAAAAAAAAAAAAAAGCAATGATCCCAAAAAATACCAAGTAGTGTAAAAATTAACCTACTGAACGAAGAACTTCTAAATTTTCAACAAGGTAAATACAAGGAAAACTATACATAGGAAAATCATTAAAAAATGAATGACGAGTAACTTGGTTGAGGGCAGTGGCTCAGGCCTGTAATCCCAGCACTTTGGGAGGCCAAGGTGGGTGAATCACTTGAGTCCATGAATATGAGACCAGCCTGGGGAACATGGAAAATCCCCCAATCTACAAAGAAGGCAAAAATTAGCTGAGTGTGATAGTGCCTGCCTGTAGTCCCAGCTACTCAGGAGGTTGCAGTAGGAAGATCACTAGAGGCCGGGAGGCAGAGGTTGCAGTAAGCCAAGACAGCACCACTGCACTTCTGCCTG
This sequence comes from Rhinopithecus roxellana, assembly GCF_007565055.1. Classification (NCBI taxonomy): domain Eukaryota; kingdom Metazoa; phylum Chordata; class Mammalia; order Primates; family Cercopithecidae; genus Rhinopithecus; species Rhinopithecus roxellana. The sequence continues at coordinate 67,985,580 of NC_044554.1, forward strand.
GGCAACAGGGCCAGACACTGTATCCAAAACTTAAAAAAGGAAAACTTTAAAATATCCAGATAAGGGGACAAAGACACACACTGTCAATCCGTAATTCCATATCCTGAAACATATTCTGAAAAAAAGACAAAATACGTTTTTAAATAAATTGTTCAAGATGTATAATGCTGCAGTAATTAAGGCATGCTAGTGTAAGTAGAGGACAGACAGGCAGATAGAGTAAAATATAATCATGAGCCCAAAATTGCATCACCACCTGGAAGGAGTTAGTGAGTTTTATGTGAAATTAAACCTCCATTTACCATAAGATATAGCAATCAATTCTTTTTCTGGGTATTTAGTCAATGGAAATGAAAATATATGTTCAAATGAAGATCTGTATGTGGATCTTTATAGCAACTTTATAGCCCAGAGCAAGAAACAATCCATATGTTCAAAACATGCATAGGTTTACACATAAAATGATTTAAAAAAAAAATGAAAGACACTGCTAGCTACTGGCTGTGGGTGGGTGGATGAGTTTTACTGCAAAGCAACAAGAGGAAACATTTTGTGTTGATGAAATGCTCCTTGTCTTGATTGGTGTGGCAGTTGTGTGACTGAAATCATTTGTTAAAATCCATTGAATTGTATTTTGTGAGTGAGTGAGTTTTTACTGTATGTAAATTATACCACAATTAAACCTGATTTAGAAAATAGGGGTCTTTTAATTAATCAAATGAGCATTCGATTAAAGTAATTTAAGATTATGTAAAATAATTTAAGATTATAAGTTAGTTTAGAAAAGAGATTTGAGGATTTACTTGCCTTAAAATAATTGGATGACAACTTAGGGAAATTGAACACTCACTACTTAGCTCCAAATTAATAAACTAAAACCAGTAAGTAGCAATCGCAAAAAGAGAGATTTTATTTCTATATAAGGAAACTGTCCCAACAATAACAGAATAGCTTATTCTATGAGTTGGTGAGTGCCTTATTAGTCAACTAAGAAAAAGCTGGAGGTCCACCTATTTGAGATGAAGTAGATGGGTTTATTACATTGCTTGGAGGGGTTTTCTTAAGGATTCTTTGTAATTATAAGGGTCTCTGGTTTTATGCTATAAGTCTATACGGCTGGAATAGAAAACATGAGACAGTATTTCAATTTTTGTGAAATCAGAGTTTTGTCTCTATCTTGAATTGTGCAGGTTCTGTAGGTTTTGACACAATGTAAAATTATATTCTTTATAATTTACACAAAATGAATAAATAGACCAATAAATTATTAAGTGCCACTTTGGTACTACAACAAATTTAGAATTTATAATATTTTCATAAAACCTGTTAATAGTCTACTTTCTTTCTTCTCTAATACCATAAGTATCACCCCCAAGCAAATGTGCATATTTTCAAGCATAAATTTAATTCTTTGCATCTGTTTTAAAGATTGTTGGTTCTACCATGTAAAAGTTTTGTTTATATGAAATATCATCATTGTAGTTTTTAAATTGATTAATGTATTTATGTACTCAATATAGTTAAATCTCTTTGGTTGTCTAAATCTTTTGTCTCTTAGATTTTGATAACGGAATCACATTCCAGACACTGCATTTTCCTTAAAGTTAGAATGAAAAATATACCATCATTATTATGAGATTTTTCTCTTCAAGTTTAAGAGACAAACAATACAAACTGATATTTGCTTAGAAAATAAGAGACGTTTACTTGTGAACAGCTGCTGCATCACACTATTTAGAATAGAATTACAAAATTGATTGGAAAATCTGTCTTATAAAAACTTTTCTATCAAAAATACACAATGCCTAAAATAAAACAAAGATATGAAAAATAAACTATGCAGAAATGGAGGGGTTTTTTAACCAAAAGTGCATGAAAATATAAATATTCAGATGTTAAATGGGAAAAAATATGCTATTTATTTTCATTTCTAGCAACCATTTAAAGTTTTGAATCAGTATGCTAGCTTTAAAAATTATTAAAATACATATCATTTAGTTATGAAAAAGTTTGTGTTTGGATACCTCAAACAACATGGGATTTTAGAAACAGTGATCAAGAAGCTAGAGTTGATAGCAAGGAATGAAATGATATATTTAAGCTATCAAAAGAAGGGGCAGGAAAACAGAGTTCATAACACAGGAAGTCAAAATACAGCACTCTTTGAAGACTTAGAAAGTTAAAATGGCAATTGGTCATGTCTGAGAAAGAAATGAACTAATGAAGACCAATGGGTTGAAGGTGCAGAAAAGGCTGCATGTTCTGAAGATAAATAGGCATGGAAGTGAGGTGAGAGGAGAAAAGGTAAAGTGCACTGAATGAATGATAATGCCTGAATAGGTAGCATGTTGATTACTGAAGTAGTTCACAGCACTATAGATAAAACCAAAAGGGTATTAAATCATTTAATGGCTTTCTATGAATTATAGAGAAGGCCCATTACTGTGGTATGTTGTTACATAAAACTACATGTTCCAGAAAAGATATCCACAGCCTTCTGCAGCTTTCCTCAGGGATTTCTTTATCCATTTAGAATTCTCTCATGTGAACCAGATCAAATATTAAGTGTCTCTCGGAGGAGTGACAAATCTTGTATTCTTCAGAATGGTGCAATAAAATTTAGCCACATACAGACGTATTGATTAATCACTGGATCTGTTAAATGTAAAAATCAAACTTAGAAGATGCAAATTTAGATGACCTAGACCTTTTTTGCAAAATAAAAAAAGAAGAGCATTGAAGAATTAAACATAACTGCTGAATCAGAGGAAAGAAAGTTTTCAGAACTAATCTTTTATATTTTTAATATCTAAAATAAAGCACATATAATAGGAATTATACCTTCACATTTTTGAAATAAGCATTCATATATGAGTATATTGAATAGTACTAAATAGCAACTAAATATATGCAAAGGAAATAGAAACTAGTTACATATTGATTATGCATTAATTTCATTAGAAATGGTAATTCAGCTGAAATAACACCATATCACAGATTTAAGGTTTTGAATTTAAATTTAGGGCTCACAAAGAAAATAATACAAAGTCATATATTTTACTTACTTGAAACCAAGAAGAGAAAATTAAATTTTGATAAACATAATTATTGTTATCTACTTACTAGAAACTAATTAGTATGACTGGTTTTAAAATAGAAAATACTTTTGTGCTGATAAACATTGAGGATTAATTACTGAGATCAAACAACATAGACACTGGAACACTTGTTATTTTATTTTTGTAAATTAATCAGCAAACCAAAAAATGTTAATTGAGCAATAATGAGTTTTCTGGGAGCATACTAAATAATGGAGGAGATACAAAAGAAGAAAAATTTGCAATTCATGTAATCAAAACTTCAATTGCCGGGTGACCGCCATGACTTGTGATTCCTAAATCTGATCACACAGGTGAGAATACAAGCTCTATTATAATTTAATTTTGTGAGTTTTTCTTCTTGAAAAAAGCAAAATAGCTAGTATGCTTTTGTATGAGCTTAATTTTTGAAATAATCAGAATATAAATTTAAATCATATGAATTTTGGCTAATTTTGGTGAACTGGGATTTTCATTGAATTTGGTTAACTTTTGCAGAAAATCATTCCTATTTATAGAACCAGAAGGAGATACCCAAGCGAAAATCTCTAGCCATTAATTTATTATACTTCAAAATATGTTAAACAAAGCTGTTAAGCATAAGACAAGAAATAGGAAACTGATAATTGTATATCTGAGAGAATTTTTAAATGCCTACATAGACTATTATGAAATATATTTTTTATTATTTTTCTTTTCCATTACTTTTCTTGTATATTTAATGCATACATACACTCATATATATATACACATTATTTAATAAAACATTTCATGGGTTTCAAAGAAACCTATAAATGGAATGTTTTTGGCATTCTAGCTAAGCTATTTTTAAGTAATTGAACCACATTTAAAAAAATATTCTGGAGTAATATATATACTTATAGTTAACTCTTTACTCAAATGTGATACCAATATCAAAAACCAGATATAATAAGAGAGACATGATTTCTTGGAAATCTTAATTTTTGTCACATAGAACTTCAGATTTGTTTTAAATAAGATACCACTGATCTACCTAAGTCCTTTGATAAACTCTTCTCAATATTTATCTCTCCCATCAGAGTAAGCCAGCATATGGTTTTAGATGTATCATTCAACAATGTTCTTCTTTAAATATTCACAGTCTATAAACAATTTTAAATTTCTGTAATAATATATATTTGTAAATCTAGAAATAATTTTGGTCATAACTTTATTTGAAATTAAACCAAAAATTGTCAAAAAATATTTTTCTTCAAAAGCGTTTTACAATTGAGAAAAATTTCTTCAGATATAATTTCAAAGAAATTTAATTGTATGATTTTCAGGCCTCAGAACTTAATTCTTAAATATATTTTGGAAGTAAAGATAAATGAGTTTTTGAAACATGCAAAAACACCACTTATTTTAATGTTGATATCCTGTTATAATAGTAGAAAGCAGAATTTTGTTCTTGCCATAATTTTAAACACTTAACTTGAAAATGCATAAGCCCTCTTCAAGGAGAACCACAACCACTGCTCAGTGAAATAAAAGAGGACACAAACAAATGGAAGAACCTACCATGCTCATGGATAGGAAGAATCAATATCGTGAAAATGGCCATACTGCCCAAGGTAATTTATAGATTCAATGCCATCCCCATCAAGCTACCAATGAGTTTCTTCACAGAACTGGAAAAAACTGCTTTAAAGTTCATATGGAAACAAAAAAGAGCCCGCATTGCAAAGACAATCCTAAGTCAAAAGGACAAAGCTGGAGGCATCACACTACCTGACTTCAAACTATACTACAAGGCTACAGTAACCAAAACAGCATGGTACTGGTACCAAAACAGAGATATAGACCAATGGAACAGAACAGAGCCCTCAGAAATAATACCACACATCTACAGCCATCTGATCTTTGATAAACCTGAGAAAAACAAGAAATGGGGAAAGGATTCCCTATTTAATAAATGGTGCTGGGAAAATTGGCTAGCCATAAGTAGAAGGCTGAAACTGGATCCTTTCCTTACTCCTTATACGAAAATTAATTCAAGATGGATTAGAGACTTAAACATTAGACCTAATACCATAAAATCCCTAGAAGAAAACCTAAGTAATACCATTCAGGACATAGGCATGGGCAAAGACTTCATGTATAAAATACCAAAAGCAATGGCAACAAAAGCCAAAATTGACAAATGGGATCTAATTAAACTAAAGAGCTTCTGCACAGCAAAAGAAACTACCATTAGAGTGAACAGGCCACCTACAGAATGGGAGAAAATTCTTGCAATCTACTCATCTGACAAAGGGCTAATATCCAGAACCTACAAAGAACTCAAACAAATTTACAAGAAAAAAACAACCCCATCAAAAAGTGACCAAAGGATATGAACAGACATTTCTCAAAAGAAGACGTTCATGCCGGGCGCGGTGGCTCAAGCCTGTAATCCCAGCACTTTGGGAGGCCGAGGCAGGTGGATCACGAGGTCAGGAGATCGAGACCCTCCTGGCTAACATGGTGAAACCCCGTCTCTACTAAAAATACAAAAAACTAGCCGGGCGCGGTGGTGGGCGCCTGTAGTCCCAGCTACTCGGAGGCTGAGGCGGGAGAATGGTGGGAACCCGGGAGGTGGAGCTTGCAGTGAGCTGAGATCCGGCCACTGCACTCCAGCCTGGGCGACACAGCAAGACTCCGTCTCAAAATAAAAAAAAAAAAAAAAAAAAAGAAGACGTTCATACAGCCAACAAACACATGAGAATATGCTCATCAACACTGGCCATCAAAGAAATGCAAATCAAAACCACAATGAGATACCATCTCACACCAGTTAGAATGGCAATCATTAAAAAGTCAAGAAACAACAGGAGCTGGAGAGGATGTGGAGAAATAGGAACACTTTTACACTGTTGGTGGGATTGTAAACTAGTTCAACCATTGTGGAAAACAATATGGTGATTCCTCAAGGATCTAGAACTAGAAATACCATATGATCCAGCCATCCCATTACTGAGTATATACCCAAAGGATTATAAATCATGCTGCTATAAAGATACATGCACACTTATGTTTATTGTGGCACTATTCACAATAGCAAAGACTTGGAATCAACTCACATGTCCATCAGTGACAGACTGGATTAAGAAAATGTGGCACATATACACCATGGAATACCATGCAGCCATAAAAAACGATGAGTTCGTGTCCTTTGTAGGGACACGGATGCAGCTGGAAACCATTATTCTCAGCAAACTATCACAAGAACAGAAAATCAAACACCGCATGTTCTCACTCATAGGTGGGAATTGAACAATGAGATCACTTGGACACGGGAAGGGGAACATCACACACTGAGGCCTATTGTGGAGAGCCAGGAGGGGGGACGGCATTGGGAGTTATACCTGATGTAAATGACGAGTAGATGGGTGCTGACGAGTTGATGAGTGTTGACGAGTTGATGAGTGCTGATGAGTTGATGGGTGCAGCACACCAACATGGCACATGTATACATATGTAACAAACCTGCACGTTGTGTACATATACCCTAGAACTTAAAGTATAATAAAAAAAATAAAATGCATAAGCCATTATTTCAATCTAATCTTTTTTTGTTGTTTTGTTTTGTTTCTCTGAGAAAAGTCTTTTTCTGCACTTTCTTATGCATGGTTTACTCTGCACAGGCTAGGTGTACCCTTTAACAATACCCAGTAGACCTATTAAACAGAAAGAAAAGAGGACATTTCTACCTCTCAAGGTGAAATAATAGTAATGAAGCAACAGTGACCTTTATTCTCTGAAACAACAACAAAAGTTCACTCAAAACAAAATAGCATCAATTGTATAGCTGTTAAAGAAACTGCATTTATTGTTTAAAAAATTGTTCTATAAAGAAATTCCAGACTCACATAATTTTAATACTAAATTCTACACAAACTTAAAGAAAAATACTAAACATGCACAAATTTCTCCAGATAATTAAAAAGAGGAGATTTCCTAATGTGTTTCAAAATACTAGAATTATTCAGGACATTATGAGAAAATGAAACTACAATCTATGTTCCTCATGAATATAGGTGCAAAAATTCTAAATAAATTATTAACAAATCATACCCAAAATTATATATAAAAATTTATCATTACCCAATAGAGTTGATCCCAGGAGCGCAAGCTTGGTTTAATATTTGAAAGTTATTCAATCTAATTTACTATATAACAAATAAAAAGAAAAACCATATGATACTCTCAATAGACACAGAAAATCGTCTATTTCTCATTATAAGACAAAACAAAGAGAGCCAATAGAAATAACAATACGTCTTTCAGCAAACAAGAAATGCAAGGGTACTTCCTGAACCTGATAAAGGACATTTAAGAAAACCCTACAGCTAATCTCAAACTTAATTGTAAAAACTTAAACGCTCTTCCCCCAAGATTAGGAATAAAATAAGGAAGTTCATCGTCACCATTGGGCTGGAGTTCCAGCCATTTCAAAAGACAAGAAAAAGAAAGAGAAGACAGAAACTGAAAAGGAAAAAAATGGAATCATCTTTATTCACAGAAAACATGATTGCCTATGTAGAAAATGTCATGGAATCTATAAAAATGCTATTAGAGTTCACGTGAGTTTAGGTTGAAGAAGACAAGATTCATACAAAAAAAACTAATTATAGTCTTCATACTTGCAACAATCAGAAACAGAAATTAAGGAAGCAATATCATTATCAATAGAAACAAAATATTTAAAAAATATAAAAGTAGAGAAAAAATGGCGCAGGAACTGTACACTGAAAATTGCGGTAACTGTGCTTACAGAAAGACCTCAATAAAAAGACAGATGTATTGTGTCATGGGTCCAAAGATTCATCATTTTTAAGACATAAATTATCCCAAATTGACTTAGAGATTCAACATAAAACCCATAAAACTTCCAGCAGGATCTTTGTTTTAGAAATTGGCATTGGTATTCTAAAATTAGAAATGGAAAGGATTTATTGTAGCCAGAACAACTTTGAAAAAGAAAACAAAGTTCAAAAACTAACATTACCTGATTTTAATAATATTTTAAAGGTACAGTAATTAGGACACAGTAGTACTGGTATAAAGATAGACAAAAACATTAATGACACAGGGAGTCCTGAAACAGATTTATACACATACAGGTAACCAATTTTTAACACAGATTCAAAGGCAACTCAGAGAAGAAAGGATAACCTTTCAAATAAATGATGCTGAAACAATACAGAATTCATAGGCTGAAAAAAAGTAAAAGGAAGGAAGAAAGGAAAAAGGAAGGAAAAAGAATGAACTTTCATCCCAAATTAATTCATGTCAATTGATCCTGGGAGGCGGAGCTGCAGTGAGCAGAGATCACACCACTGCACTCCAGCCTGAGTGACAAGAGTGAGACTCCATCTCAAAACAACAACAAAAACAACAACAACACTACCCAAATCTAAAAATTAAATGACTAAATAAAGAAACAACAAGCAAAAGCTTTGAACAGACATTTTACCATAGGAACACACTGATGGCAAATAACCATGTGAAAAGATGTTCAATTTTATTTATCCTTAGAGAAATGCAGACTTATCTCTAGCATCAGAAAGCAGATCAGTCTTTGCCTGATTACAGGTAAGTGGAGTAGGGATGGCTAAACTGGGGGGATTATGAAGGGGCGTGAGGAATTTATTCAGTTGAACTATATGTCCTTTGTGCTTACTGTGAGAATAGAATAGATTCATGAGTATACATATATGCCAAGACTTATCAAATTTAAATTTCCATATATGCAGTTTATATAACTTGTACTCCAATAAAACCAATAAAAAATGTATACCGTCATCAATTTCCATTCATCTGAACCTGTTGATCCTTTATTCTCCCATTTATAATGTATTTTTAAACTTCATTTTATGTAGTATTCATATTTTTCTTCACAGTACATAAAATGGATATTACTTTGAAGAGAAATATCGACCACATAAACTATTTTGTGCTATATTATTATTGAAGGGCACTGCTATCTTGTTCGGTTTTAACACTTTATTTTCTAGTCTTAACCAAAATATGAATGTGGAGTTGAAGCTCATTTTGAAAATGTTTAGCACTTCATATTTTTTTCACTCCCTTCAGTTGCATGCTAGTATTTCTGCCAAACAAAAATAAAATTAAGGAATTTTAAGCACATAGAATTTTTTTTTAAATTACGGTGAAATTATGTCTTCTATGCTAAGGTTAATTTTAATTAGCCTTTTAACTTTTTTCTATTTAGATATTATTGTTTTGCACAGTAAACTCACCACTTCCTTTTCCCTGTTATTAGCATTGAAAAGCTAAAGGGACTTTATTGTTGACTGAGAAATATCGAAAATGTACTATTTTTTTATGAGCCATTGTTTATGTGCCAGGCCCATGTTGACATCAACACACTCCTGTGATGGATAAAACTGCTCAAACATTATGTTTGATTTCTCAGTTTAGTCATGCTTGATCCCTCAATCTTTTACTAGTTTAATCATTCCTTCGTATTTATCCCTAGCTAATTAGGTAACTGCTCATCTTCTTTCCGAAACTTTCTCTGGAATATTCCTATACATTATTCTTTCAAACTGTAAAACAAAGCTTAAAGTTTTATTTTCCCACGAACTCTTCGAATTCCTAAATTATCAAACTACTTGTTCATGTCTAGCAATAATGTTATAAATCTCTTTTAGTATGAGGCATGTTAAAATATCTTGGCTTTGAAAGATACTTTCATGTTTAAAATGGTAACATAGATATTTAAAGTTTCTGAGAAGCAAGGCACAATTAAATTGAATTGAATACTAGAAATGAAATTATAAACTTCAGTATTTTTGTCATGACCTGAGGTTTTACCATACTCATCTTGATCTATGAGACACAATGTGAGTGACAGGATAAAAATCACCTTTAGTGGACGTAACTACTCTAGAAAGAGTATTCCTCCACTCAACAATCTTCCTTGTATAACTCTCACGGCAAAGACTATTGTGAATATAAAGACAAATAAGTCACAGACAAAGGCAATTATAAAACACAGTCTTTATAAAGGAATTCCTCATTATCCAGGAATAAATTCTATAGGAAACCAAGAAGTAGCCTTGTTTCTCCCTAATCCTCTCTGTTAAAACTGAAAATTCACTGGACTAAACAAAGGAAGGTCCTGAAAGTCAGAGGAAGGAAGATCTGACTAGAAGCCTCAATACCTGAGACATGCCAAAGAAAAATTGCGTGGGACTGCAGCTAGCTCTTCAATATGTTGATTTATTTTCACTGGGGTATATACCTAGCAGTGGGATTGCTAAAGAATATGGCAGTTCTGTTTTCAGGTTTTGAGGAACCTCTCTACTGTTTTTTTGTAGTGGTTGTACTGATTTACATTCCCATCAATAGGATATGAGGGTTTCCCTTTCTCCACATTCTTGCCAACATTTATTATTTTTTGTCTTTTTCATAATAGCCATTTTAACTTGCGTGAGATAATATCTCATTGTGGTTTTGATTTGCATTTCCCTGATGATTAGTGAGGCCAAGCATTGCTTCATATGCCTGTGGGCTATTTGTATGTCTTCTTTTGAGAAATGTCTATCTAGATCTTTTCCCCAGTTTTAAATCAGATTATTTGCTGTTTTGCTATTGAATTGTTTGAGTCCTTTATATAGTCTAGTAATTAATCTATGAATTAAAAATGTGCTACACATACAATAGAATGTTATTTAGTCACAAAAAAGAATAGAATCTTGTTATTTTCAGCAACATGGATGGGACTGATCAAGTGAAATAAGCCAGGTTTGCTAGCAAGAACCAAACTATAGGAGAATTGTGCTTTTGTTGCCTCATAACAAATTTCATTAGTATGCTAAGAATTATTCTGTCAATTGTTGTTGGTAGACATTTAATTAGATTTGTTTTAAAAAATCTTAAGTGACAGGAAGACAGCTGCATACCTACCTTGAAAAATGACATTCTACATTTCCCTGTAAGCTAAACTACTGCAGTTGTCTGATAATTTTTACTCTTTTAAGGAAATCATTTGTAAGAACTAGACAAGTGATCAGCTTTGAGCCTATACTGACTTTAACAGGATTTTGGAAAGGCTGGGCAAGAGAACAAAGGGAAATTTATATCAGTGCTGAAAACTGCTCATGAGCTTATGATTTCTGCTGGTCTGTTGGACTTCTTTGTTATAACATTTATCTGTCTTTTTCAAGAAAAAAATAAGTTTAGAAATACAAATACTACAGAGAAAGAAATAGCTGTGGTCCTGCCCATGTAGTTATTTAAAATTGGTACACTATATTTGTGTATATTTTTTTCTGATTCAAGTCAATGAGTTGCTCTGGATACACTGGAATATTCACTTATTTATATTGGGTTACATTTGTACAGTCTGTTATTTTAAAGGAAATGCACTGATGCTCTGGGAAATATATTGCTAGACAGAGAGATAGTAACAGAAAAACGAAGAAATATTTCAAAAAATTCCACTGGTAAATGAAAACTAAGTTATTTGCTAAGATGCCTTGGTACCAAATATTCCAATGTTAAGACTGCAAATTTTATTCAAAATATTTAAATAATATGTATGATAAGTGTAATAAATCATGAACTCTAGTAGACTCAAAGAAAAGGATATAAGACACTGGTAGTATTGGTGCCTTAGAAGCGTGATATGTGTGGGGACTATGATTTAGAAGACACGTATGATAGGTTGAAATAGACAAAGCTTTGATTTGCTGAGACCACATTGCAGAGGTGAAGGTCAAATTTAACCAGTTTGCTCGATTAAACATAGGAGGAGAAAAATTCATGTTCATGTAAAGACTTACAAAAAAAAACCCCCCAAACCCCAAAAACTGTATCTAAGCTGTTTAGAGCCAATGGACAAGTCTATGGCCCTAAACAGCCTATCAAACAGTATACTGAACGGGAACTTGCTTGTGACCACTGTTTCCTGCCCCTTGTATTGGTCCCAAGCCAGAAAGCTTTTTTGTTGCTGAATTGCCTGGTTTAATTCAGCGTATTTTGAGGGTGAACAACAAAACATCCCTGGGGATGTCTTAAAACTTTACGTTTTAAACACGTCCTTATTTGCAGTCAATTGTACTTCTTATAACCTCCTCTCTGAATTCAAAGCAGTTTCAACAGCTGTTTAAACAGCAGAGGAAATGAAGCTGCCTCAGTGATCTTACTACATGGATGAGAAGAGACTGGGCAATTTCAGAACAGCAGCATCAGGAAATAAAGCCAGAGCTGAGTTGGATATTCTTGCTCAGTTCCCTGTTGTACTCTTTCCAGTTAAGTCGATGGCTCCTTCTTTCGGAATTATTCCTCTTTGGGTAAGAGTCAGGCCTAGAGGTTTGGGTACAGGAAGCACGGACAAATTATGTTCCTCTCATGTTTTTTGTTTTGTTTTGTTTTTTTCCTTCCTGGAGATGAGTTTAGGGATTCATTTCCCCAACTTTATCTTCTTGCTGTCTTAACCCATTGGGCTTAAAAATTGATCCTATAGTCAACCAGAGGTGAGGCTGTTTAGCAATATATAATAAAAGTAAGATTTTCACCTTCATGAAGTGGTTCTCCTCATCTCTAGTCACAGGGTTTTATCGTGAATGCTCCCCGTACTACTGATGGGAAGCTCAGCTTTTATCCCAAAGCCTCAATGAATTACAGACAAAAGTAATCACACCCTAATCTAAATCTTACAGCAAATATATCCAGCCATGTGTTCTGAGCTGGCTCTGGGTGTTATGTGATGAATCCAAATGCCTGCAAAAATTACTCCAAATGGTAAAATGTCAGCATTATTAAAAGATGCTAAATTTAAATACTGTTTACTTCCTCACATTATCACATTCCAGTTAAATTTAAAGTCCATAAATGAGATCATTGTTCCTTTAAATATAATTGTAAAAATAACAACTAAAAGTGAGTCCGAAGACATTAAAATCCAAAAAAATCATATTGTTAACTTTTTATTATGCAAGTCTTAGCTAGACAAATCTCTTTCTGATGCCTGGATAATATTGGAATTCCTTCAGCAACTGCAACCTAGGCTGTGATACAGTGAAATTGGTATAGCCAACTCTAGAAATTGAACTACTTCAGTAAAAATCTTCTTAAACTAAAGGTATCACTTCAACAAAAGCCCCAAGTTTTCCACCTAGTATTTCAGTGCTCAAACTGATATTTGTACTTATTTCTTGGAGTTTCTAAATAACAAAATAATATTGAGATTTTAAGGGTTCATTCAAAATTTAGAAATGAGACCTAGGCATCAGATAAATAGAGATCAAAGATGAGTATTATTATCGATAAAAGTTGGATATAAGAATACAATTTAATTTGAAGCTTAACAGGTTTCTATTATCTTCATCCTATATTGAAATTTGAAAGTATTAAACTGCTGATCCCAGTAAGCTTGCCACAAGCAAAATAGAGAAAGCCTTGGCACCTTCCACAGAAGGCAGTAAGTGAATCCTATCTTGAAGAGGTGTTCTCATTCTTTTTCTTTTCTGGTGAGTGAAGTTGAACATTCTTTTCCTCTATGGACACTTGAAGGTAGAAATAGCCTTTCCCAATTTCAATGGCTATATGAGAGAAATTCTAACTAAAAAAGAGATGGGTTTATGATATTAATACTGGACATGATTTAAAGGCTTAACTTTTAAGTATATTATTAAAAATGAACATATAACTGATGTGATAGACATATATAGAGTTTTTCTTCATTATGTCTTTTTCCTTGTGAGGGAAGCTGAATTTTTCTCTTCTGTCTCAGCAGAGCCTAACACCAGCTGCCAACCCCACGTAAGATCAGGCATGAACCCAGGTCTAATCTCATGACCTTGAACACCAAGAACAGCTCAACAATAGGCTGAAAAATTAAATAAGGACAATCAGAATCCTCTCTGCAGTTTTTCTCCTTGAATTATTTGGAAATAATCACTGTTTCCCGTAGAAAATACCTAGTAAGATGTCCCACAGTGTTTAAACTAATAGTGCATTCACTGCATGGAGACAACTTGTTCCAGAACTAACGTGATAGGATTTACTTAATGGCACATTTAATTACCTAATGGAGCTATTCCTAAAATCTTGTATAATAATTCTGAACTGATGCAACATTTATCCTAGCAGAATATTTAGTGAAAGTTAGCCAAGAAACACATTAAAGGACGTTTGTCACAGCCAATCTGAAAAACACACAAACTGCTGAAATTTTGATTAACTAATAAAATGGGAAAGTATATGTTTGAAACAGGACAACTTTTAAGCCATACTGTTAAGTAGAAAAATAGATACAAAACTATGCACACAGTATAACTAATTTTGTATAAATATAAATAATATATATAACTATGAGTAAATACATATAAATTCTAGAATTACAAATATGACTTTTAATAACAGTTACATTATGACAGAAATAGTACAAATTTAGAAAAGAAATAAGATTTTGCTAATAATTTATAACTTTTCTTGCTTTGGAATTTTTATATTATGTGCATTTATTATTTTTAATATAGTTATTACCTTTTGGTGGAATAATGGCGAGTTTTATTCTTTTTTATAATTCTAACTTGAAATTACTAACAAATATTTTTAAATTATTTATGGTACTGAAGGAGCACAGAGCTATGTGTGATAATATATATATCTAATCTCCACAGTAAGGTTGTAGCTTCTTGAAGACAGAGACCATGATTTCTTTTTCTTTTCTCCCTGATGGTAGCAGATAAGTTCTACCTAAGTTGATTTGATATAGAATTCAGCATATGGTTTCTTGAGATATGTTAACTGACAAATTCTTTTCTCTTAGAAAAGCTGATAGCCTTATGTGAAAACACAAGATTGTTCCATAAAATTATCCCAAAATTTATACAATTAAAAATGAAATAATCATTTTATCTATTGTATGGTTAACTTCACTCAGAAAAATGAACGAAAAGCAACAGGAATTATGTGATTTTTGTAAAATGTCAAAGACTTTTCTTTTTATGATCGTTTTCTGGTGAATGAATTTCTTAGACTTTTGGGAAAATTGTAGGGTTAATCCAACCTGAACATTCAGTACATTTTCAATTTTTTTAAAGTACTTGTATACTGCTTAAGTAGTTTGTGTAGTCACGTAGAAATGTGGGGCACATAACTTCAATGGCAAATCCCAAATTCCATTATATTGCTACATCTGTAGTTAATGGATAATGTAAATGAAAAATTCAGAGTTTTCTATGTAGCACATACATTTTTATCTCTACTCTTTTATTTATGAATATTTACACCAGCTTGCGATTTTGTATCACTGCAAGTAAAAATGAAAGGCTATCGTAATATGGTTATAAAACATACCGTAGTAACATTTAGATGATAGTCCACTTTTACAAATACAAATAATGTTCTTTATTTCCCCAAAGCTTTTTGTTAAAGTTCAGTTTTTCTATGAGACTTATAATTGATCTCTAATTTAATAACAATATTGGCTCAATGGTTTTTTTGTGCTATATACTCCTAAGCATAAAAATATATCAAATGAATACTTATACAACAAATATGACTTGAAATACTTCAAATCAAGTTCTTCATACTAGTGCATTTAGGAATATGAATATCTAAAAACTACAGGATTTAGAACTCTTTCAAAAACAATATCTAGTGTATCTTTCCATGCCCTGATGAGAACTATGTCACCTCAGTGGTAACTCTTATGTACCATAAACATTATTACTTTTGGACTCATCTCCTAATGACATAGAGAAAAAACTATTCTACAATAACAAAATATATTTTTGTATTCTTTACATTAGTCCCTATTTATTTGAGCTGTCTAATGGATTCTATTGTCCTGAAATGCACCAACATACCACAATAATGCAAGGAAACTTGCAAAATAAGCAATTAATACTTCAGTGCATTCAAAGATCACTTTTCTTTAATTTAAAAAAATATAATGTCTTAAGAAGAATGCTTTTGAGACAACTTTGTAACACTAGTGTAACTAGATGATTTTCAGGGATATAAAATTAAGCCATATTTTTCCCAGGAATATATTCAGGTAAACATCCCTGAAATTTCAGGAAACTACTAATTTTTATAGAACCTTTGAAAACAAGGCAAATGTCAGAGCTATGGAGCACCAAATTGTTTGGACGAATAATCAAATGGGTTTTCCTTGCCTCTTGATTAATAGCAACGAAGGCTACAATTTGTTCCTAATTATAAAAACCAGATGCTGATGATCTCTGAATAATTGTAAGATTAACCATAAGAACTTGCATTTGCATAACTAATGGTAATCTTCAAATATATTTGCACAGATTATTTATTTTCTTATAGTTTTCTTACCCTTTTGATTTTTACAAGTATTACTGACAAAACAACTATATTGGCATTATTTATTAATCAGGTTAACATATGTATGTTCTGGGTATTTAACCTTTCTACAACATGTTAAAGTTAGCCCTTAGCCCAAGGATTAACTACTTTTACTAGTGCAGAATTCTAAATCCAGGCTTACTTATACCCAGAACAAGATTTGTCCCATTACGTAATGCAGCTTAAATTGAGAAGGTTGCCATTCAGTAATTTTCATGATCTAGAATATGGTAACCTCCAGATGACAAGTGATAATAAAGACTATATTTTGAAAATTCTTTCATAAATGAATGTGTAGTGACAAACCTTAGAGATGCGGGATAAGGTCCAGCCCATTGCAACAAGGTAAATACCACTGTAAAGTGAATCAGATAATTGTTTTGGTTTCTCAGTGCATACAAAAGTTGTGTCTACACTATAATGTAGTCTATTAAGTATGCAATACAATTTGATCTAAAAAACTGTATGTATCTTATTTAAAACATACTTATTACTAAAAAATTGTAAAGATTAGCTAAGCCTTCAAGAAGCTGTCATCTGTTTGCTAGCGGAAGGTCTGCTTCAGTGTGATGGCTGCCTTTTTTTTTTTTTTTTTTTTTTTTAGATGGAGTCTTGCTCTGTCACCCACCCTGGAGTGTAGTGGCGCAATCTTGGCTCACTGCAAGCTCCACCTCGCGGATTCATGCCATTCTCCTGCCTCAGCCTCCGAGTAGCTGGGACTTCAGGCACCTGGCATCATGCTCGGGTAATTTTTTGTATTTTTAGTACAGATGGGGTTTAACCGTGTTAGCCAGGATGGTCTCAGTCTCATGACCTCGTGATCCACCTGCCTCAGCCTCCCAAAGTGTTGAGATTACAGGCGTGAGCCGCTGCGCTTGGCTGATGGCTGCTTGTTAATCAGGGTGGTGATTGCTACAAATTGCGTAGGCTGTAGCCCTTTATTAAAATATACAACAATGAAGCTTGACACATTGATTGACTCTTCCTCTCACAAATTGTTTATCTGAACCATGTAATGTTATTCCATAGCATTTTACCCACAGTACAACTTCTTTCAAAACTAGAGTCAATTCTGTCAGTGTGCAGCTGTTTTATCAACTTTGTTCATGCAATATCCTAAGTTCTCTGTTGTAAGCTCAACAGTTTTCACATCTTTATTGGAAATCTTCACTGGGAGTAGGTATCATCTCAAGAATCTTCTATCTTTGCTCATCTATGAAAAGCAACTCCTCATTTATGAAGATATTATTATAAGACTGCAACAACTATGTCACATTTTCAGAATTTCTAATTCTAATTCTAGTTCTCTTGCCACTTCTGTTACATTTGCAGTTTCTTCTTCCACTATGGTCTTGAATGCCTCAAAATCAACAAGAAGGGTTGGAGTCAACTTCTTACAACTGTCCATTAATGTTGATATTTTGACCTCTTCCCATGAATCACAAATGTCCTTAATGGCACCTAAATGGTGAATCCTTTTCAGAAGGCATTTAGTTTACTTTGCACAGATCCATCAGAAGAAGCACTGTCTATGGACACTATAGCCTTACAAATTGTAGTCCTTAACTAATAAGACTTGAAAATCAAAATTACTCTTCAATCATGGAGATGTAAATGCATGTTATGTTAGCAGAAATTGAAAAGAACCTTAATCTCTTTATACATCTCCATCAGAGTACTTGGATGACTAAGTGCATTGTCAATGAGTAGTAATATTTTGAAAGGTATCTTTTTTCCTGAGCAGTAGGTTCAACAGTGGACTTAAAATATCCAGTAAATTATGCTATAAACAAATTTTCTTTAGCCTTTATTTAGAAAAAGTTACTCCTAGAATAATTTTTGAAATTTAATGACCAATATGAATCACATTTTATTGTTTGTTTTAAGTGATAACAAGACATAATTGTTGTTATTATTTAACAGTTATTTAGTAAATTAGATATCACTTAAGTTGGGACTTCATTATTAAAACTACCTTTGAAAGCACTCCGAAGTTAATAGTTCATAATACTGATAAAGTTTAAAAGTGTCAGACAATGAAGGATATAGTATTTATAATTATATTTATATCAATCACATAAATATTATCTATATATTATACGTATATTTATTTTTACTTATAAATACACATCCATATATGTATAAATTTATGTATGTATGCTTATATAAAGATATAAATGTTTACATCATTTGTATACATGTCTATATGCATATAGAGATTGAGCTTTTTTAACTGAAATACCAGAAATCTGAAATGTTCCAAATTCCAAATATTTTGAGCATCAACTTCATGCTCAAAGGAAATGCTCATTGGATGATTTCAGAATTTTGAATTTTCAGATTAGGGATGCTCAACTGGTATGTATATGAAAATATTCCAGGATCTGAAAATCTGAAATCCTAAGACAATTCTTGTTCCAAGCATTTTAGATAAGTGATACTCAACCTGTGCTACATACATGGGCATATTATAGATACACATACACATGCATATTATACATACACATATTTGTAAGTTGATGCATTGCTATGGTATGAATATGGTTTATTCCCTTTAAAACTCATGTTGAGGTTTGGTCTTCACTGTGGCCACGGGAATGTTAAGAGGTAGGACCCTAGTGAGAGGTGTTTGATATACGGAGGTAGATCCCTCATGAATATATTAATGCTATCTCAGTGAAGTCAGTGAGCATTTGTTCTTGCAGAACTGCATTAGTCACTGAAAGAGCCAGTTGTTATAAGTCAAGGTTCTTCCTCATGTTTGCCTCTTTCACATGCCAGTTTTCTCTTCTTTCTGCTATGAGTTGAAGCAGCATGTGGCCCTCACCAGATGAGCCACCCAATCTTGAGCTTCACAACCTGCAAAACCGTGGGGTAAGTAAACTTCTTTTCTTTATATATTACCCAGTTTCAGGTACTCTGTTATAGCAACACTAAATGGACTAGAACGTGCAAAGAATACAAAATCTAGGAAAACATATGCCAAACAACTATATATGGAGAAATACATTGAGCTTGGGGTATGGTGACATGTCACTATCAATATTTGCTTTATATGCATTGGAATTTTAAGGAAAATTTGCAAGGAGCGTGTCTTTGTGGATGACTTGTTATTTAAAAAAATCTTAAAATGTGAAAAGAATAAAAATCTTATCGTATCTTTTCAGTACCTCATTCTATTCTAGCATTCTGGAATTCTGAGCAACATCAGCCAAATTTTTTCAATTACAGCATTTATTCTTTACAAAGTGTCTTTGGAGTATTTCTTTAAAGAGATTTTGTTGTACATTTATAATTTGTCAAAACACAGATTGACTAATAATTTTGCAAAGTATTTTCACATGTCAATGGGTATGCATGGGTTTCTGTTTGCTGAAAACTGTGTGCCCATTCAATTATGTATATTCATTTCTATTGCATACCTTCTTCTATTAGTCCCAGGGTCACTAAGCTATATTTTTATATTACATGTAAAATTTTCTGAAATGGAGAAAAAGACTGAAAGAAGAGAGAATCTAAATGTATAATAATGTTGACTCTAGTCTAATTTCCATTAAACCTGTCCCCATTTCTTTTTGACTCTGGGCATATTTCCTTTTTTTAGCTAGTACAGCAATAGTAAATAGTGTTTGAACATCATGGATGCACTTTTTAATTCAATGAATAAAGGGAAAATGTTATTTTTCATTCTCATTCCAATGTGGATTGTAAGAATTATTCAAGGGAAAAAAACCTACAGTAGAAATGATATTCTATAAAAGTTATAATTTAATGTTTTCCTGACTTTACTACTAATTTACTTTTTCCTCTGCTTTCTGTGATATTTTCTGCTGGTAAAAGTTACATATTTCAAATAGGGTCTTAAAATCTATTAGATTTTTACAGAGCTAAACCAATTTCTTAAGGACATAAAATAAATTTAAAATGCCTGATTATGGATAAATCTGTAGGAAGTAAAATTTTAAATGAAATATTTGATCAAAATATTAATGATGATAAAATAATAACTGACAAGAAGACTGTTTTACTATATTATTTTTCAGATAATATACATTCTTAACAATTAGCTAGTAGCTTTACTTGTAACAAGAATATTGCTGGTAATTTGCTAACAAAGATACACAGTCAATGTTTAAATATAAGAAAAGTTAATGATTTTGAGTATACACAAATTAGAACAAAATTGCAGTTTCAGGATATTGAGTGGAGAAACTTACCAAGTATAAATGACAAGAAACAGAGAATTGTGAAGCAACAGAATACTCATATTTAAAAGTACAACACAGCCAGGAGCACTTTCTCACTTCTGTAATCACAACACTTTGGGAGTCCAAGGTGGACGGATCATCTGAGGACAGGGTTTGAGATTAGCCTGGGAAATATAGCAAGATCCCATCTCTGGAAAAAAAATGTGGGGTGTAGTGTCACATGATTATAGTCTTAGCTACTTGGAATGCTGACACAGTAGGATCACATGAGCCCAGGTGTTTGAGGCTGCAGTTAGCACTACACTCCAGCCTCAGCAACAAAGCAAGGCCCTGTCTCATAAATAAAAAATAAATAAATAAATAAGAACTATAAGTTCTTTGACAAAGAAATAAAATAAACAAAAATGGTGATGTCATATAATGACAAAAAATGACAATACATGATGGAACATGAACTGATTTATGCTTTCTAGCAAGAAGTTGTGAAAAAAGCTTTTTGATAAGTAAGATAAACGTACAAATTTCTCAGATACAAATGATGTAATTCTAGCATACCTGGTAGGCTAGAAAATCTTATATGACTAAGCAGTTTAACTCAATGTTTACACCATTCTTAAGCTTATACAAAAATCTTTAAGTGGCAAGGACCACAATCCAGTTTACTTAGAAAATGGTGTTTACTAAAGATCCTTATAAAATTCTGCAAATTATGAAAAGTTATTTAGAAAAAGTAAAGAATTCACTAGTTCAATCTATAGAAAATGATATACATGGGTGACATCCAACTAATAATAAATCCTTAGATCTATTCAACCGAAAAGGCTGCTGAAATATATTAATTATTAAGCCTGCTATTCATTTGGGTGTGTTTTCCCTCAGTTTTCTATTTAGTTTCCTACTTACCAAGGATCATTTTAGCTGTTGAAGGAAACATTAATAACCATGTCAAAAGTAATGTACTGATAAGGCACTGTATTTATTTAAACTTTTGTTAAAGTGAAAAGCTATAGATACAGATGTAGAGATATAGATGCATGTGTATATGTGTATATGCATATATGTATACATTTTTTTACATACACATACTCTAGCTTGTTTTACAAATTGATATTTGGTAATAACATGTACTTATTTCATACCCACATTAATTCATTTAGCTTATGCAAATCATGAAAGAAGAAACATAGCTTCTAAAGTTTTAAACATCTAAATTACCATCCTGACAATAGAAACTTTTTTGTTAAATGAAAACAAAAAAATAAGTGGTGTGAATGATCCCAGCAATATTGAGAATGGTTAAATGGCTATTTCCTTACATTTTAAAACAACATATGAATGAAAAATTTTATTTTGGGGCAATTATTATACACTATTTTATTAACACTTTCAAATAAAAAGATGTTCACCCTTTCACCTCTTCCACCATGTGAGGATGCAGCAACAATGTGCCCCTCTGAAGCTGACAATGAGCCCTCAGCAGACAGCAAATCTGCTGGCACATTGATCTTGGACTTCCCAGCCTCCTCAATTGTTATCAACTCATTTTCTGGTATAGCTAACTTAAGAAACATCTGGGCTGGTGCAAATAAACACAAGGATGCCACTGCCCTACTCCCACCAGTGCTTCAGCCTGGCTGATACATGTGTATCCTGCTGTATTACCCATGCTGCTGGCACATGTGAGTGAGCATAGATCCAACTGCCACCACTCTGATGAAGTGTTTTGGCCAGCATCTTCCACTGGAACCTTGTGGCCAGTGAACTGGGTATGCCTTTGCCTCTCTAGTGCAGCAGTTTCTAACCTCAAGGGGCCAGAGAATGAAACCAGAGGCCCAATACAAGCAACCTAGAGTTAGAGCATGAGAGCAGGAGTGCTAAGCTGAACTTTGGCTCCCTGAAATCTTCTAGAAATGAAACCAATGGACTGACCCCACTTTATATCACAATAAAACCCTCAAGTGCATTAAAGAAGATAAAAGCAAAAAGCCCAATCCAAACAACCGCAACTTCAAAGTTTAAAGGAACATTAGCCCTTTCTCATATGGATGAGAAAGAAGAAGCTCAAGAACTCTGGCAACTCAAAAAATCAGTGTCTTCTTGTCTTCAAATAACTGCACTACTTCCCAGCAACGCTTCTTAACCAAGCTGAAATCACTGAAATGATAGTCATAAAATTCAGAATATGGATAGGAACAAAAATTATGAAGATTCAGAAGTGGAAAGCCAATCCAAACAATCTAAGAAATACAGTAAAACAATATAGGAGCTAAAGGAGAAAATGGCCATTTTAAGAAAAAAAAAAAAAAAAAAAAACTGACATGATAGAGCTGAAAAAGCCACTACAAGAATTTCATTGTTATCGCAAGTATAATCAACAAGACAGACCAAACTGAGAAAAGATTCTCCAAGCTTGAAGACTGATTCTCCAAATTAATTCAGTCAGACAAAAATGAGTAAAAAAGAAACAACAAAATCTATGAAAAATATGAGATTGGGTCAAGAAAGAGAGAGAGAGAGACAGAGAAAGAAAGCAATGTGAAAAACATATTTGAGGATGGCATTCATGAAAATTTCCTCAACCTTGCTAGGCAGGGCAACATTTAAATTCAGGAAATGCAGAGAACATCTGTGAGATGCTATATAAGGTGACCATCACCAAGATATATAGTCCTCAGATTCTCCAAGGTTGACATGAAAGAAAAAATATTAAAGGCAGTTATAGAGAATGGGCAGGTCATTTACAAAGTGAACCCCATCAGGCTAACAGTGGACCTTTCACCAGAAATCCCACAAGCCAGAAAAGATTAGGGGCCAATATTCAGCATTTTTAAAGAAACTCTAAACAGGAATTTCATATCCAGCTATACTATGCTTCATCAGCAAATGAGAAATAAAATCCTTTTTAGATAGGAAACTGCTATGGGAATACATTACCACCAGATCTGCTTTACAAGAGGTCCTTAAGGGAATGCTAAATATGGAAACAAAAGACTGTTACCAACAATCACAAAACACACTTAAGTGCATAGACCTTTGATACTATAGAGCAACTACCCAATCAAGTCTGCATAATACCCAGCTAACAAAACAATAATAGGCTCAAATTTAAACATGTGAATATTAAACTCAAATGTAAACGGGTTAAATGTCCCCAGTAAAAAGGCACAGAGTGGCAAGATGAATTAAGTAACAAGACCCAACTGTATGCTGTCTTCAAGTGAGCCATCTTGCATGCCATGACACTCATAAGCTCGAAGTAAAGGAATAGAGAAACTAAATAAAATTGAGATGTGGAAACCATACAAAAGATCAATGAAACCAGAATTTGTCTTTTTGAAAGAATAAATAAGGTTAATAGATTGCTAATTGGACAAACGAGAAAAAAGAGAGAAGATCCAAATAAGCACAGACATGACAAAGAGGACATTACCAGCAATCCAACAGAAATATGAAAAGCCCTCAGAGACTATTATAATCACCTCTGTGCACAAAAACTAGAAAACCTACAACAACTGGATAAATTCCTGGAAACATACAACCTCCCAAGATTAAATGAGGAAGAAATTGAAACCCTGAACAGAAAATAACGAATTCTGAAATGTAATCAGTAATAAAAAACCTACCATCCAGAAATAGCCCTAGACAAGCCAGATTAACAGCCTAATTCCACCAGACATATAAAGAAGAGCTGGTGCCATTCCTACTGAAACTATTCCAAAAAACTGAGGAGGGCCTCCTCCCTAACTCCTTCTATGATATCAGTATCATTCTGATACCAAAACCTGGCAGAGACACAGCTAAGAAAGAAAACTTCAGGCCGGTATCCTTGGTGAACATAGATGCAACAATTCTCAATAAAATACTAGCAAACTGAATCCAGCAGCATATCAAAAAGTTAATCCACCATGATAAAGTCATTATCCCACAGGTGCAAGTTTGGTTCAATATATGCAAATCAATAAATGTGATTCACCACATAAACAAAACTAAAAACAAAAGCCACGTGATCAACTTAATAGATTCAAGAAAGGCTGTCAATAAAATTCAACATCCCTTCTTGTTAAAAACTGTCAACAAACTAGGCATTGAAGGACTGTGACTCAAAAAATTAAGAGCAATCTGTGACAAACTCACAACTAATGTCATATTGAATGGATCAAAGCTGAAATCATTCTCGTTGAGAACCAGAACAAGACATGAATGGCCACTGTCACCACTCCCATTCAACATAATACTAGATGTCCTAGCCAGAAAAAAATCAGTCAAGAGTAAGAAATAAAAGGCATCCAAATATGAAGAGGAAGACAAATTATCTGTGTTTGCAGATGATATGATTTAATAACTAGAAAACCCTGTAGTCTCTGCCCAAAAGCACCTAGATCTGATAAACAACTGCAGCAGAATTTCAGGATACAAAATCAATGTACAAAAATCGGTAGCATTGCTATACACCAACAATGTCCAAGTCAAATCAAGAACACAATCGCATTCACAATAGCCACCCACACCAAAAAAAGCCCTAAAGTACCTATTTATAGAGCTAACTTGGGAGGTGGAAAGAGTAACTTGAGAGTTACAAAATGCTGCTGAAAGAAATCAGAGATGACACCAACAAATAAACATTCCATGCTAATATATAGGAAGAATTAATATTGTTAAAATGGCAATATTAAGCCAGGCATGGTGGCTCATGCCTGTGATCCTAGGCTGAGGAGGGAGAATCATGTATGACCAGGAGTACCAGACCAGCCTGGGCAACACACAAAACCCCATCTCTACTAAAAATACAAAAATTTGCCTGACCTCGTGGCAGGTGCCTGTAATCCCAACTACTCAGGTGGCTGAAACACGAGAATCACTTGAATCCAGGAGGCAGAGGTTTTAGTGAGCCAAGACTGTGCCATTGCACTGCAGCCTGGGTGACAGAGTGAGATTCTGTCTCAAAAAAAAAAAAAAAAAAAAAAAGGTGATGTTGCCCAAAGCAATTTACATATTCAATGCTATTCCTATTAAACTGCCAAAGATATTTTTCATAGAAAAAGCTATTGTAAAATTCATATGGAAGCCAAAAGAGCCTGAATAGCCAAACGCATCCTAATCAAAAAGACCAAAGCTGGAGGCATCACACTACTTAACTTCAAACTATACTACAAGGATTCAGTAACCAAAACAGCTAGATACTGGTACAAAAACAGACACATATACTAATGGAACACAATAGAGAGCACAGAACTAAAACTACAAACCTACAACCATCTGGTCTTCAACAAAGTTGACAGAAATAAGCAATGGGGAAAGGACTTCCTATTCAATAATAGTGCTGGAATAACTGGCCAGCCATTTGCAGAAGATTGAAATTAGACCCCTTCTTTATACCAGATACAAAAAAATCAACTCGAGATGTATTAAAAAGTTAGATGGAAAACCCAGAACTATAAAAAGCCTTGAAGAAAACCTAGGAAATACCAATTATGGGATATCATTCTGGACATAGACGCTGGCAAGGATTTCATGATGAAAACACCAAAAGCAATTCCAACCAAAACAAAAATTGACCTATGTGATCTAATTAAATTAAAGAGCTTCTGCACAGAAAAAAAAAAAAAAAAAAAACTATCAAAAGAGTTAACGGACAACACTAGAGTTAACAGACAACCTATAGAATGGGAATGGGAGAAAATTGTTGCAGACTATGCATCTGACGAAAGTCTAATAATCCATAACCTATAAAAAACAGAAACAAATTTACAAGAAAAAGAAAACAGTAAAAAGTGGGCAAAGGACATGAACAGACACTTTTAAAAGGAAGATATACAAGTATCCAACAAGTATATGAAAAAATACTTAAGATGACTAATGATTAGCGAAATGCAAATCAAAACTTCAATGAGATACCATCTGACATAAGTCAGAATGGCCATTAATAAAAAGTCAAAAGCTAACAGATACCGGCAAGGTTGCAGAGAAAATGGAACACTTATGCACTGCTGCGAGGAATGTAAATCAGTTCAGCTATTGTGGAAAGCAGTTGGCAATTATTCAAAGAACCTAAAAACCTAAAATAGAACTACCATTAGACCAAGCAATCTCATAATTCATATTTCCAGAAGAATATAAATTCTACCATATAAAGAATATTATTCTACCATAAAGAAACGTGCACACATATATTCATCTCGACACTCTTCACAAGTTCAAAGACATGGAACCAACTTAAATGCCCATCAGTGGTACACTGGATAAAGAAATTTGGTACATATATACCATGGAGTACTATGTAACCATAAAAAAGAATATAATGTCTTTTGCAGCAATGTGGATGGAACTGGAGGCCATTATCCTTAGCAAACTAATGAAGGAGCAGAAAGCCACATACCACATATTATCACTTATAAGTGGGAGCTATACACTGAGTACACATGGACACAAAGAAGGAAACAGTAGATACTGGAGCCTAATTCAGAATGGAGGGTGAGAGGAAGGTGAGGATTAAATAATTACCTATCATGTACTACGCTACTTACCTAGGGGATGAAATAATCTTTACATCAAACCTTCATGTCATGCCATTTACCTATGTAGCAAACCTCCATACATACCCTGAACCTAAAATAAAGGTTACAAAAGTTTTAATTTGAATTTTCCTGATGATAAAAATAATTAGATATGATTACATGCCCACCATATAACTAGAAGTTTTCAAAAAAGGATACCTGAAGCAGCAGGAACTCTTGAACATTGCTGATGGGAGTACAACTTAACACACCCACGTTGGAAAACTCTTGGGCCTTATCTAACTATAGGGTAATATTTTTACACCTATGAATCAACAAAACACTACCATTTATATGCTCAACAATGCATACCTACATTTTATAAAGGCATGTGCTCCATGTTTATAGAGTGATATTTAAATTAATATCCCCAAATTAAACAACCTAAGTACCTATGAACCATAGAATAAATTGGTAATTTTGTGGTATCATCATATAATGGAATAAGATAAATTAATGAGAGTGAAACTGTAACTACAACCAAAACTTTAAAAAATTTTACAAATATATCATGGAGTAAAAGAATTCAGACTTTAAAAAGTATTAATGCATAATGATATTTAAATTAAGTTTGTAAATAAGCACACTCCTTTCATAGTATTGGGATGGTTGTCATCCCTGGAATGGGAAGAAAATGTCTGCTTCAAAGGTGGATTTTTTGGTAGGGTCATTGATATGCAAATTGGATTACACATTCTTAAGATATATACTCTTTCATATGTTGACTGTAATTTAAGAAAAGTTTATCTGAAAAATTATAATGATGCTTGAAATAAGAAGTAAAAAGTAAAGTCTTTATTTCATTTCTTAATCCTTTAAATAACCATGATTTAAAACTGACAAGACTAAACTATCAGTAATGATAAAAGTCAGATTTACAAGGTCATTTAGTAATTATAATGAGTAGTTCCCCAATGTGTTTACGAGGGATCTAGCCCAAAGAACTGCCACATTTGCAGTTCTTAAATGCTCTTCAGTGGTGACAACCTAGGGAACCCCTGTTGGAGAACTGGAAATTGCTCTCATCAATGTCTATGGGCTTTTCTAAGCCCACTCATAGGGAAGATTTCTTAAGCTAGACTAAGATAATCCTCTTACTTTAATTATGATTGTAACTGCCTCCTCCACTCCTGTAAACTATTTTTAGTTAAAATGAGAAGGATGTTGAAAAAGTTCAAAGTGTAAAGTTAAAAATCAGTGAAAATACTAGTTCTATTAAACATATATAAGATTCTATTAAACATATATAAGATACTATTAAAGAGTCAGTTCAATTTCAAAGAACATTTGCATTTCATTGCCCTGGATCATCTACTGAGTGCATGGTAGCTGAATGTGTCTTGATTATTAACAAATGTGCAAAAAGTCTTCTTCATAATATTGCTTTATTTTTCCCAGAGGAATTTTTTCGTCTCCCTAACTTTTTAAAAATTTCACCGTGTTTTGATATCATAGTTAATATTTACAATTTTGTCTGGGTGTAGTGGCTTATCCCTTGAATTCCAGCACTTTGGTAAGCCAAACAGGTGGATGGCTTGATGCCAGGAGTTTGAGACCAGTCTGGGCAACATAGCAAAACCCCATCTCTACAAAAAGTACAAAACTTAGCCAGGCAAGGTGGAGTACACCTGTACTCTCAGCTACTCTGGAGGCTGAGGCAGGAGGATAGTTTGAACCCAGGAGGTGGAGGTTGCAATGAGCTGAGATCATGCTTATTCACTCTAGTCTAAGTAACAGAGTGAGATCCTATCTCAAAATAAACATATTTTTGAGATATATTATGGAATTGAATTTAGTAACTGGTAGTTATATGCTTATTTGCTTATGGTGATTTGCCATCCGTATCTAAAAGTTTTCTTCTGTGTGTCATAATTTCTCAAAAACGGCCCAGAATTGAAGAGCTATGAAATGACTTCAATTTCAGGAAAAGCCAATAATCATTTGCATAATACTCAAATAAGAAAAAAAAAAGTTATACAGGGAACTGAATCTCCGCATACTTTCAGTGAATATTGTGACTTTGTTAATGCTCAGTTCAGGACAAACAATTTGCCAGAAACTTGGTGAGTTCCTGTTGAGCACAAAATGATTCAATAATTGCTTTGAATAGTAAACTATAACATAACAAACCTTTCCTATATCTTCTTCATAAACATTCTGGTTATATTGAGTTGCTTTCGTAGATATTTCTCATGGTTTATTACCTTATCAATTTAGATATTTACTGTTGTTATTAGACACAGGCATACCTCATTTTATTGTAGTGTGTTTTAATGTACTTCTCAGACACTGAGTTTTTACAAGTTGAAGTTTTGTGGCAACCCTGCATCAAGCAAGTCTATTAGTGCCATTTTTCCAAGAATTTGTGTTCACTTTGAGTCTCTGTGTCACATTTTGGTAATTCTCCAATATTTCAAACTTTTTCATTATTATTTTCTGTTACGGTGCTCTGTGCTCAGTAATCTTTGATGTTACTATTATAATTGGGGGCAGGGGGCACAAAAAACACACCATAAAAGATGACAAAATTAGTCAATAAATATTGTCTGAGTTCTGATAGTTTCACCAACTATCTGTTCCCGGTCTCTCTCCCTTTCTTCAGGCCTCCCTATTTTCTGAGACATAACACTATTTAAGTTAAGCCAATTAATAGCCTTACAATGGCCTTTAAGTGAGCAAGTGAAAGGAAAAGTCATGTCTCTCACTTTAAATCAAAAGCTAAAATGATTGAGCTTGGTGAGGAAGGTATGTTGATAGCCTAGACTGGCTTCTCTTGCCAGTCAAGTTGTGAATTCAAAGTAATAGTTCTTAAATAAATTTAAAAGCATGTACCAATTCACACATGAAAGGTAATAAAGTAAAACAGCCTTATCACTCCTATGCAGAAAGTTTTAGTGGTCCAGATAGAAGATCAAACCAGCCACATCACTACCTTAAGCCAAACCCTAATCCAGGGTAAAGCCCTAACTATCTTCAACTCTGTGAAGGCTCATGGGAGTGAAGAGGCTACAGAACTAAAGAAGTTATGTCTATAAGAAAGAAGTGCAAGTTGAAGCAGCAAGTGCTGATGTGGAAGCTACAAGTTATCCAGAAGACTTAGCTATGATAATTAACAAAGGTGGCTATACTACACAACAGATATTCAATGTAGATAAAAGAAGCTTCTGCTGGAAAAAGATGCAGTCTAGGACCTTTATAGCTAGAGAGGAGAAATCAATGCCTGGATTCAAAGCTTCAACTGACAGATTGACTCTTGTACTAAGGGATGATGCATCTGGTGACTTTAAATGGAAGCCAAAGCTCATTGAAAACTCTAAAAATCCTAGGATTTTTAAGAATCATGCTAAATCTACTCTGCTAGTACTCTACAAATGGAACAACAAAGCCTGGATGACAGCACATGTGTTTATAGGATCATTTACTGAATATTTTAAGTCCACTGTTGAAATCTACTGCTCAGAAAAAAACATACCTTTCAAAATATTACTGCTTGTTGACAATGCACCTAGTCACCCAAGTACTCTGATGGATATGTAGGAGATTACTGTTGCTTGTCTGCCTGCTAACATAAGATTCATTTGCAGCTTATAAATCAAAGAGTAATTTTGAGTTTCAAGTCTTATTATCAATCATTAAAGATAAGTTGGTTTCAAACCACATGGATAACTTTATATGTTCAAGACTTCAGTGCCAAAAGGAACTGCAGATATGGCAGAAATAGCAGGGACAGTAGAATGACCCTGGATTAGGCTTTGACTTAAGGTAATGGTGTGGCTGGTTTGATCTTCTATCCGGACCACTAAAACTTTCTCCATAGCAGTAATAAGACTGTTTTACTTTATTGCCTTTCATGTGTTCACTGGTGTACACTTTGTACACTGGTGTACAAGTCTTATTATTTAAGAGAAACATTTTGTAAGGCTATAGCTGCCATAGATAGTGATTTCTCTGATACATCTGTGCAAAGTAAATTGGAAGCCTTCTGTAAAGAATTCACTATTCTAGGTGTCATTAAAAGCATTTGTAATTCATTGGGAAAGGTCAAAATGTCAATATTAAC
Organism: Rhinopithecus roxellana; assembly: GCF_007565055.1. Taxonomy (NCBI): domain Eukaryota; kingdom Metazoa; phylum Chordata; class Mammalia; order Primates; family Cercopithecidae; genus Rhinopithecus; species Rhinopithecus roxellana. The sequence goes on from NC_044554.1 coordinate 68,016,862, forward strand.
TGGAGTTTGGAATAAGTTGGTTTCAAATCACATGGATAACTTTATACATTCAAGACTTCAGTGCCAAAAGGAACTGCAGATATGGTAGAAATAACAGGGGCAGTAGAATTAGAAGAGGAGTCTGAGGATGACTCATGTGAGTGCATTGCTGCAACCTCATAATAATACATGAATAGATGCAGAATTGCTTTTTAGGGATGAGCCAAGAGTGGTTTCTTGAGATTATGTCTTCTAGGAAAGATTCCTGATAAAATATGAAAACTGTTGAACTGATAACAAAGGATTTAAATATTAGATGATCTTAGTAGATAAAGCAGCTGCATGGTTTGAGAAGATTGACTCCAATTTTGAAAGAAGTTCTACAGTGGATGGAATACTATCAAACAGCATTGCATCCTACATAGAAATATTTCTTGAAAGGAAGAGTCAATCAATTTGTCAAACTTCATTGTTGTCTTATTTCAAGATATTGCTACAGCCACCCCAAACTTCAGCACCCACCACCCTGATCTGTCAGCAGCAATCTACATTGAGGCAAGACCCTCCACTAGCAGAAGATTATAGCTTCCTGAAGGCTGAGATGATCACTGGCATTTTTAGCAATAATGTTTATTTTAAATAACATATGTACAATATGTCTTCAAATGTGGCAGGAAGGAGAAGAATGAAAGCCAAGCAAAGAGGGGAAGCAAATTATTAAATTCAAGTTATTAAATTTTGGAATTTCAATTAAATCATTTTAGTGTTTAAAACAAACATTCAAGGAAATATCTACTTAAAATTTTTCACTTATAAAAGTGAACTCCCACATTTGTGTATTTACTATTAATATAATTTTGCTCATCACAAGAATATAGTGAAATCTGGGTTTGTTCAACAAATAGACTCTTACAGAGTAATAATAACATAGCAAAAGATTACTATAACAGACAATGTATATGTGTGTTAGTTATTCTCATGCTGCTAATAAAAACATACCCAAAACTGGGTAATTTATGAAGGAAAGATGCTTAATTGACTCGCAGTTCAACATGGCTGGGGAGGCCTCAGGAAACTTAACAATAATGATGGAAGGGGAAGGAAACACATCCTTCTTCACATGTGGCAGGAAGGAGAAGAAGGAAAGCTGAGCAAAGGGTAGAGTTCCTTATGAAACCATCAGATCTCATGAGAATTTACTTACTATCCACTCATATGCTACTCTTGTGAATAGCATGGGGGAACCACCCCCATGATTCAATTACCTCCCACTGGGTCTCTCTCACCACACATGAGGATTATAGGAACTGCAATTCAAAATGAGATTTGGGTGGAAACACAGCCAAACGATACCAATAAGGTACTAATCTAAGCATTTTGTGTAAATTAAGTTATTTCATCCTTACCACTATTAAGACTTACAGTATACAAATGAGAAATATGTGACTATAAGGGTTTAAGTAATTTTCTCCTACACATTAAGTTAATAAGTGCACTTGCCTGATTCAAAACCAGTTATTTATTCATCCCTCTAAAATTTATGAAGCAATGCCATTGCTACCCATATTTCACAAATGTGGATAACGAAGTTAAGAGAGTTTTCTTTGTGTGATTGTTGATATAGTGGTAGAATCAATGTCTGAGCTCAGAATAATATATTAAAAGAGAAAAATCAAAGTAAACATCATGGAGCTAAGGGCCATGGAATAAAAATCTTGCTGTGCAACATCAACACGATCAGCTACCTATATGTTGATACTGAGCATATTTATTATCTACAATATATCTTTTTCTAATTATATAATTAAAACATGTCAATTTGTTTTTTAAAAGTCTAATAAATTGTACTGTTAGCTAGACAATGTGAAAGGAAAAAATGTGTACTCGAGTCATGTATTTTTAAATAATTTTTGAAGTGGAGATACTAAACTACACAACAAATTCTACAAATAAAAAATATAATACTAGTCGAAGGGTATATTATACATGAGCTGAACTAACCTTTCAATTTACTTCTCTGTTATTTATATTATCAAATCTTCTCTCTCCACTGGATACATGACTAACAAAAATGCATGAGGCTTCTCATTTAAAAACTCAAAAATACCCTGGGTTCTATGTATTCTAGCTCACATAGGAGTCTGTACAGCACTGCCATTTCCTTCAGAAATTTTAATCTATAGCAAACCTCAATAATTTTAGACATTTGTATGAAAACAATTATTGCTGCCATTGATCTAGAGATACCTATAAACTTGTTCAAGTGAAATTTTACAAATTCTCTAATTTAGATCATCAAATTATATTGCAAATATTTGTAGGAATAACTTTTGAGGGAACTAAAGATAGTGATTAGATCACATGTAATATTGAAGGTGAAGGATAAACTATTATAATAAAAAGATCCCAAAGTACAGTTGTTTAAGCAAAAGACATGTGTGAATCTCTCTTGCACAGCAGTCCCTAGGTAAGCAGTCAGTTTAACAAGCCATCTCTTGTTGCATCTCCATCCACCAGCACACTTTTATAACCTGTGAGATGAAGCTAGATTTCATTAATTTGTGCTCCAGAAAAGGCAGAGGAAATTCAATGCAGTCCTTATTCTTTGAAGCAAGTGAGGCAGAAAGTTCACATGTTACTTCGGGTCATGTTCCACTTGTTTTAGTTACATGGCCATAGTTTTCTGAAGGGGAAGCCAGGAAGGATAGTCTCTAGCTAGGTGACTAGTTATTCATTTGAGCACCATGCACTGTGCTATCTGCTGGCTTTACAGAAATGAGGTAAATGCACACAAACGTCTGTCTTCATGGAGTTTATAGAACATAATACATAAAAATACTCCGTAGTATTATATATTGAAAAGAGAGAAATGCTTTGGAAAATAATAAATGAAAAGAGGATAAGGGTGTTGAAATGCATTGTGACATGTTGCACTTTTCAATAGAGGGTTTGTTGCAGACCAAGCTTGTCTAACATGTGGCCCAAGGTGGTTCTGAGGGTGGCCCAACACAAATTTGTAAACTTTCTTAAAACATTGTAAGTTATTTTTGTGATTTTTTATTTTTTTGGCGCATCAGCTATTGTTAGTGTTAGTGTTTTTCATGTGTGGCCCAAGACAATTCTTCCAGTGTGGCCCAGGAAAACCAAAAGATTTGATACCCCTGTTGTAGACCATCCTGAGAAGGACTTTTAGAGCAAAAACTCTAAGCCCTACACACTTCTGGGGGAAAAAATCATTCCAGGCATAGATTGAGCAATCAGAAATATGGTGCAATAGGAGAACACTCAGTGTGATCCAGGACCAGCTAGTAGGTCTGCTGTTTGGACCTCAGTGAGTAGAGGAGAAGCATGGTAAAATCTGAAGTTAGAGCAGTGACAAAGAACAGATCATTTAGGTCCTTAGGGGGTTGTTATGAGGACATTGGATTTTGCTCTGGGTGACTTAGTTTTTGGAGGTTGTTGGACAGAGACTGAGAAAAGTCAAGAATGGGTCATTGAGGAAACCTAGCAGCCAGCCACAATCAAATTTTTGGATTAGGCCAAATTAATTTATATCAACGTGACCAAAAAATGTGTGAATGCTGTGCATTCTCTTTTCTTGTAATTAATAATAAACTTAATTTGTTCAACTATTGATATGCTCATGGCAAAGGCAAAATCATAAGGATAGAGATAATTGTAGTGGTTGCCAAGATTTAAAGTTGGAGGAGAGTGGGTTTAGTTACAAAAGAACAGCATGAATAATATCTCTGAGATTATGGCACTCTTCTGTATCTTTATTGTGGTGGAATTTGCATGGTTATGCATTTGTAAAAACCCGTAATATATACCTATGACTAAATTTTAATATGTGGGAGTTAGAAACTCACTATATGTAAGTTAGAATAATTTTTTATTTCAATTTTTATTTTAGATTCAAGGAGCACATGGACAGATTTGTTACACTGGCATATTGTGTGATGCTGAGTGTTTGGAGTGGACTTAATTCCATCACCCAGGTAGTGAGCACAATCTCCAGTAGGTAGTTTTCCAGCACTTTCTCCCTCCCCTCCTTCCCCTCTTTTTGAGTTCCCAGTGTCTATTATTCTCATGTTCATATCCATAGTTACCCAATGTTTAGCTGCCACTTATCAGTGAAAACGTGGTGTTTGGTTTTCTGTTCCTGCATTAATTTGCTTAGGATAATGGCCTCCAGCTGCATCCATGTTGCTGCAAATGGCATGATTTCATTTCTTCATGGCTGTGTATTATTTCATGGTATATATGTACCACTTTTTTTTTTTTAATCAATCCACCATAGATGGGTGCCTAGGTTGCTTCCATGGCTTTGCTATTATGAATAGAGCTGCAATGAACATATATTTGCATGTGTCTTTTTGGTAGAACAATTTGTTTTCCTTTTGGTATATACCCAGTAATGCAATAGCTAGGTTGGATGGTATTTCTTTTGTAAGTTCTTTAAGAAATCTTCAAGCTTCTCTCTACAGTGGTTGAACTAATGTACAAGGAATCATTTTTCTATGAATTAATAATTAAAAATTCAGGATTCTTTGAAATTGTGAGGCAGCTTATTCCTGTAATGGTGATTATTGCACTTAATTAAATAAATAGAATTTTAAGCTATCAATAATATTAGCTTAGAGAATGTCAACACTTAAATTCCTTTTCAATTCAGCGTTTCTTAAATTGATGGATCATCAGAGAATAAAGCAAACTAGTCATGCTTCTCTGTAATGATCCTCTTTTAATTATTTCTACTATTTTCTACATGGCACCATTTCCTAACATCTAAAAGATCACCAATATTTTTTGAACTGGAGACATTAAAAAAGAGAATTGTCTTTATAGTTCAGCTTTTATTCCTTTATGTTCATGCTTTCTTCTCAGAATTCTTTTAATACCTAGCCAATTTTCTACTTCTAATTAACCAATTATCACTACTTGTTTTTAAGGTAACTTCATGTTCTGCTTTTTAAAACTGCTAAATGTCTTTATAGACACTCTGTTCCTATTTGTAAGCTTTTGCTATTTTAACCCTTTATAAACTTTGAGACAGGAAATAGGGACCCTACATTCTTCCCAAATCACTACCATGAATCACAGCACTTGAATCTGGACTCTGGCCAGCAGCCTTTATAAGTTTCTGGGGTATGACATGAAAATTTTAAAACCTTATAGAGAAAAGGCTACAGAAAAAGAAAAGATACTGAAAAGATAATGCATAATAAATATTCAACAGAGTTGTTTTTTTTCTGTTCAAGTAAAGTCACTTAATAAAGAATCAGATATTGATTTGACTTTGACTCCTGTTGCCTGAAGGAAATTACTTAAACACAGACACACACACACACACATACACACACACACACACACACACATGCACAATCTTTATTCTATTCTCTAAACTATACCTAGGGAGAATGTTCTGTTTATAGATCATGGTTCCAGGAAACAAACTGCTTCTTTGTAAAATAAGTGTGTAGTATGTGATACCTTGTGCAGGTGAACGTAAAATACTAAGACTCATGTACACGGATGAGTATGCCTTTATTTATAGAGAAGTTGGGGGATTTGGTTTTCTTTTATTGTTTTGATTTTTTGTTGTTGTTTTTCTTTTTCTTTTTTTGTTTTTATGAAACAGAGTCTCACTCTGTCACCCAGGTTGGAGTGCAGTGGGGTAACCTCAGCTCAGTGCAGCCTCTGCCCCAGGGGTTCAAGTGATTCTCGTGGTTCAGCTCCTGAGAAGCTGGGATTACAAGTACCTGCCACCATGCCTGGCTAATTTTTGCATTTTTAGTAGAGATAGGGTTTCACCATGTTAGCCAGGCTGGTCTTAAATTCCTGACCTCAGGCAATCTGCCTACTTCAGCCTCCCAAAGTGCTGGGATTACAGGTGTGACCCACTGTGCCTGGCCTGGTTTTCTTTTTGACATGCTTTGGCTTTAGGAACACAGCCATAAATAGTCTGTCAGTCTTGTTTTCACTGAATTCCAAGAGAAAGTTACTGAAATAGTAACTTCAGACACAGTCTTCAGATCCATCCTAACAATAGCCCAATCTCAACAGGTATTTTTGACCCACCTGATGATTTTGGAAAGAATGAAAGTGAAAAAAGAGGCACAGGATAAAAATATGTGAAGGACTAAAGACTTAAAAATAACTGCATTGTAGCCTACACCAATGAAGGTGGGAGCCTGGGCTGAAATAGTTATGAGTAATACTTATTTTCATAATACCTCTTATTTTTGAAAGTATACTTACATTAATTATTTTGAGGCTTAGGAAGTCTTATACAGCAGACAGATCAAGTATCATTACTAACTTCTGTTGGTTGTGATAAAAGTGAGTCTCAGGGGAATATACTCATTTGGTGGAACAGTTACTATGGGAATCCATAGCTCATTATTTGAGCCCAAATCCCTCTTCACAATACTCAGTAGCTTATAAATAAATATGAACAAACCCCAAATTCACCATTTTATCACTGTCTACCTATATTTCATTGTTTCTTATTTCCCCTTTTATTGTTAATACCAATACACTCAAGAATAGCAACCATCTGCTGGTGTGAATTATCCCAGGGTGGGAGATCACCTTCAGGATCTCTTCTACAGCACCTATTTCTGATATCAAAGACCAAAGTATAATATCTATCATTATATATTCTCTCCCTTTTTTCATTCATTTTGTCTATTCTTACCCTTCTTAAATCTTTATTATTGAAATTTCTGATATTTATTTTGATGCCACATTCAGCAATTTTGGGTAAGATCAGGACTGATCATTATCATTATTCTTGATGTTTTTCCTGAATCTTATTGGTAAAGTCAGTATTGACTTTCTTTTCTGATGATGTAATGAGTGTTTAATGGAATAAAGCAATAATGATAAAAGCTTGAACTCTTTACTATGCCAAAAGTAATCAGCCCCTATTTTGAGATGAACAATTACGGTTCATCATGATCAGGCTTCTATGTAGTTAGGATTCTATTCAGTTAGTTTTATAAAGCCTTTTTTCAATGATTGTGTGGTCTTGATTCCTGAATGTCATGTTGAACCTTTATATGAGATAATGAAAAAGAAATTTCGCTACCTGGGTCATTGGAAATATACAAAGTTTCCATTGCATCCTTCCTCTGAGGCAGTATCACTATTGATTATTGTGTAACTTTTCGTTGAAGAGCACTAAAAATGATTAATGGTTTTACCTTGGTTACAACCAAGAAGTCTTGACATTGCCAAATTCAACTTGCAGATTTGGCTTAGTAATATCATTTACTTCAACAGTTTTAAGCAAAATACATTTTTGAAAAAAGAAAAGAGGCTTTCTCATGATATATCTGGATTTAGTTTGTCTTATTGAACAGACTGCCCACAAAATTAGTGTGTGTGTAATTTTCTGTAATAAAGAACTCTTACCCAACCAAGATATGTTTGGAAAATGGAATCTTTCTATAACTGAAATTTCAGCCCAACCACCAAATGATTAAACCTCTTCCCAAAGCGCTCACTTCAATTAGTGTGTCTCTGGTCTTTTCCCCATAGCACTTGGTATATATTTTTATTTAGATATATGTATCTCCAAATGCATATATATATCCCCAAACATATGGAATCTGAACTCTTGGGCAGTAGAGGTTATGCTTTATTATGATTTTAGTAGTAGTAACAGGTAATAGAGACCTAAAACTCAAGAAATTAATTCAAAAAAATTATGAACGAGTACAAATTATAAATAGTTCGCTTGTAAAGAATTCAATGAATTAATGTAGGATCAATAGGGTCCTGTAAAAACTTTTTGCTTCCATAGATTACAGCATAAACAGTAGAGGTGACTATGAGAAAAACAACTCTTAGTTTCAGAGCCGAAGGAAAGTATGTCTCTGCCTAGCTGTGAGTCAATCTAACTATCTATCTACACACACACATACATATGTATACACATACATGTATTATGCATTTGGAAAAAAAAACTTGATATTTTTAAGCAGGAGTCTTTTTGGTCCAATTTGAGCTCATAGTTTATTAATTTGTTAAATATTTTATTAATGTGCGAAATGCATTTATATACTGCTCTCAATAAATTAATCCATGTTAATAATCTCTGCACTTCTTTCAAAATATATTCCCCCATTAAATGTCTATAGACACTAATGACAAAAGGATAGAAGGATAGATGAAATGATATAATTTAATTTCTTAATATCACAAAGCCCAAATGCACTTTTTTTCTAAATCATTTCTTTTTTTTTTTTTTTTTTTTTTTTTTTATTTTATTATTATACTTTAAGTTCTAGGGTACATGTGCATAACGTGCAGGTTTGTTACATATGTATACTTATGCCATGTTGGTGTGCTGCACCCATCAACTCGTCAGCACCCATCAATTCATCATTTATATCTTGTATAACTCCCCAATGCAAGCCCTCCCTCCTCCCCCCTCCCCCCTCTCCATGATAGGCCCCAGTGCGTGATGTTCCCCTTCCCGAGTCCAAGTGATCTCATTGTTCAGTTCCCACCTATGAGTGAGAACATGCGGTGTTTGGTTTTCTCTTCTTGTGATAGTTTGCTAAGAATGATGGTTTCCAGCTGCATCCATGTCCCTACAAAGGACGCAAACTCATCCTTTTTTATGGCTGCATAGTATTCCATGGTGTATATGTGCCACATTTTCTTAATCCAGTCTGTCACAGATGGACATTTGGGTTGATTCCAAGTCTTTGCTATTGTGAATAGTGCCGCAGTAAACATACGTGTACATGTGTCTTTGTAGTAGAATAATTTGTAATCCTTTGGGTATATACCCAGTAGTGGGATGGCTGGGTCATATGGTACATCTAGTTCTAGATCCTTGAGGAATTGCCATACTGTTTTCCATAATGGTTGAACTAGTTTACAATCCCACCAACAGTGTAAAAGTGTTCCTATTTCTCCACATCCTCTCCAACGCCTGTTGTTTCCTGACTTCTTAATGATTGCCATTCTAACTGGTGTGAGATGGTATCTCATTGTGGTTTTGATTTGCATTTCTCTGATGGCGAGTGATGATGAGCATTTTTTCATGTGTCTGTTGGCTGTATGAATATCTTCTTTTGAGAAATGTCTGTTCATATCCTTTCCCCACTTTTTGATGGGGTTGTTTGTTTTTTTCTCGTATATTTGTTTGAGTTCTTTGTAGATTCTGGATATTAGCCCTTTGTCAGATGAGTAGGTTGCAAAAATTTTCTCCCATTCTGTAGGTTGCCTGTTCACTCTGATGGTAGTTTCTTTTGCTGTGCAAAAGCTCTTTAGTTTAATTAGATCCCATTTGTCAATTATGGCTTTTGCTGCCGTTGCTTTTGGTGTTTTAGACATGAAGTCCTTGCCCATGCCTATGTCCTGAATGGTACTACCTAGATTTTCTTCTAGGGTTTTTATGGTATTAGGTCTAACATTTAAGTCTCTAATCCATCTTGAATTAATCTTCGTATAAGGAGTAAGGAAAGGATCCAGTTTCAGCTTTCTACTTATGGCTAGCCAATTTTCCCAGCACCATTTATTAAATAGGGAATCCTTTCCCCATTTCTTGTTTCTCTCAGGTTTGTCAAAGATCAGATGTCTGTAGATGTGTGGTATTATTTCTGAGGACTCTGTTCTGTTCCATTGATCTATATCTCTGTTTTGGTACCAGTACCATGCTGTTTTGGTGACTGTAGCCTTGTAGTATAGTTTGAAGTCAGGTAGCGTGATGCCTCCAGCTTTGTCCTTTTGACTTAGGATTGTCTTGGCAATGCGGGCTCTTTTTTGGTTCCATATGAACTTTAAAGCCGTTTTTTCCAATTCTGTGAAGAAACTCATTGGTAGCTTGATGGGGATGGCATTGAATCTATAAATAACCTTGGGGAGTATGGCCATTTTCACGATATTGATTCTTCCTATCCATGAGCATGGTATGTTCTTCCATTTGTTTGTGTCCTCTTTTATTTCACTGAGCAGTGGTTTGTAGTTCTCCTTGAAGAGGTCCTTGACATCCCTTGTAAGCTGGATTCCTAGGTATTTGATTCTCTTTGAAGCAATTGTGAATGGAAGTTCATTCCTGATTTGGCTCTCTGCTTGTCTGTTACTGGTGTATAAGAATGCTTGTGATTTTTGCACATTAATTTTGTATCCTGAGACTTTGCTGAAGTTGCTTATCAGCTTAAGGAGATTTTGGGCTGAGACGATGGGGTTTTCTAAATATACAATCATGTCATCTGCAAACAGGGACAATTTGACTTCTTCTTTTCCTAACTGGATACCCTTGATTTCTTTCTCTTGCCTGATTGCCCTAGCCAGAACTTCCAACACGATGTTGAATAGGAGTGGTGAGAGAGGGCATCCCTGTCTTGTACCAGTTTTCAAAGGGAATTTTTCCAGTTTTTGCCCATTCAGTATGATATTGGCTGTGGGTTTGTCATAAATAGCTCTTATTATTTTGAGGTACGTTCCATCAATACCGAATTTATTGAGCGTTTTTAGCATGAAGGGCTGTTGAATTTTGTCAAAAGCCTTTTCTGCATCTATTGAGACAATCATGTGGTTCTTGTCTTTGGTTCTGTTTATATACTGGATTACGTTTATTGATTTGCGAATGTTGAACCAGCCTTGCATCCCAGGGATGAAGCCCACTTAATCATGGTGGATAAGCTTTTTGATGTGCTGCTGAATCCGGTTTGCCAGTATTTTATTGAGAATTTTTGTATCAATGTTCATCAGGGATATTGGTCTAAAATTCTCTTTTTTTGATGTGTCTCTGCCAGGCTTTGGTATCAGGATGATGTTGCTGTATTCAGGAGACCCATCTCACATGCAGAGACATACATAGGCTCAAAATAAAGGGATGGAGGAAGATCTACCAAGCAAATGGAGAACAAAAAAAAGCAGGGGTTGCAATCCTTGTCTCTGATAAAACAGACTTTAAACCATCAAAGATCAAAAGAGACAAAGAAGGCCATTACATAATGGTAAAGGGATCAATTCAACAGGAAGAGCTAACTCTCCTAAATATATATGCACCCAATACAGGAGCACCCAGATTCATAAAGCAAGTCCTTAGAGACTTACAAAGAGACTTAGACTCCCATACAATAATAATGGGAGACTTCAACACTCCGCTGTCAACATTAGACAGATCAACGAGACAGAAAGTTAACAAGGATATCCAGGAATTGAACTCATCTCTGCACCAAGCGGACCTAATAGACATCTATAGAACTCTCCACCCCAAATCAACAGAGTATACATTCTTCTCAGCACCACATCGCACTTATTCCAAAATTGACCACATAATTGGAAGTAAAGCACTCCTCAGCAAATGTAAAAGAACAGAAATTATAACAAACTGTCTCTCAGACCACAGTGCAATCAAACTAGAACTCAGGACTAAGAAACTCAATCAAAACCGCTCAACTACATGGAAACTGAACAACCTGCTCCTGAATGACTACTGGGTACATAACGAAATGAAAGCGGAAATAAAGATGTTCTTTGAAACCAATGAGAACAAAGATACAACATACCAGAATCTCTGGGACACATTTAAAGCAGTGTGTAGAGGGAAATTTATAGCACTAAATGCCCACAAGAGAAAGCAGGAAAGATCTAAAATTGACACTCTAACATCACAATTAAAAGAACTAGAGAGGCAAGAGCAAACACATTCAAAAGCTAGCAGAAGGCAAGAAATAACTAAGATCAGAGCCGAACTGAAGGAGATAGAGACACAAAAAAACCCTCCAAAAAATCAATGAATCCAGGAGTTGGTTTTTTGAAAAGATCAACAAAATTGACAGACCGCTAGCAAGGCTAATAAAGAAGAAAAGAGAGAGGAATCAAATAGATGCAATAAAAAATGATAAAGGGGATATCACCACTGACCCCACAGAAATACAAACTACCATCAGAGAATACTATAAACGCCTCTACGCAAATCAACTAGAAAATCTAGAAGAAATGGATAAATTCCTGGACACTTACACTCTCCCAAGGCTAAACCAGGAAGAAGTTGAATCCCTGAATAGACCAATAGTAGACTCTGAAATTGAGGCAACAATTAATAGCCTACCCACCAAAAAAAGTCCAGGACCAGATGGATTCACAGCTGAATTCTACCAGAGGTACAAGGAGGAGCTGGTACCATTCCTTCTGAAACTATTCCAATCAATAGAAAAAGAGGGAATCCTCCCTAACTCATTTTATGAGGCCAACATCTAAATCATTTCTTAAGTCCACTTTATGTACCTATTTTAGGTAATGACAGCTTATATCAAAAGATAGGAATCTGTAATTTGAGATATAAAGGCGAAAGCCTCAAAAATAACTGTAATCTAGTTACGTCTTGTACAGTATTTAATGTGACACCTTTTTTTCAACACTCTTATTCTGGTAAAATAATGTTTCTAATATATGACCTTTAATACTAAAAACAAACATGAAGTTTTAGCGTGCTTTGTGAAATGTAGTAAAATTGCATACAGGTATCAGAAATAATTTTCTAATTCTGCTCACAAAAATGCCTCTGAAATGTATTCATGGTAAAGTTACATGTCATCATTGAAACCAGTAGAAGTTCATCTCATATAAGATTCATAAACAAGCCAGGATTGGGAGTTGTTTTGACTTACATAATGTGTATTTTAAAAAATTAGCCAGGCATAATGGCAGGTGCCTGTAATCTGAGCTACTTGGGAGACTGAAGCAGGAGAATCGCTTGAACCTGGGAGGCAGAGTTTGCAGTGAGCCAAGATTGCACCATTACACTCCAGCCTAGGCAACAAGAGTGAAACTCCACCTCAGAAAAAAGAAATAAAATAAAATAAAATAAAATAAAATAAAATAAAAATATATATATAGTATTTTTACCTAATTAATATTTTTAGGTAATTATTTGCATGTTAAAATGTGTTAGTGCTCAAATCTACAGAATGCAACATACTATGAATTTAATTATTTAACAGGACAGTTTGGCCTGGTACTTAATCACAAGGAGTTAGATCCCTTCTCTCAGCTGTGCTCCCTCCCCACATACAACCATTGTAATTAGTGACTTGGAAATTACATGATAGGATGTCATTGTTTTTCATCCTGTAAAGGACTAAACGTAAGACAAAATAAACATATTCAAATGTTTCCTTATTTAAATTTATGTCATATAGTCTCAATCAAATATAGGTAGGAATTAAGTTAACATTTTTTTCCTAAGGGGAATTTCATCATACAGAAAATGAGAGTCTCCTAGAGTAATCAAATTCAATTTCAGAGTCTAGGATATAGAAATAAGGTGTTGGTTCACTACAAAGAGTGCAGCTAATGCAGAAAAAGTGTCTCCCACTCCACCCCTGAGAAAAAATATAAATGCCATTTGAGCATTAGTAACACACCAAAGACTTGAGGATGATGATTTATAAAAAGTTATGACACAAGGGACGTCTCCGTTGCCCTCCCTGGGTATTATGCGAAAAAGAGTATTATTTTCTCAAGGACCATGTTCATTTCTCAAGGACCCATGTTATCCACGTAAATAAAAAAGCATTAGAAGTGGCCGTCATGTGGGAACCACTGGGTTTTAGGGGTAATGGTTTGTCTTGTTCTGTCCTAAGAATGAGGCCGGAAGGATGAAGGGAAATGACATCAGATGGTCACTGTTTTGAGAATCTAGCCTAATCAGGACACTTAATTTCCTGGCAGGTTATCCCAGGAGACCATGAGAAAACTGATTCAATGACAAATATAAGCAACCCTGGAGATCTTCAGAACTATATTTGGAATAAAACTCTGGAAAAAGACTGAATACTAATTTAATAGGTAGAGTTTTATATATATTTATTTAATAAAAAGTATAATTAATCATAGCAGTTTAAGTCTAATTATATGGTACTTACTATGTGTCAGTCATTCTTTGGAATCCGTTACATTTAATCAGCCTTTGGATCCACTCCATTTAACAGCTGTAATAATTGGAGTCCTGAAATACTAATTTGCTCTAGTGCACACTTTTTAAACTGTTAAATAGTTTCTTTTACCTAAAGCTCAATAAAATGTATAAATTGTCTAACATATGTGGACATAAATAGATGAGACACACTACAAAATAGTTGAAAGAGAAGCCACTAGTTGTAAAAATTTAAAACAAAAAATTACAGTATATTCAAAAATGTATATCATCCTAAATTTTGCTATAGAATATAATATCTTAAAATACCTCAATATAACATCCATATTATTAAATAACAACCATATGCAACAGTAAGAAAAACACTATTCATTATCTGTCAAAAAAATCAAGAAATATTATTAATGAGTCTCAGATTGACGTATTTTATAATTTCTATTTTTCCTGGGGTTCAGGTACTTCGTGAATTAATACTATAGCTACTCACCCAATACTCAAGTCAATTGAAGAGTAACAAGTTGGATTTCTAAAAAGTCTCATGGAAGATAAAATTATTTGAAATCCAATAATGCACATCATTCAAGTCATCAAAATGATACTGTAGACTGTGTTGATTTAAAGGTTTTCATTTGTACAGCCGTCATTCTGAAAAGATATTTATGATTTAAGTTTTAATTTAAATAGGATGCATACCACTTATTTATTCACTATAAGCATTTTCACAGCAAAACATTTGACAGCAAACTGGATTTTAGTAACAAAATTTTAACGACTGTGACTTGGCTTTAGAAATCTAAAGAACTTCAGTGAGAGCACAAAGATTATAGTGAACAAATGAGGTGGATGGGTGCTCTCCTGAGCTACAGAAGAAATGATTTGGTGTTTAACACAAAACAAAAGTCAAATGTATTAGAGTTGTCCACCGTTTCCAATGGTGATCTTCTTGCTGATTTTGTCATTCCGTGACATCCGCAACAGTCATACCCTCATGCCCTCTTTCACTTTGTCCAGGCCCACATGGTTGCCATCCAACCATTCAGCCTTGGCATTGCAGATTAAAATTTGGAAACCATTTTTGTTGGGTCCAGCATTTGCCATGGACAAGATGCCAGGACCTGTATGTTTCTGGATGAAATTTTCATAACCAAGTTTCTCCTCGCAGATGGATTTGCCACCAATGCCATTATGGCATGAAGTTACCACCCTGGCACATCAACCTTGGAATAATTTTGTGAAAGCAGAAACTCTTGTAACCAAATCCTTTCTCTACGGTGCCCAAAGCACAGAAGTTTTCTGCTGTCTTTGGAACTTTGCCTGCAAACAACTTGAAGAAAACGTGACCCAAAGGCTCACCCTCCACAGCTATGCCGAACAGAGTGGGGCTGACCACGGCTGATGGCAGGCACTTCCAGGCAGCAACAGTGTCTTAGAAAAAACACTGTTTATTCCACATGTGTAAAATTCAGTGAGTGACTTTCAGAAAGATCAAAAGAAAGTAAATGTAACATCCATGCTGTTGTTTAAACTTTATTTTTATGTGCATGCATGTTTCAAGGAAACAAAACTTTCAAGATATAGAATACAACATATAAAATAATTCAGAACTATCTTAATGTGTACACAAATAACAATAATAAGTACATATATAGGATACACTGTATAATTTGTTTTGAGGTTTCAAAAAGCAGTAATTTGGTTTTAAAATTCTGATACCAATGTCTAATATAACATTCAACTAAAACATATTTCAAAAGTTGAACTTTTGAAAATAATAACAAATTAACACATAATTCTAAGACATTCTGCCTTTTTCACAATAGTCAAAATAGTGCCTTTCATTTCTTTTGCAGAGAGCAAGAAGGTTGCTGCAGTTTTTCACTTCAGAAAGTTTATCATTCATCAATTGTGTGATAAGAATGGTGTACAAATGGCCAAATACCAATGTAAATTCATGAAGCTGCTTATTTAAAAATATGGTTGTGTTCCCAGACTTTGAGAGAGAGCTTGACAGCACTGGTCTATATCTTCTAAGACCTGCTCCAGAGTTTTCTTACCCCATCTGATGGCTTTCATCTTACATTTGACTTTTCACTGTTTCTGATAGGCCAAAATATGATGAAGAGGCGAAGGGTAAGGTGATCCATACCTAGCATGAGTGATCTCCCCGATTTAGGTTCATCCAACCACTGAAGATACAACTAGTAACAAAAGAATAGTCACTAAAACTTGGGAAAATGGAAATTTACTGTGGAAATAAGGCTAACATATTTGAGATATTTGAATTTCAACCGAACTTATTTAGTTGAGCTTGGTGGAAGATTATTTAACTTACAAGACATGATTTTTTTGTATCTTCCCAAGTAAAAATGTAGTCATTTTTACCAATGGAGCTTGAAAAACAAATCTTTTTTTGATAAATAATCATCTTGCTTTCAGCATCTAAAACTTATTAACAGAAACATACCTTCTGCCAGTCGAATGGCATTATATCTTATCCAAATGCCTAAAGGTATGATAGGCATTTTGATTGCTATTATTTTTTATTGTGTTTATTTCTGGAATTTTCTACTTTGAAGTTACCATCCTTGTCATTAGCTAGAAGCTACAATATAAATTTTGCATTCAGGTCTCTGTGCTTTTTCCTTTGCATGCAAATATTATACTGCTTTCAAATGATAATATGATCAGTTCACACTTTTATTGGAAGAACTAAAATATTAACACTTTGTTCTCTTTGAAAATGATGACCTAAGTTTTATATTGTAAACATTTCAATTAAATTATTGGTTCAAAAGATACTATTTTAAGTTTGGATGTAACATACTTGACAATGCTTTTGTCAGACTAATGAAGCTTAGCTTTGTTTTTTTTAATTTTATTTTGTTACATGGGCTCATACCTTTGGTTCAATTCATTGATAATTGTGTTTAAGAATAGAAGCACTTCCAAATTTTGGATTTATATTTAAGATGAATATAAACATGCTTAGATTGTTCCAATACATTCAATATCTTTAAGTTAAAATTAGCTATAAGTTTCTCTATTCCTCCTAAAATTTCACAGAATGTGAGTATTATACAGAATACCTTCACAAAAAGTTAAAAATATCATATATAAAATAAAATCCTATGTTCCCTGTGTATTTATGAAAGTAAATCATCAATTCTTAAGAAGATGTAAAGTGACTTTTGTAGAGCGGCTGCAATCAATTATTATTATAGAAAAGAACATTTACTCAACCAGGTGTAAGAGAATTAAATAAAATCCTTACAAACACTGCCTCTTCATTAACAAACCAGCTGAAAGATTAACAAATTTGCTGCCTGTCTGGAGATATTTAAACTATTCCAATGTGATGGTTCAGGAATTATGAGAGGATTTTTAAAAACAAAATATATTGACAAATTCCATAAAGTGTGCCTCTAAAGACTGAAACTTGTATTTGACCAGGATTCAATATTCTCCATTGTCCTTCATGACTGGATAAGGGGAGAGCACTAGGCATTGAATCAGACACTTTCTTATATGATATGCTCTAGGATAGTCAAGAAAGGAATACCACTCTCGTTTATATTCCCCTTTATATTTTCTATGAATTTACCTCTCATCCTCAAGAAGAATTTATTAAATAATATCAAACTTTGTTTCAGTAAAGGCAGGCTATGGTTTAAACTAAACCTCTTGCTGAAAATATTTAGAAAATCTAGACGAAAACACCATCTTGGAAGCATAAAACATGTAAAATTATGAAGAAGACTTAGGCCAGCATCTATGGGAAGATGAAGGGCCAGAGAGGCAAGTTCAGGGCTTCTAAGTATTTTCAACAACAACAACAACGAACACTTTTTTTAACAGCCCTGCCCTGTTAGGAAGCAGAAATCAGAGTTCAGAGATGGTAATCTGGTGAGACCATCGCAATTTAAGATAAGTATGATCAATGAGTAGTTGAAACTCAAAAGAGCTGAGGCTCAGCTTTAAATCTATGCAATCCCTGAAATTTGATTAGGTTGCTACTGAATTGCTAGTCTCTCAAAGTACCTGCCAAAAGCAAGCGGACTTTTTTAAGAGAGGATAATTTCATATGAGACCTTACTATTTCTGTAATTTTGCTAATATGTATAATACACAATGTAAAATAAATAAACAAATAAATACACTTAAAGAGGAAGACAATTATACAAACCAAAAGAATCAATGTAATCTATAGATATAAATATAAATTTAAGGATCAGTTTTTCGTATATGCCAAATAACACAGGAGACAGAAGACACCCTGTTAAATTTGAATTTCAGAAAAACATTGAATATCCCAAGCAATATGTGGAACATATTTATACTAAAAAATTATTCATTGTTAATCTAGAATTTTATTCAGCCCTTATCTGACATTCAAATTCAACTGGACATTCTGTATTTTGTCTGGAAACATGACCTATGAGGGACCCAAATATGAGACTTCCCAGAACCAGATTTTAAAATAACTACACTAAGAATGTTCTAGAAGTTAAAAGACAAAGAAGAAAGAAAGGACTTCACAAGGTCACCAGCTACAGGTTTTAGCTGCAGTTGCCAGAAGAACAAGCAATGATTAGACAGACATCATTGCCAATGCCTATGAACAGCTCAATGACAGCTCCTTCAATTTTAAAGTAGATTGAATAAAGAAAGTGAAATGAAACGATTTAAAACTGAAGAAGAGATTTGAACAAACGGAAATTTCTCTACTCAGCAGGGTGGGAAATAGTGAGAAAGACCAGATGAACCATAGAGGTAATTTTGTCTACAAGCTGCATTTTTTGAAAATGTATTGCTAATTATACCCTCATTTCTCACAACTTTTTCTCTCTTTTTGTAATTTACCTCTGTGAAGACATTTGTTTTGTTGTTTCATCTACATTTTCAGAATGGTAGGAAGCTGATCTGTGAGCTGATTTGTGAAATATCATGGTTGTACCTAAATAATTTGTGTAATTAAATGAGTATACCCTTTTTATGTTCTTTTTCTTTTTATCATAATGAATATCTAATATTAAAACCTACATTGAGGTCAGCTTGACATTTTTCAAATAATTTCTTTCAAATGGATAAATAACATTCTTTTTGGCTAGGATTCCTGGCATTTCCTATGAAAAAGGTAGAGGATCTGCTTAGAAAGTTTTCATCTTAGAATTACTTGAATATTTTCCCCCTTTTCTAATTTAATCTTCCATAGAAGTCAGAAGGGAGAATTAGGTAAATCTAAATTAAGTAAAATTATATTATTCTAAGCACTGCCACTAACATTTTATAGATAGTATATGACATTATCTATAAACCTTTTCAAGAAGCTACAAACAGAACTAAAAATACCTAAGAAGAGGGTTATTTGTCCCAGATATTTTCCTTTTAAATAGTTCCAGCTTTTCTCAACTGGGGTGCTTTTGGATTTTCTGGAGGATCAACACTTTGTTGTGTGTCACTAATGACAGAATTATTAGCCTTTTTCGCTTCGGTGCATTTAATTTGAGCATCTTCTATTGACAGTAATAGAAACCCTAAATATTTGAAGGGATAATCAGAAAATCAATAAATTTCCAAAGAAATAAATGCACTATGCAAATGAAATCTATAAATATATAACATATACATATATAAGGAAAAGGATATTTTCTTGTAGAATTCTTCAGTAATCTTTATTCAATTTAACATTTTAAGCCGTTAATCTTTATTAATCTAGCAATTCACATGTCATCCCCACTACTCAGGGGAAATAATAAGAAAAATATACAGTTTTCAATTTATTAATAATTGATAATGCTGTTACATTTACTTATGTATAAGCATATTTAATAAATACATCTTCACAATTTACAAGGCTCTTGTGCCCTAAGGGTCCCTTAGGAAGTATAGAAGTATGTGACAATTGCCACCTCATAGATGAGGATGCTTAAGCCAGAAGAATTCAGCTTACCAGCTCAAGATCATGCTGAAATTTGGAAGTGAATGCAAGATTAAAATGGAAGATTTTTACAGTAAGTGTGGTGCTCTTTTGGTACAATATTTCTCTGATTCTTCTGAAAAGTTTATATTTCATTGGTTTGTGGTTTCCTGGTAGTATATGATAGGGTCATTTGATATAGTTTACATTGTTCTTATTTAAAAAAAAGAAAAAGAAAAAGAAAAACAAGGAACAGAAAATGGAAACAAGCTCTTTTTTTGACTGCTTACAATATTCCAGCACGGTTTTAAGTGCTTTCTATATATTAACTCATTTAATCATCCCAAAACGCTATAAAGAGAACCCAAATGGAGACTTTTCAGAGTCTTAACTTGGTTGAAACCACTAGTCTTCAACTGAGACCTCACTCCTGTGGGCTCTTTTAGTACACCGCCAGCTGCCACAGAACCACCTGTGACAAACGCCTGTGGATCAGGGACAGTGTGTGGCTCCATTTCTAACCAAAGCACATTTTTTTCAAGGCTTCAAACATATCCCGGAAAGTTCACATGGCCACTATTATCCCAAAGAATGTTGGGGAGAAAATCGACCGCATTGGTCGATATGCCTGTTTCTCTTGATCAATGCCTGAAGAACAAGTCCCTGCAATATGCTGCCGTTATCACAGAGCTATGGGCTTTCTTGTTGTTAATTCAGCGATCAGCAAGCACTTCTATCGCCTACAAAAATCTATACACTGTGGCCTCCATAATACCCACATCATTATAAAGGAACTTCCCCATCCTTTCCCACATATCTTCATATCTTCAGCATGATTTCTCAGTATTCCTGAAACCTCGAGTTTCATGAGAACACAATTTCCTGCGCACCCACTTACATGAAGACGGTTTATATTCTCAAAAAAACTCTTAACTCAGGGTCAGTATTCTTCTATACCTCCAAAATTAAGCATCCAAAGCATCTTAAGAATACTAATAGTTAACCTTTGTTATTTTATATATATATATATATATTTTTTTTTTTTCTTTTTCTTTTTTTTTTTTTTTGAGACGGAGTCTCGGTCTGTCGCCCAGGCTTGAGTGCGGTGGCGCATCTCAGCTCCGCCTGCCAGGTTCACGCCATTCTCCTGCCTCAGCCTCCTGAGTAGCTGGGACTGCAGGCTTCCACCACTGTGCCTTTTAGTAGAGACGGGATTTCACCATGTTAGCCGGGATGATCTCTATCTCCTGACCTCGTGATCTGCCCGCCTCGGCCTCCCAAAGTACTGGGATTACGGGCGTGAGACACCACGCCTGGCCCAAGAATATTAATAGTTAACTTTTAACAAGCATGTACCACATGCCCAATCTGTTTTAAGCATTTCAAGTGTAATTATAAAGTAAATCTTCAAAATATGTATGAGACAGGATTATTAATATAACTGTTGGACAGATTCCTCATGTCTTAAGTCACATTAAATAGGAGGTGATCATTTCAACTTTGATTATTAACCTTTATGCTATAGTATTTCACTTATTTGCTTTTTTTAATTTAAAAAATTCACAATTTTTAATAATAGTTTACTATTCTTGTCTTTATTAAGTAAATATTTTATTTTTTCTTCCTTTCATTATTTTCTACCATGCATCACTTGCATTTTTAATGAGAAAGAATCTTCTTTCATTCCTTGCCATTTATTACTACAAAGTAACATTCAAGCCAAATTTGCGTAAGAGCAATGCTGCTATATCTTTTGTTTTGTATTGTTATTTAGTTTATTTTTGTTGAGGTACAGAAGAGCAGTCTGATGAAACCCTATTTCATAAACCTTATTAAATAATGGCCTAAAAGAAAGAAAATATTTCTGGAAGTCTAATTGTAACAAATCTTCATTTTCTGACTACAGGAAGGGTGGTATGACTGCTCACCGGGTATGCGTATCAACCGACTTGAAAATAAAATCTACATGTCACGTCATGGCTCCATACGGCTGCAATAATTGCTGCACTGCAGCTATTGAACCTGCCTTAAATGTCAGAGATAATTTTTAATACACATGTTTAAGTTTTGTCATTTTCTTTAATACAAGCTAAATAATTTGTGGGAATGTATAAATACTGCATACATAAACAATGACTCTGTAGCTAGCCTTCAGAAACATGTTGGAATGTCAACATGCTATGACATTATGTATGAAGTAATTATGGGAAATATGCACATAAACTTACAGCAAACATTTAGTGAGAAAAAACACTTGTAACTTTTCTATCAGAATTTCAATAAAAAAATTAAGCACTTGACAGCAAATCCATATGCATGTATCATCTGATAGCAGCAACTAATTAAATTATAAAAGGTAGAGCACATAGCACAAAGAAAGTGCTACAGAACCTCATGCCATTTCCATGTTGATCCCTGGATATGTACTTTATTTGCTAAATGCTGTTTTATTGTAACATTCTTTCAAAAATTTCTATCATTCCCACTAGCAACACACCTTAGCTGAAAATTTAAGAGAGGCTGGAAAAGTCATTCATATAATAGGAAAATTATTGAAAGGAACTTTGAAATTGACAGTATCGAGATCAGCATTTATAAGTGAAGAAAAGAAGTAAAATAATTAGGTTGATGATATGTAATAGTACTTATACTTTTTTGATTAACAAATATGCTACTGGGTTGACCTATTTTGCTCTTTTGTTGTTGGTTTATTTTTGTTTTATTTTATTTTATTTTTTATTATTTTTATTTTTATTTATTTATTTATTTTGAGATGGAGTCTTGCTCTGTCCCCCATGCTGGAGTGCAGTGGCGTGATCTGGGCTCACTGCAAGCTCCACCTCCCAGATTCACACCATTTTCCTTCCTCAGCCTCCCCAGTAGCTGGGACTACAGGTGCCTGCCACCACGTCCGGCTAATTTGTTGTATTTTTTTAGTAGAGACAAGGTTTCACTATGTTAGCCAGGATGGTCTCCATCTCCTGACCTCGTGATCCACCTGCCTCAGCCTCCCAAAGTGCTGGGATTACAGGCGCGAGCCACCGTATTTTTTATTTTTATTTTTTTGTGTGTGTTGGAGTCTAGCTCTGTCGCCCAGGCTGGAGTGCTGTGGCGTGATCTCGGCTCACTGCAAGCTCCACCTCCCGGGTTCACACCATTCTCCTGTCTCAGACTCTAGAGTAGCTGGGACTACAAGCACCCCCCACTTTGTATTTTTAGTAGAGTCGGGGTTTCACTGTGTTAGCCAGGATGGTCTCGATCTCCTGACCTCATGATATTCCCGCCTCGGCCTCCCAAAGTTAGTTTATTTTTTTGGTTTCTGTTGCTATAATTTTTGAAAGGTTAAGTTTTATTCCAATTTTAAAGGATGTTTTTAAGTATCAATAGTCTGAAAATTATGTTAGTATATGATATGTGAGGTCTTTTGATCCATATTTATTAATATTACTCCCTCATGATTAGCCATTGCCATCTACTTAATATTTATTTATTGAGAACCCATTATACACCAGACATTTGCTATATTCAGGAAAGACAACTTCAGTCCTATACGATTACACTTTTATGAGGTATCTGAAGTAGTCACCTTCATAGAAATAGAAAGTATAATGGTGGTTGTCAGGGCCTGGGTAGAGGAGGGAATCAGAAGTTTGTTTAACGGGTACAGGGTATCAGTTTTACAAGATGAAAAAGTTCTTGAGACCCATTGCACAGCAACATGAATGTGCTTAATACTACTAAACTGTACACTAAAAAATTGTTAACATGATAAACAGAAACTTACCAAAATGTATATTTGACATATGTGTAGTTTATTGTACACCAATTCTACCTCAATGACACTGCTTTTTTTTTTGTTTTTTAAAGATATGGGGGAACCTTAAATATATTGCTAAATCAAAGAAGCCTATCCAAAATGGTTACATACTGTATACTTGAAACTATAGGACATTTTGGAAAAGGCAAAACTATAGGGACAGTTAAAAGATCAGTGATTCACAGGGGTTCAGGGAGAAGAAGAAAGGGAAGAATATGTGGATTACAGGGGACTTTTAGGGCAGTCAGATTAGGTATGATATTGTCATAGTTGACACTTTTTAAAACCCATAGGACTTTAGAACACAAATCTAAATTATGGATTGTATTTCATAATAACTTATCATTTTTTCAGCATTTTTAACAAATGTACCATACTAATGCAAGATGTCAATATGGGGGAATCTGCGAGGATGTGGAGAGAGAATATATTGATAATGTTTATATTTTCTGCTCAATCTTTTAGTATAAAAATACTCCATAAAAATCTAACTATTAAAAAGAAATACATTCAAAATGCAAACATAATCAAATCAATTCTCACCAACTCTACCGCCTTCACCTTAATTATAGACCATCATCATTTTTCATATTTTTTGTCCTGCTCCTGTAGAGGGTGTTCTAAGTGTAGAGGCAAGACAGAGTCATTTAAAACATTTCACTGTTCTTTGCAAAATCCAGCTTTGAATTTTAAATTAGAATCAGATAGTTTAAAGTCATCACAGCCACCTATATGACTACCTAATTTTGTACCACATAATTCAATATCCTTTAACTAACTTTTTGGCATCATCTGCCCAGCTCACTTCACTCTAGCTTCATTGACTAGTTCTGACTCTTTCTTGAACACATCAGCCATTCTCTAACTCAAAGAATTTCTTTGTTGTTCCCTTTTTCTAGTATGATCTTCTGCCAGAGAGCCTGATAAACCTTATGTCTTAACTCCTTTGAGTCTGCTCACTTGTCATTTTCTTAATAAGCAGAAACTTCCTTGACCACCTAGTGTAAAATAGCAAACATTTCTTCTCAGCACTTTCAATCCCTTTCCTTGCTGTATTTTTCCCCATAGCACTTATCATTATCAGATATTCTATCGATTTCACTGTGCAACTCTACAATACAATATGTCAGGAAGGAGAGAGAGAGGAAAGAAGGTGGAGAAGAGAAAAGACGAGGAAGACAATAAAAATGAGAAAACAAATCTTAGAGATAACTAGGCTTTTTGAAGTTATCACACCAAGTAGGTGAAATCCAAGATTCAGACATTCTTCCAGACCCGTCCCAAATCCAGATAAATATTACTAATCCAAGATTCATACATAAGCATTTATACTATTTTGATACACGTATTTATAGATTTTTGCCTAATTGCCTTATCATAACTCATCTCCGAACATATTTATTTGTTTGCCTTCATGTTATTCTATGGAGTAACTGCAAATTTGAGATAAGTATATTAACTGAGAACACTTAGTTACTGTATTTAAGTAGAGGAAGATTATTTCTTAAAGAAGACTGGGGTTTAGTTAAAACTCATTATCTGTCAGAGTTGGGTCAAATGCAAAAATAGCCTTTTACCTTAATATGATTGACCTAACAAAAGTCCTTGCATTTATTCATTAGAGTTATTCTTAAATGGTTCTGTCTGAAAAGTGCTTTTCAACAATAGATTAATCCCCAAAGCATTTTAAATCTTTGGGTAAGCTGCTGCAGGTTAGAAATTAAAGCATTACATTATATATCTACCAAATAGAGTTCAGTGCTTCAGGCTGTGAACTTGTCTAAAACTCTTGCAAAGAGTATCTGTTTTGTAAATGTCTTTTATAGTAAAGTATGAAGGAGTCAGTTTAAATGTTAAGAAAAAAGAAAGGCGTATGGAGAATAGTAAAACCATAAATTTAAGGTCATGACAGATGTCATGGTTCTTAACAAAATAACTAACTTGAATTTTGAAGGATCAAGAAAACTTATAATTCAATTTGGGAATATGTTACTTTGTGCATTTCTTGTTTAGAACTAAAACATTTCTGTACAATTTAATCTTTTCATACCATTACACTGCAGTGTTAGGGTTTTTATTTTGCAATGTTTAATTCCTTTTCTTGGATGGACAAATTATCCTTGTTTTCCCTGCAGCCAACTCTAATGATTTCCACTAACTGTGATAATGAGGCCAAAGCTGATTAACTTTAGGCCTTTCTTCTACTAAAATTAACAAGCAAGCTATACTGCAATAAATGTAACTCTCTCTCTCTATATATATATATATATACACACACACACACATTATATATATAATATATCTCATATATATCGCTATATATAGTATGTATATGTGTGTGTGTGTGTGTGTGTTTGTGTGTCTAAGAATATTCTTCCCTTCTAGCAAAAGGAAAAAAAAAAAAAAAAAAAACAGTGAATCTGTCAACATGGCCATTGCCAGTTGGCCAGAGGATCAGGTCACCTGCATGTCCTCTCTCAGCATGAGAGAACATATGCATACTTGGCTGCATTCTAGTTTTGAAGGACACCTGCACTGCTGGTTCTGGTCTTAGTGGGATACAGAGGCACTGTCTTGAACAGCTTTATTTTAACCCATTTAAACAAAGAGTTAAACTGGAATTTAGAACTTTTTCAAGTGAAGATGTTATAAATCAGTATGAAAGCTTAAATAGATTTCATTTTACCAAAATATTAATACATAAAACACATCCTTTTTTACTTAGCCTTTTATCATTAGTCATTTACCTTGTTTTCTGAAAGATGGAGAAATTGTGTTTAATGGTACCAACTGTTTTGTGGTGTTTTTCTTGAAGAAGAGGCCATTCTTCTCCAGATGATTATTTTGGACTTTGCAAAAGAACAAGGAAGCACTTACAAAGAAGTTTATACTCAGAATTTGCTCTTTACATCTCTATTGGAAAGCGCATATTGCTTATTAAATAAATATACAGCTCTAGACTTCCAAACTTTTGGACTACCATTATATGCCTTGCAGTTTTTTCTTGGTACTGTGAGGGCAACAAGGAAGTAAAAAAACAAATGACCTTCTCTAAAGCAGTTTCCAATTTCAATCTCGAACAAAAGACACTTAACGATTATGCAGTTACTATGTTAGGTATTCATAAGTCCTTATATATGCTTTTTTAAGAATATCTAATACAGTTGAGAGAGCTCTTTACATAACTATCTCTTAGGTTTATGAGTCCTTGCTAGGTAGGAGCTATCTCATCTATGTCTTTAATCCCTAATCAGTGACACAAAATCAAACTTACAGTAGGTGTTTAGTAACAACATTTTTGTATGATCAAAAAGTTTGAATTCCATAAGCAGAGGTTTCATTTATTTCATACTAGGTGCATATATTTTATATAATATTTATATACTCTTCTTCTGTCTAAACACTTGAGTGTTTTTAGTTAAAAGGCCAACCAAAGAACTAAAGAGTCATTCTTCAGTCTTCTCCTTCTTTAACTCATATATCCAACTCATTTTCAAGTCTCATAGATCCGGCAAAATGCATATCAAATCTTTAAATTGTGTTCTTTTCCACTGTTATTTTTTTTTCTTTTCTACCATGAAAAAATGTGGAATAATGCTTTGATAACTTTAAGGCCATACATAATATAACACACTAATTACCACCACTGCTTCTACCTCCAGTACCGCCATTGCCACAATCACCATCAGTATCACCATCACAACCATTACTACCACCATCACCAAAACCACCACCACCATCAGCACCTGTACCACAACTACCATCTCCACCATCACCAGCACCATTATCATCAGCATGCCACCACCACCACTGCCATTGCCAATGCCTCAGTGGAAGAGTAGTGGAGCAGCGAGGTGCTTGAGACAGAATTTTCTCCCCCAAATCCCCCATTATCACCATTGCTGCTAACACTATCAAAGCTAAAACTTGAGGCTGTTTCTATACCTAAAGCCTCAATACTCTTTATTATTATTATTATTATTATTGTTGTTGTTGTTGTTGTACTTTAAGTTCTAGGGTACATGTGCAGAACGTGCATGTTTGATACATGGGTATACATGTGCCATGTTGGTTTCCTGCACCCATCAACTCATCATTTACATTAGGTATTTCTCCTAATGTGATCCCTCCCCCAGCCCTCCACCTCTTGACAGGCCCTGGTTTGTAATGTTCCCCACACTGCATCCAAGTGTTCTCATTGTTCATTTCCCACCTATAAGTGAGAACATGTGGTGTTTTGTTTTCTGTCCTCGTGATAGTTTGCTGAGAATGATGGTTTCCAGCTTCATCCATGTCCCTGCAAAGACATGAACTCATCCTTTTTTAATGACTGCTTGGTATTCCATGGTGTGTATGTGCCACATTTTCTAAATCCAGTCTATCACTGATGGACATTTGGGTTGGTTCCAAGTCTTTGCTATTGTGAATAGTGCCACAGTAAACATATGTGTGCTTATGTCTTTATAGCAGCATGATTTATAATCCTTTAGGTATATGCCCAGTAATGGGATGGCTGGATCAAATGGTATTTCTAGTTCTAGATCCTTGAGGAATCACCACACTGTCTTCCACAATAGTTGAACTAGTTTACAGTCCCACCAACAGTGTAAAAGCATTCTTATTTCTCCACATCCTCTCCAGCATCTGTTGTTTCCTGACTTTTTAATGATTGCATTCTAAATGGCTTAAGATGGTATCTCATTGTGGTTTTGATTTGCATTTCTCTCACGACCAGTGATGATGAGCATTTTTTCATGTCTATTGGCTGCATAGATGTCGTCTTTTGAGAAGTATCTTTTCATATCCTTTGCCCACTTTTTGATGGAGTTGATTTTTTCTAGTAAATTTGTTTGAGTTCTTCGTAGATTCTGGATATTAGCCCTTTGTCAGATGGATAGAGTGCAAAGATTTTCTCCCGTTCTGTAGGTTGCCTGATCAATGTGATGGTAGTTTCCTTTCCCGTGCAGAAGCTCTTTAGTTTAGTTAGATCCCATTTGTCTATTTTGGCTTTTGTTGCCATTGCTTTTGGTGTTTTAGTCATGAAGTCCTTGCCCATGCCTGGGTCCTGAATGGTATTGCCTAGGTTTTCTTCTAGGGTTTTTATGGTTTTAAGTCTAACATTTAAGTATTTAATCCATCTCGGATTAATTTTTGTTTAAAGTGTAAGGAAGGGATTCAGTTTCAGTTTTCTACTTATGGCTAGCCAGTTTTTCCAGCAACATTTATTAAATAGGGAATCCTTTCCCCATTTCTTGTTTTTGTCAGGTTTGTCAAAGATCAGATGGTTGTAAATGTGTGGTATTATTTCTGAGGGCTCTGTTCTGTTCCATTGTTCTATATATCTGTTGTGGTACCAGTACCATGCTGTTTTGGTTACTGTAGCCTTGCAGTATAGTTTGAAGTTAGGTAGCATGATGCCTCCAGCTTTGTTCTTTTTACTTAGGATTGTCTTGGCAATGTGGGCTCTTCTTTGGTTCCCTGTGGAATTTAAAGTAGTTTTTTTCCAATTCTGTGAAGAAACTCATTGATGGGGATGGCACTGAATCTATAAATTACCTTGGGCAGTATGACCATTTTCAAGATATTGATTCTTCCTATCCATGAGCATGGAATGTTCTTCCATTTGTTTGTGTCCTCTTTTATTTCACTGAGCAGTGGTTTGTAATTCTCCTTGAAGAGGTCCTTCACATCCCTTGTAAGTTGGATTCCTAGGTATTTTATTCTCTTTGTAGCAATTACAAATGGGAGTTCATTCATGATTTGGCTCTCTGTTTGTCTGTTAATGTTGTATAGGAATGCTTGTGATTTTTTTCACATTGATTTTGTATCCTGAGACTTTGCTGAAGTTGCTTATCAGCTTAAGGAGATTTTGGGCTGAGATGATGGGGTTTTCTAAATACATAGTCATGTCATCTGCAAACAGAGAAAATTTGACATCCCCTTTTCCTAATTTAATACCTTCATTTCTTTCTCTTGCCTGATTGCCCTGGTCAGAACTTCCAACATTATGTTGAATAGGAGCGGTGAGAGAGGGCATCCTTGTCTTGTACCCATTTTCAAAGGGAATGCTTCCAGTTTTTGAACATTCAGTATGACATAGGCTGTGGGTTTGTCATAAATAGCTCTTATTATTTTGAGATATGTTCCATCAATAACTAGTTTATTGAGAGCTTTTACCATGAAGGGCTGTTGAATTTTGTTGAAGGCCTTTTCTGCATCTATTGAGATAGTCATGTGGTTTTTGTCATTGGTTCTGTTTATGTGATGGATTACGCTGATTGATTTGTGTATGTTGAACCAGCCTTGCATCCCAGGGATGAAACCAACTTGATCGTGGTGGATAAGCTTTTTGATATGCTGCTGGATTTGATTTGCCAGTATTTTATTGAGGTTTTCACATCATTGCTCATCACAGATATTGACCTAAAATTCTCTTTTTTGTTGTTGTGTCTCTACCAGGCTTTGGTATGAGGATGATGTTGGCCTCATAAAATGAGTTAGGGAGTATGTATTTCTGTGGGATCAGTGGTGATATCCCCTTTATCAATTTTTATTGCATCTATTTGATTCTTCTCTCTTTTCTTCTTTATTAGTCTTGCTAGCAGTCTATTAATTTTGTTGACCTTTTCAAAAAACCAGCTCCTGGATTCATTGACTTTTTGAAGGGTTCCTTGTGTCTCTATCTCCTTCAGTTCTGCTCTGATCTTAGTTTCTTGCCTTCTGCTAGCTTTTGAATTTGTTTGCTCTAGTTCTCTAGTTCTTTTAATTGTGATGTTAGGATGTCAATTTTAGATATTTCCTGGTTTCTCCTGTGGGCATTTAGTGCCTTAAATTTCCCTCTACACACTGCTTTAAATATGTCCCAGAGATCCTGGTACATTATGTCTTTTTTCTCATTGGTTTCAAATAACCTCTTTATTTCTGCCTTCATGTCATTATTTAACCAGTAGTCATTCAGGAGCAAGTTGTTCAATTTCCATATAGTTGTGCAGTTTTGAGTGAGTTTCTTAATTCTGAGTTCTAATTTGCACTTTGGTCTGAGAGACAGTTTCTTGTGATTTCTGTTCTTTTATATTTGCTAAGGAGTGCTTTATTTCCAACTATGTGGTCAATTTTAGAATAAGTGCTATGTGGTGCTGAGAAAAAATGTATATTCTATTGATTTGGGGTGGAGAGTTCTGTATATGTCTACTAGGTCTGCTTGTTGCAAAGCTGAGTTCAGTTCCTGGATGTTCTTGTTAACCCTCTGTCTTGTTGATCTAATATTCACAGTGAGGTGTTAAAGTCTCCCATTATTATTGTGTGGGAGTCTAAGTCTCTTTGTATGTCTGTAAGGACTTGCTTTATGAATCTGGGTGCTCCTATATTGGTTGCATATATATTTAGGATAGTTAGCTCTTCCTGTTGAATTGATCCCTTTACCATTATGTAATGGCCTTCTTTGTCTCTGTTGTTATTTGTTGGCTTAAAGTCTGTTTTATCAGAGACTAGGATTGCAACCCCTGCTTTTTTTGCTTCCCATTTGCTTGGTAGATCTTCCTCCATCCCTTTATTTTGAGCCTATGTACATCTTTGCACGTGAGATGGGTCTCCTGAATTTAGCAAACTGATGGGTCTTGACTCTTTATCCAATTTGCCAGTCTGTGTCTTTTAATTGGGGCATTTAACCTATTTACATTTATGGATAATATTGTTACGTGTGAATTTGATCCTGTCATTATGATGTTTGCTGGTTATTTTGCCCGTTAATTGATGTGGTTTCTTCATAGCATCAGTGGTCTTTACAATTTGGCATGTTTTTGCAGTGGCTGGTACTGGTTGTTTCTTTCCATGTTTAGTGCTTCCTTCAGGAGGCTCTTGTAAGGCAGGCCTGGTGGTGACAAAATCTCTCAGCATTTGCTTGTCTGTAAAGGAATTTATTTCTCCTTCACTTATGAAGCTTAGTTTGGCTGGATATGAAATTCTGGGTTGAAAATTCTTTTCAGAATGTTGAATATTGGCCCCCACTCTCTTCTGGTTTGTAGGGTTTCTGCCAAGAGATCCGCTATTAGTCTGATGGACTTCCCTTTGTGGGTAACTCGACCTTTCTCTCTGGCTGCCCTTAACACTTTTTCCTTCATTTCAACCTTGGTGAATCTGACAATTATGTGTCCTAAGGTTACTCTTCTCAATGAGTTTCTTTGTGGTGTTCTCTGTATTTCCTGAATTTGAATGTTGGTCTACCTTGCTAGGTTGGGGAAGTTCTCCTGGATAATATCCTGAAGAGTGTTTTCCAACCGGTTCCATTCTCCCCATCACTTTCAGGTACACGAATCAAACATATATTTCATCTTTTCACATAGTCCCGTATTTCTTGGAGACTTTGTCCATTTCTTTTTACTCTTTTTTCTCTAACCTTGTCTTCTTGCCTTATTTCATTAATTTGATCTTCAATCACTGATACCCTTTCTTCCATGTGATCGAATCAGCTACTGAAGTTTGTGCATGTGTCACGACATTCTTGTGCCATGGTTTTCAGCTCTATCAAGTCATTTAAGGTCTTCTCTAGACTGTTTATTGTAGTTAGCCATTCATCTAAACTTTTTTCAAGGTTTTTAGCTTCCTTGCAATGGGTTAAAACATTCTCCTTTAGCTCGGAGAAGTTTGTTATTCCCGACATTCTGAAACCTACCTCTATCAACTTGTCAAAGTCGTTCTCTGTCCTGTTTTGTTCTGTTGCTGGCGAGGAGCTGCAATACTTCGGAGGGGAAAAGGTGCTCTGATTTTTAGAATTTCCTGCTTTCCTGCTCTGGTTTCTCCCCATCTTTGTGGTTTTTATCTACCTTTGGTCTTTGATGTTAGTGACCTACAGATGGGGTTTTGGTATAGATGAACTTTTTGTTGATGTTGATGCTATTTCTTTCTGTTTGTTAGTTTTCCTTCTAACAGGTCCCTCAGCTGCAGGTCTGTTGGAGCTTGCTGGAGTTTCACTCCAGACCCTGTTTGCCTGGATATCACCAGCAGGGGCTGCAGAACAGCAAATATAGCAGAACAGCAAATATTGCTGCCTGATTCTTTCTCTGGAAGTTTCGTCCCAAAGAGGAGCCACCTATATGAGGTGTCTCTTGGCCCCTACTGGGAAGTGTCTCCCAGTTAGGCTACACGGGGGTCAGGAACCCACTTGAGGCAGCAGTCTGTCCATTCTCAGAGTTCAAACACTGTGCTGGGAGAACCACTACCCTCTTCAGAGCTGTCAGACAGGGATGTTTAAGTCTGCAGAAGTTGTCTGCTGCCTTTTGTTTAGCTATGCCCTGCCCACACAGGTGAAGTCTAGAGGCAGTAGGCCTTGTGGAGCTGCAGTGGGTTCCACCTAGTTCGAGCTTCCTGGCCACTTTGTTTACCTACTCAAGCCTCAGTAATGGCAGACACCCCTCCCCAAGCCAGGCTGCAGCATCACAGATGGATCTCATACTGCTGCCCTAGCAGTGAGCAAGGCTCCATGAGCGTGGGACCCATCGAGCTAGGAACTGGAGAGAATCACCTTGTCTGCCAGTTGCTAAGACCTTGGGAAAAGCACAGTATTCAGGCAGGAGTGCCTCGTTTTTCCAGGTGGTCTGTCACAGCTTCCCTTGGCTATTAAAGGGAAATCCCCCGACCCCTTTTGCTTCCCGGGTGAGGCGATGCCCCACCCTACTTCAGCTTGCCTTCCGTGGGCTGCACCCACTGCCCGATCAGTCCCAGTGAGATGAACCGGGTACCTCAGTTGGAAATGCAGAAATCACCCATCTTCTGCGTCGATCACACTGGGAGCTGCAGACCAGAGCTCTTCCTATTTGGCCATCTACTTCTTCTCCACTGTTACTAAGTCCACAACACCATAGCTTTTTTCTAGACTTCTGCCAGGCTCCACCAATGGTTCAACCTGTATTCCTTCGGTATAATTTCTTTAAAATATGAATCAGAGAATGTCACTCTCTAGATTAGACCATTTAATGCCTCCAGTATGCTTAGAATGAAGTCAAATACCTTATCCTGTCTGACAAAGTCCCCCTAAACTGGATCCTACTATATCCTTATCCTCATCTTCGTTTACGGTCATCCTTCCCATTAAGCTTAAAACACATCATGTTCTCTTTTATAAAACTCGCTCCAGTCAGAGTCCTTTGGACCTGCTGTTTTCTCTGTGTGGAACCTGTCATTGTTACAGCTGGTTCCTTCTTGTGATCTGTGCCTATAATTAAATGCTACCTTTATATCTATGTTTATATTGCCATAAATGAAAGATACACTTAAGAGTAATTTTATAGTGGGTTTAATTATTTTACTTATAAGAATTCTGGAAGAAAGACAATTACAATGCTAGTTAATGACATAGCCCCATGATATCAAGGCAGTCATTAAGTTTCTCTGCTCATCTTCTACTTTCCTTTCCAGATTGTACCTCAGCTAACTTGAGAATTCAAGCATCATATCAGGGGTGAAAAGATGAGAATAGCACTCTTTTAGGAAAGAAGTACCAGGGGAATGACCGTTAGGTTGGCAATTAAAAATGCTGCTATAAAGACCCATGCACACGTATGTTTATTGTGGCACTATTCACAATAGCAAAGACTTGGAATCAACCCAAATGTCCATCAGTGACAGACTGGATTAAGAAAATGTGGCACATATACACCATGGAATACTATGCAGCCAATAAAAAAGGATGAGTTTGCATCCTTTGTAGGGACATGGATGCAGCTGGAAACCATCATTCTTAGCAAACTATCACAAGAACAGAAGACCAAACACCGCATGTTCTCACTCATAGGTGGGAACTGAACAATGAGATCACTTGGACACAGGAAGGGGAACATCACACACCGGGGCCTATCATGGGGAGGGGGGAGGGGGGAGGGATTGTATTGGGAGTTATACCTGATATAAATGACGAATTGATGGGTGCTGACGAGTTGATGGGTGCAGCACACCAACATGGCACAAGTATACATATGTAACAAACCTGCACGTTATGCACATGTACCCTAGAACTTAAAGTATAATAAAAAAATTAAAAATTAAAAATTAAAAAAAAAATTTAAAAAAAAGTTTGCCGTATTTCCTCAGAGAGAGAATCTCTGATAACTCAGTTTATAGTTGTACTC
Organism: Rhinopithecus roxellana; assembly: GCF_007565055.1. Taxonomy (NCBI): domain Eukaryota; kingdom Metazoa; phylum Chordata; class Mammalia; order Primates; family Cercopithecidae; genus Rhinopithecus; species Rhinopithecus roxellana. The sequence continues at coordinate 68,051,607 of NC_044554.1, forward strand.
AGCTGTTTTCAGCACATAATCCATTTTTATTTTTCTGCATAACATTTATGATCATTTGGCATTTTTAAAATTTTTTGTTTGTTGTTTTATTATCAGTATTCCCTCATTAAAACATAAACTGTGGATTGCCTATTTTCTTCGTAGTTTTATTTACAAGATCCAAGATAAATATAATAAATGTATTTGTCTTTTTGTGGCTAGCTGATTTTACTTAGCATGATGCCTTCAAGGTCCATCCATACTGTAGCATATGACAAGATTTCCTTCATTTTGAGGGCAAATAGTGTTCTGTTTCATGTGTATGATAAATTTTCTTTAACCAATGATCCATCAATGGACATTTGGGAAATACAAATCAAAACCACAATGAAATATCACCTCATACCCATTAGGATGGCTACTATAAAAAAAGAAAGACAAAAAAGTGTTGTTAAGTACGTGAAGAAATTAGAACTCTTGTATACTATTGGTGAGAATATAAAATAGTATAGCTGCCATGGAAAATAATATAGTCATACCTCAAAAGACTACAAATAAAACTACCATGTGATCCAGTAATCCCACTTCTGGGATTACTTTCTATGGATATATATATATCCATAGAAATTGAAAGCAGGATATCAAAGAAGATTCATATACCTATATTCACAGCAGTTTTGTTCATCATAGCCAAAAGATTAAAGCAATCCTTCATGTCTTTTCATGGCAAAACAGCTTATTTCTTTTAATCACTGAATAACATTACACTATATGGGTGTACTACAGTTTATTTATTCACTTTATTGAAGGACATTTTAGTTGTTTTCAGGATTAGGCCATAACATATAAAGCTGATATACATGTTTGTGTGTGAGTTTTTGTATGGACATAAAGTTTTCAAGTAATTTGAGTGAATACCAATCCACCAGATTCCCAGATATTATGGTAAGATTATTTTTAACATTATGAAAAACTATTATCTTCCTAAGTGGCAGTACCATTTTACATTTCTACCAGGAAAAAAAAAACCAAAAAAAACAAAAACAAAAACAGAGAGGGCTCCTGTTGGTCCCCATCCTCACCAGTATTTTGTGTTGGCAGCATCTGGGATTTTAGTCATTGTAATAAGCATTTAATGCTATCTAACTTGGTTTTAATTTACAATACCATAAAGAGGCATGATGTTGAGCATCTGCCCTGATGATTATTTGCTAACTCTATATTTTATTTAGTAAGGTGTCTGTTTAGATCTTTTGCCCATTTTTTCATTTTTTTTTCTTATTGTTAAGTTGTAAGAGTTCTTTGTATATATTGGATACAAATCCTTTGTTTGATATGTGCTTTGGAAAAATATTCTCCTAATTTATGGCTTTTCTCTTTATTCCCTCAGCAGTGTCTTTTTCATTTACATATAGGTCTGTGATGCATTTGAGTTAATTTTTGTAAAAGGTGTAAGCTCTGTGTCAATTTATTTTTGTTTGCAGGTAGACGTCCAGTTGTTCCAATGTCATGTATGTAAAAATCTACCTTTGATCCTTTGTCAAAGATATATTTATATGCATGAAGTTATGTCTGGGTTCTCTATTCTGTTGCATTAATTTATGTGTGTTTTCTTTAGCTAATACCACAAGGTTTTCATTACTGTAGTTTTATAGTAAGTTTTGAAGTTGGATAGTCACCTATGTTTCTCTGTCTTCAGTATGATGGTGGCTATTACGAGTGACAATTATATGTAAACTTTCTAATCAGTTTGTCAATATCCACAAAATGGCTTCCTGGGATTTTGACTGGGTTGCATCGAATCCTGAGATCAATTTCAGAGAAATTGAAGTTTTAACAATCTCAAGTGTTCCTATCCACATTTTTAGTATATATCTCCATTTATTTAGACCATATTTATCTCTAAGTGTGTTTTTTTCTTTGGTCTTAATATAAATATCATTGTGTTTGTTATTTCAAATTCCAATTGCTCATTATTGATACATAAGAAAGCAATAGACTTTTCTATATGAACCTTGTGTACTATAAACTTTTATAATCTTTTATTAGTGCTAGAGGTTTTTTTGGTTCATATGTTGGGAATTTTTTACATACTCATGTAATATATGAACAAAAAAAGGCTTTATTTTTTTCTTCCCAATCTGTATACATCTTTTTCTTGTCTTATGGCCTTAGAATTTCCAGTATTAGACTGAATAGAAATGGTGAGAGGAAGATTGATTTGTTCCTATTTTAAGCAGAAACCAGCTAGTTACTCACCATTAAATATGATGTTAGCTGTAGTTTTGCAGGGGGTGGGGGAGTTGAAGATTTTTTTCTATCAAATTGAGTATGTTTTACTCTATTCCTAGTTTGCTGAGAGTTTTTATCATAAATGGATGTTGGACTGTGTAATTTTTTATGTAGCTCTATTGCTATCATCAAATGTTTTCTAGCCTGTTGATGCAACCAACTGCATTAATTGATTATTGAATTTTGAACCAGCCTTGCACAACTGGAATGAATCACCTTGGTCTTCATGTATAATTCTTAATATACATTCTTGGATTCTATTTGCTAATATTTTGTTGAGGACGTTTGCATATATGTTCATGTGAGACATTGGTCTGTAGCTTTCCTTTTCTATTATGTCTTTTTCTGGTTTTGGTATTAGGATATTGCTGGCCTCATAGGAAGAATTAGGAGATATTTTCTCTGATTCTATTTTTGAAAGAGATTATAGATCATTGGTATCACTCGTTCTTTTAATGTTTGGTGTAAGTCATCAGGGTCATCTGCTGCTTTCTGTTTTAAAAGATTAATTACTGATTGAATTGATTTAATAGGCATAGACCTGTTCTGATTATCTACTTCTCCTTTGTGGGTTTTCGTATATTGTGTCTTCAATAAATTCGTTCATTTTATCTATATTACCAAATTTATGGTAGAAGACTTCTTCATAATATTCCTTTATATTTCTAGTGTCTTTGGGATCTGTAGTGAAGGCCCCTTTTTCATTTAAGAGGTTAGTGATCTGTGTCCTCTATATTTTTTATTTTGTTAGTCTGGCTACACATTGACCAATTTTATTGATTTTCTTCAAAGTATTAGCTACTGGGTTCATTAATTTTCTCTATTGTTTTCAATATTTTTTATTTTTTGCAATAATTTTTACCTTTTCTTTTCTTCTGCCTACTTTGGATTTAATTTGATCTTCTTTTTCTAGTTTCCTCAGACAGAAGGTTAGATTATTAATTTTAAATTTTTTTTCTTTTTAATATATGCAGTCATTGCTGTTGATTTTCTCTATGGAGATTTTGTTTTCAATGTCATTGGTCTCTGCTCTAATTTTTATTGTATCTTCTCTTTTGCTTACTTTGGATTTACTTTTTTCCTTACTTTGGATTTACTTTTTTCTTTATTTTTTCTAGTTTCCTACAGTGAAAGTCTATATGATTGATTTTAGATAGTTCTATTTTCTATTAAATGCTATAAATTATTTTCTAAGGACTACTTTTGCTGCAACCCAAAAATTTTGATACACTGTGTTTTCATTTTCATTTTAAAAGCATTAGTTAAAATACTTTTAAAATTTTCCTTGAGATTTAACTCTTTGACCCATGTGTTATATGTTGTTTAATCTCCAAGTATTGGGGCATTTTCCAGTTCTCTGCCTGTTACCGATTAATAGTTTAATTCTATTTTGTTCTGGGAGTAGATACTGTATGATTTCTATTTAGTTAGATTTGTTACAGTGTATTTTATATGCCAGAATGTGTTCTGTCTTGATGAATGTTTCATGTGAGCATAAGAATAATGTGTCTTCTGGTATCATTTAATGAAGTATCCTATTAGTGTCAATTACATCCAATCGATGCTAATGCTGTTCAGTTTAGCAATATCATTATTGATTTTCTGCCTGCTGAATCTGTTAATTACCAATAGAAAGATGTTTTTACCTCCAAATGTAATAGTGGATTTGTCTATTCTCGCAGTTGTGTAAGTTTTTGCCTCAAGTTGTTTAATATGATTTTGTTAGGAAAATACAGCTTAGGTGTTGTTGTTATCTTGGGAAATAGATCCCTTTATTATTATGTGATGCCCCTCTTTATCGCTCATATTTTCCTAGCTATAAACTTTAATTTATCTGAAATTAGCATAGCTACTCCAGCTTTCTTTTGATTAATGTTACTATAGTATATCTTTCTCCATCATTTCACTTTTAGTTTATCCGTATCTGTAAAATTAAAGTGGATTTCTTGTAGATGACATATAGTTAGGTCTTGCTTCTCTATCCACTCTGACAGTCTTTCTTTCTTTCTTTCTTTCTTTCTTTCTTTCTTTCTTTCTTTCTTTCTTTCTTTCTTTCTTTCTTTCTTTCTTTCTTTCTTTCTTTCTTTCTTTCTTTCTTTCTTTCTTTCTTTTTGAGACGGAGTCTCGCTCTGTCTCCCAGACTGAAGTGCAGTGGCCCAATCTCAGCTCACTGCAAGCTCCGCCTCCCGGGTTCACGCCATTCTCCTGCCTCAGCCTCCCGAGTAGCTGGGACTACAGGCGCCCGCCACCTCGCCCAGCCAGTTTCTTTTTTTTTTTTTTTTTTTTTTTTTTTTTTGTAGTTTTTAGTAGAGACGGGGTTTCACCGTGTTAGCCAGGATGGTCTCGATCTCCTGACCTCGTGATCTGCCCGTCTCGGCCTCCCAAAGTGCTGGGATTACAGGCTTGAGCCACCGCGCCCGGCCCAGTCTTTCTTTTAATAGGTGTAAGTAGAACATGAAAGTTAACATTAATATGGTTGGACTCATATCTACTGTATTCATTCCTGTTTCCTACTTGTTGCCCTTGTTCTTTGTTTCTTTTTTTTTTTTTTTTAATATTACTCTATTTCTCTTTCTTCTCTGGTTTTCATTGAGTATTTTATATAATTCCATTGTTTCTCTTCTTTAGCATATGAACTAAACAGTTTTAAAAAATTTTAACGGCTGCTCTAGAGTTTGCAATATACAAGGGTCTTCAAAAAGTTCATGGAAAATGCGTATTGTAAATAAACTATGCATGGATTTCAATTTTTTGCACTAAAATAAACTTGGGCTAATATGTTATAACATATCTGAACAGGATCTAGTTGGTGGCACTAGAAAAATTAGACAATAGTTTGAAAAGAGGCCATACCAAAGCAACATGTGTCCTGCTAAATCTGAAGCAAGAACAAACATCAAATTTATGGTGAAAGTTGGTTAGAGGAATGGCGAAATCCACTGAAGCTTTATGAAAAGTTAATGGTAAAAATGGCCCAAAGAAATCAGCAGTCTACAAATAGACAACTCATTTGAAGAAGTGGTGAAATGAAGTCGAAGATGTTGAAGATGAAGCCTGACCTTCCAGACTATACACATCAAATTTTTAGGAAAATGTTAATCTTGTTTGTGCCTTAATTGAAGAGGAGTGACAATAGCACCAAAAATAGTCAAGAAATCTCAGTTGGTTAGCTTACACAATCCTCACTGAAAAAGTAAAGTTAAGCAAACTTTCCACTCAGTGGGTGCCTAAATTGTTGTGCACAGATCAGCAGCAGACAAAAGCAGAGCTTTCAATGGAAATTTTAAACAAGTATGATCAAGATCCTGAAGAATTTCTTTAAATAATTGAAACAGGAGATGAAACAAGGCTTTATCAGTATGATCCTGAAGACAAAACACAATCAAAGCAACCGCTACCAAGAGGTAAAAGTGTTCCAGTTAAGGTAAAAGTGGACCGGTCAAGAGCAAAGGTCCTGGCAACAGTTGTGTGAGATGCTCAAGATATTTTGTTTTTGACATTCTGGAGGGCTAAAAAATGAAAACATCTGCTCATTTCGAGAATGCTTATTGTGAGAGTGTTTTGAGAAAGTTAGCCAAGGTTTTAGCAGAAAAATGCCCAGGAAAGCTTCACCAGAGAGTCCTTCTCTATGACAACAATGCTCTTCCTCATTCCTTTCATCAAAAAAGAGCAATTTTTGAGAGTTGTGGTGGGAAGTCATTAGGCATTGAACCTACAGTCCTGAAGTAGCTTCTGCTGACTTATTTTTCTTTCCTAATGTGAACAAATCCTTGAAGGGTGCCTATTTCTCTTCAGTTGATAATATTTAAAAACTGCATTTACATCATTAAGTTGCCAGGGTTCACAATTCTTCAGGAATGGACTAAATAGCTGGTATCATCACTTACAAAAGTTTCTTGTATTTGATGAAAAATAAAATTGATTTTTTTAATTTTTATCTTTTAATTCCATTTTTTATAAAATTTGAAGTGTCCTCATATTTACAACAATTCCAAGTTTACTTTCAAATAATACTTTGCTGCTTCATACACAGTACAGGTTCTTATAGTGGATATTCTCAATTCATCTCTCTTCTCTTTTATGACATTGCCATCATTTATCTTAATAAAATGCAAACTATAATTCCTGACTACATTGTTGTTATCAATATCTTAGATTATTTCTCAATAAGGAAAATTGTTCTACCATTATTTATTCTTTCTCTAACATTCTTTCGTTTTTTTATATAGATCAAAGTTTCTGACCTACATAATTTTCCTTCTCTCTGAAAAAAAAAAATTATTTCAACATTTTTGGCAATGCAAGTCTACCAGTGACAAATTCCTTCAATTGTTGTTGGTCTGGGATAATATTTTTCTTTCATTCTGAAGAATAATTTCAACAGGTGCAGAATTCCAGGTTGGTGTTTTTTCTCTTTTAACACTTTAAATATGTCATTCTACTCTTCTCTTGTTTTTCACTCTACTTCTTCTTTTAAAACAGGTCTAATATGATTATTATCTGTGTTCTGCTGTAGATAAGGAACATTTTTCCTCTGGGTTCTTTCAAAATTTTCTCTTTCTCTTTGTCTTCCTGAAGTTTGAATATATCAGGGCGAATTTTCGTTTTCAGTTTTTGTTTTGTTGTTGTGGTGATGGTGGTTGTTTTGGTGTTAATCCCATTTGATATTCTCTGACCTCTAGATCTGTGGCTTGGTATCTGTCATTAATTTTTCAGAAATTTTCAGTCATTATTACTTCAAATGTTTGTCTTTTTCTTTCTTTATTTCCTTCTCCTTCTGGTATTCCAGTTACACATCTGTTACATTATACCTTTGATAATTGTTCCACAGTGTTTGTATATTCTCTTCTACTTTATTATTTTGTTTCTTTTGACATAATTTTTTCTCTTTGGTTTTGAATTTGAGAAATTTCTATTGACATCGTTTTAAGCTCAGTGACTTTTTTCTAGTCTATGTCCAATCTACTGATGAGTCTGTCAAGAGCATTTTACATTTTGGGGGGTTGTTGTTTTTAATTTTCTAACATTTTCTTTCAATTCTTAATTGTGGTTTTTATCTCCCTGCTTACATTACTCAGTTCTTCTTTCATGTTTTTCACTTTTTCTATTACAACTCTCAGCACATTAATTATAGTAATTTAAAATTCCAGGTCTAATGATTTTTAAATCTCTGCCATACCTAAGCCTGGTTCTGATGCTTGATTTTTCACTTCAGACTTTTGTTTTTAAGGATGGCCTTTCTTTTTCACAGCTAAACATAATTAACAAGTAAAAGAAACAGAAAAATAGGTCTTTAATGTGAGGTTTTATGTTTATCTTGCCAGAAAGTAGGCTAGCTTACTGTTCGTTCTAGCTAAATATGTTAGGTGCTAAAATTTCCCTGAGCATCAATGGTTTTGTTTTTCTTTTTTTCTGTAGGTTTCCCTAGATACTTATTCTTAAATAAAATTTGAGGCTTGCAATTCTTTAAGTTGGAGGTCCTTATTATTATTTAGTTGCCTCATTGGTGTGTTGATAAGTTGTGGGGGGAAAGGAAGTATTCTATTGACCTATAAAACCAGTGGTAGCTCTAGTGGTAGAATTATGATCCTGGGTTTCTGCTTTTGCTAAACTGTGATTCTCTTTATTCACTTGTCTCTCCAGTTTTCAGAGTGTCAGCTTGTCCTGTGCTGTCAATTTTCTGAGGAATCTAAAAAGAGTTATTGGTATTAAGTTTGCTTAGTCTTTCCTTGTTGTGAGTGTGGGAGTCAAAACTTCCAAGCTCTTTGCACATAAGGCCAGAAACTAGAAGTTTCTTGGATACTTTTTTGGGGTAAAATTTTTCTAAAGTCTTCTCAAAGAATATATGCAATAACATATGTTAAATCTCTTTGTGTAGGAGGGCATTTTTGTGGAATTTCAATGCATTTTGCTGAAAAATTGTAAGTAGATTTTTAGTATATGAGTTTATTTTTCTTGCACATTAGTAGAAAATAGCTATGGAAACATATTATCAGTCAAAGTTCTTAATTACAGAGAAAAGAATCTAGTCAACTTAAACAGAAAAATGCTTAATAAACAACATTAACACAGGGTCTTCAATACCGGAGATGCTCTCAGGACCAAAGGAATCATGAAATAGAGAGTCAGCAATAATGCTAACTTCACACCATGCCTACTTAGAAAATAGCTATGGAAACATATTATCAGTCAAAGTTCTTAATTACAGAGAAAAGAATCTAGTCAATTTAAACAGAAAAATGCTTAATAAACAACATTAACACAGGGTCTTCAATACCAGAGATGCTCTCAGGACCAAAGGAATCATGAAATAGAGAGTCAGCAATAATGCTAACTTCACACCATGCCTACTGTGAAGTTTTAACAGAAATGGCATAGCTACTCCCACACATGGCTTAATTTATGACTTTATAAACTGAATATTGACTGGGTGGGGTGATCCATGCCTGTAATCCCAACACTCTGGGAGGCTGAGGTGGGCAGATCACTTGAGGTCACAGGCTTGAGACCAGCCCGGCCAACATGTTGAAACCTGTCTCTACCAAAAGATACAAAAATTAGCCGGGTGTGATGGTGTGTGCCTGTAGTCCCAGACACTCGGGAGGCTGAGGTGGGAGAATTGCTTGAACCCAGGAGGTGGAGGCTGCAGTGAGCCAAGATATGACACTACACTCCAGCCTTGGGGACAGGGTGAGACCCTGTCTCAAAAAGATTTAAAAAAAAAAAAAAAAACCTCTATATCAGTGAACTTTCTGCAGTTGAAATGTAGCAATCACAAGAATCTGTCATCATAAGTGACAGAAAATTCAATCATTGTTCACATGGCTGCTACTCCAACAGCTTACTTTTGACTTCAAGTCTGATTCAAGATTCAGCCCAAATGCAGAATAAAGAGTCTGGGATATTAAATATTTAGTTTTTATCCTCCATACTGCCACATCAATTATCAGTTTACACCATAAGTCAGAAAAAAAGGTATGACATCAAATATTCCTCATATTTTTAAAGTAAATGTTGTGAGATTATAGTATTAATAACAGAAATACTGCTGAAATAAATTGGACTAAGAAATTTTGACTGGATTATTTAAATGTGCTTTTTTATTTATTTGCTCCAAGCTTTCCTAGGTTGTTAATACAAATTGTATCCATGTACTCATTTACTTTGAATTTGGTAATTTCCGTACACTCATCAACTCATGCAAAAGTTGCTCTTTCTGTAACACCTTCCACAATATTTCTGGAAACTTTTTCAGTGCATAATCTATCTCTCATTGCTCCCATTTTCCATGTTGTCCTGCTACCAGGATCTCCTGCCTCCTGCCTCAACCCCACAGGGCCACTTAATATTCTTGTGCCTCCAGAGCTCAGCAGCCTCTTTCTTTTTTTTTTGTTTTGTTTTGTTTTGTTTTGTTTTGTTTTTTATTATACTTTAAGTTCTAGGGTACATGTGCATAACGTGCAGGTTTGTTACATATGTATACTTATGCCATGTTGGTGTGCTGCACCCATCAACTCGTCAGCACCCATCAATTCATCATTTATATCATGTATAACTCCCCAATGCAATCCCTCCCTCCTCCCCTCTCCCCCCTCCCCATGATAGGCCCCAGTGCGTGATGTTCCCCTTCCCGAGTCCAAGTGATCTCATTGTTCAGTTCCCACCTATGAGTGAGAACATGCGGTGTTTGGTTTTCTGTCCTTGTGACAGTTTGCTAAGAATGATGGTTTCCAGCTGCATCCATGTCCCTACAAAGGACGCAAACTCATCCTTTTTTATGGCTGCATAGTATTCCATGGTGTATATGTGCCACATTTTCTTAATCCAGTCTGTCACAGATGGACATTTGGGTTGATTCCAAGTCTTTGCTATTGTGAATAGTGCCGCAATAAACATACGTGTACATGTGTCTTTGTAGTAGAATAATTTATAATCCTTTGGGTATATACCCAGTAGTGGGATGGCTGGCTCATATGGTACATCTAGTTCTAGATCCTTGAGGAATTGCCATACTGTTTTCCATAATGGTTGAACTAGTTTACAATCCCACCAACAGTGTAAAAGTGTTCCTATTTCTCCACATCCTCTCCAACACCTGTTGTTTCCTGACTTCTTAATGATTGCCATTCTAACTGGTGTGAGATGGTATCTCATTGTGGTTTTGATTTGCATTTCTCTGATGGCGAGTGACAATGAGCATTTTTTCATGTGTCTGTTGGCTGTATGAATATCTTCTTTTGAGAAATGTCTGTTCATATCCTTTCCCCACTTTTTGATGGGGTTGTTTGTTTTTTTCTCGTATATTTGTTTGAGTTCTCTGTAGATTCTGGATATTAGCCCTTTGTCAGATGAGTAGATTGCAAAAATTTTCTCCCATTCTGTAGGTTGCCTGTTCACTCTGATGGTAGTTTCTTTTGCTGTGCAAAAGCTCTTTAGTTTAATTAGATCCCATTTGTCAATTTTTGCTTTTGCTGCCGTTGCTTTTGGTGTTTTAGACATGAAGTCCTTGCCCATGCCTATGTCCTGAATGGTACTACCTAGATTTTCTTCTAGGGTTTTTATGGTATTAGGTCTAACATTTAAGTCTCTAATCCATCTTGAATTAATCTTCGTATAAGGGGTAAGGAAAGGATCCAGTTTCAGCTTTCTACTTATGGCTAGCCAATTTTCCCAGCACCATTTATTAAATAGGGAATCCTTTCCCCATTTCTTGTTTCTCTCAGGTTTGTCAAAGATCAGATGGCTGTAGATGTGCGGTATTATTTCTGAGGACTCTGTTCTGTTCCATTGGTCTATATCTCTGTTTTGGTACCAGTACCATGCTGTTTTGGTTACTGTAGCCTTGTAGTATAGTTTGAAGTCAGGTAGCGTGACGCCTCCAGCTTTGTCCTTTTGACTTAGGATTGTCTTTGCAATGCGGGCTCTTTTTTGGTTCCATATGAACTTTAAAGCAGTTTTTTCCAATTCTGTGAAGAAACTCATTGGTAGCTTGATGGGGATGGCATTGAATCTATAAATAACCTTGGGGAGTATGGCCATTTTCACGATATTGATTCTTCCTATCCATGAGCATGGTATGTTCTTCCATTTGTTTGTGTCCTCTTTTATTTCACTGAGCAGTGGTTTGTAGTTCTCCTTGAAGAGGTCCTTGACATCCCTTGTAAGCTGGATTCCTAGGTATTTTATTCTCTTTGAAGCAATTGTGAATGGAAGTTCATTCCTGATTTGGCTCTCTGCTTGTCTGTTACTGGTGTATAAGAATGCTTGTGATTTTTGCACATTAATTTTGTATCCTGAGACTTTGCTGAAGTTGCTTATCAGCTTAAGGAGATTTTGGGCTGAGACGATGGGGTTTTCTAAATATACAATCATGTCATCTGCAAACAGGGACAATTTGACTTCTTCTTTTCCTAACTGGATACCCTTGATTTCTTTCTCTTGCCTGATTGCCCTAGCCAGAACTTCCAACACTATGTTGAATAGGAGTGGTGAGAGAGGGCATCCCTGTCTTGTGCCAGTTTTCAAAGGGAATTTTTCCAGTTTTTGTCCATTCAGTATGATATTAGCTGTGGGTTTGTCATAAATAGCTCTTATTATTTTGAGGTACGTTCCATCAATACCGAATTTATTGAGCATTTTTAGCATGAAGGGCTGTTGAATTTTGTCAAAAGCCTTTTCTGCATCTATTGAGACAATCATGTGGTTCTTGTCTTTGGTTCTGTTTATATGCTGGATTACGTTTATTGATTGGCGAATGTTGAACCAGCCTTGCATCCCAGGGATGAAGCCCACTTGATCATGGTGGATAAGCTTTTTGATGTGCTGCTGAATCCGGTTTGCCAGTATTTTATTGAGAATTTTTGCATCAATGTTCATCAGGGATATTGGTCTAAAATTCTCTTTTTTTGTTGTGTCTCTGCCAGGCTTTGGTATCAGGATTATGTTGGCCTCATAAAATGAGTTAGGGAGGATTCCCTCTTTTTCTATTGATTGGAATAGTTTCAGAAGGAATGGTACCAGCTCCTCCTTGTACCTCTGGTAGAATTCAGCTGTGAATCCATCTGGTCCTGGACTTTTTTTGGTGGGTAGGATATTAATTGTTGCCTCAATTTCAGAGCCTGCTCTTGGTCTATTCAGGGATTCAACTTCTTCCTGGTTTAGCCTTGGGAGAGTGTAAGTGTCCAGGAAATTATCCATTTCTTCTAGATTTTCTAGTTGATTTGTGTAGAGGCATTTATAGTATTCTCTGATGGTAGTTTGTATTTCTGTGGGGTCAGTGGTGATATCCCCTTTATCATTTTTTATTGCATCTATTTGATTCCTCTCTCTTTTCTTCTTTATTAGCCTTGCTAGCGGTCTGTCAATTTTGTTGATCTTTTCAAAAAACCAACTCCTGGATTCATTGATTTTTTGGAGGGTTTTTTGTGTCTCTATCTCCTTCAGTTCGGCTCTGATCTTAGTTATTTCTTGCCTTCTGCTAGCTTTTGAATGTGTTTGCTCTTGCCTCTCTAGTTCTTTTAATTGTGATGTTAGAGTGTCAATTTTAGATCTTTCCTGCTTTCTCTTGTGGGCATTTAGTGCTATAAATTTCCCTCTACACACTGCTTTAAATGTGTCCCAGAGATTCTGGTATGTTGTATCTTTGTTCTCATTGGTTTCAAAGAACATCTTTATTTCCGCTTTCATTTCGTTATGTACCCAGTAGTCATTCAGGAGCAGGTTGTTCAGTTTCCATGTAGTTGAGCGGTTTTGATTGAGTTTCTTAGTCCTGAGTTCTAGTTTGATTGCACTGTGGTCTGAGAGACAGTTTGTTATAATTTCTGTTCTTTTACATTTGCTGAGGAGGGCTTTACTTCCAATTATGTGGTCAATTTTGGAATAAGTGCGATGTGGTGCTGAGAAGAATGTATATTCTGTTGATTTGGGGTGGAGAGTTCTATAGATGTCTATTAGGTCCGCTTGGTGCAGAGATGAGTTCAATTCCTGGATATCCTTGTTAACTTTCTGTCTCGTTGATCTGTCTAATGTTGACAGCGGAGTGTTGAAGTCTCCCATTATTATTGTATGGGAGTCTAAGTCTCTTTGTAAGTCTCTAAGGACTTGCTTTATGAATCTGGGTGCTCCTGTATTGGGTGCATATATATTTAGGAGAGTTAGCTCTTCCTGTTGAATTGATCCCTTTACCATTATGTAATGGCCTTCTTTGTCTCTTTTGATCTTTGATGGTTGAAAGTCTGTTTTATCAGAGACTAGGATTGCAACCCCTGCTTTTTTTTGTTCTCCATTTGCTTGGTAGATCTTCCTCCATCCCTTTATTTTGAGCCTATGTATGTCTCTGCATGTGAGATGGGTCTCCTGAATACAGCAGACTGATGGGTCTTGACTCTTTATCCAGTTTGCCAGTCTGTGTCTTTTAATTGGAGCATTTAGTCTATTAACATTTAAGGTTAATATTGTTATGTGTGAACTTGATCCTGCCATTATGATATTAACTGGTTATTTTGCTCGTTAGTTTATGCAGTTTCTTCCTAGCCTCGATGGTCTTTACATTTTGGCATGTTTTTGCGATGGCTGGTACCGGTTGTTCCTTTCCATGTTTAGGGCTTCCTTCAGGGTCTCTTGTAAGGCAGGCCTGGTGGTGACAAAATCTCTAAGCATTTGCTTATCTGTAAAGGATTTTATTTCTCCTTCACTTATGAAACTTAGTTTGGCTGGATATGAAATTCTGGGTTTAAAATTCTTTTCTTTAAGAACGTTGAATATTGGCCCCCACTCTCTTCTGGCTTGTAGAGTTTCTGCCGAGAGATCTGCTGTTAGTCTGATGGGCTTCCCTTTGTGGGTAACCCGACCTTTCTCTCTGGCTGCCCTTAAGATTTTTTCCTTCATTTCAACTTTGGTGAATCTGGCAATTATGTGTCTTGGAGTTGCTCTTCTGGAGGAGTATCTTTGTGGCGTTCTCTGTATTTCCTGAATTTGAATGTTGGCCTGCCCTACTAGGTTGGGGAAGTTCTCCTGGATGATTTCCTGAAGAGTGTTTTCCAACTTGGTTCCATTTTCCCCCTCACTTTCAGGCACCCCAATCAGGCGTAGATTTAGTCTTTTTACGTAATCCCATACTTCTTGCAGGCTTTGCTCATTTCTTTTTCTTCTTTTTTCTTTTGGTTTCTCTTCTCGCTTCATTTCATTCATTTGATCTTCAATCACTGATACTCTTTCTTCCAGTTGATCAAGTCGGTTACTGAAGCTTGTGCATTTGTCACGTATTTCTCGTGTCATGGTTTTCATCTCTGTCATTTCGTTTATGATCTTCTCTGCATTAATGAGTCTAGCTGTCAATTCTTCCACTCTTTTTTCAAGATTTTTAGTTTCTTTGCGCTGGGTACGTAATTCCTCCTTTAGCTCTGATAAGTTTGATGGACTGAAGCCTTCTTCTCTCCTCTTGTCCAAGTCATTCTCTGACCAGCTTTGATCCGTTGCTGGCGATGGGCTGCGCTCCTTTGCAGGGGGAGATGCGCTCTTATTTTTTGAATTTCCAGCTTTTCTGCCCTGCTTCTTCCCCATCTTTGTGGTTTTATCTGTCTCTGGTCTTTGATGGTGGTGACGTACTGATGGGGTTTTGGTATAGGTGTCCTTCCTGTTTGATAGTTTTCCTTCTGACAGTCAGAAGGACTGTCTGTTGGTCTGTTGGAGATTGCTTGAGGTCCACTCCAGACCCTGTTTGCCTGGGTATCAGCAGCCGAGGTTGCCGAAGATAGAATATTGCTGAACAGTGAGTGTACCTGTCTGATTCTTCCTTTGGAAGTTTCCTCTCAGGGGTGTACTCCACCCTGTGAGGTGTGGGGTGTCAGACTGCCCCTAGTGGGGGATTTCTCCCAGCTAGGCTACTCAGGGGTCAGGGACACACCTGAGCAGGCAGTCTGTCCGTTCTCAGATCTCAACCTCCACGTTGGGAGATCCACGGCTCTCCCCAAAGCTGTCAGACAGAGTCGTTTGCGTCTGCACCGGCTCCCACTACTTCCCCTGTTGGTCTTCAGCTGTGCGCTGTCCCCAGAGGTGGAGACTACAGAGACAGGCAGGCTTCCTTGAGCTGCTGTGAGCTCCACCCAGTTGGAGCTTCCCAGTGGCTTTGTTTACCTACTTAAGCCTCAGCAATGGCGGGCGCCCCTCCCCCAGCCTCGCTGCTGCCTTGCGGATAGATCGCGGCAGACTGCTGTGTTAGCAGTGAGGGAGGCTTCGTGGGCGTGGGACCCTCCCGGCCAGGTGTGGGATATATTCTCCTGGTGTGCCTGTATGCTTACAGCGCAGTATTGGGGTGGGAGTTACCCGATTTTCCAGGTATTGTGTGTCTCAGTTCCCCTGGCTAGGAAAACGGATCCCCTTCCCCCTTGCGCTTCCAGGTGAGGCGATGCCTCGCCCTGCTTCAGCTCTCGCTGGTCAGGCTGCAGCAGCTGACCAGCACCGATTGTCCGGCACTTCCTAGTGTGATGACCCCAGTACCTCAGTTGAAAATGCAGAAATCACCGGTCTTCTGTGTCGCTCGCGCTGGGAGTTGGAGACTGGAGCTGTTCCTATTCGGCCATCTTGCTCCGCCCCCCCTCACAGCCTCTTTCAAAGTGGAAAGATCAGTTCTGTCCCATCTGCTGTAGATTCTAATCTTGTTCATTTTTAACATCATTTCTGAGACCATTAATATGTTAAGGAGATTAATAAGACGATTATTTTAGTTTAAATATGATTCTTCCCAAGAAATACAGGTGTGTCTTGTCATGAACTCAAGTAGAATTCCCCAGTTTATTCTGAGAAAAATGATGCTCTACGCACTTTCAGTCTGTTAGTGAATTTGGCTTATTTTACTTGAAACAAACTACCTTACAAAGAGATCTCTCCAGGGACACCTCACACTCCTGTAGCTGGATCTGTCACCTTTATCCTGTTGTCCCTACCACTTCACCAGCAATAGTAGCATATACCTAAATCACAAATATGGAGACATATAGTATTTTACCAGTTGACTCCTAGAGCCCTATGTAAATCAGTAAGGCAAATACATCCTTTACAAGAAGAGGTTCACCTGATGTGTTCTAATGTGGATACTAACTTAACAGGTTTCCAATTACCTAAACTGATTTTAGCTGCTTTATTCCAATTGTTTCAGTCCTATGGAGAGTCACCAGCCTGGTGTGGTGTCTCACACCAGTAATCCAAGCAATTTGGGAGGCTGAGGCCTGTGGATCACTTGAGGTCAGGAATTCGAGATCAGCCTGGCCAACACAGTGAAACCCCATCTCTACTAAAAATACAAAAATTAGCTGCGCATGGTGGTGCACACCTGTAATTTCAGTTACTCCAGAGGCTGAGGAATGAGAATTGCTTGAACCCGGAGGCAGAGGCTGCAGTGAGCCAAGATTATGCCACTGTACTCCAGCCTGGGTGATGGAGCAAGATTCTGTCCCCCTGCCCACCAAAAAAAAAGATTACTATTTAGTCATTTAAACATTTGATAATATTTATTTAAATAATTGGTATTTATTGAGCACCTCATATATTCTAGCACACAGACCTATCATTTTCATTCAAAACTCTCTAAATGCTCTAGATTGCATCACTTTACTCATCATATTCTTTTTCCTGGCTCATTTCTTTTTTGAGAATAATCTTGTTACAAACTTAGTGGTATTAAAAATACTTATTGATCACTTTTTGTTTTCCTGGCATTGATAAGTTGTTAATAATGGAATTGTGTATGTTTATAACACATGGGGGAGGAGAAAAGCAGAAATTTTATAATTTGGTGATGAACCTGAATGGAATGGAAGAGAATCAGAGCCTTGTTAAGCAAAAGAAGGAAAATAATAAAGAATAAATTGGTTTCCTTATCTGCTCAATGATAGAATATTTGAATGTTATACTCAAAGACCTATATTAGGCTGGGTGTGTTGGCTCACGCCTGTAATCCCAACACTTTGGGAGACCGAGGTGGGTGGATCACCTGAGGTCAGGAGTTCAAGACCAGCCTGGCCAACATGGAGAAACTCCATCTCTACTAAAAATACAAAAATTAGCCAGGCATGATGGTGTGCACCTGTAATCCCAGCTTCTAGGGGGGTTGAGGCAGGAGGATAGCTTGAACCTGGGAGGCGGATGTTGCAGTGAGCCAAGATCGCGGCACTTAACTTCAGCCCGGGCAAGAGAAAGACTCTGTCTCAAAAGAAAAAAAACCTATATTATGCTGATTTTTACAATAAGTGATTAGGTGGTCTCTAGTTGCAAACATGCAAAAGGAGCCTTTTTTATTTCTTTAAAGTTTTCCTAAATCCCTTATTATTTCTCTAGTTTCTTCAGTTTTTTCTGTGATTGACTAATTTAAATCTCATTTTGTTGAAGGTCTAGAACATTGTTGGTAACCAAAGCAGTTGTCATCTTGAGTTGTGCATCAGAAAAAAAGCTAATAAATGTTTTGTCAGTTTGTTTTAAATAGTGCCTGATGATTCTGATTCTGTAGGTCTGGGGTAGGATCCAAGTAATGATATATTTCTACCGTTTCCATAGATACTGCTGAGGCTTGCTCCCTACTCCCGGTGATATCTATTGGATTCCAGAAAATTGAAGAGCAAAAAAATAAAACTATCCAAGATTTTCTTAACTTATATCATTTAAGCACATTCTCTTTATGTATTAAAGGAAAACAAACAACAGCAACACTCCATGACTTTCATTGAACTGGAAGAGGAAGTATTCTGCAAATATTTTCTCAAACAAACATTCCATTTCTATTTCATTGCTGTTTTTTCTATTATAGATACCTTGGCATTTTTATTCTTTATTTAAAATACAACTTTCCAGTACTATGTCGAATAGAAGTGGTGAGAGAGGGCATCCTTGTCTTGTGCCGATTTTCAAAGGGAATGCTTCCAGCTTTTGGCCATTCAGTATGATATTGGCTGAGGGCTTGTCATAAATAGCTCTTATTAGTGTGAGATACGTTCCATCAATACCTGGTTTATTGAGAGTTTTTAGCATGATGGGTGTTGAATTTTATCAAAGGCATTTTCTGCATCTGTTGAGATAATCATGTGGTTTTTGTCATTGGTTCTGTTTACATGATTGATTACATTTATTGATTTGCGTGTGTTGAACCAGCCTTGCATCCCAGGGATGAAGCTGACTGGATCGTGGTGGATAACATTTTGATGCACTGCTGGATTCGGTTTGCCAGTATTTTATTAAGGATTTTCACATCGATGTTCATTAGGGATATTGGCCTGAAATTTTCTTTTTTTTTGCTGTGTCTCTGCCAGGTTTTGGTATCAGGATGATGTTGGTCTTATAAAATGAGTTAGGGAGGATTCGCTCTTTTTCTATTGTTTGGAATACTTTCAGAAGGAACGGTACCAACTACTCTTTGTACCTCTGGTAGAATTCGGCTGTGAATCCGTCTGGTCCCGGACTTTTTTTAGTTGGTAGGCTATTAATTACTGCCTCAATTTCAGAACTTGTTATTGGTCTATTCAGGGATTTGACTTCTTCCTGGTTTAGTCTTGGGAAGGTGTATGAGTCCAGTAATGTATCCATTTCTTCTGGATTTTCTAGTTTATTTGTATAGAGGTGTTTACAGTATTTTCTGATGGCAGTTTGTATTTCTATGGGATCAGTGATGATTTTTCCTTTATCATTTTTTATTGTGTCTATCTGATTCTTCTCTCTTTTCTTTTTTATTATCTTGCTAGCGGTCTATTTTATTGATCTTTTCAAAAAACCACCTCCTGGATTCATTGATTTTTTGAAGGGTTTCTTTTTTGTGTTTCTGCTCCTTCAGTTCTGCTCTGATCTTAGTTATTTCTTGACTTCTGCTAGCTTTTGAGTTTGTTTGCTCTTGCTTCTCTAGTTCTTTCAATTGTGATGTTAAGGTGTTGATTTTTAATCTTTCCGATGAAACATATTTAAACTAATAACTCCAAAAAAAAAAACTTTCCAATACTTGAGTTTTTTTAAATGCCCTTTATTCCAATTGTCCTTGAAGACCTCAGAAAAAGTCAAATAAAGAAATCTTTCTTAAGAAGGGCACTGTCTCACTGTCTTTAAAGACAAGCTGTCTCCCTAGAACAGGAAAATGTCCAAGTACTTTTGATCTTTTTGCCATCAGCTGTTTTAACTATTAGTTATATTTGAAATGTATCTGTCAGCATTTTAGATACCCCAAAAGTATTCTTAGCCTATCACTTTTGAGTTATATATATAGTATATATATATATATACACACACACATATATATCTCAATCTGTGTATGTGTGTGAATATGTATGTGTGTGTATATATTCATATATATATTTACTATGTGAATATCATTCTATCGTTTGTAGCTCACTCTTTTTCATAAGCAGAATAATTGTCCCCCAGTGAGTGAGTTCACATCCTAACTCCCGAAATCTTTGAATATGTTACTTGACATGGCAAAAAGGAATTTGCATATGTGACTATATTTAGGATGTTGAAACGAGGAGATTTTCCTAGGTTGTTTGGTAGGCTCTTAGGATGGGGAGGAGGAGGAGGCATCAGTCAGAGAAGGAGATGTGATGGCAGCCGCAGAGGTTAGAGGGACTCAACTGTGAGACAGTGAATGTAGGCAGCTTCTAGAAGCTACAAAATGCAAAGAACAGATTCTCCCCTAATGTGTCCAAAAGGAATGCAGTTCTGCCAACACTGTAATTTTAGCCCCATAAAATCAATGTCAGATATTTTACCTCCAAATATGAATGATAATAAATTTGTGCGATTTCAAGCCACTAAGTTTGGACTTTTTGTCACAGCAATAGGAAACTAATACATGCCTTATATGCTTGCATTTCTGATGTGGAACTTCAAGCCAACCTCATGTTGAATAATGATTATGAAAGGTAAGAAATATTCATTTCTAGAAAGTTTATGATAGTCCTATTAGCAAACTCTATTGCGTTGTGAAATCCTAGCCACCAAAAAAATTCACTTACCATTATTTTATGTACTACTAGAAGGGGGCATGGGAAAAGGTGGAGAAGATGTGAATCCATGCATAATAAAATGTTCTGGCATGGAGATGGATAAGTGTCACCAAAAGGATACATCCAGAGCATAACTTTAATAATATATAAATATACCAAACAGAATGTTGCAATAAGGAAATTTGGATGTCTCAAACTAAGTCTAGGAGAAAGAAGAAAATGAATTGTCTCCTGAGAAAATAAATTGCAAGCCAGTACTCATACAATGAATTCAAACAACCAATGTGGTATCAAAAACATCCTTAGGAAGAAAAATTAATCTAAAATAATCTTGGTTGGTAAGGCCCATTGGCAAAAAGCAAACTCAGATTGTCTTATGAAGAATGCAAACTCAATTACATTGGATAGTAAAACGCAAAGTCAGAGATGTTAAAATAATCTTTTTAATTACATCTCAGAATCTATGAACTTGGCACATCTGTTTTGTTAAATCACATCTATTGCTATTCCAAGAGAGTTGTCTTATTTATTTCTAAGATGAACATGCTAACATACCAGAAATGTGTGCATGTGTGTGTGTGTGTGTGTGTGTTCTTTTCCAAGTTACCATCAGATTACATAATGATTATCCCTTTACCTAGTTTTTAAAGCTGTACATTATTTACCCAGTTTTTAAAGTTGTTATATTATAATTGAAACATAATTGTACATATTAATGAGTACAGTGTGACATTTCAATATATGTATGTATTGTGTAATGATTAAATCAGAATGATTAGCATATCCATCAATTTAAACATTTGTCATTTCTTCACAGTGATAGCATCCACAATCCTTTCTTCTAGCTATCTTGAAATATACACATTATTTACTAATAACATAATATTTAATAATAATTAGCTATAGTCATCTTACTTGTGTAATAGAACATCAGAACTTCCTAACTGTTAATCATCCTCTCCCCATCTTTCCTTTTCCCTACCCTCCCCAGCCTCTGTTAAGCACTATTAAACTCTCCTCCTATAACTTTTTTAGATTCCACATACAAATGAGATTATGAGGTATTTGTCTTTTCATGCCTGGCTTATTTCATTTAATATAGTAAGACCTCAAAAGCACAGGCAACAAGTGCAAAATTAGATAAATGGGATTATCATATCAAACTAAAAACTTTGATAACAAAGATAATAATCAATATAAGCAAAAACCTACAGAATGGGAGAAAGTATTTGCAAACTGTGTATCTGACAAGGTGTTAATATCCATGTAAGGAAAAAGAAAAATAATTCAATTTAAAAATTGCCCAAAGGCCTGAATAGTTATTTGCCTAATTTAATGGACTCTTCTCTGTCTTCATAGCCATATATCATTTAAAATGTTTCTCTTACCATTAGTCTTGGAACTCTTTTACTTCTTTGGCTTCCTTAGCACTCTTTCTATTTGCTGACTACTTTTAAGTCTTTTTAACTTCCTTCTCTACCAGCTGCCCTTGAAGTATTGTTTTTCCTTTCCCTTAGCCATCTTCACTTCACTCCACGTTATGCAATCTCATTACTTCAGATGTTAATGAAACTCAAATCTTTATGTCCAGTAAAGATCTTTTTTTCAAGTTTCTTTGAAAACAAACCAAATAGCTCACAGTAACTTCAAATTAAAACATTTCTAAAATAATTTCTCTTCTCACATTCCAAGGTGATTTCTTCTGAACGTCTCATTTTTGCCACCTTTTTTTTTTTTTTTTTTTGAGACGGAGTCTCGCTCTGTCGCCCGGGCTGGAGTGCAGTGGCCGGATCTCAGCTCACTGCAAGCTCCGCCTCCCGGGTTTACGCCATTCTCCTGCCTCAGCCTCCCGAGTAGCTGGGACTACAGGCGCCCACCACCTCGCCCGGCTAGATTTTTGTATTTTTTTAGTAGAGACGGGGTTTCACCATGTTAGCCAGGATGGTCTCGATCTCCTGACCTCGTGATCCGCCCGTCTCGGCCTCCCAAAGTGCTGGGATTACAGGCTTGAGCCACCGCGCCCGGCCTTTTGCCACCTTTTAATCATTGAACTAAGTGGATCAAATTAGAAAGTGAAAAGTTATTCTCTTTATTATTAAATAAGTAAATTTATTAAATTTATTTAAAAGGTAATGAAGAATATTAAGACTATTGGTAAATTAATGGAGGAAGTAAAGGAAAGAAAGCACACAAGTGATTTTTAGCTTTCTAGTTTGATCCATATACATAATAGAATACTATGCAGCCACAAAAAGAACAAGAGCATGTCCTTTGCAATGACACGGATGGAGCTGGAGGCCATTATCCCTGGAAAACTAACACAGGAATGGAAAACCAATTACCGCATGTTCTCACTCATGAGTGGGGGCTAAATGATGAGAACTCATGGACACATAGAAGGGAAGACACACGCTGGGGCCTTTTGGAAGGTAGAGGGTGGGAGAAGAGAGAGGATCAGGAAAAATAACTAACAGGTACTAGCCTTAATACCTGAATGATGAAATAATCTGTACCCCCATGACATAAGTTTACCTATGTAACAAACCTACACTTGCACCCCGATCTTAAAATAAAAGTTAAATAAATAAATAAAAATGTTTCTCATATATATAGGCCATCTTTTCCATTCCTACATCTTATGATATCCTCACTTATTCCCAATCTACAGATGCTCCTCAATTTATGACAGGATTACATCATCATAAAGATGAACCCATCAGTAAGTTGAAAATACATTAATATACCAAATCTACTGACCTTCACAGCTTAGACTAGCCTACCCTAAACGTGTTCAGAATGCTTACATTAGCCTACATTTGGGCAAAATCATCTGACAATACAGTGCACTGCAGAATATCGGTTGTTTACCCTCCTAATCTTGTGGCCTGACTGGTAGCTTCAGCTGCTACCTCCCCAGCATTGCAAGAGAGTATCGAATCACACATCCTTTGCCTGGGAAAAGATCAGAAATTCAAAATTCAAAATAAGGTTTCTACTGAACATGTATCACTTTTGCACCGTTGTAAATTGCAAGTTGAATCATTGTTGAGGATTCTCTTACAAATATGGTCATGGCCTGCATAACTGTTTTAGTCAAAGACTATGTTTTAGTCAAACATTATGTTTGACTAAATCCTGCATAATGTTTTAAGTCAATAACAGAAAATTGCACATACAAAGGTCATTTCATAAGATTATAATACTGTATTTTTACTGTACCTTTACTATGCTTAGATATGTATAGATACAAAAATACTTACCATTTTGTGACAATTGCCTACAGTAGAATAGCACAATAACATGCTGTACAGGTTTATAGCCCAGGAGCAACAGGCTATATCATACAGCCTAAATGTATAGTAGGCTAAGTTTGTTTAAGTATCCTCTATGAAGTTTCTATAATGACACAATCACCTACAAATTCATTCTTTAGAATATATCCTCATTGTTAATTGATGCATGACTATACTTACCTGTTTTTTCTGCCTCTAGTTTCAAAGCCTTGCATCCATGATCTTCATGATGTCTGCGTTAGTTGTCTAGGGATGTTAAAATAAAGTATTACAAGTCGGGAGTTGGAACAAAATAAATTTATTGTCTCAAAGCTCTGGATTCTAGAAGTACAAAATCAAGATGTCAGCTTCCTTGGCCCCTTCTCAGGTTTGTGAAGGAGAATCTGTTCTATGCAGCAATCCTAGTTTCTGGTAGCCTCAAATGTTTTTTGGCTTACAGAAGATGTTTTCTCTGTGTCTTCACACCATCTTTCCTGATACATCTATTTCTATGTCAAATTTTGTCTTTGTATTAAAATACCAATCACCTTGGATTAGGGCCCACACTAATGACCTCATCTTAATTTGATCCTCTGCAGAGACGTTGTTATGGGTTGAACATTATATCTTCTCAAAATCTGTATGCTGAAATCTAATCCCTGGTGGATGTGAGTGATATTTGGAAGTGGGGCCTTTGGGAGACAATCAGGTTTTGACGGGGAGGCCCTCATAAATGGTATTAGTGCCTTTATAAAGGAAACCAGAGAGCAACTAACTCACCCCTTCTGCCATGTGAGGACACCAGAAGTCAGAATTCTGCAACCTGGAAGAGAGCCCTACACCAGAACGTGACCATGCTGGCACTCTTACCTAAGACTTCCGGATTCCAGAACTGTGAGAAATAAATTCCTGTTGTCTCAAATAGCCCACTATGTGGTACCCAGTCATAATACTATGACATCCAGCCAGAATTAAGGCAGACGTTACTTCCAAATAAAATTACATTTACATGAACCGGGAATGAGGACTTCAACATCTTTTTTGAAGAACAAATTCAACCCATGACAATGCCAGAGGTATGATTACAAAAGATGTTATAGTACACCCCCCTCTTTCTTAACTCTCCATTATTATCTCAAGAAGTCAACTATTTAGGAAATAATTGAGGCTGTCTTCAACCTTCTTCCAATATTTCTTTCTCATCTCGTCTGCTAGTAATGCTTATCAATGGCCCCTTGCTCCAACCAGTATATTCCCGATGCTTTGAATTTTCTGGGTTTTGCTGAAACTTCAATCTTTACCTGAAATATTTTCTCCTGGCTACTAACACTTTACCTATTTTCATAACCCCAAATCAAATGGTGTGTTCTCTAAAAAGCCCCCCTTGATTCTCTGGTCTCAATCCGCAATTCCATATTCCCATTGCACTCATTTAAATCTTTTAAAATGTAAGATTTACAAAGCCCAACTTCTACAGAGATCTCCCTCATTCTTCAATGAATTCTATTCTACTCCTTTTAATGAGCCGAAATGGCATGTGAATAGTGAATATTTAAAAATACATGATTTATTTAATTGATCTATGTTTGCAAGTAGGGCCTCCTGAAACTATCAAACCTGAAAGAATCACACTATCATTGATAAAAATGGAAAAGCTTGACAGAGCAGCCTCTATGTCAGAAATTTTAATGAGCTTGACTGATAGAAGATACTTGTTAAATATATCAGAGCAGAATGCATAAGTCATTCCCATAAATGTAGGGATTGAATTTACTATATGAAATCTCCAAGTGGATAAAGAGAGTAACCAAAGGCACTCAGTGAGCTTTGGGAAACTCTGTTATTTATTGGGTGGAAGGAGAAATAATTTCCAGATCTACAGAAGGTGAAGAAATGAACAATGAGATGAAAGGATGTATCTGGTGTAGAACATAAATTTAATAATGGCTGGTTCTCACCTTAATTCTAGGTTTAGTTCTAGAATGTAGATACCACAAAATGGAAAATAAAAATTAATGTATTTACAGAGATAGCTAGGTAACCTGTTTTGCACTGAAAATATTCTGACAGATTTCAACTAAAATACATGTACAGATGTAGTTACAAAAGGGTGTTTTTCCTACTTAGGAAGTATTTAGCTATGCTATAATGTTCACATTTAACATGAAAACCTAAAACACTTAATGAAATTCTTAAATTATGCTACATTATGGTGCATGATTTAAGAGTTTCATTCTAATTAAGTATATGTACTAGTGCCTGGGTCTTTCAGTGGTAGAATTCTCACATCTGCCAATTAAGCATACGTTTAAAGCTATAATTATTGCTAGTCTGCTTTTATGTCTATACTTTTACCATTCCTCAAAAGACTTAATGGGTTTATTGGATAATTTTGGGAGATGGGACCTAAATCTTAAAGCTTTGTTGATTCACTGGAAATTCTAAGTGCAATATTTCACCTTTGGTGTTTCGTTACATAATGGATAACACAGTTAACCCATCTTTCCCTGATGATAATGTTTGTCTTTACTTAAAAGGTATCATAATTTAAGTGCTGTAAATTTAAGAAATAGATCATCATTTTTTCCATAAGATTATGGCAAGGCAATCTGGGAGTAACTCATGAGTTTCTTTCACCATCTGCCAAGAGCAGAGGAGCATTCCTTTATGGCTTTCTTCTTAATGGGAAAATGAGTGGGTTTATGCACATCTCTGTTTAATTTGGGACCAAATACATCTCTTAAGAATCCTTACTTCCTTTTAGAGAGTGTTAATTCTAAAGCAATTACAATGTGACAGGTGGAAAGCACAGGTAAAAACACAGCTGCACGCCTTTAAATGATGCCTATAAACATTCGGAAATAACCTAGGATATTTCCATGATCTTACAAGATGGGGTTGTCAGCAAGCCATCCTGCTCTACCCAGTGGAATGCTTTCAAGACAGCCAGCGATGTTTTACATGTTGCTGAACTACAAAATACAACATGGTCTTGTTTGCTCTCCCCAGTGACCTGCCGGTGTGGAATTCTCGTTTGCTTCTTCTGGGGATTGTGGTCGGCATTTTCACTTTTGAAATATGTTACGTTCTCCATTATGTATAGAAACTTCTGATTTACCGACATTTGGTATATTTTAGAAGGTTAAATGTCCAAAAGTCCAGAAAGCTATAGAACTTTAAAACAAAAATAAGATGTTATATTTAAAAGAGAAATACTTCATCAGTTCATGAAAATAAAGGTCTTTCCAAATTTTTAATAATGGCAAAATTATTATATACAACCATTTAAATTATTAAGCACGTTTAATAGAATTCTGAGTATCTCATTTTACAATAAAGAAAAATATTTTATAAACCTGGTTAGGGATTCTCAAGATATTTAAGTGTCAATACATGTACATGTTATCAGAGAAAAAGAACACATTTATAACTAATTGGGAAGTTTATCAATTAAAAAACAGAATCTTTTCAATCTTGTCATTCAAGAAGCCCTGATCTTTTTGATGTATCATAATAATTCTAAATATTAGCAATATTTGAAATTCTGTGAAAATATAGAAGGATAGGCCTGGTGCCCAGCATTTTGGGAGGCCAAGGTGGGTGGATCATGAGATCAGGAGATCGAGGCAATCTTGGCTAAAATGGTGAAACCCTGTCTCTACTAAAAATACAAAAAATTAGCCCGGCGTGGTGGCGGGCACCTGTAGTCCCAGCTACTGGGGAGGCTGAGGCAGGAGAATGGCGTGAACCTGGGAGGCGGAGCTTGCAGTGAGCAGAGATCTCGCCACTGCATTCCATCCAGCCTGGGCGACAGAGCGAGACTCCCTCCAAAAAAAAAAAAAAAAAAAAAAAAAAAAGGATAACTGTAGCAATATTCGTAAAGTTTCATGTTTTGTGTTACTTGTTTATCATTAACAATTCTCACTGTCACCTTAATAAGATGCTAAACTTCTGTCCTGATTGTCTCTAGGTCCCCCAAAGGAAGCACAAGGCATATTGCTAGACAAGCTGAATTAGAAAATTGGGAATTGGGAATTGGCTCTGCAAGTTGATCTTGAAAACTTGCTGATTTCATGTCTTTTAACACAAAGCACACCCTCTCAACATTCAGCAATCTTGCCCTGAGGAATTAGTAATATAAAAATCACTTTTTCCTCTCTTATTTGATGGAATTAAATCTCCAGCTCCATTTGCTTATAAAACAAAGCTGTTTGAGTCACTTCAACTTGCACTGAATTCTTTAACACTTTAACACATATTTTTGTTTGTTTGTTTGCATTGTGTTGAATGTTCTACCTAGCTTTTCTAATTGTACTCAGGAAGAAATGGTCTACTAGAAGTTAGATTGCTACAGTGAGAAGCAGAAGTAAGAAGTTTTCCAAAAACCTCTTTCATACCAGCAGAGATGTCTTTCCTTTCTGTATATTCATCATAAAATGTTAATGTCTGATGTGAGAGCAATATGTGAATATGTTATATTTACCTTTTAAATAAAGAAAGCTAAATGTGTAGGTGTTGGATTTGCTTGATTGAGGGCTATTTATCAATTAAATGTTTCTTATATCCATGCACCTGTTTGAATAATACATACAGTTTAATTTTAGATAAATACTCTGTTCACTCTTGAAATGATAACACCCTAGAATATACAACATATTAAATTTAAGACCCAATGCTTTACATTTACAAAGTAAAAGATAAAATGCTAAATGTTTCCATTATTTTATATTGTTCTCAACATTTTAAGGCTTAACTTTTATTTACATAACATTGCAATCTAACCTAAATATGTAGGCTTTAGATTCTAGCTGCTCAGATTCAAATGCTGGCTCCATCACTTGCTTAAGTTACTTAAAGCTCCTATAGCTTCATGGCAAAAGACTATTAAAACTAAACTAAACCTCCATTATAGGATCAATGTTGAGGTTGAAATAATACGTATGATGTAGTGACTCTATTCCCAGGCACAAATAAAACTTCAGAAAGCCAGCGTGAACTATATTATCTCTGTGATTTTAGACGAAACATCCAATATTTTTATTTTCATTACCAACTTACAAAATTATAAAATAGTATCATGTTTAAAACTCAAAATGTGTTTGGATATTTGAAGATACCCACACTCAAAGTCTCCCAATGGATAGTTAATTATTCTTTCGAGCACACAAGTCCACTTTTTAAATTTAATAAACAAGTTGGGGATTAAAAACATAAAGCAACAGTTCTAAACAATTAGAGAATTCTCTTGGAATGCTAATGTAAGATGATTTTCTTTCAATCATGACATTTTCCTTTATTTTGCTTTCTCTTCCTTTTTTCCAATCACATCTATCGAATATTTTTTAGGCACTCAGAATTCAGACATAAGAGCCAATTCCTAATTGTCAAGGAATCCATTGCGTATAGGGGAGACCAGCGTTAAAACAATTTACACGGAGTGTTGTTTATGTGATAAGAAAGTGTCGAGAGGAATACAAAATAATAGTGGTGGTGTTTTCTACAACTATCATGTTGTGTTCACAGTGCTTTTTGTTTTTTATATTACAGTTTGACCTGTTAATATTAAAATATTTTAAAGTAGAAAGGAAGGGAAACAAGCTATGCTTGAGTAAAATAACAATGGATTGTTCATTGCTTGTCTTCAGAAGGAAATGATTAAGACAGGTATTTTTTAAGTGAAGGGAATGATGTGGCCTGTCAAAGATGACCTGCTTTCTAAAACAATTGAAGGACTTGAAAATAATTACCTTTTTAATTTTTGTTTGGTAAAGCAGTTTTTAGGAGTTCTTTCCAAAATATTACTAGTGATTTAGAAAAAGTACTTATCAATAACCATGAATTGAACTAGTATTAAAGTATGGTTAGCAAGCAAAATGATCTAATAGGCATACTTAGAATTCATCTTTTCCATTTGGAGTACATTTGTGGAAATAGAAAATCTGCTAGTATAATTTGCTGTGGTCCTGTCTTAAACAATGAATATGTGAAAAAGTTTTTGTATAATGTGTGGCCTGAGGAGTAGTATCACCTATTCCTTGGTTTTCCACAAGGCCTTTACTCCTACATTCCTAGGCTTAGACCTAACATTTCTAGTGTTTTATTTTAAAATAATAGTTTATAGAAATATACATATTAATATTTATTATTGTTACATAAAATATAAAACACATTCGGGAAATATTTTTATACCATGTATTCAATTCTCTTATATCAAAGAAATATCTGCACTTGCATGCATATTTCAGTCATCTTCACAATAACCAAGACATGGAATCAACCTAAGTATCCATTAACAGATGAATGGATAAAGAAAATGTGTCATAGAGACAAAACAGAATATTATTCAGCCATAATAATGACTAGAATCCTATTGTTTGTAGCAAGAGGAATGAGTCTGAAGAATATTTTATTGAGTAAAATACATCAGGCACTGAAAGACAAATATTGCATGTTCTCACTCATATGTGGGACCTAAAAAAATTGATCCTTGGGGGAAGTGAATAGAATGGTGGTTGCCAGAAGCTGAGACCCATAGTGGGGAGGGGGAGGATTGGTTAATGGGTACAAAAATACAGTTAGATACAAGGAATAAGCGCCAGCATTTGATAGCACAATAGGGTGCCTATGGTTAAAAATAATTTAATATATATTTCAAAACAGCTAGAAGGGAAGATTTGAAATGTTTCTGAAACAAAGAAATGATCAATGTTGAGGCGATGGATATCCCAATTGACCTGATGTGATCATTACACATTGTATGCATGTGTCAAAAGTTCACAGGCACCCCACAAATGTGTGAAACTGTTATATATCCATTAAATTTAAATTAACATAAATTGTAATTGAAATTTAAGTAAGTCGAAAAGAATACTTGAAAACTGTTAAAATATTCAGCTAGATGGCCTTTACCATCCTCTTTTGCACTCTTTCCCCAGTCTCTTCTCTACCTTAATGGTGATAATTGTGGGTAGAATGGAGACCTAGAAGACTGGCCAGTGGGTGCACCATGGGTGCACTAGTGGGTCTTCTATGGTCTGTGGCTAGCTCCAATACTTTACATAATGTACCATGGGAAAGCTCTTTATATGCAAGTTGCCTCATAGAAAATCAGTCCCATTTAAAGGAGTCCCAAGAATGTAATTGATATGGTTTGGCTGCTTCTCCCCCCAAATCTCATCTTGAATTGTAATCCCCATGTGTCTAGGGAGAGACCTGGGGGAAGATGATTGGATCATGGGGGAGGTTTCCCTCATGCTATTTGTATAATAGTGAGTGAGTTCTCACAAGATCTGATGGTTTTATAAGGGGCTCTTCCCCCTTCACCCCTCTCTCCTCTCTCCTGCCACCATGTGAATAAGGTTCTTGTTTCCCCTTTGCCTTTCACCATGATTGTGGGTTTCCTGAGGCCTCTCCAGCCATGTGGCACTGTGGGTTGGTTGGACCTCTTTTCTTTATAAATTATCAATCCTGGGGTGGTATCTTTACAGCAATGTGAGAACAGACTAATGTAGTTAGTATATTTTGAAATATAATTACATTTCATAATATAATTATGAAACATTGCCAGCAAGATTTTCATATCTATGAAATGATACCTTACTAGATAATTAATAAAATAGGTCTATTCTGTCCTAAAGCTTTGAGTATCTTAAACATTCAGCTGACATTATGAAGCTCAGAATGTTAAACACCAGATATCCCCAAAGTCCAAAGTCTTGCCTGTATTGAAAATCAATTAACTTAATAGCTTGAAGTTTTTGACATCCTGATGAAGTAAAAAAATGTACCTCTTCTAAAAGAAGTTGAAGTATGCCACATAAATATTCCAATCTTTACTGAATCATGCATTTCTTATTAATATGGTTGAAAGCTGCTAAATAAGGGAAAGCAGGGATGCATCTTTTCACATACTGCTTGTAGTAGATTAGATTGCCACAATTTTCAGGAAACCAGTTTAGTTATGCATATCGAGTCTTAAAATTATTCATAATGTTTTTTATCAATTCCACATTGAGGAATTTACAATAGACAACAAGAGATATATATGAAGCTAAATGCAGAAAGATGCTAATTTTATATTTTTACAATATAGCAAATATTTTAAAAATCAAATGTTTAGTAAGAAAAAAAGGTTAAATAATGTATACTAAATAATTATAAGTTAAAATCTCATCATCACTAAGATTACATAATCATATAGTTTTAATGGTATAGATAAGTGCAAATACTATAATGTTAAGTAAAATAACACAATTAAAATGTTACTAGACAGGCCTGGTTGTAACAAGTCTATACACCCAGCTACTCAGAAGGCTGAGGCAGAAGGATCCCTTGAGCCTAGGAGTGAACTATGATGACACCACTTCACTCCAGCCTGGGTGAGAGAGAGAGATCCCATCTCAAAAAAAAAAAAAAAATTAGAAAAATGTTAGTTACAGTATAATGATTATACTGAAATAGATATATATTGCTTATGTGCAGAGAAAAATCATTAGTTTTAATAAATTAGCATAAATTGAAATAAATATCTCCAAATAGTAACACCAACTTTCTTTGGGTGATAATTCTCTTGTTTTTGAGACAGGGTCTCACTCTGTCACTGAAGCTTGAATGCAGTGGCATGATCTTGGCTCACTACAACATCTGCCCGCAGGCTCAAGCAATCCTCCCATTCCAGCTCCAGACTAGATAGGACTGCAGGTGCATGCCACCACACCCAGTTAATCTTTTGTAATTTTTTTATAGAATGTATTAGTCCATTCTCACACTGCCATAAAGAACTACCCAAGACTGGTTAACTTATGAAGAAAAGAGATTTAATTGACTCACAGTTCTGCAGGTTTAACAGGAAACATGATTGGGAGGCCTTAGGAAATTTACAGTCATGGGGAAAGGTGAAGGGGAAGTAAGCACATCTTCACATGGTGGCAGAAGAGAGAAAGAGAGTGAGGGGGGAAGTGCCACACATTTTTAAACCATCAGATCTTGTGAGAACTCATTCACTATGATGAGAACAACATGAAGGAAATCCACCCCCATGATCCAATCACCTCTCACTAGGTCCCACCTTCAATACATAGGGATGACAATTTCACAGGAGATTTGGGTGGGAACACAGACCCAACCACATCATTCCACCCCGATCCCTCCTAAATCTCATGTCCTCACATTTCAAAACACAGTCATGCCTTTTCCACAGTCCCCCAAAGTCTTAACTCATTTGAAGATTAACTCAAAAGTCCCCAGTACAAAGTGTCATCTAAGACACCCTTCCACCTATGAGCCTGTAAAATAAAAAACAAGTTAGCTACTTTCAAGATACATTGGGCAAATGTTCCTGTTCCAAAAGGAAGAAATTAGCCAAAATACAAGGGATACAGGTCCCATGCAAGTCCAAAACCCAGAAAGGGTGGTAATTAAATCTTACAATTACAAAATAATCTTTAACTTTATGTCTTACATCCAAGGCAGGCTGATGCAAGGAGTGGGCACCCAAGGCCTTGTGCAGCTCTGCCTTTGTGGCTCTGCAGGGTACAGCCTCTGTGGTTGCTTTCATGGATTGGTGTTAAGTGCCTGAGGCTTTTCCATGTGCAGGTTGCAAACTGTTGGTGGATCTTCTATTCTGGGGTGTGAAGGATGATGCCCTCTTCTCACAGCTCCACTAAGCAGTGCCCCAGTGAAGACTCTGTGTGGTGGCTCCAACCCCACATTTCCCCACTGCTCTGCCTGAGTAGAGATTCTTCATGAGAGCTCCACTCCTGAAGCAGACTTCTGCCTGGACATCCAGGTATTTCCATACATCCTCTGAAATCTAGGTAGAGGTTCCCAAACCTCAGCTCTTGCCTTCTACATACCTGCAGGACCAACATCATGTGGAAGCTGCCAAGGCTTGGGACTTGCATCCTCTGAAGCCATGGTCCAAGCTCTATCTTGGCCTGTTTTAGCCAGGGCTAAAAGTGGAGTGGCTGTGACACAGGATACCATGTCTCAGGGCTGCATAGAGCAGCTGGGCCTAGCTCAGGAAACCATTTTTACCTCCTAGACCTCCAGACCTTTGGCGGGAGGGGCTGTTGTAAATTTATCTAAAATGCTCTGGAGCCATTTTCCCCATTGTCTTGCTGTTAACATTTGGCTCCTTTTTACTTAAGTAAATTTCGGCAGCAGGCTTGATTATCTCCCAAAAATGTTGTGTGTGTGTGTGTGTGTGTGTGTGTGTGTATGTCTGTGTGTGTGTTTGTGTGTTTCCCACATGGCCATGTTTTAAATTTCCCAAACTTATATGCCCCGCTTCCCTTTTAAATATAAGTTTCAGTTTCAGATATCTCTTTGTTCATGCATATGAGGATTTTGCCATGTTGCCCAGGTTAATGTCAAACTCCTGAGCTCAAGCAGTCCTCTCACCTTGGCCTCCCAAAGTGCTGGAATTACAGGCACTAGCGACCATGCCTGGCCTCATCTTTGGATAATAACTTTAAAAAGCAGTACACTTATTCTTTTTTAAATGTCTGATTAACAGATAAAGATTGTATATATACAAGGTGTATAACGTGATGAATTGACATATGCAAACATTGGGTAATGATTGACACAATCAAATTGATTAACATATCCATCATTACCCATGCTATACTTTAGATCCTAGAACATGTTCATTTTATAACTGAAAGTTTCCCCCAGTCCTTAACCCCTGGTAACCACTGTTCTCTCTGCTTCTACGAGTTTGAATTTTTTAGAGTCCTCAGATAGGTGAGATTATACAGTACTTTACTTCCTGTGTCTAGCTTATTTCATTAAACATAATGTCCTCCAGGTTCATCCATGTTGTCACAAATGGCAGGATTCCTTCCTTTTTTTGTTGGCCGATATGTGTGTGTGTGTGTGTGTGTGTATATAATTTAAAATTGTCCTCCTGTTAAAGTCAGTGAAAATACTGCACTATTAAAACCACAAGCTTTCATTTAGTATTTTAAAGTGAATATTTTAAAATACAACTGACCATGGTTTAATACGGCACTCATTATTCAGTACTATTCATTTGTTAATACCTCATATAGGCCACAGAACATGAGAGAGAATCTTCATGAAATCGAACGTAGTTATTTTGTACTTTATAGATGATTGATTACACCATACTCAGGAACTTGCTATTTTTGCCATGATGCATTTTTAAAAAATATAACTCTAGAAAGTTGTATCTTCTGAAATATATGACCAAAATTATGCAATTTTAACATAATTAAGCAGAAATCAAATAATTGGACCATAAATGCTCTGTTGTTGAGAAGAAATATCTGCAGAGACCACTTTGCATAATGTAATACAAAATCCGAACAGTTTTTGCTTTGCTTTCTATCCCCTGCTGCTTGGTGTCCTCTAGGGAGGCATTTTACAGCCTGTAATCTTACAGCTCTTTCATCTGTCATCCTTGAGATTCCAGCCTAGAACTTAACACTGAGAAACCTGCTTTGAGTTTTTACAGGTCTGATGAATTAAGAGGTCTATAAACCAAAAAATATAATTTTTCTCCATGTCTCATTTTGTAAGCACCAGACTTTTTTCATGTGGTCTATATATTCTTATTTAAGCCAGTATTATCAAGTTTAAAAATTACAATATAGAACAGTTGAAAGTTTATAATTAAGCTGAGAAAAAAAAAAAAATCCTTCCAGGGAAAAACAAATGAGGTTTATTTACTGAAGCAACGGCTGAGTTCTTATTTCCAGGATAACATTATTTAGGAAAACCATTATATGTCTCATATAAGTAGCTTTCGTTTTTCTGTTTTTTTGTTTGTTTGTTTGTTTGTTTGTAGACAGAGTCTCATTCTGTCGCCCAGGCTGGAGTGCAGTGGCACGATCTCAGCTCACCACAACTTCCGCCTCCCTGGTTCAAGTGATTCCCCTGCCTCAGCCGCCCAGCAGCTGGGATTACAAGCGCATGCCACCACACCCGGTTAATTTTTGTATTTTTAGTAGAGATGGAGTATCACCAAGTTGACCAGCCTGATCTTGAACTCCTGGTCTCAGGTGATCTGCCCACCTCAGTCTCCCAAAGTGCTGGGATTATAGGATATGTAGCTTTTATAAGTAGTCTTCTGTCTTACAATTTTCAAGATAAAATGTTTATAAAAACCTAAAATATGATCAACAACTTTGAAATGTAATGTCTACAGCTAAAATGGAATGGGAAAAAAAATCATAAACTGCTCTCCTATAATGCTGTTTTCTTTTTCTTTTTTAATTCTTGATTTATTTGTACTAATTCTATGTACTTTACTCAGATACCGGAAGCACATAGCAAATGGAATAACTTACAGAGTGAGATGTCAAAAAAATTGTTTTTAAAGGTAAAATTTAAGAAACAGAGAGCATTATAGACTCAATATGAGAAGCATTACTGAGAAGATGCCAGGTCATCAAATTTCTGTATAATCTAGTTGCAAGGGTAAGAAAACAATATTGGCATTTAAAAATAACATGAAACTTCCTACATATTCTGGTCATTCTTTCTATATTCATATGTAAGACCACCTCTTCTTATATCTCATTCCGGCTGAAACACAATAGTCATTTTTCTAAAGGACAGATCAAGAAATGCTGTTCAAGAATGAAGGCCTGGAATTGGGGACCCCGAGAGCTTGCTTGATATTCTACCCCACTGTACCCAAGCTGCTACCTAATGTGCAAGACAAAGTACCTTTTTCCTTTCCCTCAGCTTTTCTCAAGCAGAAAGAGTCTCTCCTCATAGCCACCACAACTGTGATTGTTTCAGGTCTCACCTGAAGCCAGCAGGTCTCAGAGTCTCACTGGAAGCCCACAGTGTACTACCCAGGTATTACTGCTGGTTATTCAGGGCCCAAGGAATCTTTAGTAAGCATGTAATAAATCCTGCCAGAACTGGGTCCTTTTCTTCAAGGCAGCAGGTTCCCTTCTGGCCCAGAGTGTGTGTGTCATCCAGAAGCTAGGGCCTGTAATCAGGGCCTCATAACCGTGCCCAGTGTCCTATCTTACTGTGGCTGAGCTGGTATCCAAGATGCAAGATGCAAGACAAAGTCCTCTTTACTCTTTCCTCCTCTCTTCTTAAGCACAAGGAAAGTGTCACTTCATTGCTGTAAGTTTCACTGCCTGGGATTGGGGGAAGCGTGATGCAAGCACTCTCTTTGCTCCTCCACATGGTGTCTCACTAGGCCACATGTCCCCCAGCTCTACTGGCTTTGAGACCAGCCCTGCACTAGGACTTGCCTAGGAGTTGCAGTCCTTATGTCCTAACCTGCCTCTTACAGTTATTTACCACTCCAGAGCACTTCAGTCTGCAGTGGTGAGGCTTGCTGAAAATCACGTCTGGTCACTGGCTAGGGCTGATCTAAATGCTCCCTCCAAGCATGGCATTGGCTAAATTTAGTTCAGTTTTGCTTTCTTTGTGACAGGCAGCACTGGGTTCAATGCAAAGTCCCAAAATCTCTGCACTCTCCCTCCCTCAAGCAGATTCTCTCTTCACACCATGCCATTGCCAGGGAATGGGGAACGGATGACACTGGTGATTCAAGACTGTCTTTTTTACCCTCTTCAGTGCCTTCTTAGCCATATGAAGTTAAAACCAGGTACTGTAATTGCTCATCTGATTGTGGATCTTATGAGGATGCTTTGTGTGTGTGTGTGTGTGTGGATAGTCGCTAAATTTTAAGTTCCTGTGGGGGATGATGATGAGTGGGCGCTTCTATTCAGCCATCTTGCCCTGCCCCTTCATGGTTACTTTTCCTCTTCATGCCACTTTTGCCCTTGGGATTCTTAGCAATTGTTAGCATGGCTCAAAAGACTGATAAGTGATGTAAAGGACCTTTGCTAAAAGATGAAAAATGCCAGCAGAGTTCAAAGCAGTCTCTAAAAAACTCAGAGTCAAATATTAAATTTGAGACTGGCAAGGTATCTGGCACTTGAAGAACTGAGATGCCCACGAGAGAGTAATAGAGAAGTGAAACATATACCTCATCCTGGTTTTTCCCTTCTGACATTTACCAAGGATAAGAGACTGATAGACCAAGGAGAAAGTATTTGAAATGCAGAGGAGAGATTTAGGGGAGCTCACAGTATGGGGACATAAAATCATTGAATAGGAGAGATACTATATAAAGTCCATAATGTACATTTGCAACTAATGGGGGTGAAACGGACTACAAGACAGGAGTAAAGGTGTGTCCGGAATTGGTTCCTTCCAGTGGGTTCTTGGTCTTGCTGACTTCAAGAACAAAGTCACACACCCTCGCCATGAGTGTTACAGTTCTTAAAGATGGTGTGTTTGGAGATTGTTCCTCCCGATGTTCAGATGTGTCTGGAGTTTCTTCCTTTCGGTGGGTTTGTGGTCTCATTTGACTTCAGGAGTGAAGCCGCAGACCTTCACAGTGAGTGTTACAGCTCTTGAAGGTGACGCATCTGGAGTTGTTCATTCCTCCTGGTGGGCTCATGGTCTTGCTGGCTTCAGGAGTTAAGCTGCAGACCTTCACGGTGAGTGTTACAGCTCATAAAGGTAGTGCAGACCCAAAGAGTGAGCAGCAGCAAGATTTATTGCAAAAAGTGAAAGAACAAAGCTTCCACACCATGGAAGGCGACTCAAGCGTGTTGCCACTGCTGGCTCCCCTGGCCAGCTTTTATTCCCTTATTTGGCCCAGTCCACATCCTGCTGATTGGTCCGTTTTACAGAGCGCTGATTGGTTCGTTTTTACAGAGTGCTGATTGGTGTGTTTACAAACCTTTAGCTAGACACAGAGCACGGATTGGTGCCTTTTTACAGAGTGTGAATTGGTGCATTTTACAATCCTTTAGCTAGACACAGAGTGCTGATTGGTGCATTTACAATCTTTTAGCTAGAAGGAAAAGTTCTCCAAGTCCCCACCCAACCCAGAAGCCCAGCCAGCTTCACCTCTCAAAGGGAGATTCAAGCATCAGAAAAAAAGTGAGCAGAAGGGGGAGAGAGACATGGAGTGGGGGAGCATAGAGAGAGAGAGAGATGTAGGAAAGGAGGAAGGGAAGAGGAAAAGGAGGAAGGGAAGGAAGGAAAGAAGGAAGAGAAGGAAGGAGAAAAGGGAAGAGGAGAGAGGATAAAACAAAAGGACTCCAAAACCAGCAGTCAGTCACCTCTGTCTGATTAGATTGGGGTGATCTGCTCCTCCATGTCTGGTAAATACCAATGTAAGTTATCTTTAGGGAGAAACAGGAGAGACACATTGAAATGTCTAACAGAGTGTCATTAGAGTTTCTGTCTGGGTGAAAGGAAAGGGACAAAGGGATGTTTAAAGAAATAACAGTGAAGAACTTCCTAAAATTTACAAAAGGCATTCAGTCACATATGAACAAAATTCTACAAAACTCAAAGAATAAATAATAAGAAATCTATACCTAAACTCATTGTAGTAAAATTGCTGAAAATCAAAGAAAAAAAATTTGAGTGGTTATTTTCAGGAAAATGCGCTTTCTTCAAAGGCATGCAATAAAACTAGCAGTAATTAAAATAACATATTTAGAAAGCTGAATGTAAACTATTGCCAACCTAAAGTCCTATACCTAATAAAATTATACTTCAAATATGAAGAAAAAACATCACTTTTTCAAATTAAAAACCTAATTTTTTAGCCAGGAATAGTGGCTCATGCCTGTAATACTAGCGCTTTGAGAGGCCAAGGCGGGCAGTTAGCCTGAGGTTGGGAGTTCAAGACCAGCCTGGCCAATATGATGAAACCCCGTCTGTATTAAACATACAAAAATTAGCTGAGCTTGGTGGCACGTATCTGTAATCGTAGCTACTCGGGAAGCAGAGGGGGAGAATCGTTTGAACCCAGGATGCGGAGGTTGCAGTGGGCTGAGATCACGACACTGTGCTCCAGCACTCCAGCCTGAGTGACAGAGGGAGATTCCGTCTCAAAAAAAGGAAAGGAGAGAAGAGGAGAGGAGAGGAGAAATAATTTTAGATCAATAATAGATTCTAATATGAATTATTTAAGCAGAAGGAAAATGATCCTATTAAAAGACAAAACAAGAAAATTAAGAAAACAATGGTAAATACCAGAAAGGTCAATATTGGGATAAATATGTATGAGCACTTAGCTTCAAACAATATTATGAATCTAATCAGCGAACACATGCATTTTTACAAATACAAAAATAATTTGTAAAGAGTCGACATGATAAAAAGGAGTCACATTTATGGGGGTTATTTTTGGTAGAATGTACTAGTTCTAAAAGCAATGAGTTAATATTTCTCTGTTGGAGCTATATTGTTGAATACTTTTGAAAATAAAACAGACTACACAGATCTGTTTATAATGATTTAATTATATTTGAAAATAATCACTAGGAGATAAAAATGATGGAGCTACATTACATTCAAATCTGAAAAAAAATTTCAGACCACTGATAATATTTGTAACTGATAGTAACAGAATACCCTTTATCCAAGGATTATAATACACATGAAGCATTCAGAGATTCTGAAAGTGATAGCAATACCCATCTGTGTAATATGCGAGTCTCAGATGATAACCTACATAAACTTTCCTCATTAAAATATCAGATATTGAAACATACTTTATTTTAAACGACAATTTTAGTAACTGAACACAGATACTTTCTCAAAGTCACAGTTTGTGATAATACTAGGATTATGACCCTGATCACCAGATATTTTACATATATCACAAGATATATCATTGAAAGTTGCTTGATGGCCTGAATAGTCTGT
Organism: Rhinopithecus roxellana; assembly: GCF_007565055.1. Classification (NCBI taxonomy): domain Eukaryota; kingdom Metazoa; phylum Chordata; class Mammalia; order Primates; family Cercopithecidae; genus Rhinopithecus; species Rhinopithecus roxellana. The sequence goes on from NC_044554.1 coordinate 68,091,859, forward strand.
TAGAAGCTAACATATGTGTGTGTGTACGTGTGTGTGTATATGTATGTATACATATACATACATATACATACATATACATATACATACATACATATACATACATATACACACACACATACACACACACATATATATATTTCAGTAAAATCCTTCCCCCTTGAATACCATTAATAAAATTTACATATGAACACCTGTTGTAACAGGGTTTTCTTGATCAGTTTATAAGGAAATCCACTCAAAGTCAAATAGAATTTCTCTGTCAATCTCAGAGCGGCAATTTTCTCTATAAACAGTACTTTGTTGGCATATGATTATATTTTTGGTAAGGCAAAAAGCAAAAGTAAACTGAATTCTAATATTGACTCCTTTGACTTCCTATAAAAATACCATTACCTTTCAGTCTTACTCATTGCTCCAAAATTCGAAAATCTATCAACCTACTTAAAAATATATATTCTCAAATAGCTTAGCAAAATAAAATGATCTTTACAATACTTCTGGTGCTTAGAGGATGAAGGTATTGTATGGGCACTGCTTTACTTCTTGAGATCAAAGCAATTTTCATTTGAATTCATTACAGAGAAGCAGCCTGAGCCACATTTCATCATCAGCTGCTAGAGCTATGAATGTGATTTCTAACAATGTGCTCATTATAGGTGTAATGAAATTTGACTATAATTAAACAGTATAATGTTTGTCAAAATTGGACTTCACCATTATCTTTTCACAGAAATAAAATACCCAGTAGTTTCCTCTGTGTCACACCTGCATTATTCCCTTTGCTTTGAAAGATTCTTGTAATTTCTGAATTTATATTCATTGTCTATAAAATGAGACTGATACAAGGACATTTCTTAAATAATATAAATATGAATGCAGAGAGAAAGAAAAGCATGCACTGACTTACATACTCACACGCCACAACCAACACAGCTATTCTAGAACATCATAAAACATGATTGCTATACTCTGCAATACATCAGGTATAGATTTCATCAAGTTTTTTGGCTCTTACAGATAAAATTTTTCCCATAAGTAGGTAATTATTATTTTAGTATGTTTATACAATTTCGACCTATGCAATCATTTTCATTATTTTTTTCTGCTTTTAAAATAAAAATAGATAAATTAACCAGGCTTTACAAAAACCAGTAAATTAATAACAATAGCAACAACAATAATTAGCATTTAGGAATACTAACATGTTGTTACCTTTGGTGTAGCCTATAGCGCCTACACTACAAACCTGTACAGCATGTTACTTTATTGAATACTGTGAGCATATGTAACACAATGGTAAGTTTTTGTGTCTTTAAACATATCTAAACATAGAAAAGGTATGGTAAAATTATGGTATAAAAGATTAATATGGCACTTACGATGAACAGAGCTTGTAGGACTGGAAGTTGCTCTGGGTGAGTGAGTGAGCGGGTGAGTGTGTGAGTGAGTGAGTGAGTAGTAAGTGAATGTGAAGGCCTAGGATGTTACTGTACACCAGGGTCTCCCAACCCCTGAACTGCAGACCAGTACCAGTCTGTGGTAGGTCTGGTAGGAGCTGGACTGTGCAGCAGGAGATGAGGGGCAGGCGGGCAAGCAAGCATTACCACCTGAGCTCTGCCTCCTGTCAGATCAATGGTGGCATTAGATTCTGAGCACGAACCTTATTGTGAACTGCGCATGTGAGGAATCTAGGCTCCACATGAGAATGGAATGCCTGATAATCTAAGGTGGAACAGTTTCATCCTGAAACTATTTCCACCTTCGCATCCACCCTTCCACCTCCATCCTCCCAACTCCCATCCCTCCAACCCCACACCAAGACTCCAGACTGTAGTATCCATTAGAGCAAGAACTAGTTATGTGTTGTTAAGTATTATCTTCCTAGAACCTAGCTCGCTTCTTGGCACATATCTGTGCAATCAAATCATCTTTTTGTTGACCATGTGATTATCTTACATACTGATAACATATGATGACAAGATATTTGTTCAAAATGATAATTATTGGTATCTAGCTGAAATTGTTCACCTCTCCAGATTCTGTACTATTTAATGTAACAACATGACACTGTTAACATTTCCTGGGAATTTATTTTATCCAGATCAGTTTCTATTTTGTTTCCATGTTGCGCCAACACTCAAAATGCTGTTACTACTCAAAAGGAATTTAAAAGATCACTTACTATTTCTAGTAGAGTATTTTTTATGGTAATTCAAAGAAAGTTCTAGACATGTATGTTGCTGTAGCTGTAGCTACAGCAATTTAGGTTATACCTACTTTCACAAATAAAGTGCTCTTCAGCTTAAGACTTTATTGCTAGTTTAATGTTGCTCAAACTCACATGTTCTTGCAATTAAGATAGATACTATTGAAAAGAAATTTGAATACCAATAGGCAGAGTATTTTCCTAACAGCGTCTTATAAATATTTAACCCTGCAATCTATTTTATGAGATATAGTAAAAACTCACTCTTTAGAGCAACTGAATATAGCTGCATTTCAATGCTCATGCTCCTATAATATGAGCCAGCCTGCTTTATAAGTGTGTATTTTGAGATACACAAGTTGGAAATTTCAGCTGTATTCACCTCAGAGGCTCTTGGTCTGTTTCGATGTTTTAAAATTATTTTGATAATTGGAATTATTTAATTATGAAAAGTATATCTGATTTTAGAAGTGTGTATATATACACATATAAATATTCACAAAAATATGTAAAGTAAATAAAATACCTCATTGAGGATCCTATTTGCATTCATTAAGACTACTATCATAATAGTTTATTTCTCTCTGAGAAAATTTCAGTTACCAGATATTTGCACATCTGCATGTATGTGTTTTTATTTTGTTGACAAATAGAATAAACGTTATGCATATTTTTGTATTTTTTTCCACTTAAAATACACTTTGAATATCTTCACATAGTAGCAAATACATCTTTATTTCAGTTTTATTGAGGCCTACATAATAATTCATGGTAGAAATATATCTGTAATGGGCACTTAGATTGTATATTTTGCTATTAAAATTGATAGCATAAGAAGCATTTATAATCTATACATATGTCTATACTTAGATGTCAAAGTATATATTTAGAATCAATTGCTACTTGAGTAAAAATTTTGCCAAAATGCCTTTCAAAGAATTTGTATCTGTTTACATTCCCAAGGAGATACGTAAGAATGCTTATTTTTTAGATCCGAATAAACCCTGTGACTTAAATATATTTTTTAAATGTACAATCTGATGATAAGACCAAGAATACCAGTTAACCCTTAAATGGAACTTACTATGTGCAAGAAACTATATACTATTTGTGTCTGTGCGTGCATCTGTGTAAATCTGCATATATACACAGATATGTATATAATATAAATTTATATACATGTATGGAGAGAGTTAAACAGATGTCTCAAATTTGTTAATTTCATATGCATTATTTATGCATCTTGACTACTGCCATTTGGAAATATCTACAAACACACACCACATATATAAACATTCCAAAGGAATACATATGCATATATAGAACCATATAAATATAATGTTTTTAATAATTCACAAGAAGTTCTTCATTTCCAACAGGAAAGGGATTTGGCAGAAGGTATTATACTTTTGAAATTGATCTTTTTATATCTGCAAATTTTATTTCTGTAATCAATGAAAACATAGTTATTTGAAGAAGTAGAAACAGGAAGAGGAGATTAAAGAAAAAGAAAAGGGAGAGGTTACACTCAAAAGCATTAGTCTCAGCTAGGGACAGTGGTAATTTTTTTCAAGACTTCAATAAACAGATAATAATTAGTTTATTTATTTACTTTTAGTGTTTTTTTATTTAATTTCAACTTTTATTTTAGATACAGGGAGTACATCTGCAGATTTGTTACATGGGAATATTGTGTGATGGGAAGGTTTAGAGTGTGGATACTGTTACCCAGGTGGTGAGCACAGTGCTGGCCTGATGGGTGGGTTTTAAATTTTTTTTTAACCTCCTCCTCCCTCCACAGTCTAGTAGTCTACAGTGTCTATTTTTCCCAATTTACTGTCCCTGTGTGCTCAGGCGTTTAGCTCCCATTTACAAGTGAGAACATGTGGTCTTTGGTTTTCCATTCCTACATTGCTTTGCTTAGGATTATGGCCTTCGGCCCCATTCATGTTGCTGTAAAGGACACGATTTCATTTTTTTATAGCTACATAGTAGTCCACGGTACATATGTAAATTGGTCTATTGGAATGCTTTTAGAGCATACAGAGAGAAGTACAGATTCAAAATTATTTTCTTTTAATTAACAAGTAGTAATATTAAAACTTAACAAACATAATATAAAAACTAAAAATTATTGATCATCTTTATTTAAGAATGTTGAGGAAACCGTTCTAACACTGACAACATTTTCTGTCTGATTTTGAATACTTTCTTCCACTAAAAATGTCTGTTATTCTAATGTACCTACTTCGTTAGACCCACTGCATTTTAATTCTCACTTTTACACATAAATTTGGGGATTTAACAATGAAGTAAGAATTGTGAACAAAAAAGATCTGGCTCATTTTTGCTGCTTTTAATCTAGTGGTGAAGACAGAATTAAGGCAAATAATTTAAGGGCATACGTTTTATGAGATGGTTAGTATGACATGATGTATTCATAGTGATTAGGAAGGTTTTTCCTGAGGATGCTTTGTTTGAGCTGTAACTTGAACTTTGTGTGTAATTTACCAAGCAGAAATCAGAAGTAGACGTGAAATAAAAAAGTATTCCAGATTAAAAAAAAAAAAAATAGTTCAAGAAAAGAAGTGGCACATTGGAAGAAGTAAATGATTCTCATGCAATCATTATGATTGAATCACAGCGAGATTGAATCACATTGAATGAGTTAATCACAGCGAGAGAGTGTGAGGGGTAGCATGAAACTACTCTGAAGAGTTAGACAAGGGCTTCATTGAGGAAAATGTTGTCAACCACATTAAGAAAGTTGAACTTTGTCCTTAAGAAATTTGCTGTATCTTACAAATATATATTGTTAAATTATGCCAGGGATGTTTCTAGATTCTGGGGTTTCATTGATGAACAAAACAGAAAAAAAAAAAAAAAATCCCTACCTTCATGAAGTTTACAGTCTAGTGTATTTTGCAAGTAGTTTAACCGTAAGTGTGGAATTAACATCTGCAGGATGAATCTGACGGAATGAAGCACAGATATATTCAGACCAAGCACAAATTCCCCGAGACCCAACACTCAACAGTAGATTAGGCCAGATGTCCTACACATGGCTTCACCCAGATACGTGTTCTTCCCTTTCCTCTTATCTTATATTTGATCGAATTACATTTACTTAGTGACCACGTTTTTGAGGAAGCATTTCTTGTAGTGAAATGTTTCCTGATTTCAGTTTTCTAAGACACAGGCAAGAACCAGGTGAATTTTTTTTTTTTTTTTTTTTTTTTTTTGAGATGGAGTCTCGCTCGGTCCCCCAGGCTGGAGTGCAGTGACGCGATCTCGGCTCACTGCAAGCTCTGCCTTCCGGGTTCACGCCATTCTCCTGCCTCAGCCTCCCAAGTAGCTGGGACTACTAGCGCCTGCCACCTTGCCGATTTTTTTTTTTTTTTTTTTTTTTTTTAATTTGAGAGAAAGTGGTAAACTAACTCTAGGCAGTACTGGAGAAAGAAATGAAAGACCAAAATAAATAATTTTAAGTTGTGTCTAAATCCAGTATTTGCTCCCTTGCTATCACTGGTTCAGGCTTTGTACTGTTCTATGTAGTTTTAAAAGAAATAATTTGATTTATAAAAGTGGTATAGTTGAGATGGTCTATAGTGAATGGTGGGAAGACGTGGAATAGTAAAGGCACAAATAAATATACATATTGACCTCTTGGGTATCATGCAGTAAGTTCTTCACAAAGACTAGAAAAAGCAAACTTTTTGCATCCCTACCATTGTATAGACATTTGAGACATACGCTCATTTTTATACATCATTTTCTTAGATCTTTGCAATACCCTAACACTCCGACCCCTACATTAGAGGAACTACAAAGTCATAGAGATAGACAAAGGCTTTGAATCCACATGTGTTTAATTTCAAAGACTTGAGCTCATGGGACACTGTAAGTCCGAAGTAAGTAATAGTTTAATAGCCCTTTGTTCTCTGGACATATGTTCAAGTTGTATTTTCACCATATCAATAGTAATTTTTCTAATGAAATTAATATTCACTTGTATTAAAGATAATAGTGACATATTACTTCTATTTTTACAAAGAGTACTAAATCCCTTTCTTTAGACATATAAGTAGATTACTATGTGAAAAAGTAAAATTATATTCTACTTTTAGAAGAAAAGTGAAATAGGTTCTGTTTAAACAGGACAATATCTTCTTAAGATTTAATTCATATTGCAGACTACTATATATTCATCATCTACTTATTGAAAAAGTCAACCATGCACTAGGGTATATTTATGTATAATATGGTTTCAGATATTAGATTTGAATGGAAAGTTTGTCACTATATTTAGCTTTTTTGGATTTTCTTTAGTATAGTTTGCATGAGAATATTCATGGTAAGTGATATATCTTTTTTATAAAAAATAAAGAGGTGTTTTACAATTCAGTCAAAGAAATATTTAAGAAGTAGAAACATGTTAACATACATAAAGGCATTCATATGGTCATATGAAGGGACGGAGTGGGTGCTATTTCCCAACAGTTTTCTTTTTTTTTCTCTTGAATTATTTTTTATTAATCTGTCTTGTCTCCAGTTCTCTTCTATAGATCCAAGATAAAGGTTGTATGTGGGATGGGTGAAGGAGGAGGTTAGGTTGTGCCAAAATCCAATATTTGCTCCCTTGCTATCACAGGCTTTCTGCTGACCTATGTATGGCAGTAATCAATGATTAATACCTGTTCCTTAATCAATGATTAAGGCTTCTTAGATAGAAGAGATGTAAAAATAATAGGGTATCAATGGCACAAGTATAAAGTGATACTAAGGAGAGTTCACATAGAATCTGCCAGACCATATATATTCCAAAGATCAGAAAACTGCTCTCCTTGAAGAATGATCATCAGTCAGTTGAGCTGTATTATTAGCACAAGGATTTATAAAAACTAGGTTGATGTAGATTTGGTAAGAAAATAACTGGAGTTTCTGGATCTGTTTAATGTTTAACTGCTCTCCTTGAAGAATGATCGTCAGTTGAGCTATATTATTAGCACAAGGATTTTTAAAAACTAGGTTGATGTAGATTTGGTAAGGAAATAACTGGAGTTTCTGGATCTGTTTAATTTTTAGCTCTGTTACATAAAAGCTATTCTATTTTAGAGGATATGAAACATCTGAAGACTCAGCCTCCTCATTTGAAAGCTGCGGACAATGTCTGCCTTCATAGAATGCTATAGGTATTAAAATAGAAAGTATAAAATGAGCCCTTAGTGCACTAACAGACAAATGGCTAGAATATGATAAAAGCTCCTCTCTTTCCTTTGTGTGCATACTCTATGAGTGAATGGAATTGGTAGTATTATAGAACATATTACCATAGACATTTTTGACTTTAACTTTATACCTTTTATCATAGTTTTTATAAGAATTGCTAGTTAATACAAAAAAAAGTAGTTGGATTAATTACCTTACTCAAACCGAAAAGGCCAGGCTTAAAATATATATATATATTGCTTTCCAACTTGGACCCAACAGAATGGCTCCCGCAAAGAAGGGTGGCCAGAAGAAAAAGGGCCGTTCTTCCATCAACGAGGTGGTGACGCGAAAATACACCATCGATATTCACCAGTGCATCCATGGAGTGGGCTTCAAGAAGCGTGTCCCTCGGGTACTCAAAGAGATTCAGTAATTTGCCAGGAAGGCGATGGGAACTCCAGATGTGCGCATTGATACCAGGCGCAACAAAGCGGCCTGGCCAAAGGAATAAGGAATGACCCATACCTTATCCGTGTGCGGTTATCCAGAAAACGTAATGAGGAGGAAGATTCACCAAATAAATTCTATACCTTGGTTACCTATGTACCTGTTACCACTTCCAATAATGTACAAACAGTCAGTGTGAATGAGAACTAATCACTGTTCGTCAAATATATCAAATACAGTTACAAAATTGCAAAAAAAAAAAAAAAAAAAAAAAGGCCAAAAAGTCAACTAAAAGTTACCATAATTTGTTTTACTAAATATAATTAAAAAAGATTTGTTATATTTCAAGAATCTTAAATGACATAGGAAAATGTCCATGACATAATTATAAAAATTAGTATATATAACTACATAAAATATTATCCCAGTGTAATAGATAGTAAGCAAATACAGAATATATCATATCTGACTAGAAGGAAATGCACTTTAACATAACAATATCTATTTTCAGGTGATCAGACGATAGGAATTTTTTATTTTGTGTAATGTGTATGTAAGCCTGTGTGTGTATGTGTGTGAGAAAGAGGAAAAAAAAAAAAATACGTCTTCTCTAGGAATATTAGCTTGAAAACAGGAAATTTCCAATACCTGACCATTTCTAGAGAAATACATAAAAGTAATTTCATCTGAATTTCAGTTAAATTCACAATCAGGTAATTATAAAGTTGTTAGTTTTGATCAGTGTGGTATCTGTAACGATGTGCAGTTATTTGATTTGGATTTTTTTCAATATGTGCCCTTCAAGATTTTAGGTCCAATATAATAAATTTTAAAAACCGGCTGGGCGCGGTGGCTCACGTCTGTAATCCCAGCACTTTGGGAGGCCGAGGCAGGTGGATCACAAGGTCAGGAGTTCAAGATCAGCCTGTGAAACCCCGTCTCTACTACATCTACAAAAAATTAGCCTGGCATCATGGTGGGCGCCTGTAATCCCAGCTACTCAGGCGGCTGAGGCAGAGAATTGCTTGAATCCGGAAGGCAGAGGTTGCAGTGAATCGAGATTGCACTACTGCACTCCAGCCTAGGAGACAGAGTGAAACTCCATCTCAAAAAAAAAAAAAAAAAAAAAAAAAGAAAAGGAAAGAGAAAGAATGAGCACCATTAAAAAAAATTAAGAAAAAGAATTGTCCTACAAATTCTGAAATTCCCTCGTTCTCTCAACAAAGTCTCTAGAGTGAGTCAAGCTTTTAAACATCTTGTTCACATTTGTTTTCTAGAAAATGAAATGAAGACTTGGGTTGTTAAATGGATTTCCCCTAACAGCCAGTTATGAAAATCTCTAGGACCAGAATCACTTTTCTTTTCTTTTTTTTTTTTTTTCTTTTGAGACGGAGTCTCGCTCTGTCGCCCAGGCTGGGGTGTGGTGGCGCCATCTCAGCTCACTGCAAGCTCCACCTCCCGGGTTCACGCCATTCTCCCGCCTCAGCTTCCCGAGTAGCTGGGACTACAGGCTCCCACCACCATGCCCGGCTAATATTTTTGTATTTTTAGTAGAGACGGGGTTTCACCGCGTCAGCCAGGATGGTCTCGATCTCCTGACCTCGTGATCCACCTGCCTCGACCTCCCAAATGCTGGGATTACAGGAGTGAGCCACGGCGCCTGGCCACACATTTTAAAAATTAATTTCTGTAAAACAATAATCTTACCTTCAAAGAGTATGTAACTTCAGATACATTTTTTATTCAAATTTAACATCATAATGCACATTCTAGAATTTATTGTTCCAAAAATTACATACTATATGTTTCCCCTTAAGAACACTTTGTATATTTTTAGCATAGTTAATTTGGGTAAAGGAAAGATTGACTTAAACATATGTTACAGTATAATTGGCTCTTCCCATAAATATAATTGCTTTGCTTATACTGGAAAATATACTAAGGCTCATCATAAAGAGCTTTGTAAATAAAGAGCTTCACTCTAAATTTTAGTTTGAATTGGCTTGGGTGTTTTGAATATAAAGACAAATCAGAGGTTTGATCTCTGCTGCATGTATACAAAATTTAATAATGTTAAGAATTATTTATTACCTAGGTATTCCAATATCCATTCTAATATATGGAGAATCACTTATAAAAATTAGCTATGATAAAACCAGTTTACAGTTTTCACTAAAAAATATGAAACAGAAATGTTTTTATTATTTCTCGTTTCAAGGCTTAGAACAGGAACTCAAAACAAATATAAGAAATAAGGAAATAATATGATCATCAAAATCTGTAAATGATCATATCCCAAACCACAAAACGTAGAGATCATTTGGAAAATACACTGAAATGTGAATCAAACTGAAGAATACCCCCAAGTTTTAATACGTTCTTCTCTACATTTCTTAGCAATTTTCAGCTTTCCCCAGGATAAAGCAACAGTCTAGGAAAAGCGTAACAATGCTTGCACTGATGAGGTGTCAAGGCTTTGGGGGGGGTCACAGAAAAGTGAGAAACATCCCATATCTGTCCATATTCATTTTGCTGTTTGACAGTGAAAACAGAACTAAAATAAAAGCACTGAGTGTTCTCATCTTCATTTGCTGGAATGTATCCTCATACTTGAAGTGAAGCTTCCAAAGGCCAGGGAGGAGTTCTACCACTGATCAGAATTAGCTGAAGAGAGAGAGATAAACTAAATCAGAGGTTTATGACATGAGGGGAAATCCTGTTCACTGTAAAAAATGAAGAGAAATATACTTCTAGGGTTGAGGAGAGAATGTGGTATACTGGGTGCAAACATGTGAGAGAACACTGCCTCTGATGTGCAATAGCCAAGTTCCACACATAGGCCCACACTTTCCTGTCCTTCCAAGACTATTCTTGAGCAGGTAGCTGTCGCTGATTGACTTGCCTCAAAGCAAGATATGTAATGATCATTAAAAAACCAGCAAGAGAACAATTGATAGATGATGAATAAATATAATAATTATGAAATTTCAAATATATGACTCTCGACACTGTATTTCTAAGCATAAAGCAAAACCTGGAAATCAACCAGTGGAATACCAGTTAGAGGTGGATAAATTTAAAGATTTAAGCAATTACCTAGGGTAAGTAAAGTGGAAAGGTGGAATATTAAGAAAACAGAAACACGATAACCAGGATGAAGCAGTGAGAAATAACTGAAGAATAGTAATACTAAAAAGTATCTTTCATTTTCTAGTCATCTTCTCATTAAATTAAAGGATGTCATTTTCCAAAACAAAATATGCTGCTGGCTGCTCACTGTGCTTTGAAAACTTTTAAATATATTTGCATGTCTTTTAATCTGGTTCCAATCTACTTTTGCTTCGTTCCCTTTCAACATATCTTATTTGTCGACTTGTTTAATTATATGCTGTGAACTTTTGTGGCTCTTCATTTTCTTCATATTGGTCTTTCTGTCAATCTATTTAAAAGATCCTTCTTCAAACTATTTTTGATGTTGCTGATACTCTGTAAGAACCAAGTCAAATGTCACTTTCTCTGTGAAATTTTCCCTTATAAGGCAAAAGTAACTACTCTTTTATTAATTTGTTAAAATTTCTCTCAAAATATGTGACACATCTCTCCTTCAGGTAAGTGTTTATTGAAGTCTTCTGTACATTTTTTAATTAGGTTATTTGTTTTTTGCTATTGAGTTGTAGGGGCTTCTTACATATTTTGACTATTAACCCTTTATCAGATTTATGGTTTGCAAATTTTTTCCCTCTGAAGGTTGCCTGCTCACTTTATTTATTATTTTCCATGCTGTGCAGAAACTTTTTAGTTGTATGTAGCTCCACTTGTCTATTTTTGCTTTTGTTGTTTTTATGTTTGGTGACATATCCAAAAAATCATTGCCAAGACCCATGTTATAAGCTTTTGCCCCTGTTTTCTTCTAGGAGTTTTACAATATCGGGTCTTATTTGTAGGTCTATTGAGATGATTTTTGTGTATGTCTGTGAAAGATAGAGATCTTACTACCTTATTTTGCATGTGGATATCCAGTTTTGCTAATGTCACTTATTAAATAGATTATCCTTTCATCATTGTGTATTTTTGGCACCCTTTTTGAAGAGCATGGACTGAGTAGTCATGGGTTTATTTTTGGAATTTTTATCATGTTCAACTGGTCTATATGTCTATATTTATGCCAGTACCATCATATTTTAGATACTGTAGCTTTGTAATATATTTTGAAATCAGGAAGTATGATGCTTCCAGCTTTGTTCTTTTTTCTCAAGATCACTTTACCTCTTCTGGTTATTGTGTGTGTATGTGTGTGTGTGTGTGTGTGTGTGTGTGTGTATGGTTTCAATTCATAGATCATTTTTTTCTGTATCTGTAAAAAATGCCATTGGAATTTGGATGGAAATAGCAGTGAATCTGTAAATCACTTTGGGTGGTATGGACATTTTTACAATATTCAATGAGATTATTTTCTTAATTTCCTTTTTTGATCATTTACTGTTAGTATACAAAAACACAACTGATATTTGCATGTTGATTTCCTATTCTGTAAATTTACTGAATTCATTTCTTATTTCTAACAGTTTTTTAGTGGAGGCTTTATAATTGTTTATATATGATTTTCCAAAGAAGCCTTACAAATGGTCACCCTGTATATGAAAAGATGTTCAATATCACTAATCATAAGAGAAATGCAAATTAAAACCACAATTCTATATCACCTCAAACCTGTTAGGATGGATTTCATAACAACCAAAAGATTAAAAATGTTGGCAAGGATATAGAGAAACTAGTACCCTTGTACACTTGTAGACTAGAAACATCACCCTTGTAGTGGAATGTAAAATGGGGTAGCCAGTATGAAAATCATAAGGAGGGCCGGGCGCAGTGGCTCAAGCCCGTAATCCCAGCACTTTGGGAGGCTGAGACGGGCGGATCACGAGGTCAGGAGATTGAGACCATCCTGGCTAATACTGTGAAACCCCGTCTCTACTAAAAAATACAAAAAACTAGCCAGGCGAGGTGGCGGGCGCCTGTAGTCCCAGCTACTCGGGAGGCTGAGGCAGGAGAATGGCGTGAACCCGGGAGGCGGAGCTTGCAGTGAGCTGAGATCCGGCCACTGCACTCCAGCCCGGGCGACAGAGTGAGACTCAGTCTCAAAAAAAAAAAAAAAAAAACAAAGAAAACCGTAAGGAGGTGTTTCAAAAAAGTAAAAATACAGTAATCATATAATGTAGCAATCTCACATCTGGATATCTATCCAAAGGAATTAAAGTCTTGAATAGATATCTGCACTCTCATATTCACTGAAGCATTATTCACACTATCCAACACAACCCAAATGTTCACTAACAGATGAATAATTTTTAAAATATGGCAAGTACATGCAATTGAATATTAGTTAGCCTATAAAAGGAAGAAAATTCTGCTATAATACAGCAATATAGATGAACCCGGGCGACATTATGTTAAGTAAAAAAAAAAGCCACTCACAGAAGTGTCTTTCTGTGCATGGTGCACGATTTCACTTAAATGAGGTATCTAAAATAGTCAAATTCATAGAAGCAGGGAATAGAATGGTTGTTGCCAGGGTATGGTGGGATGGGAACGTGGAAAGTAGTTTCTCAATAGATATAAAGTTCCAATTATACAAGATGAATAAATTCTAGATATCCACCATATAACACAGCAAATATAATTAACAATACAGTATTGTGTACTTTAAAAAAATTGTTAAGAGGCTAAGGCAAGATATGAAATCAACCTAAGTGCCCACTGATGGATGAACAGAAGAAAATGTGGTATTAGCCGGGCTCAGTTGCTAATGCCTCTAATCCCAGAACTTTGGGAAGCTGAGGTGGGAGGATCGCTTGAGGACACAAGTTCAAGATCAGTCTGGGGAACATAACAAGACTCCTTTTCTACAATAAATAAATAAATGGAAAGTGTGGTGTGTATATACACAATGAAATACTATTTAACTATAAAACAAAATGAAATCCTATCATTTGTGGCAAGATAGATCAACCTGGAGTGTACTATGTTAAGTGAAATAAACTAGACACATAAAGACAAATACCACATGATCTCACTCATGTGGAATCTAAAAAAAGTTGGTCTCATAGAAGTAGAGAGTAGAATAGTGGTTACCAGAGGGTGGGAGAGTAAGTGGAAGAAGAGATTGCTCAACAAGTACAAAGTTACAATTAGACAGAATAAATTCTGGTGTTCTATTACACAGAGGGGATACTATAGTTAATATTAATGTAGTGCATATATCAACATAGCTAGAAGAGAGAATTTTGAATATTATTACCACAAATAAATACTAAATGTTCAAAGTGATAGATATGCAAACTATCCTGATTTCATTATTATACACGCATTGAAATTATACAATGTATACATGCATTGAAACATCACACTATAGCCCACAAATATGTACAATTATAATATTATCTGTCAATTATAAATAAAATAAAACTTAAAACATAATTTATTAAGAGAGTCGATCTCATATTGAGTATTCTTACACAAACCACCACCACAAAAACACAAAGGGACGTAAGGAAATTCTGAAGGTGATAAGATATATTTTTTATCTTGATTTTGGCAACAGTATCATGGGTATATGCATATGTCCAGACTCCCCAAATTGTATATATGTGCAGTCTCTTTGTAAAATCACATATACCACAAATATGCAATACTTACAATTACATTAATCAGTAGTTTTCATATAATCTTTCTTTTTTTTTTTTTTTTTTTTTTGAAACAGAGTTTCTCTCTCTGTTGCCCGAGCTGGAGTACAGTGGCATGATCTTGGCTTACTACAAACTCTGCCCCACGGGTTCAAGTGATTCTCCTGCCTCAACCTCCCAAGTAGCTGGGATTATAGGCACATGCCACCATGCCTGGCTAATTGTTGTACTTTTAGTAGAAACGGGGTTTCACCATGTTAGCCAGACTGGTCTCGAACTCCTGACTTCAGGTGATCCACCCACCTCAACCTCCCAAAGTGCTGCAATTACAGCCGTGAACCACCACACCCAGCTTTTTTTTCAGTTGAAGAATTCAAGGTATGTATTAAGAAACTTTGAATCAACAGTTATAGAAAAAGGAAAAAAGGCCTGGGTTTGTCAGTTTCAATAGGAGATTCTATGTGTTTAGTGTGCAAAGAACCCAGAATTATCTGTGGAGAGTTTTGAAGGAATGAGCCATTTGTAAAAAACATAATATGTAGGGCATGGCAAACAAGAAGAAAAAGCAAAAAGAAGCATTAGAGTGACAAAAGGACAACCCCAAAACAGGATTTACATGGAAACCCATGCCAGCAACCTGCATCAGAGAAATGTATCTGCAGCCAGCAGTATCTCTGTTGCCATATAAAGGTCTAGAAATTTTGAAAGTTTATGAGGCAAAAAGAGAAAAGACAAATACCAAGCAAGCATTCACAGATGGAACAATCAGATGGATTACTAAAACAAGAATCCAGTCCAACAGAAATATTAAATAAGAATTGTCAGAATTGAGATGCTCATGAGAATGTCAGACTCAGAATAAGAGAGGCCTGATATCAAACCCCAAATATTTGTGATGGAATTTTAACTCTTTCCTATCTTAGTTTAGAGTAAATATATTCTAGTGAATCTCAAACCTGCATGATGATCAAAATGATTGGGTTTTTCATATAACACAAATCCTAAATCCCATTTTCAGAGTCTTAGGACCAGTAACCTTGTATTACAACAAACAAAAACCAAACCAACAAACAAAGAGAAACTGGCAGCATGGGCAACATTGTGAGACCCCATCTCTAAGAAAAAAAATCAGCTGGATGTGGTGGCAAACACCTGTAGTCCCAGCTGCTTGGGAGGCTGAGGTGGGAGGATCATTGAACCCAGGAGGTCAAGGCTTCAGTGAGCAGAGTTCACACCACTACAATCCAGCCTAGACACTACAGCGAGACCTTGTTCAAACAACCAACCAAAGAAACAAAAACAACAAACAGATAAAGAAAGGTCATTCTATTGTTCAGTATGTTTGTTTTAGGGTGGAAACATAGTACAGGTAGAGTCAGCTTATGCTTGACTCATTGTTTTTCCTCTTCATCTAGAGCTTTTAATTTCATTTTATCTGTTTTCTCATTAAAAACTTTTTTTATTTGTAGTGTCTCACCCTAATTCTCGTCACAATTCTGCCCTTTGGATATCTTGCTTTGTGTGGTGGTTAATTTTGTTTCTGTTTCAAAGAAAGATCCCACCTGTCTGATGATGAGCTTTCTTCCACTCCCCCAGCAGGTCTCAGCCCTGAATCCCTATTGATAAATAAGCAAGTATCTTTGATTTTCCTTGTACTAACGTCAACAAGACCTATCTCGACTTAACAGCTTCTATCTGCAGATATCTGTCAACAGATTCATCAAGAATCTCTGTAATTAATATGCTTATCCTAGTGTTAATGGTACAGTTGCAAACCTATAATTAACACTTCTGTGTATAATTAATATTAACATTTCAACCATATATTACAGCTGACACATTTCTGATTAAATGAACAAACTGAATTCAACAAACATTTATCTGCAACTACAGTAATTAGATGAAGATTGTGGGACAATGACAAATCAATTCCAAGGACAAATTTGCAATCTCTTGAGCAATGAAAAAAGCCCACAATTGAACCATGTTATGATTTTAATAATGTCAAAACACTAACAGGTATTTTCACACAAACCACGGATAATGAAATTTTTTTTTTTAATATTCAATTATAGTTCAATGCAAGAGTTGGAAATTTCCTTTCTACAAAGAGCCAGATAATAATTATGTTCAGCTTTGTGGGCCATTCCATCTCTTCCACAGCCATTCAACTTTTTCAGAGTAGGTGTGCCCATGTTCCAATAAACTTTATTTACAAAAAATAAAAGAAGCAGGTGGCTGAATTTTCCCCCCAGGTTGTACTTTACCAATTCCTGTTTTAGTGGGCATACTTTGATCAGTGGTATATTATACATTAGTGCAATGTAATATGAAAAGATTGCTTTCATTTTCAAAATCCTTTGTATAACATGTCTTGAAGACATGATAAATTTTGTACTATTTTCACAATATGAGAGTTCTAGAATTCACATTATCAAATATTTATTCCATACTCTGTGTTGCATGATGCACGAGGGATAGAAAGAGGAAAACATGTATTGGTATGAAATTCTTTCTGACAAGCTTTGTTTCAAAGTGGCTGCACTATTTCCTAGGATTGCTGTAACAAATTACCATGATTCTCATGCCTTAACATAACAGACATGTATTTGCTCACAGTTCTGAAGACTAAAAGCCTGAAATCAAGGTATTAGCAGTGCCAAGCTCCCTCAAAAAGCTCTAAGGAAGACTCTTGCCTTGCTTTTCTCTATCTACTGTTGGCTCTCAGCAATCCTTAGTGTCCCTGAGTTTGTAACTGCATTACTTCAATCATCTTCAAATCACCTTTTCTTTGTGAGCCTCTGTGCCCTCTCCTTTTCTTTTAAGAACACCAGTCACCATAAACCTAGGTTGATTTTATCTTGATATCCTTAACTATTAACATATGCAAAGACCTTATACCCAAATAAGATCATATGCTGTGGTTCCAGATGGATATGAATTTTGAGAGGGGGCAGTATTTAATCCCCTACACTAGTCACCATTTTAAAAGTATGATTTCATGACTCCTTTAATTTCTTTCAACTAGAGCTATTTTGCTTTTAACTCCTCAAAGAGCAGAGTTCAAAGCCTTTGTCAATTTTGATTTGTTGAGCAACACAGAACCACTACAGATTTTAGCAGAATCAGGGAATTAATTAAAAATTAGAGTTTAAAGAAATGTGAAAGCGTTGATATGAGTTTTCTGGAAGGCTGTAGCTGAAAAATAGGAGAAAAATTCACGGGCGTGACTGTGGAAGCCAAGACTGATGGGAGAAGTCTGAGATGCCTCTACTGTGTTTCATTAAAACTACAAAATGAATGGAAACATCTCCAAACTGTCAAGTATGTCCACCATGACTGCAAAATCAGAACTTATGGAAGGTCTACAGAATGGCTGTTCATGACTTTCATCACCTTCTGAGCAAAATAGCTTCTACTTCATATGAACCTTTACCGAATTTCCTCTTATTGACAAAGTCAAACCCAAAACCATACAGAGAAGGGGATTCTGAGCATATATTTTCCAGTCTTCACAGGGAGTGGTGCTGTGTGTATATATATATATACACAGGCTATGCTGAATTTCCTGGTGAGATATATATGTATATCTCACCTTTATCAACTTGGCACCCATAATCATCATTTTAACCATATTTACTTTACAGATAATATGTAAAGTGCCATCAGATTCTACAGTCAGTGCAGTATCCCTGCTATTTGCAGAGTAGTTCATTGCTATCAGGAACCAAAATTGACCTTGTGGCTATATGAGCTTTCATAGTTCTGAACTCCGATGGAAAACATTAAAAATCAGTAATGTTTTTGAGTTTTGTGGGGGATTTTTGAGTGAAGTGGAGGTAAGAGAGTTAGTTTATGAGTACACAACTGCCTGACTCAGTCTGGTGGGCAGTGGTATGGTATGATATAGTATGGAACCATATCATATCACAAAAATCAGCATTAGTATGTAACTGTTATCCAATAAAACCCTCAACTACTGAATGTCATTGTTTCTTCAATATACAATCAACAACAACAACAAAAAAAAAAAAAAAAAAAAAAGCCACCATAATGCATTTAGAGAGAGTTAGAAAAGCAATTAGTAGAATAAATTGTTGGCACAGTAAGACAGTCCTTCATTAAGGGCCTAAATTTTCTTTCCCTTAAAGATTCCTAGGCCTGTGAACTGGCTCAATTCTGGGAATTACATGTGGGACCATGACTAATATAAAACCTTGTTTATATAAATCCTTAAGAAGGCTACTGTATTAGTCCATTTTCATAGTGCTATAAAGAACTGCCTGAGACTGGGTAATTTATAAAGAAAAGAGATTTAATTGACTCACAATTCCACACGGCTAGGAAGGCCTCAGGAAATTTACAATCATGGCAGAAGGTGAAGGGGCAGCAATGCAATCCTGAGAATTTCATGATATGCTAGCAAAAGATTGTCCAATATCTCTGGAGGTCAAACCATTCTTGGTACTGCTCTGGTCTTGCTACGTATTAGGCTTACTCTACGTAGGTTGTCTATAGTGATTAAGTGGAACTGCATGGCCCCACCATTATAAAATTCCATCATTTCATTATATTTAATAATCCCATTTTAATAACACCATTCCCACTACTATGCTTTGCTTGCAGAGAAAAATCACTACAATGCCTTCTGAAAGTGCCATTGCTTCGCTCATTGTGTGGGTTGAATTCCAAAAATGTTTTGGAATTCAAATTCCAAAACATGTTGGAGAGCTGTTGAAAATGCTGTTGAATATGTTGAAGAGCTGTAAATGTGACATCATTTGGAAATACAGACTTTGTAGACATTATTGAGTTAAGTTGAGGTCATACTGGATGAGAGTGGGCCTTAAATTCAATGACTGGGGTACTTAGAGAGAGAGATTTAGGGAAAAAGGGACACAGAGGAAACATGCAGAGAAAACAGCCACGTAAAGACGGAGGCAGAGATTGGAGTTATGATGCCAAAACTCAAGGAATGCCAAGAATTGACAGCAAACAGCAGAAAGAAGAAGAAAGAAAAGACTATTCCTTAGAGCCTTCAGTACTACCATTGACTTGATTTGGGGTTTCTAGCCTCTAGATTTGTGAGAAATAAATTTCTGTTATTTAAGCCACCAAGTTTATGGTAAGTTATTAAGGTAAAACTAAGAAACAGACTCACTTGCTAATATGTCTCACAAGGCTGTGCTGAAGAGGTTGTCCTCTGGATTATCTCAGGGGACCTACTTAGGAATAAGAGGACAGGTTATATAAAATAAATCCACTCAAGTTTTCCTAACTTCTTAAACTTCTTAAACACCAAAGATTTTCTAGCTTGTCAAGTGTACATATTTTTAAAATATTGGCCTTCATTGTGTCCTAATTACCAGACAATGAGATTATTCATCCCTTTAAATCTAATCAGATCAGATGATCAATTCTAATTTCACAACCTAAGTCTGTACTCACCGAAGCACTTATGGTACCAAAAATTTTATTAATCCTGGTGTATTCAAGGAAATAGAGCCACTACAATTTTGGAGGGAAGAATTTAGTCAAGGAATTTGCACTTAAACAAATGTAGAAGGACATGTTAGAAGGAAGGTCTGGAGTACCTTAGTCAAAGGCATGGAGAGAAAGTTGCTAATGGCTTCAAACCGGAGCAGGTAGAGAAGGCAGAGCTTGTAGAGAAGACTAAGAAATCACTACATTCACCTTCTATTTTCAAAAAGGAGTTAGCTGGAGAGTGGCATGACTGCAATGTCTTGGTTGCCAAGAGTAATGGCTTCTAAATCTCACCTAAGGTCCTCTCATTGGCAAACCTTAAACCAACACCATATACTTAAGAGGATTCTAGGAAACCTAGTTCCCAGCTTTGACAGTGAGTGTTGTGTAGAAGAGTGTGGTGGCTCCGACACCGGGCCCCTCCACTCCGGACTAAAAATAGTTCTGTAATATTTCTATTTATATATTTCCATCTATATATTTCTATATACAAGTTCTTCCTTAGAAATGGAGGTAAGACCATTCCTTGAAAAATTACCTTAAATTCCAGTTCTACTTAAATGCTATTGACTCATTTCAGTTTCTAAGCCTTATTATCTAGAAGTACATAAGAAAATATTCTAATTTTCTCTAGAGTTTGACTTGAGTATACAGACCAAAGAGATTTTTAGCAACACCTTGATGAGATTTCAGTGAAATTGTCTGCCTATATCATTAAAACATCTGTCTTAAACTCTGTGACAAAAACAGGTAATATGTTTCGATTAAGATGTATCACACTTGGAAGTATTACTAGTCCACATTCAATTGCTGACATCATATGAAAAGATACTTTGAGTTTAAATGTAGATTCTATTGCAAATTGTAGCCACTTACATTTCTAATATCACACTGAACTACACAATGAGATAATAGTGATGCTGTATTTTTACTTACACCACGAAAGGCAATACATTGCTTAGTCATTCTCATATTCACAAGAATGGCATAAGAATGGCATTCATCATAATGGCATAAGAAACAGATTGATGATTTCGAAAGTCTCTCTAAACTGATTCATTCATTTTTAGAGGAATGAGATTATTTCATAAAGCAAGAGTATTTAATATTTCTAAATCATCAGTGATGAAATTTTTTCGTTGTCATTCTTTATTATAACAAATATAACCCCATATATGTGCTTGTACAAGCAAATTCTACTGAGTGAAATTCAGTTAGCTCAATTATTCATAAATAGTACATCCTCTTCTTATTTACCCTCAAAAAAGATAAACAAACAGGAACCAAACAAATCTGGAATTTTAACTATAAGGAATCATGTGGTCTCAGAAAACAGAAGCCAATATATTGGGGAAAAAAAAAATAAAAGGAAAAACCCAAATCAGACTGCGTAGACTTTGATTCTATGTTTGAAAGAATATGTACATTTGTAGATACATATCTAACCTCTTTTGGTGATCCTTAGGGGTTACTGACACCTCCTCTGCAATATGTACCTTGTCTGCATTGTTAGTGGCAAAATACAGAATAAAAGAATCAAGAGAAAATATTCTCTTAGGCTTGCATATTCTAAGTACATCTTGAGAGTACAAGTATGAAGCTAGAATTTAGGTTGTGTAAGTAAAAGTTTTCAAATCCATTTATTTAATAATTATTATTTTGTAAGTACTTGTGATTCAGGACATTCTATTTGGCATCAAATGAATAATAGTTAAACTTCAATGCTATAATCATTTTGTAGAGCTAAATATCTGCCATGACATTATAGCGAAGTATATTCAGGATAATTTGGTGTGTAATGTTTTCAACATATCAGCTATTAGACTATCATTTATAGAAAAAGTAATTATACTTAAATTTTATCAAATTCTGAGTAGGTCATTGGGGTATAGAGATACAGAGGTTATACATGTGTGTGCCTAGAAGAATGAGATATCAAAGTTGAAGATTTCAAATGAGGTTTTTAAGCTAAAAGGAACATATTTCTAAAATAATATCATAGTGGTAAAGAGCAGGATTTCTGGAGTTAGACGACCCAGTTTGAAGCCAGCTTCTAACAAGCATCTAAAATTCCTCAGTGAGAACTTTGGGAAGTGATTTAGTTTTGCTGAGATTGCATTTCATTTTTGTGAAAATTAGGGTAAAAAATAATTCCAAGCTTCCACATAAAACATGTAAACATTTAAAGTGGTTCCAAACACACGGAAAAACAAAAGTAATTATTATTACTTGTTAAAATGTCAAATGTATTTTGTCCAATTGCATTGAAACATGGAATATATATTTTGGCCTGTAGATATCGAGGTCCCCTCAAATGCAGAGTCAATTGCTATATGATTTATCTTTAGATGTTCCTGCAATTGTAACCAAGATGTGCCACATTGTTTCACTATTTAAAACTAACACTTCCTTTAATGGTTCACCACGGGAAGTACAGTTTTCAGTTATTTGAGGGTTTAGTTTCATTCCTTTTATTCCTGCCTCCTTCTGTCCTGCCTTCTTTTCCTTCCTTTCCCTTTAAACCAGGTTTTCCTATCCAAGTATTTCTGAAAATTCTCAGAGATCACATAACCTCCACAGGCAGCTTGATTTTAGACCTTAGCCTCAGTCTGAAGTCGTTAAAGGTGATAGTTATTAAAGCATTCCTATATTGATTCATTCTAAATGTAGATACAAGCTGCTCACTGAGAGGAGACACATATAGTTAGTAAAAATATCACTGTAACAAAAGAAAAGATAAAACCAAATTCTATTCATGGCTGCAAGCCTGAAGTAGATACGCCTTCCCTGACCCAACTCCCCAGGCCCTAAGGTTTCTGTAAAATATGAAAACGAGCGAAGAAACAAAAGTCTTCTGCAGAAGGTAATATTGGCCTTCACGAATACATCTCTGGCATCATGGCTTGTTTCTTATATTCTGGCCATTCCATAAAAGTATATACCTAGTTTCGTGGATAAATTATTTTGGAAGATATTAACCTTGAAATTTCACATATCAAATTAACACTAAAGATATAACAAAATAATAGGTAAAAGACATGCTAATTTATTCATTGCTATTAAAGCACCAAAAATAAATGTTTTTTTTTTAAGTTTTGAAACCAAAATTATACACAGCATAAATGTTTGAAAAATCTTACTGGCAGGTTTGGATGCTTTAAAAATTGAATAATGTATCTTAAAAATAAAAATTATAAATAACACTAGAAATAAACACATTAAATAGGGAAAAATGTACACTTTTCTATTTGATTGCACACACCTACTACCAATCTATTTGGGTTAAATAATTCTGATATATTAGCTGTCTATGCAATGGTGTTTGAGGTTTGAACACAATGGGGAGGCTGGCTTGACACCTGTATATTGGCATCATTGGTCCTGCCTGTTTCAGTGCTGTTTTTACCTATTTCACGTTGTGTCTTTACTTATTTATTCATTTGAATTGTTGATGCATGAAGCTAAGTAAATTTTATTTCCTAGTTTATGACATATCACCTTCATTACAAGATGTGACTCCTATTTGAATTTGTTTGATTGTGTTTTTCCTTCATCTTTTACCATCACTGACTTTCCTTTCCTTCTATAGGCACACAGCCTTAAGATTTTGGTAAAATGTTGTTGATCTATTACTACTGCCTCTGGAAAAATGTCTAGAACAAGATGCTAAAATAAAAATGATACCCAGTGAAAGACTTGTCACTATATTTTACAAAAGGCCCTGTGTTTTCAGTGTTTGAAACTAAAAGCAACTAAATACATAATTAAAAACAACAACAATAATAAGATAGTCACACTGAAAGAAAACCACTCCTTTCGAATGTTTTGTATTTACCATTTTAAGATAATAAAAAAAAGTTTTATTTTTTTTTCTAGAAATAGCTATGTTCAAAATGGATTCTTCCCACAAGGTTGACATTAACTAATAAAACTTTCTTAACAGCTTCTATAGTCATAAACTTGTATTTGTTTAAATGCCAATAAAGACATGCAGAACTTATCTTTACTGTACATGGGCTGTTGAGGATCTGAATCATAATTGTCTGATTTTAAGATGCAGAGAAATAATATTGCTACTGATTTACAGCAGCTGCCTCCATAAGCCTCAATTTTTAATGCGATAGTAATCATACAAGAGGTAGAGAGTAAGGTAGAGTAAGAAGTATTGATCTTCTATATCAACTGTATCTGGTTGTACAAAACAATAGAGACCCTCTAAGTTTTCTGACAGAACATGGTAGTGTCGGTTTTCTTAAAACCGAGGGTGGGTAGGGGAAGCTGACCTGGGAAACACATACTAACATTTACTACAAATTGTTGCCTTTTAATCAAATGACAAATGAGATCTATGACAACTTTATAGAATAAAAGTTCTGTTTATATAATAAGTACAGCATATTAACTATGCTATCCAAAGTACTTTTAAAAAATTCTAATGATTGTATTGATGTTGATGGCTCTGGTGTTTAAAAATCGGTAACACTGCAAATCTGACAGCAGATAGTAGAAATAATTGATGTAGTTTTTCCAACTTTTTGAAAGCAAACATATAGCTTTTAGTTTGTTTTATATTCATCATGGCCTTTTGCATGATATTAAGCAAATTGAAGAGCAGTACGTCTCTGTTATGCAATGTGTGTGTGTGTGTGTGTGTGTGTGTGTGTGTGTGTGTGTGTGTATGTGTGACAGAGTCTCTCTCTGTCCCCCAGGCTTGGCTTACTGCAAGCTCCACCTCCCAGGTTCACGCCATTCTCCCACCTCAACCTCCCGAGTAGCTGGGGCTATAGGCGCCCACCACCATGCGTGGCTAACATTTTATATGCAATTATTGATAACTAAATCAATTTTCATGCTTTAATCTTAGGAAAAACTTTCTCTCATATATGACCATAACTCAATAGTTATAAGATAACTTGATGGGAGTTGGAGGCTGGACTTAGTGAATATCCATTTTCACCAGGGAGCAATAAAGAGAACATGCAACTGTACTGTTCTGAAAAATCGGGCACTAAAATTTGAAATTAAAGAAGACATAGAAAGTGAGGGCACAATGTAAATTTACAAGTATTTTCATCCAGAGCTGCCTAAGTCCTATTAAGAAAGGCAGTAAGTGGACATTCATCTACTTTCATAAGGAGTCTACAAGTCAGAAAAATATGTGTGATAATGAGGCATAGAAAGCAAAACAGCTATAAGTTGAAGAAGAAAAATCGGTGACTATTTTATAAGACCATTAAAAAGATGATATTTTAAAATAAAAATGATAGTGTATTAAAGTCAAATGGACAGAAATACTTGTTATAGATGTAGTGTTATTAGATATCTATGATACTAATCATCACCATCAACATCATCATAGCTAAAAATCACTAAGTAATTACCATTGGTCTAACACCATAATGTGTCTATCAACTTCTTCAGGCAGCTATTTTCTCCAATTTACAGATAAGTAAATTAAGACTCCCATAGTTTCCTACAGCCTTACTATGAAATCAAATAATTTACCTTCAAGTCAGATAAAATTAGAAGTTAGACTAGAATCCTGGGTGGTTTTTTTTTTTTTTTTTTTTTTCTAATCCATTAGAAGAATTTAACTTTTTTTTTTTTTTTTTTTTTGAGGCGGAGTCTCGCTCTGTCGCCCGGACTGGAGTGCAGTGGCCGGATCTCAGCTCACTGCAAGCTCCGCCTCCCGGGTTCACGCCATTCTCCTGCCTCAGCCTCCAGAGTAGCTGGGACTACAGGCGCCCACCACCTCGCCCGGCTAGTTTTTTTTGTATTTTTAGTAGAGACGGGGTTTCACCGTGTTAGCCAGGATGGTCTCGATCTCCTGACCTCGTGATCCGCCCGCCTCGGCCTCCCAAAGTGCTGGGATTACAGGCTTGAGCCACCGCGCCCGGCCTTTTTTTCTTTTCTTTTTTCTTTTTCTTTTTTTTTTTTTTTTTTTTTTGAGACAGTCTTGCTATGTTGCCAAGCTGGAGTGTAGCGGTGGGATCTTGGCTCACTGCAGTCTGCACCTCTTCCTGGGTTCAAGCGATTCTCCTGCCTCAGCCTCCCAAGTAGCTGGCATTACAGACACGTGCCACCAGACCCGGCTAATTTTTGTTTTTTCAGTAGAGACAGAGTTTCAACCTTTTTGGCCAGGCTGATCTTGAACTCCTGACCACAAATGATCCGCCCTCCTTGGCCTCCCAAAGTGTTAGGATTACAGGCATGAGTCACCAAGCCTGGCATTATCTTTTTAATCTCCTGTTTAACTGTGACTTATTTTATTAAATCAATTTTGATTGTCGGAAAAAGTGCACTGTATTTACAGTAGATCATTTCTAGCATAACGTAGTTTAAATCCTCAAATAAAATAACATTATTTTTGCTTATAAAACTTAAAAATATAATGTCTTTATTGAGTTAATTCTTTCTAGACATGTTGTTTGTAAAATGGCACTAAGTTTATAGCTTCCATACAAAACTAGTTTTTCATTCCTTCCTGTATACTAAATATTCTACCTCAAATTTAAACTAGTACATAAATTTCACTAAGAGATGTCTATACACCAATCTATTGGCTTAAGTATGGGATAGAGTTGTTGGATTTTCTCTATGATGATTTCTAAAAACATTTTGGTGGTATAGCAAAAATTTGGTGAGATGGCAAATTATACAACCCTGCCAAAAGTATAATTATATATTTTATTTGTCCATGCTAAAGACTGAAGTCTGGCGTATCTTAGAGAAATGGTAAGATCAGAGAAAATATAATTAGATTTCCATTGTAGCTTTACATTCCACTCCCAGGATTATACTTGAATCTGTAAAATACTCTCAGACTTTATATATTTTTTAAATAAAGGAGACAGTGATATGGAGAATTTAAAACTGTAAACAATTTTAAAATATTTTCATTGGTCTGCAGTATAAATTATTTTATTTTGGAGTTGATTTATCTTTCCAGGTGTTCTTGTCTTAGGCTAAAATTTTATTCCTATTTTTGAATATATGATTAGTTGAATAATCAATTAGGTCACAGGATGACCTAAAAGTGCATGGGAACAGAAGAAAATAAAATAATCCTACTCTAGAACTCCATGGGATAGAATTGGAACAAAATAAAGGTCCTTAAAAGTGGACATATATGTTAGATATTAACAAAGGGGAAACTTAGGATATAGGGCTTAAATTCAGTTATTCATTCTAAAAACCCTTATGTAGTTCAAGTAACTTTCATGAACACTGATGTTTCTTCCTTTCATTCCTGCCTTCCTTTACATATGAAAGGAATTATACATGGAAGCGAACAGTTTCCCTTGGTCTATTTGCCATGAACAACTTGATATTCTTCTAGGCGTCATTTACAATGAGGAATGGAGGGAAAGATAAATTAGAACTCTCATTCTGGTGAAATTTCATTTTAGTAATCATCCTAATTTTATAGCAAATTTCTTTTTTCACCTAGCATGAGTTCCATTCAGCACATATATTTCAAAAATGTATGTTGATCCCCAATTTTGAATTTTGGTCCTTTGTCATTCTGATGAATAGAAAGATGCATTTTTAAATCTGTCATTTGGGAATGAGTCAATGTTCTGCAGATCATTGGCAGGTAGGCCAAAGAGTTATTCCACCAAATTATATTCCCAGCAGGAGTGGATGTAGACACTCTAAAAAACTCTGGGCACGGTGACATCTGTATCTTTGGAAAGGGACCAATTTGCATACCATCTGGCACCAGAGAGTTGAGCTCCTTGAAGTGGTAATGGAGAGACATTTTGGTTCTGGCAATCAGGGTTACAGCTATGTGGTGAGTTAAATGCTCCACACAGAGATGCTGACAGGAGTATTACAGTTCTGAAAAAGACAAACTGAGTGATATCAATGGGCTGACTAGAATTATTGCAACAAAAGGAAGCCATCTAAATTGGAGATTTCTGCTATTTTGGAAAATTCAGAAAGGCTTATATTTCATACTAATTCACGGTATTGAAGTTAAGTTCATTATTTGAACATAAGTTAGTTTTTAAGGCATTATTCTTGAGACTCAATAAAAAAGCATAGGGATGTTCTTTCCAAGGTGCAGCATACTGCGTCTGTAAGTAACAGCTTGAGAGAAAATTACAGTCATTAGGGTGCAATGGTAAAGTGTTTTTATTTCTATTTAATTCAAATTAAATCTGATTCAAAATACATGGGGAACAGGGATGGTTATTGCCAGGAATGCTATTAAAGCTTCTGTTCAGCATTTCTGAGGACCCTTTATTAAAATGAGAGTGACAGTATCATCTTCTCCAGCACCGTTCTGCTTGCTGTCCCTTCACAACAGCCCTAAACACAATTGCTTCCGGTTTGAAATCGGGGATCAGAGACAGCAGGCAAGGGAGGAGAGGCATGAATAGAAACATTTATGTATTATAGTTTATTTAAAAAATTAAAGCTTTTACTCACCATTTATAATATTGTGTTTATAAAAAGAAACTCTGCACTTGGTTTGTGACACCTGCATTTTTAGAATGAATTGATTTTACTTCATTAATTTTGTTTCTTTATGAAATGAATTTATTTTATCTTATTGCATTGCCATGCTCATACTAAAGTAATTTTCATATAAACTTCTACTAACTTCTAAGAAAAAATACTTTATGTACTTGTTTTAAATTTTTGTTTGCAACAATTCGTGTTATTTCCTGCCCATCATCAGTTGTGATCATTCTGTCTTAACAATTTATGGCTTCTTTATTCACACCAACCAGAGATGTTACTTACAGCAAAGCATCCTATTTCTTTCTTTATTTTTCCTTCCTTCCTTCCTTCCTTCCTTCCTTCCTTCCTTCCTTCCTTCCTTCCTTCCTTCCTTCCTTCCTTCCTCCCTCCCTCCCTCCCTCCCTCCCTCCCTCCCTCCCTCTCTCTCTCTCTTTCTTTCTTTCTTTCATCTTTTTTTTCTTTTCTTTTATTCCAGAAGCAGATTTTATAAATTTCCAATTGCTGTTGTAGAAATTAGCCATAAATTTAGTGGTGTGAAATAACACAAATGTAGCATACTAATGTTCTGGAGGTCAAAAATCTTGGAATCAGTGTGTGGGTAGGGGTGAGTTTTTTATGGAGATTTTAAGAGAGAATTTATTCCTTTTTTTTTTTTTTTTTTTTTTTTTTTGCAGTCTATAGAGGCTACCTACATTCCCTGGCACATGTTCCTCCTCAGCAATAGCACCTCTCTGACCCCTGCTTCCAATGTCTCCCTCTTGTGAGGACCCTTGTGATGGGATAATCGAGGATGATCTCCCATCTCAAGGTTCTTAACTTAATCACATTTGCAAAGTTATCTTTGTCATGTAAGGTAACATATCCACTAGTTCTAATGATTAGGACACAGAAAACTTTGTAAGCATATTACGTCACCTACCATATACATAGAAAGCACTAAATGATTATATCAGAAGGTATCAATTTCCACCAATGTTAACTACCATTGAATTCTGACAGATGGTATAATACTGTTACAATTATCAGCAAGTTTCCCTCCCATGAAAGGAAATAGAAGTCACACTTTTGCCTCTAGAGAGTCATTGATTCTCTTATGCATGAGTCTAATTGAGCGATATTCTGAGACTGTAGGAAAAACAAATACTCTCTGTTCTCAAGAAGCATAAAACCTACCATAACAAAAAGGTATGTAAATAAGTAATTAAAAGGAAGGGTAATGTGGTAACGTCCATGAGTTGACTCCAATGTATCAGAACACAGAAGACAGAGACCACTTCCACTCCAGGTCATCAGTGAAGACTTTATTTTTATTTATTTATTTATTTAGCAAACATTTGTATCGCTCTTACTTTGTTCCAGACATAATTCTACATATTTTTCAGACATTACCATTTAATTCTTCTACCAATCATCTGTGAAACTTTATTATTATTATTATCATCCCAATTTTACAGATGAAAATATCTGGGGTATAAATAGATAGAAGAGTTAAACAAGGTCACATACCTGTAAAGAGATTTGAACCTAGACAGTTTAGCTCAATAATTTTTTATAACTACTGCACTAAGCAGCCATGCTCAGATGAATATCTATGTCTCTGAAGTATCCATTTTACACCCACATGTTTATAGATGACCAAAACTCCAAATCACTGGGCCATGTCATCCAAGAGCTTCTTAAATTTGCAAATACTCTTAACATGAATCTTTGAATTTAGCACAAATGTGCAGCTCAGAAAATCTTGATTTGAGGAATTTTGGCTTATTAGCAATTACCTGTCAGGGTATTCAGTTAGTTTCATATCTGGAACTTCCTCT
Source organism: Rhinopithecus roxellana (assembly GCF_007565055.1). NCBI lineage: Eukaryota > Metazoa > Chordata > Mammalia > Primates > Cercopithecidae > Rhinopithecus > Rhinopithecus roxellana. The sequence continues at coordinate 68,122,179 of NC_044554.1, forward strand.
TTCAGTTGTTGGAATATGTTTTCGTTTGGTGATATTTTGTTGTTTGTTTGTTTTTGTTTGTTTGTTTTGAGACAAGGTCTGCAGTAGCATAATCATGGCCCACTGCAGCCTCAGCCTCCTGAACCCAGATGATCCTTTGGCCTCAGCCTCCTAGGTAGCTGGGACTACAGACTCAGGCCACCATGCCTGGCTAATTTTTGTAGTTTTTGCAACCATAGAGTTTAGTCATGTTGCCCAGGCTTGTCTTGCATTCCTGGGTTCAAGTGATCCACTTGCCTCAGCCTCCAAAAGGGAATATGTTTTTCTCATTGTGAGTATTATTAAGCTATATATAACTTCATGATACCAAAAGGCAAGAAAATAAAGTGATAAATACTTTTAGAGTCAGAAAGCTCTGGATATAAATCATATCTCTGCCATTTGCTAGCCATGAATAATATATTCCTATCTTGAGGCCCAGTTTTTTCATCTGTAAAATGTGGATAAAATCCACTACCTATTTCTCCAAATGGTAATTAAAAATATTAAATTTTAAGAGTGCATCTTAAATCACATAGTACAGAACCTGATACCTACTATACAGTAAGTGGTAGATATTAGTACTCTTATTTTTATATTGAAATAATATGGTAAGAATTGAATTTTGAGCTATAAATAACACAGCACACTGAAGAGGTTCAATATTTTAAAAAGCTTATTTTTGAACACTGATAAAGGGGGCATCATGGCATAATAGTTAGCAGAATAGTGTTTTGAATAAAACAGACTGAGTTGGAATTTCAGCTCCATGATTTACCATCACTTACCATCAAATGTGTGACTTTCAGTATGTCAGGTAAATCACTGAGCCTACTCTCAGCATCTGAATAAAATAATATGAACAATAATATGGTTTAGCTCTGTGTCCCCACCCAAATCTCATCTTGCAGCTCCCATAATTCCCAAATGTTGTGAGAAGGACCTGGTGGGAAATTATTGAATCATGGGGATAAGACTTTCCCATGCTGTTCTGGTGATAGTGTAGGGGTCTCATGAGATCTGATGATTTTAAAAACATGAGTTTCTCTGCACAAGCTCTCTCTTTGCCTGCTGCCATCCATGTAAGATATGACTTGCTCCTCCTCGCCTTCTGCCATGATTGTGAGGCCTCCTCAGCCATGTGGAACTGTAAGTCCAATAAACCTCTTTCTTTTGTAAATTTCCCTGTCTCAGGTATGTCTTTATCAGCAGCATGAAAACGGACTAATACAGCAAATTAGTACCAGGAGTGGGGTCCATTTTCACATTGCTGATAAAGACATACCCAAGACTGAGCAATTTACAAAAGAAAGAGTTGTATTGGATTTACAGTTCCACATGGCTGTGGAGGCCTCACAATCATTAATCAGAAGACAAGGAGGAGCAAGTCACATCTTACATGGATGGCAGCAAAGAGACAGCTTGTGCAGAGAAAGTCCTGTTTTTAAAACCAGATCTCATGAGGCCCATACACTGTCACGAGAACAGCATGGGAAAGACCTTCCCCATGATTCAATCATCTTCCACCAGGTCCCTCCCACAACATATGGGAATTAAGGGAGCTACAAGATGAGATTTGGGTGGGAACACAGAGCCAAACCACATCATTCTAACCCTGGCCCTTCCCAAATCTCATATATTCACATTTCAAAACCAATCATGCCTTCCCAACAGTCCCCGAAAGTCTCAACTTGTTTTGGCATTAACTCAAAAGTCCAAAGTTCAAACTCTTATCCATGTCACAGCACAATCTAATCAGCTGCCAGCACGGCCAGGATATAAAGCAGGCAGAAAAATGAGAAAAGGCTAGACTGGCTTAGCTTCCCAGCCTACATCTTTCTCCCATGCTGAATCATTCCTGCCCTGAACATCAGACTCCAAGTTCTTCTGCTTTGTGACTTGGACTGGCTTCCTTGCTCCTCAGATTGTAGATGGCCTATTGTGGGACTTTTTGATTGTGTGAGTTAACACTACTTAATAAACTCCCCTTTATACATGTATCTATCCTATTAGTTCCATCCCTCTAGAGAACACTGACTAATAAAAACAATACAATATATTCAAAATTATGCACATAGGATTCTACTACATTGCCAGAAACATAGTAGATAATTAATACAAATGTTTAGTTTAACACTTTAATTGAATTCCTATTATTCCCTTCTAAAATGTTATTTGTGATGAAAGCTTCAACAATGATAACAGAAAGGTAGAAGATAACAAATTATCGCATATCAGTAGTTGATCAAGAATTCTAAATATTTCAAAATAACACCTAGTTATTTTACACTGGGCCACAATAATTATTTGACAGAAAAGTTGTAATTCATGAATTATTTTTTATTACATAGGTTTGTGCCTAAATTTGACCACTGGTTATGATGAAAGCAGTCAAATTGATCATTCTTTAGGGACAATTGTATCTTCAACAAAATATAAACTGAAAGTAGTATAATACCCAATTCCACTGAAATTAGAATTTTAGAATTTATATACACAATCTAATGAATAGTTGCTGGCTGAATCAAAGAAATTGCTTTAGAAAATTGAAAACAGTTACTGACATCTGCTCTTGGGCCATTATTTAATTAACTTTACATCAGGAGGGGTAATTATTATAAAGTTAATTTATCAACTAAGCCTTTCTACCAGCAGGTAAGAGCTGATTTTCCAACAGCAAATAGGTATGAAAAATTTAAAGCACATGTTCAGGCAGTCCCAGAATTATATATATAGCCTTTCTAATATCAATAATTTCATCTAGTATTTTTTTTTGAACTTTTAATGCAAAACACTTTACAAGAAGGACCACATTCAATTGACAGATTAAAACCTATGCTTGGCTTTTTAAAAATATTTCCCCTCTGCCTCATTTTCCAGATGAGTAAACTGAGGTTTAGATAAGTGTTTTTTTTTTTTTTTTTTTTGAGACAGAGTCTGGCTCTATCGCTGGGGCTGGAGTGCAGTGGCCGGATCTCAGCTCACTGCAAGCTCCGCCTCCCGGGTTCCCGCCATTCTCCTGCCTCAGCCTCCGGAGTAGCTGGGACTACAGGCGCCCGCCACCTCGCCCGGCTAGATTTTTGTATTTTTTTTAGTAGAGACGGGGTTTCACCGTGTTAGCCAGGATGGTCTCGATCTCCTGACCTCGTGATCCGCCCGTCTCGGCCTCCCAAAGTGCTGGGATTACAGGCTTGAGCCACCGCGCCCGGCCTAGATTTTCCAGATGAGTAAACTGAGGTTTAGATAAGTGTTTTTTCGTTTTTTTCTAATTGCTCAAGTCTTATAGTTAGATATTGCAGATCCAGGACTTGAATTCAGGTATGTCCATCTCTAAAACTCATATGTTAAGCTATTTTGTTTTTAATGATTTTATGAATAAGCACAAGAAACATTATCTCTATAGATAATCACAGAAAATGTCTTCTCTTGTCTGCTATCTATAGGTGTTACTTTTGTCTCCCAAAGCTATCATATGATGTTCCTTACCTCTATTTTTGCTGCGTTCTTCAGAGCTAGGACACCTTCACCACTGTAGGCTGGGCTTCTATACTTCTCCCAACTCCTCAGCCCCCAACCTCTTCAGACTCTTTCCATTCATCCTTCTCACCCAGATCCCTTAACTATTTTACCTTTTCTCTGCCATTCTGAATGTCTGGAGCAAGGTTTCCTGGGAGAAAAGACCAGAGTAGGTAACTCCCACTTTGTCCATTGCAAGTGGGATACAAATCTTGGATAATACGAAACGACTTTAATAAAATCACTAGTATCTTCCATTTGGGATTTTCTCTGAAAAAGAAAAAAAAAAAAAATGAATTTATTTCCCACCTTCACATGCCAAAAAAAAACCTCTGCTTTTTAATTTTTTTAAAATACTTTTGGGTTTAATTCCAAGAGATAACTATGGTAGAAAAAAGGAAGGAAGATTTTTAAATTCTAACTTTTTCTTTGTAGCTTTCACCAAAACCCATTAAAAAAAAAAATAAAACAACTAGCACACAATCTTGACTGGTGACTACAGGATGAAGACAGTGTGGTTTTGAGAGGAGTATTTTTTGTTTATTTTCATCTTTTACTTAAGTTCAGGCAGTACATGTACAGGTTTATTACATGGGTAAAGTGTATGCTGCTGAGGTTTCTAGTACAAATGATCCCATCACCCAGGTAATCACCAGGTAAAAACCTGATACATAGTTTTTCAACCCTTGCCGCCCTGCCATCCTCGCCGCTTTACTAGTCCCCAGTGCTTGTTGTTCCCATGTTCATGTCTAAAGATAATGTTTTGTGATCCAGTCTCTGTAGAAGGTCCAGGATGACAAGAAGAATGGAAAAAATGAGAAAAAAGGCAACTCTTGGAGTGAGAATAAGTATAAACACAAAGAAGAGAGAGAACAGAAGATTAAAAAATGAAAAATAGTGAAGACTTGAAAGCAGAAGTACCCTAAAGGAATATTACAATGTAACTATTCCAAAGATATTGGAAGCATCTACTCTCATTGTTGACCAGATCCCAATGGCAAATCTCAACTCTAATCTTCATAAGCTTCTAAATCTGGGAGTAGTGAGCCTTCCTGGGTCTTAGCTTGTGCTTTAGGAAGTCACAGCAAATACTAAATTAGATAATATTTTATGCACTTTGCAAATTGAGCTTTGCAGAAGGATATGGTTACATGCCAAGACGTTGCCAAAGTCACCTGATAAATATGAGCTATACCAATTGAATGACAATCTGTTTAAGGTATTTAAAATATTTATATATCAAAACCAAAATGCACATTTGTAAATAATGTGCATCATATAATCTCTGACCATAATGAGAAGAAAATAGTTTTATATCCATTTCCTGTATGAAAGTTGCCATAAAATAGATTAAATAATTTCAACTTTGTGTGTAATATAATTTTTCTCACAAAATGCAACAAAACATTTTTGAAAAATTGAATGCCCCATTCATATCTTCAGTGTTTATATAAATGCAGGTCTGAAGGCATTTGTAAGACTATTAAAATAAATCCCATTATTAAAATACTTTCAGTATATGAAATTTTGTTATTTCTCTGGAAACAACCAAGAATCTTCCGGAATCTGCAAATTTCTTATGATTTTAATGTAGTCAACTACTTATGTAAGGACAAGTAGAGGACAAGAAAAGTATACTAAAATGACCTTTTAGGGCCTTCATGTAAGCTATCTGGCTAAATTTTAAAAGTTACTATAAATTCTTCAAATTATCATGTCAAAGTCATACATTATTACATAAATAGGACTTCTAGGTTCTTGCAGAATAATCAAAATTGCAAATGCTGAATATTCTGTTGCCAGCATTATACTTTCCTTTATAACAATCTATTCTAACTAATAATGCCAAATGAAAGTTTGAGCACATAAATTAATGTGCTAGTTAAAGCAAACAAAACATACAAACCTTTTTTACTTGAATGTACCAGTTTTCATAAAAAGAATCTCAACCCAAAATGCATATAATCAATTGCTTACATAAAGAGATTTATGTTTCATATGCTCATTGCCTTCAATTACATCAAAACAAAGTTTTCAATATAAGCTATATTGTTGAATGACAATATAGTCATCAATATAGAAACTTGTGATTTACAACCTCTTTAGACACTGGTAATTGATTATGTTCTCTGATGGCATTACATCAAATGAAAATTAGCATTCAGACTATACTAATTAAAACATATGGTAATTTGAAGGAAGTCACTTAAATTTCTTCTATGAGTAAAAGATGAGCTCAATATATACACGAGAAAAAATTACTTTAAAAAATAAAGAATATGCTTATATTCCATCACTTGAAATCCCACTTGTAAATTATTTGTACATCTCTCTACCTGAATCCTAAGGTTACTTTCCAATTTGTCAATATTTATTTGGTCATGTTGGAATTATTAAATTAATTTAAGAAATTTTTATTTTAAAATTTAGATATCAAGTAAGTAAATTTTTTATTATTTCTGTGTAAGAAGAACTTAATATACATATTCCTAATGTTAAATGCATCTTATTTGTTACTTTTCATTGTTATTGTTCTTAAGAAAGCCTTCAAAACATGGTACTATCTACTTTAAACAATGACTGAAATGTTACCTTCTTTTAAAGAGCATTAAAATCTGTCAGGAAAAATGATAGAATATTATGAAATATAAGTTATTTTCAGACTACAGTAAAAATATCTCTGGATATAAAGTAGTTACTATAATAAACAATTGCAATACTTCTAGTAACAGTGGCTGATGTTGTCTATATAAAATTATGTACCTTGTATTTGAGAATATGTTTCAGAAAATATAGAGTAAATTCTTATAACAAATCTTGTCACCTCTAATTAAACCTAAGATTCTTCTCAAAATACTATTACTAAAGTCAACCTCAACATTAATTTCAAATTAATCTCAAAAGTATATTAGCTCCAAAAATAAAAAAAATAAGCATTTTGAATCAGATTTTTAAAATTGTGGTAGGAACACTATAAATGAGATATACTCTCCTAACAAATTTTTAAGTGTGTAACACAGTTTTGTTAATTAAAGGTACAATATTGTGCAGCAAATCTCTAGAATTCAACCACTTTGAATAACTGAAATTTTATATTCCTTGAATAGCAACCTCCCATAAACTGCATGATTGGATTTATCACAAAGATTACTTATGTTAGACTTAAGCACAGTCTAAAATGATTATCTAAAATAATCAAATAGATGGTGTATTACCGTTTCGATGTGTCGTTGAATTATTCTGCTAGTATTTGGTCAAGGATTTTGTGTCTATATTCATTCAGGATATTGGTCTGCAGTTTGTTGTTGTGTCCTCACCTAGTTTTGGTATCGGGGTGATAACTGAACTCATAGAATGAGTTATGGAGAATTCCCTCCTCCTGTATTTTTTTGGAACAATTTTGGGAGGATTGGTATCAGTTATTTGTATATTTGGAAAAACTCAACTGTGAATCCACCTGGTCCTGGGCTTTTATTATTTTGTTGGAAGAATATTTATGACAGATTTAATCTAGTAACTTATTATTGGTCTATTCAGGAGTTCTATTTCTTCCTCGTTCATGCTTGGATGGTTGTGTGTTTCCAGGATTTATTAATTTCCCCCACGTTTTCTAGTTTGTGAGCCTGTAGTTGCTCATAGTAGTCTGTAATGTCTCCTTTTTCATTTCTGATTTTGTTTATTTGGATCTTCTATTCTTTTCTTCGTCTAGCTAGCAGTTAATCAATTTTATGTTTTTGAAAACTGACTTTTTGTTTTATTGATCACTTGTATTCTATTTTTGGTCTCAATTTCATTTAGCTCTGCTCATTTTTGTTATTTCTTTTCTTCTGCCAACGCTGAGTTTAGTTTGCTCTTGTTCTACTAATGCCTTGAGTTATGACGTTAGGTTGATGACTTAGGATTTTTCTTCTTTTCTGACGTAAGCATTTAATTGTATAAACTTTTCTCTTAGCACTGCTTTTGCTGAATCCCAGAAATTTTGGTATGTTGTGTTTCCATTTTCATTCATTTCAAAAAAAATTCTAAATTTTTTATTAATTTTTTCATTGACTCAAAAATTGTTCAGAAGCATGTTATTTAATTTGGATTTTATTTTTATGGATTCTAACGTTCCTCTTCCTGTTAATTTCTAGTATATTCTGCTGTGATCTGAAAAGATACTTAATATAATTTTGATTTTTTTAACTTGTTGAGACTGATTTTGTAGCCTTACTTATGATGTATCTTGGAGAATGTTACATGTTCTGATGATAAAAATTTGTATTCTTGAATTGTTGGATAAAATGAAATGTCTACCAGATACATCTGGTTTACAGTCAAATAAATAATCAATAGAGTGAACAGACAGCCTGCAGAATGAAAGAAAATGTTTGCAAAACTGTACCTCAGACAGGGGATTGATAGTCAAAATTGATGAGAAAAATCACACAACCCAACCGAATAAATAAATAAATAATCCCATTAAAAAGTGGGCAAAGGACATGAACAGACATTTTGCTAAAAACGACATACAAATGGCCAACAAAAACAGGAAAAACTGGTCATTAACCCTAATCATTAGAGAAATGTAAATTAAAACCATAATGAGATAACATTTTGTACCAATCATAATTACAAAAAAAAAAAATTAACAGAACTTTGCAAGAATGCAGATAAAAGGGAATACTTATATACTGTTGGTGGGAATGTAAATTAGTAAAATCTTTATAAAAAACAGTGAGGTGATTTCTCAAAGAATGAAAAAGAGGACTACTATATGATCCAGCAATCCCACTACTGGGTAATTACCCAAAGGGAAAGAAATTGTTACCTCAAAAGGGTACATGAACTCATGCTTATTGCTGCACTATTCACAACAGCAAAAATATGAAATCACTGTATGTGTACATCAACGGATTACTATATTTTAAAAAATGTATTGTATATATGCATAATAGAATACTATTCAGCCATGAAAAAGAATGAAATCATGTCTTTTGCAGCAACATGGATAGAACTAGAGGCTGTAAGAGAAATAACACAGAAGCAGAAAGTCAATTACCACATAAGTGGAAACTAAATAATGAGTATTCATGGGCATAGAGTGTGGAATGATAACAATGTGGATTTGAAAGCGTTGGGGGCTGGGAAGGGTGAAAAACAAGAAAATACTTAACAGGTACAATGTATGTTATTCTGATGATAGACACACTAAAAGCTCTGAATTCACCATTATGCAATATATCCATGTAACAGAATTAGACTTCACTTCATAAATTCATACAAATAAAATAAAAAGTAAAGATAAAATAAATCAAACACAGAAAAGCAGAGAGTAGACAGTGGTTGTCAGGAGCTGGGGAGAAGATGAAGTAGGAAGTTGAATCACATGTTTTTAAAGTAAAAGTTGAATCCACAGCTAATACAACAAAAAAGTCATTTATTGTCTTCAAGAAGAAATTGTTGAGCTGTGGCTGTAGGCTGATCATTTCTATCTGTCATCAGAATCAGAGGAGTGTGGAATGTAACATATCAAGCATTGTAAGTATATTTGAAAAAACATCAATTTAGTTGGGAAAAAAAAAGCCAAATTTTTATTTTACAGCAAAAAAAAAAAACAAACAAACAAACAAAAAAAAAAAACATAAGTTTATAATACAAAATACTTTTATGTAAGTATATTCTAAAAATGCTCTCAACTGCACAGCATGATGCATCAGAGCCAGTGAGAAAACTGGATCTGAAAAACGCAAACTACATAAACATAACTACTGGCATATTATCAAGTAGATTTGAAATTGACACATATTTTATTAATTACATATATATTTTTCAAAAACCTATTTTTTTCAATCTACTCTCGCATTTCACATCAACTTGCGTTAGCCCTTTAAGATGGCTGACAAGGATAAACCAATTATTTTTATTGTCCCACGTTGTCTCATATGAAATATAAAATGAGATTTTTCAATGATATTTGTATGAGCTTTGTCATGCTACAGTTACAAAAGACAAAACAAAAGCCTTAAAGTCTCAGTGGATTCAAGCCACAAAGTTTTCTTTCCTACTCATTTTTGTTCATACCTCATGTCCAGTATAATTTAGCAAGGGGCACTTGCACCAAGTTACCCTCACTCTTGGACCCAGAGTGATAAAACAACTACTAACTGGAAAGTCATTTCCGTCTCAGAAGGAAGAGAGAGTCTAGTGCGTGATAACTTGGATAAACGTCCATCTAGAAGTGACTCATGTCCTCCCTGCATTAACCTTTTTCTGGTCAAATCAAGAAATATGACCATTCGTAAATTCAAAGTAAAAAGTAAGTGCAAGCCTATCAACTTGCCAAGGAAAAGAAGCAGAAGTGTTTTCAGGCAATATCAAAGACTATAACAATTTGCCCTCTGGGTTGCCAAATATGCAGTTTATGCTCCTTTCTACATTTCAGAACAGGAGGAAAAACCAAAAATTCTACTTAATCTCTGCATCAGGCACAAAGTCTGATGTCTGAGCATGATAGTCGACTGGCTGTGTCTTCACAGCCATTCCTCTTGGTACAGAAATCTATAAACTTAAAATCCAATTTGTCTACTTCCAATGCTCTTAATATATGATGATGAAGCATCTAAAGGAAACTCACAGTAAATATTCCATTTGATAGAAAAATGATGGGAGAATCAGCAGTCACTTATACATAGAAAATCTATAACCTACTTGCATACTATGCAAGGTCCCCTACACTAGATTATGAAATGTATCGTTATTAGGCCCTAATTCTTCTCCACTGAAGGCCTCCCCAGTCTCTTATGTTCTGGCTCTAACCCTTAGGTAATTCCTCCTTTCTGATTTGCCAAATGCCATCAAAATTCTTCACAGAACTAGGAAAAAAAATCCAAAATTGATAGGGAACCAAAAAAGAGCCTGCATAGCCAAAGCAAAACTAAGCAAAAAGAACAAATCTGGAGGCATTACATTGCCCAACTTCAAACTACACTACATGGCTATAGTTACCAAAACAGCAGAGTACTGGCATAAATATCAGCACATAGTCCAATGGAAAAGAATAGAGGACCCATAAATAAACTCAAATACTTATGGGCAACTGATCTTTGACCAAACAAACAAAAATGTAAAGTGGTGGAAAGGGCACCCTATTCAACAAATGCTGCTGGGATAATTGGCAAGCCACATGTAGAAGAATGAATCTGGATCATTACCTCTCACCTTATGCAAAAATCAACTCAAGACTCATCAAAGACTTAAATCTAAGACCTGAAACCATAAAAACTCTAGAAGATAACATTGGAAAAACTCTTATAGACATTGGCTTTGGCGAAGAATCCATAACCAAAAAGCAAGTGCAACCAAAACAAAGATAAATAAATGAGACTTAATTCAACTAAAAGGCTTCTGCACAGCAAAAGAAATAATAAGCAAAGTAAACAGACAACCCACAGAATGGGAGAAAATAGTCATAAACTATGCATCTGACAAAGGACTAATATCTAGAATCTACGAAGAACTCAAACAAACCCAGAAGAACAAAACAAATAATACTATTAAGAAGAGGGCAAAGGACAGGAATAGATAATTCTAAAAAAAAAAAAAAAAAAAAAAAAAAAAAGAGAGAGAGAGAGAGAGAGAGATACACAAATGGCCCACAAATATATGAAAAAATGTTCAGCATCACTAATTATCAAGGAAATGCAAATAAAACCACAATGAGATACCACCTTACTCCTGCAAGAATGGCCATAATTTAAAAATCAAAAAATAACAGATGCTGTGATGCATGTGGTTTTTGCCACATCCTTTGTATTTCCTTTTTAGGAAACACTTTTACACTGCTGGTGGGAATGTAAGCTAGTACAACCACTATGGAAGACAGTATGGAGAATCCTTAAAAAACTAAAAGTAAAACTAACATTTGATCCAATAGGAAATGAAAACCAATTTTCATACAAGAGAGTTGCTGCTGTAAAAATACCTAATCTGTAGGCATGGCTTTGGAATTGGGCAATGAGCATAGACTGGAAGAATTTTGAGGCACATAATAGAACAGGCTCATTAGAAACATAGCCAGCTTTTACTGAAAGGGATAGAAAGATGAAGTAATGGAAAAAGGTGTTGACTTCCAAAATTCTAAAAGCAGGAAACAGGCTGGTAAAACTACTAACCTACTGTGCCAGCCTTCATGAAAAAGGAAGGACAATTATAAGGAAAGAGCCACTAGTCTCAGAGGATTATTCTCAGGCCTTTAAATTCAATGGAGTTTTCCATCTGAGATTTTGAAATTGGAATTGGTGATTCCTTTATTCTTCCCTCATCTTCCTTTTTTAATGTGAATGTCTATAACTGGTGTCTTATTCCTGTCCCATCATTGTATTTTAGGAGCGGGAAACTTGTTTCCTAATTTCATAAGTCTAAAGATGAAGAAATATTTTCCCTGTGGATGGATTTTACCCAGATTCTCACCTATACCTGAGTTAAATGATTTAGGTAATGAGGTCTGAAACTTTGAACTAATAAAATTTAGATGAGTTTTTTTTTAAACTTTTTCGTTGATTCTGTAATGAGTTGAGACTTTTGAGAATATTGGAGTAAATAAGGTGAATGTATTTTGCATGTGGAATGGACATGAATCTTTGGATACAAGGGGATCCTAATGCCACAAATTGCAACCTCTTCCCCAAGGCTACAAGTTCATTAGATAATGACCTGTTTTGTTACCGTAGCAAAAACTTCACCAACATCTTCACCACTACATAAGACAGATGGCATGTTTTCCAACATCCACTCATCCTTTATTCACTAAGATAGACAGAATAATGACTCCCCAAAGATATCCACATCTTAATTCCATGAACCTCTTATTATGTTATCTTACATAACAGAAGGGACTTTGTATATGTGATTAAGGATCTTGTGGCAGAAAGACTGTCCTGGATAATTCAGGTGGACCACTGTAATCACAAGGAACCGCAAAGGTAAAACAAAGGCAGGATAGGCAGAATCAGAGAAAAGGATGTGAGAACAGAAGCAGAAGTCAGGATCCTGAGAAAGACCCAACTGGCCATTGCTGATTTTTAAAAAAGAGGACCATAATCCAAGGAATTTGGTCAGCTTCTAAGAGTTGGAAAAGTCAGGATATAGATTCTCCTCCAGAGACTCAAAAATAAACTGTTCTGTTGGTACCTTGATTTTATCCAATAAAATCAATGCTATACTTTTGACCACGAGAAATGAAAAATAATACATTTGTGCTGTTTTAAGCCATTAAGTTTGTAGTAGTTTGTTACAGCAGCAATAGAAAACAAATACAATGGGAAACTATACCTTTGGCCTTTTTTTCCCTGTGCTATTTTGTCCACTTGAATGGACCTAATACACACCACTTTAATCCATTTAATATTTTTAAGTACCAATATTGTACTTCTAACATTAATTGGATCTGAACAGAAAGGCTGGGGTTCAAATAGACTTCACTGCTCAAATTTTTTGTAATATTTTATTTTATATTGTATTATTTTCAAACATGTTACTCTTAATCTCATTCATATTGAAATAATATCCATTATTCAGTGACATCTCAATATTTTTTCAAATTATTTTGAATATCTTCTTTCACTTTTACTTCACTTTATTTACTCAGTAATTGAGAAGCATCTACCTTTTGCAAACTCACAGGTCCCTAATTATGTGATTTTTCTCTATTCGCTTCCATTTCTACTTGCAAACTGATCAATTCTTCCCTCCTTTTATCTCTTCCTTTTAATACATCACCAAATACAGCCAATAGCAACCAACATATGCTCCTAACCCTGCACAACTTCTTCCCTCAAAGTTGCAGGTTCATTAGTAATTGACCTGCCTTCCAAGCTATTATAGCAACAATGTTACCAACATTTTCACCATTACATAGCATAGATTGCTTGCTTTCCAACATCCAGTCATTATTTATTCACTATCTACCAGTCAGACTCTAAACAAATACCACCTATTTAAGTGTTTCCCCTTATGGGAACATTCATTTATACTAGGTTAAAATGCACAATAAACAACTTAATGATGTAAGCACTGAAGGTTAGTTTGTTTTCTCAAATTTTATATCCTATGCCGGTTAGCTAAGGGCTCTTCTCCAAGTCATTCTTATTTTGGGACCTAGGATGAGAAAACGAGACGATATTTTCTGGAGTATTTTCTGGGTACTCTGTGTATTACTTCGTTCTCATGATGCTGATAAAGACATACCTGAGACTGGATAATGTACAGAGGAAAGAGGTTTAATTGACTCACAGTTCAGCATGGCTGGGGAGGCCTCAGGAAACTGACAATCATGGTGGAAGGGGAAGGAAACATGTCCTTCACATGGTGGCATGAAAGAGAAGTGCCCAGCAAAGGGGGTAATGCCCCTTGTAAAACCATCAGTTCTTGTGAAAACTCACTCATATAACAAGAACAGCACGAAGGTAACCACCCCCATTGAGAGATTACGATGTGCTAGCAGCCCTCACTCTTGGTGCCTCCTCGGCCTCAACATCTGCTCTGGCCAGCTTAAGGAGCCCTTCAGCCCACTGCTGCACTGTGGGAGCCCCTCTCTGGGCTGGCCGAGCCTGGAGCCAGCTCCCTCTGCTTGCAGGGAGGTGTGGAGGGAGAAGCATGGGCAGGAACCGGGGCTGCATGTGGCACTCACTGGCCAGCACGAGCTCCAGGTGGATGCCGGCTCCGCCAGCCCTGCACTGGGAGTGGCCTGCCAGCACCGCCAGCCTTAGGCACTGAGGGGCTTAGCACCCAAGCCAGCAGCTGCGGAGTCTCCCAGCAGTGCTGGCCCAGTCACGCCTCACTCAAATTCTCCCAGGGCCTCAGCTGCCTCCCCGCGGGGCAAGGCTGGGGACCTGCAGCCCACCATGCCCAAGCCTTCCCGACAGGTGCTGCCCCCAGCTCCACAAGGCAGGGTCCCATCGACAGCCCAAGGGCTGAAGAGTGCAGGTGAGTGGCATGAGACTGGCAGTCAGCTCCGCCCACAGCCCTGGCATGGGATCCACTAGGTGAAGCCAGCTGGGCTCCTGAGTCAGGTGGGGTCTTGGAGAATTTTTATGTCTAGCTGGAGGACTGTATATGCACCAATCAGCACCCCATGTCTAGCTCAGGGATTGTAAATGCACCAATCAGCACTCTGTCAAAGTGGGCCAATCAGCTCTCTGTAAAATGGGCCAATCAGCAGGATGTGGGTGGGGCAAGATAAGGAAATAAAAGCAGGCTGCCCCAGTCAGCAGTGGCCACCCGGTTGGGTGCCCTTCCACAGAGTGGCAGCTTTGCTCCTTTGCTTTGTACAATAAATCTTGCCACTACTCACTCTTTGGGTCCACATCGCCTTTATGAGCTGTAACACTCACTGGGAAGGTCTGCAGCTTCACTCCTGAAGTCAACGAGACCACGAACCCACCAAAAGGAAGAAACTGCAGAGACATCTGAACATCTGAAGGAACAAACTCCGGACCCACCATCTTTAAGAACTGTAACACCATGAGGGTCCGTGGCTTCATTCTTGAAATCAGCAAGACCAAGAACCCACCAATTCCGGACACAGCATGATTAAATTACCTCCCACCAGGTCCCTCCTACCAGGTCCCTCCCATGATCTGTGGAGATTATGAGAACTATAGTTCAAGATGAAATTTGGGTGGGGACACAGATAAATCATATCACTGTGGCAGAGAAAAAAAAATGTAGTGTATTATTGCTGGTTCAAAAGTCTCACATCGGCTGGGCATGGTGGTTCACGCCTGTAATCTCAGCACTTTGAGAGGCCTAGGAGGGCGGATCACAAGGTCAGGAGATTGAGACCATCCTGGCTAACACGATGAAACCCCGTCTCTACTAAAAATACAAAAAATTAGCTGGAATTGGTGGTGGGCACCTGTATTCCCAGCTGCTGTGGAGGCTGAGACAGGAGAATGGCCTGAACCTGGGAGCCAGAGCTTGCAGTGAGCCAAGATCGTGCCACTGCACTCCAGCCTGGGTGACAGAGCAAGATTCCATCTCAAAAAAAAAAAAAAAAAAAAAGTCTGACTTCATAAATGATACAAGTCACTTCTGTTCCCATTTCATTGTCCAAAGCAACCTAGACCATACAGCTTCCCAATTGCAAGGTGGCAGGGAAGGAGGCCCAGACATAACTAATATGGACAACAATCATGACTACCACATACATTATTTGAATGAAAGTTGTGATACTCATACATTTAGTTTTCTGGTTGAAAAGATGAGAAGCAGACCTTTTAAGAGAAACTTCAGGCATTATTCATAACTGCATACCACCAATATTCAACTGTGTGATGTTCTGAAATGCAAAACACAACAACAGAATTTCTTTGTACTGTATGATACAGAATCTTAATGATAAAACCATTACTCTGTCTATGCTTGGATTCCTTTTACATTGCAACTAGTCTCATATTCCGAGATATTTAGAGGAAGTCATTAAAATACCATTTTTATACATTACAATATTTATATAAAGTGACACTGTCATGCAGTAGTGCTAATGCTTTAGAAAATGAGAGTGTAAACTACAGTTTTACCACATTTATTTACATCTGTATGAAAAGATGCTGGACTATCTTATAAAGAGATCATTTTCATATAAAAATTAGTTGCATAATAACAACCTTATATGTGAAAGCAAAGTCAATGAGTTTCCTTTTCAGAAAAGTGAAAAGGGAACATAACGGTGCATCAGGAAATTAGTTTTTTGTTTATTTTAGAGTCAGTACTATTAGTGTCTGTCCCACTGGAATTCCCAAGCACTTGTCTGAGCCACAGTGGCATGGCCTTTGGTGAGGGTTAGAGAGAGTTCCATGTTGGACAGTTTCCACACTGGTATACCGTGGAAAGTACAGAAACTTTCCAGAATGAGCCTATGAATGCCCTTGTGGTTTACTATAAAGCTATATGATCTACCTATAATTTGGAAATTATAAGATGATAAAGAAAAGAAGGAAGGTAATTGTCAGAGAAAAGACAAAGAATTAGTATTGTTAAAAATTTATATTCTACAGTGTTAGCAATTTTATAGCATCTTTCAGGCCATTTTATGGACTGTCTTGTAGGAAGCAGAACTTATTATTTTGTAAACAACAAGCTGTCAGAATCAAAAAGGAAATAAATTATATGAGCAACACCAAACCTGAGATCACCACAGAGTGCAAGACTTATTAAAAATCCATGATTCTATAAAGCTTGTAAGAGACAAAGAAAGTAATAAATGAACTAATGGCAAGAACATATAGTGAGCAATTACTCCTGTAATGATGCCTTAGTGACCCTCTAATAAATGCTTAATTTGTTTCTTGGCAGGAAAACACCCTTGGAAGGCCTAAGGTGATATGGTCAAAGTAATGTGAACAAAAAATTGCTTTTTAATAGCTACGTAATGAAGCTTGCAGGACTTTAAAACATTGAAATAAACTCTACTATTTCACATTGGTGTTTTCTCTTCCGAATTCCAAAACTACAGCAACAGTGCAACTTTAATATCTTTGTCATCTATGTTTTTAAACAATATTCTTCTAACTCTTCATACTTTTTGGAATGTATGAATAACTTTAAATTAAGATATACTACTTAATATGGCTTAATATTCCTAAACACAATGACAAATTTTACTAAATTAATAATTCATAAGTATTAGTTTTAGATTCAACAGTTAACATGTTTCTATGCCTAAATTAATTATCTTCTATATTTGTCATATTCCACCATTCTTGTACTAATTAAAATATATTGTCAAAAAAATTGTCTGCTAAGGGAAATATAACTCTTGCTCTTTTTTTCTTTTATTTAACCAAGGAAAACTATGAAAACGTGCTAGACACACCTGTACAATTTTGATACTGTTTGTCCTGAAATTTTACTTATGTTCACTGCTTTATGTTGCTGCTTCTGAAGAACAAAACATTCTGCAAGTTAGAATTAATGCACAATTAGGTCTTGTTGGGTATATTAGAAGGATCAGTGTTTAATAAAATGGTTTTCAAAGCCAGACCTTATCTCTTCTTCCACTGTTCATGGGTAAAAGCCCAATTGTCATATGAGATGATTCCTTTGTCAGGGAATCTCTCAATGAATGAGCTTCTTATGCACCCCTGATGCTTTCTGATCAATCCCACTAAACATCATTGCAAGTCCTCTGTAGCAGTGCCCAAGCCAGCTTTTAATTTTTATCCTGTGTCTTCATCTTTGATTTAGTTTTGTCATTTTTGAAGGTCCCTCTTGGTCCAAGAGCCCATAGTTTCCTGTCTGTCATTAGTTTCTAATTTCATGTCTTACTGATACAGGCTCATCTACCCCACTCAAATTAGCTCTGGATTCTGGGCTTCAGCTCAGGCCTGCGGTGCTCTTATTCCTGAGAAGGATGTTTAGGCAAGGAGATAAGAAAAGTCAGGTGATTCCACCAGTACCTACTGTAATTGAAATGATGGTAAATTATAGACATGATGACTTCAGAATCCTGTGAGGGAACAGGATGACAAAGGTGGGAACCCAATAGCCTAGACGAGCAGTTTTGGAACACTAGATGCTATATGGAAATGTATGTCCCCCTGGATTTACAGACTCAAGAAACAGACTTGGTAAAACTCATTAATTATAGCTATGTTATATGAGGAGCATGGATGATGTAAAAGAAAGGGAAGAGGATGAGCAATAGTTCTAAAGTATAAGTATAAGCTATAAGTAATTCAAAGATGGGAGGGTTATAAAACCCTTGACCAAGGATTATGAGTAAATTTCACTTTTAACTGATTCAATGGCATGACACCTTTCCAAAGAAAACCATAACAAAGATCAAATTGGAATTCATCCTTGCTTTAAAATCCAAAAATTCTTAGACCCATAGCATTCAAATATATTTAAATGACATACCAAATTTTAATTTAAACTTAATTATTAATCATCTCAGTATTTATCTGGGTTCTCCAGAGAAACAGAATCATATAAATATATATATACACACACACACACACACCTATCTATGTACACCTTGTACACTATGTACACACACACATACATACATATATATGCACACACACACAGAGATTTCTTTTTTTAAATAAGGAATTGGCTTATGCAGTTATGGAGACTAAGTCCCACAACTTGCGATCAGCAATCTGAAGGTTTAGGAGAGCCAATGACATTGTATTAGTCTGGAGCCTAAAGGTCTGAGACAAGGAAAGCTGATGGTGTCAATTGCAGTGTGAGTCTAAGTCTGATTCTGAGTTTGAAAGCAAGAGAAGACTATTGACTCAGCTTAAAGGTAGACAGGCAGAGAGAACTGTGAAAGGAAAATAAATCTTGGGGCCCCAAAATCACTAAGCCAAAGGGAAAATCAAGCTGTGAACTGCTTAGGGCAAACCTGCCTCCCATTCTATTCAAAGTCACCCCTTCTCTCACTGAGATAAATGCATTGTTGATTGCCTTCTTTGGAGAGGCTAATCAGAAACTCAGAAGAATGCAACCATTAGTCCCTTATCTACCTATGACCTGGAAGCCCCACTCCCTGCTGTGAGTTGTCCCCCCTTTGCTTTGAGTTGTCCCAGCCATGTTCATCTTACATATTTTAATTGATGTCTCATGTCTCCCTCAAGTGTATAAAACCAAGCTGTGCACTGACCACCTCAGGCACATGTCATCAGGACCTGCTGTGGCTCTGTCATAGGCACGCATTTTCAATCTTGGCAAAATAAACCATCTAAATTAACTGAGACTGGTCTCAGATATTTGGGGTTCGCAGAACAAATTCTCCTTTCTCAGACTTTTTCTTCTATTCACGCCTTCAGTGGATTGCATGAAAGCCACACACGTGTGGGAGGGTAATCTGCTTTACTCAATCTACCAGTTGAAATGTTAATCCTATCCAGAAACACCTTCACCCACACCCACACACCCAGAATAATGCTCAGCCAAATATCTGGAGCCTTCTATGACCCAGGCCACACATATAATCAAGGTTCACAACCTCCATATGGAGATGAGGTCTTAAATTTGAAATTGTGTCTTACTTTGTTCTGAATGTATAGCTCAGTCACTTATACTCACACACTGATCTATCCAAAAACAATTTCGTAGGTATTTCCTTTGTCCTTAGAATTTACTTAAGTGAAGGAGAGAAAATAATTCTACTCTGCCTGAGAGTTTTTGTCTGTGGAATAGGAAACATTGAAAGGTTGAGGGACAGCAATAAAATTAATTTTCTTTCTGTGAATGAAAGACATTGTGCTCTCTCCAGCACAATAAGGGTGGCCCTTGAGGATCGTACTATAGATTACACAGAGACATTCACTCAGTGGTATTTATTTTTGTTCTTCAACTATCATAGTATTGATAGTGATTTGTGAGAAAGAAGTGTAGAGTGGCAGTTGGAATGTCTGGGCTATAACTACTTACTAGGCATTATTTTTGTGGCAATCTTTATAAAATTCTTGAATAACATTTAAAAACTTAGGCTAGCCACACATGCATGACATGTAAATTTGAAAGCATTCCACATTATAATAATAAAATAAGTACAAAATGTGCCGATCAGAACTATATTCTTATTTGGGGATATAAAAGGAGAGTATTTTGTAAAAGGAGAGTATTTTGATATGTAATTTTTTAGATCTTTTCTTTTCAAATAATTTCAGATTTACCAAAGAGCTGAAAAGACAGCAGAGCTTTCACTCAGCTACCCCTAATGTTAACACTTTACATAACTATGGTACATATATTTTGAAAATATCCTCATATAAACAAGTAAATCTGCAATAAAAATGAACTTATAAACATTGGCATAATAAGTGTGAAATCAGCAGCCTGCCTGGAAGCTTTAAAAAAAAAATGAGTCTCCTAGACTAAGGAATGGATTATATGAGCAAAATGTCATTAACAAGAGAAAGCATTTTAGTACCCTTTAAGGCTTTCAGTAGTGTATAAAAAGTTACTTAGAAACCAGGAGCCACTTCCGCATCTCATTTACCTAACTGATGAGAGATAAATGAGCTCAGCATTTAAAGCACAGCCTGGAGGTATTGTTTTACACATGAACTACAGTCTAACTCCACTAAAAGACAAGAGAATCATTAACTTTCTGCTACTACAGTGCCAGCAGCAGTCACTAACCCTTCCTACCATAAATAGTTTCAGAAATAATAATAGAACAATTATAAATCCTGATTTTCATCACTGATTTAGTGCATTTTGATAAATCTAAGCCAAGACACTATAAATGTAATACTTAATTATGTGTAAACAGGATATTGTTATTTATTAAAAATGTCATTAAATCTCACTGTGATAGTGCAAAAATAATTTTTACCACCTCTTGGGAGCTCTTTTTTATGAACCAACTGAGAGATAAATATTTTGTAGACTGCTTTAAAAACAGATGAAAGTTTCATTTGCTGAGAAGAGTGAACATCACCACCATTTGGGTAATGCTGAAATCACACTTGAGGCTATTGCCAAGACTAGAATTCTCCCTTGCTGATACAAAAGCTGGTGATAAAATGTCGACATTTAAAATGAGATAGAATTAACATTAATTTGAAAATACAAGAACGCACTCCAGTCCTGTCAGCCCTGTAAAGCATCGTGTTGCACTCACATTGCAGTGAGATGGGTGGCATTAACATTGCACACCAGCACAGTTTACATGAACTACTGATTTAAGTCTTACCTTCAGGAAGTCTCATGACAGCTAAATGCTGCTAAATGCTGACACAGAGTTCTATCTGTGTATTCGCTGTTTTCACCTTTCTTACTAAAGCATCTGTAAGCACTGTGCAAAACAGTATGTAAAGCAATCTTATTAAATTTATTATAATTCATAGATTTTTTTATTTTCTAACTACGTAACCATTGACATGCAAATCATAAGAATTTTCTTTCTCCTTTTCTATGCACATGATGTCTACTTTTGTTTTTCTTTTTCTTTTCTCTATTTTGTTTTATTTTGTTTCTTTTGTTATATTGTCCTGGCTAAACCCTACAGTGAGATGTAGAACGAAAGTAATGATGGGGGTGATTTTTCCTTTGTGCACTACCTGAGGTAGTGGGAAAAGAAAGAGGGTAGAAGGGAAGAAAGTTTTAATATTTTACCATCAAGTTTGAATGCTCTTGGATTTTTGCAGATAGTCTTTATCTCATAAAAGACAATTCTTTGTACATCTAACATACTAATAATTGTTTTTAAATTATGAATGGGTACTGAATTCAGCAAAGGCATCTTAAAAACTTATTTTGAGATAATCGTTTTTAATCCTTTTTGTAGTTATTATGGTAAATGGCATTGACTTTTTTACGTTAAATCATTCTGTGAGTTTGCTTTGCTATCTTGTTTATGATTTTTGTAACTATATCATGAGAGAAACTGTTTTTTAATTACAGAGTGGGTGCTATCCTTGTCAGATTTTATAATCAAGATTGTGGTGCCCTCATAAAAAAAGAGCCATTTTCCTATAATTCAGAAGAGTTTGTTTAAGGGTGGGGTAATTTATTCAGAAATAAATGGAAGAATACACCAGTGGAGGCATCTGGTATCAGAATTTCATCTGTGAGAATGTTTTAAATGCATTGAACGTATGTTAGGAATTTAAGGCAGTTGACACGATTCTATTTTCACATTTATTCTTCTACATCTTTGGGCTCAATTGCAGCCTTTCTTGGGTATTGAGTGAATAACGAGGAATGTGATTTCTGGATTGTATGGTAAGTCTATGCTCAGCTTCGTGTAACACATAACCAAACCGTCTTTTAAATGGTTATAACATTTTCCCCCTCCACCTCATCAGTTTGGATGATACAATTACATTTTCTTGCAGAAATTCTCCTATCTAATTCTCTCTGGCCATAAAAATGAGATTTTTTTTTTTTTTTTGAAATAATGATCAGAGTCCTGGGTAATGCTCAATGGGATCTTGTGTTTTCCAAACCAAAGAGGATCCTAGCCCAGTTAAAGCCTGAGGCCATTTAAAAGCAAACTCCTTATAATTGTCAGCTTATAAAATTTAGTAAGAGTATTCAAATTATGTAATGCTGAATGGAGAATGATATCATGCAATTAAAGGCTAACTTCTAACTCTAGAGTTTTTTTTTTAGTAAAAAAGAAAAAATAATAAAGTTTTGATGTTAGAATACTTTTTCCAAGAAGATTAATCAGGATTTTTTTTTATTTTACTTTTTGGCTTTCTTAAAATAATTTGTTGTCTTTTGCCGAAATTGTTGGATAGATTTCCTATTCTGAGTGTGTTTGTGAGTAAATATGTGAGTGAAAAATACACTCCTCTAATGTAAAGGACCCTTTTTTTTTCAGTTACCATGATTTTTTTTCTCTTTCTTCCTATCTCTAAAAGTGTTTACAGTTCTTTTTGTCACTAGGGTTACTTTTTTTTCCTGCTCTAATTTCCTTTTCTACAAGTATCATTATGACTTCTAACTCTTTCTGCCAATATATATCTCTTATTTGTCAGTGTTCATTCTCTGTTGTTTCTTTTACTAGATTCACATTCTTAAGAATCCATTTTGCAGTTCCAGTTTCTAAAGCCAAGCAATATATTCACCTGAATCATCTTCAGTTTTAATTGCTCCCATACACAATGAGTATTATGGTATTTGAGCATGCTACTGTAGATGATACTATCTATTTGAGAATAACTTGAAACTTCAGATGAACTGTACCTGAAAATATTTTGGTTAAGACTAGCCAGAGCTAACTTATGTCAGAACAGGCTGTCATTATGAGACTAACTGGAACAAAAGTAATCACTCTTTGCCCTCAAATATTTTTCATATTCATAGAATATTTCATCCATGAATTGCTTATTAATCATATAAGACACGTCAATACCTGAATTCCTATCATAACATAAAGGGAAAGAGGAGGAAGTTTTCAGAAATAGCAATGTCAGTTGTAAAAATGTGGAGTAACTATTTTTTTTCCACTGTTGCCAGTGGTTAGCCTCTTCTGAGATACTATTAGTGCTGTCAGATATTTATGACCATGCCTCTGGAGTGTCACAGATTCAGCCAGCCTCTTGCTACTGCCTGTGCTCAAGTGCTTTGTCCATTAGAGCTTCTTTCCAGTATTTACGTTGTGGTACACTGCCTGAACTCATGATTTTGTGTGCCTTTAGAAAGTTTTTTTAATGATATTTGAATAGTGGTACCCCTCAGCTCTGCATATTTTTTAAAAATAAGTTAGTATAGTTAAAAATGAGATGTGGCTTGGCAAATTAAGAAAAGGAATTTGTGATGCCTGGCGCGGAGGCTCAAGCCTGTAATCCTAGCACTTTGGGAGGCCGAGACGGGCGGATAGCGAGGTCAGGAGATCGAGACCATCGTGGCTAACACGGTGAAACCCCGTCTCTACTAAAACATACAAAAAACTAGCCGGGCGAGGTGGCAGGTGGCGGGTGCCTGTGGTCCCAGCTGCTCTGGAGGCTGAGGCAGGAGAATGGCGTAAACCCGGGAGGCGGAGCTTGCAGTGAGCTGAGATCCGGCCACTGAACTCCAGCCTGGGCGACAGAGCCGGACTCCGTCTCAAAAAAAAAAAAAAAAAAAAAAAAAAAAAAACACGAAAAGGAATTTGTGGTTGTATTAATTTTCTCAGGCTGATATAATAAGATACCATAGACTGGGTAACTTAAACAACGAATATTTATTTATCACTGGTCTGGAGACTGGAATTCCAAGATCAGGGTGCCAGAATGGTCAGGTTCTGCTAAGGGCCCACTTCCTGGCTTATACACAGTCACTTTCTCACTACATCCTCACATCTCCCAGAGACAGTTCTGATCTCCTCATCCCCTTATAAGGGCACCAATCCCATTACAGGAGCACTATTCCCATAACTTCATACAAATCCAATCAATCTCTCCAAGGTCCCACCTTCAAACATTATCACATTGGACATTAGGACCACAACATAAAAATTGGGAAAAGGGGGGACACAAACATTTAATTCATGTCAGTGGTCATATTGTAAAGGTCTTACATATCATTCTTTTCTGTCCAAGATTTGAAATAAGTGTTAAAGTAGAGAATATTGTGCTCGAATCTGTGGAAGGGAAGACATAGAGGATGAGCCATCACAAAAGGTCTCTCAGTTCAGGGATAACTGAGACAATTGGGAAAATAAGTCTGCACTGACAGAGCTATGGAGTAGAGGAAAGCCATTTCATATTTAACATAGGCAGAATAATAAGAATGGCTTGGTAACCAACTGATAGGAGGTTGAAGGAAGGCATTTCAAAAATGTTTGAGCTTTTGGGTTTGGACACCTCAATGAATATTAATGTCATTGGCTTCATTTAATGAAATAGGAAACACAGGAAACTTTAGTGACAAATTTGCTTTGGCCTTTTTAGTTTTGCTTATTTAGGAATGTCCATTGCTGTTAAGAAAATCTGCATAAGAGCATAATAGCACACACAATCATGTCTATATGAGCTAAGGAGCAAAGATGAAACCATGGGATGCATCAACTATTGGGATAGAGCTAGAAGAAAGCCAGAAAGAAAATGATCAGTGAGCTGAAGGGTGGGTAATAAAATAGTGTGTTACAGTGAAGGAAGAAAAGCATCATCAATGTTATCATTCTATTGAGTAGTCTAACTAAATAAAAGGCAATCACTGGATTTAATGATTGCAGGTTCATGTCTATCATATTAAAATCAGAAATCATATTCTAAGTGAGTTTACTAGAAAATAGGAAATGAAATAAAATAAGTGGTTTTGTAGGTTCTCTAACAAAGTTTGTTTATAGGAGGGAGAAAATGAGGGCAGTTGCTTACAAGGAAACGTGGTTGTGTGTTTGTAGATTGAAGGTGAGATTAGTATTTCTGAACAGTTGGAAAAAGTGAACTTTTTCAGGGTCAGTTCCTCTGCTAAGAAAAAAAGGTATAGGGAATGATAAAGACTGCTGGAGGAGAAGACAGATGGACTGTAAATGGTTTGATGAGTATGAATGGCATGAAATGGGTTTATGAGACTTGAAGAGAATAAAACATATCCACTGGATGATGTATAATTCAAACAAAAATGAAGCCCCACATGCCAGCCCAAGCATGGAGTTGGATGGAACAAAATAAAATCTAGCAACCGAAAGTAATGAAAAAAATATTGCTGTTTACCATCATCTCTCAAATAATGTCAAAGGGTAAGAAACGTATTCTCTTTGTTCTGAACATCTTTACCAAATTTTATACTTCTGTCGTTAGCAGTATCTTTCCCTTGAATCACAACCGATATCCTCAAAATTTCTCCCCTGCAACCTGACTACAGCTCTGAATTCCTATGGTTTTTCTTTTTAGCCACCATTCTTTCTACTCTTTTTTGAGTATGCAGGTCCTTTTCAATGATGCTCAATTTATGTGTTTGTCCCTTCCTTCCTTCCTTCCTTCCTTCCTTCCTTCCTTCCTTCCTTCCTTCCTTCCTTCCTTCCTTCCTTCCTTCCTTCCTTCCCTCCTTCCTTCCTCCTCCCTCCCTCCCTCTCTCTTTTCTTTCTTTCTTTCTTTCTTTTTCTTGCGTTCTTTCGTTCTTTCTTTCTTTCTTTCTTTCTTCTTTCTTTCGTTCTTTCTTCTTTCTTCTTTCTTTCTCTTTCTTCTTTCTTTCTTTCTTTCTTTCTTTCTTTCTTCTTTCGTTTTTTCTTTCTCTCTTTCTTCGTCCTTCCTTGCTTCCTTCCTTCCTTCCTTCCTTTCTTTCCTTCTTTCCTTCTTCTTCCTTCCTTCCTTCCTTTCTTTTCTTTCTTTCTTTCTTTCTTTCTTTCTTTCTTTCTTTCTTTCTTTCTTTCTTTCTTTCTTTCTCTCTCTTTCTTTCTCTTTCTCTTTCTCTTTCTTTCTGTCTTTCTCTCTCTCTCCTTCTTTCCTTCCTTCCTTCCTTCCTTCCTTCCTTCCTTCCTTCCTTCCTTCCTTCCTTCCTTCCTTCCTTCCTTCCTTCCTTCTCTCTCTCTCTTTCTTTTTTAAGTGGAGTCTTGCTCTACTGCCCAGGCTGGAGTGCAGTGGCATGATCTCAGCTCACTGTAACCCCTGCCTCCTGGGTTCAAATGATTCTCCTGCTTCAGCCTCCCAAGTAGCTGGGACTACAAGCACATGTCACCATGTCCAGATAATTTTTGTATTTTCAGTAGAGATGGATTTTTACTCTGTTGTCCAGGCTGGTCTCGAACTTCTGACTTTTTGATCCACCCACCTCGGCCTCCCAAAGTGCTGGGATTACAGGCATGAGCCACCATGCCCAGCTGGGTGTGTCTCTTTCTATTTGTTGTCCTAGATTCATGATGCTTTCCTTGTTTCCATCTCGATTTGTTATCTTAAAACTACATCACAGGCCAGGTACAGTGGCTCACACCTGTAATCTCAGAACTTTGGGAAGCTTAAGCAGGTGAATCACTTGAGGTCAGGAGTTCGAAACCAGCCTGGTCAGCATGGTGAAAACCTGTCTCTACTAAAAATACAAAAATTAGCCAGGCGTGGTGGCAGACACCTGTAACCCCAGCTACTCAGGAGGCCGAAGCAGGAGAATTACTTGAACCCAAGAGGCAGAGGTTGCAGTAAGCCAAGATTGAGCCATTGCACTCCAGCCTGGGTGACAGAGTGAGACTCCATCTTACCAAAAAAAAAAATATATATATATATATCACAAAAAGCCCAAAGGCTCAGGTGACACAAAGCAGGTACTCACTAGATGTCGATGAGGATATAGAATCACAATAGAAAAATATAAGAATCTTCTTGACCATAGAGAAAAAAGCAGACTGAAAATATGCAAATGTAGATATCTTTACCTTGTCAAAGATGGGAAAAGGAGTTAATGTTCCAAAAAACGTGTTCATCATTTTCTTCTAGAGTTGCGAAAATATTAATGACTCTTCAAGGGTAATTCAAAAATTATATCATTCATAATTTGAGTATATATGTATCTAGAATCAATTACTATAGTATTATATCTTATTAAATTCTCATACATTGCCTCATAAGTCCTACCACATTCCATCAATATATGTGGGTGGTGGAATTTTTAACTCCATGAGGGTATTTGTAAAATTATATTATTCAGTACAATAATAATAGCTTCTTAAATATCTGATGTGTGCCAGAAACTTCAAAGCATTTACTCTTCAGAACCAACCTAAGTTGTTGTAGAACTCTTATTACCTTTTACAGATGAGGAAATGACATCATAAAATTAACAGCAATAGGTTTCCTGATGATCCAATTGATGATATAGAACCATAGTAGGCAGAATAATAACTTCCCCCACCCAATTAAGATGTTCCTGCTTAATTCTCACAACCTGTAAATATGTCATCTTCCATCTAAAAAGGGATTTTGCACATGTGACTAAGTCAAGAGTCTTGAGATAGGTAGATTATACTAGATTTTCCAGGTAGGTTCAGTGTAATCACAAGATTTTTTATACGAGGGAGACAGGAGAGTCAGTTTTAGAAAAAGAGATGTGATTAATGAACCAGAGGTCAGAGGGACTTTGGAATTCCCTGCCTCTCCCACCCTACAGGTTCCAAACCTCATGAATCTAGTGTGGCTGATCTAGATATACTTCAGGTCTCAGCTGAAAACTCACTTCCTTCTGAAGATAGGCATTCTCTGACCCACCAAAAAGGAGAAAGTGTTTGTGTCTCTTGTCTGTTCCAACAGCACTCAACACTGTCTCCATATCATGCTCTATTCCACATTTTGGAAGTGCAGAAAAATATGAGTGCCAAAATTCCTCTTTAGGAGAGTACTGATTTTTGCTTTTTGCTTTTTTTATTTTTATTTTTCTACTACTGGCAGAAACTACATTGACAAACTATGCAGTGTGATTCCAAGGAAATTATCACCAGACTGTTATACATGAGTCTATGAGAGAAGTTTATTTTATTTTGCTAGAAGCAAAAGAGAGAAGAATATAAGGACAAGAAGATAATAAAACAGGGGTGCAGTTAGATGACGCCAACTGCTATACATTTACTTGTCCATGCCCTAACATACACCAATAAGTGTACAATGAGTACTTCCAGATAAAGTTATTGATAATTATGAATTATCTTTTTACTTCTTTATATTACTAAAAAATCTAAAATGAGCATTTTTACTTTTGAAACCTAAACAAATTACAGGTGTATTTATTTAAAAAACACATATTGAACCTTTACTAAGGTCAGGCATTTTTCCAGGTACTGGGAATAAAACAGTGAACAAGAGAGACAATGTCAGAGATCAAGACTAGAATGATGGTTACCTGAGGCTGGGAAGGGTAGTGGGCAAGTGGGGAGGAAGTGAGGATGGTTAATGGGTACAAAAACTAGAGTAAATAAGATCTAGTATTCAACAGCACAACAGAGTGACTATAGACAATAATGATTTAATTATACATTTTAACATAAACGTATAATTGGATTGTTTGTAACACAAAGGACAAATGCCTGAGGTGATGAATATTCCATTTACCCTGATGTGATTATTATGCATCGTATGCCTGTATCAAAATATCTCATGTAAACCAGAAATATATACACCTACTACGTAATGAAAAAGTAAAAAATTAAAGTAGACTATGTCCCTGCTTTCAAGAAGCTTGCATTTTAGTAGGAAGTGAAAAAAAAAAAAAAAAAAAACCTAAAACTAAGTAAGGTGGTATCAGATAGTGAGAAGTTAATAAGTAGTATACTAGCAAATACAAAGTGATATACTAGAAAGTAAGTCTAGTATATCACTATACTAAATAATAGTGGTTACGAAAGGACCTTTTCGGTGAAAAGAAGGCATCACTCAGGTGAAGATGTAGGGAGGTGCGTTCCAGGCATGGGGAACAGCTAATGTGAAGTTATGACAGCAGAAAAGTCAGGGTATGTTCCAGAATTAAAACAAAGACCAGTGTGGATAAATTGTGATACGGAAGGAGACAGACGGGTAAGACAGGAAGTAGAGTTAAGCAGGGGACAGATTATGTAGGACGTTAGAGTCCAGAATGATGAAGTAGATTTTATTCTCCATGTGGTAATAGTAAATTTATTATAAGCATTTCCCAATTTTACTAAGCATTCTTCTAAAATACCATTTTAATGGCTTCACATTATTCTGTCATATGGATGTGCTGAGATTCAATTAATCATTCTCTTATTATTGAATATTTAGCTTATAAGACTTGGCCAAAATCCAACTTGAATCAATTAGTGAAACAGAATGAATCTACCTTTTTACCACTTCAATCAAATGCCAGTTAGTAGCAATTAGTACTCACTGAAGATGATATATGATCCTGAAAAATTCTAATCAGGTAAGAAATATGCATTATTTTCCCCGATATAACTTATTTTGACATGTGTGAAAAATAGTAGATGCTTAAATTAATGTCAAGCATGTTTGCAACCATCTCTGGAGAGCTATTACAAATCTAATAAGTGGATATGCTGGTATAAATAATGTGACAATTTTAGAAGAGTTTTATTTGACATAAATAGAATATTCATTTCAGAAAAGAGAGCCTCAGGAGATATAAATGTAAGGATAGCATATGGATTATTTGAAAGAATAATAGAGAAGACGTTTATATTTATAGTGGCGGACAGCCATCATTTTAAAGGGAGCTACGTTACCATGGGATGTGTCAACCATGGTCATGGATCCTGTCCTACCTATCACTTCTGGATTTCTGAGGTTTGAATTGCATCTGCAATAGCTGCCAATTTTTCTTCCTGTGTTAATATATTTATTGCTATTACCCTGTGATAGTTGGGCAAAGCCTATGGAACCCATCTCAGAATATTGATTTTAGCTGTATTAAATTAAATACACAGGATTATAAAGGAAATCAATCATATTGAAATGTAGTTTTATCTATCGTCTCAGGACACTGATGTAGACCTACATTATCAGCTCTTCATGGATGATTTCTAAATGGTAGTAGAAGACTCCTCTGACCCTTGGCTCAAGTAGATATATATGTATTGTAAAGAATATTTATGACCATATTGTGCAGTGTGTTTATAAAAATTGGTCCCTCAGGCTACAAAAGCCTGGTTGTATAGTCAGTGTACAAGCAAACTTAAAATGCCTTACTTTGTATCTGGGCTCCAGGAATCCCAACCCAATCCAACCCATTCATTTACTTTGATTCAGTGGTTGATATTGTGGGTCACAGAAAGTCCTTATATTTTCGTAAAAGCTGTCATTCTCTGGGTCTCATATGTATTGGAATAGCAGCACCAAATGAGCTGTCTGTTAGTTCTGCAAGGATGCTGCTGGTTATAAGGAGGGATAATTTCTGTTATGATCACTGCAGGTGCTGAATTCCTACAGCTGTATCTGTTTCACTGATCCTAAGGCTATCAAACCCTGTGTTCTGCTGGACTGGAGTTGCTAGAAAGGTTCACACACCACTCCTCACATAGAGGTGCTGTACCGTTTCCCACACTTCCCTTCTCCTCACCCTACGTCAAAAACTCACTCAAAGAAGTCATATTACACAGACCTAGACCCCAGGTCAGACCATATCTGACTATAGACTTGAGCTTTTTTTGTTATTGTAGACTCGATTCTGTTTTCTGGGCTTTTGTTGTTGTTTAACTTCTGGCACCTTCACAGATCAGGAAGCAATGTTTCTTCTTCTTCTCCACTGTCCTCCATGGAACTACTCCTTACTCTCTCCCAGAAGCCAGTTTTCATTCTTACTCCTTGTAGTTATTGGTCAGCTACTTCTCTCAACACTCAAGCAGCAAACTAGATTCAAAACTAATCTTTCATGACATTCGAGTCTAAATAGCTAAGTTTGAGTTGTATAATCTCACATACTATGGGCCATCACACCTGTTTTTTTGTTTGGTTGTTTGTTTGTAGAGATGTTATTTCACCATGTTGCCTGGGTTGGTCTCAAACTCCTGGGCTGAAAGCGATCCTCCCACCTTTGCCTCTCAGTGTTGGAATTACAGAAATGAGTTACCTCACCTGGCCCACCCACACCTTCTAATATGCTTAAGGGCATGTCCACATTAGTGAATGGAAGAATGCCTGCTTCTATCTCTATGTGAGTATCTACTATTGGAATTGTAAATACTGGAATATATATGTGTATTTGTAAGGATTTTTTTTCCTTATAGATATATGAGGATTATAAAGAAGACATGAGCATCTTTTTCTGGGTAATTATGTCTCTGCTAGAGTGCCTCTGGGCATGCACATGAAAACTAGCAAGCTTTAAAATCATGCTCACTGGGAAATGAAACAGAAAACTGAAGGAAGAACAGAACTTCTGACGTAGAATAAGAAAGTAAGTCAGTGCTTTGGAGTCAGATGATCCTGAGACGTCCTTCATCTACTGACTGCTATGTAACCTCAAAGGGTTGTTCAGGGCTTCAGATTTCTTATCTGCAAATAAAATATACATATAATTATTTGAGGATTAAATGCTTGGTACAGTGTAGGAAATCAATCTATGTGATCAATAAACGGAAGGGTCCTACCTCAGTCAGTAAGTGTTGCTTTTTAAGTCCTTAAATGCTTAGTGGTCAAATTTGTATAAGTCCATAAAGATAGCAACTTTTATTGAGTACTTAATATATATAGGAGGTATTCTCCTCAGTGCTCGAAATCTTTTATATCGTTTGATATATGTAGGAATCTATGAGATAGATATTTCCGTTATGTGTACTTTGCAAGTGAGTAACCTGAGGCCCAGAGACAGTAACATGATGAAGATGACAGAGTAGACAAACAGAGGAGCTGCGTTTGAGCCACAGCAGTCTGGATCCAGAGCACATGCACTCTCACAGTCTTACTCTATATGCCAAACTACCTCTTACAAAGGAGGTAGAATTGACACAACTTGGCAGGATGCAGAAGATAGAGATGCCTTCCCACAGACCCAGTTTTGGTGAGTTAAGGAGTAAAATAGTCTCTTCTTAGAGAATGAATAGTGAGTCTGTATCATACAAGAATCAGGACTGTTTGAGTAAGATCTTAGGGGCTCACTCTGTGTTCCTTAAACAAAAGGCTAGCTGGTTTTCAGGAGACTTATTGTCTCAGCTAGAGAAGAAACCAAACTTGGCTTTTTATAGGATCAGTGGTGCCCTCCTTTTGGCATGTAGCATCCCAAGGACTTCGTTTCTCAGCTGTCCCTTGATCAACAGGTTCAGGTTACCTGGCTTTCCCAGACACTCTGTTAGCAAGCAACACCCTCTGATAGAAATTATCTATGCCAAACAGCCTACTTATTTCCTCCTGTGCAGATCCATTCTTTGAACATCTTCTATATGAAGAGATCCACAGGTAGAAGTAGTATTAAAATGAATCTCACACTCCGTGGTATGATGGGAAACTTGGGACTGCTTCTATTCTCTGCTTTGTTGATTCCAACCACAGAGATTATCCGTTAGACCACACCCTGCCACACTGTGATATTTGTCCCAATCCCATGCACGACAGATGACAGTCCTGAAAATATCCACGATGCATGAGAGTTTATCAGCAATATAAGAAAAGAGGAGACAGTTCTGTTTAGCCACTGAGTGGCTGAAATGACATGCTTATGTCAGCAAGTTGATGATGATGATAGGACTTCACATTTGTACATCACTTTGCAGTGTAAAAACCATTTTCCCATCTATTATGATATTTTATCTTCAGGGAATGCAATGCAAATTATTCACATATAACAGCTGAGAGAACTAGGACACTAAGAAATAGAGACATTTCCAAGTTTGATTGCTAGTAAATTCAAGAATCAGCACAAACCTTCTGATTATTTTATATCATGATGCCTGAGAAATATCAAGCAATTAATTCAAAACTATCAACTTAAAATATCAGTTTAGAGATGGGCCCCAGATAAATGGGAATCCTGTGCGCAATGAATTATAACTAGCTAAATATAACCAAGATACACATAAATTATAACTAGTCAGGGCAAATTGTAGCTTAAACTCTATTTGTTTCCTCTGTACCGGTAAAAAGTATGAAGGTCAGCTGAACTGAGAAACCTTTCCGTTAGAGCATATTTGAATGCTGTTTCGCATAATTCTACCGTCAGCATTATGTTTCTTTCCTGGCAGATTGACTACTATTTTTTAGTTACCAAGATAATTTGATAGTCATCTAATTAAATAAAAGCAACAAAGGCAGTCCTGTTTTCCCAAAAACCAATGCTCTTTAATTACTCATTGTTCTTTCTCTTTGTAGTCAATGTAAAGTGTTGCCTCTAAGTGGACTTTTTATAGATACATATCTTCTCAGCCAGGTTCTCCATCTTGGCACAAAAAAACTACATAACATACACAGATTGAACATGAAGTTAATGCCAATGGTGTGGACAGGAGTTTTATACAAACTGAATAGTTTACCATGCCGTCGTTCCTTGTATCATTCTCTTTGCCACACATAGTCTTTGTTGTTGTTGTTTGAGTCGGAGTCCGGCTCTGTCGCTCAGGCTGGAGTGCAGTGGTGGGATCTGGGCTCACTGCA
This sequence comes from Rhinopithecus roxellana, assembly GCF_007565055.1. NCBI lineage: Eukaryota > Metazoa > Chordata > Mammalia > Primates > Cercopithecidae > Rhinopithecus > Rhinopithecus roxellana. The sequence goes on from NC_044554.1 coordinate 68,156,183, forward strand.
AGCTCTGCCTCCCGGGTTTACGCCATTCTCCTGCCTCAGCCTACGGAGTAGCTGGGACTACAGGCGCCCGCTATCGCGCCAGGCTAATTTTTTGTATTTTTTTAGTAGAGACGGGGTTTCAGTGTGTCAGCCAGGATAGTCGTGATCTCCTGACTTTGTGATCCGCCCACCTCGGCCTCCCAAAATGCTGAGATTACAGGCGTGAGCCCCCGCGCCCGCCTCACATAGACTTTTTGTCAATATTGAAACAATTGCCAAAAACTGCTAAAACGCAGGTCTGAGTATCTTTGATCCCTTGTACACTAACATTTTAATTGGACATCAGTGAAGACCACTGACTTTTTAAGGTTCATCACAAGGGATTGAGTATGACATCATCTAGCTTTTAAGCCTTCACCATATGTAAATAACGACTCTCCTTGTGTGCATTTCTCTACTGGATTTGAAGGGGTCAACACATTTTCACAGGAAGAACTAGTCAAGAAAGTAAAAAGTGATGCGTGTCTAACATAGATTAGTTTACTCTTGAAATCCCATGATGACACCTTCTCTACCATCAGCCAAATATTATACGATCATATATACTGACATAGAAAAAAACGTTATTTAGTAACTCATTTATTCATTGAGCTACCCTTTATATATAACACTGTGTATATTGTTTATATGTATGCGGTTTATATTTTATATCTATATTATATGCCACTCTTGTTGAAAGAGTTTGCATTCTGGATACTCTATAACTGGTTCATTGGATTCTACTGATGATCCAACAACATATATTTTGAAATAAATAGCCTGAATCCCAGATTGACATTATTATCTTTTAAAAAGGAAATAACAATAAAATATTAGTATGTTATGGCTGGGCATGGTGGCTCATGCCTGTAATCCCAGTACTTTGGGAGACCGAGGCAGGAAAATCACCTGAGATCAGAAGTTCGAGAGCAGCCAGGTCAACATGGTGAAACACCATCTCTACCAAAAATACGAAAATTAGCTGGGCGTAGTGTTGGGCACCTGTAACTCCAGTGATTCGGGAGGCTGAGGCAGGGAGAATTGCTTGAACCCAGGAGGCGGAGGTTGCAGTGAGCCGGGATGGCGCCACTGCACTCCAGCCTGGGCAACAGAGCGAGACTCCACCCCCCAAAAAAAGAAAATTAAAAAAAATTAGTATGCTACTTTTCAAACTAAATTTTCATTTTTCCTCTCTATTTGGTATCCAGACAAGTTATTTTGTTTTTGCTGGGTGACATATATCCCAGGAGCTTTATAAATTTCTGGTATTTGGAAACTCATGTATTAACACATTGATAGTTCATCCATTGTCTAGTAAACAGAATTTAAAGAATTGGTTTCTAGTATAAACTTTTCCACCCTGCCTTTCAGTGTCAGAAATATCCATATTGATATATCCAAATGAGTTTTTTTAATTATATGAAAATAATCAGTTAATATTTATCAAAGTCTTCTTGGGTAAATAAAATATACAACCAAATTTGATTGAAGCGGTATATTATTATTTGAACCTTTTTATATTCTGATATTTGTAATTCTACTATATCTGATGTATACTCAGCCCTCTGTTGCCCTAAATCCAGAGACAGTGAATAACTACCTTGTATCAGATAAATATATTATCCTAGGTATTAAAATTCAGTGATGATATAAGACTCTTTACTGATAAATAAAAATAGCTGATGACTGTGCATTTCATTTGATTTTGCATGTATTCAGCTTGTTTTTGTTTTTAAGGCAAGAACAGATTCAAGGTAAGTGGTTTGGTATAGAAATCCTTTTGAATTGGATGTCAGAATGGGGAAATTTCCCGAATGTCATATTTCTAAAAGCATCATCCTCTTTCTCTTTTTTTACACTACTTTTTCTTAGAGAGAAATCCTCCAACTGATTTAAAAGTGCTAAAATTTCACTATTATTATTGTTTTACTCCTTTAACCTCTGTTAAAGCAAATTCCCTTTGACAGAATAATAATTAAAGTGATTAACATTAATAAGCTCCTCAAAGTGTTCCCACGGTGATGGTTTTCATAAGGGAAAAAGAGAAAATATAAATCAAGAAACAAGTATAAAATGAAGACAAACTTCACTCATTTGACTTTTCCCCAGGGTCATCTCCAGAAACTCAGAAGGTAAATACTCAGGACAATATAGTAGAGCCTGTGAGCAAAAGGGATGACTCCCAATCATGGACATAAAGATGTAGTGGATTTTCTGTCTTACGGAATTGCAAATCATCTGTGTATCATATAGAACAGTATAGTAACCTGAAAGAGCACATACTTTTAGAAACCCAGAAAATTCTACTTTGAGAACTGAAAGTGAAACAAATGAAAATTGATTGACATGAATATTGAAACTACACACACACACACTGAAAATCCTCAGCAAACATTCTAAAATATTACTAACATAAAGTGTAATGTGATGTTCAGTTGGGATTTATCTGCCATGAGATTGTTTTAAAGAGAGCCTCTGACAATCAAAAAATCATACAGAAAAATAAAAAGAGTCAGCAAATTAGTATATATTTATCCAACACCCTTGGATGGTGTTGGATAAATAAGGAAAACGCGAATTTTTGGAGAAATTCTCATATTTTTGGAGAACATCATCCAATGGTGTTGGATAAATAAGGAAAATGAGAATTTTCCTTAAATGACGTGACAGTGGGACAACTATCTCAATTCTAAGGGTGCTTTACAGCTTAAATAATCTGGCATCTCCATGGTGCACCTACAATTTTGGAACAATTATCCACGATGGCTGAAAGCTCATCAATTAGACTATATCAGCATGTGGTGAAATATCCCATAGCTAAATGAATTTCTTCAGACTAGAAGAAAATGATTACTAGACAGAAAAATCATATGGTCAGGAATAATTAATTTCAGAAATCATAAATATGTGAGAGAGTATGAAACAGCATTTTTCTTTATGCAAAGTACATATAATAACTTAAAAATTATAACTTTGACTCTGGGTTTCTAATGTATATAATTATTACATGAATATGCCTTAGAGATATCACAGGTTTGGTTCCAGACCATCACAATGAAGCAAGTCACACTAACTTTTTGGTTTCCTAGTGTATATAAAAATTATGTTTATATTATAGTATAGTCTATTAAGCGTGCAATAGCATTGTGTCTAAAAACAATATACATACTTTAATTAAAGAATAATTTAGGCGTCAGGCACGGTGGCTCACACCTATAACCCAGCACTTTGGGAGGCTGAGGCGGGTGGATCATGAGGTCAGGAGTTCGAGACCAACCTGGCCAATATGGTAAAACCCCATCTCTAATAAAAATACAAAAATTAGCTGGGCATGGTGGCGTGTGCCTGCAGTCCCAGTTATTTGGGAGGCTGAGGCAGGAGAACTACTTGAACCTGGGAGGCGGAGATGGCAGGGAGCTGAGATCATGCCACTGCATTCCAACCTTGCTGTGTCTCAAAATAATAATAATAACAATAATAATAATAATAATAATAATAATAATAATATATTGCTAAAAATCCTAAGCATCACCTGAGCCTTCAGTGAGTTAAAATATTTTTGCTGGTGGAGGGTATTGCCTCAAGTTAATGACAGCTGATGAATCAGAATGATGGTTGCAGAAAGTTGAGGTGGCTGTAGGAATTTCTTAAAATAAAATTAGGTGCATTGATTGACTCATCATTTCACAAAAGATTTCTCTAAGCATGTGATGCTCTTTAAGAGCAGTTTACCTACAGTATTAACTTCTTTCAAAATTAGAGTGAATCCCCTTAAACCTTGCTGCTGCTTTATCAACTAAATTAATCTAAAAGTCTGGATTATTTGTTGTCATTTTAACAATGCTACAGCATCTTCACTAGAAGTCATTTCTATCTCAAGAAACTACTCTTTTTTGCCCATCCATAAGACATAATTCATCATCCATTAAGTTTTTTCATGAAACTGTAGTAATTCAGTCACATCATCAGGCCCATTTCTAATTTTAGTTCTCTTGCTATTTCCACCATATCAGCAGTTACTTCCCCCACTGAAGTCTTGAATGCCTCGAAGTTAACTAGGAAGGTTAAAATCAACTTCTTCCAAACTTCTGTTAATGTTGATACTTGGACCTGTTCACATAAATCATGAATATTCTTGAAGGCATCTAAAATAGTACATTCTTTCTAATGGATTTTCAATTTATTCTACCCAGATTGATTGCAGGAATAACTGTCTATGACAACTGTAGCCTTACAAAATGTATTTCTTAAATCATAAGATTTGAAAGTCAAAATTACTCTTTGATCCATGAGCTACAGAATAGATGTTTTGTTAGCTGACATGAAAATTGATTGTCTTGTAAATATCCATCAAAGCTCTGGGGTGACTAGGCACATTGTTAATGAGAATTAATATTTTGAAAGGAATCTTTTTTACTGAGTAGTAGGTTTCAACCGTAGGATTAAAATATTTAGAAAACCATCTTGTAAATCAATGTGCTGACATCCAGGCTTTGTTGTTCTATTTACTGAGCACAGGTAGCCTCAATTTAGTGTAATTCTTTTCTTTCTTTCTTTCTTTTTTTTTTTTTTTAAGACGGAGTCTCGCTCTGTCGCCCAGGCTGGAGTGCAGTGGCCAGATCTCAGCTCACTGCAAGCTCTGCCTCCCTGGTTCACGCCATTCTCCTGCCTCAGCCTCCGGAGTAGCTGGGACTACAGGCGCCCGCCACCACGCCAAGCTAATTTTTTGTATTTTTGGTAGAGACGAGGTTTCACGTGTTAGCCAGGATGGTCTTGATCTCCTAACCTCGTGATCCGCCCACCTCGGTCTCCCAAAATGCTGGGATTACAGGCGTGAGCCACCGCACCTGGTCAATTTAGTGTAATTCTTACCAGCCTTAGGGTTTTTCAGAATGGTAAATGAATGTTAGCTTCATTTAAAGCTTAAAATTACCAGCTTCATTATACTCTAACAAGTGTATCAGTGTCCTTTGAAGGTTTGAAGCCAATCTTTGTCTTCTCCTCTACGTATGAATGTCCCAGAAGGTATCTTCTTTCAATGGAAGACTGTTTGACTGCATTGAAAATCTGTTATTTAGTGTGGCCAGCATCATTATTGATGTTAGCTGGATCTTCTGGGTAACTTGCTCTAGCTTTTACATCAGCACTTGCTGCTTTAACTTGTGCTTTTATGTTATTGAGACAACTTCTTTCCTTAAAACCTCATGAACCAACTTTTGGTAACTTCATACTTTTATTCTGCAACTTCTTCGCCTCTCTCGCCTTCACAGAATTGAAAAGAGTTAGAGCCTTGCTCTAGAATATGCTTTGTCTTAAGGGAATGATGGTTTGATCTTCTATTCAGTCCACTCAAACTTTCTCCATATCAACAATAAGGTTACTTCACTTTCTTATCATTTATTTGTTCACTGAAGTAGTATACTTTTAATTTCCTTCAATAACTTTTTTTTGTATTCATAACTTGGCTAACCACAGGGTGCAAAAGGCCTAGATTTCAGTCTTTCTCATGTTTCAACCTGCCTTTCTCCCTATGCTTAATCATTTTTCGCTTTTGATTTAAAGTAAGAGACATGCAGCTCTTCCCTTCACTTCAATGCCTGGATAACATTGTAAAGTTATTAATTGGTTTAATTTCAATATTTTCATGTCTCAAGGAATAGGTAATGTAGAAGCAACTATTGTTTGTACATCTACAAGGAGATGTGGAAGCAACTCGTTGATGGAGCAATCAGAACCCACGTAATATTTATTGATGAAGTTCGCCATCTCTTATGGCTGTAGTTTGTGGAACCTCAAAACAATACAGTAATAAGATCAAAGATCGCTGATTATAGATTACTATAACAGGCATAATGATAATTTAAAAGGTTGAAATATTGTGAGAATTATCAAAATGTGACATGAAGACACAAAGTGAACATATGATGTTGAAAATATATCACTGATAGACTTGCTCCATGCAGAATTGACATAAACTTTCAATTTGCAAAAAATGTATTATCTGCAAGGCACAATAAAGGAAAGTCCAATAAAATGAGATATGGCTGTATATATATGACAAACATGACATTAAAAATGAAGAAGCAGAAATGAATGAATCTATATGATTGCAAAGTTTCTATCCTTTCCAAAAAATAATATAATATGAAACTTCAGTAGATGATTAAAATTTAAAGATACATTTTGTAATCCCTAAAGGAACTGGGATGTTTTAAGAATATCTACTATAAATTGAAGGAAAGATACATAGTTAAAATGTCAATACATTAATTGAAATGTAACTGCTAAAAATTCAAAATCAGAATAAAAAGGAAAGATGAGAACCGAAGAGAGAAAAAAAGAGAACACATTGAAGATAAAAATAAAATAATAGATACAAATTCAGCCGTATTTATGATTATATAATAAATGTAAATAAAATAAATACTTTAATTAGGTAAACAAAAAGGAAATAAAGGTAAATAACATTCTATTTATGGGAAATGCAACTGAATATATAGATACATTGCAGAGAAGGAGATGGATAAACATAAACCATGCAAAGAATTAAATACAAAGCTGGAGATAAAATTGACTTCAAGAGAAAGTGTATTGGCAAAGATACAAGAGACATTTTTAATGATGAAATATTCAATTCAGGAAAACACAACAATTGTGAAAGTATAAACATCTAAGAACAGAGCTTCAACGTGCATGTAGTATAATTTGAATTAAAGGCATAGAGAATTCTACCATTAAGAAAGAGATTTTAATACCCTGCTCTGGAATACAGTAGAATAAGTAAACAAAAAATTAATACAAAAATAAGTAATCTGAATAGTACTACCCACCACGATCTAATTAATATTTATATAACACTATACCCCAAATTTGCAGAATATATGTTATTTTCTTCTGCACATGGTAGATGCACCAAAATACATATGCTAGACATAAACAAAATTCATTAAGATTGAAAAGGTTGTGTTTATGCAGAATATATTTTAGGGCCATAAAATATTTAAAAGAGAAATTAACCACAATAAGTTATCTGTCAAACCCCTAAATATTAAAAAAATTAAACAAACATTTCTAAATAGTTCATGTGTCAGAGTAGCATGTTACTATGAAAATTAGAAAGCACTTTAAATGCTTTTCGGTTTTAATGAAAACCAAATATAACTTGGTTTAGTTATATTTGGATATATTTGGATATATTTAACTATATCCAAGTTATGTAACTTGGATATAGTTAAGTTATATAACTTGGATATAGTTAAAGCAATACTTATCAGACAATTTGTTAAATGCTTATACTACAATATAACTTTTATAAAAGTTAACAACCAATAACTAAGATTCTACCACATCATACTAGAGAAAAAAAAAAGGAAAAGAGAAACGTAGAAATAACAGCAGAAATCAATAAACATCAGAACAGAAAAAAAAAAAATAGAGAAAATCAAAGCCAAAAGCTGACAATGTGAAATGATCAACAAACAGTGAGAGAATAATAATAATCAATTTGAGGATAGAAAAAAAGAAATATCCCAGGACATCCTATAGATGTTAAAGGGTAAATAAAAGAACATTATGCATAGCATTATGTCAACAAAATAAGCAACTTACTTGAAATTAAAAAAAATTAAAGATAAAAATTAACTGTTTATTCAAGAATATGTATAGACTTAATTTTCTATATACTTATTAAATAAATTTATTATTAAATAAATCAGATAATCATATACAAAAGAATGAACTCTGATGCCTATCTTATACTATATATAAAAATTCATGCAAAATGAAATAATGACCCAATGAAATAGGGCCAATTAGGCTGTTAATGAAATAGGAGCCCAAAATCATAAAATTCTAGAAGAAACTAGAGATGATTCCTTATGACCTCAGATAAGATTCTTAGAGTAGATTGACACCAAGAGCACATACAACAGAGAATAAAAATATAAATTGAACTTTGTCAAAATTAAACATGGAGAATACTTGCAAATCACATATCATATGAGTTGATATCCAGAATTCATAAAGAACATTTACAACTCAGCAATAAAAAGAGAGAGAGCTCAATTAAAAAAAAAAAATGGGCAAAGAACTTAGACTTCTTTTTTAATAAAAATAGACAAATAGTGGGCAAGCATATAAAAAGATATTCAACATTTTTGGTCATTAAGGAAATGTAAGTCAAAACCACAGTGCAATAGTATTTCACACATACTCAAATAGCTGTAATAAAAACAAACAAACAAAAAGTAATATGTTTTGATGAAGATGTGGAGAAATAGGAAAACTTGTACCTTGCTGGTGGAAATGTAAAACTGTGCAGCCAATGTGGAAATCAGTAAAGTTATCAAATTAATTCAATGAGGAAAGAGTTATGGTTACAAATAATATGCTAAAAAAAACTGGTTATACATACATTTGAGGAAAAAAAAATGAGCATTGACTTTTACCTACACAAAATTTTTAAAACACACACACAAATTGAATAACAGTTGTAACTGAACAACTATAAAATTTCTAAAAGAAAATATAGATGACCCCAGCAAACTATCTCTCATAAATGAGAGAGAAATAAAGTATTTCTTAGATAAACAATATCTGAGGGAATTCATCACTACTAGGCAGGTCTTACAGAAATGTTCAAGGAAGTTTTTGACAAAAATATAATAATCACTATCATGAAAGCATGGAAAGTATAAAACTCAATGGGAGAACAGATACCCAAAGGAGAAAGAAAAAAAGAATTAAACCTTAGCATTACAGAAAACCTCTAACTGCAACGATAAATAGTAAGGGAGGAAGTAAGGAATAAAGAATATACAGAATAACCTAGAAAACAACTAACGAAATGAGAGAAGCAAGACTTCACCTATCAATAATAACTTTGAATGTAAATGAATTTAATTTCTCCCATTTAAAAGATACAGACTGACTGAATGGATTTAAAAAAAAATTACCCAACCATATGCTGCATACAAGAAACTCATTTCACCTGTGAAAACATACATAGACTGAAATTAAAGTAAAGGAAAAAACATTCCACACAAATGAAAACCAAAAGAGAGCAGGAGTAGCTTTACTTATATCAGATGAAACAGACTTTAAGTCAAGAACTATAAGAAAAGACAAAAAGGTCATTATATAATGATAAAGGGATCCATTCAGCAAGAGGATCTAACAATTGAAAATATCCAACACCAGGGCACGTGGATATATAAAGCAATTATTACTAAATCTATAGCGGGAGATAGACTCTAGTACAATAATATTTGTAGACATCAACACTCCACTCTCAGCATTGGACAGACCACCTAGAAAGAAAATCAACAATTGAAAAAAAAAATTGAATTTAAACTTCAGTTTAAAGCAAATGAACCTAGAAGACATTTACAGAACATTCCATCTAACAAATGCAGAATATACATTCTGCTCAATAGTACATAGAACATTATTCAGGACATACCATGTCTTAGGCCACAAAACAAATTACAACATATTTTTTAAAGAATTAAAATAATATCATGTATTTTTTCTGATCTTGATGAAATAAAACTAGAAATCTGTAACAAGAGGAAGTTGTACAAATTTATAGAAATTAAACATGTGCCTGAACAACCAAAGGGTCAATGAAATTAAAAAGAAAATTTAAAATATTTTGAAACAAATAAAAATAGAAAAAATATCAAAACCTATAGGATACAGCAAAAGCACTACTGATATAAAAGTTTATATCAGTAAACATTTATTAATATATCAAAAAATGAAAAGATGAAATGAGCAATCTAGCAATGCATTGCAAAATACTAGAAAGAGAAAATCAAAGTGAAAATTACTTGAAGAAAATGAATAATAAAAATCAGAGCATGAATAAATAAAATTGAGACAAAAATATAAAAGATGAATGAAACAAAAAGTTGTTTTTTTGAAAAGAACAAAATTTTTAAAAAATCTGTAGCCAGACTAAGAAAAAAAAAGAGAAGATCCAAATAAATAAAATCAGAGATGAAAAAGGAGACTTTACAATGAATACGACAGAAATTCAAAAGGTTATTAGAGGCTATTATGACAGCTACATGTCAATAAATTGGAAAACCTAGAAGAAATGAATACATTTCTAAACATACACAACTTACCAATAAACCATGATAATTAGAAAATCTAACAAAAAAATAACAAGTAACAAGACAGAAGCAATAATAAAGTCTTCTGTCAAAGAAAACTCCAAGACCTAATGACTTCACAGCTAAATTCTACCAAACATTTATAGAATAACTATTACCAACCCTACTCAAATTATTGCAGAAAGTAAAAGAGGATGGAATACTTCCAAACTCATTCTATAAGACCACAATTACCCTCATAACAAAACCTGATGAAAACACAACAGTAAAAGAAAATTGTAGCCCAATATCCCCGTAAAAACAAAGATGCAAAAATCCTCAAATACATTCCATCAAAATGAATCTAACAGCATATTAAAAAGATCATTCATCATGATCAAATGGAATTTATTTTAGGGATGCAAGGATGACTCAACATATGTAAATAAATAAACATAATACATCACATCCATAGAATGAAGGACAAAAACTGTATGATTATCTCAATAGATCCAGAAAAAGCATTTTATATAATTCAACATTTCTTTATGATAAAAACTCTCAAAAAGTTAGGCAGAAAAGGAACACAACTCAACAAAATATGGCCATATATGACAAACTGAGAGCCTATATTACACAAAATGGGAAGATATTGAAAGCTTTTCTTCTAAGATCTGGAACAAGATAATGATGCTCATTTTTACTACTTTTATTCAACATAGTACTGGAAGTCCTAGCCCGACAAGGTAGGCAAGAGAAAGAATATAAGGGTATCCAGACTGGAAAGGAGGAGGTCAAACTGTCCATTTGTAGACAACACCAGCTTATATTAGATTGGTGCAAAAGTAATTGCGGTTTTAGCCATTATCATTAATGGCATTATCTTTAATGGCAAATATCTTTAATGGCAAACATAATGCCTTATATTTAATTGCAAAAACCGCAATTACTTTTGTGCCAACCCAATATGTAGAAAGTCCTAAAAGCTTCATTAATAAACTCTTAGAACTGATAGACAAATTCAGTGACATTACAGGATACAAAATCAACGTACAAAAATCAGTAGCATTTCATACACAAACAAACCAGTGGAAAAGAAATTTTAAAAAGCAATTTTGTTTATCATAGCTACAAAAAAAAATTACCCAGGAATAAACTTAATTAAATAATAACATGTCTATACAAGAAAACCTATAAAACACTGATGAAATCAATTGAAGAGGACCACCATAAAAGGAGAAACATTCCATGGTCATAACTAAAATAATTATGACTGTGAAAATGACCATACTACCACAAGCAATTTATAGATTCAATGCAATTTATACCAAAATACGAATGACATTCTCCACAGAAAAAGAATAAAAAGCTATAGTACAATTTGTATGGAACTATAAAAGACTCCAAATAGCCAAAGCTATCCTGATCAAAAAGAACAAAGTTGGAGGCATCACAACACCAGTCTTCAAAATATGTTACAAAGTTATAGTAACCAAATAGTATGGTACTCTCATAAAAACAGACACAGACCAATGGAACAAAATAGGGAATCCGGAAATAAGTCCATGTATTTACAGTCAACTGATTTTCCACAAAGGTGCCAAAAACGTGTATTAGGGAAAGAATAATGTCTTCAGTAAATGGTGCTGAAAAAACTAGATAGCCATATAGAGAAGAATGAAACTATAACCTTATTTCTCACCATTTTAAAATAATCAACAAAAATCAGAGAAAGACTTAAATTTAAAACCTGAAGCTATGAAACTTCTAGAAGAAAACATTTCAGGATGTTAGTCAGGGCAAAGATTATTTGGGGTAAAACCTCAAAAGCACAGGCAACAGAAGTAAAAATTGGCAATTAGAATTATATAAAAGAAAAGCTTCTGCACAGCAAAATAAAAATAAAGATAAACAATTAATGGAGTTTAGAGGTAACCTGCTGAATGAGAAAAAATATTTGCAAACTATTCATTTAACAAAGGATTAATATACAGAATATACAAGGAACTTAAAAACCTTAACAGCAAAAAAAAAAAAAAAAAAAAATCCAATTAAAAATGGGCAAATGAGGTCCATAAATATTTCTCAAAAGAAGCCATACACTGGCCAAAAAGTATATGAGAAAAATATTCAATATCAATAATCAGGGAAACGCAAGTCAAAACCACAATGAGATATGATTTTACCCCAGTTAGAATGGTGATTACAGAAAAGCCAAAAATGCACAAATGCTAGTGAGGATGAAAACGGGAAATCCTATACACTGTTGGTCGAAATGTGGGTAAGTACAGACATTATGGAAAACACTATGAACGTTCCTTAAAAAACTAAAAATAGAACACCGTATGACCCAGCAATCCTACTATCAGGTATATATCCAAAGAAAGCGACATCTGCACTCTCATGTTTGTTGCAGCACTACTCACAATCACCAAGATACGAATTCAACCTATATGTCATGAACAGACGAATGGATAAAGAAAATATGGCATATATACACAATGGAATATAATTTAGCCAGAAAAAAAGCATGAAACTTCTGTCGTTTACAGCAACATAGATGAGTTTGGAGGACATTATGTTAAGTGAAATAAGTCAGGCACAGAAAGGTGTATAATGACGTGTCCAGTACACCTCACAGAATAAAATGGTGGTTACTAAAGCAGGGAAAAGGAGGGGCATGAGGTGATAACCAAATACTGGTTAATGGATGAAAAAGACAAGCAGATAGGAAGAATAAGTTATAAGGTTCTATAGCACTATAGAATGACGATAATTAACAACACTTTTTTGTATATTTTCAAATAGTTAGAAGAATGGATTTTCAATGTTCCCAACAAAAGGAAGTGATAAATATTTGAGGTGATGAATTTGCAAACCACCCCAATTATTCAATTATTGTACACTGTATACATGTTTTGAAATATCACACTGTACCTCATAAACATGTAAAATTTTTTGTGTTAATTAAAAATAATAATAAAAGCAAAAATAAGAAAATTCAGGAGAAAATTGTGTAAAATAGGCAGGTCAATAAAATATAAACTTTTAAAATTTATACGTTTTACTGTATCAGATTGTAATACCTTTTTCTGTTTAAATGACACCATCGAGCAAACTAAACAGCAAATTGCAGAATGGGAGAAAATATATGCAATACATCTATATAACAGAATAAACAGTAAGAAGGCAAAAAATTCAATTTAAAAAACTACAAATATTTGAAATATAAGATCCTTCATAAAATAATATATACATTTGGATAAGAATTTTAGGCCAGGCGCGGTGGCTCAAGCCTGTAATCCCAGCACTTTGGGAGGCCAAGACGGGCGGATCACGAGGTCAGGACATCCAGACCATCCTGGCTAACACGGTGAAACCCCGTTTCTACTACAAAATACAAAAAAACTAGCCGGGTGAGGTGGCGGGTGCCTGTAGTCCCAGCTACTCTGGAGGCTGAGGCAGGAGAATGGCGTAAACCCGGGAGGCGGAGCTTGCAGTGAGCTGAGATCTGGCCACTGCACTCCAGCCTGGGCGACAGAGCGAGACTCTGTCTAAAAAAAAAAATAATAATAATAATTTTATACAATAGTGAACATCATTAATCACGAGGGAAATGCCAGTTAAAACCACAGTGAGATAATACTACATTCTCATCAGAATTGCAAATATTAAGAAAACTGGCAATACCTAGTTTGCCAAGGATCAACTGCAACACTCATTTACTGATTGTTAGAAATGTAAAATGATGCAACCACAAATGAAAAGTGTTTAGAAGTTTTTTTTTTAAAGTGTTACAAATATAGCTCACATAATACCCCAGTCATTCTACTCCTAGGTATCTGCCAAGAGAAATTAACACATATGTCAAAATAAAAACTTGTATATGAATACTTCCAGTGGCTTAGTCAACAAGAGACAAAAATAGGAACAATCTAAAAGTCCGTTGACATTTGATTGAGTTAACACATTATGCGAAATCCATATAGTAATGGGATGCCATTCAGCAATTTGAAAACGAAGAAACTTCTTAGTGTGACTACAAATTGATTAATTTCAAAATCTTTATGCTGAGTGAAAAAAAAAAACAGAGACAAAAGGGTACTTTCTGTGTGATTCCATTTGCATAAAGTGACAGGTTTATAATAATAAAAAGTAGATTAGATCATCTCTGGGGCCAGAGTCAAGGGAGGATGAGCAGCAAAGAGGAGGCACGGGTAATCTTTTGGAAGTTCTGAAAATAATCTGTACTCGATATAGTTGTTTGGTGGACATGTTTAACTGTAAAACTCATTAAATTGTAGAATTTAAATGTATGTAGTTTACTGCGTGTATATTATTACTCGAAAAAGTTGTTAAGAAAAGAGATTAAGTTCATGAAATCACAAAATAAAAGAGTAGAGACATTTAAGTTTATCTAATCCAATTTTTTAAAATTAGAAGAGTTAACCAACTTTATTGAGACAAGTGTTTTTATGACTAAGTCCTGTTACCTAAAACAGTACCAAAAAATCATAGAAGATTCTCAATAGCTATTTATAAAAGGAAGGTATGTATATAAAATAGTCATCAACATCTCAGATTTACGATAATCATTTTCTGAACATTTGCATTTACGAATGGGTTATTTCAAGGCAGCTTCAATTCTGAGGAATAAAAAATATTTTCTCGTATTGAACTAAATCGTACCTTCTTATATCTCCTTCCCTCTAATTCTTACTCTTTTCTGTAATCTAATACCTTCATTAAGATGACAGGCCTTCAAATAGATGGTAGCTTTTACTTTTTGCCTTTAGTTTCTTGTCCAGGCTGATAATTTAACAATCCCTCAAAGGCCACACTTTTCACAACTTTCACAATTATTTGCTTTTTCTGGAGCCGTATCTGTTTGTCAGCATACTCCTTTCTTTTTTTTTTTTTTTTTTTTTTTTGAGTCGGAGTCTCGCTCTGTCTCCCAGGCTGGAGTGCAGCGGCCCGATCTCAGCTCACTACAACCTCCGCTTCCCAGGTTCAAGCGATTCTCCTGCCTCAGCCTCCCGAGTAGCTGGGACTACAGGCTTCCACCACTACTCCTGGCTAATTTTTGTGTTTTTAGTAGAGACGGGGTTTCACCATATTGGCCAGGCTGGTCTCAAACTCCTGACCATGTGATCCGCCCGCCTCGGCCACCCAAAGTACTGGGATTGATTACAGGCTTGAGCCACCACGCCTGGCAGCATGCTCCTTTCAAAAAATGGTATTATAAAATATAATCAGTTCTTGACACTTTCCTTCTTATTTGAATATGTGTTGTAGACATGTTTTCTCATTCAATTAAGAAATCAAGTTTCCAAAGTAAAATCATCCACAAACCAAGGCATAAATCCAGCATCTTCCATAGACAGTACACTTGTCAAGACTTTTGGTTGTTGTTTTAAGTGTTATGGACTGAATTGTGTCCCCCTAAAATTCTTATGTAGAAGTCCTAACCCCCAGTATGTCAGAATGTGACTATAAATTTGAAGATTGAATCTTTAAAAAGGTAATTAAGGTAAAATGAGATCATCTAGGTGGGCTCCAATGCAATATGACTAGAGTCTTTATAAAAAGAAGAGATTAGGACACAGACAGGTGCACAAAGAGGAAAGACAAGGTGAAGACGTAGAGAGAAGATGACCATCTGCAAGGGAGAGAGGACTCAGAAGAAAACAAACTTCACAACAGCACTTTGATCTTTGACTTCTAGCCGCTAGAACTGTGAGAAGATGCATTTCTGTTGTTCATGCCATTGCATCTGTGGTATTCGGTTACTGCAGCTGTAGCAAACAAATAAGGCAATTGACAGGAACGCAACTTAAACTAGCTTAAGTAAGCAGGAGATTAACCGGAGGAAGCTGACATAGATCACATAATTTTGGAATGTTGTTTATGAAAGAATATTAGTAAAGACGTTCTAATGTCATTAGGACTTGCTCTCCACTGTTTCTTTGAATTTCAGCGACTTTAACTGCTTTTTTTAAGGCGTTTTTAACATGTGACAATCTGCCAAACAATTCCTGAGCCTCATTCCTGAACCTCTGATGCCAGAAAGGGTCTACCTCTGCCATTAACTGCTCATCACAGAATTCTGGACTCTGATCGTCCCACTTTGAGTCACTACTAAAATGTGCAAAATTATACAGAATTTTAAAATGTGGTACTTTTTTTAAGTAAAATACCTCATGAATAACTTTTATGTTGATTGCATATTTAAATTGTAATATTGATTATATATTGAATTGAACATTATGTATTATTATAATTAATGTCATCTGTTTGCTTTACTTTTTTTCCATGTGGCTACCAGAAACATTAAAATTAAATATATGGTTCACATTGGTGGCTCACGTTCTACTCCTATCGGATAGCACTATAGAGGATATGAGACACAAAGAGTAAAAATAAAACAAAACAATTGGTTCCTTAAGCAGCATTTAGATTGATTCTTCTCCAGCAGCAACAGAATAACTGGAACCAGTTCCTCTTATTGGCAGAATCCACATAGCATAGATTATATTACAAACACATGTGATTTCAAAAATCTCCATGATGTCAGCTGGACACAGAATATATCATCATTCTGCAGAACTTATGCTTATCAATACATAATTCAGGGAATTTTGACCAAACTTAGATGAAGCTAAAAACACTCTAGATTTTCCTTCTTGGTTTGTTTTCACTTTAGGAAAACAATCCAAAATCTGTTTTCTATCCATGACCTTGGCTTGACCTTATACTTATCTTTAATTTCTTTCTCCATGGTTTTACTTGAAACACTCTTGCTCAGTCATAATTTTCCACCTAGGCAATATTCAGATTCTCTCTTCTTTATCCTATAAATAGAGCTATGGTCACTGAAGTAGTAAAAGGGTGATGAAGGATGTTGCACTGTGTATCACTAATTACCAGTAATGTTTGCAACACTGAGCAATTTTCTGGAAATATTCAAAACATACCTCATACTATAAATATCCCAGCAGAAAGAGAGAGGGGATTTAAAAAGTCATTTTGAGGGTGATTCACTTATAATAAATGCATAAATATGGGTTGTAGTTGTTCTAAAAAATATCAGTCCTATAAATTTCAATTTAATAGAAGAAATTGGGACCGCTATTTATTTTTACCTCTTTATCCTTGAAATTCTGTATCTGGTATATAACAGAAGAGTTTCACAATTATAACCAGTATATTTGTGCAATGAGTAAAATAAAAGAGGTCTAAATGCCAGAGGGATTGTGTACTATGCTGATCATAACATTATGAAATAGGCTTTAAATCTGTAGAAGTTTTAAGCACACAACTGCTATTCATTATGAAAAGCAGAGGGATTTTTGAAATATACTATATTCAGATGTGTCTTTTTTAGTTCAGGCTTTTGTTTAAAACCTGGAGAGGTAGAGGGTTTATAGTGGAATGTCCTATGTACAAATAGTACTGCATTTGAGAATACATTATTTTTGAGGACATTCTCAAAAAACATTTTAAAATTAAAAAATAAGATTTCCTTTTTGAAAGCAACATATAATTTCATGAATTAGAAAATGTTCAAGGGGGAAGTACTCTTAAAACGTCCTATTTGTTTGATGAACAGAATTTAAATTCATAGATAATATTTCACAGAAAATATTACTCATTAATGCTAAAATTAATTAGCTTTTGAAAAATACACAAAGAGTAGTATCTAGATATAAGGAATCATTTATTTATAACTGCTAAAGAGCATAAAGGGAAAAAATGTTAGAAACTCTTTATCATGACAATAAACCTTCATCATACAATTTCTCTGATATAAAGAGTCAGTAATAGAAATGGAACTCTCATTTGCTTTGCATAAAAATAGCAATTTATTATAAAACAGGGAAGTATAAAATGAAATTAGAGGTATATAGGTGAACTGCTAAGTGGCTGAACTGGTCAAGGTTTAATTATAAAGTACTAATACGGATTTATAGATTCAATCTAATTTATTCCTAGAACAGAAGCATCTTCCACGAGAGAGGCCCTTTGCAACATGGGTTATCCTAAAACTATAAGTATGGTTTCTGCTTTAATATGAAATAGTAGAAAAAGTAATTTGTAGGTGATCCTAAGGAAATAAGAAAAATCCTTTGAATTAAGTTGAATAATAGAACAGAGAAAGGCTGAAATCTTGGCAATAATAATTATAACAATAATAATGAATATGGACCAGAGTCTGGGCCTATTTGCCTTCAGATCCATTATTTGCCCTTCTCCCTGAACACTCTGTACAACTGGCAAGCTGCTTTCATGAGCTGGATTTTTAAGGTTCTCTTGTCACTTGACTTCTAGTTAGGTTCCTTGAATGGGAGGATAGAAGTTGAAAAGATGGGAGAAAGCAGGGTATTTGTTGTCCATCTTGTCATCAAGATCGGGCAGTGCCTGCATCTCCTTCAAGGCAGCAGCTTCCAAATATGTGACTTTGCCCCTGAGTTCTCATATTGCCTGATCTCTTTGTCCAGAATGTCTAGAGGTGGTAGCGACATCCTGCTGTTGCTCATTTATGGATTGCCTCACCACAGTTTCCCATTCATTTTTTCAGCTTTTCCATCACTTGTGTAAAAAGCTATATACATTAAAACAGAGTGTTTACTGTCTTTCTCATTAGACACTGAGGACATAAACACCATAGTTATGAACCAAATATTTGTGTCCCCCTAAAATTCACATGTTGAAATCTTAATCCCCAATGTGATGGTATATAGGATTTAATGAGTTCTTGAGGGTGGAGCCCTTATGAATGGGATTAGCAACCTTATGAGGATAGACAGGAAAGCTCTCTCTCTCTCTCCTCTCCACCATATGAGGACACAAAGAGAAGAAGGTGTTATACAACTGAGAAAGACTGTCCTAATCAGAAACCATGTCTGTTGGCACCTTCTCTTGGATTTCTCAGTCTCCAAAACCATGAGAAATAAATTTCTGTTGTTTAAGCCACTTCATCTATGGTAGTGTCTTACAGCAGCTTGAACTGATTAAAATAACTAGCAAGTTTTACTGGGTGCCAGGCACCAAAAAAATGATTTATATATGATGTTGCGTCTATTGCGTACAACAACCATAAATATAGATAATATTAGTAGAATCATTTGGTAGGTGAGAAACCAACTTTAAAGTTATTCAATAATTTTCACCATGTCACACAACTATAAGTGTCAGAGAGAGAATGTGAATTCAGACAGACTCTAAATTTAATGCTCCTAACCACCAGAACATTAGATAAAAATCATCCCTGTCACCTGTAATTATCTCCAGTAGGAATAAGTCCAAGCTGACCAAATCTCCAAAAGATGAATCTGGTTCAAATACATATTAATATCCAAGAAGTTAGGCCAACGCACTAAGGTTGCAATTCATTAATATCTTATGACAAAATTCACTGCCTTCATGAATTAGCTTACAAACTATTAGAGAGTAAAAGATAACAAAGAAATAAATCATACAAATATAGTATCATGGTATTATCTAGAAGTAAGCCCTATCATATAAAGTAAACAATGGGAAGAAATATGAGAAGTATCAGAAAAGGATGTGGAATTTTAAATGAAAAGGTTCTATGTTGGGAATATTCTTCCAACTAGTTCCTTTCCTCTTTCTCCTGGTCCACATCCCACCTCTCAGAACTGCATTTCCATTCCATTTTTAGACATGGATGAAATATCATACTACAGGTTATAGGATATGGCTTAGTGACCAGTCACCCAGAGGCTGGACATCATCACACAGTAGTGAAAGAGGTGATTACTTCCAAATGTTCTGCATCATGTGATCTCATGGGAAGCAGGAGGCAGGAAAGCACTAGGCAAATAGCCTCCCTCCGTTTCCTCTCTAGTGAATTATTCTGACATAAAATTTCTCCATTCCATGTTTTCAAAAATTGTTATGTGCCAAGTGAAAAACTACTATCTCTTGTGTTACTATGCCTCCTGGTGAGCAGATACCCAGAGAGAGATGCATTGCATTATTTTACTTGGCATATTCCTTTCCTTTGTTGCCATGTTTTCATCACCCATATATTCTATGTCTGTTTCTCTTAAGTGAAGTATTAGCACTTCGGTGTTTCCATGGACTCAGTTTAAAGAAACTGAGGTTATACTCTCACATAATTATAAATCCGGAGGGAGGCAGCTAACAATCACCAGATCTGTGTGTCAGAGATCTCATAGATGCATCCCTGGTGTTATCTTGACCTTGTACTAAAATCCAAATGAAAGCAAAAGCTCTTCTCATTGTATTTCGATTTGTAGCAGGAAGAAGAGGGATGGAAAAACCACCAGTTGGGTTTCTCTTTTCTTCATGAAAGAAATAACTTCCCAGAAGTTCCAACAACACAATTCCACTTAACATTTCATCTTTAAAACTGTACTTGGGAAACCTTGCCTTTAAGAGAAGCTAGAAAACTAAATATTGTGCAGCTCTGGTCTTTTTAATGAAAGGGTATAAGGAAGAAGAGGCCTGGGAGCATACTGGCCAGTGGTAGAATCCACTACATTCATTAGTAGGAGCTCCAACAGCATAGTATAGAAGGAATGTCACAGAACCAATTCTTGTAAAAATAATGACTGAAATCATTCAGCACTTAGTAAAGATATGAATTATCCCATTAAAATAGGTCATTTATTCCCAAGCAAAATGAATAAAAAGAATTCATATATAATTAATAGTTAAAATGACCCTCACAAAAGCAAATAAAAAGTATTGAAACTGGGCGTGGTGGCTCACACCTGTAATCCCAACACTTTTGGAGGCTGAGACAGGCAGATCGCTTTAGTCCAGAAGTTCAAGATCAGCCTGGGCAACATAATGATACAAAAATGAGTCGGGCATGATGATATGTGCCTGTAGTCCCAACTACTTGAAGGGCTGAGGCTGCTTGAGCCTGGGAGGGTGAGGCTGCAGTAAGCCACATTTGCACCACCACACTCCATGCTGGGTGACAAAGTGAGACCTTGCGGAAGGAAGGAAGGAAGGAAGGAAGGAAGGAAGGAAGGAAGGAAGGAAGGAAGGAAGGAAGGAAAGAAAAGAAAAGAAAAGAAAAGAAAAGAAAAGAAAAGAAAAGAAAAGAAAAGAAAAGAGAGAGAGAGAGAAAGAAAGAAAGAAAGAAAGAAAGAAAGAAAGAAAGAAAGAAAGAAAAAGAAAGAAAGAAAGAAAGAAAGAAAGAAAGAGAGAAATAAAGGATGTTAAAAATAACCATAAAGGTGAATTACTTATAAAGAATAACGATTACACTGACAGTTTTTGACAGCAACAAGAGGCTCAAAGATAGCAGAACGATATCATAAAAGTGCTAAGAGAAAATGAATGTCATCTAAGAATTCTGTACTCAGTTCAGTTATCATTCAGGAGCGTAGATGATATGAACACATTTTCTTTCAAATACTGTAACAGTTTAGCACTAATACATAGTTGGTAAAAGAATTACAAATAGTATACCTGGATAAGAAAGAAATTGAATTAGAGGAAAGAAGTAAAATGCAAGAAGCAGTGGTATAATCTGTAACCAACTTTTCAGAACCTGGTTGAGAACAATTGCAAAGAATAGCAAGAATATTCAATTCAACATGAGGTGACCAGATAACTTACTGATCCAAACTGGGAAATTTTACAGTGAATGGGGTTACTAAAATAATTATAAAATATAGTTTTATAAAAATTTTATTGACTAGCTATTGGTTTCATTATATTGGTAGACCGTAACAGAATTATGTTTTAAAATATTTTTGAAATTAATATATTTCTTAAAAATGTTTAAATATATCTACATATTTATTCACATTAAACAAAATTTTTCAAAGTGCTTAATTTTCTAAGCCTTTAAAAATAATACAAATTCACCTGAGCATGTATTTACATACTTTATTCAGTTTCTTATATCTGTTTCTAATACTATGCCAATGATGCTAATACAAATACATTTTAAATATGTTCTTAGTATTTTTAATATTTTTGATAAAACTGCCTATACTTGTTCTCAAAATAGTATTTTATAGTTAACAAATATGAAAATGCTAACAAATTCTATTGAAGAGTCTTCACATATTTTTAAATTATGAAAATCTCTCTACATGATGAAGTCCCTGGGAGGCTGAGAGAAAAAAAAAAAAAAAACTTCTACTAAGTATAAGACATTTCAGTTATTGTCTTTTCATCTCCAATCAGAGTATATTTCTTCAATAAATATTTTCACAAAATAAAACTCATAAAACAAGTTGAAACTAATTCTGAAACATGAAGTATTATAGAAAGTAAAAAGAAAGGCTGCATGTACCACCATGCTGAGCTTTTGTATATGGGTTCATTCAACATCAATTTTGCCATAATTTTTTTAGTTTATTTACTTTAGAGGTATATAGGCAAAAATTGTAAATGTATACAACTTCATGCTTCTATGTTCATTAATAGAACATTCATCTTATTTGGGTATAATTACAACTTACGTGTATCCAAAAACCAATTCCAGCTATACTTCTGCTCCATAGGTTTAATTTAGTTCAAATATTCCTTTTACTACAAAGCTTTGCCTTGCCAGTTGGCTAAAATAGTTGTATCATTTATGGTCAATTTTTACTGAAATTTCAATAGCATGGTGACTGTTTCACTTTTAACAAATTGAACTTCTACATCTATATTTTCAGTCAATGAATATATAGGAAAAGAAGCATTTGAAAACACTACTTTAAAAAAAAAAGACTAGAATAATTTATTTTTGAAGTTTCTCTTGCACCAATGCAGCCAAGACATTTCATATCTATCATATCATTCTTCATGAAAATGGACTAATACAAGAAATTGGTACCAGGAGAGGGGCACTGCTATAAAAACAGCCAGAAAATGTGTAAGCAACTTTGGAAACGGGTAACACACAGAGGTTGGAACAGTTGGGAAGGCTCAGAAGACAGCAATATGTGGGAAAGTTTGGAACTTCCTAGAGACTAGTTGAGTGGTTTTGACCAAAATGCTGATAATGATACAGACGAGGCTGAGGTGGTCTCAGATGGAGATGAGAAACTTATTGAGAACTAAAGCAAAGGTCACCCTTGCTATGCTTTAGCTGGCAGTATTTTGCCCCTGCCCTAGAGATCTGTGGAACTTGGAACTTGAGAGAGATGATTTAGGGTATGTGGAAGAAAAAATATCTAATGAGCAAAGCATTCAAGAGGTGACCTGGCTTTTCCTGAGAGCACAGTTATATGTGTTCACAAAGAGATGATTTGAAATTAGGAATTATGCTTTAAAGTAAAGCAGAGCATAAAAATTTGGAAACTTTGCAGTCTGACCATTTTGTTTAGGTTAATGCAAAAGTAATTGTGGATTTTGCCATTACATTTAATAGGAAAAAAAAAAAAAAAGATCCTGAGGAGAAATTCAAGCTAGCTGAAGAAATTTGCATAAGTAATGAGGAACCAAATGTTAATCACCAAGACAATGGGGAATATGTCTCCAGGGCATTTCAGAGATCCTAGCGGCAGCTTTTCCAATCATAGGCCTGGAGGCCTAAGAGGGAAAAAGTGGTTTCTTGGGTCAACCTTGAGACATGGCACCCTGCATTCCAGTCACTCCAGCTCTAGCCATGGCTATAAGGGACAAGGTACAGCTTGAGCCATTGCTTCAGAGGGTGGAAGCCCTAAGCCTTGACAGCTTCCATGTGGTGTTGAGCCTGCAAATGCACAGAAGACAAGAGTTGAGGTTTGAGTACCTCTGCCTAGATTTCAGAGGATATATGGAAATACCTGGATGTCTAGGCAGAAGTGTGCTGCAGGGACAGAGCCCTCATGGAGAACCTTTGCTAAGGCAGTGTGGAAGGGAAATGTGTGGTTTGGATACCCCACAGAGAGTACCCACTGGGGAACTGCCTAGTCCAGCTGTGAGAAGAGGTCCAATATCTTCCAGACCCCAGAATGGTAGATTCACCTACAACTTGCATCATACACCTGGAAAAGCCACAGACACTCAACACCAGCCATAAAAGCAGCCAGGAGGTGGACTGTACCCTGCAGAGCCACAGGATGTCGCTGTCCAAAACTGTGGGAGCCCACCCTTTGCATCAGCATGCCCTACATGTGAGACATGAAGTCAAAGGAGATTTTGGACCTCTAAAATTTAGTGATTGCTCAGCAGGGTTTCAGATTTGCATGGGGCTTGTGGCCACTTTGTTTTGGCCAATTTCTTCCATTTTGAATGGGAACATTTACCCAATGCTTCTACCCTCACTGTGTCTTGGAATTAACACCTGCTTCTGATTTCACAGGTTATAGGTGGAAGGGACTTGTCTTGTCTCAGGTGAAACTTTGGACTTGAACTTTTGAGTTAATGTTGGATGAGTTAAAACTTTCGGGGCTGTTTGGAAGGCAATGACTGGTTTTGAAATGTGAAGACATAAGATATGGGAGGGGCCAGAGGTGGAATGATATGATTTGGCTCTGTGCCTCCACCCAAATCTCACTTCAAATTGTAATACCCGTGTGATGAGGGAGGGCCAGGTGAGAGGTGATTGGATCATGGGGGTGGTTTTCCCAATGCTGTTCTCATGATAGTGGAGAGTTCTCATGCAATCTGATGGTTTAAAAGTGAAAGATTCCCCTGTGTTCTCTCTCTTTTGTACCACATTGTGAAGAAGGTGCTTGCTTGCCTTTCACATTCTGCCATAATTATAAGTCTCCTAAGGCCTTTCCAGCTATGCTGAACTATGAGTCAATTAAACCTGTTTTGTTTATAAATTACCCTGTCTCAGGTAGCATCTTTTTAGCAGCATGAAAATGGAATAATACAACATATAAGTGCATAAATGGAGCCTTTGCAGCTTTGTGTGCAATCTTCTTAAATAATCAGAATTTAGAAGTAAACAATAAGACCATGAGAAGAGCTAGAAATAAAATGTTTTGAGTTTTCCCACAGCTATCCTGATTTATTCTAAAGCAACTGTTTACTTTAAAAAATTCTTGATTAAAAAATGAAAATTTGGGACAAATACTAAACTAGATGGATGCTGGGACAATAGAGAGAAACCAGATCTGTCCCAAGCAAACCAGAATGTGCAGTCGCCCGTAACAAACAGCACATTACACTTGGTCATTTACATATAGTAGACTGGCATTTTGGATAACGTGCTTTAAAAATCTGACTTCAATTTTGTATAGCCAGCATTACGGACTTAATCTATGAGGTTTAGAGTAATGTATATAAGGCATTGAAGAGGATTTTACAAGGCTTAAAAACTTACTTAAAAATATTGAATGCTTTTATTCAATAAAAGGAAGCAGGCTATAAAATTGTTTGAATCTATATTTGTCACGATATTTTATTTTATTTTTTTCATGAATAATATGACAAAGTGCTATTGTTAAATGTTGGTCTTCACTTAAGGCCAACTGCTTCATTTTCCCCCCTGCTAAAAAATGAGGAACTATCTTTTTTATTGATTTATTTTTATATAACAAGCTGTTAGAACTAGTAGGTGAATCCAGTAAAGTTGTAGGGTATGAAATCAACATACCAAATCAGTAGCATTTTTATATACAAATAATGACCTAACTGAAAAAGAATTCCAGAGAATTATTTCATTTATGATAGTGTCAAAAAATAAGATATCAAGGAATATATTTAACTAAGGAGATTAAAGATCTGTACACAGAAAACTATATAATATTGATGAAAGAAATTGAAGAAGTCACAAATAAATAGAAAGCTATCCCGTGATCGTGAATCAGAGGAGTTGATTTTCTTCATGCATTCATGCTACCCAAGGCAATATACAGATTCAGCGTAATTCCCATCAAATGTTATTCTTCACAGAAAGTTTCAAAAACCTTAAAATTTGGCCAGGAGCAGTGGCTCACACCTGTTAATGCCAGCACTTTGGGAGGCCGAGGCAGGCATATCACGAGGTCAGGAGATTGAGACCATACTGGCTAACACGGTGAAACAAGTCTCTACTAAAAATACAAAAAATTAGCCGGGCGTGGTGGCGGGCACCTTTAGTCCCACCTACTTGGGAGGCTGAGGCAGGAGAATGGCGTGAACCCGGAGGCAGAGACTGCAGTGAGTCGAGATGGAGCCACTGCACTCCAGCCTGGGAGACAGAGCGAAACTCCGTCTCAGAAAAACCAAAACCAAAACAAACAAGCAAAAAACACTTAAAATTTGCGTGGAACCATGAACGACCTGAATATCCAAAACAATTTTGAGAAAGAAAAACACAATTGGGGGCATCAGACTCCCTGGTTTAAAATTACTGTGTATTCCAAAGCTAAAGGAATCAAAAGAGTATTGTACTGGCATAAAAACAGACACATAGACAAGTGGAACAGAATAGATTCAAACTCCAGAAATAGATTCAAACTCCAGAAATAGAAACATGTAAGGTCAACTCATTTTTGACAAGGGCACCAAGAGGACACAATGGGGAAAGGAGAGTTCTTCAGTTGAAGGTGCTGGGAAAACTGGAGGTCCACATGCAAAAGAATGAAATTAAATCTTTACTTAAATCATAAACAAATATCAACTCAAAATGGATGAAAGACACAAATATTTAAGATAAGAAACTATGAAACTCCTAGAAAATAACATAGAGGAAAAGCTCCTGGGTACTGGTTTTGGCAACAGTTTTTTGACTATTACACGAAACGCTCAGACCACAAAAGCAAAAATAAATATAGGAGACTACATCAAACCAAAAAACTTCTGTATGGCAAAGGAAACAGTCAACAAGATGAATGAATGACCTACAGATTGGGAAAAATATTTGCAAACCATATATCTCATATGAGGTTCATATTCAAAATTTATAAAAATTTGTATAACTAAATAGTGAAGAAACAAATAGCCTGATTAAAAATGGGCAAAAGACATGAATAGACATAAAGAAGACATAAAATAGCCAACCGTTATATGAAAAGGTACTCATCATTATTAATCATCAGGAATATGCAAGTCAAAAACACTGTCAGATACTCTCTCACACCCATTAGAAAAATCCTAAAGACAAATGTTGGCAAGAGTGTAAAGAAAAGGGAACTGTTTCACACTATTGGTGGGAATATAGATTGACATAGTCATTATGGAAAACAGTATGGAGACTTCTAAAGGAATTAAAAAGAGAACTACCATATGGTCCAGCAATCTCCCTTTGGGCATATGCCCAAAGGAAATGAAATAACCACCTCATAAATATACCTTCGCTTCCATGTTCATTGCAACATTATTCACAAGAGTGAAGATATGTAAACAACCTAAGTTTTCATCAGTGGATGAATGGATAAAGAAGTCATGGTACATATACACAATGTAACACTATTCACACCAAATAAAAAGAGAGATCTTGCCATTTAACACAACTGGATAAGTTTGGAGAATATTGTGCTAAGTGAAATAAGCAAGACGCAGTAAGAAAAATAGTGCATGGTCTCACTTAGATGTATAATCCAAAATAAATAAATAAATAAATAAATATACAGAGAAAACAAAATAAGTCTAGAGAGCTAATGTATAGCATGAGGACCATAGGTAATAAAATTGTACCATGTAAGAGACTAATGTTGGCCGGGCGCGGTGGCTCACGCCTGTAATCCCAGCACTGTGGGAGGCCGAGACGGGCGGATCACAAGGTCAGGAGATCGAGACCATCCTGGCTAACACGGTGAAACCCCGTCTCTACTAAAAATGCAAAAAATTAGCCGGGCGTGGCGGCGAGCGCTTGTAATATGTTAAATGAGTAGACTTAAGTCATTCTTGCCACAGAAGCAAAATTGTGAGTAACTATTTGAGATGATAGATGTGCTAATTTGCTTCATTATATAATTTCTTTACTAACTTTATGTATACCACAACATGTTTATACATTAAATATGCACAATAAAATTTATTTTTAAAAGTCAATATATAACCATTTTTCAGCAGAGAAACTATAATTTAAGTTTGAACAAAGTGTATTGCCATACAAATTATATCCTTTCTTCATCTTTACCTGTAGTGCAGCAGAAGTCTGGATGAATTTCAGAATGTATAACATGAGCTAAGGAATACACTTTATTGAGAAAATTTGTGTATGCCCAAGGTCAGCAAGCAAAGTTTTAGGAGCCCCTTATCCTCCTATCATTCCACAGAGAAAGGTGCTCAGTCTCTGAGCCTGTTAAATCATTGAGTCCTCTCTACTATGAGTCACCCTTTTTTATGTAACAAGTATAGGAAAACAGTATCATCACTGAAGGAATACATGAATTGATGGATTTAGGGTCCATCTATTTCCAAAGGTGTTCTGGAAATACTAGCATTTCAAAACCTAGAGATCTTGGATCTCAAGAAATCCCTCTGTTGGGGGAGGAAGCCCCAGGCCTATGGGAAGATGATTTGGTAAGGGAATCGCTACCTTCAAGTGGCTAATGTACAGGGAACACAAGGTGAGCATGTGAGGTCACTTTCAGTAATTCTGCTTGTGGCAGCACAAGTCTTATAAAAACTTATATGAAAAGTAACTTTATTATTTATTTATAACCATTGCCATAATATTATCTTACACCAATGGTAATTTAAGACAAACAAGTACTACATCATACTATTGCAAATTTACCTGAACTTTCTATATATGGTACATTTTTAAGCTTCATATTTGCAAGAATAATGAGGTCAACTGGTGCCAAACAATCTTAACTGTCATAATCATTACTATATTTTAGTACTTTAATATGATGTACCTGAATGAAAACAGATTCAAGCCTGCAGTCTACACTTGCCTCAGGTGAGCAGGGTATGGCTGTCACTGCTTTGAACCACAGAAAATCTGAAAAGTACTTATATAAAAAGTTGTTGGTTTTCACACCAGGAACATATAGTGTTTAGAGTCTAGCTATTCTTTCTTGACCAATTAAGTATTAAATTGAATGCAGTCAAAAATGTTAACTAAATAACTGATTAGATTTCAAAAAGCTGAATTAGAAATCACTGAAATTGTATGAAGACTGAAAATTCAGCTCTACAATACACATACAGAAAATTTTACTATCTGATTGTCGATTATGTTAGAGTATATGAATTATAACTGCCTGCTTTGATGTTAATTTTCTATTCAAAACCACCACAAATTAGTCACATTCCCTAATTTATGGTATGAAAAAGACTACTTTTGACAATTGCAGAGAACACATAAACCACTTGAAACACAATATGCTTCTTTCCACTTTTCCCTGGAATTTTGTTTGCCTTAAAATAAAATTAAAGCCTTTTATTCACGTAAGTAAAAAAAATACAGGATGACAGACAATAGAGACTTCAAAATGACAAAAAAACAAGATATCAGAGCACACAAGGGCACAGACTGGTTTTATTCCCATTGATTCCGTCTTCACCATTCAAATATAAGATAATCATGAAGAGGTATGTAACCTACCTGTGTTTCAGTTTTTACAACTCTAAAATGGAAGTAAGAAGACAATCTCAAGGTAGAAATGATAGAAATTATTATGCCTATCACAGTAATTTTAAGGATGCCTGCCTGAATTCCACATTGATGACTACATTATATTATATACCATGAGTTTTAGAGAATAGTTTGATCATCATTTGCCTCAATACATTTTTAGCGTTAATAAATAAAATTGTCTCAAATTTAAATATCTTAAAGAAAAGCTTAGTTACATTTGAACAACATTCTTTACTTCCGATCTTTTCAGGGACTTCTTATGCCATTGTGAAAGCTGAAGAGAGCAAAGCCAGCATGCATTGATTGCCAAATACATAAAGTCCTTTTTTTTTTTTTTTAACTGAATTTCCTAGGGCTAATTTTTCTTAGCAAACTTTGGGGAGCACTTAGCACTTATCTTATTTTTTTTTTTTAAGAATTTCGTCTTTCTTGCCAAGTGGTGTGAAGCTTATACAATCATTTAAAAACATAACATTTTATTTTAACTCATTAATTACAATCTATAAACCACAGAAAGTATTTATTTACACTTATACCTTTGGTGGTTTTAAAGTTACTTTTGAGTTGATTTTTTTTAAGGGCCAGAAGATTACTTCTTTGTTTTCCAAAGAACATGAATCCATTGGAAGGAGGTGTTATTTGTTGTTGTAGTGTCAATTTGGAGAATGTTGTTGGTATATAACTAAGTTCAATTGTTGACCACAAAGAATGTCTTTCATTTATTGATGTAAAAAAAAAAAAAAAATACAAGAAGCAAGAGCAAAGGAATCTCCTGGTAGCATTGCACAGCGTGTTCAGAAAAAGTGTTGAGCATTTTCTGAGCAGAATATTATGGAGCATACAAACATTGCCTAAGCTTAGACTTGAGATGTCAAACTTGATATTCCAAACATTTAAGTGCACATATGTGTGATTCTCCACATATTCTAGTGTACTGCAGGACAATGATGACAATTATAAGAGACTTCTTTATGCAAAACACAACAATAGCCTTAAGGCAAAAGACAACATTTGTTTCCTTTTTCTTTTGTAACAAATTACCACAAATCTAGTGATATAATGGCTTAAAACAATGCGAAAAATTATTTTGCAGTTTGGAAGTTCAAAATGGGTCTTATGAGGCCAAAATCAAGGTGTCAGCAGGGTTGCATTCATGCTGGAAGCTCTAGGGGAGAAATAGTTTCCCTGCCTTTTCCAGTTTCTAGAGGCTACCTTTATTACTGGACTCATGGGACCCTTCCATCTTCAATAAAAGCCAGTGATGAAATCACTCGAACCTCTGCTTCTGTTGCTATATCTCTTTCTTTGACTCTGCCTCTCCTGGATCTCTTTTTCACTCATCAGGACCTTTATGATTACATTAGGTTCACCCAGATAATCTAGATCTTCTCCCCATTTCAAGACCCTTAATTTAATCACATCTGCTAAATGCTTTCAGCCATGTAAGGTAATGTATTAATGGTTTTTAGGAATTAGAACATGGACATCTTGGGAAGGCCATTTTTCTACCTACCATGACAATTCTTTCGTTTACATTAAAAAAAAAATACACACAATTCAAACCTTTCTATGAGTTAGCAATCATAAATCTCAATTTCCTGAATATCAACAGTAATGATTTAGATTTTGAGTACTGAGAGAAGATTTACTTGCCAAGTGACTGAATAATATAAATAGCACCAGCTACTGAGTTTAAAAAATAGAGGACATTATTTTAGAGTTTTTATTGCATATGGCTAACATTGACACAGAATGATTTTGTCTCACAGCTACTACATCCATCAACTCAATATCACTTTGTTTTCCTAAACAAGAAAATGTTTTATAAATCATATACATCTGTCATCTATAAGAGGAATCATGTGTTAAGAACAAGTGTTTAGAGTTCAAAGTGATGTATTTTCTCTTTTTAATAACTTGTCTCTGCCTGATATTTTCTCACCTTGCAGCAAAATTTTAGAGGTTGCAATGTTCTCCAATGAGCTATTCTATTATAAATCCGAAGAGGTTTACCATATTAAAAAAAAAAAAAAAAAAAAAAAAAAAGCATCTGTTGACTTGATAATTCACTGAGTCCATTCTTGACATCAGATAAATGCTATTTGACCATGTGAGATCTAATAAAAGCCAATGCCAATTTTGTTAAATTCTCTCACTGCTGCAGCTGGGCATGGGTCATTAAACACCTTTAGCACATCATGTATGCTAGACATTAGAGCCAGAACTGGTTCATCTAAATCAATTTGTAATTTATGTAGTTCAGTTATGGACTTTCACTGCTAATGCTTCAAAATGTGACCCAAGTATTTTTTAAGTTAACAAAACTAATAAAGTGCAATTCAAACTGAGGGCAATTGCTTTTATTATTATTTTTTGTCAACCTCATTACAGCTTTGAGTTTTACTTTGCTTAGATTCTGGATTCAATCAACTGACATAAATCACAGATTCAGATAATTTGGGGCTCTCTCAGCAAGCACAGTCAGGATTATCAGCAAACTTGTGCCACAACAAAATAATGGACATTCTATAATGTAATGCCCTGAGTAATCTGTTCTGAACTACATCAATATAGGAGAAACACAATGAAATTATTTAAAAATTTTTATATTTAAAAACATGTTTGTGAAGCTTTAGATGGATCTGACTTACTCTGAATTCCATTCTAGGATGAGTTTTAAAACAAGATTTCATTGTATTTGGGTATCAAAATGGGACCCTCTATAAGAACTTAGAGGAAAGGAATTCATTTGGCAACTGTTCTTTCAGAGATTGTTGTACAAGATTAGTCTAAAGAATATGGAAGTCATGTATTTCTAGAGGATATGCTATTTTAACTTGTTCAGCTGTGGTTATCAAGTATCCTGTATCACAGGTGATATTGTATTTGCCAGTGAGCTGGAACTGGATCAAGACCCACTACATGAAACATGGCACTAGCAAGAGCTAGAAAGAAGCTCATGATACCCTGAGAGCTGACAAGGCTCATACATTACAGAAATTCAGGGAAAGGCTCACTTCTTTCTTGATGCTGTGACACTAAAGATATTATTTCATTCTTTTTATGCCTGCATAGTATTCCATGGTGTATATACACAACATTGTCTTTATTCAATCTTCCATTGATGGACACTTTGATTTCATGTCTTTGTTATTGTGAACACTAGTTGTGAGACACTAGCTGTGAGAATAATGAGTGCAGGTGTCCTTTTGACATAATTATGTCCTTTCCCTGGGAAATGGGAATTGGTGGGTCAAATGGTAGTCCTGTTTTTAGTTCTTTAAATCACCATACTATTTTTCAAAGAGGTTGTAGTAATTTACATTCCTACCAACAATGTAAAAGCATTCCATTTTATCTGCACCCTTTCAAATCTCTGTTAATTTTTAGTCCTTTTAGTAATGGCCTTTCTGATTGGTTTAAGATAGTATCTCATTGTGGTTTTAATTTGCATTTATCTGAAGACTAGTAATCTTGAGCATTTTTTCATATATATGTTGGCTGCTTGTATGCCTTCCTTTGAGAAATGTCTGTTCATGTCCTTTGCCCATTTTTTAAATGGAATTATTTGTTATCTTTTCTAGTTAAGTTCCTTGTAAATTCTGGACATTTTTGTCCTTTGTCCTTTGTCCAATGCATTGTTTACAAAACTTTTCTCCCATTGCGTAGTGTTTATTTATTATGTTGATTCTTTTACTGGGCAGAAGCTTTTTAGTTTAATGAAGTCCCATTTATATATTTTTGTTTTTATTGTATTTGCACTTGAGGTCTTAGTACAAATTGTCTAGGTTAATATTGAGAAAAGAATGTCCTAGATTTTCTTCTAGAATTTTTAGTTTCAAATCTTTTTTATGGTTGAATAGTACTCCATTGTGTATAAGTACTACATTTTCCTTATCAAGTCATCTATTGATGGACACTTAAGTTGCTTCCACATCTAAGCTATTGTAAACAGTGCTGCAACAAACATGAGAGTGCAGATGTCCCTTTGATATACTAATATTCTTTCTTTTTAGTATATATTAAATAGTGGGCTTGCTGGATCATATGGTAGCTCAATTTTTAGTTTTTTGAAGAACCTCTAAACTGTTTTCCATAGTGTTACTAATTTATTAATTAGTGCTACTAATTTACATTCCCACCAGCCGTGTATGAGGGTTTCCTTTTCTCCACATCCTTGCCAGAATTTGCTATTGCCTGTCTTTTTGATAGAGGTCATATTAACTAGGTTGAGATGATATCTCATTGTAGTTTTGATTTGCATTTCTCTGATGATTAATTATGTTTATCAATTTTTCATATTTTTTTCTGTGTATCTTCTTTTGAGAAATGTCTATTCAAATCTTTTACCCATTTTTTGATCAGACTGTTATCTTTTTCTTAAGAGTTGTTTAAGATCCTTCTATATTCTGATATTAATCCCTTGTCAGATGGGTAGTTTGCAAATATTTTTCTCCCATTCTGTATGTTGTCTCTTCACCGTGTTGATTATTTCCTTTGCTTTGCAGAGGCTTTTGAACTTGATGGGATTCCATTTGTCCATTTTTGCTTTGGTTGCCTATGCTTGTGGGGTATTGCTCAATTTTTTCTTTTCCCAGACCAATGTCCTAGAGATTTTTCTCAAAGTTTTATTGTAGTAGTTTCATAGTTTGAGGTTTTAGATTTAAATCTTTAATTGATGTTGATTTGATTTTTGTATCTGGCAAAAGACAGGGAACTAGTTTCATTCTTCTTCACATGAATATTTAGTTTTCCCAGCACCAATCATCAAAGAGATTGACTTTTTCCCAGTGTATGTGCTTAGCACCTTTGTCAAAAATGAGTTCACTGTAGGTTTGTGGATTTGTTCCTAGCTTCTCCTATTCTGTTTCATTCATCTATGTGTCTATTTTTATGGCAGTACCATGCTGTTCTGATTATTATAGCTCTGTGGTATAATTAGAAATCAGGTAATGTGGTTTGTCCACTTTTGTTCTTCTTACTTAGAATTGCTTTGGCTATTCTCGGTCTTTTGTGCTTCCATATAAATTTTAGGATTGATTTTCTATTTCTGTGAGGAATGTCATGGGCATTTTGGTAAAGATTATATTGACTCTGTAGATTGATTTGGGTAGTATAAACATTTTAACAATAGTGATTCTTCCAATCTATGAATATGGAATATCTTTTTTATTTTTTTGGGTTCTCTTCAATTTCTTTCATCAGTATTTTATAGTTTTTATTGTAGAGATCTTTCATGTTTTTGATTAATTTCTAGATGTTTAATTTTTTTGTGGCTATTGTAAATGGGATTTTTTTTAGTTTCTTTTACAGATTGTTCACTTTTGGCTAATGATACTAATGCCTCCAATCTATGAGCATGGAATGTTTTTCTATTTGTTTGTGTCATCTATAATGCCTTTCATCTGTGTTTTGTAGCTGTCCTTGTAGATATCTTTTACCTCCTAGGTTAAATGTATTCCTAGATTCTTTGTGTGTATTTGTGGTTATTATAAATAAAATTGAAATCTTGATTTGGTTCTCAGTTTGAATATTATGAGTGCATAGAAATACTACTGAAATTTGTATGTTGGTCTTGTATCCTGAAACTTTACTGAAGTCATTTATCAAGCCTAGGAGTCTTTGAGAGAAGACTTTAGGGATTTTTAGTTATAAGATTATGTCATCCATGAACAGAGATAATTCGACTTCCTCTTTTCTAACTTGGATGCCTTTTATTTCTTTCTCTTTCCTGATTTCTCTAGCGAGGACTTCCAGTACTTTGTTGAATAGAAGTGGTGGGAATGGGTATCTTTATCCTCTTCCTTTCTTAGGGGAAAGGCTCTCAACTTTTCCTCGTTTAGTATAATGTTGGCTGTGGGTTTTCCATAGATGGTTTTTATTTTTTTGTCATATATTCCTTTGATGCCTAATTTGTTGAGGTTTGTCATCAAAAAGGGATGTTGGATTTTATTGAATACTTTTCCATATCTATTGAGATGATTATATGGGTTTTGTTTTTAATTCCCTTTATGTGGTGAATCACATTTATTGATTTGCATATGTTGAATCATCCTTGTATCCCTGAAATAAAACCCACTTGATCATGATGTATTATGTTTTGATGTGCTGTTGGATTCAGTTTGCTAGTATTTTGTTGAGAATTTTTGCATCTGTGTACATTAGGGATATTGGACAGTAGTTGTCCCTTTTTTTGTGGCCTTCCCTGATTTTGGTGTCTGGGTGATGCTGGTTTCATAGGATAAATTAGAGAGGAATCATTCCTCCTCAATTTTTTGAAATTATTTCAGAAAGATTGGTATCAGCTCTTCATTGTACATTTGGTAAAATTCAACTGTGAATCCATTTTTTCCTGTGCTTATTTTTTGGGGGAAGGAGGGAGAATTTAATTACTGCTTCTATTTTGTTACTCATTTTTGAGACCTTCAGAATTTCTATTTCTTCCTCACTCACTTTTGGGAGCTTGTATGTTTCCTGGAACGTATCCATTTCCTCTAGGTTTTCTAGTTTGTACACAAAGAGATGTCCATAGTAGTCTCTGATGACGTTTTGTATTTCTGTGATATTCATAATAAAATCACCTTTACCATTTCTGATTGTGCTTATTTAACTCCTCTCTTTTCTTCTTGATTAATCTAGTGATTGGTCTATCAACTATGTTTGTCTTTTCAAAGAAACAACTTTTTATTTTGTTGATCCTTTGGATAATATTTTTGGTCTCAATTTCATTTTGCTCTGCTGGAATCTTTGTTATTTCCTTTATTCAACTAGCTATGGGTTTGCTTTGATTTTGTTTTTCTGTTTTTTTTTTTTCAGGTGCAATGTTAGGTTGTTAATTTGAGATTTTCCTATGTTTTTGATGTAGGCATTTAATGCTATAAACTTTCCTCTTAGTGCTGGTTTTGCTAAATCCTGAAGGTTTAGATAAGCTGTGTTTGTAAAATTTTTTTTTAATTTTATTTAAAAAAATAATTCTTTTTAAATTTTATTGTTTACTCAAAGATCATTCAGAAGCAAATCATTTAGTTTTCATGTATTTAGGTGGTTTTGATGATACCTTTTGGTATTGATTTCTAATCTTATTCCAGTGTGATCCAAGGAGATACTTCATATTATTTTTATTTTTTTAATTCATTGAGACTTGCTTTATGGCCAAGCATCTGGTTAATTTTGGAGATTGTTCTATGTATAGATGAGGAAAATGTGTATTATGTAGTTTGTGGGTGAAATGTTCTGTTAATATCTATTAGGTCTATTTGCTCTAGAGTCCAGTTTA
The DNA here is from genome assembly GCF_007565055.1 of Rhinopithecus roxellana. Taxonomy (NCBI): domain Eukaryota; kingdom Metazoa; phylum Chordata; class Mammalia; order Primates; family Cercopithecidae; genus Rhinopithecus; species Rhinopithecus roxellana. Next base: position 68,193,024 of record NC_044554.1, read on the forward strand.
AGTCCAAAGTTGTTTTGTTACTTTTCTACCTCAATGATCTGTCTATTGCTCTCAATGGGTTGGTGAAGTCCACTACTATTATAATGTTGCTGTCTGTTTTTAGGTGTAACAGTATTTGTATTTTGAATCTAGATGCTCCTGTGTTGGGTGTATATCTTTCATTTCAGAATTTCCATTTTGGTAAGTGTATTGCTACAGGGCCGTTTAATACTGTGATAGTGTCATAATGTTCAGTTTTTCAAGGTGCCAGAGTTTTTATACTGTTTCCTTCTCATCTGGAGAAGCTGACATTCTTGTTTTTGAATTTACTTTCATTTCAATTGAATTTTTCCCCCTTAGAGACGATTGCAGTGTTGAGTACAGTCTTTTGGCTTTGCTTCTACAGCCCTATGAACTTCTGTCTGCAGGTGTTATAATGAGTTGTGCAGTTCAACCTCCACGCCAGTAGGTGGCTCTTGTGGGTAAAAGGTGGCTGTGACAAATGCAGATGGGTGCCTACTTGATCATTATTTACTGTGTGCTCTCTGTTGTTTCAGGTGATGGGTTGGACACTGGAATGCCCAGTGCTTGACTTTCCTGTTCAGTTTTAGCAGTGGGGAAGCTAGGCAGAGTTGGACCACCTGGTTTCCCCACAAATACCCCAATGTTGAGCATGGGCACCATTCCTGATGGGAGTGGCTGGGGAGTTCCTGCTGAAATGTGCCAAGGTCTCTGCAGGTGAGACGGCCGCAGTAGCTTCATGTCCTAGACAGGCAGGAACGTGATCTGTTTCTCTAATACATACCTGTCCCAAGGCTCATGACTGTCAATTCAGACATGCACTGTCATCTATCTCGTGGCCACAATATATCTGAGACCTGCGGAAAACACCAGCCCCATGGTTCTCCATGGGAGTGACTTTACGGGGAACTTCACTCAGCCCAATACACCATTCATCCCTTCCCTGCGTCAGGAGCCTCTCCCAGCTTAGGGCTGGTCCCACGTCATTAAGCTGGGAGAGGCAAAACTATGTCTTTGCTCTCCTCTGCTTTCCATGATTCCCATCACTTCTCTGTTGAACTCCAGTGTGCTCTCTTAGGTGATCTACTAGAAGTGTTAATATTTACATGCTATCTTGATTTCTTTCTGTGAGAGGTGCTCACCAGCTGCTTCTAGTCAGTCATCTTGCACAACGATCTTTGAATATTTTAGATAGTTGATTCATGTAGAGTTAAAGTGAGAAGTATTCTGAACAGGCATTTTGTAAAAAGAATAAAGAATCAGGATTAGATTTTGTATTCATAGGTATATAATAGTATTAAATATTTAATGATAGTCCTGACACTAATCCAGCAACACTGCTGAAAACAGCAGATGTCATGCTACGTTACACATGATTAAGGCACAAATTAATTATGTGTAAATTCAAAAATAGATTTCCAGGGTCACTTTCTGTGCCAAACAACTCACCACCAATCTAAGTTTGCTTAATACTTCTAAAAGGCAAGAATTTTCAGTGACACCCTTTTAGAATGCATTATAGGCATTTTGAGGGAATTAATACAACTGTAATCTAATTGCAAATACATTTCAGAGTACGTAGAAATTTCTCACTATCAGTGATCCTTGTCAAAACTATTAACCAATACATGGCAAAACTATGTCTATTGAGTGCATTTTTTTCTTTATAAACTTCTGTTTTGAGTTTGCTGTGTTTGTTTATGAATCTTCTTACCTTCCTTGTGCCTTTAAAAAAAATCAAAGTTAAAAATATCAGATAAATAGTTAACATCAACATTTATGTGAGAGATAAGGATCCTGGTTGACTTATGAGGTACTGTGGATTAATTCTAGTCTATCTAAATATGTTACTAAAGTTATGGTTTGTGGGTGGAAGTATAAAAGTGGTTTGAGAAATTGTCACATTTGAACATAGTCACGAACAAAGTCACTGAAAAAATTTAACAGTTTAATTTTACGTTTACATAGAGGACAGGACTAAGACCCATGCCAGCTATTTTTGCTTAAAATAATAATTTGTTTTAAGTTAGCATCTTCTCAACATATGCAAATCATTCTAATGCGCTATCGTGTTTTCCCATGAACATTTGTTAACAGTAGGAGCTAAAGATTATAAAAATGTTTGTTCTCATGGGATTGAATGACTTGAAGTGAAAACTACCCACAAGTGACCACACTGCTGACTTGGTATTACAAAATGCACAAGGAAGAAAAGTATGAAATGACAACCTAAATCTTCATACATTTGATGCAAATGGCAAAGGAAATCTGCAGCCACAGGGGTAACTCTCAAGACTAAATTAAAATAAATTTACACCAGAATTGTCCGTATTTCAAGACAGATAAGGAAAAATAATAATAAAAAAAACGCTTATATATCATGTGATGGAGAACTTATAAGTGGCAATAGAGCAAAGCAGTGCAAATTTCACAAAATTCCCTTTATCTTCATAGTACAGCTATACTACTTCACATAATATCTAAGTGTTTATAATGAACTTTCTTCGCTCATGATTTGAGCTATAGACCTATTCATTTAGTCATTACAATAAGCCTGTGTGGAGAGCTCTTTTGTGATTCAAACTCCATAAATGAGACAAATGAGAAGAGAAAAATATGCAAAACAGGGAATCCACCTAACATAATTATAGCATGTCTTCCATACTTAAAAACCATGTTTTTTTTTTTTTTTTGCCTGGTAAGCTTTGGAGTGCTTGGAATTGTACATGGGAGATATATTTTATGTGTAGGTAGGACAAAATAATTTTCAAGCTCTTCCAAGTATGACAACTGCCTTAATGCATGCCCTCTAAAGTTAGTATTATCATTCAACAATAGCTTTGCACATTGTCTATTGTCCATTTGAAAGGACATGTTTGGAGCTTTTATTTCTTACTCATGCCATTTCTTAATTCTTTAAAACTTTATGTCACATAATAAAACTGCAAATATAGTAAAGGCCTCAATTATGATTAATTTATCTGAAATAATGGAACATGATTTTTAATATTTATATATTTTTATTGATTTTCAAAATTTTCTCCTTGAATTTTAAAAATCTAACCAAAAGAGATTTTTTAACTTGTTTTCAAAGCATTTGACTCACTTTTACAGTAAACCAAATTATGTATCTCCTGTTACTCTTTCTTTGAGTTTACAAATATAGTTTATTTTATACTTGTAAGGAAAAAGTAAATTATATAATAGATACTTAGCACATACTTGACTGAAAAATTGAATTAGTTTGTTTTTCAGTATATTGTATTATTATCCCATATCAAATAATTCTTAGTGGTAACTTAAAAGTGATCTTTGCTTGAATTGAAAAAAAATCTTTTGAAAATTGAATTAGAAAAGATTTGTCACTTTTCTCCTAAATATATCAAGTAATTCATTGTTTTACAAATTTTTAAACTGACCTGTTCCTTTTGCTGATCACCTAAGCCGTTGGATATTATGACTTCAGAGAGACCAATGAATTCTACACTTCCCTCATATTAAGTGTGTGTGTGTGTGTGTGTTTAAATTTCTTTTAAGTCCTCTAATTCCTTGTGAGAATTAGTTACTAATGAAATATGAGTGATAAATTTCAGCTTTGACAACTGACTTTCTATGCTAACCCACGCTTTGTTCAAAGCAGTCATTCCATCTTAAAGAGTGCTTATTTGTTTCACCAGGCTTTTCAAACTCAATCTTAGCTCTCATTTTTGCTGGTTGCATTCCAGATTTTAACTTTGGCAGCTCCCAGTTGTGTCTTTGTTAACTTTTACTCTAATTAGATTTTCAGTCATTGATGTCAATTGCATTTTTACTTGTATTAAGCTCTGTTCTTGCCTACCTTAGGACATTTTGTTTATTTGTTTGTGTGGTTGTTTATCAAGTAGAAGCTTAAAAGCTTAGAAACCAAGCTCCTTCTATTGATGCAGCAGAGTCTGCTAATACTAGTCCCACTATAAAAGTCTGTGAGTAGATGAGCTGGTATCATATACAAATGATTGAAGTGATCTCAGTGGCACTCTTTCATGTTCCATCATGATACCTTTCTGTCGTTCACTTATTAATATACTGAAAAAGTCATTTACTTTTTCTACTTCTTTTACGTCTTACTTTCCTTTTTCTGATTTTGTTTTCATTCTTTTTTCTCTTCCTCCTCCAACTATACTTTTGGTTTTCTTCTAGCAGTCAGGGCTGAAAAGTTACTGATCTTGCTTTAACAATAGATCCCACCATTAAATGCTCTGCCTCCTATTTTGAATAATCAAATAGAAATTTTAAGGTTGTCATGGAATTGTTGAGAAGGAAAAAAATGTAACTTTGAGTATTTGATATATCCTTTGACTTCCAGTGAACATAGCCAATGTTTAGACATTTTGCTTCCAAATAAAGCTGATGTATTCTTTTGAGCCATAGAACCATCCAAGTCACTTAAGGAAAGAGTATATGACATTTTTGAAAAATAAAAGAAAGAAAAAGGAAAAGGAAAAAAATAACCCAACAACAGCATTCTGCTGATGTCTGCATGGGATCAAACAACCTTATTTATTCAGTCTTAAAAAAATAAAAATAAAACATTTGTGTTGCTTTCACAAAGACATATTTCATTGAAGGTCGTGTATTTTTAAAATGAATTTAGGATTATGTTAATGTGATTATTATCCTCAAAAGTGTCACTAGACTATAATTTAGAATAATGGAAGATGTGACTATTGATATATATTCTATTCAAATAGAAAGATATGCCAATTTAAGCATTTTTCTGCCCTTGAAAATATGTTTTGTAATCTCACAAAGTTGACTGACAAACCAACTTTGGAAGTTTGCAATAACGGCGTGGGTCTCAATAAAAACATTTGTTTTTTGGTTTTTTTTTCTCCCTAGAATACCTTTCTATTTTCCAGATGTTTGTGACTTTATTTGTTCATGCTTCTCCACCAAGGAAAATGGTTTTCTTTTGTGCACACCATATCATTTTCAAGGTCTTTAATTTGCCTTCTCCATTGGTCACAGTCACCTTGCACCAATCCGGTGCTGGAGCGTTCTAGTGTAATGTGTAGGCTATTAAAATGAAGCAGTCAGGGGGAACTGGTTTCAAGTCCAAGAGAAGAAGTGATGAAAATTATATGCAACTAATCCTTTTGCTATTTGAAGTGACTGTAAAAGATAATGGATTGACAGCAAACAGTTAGATCAGCAGTGCAAAGAAAAAAAAATGCAATACAGAATAAAATTTCAATATAAAGCAATTGTTAAAGAGAAAAAAAATCTCCTCAGCTGATTCTTTGGCAACATTTCCCCCTACACAACCAAGTATGACTTGAATGTATTCTTTTTCAAATTTTGTCAAATTGATTATTAAATTTATAAGTACATAAATTATTTGGAGTATTTTAAAAACTAATCTAAATTAATAATGGGAAGAGTCAAGCTTCTAAATGATAGAAAATATTTTACATAATTAAAATATTCTACCTTTTATTTGAGTGTTCTATAATTTACGTAAGCTTTCTTTTTGTCTGTTTGCTATGTGCTCTGTGCTTCAGAAATCCCTGTTAAAAAACTGAATAGGCCCGGCACTTGGCTCACGCCTGTAATCCCAGCACTTTGGGAGGCGTAGGGGGCTGGAACACGAATCAGGATATGGAGACCTCCTGGCCAACATGGTGAAACCTCGTCTCTGTTAAAATACAGAAAAAAAATAGCTGGGTGTGGTGGTGCACACCTGTAGTCCCAGCTACTGGAGAGGCAGGGGAATCACTTGAACCCAGGAAGTGGAGGTTGCAGTGAGCCGAGATCGCGCCACTGCATTCCACCCTGGCGGCAGAGCAAGACTCTAACAACAACAACAAAACAAAACTGAATAAAGAAGCAGTTACAAATGATAAAGAGGAAATGAGAGATTGATATTTTTTTGTAATATATTAAATTCATTGTCTTAAATGCTTAGAAAATCTGTTTTTAACTACAGTTTCTCCTTTACATTAGGAGAAAAGAAAAAGTTTACAACTAAAAATCATCATTTCAGAGTACACTGTTTAGAGAAGAATCAAGAAAATAATTTCTATGTTCATCCTCTGCCTGTTGAGTGCTTTGATGAATCTCCTTAACACGTGTTTACAATTCCCTTGTGAAAAATAAAGCTGATTTTAACAACGTGAAGAATTCAGTTTCACATTTTGTAAAGTATGAAAAGTGTTCCACAAATGAACTGCATTGCTAGTTTATGTTTCCCGAATGAAAGAGTAGGTGATTGATGACGAAATGAACTAACAATTTCAAAGTAAGTGTGTATAATGGAGAGACTTGGAACATGGCTGTGTTCTCACCAATGTGTAACTAACTGCCTGGGGATAATACAGAAATTGCCTTTTGCTTGCTAATATAAATTTTAAATCAATCTCTTCAGTCAATCAGAAGAAGAGAGGCTGATCTGGCTCCTGCCACAGCCCCTAAATTTGTTATTAACTTTGCTCACAGAATTTATGATTTATTTATTTTTTAATAACCAATTTACACAGTAGACACTGATGGATCAGCTATGATTTAGGTTTTGGAAGCATTTCAGCCTGTATTTTACACAAGATTACACATCTTTAGAAATGTCGGATCATTTTCAAAATCATCCACAAATGTTATAAAATAAAATAATTTATAAAATGTTATAAATTAAAAGTGTTATAAATTAGCCACATTTAGAAAATATAATTTCTTAATGAAATATAATATCCACCTTTGTTAAAAAATATATTAAATATAAACTGAAAGATGTGTAATTTATATAGTATGAGTACAATATGAGGGGTTTCTGAATTGTACATTACCTAAATTCTCTTTCTCATACCAGGTACATTATTTCATTTCCTTCATAAATTTCCTGGACACACTCAAAGTTAGACTTACCTTCTTTAGACCTCCACCAGAAAGGATCAGTCCAGAACTTCCTCTTGATATGACCCAACCTCTAATGCCATTTCCTTTTTCCCTGAACTTCATCGCTATCTATTTGGAATCATTGGACCTAAACTAATTATAACCTTTATCTCTGTTTTCTATCTGTATAAATTTAAGGTTAGTAAGTCCAATTTTGTTAAGGGGTTGTATTAGTCCATTTTCATCCTGCTGATAAAGACATACTTGAGATTGGGAAATTTACAAAAGAAAGAGGTTTAGTGGACTTACAGTTCCATGTGACTGGGGAAGCCTCACAGTCTTGGGAGGTGAAAAGCACATCTCACATGGTGGCAGGCGAGAGAGGAGAGCTTGTGTGGGGAAACTACCCCTTTGTAAAACCATCAGATCTTGTGAGACTTATTTACTATCACGAGAACAGCATGGGAAGGACCTGCTTTCATGATTCAATTACCTCCCACCAGGTCCCTCCAGTAACACGTGGGAATTCAAGATGAGATTTGGGTGGGGACACAGCAAAACAGATCATGGGTGAAGTCTGGGCTCTTAGTATATTCAAACTGGGATAATGTACATCATACCCATTAAGTAATTTCTCATAATCCACTCCCTCACAGATCCCCAACCTTCTGAATATTCAATATCATTTCATACTCTGTGTCCATGTGTTACTTGGCATCTGCTTATAAGTGAGAACATGCAGTATTTGTCTTTCTGTGTCTGACTTTTTTCTTTAGATAATGGTCTCCAGGTACATCCATGTTGCTGCAAAAGACATTATTTCATTCTTTTTTATGGCTGAAAAGTATTCCATTGTGTATATATACCACGTATTCTTTATCCCATCATCCATTGATGAACACTTAGGCTGAGTCCATATCTTTGCTATTGTAAATAGGTCTGTGATAAAAATATAAGTGCAGATAACTTTTTGATATAATGACTTATTTTCCTTTGGGTAAATACCCAGTAGTGGGATTACTGGATCAAATCGTAGTTTAATTTTTAGTTCTCTGAGAACTCTTCATACTTCTTTCCACAGAGGTTATACTAATTTACATACCCACCTACCTGACTTCAACTGCAAGCCTATAGTAACCAAAACAGCATGGTACTGGTATAAAAATGGATACATAGATCAACAGAATAAAATGGAGAACCCAGAAATAAGTTGCATACTTGCAGCCAACTGATTTTTGACAAAATCAAAAAGCCATACACTAGGAAAAGGAAACCTTTTCAGCAAATGATGCTGAGAAAATTGGATTGTCATATGAGAATAATTAAACTTTGTCTCTTTTTATATTAATCACTAGGAATCTCAGGTCTCCAGGTTATTCCTCATGCCCCAAATTCTAATTCTTCTTTCCCGTCTATTTTTAATCCCTTTCCCAGATCCTGAAAACTTTCTATTTTTTGGTCTCTAGAATTCACTATATTCTCAAACATTTCTGAGTATTCCTGTCATTTTCCTGCTCTACTGCCCTCTGGCTTCTCACACAGCTCACTTAACTGCTGTTTGTCTCCTTTCTTACCACCTCTAACTACTGGGCCTGGAGATGTACTAGATATTCATCTTATTCTAATTGCCAGTTCTAATGTATTATCTTCTCTTTTTCTCTAAAGACCACAAGTTCAAATGACTCAAATCATTTTCTCCTCATCCCTTGAAGATTTGACACCTGACTCACAATTACTGTCTTTAAAACTACTCCTCTATTTTTTCTGTTGATATCAAATCACAAACATAATTTTCTTCATATATTGACCTCTTAATTTCTAAGATAATTGTTTCTAACTCCACCACAGTCACTCACTACCATATTCATACTATAAACTTCGTCTTTCCTAATCAAAGTAACCCAACCCCATAGTCTCTGTTTGAAACCTACCATTTTCCAATCATCACTTTCTATCTTTACAGCTCAAGCTCTCTAGCCCTCCTCCCCATTTCTTCCACTCTATCCAGAATTATGATCCATTTATCTTACTGAATTTTTGCTAGCACTCACACTATTCATGTCATTATCCTGTTTCTATAGCTTGAAATTTATAATCAAAATTTAAAATCCCTCACTTGCTTATCCTCTCAACTGTCTTGCCACTTTCCCATTCATCCCCTTTTAATAACCCCCTGATCCTTAATAAAACTCAATTCTTTAACTATTTCTTCTCTTTATTCATGGACGGAGAAAAGCAGTGCCCATGCAAACTAGTCACGTTTGTTGATATTTAAGAGCTTACCTTAAAATGGTGTGTAATGCTGTCTGGACACACACGACAATTCCCTAGGCCTTTAATCTCTTACCCTTCCAGATAAGTATTTCATTTATTTCCGGTTCTTTTTAAATCTCAAAAGACTTGTCTTAGTTCATTTGGACTGCTGTAATAAAATACTATATACTGGGTGATTTATAAACAACAGAAATTTATTGTTCACAGTTCTGAAGACTGAGAAGCTCATGATAAAGACACTGACCGATTTGGTTTCTAATAAGGGCCAACTTTTCAGTTCCTAGAAGGTTCCTCCTTGATACTTTTTCCTGTGGTGGAAAGGGCCACCAAGTTCCCTTGGGCCTCTTTTGTAAAAGCTCTAATCCCATACATGAGTGCCATTTTGCCATCTTCCTGCCTGATCAGCAGCCAAAAGCCCCACCTTCTGAGACCATCACCTTGGGAATTAGGATTCCAACACATGAATTTGAGGGGGGACACAAACTTTCAGAACATAGTGACACCACACATTCACTCAATGGGAATTACTGATTCTCATTTCACTGGGAAAATAGAAGCAATGGAAAGAATTTTCACAAATTCCCATTACTGTATTTACCTACTTACCTGTACCTGTCTTCTCTTCCATTGCTTTGAACTAAACTTTGTCCTTGGAAAAAGCCTGCTTCCCATGGTGAACCACAACCCACTACCTCTTGCCTGCTCAAGATTTGCTTCCTCAAATATCCTCATTCTCTCCTGAATTATAATTTGTCCTTGTCTTTCTACCATGTCCTTTCCTTTACCATATTAATATGCAATATTTCTCTCATTTTAAAAGTTCTTTAATTCCTTTCCCCAACCCATTTTTCTATGTTATATTACACTTAATTTATTGACTCTCTCAACTTTCTATCTTTTAATTCTCCCCTAAAGCCGTTACAAACTGGATCCTTGCCCTCACAAATATAGTGAAAGTTATCTACTCTTACTGAAGCCACCAATGACCCCATGTTGCTAAATCCAGGGGTAATTTTTATTCAATTATCATTATGTTTAACCTTTTAAGGAGCATGAGATGCAATAAATCACTTCTTTATTAACAATATTTCTCTAATTTCTTCATCATGCAGAGCCTCAGAGCTCTGTTCTTGTACTTCTCTTCATTTTAAAATATCTGCTCACATCATCTAATCTAAACACACATCTATTAATATATATTGATAACCCTCAAATTTGCATCTCAGACCCTGCCTTTCCCTGCCACTTCAGACTCATATAGCTTAATGATTTCTTGAATTTCAAATTAACTTCCAACACTGAATATCTACAAAATTCCTATAAGTCCTATTTTTCCCAAATCATTCCCCAGATCTATTAATAACAATACCTTTAGAGTTATTCAAAACAAAAACTTTGGTCTCATCTTTGATTTTCTTTTCACTCACATCCTACTTCCAATTTACTTCTAAATTATGCTGACTTTATTCTTGTAAGATATCAAAAATCTAACTATTTTTACCACTTCCACCATGGTATATGTCATCTTTCTTTTCTCACATGGGCAATTGAAATGACTTTCTAACAAGTGTCTTTGATTCAATCCTCATTTCTCTTGAATCTATTTTTCCAGCAGCCAGAGTTTTTCTTTTAAAATATATGGCACATTATATCTCTGCACTGCCCGAAATTCTCTAATAGCTTTCAATTTTCCTCAGAGCAACCTACTCTACAAGGCCCTACTGTATCTAATATCATCACCAGAGTTCAACACTCCCCTCTCAGTAATCAATAGAACAAGATGACAGAAAATCAGTAAGGATATAGAAGACCTGAACAACACTATTGGACAACTTAACCTAATTGACATTTGTAGGACACTTCACCCAAGAAAAAGCAAATATTCATTCTTTTCAAGTTTATGCTGAACAGTCACCAAGATAAAACATATTCTGGCTCATAAAACAAATCTTAAAAAATTTGGAAGAATTTAAATAATGTAGAGTATATTCTCAGATAGCAGTGGGATTCAATTAGAAATAGATAACAGAAAGATAACTGTAAAACCCTTTGATATTTGAAAATCAAATAACATATTTCCAAGTAACCCATGGATCTAAGGGGAAGTCACATGGCAGATTAAAAATATTTTTAATTGCATGAAGGAAACAACATACTGAAGTTTAGGAGCTGCAGCTAAAAGAGAGCATAGAGAAAAACCTAAATGTTTACGTTGTAAAAGAAAAATGTCTCAAATCAATGACTACTCTTCCACCTTAATAAACTAGAAAAAGAAGAACAATTCAAGTCCAAAGAAATAAGAGGAAAGTGCATGATCAAGAATAGAAATCAACAAAAGTAAGAGCAAAAAAATAAAAAATAAAAATAGAAAATCAGTAAAAACAGAAGGTCATTATTCAAAAATACCAATAACATTGATTAACTTCAAGAAAAGCAGACAAGAAAAATTAAACAGGGGGGTGGCACCCAAGATGGCCAAAGAGGAACAGCTCTGGCCTCCACCTCTCAGGGTGAGCAACACAGAAGATGGGTGATTTCCACATTTTCAACTTAGGTGCAGACCAACACATCACACCACACACGGCTGGGTACACCCTGAGACAAAGCTTCCAGAGCAAGAATCAGACAGCAATACTCACTACTCAGCAATATTCTATCTTCTGCTGCCTCCGCTGCTGATACCCAGGCAAACAGGGTCTGGAGTGGACGTCAAGCAAACTCCAACAGACCTGCAGCTGAGGGTCCTGACTGTTAGAAGGAAAACTAACAAACAGAAAGGACACTAACATCAAAACCCCATCAGTACGTCACCATCATCAAAGACTAAAGGCAGATAAAACCACAAAGATGGGGAAAAAGCAGGGCAGAAAAGCTGGAAATTCAAAAATTCAGAGTACGTCTCCCCCTCCAAAGGAACACAGCTCATCGCCAGCAATGGAACAAAGCTGAACGGAGAATGACTTTGACAAGTTGAGAGAAGAAGGCTTCAGTTGATCAAACTTCTCAGAGCTAAAGGAGGAACTATGTAACCAGTGCAAAGAAACTAAAAAACCTTAAAAAAAGAATGGATGAATGGATAACTAGAATAATCAATGCAGAGAAGTCCTTAAAAGAACTGACAGAGATGAAAACCATAACACAAGAACTACGTGACAAATGCACAAGCTTCAGTAACCGACTTGATCAACTGGAAGAAAGATTATCAGTGATTGAAGATCAAATGAATGAAATGAAGCAAGAAGAGAAATGTAGAGAGAAAAGAGTAAAAAGAAATGAACAAAGCCTCCAAGAAATATGGGATTATGTGAAAAGACCAAATCCACGTCTGATTGGTGTGCCTGAAAGTGACAGGGAAAATGGAATCAAGTTGGAAAACATTCTGCAGGATATTATTCAGGAGAACTTCCCCATCCTAGCAAGGCAGGCCAACATTCAAATTCAGGAAATACAGAGAATGCCACAAAGATACTCCCTGAGAAGAACAACTCCAAGACACATAATTGCCAGATTCACCAAAGTTGAAATGAAGGAAAAAATCTTAAGGGCAGCCAGAGAGAAAGGTTGGGTTACCCACAAAGGGAAGCCCATCAGACTAACAGCAGATCTCTCAGCAGAAACTCTCCAAGCCAGAAGACAGTGGGGGCCAATATTCAATATTCTTAAAGAAAAGAATTTTCAACCGAGAATTTCATATCCAGCCAAACTAAGTTTCATAAATGAAGGAGAAATAAAATCCTTTATAGACAAGCAAATGCTTAGAGATTTTGTCACCACCAGGCCTGCCCTACAGAGATCCTGAAGGAAGCACTAAAAATGGAAAGGAACAACTGGTACCAGCCATTGCAAAAACATGCCAAAATATAAAGTTCATCGATGCTAGGAGGAAACTGCATCAACTAACGAGCAAAATAACCAGCTAATATCATAATGACAGGATCAAGTTCACACATAACAATATTAACCTTAAATGTAAATGGACTAAATGGTCCAATTAAAAGACACAGACTGGTAAATTGGATACAGAGTCAAGACCCATTAGTTTGCTGTATTCAGGAGACCCATCTCACATGCAGAGACACACATAGGCTCAAAATGAAGGGAAGGAGAAAGATCTACCAAACAAATGGAAAACAAAAAAAAAAGCAGGGGTTGCAATCCTAGTTTCTGAAAAAATAGACTTTAAACCATCAAAGATCAAATGAGACAAAGAAAGCCATTACATAATGGTAAAGGGATCAATTCATCAGGAAGAGCTAACTATCCTAAATATATATGCACCCAATGCAGGAGGACCCAGATTCATAAAGCAAGTCCTTAGAGACTTACAAAGAGACTTAGACTCCCATACAATAATAATGGGAGACTTCAACACCCCACTGTCAACATTAGACAGATCAACAAGACAGAAAATTAACAAGGATATCCAGGAATTGAACTCCACTCTGCACCAAGCAGACCTTATAGACATCTACAGAACTCTCCACCCCAAATCAACAGAATATACATTCTTTTCAGCACCACATCACACTTATTCCAAAATTGACCACATAGTTGAAAGTAAAGCACTACTCAGCAAATGTAAAAGAACAGAAATGATAACAAACTGTCTTTCAGACCACAGTGCAAGCAAACTAGAACTCAGGACTAAGAAACTCAATCAAAACCACTCAACTACATGGAAACTGAACAACCTGCTCCTGAATGACTACTGGGTACATAATGAAATGAAAGCAGACATAAAGATGTTCTTTGAAACCAGTGAGGACAAAGATACAACATACCAGAATCTCTGGGACACATTTGAAGCAGTGTGTAGAGGGAAATTTATAGCACTAAATGCCCACAAGAGAAAGCAGGAAAGACTAAAATTGACACCCTAACATCACAATTAAAAGAACTAGAGAAGCAAGAGCAAACACATTCAAAAGCTAGCCGAAGGCAAAAAATAACTGAGATCAAAGCAGCACTGAAGGAGATAGAGACACAAAAAGCCTCCAAAAAATCAATGAATCCAGGAGCTGGTTTTTTGAAAAGATCAACAAAATTGATAGACCACTAGCAGGACTAATAAAGAAGAAAAGAGAGAAGAATCAAATAGATGCAATAAAAAAATGATAAAGGGGATATCACCACCGACCCCACAGAAATAGAAACTACCATTAGAGAATACTATAAACACCTCTACGCAAATCAATTAGAAAACCTAGAAGAAATGGATAATTTCCCGGACACTTACACTCTCCCAAGACTAAACCAGGAAGAAGTTGAATCCCTGAATAGACCAATAGCAGGCTCTGAAATTGAGGCAATAATTAATAGCCTACCAACCAAAAAAGGCCCACGACCAGCTGGATTCACAGCCGAATTCTACCACAGGTACAAGGAGGAGCTGGTACCATTCCTTCTGAAACTATTCCAATTAATAGAAAAAGAGGGAATCCTCCCTAACTCATTTTATGAGGCCAACATCATCCTGATACCAAAGCCTGGCAGAGACACAACGAAAAAAGAGAATTTTAGACCAATATCCCTGATGAACATCGATGCAAAAATCCTCAATAAAATACTGGCAAACCGAATCCAGCAGCACATCAAAAAGCTTATCCACCATGATCAAGTGGGCTTCATCCCTGAGATGCAAGGCTGGTTCAACATATGCAAATCAATAAATGTAATCCAGCATATAAACAGAACCAAAGACAAAAACCACATGATTATCTCAATAGATGCTGAAAATGCCTTTGAAAAACTTCAACAGCCCTTAATGCTAAAAACTCTCAATAAATTGGGTATTGATGGAACATATCTCAAAATAATAAGAGCTATTTATGACAAACCCACAGCCAATATCATACTGAATGGGCAAAAACTGGAAAAATTCCCTTTGAAAACTGGCACAAGACAGGGATGCCCTCTCTCACCACTCCTACTAAACATAGTGTTGGAAGTTCTGGCCAGGGCAATCAGGAAAGAGAAAGAAATCAAGGGTATTCAGTTAGGAAAAGAAGAAGTCAAATTGTCCCTGTTTGCAGATGACATGACTGTATATTTAGAAAACTCCATCGTCTCAGCCCAAAATCTCCTTAAGCTGATAAGCAACTTCAGCAAAATCTCAGGATACAAAATCAATGTGCAAAAATCACAAGCATTCTTATACACCGGTAACAGACAAACAGAGAGTCAGATAATGAATGAACTATCATTCACAATAGCTTCAAGGAGAACAAAATGCCTAGGAATCCAACTTACAAGGGATGTAAAGGATCTCTTCAAGGAGAACTACAAACCACTGTTCAGTGAAATAAAAGAGGACACAAACAAATGGAAGAACATTCCATGCTCATGGATAGGAAGAATCAATATTGTGAAAATGGCCATACTGCCCAAGGTAATTTATAGATTCAATGCCATCCCCACTAAGCTACCAATGACTTTCTTCACAGAATGGGAAAAAACTGCTTTAAAGTTCATATGGAAACAAAAAAGAGCCCACATTGCAAAGACAATCCTAAGCCAAAAGAACAAAGCTGGAGGCATCACGCTACCTGACTTCAAACTATACTACAAGGCTACAGTAACCAAAACAGCATGGTACTGGTACCAAAACAGAGATATAAACCAATGGAACAGAACAGAGCCCTCAGAAATAATACCACACATCTACAGCCATCTGATCTTTGACAAACCTGAGAAAAACAAGAAATAGGGAAAGGATTCCCTATTTAATAAATGGTGCTGGGAAAATTGGCTAGCCATAAGTAGAAAGCTGAAACTGGATCCTTTCCTTACTCCTTATACGAAAATTAATTCAAGATGGATTAGAGACTTAAATGTTAGACCTAAAACCATAAAAACCCTAGAAGAAAACCTAGGTAATACCATTCAGGACATAGCATAGGCGAGGACTTCATGTCTAAAACACCAAAAGCAATGACAACAAAAGCCAAAATTGACAAATGGGATCTAATTAAACTAAGGAGCTTCTGCACAGCAAAAGAAACTACGATCAGAGTGAACAGGCAACCTACAGAATGGGAGAAAATTTTTGCAGTCTACCCATCTGACTAAGGGCTAATATCCAGAACCGACAAAGAACTCAAACAAATTTACAAGAAAAAAGGAAACAACCCCATCAAAAAGTGGGCAAAGGATATGAACAGACACTTCTCAAAAGAAGACGTTCATATAGCCAACAGACACATGAAAAAATGCTCATCATCACTCACCATCAGAGAAATGCAAATCAAAACCACAATGAGATACCGTCTCACACCAGTTAGAATGGCAATCACTAAAATGTCAGGAAATAACAGGTGCTGGAGAGGATGTGGAGAAATAGGAACACTTTTACACTGTTGGTGGGACTGTAATCTAATTCAACCATTACGGAAAACAGTGTGGCAATTCCTCAAGGATCTAGAACTAGAAATACCATTTGACCCAGCCATCCCATTACTGGGTATATACCCAAAAGATTATAAATCATGCTGCTATAAAGACACATGTACACATATGTTTATTGCAGCACTATTCACAACAGCAAAGACTTGGAATCAACCCAAATGTCCATCAGTGACAGACTGGATTAAGAAAATGTGGCACATTTAGGCCGGGCACGGAGGCCCAAGCCTGTAATCCCAGCACTTTGAGAGGCTGAGATGGGCGGATCACGAGGTCAGGACATCGAGACCATCCTGGCTAACCCGGTGAAACCCCGTCTCTACTAAAAAAATACGAAAAACTAGCCGAGTGAGGTAGCGGGTGTCTGTAGTCCCAGCTACTTGGGAGGCTGAGGCAGGAGAATGGCGTGAACCTGGGAGGCGGAGCTTGCAGTGAGCTGAGATCTGGCCACTGCACTCCAGCCTGGGCCACAGAGCGAGACTCTGTCTCAAAAAAAAAGAAAATGTGGCACATATACACCATGGAATACTATGCAGCCATAAAAAGGATGAGTTTGTTTCCTTCGTAGGGACATGGATGCAGCTGGAAACCATCATTCTCAGCAAACTATGGGAAGAGCAGAAAACCAAACACCACATATTCTCACTCATAGGTGGGAATTGAACAATGAGATTACTTGGACACAAGAAGGGGAACATCACACACTGGGGCCTACTGTGTGGAGGGGACGGGGGGAGGGATAGCATTAGGAGATATACCTAATATAAATGACGAGTTAATGGGTACAGCACACCAACATGGCACATGTATACATATGTAACAAACCTGCACATTGTGCACATGTACCCTAGAACTGAAAGTATAATAATGAAAAAAAAAAAAGAAAACTGAAAAGAGAAGACAAAGGTTACAAATGTCAGGAATGAAAGAGGGGATACTGCCACAGGCTTTAGAGGCATTAATACAATAACAATGGAATAGTCTGTAAAAACTCTCTGATCACAAATTCAAATAACTAGATGAAATAGCTCGACCACTTGAATGACACACATTACCCATAGGTATTCAAAAAGAAATAGGTAATCTGAACTGTCCTACATCAACGAAAGAAGTTACATTTATAGTTAAAACCCTCTCAGTAAGGAAAATTCCAGTCCCACATGACTACTGTGGCATAGCACAGACACAGACCAATAGAATAGATAGGGATTCCAGATATAGAATCACTCATATATGGCAAATTGCCTTTTGGAAAAAGTTAATTCAATGCAGAAAACATTTTTTTTTTTTTAACAAATGGCACCACAAAAACTGGATATCAACAAAGAAAATAAAACAAAGACTGAGAAAAAGAAGCAGAGAAGGACAGAAGAAAGAGAGAGGTAAAGAGAAATGGAGGAGGGCCTAGAAAAAGGAAATAAAAGTCTCAAACTACACCTTTCACCATATACAAATGTTAACTCAAAATGGACCATAGACATAGTAAAACTAAAAGATTCCAGAAGAACACATAGAAGAAAAATCTTTGCGATCTTTGATTAAGCAAAGATTTCTTGGATAAGAGAACAAAATCACAATTCACTCAAACATTGGTAAGTTGGACTTCATCAAAACTAGGAAATTTTGCTCTGAGAAAAACATTTTAAGAGTTCCAAAGAACTTTCAAAATTTATTAATAAGAAAACCAATAACCTAATTTTTTAACGTGTGCGAAGAATTCAATGGACATCTCTCACAGACAAAAAGTTAGCTATATGAAAAAATGTTTGACATCTTCAGTCACTAGGGAAATGCAAGCTAAAAGCACAACGATCTGCCATTATTGACCTATTAAAAAAAATCTAAATTTGAACAAACAAACTGGCAATAGCAAACAGTAGTGAGTATGTAGAGCAATTGGAACTGCTGTACTTTACTGGTAGTAACACAAAATGATACAATGACTATAGAGAATGGTTTGGAGTTTCTTATAAAATAAAACATACTTAATATGTACCCAGTAATTTATTCCACCTGTAGGATTCCACTCAAGTTGAAATAAAAACTTACATTTATATTAAAAGCTATACATAAATATTTCTAGCACCTTTATTCATAATTCCAAAGGTAAAAACAATAAACTTCTCCCTCAACTAGGGAATCAATAAGCAAACTATGGTACATCTATACAACAGAATTCTACAAAGCTATGAAAGGAGGAGATTACTGATTTGTGAAACAACATGGATGGATCTCAAATGCACTGCATCAAGTGAGAGAAGGCGGTCCCAAAAAACTATATATTGTATGATTAATTTATATTATATTCTGGAATAGGAAAAACTATAGGGGCACAATACAAATCAGTGACTACTATGGCATGAAGATTGAGGAGCAAATTGACTAGTGCACAGGGAAATTTTGAGGGGGTGACACTACTGTTCTGCATATTGATTTTAATGGTGGTTACATGATTTTGTGAATTTCTCAGAGATCCCACAACTGTATGCTAAAAAACAGTGAGTTCTACTGTACATGAAGGATATCAAATTCTTAAAAGGAAGATATGCAAATAACAAATAAGCATATGACAACTGATTGAACATCATTAGTCTTCAAATCATGTAAATTAAAGCCACACTGAAGCAACTTTACACACACTTGATTAGGTAAAAGTTAAAATGGACAACACTAAATTGGTTGAAAATGTGGAGCAACTGGAACTCTCAGACATTGCTAGTAGAGATAAAAAATTATTTGGCTGCTTCTTATAAAGATAATATACTTATCCTCTATCTAAACAATTACTCTCTTAACTATTTACCCAAAATAAATGAAAATATGTCCAGAGAAATTGTACAAGAATATTAATATCTGTGCATTAAAGAAGTGTTATAATGTAAATTATGGGACATTAATATAATAGATAATACTTTAATAATAAAAGGAAAATGTACCTGTAACAACATCAAGAATTTCAAACCCATCGAGGTGAGAGAAAGATGTTAGACTTAGATGGATATCCTGTATTTTTCTATTTATATGAAGTTTAAAAAAAATCCAATCTATATGGTAATTCAAAGTTTGGATGCCTGTGGAGTAGAAGTTGACTGGGAGGAGACACCAGAGGACTTTGTAGAGTGATGGAATTATTCCAGGTCTTGATTGAATTGTTATTACATGGGTGTATACATGTGTCAAAACTCATCAAATTATGCATTTCACAGTAATTAAATTTTACCTCAATTAAAAAAAGGAAAATCTTGCTTGGAAGCTTTGCAATTCTTAAAACACTTTAAGAAGCCTTCCCAGTCCACTCAGCCTGCTGCAATAAAGTGGTTGGTTCTGAAGGGCTTGCTGGGAAGGCAGTGTAAAGCTTTTTCCTGCCTGCTCATCTGACTGCAGAGGCTACCCCTAAACAATAATAGCCTCCTCTTTACTTCTGACTGCTATCCCTCATGCAACTTCTCTTACTGGCAAATTCTAACCTGGAACTACAAAGATAAAGGAATCTCACTAACAGAAAAGAGTGATCCCATATTCATGACAGACAAGTACTCCAGGTAATGTAGTACAAACGAAAGAAAATTCATTGAAGTTATTTGTGAAAAAATATGTAGCCAAAATAAGCAATCAGCTGTTCTAGGTTTTTTTTTTTTTTTTCCTTTCTTTTATCAAGCAGCTTTTTCTGGTATTGTTATATTCCAAGCAATTAATATTTTTAGTTTTTCACAATTAATTATATAATAGAAACACTTTAACTCTATTCCCTTTTGAAAGTCCACTAAAATGACAGTAAGATACCTATTTTTTAAAGTATTCAACTAGATAGATTAGAACAAGAGATGTCAACAGACTTTTGGAAGTTATAAATTGATTAGGTTAATATCAATATGAGAACAGATATAATAGAAATCTAAGTAGTTCAGGACTCAGAACATGATGCCCCCAAAATATGGCACATTGACATACTGAGTATATTTAAAACTGAAAACAAATTGAGAAAAACACAGGAGCAGAAAGGTCCCTCTCTGACCTTCTCCCACCTTTTTCCCCTGACACATGGTCATACAAGTCTCTCTTACCTTCTTGCCTTGAAAATAGGTCCTAAGATCCTCATTCCAGAGGGGTCCTGCTCTGTACCCAGAAGCCAAGAAGAATCTGAAAAAACAGGCCCTCCAAAGTTCTCTCAATTTATTATTTCTGTTTGTATTTGTTTTTATTAATTATTATTGTTTTATTAAATTTATATTAAGTTTATTATTGTCATTTTTATCATTATTTGTCTCCAATCACACTCCGCATGATTGTCCGGAACAAAACACGATTTTCCCTGAGTCTTTGAGTCTTCATTTTTGGAGCCTCTGTGTCTCATAAAACTTAAAGAAAGTGATATGCTTTTCTCTTGTTAATCTTTCTTTTGTTATGGGGTATCCCCTTAAGCCTTGTGATGGGTGAGGAAAATATATGACTTTCTTTCCCTTACATGTCTAAAAGAAACAAGTTGATGTGTACTGCAGAATTCTACAAAACTCAGAAAGTGGAAGCCCTCTCTGAAGGCAGGAGAGCAGGGGACCTGATGTTGGGAAGTCTATTTGAAAAACTGCATAGGTGGCTCACGCTTGTAATCCTAGCACTTTAGGAGGTCGAGGAGGGTGGATCACAAGGTCAGGAGATCGAGACCATCCTGGGTGAGACCCCCATCCCTTCTAAAAATACAAAAATTAGCTGCGCATGGTGGCATATGACTGTAATTCCAGCTACTCAAGAGGCTGAGGCAGAAGAATCACTTGAACCAGAGAGTTGGAGGTTGCAGTGAGCTGAGATGGCGCCACTGCACTGCAGCCTGGCAACAAAGCGAGACTCTGTATCAAAGAAAAAAAAAGAAAAGCTGCATAGGAAGCCAATAGATTACTAGGGGTCCTCCCCCACTACCCTCAACTGGAAGAATACCTTCATACACTCTGGCATTAAAGATGATGTGTATTCTCTGGAGGAATGTAATAGAAAGCTCTGTACTAAGAACTGAAAGGAATAGATGGAGGCAGAGTGTTGCAACCTAGGTCTTTGCTACTCAAAGTATGTTTCATGGACTAGTAGAATTAAGGACTCCTGGGACCTTGTTAGAAATTCAGAAACTCAAATTCTACATTAGATATCTGGAATCAGAATCTGTATTTTACTATGTATTTGTATGTCGATTAAGAAGCACTGACTATTACTAAGTGTGCAATGTCGGCCAGCACTGAGCAACGCTTGCCCTGAGCAAGTTACCTACAGATGCTGACACTTTGAGAAAATTTCTGTGCCAGAGATAGTTAGCTGCCAACAAAATTAATACTCTTCCACCACTAGAGTTGTCATTGGAAACCAGTTGCCTAGGCTGAGTCTGCATTTTCTATTTCAGTTTGTATATATAACCTTCAACTATCCTGGCCATTGTAGTTTGAACAGATGTGTGTCAGTTCCAGGACCGGGATGGAAAAAGTGGTATGTCCTCTTCTAAGTGCTCTTTCCCTTTTTGCCATACGGGTACTGAAATACCCTGTGGCCAGTAGGATTGCAAGATGAAGAAAGTCTGTTTTTGAATCTCTAAAGAGAGAACATTAATCCATTAACCAGATAAGTAAATAGTAAAATATTTCTAATGCGTTTAAGCCTTTAAACAGTTAGGATCTATTTGTTTACAAAAGCTGGCCTTGCTTTATCCAATACCGGCTCTCAAACAAATAAATGAGTATGCACCTGATCACCTCATGGTGAAGCTGAGCAATTGTTAAACTGAGTTCTATACAAAGTTTTCAATTTCCATTTAAATGTCCCACTCTCAAGTATGAATGAATAGCTAGCATGACTGAACATTTGAGGAAAGTCTCCAAAGCCTCTAAAAGGCAAGTAATAGGTGTATAGAAAACCAAGCAAAGGGAAAAACAAAGGGTCATTAACACCACCAAGAAAAGCCAAAAAACTATACAGGAAAGAAAGTGCAATCAGAACATATTACAAGATTGATGTGAACAATATCTACAAAGTCACAATAATATAAACACCGGTTTGACAAATAATTGTAATATAACTATACTGGGAGAGAGAGGGAGGAGAGTGTGAGGAGCAAGGGATACAAGAGAGAAATCTTTGTCTTCAAACTAAAATTGTATTTTGGCTACATTTTTAAAAATCAAGAAATAGCAAGTATTTTATGTATGATACAGAAGTAAATACGAGAAGATGCAACGAGTTGGAAATGTCAGGCTCTGCAGATTCTGGGGTGAAGAGAGATGGAAAAGGGTGAACGTAGTTTTGAGGTTCTAAGACTTTGGGGACATTTTAACTCTCTAAATTATGTACATGAATAACAGAAAAATAAAAAATAAAATAAACAATGTGAGTAACTTTTTATGTAACCCAATCTATCTCATAATACTTTATTTGAGTTAGTTAATTCTACAATTCTACAATGCTTCTCATTCTACCTACCACCAAATTTTGTCAATTTGTTCAATTTGAAGATGAGGGTCTATGTTTCTTTGAAAAGCATGTTTGTTAAATTTGCAAATAAATAATTACACTAAAGACAGACATGGAACTAAGGAGCCATCCTTTATTCCATTAAAAATAATATTTTACCCTAAGTATTTTGTAAGTTGCCTCTAATATAATGCATTTGATTTTCCAGTTAAATTATTAAAAGTCTCAAATAATGAAATTGCTTTTGTTAATATACTATGACTATTACAGAAGGTAAGAGTATATCAGAAATTAAATAAGAATAAAATTTTACCATGTCAAACCCTAAAGACTGTGCCTTTAAATCATATGTGTCATTTTGAACCATTACAAATAATCTTCAGTGATGTAGCTTCAAATCAAAATTAGAAAATATTAATTACCCAAAATAGGGAACATCAGATGTAAAACACCAGTGGAGTCTCCCTCAGATTCCTTGGGAAGTTACTGCTCAATTCCTTACAAAATACAAACTTCATCCATGCATAAATACCAAAGTCAAAGATACATGACAGGAAAGATGACAGGAATAAATCCGTGATTGGACAGGCTGAATCAGAAGACCTCAGTCTTAAAATAGCTTAATTCCAAACTAGAAGTGAAACGTCAAGTCTAAATACTCAACATTATTGATAGATTTGTTATCAAATAGCCAATAAGTATTTAAGAAACAAATTCCTTGTGATCACTTTACATTCATGACTTAATATGTTTTCACCAAAATTATCAGCAATATGCAAAGTGATCCTACTAGTGTGGAATACAGATCTCCAAAAGATTGATGGCAACATGTGTAGTTTCATTACTGTGATTTCTGACATAGGCTATAAAAAGGAACATTATTTCTCAACTTCAGTCTGATCACAGAGGCTAAACACAGACACAGGTTCAGAGATAGAAAGCAAGCTGAGAGTGATTCACTTCACCCTTCTGTTTTTAAAGACTGCAGCTTCAAAAAACAAAGCCTTCTCATGTAGTAATTATATTTTGTCAGTTTACATAATAATATATCTTCCAGTCTATTTCTGTTTTCGAAATCACCTGGGGATCGCAAATTGTTCTTGCAATTATCTGATTTTCTGTCTAACTGGGACAGTGTTTCTCAAACTGTGAGGCTGATCACACTGGGGAAACTTCAATCTTTTCATGGGGATATGAAAATCAACCCAAAGAAGAGGGTGTTATATTTCTCTGCTCGCTAATTATTTTCACTAATGACTGAGAAAGTAAAAGCATTTAATTAGGAATTTTTGATATTAATACTTTTTTAATGAAGTATATAATTTCTCTTCCATATTGTGTCATCAAAATATATTTACATGTTTCATTTGCATTCATACATTAAAGAGTAAAACATGTGGCTGGATGTAGTGGCTCACACCTGTAATCCCAGCACTTTGGGAGGCCAAGGCAGGTAGATAGCTTGAGGCCAGGAGTTCTAGACCAGTGTGGCCAACATGGTGAAACCCTGTCTCTACCAAAAATGAAAAAATAAATAAAACTAATACAAAAATTATGAGGGCTTAGTGGCAAATGTCTGTAGTCCCAGCTACTCAGGAGGCTGAGACATGAGAATTGCTTGAACCCAGAAGGTGGAGGTTGCAGTGAGCAGAGATCACACCACTGCACTCCTGCCTAGGTGAGAGAGCGAGACTCTGTCTCGAAAGAAAAAAAAAAAGTAACAGATGTAATAATTTCAGTCATCAGCTTAGTGATTTTATTTGTATTTTAGAATAGGAAAAAATACCAAAATTTCAAGGACTGAAAAAATAAGGGTCCTACTTGTTTTTTAACGTACCATAGCATACTCAATGGAAATGTTGACAATTGTATCATTTTTGAAATATCATAATACTCCAATTTCTCTTTGACTCTATAATTAATTGTTGATCCTTCTAATTTTTGATATGCCTCTTACAAAGAGTATTAAAATATTGCAGAATATTTTCTATGTCAATAATTTTAGAATGACATCATGGAAAAGCTATTTGTTTACAGCCTAGTTCCTGATGAGACAGGGAGCACAACTGTAAATAACAGTGCCACTGAAGACGGAATTTTCCCCAAGGTCCTGTACTATGTCTGTGAGAAGCCCTCACAGCTCAATAGTTGATCTACTCTCCAGAAGAGGCATAGTCAATTCTTTACTATTTGCTAGTAGAATATACATAGATAAAAATATAAAAATTATGGTTTATCTCTACCTTATTTAACTAACCAGAAGCCTAGCTTTGTAGCCTTTTGAGCTACCTTTCCAACTTAAAAAATTCTGTTAACACAACCTTCATTCCACATTTTTATGGAATAAATATTTTTCTATTTGTTTATGCAAGATGATCTTTCTTGTTTACTCAATCTGGTCTCCAAAGATAATCAAGAAAGTAGAGAAATATAGAGATAATCATAATATAACCATTGTTGACATTTTAAAATACTTCCTAATAATTTTAACATTATATATTTTGAAAAGAAAATAATTTTATCTATAATCTTATAACCTGTTTTATATTCTGCTTAACATTATTATCTATAAACCTTTAAAATAAATTTTTGAATATGCATGCATTTCAAAAGCATATCATGTATATCAAAGTTTTCATAGCTAGGCTGGGACAATAGTAAACAGTTAATGCAATTGGCTTACCTTGTTCAAAGATATGTTAATTGAAAAGACTACTAATTAAGAGACAAAGAGCTCTGCTTATATTATGTGTCACTCTAATTACATGCATTTGTTTCTATAGAGGAAAAAACAAATAAAAAATAAGATATTGAACTAAACATAACTAAGCTGTATTCACAGACCAGGCAGAAGATATTAATAAATGAATAAAACATGTTTCATTTAATACAGTAGCAATTGGTGAGAACTATAGCAGGTGGGACAATATGTATCCTGACTATAGCCAATCAAATAGAAATTGTCAAACATGTGTTTCTAATAACCTGTCAACAGGCCTCTAGTTGATAATCTCTGGACATCTAGGGTGATGTTTTAAATTGTTCTTGAAGAGTATTTCAGAACATTAGATCTAATTGTGTATAATTATAAAAACACTATCCATAGACAAATATAAGAGTTAAATCATTTAATTTTTTGCAACACCTGTGGCTTTCATTTTCATGATCTCTCCTGTGACATCTTCTGCTTAACAAGATATGTTTATTTACACATCTGCTACATAACCATTCATAAACACTCAATAATCACCATACACTAGAAAGTTTTGTACAATCTCAAATGTTCTATATTTTTATCTCTGAGCTATGGAGCCCTGTAAGATTTAGTTTCTCCTACACATTTTCCTCAGACTGCATGTCATTTGAGTGCTATGTGCTAACATTATTCACTGCCTAGATATGCTGTTCATTTGGTTCTCACTATTAAAAGGCAATGTTATAAACTATTTCTCACCCAGAAAACACTGCCAAGGCTGTCAAACTAGCCAAGAACTGTTCCAGAGGAAAATTTATAGACTATTTAAAAATTAAACCAACAAAAATGACTCAATGAACAGAAGTAGGACTATGCATGTGCTTGTTAAAAATAAAAATAGCAACCTGAGTTTCAACTTTGTCATTTATGCATTTTTAACCTAAAGTGTTAGAATATTCTAATCCACCGAAAAACATGTTTTTCTAATAGAATTTACTTACATGAGTGTGTTTGATGATAACTGTGAAAAAATTCTATATATGGCATTGAATAAGAATCATAAATTTTGATATAAAGCAGACCTTGATTAAGTTCTCATTGAACCAGTTAAATAACTTCAGAAACTCTCTGGTCATATATGAAAGATGAAAGCAGTTTCTACCAGAAATAGTTGTTTTGAGTATTTGAAATAATTATTCAGTTTTAGGCTCATTTTTGTACCTCTTGTGCTGCAAACTGGTTGTCCTTTCAGATACTATGCTTGTGTTGGTATATTAGTTCGTTCTCATGCTGCTATGAAGAAATAACGGAGACTGGGTAATTTATAAAGAGGTTCAATTGACTCACAGTTCCACATTGTTAGAGAGGTCTAGGAAATGTACAGTCATGGTGGAAACGGAAACAAACACTTCCTTCTTCACATGGTAGAAGGAGAGAGAAGTGCTGGGAAAAGGGGGAAAAGCCCCTTATAAAGCCATCAGATCTTGTGAGAACTCACTCAAAATAGCATGGGGATAACTCTCCGCCCCCATGATTCAATTATCTACCACCAGGTCCCTCCCATTACATGTGGAGATTATGGGAACTAGAATTCAAGACAAAATTTGGGTGGGACACAGCCAAACTGTATTATTCTGACCCGGCCCCTCCCAAATTTCATGTCCTCACATTGCAAAACACAATCATGCCTTTCCAACAGTTCCCCAAAGTCTTAACTCATTCCAGCATTAACCCAAAAGTCCAAGTCCAAAGTCTCATCTGTGACAAAACAAGTCTGTTTCACATATGAGCCTGTAAAATTGAAAGCAAGTTAGTTACTTCCTAGATACAATGGAGATACAGGCGTTGGTAAATACATTTACTCCAAATGGGAGAAATTGGCCAAAACAGAGGAGTTAAAGGCCCCATACAAGTCCAAAATCCAATAAGGCAGTCATTAAGACTTAAAGCTCCAAAATCTCCTTTGCCTCCATGTCTCACATCCAGATCACACTGATGCAAGAAGTGGGCTCCCACAGCCTTGGGAAGCTCCGCCCCTGTGGCTTTGCAAGGTGTAGTCCCCATCCTGGCTGCTTTTATGGCTGGTGTTGAGTGTCTGTGTCTTTTCCAAATTCACAGTGCAAGTGTCAGTGGGTCTATAATTCTGGGGTCTGGAGAATGGTAGCCCTTTTCTCCAGTGAGCGGTGTCCCAGTGGGGACTCTGAGGGCTCCAACGCCACATTTCCCTTCCATACTGCCCTAGCAGAGGTTTACCTGAGGGCTCTACCCCTGAAACAGACTTTTGCCTGGACATCCACACATTTCCATACATCCTCTGAAATCTAGATGGAGGTTCCCTAACCTCAATTCTTGTCTTCTGTGTGCCCACAGGCCTAACACCACATGGAAGATGCCAAGGCTTGGGGCTTGCACCCTCTATGGCAATGGCCTGAGCTGTACCTTGGCCCATTTTAGCCATGACTGGAGCAGCTGGGACACAGGGCACCATGTCCTGAGGCTGCACAGATCAGGGGACTCTGGATCCAGCCCAAGAAACAATTTTCCCCTCCTCTGCCTCCAAGTCGGTGGTGAGAGGAGCTGTCGTAAAGGTCTCTGACATGCCTAGAGGCATTTTCTCGTTGTCTTGGCAATTAACATTGGGATCCTCATAACTTATGCAAATTTATGCAGCTGACTTGAATTTCTCCCCAGAAAATCGGTTTTTCTTTTCTATCACATCATCAAGCTGCAAATCTTCCAAACCTTTATGCTCTGTTTCCTCTTAAATGCTTTGCTGTTTATAAATTTCTTCTGCCAGATACAGTAAATTATCTCTCTCAAGTTCAAATTTCCACAGATTTCTAGGTCAGGGCAAAATGCCAACAGACTCTTTGCTAATGTACAGCAAGAGTCACCTTTACTCCAGTTTCCGACAAGTTCTTCCTGTCCCTCTGAGACCACCTCAGTCTGGACTTCATTGTCCATGTCACTGTTAGCATTTTGATTGCAGCCATTCACCAAGTCTCTAGGAAGTTCCAAACTTTCCCATATTTTCCTATCTCCTCTGAGCCCTCCAAACTGTTCCAGCCTCTGCTGATTACTTAGCTCCAAAGTCACTTCCACATTTTCGGGTATCCTTATAGCAGTGCCCCACTCCCTCAGTACCAATTTATTGTATTTGTTCATTCTCATGCTGCTAATAAAGACATACCTGAGACTGGGTAATTTATAAAAGAAAGAGGTTTAATTGACTCATGGTTCTAGATGGTTGGGGAGAGCTCAGGAGACTTACGATCATGACAGAAGGGAAAGAAAACATGTCCTTCTTCACATGACAGCAGGAGAGAGAAGTGCCAAGCAAAGTGGGAAAAGTCCCTTATAAAACCATTAAATGTCATGAAAACTCACTCACGATCATGACATCAGCATGGTGTAACTGGCCCCATGATTCAATTATCTCACACTGGGTTCCTCCCGTGACACACAGGGATTATGGGAACTATAATTCAAGATGAGATTTGTGTGGGGAAAGACAAACCATATCAGTTGGAATTCATGCCTATGAATTACGCATGTCATAAGCCTCCAGATAATGTTGCTGGCTGAGACTCTATGGCAGAAAAGCAAAATTTATTTTGTTTTAGTAGTTCCATAGTTTCATGTCTTATACTTAAGTCTTTAATCTGTTTTTATTTGATTTTTGTATATGGTGAGAGATAGAGGTGTAGTTTCACTTTTCTGTATGGATTTATTTCTGGAATCTCCAATTCTGTTTCACTGATCTATGCCAGTACCCCTCAATTTTGGTTACTATAGTTCTATAGTATAATTCAAAGTCAGGAATGTGATTCCTTCAGTTTTATTCATTTTGCTCAGGATGGCTTTGTTATTTCTGGGATCACTGTTTTTTCTGTGAAGAATGTCCTTAGTATTTTGATAGAGATTGTATTGAACCTGTAGTTTGCTTTGGGTAGTATGAAAATTTTAACAATACTGAATTTTTTTCAGTCCATGAACATGGAGTATCTTTCCAATTTTTTGTGTTATTTACAATTTATTACATCAATATTTTATAGTTTTCATCCTAGAGATCTTTCACTTTTTTGGTTGATTCCTAAGTATTTTATTTTATTTTATTTGTAGCTATTGTAAATAGGATTAATTTCTTGATCTCTTTTTCAGATTGTTCACTGTTGATATACAGAAATGCTACTGATTTTTGTGTATTGATAATTTTTCCTGAAACTTTACTACATTTTTTTATCAATTCCATCAATTTTTGTAGATGATCTATGTTTCTTTCAAGTATAAGATTATATCATCTGCAAACCAGGATAATTTGACTTCTTCTTTTCCAATTTAAATGTCCTTTTTTTTTTTTTTTTTGTCTGATTGCTCCAGCTAGCAACAGTACTTTCAGTATTTTGTTAAATAACAGGGTGAAAGTGGGCATCTTTGTCTTGTTCTAGATTGTAGAGGAAAGTCTTTCATTTTTTTTCTGCTTGGTGCCCTATTCTATTGTGTCTAATCTGGTTTCCAAATTGCAAGACAAAGTCCTTTTTACTCTCTCCTCTCCTCTCCTCAAGCAGAAGGAAGGAGGCTCTCCCAGAGTTGCAAGCTGTGCTGCCTATCATTGGGAGAAAGGTGTTGCAAGCACTCCCTTGGTGTCTCACTAGGTGTCATGCACGCCAAGTCCATGGGCTCCAAGCTCAGCATAGGACTAGGACTTGTCTAGGAATTACAGTCCTCATGGTCTGGACTGTCTTTCAGATTTATTTAGAACCCCAGAGAGCCTTAACCTGTGGTGGCTAGTCTATCGAGAAATTGGGTTCTGACTGCTGGAATGGACACTTTCCCTCTAGCTAAGGCTGGTCTAAATGCTCCCTTTGTGGGTGCCAGTTGACTTCTGCCCCATGTTGTTTTCCACTATGACAGTCAGCACTGAGTTCCAACACAATGTCCCACAATCACTGTGCTCTCTCTCCCCCAAGCACACAGATTCTCTCTCTGTGCCACACGGCCTATGCCAGTAGATGGGGGCGTGGTGGTGTCAGCAATTCAAGACTGTCTTTCCTCCCTTCTTCAATGCCTCTTTTCTTGCTATAATATTAAAACCTGGTACTGTGATTATTTACATGATTTTTGCTTCATATGATGGTGCTTTCTTTTGTGGATAGTTGTTCAATTTGATCTTCCTGTAGGGCAAGTTAGGGATGATCACTGGAAGGTTCTTTCTGGTCATCTTTCTCCACTTCCTTCCTATAATCCATTTTGAATTAATATTTTTATGTGGTGT
Organism: Rhinopithecus roxellana; assembly: GCF_007565055.1. Lineage (NCBI taxonomy): Eukaryota > Metazoa > Chordata > Mammalia > Primates > Cercopithecidae > Rhinopithecus > Rhinopithecus roxellana. The sequence continues at coordinate 68,223,983 of NC_044554.1, forward strand.
GAGGTAGGAGTCCAGGTACATTTTTTGCATGTGAATATCTATTGTCTCACAATTTGTTGAAAAGACTATTCATTCCTTGCTGAATGGTCTTAGATTTCCAAAATCTCATTTCTCTTTCATTCATATATGTCTGTCCTTAGGGAAGTACCATACTGTCTTGATTACTGTTGCTCTGTGGTAAGTTTTGAAATTGAAGTTAAGTCTTCAATTGTTTTGATTATTCTGGGTCTGTGAGGTTGTTTCAAGAACTCCTTTTTACATCCTATTACCCAGTGACCGGTACAAATGTACAATACATTTTTGTTCAACAAGTGGAATAACTAAAAAATGAACAAGGTCTGTTAACCTAAGGATATCACTTGTAAAACCATTAGAGAGCCTGATCCTTTTGTTAAATGCCTCAATTAACATTTTAAAATGTAACTTAATAAGGTAATGTTTCTTGGACTTAAAATGTGAGGTAAATATCTTGCCATCTTTAATATCTAATAACTAAATATTCTTAATTCAATTGTATCAGAATTAGCAAGAGCCCTATATTCTAAGAATAATAGATATACTGCATCTTTGATTAGCCCTCTTGACTTCTGTTGTTTGTGGTAATGGTATGCATATAACTTTTATTCTATTCCATCTGTTTATAAATAAAATTATTAGCAATCTTATATAATTTACCTTTAATATAAATAAAATACATATTTTATAATATACTTCTATTTATAAATATAATATAAATAAAATTAGCAAGCTTACATAATATAATTTACTTTTAATATAATTCGCTTTTATGAAGTGATCCAGAATAATTTTTCTTAGTACTCAAACTTTCTACATTCAGATACAAATGACTACTTTGTCTTTAATAAAGTGAAATCAGCAAAGTTTAGAAATTCCCCAAAGGTTAGGGAAGATAATAGCCACTGAGTTTCAGACATGTGAATTTACAGTGCTTTAATCACACCACAGACATTAACATACCAAATATGGTATACTTTATAATGATCTCTAAATGCTCTGAAACATAATTAGTAGGGTAGCATTGAGAAACATCATTAATAATTTTGGGGTGAAATAGAATGTGCATTGTTAAGATCCAAACTTGGCCAGAATTTTTATTCCACAAGAGGACGGTATGGGTCTACAAAGAAGAAAAAAATATAATTTCGAAAGATTAATTTCATCATACTAACACAGGCTTTGAGGGCTTATGAGTGATTGAGGTTAATCATTAATATTTGTTAATCATTCTTAAACTAAAATGTACTGAGCTTTTTACTAGCATGAAGACGGTCTTTTTTTGACAGTGTGTCAAAGTGGCAAAATTACATGCTTTATGGCTAGACTGACCTGCTATTTAAACTACCTTTGACGAGTCTCCCAATTTATCTGACAATCACAATTTTTGTGAGAATTCAAATTAAATGAGATAATTTGCGAAAAGTACCGGTAGAATTTACCACCCTGATGCCCTGACTTTGTTATCAGCTCATATTACAATTGAAATTCTCCTCTGTTGTACTACTCACACCAGAATAGGTACAAAGTAACTATAAATTAAAACTAATCTGAATGAGTTTGATTTTTGGAGCTGAAAGTTCATCTTATCTGCACAGTAGTTCCAAAGATGAAGGCCTCCAGTATAACATTGTAAAAAAAATTAAATTATTTATGAAAAATTTAAAATGAAAACAATCTCCCCTGTGATAAAAAAAAAAAAAAAACAATATGTCTAATCAAGGTGTCTATGCATGTTTTTTTTTTTTTTTTAACTACAAGAGACATATTTCTAGCATAGGCGATATGAAGGATGATCACTAGCGTTGTGTAGTATGCACTCTGCACAACTGTACATAATGGCCCTGCTTACTTCTAGATTATTCTGAGGCCCTGACGTAATTCACGTTGGCTCTTTACCTTGAGTTATCCACAAAAATAATTTAGTGGTATCTCCAACTTCCAACTTTAAAGTATTATAGATGTATGGATTTATCCTAGTAATTTTCCCAGGTTATATAATTACATACATACATACCTACATATATATTTGTAAATTAATGGAAAATCTACTCAAAATATTTAGAAAGCCATTCTTGTAAAATACAGTGATCGTCAAAATGTTTCTCAAGCACAGACATAACCCACTTGGTTTAACCTAAATGCAATATTTTCACCACCTTTGTTTTGGGCCCTACTCAAGCTCTTCATTTTAGTTTTGGAATTTACAGAGAACTTGGAATTCATGCGTCAGACTGTGGGAAGATGAGACATCCAGTTCCAAAATTAGGATAAAATAGTGCTATTTATAAGAGAATTTAATGCCTTTCAAACTTCAGTAACATACAGATCCTAGTAAGATAAAATAAAGTATAAAGGATTCACCAATAGTTGATGAAAATTATTTTTATCATTGTATTTTAAATATATGAATGTATATAAGCCCAACATAAAATTGTTTTCAGTTCTCAAACAAAAATGAACTTAAACTGGCTTATAAATTAAGCACAAAAAATAGTGTAATACCATCAAAATGAACATACATGTGATGACTGGTCACAGCTAACTATTTATCTCATGTTCTCTTGAGCTTCTTTGTCTACGTTGTTGTGATCAACCACCCTCCATCATGCCCTGAGAACTTTTCTCTACTTGAACCATTACTAAACTTTCATTGATAGGTCAGTGTGATACCATCTGGCTTTCACTAGTCCCCAATTCATCATTTACCTCATTTTTACATTAAACCTAGTTCAGTGCTTTTCTCCTCAGCCAGAGACAATTAATGTGCCTGACATGAATGGGATTTACATGAAATCTTCAAACAAGGGTATTGAAATTAGGGATAGTGATCTTATAAAATGTCATCTAAAATCTTCAAGCATGGCTATTAAAATGGGGGACAGTGATCTTATAAGATGTCATCTACATGATTCTAAAAATGTTTATAGAATTTTTTTAGTTTCATTGTAAAATAAACCATAAATATGGAAATTATCACAGAGAACCTGAGAATCCTCAGTAATGAAAACATGAAACCTCGGAGATCTGTTGTCCCTATATGAGAATTATTCTGTTAATACATCAAGAAGATCAAGTTAGAGAAAGAACACAATTTAAAACCTGAATGTAAGCTGATCAGTGGAAAACCATAGCAATATCCAAGGCTCTATGAAGAATAGCACTATTGTTTCATTGGGTTTGAAATTGCAACTGGGAATACAGAATATAGTTAGAGTTACCAAATTAGCAGTTTTCCAAAACAGAAAAAGTAGTCCGACTAAACAGAAAATGGTGACAAATGGACGTGAGTTTGCTTTGATACCGTGTATCTTCTAACTTGCTTGTCTTCAGTGATAATGATAAATCTGGATCTCTTAGCAGGCTTATTCATGACTGTAATAAAACCTTGTCAATAATTTTCTCAAAAACCTATTCATCCACCTTTTTTTTCACCTAACAAAGTAACATGAGTCTTTCCTAGCATCACTTCACATACAAAACTTTTTTTTCAGCTACTGTTCATCTACAGCCCATTTTCTTAGATCACATTTAAATTTACCTTCCAAAAGCAAATTCTCTTTTCTTATATAAACTTAGATTGTAGTGGGAAAAAAAGATAAAAAATAATAGAGAGAAAGGTAAATACATTTCTACCTGATTTTTTTATTGGACCTGATTGCTACTAGATTAAAGTTTCTTTTAGAATCTTGCAACACTGATTTGAAGTGTGTATTCATAATATATATCATACTTAGGAATATATAATCAGATGGAAGATTAATGCAACGCTTTGTAATTTGGTAATAGAAATAAATGTTGTGCATACTGAATTACCATTTGTTTATTAAACAGAGAACAGATATTCTTTGGAAATTTAACACCCTCTTTTTATATATTCTCTACTCCATGTCTCTAATCCCATGAAATATATGCCCATACAACAGCTTTATAAAATGCATGTGTTCATTTCTCACTTTCCAGCTTTTTAAATTTTTTGAGAACTGAATTAGATATTAGAGTTGCAGTGTCTCAAGATGTAAACATTTGAAAAAGCTAATGCCTCAAGAAGTAAGAATATTTCCTTTCAATTTCTTTTTACTTTATGAAAAGAGAGAACAATAACTGCTCTAATCACAGCATATTTACACTTTCAAATATTGTATTTAATTATATGCTTATGCTTAAACAAAGAAAGACAATTGAAAGTAGTTAGAAGCATTTTCCTTAACGGGTTTCCATTATAAGAAGAGCTAAACCTCTAAGTGGTGGGCATTAGTGTTTCTGAATTACAAAATTATAAGTCTATTAATTCTGCCTCGGGGAGAGGAGTTCACACAACTGTTTTAATAGTAAAGTCTGAATTTTCTCATCAAATGCCCAATCACAAAAGTTATCTATTGATATGGTATCTATTAACATGTGGAAATAGGCACACGGACTGAAGGGTATAGACTTAAGTTTATCCCGTTCCCAGTGGGATTATAAGAAATTGACTTCTTAGTAGATCAATGCATTAAAGTTAAGATTTTCTTAATGATTACTACAATGATTATTTTGTCTAGCAAATTTATTTAAACTATTTCTCATTTCAGTCTAGCAGCTGTTCTCATTGATATTTTCTTTATAATTGGACAACCAGCTTGAAAAACCAATTCTGAATTAGATTTAGTATAATTTAAGTAGGTGACAAACATAACTTGATAAGTTTATCCAATCATCATTTACAAACAACTTTTCAAATATGTGAAAGTCGTTTATTCAATCATAAGGATTCCTTAGAAAAGTGGAAATATGAAAGTTTGCAGAATGTAAGTTTGAATTTAAAATGGTGAAATGCAGGAAGAGTTAAGACTCTAGAATGTAGATAAGCTAGAGAATAGCTCCCCTACTTAAAAATCCCTATGTCATCATTATAAACATGACTCCAAAACTTCTTTAAAAACCTCAAAAAACTCCTGTTACTGAAGGATAGACAAAAATTCAAATGTATTTTAATCCTACAACATTAGTAGTCAAACCACTTTTCACATTGACAGCGCCAAGCCCCAGTAATACGACCATTCCTGATTAAGGTTTAGATATCAAACTGTGAACATCATCTGTCCTTAAAGCTCATTGAAATGCACCACATAATATAGCACAGAGCAATGGACAGAGGAAGATCCCTTTCATCTCCTTCAAACCTGTCAACCATGTGTTCTTTTCCTCAGCTATGTCTGAAAGTTTAATAATAAAATAGATTCCTGATATTCATTTTTTTCTTGTATGTGTGCAATTCTGTATTTTATTATTAACTCAGCTAGGATTTTAGGAACACTCACGAAATTAAAATTAAAAGAAAATCAAACCATAGGTTCATTAGTCACGTTTCGTATTTGTTCTTGCAGAATTCAAAGAAAAGTTGCTTCTATTTCTCAATTTGCAATCATAAATTTCAGAATAAAGAGTTATTTTTATATCACACTTTTAAGTTTTCTGTGATTGAGACTTACGGTTGGAAATAAGTAGAATAAATGTTTTAAAAAGAAATTGCTCATTTAATCATAAAAAGCCCAACAGCATTGTGTTTTTTAAAACCTTCTTTCTCAGGATTTGATTCTTAGAGATAATAGACTAACATAGCTTTAGAGATTGTTCATCACCTAAATTTGCTCTTCGAAAAAATATGACCTTTTACTTTAACTTTAATGCTAGCTATATAAATTGGTTATCTTGAAATGTATCATTATAAGCAAGAAATTCTCTCCAATTCAAAGCTAATAAAAATAATTAAAAGAATATTATCATACTAATAGAATTTTCTGAAATGAAGCCAGTCCTCTGAATAATTCTTTCTTTGAGCAAGAGACCAAACACTTTCTGATACACAGAGTGTAGTTGTTTCAGATAGACTTAAAGAAGATCCAGATCTCTTCTTCCCATAGTTCAAGAGCAACCATGGGCATCAATAAAGATTTATAGTCTATTAAAATCAGAGCTGAACTCGAAGTATATATTTTGCTTTTTTAGAGACCATGTAGACCAAAACTTCTTGAGCTTTGGGTTTCACCATCTGCATAATTTGCATAACCCTGTGCACGATAAAACCCGGGGAAAGTTTATTCAAATCAGTAAAAAAAAAAAAAAAAAAAGAGAGAGAGAGAGAAAAATATGGAGCCACTTATTTAAAAATTAAGAATTCCGGGGCAGAGCAAGATGGCCGAATAGGAACAGCTCCAGTCTCCAACTCCCAGTGCGAGCAACACAGAAGACCGGTGATTTCTGCATTTTCAACTGAGGTACTGGGGTCATCTCACTGGGGAGTGCCGGACAATCAGTGCTGGTCAGCTGCTGTAGCCCGACCAGCGAGAGCTGAAGCAGGGCGAGGCATCACCTCACCTGGGAAGTGCAAGAGGGAAGGGAATCCCTTTTCCTAGCCAGGGAAACTGAAACACACAACACCTGGAAAATCGGGTAACTCCCACCCCAATACTGCGCTTTAAGCAAATGGGCACACCAGGAGAATATATCCCACACCTGGCCGGGAGGGTCTCACGCCCACAGAGCCTCCCTCATTGCTAACACAGCAGTCTGCGATCTAACCGAAACGGCAGCAGCGAGGCTGGGGGAGGGGCGTCCGCCATTGCTGAGGCTTAAGTAGGTAAACAAAGCCGCTGGGAAGCTCGAACTGGGTGGAGCTCACAGCAGATCAAGGAAACCTGCCTGTCTCTGTAGACTCCACCTCTGGGGACAGGGCACAGATAAAAAACAACAACAAAAAAGCAGCAGAACCTCTGCAGATGCAAACGACTCTGTCTGACAGCGTTGAAGAGAGCAGTGGATCTCCCAACACGGAGGTTGAGCTCTGCGAAGGGACAGACTGCCTGCTCAAGTGGGTCCCTGAACCCTGAGTAGCCTAACTGGGAGACATCCCCCACCAGGGGCAGTCTGAAACCCCAGACCTCACAGGGTGGAGTACACCCCTGAGAGGAAGCTTCCAAAGTAAGAATCAGACAGGTACACTTGCTGTTCAGCAATATTCTATCTTCCGCAACCTCTGCTGCTGATACCCAGGCAAACAGGGTCTGGAGTGGACCTCAAGCAATCTCCAACAGACCAACAGCTGAGGGTCCTGACTGTCAGAAGGAAAACTATCAAACAGGAAGGACACCTATACCAAAACCCCATCAGTACGTCACCATCATCAAAGACCAGAGACAGATAAAACCACAAAGATGGGGAAAAAGCAGGGCAGAAAATCTGGAAATTCAAAAAAAAAGAGCGCATCTCCCCCTGCAAAGGAGCGCAGCCCATCACCAGCAATGGATCAAAGCTGGTCAGAGAATGACTTGGACGAGATGAGAGAAGAAGGCTTCAGTGCATCAAACTTCTCAGAGCTAAAGGAGGAATTACGTACCCAGTGTAAAGAAACTAAAAATCTTGAAAAAAGAGTGGAAGAATTGACAGCTAGACTAGTTAATGCAGAGAAGGTCATAAATGAAATGACAGAGATGAAAACCATGACACGAGAAATACGTGACAAATGCACAAGCTTCAGTAACTGACTCGATCAACTGGAAGAAAGAGTATCAGTGATTGAGGATCAAATGAATGAAATGAAGCAAGAAGAGAAACCAAAAGAAAAAAGAAGAAAAAGAAATGAACAAAGCCTGCAAGAAATATGGGATTATGTAAAAAGACCAAATCTACGTCTGATTGGGGTGCCTGAAAGTGAGGGGGAAAATGGAACCAAGTTGGAAAACACTCTTCAGGATATCATCCAGGAGAACTTCCCCAACCTAGTAGGGCAGGCCAACATTCAAATTCAGGAAATACAGAGAACACCACAAAGATACTCCTCCAGAAGAGCAACTCCAAGACACATAATTGCCAGATTCACCAAAGTTGAAATGAAGGAAAAAATCTTAAGGGCAGCCAGAGAGAAAGGTCGGGTTACCCACAAAGGGAAGCCCATCAGACTAACAGCAGATCTCTCGGCAGAAACTCTACAAGCCAGAAGAGAGTGGTGGCCGATATTCAACGTTCTTAAAGAAAAGAATTTTCAACCCAGAATTTCATATCCAGCCAAACTAAGTTTCATAAGTGAAGGAGAAATAAAATCCTTTACAGATAAGCAAATGCTTAGAGATTTTGTCACCACCAGGCCTGCCTTACAAGAGACCCTGAAGGAAGCCCTAAACATGGAAAGGAACAACTGGTACCAGCCATTGCAAAAACATGCCAAAATGTAAAGACCATCGAGGCTAGGAAGAAACTGCATCAACTAATGAGCAAAATAACCAGTTAATATCATAATGGCAGGATCAAGTTCACACATAACAATATTAACCTTAAATGTAAATGGACTAAATGCTCCAATTAAAAGACACAGACTGGCAAACTGGATAAAGAGTCAAGACCCATCAGTCTGCTGTATTCAGGAGACCCATCTCACATGCAGAGACATACATAGGCTCAAAATAAAGGGATGGAGGAAGATCTACCAAGCAAATGGAGAACAAAAAAAAGCAGGGGTTGCAATCCTAGTCTCTGATAAAACAGACTTTAAACCATCAAAGATCAAAAGAGACAAAGAAGGCCATTACATAATGATAAAGGGATCAATTCAACAGGAAGAGCTAACTATCCTAAATATATATGCACCCAATACAGGAGCACCTAGATTCATAAAGCAAGTCCTTAGAGACTTACAAAGAGAGTTAGACTCCCATACAATAATAATGGGAGACTTCAACACTCCACTGTCAACATTAGACAGATCAACGAGACGGAAAGTTAACAAGGATATCCAGGAATTGAACTCATCTCTGCAACAAGCGGATCTAATAGAAATCTATAGAACTCTCCACCCCAAATCAACAGAATATACATTCTTCTCAGCACCACATCACACTTATTCCAAAATTGACCACATAATTGGAAGTAAAGCACTCCTCAGCAAATGTAAAAGAACAGAAATTATCACAAACTGTCTCTCAGACCATAGTGCAATCAAACTAGAACTCAGGACTCAGAAACTCAATCAAAACCGCTCAACTACATGGAAACTGAACAACCTGCTCCTGAATGACTACTGGGTACATGACGAAATGAAAGCCGAAATAAAGAAGTTCTTTGAAACCAATGAGAACAAAGATACAACATACCAGAATCTCTGGGACACATTTAAAGCAGTGTGTACAGGGAAATTTATAACACTAAATGCCCGCAAGAGAAAGCAGGAAAGATCTAAAATTGACACTCTAACATCACAATTAAAAGAACTAGAGAGGCAAGAGCAAACACATTCAAAAGCTAGCAGAAAGCAAGAAATAACTAAGATCAGAGCAGAACTGAAGGAGATAGAGACACAAAAAACCCTCCAAAAAATCAATGAATCCAGGAGTTGGTTTTTTGAAAAGATCAACAAAATTGACAGACCGCTAGCAAGACTAATAAAGAAGAAAAGAGAGAGGAATCAAATCGACGCAATAAAAAATGATAAAGGGGATATCACCACTGACCCCACAGAAATAAAAACTACCATCAGAGAATACTATAAACACCTCTACGCAAATCAACTAGAAAATTTAGAAGAAATGGATAATTTCCTGGACACTTACACTCTCCCAAGACTAAACCAGGAAGAAGTTGAATCCCTGAATAGACCAATAGCAGGCTCTGAAATTGAGGCAATAATTAATAGCCTACCAACCAAAAATAGTCCAGGACCAGATGGATTCACAGCTGAATTCTACCAGAGGTACAAGGAGGAGCTGGTACCATTCCTTCTGAAACTATTCCAATCAATAGAAAAAGAGGGAATCCTCCCTAACTCATTTTATGAGGCCAACATCATCCTGATACCAAAGCCTGGCAGAGACACAACAGAAAAAGAGAATTTTAGACCAATATCCCTGATGAACATCGATGCAAAAATTCTCAATAAAATACTGGCAAACCAGATTCAGCAGCACATCAAAAAGCTTATCCACCATGATCAAGTGGGCTTCATCCCTGGGATGCAAGGCTGGTTCAACATATGCAAATCAATAAACATAATCCAGCATATAAACAGAACCAAAGACAAGAACCACATGATTATCTCCATAGATGCAGAAAAGGCTTTTGACAAAATTCAACAGCCCTTCATGCTAAAAACGCTCAATAAATTCGGTATTGATGGAAGTACCTCAAAATAATAAGAGCTATTTATGACAAACCCACAGCTAATATCATACTGAATGGGCAAAAACTGGAAAAATTCCCTTTGAAAACTGGCACAAGACAGGGATGCCCTCTCTCACCACTCCTATTCAACATAGTGTTGGAAGTTCTGGCTAGGGCAATCAGGCAAGAGAAAGAAATCAAGGGTATTCAGTTAGGAAAAGAAGAAGTCAAATTGTCCCTGTTTGCAGATGACATGACTGTATATTTAGAAAACCCCATTGTCTCAGCCCAGAATCTCCTTAAGCTGATAAGCAACTTCAGCAAAGTCTCAGGATACAAAATTAATGTGCAAAAATTACAAGCATTCTTATATACCAGTAACAGACAAACAGAGAGCCAAATCAGGAATGAACTTCCATTCACAATTGCTTCAAAGAGAATCAAATACCTAGGAATCCAACTTACAAGAGATGTAAAGGATCTCTTCAAGGAGAATTACAAACCACTGCTCAGTGAAATAAAAGAGGACACAAACAAATGGAAGAACATTCCATGCTCATGGATAGGAAGAATCAATATCGTGAAAATGGACATACTGCCCAAGGTTATTTATAGATTCAATGCCATCCCCATCAAGCTACCAATGAGTTTCTTCACAGAATTGGAAAAAACTGCTTTAAAGTTCATATGGAACCAAAAAAGAGCCCGCATTGCCAAGACAATCCTAAGTCAAAAGGACAAAGCTGGAGGCATCACGCTACCTGACTTCAAACTATACTACAAGGCTACAGTAACCAAAACAGCATGGTACTGGTACCAAAACAGAGATATAGACCAATGGAACAGAACAGAGCCCTCAGAAATAATACCACACATCTACAGCCATCTGATCTTTGACAAACCTGAGAGAAACAAGAAATGGGGAAAGGATTCCCTATTTAATAAATGGTGCTGGGAAAATTGGCTAGCCATAAGTAGAAAGCTGAAACTGGATCCTTTCCTTACTCCTTATACGAAGATTACTTCAAGATGGATTAGAGACTTAAATGTTAGACCTAATACCACAAAAACCCTAGAAGAAAATCTAGGTAGTACCATTCAGGAAATTGGCATGGGCAAGGACTTCATGTCTAAAACACCAAAAGCAATGGCAGCAAAAGCCAAAATTGACAAATGGGATCTAATTAAACTAAAGAGCTTCTGCACAGCTAAAGAAACTACCATCAGAGTGAACAGGCAACCTACAGAATGGGAGAAAATTTTTGCAATCTACTCATCTTACAAAGGGCTAATATCCAGAATCTACAAAGAACTCAAACAAATATACAAGAAAAAAACAAACGACCCCATCAAAAAGTGGGCAAAGGATATGAACAGACATTTCTCAAAAGAAGACATTCATATAGCCAACAGACACATTAAAAAATGCTCATCCTCACTTGCCATCAGAGAAATGCTAATCAAAACCACAATGAGATACCATCTCACACCAGTTAGAACGGCAATCATTAAAAAGTCAGGAAACAACAGGTGCTGGAGAGGATGTGGAAAAATAGGAACACTTTTACACTGTTGGTGGGATTGTAAACTAGTTCAACCATTATGGAAAACAGTATGGCAATTCCTCAAGGATCTAGAACTAGATGTACCATATGACCCAGCCATCCCACTACTGGGTATATACCCAAAGGATTATAAATCATTCTACTACAAAGACACATGCACACGTATGTTTATTGCAGCACTATTCACAATAGCAAAGACTTGGAATCAACCCAAATGTCCATCTGTGACAGACTGGATTAAGAAAATGTGGCACATATACACCATGGAATACTATGCAGCCATAAAAAAGGATGAGTTTGCGTCCTTTGTAGGAACATGGATGCAGCTGGAAACCATCATTCTTAGCAAACTGTCACAAGAACTGAAAACCAAACACCGCATGTTCTCACTCATAGGTGGGAATTGAACAATGAGATCACTTGGACTCGGGAAGGGGAACATAACACATCGGGGCCTATCATGGGGAGCGGGAAGGGGGGAGGGATTGCATTGGGAGTTATATATGATATAAATAATGAATTGATGCGTCCTGACGAGTTGATGGGTGCAGCACACCAACATGGCACAAGTATACATATGTAACAAACCTGCACGTTATGCGCATGTACCCTAGAACTTAAAGTATAATAAAAAATAAATAAATAAAATAAAAATTAAGAATTCCAAGAAAGTAACCATAGTGCAGTAAAGCAATTGAGAGGTCCTTCTAAGCATGAACCCTGTTTGACCACATAGGTTGCATTACATGAAACTGGTCCTGATTGTTTGTATATGAAGTTTCTTGTGTATTTAATAATCTACAGTTTTTATCAGATCCTCAGAGGAGTCTGTCCAAACACAACGGAAGGTGGGGGGAATAGAAGTTGAAAACATCTGAGTCATATACTCATGACACCTTGTGGCCCATAGGAAGTCAATATCAGAATTATTACTAGTAACAGGTCTCTGGCTTCTAGAAGTTAGTCTTAGGTTTGGTATTCCTGCTATTTGTTTATTATCTGTAATATATCATGGTATTGTTTTTTACAGATGATTGATGTAGAAATGCAAATTTATACTTCTTTTAAAGAAAAAATGATCTGAAATATCATCAAAAAGTTCATCCTTAATAATATTAATAACATTAAAACTACTTGAGAATATAATAGAAAGTACATAAGAACCGGAAGGCTTTTTTGTTTGTTACATCTTAGAGTTCAGAGAAGACCATTCATAAGTCTAGCCTTTCTATCAGGTTGTAAAGGAGAAAAAAGGATTAGTACCAGACGAAAGTTCAGTATTTAGAATAGCACAAAGTAATAAATGAAGAAAAGAGAACACGAAAAAGAACAGCAAGATTTATCTTTAAATAATTTTTAGTTTTTCTGACTAAATAGAAAAAGTGAAAATCTTTCCCAGCAACCAGAGCATCATAACAATAGATGTTTGTTCTTATGGATTTCTAGGGATTAAACTAAATAGTAAAAATTAATATCTATTTTAGATAACACAATTTTTGAAAAATTACTTGGAAAAACTCAGTGTATAATGCCAAAAAATCTTAAAATAATTCAGACCATATAAATTTTGTAGAACCTATGTAGGGACTTAATATGTTAAATAACATGGCTCTTTTTAATGGAGAAATTTGTTATTTAAAAGGCAAATATATTAATTGTCTTATACATTATCTTAATATGCAAATGGAGAAATTTGTTATTTAAAAGGCAAATATATTCATTGTCTTATACATTATCTTAATATGCATTGTCTTAATATAAAAATAAAATTAAAAATATACATTTTTTTATTAAGAAAATATTATTGTTAATATCCTCACAAAATGTAAGAAAAGTTTTAAAATGTAATGAGTCCTCTTACATTTTGATCATGGGACTGAAAGGACCTTGAATAGGCTGATGATCCTGTCTATCTTCATGTCGTCAAGGTCATTTTAGAGTCTTAGCAAATCAGTTATAGTTGTTCTTTCTGAGTTGTCCAACTTTTTGCCCCTACCTTCCTTGCAGAGTCCTTATTTACACTAATAAAGAAATGTCTGCATAACCTGGACTTCTGACTTCTGAGTTCTCCTAAACTCAGGAATATATATATATATTATATAAAATATTATGTAACATTATATAAAATACTATTATATTATACAATATTTTAATAATATATAATATAATCAATAATATCATATATAATAATATTATATATATACTTTAAGTTCTAGGGTACATGTGCACAATGTGCAAGTTTGTTACATAGGTATACACGTACCATGTCGGTTTGCTGCACCCATCAACTCATCATTTACATTAGGTATTTCTCCTAATGTTATCCCTCCCCCAGCCCCTCACCCCTTAACAAGCCCCAGTGTGTGATGTTCCCCACCCTGTGTCCAAGTGTTCTCATTGTTCAATTCCCACCTATGAGTGAGAACATGCGGTGTTTTATTTTCTGTCCTTGTGATAGTTTGCTGAGAATGATGGTTTCCAGCTTCATCCATGTCCCTGCAAAGGACATGAACTCATCCGTGTTTATGGCTGCACAGTATTCCATGGTATATATCTGCCATATGTTCTTAATCTAGTCTATCATTGATGGACATTTGGGTTGGTTCCAAGTCTTTGCTATTGTGAATATTGCTGCAATAAACATACGTATGCATGTGTCTTTATAGTACCATGATTTATAATCCTTTGGGTATATAGCCCAGTAATGGGATTGCTGGGTCAAATGGTATTTCTAGTTCTAGATCCTTGAGGAATCGCCAATTGTCTTCCACAATGGTTGAACTAACTTACACTCCCACCGTTGCAGGCACTGGACGACTTCTACCTCCTAAAATTTGATAGCTTTTCTAAGGGCTTAAGTTGTGCAAATGCTATAGTAAAAACCTTGCTTTCTCCCTAGTCATATGTATTTTAATAAGAAATTTCTGAATATAATTCATTGATCAAAATAATGTTTTAATGGAATTTCAGTTACCAATGGGGGCTGGCTAAACATCTATTTGAACAGGAGACTTACCAGCCCTCTTTGAAACCACCAAACTTTGGCCAACTATGCATTAGGTTCCTACTCAGATTTTTTTTAAGTTTGTATATTTATGTAGCAGGAAAGCAAATGCTTGTATAAATTAACCTATCTCCCCAGGGAAAAAAAAAGTTCACATGGTCACCTTGCAGACCTAGGCTCAGGTATCTGTGAAGCTTGAAGTTAGTATAGTATTTTCTGGAAAAAAAATAGGCAATTTAGATAAACTATATGAAAAATTACCACTCACCAATGAACATTTAATGTATGTATTTGTATACATTACACATGGAACTATGATGTGAAAATAAAATGATAATTAATTGACAATAATTTATGAACACTACCTCCGGGGCTCCTTAAACAATGGGTCACAGAACTGTTTGAAACTCAAATAAAGGCTACTGATCCTATGACCCTATGTCTGTTTAATTGCGCATATACTTTTACAGACACACGAACTGTTTAAATAAGCTATCATGGGATCAGCAATTTTTTTGAAGTTCATCAAGGGACTTGTAGGAAAACTAGAATAAACGTCTCTGTTTTTAGCATCATTTCAACTTGCTGCATAATATTCTTTGTATGAATGAAGTATAACATTATGAGAATCCTGTATAGTTATACATTAGGTTGATACTAAATTCAAAGAGTGTTAAATACAACTGTCATATACATGTTTGTACATATATGTTTGCTTACTGATCCAATTATTTTTTAATATAATATTAAAAGTGAATTTACTTGATCAAAGGATAAGCACATTTTTAGGTTTTGAGATTCATTATTAAATGCTGACCCAGAGTTTACATTAATTAAACTCAAACAGGCCATGAAGTAGAGTATCCGTTTCTTTTTTATTAGATATCATTATTCCTTTTAAACTAATGGGTATGGTAAACAAAAATATTCAGTTTTGCTCTACTTCGCATTTTTTTAATTTAGTGAAGTTAAATACATCTTTTATATCTTTATTGTCCATTTCTATTTCTTCTTTCTTTGAAATTCCTGTACATATTATCTATCTATTTCATTGGTATTGCTGATTTTAAATTATGTGTTAGTACTCTCTGGGAGTTAATATTAACACTTTGTTTGTTACTAAGGGTTTAACATATTTTCCAACTTCTGATTTACATTTTAATTTGGTTTTTGATAAAATTTT
The DNA here is from genome assembly GCF_007565055.1 of Rhinopithecus roxellana. Classification (NCBI taxonomy): domain Eukaryota; kingdom Metazoa; phylum Chordata; class Mammalia; order Primates; family Cercopithecidae; genus Rhinopithecus; species Rhinopithecus roxellana. The sequence continues at coordinate 68,239,881 of NC_044554.1, forward strand.
TAAATATTATAGTTGTATCTATTACATTTTTACTTATTTGAATATTATATCTATAATTTTCTTAGTGTAAAACTATACATACATTTAATGTCTTTAATTATCTATTATTAATTTTTTATCAATTGAATAAAAATACATTAATGTTTTATTATAAACATAATGCTTGTTTATTGTAAAACTATAAATTACAGAAAAGTATAAAGAAACAAGGGAAAAAAACACCTGCAACTTCATCATCAGGAAATTAACAAAGATACATTTTTAATTATTATTTTATTCAAACACTATGTTGTGGGATATTCTTATGTTCAGATCAGCATCACATTAATTTGACTATTATAATTTTAATGTACATTGTAATATCTGATAGGCAAGAACCTCTTATATTTTTTCTTCTTTAAAAATGTTTCTGTTTATTTTCACTCATCTATTCTTTCCATAGAAATTTTAAATTTTAATTGAAAAAAATAAAGATTTTATTTGCAATTGACTTACACACACATATTTGTGGGGCAATTAATCTGTAGTTTTACAATGTCTTATTCTCATCAAGAGACATGTAATGTCTGTCTCTTTAGTTCAGTCTTTTTTTATGAAGTGTAGTAAAATTGTATACTTATTTACTTAGCGCATCCTCTGCCACCTGCTATAGTTGTCTCCCAATGAGTACCTCCAGATGATCCAGAAGGCTGAGATTTGCCCCACCCCCAGTCTGATACACAGCCTTCCCCTTCATTTCCCTCCCTGATGTGCTTATGTCACTTCAGAATTTCAGTTACCTGTGGGAAGCAGAGGTATAGCTCCTGGAAAAGACAGCCTCCAGGCAGGGAGCTTCAAGACTATGCCAAATAGTTGCTTCTTGTCATTTGGTATGGCAGTACGATTTTAGGTGGGACCTGTCTTCCATGCTAACGGGCTCATCCTCCTTTAGTGTGAGCTCCCAGCAGTGGTGTCTCTCCTTTAAAATCACATATAATCTTTCAACAGCTGTTAATTCTGAATGCTGAATCTGATGGTTTTGTCGTGCATGAATATACATTAATAAACTACTGATAGAAAGTTCCAGCTAGTACGAAATCACAGAGGATTATGTCAGACTTGAAGTTTGGAAACTTTTTTTCACTCAACACAGATCTATCACTTACTACAGAGATTTTCAGTGTGTCATTGAACTCTCTGAACCTCAGTTTTAATATTCATAAATAAGCAATGGTGTCTTTCAAGGTTTTGCTTAAACCTTCACCTCTTTCTCTGAGAATTTTGTAAACTATCCCTACCCATAGTTACCTATCCCTCTTCTTAACTGTCAGTATATCATTGTACACTTGGACACTTGTCACATAAAGTCACATTTTCATTTTATTTATATGTGTATGCTCTGTCTCTCAAATTAAATAGTATTTCCTTGGAAATAGCACCTGTGCTCCTTTCTTTTTTTACATTCACTAGCTCAGCATATTACACATATAATGATTTAATAAATATGTGTTAGGTCAATTCAGTTCCTGTATTTCCTCATCTTTTCACATAGTTAAGACTATTGTCACTCTATTCCTCTCCACAATGACAATCGACTGATTCCATATGGATGGGAAAAAGACATATTTTGTTTTACTTTAAACTACTAAAATAGGCTATCATTTTCAGATAACTACATTTTCAACTAATCTCTACAAAATTTTCCTGCTTTATGCATCTCTGGGCATAAGGAACAAAATAAACAATTAAAAATTAGAAGAATATATTAAACAATGCTAGCTTACAAACACTGAAACTGTAAAAACAATTTACTTGCAAGAAGAAGAAATATTTAACAAAGAAAGCGCCATTTTTAACTTTTATTTTAAGTTTAGGGATACAAGTGCAGGTTTGTCACATAGGTTAACTTGTGTCACGGGGTTTTGTTGTACAGATTATTTAATCACTAAGGTATTAAGCCTAGTACCCATTCGTTATTTTTCCTGACCCTCTCCCTGCTCCTAACTTCCACCCTCCAAAAGGACCTAGTGTGTGTTACTACCCTCTATGTGTCCATGTGTTCTCATCATTTAGCTCCCACTTGTGAGAACATGCAGTATTTGGTTTTCTGTTTCTGTGTTAGTTTTCTAAGGTTAATGTCCTTCAGTTCCATCCATGTCCTGGCAAAGGACATAATCTTGTTCTTTTTAATGGCTGCATAGTATTCCATGGTGTATATGTACCACATTTTCTTTATCTAGTCTATCATTGATGGGCATTTAGGTTGATTCCGTAACTTTGCTATTGTGAATAGTGCTGCAATGAACATATATGTGGCATGTGTCTTTATAATAGAATGATTTATATTCCTTTAGGCATATACCCAGTAATGGGATTGCTGGGTCAAATAGTACTTCTGTCTTTAGGTCTTTGAGGAATTGCCACACTGTCTTCCACAATGGCTCAACTAATTTACACTCCCACCAATGGCGTATAAGCGTTCCTCTTTCTCAACAGCCTTGCCAGCACCTATTATTTTTTAACTTTTTAATAATAGCCATTCTGACTGGTGTGAGATGACATCTCATTGCAGTTTTAATTTACATTTCTCTAATGATCAGTGATATTGAGCTCTTTCTCATATGATTTTTGGCCACATATATATCTATTTTTGAAAAGTGTCTGTTCATGTCCTTTGCCCACATTTTTAGGGATTGCTTTTTTCTTGTAAATTTGTTTAAGTTCCTTATAGTTGCTGGATATTAGACCTTTGTCACACTTATAGTATGCAAAAATTTTGTATTTTGTATAGTATGCAACCCATTCTGTAAGTTGTCTGTTTACACAGTTGATAGTTTCTTTTGCTGTGCAGAAGCTCTTTAGTTTAATTAGACCCCATTTGTCAATTTTTGCTTTTGTCGCAGTTGGAAAGCACCTTTTTCATATGCCACAACTTCAGCGTTTTCCACTGCAAAACAAAGGACTAAAATAGAGTCATTTTTATTATTTTATTGTTACTACTGAATATGTTAGTATTAGCCATTCATGGGTTCGATTTTCTTTTCTACCACTATGTTGCTAGGAATGCTCACACTTAATATGTTTTCAAAAAACGTCATGTTTAATGAACCTAGTTGGTCTAGTCACTCAAAAGTGCTCAGCATCAGTAATTTTATGGGAATAGCATGGAATCTATAAATTACTTTGGTCAATATGACCATTTTTATGATATTGATTCTTCCTGTCCATGAGCATGGAATCTTTTTCCATTTGTTTGTGTCCTCTCTGATTTTCTTAAGCAGTAGTTTGTAGTTCTCCTTGAAGAGGTCCTTCACTTCCCTTGCTAGCTGTATTCCTAAGTATTTTACTCTCTTTGCAGTGATTGTGAAAGGGAGTTCATTCATGATTTGGCTCTCTGCTTGTCTGTTGTTGGTGTACAGCAATGCCTGTGATTTTGCACATTGATTTCGTATTCTGAGACTTTGCGGAAGTTGCTTAGGAAACTTTTGGGCTGATACAATGGAGTTTTCTAGATATAGGATTGTGTCATTTGCAAACAAAGACACCCTGACAAACACAAGCAATAGGGAAAGGATTCCCTATTTAATAAATGGTGCTTGGAGAACTGACTAAGCATTTGCGAAAAATTGAAACTGGACTCCTTCTTTACAACTTACACAAAAATTAACTCAAGATGAATTAAAGAGTGAAATGTAAAACCCCAAACCATAAAAACCCTAGAAGAAAATCTAGGCAATACCACTCAGGACATAGGCATGGACAAAGATTTCATCGTGAAAACATCAAAAGCCATTGCAAAAAAGCAAAAATTGACAAATGGGATCTAATTAAACTAAAGAGCTTCTGCACAGTGAAAGAAAATATCATCAGAATGAAAACACAGCCTACAGAATGGGAGAAAATTTTTGCAGTCTATCCATCTGACAAAGGTCTAATATTCAGAATCTACCAGGAACTTAAACAAATTTACAAGAAAAAAAAAAACCCATTAAAAAGTGAGCAAAGCACATGAACAGACACCTCTAAAAAGAAGACATACCTCCAGCCAACAAACATATCTAAGAAAGCTCAACATCACCGATCAGTAGAGAAATGCAAATCTAAACCACAATGTGGTATCATCTCACGCCAGTCAGAAGGGTGATTATTAAAAAGTCAAGAAATGGCAGATGCTGGTGAGGCTGCAGAGAAACAGGAATGCTTTTACACTGTTAGTGGGAATGTAAATTAGCTTAACCATTGTGGAAGACAGCATGGAAATTCCTCAAAGACCTAAACAGAGAAATACTGTTTAACCTAGCAATTCCATTGCTGGTTATATACCCAAAGAAATAAAAATCATTCTATTACAAAGATACATGCATATGTATGTTTATTGCAGCACTATTCACAATAGCAAAGACATGAAATCAACCCAAATGCCTGTCAATGATAGACTGGATAAAGAAAATATAGTACATATATACCAAGGAATACTATGCAGCCATAATAAAGAATAAGATTATGTTCTTTGCTGGGACACAGATGGAGCTGGAAGCCATTGTCCTTGGCAAACTAATGCAGGAACAGAAAACCAAATACCACATGTTCTCACTTAAAAGTGGGAACTGGACAGTGAGAACACATGGACACAAGGAGGGGAGCAACACATACTTGGGCCTGTCAGGGTTGAGGGAGGAAGAACATCAGGAAAAACACCTAACGCATGCTGGGCTTAATACCAAAGTGATGGATTGATAGGTGCCACAAATCATGGTGGCACATGTTTACCTATGTAACAAACCTGCACATCCTGCACATGTACCCTGGAACTTAAAATTAATTAACATAGAATAGAAAAGAACTAAGCATAAAATGCCTAATGAATGGGTAACACAAACTAGCTGCTTTTCTTTCTTTAATAGCCTTATTGAGACATAATTAACATACTATATGGTTTACCCATTAAAATACATACTTAAGTGGTTTCAGAATATTCACAATTTTGCAACCATCACAACAATCTAATTTTAGAACATTTTTACCATTCCAAAAAGGAAAATTGTGTATCAATCAGCAGCCACTCCCTGTCCTGCCTAATAGAGCCTTTTATATAAATAAAACCATAAAATATGTGATCTTTTACAGATGGATTGTTTCACTTAGCATAATGTTTTCAAGGTTCATCCACACTGTAGCATGTTTCAGCACTCTATTCCTTTGCATGGCTGAATAGTAAGTACAGCAATGTTTGGATATGCTATCTTTTGTTTATCCATTCACCATTTGATGGACATTTAGTAATGTTTTTAACTTTAGGCTATTATGAATAGTGCTGCTCTGAAGAGTTGTGTGTAAGTTATTGTATGAACATGTTTTCATTTTTCATGGCTATATACCTAGAAGTAGAATTGCTGGAGCGTATAATACCTCTATATTTAAATTTTGAGAAACTGCCAAACTCTATTCCAAAGCAGTTGAATCATTTTGCATTCCCACCATCAATGTATAAGGATTCCCTTGTCTCCACATCCTTGCTAACACATGTTGTCTATTTTATTATTATGATGATGATCTTTGTAGGTATAAAATGGCATTTTATTGTAGTTTTGATTTGCAGTTTCCTAATGACAAATGATATTGAGCCGAAATATGGCTGATTCTGGATTACTTGCATTTTCATACATATCTGATTATTAGATTAGCAATTTCTGCATGGAGCCAGACAGAATGCTGCTAGTGATCATATGCAATTAGCAGATTGATTTAGAGAAAATGCCCATCTTATTAATACTGAGGATCTATGGTATCAAGGAGCTATGCCATTCCATTTACTTAGAACTTCTTAAATTTTTCAACAATTTTTTCTAGTTTTCAGTGTAAAAATTTTCATGAATTTGTTAAATTTATTCCTAAGTATTTTTTGATGTTTTAGTAAACAGAATTGTTTTCTTAAATTTTCTGATTGTTAATTGCCAGTATATAGAAATAAAATTGATTTTATATTGATCTTGTGTCTTATAAAGTTGCTTAACTCATTTATATTTTAATAGTATTTTGGGGGATGTGGGTTCCAAGGTCATGTTTTCCGTCAATACACAAGGTCTATACACAAAGTCATGTTATCTGTCAATAGAGGTAGTTTTACTTTTTCCTTTCCATTATGGATACTTTTTAATTCAGTTTCTGTTTTCTTTTTTTTCTAATTGCTTTGGATAGAACTTTTATTACAGTGTTGATTAGAAGTGGCCAAAGTGGATATCCCTGTCTTTGTCCTGATCTTAGGAGGAAAGCACCCATTCTATCTCCACACATTATAGGATAGATTCCATAACTAGGCAAAGAAACTATTAAACACTTTGGCATGGGGGTATTAACATCTTAATATTGCAGATATTCTGTTAAAGCTAATCTATAAAAATCATTGCCCAGACACATAATCAGTTGGGATATATTTTAACCAAATAAAATGCTTTCCAAGGGAGAAGGTAGGATTTTTGCATCAATTTTTCATTTTAAGACATGTAACAGTCTAAAATTTTTAAGGTTTTAGTCATGTTTGCCATTACTATTCAGTGAGCAGAAAGAAGAGTTTGAACATCCATATCAGAAAAGTTCTATTACACAAGTGCCACCAAGATATATTCAACTTCATCATTCTCCATCTTCCCTAATGAAAATCTTTCTTGTAGAAGATTTTGCTTGAGTGCAAGACAAATACTCTTTTAAAGCGGGTGTACAATAGGAGTATCAAAAAAGATATGCTGGTTTAGACTTTGCATTATTCTCATTTTCCATGAGTATATGTATCTGAATCTGCTATAAATATTCTTGCTTTGCTTTCTCCCCATTCACACCTTCTCTGTGATGTTTTTCATTATCACTGTTCTTTTCCCCCACAAAAATCTGTTTAAACAATACAATCATCAAGTCAGTGTCCATATATTCCTTCTTCTATAGCTTCAAATAAAGTCCTTCTTTCCTATTTAACTTTGTTGGCTGTCTCCCTTGAGGAAAGATCCCCTGTTGTGAAAGAAGGGAGCAAAGATATATTTGGAAAATGGAAAGTCAGACTAAGTCAGAGATAAAATGGTCAGCAAATAAACCTTGTCCTTCTCTCATTACCTATCTTCCTTGCAAGTAATGCACAGGGAGAGCCATATGAATAATGTTAATTCATTAGGCAGGTCCATATGAATAATGTTTCTATAATGAGGTGAGAGTAGAAGTGATTTGTGTCACTGAAAAGCTGACGCAAGATACTCTATTTTCTCTTCCCCTGACCAAAGAGACTGCACATTCAGTTTCACCGTGAGTCAGCATTACTGAGTAGCCATACAGAAGGTGGTTGCCCAAATCCATAGAGAAGATTGGAAACAAGAAATAAAAGACTCTTTCTTATTGCAGCATTACAAGGCCTTTCCTGACTGAAACATGAATGATTGGTTAGTCACCCCTAACCAATATAACAATGGCAGTAAGAAATGTGTTTATTACATTTCAGTTCAAGCTTCTTTATAAACATTATTAAACAAATACAAGATTTTTGGAAGTACATTTTAGAATGCCTTTTGTAGAGACATGCATTACTACACTTAATGTATTCTAGATAATCTAATTCATGTAAGCATTTTACTTGTCCACATGAAAACTAAGATTACTGTGTGGAAAAGAATTCTTTTACATTGAACAAAAATGTTCCTAAGTAATAAAAACTGCAAACACTTGTGTAGCATTTAGTGCATCACAGACATTTTCTAAACAATTTTATATATAGTAACTTATTTAATCTTCAAAACCATATAAGCAGTTAATAAGAGTCTACACATTTTGTAGGTGAAAAATCTAACACACAGAGAATTTCAGTAACTAATTCAAGCTCATCCAGATAGTGAATGATGGAAATGGGACATTAACTCTGTCAGTCATAGTCCATATCTCTATTTTGACCACTGTGTACTATTATTGCTTGAAATCAATATTGAGGCTAGGCTCAGCCCATCCAAGTAGTTTGACAAAGCCCTTAAAATATTTATATACAGGTTAGTGCCACTTTAGAAATCAATTATTAGAAATGTAATTTAACCAACAAACTAAGTGGAGATATGTTACATCACAAAGAATGTTTTTAAAGAGAAAGACTCTCCTATACCATTTCAAATATGATTTCAATGACAGACAATCCATTCCTAAGTTTGGAAAGCCAGGTCCCCCTACACACCTGTGGGGAAACACAGAGTTACCATTTTCATTGGGGATCAATGAACTATGATCAATAGGGGCAAGGATGGAAAGTAATATCATTGGATGTCTTCTTCTTTCTATTTTTATTATGTCAGTAATAGAAATGCAATTTGGTGCAAGAATAATTTATTTGTAAATTGCTTTTCATTTTAATATGTAAATTATTCAACTGCTTTTTTTGATCAACTCTTGTATCTAAAAATTGCATGTTGAGGCTGGATGTGGTGGCTCACGCCTGTAATCCCAGCACTTTGGGAAGCTGAGGTGGGCGGATCACCCAAGGTCGGGAGTTCAAGACCAGCCTGACCAACATGAAAAACTCCTGTCTCTACTAAAAATACAAAATTAGCCAGGCATTGTGGTGCATCCCTGTAATCCCAGCTACTCGGGAGGCTGAGGCAGGAGAATCGCTTGAACCCAAGAGGCGGAGGTTGCGGTGAGCCTAGATCATGCCACTGCATTCCAGCCTGGGCAACAAGGGTAAAACTCTATCTCAAAAAGAAAAAATTGCCTGTTGAAGACATGATTTAATTCATCATATTAATCATATACTTATTTATATTTATAGGTTGCACTTACTTCTTTTTCATATGCTCTTTGCACGTGCACCTAAGAAAAATTAGAGAAATGTAACTTGAGGAAGCATTCTAAGAATGATTTAAGATGTGAAATTCTTAGAGATAAGATTGAGATTCCTATCAATACATCCAGTTCAAAGACTTATCACTGTATGACGTTCAGGAGTGTCTACATAAAGTCAAGGCATGACTGTGCTGGGTGTGGAGACATATGAACTAAAAATGCAAGTTCACTATCAAGTGTAAGAATAAAGTTTCTACTAAATCACTACCATTTAGAAGAACAAAGAATGGGAGACAGAAAGTGATGTAGTTTATTTAATTTACTGAGAAATTGAAAACGTGATATTGTAAGAGGTGGGAGTGCTCACTATTTTATTGGTTCCTTTACATCTCCGTATATACTGTGATGTCAGCCCTATATCCATTCTGCGGACCCACTGGACAGGCCTTGTAAAGGTCCTCATGCCATAAGAGTGAAAAATTACCACAATTTATCCCCAACCATATTCTATGGGAGGTGCAACTATCCAACGTTCTCTTTGAACCTTGAGCCTGTCTTTATCTTCCTTGCCCGTGTCTGCAGTGGGCATTTGGTGGTGGAGGAGGTATGTCAGCTAATTTCCTTAATCTAAAGTATTCTGGGCCTGAGAATGATTTTAATCTTAAACTTTTTTTTTTTTTTTTTTTTTTTTTTTTTTTTTTTTTTTTTTTTTAGACGGAGTGTTGCTCTGTCGCCCAGGCTGGAGTGCAGTGGTGCGATCTTGGCTCACTGCAAGCTCCACCTCCTGGGTTCACGCCATTCTCCTGCCTCAGCCTCCTGAGTAGCTGGGACTACAGGTGCCTGCCATCACGCCCGGCTAATTTTTTTATTTTTTAGTAGAGACGGGGTTTCACCGTGTTAGCCAGGATGGTCTGGATCTCCTGAACTCGTGATCCGCCCCCCTCGGCCTCCCAAAGTGCTGGGATTACAGGCGAGAGCCACCGCGCCCGGCCTGAATCTTAGTCTTAAGATGTTTGCCTTATGATATACTTCTCAAAAATTAGCCTTCTTATTATACTTGATTCCAATTGGTTCATATGCACAACAGCCTTTCCAAGGTAAATTTCAGATTTACTCTGTTTGCTTTCTTGCTCCCATCATATTCTTTAACTTAGATGAGGATATTTTGAGGCTGTGGGCTTTTCTGCATTCCAATCAGATTTTTACCCTAAGTCATTTTATTCAGTCAAAAGTATTTACTGAGTCTACACTTTTCATCTGATTTTTTTCCTGAGTCAGTTTGAAGATCTTACTGGATTTGTAGTCTTCAAAGTTTTCTCAATCTTATCTTCTATTGCTGGGGATCAGGAAACAATGACTTTCTCAACACTGAACAACCTAGATTTTGTGGACTGTATCTATTTGCTTGCCAACCAGCAAACTACCACCTGAACCCATTGCCTTATAATATCTTGGCAAACACAGTCTTTTACAACTACACAAAATTATAAATTTTTCAAACTCTCTTTTCCTAAAGCCACACATTTTTGTTATTAGTGGTGTTTTTACTTTTAAATTTTGTTTTGTTTTGTTTTGTTTTAGGGGTACAATCTGTCTCCCTAAATCCTTCAGGGGTTTGTTAAATGCAATGGTTTATGCATTTTGCCAAACGTTTTGCTACTGTATAATACCGATTACCATCTTTTTAAGGCTTTGATATCAGTTTCCTTCTGCTCGTATTTTAGGTTTTTGTTACGAAAGCTTTCTAGGTCTGATTTCACTGTCAGTATTTGTCAGGGCAAGAATGATTATTCTGCACTAACAACCTTCAATTTCAGTGGCTTGTAACAAAAGTTTATTTCCCTATCACACAAAATTTGGTGTGTCTCCAGAATACTCTACAGCAAAATTGTCCTCCAGAAGTCCACTCAGGCTAGCAGAGGTTCCACCGTGTGAGTTGCACTACCTGAAATTATGTATTATTCTGTTCACTTCTGTTCATAACTCCTTGGTCATTACTCATGACAGTATCCTGACTAATTCCAGGGGCTCGAAAATATAACCAAACAAATGAAACAGATGGTGAACAGACTGCTTCTGACCGTGTTACATTCTCAATTTCTCAATAAATTAAATAGATTCCATAATGCCATCTTTTTCCTCTCAGCATTATTTTTTATAAACTATGGTACATTTTTGAACTTCAGAGCTGATGATGAAGTTGGTAGTTGCCAATTAGAGCTTTATTCTGTGCAAAGTTAAGAGACCTCTCCAGAATTGAATGTGTGACTTTACTTTCATAAGCACCATACTTTACTGCCATTGAAATCACATTAGGGAAATGAGTATGGAATCTAAGGCTAGTGGTGTTATGTTCAGTGCAACTGAGATAAAGAACTTGAGAAGAATTTCCATAAGAATTTAAATATTGTATAATCTAATATTATGCAACCCTCAAGCTTAAAATCTATTTTATGTGTGTGAATCTTAAGAGAAAATGATCCAAGGATAGCTAACATGCACACTGAAGAAGCACTATAAAAAAATCCATGAATAAAATTCAAAGACAATTTCTGATTTGAAAGTCAAAAATATTTAGGTTTAGTAAGACTCTGTGAATCAACAAGTGACAGGATAATAACATGTTGACTTAGCTTAAGGACAAACACAAAAATGCAGTGTGCAGAAAAAAAATTAAATATAACCTTTGATATTCATATATTCTAATTTACAGTATTTTCTTACTGAAAACAAATAAATCTACATGTAATTTAAATTTGCGTATATTTTCAGAGAAATACTTAAATTTTTAAGGCTTATGACATTGAAAATGCAATTAAGCTACCAATAACTTAATTAGTAAATTTCTTGTCTCTGCTGTGGAGTCCCGTGTGTAAAATGTAGTTTTCAACTTGACATGGCTTATACATTAAAGTCTACCTTCAGGGTGCTTTAGTCTTCAAAAAATAAAAAAATAGACTGATCAGCAATTTTACCTTGTAATAAGCCTTACCAACACTTCACAGGGCCATCTAATGGAAGGCAAATACTATTAAAAGTTGTTTAGGCCATGTCATCTTGCCCATTTTAAAATAACACTAGTTTAATAATGTGCTTCCCTATTTTGCTGCTAATTGCATAAAATATTTTTTCCTTGATGAGTCAAACTTCATTCTCATTACCAGTACAAATCTTTTAAAAAATCAAACGAAACTTTTAAAAAGTAGTTTTAACCATGTGCTATTTAGCACTTTACTAGCAATCTGAACACTGATAACAATCATTGTCTCTGATAAAGAGAACTATATGTTTTAAGGCAAAAATTAAAGTGAGTCTGCAAAATAAATTGAACATAATCCCTTGCTGCACATACTATAATTGCTGCTCATAATGAAATTGGACATTATTTTAGTCATTAGAGTGGAAGTTTGAGGCTGCATTTGGATTCTTTATAGGAAAAATAAGTAATGTCACACCCAAGTAAGTACACCATAGGAAAAAATATATAGAAGGAAAATACATTTAGAATTTAGTTGCAAATTCAGGTTTGAAAAATTCATCATGAGAGCACGAGATAAATTCTTTGGCCACGGTTAACTTACGAAGCAAAGAAGCAAATGGGCATACCACCTGGGGCTCATTACTAGTTTTGCTTTTGGCTCCGAGATTTACAGTTTCAAGGTCAGGGCTTTCCATTAAATTCAGTTGAACAATTCAACCTTAGTAGGCTTGGGACAAGACAGGGAGCAGGTGCCTGTGGGGCAGGAGAGAATTCAGAATTCTTATCCACAATCTGCTCCTGTCTAGATTCTTAATGCTGGACTAGGAAACCTGCCAACTTGTGATCCTGATGTGCAGAAACTTTAGCAGCCAGTTCTCCTTAAGGTCCCGTGTCTGATGAATGCCTGTGTTCATTAAAGGTTCCCTACTAAAGACCCTCTCTTGGTTTCTTGGATCTCTATTCAGTACCATTGAAATAGTACACTAAATTTGGAGAAAATTGAACTTCTCTGTATTTTTGCTTCTAACTTGAGTTTCCTCAAAGGCAGAGCCACAGACAAAGGCTTGCAAGGCAAGAAATGTAATCCCAAGAGGTTGAGAGTGAGAAGAGGTTAGCAGGAAAATAGAAAAAGCAAATGAAAAGTTGCCTTGTTTCATTACCCATTAGGCTGAGACATGGTATTTTTTTTTTCTTTTTTTTCTTTTTTTTTTTTTTTTTGTGAGACAGAGTCTCGCTCTGTCGCCCAGGCTGGAGTGCAGTGGTGCGATCTCGGCTCACTGCAAGCTCCGCCTCCCGGGTTCACGCCATTCTCCTGCTTCAGTCTCCCGAGTAGCTGGACTCGCCCGGCTAGTTTTTTTTGTATTTTTCAGTAGAGACGGGGTTTCAGCATGTTAGCCAGGATGGTCTTGATCTCCTGACCTCGTGATCCTCCCGTCTCGGCCTCCCAAAGTGCTGGGATTACAGGCTTAAGCCACCACGCCCTGGGAGACATGGTATTTGATCTTGCCAAATGTTGTGAAGTTTATGAAATACATGTCAGAACTTGAAACTCAGAGGACAGTAGGGAAGAAATTTGTTTCAGTAACTTCTGTCCCCTACTGATCAAAGATAGCACCTTTGACATTGACATCCCACTCCTAGCTGTCTATCCATGAGTGTTCATCAGACCCCTCTAGGAGTTCTAAGCTGTGTCTTCAAAAATGACTTGGGGCAGAAAGCTAGAAAAAGCCCTTGCACAAGATGAGACACGGTCAGATTGCACCTGTGAGGTTGAGGGACATCTTAAAGAAACAGGGAACCACATAAATGGTTGTAGTAAGAGGTTCAGTCAAGATAATTTGGAGTGGTACACAAGGGCTCCCCATAGATTGGTTTAAATTTAAAACTAAACCAGAATTAAAGACTAGGAATAGAAATGGAAAGAAAAGGGAGAAGGAGAAGTTACTGGACTACTTTCTAAATGCAACTTAATTATTTTGCCACCAAATATTTAGTTTTTTCTTTCACACATAGTAGACATGTCCCATGTGGCCTTGAAGAACATTTACATATCACTCTTAAACATTCAGTGTAGGCAAAGTTTATATCTTACTAAAATTTCCTCAAAAAGAAGTTAAATCATTTTAAAAATATGTAATTATTAAAGAGCATTATTAAGGGAAGAAGACTTCTGAATAATTTAGTTTTCAGGCTAATTGAAAGCTGAAACATAAATGATGTGAAACACCTGGGGGGGTGGTAATTTTTTCTCCTGATGTAATAGAAAGAGCATTGATTGAACTTGGATTTAGAATCTGTAGGTCTGAATGTTAATCCTGTCCCCTTGTTATTGTACAACCTTGGACAATAACATAAAAATATTGAGACTCTCTTGGGTCTGGATATCTTTATAGGCAAAACTCAACTAATAAAACTGGCTTGCAAATGTTACTGTTGAATATAAAGCCAAACAAGATAATATGTTAGAAGATATTGTTCCCTGGACCACCTACATTGGTCTTTATGACCTCACACAATTCAGAGATTTCAGAAACCATGCCAAATTGGTCCTTAGTCTATGACTAAGTGAAGGCACCAGCTCCAGTGCCTCTTTATCTCTACTGCTTCCGAGGAGCCTTCAGACACCTTCAGAAATCTCCTTACACTCATAAAATTTTGCACCCATGTAGGTCATTTCCAGCATTACCAACTTATGCTCATAACAACATAGTCCTCTGATTCTGCAATTGTACTTCTCAACATAGATTATTTTTAACATGTACTTTTAGATGGTATGTATTTTATCATTCTCCTTTCTCCAGTGTGGAATATTCCAGTGTTGAAATTTTGCCCCAGTTTTTTAAAAGAATCATCTATATCATCATCTTTACTCCAATGATCTGTTTAGATCTTGGCTGGCAATAATCCTCTCAAAATGCTAAATAGAGAAAATTAGGATTTTTGAGCCAATCTGTAACCTGGTATTGGTTATAATTTATTTAATCTCCTTCAGTTTTTTAAATATTCTTGACTTAACAGTTTCTACTTAAGTACAAAACCTCATGCAGATAATTCAACATGTTAAGTAGTACTCCTTAGCTAGCCACACTCAGAGCATGTTATGTTCTCCTGTGTTGTAAGATAGCTCTTTCCCTAGAACCAGCCCATGTTCTTCTTGAGTATATAAAATTCCTTCGAGAAGTCAAAATGTAATAATTTTATTATAATAAGATATCAGAAACTGCCTCTGAAAGTTTGTTTTAGGTAGTTATAATTGCATACTTGATAATTGTAAATTATTCCATTTTAAAAATACAGAACCTTTGCAATCAAACATTCATAATCTGTAACTATCAATCTCACCAACAACAAACTTTCAAAGAGACTTCATAAAAATATGCAGTTAAAATTGTCTTTAAGGATGTTTTTTCCAAGTAGAATTAAGCCAGAGGGGAAAGCAGTCTTTTCCTAAAACCTCACAGAGGCAAAAAACAGAAATCTTTAGAACTTCTGAGAAATAAATTTTAGAAATAAATTCTAATTAGGAATATTAAGAAGCTAGAGGTGAGTATAAAAGACAAAGGGGCACCTAATATGGGAATTGAACTTGCCAGAGTAGCTTGAGTTGAAAATATAAACGAAAAGTTGACTTTGTACTGAAAGAATAAACCAATACACTGGGGTAGAAAGCAGAGAGTTACAGAAGTTTTTAAGTTAAGCAGCTGTTCTAGTAATAGTCACATACACTGAATATTCACCAGACTACTGTACTTGCTATGGCACTAATATACCATGTAGATAATTTACCCATCCTGACTCTATACAGTAAGGAGGTAGTCTCTGCGATAGATAGATAGATAGATAGATAGATAGATAGATAGATAGATAGATAGATAGATAGATAGATAGACAGATAGATAGACAGATGATAGACAGATACACGGATACAGACATAATTTGTCTGAATCATCCTAAATGCTTCAATATTTATCTCTTGAGTTAAAGGCTATTCCATAAGAGCAGCAAGAGGTTAATGAAATATTCTATTTTTAAGCTGAAAGAGAATTCTTCAGTGGTCATCAACTCCAACCTTTTATTTTGCAGATTTAAAAGTGAGGCACAGAAAGTTATTTGGTTAGCTTAAAGATGCACAGCCAGTGTGTGCCAGAGTTAAATATTTTTATTCCTGAGCCAGTGCTCTGATAATTTCACCTAGTTATGACTGCATAACTGATTGAAAAATAATATCCATTACACTTGTGGATATCAACAAGCTGAAATTTGCTACTGTGCTTAAAATATAGTGCCATGATGCCATCTTCTTAATGATAAATTCGTAGGCAAACTGCTAGCCAAATTTTGCCAAATAATTCACTGTTTCTTACAATTAGAACATACTCTAGAACTCACATATATTTTTTAAAATCCTCCAATCATAAAATTGCATTGCTTCTAGTATTCTTCTCACTGATGTCTTTGCTTTAGAAGTTTAGAAGTTACGTATTCCTGGTAAGTTTCTTCAAATACCACCAAATAGCTTCACCCTAGGCAAAAGTTCTTAAAAAGCAGAAAAGTTCAAAAACAGCAGAGAACTACTGCCCTTCTGCATTTTCTATCAGTTGCAAACATGTTTAATGCTTTTCTAAGAAGTTAGCTGTTTTTGGAGTAGATGTATTGAGCATTTTAATACTTAATATAATAAAGATGAAAATTATGTTTGATTTCAACGGAGTCACTTTTTAAACAGAGTAGCATAAAGACCCAGACAGGGACACAAGAAGAGATGGCAAATTTATGTATTGTTTCAAAGCTAGACTACACAAATTCAGTGTTCAAATGATTTTTAAATAAAATTTTTTTCAAAAGTGAATTATCAACCAAGTAATATATGTGTGTGATTTTCTATGTACGAGTCTGAAGTAAACCTTAAATGTCTTAAGAAATATGATGCCTGCCATGATCTCCCTTGCATGTGCAAGTTATTTGGTATAGAAAAAAGAGATGATCCAGGACGCCAGATCCTCCATCTTTACATTAATATTTACAATGAAATTGAAGGAATTTTGTTGCCTGTGCATAGGAACCCAGGATAAAAACAAGCGCCCAATGTTGCACACGTCTGCATTCATCTCAGGGCATAAATCCATATGTAGAGAAAAAAGTCCTGGTAGGAGAAATAGTAGCAGGGAAAAAAAAAAAACTAACATATATTTTTCTTTATTGGGATGTTCTGCTAATATTACATATTTTAAAAATAAGTATGCTATATTAACAGATTAGAGAATAAAAAATAATTTAGCTGGTTTGATCTGTTTTATGGAGAATGAGGGTCACAAAACTTCTGAGATTCATTACTCATCTGGTTAACATAACCACAGATTCCTGGTCCCACCTCATTCTGAAGGCATAACCTAACTCTTTCGGAGTCTGTCAACCTCCACTTCTGTCAGTCCTATAGCATTGACTTTAATAGTCACACATTGCGTTTGTCTGTAAAACTTATTTCTAAAAGTTATATTTGTGAATATTTAAATTTGTTGATTCACATTTAAAAATGAAGCAGATTCAGCCTCTGTTCTGATGTTTTTCCTCCAGAGCTTACTTATTGCTGCTAAATAAATAAAGGCATATTATTTATTAATGTTCAGAATATTAATATTAAAAATTCAGAATGAAGAAATAATTTGGCTCCAAAAGTACCACTAAATAAAAAATATTTTACAATGCTCAACCTGACTCAACAAAAGATCTGATTTACTGAACTTGATCTGTAAGAAAAGTAGTAAAGCTAATAGTATAAGAGCTATTTTTTCTCCTGCTAAGTATTTCCTTCCTTCTTCTCTTCCTTTCTTTTCTTTCTTTCTAAGGACAAACATTTTGCACCTGCCTTTCCATAGTTTGTAGAATAGGATTACAGCAAAAGAGAGAGAGCATGTCTGAGCTCATGAAACTTACATCCTACTGTGGGATATGGACAATAAGCAAGAAAATAGATGGTAGATATTAACAATATAATTATAGGTTGTAAGAAGTTCTAATAAAGAAATAAGGCAAAATGAGATGACAGAGATTCACTAACAGAACTCAACTTTGGCTAGAGGATCAGAGGAGATCTCTTTGAATAGATGATCTTTGCAAGGAGCCCAAAATATAAGGAGAAGCCACTCTGAAAGGGAAACAGAACTGGAGGCAGAAGCAAGACGCTGAGATGGGAAAGGGCTTATGTATCTCACAGACAGTAGATGGCCAGTGTGTCTGGAGCACAGTGAGCATAAAGGAGAGTGCTATGGAAAGCTGAATGTGAAGAGATTATGCAGAGTTTGGGAGGCCAGGACAACTATTTCTGGTTTTATTCTTGGTGCAATGTGAAGCTATTAAAAGACTCTAATGAGAGAAGTCTACACGGCATGCTTTGTTTCAGAAAGATCATTCTGGCTGCTGTGTGGAGAATAGAAGCTGAAGTTAAGAAGAAGGAAAATGAGTAAGAAAGTTATTAAAGTGATCAAAGAACAATGGTGGTCTTAGAAAAAAGTGAGAGTACCTCAATATTATACCACCACTGAATACAGAACATGCAAATACATATGTTCATACCTGTTATCCCAGCACTTTGGGAGGCAGAGGCAGTCAGATCACTTGAGGTTAGGAGTTTGAGACCAGCCTGGACAACATGGTGAAACCCCGTCTCTGCAAAATTACAAGAATTAGCCAGGTGCAGTGGAATGCACCAGTAGTCCCAGCTACTTGGGAGAATGAAGCAAGAGAATTGCCTGAACCTGGGAGATGGATGTTGCAGTGAGCCAAGACCATGCCACTGCACTCCAGCCTGGGAGACAGAGTGAGATTTCCTCATTAATAAATTAATTAATTAATTAATTAATTGAAAAGGTCTTGCGCGATTTTAAGTTGATCTCTGTTCATTACAGAATTTTTCCCCCCTCCTCTCCTTTTTTTTTTTTTTTTTTTTTTTTTTTAAATCATGAATCCTGCATCTTTGAAGAGTCTGCAATTTCTTGGAAGTTAAAAAAAAGTTTATTTCCTTCAGGTTAAGGAAATACAAATGCTTTCCGGCACATTCATTGGTGGTACTAATCCTCAGAATTAAAACTTTAGCAAGCTGGGGCTTAATGCACCAAGATGACATCTAGGCTGATAAAAATCATAACAGCTTCACCCCTTTTAAATGTAAATATCTGTGTGCTGTAGACTGATACATCCTATAATAACAAGATATTCAGAAGATGGTTAAATCTTTTAAAAACATGGATAATCAGAGAATATGCTTAAATAGAACTTTCTTTATTCTCAAACTACACATTCACAATTTTATTCTGATAACACATTTATGAATCTACTTATTTTATCATTTGTTTTTGTAGAACTTCTAGTTGTTTCATTTATACATGTGGTGAATATATTTTATATGAAGATAAAACTTTGTGTCTATTTTTAGTTCTTGTGGTACAGAGTGCTATACAGTGCACGTGTTAGATGCTACGTAAATGTTTATAAAATGACTGTGTTTTCTGAATTCCATTTTGAAACCCTACATACAAAATCAATCATAGACAATAGTTGTATCCTTAATCACACCTGATTATTCCACCAATGTTGAGACACATAGAATGTTCTCATTTCAGAAAAAATAATAATTTAAAAAACTATTCTCATTCTATGTTATAGTAAAATCAATTTTCAAATAGCATATCTTCAGTTATTAATTAATGATGGCCACCCATGAAGTACAGACCTATAACTATTACTAATGCTATAACTATTACTATTGCTCTTGCTATAACTATTACTATTGTTGCTAGGAAGGAGTGTCTCCTTCACATAATTTTTCAGTGAAGCTCTGGTTTTAACATCATCCCCAACCATTAGAAGCTGCTTGATAGTTATTTTACAGATTTTTTTTTTTTTTTTGAAACAGAGTCTTGCTCCATCACCCAGACTGGAGTGCAGTGGCATGATTTCAGGTCCTGCAACATTTGCCTCCTGGGTTCAAGCAATTCTCCTGCTTCAGCCTCCCTAGTAGTGGGACTACAGGTGTATGCCACCACACCCGGCTAATTTTTTATATTTTTAGTAGAGACGGAGTTTCACCATATTGGCCAGGCTGGTCTTGAACTCCTGACCTCATGATCTGCCCACCTCGGCCTCCCAAAGTGCCAGAATTACAGGTGTGAGCTACTGCACCCGATCCAGATTTGTTTTTGTATTATAACTTTCAATTTGCAAATAGATATAAAAATAATTGGCTATTCTAATGCCTTATTTTAAGCATTACAATTCAGAGACTACTTTCATTACATTAATTTTTTAAGATAATCTTTCACAATTAATTTATAACTTAAATGAGGTCCCTTAGATATTTATAATTTTTTAACATTTTAATGGCTATAATTAATAATTGAAAATTAATTAAAATTCATATGCAGTGAATTTTTAAAAACATTTTAATATATATATAACATTATGACACACTTAATTTATTCATCTCTCTGGTGAGTCATCTCAAATTAGTCATAGTTCCTCTAGTGATAATTACAAATTTTGGAAACTGCTTAGCTATATTTTAAGATTAATTACCTGTAGTAAGTTAAAAGTATGCTAAAATACAAAAGCATTTAAATATGAATAAAACACCTACGTGTTTCACACTTTTAACATTGTATTTTACATTTTAATAAAAAGTGAACATGCATAGAATGTCTATGTTAGTGTAGGCTAATGAAATATAAATATCTGCATCACAATTGAATGCAAAATTATGAAATTATAGCTATATATTTAAATAACATCTTTCTTATAAGGGAAGGAATATTTTTTATGGTTGATCCTTCTTCTTACATGGTAAAATATTTCTAAACAATGCTTTCATGTGCCTTGGCTAATTAATGTTAATATTAAGGAGTTTGCACCTAACAGAAGTGTTTCCTCTTCTTTTACATGATTTTTTTTATAACCCCTTAAAAATGAATGAGTTGTGAAGAGCATTCTGGAGTGGGCTACTGGAGCCATGGCAAATGGCAGGCTTCTGGCGACACTGCTAAGAACCACAAGTAGGTTCAGCATTTTCCTTCCAGATCCCACAATGACGAGCGCCGCCAAGGGAGTCCTACCCTCACAGGGTGAAGTGTTCATTCTTCACAGAAAACAACCTTGGACCTAGCAATTGGTAATTAGCAAACTTAGATAATGAAGAAAGAAAGTAAACATTCTTTAGACATGGGTGTAGAAAAGAAAGAACATACTGGCCGTCTTGTTACAGGAGATCAAAAATCAACATCTTACTTCTGAAAAGGGGAAGAAGACAAGAAAATTGATGAGGAGCTGGAGTTTCAATATCAGCCAGGTGTCAATAGTCAATTTTCAGGAAGATACAGATGACACTGTGAATTTGGCTTTAGTGAAGTGCATAATGATGAAGAAGGTGATGTAGCTGGAGAGGCTGCTGCTGCTGATCATGATGAAGATCATGATGGTGATGATGATGATGATGAAGATGATGATGATGATAATGTGAGAATTCATCTGATTCTGAAAATCCAGATGACTCTGAAAATGATTCATTCAGAAAAAGAAGAATCTGTTGCAGGACTCCAAACTGCTGAGCACCTTGAGGAAACAGAGGATTCCCTAAACAAAATATATGCCAAAAAAATCGTAAAATGATGTGTATTAAATCCAGTGGTTCATGACTCCACTCATAATGCTTTGTATTCAAAATTAGTCTTAATATTATATTGCACAGTGGAACACTGCTTATAGGCACAGACCTTTGTGTTATAATGTTAAAAGGGCTTTTTAAAATAATTACAAAGTATGTTTCATTTCAGATGCCATGGATTAAACTTTTATGAGCAAGATTATCACCATTATTAAAAAAGTAATTGCTATATACAACAAGAAATAAATACAAAACTCAACTTCCAAAAAATGCACTTCAATACCACATAAATTTAAAAGACTGCACATATATAGTCATATTAATCAGGTCAAGCTTAATTGCTAAATTAAACAAGGAAAAAAAGATCAACTTTCTTGAAATTACTACAAAATTGCAACATCACTGGTCAAATAGAATTAAATACAGATAAACCAGAGAAATTTATTGACCATAGAAACATTGATACAATTAATGATTTATTCACCTTCAACTATTCATGTTTTAAATAGTTCCAAAAAATTGTAGTTAATATAGATTAAGCCTATGCTTGAGAGATAAACAAGTATAAAAAATATATTTTAGGATGAAAAAGTAGCCTGATGGTAAAATTTATTTTTTAAAAGACACTGATGTATGACAGAAATCATGTTTAGGGAAATACTAGTGAAATGCTAATAATAAACATAAATAAGTCTACCTCTAATATAAAATGCACTGTTTTTTATTTAAGCTCCTAGGAATGTCTTCCTATTTATTATCACTATATTTATTACAATGTGCTGAGTTTATTTCCATTAACATAAGATATATTGTTTATAACAGAAACTCATTTATATCTAATTCTGTTGGGTTCTGAAGTAGTTTAGGCTCTTAGTAAAGACCCTCAGGAGTAATTGTCCACAGCACAAGACTATTATGCCATCTAGCATGTTTAACAAGACACATGACTAGAATATCAATTATGCCCAACATCAGTGCTGAGATCAGTTAAAGAAATCAGCTTAACAACTTTCTCCATAATGCATGTCTCCAGACAACACTCTATCTAAGTAGCAAATATTTGCTGTAATTTATTGGTATTTACAGAATCCAATAAGCAATGGATTATTTGATTCCATTTTGTTTTCTGGAGTACATATAAATTAGGTAAATCAGCACTAAGATGACACATGGCCAGTCATGAATAAAAATAACAAAATTAGATGCAGTAACACTTTGTAACAATTTAAAAATCAACTTCAAATGCAGCGATTTTCTTTGCTTGTATTTTCAAGACCTCCATCCACTCCCGCTTTCAACTGTTTTCTTTAGGACTTCATTATGTTCTTTGGCAGACTATTTCACACTCTATTAGTTACAGTCAATTTCATCGCATCACTTGAAGTATAAATGCCCACAGTTCTCTGCACCTCTTAAAACTACATCTCTTCCTTCTTGGTATTTAATAACCGGTAGCCTGGCACTTGAATTAGGGAATAATTTTACCTCTTCTACCCAAATAGTCTTAAGTGAGGAAAACTCTATTTGTCAATTTTAAATTCTATATTGTATGAAGATAAGTTGCATATCTATTTTATAAAAGAAAAATTGTCCAAAACTTAATAATAAGGAAAATAATGTGGGTTACACATCCTTTCAGTTTCATACAGAGGTAAAAGCTTCTCAAGGATTGTCCAGGAGAATGCACATGGTTCATTTTACTATTAAAGGTCACAGATTTCATTACTTGTTAATTTGCAGAATTTGTCCAATAAAGGTGGAAACAATTTGTCTGCTAGAACAGATAACTTCCACAATTCACAAACTACTGAAAATTAAAGAGTTTTGTATCCAACTCAGCAATCTTACAATAATTTTTTTTATAAAATGGACTATAAATAACCTAACTTCTTCAGTGCTCTTTGAACCAGTCATAACATCTTATAGATTTCTTTACTAATAAATGAGTTAAATAAAATATTTGACATATTTATTTTATATTTGCCTGAAGGACATGATTTTGCTTTTTTGCAAATTATATTTTAACCTATGCAATAATTAAAATCCTTCCAGATAATATAAGGAGTATGTTAAAGTCACAGAGCCTATCCACATTCTTACTAAGATAGTCAAACACTGATCTAAAGCTATATTATTAGCACTGCAGTGGGAGGAGACTGATTGAATTTGCCTTTGATATATATCTCACTTTGTCTTAATCATTGCCTTTCAAGTACTTAACAGTTGGCAACATGCTAGATGAATGAGTTTTAAAAATCTGTTATTTCACTAAAATAATAGAGTGTAGCATCATTAAATGCATTTACAGTCCTAAGACCTCATAAAAAATGATTTTACACAATAATTTAGGTATATTTTATTTAAAAGTATATCACTTACCAATACCAACATACATATTATTTAATAAAATTCTCAAATGCTATATTCAAGAATTTGTTAAATACCATATCCTCAGATAGACATTTACAATGATACCTATCCAGCCAGTTGCAATTTTTTATTAAGAAAATTATATTACTTCTCACTTCTGCAAAAAGATGTTTCTAATACAGCATCAAAATATGGATTGTTAAACACTACCTTGATTATGTGTCATTATATTTATCTGTTCAAAAATGTTATTTTTTCAGTAAAGAATATAGAAATGTAGAAAAATATAAAGTATGTATTAGCAGGTGAAATGAGCGCGAGTGAAATATAAGGCAACAAAATGTGGGACTGCACAAACTATATTAAGTTCATAATTATTTCTAATACTTGCCACAAAAATAGCAAATATAAATATCACCCATAGAAGCAAACATGAACAATTGAAAGAAGTTGAATAGTACCATTTACTTTGAACTCATCAAAGTAAAACTTAAATTCTCCATCCATATCATTAATATTTATGCTAATATGTAACTTATTTTGCTTAGAAATAGTTGCTTTAGGTGTTCACAGTTTATTCATATATTTGTAATGACCTAAATGTTGTCTTTAGGCCCCTTAAATAAACTTATGTTCATTTGGGTTGAGATAGAACATTTCTAAAAATATCATCTGCTTGATTTTTGCGTGGGTACTGCTTCAGATAAATCATTTCCAGGTGCCTGGGGACATAAAATATACTAAAGAACATTATCATAATTCTATTTCAGATATAGATGGATCAGAGTAAATAAAAGTTATTTCCTTCAGCTACTTTCCCAATATCAACTAGATAGCCAAACTCACCAGAATGAGGCTTAAAATTAATGAAGCTTTTAGAAATAAGGCTGCAAATAAGGCTCTCAACTCACACTTAAATCTCCAAGTATATTGTATTCCTGTGGTTAAATGTCTAGCAAGCTGATTTGATTGCACTCTAAACCTTAAATTATCTATGTAGGTAATTTAGTAGAGAAATTATTATATTCTCCAAGTGACATAAATACAGCTAAACAAAATTTTATCTAGGAATGCTTAAAATTTTTCTTTCTTCAGTGTGCTACAAATATCTGGGATACCATGAATTGGCTGATGGCAATAGATATCAGCAGTAGGATTAATTTTATTTAAGGTGTGGTTGTAAAAATAGATACAGAAAAATCAAAGTTTGTCTGAATGGAAAATTGTATAAAACAAGTAGAGGACTAGAGCTTCAGAGTTTATGAGCAGGCTAAGGGAATATTACTCAACTTTTCATTCCTTGATAAGCTTTACGTTTCATATTTTTCAGTGAAGAATAGCACATACACAGAATATGTTCAATTCATATATGTGGAGTTCAAATAGTTATCACAAAACAAGAATACAAAGATGATTAGCACCAAACTCAAGAAAAATAGCTGGTATTGCAACCACACCAGAAGCCTCTCTCATGTTATTTTATAATAATGACCCTTCCTTTATCACCAAAGGTATTTTATCTGTGAATTATAATAGCCATGATTAATTTTTCCTACTTTGGAACTTTAAATCAATGAAGCATACAGTATACATTTTTGGCTGGTTTCTTTCACTCAATATGTGTTTGCAGAATTGATTTATACTATTAATTTACCAGCAGTTATTTCATATTTCTTGTTATATAGTATTCTAAGATATGAATATGCCACAGCTTATTTATTCATCCACTAATAATGGACATTTTGGAGGTTTTCACTTTGGGGCTAGTGAAAATAATGCTGCTCTTAGCAAACATAGACAAATAAGAACACATCAAACTCAAAAACTTCTGTGCCCCCAAAGAAAGAGTCAACAGAGTAAAAAGGCAATCTGCAAAGAAAAAATATTTGCAAATCGTATCTGATAAGAGATTAGCATCTAGAATTTATAAGGATCTTCTGCAACTCAGGAACAACAAAATTAAAGTTGATTAAAAATGAGCAAAGAATGTGAATAGGCAATATCTAAAAGATATACAAATAGTTAACAAACATAAAGATGTTTAACATTACTAATTGTGGGAGAAACACAAATCAAAACAACAATGAGATTACAATGTCACATCTATCAGGATGGCCTATCAAAAAAACCAACCAACCAAACAAACAAACAAAAAATTAAATAACAAGTGTTGGCAAGGATGTGGAGAAGTTGAAACCCTTGTGCACTATTGGTGGGAATGTAAAATGGTTTTGTCACTATAAAAAATAGTATAGAAATTCCATGTGATCTGGCAATACCACTTTTGGGTATTTACCAAAAGAATTCAAAGCAGGATCTCCAAGATATAATTGCACACCCATATTCATAGCAGCATTATTTACAATAGGCAAGAAGGGGAAGCAAATCAAATGTCCCTCAACAGATGAATAGACAAAGAAAATGTAATATATTCACACAATAGATTATTTGGCCTTATAAAGAAAAGAAATCCTATCATATGCCACAACAGGACCAAACTTAAGCCCATTATGCTAAGCAAATTAAGGTAGTCACAAAATGACAAATACTATATGGTTCTACTCCTACAAAGTACTTGAATTAGTCGAAAGCATAGAAATAGAAAGCAGTAAGGTAGTTGCCAAGGCTGCGGGAGGGACATGTGAGAGAGGAAATTAGTGCTGAGTATAGAGTTTCAGATGAAAAATTTCTAGAGATCAGTTGCTCAACAATGTAAATATAGTTCATACTCTTAATTTTACATTTAAATGGTTATCATGGTAAACTTAATGTTATGTTATTTCACCAAAATAAAAATATAGAAAAAATGATACTTCTCTGACATTTTTGTGCATGTCCTTTGGTGCACATATGTGCATGTTTGTTGGGAATATACTTTGGAATGGAATTCTTAGGTTATAGAGTGTATATTTGTTAAGCTTTAGAAGACACTGTTTAGTAGTTTTCAAAAAAGAGTCGACAATTTATTGTCTCATCAGAAATAGGATTGTTCTACATCACTGTGAGCACTTGGTATTATTCATAATTTT
Source organism: Rhinopithecus roxellana (assembly GCF_007565055.1). Lineage (NCBI taxonomy): Eukaryota > Metazoa > Chordata > Mammalia > Primates > Cercopithecidae > Rhinopithecus > Rhinopithecus roxellana. Next base: position 68,266,696 of record NC_044554.1, read on the forward strand.
AATTGCATTCATTATGGTTGATATTGTAATGAGATTTCATTTATTTGAAGTGGAATGAAGCTAAGCACCTTCTAATATATTTATTGGCCATTTGGATATCCTCCTGTGTGAAGAATTTGTTCAGTTCTCTCATATAGTTTTCTATTGGACCATCTGTCTCATTTTTATTTATTTGGAGGAGATGTTTATGTATATTGAACATGAAACTTCTGACCATTATACATATTGCAAATATATTCACCTACTCAAAGACTTGACTTTTCCCTCTCTTAATAATAGCATCTTTTGATAAGTGGGAATTCTTTATTTTAATGAAAGCATTACTAATATATTTGTTAGTACTGTTTATGTCCTGTATTATAATCTTTCATTAAAAATTATTTGTTATTACCTTTAAGACACCTTACTATTTATCATTTATATTTAGACACAGAATTAACCTGAAATTGAAATTTATCTAGGGTGTCAAGTACTGATTGATGATTTTCCTGCATTTTTGTATGTACATTAGACCCAGCACTATTCACCGAGAAAATCCACTCTTGTCTTACTATTTGCTGCTACATCTTTATTATAAATTAACAGTCATTGTACATGTGTACACCTATTCCTGTAGTCTGTTATATTAGATTATTTGTCTGTCATTGTGCCAATCATCATTTAGTGAAAATGAATGTTGGTATTCAAATTTGTCCTATTTTAAGGTGATCCTGACTACTTTTAGCTTTTAAATTTTTAATATAAATTTAGTCAAATAAATTTACATAAATACAACTGATAGGATGTTGGTTGATATTACACAGAACCTTTCTGTTTTCTACCAAATCAGTCTATAGCAGAGAATGCTACACACTTGATTTATTTTAAAAAGGCCCCCAAATTAAGGGAGAATATATTGTCATTCTCATACCTTATTCAAAAGATGAGTTCCGATAATAGGCAGTAAGTTTCAAAAAGAGATAACACCTCAGAACCTTTGGATTCCTTACTCTGGTAATAATAAATATTCATGCCTATCACTTTGATTTGTTCCGCAGCCCTCCTTAAGGAACAAAAATACTTGGACGCAATTCAACGAACACCATCAGATACACGAGATCTAGATTCTGATCCCAAATTTGTCATTCTGAGGTGTGTAACTTGACAATTTGTTGAATCTCACTGGATTTTATTTCTGTCAAGAGTAAAATTAACCAAGTACATTTCATTATTCCTAAGATCACTTCCTTCAGTTTAAAAAAATTACACTCTTTTAAAGGAATCTTTGGCTTTGCTTTAAAGATTTTTCATTTAAAAGTTGATGGTCAGGGAATTCCCCTCCCCCTAGGATATAGAAACACAGAAAAGAAGAACATTTTATCCTAACAAAATATTAAAAGATTGATAAATTATAATATATAAACACACAGGAGGCATGTAAGTGACCATACCTGGGGAACAGACTCATGTCACTGAAACGATAAACTCTGAAAGAACTTACCGGTTGAAAAGATGGTGGATGGTAGAGTATTAGGTCATTTTCAGATTTGCTATAAATATATGAGACTGGGTAATTTATAAATAAAGGAGGCTTAACTGGCTCACATTCTGCGGGCTATACAGGAAGCATGGCACCAGTATCTGCTTGGCTTCTGGTGAGCCCTTGGGAAATTTTACTCTTGGCCGAAGGTGAAAGAAAGTAGTTTCCATCACATGATCAAAGAGAGGACAAGAGAGAAACACCAGGGAGGTCCCAGACTCTTTTAAACAGATCTCATATGAACTAACCGAGCAAGAATTCACTTATCTCCAAACAGATGGTGCATTCATGAGAAATCTGCTCTTATTCATGAGAGATCTGCTTTCATTCATGAGAGATCTGCTCCTTTAATCCAATCACCTCCCACCAGGCCCCACCTCCAACATTAGGAATCACATTTAAACATGAGATTTGGAGCAGACAAACATCCAAACCATATCAGGTGGTTAGTGATATAATGCCATCATTTACTCTTGTCTCTTCACACTTTTCAATTTGCTAATTAGAGATCATATCCAATTAATTTTAACAGAATACGCCTATATCTAAAAAACCATAAAAAGTGGCAGTCCCCTATAGGAGTATGAAAGCATATATTTGTAGAAAAATCTAATGAGTATTTCCAGAAAAGGAATTAACATCCAAATGTGTTTTAAATAAAATATGTTTGCATAGATATTAAGTAATTCTAGGATATGCACAAAATTGTAATTAAACATTTTCAGAAATATATATTTTATTTCTTTCCATGACTGAGGGTGATCTTATATTTTAGAGGGCATCATTTTAACCAGACTACATGAAAACAGTAATACAAGCATTTCTTAAATACCACATGGAGAGTACATATGTACAGCAATTATTAACCATATTTGTCATTGCATTAGTATTTTTTTGATACAACTATATTGGTTACTGTCTTTTAGACTACACACAAGACTTTGATGAAGTGCATACTAAATATACTATAATAATTGTTTGAAGGTTCTGTTAAATATCACTGTGCTTACTAAATCATGCATTGCCAATGTTATGATTTGCAGTAATAAAGTTGTGCTGTGGTAATTTTTTTGGAATTTTGCAGCATATGGTGCCATATGCCAAGGGCATACTAATTAATGAGAAAATTAGCACATAGATATTACTTCACAATAATGCATCTAGAGCCAAGACTTAAAGTGTAACTCAGAAAGCAATATGAAATGTTAAGGTTAATGCTACGTCAAACTTAATATTGATCCATAGTAATATCCATAGCAATATACAAACTAAATACTATGGTCTTTTAACAATGAGAACATAGAAAGTGTGTTATTTATACAGTTACTCAATTGTTCTCTTTCAGATAAGAATTATGCTGAGACATAGCAGTACCTCAAAAGGTAATAGAGGTAGTAAGCTGCAGAGCTGGAACTTGAATCCAGAACCTCAAGCTCCAAATCCAGAATTCCTCACTTTTACCCCATGACCTGATACAGAACTGGATAAAAATAAATTCGGCTTATTTAATTGAGTATAGCAGATCCCAGGAACTATTTCGTGTTTAACTTTCAAGCTTAATTTGTCTCTATTTAAGTGTAACTAACACATCATCCTTAGGATAAACATCTCGGAATTCTTTCTGAATTATCCCCAAATTTTAAGTTTAGGTGTGCATTTGACAATCTGCATTGCTGCCAACAGTAGTTGGAAGATTACTACCTGAAAATCGAGGAAGTTTGCTTCAGCTACATGCCCTTCCCTGTGGTAAATGTGCAAGTCATGGCACAATACTTGAGGAAATAAATATTGGTGCCTTAAAATAAGTGTTGATATTCAAATTTGTCCTATTTTACCCTAGTAAATGTGTAAGTCACGGCACAATACTTGAGGAACTTGAGCAAATAAGTTTGCAGTAAATAACCTGTGTTATAAAATGCACAACACTAAAAATAAAACTAAATACTACAACTATGTACTTTAACTTATGATTCACAGATTTTGTAGGTCAATTCTTTTCAATTGGAAAACACAAAACTTTTCCAACTTTGAAGACTGGAAACAAAAAACAAACTGCAAGAAAACATTAAGTTCATCTATATTTGTTCTGTAGGAGGACTCCTTCGTGTAGTTTGCAGACAGTCATGAATCCCCTTAGGTTAGCAGCTGTCAACTTCAATTCTCATTTTATCCATTCTTTCCATTCCAAAGACTTTAGACCAATATTTTTAGGAAAACAAAAGATATTTTCATTTAAGTATCCCTACCAGAGGAAAACAAAATACTCTCAGAAAATTGGTTGCTGAGGCAGGTTCACAAGGATTATTCTGAGAACTACTTTGCAAATGGAAAAAATGAAGCCTAAGAGACTTACATTAAATAGGGTATTAAAGTATGTTTAAATACACAAATCGAAAAGCATGACCACTAATAGAACCATGTCGCCCTTGTTAAAAATATGAAAATTGGCTGGGCGCGGTGGCTCAAGCCCGTAATCCCAGCACTTTGGGAGGCCAAGACGGGCAGATCACGAGGTCAGGAGATCGAGACCATCCTAGCTAACACGGTGACACTCCGTCTCTACTAAAAAAATACAAGAAAACTAGCCAGGCGAGGTGGCGGGCGCCTCTAGTCCCAGCTACTCGGGAGACTGAAGCAGGAGAATGGCGTGAACCCGGGAGGCGGAGCTTGCAGTGAGCCGAGATCGCGTCACTGCACTCCAGCCTGGGCGACAGAGCGAGACTCCGTCTCAAAAAAAAAAGAAAATCATTAACAGATTTTATTGACTCTTCAAAGACCCTTTATAGTGAACTTTGAACCTTAAAAAGCAAATCATTTTAAACAAGCATTACTGATAAAGCTGATTCTTTTCTAAATTTATTTTTTAACATCTCAAGTGCATAGAAATTTTTCTTTCCCTATCTCCCTTATCTGCATTTTATTTACTCTTTTATACTTTGCATAAACTGTAATAGATTATTTTATAAAATGTATTAAATACCAACTAATCCATAAACTGGCTAAGCTGAATTAATTTTCTTAAAATCTGAATTATGTATGCCCAGAATGTAGTTTAATTGCAGTCAATATTAGAAAAAAAATCTAATTAACTTCAAACTACAACAAAAAACTACACATGTAAAAATCTTTGGGAATATTCCATGAGGACAGATATTTAGAAACATCTGACTCCAATTTGGGAGAAAAAAAATATGAGATTTGCAACCAGAAGCCAAATTCATTTTATTCATTTCTCATTCGTTAAGCCTTAATGTATATTTAGAGAAATTGCATAGTTACTTTTAATGTTATTATCTTCAAAAATGTTGTATTAGTTTTTCTTTCAGTCTTTAAGAGTTACACAATGTTTCTTGTATTCCTGAATGGCAAATAACATAACTATATATCCATATCATAATAATGAAAGCAATTCTCATCATATAATGTTACACATTTCTTCCCTCTACATGAAGGCCTCCTGGCATTTTTATGTCTTTTATAGAGCCATCCTCAAAACGGAAAATTTAGATAGATTCTGCAATAGTCGTAGTAATGCTAATTGCCAGTGAATTAATCATCAAATTAAAGTTTAAAGAGCTGGAGGTAATCATTATAAGAAAATATAATTGAGTTACTATGTCTTAAAATATATGTGGAGTGTATTACACAGGAATTGCATTCAGCTGGTAGTCAAACCCTTCCTCCCTGCCAACACAATGTCTTAAATTTACTGTTCATTTTTCTCTCACATATGCAAAATTTAGCAGTTGGTAGTCAAGATTAGGTATGGTAACTCTGCAATATAAGCTGGAATCCAGTCTCCTATCGTTTTGTTCCTCCATCCTTAGCATTTGGCATCTGTCCTCAAGTTTACCTTACAGGTATATTTGGAGCTCCAACCATCACATCCACAGTCCATGAAGGAGGAAGAATGAAGTGAGTTTTCTCAGATGCTGTATCAGAATTTTACTTAAATTCCATGCAAACCCTATTTATGCAAGAGAAAACTATAGCTGTAGTTGCTAACTACTGGGCACATTGCCATCCAAAATAACACAGGAGTTCAATTATTGAAAAAGAAGAGATAGATGGTTAGCAGGCAACCAGCAGCCTCCCTCACAGGCTCTTAAACTAAATAGTTGTCAACGGTTAGTGAGCATCACTGTAAACAAGATAGCTAGAAAAACAGACATTAGCTATTTCATTTACTTTAAGAGAATCTGTAGAATCTCCTTTCTGGAGATCTTAAAATTTTAAGTTATTTTCACAAGTATTAAATTTCTTTGATTACATTTATTTCCTTAGACACTTAGTACAGTATTGAAGAAATCTATTACACATACAAGGAATTCATCTTTCCTTGGTAAAATAGTAAATAGCATGTAAGACAAAATAAAATAAGGCTAAATAGCAATTAGCAATTACATTTGAGGGATCAGAGGAAAAACATTCATTCGGCCTGAGATCATTTTTAAAAGTTTCATAATGATAATAGATTTAGGAGTAGGTATTTATAAATAAACAATAAATGTCTATAGAAAACACATATTCTTGGTTGAGAAATTGACCCATTAGGTTATTTTAGTCTATTTGGAATATACCTTCTTAACTCCTGACCATTCCTCAAGCAAATATAATCAACTTTTCATTCCACCATAGTACTCACAATGATCATGCTAATTTCATTCGTTTCAATATATTTATTGCAACAATTGAGGATCATCTAAATAAAACTCTGACAGATATTTATGTTTATGTTCACCATATCCTTAATATATGGCACTGTTAGATATCCTGTATTTTAACTCCTCCATTCTACAATTATTTATCGAATATCTGGTCATTGCTGGGTCTCAGTTATGAAAACCTCCTACATCTCTACCATCATCCTCCTTCCAGCCCCAAGTGAAAAACCAAATACAGCATTTCGGTCATCTTGAATCTTTACAGTTAACCTTTTTGAATGTTCCTGAAATGACTTCTTCATTTAGCTTGCATTGCTTCACAGGGTGTAGTCAACGACATTGCCTGGGTAACCTCTTAGATAACACTTATATTTCAGGATCATATAAAAAAATGCTATTAAGTCAGAATGAACAGAATGTCTTACTAAAGTTGATACAATTTTATTTCAAGAAACCATGTTCATGACTAGACTGATTACTAAGAAGTAAGTTGGACATTTATGTTGTCTGCGATCTTTGAAATAGCAACAAACGCAGAACATATTTTTTTTTTAAAAAGAAATTAAGACCAGATCTCTATGAATGATAAACTGGATATGAGAACTATGCAATGAAAATGTGTTGTTGCTTAAAAGCCAAGGGAAAGCAGTGAACAAAATCTGCAAGTATCTGTTGGACATTTACTTAGCATTATATCTTTGTGTAAACTATTGTCAACTACCACTTTACTTTGATGGTGCTCAGTGATTTGCCAACTAAAATCCATGCCTGACTTGAGGAATAGAGTGACACTTTACTTCTTTTTTTTTAATCCCTTTACTGTGAAAAATTTCAATTATATACAATAATAGAGAAAATTGTATAAAAGACCCCATAGTACCTATTAACCAAGATTTAATAATTGGCAGCTGATAGACAATCTTGTTTCATCTATAACCAGCACCACACTAGCACCACTTACCAAATTATTCTGAAGCAAATACCTACTATAACATAAAATAGCATAATATCTATAAGGATTTTCATATTTTTTTCTGGAAGCTAAGAACATTTTAAAAATGTAACCACAATATAGTTAGAAAAATTTAAAAATTCACAAACATTTATTAATATGAACAAATATTCACCCAGCATTCGTATTTCCTGATTGTCCTGATTGCCTCATAGAATTTTAACAAAGCATTTGTTCAAATCATAATCCACGTAAATGCCATACATGGCAAATGACAGAAATATTTCCTAAGTCTCTATTAATCTATAAATTTTCTCTACGATTCTTTTATTCTTGCAATCTACATATGGAAGGAACAGTATTTTTCTTGTAGTTTCCCACATGTTTAAATTTTTCTGATAGCACTTCTCTTGTGTCATCTAACATGTCTTCTGTTACCTATATTTTCTGTAAATTGATGATACAGAGGTGGCACCAATTCAGATTTATTATTTTTTGTGTCAAGGATACTTCATACATGTCAGGGCACAGATCCACCACGAGTAATATAACATCTGGCTGTCTTCTGTTTGCCTGTGTTTGACATTACCAGTTATTGATGCTCAGTGGCAAGATGTATTATTTCTCTTTCAAAATGGTCACTGTCAAATTCCATCACGTTTTCTTTATGTACTAGCTATAATACTTCTGTGAAAAGGAGTCTCCTCTTAGTAATTACATAGTACAGATGATATAGGAAAAGCAGAGTAAGTGCTTGATACTTTCTCTTTTGTTTACAAGCATTCACAAGTTTACTCCTTAGTCTTCTCCAAATTATGAACGAATTATTTTTGTTGTCATTTTAAAGTCTTATATGTAAGCATATTTGATATGTTTACAATCTATTGCAGTTATTATCCTAGACAGATGCCCATTTTTGGCTAATGGAAAGCCTCTACATGTTGGCACTAAAGTTCTTGTAACATGACATGCTGTAGTTTAGTTTCAGCAGTGTAAAGATTTCATTTAAATGAAATCACAAAGTATGTAATCTTTCGTGTCTGAATGTTTCCACTCACCACAATGTCTATGAAATCCCTCGTATTTCTTCAGTGTATCAGTAGTTATTACTGTAGAGATGTACCCCATCGTATGAATGTAAAGCAATTAATACATTCAGTCACTTGGTAATGGTCACTTTAATGGTTCCAGTTTGAGACTACACTGTGTTATAAATAATCCTGCTTCTATGAACATATATGTTCATTTCTCTTGAGCAAATCACTAGGAATTGCTAGGTCACATGATAATAGTATTTATAACTTGCCAAGCGTTACTAAACATTTTTCTAAAGTGTTTTTATACCACCAACAGAAATGTGTAAGATATTTCAGTTCCTCTGGCTCCTCACCTGCACAGGCACTGTCAATTTGTTTGAGTTTTATCTATTCCAGAGAACATGGAATGTTAACTCATTGTGATTTGAGTTTACATTTCTTTGATAACTAATGATATTGAGCATTATTTAATGTAATTGTTTGATACTCCTGTAACTTTTTTGTACAATGCATATTCTAATCTTGCATCATTATATTTGGGTGTTTGTCTCTGTATTGAATTGCAAATTATTTATATAGATGGTCTCCTACTTATGATGATTTGACTTAGATTTTTTTCACTTAATAATTTATTTATCAGAATATCAAATACATTTAAAATTATGATATTTTTGACTTACTGGTTTATCAGGATGTAATCCCATCATAAGTCAAGGAGTATATGTACTTGATAAAAATGAATATGTGCGTGTGTGTGTGTGTGTGTATATATATATACATATATATATACATATATATATACATATATATGTATATATATATACTATATATATATACATATATATATATGTATATATATATACATGTATATATATACATATATACACACACATACACACATACATATATTTGGAAGAATACTGAAAGTCTGACAAATACCATCAATAACTTGACCTAACTGGCAGTTTCTTTTATCAATATGTAATGTTCTTCTATATCTACTATAATACCCTCTCTCTTTGTCTGATATAATATGCCACTCCAGCATTCTTATGGTTAGTGTTTGTATTATGTAGATTTTTACACTTTTATTTTTAAATTCGTATATCTTTATGTTTATAATATCTTTCTTGTATATATAATCACACTGAGGCTTGGTTTATATCCAATCTTCAAATCTTAAACATTTCTGTTATTTTTAGACTATTTTCCTTTATTATATTATTTATATGGCTGGTTTTCATTTCACCAGATTGTTATTTGTTTCATTTGTCATATCTATTCTTTATCCTTATTCAACTCTTGTCCTGTCTTCCTTTTTTAGTATTTCCTATTTTAGTATTTTATTTTATTCCCACTATTGGAGGACTGGGTCAATTTGGTTAATAATATGTTCAAGTGTTCTATAGTCTTTCTAAACTTTTGTCTGCTTGTTTTATTAATTACTGGAAGAGGAATGTTGAAATCCCCAATAATGATGGAAATTACAGATTTGTCCATTTCTCTTTTGAGTTCTATTTGGGTTTTCCCTCCATATGTTTTGAAACTCTGTTATTGGTGTGCAAACATTTAGGATTGTTACGTCTTTTTGATAAATTGACTCTTTTATCATTATTCACTGTCTCTCTTTATGTTTGATAATACAACCAGTTTTGAAGAACACTTTATATGTCAGAATAGCAAATATACATATCAGTTTCCTTATACTTACTGTCACATGACTTATCTGTTTGATCCTTTTATGTTTGTAGATTTATTTGGGCACATTTTGTCCTATTGTGTGTATTTCCCTATGTAGTTTATTTGCTGTCTTTTGGGGGGTAAGGGAAATGTATTTTTTCTTATTCAAAAAGGTCTGCATTTTCCTTCCAACATTTAGTTTACATCTGTGCCTTTACATGGTACCCTTAAGTATTCTGTATTGATTTTCTTCTATAAGCAAAATGAAAATTAACTAAAAATCCTTCTTACCTTTGTCCTCTCTCTTTCAGGCATTTAAATTGTAGCAATATTCTTTTACTTCCTTTTAATTTGTATAAGGTAATATAATAAGGAAAGTAGAAGAGACTTTTCTACTTTCCATATATTGCCTTCTTCTCCCCTCGTTTTTTAATAGTTGCATCATGGATATGTTTTTAGAGTATGTGCCCTTTAAATATTATACTGTCTTCCTTATATCCATAAGTTAGTCTTAATTCTGCAGGTTAATATATATACATACACAGTTCTCACTACCAGAATTTATACAGACACTTTCCAGTCAATTTTGTTTTCTGAAGTTCAGTGTCTTCATTTTGAAAGTTAGTACTTATGAAATCAACATTTCTTTATTTTCTCAATTATTTTAGCAGCCTGCTGTTTTTAACACGTGAAGGTCAGTTTAGCTAGATATAAAATCCTTAGCTTACATTATTCTATCTTTAAGTATCTTAAAAATGGTTTTCCATATCCTTACACCAACATGATGACATCAAAGTGTGATGATTTACTTTTCTTTCTCTTATTAGTGACTTGGACTTTAAGAATGATTTCGTAAGTATTTTTTTCTGTATTTTAAAACATAAGGTTTTAATAAATTTTTTCTCAAATTATCTTGTTACTATTTGCTTTCCAAGGTACATTACACATTCTTTCAATACATAGGTTCAACATGTTTTATTGTACAATTTTTTTCTTAAATTTTATGATTTGTTTTGTCTTGTTGTTTTGTGTTCTTACAGGTGGTATCATTTCATAATATGTTTTATCTCCTTGCCAATCTTCCATGTCTATCATTTCTTCATTAATACTTTTGTTTTAATTCTTTTAAAATGTTTGCATATTCCATTTTTGGTTTCTCTTAAGACATTACCCAATGTATTTGTTGCTTGTTTTTTGGAATTGTGTTTGAGGGTTTATTTTCTAAATGACTTTATATTTTATTTTAAATTCTTTTATGAGTTTTGTCACATCACCTTAGAAATCTTCCTTTTCTCCAACCATCTTTTTTCTCTTGTCTGTGTTTATCTAAGTCTGATTGATTGATTATCTTACCACTTCTATTTTCTTATGTCCTTTTAGGTCATATTGAAACACTCGTTTTTCATTATTTGTAGGAATTTTGTTCTAATCATTATTATGTTCTTCCTTATAACTATAGATGGGATTTTACTTTAATCATTTTATCTTGCTTATATTTTAGCAAGATAGGTTTTCCTACACTAATAATAGAGGAAACTGGGCAAGAATAGCTTCAATAGTGTTGTGTATTAGTATCAATATTGTGAAGGTTTCAAAAATATGGTATGAGCATTTTTGAGATCTGTCTCGTTTGCTCCCTTGTTCCATCTTTTCTGGACATTTTCTTTCCTTTGCTCTAATTCTTTTCAAGGCATATTCTAGTCTCAGCAATATTTCTATATTGCAGGGCTTGGTACTGGAAAAGAGCATCAGTTGGTTAGTACGACAGTTCACTTGCCCAGGCTGAACCATAACACCCAAACTTTCTATAATCTTTCTACATTCATTTCTAAATTGAATCATTGACACCTCTTCTTAGTTTACACTGCTTTCCTGAAATTGGCTCACTGAACTTCCCATGCTAACTGGGATTTTGAGGTTCATTTCCTATTCAGAGTCCCTTTTCTTTTCTGTCATTCCTCCTGCATAGCTATTAATAATAAGTAAATTATTGTTTTCGTTGTATTGGCTGGCACATTTACATTTTGGCTTCTTAGGATTTAAACATTTTCTTGTAGATATTGATTATTCTTTTTTTTATTTTTTTTTATTTTTTTGGTGGAGGGTGTCAAATTTATACCACTGCTGCTAAAACTTACCCCAAATGCTCTGTTTTGTGTTTTGTCTGTATGTCTCTATGTATTTAAATTCTATCATAGCAAAATGTTCATCTGATTTTACAGTCTTTGGATTTCCTTTGAGGTTTTCTTCTCGCCAATATCTGAGTGTATATTAAAGTGTGTGTTAAAGGTGAAGCTCATTAGTGTTGAAGAAATGTAATCAGATTTAATCATGGAAAAATAAGCAGGATTAGTAAGGCATACCATCCTTTGGTATCTATAATTTCATAATATATTTTATCCTCTGGCCAATCTTCTATGTCTATCATTTCTTCATCAATACTTTTGCTTTAATTCTTTCAAAATGTTTGCCTATTCCATTTTCTGTTTGTCTTAAGACATTACCCAGTGACATTTCTATACATGTATGCATTGTATAATGATCAAATTGGTGTCATTAGCGTATTTATCACCTCAAATATTTATCCACTCATTGTGGTGGGAACATTCAAATTTCTCTTTTAACTTTTCAAAATATACAATACATTATTGTTAATTATAGTCACCCTTCTATGCAAAAGAACACCAGAACTTATTGCTTTCTTGAAGCGAATTGATAGGCAGGCAATTTATGGCTACAAACCCCCCAAAATTGTCCTCTTAAAATGTTTATTAATTTTTCAATATAGTATATTTTCAATATATTATATTTAATATACTATATTCAATTTTTCAATATAGTGTATGTTTGCATCTTATTTTTTGTTAAAATTGCATCTGAAAGAATAACTCACACAATATTAAATATTATATTTTACTTTTTAAAATAGCACAGTTGTTATTCTAATAATCTCCTTAACATTTCACAATATTAATATTTTATTTATGGTCTCCAATGCCAGGTTAGAGGTGAAGAAATGATTTAATTTAAAAAGCTTGAAAAACAAACTCATAAGCAGGTGTGACATTTCCATTGCTGAAGATATTTTGTTGATTTATAGAATCATCATGAATGAGGGTCACAAACAACACTTCCTTTATAGACACTTCTCCAGGAAAGGTTAAAGCTTGCATAAAACAGTTCAGAATATTCTTAGTCTGAGGAAAGGTAACCCTCTGGTATCTTTGTTATATCTCTCAACTGTGTTTTATCTTTGCTCATTATTCATGCTTTGCATGTACAACAAGTTGGCCTTGTCTCCTTCACTGTTCACTCCTCACAGCCAGTGGAATGTCTCCTAGGAGTTGAGGTTTGGTATCTCATCAGATTAACCAGTATGATGTTATTAGATTTTATTTGCATTATTAAGAATAATGAGTGGAAAATCTATTACACTTAACGATCAAACTATAATCATGTTTTTAATAAATACCCTAGCTATAGTTCATCCAAACCAAAGGAGAAGAAAACACATCTCAGGGATTATATAATCCGTAATATCTTGGTGTTACCAAGGGTAGCTTTCCATATAGGCTTTGAAAATAAGATGAGAGAAAATAGAGAGTCTTTTCTAATGTCCTCAGTCATCCCTAATGGAAGTAAAATGTAGTTTCTTGGAATTTTTGTGAAAATTATAAATAAAAATTTCTCAGTGATAGCATTTGCCCTAGAATTCTTGAATCAGTATAATCTTTAACCAGTAAATTCATTAAATACTTGTTGACTACATTCAATAATAATAATGCCCCGACACAGCTAGGTTTTAAAATATCAAAGTCAGAATTTCAAAGTTAGAGAATATCCTTTTATTTATTTAGAACTTTTCAAACACTGTCTCATCATTACAGCATCAAAATGAACTTGTAAGGTAATAGAAAAAAAATATTTATAACACAAAGATGTAAAAACTGAGGCACTACACAGTCACTCTTTGACCTTGAGCAATAATAAACACAGTGAAAGTGCAGCCCCAGTTTGTCCCCTCTGCCATGTTGCTAACTGATATCAGCAATCACTCTGATCCACACACACTGAGGAACAAAGGCACATACCTCAAGCTTTCAATCCTCAACAGAGGTCTGTGACCTTCTGCCCATCTAAATAAAATCTGCTGCCTTTGCCTCTTTACAATATTATCTATAAATCCCTCATGTTTTCTGATTACAATATGATAGATAGCTTAAAGAGATAATCCATTCTGTTTTACTACTTTACAAAACAACATTTTATGAGTCTAGAGAATTAGAAAATGTTTTGCCACTAAATGTTTTGGCAGACAGAAAGGTGGAAATGGAGTAAATTGCCTAATTAGAGGAACAGAGGTTTGCAGACTCAACACTAAAGTTTTAATGACAGGGTCTCACTGGGGTCACTCCTCTGATTATAGGCTGTTTTCCTATTTTCCAGATTACTTTTAATTCAAAATAAGTGAAACTGAGAATCATGTTCTGATAAATTTATTAGCTTCCTTTTTGTTGGCTGTCCAAGTTTCAAGATCTGTAATGAGAGACATTCTTGAATAATTCTGCTTAGAAATATACAAGTAAAATAAGAGCTCCAGGCCAAGCCATATATTCCATGGGCAGAGGCATAGGCTTTTCACAAAATTACCACTCCCATTTGTCTTTTAATATAGTTATTTGTCAAAAATCGCATCAATCTCAGAGCATATAAATGAAAGTTAAAAAATTCTTTTATTACCTATTGTTTTGTTGTTTGTTTGCTTGCAAGGGATTCAGAAAAGGGGGAACTCTGGAAAAAGATCTTGGAGAAAAGTCTATGGAATATGACTGAGAAGTAACGTATGCTTTTCGCGACTCCATTTGTTGCTTCTGGAGAAGGTAAGGATTTATGTAATGAGGAGGCTTAGGATGGTCATCTCAGTTCAATCACACACTGAGAAATATGAAGGATTTTTTTTTCAGTGCTTAAGGTTACAAGCCAGATAGCATTAAGCATAGTAGCCACATATAACACCAACCAATCAGCCCTGAAAATAATCCCATAAACCATGGAAGAGGCAAGGAAGGGAAGAAGATCGGTCAATTTTAAGAATAGCAAGTTGATCAAAATAAATTTTAACATTAATAAAGACAAAGTTTTGCATTTCCGCTTTTCTTTACTTTTTTTTCACTTTTTTTCCCTTAAATACACTTAAACTGCAATTATAATGTTAACTAAGAGAAACTTCATTGGACATTGCATGGGCTGGAAAATTTGGAGCTTGGGTTTCACAAACAGTGTATAGTAGATTATAACATACCATTTTCTGTTCAGTGCATATGTATTGATTTCCTAGATCCCACCATTGATTCCAGTTAAGCCATTCTCTTTGTACCCCCTGATATTTCCAATCATCAAGGCCTGCTGATACAATGATGATGAGTCACCTTCCTCCTAACTACCACCTCTGCTCCTTCTATCAAAATTAGCCCACCATCCCTCAGAATTAGTGATGGCAGGCTACTCTGGGAATCAATTTTATCTTAACACACTAAAGAGAGAAGACTATGCTTTGTCCCCGGTATTACTCCTTGTTTTTAGGTCAAGCATGTTCAGTCTAGATTGTACACAGCCCTGCAAAAATACAGAGACTTAGACACGAAGACACAGACAATTTTAAAGGACTTACATTCAGGTGCTATTTCCTAAAACTAATAGAACGTAATGTAATCTTAGCAGTTAATGAGGCTGAGATGGAAGGATTGCTTTATTCCAGGAGTTCTAGACCAGCCTGGCAATACAGTAAGAACCCATCTCTATAAAAAATTTTAAAATTAGCTGGCTGTGATGGTGTGTGCCTGTGGTGTCAGCTACTTGGGAGGCTGAGATGGGAGAATTGCTTGAGCCTGAGAGGTTGAGGCTGCAGTGAGCCATGATCATACCACTGCACTCTAGCCTGTGCAACATAGTGAGACCTTAACTCAAAAAATATATAAATGTATATTACTTTATTATAAAATTATCTATGGCAAATGAAATGTCAATAAAATTTAAGAAATGAAAGATGTTGTTTAATATTTTTATGGAAAGAAGAGTTTGCTAATGAATTTTTAAATGGCTGCTTGTGCATATAAAAGTGCTGTGGCAATCCCATTACTGGGTATATACCCAAAGGAATATAAATCATTCTATTACAAAGATACATGCATGCATGTTTTTATTGCAGCACTATCCACAATATCAAAGACATGGAATCAACCCAAATGCCCATCAATGACAGACTGGACAAGGTAAATGTGATACATACACACCATGGAACACTATGCAGCCATAAGAAGGAATCAGATCATGTCCTTTGCAGGGACATGGATGGAGCTGGAAGCCAGTATCCTCAGCAAACGAACACAGGAACAAAAAACCGAATACTGCCTGTCCTCTCTTATAAGTGGGAGCTGAACAATGAGAGCATATGAACACAAGGAGGGAACTAACACACACTGGGGCCTCTTATAGCGGGGAAGTGGAGGAAGAGCATCAGGATAAATAGCTAATGCATGCGGGGCTTAATACTTAGGTGATGGGTTGATAGGTTCAGCAAACCACCGTGGTACGTGTTTACCTGCATAACAAACCTGCATGTCCTGCACATGTATCCCAGAACTTAAAATAAAATAAAATAAAAAATTTAAAGCACTGTGGTGTTTAGATTCTACTGAAATTTAGAAGGAAAAGGTTCTAGGTAATTTTTTTAAGAGATAACATTTAAAATATGCCTGAAAAAAACATTATTTACTTTTTAAAAACATATGACAAAGTCTTAAAGACAATTTTTAAATACGTAAAGTGATCCAGACTTTTTCTAAATATTCCGTGAGTATACATAATCCAAAATGTGGAAACCTCTGTTCTAAGTAATGTTCATCTTCACAGAAGTTTTTTGATCTTCCTGAAGAATTCAATCCCTTAGTCTATCTTATTTTTCTCTCAATCCTTACCATTAACAGAATGCCTGGAAGATACTTGGTGCTCAAAAATACTTTCCAAGATAATAAATAGCATTATAAGCACAAGTTAGTCCTAAGCAAAACTGGAATTTCAGTTACTTACTTTCTGAAACATCTTTATATCATTTATAGATCACTTATTTGTTCACCATTGAATTCTAGGATATTGTTTGAAAATATGGGCTGGGCGCAGTGGCTCACGCCTATAATCCCAGAACTTTGGGATGCTGAGGCGGGCGGATCACCTGAGGTCAAGAGTTTGAAACCAGCCTGGCCAACATGGCAAAATCCCGTCTCTACTAAAGATACAAAAATTAGCCAGGCATAGCGGTGGGCATCTGTAATCGCAGCTATTCGGGAGGCTGAGGCAGGAGAATCACTTGAATCCAGGAGGTCGCAGGGAGCCGAGATTGGGCCATTGCACTCCAACCTGGGCAACAGACCAAGACTCTGTCAAAAAAAAAAAAAAAAAAGAAGAAAGAAAGAAAGAAAGAAAGAAAGAAAGAAAGAAAGAAAGAAAGAAAGAAAGAAAGAAAGAAAGAAAGAAAGAAAGAAAGAAAGAAAGAAGGAAAATGTATAGTTTTAATGGAACATAAATTAATGTGTCACTCAACCCAGGGACAGTTACATTCTACAAGGGAAATACTGAATTTCAGTAACAATTCCATTCCATTCATTACATACTACTTAAATTCCTACTATCTATCACTCTTTTTGTTAGAGGCTGATGATATGACAGTGAACAAGATAGTCATGGCCTTGCTTTCAAGGAAATGACTTTTTGCAAAAAGGATGGATGTTAAACCAGTAATGACAAGTATCATGAGGATTCAAAAGGAAAATAAAATGAGTAAGGAAGCATCAATGGAAAGGAAAAAACCTGACCTCTGAGATCAGGTATAGACACACTAGTGGAGTAATATCTTACAACAGGGTAGAAAAATCCAAATATGTATACAAACATCCTACTAAATAAATTATTAAAGTAATATATGAAAATGTATGTGTGTGCAAGGGCAACAGCTGGCGAAAACAAGAGTGAACTATTGAGCACTTACAATATTCAGAACTATGTATTAAGCTCTTCTGAAAATAAAAAGTCAAATATATTTGGGACCATCTTGTGTAACAAGTTGCATTAAAATCTGAAAGACAAATTACAGTTTATAAACTTTATCTCTCGAGGGCGGAGCAAGATGGTCAAACAGGAACAGCTCCAGTCTCCAACTCCCAGCGTGAGCGACACAGAAGACCGGTGATTTCTGCATTTTCAACTGAGGTACTGGGGTCATCTCACTAGGGAGTGCCGGACAATCGGTGCTGGTCAGCTGCTGCAGCCTGACCAGTGAGAGCTGAAGCAGGGCGAGGCATTGCCTCACCTGGAAGCGCAAGGGGGAAGGGGATCCGTTTTCCTAGCCAGGGTAACTGAGACACACAACACCTGGAAAATCGGGTAACTCCCACCCCAATACTGCGCTGTAAGCATACAGGCACACCAGAATATATCCCACACCTGGCCGGGAGGGTCCCACGCCCACGAAGCCTCCCTCACTGCTAACACAGCAGTCTGCCGCGATCTATCCGCAAGGCAGCAGCGAGGCTGGGGGAGGGGCGCCCGCCATTGCTGAGGCTTAAGTAGGTAAACAAAGCCGCTGGGAAGCTCGAACTGGGTGGAGCTCACAGCAGCTCAAGGAAGCCTGCCTGTCTCTGTAGTCTCCACCTCTGGGGACAGCGCACAGCTGAAGACCAACAGGGGAAGTAGCGGGAGCCGGTGCACACGCGAACTACTCTGTCTGATAGCTTTGGGGAGAGCCGCGGATCTCCCAACGCAGAGGTTGAGATCTGAGAACGGACAGACTGCCTGCTCAGGTGTGTCCCTGACCCCTGAGTAGCCTAGCTGGGAGAAATCCCCCACTAGGGGCAGTCTGACACCCCACACCTCACAAGGTGGAGTACACCCCTGAGAGGAAACTTCCAAAGGAAGAATCAGACAGGTACACTCGCTGTTCAGCAATATTCTATCTTCGGCAACCTCTGCTGCTGATACCCAGGCAAACAGGGTCTGGAGTGGACCTCAAGCAATCTCCAACAGACCAACAGACAGTCCTTCTGACTGTCAGAAGGAAAACTATCAAACAGGAAGGACACCTATACCAAAACCCCATCAGTACGTCACCACCATCAAAGACCAGAGACAGATAAAACCACAAAGATGGGGAAGAAGCAGGGCAGAAAAGCTGGAAATTCAAAAAATAAGAGCGCATCTCCCCCTGCAAAGGAGCGCAGCCCATCGCCAGCAATGGATCAAAGCTGGTCAGAGAATGACTTGGACGAGAGGAGAGAAGAAGGCTTCAGTCCATCAAACTTATCAGAGCTAAAGGAGGAATTACGTACCCAGCGCAAAGAAACTAAAAATCTTGAAAAAAGAGTGGAAGAATTGACAGCTAGACTCATTAATGCAGAGAAGATCATAAACGAAATGACAGAGATGAAAACCATGACACGAGAAATACGTGACAAATGCACAAGCTTCAGTAACCGACTCGATCAACTGGAAGAAAGAGTATCAGCGATTGAAGATCAAATGAATGAAATGAAGCGAGAAGAGAAACCAAAAGAAAAAAGAAGAAAAAGAAATGAGCAAAGCCTGCAAGAAGTATGGGATTACGTAAAAAGACCAAATCTACGCCTGATTGGGGTGCCTGAAAGTGAGGGGGAAAATGGAACCAAGTTGGAAAACACTCTTCAGGATATCATCCAGGAGAACTTCCCCAACCTAGTAGGGCAGGCCAACATTCAAATTCAGGAAATACAGAGAACGCCACAAAGATACTCCTCCAGAAGAGCAACTCCAAGACACATAATTGCCAGATTCACCAAAGTTGAAATGAAGGAAAAAATCTTAAGGGCAGCCAGAGAGAAAGGTCGGGTTACCCACAAAGGGAAGCCCATCAGACTAACAGCAGATCTCTCGGCAGAAACTCTACAAGCCAGAAGAGAGTGGGGGCCAATATTCAACGTTCTTAAAGAAAAGAATTTTCAACCCAGAATTTCATATCCAGCCAAACTAAGTTTCATCAGTGAAGGAGAAATAAAATCCTTTACAGATAAGCAAATGCTTAGAGATTTTGTCACCACCAGGCCTGCCTTACAAGAGACCCTGAAGGAAGCCCTAAACATGGAAAGGAACAACCGGTACCAGCCATTGCAAAAACATGCCAAAATGTAAAGACCATCGAGGCTAGGAAGAAACTGCATCAACTAACGAGCAAAATAACCAGTTAATATCATAATGGCAGGATCAAGTTCACACATAACAATATTAACCTTAAATGTTAATGGACTAAATGCTCCAATTAAAAGACACAGACTGGCAAACTGGATAAAGAGTCAAGACCCATCAGTCTGCTGTATTCAGGAGACCCATCTCACATGCAGAGACATACATAGGCTCAAAATAAAGGGATGGAGGAAGATCTACCAAGCAAATGGAGAACAAAAAAAAGCAGGGGTTGCAATCCTAGTCTCTCATAAAACAGACTTTAAACCATCAAAGATCAAAAGAGACAAAGAAGGCCATTACATAATGGTAAAGGGATCAATTCAACAGGAAGAGCTAACTCTCCTAAATATATATGCACCCAATACAGGAGCACCTAGATTCATAAAGCAAGTCCTTAGAGACTTACAAAGAGACTTAGACTCCCATACAATAATAATGGGAGACTTCAACACTCCGCTGTCAACATTAGACAGATCAACGAGACAGAAAGTTAACAAGGATATCCAGGAATTGAACTCATCTCTGCACCAAGCGGACCTAATAGACATCTATAGAACTCTCCACCCCAAATCAACAGAATATACATTCTTCTCAGCACCACACCGCACTTATTCCAAAATTGACCACATAATTGGAAGTAAAGCACTCCTCAGCAAATGTAAAAGAACAGAAATTATAACAAACTGTCTCTCAGACCACAGTGCAATCAAACTAGAACTCAGGACTAAGAAACTCAATCAAAACCGCTCAACTACATGGAAACTGAACAACCTGCTCCTGAATGACTACTGGGTACATAACGAAATGAAAGCGGAAATAAAGATGTTCTTTGAAACCAATGAGAACAAAGATACAACATACCAGAATCTCTGGGACACATTTAAAGCAGTGTGTAGAGGGAAATTTATAGCACTAAATGCCCACAAGAGAAAGCAGGAAAGATCTAAAATTGACACTCTAACAACACAATTAAAAGAACTAGAGAGGCAAGAGCAATCACATTCAAAAGCTAGCAGAAGGCAAGAAATAACTAAGATCAGAGCCGAACTGAAGGAGATAGAGACACAAAAAACCCTCCAAAAAATCAATGAATCCAGGAGTTGGTTTTTTGAAAAGATCAACAAAATTGACAGACCGCTAGCAAGGCTAATAAAGAAGAAAAGAGAGAGGAATCAAATAGATGCAATAAAAAATGATAAAGGGGATATCACCACTGACCCCACAGAAATACAAACTACCATCAGAGAATACTATAAACGCCTCTACGCAAATCAACTAGAAAATCTAGAAGAAATGGATAATTTCCTGGACACTTACACTCTCCCAAGGCTAAACCAGGAAGAAGTTGAATCCCTGAATAGACCAAGAGCAGGCTCTGAAATTGAGGCAACAATTAATAGCCTACCCACCAAAAAAAGTCCAGGACCAGATGGATTCACAGCTGAATTCTACCAGAGGTACAAGGAGGAGCTGGTACCATTCCTTCTGAAACTATTCCAATCCATAGAAAAAGAGGGAATCCTCCCTAACTCATTTTATGAGGCCAACATCATCCTGATACCAAAGCCTGGCAGAGACACAACAAAAAAAGAGAATTTTAGACCAATATCCCTGATGAACATTGATGCAAAAATTCTCAATAAAATACTGGCAAACCGGATTCAGCAGCACATCACAAAGCTTATCCACCATGATCAAGTGGGCTTCATCCCTGGGATGCAAGGCTGGTTCAACATTCGCAAATCAATAAACGTAATCCAGCATATAAACAGAACCAAAGACAAGAACCACATGATTGTCTCAATAGATGCAGAAAAGGCTTTTGACAAAATTCAACAGCCCTTCATGCTAAAAATGCTCAATAAATTCGGTATTGATGGAACGTACCTCAAAATAATAAGAGCTATTTATGACAAACCCACAGCTAATATCATAATGGGCAAAAACTGGAAAAATTCCCTTTGAAAACTGGCACAAGACAGGGATGCCCTCTCTCACCACTCCTATTCAACATAGTGTTGGAAGTTCTGGCTAGAGCAATCAGGCAAGAGAAAGAAATCAAGGGTATCCAGTTAGGAAAAGAAGAAGTCAAATTGTCCCTGTTTGCAGATGACATGATTGTATATTTAGAAATCCCCATCGTCTCAGCCCAAAATCTCCTTAAGCTGATAAGCAACTTCAGCAAAGTCTCAGGATACAAAATTAATGTGCAAAAATCACAAGCATTCTTATACACCAGCAACAGACAAGCAGAGAGCCAAATCAGGAATGAACTTCCATTCACAATTGCTTCAAAGAGAATCAAATACCTAGGAATCCAGCTTACAAGGGATGTAAAGGACCTCTTCAAGGAGAACTGCAAACCACTGCTCAGTGAAATAAAAGAGGACACAAACAAATGGAAGAACATACCATGCTCATGGATAGGAAGAATCAATATCGTGAAAATGGCCATACTCCCCAAGGTTATTTATAGATTCAATGCCATCCCCATCAAGCTACCAATGAGTTTCTTCACAGAATTGGAAAAAAACGGCTTTAAAGTTCATATGGAACCAAAAAAGAGCCCGCATTGCCAAGACAATCCTAAGTCAAAAGGACAAAGCTGGAGGCGTCACGCTACCTGACTTCAAACTATACTACAAGGCTACAGTAACCAAAACAGCATGGTACTGGTACCAAAACAGAGATATAGACCAATGGAACAGAACAGAGTCCTCAGAAATAATACCACACATCTACAGCCATCTGATCTTTAACAAACCTGAGAGAAACAAGAAATGGGGAAAGGATTCCCTATTTAATAAATGGTGCTGGGAAAATTGGCTAGCCATAAGTAGAAAGCTGAAACTGGATCCTTTCCTTACCCCTTATACGAAGATTAATTCAAGATGGATTAGAGACTTAAATGTTAGACCTAATACCATAAAAACCCTAGAAGAAAATCTAGGTAGTACCATTCAGGACATAGGCATGGGCAAGGACTTCATGTCTAAAACACCAAAAGCAATGGCAGCAAAAGCAAAAATTGACAAATGGGATCTAATTAAACTAAAGAGCTTTTGCACAGCAAAAGAAACTACGATCAGAGTGAACAGGCAACCTACAGAATGGGAGAAAATTTTTGCAACCTACTCATCTGACAAAGGGCTAATATCCAGAATCTACAAAGAACTCAAACAAATATACGAGAAAAAAACAAACAACCCCATCAAAAAGTGGGCAAAGGATATGAACAGACATTTCTCAAAAGAAGATATTCATACAGCCAACAGACACATGAAAAAATGCTCATCGTCACTCGCCATCAGAGAAATGCAAATCAAAACCACAATGAGATACCATCTCACACCAGTTAGAATGGCAATCATTAAGAAGTCAGGAAACAACAGGTGTTGGAGAGGATGTGGAGAAATAGGAACACTTTTACACTGTTGGTGGGATTGTAAACTAGTTCAACCATTATGGAAAACAGTATGGCAATTCCTCAAGGATCTAGAACTAGATGTACCATATGACCCAGCCATCCCACTACTGGGTATATACCCAAAGGATTATAAATTATTCTACTACAAAGACACATGTACACGTATGTTTATTGCGGCACTATTCACAATAGCAAAGACTTGGAATCAACCCAAATGTCCATCTGTGACAGACTGGATTAAGAAAATGTGGCACATATACACCGTGGAATACTATGCAGCCATAAAAAAGGATGAGTTTGCGTCCTTTGTAGGGACATGGATGCAGCTGGAAACCATCATTCTTAGCAAACTATCACAAGAAGAGAAAACCAAACACCGCATGTTCTCACTCATAGGTGGGAACTGAACAATGAGATCACTTGGACTCGGGAAGGGGAACATCACACACTGGGGTCTATCATGGGGAGGGGGGAGGTGGGAGGAGGGAGGGATTGCATTGGGGAGTTATACATGATATAAATGATGAATTGATGGGTGCTGACGAGTTGATGGGTGCAGCACACCAACATGGCATAAGTATACATATGTAACAAACCTGCACGTTATGCACATGTACCCTAGAACTTAAAGTATAATAAAAAAATAAAAAATAAAAAAATAAACTTTATCTCTCAATGGAACACATTTCCAGTTATTTTAAATAAATGATATATATATAATTGATGATATATGATACATATCATATTTTATGTGATGATATATATTTTATACAATGATAATACATCATATATATCAACATATCCATTATCAGTTATATATATATATATTTTAAAGAGTTCCTAAGACTTCTTAAAATATTCAACATTTGCCTACAATATGTAATTATAGCTTCAGTGAATAACAACATTTATTTAAAATTGTAAAGCATCAAAAGCTCACCTTTAATTCAGTCATCTTCTCTCCTCTTCCTCCAGCAGCTATTCCATATTTTCTATCCATGCGAAACAAATATAATAATATAAGGACCAGGGTCATTGTAGTGCAATAGATCTAGCTTTGATTTCCTGTTCCAACAATTCTGACTGCAGTCTTAGAAAAGTTACTTAACCTCTCACCTGAATATCATCAGGGCAGAATAAGCAAACATTACTGTTAATATATTCATCTTATAATTGTCACCAAACACGTGAAATCCTTTACCCTTATGTGTTTTTAATATCAATATATACTATTCTATATTATTATTTTTGCCTAAATCAATATGTTTTTGCATTTTAATCCTGAAGTACAAGAGCAGAATTAGAAATTTTTCCACAAGTTAAAAGATGGCACACAGCTAAGGGTGTAGGTTGATAGAGATTTGGAAAAGATTAGGACAGTCTAAAGTGGAATTTCTAAACACAAATTATAAAGATTTTTGGTAATTGTGCCACTTTCAAAAATCAAGTTTGCATGTATGATAGAGATATTCAGTACACACATACACACATTCATACATACACACATTCATACATACACACATTCACACATACACACATTCACACATACACACATTCACACATACACACATTCACACATACACACATTCACACATACACACATTCACACATACACACATTCACACATACACACATTCACACATACACACATTCACACATACACACATTCACACATTCACACATACACACATTCACACATACACACATTCACACATACACACATTCACACATACACACATTCACACATACACACATTCACACATACACACATTCACACATACACACATTCACACATACACACATTCACACATACACACATTCACACATACACACATTCATATATACACACATTCACACATACACACATTCACACATACACACATTCACACATACACACATTCACACATTCACACATACACACATTCACACATTCACACATACACACATTCACACATTCACACATACACACATTCACACATTCACACATACACACATTCACACATTCACACATACACACATTCATACATACACAGAATTGAGAGTGGACAAGGTTCAAACATTTGTTTTCAGTCTTGCTGACCAATTTGATAATTTCCTCTCATTTCTTTACAGCCTTGGATGATATTAGTAGTTTTATTTTCTTTCCTGGTTTATTATTTTTGATAACCTGAAATAGCTCTGGGGGAAGAAAATGGTAAGGAGAACCTCATTTCTGATAGTATAGTTTCCTTCTAACTAAAATGAAACCTATTGCTCAAGTCCCAGAGATAGCACAAACACAGAAACTTAACTTCCTGAGGTGACTCAATGCAGCAGCTAATTCATTTTCAGACTTGTGGTGGTGCAATGTAAAGAAGCTTGCCAGAAACTTAAAGTGACCCTTAAAAAACTCAGCATGTGTGATCTGGGAAAACTATCGCCCTTACGAGATTTCAGTTGCTTCACCTCATACTTTTTATTTATACAATTACTTAGAGGACAGGAATAGTAGGACAATTTTTAATCATGGCAAAAAGTAGCAGTAGCATTAAAAAGTAAGTTATCTGTAAAACAGAAAGGTGGCCTGGATTTATGGAAAAATAGTTGGAGGATGAAGATATTATTTTTCTGAAGTATCAGCTGAAGCCCATCTGTGCACCACTGTCTGATAATGTCTTAATTCTTAACCTTATTATCAAAAGCTCTCAGCAAAGATCATCAAACAAACAAACCAGCCATTTGTTAGAGACAGATATTAGGAAAAATATGCATGAGTCACAGCATTGTTCTCTCCCTGTCCAGAGGAGTAGAATGTACACATTCTTCTAAACAATATATATTAAAGTAATAAAGTCACTCATCCCAGAAAATGTTTTACCTCTTTTTCTCAATTTCTATTAGGCTTATTCATCTCTTACTGAGTATTTCATTTTCAATGTAAAAAAAATTCTTGAAATGGAATGACAAAATAACAAAGATCTATTTTTACAACGAGGGGAAGACCATTCAGATTTGTTGTATTCGTTTTCTAAACACTTTTTCTTTTTTTGGTAAATATTGGATAGAAATCACATAGAAAAAAAAAGACTTAAGAAAGAAGTTTTAATTATGGAACACACAAGATTCCTAACTACACAGAGTTCCTTTGTTTGGAGTAATTTAACACTCTTTCATGCACAATTCAGGAATTAGTCACCTGAGGACAAGAATGCAAAGTGCTTATGGTTCTTACAGAGTATCTCCCTTTGGGGTGTATTGACAAATGTTGCCTGCCAGTAAGCAGCTATGTGATAAGATTCCCTGAGATTTCTAATATCAGAAAACCCATGATAGCACAGCCTGAAAACATGAGAATACACAAAGAAGGAAAGCACTTATTTTTGCCTATTGGAAAGGAGGCGACTGATAATTTGATTAAGTGTTCCCACCGCAATTAATATTACATGACATTGATAATGAACAACTATCTTAAAGAGGTTTTAAAAAATTGAAGTCTCAGAATACAACCCATGGAACTCTTTCATGGAACTACTAAACCCCTTCTGCCAAAGATAATGATATTTACTCATTCATTCAATCTTTCATTCATTTACATATCAATTTATTGAGTACTAGGTATGTATTAAGCACTATTTCAGGAACTGGGATACATCAGTGGAAAAGACAGGCAAGCGGTGTCTTGGTTCATTCAGGCTGCTATCATAAAACATCTTAGACTAGGTAATTTATCAACAATAGAAACTGATTGCTCCCAGGTCTGGAAGCTGGGAAGTCCAAGATCAGAGCACCAGTAGATTCAGTATCTGGTAAGCACTGTTTCAGAGATAGTGCCTTCTTGCTGCATCCTCATATGGTAGAAGAAGAAGGGTTGAACAAACTATCTCAGGCATCTTTTATAAGGGCACTAATCTTATTCATGATGGCAGAGTCCTCATGACCTGATCATCTCCCAAAGGCCTTATCTCTTAATACCACATTGGGGATTAAGTTTTAACATATGAACTTGGGAGGACACATTCAGACTACAGCAATTCCATAATTGAACATCCCAAGTTCATGTCCTTCTCACACGCAAAATACATTTATTCCATCCCATCACCCCAACATCTTAACTCATTTCAATATTAAATTCAAAGTCTAAAGTCCAGAGTTTCATCTAAATATAATCTAAATCAGATTTGGGTGGGACTCAAGGTACGATTCATCCTGACACAATTTGTTCTCCAGCTGGAACTCATGAAACCCAACAAGTAATGTGCTTCCAAAATATAATTGTGGGACAAAGGACAGGCCTAGGATAGACGTTCCCATTCCAAAAGGGAGAAATAGAAAAGAAGAAAAGGGTAATAGATCTCAAGTAGGTCCAAAATCCAGCAAAGCAAATAACATTAAATCTTAAAACTTGAGAGTATGTCTTGTCTTTAACTCTATGTCTTGCTTTCCAGACAAATTGGAGCAGGGTTTGGTCCCTAAGACTCCAGACAGTCCCATTTCCTTGGTATGACAGGTTGATGTCAGGTGCCTGTGGCTCTTCCAGGCTAAAGTTGCATGCTGGTGGCACTATTCTGGAGTTTTGGAGGCAGCTCCACTTCCCACTGATCCACCAGATATTGTCAAAGTAGGGATTCTCTGTGGTGACCTTGCACACTAGTGACAGCACCACTAGATATTTCCCTAGTTGGGGAGCTCTGCAATAATCCTACCCCTGTGGATATTCTCTCTCTGGGTCCTGAGGTTCTCCAGGGCATCCTTTGAAATCTAGGTGGAGGCAAATATACCCCTACAGTTCTTGCACTATGTACACTGGAAGAGTTGGCACCATGTGGAGGTAGCCAAGTTTTATCACCTCTTCCCCCTAGAGGGACAGCTACTGTGGCTCACGCCACACCTGGGCCCACTGGAGCCACACCTGGGGTGGTTGGGCAGGGAGTACTGCACCTGAATTCAGGGAGCAGAGACTTGAGTCAGTGCTTGACAGTTAGCCCTGAGGTCCCACAGGCACTCTACGCCCCTTGTTTGAAGTCATTCTGTTCTCAGCGTTTTGGAACTTTGACTCTGTGATGAGAATGGCAGCCCTAAAGATCTCCAAAATGCCCTCAGGATAACTTTTCAATTGTCTTGATGAATAGCATACTGAATACTGATCTCTTTATCCACACGCTTGGTGTACTCTTCCAAACATTCCTTCTTGTTTCTTAGAAGATAGGCTGAGAAGGCTGAGGATTTTCCAAATCTTTAAGTTCTGCTTCCCTTTCGCTTATAAGTTATGTCCTTAAATTACCTCTCTCTTCTTACATTTTACTATAAGCAGTCAAGAGAAGTCATGCTGCTCCTTCAACATTTTGCTTAGATATTTCTTCTGCCAAATATCCCATTTCATCACTCAAGTTTCTCCTTCCACAAAACACAAGGACACAAACACAATCAGCCAAATTATTTGTCATTCTAAAACAATAATTGCCTTTCCTTCAGTTTCCAATAATTTGTTCCACATTTCCATCTGAAACCTTATCAAAACAGCCTTTACTGTTCATGTTTCTACCTCTTAGTTAATCTCTAGAATACCGAGGGTTTCTCTACAGCTCTCTTTTTATTCTAAGCCCCCACCAGATTTGCCTTTTACAGTCTGTTCACATCAATATGGGCTTTCTCTAGCATGTACTCCAAAATTCTTTCCAACAGGTAATTTATCAATTACCCTGTTCCAAAGCCACCTCCACACATATATATATATATATATATATATATATATATATATAGCAACATCCCCACTTCTCAGTAGCAATTTCTTAGACCATTTTGGGCTGCTATAACAAAATACCTTAGACTGGGTAATTTGTAAACAAGAGAAATGTAATTCTCTCTCAGTTCTGGAGGCTTGAAAGTCCAAGATCACGATGACAGCAGATTTGGTGAGGGCTTCTTTATAAATCCTACTTTCTTGCTTCATCCTCACATGGTCAAAGGGGAAGCAATAAACAAGCTCTTTCAGACCTACTATATAAGGACATTAATCCCCTCATGACTGAATCATTTCCCAAAGGCCACCTCTTAGTATCATATTGAGGATTAAGCCTCAACAACAAATTTGGAGAGAGGGAGGGGCACATTCAGACCATAGTGGAGGGGAATAAGAAAGAAATAATATAGATATATTAACATCTAAATGAACAAGATAATTTTAAATAATTATTAGTGTTGTGAAGACTATGAAAACATTAGGAAAAGAAAGTAAATATTTAATATTTACTTTGCATCTGGGGCACTTTCTGAGCAGGTAAAACTGGAGTCTGAAACGTGAATAACCTCAAGGAACCTGACACAGAAAGAAGGTGATTGGGAAAAAGCTAGGAAGAAAAAAAAGGAGCTAAGTGTGTTTGGGAAAAAGAAAGATGTTGTATGGCTGGAGTACAGGGGGTAAAGAGGATTAAGGGAGAGGTGAAGTTGGAGAGGTAGGTAGAATTCAAATGGTCAGAGACCTGAAAATCATAAGGAAATGCAGTTTAAAGTCTGGTAGTTTATAACTATAGAATCACAATAAAGAGAATTGCATGAATTTACTTATACATTAAAAAGAGTAGCCTGGCTAGAGAATGAAAAATGGATTATAGCCAACAAAGAGAAGCAATGAGAACAGTTGAGAGAAACTATAGCAAGATAGGTGAGAAAGAATGCAGTCTCTAACGGGGTGACAGCAGTGAATATGGTCATGAGCATGGCCATTCATAAAGGATGGTACATAGACTGAGAGACGATGCAGACGAAGAGCTCAATCAATGAATGACCTCTAGGTTTTTGGTTTGTGTAAATGAGTGGGTGGTGGGGCCATTGTATGAGACAGGTAGAACTAGGAAGAAAAAGATTTTGTTGGATAAAAACTAAAGACTTTCTATGTCAATATTAACTTTGACATGCACATTTGACATGCAAGCAGAGATTTCAAGTAAGAAGTTGGTTATACAAGTTTAGAACTGATATGAAGGTATGACTTAGAGAAACAAATGTGAAAGTCATAGACATAGAGCTGTTATTTAAAGCTATGGGACTGGATATTAATGTAAGAAGAGATAATAAAGGACCAAGACCAGGGATACTCTAACACTTACAGGGTGACCATAAACGGAGCAGAGCAAAGGAAGCTGAGAAGGAGTGCTGTTGTGAAAATCAAAAGAAAAGTGGTTAAAGTTGACAGCGAATAATTGCTGAACACCAAGAAGTCAATGAAGATGAGAACAGAAGATGGAAGGGACTGATGATTTTAATAAGAGCTGAATTGGTGGGGTTGTGGGAATATGTATTAGGGAATGGTGGTTAAGATATGGTGTTGTAACAAATACAACCCCAAATATCAGTGGCTTAACCCAATAAAGGTTTATTTGTTAAACATGCCATGTCCAGGGGTCAATCATTGAACTCTTATCCAGTTTGGCAGCCCTCACTCATCTTGTATAATGCCATTTTAAACATATGGTGTCCAAGTTTGTTACAGTAAAAGGAGAGAGAGAGAGAGAGAGAATGGCATATTGTTAAAGACCTTGTCTGAAATTTGTTTACATCATTTCCTTGCCCATTGACCAAAATCCAAAGACATGGCATTGGAAGTTGGAAAATGTAGAAGAGAACGTGAATGTCTGATGATCTCAAACAATGTCAACCAGTAACAGGGTAACAGCCTGATTTACTGAATTGAAGAGAGGATGAGCGGTGACAAGACAGAGAAAATAAAGACAATATAAATATCCTCCATCTCATAAAAGCCTTCCTTGAGTACCTCTTGCTCAAGCTATTAGCTCATCTGACATCTCCTTGGCACAAAGTTCTTTGAGCTATCAACTCTCAGCCTTGACAAAAATTTTGCTGTGTTATATGCAGATTATTTTCAAATAATTTTAAGTAATGTATTTGATATTGATATTGCTAAATTGTGTAGCTTGACATTGTCGTGTAATGAGCAATTAACGGCCAAAAACAGTGAATAAAATTTTCACTCTTATGTTTAGGTTTGAAACTATAATCAATGGTCCAAAAAGAAAATCAGAAACTGCATCAAAGAAAATATACAAAGCGTCGTACAAATTTTGTGGAGTTTTTGTTTTTTGGGTTTTTTCTTCAACATTTATTTCAGATGTAGGGGGTACACGTGCAGGTTTGTTACATGGGTTATACACTATTGGGGGGATTGTAAATTAGTTCAGACACTGTGGAAAGAAGTTTGGAGATTTCTCAAAGAACTTCAAATGAATTTTGAATGTGGTATTTGTTTCCAAAACAAACCTAAGGTCAATAAAGGGGAAGAGGATCAATATCTGTAAGTTCTTTCTATGTGTCAGGCATTTTAACTCACATGTTATATAAGCCACAGAATAATATTAATTACTCGGTAATAGAATCCCATCTGACAGATGAAATTGAAGCTCTAAGATCAAATACTAGTAAACAATGTTTGGAGTTTAAACTTAGCTAATCCTGTTTCCAAAATCCATGTTCTTTCCACCCTATTAAGGGTTGTATTAAAAGTTCCAATAAATCATGGTGTAGGGCTATTCTATTTTAAAATTATTATATCAAAAGCGTCTACAAAATAGTCTTTGAGGTAAAATTTTCTATTAAAGCTGTACATTAATTCTGATCATTACTTTTAACTTAAATTCCAGTCTTTCATCAATCAGTGGCTTTCAGAGAATCTGCATTAGGATATTTCACTTCACATTAAAATCAGCACGTCTAAAATTTGATCTTCCTCTTAAAAACTAGTCTTTCTCCACACTTTTTCATTTTTGGACTATGTCATCACTTTCTCTGTCAACTCACAGTTCAGTCTCTTGACCTGTTACAAGTTTTCCATTATTCTTATATGCATCTCTTCTCTGCTAGACTTCGACTCATTGAAAAAGGACTCCACGTCTTCTTCATCTTTTATGTCCATTATCTCTGCCATCACCTTGCTCATAGCATCTCCACAGCACATGTTTGTTGTTGCTGTAACCATAACACACCATAATGATGCCAGTATAGACAGAATAGAGAACAAAACTCTCACCTTTACATAACAACATTGAGGAGTCTAAGTATAACTCAGATGTCAACAAAGGCCTAGTGGTGAAACTGAACTTCTACATTCACCAGGAAGTAATGGGGTGGCAGAAATGTATCCAAGAAATCAGTTTTAAAAAATAGTTTGTAGAGACTGATAAATTGATTTAAAAGTTTACAGATAAAAGCAGAAGTTTATATGGAAAAGCAAGAATAGCCAATGCAATATTGAAGGAGATGAACAAAATCATAGTACTGACACTACACGACTCTAAGACTTACTATAAAGCTACAGGTGAAGAAAGAGAGATGTTCATGAAAGAATAGAGACATCTATTCCATGATTAATGGGACAACTGATTTTTGACAAAGAAAGAAAATGAAATTCAGTGGATAAAGGATAGTCATTTCAACAACTAGTGCTGGAAAAACTGTATATTCACATGCAAAAAAAACTGAATCGAGACACAGGCCTTACACCTTTCAAAAAATTAGGTCAAAATGGGTCAGAGACTTACATGTAACACAGAAAAGTATAAAACTCCTAGAAAATAACATAGGAAAAATATTAGGTGAACTTGGTTTTGTGATGAATTTTTAGATACAACACTAAGAGCATAATCATGAAAGATAAAATTCTTAAGCTGGACTTCATTAAAATTAAAAATGGCTCTGTGAAAGATAGTATTAGAATGAAAAGTCAAATGACAAATTGTGAGAAAATCTTGGCAAAACCCATATCTGATAAAGGGCTGATAACCGAAATATACAAAGAACTCTTCAAACTCAGCTGTAAGAAAACAAACAACTCAGTTAAAAATTAGCAAAACATCTGAAGAGACATCTCACCAAAGGAGGTATACAGATGGAAAATAAGCATATGAAAAGACACTCAACATTATATGTAATTAGAGAATTGCAAATTAAAAGAGTGAGACACCACTACATATCTATTAGAATGGCTAAGATAAAACACTAGCAATACCAAATGCTGGAAAGGATGTAGAACAACAGGAGCTCCAGTTCATCATTGGTGGGAATGCAAAATGGCACAGCCACTTTGAAAGACAGTTTACAAAACAAGCATACTCGCACCGTACAGTCTAACATTCACACTCTTTGGTACTTACCCTAATGAGTTGAAAACTTATGTCCACACAATACCCTGTACACAAGGGTTTTTAGTAGATTTATTCATAATTACTAAAACTTGGAAGAAACTAAGATGTCTTTCAATGCTTACACAAGCAATGGTACATTCACACTATGAAATAGAAGTATTGATACATTCAACAAACTGGATGAATCTTCAGATAATTATGATCAGTAAAAAATCACACATGTTGTATGATTCCATTTATGTAATATTCATGAAGTGACAAAAATATAAAACTAGAAAACATATTAGTGGTTGTCAAGGGTTAAAATGGGGCTAGGGCAGAGGGAAAGGCAGTCTGGCTATCAAAAGTTAACATGAGGACTCCTATGGTAATAGAAATGCTCTTTGTTGATAGTACCCATGTCAGTGTCCTGAGTGTTATATTGTACTACAGATTTGCTAGATGCTACCTTTGGGGGAAACTGGGTAAAAAACAGATAAGATTTCTGTATTATTTCTTATTACTGTAAGCCTACAATTATCTCAAACCAAAAATGTTTAATAAAAAATTAAACATGTGAGAGAACAGATGCCGTATCCATTTCCTTCTCAGATGTAGGATTCAAACTGAGAAAGATGAATTACTCAGAGTAGTGTATAAAGCCACCTGCTTTCTTCTTAAAGCTCCTCTTTTAGAACTCATAAGGCTATGCCAATATTCTATTTTTGACCTTTGCTAGCAAATTGACAAAATTACCATTGATGGTAAAAGGGCTTCCGTGGTATAGGAGTGAGGCTAAAATAACACATGTGGCTGCAGACCTATTGCTCATGGCTCTGTTTCTTGACTCTGGCTTCACGTTACATTTGTTGTAAGGAATCTGTTGGTGATTCACCTGTTTCTGTCACTACCCGGTAATAAATGGTAGTGTCATTCAGAGTCAAGTAGTGAAGTATTTCACGGTATTCTTGTCATCGATTTTATTCTGCTCACTTGCTTGCAGTTGCCTGTCTTCATTTTGCCCTGTCAATAGCTTTCAGATGACTCTCTGTCTTACATGGATCTTTTCTACTTGATTGTTCACATAACCCGTTTGGTAGAGCTACGGTACTCTGAATATACCCTCAGTGCCCAGTGATAGTGATGCTGTTTCCAAACTTTACTGGGACACGAGAAATAGTAAACCTGGAAAGTCAAATAACCACAGAAGAATTAAATCTGACTTTCCAAGTTGGCTCACACACACACACACACACACACACACACACACACACATTTGTGTGTGTATATATATGTATGTTTATATACCTATGTATGTATATACATCTGTATACACACAGACACATACACATCCAAACAACATGTTGTTCGGGGGATATCAGTTGACTGACACTCCCCAGAAAACCCAAATATATTGTTTTCTGATAACAGTTCAAGACATTTGTAATAAGAAAAATAAAAAGATTTTCAAATCTTGCTAAGTTTCTAATATGCTATTAGCTGCATACTTTTCTAACTAGACGCCATGGGGAGCACGTGGAGGGGAAAATGTGAGATGTGGAAGTTGACAGATTTTAGAAAGATTCCTTGCTGAAGTCAACGACAGCTGTGGCAATCATAAGTCTGGCACCCAATATGGGAAATTCTCTGCAAATGGAATTTCAGACATTGTATGAAGTACAATTCCTTTTGTGTAAGTATTCAGCCTATTTGTACAGTAGGTGATGCACAAATACGGCTTGCAGGAAAGCCCACAGGTGGGATAGAAGCCTAGAGAAAACTTAGGCCCATTAGACCTATTATTTATGTTGACTGTTTCTGTGAAATAGTTGGGATATTTGTTCCCATGTAAATCTTATGTTGAAATGTAACACCCAGTGTTGGAGGTGGGGCCTGGTGGGAGGCAACTGGATCATGGGGGTGGATCCTTCATGGTTTGGTGCTGTCCTCCAGTTGGTGAGTGAGTTCTCCTGAGATCTGGTCATTTAAAGGTATATGGCACCTCCCTCCTACCACTCTCTCTCTCTCTTGCTCCTGCTTTTGCCATGTGATGTGCCTGATCCTGCTTCATCTTCTGCCGTGAGTCAAAAGATCCCTGAGGCCTCCCTAGAAACTGAAGGATGTCAGTGACATGCTTATACAGCCTACAGAACCGTGAGCCAATTAAGCCTCTTTTCTTTATAAATTACCCAATCTCAGGTATTTCTTTATAGAAACGCATGAATGGCCTAAAACACTCTAAATTTTCCAGATTAAATTTCTTTGCAAAACCAGCTGGACTAAATTTACCTCTATGGTGGTGTGTCTTCCAGTTCCACATGACACAGTATCACTTCCAGACAGCTGGGGGAGAGCGGTTGTCTCTTGAAAATGCCTGCTTCTGGGCCCAGCTCCCCATTACCCATCCACATGAAAACGCACTCAGTGTCCTTGAGTGTACTTACCCTCGCCTCTTTCTCTTCCACTGAATCCTTGTCATTGTTCAATATCCAGAACAAATAACAGCTCCTCTGTGAGATCTACCCAGATTCTGTCAGACAAAGCTATCACTTCCTCTATACTATCAAACTGTTGGGTAATGCACCTCCACAATAGCACCTGTTTAAAATATATCAATATTAGCACTTTTACTATATTGTGACTTTCTGGATGGCAAGGAAAAAAAAAGGAAAACTTTTTTTTCTTCCCTTAATGATCAGGTCAGTGTATAATAAATAATAAGCTTTTAAACGATGATTGAGAGGTTCCCTGGCAAGACGGGTGAATAGGAAAAGCTCTGGTGTGCAGCACCCAGTGAGACCAATGCAGAAGGTGGGTGATTTCTGCATCTCCAACTGAGGTACCAGTTCATCTCATTGGGACTGGTTAGACAGTGGGTGCAGACCACAGAGGGTGAGCATAAGCAGGGTCGGGTGTCACCTCACCTGGGAAGTGAATGGGGTCGGGGAATTACTTCCCCTAGCCAAAGGACATGAGGGACTGTGCCGTGAGGAACGGAGCATTCCGGCCCGGATACTACACTTTTCCCATGGTCTTCAACACCCACAGACCAGGAGATTCCCTTGGGTGCCTACACCACAAGGGCCCTTGGTTTCAAGCACAAAACTAGGTGGCCGTTTGGGTAGACACCAAGCTAGCTGCAGGAGTTATTTTTTCATACCCCAGTGGCACCTGGATTGCCAGCGACACAGAACAGTTCACTCCTCTGGAAAAAGGGCTGAAGCCAGGGAGCCAAGTGTCTAGCTCAGCAGCTCCCACCCTCACGGAGCCCAGCAAGCTAAGATCAACTGGCTTGAAATTCTTGCTGCCAGCACAGCAGTCTGAAATTCACCTGGGATGCACAAGCTTGGTGGGGGGAGGAGTGAAAAGTTGGAAGCATTCCCTTTGAAAATCGACGTAAGAGAAGGATGCCTTCTCTCACCACACCTATTCAACATAGTATTGGAAATTCTGGCCAGGGCAATCAGGCAAGAAAAAGATATAAAGGGTATTCAAATAGGAAACAAGGAAGTCAAATTATCTCGGTTTACAGATGACATGATTGTATATTTAGAAAACCCGATTGTCTCAGCCCAAAAACTCCTTAAGCTGAGAAGCAACTTCAGCAAAATCTCAGGATACAAAATCAATGTGCAAAAATCACAAGCGTTCCTAAACACCAATAATAGACAGAGAGCCAAATCATGAGTGAACTCCCATTCACAATTGCTACAAAGTGAATAAAATACCTGGGAATACAACTTACAAGGGATGTGAAGGACTTCTTCAAGGAGAACTACAAACCTACTGCTCAAGGAAATAAGAGAGTATACAAACAAATGGAAAAGCATTCCATGCTCATGGATAGGAAGATTCAATATTGTGAAAAGGCCCATACTGCCCAAAGTAAGTTATAGATTCAATGCTATTCATCAAGCTACCACTGATATTCTTTAAAGAATTAGAAAAAAGTACTTTAAATTTCATATGGAACCAAAAAAGAGCCTGCATAGCCAAGACCATCCTAAGCAAAAAAACAAAGCTGTGGACATCACGCTACCTGACTTCAAACTATATTACAAGGCTATAGTAACCAAAACAGAATAGTACTGGTACCAAAACAGATATATAGACCAATGGAAAAGAATAGAGGCCTCAGAAATAACACCACATATTACAACCATCTGATCTTTGACAAACCTGACAAAAACAAGCAATGGGGAAAGGATTCCCTATTTAATAAATGGTGTCGGGAAAACTGGTTTGCCAAATGTGTAAAACTGAAACTGGACCCCTTCCTTACATCTTATACAAAAATTAATTAACAAAAATTAACTCAAATGAATTAAAGACTTAAACATAAGACCTAAAGCCATAAAAACCCTAGAAGAAAACTTAAGCAATACCATTCAGGACATAGGCATGGGCAAAGACTTCATGACTAAAACAACAAAAGCAATGGCAACAAAAGCCAAAATTAACAACTGGGATCTAATCAAACTGAAAAGCTTCTGCATAGTCAAAGAAACTATCATCAGAGTGAGCAGACAACCTACAGAATGGGAGAAAATGTTTGCAATCTATCCATCTGACAAAGCGCTAATATTCAGAATCTACAAGGAACTTAAACAAATTTACAAGAAAAATACAAACAGCCCCATTAAAAAGTGGGTGAAGGATATGAACAGACACTTCTCAAAGAAGTGTCTGCAGTCAAAAACATATGAAAAAAAGCTTATCATCACTGGTCATTAGAGAAATGCAAATCAAAACCACAATGATATACCATCTCACACCAGTTAGAATGGCAATCATTAAAAAGTAAGGGAACAACAGATACTGGAGAGGATGTGGAGAAATAATGCTTTTACACTCTTGGTGGGAGTGTAAATTAGTTCAATCATTGTGGAAGACAGTGCGGTGAGTCCTCAAGGATCTGGAACCAGAAATATCATTTGCCCCAGCAATCCCATTATTGGGCATATACCCAAAGGATTATAAATCATTCTACTATAAAGACACATTCACACATATGTTTATTGCCGCACTATTCATAATAGCAAAGACTTGGAACCAACCCAGATGCCCAGCAATGATAGACTGGATAAAAAAAAATGTGGCACATATACACCATGGAATACTATGCAGCCATAAAAAAGAATGAGTTCATGTCCTTTGCCAGGACATGGATGAAGCTGGAAACCATCATTCTCACCAGACTAACACAGGAACAGAAAAACAAACACTGTATGTTCTCACTCATAAGTGGGAGTTGAACAATGAGAGCATACGGGCACAGGGAGAGGAACATCACCCACCAGGGCCTGTCAGGGGTTAGGGGCAAGGGGAGAGATAGCATTAGGAGAAATACCTAATGTAGATGATGGGTTGATGGGTATGGCAACTACCATGGCACATGTATATCTGTGTAATAAAACCTGCACGTCCTGCATATGTATCCCAGAATTTAAAGTATAATTTTTAAAAAAAAGATGACTGAATAAATGGCTTTCTTAGTGGCCCAGAAAGCAGACCTATTTATGGCATTTAGACCATGTTCTTCTAAAGCTTTCAGTGTGTATTCCCTAATGTAAATAAGGGACAATTTTCTGATCAAAAGTAATTAAACTTACAGCTATTTAATTAGCATGTATTTGTAGCATACTTGCTACTGTAAGTGAGTTGGATATTTTATTCCTTTGACTTTATGTAGACAAAAGTTTCTGTTGTGTCTCTTAAAACATATTACATTCACTAAGTGTTTCCCACTTAAACCATTCAGATAGAATTCATGAAACAGAATTCATGAAACAAACAGAAGAAAGAAAAACAAACAAAATCCTGCCATAAGTTTTAAAATGTTGAAAAAGGATGCTTGGGAACTCTGCTTAAATCTTTCTTATATACCATCTATTTTAAGAGTAAACTGCTCATTGAAATTGTTACAAAGCCTGAGTGGTAATATAATGAATAACTATGTAAGAAACCAGCAGATGGTATTCCTCAGCACTGTAATGCAATTGGACTTGATAACTAAAAATACCATTATAAAATTGGCCCACAATTTTACCAATGACTGCTGTAAATTTCATAGGCCTGTAGGCTGACCATACCAACATGATCCCTCTCACTGTAAGGACGTAAATATAACTGCTTATTTTATTGCACTCTTCAATCCTGCTAACTCACTACTTTGTGGTTGCTAAGCAACCCTAGCAAAATTGTGGCATGCACACTTAAAAAGACAGAGACACAAAAATGTGCTCGTTGATTTATTTATTGGAATGGAAATGATCCAGGTCCAAAATAAAATCTTTTTGATGTGATAGCTAGCACCAACTGGATAACTTTAACTTCACTGCAATCACAACGAGACAATTTTTTTTGAAAAGGTTAAAAAAAAATACTCCCTCACCCCAAATGAATATTTGCACAATCATTTTTGGTGAAGGCTGCTTATGAATATCTTAAGATATATTTTGGCTTTGAAAATCTCTGCGAAGAAGTTTTAAGTAGAGTAGAGCTCAGAGCCAGGGCATTTGTAGGACAATATGAGGTATGAATTATTGTAACTGTATTACCCAGTGAGCAAACTAACCCATCAAGCTATATAGGTTGTCACGAAATGTACTGAGGCATTCCGTTCCACTAAGGTGAGATAGGACGAAGGGCAGAAAGACAGAGTCTGAGTCCTAAAATCCTTGCTGCCTCAGGGTAATAGTAACTTATTTCACCATATTTACAGGTCACTAATGGTAAC
Organism: Rhinopithecus roxellana; assembly: GCF_007565055.1. Lineage (NCBI taxonomy): Eukaryota > Metazoa > Chordata > Mammalia > Primates > Cercopithecidae > Rhinopithecus > Rhinopithecus roxellana. Next base: position 68,307,095 of record NC_044554.1, read on the forward strand.
TGATCCAGAAGAAATGGTGGCATAAAATTGTCCTTGGCCTCTTGTCAAAAAGAAAGAAATCATAGATGATTACAGTCATAGACCAAAAAAATCCATCATCAACAACAACTCTGTTAGCATAAATACAGGAATAGTAATAATATGTAATTTATACCATTTATTTTTAATATTTTTCTAATGGAATTGTTTAGTGCATGCCGAGAATCTATTACACAGAGAAAAATAAAGTATACTAGTATAGTACTCCTCAAAGTTACAAGAGACTAAAATTGCTATTTTCACTTTTGACTCTTGGTAGTGAACAGAATATTACAATGAATTGTCTCTCTCTTTCACCCTAATTCTCTTTTTTTGGCTAGATGGTTTTGTCAGATGAAGTCAAAATATTGGGAAATAATTTCAGCTCTTTACTCGGTATCTCAGAGCAGCACATGTACATTTTTAGGATTTAATTTTTATCTTTTCACTCTGCTCCTGAGCTGCCCCTTTCCATGACAACTTGTGTTAAAGAAAAATTGCATTATTTAGTGATATTGCTCATTTCTATGATTTGTTGAGACTTGTTATGTGACCAGAGATGATACTGTTCTAGATTTTTGTTTTCCTGTTTTGTCAACATACTAAAATACATTCCATAATAAAGTATCTTTGTTTCAGCAAAAAATGGATTTGGAATTGGGCCAAAGCCCAAATTTTATTTTTGGTCCCCCCCCCCCCACGATAATAAGCACTGAAGAGAAGCAATATAATGCAATAAGGTAATTATTTTATTCCTAAAACACAAATTATTATTCCAGTCACTCAAATGTTATTTTGTTGAAATACTTGAAAATGGTACTAAACCCAGGCATAATCCCTGCTGAGAATCCTCAGACATATGTATGTTGCTTTAAAGCAGTCACACATTGCCTGTTTTCATAACCTCTATGGTTAAGCCCCTTTAATCAAGCCTATATTGTTGTCTCATTCTCCATTTTAAATTGTTGAGTGTCACAAACATGGTGTGATAATCTTACTCATTGATTTGGAGCTTGAAAATTCTTATGCAAAGTATGTGGTAACTTATGGCCGCAGAATATATTAATAGGTTTTAGACTGTATCTGAGAACAATTTGTCTATTTCACTAATTGGTAATTGAATTGGTTAATTCTTTGACTATGTCAAACTGTCAATTTTGATCATATGTTAATACAAAGAAATAATTTTTAAACTTTTTCCATTTATTTAGATTGATGTTTACATTATATTCTTTTAGTATCTTGCTTCATATATGAGTTTGATTCCTGAAAAATTATATCCAAATCAAATTTCAGTAAATCATATTACCTTAAACATAATAGAAAAATAATTTCTCAGCATAGCACTGCAAGTTATATCCCTTTGGTTTTTTAATTTTTCTAATCATTTCTTTTTGAAAGAGGTAGTTTATATTATAAAAATATTTGGGACTTTATTAAGCAAACCATATAATAAACTGAAATCTAAGCTTGAAAACAAATATATTAATTACCTAACAAAAAGTCAACAATTGTTTTAATTAGACTCTTCCATCCAGAAACTCAGTTCAGGACAGACTTGTTAGCCCATGTAGCTTCAAATTCTGTTTATGATATTCAGACAGATGATATTTTCAGCCGACTCAAGTTTCTTGTTTTCTATTCGCAAAGCAGAAATGCTTTTAGTAACTGTTTAACTCAAATGAATGGCACCCATACATGGGTTGCCTAGGTTGTACTTACACATGCTTTATTGTCATGTGCTTACATAAATCTCCTTGTCTTTAGGAAGCACACTTCCCTTGAGAAGCTTACCTGAAATGTCAGTTCAACCAGAGCATGAAGCTCTAGCCCAGTGAACAATCCAACAGCCTGAAGACGTGTGAGTACCGAGTTAAAGCTAACTCTCTTTTCTTGTTCACAAGAAGTAGAAAGCAAAACCTGCTGATTAGCACCTACGTAGGTGTTATTTTCAACTTTTAAACATAAATCAATTCGTATTTTGTGTTTTTGTCCACAAAGGGAGAAATAAAAAGCAGAAGAAAGTGAGAGTATCACATTTTTAAAATTTAAATTATTCTTAAATAAGTACTTTATGACAAAAATTCACTAGTGTTCATATGTCCAAAAATATTATTGTGTCCAAATATCTGAAAAGTAACGTATCTGTAATGTGCTAATCGTTGAATCATAGCGTAGTGTTAACGTCTTCACATCTGAGGAGAATCTAAATTTACAAGTTCTTAAATGTGCTATTGCTCTGCTTTATAAATAAGATTCACTAGTAGATATATTTATCATCATCTTACAGCTTAATCTTTGATTTAGAGAATTCTTAACAAGAAGTTAAATAAAAGTCAATCTCTCTGAACACTTCAATATACATTTAGGTGATTTATAAGGCACTCAACTATATAGGCTAGTCATCATATGTTCTACAAATTCTTGCTTTCTAACATTCTTTTCAAACCCCTTTTCAAGCATTGCTCCTCTGAATATCAGCAGATAGTAAGATGTTCTGTTAGTTGTCTGTTTTTTTTTTCTTTACTATATACTGTAGTGTTGAGAGGGAAACCTTTAAATAAAGCTACAGCAGACCCTAAATGGCATGTTTCTTTCCTACAAGCCCTATGGAATAATTTTAGGATGTAAGCATGCAATCATTACAAAAATCTCAAACCAAAAAAATTCACTTTCAAAGTGGTATACTTGATGTCACTGTCCTGAAAGTAGGATCCTTGCTTTTAATTACAATCTTACGATCATTGACTACTTCCACAATTTCTTATCTGTGGGTGATTTAAGAGATGACTGAATGTCACTGAGTGACAAAAACAAAAATTGTTTGTATACCACATAGTTTGCAATAAATTCTCCATGTGCACTGCATTAGGTTGTTCTTGCATTGTTATAAAGAAGTACTTGAGACTGGGCAATTTACAAAGAAAAGAGGTTTAATTGGCTCAGGTTCTGCGGGCTGTATAAGAATGGCACCGACATTACTCAGCTCCTGGGGAGGCCTCAGGGAGCTTTTACTCATGGTTGAAGGCAAAGAGGAACCTGACACATCACATAGCAAAAGTAGGAGCAAGAGAGAGAGTGGTGGGGGAGGTGCCACACACTTTTAAATGAGTTAGATCTCACTTAGCACCAAGGGGAAGGCCCAAGTCATGCATGAGGGATCCACCCCCATAATTCAAACACCTCCCACCAGGCCTCACCTCCAAACTCCAACGCTGGCTGGGGATTACATTTCAACATGAGATTTGGACAGGGATGAATATCCAAATTATACAAAAACCTTGCCACCAAATTAAGTTTTGTATCAACTTAAATAGTTAAAATCCTCTATATTGGTAACATTGCCTTGAGTGGTTTAAGCACAAGATTGTTCCTTTAACGAAATTAAGACTGTGTGTGGAACATGTTTGTAAAACTATTTTATTGGGCTATTTATTGAAATATATTTTTATTGAATACAAAAGAGTTCTGTGTGTTCAGACATATTCACCTTTGGGTGTATTGAATGCAACAAATACTTATAGTAAAAGAAAAAATTTCTCTCCCTAGGCTGTCATTGTCATTAGATCTTCCAGACAATTTTCTGTCATAGATTCACTATTAGTTATTAAGGAATTAAAATTTAGACTATGAAAATTAAGGTCAAATAAATAATAATGAAGGATTAGTGAGAGCATCTTATGTATAGGTTTTCTGACAAGGTCTTAATTGTACATATGTGTATGACTATATACAGTATTTCTCTTGCTGAGGTGTTTTAAAAATAGCACTTTAAAAGTTATATCGTGAGAATCTGCTCCCGATGGTTACGTGAGTTCTTTTCTATTTCCTAAGTGTCTCGGCTGGGTTGAGAAATAAAGGTAAAGAGCACAAGAGAGAGAAATTTAAAGCTGGGTGTCTGGGGGAGACATCACATGTCTGCAGGATCCGTGATGTTCCCCGATCTGTAAAACCAGCAAGTTTTTAGTAGCGATTTTCAAAAGGGGAGGGAGTGCACGAATAGGGTGTGGGTCACAGAGATCACATACTTCACAAGGTAATAAAATATCACAAAGCAAATGGAGGCAGCGAGATCACAGGACCACCGGATGGGGCAAATTTAAAATTGCTAATGAAGTTTCAGGCATGCATTGTCATTGGTAACATCTTATCAGGAAACAGGGTTTGAGAGCAGATAACCTGTCTGACCAAAATTTAGCAGGCGGGAATTTCCTCATCCTAATAAGTCTGGGAGCGCTACAAGAGACCGGAGCTTATTTCATCCCTTCGGCATGCTTCTAAGGGAGCGGTTCATAAGCCTGCCCTCAGGGCACATTCTCTTTCTCAGGAATGTTCCTTGCTGAGAAAGAGAATTCAGCGATATTTCTCCCATTTGCTTTTGAAAGAGGAGAAATGTGGCTCTGTTCCATCCGGCTCACTGTTGGCCAGTTCAAAGTTACCTCCCTTGTTCCCTGAACATCGCTGTTATCCTGTTCTTTTTTTTTAAGATGCCCAGATTTCATATTGTTCAAACACACATGCTCTACAAACAATTTGTGCAGTTGACACAATCATCACAGTGTCCTGAGGCAACATTCATCCTCCTCAGTTTACGAAAAAGATGACGGGATTAAGAGATTAAAGTAAAGACAGGCATAGGAAATCACAAGGGTATTGATTGGGGAAGTGATAAGTGTCCATGAAATCTTCACAATTTATATTCAGAGATTACAGTAAAGACAGGCATAAGAAATTATACAAGTATTAATTTGGGGAACTAATAAATGTCCATGAAATCTTCACAATTTATGTTCTTCTGCTGTGGCTTCAGTCGGTCCCTCCGTTCGGGGTCCCTGACTTCCTGCAACAAGTTATACTTTAAAAATGTATTATTCTCCTTTGGAAGACTGCAGGAAATTATTTTTTGTTATTACGTATCTTCCTTTCCTATATGAGTTTTCTATAAGAAATTACCATATGAACAAATAAATATTCTTTTTTGTTTTTTGAGACTGAGTCTTGCTCTGTCACTCAGGCTGGAGTGCAGTGGCACAATCTCAGCTCACTGCTGTTTGGATGAACGGAGGTAAGATGGCGCACTTCCTGGTTCTTCATCACCAGCTTTTCCCACTCCGCGAAAATGCAGCCGGCGCCCGGGAAGGTGCAGACCAACTGGGCATGTGCCAGGTGACGTCAATCCGAAGAGACCAAGATTTACCTGGTCGCACCTATGGAACGCCCGCCGACACGCCCGTGTCCCGCCTATTGCCCTCCCACTCCTAGAAAAGCGGCTCCCGGCAGACGCCCCGCGCGGACTTCCCAGCCCCCAATCGGGACTGTATCAGGAACTCCGCCCGAGAGCTCACCGGGCGACTCTCTTGGCCTCCTTTGCCGGAGGCCAACAGACCTCTCCCTACCCACCTTCTTCCTTGAAGCTAGGTGACCAAAAATAAATTTGCAGTTTTGCTCCTACCCTTGCCTACTCCCTGGTTCTTTTGTGCCCGCTCTGGTGGTCTTAGAAAAACAAATCAACTGCAACCTCTGTCTCCTGGGTTCAAGCAATGTCCTGCCCCAGCCTCCCAAGTAGCTGGGAATATAGGCATACACCACCATACTGGGCTAATTTTTTGTGTGTGTGTGTGTTTTTAGTAGAGACAGAGTGTTTAGAGAGATCTCTCTTAGAGATTAATCTTAGATAAATTAAGTCTATCTCTCTACTGTCTCTACTTAAAAAAAAAATCCTGCCATGTTGGCCAGGCTGGTCTTGAACTCCTGACTGCGGGTGATCCACCTGCCTCGGCCTCCCAAAGTGCTGGGATTACAGGCATGAGCCACTGTGCCCGGCCATACATATTCTTAAAGAAGTCAGTGTGGTAGACATTGAACATCTATACAACCATAACAAAAAGACAGATGACCAAAGATTTTATATCTCCTGAAAGAACACAATAAAGCTATGAAGTAGTTTTGCCAAATAAATTCAACATAACTGGAAACCAGCCTCTAGATCCAATTTTCAACACAAAAGACAGAGAAGCATCTTAAACTATCCCATGAGGATGCAATAGACCCAAGAATTTGGGAAAGTCCAAGGTCAAAATCAACTGGATTTATTCAATAAGTTAAGTATAAGAAAAAAATTAAAGTGGAAGTAACCTATACATTAAAAGATACTCTAAAGACTTAGCCATCCCCCCTAAAATAACAAGAACTATTTCCTGATTAAATAGGTACAGTTGGATTTCTCCCTCCCTGTCTCTGCCTTACCTTCCTCTCCCTTTTTCTGTTCTCACTGCTTCACTCAGTTTATTTTTTTCATTTCCAAGTGGAAGGGTAATGGCCTGCCAAGATACAAGGATCACAGCAGTGCTTCATTCTGTGTTATCAATTCTGCATTACTACTATCTTCTTCACCTCTGAGGACTCTGTAACACAGAAGAAAAACCAGGAAATACATTTCCAAGAATGTCCCTTGTTGTATAGTATACGGGTGTTAACTTTGGAATGAGAGATACTCAAACAAAATTTGGAAGGTGGGAGAGAAGGAGCACAGATGAACACAATAAGACATATCAGTACCCTGATTTGCCACTTTACTGCAACAGACTGTAGCAATTGGTGGGAAATTCCTAGAGACTATCCCTAATTCTGGAAGAGCTGCAGTTCCACAGTGGAAAAAGACAGTGGTGGTTTCTCCAACCTTAACTCCTCAGCTCTTCCAATAAGTGTAAACTCCTAGTTCTCCATATCAAAAGCCCATAACAACAAGAAAACTGAGAATGGATTCTGTTTTCTGAATAACTTTAATAACGTAACACCCTAGGACTCTGTGATCAGAGACAAAAGAAATACCTACTTGTTCCACTTTTAAAATCCTGAACAAGGATTCTGGCCTAGTTTGAGCTAAATGCCCATCTTTGTACTAATCACTGTAATCAGAAAGATAGATTACTGTGATTATCTTAGCTTGTATAATTGCCCCACTCTGTGACTGGCACAAGGATTAGATAGAATGGCGTCAATTCTTAAGAGAAGCCATACTTAAATCGAACGTAAAGCATGTCCCTAAAAGAGGAATGGAGGTCTCAGAAAAACAGAAGAAGAGGTATTGGGTAGATCCACAAACAGATTGCCACTATATACTTCATCATTGGAGCCCCTTCCCCTTCCATTTAGACACATGGTGTTCTGAAGACAGCTCAAACTAGATGTGATGGAGATTTGTCTTATAGCTAAAGGTGGCCCTAGCCAAAGGAGAGTCAAAAGGAAACAATAGAAAATTCTAGACCAAATATGTGGAACTTGGCACCTAATAAGACAGGCAAGCCAAAGCATTGAGAAGGTAAATTTGGAAATCCAGAAAAAATATGATCATTCAACTTAAACTGACCATCTAATTGAAATATTACCCTCATTACAATTTATGTTTTTATTCTGCCTTCTATTTATTCTTATACTTGTATAACTATATCTTTATTTATTCATATGTCTTCCTACAAGAATTCAAGTTGCATGAGGTCAGGGACATGGTCAGTTTCATTCACAAATCTGTCCTCAATCCCTGGAAGAGTGCTTGACTCAAGTGGGTGCTCAATAAATACTTAATAAATTATGGTATGATGGGTGCAAGTTGGGTTGGGACAAGTTATTCTACGAAAAATTCACTGACACTCTGCTATCGTGTGGTGTAACCTGCATCCCAGAAGTGGGGACTTTGCCTTTGCTGGATGGTGGTTACAGGTATTAAATATATAATTGTAAACAAGCAGGCACTGTCCTCAAGGACCTTGCAGCCTAGTGCAACTAGACACAGAGGCAGATAATACACTATAGTCACATAAGTCCTACAAAAGTGGTGTAGAATTGCCTTGGAAGCATTAGAGCTGCCAGTGCCTGGCAGGAGGGACAGGAGACCTCATTTAATGAAGAAGAGACAGCAGAACTAAGAAGTTACGAAGGACAGCCTGAGTCCACTAATTCTTGTCCACATCCAACAAACCTTGATTTCTAAATGATAGTAAAAGTCTTAACCCAAAGAAAATACTCCTCAGTTAGTTACATTATTCGTTTATCCTTAACTCAAAGGTTATCATAGTATAGTAAGTAAATCAATAGCTGCATTTCTGAAACGTTATTTGTATTATTTTTTCTCTCTTTATAGTGCCCCTTTCCTAATAGAGAAAAAGTAAATACTTTTATTTAACTATTAATTAATAAGGTAGGGGCCGAGCACAGTGGCTCATGCCTGCAATCCCAGCACTTTGGGAGGTGGAGGCAGGAGGATCACTTGAGCCCAAGAGACCAGCCCAGGAAACAAAGTGAGACCCTGTCTCTACAAAAAATAAAAAAATTAGCTGGGTGTGGTGGCATGCACTGTAGTCCCAGCTACTTGGGAGGCTGAGGCAGGAGAATTGCTTGAACCCAGGAGGCAGAGGTTGCAGTGAGCTGAGATAGCACCACTGCACTTCAGCCTGGGTGACAGATTGAGATCTTGTCTCAAAAATAAATAAATAAATATATATACACACACACACACATATGTGAATATATAATAAATATATATAATATGTATATAAATATATATATCCCACACATATATGTGTATATATAATAAATACAATGTGTATATGTGTAATAAATATATATGTATATATATAATAAATATATATAATGAGGTAGGGGCTCATTGGGAATGACTGAAGAGCATTTCTACATGCTTTACATTTATATAGCAGATGGCATTTCCACATAGAAGCTCCAGAAAATGTTAATTCAGCACCAAAATTAGCTGAGAAAAATTAGCTGCTAAATGAGAGAGACCAGTTCCCTGAGAGTTTACCGGGTGATGTATACTCACAGGTTTTTAATTATTTTGGGAATTGATAGCTAGTTCTGGGCCTTGTGACTTTTCCTTTGGGTGTGACTGCAAAAGCTAAGAATAAACATTTTAAAAGTACAGACCTTAAACACTCAGCAGACTTTTGTTGTTGTATGTATTTTGTTTGGTCCATTTGATCTTTAAAAAGATTTGAGTGACTATAAATCAAGTTCTTCGGCATCCTGTACCCACAATCTTTCTTCTGTCTCTTCCTCCTTTCTTCTTTTCTACCTCTTTGCTGTCTTTTTTTTTTTTTTTTTTTTTTTTTTTTTTTTTTTTTTTTGAGACGGAGCTTCACTCTTGTTGCCCAGGCTACAGTGCAATGGCACTATCTCAGTTCACCACAACCTCTGCCTCCTGGCTTCAAGCAATTCTCCTGCCTCACCCTCCTGAGTAGCTGGGATTACAGGCATGTGCCACCACGCCTGACTAATTTTGTATTTTTAGTAGAGATGGGGTTTCTCCACGTTGGTCAGGCTGGTCTTGAACTCCCAACCTCAGGTGATCTGCCCACCTCGGCTTCCCAAAGTGCTGGGATTACAGGTGTGAGCCACAGCCCCTGGTCCTACCTCTTCCCTCTCTTTTCTCTCTTTTCCCTTCTTTATTCTCTTCTTTCTTCTCTTCCATCTTCTCTCTCTATATTTATTGGTCTGTCATTCTTTCTATATCCTTAGCTTTTAAAAACTTAGTTCAATTTCTAATTGTAAAAATAATTAATTTACTAATAGACATTAAATAGTGAAACCTCACCAAGCAGATATAGACACGTCATTTTGCCAACTCTCTTAACATCCAAAGTAATTTTCTGATTCTTGAGTCATCTCATTGAGATGATTTTCAATCTTTAAGCACTGATTTATCAGTAATCATTTTAGATTACTCCTTATTACACTTCATTTATCTTGAATACTTTTATCCTGTTTTTTAAAATGTCACAAATCTGTCTTCTACCTTTAATAACACTGAATGCAGATTATCCACAACTTAACTTTTTTATACTCTTAAACATATACACTTAACTTGTTATTATAATCATTTAATCATTCAAAATTATAGTGAACTGGGTGCCACTTAAAGAATGTAGCCATTCCCCATTCCACAACCCTATACATGACATAAATTTAAATATTGGAATAAGTAAATGTGGGCATAAATATAAGGAAAGGAAGAAAAGGATACAACCACACAGAGTATATCATATTCACTTGTGATCTTTGGGGATTTTATGACTGAGACTTATATAAGCTTAATGAAACTAATTTGAGAGTGGTTTGAAGGGACATTACTTTTTGGGCAATAAAGGTACAGTTATGTACCACTTGGCAATGTTTCCATCAATGACAGGCCATATATACAACTGTGGTCCTAAAAGATTAAAACGGAGCTGAAAAGTTCCTATCTCCTAGTGACTGCAGCAGCCATTGCAATGTCATAGCACAACACATTACTCATATGTTTGTGGGGATGCTTGTGTAAGCAAACCTACTGCACTGCTAGTTGCATAAAAGCATAGCACATATAACTATGTACAGTACATAATACTAGGTGTATTAGTCTGTTCTAATGCTTCTAATAAAAACATACCCAAGATTGGGTAATTTATAAAGAAAGCAAATTTAATTGACTCACAGTTTCTTATGGCTGGGGAGGCCTCAGGAAACTTACAATTATGGCGGAAGGCACCCCTTCACAGGGTGGCAGGAGAAAGAATCAGAAAATAACAGTCAAGCCAAGGGAGAAGCCCCTTATAAAACCATCAGATCTCGTAAGAACTCACTATCACGAGAACAGTACGGAGGAAACTGACCCATGATCCAATTATCTCCACCTGGTCCTACCCTTGACACATGGGGATTATTACAATCCGAGATGAGATTTTGGGTAGGTCCCAGCCACACCGTATCACTTGATGATAATAAATGACTGTGTTACTGGTTTATGTATTTACTATACTACACATCTCATCATTATTTTAGAGTAGACACCTTCTACTTCTTTTTAAGTTAATCTTAAAACATCCTCAGGCGGGTGTTTCAGGGATATGCCAGAAGAAAGCATTGTTATCATAGGAGATGACAGCTCTATGCATGTTATTGCCCTGAAGACCTTCCAGCGAGACAAGGTAAGGAGGTGGAAGACAGTGATATTGATGATCCTGACCCGGTGTAGGCCTATGCTAACGTGTTTGTTTCACAGACAGAGCCTCCCTTTGTTGCCCAGGACAGAATACAGTGTCATAATCATAGCTCATTACAGGCTCAAATTCTTGAACTCAAGTGATACTCCCAATGCCTCAGCCTTTCAAGAAGCTGGGTTAGGTTTCTTATTACAAAAAGATGGAGTTCTGCTATGTTGTCCAGACTGAACTTGAACTCCTGACCTCAAGCAATACTCCTGCCTAAGCCTTTGGAGTAGCTGGGACTACAGGCACATGCCACTGTGCCAGCTATTGTGTCTTAGCTTTTTAAAATAGTTTAAAAAGTAAAAAAATAAAATAAAATTTAAAAAATAAAATTGCTTATAGAGTAAGATTATAAAAAAAATCTGTACAACTGTACAGTGTGTTTTGTGTTTGAGCTGTGTTATAATCAAAGAGTAAAAACATCGCAAAAATTAAAAGTTTATAAAGTAAAATGTTACAGTAGGCTAAGGTTAATTTATTATTGAGGAAGGGAAAAGCATTATGAATTTATCATAGTCTAGGTGTACATTATATAAAATGTCTATAGTAGTAAACAGTCATGTCCTAGGCCTTCATATTCACTTACCATCCACTCACTGACCCAGAATAACTTCCAGTCCTGGGAAGTTCCCTGTACAAGTCTACTTTTTTTTTATCTTTTATACTATATTTTTACTGTACCGTTTTTATGCTTAGATATGTTTAGATATGCAAATACTCATCATTGTATTATAATTGCCTACAGTATTCAGTACAATAACATGCTGTACTGGTTTGTAGCCAGGAGCAGTAGGCTATGCCATATAGCCTATATAGGTAGTAGGTTATACCATCTAGGTTTGTGCAAGTACAGTCAATGCTTTTCAAACAATGACAAAATCACCTGATAACACATTTCTCAGAAACTATCTCCTTTGTTAGACAACCTATGATTCTACCCTTTATAGTGCCGTAATTGTCTGCTGGTGGAATGAAATAAATACAAAATTGATAAAAGCGCAGGGGAGAAGAATGAGCACTGGTAATATAAGAACTAGGCTAGGTAATCTTTGAATCACTCTAGCTCTGAGCTCCAGCAATTCTATGTTCAATATTTCCCAAAAACAGAAGGCTGGTTTCCTACAAAGATGTTCTTAACAAAACACAGTCATCAGGCCCCTGAAATTTTACACCACTATTTGTCAGTTTTGCTGGGAAAATAGAGAAAAGGCTGGAAATAAAATAATAACACCATCACCTAGTGTGCAAAAAAGGAATAATGGCTGGAGTGTATTTCATGTACAGGCATACCTCATTTTATTGCACTTCGCTTTATTACACTTGGCAGATATTGCACTTTTTACACTTTGAAGGTTTGTGGCTACCCTGCATCAAGCAAGTCTATCAGCTCCACTTTTTCAGCAGCACGTACTCACTTCATGTCTCTGTGTCACATTTTGGTAATTTTCAAAATATTTCAAATTTTTTTATTGTTATTATATATGTTATGGTATATCTGGTTTATATATTTACTATACTATACATCTCATCATTATTTTAGAGTAGACACCTTCTACTTTTTTTTAAATTCATCTTAAAACATCCTCAGGCGGGTCTTTCAGGGATATTGCAGAAGAAGGCATGGTTATCATAGGAGATGACAGCTCTGTGCATGTTATTGCCCCTGAAGACCTTCCAGTGAGACAAGATAAGGAGGTGGAAGACAGTGATATTCATGATCCCGATCCAGTGTAGGCTGATCACTGATCTGTGTGTGATCAGTGATCTTTTAGGTTACTATTGTAATTGTTTTGGAGTGCCAGGAATCATTCCCATATACAGTGGCAAATTTAACTGGTAAATGTTGTGTGTATTATGACTGCTTCACCTACTGGCTATTACCCCATGTAGATCCCTATCCATGGGCCTTCCTATTCCCTGAGACATAAGAATATTGAAATAAGGAAAATTAATAATCATACAATGGCCTCTAGGTGTTCAAGTGAAAAAAAAGAGTGGCATGTCTCTCATTTGTATACCAAAAACTTAGTGATAAATAATCAAAGTAAGTGATTAATGCTTGTTGAAAGCTGAAACAGGCTAAAAAGTAGGCCTATTGTGCCAAACAATTAGCCAAGTTGTGAATGCAAAGGAAAAGTTTTTGAAGGAAATTGTAAGTGCTACTCCAGTGAATGTATTAATGATAAGAAATCTGATATTGTTTGACTGTGTCCCCAAGCAAATCTCATCTTAAATTTTAGCTTCCATAATCCCCACATGTCATGGGAGGGACCTGGTGGGAGGTAATTGAATCATGGGAGCAGGTTTTCCCATGCTGTTCACATGATAATGAATAAGTCTCATGAGGTCTGATGGTTTTATTAAGGGCAGTTCTCCTGTACATGATCTCTTGCCTGCCACCATGTAAGACGTGCCTTTGCTCCTCCATCACCTTTCACCATGATTGTGAGGCCTCTCCAGCCATGTGGAACTGTGAGTCTGTTAAACTTTTTTTTCTTTATGAATTACCCAGTCTCAGGTATTTCTTCATAATAGTATGAAAATGGACTAATACAGTAAATTGGTACTGGTAGAGTGGAGTGCTGCTATAAAGATACCAGAAAATATGGAGGCATCCTTGGAAAAGGGTAACAGGCAGAGGTTGAAACAGTTTGAAGGACTCAGAAGAAGACAGGAAAATGTGGGGAAGTTTGGAACTTCCTAGAGACTTGGAGGACTCAGAAGACAGGAAGACGTGGGAAAGTTTGGAACTTCTTAGAGACTTCTGAATGACTTTGACCAATATCTTAATAGTGATATGGACAATAAAATCCAGGCCAAGGTGGTCTGAGACGGAGATGAGGAACTCATTGGGAACTAGAGCAAAAGTGACTCTTCTTATGCTTTAGCAAAGAGACTGGCAGCATTTTGCCCCTGCCCTAGAGATCTGTGGAACTTTGAACTTGAGATGATTTAGGGTATCTAGCAGAAGAAATTTCTAAGCAGCAAAGTATTCAATATGTGACTTGGGTGTTCTTAAAAGCATTCAGCTTTATTCACTTACAAAGATACAGTTTGGAATGGAACTTATATTTAAAAGGGAAGCAGAGCATAAAAGTTTGGAAAATTTACAGCTTGATGATGTGATAGAAAACAAAACAAAACAAAAAAACATTTTCTGAGAAGAAATTGAAGCCTGCTGCAGAAATTTGCATAAGTAACAAAGAGTCAAATGTTAATCACCAAGAAAATGGGGAAAATGTTTCCAGGGCATATTAGAGACCTTCCTGGCAGACCCTATCATGGGACCAGAGGCCTTGGAGAGAAAAATGGTTTTGTGGGCCCATTCCAGGGGCCCACTGCTCTGTGCAGCCCAGGGACTTGGGGGGCCCTGTGTACCACTGCTCCAGTCAGTGGCTAACAGGAACCAAGATACAACTCAAGCCATGGCTTTAGAGGGTTCAAGACCCAAGACTTGGCAACTTCCACACAGTGTTGAGCCCACAGGTATGCAGAAATCAAGAATTGAGGTTTGTGAACCTCTGTCTAGATTTCAGAGAATGTATGGAAACACCTGGATGTCCAAACAGAGGCGTGCTGCAGGGGTGGAGCCCTCATGGAGAACCTCTGTTAGGGCAATGTGGAAAGGAAATGTGGGGTACAGGCACTCACACAGAGTCCTCACTAGGGCACTGCCTAGTGGTGCTGTGAGAAGAGGGCCACCATCCTCCAGACCCCAGAATGGTAGATCCAACAATAGCTTGTGCCATGCACATAGAAAAGTCATGGGCACTCGATGCCAGCCCATGAAAGCAGCCAGGAGGGGGGGCTATACCCTGCAAAGCCACAGAGTTGGAGCTGCCCACCACTGTGGGCATGGGAACTCACTTCTTGCATCAGCGTGACATATATGTGAGACATGGAGTCAAAGGAGATAATTTTGGAGCTTTAAGTTTGACTGCCCTGCTGGCTTTTAGACTTGCATGGGGCTTATAGCCCCTTTGTTTTGGCCAATTTCTCCCATCTGGAATGAGCATATTTACCCAGTGCCTACACCTCCATTGTATCTGGGAAGCAACTAAATTGCTTTTGATTTTACAGGCTCATAGGCAGAAGGGACTTACCTTGTCTCAGATAAGACTTTGGATTGTGGACTTTTGACTTACTGCTAAAATGAGTTAAGACTTTGGTGGACTGTTGGGAAGGCATGATTTGTTTGAAATGTGAGGGCATGAGATTTGGGAGAGGCAGAGGTGGAATTATACGGTTTGGCTGTGTCCCCACCCAAATCTCATCTTGAGCTGTAGCTCCCATAATCTTCGCATGTCATGGGAGAGACGCAGTGGGAGGTAATTGAATCATGGGGATTGATTTTCCTATGCTGTTCTCATGATAGTGAATAAGTCTCACAGAATCTGATGGTTTTATAAAGGGCACTTCTCCTGACCATGTTCTCTTTCCTGCTGCCAGTAAGATGTGCCTTTGCCCCTCCTTTGCCTTCTGCCATGATTGTGAGGCCTCCCAAGGCATGTGGAACTGTGAGTCCACTACACCATTTTCTCTTTATAAATTACCAGTCTTGGGTATTTCTTCATAGTAGTAAGACAATGGACTAATACAAAAGTAATACAGTGTTACTGCTGGTATGGGGACAGTTTTAGTGGTCTAGACAGAAAATAAAATTAGCCACAACATTTTGTTAAGTCAAAACCAAATCCAGACCCAGACCCTAACTTTCTTCAATTCTGTGACATCTAACAGAGATGAGGAAGCTACATAAGAAAGGTCTGAAGCTAGCATAGCTTGATCTGTGAAGTTTAAAAAAAAAGAAGCTGTCTCTATAACATAGAAGTGCAAAGTGAAGCAGTAAGTGCTAATGCAGAATATAAATCACAAGCTTTCCACAAGATGCAGCTAAGACAATTGATGAAGGTCAATTGATGAAGGCGACACATAACAGCAGATTTTTCAGTGCAGACAAAACAATCTTCTCTTAAAATAAGATGGCATCTAGGACTTTCATAGGTAGAGAAGAGAAGTCAATGCCTGGCTTCAAAGCTTCAAAGGACAGGCTGTCCCTCTTGTTAGGGGCCAATGCAATTGGTGACTTTAAGTTGAAGCCAGTAGTCATTTATCTTCTGAAAATCCTAGGGTCCCTCAGAATTATGCTAAATCAACTCTGTGTGTGCTCTATAAATGGAACAACAAAGCTATGTCTTACTGAATTTTTTAAGCCCTGTTGAGACCTACTGCTCAGAAAGAAAATTTTATTTCAAGATATTATTGCTCATTGGCAATGTGTCTAGTCACACAAGAGCTCTGATGGAGATATACAAGGAAGTTAATGTTGTTTTCATGCCTGCTAATATGACATCCATTCTGCAGCCCATGGATCAAAGGATACTTTCAATTTTCAAGTCTTATTTAACAAATACATTTTGTAAAGCTATAGCTACCGTAAACAGTGCTTCCTATGATGGATCTGAGCAAAGTAAATTTAAAATCTTCTAGAAAGTATTCACCATTCTAGCTGCCATTAAGAACATTTGTGATTCATAGGAAGAGGTCAAAATATTAACATTAACATGCATCTGGAAAAAGTTGGTCCCAAATCCCATGAAAGATTTTGAGGAGTTTAAGACTTTGGTGGAAGAAGTAACTACGGTTGTTGTAGAAATGGCAAGAAAACTGGAGTTAAAAACAGAATCTGAAGATGTGACTTAATTTGTTGTAATCTCAGGATAAAACTTTAACAAATGAGGAGTTGCTTCTTATAGATGAGCAAAGAAAGTGGTTTATTAAGATGAAAACTACTCCTGGTGAAGATGCTGTGAACATTGTTGAAATTTCAATTACAGTTTTAGAATATTACATAAAATTAGTTACTAAATACAGACAGGGTTGAAAGGTTTGACTCCTATTTTGAAACTTCTACTGTAGGGGTAAAATGTTATCAAACAGTATCACGCATTACAAAGAAATCATTCATTAAAGGAACAGTTAATTGATGCAGCAAACTTCATTATCTTATTGTAAGAAATTGCCACAGCCACCCAAACCTTCAGTAACCATCACCTGATCAATCGGCAGCCATCAACATTCAGGCAAGACCTTCCACCAGCAAAAACATTAGGACTCACTAAGGGCTCGGATGCTTGTTAGCATTTTCGGCAATGAAGCATTTTTAAATTAAAGTGTATACATTTTTGTCTTTAGACATAATGCTATTACACACTTAATAGACTGCAGTATTATGCAAACATAACTTTTATATGTCCAGGAAACTAAAAAAATTCATGTCTCATCTGATGGAGATATTGCTTAATGCAGTGGTCTGGAACCAAACCTACAATATCTCCGCAGAATGCCTGTATATCCTTAAAAGACCTTTTTGTAATTGCGTGTCCTTTGCCTATTTTGGGATTAGCAGAAAAAAATCCCAAGAAATAGCTAGATGTGTTATAGACCTGAAGAGGTCAAAATCCCTGATTTATCCAATGTTAAAAGGTTGATTTGACTAAAATATTGTTATTTAATTGGTTGACTTTGCATTATATTAGATCTAGATGTGGCCAAATATGTTGCTATACAAAAAAGGACTCTGTGAGAATCAATACAACTGTTATTCATCACCAAGACAGGTTACTAAGGCTGCAGGTACAGAGTTAGTGATGCTCATGACTGAGGAGAAAGAGGAAAGGGCTTCAATGACCAGTTCTCATGAAGAATTCTGTTTGCACAATATAGATGCTGATTGCGGTCACTTACACTCATCCCCTGGCCTTGTCATTTTATCTCCTTTTAGCATTCACGTTTCCTTAGTCCTAAGGTTTTTCAATTACCTCCTAGTTCTAATTCTTTCACCCCAGGCTAACTTTTTTATTCTTGCTCACCTGTTAACAGCTGTGGCATCTCATAGGCAACACTATGGGTTTGGATCCTGTTGGAGCCAGAAAGCCCCCTCCATGGCAAGACCTTCCATCTGCTAGGTGCCTGTTTGCATAAGATTTTAAAAACCCACTTATTTAAATAATACTTCCAGCTTTCACAAGTTTCTTTGCTTCAAAGAGAGATATTTAATGCAACCTCTGGCTTCCAGATTCTTCATACACCTGGATATATTTATTGCTATTCTAACTCTTCACTCCTAGCATTGCCTTAAGTACTTCAGGAAAAACAAACAAACAAACAAACAAACAAAAAAACCACTTTTGTTCTTGTCTAAAACGGTTTAAATATTAAGCTCTTCAAAATATATTGTTCATTTTAGTTAGTAACAATCTTCATTTTAGTTAGTAACAATCTACCTAACAAATAGTTGAAATAGTAACCTCTCAAATTAATTCAACCCTGCTTGCAGGTGAATTCTATGTAAATCAAGCAAAACTTAGGTGTCAGTGATGTTTCAATGACACTGTTTTTGGTGGCTGCACACATACTTGGTCAAAGTGGAATTATCTTCTTCAAATGTGTTTAAATAAATGAATTGAATGAATGTATCTAAATGAAAACATTACTAAAGAGGGCTGACCTAGCAAAAAGTTTATATGTAACCATTATGGAAAACAGTATGGCAATTCCTCAAGGATCTAGAACTAGATGTACCATATGACCCAGCCATCCCACTACTGGGTATATACCCAAAGGATTATAAATTATTCTACTACAAAGACACATGCACACGTATGTTTATTGCGGCACTATTCACAATAGCAAAGACTTGGAATCAACCCAAATGTCCATCTGTGACAGACTGGATTAAGAAAATGTGGCACATATACACCATGGAATACTATGCAGCCATAAAAAAGGATGAGTTTGCGTCCTTTGTAGGGACATGGATGCAGCTGGAAACCATCATTCTTAGCAAACTATCACAAGAAGAGAAAACCAAACACCGCATGTTCTCACTCATAGGTGGGAACTGAACACTGAGATCACTTGGACTCGGGAAGGGGATCATCACACACTGGGGCCTATCATGGGGAGGGGGGAGGAGGGAGGGATTGCATTGGGGAGTTATACATGATATAAATGATGAATTGATGGGTGCTGACGAATTGGTGGGTGCAGCACACCAACATGGCATAAGTATACATATGTAACAAACCTGCACATTATGCACATGTACCCTAGAACTTAAAGTATAATAATAAAAAAAAAAGTTTATATGTAAAGTATCTCAACAGTGGCAACTACTTGAAGACTGCTCCAAAGATATCTAGAAATAGAGCATCTTTAAGTTCTTGAAGGCCTACAGTCTGCCTTGCCCAAACTCAAGTAGTCTCAGCAGATTCTCTTTCCAAAGTTTTTCAACAACCCCGCTGCCTTCTCCTATGTTGCTTTTTTTTTTTTTTTTAACTGTAAGTTCTGGAATACATGTGCAGAATGTGCAGGTTTGTTACATATGTATACATGTGCCCTGGTGGTTTGCTGTACCCATCAACCCGTTATCTAGGCTTTAAGCCCTGCATGCATTAGGTATTTGTCCTAATGCTCTCCCTCCCCTTGATCCCCACCCCTTGACAGACCCCTAGTCTATAAGGTTCCCCTCCTGTGTCCATGTGTTCTCATTGTACAACTCCCACTTATGAGTGAGAACATGCGGTGTTTGGTTTTCTGTTCCTGTGTTAGTTTGCTGAGAATGATGGTCTCCAGCTCCATCCATGTCTCTGCAAAGGACATGAACTCATTGTTTTTTATGGCTGCATAGTATTCCATGGTGTATATGTGACACATTTTCTTTATCCAGTCTATCACTGATGGGCATTTGGGTTGGTTCCAAGTCTTTGCTATTGTAAATAGTGCTGCAATAAACATACATGTGCATGTATCTTTATAGCAGAACAATTTATAATCCTTTGGGTATATACCCAATAATGGGATTGTTGGGTCAAATGGTATTTCTGGTTCCAGATCCTTGAGGAATTGCAACACTGTCTTCCACATGGTTGAACTAATTTACACTCTCATCAACAGTGTAAAAGTGTTCTTATTTCTCCACATCCTCTCCAGAATCTGTTGTTTCCTGACTTTTTAATGATCGTCATTCTAACTGGCATGAGATAGTATTTCATTGTGATTTTGATTTGTGTTTGGCCTTTTGCTTTTAACTCTGACTCTTCTAACTACCCCTACCTCCTACTACCATACTCAACAGTAGTATTTCCAGACCAAGCTTTCCAGAAGCATAATGTAGGACTTAGAATATTGCTGGCATTCTGCTAGCATATAATTTTCACTTTTAGTGATATCTATTCCTTCACATTTTAGAGTATATTGAATGTATACATATGCCTCCTATATTGTTTTTATGCATGCTGGCAAAATTGCTAACTATGCATAGCAAGATTACAACTTATTGTAGAATAGAGATTGTTCATATTTGTGTCAGTTATAAGAAATAAGTGAAAATCCTTTTATCAATAAGAAATAAATTTAGTTCATTTTCCAGTCAGAAAACTTTATCTGAGAGCTATATTATAAAAGCAGTGCCAGTGATTAACTACCTGCAATGATCTTCTCTTCCATGTGGCAGCATGTAAGCATTAGGGAGAGAATGAATTTCTCAGTTATAGGATGTATTTGTAAAAAAGGAAAAGATGTAAAAGATACAAGAAGAGCAAAGTCTTCTTCTTTTTAATAGCTGTTTCCTATTTATAGGGGCAGGAAATAGTCATAGGCACTAGAGCCATTTCCCCTTATTTGGGATCAAAAGCTGTAACCAAAGTCTATAACCAAAGATATATGGGACTCCATTGTCTCCTTGAAAGTTCCTGAGTAGGAAAATGAGGCAGAATTTTAACAGGGAGGAAGAATATTCTAGGAGGGAAAAGGAAGACTGAGTTTTCCATATGACCCATCTAGGGGGTTCAGACTCTATCCTAGGAGCCCCTACCTCATCAAAACTATCCAAACAATGGTCCAAATTTTCGAGTCATAAAATAAATTTGACAAGAGATCTCAGTTTGAATTGATGATCAAGGAGTTGACTTGCCACTTTGTTAATTTCATGAAACCATAAGATTATTAGAGTTTGGTTTAAAGTTAGATTTTTTTATTTTTATTTATTTTTATTTTAAAAAATGTTTTATAGAGACGGGGTCTGACTTTGTTTCCAAGGCTGGTCTCAAGCTCCTGGACTCAAACAATCCTCCCAACTCAGCCTCTTAAAGTGCTAGGATCACAGATGTGAGCCAGTATGCCTAGTCTATAGTTAGAATTTGATTTAAGATTGAGATTGAAGAGAATCTGGGAATTGAATTTAGAAATATTAAGACTCTTGAAAATCTTACTTTATGGAGCAAGTAATACTCATCAGACTTGTATTCTGCATTAATTTTAGTCAAGGTCAATGTTGTTCTTAGAAATTACCTGTCTTCAATGGAAATTAAAGTTAATGATGTATTATTTTCATTATGCTACCCCTAAAGCCTGGCCTTGATCAAAAAAATAAACAATTAGTAATTAAATATAAGAATAAAAGTATGACCGGACTTCAACATATCGCTTCAGGTCTGGAGCCAGCAAGTAACTAATAGTATTTAGTAGGGTGAGAGCTTTACTGTGACTTAGAAAAGAATCAATAACGTAATATCAAAATGTAATATAATCAAAAATGTCTTTCACTGCTGTTTATATACTGTGTTAGTTCATACGCATTACTGTAAATGTATACCTGAGACTGAGTAATTTATAAAGAAAAGAGGTTTATTTTAGCTCATGGTTCTGCAGACTGTACAAGCATGGCACCAACACCTGCTCAGTCTCTGGTGAGGGCCTAGGAATCTTCCAGTCACTGCAGAAGGTGAAGAAGGAAGCAAGTGCATCACATGGAGAGAGAGGGAACAAGCAAGAAGGGGGTGAGGTGCCACACTCTTTTAGACAACCTAAGAACTCAGAAGTGGAACTCATTCATTACCATGAAAAGGGCACCAGGCCATTCAGGAGGGATCCGCCCCCATTACCCAACATGTTCCTCCAGGCCCCATCTCTAACTTTGGGGATCACATTTCAACATCATATTTGGAGGGGACAAACATCCAAACAGTATTATATACATACATGAGAGAAGGTAAGTAGAAATATAAAATGAACTGAATGTGTGTCTTATATTCTTGTTATATGAGGACATTTATTTTTATAGCTACATTGTTTGTGGATTTCAGAGTTATTTACCTTAACCTACTGAAGATAGATTTGCAGAGAACTGCTCCTTCTTTGTACCTAACAATTCACTTTACCTACACATCATCCAGTGGTGGCTTGTGCAAATTTCAGTTACATGTTCCTTGAGATTACACCAAACTGTGAAATTTGGCAAAATAATCAAATCTACATAAATGTTAGCAAGTGTCTAAAGTTATTTCCCTATTTCCCTGTCATTGTTTTCCATTCTTTTACAATGATCAATTAATTACAACTTAGGGCCAAATTATATATCCACAGAATTTTAGAGCTCAGACATGGATATAGAGAAACAAAAATATTAAATTGGTTTCCTCCAATTATATTTTACCTTTAAAACAGCCCATTCTTATTTGTAACTAGCCATAAAGTATTTTTTAGAAATATTTTTCTACCATTCTACAAAAAAAGTTGTAAATTTTAATACCGTTATTTCCTTATTAAAATAAATTAAATTTTAGTACAATTCAAGGCAAACAGTACAGGCCCAAAACATCTATGTTAATCCACTGAACCTAGTGCCTCTAAAGAAAATAGTACAGGCTGTGCATGGTGGCTCACGCCTGTAATCCCAACACTTTGAGAGGCCAAGGCAGGCGGATCATCTGAGGTCAGGAGTTTGAGACCAGCCTGGCCAACACGAAGAAACCTCTTCTCTACTAAAAATACAAAATTAACAGGGCATGATGGCGCATGCCTGTAGTCTGAGCTACTCAGGAGGCTGACGAGGAGAATCGCTTGAACCCAGGAGGCGGAAGTTGCAGTGAGCCGAGATCACACCATTGCACTCCAGCCTGGGCGACAGAAAAACATGATGGCCGTCATTATATCTCAAAATTTATTTTACTAATATTACATTTTAGGGTTTTAGAAAACCCATTGCAATACCATATGAGAAGTTTCTATTCAAAATGATTTAGCTTTTAAGAGTTATCAGATCTGTTATTGGCTAATAATGAGAAAATTATTTTCTTCTAAATCTTTATATTAGGTACAATCTAAAGCAATTTATCCTTATTTAAAAGCTATGGGAACTTATATAAAATAACAAATAAAAGTTGGTAAATCTTCATTTGCTATTTAACTGGTCTAATGATAATATTTCTAATAATTTTTTTAAATAATTTTTTTGCTTTTTAAATATTGGAAAAATAATCAAGGTTAAAATATTTAAGCCTTACTCTCTGTGTCCCTAGCTTCTTTAAAGTTTTTTCTCAATTATATGAAGTACCCTGCTATAGCATATAGCCCTAAGATTTAATGGAGTTTCATTTAATTCTGTGGCCTCAAATTTTTAGTGATTGTGAAAAATGATAATATGGATCATGAGATATATATAATAAAAGTATTCGTTGTTTTGTTTGACTCTGTTTAAAGTAACTAAGAACAATACTGTTCTTTTAAGAGCTTACAATGGTAATCTGAAATTTAAAACTGGTCGTGAGTGGCTACACACCATTTCGCATGAAGGCTGGCCTCCATCCTAATTAGTCAGGCAACTGTCTTATTGGTCTGTGTTCATATATGTTGTTATGAATATCATCCCTGAATATAACTGTACTTCCTCTAAGCCAGTCTCGGCAAAGTGTTGATTTATGAACAAGCACACAAACTGAAACTCATCAATCTGACATCCAAAATGCACTAAAAAGTCATCTTTACTGCAGTCTACAGTGATGGTATTAATTGTGTGTCTTTCAAAGTATCTATGCATTCGAGCAGCAGCTTTCAAATCTCTCTGTTGCTACATCCCTTACTTTCTGGCATGCATATTTTCTCACACTCTCCTGTCTATGCAGGTATTCCTCCTCCACTCCTGCCCACTGCTCCAAACATGCAGAGAATCACTTCTCTGCTTGACATCCATCAGAGGAGTCTTTTTCAGTTTAGAGTATGTGCCAACATTTCTCCATCCTCCTTGAAAGGACTCTTTCATTACCTGTCATTTGCTTGTCGGTGCTCCTCCAGATCCATTTTGTCTCCTCTTCATCTAGTATTAACAACAACAAAACTCAAGAGTCAAGGAGACAAATACAGAAATCTTCCTGAATGAGGAGAATGACAATTTTAAACACTTACATATAATATTTTGCCCCCTTCACACAAAATAATTGCTAGTTGACACATTTGTTCATATATCACCATTTACAATGTCTTAATAAGTATTTGGTTATTTTAAAACTGCTCTATCCACTCTTTTTGGAGAAAAGCTCACTTCCACTTTATTTTCCCCAAGATACCAAATATGCAGCTTAGTGAATTTTGTTCCTTCTCAACATTTGTTAGGCATTTATAATTTGTATATGATACCACCACCTTTCTGGCATGAGACAGTGGCCTTTCCTGCCCAGCCTTCCTACTTCAGGACACCTTGATAAGGTGTTGGGAGAGTGGAGGAAGAGGATGGCTTATAAATTTTGCTCTTACTCATGAAATTGTAAACCACTTGCTCCTAAAAGTTTTCAGTTTGAATCCGCCAGCTTCTAGGACTGCAGAAAATGATTCACTCTGCATGGGCAAGTCTCCTGTGAGGAATAATAATCACAAGTATAACAGACCAAAAGTAAGAATCATTGTGAAGGCACCATTTCCTTTGGTATGGCATTTTCTGAACCAAAAGGCTAGTGCAGGACTGACTCAAAGATAGTCATGTTACTGTTTTATTTCTTAATATAGCTATTCTGCGGAAGGTATTCCTCAGAAACATCACCAAATACTGACCCAGGCTATTCCTGCTTAGCTTAGCCTGACAGTTTCAGTATTTTAGTTTTATTGCCTTAGCTGGGGGAAAAATCCTACTTGCCTTCTCTTAACGTATTAATAGTGTGGAAACACACTGCTGTCACCCCTGCTTCTCAACAGTTTAAGATGAAGTTGTTCTCCAAATGAGTCAGTGTTGACTGGTTGGCTGGCCCTCGTCAGGCTTCAGCTGTCAATCATAAAAGAAAAACTTCTCAAGTGCTATTTGAAAAGGTTGTCCTAATACAGCATTGGCATAAATAAAATATTTGACAACAAGATTTCCTGGAGCTGCTGAAGTTCATGGCTACTGGAGAAGGATATTTTAAGTTATCTAGAGGATTTTCACTAAACATTGAAATATCATTAAGCCAGCAATGACAGTTGAGTGTGATTAGCGTTCTGACAGAGGACAGAATACTAGAGGACATAAGAGGAGTGTCTAAATCAGACATGAGAGATGAAGGCTGGCTTCCCTCATGAAGTCATGTATAAACTAGAACCTGAATGAAAGGGTGGGCAAGACTTAGCCAAGCAAAGAGGTAGAAGAGACTTTTATCAATGATCTACCTCCTCCAAACTCCTCTTTCAAACAAAGAGCTATGAAAGGGCAAAAGAGTAGGCAAATCATCTATGTGCTTAGAGAGGCCCACATAGCTTAGATCCAAACTGAGATAACATAAATTATTAACTTTTTATTTTTATTTTTATGTTACTTTAAGTTCTGGAATACATGTGCTGAATGTGCAGGTTTGTTACACAAGTATACATGTGCCATGGTGGTTTGCTGCACCTATCAACCCATCATCTAGGTTTTAAGCCCCACATACCTGAGATATTTAAGCCCCGCATACCTGAGATATTTGTGCTAATGCTCTCCCTCCCTTTGCCCCCAACTTCCCAACATAAATTATTTAAGATCATTGTATGTGCATTGATTACAAATTTGAAGAAATACACCACTGTCAGAAATAGGTCCTCACTAGCACCATGAGGCCTTTAGGACCATGAGGAATAAACACCTAAGTCAGAGGGCCAAACTCATCAATTTAGAAACTGGCCCAAAACTCATCCTTCCCAACAGAGAGAACCACTTATTTTGTGGTCGTTTTTTCTATTATTTGACCTGACAATAATAGACAGAAACAGTCACCTTTCCTCAATCTAAACGCAGGGCAACTGCACACTGTCCTGCCAAAGATTTCAGGACTGAACGTGTTTATCTCATTTCACAAATAGTTTGTACCTCCTGTCTATGGTTTTCCAAAATATTACCCTTCTATGTTGTGCCTCCCCATGCCAGTGACTTAAGCTTTCAGAACATACCCCCAATGACATGGCTATTCCCATAGCATTTTCAAAGGATATTTATTCCCTCTTTACCCATATCAAGTGATAGGCTCAATGTTCTCACTTTCTATTTCATTGTGCAAACCATTGTGCATGAGCTCTCTTTACTTAGTAACTCATTCCTTCTAGAAGTTTCCCTCTCTTCCTCCCCTTCATAGTCCTCTATCACAGCTGGGCTCACTCCTTTCTATCTACATCTCACACAAGAAACTCAACATACTGGACTTTCAGTTTCTTTGTTTTCTTTAGTTGTGTGGAGAAAATATATCATATAGACAAAATGTTTAAACTATTTCTGTTCATTTCAATAAGAATAATATAATGAACACCTACATACCAACACTGATAGTCCTCTGGTTAAGGAATGGATCTTTCCTTAAAGCCAGTTGTGTGCCCATCTCCATCATGTCTTTGGCAGCACCCCCGCCCATCACCCCTTCCCTATTATTTCTATTCATTTCTCTTCATCGTACCACCTATGAATAATCAAAAGAATTTATTGTTTTTAACTTTGTTCATTCTTGAACTTTATACACATGAAATTATACTATATGTATTTTTGTGTGCATACAACAACTGTGTAGGGTAAGTTCGGGTTAAATCTCAAAATCTTGACATAAGGGCTGTGATGGCTATTGTTTACTCATTTCATTTTTGGATAGTACTAAATTGTGTGACTACACCACAATTTAGTAATCTGCTCTATATTAGTGGTAAAAATAGTCAAAGGAAAATATCTAAAATAAATTTTTTAAATGCATTACAGAAATTAGCATGAAAATTGGTAGAGGTTCTAACATATATATAACTGGAGATTCAGAAGGAGGAGGGAGATATAAAAGAGCAGAAGAAATATTTAAAGAGATGATGACAGAACTTTTCAAAACCAGTTATTTTGGACTGAATGCTTATGTCCCCCCCACAAATTCATATGTTGAAGCCCTAAACCCCATTGTATTGGTATTTGGAGAAGGGGCCTTTGAAGGTAATCAAGTTCAAAAAAATCAAGAGGATAGTGCCCTCATAATGGATTAGCATCCTCATAATAAGAGGAAAACAGACCAGAGCTTGCTCGCTCTCTGCAGTTTGAGAATACAGCAAGAAAGGAGTGTGTATAAAACAGGAAGAGGGACCTCACCAAGAACCTAATTATACTGTCACCCTGATCTTGGACTTGCAGCTCCAGAACTGTGAGAAATAAATGTTTATTGTTTAAGCTACCCAGTTTATGGTATTCTGTTACACCAGTGCAGACTGACTAAGACACCAATTAGAGAAGCCCTAGGAACCCAAACAGGCTAGTAATAAACAAAACCACAACTAAGGGTACCTAGTAAAGTTACTTATACCAGTTAACATCAATTTTCCCACTCCATCATGGCTATGGTCTCACTCCAAGAAGGGTTTAAAAGAGAGGACTTCACAGATCTGAGTTCAGACACCATGTTCCTAGAATTTCCCTTTAATGTACATAGATTAAATTAAGAAAATACATTTTATTTCTAAAGTAGAAATATTACCATGACATTCTCCTGCTCAAAATTCTTTAGTGATTCCTGTTGGTCCAGTATAACACTCATTGCCCAAAACTACTATTTCACTTGATAAAATTATACACATGCTTTAAAACTCAAAATCGAGGTTAATTTTTTATTGCTGTGTTTTCTAACTTCCTACTCCCATTCTGAGATATTCTGGGTGAGCTACTGACACTCTCTAGGTCTATAGCACACATGACAGCATTTACACTATTCAATTATGCTTGTTAACTGGTATCTCCTCGCCCCTCCACACACGTATACTCTAATATAAACTTCTTGAAATCAGGACGATGTATTTTACATCTGAATCTCCAGTATTTAGGACAATCATAATGCTTTATAAATATCTGAGGGTAAACGAAAGACTTAATGACTACTCCTTTGGGTAGCATCTTGGCTGCTGTGTTACATTCACTTATTCTGATTTTGGACTATTACCCACTTCTGAGTTGCAATATGCCTGGTAGTCAAGCATAAACAACTAGTAAGCTCAAAGCAAAATGATTAAACCAAAAAATCACTTTTGAGCAAACCAACAAATAAATTGAATTTTGTTTAAAAAATGTTTTTGAAAACTAGCCATTTTCCCTATATCCTTAGCAAGATCTAAAACAGTGTAAGTTACAGTTTGCCGAATTGTGTAGATATACTGCATATAGCATACTAAATATTTTAATTTTACTTTTATTAAAACTGATGACCATCTTCCTTATTAAAGTTTTTGCAAAATCAAACTGTTGAGATGAAATGTAATACCTTCATTTGTATCAAGCTATCCAATAAGCCAAATAAAACACTTTGCTGTTCGGTGTGCCTGATGAATATATTCAATGCTTTCAAGTGGTAAAGACGTGTCATAGATGTTGCTGTTGCCCCATGCAGATCTCCTTGATCAGGCAGGCCTATGCACACCACTGCCACTGTTGGCTGTTAACCACAGATTTTCTTTATTCAGGGAATGACCTTAGTTGTACATTCCCTCTGACCTTCTTCCACATTAACTATTGACTAATTGATAGGCCCACTTTCCTCAAGATGGAAACCACGTTCATGCATAATTTCTATCCAAAGCTTCTCAGGGGATCAGACTGAAGCTGGACTTCAACTAAAGGGCAACCTTGCTTAGCTCCTTCTCCTGACCTAAGATACCTCCTTCATTCTCTTTCTCCAGAGAGTGCACCCTCCATGAGCAACTTGAATGAAAATCCTTCCTCAAACTCTGCTTGTAGGAAAACTCATCTAAGACAAACTATTCTAACTGATAAATTATTAAATATTTTAGAAGTCATTGCCTATTTAGTTTGGTAAGAAAAGTACAGTATTCCTGACTTTTCTTATAATAACTGGAGAAAATAATGATTGGAGAAAGATAATACTCAAGAGTTGTAGCTGAGATACAGTTCAGGAAAATCTTTGAAAAATGAGAGAAAAGGAAAAATGCAAGTAGAATGGCAATTGGATCCAATTCAGCATGTGCCATAGCTGAATAAGTACAGTTTCAGAAAAAAATAAAAGGAGTATATTATAAAGAAAATAATTTTAAAACATTCTAGAGGGATAGCTGAAGGATATGAGATTTCTCCTTGGAATACTCACCAAGTGTTCAGTAAGAGAGATGAGAAAAGATTAATGACAAGGAATGCTGTTACAAAAGTTTAGGAAAGAAATGTCATTGGATTCTTCCACAGTCACACTAGAAAAAAGGCGATGGAGCCAACGTAACATGCTTTCAGTCACTATATTCTCAATTTTCTTTTTTTTTTTTTTTTTTTTTTTTTTCTCATTAAACTTTTTTAATGGGTCTCAAAATTCTGTGACAAATTTTTGGTCAAGTTGTTTCCATTAAAAAGTACTGATTTTAAAAACTAATAACTTAAAACTGCCACACGCAAAAAAGAAAACCAAAGTGGTCCACAAAACATTCTCCTTTCCTTCTGAAGGTTTTACGATGCATTGTTATCATTAACCAGTCTTTTACTACTAAACTTAAATGGCCAATTGAAACAAACAGTTCTGAGACCGTTCTTCCACCACTGATTAAGAGTGGGGTGGCAGGTATTAGGGATAATATTCATTTAGCCTTCTGAGCTTTCTGGGCAGACTTGGTGACCTTGCCAGCTCCAGCAGCCTTCTTGTCCACTGCTTTGATGACACCCACCGCAACTGTCTGCCTCATATCACGAACAGCAAAGCGACCCAAAGGTGGATAGTCTGAGAAGCTCTCAACACACATAGGCTTGCCAGGAACCATATCAACAATGGCAGCATCACCAGACTTCAAGAATTTAGGGCCATCTTCCAGTTTTTTACCAGAACGGCGATCAATCTTTTCCTTCAGCTCAGCAAACTTGCATGCAATGTGAGCCGTGTGGCAATCCAACACAGGGGCATAGCCAGCACTTATTTGGCCTGGATGGTTCAGGATAATCACCTGAGCAGTGAAGCCAGCTGCTTCCATTGGTGGGTCGTTTTTGCTGTCACCAGCAACGTTGCCACGACGAACATCCTTGACAGACACATTCTTGACATTAAAGCCCACGTTGTCCCCAGGAAGAGCTTCACTCAAAGCTTCATGGTGCATTTCGACAGATTTTACTTCAGTCGTTACGTTGACTGGAGCAAAGGTGACCACCATACCAGGGTTTGAGAACACCAGTCTCCACTCGGCCAACAGGAACAGTACCAATACCACCAATTTTGTAGACATCCTGGAGAGGCAGGCGCAAGGGCTTGTCAGTTGGACGAGTTGGTGGTAGGATGCAGTCCAGAGCCTCAAGCAGCGTGGTTCCACTGGCATTGCCATCCTTACGGGTGACCTTCCATCCCTTGAACCAAGGCATGTTAGCACTTGGCTCCAGCATGTTGTCACCATTCCAACCAGAAATTGGCACAAATGCTACTGTGTCGGGGTTGTAGCCAATTTTCTTAATGTAAGTGCTGACTTCCTTAACAATTTCCTCGTATCTCTTCTGGCTGTAGGGTGGCTCAGTGGAATCCATTTTGTTAACACCAACAATTAGTTGTTTCACACCCAGTGTGTAAGCCAGAAGAGCATGCTCTCGGGTCTGCCCATTCTTGGAGATACCAGCTTCAAATTCACCAACACCAGCAGCAACAATTAGGACAGCACAGTCAGCCTGAGATGTCCCTGTAATCATGTTTTTGATGAAGTCTCTGTGTCCTGGGGCATCAATGATAGTCACATAATACTTGCTGGTCTCAAATTTCCACAAGGAGATATCAATGGTGATACCACGTTCCCGCTCAGCTTTCAGTTTATCCAAGACCCAGGCATACTTGAAGGAGCCCTTTCCCATCTCAGCAGCCTCCTTCTTAAATTTTTCAATGGTTCTTTTGTCGATGCCACCGCATTTGTAGATCAGATGGCCAGTAGTGGTGGACTTGCCCGAATCTACGTGTCCAATGACGACAATGTTGATATGAGTCTTTTCCTTTCCCATTTTGGCTTTTAGGGGTAGTTTTCACGACACCTCTGTTCTGGCGGCAAACCCGTTGCGAAAAAGCTATATTCTCAATTTTCAACTTAGAATTCCATACTGAACTGTACTCTCAATCTAATATGAAGGTAGAATATGTACGTTTTTAAATATGCAATTCTCAAGTTCTCAAAAATTAATCAGGAAGCTTGTATCCTTTGCCAGGAAGCTTCTAAAGGATATATTTTAACAAAATGAAGAAGTAAATCAAGAAAAAATCCAGAACATCAAGGATGCCTCATGGAGAGGCAGATGAAATCCTGGGATCATGATAAAGAGGGGCTCCAAAGACATATTCTGAAAGTTAGAACATATTTGGAATAAATTTATTGCTCTCAGAAAGAGTTTAGAGATGAGTAAGTGAAATATACACTGAAAATATGCAAAGAAAAAAGAAAATTATTGCACCAAAGCAAAACAAAAAGCTACTCAAGAATATAACAGTTTCAGGAATTTGGATGTGTCTTGCTCCTACATACACAAAATTCTATTTACATGCTGTGCTCATTCAATTCAAATTTTCTAAATATATCTATCTTCTGGCCTATCAATGGTTTCTCAAAAAGAATAGAAGGACCAAAAAGACAGTGTGCAAAATCTTAAACTCCAAATGACGTCTTAATCTATGACAGACTCTGCCTCCAAGGTAAGTTCTGAAAAACCTATTCTATTTTTCCACATAGTTCTAATAAACTGCATCTATCTGGCCTGCTTATAAGATGTCAACATCAAAATTTTTCTATCCTGGTTGTGTTTATCTAACAATGATGGGAAAAACTAAAAGTAAAAAATAATTAGTTAGCAATGAGATAGATGAGGTTC
Source organism: Rhinopithecus roxellana (assembly GCF_007565055.1). Classification (NCBI taxonomy): domain Eukaryota; kingdom Metazoa; phylum Chordata; class Mammalia; order Primates; family Cercopithecidae; genus Rhinopithecus; species Rhinopithecus roxellana. Next base: position 68,339,267 of record NC_044554.1, read on the forward strand.
CACATTATTCAGTCTTTGCTAAACCAATATATATTACCTTCATACTTCTTAGCAAGTTTTCTTTCCTGTTTGACCTACTTCATAAAGCTTTACATAAAACAAGATTGATATAATTCTAGGTATAAATAAATGTGCCCATATAACATGCTTCTGAATGAAATATAGAAAGGAAAATTTCTTTTTATACCTATGGGTATTAAAAATAGACAAGTTTAGGTAACTAGGTAATCATTGCTATTGCTTATTTGTAATATGGGTAAAACCTTGTGATTTTACAAATTGAGGTGGCATAAAAACTGCTCAGAACTACAGAAAAAATTACCATGTCAATATAACATGGATGTCAAGGGAGAATAGTACACAACAGAAAGTTTATATCTGTACAAAATGACCTACTTCATATAAGATAGCATTAAATTACTGCAGGGATGAGTGTCAGACAGTATAAAATGCCTATTTGTCCCATGCAACCTACTTTTACTTTGAGCTTTTCTTTTTTTTTTTTTTTTTTTTTTTTTTTTTTTTTTTTAATTATACTTTAAGTTCTAGGGTACATGTGCATAACCTGCAGGTTTGTTACATATGTATACTTATGCCATGTTGGTGTGCTGCACCCATCAACTCGTCAGCACCCATCAATTCATCATTTATATCATGTATAACTCCCCAATGCAATCCCTCCCTCCTCCCCCCTCCCCCCTCCCCATGATAGGCCCCAGTGCGTGATGTTCCCCTTCCCGAGTCCAAGTGATCTCATTGTTCAGTTCCCACCTATGAGTGAGAACATGCGGTGTTTGGTTTTCTCTTCTTGTGATAGTTTGCTAAAAATGATGGTTTCCAGCTGCATCCATGTCCCTACAAAGGACGCAAACTCATCCTTTTTTATGGCTGCATAGTATTCCATGGTGTATATGTGCCACATTTTCTTAATCCAGTCTGTCACAGATGGACATTTGGGTTGATTCCAAGTCTTTGCTATTGTGAATAGTGCCGCAATAAACATACGTGTACATGTGTCTTTGTAGTAGAATAATTTATAATCCTTTGGGTATATACCCAGTAGTGGGATGGCTGGGTCATATGGTACATCTAGTTCTAGATCCTTGAGGAATTGCCATACTGTTTTCCATAATGGTTGAACTAGTTTACAATCCCACCAACAGTGTAAAAGTGTTCCTACTTCTCCACATCCTCTCCAACACCTGTTGTTTCCTGACTTCTTAATGATTGCCATTCTAACTGGTGTGAGATGATATCTCATTGTGGTTTTGATTTGCATTTCTCTGATGGCGAGTGACGATGAGCATTTTTTCATGTGTCTGTTGGCTGTATGAATATCTTCTTTTGAGAAATGTCTGTTCATATCCTTTCCCCACTTTTTGATGGGGTTGTTTGTTTTTTTCTTGTATATTTGTTTGAGTTCTTTGTAGATTCTGGATATTAGCCCTTTGTCAGATGAGTAGGTTGCAAAAATTTTCTCCCATTCTGTAGGTTGCCTATTCACTCTGATGGTAGTTTCTTTTGCTGTGCAAAAGCTCTTTAGTTTAATTAGATCCCATTTGTCAATTTTTGCTTTTGCTGCCGTTGCTTTTGGTGTTTTAGACATGAAGTCCTTGCCCATGCCTACGTCCTGAATGGTACTACCTAGATTTTCTTCTAGGGTTTTTATGGTATTAGGTCTAACATTTAAGTCTCTAATCCATCTTGAATTAATCTTCGTATAAGGGGTAAGGAAAGGATCCAGTTTCAGCTTTCTACTTATGGCTAGCCAATTTTCCCAGCACCATTTATTAAATAGGGAATCCTTTCCCCATTTCTTGTTTCTCTCAGGTTTGTCAAAGATCAGATGGCTGTAGATGTGCGGTATTATTTCTGAGGACTCTGTTCTGTTCCATTGGTCTATAGCTCTGTTTTGGTACCAGTACCATGCTGTTTTGGTTACTGTAGCCTTGTAGTATAGTTTGAAGTCAGGTAGCGTGACGCCTCCAGCTTTGTCCTTTTGACTTAGGATTGTCTTGGCAATGCGGGCTCTTTTTTGGTTCCATATGAACTTTAAAGCAGTTTTTTCCAATTCTGTGAAGAAACTCATTGGTAGCTTGATGGGGATGGCATTGAATCTATAAATAACCTTGGGGAGTATGGCCATTTTCACGATATTGATTCTTCCTATCCATGAGCATGGTATGTTCTTCCATTTGTTTGTGTCCTCTTTGATTTCACTGAGCAGTGGTTTGTAGTTCTCCTTGAAGAGGTCCTTTACATCCCTTGTAAGCTGGATTCCTAGGTATTTTATTCTCTTTGAAGCAATTGTGAATGGAAGTTCATTCCTGATTTGGCTCTCTGCTTGTCTGTTACTGGTGTATAAGAATGCTTGTGATTTTGCACATTAATTTTGTATCCTGAGACTTTGCTGAAGTTGCTTATCAGCTTAAGGAGATTTTGGGCTGAGACGATGGGGTTTTCTAAATATACAATCATGTCATCTGCAAACAGGGACAATTTGACTTCTTCTTTTCCTAACTGGATACCCTTGATTTCTTTCTCTTGCCTGATTGCCCTAGCCAGAACTTCCAACACTATGTTGAATAGGAGTGGTGAGAGAGGGCATCCCTGTCTTGTGCCAGTTTTCAAAGGGAATTTTTCCAGTTTTTGCCCATTCAGTATGATATTAGCTGTGGGTTTGTCATAAATGGCTCTTATTATTTTGAGATACGTTCCATCAATACCGAATTTATTGAGCGTTTTTAGCATGAAGGGCTGTTGAATTGTGTCAAAAGCCTTTTCTGCATCTATTGAGACAATCATGTGGTTCTTGTCTTTGGTTCTGTTTATATGCTGGATTACGTTTATTGATTTGCGAATGTTGAACCAGCCTTGCATCCCAGGGATGAAGCCCACTTGATCATGGTGGATAAGCTTTTTGATGTGCTGCTGAATCCGGTTTGCCAGTATTTTATTGAGAATTTTTGCATCAATGTTCATCAGGGATATTGGTCTAAAATTCTCTTTTTTTGTTGTGTCTCTGCCAGGCTTTGGTATCAGGATGATGTTGGCCTCATAAAATGAGTTAGGGAGGATTCCCTCTTTTTCTATGGATTGGAATAGTTTCAGAAGGAATGGTACCAGCTCCTCCTTGTACCTCTGGTAGAATTCAGCTGTGAATCCATCTGGTCCTGGACTTTTTTTGGTGGGTAGGCTATTAATTGTTGCCTCAATTTCAGAGCCTGCTATTGGTCTATTCAGGGATTCAACTTCTTCCTGGTTTAGCCTTGGGAGAGTGTAAGTGTCCAGGAAATTATCCATTTCTTCTAGATTTTCTAGTTGATTTGCGTAGAGGCGTTTATAGTATTCTCTGATGGTAGTTTGTATTTCTGTGGGGGGAGTGGTGATATCCCCTTTATCATTTTTTATTGCATCTATTTGATTCCTCTCTCTTTTCTTCTTTATTAGCCTTGCTAGCGGTCTGTCAATTTTGTTGATCTTTTCAAAAAACCAACTCCTGGATTCATTGATTTTTTGGAGGGTTTTTTGTGTCTCTATCTCCTTCAGTTCGGCTCTGATCTTAGTTACTCCTTGCCTTCTGCTAGCTTTTGAATGTGTTTGCTCTTGCCTCTCTAGTTCTTTTAATTGTGATGTTAGAGTGTCAATTTTAGATCTTTCCTGCTTTCTCTTGTGGGCATTTAGTGCTATAAATTTCCCTCTACACACTGCTTTAAATGTGTCCCAGAGATTCTGGTAGTGTTGTATCTTTGTTCTCATTGGTTTCAAAGAACATCTTTATTTCCGCTTTCATTTCGTTATGTACCCAGTAGTCATTCAGGAGCAGGTTGTTCAGTTTCCATGTAGTTGAGCGGTTTTGAGTGAGTTTCTTAGTCCTGAGTTCTAGTTTGATTGCACTGTGGTCTGAGAGACAGTTTGTTATAATTTCTGTTCTTTTACATTTGCTGAGGAGTGCTTTACTTCCAATTATGTGGTCAATTTTGGAATAAGTGCGGTGTGGTGCTGAGAAGAATGTATATTCTGTTGATTTGGGGTGGAGAGTTCTATAGATGTCTATTAGGTCCGCTTGGTGCAGAGATGAGTTCAATTCCTGGATATCCTTGTTAACTTTCTGTCTCGTTGATCTGTCTAATGTTGACAGCGGAGTGTTGAAGTCTCCCATTATTATTGTATGGGAGTCTAAGTCTCTTTGTAAGTCCCTAAGGACTTGCTTTATGAATCTGGGTGCTCCTGTATTGGGTGCATATATATTTAGGAGAGTTAGCTCTTCCTGTTGAATTGATCCCTTTACCATTATGTAATGGCCTTCTTTGTCTCTTTTGATCTTTGATGGTTTAAAGTCTGTTTTATCAGAGACTAGGATTGCAACCCCTGCTTTTTTTTGTTCTCCATTTGCTTGGTAGATCTTCCTCCATCCCTTTATTTTGAGCCTATGTATGTCTCTGCATGTGAGATGGGTCTCCTGAATACAGCAGACTGATGGGTCTTGACTCTTTATCCAGTTTGCCAGTCTGTGTCTTTTAATTGGAGCATTTAGTCCATTAACATTTAAGGTTAATATTGTTATGTGTGAACTTGATCCTGCCATTATGATATTAACTGGTTATTTTGCTCGTTAGTTGATGCAGTTTCTTCCTAGCCTCGATGGTCTTTACATTTTGGCATGTTTTTGCGATGGCTGGTACCGGTTGTTCCTTTCCATGTTTAGGGCTTCCTTCAGGGTCTCTTGTAAGGCAGGCCTGGTGGTGACAAAATCTCTAAGCATTTGCTTATCTGTAAAGGATTTTATTTCTCCTTCACTTATGAAACTTAGTTTGGCTGGATATGAAATTCTGAGTTGAAAATTCTTTTCTTTAAGAACGTTGAATATTGCCCCCCACTCTCTTCTGGCTTGTAGAGTTTCTGCCGAGAGATCTGCTGTTAGTCTGATGGGCTTCCCTTTGTGGGTAACCCGACCTTTCTCTCTGGCTGCCCTTAAGATTTTTTCCTTCATTTCAACTTTGGTGAATCTGGCAATTATGTGTCTTGGAGTTGCTCTTCTGGAGGAGTATCATTTGTGGCGTTCTCTGTATTTCCTGAATTTGAATGTTGGCCTGCCCTACTAGGTTGGGGAAGTTCTCCTGGATGATTTCCTGAAGAGTGTTTTCCAACTTGGTTCCATTTTCCCCCTCACTTTCAGGCACCCCAATCAGGCGTAGATTTGGTCTTTTTACGTAATCCCATACTTCTTGCAGGCTTTGCTCATTTCTTTTTCTTCTTTTTTCTTTTGGTTTCTCTTCTCGCTTCATTTCATTCATTTGATCTTCAATTGCTGATACTCTTTCTTCCAGTTGATCGAGTCGGTTACTGAAGCTTGTGCATTTGTCACGTATTTCTCGTGTCATGGTTTTCATCTCTGTCATTTCGTTTATGATCTTCTCTGCATTAATTAGTCTAGCTGTCAGTTCTTCCACTCTTTTTTCAAGATTTTTAGTTTCTTTGCGCTGGGTACGTAATTCCTCCTTTAGCTCTGATAAGTTTGATGGACTGAAGCCTTCTTCTCTCATCTCGTCCAAGTCATTCTCTGACCAGCTTTGATCCGTTGCTGGCGATGGGCTGCGCTCCTTTGCAGGGGGAGATGTGCTCTTATTTTTTGAATTTCCAGCTTTTCTGCCCTGCTTCTTCCCCATCTTTGTGGTTTTATCTGTCTCTGGTCTTTGATGGTGGTGACGTACTGATGGGGTTTTGGAATAGGTGTCCTTCCTGTTTGATAGTTTTCCTTCTGACAGTCAGAAGGACTGTCTGTTGGTCTGTTGGAGATTGCTTGAGGTCCACTCCAGACCCTGTTTGCCTGGGTATCAGCAGCAGAGGTTGCCGAAGATAGAATATTGCTGAACAGCGAGTGTACCTGTCTGATTCTTCCTTTGGAAGTTTCCTCTCAGGGGTGTACTCCACCCTGTGAGGTGTGGGGTGTCAGACTGCCCCTAGTGGGGGATTTCTCCCAGCTAGGCTACTCAGGGGTCAGGGACACACCTGAGCAGGCAGTCTGTCCGTTCTCAGATCTCGACCTCCGCGTTGGGAGATCCACGGCTCTCCCCAAAGCTGTCAGACAGAGTCGTTCGCGTCTGCACCGGCTCCCGCTACTTCCCCTGTTGGTCTTCAGCTGTGCGCTGTCCCCAGAGGTGGAGACTACAGAGACAGGCAGGCTTCCTTGAGCTGCTGTGAGCTCCACCCAGTTGGAGCTTCCCAGAGGCTTTGTTTACCTACTTAAGCCTCAGGAATGGCGGGCGCCCCTCCCCCAGCCTCGCTGCTGCCTTGCGGATAGATCGCGGCAGACTGCTGTGTTAGCAGTGAGGGAGGCTTCGTGGGCGTGGGACCCTCCCGGCCAGGTGTGGGATATATTCTGGTGTGCCTGTATGCTTACAGCGCAGTATTGGGGTGGGAGTTACCCGATTTTCCAGGTGTTGTGTGTCTCAGTTACCCTGGCTAGGAAAACGGATCCCCTTCCCCCTTGCGCTTCCAGGTGAGGCGATGCCTCGCCCTGCTTCAGCTCTCGCTGGTCAGGCTGCAGCAGCTGACCAGCACCGATTGTCCGGCACTCCCTAGTGAGATGACCCCAGTACCTCAGTTGAAAATGCAGAAATCACTGGTCTTCTGTGTCGCTCGCGCTGGGAGTTGGAGACTGGAGCTGTTCCTATTCGGCCATCTTGCTCCGCCCTCCTTATATCTACTTTGAGCTTTTCTGAATGATTTCTTATCAGAGAAACTACAGTTCATGGTCACACTAATTTAAACACAAGTACTACACAAAATTATGTGTAACTTTCATTGTGATATTTATTTTAGGTATGGATTTTTTTGTCTTGAGGATTCTTTTTAACAGGCATGGTGTTGAGAGAATGATTTCTAAATAGTTTATCATGTTTTAACAATCGTGAATGGTGCAAAGCTGTACTTTTTTTCAGCAGTTTAATCACAGAAATTCCAGGTAGGCATTGGTTGTAGATAGTTTAAACCCTTCCTCTTTATTAAGTTCATTCCCATTTATTTCTGTAATTTTGTTACTGTAAGCCATGGGTTTTCACCATAATAATTTTAATCAGCTTACTGATTATTTAAATTAGATTTGATGATTGGAATATATTGATTTCATACCTGTATCACTCTACTCACGGTCTTTTCACGGCCCAGAAATGCCTCAAACTACATCTCTGTAGTTTTAAATTCTGACTACCTATTCCTATTAAAATGTCAGTTTCTCCACAAAATCACCTCTGATCCCTCAGCCCAGAAGGAATTTCTCCCTGTCCCTAAAATCATAGCAGTTTAGCTTTGTCACCTGAAACAACACCCAACATTTTCCATCTTGCACTTTGCCCTAGAATCCCTCTTTGAGGGACGAAGATTTCATTATTTATCTGTTTAAACTTCAAGTATTTATTCTATTGGAAAATTCATGGCATTTGCTTAAGAAAATCTCTGGAAAAACAGGCACTTGAAAAATCCATACATTTGTATCCTGACCATGAAAAGCAGTGGCCAGAAATAAACGTTATTTTCAACATATGGCTTATATTAAGCCGTCGATCGTAAAAGCTGGGATTATTTAAACAAATGACTGCTTCAGACATCTGTTACCAACTGATGCTGCACAAGTGCTACAAAATCTCCCTCTGTATAATTCCTTAAACATGGAATGGGAGTAAAAGCAGGAGGTGGATGGCAACTTCCCTACATGCAATCAATAGGCTGATTTTAGAGACTCACTTTATACTCTCATTCCTCTCAGACCTACCCAAGTCTCATAACACAAGCAATTAATTATACGCCTTCAGGGATCTAAATCTAGTTTCTCCTAACAAAATGGCTAGGGACAATTTTCAGGTACTTCATAAAGACAAGAGGAAGTGAGATAGAAAGAAATTTGAAGAGAAATCAAGAAAGAGAGAAAGAGAGAGAGAGAGATTCTAACAGTTTCTGAAAGCGTTGTTGTTTTCTATTTCCTATTAAACCTACAGTCCACCTTGAAATGATTTGCTTTGCATGGTATAAGTAGGGAATTGCCACTTATTTTTATTTCTATCTAGACCTTTAACTAACCCAGCACCATGTATTAAAATGACCATTCTTTTCCCTCTGCACTGCCATGTCACCTTTGTTATAAATCAAATGATCATATACACGTGATTTCTGAAACAGTTATTCTGCTCCATTTCTCAATTTGTCTATCTTTCTGTTAATACTTTAGTCTTAACTACTATTGTCAAATAATAAATCTTATATCTGGTATATAAATCTTCTAGCTTTGTTCTTGCTCAAGATTGCCTTGGTTATTCTTGGCCTTTGATTTTCCGTGAAAACATTAGAAATAACTTGTCAATTTTCCCCAGATAAACCCTGCTAGAATTGTGATTGCAGTAAACTGGAGAAAACTGACTTCTTGAAAACATTTAATCTTCAATTCCATTTATATGACATATTATGTCATAATCAAACTCAACTAAATTATTATTTAGACATAGGTTGTGGTCAATACTTCCTCCCAACCTCCTTGTTTGCCTATTACTGTAAAAGTTGATAAATACAAATATTCAGTTTTCAAATGTCCTTTATGGCCAGGAACATTATGTGACGTGCTGGCTTACGGGACACAAGAGGAAAACTAAAAAGTCTTTTACATGCTTAATAAAAAGGAAGAAATGTGACTAGCACTATATTTTCCTTTTGGCTATGTCTTAAATGCCTGAGGGATTAATCACCATCCAAACAAATTACCAGCCCAGACACCAATGAACCAAGCTAAGGCCAGTTGCGGACTACCTTCAAGTTATTACTACGTTAAGAAAAAAAATTATTTATCTATATTTAAGTTAACGTTAGCTAGGGAGAATCTATTGCCAGCTAATACTAATATATTGGAGGGGAAAAAGGAAAGTACCAGATTAGAATACTATGCCTTTTTTCTAGTCTCTCATAACTAAAACTTCTAATAAAAAAATACAGAGCTTTCATTGTACTATAAATTTATAAGTAAGTACTAAAGAACTACTCTAAATGATAATATTATTTTTCTAGGTTATCTATAAAATCTGCATACATTAAAAATTATTAAAACATTGATTATTACTGAAGTGTCTTGTTTGACTCCAAAAAAGGAACTGTAATATTTCTTTCTTCTGACCAAAAATTTTATGAGTTACTCCCAATATCTCTGATTTTTAAGACAAATAAAACAAAAACTCTTATGGATGGTAAACAGTGTTCTTACTTTAAATATTTATTCACTTACAATGAATTAGTGATTTACCAACTATTATTGACTGCTTCTGCTTTCAATTATTTTTTGATATTAATATTTTGAAATATTTCAATATATATTTTATTTACTTACATTTTATAACTACATGAAAATAACAAAGTATTCTAAAAATTTTTCCAAATAGCATGTGCTAAATAAAAGCAAAATGCATCCAGGGACTAATATGTATTTCATAGATATGAATTTATATTTATTTGAAAAGTTGCAACAGAATCACCTCTCAAAGACATGGAATTATTTTCCCAGAATTATTGGATCCATAAAGACTTATATTTAAAATTTTTCTCTAAATACTACATTTATGCTTATTTGGAACAATCACCCTGTGTCAATTTGAGTCACTAAAAGATCTCTGTTTATGGTAATTTGGAAGGCATTTTTCCAGGGTAGTACTAATAAAAAATGGAACTAATGAAACCGAACTATACTCCATGGCCCCCAAGGTATGACTTTATACCTACCTGGGTAGAAATACCTATGGTAGGTTTCAAAACAATTCCATAAAGAGACTATATTCTTTAGGCACACTTTTTTTTTCACAATTGGAATCTAAAATAAAATAACAAAAGGAGATGACTTATCGTTCATGGTAATTTGTACTGTATTTATTACTAGCTAGAGAACATACATTCATAATATAATCATCCCTATACATTTTCAGAGAAAAATGCATATTCCTAAGGTGTCATGAAAATTGACCCACAGTTCTACTTATTTGATAGAATGTGTGTCTAGCCCACAACTTGATTTATCTGATCTTTTCGATACTATGAATGCAGTCCAGATAATGCTATTTTTGTTTTTGTTAACTTTTAAGTTCAGGGGGTGCATGTGCAGGCTTGTTACATAAGTAAACGTGTGCCATGGGGGTTTGTTGCTCAGATTATTTAATCACTCAGGTATTACGCCTAATACTCATTAGCTATTTTTCTGATCCTTTCCCTCCTCCCACCCTCCACCTTCTGAAAGGTCCCAGTGTGTGTTGTTTCCCTCTAGGTGCGTGTGTTCTCATCATTTAGCTACCACTTATAAGTGAGAACATGTGGTATTTGATTTTCTGTTCCTGCATTAGTTTGCATTAGTAACCAATATAGCATGGTACTGATATAAGAACAGACACATAAACCTATGGAACAGAATAGAGAACCCAAAAATAGGACTGCACACCTACCACTATCTGATCTTCCACAAACCTGACAAAAACAATAAGGAAACAATTCCCTATTCAATAAATGGTGCTGGGATAACTGGCCAGCCATATGCCGAAAATTGAAAGTGGACCCCTTCTTTATACAAAAATTAACTCGAGATAGACGAAAGACAGATAATACTATTTTTATATTGTCTGTTATCCTACTACAAATTCAAAACTCATTTTGAAAAGTTCAAAGAATTTTCTCATAAGTGAATTAATTGCTAAACTCTATAACAACATGTAACACCCAGGTCCACTGGATTGCAGAAAATAATGAATCATTCTTTCTCTTCCTCATACCAATTGCTCCTCTCCGCTAATACTCGTCTTTTTCTTCTTTATTTTTAGAGCTTAGACTATATTCCTTAAAGTTAATTGAGCTTTTGATTCAACATTACATTTTCTGACTTATTGAAGTTTTAAATTCAAATTATTATAGGACTATGTAGGTAATGTAATGCAAATTTTAAAAATAGGTCAGGTGTGATAAAATAGAGAACACATGTCCTGTCTAAAGAGGGCAATATCTAGTGAGTTATTCTTTTGAGAATTGGGGCGCAGTTTTGCCAGAACTTAATTTTCAAGAGAAGTCATAATTATTTCAATAACTGGTGGGTTTTGCAGTGAAATAGTCTAATTGTAAATGCTGGTGACTAATTCAAACTTAGTAAGAAACAAACAACTGCAGACACAGGATGATACTTAGATTAAACGATACATATTTGTGTGCTGTAGTCAGTCTTAAGCTTTTTACTTCTATGCATTATGGATATAATCAGTGGAATATGTACAATTACATCATTCTTTGTTCTTCCCACATATTAAAGTATTTGTTTTTCTGGGGAAGCAGAAAAATTCTGCAGTTGCTCCTTGTCAACAATGAAGCTAAATCCCGTATAATTTTAATGCATAGCATTTATTCTCAACCGGGAGGAATTTTGCCCCCTAGGGGACATTTGGCAATGTTTCCTGACATTTTTGGTTGTCATAATGAGGGGAAGAAGGTCAGGGCACTATTAACATCTAGTGAGTAGAAACTAGGAACACTGTTAATCATTCTACAATGCACAAGACAGCCCACAATAAAGACTTATCTAGCACTGAATATCAATAGCACTAAGGTTGAGAAATCATGGTTTGTAAGACTCCCGGATCCTCAATATTTCCTAAAATTCCTATGGAAGCATAAGAAATGTCTGTATGAGAAATGGAATTGAGATAATTAGATTAAAAGGTGTGAGGTGACTTTAAGAAATGTTTCAGGTTCCTGGATACATAACCAAAATGTATAGATCCAGGAGTCTTGCTCCATTTGAACTCAGGAATAATTTAATGGGTCAGATCTCTTACTTGAAACTTTCTTGCATTTTCTAGTTCATAATCACTGTTAATTATTTGCTTGTACTTTCTATAGAAATGCATATTTCCTATTTCAGAGACAGTGGGTACAGCTGTAATGTTTTTAAGGTTTGAGAGATCACTAGAATTAGTCGGATTTTCTTAATGACTTCTGACAAGCATCAAACTCATCTAGACTGAGGAATTTCGAATTTCAAAAATTTCAGTTCATCTTAATCTATGGCCAAATACACCATCAATTTCACTCAATTTATTCCTTATGTGCAGGATTGGGGAAGCTTAACTTATTTCAAATATCTACTGGTGTCTGTATATATATTCTTATAGGTTTTTTTTTTTTTTTTTTTTTGGTTTGGTTCTGTGAATAGTATTTAATTAGTCACTGATATTTTTACTTTTGCCGGTTTATTTATTTATCCTCCACATAGATGCAGGATTTATGTGATTTCACATTATTTAAATGGTAGCTACAAGCCCAAGAATCCTTGTAGTTCAAAGCTAACTAAAGATTTCAGGCCTTTCCACCTTTCTAAAATTAAAAGATCTTGAAAGAGAAAAATTTTATGTTCTAGCCAAGGATAAAAATTATGAGAATTTTTTTTACTCTTAGCAATATGCAATTTCTAACATTCAGAAAGGTTAGAAACCAAGGGTTTGTAAAATTATGTTATTAACTTTAAAAAACAATTTTGCCACAATATAGAGATATATGGACATGCTGTACAGAGTTGTGAATAGTTCCAGAAAACTGTGGTTCCTTGAAACTTCTGAACATATAGAGTGCAGGGATAGTGCAATCACATATCTATTGTACAAATTCAGGAATACTAGCCCTTATTTCCTATTTCTTCAAACTCAAGATAATTAATTTAGGACAAATAAATTAAGGCACTGCTTTATGCCATACAACTTCTGTGGATAATAGCATGGAAGAAAACCTTTTTCTCACACAGAATATTCATTAGTGATCTTTCTTTTGTTTATTCAGGAGACATCACTAATTTATGAAGTTTCAAGTAAAAGGATCAGTTCATATGTGCATATATACAGCTTTATTAATTCTTAAATTATTACGAGTACTTAAATATAGTCACACTGAATACTAAAAAGAATACAATTCATTCAATTCATCCTTAATCAGATCAGCTTGGATTATCTCCACTTTAAAAAAAAATTATTTCATTAAACCACTTTGAAAGTTTGGATGTCCTAGGCATTTTAATTCAGGTCTGCCTCGGTACTGCCTTTATATCTGAACATTGGGTCTCCACCTTAGGCCCCACACCTCCAGAAATACTCACTTCCAAGTGCCTTCCTCAAAATTTTCTAAGTCCCCCTCCTATGCCTGGGATGGTTTGGGGCCACCAGTGCCGTCTGAGTGTAGTCCAGACTGAGCATAGACATAAATCCTAGCACCTGATTTTTTACCTGGGATATTTTGTGACACTTTATTCAGTACATAGACTCAACTGGATGCCCTGAGAGGCTCTAGGACTCACTCAATCTATGTGGTCTTTCTGGGTATCACGGTTGAGCATCAGGCCTGTAAAGACAGCCTAGCAAAAATATTGCTCCAGCTGTTTGTTGAGGTATTTATTCCATGGGATCTCACAGAATTGAGCTACCATAATGGTGTGGGCACTTTAACTTGGGTGATTCTCACTCACATTGGAGATAGGATGAGTTAAAGGCTCTGGGCTGCTGATAGACCACCAAAGAGCCTTGGGCTCAAGTCACGCATGTGACATATGTGGACTCATTCATTAGCTCTTGCCCTTGTTCCAACTATAGTGTCACCTCTAGTCCAGTGGTGCCTGGAGGGTAGCAGATGACTTTTACCATCCGTCTGCTTTCTGCTAACACTCAAGGAGATCACTCTAGCCCTTTATTAGCAGACTTTATGCACATGTCAAGCACTATCTTCTGCAAAAGGTTTGGAGAATCGTGCACATAACATCAATCTTTCTTCAGTTCTTTCTTTTCCTGATAAATGTAATAGGTTATAAGCTCCTGGGTCAGTCTTAGACTATGCCAGACACACATGGATATTCCTTGAACTAATCGTACTAGTCTTTCTCCCTCCCTGGGTCTCTTGCCTACCCAGCCCACTGGGTGCCGTATGTGGAAGGCAGAGGTCCAGTCCACATTGAAAGATCACCTTCTGGAAACGTAGTGAATGCAATGACTACAGTCAAAAGAATACATGTTTGAAGGTTGCATTGTTCTACCATTATACTAGAAAATTTTGAATAATAAATTTAATGTGAAAATGAATTATTCAGATTTGCCTGCATACTCTGGGTAGACTGACAATTGTGGTCATTATGAATTGAACATAGCAACAATCTTTGAGGGAATCATTGGAAGCCAGTGTCTATGGGCAGTACAATAGATAATAGAGCATCATTATTACTGAGTAATCAGCATTACATGAATAGAAATAACAAACTAACTACAGAAGCAAAAAGACCTATATTATTTCAATACAAGTACACTTGAAAGAGCCATAGCATTGTGAGATAGAAAAGCATTGTTAACTATCTTATCATGGGATGGTAACAGAAAATAAATTGGGCATGAATAGTACTTTTGAAAATAAAAACCAAAAAAGATTATTTCTGGACCTGAATAGGAAGAGATGGTGCCTGGACACTTCGAAAAAATTTCTTGTTCACTGGTCGAACAATAAAGAAATATCTAAATATTTCTCCACCCATAATTATAAATTATCATCAGAAAATCACTATACTTCACAAAAGTCTATGAATTATGCAACAGATTTTTACTCAAATTGCTTATATAATCTGGGGTCTATTACACTCTGGGAGATGGATCCTGGACTAGTCATCTCTCTCATTGGCTATTGCTATACATTTTAAAATACTTTCTCAAGAGAAAAGAAAATGTAAGGCCATAAGGCAGAGAATATGTAGTATAAAGAGACAAAGTGAAGTTAAATATATAAAAATGAAACAATTGTTAAAGAGAAACGTTCCAAATTCAGAATCCATCTTTGATGTGGTTTATTAAGAAAATATTGAAATTTACTTAACTCACTTTTAAAAAACTTTTTATCTGGGTTTGTATTGTGTGTTTGAATGTTTGTGCATCTGTGTTCTTTCTTTTACTAACAAGAAGAAGATCTTGAAAAGAACATTCTCTGACCATGAAAGTGTAACTGGTGCCAGACTAGTCCTCCGGCAAAAAACAACTATAAAACTATGAAATATATAAGGCAATTCTTTTCAGAGGACAGCATACAGGGAACAGGAGCACAGATAGGAAAATATATAAGTAAGCCTGACAATCACACTGGCTTTCTTCCTGGAAACACTTTCTAGACCACAGTGCAGAGAGGTTAAACCCAAACAGAGCACAAGGATTCTGCTTAGCTGGGGAAACAAGGATTACAGTTCTGAGCCATTAAGTTGGTTAGAGTCTGCAGAATAGAAAAAAAGGAGATGCGGAAATTTTGCATAGGGTTCTCTCACTATTTAACCGTATACTAAGTTGTACATGCCCTGCGGGAAATTTTATGAGACCTAGCAACAGATATTTGTGATAAATTTTGATCTGACATTCCAGCCCACACTTGGCCTCAAATAATATGTTAAATTTTTAACTAATTCTTATTGCTTACCTGGTAGCCATTCTTTCTCCCACACTCTGCCAGCCATAAGCTACTCTATATGTGTCATCATCCCTGGAGGGGTCATTTTCACTTTTATTTCATGTTACTTGATTGCCCTGCTACTTCAACTCTTTGATAGGCTCAAAGAGTTAAGATTTTATGGTTTATTTAGCTACTTATAGTTGTTAGAATGGACAGGGCACACTTTCCATTTTTCCACATGCCAGGCAGAAGCAGAAATCTCATTCAACTGATTTTCAATAGAGGTCCCAAAGTAATTAAATTAGGAAAGTCTTTTCAGCAAACGGTTCTGAGATAATTGGATATTCATGTGGAAAAAAGGTGAGACTCAACCACTATTTTATATCACATATAAAAATTATCTTGAGATGGATCATAAACCTAAATTTTAAAGCTAAAGCCCTAAAGCTTCTTGAGGAAAACACAGAAGAATATCTTTATGGCTTACCATTAAATCTTGATTTCTTAGACTGGACACAGAAAGCAAAGGCATACATTTTTTTAAATGATAAATTGTACTTCATTAAAATTAAAAATATATGTTCATTGAAAAAGACACAATGAAGACAATAGATAGGCAAACCACAGACTGGGAGAAAATATGTGAAAAACATCTAACTGACAAACGCTCACAGTCACTTTAGATAGATAGATGATAGGTAGGTAGGTAGATAGATAGATAGATAGATAGATAGATAGATAGACAGACAGATAGATACTACCACTTGGCAATGAAAAAGCAATATACTCCATAAAAAATAAAATAAAATAAAAACAGGAAAAAGCCTTGAACAGACACTTAACAAAGAAATATGATTGCCAAAAAGCACATGAAAAGGTTAAAATTACAAAAAAACATTAATAAATAATGTCCAACAACCCTAAAATTAAAATAATATAACAACAAACATTGGAAAAGATATAGCGCTATTAGAACCCATAAATTTCTGGAAGGAGTGTAAACTACCTTGGGAAAGGACCGTCAATTCCTTATAAATTTAAACGTTAGGTCTATACTATTACCCACACTTCCAGTCCTAGGTATTTCCCGAGAAAAATAAAAACTTCAACCTACTGAAAATCAACAGAATGTTCATAGCAGCTTTTTCATAATTGTTAAATGAAGCAACTCAAATATTCACTACCATGAGTGCCTACAAATGTCCTTTAATGCTAAAGAATTCTTTATTACTACAAGGGAATTCCACTAGCCAAAGCTATCTCACCCTCAAATTTTGACTGAGATGTTTAGATATTCTCTCATTTTTTCTTAATAACTAGAACATTGACTACCTTAGACACTCAGTGTAAAGCTATCTTCCATATAAGATCAAGGAGACAGCATCACAGTAACATAAACCATCCTCCTAATGATTTCTGCTGAGCTATGTATGAGATTAATGAGAGTGGAGAGTAAGCAAAGGCTAGATCACCAATGGCTTTCTGTCCTGTGCTAAGGTGTTTGGATGTCATAACGGGGGCAACAGAGAGCCATTAAAGAGTTGTAAGCACATCATATCAGGTTCAGATTGACATTTCACAAAATTACTTTGACAAACTGAATGCCGCAAATTAATGGCAGGAAAAGAAACTAGGGATATGTTGCTACAACCTAAGAGTAAGAAAAAAAAAAAAAGTAGAGGCAATACGGCTAATGACTGTATCTGAGAGATATTGAGGAGGTAGAATCAAAAAGATTTGTCATTGTTTAATATGGTGGTGAGGAGGAGGAAAAAACAAAGTATATATTTTGTGAGATGGGAAATACACAAAGTTATAAGAGTAGATTCAAAATGATTAGCTTCATTATTAATTTATTGAATTTTTGTTCTCCATCTAATGGCCAAGTGGAAGTGATCACTGAAGATCTGGGGCTTCAGGAGATAGAAGCTGGAGACACTGCTTAGGAAGCCATGAGCATTTAGAGATGCCTTTGTTTTGCTGTGAAATGCTGAGCAAGTAACTGCCTAGAATGAAATGTTTTGTATCCATAGAAAATTCATTATTAAACCTCAGGTATTTAAGTTTATCATCCAAACTGATAGACTAAAAAAGCATTAGTAATAAGTGATATAAAACATATGAACCACTAGAAACTGTAAACATCCATTCTAATATCTTTAAAATAAATATCTCTACATATTCTTTCATAACATTCTTCTCTTAATTCAACCAAATGTTGTTTTCTAAATGTTAATAGTGCTGGTTTTTGCATGAGAAAAATGTCTGTAGACCAATTTTCAAAGAGTTGATCCTTGAATTCTCTAAGCTGTATCACAGTTTTATTTATTTATTTATTTAGACAGAGTTCTGCTCTTACTGCCCAGGCTAGAGTGCAATGGCACAATTTCCGCTCACTACAGCCTCCGCCTTCCGGTTTCAAGCGATTTTCCTGCCTCAGCCTCCCAAGTCTCTGAGATTACAGGTGGCCACTACCACGCCCAGCTAATTTTTTTGTATTTTTAGAAGAGGTTTCACCATGTTGGTCAGGCTGGTCTCGAACTGCTGACCTCGTGATCCACCTGCCTCGGCCTCCCAAAGCTCTGGGATTACATTTTTTTACACTCTATCTAACAGCATAGGACATAAGTAGTTTTCGCCAAATAGAAGATCTCTTCAAAAATTACCAGTAGGCCATGTAGACCTGTCTAAGAACACAGAGGAAGGATAAT
Source organism: Rhinopithecus roxellana (assembly GCF_007565055.1). Classification (NCBI taxonomy): domain Eukaryota; kingdom Metazoa; phylum Chordata; class Mammalia; order Primates; family Cercopithecidae; genus Rhinopithecus; species Rhinopithecus roxellana. The sequence continues at coordinate 68,357,443 of NC_044554.1, forward strand.
GTAATCCTAACACATTTGAGATTCTTGGTGGTGTTTACTAGCTAAAATAGTACAGATCCCTAAAATATGAGTACCCCAAGAGTTCAGCAAAGACTTTCTGACAAAAAATAACAATAAAAGTTAAGACATAGGCCAGGCACGGTGGCTCACGCCCCTAATCCCAGCACTTTGGGAGGCCAAGACAGGTGGATCACCTGGGGTCAGGAGTTGGAGACCAGCCTGATCAGCATGGTGAAACCCCCTCTCTACTAAATACAACAAAATTAGCCAGGCATGGTGGCGCATGCTTGTAATCCCAGCTACTTGGGAGGCTGAGGCAAGAGAATTGCTTGAACCTGGGAGGCAGAGGTCCCAGTGAGTGGAGATTGCACCACTGCACTCCAGCCTGGGCAACAAGAGCAAAACTCTGTCTCAAAAAAAAAAAAAAATTTAAGATATAAACTGAGAGAAAAAAACAATTAACCCACCGTGCCACTGAAGAATACCCTGGAAGAATGTGTGTGTGTGTCTTTGTGTGTGTCTGTGTGTGTGTCTGTGTGTATGTGTGTGTGTGTATGTATCTGTGTGTGTGTGTGTGTCTGTGTGTGTGTGTGTTCAGGCACATGAACAACATTAGCAACTTGGAAGAATTGAAAAAAATCAACCAGCATTTCAGAATTGTTCTCAACCACTTACCAGGAGATCAAAGTAGAACCTTCTAAAGAAGTGGATTGTTCTTTTTTCTCTTGTATTGGACATATAGGTAAACCTTAAACCCATATTTTCTGGGCTTGGCTTCTGGTAAAAATAAATTAATAAATAAATACATACATAAATAATTTGTTGTTTTCTGAAACTTTGGCTTGCATGACCTATCCATTCTTTCCCTGCTCAGAAGTCTCTTTTATACTATCTAAAATAATAACCATTCTGCCAACAGTAATCATGAAAATATAAACTGAATGTGGATAAAATTGTGCTCTTTAAAAATATATTCTCTGACTTATCACATTTTAAAATTTACTTTTCATTTAGGAGTTTAGACTATTGGTGCTGGAAAAAAAATCATGACTGGTAGCAGTCTGAATATATTATAAATTTACTTACAGTATACTACAAAGATATTTTAAAAAATGATGTGCCCAACAGCAGTAACTAAAAGGTTAGTTGAATTTCCTGGAGTAGAAGGGAATTCTGAACAAATCCTACTACTCTAAAAAGATTGAAAATTGTGGTCTTGGTGAATTATTTAAAGAAAATAAAATTTACCTTCATTAAATTTACCTAAGCATTATCCAAGAAATCACTGTTCTAAGAGGGACAATCTGAAATTTCCTCATTGACATTTAAACAATGCCTTTCCACATAACTACAGTTGAGAAAATAATAGAATATACCATATGTTCTTATCTGGTTCATGCCCCCGAAGGCCTAGAGAATGGGCATGGTTTTTATAAATCTAAACAAATTAAATAAATGTTTGCACTTGTAAGTCTGTTACCTTTTAGCAAAAAAATAAATTAGTGCCAGGGGAGCCACAGAGTTAAGAGACTCTGTAAACAAAAGAACAGAAGGCTGTCTACGTCTTCACACCAAATTAACAGAACACAAGACATGTTACCACAGATTATTCACGGGTTAGAAAAATAGTTAAATTACTGCAGTTTATCTAGATAGACTGCATATAAAAACATTTCTAAATTTCATTTCTTATTTTATTCATTAATGGGAAAATGTGACAAAAACTTCAAGTTTCTCAAAAAAATTGAATGTGTTTTGAACAGTAAGATTAAAGAATCTTGAATATTCTTCTCTAAACGTATTTCAGCTTCTGCTTGTGATAAAGATCCAAATACACATGTTTCTTCTTCCTGTATCATCTCACTACACACCAGCATGTATGTCTGAACCTCAGTCTTGTATCCCACACTCCTGGAAATCACAATTACATTCCTCCCAAGGTCCATCACTTTTTAAAAATTTTGCTGCAAGTAAAATTAGTCAAGTTTCTAATTCACATACTATAAGAAATCAATACAAATTAATAGGCATATAAATTTTTCTTCCTATTTGTTGAATTTGTTGTCTTTTATCTACAATCAAGATTTTCTCTGATGAATCTATGTACTAAGTAGATTTAATTCTTAGGACAGTTATCATCTCCAAATTGGGACCAATGGAGTCAGTCCCCCATATATAGGGGACAGACACAGGACAGTTGGAGGACAGTTGGTCAGTATGATGGTAGAGAAACATATGCTTTTCTGATTGCTTTTATTTTTTAGTGAAAGATGAGGTAAGTTTATCAGTTGAGAGTAAGATATGAGTAGGTGCTGGAGGTTTCTAGAGAGATGAGGTATAACATTGTCTTCTCCAAGTATGTAAGAGCAAATTAACTAATTGTAATGACTCAATTATGTTTCTTTCTTACTTGACTCTCACACAGTCATGTGATGTGATTTATTTTGGGCCACTCAGTGCAAGTTATTTAGGGAAGTCTCACTCCCCCAAAACCCCCTTCTCTCTTTTACTGATCATGGCCCTTGAAGGACGTTTATTTCCAGCACTAGCGGCAGTGTGTGCACTTATCTCTCTTAATACTCACAATTTTTACCTGAATTACTTCATAGCCCAGAGAAAACATCTCAGGAAAGAAACTAAAATTTCCATTGTAAAGATAATTAATAAATTGACTGGGGAAGTTTCAAATGCTGTATGAATTCATTTAAATCACCCCAAAATAAAAAGTCATACTCAACAAGAAGAGGCTCAAATCCATGTCAACAGAAGCAAATCAAAGATACACGACATTCCCAATCAGGACATTTTAAGCTACACTAGTCATTAAAGTTTCAGTCATTCAACTTATTCAGTAAATTTCTAAAGCTGATATTATGCCACACCTGAGGACTAGTTGATTTCACACATTATCTACAGCTCTCGTTTATCTCCTTTCACTGGCAAAGTATAGTATATATCAACGTGCTTCCTGAAAGGAAGGAAAGCCTCTTTTGTCTAATCCTGAAATAGAGGCAGCTGGAGAGGAGGAAGTAAGAACAAGAAGCCATACTCTCTTATCTCTTCGTAAGTTCATAAAGTGTTTTTTCTTTCTCTCTCTTTTTCTCTCTTTCCCCCTTCCTGACCTCCCTCTCCTTTTTGTTTTTAAAGAATCACAATCTTCAGGCCAGAAGTGTATGTGTAAGAATTAGAACTCAGTCTTTTCAGAGCTCCCCAATGGACAGGTACCAGTATCTGTGCCCTCCCATTTCTTCTTTCAGAACTTCCCGACAGTTGTACCACAGTGCACCTGTGCTGGAAATGGCTCACACGTGTAATAAATTTTTTTAATTTTTAAAATTTTAAATTATTATAGATGCATAATAGTTGTGTGTATTTATGGGGTACACGTAATATCTTAATAAAAGCGTACAATGTGCAAGTGTAATAAGGTTTTGATCCTCTCATTCTTTGGAGTGGTTGTCTATGGCCTGTTGTAGAATACCCTTAGCCTGTTGCCTTTGCAAATATTTTAAATTTTTAGGAATGCCATGGTTTGTAAAAAGTTTGGAAGTACGCATACCCAATTTTCTCCATCTCCCTGGGCCAGTAGAATCTTTATCTAGTATAGAGAGGAAAGGGGATTAGGAAACAAACTGGCACTGACTAATCTCATGTTCTTCAAAATCACCTTTTAATGATGTAAACATCAGTCTGTGTCCTCCAGGACTTAATTCTAAGGATGAAAGTTAACTTTTTTTTCTGCCTTTATGAGGTGATGATTTTCACTGACTAAGCGGGAAAGGCTTTGAAGACTTCAAAGGAATTGCCAGGAACCAAATACAGTTTGATTAATACATGACAATAATATCTTCTATCTTTATGCAGTGTCTTCATCAAGAATCAATAATAATTGCAAGCTATTTTCAAACCAGCTTCAGAAAAAAAATGCGAGGAGGGGAAATGGATTTATGCAACAGAGATATTGCCAATGGCAAATGGTATGATGAGCCTTTTGTGGGGCTAGAACCAAGGTTACTCTCTCTGTCTCTTTTGTAACACTTGATCTTCTTTCCAGATTTTAGGTGTATTCTTCCTTCAGTCTTCTCTTGTGCGCAAGATATCTTCCTAGTTAATTTGCTCTTACATACTTGGAGAAGACAATGTTATACCTCATCTCTCTAGAAACCTCCAGCACCTACTCATATCTTACTCTCAACTGATAAACTTACCTCATCTTTCACTAAAAAATAAAAGCAATCAGAAAAGCATATGTTTCTCTACCATCATACTGACCAACTGTCCTCCAACTGTCCTGTGTCTGTCCCCTATATATGGGGGACTGACTCCATTCTTGTTAGTGTGGATGAATTGTTCCCTGTCTATAGCCAACCCCTTCATCTCAGGGATATCCTCTCAAGGATATCAGTCTGACAATTATTCCCTCTCTCCTGTGTCATCATTTTCCTATACTCTTCAAAACTATTTCCATAGTTGTACATATATTTAAGTTAAAATGTTTTAAAATATTCCATCTTAAAAATTATTTAGACCAACAATCCCCTTATGGCTTGTAACCTCTCTCCATCTCCTTTCAAAAAAAACTCTTTGTACCAATTGTCTATACCCACTGTCTTTACTTCCTTTCTTCTTATTCTCTCTTGAACCCACCTCAAACATCCTTTCATCTCCACTAATCCAGTAAAACTGCCTTGATATATCACTCTGCTGAACTCTAGACACATATCCTGGTATCTACTTAATATATTCGTTTCCATGTCTAATAGGAATCCTAAATTTAGCATGCCCAAAACCAAACTCTTGATTCTGTTGCCCACTTCAACCTCCTGCTAACTTGTTTTTCCCCAAGTGTTCTCATTACCATAAATGACATCATATTCCCTTAGCAGATTCACCCAGTAAATCTCTTTAGCTAACACCTCACATCTAAACCATCAGTAAATCCTCTCAGCTCTACTTTCACAATATATCTTGAATCTAGGCATTAGCACATCCACCACTGTATTATTCCATACTCATACTGCTATACACATACCTGGAACTGGGTAATTTATGAAGTAAAGAGGTTTAATTGTCTCACAGTCCTGTAGGCTATACAGACTTCTGCATCTAGGCAGCCTCAGGAAACTTACAATCGTGGCAGAAGGCAAAAGAAAAGCAGGCAGCATCTTCACATGTCAGAAAAGGAGAGAGAGCGTGAGAACAAAGAGGGAGGTGCTACACAGTTTTAAACAACGAGATCTCATGATAATTCATTCAATATAACAATGAAACCAAAAGAGAAGTCCACCCCATGATCTAATCTCCTATCACAAGGTCCCCCTTCAACAATGAGAATTATAATTTGACATGAGATTTGTGTGGGGACACAGAGCCAAACCATATTAATCTGGGTTTGGCCCTTCTCAGATCTCATGTCCTTTTCACACTTCAAAACACAATCATGGCTTCTCAACAAGCCCCCAAAGTCTTTACTTATTCCAGCATCAACTCAACAGTCCAAGTCCAAAATCTCTCTAAGACAAGGCAAGTCCCTTCTGCCTATGAATCTGTAAAATAGTTTTTAAAAGTTAATTAATTCTAATATATAATGGGGGTACAGTCATCGAATAAATGCTCCCATTACAAAAAAGAAAAATTGGCCAAAACCAAGGGACCACAGACTCCATGCAAGACTGAAACCCAGCAGGGCAGTCTTTAAGTCTTAAGCCTCTGAAATAAACTCCTTTGACTCCATGCCTCACATCCAGGCCACACTGATGCAAAAGGTGGCCTCCAAAAGACTTGGGCAGCTCCACCCCTGTGGCTTATGAATGGAAACAGAAACAAAATAAGGTGCTAACACTGGTGAAGAATAAGATAATGGCTTAGATTTAGGTGATAGTGGTTGATATGGTTTGGCTCTGTGTCCCCACCCAAATCTCATGTCAAATTATAATCTCCATTGTTGAAAAAGGGGCCTGGTGGGAGGAAATTGGATCATGGGGCAGATTTCCCCCATGGTTCTACAAGCTGTACAGGCTTCTGCTTCTGGGAAGGCCCCAGGAAACTTACACTCTTGGCAGAAGGAGAAGCTGAAGCAGGCACCATCTTCATATGGTAGAACATGAGCAAGAGGGTGAGAGAGCAAAGTGGGAGGTACTACACACTTTTAAACAAACTGATCTCATGAGAACTCACTCACTATCATGAAACAGCAAGAGGGAAGTCTGCCTCATGATCCAAGTTCCTCCCTCCAGGCCCCTTTTCAACATTGGATATTAAAATTTGACATGAGATTTGGGTGGGGACACAGAGCCAAACCGTATCAACCACTGCCATCTAAATCTAAGCGATTATCTTATTTTTCACCAGCATTAGCACCTCAATTTGTTTCTGTTTCCATTTATTTAGCAACCAGAACCACCTTTTCACAACATAAGTCACACCTCTTTTTAAAACTTTCAAATGTTTAATAGTGCTCTTAGAATAATTTCTGAAGTCCTTACTTTAGCACTCCAATCCCGCTCCTAAATATGTCTCTAGTCTCATCTCCTATCATAATCTATCTCACTCACTTCATTCCACCAAGTCTTTGTTCTTTCAAGTGTTTGTGCTTGATGTTTTTCAGCCTACATCATTATCCTTCCAAATCTCCATATGATTTGCTCCTCACTTCATTCAAGTCTCTGATCAAATGTTACTAGCTCAGAGTCGGTCCCCAACTGCCCTACTGAAAAATCTATCATCTTACCCTGCTTTATTTTTCTTCATAACACTAGTTTCTTCTTAACATGATTTATGGAATTATTTCTTATAATCTATACATTCTTATAGATACAAGCATAAAGGCACGTTTTATTGACTGCAGTATTCTTATCACCTGAGAGATTGTAAGTGATTAATCATCACTTGACCATAACAAATTCACAGAAAATAGTCAATCTAATAGTCACCCAGTTCAAGTGCTGAACACAGCCTCAGGAAGCCTCTGTGTCCCAATTACATATTTTCCAGACAGGGAAGTAATTGGCCATATTTATCCCAGGCTCTCTCAGGTATGCATTCCATCAGTCATGGTGGAAAGGGTTGAAATACAGGTTCTGCTGTGTACTCAGCTGAGGCTAAAGGAGCATAATTTCAGAAAAGGGATGTGAGTAGGCAAGAAAATAAATAGCTTGTCTTCGCTTCCATTTGTTCAACAACTATTTATTGAAAACTGACAGTGTGCCAAGAACTCTGGAAAGTGGGATACTACAGGAACCTGGCAAACAAGAACCCTTCTCTTATAAAGCTATCATTTTGTGAAAGGAGCTTCAAGTATATACGGCACTCTAACCTATGATCCAGAGATAAAAGAATCAAGACAGAGAAAATAAAGCTGAGTTATTTTGTCATGCTGCATGCTGCACATATTCAAAAGTATTAATTATAATAGGAATACTTAAAGAATTCCTCATACATACCACTTTTTCATAAAGATTGAATAATTTTCACCCTGGCCTTGATTATAATTTCACATACGCATTTATATTGAGAACTTTTGTTTCATATATGTTGTATACTCATAATTTATAAATTTGAATATTAATTTAAAAGAGAATATGGCTCTTCCAATGTGTAGTATATATACGCATTTGATTTCTTCTGATAACCACAACATAAACTCTTTTACATCAACTCACTGTTTGATCTTCAGTATGTTGCTGGGCCTCTCCCAATCTCATTTTCTTTGTCTATAAAGCAAACATGTTGGACTACATGTTCAGCAAGACTTTTTATGAGCTTTATAGATTTTCAATTCAATAAGAAAATTGATTGAGACAGGTCATTCTATTCCACAGAATGTGCAAATATGGTCTACTATTCTTATTTTATGAGAATGTCCCATTGACTCCAAAGGATCTGAATGGTTAAGACTATGCTATTTAGAGAGCAAATAATTGAACACAGCAAGATGGATAACCACAGGGAAAGTGTTTTCTAGACAGTTCAAACTTAACCAACTAAATAAAATCTGAGGCATTCTAGAAATTAAAGGTGTCAAATCCTTTTAATCTGCGTGCATAAACTCATGTTCCATGGGATATATTCTCCTCTCAGATGTGGTGTTTTTATTTTGTTTGGGGCAACACAGTTTGTTGACCTTAGATTCAACATAGAAATGCATTAGCACTTTCTAGTTTACTGTCACCCAGTACTCCCCATTATTTGATACCAGTGGTTCTCAAACTTAAGCATGAGTCAGAATCACCAGTGGGGATTGTTAAAACATATTACTGCGCCCCTCCCCAAGTGTTTGATCTGCTTGGTGTTCAGTGGGGCCTGAAAATGTGCATTTTTATAAGTTCCCTGGTGATTGATGTTGATGCTGCTGGTCCCAGGACTACATTTTGAGAACCATTGTCCTACACAACTTCTGCATTTACATTATTTGTCAAACCCCTAAACATATCTAAATTTATGATCCATTGTGGGGTGTATGCCAAAATAATTTGCTATAATCCTAAAACATGGTTAACCTATAATGAGAAGACAATGAAAATGAACTGAACTGAGCTTGGCAATCCACACCTGGCCTGGCTATGATTAACACACATGGTGTTTTTAAGATTAGCTGAACAGATTTTATGTGATTGTCATGTTAGAACCACATGACCAGACCATACACCCTAGAGTCCAGTATGAAGTTTCCCCTGAAGGGAACAGATATTCCCAGAGTCAAATACCTTGGAAAAAATCAGATTGATGTATTCGAGAAGCAAGCTTTAGGCAGGACTAAGTAGAAAGTCTTTTTCTATTCAACAGCAGGAGTTTGGCTGGGATTCTTGGGCAAGGAGGTAACCAACATTTTGAATGTAATAAAGAGAAAACCTCCTAACCCTAGCCACAAGGAGGGAGCAGAACTTACAAGGGAACCTGAGAAAAACATTCTATACATTGTTCTTCCTTTCCATTATATCCCAACCTTTATCACTGATTCCTTAGGAATGACAGCCTGATTTCAGTTAGAATCCAGGGAGAAATGGTAGAGTTTGGATCCAATATTGGGATAAAAGACAGTGGGAGTCCGTGTGAAAGACTGATGGGTTCAGGGAGACAGCTGTGTAATAGGAAATAAACAGCAGGGCCGAGAAAGCATGAATACATGAGCAACCCAGAAAGGAAGGCTATGAGGGACCTGTTTCCAAGCCAAAAACAGTAACGGTACAAGAAACAGCGGGGAATATTTTTGGTGTAGTAGATGATAATTTGTGTCACCATGTTTTAGGTTACATAAGGCTTATGAAATGGGAAATAAAAAATATTCTTATTAATCTGATTATGATGTCAGATTTTGTCTTTTTTCTAAGCATCATTATATTGCCCTTGATAAGTACAGAAACATAAATTTGTGTATATGTAACTGTATATATTTTAGAAAGTATTTAATATTATACATGACAGTATAATACTTTGTAGATGTAAAAATATATTTATGTATATGTATGTATATGTAGCCTATATCATTTTATTCTCTCAACTCCCCTATAAGGCAATACCTCCATTTTACAGATAAAGATTTAAAATATTTAAAAGAATTACATAATTTTACCAATGTCCTAGGATTAGAACTGAGGCAGCCATGAACTTCGTTCTATTATCTGTAAAGTGATTTTACCTCTTGGTAAGACATAAAACATTGATTAGGGTAAAAATAATTATGTTTATCACTTTTATCTTCAGACCCAGAAGATAAAAGTTATATTGTATGTAGTGTAAATATAGTATCTGGTAGTGATATTTATGTAGTATCAATAATCTACCATGTTATTTCCTAGGGAGAAGGAATATATATAATAATAGTGAGAAATAACACGGCAGGTTACTGATACTCCATATAATATCACTACCAGAAAATGTAGTGATATGTAGATAGATACACACACACATACATCCCAGATGGAAACATCTGCCTGTCCACTAGAGTATTTCCAGAGTGGAAGCATTTGTGGTTTTTTTCTTTCTTTCTTTTTCTTATCTTTCTTATCTTGCATAAATAATCACTACTGATTATCTTTTTCCAGAAACTATCTGCTTTTCAAGATTAAAATGCCTTGGTTTCTGACTTGGACCCTGTGGACACTTGGACTTGATAGAGAGCATTCCAGGTCTGGCATGAGGGAATAATCACTATCAAGTTCTACTATTTGTTTGGAGCATAATGCTCCAAAAGAGGAAAAAAAGCTTTTAACAGATAAAGAAAACTAATTTGTCAGAAAATCGACTACTGTGGCCATAAGACTTTTTAACCTTTTTTCTTTATTCTTTATGCTCTCTACGTAAAAACTTGTTTGTGTAAAGAAATTGATGTGTGAAAATGTCAAAGCAATACTAAGTATTCAAAAAGATGTATGCTAATCATCATATTATTAATCATATCTAAATTCCATATAGGTTAAATAGATCTTTGCTTCAGAAATTTAAAAATCTTTTAGAGTACACCATCTAACTGATTTATTGCCAAATCATTAGAAATAATCAGTATCACATTATAAGTGCTTAAATTGTTAAAGATATTTAACTAAAGAAACTAGGAAATTGCAAATTTTATTTATCATAGTTACTTCACAAATAACTTGGCTTATTCTGTTTGTTGTTTGTTTTGTTTTGCTTTGCTTTTTTCATCTTCCCCTTCAGTCTTATGGCATGGATTCATTGACCAAGCTGGTGAGTTGGTGCCATGTATGGGAAAACAGTGAGATGTAAAGGGAAAGAATGCCACCATGACCTCTGGCGCCAACTCAGAAAGCTTGAAGCAGAGGCGATTCATACACATGCACTCTTCAAAGGGATTTTGCCCTTTCTGGTGCCTCTGCCTAGAGCATTTTCATTCCCCCTTCCCCTTCCCTTGCCTAGTGAACATCTACATATTCTTCTCTCAGTTCAACCATCATGCCCCTAATGAGGTCAAATATCCAATTGTATCCTGTCATAGCACAACTGAGTTCTTTGTTATTGCACTTAACCCAGTTATAAATAACATGTTTATCCTTATATTATTTGATTAATGTCTCTATCACTCCAGAAAGTGAGCTACTGAAGGGCAGGAATCGTGTGGCTTTGCTCCTCAATGCATTCTCAATAGCAGCATTAGGCCGGATATGCACTAGGTACTTAATTCCTAAGTGTGTGTGTGTGTGTGTGTGTGTGTGTGTGTGTGTGTGTGTATTAAATGAAATATATGAAAACATCTTTCCTCTTGGTCTGACACTATTTGGACTTTTAAAAAAAGAATCATTAATGATTACATAAATGGTATCATAATTGTCCATTTATTCCCTGTAAAAATGTGAAATATAATCTACAAGCTTTTCCTTTTTATATAGGCAACTAAGTCTTATAGATAAAGGTAGCTCATTAGATTAAATTTTAATTGAATGATGGGTAATAGAACATGTCAGTGCCCATGGGAGGATATTAAAAAGTGGCATGAGCTAGCTGGAGGGCAGCAGGGACCATGGAGGGCAAAGCTGCCCATCTGGTTGTGGTAGACAAAATGCTGAAATAACAGAGAGTTGCTTGCCATCGAATCTTGTTTAAGCCCAAGTATACTAGATGCATACTAGCCTCATGAATTTTTTCTTGTTGTTAGCAGGATATTGAATATTAAAGATTAATAGTATAGCTTAAAAAGGAAAATGAGTGTAATGGGACTTCTGACCTTCATTATATAATTTTTAGCAACTTATATTATTTGATTACAGTTTGATGAAAGTTTTAATTCCATTTAATAGCCTCTACTCACCCATATGGAGTCCAAACTGGAAGTTCACAATTTTCCTCTTCAATGAATAATTGAATAGCTTGGTCTTAAGAAGTTTTGGAAGGGTTTCTAGATCTTATCTTGTGTCTGCATAAGAATGAACATTGTATTATTTTGATTAGTTTTCTAACACTGTACATATAAACACTTGAATACTTGAATATCATGGTACGATACCATTAATGGGTCGTATATCTAGAGAACTATGGTCATTTAGAGTACAATATAAAGACGTTTGTATTTTAAACTTTGTACTATGAAAATTTGTTTAGATACCCATGGTTATTTCCCTATTTAATATGAGTTTCAATTATGAGTGTTCAAAAACGTTACAAAAACATTAGACTGTATGCTTTGATATAATAAAATTTAAAATATTTTATTTTCTTTTGCATTTTGGTATCTGAGAATAATAAAAATAAGAAAACTTATCCAGCATTTTATGTGTTTAGCATAATTGTATGTCTGATCACTTTCATATGGTAAGTTAATCATGGATGATGACATGTTACCAGAATTAATAAAGCTTCCTTATGTAACAAATTAGGATTTTGACTTAAGTGTTGATAGTAATGTACAATTACACCTTGGTTTAACCTAGTTAAGAATTCAGTTATGTTAATTTGACTCTTCTATTTCTAAAAAATAGTTTGAATGAGTAATTTAAGCCAAATTTATAAAGAAATATAGACTTGCCTCTCAAATCTATTTTAAAATACTTTAATATCAAGGATTTATCAGAAGCTGTGGCTTCAGTGACTTTGCATATCTAATAGTTATCTTGCTATTTTCTTTTTTTTTTTTTTTTTTTTTTTTTGAGATGGAGTCTAGCTCTATGGCCTGGGCTGGAGTGCAGTGGCCGGATCTCAGCTCACTACAAGCTCCGCCCCCCGGGGTTTACGCCATTCTCCGGCCTCAGCCTCCCGAGTAGCTGGGACTACAGGCGCCCGCCACCTCGCCCGGCTCGTTTTTCGTATTTTTTAGTAGAGACGGGGTTTCACCGTGTTAGCCAGGATGGTCTCGATCTCCTGACCTCGTGATCCGCCCATCTCGGCCTCCCAAAGTGCTGGGATTACAGGCTTGAGCCACCGCGCCCGGCCCTTGCTATTTTCTTAACTGTCTCCTGAAAAGTTAGTAAAGTTGAACAGCATCCTTCGCAGCCATGCTTTTTCTTGCTGCCTGCAATTCTCACAATCTTAGTTCCTCATTCCTCTTATAAACCACTAACCTTGTTTCAAAGCTTAATACATCTGTAGATGTAACTACAATTGATACAGAAAGGAGGCAGGGAAATACTAGACAGAAAAGTGTGGGGTCCCTGGCAAGGGCTCGGCTGTCAAGCCTGGACCCCTGGCCATAAATGAGAATATGCACTCCTGGAAGGGGCGGAGCAAGATGGCCGAATAGGAACAACTTCAGTCTCCAACTCCCAGCGCGAGCGACACAGAAGACCGGTGATTTCTGCATTTTCAACTGAGGTACTGGGGTCATCTCACTAGGGAGTGCCGGACAATCGGTGCTGGTCAGCTGCTGCAGCCTGACCAGCGAGAGCTGAAGCAGGGCGAGGCATCGCCTCACCTGGAAGCGCAAGGGGGAAGGGGATCCGTTTTCCTAGCCAGGGGAACTGAGACACACAACACCTGGAAAATCGGGTAACTCCCACCCCAATACTGCGCTGTAAGCATACAGGCATTCCAGGAGAATATATCCCACACCTGGCCGGGAGGGTCCCACGCCCACGAAGCCTCCCTCACTGCTAACACAGCAGTCTGCCGCGATCTATCCGCAAGGCAGCAGCGAGGCTGGGGGAGGGGCGCCCGCCATTGCTGAGGCTTAAGTAGGTAAACAAAGCCTCTGGGAAGCTCCAACTGGGTGGAGCTCACAGCAGCTCAAGGAAGCCTGCCTGTCTCTGTAGTCTCCACCTCTGGGGACAGCGCACAGCTGAAGACCAACAGGGGAAGTAGCAGGAGCCGGTGCAGACGCAAACGACTCTGTCTGACAGCTTTGGGGAGAGCCGCGGATCTCCCAACGCGGAGGTTGAGATCTGAGAACGGACAGACTGCCTGCTCAGGTGTGTCCCTGACCCCTGAGTAGCCTAGCTGGGAGAAATCCCCCACTAGGGGCAGTCTGACACCCCACACCTCATAGGGTGGAGTACACCCCTGAGAGGACACTTCCAAAGGAAGAATCAGACAGGTACACTCGCTGTTCAGCAATATTCTATCTTCGGCAACCTCTGCTGCTGATACCCAGGCAAACAGGGTCTGGAGTGGACCTCAAGCAATCTCCAACAGACCAACAGAGCAGTCCTTCTGACTGTCAGAAGGAAAACTATCAAACAGGAAGGACACCTATACCAAAACCCCATCAGTTCGTCACCACCATCAAAGACCAGAGACAGATAAAACCACAAAGATGGGGAAGAAGCAGGGCAGAAAAGCTGGAAATTCAAAAAATAAGAGCGCATCTCCCCCTGCAAAGGAGCGCAGCCCATCGCCAGCAACGGATCAAAGCTGGTCAGAGAATGACTTGGACGAGAGGAGAGAAGAAGGCTTCAGTCCATCAAACTTATCAGAGCTAAAGGAGGAATTACGTACCCAGCGCAAAGAAACTAAAAATCTTGAAAAAAGAGTGGAAGAATTGACAGCTAGACTCATTAATGCAGAGAAGATCATAAACGAAATGACAGAGATGAAAACCATGACACGAGAAATACGTGACAAATGCACAAGCTTCAGTAACCGACTCGATCAACTGGAAGAAAGAGTATCAGCGATTGAAGATCAAATGAATGAAATGAAGCGAGAAGAGAAACCAAAAGAAAAAAGAAGAAAAAGAAATGAGCAAAGCCTGCAAGAAGTATGGGATTACGTAAAAAGACCAAATCTAGCGTCTGATTGGGGTGCCTGAAAGTGAGGGGGAAAATGGAACCAAGTTGGAAAACACTCTTCAGGATATCATCCAGGAGAACTTCCCCAACCTAGTAGGGCAGGACAACATTCAAATTCAGGAAATACAGAGAACGCCACAATGATACTCCTCCAGAAGAGCAACTCCAAGACACATAATTGCCAGATTCACCAAAGTTGAAATGAAGGAAAAAATCTTAAGGGCAGCCAGAGAGAAAGGTCGGGTCACCCACAAAGGGAAGCCCATCAGACTAACAGCAGATCTCTCGGCAGAAACTCTACAAGCCAGAAGAGAGTGGGGGCCAATATTCAACGTTCTTAAAGAAAAGAATTTTAAACCCAGAATTTCATATCCAGCCAAACTAAGTTTCATAAGTGAAGGAGAAATAAAATCCTTTACAGATAAGCAAATGCTTAGAGATTTTGTCACCACCAGGCCTGCCTTACAAGAGACCCTGAAGGAAGCCCTAAACATGGAAAGGAACAACCGGTACCAGCCATCGCAAAAACTTGGCAAAATGTAAAGACCATCGAGGCTAGGAAGAAACTGCATCAACTAACGAGCAAAATAACCAGTTAATATCATAATGGCAGGATCAAGTTCACACATAACAATATTAACC
Source organism: Rhinopithecus roxellana (assembly GCF_007565055.1). Classification (NCBI taxonomy): domain Eukaryota; kingdom Metazoa; phylum Chordata; class Mammalia; order Primates; family Cercopithecidae; genus Rhinopithecus; species Rhinopithecus roxellana. The sequence goes on from NC_044554.1 coordinate 68,372,757, forward strand.
TTAAATGTTAATGGACTAAATGCTCCAATTAAAAGACACAGACTGGCAAACTGGATAAAGAGTCAAGACCCATCAGTCTGCTGTATTCAGGAGACCCATCTCACATGCAGAGACATACATAGGCTCAAAATAAAGGGATGGAGGAAGATCTACCAAGCAAATGGAGAACAAAAAAAAGCAGGGGTTGCAATCCTAGTCTCTGATAAAACAGACTTTAAACCATCAAAGATCAAAAGAGACAAAGAAGGCCATTACATAATGGTAAAGGGATCAATTCAACAGGAAGAGCTAACTCTCCTAAATATATATGCACCCAATACAGGAGCACCCAGATTCATAAAGCAAGTCCTTAGAGACTTACAAAGAGACTTAGACTCCCATACAATAATAATGGGGGACTTCAACACTCCGCTGTCAACATTAGACAGATCAACGAGACAGAAAGTTAACAAGGATATCCAGGAATTGAACTCATCTCTGCACCAAGCGGACCTAATAGACATCTATAGAACTCTCCACCCCAAATCAACAGAATATACATTCTTCTCAGCACCACATCGCACTTATTCCAAAATTGACCACATAATTGGAAGTAAAGTACTCCTCAGCAAATGTAAAAGAACAGAAATTATAACAAACTGTCTCTCAGACCACAGTGCAATCAAACTAGAACTCAGGACTAAGAAACTCAATCAAAACCGCTCAACTACATGGAAACTGAACAACCTGCTCCTGAATGACTACTGGGTACATAACGAAATGAAAGCAGAAATAAAGATGTTCTTTGAAACCAATGAGAACAAAGATACAACATACCAGAATCTCTGGGACACATTTAAAGCAGTGTGTAGAGGGAAATTTATAGCACTAAATGCCCACAAGAGAAAGCAGGAAAGATCTAAAATTGACACTCTAACATCACAATTAAAAGAACTAGAGAGGCAAGAGCAATCACATTCAAAAGCTAGCAGAAGGCAAGAAATAACTAAGATCAGAGCCGAACTGAAGGAGATAGAGACACAAAAAACCCTCCAAAAAATCAATGAATCCAGGAGTTGGTTTTTTGAAAAGATCAACAAAATTGACAGACCGCTAGCAAGGCTAATAAAGAAAAAAAGAGAGAGGAATCAAATAGATGCAATAAAAAATGATAAAGGGGATATCACCACTGACCCCACAGAAATACAAACTACCATCAGAGAATACTATAAACGCCTCTACGCAAATCAACTAGAAAATCTAGAAGAAATGGATAATTTCCTGGACACTTACACTCTCCCAAGGCTAAACCAGGAAGAAGTTGAATCCCTGAATAGACCAATAGCAGGCTCTGAAATTGAGGCAACAATTAATAGCCTACCCACCAAAAAAAGTCCAGGACCAGATGGATTCACAGCTGAATTCTACCAGAGGTACAAGGAGGAGCTGGTACCATTCCTTCTGAAACTATTCCAATCAATAGAAAAAGAGGGAATCCTCCCTAACTCATTTTATGAGGCCAACATCATCCTGATACCAAAGCCTGGCAGAGACACAACAAAAAAAGAGAATTTTAGACCAATATCCCTGATGAACATTGATGCAAAAATCCTCAATAAAATACTGGCAAACCGGATTCAGCAGCACATCACAAAGCTTATCCACCATGATCAAGTGGGCTTCATCCCTGGGATGCAAGGCTGGTTCAACATTCGCAAATCAATAAACGTAATCCAGCATATAAACAGAACCAAAGACAAGAACCACATGATTGTCTCAATAGATGCAGAAAAGGCTTTTGACAAAATTCAACAGCCCTTCATGCTAAAAACGCTCAATAAATTCGGTATTGATGGAACGTACCTCAAAATAATAAGAGCTATTTATGACAAACCCACAGCTAATATCATACTGAATGGGCAAAAACTGGAAAAATTCCCTTTGAAAACTGGCACAAGACAGGGATGCCCTCTCTCACCACTCCTATTCAACATAGTGTTGGAAGTTCTGGCTAGGGCAATCAGGCAAGAGAAAGAAATCAAGGGTATCCAGTTAGGAAAAGAAGAAGTCAAATTGTCCCTGTTTGCAGATGACATGATTGTATATTTAGAAAACCCCATCGTCTCAGCCCAAAATCTCCTTAAGCTGATAAGCAACTTCAGCAAAGTCTCAGGATACAAAATTAATGTGCAAAAATCACAAGCATTCTTATACACCAGCAACAGACAAGCAGAGAGCCAAATCAGGAATGAACTTCCATTCACAATTGCTTCAAAGAGAATAAAATACCTAGGAATCCAGCTTACAAGGGATGTAAAGGACCTCTTCAAGGAGAACTACAAACCACTGCTCAGTGAAATCAAAGAGGACACAAACAAATGGAAGAACATACCATGCTCATGGATAGGAAGAATCAATATCGTGAAAATGGCCATACTCCCCAAGGTTATTTATAGATTCAATGCCATCCCCATCAAGCTACCAATGAGTTTCTTCACAGAATTGGAAAAAACTGCTTTAAAGTTCATATGGAACCAAAAAAGAGCCCGCATTGCCAAGACAATCCTAAGTCAAAAGGACAAAGCTGGAGGCGTCACGCTACCTGACTTCAAACTATACTACAAGGCTACAGTAACCAAAACAGCATGGTACTGGTACCAAAACAGAGATATAGACCAATGGAACAGAACAGAGTCCTCAGAAATAATACCGCACATCTACAGCCATCTGATCTTTGACAAACCTGACAAAAACAAGAAATGGGGAAAGGATTCCCTATTTAATAAATGGTGCTGGGAAAATTGGCTAGCCATAAGTAGAAAGCTGAAACTGGATCCTTTCCTTACCCCTTATATGAAGATTAATTCAAGATGGATTAGAGACTTAAATGTTAGACCTAATACCATAAAAACCCTAGAAGAAAATCTAGGTAGTACCATTCAGGACATAGGCATGGGCAAGGACTTCATGTCTAAAACACCAAAAGCAACGGCAGCAAAAGCAAAAATTGACAAATGGGATCTAATTAAACTAAAGAGCTTTTGCACAGCAAAAGAAACTACCATCAGAGTGAACAGGCAACCTACAGAATGGGAGAAAATTTTTGCAACCTACTCATCTGACAAAGGGCTAATATCCAGAATCTACAAAGAACTCAAACAAATATACGAGAAAAAAACAAACAACCCCATCAAAAAGTGGGCAAAGGATATGAACAGACATTTCTCAAAAGAAGATATTCATACAGCCAACAGACACATGAAAAAATGCTCATCATCACTGGCCATCAGAGAAATGCAAATCAAAACCACAATGAGATACCATCTCACACCAGTTAGAATGGCAATCATTAAGAAGTCAGGAAACAACAGGTGTTGGAGAGGATGTGGAGAAATAGGAACACTTTTACACTGTTGGTGGGATTGTAAACTAGTTCAACCATTATGGAAAACAGTATGGCAATTCCTCAAGGATCTAGAACTAGATGTACCATATGACCCAGCCATCCCACTACTGGGTATATACCCAAAGGATTATAAATTAGTCTACTACAAAGACACATGTACACGTATGTTTATTGCGGCACTATTCACAATAGCAAAGACTTGGAATCAACCCAAATGTCCATCTGTGACAGACTGGATTAAGAAAATGTGGCACATATACACCATGGAATACTATGCAGCCATAAAAAAGGATGAGTTTGCGTCCTTTGTAGGGACATGGATGCAGCTGGAAACCATCATGCTTAGCAAACTATCACAAGAAGAGAAAACCAAACACCGCATGTTCTCACTCATAGGTGGGAACTGAACAATGAGATCACTTGGACTCGGGAAGGGGAACATCACACACTGGGGTCTATCATGGGGAGGGGGGAGGGGGGAGGAGGGAGGGATTGCATTGGGGAGTTATACATGATATAAATGATGAATTGATGGGTGCTGACGAGTTGATGGGTGCAGCACACCAACATGGCATAAGTATACATATGTAACAAACCTGCACGTTATGCACATGTACCCTAGAACTTAAAGTATAATAAAAATAAAAAAATAAAAAAAAAAAAAAACAAAAACAAAATGTCAAATAAATATATTTTGGGATAAGAAAAAAAAAAAAAAAAAAAGAAATTCCACATCATATCTGTTGTTATATCTCCTTAGTCTCCTCCAGTCTGTGATAATTCCTTAGTCTTCATGACACTGGCACTCCTGAAGCATACTGATGAATTATTTTCTGAAATGTTTTTCAATTTGGGGGTCTCTGGTGCTTTATCATAATTAGATTGAGGTTATGTGTCTTTGTCACGAACACCACAGAAATGATGTTGTACACCTGTCAGTGTATCACATGTGGGGTACATGATGTTGATATGTCTCATTACACTGTGATCATTTGATTAAGGTGGTGTCTACTAGGTCTCTCTCCTGTAAAATAGTAGTTTTCCCTTAAAATCAATAAATATATTTGAGACTAAAAAAAAAAAAAAAAAAAAAAAAAAGAGAATATGCACTCCTGTTTTCCTGCCTGAATGTTGCCTTTTCCAAAACCATCCTGGTTCACAATGCCCCCCAACGGGTACCCATTAAAAACCTCAAACTCTACTGGCAGAGGAACAGAGTGGTGCAGCCGAGAAGAGAAGAGAAGTGTCTGAATGTCAAGAGGAGAAGAGGCAGCTGGACATTGGAGACTAGGGATGGCCAAACTCCAGGGGAAGATTATCTTCCCACTCCATCCCCTTTCCAGCTCCCCACCCCACTAAGAACCACTTCCATCACTCCATAGAGTCCTACACATATGGCACCCTTCAATCCGTTCATGTGACCCGATTCTTCCTAGATGCTGGACAAGAAGTCGGGATGCACTGGGTGCAAGAACCCAAAAAGGCTATCACACTGACTAGTCATTGAGCAGTTTAACACTTAAGCAATCAACAGACAGCAAAGCTAAAACAGCATTGTTTGTAACACATGCCCTCTGGGACTCTCGAGGTCGTGGGCTACCCCAAGACACTGTGCCATGGTTTGGTACTGGGTTTTTTCCTGCCAGCACCCAAAGGCACTTGTCCCAGCTCCTGCACCCGCTCGTCTGTGTGCTCCTCCTCCTGGAAGGGGTTTGAGTGAGGCTGCCAAGTAAACAAGCCACCTCAGTCACAAGTCCCACGAGGGAGTCAAGGGAATTTTCCTGCCTCACAATCATAACCTGATAAAATTACCTTGCTGTTGTTCCTTTGTTTGTATAGCTTTTCTGGAAGTATGGAAGACACCACTGAATGGAGTGGCACTGAGAATGACTAGAATTATCCTGGAAAGTTTCCCCATGTGAATATTCTAACTGAATAAACAGAGTTAATTAATAACTTGTCTATAAATTCATAAATATCAAACTTTTCTGTTCAGTTTTATGATTTTAAGTTTATGAATACACTTTTGTAAACATTCACATATTACCAACTGGATAAACTTACTCTGATAAGGTAATCCTCCAAAACCTCTGAACTCATCCAGTTTCAAACCAGTCTTAGTGTTAAGACTTAGAAGAAATCTGAGAGTAAGAAAATTGATTTTTCAGATATTGATGGGAGACTTGGGAGCTAAGAAGCCCTCTGCAGCATTATTATGACTTCATCTGTAGCTGTTTTTTACTCCTGACATCTTTGTGTTTTCTGGGAATAATTTCCATCTTAATGGTATTACTTAAATGCCATATGTTAATATTACCACTTAAATGTATTGTGTTAATAATTAAAAGGTGGTACTGTCATTCAAACAATTAGTAGCAACACACAGATATGTTTTAAAAGAAAACAATTCTTCATCAAAATCAATAGATAAGCCCAAGCAAAGAAAAAAATATATTCATTACGAAGACAACACAAAATGTTAATCAATAATTTAAAACATAAAACATATAGGTTTTATTTTGGTTGCAAATGTAAACCTTGAGGAATATTTTCAAATATAGAAAAACATCAAGAAGAAAATTAATATTTTGGATAATCTCACCCACAATGATAATCACTAAGAACATTTTTGTATATAGACTTTCAGGATTCTTCATGTATATACATACATATTTAAATTCTCACAAAAATACAGTTGTTTAATCTGCTCTTTTATGTTCATAACAAAGCTTTATGATTATTCCCCACTCTAAAGTTAAATATCCTATAATATAAATTTTAATGGTTGTCCAGTGCTAGGTGAACCAACATTCATTTAAGCAATTCCATACTAATTCCAAGCTATTTCCCAAAATCTTAATTAAATTAAATTTCCCCAAAATTTATTTAGTTCATAACGCTGTGATAAATGTCTTATTTGTACATATTTATAAACATCTTCAATTACTTTCATAGGATAAATTATTAGAAGTAGAGTTTGGGGTCAAAGTACATGGATGTTTTTGAGCTTTAAATATAAATCACCTTGCCAGGCACGGTTACTCACTCCTGTAATCCCAGGCCTTTGGGAGGCCAAGGCAGGTGGATCATGAGGTCAGGAGTTCAAGACCAGTCTGGCCAGCATGGTGAAACCCCGTCTCCACTAAAAATACAAAAATTAGCCGGGCATTGTAGTGGGTGCCTGTAGTCCCAGCAACTCAGGATGCTGAGGCAGGAGAATTGCTTGAACCCAGGAGGCGGAGGTTGCCATGAGCCGAGATCATGCCACTGCACTCCAGACTGGGTGACAGAGCAAGACTCTGCCTCAAAAATAAATAAATAATAAATAAATATCACCAAACCAAATTTTGATAGTTTGTACTAAAATCATCAGCAGTATAAAAGACAGTACTAAAGGTGAGCTTCACAAAACCTCAATGAACAATTAGGAATTCTCTTTGAAAATTACAGATGATGCACACATCCATCGGTTCTTAACATTGACTACTTATATTAGTCAATTTTACCAATAAAAAATTTCTCATTTCTAATTATAATGTTTTATTTATTACTGAGCTTGGACATTTTTCACTGAACATTTGAATAGCTTCCTTGCTATTATGCCTTTTCCCTTTGCTGTTTGTCATCTTCTATGACGTGAAACCCACTGGTGCCACATTCAACAAGAATGGGAAAGAAATTCCACATACACGACTCCCCTACTGAAATCAGAAGAACAGAATTGATGAGTGAACCACTCTAAGAAGCCAGTAGTGAATGGAGACCTGATCACATAAACATAGCACAGAACCATTCAGTATGATGCACCAGTCTTCGTGTGTGTGTGTGTATGTGTGTGTGTGCGTGTGTGTGTGATCTTCAAAGAAAGTTCATAACTTTTCATTAAGGTTTTGGGGAAAGCAACTTTGATACCATTTGCCTGTTGCTTCTCCTGCTGACTCCTGCTAGACCACTGCATAATTCCTATGCAGAAGTACTACATTTTCCCTGATTTAGTCTCCAGCTCACCTGACCTACAGCATGCATCTGTTCCCTCCATCACGGTATGGCAAGTGACAGTCAATACCTTGTATACCTAATTAGAATTATATGTCAGGTCATTGTTTCCTTTCCTAGTTCTACTTCCCTGGCCCTGTCCTATTGTTGCCAAAAGTTGATTGTGCTGGAAAAGGGATTTTTCCATCAGACATACCTCTGCAGGATACCTAATATCTGAGGGACAATTTTAGAAAAATGAGTCTAATCAGTAATAAGAGTACTTTAAAGCCATGTTAAAATAAGAAAATTGGGGATATTTTTCTTGACATTTTAATTAGAGTCACTGTTGGTGAGGCAGGAAAGACAAGAAGAGACAAGAGGCACTAAAGACAAGAAAATCTTATAGAACATCATTGCATCACCCTAAAGGAAAGATCATGAAAATCAAAACCAAGACAGGGGCAGGGGCAATGGAAAAAAAAAAGAGGAAAAATTAAAGAGAGTGTATATATAGATTTACAAATAAATACTAAGAAAATGGCACCAGAAGGAGGGGGAGAGGCAATGGAAATCAAACAGAGAGAAACCAAGGATGATTTGAAGGGTATTTAGATTAACAATTATCCTGTCCATTTACATATTGTGCATATGCATCCAAGCCAATTATTTTTATTCTGTATGAAGGTGATTTCATGTGCTCAGAAACTCTCCAAAAATGCCTCCATGACTCAGGTGATTTTACACATCACAACACTTAATAAAATGAGGAAAATGCTGAGAACCTATTAAAATTTCAAGGATAACAATCATTTATGTCGTCTAAATAAAAATATATGCTATGGTGCCTTATTTTAAATAGACCACATTTACTATTGTAATAGTAAATGAATTTTTTTTAAATGAATCCTGTTTTTGTTCTGACATTTTAGCAAGAAGCTGGATGGAAACTTAGCTAATTGGTTCATTTTGCCATGGGAGCAAGGCTACCAATTAGAATACAGGCTCTGAAGGTGGAAGGTAGGAAAGAGCCCTCCAAGGTATTTTCCAGCTTACCCTGTGTGGAAAATTATGTCTCAAAATTATTGCTTCTGACATGAGCTAATTTATTTGTATTTAATACAAAGTAAAAATTACCTAACTAGTCAGTGTTTGCTTCTTTCTTTCTTTTAGCTGACACATGCAAGAGCCAATAAATAAAATTAATAAGGAGGGGTATTTGAGAGCAATTTCTTTAATTTTTTTACTTTTTTTTTTCTTTCTTTTTTTGAGACGGAGTCTCGCTCTGTTGCCCAGGCTGGAGTGCAGTGGGGCAATCTCAGCTCACTGCAAGTTCCTTTGCAGAGCAATTTCTATAGTCTAACCAACCTGGCTTCAAATCTTGATTCTGTTACTTACTAGCCATCTGACCATGCATACACAATTTATGTCTCTAAGACTCACTATCCTCTAAAATAGAGATGACAACAATAACTACTTTGAAGAGCCACTGTGAAATTTAAATAAGAAAAAGCATGTGAAACACCAATATATCTAACACATAGTATATAGTCAATAATGATTAGCTATTATTATTATTATTTATATAAAATAGTAATTCCCTCTAATAATTCTGGAGCTAAAAGTCATGAGAACTCCAAAGTAATAGATATTTTAAAATGTCAAAAAACTGATTAGCATCTATAATGGTTAATTTCAAGTGTCAGCTTGACTAGACAAAGGCATACTCAGATAGCTGTAAAATCATTATTTCTGGGAATGTCTGTCAAGATGTTTCCAGAAGAGATTCGTTTTTAAATCAGTGGACTGAGTAAGGAAGATCCATCCTCACCCAATATGAGCAAGTACCATCCATTCTACTTGGCTGAGGGCTGGAAGAGAACGAAAAGGGTGGAGAAAAGGCAAATTTTCTCTCTCTCTCTCTCTCTCTCTCTCTCTCTCTCTCTCTCTCTCTCTCTCTCTCTCCCTCCCTCCCTCCCTCTCTTGTTCTCTCTCTCTCCTGGAGCCAGGACACCCTGTTTTCCTGCCTTTGAACATCAGAACTCCATGTCCTCCATCCATTGAACTCTGGAACTGGCACTAATGGCCTCCCAGTTTCTCAGGCCTTCAGCTTCAGCCTGAGAGTTATACCATTGGCTTTCCTGGTTCTGAGGCTTCGGAACTTGGACTTGCCCAAGCCACCATCTTCCCTGGATCTCCAGCTTGCAGGCAGCCTATTATGGTACTTCTCAGCCTCCATAATTACCTAAGCAAATTCCCCTAATAAATCCCCTCTCCTATATCTCTAACTCTGTCTGTCTGTAAAATGAGGTGGCGAGGAAAAAGGGACTTCTTCAAAGAAATGTTTTATTAAACAGGGTTCTCCAGAGAGACAGAACCAATAATATATAAGATATAAATAATATATATGGTCACAATATATATTATTGGTTCTGTCTCTCTGAAGAACTCTACTAAAACATCTTCTTGAAGAAGTCCCACCTCATCTTCTTATCTTTATGGAAGATTAATTGTAAAAATAGCCCCAATTCTCTACCATTTTCTCTGTCCACATCTCTTGTCCTGTGACTTTTCAGCTTCTTCTTTCATGAGGTAGAGAATTTGGCCATCCAAACCTCAGTCTCAATAACCTTGCACACTTACTCATACTCTTTCTTGAAAAAGAACCAGCCAAAGATGGATTAGCTGCAGGTTGAGAGAACATGTGAATCAGAGACAAGATGACCCAAATTAAATAGTCTTAAACAATTCTGTTCCCAGCAATAGAAATGCATTCTGCCCAGACTAGGTCACCAAATCAAGGCCTTGTAAGCAAAAACATCTATTGCTGTATGTCACTGAATGTTTTAGTTGTTTGTTACACAGCATTATCGTGACAATAGATAATTGGCCATGCTCTATGTAATATAAGAAACTGAGCATATCTTTAATGAAAGGACTTGGGATGAAGAACTGAAAAACATCAAAAGAAAAAAAATAAAACAACAAGTTACCATTTGAGCACTTACTAAGTACCAGATAGTAAGCTAAATAATATAGACACAATCCCCCCACACACATATGTAATCCCATTTAATTTTTATGAAAAGTCTTTAGAGAAACTGATCAGAAGAAAACAAAGCTGAGGGAATTTAAGTAACATCTAACTTATCACTGTGATTTGTGCTCAGTTTTATCTGACTCCAAAGTTTTGTTTCAACTCGTCAGAGTTACTGTCTTCAATACAGATTTATTCATAACTTGAAAAGCCTCTGCATTTCTTAACTATAACTTGATTAACAGATAGTTTGGTCAATGACTTAGATATGGTTTCTAGAGTAATCATGAATTGTTACCCCAACCTGGTTTTGGCTTCATCGATTAGAAACTAGGAATCAAAACTAGTAATCTAGATAAAATAAATAAGACACTTTCTAATAATAATATATCCATTTATAAATAATCAACAAACTAGTAAATTCTAAAGAAATTTCAAATCACATATACCATTTCAAATCACATATACAAACTGAGAACTAACTTGTTTAACGAGTAATACTAGAAGGAGTGGGTCGAATCAAGGGAAGGGATATTTCATTGTTCTGTTTTCAGAGTCTTCAGAGAGCAAATTCTCGTTTCTAAAAGCCTAGTGTAATATAATTTTGTAGACATTATTAGATGAGATAAAAAATGTAAACAGTTGCAAAAAAAAAAAAAAAAAGAATGCACTTTTTTTCCAAAAAGATTATCTTGAAATTTTGTGGGCATAGGAATATTACTATGTAGTGTTCCTGGGAGAATTAGTGTCCAATTGAAAGGAAAATTGTCATCAGCTTTGCTGAATAAAATTTCCTTGTGCTGCTTACTCTCCAAAGAAAAGGAGAAGTACTGTTTTTCTGTTCTAGAAGCTGCCAGTCATGCTGCAGTGAACATGAGCCATCATATGAGTCACTTTTCTTTCAGCCCTAATCTCTTTTCACAGTGACAAATGAATCACAGAAATCAATCTCAACTCTGACTCTGAAAAATTTTCTGAGGGATTTTTATCTGAAGAGAGTCAAGACAGGCAACCTAAAATTTCACTTTAGGAGACAGACAAAATGAGTGTGAGCTCAGCTTGGAGCCAGGTGTGTCTTGAAAGGGTTTTAGAGTTCTCTTTGGCATAGTGGAGAGTGCTCAGGCTCTGGAGACAGAATGGATCTGAATCCACTTCCTGCCCCATGGCCTATTAGCTGTGTGAGTGGGTAGTGCTGTCAACCTCTGTAGGATTTAGTTTCTTCATTTATCAAAAAGTAAAGATAATAGTATCTACATAGTAAGATTTGTATCAGTCTTAAACAGCCTATTTAGGCTTTTCTTTAAAAAAATTCTAACAAAAAAGCATTGATCAGAAATCAATCCCACAATTATTTTACATTATATACTTAGTCCTATAAAATGTAGGGGTTTTTTTTGTTTCTGCTTGCCTGAATATGTTTATTCAGTCTCACTAATTATAATGGCTATTTCTCAAAAGCATTGCTTTCTATTTACTTGTAAATGCCTCCTTTAGTTCTGAATACTTTAAAGATATTCTGTCCATAGAAGGAACTCAATAAACATAATCAATAACTATCCAGCTATGTACTACAAAGAAAAGAGGGTGCAGCCTAAAAAAGAATGAGTTCATATCCTTTACAGGGACATGGATGAAGCTGGAAACCATTATTCTCAGCAAACTAACACAGGAACAGAAAACCAAACACTGCATGTTCTCACTCATAAGTGGGAGTTGAACAATGAGAACATATGGACAAAGGGAGGCGAACATCACACACCAGAGCCTGCTGGGGAGGTGGAGGGCAAGGGGAGGGAGAGCATTAGGACAAATATCTAATGCATGTGGGGCTTAAAACCTAGATGACGGGTTAATGGGTGCAGCAAACTACCGTGGCACATGTATCCCTATGCAACAAACCAGCACATTCTGCACATGTATCTCAGAACTTAAAGTAAAAGAAAACAAAAGGTGAACTGTTGCTCAACTATGTATTTGTATAGACTTGGAAGGCACTGAAAGGATCACATCAAATATAAAACAAAGTAACCTATGTACCAATGCTATTTCTGTTCATTAGTAAAATTTTATATTATGTCCATGGTTCTTTCTTCCCCACACAACCTAAACCATTGCCTCATGGACAAGTTCAAAACACACAATTTGTTTCCCAGTCTTTAGTAAGAATTGGTAAGGTAATATTGAATACCTCAATTGAACTTTTGATGAATATTCTGGTCTGTCTACTTATTAGACAAAATTATAGTCAGGTTAAGAGGCCTTCGTGGTTGCTGAGCTCCTGTTGCTACTCATTAAAAAATTCTGGAGCCAGGACAATAGAGAAGGAAAGGGGTTTATTAAGGTTCATTTTTTATGCTGAACAAAGTCCCATTATTAGCACGCGTTAAGGCATTTCCCTTTATACTAAATTTACTGCCTTTTAAAAGACATCTACATTTAATGACATTAAATCAGTGGTTGAAGGGATGCTTGCAGGACTTCTGATGAATGACTACATCTTGCTGTAAATAAAATGCAATGTAAACATGCCTCTGGGATGAATATTAATTGACTATTTTTAAATACAAAAAATTATAAATATACAAACTACTTTTGTGGTTAGTTACATGGAATCATCACAATTTTAAGTTTTGTTTTATTTTGTTCCATTTTTTCAGACCCAGCACAGAAGTTATTGTGTGTGTATGTGTATGTATTGTATGAGCATACGACTTCAAAATTATTTCAAATTTGTTATATAGCTCTAGTTTTATAAACCACTAATGAGCAGCTTTTCCTATACCCAAATTGTCTTATGACTTGAAAAGAAAAAAATAATAAAAGTATGAGCAAAAAATGATACTTTTTATTCCTTTCACCTTCAAATGCATAACCAACTTTTCTTTTTAAGATACAGGCATATAAAATGAGCATATCATTAGAGAGTTATTTGTCAAGCCTTAGGAGCTGCTTTTATTTTAATACTTTGACAATATTTATCTGTATTTCCTAGAACACTGAAAAGATTATACTTTATTAATATGGCACCATCTTCTGGCAAATATTAAGAAAAGCAGTTGGTTTTGTACCAAAAACGTACTGAAATCACTTAAAGAATGTAATGAAAAATTGATCGTTCATAACAAATGTCTAGAATAACTTTCTACAGGGCTTTCCTAACATTTTAATATTACATTAATTTGCTATTCATTAACCTTGACTTCTAACCTTTTCCGGGAAGTTTAAACTTACTGTCAAATTGCTACAACATGGCATATATTCAATTAAACTGAATTGTAAGACAAAGGTTTGTATATGTCTTTATAGATAATCTAGAACTTTAAATATAAATACATGCAATACATGCATATATAAAAAGCAAAATATATTTGGTTAATCATTTTAAAAAGTAGAACTATTTCTTCCACTGTATTTCAAGTAGAAATTCTATGAATAAGACCCAAAATATAGGAACTGGCCAACATTAACAGTAATAGAAAAATGATGATCAAAGTGGACGAATTTTCTGAATACATCTCATTAAAAGTTAAATGCAAACAAAATTTAACAAAAGTTTTCAGTATATGTGAAAGAAAAAGTAAAAAGGCTAATAACTCCAAAATATCATCATTATAATCATCATCAATGACAAATGCTAACCTCCTTAATGTCAGTAGTTCTAATAAATCAATTAGAAAAAGATAGCGTTGGGCGCAATGACTCACGCCTGTAATCCTAGCACCTTGGGAGGCCAAGGTGGGCAGATCACGAGGTCAGGATCACTAAAAAATAAAAATCAGGATCACTAAATAATAAAAAGTTAGCCAGGCCTGGTAGCGGGCGCCTATAGTCCCAGCTACTCGGGAGGCTGAGGCAGAAAAATGGCGTGAACCTGGGATTTGGAGGGAGCCAAGATCACGCCACTGAACTCCAGCCTGAGCGACAGAGTGAGACTCCGTCTCAAAAATAAATAAATAAATAAATAAATAAATAAATAAATAAATAAATAAACACAATGAAAAAGATAGCTACAATAGAATGACACACAGATGAGACAAACACAATTTTATACGTGAAGGAATAAAAATTAAACAAAGAACAAGTTTCATTCAAAACTCCAAAAATCACTTATGCAATTAACTATAAACTAAAAACAACAAAAACAAGTTTCATTTTTGAGAAAAAAATTAAAGATTGGTTAATTAATCCTTTGAGAAGCATAAATTTGAACAATGTTTCTGAAGAGTTATTTAGCAAAATGTCCCCTCAGAAAAATACTTTTTAAAAAATGTCTACATCCAAAATGTATATATCCTCAGAAAATAAACAAGCATATAAGAAATGTGCTAATAAGTAAACCTAAAAATTTGAGTTTATTTGGTTGTGTTTTGCATAGGGAATCTTTGGAAACAGTCTAGATAATTTAAAATAGAGGATTATATAAGTTGCAGTATTTTATGTGATAAAATATTGCTATTAGTTGACACAATGATGCTCACAAGATATTGTTCAGCAAAATAAAGGATTAAAGAAAATGAACAGAGTAATACATACATTATGATCTCATGAAAAATGAATGGATGGATGGATTAGAACATTAAAGTTCCAAAAATTACAAATTGTGTAATTTCCTAATTTCAAAGCAGGTAGAAAAATTAGAGAAATTAGTAAATGTTTATTAAGAGCCTAAGTTCTGTGGGTTTACACAAGGCATAACTATACATAATGTAATCAAGGAATTAAGATTATAGATAAATAATAAAGCAGGGTAGATGAAAAGTATTGCTTCAGTGAATATGTGTGTCAAAACATTTTGACTTTAAGGAACTGAAACCTTGTTGGGTGTACTTAAGAAAAATAAAGGGCAAATTATTGGCTTACACAACCGGGTAGGGCAGA
This sequence comes from Rhinopithecus roxellana, assembly GCF_007565055.1. Classification (NCBI taxonomy): domain Eukaryota; kingdom Metazoa; phylum Chordata; class Mammalia; order Primates; family Cercopithecidae; genus Rhinopithecus; species Rhinopithecus roxellana. Next base: position 68,388,032 of record NC_044554.1, read on the forward strand.
AGTAGAACTGACCTTAAGGAGAACCGTAAACAAGGACTTGAGAGCAGCTGGTCTTCGACCCTGTTTCTGTCCACGTGATATCTTCATTATCTAATATCACCTTCTCTATATTGTGGTAGCAGGACATGGTACTGAGTGGCTTAGGGCTCACACCCATATTACTTCACTAAGAGAACTGCAGTTGAGAAAAACATTGTGACTGGTCAAACTTGTGTTATATTCAACTCCTCTCTCCCAGAGTGTGGGTTAACATGATTGGCACTCCCTGCTGTTAAAGAAAAATTATTCTGACACTTGCTCAAGTGGTAAGGGAGATTTTATGCAATATGACTGATAGGCGTCATGACTATCACAATAAGGGAGAGCTGGGGCTCAATTGTAAATACAGCAAAGACAGTTGGGGACTTACAACCAACAAGACGAGTGAGGTCGTCAGTGGGTGCAAAATTACTAAAAGGAGACATGAAAAGGATTTCTGCCAAAATTGGGCTAAGCAAGCCAAAGACAGTACCCAGTTGAAAAGCAGGCTCAGAAAAGCCTGAACAAACTGTTCTAAGATAGAGTCTTTGTCACACTAAAATCAAATTTCTGGAAAAAGGAGAAGGGTATAAAAAATTAATTTGAATTTTAAAGATACAGGAGGGGGTTTGAGGAGAGTTGTTTAATTATTTGCTCTCAGGATCTTCCAGTTCCTTCCCATCTGTCACTTGAGTAAAAATTCTTGAGAACTGTGCTGAAATCCGTAGGAAACTGACAAGGATGTATGAGCATGAATGTGGCATAAGAGAAAAATTATATTTTATGAAAATTAATACAGTGATATATGTACAATTAGTAAAAGGGAGGAGGACTAGAGAAATGAAAGCTAGTTAGAAAACAAATTTTGTAATTCATGCATCAGATAAAAAAAATATATACCCAAGACTGTTGTCAATAAGGATGGAAAGCAAAAGGAAGGATTTAAGATACATTATAAAGAAATAAATAGATGCACCACATATTTGAACAGACTTTCTTATTAGTGGAAGTAATTTCAATATGTTGTTCAATCAAACTTACACTAATGTCATGCCTTCATGAACAATGACTGCCTAAGACCACTGGGACATTTGGCCCAATGCATCTTTGTGTCACCCCTTTGTACGTATCTGCCACAATACAGGATAGAATCACACTGATGATTAAGAAGATATAGCCATGAACATCACAGATACTGTTCCCATCAAACCTCAATTCTTGCACTGGTAAGAGAAGCAGTAATAGTGAGCAAGTCATTATTTGCTCCAGTTTTAATACGATTTTGCTTTCCCTTTGAGATATAAAACATTAGAGGAGTTGATTAAAAAGCCGGACTTGAGTGCAATTCTGATGGCATGCCTGAAGAAAGACAACATAAAGTTTGTAGAAAGGACAAGAAATAGCTAAAATCAAGAAGTTGCGAAATTTTCATATGAGGACATGAGCTTTGTTAATATCTAAAAAGTAAGTTTGAAGGGGTATACAATTAAATTGTACAAAAGAGTGAAAGTGACACAAAGGGAATAGATGCTGGAAGAGAATAGCACCTCTTCTGTGCTAGAAAATTGTATATGCTGTAATCTATTCTATTTTGACAATATAGCTAGTTATTATCATGGCATTTCAAATGAAGAAACTCGGGCTCAAAGAATTTCAGGACCATTTAATAACGATGAAATGAAGTAATGTCCCATAATATAAAAAATAGTAGCACTTTGCACTTCAGTGGACGGAGACAAGAGGCATTGGAGGCCAAACTAAAATTAAAATGTAAGTTAATAAAAACACAAGGAGAACTCAGATTTATGCATGATACCTTCATAATGAAAGTAAGTGAATATTTGTAGAGGAGAAGGCTAATCTTTTGAGATTGCAGCAGGGAAAAAAATTGAGAAATCTTATAACACTACCTTCTTGCCTCTCTCAGAAGCAGAATTCTAAATATGCTACAGCCTGATACACCTCAAAGTTGTCAAAGTGGAACAATTATTTATCAAATACCTGTGATATACTCAAGATAGCTGAGCTCAATTGACTTTTCTAACAAGAAATTACTGTGCATAACCAAACACCATGTTAAAAGTGACTCTTTCTTCTATATCTAATTGCTCTGCTCTTTCCCAGAAACCTGAAACGATACTGTAACGCTATCCACAGGACCCATGCCATGGGACTTTATTATAAATGAAGCCTTGGTACAATGAGATCCTCATAGTATTGCCAGTAATAAATCCCCTTGATAGGGTCAAAAACACATCCACTCTATCCTGAATTCTGCATTCTCCACAGTAGCGTTGGAAGGCTCCAGCTTTACATCATAAATGTGAAGTAAACCCTCAAAAATGTCTGATTTAAAAAGAAAACCTGAGAATTATTTTTAATATCACCACCACGTATTATCATGCAGAGTTCCTGGTAGCTATTGTGTAACTACATACTGCTGTCTCATGAGATCTATGTACCAAATAATAGCTGCCAATCAAGTTGAATTCAAAGCCAATTTTTAATTCATTACTTCACAGAGAGCTTTGAAATATGCTCATTTAAAAATCTGCTACATAACAGCAAGTTCTGTACCACTCTTCTGTATTGTCAGTGTAATGTTGCCAAGCATGAGAGTGAAGTATGAATGTTGACACTTAATTATGGATATTAAATTCAGTCTCCCATTTCAGATATATGTCAGATGTCACCACCTTCAAGAATTCATAAATGAGCAGTTATCTTCCTCTAGTCAATGTAATGTGAATTAGAAGATGAGAAATACTACGTTAAACCACTCTTCTTTGGTTACACACTTGCAAAATATTCTTTTGCTTCTCAGTAGCTCTGGATCACAGAAATTTCCCAAATACTTCATCCATCACTATAATGTGGTTACCTCTAGGGGGTGATTTCAAAGGTGAAATGGAGCATAACGGATCATCACTTCTTACTAATTAATGATTTCAATAGGTATGGCTGGTAAGCTTGAGTGTTTTTCAAAATGAGAATTACAGTGTCCTATTTTTAGGAGCAGCACAGTCTAAATTACAGCTATACAGCTGTGTATGTGTGACTTTACAAAACAGAAAAATACAAAAAGGTATGCTGATAATAATAGAGATGTTTGGAGTCACTTTATGATTGTCACTCATATATTTATTTGCAGGAACTAACAAATAATTTTAACTAAAATTATTTTTAACATTGTTTAACCACTTAAGTTGTGTGCTAAGGTCTAAATGTTCTGTGAAAAGCTGATGTTTTGCAATCAATTGTGTCTAAACTTAGAGCTCTCTAACCTTAGAACTCAGCTGCCACAAGCATTTTACAGCATCTCTGGAGACTTATTGTTCATGGCATTCATGCTGTGAAATCATCCTATAGCTGAGGCATTTGTACAACTTTCTGTAATAAATGCCTTCAGACAATGGCCCCAGATCTAGAGATTTTCATACAGAGGATTCTGTTCTGTAGTGATTTATTGTGTAGCGAGGACCAAGATAATCAAACTAATGTGAGTTCACTTTCAAGTGAGAGTTAAACATTTTCGAGTCCCTAAATCACAGTTCATCTGCTTTTATCGGTCATGATTACGTTTAATAACCAGTAGACTATGAACATTTTAGAAATACATGTATCACGCATTGATGACTTATATCACCAATTCATTATTCCTAACACTTTTGTTGCCATTTTATCATTCCTGACTAATGGCATGTTCTGACAGTTTCTATGAAATGCGTGATACCAAATAATAATTATTGACTATTCATCCAGCAGTGGTAGCAAACATAGCCAGGGGAAAATATGTCCCAGATAATGAGTCAGCAAGTGCTATTTAGACTTCTATAATTTCATGTTAATTAGGGTTTCGATAGTAATTAGAGAACTTGTGCCTTAAAATTTTTCACTTTCATTGACATTTTTAAATGCTTTTAGTGGTTCATTGATTTTACAGAAAAAGTTTCTTATTGATTAATAGGGTTAGCTTATCAATATAATATATTTAAAAGCTTCGGCCTTTTTAAGGGAAATTTTCTACCAGTAAAGAGTGGCTTGGGATTGGTTTAATCAGAGGTAGAAGTTTTGTTTTATTAGCAGTTAGTTTCCTTCCTCAAAATAATTCAATCTTACATTCTAGTTTAACTGTACACTTGGGTGTGATACATATAAAGGGAGAGACTTCACGTGGACAAACATCACAGCCAAGCTGTAACCCATAGATGCCATACCAACCACACGTCCATCTTTACTCATGTAGTTCGGCAGAATTGTGATTTAATCATAAGAGATCTCTACAGTGGTTGCACTTGAAACCCAACAAAGTGAGGTATTACTTATGGCTGTTCAGTGAAATTGCAAACACAGTTCACTAAGCTTTTATATACGTTCTAGCTCTTTAACTCAACCATGCAAAGAACCCAAAGGCATCTGATCTGCTAAGTTGCCTGAAAATATGGAACTGTCTTTCTAAATAGTATTTCTCTGAAAAAAACTCAAGTTTGGCTTTGGTTTTATTATAGATTCCACTTGGAGGCAGTGAAGAAAAATAACATGCTTCACTTGCTGTCCTTACTAATACACCAACACCTAGTTTGGGGCTAAGAATATACTGGATACATAGTAAATACTTATTAAATGAAACCATTTTTTTGCATAGTAAAATAGTTTCAATGATAGAGAAGTATCCCTATGCCTACACAATTCCATATTCATATTAAATATATATTTATTATTTCCTTACATCATCACAAAATTTAACAGGATGGAAAAAATCAGTTTGCATATAATCAGCTAATTTATTGGGTAAATTGAATGAGAATTTGTGATGTTAGGTATTAAAGATAAAAAAAAAGTAGCCCCTAATATCAATAGTCGTCCAGGTTTGCAAGATAAATAATATAATAATATTTAAATATTTCATGGGGGCCGCGGTGGCTCAGGACTGTTGTCTGGTGCATAAGGAGGCGAGGCTAGGCGTTCAAGGCCAGCCTGGGCAACACAGAAACCTCTAATCTATGTAACAAACAAACAAACAAACAAACAAAAATTCTTGCTGGGCGTGGTGGCTCACGCCTGCAATCCCGGCACTTTGGGAGGCTGAGGCTGGTGGATCACAATTTCAGAAGTTCGAGACCAGCTTGGCCAATATGGTGAAACCCCATCTCTACTAAAAATATGAAAATTTAGCTGGGCGTGATGGTGTGCACCTGTAGTCCCAGCTGCTGGGAGGCAGAGGCAGGAGAATCGCTTGAACCCGGGAGGCAGAGGTTGCAGTGAGCCAAGATTGCGTCACTGCATTCCAGCCTGGGCAACAGAGTGAGACTCCACCTCTCTCTCTCTCTCTCTCTCTCTAGATATATATATATATATGTATACACACACGTATATATATACATATATATACATGTATACATATATATACATATCTATATAGAGAGAGATTATGAATCTAGAGGATTGACTGTACAACTCTTAGTGCACCAGGAAGACATAATTACAAACAATAAAATTTAAATCAGGTAAGAAGAGATAAATGTAACTAAAATACTCTCTATTTTCTCACAGATACAGCTATTCATGCCCAGGTACAGTCATGAGTCACGTAATGATGTTTTGGTCAATGATGGACTGCATATAAGACAGTGGTCCCATAAGATTTTAATGGTGCTCAAAAATTCCTATTGTGTAGTGATATCATAGCCATCATAAGGTCATAGCACAATGCATGACTCACAGGTTTATGGTGATGCTGGTGTGAACAAACCCGCTGCACTGCCAGTCATATAAAAGTCTAGCACATATAATCATATACAACATATAATATTTTATAATAATAATAAACCACTCTGTTATTGATTTTCTATTTACTATACTCCTCCTATTTATTTAAAAATGTTAATTATGAAACAACCTCAGGTAGGTCTTTCAAAAGGCATGCCAGAAGAAGCTATTGTTATCATAGAAGATTACAATTCTATGTGTTTTATTGACCCTGAAGGCCTTCTAGTGGGATAAGAGGTTGAAGTGTGTGATATTGATAATCCTGACCCATGGGTAGACCTATGCTAATGTGTGTGCGTGTGCGTGTGTGTGTGTGTGATGCACACGCAGGCGAGTGGGTGTGCACCCGCACCTTAGTTTTTAACAAAAACTTTAAAAAGTTTTTGAAAACGTTAAATAGTAAAAAGATTATACAGATATAAAGAAAGGAAATATTTGTGTATATCTACACAATGGCTTGTGTTTTAAGCTAAGTGTTATTACAAAAGAGTCACAAAGTTTTGAAAACTTCAAAAATTTTATAAAGTAAAAAAGTTACAGTAAGCTAAAGTTAATTTGCTATTAAAGAAAAAAATTTTTTTTAAATTTAGTGTGTTTATAAAGTCTACAGTCCTGCAAAGCAATGTCTTAGGCTTCACATTCATTCACCACTCGTTCACAACACACCCAGAGCAAATTCCAGGCCTTCAAGCTCTATTCATGGTAAGTGCCCTATGTAAGGGTAACATTTCTTATCTTTTATACTATATTTTACTATAATTTTTCTATATTTAGATATGTTTAGATAAATACTGTGTTACAATTGCCTACAGTATTCAGTACACTAACATATTGTGCAACTGTGTAGCCTAGGAGAAATAGGCTATACCATAGAGTCTAAGTGTGTAGTAGGCTATATGATCTGGGTTTGTGTAAGTACATGCTATGATGTTTGCAAAGTGGCAAAATTGCCTAACAATGTATTTCCCAGAATGTCTCCTCATCATTAAGCTAAGTGTGTACATTTGTACAGGATGTCAAATAAAAATGATATACAGTGTCATACTTTCACATAAATAACAATGAAATAGGAATTAGGGCATGAAAGATCTCTGAGCATCAGTTTCCTCATTATAAAGTAAAGGCGATATTTCCGTACGATTTCTCTGATATGTGTGTACTGAAAACTGTTAAGAACAGGGTAAATTGTCCTTAACGCTTTTCACATCCCTAAATATCCAGAGCTATAGAGACACAATCATAAGAGAAAAAAATCTCTAAAAATCAGACAATAAAATTTGTTTTATTGATTTATTGTTATATCCCATCACAGGTAAGACAACATTATTTCTGCAAGCTATATGAAATACTTTTAGATTTTTTAAGACGAAATGATGTCACATATGCCTTCCAAGAATATTTTTCTGTTTATCTGAATATGAGATAGAAAATTATTACACTAATCATGAGCCATGAGTCTTTCTTAACATTTAGATAATGGAAAACTATACCTACCTTAGCACATACTGCCCACAGAACCAGCTATGAAGAACCTTTCTGAAGTCTTGTCATTGTGAAAGAATCATTTAGAGTAGTAGTTCCCAACTGGAGGCAGAAATAAGCAGTGTTATTTCTGAACCAATTGTATTTTGTAAAGCGTCTTCTCACTTCAGACTGTTGTCTTTATAATTAGAATAGTGCTGTGGGTAAGGGAGTTGTAATTTGAAAAACATCATTTTCAAATCCTTCCTCTTCTGCTCACCAAAGGAAGAATTAATCAGAACCACTAAGGAATTTTGCAGAATCTCTCAAATTGCATAATAATTCTGATTAACACTCAAGCCACACCCTACCTCCTATTCACTCTATATTAATTGATAAATTATTCATTTAAAGGCTTCCAAATAAAATCAATAGCAAAATCACTTATAAATCATTAATGACCTCAGTTTCCACAAACACCTTCAATTTCAGAGAACTCATTGGACAAATATGTCTACATATATAGCTTGGATGTTTGTAGACTTTGAAATAATGTACTTGAAATAATGAGGTAAAACTCTGCTAGCAATTTAGAACCTACAAAACAATCTTACTAATCACTGGTTTGGTAAATGCATGCTCTCAGTTACCTTGACATCCTCTCTCTTTCTCTCTCTCTCTGTATGTGTGTGTGTGTGTGTGTGTGTGTGTGTGTGTGTGTATGTGTGTGTCTTTTTTTACTTAAAAAATTTTTTTATTATAGTTTAAGTTCTGGAACACATGTGCAGGATGTGCAGGTTTGTTACATAGGTATACACATGCAATGGTTTTTTGCTGCACCCAACACCCCATCACCTACATTAAGTATTTCTCCTAATGGTATCTGTCCCCAACACCCCCACCCCCTGACAGGCCCCAGTGTGTGATGCTCCCCTCTCTGTGTCCATGTGTTCTCATTGTTGAACTCCCACTTATGAGTGGAAACATGTGATGTGTAGTTTTCTGCTCCTGTGTTAATTTGCTGAGAATGATGGTTTCCAACTTCATCCATGTCCCTGCAAAGGACATGAACTCATCCTTTTTTATGGCTTCATAGTATTCCATGGTGTAAATATGCTACATTTTCTTAATCCAGTCTATCATTGATGGACATCTGGGTTGGTTACAAGTCTTTGCTATTGTGAACAGTGCTGCAATAAACATACATGTGCATGTGTTTTTATAGTAGAATGATTTATAATACTTTGGGTATACACCCAGAAATGGGATTGCCAGGTCAAATGGTATTTCTGGTTCTAGAGTCTTGAGGACTGTCTTCCACAATGGTTGAACTTTTTTCACTCCCACCAACAGTGTAAAAGCATTCCTATTTCTCCACATCCTCTCCAGCATCTGTTGTTTCCTGACTTCTTGCTGATCACCATTCTAACTGGCATAAGATGGTATTTCATTGTGGTTTTGATTTGCATTTATCTAATGACCAGTGATGATGAGATTTTTTTCATATGTTTGTTGGCTGTATGAATGTCTTCTTTTGAAAAGTGTCTGTTCATATCCTTTGCCCACTTTTTGACAGGGTTGTTTGTTTTTTTCTTGTAAATTTGTTTAAGTTCCTTGTAGATTCTGGATATTAGTCCTTTGTCAGATGGATAGATTGCAAAAATTTTCTCCTATTTTGTAGGTTGCCTCTTCAATCTGATGATAGTCTCTTTTGCTTTGCGGAAGCTTTTTGTTTAATTAGGTCCCATTTGTCAATTTTAGCTTTTGTTGCCATTGCCTTGACTTGATCACAGCGGATAAGCTTTTTGATGTGCTGCTGGATTCGGTTTGCCAGTATTTTACTGAGGATTTTCACATCAAGGTTCATCAGGGATATTGGCCTGAAATTTTCTTTTTGGTTGTGTCTCTGCCAGGTTTTGGTATCAGGATGATGCTGGCCTCATAAATTGATTTATGAGGAGAAGTACTTCTTTTTCTACTGTTTGGAATATTTTCAAAAGGAATGGTACCAGCTCCTCTTTGTAATTCTTGTAGAATTTGACTGTGAATCCATCTGGTCCTTGACTTTTTTGGGTTGGTAGGCTATTAATTACTGCCTCAGTTTCAGAGCTTATTATTGGTCTATTCAGGAATTTGACTACTTCCTGGTTTCGTCTTGGGAGGATGAATGTGTCTAGGAATTTATCCATTTCTTCTAGATTTTCTAGTTTATTTTCATAGAGATGTTTACAGTATTCTCTGATAGTGGTTTGTATTTCCGTGGGATCAGTGGTGATATTTCCTCTATCAATTTTATTGTGTCTATTTGACTCTTCTCTCTTTTCTTCTTTATTAGTGTGGCTAGCAGTCTATCTGTTAATCTTTTCAAAAAACCAGCTCCTGGATTCACTGATTTTTTGAAGGGTTTTCTGTGTCTCTATCTCCTTCAGTTCTGCTGCGATCTTAGTTATTTCTTGTCTTCTGCTAGTTTTTGAATTTGTTTGTTCTTGCTTCTCTAGTTCTTTTAATTGTGATGTTAGGGTGTCGATTTTAGATCTTTCCTACTTTCTCCTGTGGGCATTTGGTGCCATGAATTTCCCTCTAAACACTGCTGTAGCTGTGACCGAAAGATTCTGGTATGTTGTGTCTTTGCTGTCACTGGTTTCAAATAACTTATTTATTTCTGCCTTAATTTCATTATTTACCCAGTAATCATACAGGAGCAGGTTGTTCAGTTTTTGTGTAATTGTGTGGTTTTGAGTGAGTTTCTTAATCCTGAGTTCTAATTTGATTGTACTGTGGCCTGAGAGACTGTTTGCTATGATTTCCGTCCTTTTGCATTTGCTGAGGAGTGTTTTACTTCCGATTATGTAGTCAATTTTAGAATAAGTGCAGTGTGGTGCTGAGGATGTATATTCTGTTGACTTGAGGTGGAAAGTTCTGTAAATGTCTATTAGATCCAATTGGTCCAGAGCTAAGCTCAAGTTCCAAATATCCACGTTAATTTTCTGTTGCATTGATCTAATATTGACAGTGGGGTGTTAAAGTCTCCCATTATTATTGTTTGGGAGTCCAATTCTCTTTGTAGGTCTCTAAGAACTTGCTTAATGAATCTGACTGCTCCTGTATTGGGTGCACATATATTTAGGATAGTTAGCTCTTCTTGTTGCATTGATCCCTTTACCATTATGCAATGGCCTTCTTTGTCTTTTTATTTTTTTTAATATTTGTTGGTTTAAATTCTGTTTTATCAGAGATTAGTATTGCAACCCCTGATTTTTTTTTTTTTTTTTTTTTTTTTTTTTTTTTTTTTTTTTTTTGCTTTCCATTTGTTTGGTAAATCTTCCTCCATTTTTTTTTTTTTTTTTTTTTAATTTTGAGCCCACGAGCGTCTTTGCACATGAGATGGGTCTCCTGAATAAAGCACACCAATGGGTCTTGTCTCTCTATTCAGTTTGCCAGTCTGTGTGTTTTAATTGGGACATTTAATCCATTTACATTTAAGGTTAATATTGTTATGTGTGAATTTGACCCTGTCATGAGGATGCTAGCTGTTTATTTTGCCTGTTAGTTGATGTAGTTTCTTCACAGTGTCAATGGTCTTTACAATTTGGTGTGTTTTTGCAGGGGCTGGTATCAGTTTTTCCTTTCCATTTTTAGTGCTTCTTTCATGAACTCTGGTAAGGCAGGCCTGGTGGTGAAAAAATCTCTCAGCATTTGCTTGTCTGTAAAGGATTTTATTTCTCCTTAGCTTATGAAACTTAGTTTCGCTCGATATTAAATTCTGGGTTGAAAATTCTTTCCTTTAAGAATGTTGAATATTGGCCCCACTCTCTTCTGGCTTGTAGGGTTTCTGCAGAGAGATTAACTGTTAGTCTGATGGGTTTCCCTTTGTGGGTAGCCCAACCTTTCTCTCTGGCTGCCCTTAACATTTTTTCCTTCATTTCAAGCTTAGTGAATCTGATGATTATGTGTCTTGGGGATGCTGTTGTTGAGAAGTGTCTCTGTATTTCCTGAATTTGAATGTTGGCCTATCTTACTAGGTTGGGGAATTCCTCCTGGATAATATCCTGAAGAGTGTTTTCCAACTTGGTTCCATTCCATTCTCTCTGTCACTTTCAGGTACACCAATCAAACTTAGATTTGGTCTTTTCACATAGTCGCATGTTTCTTGGAGGCTTTGTTCCTTCCTTTTTGTTCTTTTTTCTCCAATCTTGTTTTCATGCTTTATTTCATTAAGTTTATATTCAATCTCTGATATCCTTTATTCCACTTAATTGATTCGGCTATTGCTACTTGTGTATGCTTCATGAAGTTCTCCTGTTGTGTTTTTCAGCTCCATCAGGTCATTTATGGTCTTCTCTAAACTGGTTATTTTAGTTAGCAGTTCCTCTAACCTTTTATCAAGGTTATTAGCTTCCTTGCATTTGGTTAGAACATGCTCCTTTAGCTCGGAGGAGTTTGTTACTACCCACCTTCTGAAGCCTACTTCTGTCAATTCGTCAAACTCATTCTCTGTCCAGTTTTGCTCCCTTGATGGCAAGGAGTTGTGATCCTTTGGAGGAGAAGAGGCTTTCTGGTTTTTGGAATTTTCAGCCTTTTTGTGCTGGTTTTTCCTCATCTTCATGGATTTATCTACCTTTGGTCTTTGATGTTGGTGACCTTTGATGGGGTTTCTATGTCAACATCCTTTTTGATGATGTTGATGCTATTTCTTTCTGTTTGTTAGTTTTCCTTCTAACAATCAGGCCCCTCCTCTGCAGATCTGCTGGAGTTTGCTGGAAGTACACTCCTGTTTGTCTGGGTATCATCAGTGGAGTCTTCAGAAGAGCAAAGATTGCTGCTGTTCCTTCCTCTGGAAGCTTCGTCCCAGAGGGGCACCCACAAGATGTCAGCTGGAGCTCTCCTGTATGGGGTGTCTGTCAACCCTTGCTGGGAGGCATCTCCCAGTTAGGAGGCCTGGGGGTCAGGGACCCACTTGAGGAGGCAGTCTGTCCTTTCACAAAGCTGGAGCACTGCGCTGGGAGATCCACTCACTCTTCAGAGCCAGCAGGTAGGAATGTTTAAATCTGCTGAAGCTGCACCCACAGCTGACCCTTCCCCCCAGGCGCTCTGTCCCAGGGAGATGGGAGTTTTATCTCTAAGCCCCTGACTGGGGCTGCCGCCTTTCTTTCAGAGATGTCCTGCCCAGAGAGAAGGAATCTAGAGAGGCAATCTTGCTACAGCAGTTTTGCTGGTCTGGGATGGACTCTGCCCAGTCCCAACTTCCTGGCACCTTTGTTTACACTGTGAGGGGAAAACTGCCTACTCAAGCCTCAGTAATGGTGGATGCCCCTCCCCACACCAAGCTTGAGCATCGCAGGTTGACTTCAGACTGCTGTGCTGTTCGCGAGAATTTCAAGCCAGTGGATCTCAGCTTGCTGGGCTCTGTGGATGTGGGATCCACTGAGCTAGACCACTTGGCTCCCTGGCTTCGGCCCCCCTTTCCAGGGGAGCGAACCATTCTGTCTCACTGGCACTTCAGGCACCACTGGGGTATGAAAAAAAAAAAAAACTACAGCTAGTTCGGTGTCTGCCCAAATGGCTTCCCAGTTTTGTGATTGAAACCCAGGGCCCTGGTGGCATAGGCACCTGAGGGAATCTCTTGGTCTGTAGGTTGTGAAGAATGTGGGAAAAGCATAGTATCTGAGCTGGAGTGCACCATTCCTCAAGGCACAGTCCCTCACAACTTCCCTTGGCTAGGGGAGGGAGTCCCCTGACCCCTTGCACTTCCTGGGTGAGGCAACGACCCACCCTGCTTCGGTTTGGCCTCTGTGGGCTGCACCCACTGTCTAACCAGTCCCAATGAGATGAGCCAGGTACCTCCATTGGAAATGCAGATATCACCAGCCTTCTGTGCTCATCTCGCTGGGAGCTGCAGACCGGAGCTGTTTTTATTCGGTCATCTTGCCAGCCACACCTGTGTGTCTTTTATATTGAAGACACTGTCTCAACATTGAAGAAAACTTTTAAACTAATCATCACTAGGACTAATACAACTTCTCTATAAGGATTAGAATATTGGCGCCCAAGTTGGCCAATATCAAAATATTAGCATTTAATCACTGTGAAAATATCAAACTTCCAATATCTCTGCTTCATTTCTAATTAATGAGTAAAGAGTAAAGAATTAAAGAAAAGACTAGTGCAGATGACAATAAATGGGAAATAAATATATGGGAGTTTTAATATCTATATCTGTCTATAACTTTTATAACCTGCCAAAAATATTCCATTGCAAATTTATTCAATAAATATATATTGTTCACTAACTTTGTACTTGGTACCACGCTAGGCACTGGAGTTATTCCTTCCATGTATTCCTATCTCTAAATCAATCAAAATTAATTAAAATCCAGAACTGTAGATAATTCTATGTTCTCAGTAAGGGTAATAACACCACATTTTTCTATAAAATATTTTGTAATGCCATATTCCAAATATTCTATAATGTTAATATCTAATCTCTTGTTCTCTAAATTTGTTTCTGCGAGGATCAAGGATTATCTGTTACAATGCTGTTAACATCTTTGTTACAATGATCATCTTAGTTCCTTGAAGCAATTAATAATGGAGTCATTTTCTGCCTTAAAAATAAACTTATATTATCTGCAATTTATAGGTAACAATTTTCCTGTTGCCACTTAATTTATCCTGGCTTTTATAGAATAAAAAGTAAAAGAGGGGAGGTATGGGTTATAGCCAGTATTGTAAAGGAATAAATTTTATCTAGTTTACCAAAAGGATCTTTGTTCTCTTATAATTTGAAAAGCACTATCTCTCAGCCACACAATAAAATATTTTTTCTTTTGTAGAAAAAAAAAATTGAACTAAAACTTCTGTGAGATTTTTTCAACTTGAAAGGCATAATTAGATTAAAAGGAAGTCTGTTAACAAAAATGTATGAGTTAAATCTTCACCAGTTTACACTGGCTTCCACATTTTGATGCAATTCTCACTATCTCTTCCTTTAAATTCATTGTATTTTCTCAAATAAACTTGAAAACAAGATAATGAGAGTAGAAGTAATCTCCTTGAGAAGATTCAATAACAATTACTGTGGGGTTAGTTACCATTGTTTAAGATTTTTAAATCACAAATAAATATTTGTAAATATTAATAGATTGTGAATTCACTGCTGGTTTGAGAATGGAAGCACATGGATTAAATCAAACTGTGGTGCTGGGAAGGTTTTTGAAGCATGGGCACTTTTCCAGATTGCAATTAGTCCCACCCTGATAAGATTCATAGTGTCAAAATTGAGGTGATTATAATGTATGTTTGTGTATATTCAGACTGAAACCACACAGTACACTCTAATTTCCCCAACCCTCACTCCCCTGCAAAACTAAATCAGAATCTCCAGGAAGAGACCAAAATATATATTTTGAGAAAACTCTACAGACTTTCTTTATTTCACCCATGTTTTAATCTCATTTTCTCATTTTCATTTACACGAAACATTGGCATCTCTGAGACAGAATGATATCTTAAAATACACAGATGCTGCAAATTAAACATCTCATGGCTGTTCAACAGAAACATAAGGCCACTGAAATACATTAATTTGTCAGTATACATGTAAATATGGATGAGAAAAAAATTGGCAAAAGAGCAAACATATTCTCATTCAGAAAATACAACACAGTAAAACATAAGCACAATTAGGCCGGGCGCGGTGGCTCAAGCCTGTAAGTAATCCCAGCACTTTGGGAGGCCGAGACGGGCGGATCACGAGGTCAGGAGATCGAGACCATCCTGGCTAACACTGTGAAACCCCGTCTCTACTAAAAAAAAAAAAATACAAAAAAAAAAACTAGCCGGGCGAGGTGGCGGGCGCCTGTAGTCCCAGCTACTCGGGAGGCTGAGGCAGGAGAATGGCGTAAACCCGGGAGGCGGAGCTTGCAGTGAGCTGAGATCCGGCCACTGCACTCCAGCCCGGGCGACAGAGCGAGACTCTGTCTCAAAAAAACAAAAAAAAAAAAAACAAAAAAAAAAAAAACAAAAAAAAAAAACATAAGCACAATTAAATGAACCAAATTATAACACATCAGTAGATGAAAGGCATGCCATTGACTACGTCTGCACAGTAACTATACTGTCAGTTTTTTGGATTATTAGACAAAATATGCGCAAAGCTCCTGGATGATTAACTGTGTATATTAAAATCCCATTAATTTAACCAACATTTATTGAATCCCTATCATATGTCATGCACTGTGATGAACACTGGGTTTACAAAGATTAAAAACAGCATGGTCCATGCATTCAAGAACCTGCCATCTAAACCTCAGCATCATGCAATATACCCATGTAACAAACCAGCACATGTACCCCATATCTAAAATAAAAATTGCAATTATTAAGAAAAAATAGGAGGCTGTATCTTGTTTTTGCTCTGCACCCATCCCCAATATCAATTCACACAAATGCATTTCAAAACCAAATAAATGCTCTTTCTGTATCAGTAAAAAAATAAAAAATAAAAAAAGAACCTGACATCTTAAGTAATTTGTTTACAACATAGGTTTAAATGTCTTACAGGTCACCTTATGGTTTTTGAAAATCAGCATATGCCTGATACAACATGATTCACCTATGTTGTGTGATGCTCTTGTTTTACATAAGTATGCAAAAATGAAACTTACTTTACACTGTTTGAAATTTTAGCAATTATAGAGGCAGTTAAAATATATTTTTTAAATGTCTGATACATCCATTTTTTTATTTAACAAATATTTATTGAAAGCCTATTTTGTGCCATGTTCCCTGCCAGGAACTGGAGACATAACAATGAAATATCGGTCTAGTTCTTGTTTTATAGAACGTCAATTTTATATTTATTCTTTCCCCAAAAAACAAAGCAGTTAGATGCTTCCATCTGTCCAGATCATTCACTTTGTTTTCCTGTTGCTAGAGTTTTTGCCCTCCTTGTCCTGAGACTCTAAATTTTTCTCATCTCCATCAACCTTGTTTGCTGTGGTTTCTGTTCCCTTCCTTATATAATCTGACATGTTAATTTGTGCTAAACTGTCAAGAAAATATCTCTTCTGTGTGATCATTGTATATTTGTGCAATGACCTTTTAGAAATCATGTATTTAAACCAAAGTGAGTCTAGTGCTAAAGATTTCAAAGTCTAAGAAAGTGTTAGGAAATGTTTGAGGTAGTTGTCTACATACCTACCTACCTATGCAAGATTATGCCTATAGCCACCTGGTGTTAAATGCTGTGAAGAGTATTTTGGTATTTAACTGCATTGCCTATCTCAGTGTGGCGCCCCCAACATGATGCTCCCCCCTTCTGTTTGAGAGACGCTGGCTTAGATCTTTGATTGATGAATGCAGTCACTTCATAACAGGAGTTTTGTTTTTCATCCTTCATCCTGTTGTGTCCTGCTAATCATGTACTAAAATGAGCAGAGGACATTCATCCTTGAGACTGCTTTAACAGTGTTTAGTTCAAACATACTTTATCACTCTGATCTGTTGTCAAGCTAAGCCAGTCATCAGGAATACTCCCTACTACCTCTGACAAATTTCAGTTTTCAGAATCATTTATTTCAAGGCTACATTTTAAGAAAGCTTGTAACATTTGTGTGATAGGAACTGTGCTATTTCTTTTTAAAAAAATATTTTGCTTTAAGTTCTGGGATACATGTGCTGAATGTTCAGGTTTGTTACATATGTATACACGTACCATGGTGGTTTGCTGCACCTATCAACCCGTCATCTAGGTTTTAAGCCCCGCATGCATTAGGTGTTTGTCGTAATATTCTCTCCTCTTTTTCTCCCCACCCCGCAATAGTCCCCAATGTGTGATGTTCCCCTCCCTGTGTCCATGTGTTCTCATTGTTCAACTCACATTTATGAGTGAGAACATGCAGTGTTTGGTTTTCTGTTCCTGTGTTAGTTTTCTGAGGATGATGGTTTCCAGCTTCATCCATGTCCCTGCAAAGGACATGAACTCATTCTTTTTTTATGGCTGCATAGTATTCCATGGTGTATATTTGCTACTTCTTTATATCTGCCATCTCATGTAGTTCTCTTCATGGTCGTATGAGTTAGATTGAATATCTCAATTTTTTAGATGAAGAAATTGTGATTAAAAGAGGCTAAACCTTTGGCCATAGTCACGTAGCCAATGAGTCTAAAAGTTAAGATTGGAGCAAATGGAACAGATTTCAATGGTGCCAGAAATAAGTCATGACAAAAAATATATTTAACACCACTTATCACAGTGACTGAAAGTCTACCTTTAGTAAATAATTCTTTGTGATTCTAACATTTTTATTTGACATTTTTTATTTTGAAACTTTATATATGTACATCCCGAAGAGGAGTAATGTCTGCAGTTTTCAATCTAAATATTATTGGATAGTCAGACATATCTCCAGGGAGACATTTTTTGGTGAATTCTATGCCTTATATCTAATTTACCTAATTTCACTAAATCTAGGATACCATTTATTATAAAACATACCAGTCTTTTGCATACCACCAAGAAAAAAATGCCAGTTATCCATGACAATGATAATTTTTTATCATATTGACTTAAAGTGGCATCTCAATTTCAGAGATGTTAAAACGTGAGAAACGTGCTTCTTATTGACAAAAAGCATACTATTCCTTTGAACCGGGATAAATAAGATGGAATTTAAAGTATCATTAAAGACTAATTTTACCTACTTTACCATTTAAATGAAGATTACTGAAATTGCTAGATACTTTTATTTACACTGGTTTGGGAGACTATAAATTAAATTGCTTTGTTATTGCAGATTTTGGCTACGCACCATCATTATATTCAGGGGACTGTAGTTGCTATAGTTATGAGCATAATTAAGAAAATGCTAAGGTAACATATATATTATTTAATATCACTTTGTTCTCCACAATGTAAAGGCAAAGTCGAGAAACGATATTCTGTTTCTCAAGCTTTTAACTCTAAAGTCAAGATGGCAAATCGTGCTTGAGTTTAAGTAAATAGATAAACCTATTTGTATTCTAATCTCACTTATAAAATGCTTCTGAGAATATTTTGTATTCAGTTCAGACACAACCATCATTAACAGTGTTGTTCCGAGCATACCTTATACGCATCACTACTTGTGTAACTTGCAACGGTCTCTGTGTGCCCTCTCTTATCATTGTAGCCTCATTTTATTAACTATCTGAGTAAGATTTCAACAGTACTTGCTTAGTGGAAAAATGCATTTTCTGTCTTTAAGTGATTTCCATTATTTTTAACAACTAAGAAAACATCTGAGCAGATAGTTTTCAAAATAGTTTAAGCCTTGCAGTTGTTGTCGAATTTTGAGCACTTCTAAGACTTGATTTCTTAGATGTAAAATATAAGAATTAAATGAGGTAATATAAATGTTAGTATTTCATGGTGCGAAAACCACTTGTTAATGTACACAAAGTACTTCAAAGAGTTCCTTTTTAATGCTCTTTTTTTTTTTTTATTATACTTTAAGTTCTGGGATACATGTGCAGAATGTGCAAGTTTGTTACGTAGGTATACACGTGCAATGATGGCTTGCTGCACCCATCAACCTGTCATCTACATTAAGTATTTCTTCTAATGCTATCTCTCCCCTACCCCTCCGACCCCCAACAGGCCCTGGTGTGTGATATTCCCCTCCTTGTGTCCTTGTGTTCTCATTGTTCAACTCCCACTTATGAGTGAGAACATGCGATGTTCGGTTTTCTGTTCCTGTGTTACTTTTGTGAGAATGATGGTTTCCAGCTTCATCCACGTCCCTGCAAAGGACATGAACTCATCCTTTTTTATGACTATATAGTATTCCATGGTGTTTATGTGCTGCTTACTTTTTAAAATCTGTTCACCTTTCCTTTTTATTTTTCTTCCTCTGCCACTTCTCTTAACTTTACATGTTCTGTCTATACTCTGTTGCAAAGTCCATACTACTGAACTTCTGGGACTTGGTTGGTTAGTGCCTAGGAGTTTTATGTGAACATCAAATATGCAGAAAATAAATCTCAATGACTTTTTAGTTCTTCTTCCCATATTAGGAAAAACTAGAATATGTTTCTCTTAAATCGTCAATGACATGTTTTTCTCTTCCTACTCAACCCTTTGATTCAATGATTTGTAAAACTAGACAAGTTTTATCAACTGTTAAAAGCTAGTTTTGGTAAGCAATAATTCTTATTTGTTATTTCCTGGTTCCTGAATTAACATTTTTGAAAAGCTGCCACTTCAAGTCTTTACAGTAATCTGGATCTTTGGTAGGAGTTTATCACTGTCAGGTGACAATCTTCAAGTAGTTAATTAAGGATACTTTCCCCCCACCTATGGCATATTGGAAATGTACCTATAAATATTTCATCTTAAAATTAAAATTTCAATATTTCTTATGGCTTCTTATTTTGGTTTTAGATGGCTTCTTGTACATTGGTAAGTACTATCCTCATTTTCTTTTACCATTCCTTAACTGCTATTTTATGGACCTTACAACTTCATATTAAGAATGTGGAAGACATTAGTCTTAATTCATGAAAATTTATAGTTATGGAAAAGTTTTTAAAAGCAACACCTGGCTGGGCATGGTGGTGTGCAACTGTAATCCCAGCAACTCTGGAGGGTGAGGCAGGAGGATCACTTGAGCACAGGAGTTCAAGGCCAGCCTGGGCAACACAGTGAGACCCTGTCTCGAAAAAAAAAAAAATTAAGAAATAAAGGCCCAACACCTGAATTCTTTGTTTTATTTTTGGTATTTCAAAACAAGCAAGTTTTTGATTAATAATGTGTTTTAGAAAACAAGTTTTAATAAGCAGACAAATAAATCAAAACTCCTGAAATTCATTTTTCTGGTGTGCGATAATTACTAGAGCTTCTATAATTTTTTGAGTGAGTAATTTTCTCAGTATACAACATCTGCTTTTAGACATAATAGTGAATGTGTTCTTTACAGTACTTCTTTGTAGGATTCTCAAAAATTCTCTCTAATAAATTTTGATTGCAGATACATTTAGCCCCAAGATTTCTGCCCTATTTTTCTCCATGTTTATACTCTTAGCAGGGAACTGCTAATGTTCCTCAAAATAGGTAATAAACCATTGTCAGCTGGCAAAGTAGTTATATACCTGAAGTTATTATATTTGAGGCAACTTTGCATTAGTACTAACACACACTGACAGATTTTATGAAATATTTATTCAACATAAATCCTTTGAACCAATTAATTGTTTTACTATGGAATTTTTATTTTAAAGATAGGTGCATACTGAAAAGTCAACAACAATTTGTTTCAAATGCATTTTTTAAATTTTAAACAAGTAATAGAATATTTCATGTGGTCAGATTTACAACTGCAGAACTTACAGGTGAGCTCTTACCTAACCTAAGTTCTTGCCTTAGCAGATCCCCTGTGATTACTGGCAGAGTAGGCCATTGGGGAGAACTCCACCTCTATACCCTTGTTCCTTAACACTGTACCCAAGATATTACAATGAAGAAAGATAATCTCATAGAACTATTTTCAAAAAAAAAAAAAACAAAAACTTTAGAAATATTGACTACAGTTCAATCATCTGTTGTACAAACGAAGTAACGGCAGGCCTCTTCCTCTTACCCATAATGACATCTCTATTGTTAGCTCCTCCTCATCTAAGAAAAAAAATCAACCGAAACCAAATCTCCATGTACAATATTCTTTTTCTCAGAGGCATTTATTAAGCATTGAGAATCCAGAGATGAATAAGTACGGTTCTCTGATTTGAAAGATCTGTAGTCTAGTCGGGGAGGAGAATGACAAATAACAATCCTACACCATACTGATGTTATAATAAACGTTTACGTAAAGTGCCAGAAAGCACAGAAGGTGGAAGGACTATTTACCAACCAAACTTAGAGTAACTTTTATATCTGATCTCTTTTTCCTCTGACCTTTTTTGCCTTTTAAATAAATACCATCTAAATAGCGATATTTAGAAATGGATTTTTCTGTGCTGTGCTATATGGCATTTCATCAAACAATTTACTGAATTTATAATAGAAGGCACATTGATTCTAGTATTCCCCTATCTAATAAATCCATCACTACATTAAAGATAAGAGTAGTTGTTATACTTTTTTAAAATATATCTTTGGTATTGACCATTTTTTAGACATTTTATTCCCAACTGTTCACATTTCACTAGTATTTCTTGGGTCACAAATTTAAGTCAGTCTGTAAATATTATGGCTCAAACTTATGAAAACTTTCTATATTTTTGAATTATATCCATCACAGAGTGAAAAACTTTCAGTCTAAACTTTTCAGCACATCAAACCTAAAGTGGAAGCTGAACAGGTTTTTATAATGGTGTTCTATTAAAAACAACGAATGTGTGATAGAGTAACTCTTAGTTAAGCTTTTATTTTACCTAAGCTCTTACCTTAGTAGACACATGCCCTTTTTAAATGTACAATAATAAAAATCATTATGATAAAAATAAAAGCAACTGAGAAACCAATAAATACATTGTTTTCCATAAATTTTTTATGCATGTGAACCATTTAGTCTTCAGAAAAATTCTGTGAAGCACTAATTATTACCCTAATATTAAATATATATGTAGAAAGTTATTCTGAAAATTTAAGAGATTTGCATAAGAACATACAATATGCAGACAGCCTACACAGAACTTCAAGTTTTCGATTTTGCAATTTCATAGCAGTATATTTTGTAATCTAAAACATAACATTTCCACTTCTAAACATTTCCATTTATACTTAAATATAACAGACAATTATGATTCTAAGTTTCACTATACTGTCATATATATAAAATCAATTTAAAATGGCAAGATTTTTATACTTAATCACAAACATACTAAGCATTCATACAACTTACATAAAATCTTTACAACAAAGATCTAGAAAGAAGAGAATATATGTTACATGGACTGAATATTAGTGGCTGTGAGTTTACTACTAATGATTTCACATGCCTATAGATAAGTGGTAAACTGGCTTGGGATTCGGACCAAAACAGTTCTGTCACTTACTGTGTGACCTTGGACAAGTGCCTTAAGTTCTCTGTGCTTCTGTTCCTTCTCTGTAAAATAATAATACATCGCACATAGTACATTGGTGGAAGATGAATTCTAGGGCAAATATATAGGATGATAGCTGGCATATAGTGTTTGGATGAAGGGAGGCAAGATGGTGTACTTCCGAGTTCTTCATCACCAACTTTTCCTGCACGCGTGAAAATGCAGCTGGCACCTGGGAAGGTGCAGACCAACCGGGCATGCGCCAGGTGACGTCAATCCAAAGAGACCAAGATTTACCTGGTCGCACCTGTGGAACGCCCCCCTGACACGCCCGTGCCACACCTATTGCCCTCCCACTCCTAGAAAAGCCGCTCCCAGCCAGCGCACCGCGTGAACTTCCTTAGTCCCCACTCCTGTCGGGACTGCAGGAACTTCGTCGGAGAGCTTCACCTGGCGACTCTCTTGGCCTCCTTTGCCGGAGGCCGACAGACCTCTCCCTACCCACCTCCTTCTCTGAAGCTAGGTGACCAAAAATAAATTTGCAGTTTTGCTCCTACCCTTGCCTACTCGCTGGTTCTTTTGTGTCCGCTCTGGTGGTCTTAGAAAAACAAATCAGTTGGTGCCAAAACCCGGGAGGAGACCCCTCCTCAGGCCTCTAAGGATTGAGGAACCTCCTCCTGCTCCCACGCCAGACGGACCAGGACCTGAGACGCGCTTCCCTCAATCTCACGGCCTCCCTGGGGTAAGTGCCCTTGTCTCCTCTTTACCTCCCCCGGCCAAAAATCCTGCACAGGTCCGAGGCCCACTTTTGAGCCCCCAAGTGGCTCGGGAGACCCGTTCAGGATGGAGACGTCCGCCTGAAGGTAATCTCCACCTTGGCTCCAAGAGCCTCCAGTCTGTCTCTGCTGGTTCCAAAGGACGCTTTGAAGCCAGGCAGAGATCCACTTCCATTTCCATTGTGTCCATTGTGTAAGTAAAGAGGAAACAAATGGGAAACCCCCAGTCCAAATTTCCAAAGAGCACCCCCTTAGGGTGCCTCCCAGCCAATTTAAAAACCTTACAGCTCAAACAAGACCTTAGGAGGAAGCGGTTAATTTTCCTTTCCACTGTGGCGTGGCCCTGATACAAACTAGACAATCAGTCTCGGTGGCCACCAGAGGGCACCCTAGACCGCAATGTTCTGACCGACCTCAGCAATTTCTGCCAGTGGCTAGGCAAGTGGTCCGAAATTACTTACATACAAGGCTTTGGGGCCTTACGCTCTCGTCCCGACCTGTGTAGCCGGTGCTCTTTGGCCCAAGTTATGCTAGCCAAGGACGCCTGGCTCACAGGAACCCGAAAAGAGGAGTCTTCATTCCTTTCTGTCCAGCCGGAGGACCTAGGGCTTCCCTCACTTCCGCCCTACACTTCTCCTCCTCCCTCCGTCCAGACTCCTCCTTCCTCTTCCTTATCTACTAGTAATCCACTCGGTCCCGTGCCTCCTTTGGGGCCCCCAACTGGCTGTCTTGAGTCTCCTGTCTCTGCCCACACCCGCTCTAAGTGCCCTGCTGATGCCCTCACTCCTGCCCCACACCCTCCTACAGTGTTAGCACCTTTGCGAGAGGTAGCTGGGGCGGAGGCGGTAGTCAGAGTACATGTCCCTTTTTCACTGGCCGATCTTTCCAAAATTGAGAAGCATTTAGGTGATTTCTCAGCTAATCCTACCATATACATAAAGGAATTTAGATACCTTTGTCAAGCCTATGACTTACTTGGCATGACCTCCAGGTTATCCTAACCTCCACCCTAAACCCTGAGGAGCAAGAGCGCATCCTAGCGGCTGCCAGGCAGCACGCCAACCAACTACATTTAACTGACGCCGCAATTCCACTAGGGGAGCAAGCAGTCCCCTCGGCAGACCCAGACTGGAACTACCAAGCAGGCCAGCCTGGGTGCCGTAGGCGAGACATAATGGTCCAGTGTTTGTTGGCTGGTATGCAAGCAGCCTCAAACAAAACTGTAAATTTTAACAAATCAAAAGAAATTGTTCAAAATCCAGAAGAAAATCCAGCCGCATTCTTAAATAGGCTGACTGAGGTTCTAACCCAATATACCTGGTTAGATCCGGCCTCCCCCACAGGGGCCACCATTTTGGCGTCTTATTTCATTTCTCAATCAGCTCCTGACGTTCGTAAAAAACTTCAAAAGGTAGAGGATGGTCCTCAGGCACCAATACAAGTCCTGGTTAAATTAGCCTTTAAGGTCTATAACTCGAGAGAGGAGACGGCTGAAGCACAGCGACAAGCTCACCTTAAACAGAAGGCCCAGCTCCTAGCAGCGGCTTTACAGCCCAGTCGTAACCCCAGGCCAGAGAGCACACACCCCGCAGACTCCAAGGCTACAAAAGGAGCCTGCTATATGTGCGGCAAGGCAGGACACTATGCCAACAGGTGTCCGCAAGGTCCCTGAGCCCCAACGCAGCCTTGCTATAAGTGCAAGGCATCAGGACATTGGGCCAGTGAATGTCCTAACCCTCGTCCACCAGCAACCCCCTGCCCTGCTTGCCAGCAGGGAGGACACTGGAAGTCTGATTGCCCCACCCTGAGAACAGGTGCCGTGCCTCCACGTGACCCCCTTTCCCAGGATCCTGGGAGCTCCTTCCAGCTCCTACATCTGGACGACGAAAACTGAAGGTGCCGAGACTCGGGGACCCCCATCACCCTCGCCGAGCCGCGGGTAACTCTCCTGGTAGCGGGTAAGACAATTAATTTTTTAATAGATAGCAGGGCTACCTATTCTGTTTTGCCGTCCTTCTCTGGACCTAGCCTTCCATCCAATATCTCTGTAGTAGGAGTAGACGGAAAGCCATCCACTCCACGAAAAACTCCACTCCTTAAGTGCTGCCCATGGCCTTCAACACAACTGGTCAAACATCCCACAATTCACTCACACTCCAGGCGCCACTATACCAAAATCCAAATAGCCCAATCCTTCCTTTTTGTTATTCAACCCCAAATTCATCCTGGGGTAATCATACTCAGGTGCCCAATGGAGGCCAAACAGCCCCCATTGGAGGCTATTTCTGGTGCAAGGGATCCCTTTCTAAAACCTTTAACCAAACTGTCACAACTCAATCTCAATCTCTCTGTGTCCCAGTATCCTTAGTGCCCAGCCTCACCCTATATAGCAAGGCTGAACTAGTCGAACTGACACTGCAGCTGCACCCTCCTCCTAATCGCTTACAAAAACAGGCTGTTTTCCTCCCTCTAGTTATTGGAATCAGCTGAAAGCCTGGCCTCCCTGCAGCGCCGAACTACCTCAATAGCCCAAGTAGCTGCCCAAAACAGGCGAGCCCTAGACTTGCTTACAGCTGAAAAAGGAGGCACTTGTCTCTTCCTTGGAGAAGAGTGCTGCTATTATGTTAGCAAGTCAGGCCTAGTAGACACTAACATTCAAACCCTCAATAAAATAAAAACTGAAATACAGAACCTTAATACCCCAACCTTGCCGGGACCTTCCTTCTGGGTTTTGCCCATATTCCAACAAATGCTTCCATTCCTTATTCCTCTACTAATACTGTGCCTTATTTTATTCTTCATCCGTATGTCCAAATACCAACCATAGGCCCCGACCTTAATAACACCCCTTAACAGCAGGAAGTACCCAGACAGACCACGGTGCCCCTTTATCACTGTTATCAATAAAAGGTTGGACTGTTTGGACGAACGGAGGCAAGATGGTGCACTTCCGGGTTCTTCATCACCAACTTTTCCTGCACGCGCGAAAATGCAGCTGGCACCTGGGAAGGTGCAGACCAACCGGGCATGTGCCAGGTGACGTCAATCCGAAGAGACCAAGATTTACCTGGTCGCACCTGCGGAACGCCCCCCCCCCCCCACCACACGCCCGTGCCAGGCCTATTGCCCTCCCACTCCTAGAAAAGCCGCTCCCAGCCAGCGCACCGCGCGAACTTCCTTAGTCCCCACTCCTGTCGGGACTGCAGGAACTTCGTCGGAGAGCTTCACCTGGCGACTCTCCCTACCCACCTCCTTCTCTGAAGCTAGGTGACCAAAAATAAATTTGCAGTTTTGCTCCTACCCTTGCCTACTCGCTGGTTCTTTTGTGCCCGCTCTGGTGGTCTTAGAAAAACAAATCATATAGCAGGCATCTAATAATTATTAGCTAATATTAAATTTGTTCTAAGAAAAAGTATGTTAGAGCTTAATATTATTTTTAAAGTTTTTAACACTGTTTATGATAAGGCAATCCCAAATGTCAGTTTTAAGACATTACGCATTTGTTTTGCCCGTAAATGTAAAATAGCTAATTAATTTAACAAAGTATTTTCCCTTTGAATAATAAATGTTTAAATAGAACTTAGCTGGAGATTAGTCAGTCGTGTATTCTGTGAGGTTACAGAAGTTAAAATTTTATATTAGTATTCTCAACTTTACAGACAATTGGAAAGCTATTTGTCAATAAGGCTACCAAGGCAGTCATTATTTGAGAGACCAAGATCTGAAGTAATGGGAACCACAAAGAAGTGAGTGTAACATAATAATACAATTTCTTCTGGAGAAATTTTCAGATAACTAATCTGAACAGGCGTAAGAGGGAAAGTCAAGAAAATAAGAAAAAACAATGCCTTTTTTAAAACAAACTCGAAAATTATGCAGAGATTTTGACACCCTTTTAATTCTGGGGATATAAAAATTGGAATTTGGGATTCTTTAAGTAGGAAGAGGTCTATGGGAAACATTATGCTTTTAGTTATGATCTCGAGAGGGCCATTCTCTAGTGTAGGGGTAAACTGGAATTAAAATAGCTCTTAAAAATTCTGAAATAATTTCAATTCATATATGGATAAAGATGACCTTCCCTACTAGAAAATTAGATCCTCTAATCTAATTCTGGAGGAAGAAAACATCATCTCTATCCTCTATAACTTTTCACCAGGTAGGAGCTTTAAAATAACTGATGGTCTTAAAGAAATAGATAAGAAAATGGAAAACTTTACTCAGAAACAAACTAATTAAAAATAACCCATTGGAAATTTTAGAAAATAAAAAATGCAATAAATTAAATTATAAATGTAATAGCTATGTTTCATTAATGATCAGACGCTACAAAAAGATTATTAACTAGGAAACAGATAAGTAGAAAAATAAACAGACTGAAATGCAAAATTAGAAAAATAATTTGAGCATATGTAAAGAAAATGAGCTTCATAATTAAAAATATCTAATGCATATAATTGGAGTTCAGAAAGAAACAGAAAGAAACAATATTTGAAAATATATTGTGCATAGAATTCTCCAAGACAGATAAAACCAGTCAACAACATCAAACCTGTAAAAGATATCAAAAAGCTTTAAGATCAAAGAGAATAAAGAAAAAACACACACAGACTCATTGGCTGTACACTTGCTGAAAAAGAAAGAAAAACTTAAAAGAAGGTAGAGGGGCAAAAAGGACGTTACTTTAACAGGAATGACAGACTATAAGACTGAGAATTCACTTGAGCTGACATAATGTAAGTTGGAAGATGATAAAATGACAGCTTTAAAGTACTGGGGGAAGAAAAGCCAATCTTAACTCCTATAGCCAGTAAAAAAATACCCTTAAAATTGTGGTCTGATGAGGAAATTTTCAGAGAAATGCCTGAGAAAAGTCATTTCAAGAAACACTGTAATAAAAGATATAATAAGGTAGTTCAGAAAGTAGAAGTACAGTAATGTAAAAGGAGGAATAAGCTTGGAAAGTTTGGAATAGAAATGAGGATAAATCTAAATGACTATTCACTGTTCTGAATAACATCTTGTGGAATTTGAAGTATGTTTGTGTATATAAATAAATATATAAATATATAATAATAAATATAATAATACAATATAATTAATATATATAAACATATGTGTATGTGTGTGTAGATTTGCATATAGGTATATGTTTATATTTGTGTATATGTATATAATTAAAACATATAAAAACAAAAACAATAGCACGAAGCTCAGGACTTAGACAAATAGAATTAAAATATAAGGTTATTATATTGTCCAGAAAGTGGCAAAAATACAAATAAAAAGCGAACTGTGGGCCAGGATCAGTGGTTAATGCCTGCAATCCCAGCACTGGGAGGCTGAGGTGAGCAGGTCACCTGAGGTCAGGAGTTTGAGAACAGCCTGGCCAGCATGGTAAAACCCAGTCTCTACTAACAATACAAAAATTAGCCAGGCATTCTGGTGGGTGCTTGTAGTCCCAGCTACTCGGGAGGCTGAGGCAGGAGAAGCTCTTGAACCCAGGAGACAGAGGTTGCAGTGAGCCAAGATCACGCCACTGTACCCCAACCTGGGCAACAGAGTGAAACTCGGTCTCAAAAAAAAAAAAAAAGTAAACTGTGGAAACTTCTAAGAATATCACTTAAAGAATAATAAATATATGTGTATAGTTTAAAGCTAATAGAAGACTAAAGGGATCCTTAGAAATTATGTGGTTATTCTAAAATAAAAGAAGAAGAAAATAAATGAACAAAACCAAATAGAAAAATAGGGAGTGGCAGTATATGTGGCAAAATATAGTATATGTGGCAGCACATATACTAAAAGAAAAACTGGAATGAAAAATAGAGGGGAAACTATAATAGTGGATTTAAATCCCCCATATATCAATACTTATATTGATCATATGAAGATTAAATTGACTATATACTTCAAATGTTTTTAAAAGATTGACAGGCTGGATAGGAAAACAAAACCAAACTGCACTGTTTACAAGGGATACATAATAAGTATGAAAAGACAAAGGACAGTTAAAAGAAAAAGGATTTTAGAAAATACACCATGTAAAGGCTATCAAAAGTAAAAAGTTGACACTAATATAAGACAAACTGTATTTCAAGAAAAGGTGAAAAACTGGACAAACGTATGCAAGTAGAGAGTGGAATGGTGATTACTAGAGGCTGCCGAGGTTGAGATAGATGGGGGTGGGAAGAGATGCTGATCAAAGAGTACAAATTTCCAATTAGGATAAACAAATTCTGATGATTTATTGTATAGCAGGGTGACCGTAGTTAATAATATATATATATTGTATATTTTAAAATTGCAAAATTTAGGGAATTTTAAGTATTTCTCACCACAAAGAAATGGTGCATGAGGTGATTTATTTGTTAATTAGCCTTAGGTGATCATTCCACAATGTATGCATGTATTAAAACATCACACTGTACTCCATAAATATATACTATTATTTGTCTATTAAAATAAAATAATTTTTAAGTCAAGGAAAGAACAACATACTAAAACTCATACAACAGAAAAAAGAAAGTAATAAAACTAAAACCAAAAATCAATTAAACGGAAAACAAACATACAATAAATAAAATCAAGAACATTACAATCATGTTCCACAAAAAGACTAATAAAATGATGAACTTCTGGTAAGACTACTAAAAAAAAAAAAAAAAAAAAAAGCCGAAGAGGGAAAAAACGAGACAAATTACATATCCCACAAGCACATAAACATTAAAGATAATATCAACTTTATGTCAGTAAGCTTCAAAATTTAAAGAAATTGGAAAAATTCTTTAAAAAACTCAATATCCAAAATCTCAGTGGGCCTTTATCTGATAAAGTAAACAAATTCATAATTTAAAACTTAAGAAATAACCAATAGGCATTTGGTTCACGCCTGTAATCCCAGCACTCTGGGAGGCTGAGATGGGTGGAGGTCAAGAGGTTGAGACCAGCCTAGCCAACATGGTAAAATCCCATCTCCACTAAAAATACGAAATTTAGCCAGGTGTGGCAGCACATGTCTGTAGTCCCGGCTTCTTGGGAGACTGAGGTAGGAGAATTGCTTGAAGCTGGGAGGCAGAGGTTGCAGTGAGCCAAGATCACATCACTGCACTCCAACCTGGGTAAAAGAGTAAGACTCCATCTCAAAAAAAAAATATATCTACTTGAAACATAAAATATGGATTTCCACAATCACCATATCAATTAAATATCATAATGGATACTCTTCCCACTGAAATAAAGCAACAAAATTTTAATATATTTCTCAATTCTAATGTCTTATTGTGTTGGATTTTTATGTATGCAATTATGTCATCTGGAAATAATGACAGATTTTTCTTCTCAATTTCTAATACATGTAATTTTTGGCACTTTCCACTGGCTTCTGGTATCATGTGGGGCTTGTTTCTAAAATTAATCCTTTTATCAGATTTTTTAAAAGTTTTTAAATTTTTCGTCTTTTATCTTAGATTCAGGGGTGCATGCATAGGTTTTTTGGAAAGGTGTATTGCATGATGCTGAGGTTTGGGGAATGACTGAACTTGTCACCCAGGTAATGAGCATTGTACGCAATAGGTAGCTTCTCAGCCCTTTCCCTTCTATCTCTATTCCCCCTCTAGTAGTCCCCAGTGTCTGTTATTTCCATTTTTATTTCCATTTGTACCATTGTTTAGCTCCCACTTTTTTTTTTTTTTTTTTTTTTTTTTTTTTTTTTTGAGATGGAGTTTCGCTCTGTCGCCCAGGCTGGAGAGCAGTGGCACTATCTCGGCTCACTGCAAGCTCTGCCTCCCAGATTCACGACATTTGCCTGCCTCAGCCTCCCAAGTAGCCTGGACTACAGGCGCCCACCACCACGCCTGGCTAATTTTTTGTATTTTTAGTAGAGACGGGGTTTCACCGTGTTAGCCAGGATGGTCTCGATCTCCTGACCGAACGGCAAGGCGTGATCCGCCCACCTTGGCGTTCCAAAGTGCTGGGATTACAGGCGTGAGCCACCGCATCCAGTCTAGCTCCACTTATTAGTGAGAACATGCTACATTTGGTTTTATGTATCTGCATTAGTTCACTTAGAATAATGGCCTCTATCTGCATCCACGTTCCTGCAAAGGACATGATTTTGTCATATGTCTGCACAATATTCCGTGGTGTATATGAACCACATTTTCTTTATTCAATGCACCATCGATGGGTACCTGGGTTGATTCCATATTTTTGCTATTGCGACTTGTGATGAACATATGGATGCATGTGTCCTTTTGGCAGGGCAATTTATTTTCCTTTGAGGATTTACACAGTAATGGAATTATTGGGTTGAATGGTAGTTCAACCTTTAGTTCTTTGAGAAATCTTCAAAAACAGTGGCTGAACTAACTTAACTTACATTCCCACCAACAGTGTCCTCTTTCCGCCACAGTCTCACCGGCATGTGCTATTTTTTGCCTTTTAAGCAAATCCATTCTGACTGGTATGAGATGGTACCTCATTGTGATTTTGATTTTTATGTATCTGATGGTTAATGATGATGAGCATTTTTTCATGTTTGTTGACACTTGTATGTCTCCTTATGAGAAGTGTCTGTTCGTGTCCTTTGCCCACTTTTTAATGGGGTTGCTTGTTTATTTTTCATTGATTTGTTGAAGTTCCTTATAGATTCTAGATATTAAACCTTTGCTGGACGCATAGTTTGAGAATACATCTGTTAACTTCCTTGATAGTTTCTCCTGCTATGCAGAATATCTTTGGTTTAATTGGATCTCACTTGTCAATTTTTGTTTTTATTGCAATTGCTTTTGAAGACTTAACCATAAATTATTTTTTTAACTTTTGTTTTAAGTTCAAGGATAGATGTGCAGGTTTATTACATAGGCAAACTTGTGTCATGGAGGTTTGTTGCGCAGATTATTTCATTACCCAGGTATTAAGTCTAGTACACATTGGTTATTTTTACTGATCCTCTCCCTCCTCCCAACCTCCACCCTCCAAAAGGCCCCAGTGTGTGTTGTTCCCCTCTATGTGTTCATATGTTATCATCATTTACTTGCCACTTGTAAGTGAGAACATGTGGTATTTGGTTTTCCATTTCCTGTGTTAGTTTTCTAAAGATAATGGCCTCCAGCTCCATCCATGCCCCTGCAAAGGACATGATCTTGTTCTTTTTCTGACTTAGTCATAAATTCTTTGCCAAGGCCAGTATTGAGAAGGGTATTTTCTAGGTTTTCTTCTAGGATTTGTATAGTTTGACATCTGACATTTAAGTCTCTAATCCACCTCTAGGTAATTTTTGTATATAGTAATAAGTAGACATCCAGTTTCATTCTTTTAATATTAATCATAGTTAGAGAGTCTTCAGTAAGGCTGCTCAGAAAACATGTGTCTCCTGAAGTTAGGTGGGGCATGATTGACTGGAAAATCTAATGGGCAGAGACACCAGACAGCTGTGCCAGTGGTGCAAAATGAGCAAAAGAGAGGTTACTGCCATGCTAGGCATTACTTACACCTGGTGCTTGCTTGTGGTAAAAAAGGCATGAGTGTTTCCAATGGATCTGTATGGAACATGTGAAAGAAAACTCAACTGAAGTCATTGTAGATGCTCTATAGGGAAAATATTGATAATGATAATGAATACTTACACCATGGTTCTACCGGATGGATAGATGGATAGATGAGATGGTCTGATAGGCATATAGATAGAAAGTTTCCTCTCAGCATATCCATGAAATTAGTTCTACTTATTATCATCCCCATTTTCAGATAAAGAAAATGAAGCAAGAGGTATTAAATAACTTGTACAAGTTCACACAACTAGTAAGCGGTAGAACAAGGATTTGAACTCCAGCACCCCAGTTCAGTTATCTTAAGCACCACACTATGCTGGACACACAGAGAAAGTTTAAGTAAAGCAGACCACCAGAAAACCAGGAAGTGAGTAGCAAGAAGGTAGAAGGCCAGGCGGAGAAAATTGCATTACCTGCATCATGAGAATCTATGAAAGTGCACATGAGAGAAAGACCTTTAAACATCTACCAGGCTCTGAAACAGAAAGCTAAGGCAGCCAAAGAAGTCATGTTTTTTGGTCCCAATTTTTATCCCTTATCTCATTTCCAGTTTGACCCTAGAAGATCTTGGAATAAAATATTAGCCTCTTTAGCTTTTCTTTATTCACCCACATGCTTTGCAAAAAAAAAAAAAAAAAAAAAGGGTTAGTTTTTAAAACAGCTTAACTCATATTTGTCAGATTAATCTCTTATTCTAAGAAGGATTCACATTACTACTTGCAGTTTATCATAATTTACAAATTTCTAGACTCTGTAGATGTGTGTCCTCGTTACAAAAATGATTATAGTTGGAAACTCGGGATGAATGAGAAAGAGGCCATGAATTTGTGGTTCTGTTTTCCTCCTCACAGTTTTTTCTTTGCAAGACCAATTAAATAAACAATCTGAGTTTCAATTCTAAAAATAAAACACATGCATTTACAGTTGCCCAAATACGTTTTCATTTTCACACATAAAAAGAAATACTACAAGGATTTAATTATACAAGACTTTGACTTTTGTGGCAATATGATAGATTAGTTAATGTTTGTGTACCTTCTCTAAAGAAAGAAACAAACTAGGACCCAGCAGGCCAGCCTGAATGCTGCCTAGCAGCTGTCACGCTGGAAATTTGTCGTATGGATTTCATAATAATAGAAATTAGCTGGCAACTCTTCAACACATCAGGCAAAAACGCTGCCATTCCTTTTAGAATTTTGTAGTACAGAAGAGAAATGCTGGGGAAATTAATGCAGTCTTATGGAGGTGATAATTGTTAAAGAAAATAAAAGGATTAATAGCAGCCTGTAGTGTGAAATGTGCAATTTATTGCAAGAATCCATGAATGAGGGTCTAAAACACTACTTTCAAAGGAATAATACTGAAGGCACTCAACAGCTGCCTTTACTTCATTCTACAGATATTTTAAACTTCAAAGTTTGGCTACTACAAGCGTTAGGCAAAGACTGGCAGGATCCTGTTGGGAAATGATGCACAATGAGGTAGTTACTAAAATTAAGAGCAATGACATTAACC
Source organism: Rhinopithecus roxellana (assembly GCF_007565055.1). Classification (NCBI taxonomy): domain Eukaryota; kingdom Metazoa; phylum Chordata; class Mammalia; order Primates; family Cercopithecidae; genus Rhinopithecus; species Rhinopithecus roxellana. The sequence continues at coordinate 68,422,146 of NC_044554.1, forward strand.
AACAAGGGTTTTTCCAAAGGAAGGATGTTCCAAATTATTTTTGGAATGTCAGCCAAAATATCACATGTTACATGAAATCTTCTAACTCTGAATATTAATTATTTAATCTAAAATTTCTCACCGAAAGAATATTTTAAAAAGATGCATTTTCATCTTTTTCCTGCCTCTGAGAATAGCTCTAAAAGGAGATAATAAATCCTACTTCAAATACAATTTGTTCCTCTAACATTTGGGGTTTAACCAATGAATTCTATTTATGGATTGATCAAATGGAAACAAAACAATGGAACTCATCCATCAATACTTAGTTCCCTTGTTCTCTCTTGTTTTTATACATCATAATGAAGAGTGACTTCAGCCTGGAACACTCTTTGATTTGAATCTCAGTTTAGACATTCCTTCCTCTACAAATAGTTTCTTGATTCTTCCAAACATTAGAAATTTGTGAGATAATTTTTGGCTGTTATTTTGTTTTTATTTGTCCATAAAATAAATTGGGGCTAATGTTGCCCCAATTCTTTTTTTAACTTTTAAGTTCCGGAGTACATGTGTAGGTCTGTTACATAGGTAAACATGTGTCATGGGGGTTTGTTCTACAGATTATTTCATCACTGAGGTATTAAGTCTAGTACCCACCAGTTATTTTTCAGTATCCTCCCCTCCTCCCACCCTCTACCCTCCAATAGGCCCCCGTGTGTCCAGGAGTTCTTATCATGAATATGAAGTATTTGGTTTTCTGTTCCTGCATTAGTTTGCTAAGGATAGAATTTTTATGCTTTCAAAAATGTAGGATTTGTGTAATAATATATTAGAATAACATAAATGTTTAATATTCTTAATATACTTTCATAATATCATATATTTCTCCTCTCATAGTACTCAGCACACACTGTATTGGATGAATTTATTTAATTTTTCCCTTTTCTAATCTTATAAATGCTGAGAAAGCAAAGAACACTGATATACAGTAAGCTCTCCATAAACACATGGAATGAAATGATAGATAAATTCAAATAGAGTATTTATAAAAATTCACACAGTAAAGTTCTGACTCAGAATAAAATTAAGATTTTGGACAGCATTATGAAAATAAAAGCCAACCAAAGCACCAAAAATCAGAGAAAGATGGCTTACATAAACAAAGCATTTAGAAGATACTTTAAAAATGTGGAAAATAGCAATGAATGTTAACAGTAGATGAAGAACATTCAGAAAGTAAATTCATAAGCAATATGAAAATTGTGCTAGTTATTTTGTCATGATTTTTTAAAAAATATTAAATGAAGCTATCCATTTTGTAAAGGAAGTCAAAAACAGAAATACAGGAATCCAGAACAAAGATAGTGAGTGAGGCAACAGAAGAAATAAAATGTGATCTGTTAGAACTTGGGAAAGAAGTAGAAAGAAAGAAAAATAAATGCAAAAAGGAAAATAAAATTTGAAGGAATGCAAAGGAAAGCAGAAACATATAAAAATATATTGCAGGGGGCACAGATTATAAAAGTTTAAGTGTCAAGCACGAAGAATGGAGATGAAGACACAAATAGGAAAAATTAGAGAGACTGTAATAAATATAGAAGACAGGCAAAATAATAATGGGAGTCTTGAACAAATGAATAAATATTTATACAATTCTGGAAAAATGTTATTAAATACACATACTAGAAGAACACACAGTCAGCTAGAGAAGTGATCCAGAATGATTAATACTGAGTATAGTCATTAGACATTAACAATACAAAAACAAATAGGAGGAAAAAAATATGGTAGGATTCAAATTTATCTGTAGCTATAGAAAATATCAGAATAGTATTGAGCAATATCTAAAGATAATTAAAAGAGAAAGCATAAGCTCAGGCTTTATTAAAGCCAGTATATAAAGTATGAACCCACATTTTGTAGGACAAGCTGCCCTGCAAATTTCATGTACAATAATTCTAGAAATATTGTCTCTATGAACTTTCTTAAAGCTCTATTTAGGGAATTGCCAAAGAAATCATGAAACAAAAAGTCAGTGAGACAGAAATAACCTAATTACAGAACTTCGACTAAAATAAAAATGGAAATGAAAGTGGGTTGAACCACACAATTTCAATTTCCATTGTTTCTTCTTTCCTCCTGCATCTTTGCATTTTCATCTGGAGTTTTTTTTTTTCTGCTTGAAGACACTTTAGTGTTTTCTTTAGTGCTGTGTTACTGATTACAAATGTTCACAGTTATTGCTTATCCCAAAGTTTATATATTTCATTTTCATTCTCAATGAAATTTTTCACTCAATAAAGGATTTTGATTGGCATTTTTTTCCTGGCAAGAAGTTACTTGTCAGTGATCATTGCTGCTTTTAAGTTCATCTGTCTTCTTTAAATTCAGCTACTTTTAATATTTGCTTGTATTTCTCCTAAATTCTCATTATCTCTCTTCTGTCTCAAAATAATTCCACTTACATATCTTAGACTCTTATTTTTCTGTTTTGAAGGGTCCGTGCTCATTCTGGGTATCTTCTTCTGACCAGTATATTATTAATAGTTCGTAGATGCTACTCTCAACAGTATCTAATGGGCTGCTAAACCTTTATCACTTATTTCCAAATTTGACTATGATACTTTAGTCCTAAAATTTCAACATTTTATACTTTTCAGTTTTCTGCCAGATTTTCTAGTTTACATTATGTGTCCTTTAACAGAGTAAAATTGTTATTTTAGGGGTTTTGATAGATGAGTACCTGGAACCCTGTGAATCTTTTCTGATGCTTGTTTCTGCTGGGTTTTGTTCAGTTAGTCTTTCCCCTTTATATACCTGGATATCTTGGATACTTTTATGTTACAGACCTTGTATTTGCAAAACTGGCTGCATAAATAATTTTACTTGACCTAAGATAGTGTTACTTTCCTCTAGAGATGATTTATCTTTTGTTTCTGCCAGAGCAATATAAACATGGGATTGATTACTTTTATCTGCTTTCAGAAACTGAAATGTCCCAAAGCTGACTTGAGAGTTTGCAAGGGTGTTTATCTGTCCAGTTGACCTTTACTTTTGGGTTGCAGCTTCTTGGAAGCCCTCCTCAAAGCTACAGGTATCCATCAGAGCCAAACTCCCCTTGCACACAGATTTCTGCTCTGGTGATCTGTAATAGAATTAGAGTTGGATTCTTTTCTGATGCACTTCACAACTAATAACTACCAGCAGAGATTCAATTATAAAAATAAAGAAGTTATTGAAGTACTGAAGGAAACTATGGAGAACTTTTATATAAACTTAGAGTGGAAAAAGATGATCTAACCATGACTTGTGATTCAGAACTCTCACGGAAAAGACTGATAATTTTTGCCATATAAAAAACTTTAAGAAAAACCTTTTTGCACATCAAGAGATACCATAAATTCAAAGAGCAACCCAGAAAAAATATTTATAATTCTGTCGCAGACAAACATGGACTCTTGCTAGAATATATAAATCTCTAAAAATGAGAAAAAATGGAAAATGGGCAAGGGTTATGGAAATACAAAAAAAAAAAGGCAAGCAGTCTTTAAACACAAACAGATGCTCAAACAAACTAATAATGAAAAAAACAGGAATTAAGCCTACTCTAAGGTGCCACTTTATTTTAACACATTGGCAAAAACGGAAAAGTTCAAGAAAACACTCCATCAGTGAGGCTATAGGAAAACAAGTATCTTCATATGTTGCTGATTGGAATAGATACTGGTGCAATTCTAATGAACAAAACTTTGTCAATAACTATCAAAATTGAAGAAATATTTCACACAACAATCCAACATATGACATATTTCTCACATATACTTGCATAGGTGAAAAATGATATACAGGTTGAGTATCTTGAATTAAAAAAATCTGAAATGGTTAAAAATCCTAAATTTTTTGAATGCCTATGTGGAGATTGAAAGTTTGCTGTTGTCTGTTGTTGCTGTTATTCAAAAGCAAGTATTCAGATGATGCTACTGTGCTGCTTTGTTACCCTGAACACATCATTTTTTCACTATATGAAGAGTATGTCATATATTTCACTGTTAAGTACTTTTGTAGGAATAAGAGTAAGACAATGATTACTTTATTGGTAGCATATAAATTCAGAGTCAGGAATGGTGGCAACCACAGATTGTTCACAAACATGGCTGAGACAGTAACATCTTTGCTTTTTGATAGTTCAGGATACACAAACTTTGTTTCACGTACAAAATTATTTAAAATGTTGTATAAGATTACCTTCAGGCTATGTATAGAAGGTGTGTATTAAACATAAGTGAATTTGTGTAAAGACTTGGGTTTCCCAAGGTATTTCATTAGGCATATGAAACTTTTCAAAATCCAAAATACAAAACACTTCTGGTCCCAAGCATTTCAGATAAGGTATAATCAACCTGTGTATGCACAAGCTTATTCATTGCAGCATATTGTCTAATAGCAAAAATTTACATTTGTAATATTGAAATGTGCACCTGTATGAGACAGATCAAGTAAATTATGATTACTTTATATGAACTCAGGTCATTGTTTTTACTTTCATAGATATACCACAGACCTAACATTTTTATTTATATATATATATATAATTATTGTATATAAAATTAAATGCTTAATAACAATACACACTAAAATTAAAACAGTAACATAAATTAACACAAACCCTATAAGTAAGAAAACAAAAACTTTTGGAAGCATTCCACGTTGACTTTGTGTATTTCTGTACAAACAGGAAGAAAAAGGGCTTTGTCAAGAAAAGGAGAGAATGAGAAAGAGGTTCTGTTGGAATATATCATCCAATAATGTGTTTTAGGAGAGCATATGAGTGATGTGGTATATTTTATAAGCCTTTCAATAATGGAAAATAATTGAATTCCCTTCAGAATCAAATGACAAATTTGGTGGAAATAAAATTCTTACATCAAAATATTTTTCCTTCAAACTTCCAAAGAAAAGACCTCTGCCACACCCAAGACTACACCAGGTTACATACATATACTTACACACACACATGCACACATACACACACACACACAAACACACCCCTTGCATTTCACCTTCTGCTGCAATATCATATATATAATTATTTCACTATGGAGTGGCTTCTCCACCATCCTGCAAATTCCATAATAATAAAGAATGTGCCTATTTTATTTGCATTTTTTTCATGTAGGTTTGTGTCAGATACAGATTAAGTGTACAATAAATAAATGAGCAAATGACCAAATTAAAAGAAATCCGTAAAAAGTTTATGTGTTTTTCTTTATTTTCTTCTGTTATTTATAATTAAAGCAAAAGTATCTAAGGAAAGGTACATTTTGCTTTGTAGTGAATACGCTGTATAGTCTAAGCATGTGCTTAAAGGGTTTTTTAATTCTATTTTGAATTTAGTACAAATCTGTCTGTTCATGAAGCATTTTACAGTCTGGTTTTTGTTTTTGTTTTTTTTTTTTTTTCTTTGTTTGTTTGTTTGTTTGTTTGTTTGTTTCTTGAGACAAGGTCTTGCCATGTCACCTTGGAGTGACATGGAGTGCAGTGACACAATCACGGCTCACTGCAGCCTCGACCTCCTGGGCTCAAGGGATCCTCCTCCCTTAGCCTCCCAAGTAGCTGGGACCACAGGTGCACATCACCATGCCCAGCTAATTACCCTGTCTCTACAGTCTGTATTATAGAACTTTTTTAAACATTTGGAATAATTTGGATTCCCAGGGTAATTATGTCCATTATTAATGCAAGATTTTGGGCAAAAGTGTAAATAGCAATAATAGCTAACACAGAGTGCTCCCTTTTGTGTCAGATACCTTTCCAGGAGCTTTATTAAACATACAAGTTAATTCCAAATTAATTCTGTGATGTTATGTTAATTTTATATCGATGAGTCATCTGAAACAAGCAGAGGTTAAGAAAGTTGTCCAAAGTAAGGAAGCCATGTGGGAGAGAAGAGACTCTTTTTTTTTCAATGTTCAGTTTCCTTTAATGACCCCCGTCTCCCTGAAGGGGCAGATGCAGGCAGCTAGGCGTTGGCAAGAGATGTTCACTTGAAGATCGTGCCTTGATTGAAGTCTTGGCCAACATGCTGGAAGTCCCCCTCCCAGGAAAAGTACTCTCGAACTTTCACTATGGATATATTTGGATTCCAAGTGTCTCCTCACTGCCAGAATCCAGTTTCCTCCGTATGTATGATTCATAGTCCACCTGCCAATTTGCACTCAGAGGAAAGGCAAGCTCCTGGCCTCAGAAGACCCAGACTCTAGAAATGGAGCTGCTATTGTTGGTTCCAAAGGGGATGAAACTGGTGAAAGCATTCTTCCTCAGCTTGTCCAGTCGCTGGAACATTCCAGTGATGAGATTGCAGCTCATGAAGATCTGACTGAGTTCATCAGGGCAGCGATACTCTGAGTATCACAGGGACTAGACATCCTCATCAAAGTGCTCCCAAAAATATGGCAGTGCCACAGGGAGTGTGTCCTTGTTGGAGTCCTTGCTGCTTAAATTCATCCAACACGGTCAGGTGCGGCAGCTCACGCCTGTAATCCCAACACTTTGGGAGGCCGAGGCTGGCGAATCACCAGGTCAGGAATTCGAGACCAGCCTGACCAACATGGTGAAACCCCGTCTCTACTAAAAATACAAAAAATTAGTCGGGCATAGCAGTGGGCGCCTGTAATCCCAGCCGCTCAGGAGGGTGAGGCAGGAGAATTTTTTGAACCGGGGAGGTGGAGGTTGCTGTGAGCCGAGATCATGCCACTCACTGTACTCCAGCCCGGGCGACAGAGTGAGACTCTGCCTCAATAAATAAATAAATAAATAAATAAATAAATAAATATTCATCCAACACAAAGGTACTCTTGGGCAGGTGAGCGGAGGGGTCCTTGGCCTTAGGCTCAGTGGCCAGCACCTGCTTACATTCATCCATCACCTCTTCAGGAGCAGGGGCAGCCGCCATTTTCTTCTCCTTCCAATCAGCCTGGGGCTCTGCTTCTCTTCCTGTGAACCCTGCTTTTTCCGTAGGGTGTCTTTTTTAGGTTGGCTCTCGGCAAACTTTTTAGCATCAAAATGGGCCATCTTCTCACACAGTTTCACTTCCCCCAAGACAGCCGGGAACTGAGACTGGTTAATGCAGGTGAGGGACCAGCGGTTATAACATGTAATATATACAAATAAATAAATATAATATATTATTTTAATATTTAAAATATATTACAAAATATTTTATGTTTTGTATATAATATAAAAATTATATATAGATAAAATAAGGTGCATTTTATATATAATTATATATTATAATAATGATATATATTATAAATATGATAAAATATATTACAAAATTCGGAAAGGCTTGGTGGAAAGAAGGTCCTATGACCTGCTTATACGGCTACAACAGGGTGCAGACGACTGTGATGTCAGCCACTCACTCATTCACCCACCAGAAACGTCTTCATCTTCAAGTGAGCATTCAGCAGCCCCAGAATTCGCCTCACTTCCTCCTTTGCATTCTGAGTGGCCTGCTTGTTGTGGTGCCTGATGCTCATGTGGGGAACACCCAGGTCCTGGCTGGGGGCGCTCTACCGCTATCAGCAAAGCTCACCCACTGCGCCACCTAGGCTACTGCTTCGGGTGTACTTCCCTGCAGCAACTCATTGCTCCATAGTAGGTAATGGCATTGCTCTCAAACACACAGAACCCACAATCACCCTCAAATGCTGGATACTTGCCAGCAGGAAATTTGCAGAGAAATTCAGGGGTGCGATTGGTTTGGCCAAAGTGGAAGTGGGGTGGTGCGGACAGCGCATGGACCTGAGCCCCGCTGTACTGAGCAGCAATGAGGGCCCTGAGGCTCTCCAGTTTTCAGGATATGTGTACAGGGTCCCAGCTGCCATGGTGATTCCGCAAAGAAAGGGACAAGAAGAGATTCTTTCTGAGGTTTAAGATACATACCATCTATATGTACTTAAAATATATATTCATATGCATAGAAAAGACATGTAAAAGAAGCTCAGCAGAGGCTACTTCCCCAGAGGACTGCAGGACTTAGGATCTACAGTGAGAGGAGGATTAATATTTTACTATAAATGTTTAACTTTGTACTGTTTGAAAGGTTTACTATGTGCATATGTCATATTGTCAGTTAAAAGAATAGACAGAGCAAATCCTACCTACCCTGAAATGTGTGTTTTGTTCCACTTGGCAAGAAATGCCAAATAAAGGGAGGAAAGCCAAGGCCCAAATTGTCAATATCATAGTCTTGCACATGACCAGTCCTGTATAGCAAAGAAAGTATTTTGGATAATTTATAAACATTGAAATGTGTATTTTATACATTTTATATCTATGCCTTTGAAGAAAAATATATTACAAAACAAAGTGTAACTTGTATCACTTTATTTGAATTATTTTACATGTTGATTTACTTTAGAAAGCCATTGTGAAATGTGCTTCTACTGTAATATATGACTGTGTGTTGGTCACTTTATTAATAGAATAATTACATTGTGCTTTTTTTCACATGTATTGGCACTCAAAAGTATTTCTTTGAAAACAGCACTGACTTTTTGATCTCCATAATTCAAGTCTTGTAATCATTCAACATCAAATAGGGAGGAAAATTCATCATTTTCAAAGCTACGCTGAGGTGGTATTATGACATGTCATTCTAAGATATTGTTTCACTTGTCAGAAAAACACCTGTAGAAAGAATTAGTCTATTTGTCTATTTCAAAGGGACTTTTTTCAAAAAGCTGAAATCTGAAAAACAAAACAAACAAAAATAAGTGATAAAGGACAAGACTTGTGGTAGGATGAGCCACTGTTATTTTGCCTTCTGCTCAATCCAGCTCACAAAAGAAATACTTGTTTGGCAAATGAGTAAATGGTGGTATTATTTACTGAAGCTGACTATACAACATACTCAAACAAGGATAGTTTGAGAATAAAAGGATGTATTATCCACTATCCTCAGCAATCTAACGCAGAAGCAGAAAACCAAACACCGCATGTTCTCCCTTGTAAGTGGTTGCTGAACAATGAGAAAACATGGACACAGGGAGGGGAACATCACACACTGAGGCCTGTGGGAGGTGGGCAGGGGGAAAGAGCATTAGAAAAAGTAGCTAATGCATGCCGGACTTAATACCTAAGTGATGGGTTGATATGTGCAGCAAACCACCACGGCACACATTTACCTATGTAACAAACCTGCATGTCCTGCACATGTACCCCAGAACTTAAAAAAAAAATTAAGAATTGTTAAAAAGATGCAATACCAATAATTACTCTATGACAACAGGTGTAAGCTAAGACTGTCCTGGGCATATCAGATGGCTTTTGCTACACAGCATGCTAGCCATTGGATTTAAACAACAATATTTTTTTTAATTTCATGATTCTATGGGTCGCTTAGGAAGATTTTGTGGCTTGGGCCTGCTTGGCTGTTTTTCTCTGGACTCATAGACAGAATGCAGGCCAGTTGGTGGCTGAATGATCTAAGATAGCTTCTGAATCATTCTAGGCTCACAGCTCTGGCAGTTGTCACTACATGTGCAGCTTGTCTTATTATCCACAGGGTTGGCTCTTCCACGTGATGGCTATGGCATTCTACAGGCAACAAAAGTTGAATCTAAGACCTCTTGAAGCCTGGGCTCATAACTCATACATCTTGTACCTCATCATTTTTACTATATTTGATGTATTAAGGAAAGTTACAAAGTCAGTCCCAGATTTAAAGAGTGGAGAACTAGACTCCACCATTTAATGAGAGTTACTGACAAGAATTGTGACTATTTGTGCAATCCAAAACTCTAGGCACACTAGAATATATGATCAGCCTGCATTTTCTGAAACTAGGAAAGCTAAAAGAAGTACAGCATCTTCCCAAATACCACAAAACAAAGGCTATGCTCCTGCCCTGTGACTTCAAATACAGGTCTTAGAATTATGAAAATATCTCTGAAAGCCAGAATAGGACCTCAAAATGCTAAAAAGGTTATATAAAATGAACCTTCTGTGTTGTTAATAAAATAATCCTGTAAACCCTCCCTAAGTCATCCACATTCTCAAAATGCAGTAGGTACCTTTAAAGCCAGATATTTAAATCAGGCCTATTCACTCACAATACTGGTCAAACAGAAGGTATTTGCCTGTTTTTGATCTTTTGTTCCTGGTCTCTCATGCTACCTCTGGGAGCAAATACTCTTACAGCTCATGGATTCTTATCTTTGGAAGGGACATTTTGATCATAGTTGCAAAATTTTTTATCACAAATAGACCATTAATTAGTTCTCTGTAGCTTTGTCCATTTCTTCCTAAAGAAATTAAAAGGAGTTCAGATGGAACTCGGAGCATCACTTAAATGGGAAGGATGTGCCAAACCCAGGGATCTTATGACTTCACAAGTTCTTAGCTTCAGTGCTCTTCTGGTATTTTCACCTGCCTCCTTTGGCTCAAAATATAAGCTGTCCATTAGTCCACAGGGTAACCAGGTCTTCACCTCCTCCTGCACCCAGTCAACTCTCAATGGACCAAGTTTTAAGGGGAATCTTTATTTTTTATTTTATTTGTTTATTATTATTCATGTTGTTTGTTTGTTTGTTTTGAGATGGAGTTTCACTCTTGTCTCCCAGACTGGAGTGCAATGGTGCATTCTCACTCTCACTGCAACCTCTGCCTCCCAGGTTCAAGTGATTCTCCTGCCTCAGCCTCCTGAGTAGCTGGGATTACAGGTGGCAGCAACCACGCCCAGCTAATTTTTGTATTTTTAGTAGAGACGAGGTTTCACCAAGTTGGCCAGGCTGATCTCAAACTCCTAACCTCAGGTGATCCATCTGCCTCGGCTTCCCAAAGTGCCGAGATTACAGGTGTGAGCCACTGCGCCTGGCCAGAATCTACTTTTAAAAGCTCTCGAGTATCTTGCTGAGTTATCAAGTTGGGGACACATAGATATCATCAACAAGTTTATAATTGAACCTAAATCCTTTATTTAATCTTTCTCCAAATGCAAATCAAAATCACTATGAGATACTATCTCACACCAGTTAGAATGGCGATCATTAAAAAAACAGGAAACAACAAGTGTTGGAGAGGATGTGGAGAAATAGGAACACTTTTACACCGTTGCTGGGACTGTAAACTAGTTCAACCATTGTGGAAGACAGTGTGGTGATTCCTCATGGATCTAGAACTAGAAATACCATTCAAACCAGCCATCCCATTACTGAGTATATACCCAAAGGATTTTAAATCATTCTGCTATAGAGATGCATGCACATGTATGTTTACTGCAGCACTATTCACAATAGCAAAGACTTGGAACCAACCCACATGTCCATCAATGACAGACTGGATTAAGAAAATGTGGCACATATACACCATGGAATACTATGCGGCCATAAAAAAGGATGCATTCATATCCTTTGTAGGGACATGGATGCAGCTGGAAACCATCATTCTCAGCAAACTATCACAAGAACAGAAAACCGAACACCACATGTTCTCACTCATAGGTGGAAATTGAACAATGAGAACAGTTGGACACAGGAAGGGGAACATCACACACTGGCACTTGTCATGGGGTTGGGGGAGTGAGGAGGGATAGCATTAGGAGATATACCTAATGTAAATGATGACTTAATGGGTGCAACACACCAACATAGCACATGCATACATATGTAACAAACCACACGTTGTGCACATGTACCCTAGAACTTAAAGTATAATAAAAAATAAAAGATAAAAAATCTTCCTCCAAAGGGCATTAAGGAATCTAAACAGATAAGCAAGAAAAATCCAAATAACCCCATGAAAAAGTGGGCAAAGGACGTGAATAGCCAATTCTCAAGCAAAGATATACAAACAGTCAACAAACATGTGAAAAACTGCTCAGTGTCACTAATTATCAAGAAAATGCAAATTAAAACCAAAATGAGATACTACCTTACTCTTGCAAGAATGACCATAATTAAAAAATCAAAAGATAATAGATGTTGGCACAGATGTGCTGAAAAAAGAATACATTTACACTGCAGGTGTGAATGTAAATCAGTACAATCACGATAGAAAACAGTACGGAAATTCCTTAAAGAACTAAATGTAGAACTGCCATTCAATCCAGCAGTACCAATACTGGGTGTCTACCCAAAGAAAAAGAAGCCATTACATGAAAAAGTCACATGAACAAGCATGTTTATAGCAGCAAAATTTGCAATTCCATACACATGAAACCAACCTAAATGTTCATCAACCAACAAGTGGATAAAGAAAATGTGGTATGTATACATCATGGAATGCTACAGAGCCATAAAACAGAATGTAATAATGGCCTTTGCAGCAACTTGGATGGAGCTGGAGGAGATTATTCTAAGTGAAGTAACTCAGGAATGGAAAACCAAACATCGTGTGTTCTCACTTATAAGTGGGAGTTAGGCCATGAGGATGCAAAGCCTTTGGGTACTAGTGGAGGAGAGTGGGAAGGGGGTCAGGGATAAGACTACATATTGGGTACAGTGTACACTGCTTGGGTGACAGGTCCACCAAAATCTCAGAAATCACTACTATAGAACTTATCCATGTAACCAAAAACCACCTGTACCGCAAAAACTATTGAAATAAAATAAAGACAAAAAAAATTTAAAAAGAAAGAAAATATAATGTATACATTATTTTCTAAGAAGAAAGAAATTATTATTTTGGTTTCTCTGGAACATTTTTACTAGAAAAAAAATTGCGCATCACTGACTAAAGAAATTCTTGTAGTAAAACACCTGCTTCCTGTAAATTAGAACAGTTTCTTAGGGATATAGCTGACAGATGCCACTTTTATGTAGTGAATCTTCAAAACTGGTACATTATTCTCTTGAAAAGAAGCCTGAAATGTATAAAAATGAACAATAGCAACTACAGAATACATGGAAAAGAAAATTCCTGCTCAATCACACATAGACTAATGCAGAGCAAAATCTGCACAAAGAGCAAGATTTGCTCTTGCTTTTTCTTTCCTTTGTGTACACCCAACACTATTAAAGTAATAATGGCAACAATAACTATGACTATCAAATCCTCCACTAGGTGCCAGGCCTTTCACTAAGCACTTTACTTGCATTCATCTATTAAATCTTCAACAAACTATGAGGTAGCAGTGTTAGAATCCGGAATGTAAAAGTGTTAAGTAACTTGTCCAAAGTCACACAGCAGATAAGTGACAGAACTGAGATTGGAACCAGGTTGTCATCCTCCAAAGCCCATAAAGTTCAACCATTGCTACAACCTGCCATAGAATATGATGACTAGGGGTAGAGCAAAGGTGGAAAGGTGACAGGATCTGAAGACATGTTCATGGTTTCTCAACCTATGCTTAGTAATAACTACAAATTTGACCTCTAACTTTGGATTCTCCCAAAACTAATGATCAGTCCATAATGCAGGTGAGTAAATAATATTCAAATATCTATGTGTTTAAATAGATGCTCCTACTTGAAAGTGGAAAGTGAAAGGAACATCATGTTCCAAATGTGCATTCATTTTCTAATCCTTTATACTGGACATTATTAAGCTAAAGTGTGAATTTTTGTTATATTTTTAGGGAGATTTTAGTTGCTCATTTTTGTTTCCATATCTTATTCAGGTCTGTCAATAAGATGAACATTTATTTTCTGCTAAATCAATAAAAACTAATAGCACTCAGGGGTTGCCAACTATGTGAACAAAAGTCTGTAGCAGGGATTAACTGATGAATTCAATTGACTGGATCTCATTCAAGGGGGCAAAGAGGAAACAATGCAAGTCTTCCTCTCCCACATAACATTATGTGAATCTTCCTGCCAGAAAAAAAACTTTCACCAATTTGCCAAGTATTTGAGTTTTTTTCACAACTAGTGTAGCAAAAGTTAGCTGTATGCATTATCCTTAATTTAAAATAATTTTATATAAATGTGATTTATGCCTCAATTGGCAGTAAATGGCAGATATTATATATATATATATACACATATATATATGATATATCTTTTATTTTTCTTTGCTTCGAATCTTATATATTTTAAATGGGAATTTGTTGTTTTAAATTTCAACAGCAAATGCTTTAAGTTGTTTTGTTAGATATACATTGTTTCCAAGAAATAAAACATTTAAATATCTATTATCTTTATTTTCTCCTGAGTATTAGACACAGTTTCTCTCCCATTATTTTATAAGATTTAGATTCAATTATAGTGTTAAGAATTATCTAAGTTTATTTTAGGTGCAGTTTAAAAATAAAATTTAATCATTTTCTAGATACCATAAGATTGTCTTCTGGTCCAGATAGTTGAAGATATATAAAAGTCAAAGGAACAGGACTATATATTTTATGGGAGTGTGTTGTTAATTCCATAACACCTCTAGAGTCATTCTATTTGCTTATAAGACCAAAAGGAAGTGGAAAGAGAGGTGCAGGACCAATTGGCTCAGCTCTCATTGGTTTACAGATCTGTGCCCACGTCTTAGTAAAGTGTGAAATTTCATAGTGAATGTGAACCCTACCTGAAATCCATCCATGCTAGATACATCTGAAGAGAGGCCATAACCAGAGGTGAGGATTTGCATGATAGGAAGATTACATGGGTCCCAACAAAACTCATAGAGGATGTCATTTTTCATCCAAATGCTATGTTTAAATCAGTTTGTAATAACTGTTAGTAGAAAAAGATAAAAGTATATATTTTTCCTTCAAAGAACTTGATGAAATCCCACACGAACATCCAAATAGAGTTTCAGGTATGTCAGGAAGCCCACTTTAAAGAAATACATAAGAAGCAGATCTTCATTCAGTCCATTTGGACCACAAGGTCTAAAAATTCACTTCGTGGGCTGAAATAACTAAGACAAGCTGTCCACATTAATCAAACTACATAAGAAATGGGCAAGAGTCTACTGGGTGCTGTGTAAAGACAGACACTGACGATCGAAGCTAGGGAGTTTTAATGAGGAGACTTAATTAAGATACACATCATCTTCAGAAATGTGAGCCTTTAATTTTCAGAAAACCACTGCCAACCTTAGCTCATCTGTGCTAATTAGCAAAGACTGGGAATTCTGAAAATCAGGCTCTTAGGGAAAGGTATGCTAAAGAGAGACTTTACAGAGCACTACCCGGAGAGTACACTGTTGTGACTCTGATCCTATCGTAGAGACTTTTGTAGATTTTGGCAGGAACATGATTTTAAATATACCTGGCTAAATCGCCCATGAAGCGCATTGTTCTCTAAAAATCCTGACACTTGGGAACCTCAAGAACACCAGAGACAAGGACTAATTATGCTCTGTGGCTGTTCTACCAATTGTTGAATAGCTCAATTTAATTGAAAGTATTGTCTTAGGCTAAGCCAAATCTGTCTCTTTGAGGTTTTCATTTACCATTTAACTCTTACTCTCTGAAATTATGCAAATGAAGACCAACCCACATTTCCATGTCTCTCTCTCTCTGTTAGATTTTCTCCTTTCCAACAGAATGCTCTGTTGTCTCCATTGTTTTTTGATAACTCCATTACAGACCTTACCACCATCCTGGGCAGCCTCCTGGAAGAAACTCAGTTGTTGTCCTTCTTGAAAGTTGGTGCCTCAGAGTGTGATCTATTCAATGTGTCATATAGTAGAATTCTGCCTCTGGTCCTCTGGACAATTAAATTTTTTAATTGCTACCTAAGTTTGTATTAACATTTTGGCAGTTACAGTATGCTGTTGGCTGGTTTTGAACTTGCAATCAACTAAAACACCTGTCTTTTTCATGAACAGCTATTGAGCTAGGTTCCTCTATATTTTGTGCTTCATCGGTTGATTTTTAATTTAAGTCCAAATTTATTTAGTCTCTAGTAAACAAATGATCAATGCCCACTTGCAGAAAAATTAGAAAATATGGCAAGATAAGCAAGATGAGCAAGCATAAAAATTAAGTATAAATCATCCCTATATTCCAAACATATGAAGATAACCATTCTTGACATTTTGATATATACTTATCAATATGTTTTTCTGTGCATACACACAATGGCTGCTGGGTATTTATGGTTATTTTTGTGCATGCATACATGGAATTTAATTATTTATACTCTTACGTACTTGTCATTTTCTGTAAATGCTATAAAAATATTATTATATATTTTCATTTAAAATTGCCTCAAGAATTTCATTTTTACATGTGCTGTTATTTCATTTACTATGGCTGTGTAATAAACCACTTCAAAATATAGTGACTTAACAACATTTATTTTGCTCATAATTCTGCAATTTTGCAGACTCAGCAACTTGTCTCTGTTCTTTTAAACTAGCTGTAGTGGCTTAAACAGTGGAGGCTGGAATTAGTTGTGAAATCTACAGTGGCAACATACTCCCCACTTTCCCTTCTCTCTAGTGGAACCCTAGTGCTTGTCTTGTAGCCTTAAAAAATTAAAAAACTATAGAATGGAAGCTTAAATCATCTGAAATTTCTCGTATTATTAGCAGATGCTAGCTGTTGACAGGAACCTAAGCTAGGGATGTCTGTTACAACACTTACTTGTGACCTTGCCACATCCCTGGGCCTTTGTACAACATGGTAGCTGGGTTTCCAAGGAGAAATATCCCAAAAAAGAGACAGCCAAGTGGAAGTCATGTTGCCTTTTTTGACCTAGCTTTAAAATCACCCAACGTCACTTTCATTATAGTCTATTCACTGAGGGAGTCACAAAGTGACTTTTTATTTACTTTTTAATTTCTTTTAGTACTAGTATATTTGAATATTTGTATATGCCTACTAGTAACTTTAGAAGTTGTTTTCATTCAATTTCCTACAATTATGTACTCTCTGAGACTTTTATCTTTATCTTTGAACGTATCTCATGGATATAACTCCTAAGTATTTTATAATTTAGATTATTATTGTTAACGAGCTATATTTTTCATAGTAGGTTATATTCGTTTCTTGATAATACATATGGAAATCATTATTTTTAACAATTCTTTCTTATGCAGACCCTCACTGAATTATTTCAAATCTAGTTGTTTTCATTTTGAATCCTCTGTGTCCTATATAGGCAATCAAATTATCGACACCACATATATTAATAACATTGTCTTCACTTTCGCAGTATTTAGATAATTTATACATTATGTTAGAATGTTTACAATATATATTTTAGTCAGAATATCTAAAGCAATGCTAAATAATAATGAAGATAATATGCCTACTTTTATTTTCTAATGAATGAGTTCATGAGAATGCAACTAGAATTTCACCTGTGCAAAATAAAAAATTCTTACTGTGCTCATTTCCTTCTGTTCTTCATAAGTTTTTCTTCTATTCCCAGATTATTAACCATAAATTCCATTTCAATTTTTTTGACATATGATTCACAAACCATATCATTGTCTTTTGAAGTATACAATAAATAGTTTTAATATAGTTTGGTGCAAAAGTAATTACAGTTTTTGCCATTTAGAGTGATACTGTGAAACTGGTTCCATTAAGACTCTTTTTCTTTATAAATTATCCAGTTTTGGGTATATCTTACTCAGCAGTGTGAAAACAGACTAATACAGTATCTAAAGTTGGAAATACTGGACTGAATTAAATGATAAAGTATTTATGTGAAATGTCCAGAATAGACAAATTACTTTTAATGGCAAAAACCATAATTACTCCTGCACCAACCTAATATAGTGACAAAGTTGTGCAACCATCACTATTATCTACTTCCAAGACATTTTTGTCACTACAAAAATAAACCATTAATTGGTAGTCAGTTCCCATTCCCCACATCTCTCACCCCTTGCGAATCTGTAATCTACTTTCTATCTGTATGGATTTGTGTTTTCTGGAAGTTTCATATAAAGACTTTCTCATTTAATTCAGTCCAGTATTTCCCACTTTATAGGCTGCATTAGTACATTTTCACACTGCTGGTTAAGATATACCTGAGACTGGGTAATTTATAAAGAAAAATAATCTTATTTGACTCACAGTTTTACGTGGCTGGAGAGGCCTCACAATCATGGCTGAAGGTGAAAGGCATTTCTTGCATGGTAGCAGGCAAGAGAGAATGACAGCCAAGCAAAAGGAGAAACCCCTTAAAAAACCAACAGATCTCATGAGACTTATTAACTACCATGAGAACAGTATGGAGAAAACTGTCCCCATGATTAAATTATCTCACACTGGGTCCCTCCCACAACATATGGAGATTATGCGAGCTAAAATTCAAGATGAGATTTGAGTGGGGACACAACCAAACCATATCATTCCACCCTGGTTCCTACCAAAATTCATGTCCTCACATTTCAGTACAAATCATGCCTTGCCAACAATCCCCCAAAGTCTTAACTCATTTCAGCATTGACTCAAAAGTCCACAGTCTAAAGTCTAATCTGAGACAAGGCAAGTCCCTTCTGCCTATAAGTATGTAAAATCAAAAGCATGTTAGTTACTTCCTAGATACAATGAGGGTGCACACATTGGATAAATATAGCCATTCCAAATGGGAGAAACTGGACAAAATGAAGGGGCTAAAGGGTCCATGCAAGTCTGAAATCTAGTGGGGCAGTCAAATCTTAAAGCTTCAAAATGATCTCCTTTGATTTCATGTTTCACATCCAGGTCATGCTGATATACGAGGTAGGTTCCCATGGTCCTGAGCAGCTCTGCCCCTGGGGCTTTACAGCCTCCCTTCCAGCTGCTTTGAGTGTCTGCAGCTTTTCCAGGTGCACAGTACAAGCTGTCAATGGATCTACCATTCTGGGGTCTGGAGGACCATGGCTCTCTTCTCACAGCTCCACTAGGTAGTGCCCCAGTGGGGACTCTGTGGGGGTGTCAACCCCACATTTCCCTTCCGCATTGCTCTAAGAAGATGTTTTCCATGAGGGCCCTGCCCCTGCAGCAAACTTCTTCCTAGATATCTGGGTGTTTCCACACAGCTTCTGAAATCTAGGCGAAATCTAGCCACAGTCTGAGCTGTACCTTTACTCCTTTTAGCTGTGGCTAGAATGGCTGGGACACAGGGCACCAAGTCCCTAAGCTGCACGTAGCAGGGGGCCCTGGGGCCACCCCACAAAACCATTTTTCCCTCCTAGGCCTCTGAGCTTATGAAAGGAGGGGCTGCTGCAAAGGTCTCTGACATGCCCTCTGAGGAGACACGTTCCCCATTGTCTTAACGATTAACATGCGACTTCTCATTACTTATGCAAATTTCTGCAGTGGGCTTGAATTTCTCCTCAGAAAATGGGTTTTTATCTTCTATCATATCAAGAGGCTGCAAATTTCCCAAACTTTTATGCTCTGTTTACTTTTCAAAATTGAATGCTTTTGACAGCACCGAAGTTATCTTTTGAATGCTTTGCTGCTTAGAAATTTCTTCCGCCAGATACCCTAAATCATCTCTCTCAAGTTCAAAGTTCTTCAGATCTCTAGGGCAGGGGCAAAATACCACCAATCTCTTTGCTAAAGCATAGCAAGAGTCACCTTTACTCCAGTTCCCAACAAGTTCCTCATTTCCACCTGAAACCACCTCAGCCTGCATTTCATTGTCTATATTATTATCAGCATTTTGTTCAATCCATTCAACAAGTCTCTAGGAATTTTGAAAGTTTCCTACATTTTTCTGTCTTCTTATGAGCCCTCCAAACTCTTTCAACCTCTGCTGTTACCCAGTTACAAAGTCACTTCCATGTTTTCGGATATCTTGACAGCAGTGCCCCACTACCTGGTACCAGTTTACTATATTAGTCCATGTTCACACTGTTGATTAAGACATACCCAAGACTGGATAATTTATAAAGAAAAAAGGGTTTAAGGACTCACAGTTCCACGTGGCTGGGGAGTCCTCACAATCATGGCAGAAGGTGAAAGGCACGTCTTACATTGTGGCAGGGAAGAGACAATGAGAGTCAAGCAAAAGGGGAAACCCCTTATAAAAAAACATTTCGTGAGACTTATTCACGACCATGAAAACAGTAGGGAAGAAACTGCCCCAATGATTCAATTATCTCCTACTTGGGTCCCTCCCACAACATGTGGGAATTATGGAAGCTACGATTCAAGATGAGATTTGGGTAGAGATATAATCAAACCATATCAGAGACTTTTCTGAATTCTAATTCATTCAGATTGTGTGACTAGATGGATGTTGATTAGTTTTGTAAGTATGCCTCTATGTCTTAAATTACTAATATATTTTAAACACAAAGTGCCAATTATTTGCTCAACTTCTATGTAGGAACCATTTGTTACATTTGCATAACAAGCTCACAATTTGCTCATTTCTAAAACTGTGTTGCCTGCATATCTCTATTTTGCCTTTAAGTATGTACTGAAAGACTAAATGATTAGCTAAACACATGATACACTGTCTGTGCTATGCCAACCAAAACCTTGTAAATGACAAAACTAGGGGGTTTTGGCAAAGTTTATTCTGAGTAATTACATATGAACTCATATTAATCAGTGTACCTTTCTCTGTGTGGGAATAAATCACCCTTTTCATAATGCAATTCAGACTCTTTCATTAGTATTAACCACAAGCCTACTGACTCACAGTTTTCAGAACAAAGAGTTTTTAAAACTTAAATCATTCCAGTTTTTCCCTTCCTCTAAACTCTGTAATCTTTCCTTTTTTCATAGTATCTAAAAAAGTCACAGATAATGTGACAATTGCTAAATCTCAACTTCAGTGTCTGCTTTGTAAACACTACAGCCTGGCTGAAGAAGCAATGAAAGGGAGAACAGGATAATTCACATTCATCTATCAAGTTGCTGGTGGTTCTCAAGACATAGTTTACAGAAACTTTCATATTGAATTTTATTATAATTAATAATTCAATTTAGCTTTCTTCTCCCAATATGGTTGCTATAAATTATCATGAAAAAGAGTCATGGACTAATAACATGTTAGGTAAAAATTTCATTAGTATCTACATGGAGATTTATAATTAATACGGTCATAGGATCATAAACATCTGTGAAATCTTGTTGAGGGCGTGCATATGCAAATCTGCAAATATGTAAACAAGGACACCTTTACTTGATGTGAAGTTCATGAATGTTTCATGGATTCCTGAGTGACAGAAGCTTTCAGGAACAGTTTTTCTCTGATTTCCATTGCCTACAAACAGCACACACTGGTAACAATTTACTGCAAACTTTGTCTCTCACCATCTAATTAATGCGAAATGAATATAAACCTGAGTATATTCAACCACTGAAGAAAATTAAAAAGATACTAACTACTAAAGAGAAAAAAGTTGTAATAGCTTATATAAGACCAACTTTGTTGTTTATTAAATTACCTGTATTTAAAGAAATCTGTTAAGATAAATATAAGCTTGATGGTGAACTAAATGTTTTATTTTCTGTTTATGAGTATGATGGACAGGAACTGCTATGAAACAGAAGAAAGATAAATTCTTAAAATATTCAATTCTAGAATGTGTCCATGACCTTTTGTACCTTATGCCACACAATGAATTATTCATAGAACATTGATAACTATGTGACGTACAGCCTATACACAGTGGATCAAAGCATTGAGCTGGAAGATGGAAGATTTTAATTCTCATTTTGGCTCTCCAACTAACCATGTGTCCCTAGACAATACATTCGTTCATTCATCCACTCAATAAAATTTTTGAAACTTCTGCCATGTGCTATGTACTCTACCAGGCAACAGAATATAGTAATTAACAAGACAGAAAAATGTTCCTGATTTTAAAAAGCTTAAGTTCAATCATTTATCCTCTATTCAAGACTTTTACTTTCTAGTCAAGACACACAATTCCTTTGTCTCAAGTGTTCTCATTTATAAAATGAAAAAATTGGAGTGCAGGATTTATAATATCCCATCAAAGACTCCTGAGTCTTCATTAATAAAACATGTGCTTTCGCTCATGTTCTCAATAATGACTGTAGGTTGTCCTGGGTTGTCTATATACCAGGTTTCAAGACCTCCACATGATCACTAGCAACTATTTCTTGAGCAAATTGACATTTTTGTTATGTGGTCTATCAAAACACCGTCACAATTCGTGCTGAACAATACAGGTGTTCATTCCATAAGCATAACCTCTTGAAGTTCCATTTCAAAATTCAGAGCATTCCAACCAATGTGGATGAGTTACATCTGTGAGTGTGAGGAGACAGCAATTTCCTCCAGCTTCAGGGTGTTCTGATAAAAGTATGGGAGGCTGGAGCATGTGGCTTGTGCTCTCCAAAAGTAAGCATCTTTATCTACTGCTCTTCATGTACTGCACGTATATATCATTTTCTAGGTGTACCATGATGTGAAAGAAATTGGGAACTATTGATCTAACCAACTAAGTTATAAAATTAAAAATGCTAATATTACAATTTAGGTAAAGAAATAATTAAATTAAAGAACCGAAGAAAAACAGGAAAAAGGGTATGGTTAAGTTCTAAAAAGTCTTTTGTATCACCAAAACAAATTTATTGTTATGTGAATAAAATTGAAACCAATAGATCTTAGACTTCAGGGAGTACAAAATTACGCATAAATATGACATTCAATTTAAAGTGAAGTAAGTGGGCATCTTTTGAAAAGTCTAATGGAAAGCTATAAATTCATCATTTCACTTTATAAGGCAGTATCTCCTTCCCCTTTATTTAATATGTTTATAAATATAATGATCTAAAGCACCTATAGATGCTATATTTGTAAATTCAATTAATATATATTACCAAAACTAAATCCCACTGATTGTATCTGGAACCCTAAGGGAACAATATTTTAAAGCTTTCTTCTTCTCACTTAAATATAAATAAATAAGTTAGATCAAAGCCCTGATTTATACAAGTCCCGTTGATGCTACAACCCCTCCAGTTGCTCAAATCTGTTGACCTCCCCATTTGCAGCCATTGCTGTAAGTCAAGCTTTCATATCTGTCATCTAATCTACCTCCTCATTGTTTCAAAAATGCATCTCTATCCTCTGCAAGACATTTTAAAGGAACCTCTTTGCCTATATAATGATTTGCACTGAAGGAATGTAAAAACTACCATAATTTGAAATTGTTTTAGGAGAGATTTGTTACATATCTCAAACAGATTTTCTTTAAAAGTATGTAACACTGGTCAGCCAAATAAAGTCTAAATTTCTTGGTATGGCATGTAAGATACATCTTGATCTGGACTCAGCAAATCTCTTTAGTCTCATCTTCTCCCATCCCTATTTCAAACAATTCTAAACTGTCCATAGTTCTTCCAAGCATTGGCGCATCAAATACTGGGTGCATTTGAACGTGCCTTTCTTTTGTCTATAACCACCTATCTCTATTTGTGATATTCTTCAGTTGCATTTCTCAAATAATCACAGATAAAGTTAATTATTTCTCCCATGCTTTATATCTGCTGCTCTTACAACAGAGTTAAAAGTATGTGTATGTCCATCTTATCTACCCAACTAAGCTCTCTTTGAATATATAGATTGCATATTGCATCTTACTCACCAGCATATATTAGGTAGAAAATAAATATTTGTTAAATTAAAGAAAACTCTTTAAAGAAAACTCTTTCCTATAAAGGTATTCATAATTTTCTTTGCAACCTTGGAAATCAAATTATAGTTGAGGATTCTTATAAAATTATATGTCAACTTGAAAAAATATTAGAAGATTAATAACATATTAGCTCAATGTAATAAAGGAAGAATTTGCAGTTACAATGCCTATATTCAAAATTACCTTATCATTTTCAGCAATGATGGTGAAACAGTCAGTGTGCTAAGTAGTGAGAACTGAAAAATAAATAACAAATGATCACTAGAACCATCAGTTCAAAACTGTATGTGGTCATCTATAGTTATGATGTCCACTCAAACTCTACTCAAATACTTATGAAAATAAAAGAAAAAATGACAGTTTCACGATTACCAACTATTACGACTAATGAAAATCAATATCAGCATTAGAATGAAATGAATATGAACTGTTAAATTTTTACTATGTCAGTTAATCTCATACCTTGCCATTGTTTTACAAAATAAATTCAGTCTGCAATAACACAGCGTATGCTTTAAGTTTCCGAGAAAAATTATTTTAAATTTAAATTCTATACCTGTGAATAACAGGAAAGCCATCTCCAAAGGAAGCTCCTGGCAAACTAGCTGAAATCATCTTTATTAAAAGTAAACTTTGTGCAAAGAGAGTTTTTACTTCCCAATATTTCCAGGAAAAACAAGCATCAATATCTCTTCTGAAGGCACCAACATGATTCATATTTCTGAGTCAATCATTGTAGCCAAGAAAATTAAATGAGTTAATTATTCAGACAGGTTACATCTCCATCCATGAAGAGAGAGCAGTAAGGTCAAGAGGTCATGCATACCTAAATCCCATGGACTAAGGGTGGACCCTTCCAAGTATACTCAGGTCACTGGTAGTCAAAGAAAATAAAAGAGTTGCTGAAAAAAAATTAAAATGCAAGTTCACTATAGAATAAGGACAGAGAAAACCTCAAAATCAGTATTAGTCTATGCTCTCCCTTCAGCATTATTCTTTACTAAGTATATGTTGATTATTGTGCTATCAGATGTTCTAGATATGGCAAATAATATCTTATTATAATTGTGAAAACAGGTTTGACCTCATAGACTCCATGGAATTAACTTAAAAAGCTCCAGGGATACATGAACTATTTTTTGAGAGTCACTGTTTTAGATAATGCTTCTCAAATTTTAATGTCTATATAAATCACCTTGGGATTCTGATAAAATGTAGACTATGATTTAGTTGGTGAGAGATGGGACCTAACACTCTTCATTTCTAGGAAGTTCCTGGGCAATATCAATGCTGCTGGTTCATGGACCACTCTCTGAGTGGCAAAACTTAAACAATGAGGACACAATCGACTCACATAAATGAAACTCCAGAGGCAGAGAATAATTCATGACTGGTTTACTCTGGGGTTGTTTTCTCTTCTCTCTCTCTCTCTCTCTCTCTTTCTTCTCGCTGCCTTTCAGTGTCACTTTTGTTCTAAGGCTGATATCATCTTTGATCATAAGATATCTGCAAGAAATATTCATGTCCAGTGGGAAAGAACACTTCTCACCCTCAGTGAACCAGAGGCTTGAGCTTATATTCCCTGAACCTCTCTTGAAACCGTTCCTGCAAACAGAAAAATGCCACGTGCTGATTGATTGACTCAGATGGCTGGGGTACCTGAGCCATTCATTTTGGCAGAAGCAACTGATTTACTAATTAGCTGAAAAGCGAAATGGTGAGATACAACATTTAGCCAACAAATTATACTTCAGTTTAGCATAAAATACATAGGAGATAACATTTATGAAATAAATACTGAGAAACAAGAAAAACAGATATGGAAATTACAAACAACACAAAAAAGAAGGGAATAGAATGAATAAAGAGATGGCATGTTAAAGAATTAGATGAAAAACTATTCTTATAAGAAATTTAAGACTCTAGAAAATGGAGGACTAATTGTAAAATTGTATAAAGTTAAACTTTTTTTAATGTTTAAGAAAAATGAGATATATAAAATGCAGCAAACAATAAAGGAGGAGAAAATATGACAAATAGAAAATACAAAATAAGACAAAGGATATGAGAGATTTAATATTTTACATGACAGGAATCTTGAAAATAAAGCAACAGAAAAGGAAAGTGGTACATTCTCATGTTATTTTCAATACAGTTTTGTGCTTTAATTTTTAAATAAAGTACATTTTAAAATAACAGTTTCTTAAAATACCAATAAGATGGAGAAAATATAAAATATTTTATGCTTTTTAGCAGAAATGTAGTATCTAAGAGTAAGTGAAAAACCTACAGAATAAACATCATAAAATTATACTGAACGTCTAAAACAGAACTTAAACAAACAGAAAGCATTTCATGTTCTGAGCTGCAAAAAAAGGATATTAGAAAGTTCTTTTCACAATAATGCCATTTTTATAAATAACCCTCAGGACTGTCAAACTTGATAAAATGGTAGCAATTTTTGAAAGAATAATGTAATAGAACAATATAATAACAATACAAATGAAAGAAAAGAATAGACAATTTTGAAAACTACATCAAATGATTACAATCTTAAGTTATCAGGTATTATAAGATCTTAATAAACTGTGTAGAACACACATATAGGGAATTATAAATGGAATAAATGGAATGTCCAGAAGCAGATTTATTTAGTGTTTGCTAAAAGAGGCATTTCTAAATCTCAGTATAAGACTGGATGATTAAACAACTCTTTTTGTAACAGCTGGTCGAATCATTAGAAAAATGATTAACTTTCTTATACTATTTAGAGAAACAAATTCCAGAGATTTTCCAATGAACTAAAAGTACCAAAAAAAGTCTAGGTATCTCAAGTAGGGGGAATTTAATATAGGGAATTGTTTTTTCCAATCATGAAATAGCTAAAAGCCAAAAGCATGATACAAAATGTAGCAACAAAATAAAGCTGTTATTACTCACTCTTGATTAATGGATAAAGAGTGGTGGCAATCTTACCAAGGCCTAAGGTCCAAGATAAAGGAAAGATTGCCAAGAAAAGATTGTTGTGCTAACTTTAAAAAATTAATTTTTATATGCAAAAAAAGTCAACAATCAAAATGAGGCTAATAAAATGGAGAAAAATATTTGCAATATATGTAATATCTTTAACACATTAAGAATTATAAAGAAAATTTGCCAAAGAAGAAATGTAAAAAGTTACTTTTCCATGTTCAATCTTATGCACTAGAAATAAAACAATGCAAATTAAATCAGAAAAGCTTGTATTAACTGAATAAATATTATGCTGATTTAAAATCAATAAGCACAATAAAATGTAGACCATGAGTTTTTTTAATAGTAGATGTAATTTTATATTTAGGGTATAAAGATATTTAATCCTAATAGTATATTGAAAGGGAAAAACTCCAAGCCCACTTTGTAAATAATAATCTTAAGCCTGGAGACTTAAGCTGGAGACTCTGTCTCAAAAAAAATAAATAAATTTAAATTTAGAAATAAAGTTCACACCTTTGGCTTCCCAATGTATACAGTATATAGAGATGATCTTCTAGCCAGGGTCTCTGCAGTTCCTACATCTAGCTGTGAATTCAGTTTTTCTGATTGATACTTATGCCTTCTTTAGTATTTTCAGTATGATGATCAGAGTGATTGCAAGATGGTGATCATAACTTCATTCTCAAGATCTGAGGGTTGCAGTAGTCTTTCCTTAATCCCTAGCACTGGTTGTTGCAAGTATCACGAGGGTTTCCGAAGAATCAGTTGAATTTCATCCATACTTCTTCCTGCCGCCATTGTGTATCAATATCCTACTTTTAATTAATACTCTAGGATAACACATCAGCACTCGTGGTAACACTATCCTTTTGCTGATATGTACTACAGTAATTCTATGTAAACCTATTTAATCCAAAATAAATATCTTTTTTCATTTTTAGTGTTTTTTATTGTTGCTGTTTTGTTTTGTTTTGTCCTATTTTTGAGATAGTTAGGCTCTTGTTGCCCAGGCTGTAGTGCAATGACGTGCGACCTTGGCTCACTGCAACCTTTGCCTCCCGGGTTCATGCCATTCTCCTGCCTCAGCCTCCTGAGTAGCTGGGATTACAGGTGCCTGCTACCATGCCCGGCTAATTTTTTGTATTTTTGGTAGAGATGGGTTTCACCATGTTGGCCAGGCTGGTCTCGAACTCCTGACCTCAGGTGATCCACCCACCTCAGCCTCCCAAAGTGCTGGGATTACAGGTGTGAGCCACTGCACCCAATCTAGTTTTTAGTTTTATGAGTACATACCAGGTGTATGTATGTATATATATATATATATTTATTTATTTATTTATTTATTTATGGAGTACATGAGATATATTTAGTTGCAGGCATGCAATGCATAATAACATCAGGGTAAATGGGGTGTTCATCACCTCAAGCATTTATCATTTCTCTGTGTTACAAGCATTCCAATTATACTCTTTTATTTTTAAATGTATTTTTGTTGACTGTAATCACTCTGTTGTGCTATCAAATACCAGATCTTATTCATTCTAACTATATTTTTGGACCCAGTAACCATCCTCACTTGCCCCCACACTCACTACCCTTCCCAGCCTGTGGTAACCAACATTCTACCCTCTATCTCCAATTCAACATAAACGTCTTTTGAGGAATGATAGAATCTGTCCAACTAATTAACCTGCTAGTAGGTAGCTTTTTGGACCACTAAAATGTAGGGCTTGTTAAGTAAGAGCCCATATGGTATCCTGATCTTTCATAAACAACCTGATCACCATTGGATCTACTGAGTCATAAGGGCTAAGAAGCACAGTGCTTGTACAGTACCCTTTTATTGGTCTTGGTGCCTCTAAAGGTACCAACTTTAGTTGGTACTAAATGGCAACTTTTAAGTTTTGATATTACTTTTGATATCGTATCGCTTTTGCAAAGAAGAAAAGCTCTAGGATCTTCCCTTGCTCCACACTATCCTTTTCTCCTTAAGTCAGGGAACCAAGTGAGGAGTTTGTCATTTACTTTAACATTTTGTTGGTTGATAATTTTATTTCTGTCCACAAGTAAGATTATGAGTAGACTTACCTTAGGGAAAACAGTCAGTAAATGATTTTTGAAAGATGTTGTCACTCACCATTTATTTCTCATGGCCTGCAGGAAGAGAGTGTGGTCTTGTTCTTCTTTGGAAATATACTTAGGGGATAATTCACACATAATCTGCTAAAAAATTTGATTAGTTTTGCTAGTAATGTTAACAAGTTTTACTGGTGGACTTTCATATGGGATTTAAGGGACATACCTACCTAGTAGATAAATACTGTGTCTGTGGCTTGAGAAAGTTTGCAGTTCAGGAGAGAGGGTAGTGGAAACCAGTTCCTTTGTTTTGTGCATGCAAAATTTTGGATGCCTATTAGATGTTTAAATTTCTAGATA
This sequence comes from Rhinopithecus roxellana, assembly GCF_007565055.1. Classification (NCBI taxonomy): domain Eukaryota; kingdom Metazoa; phylum Chordata; class Mammalia; order Primates; family Cercopithecidae; genus Rhinopithecus; species Rhinopithecus roxellana. The sequence continues at coordinate 68,451,048 of NC_044554.1, forward strand.
CAAGAGGCACATCATATAATCTGGAGTTCTGGGATGTTTGGAACTAAAGATACAAATTTGACAGTCAATCAAAAGTAGATGGTATTCAGAGTCATAGCATTGAAAAAAAAAATTATCCGTGGAGAAAGAAAAAAGAGCCAAAATTCAATCACTGGGACATCTCATTGTTCAGAAATCAGTCACAAAAGAAACCAGAAACGTTGGATGAGAAGTAGAAGCCACTGAGATATAGTAGCAGAAAAGTTAATAAAATAAGGTGATCCAAGAAGTCAATAATGGTTAACCGTCTATTGCTACTGAAAGATGAAGTAAGATGAAGACAAAGGAGTTATCAAGAGATTGGCAACATGCAAGAGTTATTTCACTGCAAAGCTGGAAAAAAAAAAAACAGTTCATTTGGAGTTTTTTCAAGTAAAAATGAAAAGTGAGAATGCGGAGACAGTAAAAATAACTTTTAAAATAAGATGTTCTGAAAAGTCGCAAAAAATTATGGTGGAAATTGAGTAGCGTGTAAAGTCAAAAAAAGGATAGCTTTATTTTCTTAAGTTGCAATGATAAAGATGTATTTATGCTGATGTAAGCTGAAATTTTAAGTTATTAAGGCTGAGCAGATGTTAGCTAGATAAGGAATGAAGAGAATCTCTTCTGAGAGAGCAATGTGTAAGAAAGTGAAAAGAAGCTTAATACAGTCAGTCCTCCAAATCCAAAAGTATTCATGAATTTGGATTGATTGAACACATTGAGAAAAATAATAAATGGTTGCATCTGTACTGAATATGTACAGACTTTTTTCTTATTCCCTAAATAATACAGTACAACAGTGTTTACATACAGTTTACATTGTATTAGGTATTATAGATAAAGTAGAAATGATTTAAATTATATGAGACAATGTATGTAGGTTATATGCAAATACCTACCATTTTATACAAGGGACTTGAGCGTCCATGAATTTTGGTATCGCTGAGGATCCTGGAACCAACCCACTACTGGTTATTTACCCAAAGAAAGGAAAATCAGAATATAAAAAATACCTTCACCCCCTGTTTATTGCAATACTGTTCACAATAGCAAAGACAGAATCAGCCTAAGTGTCCATCAACACAAATAGACAAAGAAAATATGGCCGGGCGCGATGGTTCATGCCTGTAATCCCAGCACTTCGGGAGGCCAAGGAGGGCAGATCACAAGGTCAGGAGATCGAGACCATCCTGGCTAACACAGTGAAATCCTGTCTCTACTAAAAGATACAAAAAATTAACCGGGCGTGGTGGTGGGCACCTGTAGTCTCCAGCTACTCGAAAGGCTGAGGCAGGAGAATGGTGTGAACCCAGGAGGCCAAGCTTGCAGTGAGCTGAGACTGTGCCACTGCACTCGAACCTGGGCAACAGAGCGAGACTCCATCTCAAAAAACAAAAAGAAAAGAAAATGTGATATATATATATATATATATATATATATATATATATACACATAACGGAATACTATTTGGCCCTGAAAAATGAATGAAATCATGTCATTTGCAGCAACGTGGATGGACCTGGAGGTCATTATGTTAAGTGAAATAAGCCAGGCAGAGAAAGACAAACATTGCATGTTCTCACTCATATGCAGGAGTTAAAAAACTGAGTCTCATGGACTTAAAGAATAGAATAATAGTTAACAAAGGCTTGAAAGAGTGTGTGGATGGGGGAATGAAGAGTGGTTGGTTAATGGGTACAAATATACAGAAAGTTAGAAGGAATAAGTTCCAACGTTTGATGGAAGAGTAGAGTGTATATAGTAACCAACTATAATTAACAACAAGGTATTACATATTTCAAAATAGTTAGAAGACTTGAAATGCTCCCAACACATAGAAATGATTAATACTCAAAGTGATGAATATCCTAAATACCCTAACTTGATCATGACATATTCTATGCAAGTACCAAAATATCACATGTACCCATAAATATGTACAAATATTACATGCCAATCAAATAATTTTTAAAATAAAGAAGTAAAAACTGGCCAAATTGTCTAGAGCTTAGAGAGAAGTGTGAGACAAGAATTAGATGTAGGGAGGGATAGTGGAGTGCTCTTATGCCCAGTTTCTTAGGCCTGATTTCTGAACTGGCTCTGAGGAAGAAAAGCACAAATTTGCAAACAATTTGCAAAGAATAATGAAATATATAATACTCTGCTATAAATTCCATATAGCAAATTAGTTCTCACAGAGTGATTTTATTGATTTTTGCTGAACTCTTATGTTCTATGACTGCAATTATTAAGTGTAGCTTCAACATTAATGTTGGTTATTTTCATTTCCATTAACAAGTAAGCCAAAAGTGAAATGAAGATACACATCTGAACCTTATTTGTTGGTCAATGACATAAAGGCCTTCCTTTTTGAATTATAGAATAGTTTTCCCAAACTGGAAACTTTTTTTTATTTTTTGTGATATTCACAATGTAACAGGAACAGACATGACACTTTTAAAAGTTTAATCTGTATTATTAAGAAAGTCTCTCTTTCACACTATTGTGTAGAGGCCATACGCTATACTTTCTTTTATTACTTTCTTATGTCTATACAGTCAACAAAATAGTAAATCAAGTTCTGATTTTTAATATTTGCCAACTCCTGTGGAGTAAATATTCCCACCATGGCCAATTTTAAGAGATCAACATATCACAAAATGCTGAGTTGGAAAGAGCTGCCAGTAACACTCCATTAGATGATATTTCCATGACACAGACACAATGGGCGTAAGTAACCTCACGATAATAATAAAGTATAGCCAAATAATTATGAAGTGATGAGTTCTGAGTATTTATTACTTTTGTTTGTTATAGAATCTACTTGATGTTAATTTTATATAATTATCTTAAAATAATACCTAGGTTTAACAACCAGCTCACAAAATTTCGCAAAGTTTAGCTCTTGCAAGTTGATACAAGTCAGCACCTTCATACTGTCATGTGGGAGCCATAAGACACAATGCCTCACAGGCCATATTAAAAATGTTTGGCATCAAACTATGTACAAATGTTGTGTTTTAAACATTTAAAAGTAGAGTAATAAGAAAAATGAAGACCACAAAAATATATTAATATTGGTCTCTTAATACTTCAACAAAACAGGAGAGTTTAGGAATATGATTTGAGAACAGTTGGGAAAACTTACTTTGGAACAGGCTTCAAATTGCTGGAACCAAATTATTTCCTAAAATCCATTCCACTTTGATTTTTCTGCAGTTCTCCAGTGATTATACCAACTACTGAAAATATGCAAATATAGGTCCCACACAGCTGATGATCCACTATAGAAATTATTAGCTTAGCTGATGATTCAAGCCCAGTAGGTTTCAGCAGAAAGCATGTTAAACTGAACTCCGATAAGCATTTCGCAAGGTCTAAAATCTTCTGATAAATAATATGATGTAACATATTGGTTGATTTTTTGGATATTAACCCATCATAGCATTTGTGAAAAAATCCTACTTGGTCATGAGGTATAATTATTTGTATATATTGCTACATTCAGTCTGCTAGTATTTCTGGAAATTTATATGTCTATATTCATATGGAATATTGGTCATGGTCATCTTTACTTGTAACTGTTGTATCTGGTTTTGGTATCACAATGAACCTGAATACTTAATAAAATAGGAAATGTTACCTTTAAAAAACTAGGTACATTTAGACAATCAGTAATGCAGGAAAATAAGATGATATCCTTGGGTTCCCAGTACTAAATCGAAAATATGTGAATGGTGTGATTAAAAAGTGGTAAAAATAAATTTTACTTTATCGCTATAAAGCTAATGAAAACCTCATTTCAGAAAAGAAATGAGACCATCATAATATTTACTGGTACATGCAATTCCTAGAAGGAAAACTTTAAAAAGAGAGGGAGTAATGAAATCACTCCCCAATGAGAAGGCAGCCTGATCAAACCTAAAATGTTGAAAAAAAAGTTAAAGTGCAGAATTAAAAGATGTAATTTCTACACCTGCGACACTATCAAATTGGTTGTTTTCAATGTGGCTCTTGAAAGTGATTTGATGGGAGCCGAAGTGTCTTTTGGCTTGTGAGGCTAAGTGATAAATTGCTAGTCCAGCACATTCTCCCTCTCCAAACCCACAGAAGCCTTCATTACACTCACAGTGACAGTTGGTTAACAGGTCTGGATAGTCTGGATAAAAACTACACGTATTAAAAGTTTAGAGCTGTATTGAAAGTGTTGAAAATAACTTGAGAAGTGTTCTTTGTAGTGAAATAATATTGTAAATGCTTAGTTGCAAAATATAATTGTGGATTTAACAGCTATGGGTATTTTTTCTTTTTAACTGGGGAAGCCTGCTGATCAAAGGGGAAGTCTTGAGAGAATTAATTAAAAATTAATTAAAAATTTATTTAGTTCTCTTTTAAACTGTGTTTAAAATGTGATATTTACTGCAGTTGTGAGTAATATTATTGAGAATACAGAGTTAAACTAACCTACATATTTTTATAACTTACCCATGTATTTAAAAATCTTATTACACCCATTTTCTCATTATTTAGCTACATCAAGAAATGTGGCATAATTAAGTTATTATTGAAACATTATTATTGCTAAAGAAGCCACTGATAAAAATTCATTTTTGTCCATTGACAAGTATAGATACCTAACATTAACACAGAGGAAAAGAAGACCTAATGAGAAGCGTAAAAACTAAAAAGAGAATGAATTAATTTGATTACATGATTTGATACTGAAATACCATATTCCAGAACTCATTTTTTGCCCATTTTTTTTACCATTCGTTAAGAAAGAATTAGCAGATAATATGATGTAATTTGTTACAAAAAGTGCTGTTGTATAGTCTTTAATATGTGCTACATCAAATTAGGTCCCCACATGCAACGTACACATGTAATATGTATATGTAGTATGACAAATTGTCATACATACTATAGGCAGTTCTTAACCATCACCCAAATTCTACTCTATAATACTTCTTTATCTGGTAGTATAATTAATTCCATCCACTTACTCTAGAATCCAGTCCTGTTTTTCAGAGTCAGATTCAAAGAGAGAATGATGGCAAGTACAGGTTTGTAATGTGTGCAGCTATAAATTATCCGCCCATCTTTGAGATAATAGCCAGAACAAAAGTGTAATTATGGGAAGAATAGTAGCAAGTAGTATTCACGATTTTATATGAGGAGGGAAAAAAAAAGGTCCTTGTTATAAGTAAGTGAGTGAAGTGGCAGAGTAGGTTTTAGTTCATGCCCTTCCATGTTAGGACATAAAAATCTATCGAGGTAGCCAGGCGCGGGGGCTCAAGCTTGTAATTCCAGCACTTTGGGAGGCTTAGGCAGGTGGACCACCTGAGATTAGGAGTTTGAGACCAGCCTGGCAAACATGGTAAAACTCTGTCTCTACTAAATAATAATAATAATAATAATAATAATAATAATACAAAAATTAGCCGGGCATGGTGGTACACGCCTGTACTCGGGAGACTGGGCACAAGAATCACTTGAACCCGGGAGGCAGACTTTGCAGTGAGCCGAGATCATGCTACTGCACTCCAGCCTGGGTGACAGAGAGGGACTCTGTCTCAAAAAACAAAATTTATGGAGGTACAGGGGACTATTAACAGTAATAAGTTTAGGCTTACAAAACCAGCTTGCATAAAAGATAAGGATATAGAGTGCTGACAAGGTCAAATACATTTTAAAAATATACAAAATTATTAAAATTTATCTTCCACTAAATCACAGTATTGAGCATAATAATAGTAAACACAAAGGATTTTGTTGTGCCAAATAAATAAGAAAACACACGTAATGTGAGCTGCGTTCAGCAGATAATAAATATCCAAGAATGGTGACTATGATGATAAGAATAATTAGACTAAAACATCTTACCATATATACATAATTCTTCAAAAGTATCTTTTAGGAGTAAGGTTTATACTCTTTGACCCAGCAATTCCCACTTTGAGAATATTTTTCTAAGGAAATAATTAGATACGTGTGCCAAGATATATGTGTAATGATTTTTATAAAAGTTAATTAGAACAAAGATATTGCTAGCAACCTAGGTTTTAAACAAAAAGGAATAATTAAATCAACCAGAATTCATCAACACCATGCAAAAATGATAAATGATGTTATAAAATATTATATGACACAGTACATTTTCACAATACATTGATAAATGGTAAAATTTTGTATGTCTAGAAGGTTGTGTTTTGAATATATGTAAATAATCCATACCTGTTATTTGTATTTTTCATTTATAGACAAATTTTACATATATATTCATATATAGTGAAAAAACATATACCTAAAATGAGCAACTCTTTCTAGGTCGTGATTACTTGTGTCTTTTATTCTTTCATTTCCATGAAAGAAACTCTTCAGACTAGTTTAAATCATGTTTTGTGGAACATAACTAGTTTTTTAAGTATTTGTGATTTATTTTATACCTTCCAGGTATGATCATTTTGCAGTGTGTGTCATAAAATGAAATTAAATATAGAAAAAATCTTGTATACAAACTAATAGAATCATCTGGATTTTTGATGATGTAGTAAAACATTTAATATTTTAATATATAAAGTATTACATATTTTAATATACTACATAAGTAAAACTTTTAAAAATTAAGAACAAGATTTTATTCAAAGTTAATTCATTTCTTGAACAAGATTTAATTGAGTGTCTGATGTGTTACAGCATTGCAGTAAGCATCAAAGTCTTTAAATAACATGAGGTGAGTATTTGAGATGCAAATCACTGTAATATCAGTTTCATCATACTGTTTTTTAATCCATATGATATGCTAATCTTTCAACTTGTAATAGCATCCTCTTATCCCTGATAATTTTCAGTTATTTCGAACTTTTGAAAAATATAAATGTATAGACATTTTATATCCAAGAGCTTGCTTAAACAAATATTATTAGAGATCACAGAGTATCCCACCAGTATAATTATTTTTATTCTAGAAGGCAGAAAAATCGGCAGATTCAAATATAATACAGGTGAATCATTTAGAGAGTGAATTACATCATCTCCTAAAAGGATGGTATCTTTTGTGTTGAAATTTCATAGATTTTCAAGAGAAGATGACAATGAATCATACTCAAAGGTGACAAACCTATAGACTTTTTTATGTTCGGATAGAAATGCGTTTCCACCCCTGAAATCTGAACAAGTTATCAAGTTTTCAAGCAAATATAATCAAACACAATAAAAATGCAGGAAAAGAAATGTTCAACATCTTGTGAACCATCTATTTTTCTTGCAATAGTTGCTTCAAACCCAAAGAAAATTGAGTGCTTCTCTATTACTGAGATTTAAATATATTTTGAATAACTGAGTGTCTAAACTTTTCAAAAATCCACTCTCCAGTCAGCAATTTAATTGGATTTTAAGTTTCTAAAATTGACATTGAGGACAAATGTCAAGGAGAGGAGAAGGAGAGGACAAATCTGTCATAAGTCATAGCATTTTCATTGATGATAAAAAAGTCAATCTAACTGCTTCAGTAAATGATTTAATTGGCTTATGCGTAAATGCAAGGAAAGATAAATAATTTAATTATTTCATAAATGTAAAATGTTTGTAATTAGCTCTTTTAAAAGTCTAGAGCAACATTAATGCATAGATAATTATATCAAAGGTTGTAAATTAGTTTCTAGTGGTCACCCACAATTCAGTGAAGAGGACCAAATGGTCACATTTGACTACCTCTTACTCTTGTTGACATTTCATATTTTCTTGTGTATTTTTGTCTGTTTGGTTTTCCAATTAATTCTTATAGGTAGCCAACTTTTAAAACGTTCTTCCTTCTGAGGCATACGAAATCAAGCATGAAGAGCACACCATTGCCCCTACCCACATCAAGCTTCTGTCTCTCCTCACTTCCCTCACTAAGTTCTAGGCAAAATGTCCAGCTTTCACCTCTTTAAAAGTAAAGTCATCTGTCCATATCCACAGAAAATTGGTTCTAGCACTCCCCCTCAAATACCAAAATCTGCCATTGCTGAAGTCCCTTATATAAAATGGTGTAGTATTTGCATATAATCTATATACATCCTCCCATATACTTTAAATAATCTCTAGATTACTTATAATATCTAATACAATGTAAATGCTATGTAAACAGCTTTATACTGCATTCTTTTAAATTTGTATTATTTTATTGCAGTATTTTTAATATATTTTTAGATATTTTTAATCATTGGTTGAATTCATAAATGCAGAACCAACAGATACAGAGAGTTGACTGTAACAGTTAAGAAAAATCAGGCAACTGAAAAACAAATTCACATTGAACATTTTATATTCATACATAATTTTAAAGTCCTCATTGATGTATCTTAAATTATTTTGTTTCTAAAATATAGAGATGTGTGTTGAAATTAAGTGAAATTATCCTATGATAATAAGGATTGAGTAGTGTTCAATTGTGCTGGTGAATCTGCCACTTTTTAGGCATATTCAAAAAGTGGAATTGAACTGCTAAATAAGTTTACCAATAAAAAATTAAGATTAAATCAATAAACACATATATAAGCCTCAAAATTGGGTAAGGGTATTTTATGAAATCAAACATTTGTGTAATCATTCTCAGGAATAAAAGAGACAGAGAAAGAGTGCAGTGGAGCAATTTTCTTCCTTTAGAAATAGCTTGGATTTCATTTTTGTCCTAAAGAAACAAAAGTGTAATATGGAACATTTCACATTTTGACAGATCTATTACCTTAAAAACAAAGACAAAGGGTAACAAGCAGTTTAACAAAAGTGAAGAGGAATTCTGTTTAATTTGGAGCTGTAATAGGAATCATGATGCAAAAACTTAAAACTACAGGAGACAACAAATAAGGTCTTTGTCCAATAAATATCTTACCAAGAGTATCAGCATCCTCTTTTTTTTTTTTTTTTTTTTTTCTTTTTTGAGACAGTCTCACTCTGTCGCCCAGGCTGGAGTGCAGTGCAGTGGCACAATCTCAGCTCACTGCAACCTCTGCCTCCCAGGTTCAAGAAATTCTTGTGCCTCAACCTCCCAAGTAGCTGGTAAGCACCGCCATGCCTGGCTAAGTTTTGTGTTTTTAGTAGAGATGGGGTTTCGCCATGCTGGCCAGGTTTAAGCCCTCAAGTCATCTGCCCGCCTGGGCCTCCCAAAGTGCTGGGATTACAGGCATGAGCCAATGCGACCGGCCATCATCATTTTCTTAAAAACAGATGCCAAATGCCATCAGGGAAGTTTAGGATGTAGACAAGAGAATATATTATAGAAAGAAGTGAAATCAAATCTTCTAAGCTTATCTGAAAATTCTATGATGAAAACTAGACGTATACATTGAAAACTTTCTTTGTTCTTCAATCCACCATACCATGTTACCTCTCAGGATTATCTTGAGGTGAACAATTCTTACTCACAACACTAGAAACAATTGGGAAAACACTAATTCTATTTTAAGCCTGATTGGATGTGCACTCATAGGGAGTTTGGTGAAGGTAGTCACATAATGACTCTTCATAAGAAAATGTTTGACAAGCTGTCAAAACTCTTTTGGAGAAAGAAATGGTGGATACAATTGCTCTAAGGAATACATGTCAATTCAGTTATCTTATTCCTATATCGCATTTTGATGGCAGCTGAGTGATCTCTGTGGATCTCATACTAGAAATTAGGTTAAAGTAAAAAAAAGAGTCAGATTGATTTTGAAGAATTTAGTTAATGTTATAAGAACAATGGTGACACTGGTGCCAAAATTTTAACATATGGTAAGCTTTTAAAAACTAAGATTTAAAACAAATTCTTGACATATACAAATTCAAGTTTATGACTTGACCAAATAATAAGTTTATGACTTGACCAAATAATTCAATACAGACACTGTAGTTCAGAGGCTCATATTTCAAATGTCAAAAGTTAGAATCTGAAAAGAAAAGCTGTCAAGAAATAGGGAAAGAAGGATAACTATCTGAAAGCAGACCAAAACTCGTAATCTGTCATCTGGGTAATGAGGCTAAGAAACAGCTGTATTGTAGACATATTGGGGAGAACATGATTTAAAAAAAAAAAAAAAAAAGAAAACTCTATCTCCCATGAACATTTTTTATTGACTTGATGTTTCCTAAGGAATGTCATCCAACTACTTTAGCTTTGAGCCAGGTGTGGTGGTTCATGCATGTAATCCCAACACTTTGGAAGAATCACTTTAAGACAGTAATTCGAGACCAGTCTGGGCAACATAGTGAGACCTCATCTTTACAGAGTATTTAAAAATTAGCTAGGCATATTGATGCATGCCTGCAGTCCCAGCTTCCAGGTCCAACCTACAGACCCTGACCCAGAGATGGATGAAAGACCTCCACTGACACAGATATTTTGCCTGTCAGCACAGTTAAAAGGCTCTGCTGCCTGAGTCTGCAGTGTCACCCTGATAAACTGGTGAAGTTTGCATTTATTTAGTAGAGATTAAATGACAAAGACTTTGGGTCAACACAGCTGTGGGTAATTAATCTAGTCTCCCTCCCTTGGAGAGAGCAGTCTTGCCCTCCAATGATCAAAGGTCAGTCTCAGGACCACATGAGTAAACAAGCTATTTAGATATACTCCCCTACATTCTTTATATCTACGCCCTAAGCTTTTAAGTGAATTCAGCTGCCTTCAGCCAAATATTTTACTGAAACTATTACAAAACCTTCCAGACTTCCAAGAAGGTTTGCATCTTTACAATTTTTCCCACAACCCTGACTGAACTCCCATACCCAACTACTCAGGAGGCTTGGGTGGGAGGATCTTCTGAACCCAGGAGGTTGAGGCTGCAGTGTGCCACAATTGTCCTACTGCACTCCAGCCTGGGCAATAGAGCAAGACCATGTCTCAAAAAAAAAAAAAAAAAAAAAAAAAAAAAAAAAAATCTAAACTTTAGCTTTGGCATTCCAGGGTCTTTTATGACCTTGATCGTGACCTCATGTGCCTCTCCTCTCTAATCTCTCTGTTCCCTACACTCTATCCACACTAGACTGACTACTCACCTGATCAATAGATTTATTGACTAGGAAGCATTGATGAAACTCTCTTTGTCTGAGTTCCTCTCTCTGTAGCTTTGAGGATCAAAACCTTACATAAATTGTAAGGCTCAGTTCCATTACTCAAATCCCCTCTCTTCCAAGAAAATTCCTCTGATTACTTACTGAGAATTATGCTTTTATCTGTACATACATATCTTGCTTTGAATCTGTAATTGACTCATCACATTCTGCCATAAATTTCAGTTGATTGTATGTATCTGTCTTTTCCCTATATATAGCCCTAGAATACAGACAAGATATTAATCTCTCTGTACCACATTTATATCTGAAAGATTTGTAGAATATAACTAAATGAATTAATAAATAGATTAGGAAATCTTAGATTTAAGATTTTTAAATATCTTTCATTCCAATTTATATAAATGGAAAAAATGTTCTCTGGAATCTTCTGCCATATGTCTACTTTGACACTGGAAAATGAGCACCTAAGCATTATTCTAGGGCAGTAATATATCTCTTAAAAATTTTTCTTAAACTCACCATATTTATCTTCTGATGCTCAACTATAGCAGCCTGTATTCATCCACAATAGCACCACACATTTCCTTCTCATTTGGGATTACGATAATCCCTGATAAAAACATCACACTGACTACTCTCAATGCTGAAAACTAAAGTTAGAGACATGAGAAATTGTTATATGTATGAGAAATATTTCTTTACTGTGCAATAACTGTAGGGTATTCTACAATGACATTCTGAATTTTCCTATGTAGTTAAAAGGAATAGTATCTTTGTGTTTACTGATTTTTTAAAAAATACATTATGTTGACGTTATAGTCCAACATAAACTCAGGTCTCACCAGAGGCTCTTAGCAGTTAACATCTTCTAACCAAGGCTTGTAATGTTAATATTTTATGAAGAGACTGATTTAAGTGATCAATATAAGAAATACCTCTGCCAGAAAATTGTGTGTGCACCCTATTCTGTTGATTCCACAGTAGTCAGCTATTTGTTTAGACTCTAGAACATATAGGCCTCTAGGCAAAAGTTATTCAGAACTGAAATATCTATTTAAGACAGGAATAAAGGAGGAAGAGAGGGTATAGGGGAGCAAACAGCATCAGCTTCAGCGTTATTCCTTTCCTTTCTTCATTACTCTGACTCTGAGTTTCTATTCTCATGTTACTTTGACTTGCTCCTTTAATGATGAAGAGCTCTGATTCACCCATGCTTTTAACCAACCCACATCTTACTGCTGCTTCAATTTTTTTAGTTCACCTGGTTGCTGATTATTTACATGAACCTTAGACTTCATGCCCCTGCTTTATCTCTCTTATTTTCCTATCTGGCATTGTATACACCTCTTGCCTGGACATACTACACTTGTCTGTGTTCTACTTTCCTCATGGCTCTTCAGGGTACTTCTCTCCTCACTGCTGGAAGAGGTACTCATAAATAATACTTTCCCCTTCTCAACTTTTCTTAATACCAGTTGCAACCCAGCTTTTTAAAGGTGTTGAATTTAAAACTTTTACTGTGATAAATGGATAATGGAGAACAATGGCATATCAGAATTCCATGCTGTGTAACAAATTAATAGAAACTGGAGGACCTCAAAAACCAAATTTAATCTCTCACAGTTCTGAATCTTGTAAGTCCAAAACTAAGGTGCTGACAGGGTTGGTTTCCTCTGCAGGGAGATAACTGATTCCGTGCTTTTCTCCTAGCTTCTCATGGTTGTTGGCTGCATTGGTTTGAATGTTTGTTCCCTCCAAAACTCATGGAAAAACTTAATCCCCAAGGTGGAAGTATAGAGAGGTGCAGCCTTAAGGAGGTAATTGGTCATAAGGGCTCTGCCTTCATGAATGAATTAATCTGTTCAAGGATTAATGTGTTAATGGGTTAATGTATTAATGGGTTTTCAAGAGAATGGAACTGGTGGCATTATAAAAAGAGGAATAGAGACTTGAGCAAGCACATAAGCATGTTTGGCCCCCTCACCATATGATGTCCTGAGCTGTAGGACTCTACAGAGAATCCCCACCAGCAAGAAGGCTCTCACAAGATGCAGTCCCGCAACCTTCTATTTATTTTTTCTTTTTTTGAGACAGAGTCCCCGTCCATCACCCAGGCTGGAGTGCAGTGACCTAATGTCATCTCACTGCAACCTCTACCTCCTGGGTTCAAGCAATTCTCCTGCCTCAACCTCTTGAGTATCTGGGATTATAGGCGCATGCCATCATGCCTGGCTAATTTTTGTAGTTTTAGTAGAGACAGGGTTTCACCATGTTGGCCAGGCTGATCTCGAACTCCATCCTCAGGTGATCTGCCCACCTCAGTCTCCCAAAGTTCTGGGGTAACAGGCATGAGCCACAGCACCCAGCCCGTACATTTAAGCCTCCATATATATTTTTTCTTTCTTTTCTTTTTTTTTTTTAACTTTAAGTTCTGGAGTACATGTGCAGAATGTGCAGTTTTGCTGCATATGTATACATGCCATGATGGTTTACTGCACCCATCAACCCATCACCTGCATTAGGTATTTCTACTAATGCTATCCCTCCCCTAGCCCCTTTTTGCTGTGCAGAAGCTCTTTAGTTTAATTAGGTCCCATTTGTCAATTTTGGCTTTTGTTACCATTGCTTTTGGTGTTTTAGACATGAAGTCTTTGTCGATGCCTATGTCCTAAGTGGTATTTCCTAGGTTTTCTTCTAGGATTTTTATGGTTTTCGGTCTTTCATTTAAGTCTTTAATCCATCTTGAGTTGATTTTTGTATAAGGTGTAAGGGGTCCAGTTTCAGTTTTCTGCTTATGGCTAGCCAGTTTTTCCAACACCACTTATCAAATAGGGAATCTTTTCCCCATTGCTTGTTTGTGTCAGTTTTGTCAAAGATCTGATGGTTGTAGATGTGTGGTGTTATTTCCGAGGCCTCTGTTCTGTTGCATTGGTCTATATATCTGTTTTGGTGCCAGAACCATGCTGTTTTGGTTACTGTAGCCTTGTAGTATAGTTTGAAGTCAGGTAGCATGCTGCCTCCAGCTTTGTTCTTTTTGCTTTGGATTGTTTTGGTTATGCAGGCTCTTTCTTGGTTCCATATGAAGTTTAAAGTAGTTTTTTTCCAATTCTGTGAAGAGAGTCAGTGGTAGCTTGATGGAGATAGCATTGAATCTATAAATTACTTTGGGCAGTGTAAACATATTCAAATAGGAATAGAAGAAGTCAAATTATCTGTTTGCAGATGACATGATTGTATATTTAGAAAACTCTATCATCTCAGCCCACAATCTCCTTAAGCTGATAAGCAACTTCAGCAAAGTCTCAGGATACAAAATCAAAGTGCAAAAATAACAAGCATTCCTATACACCAATAACAGACAAACAGAGAGCCAAATCATGAATGAACTCCCATTCACAATTGCTACTAAGAGAATAAAATACTTACGAATACAACTTACAGGGTATTGGGAACAGGCCCCCCCAAAATCTGGCCATAAACTGGCTGCAAAACTGGCCATAAACAAAATCTCTGCAGCACTGTGACATGTTCATGATGGCCATAACACCCAGCTGGTAGTGCCGCAGTAGATTTGAAAGAGATCAAATGAAAAAAACTAAAAGGCAGAAATGAAGTCCACAGGCAAGCAGCCCGGGCGGCGCCCTGACAGCCTGGGCGGCGCCCTCAGCCTAGTTAAAGATCGACCCCGGACCCAACCGATTAGGTTAATTAGGTTATCTATAGACTCCGGACATTGTAAGGACAAACGTTGTGAAAGTCTCTGTCCTGCTCTAATTACTGGTATCTGCCACATATCTTAGTCCTGGGCCCAGTACAAACACAATCCTCTATTTTGTCCCAACTTCCTGAGCCCAACACAAACACATCCCCCCCCACACACATCTCAGAAACACCACCTAGAGAGCCCCTGATAAGATCACAACCGTTTGTAGTTTTACTAAAAGCGCGGGAACAAATGGAAAACTGTTAATTGTATTAACCAATTACCAGTTGTAATGCTGCAACCAAAAGAATTCCTTTGTACCTCTGTAACCTTGCATATCCTGTATGCATCGGGCTATAAAGAGTGGCCACATGCATCATTCGGGGCCCTCTTGTATGTTGTAAAACAGAGGGACCAAGTTCGAACTTGCATTAAAGATCCTTGCCGCTTGGCTTTGACTCTGGATTCTGGTGGACTTCTTCGGGGAATAAAGGGTCTGGGCATAACAGATTTATGCTGCACAAAAGCTGTGAGCCTTCTGCCTGGAGAACCCCCACAAAAGGTCCTAACAGGAGTCTCTGGACCCTTGCCAGTGGGGACAATAGGATTACTTTTAGGAAGGTCTAGTTTAAGTTTAAAAGGGGTCTAGTTTAAGTTTAAAAGGGGTACAAATACATTAAAGAGTCATTGATTCAGATTACAATGGGGGAATTCAAATTGTTATATCTACTTCTGTTCCCTGGAAAGCAGAGCCAGGAGAGCGCACAGTACAGCTTCTGATTGTGCCGTATGTGGGAATGGGAAAAAATGAAATTAAATGAACAGGAGGATTTAGAAGCACAAATAAACAAGGCAAAGCAGCTTATTGGGTAAATCAAATTACTGATAAACATCCTACCTGTGAAATAACTATTCAGGGAAAGAAATTTAAAGGCTTGGTAGATACAATCATTTGTCTACAGCACTGACCGTCCGCACTGCCAATTCAACCTGCTCAATTAAATATTGTTGGAGTTGGTAAAGCCCCTGAAGTATGTCAAAGTAGTTATATTTTGCATTGTGAAGGGCCATGGACAATCTGGGACTATTCAACCAATTATAACTTCTGTACCTATAAATTTATGGGGAGATTTATTACAACAATGGAGAGCACAAGTTCTAATTCCAGAGCAATTATATGGCCCTCAAAGTCCACATACAATGCATGAAACGGGATATGTCCCTGGTATGGGACTAGAAAACAATTTGCAAGGTTTGAAAAAAATCACTTCAAGTGGAAAGACAAAGTTCCCGCCAAAGATTAGGATATCATTTTTGATGGCGGCCATGGTCAAGCCTCCAGAACCTATGCCTTTAAAATGGTTAACAGATAAGCCAATTTGGATAGAACAAAGACTGCTAAGTAAAGAGAAACTGAAGGCTTCAGAGAAATCAGTTACTGAACAATTAGAAAACGGGCACATAGCTCCAACATTTTCTCCTTGGAATTCTCCAGAGCCATCAATTCAGTTATACAACCTATGGAAGCATTACAGCCAGGATTGCCTTCTCCTGCTATAATTCCAGAAAATTAGCCTTTAATAGTCATAGATTTAAAAGACTGTTTCTTTACTATCCCCTTAGCTGAGCAAGACTATGAACCGTTTGCATTTACAATTCCTGCAGTAAACAACCTGCAGCCTGCTAAGTGTTTCATTGTTTTACAGATGGGTCTAGTAATGGTAAAGCTTCTTATTCTGGATAAAAAGGTAAAGTTTTTCAGACGCCCTATACTTCAGCTCAAAAAGCAGAGCTTGTGGCTGTAATTGAGCTACTGACTGCTTTTGATATGCCTATTAATGTGATTTCTGATTCTTCATACGTGGCTCATTCAACACAGTTAATTAAAAATGCTCAGTTACAATTTCACACAGATGAAAAACTGATAACAAAAACAAAAAAAGGGGAGAAATAGAGATTACGGAACAGCCCATACACAGTTAAATCTAGCATTAACTTTAAATTTTTTGAGCCTGCCCAAAAGCCAGATGTTAGCAGGAGCTGAACAGCATCTACAGAAACCAGCCGCAAAGACAGAAGCAGAACAACCGGTTTGGTGGAGAGATCCAATAACAAAAAGTTGGGAAATAAGTAATAACTTGGGGTAGAAGTTATGCTTGTGTTTCTCTAGACCAAAATCAACAGTCGATTTGGATACCATCAAGACACCTGAAACCTTATCATGAGCCAGATTCCGGGAGGATCCCAAGGACCCCTCAGTTGCAGCCATGTTGAGACTGACACTGAGAAGGACACCAGCTGTCACAAGCCGCACCCATCAAACACAGCCACCCATCTGGGGACAGATCAAGAAACTGTCACAGATAGCAGAAGAAAACCTGAGGAAAGCGGGACAGCCAGTCACAATGAGTAATTTAATGATAGCTATGATAGCAATGATCACCATTGCTGTGAGTATTCCTTCACCAAGGGCTGACACAGAGAACAATTATACTTATTGGGCATATTTATCAATCTTGGCTGGAAATAATGCCTAGATGTAATCACTCTATGACATTGTTACATATGCTTTCTGATCTCAGTATTTACCATAATAAATCTGCTCCTATAATTGAGGCATACCACCTTCAAAAAACTATTTGTAAACAAAATTGAACATGGCCAGAAAAAGTGAATGCACTTGTTTAGGAAGATTGCATTGCAGAACAGGTAGAGGTGCTGCGCAGCGATTTCTATGGAATAGTTATTGATTGGTCCCCTCAGGGGACGTTTAGCTTGAATTGAACCTCTCAGTCTGTGTGCCACAGACACACTATGTTCAGATGGTCTGAAAAAAATGGTCAGATGGTAGAAATGATAAGAAGTATGGCAAAAGTTCCTATTATCTGGAACTGTGGTGGTATAGTGGCACCTCAACCTCAAATGATATGGCTCGTCATAGGAGCTAAACATTGTGGCTTAATAAGATCAAAATTTGGGAAAGAATAAAAAAGCATCAAGAAAGACACTCTACAAACTTATATTTAGATATTGCAAAATTAAAATAACAAATATTTAAAGCATCCCAGGCACACCTGACCTTAATGTCAGGAACTGGAGTGCTTGAAAGAGCTACAGACATATTAGCAAATAGTAATCCATTAAAATGGATAAAAACACTTGGAAGCTCTGTAATTTCAATGATGATTCTGCTTTTAATCTGTGTTGTTTGTCTTTGTATAGTCTGCAGATGCAGATCCTGACTCCTGTGAGAAGTAGCTCACCGTGACAATGCCGCCTTTGCTTTTATCGCTTTGCAAATCAGAGAAGGGGTACATTTTTGGAACAGGCCCCCCAAAATCTGGCCCCAAAACTAGCCATAAACAAAATCTCTGCAGCAGTGTGACATATTTATGATGGCCATAATGCCCACGCTGGAAGGTTGTGGGTTTACCAGAATGAGGGCAAGAAACACCTGGCCTGCCCAGAGCAGAAAACCGCTTAAAGGCGTTCTTAAACCACAAACAATAGCGTGAGTGATCTGTGCCTTAAGGACATGCTCCTGCTGCAGTTAACTAGCCCAACCTATTCTTTTAATTCAGCCCATCCCTTTGTTTCCCATAAGGGATACTTTTAGTTAATTTAATATCTATAGAAACAATGCTAATGACTGGCTTGCTGTTAATAAATAGGTAGGTAAATCTCTGTTCCAGGCTCTCAGCTCTGAAGGCTGTGAGACCCCTGATTTTCCACTTCATACCTCTATATTTCTCTGTGTGTGTCTTTATTCCTCTAGCGCTGCTGGGTTAGGGTCTCCCCGACTGAGCTGGTCTCAGCACAAGGGATGTGAAGGACCTCTTCAAGGAAAACTACAAACCACTGCTCAAAGAAATAAGAGAGGACACAAACAAATGGAAAAACATTCCATGCTCATGGATAGGAAGAATCAATATTGTGAAAATAGCCTCCATATTTTAAGAAATTAATTCTTTTTTTTAAATAAATTATCTAGTTTCCAATATTTTTATAAGCAACAGAAAATGGACTAAGATATTGGCAGCCCTTGGTGTTCCTTGGCTTGTAGATGTATCACTCCAGTTTCTCCCTCTGTCATTACATGGTGTTATCCCTGTGCATCTCTGTCTCTATGTCTATTCTCTTCTTATAAGAACGCCATTTATATTAAATTAAGAGCCTACCTTACTCTAGTAGAACCTAATCTCAACTTAATTACATCTGCAATAACCCTATTTACAAAAAAGGAACATTCTGGTACTGAGAATTAAGACTTTGACATATCTTTTGGGGGGACACTATTGAACCTGTAACAACTGGTTATAGCCTATGCTGGCAGATCTAATTTGCTAGCAAAAATTTACAACAATTAAAAATTATTGCAATTTCTGACCAGAAAAATGCACCCCTGCTTCTGCAGGATATATTTATGATGGCTTTCTCTGCCTTTGTTTTTCATCAAAAAAAAGTCTCCAAGTCTGAATCTCATGCATACTAATGAGATTCAATTGTGTTGTTTGTTTGCCATAACTGCAAATTGTTTCACATTTGTACCATTAGCAGATTTATATTTTATTTAATACATACTTATATTCCTATTTATTATAAGACATTGTTTTAGGAAAAATAAAAAACTTACATAGTTTGGATATTTGTCCCCTCCAAATCTCACATCTAAATTGATCTCCAGTGTTGTAGGTGGGGCCTAGTGTAAGGTGTTTGGGTCACAGGGCAAATCCCTCATGAATGGTTTAGTCTCATCTCAGTGGTAATGAGTGAGTTCTCCTCAGTTCTAATAGTTCCCAGAGATCTAGTTAAAAGTCTGCCACCTCCCTCCCTATTATTTTCCATTCTCTCTTACTTTCCACCATGCGATCTCTACATGCCAGCTCCCCTTCAACTTCTATCCTGAGTCGAAGCTTCCAGAAGCTCCCACTAGAAGCAGATGCTGATGCCATCCTTCTTGTACAGCCTGCAGAACTGTGAACCAAATAAACCTTTCTTCTTCATAAGGTATACAGCCTCAAGTATTCCTTTCGAGCTACACGAACAGGCTAGACCACTAAATTTCAAAGTACTTACTGTAATAAATTTCCAAAAAGAAAAAAAGTATAAATGAAGCATCATAGATTTGAATAGAGGCAAGAATGATAGCAGCTGACAGAATGAGGAAAGGCTTCCGAGAAAATATGGTTTTAAGTTTAGATCTTAAAGGATAAGAGCAGTAAATGCTTACCAGAAAACTGAATTTGGTGGAAGGTTGTATATCTTTGTCCCCCAAATTTTGACATTCTGTGATTTCATTTTCTCACAAATATGAAAATAGCTTATAATGGACAACATTTCAAGCAGAAGGAAATTAAATTATAAATAATTAAAGGACAAGGAGAGTATGTCTCAATGCGGTTGGAGTATGACTAAGGAAACTAACTGGAGATAACACTGGAATGTTGGCCCAGTGTATGACTCAGGCTAGTTCCCAGCAGTCACAGCCCAAACTCCTGATTTCAGGATCAACCTTGATCAGAAACAGAGAACATATAAACCTTCTTAGTCAACAATCTTGGGTTAAGTTTCAATTCACCTTTGCAGCAAGTTTCTGGCTGGTCCCTAAGCATTAGTCATGTCATTTGTATCAATCTATAAAAATATAAAAGGGCACTGTGGGGACTGGGCATTTCTATGCATTACCAGAGGAAGTTTGAATAGTAGTGGCATTTTGAAGAGCAATCTGATGCCACTTATTAGAAATTAAAATATATAAATTATTTAGGCAGAATTAATCTATTAAAAATCTATCCTAAAAGTGTTAAGGAGAGAGTAGATAAAGATCTCTCTCTTTATCTGCAAGGATCTGCCTCTGTTTTAGTGCAAGGATATTTATCGTAGCATTGTTAACAGTGAAAAAAGAAAAGAGAAAACAACAACAAAGTGAACACCACCATCAACAGAGGAACAATTGAATTAAACAACATTTATAAATAACTTAATTCAGCATGAGTGCCATGTTGCTGTTTCATCCATTTGAGCTAATCTGATCTCATGTTCTCTCTCTAAAGGAGTATTCTATTATGATAATTAATAGTATTCTCTCAGTTTTCCTTTAGAAAAGATGTCGAGTACATATATTCTATCATTATTTTTGAGTATCTTGACTAAGCTTCATGGAAACCATTCACTTTATTCTTTACAAATTTATTTTTTGGAGGAAAATACATTTATTATAGGTAATCTAGAAAATGACATAAGCAAAATCTTACCCAGTAATTAATATTATACATCCTTCAATCTGTATTCTCGCAGTATTTTTTCCCATGAAAAACATTTTTCACCAAAATGATATCAGATTGAACAAAATGTGCTGTTGGATGGTGAATTAGTTTCTTATTTTTTCTGTAACAAATCTATTTAGTGGTTTAAGACAAGATCAATTTATAATTCTACAATTCTGGAAGTCAGAAGTCCCAAATGAGTTTCACTCGACTGAAATTAAGTTGTCAGCACGGCCATGTTCCCTCTGGAAGCTCTAAGGATGACTCTGCTTGCTTGTCTTTTCTATCTTCTAGAGATGGCCTGGATTCCTTGGCTCCTGGCCTCTTCCTCTGTCTGCAAAATGAATAGATTTTAGCTGCTCTTGCCACAAAAAATTAATTAATTGAAGTATAATTATGTGAGATTATGTATATGTTAATTTGCCTCACTATAGTGATAATTTTACTATCTATATGTATCCCATAACATCATGTTGTATACATGTTGTCGTATTTGTTGTATAACAAATAAATATACACAATAAAATTTATTTTAAAAACCGAAACAAGAACCTGGTAGATTAACATGTTTAAATCTCTCTCTGACTCTGACCCCTTCTTCTTTCATTATGTCTACTTTTCCGACTCTGAAACTTCTCTCTCCCTCTAAGAAGAACCCTTATAACTATATTGGGGTCACCAGATAATTCACAATAATATTCATACATCAAGATTGTTAATTTAGTCACATCTGAAAAATCCTTTTTGCCATGTCAGGTAACATATTTACAGGTTTCTGAAGTTAAGATGTGGACATCCTTAAGGGGCCATTATTCTGTGGACCACCAATAGGCTCTCCAGAAGCCAATGCTCAGATGGAGTTTGGGATGCAAGGTGTTTTTCAGGGCTTAATCTGTGGAAGGGAAAGAAAATACACATTTGGGTAGAGAAAGAAGTCAAACTTTGTCAGGCCTAACAAAGTCTCTGCCAGCCCAACAAGGAGCTCTACAGCAATTGCTACCCTTAGAGTATCCTAGGTCAGCCCCAAATAGTTAAGCATTTACACCCTGACCTGTATCAATCACTGAGTGATCCAGGGAGTAAAATCAGGCAAAGCAGCTCTCTGTAGCTGAGGCAGACCATGAAGAAAATGACAGCGGGAAGCTGTCTGCTCACCATACTTGCTATAGCTGGGCAGCAAGTCTAATCCTTGAAGAGAGAATGTGTGTGGCACATCCTCGGCTCACCTACATGATATATTTATAATGTATCTACAGATTACTCTTTTATAACTTGATTCCTTCATTAAATATACTTTAAACATTTTCTAAATAATTGCATATTTCTTAATGTCTAACTAATACCAAGGTACCTGTAAAAGATACCTTGCGGTTCAACATTTGGGGCATTGCCATTTTTTTACTCTTATAAACAATGTAGCCAGGAACTATAAATTATATCATAAAACTATATTCACTTAATATTCATCTTAGATTTGCACATTCTTGTCTATCCAGAGTGATAATCACCTTTTTTCCATTCCCCTGTAACAATCAGATCATATTGGAATAAGAAATGGTAAATCTTTTAAATCTAAACTTCTACAATTTATCTTCCAGAAGTTGTATTTTAGGACAGGATATTGTTTTTCTGGCATGAAGATCTAAAGTTTTCCTTATTAATATACTTTATCCTTTTTAATATCAATAGTAGGAAATCTTGTCAAAGTTTGTAAAAGCTACACATCAATTTTAAAAGTAAAAATCTAGAGTAGATACGAAGTTCTTCACTCATGAACAACCAGCCTCCTCATCTCAGGTACACTGGTCCTCTGCCCCTCAGCAGTCCCATTCTGTCTATCCCATTGTCACACACTTTCACTTTATTCTCATTGAGATACAAAGTTCTGCTCTCCCACTTATAGAGCTTTAAGCCAGGAACAGAGATAATACCTTTAAACAATAACTACCAGTGAGACTTCTACATTCTCTTTACATGAAGCCAATCCTGGGTGCACATTTATGTAAATCAAGAAAAGTCATGAATTGTCCAAACACAGAGAAAGAACATTGGGAGATTAACAAACCCCATTCCTCTCTGGACCAAAATATTAGTCATTTTAGTAGTCATTCCTACTTATTTTACTGGCAAATGTCTTTATCCACATATACTAAGAGAACTGGGCCATGTTTGAGAACAAATTCATACCAAATAGTGGAAAACTTTGATAGTATTTTAAACTATGAATCTATTTTTTCATAGATACATTAACAATTTTCCAGAACAAGGAAGTAAAATTGCATTGAGAGGAATAACTTTATATATTCTTAAATACATCCCACACATAATTGCTCAGTACAGAATGTTTCTCTTATGCCTATTCCTTCCACTGTTAAAAGAATACCAACTTTCAAAATTTAATTGGCTACTAAACTATCACGTCACAGATTAATCACATGTAAATTTAACATATCATATAAAGAAATACTCGGGGAAAATAGTTATAGTATTAAATGCCCAGTGAAAATGCATTAAAATAATTTTGAGTTTGATGGAAAAAAATCTCATATACCCAAAGTATCCTACTTCATTCAAAAAGTCAAAATGAAATATTCCCGTGGACATACAAAAGTTATATGATAAAAATGATTTGTTATATAACTAGGAATAGTTTATTACTAATATGAGTCCATCTTTGCCAGAATTTGTCAGCAAGTTGGTATTTGCATATCTGAGCATGTACTTTTTGTTTTCTCTTCCAAGGTAAGGAGTGTTACATCTGAATATAGAGCAATCACTATGAAAAATTGTTGATGAAAAAATGTCAATAAGCTAGTGTTCACTTTTATATCAGGGTGTTGGGTGGAGATTAAATAAATTGAATTAAGTCTGATCTGACAGTTGGATGATAGCACTGAGTTAATTAGTGTAGCACTAAATGAAAGGAAAAGATAATTGGGCACCAAACCAAGATATCCCATTTTAAACAGATTATATATCTGGTTTTTAAAGTATGTAAAGGAAATAACAAGCTCCATATGATTTCTCATCTATCCCATAAATTAAGACATTAGCAGTAAAGAGAGTTAAAAGAACCACAAGCAGCAGTGAGACTGTGGATCACTTAGCACTACTATTCGGGTGTGCTGGTTAATATTGAGTGTTGACTTGATTGGATTAAAGGATGGAAAGTATTGTTCCTGGGTGTGTCCCCTCCCCTCCCCTCCCCTTTCTTTCCCTTTCTATCATGTCACGGTCCCTCCAAATATATTTTTAATTTTTTTTTTTAGCTCTTCCTGTTCTACACGTGTTACTTCTGAAGTTGTAGAAGACTTGGCCTTCTGTGATACTTATATCTTACCCTCTGACTCCCTTTACCTCTGGCCATAATAGGGAAAAATCAGAGTAAAAAAAGAAAAAAAGTTGCAGGCAGAAAAATGCTTTTAAACACATAAGCCTGGCAAGGAAATAAAGGATGTAAAGTCAAAAGGGTGAAAATGAAAGACTGGGGACAAATTAGAATGTAGTGGATGTAATGATTAATATTTGCTCTCAAAGACAGTTCCCAAGAACAGTACAAGGATGTTCATGACCATTTATGTCAAGTGCCAACTGTGCTTTAGAAGGGAACCAGGCAGCTTAAAAGGATCCTTTCCCTTGGAATGTCATTGTCCAGTGTAACCCCATCTGCCTGAACAACTCCTATGCAGTCCTCAACTCTTTCCAGTTGCCTCTCTCATATCACCTACTTCTTTCTTTGATAACAGTTGCCGCCATCTATAATTACTATATTTTATTTATTTGTGATATGTTTATTGTCTTTTTTTCTTATTAGAATGTATGCCACATGATGCTAGGAGCCTCTGTGTTTTACAACTTATGGCTAGTGCTGAGCATGGTACATGGCACAAAACTGAATGAATTCAAGACATAATTCAAGCACCATATCTTTTCTTGCATGTTTGTTTTATATCTTAGCTTCTTTCTCACTATAATAATGGCACCTTCCATATACAATTGTATTTTATTCTGCATTAATAAACTCACTTGTTTTCTTTTCACTTTTAATAAAACATGAGCCCCCTGAAGGTTGGGTCATGTCTTATTCCTCTTTGGAAATGCAGACCTCTCAGTACTACTCAGTATATAGTTCTGTGAATACATGAACATTTTGAGAAAGCATAATTAGCCTCCCAAAACCATCTTGAGCAAATGAGAAAATTTATATTTCACAAGTTATTAAATATAAAAAATACACTTCTTTATAATTCAGAGAGCAGAAAGGCGATTATCTACTTATGGAAATAGATTACAATGTAAATATGCATTTTCTCTTCACCTGTACATTCCATAGTCTATTTTAATCATTTCATTCACTAAAAATTAACTGTTAAATATAGGAAATGCAAAGCTATGATACCTTTCCAGAGTATCTCTTCAGTAATTGCTGATTGGCTTCACCAGTCCTTCACTTTCTTCAACTCATCTAATATTTCAGTACATATTACGAATTGTGACTTTCTCTATGATACTTAAAATTTCAGAAAGATCAGAGGCTTCTCAATGACAAATATGAATTTGAAGAAAAAAGTCACTTTCCACCTTTTGCAAATTTTTGACTTGGTAAGATGTCCTACATTTCATTGAAGTTGAAAGAGATACTTAGGCTACAGCAAAGTAGACATTTTCTTTTCTAATAGAAATACAGTACTCTGATTAAGAAAAGTTAATATTTTTCTTCATTGTTGCTACCTTTTGTCTTTTGGTTGAACACTTTCTTAAATGTAATTTGCTATAAAAGATATAAAATATATATGCTTTAGATATCTTAAAAGAAAAGTGATATTATTGGGTAACCAACATCCCAGCTTGCCTGGGACTGAGGGTTTTCCTGGGATATAAGGCACTCACTGATAAAACTAGGCAAATCAGGATGGTTGCTTACCCTAGGCCAATACAACATCATTTTTTTTTATTTTTAAACTTAAACTGTATATGTGTTAGAAAGTTTCTAGAATTTTATAAGATGCATCTCTAAGGTAAAGTTAAAGAGAGGAAGGTAACTCACTTTAGTTTGAAAGGTTGACATTTTTATGCTTTACTTTCACCCCAAGATGATGATTATTATTTATTTATAATAGTTGTAAGGGTATATGCCACTTACAAACACATAAAAGACAAAGCTCCTGTGGGGGTTCCCATCTAACCCAATATGCAATACAACACATAATAGCAAAACAGGAGGTTATAAAAGGGGTGGAAAAAATCGATACTGGAAGGCTTAGTGAAAGAAATGTGTTCTAAACTTTCAAGGAGAGATGTCAAAGAATAAAAGGAAGTATGTTCCAGTAAGACTAATTTGGTTTTAAACATTTTAAGAATTACACATGCATAAGTAATAGGAAAATGAATTTCTGTATCTGTTCTCCTGTTATACTGTATCTTCGCTGTGAGTTTTTTCTTATTTACCATTATGCAATGACCCTCTATATCCTTAATACTGTAATGTTTTCTGCTTAAACAGTTCTCACTGAGAGTTATATACTTACTCCAGCTTCTTGTTGTTAATATTTGTCAGGTACATCATTTGTCTTCCTGTTAATTTTAAATTGAACATGTCACTATGTTTTAGATACTGCCTTTTAGATAGTGTCTTTTAAAACAGCATATAGCTGAAAATTCATAATCGAATCATAGAATTTCCATGTTTTAATTGTTAGGTTGATTCTATTTTCTCTTACTGTGATTCTTAGCATTTTATTTCTTCCACCTTACGTTTAGGTTTTACGTTCTTTTGTTTTTGCTATTGTCTATTGAATTCAAATGTCTTTATTCTATTTTTCCCCTCTAAATTATTGGAAGTTTCACATTGTGTTTCTAGCTTTTTTAGTGGTTTCCTGAAATTTCTAATACGTATAATCAAATCTGACAATGTCTAATATTAATTTATATCTTTATACCCCTATGTCTTAAAGGAAAAGTAACTTACAAACCTCTTTCATGTAATTCATTTCTAATACTTAAATTGTTTTGTTTTCAAACCATACACGGTCATTATTTGTAATTTTATTTCATGTTTGCCACATATTTACCAATACTCATTCTTACCATCCGTTTATGGATCCAGTTCCTACCTTCTGAGTACAGATTTCTTCTTCCTACATTAAATCCTTCATTGTAATTTAAGTGACTTTTTAAAATCCAACAAACAAAAAGCTCTATTTGAATATATCTTCTCTTCCCCCTCACTCTTGAAGAATTATTTAACAGTGTATAGAACTCTTGATCTCCTATATGCTCTAAGCATTTTGAATGTATCATTTTTTCTTTATTTTCTGACTTTTCTAGTTGATTTTGACATATATGCTACAGTCCAAATATTATTTCTCTGTTGTTAATCTCTCTCTCCACTTCTCTTTCTCTCTCTGCCTTTTCCTCCTTCCCTCCCTTTCTCACTCTGTTTCTCTCTCATTCTTTTCTCCTTTCTCCTGGCTATCTTATCCCTCTTATTTGTCTTTAAGATAAGACAAACAAAAAAACTGTCATCAGTTTTAATTAAATACAATTGGTACAAATTTATTTTTAATTATCCTGATTGGAAATTGTTTTGCTTATAGGCTATTAAGAATTCTTACTTTTCATCAATCTGGAAAAGCTTTCAATTATTATCATTTCAAATATTGTCCCTTTCCTATGCTATATTGACAACTTCTATGAATATGTATATTGGATTTTCTCTTCTATCTTCCATGTCACTTAGTCTCTCTCTCACATCTTTAATCTTCATATCTCTCAGGACTACATTCTGGGAAATTTCACCAGCCAACCAATTCAGCATTCTCTCTTTAGCTTTATTTTTATCTTAAGAACCATAGAATAAGTGTGATGTGGTGCTGAGAAAAATGTACATTCTGTTGATTTGGGGTGGAGGGTTCTGTAGATGTCTATTAGGTCTACTTGGTGCAGAGCTGAGTTTAAGTCCTGGATATCATTGTTAACCTCCTGTCTCATTGATCTGTATAATATTGACAGAGGAGTGTTAAAGTCTCCCATTATTATTGCGTGGGAGTCTAAGTCTGCTTGTAGTTCTCTAAGGACTTGCTTTATGAATCTGGGTGCTTCTGTATTGGGTGCATATATATATTTAGGATAGTTAGCTCTTCTTGTTGAATTGATCCCTTTACCATTATGTAAGGGCTTTCTTTGTCTCTTTTGATGTTTGTTGGTTTAAAGTCTGTTTTATCAGAGACTAGGATTGCAACCCCTGCTTTTTTTTTTTTGCTTTTTATTGCTTGGTAGATGTTCCTCCATCTCTTTATTTTGAGCCTATCTGTGTTTTTGCATGTGAGATGGGTCTCCTGAATACAGCACACTGATGGGTCTTGACGGTTTATCCAATTTGCCAGTCTGTGTCTTTTCATTGGGGCATTTATACCATTTACATTTAAGGTTAATATTGTTATATGTGAATTTGATCCTGTCATTATGATGTTAGCTGGTTATTTTGCCTGTTATTTGATGCAGTTTCTTCCTAGCATCAATGCTCTTTACAATTTGGCATTTTTTTTTTTTTTTTTTTTTTTTGAGACAGAGTCTCACTCTGTCACCCAGGCTGGAGTGCAGTGGCCGGATCTCAGCTCACTGCTAGCTCCGCCTCCTGGGTTTACACCATTCTCCTGCCTCAGCCTCCCGAGTAGCTGGGACTACAGGCGCCCGCCACCACGCCCAGCTAGTTTTTTTGTATTTTTTTTTTTTTTGTAGAGACGGGGTTTCACCATGTTAGCCAGGATGGTCTTGATCTCCTGATCTCGTGATCCGCCCATCTCGGCCTCCCAAAGTGCTGGGATTACAGGCTTGAGCCACCGCACCCGGCCAATTTGGCATGTTTTTGCAGTGGTTGGTACCGGTTGTTCTTTCCCATGTTTAGTGCTTCCTTCAGGAACTCTTGTAAGGCAGGCCTGGTGGTGACAAAATCTCTCAGCATTTGCTTGTCTATAAAGGAATTTATTTCTCCTTCATTTATGAAGTTTAGCTTGGCTGGATATGAAACTCTGGGTTGAAATTTTTTTTCTTTAAGAATGATGACTATTGGCCCCCTCTCTCTTCTGGATTGTAGAGTTTCTGCTGAGAGTTCTAAAATTGACCACATAATTAGAAGTAAAGCACTCCTCAGCAAATGTAAAAGAAGAGAAATCACAACAAACTATCTCTCAGACCACAGTGCAAACAAATTAGAACTCAGAATTAAGAAACTCACTCAAAACCACACAACTACATGGAAACTGAACAACCTGCTCCTGAATGACTACTGGGTAAATAATGAAATGAAGGCAGAAATAAAGATGTTCTTTGAAACCAATGAGAACAAAAACACAATGTAGCAGAATCTCTGGGACACATTTAAAGCAGTATGTAGAGGGATATTTATAGTACTAACTGCCCACAAGAGAAAGCAGGAAAGATCTAAAATCAACACCATAACAAAACAATTAAAAGAACTGGAGAAGCAAGAGCAAACAAATTCAAAAGCTAGCAGAAGGCAAGAAATAAACAGGATCAGAGCAGAACTGAAGGAGATAGAGACCAAAAACCTTCAAAAAATCAATGAATCCAGGAGCTGGTTTTTTGAAAGGATCAACAAAATAGACTGCTAGCAAGATTAATAAAGAAGAAAAGAGAGAAGAATCAAATAGATGTAATAAAAAATGATAAAGGGAATATCACGACTGATCCCACAGAAATGCAAACTACCATCATAGAATACTATAAACACCTCTACACAAACAAACTAGAAAATCTAGAAGAAATGGATAAATTCCTGGACACACACACCCTCCCAAGACTAAACCAGGGGGAAGTTGAATCTCTGAATAGACTAATAACAGGCTCTGAAATTGAGGCAATAATTTATAGTCTACCAATCAAAAAAAGTCCAGGACCAGACGGATTCACAGCTGAATTCTACCAGAGGTACAAAGAGGAGCTGGTACTATTCCTTCTGAAACTATTCCAATCAATAAAAAAGAGGGGATTCTCCCTAATTTATTTTATGAGGCCAGCATCAAACACACAATGAAAAAAGAGAATTTTAGACTAATATCGCTGATGAACATCAATGAGAAAATCCTCAATAAAATACTGGCAAACCGAATCCAGCAGCACATCAAAAAGCTTATCCACTATGATCAAGTCGGTTTCATCACTGGGATGCAAGGCTGGTTCAACATATACAAATCAATAAATATAATCCATCACATAAACAGAAACAATGACAAAAACCATATCATTTTCTCAATATATACAGAAAAGGCCTTCAACAAAATTCAATAGCCCTTCATGCTAAAAACTCTCAATAAACTATTTATTGATGGAACATATCTCGAAATAATAAGAGCTATTTATGACAAAACCACAGCCAATATCATATTGAATGGGCAAAAACTGGAAGCCTTTCCTTTGAAAACCGGCACAAGACAAGGATGACTTCTCTCACCACTCCTATTCAACATAATGTTGGAAGTTTTGACCAGGGCACTCAGGCAAAAGAAAGAAATAAAGGCTATTCAAGTAGGAAAAGAGGAAGTCAAATTGTCCCTGTTTGCAGATGACATGATTGTACATTTAGAAAACCCCATCGTCTCAGCCCAAAATCTCCTTAAGCTGAAAAGCAACTTCAGCAAAGTCTCAGGATACAAAATCAATGTGCAAAAATCACAAGCATTCCTATACACCAATAAGAGACAAACAAAGAGCCAAATCATGAGTGAACTCCCATTCACAATTGCTACAAAGAGAATAAAATACCTAGGAATCCAACTTACAAGGGATGTGAAGAACCTCTTCAAGGAGGACTACAAATCACTACTCAACGAAATAAAAGAGGACACAAACAAATGGAAGAACATTCCATGCTCATGGATAGGAAGAATCATTCTTTTTTTTTTTTTTTTTTTTTTTTTGAGGCGGAGTCTCGCTCTGTGGCCCGGACTGGAGTGCAGTGGCCAGATCTCAGCTCACTGCAAGCTCCGCCTCCCGGGTTTATGCCATTCTCCTGCCTCAGCCTCCCGAGTAGCTGGGACTACAGGCGCCCGCCACCTCGCCCGGCTAGTTTTTTTTTTTTTTTGTATTTTTAGTAGAGATGGGGTTTCACCGTGTTAGCCAGGATGGTCTCGATCTCCTGACCTCGTGATCCGCCCGTCTCGGCCTCCCAAAGTGCTGGGATTACAGGCTTGAGCCACCGCGCCCTGCCAAGAATCATTCTTAAGATAATGGCCATACTGCCCAAGGCAATTTATAGATTCAGTGCCATCCCCATCAAGCTACCAATGACTTTTTTCATAGAACTGAAAAAACTACTTTGAACTTCATATGGAACCAAAAAAGAGCCTGCATAGCCAAGACAATCCTAAGCAAAAAGAACAAAGCTGGAGGCATTACACTACCTGACTTCAAACTACCTGATCTTTGACAAACCTGACACAAACAAGAAATGGGTAAAGGATTCCCTATTTAATAAATAGTGCTGGGAAAACTGGCTAGCTATATGTAGAAAGGTGAAACTGGATCCCTTCTTTACACACACAAAAATTAATTCAAGATGAATTAAAGACTTAAATGTTAGACCAAAAACCGTAAAAACTCTAGAAGAAAACCTAGGTGATACTATTAAAGACATAGACACGGGCAAATGCTTCATGTCTAAAACACCAAAAGCAATGGCAACAAAAGTCAAAATAGATAAATGTGATCTAATTAAACTAAAAAGCTTCTGCACAGCAAAATAAATTACCATCAAAGTGAACAGGCAACCTACAGAATGGGAGAAATTTTTGCATTCTATCCATCTGACAAAGGGCTAATACCCAGAATCTACAAAGAACTTAAATTTACAAGAAAAAAAAAAAAAACAAACAACCCATCAAAAAGTGAGCAAAGGATAATGAACAGACACTTCTCAAACAAGACATTTATGCAGCCAACAGAAACATGAAAAAATGCTCATCATCATTGGTCATCAGAGAAATGCAAATCAAAACCAAAATGAGATACCACCTACTGCCAGTTCGAATGGTGATCATTAAAAAGTCAGGATATAACAGATGCTGGAGAGGATGTGGAGAAATAGGAACGCTTTTACACTGTTAGTGGGAATGTAAATTAGTTCAATAGTGTGGCGACTCCACAAAGATCTAGAAGTAGAAATACCATTTGACCCAGCGATCCCATTACTGGGTATATACCCAAAGGATTATAAACTATGCTACTATAAATTATGCTACTATAAAGACATGCACATGTATGTATGTATGTTTTTTGCTGCACTATTCACAGTAGCAAAGACTTGGAACCAACTCAAATGTCCGTCAATGATAGACTGAATTAAGAAAATGTGGCACATATACACTATGGAATACTAGGCAATCATAAAAAAGGATGAGTTCATGTCCTTTTCAAGTACATGGATAAAGCTGGAAACCATCATTCTCAGCAAACTATCACAAGGACAGAAAACCAAACACTGCATGTTCTCACTCATAGGTGGGAATTGAACAATGAGAACACTTGGATACAGGGAGGGGAACATCACACACTGGGACCTGTCAGGGGGTGGGGGGCTGGGGGAGCGATAGCACTAGGA
The DNA here is from genome assembly GCF_007565055.1 of Rhinopithecus roxellana. Lineage (NCBI taxonomy): Eukaryota > Metazoa > Chordata > Mammalia > Primates > Cercopithecidae > Rhinopithecus > Rhinopithecus roxellana. The sequence goes on from NC_044554.1 coordinate 68,483,689, forward strand.
GAAATACCTAATATAAATGATGAGTTGATGGGTGCAGGGAACCAACATGGCACATGTATACCTATGTAACAAACCTGCATGTTGTGCACATGTACCTTAGAACTTAAAGCATAATAATAAAAACAAAGAAAAAGGAAATAATAATAGTAACAAAGAATCATAATTTAGTGTCTGGAATTTATACAGGATGATTATTCAAATCAATCTACTTTCTTTTCATAGTGTCTAATTGTTTCCTTGTGGATTCTGTTCATATGTGACTTTAACTATATTAAGTATACCTATTTTGTTTTGTTTCAGATTTTTCTATTATCTTTTTTATATTTGCTCATTGCGCTTTTGTTAAATCATTTCCTTATAATTGTTTTTATATTTGATTATAATCTTACCTTCCAAAGCAGTTACTTACTCCATATGCATTTTGTGCAGAACAGATAACGGAAACATGTCTCCAGTAGTTTTACATTTATTTTTTCGAAGTGTCTCAGGAGTACCATTGTCCCAGGAACAATTTTTTTAACATCTTTATTGAGATTTAGATTAGGTACTGTACAATTTTCTGATTTAAATTGTGCAATTCTATGGCTTTAGTATATTCACAGAATTCTGCAACCATCACCACAATCTAAGTTTAGAACAGTTTATCACCCCAAAAAGGAAACCTGTGCCATGAAGTCACTCTTCACTCCACCCCTTCCTCCAAGCAACCAATAATCTACTTCCTGTCTCCGGATTTGCCAAATCTGGACATTTTATATAAACAACATCATGAAATATGTGGTCTTTTGTGACTGACTTCTTTCACTCAGCATAATATTTTAAGGCTTATCTGTGTCGTAGCATGCATCATTACTTTATTTTCTTGTATTATCAAATAATATTTCACTGTCTAAATGTACCACATTTTGTTTTTCTTTCATCAGTTGATGAACATCTGGGTTTTTCTGATTTTTGACTGTTATGAATAACGCTGATATGGACATTCATATACAGGTCTTTATGTGGATGTACGTTTTCATATATATGTTAGCATACACCTAGGAGTGGAACTACTGCATCATTTGGTAACTCTGGGCTTAGCAGCGTAGCATTTTGAGGAACTGACTATTTTTTGTGGTTTGTAACATTTTACATTCTCACTAGCAGTGTCTGAGAATTCCAGTTTCTCCACCTCCTCATAAACACTTGTTATGGTCTACATTTTCTATTTTAGCAGTTCTAGTGTGTGTGAAGTGATATTTCATTATGATTTTGATTTGTATTTCCCTAATGGATAATGATGTTGAACATTTTTTATGTGCTTATTGGTCTTCTTTATGTCTTTTCTGGAGATATGTCTATTCAAGTCTTTTACCCATTTTTAAAACATGTGATTTCTTTTGTAATTATTGAGGTGTAGGAATTTATATTCTGGCTACTAGTCCTTCATCAGATAAATGATTGATTTACAAATATTTTCTCACAGCCGATGGGCTGCCTTTCACTGTCTTCATGGTATCATTTGTAGCAACTTTTAAAAAATTTTTGATGTCCAATTTGCCTATAAATTTCTTTTGTCACTGTGCTTTTAGTATCAGATCTAATAAACCATTACCTAGACCAAGTTCATGAAGATTTACTTCTATTTTTTTCTAGAATTTTTACGTTTTCAACTCTTAAATTAGGCCTAGGATGTACTTTGTGTTCACTTTTTGTGTCTGGTTTATGGAAGGAGTCCGACCTCATTTTTTCGCCTGTGGATATTCAGCTTTTACAGCAATATTTGGTGTAAAAACAATCTTTGCTTCTTGTCTTGACACCTGTGTTGGTTAATTTTTTTGTGTCAACTTGGCTTGGCCACAGTGCCCAGATATTTGGTGAAATATTACTCTGGATGTGTTTTGTGAAGACTTTTTTTTTTTTTTTTGGATGAGATTAACATTTAAATTGGCAGACTTTCAGTAAAGGAGATTACCCTCTATAATACGGATCAGTTCTGTAATGTGGGTGGGCCTCATGCAAGCAGTTGTAGACCTTAGTAGAACAAAGACTGACCTCCTCTGAGCAAGAAGGAATCCTGGCAGCAGAGTGCCTTTGGCTTGAAATTTTACTCTTCCCTGGGTCAATAGCCTGCCAGCCTACTCTACATATTTTGGGCTTGCCAAGTGTCCACAATTACATGAGCCAATTCTTTAAAATAAATCTCTCCCTCTTTCTCTCTCCATGTGGGTGTGTGAGAGACAGAGACAGACAGACTGGTATCTGTCATTCCACATATACACACACATTACACATCTTGTTTGGTCTGTTTCTCTGGTGAACCCTGACTAATACAGTACCATTGTCCAAAATAATTTGACTTTAATTATAAGGGTTTAATTCTGGACTTTCAATTCCATTCTACTTACCTATGTGTCCATTTTTATGACTCCAGTACCAATTTTAATGCTTCCATTTCATGATTCACATATATTATACAAGATTCACATATATAAACAAGATCAGACTTCAAACCTATGTATGGCACACTCTTCATTTTGAACTCTCATTAGATATTTCTATTTCTACCAAGAACTGAGCAGAGAGATGACAACTTGACTCATATTAGGTCATTGTAATTTTTTTTATCATCACCAGAGGTGGAAAGTCAGAAGATGCTAACTTTGTGTAGCTGCCTTAGTTCCACCTTTGTTTTTAATTTCTCCTGAAGCCTCATCTTTTGTCTCTGTGTGGACATTATGGCTCAAATTCTTGGGCATTATAGTTTGTTTCTGAATTTGATAATCACCTTCTAGATAAGCAATATCAACTGGTGCTCTTAATTGCGCCTTCTTCATTTTTGACACTACACACACACACACATCCCCTCTCACTTTTAGTTACAATTTATTCATCATTTCTAAGTATGAGAGTAAAGATTTTAGCCACAATCTTCATTAGAAACAGAATTTAAATACATTTGTTTGTTTTTGTTTGACAGCTTCAAAAGTCTGCATTAAAATACAAATACAATTTTAAAAGTTCAATATTAAATATTTACAGTCTTAAGAAAACAGGATATGAGTACTCAAATTTTATTGATATGAATACTCTAAATTTCTTATATATTGAATGAATAAAGCTATTCCACGATTAAATGACATAGTCCTTTTTTTGGAGGTGGGGAAGGGGGGAAGGGTCTCGCTCTATTATCCAGGCTGGAGTGCAGTGGAGCAATCTCGACTCACTGCAACTTCTGCTTCTCCGGGCTCAAGCGATCCTCCAAGTAGCTGGAACTACAGGCGTGTGCCACCACTCCCGGCTAATTTTTGTATTTTTTGTAGAGATAGTGTTTTGCTGTTTTACCCAGGCTGGTCTTGAACTACTGAGCTCAAGAGATCCACCCGCCTCTGCCTCCAAAAGTGCTAGGATTACAGGCATGAGCAACCGTGCCAGGTCTAAATGACATAGTCTTAAGATGGATTTTAGTGATTAAAATAAGTCACTGACCACTTAATAAATTAAACTATTGTATTTAATTTTATTGTTCAGTTACACATTGGATTACATATGTATATGGCTAACCTTAGGGGTTACTTAAATCTTACTACCTCTTTTTCCATAAAAGAAAATATATTCTGAATTCTAAATAACTATTGCCAAATGTATTTTGAAATTTTTAAAAAGCTCATGTCTGTATTCTATATTATATTTAGGGTTCTACCTACTTGAAGATAAAGCCATTTAGACAAACATAAAAGCAGGTTGTATTGCAGTAAGGGAAGCATGCAATTTCTAAATGATTTACCTTCCTCACTGCAACAAAAAATTCATAGACATTTTTAAAGTCTCAGAACAAAAATTCCAGAGAAAATATTAACAATGTTACTTCCAAAATAAGCAGCTATTATAAACTCCTCAACTTCAATTATTAATGCATAGAAATGACACAACAAACCACAGTAATCTTAAGAAACTTTAATTCTTGAGATGGACTATCCACTCCCCATTTCCTAATGAAATGGCTGTAAAATAAACATTTATTTCCCATATTTCTACTTTAAAAGTAAATGGTTTTTTTGAAATATTTCTTTGAAAAGATTGTTAAAATATTAATTAAGAAAATTAGTGTTCTTGTCAAAATGTCATTTTGTTTTTGGGGAGCTTTTCCTATGTTGTATGCTGTTAAATACGTTTCGAGAAGCAATAAATTAGTATTTTAACAACAAATCTTTTCAAAGAAATATTTCAACATAACATTTACTACAAATTGGAGGCTTTCTTACAATATGTTAATGATTTCACATTGCCCAAAAATATCTTCCAGCTACACAGCTTTGATTATCTTCATTTTATCTGATTCTAGAGCTAGCAAGTTTGGTGTCCATAATGAATGTCTACGGTGTTTGTTCAGGGAAGAAGACAGGCAAAAATGAAGACAAATAATGTGCTTAGTATGTATGAATTTTGTAAATATTATTTACTCTATCAATCAGAACAATTGGTAAGCCATGCACCTCATAATTGTAGGTACCACGTTGTATATAACCCTATTTTTCTTAGTTTTGACAGGAAAGTTTCCCAAGAGTGGACGGCTATTGCTACAGGATTATAAAACTTTTTAGAAATTTTATATAACATGTTGAAATTATTTCATATATTTTTGAACTTGTCTATTGGGTGAAAATTGATTTAAATTTTAACATACTTCTAACTTACTAAAACATATATTTGGTTTTGCACAATTCAATAGGTTTGATGTTGTAGATTGAAGCTTTAAACAGTTGCCTTCTCAATAAGATTAACAGCTAATATGGCCTCCCTCAGATGTGTGAGTTTATTTCATAAAGAATTATTTGTCCAGTTGTATTTCCCAGTTGATATGAATCTCATTTCTCATAATTTAATATTTTAACATTTGTATATGTGATGTTAAAATTATTATGCTGATTAACTTTCAAAGAACTTTTTTCTGTAGAAATAATATATTCAGTTTCATATTTAGGCGCAAGTATCAGATTTTTATTTTTAGCATATCTGTTTCAGTAGCCATTCACTTTTGTATCATCCGTTATCTAAAATTTTCCTTTCAATCTTTTGATGTTAAGTAACAACAGTGCCAGAAAATAAATGTAAGGGCTTCTTACTAAAGATATATAAGATCCAAACATTTCTCAATTAGCCACTGAGAAATAAAAAATGGCATTCTCCCCAAAATGACAGGTAAAATCCAAATCTCATGTATTTATATCAGAAATTTTCTGTAAGTTTATGAAGGGGAAAGGTATGAATGTCTCAATTTTTTTATATTTAAGAGATGAAAATTCACAGTGAAAAGTTAAATTTCTAGCCCAGTCCAATAGAGATTTTGAAAATGATGACTTAATTTCTGGGCATCAAGAATTAGAAATTAGTCCTAAAATAATACTTAAATATTTAAAAATAAATTATCAGGACTGCAAGAACAATGTCAGGAACAAATACAACATATAAGTTTTGTCATTATTATATTTAAATTTTCTTTTAAGAGGAATAAAACCATCTTTTTTTTTTTTTTATCATTTCAGCTTTCCTTTTTCTCTTTCTTTTTTTTTCTTTGAGACAGAATCTCATTCTATCACCCAGGCTGGAGTGCAGTGGCGCAATCTTGGCTCACTGCAAGCTCCGCCTCCCGGGTTCACTCCATTCTCCTGTCTCAGCTTCCAGAGAAGCTGGGACTACAAGCACCTGCCACCATGCCCGGCTAATTTTTTTTTTTTTTTTTTTTTTTTTTTTTTTTTTTTTTTTTTTTTTAGTAGAGAAGAGGTTTCAGCGTGTTGGCCAGGATGGTCTCGATCTCCTGACCTCGTGATCTGCCTGCCTCAGCCTCCCAAAGTCCTGGGATTACAGGTTCAACTTTTATTTTAGACTCATGGGTACACATGGATATGCTGTGTGATGTTGAGGTTTGGGGTAGAGATTCCATTGCCCAGATCACTATCTTACTAAGTGCCCAACTCACTAAGCACAGTACCTAGTAGGTAGTTTTTCGACCCACACCTGCCTTTTTCCCCTACCTCCACAGTGTCTATTGTTCCTATCTTCATGTCCGTTTCTACAGACATCCTCATTTGTGTTACAGTCTACCTAGCAGTTTTTCTAATATATGTGTGTTAACAAAAACATTTTGAAAACCAGTCTGAGATAATGGCTGAACACAGAAAGTGAGAGTAAATGTGACTCCGTTTTCATCTTAAAGTATATTTTTCAGATGATTTACTTTAAATTTCATATGAGCTCTGTATGTGAACAACAGATCGTGAGGGTGTGTTCTTCTCACTAAAGATTTTACTGTGTTTCACAATCTAAGATTCCAATTACCAAATAATAAACGAGCTAGCTTCTGTGGTTGCAAAGATAGCCTTCATGCTGTAAATCAATTCACTAGCTTCTTGTAAACTGCTGTGAAGCCAGACAGCCTGAACAATTTAATACCAAGAGAGGTGTGAATTCCCTCTATCTTAATATATGATTAAGCTCAAAGTATTTAAGTGCTTACAGTTTTATTCCAAAGTAAAAAGGCTCAAATCCAGTTATGGAAATTAAATCACTTTTCATTTCACAATGTCTTTCTTATGCTCTGCTATTTAACTACTACTATTTTAAAAATGGGTTTTCTAGGACTAATATGTGACAAACCAAATTTCTGAGCATAAACATAAAAAGCATTTAATCATACTTCCAAAGGTGTTATCCCTACTAACAATAACATTGACTTGTCTATCGTTACTAACAGTAATACTGAATTTGTAATAAAAGTGTGATGTTGCTGCAGAGTTATACATTGGCATGGAACGGAGATCAAGCTTGGTTATACAGCACTTGTATGGAGTGAGAATTTCTAGGTTCAGATTCCGGCTCTGCTATTTATTATCTAAGACTAATTTTGGACAAATTATGTAACAGTTTCTACCTCAGTTTATTAATCTGTAAATGGGAATAATAATGGCAATACCTCATAGGGCTATGATAAAAGTTAATTGGGTTAGTATTTCTATTTAGAACAGTGCCTGGCATATGTAAATAATATACATATGAGTTGAAAAAATACTTTAATATAAATAATATACATGTGAGCTGAAGAAACACTTTACCTAATAATATACTATAATAATATCTGTATTGAGTAACATTTTGAAATTTGTAATTCCTGCTTTCTTTTTGAATAGTGGATTGTTCTGGAGAATAGCGATTGAAAGTCAACGTCTCATCCAGAGGAAAAATAAAAGACATACTTATTAAATTCATTAATAATACAGAATTGAGAGCACAGCTGATAGTTTCAATAACACATTGATTTTCAAAAAGTTCTGCTAGAAGTAATAAGCTGATTCTAGCCAGATAAAAGTGAATATGAAAAAATAAAATTCCAATATTTAGATTTTTTAAATTGCCAAGTCTAGAATGGAAGAATTTAGTTTAACAAAGGTTCCATGTTCTATGAAATGGCAAGTTCAAAATTAACCAACCATGTTATAGCTGCCCCAAATAACTATAACTTTAGCCTGAATCAATAAATATGTAATGTCAGTTATTTTTTAAAAAGAGTTAGAATGTAATCTGGAAAGGTCTTAATATTAGTAGAATATTAGAAAAGACTAGAGAATATTTTTAAGGTGAGTATTGACTAGCTGAAGTATGTGTGGAAGGTGTCAGGAAAACTGAGTAATAGAAGCCTCAGCAAAGACAGAACTGAAGTGAATTACACAGTTTAGTCTAAAGAAGAGAATACAAAGGTATAGGATAGTTGTCTTCAATAAGCTCTATAAAATTCTTGAAAGGAATTCTGCCTCATTCCTGTTAAGCTTGAAAACAGAAGTAGTTTCAAAATGCTTAAATACCCACTACTTTAACAAATTTTTTGTCTACGAAAAACTTTCTACTTGACATACAAATGACAGATTTCTCTGTTCTCATTCTCATCCTCTTCACAGAAGTAACTAAAACTAACAACTACTTGAAACTGTTGTGTCTTGAAGACCTTTCTCCACTAACCTGCACCTTCAAGGTTTTTTTCTTCATTTTCTCTTTGTCAGGCTCGCCTTCCTTCTTCCATTTCCTTAACTAGGAGTTCAGAAACATTTTTTGTTCTCTCCATTACTCTCTCAATCATAACAGTCTTCTCTATATAATACAACTGGAACTGCACGTAAGCTCCCTCAGGCACCATCTATTGATTATTTCCAAAGGACTACCTTATTCATTTCCTCAGCTCTGTCTTGGCATACCCATCTACAGCCTGGTAACCCAGAGTCTCTGTTATCATCCAAGCCATCTAGAAATACCACTTTCAGGGAAAGGTAGTGTTGGGGAAGTATAATTAAAAACAAAATCCTCTCCCAACCCAGAAAAACACTCCACAAACGTAGAGGAGAAAAAAAAAAGTTTTATTTATTATTGAATAAGCATTAAACCAGAGTGTGGTGTGCATCCCAGGCAATATGCTAAGACATTGTAGACAGAAAGGGGTCTCACCAACATTTATAGAGCCACGCAGTTTCAACCCATTATATATGTGGTTCTGAGATAAACAATTAGTTCTCAGGTAAGAGAATTTGACAGCACCATTTGTTGCACATAAGTTTTGTTAGAGGCATTTGAACCACAGCAACTCCATCCTGAATAGGGCTAGGTAAAATAAGGCCTGTTGGACTGCATTCCCAGACAGTTAAGGCATTCTTAAGTCACAGATGAGATAGGAGGTCAGCACAAGCTACAGGTCATAAAGACCTAGCTGATAAAACAGTTGGCCGTAAAGAAGCTAAATAAGTCTCTTGCTACCTTTAGCCGTGAAGAAGCTGGCTAAAACCAACCAAAACTAAGATGCCAACAAGAGTGACTTCTTGTCCTCACTGCTACACTCCAGTAACATGACAGTTTACAAATGCCATGGTAACATCAAAAATTTACCCTATATGGTCTAAAAGGGAGGCATAAATAATCAATCCCTTGTTTAGCATATTATCAAGAAATAACCATAAAAATGGGCAACCAGCAGCCCTCGCAGTTGCTCTTTGGAGTAGCCATTCTTTTATTCCTTCACTTTCCTAATACACTTGCTTTTGCTTTACTCTACGGCTTCGTCCTGAATTCTTTCTTGCACAAGATCCAACTCTCTTGGAGTCTGGATCCGGACCCCTTTCTGTAACAGTTTATTCTAAATTTAAGTGGGAATTGGGGTGACCATTTGTGTTAGTTAATTAGCTTTGTCCAAAGGAATAATAAACTTCCCATATCATTATGACAGAAGATAGTCATAAGGTGCAAGCATCCATCCAAGTTAGGCTCTAGCTCTCCCACAGAAACTGGGACATAGGGATGCTATCTTCCTTGATGGTCACATTTCCAAGATAAGGCTCTCAGGTTTTTGAAAGAGATCTTCCTGGGTCATGAAGGTAGCAAGAGACTTATTTACGTTTTGGAAGTATTTTTGTACATTTCAAAGTCACAGAGAAAGAGTTTACAATTACAAGTTTCTAAGTGAATTTCTTTTAAAAGAAAAAAAGGTGATGGGGGAGTTTATTCTCTATTTTCAACATGGAGAATTAAGCCTCTTATTTATCTGGATTTCACCTTCAGTAGAAGGGAGGAATTGAAAATGACAAGGGAAAAGGCAAACAATCTTTGCCATGCATCAGCATTCAAATGCAGAAAATACAAGTGGCTAAAGAGAGAAATCAAGGATATTTGTTTTATAACTGCTTATAAATGAGTGATGATGGTACAGCAATCATCCCTCCTTTCATTAAGAAAAGAAATGCAGTATATGTCATTATTTAATTTAAAATTATAGTATCACTTATATCTAATGTAAGTTCAGCCCAATACAATTAGACTTACAAATGAATGTGGGGAAAAAGCACAAATTTCTTCATATTTGCCCAGGCTCCATTATTTATTGTTCCAGAGGGGTAATTAAGAAACTAAAAAGAATTGCACTGGGAACAATTTGCATGAACACATTTTCCAGAATGTGCTCCAAGAAAAAGAAGAATGCATGGTAGGATAAATATAAGAAAAATTACATTTGCCTCCCAGGACTAGAGGTGTACAGGACACATTCCCATGTCAAAGCCTCTGTGAAGGCCAGCATTCAAGAGACCTGTTTAACTGCTGTGAAAATAACAAAGACCATCTAAAAGAGAAGAAACAGAGACTATTTATTTGGATCTTGGTATAGCAAGAGGGTCAGCCATCATCACTTGTATTTAGCAGAGATTTAAAGGCAGGCAGGGGAATTTGAAAGCTGAATCATAGTGAAAAAGTGGAAGGCTTTCAGGTATGCTCTGATTGGAAGATGTTGCCATGGAAAAGCTGAAGGTGTGACAACTAGAAGTGGAGAATCTCATGTGATTGGATCCCAGAATGTATTTGGCTTTTTTGGTTGGCCCTGAGTTGGTAGCAGTGAGAGGTGACAAAGTGCTAGCAGCCCTTGCTCGCTCTGGGCACCTCAGCCTCCACATCTGCTCTGGCCGTGCTGGAGGAGACCTTCAGCCCACCACTGCACTGTGGGAGCCCCTCTCTGCGCTGGCTGAGGCCAGAGCCTGCTCCCTCTGCTTGTGGGGAGGTGTGGAGGGAGAGTCTGGGGCAGGAACTGGGGTGTTTGCGGGCCAGTGCAAGTTCCGTGTGGGCGAGGGCTCGGCCTGCCCCAGCGGCAGGCTGTCACCTTGGCCCCGGCAATGAGGGGCTTAGCACCCAGGCAAGCAGCTGCAGAGGGTGGCCCAGGTCCCCCAGCACTGCTGGCCCGCCCACACCCCACACCACACTCAAATTCTCACCAGGACTCAGCCTGGCTCCCTGCCAAGCAGGGCTCAGGACCTGCAGCCAGCCAGGCCTGAGTCTCCCACTCCACCCCAACCCTCCACCCCATGCCCTCCACCCCCATGCCCTCTACCCCCCACCCCCCTCCACCCCCACTCCCCCACTGCCCACCACCCCCTACAACCTCCACCACCCCCTACCACCCCCCACCACCCCCTACCACCATAGGCTCAGGCACCGCAGGAGCCTCCCCCAGGGGAACTGCCCCCTGCTCCACGGCTCCCTGTACCATCAACTACCCAAGGGCTGAGGAGTGCAGGTGCCTGGCCCAGGACTGGATGGCAGCTCTGCCCGCAGCCCTGGTGTGGGATCCACTAGGCGAAGCCAGCTGGGCTCCTGAGTTGGGTGGGAATTTGGAGAACTTTTATGTCTAGCTGGAGGATTGTAAATGCACCAATCAGTGCTCTGTATCTAGCTAATCTGTGGTGACTTGGAGAATGTTTGTGTCCAGCTAAAGGATTGTAAATGCACTAATCAGCACTGTGTCTAGCTCAAGGTTTGTACCAATCAGCACCCTGTCAAAACGGACCAATCAGCTCTCAGTAAAATGGACCAATCAGCTCTCTGTAAAATGGACGAATCAGCAGGGTGTGGGTGGGGTCAGATAAGGGAAGAAAAGCAGGCTGTGCGAGCAGGTGGTGGCAACGGTCTCAGGTCTCATTGCAGACAGTGGAAGCTGTGTTCTGTCTCTCTTTGGAATAAATCTTGCTGCTGCTCACTTTGGGTCAGTGCTGTCTTTAAGAGCTGTAACATTCACCGCAAAGGTCTGCAGCTTCACTCCTGAAGCCAGGGAGACCATGAACCCACCAGAAGGAAGAAACTCTGGACACATCTGAACATCTGAAGAAACAAAGGCTGAACACACCATCTTTAAGAACTGTAACCACGGCTTCATTCTGGAAGTCAGCGAGACCAAGAACCCACCAATTTCGGACACAGCCCAGTGAAAATGGAGAAGCTGGCAGTTATTGACTTTAGCTGAACAAGTCCTAACCATTCTGGGCTAGTTGCTGCAGAGGTTGTGGGTCAGTGTTCTATAGTCATATATAGTCTAGCCATTGTCCATGTGTATGCTATACTATCTCACTTTTTTTAACCCAACATTCTCAAACTTTATTATGCTGGGCTTTTGTAATGAGATGAAAAACTTTCCAGGTTTCTGTGTACTCTGGAGCAATTTATAATATCAGCAATGGTACATATTTTTTGAAAGTTTAAGAGAACTTCCCTATAAATCTGCAGCTTTCATATTTTCTGAATTATCTTTAAAGACAACATAAGCAAGTTAACTTCAAAGAGCCCAAAAGATATGTAGTGAAAACTAGTCCACCATCTTGCCTCCCCAGAGGCAAACTCTCAAAACAGATTTGTGTGTCGTTACATATACTTATACATCGTATGCACATACACATACAATCCTTGCTTCCTTCTTAGAAAGAATAGCACTTCGCTCTTTTTCAACTTCTTAACATCACTTAGCAGTTGTGCCATATTAACATCTGGAGATAGGTATTTAGGTTTTTCCCAGTCTTTTTGTTTTTACTAAAAAAGGCTTCTGTTAATAGTCTTGTATACATATTGTTGCACGTATGTGTGAGTCCATCAGGTGGTTAAACTCTTGGAAGTGAAATTTCTGGATAAGAGAATTTTAAACATTGAGAGATACGGTCAATTTGCCCTCCAGGGAGATTGTATTAATTTCCATTCCTACCAACAACTTTAAAGTGGGTCTGCTTCCCCATACCCTTGCCAACACAGTCTTCTACTCAATGTTAGACTAACAATAGGTTAAAGATAGTGTCTTCTAAATTATTTAATTTGTATGTTTCTTAGAAACATTAAGCATGTTTTTATGTTACAATACATCTTTACTTCCTGTAATTTAGTCATGATCTTTGTCCCATGTTTTCCTGGGTTACTTGTTTTATAGAGTTGCAAGGATTTATTAAATACAGAATAAATTAGCCCTGTGTATATCAAATGTGTGATCGAATTTCCCTCCAGTTTACTAGGTTTTTTGTTTGTGTTGTTGTGATAGTGGTGATGGTTTCTGGCACTTTTGTATGCAATGACTTCAAATTGTTAAGGTGTCATTATTTATAACTCCTGGGTTATGCCTGAGGAACTTCTTCTTTCAAAGTTTAGTTTATTTTCAGTCTTGAATTTAGTGTGAGTACTTATGTGAATTCATATTTTGCACTTATATCTGGTTTTACCTGAAATTTACTTTGGTGTATAGAGAGAGTTAAGAATCCAGCTTTACTGATTTTCCAGGTAGCTAGGGTCAAAATAAAATCAGGTCAAAATTTTTAAAAATGTTTAAAGTTCGGCCAGACGCGGTGGCTTACGTCTGCAATCCCAGCACTTTGGGAGGCCAAGGCAGGTGGAACACGAGGTCAAGAGTTTGAGCCCATCCTGGCTAACATGGTGAAACCCTGTCTCTACTAAAAATACAAAAAATTAGCCAGGCATGGTGGCAGGCACCTGTAGTCCCAGCTACGCGGGAGGCTGAGGAAGGAGAATGGCATGAACCTGGGAGGTGGAGCTTGCGATGAGCTGAGATCGCACCACTGCACTCCAGGCTGGGCAACAGAGCGAGACTCTGTCTCAAAAAAAAAAAATTTTTTTTTTACAGTTTATTGTTCGTATAAAAGAACAGTTCAAGGATCAGGGAACTACAAACGGAAAGTGATGTGGCCCTGTTCATAACAGTTACAACACAGCTTATTAAGCTAAAAGAAGGAAGTATTTGACCTTTTATGTGATTGGCTGTTATGTGTAAGCATCCTTTTTGAGATAAGTAGAGCTGTTTAAGCTGATTTGTGTGTAACTGATCGGTTTAATTTCACTGACTCACACTGACAAAGGTATAAAACTGACATTTTATGCTTTGTTTATAATTTATAATTGCAGCTAACATTTCAAGAAAATCAGGATGATTTACATGTTGGCTACATGGGTATGGGCAGTTGACCTTGAGGTATATTTAAAGTGTGGCCATGATTTTTATTCATTTTATTTAAACACTAGTCAATTTTTTTCTCCAAACAAATCTGCGTTTATAATCCATAGGCTTGAAATATAGTGTTACATTAGATAATAGTTTATTTGCATTATTTCATGCTTTTACATACATTTAAGGCCATGATCTTTTTCTCTGAAAATATCTCTGTATATTTTTTAGGTCTGAAATATAATAATTATTTCTATATTTCTAGATATTCTGGAATATCTATATTTTCTCTTCTATACAATGCATGCCTCAGGGATTTTTTTTTTTTTTTTTTTTTTTTTTTTTTTTTTTTTTGCTTTTGTTTCTATTTCTGCAATGAATTTCTGGTTTTGTAGCATTGTGATGGAGACCTGTACTTTTTCTGCCTTTTGAAACATGTTTATGTTTTCTTTAGAAACTTTTATATTTGGATGATTTTTATTACTAGCCAATAGTAAAGGTATAGTCTTTGTTTTCAAAATACAGGGCACAGTACATCAGTTAAAGCTACCTTAGTAATCATATAAGCATGTAATTTAGGTTTCCTATTATTACTTATTTTCTACTTGATTGACCTTGGGTGAAAGAGATGAATTAATCCCACACAATACTTCTGTCTTTTCATTTATTTCTCCTTGTATTTCCGTAGCTTTTGCTTCATTAACTTTCTGGTGTCATAAATATTCCTGACTATGAAACTGTCTTTGCAAAAATTGGATCAGTGAGAAAATTCTAACAGCAAACTGAACTAACCCATTCACCATTTTGCATTACTCTCGATTATTCCCAGGCTATTGGTCCAAGCTAACTTTAAAAGACATTTAGGCTATAGTTTAAATGATAATAGGCCTTGCCGCAAAACTCAGAAGCTCATTTTGTGAAGCTAATGGGAGGCCAGCAGGCCAGGGTGAGGAGAAGAGCCTGAGACCTACTAAGACTCAGACATAAATTATTGTCAGCCGTGAATCTGGAGGTTATAAAATATGTAACATCCCCAATTATTTCTTCATATAAAAACATTATTATAGATTGGCCTTTTGAGATATCTGTTCAGGGTCTTTTTTTTTTTTTTTTTTTTGGATGTCTGACACCCATTGCTTCACCTGGACTCACCAACCTTGCTCCCGTGGCCCCACCTAGAAGGCGTTCGAGCCCTCAGGAAGACAGCTTTAAGCTTATGATTTCCTCTCTGTCCCAACCAATCAGCAGTGAGCCTAGCCACCTCTGCCCCTTCCCCCAAACTGCATTTGAAAAATACCTAATATAGGAGCTTTGGAGGAGATAATTTGAGGACAAACTCCATTTCCCACGTGGCATGGCCACTCTCATATCTGTTAAACTCTTTCTCTACTACAATGCTGTGGTCTTCCATTTTCCAGCAGGCAGGAAGAACTCCTCAGGCAGTCACAGCCACTTCATTGCAGACTCCCTAATTTGCCTCTCTGTTTTCATGCTTGCCTCCCTGTGGTCTTTTCTCTACACAACATCACATGTGAAATTTCAATATATGTAGCAGATCACGTTATCCCCCTTGTCAAAAGTGTTCAATGGGTTTTACTATCAAGGAGTAATTTCTTCATGCATATGTCTTAGATTAGGTTTCCTAGAATCAAACTCAGTGACGAAGCTTTGTCAGTGACGAAGGTTTATTGGAGAGTGCATTGGGGAAAACATCTATAAAGAAGTGTGGAAAGCAAGATTAAGTACAGAAATTGTACTGTGACACAATTGAAAAGAAGGCCTGTATCCATTCCATGGGGAACACTGAAGTTAGACTAGCTCTTTGAAGTCATCCCATGGTTTTTCAAGGGCCTTTGTACAATTACATCAACCATTAATTTGATGCTATGGCCTCAGAAAATGGGTAGCACTTTGGGTTAGTCATACCCATTCTTCTAAGGGTCATTCATATGCCATCAGCAGCCAATACTCCTGGCATCTACAGTAATAAATGAATACTTTGGTCACAGCATTCTCTGGAGCAAATACCACATAAAAAGACTTACTATTGGCCCTTGTTTAGACTGGAGACTACAATTTCCTTTCTGTTCCTATCTACCCTGATGCTCTTACCACACTCCAACTGCAGTAGCCGAGTAGTTTCCCCTCAATGCCTTGGCATTAGCTGTAACTTTCACCTGGAAATGTCTTCCAGGAGAGCTTTGGTTGCCTTGCTTTCTCATTTCATTCAGGTCTCTGCTGTGGTATCACTTTTGTGAAAAAATAAAATAAAATAAAATCTCAGGACCACACCTCACTATGCCAGTAGGAAAAAAAATAAATAAATAAGCTAAAAGCTGAGACATGCAAGAAACTGCCTTTCCTTTTGTTCTTAAACAAATAGAATTTACCCAAATGTGGTCTGAGAGGGGGAGGAATGCCAAATATCTCCACAGGTAGCTATTCAGTGTTCACTTTATCTGATGTGAAGTGCTGATTTACTGAGTGGGAGAAAAATACATAACTGACTATTCCTCTACCTGCTTCTTTTATCTTGCAATTTGTGTTAGTCCATTTTCATACTGCTATGAAGAAATATCCAAGATGGGGTAATTTATGAAGAAAATGAGGTTTAATGGACTCACAGTTCCACATGGCTAGGGAGGCCTCACAATCATGGTGGAAGACAAAGGAGGATCAAAGGCACATATTGCATGGTGGGAGGAAAGAGAGTATGTGTTGGGGAACTGCCCTTTATAAAACCATAAGATCTTACTATCATGAGAACAACACAGGAAAACCCACCCCCCATGATACAATTACCTCTCACTGGGTTCCACCCATGGCACATGGGCATTTTAGGAGCTGCAATTCAAAATGAGATTTGGGGAGACACACACAAACAGTATCATTCTGGCCCGCCCCTTCCCAAATCTCATGTCCTCCCATTTCAAAACCAATTATGCCTTTCCAACAATCCACCTAAAGTCTCAACTCATTTCATCATTAACTCAAAAGTTCACAGTCCAAAGTCTCATCTGAGATAAGGCAAGTCCCTTCTGCCTATGAGGCTGTAAAATCAAAAGCAAGTTAGCTACTTCCTACAATGGAGATATAGGTATTGAGTGAATACACCCACTCCAAATGGGAGAAATTGGCCAAAACAAAGGGGCTACAGGCCCCATGAAATTTCAAAATCCAGCAGGAGAGTCAAATCTTAAAGCTCTGAAATAATCTCCTTTGACTCCATGTCTTGCATTCAGGTCATGCTGATGCAAGAAGAGGGTTCCCATGGTCTTGGGTAGCTCTGCCCCTGTGGGTTTTCAGGGTACAGCCACCCTCAAGGCTGCTTCATGAGTTGGCATTGAGTTTCTCTGGTTTTTCCAGGTGCATGGTACAAGCTGTCAGTGGATCTACCATTCTGGGGTCTGGATGATGGTGGCCTCCTTCTCACATCTCCAATAGGCAGCAGTGCCCCAGTGGGGACTCTGTGTGGGGGCCTCTGACCCCACATTTCTCTTTCACACTGCCCTAGCAGAGGTTCTTCATGAGGGATCCACCCCTGAAGCACACCTCTGCCTGGACATCCAGGCTTTTCCATACCTCCTTTGAAATCTAGACAGAGGTTACCAAACCTCAATTCTTCTCTCCACCTGCAGGCCTAACACCACATGTAAGTCACCAAGGCTTGGGGCTTGCACCCTCTGAAGCAACAGCCTGAACTGTACATTGAGCCCTTTCAGCCATGGCTGAGATACATATCCTAAGACTGCATAAAGTAGCAAGGCCCTGGGCCCAGCCTACAGAACCATTTTTTCCTCCTAGGCCTCCAGGCTTGTGATGGGAGGGGCTGTCATGAAGAACTCTAACATGCCCTGGAGACATTTTCCCCATTGTCTTGGCAATTAACATTTGGTTCCCCATTACTTGTGCAGATTTCTCCAACAAGCTTGAATTTCTCCTCAGAAAATGGGTTTTTCTTTTCTATCACAGTGTCAGACTGCAAATTTTCCAAACTTTTATGCTCTGCTTCCCCTTTAAACATAAGTTCCAATTCCAAACCATATCTTTGTGAATGAATAAAACTGAATGCATTTAAGAGCACCAAAGTCACCTCTTGAACACTTTGCTGCTTAGAAATTTCTTCTGCCAGATACCCTAAATCATCTCTCCCAAGTTCAAAGTTCCACAGATCTCTAAAGCAGGGCAAAATGCTACCACTCTCTTTGCTAAAGCACAGCAAGAATCACCTTTGCTCCAGTTCCAGTAAGTTCCTCATCTTCATCTGAGACCACCTCAACCTGGACTTCATTGTCCATATCACTATCAGAATTTTGGTCAAAACCATTCAACAAGTCTCTAGGAAGCTTCAGACTTTACCACATCTTCCTTCCTTGGAGGGTCTTCTTCTGAGCCCTCCAAACTCTTCCAATCTCTACCTGTTACCCAATCCCAAAGTTGCTTCCACATTTTCAGGTATCTTAATAGCAGTACCCTACTCTACTGGTACCAATTTACTGTATTAGTCCATTTTCATACTGCTATGAAGAAATACTTGAAATTGTTAATATATATAGAAAAAGAGGTTTAATGGACTAACAGTTCCACATGGCTGGGGAGGCTTCACAATCATGGTGAAAGGCGAAGGTGGAGCAAAGGCACATCTTACATAGTGGCAGGCAAGACAGTGTGTGCAGGGGAACTGCCCTTTATAAAACCATAAGATCTTGTGAGACTTATCCACTATCATGAGAACAGCATGGGAAAACCCACCCCCATGATTCAATTCTCTCTCCCATTGGGTCCCACCCATGACACCAAGGGATTATGGGATCTACAATTCAATATGATATTTGGGTGGGGAAACAGCCAAACTATATCACAACATGTGGATTCAGTAATGTGATCACACCTCCCTCCTTTCCCTCCAGCCAGCTTTTGCCTTTTAAATATTGAAGCCCTCAAAATCAACTTTGGAAAAAGGCAGAGACCACAGTCTGTTTCAATGATTTTGTGTTCCTTTTCTCCAGGTATGTCTTTAAGCTCAGCAAAATAAATCTCTAAATAGATTGAGATCAGTCTCAGATACTTTTTGGTTTACACTTTCTTATTTGAGTACTTTTATCTAGAAATTCTCCCTCATCCTCTATCTCAATCACTTTCTTGTCTCTTATCTTTGTTTATTTTTCTTTATGTTATTTAACATTTTCACAAAATACATAATGTATTTGTTTGATTACTTATTATTTATCTGTGGCTCACAAGATATGAGATCTATGAGATCAGAGATGGATTATATGTATGGGTTTTTCACTACTTTACATTGTCCAGAAGAAATAAAAAATGAGCGCGTGAATTCTTAGTAGTAAATTTCTCATGGCAAAATGTTCTGAGATGGAAGTTCTGCAGGACTGCTTTCACAAGACACAGGTAACAAAGACTCCACTGATAAAGTATGATGTGGTAAAGAAGCCAGCCAAAACCCATCAAAACCAAGATTGCAATAAAAACAACCTCTTACGGTCCTCACTGCTCATTAAACAGTAATTATAATGCATTAGCTTGTTAAAAGACACTCACTAGTGCCATGACAGTTTACAAATGCCATGGCAACATCTGGAAGCTACCTAATGTAGTCTGAAAGGGGGAGGAACCCTCAGTTCCAGGAATTCCCCACTCTTTTCTGTAAAACTTATGAATAATCTACCCCATATTTAGAGTATGATCAAGAAATAACCACAAAAATAACCAATCAGCACCCCTCAGGGATGTTCTGACTATGGAGTATCTGCCCTTTTATTCCTTTACTTTCTTAATAAACTTGCTTTCACTTTATTCTGTCAGCTGACTCTTGAATTCCTTTCTGCGAGAAATCAAGAAGCCACATGGCCTCCAAGGCTGAACCCTAGTTTTGGGATTTACCCTGTGATAGTTCTTCCTGTGTCTTCTAATTTCTATTTTATGTTTGGTTTCTTATTTTAAATGTTTTTATGAGCTTTTCCCAGCTTTATTGATGTATAATCAATAAATAAAACATTTATTTAAGGTATACAGTGATTATTTGATATATGCAAACACTGTGAAATTGTCACCATAATTAAGTTAATTGACACACCTATAACCTCACATAGTGCTCTTGTGTGTGTGTGGGGGGGGTGAGAATATTTACAATCTACTCTCTAGCAAATTTAAGATATATTATATAGTATTATCAACTATAATCACCATCATTGTACATTAGACTCCCGTAACTTATCCTGCCTAACTAAAACTTTTTTTTTTTGTTTTGTTTTGAGACAGAGTCTCCCTCTGTCACCCAGGCTGGAGTGGAGTGGCACAATCTCAGCTCACTGCAACCTCTACCTCCTGGGTTCAAGCGATTTTCCTGCCTCAGCCTCCTGAGTAGCTGGGATTACAGGCACCTGCCACCACATCCGAGTAATTTTTGTATTTTTAGTAGAGACAGGGTTTTGCCATGTTGACGAGGCTGGTCTTGAACTCCTGATCTCACATGATCTGCCTGCCTCGGCCTCCCTAAGTGCTGGGATTACAGGCATGAGCCACCGCACCCAGTCTAACTAAAACTTTTTACCCTGTAATAAACATCTCCCAATCCTGACTCCGCTTGAGCCCCTGGCATTCTCTTTGATTCTGTAAGTTTGACTTTTAGATTCTACATATCAGTGAGATCATACAGTGATTGTCTGTGTCTGGCTTATTTCATTAAGCATAATGTACTCCAGATTTATCTATGATGTTGCAAATGACAGAATTTTCTTCTCTTTTAAGTCTAACATTTCTTTGTGTGTCTTTGTGCATATATCTCTTTGAAATACTGATTTCATTTCTTTTGGAGACATACACAGCAGTGAAATTTCTGGGTCATATGATACTTCTATTTTTAATTTTCTGAGGAACATCCATAATAGCTTTTCCATAATAACTCTGCCAATTTGCATTCCCACTAACAGTATGCAAGAATTCCTTTTCTCCCACACTTCCTATCTCTTGGTCATTTTGACAATAGCCATCCTAACAGGTGTGAGATGCTTCAAATGTTTTTATTCTTTAGTATGAAATATGTGTTTTCTCATGCTGTATCTTTCTGTAAGTGCTTATGTGGTTTACTTCTCAGAAGATTGAATTTTTATAGTCTCAACTTTTTATAACAATGTTAATTTCCTTTTATTATACAATATTTATTGACTCACCACTACAAGCAATTAGAATATCAGCTTACTTCACTCCCTCTGACTCCAGTTCCTTCCATTTACCACCTAATTTACATGAGTTATTTTATTATTTTTCTAGTAATTATTTTTACCTCGTATATTCTTATGCCACTATTACCTGGTTTAATCAGCATGTTGGTGTCTGCAAACTTTACCACATTTTAAAACTATGAAATCAGGATTTTTATAAACCTCCCTTTTTCTTTTTCCCTCTATCATCTAACATTTGATATTAATAGTGTTATTTCTGCCTTGTCACATAACTTGCTCTGTAACCACAGTTTTCCTAGATATGAAAGTCTTACTTCAACATTTAAATGACATTAGGCTTAACCACAGTCTTTGCATTTATTTCTAAGTTAGTTGAAATGCATCCTCCAGTAATTTCTTGAAGAAGAGTTTGTAGAAATTATCTTGCCTGAATTATTACCTGGCTGAAAATATCTGCTACCTTTAGAGATATTCAAAAATGTAGAATGGTCCAAAATTTTTAGTCACACTTTCTCTACTTGGTCTTCCTAGAATTGCTTTACTTCCTTATTACATTGAAAAATGCTGTAGAGAAGGTTAAAATTAACCTAACAAGTACCTCTTAAGGTGAGTTAATATTTTATTTTATATAGTTTTGGTAGTGTCTATGCCATAAAAATCTTGCTTTAGTTTTAATCATAGGAAATTTCTGTGAAAAGGTCTTAGTATTAATAAATTGGAGGCAATTTTAAATGGAATACAATATCCATTGAATTGAACCAAGTATTCTTTTTATTTCAAGAATCTTTTTCATGGCTGTGTCTTTAAATATCGTTTCTGTTCTATTTGTTCTATTCTCCTCTACATGAACCCCAAGAAAGAATGTAGTGAATCTATTTTGGCAAACTTCCATGTGTATCTCTTTCTCTCCAATTACTTAAATGCTTCTATTTTTTTCTATTACATTTAATTCAACATTCTGAAAACTGTTCTTTATTTAAATAGGTTTTTTTCCAGTGGTATAAATGCTTCAATTGTTTGTTGGTTTTTGTTGTTGTTGTTGTTGTTGTTTTAATTGCACCATGTTCTTTAACTTTGACGCACACCCTTGAATGTGAGAAGTTCTTTCTGGCCCCAGTTATTTACAGAATTTAATGTGGAAAGAGACCAGGTGAATACTTTAGGCTAACATAAAGAGGAGGGTGGTAAGCTGTCTTGTTACAAAAATTGAATACGTATAGTTTTATTTTCTTCAATCCCAACTCTCTTGCCACTACAAGAGGAAAAAGAAGCCTTCTTCAGTCATGCTACACACTAGACCTTGAATATCTAACACAAGATTAGTTAAATTTCCACTGGATGGTACTAATCACTTTGGAAATCTACTACAATGACAGGTCCGCTCATTATCTGTAGTGGGTGATGATCTCTTTCAGTATTCTCTATCAAAATGGTCCAATATTTAATGGACGTGGCATCCTTTATAAAGTCTGAAATTATTGCTGCTAATATCATCTAAGATAAAATCACCATTTCTATTTCTCATTTTCTTTGTTAGGAGTAGGCAGATTTTGCTCTTCCTCCAGCCTAAAACTACATGTCTGCATGGTTCCATTTTTTTAAGAGTAGGTCTTTTCTGTCTTTTCCATTGTGTCTATAGTTATTCATTAATTCCTATTTTCTATTACTCTAGAGCCAATACAGGTAATTTATATTTTCCTAGAAAATTATCTATTTCATTTAGCCTTTAATTTTACTGACATAAATTTTTACACAGCATTAGTTTATACTTGTTTAATATTCTATATCTGTAATAAGTCCCTTTATTTCTAATATTTTTATAATACTTTGGCTCACTCTGAAGATACTAATTATATTCATCTAAGAGTCTTCTGTTTACTTTCTAAAATATTGGGATTAGCTTCTTGTCAAATTGCTAACTTACGTTACTAAACCATATTTTCTTACAATTTTGGTGATTTTATTTTGCTACCTTCTCATATTTTTTATTATTTCTGCTTGCCTGGATGTGGATGTATGTTCTGACATCAGAGCTGGCCTCACGAGACAGTGGGAAAAAAAACTGCTGGTAGACTGTGCCAGAAATTTCTGATTATGTCTGGCTTCAGTGATCTAGGCACTCTCCCATGCAATGCTGTTCTGAGCGCAAATGAAGCTGATGCACAGGGAAGGAAAGAACTCTGTCCACCTATTCCACAGGCACTTACCCAAAAAAGTCCTTTCTCTGGGAGTCTCCCCAACTGTTTGTCGGTGTTGACTCTGGGCTCAAAGCATCCTTTGGTACCATTCAACATCTGTCACAGTGTCCTCTTCAGTATGTCTTTTGGGCCGTGGTTTAGGTGAAACTGTTTCCTGTTTTCTGTATTTAGTGAATTTCTCAAATTACAAGGTTAATAGAAAAAATAGATATTCCAAGTTTTCAGTACCACTTGAGATTTATTATTTTGTGATAAATTCAAAGAGAATTTGCACTGGAGAGGATGACCATGTTTTCAGTCAGACTTTATCCAGTATCCACATTTGGTACTTTCTATGATATCTGATTTGAAGCCTGTTTTTTACTCTGACCTGTATTATCTGAGTAGATTTCTCTTTTCTAGAAATGTGAGGGTTTATTTGTTTAACAGCCATTTTTGCAAGGGAAACTTTCACTTGCGGGATGTTTTTTCCATATGTGCTTAAGTCAGGAAACAGATTCTAAAGGTTGTAATAGTAGAAAAAAGTGGTTTAGTTATAGCTGACACATTAAAATACAATAATCTGTGGTACGAAGATAAGAATAATATCAGGACATATTTTATTATCTAATGATACTAACTGAAATTAGTTAAAAAAAAACTTGTGGATTAGGTTATGTAGAGGTTAAATACTTATATTTTTAAAACCTATGTTTTTCATCTTTGTAGCAGTCATCACCATAAAATGGAAATAATGGGGTACAGATAGAGCACAAATGAATCTATGCAAAAATGTAAGTATTTGCACTCAGTTAAATGACTCTAACATTCTGTGTTTTATGTCTGTTTTTCTTGAAATATCGGGGGAATCTATTGACGATAACGTGAAAACTCATATTAAAACTTGGAGCTATATGAATGTAATTAAACATGCAATTATAATTAAAATATGCCACAAACCATCATTTTACAAAAATGACTCTAGCTCAAGTATGTATTTTGTTATTTGAGTCTGGAGAAAGCAAGAAAATTGTAAATTTTATATAGACATATAGAAATTGCCACATACAACATTTCTGGGAAGAGTCTTATGGTGTTAATATTTCATCTTCGTATTAATTTTTGATGACTTTTCTCAGGCTTTCTGGGATTTACAAAAGTGTTAAACTAGGGTAGTAGATAGCTGTATTTACCGAAGGGCCTCTGAGAAACAGGATTTAGATTAACAATTTATCACAGATTGTTTGTCCTGAAAAGGGTCTTTGCCACTGTTTTCTCCAGAATTTCTTTTTATCTTCAAAAATAAACATTTTGAAAGAGATTAGCATTGCCTTGAGGCACTCACTGTGTGTCTTTCCTTTTAATTCAGTAATTTATAAGAGATAAGTGATTTACCTCCTAATTCAGTGTCCTGAAAAATAGTTATAAACTAGTCTTCAAAAAGTGAAATAAGGCTGGGCGCAGTGGCTCACGCCTGTAATCCCAGCACTTTGGGAAGCTGAGGCGGGCGGATCATGACGTCAAGAGATCAAGACTCAGCCCGGCCAACATGGTGAAACCCTGTCTCTACTGAAAATACAAAACTTAGCTGGGCGTGGTGGCACATGCCTGTAGTCCCAGCTACTTGGGAGCCTGAGGCAGGAGAATCACTTGAACGCGGGAGGCAGAGGTTGCAGTGAGCCAAGATCGTGCCACTGCACTCCAGCCTGGCAACAGAAAGAGACTCCATCTCAAAAAAAAAAAAAAAGAAATAAAATTCCTGTAAGGATATGCCATATATCCTTTCCTTGGCCCTCTATGCCTTCTCAACAGTCTCCTTTCACCTACTTTCTACCAGAAGAGGCTGATATGTATAGATCTCCTCACTGCTACCCCATACCCTCTGGCTTTTTTTCTTTTAATTTTAAGTTCAGGGGTACATGTGCAGATTTGTTATGTAGGTAAACTCATGTCACAGGGGTCTGTTATACAGATTACTTTGTTACACAGGTATTAAGCCTACAATCCATTAGTTGTTTTTTTCTGATCCTCTTTCTCCTCCCACTCTCCATCCACAGGTAGCCCTCAGTGTCTATTCCCTTCTATGTGTCCGTATATTCTGATCATTTAGCTTCCATTTATAAGTGGGAACATGCAGTATTTGATTTTCTGTTCCTGTGTTAATTTGCTAAGGATAATGGCCTCCAGCTCCATCCATATTGCTACAAAGGACACGATCACATTTTTTATGGTTGCATAGTATTCCACTGTGTATATGTATCATATTTTCATTATCCAGTCTACCACTGATGGGCATTTAGGCTGATTCCATTACTTTGCTATTGTGGATAGTGCAGCAATGAACATACACCTGCATGTGTCTTTTTGATAGAATGATTTATATTCCTTCACTGGGTCAAATGGTAGTTCTGCTTTTAGGTCCTTGAGAAATCGCCACAGTGCTTTACACAATGATTGAACTACTTTACACTCCCACCAACAGTGTATGAGCATTCCTTTTGCTCCAAAATTTAGGCAGCATCCATTATTTTTTTACTTTTCAATAATAACCATTCTGACTAGTGTGAGATGGTAACTCATTGTGGTTTTGATTTGCATTTATCTAATGATCAGTGATATGGAGCTTTCTTTCATATCCTTATTGGCTGCATATATATTTTCTTTTGAAAAGTATCTGTTTATGTTCTTCGCCACATTTTAATTGGGTTGTTTGTTTTATTCTTGTAAATCTGTTTAAGTTCCTTATAGATGCTGGATATTAGACCTTTGTCAGATGCACAGTTTGCAAAAATTTTCTCCCATTCTGTAGGTTGTCTGTTTACTCTGTTGATAGTTTATTTTGCTGTGCAGAACCTATTTAGTTTAGATTCCATTTGTCAAATTTTGCTTTTGTTGCAATTGCTTTTGGTGTCTTCATCATGAAATCTTTGCCCGTTCCTATGTCCAGAATGGTATTGCCTAGGTTGTCTCCCAGGACTTTTATAGTTTTGAGTTTTACATTTAAGTCTTTGATTCATCTTGAGTTGATTTTTGTATATGGTGTAAGCAAGGGGTCCGGTTCCAATCTTCTGCATATGGCCAGCCAGTTATTCCAGCACCATTTATTGAATATAAGAGTCCTTTCTTCATTACTTGTTTTTGTCAGCCTTGTCAAAGATCAGATAGTTGTAGGTGTGCAGTTTTATTTCCGGGCTTTCTATTCTGTTCCTTTGTTTTATGTGTCTGTTTTTGTACCGGTACTATGCTGATTTGGATATTGTAGCCCCATAGTATAATTTGAAGTCTGTCAGTTTGATGCCTCCAACTTTATTCTTTTTGCTGAGGATTGCCTTAGACATTTCAGGTACTTTTTGGTTCCACTGGAATTTTAAAATAGCTTTTTCTAGTTTTGTAAAGAATGTCATTGGTAGTTTGATAGGCATAGCATTGAATCTGTCAATTGTTTTGGGCAGTATGGCCATTTTAATGATATTGATTCTTCTTATGTATGAGCAAGGAATATTTTTCCATTAATTTGTGTCATCTCTGATTTCTTTGAACAGTGTTTTCTAGTTCTCATTGTAAAGATCTTTCACCTCCCTGGTTAGCTGTATTCCTAGGTATTTTATTCCTTTTGTGGCAATTGTGAATGGGACTGCAATCCTGATTTGGCTCTCAGCTTGGCTGATGTTGATGTATAGGAATTCTAGGGATTTTTGTACGTTGGTTTTGTATCATGAGATGTTGCTGAAGTTGTTGATCAGTTTAAGGAGCTTTTGGGCCAAGACTCTTGGGTTTTCTATATATAGAATCATGTTGTCTGCAAACAAAGATAGTTTGATTTCCTCTATTTCAATTTCAGTGTCCTTTATTTCCTTCTCTTGCCGGATTTCTCTGGCCAGGACTTCCATTACCACTGTGAACAGGAGTGGTGAGAGAGGGAATCCTTGTCTTGTGCTGGTTTTCCAGAGGAATGCTTCCGGCTTTTGCCATTCAGTATGATGTTATCTGTGAGTTTGTATAGAATAGATGATTCTTATTACTTTGAGGTACGCTCCTTCAATATCTAGTTTATTGAGAATTTTTAACATAAAGGGTGTTAAAATTTGTCAAAAGCAGTTTTTTTGCATCTCTTGAGATAATTATGTGATTTTTGTCTCTAGTTCTGTTTATGTGATGAATCACATTTATTGATATGCATATGTCAAACCAACCTTACATCCCAGGGGTAAAGCTTACTTGACCATGGTGAATAAGCTTTTTGATGCACTGCTGGATACAGTTTGCCAGTATTTTTCTGAAGATTTTTGCATTGATATTCATCCAGGATATTGGCCTGAAGTTTTCTTGTTTTGTTGTTGTATCTCTGCCAGGTTTTGGTATCAGGATGATGCTGGCCTCAGATAATGAGTTAGGGAGGAGTTCGTCCTCCACAATGTTTTGGAATAGTCTCTGTAGGAATGGTACCAGCTGTCCCTTGTATATCTGGTAGAATTCAGCTCTGAATCCTGGGCTTTTTTTGGTTTGTAAGCTATTTATTACTGATTCAATTTCAGAACTTGTTATTGGTCTGTACAAAGATTCAATTTCTTCCTTGTTCAGTCTTGGGACAGTGTGTGTCTCCAGGAATTTACTCCTTTCTTCTAGATTTTCTAGTTTGTGTGCATAAAGCTATTCATAATATTTTCTGATAGGTATTTGTATTTGTGTGGCATAGGTTGTAATATACCCTTTGTCATTTCTAATTGTGTTTATTTGGATCTTCTCTCTTTTTCTCTTTATTATTCTAGCTAGCAGGCTATCTATCTTATTAATTATTTCAAATACGCAACTCCTGAATTCATTGATTTTTTGAATGGTTTTTCATGTTTCAAGCTCCTTCAGTTCAGCTCTGATTTTGGTTATTTGTTGTCTTCTGCTAGTTTTGTGGTTGGTTTGCTCTTTGTTCTCTAGTTTTCTTAGTAGTTCTGTTAGGTTGTTAAATTAAAATCTTTCTAACTTGTTGATGTGGGTGTTTAGTGCTATAAATTTTCCTCTTAACATTGCCTTAGCTGTATCCCAGAGATTCTGGTATGTCATATCCTTGTACTCATTAGTTTTAAATAATTTCTTGATTTCTGCCTTTATTTCATTATTTACACAAAAGTCATTCAGGAGCAGTTATTTAATTTCCATGTAATTGTTTGGTTTTGAGTGATTTTCTTGGTCTAGATTTCTAATTTTATTGTGCCATGTTCTGAGAGAGTGGTTGTCATGATTTCAATCCTTTTGCATTTGCTAAGCATTGTTTCATGTCTTAATTGTGGTTGGTGTTAGAGTATATGACATGTGACAATGAGAAGAATGTATATCCTGTTGTGTTTGGATGAAGAGTTCTGTAGATGTCCATCAGATCCATTTGATCCAGTGTTGAGTTCATGTCTTGACTACTTCTGTTAATTTTCTGCCACAATGATCTGTCTAATACTGTCAGTGGGGTGTTGAAGTCTCCCACTATTATTGTGTTGGAATCTAAGTCTCCTTGTAGGTCTCCAAGAACCTGCTCTATAAATCTAGCTGCTCCTGTGTTGGGTGCATATATATTAGAGATAGTTTGGTCTTCTTGTTGAATTGAATGCTTTACCATTATGTAATCTCCTTCTATGTCTCTTTTGGTCTTTGATGATTTAAGGTATTTTTTTTGTTTGTTTTGCTTTGTTTTTGAAATTAGGATGGTAACTCCTGCTTTTTTCTGTTTTCCATTTGCTTGGTAGATTTTTCTGCATTCCTTATGAGTCTCTGGGTTCCACTGTATGTGAGATGGGTCTCTTCAAGACAGAAAACCACTGAGTCTTGGTTCTCTGTCCAGTTTGCTACTCTACTTTTTAACTGGGAGCATTTAGACCATGTACATTCAAGGTTAGTATTGATATGTATGAATTTGATCCTGTCATCATGATGTTAGCTTATTGTTGTGCAGACTTGTTTGTGTGGTTGCTTTATAGTGTCACTAGTCTGCATACTTAAGTGTATTTTTGTAGTGCATGGTAATGGTCTTTCCTTTCCATATTTAGTGGTTTCTTCAGGAACTCTTGTAAGGCCAGTCTAGTGGTAATAAATTCCCTTGGTATTTGCTTGTCTGAAAAATATTTTATTTCTCATTTGCCTAAGAAGCTTATTTTGGCTGGATATGAAATTCTTCATTGAAATTTCATTTCCTTTAAGAATGTTGAATATTGGCCCTCAATCTCTTCTGGCTTGTTGGGTTTCTGCTGAGAAGTCTACAGCTAGTCTGATGGGCTTCTCATTGTAGGTGGCTTGACCATTCTCTCTAGCTTCCTGTAACATTTTTTCTTTCATTTCAACCTTGGAGAATCTGATGACTATGTAGCTGAGAGATGATTTTCTTGTGAAGTATTTCACTGATGATCTCTGCGTATCCTGAATTTGAATGTTAGCCTCCTTAGCTAGGTTGGGAAAGGTCTCATGGATAATTTCCTGAAATGTGTTTTCCAAGTTGCTTCTATTCTCCCCATCTCTTTCAAGGACACCAATGAGTCATAGATTTAGTCTGTTTGTATAATCCCATATTTTCCAGAGGTTTTATTCATTCCTTTTCATTTTGTTTGTCCATTCTTTTCTGACTGTCTTATTTTAGAAAGCCAGTCCTAAAGCTCTGAGAGTCTTTCCTCCATTTGGTCTATTCTGCCATTATTACTGTGATTGCATTATGAAATTCTTATAGTATGTTTTTCAGCTCTGATTGGTTACATTTTTTTTTTTATACTGGCTATTCTGTTTGTCAGCTTCTGTATCATTTTATTGTGATTCTTAGCTTCTTTGGATTGGGTTTCAATGTACTCCTGCATTTCCATGATCTGTGTTCCTATCCATTTTCTGAATTCTATTTCTGTCATTCTAGCCATTTCAGCCTAGTTCAAAACCCTTACTACAGAGCTAGTGCCATTGTTTGAAGGAAAGAAGGCACTCTAGCTTTTTAAATTGTCAGAGTTTTTGCACTGGTTCATTCTCATCTGTGTGGGCTGATGTTCCTCCAGTCTTTAAAGTTGCTGTCCTTTGGATTTTTTTTTCTTTTATGCTATTTGATGACCTTGAGGGTTTGATTGTGGTATAAGGTAGGTTGAGTCAACTGGCATTATTTCTGGAAGATTTTAGGGGGCCAATGCCCCACTCACAATTCCTGGATTGTGTGCTCTAACTCTGGAGGACTGGTATTGGGCCCTGACTTTGTTCTCTGGCTCCTTGAGGTTAGGAACCCACTGCACTATGGAGGCTGAGTTGCTCTCAAACCACTGTTCATAGCACTTCAATAGGTGGTGCCAGCCAAAGTGTTTCACAGGGTGATGGGAGTAGGATCCATCCTCATTTGCATGTGCCCACAGAAGCAACAGTCGCAGTGTGGCAGGATGCATGATCATCCACTGCAGTAGAGTGCCAGCAAGTGCCAGCAAGTGCCAGGGTGCCAGCCTTCCTGCAGGTGTTTGGAGCAGCAGCAGAGGCAGCACAGCTTGAGGAAGGTGGGTACCCTGCTGGTGCCTGTGAGCAGTCGCACTGGTGATAGTTTTAGCCTGTGGGATGGGGTGTTGGTGGGCACAGGACTGTGTGTACCCTTTGCGCATTCACACAGGTGGAGGTGGCCACTGACAGTAGGGAGGGTTTGCTGTTCTCCATACATAGTTTCACTGCAGTAGTAGTGTTGGCACAGTGGCAGGGCACTGGTGGCAGCAGAGCTGGTGGGCATAGGGCCCACCAAGGCTCCAACTACAATGACAGTAAGATGTTGGGGCTGGCAGAGTATGCTTTGCTGGCAGCAGTGGGAGGCCAGCTTTCAAGCATACACATGCACTGGTGGGGCAGGAAAGAAAAGATGCCCTCTGGCTTTTGATTGGCCTTGGCCAGTGGGGAACCTTGACAGTGTTACTGAGGGAATATAGATGTGTAGGGTTTCCTGAGGCTGGCTATATCAGTATACTGAAGGCCACATACCTGCTCAAAGCTGTGCTCTCTATATGATTTTCTCCTTCTGAGATCTATAATCTGCTAGCTCTCCTTGCTGTTGATATAAGTGGTCCTACAGCTTTATATGTTGACACAGATGATATCAAGTCTCAAAATGGAAAGATTAATATCACTAATAATGAAAAAGAGATGGCAGTAGTTTTCAATACATAATGTAGATAAGATCTATTTTTGGCTCATGGACAATAAGAACTTGCATTAATTCTTTTAAGTGAAAGAAATTCATCAAATTTTCATAAGTAAAAATGTATTAACTCTTATAACTGGAAAGTCTAAAAGTAGATAACCAGATTACAACAGATGCTGGGGTGGTTGTAGCATTGCCTTTGGACACCTGCGCACATCCCTTCATTCTTATATTCCTCAGCCTCTTTTCTCCAACCTCTCCCTTTACTATTTCTTAGCTCTATTTTTGTTTTAAGGGATTTTATTCTCAGCAAGCTCTATGTTTATCAAAGTTGAACTTACTTACAATCTTACAATATCTTGGTGTCTGGAAAGCCCAATGTAAGGAGAGCTTCTGTTTTTCCAGTTATTACAGCAAAATTCCCTATAGTTACCAAAATAATTGGCTGTGTGATTGTTTCTAAACATCAATTAGTGTGGCTGGGGTGATAGGATTTGTTAACTGACCAGGTTTGCAGCAAATGAGTGCCTAGGATTATGAGGATGGGGAGTGGGGTTACCCACCAAAATATTTATTCCATCAATCAATTAATATTACAGACTGTCTATATCCTGTGGCACTTTCCTAAGTGATAGGGATATAGTCTGTAATACAATCTCTGTCATAATGAAACTTATCTTCTGGTCACAATTATAAATGGTAAAAAAATAAATAAACTGGAAATATATAGTGTATTAGTCTGTTCTCATGATGTGATGAAGAAATACCTGAGACTGAGTAATTTATAAGGAAAAGAAGTTTAATTGACTCAGTTCTGCCTGGCTAGGGAGGCCTCAGTAAACTTACAATCATGGCGGAAGACACCTCTTCACGGGGCAGCAGGAGAGAGAATGAGTGCCAGTGGGGGAAATGTCAGATGCTTATAAAACCATCGGCTCTTGTGAGAAATTACTCACTATCATGAGAACACCATGGGGGAACTGCCCTCATGATTCAGTTACCTCCCACTGGGTTCCTCCCATGGCAGGTGGGAATTACAGGATTACAATTCCAGATGAGATTTGGGTGGGAACATAGCCAAACCATAACATTCCACCCCGGCCACTCTCAAATCTCGTGTCCTCACACATCGAAACACAATCATGCTTTCCCAACAGTTCCCCAAAGTCTTAACTCATTCCAGCATTAACCCAAAAGTCAACAGTCTAAAGTCTCATCTGAGGTAAGACAAGTTTTCAAAACCAATCATGCCTTCCCAACATTCCCCGAAAATCTTAACTTATTCCAGCATTAACTCAAAAGCCCACATTCCAAAGTCTCATCTGAGAGAAGACAAGTCCCTTCCACCTATAAGCCTGTAACATCAAAAGTGAATCAGTTACTTCTTAAATATAATGGTGGTACAGGCATCAGGTAAATACACCCATTCCAAATGGGAAAAATTGGCCAAAGCAAAGGGTCTACAGGCCCCATGCAAGTCCAAAATCCAGTGGGGTAGTCAAATCTTAAAGCTCTAAAATGAACTCCTTTGACTCCATGTCTCACATCCAGGTCACACTGATGCAAGAGGTAGGTTCCCATAGCCTTGGGCAGCTCTGCCCCTGTGGCTTTGCAGAGTACAAACCCCCTGCAGACTGCTTTCACAGGTTGGCATTGAGTGCATATGGCCGTGCAAGTACCTATGGCATTGAGTGGCTATAGCACGGTGCAAGCTGTTGGTGGATCTACCATTCTGGGGGCTGGAGGATGGTGGCCCTTTTCTCACACCTCTACTAGGCAGTACCCCAGTGGAGACTCTGCTCTGACCCCACATTTCCCTTCCACACTGCCCTGGTGGAGGTTACCCATGAGGATTCTGCCCCTGCAGCAAATTTCTGCCTGGACCTCCAGTCGTTGCCATACATCCTCTGAAATCTAGGTGGAGGTTCCCAAACTTCAATTCTTGACTTCTGTGAACCTGCAGGTCCAAAACCATATGGGAGCTGCCGAGGTTTGGGGCTTGCACCCTCTGAAGCAACAGCTTAAGCTGTACGTTGGCTCCTTTTAGCCATGGCTGGAGTGGATGGGAAGCAGGATGCCAAGTCCCCAGGCTGCATACAGGAGGGGGGCCCTGGGCCAAGCCCAGGAAGCTATTTTTCCCTTCTAGGCCTCTGGGTCTGTGATGGGAGGGGCTGCCAGGAAAGTCTCTGACATGGCCTGGAGACATTTTCCCTATTGTCTTGGTAATTAGCATTTGGCTCCTTATTACTTATGCAAATTTCTGCATCCCACTTGAATTTATTCCCAGAAAATAGGATTTTCTTTTCTACTGCACAATCAGGCTGCAAATTTTCCAAACTTTTATGCTCTGTCACCTCTTGAGTGTTTGACGCTTAGGAATTTTGAAACCACCTTTGTAAAACTATGACTGAAATAGTGAAAGAGAGCTAACTTAACCGATTCCATCTTGTTCTAACCTCCAGGCTGTCTTTGTTCATTCCTGGGCATAGGCTGAACTAACTTTGGGAGAAACTTAGTTTGTAGTTTACAGTTTAAACAAAGATGGTAATAGCTCTTTCCCACAGCAGACCTACTTCCTGCCTGGGGACTAGACTAACATTAGCCACAGGATTAGAAATTATGGTTTAGGGGTTGGACGAGCGAAGTGGCTCACGCCTGTAATCCCAGCAGTTTGGGAGGCTAAGGTGGGTGAATCACGAGGTCAGGAGTTTGAGACTAGCCTGGCCAATATGGTGAAACCCATCTCTACTAAAAATACAAAAATAGTATTAGCTGGACGTGATGGTACACTCTTGTAGTCCCAGCTGCGCCGGAGGCTGAGGCAGGATAATCACTTGAACCCGGGAGGTGGAGATTGCAGTGAGCTGAGATCACACCACTGCACTCCAGCCCGGGCAACAGAGCGAGACTCCATTTCAAAAAAGACAAAAGAAAGGAGTCATGCAGCTGGAGTAGCCTCCATTCTGATCCTCCCTAAACTGCTCCTAAGATCAGTGCTTGAGATATTTTGCAGACCCTGCACTTGATGGATCTGCTGGCACCACCCAGAGAGATAAACTGGCTCCTTTGATCTTGTGGCCCCCACCCAGAAACTGACTCAGTGCAAGAAAACAGCTTCTACTCCTATGATTTCATCTCTGACGAATGAACACTCCTGACCCATTGGCTTCCTCTCCACCCACCAAGTTTTCCTTAAAAACTGTGCTTTTCTAATGCTCAGAGGGACTGATTGGAGTAATAGTAAAACTCCGGTCTCCTGCACAGCCGGCTCTGCGTGAATTACTCTTTCTCTATTGCAATTCCCCTGTCTTGATGAAGCGGCTCTGTCTAGGCAGTAGGCAATTAACCCCTTGGGCGATTACAATTTCTTTTGCCAGATACCCTAAATCATCTCTCAAGTTCAAAGTTCCACAGATCTCTAGGGTAGGGACAAAATGCTACCAGTCTCTTTGCATAGCGAGTGACGTTTACTCCATCTCCTCATCTCCATCTGTGACCATCTCAACCTGGACTTTATTGTCCATATCACTATCAGCATTTTGGTCAAAGCTACTCAACAAATCTGTAGGAAGTTTGAGAGTTGGAGATATCTTCTAGACAGCAAGTGGAAATAGTTAATACACAGTTGAAAATACAAGTCTGGACTTTATGAAAAATACAAATTTGGGATGTATACATCTAGAACTGAAGATATAAAATTGGGAAGTCATAAGCATATAAACTGCACGAAGAGTGGAAAGGGAGTGATTTATCAAAGGAATGTCAAGCTGTTGTTGGATAGTGGAAGGATGAGAAGTTAAGTACAGAACACTTAGGTGCTATACATTTATTTACTATATTCTCCCATCTGGTACCAGTTTTTACTAAGTGCAAGATTATTAGTGATTTTAGATGTCATGAGACTGTGAATTTCCTGATGTTTGACTGAAAGGAGATTGTTACTTTACTGCCAGTAACAGAAAACCAAAAACTCAAACCGACTTAAATAACAAGGAAATGTTCTAGTTCCTGTAACTAGAGATTGAGAGACACATGAGATTTCAGGGTTAGTTCATGTAAGGGCTTAACACTACCATGAAAGTTGCAGATTTTATTTATTTTTTTAACTTACGTGGCATTCTGTTCAGTCAACCACAGGACTGGCTTCATCTTAAGTTGGGCTCCCTTTTGGTTGTGGAATGGCTGCCAGGAATACTCGGATTACACATTTCCTCACACAGCATCAGGAAGAGGAGAGGTTGATTTCCCATGATATTTCCCCAGAGAGAAAGAAAAAAAAAGTTCTAGAAATCCCAGAAAGTATTTCCTTACATCTCTTTGGCCTGAATTTGGTTACATGCTCATTTCTGAAATCTGCAGCTGTAGCAATGAAGACAGGATTTTTCTGCTCCAGGATACATGGTTTGATATAAAGAGTATCTGGTGAAATGGAAAGAAAAGAAGCATTTTTACTACGAGGAAAATTAAGGAGGAGATTGATCAAGATTAGCATCATTAGTATTTGGATGTGTAATATGGATAGAATTAGCAGATTATCTAGAAGAAGTAGAAAATTATTGATGGTCAGATATAAACAACAAGACAAAAGGAATACATTTCTTTTTTAACATTTCCTTTCAGTGTAATAGACTTACAAGAGTTTATTAAACAAACATGCCTCTATACTTAGGACTGGTTTACACCATCCTCATGTGAAAATAAGTAAGAGTACAAAAGTATTTCTTTTTCTTCATCTCTTCTGTTCCTTTGGCTATGCCAGACTCTGACGCCAAGTTCTGGGTTGAATATATATCCTAATTAAACTGAAGTTTTTCAAATGTGATTATATAGTAATCACTTCTATTCTGCTCTAATCATAGAAAAGATATCTTGGAGTAATTTTTTACTATTGAGAATTAGGTAAAAGGGACAACACAAATGAGATTTTATTATCTCATTAATACAGTAGCCTATAAACTTATCCTTCTAACAATACATAGTCTTTGATGGGCAAATTGTGGGGAGGAAAGGTAAACTCATATTTAGCTATAGAAAGTCTCAATATTATTGCACACAAATGAAAAATAAATAAGCTACCCACAGTTTTCATCAAGGAGACTATATATTGACTTTCCCATTTCCCATAGAAGTGTATGAATGTAATGAATAGAGGCAAATTTAATTTAAATTAATAAGAAGGTTCTGACAAAGTTACAAAATGTCTCTCTGTGTTAAAAGTGTGTTTTCACCCTGAAACAAATGGTTCCTAATTACTCCAAATAAGCATAATGAACTTAAAAATCATGCAAACTCTTAATTATCTTTCCATTATTTAAAGCTATTCATTATAAAGTTCCTAAAATTGTGCCAATTGCTGATCATTCAAAAAACAGGAGGAAGACAAAGAAAAATGTCAGGCTAACAAATTGCTGTCTGCTTCTGTGCTCTCCAGCTTAAAGCTGGTCCACTACTTTTCAAAACAAATTAACTATCAACTCTTTTTTAAACATCTAAGATTACATAGAAAAGAGGCTGTAGATGTGGGCATTATTACAGATTTTCCCAGGACATATCTTCATGATATAAAATGTAAGATATGTAGATGAAGGGGACATTGAACGCAAGACATAAACCCCTACTTCCACAGTGTAAAGGAGTTGAAAGATCCTGTTTGACTAGTCTACTTCTGTCTATTAATTTCCAGCAATTTTTTTTCTCTTTCTTTTTCTTCATGTGCCTTTTGTGTGTGCTGCCTCAATTAGAAATGCAGCAATCTGACATAAATCAAGCTCCTCACTGGTTTTCTCAAAAATTTCACTCATTCTTAAGCATTCTGTGAGCTCGATAACTTTTCTAAAGATTTTTTCTTTTTTTTTAAATTATACTCTATGTTCTAGGGTACATATGTACCCTACAATGTGCAGGTTTGTTACATATGTATACATGTGCCATGTTGGTGTGCTTTGAGTGGGTTGAATGCAGGCACAGCATAGGTATCAAAGAGTGGCATCTCCTCTGGGAAACATGCATACTCTCTTGGTTTCTCTGGTTCAGTTTCTTTTCTTCTTCTCTTGCTTCCCCATCTTTACAGAGAAACCTGAAGAACCAATCATTTTCTTAGGCAACATAGTTCTTCTCACACATAGGCACCTGGAGGATCTTGGCTGTTACTATAAGCAGATTTGTCAAAGAATGTGTTTCTGAATAAACACTCAGAATTATCACTCAAAATAATTTTCCTAAATGCAGGTTTAAAAAAAAATCAGTAAACACATTTGGTGTAATTTAACCAAAACTTATCTCTGTTGAGATAGTCTATCTTAACCTTGTACCTTTTACACACTGAGTCACCTAGGTGCCACATGGCATGGCTCAAAATTAGAAAACGACCCATTTCTCTCCACTATGAAAATTTTGGCTGTCTTTGCTGAGTCTGTGCCTTGTTGCATATACTTGGATCCTCTGTTATGCTAATTTGACTTTGAGGCTTTTATTTTCTTTCCAGTCATTCATTTTTCCCTTAGTGCATGGCTTGTCTCAGCATTTCTCAGACAGGGCTTTTCATTGTATTTGTTTTCATTCACTCTAAGCCATTACCCCATCAGATGTAGTGAGAAGAGAGCTTAAAAGTAACCCAAGCTGATTAAAAAATATAATCTGTTGCTGAGAGAAAAGATGGCATGAGGGATCTTAATCTCCAAAGAGTGCTGGAGATAGACCTCTTGTTTAAACATTCTAATTAGAAACTATCTAATTCAAAAATCACTTGTCTTTATTAGCCTATGTAAACTTACAAAATTTGAATCTTGACTAATGTATGACATTACATTACACTCAAAAGGTTTTCATTTCACTTGTAATTTATAAAATATGGTATTTGAATCACTGATAGGCCATACAGATTCTCCATGTTATTCATGGAATAAATATATATAATGCTCATGTTTATAATATAGCTTCTCTACTTTTCTGGCATAAATAAGAAATTTGCGTGTTTTTCATCATCATAGATAACCTCACTGGTGTCTATCCAAAATCGGTCTTTCTTCATGTCCATCCTACTGATGGTTTCCAAGCATTGCTATATTGAAGTTAATGAAATGTGTTATCCATCGGCCTGTGGACCACTGGAGAGAGAACTGGTTAGTGAATCATGAGGGATGGTGTCTTAACCATTCATTAATCAAGTATTTATTGACTGCCAAATGAACAAAACAGGTTGAAATTCCTACTACTGTGGAGCTTACCTTTCAGTGTGAAACACAATTAAAAGGGTCAGTTTTACAGTATGTTAGAAGGTGACTAGTGCTCTGGAGAAAAAGAAAAGGGTAGCAAAACTCAGGAGGGATGTGTGTGCAAATTTAAATATAGTGGTCAGTTTGACTTCTTTGACAAGGTTATATTTGAGGAAAATTCTTGAAGTAATTGAGGGAATTAGTAAGGGAAGAGTATTCTAGCATTCCACTCTAAGCCTCGAGATAAACAGCAAGGAAGCCAGTCTATCTCAAGTGAGTGAACATAAGGGGTAAACTCAGGATAGCAGAGGGATTCGATCACTTAAAGGACTTTGACTTTGACCCTGACAGTACTGCAGAATCCTTGTAGTATTCTGAGCAGAGGAGCAAATGATCTGACCTGCTGTTCTTGATGAGAATGGAGAAATAATTGTGCATGGGCAGGAAGTGAAGAGTAAAGAATCAGGGGGACCCTCTAGGATGCTATTGCAGAAATCCGGTCCAGAGGGTATGTTGATTTGGATCGCAGTGGTGGTGGTGGAGGTGATATGCATTGATCTGATTCTGTACACATTTTAAGACGAAAGCCAACAGAAATTCCTGAGTGTTGTCTGTCACAATGCTACTGGTTGCAAGTAACAGAAACTTAACAAAAACCAATAAATACTGGTGGAATTCAAAAGTGTCACATGGAACCTAGAGTTTTAACTCCTTTTGAAGGACATTTAACTCCTTTTGAAGAACTATATCAAAGATACTAAAGATACTAAGAACCCAGCAAACTACTCTGTCTTTTTCTCTGGGATTGCATGGTGTCTGGGTTTGCTTCTCTGTATGTATCTGATTCATCCTTGTTTGCAGTTTGTTTTTTTCTGCCTCTTCACGTTGTTATGGACAATGGCCACCCTAGCCTCCTATTTGCCCTTGCAAATCAAGTGCCAAGGCCAACTCACTTGTACACAAATGACCAAAGTCATTTACTGGGTTCTTTTTTATTTTATCTTTATTTTTTTTGAGACAGAGTCTCACTCTGCCGCCAGGCTGGATTGCAAGTGGCGCCATCTCGGCTCACTGCAACCTCCACCTCCCAACTTCAAGGGATTCTTCTGCCTCAGCCTCCTGAGTAACTGGGACTACAGGCATGCACCACCACACCCAGCCAATTTTTGTATTTTTAGTAGAGATGGGGGTTTCACCATGTTGGCCAGGATGGTCTTGATCTCTTGACCTTCTGATCCTCCCACCTCGGCCTCCCAGAGTGCTGGGATTATAGGCATGAGCCATTGCGTGTGGCCCAATTTACTGGGTTCTTAAGAAACAGATTCTAACTGGCTCCATCCAGGCAATAGATTGGCTGCCTCCTGAGTCAAGTGGTCAGGTGATTATCTTGGTCCAGCCTGTAGTCAGGACGGAACAAGAGCAAGTGCATAATACCAACATGGCTACATACACAGACTTCTGTGTGTGGAAGGCAGCTCTTAGTGGCGTGTGAGCTGCATAAACATCCAAAATGTTGTATATATGGTTATCAGATAATTTTACCACTAGAGGTTGCTTAAATATGAGTCTTTCAAAAAACTTCTTTTGGTTTAGCTATTTTTAGTCATGTGGCTAAGTGATAAAAGCAGTGAAAAAACTTTTGATTAAAAAAGATAAAGCAGCTAGTCATCTAAATTCTTCATTCAACAATAACCAGTGTGAACATTTAATCAATATCATTTCAGATATCTCTGTATAATACATAGAATTAGACTTAAGCTACTGGCCAGGACGACAGAATTAATTTAAAATAAAATAATCATAAATGATATTTTAAATTAAAAGTATTAATTTAAATTTTATTTGAATTAAACAAAAGAGAAAACAGTTTAAGTAAAACTGAAGGGATGATTAAACTTTGGATTAATGATTTTTTCCCCAACAAAACACATAAATTCTTATAAGAATCCTCTGATCTGGAAGAAAGCGAGCTGGAAGAAGAAAGTGCCCATTCTTGTCATAGCATTGAGATGAGCCATGGCCTTTTATTTATTCTCAGAAAACGGCCAACTCTGAGTCTTGAGGGTGTTCAGGGTGACTTTTAGCAGCAGAACATCTAATTCACTGACAAGCCTTGAAGGCTTACTCTGTGCTTAGAAATAGGTGAATATACATCTATAAAAATAAAATTATATGCTATAGATGAGAAAATTTAAAGAAAGGGATCCCTGTCTTTTCAGAATCACTAGAGAGATTACAGTTATTATACAGAGTCTTGAATTTTACAAATTGTTAGAAAACTAAGGGAAAGAACATGGCATAGCCAAACACTTGTAAATATTACCGGAGCCATAGCTGTAATTGATTTCTAATCCAAATCAAAGCACAGAAAGAAAATAAAAAAGAAAACAGGACACATCTGAAGAAGGTTAATTACATGCCTAGAAAAGAGACCATTTGAGAGGCAAACATTCAGGGGAGATGGTGCCCTGACCACAAATGTGAACATCCACATGTATTTCTTCAGTAGACTATGACACCAAACTCACATGACTTGGTTATGTTAGGTTGTAGGATCATATAGAACATTTTGTGTGTCGAAATTCCATGCTTTCCCAACAGCCAAATGTTTATAATTCAGTTCCTTGTAAGTACTGATATGAAGATAATGCCATATTCCAGATATATAGCTAATAATTTAAAACATTTGGTTGGAATTTAATACATTTGTATTACCAGGTTTTTTAAAATATCAATGTGAGTTTGTTTAACGTGAGCCAGTTTCACCAGAGTCACACTCTGAGTATTTTTTTGTGTCTAATATCTGAGCATGATCACATAAAATCATTGCCTATATGAGGGTTATATCTGTGGCAGTCTACAGCCTAGGGATAGCAAAAGAAGTGATGAATTTGATCTGAAGACCAAAATTAAGGCTGGATACAGGGTTTAGAGAGTATTTAAGAATATGAAAAATTATGTATATATTGATTAGCCCACAGTTTTTTATGCTTGAAGCCATATGTTTTTATAGGACTGAAATGTACTACAGAGAACTAAAATTTGCCTTTATTATATTGCTATATTTTCAACTCTGCTTAGTTCTTACTTCTCAGGAAGGTCTAATGTGACCTTTCTATCTAGGTCAGTTTCTTCCATTACATACTTTCCTAGTACCATGACTACTCTTTGTATCTCACATCATAATCAAAATTTTCCATCGGTTTATCTGAATTTTGAAA
Organism: Rhinopithecus roxellana; assembly: GCF_007565055.1. Classification (NCBI taxonomy): domain Eukaryota; kingdom Metazoa; phylum Chordata; class Mammalia; order Primates; family Cercopithecidae; genus Rhinopithecus; species Rhinopithecus roxellana. Next base: position 68,525,399 of record NC_044554.1, read on the forward strand.
AGAGATTCTGTCTCCACTGCAAGATCCAAATCAGCTAGGGCCACGCCTGGTTGTGTCTAACTTACTGTTACATGGCCCTGCTCAATTTCAGGTACTTGGTAAATGTTCCCTGAATATTCATTAAGTTTACATAATACCTTTTTTCTAACATATTAAAAAAGTGTTATCAGAAACGGTGGCTCACGTCTGTAATCCCAGCATTTTGGGAGGCCAAGGTGGGAGGGTCACTTGAACCCGGAGTTTGTGAACAGCCTGGGCAGCATAGTGAGACTTCACGTCTGCTAAAAATAATTAGTGGGGCACAGTGTTGCCGGCCTAAAATCCCAGCTACTCAAGAGGCTGCAGTGGGAGGATCACTTGAGTCTGGGAGATTGAGGATACAGTGAGAGGTATGATATTCCCACCGTATGCCAGCCAGGGCAACAGAGTGAGACCCTGTCTCAAAATAAAAAAAAATATATATATACACAAAGAGAAAATGTTATACATGAGGTATATGAGGAAACGTATATTTTTGGGGAAGTCATACATTTCTTACAGTCTTTGAACAAGAGAAAGTTCATATTTGTAATTCATTTATATGACTCAATACACTATAATATATTGACCTACTTATAGTTTATAATTAAAATTTGAATATAGGTTATTTTATTTTTTTCTTGGACAATTCTTAAAATGAGTAGCAACTGAAGGAAAGACAATTTTGTAACTAATGAGGATTTTTTTTTTTTTTTGAGATGGAGTCTCGCACTGTCGCTGGGGCTGGAGTGCAATGGCGTGATCTCAGCTCACTGCAACCCCACCTCCCAGGTTCAAGCGATTGTCCTGCCTCAGCCTCCCGAGTAGCTGTGATTACAGGTGCCTACTACCACACCCGGCTAATTTTTTGTCTTTTTAGTAGAGACAGGTTTTCACTATGTTGGCCAGGCTGGTCTCGAACTCCTGACCTCGTGATATGCCTGGCTTGGCCTCCCGAAGTGCTGGGATTACAGGTGTGAGCCACTGTGCCTGGCCTAGGATATTTTAAAGTAATAAATTAAAACGATTTATTATTAAAGTACAAAAGCTTTTGGGAGACCTCTTCAATGGACACTGTTTTCTCAATTTGTAGTACCTAATATTATGTTTTAAAAATATCTTAATTTTCTTCCTAATATGCAATGAATGATTACATGCTTTACCATTTAAATTTAGAACTTAAACATACATTTGTGAAAAATTTATGTTTGATTTATCTCCTGGTTCAGCTACATAACGATATAAAAATTTGATGCTTTATTGAAATAGGACTTTACAAATCCATTTAGATGTTCATTAGGATTGGGCAGAAAGACTATTCGATACAAGGAAATGAACTCCAACTAATGTAGCCTAGCTATTATTGCTAGAAAAATCTCAGGAGTAAGAAGACGATACTGTCAGGCTCTAGAGATGCAACCTGATGACAACAGCTTGCAGGACAGATCAACTGCAAATAGGAATGGGTTAATCACCCCAAAATTAATGCAAAGGAAATGAATTTGAAGTGCCAGACATGTTAGGCAATTCAATTTTACATTTAGATATTAACAAGTAAATAGTAAAGGATAATATGAAAATGCTATGACAGGGAAGATGTGTCAGAAATTTGCAGATTGATTTCTTTCATTTTGATTTATAATAACTGTATTGAATCCTTATATTTATACATCACTTAAAATATTACCCATTCTGCTTTTGGTCTTCATTATTTATTAATGAAAATTTAATTTTAACTTTTCTTAAAATTGAACATTTTCACATTGTAGATTTTATCTAAAAACTTTTTTCATTGCACCTAAAAGTCATAACTTCTAATAACAATTACATTAATTGTTAGCCTTAGAGTAGCTTTTTAATGCTGCTTCCACAGGCATAGAATAACAGTAATGGATTGTTTTGGCATTAATATGTCTTCATTGTCTTATTTAGTTGATTCAATCTCTTTTTTTCCTCTCTTATTATCTTAAATTGTACTGTATATTCATGAGCAATTTTCTTCATTTGTGGAAACTAATTACTAACGTGAGGTAAAGCATTACAGGCTCTGGAGCCTCTGCCACTAATTGGGAGATTATGCGGAAGAAATAAGATTGGAAGTTACTTGGACGTGTAGGAAGTGTTGTGTCCCACAGGAACTGAGAACAACCACTTTAACAAAATAAAAGGACTTACGTATACCTCTATTAGATATCTTCATCACATTCTATAGAACCGGGATACTTATCGACTAAACAGATTATGAGAAATTTTAAAAGATTCAGTTGGTAGAAAGTAAGAGGAAAACTAGGACCATGTTGTAGCAAAAAGAATATTTTCAAAAATGTGAGACTAAAAATGTCCTTTTGGGTTAGCAACAAAGAGTTCTTCAGTGGGGAGTTTAAGTGTAATGGGGTGGTGCTGGGCAGGGGTGGGTGGAGGGGTGGAAGTCAGAAGTAAGATAAACAGTTTTCCTCAGCATTTGTTCATTCAACAAATATTTAACACCCACAGAGGAGTGTGCGACCAACTGGGCAACATGGTAAGAACTCGTTTCCACAATTTTTTTTTTTTTAATTGGCCGGGTGTGGTGGCCTGTCTGTGCCTGTGGTCCCAGCTACTTAGAAGGCTGAGGCCAGAGGATCGCTTGAGCCCAGGAGTTCCAGGCTGCAGTGAGCTATGATCTTGCCACTGCACTCCAGCCTGGGCGACAGAGCAAGAGCCTGGGAGACAGAGCAAGAGCCTGGGAGAATGTGTTTAAATGGTGACAGGAAAGAATGAATAAAGAAGGAAAGCTTAAAATACATTGAGAGAAAATATATTGATGATGATGGAAGGGAGATGAAAGTGGTCAGGGTCCAAAGCCCATGTGGAGGGCTTCATATAGAAAGAAAGAACAGTATTTCACAGCTGGATGCAGCCAGAGATGGAAGGATAGCATCTAAACTTTCCCTACAGTTTTCCTCAAATGGACAACTCCTGAGTTCAAGCACTTGTCACCTCTGGCTTCTGCATGGGATATAACTACAGGGATGGGGAGGGGAAATGTGAGATAGGCTAACACTGAATGCTTCCTGTTGATAAAAAAGGCACTTTAAACATAGTCAGCTGGCTGGGCACGCTGGCTCACGTCTGTAATCCCAGCACTTTGGGAGGCTAAGGTGAGCGGATCACAAGGTCAGGAGTTCGAGATCAGCCTGGCCAAAATGGTGAAACCCGTCTCTACTAAAAAAATACAAAAATTAGCCGGGCATGGTGGCCTGCGCCTGCAATCCCAGCTACTCGGGAAGCTGAGGCAGAATTGTTTGAACCCGGGAGGCGGAGGTTGCAGTTAGCTGAGATCATGCCATTACACTCCAGCCTGGCGACAGAGTGAGATTCCGTATCAAAAAAAAAAAAAAAAAGTTAGCTATATCCTCCTACAAATATGTATATAAAGAAGACATTTTAGTTCAAATTAGTCTTGGAAATATTCATGTAAATTCTTTATTACATTTAGTTGCACACTAGGATGGTTTCACTTAAATGATTTAAGGCATATATCTGAAATTAGCAGAGGATTCATGTTTAACAATTTATCATTATAAATGATAAATTATAATACTTATCAATTGTTATAATAAATATTAAATAAGAAACTATAATAAACCTATAATTTATAACCATTAATTATACCACAAAATCATAGCCCTATAAAATAATGACAAGGTTACAAATCTGTCTGTAAATAGCAAGACTCAATGGTGACATTAATGCCAATGCCCGAAATTACTATAGAAACTCTCAAATAACACTGTTATCCTTGTAAATGCTTCCTTATAAAGACTGCAGTAGGTGCCTACTTCTTCGGGGAAGAGAACTGGACATTAAAGGAAAGGCTCTGCCTGCACAAGCTACCAATCTACCAAACGGAAGCTGAAACCCTGCCCAGCAGACCCGCCCGCTTGCCCTGAACTTGCCTCCCGCCACGCAAGCTGGAAAGTGACTGGGGGCGGAGCTAAGGGGAGAGGCGAGAATTCCGGAAATGTGACCGGACTGGGCGGGGCCTGTTCCTTGGCCCTACGCTCCCGTTGGCGCCGCATCCTGTCAATATTTCGCCAAACCTCCAGGCGCCGTCAGTGTGTGAACGGTTACACAGCCTGCCGCCGCGGGCGGAGAACTAGTGGCTATGCTCAGGGATCCTGCACGCATGCGTGGAGCTGGACCGTCAGCGTGCGAGTGACGTCACGTGCGCGCCCGTCTAAACTCTTCCTAGGGTTCTTTCTAAACTGCGGGTGAGTAAAATTTGTAAGGTTTGGTGTGTTCGTTGAGTGGCTACCAGACGGAAGGGGCCCGGGATTGAATTAGTTTAGATCCAAATTTGATGTTAATTATCGCAGAGAAACACTTTTTCTTACGAGTGTTTATCTCGATCCTACTGTGTTCAGCGTCTTTCTTGGTGTTTTGGGAGGAGCGGACAGAGTTAAGTCCAAGTCCCCGCCCTCAAAGAGCTCAGGTGGCTTGGGGAAAGGTTGGTGCGCAAACGTTAAAATTGGATATCGACACTAGTGAGTGTCCCAGTCAAGACGTCTGTAAATAAGGTGGAGCCTACGATGCACAAGTTAATCTCAGTTCAGTAATTTTTGTTTTTTAGTTTATTTAGGGGGTGAAGGGAGGAGGCCACAGAAACATCTTGGAGTACGAAGCTTTTGGTGCACAATTTGCCTATACAATATTACAGCTCCTGTGGGGGTTAAAAAAAAAAAAAAGCTCAGGATTTTTCAGCCTCCCTCTTCCCCAATAACTTTTGCGTTTTTTTTTTGTTGTTGTTGTTTGTTTGTTTTTTTTTTTGAGACGGAGTCTCGCTCTGTCACCCAGGCTGGAGTGCTGTGGCCGGATCTCAGCTCACTGCAAGCTCCGCCTCCCGGGTTCACGCCATTCTCCTGTCTCAGCCTCCCGAGTAGCTGGGACTACAGGCGCCGCCACGTCGCCCGGCTAGTTTTTTGTATTTTTTAGTAGAGACGGGGTTTCACCGTGTTAGCCAGGATGGTCTCGATCTCCTGACCTCGTGATCCGCCCGTCTCGGCCTCCCAAAGTGCTGGGATTACAGGCTTGAGCCACCGCGCCCGGCCAACTTTTGCGTTTTAAAGCACAATGTTAAAGGCGTTTGTTAGTGACATGGTTACAGATTTTAAAACTTGCTTTTTAGAGGTACTTTAAATACGCAGCTTAGTAGAAAATGGTTAAGTTTCAGTTCCGTGGAAGAATGTCCTGTATTGATCTTTGCAATAAAATTGTAAAATAATCCATCCTCCTGTCACCCCCAACCCTGAACCGTGTTAACCATAATAAGGAAAAGCATAACTAAGTCAAAGAGACTTAAAGCAAATTATTGACTGCATTTTGGATAAAACACTGGTTTTGTATCTTCAGCAGCAAGTTGTCAAATTCCCTAGTTGAATTTGCTTTGGACATCAGTGTGAAGAACTGATATGCCACTTGAATTAATAAAGGAAGTCAGTGGGGTGCCTGAAGTTCAGCCGCTGAGTAAATTACGTAAAGTAGATTTCGGATCCCTACAGCCAGGTTACAATTATAGCAAGAAATATATTCAGGTAAGAATTTCGGTAACTCAGAATGCTTTTTCCTACTAAAAGGAATGCAGTTTTTTAATGTTGAGTTTATTTATGAGAACTGGTTTAGGTATGGTTTTTGTCTTTGTCTTAACATTTGAGATTGAATATTTCAATACGTTTTTCAGTATTTATTTAGCAAACAATTAGCAAATTCCTGAAACACTGGAGTAAGTTTCTGAGGTACAAAGATGAAGAAATGTAGTCCCAGAACTAAAGGTAATCACATTTCTGTGGGGTCTGACAATCACCTGATCTCCAGTTAAAATTAATAGGTGTGTTATTAGCATTGTGATATGTGAGCATGAGAGCTTTTGGTTCTGACAGATCAGGAAAGTTGAGCTGGAACTTATGGGATAACAGACTGTGCTGTAACTTCCTTTGGCGTAAAAAACAGTCCTTATGTGCATATTGAGGAATTTGGATGTTACTCTAAAAACTATGGAAAGTCTTTGGTAGGTTTTAGCAGGAGAAAAACATGATTTACTTTGAATTCAAAAAACTTTGCTTCTAGGTAGAGAGTATATTGGAGAAGGCAAGATTAGTGGAAAGGTGTTAAGAGGCAATTACAGTAATTTAGATGAGAGTTGATGATGATCTGGGCCAGTGGCAGAGGGGATGCTGGGAAGGAGATTGAAAAAAGATAGTAATAGTAATACCTAAAGTTAACATTCGTTGCATTTTTTTCCATACGTTAGGTAGTGTTTTACATGCTTTACATATATTATTTAATCATCACAAAGACCTATGACGGTAGGTACTGTTATTAAAGACACTGTCTTTCAGAAAGGTTAAGCAATTTGCTTGAGATTGTATTGATAAAATATAGTAGAGCAGGAATTTGAATATAGATGATTTGCTTTAGACTTGACAGGATAAAGAAGCAGAATCAGTAGGTCTTAGAAAACAATTAGACTAGAGTGGCAAAGAGAAATTCAGGAAACTTCTGTTTCTAATTCCTAGCCAGCCAGGAGAAGAAAATAGGGGGTACACATTTAGGAAGAAACATTTACGGAGTTCAATTTGGACAAATTTGAAAGGTCTTTAGAGATGAATAGATAGTAGTGTCCAGTAGGCAAATGGATTGGGGAGTTTGAAGCTCAAAGGGTCTCTAATTTAGATGGGTTTGAGCCAAAGCATAGAAGAGAAGAGAACCATGTTGAAGGAGTCAGTGAAATAAAGTAGCATGAATAGGAAGCAGAGATGGTCTAGAGAAGGAGAAAGAAACTCAAGAGAGAGTGGTATCTTTGATACATAAGAAAGCAAGTTTCAGTAACACTTGTATAGATTGCTGTTTAGTAGGCACTCTCCTAAATGCTTTGTATATGTAATCTCTTAATCCTGAGAATCCTAAATATTATTCTCATTTTATAGCTGGAAAACAAACACAGGTTCAGTAATTTATTCAGGGTCTGATAGCCAGTAAGTGGCTGAGCAGTGATTTACATGCCCATTGTCTTTGCTACTAACCAGAGCATTATGTTGCTATAGATGCTCAAAGGTCTGAAAAGTATCTGTTCGTTCTAATAACCAAGAAATTATTGATCACTTGGAAAGGTTAGTTTTGTTTAAACATTAAGAAGCAAATTCATTTTTCGGTAGCGTGAGGATTGAATGTCAGGTGAAAAAATGAAAGCGGAAAATGTCTGTCAAGAAATGAGTTGTGATACTTTTGATAATTTAAGCAATTTTTAAAAATTTGTTTTGTAAATATGTATGGGAAACAAGTGCAGTTTTGCTACATTGATATATAGCATTGTGGTGAAGTAAGTGCCTTCAGTGCATCTGTTCCTGGAGCAATGCAGCTTATACCCACCAAGCAACCTCCCATCATCCACTCCACTCCTAATCCCCTACCCCTCCAAGTTTCCATTGTCCATCTCTCTACACTCTGCTACCATGTGTACTCATTATTTAGCTTACATTTTTGAGTGAGAACATGCAGTATTTCTCTTTGTGTCTCAGTTGTTTCATTTAAGATAAAGGTCTCCATTTCTATCCATGTTGCCGTGAAAGACAATTTCATTCTTTTTAATGTCTAAATAGTATTGTGTATATATATGACTTTTAAAATCCAGTCCTCCATTGATGTACACTTCGGTTGATTCCATATCTTTGTGATTTTGAATACCACTGTGGTATACATATGAGTGCAGGTCTCTTTTTTATTTAATGATTTCTTTTCCTTTGGGTAGATACCCAGTAGTGGGATTGCTGGATCAAATGGTAGTTCTACTTTTAGTTCTTTGAGAACTCACTGTACTGTTTTCCATAGAGGTTGTAGTAATGTGTGTTCTTGCCAACAGTGTATAACAGTTCCTTTTTCTTTGCACCCGAATGTCTGTTATGTTTTTGTCTTTTTAGTACCCGTTCTGATTGGTGTAAGGTGATGTTTCATTGTGGTTTTAATCTGCATTTTACTGATGATTAGTTATATTGAACATTTTCTCATGTGCTCGTTGGCTGTTTATCTTCTTTTGAAAAATGTCTATTCGTGTCCTTAGCCTACTTTTTACTGGGATTATTTGGGGTTTTTTGGTTGAGTCCCTTGTAAAATCTGGATATTAGTCCCCTGTTGAATGCATAGTTTGCAAATATTTTCTCTCATTCCAGAGATTGTTCATTCTGTTGATTATTTCTTTTGTAGCACAGAAGCTTTTTAGTTTAATTAAGTTCCATTTGTCTATTTGTGTTTTTATTGCCTGCACTTTTGAGGTCTTAGTCATTGTGGGGAAAAGAAAGATCAGACTGTTACTGTGTCTATATAGAAAGAAGTAGACATAAGAGACTCCATTTTGTTCTGTATTTGAGATGCTGTTAATCTGTGACCCTACCCCCAACCTTGTCCTTGCAAGAGACATGTGCTGTGGTGACTCAAGGTTTAACGGATTTGGGGCGGTGCAGGGTGTGCTTTGTTAAACAAGTGCCTGAAGGCAGCTTGCTGGTTAAAAGTCATCACCATTCTCTTAATCTCAAGTACCCAGGGACACGTACACTGCCAAAGGTCGCAGGGACCTCTGCCTAGGAAAGCTAAGTATTGTCCAAGGTTTCTCCCCATGTGATAGTCTGAAATATGGCCTCGTGGGAAGGGAAAGACCTGATCGTCCCCCAGCCTGACACCGTGAAGGGTCTGTGCTGAGGAGGACTAGTATAAGAGGAAAGAAGGCCTCTTGGCAGTTGAGATAGAGAAAAGCATCTGTCTCCTGCTCATCCCTGGGCAATGGAACATCGCGGTGTAAAACCCGATTGTATGTTCTGTTTACTGAGAAAGGAGAAAACCACCTCAGGGCGAAATATGGGTCTTGCTAGCATAATGCTGCTCTTTATGCACTAAAAAGGTTTATGGAGATGTTTACATATGCATATCAAGGCACAGCATTTTTCCTTAAACTTACGTCACAGAGATCTTTACTCGCCTGTCTTACTGCTGACCTTCTCCCTACGATTGATCCTATTATCCTATCACTTCCCTTTTTCTAAGATGGTAAAGATAATGATCAATAAATACGGAGGGAACTCAGAGACCAGTGCCGGCGTGGGTCCTCTGTATGCTGAGTGCCGGTCCCTTGGGCCCACTTTTTCTTTCTCTATACTTTGTCTCTGTGTCTCATTTCTTTTCTCAAGTCTCTCTTTCCACCTAACGAGAAACGCCCACAGGTATGGAGGGGCAGGCCACCCCTACAGTCATGAATTGTTTGCCTAAACCAATATCTAAAAGAGTTTTTCCTAGGTTTTCCTCTAGTAGTTTTATAGTTTTGGGTCTTGCATTTAAATTTTTAATCTATCTTAAGTTTATTTTCATATGTGGTGACATATACGAGTCCAGTTGCACTTTTCTGCATGTGGCAATCCAGTTTTCCCAGCACCATTAATTGAAAAGTTTGTCTTTTCTCCAGTGTAGTGTTCTTGCCATCTTTGTCATAGATCAGTTGGCTGTAAGTATGTGACTTTATTTCTCGTTTCTCTGTTTTGTTGCATTTATCTGTGTGTCTATTTTTATACTACTACCATGCTATTTTGGTTGCTATAACTTTGTAATATATTTTGAAGTGAGGCAATGTGTACTTCCACCATTGTTCTTTTTGATTAGAATTGCTTTGGCATTTTGGCCTCTTTTTTGGTTCCATATGAGCTTTATCATTGTTTTCTTCTAATTCTGTGAAGAACGACATCAGTAATTTGATAAGGTTTACATTGAACCTGTAGCTTTGGGCGGTATGTTCATTTTAATAATATTAATTTTTCTGATCCACCAGCATGAGATGTTTTTCCATTTTTTTAATGTTGTTTACAATTTCTTTCATCCGTCCTTTGTAGTTTCCCTTGCAGAGATCTTTCACCTTGTTAGTTAAGTATATTCCTAGGTATTTTATTTTATTTTTGCAGCTATTGTGAATGGGATTGCATTCTTGATCTTCAGCTAGCTTTTTATTGGTGTATAGAAACACTACTGATTTTTGTACATTGATATTGTATCCTGAAGCTTTACTTAATTTACCAATCTAAGAAATTTTTGGTGGAGTCTTGAGGGTTTTCTGTATACAAGATCATACCATTAGCCAACTATGATAATTTGACTACTTCTTTTCCAATTTGGATGCCTTTTGTTTTTTTCTCTTGCCTGGTTGTTCTGGCTAGGACTTGCAGTACTATACTGAATAAGAGTGGTGAAAGTGGGTATCCTTATCTTGTTCCAATTATTAGAAGGAATCTTTTCAACCTTTCCCCAATTCAGTATTATGTTGGCTGTGGATTTGTCATATATGGCCTTTATTATGTTGAAGGAAGTTCCTTCTGTGTCTGGTTTGTTGAGAATTTTTGTCATGAATGGAAGATGAATTTTGTCAAATGCTTTTTCTTCATCGGTTGGGATGATCATCTGATTTTTGTCCTTAATTCTGTTTATGTGGTGTATAACACTTATTGATTTGTGTATGTTGAACTATCCTTGCATCCCTGAGATAAATCTCACTTGATCGTGGTGTGTGATCTTTTTGACATGCTGTTGGATTCAGTTTGCTAGTATTTTGTTGATAATTTTGCGTGAATGTCATCAGAGATACTAGTTATCAGACCTCTGAGCCCAAGCAAAGCCATCGCATCCCCTGTGACTTGCACATATACGCCCAGATGGCCTGAAGTAACTGAAGAATCACAAAAGAAGTGAAAATGCCCTGCCTCGCCTTAACTGATGACATTTCACCACAAAAGAAGTGAAAATGGCCGGTCCTTGCCTTAAGGGATGATATTATCTTGTGAAATTCCTTTTCCTGGCTCATTCTGGCTCAAAAAGCTCCCCCACTGAGCACCTTGTGACCCCCACTCCTGCCCGCCAGAGAACAACCCCCCTTTGACTGTAATTTTCCTTTACCTACTCAAATCCTATAAAACAGCCCCACCCTTATCTCCCTTTGCTGACTCTCTTTTCGCACTCAGCCCGCCTGCACCCAGGTGAAATAAACAGCCATGTTGCTCACACAAAGCCTGTTTGGTGGCCTCTTCACTGGGACGCACATGACACTAGTCTGTAGTTTTTGTCTTTGTGTGTTTTTGTCTGGTTTTGATATCAGGGTGATACTGACCTTGTAGAATGGATTAGGGAGAATTCCCTCCTCAGTAGTTTTAGAATAGTTTCAGGTGGATTGGTGTTAGCTCTTTTTGTGTTTTGTACATCTAGGCTGTGAATCCATCTGGTCCTGGACTTTCTTTTATTGGGATTTTTTTTTTTATTACTATACAGTCTTGCTATCATCATTGATCTATTCAGGAATTCTGTTTCTTCCTGGGTCAATCTTGGGAGGTCGTATGTTTCCAGCAATTTATCCATTTTCTCTATGTTTTCTAGTTTATGGGCATATAGTTATACATAATAGTCTCTGATTACCTTTAGAATTTCTGTGGTATCAGTTGTAATGTCTCCTTTTTCCTCTCTAATTTTATTTGGATCTTTTCTCTCCTTTTCTTGGTTAGTCTAGCTAGTAGTTCATCAATTTTGTTTCTCTCTTTAAATAACCAACTTTTTGTCTCATTGATCCTTTCGGGTTTTTTTGTTGTTGTTGTTTTTGGTTCTTGTTCATTTAGTTTTGCTCTGATCTTTGTTATTTTTTTGCTTCTGCTAACTCTGAGTTTCATTTGTTCTTTTTTTTCTAGTTTCATTGAGGTGTGATGCTAGCGTGTTAATTTGTGATCTTTCTACTTTTTTCTCTACTGAATCCCTCATTGTTTGCTTGTCTAGGAAATATTTTATATCTCTTATTAAGCTTCTTCTGGCAGGATATAAAATTTTGGCTTATTTTTTTTTTTTTTTTTCTTTTTTTTGAGCACTTTGAAAATGCCATCCATTCCCTTTTGGCCTGTAAGATTTTTGTTGAAAAGTCCAGTTAGTTTTATAGTGTTTTATTTATAGGTGACTAGATAGATGCTTTTCTCTTGGTAATTTTAAAATTCTTTTTTTTAAACTTTGACTTTACATGTTATGAATATAATACGCTATGGTGAAGTCCTTTTTGTAATGTATTTTCCTGGGGATAGCTGGGCTTCCTGTATCTGGATGTCTAACTCTCTTGCTAGACTTTAGAAGTTTTCATTAATTATTTCCTTAAATAGGTTTTTAAAACTTTCTAATCTCCCTTTCCCCTTAGGAATTCTGATAATTCATATGTTTGTTTGCTTGATGTAGTCCTGGACATCTCAAAAGGCTTTGCTCATTCCTTTTTATACTTTTTCCTATTTTTGCCTGACTGCATTATTTCAAAATTTCATTCTGTCTTCAGGTTCTGAGATTCTTGCTTTTCCTTGGTCTAATCTGTTATTGAATCTTTTGAATATATTTTGTATTTTCTTCAATTTTTTAATTCATGGTTTCCAGTTTCTTTCTTTTTTTTTTTTTAAAGATCTCTGTTTCATTGGTAAATCTCATTCATAACCTGAATTGATTTTCTGATTTCTTTGTATTGGTTTTCAGATTTCTCTTGCATCTCATTAAATCACTAGTTTGGATTCTTTATCTGGCATTTCGAGGAATTTTTTTTAGTTGATATTTATTGCTAGATAATTGTTGTGGTCTTTTAGCGATGTCGTATTTCTCTGCTTTTTCATGTTTTCTATGCCCTTCCTTTGATATCTGAGCATCTGGTATAGCAATTACTTGGTCCATTTTTTTTTTTTTGAAATTGCATTTGTAGGGAAGAAATGTTTTCTGAAGATGTATATATGTTGTTGGTTAAGATACTTTGGCTTTGATTTTCGGTGCCTTTGGTAGTGTGGCCTTATATTAAGAGTGTATCAACATTTCCTTTCTTTTTCAACTTATTTATGGTTTAGTATTTTAATTATCTCTTAGCATATAATAGGATCATGTTTTTTTGATCCAGTCTGACAGTCCCACTATTTAATCAGCATAGTCAACTTATTTAAAATAATCATTGATATGGTTTTGTTTGTCTATGAAACGACTTGAGTTCCCTTTGTTTTTCCTGTTTTTTGTTTTCCTTCCTGAGTTCTTTTGGGTTAAATATTTTTTATTCTATTTTATTTTCTCCATTGGCTTTGAGCAACACCTGTTTTGTTCCTTTAGTGGTTATGATAGTGCTAACAATATGCATCCTTACTAAGGTATACTTATAGCTACTATTGTACCATTCCCCATGGTACAGTTGTTATTTCTCATATCCTGCTTTTTTCTTCCCACTTGACAAATATAAGAATCTTATAATAGTGAAATTCCATTTACTCACTCCCCTGTTCATTGAGCTGTTATATTTTTTACATGTACATGTATTATAAACTCTACCTTACGTTACTACTTTTGCTTTAAACAATGAGTCGTCTTTTAAGGAAATTAAGAGAAGGAAAAAATATGGTCTTTATATTTACTGACATATTTACCATTTCTGGTGTTCTTCATTTTTACCTGTAGATCCATTTTTATCTGGGCATTATTTCCCTTCATCTTGAAAAACATCTGCCATTTCATATATTTCAGCTGGAGATAACTTCTCTTAGCTTTCATTCATTTGAAAATGGCTTTATTTCATGTTTGTTTTGAGGGATGTATTTATTGGATATAGAATTCTGTGTTGACTTTTTTTTTCTTTTAGGACTGTAGAGATACCAGTCCACTGCTTTCTGGCTTCTATTTTGTATGTGATTTGCATTTTTTTACTGTCCCCTTTCTATTTTATCTTTTAGTTTTAGCAGTTGGACTTTTTCTTTGAATTTCTCCTTTGTGGGTAAGTGAACTTCTTGGATTTATTCAATGTTTTTCCTCAAATTTGGGAAATCATTGGATAATATTTCTTGAAATATTTTTTTTCTGCCATATTATTGCCCTTTTCTGTTTTTGGGATGCCAATTACATGTGTATGTTCATGTATTAGGCTATTTGATACTGTAACACAGATCTCTGAGATTCTGTTCCTTTCTCTTTTATTGTGTTTTATTTGTGTGGCAGAGAGGATTTTCAGTTGAGTAATTTCTGTTGCTGTCTCTTTGAGTTCACTGAACCTTTTGTCTGCCATATCCAATATTCTGGATGCATTTTTAGTGAGTGTTTTAATTTTAGTTGAGGGAGCGAGGGACAAAATATATCTGATAATAAAAAGAAATCTACATTTCAGTTTTGCTTGTCTATATTTTTCGTGTAGACATTTGTTTGTAACACATTTTACTCACCTATTTCTTTTTAACTTTTATTTCTATTTATTTTCCTGGAATTTTCTTTCTTATTAAATGAAGTGTTATGAATTACAGTTGGTCTTTTCTACTTAATTGCATTTAAATGATTATCAAATGCTTGTTAGCATTCTCAACTTATTTTACATCTGGTCAATTAGTGTGATATTTCTTGTCTACTTGTATTTATTAATAAAGTGCCATGATTTGATTCCTTTTTGATATATCATTAATAATGATTATTTCCAAGCTGCATCTAATTTTGACATACTTTTGTTTTGTGTGCTGGATATAGAAATGATAAATACTATGACAGTTTGCTAAGTTCTTATTTTATTTTTGTTCCTACTTATATTAGTGAAATTTTTTTTAATTTCAACATTTTCTTATTTGTTTGCTTAAGAGATGGATGTTGCTCTGTCACCCACGCTGGAGTGCTGTGGTGTGATCCTAGCTCATTGTAACCTCAAACTCCTTGGCTCAAGGAATCCTCCCACCTCAGCCTCCCATGTAGCTGAGATTACAGGCACATGCCACCACAGCTAGCTAATTAAAAAAAAATTTTTTTTTTATAGAGGCAGGATCTTTCTGTGTTGCCCAGGCTGGTCTCAAACTCGCTCCCTCAAGCAATCCTCCCACCTTGACATGTCAAAGTGCTGGGATTACAGGCATGAGCTATCACCCCTGTCCAATTTTAACATTTTTATTAACGAATTCTTTTAGCTATAAGTGAACACGTTAGTATCTAGTAGGGCTAAAACTAGGAAATACCTTTTATGTATTTCTCATGGTTAACAAGCTATGTAAAATGCTCGTTTTTAAAAAAAAAGATTGAGGTATTTGTGTTCTTTTACATATTGGAATCATTTTTCAGCTCTCTATTGTGTACATACATACCCTTTTCTAATCTGCAGATATCAATGTTTTTTGAATTTTATGAAATGGATTTTAGTGCTACATTCTGTTTTTTGTGTAGACTTCTATGAGTTTTGACAAATATATGCAAATGTGTATGTAACCACAACCACAATCAAGTAGTTCATCACCTTCCAAAATTTTATAGTTAGCTGCTTTGCCAACTCTAACCACTCATCATGACCGCTTACCAATTTCCTGGCACTGTATTTTTGTTTTTCAAGAATGTCATATAAATGGCATTATACAGCATGTAGCCTTTTGCATCTGGCTTCTTTCACTTAGTATGATGCATTTGACATTCTTTCAGGTT